>NC_089490.1:356074589-361892089 GCF_036850765.1 Saccopteryx bilineata
ACTCCATGTAAAAGTGTAGATGATCCTCACAAATATTATGCCGAGTAAAAGAAGCTAGAAATACAGGCAAAACTATTCTCACCACCTGAAGTCAGGATAGTGGATACCCTTGGTGGGGAGGTGGGGTTAGGGATGAGGGAGAGCCCCGAGAGACCCGACTTGGTCAGCTTCCTGGGCACAGGGCCCTGCACTCAGAATGACTCTGCAGTTGATTTAATGCTGTCACCATCTTAAAATCCTTAATAAAATTTGAACATTGCATTTTCAATTCTCACTGGGCCCTGCAAATTATGTAGCTAGTTCTCAGTGTTGGTAATGTTCTGTTTCTTAATCTAGGTGTTGAAATTGTAAATATCCATCAAACTGTACGTATTTTGCTATGTTTGCTTTTCTAACTTTTATTTTATTTTTTTTAAAAAAAATTTATTTGGCCCTGGCCAGTTGGCTCCGCGGTAGAGCATCGGTCCAGCATGTGGAATTCCCGGGTTCGATTCTTGGTCAGGGCACACAGGAGAAGTGCCCATCTGCTTCTCCACCCTTGCCCCTCTCCTTCCTCTCTATTTATCTCTTCCCCTCATGCAGCCAAAGCTCCACTGGAGCAAAGTTGGCCCAGGTGCTGAAGATGGCTCCATGGCCTCCACTTCAGGCGCTAGAATGGCTACACTTGCAATGGAGTGATGCCCCAGATGGGCAGAGCATTGCCCCCTAGTGGGCATGCCGGGTGGATCCAGGTCTGACTGTCTTCCTGCGTCTAACTTCGAAAAAATACCAAAAAAATAAAGGAGAAGATTTTATTTATTCATTTTAGAGAGGAGAGAGAGAAAAGGGGGGAGGATCAGGAAGCATCAACTCCAATATGTGCCTTGACCAGGCAAGCCTGGGGTTTTGAACCAGCAACCTCAGTGTTCCAGGTCGATGCTTTATCTACTGCGCCACCACAGGTCAGGTTTTGTTTGCTTTCCTGTGTGTGTATTATACATCAGTACAAGATTTAAAAAACTGTATTAGAGATTATTTTAAAACTAATTCAATGAAACACTACTTATGGAATTCAACCAAAGTTGTATTCACAAGAAAAATTCATGACCTTAAACACTTTTATTACTGAATAAAAATATAGAAAAGTCCCTTAACAAAGTAGACAATGCAGGATATTGGAAGGGGAGAAAAAGTCACTGCAAAGGAAATCTAAAGAAAGTGAAAGGAAGAAATTAATAAGAATAAAAGTAGCCTGACCAGGTTGTGGCACAGTGGATAGAGTGTCAGTCTGGGATGCTGAAGATCCAGGTTCAAATCCCCAAGGTCACTGGCTTGAGTGCAGGCTTACCAGCTTGAGGGCAGGGTCACCAGCTTGAGCACAGGATCATAGACATGACCCCTTAGTCACTGGCTTTGAAGCCCAAGATTGCTAGTTTCAGTCCAAGATCGCTGGTTTGAGCAAGGGGTCACTGATCTGCTGGAGCCCCCGAGTCAAGGCACATATGAGAAAGCAATCAATGAACAACTAAGGTGTCGCAACGAAAAACTGATAATTGATGCTTCTCATCTCTCTCCATTCCTGTCTGTTTGTTCCTATCTATCCCTCTCTCTGACTCTCTCTCTGTCCCTGTAAAAAATCCCAAAAAACAAAAAACCTTGAAGGAGCCTGACTAGGTGGTGGTGCAGTAGATAGAGCGTCGGCCTGGGGTGCTGAGGACCCAGGTTCAAAACTCAAAGATTGCTGGCCAGATTGCTGGCCTGAATGCTGGCTCACCAGCTTGAGTGTGGGGTTGCTGGCTTGCACATGGGATCATAGACACAACCCCATGGTCGCTGGCTTGAGTCTAAGGTCGCTGGCTTGAGCAAGGGGTCACTTGCTCTGCTGGAGCCCCCCAGTCAAGGCACATATGAGAAAGCAATCAATGAACAACTAAGGCGCTATAATGAAAAACTGATGCTTCTCATCTCTCTCCCTTCCTGTCTGTCTGTCCTTGTCTGTCTTTCTCTCTCTCTCACTAAAAATAATAATAATAATAATAACCTTGAAGGAGACAGGTGATTTTGTCAACATGGGCGGGAGTGTATGTGATCAGTTCTATCCCCCAAACTAAGTTCCTGGTTCAGTTAGTATTCTGAAGCTGGTAACCAGGAACAAAGCCTTTTTTTCTACACTTAGAAGTGAGCCTATAAAAGATATATGCATCCCCATGTTCACTACAGCATTATCTACAGTAGCCAACTTATGGAAGCAATCTAAGTGTCCATTGGTAGACAAATGGAGAGAGAAGATGTGGTACATATATACAACAGAATATATACTTGGCCATAAAAAAGAAAGAAATCTTGGCCTGACCTGTGGTGGCGCAGTGGATAAAGCTTCGACCTGGAATGCTGAGGTTGCCAGTTCTCAGAACCCCGGGCTTACCTGGTCAAGGCACATATAGGAGTTGATGCTTCCTGCTCCTCCCCCCTCCATTCTCTTTCTCTCTCTCTCTCCTCTCTCTATAAAAATAAATAAAAATTTTAAAATTCTAAAAAAAAAATAAAAATGAAATCTTACCATTTGCAACAACATGGATGGATTTATTATGCTAAGTGAAGTCAGACAAAGACAAATGCCATGGAACTTCACTTATATGTGGAATCTAAAATAAACAAACAGGCCCTGGCCAGTCGGGTCAGTGGATAGAGCGTTGGCCCAGCGTATGGACGTCCATGGTTTGATCCCTAGTCAGGGCACACAAGAGAAGTGACCATCTGCTTTTCTTTCCCTCCCTTTCCCCTTTTTCTCCCTCTTCCTCTCCTGCAGGGGAAACCTATGATAAATTAGAAGAATCCTGAAAACTCTGTTCCTTATCAGCACCTCACCACAGACTGCAGCCAGAACACAAAGCTGGGATGGGCAGTATGACCAGTCCAGATGAAGTATCCAGTCTAAGAAAACAGAAGAACAGGCTTCTTTCCCAAGAGCAAAGCTAGAGGACGAAGATAAGGATGTGAAGAGGAGAAAAAATCTTTAAAAAAAAAAAAAAAGTATTTAAATTGTAACAGAAATACAATCAAAACAATATTTCTAAACCCTCTCTCTGACTCTCTCTGTCTCTGTAAAAAAATAAATAAATAAACAAAAAACCAAACAAATAAATAAAAAGAATTCAAAATACATGGGTTTTGCCCTGGCCAGATAGCTCAGTTGGTTAGAGCATCATCCTGAAGTGCGGAGGGTTGCCAGTTCGCTCCCTGGTCAGGGCACATACAGGAAGAGTTCAATGTTCCTGTCTCTCTCTCCCTCCCTCCCTCCCTCTCCCTTCCTCTCTCTCTCACTGAAATCAATAAATAAAAAATAAAAATAAGTAAATACATGGGTTTTATGATAAAACAAAAAAGTAAAGGTACAAGTCTGACTCTCTGGATGGCACTTTCCTCATTCACACCATACAACCTGTGTACCCAAGGTCAGAGGACTCTAGCATCACACTGCATAATGGGCCTGGCCCACCAGCTGGTCCAGTGACCCTGCCTTCATCAAGTCTCCCTTAGCTCTCACCCTGACCTCACCCCATTTTTGCTAGGGTAGAGAGACCTTGTTTTTAAACCAATAGTAATACAGTCTCAGAAATATAGTTTCAGTAATACTAGCTCCATGACTGTGTAATGCAGGCATTAACTGATCTGGGTTTCATCTTCATCTGTAAAATGTGAATAAAAATACCTCACCTGGAGGGTTCTATACCTGACCTGTGGTAGCACAGTGGATAAAGGGTTGACCTGGAATGTTGAGGTTGCTGGTTTGAAACCTTGGGCTTGCCCAGTCAAGGCATGTACAGGAAGCAACTATTATGAATTGATGCTTCCCGTTTCTCCCCCCTCTTTCTTTAAAATTCAATAAATAAAATTTAATAAATAAATAAATAAATAAAGGTTCTGTAAAGATTAGATAAATATGTAAAGCATGTGGCTCAGTGCCTACCATGTCCCTGGTGCTATACCTTTCCTAGCTCTGTCCAAGTACCCAGCTCTTTGTAGTAGCTGGCACATTTATTCTGACCTGTATAAAGGTCATGGAGAGTGGGCAGGACACGGAGGGTGCTTGAATATAGTAGGCGCTCAGCAGATGACTGCCAACTAAAGTTGATTTCTGCATCAGGAACTAGTTTAATCTGGCTGGTATGTTTTTCCATGTATACATTTATATCACCAACTGCTTCATCGTGCCACGATTGGGTACTCTCCATCCAACTAGCTATTGGATGAGCTCATCTCTCAATCCTGTTTGAGCTGAACAAGGCCTTTTACAGAACTTTAAATCTGACTCATCATGGAGTCATCAAAACACAGAATACCCAAACACACTCCTGTTGCTACACAAAAGACCAGCTCGGATGTCTGCTTTATCTCCTTTCCCATTCCTAATGAGACAGGGCCCCTTGACTCACTGGAGAAGTCATCACATCTTTTGTACTGCAGTAATCTGAACAAAACTGGTTTAAATAATCACAGTGTGGCCAGCAAACAGCAGGCAGTCCTGTGGTCATCCAGGTCATTTCCTGTGTATGTCAGTTAACCAAGAGAGGCAATTAATCAATTACCCAAATGTGTATTGAGCACTGGGATTCTGTTGGGTACTCCCTATGTTTTTTCCTTTTTATAGCATTTCTGTGAAGTGACCTTTCCAGCTATTGAAACTAATATAGATAAAAGCAGCCTTTTGTGTCTCTCTGTAAAGGCCATTAAAAAGGAATATTGAAGAATATGGGGCTCCTCAATTCCAATCCAGTAGAAAGGAATTTTTCTCTCCTATAATATATACTTTAAAATTTATTTATTAACTTTAAATAGAGAGAAAGAGGAAGGGAGAGAGAGAGAGAGACAGGAACATTGGTTTGCTCCTGTATATGTCCTGACCCAGGTATCAAACAGGCAACCTCTGTGTTTCGGAGCAATGCTCTAACTAACCAAACTATCCAGCAACAGCAAAAAGGAATTTTAAAATAGCAAATAGGAAGCATAATGTTATGACTAACTGCTTAGAACTATGGTTTTAAATATGTTGGTTAAGAACTCCTCTCTTATCTAGGAATGATATGGTCAATATTTTCTCTTGGAAGAGTCTTGAAGTGGCTGACCTGTGGTGACACAGTGGATAAAGCATTGACCCGGAAGACTGAGGTTACCAGTTTGAAACCCTGGTCTTGCCCTGTCAAGGCACATACATGAAGTAACTACAGGTTGATGCTTCCTGATCCTCCCCCACCCTCTCTCTCTCTCCTCTCTTTAAAATGAATAAATAAAATCTTTTTTTTTTTTTTTTTTTACAGAGACAGAGAGTGAGTCAGAGAGAGGGACAGACAGGGACAGACAGACAGGAACAGAGAGAGATGAGAAGCATCAATAATTAGTTTTTCATTGCATGTTGCAACACCTTAGTTGTTCATTGATTGCTTTCTCATATGTGCCTTGACCACGGGCCTTCAGCAGACTGAGTAACCCCTTACTGGAGTCAGCGACCTTGGGTTCAGGCTGGTGGGCTTTTGCTCAAGCCAGATGAGTCCATGCTCAAGCTGGTGACCTCAGGGTCTCGAACCTGGGTCTTCTGCATCCCAGTTCGACGCTCTATCCACTGCGCCACCGCCTGGTCAGGCAATAAATAAAATCTTAAAAAAATAAAAAGTCAAGTCTTAAAGTTAGAATCATTGCCACAGGGCTGATGATTGCAGTGGACTATCAAGTCTTTCAAGATTAGGGGGACTGTGTAAACGCTGAGAACTGGGCCTGACCAGGCAGAGGCACAGTGGATAGAAAATCAGCCTGGGACGCAGAAACCCAAAAGTCGCCAGCTTGAGCATGGGCTCACCAGCTTGAGCGCAGTGTTGCTAGCTTGAGCATGGAATCATAAACATGACCCCATGGTTGCTGGCTCGAAGCCCAAAGTTGCTGGCTTGAAGCCCAAAGTCTTTGGCTTGAGCCCAAGGTCGCTGGCTTGAGCAAGGGGGCACTGGGTCAACTGGAGTCCTCTGGTCAAGGTACATACGAGAAAGAAATCAATAAATAACTAAGGTGCTGCAACGAAGAACTGATGATGCTTCTCATCTGTCTCCCTTCTTGTCTGTCTATTCCTATCTGTCCTTCTCTCTGTATCTGTTTCTTTCACTAAAAAAAAAAAAAAAAAAAAAAAAAAAAAAAGTGGCCTGACCTGTGGTGGCGCAGTGGATAAAGCGTCAACCTGGAAATGCTGAGGTCGCCGGTTCGAAACCCTGGGTTTGCCTGGTCAAGGCACATATGGGAGTTGATGCTTCCAGCTCCTCCCCCCCGTCTTTCTCTCCTCTGTCTCTCTCTGTCTCCTCTCTAAAATGAATAAAAATAATAAAAAAAATAAAAAAATAAAAATAAAAAAAGCTGAGAACTGGGAGCTGGCCTGAAGGCTTCCTTCACTAATAAGGCTGATTATAGCCAAGGTTTTGTGTTATGTACAGACACAACTTTGAAGTACCTTGGCATGTTTTCTCATACCTAAAGACCCCCAGCAAAAACTGAATGAGAATTTTAGACCCTCAAACTTTCTGCATATAATCCATATAATGGACATAATCCATACCAAAAAGATAAAAACAAAATCTGCACTTGATCCACCTTATCTAAATGTTAGAAGCATAAATGGTAATAGTACATTGTTAGTCCTTAAAGATTATTTAGGCCTGACCAGGCAGTGGTGCAGTGGATAGAGTGTCAGCCTGGGATGCTGAGGACCTAGGTTCGAAACCCTGAGGTCGCTGACTTAAGCATGCGGTTGTCAGCTTGAGCGTGGGATCATAGACATGACCCTATGGTCACTGGCTTGAGCCCAAAGGCTGCTGGTTTGAGTCCAAGGTCTCTGGCTTGAGCAAGGAGTCACCAGCTCAACTGGAGCCCCATGTTTAAGGCACACATGAGAAAGCAATCAATGAATGACTAAGGAGTCACCAACAAAAGAATGGATGCTTCTCACCTCTCTCCTTTACTGAGTCTGTCCTAGTCTGTCTCTCTCTCTTGCTAAAAAAAACCCCCACAAACCCCCCCCCAAACCAAAAATGATTATTTAGGCATGACAATAAATGTTTACTTCATTAAAATAGCTCTCAACTGGTCACTTTTCCTGGGCTATGCTTTTCAAGTTTTTATTGTATCAATACTCTCTGTTTTGATTATAGTCATTGGTTACAAAGTCATTAACAAGTGTAGATTGTTCTCAAACAATATTACTAAAATTAAAAGGATACAGCCTGACCAGGTGGTACAGTGGATAGAGCATTACCCTAGGATGCAGAGGACCCAGGTTCAAAATCTTGAAGTTGCCATCTTGAGCGCAGGCTCCTCCAGCTTGAGCATGAGCTCATCAGCTTGAGCACAGGGTTGCTTGCTTGAGCGTAGGATCACAAACATGACCCCATGGTCACTGGCTTGAGTCCAAAGGTCGCTGGCTTGAAGCCCAACGTTGCTAGTTTCAGTCCAAGATTGCTGGCTTGAGCAAGGGGTCACTGCTCTGCTGGAGTCCCCCGGTCAAGGCACATATGAGAAAACAATCAATGAACAACTAAGGTGCTGGAATGAAAAATTGATGCTTCTCATTTCTCTCCCTTCCTGTCTGTACTTGTCTGTCCACCTCACCTCTATCTCTCTTGCTTTAAAAAAAAAAAAAAAAGGTATACATAACATTGAACACTTTTGTAAGGGACAGTGCTAGTCTCACACTTAATCCATTGAACTACTGAGGGAAGTGGATTTGATTTTATAGTACTATCGTCTCAGGATGAGCCAATGAACATGTGCTGAAATAGTGAAACAACATCATCCATCAGAGGGTATTAAGACAAGTGACAGAGTAGAGAAATCTATACCTGAGAAGTCAAACAGGAGCAGTGGTAGGAGTAAACTACTTTCTAGCCAGAGATCTGCATTCCTGGGGCCAACTGGCAGTTGGTGATCGGCAGTTAGAACTGGGCAGAAGTGAGTGAGGGTTGCTGAGAGAACCAGCAGAAGGAGGAAGGTAAAGATAACGAGGAAGATGAAGAAAGTTTAATTTTTTTAGCATATTTGGTTTTGAAGTGAAAAACAGCTTTGACCAACATGACTGTTTTTTTTAATCAGAAATCTATCAGAGTAGGCTCTTGTTTAGAGAAAATTATTTCTTCTCCAGAATCGAAAGCATAAACTAGAAAAAATTCAGCTTGGTGAAGCTTGGCTATTTTATGAAACATTCCTACAGATTGAAAAATTAATCCTTAGTTCTGAAAGATATTTCATTCAAAAGTGTATTCTTATGTTAATATATGCACATGTATTCAAGTGCTTGTATTAAAAAAGTATTTGAGAGGGTGATTTAGGAATCTCAATTACAAATCATTAGGGTAGGAATCTTGCTGCTTTTGCTAAGGAAGGTGAATGGGCTGACAATAGTGGTATTAAAGTGCTAAGTCATCTGTCTTTTAAAGGAGATAAACAGGTTAAGTTTGTTCTGCCAACACCTAGAGGCAAGATTTTTACTCAGTTATTACAACATTGCCACAAATTCTTGGATTCTGTAAAAGCTGCCTAGCAACATTATAGTTAGAAACAACATTGAGTAGAAAAAGAACAGGAAATTTGATTAAGTATGCCCTAGGGCGGTGGGTGTAACCCTGTTCCCCTGTAACCCTGTTCCCCTAGTACACTGAGTGCTGAACTCAGAAGCAAAAATTAAAAAAAATCCGAACAATGATTCAGAATTTCAGTTAGGACACTGCTGCAATTAAATCATAACATTGTGCCCGGTTCTCAGCTGGAGGAGGCAGGGCCTTTGTTTCTTACTCATTTCGGCACTTTTAAGGAACAGAAGATTTTCATTCAATTATTCCAGACACATTTATTAAGTACCTTTCAGGGGCTGGATGCTGAAACTCTAAAGACAAAACTTGATCTCAGCCCAGGATGGGAGGGAAACCAGGCAAGCAATCAAAATGTGTTACCCTGGCTGGAGAGCTTGTCTGGTTAGTGTGTCATTCTGGTACGCAAAGGTTGCCTGTTTGATCCCCAGTCAGGGCACATACAGAAACGGACTAATGTTTCTGTCTGTCTTCTCTAAAACCAATTAAAAAAAAAGGGGGGGGGGGTTTATAGTCCATGCTCGGTGTGGAGGAAAACCTGGTGCATGGAATATGTCTTTTATCTGGAAGTGGAGAAAGTCAGAAAAAGCACTGTAGAGAAAATGGTTCTTGTTTCAACTTTTAAATCAATACCTTCTTTCCCCCAGTTATTCTATATATTTGTTGGGAATTTACCTCTGCTATTCTGTGTGTGAGGCTGGGTGCTGAGAAGTCAAAGTACTAGGACTGTGGACCAAGAACTCATCCCTTCCCGGGAAGGAAGAACCCAGGCCCTCTTGCCCTCAGCCTACTATAAGGCCCTCCCAGTTTAGGAAAGCAGACAGGTGGCCAAATTAAGAGTTGAAAAAAATAAAAAATGTCAAGAGTATTTACCTCAAGGAAGGAAACCTGGGTTGGGGGCTAAAGGGGTAGGTGGGAGACTTCTGACCATTTGAATTTATATTGAGAAAGAAACATAAACCCACAAATATTTAAGGTCTCCATTATCACTAAAAAGATATTGAACATCCAAGCAACATCAGAATACTGCAATAAACAAATGGAGAAGATCCCTACACTGAAGGGACTTCATTTTCTAAGGGGATGGTAATTAACAACACACTGTATAAGCCAGTTAAGGAAATAAAGCAGGGTGCTGTGAAAGAGTGAAGGGGGAGGGGAAGCGAGCTTGCAGGGATAGCTATAGAGGGATAAAGAATTCCAAAATGGGAGGGGTTTAGGAGCAACATGGCTATGGGGCTTAAAATTCCCATTTACTTAGGAAGCAAAAACTATTTTTATACACAGCTAATATTACAGATTATTAATAAAGAGTATAAGTTTTCTAGTTATTTTTATTTACACTTCAAGTTAAATTGGGAAAATGTCAACTACTCATATAAAAACATTCTATTTGTCATAAGGAGTGAAGGAAAGGAGGTATTTGAGGGAGGGTGTTAAACAACACTCTTTGGCTTTGGCCATCATGAATCAGAGAATGCTTCTTCTTGAAACACGTAAAAGAGTAGATTTCATGTCTTCCAAGACCTTAAAATTGAGTTTGGATTAACACGCAAAAAAGATGTTTACACATCAGTTAGCAAATGTTTGCAGAAGACAGCAGTTCACCCTTCATTGCCAGGGAAATTCCCCATGTGTGTTTAAGATGTGTTTCCATTGTGAAAAATCCAGTTTGAGTTTAGCCTTTGAAAAGTATTAGCACGACCTATATAGCAAAGTGTTAATATTCATAAGTGCTATAATAAAAAAACCCAGAAAAAATAGAAATCATCAATCAAAACAACAAACTTTAAACACCTACCGATTTCCAAAATTGACAGTGTAATCAACTGCGAGTGAGAAAGAAAATTTTTTTATTCTGGAGGATAATTTGGCAGTTTATATCCTTTGTTCCAGTAATTCTCATTCTATAACTATACCCTATACACACACACAGCACAGAAGAAAGAACACGAGAAGAAACAATAGTCTTAAGAGGGTTATTTACAACTGGTAAATTAAGGAATTTGTTTATGCGACAAGGGACGGATTAAGTCACAATTTGATGGAGTACTAGAGGAATTTTTTTCTCCAGTTGTGTTGAAGTTTGCAGCGAACTAGGCCAATCCGTTTTGCCAACATTTGCCCACGGGCTGGCAAACAAACACTGTGGACGCGCGGTGTGCACTGGATTTTCGCGCTAGGACCAAGTGCGGGGTCTATGTTTACTGTGGACTTGTCTGGGGTGGACAGACTGTAGAGGGGACCAAAGCCCGGGAGGTCACCTCACTGGAGGCACACCCCATCCTAAGAGGACCCCCCGACCCAGGGAGCCCCGAGGTAAAACTGAGGGACTAGGGGTGGCCCAAAACCGGTGGCTTCGCCTCGAGAACTTGCGCTTCCGTCTTGCCGATGTCGGTATCGGCCTCAGCAATTGGCTCACACAATTCGGACAAGTCCTGCGACCGGAGTAATTTCCGGCTCAGACCTCCACCCGGGAACGTGCTCGCCATTAGGCACGCCCACAACACCCGGGCGCGGGACTGGAGGCACGTCTCCTCCGGCAGTGTCGGAGGACCACTGCGGTTCTGCGCTCGCCCCGACCCGTAGTCACACTGCAGATCCCGGAGCGCCGGAGGAGCCGCGAGGAGGCCGCGTTCAGGCCAGCGTTCGGCTGGGCCTAGAGTAGGACAGCTCCACCCGCCCCTCCCAGAGGTGCCGCCTCGGCTCCCCAGCTCGGCCCCGTCGGGGCGGTGCCAGGCCAATATGCCTGCGGTCCGACCCTCTCATTGGCCCGCGGCACAGCACCCGCCCAGGCCGGGCCCCGCGCCCAGTGGCAGGCGGAGCTAGCGGTTCGCGCCAAAATCACGTAGCTAATTCCTCCCCCGCGGGCTACGTCGCGCCCTCCTTTTTTTCAAACCCGGGGCTGGGCGGGGATTGGTGGGCCAATCCGTCACGTGGCTAACGGTCGCGGGAAGCCGCGGAGCCCGAACTTGCGGCTGGACTTGCGGAGACCACATCCTCGGCGCCCTGGTCGCCCCACCTCTGCCGGACAGTCCGCGTCGTAGGTGCCGCCGCTCCCGCCGCCGCCCGCAACCCTGAGCGCCCCGGAGCCGCAACCCACCGCCACGCAGATCCGCCGCCGCGGTCTCCAGACGCACCCAGTCGCACGTGGCAGACCCGCCCCCTGGGCCGGCCGCGTCCTGGACTCCGCGAGTCCCGGCTCTCCGGTTCTCCGCTCAGGCCCCAGGGTCGCGATGAGCTTCCTCAGCCGGCAGCAGCCGCCGCCGCCCCGCCGCGCCGGGATGTCCTGCACTTTGCGGCAGAAGCTGATCTTCTCGCCCTGCAGCGACTGCGAGGAGGAGGAAGAAGAGGAGGAGGAGGGCAGCGGCCACAGCACCGGGGAGGACTCAGCGTTTCAGGAGCCCGACTCGCCACTGCCGCCTGCGCGGAGCCCCACGGAGCCCGGGCCCGAGGGCCGCCGCTCGCCCGGCCCTGCCCCCGGCAGCCCCGGGGAACTGGAAGAGGACATGCTGCTGCAGAGCGCCTCCCCGGGCGCGGACGCGTCCGGCGCTGGAGCCGAGGGCGACTCGTGGGAGGAGGAGGGCTTCGGCTCCTCGTCGCCGGTCAAGTCGCCGGCGGCCGCCTACTTCCTGTGCAGCTCGTTCTCGCCGGTGCGCTGCGGCGGCCCGGAGTCCCCACGCGGGTACGGGGACCGCAGGGCCAGCGAGGGCCCCTGCCCGCGGCCGCCGGACCACCCGGGCACCCCGCCGCACAAGACCTTCCGTAAGCTGCGGCTCTTTGACACGCCGCACACCCCCAAGGTGAGGACGCGGGGCCGGGCGCCCCGAGCCCGCGCCAGGCCGGCCTTTAAAAAAGCCGAGGCGCGGTGAGTGGAGCGCGGCGCTGCCCGGGTTCGGTTACATAACCGCCCGGCCGCACCCCCTCACTCCAGCGCCGCGACACAAAGTTGGCAGCCTTTCTTTTGGGCCCTGCCCAGAAGTAGTCCGTTAAGATTATGTAACCGAACAAAGGGCCTCATCGGGGACTTCATGTTTCAGAGGGGCTGATCGGTGCCGTCAGGTGGCTCCCGATTGAACGCCCGCCAAATGGGGGCTGCCCCGACGTGGCGGCGGCCAGTGTGGCCCCGATAACGCGGGGTGGAAGGGTGCTGGCCGCCACCTGACACTCCCCGGCGCCGCGACCGGACGGTGCCTTTTAAACGCTGTCGTCTGTCTTGTAGTTGGGGCGGCGCACGCAGGAGTTCGGCTAAAATAATTCTCGTTCCCTTATCATTGCGTGTCATGTCACCATAACGGGGAAAGTTGGAGGTAGAGAGTGAGACTGCGCTTGGACAGGGGAGAAAAGGCTAGCCTCCCAAACATTTAGTCTTACAGACTTGTAAATCAGAGTAGCATTTAAGCCTCTAATGAAATATAAAGTAGGCGTTCAACACCTGTTTGTTAAGTGGCAAGAAAATATGCTGATTACCACTTGTAGAACTTTAGAAGTAACATTTTAAAACGGACACTTCCCGAAATTAAGGCAAGTATCCCATTTGTAAGGATAATATGGAAAGTGTACCTGTTTAAGTGAGTAAGACTACTTCAGGAAGATGTGTGCTTTTGCGCTTTACTGTTGATTCGACTTGCCCAAGGGAGATCCCTCTGGAAGTGAGGGCGGAGCCCCGTGGAGGTCGGCTTCTCAGAGCCTTCTGTAGCTGGGAAGTGGGGGAAGGGGAGAGCTTTCCCGGGGCTCCCAGGCTGCTTTCTATTTTTAGAAAGGCTTTGTTAACTTATAGCCTCTGGAATGAACTTAAATTTTAGTATGCGTTCATTCTCTTTAGGGATCTAGACCTTACTTGGCAATCTGTTTCAAAAGTGGTTAACAGCCCGTTTCAGACTCCTAAGTTAACTATTTTATTTGATACACTCTAGTATTTCAAGGCTTGTGTTTCTTTCACTTACACGTTCAGCCAGGAGAGAGGCTTGTTGACAGATTGTGAAGACTGTCTGTAGGATATGGATTCTAAAAACTTTCTTTTCCCTCTCATAGAGCTTGCTTTCCAAAGCACGAGGAATTGATTCCAGCTCTGTTAAACTCCGAGGTGGTTCTCTATTCATGGATACAGAAAAATCAGGAAAAAGAGAAATTGACATTCGACAGACGCCTCAAGTGAATATCAATCCTTTTACACCAGACTCGGTGTTACTTTATTCCTCAGGACAGTGTCGTAGAAGAAAGAGAACTTACTGGAATGAGTGAGTTATTCAATATTTTGATTCCCCAGCTACCAAAGATTGGTTTAGTATACTTACAAAAATTTAATTTTTAACTAAATGACATGGGATTATGTTCTGCAATTTTTCACTATTACTAGAACCTATTTATCAGCAGAGATAGGTAGGAATTAATCAGCTGTGGAAAAGCAATGGCATGAGAAGGGAAGAAAAAATATCTGGAACGGTGGCATAGTGGATAGAGCATTGGCCTGGACCCTGAGGACCTAGGTTCGATACCCTAAGGTTGCTGCCTTGAGAGTGGGATCGTAGTCATAGACATGACCCCAAGGTCTCTAGCTTGAGCCTCAAAAGGTCGCTGACTTGAGCCAAGGGGTCTCTGGCTCAGTTGGAGCCCCCCACTAACCCCCATGCAGGGATGAGAAAGCAATCAGTGAACAACTAAGCTGCCACAACTATGAGTTGATGCTTATCTCTCTCAAAAAAGAAAAATTCTAGAATCCTGGCTGGATAACTGGTTGGAGGGTCATTGGGAAGAGCAGAGGTTGCTGATTTGATCTCCAGTAAGTGCATACAGGAACAGATCTTTGTTTCTGTCTTCCCACCTCTTAAAAAGTCTAGACAGCTGGTAAAAAACCCACTGGTGTCAAAAATGAGGTAGCCAGAGAGAGTTGATTGAGAAAGACTTTAATTTTCATATGGTTGGTGGTGTTGGCTTATGGTTAATGGGCATATCTCAATAGGGATCACATTTTCATCAGCTGAGCTGTTTTTTGTTTTATTTTTTTTAAGAGAGAGTAAGAGAGACAGGAACATCAGTTCGTTTCTGTATATGCCCTGACTGGGGATCAAACCCACAACCTCTGCACTTCAGAACGATGCTCTAACCAACTGAGATATCCGGCCAGGACTGTGGGGTTTTTTTGTTTGTTTGTTTAAGATTTTTAAAATTGATTTTACAGAGAGAGGAAGAGGGTGGAACAAGAATTGTATCAACTCATAGTTGCTACACTTTTAGTTCACTGATTGCTTGTTGTATGTGCCTTCACAGGGCAAGCCCTGAGTTTTTTTTTTTTGTTTTGTTTATTCATTATAGAGAGGAGAGAGAGAAAGAGAGAAAGAGAAGGTGGGGAGGAGCAGGAAGCATCAACTCCCATATGTGCCTTGACCAGGCAAGCCCAGGGTTTTGAACCGGCAACCTCAGCATTTCCAAGTTGACACTTTATTCACTGCGCCACCACAGGTCAGGCAAGCCCTGAGTTTTGAACCCACAACCTCAGCATCCCAGGTCTACGCTCTATTCACTGTATCATAGCACAGGAGGCATAGCTGAGCTGCATTTTCTAATTACAAAATTAAATGCTTTTCTGTTTTATTTCTTTTTTTAAGTGTGCGTGAAAGAGGAGGGGAAGATAGGGAAAGGCAGACAGGAAGTTAAAGAGATGAGAAGCACCTGACCAGGCGGTGGCACAGTGGATAGAGTGTTGGACTGGGATGCCAAGGACCCAGGTTCGAGACCCCTGGGTTGCCTGCTTGAGCGCGGGGCTCATCTGGTTTGAGCAAAAGTTCACCAGCTTGGACCCAAGGTCGTTGGCTCGAACAAGGGGATACTTGGTCTGCTGAGGGTCTGCGGTCCAGGCACATATGAGAAAACAATCTGTGAACAACTAAGGTGTAGCAATCAATGCTCAACGAAATACTAATGATTGATGCTTCTCATCTTTCCGTTCCTGTCTGTCCCTGTCTATCCCTCTTTCTGACTCTCTGTCTCTGTAAAAAAAAAAAAAAGATGAGAATCATCACCTCTGTTGCAACACCTTAGTTGTTAATTGATTGCTTTTTCATATGTGCCTCTGGGGGGGGGGCACTCCAGGGGAGCCAGTGACCTTGGGGTTGTTACTACAAACCTGTGCTCAAGCCATCTACCTCTGGGTTTTGAACCTGAGTCAGCGTCTCAGGCCAACGCTCTATCTACTGTGCAACTGCCTGGTCAGGCTCTTATTTGTTTTCATTCATTAAAATTCATGTCACCATGCACCTATTAGGAAAAGTTTTGGATCTGTAGTTGATATATTTCTGTTTTATTAATGAACAAAATACATTAATTTTCAGTTCCTGTGGTGAAGAGATGGAAGCCAGTGATTATGAGTTTGAAGATGAAACAAGACCTGCTAAAGTAAATAGCTTTTAATTTCCTTCTTGTTTTTGAACTTTGATTTTCTATTTCTTAGCAAGTTACATATATACGTGTTAAGTAAGCATTAAAACATACAATATAGTTTAAAAATTTTACTCATAAGTGCTATCACCATAGCAAAAAATCAGTTTTTTGTCTTTGTGTTATGCATATCATTACACTTTTTATTACAGAGAATTACAATTACTGAAAGCAATATGAAGTCACGGTATACGACAGAATTTCATGAGCTAGAGAAAATTGGCTCTGGAGAATTTGGTTCTGTGTTTAAATGTGTGAAGAGACTGGATGGATGCATTTATGCCATTAAGCGATCAAAAAAGCCATTGGCCGGCTCTGTTGATGAGTATGTTTTAAAATTTTTGTCTTTTAATCTTTTGTTCCATATGGTGTTAAAGATATTAGGTTTTAGGTCATCAGGCATTGAATCTAATTCTCTAACTTTTGAGAGGTTCTAATACAATCAGGAAAAGATTGTATTATTATAAATTAGTATTATAAAAATGATCCTTTTTATTTTATTGTTTTTAAATATTATTTTAAACAGAGTCAGAGGGACAGATGAACAGGAAGGGAGAGAGATGAGAAGCAGCAGTTCTTTATTGCAGCTTCTTAGTTCAGTGATTGCTTTCTCATACGTGCCTTGACTGGGGGCGCTACAGCAGAGCGAGTGACCCCTTGTTCAAGACAGTGACCTTGGGCTCAACCCAGTGTGATGCCTCACTCAAGCTGGTGAGCCTGTGCTCAAGCCGGAGACCTCAGGGTTTCGAACCTGAGTCCTCTGTGTCCCAGTCGAGTGCTTTATCTACTGCGCCACTACCTGGTCAAGCAGATCCTTTTTATTTTATAACATTAGTTACTATTTGGACTTGGTAACATAATATAAGCTATCTGATTTTGAAACCTAACTGGTAAGGTTGCTTCTTTCTAACTGCCATTCTTTAATGGAAGGAATATTTTGGAGAAATCTGGCAAAGTCTTAACTTTCTCTCTTAAGCAAGTTGTTTTATAGCTTAATGGTAGATATGGAAGTCAAGTTTCTTTCATGAAGTTTCAGGTAAATTTAATTTAGACTTGAATAAAAATGATTTATCATTCTATTCTCAAAATTCTCCTAGGCAGAACGCTTTGAGAGAAGTATATGCTCATGCAGTGCTTGGACAGCATTCTCATGTAGTTCGGTATTTCTCTGCATGGGCAGAAGATGATCATATGCTCATACAGAATGAGTATTGTAATGGTGAGTAACATAATAGTTCCTTTGTAAACTTCTGAGTCAAATGAATGAATACTGAAGGAATACTTACTTTTATCTTAAGTCTGTCTCTCTTTTTTTTTTTTTTGTATTTTTTTTTTTTTCTGAAGCTGGAAACGGGGAGAGATAGACAGACTCCCGCATGCACCTGACTGGGATCCACCCGGCACGCCCACCAGGGGGCGATGCTCTGCCCCTCCAGGGCGTCGCTCTGTTGCGACCAGAGCCACTACAGAGCCACTCTAGCGCCTGGGGCAGAGGCCAAGGAGCCATCCCAGTGCCCGGGCCATCTTTGCTCCAATGGAGCCTCAGCTGCGGGAGGGGAAGAGAGAGACAGAGAGGAAGGAGAGGGGGAGGGGTGGAGAAGCAGATGGGTGTTTCTCCTGTGTGCCCTGGCCGGGAATCGAACCCGGGACTTCTGCACGCCAGGCCGACGCTCTACCACTGAGCCAACCGGCCAGGGGTCTGTGTCTCTTTTATCTCTTAAAAATCAAAGACCAGAAGCTGACATAATTTCAAGGGCAAGTAATGCCTACCTAATGTTAAATAAAGATTGGGGCCTGACCAGGCGGTGGCGAAGTGAATAGAGCGTTGGACTGGGATGTGGAGGACCCAGGTTCAAAACCCCGAGGTTGCCAGCTTGAACGCGGGCTCATCTGGTTTGAGCAAAGGCTCGCCAGCTTGGACCCAAGGTCGCTGCCTTGAGCAAGGGGTTACTCAGTCTGCTTGAAGGCCCACTGTCAAGGCACATATGAGAAAGCAATCAATGAACTGAGGTGTCGCAATGAAAAACTGATGATTGATGCTTTTCATCTCTCTCCATTCCTGTCAGTCTGTCCCTATCTTCCCTCTCTGACTCTCTCTCTGTCTCTGTTAAAAAAAAAAAAATAGAAACCTTGTTCCTTCTACCTCAGTTGTAGAACAGGGCAAATTATTTATATGCTAGTTACTCAAATTAAACTGATTGTGAGAGGACACTAGTCTTGCCATACATATTTTGATATTTCTTGTGCCTGGCATGGTATGTGGGATATAGTAGTTAATAACATACATTTTCTGCATCTAGCCTTCCCTTTCATTATATGAACTGCTAGCATGGATAACAGTACTTATGACAGTAATTCTCCATTGATCTAAACTCAGCTGTTTTTTAAGGCATTCTGTAACCTTGCCCTCTCCCATCTATCAGATCTAGTTTACCACTACAATTCACCAAGACTCCTATTAAGTAAATTATTCTCTAGTTCCCTCCAAGAAAAACAAAATAAGCATGTATAGAGTTCAACTTGGGACTTATGTATAGCCTTTAATTTCATGTCCTTCAAGACCAACTTGGGTCCCTTTTTCATTAAATTTTTACCACAAGAGGTCTCCATTTTGATTCTTCTTCTTTTTTTTTTTACAGTGACATAGAGAGGGATAGATAGGGACAAATAGGAAGGGAGAGAGATGAGAAGCATCAATCATTAGTTTTTCATTGCAACACCTTAGTTGTTCATTGATTGCTTTCTCATATGTGCCTTGACTGCAGGCCTTCAGCAGACCGAGTAACCCCTTGCTCGAGCCAGCAACCTTGGGTCTAAGCTGGTGAGCTTTTTCTCTTTTTCTCAAACCAGATAAGCCTGCGCTCAAGCTGGCGACCTCGGGGTCTTGAACCTGGGTCCTTCCACATCCCAGTCCGACGTTCTATCCACTGTGCTACCGCCTGGTCAGGCCTAAACTTTCTTACAGAGGATAAATAAAAATGGCCCTATTGGCTACAGAAACATATGTGATAAAATAGTATTACACACTTAAATAAACTATGCATGTAAATATTACATTGTATATGCCCTTTGACGCAGCAGTGGGTTTCTAGGAGATATACTAAATATGTGTGAAATGACTAATGTACAAAGTTATGTCTTAGACCAAGGTATATATAGCTAAGCAAAGGCTTAGAAAGTATTTACAATGTTGATCAAATAGAGGATTGGTTAATGCATTACCATTCAGTTATACAGTGGAATTTGGTAGAAACATAATAAAGGAATAGTCTTTATGTATTGGTAAAGAACTATTTTCAAGATAATAAAAGTATCGCCTGACCAGGCGGTGGCGCAGTGGATAGAGTGTTGGACTGGGATGCAGAGGACCCAGGTTCGAGACCCTGAGGTCACCAGATTGAGTGCGGGCTCATCTGGTTTGAGCAAAAAAGCCCACCAGTTTGAACCCAAGGTTGCTGGCTCCAGCAAGGGGTTACTCGGTCTGCTGAAGGCCCGCGGTCAAGGCATATGTGAGAAAGCAATCAATGAACAACTAAGGTGTTGCAACACGCAATGAAAAACTAATGACTGATGCTTCTCATCTCTCTCCGTTCCTGTCTGTCTGTCCCTGTCTATCCCTCTCTCTCTCTGAAAAAAAAAAAGGTATTTACATAAAAAGGAGTTGAAAAGAATGCATAAGAAACATAACTGGTTTTCTTTGGGAAAAAGAACCAAGTGGGTTGCTGGGGTATATGGATTACAGAGACTATATTTTGTACCTATGTGAGTGTATTACCTATTGAAAAAGGAAGTAAAAGTTTTATTTCACAAGCAGATTGAAAGGAATAGGTCCTATAAAATGTCATTTGTCTCGGTAAAGATACAAGGAAGAAAAGTAAGACTGTGTCTGAAAGAAGAAAATGCTATTTTTTTTTTTCATGTTTCTTAGGTGGAAGTTTAGCTGATGCTGTAAGTATAAACTACAGAAGCATGAGCTACTTTATAGAAGCAGAGTTGAAGGATCTCCTTTTGCAAGTTGGTCGGGGCTTGAGGTATATTCACTCAATGTCTTTGGTTCACATGGATATAAAGCCTAGTAAGTACTACATATCCTCTGACCTGTGTTCTATAGGATTATAGAGAATAAATGATTTCTTTAAAACAGTATGAAATTATATATATCTTAGTATGGTTTTTCTTTTTTATTCAGTGAGAGGAAGGGAGGTAAAGACAGAAACCTGATCCCCCCGGGTAAGCCCACTGGGTGGTGATGCTCTGCCCATCTGGGACATTGCTCCGTTGCCCAGCAACTGAACTCTTCTTAGTGCCTGAGACAGAGGCCAGCAACTGGCTCCAGTAGAGCCATGGCTGCAGGAGTGGAATAGAAAGAGAGAGAGGCAAGAGGGGGAGGGATGGAGAAGCAGATGGTTCTCTCTCCTGTGTACTGTGACCAGAATCAAACCTGGGACATCCACACAGCAGGCCAATGCTCTACCACTGAGCTAGTTGGCCAGAGCCATTATGGTTTTTCATTGTTAGCTTAAAAGATCTTTGGCCAACTTACTAGTATTGTTTTATGATTTCCATTCATCTCATTACCCCCCAAAATTTGATTTAGTGACCTAATTTTTATTAGGAGCTGAAAAAATTTGGGGCGTCTTGTGTAAACTACTCAGTCTCAAAGTGTGATCTTTGTTTAAAGCCTCTTGTAGACTGTAAAACTGTAATTATAAATTAAACTTGGCCCTGCTATCAGGGTTATTAGAATAAAATGTGAAAAAGTTTTGAAAAGTTAGTACTATACAAATGTGATAGTATTTCTAATCTGTAAAAGAATAAAAATGGTTATTGTATGACTCAGAAAACAAAGTTGCATGTATTATGGTATTAATTTTATTAAGTCTGGCCAGCTAGCTTGGATGGTTAGAGCAGTAGTAGTCAACCTGGTCCCTACCGCCCACTAGTGGGCATTCCAGCTTTCATGGTGGGCGGTAGCAGAGCAACCAAAGTATAAATAAAAAGATATATTTAACTATAGTAAGTTGTTTTATAAAGATTTATTCTGCCAAACTTAGGGAAAATCTGACATAAAGTACTTGGTAAGTAATTATTATTATATACCTTAACTTGCTGTAACTCTGCTTTATAAATTTTATAAAGTAAAGTTACTTCCCTACATTATAAATCACCATTACTGTAGAACCGGTGGGCGGTTAGAAAATTTTACTACTAACAGAGATACTCAAGTGGGCGGTAGATAGGTATAAAAAAGTTGACCACCCCTGGGTTAGAGCATCGTCCTGAAGCACAGAGGTTGTTGATTTAATCCCTGGTTAGGGCACGAGCAGGACCAGATCTCTGTTTCTGTTTCTTTCTCTCTCTCCCCCTCTCCCCCTCTCTCCCTCTCTCCCTCTCTCCCTCTCTCCCTCTCTCCCTCTCTCTCTCTCTCTCTCCCCCTCCCTTTCCCTCTCCCTCTCCCCCTCCCCCTCCCTCCCTCTCTCTCCCTCCCCTCCCTCCCCTCCCCCTCCTCCTTCCCCTCTTCCTCTCCCTTTCTCTTTGTTCTTCTCCCACTAAAATCATTTTTTAACAAAGTGTTAATTAAGGTTTTAAGTGAATCAGGCCTGGAAAATAGAAATACACATAGTGGTTTTATTTTTTCTTTTCATGTTAGACTTTTCCAGCCAAATAATCGGTTTTTATATATAAATGGTGCCAGTAGACCTACTATGGCTCAGAATAACAACATCAGAGTACTCTTTCAAAGACAGATTTCAAACTAAAGGTGTAGTGGTACCAATCAAGGTATAAACTTACATAATTTTAGCTTAAACTGAAAAGTTATTACAATAGTAGTAATAAGAACGGTATTTCCCCATGTATAAGATGCTCCCATGTATAAATATAAGATGCACCTTTAATTTTGGAGCCCAAAATTTCAAAAAAAATTTTTTACATAAAGTTACTGAACTGAAGTTTTATTTATCATAAAGTTCATACAACTCCTCATTATTATCAAAATTCCTCTCCATTAACTTGTCCTCATTTATGTCTGATGACAAATCATTGTCTTCAACAATGAGCGAAATAAAACAAAATGCAAATAAAAAACCTACAACCATTGTATAAGATACACCCAGTTTTTAGACCACAGAATTTTCGGGGAAGAGTGCATCTTGTACATGGGGAAATACAGTACATGTTAAAATTATTTTAAAATACCGACAAGCCAGACCAAAAAAAACCCCTAAATACCTACTCTTCTATTAATCTTTGGCTCTACAGTATAAAAAATGCCTGTGTTGCTAACAGTTTAGTGAAAAACTGAGATGTGAAAACGCTTTGATATCTTAATGCTATACATATATGGTGGTATTTCTAGCCTATAAAATACCATGAAAATGGAACATGCATTATAATTATTTTATCTTAAAAAAATGCAGGTGAGGCCCTGGCTGGCTGGCTCAGCCCTAGAGCATTGGCCCGGCATGTGGAAGTCCTGGGTTTGATTCTGGCCAGGGTACACAGGAGAAGCGCCCATCTGCTTCTCCACCCCTCCCTCTCTCCTTCCTCTCTATCTCTCTCTTCCCCTCCAGCAACCAAGGCTCCATTGGAGCAAAGTTGGCCTGGGCACTAAGGACCACTCCATGGCCTTCGCCTCAGGCGCTAGAATGGCTCCAGCCACAACGGAGCAATACCTCAGATGGGCAGAGCATCGCCCTCTGGTGGGCATGCTGGGTGGATCTCAGTTGGGTGCATGTGGGAGTCTGTCTGACTGCCTCCCCTCTTCTAACTTTGGAAAAATACAGAAAAAAAAGGCAAGTGAATCTTATAATAACATCTTTGTGCAAATCCCTCTCATTTTATCAGAATGCCATAATAGTTTTATGGTTTTTTTAAAGTCAACTATCTCTACCTTTTTTATCAGCACATTGTAATTGCATCTGATAGCCAGATCATACAATTATTTTTCCCATTTAACCTGAGTTCTTTACATTTTTAATTTTTTTCAATTACAGCTTATATTTAATATTATTTTGTATTAGTTTCAGATGTACAGCAAAGTGGACAGAAAATTATGTACTTTACACAGTCGTTTCCCCCACTGACTGCTTCAAGCATCTGCCTGGCTCCATACATTGTTATCACAATATCATTGACTATAAATATTCTCAATGCTGAATCTACATCTTTGTGATTGTTCTGTAATTACCAATTTGTGTTGCTTCATCCCTTCACCTATTTCACCCAGCCTCCAACCCCCCTCCTCTCTGACAGCTGTCAGTCTTGTTCTCTGTATCTGAGTGTTTCTATATAGTTTATTTATATTGTTCATTAGATTCCACATGTAAGTAAAGTCATATGGTATGTCTTTCTTTGATTTATTTCACTTAGCATAGCATAATACCCTCTAGGTCCATGATGGGGAACCTTTTTATAAAAAACCGCCCACTTTTGCAGTGCTGGTTAACCTGGTCCCTCCCGCCATTGGCCCACCATGAAAGCTGGAACTCCCACTAGTGGGCAGGAGGGACCAGGTTGACCAGCACTGCAGAAGTGGGCAGTTTTTATAAAAAGGTTCGCCATCTCGGCTCTGGGTCCAAACTTGATATTGCAAAAAGTAAGATTCATTTTCTTTTTATATCTGAGTAGTATTCCATTGTATATCTTACTCATCTATTGAAGGGCTTTTGGGTTGTTTCCATGTCTTAGCTATTTTAAATAACGGTGCAGTGAACATAGGAGTGCATATATTCTTTCATTCTTTCATATTAGTGTTTCAGGTTTCTTTGGGTATATTCCCAGAAGTGGAATTACTGGGTTTTAAGGCAATTTAGTTTTTAATTTTTTGAGGAAACTCCACACTGTTTTCCATAGTGATTGCATCAGTCTGCATTCCCACCAACAGTACACTAGGGTTGCCTTTCCTCCACATTCTTTTTTTTTTTTTTTTTTTTTGCTTTTTTTTTTTTTTGCATTTTTCTGAAGCTGGAAACAGGGAGAGATAGTCAGACAGACTCCCGCATGCGCCCGACCGGGATCCACCCGGCACACCCACCATGGGGCGACGCTCTGCCCACCAGGGGGCGATGCTCTGCCCATCCTGGGCGTCGCCATGTTGCGACCAGAGCCACTCTAGCACCTGAGGCAGAGGCCACAGAGCCATCCCCAGCGCCCGGGCCATCTTTGCTCCAATGGAGCCTTGGCTGCGGGAGGGGAAGAGAGAGACAGAGAGGAAAGCGCGGCGGAGGGGTGGAGAAGCAAATGGGCGCTTCTCCTATGTGCCCTGGCTGGGAATCGAACCCGGGTCCTCCGCATGCTAGGCCGACGCTCTACCGCTGAGCCAACCGGCCAGGGCCTCCTCCACATTCTTGACAACACTTGTTGATTTATTGATGATAGCCATTCTGACAGATGTGAGGTGGTATTTCATTTTGATTTGCATTTCTTTTTTTTTTTTTCCTTTTTTTATTTTTCTGAAGCTGGAAACGGAGAGGCAGGCAGACAGACTCCCACATGCGCCCGACAGGTATCCACCCGGCACGCCCACCAGGGGGCGATGCTCTGCCCATCCGGGGCATCGCTCTGTCGTGACTAGAGCCACTCTAGCACCTGGGGCAGAGGCCAAGGAGCCATCCCCAGCGCCCGGGCCATCTTTTGCTCCAATGGAGCCTCGGCTGCGGGAGGGGAAGAGAGAGACAGAGAGGAAGGAGAAGGGGAAGGGTGGAGAAGCAGATGGGCACTTCTCCTGTGTTCCCTAGCCGGGAATCGAACCCAGGACTTCTGCACGCCAGGCCGACGCTCTACCGCTGTGCCAACCGGCCAGGGCCTTGATTTGCATTTCTCTGATAACTGATGTTGAACAACTTTACATATGTCTGTTAGCCATCTCTGGGTCTTCCTTGAAGAAGTGTCTGTTTAGTTTGCCCACTTTTTAATTGACTTGTTTCTTTTTCTGAAGTTAAGTTGTCTGATTTCTTTCTTTTTTTTTAAATAGTGTTTCTCTTTTTTTCTTTTTTTTAATTTTATTTATTCATTTTAGAGAGGAGAGAGAAAGGAAGAGAGGGAGACAGAGAGGGACAGAGAGAGGTGAGAGAGACAGAGAGAAGGTGGGGAGGAGCTGGAAGCATCAACTCCCATATGTACCTTGACCAGGCAAGCCCAGGGTTTCGAACCAGCGACCTCAGCATTTCCAGGTTGACACTTTATCCACTGCGCCACCACAGGTCAGGCTCTTTTTAATTTAGATATTAAACCTTACCAGAGTTATCGTTGGCAAATATGTTCTATTCAGTAGATTGTCTTTTTATTTTGTTGGTTTCTTTTGCTGTGCAAAAACTTTTCAGTTTGACATAGTCCCATTTGTTTAGTTTTTTGTTTGTTTCCCTTACGTGAAGAGATATACCAGAAAAAAAATATTGCTAAGGTAGATGTCCAAGATTTTTCTGCATGTATTTTTCCTAGGAGTTCTATGGTTTTGAATTTTACATTTTAGTCATTTGAGTTTTTCTTGTATATGGTTTGTATAAGATGGTGGTCTAGTCTCTCTCTTTTTTGGGGGGGGGCATATATCCAATTTTCCCAACACCCAACATTTATTGAATAGACTGCCTTTACCCCTTTGTATGTTGTGCCCTTTGCCAAATATCAGTTGACCATAAAGGAGTACATTTATTTCTGGGCTCTATTCTGTTCCATTGATCTATGAGTCTCTTTATGCCAGTGACATACTTTAAAAAATTTTTTTTTCTTTTTTACAGAGACAGAGAGAGAGTCAGAGAGGGATAGACAGGGACAGACAGACAGAAACGGAGAGATAAGAAGCATCAATCATTAGTTTTTCGTTGTGTATTGCAACACCTTAATTGTTCATTGATTGCTTTCTCATACGTGCCTTGACCGTGGGCCTTCAGCAGACCGAGTAACCCCTTGCTCGAGCCAGCGACCTTGGGTCCAAGCTGGTGAGCTTTTGCTCAAACCAAATGAGCCCTCGCTCAAGCTGGCGACCTCGGGGTCTCGAACCCGGGGTCTCCGCATCCCAGTTCGACACTCTACCCACCGCCTGGTCAGGCCAAAACAGTTTTTTTTTTTTTTTTTTTTTTTTCCATTTTTCTGAAGCTGGAAACAGGGAGAGACAGTCAGACAGACTCCCGCATGCGCCCGACCGGGATCCACCCGGCACGCCCACCAGGGGCGACGCTCTGCCCACCAGGGGGCGATGCTCTGCCCATCCTGGGCGTCGCCATGTTGCGACCAGAGCCACTCTAGCGCCTGGGGCAGAGGCCACAGAGCCATCCCCAGCGCCCGGGCCATCTTTGCTCCAATGGAGCCTTGGCTGCGGGAGGGGACGAGAGAGACAGAGAGGAAAGCGCAGCGGAGGGGTGGAGAAGCAAATGGGCACTTCTCCTGTGTGCCCTGGCCGGGAATCGAACCCGGGTCCTCCGCATGCTAGGCCGACGCTCTACCGCTGAGCCAACCGGCCAGGGCCAAAACAGTTTTTTTAAATTTATTAATTTTAGAGAGAGAGGAGGAAGGGTGAGAGAAACATCTACCATTCCACCCATCTCTGCATTCATTGGTTGACTCTTGTGTGTGGGATGGAACTTGCAACATTGGCATATCAGGAGTACGCTCCAACCAACTGAGGTACCCTGACAGGGCACATGCTGTTTTGATTAGTATGATTTTACTACTATAGTATGTCTTGGATTAGTATGGTATAGTTTGATATCAGGTAGTGTGATAACTCTACCTTTGTTCTTTCTCAAGATTGTTGAAGCTAATTGGGATCTTTTGTGGTCCCATATAATAGTTCTGTGAAGTATGCCATTGGTAGGAATTATGTTTAATCTATAGTTTGCTTTGGGTAGTATGGACATTTTAATGATGTTAGTTCTTTCTATCCGTGAACACTGTATATGCTTCCACTTACTGGTATCTTCTTTAGTATCTTATTCCCCCACCCCCCCAACCTCGTTGATTTGAGAGAGCGAGAAAAGTATTAACTTGTTTTTCCATTTAGTTGTTTCATTTAGTTGTGTACTTATTTGGTTGTTTCTTGTATGTGCCCTGACTGGGGATCAAACCTGCAACCATATTGTTGTAGGATGATGCTCTTTTTTTTTTTTTTAATTTTATTTATTTTTTTACAGAGACAGAGTGAGTCAGAGAGGGATAGACAGGGACAGACAGACAGGAACGGAGAGAGATGAGAAGCATCAATCATTAGTTTTTCATTGTATGTTGCAACACCTTAGTTGTTCATTGATTGCTTTCCCACATGTGCCTTGACCATGGGCCTTCAGCAGACCGAGTAACCCCTTGCTGGAGCCAGCAACCTTGGGTTCAAGCTAGTGGGCTTTTTGCTCAAACCAGATGAGCCTGCGCTCAAGCTGGCAACCTTGGGGCCTCGAACCTGGGTCCTCTGCATCCCAGTCCGACGCTCTATCCACTGCGCCACCGCCTAGTCAGGCAGGATGATGCTCTTAACTGACTGAGCTAACCAGCCAGGGCCTTATAATACTACTTTTTTTTTTTAAGTGAAAGACAGAGTTCTGCACGCTCCCCCATTGGGATCTACCTGGCAAGCTCCCTAAAGGGCAATGCTCTGCCTATCTTAAGGCCACTGCTCCATTGCTTGGCAAGTAGGGAAGTAACTTTACTTTATAAAATTTATAAAGCAGAGTTACAGCAAGTTAAAGCATATACTACTAATAATTACTTACCAAGTACTTTATGTCGGATTTTCGCTAAGTTTGACAGAATAAATCTTGATAAAACAACTTACTATAGTTAAATCTATCTTTTTATTTATACTTTGGTTGCTCCGCTACCGCACACTATGGAAGCTGGAATGCCCACTAGTGGGTGGTAGGGACCAGGTTGACTACCACTGGGCTAGGGTATTAAGTGTCAAACATAGTAGACCCTTGTATTGTAAGTACAGAAGTTGAAAATAATTAAGTTTTCAAATTTCAAATTTATAAATACCACCACAAAATATGTTGTCCTATGTATACATAAAACAAAACTGGGAAGATGACTTGACTATCATAAGTTCAGTACTATTTTGATAAAACTATTAAAATGAAATCTGCCACTAAAACTACATTAGTTACAAGCTTAATCAAATTTGAAGATAACAAAGTATAAAAAAGTGTTCATTGAGCTGAAATAGTGAACCACAAAGCCACGATGTGATAAAAGACGCTAGCTATATGGTCAGCCAAACTCAACAGGTACATGACTCATTCTTTTCACACCAGTCCTGTAGCATTAGATTAAAATTTGTACTTTGGCAGCATTACAAATTACTCTTAGTGCCTTTTGTATTGTTTCTGAATAGTTAAAACCTCTGAAGATCAGTATGCAGATGTGAAGAGAATCATGTAGTGGTTTCTAAGTGTTCAAGGAACAGTGCTAGGCCAGAAAATATATTTATAGAAAATAAAACCTCATTTTCCATGCTGAGACTCTCACTTTCCTTGGGTTTGGGTTATAACATAAAAGAATCTATATATTTAAAAGCTTTCTGGATGATTCTGATGTGTCCCAGTTGTGAACTTTGGATATTCTGTTATTAATGTGGCTTATTTAAATAACTTTTTGACAGGTAATATTTTCATATCTCGAACCTCAATCCCAAATGCTACCTCTGAAGATGGAGATGAAGATGACTTGATATCCAACAAAGTTATCTTTAAAATAGGTAAGAAAGAAAGATAACCAGATTATTGTTTTAAAATAGAGAGATGCTGGTGTGTTTAACTCTTTGATGTATTTTTTCAATACTTCTAGGTGATCTTGGACATGTAACAAGAATCTCTAGTCCACAAGTTGAAGAGGGTGATAGCCGTTTTCTTGCAAATGAAGTTTTGCAGGAGGTAAATTTTCTTCTTTAATAATGCCATTTGTGGCCCTGGCCAGTTAGCTCAGTGTGTCAAGAGCGTCCTCCTAAAATGACAAGATTACGAGTTTGATCTCCAGTTAAGGCACACACAAAGAATGCATAACTTAGTGAAACAACAAATGAATGTTGCTTTCCTTCCCCTCCCCTCTCCCCTCCTTTCTCTATCTCTCTAAAAATAAGTCAATCAGTACAAAAAAATTTAAGTCCTGGCCAGATAGCTTGGTTGATGGGAGCATTGTCCTGGAGCACAGAGGTTGCTGGTTTTGATTCTATGGTTGTGGCACATTGAGGAGCAGCTTAATGTTCCTGTCTCTCTCTCTCTCTCTCTCTCTCTCTCTCTCTCTCTCTCAAAAACAAAAAAAAAACCCAGCCTGACCAGACTGTGGTGCAGTGGATAGAGTGTTAACCTGGGATGCCAAGGACCCAGGTTCAAAACCCCAAGGTTGCCAGCTTGAGCACCAGCTCGCTGGCTTAAGCAAGGGGTCACTGACTGAATTGCAGTTCCCCCCAAAACCCTGTCAAGGGACAGGTAGGAAAGCAGTCAGTAAACGACTAAGGTGCCACAACGATGAATTGATGCTTTTCATCTCTTCCTTCTGTCTGTCTGTGTGTCTCTCTCACTTAAAAAAAGCCATTTACTTTACAATACTTATTAGCATTTGATAAGTGTATAAATGCAGATGTGTTAAATTATAAGCTAATAACTGAATAGTAATACAAAATAAAAAGTCTGAAGCAAGAGCAAGTAAAAGTAAAGATTTAAAATGTTCAACATTGGAGTTGTAGTAAAAGAGAAGTTCCCATACACTACTGATGGAAATTTAAATTGGCATGGCATTTTTGGAGAGCTAAGTATATTAATAACTAGTAACATTTTAAAATCAGGCGAACTTTGACCCAGAATTTCTGAGTCTTACTGAAATATTCCTATACAAAGAACAATGTAAATAAGTATTTAGTAACACAGGAATGATTATATAAATTATAGCTCACAGTTAATACTGTTTTGAAGAGGGATGAAATATTTCTTAATTAGTTTAGAATGAAAATAGAGCAAGTCGCCCTGGTCATATGGCTCAGCTGGTTAAGAGTATTGTCGCGAGGTATGGAGGTTGCTGGTTCGATTCTCAATCAGAGCACATACAGGAACAGCTCGAGGTTCTTCCCTCCTTTCCCCCCTCCTTTCCCCACTTCCTTTCCTCTCTTGCTGAAATCAATAAATAAAAATTTTAAATATATAACAAGTAGAACAAATAAATTATATGAACATTGTTCTTATTATGTATATTTGTATCTTATATGTATAGGTGTATTTATTTTCAGTGTATGTATGTTTTGTGTTTTCATACAAATGCACCTAGAGGGATAGAAATGTCTTCTGAGGGTTGAATTGGGTTAATGATAGAGGAAACATTGCTTTTAGAAATACATTTACCACCCCTCCCTCCTGAAGTGTATAAAAATATTTTTTTAGGTTTTTTAAAAATTTCTTAATTTTGAGAGAGAGAGAAAGCAGAATGGAAAAGCAGGAAGCAGAAATTCCTAGTAGTTGCTTCCAGTATGTGCCTTTACCTGGCAAGCCCAGGGTTTTGAACCGGCGACCTTACCTTTCTAAGTCATCTTTTATCCACTGTGCCACCACAGATCAAGTGTATATTACTTTATAATTAGTATAATTATCCCAAATTTACTTGTTCTCTGAATAGGTCCTAAACTTCAATGTGGCATTGAATATTTTAATTTTGTCCTGTTTCTCAACTATTATAAATCATTATGAGGTATAATCTTACCTTATTTTGACAATTTTTTATATTTCCTTACATTTTTTTCCTTAATTTTACAGGATTATTCCCATCTACCAAAAGCAGATATTTTTGCCCTTGCCCTCACAGTGGTATGTGCTGCTGGTGCTGAACCTCTCCCCAGAAATGGAGATCAGTGGCATGAAATCAGACAGGGTAGATTACCTCGGATTCCACAAGTGCTTTCCCAAGAATTTACAGAGTTGCTAAAGGTGAGTATTTTATATATGAAGTACTTTATTGATATAGTTCAGTATTTTACTAAGTCACATATTTTTGCCTTAATTTTATTTCTTTTCTTAAGGTTATGATTCATCCAGATCCAGAGAGAAGACCTTCAGCAATGGCACTGGTAAAGCATTCAGTGCTGCTTTCTGCTTCTAGAAAAAGTGCAGAACAATTACGAATAGAATTGAATGCTGAAAAGTTCAAAAATTCACTTTTGCAGAAGTAAGTGAGGATTTTTTGTTTTTACTTTGTTGTTTTCATTAGTTCACAAATGTTAATGTGATGATTTAGGCTTTCTGTCAGTGAAGGATATAGTGATTTGGATGTTATAAAGTTTGGAGACTTCTGCCTTAAATTTGTATTGTTTGTAAACTTTAAAATTATGATGGACATAAAATTTTTCTAAAAGTAACATATATTTGCAAGTGGTGATAATCCCCAAGCCATAGCTAAGTGAGCCTATATTTAGCTCCCCCAAACTCTTATCATAAATTAGAATTCCTTGAAACATTGTTTTTTTGTTTGTTTGTTTGTTAGTTTCTTCATTTTGTTTTTTTTAAGTGAGAGGAGGGATCAACAGATTACCACATGTGCCCAGCCTGGGATCCACCCAGCAACCCCCATCTGGGGCTGATACTTGAATCAACCAAGTTATCCTTAGTGCCTGGGGCTGACGCTCGAACAATTAAAGCCACTGGCTGTGTGAGGAGAAGAGAGAAAAGGGAGAGCAGGACGGGAAGAAAAGCAAATGGTCACTTTTCATGTGTGCCCTGACTGGGAATTGAACCGAGGACTTCCGCATACTGGGCCAATGGTCTAGCCCCTTGGTCGGCAAACTGCGGCTCGTGAGCCACATGGGGCTCTTTGGCCCCTTGAGTGTGGCTCTTCCACAAAAGACCGCGTGCAGATGCTACCTTGATAAGTAATGTACCTACCTGTATAGTTTGTTTTAAAAATTTGGCTCTCAAAAGAAATTTCAGTCATCGTACTGTTGATATTTGGTTCTGTTGACTAATGAGTTTGCCGACCACTGGTCTAGCCACATTAGCCATTCTGCCAGTGCCTAGAAACATTGTGAAACTAATTTTCAGGAAATGATGAGATTAATGTTGATTGGGTTAGTAGCTGATTCTCATATTTTGATGTAAATGACCTTTGACATTTTCAAAGGTAATTGGAATAAGTTTAATTCATTTGCTTTATTTTTTTTTAATTTTTTTCATTGATTTGGGGGGGGAGAGGAAGAGAGAGGAGCATCAAGTAACATAAATTAATTGTTCCTCCTAGTTGTTCTCTTTAGGCAGGGGTCCCCAAACTACGGCCCACGGGCCACATGCGGCCCCCTGAGGCCATTTATCCGGCCCCCGCCGCACTTCGGGAAGGGGCATCTCTCTCACGTGGTCAGTGAGAGGAGCATAGTTCCCATTGAAATACTGGTCAGTTTGTTGATTTAAATTTACTTGTTCTTTATTTAAAATATTGTATTTGTTCCCGTTTTGTTTTTTTACTTTAAAATAAGATATGTGCAGTGTGCATAGGGATTTGTTCATAGTTTTTTTTTATAGTCCAGCCCTCCAACGGTCTGAGGGACAGGGAACTGGCCCCCTATGTAAAAAGTTTGGGGACCCCTGCCTTTAGGTGTGCAGTCATTTGTTGCTTCTTTTTTATTATTATTATTTTTATTTAGTTAATGGAAGGGAGGCAGAGACAGACTCCTGCATGCGCCCTTACCAGGATCCACCCCACAAGCCCACTAGGGGGCAGTGCTCTGCCTGGCTGGGCCACAGCTCCATTGCTTGGCAACCAAGCTATTTTAGCACCTGAGGCAGAGGCATGGAGCCATCTTCAGCATCCTGGGGCCAACTTTGCTCAAACCATTCGAACCATGGCTGTGGGAGAAGAAGAGAGAGAGAGATTGGGGGAGGGGGAGTGGAGAAGCAGATGAGAGCCTCTCTTATGTATCTTGACCAGGAATCAAACCTCGGATATCCACATGCTGGGCCAACACTCTACCACTGAGCCAACCAGCCAAGGCCCGAGTTCATTTGTTTTATTACTACCAATTTGATTCTAACCTAATCTGACTTGAAATATGTAAAGATTTATTTGCCACTATTTTGATAGATACCGTTCGTACAGATAGGAATTAGAATTTTCCTTTCATCTCTTATGTAAAGATATTTTTACAATGTAAGAGTTTAGAGTTCTTTCTGAAGTTTTTATTAAAACCCAGTCATTACTAGCATCTTTATTAATTGTATTTAAGTGTATATATTTTAATTCTGATAGCACAAATAGATTATAAATTTAAGTTATTTGAACAGAAGCTAAAGTGTCATACTGTATTTTTTCCTCTTCTCAATTGCATGTTAGAATAATGATGACATGCAAAGATCTCCCAGCTGATAATACAGTTTTTGTTTGGCCTCTTAGAATCCTCCCTTTAGGCCCTGGCCAATTGGCTCAGTGGTAGAGCGTCAGCCTGGCGTGCAGGAGTCCCGGGTTCAATTTCCGGCCAGGACACACAGGAGAAGTGCCCATCTGCTTCTCCACCCCTCCCCCTCTCCTTCCTCTCTGTCTCTTTCTTCCCCTCCCGCAGTCAAGGCTTCATTGGAGCTGACGATGGCTCCGTGGCCTATGCCTCAGGCGCTAGAATGGCTCTGGTTGCAACAGAGCAACGCCCCAGATGGGCAGAGCATCGCCCCCTTGTGGGCATGCCAGGTAGAACCCGGTCAGGTGCATGCGGGAGTCTCTCTGATTGCCTCCCTGTTTCCAGCTTCAGAAAAATAAATAAATTAATTAATTAAAAAAAAGAATCCTCCCTTTATAGGATTTAGGTAAAAAGTCTTATTTTCTATTTTTATGTTTATAGAGAACTCAAGAAAGCCCAGATGGCAAAAGCTGCAGCCGAGGAAAGAGTACTCTTCACTGACCGGATGGCCACTAGGTCCACCACCCAGAGTAATAGAACATCTCGCCTTATAGGAAAGAAAATGAACCGCTCTGTCAGCCTTACCATATACTGAACTACTCATTTCCCACCTCCCCTAAAAAAACTGTGACAAGAGGAAGCTAAGCTAGGTTGAAATCACTGCTAGAATCCAGTTTGCTATTACTTTCTCAAAATCGGTGTCAGTAGTTATACTGAAATACATTTTAGGACTTTTATTTGTGAATTACAGTTAAAAGCTGTATTTTGACCAGTGCTCTATCAGGCTTTTGTCTAGTTTTACCAGTTAGTCTTCTGTAAGGATGTCAGTCACTGTTGGATGTTACATTGGCCTTTCCAGGTTTAACCACTGGTGGTTTGCTGCTTATAGTTGGCTGTTGCATTGTGATGAAAGGTATCCTTCCTCGTAGTGACTGGTAAAAAGGACTCAAGGGCTTTATTACAAACATTCTCCCTTCGAAAAGGGAAATGCTAAGAGAATCAGTTACTACTTAGCCTTCAATGTACCTGTGTGTCAGTCATATATATATATTTTTTTAATTGTGAATTATACTTGTATATCCAACTGGGAGCACTTTTAGGCACTGTATGAACCATGGAATAATTCTGTGGAAGTATTGCCTTGTGAATTTGCTGCTATTTTAGTTTTGTCTTTGCTGTAAAATTGTAGCATTAAACAATCATTGTTGTTAATAGGCTTTCTTTTGCAAACAATTATGTGAAATACATAGTTGCTCTTGATAAAAAGCAACTATTTGCCTTTTTCCCCCCTTTGAACTTTCAAGCTAGTGCATTGGAGAAATGCACCGTTTTCCCCTTTTGGAATGCTGTATTAATGTAGTATAAAGATGGTTGGTTTTGTAATTTTTTCTGATGATGCCCTTCCCTGACTTTAAAAAATGTTTCCTCTCTTCATCCAAGTTTTGTACTTTATTGTATTGTTAGTCTGTTTTTAACTGTTTTGCCCAGTTTCTCTTCTATATTTGTGTATATAAACTAATCTTGGTAATACTGTACATAGCTGTTTGAAATGCCAGAATGACTTCTGACTATTCCAAGCTTTTCATAAAATATATTTTATCTGTGATTAGCCATTTGACTAATAGTACTGGCTAATAGATGTGGGGGGTGGGGAATTTGTCTATTGTTTATTTTCCTATTGATTTTGGTTTAAAACATGTTTGCACTTGTCTGTTTGACTTGTGTTTTATTAACATTGATTGGCATATTAAAAGTCACTCTGAGCTTACTTTATTTGTCTATATCTTTCTGGTGCCTATTTTCTTTTATCTCCATTATATAGGGAATACTAGAAACATTCCACTTACATTGATTCTTGTATGTGCCCCAAGGATCAGACCTGCAACCTTGGGTATCAGGATGACACCCTCACCAACTGAGCTGCCTGGCTAGAGCAGAAGGCACATTTTTGATAGAATATGAAACATTGAGTTTTAGTCCATATTAGTTACATTTTGTGATCTAAGAAAAAATTTACACCTCAATCTTGAATATTAATTTATTATAAATTATTTACTATTTTATGTCACATGCATATTATACTTTTGATCTAGAAATATAGCAACATAGTTTAAAATAGCTTTAGTTTTTTTGTTGTTTTTTTTTACAGAGACAGAGTCAGAGGGATAGATAGGGACAGACAAGAACAGAGAGATGAGAAGCATCAATCATCAGTTTTTTGTTGCGACACCGTAGTTGTTCATTGATTGCTTTCTCATATGTGCCATGACCGAGGGCCTTCAGCAGGCCGAGTGACCCCTTGCTCGAGCCAGTGACCTTGGGTCCATGCTAGTGAGCTTTTTGCTCAAGCCAGATGAGCCCGCGCTCAAACTGGCAACCCCGGGGTCTCCAACCTGGGTCCTTCCACATCCCAGTCTGACGCTCTAGCCACTGCGCCACTGCCTGGTCAGGCTAAAGTAGCTTTAGATTGTCAAGTGAATATAACATGACTCAACTTTTTTTTTTTATTAGGGTGACACCAGTTAACAATTGTATAGGTTTCAGGTGCCCGATTCCACAACTCATCTGTCTGCTGTACTCATAACCTTTTTTTTGAGATTTTATTTATTGATAGTACAGTGAGAGAAGCGCAGGGGAGCATGTATCAACTCAGATGCTTCCCTAGTTGTTCATTGATTGCTTGTCATATATGCTTTGTCTCAGCAAGCCCAGGGTTTCGAATCAGCAGCCTTAGCATTCCAGATCAAACAGGCAAGGCGTATTCATAACTTTCTAATGTGAGCTGAGTCACAGAAGAGAGCTTTTAAGTGGGGAGATTTTTTGTTTTTGTTTTTAATTTTTGAGAGAGATGGCAAGGGAGAGTAGGAGCATCAACTCGCAGTTGCTTTCTCTTTAGTTGTGCATTGATGCTTCTTTCCTGAGCCAGTGTTCCTTTGCTCAAGCTGGAGAGCTTTGGGCTTGTGTGGGTGAATCCCCTGCTCAGGCATTCCCAGTTAACACTTTATTCACTGTCACTGCTTGTCAGGCAGGAGGATCCCCCCCCCCCTTTATAAATTTAAATAGGTGCCCTCCTCTGTTGTCTCAGTGATAAAAGTGTAGGCCTGGCATGTAAAAGTCCCAGGTTTGATTCCTAGTCAGGGCACACAGGAGAAGTGACCATCTGCTTCAACCCTTCTCCCCCTTTTCTCTCTCCCTCTCAGCCATGGCTTGACTGGTTAAGGTGCATCAGCTGCAGGCACTAAGGGTGGTTCTGCGGAGCCTCTGTCTCGGGTGCTAAACTCAGTTGAGAGCATGGCCCCAGATGGGGGTTGCTGGTGGATCTCAGATTTGGGTGCATATGGGAGTCTCTCCCCTTCCTCTCACTTGGAAAAGAAGAAAAAAAATTTAATGGGGAGGGTTTTAATTCACTAAACAAGGCTGGATTTTAATAGTGCAAATTTAAGTGATAAATGGTGCTAATTCTGTGTGACATTTTTCTGACATTAAAGCCAGAGTAAGCAATGAAGAACTTTGCACAGATAAAATGGATGTCGAAAAACCCTGTGGTTTCTGAACATGGGTATATAATTTCTCTTGAATTATAGGGCCTCTTTCTGCCATAAACATTTCTAACAAGCTTTATTATTTTAGCTTTCTAGATGGCTTGTTAAAAAGCACAGTTTTGAAGTGTGAGAAGAATTGGTTGTAGACAGGTAAATTAGATATAAAAGTTGACAGGTGTGGGTGACAAAACTTAAAAAGCAGGTAACATTTCCAGTAGCCACTGAAGAAAGCTCTAAAAAGTATGATGAATTGGTGTTCATAGGATCATTTTAAGTCATTAAGGTTCATTTTTCCTTGTGTGCTAGCTTCAAAGAAAACAGGTATTATTTTTCATCAAAATTTGAAGTACTTTTCACATTGTTTAAAAAGATTTAAGTAGAAAACTGTCTTGTTTTCAAAGGAAATTCTTAAGCCATCTGAAAGCTGATATGAGAGTTGGGCTCATATCTAACACAGGATTCTTAGATTGAGTGTCTTCTGTGTGCTAATTGGTAGACCAACGACCAGTAAGAAATTGGCTTTGCCCATCAGGGGCTCCAGATGAAATAGAGGAGACCCACGGAAAAACAAAGTGTGATGAGTGCTATGATGGAGGGATTCTGCAATGTTGAACGATGGCTCAAAGGACAGTTAGTTACATGCCTTGGGAAGATGCTGGTGGTAGATAAGAAATTGGATTTGGGAAATTTTATTTAGACTGGTTTTAAAGCCACTGTTGTACTTTCAGGTTAAGAGGAGTGTCTAAATTAGGACCCCTGTGAATGAAAATGAGGGCATATGGATTTCATGATATGAGATCACTGCACTTTAAAGAGCCATTGATTTAATAACTGAGTGAGAATTTGTTACCATAACATCTGGTGAAATCTGTAAATTCTAATATTGAAGCATTGAATTTTCTGAAAATTTTAATTAAAATGCAGAAGCCTATTAAGTTTGAGACAAAAAATTCAACATTGATAAAACATTTTTGGAAAGTTAACATTAGTAAGGAAGAAATTTTGTAAATATTGGCTATGCGGTTGGATAAAAAGGGTCACATAACAGTTGACTGTACATTAAAACTGTTGCCTTACCTTATTTTGCCAAGAATCCAAGGCAAAATAATGAACTAATTAATGCACTTTAATTAATGAACTAATGTCTTTTGAAGAACCAATCTTTAAACTTTGATTTTCACTTTACTTTGTTCCAGAGGTCAAGGAATAATGACATTTAAAAAAATTGATAACAGCTGGGTTTGGGTAATGCTTCAAGCTGTCTCCTAATTCTTAAGCAGCAGCATCCTGACATTAGTTTTTCTTCCTCTCCATTTATCTCCACAGAGCATCTCACTGACTTTAGCCAACAGATCAAATAAGTTGTTGCATCCTTAAGGTGTTTCTATTTGTGAAAATTTTAAAGGTCAAAACAATCAAGAAAAAGGATGGATCAAAAAGGGATTTTGGAAGTGTTTTGGATATTGTGAAAATTGTAAGTGAAGCCTGGAACTAGGAATTTGGAGGAAACTGCCTCTTTCAGTATTTTGAAGACATTTGTATAACTGTAAAAAGCATCACTGAAACTGATTGACATTGCAGAGTGAGTGTGGATATAGAAGTTTCTCCTGAAAACCTGATTGTATTGTTAGAAATTTCTCAGAAGCTCAGCAAAATAGATTTTTATCAAAATGGAAAAGTCAGACATGGAACTGTCCCTCTCCCGATATTTAGCTTTTTAAAACTTGGAGAGGCATTCATCTGAACATCATTGAACTTTTCTTTCCTTTGTGGCAGATGACACTAATTTTCAATGCAGTTCAAAGGTATCTGGAGTGAGGAAAAATATCTGTGTATACTCTAGGAAGATTTACCAGGGAAAGATGGCATGTTTTGTCCAAACTTCATTGAACTAAGAGTCTAAGAAACCTCAGCCAGTCCAATCCATGAAGAAAAATACCTCAAAGGAACATTTATATCATAGTTCATATTGTTTAGTTTTATATGCTTAATAAATATTTTGAAGAGGCTAACAAAGAAGGCTAACAGTGGCTGTCATTTGGTAGGATTATAGGATATTTTCTATTTTTCTGAATTTTCTACATTTTACACAAGTTTTTACTTTGTAATCAGAAAAATTAACTTAAAAAATATCTAAGCCCTGGCTGGTTGGCTCAGTGGTAGAGCATTGGCCTGGCGTGTGGATGCCCCAGGTTCGATTCTCAGTCAGGGCACACAGGAGAGGCATTCATCTGCTTCACCACCCCTCCCCCTCTTGCTTCTTTCTCTTTATTTTCTGCAGCCATGGCTCTATTGAAGCAAGTTGGCCCCCAGGCACTAATGATGGCTTCATGGCCTCACTTCAGGCGCTAAGAAGAGCTCAGTTGCTGAGCAACAGATCAACACCCCAGATGGGCAGAGCATCACTGCCTAGTGGGCTTGCTGGGTGGATCCCAGTTGGGGCACATGTGGGAGTCTGTCTCTCTGCCTCCCTCCCTCTCACTGAATAAAAATAAGTGAATAATTATTAACATGCAGTTAATACAAATTGGGCAAGTCACCTGCCTTGCAAAGATTGATCATGCCTATATGCTCTCCCCAATTTCTGGTAATGAGGAGGAACCACTCTCTTGAACACAGGGGCACCTATATGATCTGGGCTGGGCCAAATGAAGTTTTTCTTGGAAACTGCAGATTCTCCAATTGTTAGTGAAGGTGAGAAAGCCAAGCTTTGCACTGCTTGGGAAAAGCCTGCCTTTGAGAAGAGAACGAATCAACACTGTATCAGAATTGAGAAAAAAGAGCATGATCTGACAGTGTTATCAGCCCCTGAAGCCAATTCCGTTTGTTTTCATGACTATATATATATATTCTTTTTTTGGTCTAAGCTATGCTGAGGTGAGTTTCTAGTGTAACATATTTCTTTAAACTGCCAGCCATGAATTAAATATTCTAGATCTTGTATGATGAGAAATGTATGCCAAAGATCCTAGGCTTCCTAGATTAATCCCTTTGTCGGTGCTCCTGTGCCAAGATTCCCCAGCGCCTGACCGGGCGGTGGCGCAGTGGATAGAGGGTCGGACTGGGATGAGGAGGACCCAGGTTCGAGACCTCGAGGTTGCCAGCTTGAGCACAGGCTCATCTGGTTTGAGCAAAGCTGACCAGCTTGGACCCAAGGTCGCTGGCTCGAGCAAGGGGTTACTCAGTCTGCTGTAGCCCCACAGTCAAGGCACATATGAGAAAGCAATCAATGAACAACTAAGGTGTTGCAACGAAGAACTAATGATTGATGCTTCTCATCTCTCTCCATTCCTGTCTGTCTCTATCTATCCCTCTCTCTGACTCTCTGTCCCTGTAAAAAAAAAAAAAAAAAAAAAAAAAGATTCCTCAGCATCTCCTGCCTTATCTTTTTCCTGGTTACATATGATCATAGCATCGATTTTCTGGTAATTACTTTGTGCAAAACACCACACACAACAGTTCCAGAAAGAATTCTGTTGGTAGCCTGACCAGGCGGTGGCGCAGTGGATAGAGTGTTGGACTGGGATGCGGAAGACCCAGGTTCGAGACCCAGAGGTCGCCAGCTTGAGCACGAGCTCATCTGGGTTGAGCAAAAAAAAAAGCTCACCAGCTCGGACCTAAGCTCGCTGAGCAAGGGTCACTCGGGTCTGCTGAAGGCCCCCGGCCAAGGCACATATGAGAAAGCAATCAATGAACAACTAAGGTGTCGCAACGAGAAACTGATGATTGATGCTTCTCATCTCTCTCCGTTCCTGTCTGTCTGTCCCTATCTATCCCTCTGACTCTCTCTCTGTCCCTGTAAAAAAAAAAAAAAAAAAAAATTCTGCTGGTAGATTTGACCTCTGCAGAACAGGATTAGAGACTACACAGTTCCATTAATAATAAAAGAGACTTAAGCATCCAGACGATTTGGACAAGAACGTGCAGTTTGCTTTCCTCACACTATTACTCTGTCAAAGACGCTATTCATTTTTTTTTTTTTCTGAAGCTGGAAACGGGGAGAGACAGACAGACTCCCGCATGCGCCCGACCGGGATCCACCCGGCACGCCCACCAGGGGGTGACGCTCTGCCCACCAGGGGGCGATGCTCTGCCCTTCCAGGGCATCGCTCTGTTGCGACCAGAGCCACTCTAGCACCTGGGGCAGAGGCCATGGAGCCATCCTCAGTACCCGGGCCAACTTTTTGCTCCAATGGAACCTTGGCTGCTGGAGGGGAAGAGAGAGACAGAGAGGAAGGAGAGGGGGAGGGGTGGAGAAGCAGATGGGCGCTTCTCCTGTGTGCCCTGGCCGGGAATCGAACCCGGGACTTCTGCATGCCAGGCCGACGCTCTACCACTGAGCCAACTGGCCAGGGCCTCAAAGACGCTATTCTTAAAGAAGCTGGAGATAAAAACCAGTGAAGAGTCTTGAATTTGTATTGGACAAATTAATTTGGGAAAAGGTGGTATTTTAAGCTTCTTCAATCTGAAGGGTGGAGGGAATACTGAATTGGGGAAGGTAGAAAACGTAATTACACCATGTGCTTCCCAGATAGATTCCTGGCTCCAACATTGAATGAACTGAAGTATAGAGTGGAATTACACACATGTTTACTTTGTTGATTCCATTCCTAAATTCATTTTTTCAGTCAATATGTATTTTGAGAACCTGTACTGTGCTAGGGGTTTCTAGCTCGTGCTAGGTAGTGAGACACAAATATACCCTCTCCATTGCACACAATTACACGGTGGTATCAGAAACAACTAACTATATATGATAATAAGTGCTCTTTTAGGGCATGCTTAGGTAACTGTGGAGACCAAATGATAAATTAATCCAGTGGCTAGAGGGGTGGATGTTGCTGTTCCCAGGAGAGGTGACACTTTATCAAGATCTTAGCAGATGAGTGAGTGTTTGCCAAATGGGTAAAGTTTCCTAGGTAGAGGGATTAGCATGAACAAGGCACAGAGAAATAAAAGTGTATGCAGTGCTCACTTCAGCAGCTCATATACTAAAATTGGAATGATACAGAGAAGATTCGTTGCCTCCTCCCCGTCCCCCAGAAAAAAGTATCTGGGATTATTAGGACGGTGAGAGTACTTCGTATGTGTTAGAGTAGAGGACATGAGCTAGTTTTGCACAATGATATTGGGAACCCAGTTTCACTTTGCCAGGTTTGTTTTCCATTTCTGAGTTTCAATTATGCAATAAATTGCTGAGCATTTTTGTTTATTCTTGTTCAGAGAAAAGTTAAAAATAATGATGAGTGAGTAAATAAAAGACAAGTATGTAAGAGGTCCTAGGCTTCGTCAATCAAAGGAATATGAGTCACAACAACTCTGGGAGGAAAAGGAGAAAAGAACTGCTATTACCTCTGCAACTTTGGCCTCTTCCAAGCCTCATCTTCTGCTGTCGGTGGCCAGAGAATCTGCTCCTACCATAGCACTGTCCTCCTTTAGCAGGCCAGTTCTAGGCACTGTCCCTTCTGTTCACTGTACCATCTTTCTTTTTCTTTTCTTTATTTTTCTTTCTTTACTTTTTTTTAGAGAAACAGAGAGAGTCAGAGAGAGGGATAGATAGGGACAGACAGACAGGAACAGAGAGAGATGAGAAGCATCAATCATCAGTTTTTCGTTGTGACACCTTAGTTGCTCATTGATTGCTTTCTCATATATGCCTTGACTGTGGGCCTTCAGCAGACCGAGTAACCCCTTACTCGAGCCAGCGACCTTGGGTCCAAGCTGGTGAGCTTTGCTCAAACCAGATGAGCCCGTGCTCAAGCTGGCGACTTCAGGGTCTCAAACCTGGGTCCTCTGCATCCCAGTCCAATGCTCTATCCACTGCGCCACCGCCTGGTCAGGCCCCTGTACCATCCTTCTATCCCAGTGTTTCTAGTGCTGCCTCCTCTGTGTCTGGCTCTTGTGCCTGAGCCTGGGGCATTGCCACCCCCCATGCCTCTTCCTCTCTCCTGGTCCGTAAATGCTGAGTGGCCCCAGGACTGGGAGCTGGTGGTAAAGGGTAGGGCTGTACTTTGGAGCTAATCTTCTCTCCCCCTTTGTCAGGGACAGCTACTACTCTTTCTTTCTTACTTGTCAATACCCAGAAAGGACCAGGAAGAATCTAGCTGCCTCTTCCATCTAAAGTTTTATGCATCTTTGCTGTTGAACCTCCATGGTATTGCTGTTGTGAGCTTGGCTGGAGTGCTGGCCAAGCAGGCTTGCTTGGGAGTTTCTGTTTAAAAGCTGAAATTGGAACCTGACCAGGTGGTGGCACAGTAGATAGAGCGTTGGACTGAGATACAGAGGACCCAGGTTCGAAACCCCAAGGTCACCGGCGTGAGTGCCAGCTCATCTGGTTTGAGCAAGGCTCACCAGCTTGAGCCCAAGGTCACTGGCTTGTAGCCCCCGGTGAAGGCACATATGAGAAAGCAATCAATGAGCACCTAAGGTGCTGCAACAAAGAATTGATGCTTCTCATCTCTCTCCCTTCTTGTCTGTCCCTATCTGTTCCTCTCTTTGTCTCTCTTTCTCTCACACACACACAAAAATAAATTAATAAAAATAAAAGCCGAAATTGGAGAGATCCTAACCAAAATGGCCAAAGGGTAAATAAGAGCAAAAGCTTAGAGAGCAACAAGGGTCAGTGAACAAATCAAATTCAATTGCAAGCCAGAGGTAGAAGGCATGGACCCTGGCTTGGATGGGGAGGAAGAGGTGGGACTTGCACACAATCTCTGGCTTCACTGGTTGTCAGCCGTGTGCGGTTACTGTGCCACACTTGTTCATGCATGAGCTCATACATCTGGGGGCCAGAGAACACCCTGGCTTCACCCAGGGAGCAGTGCAGACCCATTTGGGAAGTCTGTATCATGAATGCCCCTTTCCCTCACCCTTTCTTCCGCACCTTGTCTTGGAAGGAAATCCTTCCTCAACCACCAAGCTTCTTATGCAAAACTGGGGCACATGTGGGTTTATATCTGCATGCACTTTCCCTTCTCAAGGCTGCAGATTTCAAGGCTGCCCTTAGGGCATAATAAAAAAAGAAGAGAGGTGGGAGGGTGAGAGGGAGAGAAAAACAGAAGGCAGCTTGTGAGTAGGAACAGGCAACTTAAAAGTGAGTAAGTACCTAGAGGTGCAGCAGAAGGAGGGCAGCTGAGGGGCCAGAGTGGGATGCAGGGCAAGGAGAGAGGGCTTGGCCGTGTGCTCAGGTGTAGGAAGAGAGGGCTAAGTCGTGTGCCCGTGCACAAGGAGAGAGGGCTCAGCCGTGTGCCCATGAACAAGGAGAGAGGGCTCAGCCGTGTGCCCGTGAACAAGGAGAGAGGGCTCAGCCGTGTGCCCGTGAACAAGGAGAGAGGGCTCGGCCGTGTGCCGTGCACAAGGAGAGAGGGCTCGGCCGTGTGCCCGTGAACAAGGAGAGAGGGCTCGGCCGTGTGCCCGTGAACAAGGAGAGAGGGCTTGGCCGTGTGCTCAGGTGTAGGAAGAGAGGGCTAAGTCGTGTGCCCGTGCACAAGGAGAGAGGGCTCAGCCGTGTGCCCGTGCACAAGGAGAGAGGGCTCAGCCGTGTGCCCATGGGCATTTGAACATGAATTGGCCCAGGCAAAAGGCTAAGGCGGTTTGTCTGTTTTGAGGAGGACTGAGAAACGCTTACTTGCCGGACCTGTGGTGGCGCTATGGGATAAAGCGTCGGCCTGGCTGCAGGTTCGAATACCTGGGCTTGCCCAGTCAAGGCACATGTAGGAAGCAACTACTCTGAGTTGATGCTTCCCACTTCTCCATCCTCTTTCTCTATCTCTCCCCTCTCTCTAAAATCAATAAATAAAATCTTAAAAAGAAAGATAAATGCTTACTTAGCAATGCAATGATCATGATCCTGCTAGGGGTGGCTGCCCATATTTTAACTCCAATTCTCTAACTATAATTCTAACTAGAATATTCTAATACTTCCTTCCACCCTGGAACATCTCCTTGTTACCTGGGGTGGATGCCCAACTGGCAGGTCTGTACTGTGTGTCCTCACGACATAGCTGAGTGGTCTGGGAGCAGACACTTGAATCAAGAGAGCTAATCAGATTTCTTCGCAGCTCAACCAGTGGTGGTACTGGGGTCAGCCCCCAACCCAAGCCAGGCCAGAGTTCCTCCTCAGGGCAGAGGGAGAATAACCAGTCCCTTTCTACAGGGATTGGTGGGATGTGATACAGGCCAGGGAGCTCCTGACAGCCACACTGAAGAGTCCAGTACGTATTGCGGAAAGTTCAAGTCAAGCCTGACCTGTGGTGGCGCAGTGGTTAAAGCGTCGACCTTTAATGCTGAGATCACGGTTTGAAACCCCGGGCTTGCCTGGTCAAGGCACATATGGGAGTTGCTGCTTCCTGCTCCTCCCTCCCTTCTCTCTCTCTCTCTCTCCTTTCTAAACAATAAAAACATTTAAAAAAATAAAAAATAAATTAAAAAAAAGAAAGTTAATGCCAGTGAGGAGCCCTGAGGAGCCACTGCGCCACCTCACCCACAGGTGTTGTAAAGTACCAAAAGCTACAGAATCAATATTAATATTTTAAAAGGCTTGAAGAACATCTTATTGATTTGGGTTAAGGTGTGCAGAGAAATTTTGTGAATAATTTTGTGTGATTGGCATAAAACCGGAATGGCCCTTGGCATTATATTGTGAATGCGGGGGGGGGGAGGGAAAACATGAATTCCCTGACATTCCACCACACCTGTGGAGAAAGGGGTGAATGGCTAGCCAAGTGCAGGGAGAGAAAAGCCAAAATAAACCTTTTTTTATAGTAATGAGCCATTTGCGGGCATTTGTCCTGACGGAAACTACCTCTCCCATGTGAATGCATGTGGTTAATGTGTGTGACTCTGGACAAAGAGATGGCGGATAAACATTAGAAAATATAGGAATGCCTTTTAATATGTAAAGAGACATCTTTCTACCATTGTGTTGACTTGTAAATTTTGTTTTCTCCAAAATGATGTATGGCTTGCAAATTAAACATAGTCCTATCATTTTTTTTTTTTTTAGAGAGAGAAGAGTGAGAGAGACAGAGAGAGAGAGAGAAAGAGAGAAGGGGGAGGAGCAGGAAGCATCAACTCCCATATGTGCCTTGACCAGGCAAGCCCAAGGTTTCGAACCGGTGACCTCAGTGTTCCAGGTCGACGCTTTATCCCACTGCGCCACCACAGGTCAGGCAGTCCTATCATTTTAAAGGGCACATGACTATAACCAATAGTGGTAAAGGGCACCTAATTACAATTTTTGCTTCTGTACTTCCCAGTTGCAAAACTATAAAAACTAGGTAGAACAAAGGGCCGCGCGCTCTCCCTCATATTTCTGTCGGAGTTGCCGCCGCTTGGCCAAGCTAGACAATAAAGCTTTGGTGTGGAATCGATAGATTTTGTTCATGTCTTCAATATTTCGAGTCCCTCCGGATTAGGCTTAACACCAGCATCCAGAGAGTCAGACTGTGACTCCTTGGTTCCAGTTATATCTGAGGCCCACACTCAGGGTTTTCTCTCTCATTCCTCTTAGTTTAGTTGCTGCTTGAAACACTCAATTATCCTTCCAATAAGCTCCATCCCATTTCTCTTTCTGAAAGCGGTTATTTTTTGGTTTCCTATACAGTGCACCAAGAGACCTCACTTACCCAGGTGGCAATAGGTTAAGTTAATGTTATCCATGGCTCTATTTATCCTCAGGCCTCAAATTATTCTGCCTTGGTCACAGTGGTACCCAAAAGGAACCGTGGCAACAGGAAGTCTATTGCCCCAGACAGTTTTGGAAGCTCCATTGCCAGAGTTGCCACTGGCCTTTCTAGGGAACTCCGCTGACATAAGACCTGGCACCTGCCTCTGGGAACTGTGGCTCAGGAGAGGAAATGGGACCTGGAAACCTGGGCACTTCCCTGGAGCGTCCTCAGAGGATGTCAGTTTTTAGCTTCCCATGTGATCTAGCCTTTTCTCCTCAAAAGCTTAGTATCTGCAATAAAGCAAAACTCACTCCTGAACATGCAGATACAGGCACTGCACCTGCTTACCTAGACTCAGATCCAGACTCCATGACTCCTGGCGATTGCCGACCCAACCTGGGCAGCTGACCAAGGCACAGCATTTCTTCCTGAAACCACCCATAGGAGACGAATCCACAGTTGAGCAACTCAGGACTTTAAAGGCAAAATAGCATTGTAAAAGTTTTTACATTCATCAACTAGCTGAATGAAAAGAATGTTTGGGGCATTTAAATACATCTTAAATTCATAATTATAAGTAGTGTCCAAGTTTCCTTTTCTACCTGAGGGAGAGGCAGTGTCTGCTAGTCTTAATATAGACTCTACTATTTACAAAGGGTATATAATGTTCTAGTGAAGAGAAAGAGAGTTCAGGTTACAGAATAGAGAGTTCAATTTTGGACATGCTGAGTATAAGGTCCCTGAGGGGCACGCTGGTAGCACTATCCAATGGGTTATCAGCTATATATCAATGCCTAAAATTTAGATTCGTGCGCTATTTTCATTTGAGTGGTTATTGAAACCTTAAGTGTGAGTGAGATAATCTGAGAAGAATTTGCAAAATTAGAGAGATAAATCCAGGGCAGAACCCTGGAAACAGCCCAGGTTATGGGGTAAAGGAATTAGGGAGGCAGATAGAGAAAGAGCATCTAGGAGATAGAAGAAAGTGAAGGGTGTCTGTCTCAGTAACCCTGGGAGAAGAGAATTTCAAGAAAGAGAAAGTGGTCGATGTAGAGAAGAGGACTAATAAGATGAGGACTGAAGTGTCCCTCTAGTTTACAACATGGAACACTCTGGTGACATTGGAAAGAGCAGCTTCAGTGGTGTAGTTGAGAGAGAATCCAGATGTCAGGGGACTGGAATTTTCTCCACTGTGACTCAGCAGTACGTGATGACAAGGAGATGGCAGGATAAAGAGACAAAGGAGGAAACAAGGTAGGGGAGGGAGAGCTGCAAAAGCAGGTGATTATGTTTGGAGAATGGTTTTTGTTAGAGTGTAGCACTTATGGATGATGAAAGGCTCAGAGTGTGGCCAAGAAGATGAGTGGCCCAGTGGTAAGAAGAGCAAAGGTCACTGGAGACTAGGAAATCTAGACTAGATATAAAATGTGTTGCCCTGTCAAATAGCTTGGTGGGTTAGAGCGTCATCAAGTGTAGAGGTTGCTGGTTTGATCCCAGTCAGAGCACATACAGGAACAGATCAATGTTCCCGTCTCTCTCTCTCCTTGCTCTCCCTTCCTTTCTCTATAAAATCAATCAATAAGAATATCTTGCTTGACCAGGTGGTGGCGCAGTGGATAGAGTGTCGGACTGGGATGCAGAGGACCCGGGTTCAAGACCCCGAGGTCGCCAGCTTGAGTGTGGGCTCATCTGGTTTGAGAAAAAGCCCACCAGCTTGAACCCAAGGTCGCTGGCTCCAGCAAGGGGTTACTCAGTCTGCTGAAGGCCCGCGATCAAGGCACATATGAGGAAGCAATCAATGAACAACTAAGGTGTTGCAACACGCAATGAAAAACTAATGATTGATGTGTCTCATCTTGCTCTGTTCCTGTCTGTCTGTCCCTGTCTATCCCTCTCTCTGACTCACTCTCTGTCTCTGTAAAAAATAAATAAATAAATTAAATTCAAGAAAAAGAATATCTTAAAATCTTATTTAAAAGAAAAAAGATGTAGCCTGACCGGTGGTGGCGCAGTGGATAGAACATCAAACCCTGAGGTTGCCGACTAGAGCATGGACTTGTCAGCTTGGGAGGTGAGGGGTCACCAGCAACAATGTAGGGTCGCCAGCTTGAGCACAGGATCATTGACATGATCCCAAGGTTACTGGCTGGAGCCCAAGGGTTGCTGGCTTGAAGTCCAAGGTCATTGGCTTGAGCAAAGGGTCAATGGCTTAGCTTGAGCCTCCTGGTCAAGACACATATGAGAAGCAAACAATGAACAACTAAAGTGAAGCAACTATGAGTTGATGTTTCTCATCTCTCTCCTTCTCTTTCTCTGTCACTTCTTTTATATTTCTCTTTCTTTCTCCCTCTTAAAAAAAAGTAGAATGTGCTATCCACAGGGACAATGAATCATCCATAAGGTGAGCAAGTTTTTTACAATGAAAAGAAGGACAAAAATAAATTGAAGAAAACAATATAAATAAAAGAAACATTTTATTCATTGCAACAATAATACACTATAATATAAATGCATAATAAAAACATTTGTAATATTTTATATTATAATTATGCTTACATGCCTATTAATTTTTAATAATAATTATATGAAATATTGAATGAATATTTTTTGTCAATTTATCATCTTGTAACAATATATTGGAAATATCTGAACAAGAAATATCCTTCATATTGAATTTTACGTGAATTGTGCTTACCTGCCTATGATTGAATATTCACTGAGGAAAATAATTGTGAGTCTACACTGTCGTATGTGCCGTGTCGTGTTTCAGTAAGAAGTACCCAAAGTAATTTGTGTGCTCGGTATGTTGCGTGCTCTCTCAAGGTCTCCCATGCAAAGCGCATGCATCTCATAATTGCATCTCACTGCACTGTACTGATCCTTGATGAATGTCAAATACAAATACGGCACATCACACGCAATGGATCAACTCTGCATTGATCAAATACAGACATTTATAGATTAGTCTTCCAATATCAAAAAGGAGGACATGTAGGAGGACACTTTTTAAGGGAGGACAGGATTTACAAAAGAAGGACTATCCTCCCTAAAGGAGGACGATTGATCACCTTATCATCCTGGATGATGGCAATATTTCCCCTGGGGAGCCTGTGAGTCAGGGGTCCGAGTCCTAATGAATGTTGGAAGTGAGTAAACGGCGGTGCCAAGGAAGGGAGCCTCAAAGAAGAGTGATGGCCCAAAAGAGGCGAAGAGCGGTGAAAGGATGCCGACCACCCTCCTCCTTGTCCATGTTGCCCACAGTAAGTGGGCTATAGGAATGAGTTAGTGTCTGTCATGAGCTCAGCAAGGGAAGCCATGTCCATAGCCAGATTTTAGTTAAGACAAGTAGTGGAAGGAACTGCTTTGCCAGGTAACTGGATTGTCTTGTATTTTGGGAGTTAGACTGGAATGTCAGAGAGGGAGATGGGCACAGTGGGACTGACTGACCAGGGACAAAGGAGACCATGTTAGGAATGGCCTTTGAGACCCTGGGCAGTTGGCTCAATGGTAGAGTGTTGGCCCGGTGTGTGGATGTTCTGGGCTTGATTCCCGGTCAGGGCACACAGGAGAAGCAACCATCTGCTTCTCCACTCCTCCTCATATCCTTCTCTCTCTCTCTCTCTGCCCCCTCCCGTAGCTATGTCTTGATTTATACGAGCAAATTAGTCCTGGGTGCTGAGGATGGCTCTGTGCCCTCTGCCTCAGGTGCTAAAAATAGATGGGCAGAGCATTGCCCCATAGGGGGCTTGCTGGGTGGATCCTGGTCTGTCTGTTTACCATGCTCTCACTTACTTAAAAAAAAAAAAAAAGGAAATGGCCCCCATGCTGTTCAGACAGAGGCACTAAACAATGTCTGCAACCTGGTGTGCAGTTTGGGGCTTTGTACCAGGTTCCCAACAGGAATTTGGTGGCATTGTTTGGGAGCCTCTGCAGGACCTGGGTGGATGCATCTTTGTCATGGATCCTGCTGCTGAGTCCCCGTATCCATGCCAGCCTCTCTTCTCTGTGGAGGAGCCATGGCCTTAGGTTGGACTGACTTCACTTCCAGCCTCAGCAGTGTGGAAACCAGTTAGAGAAACCCCATCACCCTGGCCGAGGGTTCAAGGAAAGGACTAAGCCAGCTCTGCCCTCCTCTGCATGCTGACTTTTCTCTGGACACAGAGGCTTCTTTGGGGTAGGCATATGGCAGCCACTGGCCCGAACAGAGTGAAGCCCAGAACTCTGTATGGATGGTGCCATGTTAGGATGTACAGTCTGAAAAAAGTGCAGCCATTATTGTCTCATGTGGGGAAACAGCCTAAAGCTGCTCAAGCTGAGAACTTCTGGGTCGACCACTGGTCAACTCTCCATTGCTTCTGGACTCCTTTTTTTCTGAGACAATAAAGGTCTTATAATAGTTAAGCCAATCGGAGTTGAGTGTTCTGTTACCTTACCTTACCTGTGAACATCCTGAGAGAAACAGATCTTAGGCATCCCTTTGTCCCATCAGCTCCTCCATTCCACTTCTGGGTCCGAGGTGTGTCTGTGGGCAGGGCCGAGTGCAGAGTCTGGCCTGCACTCAGAGGACTGCGGTTCTGGAGATGGAGCTGGGTGCAAAGCATGAGCCAGGGAGAGAGCCAGTCTTCCTCCTCCTCTTCTTCTTTTTTTAAATGTTAGGCTTTAAAAATTTGTTGTTGTTGTTGTTTCTTTATTGATTTCAAAGGGAGGAGGGGAGAGAGAGAGAGAAACATCAGTTTGTTCCACTTACCCATGCATTCATTGATTGACTCTTGCCTGTGCCCTGACCAAGGATCAAACCCGCATCTATGGTGTTTTGGGACAATGTCTTAAGTAACTGAGCTACTTGGCCAGGGCGAGAGCCAATCTTCTCTGTCAAAGAATATTTGGCCTCCAGCCTCTATCTTGGTGACTTAGACACTTACTAATATTTTGTAGAATCTTTTGCACTATCAACCTGTATGCTTAGTAACCTCCCTAAGTTAGCTTTCTGTTAATTAGAATGTTTCCTCGTCTCTTGATTTTTACCACATTGTTGTTATCTGTTTTAGCTTCTTCTGCTCTTTTATTCAGTGAATATTTATCAATTACCATGTGGCAGGTACTGCTCTAGGCACACCAGTGAACAAAACATACAACAGCCTGACCAGTGGTGACGCAGTGGATAGAGCATCAACATGGGATGCTGAGGACCCAGGTTAGAAACCCCAAGGTCACTAGCTTGAATGTGGGCCCATCCAGCTTGAGTGTGGGCTCACCAGTTTGAGCACAGGGTCGCCAGCTTGAGCACAGGATCATACACGTGATCCCATGGTCTCTGGTTTGAGTCCAAAGGCTGCTGGCTTGAAACCCAAGGTTGCTGTCTTGAACCCAAGGTCGCATGCTTGAGCTTGGGGTTATTAGCTCTGCTGGAGCCCCATCAAGGCTGGTATGAGAAGTAATCAATGAACAACTAAAGTAACTGCAACTACAAGTTAATGTTCTCATCTCTCTCCCTTCCTGTCTATTTCTCTCTCTCTGTTAGTCTCTCTCACTAAAAACAAAACAAACAAACAAAAAACCACATACAACAACTCCTGCCTTCAGAGGCTTTCAGCCTACTGGGAAGATACAAATAATACACAAAATAAACAAGTAAAATGTATATATCTCTTTAAGTAAAGTGGAAAATACAAAACATGGAGTTTTTGTGTGTTTGACTCATTGAGAAAGTTGTTTTGGTTTTGAGTAAAGATCTGAAGGAAGTATGGCATGGACCTAATGTAAGTATGAGGGGAAAAGCATTCCTGGCTGAGGAAACAAGTCCAAAGGGCTGTGGCCATGTGCCTGGTGTGTCTGAGGAGCAGCCAGGAGGCCAGTGTGACAGAGGAGTGATGGCAGGGGAGAGTAGTAGGAGAAAGGTTAGAGAGATGATGAGGCATAGTGAGCTCTTCAGCTTTTACAGTTAATGAATGGAGAAACGAGGGTGGATGACTTTAAGTAGAGGACCGACATAACATCGTTTGACAGCTTTTAAAGGAAAGAGAGGAACCTGGCCAGGTAGCTCAGTGGATAAAGCCAGAGGTTGCGGGTTCGACTCCCAGGGCACTTAAGAACAGCAACGAATAAGTACACAACTGAATGGAACAACTAAAGAAAACACCCACTTGATGCTTCTTTCTCTCTTTTTCTCTCTCTGTCTCTCAAATCAATGGGGGATATAAAGACATAAACCAATTTAAAAGAAAGAAAAGAGAGGAGTCAAGGATGATTCCAAGTTTTTGAGCTGGTAAATGAAAGATTCTTGACTTGCTATTAACTGTTATAGAAACCACTTTTTGTGTGTGTGTTGGTGCAGGAGGGGTGGAGAACAGGTGGGCAGTCTGAACATTTAACTATGACATCAATTTTAAGAAGTCAAGTGAAGCATGACTAGGTAGTGGCACAGTGGATAGAGCATTGGACTGGGACGCAGAGGACCCAGGTTACAACCCCGAGGTCACCAGCTTGAGTACAGGGTTGCTGGCTTGAATGTGGGATCATGGACATTACCCCATGGTCGCTGGCTTGAGCCCAGAGGTCACTGGCTTGAAGCCCAAAGTTGCTGGCTTGAGCAAGGGGTCACTCACTCTGCTGTAGTCCCAGGTCAAGGCACATGTGAGAAAGCAATCAATGAACAACTAAGGGAACTAAGGAGCCGCAACGAAGAATTGATGCTTCTCTTTCCCTTCCTGTCTGTCTGTCCCTCTCTGCGTCTCTCTCTATGTCACACACACAAAAAGGAGGTCAAGTGGACAGATGACTGTTTGAGTCTGTAGTTCAGAGCAGAGGTTCTATTAGAGATCTGTTTGAGATTCATTAGGATAATGATGGTATTCAAAACCACAAAACTGGAGAAACCCACTAAAGACTTCCTTTTGCTTTTATTTTGTTCAGTTCAGACACTTTTCCTGAACTGTGGTAGTGCTTTAATTCATATCTTCAGATTCTTTATTTAAAAAAGGACTGTGTGGCCCTGACCAGTTGGCTTAGTGGATTGAGTATCAGCCCATGCAGGAGTCCTGGGTTCAATCCCTGGTCAAGGTACATGTGAGAAGTGACCATCTGCTTCTCTTCCCCTCCCCCATTCCCTTCTCTCTCTTCCCCCCTTGCAGCCATTGGTTTGAGCATCAGCCTGCTGGTGAGGATAGTTCGGTTGCTTTGAGCACCACCCCCATGGTCTTTGCTGGGTGGATCTAGGTCAGGATGCATGGGGAGTCTGTCTCTCTAACTCCCCTCCTCTCTGAAAGTAAGAAAGAAAGAAAAAAAGAAAGAAAGAAAGAAGAAAGAAAAAAAAGAAAGAGAGAGAGAGAGAAAGAAAGAAAGAAAGAAAGAAAGAAAGAAAGAAAGAAAGAAAGAGAAAGAAAAGGGCTGAGTATGCTGAAAATGAAGAAGTGTAGCTTTTTATGTCCACTGACTGCAACTCTAAGAAGAGGGTGGGTGGAGCAATCTTGTTGCAACACTATCTTCTATTGAGGCTAAAGTTTTATAAGTTTGGTGAAGACAAAATAACAGATATTTGATTATATCACTTTGGCTTAATGAGGTCATAATTGTCTTAATAGGTACCTAAGTTAATTAATTTATTGTTTTTATTATTTAAAATTTTTTATTTATTGACTTTTGGCGGCGGGGGGGGGGGGAGGGAGGAGAAACAGTGATCTATTCCTGTATGTGATAGGGGATCAAAATGGCAACCTTTGCATATCAGGAGGATGCTCTAACCAAGCTATCCGGCCAGGGTTAAGTAAGTCAATTTTTTTTTAAGTAAAAAGAATCAAAGGCCTGACCTGTGGTGGTGCAGTGGATAAAGCGTCGACCTGGAAATGCTGAGGTTGCCGGTTCAAAACCCTGGGCTTGCCTGGTCAAGGCACATATGGAATTTGATGCTTCCAGCTCTTCCCCCTCTTCTCTCTCTCTGTCTCTTCTCTCTCTCTCTCTCTCTCTCTGTCTCTCCCTCTCCTCTCTAAAATGAATAAATTAAAAAAAAAAGAATCAAAGTATTAATATTACTTCATGCCTGGTTAAAAAAAAAATTAAATGGCATTCTGGTCACATGCTCTTGCTTTAGGGTCATTATACTTTCTGTTCCTCCTACCCTGGAGCACTTTTCCCACAGATGTGAACAAGATTTGCTCCCTTGCTTCCTTTTCTTTTCTTTTCTTTTTTTTTTTAAAGATTTTTTACTTATTCATTTTAGAGAGGAGAGAGAGAGGCGGGGGAGGAGTAGGAAGCATCAACTCCCCTATGTGCCTTGACCTGGCAAGCCCAGGGTTTTGAACGGGCGACCTTCTTTGTTTAGCTATTGGTAGCTTAGTTGTTTTTATATATTTAAACAAGCATGTATAATTTATACATTTGCGGTATTTTCTGCTCATATTTGGTGCAAACATTTTTTAAGCTTTTGCCTTTAAAAATCCTGTCCAGTTTTTATATTTTTAAATGTTAGTCTTCCTTTGCAATTTCTTCTATTGTTTCAAAGCTGACATTTAGCCATAAATATAATATTGTTTATTCCACTTACTATAGTGCTTCTATGATTGTTCTTTAAAATATTTACATTTTAATACACTTGGAGTTTATTTTTAAGTATAATGTGACATTTACCTTTTTTTCCTCCAAATTTTCCTTCATTTATTTGAGTATGCCTTCCTAAGTAAACCTTTCTTACTGCTGTGTTTGGGAATACTGTACAACTTGCTACGTGTCTCATCAGGATTACATTTGTGCGTCTGTTTGCTCAGTCCTCATTCTTTTTTCTCGATCTCAGCTTCTATTTTTGGTTCTGGTCTCAGCGTCAGCCCAGCAGAACAAAAGGAATATTTCGCCCCCTGCAGGCAGAAGCCGTTGTCCCCCCAGGACCTGGGAGCGTGGGGCGGAAGCCAAGGGGCTCTTACCTCCTCCGAGCACGGTGACTGTGTTTCGCTGTCCCCGCGGGAGGATTTGGGGCCCCTTTGACCGGCTTCTTTCTGTCCAGGTCTCCAGGGACCTAAAGCCTCCCGGATCCGATGTTTCCAGGACCCAATAGAGCCGGGCCTGTGCCCAGCCGTCTGGTGGGACTGTCGCCTATGGGCTCTCCCCTCGCGCTTTTCCACTCCCCTGACCCCAGGCCCGCGGCCGAGGATTTTGACCATCTGTGCTCCGCTGCGCCCGGGAAGGGCGCTGAACCGCCAACTCATTCCGAAGCGGCTCTGGGGGCCCCGCGTATTTCCCTCCACTTCCCCAGCTGTCCTCCATCCTTCCCAGCACATTACTGACAACAGTTGACACACCGTTGAAAGTGTTGCTGGAGCAGACACGGTTCAAACATGAAAAATAAAGTATGTTATTTATTCAACAGATGTACGCATACCCACTGTGTATGCCAGACACTTTTGTCAAATGAGCCCTGTACAGAGCTGCCCGGAGCGCCTAGAAACAACCGGGTTCGGGGGCCGAAGTAGAAATTTGGTCTGAACCTTCCGGGGGTGAACCGAGAGCCAGGGAGCCCGGTCCGTGCGGGGGCGTCCAGGGATGGGGAATGGACAGGGCTCTGCGCAGCCCAAAGGCCAAGGCGTGTCGGGGGTCGGACCCCCACGGCGCTGAGGCCGCCACCGCCACGCACTGGGCGACCCTCGTGCAGGAAGGCGGTGCGCTCCCCCAGGTCAGGGCTAAGCCACCGCGCGCGCCCAGGAGGGGGAGCTGGAGGGCAAGGCGTCCTGCTGGTTGCGGCCGCCGCTGACACCGCCCACGCTCTGGCCCCGCGGAACTGCATCAGAGACGCTCACTCGGGACGACCCCAGTGACTGCGTGTCGCGCCCGGCCCACACTGGTAACTCCTTGGACACGCGCTGACAGTCTGCGTCCGGAAAACCTGGTCATAAATGGAGAATAAAAGCTTAAAACATATGTGAGCCAGTCAGCGGCTGCAGCATTTCTGTGGAAAAATCTCGGAGAAGCAGGGGTCGGTTCCCGCAAGGCTCCGGGTCCTCGGCGAGTCAGGCGCCCTGCATGCCTGGACCCTGGGGCAGAGGAACGCCAGCAGGACCCACTCTCTTAGAAGAAACACTGGAAGAGAGCCTTGCTGTGGGGGACTGGGGACCTCTTCGATAGGAGACCCCTCTTAACATGCTCCCAAACTGCACAGATGTTTAACTGCCTCTCTGGAGAACGTAGGTAACAACACCAACAAGTCTGAATTCAGTATTTCTTTTAACTACAATAAATTTGTAGCTATTCATCACAATCCAATCAACAGACTTGAAAAATTGTGCAAACGTTGTATACATCATATACATGTAAGACACTGTATTTATTCAAGTCTAGCAGAGATTCTTAAAAAAATATGTTTTTTTGTTTATCCATTTTAGAGAGGAAAGAGAGAAGAGAGAAGGGAGGGGGAGCAGGAAGCATCAATTCCCATGTGTGCCTTGACCAGGCAAGCCCAGGGTTTTGATCTTGCCACCTCAGCATTCCAGGTCAAGGCTTTATCCACTGCGCCACCACAAGCCAGGTCATAGCAGAGATTCTTAACGGAGATACAAGGACAAGTAGAAGGTTTGAGATTTAGGGGGTCCATGGACACCCTGAAATTGTTTCAAAATTTTGGGTTGATGTAAATTTTTCTGGGAAGAAGTTCCATAGCTTTTATGATGACTAAAGAGTTTAGAACAGCCCTGGCTAGACAGCTGGTTGGTTAGAACCTTGTGGGGAAGTGCAGAGGTTGCTGGTTCAATTCCAGATCAATGTTCCTGTCTTTCTCTCCCTTTCTCCCTTCCTTTCTCTAAAATCAATAAAATAAAATAAAATTTATTTTATTTTTTTTATTTTTTATTTTTTTTACAGAGGCAGAGATAGACAGGGACAGAGAGAGATGAGAAGCATCAATCATCAGTTTCTCGTTGCGTGTTGCGACTTCTTAGTTGTTCATTGATTGCTTTCTCACATGTGCCTTGACCACGGGCCTTCAGCAGACCGAGTAACCCCCTGCTGGAGCCAGCGACCTTGGGTCTAAGCTGGTGAGCTCTTTGCTCAAGCCAGATGAGCCCGCGCTCAAGCTGGCGACCTTGGGGTCTTGAACCTGGGTCCTTCCACATCCCAGTCCGACGCTCTATCCACTGCGCCACCACCTGGTCAGGCTAAAATAAAATTTAAAAAAGAGTTTAGAACAGGGGTCCCCAAACTTTTTACACAGGGGGCCAGTTCACTGTCCTTCAGACCGTTGGAGGGCCGGACTATAAAAAAAAACTATGAACAAATCCCTATGCACACTGCACATATCTTATTTTAAAGTAAAAAAACAAAACGGGAACAAATACAATATTTTAAATAAAAGAACAAGTAAATTTAAATCAACAAAGTGACCAATATTTCAATGGGAACTATGCTCCTCTCACTGACCACCAATGAAAGAGGTGCCCCTTCCGGAAGTGCAGCGGGGGCCGGATAAATGGCCTCAAGGGGCCGCATGTGGCCCGCGGGCCGTAGTTTGGGGACCCCTGGTTTAGAACAATTTGGTTAAGAAATGCTGGCCTCACCTGACCAGGCAGTGGCGCAGTGGATAGAGTGTCCAACTGGGAAGTGGAGGACCCAGGTTCGAAACCCTGAGGTCGCCGGCTGGAGCGCAGGCTCATCTGATTTGAGCAAGGCTCACCAGCTTGAGCATAAGGTCACTGGCTTGAGCAAGGGGTCACTCGCTCTGCTGTAACACCTCCCCCCCCATCAAGGCACATATGAGAAAGCAATCAATGAGAAACTAAGGTGCTACAACAAAGAATTGATGCTTCTCATCTCTCTCCCTTTCTGTCTGTCTGTCCCTCTCTCTGTCTCTGTCACACACACAAAAAGAAATGTTGGCCTCCCTGACCAAGTAGCTCAGTTAGTTAGAGCCAGTGGTGGGATTCAGCTGATTCACACCCATTTAGCAGAACCGATACCTAATTTTTCATTGAGTTTGGAGAACCGGTTGTTAAAAATGGCACTTGTAATCAGGATTCTCTCTAAGGTGGGCACCTGGGCAGCTGCTCAATGTGGAAATCACAAATTTATCTTCCTTACTCTTTTTAAATGTTCATCTGTGCAATAGTGTATTCTAAATGTTTGTAGTAATGTTCATTCTGTCCATAGGTGAAAATAATTTGATGGAACTATGCTTGTAATATTTATTTATTCATGTTATAAAACTTATTATGCTTTGATGAAATACTACATTTTAATCCCTCATGTTTGTTACTTCAGGAAAAAAACATACAATGTAAAGAGAAAAAGTGTCTAACAACCAGCGAGTGACAACTTGTATTGTTTTTTGTCAGATATTATTTAATATTTTTCATTAATATTTTAAAACTTTCTTATAATCTAGTTTTATGTACCTCTTTTATTGTTCTTATTTAAGTATTAAATGCATGAAATAATAAACTACCTTTTGGTATATCATTTTTTTATACTTAAAAGGGTCATTATGGCAGAGAACTGGTTGTAAATTATTTGAATCCCATCATTGGTTAGAGCAGTGGTTCTCAAAGTGTGCACCAGGGCACACTGGTGTGCCCTAGAAGATTTCCAGGTGCGCCCTATGGTATTCCAGAGAAATATGTGCCTGTTGGGGACCAAAAACCAACGGGGTTTCTGGAGTTTAGATTTTTGAGGGACAGAAGTGTGGGGAATTGGCTGTAAGCTGACAGTCTGCCCAATCCCCCACCTCATTTGCCTGAGGTTGCAAAAGGCTGTTAAGCTGTGGTGCTGGATTGTTTACACTACCCCCCCATGTTCCCTGGAAAGACTGGAGGCAAGTTTCTTCTATCCTTTGTTTGGTGTAAAGTTAAGCTGGTATGTATGGTGGGGGTTTTCTGCACTCAATACAGTTAAGAGTAAAAAGAGAGGAATTCTTCAGTGTATTGACAAGGAAATGAGAGTTTGCCTTTCAAATATATGTCCAAACATTGAAGAAATTGCTAGAACACATTAGGCTCATGTTTCTTATAAAAACAAGAATGAAAAACTTAACACATTTACTAAATCTTACTAAGAATGTATCTATATACATAAAAAGATAACTTTTTGTCATTTTTAAAATTTTTAACCCCATTTTTATGAATTCTAAAAAGCATTAACTCAAAAAATGTAACATAAAAATGTTTTTTAATGTCAGAATAAATTTAATTTTGTTGTATTTATTTTATTTAATTACCATAAAAGCACACTTGGACTTAATTTTTTTCTTTAATATTTGACTTAATTATTATAACATATTTCTCAGAAATTTGTATATAGTGCGCCTACAATTATTTGTAGAATTTTAAATGCGCCCCGACTTCAAAAAGTTTGAGAACCACTGGGTTACAGCGTCCTCTCCACTCATCAGGGTTGCAGTTTGATCCCTATTGGGGCATATACAAGAATCAATAAATGAATATGCATAAATAAGTGGAACAACGAATCAATCTCTCTCTCTCACCCTCCCCCCCTTCTTCTCTCTCTAAAAATCAAGAAATAAATTGTATTTTAAAATATTTTTTAAAAAGGGCCTGACCTGTAGTGGCACAGTGGGTAAGGCGTTGACCTGGAACTGTGAGGTTGCCAGTTCAAATTTTTGGGCTTGCCCAGCCAAGGTGCATACAGGAAGCAACTACTATGAGTAGATGATTCCTGCTTCTCCCCCTTCTTTCTCTCTCTCTCTCTCTCTCCCCACTCTCCAAAAATAAATTCAAAAAAATTTTTAAAAGGAAAGAAATGATGGCCTGTCAACGTCCAGTGGTTCGTTGCTTCAGAATCCTTTGCACTAACACGGAGGCCCCACTGAGGCTCAGGAATTTGGACCCCGTAGAAGAGCCTGGTTAAGCTCCTCCTACTTTCAGACTCCCTCCTCCTCTTGACCCTCTCAAAAAAACTCCACAAGCATGTTTGGTTTCATTTTCAAGCCAAATTAGGCTCAAGTAGATTTACTTCTGCATTTCTCTGAGCTTAAATAGAAATAACTCTTGGGTGGGTTTTTCCCCTCTGGGTTTGTCATGCAAATGCTCTATGCCTCACTTACCACTCAGTGTGTGCACGGGCCTGGCCCGGGACCCCTCTGCCTCCCGAGGGGGAACTTGGGCGCTGATTTCACTGGGCTGGGATTTTCCTCAGCCAATGTGCCCAGGGAGTTAAAACCTGTTCCTTTTATGGAAGAACAAATACAAGATCTTTTTTTTAATTATGAAGAAAAATTAATTAATTAGTAGTAATCCTACTAATAGGCCTTAGAAAGTAACTAATTTTGTTTTTAATATCAGCTATAATGTAACATATAATCACATTTTGCATTGCTGTGATTATAGCAGTACAGTAATTATATAAAGAACAGTTGTTTTACAATTTACTACTTTTCCTTGTCATGCCATTAACATTTTGCTGTATTCATAATTACTTTTTTTTTTTTTTTTGTATTTTTCTGAAGCTGGAAACGGGGAGAGACAGTCAGACAGACTCCCACATGCGCCTGACCGGGATCCACCCGGCATGCCCACCAGGGGCGACACTCTGCCCACCAGGGGGCGATGCTCTGCCCCTCCGGGGTGTCGCTCTGCTGCGACCAGAGCCACTCTAGCGCCTGGGGCAGAGGCCAAGGAGCCATCCCCAGCGCCTGGGCCATCTTTGCTCCAATGGAGCCTTGGCTGCAGGAGGGGAAGAGAGAGACAGAGAGGAAGGAGGGGGTGGGGGTGGAGAAGCAAATGGACGCTTCTCCTGTGTGCCCTGGCCGGGAATCGAACCCGGGTCCCCCGCACGCCAGGCCGACGCTCTACCACTGAGCCAACCGGCCAGGGCCCATAATTACTTTTTAATGATTGCATACTTTTTGACCCTACAGGTGCACTTCATCATTCTTTGTTGTACGTTTGCAGAGATTTCAGGGTATTGGGGTGTGTGTGTGTGTGTGTGTGTGTGTGTGTGTGTGTGTGTGTATGAGACATTATTTCAATGAACTTCTTCTGTTCAGAGAGTTCATGCTGAGTTCTCTTTTCTCTGGACAATTTTGTTGTCATTATAAACCAGTGGTAGTCAACCTGGTCCCTACCGCCCACTAGTGGGCATTCCAGCTTTCATGGTGGGCAGTAGCGGAGCAACCAAAGTATAAATAAAAAGATAGATTCAACTATAGTAAGTTGTTTTATAAAGATTTATTCTGCCAAACTTAGCAAAAATTCAACATAAAGTACTTGGTAAGTAATTATTATTATATGCTTTAACTTGCTGTAACTCTGCTTTATAAATTTTATTTTATTTTATTTTATTTATTTATTTATTTATTTATTTTTTGCTTTATAAATTTTATAAAGTAAAGTTACTACCCTACTTTATAAATCACCATTACTGTGGAACTGGTGGGCGGTTAGAAAATTTTACTACTAACAGAGATAGAAAAGTGGGCAGTAGGTATAAAAAGATTGACTACCCCTGTTATAAACGGTTAAGTACCAGAAAAGCCATGTTTCATTCACTCACTCATTCATTCATTTATTATCCAGCCAGCCAGCACATATTTAGTAAATGTCCTACTTCATGGCTGGCACTGGTCCAAGCACTGAGAATATAGAAGTGAACAAAACAAAGTCTCTTTTACTATGGAACTTGTATTCTAGTTAGGAAAGATAGACAACAAGCATACACGCATACATTTAGTATTATAATGTCAGGCAATGATAAATGCAACAGAGAGAAACGAAGCAAGGTAATGGAGATGAGTATACGCATTTTTGTAGAGTAGTCAGGGGACACCTTTTTGATAAGGTGACATTTAAGGAGTGGAGACATGAAAAAAGAGAAGAAGCAACATCTTTGCAAACCTGGGAAAGGGCTTTCTAAGCAGAGGAACATTAAGTGTAAGGGTCCTGAGGCAGGAGTATTCTTGGAATGTTGAAGGAGGCCAGTGTGACAGGAGTGAGATGAGTGGGGGATGCGAGTAGAGAGGTGGGTTGTAACGGTGAGAGCCCACGGCCTGTGGGGCCTACAGACTTTTACTCTGAGATAAGGGATGATTAGAGGGTTTTGAGCAGAGGAGTGAGATACTCTGACTTACCTCTTTAAGGGATCAATTCAGTCATGTGAAGAACAGACTGTCGGAGTTCAGAGGTTGCTATAATAATCCAGGTAAGTGTGCTGTGTGCTTTGGACCAGGGTGCAGTGGTGAAGGCGGCAAGGAGAGGCTGGAAATGGTTGCAATAGGATTTGTTGATGATTTAAATGTGAAATTTGAAAGAAAGAGTCAAAGATGACTTAAAGGTTTTTAGGAAGAATGGAATTGCCATTGAATTTTTTCAGTTTTGTTGTTTTTTGTTCATTTGTTTGTGTTCTGTAAAGGAAGACAGATAATTAGTAATTCAGTTATATTTTATTTGTTTGTTTGTTTATTTATTTATTTATTTATTTATTTTTACAGAGACAGAGAGAGAATCAGAGAGAGGGATAGATAGGGACAGACAGATAGAAATGGAGAGAGATGAGAAGCATCAATCATTAGTTCTTTGTTGCAACACCTTAGTTGTTCATTGATTGCTTTCTCATATGTGCCTTGACCGCGGGCCTTCAGCAGACTGAGTAACCCCTTGCTTGAGCCAGTGACCTTGGGTCCAAGCTAGTGAGCTTTTTGCTCAAGCCAGATGAGCCCGCACTGAAGCTGGCGACCTTGGGGTCTCGAACCTGGGTCCTTCCGCATCCCAGTCCGACGCTCTATCCACTGCGCCACCGCCTGGTTAGGCTATATTTTATTTATTATTATTATTATTGACAGAGACAGAGAGAGGGACAGATAGGGACAGACAGACAGGAAAGGAGAGAGATAGATGAGAAGCATCAATTGTTTGTTACGACTCCTTAGTTGTTCATTGATTGCTTTCTCATAAGTGCCTTAACTGGGGGCCTACAGCAGAGCAAGTGACCCCTTGCTCAAGCCAGCGACCTTGGGCTTCAAGCCAGCAACCTTTGAGCTCAAGCCAGAGACCATGGAGTTGTGTCTATGATCCCACACTCAATCCAGCGACCCCACACTCAAGCTGATGAACCTGTGCTCAAGCCAGTGACCTTGGGGTTTTGAACCTGGGTCCTCTGCATCCCAGTCCGATGCTCTATCTACTGCGCCACAGCTTGGTCAGGCTATTTTATTATTTTTAAATTTTTATTTACTGATTTGAGAGAGAGAGGAGGGGAGAGAGAGAAAAAAAAATTGATTTGTTGTTCCACCTATTTATGCATTCAATATTTGATTCTTGTATGTGTACTGACCAAGGTTCAAACCTGCAACTTTGATGTATGGGGACAATTCTCTAACCAACTGAGCTACCCAGCAAGGGCAGAAATTTAGTTTTAGACATACTAAATTTGAGATGTTTGTTAAAAAGCTAAGTTAATAAGTCAAGAATGCAGGTGAATATAAGAGGCTGTAGCTTAGGAGAGAAGTCTGAACCAATTTTGGAGATGCCAGTGAGCACATGACAGTTAAAGCATGAGATCCAGCCAAGAACTCTCTCCCAATCATTTATTCAGCTGCCTCCTTGACATCTCCACTTTATGCCTAAAAGCCAGCTGAAGATCAGTGTGTCCAAACCCGGACATCTGATCTTACCTCTCACCTGCTCCACCCACAGCCTGCCCCATTTCAATGATGACGATGCCATTCTCCTGTTGCTCAGACTGACAATCACACTTTACTAATTTTTTTTTAATTGTCTTGAGAGAGAGAGGAAGGGCAAGGAAGACAGAAACATTGATTTGTTCCTGTATGTGCCCTGACTGGGGATCAAACCATCAACCTTTGCATATTGTGATGATGCTCTAACCATCTGATCTATCCACCAGGGCCACACATTACTTTATCTCTCACCTCCCACATTCAGTCAATCAGGAAGTTCTGTTAACTGGTATATAAATAAATCTAGAATCTAATTCAAGCACTTCTCACCACCTCCACTGCTACCATCCTGGTCAGAGGCACTATGAGTTACTTCTTGCCTGGATTATTACAATAGCCTTCTAAATTTCCTGTGTTTCTACACCCCACACCCTACTTTCACCCCACCCCTTCCTCACCAGCCTATTTCTCAACATGGGAACCAGAGGGTTCTTTTAAAACAGGGCAGAGCAAGTCTGTCTGTTTGAAACCCTCCAACAGTATGCTGTTTCACTCAGAGTAAAAGACAAAATCCTTATAACCCCCAAAGGTCTACTCTACGTGATCTGAGTCTGGGGTTCCACCTCTGCCCTCCTTCTATTGTTCTCTTCCTGGTTCGCTTTGCTCCAGCAACACGGGTCTCCTTGCTGTTCCTCCAACATGCTGGACACCCTCCTAGCCCAGTGTCCTCTGCTTACAATGCCCTTCTCTCAGCTATCCTCCTTGCCTCATGCCCTCCCTTCTTAAGATTTTGCTCAAGTCCCACTTACTCAGTGAGACTGCTCCTGACCACCTGCACTCTGATCCTGCTTTCTGTGCTCTACCTCTTGCCTTCTTTCCCTTCCTTCCTTCCTTCCTTCCTTCCTTCCTTCCTTCCTTCCTTCCTTCCTTCCTTCCTTCCTTCCTTCCTTCCCTCTGACCTCCCTCCCTCCCTCTCTCCCTCCCTCCCTCCTTCCCTTCCTTCCTTCCTTCCTTCCTTCCTTCCTTCCTTCCTTCCTTCCTTCCTTCCTTCCTTCCTTCCTTCCTTCCTAAGTTTCTTTCTTCTTTCTTACAACTTTTCACCTTACAACATTACTCAGTGCATTTATTTGCAAGTGAGCTCTTCCAGAGCAGGACTGCTTGTTTTGTCTTTTTTGGTTTACTGGTGTGTCCAAATGCCCAGAACAGTTCCTGGAACATGGCAGATGCTTGATACAAGTTTGTTGAATGAATTAATGAATGGTTGGCTGTAGAACATGGAAAGATGAGTCTGATGGTCTCCAAGGCAGACTGTGATGTGGGAGTGATGGAAGACACCAGGAACAGGCATAAGGCTATCACCCCTGGGCTGGGTGAAGGGTGGAGGTAAAAAAATTATGAAGACCTGAATCAAGGCAGAGAATGGAAGCATATTAAAAGAATGACAGTCTTACAAAACTGGAAGTTCGAGAAACCATGTAGTTATTCGTTCATTCATTCACTCAGTCATTTATGCTTTCTGTGCCCCTACAATATGGAAGATATTAGGAATATCGATGTTGTGTCCAATCCGCATCTTCCTGAATTAAAATGTCAAGTGTTAAAGTAGATGAAAAAGGTGATGTGTTCTTTGAACAGGGCATTTATGTCTCAGTCCCATAGGATTACCAGCACGCTGTAAGAGCTGCCACATGTCTCAGAGTGAGAAAGTAGAAGAAAAGTGAAGTGAATGGGCTGGTGCTTCTCTGAGGGTGCACATATGGAATCAGAACCCCACAGCTTCCCGTGCAGGGTAGCTGTGCAGGCTGAGACCCTGCTACATTCCTCCTTTCCCTATCCCTTGTGAGGCCAGTCAAGTCTTGGGGCAGGGCATGCGAGCCAGTGAGGGGCATGCTGGGAAGACCTACCAGTTAGACCAATTGGAGATTTATCTGGGTTAACCAGCGGGGTTTTGTTTTCTTTTTTTCTTTCTTTTTAAAATTTATTGATTTTAGACAGAAAGGCAAGGAGAGAGCAAGAGAGATAGTGAGAGAAACATCAATTTGTTGTTGAATACACAACCTTGCTGTATTGGGATAATGCTCTAACCAACTGAACTACTCAGCCAGGGCTGACCAGCAGGGTTTTCAAACAGGCAAGTCTCCATAGGACTAAAATAGATGGGAACTAGGGTCAGCAGAACCCTGAGAGGGGGGAATACGCCTGTGAGGGCTGTGCACAAAGTCCACTGTGCCCCAGGTTTGGCAATGTCATTCTTCACTACCTTGAGTATGCACATGTGTGCCTGACTTACTCCATGTCCTCTTCCACTTGGGATCTGGTGTCATAAAAATCATCTCATTTTGCAACTGATTGCTTTATGGAAACAAGATTAGATGGGACCTTTTACGCTTTGGTATTATTTGAATTCTTTTTTTAATTTTTATTTTATTTATTGATTTTTAGAGAGAGAGGAGTGAGAGAGAAAGAGAGAGAGAGAAGGGGGAGGAGCAGGAAGCATCAACTCCCATATGTGCCTTGACCGGGCAAGCCCAAGGTTTCGAACCAGCAACCTCAGTATTATTTGAATTCTTAAACTTAGCAGGTTATTTTGTTACTTAAAAAATTGGTGGTGAATGGGAGCTAGATAACAAAATCGCTCCATTTCAAGGAGGTCCTGCCATTGAACACTGAGTATTTGGACTTAGACTAGCAAGTTAGTCTTTTTTTTTTTTTTTTTTTTTTTTTAAAAAGAAGATAGGCCTGACCAGTCAGTGGCACAGAGGATAGAGCATCGGTCTGGGACACAGAGGACCCAGGTTTGAAACCCCAAGGTTGCCAGCTTTAGCACAGGCTCATCTGATTTGAGCAAGGCTCACCAGCTTGAGCCAAGGTCACTGGTTTGAGCAAGGGGTCATTCACTCTGCTGTAGCCCCCCTGGGTCAAGGCACATATGACGAAGCAATCAATGAACAACTAAGGTGCAGCAAAGAAGAATTGATGCTTCTCATCTCTCTCCCTTCCTGTCCCTCTGTCTCTCTGTCTCTGTCACACACACACACAAAAATGGACGATAGCCCTGGCCGGATAGCTTGGTTGGTTAAAGCTTCATCCTGTCACACAAGGATTGGGGGTTCGATCCCCAGTCAGGGCACATACAGGAACAGATTGATGTTTCTGTCTGTCTCTCTCTTTCTAAAAAATTTCAATCAATAAATTATTAATTAATTAATTTTAGAAAGGAGTATAAGAGATAAAAACACAAGACATGAAAATAAGCTGATAAATATCAGTATTGCTGACATCTGTCCCCTTACCTTTACCCCTGATGCTTCTGCCTTGGTTTTGGCCTTGCTGCTTTTCTCCAGGCCTATAGACTCCACAAGGGCAAGGATGTGCTTACTATTTGTTCTCCAGATCATATGCAGTATATACAGTACCCAGCACAGAGTGGCCAGTCTATCAGTAAGTATAAAAGTGAATGGATGGCCTTGACCGGTTGGCTCAGCAGTAGAGTGTCAGCCTGGCATGTGGAAGTCCCAGGCCAGGGCACACAGGAGAAGCAACCATCTGCTTCTCCACCTTTCCCCTTCTCCTTCCTCTCTATCTCTCTCTTCCCCTTCCGCAGCCAAGGCTCTATTGGAGCAAAGTTAGCCTGGGTGCTGAGGATGGCTCCATGGCCTCCGCCTCAGGCGTTAGAATGGCTCCATTGCAAAGGAGCAACGGCCCAGATGTACAGAGCATCGCCCCCTGGTGGGCATCTCTGGCGGATCCCGCATGCGGGAGTCTGTCTGCCCCCCCCCTCAAACTTTTAACTTTGGAAAAATACAAAAAAAAAAAGAAAAAGTGAATGGACTATGGCAGTAATCCCTTGCTGGTCTCCCTGACTCTAGTTTTAGATTCAATGCTAATTAAATTCAGCAAAGGTCACTGGTACAGGTTATTTCCTGCTATTGTCTTTAGCCAGCAGTGTTCAAACTTTACAGCTTCTGTATTCCCAAAATCTGTTTTAGAATTTATAATTTTAAATAATTTCAAAGGATGTACTTTCTAGTGTATTATATTTATTGACATTTAAAACTGTTGTAATACTTTTTTTAAAAAATGTATCTAATAGAATCTAAATACCATGGCAGCTTGATGCCCACTCTATCCAATGCTCTATCCACTGCGCCACTGCCTGGTCAGGCCTTTTTCTTTAAACTTGTGAACTCCATTGCACTCTTCCACATAGAATTTTACCTTAATGCAATATATATATATATATATATATATATATATATATATTTTTTTTTTTTTTGTATTTTTCGAAGCCAGAAATGGGGAGGCAGTCAGACAGACTCCCGCATGCACCCGACCGGGATCCACCCGGCTTGCCCACCAGGGGGCTATGCTCTGCCCATCCGGGGTGTCGCTCTGTTGCGACCAGAGCCTTCTAGCACCTGAGGCAGAGGCCACAGAGCCATCCTTTGCTCCAATGGAGCCTTGGCTGCGGGAGAGGAAGAGAGAGACAGAGAGGAAGGAAAGGGGGAGGGGTGGAGAAGCAGATGGGCGCTTCTCCTATGTGCCCTGGTCGGGAATCGAACCTGGGACTCCTGCATGCCAGGCTGACGCTCAACCACTGAGCCAACCGGCCAGGGTGCAATATATATATATATATATTTTTGCAATATATTCTTATGCTTAGAAATATTTTGATTACCTTATTATTTTCTTTTTAAAATTTCTATTTATTGATTTTAGAGAGAGAGGAAGGGAGAGAGAAAGAGAGAGAGGGAGAAACATTGATTTGTTGTTTCACTTACTTATGCATTCATTTGTTTTTTTTAAGTTTTTATTTTTATTTATTTTTATTTTTTTTACAGAGACAGAGAGAGAGTCAGAGAGAAGGGTAGACAGACAGGAACAGAGAGATGAGAAGCATCAATCATTAGTTTTTTGTTGCGCATTGGAACACCTTAATTGTTCATTGATTGCTTTCTCATACATGCCTTGACTGTGGGCCTTCAGCAGACCGAGTAACCCCTTGCTCGAGCCAGCGACCTTGGGTTCAAGGTGGTGAGCTTTGCTCAAACTAGATGAGCCCACTCTCAAGCTCATGACCTTGGGGTCTCGAACCTGGGTCTTCTGCATCGGATAGTCTGACGCTCTATCCACTGTGCCACAGCCCGGTCAGGCTGCATTCATTTGTTGATTTTTTTATTTTCCTTTTTTTTTATTAAGTGAGAGGAGGGAGGCATGGAGGGAGAGAGACAAACTTCTGCATGCACCCTGACTGGGATCCACCCAGCAAGCTTTATCTGGGGCCGATGACCTGCTCATTTGGGGCACCTGCTCTGTTGCTCGGCAACTGAGCTATTTCAGTGCCTTGGTCGAGGCTATGGAGCCATCCTCAGCATCCTGAGCCAACATGCTCAAACCATTGGAGGCATGGCTGTGGGAGGGGATGGGCTGGAGGGATGGAGAAGGAAATGGTTGCTTCCCCTGTGCACCCTGACCGAAAATTGAACCCAGAACTTTTACACACCAGGCCAACGCTCTACTGCTGAGCCAGGGCCCATCAGTTGATTCTTGAATGGAACCCACAACCTTGGTGTATCAAGATGATGCTCTAACCAACAGAGCTACCTGGCCAAGGCTCAAAAATTATTTTAAATAATCTCTTGGCTGACAACTTAATTTTCAGTTTTGTTAAAAGCAAAAGAATTGGAAACCACCTGACTTTCTTTTCTTTTTAAATCTTTTTTTATTTTTTTATATATATATTTTTTGTATTTTTCTGAAGCTGGAAACGGGGAGGCAGTCAGACAGACTCCCGCATGCACCTGACCGGGATCCACTCAGCACGCCCACCAAGGGGCGATGCTCTGCCCATCTGGGGCGTTGCAACCAGAGCCATTCTAGCACCTGAGGCAGAGGCCATGGAGCCATCCTCAGCTACGGGCCAACTTTGCTCCAATGGAGCCTTGGCTGCGGAAGGGGAAGAGAGAGACGGAGAGGAAGGAGAGGGGGAAGGGTGGAAAAGCAGATGGCGCTTCTCCTGTGTGCCCTGGCCGGGAATTGAACCTGGGACTCCTGCACGCCAGGCCGATGCTCTACCACTGAGCCAACCGGCCAGGGCCTTTCTTTTTAAATCTTTAAAAAGACTTTATTCACTTTAGAGAGGAGAGAGAGAGAAGGAGGGAGGAGCAGGAAGCATCAACTCTCATATATGCCTTGACCAGGCAAGCCCAGGGTTTTGAACTGGTGACCTCAGCATTCCAGGTCGATGCTTTATCCATTGCACCACCACAGGTCAGGCCCCACATGACGACTTTCAAAAGGATTTGTTACCCAGTTAGATTCATTTACTTTTTGGTTTCTGAGAAGCATCTCAAGAAAGGCTTCGCCAAGACTTAACAAATTAATGTTACTTAGATTTTTTATTCTTGCATATGGACACACCTTATTTAACCCAATGTACTCAGAAAGAATTGGGAACATAAAAATATTAATTTTAGTGTGACTTGCCAATATAATTAAAAAATATTTATTGATCAGTTTTAGAGAGACAAAGATAGGAAGGGAGAGAGAGACAGAAGCATTCATTTGTTGTTTCACTTAGTTGTGCTTTCATTGGTTGCCTCCCATATATGCTCTGATTGATCTCACAAACTTGTTCTGGGATGATGCTCTAACCCAGTGGTCCCCAACCTTTTTTGGGCCACGGACCGGTTTAATGTCAGAAAATATTTTCACGGACTGACCTTTAGGGTGGGACGGATAAATGTATCACGTGACCGAGACAAGCGTCAAGACTGAGTCTTAGACAGATGTAACAGAGGGAATATGGTCGTTTTTAAAAAAAAAACATCGTTTAGACTTAAATATAAATAAAACAGAAGTAATGTAAGTTATTTATTCTTTCTCTGCGAACCGGTACCAAATGGCCCACGGACTGGTACTGGTCTGCGGCCCGAGGGTTGGGGACCACTGCTCTAACCCACTGAGCTAACCGGCCATGGTTAAATTGATTTTCATGCCTCCATACCCCTGAAACCCCAGTTTAAAGACCACTATCTTAAGGCAGTTCCTGATCACCAGCTTGCTGGGTTAGAAGGTGGAGGAAGCAATGTGACAAGGAATGTGGGCAGTTTTAAGAAATGCCTGATAGAGGTTCCTGGCTGATAGCCATCAAGGAAATGAGGACCTCAGCCCTATAATTACAAGGATCTTAATTCTGTCAATAACCTGAGTCAGCCTGGAAAAAGATTTATCTCCAGAATCTCCAGAAAGAAATACAGTCCCATCAGCACATTGATTTCAGCCTCTATGAGACTCTGAACAGAGGACCCCCTAGAGCCAGACTTCTGACCTACAAACTTTGAGAAAATCAGTAGGTGTCTTTTTAAAAAAAAATTATTAATTTGAGAGAGAGCGAGGAAGGAAGAAAGAGAGATAGAAACACTGATTTGTCCTGCATGTGCCCTGACCTGAACTGAACTAGCAACCTCTGTGTGTCAGGATGATGCTCTAACCAACTGAGCTCTATAGCCAGGGCAAGCAGTAGGTTTTTTTCTTTTAAGCTAATTAGTTTGTGGTAATTTACTATGGCAGCAATGGAAAATTAATACACCACACTACAATTATTTGACTTTATTATAGTCTAAGATGTTGACCCTACCACTTTATGACATTAATCAGCCCCCTCATGTTTTTACTTCCTTTCCTTTTTAATTAACACTCTCTAGCTTGCCATTATAATTATTCCCTTGTAGTATCCTCAGCTCTCTTGTTCTTTCCTTTTGTTGCAGGGCTCCTCAGACTTAACTGGGCACAGCACCAGACCCACCTGAAGAGCTTGTTAAAACAGTTTGCTGGGCCCTGCTTGCAGAGTTTCTGATTTGGGAGGGCTGTGGTGAGGCCTCAGAGTTTGCATTTCTTACCAGTTTTCAGTGATTCTGATGCTGCTAGTCTGGAGACTACACACTAAGAACCACTGCTTTGCGCCAGTTACCATGATTGAACTCAACTCTGTCCTTTCTGCCCTACAACCAAGGAGCTGGGTGCTGCTTAAGAGATATTACCAATGGGGCTGCCTGCTTCCATTTCCATTTGTGATTATAGACCCCAAGTGGGCCCTCAGTAACTAGTAAGCTCTCCATCTTTCTCTACATTCTGTCTGTCTTTTCCTCTCAAACCTCCAGTATCTGTTCTCTCCTCAGCAGATAACCTCACCTCCCACGCCTCTGTGAGGAACTGGAAGCCAAGAGAAGGGACCTCCCTCATCTTCCCACTAATGAGGCTCTAACTGCTGGAACTGCTGGATCTCTGCTCATCACCAGCTGCCTACTGTTCTGTCTTCTCCAAGAACTGATTCTTTAAAAAAAAAAAAAAAAAAAGATTTATTTACTGATTTTTACAGAGAGAGGAGAGAGGGGGTGGAGCGAGAAGCATCTATTTTTTCTTTATTTTTAAAAAAGATTTTATTTATTGATTTTAGAGAAAAGACAGCGAGAGAGAAAGGTGGTGAGGTAGGAGCAGGAAGCAACTTGCAGTTGCTTCTTGCATGTGCCTTGGCCTGGCAAGCCTGGGATTTTGAACCTGCGACCTCAGCATTCCAGGTGGATGTCCACTTTATCCACTGTGCCACCACAAACCAGGTGAACTCTGTTTCTTTAACCCCTTCCTTTTTCTTATGCCATTGATTGTGTCAGTCTGGATTATTCCTTGAGTCTTTCCCCCACTTTTTTTTAAAATTTTATTTATTCATTTTTAGAGAGGAGAGAGAGACAGAGAGGGAGAGAGAGACAGAGAGAGAGAAGGGGGGAGGAGCTGGAAGCATCAACTCCCATATGTGCCTTGACCAGGTAAGCCCAGGGTTTCGAACCGGCGACCTCAGCATTTCCAGGTTGACGCTTTATCCACTGCGCCACTACAGGTCAGGCTCCCCCACTTTTTTTTAAGTTTAGAGAGGGGAGAGAGACAGAAAGGGGAGGGGAGGAGCAGGAAGCATCAACTCCCATATGTGCCTTGACCAGGGAAGCCCAGGGTTTCGAACCAGTGAACTCAGCATTCCAGGTCAATGCTTTATCCACTGCGCCACCACAGGTCAGGCTGAATCCCTATTTCTTAAAAAAATAATTTATTGATTGATTTTTGAGAGAGGACAGAGAAGGAGAAGGGTGTGTTTGGGGATGGGGGGAGCAGAAAGCATTAACTTATAGTAGTTGCTTCTCGTATGTGCCTTGACTGGTCAAGCCTGGGGTTTTGAACTGGTTACCTCAGCGTTCCAGGTCGATGACCTATCCACTGCGCCACAAATGGTCAGGTTGAATCCTCATTTTTTAGTCCTCCCTTGACCCTATGTTTTTGTCCAGCTATCATCCCATGTCTCTGCTCCTACTCACAGTAAAAGTCATTGAAAAAGTTGTTAACTTACTGTATTTCTACATTCTCAGTTCCCATTCACTTTTTAAAGATATGTGTGAGAGGTGTATTAATTTATGAACTAAATATTATATTGAACACTTGATATTTGCTGAGCATTATTCTGTGGTCCTGGCTCTCATGAGTTTGTGGACTAATTCCTAAAGGTATTGACAAATGACAAGTGCTGCACAGAAAACAGAGGGATGTGGTGGTTTTCATGACTCAAAAGGACATTCAAGTAATACAAATTGCTGGGTAGCTCAGTTGGTTACAGCGTCTTCCACTACACTAGGGTTGTGGGTTCCATCCCGGTCAGCGCACATACAAGAGTCAACCACTGCTGACCTGTGGTGGCGCAGTGGATAAAGCGTCGACCTGGAAATGCTGAGGTCGCTGGTTCGAAACCCTGGGCTTCCCTGGTCAAGGCACATATGGGAGTTGATGCTTCCTGCTCCTCCCCCCTTCTCTCTCTCTTCTCTCTCTCTCTCCTTTCTAAAATGAATAAATAAAAAAAAAATTAATTAATTAAAAAAAAGCCAACCACTGAATGCGTGAATGGGTAGAACAACAGATTGATGTTTCTCTCTCCTTTCCTCTCTCTCTAAAATCAATTTTTAAAAAAGAAAAGAAAAAATACATACTGAACACCTCTAAAGCACCAAGAACAAACTACACCTGTGAAGAAAGCAAAGGTTCCTGACCACATGGAGTTTACATCTTAGTGACAGAACATAGAAAATAATCCAAGACATCCAAAAGTAAAAAATAAATACTAGATACATGATACCAAAAAAAGAAAGAAAGCTGGCAGAATTAGAGAGCATACGCAGGGGAATTGTAATTTTCAATAAGGTGGTCGGAAAAGGGCCCCTGAGAAGGGGCACCTGAGTGAAGATCTGAGGGAAGAGAAGGAGTTACGGTAGCTGGGCAGACGTCTGGGAGAAGAACGCTCTGCACAGGGAAACAGCAGGGGAAAGACCCCGGGGCAGGAGCATTCCTGGCTGGTTGTAATAACCTCAAGAAATGGCAAGAATCACAAGCCAGCCAGCCTTCCCGGAGCGGTGAGCAAAGGGAATGTGCAAAGTAGCAGAAAGGCCCAGGGTCAGCGGAGGCCAGATTGTGCGGGGCAGAGGTTAACTACTTTGTCTGAAAAGTGCCGCATAGCAAATATTTTAAGCTTTACAGGCCACATATGGTCTCAACTGAGTATTCTTCCTCTTTTATTTTATTATTTTTAAATTTTTTATTTATTGATTTTAGTGAGAGAGGATGGGAGAGAGAGAGAGAGAGAGAGAGAGAGAGAGAGAGAGAGAGAAACAGGAACGTAGAGTTCCTCCTGTGTGTGCCCTGACCAGAGATGGAACCGGCAACCTCTGCACTTCCCAACAATGCTTTAACCCACTGAGCTGTCCAGCTAGGCCCTAGCTGCTAGGGCAACAACTTTTTTTTTTTTTCTTTTAGAGAGAGAGACAGACAGGAAGAGAGAGAAATGAGAAGCATCAATTCATAGTTGCAGCACCTTAGCTGTTCATTGATTGCTTTTTCATATGTGCTTTGACTAGAGGGCTCCACGCAAGCCAGTGACCCATTGCTCAAGCCAGTGACCTTTGGCTCGAGCCAGTGACCATGGGGTCATGTCTACTATCCCACATTCAAGCTGGGTAAGCCCACGCTCAAGCCAGGGACTTTGAGGTCTCAAACCTGAGTCCCTAGCATCTCAGATCGACACTCTATCCACTGCATCACTGCCTGGTCAGGCTTATTTTTAAACAACATTTTAAAAGAGTAAAAGTTTTCCTTTTGACAGTACACAGAATTGCCTGCTGGCCTTTGTCATGGCTGGGATCTTGAGGCTGTGTAAAGATTTGGGCTTTACTCTGAGTCAGAGGAGAATCATTGGAGAATTCTAAGCAGAGGAGTGATATGCCCTCTTGTGTTTTATTATTATTATTGATATTATTAACTTTATTATTATTATTTTAAACTCTCATATTGCTGCTGTATGGAGAAGAGGCTGAAGGGGTGTGTGTGAAGGAGGAAGAAGAGACACTGGAGTTCAGGTTATATATTGTGGCAAAATAAACTACCATGTAACTCAGAGGCTTGAACAACAAACTTTTATTATTACTCATGGTTCTGTGGATCATGGGGAATTTGGACTGAGTACAGCAGGGCTAGCAATTTCTGCTGGACCAGGAATGTCCACCATGTGTTCCCAGACGGTTGGGGGCTGGCTGTAATGGCGACACTGGGATCATATCCTCACAGCTTGGTTCTTGCTGTGGTGGAATTCCTCCATTCACCTCCAGGTGGTCCCTAGCCTCTTCCTGTTCTTGTGGCCTCTACAACAAGGACAGCCAGACTTCTGACAGCGCCGCGCAGGGCTTCCAAAAATGCATAATGGAAGCTGCCAGGACTTTTAAGATTTTTTATTTATTGACTTTAGAGAGAGGAGAGAAAGAGCGAGAAGGGGAGTGAGGCATGGGAAGCATCAACTTGTAGTTGCTTCTCGTATGTGCCTTGACCTGGCAAGCCTGGGGTTTCGAACTGGTGACCTCAGCATTCCAGGTCAATGCTTTATCCACTGCACCACCACAGACCAGGCAGGACTTCTTAAGGCTTAGCCAGCATCAGTTCTGCTGCATTCTCCTATTCGAAGCAGGGTACAGGCTAGCCCAGATTTAAGGAAAGGGACCACTCAGCGACATGAATACAGAAACTGTAGTTCGCTGGAGGCACCAAAGTGACATTCCAGCATTACTGACCCGAAAGCTATTTCAATAACTGAGGTAAGACTTGATGGTTTGGGCCAAGGGGTTAGCAATGGAGGTGGTGAGAATTTACTGGTTTCTGGATATGTTTTGAAGGTAACGTTGGGAGGGTTTGCTGATGGCCTTGTATGTGTGAGACAGAGAAAAAGTCAAGGTTAATTCTGAGGTTTTCAGATTGAGTACCTAGAAGAATGCCCTTTACTGAGAAGCAGGAGGCTGAGGAAGGGGCAGGTGTAGGGGGACTGTCAGGAGTTCTGAGTGGGAATTTTAAGTTTGAGATTTTTGTGGGACACACAGTGGAGATATCAAGGAGCAGTTGAATATGCAGAAGAAGTCTGGTGTGGATGTATAATTTTAAGTTGTCAGCATATAGAGGGAATGTAAAGCTATGAGACAGGATGATGTCACTAGGGCTGCTTGAAAACAAAAAAGGGGAATTCCCAGGTGCCAGAGTCAAAAAGGAGCCCAAAGCTAGTATGGTGAACAGAATCTGAAGCTGACACAGGATAGGTCCTCGGCACTGAGGTGAGATTTTAACGCTGATACGGCAGCAGGAGACGAGGCTTTGTTCTTGATATGACTTGCAGCTGGAAGGAAGGTCCCATCATAAAGTATGAAATAGCCTATTAAAAGTCTAGCCAAGTGAATGAAAATTGGTTCTCCATGGAGAAATTCCAGAACAGTGTGGACAAGGAGATGTTTCTAAGACCTTTCAGAGAGAAATAACAGTTTTTTTTTCTACAAAAGCTCAAAGATCAGAACACATCTGAATTCTCAGTTTTCTCAAGGAAATATGCCTTCAACATACCGAGGAAAAAAATAATTTTCAACTTAGAATTCTAATCCTACTGAGCTATCAAGTGAAGGTAGAAAAAAAAAATTTCAGACAGGCAAAGTCTAAAAAAAAAATGTTACTTCCAATGCACTTTTGGGACACAACAGGAGAATTTGCTCCACTAAAACAGAGCTAACCCAAAAGGAAGGAAGAATGGGAGCCAGGAGAGCAGGTCTTCATCACAAGGGGGAGAAAGTCCCCAAACAGGGTGAATGGGGAATCCGAGGTGCAAACGGCGCTTCAGGCTGAGAGGACAGTGCCTTCAGCTGGAACAAGTCAGGAGGCTCTAGGGCAGACTTCTTCAAGTCGTTGGAAGAGATAAGCCGCTGGTGGGAAAAAATATGCTTGGGAGGAGATTTACACAGCTGGTGAAAAGTCTGAAGATACACTAAGATAAGAATATAGAAAAGTGAGCAAATATAAATCTAGACGTATTTTATAAAGGGAAAACAAAACGAAAAATAAGAGTCATCAATTGATTGTATTATGTATCATGATTTCAGAGATGTTCAAGTGGGTTAGAATAAAAATTCAGTTCATTAGTAAGGGCCTTTGAATGGTAAGAATTTCTTGTTGTTGTTTTTTTCTAATTTACCGAGAGATCTTTCTTATACATTCACAAACAAGTTAAAGCAAATTCAAGCATCTATTATTTAATTTTATAAAACAAAAAAATGAAAGGTATGAGGGCAATAAATTGACAATCTTTTAGTTAATCTCTATTTCTTAAACACAACTATTTAAAAACTGATTTCTTTCACCATTCCAGTAAATGCCTTTAGCAATGCCTTGTTATCTTATTCCAGATAACAATATGAGGTTTCACAATTTTAGAAACAACAAAGCTCTTACTTGTATTAAACCTCATTAGAGCATTAAATGTGTAACGAATATTATCATAAACCTGGATATTTTTAAGCTAATTAAATCTACATTAGAAGAAACAGCTTGGCCTGTGTTGGCTCAGTGGATAAAGGGTCAATTTGGAACGCTGAGGTTGCCAGTTCTAAACCCTGGACTTGTCCGGTCATGGCACATATAAGAAGCAACTGCTATGAGTTGATGCTTCTGTCTCCTCCTCCACTCCTTTCTATTTCTCTCTCTCCTTTCTCTAAAGTCAATAAATAAAGTCTTAAAAAATACTAATTAAAGAAATAATATTTCAATAATACATACATCAAAAAATTAAAAAATGAAATTTCAAGTTACACATATAAAATAGGAACATATAGGCATGTGTATACTCAGTTCCTTTCAGTTCTATCTCAGACCTAAATTCTATGAACACTAACTGCCCCTTCAGAAAATGCATGCGGAAACGCTCCCTGACTTGCCTAGGTGTGGGACAAGCTGCTAGTCCTGGCCTTAGAACTGGCAATAGCCATGGAGTAAGGACAGTCCTTGCTGAAATTCTGCTCAGGCTCTCTCTTCTTCATCTCATACTGAGATGGGATCAGTCAGTCCCATGAACCTTGGTCCAAAACTCCAGGACATGCCTTATCTGTGGTGGTGCAGTGGATGGAGAGTTGACTTGGAACGCTGAGGTCGCTGGTTCATAAGCCCTGGGCTTGCCTGGTCAAGGCAATATGATAAGCAAGCATCTTGGTGGTTTCAGTGTGAGTGTTGGTTACCTGTTAGTACATCAGGTATTTTTTTCTCCATGAAATTTTTGGTGATGAGCTCCCTGGGCTCTCCAAAAATGAAGTGCTATCTCCCAGAATGTATCCCCATTAGAAGTTCCCAGACTTCTTTGTTGGCACGATTGTCTTTCATGAAGATCACACCCAAGATAAGTATCAGGATGCAGGTCTTGGGCACGCACTTTTAACATGCAGCAACCCATCATAGATGACATCCATTTAGATGAGGAGGCCATAGTAGTGGTTGGTGGGATCCACTTTCTTCACATCAAGGCCAGAGATCATCTCCATGAGTTCAGAGTCTCAGAAAGATCTCAATGAAGTGGTCTTTGTACTTTCTGATGACAATTTTCAACTTATCTTCCCTGGATATTGGCTTTTATGAAATTCATCAACACATTCTTATCTAGAGCATCTACGGATCCATTTTGGGGGTCTGGCCCCCCTGTGAGGTGTTATCTTCCTCCTGTTGGCTACTGGAGCCCTCCTCTGATTTGCTTGATACAGCCGTGAGGGCAATGGAAGACAAGCAGAACTCTGAGGACTTTCAGAAGTACTGGGATACCAGCATCAGGAGCTTCCTTCACAATGCCAGGCGTTAGTGGGTGGGAGAAGAGACAGGTTTTCTCCAGAGCCTTGGAGACCTGTGCAACCACCAGGCCCTGTTTACTGTGGGTTTGAGGAGGTTATGAGCATAGCATTGTGGATTCGTCTGAAGAAAAGGCAGTGAGCAGGAGCGTGGGCAGGAAGGTGGGCGTTGGGGAATCACTGCCTGACCTCAGGCAGCACCAGGACTCTCCCCTCAGCTGACTAGAATCTCTGGGCTTCAGATCCACAGTCTGAAGGAGGAATTTACTTGTTATATGCTGATATTTCCCCTCCCCCAACACTCTAAAATAGTAATTTGGTCTAGTGTAAATTTCTTTCATTCTTAAGTTTTTGGGTTTTTTTTTTCCAGAATTGGAAAAGAAAAAAAACCCTCAGCAATTTATACTATTACTTTCAATTCTCTTTCTCTGGAACTTCTATTATATAAACAGTGAAACCCTCCTTTTTTTTTTTTAAGTGAGCGGAGGAGAGACAGAGAGACAGACCTCCTGCATGCACCCCTCTGGTGCAACCTATCTCAGTACCTGTGGCTGATATTTGAACCAATCAAGCTACTGGCTGCGAGAAGGGGAGGGGAAGTGAAGCAGATGGTCGCTTCTCCTGTGTGCCCTGACTGGGGATAGAATCTGGGATGTACTAATGTCAGACTCATGCACTATCCACTGAGCGAACTGGCCAGGGCCTAAACCTTTTATTTTTATTATTATTTTAAAAACATTTATCGGTCCTGGCCTGTTGGCTCAGTGGTAAAGCATCGGCTGGTATGTGCAAATTCTGGGTTGGATACCCGGTCAGGGCACACAGGAGAAGTGACCATTTGCTTCTCCAACCCTCGCCCTCCCCCTTCTCTCTCTCTCGTTCTCTCTCCTCCTCTTCCGCAGCCAAGGCTTGAATGGTTTGAGCAACTTGGCCCCAGGCGGTGAGGATGGTGCCATGCCCTCGCCTCAGGTGCTGAAATAGCTTAGTTGCTGAGTAACAGAGCAACAGTCCCAGATGGGCAGAACATCACCCTGTAAGGGGCTTGCTGGGTGGATCCTGGTTTTCAGGCACATGCGAGAGTCTGTCTCTGTCTCCCTGCCTCCCGCCTTTCACTTAATGAAAAAAAAAAATTATCGATTGATTGTAGAGAGTGAAGGAAACATTGACATTGTTCCACCCATCCATACATTCATTGGTTGACTCCCGTATATGCTGGACAGGAGACTGAAACTGCAACCTTGGTATATAGGGATGCTCTAACCAAGTGAGCTCTCCATCCAGGGCAACATTAAACCTTTTAGTCTGTTCTCCATGGTGTTTTTTATTTATTTATTTTAGTTATAGAGTGAGGAAAGGAGAGAAATATCGATTTGTTGTTCAACTTTTTTTTTTTTTTTTTTTTTTTTGGTATTTTTCCGAAGCTGGAAACGGGGAGACAGTCAGACAGACTTCTGCATGCACCCTACCGGGATCCACCCGGCACGCCCACCAGGGGGCGATGCTCTGCCCATCCAGGGCCTCGCTTTGTTGCGACCAGAGCCACTCTAGCGCCTGGAGCAGAGGCCATGGAGCCATCCCCAGCGCCCAGGCTATCTTTTGCTCCAATGGAGCCTTGGCTGCGGGAGGGGAAGAGAGAGACAGAGAGGAAGGAGAGGGGGAGGGGTGGAGAAGCAAATGGGCGCTTCTTTTGTGTGCCCTGGCTGGGAATCGAAACAGGGACTTCCGCACGCCAAGCCGACGCTCTACCACTGAGCCAACCGGCCAGGGCCTTGTTCAACTTATTTATACATTCATTGGTTGATTCTTGTATGTGCCTAGTTGGGGAATTAAACTGCAAACTTGACATTGTTCTTCATGATTTTAACTGCCATTTCTTTTTGTTCATCTCATACTATATTCTGAGTGAATTCCTCAGTTCTCTCATTTAATTCTCTAATTTACTCTTTGAGCATATTCAATCTGAAGTTTTTCCCATTTGTGGCCCTTTAGATTTCTTTCTTTTTTTTTAAATTTTATTTTAATTTAGTGAAAAGAAGGGAGGCAGAGACAGACTCCTGCATGTGTCCTGACAGGGATCCACCCCACAAGCCCACTAGGGGGCGATGCTCTGCCCATCTGGATGGAGCCCTTGCTCAGTTGCAACCAGAGCCATGTTTTAGCACCTGAGGTGGAGGCCATGGAGCCATCCTCTCAGTGCCTGGGGTTTCTAATTGGTTATACTCCATATTATTTCATTTTAAGCTTAATAATTTCCTTTTGAAATAGAAGGCATGCATTCATCTCTGAATATTTTAAACCTTTTTTTTTTTTTTTTTTTTTTTTTAGGTGAAAGGATGGCAGACAGTGAGGCAGACGCCCACATGCGCCTGGACTGCATGCACTGGCAACCCCATCTGAAGCCAATGCTCGAGTACTGAGCTATTTTTAGCACTTGAGGCTCAAACTACTCGAGCCACTGGCTGTGGAAGGTGAAGAGGGAGAGAAGTGGGAGAGGGAGGGAGGGAGAAACATATACTCACTTCTGTGTGCCCTGACTAGGAAACAAACTCGGAACATTCATGTGTCAGGCTGATGCTGTATCCACTGAGCCACTGGTCAGGGCCTAACATTCTATTTTAAAGTCTTTTTATACTTTTTTACAAATATGCATAGGAAATTTGAGAAAAACTTCTGATTAATTTCATATCTATTTATTTATTTATTTTTAAGTGAGAAGAGGGGAGATACACAGACTCCTGCATGCACCAGACCATATCCATCCGGCAACCGCTGTCTGGGACCAATGCTCAAATCAACCGGGCTAGCCTCAGCACCTAAGGCTGACACTTGAACCAACTGAGCCACTGGCTGTAAGAGGGGAAGAGAGAGAGAAGGGGGAGAGGAAGGGGAAGAGAAGTAGTGGTCACTTCTCATGTGTGCCCTGATCAGGGATTGAACTCGAGATGTCCGCATGTTGGGCCGATGCTCTATCCACTGCGCAAACTGGCCAAGGCCCATGGTTGCTAATTTCAAAGCCTATCTTTCTTACAAAGTAGGCTCTTTCATGTTTTGTACTTATGGTTCACATGCTCTTTTTGAGTGAGAAAATATTTGTTTTGTCTGATTTCTCTATCTTACTTTCTTCTCATCTCATCCCTTCTCAGGATGCCCCCATCTGGCCACGTGCACCCCAACCTAGAACCAGAGCTCCAGGTCATGGTTCTCCACCCCAGGATATTAGGGGTATGGCATATCTAGTCATGGACCAGTAAACGATTCCTGACAGCACGGTATTCTCGTTGTTCCTCCCCGTCCTGGGCTCTAATAGAGCCAGACTCCACAGACTGACAGCTGTTTCTTCATCTTCTTCTCATGAGCTGTGAGCCCCCATCAGCCTCTTATATCAAGCTATGAACATCAGTCTCCCACAGAGTGGGCAGTACTTTTTACCCCCATAGGAGCTGAACTCTTGGCCAGCTCTCAGGGTCCAACTTTCAGACTTAGAGCCCATTAGCCTGTCACATCAGCCCCATGGACCTTACTGAGTTTCTATTCCATTTCTAGTTCGTGGGGCTATGTAAGAGTCCAATTGTGTTTTTTAAAATCATTTTAATATTTTAAATGTCATGCCTGGCTACATATTTGATGCAAGGGGGTTTTTGGAGACATTAGCTCACTTCCTTTTGTTGACTATAACCTCCTCACACCCACTTTCTGCCCCCCCTTCTACTGAAGCCACTAACTCAGTCACTGGTGGTCTCTAGGTTACCAAATCCAATGGACATTTCTCTGTCCTAATGAATCCTATTTGACTGTTTGGAAGCTCCAGGCATCACTGCTCTGTTCTTTTCTTTTTTTAAAACTTTTTATTTATTGATTGATTTGTGAAAGAGAGAGAGAGAGAGAGAGCTAGAAACATTGATTTGGTGTTCCACTTATTTATGCATTCATTGGTTGATTCTTGTATGTGCCCTGACAAGGGATCAAACCTGTAATCTTTGCATATTGGGAAGAACTGAGCTATCTATTCAGGGCAACTGCTCTGTCCTTAAAACATCACTCTCCGTTTGGCTACCCAGCATTCTCTGGTTCTCATTCTCATTGTCTTTTGCAGCTCAATTTTGAGCAATTTTGAAAATGTCTTCTGACATTCATTGTTGCTGATTGGTAGCTTGCTAAAGTTTGTTAGTCTTTTGTAGGTAGTCATATATTTTGTCATAGGTTGCTTTGAAGATTTTTGTTTCTTATATTTGCTGTTCTCCAATTTTACCATGCTGTCTAAGTATAATTTTTTTTAGGAGAGCAAGAGAAGCTCTGGATGGTTAGCTCAGTAGTAGAGTGTCGGCCTGGTGTGTGGATGTCCCAGGTTTGATTCCTGGTCAGGGAACACAGGAGAAGCGATTATCTGCTTCTCCACTCTTCCCACTCTCCCTTCTCTGTGTCTCTCTCTTCTCCTCCTGCAACCATGGCTCAATTGGAGCAAGTTGGCCCCGGGCGCTAAGGATGGCTCCATGGCCTTGCCTCAGGAGCTAAAATAGCTCAGTGTCTGGCTCTGGCCGGTTGGCTCAGCGGTAGAGCATCGGCCTGGCGTGCGGGGGACCTGGGTTCGATTCCCGGCCAGGGCACATAGGAGAAGCGCCCATTTGCTTCTCCACCCCACCCCCCTCCTTCCTCTCTGTCTCTCTCTTCCCCTCCCGCAGCCAAGGCTCCATTGGAGCAAAGATGGCCCGGGCGCTGGGGATGGCTCCTTGGCCTCTGCCCCAGGTACTAGAGTGGCTCTGGTCGCGGCAGAGTGACGCCCCGGAGGGGCAGAGCATCGCCCCCTGGTGGGCAGAGCGTCGCCCCTGGTGGGCATGCCGGGTGGATCCCGGTCGGGCGCATGCAGGAGTCTGTCTGACTGTCTCTCCCCGTTTCCAGCTTCAGAAAAATACAAAAAAAAAAAAAAAAATAGCTCAGTGTCTGAGCAATCGAGCAATGCCCCAGATGGGCAGAGCATCATCAGGTAGGGGGCTTGCCAGGTGGATCCCGGTTAGGCACATGCGGGATCTCTCCCTGCCTCCCCACTTCTTACTTAAAGAAAAAGAAAAAGAGAGAGAGCAAGAGTCAGGAAAGGAGAGAGAAGAAGGAGAGAGATGAGAAGCAACAACACGTAGTTGTGGCACTTTAGTTGTTCATTGATTGCTTCTCATATGTGCCTTGATAGGGTGGGGGTGCTCAAGCTGAACCAGTGACCTGCTCAAGCCAGTGACCTTGGTGTTTAGAACTGGGAACCTCAGTGGTCCAGGTCGATGCTCTATTCATTGTGCCGCCACTGGTCAGGCTAAGCATGAACTTTTTTATACTTTGCTCAACATCTTGTGACCAGCACCTACAGGTATGACACAGGTATAGAAACAGGCTTTGGCTCCAATTTAAAACAGATGACTCGTTTTCTTCCTGTGGTCCAGGCCAATAGCAAGCTTTTGTGCTCCTTCTCCAGCCTAGTAGGCAGAGCTTTCCTATACTCCTGTGGGGAGTAGACAGGACCTTTGTTCCAACTCCAGGTCTTGTCAAGGCTCAAGGCCTCATCTTCTGTTGCCATATCAACATTCAAATCCCTCCTTAGTCCCTAAGACCTATCCTGTTTTAATTTAGGGTTCTGCTTACCATGCTAGTTTTGCGTCCCCTTTTGATTTCTGGCACCTCGGAATTTCCCTTTCTTGCTTTCAATCTTAACTATGTCTTAAGAAAAATTATCCAGTGTTTCTCTGTGTAAGCGGTGAGTCCTGCTTCAGTTCCATCAGCTTGTCTTGGTTTTAAGACTCTACTGTGGAAAATTTCTGACCTTCAGGATAAAGTTCAAGTTCCCCAAACATTATGATCCTAAATATGTTCTTAACTCTATTTCCTATTATCTTCTCTTATACACTTTCAACAAACCAAAATACTTGCTGTTGTTTCTGTACCCCTAAGCCAGGGATCGGGAACCTTTTTGGCTGAGAAAGCCATGAACACCACATATTTTAAAATGTAATTCCGTGAGAGCCATACAATGACCCGTGTATGTTACGCATTATCCAATAAAAACTTGGTGTTGTCCCGGAGGACAACCACCCGCAACCATGAACATGAGCAGTAGGAAATGAATGGATTGTAATACATGAGAATGTTTTATATTTTTAACGTTATTATTTTTTAAAATTTATTCATTTTTAGAGAGGAGAGAGAGAGAGGGAGAGAGGAGAGAGAGACAAAGAGAGAGAAGGGGGGAGGAGCTGGAAGCACCAACTCCCATATGTGCCTTGACCAGGCAAGCCCAGGGTTATGTTATTATTTTTTTAATTAAAGATTTGTCTGTGAGCCAGATGCAGCCATCAAAAGAGCCACATCTGGCTGGCGAGCCATAGGTTCCTAACCCCTGCCCTAAGCTATCTCATCTCTATGACCTTGAATACAACCCTGTTTTAACCTATAATATCTTCATCAACATTGCAGGCCAAATCCAATCTGTCTTTTAAAGTTTAGCTCAACAGGTGATCCTATGAAACCTAGCTAACTTTTCTTTTTTTATAAATGTTTTTCTTTTTTTACAAAAATTATTGATTGATTTTAGAGGAGAAAGAGAGGGAGAGAGACATTGATTTGTTGTTCCATTTGTTAATACATTCATTGTGCCCTGACCCAACCTTGGAGTATTGTTGTAAAATACTTGTACCCCAGATGCTGAAAAGTACTGTACCTCACTTCTGTGGGTTCACAAAAAGACACCAAGTCCAGATGAATTTTGAAGAGTTTTATTAAAGGAGGAGATTTATTAAATATGCCGGCCACATGTGGCTGCATATGGGCCGTTGCAAACCGAAATCATGTGCGCCAAAAACATTTCAGGGGCTGGTTATATACCCCTGATTACACATGGGTGGGGGAGAGCATGATATCATGGCACAAGCTTACAACATTTGTTTAGGGGATACACAGAAACATTAAGACTTCCAAGGTAACACAATTAAAGATGTTTACAAATCTTGTAGGGTTCATCTTTCCCCTTTTGCCAGAGGAGTGTTACTCTCAAGATTCCAGGAAAGGGGAGGAACTTCAATCAATGTAAGGTGGTATGTAAATCCTGTCTCCCATTGAAAGAGAAGAAGTTTCTCGGTTAACCTTTATTTTAGATTTAAAACTAAATGACCCATTGTTCTTGCAAACCAGAAACTTCTACATTTTTCTCTCTCCCCTCCCCAAAGGAAGTACGGGACAGGAAAGCCTGACCTTTCCTCCTAGAATATCAATATTAATTTTGCAGCTTTTTGGTACCTTACTACAGGATGACTGTAACCAGCTAAGCTACCTGGCAGGGCGAAGCCTAGCTAATCTTTCCTGGCTAAAGTTATCTGTGCTTCCTCTGGATTTCTGGGCCTAAAGGAGGCAGCTGGGGGGCAAAGGACTGAATCTGCCAGTTGATATCAGGACCTGGTTCTGCTACATCTTAATTATGTCTTTTTTTACTATCTAAGCTTCACTTTTTTTATATAGGTAAAACAGAGCTGGCAATATCTACCCTTAAAGTTTCTTTTATCATTCTTATGGTTTTGAGTGACAGAAAAGCCAAACCTAATTAATTGGCTTCTGACTAAAAGGCATTTATGGGTTTATACAAGGGAAAATCTAGGTAGAGGCAGGGATGGCTTCAGGTGTGAGTGAATTCAAAGCTCAAACATTATCGTCAGGACTCTGTATCTCTCCTCTCAGCTATGCCTTCTGTTCTGCCCCTTTAGATTCAGGTTCAAAGTGTGGCAAGATGGCTGGCAACAGTCCCAGACCCATGTTTTTATCTGCTATGTGCCTCAAGTCAAGATAAGCCTGAGATCCTCTTTCTTAAAAGGTTTAGCTAAATTCTTGTTGGTGTCATTGGGTCATGTTCTTGTTCCTGAGATGGTCACTATGCCCAGGAACACTTGATGTTTGAATCCCGGCAAGTTTGCTGGAGGCCCAGGAGACTTGTCCTAGCTCAGACCCTAGGGCACAGCCCCTGATGGCAGCACACGGCATGGGAGTGGGTGGGTGGGGGCTCTCCAGCGAGAAGTTAACCTTTCACAGCAGTCACATAGATAAGTCAGCTCTAGCTCTCTGTTTCTAATTTTTTTAATTGATGTTTTTTTTTAGAGAGAGAGGAAGGGAGAGAGAGAGAGAGGAAGGGAGAGAGACTCACACACACATTCATTTGTTGTTCCATTTATTTATGTAGTCATTGGTTGATTCTTTTTTCTTTCTTTCTTCTCTCTCTCTTTTTTTTTTTTTTTTTTTTTTTTGACAGAGAGAAGAGAAAGAGAGGAGAGGGGGAAGGGAAACATTTGTTGTTCCACTCCGTCATGCATTCATTGGTTGCTTCTTGTGTGTGCCCTGACCGGGGATCGAACCCATAACCTTGTTGTTTCCAGATGACACTTGTAACGAACTGAGCTAACCAGCCAGGGCTGGATTCTTTTCTTTTCTTAATGAGGTTTTTTTTAAAAGGGAAATTGAAAATAAAACTTATTTATTTATTTTAATGAGAAAGGGAGAGAAAGAGAGAGAAACATTGATCTGTTCCTCTGTGTGCCCTGATCAGGGATTAAACACACAACCCTTGTGTTTGGGATGATGCTCTAACCCTGTGGTCCCCAACCCCCAGGCCGCAGACCAGTACCGGTCTGTGGGCCATTTGGTACTGGTCCGCAGAGAAGGAATAAATAACTTACATTATTTCCGTTTTACTTCCTGTTACATCCATCTAAGACTCACTCTTTTTTTTTTTTTTTCATTTTTCTGAAGCTGGAAACAGGGAGAGACAGTCAGACAGACTCCCGCATGCGCCCGACTGGGATCCACCCGGCACGCCCACCAGGGGGTGACGCTCTGCCCACCAGGGGGTGATGCTCTGCCCATCCTGGGTGTCGCCATGTTGCGACCAGAGCCACTCTAGCGCCTGAGGCAGAGGCCACAGAGCCATCCCCAGCGCCCGGGCCATCTTTGCTCCAATGGAGCCTTGGCTGCGGGAGGGGAAGAGAGAGACAGAGAGGAAAGCGCGGCGGAGGGGTGGAGAAGCAAATGGGCGCTTCTCCTACGTGCCCTGGCCGGGAATCGAACCCGGGTCCTCCTCACGCTAGGCCGACGCTCTACCGCTGAGCCAACCGGCCAGGGCTAAGACTCACTCTTGACGCTTGTCTCGATCACGTGATACATTTATCCGTCCCACCCTAAAGGCTGGTCCGTGAAAATATTTTCTGACATTAAACTGATCCGTGGCCCAAAAAAGGTTGGAGACCACTGCTCTAACCAACCAAGCCATCTGGCTAGGATTGATTGAGTATATTTTTAAATTTCATTTATTGATTGATTTTAGAGAGAGAGGAAGGAAGGGAGAAAGAGAGAGAAATATGTTTTGTTCCACTTATTTATGCATTTTATTGGTTGATTCTTCTATGTGCCCTGACTGGGGATTGAACCCGCAACCTAATGTACTAGAACGATGTTCTAACAAATTGAGCTACTTGGCCAAGGTGAGATAAATTATTTCAAGAAGATATGTCCTTGTATTGATTAATTTGTTGACCTAGTCAACCTAAGGCCACTCAGAGAAAAGTCCTTCTGGTATATTTATCAGTTTATTTTATTTCTGGTTAATTTTCCTCTTCCTGCCCTCACTTATAAGGGGGTGGGCTTCCGAATGGAAAGTGCAGACCGAATGGATTTTCTAAAGGCACTGACCATCAAGGCGGGGCTCCCTCTTTGAGGCCTGAGCTTTCAGGAAGTTTTGAATTTAATTAAAGGAACTGAACAGGAGTTCTAGTTCGACAGCTAGAAGCCCAGCCAGTGAAACTGTTCTCCGGTGCCTGTGGGGTTGTGTTCATTACCTTACATTTCCTATCTGAACACAGAGCCTGGCGCTAGTGTGGCCGTACAGGAGTGTGGGAAATGAGCTCTTAAAAGAGAGAAGGAAGGACCCAGCTCACATGGTCTACAGGCAGCCCCCACTCCAGAATTGACCAGAAGCTGCCTTTTTTTGGCTGATTTTGCAAGAGACACTAACTCTTCTCAGCCACAGATGTTAAGTAGGAAAGGTTCTATTTAACACTTAATATATTGAGGCTGTAAGGACCTAGCAGTTTTTTTAACCTGCCTTCTCTTAAAATTGTAGCAATCACTGCTATTCCAGGACAGAAACAACAGGGATACTTTTTTAGAGAAGGAAACAACCTCTATTACAGGTATTCTGAACATGGAAATAACAAGCACTTGATTAAGTTGCAGTCATTGTTGGAAACAGTGTTTCGACTCCCATACATCAAAGACAATTGCTGGAGGATGGGGGAGTGGGAATGAGAATTGACCAAGCCTTTGCTAGCAGGTCAGGAGGCATGAAAGGAAAATCTGAGCTGGGTGGGTCAGGAGTACCCAGCCTGGTGCTTGGCAGGCTCTGCAGCAAAGCTGAGTATTGCTGCAAAGGAACTCCCTGCTCACTCTCCTCACTTCCTGGACCGTGCGAGTCAGTGCAACTCAATTCTGGAAGGATATCCCTTGGCTTTCAAGGTTTAAATCTTGTCTCCCCTTCATGTCTGTCCTTTCCCCAGTGGGCATCTTATTTCTTTCCTGACACTGGCTTCCTTTTTGGGTCTCTGCAATGCTCTCACCACTTTTTTGGGTAATGTTTTCCTTGCTTGAACCTGCTGGTTGGTCTCTCTTCCCCACAAGTAGCCACAGGTGACTTGTCCAGGGACCTGCAACAGCATGGCCATATAGAAAGAGCCTGGACTTGGAAGCCACACAGAGGTGGACTCTAATCTTATCTCTGTCATTTATTAACAGGGAAAATGAGAGCAACTTATTTCATCTCTCTGAGGTTCAGTTTCTTCATCTGTAAAATGGAGATAATGGATCTTACTGGGTTTCTATGAGAATTTGATAAGATAAAGGACCTAGCACAGTGAGCAGTCTGCCTCTTTATAAATGGCAACTCTTTTATTATTATTATTATTATTTAAAATTTATTTATTGATATCAGCAAGAGAGGAGGGAAGAGAAAGAGAGAAAGGAACATCGAGCTGTTCCTGTATGTGTCTTGACCAAGGATCGAACCGATAACCTCTGCACCTCTAGATGAGGCCCTAACCAATCGAATTATCCAGCTGGGGCTTAAATGGCAGCTCTTATTAAGAGTGAAGACCCTAGTAATTCCTTTTCTGGGAATATATCCAAATAACCCAAAATACTATTTCAAAGGGTAAATGCACCCCCATGTTCATTGCAGCGTTATTTACAATAGCCAACCTATGGAAACAACCCAAGTGCCCATCAGTAGATGAGTGGATAAAAATCTGTGGTACAGTTACACAATAGAATACTTCTCAGCTGTAAAAAAGAGAAAGAAATCTTACCTTTTGTGACAGCATGGATGGACCTGGAAAGTGTATTATGCTAAATGAAATAAGCTACACAGAGAAAGACAAGTTCCATATGATTTCACATATATGTGAAATCTTTTTTTTTTTTTTTGGCAGAGACAGAGAGAGAGTCAGAGAGAGGGACAGATAGGTACAGAAAGACAGGAAGGGAGAAATGAGAAGTATCAATTTTTTGTTGCAGCACCTTAGTTGTTCATTGATTGCTTTCTCATATGTGCCTTGACGAGGGTGGGAAGGTTACAGCAGAGCGAGTGACCCCTTGCTCAAGCCAGTGACCTTGGGCTCAAGCCAGTGACCTTGGGCTTCAAGCCAGAGACTTTTTGGGCTCAAGCCAGCAACCATAGGGTCACGTCTATGATCCCACACTCAAGCCAGCGACCGCAGACTCAATCTGGTGAGCCTGTGTTCAAGCTGGCGACCTTGGGGTTTCAAACCTGGGTCCTCCTCATCCCAGTTCGACGCTCTATCCACTGCGCCACCACCTAGTCAGGCTATATGTGAAATCTAATGAACAAAATAAACTAACAAACAAATGGAAACAGATTCATAGATACAGAGAACAGACTGATTGCCAGAGGAGAAGGGGGCTGGGGGCTGGATAAAAATGTGAAGAGATTAAACAAAGAAGAAAATCTTACACACACACACACACACACACACACACACACACACACAGTGAAGATCTGCCTCGAGCAGACACATCACACAAATACCACCTTCCCGCCTCAGCAGTGATAGCATCTGACCAATAGAATCAGGCGTTTACCCTGCGGAAAAGTCCTGCATAGATGGAGCCTCCACTTCCTCATTTGTAACCTGCTCTATTGTTTCACAATCCGTTAGTAGGACATTGTTCTTCATATCTAACCTAAGTTCCTCCTGCTACAATGTGTCATATCACCCTTATTTTAAAATACTGTAACACATGAATAGACTCATGAAAATGAGCCGATTTTTCTATGAGTCAGAGGCATTCACAGGCCTTGTGTTTACTTTTATCTTCAAAAGACCAGGTGGTTTAAAAAAAAAAAAAAGAAACCAGTGAACATTCGTTGTATGATGACTGCAGACTGGCACTGTGCTGGGCTACGCTGGGAAGCCCTGAGAGGTGTGAGAAGACCCTCCAGAGACCCATGTCTCATTTAGACTAGCACGCTCAGTCTCTCTTCCTCTCATTTTTTTTTTCAATTGCAAGTAAATGACTGATCCTAATTAATAAAGCCTAGCTACACAGTAGAGAAGGTTAATAGGACTGATCACATTGGTGGCTATTCTAATAGCAAACTGGCTCCGGCATGGATTGAAATGAAAATAGTGTGTCCACTTCTCTCATTTAAGCAGATGACACCAGCCAACCCATGTAATAGGTCATTTCAGTCAACTATGCAGGTGCATTTTGCAGCTAATCCTTCTTGCTGGGCTATTATTATGAATCACAGCTTTTCGGCTATGTAGATCGGAATGTAAGTGTCAAAGAAGCTCCTGTGGGGGAGGAATATGTTTGCCCTGCCAGGCAGCACAGGGCAGATGTCTCAGCTTTCACATGTATCCACGCTATGGACATGCTCTAAGCTTTGGGCTGAGGTTACGCACCGGGAGCCTATAGACCACGGGCATCCTGTTGATGTGTTCTGTTTGGCCCCTGTTATTTTTGTTTTGTTTTATTAGTTGTTTGCCATAATCTAAAAGTTGATAAATCACACCATACAAGTTTCTGGCTTTTCTTGAAAAAGGCAAAATCTGGCAACACTGAAGTTGCATTTTTTTTAAAGATTATTATTTTTTTTTTTTTTTTTTTTTTACAGAGACAGAGAGAGAGCCAGTGAGAGGGATAGACAGGGACAGACAGACAGGAACAAAGAGATGAGAAGCATCAATCATTAGTTTTTCGTTGCGCATTGTGACACTTTAGTTGTTCATTGATTGCTTTCTCATATATGCCTTGACTGTGGGACTACAGCAGACCGAGTAACCCCTTGCTAGAGCCAGCGACCTTGGGTCCAAGCTGGTGAGCTTTTGCTCAAACCAGATGAGCCCGCGCTCAATTTGGCGACCTCGGGGCCTTGAACCTGGATCCTCCTCATCCCTGTCCGACACTGTATCCACTGCGCCACCGCCCGGTCAGGCTGACGTTACATTTTCTTACAGTTACATTACCTGGGTCTGAGTGGAGAAGCTCCTTGTGGATGGGACCACCATCTCTTACAGCCTCACTCCCACTCAGTTTCATTCCTGTATAGAACCTGTCTGGGGCCTGAAGACATTTGAACTGGGGACTGTTGGCCTGTGAAGTCCTCATTGATAGAGAGCCCAGCTGCTGGAGATGTGTTCCTTTAGACCCCTAACCTCTCTTCCTCCACCCGAAAGGATACCAGCAGATCGGTGTTCGTGATTCCTGCAGGATATGCCTTCCCTGAGTGTCTGTGTGTACATTTATGTATATAACATATATTTAAATTTTTATTGATTGATTTTAGAGAGAAAGAGGAAAGAAGAGGGAGAGAGAGAGAGAGAAACATTGATTTGTTGTTTCACTAATTTATGCATTCATTGGTTGCTCCCTGTATGTGCCCTGACTGGGGATTGAACCTGAAATCTTGGCATATTGAGATGATGCTCTAACCAACTGAGCTACCTGACCAGGGCCCTGAGTTTAAATTTAATGCCATAGTTGAAGACACGTGTCATGCTACCAGTAAGTTCTCATATGTGGATCAACGGGATCAATTTCACTTTGAAATTTGCCTCTTTGCTTATTCCAGGTTCTTTAAAATCCAGGGGGCTTCTGTGTGTGCAGAGAAAAACTCTCTACAACTTCCAGTATAACTGATGCTCAATCTATCAAATTTATATTATTTTATTAATCTTTAAATTTATTAATTTAATGATTTTAGAGAGAGAGGGAAAGAAATGTCTATCTGTTCCTATATGTAGCCTGACTGGGGATCAAACCAGCAACCTCTGTGCTTTGGGACCATGCTCTAACTAATTGAGCTGTCAGCCCAGGGTCAATCTATCAAATTTATACGACTAATAAACAAAACTTAAAACTTAAAAAATTTATTTTCTTCTTTTTTTTTGTATTTTTTTGCTGAAGTTGGAAATGGGGAGGCAGTCAGACAGACTCCCACATGCGCCCGACCGAGATCCACCCGGCACGCCCACCAGGGGGCGATGCTTTGCCCATCTGGGGCGTTGTTCTGTTGCAACCAGAACCATTCTAGTGCCTGAGGCAGAGGCCACAGAGCCATCCTCAGCGCCTGGGCCAACTTTGCTTCAACGGAGCCTTGGCTGTGGGAGGGAAAGAAAGAGACAAAGAGGAAGGAGAGGGGGAGGGGTGGAGAAGCAGATGGGTGCTTCTCCTGTGTGCCCTGGCCGGGAATCGAACCCAGGACTCCTGCACGCCAGGCCAACGCTCTACCACTGAGCCAACCAGCCAGGGCCTATTTTCTTCTATTTTTTAAGAGAATTTTTATAAGAGTTTATTTGAGTCAAGTTGATAATATATGCAGGGGAACAAGCTCTCAACAAATAAAAAATTTTTAAACTACATTTTTACATTTAAATCCTGATTGTAACCTGACTTGTGGTGGAGCAGTAGGTTAAGCATCGACCTGGGACACTGAGGTCGCTGGTTTGAACGTTGAGCTTGCCAGGTCAAGAAACATATGGGAAGCAACTACTATGAGTTGATGCTTCCTGCTTTTCCACCTCTCTCTCTTTTTTTCTCTCTCTCTCTCTCTCCTTTATCAAAAAATCAATTTAAAAAAATTTTGATTACAAATTATATTTCTTTTGGGTGAAAAATAACAGAAAGGGCCCTGGCCAGTTGGTTCAGTGATAAAGTATCAGCCCTGCATGTGGAAGTCCTGGGTTTGACTCCCGGTTGGGGCACACAGGAGAAGTAACCATCTGCTTTTCCACTCCCCCCCACCAGCCGCCCCCTATCTCTCTCTCTTCTCTCTTCCCCTCCTGCAGCCATGGCTTGAATGGTTCAGACGCTGACGATGGCTCAATGGCCTCCTGCCTCAGGCACTAAAATAGTTCCACTGTGGAGCAATGGAGCTGAGGCCCAGCCAGGCAGAGCATCGACTGGTAGGGGCTTGCCAGGTGGATCCAGGTTGGGGTGCATGCAGGAGTCTGTCTCTGCCTCCCTGCCTCTCAATTAAAAAGAAAAAATGGAAGGAAGGAAGGAAGGAAGGAAGGAAGGAAGGAAGGAAGGAAGGAAGGAAGGAAGGAAAGAAGGAAGGAAGGAAGGAGGCCCTGGCTCAAAACGGTTTTTTCAAGAAATTATACAATCTCACATAACACAAAGCCCTGAGGTGGTGGACTGCAGGTGCAGGTGCTGAACTTCCACTGCACTCCACTCTGATTCTCTTGGTTCTGCCCTTCTCCGTGTGTTGACAGCAACTTCAGATTTGTAGCAAAGGTGCTACTGCAGTATTATCACATGAAAACACAATTTAGAGGAGAAAGTAGGACTCTTATTTCTCTCCTGTTGGGGACTGTGGAGGTCTCTCTCAGACACCTCACAATGGACTTTTTACTCATGTTTCATTGGCCAGTGCTGTGGCGCATGCCCATTCCTAAACCAATCACTGGCTAGGAGAATGGGACTGCCAGTTGGCTTTTACTAATTTTCCCGGAGTGGAATGAGTGTTGGGGAGTCCATCATATTGACCACTACATAACTTAATTAAATTCCCTTAAAAAAATCCAAGTTATTATCCTAAGTCCAATAAAACTGATTCCTTGAACATTTCAAACATTCTAGGACACCAAATAGCAGACAGAAACATGACAATAAAATAATCACAAGGATTATAGCCGAATTGCTCTGGCCTGGTAGCTCAGTTGGTTAGAATGTTGTCCCCCTACACCAAGTTGCTGGTTTGATACCGGGCAGGGGCACAGTAACCAACCAACTAATGAACACATATACTTACTGTAATATCTCCAGCACCTGGCATGATACCTGATACAGAGAAGATGCTCAATAATTATTTGTGGATGAAAGAAAGAAAGAAGGAAGGAAGGCATAGAGGAAGAGAGTAAAGAATAGAAGAAAAAAGATTATTTTGGAATTACTGATCCCCCCATCTTTATTGATAGATAAAAATTGTATATACAGTATTCACAATCAAGTTAATTAACATACCCATCACCTTACATTGTTACCTTTTTATCTTTGTGTGTGTGTGTGTGTGTGATGAGAGCACTTAAAATCTACCCTCTCAGCAAATTTCAAGTATTCAATACAGTATTGTTAACTATATTCACATTAGACCTACAGAACTATTCATCTTGCCAAGCTGAAACTTTGTACCCTTAACCAACCTCCCCTTATTTGCTCCTCCCCCCCAGGCCCTGGCAACCACCATTCTAGTCTCTGCTTATATGATTCACATATATATGAGGTCATGCAGTATTTGTACTTTTGTGTCTGGCTTTTTCCACTTAGCATAATGTCCTCCAAGTTCATTCATGTTGTCACAGACATCAAGATTTATTTCTCTAGCTCTGGCTGTGTGGTTTGGTTGGCTAGAAAATTGTCTCAATATGCCAAGGTTGTGGGTTCAATCCCCAGTCAGGGCACATACAAGAAAAAAAAAAAAGAATCAACTAATGAATGCATAAATAAATGGAACAACAAATCAATGTTTTTCTCACTCTCAAAATAAATAAATAAATAAATTGTACATTAGAGCTTTTTTAAAAAAGATTTTCTTCTCTGTAAAGGCTGAATAATATTCCATTCTTCATGTATATACCACACATTTTCTTTATCTATTTACCTGTTGATGGACAGTTAGGTTGTTTCCATATCTTGATTGCTGTGAATAGTGCTGCAATAAGCCTGAAAGTGCAGGTATCTCTTCAAGATACTAATTTACTTTTCTTTGCATATATATCCAGAGTGAGACTACTGGATCATAAGGTTGTTCTATACATATATATATTGTTCTATACATATATATATATATTTTAAGAACCTCTATATTGTTTTTTATAATGGCTTTAACAGAATAAAAAAGGTTTGATGCTCTTCCAGGGAGAGAAAATGGATGCAAAGAGGTGACCCTTTCTCTGCTACTCTCCCCATCACTTTCCTGTGTGAGGTCTGGGGCCTGAGTTGTTCTGTCTTCTCTGAGAATCAGTAAAGAAGAATATTCAGCCTGAAGCTGAATTAGACCCAGGACATTAGTGTTTGGCTTGTCCTAGTTCGCAGACTATACATGTGTATGTGGCTGTCCAAGGTTTCCAGCAGATTCAAACCATAGATACTCTCCTCTAGAAAAAGGTGGTGAGAAGGAGGGGACCATATGAATATCACTGAATTAGGACTTCAGAGGGGCTGCAGAGTTGCTCCGCTGCTTTCTTTCCCCAAGCAGAAGTAAATGGTCAGAAGTAAATGGCTAGATGAAGCTTTCTTTACCATTACCATTACCATTTCAAATCAGCTGAAATTTCATCCTTTAGAAATTAATTTACAATGATAAGTTACACTTCTATATAATACTCAAGGACTGGCTGCAGAGAGAGAAGCACCAGTCATTCAAACTTAAACACAGACAGCCCTGGCCAGATAGCTCTATTGGTTGGAGCAGGGGTCCCCAAACTACGGCCCACGGGCCGCATGCGGCCCCCTGCCACACTTCTGGAAGGGGCACCTCTTTTATTGGAGGTCAGTGAGATGCATCCTGTGCTCCTGGAGTACTGTATGTGGCAGCACCGCAGAGCGCAGCGTCACTCACGTACAGTACTACTTCCGGTGATGTGGGATGCATTCTCCGGAAGTGCATCATATCACTTGTTACGGCTAGCAGTGACAAATATGGAACCGGACATTGACCATCTCATTAGCCAAAAGCAGGCCCATTGTTCCCATTGAAATACTGGTCAGTTTGTTGATTTAAATTTACTTATTCTCGCCTGGCCTGTGGTGGTGCCGTGGATAAAGCGTTGACCTGGAAATGCTGAGGTCGCTGGTTCGAAACCCTGGGCTTGCCTGGTCAAAGCACATATGAGAGTTGATGCTTCCTGCTCCTCCCCTCTTTTGTCTCTGTCTCTCTCCCTTTCTCTCTCCTTTCTAAAATGAATAAATAAAATAAAATAATAAATTTACTTGTTCTTTATTTTAAATATTGTATTTGTTCTCGTTTTGTTTTTTTACTTTAAATTAAGATATATGCAGTATGCATAGGGATTTGTTCTTAGTTTTTTTTTTATAGTCTGGCCCTCCAACGGTCTGAGGGACAGTGAACTGGCCCCCTGTGTAAAAAGTTTGGGGACCCCCTGGGTTGGAATGTTGTCCAAAAGCAGAGGTTGCCAGTTTGATCTCGGTCAGGGTACGTACAGGAGCAGATCTATGTTCCTGTCTCTCTCTCTCTCTCTCTCTCTCTCTCTCCTCTCTCCCCTTTCCTCTCTCTCTTTAAAATCAATGATAATAATAATAATAATAATAAAACATTAAATGAGGATAGGTTTAACTTAGATTGCTTTCCTACACTCAGGAGAAAGGGAGTTTTGATGGAGAGAGTTGAATGGAAAGGTCAAGAATTAGCTTTAGCTCAGTAAAAAGAGAGAAAAAAACAAAGACAACAAAAAAGACAAAAAGAAAGAAAGAATTAGCTCAGGATGAGGGGCACTATGAAGGAAGAGTGGGCCGGAGAGTGGTGCTAGGGGTTAGGGAGACTTTGGACCTTTCTGCTGTACTTTCTCAGCCTCTTTCATGAACTCTTCTTTAAGCCACGTCTTAAATTTTGGGCTTGCTGGGATTCTACCCTTGTTTTATCTTTCTATGCTCTCTAGCTGATCTTAGTCTACTGTGAGTCATACCTGCGCTGGACATTACTCATAAGCCATCAGGCCCTTTTTTAGGCTCTGCCTCCCACCCTTGCGATCGATTTTGGTCAATCTCCCTGACTTCTGCACCACAGCTTTTATCCGACTCCCCTTCCCTCTGCCTAGTCCTTTCAGATTTCACTACTCATTTAGACCAGTGGTCCCCAACCCTTTTTTGGGCCACGGACCAGTTTAATGTCAGAAAATATTTTCACGGACCGGCCTTTAGTGTGGGACGGATAAATGTATCACGTGACCGAGACAAGTGTCAAGAGTGAGTCTTAGATGGATGTAACAGAGGGAATCGGGTCATTTTAAAAAAATAAAACATCATTCAGACTTAAATATAAATAAAACGGAAATAATATAAGTTATTTATTCTTTCTCTGTGGACCGGTACCAAATGGCCCACGGACCGGTACCGGTCTGTGGCCCGGGGGTTGGGGACCACTGATTTAGAGAGCCTGCCTGGTTCCCGGATTCAGTTTCTCCTAAAAAAACACCTCTCTCTGTGTCTCAGTGACAATGAGCTGCTCTGACACCAGATGACATGCTCCGAGGGGCCAAGGGGAGGCAACAGCCCCGGTCAGCAGACCGAAGGACTGCATCTCCGTCCCCAGCCTTACTCAGATATTTATTAGCCAGTACAAATAACTCAAGGAAGTAGACGGAAGAAGTTTTCAGGGTGTGAAGTAAAGGACAAGGAAAATGCTGACTTCTGATCTCTGTTCTGAGAGTGTAAACATTTTCTTTGTTGCTGAATCTATCCTGCTGGTTTTTCTGTTTCCAGCATGTGCTGCCTCCAGTACGGGTCAGAGAGGCCCCTGGACTCTTGTCCACTCAGGGCTTTTGCCCAAGGGCACCTCTCTGCTTCTAGTTGTTTTCTTAACCCTGCATGTCTTCATAGCATATTCCTATACTCTTGGGTCACCTTTCTGACTGCAAAGACCCAAGTTTTCCAGACTATGTTTCTCACCAGTTCCAATGTTTGGGTTTTTTTTTCTTACACTAAGCAGTTACCCATCACTAGTGGCCCTATCTGGAGATAGCATGAACTTCCATAAGTTAAAGGCTCAGTCCCCCGATACAGCTCAGATCAGATGTCAATCACATCTCAGCACAGGTTATTACCTGGGCTTCTGACCCACTGGCTAGAAATCAGAGGTTCCCAGGACAAACTTTGATTTGCTAGAGCAGGTCACAGAACTCAGAAGCCAGTTTTACTTATTTACTTGAGAGAGAGAGAGACAGGAACAGACATACAGGAAAGGAGAGAGATGAAAAGCATCAATTCTTTTCTGTGGCACTTTAGTCGTTCATTGATTGCTTTCTCATATGTGCCTTGACCAGGGGACTCCAGCCAAGCCAGTGACCTGTTGCTCAAGCCAGCGACCATGGGGTCATGTCAGTGATCCCATGCTCAAGCCAGTGACTTCATACTCAAGCTGGGGAGCCTGCGCTCAAGTCGGATGAGCCCAGGCTCAAGCCAATGACCTCAGGGCAACAAACCTGGGTCCTCAGCATCTCAGGCCAACACTCTATCCATTGTGCCATTGTCTGATCAGGTGAAACCAGTTTACTTATTAGAATACTATTGTTGTGAGTCGGGGGCGCAGAGAGAGAGATCAGCAGACAAAATCATCATGGACTAGCAAAGGACCACTGCTCGCTCAGGCAAATGGCCCTGAGTTCACACTGTGTTCTATTTTTATTCACAAGACTTCAAAAAGCTTGTTTACTGAGAAATTGGCATAACATCAAGCGTAACTTTTACTTAAAGATACATGGGCCTGACCTGTGGTGGCGCAGTGGATAAAGCGTCGACCTGGAATGCTGAGGTCGCCGGTTCGAAACCCTGGGCTTGCCTGGTCAAGGCACATATGGGAGTTGAATCTTCCAGCTCCTCCCCCCCTTCCCTCTCTCTTTCTCTCCTCTCTCTCTCTCTCTCTCTCTCTCTCTCTCTCTCTGTCTCTCCCTCTTCTCTCTAAAATGAATAAATAAAAAAAAATTAAAAAAAAAAAGATACATGGAGTACACCTGCATGATAGCTTAATAACAATATAATATCAAAAGGCATTAATTGCTATTGCTTCTATGGTTTCCACAACATTCCTCTCTTTATCTTAAGAGATAACCTTGGAAGGTACAGAAATTTTATGAGAATGTTTTACTGAGAAAAAAGCCCAGCAACTGCCTTCAGTCACATAGACCTGTTTTAGTGACCCGCCTTCAAGTCACAAAACAATTCTCTTGGCAAAACATTCTTTTCTTGTTGGCTGTGTTCCCATCCAAGGCCATGCAATAGGTTATTCCACTACAGAATACAAAGGATATTAAAGGATTGGAATGAACAGCCAGATGAAGAGATAACATAGTGAGGTCCCAGAGCTCCTGTTTTTGTAAATTTGGGGCCTGGGGATGTGTTCATGTTCACTAACCCGGAAGCTCTCTAAACCCCGTCCTTTTGGATTTTTATGGAAACTTCATTATAGAGGCCTTATTGATTAAATCATTGGCCATTGGTGCTTGAGCCAACCTCTAGTCCAGGGGTAGTGAACCTTTTTATACCTACTGCCCACCTTTGTATCTCTGTTAGTAGTAAAATTTTCTAACCGCCCACCGGTTCCATAGTAATAGTGATTTATAGAGAAGTAACTTTACTTTATAAAATTTATAAGGCAGAGTTACAGCAAGTTAAAGCATAAAATAATAATTACTTACCAAGTACTTTATGTTAGATTTTTGCTAAGTTTGGCAGAATAAATCTTTCTAAAACAACTTACTATAGTTAAATCTATCTTTTTATTTATACTTTGGTTGCTCTGCTATCGCCCACCATGAAAGCTGGAACGCCCACTAGTGGGCGGTAGGGACCAGGTTGACTGCCACTGCTCTAGTCCCTCCCTCTTCCCCAGAGGTCATAGGAGTGGGATGAAATGTTCTAATCTCTTGGTTACCATATTTCCCCATGTATAAAATGCACCTTTTTGGGAAAAATTTGTGGTCTAAAAATTGGGTGTGTCTTATATAGTTGTGGTGGCATTTCAAATGCCATAGATGGAACTGAGGATGAGGCAATATATGAAGACAGTGATTCGTCATCAGACACAGATGAGGACAAGCTAATGGATTGGAGTTTTGACAGTGATGAGGAGTTGTATGAATTTTATGATGAATAAAACTTGAGTGCAATGACTTTATATAATACTTTTTTTTTTTTTTCAAATTTTGGGCCCCAAATTAAGGTGCATCTTATACATGAGGAAGTATGGTATTTTGTCAACCAGCCCCTACCCTTAGGTGCTTTTTATAAAGTTACATCATTAACATAACAAAAGACACTTTTATTCTCTCACCACATAGGAAGTTCCAAGGGTTTTGAGGATCCATGCTAAGAACAAAGACCAAATATAGCCTGACCTGTGGTGGCGCAGTGGATAGAGCATCATCCTGGAAACACTGAGGTTGCCGGTTCAAAACCCTGGGCTTGCCTGGTCAAGGCACATATGGGAGTTGATGCTTCCTGCTCCTCCCCTCTTCTCTCTCACTCTCTTCTCTTTCAAATGAATAAATAAAGTCTTAAATTTATAAAAAGATAAAAAATAAATTGAAGAAAACTATTGTAAATAAAAAAACATTTTATTTATTGCAACAATAATACACTATAATATGACAAATGCATAATAAAAACATTTTTAATATTTTATATTGTAATTATGCTTACATATCTATTAATTTTTAATAATAACTGTAAGAAAAAAGTACTCATTTAGTAAAACTAAATATCAAACAAAACCACTAATTTGGAGTGATATTTGGGTGTATATCATTTTCTAATTAAAAAAATGTTTTATGAAACCATTTAATCAAAATATGCTATTAATAGATATGGTTTGAGGTTAGATTTCCACTTTAAAACTCGAATTTTGGGAAAATACTTGTAAATAAAATTATATGTATTTGTAAATTATTAAATAGATAATGAATTAATAAAACGTGAGTTGTGCTTACCTATTATTGAATATTCACTGAGAAAGAAATAATTGTGAGTCTACAATGTTGTAGTGTTTCAGTAAGAAGTACACAAAGCCATTTGTGTACTTGGTATATCACGTGCTCTCTCAAGGTCTCCCATGCGGAGCGCATGCGTCTCATAATTGCGTCTCACAGCACTGTACTGATGATCCTTGATGAATCATCATATCAAATACAACAAATACATCACATCACACACAGTGGATCGACTCTGCATTGATCGAATACGAACATTTACAGATTAGTCTTCCAATATTAAAAAGGAGGACATGTAGGAGGACACTTTTTGAGGGAGGATGGGACTTACAAAAGGATTGTTCTCCCTAAAGGAGGGCGATTGGTCACCTTAATTATTAATCACAATACCACACAGCCAAAACGCCATTGTACATTCCTCCTTCTTCATCTCCCACATGCTTTTCCCTCTCTTTCTTCCATACTTTTGTACATGCAGCTACCTTTTTCTGAAATGCCTTCCTTCTCTTCTACAGCTGTGAACTTTTACTAATACTCAGGACCCCACCTCCACCTCTGTGAAGCCTTCCCCATGGGTTAGGCTGATGGGTTTTCATGCATTTGGTAAGGCAGTAGATCTGGCCTTGGTCTCAGGGAAAGATCACTGAACTCAGATTTTCCGTCGAACATCGGGCTCAGCTAGTGAAGCCTGAAAGGCTTTCAGAGTTAGTTAGCCCTGTCACTTCTTATAATCAACAAGCCAGATTTTGCTGCTTTTGTACCTTGAACAAACCACCCACGCCCAGGACCTGAAAGGCTTTTGTCCTTGTTGGCATCAGAACTCTATGATTATTCCTTTCTCCTTCCTGTTTTAAGGCTAGTGGCCGTGGCTGTGCAGGTTCACATTAGATTTTGGCAGATGGTAAAGGAACTGTGGAGCTATAAAATGATGGGCCATTCCGTTCATTAGATCATTAGATTTTTGCAAGGGTGGAAAGGCAAACAGGCAGGCAGAAAAAACTGCTTTCTTCTCTCTCTCTCTCTCTCTCTCTCTCTCTCTCTCTCTCTCTCTCTCTCTCTCTGACAAGCAAACAGGCCAAGAGAAAAAACCCCTTCTCTGGCCAACAATAGCCTCCCAAGCAGGCAGACAATCCACAATCTACAATCTGCTGCCCTGAGGGCAAGCACCTGCAGCCTTACGTAGACTATGAACACGTGGTGCTGTTCATCACCACTGCCTCTCCCACTTGGATGCGCTTTAGCGATTATGCTGTCCCAGCAGTTGTTATTTACTCCTTACCGTAACACAAGCCCATGAGCAGACAGGGCTGTCGTTTCTGCCAGTTGAGGAGACTGCAATTTCACCTGGCACTGAGGACACCAGGCATCCCTGACTCCCTGCGGCTCTGCTTAAACCCTGGGACCAGCTTGTGAAATTTCCCGTGGAACCAGAAGCTTCCCCTTGTCCCCGGGAAAGCTATGGGCTAATGGCAGTAATAAAATGCTATCAACTGCTGAGTGGTCATCACGGGGGACACCACGCCTATATTTGCAAGCTTCAGGCACAGTTGTGCAGCATTTCTGCTTCTTGCTGTCAGATTGTACCCACTGATTACTGGGTATTTCAGACTTTGGGGAAGATAAGAGTTCTACAGAGCTAACCGACAGGCCTGGTGTTCCGTCTTATTAGGTCTCAGAGGCTTACCTCTCCGATCTTCCCTGTCTCAACCCTCTTGCCATTGTTCTCCCCACTCCAGTTACACTAGCCTTCACTTGGGTTTCTTTTATTTTTTAAATAAGATTTTTTCCATTTAGGTTTTTTATTTTTATTTTTAATAAAGAGAGAGGCCTGACCTGTGGTGGCGCAGTGGATAAAGCCTCGACCTGGAATGCTGAGGTTGCCAGTTCAAAACCCTGGGCTTGCCCGGTCAAGGCACATATGGGAGTTGAAGCTTCCTGCTCCTCCCTCCTCTCTCTCTCTCTCTCCTCTAAAATGAATAAATAAAAAAAAATAACGAGAGAAACAGACAGGAAGGGAGAGAGATGAGAAGCATCAACTTGTAGTTGCAGCACTTTAGTTGTTCACTGATTGCTTTCTCTTACGTGCCTTGATGGGGGAAAGGGGGGGCTCAAGCCAAGCCAGTGACCCCTTGCATACCATGCAGATGGATCTATAGAGTTTAGGAGATACACGCCTGAGAGTGAAGGAGAGGGGGAAGGAAAAGGCACAAGTGTGTTCCCTGGAGGGAGAGTGTGCTTCAGCTTGTTTCTTTTTCACATAAAGTTGGATGTACCAAGCTTTTCTTTTCATTTTGAATTATTTCTGTTCATTTTCGTCCAAGTTGGTAGTGCTTCTATTGATACAATTCTGTTAACACTGTTGTGGGTTCTTTGTTCATCGTATTTAGGTTCACTCTATTAGATAAAAGCCACATCCCAAAATTCCCTAAGACAATCACCTCTCATCCTCGGGCTAAGAATTAAGATACTTTGAGATAATGATCTTAAAAGTTAGAGCCTTTTCTCTAACTGGGAGTGTCTATGAAGCATACCCTTCATTGTTACATCTGTCCTCTGAGCTGAAAAAAATGTTGAAGTAATTTTTACCCAGAGGCCATACTTTATCTGAAGTGTGCTAAATTTAATCTTTTTGTTTGTTTGTTTGTTTGTTTGTTTGTTTGTTTTTGACAGAGTCAGAGAGAGAGACAGACAGACAGGCAGGGAGAGAAATGAGAAGCATCAAGTCTTTATTGCAGCACCTTAGCTGTCCATTGATTACTTTCTCATACTTGCCTTGACTGGGGGGCTACAGCAGAGCGAGTGACTCCTTGCTCAAGCCAGAGACCTTGGGTTCAAGCTAGCGACCTTGGGCTTCAAGCCAGCGACCTTTGGGCTCAAGCCAGTGACCATGGGGTCATGTCTATGATCCCACGCTCAATCCAGTGACCCTGTGCTCAAGGTGATGATCCTGCACTCAATCCAGAAAAGCCCGCACTCAAACCAGATAAGCCTACGCTCAAGCCAGCAACCTCGGGATTTCGAATCTAGGTCCTCCACGTCCCAGTCCAATGCTCTATCTTTTGTGCCACCGCCTAGTCAGGCTGAATTTAATCTTTGCTATTAGTTCATATAATGCTTTGAGAGTCTTAAACTAGGAGAGACTGGATTAGAAAGTTTTATTTTTGAACATAGGAATTCTTGGCTCCTTTATAGTCCCTCTAAAATCTGTTTGAATGAAAAATAAATAAATAAAATCTATTTGAAAATTGAACAATTTCTTGTTTTTTGTTTTTTGTTTTGTTTTTTTGTGGCAGAGAGAATTAGAGAGAGGGACAGATAGGGACAGACAAGAAGTTGAGAGAGATGAGAAATATCAATTCTTCATTGCAGTTCCTTAGTTGTTCATTGATTTTATTTTTCATATGTACCTTGACCGGGGGTCTACAGCAGACAGAGTGACCCCTTGCTTGAGCCAGAGACCTTGGGCTCAAGCTGGTCAGCCTCGCTCAAACCCGATGAGCCCGTGCTCAAGCTGGCGACCTAGGGGTCTCGAACCTGGGTCTTCTGTGTCCCAGTCCGACACTCTGTCCACTGTGCCACCGCCTGGTCAGGCAATTTCTTGGTTTTTGACAATTAACATTTTAAAATTTTATATTGCCTGACCTGCGGTCGAGCAGTGGTTAAAGCACCGACCTTGAATGCTGAGGTTGCCTGTTTGAAACCCCAGGCTTGCCTGGTCAAGGCACATACAGGAAGCAACTACTATGAGTTGATGTTTTCTGCTTTTCCCCTCACCCTTTCTCACTCTCCTTTCTCTAAAATCAATAAATAAAATCTTTAAAAAGATTTATTTTTGGCCTGACTTCTGGTGACGCAGCGGATAAAGCATCGACCTGGAATGCTGAGGTCACCAGTACGAAACCCTGGGCTTGTCTGGTCAAGGCACATACGAGAGTTGATGCTTCCTGATCCTCCCCCCTTCTCTCTCTCTCTCTTGATTTCTCTCAAATGAATAAATAAAAACTTTAAAAATATTAATTTTTTTTAAAATTTATTGATTTTAGAGAGAGAGGAAGGGAAAGAGAGAGAAACATTGACTTGTTTCATTTGTTTATGTATTCATTGGTTGATTCTTGTATGTGCCCTGACCAGGGATCAAACTGGCAACATCTGTACTTTGGGACTATGAAATCATCAACCAAACCATCCAGATACCCTTTCTAATTTTAACATCACCTCAGGCAACACTGCTATCAAGTTTTCTGCCATTATGTAACATGGACCACCTTTTATCCAATTGTATTAGTTTTCTAGGGATGCCATAATACAGAGCCCCAAGCTAGGAGGCTTAAACAACAGAAATTTATTGTTTCACAGGTCTGGAGGCTAGAAGTCCAAGATCAAGGTAGGTTAGTAGGGTTGGTTTCTCCTAAGAGCTGTGAGGAAGAGGCCATTTCATTCCCCTCTCCTAGCTACTGGTGGTTTGCTGGCAACTGCAGATATTCCTTGGCTTGACGATCCATCACCTTGACCTCTGCCTTTATGTTCTCATGTCTTTCTTCCTATGTACATGCTTTCTGTCTAAATTTCTCCTTTTATAAAGATACCAGTCATGCCTGACCTGTGGTGGCGCAGTGGATAAAGCGTCGACCTGGAAATGCTGAGGTCGCCGGTTTGAAACCCTGGGCTTGCCTGGTCAAGGCACATATGGGAGTTGATGCTTCCAGCTCCTCCCCCTTCTCTCTCTCTATCTCTCCTCTCTCTCTCTCTGTCTCTCCCTCTCCTCTCTAAAATGAATAAATAAAAAATAAATTAAAAAAAAATTAAAGATACCAGTTATATTGAATTAGGTCATTCTAATGACCTCCTTTTAACTGGATTATCATATTTCCCCATGTATAATATGCACTTTTTTTTCTGAAAAATTTGGGGTCTAAAAACTGGGTGCATCTTGTACACTGATTGTAGACTTTACTTGCATTTCTTGCTTTTTTGTGCTTGTTTTTGTATTTATTGTTGAAGACAATGATTCATCATCAGACACAGATGAGGACAAACTAATGGATGGGAATTTGGATAGTGATGAGGAATTGTATGAATTTTATGATGAATGAAACTTGAGTTCAATAACTTTATGTAATACTTTTTTTTTTTTCAAATTTCAAGCCCCCAAATTAAGGTGCGTCTTATACACGGGAGCGTCTTATATGTGGGGAAATACGGTAACTTTATAAAGACTCTATCTCCAAATAAGATCTTGTTCTGAGGTACTGGGGTAAGGACTTAAACATATGAATTTGGGGGGCACACTTCAACTCATAATACTAACCTTCAGCAACAATTCCCTCACTGTCCTTGAAACTTCCACTTGAGCCCATTTTAGCTCCTGCCCACCCGTTTTCCAAAGTGAACAGAGCATATAGTTTTTGTCAGCTGTATCTAACTTCACCAATGTCCATATCAGTTAGGAGCTGATCAGGGAAGCAGCACCACTGTGGAGTGTGGGATTTATTATAAGGATTATAGACAACGCAGCTGTAGGAGGAGCTAAGGAAAAAAAGGTCTGCAAGGAGATGGCTGGAGGATGAGAGGAAAGTGATTAAACAGGGATCACGAAGAAAGCTGGTGAAGAAGTCAATGGAAATCTATGTTACCTCTGCATCTAGCAGGGGTCCTCAAATTGATGGGTCATCATGGCTAGCAGTTAGGAAAAGAAGTTGGATTGGATTGAGGGAGAGTGAAGACAAACTAGAATTCCCAAGGACAAACTGGAACCCATGGGAACAGATGGAACCTCTACCTATCACATCGTGATGCAGGTAGTCTGCAGAAGTTGATATCTTTCCTCATATGTGCCTTGTCCTAGGGCTCAGAGAAGATGAAATAGAATCTGTGACGGAAGCTGGCAGAACTAGGGTCCAGCTGCTGTTCTGCACGCATTGTGTGCCCCCAGATCAGTAACAAGTTCACAGTTTGCAGCTGGCACCTGGAACCCTACATTAACCATCAGAGCCCAAGGGCGGCTGCACTTGCTCCTTTCAAATCTTACACAAATTGCTCTTGCGGCCAATCCTATCCCGGAACCAGACTGGAAAGGGAAATTTGGGAGACTAAATTCCAGTGTAGCTAAATTGGCACAGTACAAAACTATCACATCAGTCAAACCTCAGCAGTTTCCAGATACCATGATGCTGTGTCTCACATGCATTAGTTTTTTATTTAAGCCTTGCAGCAGTTTTGTAAGATAAATATTAGTATACCCATTTTATATATGAGGAAATGAAGCCTCGTATTTGTTCATAGATAAGCAAATGGTGGAGTCTGGGTTCTGCCCCACACCTGTGTGGGAGCCAGCTCCCTGGATGCCCCCAATGATTTTGCCCATGGGTGTTCATGCTCTTGTGCAGCCCCCTCCCACATTAACTAGGTCTGCCCTGAGCACTTAGTAGAATGTTACATAAATGATGGTGAGTCAAGGCTGGATCATAAAAGACATTGCAGCTTCTATGGTTCTCTTTCTAGGATCACTTGCTGGGGGGGGGGGGGAGGAGAAGGGAAGCTAGCTGCTGACATGCTATAAGGTTACTCAAGTAGCCTGTGGCAGATACATAGGCAGGAACTGAATGAAGCCTTTCGTGAACAGGTACATGTGGGTGAATTACCTTGGAAGTGAACTTTCCAGCACCAGCCTAGCCTTCAGATGACTACAGCCCCATATCCTGACTGACATCTCCCAAGAAACTTCAAGCAAGAACTCTGCAGCCAGTGGCTTCTAAATTTTGGACCCATAAAACATACGAGATAATGTTTACTATTGCTTAAAGCTGTTAAATCTGTTAAATTTGGGGGGTAATTCATTACACAGCAATAGATAACTAATATAATCTGTTAGATTCCAAAGCACAACTTTTCCCATGACATCAATCTGCTTTAAAATTGGTTTGGATTATGAGAATGGGGATTGTGGAAGAAGTAGGAATTTGGAAGTCCAGAATGTTCTGGTTACGTGCTTAAAAAAAAAAAGCTTTGAAATATCTATTTGGGCTTCCAGATACTGAGAGAGAAGGAGTGTCATCTAGTGGTTAAACTGAACCTTGAGAATTAGGAGGGGTTGTCTTTTTTTTTGTCAGCACCCAGGGAAAGCTGAGTTAATATGAAGAAAATTAAAGGTTAAGTCATGTGCTCCTGTTAACTAGCAGGCTTGGGCTGCAGTTGGGAAGAAAAATGATAGAAACTCCATTCTGGCAGGGAAAGCGAGGGACCGACAGTCCCTTTGCTTCTTCTGTCCCTTTACTTCAACTGGCCATTCCCACTGACCCATTTCACTTTGGCCCCAAGCTTACTGATGCAGCCCTTTCCTTTCCTGCTCTCTCCAAATCCCTTTTTCTTATGATGCTCTTTTCTTTTTTTATTAGGTACATATGTATGTATTTAGGAACGTATTAGAGGAAAAAAAAACACCCAACTTTATCTGAGAATCATTTCCTTTTGCAAACTCTTGGTATTTGTTCTTCTCTGCTCATTGGTCAGACTTGGTTTTGGATCAGAGAGGTGAGGCACTGTGCCTAGTGACCTAAACAGGCTGGAAATTATCCAGCAGTAGTTATTGTCCTAGGATACAAGCACTAGGAGAACCTTTCCAGAACATCTGATGTAACCATGTTCATTTGATGTGGAAAATTTGAAACCCAAAGAGCTGAAGTTACCATTGACAGATATTAACTGAACACTTAGGACTCTTCTCTTGGCTTGGATAAGAGCTTTTAAAAGGTCCACCCATTCTGATTAGTAAGATAGGTGGGTGATTTGCTGGGTCCTCCCAGATTTTTATGCAAGTACAGAAACACCAGGAGCAGCAGCATAACCCGGTCAAACCCTCCCTAAACTGACCCTCAACAGCCAAGGGCTAGAAAGAAAAGGTTGCCTGACCCTCTGACTTCTAAACCCACCTTAAACCTCGTCTGTGCCCCCAGAGCCTGCAACACAGCAGGCATCAAGAATTTGCGAAATGAATGAATCAACTTCCCTCAGAAGCCTTTCCCTGCCGCCCATCCCCCACCACGTCCTCTCCCTTTGGGGACTGCGCTATTAGAGCCCCGGCCCGGGGACTTTTTCAGGTCTTGTCTGTCTAGTCTCCTCAGACAGTGACCTCGTCCCCGGATCAGGAGGACCAGGGCGCCCTTTTTCACTGCAGGGCGCCGTCTGGACCTGGGTAGGGTGCTCTCGACTCTATTCTTCCTCGGGATAGAGGTCCTTGTTTGGGGGCCACACGAGCACTGAAATGTCCCAGCTGTCCTGGAAACCCTCGGGGACGGCGGGGTGCTGTTTACTGCCCGAGCCGGGACAGAAGGGCCATCACCGAGCGGGGACCCTCGCCCCAGCGCGCGGCCCTGGGCGGGCGCTGGGGAGGCGGGACAGCGCGGGGGCGGAGCCTGGTGTGGGCCGGACCTGGCGAGGTCAGGTGACTGCGGCGGGCGGTGGAGGCCGGGGTGTCAGACGGGCTGAGGTTCAAAGGCTGGCTGGGCAGTTTAGGTGGTACTGCCGTGGTCATGGTGGGCTTGAAAGACGAGCTGCTCAAGGCCATCTGGCACGCCTTCACCGCTCTGGACCTGGACCGCAGTGGCAAGGTCTCCAAGTCCCAGCTCAAGGTGGGTGCCCCCGTCCGGCCCCACAGCCCGGGCTTCCCCGGGGCGCGCTCCACTGCAGGGTGGAAGCGGGACCGCGGGAGCGTGCCTGCAGGGAGGGGCGGGCGGGAATGCTGCCCGGCGGCCTGCTCCAGGCCGAGGGGGCTGAGGCCGGGCTTTGGCACTCTTCGCTCCCCTCTTGCCCTCAGGCCGGTGCGGTGCCTTAGTCCCCTCGGAGCTCCCGGGTAGCCGGGGAAGGTGGGGGTGGGGTCTTTGAACCTCGAGCATAGTCTCTGTTGGCACGGGGTCCCCAGAAGTTTGAGCCTTGGAGAGGGCGGTGGTGGGAGGCTCCCTTAGGGAACCTCCCCAGAGGTTACCCCTTACTCTGGGAGAAGAAGGTGCTTGGTCGCGGTCACTGGGCAGAACCTTTTACAGCGGGACTACTCTAAACCGGCCAGCTGCACCCGAGGCAACAGGCAGTTCGGAGAAGGGAGAAGTGCCCCAGAGCCAGGCCTCCGTCGGCGTCCTCCTTTGGGGATTTTGGGGGTGGAAGATGCTTTGTGACTTGTGAGGAAGAGCTCCCCACCTAGCGTCTTCAGATCTAGACCTGGGCGAGGGTGTGTGGTGTCCCACAGGAACCTTCATTTCCAGGCAAGGAGCACTGGTCTTTCTGGCACCCTACAAAAAGCAACTGCTTTTGCAGTCTTTAGTGAGACTGCCAAAGATCCCGTCATTAAGCGAGAGTATAAGGTATAAATAAAGGAATGCTTGTAAATTGAGTAACCCCAAGCAGGGCAAGTGGCACTTAGCCAGGAGAAATTGGCAGCTTCTTTAAAGTGTAAAATATGGAAACAGACAAGAAGAACCATTCACAAGCATTTTCAAATATACATATTTGGATCTGAATGTCTGGTTTTCTTAGCCTCTTCTGGGAATTTCTGAAGTTTGGGTTTGCTTTGTATATTTCATGTAGTAATCAGGAGGTTCTTATGAGTAATGGCTTTTATGCCAGTAGGACTTAGCATTCCTCCTGTGTTTCTTTTGCATTTCTCTTTTTCTCATTTATAAAATTATACTGTGGAAGGGTCCATTGAAATCATCCACCTAGTCTTTATTTTACTTTATTTTTTAAATGAACATACAGTAAAATAGACTTTTTTGGTGTACGGTTCTGAGTTTTAACACATATGTATAAGTACTACCAAAAATCAGGTTTCCATCAGTTCTGTTATCTCAAAAAGCTCCCTCCTGCTGCCTCTCACCCTCAACTGTGGCAGTCAATGATCTGTTCTTAGTTGCTGTAGTTTTGTTCTTTTCAGTGTCATATAAATGGCATCATACAGAATGTAATCTTTTGACTGGCTTCTTTTACTTAGCATAATGCCTTGGAGATTCATCTGTGTTGTGTGTATCAGTAATTCTTTTTTTTTTTTTTTTTTTTTTTTTTTTTTTACAGAGGCAGAGATAGACAGGGACAGACAGACAGGAACGGAGAGAGATGAGAAGCATCAATCATCAGTTTCTCATTGCGCGTTGCGACTTCTTAGTTGTTCATTGATTGCGTTCTCACATGTGCCTTGACCGCGGGCCTTCAGCAGACCGAGTAACCCCCTGCTGGAGCCAGCGACCTTGGGTCCAAGCTGGTGAGCTCTTTGCTCAAGCCAGATGAGCCCGCGCTCAAGCTGGCGACCTCGGGGTCTCGAACCTGGGTCCTTCCGCATCCCAGTCCGACGCTCCATCCACTGCGCCACCGCCTGGTCAGGCAGTAATTCTTTTGAAACCATTTTTTATTGATTGATTTTAGAGAGAGAGAGAAGAAGAGGGCGAGAGATAGAGAGAGAGAGAGAGACAGACAGAGGGAGAGAGAGGGAAATAGAAACATCAATTTGTTGTTCAACAATTGCATTCATTTGGTCGACTCCTGTATGTGCCTGACTGGAGACCTAACCTGCACCCGTGGTGTATATGGGTGTTGCTTTAACCAACTGAGCTACTTGGCCAGGGCTATCAATAATTCTTTTTTTTTTTCTTCTGTGACAGAGACAGAAAGAGGGACAGATAAGGACAGACAGACAGGAAGGGAGATGAGAAGCATCAGTTTGTTGTTGTGGCATCTTAGTTGTTCATTGATTGCTTTCTCATATGTGCCTTGAGGGGGAAGGGGGGTGGCTACAGCAGACTGAGTGACCCCTTGCTCAAGCCAGCGACCTTGGGCCCAAGCTGGTGAGCCTTACTCAAACCAGACGAGCTTGCGCTCAAGTTGGTGACCTCAGGGTTTTGAACCTGGGTCCTCCGCGTCCCGGGCAGATGCTCTATCTACTGCCCCACCACCTGGTCAGGCAATAATCCTTCTTTTTTTTTTTTTTTTTTTTTTTAATTGATAAGCAATAGAGAGAGAGAAGGAGGAGAGAGATGAGAAGCATCAAATCGTAGTTGCTTCACTTTAGTTATTTATTGATTGCTTCTCATACATGCCTTTACCAGGGGTAGAGGGGCAAACCTAGCCAGTGACCCTTTGCTCAAGCCAGCATCCTTTGGGCTCAAACTGGCAAGCTTGTGCTTAAGTCAGCAACCTCGAGGTTTCATACCAGGGACCTGATGCTCTTTATCCACTGCACGACCACTGGTCAGGCTCACTAATTCTTTTATTGCTAAGAAATATTCCATTGTATGGATGTACCATAGTTAATCCAGTCACATTCTTAAAGAATTTTTTATTAATTTCAGTTTTTGGTGATCATGAATAGAGCTGCATTTTCCTTTTTACTGTTTTTATTTTTCATTTACCTATATTACTGTATTTAAAAGTGGGTTTCTGATAGATACTATATAGCAGTGGTCCCCAACCTCTGGGCCACAGACCGGTACCGGTCCGTGGGCCATTTGGTACCGGTCCGCAGAGAAAGAATAAATAACTTACATTATTTCCGTTTTATTTATATTTAAGTCTGAACCATGTTTTATTTTTAAAAAATGACCAGATTCCCTCTGTTACATCCGTCTAAGACTCACTCTTGATGCTTGTCTTGTAAATTCGACAATTATATTTAAAAATACCACAGTTTTTATGCCAGTCACATAATTTTATTTTGTGCATTTATCAGTCCCACCCTAAAGGCCGGTCTGTGAAAATATTTTCTGACATTAAACCGGTCCGTGGCCCAAAAAAGGTTGGGGACCACTGCTATATAGTTTGATCTTGTTTTTTAATCTCTTTGGACAATCTCTGTCTTTTAATTGGTGTTTAGATAATTTACATTTAATGTAACTATTGATATGGTTAGATTTAGGGCTACTATTTTTTATTGGTTTCTGTTTGTTTTATCTTTTTTTCCCCCCTCTGTTTTCTTCTTTCCCTCCCCCTTTTAGATTATTTAACTGTATTTTAGTATCCATTTTAATACTGAGTTTTTTTTTTACCATATTTATTTGTATAGTTTAAAAAAATTATTTATTGATTTCAGCAAGAGAGGAAGGGAGGGCGAGAGAGAGAGAGAGAGAGAGAGAGAGAGAGAGAGAGACAGGAATATGGAGCTGTTCCTGTATAGGTCCTGACCAGGGATAGAACCGGCAACCTCTGCACTTCGGGATGATGCTCTAACCAATCGAGTTATTCAGCCAGGGCTTTTATTTGTATAGTTTTTAATGATTGCTCTAGGGGTTATAATACATGTACCTGACTTCATTCACAGTCTTTTTAGGATTAATATTTTACTACTTTAAGAGGAAGGTAGAAACCTTATCACCACATAGGTAATTTTACCTCCTTTATTTTTTGCCTGTCATATTAATTAATTTTTATACATTGAGCTCTGGCCAGGTAGCTCAGTTGGTTAGAGCATTGTCCTGATATGCCAAGGTTGTGGATTTGATCCCTGGACAGGGCACATGCAAGAATTAACCAATGGCCTAGCTTGTGGTAACACAGTTAATAAAGCGTTGACCTGAAAAGCTGAGGTTGCTGGTTGGAAACAATGGGCTTGCTGGGTCAAGACACATACATACGACAAGCACTAACTACGATAAACACTGAGTAACTAAAGTGAAGTAACTATGAGTTGATACTTCTCACTCCCTGTCCCTCCCTCTTTCTGCTCTCCCTGTAAAATCAATAAATAAAATCTTTAAAAAATAATTAACCAATAATGCATAAATAAGTGTAACAACAAATTGTTGTTTCTCTTTCTCTTTAAAAAAATCAATAAATTAAAGAAAATTTTTATACGTTGAAACCGCCATTAAACAGTGTTAAAAATTTTCAGCCATCATTTTTATTTTAATCTCAAAGCAAGAATAATGTTTTTTTTCTTTCAGATACTCTAAGATTATATCTTAATATTATAGATATGAAAGATGACGCTTCTGAGATGTTTGGTAACTTGTCCAAAGTCACAGTTGTTAAATAATATTTAAATCTAGAACCCAGGTTTTCAAACTTATGAGCCAGTATTTTTTCATTTTTTTTCTCTTCCAACTGGTTGCATAAATGAGATGCTCTCTATTACTTTTGTTAAACTCCATTCAAAATTGTCCTTGTGGCTGCTAGTAGGAAATGTGTTCAGATGATTCTTGGCTATGGGCTTGGCAGGAAGTTATTAAAATCCCAGTTCATAGCATTCACCCACAAGATGCTGATAATGCAACTGTGCAGTTGTATTTTGTCTCTCTCTTTCTATTTAACAGAGATTTTTGGGATTGATTCAATTCTGTTCATTTTGCCAGTGTTTCTGGAATTGAACATATTAAAGAAAAATCCTTCTATTTAGGTCTTTATCTTTTGTTTTGACTCTGAAGTTTGATGTTCATCGATCTCTTGGCTAGGCATAAGGATTCGCCATAATTTGTTCATTCATTCATTTGCTAATACAACAATCGTTTGTGTGTTTGCTCTGTGTAGGGCACCATGATAATACTATAAAATGATTAGTATTTGAAAAAAAAATTAGTATTTGTAGGCTCTTAAGAGTTAATATCTCCTGGGAGGAAGTATACAATAGCCCCCCGCCCCATTATCCATGGTTTTGCTCTCTCTGGTTTTTTGCTTTCCATGGTTTCAATTACCAACAGTCAGCTATTGTCCAAAAATAGTACATGAAAACTTCTAGAAAAAAATACAATTCATAAATTGGCATTTATGAGTACTTGCCATTCTGAGTACTATGATGAAACCTGGTGCAGTGTTGTTCCTCCCTGCCACCATCCAGCCCAGTCCTGCCCTGGGCATGAATCTTCTGTTTGTCTAGCACAGCCATGCTATATAAACTAGCCACCTGTTAGTAGCCCTCTCAGCAATCACATCAGTTATTGAGAGAGAGATCACATTCACATAACTTTTATTATGGTTTTATTAAAGTTGTTCTATTTTATCATTAGTTATTATTAATCTCTTAATATGCCTAATTTATCAATTAAATTTATTATTTATTATTTTTTCTGAAGTTAGAAGAGAGGAGGCAGTCAGACAGACTCTTGCATGCGCCCGACTGGGATCTACCTGGCAAGCCAACCAGGGGGGGATGCTCTGTCCACCTGGGGCATTGCTCCCTTGCGGCTAGAGCCATTATAGTGCCTGAGGCAGAGGCCATTAGCTGTCCTCAGCACCCGGACCAGCTTTGCTCCAGTGGAGTCTTGGCTGCAGGAGGGGAAGAGAGTGATAGGAAGAAGAGGAGGAAGGGTAGAGAAGCAGATGGACGCTTCTCCTGTGTGCCCTGACTGGGAATTGAACCCGGGACTTCCATACACCGGGCCGACACTCTACTGCTAAGCCAACTGACCAGGGCCAAATTAAATTTTATCACGGTATGTATGTATAGAAGAAAACAGAGTATGTAGGGTTTGGTACTATTTGTGGTTTTTGGCATCCACTGGGGGTCCTTGAACACATCCTCCAATCACAGGACTATTGTAATTGTTTTATTAAATACAGACTAAAAATTACATATGCAAAATGAGGTTTTAAAATTTATTACTTTGGAAAACTATGGGTATTCTAAAATATATTGACACTTAGCTTTTTGATGAACTTCACAATTAAGAAAAAAGGGTCTCTCTCTTTTTTAATTTATTGATTTTAGAGAGAGGAAGAGAGAGAGTGAAAGAGAGAGAAAAGCACCAATTTGTTGTTCCTTTATTTATGCATTCATTGGTTGATTCTTGTATGTGCCCTGACCAGGGATCAAACCCGTAACCTGGTGTATCAGGAGGATGCTCTAACTAACTGAGCTACCAGGCCAAGGCTACCTTCATTATTTTTGATAAAACAAATGGATGCAGTCACACTAATTACATAATGGACACTTAATGTGCTCAATGCGAATAGTAAAGATGGAGGAAAAAGAACCAAATAAGAATTTTTGCCTTCAAAGAGTTTAAATTTTGGTAGGCAAATAAAGAGAGTGATCAACTATTAGAGAAGGCTCTCTCTCTCTATCTGTCTAGCTCTATATGTATAGGTATAGATAAATAGATATTTATAGGTATAGGTAGATATAGTTCTATATTTACATATAAGTATAGATAGATATTGAGCTAGATAGCTATAAGACAGTTACCCTGTCTTTAAGAAATATAAAGTCTGATCCCAACCAGGTAGTAGTGCAGTGGATAGAGTGTCAACCGGAATGCTGACCCAGTTTCGAAACCCTGAGGTCACCGGCTTGAGTGCCAGCTCATCTGGCTTGAGCCAGGGCTCACCAGCTTGAGAGTGAGTGCAGGGTCACTGGCTTGAGCATGGGATCATAGACATGACCCATGGTTACTGGCTTGAGCCCAAAGGTCGCTGGTTTGAAGCTCAAGGTCACTGGCTTGAATCCAAGGTCTCTGGCTTAAGCAAAGGGCCACTGGGTTGGCTGGAGCCTCCTGGTCAAGCTACGTATGAAAAACAATCAGTGAACAGCTAAAGTGCCACAGTGACTAGGTGATGCTTCTCATCTCTCTCCCTTCCTGTCTGTCCTCCCCTCCAAAGAAGAAAGGAAGGAAGGAAGCATGGGAGGGAGGGAGGGAAGGAGGGAAGGAGAGAGAGAGAGAGAGAGAGAGAGAGAAAGAAAGAAAAAGATAGAGAGAGAGAGAGAAAGAGAGAGAAAGAAAGAAAGAAAGAAAGAAAGAAAGAAAGAAAGAAAGAGGAAGGAAGGAAGGAAGGAAAGAAGTAAGTAAGTAAGGCCTGGCCAGGTAGCTCAGTTGGTTGGAGCATTGTCCTAATACCCCAAGGTTGTGGGTTTGATCCCCAGTCAGGCCACATACACAAGAATCAATAAATGTATGAATAAGTGGAATAACAAATCAATGTTTCTTCCTCCCTCTAAAATCATTAAATAACAAATATAAAGTCTGGTTGTAGAGAGAAATACAGAAATATTATTGGATAGAAGATGTTGAGTGTGACAGAAGATAAGGGGCCATGATATTTTAGAGAAAGAGGCAATTACTTTTTACTGGTGGGACTACTTCATGATAAAACTTTGAAATGAACTGAAGAATGCTAGGAGGAGCAGGAAGCATCAACTTGTAGTAGTTGCTTCTCATATGTGCCTTTGATGAGAGGCAAGTTCTCCTTTTTTTTAAATTCAGTGAGAGGAGGGGAGGCAGAGAACTCTAGGATATGTAGTAATGGGGAGGATTAAGCCCATTCTATTCTTTTTTCCATTCAATGGATATTTATTGACTGCTGTAAGGCATCCCTGTGAACTATTGAAGCAGACAGGAATTAATCAGGCATTTATGGGGACTTCTATGTAACTTACTTTGATTGGAGTGTAGAGTATCAGTGGTTTGTGTGTTTGTGTGTATGTATAAGAGAGAGTTATTGCTGGTGATAAACTTGTAAAAATAGATCGGGGTTAATGGCTTTGAGTGCCAGGCTAGTCAGGTAGATGACATAGGGCCTTCAAGTTTGTCCGAGTGATGAGCCACCCATGATCAGTGTTGTACTTGAGAAAGTGACTTGGGCAGTAACATATGTGCTGGGTTGGAATGGATTGGGCTGATTGGAATTAGGAAACTACTGCAGTAGCCCAGATGAGAGGTAATGGGGTTAGAGGTGGAGGATGGACAATGGGGAGATCGTAGGGAAGGAACTTTGGTGTTCAGAGGCCTGAACCCATGATTGGGTGTGAAGAGAAATGGAAAAGACAAGTGTCAAAAATGTCTCCAGTTTCAACTATGGATGATCAATGGGCATTAGTGGTTTTTAATAGAAACAGAAAAATTATGAGAAGGAACTGTTTCGAAAAGAAACTATAGTTTCTTCTGAAACTATACTTTGAACATGTAGAGTTTTGTGTGTTTTTGAAATCTTGGATGGATGTTTAGATGGAGATGATGTTGGGAAGTGTGGGGCTGTCAGTTCAGGATCTGGTAGTTGAAACTTGGGAAAAGGAGAGAGGAAATTCATCACTCTCCTTGGGCAATAGCTACCATACGTGGTGAAAGGAAGGATAGAAGCTAGGGGACCAGAGATGAGAGGTGAAAACACTTGTGGGCATCATTGGAGCTGAGGGAGAATGGATTTTGAAGGAAGACAGGGTCTCTTATCAGTGAGAGTTAATTTATTATTTACTTTTATTATTTGTGTGTGTGTGTGAGAGAGAGAGAAAGGGATAGACAGGGACAGACAGGAAGGGAGAGAGATGAGAAGCATCAACTCATAGTTGTGGCACCTTAGTTGTTTATTACTTTCTCATATGTACCTCATGGGTGGGGGGGGAGCAGCTCCAGCTGAGCCAATGACCCCTTGCTCAAGCCAGTGACCTTGGGCTTAGGCCAACGACCTTGGGCTCAAGCCAGCAGCCTTGGATTTCAAGCCAGTGACCTTTGGGCTCATGCCAGCAACCATGGGTCATTGGGATTTTGAACCTGGGTCTTCAGTGTCCCGGGCTGATGGGCTATCCACTGCACGCAACTGCCTGGTCAGGCTATTTTTATTTTTAAAAGATTTTATTAATTGATTTTTTAGAGAGAGGAGAAAGAGAGAAAGGGCGGAGGAGGGAAGGAACAAGAAGCATCAACTTGTAGTTGCTTCTCATATGTGCCTTGACCAGAGGCAAGTTCTCTCTCTCTCTTCTTCTTCTTCTTCTTCTTCTTTTTTTTTTTTATTCAATGAGAGGAGGGGAGGCAGAGACAGACTTCTGCATGTGCCCCAACCAGGATCCGCCTGGCAAGCCCACTAGGGAGTGATGCTCTGCCCATCTGGGGCGCTGCTCCATTGCTCAGCAACCGAGCTCTTCTTAGTGCCGGCCATGGAGCCATCCTCAGCACCCAGGGCCAACTCATTCCAATCGAGCCATGGTTGCAGTAAGGGAAGAGAAAGAGAGAGAGAGGGGGGGGGGGAGAGAGAGAGAGAAAAAGAGAAGTGTGTGTGTGGGGAGAGGTGGAGAAGCAGATGGGTGCTTCTCCTGTGTGCCCTCACCAGAAATCAAACCTGGGACATCCACACGCTGGACCGACGCTCTACCACCGAGCCAACAAGCCAGGCCCCTTCTTGATCTTTATTAAAGTACTTTCCCCTCCCCCACCAAAAAAATAAGGGAACCACTGCTGTCTTGCTTTCATTACCTTGATTCTTTCTGCCTCTTCCTCTTGCCTTTCCTGTGATTTCCTTGGGCTTTTTCCTGGCAATCTGTGCACCCTCTGCAGGGGACATCTGTCTCTGTGGCTCCAGCTGTGGCATTCTGGCTAGCTTAATTTGCAGTTGTGTAGTTGAAGGCAGCTCCTTCTTTTTTTTTTAAACTTTTTATTTTTATTTTTATTTATTTATTTATTTATTTTTTTTAAGAGAGGAGAGAAAGAGGGAGAGAGAGGGTGAGAGAGATAGAGAGAAGGGGGGAGGAGCTGGAAGCATCAACTCCCATATGTGCCTTGACCAGGCAAGCCCAGGGTTTTGAACCGGCAACCTCAGCATTTCCAGGTTGACGCTTTATCCACTGCGCCACCACAGGTCAGGCCATTTTTTTTTTTAATATTTTATTTATTGATTTTTTTAGAGAGAGAGGAGTGAGAGAGAGAGACAGAGAGAGAGAGAAGGGGGAGGAGCAGGAAGCATCAACTCCCATATGTGCCTTGACCAGGCAAGCCCAAGGTTTTGAACCGGCGACCTCAGTGTTCCAGGTCGACGCTTTATCCCACTGTGCCACCACAGGTCAGGCCGGCAGCTCCTTCTTTTATTGTCATGTGGATTTGGTGTTAGTCTAATTTTTAGGCTGGAATGCAGAGAGAGAGAGAGAGAGAGAGAGACACTAAACTAAGTTATTGTGTTAAGTTAAGCTTTTTCTAATGTGGAGTGACCTAGTTTTCACAGCTAGCAATAGGCTAATAATGGGGAAGGACACCTACAGAAACACATTCTCATGCTTTAAAACTTGAATTGATGCTAGCCTTCCTTAGAACAAACTGTATTATCTGTTTTGAATGCAGTTTTGGTATTTTATGGGAGTATTTAAAAACTACTAAGAGAGATTGATGGGGACTTTAAAAAATATCTGTAGAAAGGTGCCTAGGTATCTATATAAGTAGCTGAGTAAATATCATTGAGTTTAATGTTAGAAAAATTTTTTTTTAACAGGCTTAATTCACTTTATTTTTCTTATATAAAATTACGTGATGGCCACAGCAGCAGCCTGGGTCCTCTGCACAAAAATTCAGGTGTGGGTCTTTACAGGATGGTCAGTGAATTCCTGATAGGGAGGCTTGGTGAACACAGCCTCTTTCTAGAGGTCAGGGGTGAGGTAGCTGTGAGTCTGAAAGATGGCATCAAAGGGGGCCTTGGTGAAGTTGCCAGGGTGGCAGTGCGGCCTCTGGCTGAGGTACAGTCGTCGATACTGGCCACCAGCAGCAATTTCTTGGGCACAGGGGCTGAGACGACGCCAGTGCCTCAGGGGATGGGGATGAGGGGTACCAGCACAGAGCCACAGCGGCCTGTCACCTTGCTAGGGACAGTGTGGGCCTTGCTGATCTTGTTCTACCAGTACCCTGGCTGCCTCACAGGGACAATAGAGAGCTTGGCCGGGATTATGGCCCCACAGATGGCAGTGGCTAATTCCTTTGATACTGAACACTCAGATCAACATGTCCATTGTAGTCCCCAGTGGCAACAAATGCCTGTGAAGAGACTTAAGTGGCTGGTGGTCCACGGGTTAAAAAAAATTTTTAATCAACATTTTCCTTGGTTTGGTTTTGGTGTTTGTACCTTTCTTGTGTGTATGTGTATATGTGTGTGTGTGTGTGTGTGTGTGTATACACAGACATATATACTGAGGGACTTCTGTATGGATTCCATATTTTTGGAAACCTTATTGATATACCATCTGAAATAGATAACATTACTTTTATGGTGTAAATTTGCAGAAATCATAATGGAAATAGGTATAGGGCATATTTTTTGAAATAGAGGCAGTAATTATTTTCTTCACTGATGTTTAATTTGATCTTCCCATTATTTAGAATTTTAGTGGTCTTGTTGAAGGAGCTCCAGTGTGAATTAGAAATCCTTGCAAATTCCAAGGAGATAAAAAATGAAGGCTATTTATTTTTAAACGTATATCTAAAAGAAACTTAAGGAGAGACAGTCAGACAGACTCCCGCATGCGCCCAACAGGGATCCACCCAGCACGCCCACCAGGGGGTGTCACTCTGCCGGGACCAGAGCCACTCTAGCGCCTGGGGCAGAGGCCAAGGAGCCATCCCCAGCGCCCGGGCCATCTTTGCTCCAATGGAGCCTCGGCTGCAGGAGGGGAAGAGAGAGACAGAGGAAGGAGAGGGGGAGGGGTGGAGAAGCAGATGGGCGCTTCTCCTGTGTGCCCTGGCCGGAAATCGAACCCGGGACTTCTGCACGTCAGGCCAACGCTCTACCACTGAGCCAACCGGCCAGGGCTAAAAGAAACTTTTTGAATAGTTCATATATCTGCATGTGTAAAAACCGTTCAGTTCAAAAGGACATTCACAAAAGTGAAAAGTTTCCTCTAACACCAGGCCCTACTAGTTCTCTGCCCTGGAGGTGACCATTATTACTAGTTTCTTGTGTTTTTTCCAGAGATCAAAATGTACCTTAAAATTAATACTCTCGTTATAGTAAGTGCTGTCCTCTTAAATATAGCAAAATTTGGAGATATTTTTGCAACTTCTATTCTAGCTTTACTTTGCAGTTGTGGTTGCAGTGTGAATTACATGTCAGTGCTGGAAACTGCTTGAAATAAGCTTATTGGCTCTCCTGTGGTTTTTAGAAACTTAGGGTTTTGTTTTGTTTTGCCCTTTTGAAAAGGACTTACAACTAGTGAGGATCTAAATGACAAAAAAAAACTTTTTAAGGAACAACATGGGTAGTTTGAATCTTTATTCATTTCTCAATGATAGATTTTCAACTAAATTTTTTTATTCTTTGCCTTGCAGTTGACTTACGTGTCTTGTGAATAATGTCTGTGTTCTGTTCTCATGTAGGTATTCAGCATCAAAAAATTTTCATCTTGCTAGTTTAAAAAGTAAATGAGCCAGGCCAGTGGTCAGTTGAAAATGTAAAGGAAGCAAGTAGCAGTAAAGGGCTTTTATTGTGTGAAACACAATGTAAAAGATATGGGTAATTCTTGTGAACTTGGCATGTGTAGTATTCCTTCCCTAATCTTTAGTGATTTCGTTTCTGTTAACCCCTGCAGTAAAAGTTATTTCTGCTGAGGAATTAAAAATCTAATTTAAAAAAATGGGGTTAGGGGATTGCAGTCATGGGTAAGCCTGTAAAAGTCTTTGTAAATATATATTTTTTATATTGCACCAAAATAAAACAGAAGAGAGCTCTGCAAGCTCTCTTTTTTAAATGGGAATAATGGATTCTGGGTTATTTCCTTTCTCCATTCTTTACTTGCTAGAAACTTTACGTGGGATAGCTTGGAAATGATTGTTTTTTTGAAATACATGTACACTTTTGCTTTATTGAAGATAATGTACAAACAGTGCTGTGCTTTTTTGTGTGTGTGGGGCCCTCTATCTCACTAACCAGCCCGTTCCTAATCTTATGACTCAGAGCTCTTAATCTTCCTGATCCCCATTTTGTATTTCCTTTGGGGTCTCACCACAGTCCCAGAGGTACATGGTAAGTGGCAGCTAGAGATGAAAGAGGCTTTGTTTGACCTTTTCTCACTTACTCTCTGCCCTCACTGAGGAGGGCTTCTCATCCCCTCTCAGCAGGAGGGTGACTGCAGGCCCCTGCGTGGTGATGAGCACAGGGGCACTCAGTGTCCTCCAGCTTGCCTCCTCAGTCCCTCTTACCTGTGTCCCTGTTCCTTCCTACAACGGAAGTCTAAGGTGGTCCTTTTCCTTAGCTTTCTTCGTCTTCTCCAAGGCTTCGTTTCATAAATCTATTTTTTTGCTCTGCTTTCTGCTTTATTTTTTTTCTTCCCATCCTACCTTCAGGTTGCTTCCTTCCACCCCACCCCCCCTCAAATTCAGTGTCTACTTGAAACTGTAATTCTCAGCAGTTAATTGTGGAAAGGTGTTTAAGAGTAAATCTGGACGTACTTGAATTTCATACAAGGTGAGCTAGTGACTAGGGAGAGATTGCTGCACTGCTGGAAGAATTAATTTTTTCATCTTAGAACTCTCCTATGTCTTGTATACCTTTTAGTTCTTTAGGAATAATTAGATTTCTGTCTGTGTTGGGTTGGGTCAGGAGAGTGGTATATGTAGGCATGGGGTGGGTACCAGCCAGAAGAAGTGATACCAGTTAGGATAAAAGTTGTTCTGCTCAGTGGACAACTGGCCAGATGGTTGAAGGTATTACAGTGTATTTCACCGGAAGACAGGGCTGGGAGGATGGACCACTCTGCCTTGTTAGGCGGCACTTCCCGTCATTTCTTTCAGATCACAGGATGATGGTTATCTTGGCCAGATGGCTGTTAATTTGGAGTTGAGAGCAGGAACTGGTGGCTAGTTTATTTAACTCCCTGTGACTTTCTTCAGTGATGATTTAGGTAATGAGGCCCCAGACTGTTAGTAGAAAGAACTAGATTGGAATTCTGAGGTTCTTTACCTGGGTGACTTCGGGGTATTTTCTTTGCTTCTTGTGTTTTAAGATTATCTGTTAGATGGGAATGGAAGCCATTTTAACAACATGCATGCTTGCATAAGTGGAACTCACAGCCTTCATGTGTGACAACAGAATATTTACTGGCCACCTGTTTCCCACCAAACAATAATGTTGAAGAAAACGGATCTATAAAACATGAATTTGAAGGTGTAAAGCTACTGAGAACCTTTTGTTAGGGACTCTGGGGAAGAGGTAAATATATACCCTTACCTTTAGGAGTGTGTGATAATACACTTACCTTTAGTTAAGAATGATAATACATGAAATGACTCCAATAAGAAGCAAATTCTAGAGAATGTAGAAAATGAGTGCAGAGAACACGCTAGCCCATTAGCCACGTTTGGCTATTAAGCATTGAAAAGTGGCTAGGCTGAATTGAGATAGTGCTATAAATATAAAGTACATACTGGATTTTAGAGACATTTATTTATTTATTGAGTTTGAGAGTAAGTTTATTAAAGCTGGGGACAGTGAAACAAGGAAGGGCCTAGAGCAGAAGCAGCAACAGGGAAGAGCCCAGGCCGGGCTGTTCTGGCTCTCTAGAAACCTACGGGAAAGAATGAGCCTGCACTGGGGAGTCAGAGAAAAGCGGCCTTGGAGACAGGTTCAGGGGGTTGGCCTGGTATGAGCTGCTGCTGCCCGCTGCTCCCCTGGTTGCTAGTCACGTGGGGTCCCCTAGCGTTTAGGAGATTCACATCTTTAGGGGAAGCAGAGGGGAAGAGAGGGGAGAAAGGCGGGGGTGCATGCTCCCAGGAGGGAGAGTACCTACTGACTTTTAGTACAGAAAAGAATGTAAGAAATCTATTCAGTAATTTAAAAATATTGATTACATGTTGAAGTTGTAATATTTTGGATATATATATATATATATTTTGATTTTTTAAATGTTTATTTTATTGATTTTAGGGAGAGAGGAAGGACGCATGTGCAAGAGAGAAATAGAACATTGATCTGTTTCTGTACATGTCCTGACCGGGAATCGAACCGGCAACCTCTGTGCTTCAGGACGATGCTCCAATCAGCTGAGCTATCCAGCCAGGGCTGGATATATATTATTAAAATTAATTTTTCCTGTTTCCTTTTTAAAAATCTGGCTGTTTAAAAAATTTAATTTCATATATGGTTTGCATTATATTTCTATATAATGCAATATACAGAGTTGCTATAGAAGTTCAAAGGAAGTAGAGAAAGAAATGCAGGCAGCTGTAGACAAAGAAAGTTTCGTGGAAGAGATAGAACATCAGCTGTTTCTGGAGGGAACGGGACAGATGGCAGTATAGTGGTGTCTTTGTGGATAAGAGCAAGAGCCAGACCTGGAGTGTCTGTAAGCAGTAAGGAAACACTACGGGTATAGGTTTGTTTTGAGGCGTAGTGGAAAATTAGGACTTAAAGAGAGCTAGAGTTACCTTTTACATGTTTTTGTTCTTGTACAGACTAGATGGTTAATATATATTTGCTGACTGACTGTGTTAGAATGAGTAGTTCAGAACTGATCCGGTCAAGAGGGGAAGTTAATACAACTTTTGGGTAGATATATGACAAAAGTAGAGTTTTGAGATTATTTTGGTGATGCGGGTGTGATGATTAGAGGCGAAAAGCTGGAGGTGGGGAGACCAGCTGGGGGGCTGCGAGGAAAGCTGAAGAGTATGTTGATGAGTGCTGGACTGGGACTCAGAACAGGTGTTCTTTCTACCCTTATAGAGCTTGAAGTCTTTTGAGTGATACAGACCAGCAAACTAGTGAGATAAAGAAAGTACACAGTGCTGGGGAACGCAGAGAAAGGGGACCTACCTAGTTTGCGGTGAGGATTAGAGGAGTTAGCTCAGAGAATGCTTCTAGAAGAGACATCTGTCACTGACCTTAAGGGATGTGTGAAACTGCTCTGTAAGAGCATTTATGATGAAAGAGTTGGAAAGTAAATCTTTTGGAGGAACAGAAAGAAAGCATCAGGAGAGAGAGCCCTGGTTGGAGAGTCAGGAGATGTGAGTGGCTAGAGGAAGTCATTTCTCCATGCTGGGCTCCAGTTTCCTCATTGATAAAATGTGGATAGAGCAGCGGTTCTCAACCTGTGGGTCGCGACCCCAGCGGGGGTCCAACGACCAAAACACAGGGGTCGCCTAAAGCCATCGGCAATGTATTTTATAATAAATATGTATTTTCCGATGGCTTTAGGTGACCCCTGTGTTTTGACCGTTCGACCCCCGCCAGGGTTGCGACCCACAGGTTGAGAACCGCTGGGATAGAGCATGAGATCTTCAAGATTTAGGCTTTTAATTTAAACTTGTTTAGGTTGGTGTGTTTACCATGGTCGTATCCTGGTGAGTAGTTGCTCTTCAGCAACTCTTTGCTAGGGCTTCAGGAGGGAGAATGAAACCTGCCACTGTGGGCCAGGAAAGGAGCTGGCGTGGGGGTGGGGGGAGGGGGGGAGGGATGACTTAGATCTGGAAATAAGACAAACTAGAAGTAAAAGAAGTACAAGAAGAGGAGAGTCCATAGTTTTGTGGTTAAGGGAATGGTGGTACCAAAGTCAGAGTCAGGGTGGGAAACCCATTTTGGGGAGAAAGGTGATGAGTTCTTGTTTGAGTTTTGTGGATGTGAAGCAAATTTAGCATAGAAATCTCTTATTAGTGATATAAACCAGAGCTCAGTTGATTGGTTAAAACCAGAAAGATTTCTGGAAGTCATTAGAATAGAAGTGACTTAACATTGTCAGAATAAAAGCACTTTTTAAAAGAAGAGAATAAGGAGAAAGAACTCAGAGCTCGAAAATTAAGCTTTGGGAAATGTCCAGATTGGGAGAATGAGGAGTGAAGGAGGTGGCCCCATAAAGGCACCTTGGTAGAGAAGGAGGGGAACTAAGAACTAGTGTGCCATGGGACCAGAAAAATGCTAAGGCGAGGGGATGATCCAGGTTGTGAAGTGCTGGAGACTGGGTGCTCCAGGAAGCAGGTGCTGAGACAGTGTTGGGGGTACCGAAGGGTTACTGGGGAGAAATACCTATGGAAAAAAAGAGGGAGGAAGCAGGGGTGGAAAAAGCTGTCACACCACAGTATGTATGAACTTGACAGAAGTGGGAGCACTGGAACAAAGATGGCCTGTTAGAGGACTCCCATGCTGGAGAGAGGTGATACCATCACTTTGCTCAGTCACTGGCTGAGGTGGACCCTGAAGATGCTACTAGCTACCCCGCAGTCCTGGTAGCAGAGCTGAAGTTCCTTTCGTGAGGAGGGATCTGAGTGGTTCATCTCTGTGTCTGCCACAGAAGTCTTTTGAAAAAGCAGTTTCACAAGATTGATAGGACTAGAAGCCGTATTATAGGGACCATAAGGGGGACAGAGTGGTCAGAAGATGGGGTAGTTGAGGTAACCTCAGAATTGTGATCTTTGTCATTACCTTGAGTGTACACTATGGATGTCTTCAGAGAAGAGTATGCTACTAAACTGAACTCCGTAATTTCTCTATTATAGAGTTGTCTCTCACTTTGAAATTTTTGTGTGTGTGTGACAGAGACAGAGAGAGAGAGACAGAGAGGGACAGATAGGGACAGACAGACAGGAAGGAAGAGAGATGAGAAGCATCAGTTCTTCATTGCGGCACCTTAGTTGTTCATTGATTGCTTTTTCATATGTGCCTTGACCGGGGGGGGGGGGGGGACCTACAGCAGAGCGAGTGACCCCTTGCTCAAGCCAGCGACCTTGGGTTCAAGCTCAAACCAGATGAGCCTGCGTTCAAACTGGTGACCTTGGGGTTTTGAAACTGAGTCTTCTGCATCCCAGTCTGACGCTCTATCTACTGTGCTACCACCTGGCCAGGCTCACTTTTTAATTAAAAAAAAAATATTTATTCATTTAAGAGAGGGGAGAGAAAGAGAGAGAGAGAAGGGGAGAGGAGCAGGAAGCATCAACTTCCATATGCCTTGGCCAGGCAAGCCCAGGGTTTTGAACCAGCAACCTCAGTGTCCAGTTTGATGCTTTATCCACTGTGCCACAACAGGTCAGGTTACTTGTTAATTCTTTAATTGGAGATTTTTATTTGTTTAATTATTTTTAAAAAAAAATTAAGTGAGAGGTGGTGAGGCAGAGATAGCATCTCTGGCATGTACCCCGATGAGTATCCACCTGGCAAGCCCCCTACCGGGCAATGCTCTGCCCATCTGAAGCTGCTGCTTTGTTGCTTGGCAACTGAGATATTTTAGTGCCTGAGGTGAGGCCATGGAGCCATCCTCAGCATCCGGGTCCAACTTGTTCAGACCGTTTGAGCCATGGCTGTGGGAGGAGAAGAGAGGGGACTGGGGGGGGGGAGAGAGAGAGAAGTAGATGGTCACTTCTCCCGTGTGCCCCAACTGGGAATCCAACCCGACACTTCCACATACTGGGCCGATGCTTTACTGCTGGGGCCAAGATACTGTTTTTTAATCTAAAAATAATCTAAATTAGAGATTCCAATTAAACAAAAATTCTTTCTGGAAAGAATATACAGGTAATATAGTGAAAAGACCCAGATCTAGATAAAGATGATGGAAAAGAAAAAGAAGATTCTTAAATGGGAATTGCTTAGCAAATGTTTGTTAAATATCAGGTACTCTCTCATCAGGCTTTGGTATTGCACAGAAGAGTAAAATACAGACCCTCTCTTTAAGCAGGAGAGAGACACAGAAGCTTCTACAAATTATTGATTGATTGATTGATTGATTGATTGGAGAGAGACAGACAAGAAGGGAGAGATGAGAAGCATCAACTCATAGTTGTGGTACTTTAGTTGTTCACTGATTGCTTCTCATATGTGCCTTGAGGAGGAAGGTTCCAGTCGAGCCAGTGACCCCTTGCTCAAGCCAGAGACCTTGGGCTCAGGCCAGGGACCTTTGGGCTCAAGCCAGCAACCATGGGATCATGTCGATGAACCTGTGCTCAACCTCAGTGTCCCAGGTTGACGCTCTATCCTGTGCACCACCACCAGTAAGGTGGTTTACCTCCCCAAGAAAGATATTTGGGAGGCTGAAATCTAAGGACGCTGTCTCAGATGGGAGATTTTGTTGCCTATAGGGTGGTTTTTTCAAGAGGCATAGTAAAGCATGTAGTTCTTTGTGGATGACTCAAGTGAGTTAATTTCATCAACTGTATAGTCCTACAATGATCTTTTAAAAATATTTTTATTAAAAAGTTTTTTTTTAATTCAGTGAGAAGAGGTGAGGCAGAGACAGACTTCTGCATGCACCCCATCCAGCCCCACTAGGGGCTGATGCTCTGCCCATCTGGGGCGTTGCTCCATTGCTCAGCAACCGAGCTCTTCTCAGCACCTGAGGTAAGGCCATGGAGCCATCCTCAGCGCCTGGAGCCAACTTGCTCCAATCGAGCCATGGCTGCAGCAGGGGAAGGGGGGGGGGGGAGAGAGAGAGAGAGAGAGAGAGAGAGAGAAGTGAGAGGAGGAGGGGTGGAGAAAAAGATGGGTATTTCTCCTGTGTGCCCTTACTGGGAATCTGGGACATCCACATGCTGGGCCAATGCTCTGCCACTAAGCCAACCGGCCAGGGCTCAATAATCTCTTTATATTATAATTTTATTTGTGCTTTCTAGCTGGAACCCCTAGACATATTCAAAAATTTTCATAAATATAAAAGCTTTTCCATTTTTTCTGATTATAAAGATAATACCTAGACTGTTCAAACAACATGTTAAAATACAGAGGTAAAGGGGCCCTGGTATGTTAGCTCAGTTGGTTAGAGCATCAACCCCCAACACCTCAAGGTTGTGGGTAAGCAACCAGTGAGTGCTCCACTGAGTGAACAACAAATGAATGCTTCTATCTCTCTCTCCTCCTTTTCTGTCTCTATACAATCAATCAGTAAAAATAAAATATAGAGGCAAAGATAAAAGCCCCAAAGTTCTACCATCAAAGGCAGTTGCAATTAACTTTTCAGTGAATATCTTTCCAACATCTCTCTTTCTCTCTTCCCCCCTTTCTCTCTTCCTCTATTTCCATTTCCCCTACAGGCACACACATGCATATATACATGCATATATATCCTTTTATCTAAATAGGATCATATTTCAGATGCCTTGGTACCTTTTACCATCTTAAACATTTTTAATAAAATTTTTGATTAAATTTATTGGGGTAACAGTGGTTAATAACAGAAGTTTCAGGTGTCCTACTTTATAATACAACATCTGTGTACCGTATACATTGTGTGCTCACCGCACAAAGTTCGGTCTTCTTCCGTCATCATATATTTGATTCCTTTTACCTTCTTCCTCCTCCCCTCTTCCTCTTCCCCTTTGGTAATCAGCATTATGTTGTCTGTGGCTATGAATTTGTTTTGTTTATTTGTTACTTGTTATTTTACACCCCATATGGTTCTTGTCTTTTTTCATCTGACATATTTCATCTTGAATGATACTCTCAAGAACCAGTCATGTTTTGCAAATGGCAATATTATTTTTTTTATTTTATTTTATTTATTTATTTTTTTTCAGAGACAGAGAGAGAGTCAGAGAGAGGGATAGACAGGGACAGACAGACAGGAATGGAGAGATGAGAAGCAGTCAATCATCAGTTTCTCATTGCGCATTGCGACACCTTAGTTGTTCATTGATTGCTCTCTCATATGTGCCTTGACTGCGGGCCTTCAGCAGACCGAGTGACCCCTTGCTGGAGCCAGCGACCTTGGGTCCAAGCTGGTGAGCTTTTTGCTCAAACCAGATGAGCCCACGCTCAAGCTGGGGACCTCGAGGTCTCGAACCTGGGTCCTCGGCATCCCAGTCCGATGCTCTATCCACTGCGCCACCGCCTGGTCAGGCAATATTTTATTATTTTTATGGCTGAGTAGTATTCCTTTGTATATATGTATGACATCTACTTTATCCAGTCATTGGTCAAAGGACACTTAGGTTATTCCCATGTCTTGGCTACTGTGAATAATGCTGCAGTGAATATAGGGATACATATTTTTACAAATAAGCGTTTTCAAATTTTTGAGTGGATACCTAGGAGAGAAGTTGCTGGGTCATATTGTAGCTCTGTTTTTTATTTTTTGGGGAACCTCCATACTGTTTTCCATAGTGGCTGCACCAATTTACATTCCCACTAGGGGGTGATGCTCTGCCCACCTGCGGCCATTGCTCCATTGCAAATGGAGCCTTTTTTTTTTTTTTTTTTTTAGTGCCTGAGGCAGAGGCCATGGAGCCACCCTCAGCTCCGGAGGCCAACTTGCTTGAGCCAATCGAGTCATGGCTGTGGGAGTGGGAGAGAGAGGGGGGGGGGAGGGGAGGAGAAGCAGATGGTTTCTTTTGTGTGCCCTGACCAGGAATCAAAACCAGGACATCCTCACGCCTGGCTGATGCTCTACCACAGAGCCAACCCACCAGGGCCAGACACCATTCTTTATAATGGTTATAAACTAGTTCACTGTGTTGATGCATCATACTTTATTTAACCACTTTCTTACAGATATTTGAGATGTTTCAGCCAGGGATGCTGCTAAACATCCTACAATGCATAGGACACCTCCTCCTGCTTCTCAAGCAAAGAATTATCTGGCCTAAAATGTCAGCAGTGTGGGAGGAAACCAGCTCTATACCTTCTCTAGTGTTTGGGTGTTAGGAATCTTGACTCCACTCTGTGTGCTCAAACACCAGGCAAAGAGTAATAGCTCTTTTAGTTTGCATTATTTTGATTACTAGTGAGGTTAAATATCTTTTCTTATGTTTATTAGTCATTCGTTTCTTTTGTGAATTTTCTATTTATGACCATTGTCCATTTTTTTTTCCATTAGATGATCATCTTTTACTTAATAATTTCCAAGGGTAGTTTGAATATTGGAGCCATTAGACTTTATTGTTTATAGTGTCTCATTTAAAGGGAAATTTAGGCCCTGGCCAGTTGGCTCGGCGGTGGAGCGTCGGCCTGGCGTGCGGGGGACCTGGGTTTGATTCCTGGCCAGGGCACGCGGGAGAGGCGCCCATTTGCTTCTCCACCCTCACCCTCTCCTTCCTTTCTGTCTCTCTCTTCCCCTCCCGCAGCCGGGGCTCCATTGGGGCAGGGATGGCCCGGGCGCTGGGGATGGCTCCTTGGCCTCTCCCCCAGGCGCTGGAGTGGCTCTGGTCACGGCGGAGCAACCCCTCGGAGGGGCGGACCGTCGCCCCCTGGTGGGCAGAGCGTCGCCCCTGTAGGCGTGCCGGGATCCCGGTCGGGGCATGCGGGAGTCTGTCTGACTGTCTCTCCCCGTTTCCAGCTTCAGGAAAATAAAATTAAAAAAAAAAAAAAAAAAAAGGGAAATTTAAAAAATATAAAAGTAAAGAGGAATTAAAAATTTTTTATGTGGTCAGATTTGCCAATATTTTCTGTTTGATTTTTGAAGAGGGCTAAGTTAATGAATTATCCAAAATAACTTATTAAAGGTGGTTCATTCAGAATGTAATCCAATGGCATCTGCTGTAGTATAGTGGCATATATTCTGTGGACAACATCACAATAGATGCTGTTAAGTTAGATTTCCTTCCTTAATCTGTCCTTAAGTGTTATGATCCTACTGAATTCTTCCTTAGCCCTATGTTAGTCACTGTGAAGGGAATGGAAGAAGAATATTAGGCAGTGTTTCCGCCCTCACTGGGCTGCAGTTAGATATTTGAGATACTGAAATAATTCATTTAATGAAATAGCATATGAAATAATTCATTTAAATACTGAATAGAAATTCGGTAGTCCGGGGATGGGGGGTGGGGGGGCAGTGAAGGATTCCTAGAGTTGGTGAAGAATGACCCAGTCTTGAAGGATATGACTAGGCAGAAGGGAATGTTTCTAGCACAGGAAGTCATTGTGGGACAGGCTGTTTAGGAGACCTGGGTTCTCATCCCTACTTTGGCACTAATCACTGTGTGATTTAGGCTAAGTCTCAGGCCTCAGTCTTTTTATCTATGAAATAAGGAATAGCAGTAGACTATTTCCTAAGATTGTTGTCCTTATTAAGGTATTACAGTTTTACTGTTTACTGAGAATTTTGGGAAATAGTTTGTTTGGCATTTATTGAAAGCCTGCATTCCAGGTAGCATGTTCAATGCTGTGGGAATGCAAGGATGGGTAGGATGTGGGCCTTTCTTTCAGAAATTTACAGTCTTACGGGAAAGAAAAATGATGAGTGGTAGTATAAAATAAGAATATGTGCGAAACACAGTGTTTGGGTGGTGGAGGCTTTAGAAAGGGATGGCACTTATGTTAGGTAGGGTGGTTTGAAGGGAGGAACTGAAGGGGAAGGGGTGGTACAGGGTTTGTTTGGGGTAAGTTAGTAAACTTATTTGGCTGAATTTGTACAGTTGGTGCTGAGGTAGGAAAAAAATAAGGCTAGAAAGGTAAAGGAGGGCTAGCTTGTTGAGTGAGTTAAATATGGAGCTCAGATTCTCACTTGGGTCCCTGAAAAGGGACCAGGCCTAGGTGGGTCTGTCTCGGCATGGTCTGGAATGTGTGGGTTCTTGACTTCATGCAGGAAAGGTTTTATGACAGGAGTCCAGGTGATTTTGAGAGTATGTTTGTTAATGCTGGGGACAGGGACGGGGATTAAGCTAGGAGAGGCAAGATCATAGCAACAGAAGTGGGCCTGGGTGGAGCTGCCTTGGCTCTTTGGGGGACTTGAAGAGTTGAGCCTTGGCGAGGCTGTCTTGTCCCTTTAGAAAGAAAGTGACAGAGACAGAAGTGAACCAAGTGGGCTGCGTGGACGCAGGAAACAAGTTACAGAGGCAAAGGAGGGCCTTTGGAGACAGGTCCAGGGGGTTAGCCTGGGACAAGCTGCTGCTGCCCACTGCTCCCCTGGTTGCTCGTCTCCTGGGAACCTTTAGAGCTTGAGAGAAAGAAAACAGAGATACATGCCTGAAAAAAGAAGTGGGGTGTGTGGGGGGGCGGGTAGAAGAGAGGGAACAGTTGTGACTGCGCTAAAGGGAGAGGGCATACTGGATTCTTTGTCTTAAGGGATTTAAACGGTTTCTAAAGGTGGGGAATTTTAGAGGAGGTCTCGATCAAAGTATTCATCAGCTCTCCAAGAGTGTCCTTTGATTTACTGATACATCAAAATGAGCTTATAGAGAGATCTGGGTCATTTTCTGGTCAGTTTCACCTTCAAAGAATGTCATTGGAGAGGGACTGGGACCAGGACAGAGGCTGGTTTTTCCTAGGCATGATCTGGAATGTGTAAACCATTTGCTCTAAAATGTCTTTGGTTATGGGAAGGTAAGACCTTACACTTTATTATGTGGCTGTAAATTGCTCAGCCTTGTTTAGCTATCGGTCTCAGTTTCCCCATTCCACTTGCCAAGGAATTTTCCTAGCTTTTTTTTTTTTTTTCTAATTTTTTTTTTTTTTTTACAGAGACAGAGAGAGTCAGAGAGGGATAGACAGGGACAGATAGACAGGAATGGAGAGAGATGAGAAGCATCAATCATTAGTTTTTTGTTGCATGTTGCAACACCTTAGTTGTTCATTGATTGCTTTCTCATATGTACCTTGACCGCAGGCCTTCAGCAGACTGAGTAACCCCTTGCTCGAGCCAGCGACTTTGGGCTCAAGCTGGTGAGCTTTTGCTCAAACCAGATGAGCCTGCATTCAAACTAGCGACCTCGGGGTCTCGAACCTGGGTCTTCCGCATCCCAGTCCGACGCTCTATCCACTGCGCCACTGCCTGGTTAGGCTTTCCTAGCTTCTTACTAACCGGCCTCACTTAGTTTTTCCTTCTGTAGACTTTTGATAAATTTTAGACAAAAAGATAATATGATATAAGCAGGAATTCAAGATTAATTTAGTGAAAGTGTCTTGGATGGTGATAGATTGCATTCTCACCGCAAATAGGTTTTTTTTATGCTTGAATGATGACTTGGAGATTTCCGAGGCTGAATCTAATAAAGATTCCAGGGTAGGGCAAAAGTACAATAGATTTACAGTTGTTTGTATGGAAAATAATACAATAGTTAATAATAATGCAAGAATAAACTCTGTGTTTCGCGTACTCACAACTGTAAACCTACTTTTGCTCCACCCTGTATTTAAGAGAAAGCAAGAGGAGTGACAAGCAGGATGAAGGATATTGTCAGGAAAGGGAAAATGACTCCCTGGTCTGAGGGGCTGGACTTCTATTAAGACAATGCTCCTGAGGCAGGGCATAGCACTCATAGGAAACTGGTCATTCTGGTTCATTGTTAGGAAGAGTTTTCTGGTAATTTGCCATTAGCTTGAAATTTTATAAATCAAAAAGGAATTTTCATGTTTTAAAAAAAGATTGCCCATTATGAATTATAATTCTATAATTGTGTCCGTTCAGATAAGCTTGTTGGAACAGAGATCTCCACCTCCCACCCCTTCCTTCAGTGTTGAATTTTGCCCATTACGCACATCCTGTAAAGGGAAACCGTGTGACTAGGGGGCACGTTTCAGAGAACCTTTATAATCTTTACATCTTTGGGAGGGAAGAGGGTAAACATTGTGCACTCCTGTGTGTTAAAGCACTGGTTAGTCGTTCATCATCCTTGATTTCATTTTCATGATAGTTGGAACAAAATGCTTAAAAAAGCGTAAACGGCAAACCACCAAACAGGAACAGACCACACAAGCAGGACTCACACAGTTAATTAGTCATCTCTTGTCAGCAGAAGCCCTGCAGCCATAGTAGACAGCTGTGATGGAGCTAGAGAGATGAGTTTCTGAAATGGTTATAAGTCTTTTATTGTAGTAACAATAGTTTATTTTTCAGATCAGGGGAATGAGAGCAAAGGTGCTTAGCAATCATGTGGGTGCTAAAAGTGGCCTTTGGAGGAGTAGGTATTTGCAATGGGATATACTCAGCTTTTTCAGAAAACTTGCAGACACTCTGGAGTGATTCGGGACAGTCCTTTCACAAATCAAGAGTGTGTAGTCCTCTTTTTCTCTTGATGGCTTTCCGGCTTTCTGGCTTTCTCAGCGGTTTTCCCCAAAGGTGGATGTTGGGAGATGGGGCCTCCCAGAGAGAGAATGGTCCCAGAGTTCTAGGCATATGTAGTTCTTCCCCACTGGATTTAACTTGGCTTTACTAAATAGCGCCAGCCGTCTTGTTAAGTGCTGGAGAACTGACAGATGGGGCTGGGGGACACACCAGTCCATCACTGCACTGTAGCAACAAGAAGCATGTGGCCCCAGAGTCACTTTTGTATAGGCAGGGCTTTCTCTCCAGAAAGCAAAGGAAGGTGACCCAGCACGGAGGTTTAGTCTAGTTTAGTCTAGTTCTAGTACCAGTTTCGCAACACATAGAACTCCGATTTGGGACACATCTCCTAATCTCTGACGTCAGTCTTTTTATCTGTAGAATAGCAGCAGTACCTACTTTCCCGGGGTGAGACTAAGCATCATCAACTGCTTTTTAGGCTTATGGAGCATTTACTTCTTGTGACTGGTTTATATTCTAACTTTGGAGATTTTGGTTTCTTTATACATTTTATTTTTTATTTAAGAAAAATTTGAGATAATGTCTAGGCTTGAAAAAAATTGCTGATAAAACAGTTTAAATACAAGAGGGAGATGGTGGTGAGGTGAGTAGCAGCAGGTGACGGGGGTATAAATGGTGATGGTAAAAAACTTGACTTGGGGTGGTAAACACACAGTCACTGTACAGATGTGTTATAGAATTGTACATCTGACACCTATATATAATACTTTCATTAACCAGTGTTACCTCAATATATCCAATTAAAAATGAAAACACATCTTTTAAAAGTTTTAAGTATAGCACACAATATTTAACATTTTAGTGACAAAATCTTTTCAGTTACTACCTGTTATTCAGTTTATTTTGTTTGAAGACTTCCCTATTCTAGGCATTACTAACAATGAAAAAAGATGAATTTCTGATATAAATTAAAGTTCTTTTGTTGAATTCATTAAATAAGTTTGGGTTGACAGTTAAGGATTAGGCTTTTAAAATTTTAGAGGCAAGCCCTACTCCTCATTTTGCAGTGAGTATATTGTTGGAGGTGGAATTAAGCAGGGCTTGTGGAGACAAAATACCTCGTCAAGGCAACTTTAATAACTTCTGCAGAAGGGCGTGCTGCTGCTATTGAAAGCCAGCCAACAAGTGCGTGGGCAGAGGGCAAATTCTGTTTTTATCTCTATCTCAGGCGCGAGGATGCTGGGTCTTGCTCCATTGGCTGGAGTGTTGACTGTACATCTTATTTTTTCTTGATTAGCTAGTTTAAATGGCTGTGCCAAGGTGGAAGGGAGAGATGGGGATATCATTAACTAGGTAAGGGGGTTGGGGAATGGTTGGAAACAACCAGATGAGAAGGGGCTGGGGGATTGGTAAACAAGTTAGCTTTTTCTCATTCTGTTACCCTGTTGGAGGAATCTGAATGAGGGGATTGGGAATTAGTTGAAGAAAAGAATGAGTTAAACATTTCCTTCATATACTGAGACTAAGTAGCAAATATTAAAATATCTAAAAAGAGAAAATGACAAGCCACTGAACAGGAACAGACCACACGAGCAGGGCTGACACTCAGATCTCATATAGGGGCCTTGTTACTATAATGTACTGCCTCCCTCACAATTTGCTTAACTGAATAAAAGGTGATTAAGAAAATGTTCACTGAATTCAGCTATCCCTGTATTTAACAAAAGTAATGTTTACCGTATTTTTCGCTCCATAAGATGCACTCCCCCCCAAAAAAAAGTGGAGGGGGAAAATGCCCATGCATCTTATGGACCGAAAAATACGGTATTTTATTAAATATTTTAACACACTATTTGGTTCAGAATATTTTTTTCTTATTTCCTCCTTAAAACGCTTGGTGTGTCTTATGGTCAGGTGTGTCTTATGGAGCGAAAAATACGGTAATTGTCCAAGGATGAAGCCTAAGGTTCAAATCTAAGTCTTTTTCAGTGGGATCAATCCATTGAACTACCTACCTACTAAAAATATAATGTTTCTTTTTTTTTTTTTTATTTTTTTTTATTTTTTTATTTTTTTTCATTTTTTCTGAAGCTGGAAATGGGGAGAGACAGTCAGACAGACTCCCGCATGCGCTCGACCGGGATCCACCCGGCACGCCCACCAGGGGCGACGCTCTGCCCACCAGGGGGCGATAATCTGCCCATCCTGGGCGTCGCCATGTTGCGACCAGAGCCACTCTAGCGCCTGGGGCAGAGGCCACAGAGCCATCCCCAGCGCCCGGGCCATCTTTGCTCCAATGGAGCCTTGGCTGCGGGAGGGGAAGAGAGAGACAGAGAGGAAAGCGCGGCGGAGGGGTGGAGAAGCAAATGGGCGCTTCTCCTGTGTGCCCTGGCCGGGAATCGAACCCGGGTCCTCCGCACGCTAGGCCGACGCTCTACCGCTGAGCCAACCGGCCAGGGCCTATAATGTTTCTTATTACTAGAATGTTGGACCAGGGATTATAAAACTTGACTCTACTTTCAGTTCTGATAAGTAACCTTAGTCAAGAAAAATAAATTTAATCTCTTAGAATTAGCACTCAGCAGCAATCACATGACAAGGATGACGATATGGTGTCCTGGCCCCTGCCAGGACTTTAAGTTGGAGGGTCTGTGAAACCAAAAGAAAAAAGGAGTGGGCATGGGAGAGATTGGTATCTCTGTTTTGTATCCTGAGGATTTTGCGTTAACCAACTACTTTTTCATAATAGTAGTTGGTTAACGCAACTACTTTTCCTAATCTAAGCTCTCCTTATTTTAAGACCCAGGTTACTTTTTACTTCCTCTATGAAGTCACTGGGGTGCACACAATTTCTCCTTTCTGAACTCGTGTGGCGCTTACATCTCATTCATCTGTTAATCATGTTACATTGCTGTAGAACATGCCTTCTCTTTATACCTGATCTCTAGGGAGTAGGTTAATGTAGAAGAGACTTTTTAAAATAGGTTGTATGTTTTTGAATAGGTTATTTTTTTCCCTCAAGACAATAAAAGAGGGAGGTATGGTGAAATGTCATCGTCTATCCCTGGTCTAAAATCAAACTAGTCTTTTCGTACTGAGTTTCTTTTATATCCCTAGAGTTTCTTATTTTTTTTTTTTTATGTAAAAGATGACACACAAATGTAGTCTTAGGTGTGTTGCTTTTTCTACCTAATTTATCTTGGAAATCTTTTCATACCACCACACAGTGAGCTTCCTCATTGTTTTTAATGTTTATAGGTGGACCATAATTTAACCAGCAGTTGGGAATTTTTACTTAGGTAAAGTCCCAAATGATTTAAAAATTTGAATGACCTTTGAACCTCATCTAAGAAATGCTTTTTATTTATCTCAAACTTATATCTCTTTGGTGTGTTGCAATTTTTAAGCACTTTACAATTCTTAAAGTTCATCTCACAAAAACCTCTCTGGGAGTAGATAATTATACTCTATAGGTTTTTAAATTTTTATTTATTTATTTATTTTAGAAAGGAAAGGGGAGAGGCAGACAGACAGAAGACAGACAGGCAGACAGACAAAAACATGGATCTGTTCCTGTATGTGTCCTGACTGGGTATCGAAACCACAACTTTCATGTGTAGGGACGATGCTCCAACCAGTCCTGCTCTCTGGCCAGGACTACTCTACTTAATCGAGAAAGGAAATATCTGTTTCACATTTTGCTGCCTGTGGTGTAAGATCCTTCAATAAAAGCTCCACCGTGCTCCTTTCCTGTGCTCTACTACCAATAGAGGATTTGCTTGAGAAACACAGCCTGCTTTGTAGGGGCTGATAAAAGTCTTCATGACTTCATTTATAACCATTTGTGAATTTACTTCCTTTCCTTCACTTACTTCCTTAAAACCAGCAGAGCATGTAGAAAAGGATCTGCACAGAAACGAAGCTTTGAGAAACAAATGTAGAAAGAAGATATGCAAATGTTCTTTTTTTAGATTCATTTCTTTTTCAGTCTTAAAAGATCGTAACTGATATATGATATGTTTATGCAGAAAAAGTGACTTGCTTAATAGAATTGAAAGTCTTCATTGAGATGAATGTGGCTCTTTAAGGGATTAAATAGGTAGGGCTGGGAAAAATAGGAGATATTTTAACATGGGATTTAACAATTTAACAAGAATCTCTGTTAAAGGAAGTGCAACCTTTGCTATGTACTTTGACTTGTGAAGAATACATAAATGAAATGGAAGGAATTTCAGTTTTATTTTAAAGTTTTCATTTAATGTGAAACGAGATTAGGATTGAGATAGTCCAAACTGCGGATTCAACTACCTGAATATTAAAGTGTATACTTAGCTTATCACCAAGGCAAGTAACCCTTTATAGATAGCCTTTATATGTGGAATGCAAATTTTTTACGAAATATTTCAACCATTTTAGCAACTGAGATGTTTTTGCTATTGATTTTTTTCCCATTTTTTTAACCTGGGCCCTTGAGGTCTTTCTCTCTTTACATTTACATTTTTATACACGAATGCTGAAAACAGTGTACGTACCATCATAGATTTTTAGAGATGTTTAGACACTTAGAGATTACCAGTTAATATCTGTTATATTTGTATATTAACTTGGCCCTTTCTATTGAACAAATGGGAACAGTGAAGCCCAGAGAGGTATGTGCGTAGCCCCGGGTCAGCCGCCTCGTCCGGAACCCCTGGCTGCAGCTGCCAGTCAGCAGGAGGGTCTTCCTCTTCCAGCTCTAATTCACTGACGCTGCACTGCTTGGGGAGAAGTTTAGTTCTGAACACATTCTCTTGCTCTTTCTCCCTTTCTTCTTTCTAATGTGAGACAAGTAATCAAAGACTACAAGTATTATGGTCATAGATCTTGCATGGAGCCTGGCTCCATGTAGGCATGTAAGAGAGACCTGTTTGAAGTGAACCAAGCCTGGGGAGGGAATGAGAGACACTCCTGGGTAACAAGTGGGGAGCTGGCAGCTGAGCAGTACTCACCCCGTATTTCGGTATTTGCTAGTTTCTTCTCCACCTTTCTTTCCCCCGGCCAGAGAGCATCCAGTTGTGTTCAGACAGTGAAGGTGACATATGCTGGTTGGTGGAGGCCTTTAAATGACTTTGTTTCTCTCCTAGGTCCTTTCCCATAACCTGTGCACGGTGCTGAAGGTCCCGCATGACCCTGTTGCCCTTGAGGAGCACTTCAGGGATGATGATGAGGGGCCCGTCTCCAACCAGGGCTACATGCCATATTTAAACAAGTTCATTTTGGAAAAGGTATGATTCTGCCTAACCTCTCCTTGCTTACAGTGTTGTTTGATTTGCATGTTTCGGGTGGGCCCCAGAGCCCCCGGTTGGTGAGGTCACTAAGAAGTTCAGGTGTGGAGCATCAAGAGATAAGGCAGAAAGGAAGCAAGACTGAGAGACCTGTGATGCTTCTTATTTCTCCCTCTTCTCTGCTGTCTTCTACAACTTGATTTGATATTTTCCAACTTGGCTCATTTTTGGAGATAGGAACTGAATTTTGTATCATTCTATGCCTGTTTTCTCTTAGGGCGCTTTTTTTCTTTTAAAATTCCTATTCCATATGTATGGAAATGGTTGCTAGAGCGTGGGTAGGAGGGGTAAAATGGGAACACCAAAGGTGAGGTTGTCTTTACTGAATAGCTGTTACACAGCAGAGTTTTCATCCTAGACCTGCAGAGTACTGTTTGGATGCTTCCTCTGTGGCATAGGTAAAGATGCTGTAAAAACCATTATCTGTGTGGGAGCCAAATATAACCTGTTGACATCTGCTGTCATGTTCAGTTCCTTCCTTGGTTTGGATAATTAAAAACTGACACATGAAAATGTTGAATTTAATGTACTTTTTAGAGAGAAAATTTTTATTTTATTTATTTTTCTGAAGTGAGAAGTGGGGAGGCAGAGACAGACTCCTACATGCACCCGACTGGGATCCACCTGGCAAGCCCACTAGTGGGCGATGCTCTGCCCATCTGGGCCGTTGCTCTGTTGCAAATGGAGCCATTCTAGTGCCTGAGGCAGAGGCCATGGAGCCATCCTCAGCACCCAGGTCAACTTTGCTCCAATGGAGCCTTGGCTGCAAGAGGGCAAGAGAGAGAAAGAAGAGGGGGAGGGGGGTAGAGAAGCAGATGGGTTCTTCTCCTGTGTGCCCTGGCTGGGAATCGAACCTGGGACATCCACATGCCTGGCCGATGCTCTACCGCTGAGCCAACTGGCCAGGGCCTAGAGGGAAATTTTTTTAGAAGAAAGTAACAAACTGATGGTACATTTAAGTAATTTTAAAAATTGGTAATTAAAAAATTATGAAAGGTAACAGGTGCTTGTTATCAATAGGCAATTAATATAGAAATGTATGAAATAAAACGTGAATGTTTCTTTACCCTTTTTAATCTCACTCTCTAAGAGTAACCACTGAGCTGGTTGGTAAATATCTTTGCAGACCTTTTTGATACACCTGCAAACACCCCCCCACACAATACATGTTTTGTTTCTACAGGAATAGGATCATTCTGTACACATAGTCCAACTTATTTTATTTTTAAAGATTTTATTTATCGATTTTAAAGAGAGGATAGATATATATGTAGAGAGAAAAGCAAGGGAAGAAACGGGAAGCATCAACTTTTAGTAGTTGCTTCTCGTATGTGCCGTGGCCAGGAAAGCCCAGGGTTTCAAACCATGATAGCATTTCTAGGTAGGTGCGTTTATCCACTGTGCCAGCACAGGTCAGGCCAATTTATTTATTTTATTTTAAGAGAGGGAGGGAGGCAAAATAGGGAGAGATGAGAAGCATCTACTTGTTGTTGTGCCACTTTAGTTGTTCATTGATTGCTTCTCATACATGCCTGCGGGACGCAAGTTGAGCCAGTGACCCCTTGCTCAAGCCAGCAACCTGGGGTTTCAAGACAGTGACCTTTGGGCTCAAGCTAGCAACCTTGGGATCATGTCAGTGATCTGTGCTCAAGCTGGTGAGCCCGCACTCAGCCAGTGACCTCAGGGTTTTGAACTAAGGTCCCAGGTCAGCATTCTATCCACTGCACCAACAACAGTCAGGCAGGCTAACTTATTTTTTAACTAAAAAAGATATTAGTGTCATTTTCCATATCACACACATTTTGTTTAGTTATGAAAGTAATCATGTATTTACAAAAAGGGTTGGGAATTCCTTCTTTGGCCAATATCAAGCATGAAATTTATTTTTTAACTCAGAGAGAGAGAGGGAGACAGAGACAGAAACAGAAAGGGAGAGAGAAGAAAAGCATCAACTCGTAGTGTGACACCTTAGTTGTTTATTGATTACCAAGCATGAAATTTTAATTTATCCTAAAGACAATAATTTCAAAATATCTTTTAAGAAGTGACAGTGATTGACCCTGGCCAGGTGACTCAGTGGACAGAGCATCGTCCCGGTGCACGGAGGTCGTGGGTTTGATCTCTGGTCAGGGCACATATGAGAAGCAACCAAGAAATGTACAACTAAATGGAACAACTAAGTAGAACAATGAGTTGATGCTTCTCTCTCCCTCTCTCTCTCTCTCTCTCTCTCTCTTTTTTCCTCCCCCCCATTCTGTCCTCAAATCAATAGAAAAAAATTAAGTGATAGTGATAATACTTTTAAATTAAAAAATAAAATTTATTGCCTGACCAGGCAATACATGGCTGGAGTGTTGGCCTGGGACACTGAGGACCCAGGTTCAAAACCCCAAAGTCATTGGCTTGAGTGCGAGCTCACCAGCTTGAGCACGGGTCGCCAGCTTGAGCACTGGGTCACTGGCTTGAGCATGGGACCATACACACAACCCCATGGTCACTGGCTTGAGCCCAGAAAGGTTGCTGGCTTGAAGCCTAAGGTTACTGGCTCAGCTGGAGCCCCCAGTCAAGGCACACACGAGAAAACAATCAATGAATAACTAAGGTGCCACAACTATCAGTTGATGCTTCTCATCTCTCCCTTTCTGTTTGTCTGTCTGTATGTCCCTCTCTCTTGCTAAAAAAAGGCATTTAAAAAATACACCTGTTTCCCATCACCTAATTACCACAATTACTTACATATTTTTTCCTGTGGCTTCTTTGGCTTTTTATTGCTTTTCATATGTATAAAATTTTAAAATTATTTAATATCTTTGTATAATAGTAAAGTACAGTAATTAAAATTTATAGTAATAATTTAAGTTAGTAGTTTGGAAAATGCCAAGTGTTGGTCAGGATTCTTTTAAAATATCACTTTGTATTTTTCAGAAATTTTGTAGCAAAGATTGCCAAAATTGCACTGTGTTCATTTAGGTAGTGTTCTTTGTAACTATATGTTATTCCAAATCAGTCTCACATGCAATTTCCTGCTCTTAATTTGTATGTGTGTATGTTTTATATGTATCATATATATGTCATACACATTTTAAGTATTTCCCTTGAAGAGATGATAACATTACCTTTAATTAGAAAAAAAGAGAGAGAAACCATAGTATAATGAAATAGAAGATTTATTCAAACTGAAAAGCCACATATTGTATGATTCCATTTATGTTAACTGTCCCAAATAAGCAAATGATAGGTATACAAAGGAGATTTGTGGTTGCCAGAGGCTGAGAGAAGGTGGGAATGGTGAGTGACTACTAAGGAGTATGGGGTTTCTTTATTAGTGGTTATGAAATATCCTGGAGTTATTTAGTGATGATGGTTACAAAACCTTGTGAATATACCTCACACCTCTCAGAATGACTATCCTCAATAAATCCACAAATGACAAGTGTTGGCAAGGATGTGGAGAGAGGGGAACCCTAGGGCACTATTGGTGGGAATGCAGATTGGTGCTGCCACCATAAGAAGCAGTATGGTGTTTCCTCAAAAGATTAAAAATGGACCTTTTTTGCCCAGGCCGGATAGAGCATCGTCATGAAGCTCAGAGGTTGCTGGTTCAATCCCCGGTCAGGGCACATACAGGAACAGATCTATGTTCCTCTCTCTCTCTCTCTGCCTCTCCCTTCCTCTCTCGCTTAAACTAAGAAATAATAGACCTGCCTTACAATCCAATGACTCCACTTCTGGGGATTTATCTGAAAAACCTGAAACTCTAACCTGAAAGAATGTATGCTCCATGTGTTCATTGCAGCGTTATTTTCTTCTTTCCTTTTTTTTTTTTTTTTTGTATTTTTCTGAAGTTAGGAGGGAAGCAATCAGATAGACTCTTGCGTGCACCCGACCGAGATCCACCTGGCATGCCCACCAGGGGTGATGCTCTGCCCATCTGGGGCATTGCAGCTGGAGCCATTCTAGCACCTGAGGTGGAGGCCATGGAGCTATCCTCAGTTCCTGGGCCAACTTTGCTCCAATGGAGCCTTGGCTGTGGGAGGGGAAGAGAGAGACAAAGAGGAAGGAGAGGGGGAGGGGTGGAAAAGCAGATGGGCGCTTCTCCTGTGTGCCCTGACCAGGAATTGAACCTGGGATTTCCACATGCCAGGCTGATGCTCTACCACTGAGACAGCCGGCCAGGGTCACAGCGTTATTTTCAATAGCTAAGCTAGGGAAGCAGTCCAAGTGCCCATCAATAGATGAGTGGATAACAAAGCTTTGCTACATATATACAATGGAATGTTACTTGGCCATAAAAAAAGTGAAATTTTACCATTTGTGACAGCTTGGATGGACCTAGAGGGTATTGTGCTCAGTGAAATAAGCCAGTCAGAGAAATACCACATGATTTCACTTACATATGGCCTCAAAAGAACAAAATAAGCAAACATACACAAATGAAACATATTCATAGATACAGAGAAAAAATTGGTGTTTTCCAGCTCAACAAAATGGATATAGAAGGAAAATATCTCAACATAATAAAGTCCACTTTTGATAAACCATCAGCTAACTTCATATTAAATGGCATAAAACTGAGGACCTTTCCCCTAAAATCGGGAACAAGACAAGGTTGTCCACTCTCTCCACTCTTATTCAGTGTAGTGCTGGAAGTTCTAGCCAGAGCAATCAGACAAGAAAAAGAAATAAAATTCATTCATATTGGGAAAGAAGAAGTCAAGGTTTCACATTTTGCAGATGATATGACCCTATACATCGAAAACCCCAAAGACTACACAAAAAGACTACTAGAAACAATAAGCCAATACAGTAAGGTCGCAGGATACAAAATTAACATACAGAAGTCCATTGCCTTCCTATATGCCAACAATGAAACACCAGAAAACAAACTCATAATCCCCTCATGGTTGCAACAAAAAAATAAAATACCTTGAAATAAACATAACAAAGAATGTAAAGGACCTATATAATGAAAACTACAAAGCCTTGTTAAGGGAAATCGAAAAAGATAAATGAAATGGAAAAATATTCCTTGTTTTTGGATAGGAAAAATAAGTACAGTCAAAATGACTATATTACCTAAAACAATATACAAATTTAATGCAATTCCCATCAAAATTCCAATGTCTTTTTTTAAAGAAATGGAACAAAAAATCATCAGGTTTGTATGGAACTATAAAAAACCCTGAATAGCCAAAGCAATCCGAAGGAAAAAGAACAAAGCTGGGGCATTACAATACCTGACTTCAAACTATATTATAGGCCATGATAATAAAAACAGCATGGTATTGGCAGAAAAATAGACACTCAGACCAATGGAACAGAATAGAAAGCCCAGAAATAAAACCACATATATATGGTCAAATAATTTTTGATAAAGGGGCCAGAAACACACAATAGAGAAAAGAAAGCCTCTTCAATAAATGGTGCTGGGAAAACTGGAAAGCCACATGCAAAAGAATGAAACTCGACTACAGTTTGTCCCCCTGTACTAAAATTAATTCAAAATGGATCAAAGATCTAAATATAAGACCTGAAACAATAAATTACATAGAGGAAAACATAGGTACTAAACTCATGGACCTTGGTTATAAAGAGCACTTTATGAATTTGACTCCAAAGGCAAGAGAAATGAAGGCCAAAAATAAATGAATGGGACCACATCAGACTAAGAAGCTTTTGCACAGCAAGAGAAACTGACAACAAAAGAAACAGCCAACTAAATGGGAGATGATATTTTCAAACAACAGCTCAGATAAGGGCTTAATATCCAAAATATACAAAGAACTCATAAAACTCAACAAACAAACAATCCAATAAAAAATGGGAAGAGGACATGAACAGACACTTCTCCCAGGAAGAAATACAAATGACCAACAGATATATGAAAAGATGCTCATCTTCACTAGCTATTAGAGAAATGCAAATCAAAACTACAATGAGATACCACCTCACACCTGTTAGATTAGCTATCATCAACAAGACAGGTAATAACGAGTGTTGGAGAGGCTGTGGAGAAAAAGGAACCCTCATCCACTGCTGGTGGGAATGCAAATTAGTACAACCATTATGGAAGAAAGTATGGTGGTTCCTTAAAAAATTGAAACTAGAACTACCATATGACCCAACAGTCCCTCTACTGGGAATATACCCCCAAAACTAAAAAACATTGGTACGTAAAGACACATGCAGCCTCATGTTCATTGCAGCATTGTTCACAGTGGCCAAGACATGGAAACAACCAAAAAGCCCTTCAATAGATGATTGGATAAAGAAGATGTGGTACATATAAACTATGGGATATTACTCAGCCATAAGAAATGGTGACATTGGAACATTTACAACAACATGAATGGACCTTGATAACATTATACTGAGTGAAATAAGTAAATCAGAAAAAACTAAGAACTATATGATTCCATACATAGGTGGGACATAAAAATGAGACTCAGGGACATGGACAAGAGTGTGAAGGAGAGGGAGGGAGTTGGGGGAGGGGAGGGGCACAAAGAAAACCAGATAGAAGGTGACAGAAGACAATGACTTTGGGTGATGGTATGCAACATAATCAAATGTCAAAATAACCTGGAGATGTTTTCTCTGAACCTACGTACCCTGATTGATCTATGTCACTCCATAAAAATGAATAATAATAATAAAAAAATCCCAAAACACAAAAAAATTACTTGTATTCAAAATTTTTAAAAGAGGGGTGTTTTCCAGAGGGGAGGGGAGGTTGGGACACCGAGTGAAAGAGGGGAAGGGACTAAGAAGCAAAAATTGGTAGTTGCTGAATAGTCACGAGGATGTCAAGTACAGCACAGGGGACCTCGTCAGTGATACTGTGAAACTGTATGGTGCGGGATGGGGTACTGGAGATGTCCAAGGGAACTCTGTCAGTATGTGATTGTCTAACCACTAAGAAAAAATCTTTTGAATATACTACAAACTACTGTATTGTATACACTTTAAAAGGGTGACTTTTATGGTATGTGAATTATATCTCAATAAAAAAGACTTAATCAAATTGTACAGAAACTGATGTGTGAACTCTCAGAACTTCCCAGTTGATGCTGTCCTATTTCCTGGAGCTTTTTTGGGTTGCTGTTCTGTTCATCGATCATGTAGCTCATTTGTACTCTATAGTTTGCTTTATATGTAAATATGTCTCATTTTCAGTAAATATTTGATGACCTGCTGTGTGCATGTGTTTAATCTTAAAAAGTTAAAAGACAATAAATGTCTGTTATTAAAATATAGAAAATTCTGGGAAAGTCTCTGAAACCTGGAAATTGCTTTGTTTTTCAGTGCTCGAATTTGTGTGGTCTGGGCCAGTGAATGGAGAACATGGTTTAATATCTTAAAGTGCCATACCCTAATACTGCATTTTGTTCTCCCGGGTGTAATTGTCTTTAAGCATCTTGAATTGTACGTTTTAAAATGTTCTTTATTTTAGTATTTTAAAGTTTTTTAACCGGGGGAGAAAATATAGTAGTATTTTAAAAGTCCAAAAATTAGCTACTAAATTTGGAGAAAAACTTATTCACAGAGTGGGTGAGGATGTGATGAAACAGGGAGCCCTTGTTTACTATTGCTCGGCCACCTGGAGTGGAATTTTGCCAGTCCCTCAATCCAAATAAAGCTGCCAAGGTTTCCATGGTGTGGGTTTAAATTGAGCAAAGATGAGTGCTTTGTTTTGAAACTTGGTTGAAAAAAATGCCAATAGTGACTGAAGCATGTTAACGTAGAATTTAGAGATTGTCATCAGTTATGCAAAGAAAATATATAATGATTAAATATTTGTAAGATGTGCCTTCATATAATATATATACTATCTCACTTGATCTTCATCTTAATCCTGCAAATTCTTATCCCCATGCCCATTTAACTCAGGAGGAAACATAATAAGGTTGCCTAGCTAATAAGGAGTAGATAACTTCTAGATCAGTGTTTTCTTTTTTTAGCAAAGGAGAGAGAGAGAGAGACAGACAGGCAGACAGACAGACAGGAAGAGTGAGAGAGATAAGAAGCATCAACTTGTAGTTGCAGCACTTCAGTTATTCCTTGATTGATTTCTCATATGTGCCTTGACTGGAGGGGCTCCAGCTGAGCCAGTGACCTTTGGGCTCAACCCAGCGACCATGAGGTCATGTCTGTGATCTCATGCTCAAGCCAGGGACCCTATGCTCAAGCCAGCGGCATTGGGGTTTTGAACCTCAGTTCTCAGAGTCCCAGGTTGACGCTGTATCTACTGCATCAGGCTAGATCAGTGTTCTTATAACTGTACTATTGAGAGATTAAAATTATTCCCTTCTAGAATTATTATCTTTTTTAGTTTGGATACATGAGGCAGGAGTGGAGTGGCGTAGAAGGACAGTATGATGATCTAAAACTACCTTGGCCTCCATCTGGTTCTCTTGGGTTTTCTCTCAGTGTTTTAAGAGAATTTTCTCTTCATTTAGTTTTTGGTGTTTCTTAGTGTTCAGTTGGTCATTTTTTTTCTCCAGGTTGTTTTAGTGATTTTCTGCCTTTGCTTAGAAGAGTTATTCTGCAAGGGTCAAAACTGAGAGATAAATTTTATTGAAACTTGCTTTCCATAAACTAATTTTTGCATTTGCTTTCTATGTTTGCTTCTTCAGAGATAATCTTTCCTGTTGTTCTTCATGTAGGTAGAATTTATTTTCAGCTTTCCTGGGACTTCAGGTAATTAATGTATCTGTTGTTATTATATCAAGTATTTTGCTTCCCCTGAGTGTTAACTTTTTTTTTTGTATTTTTCTGAAGTTGGAAACGGGGAGAGACAGTCAGACTCCCGCATGCGCCCGACCGGGATCCACCCGGCGCGCCCACCAGGGGCAACACTCTGCCGCGACCAGAGCCACTCTAGCGCCTGGGGCAGAGGCCAAGGAGCCATCCCCAGCGCCCGGGCCATCTTTGCTCCAATGGAGCCTTGGCTGCGGGAGGGGAAGAGAGAGACAGAGAGGAAGGAGGGGGGAGTGGAGAAGCAGATGGGCGCTTCTCCTATGTGCCCTGGCCGGGAATCGAACCCCGGTCCCGCACACGCCAGGCCGACGCTCTACTGCTGAGTCAACCGGCCAGGGCCAGTGTTAACTTTTATTTATTTTTTGCTTGTTTGTTAAATTCCTTCTTTAGAAAAAGAATGGAATTCCGTGAACACCTATGAGCTCCAACTCCCGCCCCACTCCCTTTTGGCAAAGAAACCCTAAACCTGGATTATCTGACAGTGGATAATCGAAGCGGTATTTTACTGTTGAGCCCCAATAGACTATATCAAAAACTAGTTCTGTGTCAGCATGTTTAAAAGGCAGTCTAATTCTTACATGATATTTATTACCTATTAGGTTTTTGTTCCAAATCATTGTCAGTTATTTTCCTTGATTCTACATGTTAGAGGTTGGTCTGAGTTGTACGATTAAAACCAGTACTCCATTGGCAATATGCTAAGTCTTAATTAGGGGATCTGTACTTTCTTTTTTTATTTTTTAGGTGAGAGGAGGGAAGGGAGCACTGGGATCCAGCTGGCAACCCCATTGGGAGCAGTGCTTGAGTACTGAGCTATTTTTAGAACCTGAGGTGATATGCTCCAGGGAGCTATCCTCAGAGCCTGGAGCCACAGACCAATTGAGCCACTGGCTGTGGGAGGGGGTGAGGGGGAAGGAAGGGAGAAGCATATGCTCGCCTCTCCTGTGTGCCCTGACCAGAAACGAACCCGGGATGTCCATACGTCGGGCCTATGCTCTATCCACTGAGCCACTGGCCAGGGCCTACTTTCTAACATAATATTTTTTTTTTTGTCTTTTTGCAAACATATAGACATGCAAAAGATAAATACACAAAGAAATATTTTAGTTCAATATAATGGACCTTCTCTAGAGGCTAGCAGCCAAATGTCAGTTGTAGTTCTTCCATAAAATGAGGTTTCAGATTTCTGTTAGTTGAATAAATGTGCTTTTAGCACTCAGATTGACTTCAAATGTGTGCCTAACAACTATCATTTAACAAGTGCTACTGCTCTTTAATTCCCTGAACCATGCTTTAGCCTGGTTCTTTGTTGTTATCCTTTAGTCCATAATTGTTGCTTAGAAGTTACATAGTGTTAATTTGGCACAGTGACCAATTTGGACTCTACATTTTCATCATTTTTGTGAAGTTGTGAGAGACTAAAAACTTTTGAGTGAATAAAGGGGTTCTGTACTGAGTCTTATGGATGACTTTATGCTATTGGACACTTTGGCCAGCAATATAAATCTAAGAGAGATGTAGTTTAAAGAAATAATTGTTTTTTAAAATAATGGCTTTATTGCAATGCAATTCACACACCATACATTTAAGTTTTGTTTTTAAGCTTTCCACTTGAGAGGGAGAGGAGGGAATGGAGGGGTGGAGAATGGAAGAAGAGAGAGAAAGCACGAACCCACTGTTCCCCTTAGTTGTTCCATTTAGTTGTGCACTCAATGGTTGCTTCTAGTACATGCCCTGAAGAGAGATCAAACCCATGACCTTGGTGTGCTGGGATGATGCTCTAACCATTGAGATACCTGGCCAGGGCCTTACATTTTTAAAGTGTATAATTCAGTGGTTACATTTTTGTGCAACCATCACCACAGTCAATTTTGGAATATTTTCATCACTCTCCCTCGAAAAACCATATCCATTAAAACTCAATCCTTCCCCACAGCCCTAGGCAACCCACTAATCTATTTTCTGTCTCTATGGTTTTGCCTATTCTGGACTCATACAGTATGAATGGAATCATAATATATACATGTGGCTATTTGCATATGCCTTCTTTCACTTAGCATATTGTTTTCAGGGTTTAGCCACATTGTAGCATATACTAGTCCTTCATAATAATATTCCACCTTTTATTAGGTTATACCACCTTTTATTTGCACACTCAACAGATGATAGACATTTGAGTTGTTTCCACTTTTTGGTTATTATGAATTTGCTGTTTTGAGCATTCATGTTCATATTTTTGTGTGGATGTATGTTTTCAGTTCTCTTAGGTGTATTCTTAGGAATGAAATTGTTGAGTCATATGGCAACTCTGTGTGTAACCTTTTGAGGAATTGACAAACTGTTTTCTAAAGCAGTTGTGCATTTTACTTTCCTACTGGCAATATGTGAGGGTCTGATTTCTTCATATCTTCACCAACACTTGTTACTTTCTGTCTCTTTGATTATCACCATCTCTGTGGGTGTGAGGTACCATATCTGATCATGTTTTAATTTCTATCTCCCTGATGATTAATCTGAAATATTGTTTCTAAAGTGGTTTTCTTTATTGTAAAGTGATTGCCTGTATTGTAAATTTAGGTTGTGGTCGTAAATTTTGGAAAAGAAACAAGAAAATATTTATTGCGCATAACCTTCCCATCTAGAGGCAGTCACTGTTAAAATTTTGATCTATTTGTCTGATCAGGCAGTGGCACAGTGGATAGAGCATCAGATTGGGAAAACTTTGAAACCCTGAGGTGGCTGGCTTGAGTGTCGGCTCATCCGGCTTGAGTGCGGGCTCACCAATTTAAGCATGGGCTTACTGGCTTGAGCACAGGCTCATTGGCTTGAGCATGGGGTTGCTGGCTTGAGCGTGGGATCATAGACATGACCCCATGGTCACTGGCTTGAGCCCAAAGGTCACTGGCTTGAAGTCCAAGGTTGCTGGCTTGAGCAAAAGGTCACTCACTCTGCTGTAGCCCCCGGTCAAGGCACATATGAGAAAGCAATCAATGAACAAACAATCAACGAACAACTAAGATGCCAGAACGAAGAATTGATGCTTCTCATCTCTCTCCCATCCTGTCTGTCCCTATCTGTCCATTTCTCTGACTCTGTCTCTGTCAAAAAAATTTTTTTTATCTGCTTGCTTTGAGACTTTATTTTTATTTATTTATAAGATCTACCGGAAAGTTCTGTCCATTTTGGAATAAAACAAAATACAAATTTTTCTTACCGTCAATAAACTTTATTAAATAATATATTTCCACACTGATCCTATCTTCCGAATATGGTCTGAAATGGTTTGCTGAGCTGAATTAAGCCTTTCTGTGATCTCCGATGTTGTCAGAAAAGGATCTTGCTCCAACACGGTCTTAACAACATCGTCATCAATCAAAGATGGTCGCCCAGAACGTGGCTTATCAGAAAGGTCGAAATCACCTGTTTCGAATTTTTTGAACCATCTTCTGCATGTCCTATCAGAAACTGTACCTTCACCAAACACTTTCAATAAATTTCTACATGCTTCTGTAGCATTTCTTCCTTGTTAAAATTCGTATACAATACAGTGGCGTAAATGAACTTTATCAGTAGCCATGGGTACACTATCGCTTTACACATAAGACTAACGTGAATCAACTTTGTTTTAGTTAATTTGCTACATCAGTATGTATACATTAAGTGATAAAAATAGAGAGGCACACATGCACCAAATAAACGTGTGCTTACATGTCGAAACTTGTTGTGATAGAAACGGACAGAACTTTCCGGGAGACCTTATATATAAATAATAAAATAAATATAAGGTTGTTACGTCACAGATTTTCACCTATTGTGTGTGGGGGTGTTGGTGTTCTGGCACCTAACCCCGCAATAGATGAGAGACCACTTTTTTAACATTAATATTTCCTTTCTCATGTCATTAAAGTCTTTTTGAAAACATTGATATAATAAAAATGCTAACATTTATTTAGTCTACTGTGTATCAGGCCCTATGTTAAATGTTTTAAACAAGTTTTACTAGTTTGGATAAAAATTCTAGTTTAGAGAACATGTGAATTTAGTTTTATAAATGCTTTTAGTACATTGAGTCAAAATTGAGGTCCATAACTGCTATCTTATTCAAATGTATGAATTTTGGTGAAAAGCAAATACATGTTAAAAACAATAACAATTCAACTGTCTTGACAATTGGAATTTGCTATAGCAATTAAGTCTAACTTATTCCTGTCCTCTCTCCTCTATGAGACTGCCTTATATAGACTTAAAACAACAACAACAATAATTCTACACACTTCTTTCCAGGAAATTATCTTTTTGGACACCTTGAAGTCAGTGACAACAGTTTTTAGTTTTCCAAAAGATGTGAGACTATCAATTTAATGTGTATGATATAAACTGGGATTTAGGAGCAGTTTGTAATCATAGATGAGATGGAGTATGGAATCATAGATATCTAGACTCTTTGTAGTTAGAATGGACTTAGAGATCATCTCAGTTAAAGCCCGCTACCATCCTTATCATAGCCTGCAGGGCTGTGTTTTCTTTGGCCTGTCCCAGCCTCTCCGGCCTCCACTTTCTCCACTCCCCTTCTCACTCACTTCAGTGCAGGCATATTGGCCTTTTCTCTGTTCCCCAAATTACAAAGACCCTTCCTGCCACAGAGCCTTCAGACACTCTGCTTCCTCTGCCGTAAGGCTTCCTCCACCTATAACACGCAATTAATTCCTGCTCATCCTTTTAGGTCTTAGCTGGATATTCACTTCCCCAGGGAGGCTTCTGTAAGTAGCACCCCACCCTTCCCAGAGCCAACCAGCTCTGTCTGCTATAATGTCCTCTTCGGAATCCTGTGCTTTTCCTTCATGGCATGTACCACAGTTTTTATCATACAGGTGGCTGTGTTATTTGCTGTGTTGTTTGATATCTGATTCCCCACTTAGAGTGGAAGTTCTGTGATGACAAGGACTGGTTCGCCACTGTCCAGCTCTGTTGATTTTCTTTGCATGGAGAAATTTTTTAAGCTTGAAGTATAGTTTCATTTGTCTATTTTTGCTTTTGTTGCCTGTGCTTTTAGTGCCATATCCAAGAAATCATTGTCCATTCCAATGTCATGAAGCTTCCCCCTGTTTTTTTCTAGGAATTTTATAATTTCAGGTCTTCTGTTGGCTCTGTTCACCATTTTGAATTAATTTTTGTATATGATACAAGGTAGGGGGTCATATTCATTTTATTACATGTGGATATTTTTTCCAACGCCATTTATTGAAGAGACTGTCCTTTCCTCATTGTGTAGTATGGCATCCTTCCTAAAGATCATTTGACTGTATACATGAGGGTTATTTTGGGCCCTCTTTTCTGTTTTATTGATCTGTGTGTCTTTATTCCAGTAACATTCTGTTTTGAATACTGTGACTGTGTAATATGTTTTGAAATTAGAAAGTGTAAGACTTCCAGCTTTGTTCTTCTCAAGACTATTTTGGTTACCCATGGTCCTTTGAGATTCCATATAAATTTTAGGGTAATGTCTTTTCTTTTTTTAGGGTAATGTTTATTGTTTCTGCAAAAAATGTCATTGGTATTTTAACAGGGATTACATTGAATCTCTAAATTGCTTTGTGTAGTATGGACATTTTAACAATATCATCTTCTAGTCCATGAATATGGGATGTCTTTCCATTTATTTATCATCTTTAATTTCTTTCAGTAATGTTTTGTAGTTTTCAATGTGCAAGTCTTTTGCCTCCTTGGTTAAGTTTATTCCTAAGTATTTTATTCGTTTTTTTTTTTTTAAGTGAGAGGATTAGAGGCAGAGAGACATACTCCCGCATGTGCTCTGATCAGAATCCACCCAGCAACCCCCATCTGGTGCCAGTGCTCGAATCAACCGAGCCATCCTTAGCAGCCAGGGCTGATGCTGGAACCAATTGAGCCACTAGCTACAAGAGGGGAAGAATGAGAGAAGGGACAGAGGGAGAGGAAAAAAGCAGATGGTTGCTTCTTATGTGAGCCCTAACTGGGGATTGAACCTGGAATGTCCTCACACCAGGCCAATGCTCTGTCCAACTGAGCAAACCAGCTAGGGCCTATTTTATTCTTTCTGACGCTATTGTAAATGAGATTGTTTTCTTAATTTCTTTTTCAGAGTGTTCATTATTAGTGTATAGAAATATAACTGATTTTGGAGTGTTGATTTTGTATCCTAAAATTTTGCTCAGTTTGTTTATTCTAATGGTTTTTTGTAGACTCTTGAGTTTTCTACTCATAAGAAAGAGTTTGTCATCTGCAAACAGATAATTTTACTTCTTGCTTTCCAATTTAAATTACTTTTATTTAAATTTTTTTTTCTTGCCTAATTTTTCTGGCTAGGACTTTCAATACTGTGTTGAAAAGAAGTGGTGAGTGGGCATTTTTGCCTTGTTCCTGATCTAAGAGGAAAAGCTTTTAGTTCTTCACTGTTGAGTGTATTGTTAGCTGTGGGCTTTTCAAAAAATGATCTGATTTTTTAATTTTAAAAAGGTGTTAATATTATCATTTAATACGCTTATACCTTTGAGCATGATTAAACTAAAGAATAGTGAATAAGATTTTAGAGAAGGAATGAGCCAACAGAAAACTTATTAAAATTAAGTAAGAGACAGAGAACTTGGATCAGAAGCTGCAACTTATTTCCTCGGGACACTAATTTATGGAAAATTTGCTTGGTTTTTGATCCCGCGGCAATCTGGCTTTTACCCACATTTTTTGGCTGTCTTGAAGGTAACCAGTGATCGCTGAAGTCCAAAACCAGTGGTTTTTTCTTAAACAACTCCTTAATCTATCTGTAGCATTTCACACTATCAAACCTTCTTAACTGTTTCTTCACTCAGTTAAATCTTTGTGGTTCTCTTACCACTTTGACTGCTTTTTCAGTTATCATGATTCCTCTTCCTTCTCTTGCTTTGCAAATGTGCGCATTCTCTGAGCTTCCGCTTCTGGTTGCATCTCTTTTCCCACTTGGTGTTCTCTCTCAGTGATCTCATTGACCATAATGGTTTCAGTCATCATTGGCATGCAGTTGATTCACAAACCTGCCTCTTCTTTAAGGTTACAATTCCACTTTTTTGATTGTCCTTGGTACCATCTAAATGTCTTACCAGAACTTCTAAAATTCCAAACTTTATCTTTCCTTCCCCGTGTGTTTAAAATCTCCTTCATCCTGTGACTGTTCCCCAAACGTGGCTGGTGTGCAGCTCCGGCCCTGCTTTTCATCCCGCCATTTCCTTTCCTGTCCTTTGGAATACTTTACCCTGCTCTCTGCAGTATGCTTCAAGGTTCACCTGAAATACCATCTGTTCTGCAAAGTAATAATCCGGGCTCTAGATGACCTACTTGTTCTTTGCTCCAAAATCCTTTAATTGGGTGTCTTCTATAGATTATTTTAAAAAATTACAAAGTTCTTTGTGATTTGTTCTGTTTACTTTTCAAGCCATAAATCTAGCCTCTCTTCCCCAGTCTCCCTCAACCAGGAACCCTGGAATTCACCACATAATCCTCACAGAAGCTCTTGTTCCTCAGAGCAGGGCTCTTCGCTTTCGTGTGCATGTCACTTCCTCATTCTCTCACTTAATGATTTTTTAGGGGTGCTGGTGGATAGAGTTGATGGAAGTGGCCTTTGAAACTAATCCTATAGAGATATCTTTCATCATATGTCTTCCGTCTACTGAGTTCTACAAGCAGTTTGGCATAGTGGAAACAGACAGCATTTGAACTTTGACTTAGACTCTGGTTTTGATATTTATTAACCATGTGAACTTGGTAAAAATAGTCAATTTTTCTGAATCTCTATTTCTATTCAGTAAAATAAAGATACTATTTAACCTTACAGGGCTAATATGAGGTTTAAGTGAGAAGGCTGCATATAACATGTCAGACATCTAAGTTTTCATTAAATGGTGTTAAAGAAAAGAAAGAAGGAAGAAATGCTGCAGCAGGAGCTATTGTGTTCGCTTCATGGGATCAGCTGTGTGCGATGAGGGCCGGGGAGGTGGTGCCAGAGTGAGACAGTGTGCTGAGGCAGGACGCTGAGGGCAGGGTGCTGAGGGCGGGGCGCTGAGACAGGGTGCTGAGGCAGGGTGCTGAGGGCGGGGCGCTGAGGGCACGGTGCTGAGATGGCGCGCTGAGGGCAGGACGCTGAGACCGGGGTGCTGAGGGCGGGGTGCTGAGGGCAGGGCGCTGAGACAGGGTGCTGAGGGCGGGGCGCTGAGGGCACGGTGCTGAGATGGCGCGCTGAGGGCAGGACGCTGAGACCGGGGTGCTGAGGGCGGGGTGCTGAGGGCAGGGCGCTGAGACAGGGTGCTGAGGGCGGGGTGCTGAGGGCAGGACGCTGAGGGCGGGGTGCTGAGGGCAGGGCGCTGAGGGTACGGTGCTGAGATGGCGCGCTGAGGGCAGGACGCTGAGACCGGGGTGCTGAGGGCGGGGTGCTGAGATGGGGTGCTGAGATGGCGCGCTGAGGGCAGGACGCTGAGACCGGGGTGCTGAGGGCGGGGTGCTGAGATGGGGTGCTGAGATGGGGCGCTGAGGGTGGGGCGCTGAGATGGTGCGCTGAGGGTGGGGTGCTGAGGGCGGGGCGCTAAAGGCAGGGCACAGAGCATCTCTTCCTATTCCTGGGGAACTGGTTTACAAACCATGAAGTCTAGTTAGCAGTCAGGAGAAACTTCTCTCTAGTGCTTCAGCCAGCTAGTGACTTCTTCCTTACAGAACATACAACACTTTGTTTCTACTTCTCTAAGAAGAAATGTGTTGATGGCACAGTGGATGGGGCATTGACCTGGAGCTCTGGATTGCCAGTTCCAGGCTCCCAGCTTGCCCGGTCAAGGCACATATGAGAAGCAGCTATGAGTTGATGCTTCCTTCTCCCCACTCCCTTCATTCTATCTCTCTCCTCTGTCTAAAATCAATAAAAATAAAAATAAAAAAAGAAAGAAATGCTTTGCTTATATTGTCCTGCCTCGTTCAGTACATCTTCCATATTGTCCCAGAATATGGCATATGGCTTTTACTTTATTTTACTTTTTTTTAGAGAGAGAGAGTGGAGAGAGACAGAGAGAAAGGAAGGGGGAGAAGTGGGAAGCATCAACTCATAATAGTTGCTTCCCGTATGTGCCTTGACCAGGCAAGCCCAGGGTTTTGAACCAGTGATTTCAGTGTTCCAGGTCGACACTTTATCCACTGTTCTACCACAAGTCAGGGTATATTACTTTTTTAAGTGAGAAGAGGGGAGATAGACAGACTCCTGCATGTGCCCTGACTGGGATCCACCTGACAACCCCATCTGAGGCCAGTGCTCAGACCAGCTGAGCTATCCTTAGTGCCTAGGGCTGAAGCTTGAACCAGTTGAGCCACTGGCTTTGAAAGGGGAAGAGAGATAGATGGGGGAGAAGGAGAGAAGCAGATGATTACTTCTCACGTGTGTCCTGACTGGGGATCGAACCTGGGATGTTCGTACACTGGGCCAACTCTCTATCCACTAAGCCAACTGGCCAAGGGTCCAAAATATGGCTTTTAAAATGCAGGTTGTATGTTGCTCCCGTATACTCTTTTAATACAGATAACTCTTAATGAATTATAAGGCTCTTCATGATCTGGTCTTCATCTACCTTTTTAGCCTCATTTTTCACTGTGCCCCATGCAGTGGACATTTGTCATTTTCTGTCCAGTTTCTGAGCTCTTTTCTTTTTTTTTTAAAAAAAATATTTATTTATTTATTTATTTTATTAATTTTAATGGGGTGACATTGATAAATCAGGGTACATATGTTCAGAGAAAACATCTCCAGATTATTTTGACATTTGATTATGTTGCATATTCCTCAGCCAAAGTCAAATTGTCTTCTGTCACCTTCTATCTGGTTTTCTTTGTGCCCCTCCCCTCCCCCACCCCCTCTGAGTCTCATTTTTATGTCCCATCTATGTATGGAATCATATAGTTCTTAGTTTTTTCTGATTTACTTATTTCGCTCAGTATAATGTTATCAAGGTCCATCCATGTTGTTGTAAATGATCTGATGTCATCATTTCTTATGGCTGACTAGTATTCCATAGTATATATATACCAAAGCTTTTTAATCCACTCGTCCACTGACGGACACTTGGGCTGTTTCCAGATCTTTGCTATTGTGAACAAGGCTGCCATAAACATGGGGGTGCATTTCTCCTTTTGGAACAGTGCTATGGTGTTCTTAGGGTATATTCCTAAAAGTGGGATAGCTGGTCTTATCTTTGTGAAATTCCACAGTGTCTTGGTGGCAACAGGACCTGTCTCGCATCTCAGACATAGAGAAGTTCAGATACTCATTTTCCCTGTTCCCTGACAGCTAGAGTGAAGGAATGTGACTCAGGTTCAGCCAATGGGATTTTGAATCTGCATCTGGGTCACTAGCCAGTGATGGCCTCATGGTGGCCTTTTGGTGGAGACATCATCGCAATGGCAGTGGTGTCTCCACCACGCTGTTCCTAGGAGTATTTATTGCCATGGTGCCTTGCCTAGCTTGGTCACAGCTTAGTTTCAGAGCCAAGATTTTCCAGTACTTGTGTTGGATCTTTGAGGTTATCCATTGTTTTTTCAAAAAATTCCTTTTCTGTTTAAAGGAACTCAAGATAGTTTCTGTTATTTGCATTTATAAAGGGCCTCAATTCATTACCACTCTCTAGCACCAGGGGCTTAATTCACATTAGACTTTCGGCAGTTCTTCCAAACTGACCATGTTGTCTCCACTGTCATAAACCAGTGCAACTAGTATTTTCAGATCCCAAGCGAGAATTGTGCGGAATTAAGAAAATAGACTTAAAGAATTAAAGAATTAAAAGATGGGGTCGGGAGAGCTCTGCAGTTACTGCTAGCAGAAACAGACCGCCCTAGCAGAAAAAAAATGGCTGCCCCCCAAAACCGCATCTTTCTTTCTTTATAGGACAAAGTGGGACATTAGCAAATCAATAAGATCTTTTCTGATTACAGTTTCCAAGGCAACCCAATAATTCTACCAAGTGCAGAAAACCTCCACCATACATTAACATACACAAAGAAGCCAGTCTTTCTGGGGAACATGGGGAGCAGGACGAGCATCACAGCTAACATGGAGGTGTGTGGAAGGGCTTACTTAGCCTTTCGCAACTTAATCAGGCAAGTGAGGTGGGGGGTTGGGCAGCAGCCAGTTCCCAGCACCTCTGTCCCCCAGAAATCCAAACTCTAAAAACTCTGTTGATTTTTCAGTCTCCGACACTCCACTTCTGGGCTTTTTTTATATTCTGTCTACCTGGGACACTCTGGGACACTCTTCACTCCATTCTTGAACTGTTTGACTCCTGATGGTCCTTTAGGACTCATCTCTGTTGTCATATCACACTTTCTGCAAGCCTTCCCCAAATTCTTTTTTTTGACTTTTTTATTGTTATTGATTTTTTTTTAGAGAGAGAAAAACATTGATTTGTTGTCCTACTTATCCACTTAATTATATATCCATTAGTTGATTCTTGTATGTGCCCTGACTGGGGATTGAACCCACAACCTTGGTGTATCCAGACTATGTGCTAACCAACTGGCTACCCAGCCAGGGCTCTTTTTACCATTCTTTTTTTTTTTTTTAAGAGAGAGAGAGAGGAAAGAAAGAGTGAGAAACATCAACTTGTAGTTGCTTCACTTTAGCTGTTCATTGGTTGCTTCTTGCACATGCCAAGCTAGTGACTCCTTGCTTAAGCCACAACCTTGGATTTAAGCAGCAACCTTGGGGTCATGTCCATGATCCTGTGGTCAAGCTGGGGACCTCAGTGTTCTGGGTCAAGGCTCCACCCACTGTACCGCCACCAGTCAGGCTCTTCCCTCAATTCTTAAGATTGGGTTAGATTCTTGTTGTTCCCACAGAACCTTCTGCTTATATCTATTCTATTCAATAGTAGTTATCACACTATACTGTAATTGTCTTGACATTCCCTGGAGACATGGGCTAGTATTATATTAAGTATCTTTACATTGTACCTGGCAAGATAATAATTACCATTTAAATTTTATCTGTTGAATTAGTGAAAAACTATTGAATATACACTGTTACATTAAAATTTATCTATTTGTTTATCTGTTTTCTTTAATAAACTGTGAATGTTCTAAGAGGAGAGACCAAGTTCTTCATCTTTATATCCTTATTTTGTAGCAAAGTACTTGGCTCAGTGTAGATGCTGTGAGAATGTTGAATGCATGATTGAGTGACTGAATGGCAAAGCTGTCTTTTAGAATTTCAGTTGAACTGTTTTACCCTCCCAAAAGTATCTTCTTTGACTCTATAGGTAAAATGAGGTGTCTGCATGCGGGTCTTGAGTAATTGACATTCTCAACTCCTCTGTCCCAGGATTGGTAGTGTATTTAGAAGATAATGTGTACATACGAAAACAGTAACTATTTGACAAGTCAATATTTTATATGCCAATTGAGTGATGTGGACAGATGTTGCTTCAGTGTCAGGCTAAATGTAACATTCTTAATTCAGGCTTTGAAAGTACAATACCTAAGCATACATGTAGAAACTGGTTACTGGTTAATTGGATTGGTTCAAATGGAAGCCTATAGTAGCCTTTGTCCTTCTCTTGTACTTGGCTTATATAATATTACTTATTTTGGACTGGTTCATTAAAATTTTCCCTCATTCATTTTTAGGTCCAAGACAACTTTGACAAGATTGAATTCAATAGGATGTGTTGGACCCTTTGTGTCAAGAAAAACCTCACAAAAAGTCCCCTGCTTATTTCGGAAGAAGATACATTTAAAGTATGGGTTATTTTCAACTTTTTATCTGAGGACAAGTATCCATTAATTATTGTGCCAGAAGAGGTAAGGTGTGGCTCTGGGCCATCTTTGCATTTAATAGCTCTAACTTGGAAGTATTTGTGTTAAGGCAGTGTAGATTTGGAAGGAGATCCTGGCTAGTCTTTTTGGATGAGAGGCAAAACAACTTGAATACAAAAAAGTCCAAAACTTAAGTGATTGGGGTCATGTAATATCACCGGAGATTTGCAGACAGGGTGTGACTCTTCTTCTCTAAATTGCTATAATTATAGATGAATCCATCCTCACGTCCAAAGAATATTTATTCAGTACAAGTCATTACCATAAGACTGGCCGAGTGATGCTATATGCAGAAACACATAGGATCGAGTATATTTTCAGGGCTATTTTATATAAGAAAATACTATCATTTTAGCATCCAGGATGATGACTTTTCACTGTACTTGCCAAAGTAAATGAAAAAGGACATTTGCTTGTTTTGTTTTGGGTTCTTTTTCCAAACCTTCCAAAGGAAAACAAACAGAGGAGTAAGGTTCTGTGCTACCTTACTGCCTTAAAAAAATTATACCTGTAATACATGCTTATGACATTTAGAAACTCCTAGTTCTAAACTTGACTAGTACATTTAGAAACTCTTCATAAGATGTAAAATTAAAATCAGCTGTAGTCCTCCCCTTAAAAACAAGTCATCTGTAGTACATTAACCTTGGACAAATTATGTAACCTCTTGGGTTCTAATTTCCTCACTTAATAGAACAGAGCTTATAACTATGTTAACTCTAAGGTTAATTTATGTTAACTCTAAGGAGAATCTATGTTAACTCTAAGGAGATTCTGCATTTGAAAGATTTAGCTCAGTGCCCAGCATGTAATGTGTACTCACTCAGTAAATGTGTTAACTTCTATGACTACTATTATTGCATCAATTTTTTGCACAATATTCTGCATATTTCTTGAGGATAAATTTCTAGCAGTAAAATTCTGAGTCCTAGAAAATGTGTACTTTCAAGGTATTAGATGACTAAGGCAGAGTGGTCCTTCACCTAAAAAATGTATACTTTCAAGGTATTAGATGACTAAGGCAGAGTGGTCCTTCACAGAAACCGTACCAATGTAGACACCTTCCATTAGTAGTGGAGAGCGTTCTTTATTACCCATCCTGCCAATACAGAGTCTAGACTGTGGTTTCTGTGATCCTTGTTTATGTTAGGAAACTCTTTAAATCTTTACACTACATTACTTTATTTAATATCAGCAAGCATTTATTGACTACCAACAGTAAGTGAGGCACCAAGAGGAATACAAAGTGAGAAAGATTGTTTCCTGCCTTCAAGGAGTTTGCAGTCTACTGAAGGAAACAAAATAAGTCAAATGTAATTCAAGGCACAACCTGTTAGGAGAAGATACAGATACCATGTAATAAGGTGACCAACTTTTTTACAATGAAAAGGAGGACAAAAATAAATTGAAGAAAACAATATCGTAAATAAAAGAAACATTTTATTCATTGCAACAATAATACACTATAATATGCTAAATGCATAATAAAAACATTTGTAATATTTTATATTGTAATTATGCTTATATGCCTATTAATTTTTAATAATAACTGTAAGAAAAAAGTACTCGTTTAGATACAAATACGTCACATCACACACAATGGATTGACTCTGCATCAATTGAATATGGACATTTACAGATTAGTCTTCCAATATCAAAAAGGAAGACATGTAGGAGAATACTTTTTGAGGGAGGACAGAACTTAACAAAAGAAAGACTGTTCTCCCTAAAGGAGATGATTGGTCCCCTGACATGTAACCACAGGGAAGAAAGAGATTTATCCCAGCTCTGGGGAAGTAAGGGAACAAACAGGGAGGCTTTCTAAGAGAGGCAACACAGTGTAGTAATTCTTTTTTTTTATGTGGGGGAGGGGACAGACAGGGACAGACAGAAAGGGAGAGAGATGAGCCTGACCTGTGGTGGCGCAGTGGATAAAGTGTCGACCTGGAAATGCTGAGGTCGCCGGTTCGAAACCCTGGGCTTGCCTGGTCAAGGCACATATGGGAGTTGATGCTTCCAGCTCCTCCCCCCTTCTCTCTCTCTCTCTCTCTCTCTCTCTCTCTCTCTCTCTCCTCCCTCTCTCCCTCTCTGTCTCTCTCTCTCCCCCTTTCTCTCTCCTCTCTAAAATGAATTAAAAAATTTTTAAAAAATAAACAATAAACCTTTAAAAAAAAAAGAAAGGGAGAGAGATGAGAAGCATCAACTCACAGGTGTGGCTTATTAGTTTTTCATTGATTGCTTTCTCATATGTGCCTTGACTGGGGGGCTACAGCAGAGTGAGTGACCCCTTGCTTAAGCCAGCAACCTTGGGCTCAAGCTAGTGACGTTGGGCTCAAGCCAGTGACCTTTGGGCTCAAGCCAGTGGCTATGAGGTTATGTCTCTGATCCCACACTCAAGCCGGCAACCCTGTGCTCAAGCTGGTGAGCCCACACTCAAGCCAGCGACCTCAGTGTTTCGAACCTGTGTCCTTGGTGTCCCAGGCTGACTCTTTATCCACTGTGCCAACTCCTGGCAACTCCTGGTCAGGCTACAATGTAGTAGTTAAACACAGAGTCTCGAAGGGCCAGAGAGTAAACACTTAAGGCACGGGGCTTTTTGGGCCATACTGCGTTTGCCGCAGGTACTCAGCTCCACTGTGAAAGCAGGAAAGCAGCCAGAGGCACTATATTGCTGTGCTTCAGTGAAATGGATGTTGAAATTTGAATTTCATATAATTTACATGAGTCATGAAATCTTACTGTGTTTGATTTTTAAAAAATTCTCCAACCACCTAACAAGGTAAAAACTATTCTTGATTATGGATATATAAAAACACGTTGTATGCCAAATTTGGCTGCTGAGCTAGATTTGACTCATGGGCCATAATTTGTTGCTGCTCCCTGATTAAGAGCAGGGGTCTGGAGTCAGATTTCTTGGATTTGAATTCTGGCTCTTTCACTATTCACTGGATGAATGACTTTGGGAAATTGTCTTAATTTCTTTTGTAAAATAAGGCTCAGCTATAAAATAGGACTAAGGCTAGTATTCACCCCCTACTATACTGTGAAGATCAAATAAGAAGCATGCCTGACCCTTAGTGCTCATTAAGTGTTGTTAGCTATTATATATATTTATGGGGAAAGCAGTACTTGTGCTGGGTCTTAAAAGATGGGAAGAGTTTTGACTAGTAGAGAAGGCAGAGAAGAATTCTGGGTGGAAGAAACAGTGAGTAAGGTTGTATGAGGCAGGAAGCAAAGGGCATGTTCTGAGATGACTGAAGAATACTTACTTGGAAACACCAGACTGGCCTAGCAACCAGGTGTGGAGGCAGTGCAGACTAGCACTATACTGGCCACCCCAGTGAGGAGCCAGAAGGAAGACATTGCTGCCACCAGAGGGTGGGTGTTGCACCTGTGCCAAGGAACACCTCTGGCCCTCACACGGGGGGGGGGATGCCCAGGAGCTCAGATCTTATTGCAGCTATTCCCATTACCAAGGAGAGTTCTCTCTGGTACCCACTTCCCAATTGGGATGCTGCATCTAACTGGTAGGGCCTAGGTCAGGTGCTAGCTGCAAAGGAGGCTGGAAAAGGGTACAATTGCAATTTTAGCTCTGTAGGGAATTCCGCAGACACAGACGGGTTAGATGCTGGGCAGTCAGAAAGATGACACATATCCTTTTCACGTGAAACATGATGGCTGTGAAGAAGAGTGATGGTAGATGACGCTGAAAAGAATTTTAACTTTATCTTGTAGGCAGTGGGGAGCTGATAATTTTTTTTTTTTTTTGTATTTTTACGAAGCTGGAAATGGGGAGAGACAGTCAGACAGACTCCCGCATGCTCCTGACCGGGATCCACCCGGCACGCCCACCAGGGGCGACGCTCTGCCCACCAGGGGGCGATGCTCTGCCCCTCTGGGGCGTCGCTCTGCCACTACCAGAGCCACTCTAGCGCCTGGGGCAGAGGCCAAGGAGCCATCCCCAGCGCCCGGGCCATCTTTGCTCCAATGGAGCCTTGGCTGCGGGAGGGGAAGAGAGAGACAGAGAGGAAGGAAGGGGTGGGGGTGGAGAAGCAAATGGGCGCTTCTCCTATGTGCCCTGGCCGGGAATCAAACCCAGCTCCCCCGTACACCAGGCCGACGCTCTACCGCTGAGCCAACCGGCCAGGGCCTTGGGAGCTGATAATTTTTGAGCAAGAGAGTGACAGGTAAATAGATGAAATATGGAGAGATGGGAGATGAGAAGTTAGGAGAAGGTAAGTGGCATTGAGGACTGTAGTACAGTAATGTCAGTGAGAATAGAGTAGAAACCCAGACAGAAAGGACCTGGGAGGTATAAGACCAAGCTCATAGTACCTTGCTGTGTGGAAATATAGACAAGTTTCAGGCCTGGACAGTTGGGAGGTAATTAGTGTAGTTGTTTAAAGCATAGTCTTCCTAAAGAAATCAGACTGCCTGATTTGAATTCTGACTCTATCACTTTTTAGCTATGTGATCTTGAACAAATTAGTTAATCTATCTGGGTTTCCCCATCTTTAAAATTGGGATAACTACTTTCTTCATTGGACACTTTTGAGGATTAAAATATTTGATGTACGTGAAGCATTTAATATTATGTCTGGTCCCAATGTAAGTACTCTCTAAACAGTGTGTGTATGTGAGAGAGAGAGAAAGAGAGAGAATGACAGGATGATGAACAGATTAGGGAAACAATGTATGATGATGTGTTTGGCACATTTGGCATTTTAGGTGGAACATTCTTGTGGAGCTATTGTGTGTTCAACTGCAATGCACATCTGGAGCACGTGAGAGGTCAGGGCTGGAGACAGACAGGGGAGCATGTGAGTAGGTTAGATCAGGTAGGAAGAGAACTAGTGGGAGAAAAGAGGCTGAGGGCAGAATGTTGGGACCGTTTCTACAGCAGGAAGAGGAAGTAGATTTGGTAAAGGAAGCTGCATTAAAGAGTAAGGTGAGAGAACTGGGAGAGTGTAGAAAAAGTTTTAAGCAGAAGAAAAGTAGTTACTGGCATTTGCTGCTACAGAAAAATTAGTGATGAGTGGGACGCTGTCCTTGGATTTAGCAAATTAGGTGGTCATTGGTAATCAAGGAGAAGGCAGATTCACAGTAGTGGTAGGACAGTTTCTCAATGCTTTATAATCATAATGATGTAATTGTGTGTGGCTGTTAAAGAGGAAATAAAAAGTAACACATGCTGTGGAATTTTTGTCCACAAAAATTGTCTAGCATAACATACTGAAGGGGATAGAATATTTATAGGTGTAGAAGGAGATACACCAACGGTATTTTAAGAGCCTAGCTGCTGCTTGGAAGAATAATGCTATTAAAATCTCCAGTATTATCTTTTTAAGGCATTTTGTAGTTATACTTAGTGTTCTAAATTTATTTGTGTTTTCCTTGGGACTGGAGGAGGGGGTGAGTCTCTTACCTGTGATGTTTTGGTTCTTTGCATTACTAAAATATTCATGGTGGACATGAAAGTGACCTTGCCCTGATTTCAGAATTTAGACATTAGTGAGTAAGGCGACTTACCATATTCCTCGAGGCAGCACTTAATTGATGTGAAGCACTTGTTATTGGCTTTAAATCATCACAGGCTGTGAAGGGGGCCAGTCCACATCAGCTTCCTGACAGCTCTGCTTAAGAAGCTCAAAAGATTTGTTCCCCAGGTGTCTCCTAGAACTGGGACCCACATGAGCTTTGATGTATACCATGACTATCCTTTCTGCACCCCAGAGAGACGGCCGGAACTCCACAGCATGCTTACCTTTATCTGTGCTGGCTCACTGGAATGTCATGGTCCTCTTTGCAAACAAATGAATCTCATTTCAGAAGGGAACAGTCTCTCTTTGACTTGATAGAATAGTCAGGCAGCATATTTCGTCATGTTATCGTTTGGACTTACCGGTACTCAGTGTTTTGATATCCTTAACCCCCTCAGTGTTTCTTCTAGTTAAAAGTAGAATTAGCCTGGCCTGTGGTGGTGCAGTGGATAGAGTGCCAACCTGGAGCACTGAGATTGCTGGTTCGAAACCCCTGGCTTGCCTGGTCAAGGCACATATGACAAGCAACCAATGAACAGCTAGAGTGAAGCAACTACTTCTCATCCCCCACTCCCTGTAAAATCAATAAATAAAATCTTAAAAAATAAAAAAGTAGAATTAGAGTTAGTTTTATAGATTATTCTTCTGTGGCCAGGAGCACTTGTGTGGGGAAAGGAGGGATCACTGGGACAGATTTACGTGAAATTGCTTTGTCTGGCTGCTGAGCCAGCTTCCTGAGGTTTAAAATACAGCCTTGTGTTTATTGAGCTCTCTGCACATCTATTCTTTGCCTGAGCACTGCAAACTCGAGGTCACAGTGTCATATGGAAAACACTAGAGTCATACTATTTCAGAAGGTCACCACTTGTTCTTAGATTTTGCTTGCTTCCTATAATACTTTAGTAACATTTAAACAACTACTATATTTTGAACTAGTTTTAGACTTAGAGATTTTAACAAAATTTAATGTGAAAACAGATGTATTTAAAACATAAACTTTGAAATATGTCTTTGTCATGAGTATATAATAAGTTTAATTGTAATTTTACCAACAGTTTTTGGGCTTTATACATTTAAAGTAATTTTGTTATGTTTCCAATAATCTACCTACTAGAATGATCATTTGCATTTTAAGTCTAAAATGTTTTTAGGTAGGATTTTACTCTCCAGTTTCAATTAATGCTATATAAGTGACAGTGGTAGTTCTATAAATAACATAGGAGGTATAAATAAGTTTGCTTTTGACTTAGTTTTCCATCACCCAGAAAGTAATGTCAAGAATATTGAATAAATATTCAAATGACTTATTACATAAAAGTCAAGAAATGGTATGTCCCCATTTGAGATGGTTCTGTAATTTTTGTCAAATGCTCTTCTTGGAAATATGTGTATCTATAAAGTATAGTTTGTACATTGTATTCATTTCCCACAGAGCCAAGAACAAAACAGGATATGTCTGTTGTGGGCTTATTTGGAAGAGTCGCCTTGAAATAAATGTCAAACCTGAAATAGTTGTAAGAGACCCTCTGTGAAATAAAACCTGAATTGTTGTGAAGCCAGTAGAGGCCCTTTTAAATGATGACAGGGAAAGAACTTTTAACAAAATAAATGTTGGAGCCAAAGGCATTGAAAATCAGATGCAGCTTAAAAGTTTATTCTTTGTTATTTTTGGTGAAACTTGCTTGGAAAGAGGAAGTAAGCTGCTTCCTGAAACTGAATGAGCTCTTAGAATTGATGCAGGGCACTCAAGACTAACACAGCAGCACGTGATTTATTATTTAGTATAATTGAATAGTTGAGACTGGTAATGCTTGTTTCTCCTTGGCCCAGTGTGATTATTTAAGAGGTCCTTAAGTTACTTGGTTATGATAAGTAAATGATTGTGTTGAAAGTCCGCAGGAAATGAATTAGATTAGTTGTTGTCTGGCACCATGACTGGCAATGCTGAGCAGATGCTGGGTGCTGATGACCAACCGAGAAGGTTTGGGAGGGCACCTTCAGAACGGTCCCAGGTAAACCTGGGAAACTGCTTTAAAGCTGACTTTGTTAGTAATAGGTACTTTCTGTTAGGTTCAGGTGCAGGGCCCCTTATCAAAACCTCAGCCTGGAGGAATTTTAAGTGATTTGACTGTAGGGCAGTTCCTGTAGTTCTCCTCCCAACACTTAATCTGAATACACTGTTGCTTAGTGATCAACCATCACCCTGCCCAGGACTCCCTGTCAAGGCTAACCACCTGGCTAGCCTTGCTCACTAACCCTAGAAAGGCTTGAATCCCCAGACACTCAAGGCTGATGCCACTAGAGTCTCAGCCCATCTGTTTGCAGATGCATAAATAAATTTCTAATGAAACTCATCAGGCCTTGTGCATGCATCCCTCCTTTGGCAACCCAACACTTTCCAGGTTACACATGTTATAAAACAGCGGTTCTCAACCTGTGGGCGACCCCTGTGTTTTGGTCGTTTGACCCTCGCCGGGGACGCGACCCACAGGTTGAGAACCGCTATTATAAAAGGTCATATGATATGCAAGAAGAACTAAAGCTCGGAGTATGAGGGGGTTGGGCTTATTCACAGGGGCAGGTGAGGAAGAGCTGAGGTGGAGTTTCCTGACTTGGTACAAATACAGAGGGTCAGTTGGACGCATCATCTTGCCATGCCCACTTTTCATCATACACCTGACCGTATGCATATGTTTACCTTGGCCTTATTACTAAAACTTCTAGCTGTGTCTTTACTACACTTTTTGTGTGTGTGTGTGACAGAAACAGAGAGAGACACAGAGAGGGACAGATAGGGACAGACAGACAGGAAAGGAGAGAGATGAGAAGCATCAGTTGGTTGTTATGGCACCTTAGTTGTTCATTGATTGCTTTCTCATATGTGCCTTGACCAGGGGCTACAGCAGAGTGAGTGACCCCTTGCTCAAGCCAGCGACCTTGGGCTCAAGCTGGTAAGCCTTGCTCAAACCAGATGAGCCCGTTCTCAAGCTGGTGACCTTGGGGTTTCAAACCTGGGTCCACTGCATCCCAGTCCAATGCCCTATCCACTGCGCCACTGCTTGGTCAGGCTCTCTTTTCTGCATTTACCCCTTGTTGTGGTCAGGCAGCCTGGACCCTTTGTACAGATTGAATTTCTGTACATGTTAATGCCTCTAAGTTATTTTACCATGAGCAATTATTTATTTTAATGTTCTTTTTTACTTTCTTTTTCTCTCGCCTTCCTTCAGTCCTTCTTGCCTTTATATTTTTTCCTGTCTTTTTTTTCTGTCTCATTCTCTCCTTCCGTCTTCCCCTTTTTTTCTCTTAACCATTCTCTTTCTTTCTTCCACTGACTATTCCTGTTACTTCTATTTAAGAGCCAAGAAAATAATATATGATACACATAACAGATGATAAGCTTCCAGCCACAGAAGAAAAGACCTAAGTGTGTGTTTTGTTTGTTTATTTATTTATTTTTGTTTTTGTGTTTTGAGAGAGAGAGACAGACAGACAGACAGACAGGCAGGAAGGGAGAGAGACGAGAAGCATCAGCTTGTAGTTGTGGCTTTCTTAGTTGTTCATTGATTACTCCTCATATATTCCCTGTCTGGAGGATCCAGCTGAGCCAGTGACCCCTTCCTTAAGCCAGCACCCTTGGGCTCGAGCCAGCGACTACAGATGGGATCATGTTGATGATCCCATGCTTGGTGATCCCACTCCCAAGCCAGATGAGCCCACTCTCAAGCTGTTAACTGTGGTGTTTCGAACCTGGGTCCTCAGTGGACCAGGTCAACTCTCTATCTACTGCGCCACCACAGGTCAGGCTCATAAATGCTTTCTTAAGTGTAATTTAAATGGTGGAATAATATCCACTTAGTACAGAAGGGAAGTAACATTGGTGGAATACCTGGTGTGCCAGGCATTGTGCAGAATGACCCATATTTGTTTCATTTTATCCCCATAGTTGTTTTATATGATGAGTGTTATGCATATTTCATTGATGAGAAAATTGAGGCTTAGCTTAATTTAGTTCAATTTAACAAACATTGATTGAGCTCTACTACATTCTAGGTACCATGCTGAGTTCTGGGGATTCAAAGATGAGTGGGCCATGGTCCTTCCTAGAAGAAATTCATAAAATTGTGGAAAAGCAAATTAGTAAAGAGATCATTTTAATTCAGTATGCTAAGTGTAGTGAGTGACATAGAAGAACACCTGACCTGGGTTAGGGCTGGTTAGAGCAGGTTTGCTAGAGTGGTGCTTCTCACACTTTAATGTGCATATGGAAGTTCCTGGGGTTCTTGTTAAAAGGAAGATTCTCAATTTTGGGTCTTTAGTGGCATATGGAATACTTAATTTCTAATAGGCTTCCAAATGCTGCTGGTGCTAGACCACATGTCTTACCTTGAGTAGGAACACCCTAGGTCAGGGGTCCTCAAACTACGGCCGGTGGGCCGCATGCGGCCCCCTGAGGCCATTTATGCGGCCCCCACCGCACTTCCAGAAGAGGCACCTCTTTCATTGGTGGTCAGTGAGAGGAGCATAGTTCCCATTGAAATACTGGTCAGTTTGTTGATTTAAACTTACTTGTTCTTTATTTTAAATATTGTATTTGTTCCTGTTTTGTTTTTTTACTTTAAAAGAAGATATATGCAGTGTGCATAGGGATTTGTTCATAGGTTTTTTTATAGTCCGGCCCTCCAACGGTCTGAGGGACAGTGAATTGGCCCCCTGTGTAAAAAGTTTGGGGACCCCTGCCCTAGGTGGTGTAGGACTTGAGCAAATACCAGTTAGCCAGGTAGAGAAATGGATGAAGGTACTCCAGGCAGAGAGGACAGCATGGGAGAAGGCATAGAAGCATAGAAAGTGTGTTATGTGGGTAAACTACTTAGACTCTGGCAAGTGTGGGCAAACGACAGCTCACTGGCTGAATCTAGCCCACGGTCTATTTTTGTATTGTCTATGTACTACAAATAGTTTTTATGTTTTTAAAAGGTTGTAAAAAGGAACAAAACCCAAAACAAAGAACATATAATGATGGAGATGCACAAAGCCTGAAATATTCACTATCCAGACCTTTATAAAACAAGCTGGGGACTCCAGTGGGTGGTATCGGTGTTACTGGTGGAGTGTAGAACCTGCCGTGGGCATAGTGGAAAACATGTTAGAGACGGTGGGTTGGGGGCTGACCAGCAAGGGTGCAGAGGAGCTCAGTCTTTATCCTTGAAGTGACAGGGACCCAGGGCAGGGTGTCAAGATGGGGGCCACAGGCTCAGGTTTTGTCTTAGAAAAATTTCTCTGGCAGAATATAGATTTTAGGGGGTGATACTGGAGGCCAGGGTGCCAACCAGGAGACTTGAACAAAGGTAGATTGGGTAGGGGGAGATGGAGTCAATAACTCTCTTGGTTTTTTTATTCTCTTGACTGCTATCTGTAGGAAGAGGAACTTTTTTTTACATTTTTTTAATTATTATTGATTTTTTTCTTGATTTTAATTTATTGTGTTTACATAGATTCTAGTGTTGCCCCAAATGCATCCCTCCTCCCCCCCGTATTCCCCTCAACATCTCTCTTTCCCCCCTCCCCATACCGCCCTCCCCCCTTCCCTTCAGGTTGATCCCATCCTATCAGGAAGATGAACATTTTATTACATGACCCATCACAGATGCACACACAAAGCAAAACTTGTCACAAACCAGTATTTGTCTTGATTGTGGATAAACTTAAATATTTTTCTTTTCATTAAAGAAAACGTTGGTTACTGCCCACTAAGTTGATTTCATATTGGGTCATACCACTGATCTAGGGAGGTGAGCACAGTAGGATTTTGTCACTGATTTGATGTGAGGGAGTGGGGAACAAGGCTCCTGCCATGGTGAATAGTATTGCTCCTGAGCAAAATCAATACTAGACAGGGAAGCCATTTGGAAGGTAAGGTGAGCCATTCCTTTTTGGACATGTTGATTTGAGAGCATTGTAAGATACCCAGGCTTTCCAGAACATAACATATCAATTTCTTATTCAGTATTACTACTTCACTGTTTTGTTTAACTGTTATTATTTAAATAGTAGCAGTTCCTATTGTTTTTCCACATAAAGTCATGTGTTTCAGAATTTAATAAGCTCTTCCCAGCCCAAGCTAGGAATTCAACATTGTTTACGACATTGTCATGCTCTAACGGGAGGAGGCAGCATGAATTTAAAATGATTGGCTTATAAGGAGAATTTGTATTGATAAATTGGGGAGTAATTTGCTTATTTAATTTGATGCTTGCCTATTAGTACAGTAAGATTAATATTCTGATGTATGGAAATATTTATCCAAGAGAGAGTAATCAGATCACATTAATTTGTTTATAGTAGTATATGTGTGCAGTTTGATTTAGTTATGGATACAAATATATTAGGTCTACCGGAAAGTTCTGTCCGTTTTTGGAATAAAACAAAATACAAATTTTTCTTACCGTCAACAAACTTTATTAAATAATATAATTGCCATTATTATTAATGATTTCATGCCAGCATGAGGGCAATTTGTATATCCCATTTTTGAAAATTTTTTTATGCAAAAAATTGAACCAGTGCTCGTTTGATATCTTCTTCATTTTTGAATTTTTTGCCCTTCAAAAAATTTTGTAAGGACAAAAACAAGTGATAGTCAGAGGGTGCTAAGTCCGGGGAATATGGTGGATGCAACGGACATGCTTCTGTAGCATTTCTTCCTTGTTGAAATTCATAAAAATTACAGTGGTGTAAATGAAATTTATCAGTAGCCATGGGTACACTATCGCTTCACACATAAGACTAACGTGAATCAACTTTGTTTTAGTTAATTTGCTACGTCAGTATGTATACATTAAGTGATAAAAATAGAGAGGCATACATGCGCCAAATAAACGTGCTTACGTGTCGAAACTTGTGATAGAAACGGACAGAACTTTCCGGTAGACCATATACTATTAGAGGGTCATCAGTTTTTGATTCCTTTACTTATTCTTGGTTAACATAGAACCAGTGGTGTTGTTCCATATGCCCCTCCCTGACAGTATCAGGATCTTCTAAAAATTCACTGTTGGAACTGTAAAAGAATATTTTAAAAGTGTCCTTACCAGTGTAAATAATATAGGTACATACCTAAGTTAAAAAGTTATTATTTTTTCACTAGGAAATAATTTTTAAATTCTTTATATAGATCGAATACCTGCTTAAGAAACTGACAGAAGCTATGGGAGGAAGTTGGCAGCAGGAACAATTTGAACATTATAAAGTCAACTTTGATGATGGCAAAGATGGCCTTTCTGTGTGGGAGCTGATTGAGCTTATTGGAAATGGACAGTTTAGCAAAGGCATGGATCGGCAGACGGTGTCGATGGCAATTAATGAAGTCTTTAATGAACTTATATTAGATGTGTTGAAACAGGTAAGAGTCCTATACCACTGTCTTTCTTCTCACCCTTAGAATTTGACGTGTTTGAAATAAAACACATTTTCACCAGAAAGATGAATGTAAGTCATTTATACTTTGACACTAATTTAGAGTAGGAATACAATTTCTTATTTTTTTTCAGGCTTTCATTTTAAAGAATTATTGGTTAAGCATTGGGAAGTTGCTATTTTGAAAGACCTGTTCAAATGATCACATTTCCAAACTATTTTTTCCCCCAAACTATTTTTAAAGTACTTTCATGTCGCGTGTACATCCATACTTACTGATTTGAAAGGACCCGAAGGCATCTTGTTCAGAGGAAGAAAACAGGTTGTTGAACAGCAGATGTCTTGTAACCCTTTTGTGAGTGTGCTGTGTGCGTATAGAGCTGTGGGGAAGAATGCTCACTGCAGTGTTACAGTGATTGCTGCTGGGCTGTGGAATTTCTTTAAATTTTATTTCCTTCTTTATTCCTTATTATTGGACTTACTATTATATATGTATCTATATGTGAATTTATGTATATGATTATATATTATTTTTATAAAATCAGAAAAATACCCATATTTTTGGAAGAAAAATCCTTTGTATAACAAAATTGCATTTATCTTACTAGGTTATAATGTTTGTTTTCTCAGCACCTGCAAAGCAACTGGTATACATATGGGAAGCTTAATGCTTGTTAAATGGAATTTATATATTGTTAGTGGATCTTTCAAATTTCTTACATTATTGTATTGCATAATAACTCCAATTTGGGGATTTCCTTACTTTGGTCCTTTTTCTCCCCTCAGTAGGTGATATTGTGATATGGTAGTTGTTTTTTTTTTTTTTCCTGGTTGAGCCCATCAATAAACAATAATTGAGGCTTAATTTGTACAGGTTTTTCTTCAAAGAGGTCTGAGACATGATCTTTGTGCAAAGAGGACTTCTAAACCCACCAGAATGACAGGATATAAGACTAAGATGAATTTCAATATGAGAGAGCTTTTATTGATTTATTATTATTATTATTTCCTTATTCTTCTTTACAACTGAGAGGAGGGGAGATAGAGAGACAGACTCCCACATGTGCTCTGACTGGGATCCAGTTGGCAACCCCCATTTGGGGCCAATGCTCTGCCCATCTGGGGCCATGCTCGCAACTGAGCTATTTTTATCACCTGAGACAGAGGCTTCCCTCAGTGCCCAGAGCTGATGCACTCAAGCCAGTCGAGCCAGAGCTGCATGAGGAGAAGAGAGAAAGAGAGAGAGAAAAGGGGAAGGGGGAGGGGTGGTGAAGCAAATGGTCGCTTCTCCTGTGTGCCCTGATTGGGAATGGAACTCGGGACTTCCACACGCTGGGCCAATGCTCTATCAAGGTATTATTATTTCTTTTAATTAAAAATGTTTTTGATTGATTTTAGAGAAAGAGAAAGGGAGAGAGTCAGAAACATCGATCACTTCCTGTATGTGCCCTGACCAAGGATTGAACTGGCAACCTTTGCTAATCCAGAGGATACTATAACCAACTGAGCTGTTTGAGTAGGGTGATATGAGATAGCTAAAAAAAAAAAATTTTTTTTTAAATTGCAGTTTACTTTCAATATTATTTTGTATAAGTTTCAGGTGTATAGCATAGTGGATAGACAGTCATATATACTTCACAAAGTATCTGCCCTTAGATTTCCATTGCCCACCTGGCGCCACACATAGTTATTACAATATTATTGACTGTATTCCTTGTGCTGTACTTTACATCCCTTGACTATTTTGTAACTGCCAACTGTACTTACTCCCTTCACCTGTTTCTCCCAGCCCCCAGCCCTCTTCCCCTCTGGCAACCACCAGCCTGTGTCTGTGAATCTGTTTCAGTTTCCTTTGTAGTATGAGATAGCTTTTGCTTAAATGTCCAAGAATTAGGAAATTGAACAAGTAATATGATTAGAACTTAGTAATAACTAAATGATGCACGGCTGAGCTAATATCATATATTAGCTATGTATGTTCTACCGTAGGCTATCAGCACCAGTACATTTAATATATATTATTTTATTTTTTGATTGCAGTTTGCATTCAACACTATTTTGTGTTAGTTTCAGGTGTACAGCACAGCGGATAGACACTCATATACTTTACAAAGTGTTTCCTGTGATAATTTAAGTGCCTACCTGGTACCATGCCTAGAAATTACGGTACAACATTGTTAACTATATTTCCTATACTTTACCTTACATCCTCGTGTCTATTTTCTCACTACCAGTTAGTACTTCTTTTTTTTTTTTTTTTTTTATTTTTCTGAAGCTGGAAACGGGGAGAGACAGTCAGACAGACTCCCGCATGCGCCCGACCGGGATCCACCCGGCACGCCCACCAGGGGCGACGCTCTGCCCACCAGGGGGCGATGCTCTGCCCCTCCGGGCATCGCAACCAGAGCCACTCTAGCGCCTGGGGCAGAGGCCAAGGAGCCATCCCCAGCGCCCGGGCCATCTTTGCTCCAATGGAGCCTTGGCTGCGGGAGGTGAAAAGAGAGACAGAGAGGAAGGAGAAGGGGAGGGGTGGAGAAGCAGATGGGCGCTTCTCCTGTGTGCCCTGGCCGGGAATCGAACCTGGGACTTCTGCACGCCAGGCCGACGCTCTACCACTGAGCCAACCGGCCAGGGCCCCAGTTAGTACTTCTTAATCCCTTCATGTTTTTTCACCCTGCACCTGTAAGTTTAATATTTAAATGTCAGCTATTCTTGAACAACCTTGAAGGGCTATACTAATGTGTAAAAATTTTAATTATACACTTTTGAGCCTGATATATGAGAAGGAAGTACAGACTTGTAAGTATGAGCATAGAAACCAGGATCCTAACTATTGATTCAGTTCTTTTTCTGCTCGTTTGGAGCAGAGTTCATTCTCCAGAATAGTGTGAGGTCAGGTGGTAAGGTAGGCTGATACCAGAAGGTGATTGGTTGAGAAGATAATACTTAGCCAAGTTGACACCTTTAAGCATTTTCATTGATTGAGGTTTAAATTTACTGAGAATCACTGTGAAGGTGTGTGTGTTTGTGTGTATGAAATGGATAAGCTTGAATAGTATAATGAACTCCATATACCCATCACCCAGTCCCAGTAGTTACCAACACGTTGAATCCTACCCTACCTGCTTTTATCTCTCCTGCGTTATCTTGAGACAAATCTCAGCCATTTCGCTTTATCTATAAATATTTCAGTAAGTATCCCCAAAAGATAAGGAATTTTTTTTTTTTTTTTTGCATTTTTCTGAAGCTGGAAACGGGGAGAGACAGTCAGACAGACTCCCGCATGCGCCCAACCGGGATCCACCCGGCACGCCCACCAGGGGCAACGCTCTGCCCACCAGGGGGCGATGCTCTGCCCCTCCGGGGCCTCGCTCTGCCATGACCAGAGCCACTCTAGCGCCTGGGGCAGAGGCCAAGGAGCCATCCCCAGCGCCCGGGCCATCTTTGCTCCAATGGAGACTTGGCTGCAGGAGGGGAGGAGAGAGACAGAGAGGAAGGAGGGGGTGGGGGTGGAGAAGCAAATGGGCGCTTCTCCTATGTGCCCTGGCTGGGAATCGAACCCGGGTCCCCCACACACCAGGCCGACGCTCTACCGCTGAGCCAACCGGCCAGGGCAAGATAAGGAATTTAAAAAAACCACAGTGCTATTAATATCAGGGATTCTAAAGTCCACTACCTATCTAGCTTCTCAGGGAAGGGAGGGGTTGTCTCTGAGTGTCTAAAATTCTGTGTACTGTATACTTGTCTGCATGTGCTTATGTGAATTTGACTGGGTATGGTATCTCTGGTCTTCATAGATCCTCAAAGGCTTCAGAATCCACACAGGGCAAGAACATTGTTATTTATATATTCAGGCCGAAATATCAGATCATAGAATAGGCAAGAATATCAAGGAAGAGAGATACTAGCTCTTACAAATAAAAGGACAGCAATTTATATCAGATTTACTCTCTCGTAGGGTTACATGATGAAAAAAGGCCATAGAAGGAAAAACTGGACTGAACGCTGGTTTGTACTAAAACCCAACATAATTTCTTACTATGTGAGTGAGGATATGAAAGATAAGAAAGGAGACATTCCCTTGGATGAGAACTGCTATGTAGAGGTGAGAGTCTACTATTACTGCTTTCTGGTGCTGCCCCCTGCTGCTCAAGTACTTTTTATCTTTCTTACAGACTTGAGAGTCTTAGAATAATCTTAAAATTTACATTTTCAAGGTAATAGAGGCATAAAGTTGCAATAATTTCCAAACTAAAAATTAAAGAAACCAGACAAATTTTTTTTCTAATGTGAATTTGTTTTCTGCCTTATACTTGTGAAAAAAGTATAGGGATTAAATCGCATTTGTTTGTACATTTAAGGAATCATTTATTGAGTAAAATAGTCATAAAAAAGAGAGAAAATAAAGCTAAACAAATTTCAGTAATACAGTGTTTGAAATTATAAATATACCAGAAAATCTGGGACATTTTGAGTACAGTGAATAAAACTGAAGAAGCTATGAGCATTACCGTACAGTATTTTGAGTGACTTTCAGGACACTTTATTCATAACGGTTTATTCTGTAAAACAGTGAGGTCCTCAAGAGCTTACATTTTTGAGTATTTATATCTGGACTATTACCAAGTCTGTGTTTGTTGAAGAACATTTAAAATAACTGATCTTACTCATAAACAATCATGTATTTGGATGGATGAGATGGAATGGTGGCTATATTAGTGTCCTGTGGTGTGTAAGGCCCACTAAGGGGTCTTCTTAGATTCAACTCAACCTGGAGCATAAGAAGATTACTATAGGCTATACCAGCCTCCTTATAAGAATAGAGGTCAGGAACCACAGCTCGGCAATAACAATATCCCGGTACAAGGAGAGGAAAGCACATCTCAGGCAGGAATGGGAATCACCCTGGCTTAGGAGCCTTATAGCTTATGGGAGTGAGTGTTTGTAGTTACTTCATGGCTATGTCTTCCAGAGTTCCTGTAAGAGATGTGCTCAGGTGTGAGACACTGCTTAGGAAAGCCCAAAGCCTGGCATCCCTATCAGGTGTTGATGGTTCTCCTAGTCTGGATGTAGTATATTAATCAGGGTCATCATTCCCTTAAGTAATGTTGCCTAAGGCAGTGGTCGGCAAACTCATTAGTCAACAGAGCCAAATATCAACAGTACAACGATTGAAATTTCTTTTGAGAGCCAAGTTTTTTAAACTTAAACTATGTAGGTAGGTACATTCCTTATCGAGGTAGCGCCTGTAGCGCCCACACGTGGTATTTTGTGGAAGAGCCACACTCAAGGGGCCAAAGAGCCGCAGGTGGCTCCTGAGCTGCAGTTTGCCGACCAGGAGCCTGAGGGATAGAATTAGTAAATCAATAATATGCATTTGTATATATTTTTCAATGACATTGAATTTTAGCCAGATTTGTATAAATGATTAAGATTGAATTTAATTTAAATACTTAAAAAGAGAATCTTAAAGAGCTAATTTTGCTTTCTGTTTTAGTCTTTGCCTGACAAGGATGGAAAGAAATGCCTTTTTCTTATAAAATGTTTTGATAAGACCTTTGAGATCAGTGCTTCAGATAAGAAGAAGAAACAGGAGTGGATCCAGGGTAAGATCATTTTTACTTATTTATGTTTTTAGTGAGAGAGAGAGGGTGAGACACAGGCACAGACAGACAGGAAGGGAGAGAGTGTAAAGCATCAACCCATAGTTGTGGCACTTTAGTGATTCATTGATTGATTTCTCATGAGCTTTGACCTGGGGGCTATAGCAGAGCAAGTGACCCTTTCGGCTCAAGCCAGTAAAGTTGGGCTTTAAGCCAACGACCTTTGGGTTCAAGCCAGTGACCATGGGGTCATGTCTATGATCTCGTGCTCAAGCCAGCAACCTCAGGGTTTCGAACCTGGGTCCCCAGTGTCCCAGACTGATGCTCTATCCACTTTGCCACCACCTGGTCAGACAGGGTAAGAATAATTTTTATTATTTGTCATGCTATAACTTGAAAGCTTTGACTTTTTTATATTTGAATCTCATTAAAAATACTAAGGCATTGTTTTCTCATTGCCTATAGTTATTTCTGGATGTAACATGGTAGCCAAAAGAAAAATGAATCAGGAGGAGTTTCCAAATTTTTAATCAATTTCATTTTCATAATGATCTTGTGAGAAAATTGTAAACTGCACATTTTGAGGGTTTTTTACACCTATTATTTGAATGTATGGAATTTCCCTTCTTACAACTGTGAAGAATTTTAAAGTGGCCATCTTGACTTTTGAGTAGTATATAAAACAGAAGAGGAATAATGGAATAGCTTTTGAGTAATTGTTAAGATCTGTTATTTCCACAAGAAATAACATTAGTTTCAAATAACTATCTCAAGAACACAAACTTAACTTAAAAACTTTTTTTTTTTTTTTTTTTACAGAGACAGAGAGAGTCAGAGAGAGGGATAGACAGGGACAGACAGACAGACAGGAACGGAGAGATGAGAAGCATCAATCACTAGTTTTTCATTGTGCATTGCGACACCTTAGTTGTTCATTGATTGCTTTCTCATATGTGCCTTGACCATGAGCCTTCAGCAGACCGAGTACTAGGCGTCCTCAAACTACGGCCCGCGGGCCACATGCAGCCCCCTGAGGCCATTTATCCGGCCCCCCACCGCACTTCCGGAAGGGCCACCTCTTTCATTGGTGGTCAGCGAGAGGAGCACTGCATGTGGCGGCCCTCCAACGGTCTGAGGGACAGTGAACTGGCCCTCTGTGTAAAAAGTTTGGGCCAGCGACCTTGGGTCCAAGCTGGTGAGTTTTTCTCAAACCAGATGAGCCCGTGCTCAAGCTGGCGACCTCGGGGTCTCGAACCTGGGTCCTTCTGCATCCCAGTGTGACGCTCTATCCACTGTGCCACCGCCTGGTCAGGCAAAAAAACTTTTGAAGTATTATTCCAAAACTTTTAAAGAATGAGACACTATATTTAGATTTTATTTCAATCATGAGGGGATTCTGAATATGATGTTCTTAGATTAGGTATATTCCTGAGACCCAATGGGTTACTTTTTTTTAGGTTTTTTTTTGTGCATTGGCCCAAAGAAATGCATAAGCAGGAGTTTGTAGTATAGAAAGAACAGTTTAATATTGACCAATACGGAGGTGGGAGCTAATGCTAAAAACCCAATTCCCTGATGGCGTGTAGGTTACAGATTATACAGGGCAGAATCATAAGTTTTTGTGGGTTAGGGTTGCAGGGTCATGCTGGGAGCTGATTGGTCAGAGGTGAGGTGAGGGTAATGAATCCTTTCTTCAGGTCCTGAGGACAGTTCTGAGGTCTGCTCCAGAGTCCCCTGTCTGGTCTCATAAGAAAGTAGTCAGGGGGATGTTTTGCCTTAGGGTTCAGGAGCTGAAACATAACTTAGGTCCAGATGTTATCTTTAGCCTGCCTCCAGACCTTGTGATCTTGAGTCAGGTCTGGGCTGTCATCTGCTGTCTTGGGGGTAGCTGATTATCTTGGGGAAAGGCTAGATCTCTGAGTAGTGTGTATATAGAGAGATATAATTTCTAGAGTTAGAATTTAAAACTAAATTTAATCAAAGTCACAGGGACCCTCACTTTCAGGTAAAAAAAAAAGTATTATGTTAAAATTGTGGTCATTTTTGATGCGGTTTAAGAGTTTGAGGCATGCACAGCTAGGTTGGAATCTTTTTTCCTAAGTCACTGGGTTATGAATTCTGTGGCCGCTTTCCTCTTCTGTGGAATGGAAATGATATAGGACCTACCTCTCGGGAGTTGTGAGGGCTCAGAAATAAATTATGAAGGTATACTTGCATATTTCATTTTATTTCATTTTTTAAATTTGTTTTAGAGGGGGGGGAGAGAGAGAGAGGAAGGAAGGAAGGAAGGAAGGAAGGAAGGAAGGAAGGAAGGAAGGAAGGAAGGAAGGAGGAAGGGAGGAAGGGAGGAAGGGGGAGAAGCAGGAAGCATCTACTCGTAGTAGTTGCTTCCTGTATGTGCCTTGTCCGGGCAATCCTGGGGAATTGAACCGGCGACCTCATAGTTCTAGGTCGACGCTTTACCACTGCACCACCACAGGTCAGGCCACTACTTGCATATTTTAAAATGACACATCATTGCAGAAATATCTGTAATAGATTGCAAACAACCTAAATGTCCATTAACTGGGAATGGTTGACTAAGTGATGGTGCACCGACAGTGCAGCACTGTGCCATGCTCTGTAGAGTGCTTTGTGGGCTGATACAGACAGCTTTCCAGGGTAAAATAAGTGAAATAAAAAACAAGGCTCAGAAAAGTGTATTGCTCCATTGTTCATTGCAAAAAAAAAAAAAGGGTGCTCACAAACAGGGAATATTTCAAAATGAATATGAAGCTATAAAATATCCCCTAATGTTTGTGAGTAGTATATACACATAATTGATTTGTATCTGCACTGTACGAAGAATGAAAATACCTCAGGAGAGATGCACAAGAAACTTGTTAGCATTAGTAGCGAGAGGAGGGCGGCACCCAGTATTTGGGGATAGGACTAGGACAGAGACCTCTGCCATGTCCTTTCGTGCTTCTGAATTTGAACAATGGGAAAGTATTAGCTATTCAGAAAATTAACTTTATATTGAAATAATCAGGAAAGAAATCAGATTTTATATAAAAATCAGATAATGAATGTAAAGAGTATATAGATAGCATGTATGCAATAAATGGTAGCTACTGTTATCCTCTCAGGAAGGGGGGTGTAGCGTTTAGAAAGAGGGTTTCAAAAGGCAGTTGTCAGGCTGGCTGAACACAGCAGGCAGCAAATCAGATGTCAGAACTTTGAGTCTCAGCCCTTACTGTCTTAATCTTCTGTAGCCTTTTGAGAAGTATGGAAGAAGGGCGTTGAAAGTGTTTTATATTTTGAAAGTGCTATTTTAAAATTTTCAAATGTGTGGTACTCCCAAATCAAGTGTCTATTTGAGCACAGTTATGCAATTTAGGAATTTTGGAATTCTGAAGCTGGACGTGACTTTAGAGACCATCCCTCTCATGTTAGAGATGAGGAAACTGATGCTGCAAGAGACGTGTGACTTGCTCAAGGTCGTGCGGCCACTCAGCGATAGAATCCGAATCTACACGGGGTCTCCGGTTTTCTTCCCACTGTGCCATTTGCATGTTAGGCTTACAGAAAATAAAGGGTATTTCCTGTTTTTTCTCCTATGCCTTTCACAGCCATTCATTCCACTATCCATCTGTTGAAGCTGGGCAGCCCCCCACCGCACAAAGAAGCCCGCCAGCGTCGGAAAGAGCTCCGGAAGAAGCTGCTGGCCGAGCAGGAGGAGCTGGAGCGACAGATGAAGGAGCTGCAGGCTGCCAACGAAAACAAGCAGCGGGAGCTGGAGACCGTGCGGAAGGTGGGGCCCGGGGCGGGGCCCGGGGCGCTGCGTCTGCCAGGCAGGGAGGGCCGTTTGCATCACAGAGGCCACAGCCACCTTACTTTCGAGCTTTGGTTTTACCGAAACCAAAACTGTCCTCAGTCCAGGTTCCTAAGATCGTATGTCTAACGTGGCTCAGATTGTAAAAGTATTTTGACAATTCTTTGTGAGTCTACTCAGAGGGCGTCAGCATAAAGTCCGGCATTTCCATGGGATGCAAAGACAGAGCCCCTACAGGAAGGTGGGGCCTTACACCACATTCCTCGAGAACTGTCCTCAAGACCAGGTTCCTGCAGTTTTAGGGAGATTCTGTCAGCGAACTGTGTTCTCCGGAGATGTATCTACACCACGTGAGACACCCTGGTTTTCCCAGCCCTGGCAGTCTGAGGGTCTCGGGGAAGCAAGGACATTCACTGGCCAGGAAAGCATATTTATACTGAATTGTTGTAAAGTAACTGAATCCACAAATCCGGTGTTCGTAGAGGCACGTAGTCCAAATAAGTTTTTGAAAAGTTTGATTAAAGGAGGAAATTTATTAAATATGCCGGCCATATATGGCTGACACAGGGCAACAGACCCAAATTATGCAGACCCCCAAAACAGTTCAGGGGCTGTTTATATACTCCTAATTATACATGGGAGGGAGAAAACCTGACATCTCGGCAAAAGTTTATACCTTTTGTTTAGAGATACATACATTAATTATATTCTTTCAGGAGGGGAGGGGTAGTTTCCATAGAGACAGATGCCTGTAAATGGTTCATTAGTATAAGAAAAGATTTTAATTTGATCTTTTTTTCTTCATGTATCTGGCTAGCTATTCACCCCTCTTCCCATAGGTATGGGGAAGGTCGGGGAATCCAAGTCTCCTTCCTCTTCTGCATTTACAACACAATGCCATTGGCCATCTTAGTTTTGATGCTAATCACACAAGCATAGAAATCACACTTACAAAATCTTTCTGCATGCCTAGCCCAAATTAATAAAATGTTCTTTAAATTTCCTAAGATATTTAAATATTAATTCTGTAGCTTTTGGCACTTTACAACAGAATGAGCACTGTTGAATTTTGTCAGAGAAAGATGAGCAATTTTATTCCCGTAAGGACAACAAGGTCACTTTTGGTGACCTGGGCAGTTTGTTGCTTTTTTAGATTTCCCTCCTTAACTTCCCATCTTTACTCCTGAGGACCTTGCAAGACCCCCAGTGTCAAATTGTGGGTTTTACTTACCGTTTGGAGTCAAAGAAACGGTCCGGGTCAGCTTCTCCTTCCGTCTGAGGGCCAGGCAGCCAGAGGTACCTAGGCTGCACAGGGACGTCGTGAGCCTGCACTGGGAAACCTTGCTCCTTGACTATATCATGGTTTGGGGGGAGGTAGTGCCCAGTGTGTGGGCATCATCTTTACCTGGTGTTGGAATCCACGGGAGTCCGAACGACCAGAGTAACAGGCTTTATTGAAAGGAAGAAAGGAACCCTGCCGGGCACTTCTCCCGGGGAGAAGAACGCTGGTTACAGTCTAGGGGCGAGTTATACAGTGTTTGGGAGAGCCTAAGGGGATACTGAGGCAAAAGTCCTGGTATATCCGGAATGCTCCTTCTTGGGGGGCTTCGAGCATGTGGGTGTTGAATCAAAAGTCCTGGTATGTCCGGAGCCCCTCCTTGGGGCGGCTTGTCAGCTTTTTTGGAATTCCTCTGTCTCAGGGGCGATAGGCCAGTAAGGGTGAGGTCTGACAGATAAGCGGAACATCAAGAGGGCAGTTTGGAATACACATATCTATCACCTGGGACCCCTCTGGTTGAGTCTGTCTGCCTGAGTCATTGAACACATGCTAACCAAGAGCTGAGACCTTTGTGCTGTCCTCTGCGGCCCCTTTGGTTGCTTATGGTAAAGGCCCCACGTTCCCAGTGGGGCTCTGTCTTTGCATCCCATGGAAACGCCACACTTTATGCTGACGCCCTCTGAGTAGACTCACAAAGAATTTCTAAAAGACTTTTATAATCTTAAGAACTGTGTAGACATCCAGTCTTAGAATAGTTGTTCCTGTCTGGCACGTCTACTTGCTAGAAGCAGCGCCTCCGGGGAGCAGCACCCCAGATCTTGCTCCCTGGTATATGCTTCAGTTTGGCGCAAATAGACTAACTCTTAGAAAACAAACAAATGAACAAACAAACAAACAAAAGCAGCTCCTTATGTCTTGCTGTTATACCCAAATAACTCCTGCATCCTGCTCTTTCTGCTACAGTATGTTTTCTTTAAAAGCTCTTCCAGGCTTGGGTGAGTACCTGCAGGATGTGATTGCTGCTTCCTCCGTCCACCGTACACGGAGCAGAAGGGGGGTGTTATGAGAGTGGGATCTGGGCTTGGTGTCCTTCCTTTATAAAGAATTTAAAAATATTGTAATGGGCCATGCATAGAAATGAGAGTATGAGATACCTGTATACAAATAAAGTGGCTATTTCTGAAACTACTACCCAAGTTAAGATAGAATGTTGCCAATATTTTAGAAGCTCCTGTGCCCTCTTTCTTGGGGGTGGGGGGTGGGGAAGGTACAAAGAGCAGTTTTGCGGTTTCTGTATAGTTTTATGAGTTTCTATATACATGCCTGGATTCTTTACCTACCACAGACAGAATACAGAACAATTCCAGTGCCTCAAAGAAATTTCCTCATACCGCTCCTTGGATTCAGACCCTTTCCTCACCTAAGCCCTTGCAAAACACCTATCTGTTCTGTTCCTATGTTTTTGACTCTGTCAAATTGTAATATAAATGGAATCATTCAGTATGTACACTTTCAAGACTGGGTTGATTCACTTAGCATCAAGCATTTGAGATTCATCCATCTGGTGTCCTTTTAAATTCCTTTGAACTCAGCCTCTCAGCAGCATGTAGGCACCTGCCCTGTGTTATGTGAGTGCATGCCTGAACTGACAAGGCCCAGGCCACTTCCACTGCCCGGTTTTATAGAACTACTTAAGCACCTGATTTGGGATTTGATGGATGAATGTTAGAAAGTTATTATAACTCCCTTAATAATCTTTGATTTTCTTATCAAGAAATAAAATTCTCCAATTTTTTATTGAAGCAATTTTAGAAAACTGCTCGTGTAAATGTTTTAATCACCTGGAATTATATATTCGTAAATTTTGTGTGACTTGTTAGGCCTTAGTGGATTCAGAAGAAGAAATAAGAAATTATTAAAAAAATATATTAATAGATTTCTTCGATTCCTGGCCAGGACACATAGGAGAAGCGCCCATCAGCTTCTCCACCCTTCCCCCTCTCCTTTCTCTCTGTCTCTCTCTTCCTCTCCCGCAGCCAAGGCTCCACTGGAGCAAAGTTGGCCCGGGTGCTGAGGATGGCTCCATGGCCTCTGCCTCAGGCGCTAGAGTGGCTCTGGTTGCAACAGAGCATTGCCCCCTGGTGGGCATGCCGGGTGGATCCCGGTCAGGCACATGCGGGAGTCTGTTTGACTGCCTCCCCATTTCCAACTTCAGAAAAATTAAAAAAAAATTAAAAAATGAACAAGGGCTTACCAGCTTGAGCATGGGATTGTTGGCTTCCGTATGGAATCATACATATGACCCCATGGTCGCTGGCTTGAGCCTAAGATCACTGGCTTGAGGAAGTAGTCACTTGCTCTGCTGGAGCCCTCCAGTCAAGGCACACATAAGAAAGCAATCAATGGACAACTAAGGTGCCACAACAAAGAATTGATGCTTCTCATCTCTCTGCTTTCCTATCTGTCCCTCTCTGTCTTTCTCACTTTAAAAAGACAAAAAAACAAAACCCCCCCAAAACATAAACAAAATTAAATGATTATTCAAATAGGTAATACAATCATATGGTTCAAAATTTAAAAATATAAAAAGGGATTCATTGGGAAGATTTCCTCCTACTTTTTTTTCTCCTCGGCCTAGCTCCTACCACTTGCCTAAGGTAACCATTATTTTTTACTTCTTATGTATCTTTCTACATTTATTTAATGTACATATAAAAGAATATGACTATACATTCTCACTTTCCCATTCTTTAAATACAAAAAGTACATAATCAACTGCATGGTTCTGCAACTAGTTTATTTTGCTTTATACATATATGTATATTTAAAATTTTTGCATGTCAGTATAAAGAGCTTCTTTGTTCTTGTTTATGGTTATATAATGCTATATATATATATATATATATTTTAATTTTTTTGGTATTTTTCTGAAGTGAGAAGCGGGGAGGCAGACAGACAGACTCCCGCATGCACCTGACCAGCATGCCCACCAGGGAGCGATGCTCGGCCCATCTGGGGTGTTTCTCTTCCCCAGTGGGAGCCATTCTAGCACCTGAGGTGGAGGCCATGGATCCATCCTCAGCACCAGGGCCAGCTTTGCTCCAGTGGAGCCTTGGCTGCAGGAGGGGAAGAGAGAGACAGAGAGAAAAGAGAGGGGGAAGGGTGGAGAAGCAAATGGGCACTTCTCCTGTGTGCCCTGACCAGGAATCAAACCTGGGACTTCCACACAACGGGCTGATGCTCTACCACTGAGCCAACCAGCCAGGCTATATAATGCTATTAAATGTCTGTATCATTACTTATTTAACCAGTCTTTTATTGATGAACATTTGGGCTGTTTTAATCTTTTGGTTTTTGTTTATTTGTTTTTAGTGAGAGAAAGACAAGAAGAGAGAGAGAGAGATGAGAAGCATCAATTTATAGTTGTATCACTTTAGTTGTTCATTGATTGCTTCTCATATGTGCCTTTATGTGGAGTATGGGAGGGGCCTCAAGCTGAGGCAGTGACCCCTTGTTCAAGCCAGAGATCTTGGGCTTTAATGTAGTAACCTTTGGGCTCAAGCCAGCAACTGTGGGATCATGTCAATGATCTCACACTCAAGCTGGATGAGCCTGCACTCAACCTGGAGACCTCGGGGTTTCTAACTTGGGACCTCTGTGTCCCAGGTCAACACTTTATCCACTGCACCATCACCGATCAAGCTTAATATTTTGTTTTAATAGACAATGCTACAGGGAATGATTTTGTACCTGTGTTCATACATGGTCTAATGTATCTGAATGTAGAATAAATCTCAGAAGTGGGCTTGCTGGATCAAAGCATATATATCCATCTCTAATTATGAAATCCAGGCTGATGGAATAGCCAGCATCTCAAATCTTGCTATTCCCTGTACCAGAGTTAAAAATGTTCTAGGGTTTGGCAGCTAAGTACCAGAAATGTCATACTTGACTTCTAGCTACAATATTTTGACCAGAGTACTGTATTCATATGTTTCTGATGAGAAGTTAGCTTTCAATCTTATTAGAGTTTCCTTGTGTGTAATTAATGATGTTTCTTTTGTTGGTTTCAGGAATTTTCTTTTTGTCTTCATCTTTCCACAGTTTTACTATGATGTGTGTGGGTATAGACATCTTTGTGTTCATCCTAGAGTTAGCTGAACTTGGATTTGGAATGTTTTACATCAGATTGGGAAAGTTTTCAGAATTTATTTCTTCAGATATTATTTCTACTCCTTCCTCTCCTCTTCTTCTGATATTCTCATTATGTGGGTATTGGTAGACTTCATGGTGTTCCATGTTTCTCTAAGGCTCTGTTCATTTTTCTTCATTCTTTTTTCTCTGTTGTTCAGATTGCAGAATTCCATCACTCTATCTTTGATAGATTCTTCTTGCAGTCCAGATATATGGGTGAGACCCTCTAGTGACTTTTTCATTTCAGTTATTACACTTTTCAGCTCCAGCATTTCCAGTTGGTTCTTTTCATAATTTCTGTATTTTTATTGATATTCTCTAGAAGGGATGATGGGATATTATCATACCTTCTATTGCTTCCTCAAGCACAGTTTCCTTTAGTTCTCTGAACATGTGACTTCACTGAAGTTTTTGCAAAATCCACCATCCGGGCCCCGTCAAGGACAGTGTCTATTGCCTGATTTTCCGTGTGTCTGCCTCACCCTTTCTCTCTCTTTGCACGTCTCATAAATTTTTGTGGGAAACTGGAAATTTTAGATAATATGTTATATGCACCTGGAAATGTCTTTCTTTTCTCCCCTAAGGGCTTCTTGTTGTTTGTTCACTTATTTGTTTAGTGACATGGCTGGACTATTTCAGTGAGACCTGTTTTCTTCACAGTGTGAAGCCTCTGACCGTGGTCCTCAGAGGGACAGTCTGGCCACGTGCCCAGTGCCCTGGGAGGACCAGGATGGGTGTCTCTCTGCTAATCTGTCTCTGTCGGGGTCATATCCAGTTGTGAGAACTTACTAATCTCCAGTGATTGCTCTGTCATTTTCAATAATACTGGGGCCTGAACTGCTCACACAGCCTGATGTTCTTCAAGTTCAGGTGTACAGGTTGTCTTTGAGACTTGTTTCTGCTCCAGGAGGTCTCTCTTTTGCTCTCTCACCCAGAGTCTCACTGTCAGATGTCTAGCTCACCCATGGTTCAGTTTGTTGGTCTCATGCACATTTGAGCCTCTTGTTTCTTCCCACCAAATCCGCACTGTTTTCAAGAGCGTCTTTTGGCTTGAACTCCTCACTGTTTTAAATAAAGTTAGCTCTTTTGGGGCGAGCTTCCGAGCCAGCCTTTCTCCCTGGGCAGACCTGTTTCAGTGCTCGGGAGTGGGGGTGGGGACAGTGGCCTGCTCGTCTCGGAGTGATGCCCTGCTTTATGAGCCTGTCACTAGGTGGTCACCTCTGGTCTCAGTGTGCCTCTCCCAGAATGGAACCTCTGCCCTCCGAGTGAGTTAGGACAAGGGTGATCTTGCTGTCATACCTGAGGTAGGACTTCTACCCTGTAAGTGGGGGCTGGTGGAGGAAGAGATCCCCACCCCAGGCCTCTTAGCCACTCTTGCCTGCAGTAGGGTTTCTGCCACGAGGATGTGGTGGCCTGGCTCTCCCGGGGAGATCCCACAGCCCTGAATGGAGGGCAGAGGAGGGGCAGCCCTGTGTTCTTGGCTTCATTGCCATGGGGTAGAGCTTCCCTCTCGTGACTTTGTGGGGGAAGAGAAGGGGCCATTCTGTGGCTCACATGTCATAGACCCTCATTGTTACACTGAGGTTTAGGTGATTTTTTTGGATCAATGTTCTCCCTTTGCCATGTGCCCTTAGTATAATTCTCAGAGACATTAAATTGTTGTTTTTGTTTTTAATTGTTGTTTCACTGGGGAAAGGGTCCATGCAGTTCCTCATGCCATTCTTCTGGAAATCAGCTCTGGTAAAAGTTTTGGGGAATGATGTGTAAGATGACAAAGCTGAACAGGAAGAACTCAAGCAATGGATCTCATGAATGCATTTGCGAGTGAATTTAACTCAGTGACTTAATTGCAAAGTGTTGTTCAGACTTCCTGGTAGTCATTCATTTAACTAATTTGTTTTGTATGTAGCTGGGAAAATTGTGGGGATGGAAGTCCAGCAGAACTAAAAGTTTTTATTCTCTATTTCAGGGGTAGTCAACCTTTTTATACCTACTGCCCACTCTTGTATCTCTGTTAGTAGTAAAATTTTCTAATTGCCCACCGGTTCCACAGTAATGGTGATTTATAAAGTAGGGAAGTAACTTTACTTTATAAAATTTATAAAGCAGAGTTACAGCAAGTTAAAGCATATAATAATAATTACTTACCAAGTACTTTATGTCAGATTTTCACTAAGTTTGGCAGAATAAATCTTTATAAAACAACTTACTATAATTGAATCTATCTTTTTATTTATACTTTGGTTGCTCTGTTACCACCCACCATGAAAGCTGGAACGCCCCCTAGTAGGCAGTAGGGACCAGGTTGACTACCACTGCTCTATTTACTGAACATTAAGAATGTTTGGATTCTCACCTGTGTTTAGTGTGAGCATTTCTCCAAATGCACTTCCACTGTAACATTTGCTGCTTTTCTGTGGCCGGGTTTTTGATTGGGTAGAAACTGGAAGAAGCAGCATCTCGGGCAGCAGAAGAAGAAAAGAAACGCCTGCAGACTCAAGTGGAACTGCAGGCCAGGTTCAGCACAGAGCTGGAGCGAGAGAAGCTGGTGAGGACCACATGGCTGGTACTGCTGTGCGCTAGCTCACGGAGCCAGCTGGGCGGTGGAGGGGTGCAGGCCTGGGAGGCTGGAGTGCGGCCATCTTGTCTGCTTGGCTCTGCTATTGACTTGCAGCGGGCGCTTAGGGAAGTTATGTGTTTGTTCATTCATCTGTGATTGGTTTATTGAGCACCTTCTGTGTACCGGGCACCATCCCAAGGATGTAGAGGTAAAAGACATAAACCTTGCTTTCAAGAACCCAAAATAGAAATTTATGGAATGGGGTGCTAAGTGCTGTGGTTAGGGTGACTATATGTTCCAGTTTGACTGGGATCGTCCCTGTCATTCTGGTATAATTATTAATAGCCTCCCTTTTCCTTCTCATAGAGTCCTGGCTTGGAAAATAAATTGCTACGGAAAAAGTAGGCATAGGCTCCATGACACTCCTCCTCTGTAATGAGCAGCGGAGGTTCTGGAATCGTGAGAATATTCGAATTCCAGTCTGCTGCTCTTGGCAGCTCTGACTCACCTTCGAGGTTCGCATGCCCAAGAGACCGCTGTTGGCTGTTGTTGGAATACAGGTCTCACATTGAATTGTAAATGTGTGGGACAGTGCTGAGCACAGCACCTACTAAATAGATGCTTGTCACATTGCCTTTAGTAACTTCTTGTTCCTTAGAGTTGAAATGGGCATATGCGAGTTGGGAGAGCAAAGTGCACAGGGGAAGCTGGGATTGTTTCCTCTCTGCTCTTCTTCCTGAGCGTGTCTTCTCTTCTTTAAATGAGGGGGATTATCGTGCGATCTGTCCTCCCTGTTAGGATGAAGTAAGTGATCTAATACAAGTGAAAACATTTTATAAACTGCAGACGCATGCTCATGTGTGCTATTATATTTAAGATGTCTTTGTCTTTATTGTTAAGACATTGTTAAGATAGTCTAACTCTTAAATCCACGAGGGAGAAACCATAAACTTGTTAGGACACTAAGTTACCGGAGCTGGAGGTGCCCCGGGCAGGGAAGAAGGGGGGTGCCAGGCTGCCGGGTAAGTGCAGGGTTCGCTGCAGGTCAGTGTGGCCTCTTCCCTTGGGCAGTTCTTATTGGAGAAGGGTTCGTTCCTTTTAGAGAAGAATCTACTGGTAAAGAGCTTATAGCTTTAAGGCAATACAAAGTTTAAAAAAAAATTATACAAGGGAACAATTTGTTTTCCCCTCAGCTTGATTCTAATGTGTGGAGTGGAAAGGACGGAGAATGTCCTGGGGCAAGAAACCAAGCTGGGGTTGTAGTCAGTCCCTGGACGCTTGGGGGTGGTCCTGGGGTTGGTATTGGGGGTGCTGTGCTCAATTCCTGGGGTGCTGTGCTCAATCCCTCCATCTTTTGTTCAGGAGCTGAAAGAAGGGCTGCAGCTGTGGGCTGTGGCAACCCCTCAGGGTGGTGGTGGAGTAGGAGGGCTTCCCTGAGGGTGGAGTCCAGCTGCAATTAATCATGACCCCTTTATACCATCAGGTCAGACAGCAGATGGAAGAACAGGTTGCCCAGAAGTCCTCTGAACTGGAACAGTATCTGCAGCGAGTACGGGAGCTGGAAGACATGTACCTGAAGCTGCAAGAGGCTCTTGAGGATGAGCGTCAGGCCCGGCAGGATGAAGAGACTGTGCGGAAGCTTCAGGCCAGGTGCCGGATCAGTTTGTATACAGTGCCTTTCTCAGTAGTCTGGGAGTGACTGACGCTGGTGCGGAGGGGTGTCTCTGCCAGGCTGGGGAGACCCCGATGCCTGGCTGGCTGTGTCCTTTATTTGCAGTCTGGGGCACTGAAAGAGCCTTGCTTCTGGAGCTCACGACTGACCTATACCTAGTTAGAGCAGTCTTCTGGGTACGTTGTATGGGGTGCCCCTAGTCATAGTCTCGAATGTCCATGGGTCCCAGATCAGCTCTGGTGAGACCCTGGCTTCGCCAACATGTTTCAGGTCAGAGTTTCAGCCGCTTTGGGGGATAAAGAGAAAATAAGGAGTTTCCATTTGGTCATTGAGAATTGGTGACATTCCTTAAATAATTATTATTTGAAATCTTAGTTGTAGAAGTTCTTGAAAACTAGATTTTTTTCCCTTAGGAGCTTTTAAAGTCAGGTTGACCAGTTTTGATAGTCATGTTCTCAGATGAGAACTCTGACTTTTTGGTCTCTGTAGCAGCAGGGAGGACACGGTAGAAAGAAGACCCCGAAGGGAAATGTGAGCGATCCTCCTCTCGCTTCTAACCTGCCTTCCCATTTGCTTGCTTTAAGATCCCTGTCAACACTAACAGTACGGACTCCGGTAGCAGCCCCCGGTCAGTGCAGGCAGGCCGTGGGCTTTGCGTCGTGACTGGCTGTTTGGGGGGAACAGCTGTGAGATGACCTGGGGTAGATTTTCCGTGGCCGCATCCCACATGCGGAGCAGCAGAAGATGTTTGTTTAATACACTTAGGTAGGAAAAGAAGAGAAGAGGTCTTTGCTGTATACTTTGCCAAAATGACTTCAAAAATAAGTGGGTTTTGAAAAATATAATTCTATTAAGGACAAATGATCTGAACAGAAAATTAAATGCTGAGCATATTGCCTATGCTCGTAGGTCCCTCGACATATGTTCAGTGTACTGTGATATTCACTAGGTTCTTGGCCCTGCTGTCTAGTGCAGTGGTCCCCAACCTTTTTTGGGCCACAGACCAGTTTAATGTCAGAAAATATTTTCACGGACTGGCCTTTAGGATGGGACGGATAAATGTATCACGTGACCGAGACAAGCATCAAGAGTGAGTCTTAGACGGATGTAACAGAGGGAATCTGGTCATTTTTAAAAAATAAAACATTGTTCAGACTTAAATATAAATAAAATGAAAGTAATGTAAGTTATTTATTCTTTCTCTGTGGACCGGTACCAAATGGCCCATGGACCGGTACTGGACCACTGGTCTAGTGGCTGTTGGATGTCTTGTTAGCACAAGAGTCACTTAATGGGAAGGTTTAAGTGCTCTGTGGCTTCCAAAGAGAGGCATTCTGAGGAACACAAGATGGTTTTTGAGCCTCATTGCAGTTTGTGGTGTGTTGGCAGTTTATAGATAGATTATCCCTGTGCAGAGAATTCACAGGTAAGCTATGAAATATGTATTACTTCTTGGCAGTTTTGAGAGAAGTTGATTATAACAGCAGAAATTAGATCACAGAGCAAACTAGGTAACTAGAAATTTATTAAAGTATTAGTTATTTTGTATTTATCAAATGAGTGATTTTTTTTAAGTGATAGATGGGGAGATAGTGAGACAGACTCCCATGTGCTCCCCCACTGGATCCACCCAGCAACCCCTGTCTGGGGCCAATGCTCAAATTAACTGAGGTGGTTTTGTTTTTGTTTTTGTTTTTTTGTTTGTTTGGTATTTTTCTGAAGTAAAAAGCGGGGAGGCAGAGAGACAGATTCCCACATATGACTGACCGGGATCCACCTGGCATGCCCACTAGGGGGCGATGCTCTGCCCATCTGGGGTGTTGCTCCATTGCAACTGGAGCCATTCTAGGGCCTGAGGCAGAGGCCATGGAGCCATCCTCAGAGCCTGGGCTAACTTTGCTCCAATGGAGCCTGATTGCTGGAGGGGAAGAAAGAGAGAGGAAGGAGAGGGGGAAGGGTGGAGAAGCAGATGGGCGCTTCTCCTGTGTGCCCTGGCCGGGAATTGTACCCAGGAAATCCACACACTGGGCCGATGCTCTACCACTGAGCCAATTGGCCAGGGCTAACCAAACTTTTTTTTTTTAATTTTTTTTTTGGTATTTATTCATTTTCGAGAGAAGAGTGAGTGAGAGAGAGAGGGGGAGAGAGAGAATGGGGGAAGAGCAGAAAGCATCAACTCCCATATGTGCCTTGACCATGCAAGCCCAGGGTTTTGAACCAGCGACCTCAGTGTTCCAGGTCGATGTTTTATCCACTGCGCCACCATAGGTCAGGCCCCAAGCTCTTTTTAACACCTGAGGCTGATGTGCTGGGACCAACCAAGTCATCCTCAGCTCCTGGAGCCGATGCTCAAACCAACTGAGCTGCTGGCTGCAGGAAGGGAAGAGAGAGAGAAGGGAAAGAGGGAGGGGGAGGGAGAAGCAGATGGTTGCTTCTCTGTGTGCCTTGACCGGGGATTGAACCCAACCGTCTTTATGCCAGGCCAACACTCTATCTACTGAGCCAACTCTCCAGGGCTGAATGAGTGACCTTTTGAATAAAAGACAATTTTGGATTTATTTTAGTTTTCAAGTTTTATTGTAGTTTTTAACCAGTGGTAAATATCAGAATCACCTGTAAAGCTTTGAAAAAATACACATGTGGGGCCTACCCTACATTTACTTAATAAAATATCTGTGGCTGAAGCCAGGCATAAGTATTATTATTTGGAAAAACTATAGCTGGCCCTGGCCAGCTGGGTCAGTGGATAGAACATTGGCCCAGTATATGGATGTCCCAGGTTTGATTCCTGGTCAGGGCACACAGGAGAAGTGACCATATGCTTCTCTGCTTCGCCCTTCTCTCCCTCTTCCCCTCCTGCAGCCAATGGCTCAGTTGGTTCAAGCATGGCCCCAGGTGCTGAGGATAGCTCAGTTGGTCTGAGCATCAGCCCCTGACAGGGGTTGCCAGGTGGATCCCAGTTGGGGCGTATGAGGGAGTCTGCCTCACTATCTTCCCTCCTCTCACCTAAAAACAAACAAAAAAACACAAAATACTATAGTTAATTATTTTGTACACTCTGATTTTAGTACATAGCAAAATGCTTTCAACCTTTCAAACGCACACATAGCTATTATGTATGTACAGATTTGCACCAATAAGCTGAAATTACTGCACAAAAGTTAACTTTTTCTTGGTGTGTGTGGAAAGGCCACTTTATGAATAGAATTCTTTTACTATTCTAAATTATTTTTCTTTCAGCTAAGTTTATGGAACTTGAAAACAATACACTGACGCTATCTAGTGGTCATTTTTAAGTGAGGCAAGTCCCTCTTTCTTTCCCAAAGTCCCAGAAGGCTGGGCTAGGTTCAGAGGGTCATGATGTCAGATTGGCAAAGGAGGCTTTCTCCTTGTTTTCACTCCCAAAATAGGCCTTTCTGGGTAGAAAACTCAAGGGAAGTCTTCATGGGGTTGGGATAGAAATACTTTAGTCTGGCACTGAGGAAGTGAAACAGAATCTTAGGTGAAGGATGTATGTCAAGGGCCTTTTTTGTTAGTTCTCCCTTCCTTCCTTTCAGAAATAGCGAGTCGTTCTTGGGATATTTGGCATCTTGTTGCTCTTCCAGTGGATGCTCCTTTCTATGTCAGTGTCTTGAGTTTCCCCAGAGATACCTTATAAAGCAAATTGTTTAAATAGAAGAACTTTGACTTGAGCCATCTGGGCCTTTTCATTTTTTTAATATTAAAATTTAGTGTTTTTATTTATTTATTTATTTATTTTTATTTTATGTTTAATCCTGAAGGTTCTCTAGCTTCTTATGAATGGGGACTCTGAAGAAAACTGTTTGACACTGGGACATCTCAGTGATTGGAAAGTTCTTGAGGCTGAGACACAATCTGTCCCAGTGTAACTGTCACCTGCTAGTTTGAGATCTGTGGAGCCTAGTAGTATGCTTGGGTAGTGCCTGTAGTCTCAGCTGGAGCTGCGCCTGGCACACAGCCAGGGCCCCAGGGATATTTTATGAATGAATGAATGGATCCAAGTTCTACTCATTGAGGCCACATGGAACAATGGTCTCTCTTCCACGGGGTAATACTTGTCATGTATGTGGAAGCAGGTAGGAACCAAGCTCTGGAGTGAGGTCTGGGTTTGATTTCCAGTTATATACTTTCTAACTGTATCATGTTAGAAAACATTTCACTGTGTTGAGGCTTCAGTTCCTTGTCTATAAAACAAGGGTGACCATTGTGGGGGTGTTGTGTTGTGCAGATTAAATGAGACAATGCATACAGAGTGCTGAGTGTGAGGTCTGGTGTTTAGTAGTCTCTCAAAATGTGTTGGCTTATGGTCTTTCTCTCATTTGTCGACGAGGAAGATAGATAATATATAGAATGTCAAAATAAATGTTCTTAAAAGATATTGACAAGAAGATCATTTAAAATATCAGCAAAACAAGTTCAGGATCTAGGAGTCCTGGCCGAATAGCAATTCATTTGAAACGATTAGGGCTTGACCAGGCAGTGGCTTAGTGCATAGAGCGTTGGCCTGGGATGCAGAGGACCCAGGTTTAAAACCCCGTGGTCACCAGCTTGAGCGCATGATTCTGGCTTGAACATGGGACCATACACATGACCCCATGGTCACAGGCTTGAGCCCAAAGGTTGCTGGCTTGAAACCCAAGATCTCTGGCTCTGCTGTAGCCCCCTGGTCAAGGCACATATGAGAAAGCAATCAATGAACTACTAAGGTGCCGCAACAAAGAATTGATGCTTCTCATCTCCCTTCCTTCCTGTCTGTCCCCACCCTTGCTTTTTAAAAAGAAGAAAAGATTAGGGGTTTTACTTCCTCGTGATACAATTGCCAAAAACCTCAGATACTCTCGGGCAGCCTTACTGAATGTGAAGGATCCAGAGCTAAGTAGGTAACAGTCCCTCTGTAATAAAGAGAGCCTCTATTTAGTCGGAACTTTCTGCATAATAGACCCTGTTCTAAGTGCCTTACACGCATTACCACACTTAATGCATCAGCAGCCTTTGATGTTATGTGTAGTTCCTATAACTTTTTTGTATATGAGGAAACTGAGGCACAGACTGGTTAAATTCTTTGGTCAGGGGTTTGTCTGCAAACTGTAGAAACCAGCTTGAGTTAACTAAAGTAATAAAATAATTTCTTGAAAGGTTCTTGAGTAGCTTAGCAGCTCCACAGAAAAACAGGTGATCAGGCCTGGAGCCCAGGCAGGAACCAAGGGAGGCTGAGCAAACTAGGTCACAGGACCAGTCCGGGATGCCCCGGATGCTGACACTGGCACCATGTGTTGGTGGTTGCTCCCGCCGTCACTTGATGGTAGATATTGCTGCCATCAGCAGGATGAATTCTCCACTGTCTCTGCTTCTTTGTGTCACCTGCTTCAGAGTCCGAGGTCCAGGAGGGGACCTGCATCGCCAGGCTTGGCTCAGGCTTTCTCCAGGTCCTGTCTGCCAGGAGGCGGAGGGCAGGTGTCTGGCCTGTGGCTTCTGTAGTGGGAGATGGGCCCTGTTTCCCATCAGGACCCTACTCTGCCAGAGTTCAGATACTGGGCAGCCTGAACGCTGCAAATGCAATGCGCGTTCCCCCTCCATTCTTTCACTCCAGGATAAAGGGGGCCCGTCCGTCTTGTTCACTGTGGTAGCCCCGGTACCTAGGAAAGACCACAGCAGGTGGGTAGTGGATCCACGTTGAGTGAGTGAATAAACTCAGCACTCATCAGACCACATCTGCAGTGTTGCATTCAGGTGTGGATATCACATTCCAAGAGACATCTAAGGAGGACAGGTTGGTCCTTTGTGGAACTGGGGACAGTAGATGGGAGCGCTCATTTTAGTTGAGGAAGAACTTTCTCAGGATTTGAGGTTGCACGTAAACAAACTGGCCCGATCCATGAAGCGTGAACGGCCCATCACACAGAGTATTTCAGAGGAGTAGGATCACCACCTTGCAGGATGTCGTAGCGGGCATCTTTACAGTGGTATGGTTAGGGTTTGGCGATGGAGGAGTGGGGGGTGGTCAGGTAAGGGATGTGTAGTCTGTTCCTCTACTTCCTTTGCTGTTGGTTTTAGAATAGCAGACACTCTCGGGTAGTAGTAACCAGCCTGCTATGTGACTTGTTGCTGATGGTTGAGCCACTAGAGGTGCGTCCTGTCCTGGGCTGGCCCCTAACCACACAGTCTGGACTTTGGGTACAGGTTTGGGCCGTATGTTAGTTCAGTTTGTTTAAATACCTAGATACCTGGGAATTCCCAGAGAGGTAGCCGATTATTGTAACATTTTGGCGTCACACAGACCAGGATTGAAATCCATTGCTACTTGTACAATTTGATGTTTGACCGCTTCATCTGTAACGTAGACATAATAAACGCCTGTTCCGAGGGTGGCGGTGATGAAGGTAAAGCCTCCGCCTGTAGTAATTGTTCAGTTCATTGTTGACTATTATTCTATCTTTCATTAACGCCTTCTCTCACCTTCATTAGTTTAATTATCAGCCTTTTTCTTTGTCTTAGTTTTTTCCTAGATGAAAAGTGTTTGAATGTTACAGTAACCAGACAAATTTCAGAACTTGGTGCCACCACCTGCTGGGCGAATGGCCTGGTGCCAGTCACTGAACCTCTCCGCCTCCCGGTCTTCATCGCTCAAATGTGAATAATAGTACTTCAGCTTATTGTGAGGATTAATTTAGAAAAAAATATATTGAACTCTTGGCACATCAAGCCCTTCTTCACTGTTACTACATTTTTTTCATAAAAAGGTGAAACAGTTTGGAGCTGCACGCGTGGCCATGGGCTGGTCCTGTGCACATGGCTTCCTCTCTGGCTCCTGGCTTCCTCCGTGTGAAATGAGAGAGGTGGATTTGGACCTCAGCTATTCTTCTCTGCTCTAACATGCGTCCTTCCTGTGCTGGGCCAGGTGGGGACCCAGTGGGGACCCAGGCCCACGTGGCCCTGAGCTCTCCATGTTGCAGGTTGTTGGAGGAAGAGTCTTCCAAGAGGGCAGAGCTGGAGAAGTGGCACTTGGAGCAGCAGCAGGCCATTCAGACGACCGAGGCGGAGAAGCAGGAGCTGGAGCAGCAGCGCGTGGTGAAGGAACGGGCCCTCCAGGAAGCCATGGCCCAGCTGGAGCAGCTCGAGCTGGAGCGGAAGCAGGCGCTTGAGCAGTACGAGGTAGGCTTACTCCTGCAAACTGTGCATCTAAGTTTTTAAAAACAATTTTTAAATAAGAGAATCTTTGCTTAGCTGTAAGACATCGTAGTAAGAATTTTGCTTAGCTGTAATATTTCTAAGTAAAAAGAAAAGTTTTTATAGGTGATGAGGCATTCAGTTAAAGAGTCCAGTCGGGAGGCAGAAACCACATAGTAATTTGAACAGGGGAAACTTAACATAAACAAGTATTAACTGTAATGGGATTACCCACGAAGCGTTAAAGAAAATGCTGAGCCTGACCAGGCAGTGGCACAGTGGATAGAGCGTTGGACTGAGATGCTGAGGACCCAGGTTCGAGACCCCGAGGTCGCCAGCTTGAGCGTGGACTCATCTGGTTTGAGCAAAAGCTCACCAGCTTTTCGAGGGAGGGGTTACTCGGTCTGCTGAAGGCCTGCGGTCAAGGCACATATGAAAAAGCAATCAATGAACAACTAAGGTGTTGCAATGCGCAACGAAAAACTAATGATTGATGCTTCTCATCTCTCCATTCCTGTCTGTCTGTCCCTGCCTATCCCTCTCTCTGACTCTCTCTCTGTCTCTGTAAAAAAAGAAAAAAAAAAAGAAAATGCTGAGAATGCAGGAATGGCAGGTGCAGGAAGCAGCCACTGCCTCTAGGACAAACGGACAGCACCAGAACAGGGACACATCTGGAAGAGGGTCCCGTAAGCCCCATGCTGTGACCCAGACTCCTTGGGGAGGGCAGAGCCTTGGCCACTGGATGGCAGGAGAGCTCCGCGAGGTGCTGCGCCCTCAGAACTCACTGGGAAGCCGCCTGAGGGGCGCTGGCCGAAGCTGCCCACGGGGAGATGCTATATGGGTGTCTGCCATGCAGTGGGAGCCGCTGAGGAGCGAAGCCACCGCCTCCTTCAGTGTCCCTTCAGCACATCCCACTGACGTGGCTTAGTGCCTGCTGGTGAGGGAGAATTGTCCCAGCGGCACAAGCAGGACAATGAAGGGTGGATTTGGAGTCAAGAGCAGGCCACCATCCCAGTCCCCAGGATTTTGTGTTCATCTATAATTCGTGTGGGTTAGGTCTTCTGTGTGACCGCCGGCGGGTTGCTCACCTGCTCTCGAGTCCTGGTTTCCACACCTGTAAAGTAGGCGTGCTAATAGTTCCTGCTGCTTCCTAGCGTGGCTGGGAGGGTCAGTGAGAAAATCCGTAGACACAACTAAGTGACCAGCCTTTGGCCTTTGGCTTTGAAACTCCCAGTGTATTTAGTGTAATTCCAAATCTCCTTTTGTTCCAGGGAGTTAAAAAAAAGCTGGAGATGGCAACCAGTAAGACCAAGAGCTGGAAGGACAAAGTGGCCCAGCACGAAGGGCTCATCCGACTGATAGAACCAGGTAACTGCACTCTTTGACGCAGTCAGATATTTGTTCAGTTTATTTTTGTTTTAGTATGTGTATCCGAATTGTGCAAAGCAACTTCTTCGGCCTAAACATACAGAAACCAAGATGTTTGGGGTAAATTTCTCTGGACTGACCTGCCCTCTTACAGATAAAAAGGCCCTGGAACCCCTTTGTGGACCTTGGCTGGTTGTTCTGGCTGGTGGGACATTTATGGCTGTTCCTCAAGGAAGAAATCAAGTAGACTAATTACTCTTTCGTCTGTGGGAAGACGATAGCGTTAGTTGAAGAACATAGTACTTCCCGTGACTAAAGCACGTTTGTCTTTAAGGTCCCAAAAACCCTCACCTGATCACGAACTGGGGCATGGCGGCATTCACCCAGGCGGAGCTGGACGAGCGAGAGAAGAACTGGAAGGGAAAGAAGGGCACAGAGTGAGCGGTCCGCAGCGCCGCCGCCGCCGCCGAGGTGCCCGGTGCCGCTGGGCGGCTTCACGCGAAAGGCGAAGGAACTGGCTTTGCTGCTTCTGACTCTTTCTCCTTCAGCCTCTTCTTGGGTCCGTGTACTGAGGAAGCCTTGTTTATCTTCCTGCAAATAAAGGAAAAGGTCCGCATTGTCAGGCTGTTAATAGACTCATTGAAAACTTCAGCTTCTGGAAATTCCTTTGCCGCACTCAGATTCCCATCGAAGCGAGCAGCAGGCACACAGCGCTGTGGGCGTGTTTGGGGCGGAGCGGGGGTTTGCTCGGAATCAGAGCGCGATCGGCCTCGGTGGGCTAGGGCAGCCATCTCCCTCAGCACATTTCCTTCTCCGAGTGCCTCTTTCTAAACCAGACTGGCCAGTCTGCTTGCCATTGCGCGACAGGGCACAGGGGCTGCCCTTGACCGCAGCTGCTCCGACACAGAAGTCACCGGCTGCGCGTTGACTAAGCGGCCACAGCCCATGTGTGTGGCTCTGCAGGTTTCTGATGCACAGTGTCAGTGATTACACGCTGGCTTCAGTGGCACTAGGAGGCAGAAGTCCTTTCAAACCATGCGTTGCCTGAGATAGCTACAGTAAGTCCTTGCTTAACATCATCGGCAGGTTCTCCGACCTTAAGCAGAATGGCGTATAGCAAAACCGGTTTTACCATGGGCTAATTCGTAAAAACCGGCGTTACGTTTCTGTGGCACCACATCAACATTATAGCAGAACAAGGCTGAGCAAAATGACATTATTCAACGACCTGCTGTATTTATGAATAAAGCTCACTGATGAACTAGGTCAGCCCCGTCCGGAATGCTATGCTGTTACCGAATTCCTCCCGAGATTTAAAATGGTTTCAGCTGTCAGAGTTCTGACAGACCCCTTGGTTTTGTAGTCACTGTACAGAATATGCCAGGAGCGCGGGTGCTTGTCGTAACCAGGCCTTTTACTTAATAAACAGGAATATGATCATTTATAGGAATTCTATATGAAGAAAGTTTTAAAAATGTATGTTTGTCATGTTGAGAGGGAACAAAATATTTATAATTTTTAAACCTTCTTACCTAAATGTACAATGTAGTATCCTGAACTTTCTTAATTTTTTGCTAATTTTCTAAGGTATGTTAAAAATGTTTTGTATGGTTTTTTTTTAAATTGACTCAGTTAAGAAAAATTTTAAAACACCAGAACAACATACAATTAAAACTGATTTAATAAAATAGCAGGGTGAAGTTGTGTGTATGTGTGCATTTTTTTATACAACGGGATAGACTTGGTTTAGAGAAACTTCCTGAAAACACCGGGTATGGAGTTTGGGCCCCCACACCAGTGCCGCCACCAAGTTGGTGATGGCCTTGTGGCTGGTGTCTGAGTCACCGCTGTGGGAAACCGTGGCCCGTGTGGCTGCTCACAGCCGGGAACTTTCGGAATGATCTCTTCCTCCTTGTTGCCATTACCTCCAAATTCTCTCGCCCCTCCTTTCCCAAGTTCATTCTGTGCCTTCCAGTTTTTTTTTTTTTTTTTTTTTTTTTTTTTACAGAGACAGAGAGAGAGTCAGAGACAGGGACAGACAGACAGGAACGGAGAGAGGAGAAGCATCAATCGTTACTTTTTTGTTGCGCATTATGACATATTAGTTGTTCATTGATTGCTTTCTCATATATGCCTTGACCGCGGGCCTTCAGCAGACTGAGTAACCCCTTGCTCGAGCCAGCGACCCCTTGGGTCCAAGCTGGTGAGCTTTTGCTCAAACCAGATGAGCCCGCGCTCAAGCTGGCGACCTCGGGGTCTCGAACCTGGGTCCTCTGCATCCCAGTCCAATGCTCTATCCACTGCGCCACCGCCTCCTCAGGCTGTGCCTTCCAGTTTTTCTTTCAGTTTCACCAGAGTACGGTAAATCGTGTGGTTTTGTTTGTTTGGGGTTTATATGGTTGCTAAGTTAAAACGCTTGTTACGGACAAAGGAGGCCACTCGATCCCACTTGACTGTCCCAGAAAGCCGACTTCCCTCCTAGAGGAGAGAATGCACTGGTCGCTGCTTGTTGAAACTTGCTTCCCCACTGCAGAGATTCTCAACCAGGCCCGTTCTTGTCCCCCAGGGGACGTATGGCAATGTCTAGAGACATTTTTGGTGGTCAGAACCTGGGGGGAGGTTACTGACATCTAGTGGGTAGAGGCCAGGGATGCTGTCAAATGTCCCCCAATGCACAGGACAGCCCCCCGGTTACAAAGAATTGTCTGGCCTACAATGTCAATAGTGCCGAGGTTGAGAAAAACCTGCTCTACAGAAAGGCAAGTTCTATTGTCCAGAACACAACAGGCTATTTAAAATATATATTTTTAAATTTCATTTATTGATTTTAGAGCAAGAGGAAGGGGGAGAGAGAGAGACAAATAGAAAAATCGATCTGTTCCTGTATGTTCCCCAACCAGGGATCGAACCTACAACCTTTGTGTCTCTGGACGACACTAACCAACCAAGCTATCTGGCCAGGGCCAACAGGTTCTTGGAGGCAGGGTTTCCCTTTAAGGCGTCCCAGGAGCGGACCTCCCTGGTGTAAATGGGGTGCACTTGGAAGGGAGTGGCCACTGGCTCTGAGCAGACAGCAGTGGGCAGGAGCTTTGGCTCACGAGTAGGCCGTGTGCTTCAGAAACGAAACATCTCAACACAGATCGAAGGGAACTGCTTCGCATATGTTCAAAGGTCTGTAATGCAGGTTGCTGAGGTGTGAAGTGTGAAAGCTGCCATCACCTTGATTTCTCCCCTGAGTGGCTACACCCAGGGAGGGTCCATCAGAACCATTCAGCAGCTGGTGAGGGATAAGTTCAGACTTACTGCCAAGCTGGTCATCACCTCCTAGAGCGCTGGAGCCTGTTCCGCTGGGCAAAGCCTCCCTCCTGCCTTCAGGGCCGTGCCAGCAAGGCACAGGTGCCCGAGTGGAGCGGAGCAAGGGTCCGGTTCGGGTCAGGCCACATGGAAGGGGAGAAGAGGCTCTGCCCAGCTTTCCCCAGTCATAGCACGTGCTCAAAACTGATTGAAAGGATCAATCTTGGGATTTGCTTAAGAAATAGGTTTCTTTCCCTGTCTACTTCCTTATTTAAGGTCTACCGGAAAGTTCTGTTCATTTTTGGAATAAAACAAAATACAAATTTTTCTTACCGTCAATAAACTTTATTAAATAATATAATTGCCATTATTATTAATGGTTTCTTGCCAGCGTGAGGACAATTTGTATATCCCATTTTTGAAAAATATTTTATCTTTTAATGCAAAAAATTGAACCAGTGCTTGTTTGATATCTTCATTTTTGAATTTTTTGCCCTTAAAAAAATTTTGTAAGGACAAAAACAAGCGATAGTCAGAGGGTGCTAAGTCTGGGGAATATGGTGGATGTGACAGACATGCTTCTGTAGCATTTCTTCTTTGTTGAAATTTGTAAAAACTATAGTGGCATAAATGAACTATCAGTAGCCATGGGTACACTATCGCTTCACACATAAGACTAACGTGAATCAACTTTGTTTTAGTTAATTTGCTACGTCAGTATGTATACATTAAGTGATAAAAATAGAGAGGCACACATGTGCCAAATAAATGTGCTTACGTGTCGAAACTTGTGATAGAAACGGACAGAACTTTCCGGTAGATCTTTTTTGAGAGGAAGTGGGGGTGGGGGAGAGCAGCATCAACTCACTGTCCTACCTACTTGTGTACCCATTGATTGCTTCTTACATGTGCCCTGATTGGGGCTCAAACTGGTGACCTCGGGGTCAAGCCGGCACCCTTGGGATCAAACCATAGCCCTCATGCCCTGGCCAGTTGGCTCAGCGGTAGAGCGTCGGCCTGGCGTGCGGGGGACCTGGGTTCGATTCCCGGCCAGGGCACATAGGAGAAGCGCCCATTTGCTTCTCTACCCCCACCCCCTCCTTCCTCTCTGTCTCTCTCTTCCCCTCCCGCAGCCAAGGCTCCATTGGAGCAAAGATGGCCCGGGCGCTGGGGATGGCTCCTTGGCCTCTGCCCCAGGCGCTAGAGTGGCTCTGGTTGCGGCAGAGCGACACCCCGGAGGGGCAGAACATCGCCCCCTGGTGGGCAGAGCCTTGCCCCTGGTGGGCGTGCCGGGTGGATCCCGGTCGGGCGCATGTGGGAGTCTGTCTGACTGTCTCTCCCCGTTTCCAGCTTCAGAAAAATACAAAAAAAAAACACAAAAAAACCCAAAAAAACACACACACACACACAAAAAAAACCATAGCCCTCAGGATCTAGCTGGTGACCAACGGATCTAGCTGGTGACCTCTGCTCCGGGAGGACACTCCATCCACTGCACCACTGGCCACACTTTACTTTCTTCTTTATATATTCCTTTTGAAACCTGTAAAAGTCACCCCTCACCTTTGGGAAGTTATTTGGTAGCATCTATTAAAAGCTAAAGATGACAGCCGCCTCCTGGGCCAGGAGGACGAAGCATGTGTCCACCACAGACCCTATGAGGAGGCTCACAGCAGCTTGTTTAAGGTGGCCCCAAACCAGAAGCAATGCGAATGCCCATCCGTACAGAGTAGATCAATGGATTGTGGTATAGCCAGATAGTGCTACACTTTAATTACAATAACATATCACCCATATCACTGAGAGATGCAACAACATGGATGAATCTCACAGACATTATGTTGAACAAGGAAGCCAAACACAGAACATACTGAATGATTCCATGTACAGTATATTAATTTCCAGAACTGGCACAGCTAATACGCGGCTTTCGAGGTCAGAATGGTAGTTACCCAGGGGTGTTAACTGGAAAAGGGCACAAGTGGACCTCCTGGGAGGCTGGACGTGGGTAGTGCTTATCCAAGTATAATAAATGTATTAACTTTACATCCAAGATTTGTGGAGTTTACTGCTTGTAACCTAGTGCCTCTAGAATGCTACAACTGGTTAGTCCCTAGAGGTCAGTGGGTCTCAGTTTGCAGAGAAGGACCCAGAGGGGACAAATCAGATCCACACTGGAACTCCTGGCCCTTCTCCAGGATGCGGGTCACCACACCACCTACCTCCTCACAGGTCCTTTAAATATATTTGGGTGTCAAACGTTTTTAGATTGGTGCTTCTGTCCCCCATCGTCCCGCTAGCTGCATGTCTATGCTCTAGTTCCCTGCTCAGCCTCTACTGGCCTTTTCAAGGTGGCTGAGTCTTTGGCCCTGGGTCATGGGGACATGGTGGGAGACACTAAGTTCCAGCAGGGCCAGCCTCAGATTCCTCTTCTGTCCCCACTGCATAGATACAGCACGCTGTCTCTTAGGGTTGTGTGCCCACAGGAATGAGGGCCTTCCTATCCAGTTATGTCCACCTCCTCCACAGCAGGCCACAAGGCCCTGCTGAAGGCTGGGATGTGCGGAATGGGGAGAGGGAGGCTTTGTTTAGTAAACTCCCTTCTGTTCAGTCCCCAGCCCGGCAGCCTGCCCCCACCCCCATCTGAATCCCTCATTTCCTGTCCCCTGTCACCCTGATTCTTAGCCAACACTCTCTGCTTTGACAGCAGCCCATGCTGGGTCTCTGAGAGCAGGCCTCCCCGGGCCCCACCTTCCACATTTACCCTCCTCTGCTCTCATGGTCTCTGCCCCTCCTGATCGGTCAGCCAGGACTGCCCTGGGCTAGCTCCCCTGTGAAGACACACGGTCGGCCCACAGACTGGTTTTGGAGGAGCCATGACTGCTGCCACCCCGGTGCTCGCCTGTCTCTCCACTCTCTTCAGGAGCCCAGGCCCAGCCCCTTCCTCTCACACAGCATCTCTGCCCAGTGCTGCCCACTGGGCTCTCTGGTCTCATTTGGAAAGCATTTGTGCCTGAAATATTTGTCTGCAAGAAACACACAGGCTATTCGGGAAAGGTGTATGGGTGGGAGATTTCATCCCCGAGGCCTGAGGCCCCAGACTCCTCACAGCTCAGTTAGCTGGGAAGATGGCTAAAAAGACAGTGTGATGGCTTCGTTTTAGAGTGACTGCCCTCACAGCCTGAGGGTATAAGTGGGCAGTTCTTGGCCTTCAAAAATACTGAGTTGGGCCTGACTAGGTGGCGGCGCAGTGGATAGAATGTTGGCATGGGACAAGGAGGACCTAGGTTTGAAACCCCAAGGTCACTAACTTGAGCCAGGGCTCATCCAGCTTGAGCATGGGGTCACCAGCTTGAGCACGGGGTCACCAGCTTGAGTGTGAGATCATAGACATGACCCCATGGTTGCTGGCTTGAGTCCAAAGGTTGCTGGCTTAAAGCTCAAGGTCACTGGCTTAAAGCCCAAGGTCGCTGGCTTGAGCAAGGGGTCACTCGGTCTGCTGAAGGCCCCCCAGTCAAGGCACATGTGAGAAAGCAATCAATGAACAACTAAGGTGCTGCAATGAAGAATTAATGCTTCTCATCTCTCTCCCTTCCTGTCTGTCCTTATCTGTCCCTCTCTTTGTCGCTCTGTTTCACTGTCTCTCTCTCACTTAAAAAAAAGAACTGCCTGACCTGTGGTGGCGCAGTGGGATAAAGCATCAACCTGGAACACTGAGGTTGCCGGTTCGAAAACTTGGGCTTGCCTGGTCAAGGCACATATGGGAATTGATGCTTCCTGCTCCTCCCCTTTCTCTCTCTCTCTCTCTCTCTCTCCTCTCTGAAAATTGAATAAATAAAATCTTAAAAAAAAAAAAGAGAAAGAGTGAATCCTTAATAAAAAAAAAAAAGAACTACGTTGGAAAGGAGCCTGTTTTCACAGTGACGCACACCTGGGTTCTACCTTACTGTGTCACCTTAAGTGAGTTAGATTTGCGGTCTGTGTTCTCTGAGTGATATCGCACAGGTAACAGGTTCTCTCAGTGTCACGACTGGAGGCACATGTGTCCGTGAAGGTTTCTCTGTGTTGCAGAAGCACACTTCACCCCTGACATTTCATCTTGGTGCATTTTCTTGAGAAAGCCATGTGATGCGGGGCTTTCCATCTTGGCCAGGCCAGGCCACAGAATGGGGATTTTGAGGGTGGACTGGCAAGTTCTGAGAAAATCCCACAGGTGACTGAGGTCAGTCATGCAAGAGGCTGGAGAGTTTGGGAAACACCAGGTGCTCTTTTTGCACTTCCACAGGCAGGTGCCACCTCCAAGGTGTCCTGCAAAGGCAAGTATTTGACCCGTTTGAATGGCTGAGTGAACAAATGAGGCCTTAGGATGGGGGCTCCCTCCCAGAAAGGGTCCTACTTCCTCAGTCACAACAGCTTTTTGGGGCCTAACCAGGTCATGAGGTGGAGCTCAAGGGCCTGTGACCGCTGCTGCCCAGCAGAGCCCGAAGGACCCCCGCCTCCGCTTTCCCCTCAGGGATCCCGTGGCTTCCTCGGTGGCCATGATGCTTTTCTGCTGCGGGGACCAGAGCGGTCACTCTGCCTCCCAGGCGCCCCCAGCAGTGTGGCTCCCACCGCCGCGTCTGATGATGCTCTCACCGATTCTGCCTCAGTAGCAGCGGGGTGAGGCTCCCACTTCTGCCCTGATGAACCTTCTCAGAGGCAAGTCCAGAGCTCCTTAAGGACAGGGCGTTGGCCATTCATGGCTGCCGTGCCAGCACATGGCACCTAGTACGTGCCTAGTAAATACTGGCTTTAAATGACCTCTTTCTAAAATAAATCCCTATCCTCAAATAATCATTGATACAGTCTGACCTGTGGTGGCGCAGTGGATAAAGTGTCGACCTGGAAATGCTGAGGTTGCCGGTTCGAAACCTTGGGCTTGCCTGGTCAAGGCACATATGGGAGTTGATGCTTCCTGCTCCTCCCCCCCTTCTCTCTCTCTCTCTGTCTCTCTCTTCTCTCTCTCTCTCTCCTTTCTAAAATTAATAAATAAAATTTAAAAAAAATCATTGATACAGTCCTCGTATGTCCTCGGAGACAACACAGCAAGGTTTCTTGTCCATCTGGAGCACTGACCCCACCCTATCCTGAGGGTGGGGACAATTTTTCCTTTCCTCTTACAAAAAGTTAGTCTCAGCATATGTGAAGGATGGCTCATCAACCCCAAAGCCTTGAGTCCTTGTCCCCATTTATCCCACAGACTTCATGCAAATAAAGATACTGGAAACTAGGCCCAGACGTGCAGATTCCCTTGACAGACAGGCCAGTGAGGCCCCCCATGTGATTCTTTAAAAATGAAGTTTGTAGATTTTTTTCTTAGCACAAAGTAATACATACCCAGTGTGGAAACAGAAAGAGAATACAATGCCAGCCCTGGCAGGTTGGCTCAGCGGTAGTGTCAGCCAGTACGTAAGTCCTGGGTTGGATTTGGTCAGGGCACACAGGAGAAGTGACCATCTGCTTCTCCCTGCCCCTTCCCCTCCAGCAGCCGTGGCTCCAATGGTTGGAGCATGTTGGCTGGGGCACTGAGGATGGCTGCCTGGCCTCTCCTCAGGCGCTAGAATGGCTTGATTGGGGAGCAAGGAAGCAGCGGCCCCAGATGGGTAGAGCATAGCCCGGTAGGGGGCTTGGCGGGTGGATACCGGTAGGGGCGCATGTGGGAGTCTGTCTCTCTGCCTCCCCACCTCTCACTTAATAACAACAACAATAGTAAATAATAAAAATAAGAATAAAACGGGCACGCTGACCCCACAGACAACCCTACCAGGATCTCACACGCGCAGCCCCCAGGCCCACATTTCGGCTTGTTTAAAAGAGGAACAAGCCCACGCCTTCATCAGGGACGATCCCACCACCCAGCGGGTGAGAAGATCCAGACCCTGGGCAGAGGAATGGTCACGCTTTGGGGAAAACGACCTTGTCCGTGCCCTGGCACGCGGGGTAAGGCGAAGCCAGAGGCGGCCGCCAGGGGGCAGGCGTGCGCTGCGGACCCCATGCAACCTGGAGTGCCGCCTGAGCCGTCCTGCTGGCTGTCCTAATGTCCTGCTGTCCGATCCCGGCAGGACCGTGCGGCACGGCCTCATCCCTTTCCTTTCTCAGAAGGGAGGCGGCTGCTCTGGGGCGGGGGAGGGGGCAGTGGGTCACCGCCACGTCTGCCAAGGGCTCAGGGGACCCGCAGGCGCTGAGCCGACCGGGAGCCAGCCAGCCCTGCTTTCTCATTTTATCAACAGCCCAGAAAGTTGGCACTATTTTACAGATGAGGAAAGTGAGGCCCAGAGAGTGAGTGAGGCTGTTGCCCCAGGGGTCACAGGCAATGACAGATCCGGGACAAAAACCATGTGTCCTGACTCCAGAGCCTCTCCCAGCCATTTCTGGCATGTACTGGGGGCCGCAAGTGCAGGCCTGCCTGGGAGCACCTGGGGGAGAGGATGGTCAACTCCCTGTTCCTCCTCGGCCCATGAGGATTTCCTCCTGGGGGCCTAAGGAGGGTCTCCTGGCACCTTGAGTCATGTTGGTTGTGAGTGCTTCTCCCCCCTCCTCCGCCCCCAGCCTGGGCTCTGATTCTGCAAGTGCCTTGGAAGGGGCAGCCCTCTCCCCCGGTGTCTCCCTGACCGGCTGGCTGAGGCCGGGATGCAGGGTCCGGGTGGGAGAGGGGGAGCAGGAAGGCAGCCAGCGAGCAGGGGCCTGTTTCCTGACTGGTTTGACCCCGGCTGTCCCTGCGGAGGCCCCAGCAAACAGAGCAAGGTCATCCAGGGCGAAATTCCAGCCTGAGGCCCGAGCGGTTACTTCAGTTTTACCGATAAGGCTCAAGAAGGGACAGAGAGTGTCCTCCCCACACCCACACCCTGTCAGCACCTCCAGTCTTGTGAAGCCTCCGCTGCAGACAGCCTGCCTGGAGAAGAGACAAAGATAGACCCGGGACAGATAAGGGGAGAGACAGCGGGAGAGACAGGCCAAGGAGCACAGAGGGAGAAGATGGGAGGACAGGGCGGGGGCTCAGCCCAGGCAGTGGGTCCGGGCCTGGAGGTCAGAAACGGTCCCGGGCTGTGCTTGCAGAGGCCACAGCTGGGCGCAGGTGCTGGGAAGAGGCAACCATGGCAGAAACAGAGGGCTTTCTGGTGTGGCAGGGAAATGGATTGGGCTGGCACCTCTGCATTTCTGGGCCTGGTTCCTGACTAGTGCCCACCTGGGACTGGGTGAGGTGGTGGAGGAGTGGATGTGGGGTGTGGCCTCCCAGCCTCCAGGAACCAGGCCAGAGAGGTTGGGAGGTGGGACCCTGTACCTGTGGTGGAGGGGCAGTGTGTGGGGGGTGGGGTGGGGAAGGGACTAACGCAGCTGGACCCAGGCTGGTGAGTCTCTCTGGCTTCCCAGAAGCTTCTGGCTTGGGGGCTTTACCCCCTGCACACTATGATAGGATGTTTGCACCCAACACTGGCTGTCGGGCTTGGCGAGGGAGCAAGGCCATAAAGTCACAGCTGGCCTGTGGGTGCCCAGTCACCATATACAGCTGAGTCACAACCACTTCTCCCACCCCCTGGGGGCTCATGCCCGCACACAGACACATCCACACGGGTACCTACCGACGCCGTGTGCCGCTGAGTCATCGCTGCCTTCTCAGAGAGCACGTGCCTGCACACACGTGCACACAGATGCCCACGCAGGCCGCATACACCTGACTGAGTCAGCAGCAGCATCGAACGCTGAGGGGTGGGTGGGGGCACTGAGAGTATGTTCTGCCATTTGTATTTAGACACAGATAGCTAAATATATGCACGTACACGTGCTCACCTTACCACTTGTTGTGCCTCCTCCATCACACTGAGAGATCAGTAAATATTTGTGGAATGAAAAACTGCGTGAACGAATAAACAAGTGACCATATGAGCAACACCCGCCCTGCTGGGACACCAGGTGAGATTGGTTGGGGCAGCGCTGTAGGATATGAGCAACACCCACCCTGCTGGGACACCGGGTGAGATTGGTTGGGGCAGCGCTGTAGGATATGAGCAACACCCGCCCTGCTGGGACACCGGGTGAGATTGGTTGGGGCAGCGCTGTAGGATATGAGCAACACCCACCCTGCTGGGACACCGGGTGAGATTGGTTGGGGCAGCGCTGTAGGATATGAGCAACACCCACCCTGCTGGGACACCGGGTGAGATTGGTTGGGGCAGCGCTGTAGGATATGAGCAACACCCGCCCTGCTGGGACACCGGGTGAGATTGGTTGGGGCAGCGCTGTAGGGTGGTTCTTAAGTCTGTGTCTGTAGGGAGTTGTTGTGCTCCAAATATAGCCTCCGTGGGCGGGCAGGGAGCCAGGGCTCCCTCCCAGACCTGGACTTGACTGGGCTGCAGGCCCAGCCTCTGCAGAGTTGGAGAAAATTACCAGAGACAAGGCCCCAGCGTTCGGCAGCCAGGGCTGAGCTGTGAGACTGGAGTTGGGTGACTGTGTACTCTGGAATTGTCCCTTGGTAAAGGCCTTGATCTGTAGAAGAGAGGGCTCTGCAGATGGGTCTGGAAAGAGCTGGTTCTGGGTTGGGCCTCCTGGGAACTCCTGGGGACTCCTTGCCTTGGACGTCATGGGGCAAGGACATCACCGAGAACTGGGGCAAGCACAGAGCCTGGGCCCCCCTGGGCATGGCTGCGCTCCAGGGCTGCCCCCTGTGTCTCCTGGAAACTTCCTTTCTCTACCTGCTATGCCTCTGCCCTAATTCATCATCTAGAATATTGTGGTGTTAGCCCAACTAGTCTTCTTGCCTTTAGACTACTCCCCTCTAATACTTCTTATTCATAGCTCCCTGTGTTGTTTTTCTAAAATACAGATATGATTATGTGACATTTCTGCTCACAGTCCTCCATAGCTCCCCAGTGTTTAGCAATAATATTGGACTGCCTTAGCCTGGTGCTCAAGACGCTTCACCTTTCGGCCGCCCCACTCCACCCTGTAGGTTTTGAAAGTCTGCTGTCAGAGGGAGTCATTGGTTATGTGCTGAGGGGTAGATGAATGGACTCTAGGCTGATGGAAGCTACAGCGATGGAAGGACTCATGGACTGTTTGATTTGTAGACAGAGGATTAGCTGTCTGGTGGACTGGCAGGCTGGGTGTAGGATGGTGGTACGGATGGGTGGGAGGCTGCAAGTCAGGACTACTTTGATTGCAATGAACAAACACCCAAACATGATCAGGAAATGGCAGGGAAAATTGTGAGGATACCATGTGCAACCTCATGGACCTCGCTGCCCTTCAGGCCTCATGAAACCGGAACTGGCAGGTCAGAAACGGCCGCTCCGCCCCCATCTCCCAAGGAGACGGGCTGTCACCACTCGCTGGCTTGGCCTCCCTCCTCCCAGCCCAGCGGCCTTCCTCGTGGCCACTCTGCCTCCTTCCTTCCACAGAGTGTCATCAGGTGTGGATTTATGTGCCTGTTTGTACCTTGGCAATACTTCTATGTGAAAGTAGACTGCAAACAAAATAAACTTACTGACCAGTCAGGAGGCTCCTGCAGGAATCGGGTGGGAGGTGGACCCAGGCGGTTTGGACTAGGGTGGCAGTGGTGAAGGTGGTGACAAGCAGTCCAGATGAGGGTGTATTTTGAAGGTGGAGTTATCAGGATTTTCTGAGAGATGGGCTATGGGCATGAGAGAAGGGAACTTTCTGTCAAGGACGACTCTAAGACCTGGGCAGCTGTGAGGTGGCGTTTCCATCCCTAAAGAGGAGAAGCACGCTTTCTATTATTTTGGCGGGAGGGAGAGTGGGGAGGGGGGTTCCCTTTAGTCATGAGCTCACTGCGAGGCCTGCAGACACTCCGTGAAGAGGTTAAGGGCAGCTGGGTAGATGAGTGTGGGGGTCAGGGCAGAGGTTTCAGCTGGATTCCAGGGTGGGACTTCTTGCTGGCTAGCATGAGGTGGTACTTAAAGCCACGAGACCCCTGAGACCATCTGGCAAGAGTGAAAATAGAGTTGGCTCAGGGAGTGCAGTGTTCTAGTTTGGCTGAACGACCAGCACAGGAGAGCTGGCCAGTGGGGTTGAAGGAAAACCAGATCTCAGAGTGAAGAAAGTGTCCGAAGCCAGAGAGAATGAGTGTTGTCAACGCTGCTGATGGTTCCAGTAAGATGAGGCTGGAGCGAATGGCACACAGAAGAGTCTTAACTCTCACTCATGACCAGCGTTTGTATGGCTGCCCCTTAGGGAAGGTGGTCCCGCTCCACTCCGCTGTGGACCTGGGGACATGTGGGATGATGTGGCCACCCAGCCCCACCCTTCGGCAGAGGCGGCTTTGTGCCTGTCCTGGATAATGAGGGGTTACTGCAGGGACGCAGGGGCGCCTGGCAGCACCCATGTCACCCGAGCCGCAGTCGCTCTGGCCCCAGCTCTCGCAAGGCGGAGGCAAACAGCAGGCTTAATGGGAAACTCTGTGGGACAGCAGCCCACATTGTTCAGGGCGGGCTCTGGAGCTTGGAGTGACCTGACTTTTCAAGGAAACCTGCCATCTGTACTCTGAGCGGATGACTGGCTGTCTGTCCCCTCTCACACTGACAACCTTTTTAGGGCAGAGTCTCATGCTACTTGAATTGTAAGTGTCCTATGTGTATGGTTTGTACACACACTTAACATGTCACACAGAAGCATCTATGTATTTATGGCAGTGTTGCTTCAGATCAGCTTGAAGGTTTGTCACATACAGACTGCTGAACCCGGCCCCAGAGTTTCTGATTCAGTACATGTGTGGGGTCTGAGCAGCTTCCCTTTCGCCTTTCTTTTCCTTCCTTCCCTCCCTCCCTCCCTCCCTCCCTCCCTCCCTTCCTTCCCTTCCCTTCCTTTCTCCCTCCTTCCCTCCCTCCCTCCCTCCCTCCCTCCCTCCCTTCCTTTCCTTTCCTTTCCTTTCCTTTCCTTTCCTTTCCTTTCCTTTCCTTTCCTTTCCTTCCTTTCCTTCCCTCCCTCCCTCCCTCTTTGCTTCCCTTTTCTTTTCTTTCTTTCTTTCTTTCTTTCTTTCTTTCTTTCTTTCTTTCTTTCTTTCTTTCTTTCTTTCTTTCTTCTTTCTTCTTTCTTTCGGAGAGGAGGGGAGATAGCAAGACAGACTTCTGCAAGCACCCCAACCGGGATTTACCCAGCAACTCCCATCTGGGGCTGATGCTCAAATCAACCGAGTTATCCTCAGTGCCTGGGGCCAATGCTTGAACCAATCAAGCCACTGGCTGTGAGAGAGAAAGAGGGAGAGAAGGGGAGGAGGGAGAGAAGGGAGAGAAGAGGGGAAGAGAAGCTGATGGTCGCTTCTCTTGTGTGCTCTGACCGGGGGATTGAACCCGGCCATCTGCATGCAGGGCTGATGCTCTATCCAGGGCCGCCAGGGTGAGACTCCTGGCCCAGGGACTGTCCTCTGAGAACGACTGCCCTATGGAATGCCTGGGACTGTCCTATGCTGGCAGAGCCCAGTGGCATTGCCAGGTAGATGGAGGGTCAGGGATGTTGGCTGGCAGGTCTCAGGCTTCCTGCCACTGGCAGTGAGCCTTGTGCTCACAACAGGCCTAGGGGCCCTTGGCTCTTCCGCCTTGTCATGCCCACCACTGTCTGCCCAGCTGTCTCCAACCCTGCTCTCCACAGTGAGGATTAGTGGGGCCCACAGATGCATGTAGTTGGCCATCAAAAGTGCTGGACTTTGGCTGTGGGGCACATAGAGCAATCGCAGGTGGCGCCCCGGCCAGCCAAGTGTAGAGTCAGAGGTTCCCTCTGAGCCCCTTGGGCCCCCTGCCCCTCAGAAGCTGCCCATGGTCCTGCTGGAGGCTGCCCTCTCCCCCAAAAGACATTTTCCCTCTCGGACAGAACGGGATGGGTGACCCTTGATGTTCCCTGTGCCTCGAGGAGCAGTGTGGACAGTGGGCAGTGAAGACACCGCTGGGCCGGGAGGCTGTGGGATGCGGGCTGCCTCTAGCTCAGCCCTGACCTGTGGCGTGGCCCCGGCAAGCCCTCATGCTGGCTCAAAACCATTCTTTTGGGTGTCATCCCTGCTTTCTCCGGTTTGGTCAGCAGAATCCTCCTCAGCAACATATAAGCACGCTCAAGTCTCATTTGCTTTAAAAAACGAACAAACAAAAATCCTCTCATTGACTGCATACCCCTCCAGCTGCCGCCCCAGCCTCCTCCCATTCACCGTAAAATCCCTCCCAAGTGCTGTTTACACACGTCATGTTTCCTCACCCCTCAGCACCTCCCAGTCCACGCCAGCCTGGTTTCTATGCCCCTCACTCCACTAACCTGTGCCCCCTACAGTCACCAGCGACCTGCAGGCCTCTAAATCCTAAGTAACTTTCTCATCCTCCTCTTCCGAGTTTTCTGGGCGCTTCCCGCACTCCTGACCACTCCTGGCTCCTTGAGACATAGCATTCCTCCAGCCTCGCTGCAGCTCTGGCTGCTCCTCCGGCTCCTCTGGCCGGGTCTCCGCTCTGCGGCCGCCAGCAGGAGTGTCCTTCGGGCACGGGCTGCCTGTCCTCTCTTACTCCCTCCTCTTGCCCTTGGCAGCTTCAGCTGCTCTCAGCTTGGATAACCAGCTCTACTTTTCTGCCCCGAACGTGCCTCTCCAGCTCACACCTCTGTGAATATCCAGTTGTGCCGGGGCCTCTGAGAGGCACCTCGGCTTCTACATGTCCAAGGGTGACCTTACGCCCCCCCCCCCCACCGCGCTGGTTGGCCCCTGGTGTCCTTCCTCTTAGTGAGACATGCTGCCAGCCCTTTGCTGTGCAACTCAGACACCCGAGGGTCCTTGGACACCCCCGCCCCTCGGCCTCCATGGCCAGACTAGCACCAGCTTCTTTCCATCTGATTTCCTCAGTGGCTTCGGACTCCCTACAGTTTTCACGTCCTCACTGTCCCATCCTGGTCCAAACCACCGTGATTCCTTCTAGGACTCCAAGGGCCTCTTAAGTGGCCTCCCCTCTTCCCCTCTGGCTGCCTCCAACTCGTTTTCTGTGGGCAGCCGCTGTGCGCCTGGGCTCCGCCTCTCGCCCAGAGACGGGGTGACGGCTCCCCTGGAGGGGACGGGGCCGCTGAGGGTCACAGCGGGGGCTGCAGCCCAGGCCCCGTTACCAGGGCAGGAAGGCCAGGCTGCATGTAGGCTGGAGGCCCGACAGACACAGAGCTCAGCCAGGCCTCCTCCGGAATGAAGAGGCTCTGAAATCTGCAGTATCGGGTTTCAGAAAACACAGGGTCAGGGTCAGCAGAGCAGCTGGTAGTGGGAAGGCCAGGCCCAGCTAATTTCCTGTCAGAAAGGCCCAGAGGCCCCAGCCCCTCTCTGGGCTTGTCACAGGGGAGGAGATGCCGGGAATGGCTCACATTCCTCTGGCTGGGGCTCCGCCGGACCCCAGGGACCTGCGGGGAATGAGGAGGTGGATCTGCTGAGGCCGGAGCTGGGGGCTCTCTGCAGGGCCCAGGGATTATAGAGCAGACCAAGGACCTTTGCAGTTGCTGAGGCGTTAGGATAAATGAGCTCAGCTTCATTTTTCAGATGAGGAGACAGAGGCTCGGGCAGTTCCAGATCTCACCAGGATCATGCGAGCATCCCGGCTCAAGGTCCTGAACTCTCTCTTCTGGCCAGGCGTGCATATGCGAGGCCCGGCTTTGCTGAGCTGTGGGACAGTGTGGGACAAGCCAGGCTAGGTCTGTGCTCCTCTTGGAAGGGAGGCAGGAATCCTAGCTTCTGGATCAGGATACAGGCTTCCCAGGTGGTCTAGGGGTGGGGTGGGTGGCCGTGTGGAGAGGGCAGGAGAGCACTGACTCAGCCAGCTGAGGCCAGTCCTGTCTTGCTCATATCACCTCACTCCCATACACTCCCCTCTGCTGCCCTCTTCCACTTCTAAGGACCCATGTAATGACATTGGGTCCATCCCGGATAATCTCTGGAGATCAGCTAATTGGCAGCCTTAATTCCATCTGCACCCTTAATTCTGCTTTGCCACGTTAGGTAGCATGTTCGCAGGTTCTGGGGATTAGGACATGAACAGTTTGGGGGGCGTCATTGTGCCCATGGCAGATGGTCTCTCTTCTTTCAGTTGTGGGCTCTGCGGGCCGGGGCTGTATCTTATCTGGACACCTCGGGGCCCAGCCTGCATGAGGTGTTTATTACCTGTTTGTTGAATGAAGCTGATTCAAGCAACAGTTTACTGAGAGTCTATTTTGTGCTGGGTACTTGCACATATAGCATCACAGATTTTATTCCCATTTTACAGTAGAAGAAAATGAGGCCCAGAGAAGTGAGGAGCCACCCAATGCCAGAAAGCTGGTAAGGGACAGAGCCAGCAGCTTCAGTATACAGTGACTTTAGGCAGAACATGCTGACACCTTAGCTCCTTTAGGTCTAGAGCGCCAAATGAGGGAGACCCTTTGAACTTAAGTGTTGGCCATGACAGTGCTCCTCTCCGACTTCAGGCTGGCCTGCAGCTGCGCGCTGAGCTCCACACTGTTTTCATGGAATTTAATTTTGGCAGGCGACTCCCCGTTGGCCTTGGCACTTTCTTAGATCTGAACCACAGGGGTCAAACCTATACACCTCAGTCTGACATTCCTCCCAGCTTCCCCCAACTCCCTGTCCATCTTTCCTCACAGGTGTTTTTCTATAAATGTCTTGCACAGAGAATCTTGCTTTGGTGTCTACTTCTTCAAGGACCAGAAGTGACATGGGTGGTATGAGGAAACAGTGACATGCTGGGATTTGGGACTCACTCAGAGGGAGGGGAAAGAAAGATGACATCCTGGTCGATAGGGGGCCCCAGAGAGTCCCCGGAGCAAGGGAGCAGCTCACACGCTAAGAAGTATTTCACTGGTGAGGATCCGGGAAAGTTGGCTAGAGCAGTGCTTTTCAACCTTTTTTGAGTCGCGGCACATTTTTTACATTTACAAAATCCTGGGGCACACCACCTACCAAAATGACACAAAATGACACTCTAACACAGTACATATTATACATATAGTTAATAATATAGTTTCTAAATGTATTTATACTCACTTAGGGTGAAACCTGGGCCTGTTTCGATGAACACAAAAGGGATATCCTGGCAGGAATGGTAGAAAGACACACACGAAGCTCTTCCTCAACAGTTCTCAGTCTCTCTGTGTTTTTAGTTTTTATTGCAGTCAAGCTTGAGAAGCTCAGCTCACATAGATATGTGGTTGAAAACGGGAGCGCTAATAGATACTGGAGCTTTCATCAAGGTTGTGGGTTCAAATCAATTTGGCAAATACTCTATATAGAGAATCTCTCTATATAGGACAAAATACTCTCTATATAGGACAAAATCAATTTTAGAAAATGTTGGGTACTTGTGTAACATCATAAGTCCTCAGAGCATCTCTACTGTCAGATTGAGAAGTTTGCTTTCTAGGTAAGGATTCTGATAAATACTAGAGTTCTCCCTGAGGCTGTGGGTTCAAATCCCATGGTCAGCTGGGTGCAGGGGCCTTGGTTCTGTCTGTTTTGATGGTGTATATAGACTGAGCTCTTTAAGATGACCCTTCAAGAGCCATATAGATAACATTGTGATGCATTGTATATCACCCTCTGTGGGGGCCTCTTTTAAAAAGAAAAAGGTCAAATATCTATATACACCATCAGGAAGACATAACCAGCTGAGGCTGAGGCTTCATCTAGTGGTGGCAACATTTACCTCCAGTCCTGACCAGGATTAGAAATCGGGACCATGGGGAGGAGTAGCAGCTTCAACTACTCGCTGCGGCCACACAATGACAAGTGCGCAGCAGCCCAAGCGGGGACCTTCCTGGGTGTGGATGAGAGGCGGCCTACTATTGGTTCCTCGCTAGTGGTCAGGATGAATCCTAGAAGGTGATTGGTCAGTGAGTGTTCCCTGTGCCTCCACTCTTCCTGTCGCTGATAGCTGGAGGGATTGTGAGGGGAATGTTTATGTTCAGATGGAGGTGGCTGGCGGCGGGCCGGATAAATAGCCTCCGCCGGCCGTATCCGACACATGGGCCGTAGTTTGGGGACCCATGTTTAATTTCCCCACGGCACACCTGACCATGTCTCATGGCACACTGGTTGAAAAACACTGGGCTAGAGGACAGGGGTGCTGTAGCAGGTGTGATAATTCAGGCATTTGACCTACATGGGGGAACAAGGCCTTCAAAAAATTCGCCTGTCACTGCCAACTCATATTGATGTCCTGTAGAGGGATGAGGAGGGACAAGGGCCACTGACAAGCAGTTAGTGGGTAAGTGTGAGAGGCGGACAGCCTCTGTGGTTGCTTACAAAGAGGCCCTTATCTCCTGCAGCTGGGAACAGACAGCTGAGCTGCAGAGCTCCTGGTAAGTCTGAGTGTGAAGGTTGGGCCCTGCTGGGGAAAACCTGGAGCCCGGAAGCAGGGGCCACGGACACGTGGGCGGATGCTGGTGCTGCAGCCTCCCTGCCCCCCCCCCCCCAGCTTGCAGAGGCCCACCCTTCCTTGTAAGCCTGCCAGCCCTGCTATCCTGAGACGCCAGAGGCCTCACCCTGCAGGGAAGGCTACAGGTGCTCCCTCAGGAGCTGCCCCTACTTCCTCTCCTGGCTGCCAAGGACAATAATTAGGGTTGAGTTCCTGAATAATCTGGCTGGGGACATGCTGGGCCTGATGAGGGAGGTAAGAGACTATGCCTGAACGAGTAGTGACTCTCAGGGATGCTGGCAGCAGCCAGGGGGTACCTGGGATGGGATTTTGACAGTGCTCAAGTAAAGGGGCTGGAGTGTAAGATTGAGGGCACTTTCTTGAGACACAGGTTTAATACCCTAGCTAGGACGCCAGGGGATGGGGCAGACTCTGCTGGGTGGCTCTGGGTGGTCTGGGAAAAGTAGTAGCCAACATTAACAAAGTGTTAATACCGGGACCTCCTGGGAGATGGTAGTGGAGAAATTTGAAAGCCAAGGAAAGACGGCATGCTGGAGTGGATGTATTACATAAGGCCAGGACTGGCAGGCGAGGGGCTCGGACCCACACAGGGCTGTGGAGATGGTGGAGGCAGCCAGTACGGTTCTGCTTCACGGCTACAACCAAAAAAGCAGAAGAAATGGAGAAGCATGAAGCAGGGGCAATAGCAACTCATGGTCCCTTGCTCAGTTCCCAGACCTGAGCCAATTTTCAGATATGGAACCCACTGAAGAGGTGGCCAGGTGATGGCCATTTATTTGAGTAACTGTTCACAAGAAAGGAGAATAACAAGACACTCAAGGACTAGCAGACAGAGTATGAGTTGACATTAACATCTGGAGCAGGGGTCCCCAAACTTTTTACACAGGGGCCAGTTCACTGTCCCTCAGACTGTTGGAGGGCCGCCACATACAGTGCTCCTCTCACTGACCACCAATGAAAGAGGTGCCCCTTCGGGAAGTGCGGCAGGGGCTGGATAAATGACCTCAAGGGGCCGCATGTGGCCTGCGGGCCCGTAGTTTGGGGATGCCTGAATTCTGGAGACTCAAAGCATCATGATGGGCCCTTTTCAGAGTGGAGCCTGTGGACGCCGGGTCGTAAGAGAGTCCTGATTGCAGTCTGCTTGCAGTGGGCTCACTAGCTCCATGAACCCACTCAGCAGTACCTTGTACCTTAGTAGTTAATTAGAATTCATATGCACTGACAGTTGGGTAACCCTCACATTGGGTCCCTGGCTTACCGAAAAGGACAAGTGGAAACATCTGAAATTGCCTTATTCCTACTTCCTCACCCTGCTCAAGATAGTACCTAAAAGTAACATCTCATCCCAGGAGATGTGGCAGAAATTAATGCTGCCATTAACAGCTTAAAGAGTGAAGAGGTGGTGGTCCCTACCATTTCTCCATTTCTTCTCTCCCCTCCCTTCCCCTCCCCTCCCCACTTCCTCTCCCGTTCCCTTCCCTCCGCTGCCCCCTTCCCCCTTCCCTCCCTCCTTCCTTCTTTCCTTCTTTCCTTTTAGCAACAGAGAGAGAGAGAGACAGACAGACAGACAGGAAGGGAGAGAGATGAGAAGCGTCAACTTGTTGTGGCACATTGGTTATTTATTGATTGCTGCTCATGCATGCCTTGACCAGGGGGCTCCAGGTGAGCCAGTGACCCCTTGCTCAAGCCAGTGACCTTAAGGTCATGTCTATGATTCCACTCTCAAGGTGGCAACCCTATGCTCAAGCCAGATGAGTCCATGCTCAAGCCAGGGACCTCAGGGTTTCAAACCTGGGTCCTTAGTATTCCAGGCCAACGCTTTATCCACTGCACCACTGCCTGGTCAGGCCCATTTCTCCATTTAATCTACTGGTATGACCTCTGTAGAATCAGCAGATCTGGAAGGAAGCCTATTGACTGCCTTGGGCTTACCCAAGTAGTGGCTGTGCTCACAGCTGCTGGGTCAGATGTAGCATCATGGCTAGAGTAGGTTAGTAAGGTCTTTGGTGTGTGGTCATTTGCAGTCACTTGGTGAATGTGTTCTTTTCCATTCTGATTAGAAAAGAGGGTTAGAAACTGCTCATATTCACAACAATATTCATTCAGTTTTGCCATAAGAGGGCTATGGTCACTGTCTTCCTGTCATAATATAATCCTAAAATATGAGGACTGTCTGGATGTCCCACAGAACCCCACGTGGATCCATTACAATACATCAGTAACAATGCTGATTACACAGGAGGAACAAAAGATGCCTCTATGCAGGGGTTGTAGCTAAGTCACATGCGCTCCGGAGATAAAATTTTAGGGACCTGCCATTTCAATGAATTTTAGGGGTTCAGTGGTTAGGGGTATGCTGGGACATCCCCTCCCAAATAAAAGAAACTGCTGCATCTTCCATCTCTTCCCACAGTGAAGAAAACATTGGCACCCCTCTGTGGGGTTAGAAACACCACATTCTGGGTGGCATGGGAGGTGGGTCCCATTCCAGGAGAAGGCTCTGCAGCAGGTCCAGGCTGCAGTGCGAGCGGCCCTGCCGTTGGGTCATACAGTTTGGTGGCCTCTCGGGGGTGGGGAGTGTCAGTTACGGGAAAAGGAAAAGATGTAGTATGAAGCTTGGGGCAAGTTCCAGTGGGACAATCACAAAGCCAGGCCATGCCACCATCACAACAGAGGGTTACACACCTTTTGAGAAGCAGTTTCTGGCATGTTACTAAGCCCTGGTAGAGACAGAACACTTGACTGTGGTGCACCAGGTGCGACACCTTAAACTGTCCATTGTGAGCTGGGTTTGTTTGGTGCATCAAGTCATGAAGTCGGATGGGCCTGGCAGCTGTCCGTCATAAGATGGAAATGCTGCCTCCAGGACTGAGCCTGAGTGGGGCCCATGGGCACAAGTAAACTGCATGAGGACGTAGCGAGAGCCTGCCCCCTGACTTGTACCTCTGGCCACATATCGGGTCCTATACAATCAGCTAAAGGAAGAAGAAAAGGTCAGAGCTTGGTGTATAAATGGGTTGACAAGGTGGACAGTGGCCGCATGACAAAGGTGGAAGGGAAAGAGAAATCTCCCATCAGGAAGGGCTGTGAGCAGAGTGCCTGGCCATCTACTCTGTACACAAGAAAGATGGTGAGACTGTCTACACACTCTTGGACAGTGACCAATGACCTGGCCATATGGGTAGTCTGGGGCAAGGAGGTGCGCGGTAGAGGCATGTGCATGGTCATACAGGAGAAAGCAGTGTGAAGATTTTAGTACCACGTGTTAATGCCCATTAGAAAGCATCCAACACAGACGAGGCAGTGAACAAGCAAATAAACAAAATGACTTGGACAGTTACACTAGGCATTCCTTGTCATTGGTGGCACTGGAACCAGCACACTGGGCATGTGAATGGCGTGGCAGAGTGGCGGAGGCGGAGCCATACGGGGGCTCACATGGGCCCAACAGCTCAGACTCCCACATACTAAGGCCACTCTGTTCTGCTCCTTTGAGTGTCCAACCAACCTGTCAGCAACAGAGAAAACACTGAGCTCCCGAAACGGCACTATTCTTCCCGGTGACCAACTCACCTCTTGGGGGCAAGTCAATGACATCAGTCCCTGCCATCCTGGAAGGGCCAGCCATTTATCTTTGTAGGGATAGCGACTATTCTGGGTATGGGTTTGCTTTTTCTGACCTCAGAGCCTCAGTCAGCCCCGCACCGAGGGACTTCACCGGGGACACAGCAAGGGTCCTGCTGAACTACAGTTTATGGTGCCACCAGTGCCCTGGGATTCCTGTGTCCAGGGACCAGGAGGGGTTGTCTGACCCTGATCAGAGATGCAGGGCTGCTTTTGCATGATGGTGGCAGGAAGAAATGTGTGTGGAACCCAGGTGATCCACTCGGCCCCTCAGGTAATACCCCTGTAATTGAGAATGGACACATGCAGCAACTCTGATCTGAGAAGGGTTTGATTCTCAAGCCTTTAGGTCACCACCCACATACCCCCTGGAATGGGGCACAGAAAGGTTGGGGCACATTACCAGGTAAAGCCACCATCATCTGCCCATGTTGGTGAGGGAGAGAGAATGGAGGGAGGAGGGAGATGAGATGAACTGCATTGATAGAGGTAGTTAGGCCTATGATCTCCCTCTGTCTCTCTGTTGCCCGTAGGAATAGAGGCCTGAGGAAATGGGAGAAGCTGCTCTTTGACCTTGGTGGAAGAGCAGATCTGTGTGGCACCAGGGATGGATGGTGACAAGCATGCAAACACTTCACTCAGGTCTCCAGCTGCAGGGATTGTGACTGTGGGCCCCAGTGCCGGCCAGGTTCTGAAATCTATTTCTTAGCTGCTCCCTGCTGACGGAGTGGCCAGGATTGTGGGTAGGCCCATTCTTGGGAGATGTGGGACTCTTCTAGTTCCTGATGGCTTGAGGACTTCTCACCCACCTTGCTGACTTCCTTAGAATGGCACTGCAGTTCAGTTTCCTCTGCCACCTTCCTTCCTTCCCTTTCGCTTTCACGGGATCACGTCTGCATCAAGGTCTCCAGGCTAGCCTCCCTGCCTTCCTTCTTGTTCGGTGTCTGCTTCGCAGAGAATTGGCACTAACACACCTCTGTTACTTCAGGTGTGGTCCTTGAACTGGGAGCCTCTATCACCTGGAGTGTGTTAGAAATACAGAATGTCTAACCACACTCCAGTCTTACCCAATCAGAAGCTCCATTTGAACAAGATGATTCATACTTGCACTATCCTTTGAGAAAACACCGATTTTGAATTTGCCAGCAAATCCTTTAAATCTCAGTTTGGAACCTGAGATTCTGCAAAGGTAAACAGTTAGAATCACAAAGTTACGGATCATGTGGGTACTTAATTTGATAGGTCAAAGCTCAGCAAAGGGACTGGTTTAAGGTCACACAGTGATTTAGAACAGAGCTGGCCCGCCCGTCTCTTCCTCCCATTGCAGGTTCTGCTGTGAGCAGGTCACTTGCTTTATATCTGCATTGTTTAGCACTGGAAATGTGATGTAATAATAAGAAAATTTGGTCCTGGGTTCCCAAGCATCGAGTCCCTAAAACCTTTAGAATTTCCTGAGTGTTGGGAGTGTCTTTTGCTATTCACCTGTTTATGTGAATGAGTGTCTAGGTTGGGGCCCCTGGAGAGCTTCAGGATGGGGCAGGTCACCAGAAAGAACAAACCTGTGAAAAGAGGGTAGAAACTCTCAGATTCTGGGGAGAAGAGGGAGGCTGGTGAGCACACTGAGGTCTGGGCGGGGCTGTGGGGGAGAGGGCTGGGCGGGGCCGTGGGGGAGAGGGCTGGGCGGGGCCGTGGCGGAGAGGGCTGGGCGGGGCCGTGGCGGAGAGGGCAGCAGGTTCCGCACCACTTTCTCCCCCTACCCCCATGGCTGGGGCCTCTCTTTGGCTGCTGAGTTGTACCCTTTATGATAAACTTGTAAACTTAAAAGTGTTTTCCTGCATCCTGAGGTCTTCTAGAGAATTAGTGAACTAATTGAGTAAATTCGTGAAAGAATTGAGTAAATGTTATGGGAACTCCTAAATTTTATAGCCAGTTAGCCAGAAGTACAGGTGGCCCCTGGGACTTGCAATTGGAATGTAAAGTCGGGGCTGTCTTATGGGACTGAGCACTTCACTGTGGGGTCTGCTAACTCAGGGAGTTAGTGTCATAAGTGAAAGGATGTGTAGGATGCCCAGTTGGTGCTGGAGAGCTGGTGTGGGAAGGGCTGTGCATTTGGTGTGAGGACAGTCAGAAAGAGGACGGCACACTGGTCCCAGCTGAGACGTGCTGCAAGTGTAAAATAAAGCCTGGCTTCTGAGGACGTGGTATGAAGGAACAAAGATATAAAATATTTCAGGCCCTGGCTGGTTGGTCAGTGGTAGAGCATCAGCCCAGTGTGTGGATGTCCGGGGTTTGACTCCCAGTCAGGGCACACAGGAGAAGACCCCATCTGCTTCTCTATTCATTCTCCTCTCCCTTCTCACTCTCTCTCCCCTTCCCACATCTATGGCTCAATTGGTTCAAGCAAGTTGGCCCTGGGTGCTGAGGATGGCTCAGTGGCCTCAGGTGCTAAAAGTGGTTTGGTTGCTGAGCAACAGAGCAACACCCCAGATAGGCAGCATGGCCCAGGACAAGGATTGCTGGGTGGATCACAGTTGGGGTGCATGCAGGAGTCTTTCTGCCTCCTATCCTCTCACTTAATAAAAAAAAAATTTAGTAATAGTTTTTGTATTGATTACATGTTTAATAATTTTGATATATTGGGTTAAGTAAACTATATTATTAAAAATAAAATGTTATTAAAATGAACTCTTTCTTTTTGCTTTCAAAGCAAGACCCATGGTGGCTGGGCTTATGTAACTCTCGGTGCGGCTCTCAGCCCCAGCTCTTCATCATACTGCTTTGTCCTTGGCTGAGATGACAGTTAGTTGCCACTGCTGAGGGCCTTTCCAAGTTATAAGCGTGAGATATTCAGAAATTCTTTATGGGATAATGGGTTTACTTAACAACTCTTGAAAGGACTCTTGATGAAATATCTAGAAATGTCAATTTCCACTGAGAAGCAAACCGGCCATGCCATTCACATTTAAACTCTGGCTCTGGAAGGGAGACCACAGGGTGGAGGGCTTTGAGAGGGGAAGAGAAAACACTTGGGCCAAAGGGGTGGGGGCGTGGGACTTGCATTAACGTGCTGCTTGGGCCTGCATCTTCTAGAGCAGTGGTAGTCAGCCGGGTCCCTCCCGCCCACTAGTGGGCGTTCCAGCTTTCATGGTGGGTGGTAGCGGAGCCACCAAAGTATAAATAAAAAGATTTAACTATAGTAAGTTGTTTTATAAAAATTTATTCTGCCAAACTTAGCAAAAATCCGACATAAAGTACTTGGTAAGTAATTATTATTATATGTTTTAACTTGCTGTAACTCTGCTTTATAAATTTTATAAAGTAAAGTTACTTCCCTACTTTATCGATCACCATTACTGTGGAACCGGTGGGCGGTTAGAAAATTTTACTACTAACAGAGATAGAAAAGTGGGCGGTAGGTATAAAAAGGTTGACTACCCTGCTCTAGAGCCTAAACTAAGAAATGCTTTGTCCCAGGAGCCACAGTGAGGAGGGGCCGGGAAGGCGTTTTGCAGGCCGCCGGGCCCTTGTCTGTCTTCCTCAGAGCCCTCTGGTCGTCTCCCTCACAGCTAAGACACTGTGAGCACAGAGCCGGGTACCAGCTGTCTCCTTCCGACTGAATGTCAGGGACACAGCAGGCGCAGATGGCAAGCCCCAGGACCAGCCATGAAGAAGAGTCCTCGGCCTGGGCCTGGGCCACAGGAGCCTGCAGACTGAGGGAATCTGAAGGCCCCAGGAGGGGGTGCCGCTGCCTCACCTCGAGCCTCTGTGGTTGTTGGGGACCCCTTTGGCCTGGCTCGGAGAGGGCTCCTGGATCTCAGAAGACTTAGAAGTTCAGCTCTGGCATGAGAACTTGCATCCTGTTGGCTACATGTCCAGATGTAGTCACGGTCTCCAAGGTAACCTCCATGGGCTGAACTAGAGGAAGTGTTGTCCAGAGCTGATACCATTGCCCCTTCTTTTGTACTGTTTAACAAGTTCTGAAGCAGAAAATTCTGCTCTGAAACCAAAGTTCAATTTTTCCAGCCTAAAGTTCTCACAAATTGCCACATGCCACAGGTGGTGGAACTGTGACTCCCAAAGCGATAAAGGATGTGATCAATTTCACACAGCTCATTCGAGGCACAGGGAGCCTCGCCTCAGGCTCTTACCAACCTCTGCAGCCACGTGTCCACAACCTAGTTCACGCCAGCAGGTCCCGTGTCTCTGTGTACCTCCCCAGCAAAGGGCCGTGGCGACTTGACTAGAAGCAAGGTCTGAATTGGGTCATGCTGTGTTTTCCCCTTGACCCTCAGTCCCATGTCTGAATCCTGAATGCTGCCTCCGGAGTGCTCTGCACTGCGGAATAACTTCACCTCACAGTAAATGAGGGGTGCTTGTTCTTAAGAAATAAATTTAATTCAAGCTGGTTAGTGCATGTTAAGGCAGGGAGTGCCTTCATGAAAGTTAAGAGTCCAGTTACAAAAGAAGTACTGTGTACAGTCTCAAAGAGCAGAGGGTACAGTGGGCTCCATATTTTACATAGTACAAAAATTATTTCATATACAAAGAAAAAGTACAAATAATGTGCAAAAACCATTCTCACAGGTGGCAATTTATAAAATGAAAATGATAGAAAAATCCTTCATTCTTATTATTCCCTCAGTTTCTTAGATATCACAGTTCTATTTCTTCGTGTGCAGATAATTTTAAAATTGAAGATCTGATTTATTTTTAACCTACAAAGATGAAGTGGTTTTTTAATTTTTAAAAAGAGAACCATTTCATTATTGGAATTGTATAACTGAATCAGTTCAGTTAATTTTATATTAAATTATAAGCAGACTATCTGAAGGACAAGGATATAGAAATCATATATACATATTTTTGAAATATTAGTTTGGTATTTAACATATTAACATTTCAAAAATAAATGTAATGGTCCAGCAGCGGCTGGATAGAGGCTGCTCCTGTTCCCTTTGAACAAACAGCCTTCCTCAGACCTCCAGCTGAACAAACACAAGGTTATCAAAAGTGACGAAAATCTAAACCCAGTTCTTACTGTTCACGTGCTGAAGTGTGGTCTGCATTCCCTATCGCGCTGCCGTGTGCTGCGTCGACACAGCCCTAGATGCAGGTTGTGTGGTCATAAACAGCTGGCTCTGTCTGTCCAACATCGTCACTTCATTAGGAGATCAGTGCAAGTGTCTGCTTCGTGGTTAGTGCATTCAGCTCTCTGCATGTTATGTCGCGTAAGAAGCTATCAGGGAACAGAAGAATGTGTAGGGACACAGGTCCTGGATCCCCAGGGGTCTCTAGCCTAGAGAACCCAGTGTTTTGGAAGCAGTATTCTCCTGCATTGGCTTGGTCATTGTTGCATCATTCCTGGACAAGCTTTCCATCAGGATAATCCCATGTGCCCCCACTCTGCCTGCCACTAAGCACCAATGTTCTTTTTGTGAACCCCAACGGCTGGGCAGAGATTGTGGAAGAACCTTTTGGCAGCACCAGAGAGCTGAGCATCTTGAAGGTCAGGCATTAAGAGTAAGAGCCTCTGAGGGAGAACTATTCTGTGAAGAATAGAACAACCTTGGAGCGGTTTGATTTTTGCTTGTCAGAAAGCTCCCCAAGGAAATGACGGCCTTGGAGAACACAAAGATCTGGCTTTCATGAAGAAGGACCCAAGTAGGTGGCAGCCATTTTGCCCAGGGGATGGATGACAGTTGGCTCAGGAAGCATTCTTCTGATCCCTAACCATTAAGACCCTGTTAGAACAATCTAGTGCAAGGCACAGGGAGCGCCTGGGACTGTTAACAGACCTGTGTGCCACATCCACTCAGGCTAAGTAGACACAACAACTGCCGCAAAAGGGAACTGGTCAGATTGGCCAGGAGAACCCAGGCCCTGGGCTGACTCCTCAGAACTGAACAGGAAGCTGTCAGCTCAAGGACTCATGCACTCTCCCCTATTTGACAGCATGAGACTTTCCTTCTCTTCTGCTTGAGTTGACCACGGGCATCAGGCGTCAGAGATGCAGCTCTGGATGCGGTCCATCCACTGCTGGGCACTCTGCCCATCCTGGGCACAGAAGTTATACACACGCTTGCTTGTCTTGAGCTACAAAACCAAAACCAAATGAAAAGCGGCAGAGGTGAAGGGCAGGCTGTTCTAAGGCTCTGGGCAAGTGTGCAGTCCATCCCTGTGAGCTGATATTTCCACTCTGCCCCAGAACCCCTGGATTTCCTCTCCCCTCCACTAGCATATTGTCAGTGCCTTTATATTCACTCTCCTCTTCTAGCTCCCAAAGTGATAGGGGATAGTTAATATCCTCATGGCAGATTAACATCTGCCGGAAAGTACTGGAAGGAAAAGGAGCCATACTAGGTAGGACAACCTTACTTTGCATCTTCCCGGGGCCTCCCCAGCCTGAAGCAACGCAGCGAAGATGCCAAGCAAGCTCCCTGGGCTCCTCGGGAAGCCTGAGGCTCCACCGCACCATGTGAAGCTGGCTTCGTGTCCCTTTTCCTTCCTCTTCTCTAGTCTCCAGTTGCGGCCACCCAACTGGAAAGCCAGGGTTAGGGACATGGTCTCATGGCCTGAGCAGAGCCCTGGAGTATGACCTCTGCCGTTTATAAAGCCCTGCTTGGCTCTGGGGATTAGATAAGTCCCTTATCATGTGGCCCATAAAAGGCCCCATGGACTACCTAATAGCTCCTGAAGCTGTGAGGGTGGACAGTCATCATGTGTGACTAAGGACAGTGCTCTGTGGATGGTCAAGCACGAAGAGCACTGGAAATGGAGAAGTAGCATCTGTCTTTGAAGCAGGTGGTGAGGGAAATAACTAACAATATTTAACAAGGAGTTCATTTGCTTTCACATGTGATTGGGCACCTTTTGAAGGAGTCCTTAGCGTGAAGCAATGTGAAGCCCTCTGGGACATACGGATTGCTGGGAGAGGTCAGGTTCGGGACCAGAGTGCTGAGTTCAAGTTCTGTAGCGGTTCCCACGGCCAGGCGGTCTGTGGCCCACCTACAGTCACCACCAACTGCTCTGAGGCTCCACAATTCTTAGAGGGAGACGGATAATAGGATCATGTGTAGACAGAGCCAGAAAAAAACCAAGTAATAAACTTACATCAAAGAAAGCCTTGTCACTCGTGTGCTTTGGGGCTCCCATGCTGGGGCCAGCAGGGATGACCATTTCTACTTCAGCCAGATCAATGTGGCCTTTACAGCTCGTGTCCTCACCCGAGTCATAGTATCGCAGCTGGAACCAAAAGGACACAGATGGGATGTGAGAGACACAGAAAGGGAACATGGCATGGCTTTTCAAGCTGTGTCTGAACACTTTTCTCTGTATTTATCTAAACTATGCCTGGAGAATAGATAAGAAATGAAAATCACGGGTTGCCTCCGGGGGCGGGGGGGGGGGAATACTGGGTGGCTAGGAGCAAGAAGGAAAAAGACATGCTTTTTGAAATTTGAGCAAATAAGTGAATTAAATATTAAAAAATAAAATTAAATGTCAACTAACAACTGTGAAAAATATACATAACATATAAAAGACTATAAAGCACTACATACTCTTAGTGAGAATATATCAATATAACTTGTTAGAGGTTTCGGAGAACATCAACTAAGAATTAAAATGTTTACGCTTATTGATACACTCTCCCTATCTGTAGACAATTTCCTACAGAAACACTCCAACAAACAGACACATGGATAGAGGTTTCCTTCAGTTGTTTTTATCAGCTAAAAATGGAAAAGATGTATCTACCTTTCAATGGGGTGTTGGTTAATTACACGGCAGTACAGCAATAATATGGGATACGATATAGCTTTTCAAAAACGATAAAGAAGACAGGTATGAACTGGTAGAAAAACATGCTCAAATATATTATATAAAAAGTAAGTTGCCAGGCCAGGCCTACCGTGGGAGGGTGAGAAGAGCCATGAATTCCATTTGGAGGTATCTTTGAGCTTGCTGTGTAGACACCATGAGCAAAGCTCTCCTTCCCAAGTTAAAAAAATGTATGAACAAGAAGTTATTGTTGAAATTAAATGGTGGCAGACCTGTCTATGGAATATTGTGGGGATTTGATCTCTTTGTGAATCTTGTGATAAGATGAACGTGTGGAGGTGGCAGCTAGTGGGCAGCAAAACACTCCTGGAATGGCTGTGACGCGCAGAGATAGTGTGATCATGCGCGAAGCCTGGGGCTGCGTGTGAGCAATGGGTGCGTTCCCCAGAGAAGTCAGCTGCTTCCACACGGCCCCTCTCCACAGCTCCTGCTTCACTACAACATAAAAAATGAGTCGTGTACGTTTTCTCATTGAACTTTTGTTAAATAAACTTCTGCACTGGTAAAAAAGAAATTGCCAATCAGCATGTAGAGATAAAATAATTTTTGAAAAACAGAGTAAGCGGCATAATGTTTGAGTGCTTACTACGTACCAGGACCATTCTGAGTGTTTTATATGTAACTCATTTAACGTTCCTAACAATTCAAATCATATGTACATATGTATACATCTGTACATGCATGTATGAACATTATTTAGAGAAAGACATAACAAATTGTTAATAGCAGTTATCTCTGGGAGTTGGGGGCACGGGGGCCTGTTCTATCTCTATGAGGTGTTTGAATTTGGTATAACAAACATGTATTACTTTTCAAATAAGAAAAAAAATGAGAAAAATATTTTTAAAAATGAAAGAGATGGCTGGTGAAAAAGCCTTACTAGCCCGTGGCCTGGGCTTCTCTGTTTCACTGGGCAGCGGGAGTGTCCGCGGCACTGAGGTCCTAGCCTCAGCTCTCGTCCCCCAGGCAGGGAATAAGTAGGGCTAAATGGAAAATCTATACCTTTCATGTTAAACAGATACGAAGATTGGTAAGAATAAAAATATAATTTGATGTAATTGTAAATTACAGAAAGATTATGACATTCTCCTATGTTATATTTAGTGGTTTAATGGAACTTTTCTACACAGGGCAGGTTTTGCGGTTTCAGAGACTCTATTATTTTAAAGTACAGACCCCTAAAAAGGGCTGGCATTGCATATTCAAAAATAAATTCTCTACATTCTTCCACAAAGCCTCTGTGTAACAATGGGAGCTTTTGAACAGAGAGAAAGGTGATCTCCAAATAAAACCTTCACCGGGAAGGAGTTTTCTGGGTGCAGGTCCAGCCAGAGCACTGCAGAGGGCCAACAGTTCCTACCGTTCTCAACAGACTCCATCTCAGAGATGAAGGCACCGAGAATCAGACCGCGCAGCCCTCTGCCTCCAGGCTGGCCTGTCGGTTCCAGGGCAGACTGCAGCAGGCCAGGCCGGCAGACAGCAGACGCGGGAGGCTGGGTGACGCTCACTAGTGTGGGTGCGGAGGAGCTGGGGTTTGGATAGGGATCCCGCTCCCCGGAGGCCACTGGAGCAAAGTTGATGACACTAAGGATGTGTAGGCTTCCATAGCAATAGCTAAGAACCTAATGATGGGTGAAAGACTTCCCGTGAGGTCAGTGAGGTCCGGTCTAGTACTTGCCCACTGCTGGATCACAGGTTTGGGTGGGTCCGCCCACTTCTACCTGTTTCAGGGCCCCCTCTCCTGTTGCTGTCATCTTTGAGGAATAATAAGGCCTTCTTAAGTAACCTGTCCTATGACGGGCACAGGGAAGGTGTACAATAATGTCTGTCGAATAAAGTAATGCCCTCCGTTCTGAATGGCTGTTTTATGCTGTAAGGCCGAAGGTGGTCCGTATTCGGGGAGAGTGCACAGGTGCGGGCTGTGTGCACACGGAACGTGCAGCTCAGGCTCCCTCCGGGCCTGGGCTAAGAGCAGGCAGCAGGAGGTATCTGAGCATTACAAAGCAGAGTTCTTTGCCTCCCCCCCTTTCTTTTTTGGTGACAGAGACAGAGTCAGAGAGAGGGACAGATAGGGACAGACAGGAAGGGAAAGAGATGAGAAGCATCAATTCTTCATTGTGGCACTTTAGTTTTTCATTGATTGCTTTCTCATATGTGCCTTGACCGGGGGGCTACAACAGACTGAGTAACCCCTTGCTCAAGCCAGCGACTTTGGGCTCAAGCTGGTGAGCCTTGCTTAAACCAGATGAGCCCGTGCTCAAGCTGGTGACCTCTGGGTCTTGAACCAGGGTCCTCCACGTCCCAGTCCAATGCTCTATCCACTGTGCCACCACCTGGTGAGGCCAGAGTTCTTTGCTCTTAATGCTTTGGGCTTAAATGTCACCATCTATGCCTGCATACACCAGGAAGAGCTACTTTGGAACTTGCCTTGGAAGGCTCTGCCCTCAGGGACATGCTGGGTCCTTGGAGGAGCCCCCAGGTGGCATATGAGAGACCTAGTGACAGCAGTCCCCACAGGAGGGATGATCTCTCTGCTGACAGTGACCCGGAGCTGACACTGAGCTAGGCTTAGAGAAGGTGATTTCTGGGGCTGTGACGGTATTACCTGGTGTTTTGTTATATCCAGAACAAACCAACGGGGCTTCCAACCTTTCAGCAAAGCCCCTCTTTTATAAAGTGTTCCTTCAAAGGACCTAGAGGAAATGACAACAGGGTAATTCATTTTTATTTTTCATTAAAAATATAATAATTTGTAAAGGGATGTCCGTTTGTTAAATCTCTATTTCCCTCAAATGATCCCAAAACAAAACAAACCAAAACCAAACCTCCAACCTGAGTTTTTCCTAAAATCTTTCTGCTAGACCTCTGGGGAAAGAGCGCTGCTTTCTGCTGGATTACCAAGAGCGTGAGGGTTGCCGCTCTCAGCAGTCGCCCTCTGGGCCAGGCTGGGACCGGCTGGTCCATGGGGGAAAGCGGCGTGGGCACATGGACAACAGGAGCTTGAAGACTGTGTGAGAAACGGGCACATCCCTGGCCTCCCCAGGTTATGTGAGTGAACTCCTTCTCGCTAGAGCTAGCTAGCACAAACTAGACTTCTGGTGTTCGCCACTGGAAAGTGCTGACTAACACATAATCCCCCAGAAGAGCTGGCAGACATGAGATAATAACAATCAGGACTCAACCACAAATACATAACTACAATCTCTTGGCGTATTCTAGTTGTAGTTTTGATTTTTCCTTTTCAAAGAACCAGCTAACGCATTGAAAACAGAAACAAAGGAAGAGTCAAAACAAATCCATTCTAGGTCTACAGAAGGCTGCCCTGCACTACTGGCCTAGCCTACGAAAGGGGCTGTAGCGTAGCAGAGGGGGGGTGGGGGAGTCTGTCCAGCCTGCCCCGCGGGCTCAGCACACTGACCTGTTCTCATCGTTCTTGGACGTGTACTGGCTGTAGAGAGTGGCTGCCCTCCGGTCCACTCCATTGGATGGGGAGAGGCTGGCACTCTGCTCCTCCCCCACGCTGTCGGGGAGGTGCAGCAGAGACCTCTTCTGATAGGAAGGGAGGTTGGTAGACACAATTCCTGAGGAGCCCGAAGGGTGTCTCTGGGGCTGAAGAAAAAGAAAAAGAACAGGCGCTAGGAAACCTTCACATTTCTTTTTTAGAGGCTGGGGGGGGGGGGGAGTAGGAAGCATCAACTCCCATACGTGCCTTGACCAGACAAGCCCAGGGTTTCCAGGTCAACGCTTTATCCACTGCACCACCACAGGTCAGGCCTGAAAGCTTTAAAAATTTTAAGCAATTCATCTGGTAATTTTCTTCCCAAAAATTTATCTCAAGGGAAGAAACTAAGCCAATAATCAAAATATATGTATAAAGATGTTTATCCTGAAGTTGTTTATGACAGTGAAAAACTGGAAACAACCTGCGTGGCTGTCATCAGGGGCCTGGTGATGCGACATTGCTACACAGGGGAAAGCAGGACGGCCCTTAACAATGCTGCTGCTGATTTACATACAGTGACAAGTGGAAGAATACGTATGCCACATACTAAGTAAAAAAGAAAGCGGGTTTTAAAATACACAGTATGCATAGGACGTAAATCTCTTTTATATGTGTATTTAGAATAAGTTTGACAGCATGGTGGTTTATTTCTAGGTAATAAATTGTGGGTGACTTTTACCTTTCATAACTTTCTGTATATTATCTTATTTAAAAGAATACATATATTTCATTTTCATAATCAGAAAAAAAGAAGGCAAAAAATTTTTTTTTCCTAAGGAAAAAAGAAGTAAGACATCACCCACTTATAGTCTGTCTGAAACACCATTTGAGGTAAGAGACAGTGCCCGGAGGACCCTTCTAAAGCACTTGGAGCTTTCCTCCACACTCCATTCTCCTGACCCCTCTGTGACTTCCGACTCTGTTTATCTTTCCTTTTCCCCAAAGTGCTCTTCAGAACACTGTCCTAACTTCCCTGTGTGGTATCTGGAGCCAATCTGACAGGTCTGACTGGTGTACCAAGCACGAGCTGTGCGCTCTCTGTGCCTGCCCCGGTGTCTGAGGCGGAACACCACTCCCTCACTGTGGATGAATGCCAACGTGTGCACGGTGCTCAGCACTGAACACCACTCCCTCACTGTGGATGAATGCCAGCGTGTGCACGGTGCTCAGCACTGAACACCACTCCCTCACTGTGGATGAATGCCAGCGTGTGCACGGTGCTCAGCACTGAACACCACTCCCTCACTGTGGATGAATGCCAGCGTGTGCACGGTGCTCAGCACTGAACACCACTCCCTCACTGTGGATGAATGCCAGCGTGTGCACAGTGCTCAGCACTGAACACCACTCCCTCACTGTGGATGAATGCCAGCGTGTGCACGGTGCTCAGCACTGAACACCACTCCCTCACTGTGGATGAATGCCAGCGTGTGCACGGTGCTCAGCACTGAACACCACTCCCTCACTGTGGATGAATGCCAGCGTGTGCACGGTGCTCAGCACTGAACGTCACTCCCTCACTGTGGATGAATGCTAACGTGTGCACGGTGCTCAGCACTGAACACCACTCCCTCACTGTGGATGAATGCCAGCGTGTGCACGGTGCTCAGCACTGAACACCACTCCCTCACTGTGGATGAATGCCAGCGTGTGCACGGTGCTCAGCACTGAACACCACTCCCTCACTGTGGATGAATGCCAGTGTGTGCACGGTGCTCAGCACTGAACACCACTCCCTCACTGTGGATGAATGCCAGCGTGTGCACGGTGCTCAGCACTGAACGTCACTCCCTCACTGTGGATGAATGCTAACGTGTGCACGGTGCTCAGCACAGAACACCACTCCCTCACTGTGGATGAATGCCAACGTGTGCACGTGCTCAGCACAGTCCTTTGCGCATATTATGTGCTTGATAAAAGTTTAAGTCAGAAACAGAAAATGGTGTGTGAGAAGCAGAAAACAGAATGTTTGGTTTTAAAATATTTTCATGATGAATGTTTACTTAATTTTTTTTTAATTTATTGACTTTTTAGAGAGAGAGAGAGAGAGAGAGAGGAAGGGAGAGAGAAACATCGATTTATTGCCCCACTTATTTATTCATTGGTTGATTCTTGTTCCATTTATTTATTCACTGGTTGATTCTTGCTCCATTTATTTATTCATTGGGTGATTCTGATGGGGTCCAAACCCACAACCCTGGTGTATCAGGACAGCGTTCTAACCAACTGGACTACCTGGCCAGGGAGATAAATGTTTCTTAATTCAGAAACAGAAAAGGGTGCGTGAACAACAGAAAACAGCATATCTTGTCATTTTAAAATACTTCATTTTCTCTGATTATTTTTCTGGAGCAAACGTGTTCTTGGCATTTTCCTCCTCCCTCATGCGGTAGATCAGCTGAAACCACAGAGGCTCTGAGATAGAAAAGAACCCAGTAATTTCCTCGGCACACAGGGCCCTGGAACGTAAGTATTATGTCACTGTGGTGAAGTGAGACACTCAGAAAGTATTCAGTCATTTGGAACTTTCTGCCCTGGAACTCCTGGATGTGACCTTCCCTTCCCACCCTTCGCCTTGGCCAGGAGCCCACCTGGGTTCCCTGTGGCGGGACCCCACCTGACTAGCACCCTCAAAACACTCAGAAGCAGCTTCTCAAAGGGCTTTGCCAACTCACGCGGTCTGCTCGGGGCTCCTCTTTAAGGTCCACGGTTACCCTATCCCAGAGATGCTGCCACTTTTCGGGGGTTTGGTTCAGTCTATGCTCCAATCTTTCAATTTCCTGCAAAATAATTAAAAGTGGTTTTCTGACAGACAAGTATTTCATAGAAATCAGGATGTTTCCCAAAGCCATCTCCTCTCCACTGGGCCCAGAGGAACAGTGTGGCCACAGGCCACTCCAGGCAGGGTGAGCACGGGGCCTTGGAGCGGGAGCCGCAGCGGGGCGCCAGCTGGGGAGTGCGCTGTGGCTGGGGTGATTTATTAGGATCTGCAACCAGGTCTTTTCAGGCAGAACAGCTTCAAGAGAAGAATACGTATCCCAAACACCCTTGGCCAGCTCATAGGAAGTCTGATGGCCATAGCAAAAGGTCAAGTGCTGGGCTGGTGTCCAAACCCTAATAGCGGAGGTAGATGAGAAGTCTGTCCTTGACGGCGGAACCCCTCAACTCTGGTGATTCAAACCAGATGTGAAAAGAACGCATCAAGAAATTCCTAAGGAATGGTGTTTCCTTCAGACAGGGAGGCCGGGGACCAGGCAGGGCCTCTGCGACAAGTGCTCCCTGAGCAGCCCCGTCACAGAGCCCATGCAGACTCTTCAGGAGCTGCTGCGACAAGTGCTCCCTGAGCGTCCCCGTCACAGAGCCCATGCAGACTCTTCAGGGGCTGCTGGGCCCTGTCAGGGCTCAGACACTTTCCTCAGGGCTGCTGTCTGCCCAGGGCGGCCACTGCCAGCACGACTTCTCTCTAGAAGATTCCTTGTAGAAGACGGCTGGCAGTCCTCTCGTCAGGCCATCAGCTACCCACACTTCTAACCAGAGGAAGCAAAGCACCCACAAAAGCCATAACCCCAGCCTGACTCAGGCCGTCTGGGCAGCTAAAACAGCTGGCAAGCTGCAAATTGCTCCACTTGCTTGATTGCTTCCGTGTAACGCTGTAAAATTTGTTTTTATTGAGACTCTTTTCCAGTAGCTGAGCCTGTCCCCCACTGATGCTGGGGGCAGATGTGGTTTCCACAAACTCCTGGACTGCAACCTTGGCCAGAACGAGGAGAGCCACGTCCAGACACTTGTGAACCAGTCAGTCTAAACTCAGCCTGGTTCCTGAGGCCCCGGGGCCTCCACGGAGCCTGAGGTGTGTGCCCCCACACAGCTGACTTACACTGAAGAGGCTGGTCAGGGCATCAGGCTGAGAGCAGCTGACGTCATCATAGCACGGCCACACTGTTCTCCTCTGGCTCTGGGGCCCAGCATCTCCGGCCAGTTCAGAGTCCTCAGAGGGGGACTTCTTGGGGGTCGGCATCATCCAGTCATATGAGGGCCCTGTGGAAAGGGTCTCCTCTGTGTAGTAATCCCACTTCTTGAGGCTGGAGACATTTACATTGGGCTTCAGGGCCTGTTTAAAGAAAATTCTGAAATATAGTTTCATCTTGACCCCAAGCTTACCTGCAGGTCAGCCCCTAAAATCTGCAGGGTCCGGAGCAAGAGTATGAATGGAGGCTCAAACACTATGTCTAAATATTTAAATGTATACATAAAAATAAATTATTAAATAAAATATATTCTATCCTCCTACCTTGACAAATATAACTTCTTAATGACCTGAGAGGCCAGGCCCAAATCTCGGACTCCTTGGAATTCTCTACTGGAGAGTTTCTGGTGCTAGGGAGCTGGCCCCAACCCCAGTCCCTGGCGGACCCCTTGCTCCTCCCACCAGGCTCTGTCCTATATTTTGAGAGTCTTTTATAAATGTGTGTGTACTCCCCAGCCATGCAGCTAAACTCTGTCCACTTCCTGATAAGAAGCTACTTCTTAGCTGCCTTTGGGCCTAAGGGTACACGACTGGCTTGGGAGGACAGACTCAGAGGGGTGGGCTGGTGAGTAACTTAAATTTGGGTAGGGAATTTTGAGGTGCCTGAACAGTTTAGATGGAGGAGTATCTAAGCATGTACCCTTGCTTTCTTGTACCCCTCTCCTCATGAAGAAGGGGCAGCTGGAGAGAGGTCAGAGTGGGTCCTAATGCACGGGGGTCAGAGCAGAGGCCTCCTTGCCCCTCAGGTGCTACCGCTTATCAAACCAGTCTGTCCCCTCTCAGAGCCTATTCACATGGAGCTGTGCATGTCAGAGCATGGCCCCTGGAAGTCATCCTTACTGGACTGGGCTCCAGTCCGCCCATAGGGCTTCTCCCATGGCTTTGGTACAAATGGACTTAGGGAACTCTTTTGTAAAGAACTTTAAGTTTTCAGTTTAGATGACCTGTAGACTTTTCAAGTTTTGTTTGTTCTTTCTTCTTGGGGAAAGCTGATTTGCTTTCATTCTTGAAGTTATCCCTTCCAGGTTTTGGGGGCCAGATCCTAATTTTTGTGGTCAAGAATTTGGTGAACACTCTCTATTCCATCATAACACAAACCCATAGACTATCAAACTTTTGAAAAGCTTCTGGTATGAAACCTAATCAAATGTTTATAAAAAGCATAAACAGCTTATATACATTAAAAGTAAGGAAAACTTTAACAAAAAATATTCAGAAAATGAAACATAAATGCTTTTTTACCTCAATTTCCACTGGTGAATATAAATAGTTAAAGAAAATGGGACTCCTCTTGTGCATTCTATCGATACACTCCCAAATACAAATTCCTTTTTTGGCATGCTTATCTCCTTTATCGTCAAATAAAGTTCCTGTAAAAAAAAAAAATCAACAAAAGTCAGATAAATCAACAGTCTGCCTAAAAGTATGATGCATGTAGCAGAGGCAAAGTGGTATATCTCCTATGGTCTGGAAACAGCCATGTGCGTGCAGAAACCTTAGACAATAACTGCAGAGATAAAGACAGGTATGAACTCCACAGTCGTACGGAAACAAATCCAACTGGAAGGAAAACATCTGACGAGGTTTCCCCGAGCTTTTAGCAGGATATCTGACTCTCTTCTAATCTCCATCCTCTACCTGTACCGAGGTCCCCAGAGGTCCATGCCAGGAGACGTTCTACACGTTTTTCAAGAGAAAATGGAAGGACTTAAGAGTTGATTTGATGAAACTCAGTTAAAAACATAACTTTATGTTTCTTTTTTAAGACATAGGCTGTTTATTATGAAGGCATTTAAAGTGTTTAGTAGTTTATATATACCAAAGTCACGGTTATAGGGACTTTGGATGACAGAGGGGTGTGGTCTGTACTGGTGGGTGACTTAAAAAACAAAAGCTGACTGTAGGAGGGGCTTTTAGGATTTTCTGACATTATTTTTATACCTTTCAAACAGTCTGTTACTCACACGAGTCCACTTTATTTTTAATTGAGGAAAATGTGTTAGGGTGAGGCAGGAGGTATTTCTTTAAAAGGCCAGGAAGGGTACCTCTTTTAGCAACACTGTCTTACTTTGAATGAAATGACTTAGTCAAAAACAAATAAGCATTTTATCTGTTTCTTAGAAAAGAACGTCTTAAATAGTAGGCTGCACGAAATCCTGTAATATGAGGCCCAAGACTAATTAATGTTTTCTTCTCTGCCTTTTAACTGCAGAGCCTACTCCACCAGTTCTCAATTGTAGCCACCTATTAAAAACACCAAGGACCTGGCCGGTTGTGGTGCAGTAAATAAAGCATTGACCCGGAATGCTGAGGTCGCTGGTTCGAAACCCTGGGCTTGCCCGGTCAAGGAACATACAAGAAGCCGCTTCTGCAAACTGATGCTTCCCGCTCCTCCTCCTGTCTTTCTCTCACTCTATCCTCTCTCTCAAATCAAAAAATAAAATCTTAAAAAAAAAATCTTAAAACAAAAAATAGAAAACACCAAGGGCTTTAGAAAATCCTAATGCCCAGGTCTCACCTAAGACCAATTAAGAATCTCCAAGGATGGGCCTCAGATATTAGTTGTTTTAAAAGTTCTCCAGTGATTCCAATGTCTAGTACAGGCGTGGCCAACAGTATTTGCCTACAGGCCAGATTAGAAAGAAGACTTTTTTCATGGGCCAGATGAAATATTAAAATTAAAAAATGTTAAATACAAAAATGATTCATTTAAGTAAACATAATTTTATTATGTAATTTATGAAGAAATGTGAGTGAAAAAAATTAATATACAATATTATTTTAATAAAAATATACTTTAATAAAAATATAATTACATACTGTATAAATATCCAAACTGTATTGCATTCAATTGAAACAATATTAATTAATAGAATAATAACTGGACAAAATTAAACAATATTTAATTTATATCACAAATAAAACAATTATTTCGTTTTACAAACAGCCTGGACACGTTTTCAGTTATCAGCTGCAGCTATTGTCTATGCTACAATGCCACTTGATTCAGCACACCTGACCACAAAAATAACGAATTGTTTGACCTTGGGTGCGCACTGGCAAACTCCGCCTAAAAGAATGTGGGTTTCACATTGCTGCTAAACGTCAAACAGTTCATATCGAGTACAGACGAGTACAAAAGTTGTAAATCTTTATAGTGGAATTTTTTTAAAAAATAAAGAAGTATTGCAAATCCATTTGACCAATTATTGGAAGTTAACCCTAGATTAGTCACACGTGGAATTCTTTTCCACGTTTCACTATCTTCTTAAATATCTTGATTTCCAATAATCAAGGACACTTCCGCTTCTGAGTAGCTGAGATTTTAAAGTAGCAGAGAATATTAAAAATTTAATCGCGGGACGCATAAACTCAGTACGTGGGCCGGATTTGGCCTCGGGCCGTATGTTGGCCATGCCTGGTCTAGTATAAGTATAACTGGCTCTATTTAATGCCTCCCCAACACACGGTGCTTAAGAAATTAAGCTTTCTGATTATGTGTGGAATGACAATTAAGTGCGTCAACAAAGGACTGAAAGTATAAACAGGATGGGGAATGGTCTCCCCTGTGCTGTCTCCTTTACCAAAAGTATCAATTACTGTACTAGACCATTTTAATGGCACGCACTGGAAAGCACTATTTCCTGATTTCATATTTTAAATTGAGAACATCAGCAAATATTTTCAGTCAATAAAAGAATCCTTGTTTTGAGTATACAGAAATATATATATTCTGAAAACAGCTATTTTTAAAAAATTTGCTTGTCTTCTTACTCATGTGTATCATCCTCCCCCTTCCCCTACAACAAAAAAAGTAAGAATATAAAATTCCCTTGGAAAATGATTTCCCTGGGGCTGATTTTCAGCAGCTACTTTTTTTTTTTTAATTTTTGTGATTTTAAGGATTTTTTTTTTTCTTTATTCATTTTTAAAGAGGAGAGAGAGAGGGAGAGAGAGAGAGAGAAGGCGGGAGGAGCTGGAAGCATCAACTCCCATATGTGCCTTGACCAGGCAAGCCCAGGGTTTTGAACCGGCGACCTCAGCATTTCCAGGTCGATGCGTTATCCACTGCGCCACCACAGGTCAGGCTTCAGCAGCTACTTTTTACAACTGTTACTGCTGTTAAAAGTTATAATAATGATGGTGTGCCTAAAATTTATAGAGTATTTACTATGTGCCAGGAATTGTGCTAAGAAATTTAGAAATATTTCATACTGTCATCATCATGGTTCAAAGGCCCATTTTGATAAGGAAACTGAAGAAACTCAGAGAGGTGCTTACTTGTCCAAAGTATTCAGCTGGTGCTGGAATTAACCCAGGTCTATTTGTTCTAGAGCCCATGGCCTTCACTGCTATTCAAACTGTTTCTAAGGACAGGCACTTTCCTACCGGAGTGTACCAGGGGTGGAGGTGTTTCTCCTCAAACAGGGATGCCACTTTGAGGTATTAAAATAGTAAGCAGATTTCACTTTCCAAAGGTGTGATGGGATGACCACTTGCAGAGCCAGGGAGCTGACATAGCACATAATCTCAGCATCTGGGCATGTGTTCAGATCCACTCTGCTTTCATAGTTCAGGGTAAAACCCTAAAGTGGCTTTGCCACACTCAAGGGTAGTTACGTTATAGGGGTTTTTAATCAAAACACACAAAACTAACAGAAAAGATAAAACAAGAGCATGTAAACACGTACCGTGCTCTAACCTTTCATAGTCGGAATCCAGGAGAAACGTTTTAAAGCGATTAGATACGTAGTGGAAAGCCAAGAACTTTAAGTAATAGAGATTGAATTCAAACTCAGTTGGATACTGGTTGTGAACCTGAAACACAAGGTGAAGAAGAGAGTAAAAATCAAACCAAGCAGAAAGTGGATGCCATGCTTCTGAATGCTGACCTGAAACATGCAGGGGACCATATATGGTCACTTAGCTGAATCTCTACCATGAGTGAGAGTGGAAGTGAACCAGCATGCATGTGCCAGACCCCATGCTAGGGCGTTTCATAAACATAATCTCACTTACTCTCCATAACAACATTAAAGATAGGCATTATTTTTTTCTGACTTGATTGAGATGCAATATTGTGTAAGTTTAAGGTGTACAATGTGATAATTTGATATACATAGCTATTGTGAAATGATTACCACAATAGGGTCATAGTTAGCCCCTACATCACCTCACATAATAATTATTTTTTTGGGGGTGCTGAGAACATTTACGTCTACCCTCTTAAGAACGTTCAAGTATACAATATAGTGCCTGACCTGTGGTAGTGCAATGGATAAAGCATCGACCTGGAATGTTGAGGTAGCTGTTTCAAATCCCGGGACTTGCCTGGTCAAGGCACACACAGGAAGCAACTACTATGAGTAGAAGCTTCCTGCTTTCCCCCCAACTTTCTCCCTCTCCCTCTCTCTCTTTTCCCTTCTCCAAAAAATCAATAAATAAAATCTAAAAAATGTTTTAAAAAATTGAAAAAAAGTATACAATACAATCTTGTTAACTATAGTTACCATTAGTGGTGGGATTCAAAAATTTCAACAACTGGTTCTCTGCCCTAATGACTGTTTTTAAGTATAAAAAAATATACCAAAAGGTAGTTTATTATTTCATTGATTTAATACTTGAATAAGAATAAAAGAGATACACAAAACTAGATTCTTATAAGAGTTTTAAAATATGAATGAAAAAATATTAAACAATAACTGGACAAAAAACAACAAAACTGTTATTTAAGATATTTCCATACTGTTTTTTGATCGGCATCTCACTTGCAAGTTTTTTCACCTATGGACAGAATGAACATTACTATGGGTGTTTAGAATATGCTGTTGCACAGATAAACATTAAAAAAGAGTAAGAAATGTAAATTTGTGATTTTCTCATCGGGTGGCTGCCCAGATGCCCACCTTAGAGAGAACCCTGATCACAAGTGCCATTTTAACAACTGGTTTGCCAATTCAAAAATTAGGTCTCGGTTCTGCTGAACCAGTGCGAACTGGCTGAACCCCACCACTGCTCACCATGCTGTGCACTGGGTCCTGAAACTCTCCTATAATGGAAAGTTTTCACCTCGTCACCAACATCTCTTCACTCCCCTCATCCCCAAGATCCTAGCGACTACCAATCTACCCTGTTTTTATCAGTTTGGCTTTTTTAGAGTCCACATTCAAGTAAAATCATACAGTATTCATCTTTCTATGACATTTTATTTAGCATAATTCCTCAAGTTGTTGCAGATGGGAAAATTTCCTTGTTTCCTCATGGCTGAATAATATTTCATTGTTTATATATGTAACATTAATTTTTTAAAATTTATTGATTTTAGAGACAGAGGAATGAAGAGACAGAGACATCAATTTGTTGTTCCACATGTTTATGCCTTCATTGGTCGATTGTTGTATGCTTCCTGACAGGGGATTGAACCCAAAACCTTGGTGTATCAGGATATTGCTCTAACCAGCTGAGCTTCCAGGCCAGGGCCTGTAACGTTTTCTTTATCCATTCATTTAAAGATGGACATTTAGGCTGTCTCCATATCTTGGCTACTGTGAATAATAATGCAGTGAACACAGGAGTGCAAGTGTCCTTTAAATATAATATATGCTCAGAAGTGGGATTGCTGAATCATATAGTAATTTTATTTTTAATTTTTTGACAAACCTCCATACTGTTTTCCATGGTTTCTGCACCAATTTACATTTCCACTAGCAGCAAATAAGAGTTCTCTTTTTTCTACATCCTCACCAACAATTGTCACTTCTTGTCATTTTGATAACAGCCGTCCTAACAGGTGTGGGGTGATATCTCATTGTGGGTTTGACTTGTATTTCCCTGATGATTAGTGATGTTGAGCAGCTTTTCATGTATCCAGTGGCCATTTGCATGTCTCCTTTGGAAAAAATGTCTATTCAGATCTTCTGAAGATAGGCATTTTAATCCCCACTTTACAAACAAGGAAGCTGAGGATGCACAAGATTAAGATGTTGACCCAACATCATTCAGCAGTAACTAGTGAGCCCAACCTTGAACCCTTGCTTGTGAGGCGCCCCATTCACTACATTATTCTGTGCTAGGCACTTGACAGACATAAATTAACGTAAGTTATGGTTCTTGCTTTCCAGGCACTAGTTGTGTAATAGTATGTCATATAACAAACATGTCCTTACATAAGTTTGGCAGTGAAAGGAATGAGGAGAGAAGTTCATTTAGGGAGATAGTAAGAGATGTTTTCTGGACAAGAGAAGTGTCTGAAGGCAGCACAGAAGGAGCCAATACAGAGAGAATAAATTGTAGTGAAAGAGCTGATAACTCAGAGAGTAAGTCCCTGGGAAAACAGGAATGAACAAGGCTAAGGGCCCAGAAAAAGGGAACAGTTTGGAAATAAGAAGAGATAGAAGAGTACATAAAAAGGAAAGATCTGTTCCAGTGCCAAGGAAAGGGGGAGGAGCTCATGCCTTTTAACCTTAAATTTTCATCAGTAAATTAGGCAGTGAGATCACTGGACATAGTAATAAAGATAAGGGCATGATATGAGAGGGGTGAGCAAGGCAGCGCTTGGACCAGTCGCTGAACTATAGCACACTTCAGGCAAGTGCTCCGCAGACTCTGCGGAACCATCTTATGTTGGCAGAAGGGAGGCTGAAGTCTGTGACACTCCAATCCACCTAGCCATCTCACCTCTGTTCAGCAATCTCTCATGACTAGAGAATTTTGTTTGCTTGAGATAAGTTTCAACCGTAATTGTACTTGTTTAAAAGCTGTTTTAAATGAACAGTGCTGGGAGGCTGTCTAAGAACCAGCTTCCCCCTCCACACTCCATCTGGCAATGTGGACCCACATCTGGTCAGCCGAGGGGAGCCGGCATGTGTGCAGTATGTGGACTGCCCAGTAGGGTCAATGGAAATGTGAAGTCATATATCACCTCAGTAGAAATCTAGTTTTCTGTGATGAATAAAAGCTTTTTTCCCTTTCTACAACACTTTCCTATTGTCTTTTTAACTAAAAATCCAAACATTTTAGCTTAAAAGTAATATAAAATAAACATATTTTAGGAAAACTTATTAGGCTCTCAGACAGTGGAGATGCTTTCCTGACCTGAGTCACTCGCTGCCCCTCCTGCTGCAGCAGGCTCCCTGGGACAGGAGAGCATCCCTGGGACATGGCTCCAAAGAGCTAGTAGGGGGGTGACGTCACGGAAATGGCGCCGTGAGAAGCGCGTCCGACAGCTCTCCCCTAAATCACAACAAATTTATCAACTAGAAACAGAAAAATTTATCCTCGGAGCATTCCGGAGTTCCACACAAACTGAAAGCAAAAGGACTGTTATCACTTGAATCTGAGAGACGAGGGTGTGGAGGAAGCTACCGCAGCGACGCTCATTCAAGCCGCGAGGGAGTGCGCCTGCGTGCTATCAATAAGACCACCCTCAGATGCCGATAAGAAAGAGGAAATCGAATATTATGGATACAAAAGAAAGAGAGGTAACACAAATAGATGTGGAAAAATCTATGGAGAAAAGACTTAACATATTGGAAGCCTTGGAGCTAAATGACAGAGATTTTAAAATAGAAATCTTAAAAATACTCAGAGATATACAAGAAAACACAGAAAGGCAATATAGGGAGATCAGAAAACAACTCAATGAACACAAAGAATATATTACCAAGGAAATTGAAACTATAAAAACAAATCAAACAGAAATGAAAAACTCAATTCACGAGCTGAAAAACGAGGTAACAAGCTTAGCTAACAGAACAGCCCAGATTGAAGATAGGATTAGTGAAATAGAAGACAAACAACTTGAGGCACAACAGAGAGAAGAAGAAAGAGACTCAAAAATAATAAAAAATGAGAAAGCCCTACAGGAATTGTCTGACTCCATCAGAAAGAATAACATAAGAATAATAGGTATATCAGAGGGAGAAGAGAAAGAAAATGGAATGGAGAATATACTCAAACAAATAATAAACGAGAACTTCCCAAGCCTGTGGAAGGAACTAAAGCCTCAAATTCAAGAAGCAAACAGAACACCGAGTTTTCTTAACCCCAACAAACCCACTCCAAGGCACATCATAATAAAGATGACACAAACCAATGACAAAGAAAAAATTCTCAAGGCAGTCAGGGAAAAGAAGAGTACAACATATAAAGGAAGGCCTATTAGATTATCATCAGATTTCTCAGCAGAAACTCTACAAGCTAGAAGAGAGTGGACCCCAATATTTAAAGCCCTGAAAGAGAGGAACTTTCAGCCAAGAATACTATACCCATCAAAGCTATCCTTCAAGTATGAAGGAGATATAAAAACATTCACAAATACAGAAAAGATGAGAGAATTTATCAACAGAAAGCCCCCACTCCAGGAAATACTAAGGGGGGTTTTCCAACCAGATTCAAAGAACAAAAGAAAACAACACCACAAGTAACAGCTCCACCAAGAACACAATAAAACCAAACTTAAACTGTGACAACAAAGGAAAAAAAGGGGGGAGAGGATGGAGATTAACAGTAGCAAAGGATGATGAAGTGCAGAAATACTTATAAGATAGGGTACTACAATGAATATGGTAGGTACCCTTTTCATTACTTAATGGTAACCACCCTTAAAAAAACCACCACAAAAACACTTGACTTAAAAAAGGTAGCAACAGAGGAAAGAAGTATGGAACACAAACAAACAAAAACAAATGATAGAAAAACAAAAGAGAAGAATCAAACTAGATACAAAACTAACAGAAAGCAATTTATAAAATGGCAGTAGGGAACCCACAAGTGTCAATAATTACACTAAATGTAAATGGATTAAACTTACCAATAAAAAGACACAGAGTAGCAGAATGGATTAAAAAAGAAAATCCAACTATATGCTGCCTACAAGAAACACATCTAAGCAACAAGGATAAAAACAAATTCAAAGTGAAAGGCTGGAAAACAATACTCCAAGCAAACAACACCCAAAAAAAAGCAGGTGTAGCAATACTCATATCTAATAATGCTGACTACAAGACAGAAAAAGTACTCAGAGACAAAAATGGTCATTTCATAATGATTAAGGGGAAGTTGAATCAAGAAGACATAACAATCCTTAATATATATGCACCAAACCAAGGAGCACCAAAATATATAAGACAGCTACTTATTGACCTTAAAACAAAAACTAACAAAAATACAATCATACTTGGAGACCTCAATACACCGCTGACGGCTCTAGATCGGTCATCCAAACAGAGAATCAATAAAGATATAGTGGCCTTAAACGAAATACTAGAACACCTGGATATGATAGACATCTACAGGACACTTCATCCCAAAGCGACAGAGTATACATTTTTCTCTAGTGTACATGGAACATTCTCAAGAATTGACCATATGTTGGGCCACAAAGACAATATCAGCAAATTTAGAAAAATTGAAATTGTACCAAGCATATTTTCTGATCATAAAGCCTTGAAACTAGAATTCAACTGCAAAAAAGAGGGGGAAAAACCCACAAAAATGTGGAAACTAAACAACATACTTCTAAAAAATGAATGGGTCAAAGAAGAAATAAGCGCAGAAATCAAAAGATATATACAGACAAATGAAAATGAAAATACGACATATCAGAATCTCTGGGATGCAGCAAAAGCAGTAATAAGAGGAAAGTTCATATCACTTCAGGCCTATATGAACAAACAAGAGAGAGCCGAAGTAAACCACTTAACTTCACACCTTAAGGAACTAGAAAAAGAAGAACAAAGACAACCCAAAACCAGCTGAAGAAAGGAGATAATAAAAATCAGAGCAGAAATAAATGAAATAGAGAACAGAAAAACTATAGAAAAAATCAATAAAACAAGGAGCTGGTTCTTTGAAAAGATCAACAAAATTGACAAACCCTTGGCAAGACTCACCAAGGAAAAAAGACACAGGACTCAAATAAATAAAATCCAAAATGAAAGAGGAGAGATCACCACAGACATCATAGATATACAAAGAATTATTGTAGAATACTATGAAAAATTATATGCCACCAAATACAACAATCTAGAAGAAATGGATAAATTCCTAGAACAATACAACCTTCCTAGACTGAGTCATGAAGAAGCAGAAAGCCTAAACAGACCAATCAGCAGGGAGGAAATAGAAAAAACTATTAAAAATTTCCCCAAAAATAAAAGTCCAGGCCCAGACGGTTATACTAGTGAATTCTATCAAACATTCAAAGAAGACTTGGTTCCTATTCTACTCAAAGTCTTCCAAAAAATTGAAGAAGAAGCAATACTTCCAAACACATTTTATGAGGCCAACATAACCCTCATACCAAAACCTGGCAAGGATGGCACAAAGAAAGAAAACTACAGACCAATATCTCTAATGAATACAGATGCTAAAATACTAAACAAAATACTAGCAAACCGAATACAACAACATATTAAAAAAATAATACATCATGATCAAGTGGGATTCATCCCAGAATCTCAAGGATGGTTCAACATACGCAAAACGGTTAACGTAATACACCATATCAACAAAACAAAGAACAAAAACCACATGATCTTATCAATAGATGCAGAAAAGGCTTTCGATAAAATACAACACAATTTTATGTTTAAGACTCTCAACAAAATGGGTATAGAAGGAAAATATCTCAACATGATAAAGGCCATATATGATAAACCATCAGCCAACATCCTATTAAACGGCATAAAACTGAGGACTTTCTACCTTAAATCAGGAACAAGACAGGGTTGTCCACTCTCTCCACTCTTATTCAACGTGGTGCTAGAAGTTCTGGCCAGAGCAATCAGACAAGACAAAGAAATAAAAGGCATCCATATCGGAAAAGAAGAAGTAAAGCTATCACTTTTTGCTGATGATATGATCCTATACATCGAAAACCCGAAGGACTCCACAAAAAGATTATTAGAAACAATAAACCAATACAGTAAGGTCGCAGGATACAAAATTAACATAAAAAGTCCATAGCCTTTCTATATGCCAACAATGAAATATTAGAAAACGAACTCAAAAAAATAATCCCCTTCACGATTGCAACAAAAATAAAATAAAATACCTAGGAATAAACATAACAAATAACATAAAGGACCTATATAATGAAAATTACAAAGCATTGTTAAGGGAAATCGAAAAAGATACAATGAGATGGAAAAATATTCCTTGTTCTTGGATAGGAAGAATAAATATAATCAAAATGGCCATATTACCCAAAGCAATATACAAATTTAATGCAATTCCCATCAAAATCCCTATGAGATTTTTTAAAGAAATGGAACAAAAAATCATCAGATTTATATGGAACTATAAAAAACCCCGAATAGCCAAAACAATCCTAAGGAAAAAGAATGAAGCTGGGGGCATTACAATACCTGACTTTAAACTATATTATAGGGCCACGATAATCAAAACAGCATGGTATTGGCAAAAAAATAGACACTCAGACCAATGGAACAGAATAGAAAGCCCAGAAATAAAACCACATATATATGGTCAAATAATCTTTGATAAAGGGGCCAACAACACACAATGGAGAAAAGAAAGCCTCTTCAACAAATGGTGTTGGGAAAACTGGAAAGCCACATGCAAAAGAATGAAACTCGACTACAGCCTGTCCCCGTGTACTAAAATTAATTCAAAATGGATCAAAGACCTAAATATAAGACCTGAAACAATAAAGTACATAGAAGAAGACATAGGTACTAAAATCATGGACCTGGGTTTTAAAGAACATTTTATGAACTTGACTCCAATGGCAAGAGAAGTGAAGGCAAAGATAAATGAATGGGACTACATCAGAATTAAAAGTTTTTGCTCAGCAAGAGAAACTGATATCAAAATAAACAGACAGCCAACTAAATGGGAAATATTTTCAAACGACAGCTCAGATAAAGGCCTAATATCCAAAATTTACAAAGAACTCATAAAACTCAACAACAAACATACAAACAATCCAATAAAAAAATGGGAAGAGGACATGAACAGACACTTCTCCCAGGAAGAGATACAAATGGCCAACAGATATATGAAAAGATGCTTAGCTTCATTAGTTATTAGAGAAATGCAAATCAAAACTACAATGAGATACCACCTCACTCCTGTTAGATTAGCTATTATCAACAAGACGGGTAATAGCAAATGTTGGAGAGGCTGTGGAGAAAAAGGAACCCTCATTCACTGTTGGTGGGACTGTAAAGTAGTACAACCATTATGGAGGAAAGTATGGTGGTTCCTCAAAAAACTGCAAATAGAACTACCTTATGACCCAGCAATCACTCTACTGGGTATATGCCCCAAAACCTCAGAAACATTGATACGTGAAGACACATGTAGCCCCATGTTCATTGCAGCACTGTTCACAGTGGCCAAGACATGGAAACAACCAAAAAGCCCTTCAATAGAAGACTGGATAAAGAAGATGTGGCACATATACACTATGGAATACTACTCAGCCATAAGAAATGATGACATCATATCATTTACAGCAAAATGGTGGGATCTTGATAACATTATAAGGAGTGAAATAAGTAAATCAGAAAAAAACAAGAACTACATGATTCCATACATTGGTGGAACATAAAAATGAGACTAAGAGACATGGTCAAGAGTGTGGTGGTTACCAAGGGTGGGGGGGGGGAGGGAGGACATGGGAGGGAGGGAGGGAGAGAGTTAGGGGGAGGGGGAGGGGCACAGAGAACTAGATAGAGGGTGACGGAGGACAATCTGACTTTGGGCGAGGGGTTTGCAACATAATTTGATGACAAAATAACCTAGACATGTTTTCTTTGAATATATGTACCCTGATTTATTAATGTCATCCCATTACCATTAATAAAAATTTATTAAAAAAAAAAACAAAACAAAAACAAAGAGCTAGTAGGGTGACATTTTCCAGGTTTTCTAGAATTGTATGCGTATGTATTCAGCATGGATTTTGAAGAGTTTATAGTTATAATTAAATGAAACATAAGCCATTTTCATACACATTTAATGTTCAACAGTTATTTTACAGAATTATAACTGAGCATAAAAATAAGTTCATGTAAATGGTTATGATAATTAGTGATGCTTTCTTCCATTTCTATAATGGAAAACACAATTTTTATAAACATAGCTTTCTTTCCCTGCTTTGTTAGCCCTCTTAAGTTTTTGGCTCAAATATCATATCATCCCTGTCCCCTAGCACAACAATCCTCTTTCAAACAGTATGTATACTGATACATACGCACACCAGAGACAGAGGCCCTGTGTTGGGCGCTCCACTAGGCCTGGTTCTCAGGTGTTCCGGGCTCCCTGCTAAAGCACTGTGCAGACCTACGGCTTCCTGTGCTTTCCCTTCATGGCCTGTCCTTTAATGCTGTGCAGAGATCTCCAGTCTGAGCTCCTGGTTTGAAATCAATAGCACCACTCCAAGGGACCAAGGAACACATGATGGAGGGGGGTGACTCAGATTGTGGGTGACAGGACAGAAGAAGGAGACAGGCCCAGGAGGATGGCACTTGGTTCCCTACCATCTGAGAGTCCCAGGGAAGAGAAGTCCACAATGTGCTAAGGCCGGGTGAGCTCCAAGAACAGCCTTGCCCCAACAACCCTTGTGATAAACCTCAGTAGCCACAGGCCAGCGCCTGGCTCACTGTTCCCAGGGGAAGAAGAGTTCAGAGCTATTCCACTGCCCTAGTCCACAACAGGTCCTAGAAACTCTCTAAAAAACTTTTATTAAACAAAACCCCAGAATAACAAAACATTTCTCTCCATGACTATTCTCCACAGAAACCACTTGCTTCATACATATCTATATCTTTCCTTGATTATTCTGATATTTAATATGCTGAGAAACAGAATTTTGAAGACCCACTCTGAGGTAAAGTAGAATGAAAATGATAGTGATTATGACCTTAAGTTGAACTTACAGGCATTGCAGGAACACCACATGCTAGGACTAGAAGCAAAAATCCTCTACAAGTGGAAAAATGCTTTCACAGCCCATTGTACTGAGTGACTGGCCTCACCACAACCCTGAACTTGGGAGCACTAGAGTGTGTGTGTGTGTGTGTCTGTGTGTGTGTGTGTCTGTGTCTACATCAGTGTGTCACAGTGACACCTGTAGTAGCTAATGCTTGGAGCTGAAATACAATCTGCCCCAAACTAGGATTAATTACCAAATCTCCTGGAAGAGGAAGAAAAGTTGCTGAACAATTTGTTTTTGCTTTTTTTTTTTTTTAAGTCTTTAGCAACAGTTTAAGCAACAAGTATGTGAGACTTTCTCAATAAAATAAAATCAGATTGACCTAACTTTGGGTTGACAAATACCTAAATACTACATTTGGAATCTGACATTAAGAAACACAAGGAATTTTCTGAAATGTCTTTCTACCATGATAATAAAGACCTAATTGCATTCTTAGGACCAAATGTGTAGCTTAAATTTTCAGTAAGAAAGCAAAATCAGGCCCTGGCCGGTTGGCTCAGTGGTAGAGCGTTGGCCTGGCGTGTGGGGGACTCGGGTTTGATTCCCGGCCAGGGCACATAGGAGAGTCGCCCATTTGCTTCTCCACCACCCTCTCCTTCCTCTCTGTCTCTCTCTTCCCCTCCCGCAGCCAAGGCTCCATTGGAGCAAAGATGGCCCGGGCGCTGGGGATGGCTCCTCGGCCTCTGCTCCAGGCGCTAGAGTGGCTCTGGTCGCGGCAGAGCGACGCCCCAGAGGGGCAGAGCGTCGCCCCTGGTGGGTGAGCCAGGTGGATCCCGGTAGGGCGCATGCGGGAGTCTGTCTGACTGTCTCTCCCCGTTTCCAGCTTAAAAAAAAAAAAAAAAAAAGAAAGAAAGAAAGCAAAATCACATGTGCTCCCTTTAGTCGTACACCCCAAGGACTCAGATTGTCCAGTTCACTGGTCTATTTTCCTCCTTGCGAACGGGACCCCTAGATTCTTCTGCTGTACCACATACCAAAAAGCACCATCCACGTGTTTCCTTCTCCTACTGATGAGGTATAGCAGACAGACAATAAACTGCACATATTTAAAGTGTACTATTTGATACATGTTGACATAGCTATACACCTGTGAAACTGTCAGCACATCGAAGATAATGGAACATATTGTCCATAACTACTAAGTTTCCTTGTGCCCCTTCTGCCTTTTCCTACCCCTGCCTCCCCAACAACCACTGACGTGCTTTCTGTCACTGCAGATGTGCATTTACTTTATATAAATAGAATCACAAGCATGTTCTCCTTTTGTCTGCCTTTTTCCACTAAGCATAATTATTTGAGAGCATCCATGTTACCAGTAGTTAATTCTTTTTTATAACTAAGGAGTATTCCATTGTATGGACATACCACAATTTGTTTATTCATTCTTTTGTGGACAGACATTGGGTTGCTTCTAGATTTTTGGTTATTACATATAGAGCAGCTATAAACAGTTTTAAACAAGTCTTTGTAGGGTATAGGCTTTTATTTCTCTTGCATAACTGTCTAGAAATGAAATGCTGAGTCATATGGTAGGTAGGTATGTTTAATTAAAAAAAATTTTTTTAAATTGATTTTAGTGAGAGAGGAATGGAGAGAGAGAGAAAGACAGGAACATCGATCCATTCCTGTATGTGCCCTGACAAAGGACCAAACCTACAACCTCTGTGCTTTGGGAAGATGCTCTAACCAACTGAGCCATCTGGCCAGGGCATGTATATTTAACTTTTTTTTTTTTTTTGACAGAGACAGAGAGAGTCAGAGAGAGGGACAGATAGAGACAGACAGACAGGAAGGGAGAGAGATGAGAAGCATCAACTCTTCATTGTGGCTTCTTAGTTGTTCGTTGATTGCTTGTTTATTGATTGCTTTCTCATATGTGCCTTGACCAATGGGCTACAGCAGAATGAGAGAACCCTTGCTCAAGCCAGCGACCTTTGGGCTCAAGCCAGCGACCCCACACTCAAGCTAGTGAGCCTGTGCTCAAGCTGGATGAGCATGTGCTCAAGCCGGCAATCTTGGGGTTTTGAGCCTGGGTCCTAAGTGTCCCAGTCCAAAGCTCTATCCACTGTGCTACTTTGTCAGGCACTATTTCCTTTCTTGTGCTGACTTTGAGTTGCCTTTGTTCTTCTTTATTCCTAGTTCCTTAAGATATGATATTAGGTTGTTTACACGTGATCTCTCTTTCTTGATATAAGCCTGTAATGATATAAACTTCCCTTTTATTGCTTTCGCTGCATCCCAGATATTCTGATATGTTGCGTTGTCATTTTCATTTGTCTGTATATATCTTTTGATCTCTGCTTTTTTTTTGTATTTTTCTGAAGCTGGAAACGGGGAGAGACAGTCAGACAGACTCCCGCATGCGCCCGACCGGGATCCACCCGGCACGCCCACCAGGGGCGACGCTCTGCCCACCAGGGGGCGATGCTCTGCCCCTCCAGGGCGTCGCTCTGCTGCGACCAGAGCCACTCTAGTGCCTGGGACAGAGGCCAAGGAGCCATCCCCAGCGCCCGGGCCATCTTTGCTCCAATGGAGCCTTGGCTGCGGGAGGGGAAGAGAGAGACAGAGAGGAAGGAGGGGGCGGTGGAGAAGCAAATGGGCGCTTCTCCTATGTGCCCTGGCTGGGAATCGAACCCGAGTCCCCCGCACGCCAGGCCGATACTCTACCGCTGAGCCAACCGGCCAGGGCCGGAGTCAGACAATTCTTGTTGAACTGTTCTTTTGATTCATGAGTCTCTCTTCTTCTCTCTGTAGCATCTCTAGTTTCCTGTCTTCGATGTCACTGATTCTTTCCTCTATGACTTGTTTTATTAGCTAAACTTGCTACGTCAGTCTTCAATTCATGTATTTAGTTCTTCATCTCTGTTTTTAAAGTTTCAGTCTTCTTGGTGAGCTCATTAAGTTGCCTATTGGTGTTTTTCACATCTTGTTGAGTATTTTCAGGACTTCAGTTTTGAATTCTCTAACATTTAAGTCCAAGGTTTCCACGTGATTGAGATGTTTTTCTGGAGATTTTTCATTTTCTCTCCAAACTACATCTCTGTCTTGTGTAGCCATAATATTCCATTTCTTCTTCCTTGATGATATTTGAGAGTGGTACTAAGAACCCTAACAAAACACAACTAAGAAAATTAAAAATTGGCCCTGGCTGGTTGGCTCTGTGGTAGGACATTGCCTGGCATGTGGATGTACCTGGTTCAATTCCCAGCCAGAGCACACAAAAGAAGCATCCATCTGCTTCTCTTCCTCATCCCTTCCCTCTCTTTCTCTCTTTTCCTCCTGCAGCCATGGGTTAATTGGAGTTAGTTGGTCCTGGGTGCTGAGGATGACTCCCTGGCTTCTGCCTCAGGTGCTAAGAGGAGCTCGACTGCTGAGTAAGGGAGTAACTCCCCAGATGAGCAATCCATTGCCCCCTTGTGGGCTTGTTGGGTGGATCCCAGTTGGGGCACATGTGGGAGTCTGTCTCTTTGTCTCCCCTCCTCTTACTGAATTAGAAAAAGAAGAAAATCATAAATTAAAGTAAAAAATACAGTATATAAAAATTTAAAAAATTATTACAAGTAAAAAAACACACAGAAAACAAAGATTGAAAACCAAAAACAAACAAAACACCCACTAAAAATAAGAATAAAAATTATAAAAATTAAAGAAAATGAAATTCAGAATAGAATAAAAGAATAAAAAGACAAAAAGGAAAACATAAAAAGGAAAAATAAATTTTGGTTTTGAGAGGTTTCTTCCCATGGCTGTCACTGTATTACAAGTTTTAGCTCTGTGAAATTGTCCTCTGTTGAGTTGCAATGATATAGGCGGGGCTGCAGTTGTGTTGGTGGGTGGGTGTGTTGTGAGGGCTTTATAGCTTTGGCTTTCCTACTTTATGGCTCTAGCAATGGTGATCTTGAGCTTCCAGGAGCTCCTCCCCATGTCTCAACAGACCTGCGGACCAGATGTGGAGCACCTCTGTTCTTCAGGGGACAGAGTGGCTCTGGAGAGCTAGCTGTGGTGTTTGTCTCTGTCATCTCCATACCCGTGAGGTGATGGAAGTGCAATCTGGAAGGTTGGGGGCCACATTTTAGTTTTCTCTGTCTCTGCAAGTGCAGCCTGCAGGCAGACTATGGGAACACTGGCTGTGACCCCACAATCTGTTGCCTCTTTCGTTTATTTCCCCCTTACCCCTCTATCTCACTTCTTTTCCCAGCAGGAGACCGAGTTACTTTGGGTTTTCCTCTATGTACCCCTTAGAGAAAACCCAGACTGGCTGAGCTTCTCTCCTCCCTCTAATCCAGCAGAGGAAACAAACACCAGTCACTCCAGGTTTGTCTCCTCTCCAGAGCCGAACGTGAATGTGTTTTATCTTCTGTCCTCCTTTTCACCCAGTCATACCTTTAGTTCATTCGGTGTGTGGATCTTTCAGGTGTGCTTCTTAGCCTAGCTGGGGTTCTTTCACTGTGTTATAGTTGTTCAATTTGTCAAAATTTCAAGGGAAGAGATCAGGAATATCTCTCATGAAGCCATTACTCTGACATCATCTCCATGTTTTTGGTGTTAAATCTAAGATATCCCGGCTTAATCTAAGGTCACAAAGATTTCTTCTTATGTTTCTGTCTAAAAAATTTATAGTATTGGGTCTTATATTTAGGTCTATGATCCCTTTAGAATTAAATTTTATATTGGTGCTAGAAATGGACTAAATTATTATTTTTTGTATCTGGAAATCCAATTGTCTGATAACATTTGTTGAAAAGATGATCCTTTCTCTACTGATTGCTTCTGAATCTTCATTGAAAATCAGTTTTCTATATGTCATGTATGTTTGGGACTGCTTCTGGATCCCATTCTGTTTCATTGACCTATCTGTCTAACTTTGCAGCAATTATCATACAGTCTTGATTATGATAGCTTTATAATAAGTCTTAAAATCAGGTAGTATTAGCCCTCCAATTTTGTTCTTTTCCAAAGTTGTTTCAGATATTCTAGATCCTTTGCATTTTTTTAAGCAAGAGAGAGAGAGAAGAGGCAGAGAGAGGAACAGACAGGGACACACAGACAAGAAGGGAGAGAGATCAGAAGCACCAATTCTTCACTGCAGCACCTTAGTTGTTCATTGATTGCTTTATCATATGTGCCTTGACCGGGGAGCTCCAGCTGAGCCAATGACCCCTTGCTCAAGCCAGCAACTCCACACTCAAGCTGGTGAGCTCCCACTTAAGCTGATGACCTTGGGGTTTTGAACCTGGGTCCTCTGTGTCCCAGGCCAATGCTCTATCTACTGTGCCACACCTGGTCTGGCATCCTTTCTATTTTAATATAAATTTTATTATTTTTGTTTTTTAAATTAAATTCATTGGGGTGACACTGGTTGACAAACTATACAGGTTTCAAGTGCATAATTGTATAACACATCATCTATACACTGTATTGTGTGTTCACCCCCAACCCCCACCCAAGTCAAGTTCCATCCATCACCATTTATTCTCCCTATACCCTCCTCCAGCCCATTCATATGGATTTTAGAATTAACTTGTCAATTTCTACAAAATAACCTCCTAGGTGTTTGATTTTGTGATTATATTGAATCTTCAGGTCAAGTTGGAGACAGTGACATTTCAACAATATTAAGTTTTCTGACCCATAAACAAGAGGTACCTCCTGATTCATTCAAGTCTTTAATTGCTCTCAGTAATGTTTTGCAGTTTTCAGTGTCAGGTCTTTAAAATATTTTGTTAGATTTCATTCATATTTTTTGATATTGTTATAAATGGTAATTATTTTAAAATTTTAATATTTCAATTGTTAATTTTTCTAGATTCCATAAATAATGTTGTTTGTGAATAAGATAGTTTTATTTCTTCCTTTCTAATGTAATGTCTCTATTATTATTATTTTCTTGCCTTACCTCATGGCTAGGACTGTTAGTACAGTACAGAGTAGAAGTGGTGAAGCAGATATCCATATCTTGCTCCTGACCTTAGGAGCAGAGCTTTCAGCCTCTCATTATTAAGTATGATGTTAACTGTAGGGTTCTAAAATAGATACTATCTATAGTTTGAGGAAGTCCTTTTCTATTCCTGGTATCCTGAAATTTTTTACAGGGAAAGAATTTTATATTTTGTCAAATGCTTTTTCTGCATTTATTGAGATGACCATATGATTTTATTTTTAATTTCTTAATATGGTGAATTACACCAATTTATTTCAAATGTGAAACCAATCATGTATTTCTGGGATAACTTTCACTTGACCATGGTATGTTATTTTTTAAATATATTGATTTATATGGATTTGATTTGCTAAATTTTTGTTTAGAAATTTTGAATCTAGGATCATCAGGAATACTGATGTATAGTTTTCTTTTACTGTCTTTGTCAGGCTAGAGTAATGCTGGTCTCACAGAATAAGTTGAGAAGTATTCCCTTTGCTTCAATTTTCATGAAGAGCTTTTTGTAGAATTGCTATTATTTCTTCCTTAAATACTTGGTGGAATTTACCACTGAGGCTGCTTGGGCCTTACGTTTTCAGCAAGAAAATGTTTTAACAACAATTTAAATTTCCTTAATATACACTGGCCTATTCAAGCTATGTATTTTTTTCTTAAGTGAGTGTGGTAGTTTATAGTTTTCAAGGAATTTGTCCAATTCACCTAATAGCTGATTCTTTTGGCACAAAATTGTTCATAATATTCCCTTATGGTCATTATAATACCTGGACAACCTGTGGTGATATCATTTTTCTCATTTCTAATATTGATAATTTGAGTCTTCTTTCTTTGATGAGTCTGGCTAAAGGTTTATCAATTTTTTTAATCTTTATGAAGAACAGCTTTTGGTTTCATTAGTTTTCTTTATGGTTGGCCATGAGATTTTTGGGGTCTAAAGGCAAGTCTGCTTCAAAAAAATTTAGCCTTATTACAATATGTAGAATTGAAAATGACAGGCACCTCAGCCAATAAGTTAATATTATAGTATATAAGCATTTCCCAAAATATGTTGATAAACAGAGCTTTAGGCCTCTCTTAGGTATCATCTGTTCTTTTTTTTTGTGACAGAGACAGAGATACAGAAGGATAGAGAGAGGGACAGATAGGGACAGACAGACTGGAAGGGAGAGAGATGAGAAGCATCAACTCTTTGTTGCAGCACCTTAGTTGTTCATTGATTGGTTTCTCATATATGCCTTGACTGGGGTTCTACAGCAGAGCAAGTGACCCCTTGCTCAAGCCAGCGACCTTGGGCTTCAACCCAGCGACCTTTGGGCTCAAGCCAGCAACCATGGGGTCATGTCTATGATCCCACGCTCAAGCCAGGAATCCTGCGCTTAAGCTGGTGAGCCCATGTTCAAGTTGGATGAGCCTGCACTCAAGTTGGATGAGCCTGTGTTCAAGATGGTGACCTCAAGGTTTCAAACTTGGGTCCTCTATGTCCCAGTGCTTTGCTCTATCCACTGTGCCACTGCCTGGTCAGACTGAATAATTGTTTAAAATAATTTCCTATGTATCTTGGTGAAGATAAAAAAATAAACAGATTTAAAAGACTAAGCTATGTGAGACACTTTAGTTTTGCTTTCCATAATGGAGTGAAATTGGCCAATTTCCTTTATTTCTAAGAAGAGAATCTGAAATGGAATTTGGAGAAACATAAATTTATAGAGTCTTACTTTTTGCCCATGTGCCATTAAGTACTTTGTAAAATTTAAAGGCCCATAAAAACAAGCTATGACTCAAATCCCGGCAAAGAGCAACATTTTGGGAATAAAATATAATAAGTTAAAATTGGATTTGTTTTCAAGAATCACATATATTAAACTACAAGAGACCCTATACAGAACATTCTAGACACATATAGAAAAACAAATAACTAATATTAGTTTTCATTATTTCACAGATTGTTTTAACAAACATTAACTGTGTACCTTGTACTGTGCCAATCACTTTACATAAGATTTTTAATCCTTCTGAGATATATGTATATATAAACTAAAGCTTAGAGAGGTTAAAAGATTTGCTCAAGATCTAAAATTAGTAAATGAGACTGATAAAATAAACTCAGGTTTATTTTATAGCTAATATACTAGTAAAAGCTTTAATGCAAAATTGCTGTGTTATAAAATAACTTGGAGTATGCCTATTTCTGCCAGTTTTCAGTTCAGTGGGAAGCAGGCAGACACCAAACTCTTGAGAATACCATGAATCCATCAGCTGCAGCAATTTTGCCAATATCAATGGATACACTGTACACTAACCAACCTGTATGAGGGCAGCTTAGCTCCTCACACAACTCCTTTCCTTATGTGCTCACACAGCTCCTTTCCTTATGTGCTCACATAGCTCCTTTTCTTATGTGCTCACATAGCTCCTTTCCTATGTGCTCACATAGCTCCTTTCCTATGTGCTCACATAGCTCCTTTCCTATGTGCTCACATAGCTCCTTTCCTATGCGCTCACATAGCTCCTTTCCTTATGTGCTCACATAGCTCCTTTCCTATGTGCTCACATAGCTCCTTTCCTATGTGCTCACACAGCTCCTTTCCTTATGTGCTCACACAGCTCCTTTCCTTATGTGCTCACATAGCTCCTTTCCTATGTGCTCACATAGCTCCTTTCCTTATGTGCTCACATAGCTCCTTTCCTATGTGCTCACACAGCTCCTTTCCTATGTGCTCACATAGCTCCTTTCCTTATGTGCTCACATAGCTCCTTTCCTATGCGCTCACATAGCTCCTTTCCTATGTGCTCACATAGCTCCTTTCCTATGTGCTCACATAGCTCCTTTCCTTATGTGCTCACATAGCTCCTTTCCTATGTGCTCACATAGCTCCTTTCCTTATGTGCTCACATAGCTCCTTTCCTTATGTGCTCACATAGCTCCTTTCCTATGCGCTCACATAGCTCCTTTCCTTATGTGCTCACATAGCTCCTTTCCTTATGTGCTCACATAGCTCCTTTCCTTATGTGCTTACACAGCTCCTTTCCTTATGTGCTCACACAGCTCCTTTCCTTATGTGCTCACACAGCTCCTTTCCTTATGTGCTCACACAGCTCCTTTCCTATGTGCTCACACAGCTCCTTTCCTATGTGCTCACACAGCTCCTTTCCTATGTGCTCACATAGCTCCTTTCCTTATGTGCTCACATAGCTCCTTTCCTATGTGCTCACATAGCTCCTTTCCTTATGTGCTCACATAGCTCCTTTCCTATGTGCTCACATAGCTCCTTTCCTTATGTGCTCACACAGCTCCTTTCCTTATGTGCTCACACAGCTCCTTTCCTATGTGCTCACACAGCTCCTTTCCTTATGTGCTCACATAGCTCCTTTCCTTATGTGCTCACATAGCTCCTTTCCTTATGTGCTCACACAGCTCCTTTCCTATGTGCTCACATAGCTCCTTTCCTATGTGCTCACACAGCTCCTTTCCTTATGTGCTCACACAGCTCCTTTCCTTATGTGCTCACACAGCTCCTTTCCTATGTGCTCACACAGCTCCTTTCCTTATGTGCTCACATAGCTCCTTTCCTATGTGCTCACACAGCTCCTTTCCTTATGTGCTCACACAGCTCTTTTCCTTATGTGCTCACACAGCTCCTTTCCTTTTGTGCTCACACAGCTCCTTTCCTATGTGCTCACACAGCTCCTTTCTTTATGTGCTCACACAGCTCCTTTCCTATGTGCTCACACAGCTCCTTTCCTATGTGCTCACATAGCTCCTTTCCTTATGTGCTCACATAGCTCCTTTCCTTATGTGCTCACATAGCTCCTTTCCTATGTGCTCACATAGCTCCTTTCCTTATGTGCTCACACAGCTCCTTTCCTATGTGCTCACACAGCTCCTTTCCTATGTGCTCACACAGCTCCTTTCCTATGTGCTCACATAGCTCCTTTCCTTATGTGCTCACATAGCTCCTTTCCTTATGTGCTCACATAGCTCCTTTCCTTATGTGCTCACATAGCTCCTTTCCTATGTGCTCACATAGCTCCTTTCCTTATGTGCTCACATAGCTCCTTTCCTTATGTGCTCACACAGCTCCTTTCCTATGTGCTCACACAGCTCCTTTCCTTATGTGCTCACACAGCTCTTTTCCTTATGTGCTCACACAGCTCCTTTCCTATGTGCTCACACAACTCCTTTCCTATGTGCTCACACAGCTCCTTTCCTATGTGCTCACACAGCTCCTTTCCTATGTGCTCACACAGCTCCTTTCCTATGTGCTCACACAGCTCCTTTCCTTATGTGCTCACACAGCTCTTTTCCTTATGTGCTCACACAGCTCCTTTCCTTATGTGCTCACACAGCTCCTTTCCTATGTGCTCACACAGCTCCTTTCTTTATGTGCTCACACAGCTCCTTTCCTATGTGCTCACACAGCTCCTTTCCTTATGTGCTCACACAGCTCCTTTCCTTATGTGCTCACACAGCTCCTTTCCTTATGTGCTCACACAGCTCCTTTCCTATGTGCTCACACAGTTCCTTTCCTATGTGCTCACATAGCTCCTTTCCTTATGTGCTCACATAGCTCTTTTCCTTATGTGCTCACATAGCTCCTTTCCTATGTGCTCACATAGCTCCTTTCCTATGTGCTCACACAGCTCCTTTCCTTATGTGCTCACACAGCTCCTTTCCTTATGTGCTCACACAGCTCCTTTCCTATGTGCTCACACAGCTCTTTTCCTTATGTGCTCACATAGCTCCTTTCCTTATGTGCTCACACAGCTCCTTTCCTTATGTGCTCACATAGCTCCTTTCCTATGTGCTCACATAGCTCCTTTCCCTATGTGCTCACATAGCTCCTTTCCTTATGTGCTCACATAGCTCCTTTCCTTATGTGCTCACACAGCTCCTTTCCTTATGTGCTCACATAGCTCCTTTCCTTATGTGCTCACATAGCTCTTTTCCTTATGTGCTCACATAGCTCCTTTCCTATGTGCTCACATAGCTCCTTTCCTTATGTGCTCACACAGCTCCGTTCCTTATGTGCTCATAAGGAAAGCTCATATCTTCAAACAGTAAATAGCTTTTGTCATTGAAATGGGATCGATCATGGTGTTAGCCTACAGTAACTATGAGGAGAATCATGTTATAAAACCAGACCAGAGTGAGTTAATTTACAATTTGAATAAATGTCAAAGGCAAAGTTATAGCTGTAATCTGTTTTTCTGAAAGTGAGAAATAATGAAAAAGTTCTAAGATATCATCTTCAAAGATTTATTCCAATGCTGAAATAAAGAAGCTGCTTTTTTATATTTCATATTTCCATTCATATTATACATATTTTCCTTCTTGGTATTATATTTTTAAAAGAAATTTTAGGCAACAATTTGATTTTTGTACTTTGGATGTATTTTACTTTTGAATATGGTTCAACTATTTTAAGAAAAGGAAGCAGCCTGTAATGATATCATTTGAGCTAAGCCAATTTCTTTTAGAAGTAACAAAAAATCTGCCAGCTGTTGCTATTATGAAACAGTGATCTAGCATTTATAATTCATCTGACACCTGGATATACTGGCATAAACAATGGCTTTTTATATGATGAGGCAGTTCTAATTTAAGATCAGTGCTTCATCTGTTTTCTTTGTAACTCTTATTAGCACTAATGGACAAGTCTGGGCACATTTCCATGGACGGCCTTTGGCTGTTGGTGTTCAGCATGTTAGAAATAGTTAATAAGCAGAAAACACTCCACCTGGGGAAGTTTTGCTTGCTGCTCTGTAATTTTGCACTTCTTTTCCAAATGCTGTTGGGCCTGGCTCTGCTTCGTACCGCAGAGAAACTGAGGACAGCACTAATGTGAATTGTCTGGCAAAAGCTCGAGTCATGTAAAGCACTGGTGTTCACTCAAAAGGTATTCAAAGACGGCATTTTCTAATGCCTGAAACCAGTGTGAAGGAGAGGATGAAACACTACCTTATAATTAAGTCAGCAAGAGTCAGAGGCACTATTTGCTAACCATAGTCTTCCACAGTCGCCAGTTTTTGAATGAATAAACAATCCCTTTTCAGCACAAAATAATTTGCTTCACCAAAGCTGATAGCTATTATAGCCACGCATCCTTGAAGAACTGCAATTAAGGTCATGTGCTTGCGGTGCCAGGACTTGTCTGAGCTCAGGTTATTATGTATGAGGTTCTGAGGTAAAGGACGGTTCAATTTAAAATTTTATATTTTAATTAAAAGAATTTTAACGTGGTACAGCCAGATTTGAAATCATACTAACGGGGGTCTTTAGACCCTGAACAATATTATTTTCTACAGTTTGTGAAGCATTCACTTAGAAATAATTGAGCTTTCTCCTGACCAGGTGGTGGCAGAGTGGATAGAGCGTCGGACTGGGACATGGAGAACCCAGGTTCGAAACCCTGAGATCGCCAGCTTGAGTGCGGCTCATCTGGTTTGAGCAAGAATCACCAGCTTGAGCCCAAGGTCACTGGCTTGAGCAAGGGGTCATTTGCTCTGCTGTAGCTCCCCCCCCCCCGCCCCATCAAGGCACATATGAGAAAGCAATCAATGAACAACTAAGGAGCCGCAACGAAGAACTGACGTTTCTCATCTCTCTCCCTTCCTGTCTGTCTGTCCCCACCTGTCCCTCTCTCTGACTCTCTCTGTCTCTGCCACACACACACACAAAAGAAATAATTGAGCTTTCATTAAGTCATCCTGTTTTCAATTTCAGAACTGGTTTACACAGAACATTTGAATTTTAAGTCCTTATTTAAAATAAAAAGTTACTAGAAATTAAACATATATCCCAAGTTATTGTATATAACTTAACATGATGCAGTTTTAGCATTTATTGTAATGTATTCTAAAGATAACAGGAATGTGATTTAGCACTTCATTTTAGTTTATGTTAAAATGCTCTGTTCACATCCTTAAGATGTGTAAACACAAAACACAGGTGACTGTGGAACACTCTATCAGGGGTCTCAAACTCGCGGCAGTGCGGCCCGCCCACCAATTTTGTGCAGCCCGCAGACTAATCAAACTTCATGGATTAATCTGCGGGCCAGTCTGCGGGCCGCACAAAATTGGTGGGCGGGCCGCGAGTTTGAGACCCCTGCATCTACATTATTTCCACTCCCACCCCCCTCACCCCACCCCCAATGATAAAACCTAAGTATTACATTCCAAGCAATTATTATTATCCTTGGAACACAATGATATTCCCAACTGTGAGGACAGTATGTTTTCCATGAGTCCCTCCCATCTCTGACTGATTATGAGTGGATTCATTTGCTGACTCTGTTTAGGTAGGCAGAATTCTGCAAATTAAACATGGACATTTAACAATTTTAATAGTGTATTTAACCTAAGCCAAGTTCAGCCATACAAACTCAGTCCCCTACAATTCTCCCCCAGTTAAAGAAAAGGAATTTTTAAAAGGAAAAAAACTCAAAGGAGGTAAGGAGAATGGGAGGGGAAGACAGTAATAGGCCAAGGAAATTCAGTACATTTTTGAAAGATGGAAAATAGAAGAAGGAATAGCAGTTAAGAGATAGAAATTGAGAAACTACACTGGGACATCCCTGTCAGGCGTCCCCAAACTATGGCCCACGGGCTGCATGCGGCCCCTGAGGCCATTTATCCGGCCCCCACTGCACTTGCAGAAGGGGCACTTCTTTCATTGGTGGTCAGTGAGAGGAGCACTGTATGTGGCGGCCCTCCAACGGTCTGAGGGACAGTGAACTGGCCCCTGTGTAAAAAGTTTGGGGACCCCTGCTAGATGAAATGATTTACAGTTTGCCTGTAAACCCAGAAAGGCTCAGAACTCTGAGTAACATTCATAGGGATGAAATGGAGCTACCAATAAGGACTAGTTATAAGTCTAGAGAGGGCGCAAGGAGACCTCACGTGATTACCTTCTTGAAAGCAAGAGATTGTTCTCTGGAAAACCAAACTTAGTAAATCTGGACTTGGGGACATTAGACACAACTGGGTTAATGAAGAGGCTTGGGACTAAAAAAAAAGCATGGCAAAAGTAAAAATCTGCACACTTAATTGGGATTTCCCTGGATCCATTTCCTGCTCTGCTTCCAAAAAGCAGGCAGCCAGGCTTGTAAGTATTCTAAATTTTCTCTGGAGAAATGGAATAGCTGCTGTTTTCTTTTTGTGGAACTCCGGCTTACTGACATGCTAGACTCATTAACTAAAGACACTTTCCAAGTTCATCGAAGTATAATTTACATATAAAAATGTCCCTATTTTAAATATACAGGTTGATTAGTTTTGGTCATTGTATACAGTTGTGTAATCACCACTACAATCATGATACTGAACACTTCCCTTGTCCTGAAAAGTTTGTTCACAACCCACTGTGGTCAGTCCCCTCCCCTGACCACTGGCCCAGGCAACCACGGATGTTTTCTGTAACTGTGGTTTTGCCTTTTGCAGAATTTCATCTAAATAAAATAATACCTTGTGTTGTCTTTTTTACCTGGCTTTTTTTCACAATTAAAATGATTTTAAGATTCACTCATGTTTTTGGGTGTATTACTATTGCATTTCTTTTGCTTGATGACTAGTAGGCCATTGTATTTATATAAATACACCTGAATTTGTTAATCTGTTCACCAGCTGAGGGGCATGCTACTCCTTTACAGTCACACCCATTTCTTCCCCTCTCCAGTATCTCTAACCCCTGAAAACCAATAATTTGTTTTCTGGTTCTATAGTTTTATCATTTTGAGAATGTTATATATAAATGGAATCATATTGTCTGTGTCCATTTGTGATGTTTTTTCACTTAACACAATGCTCTTGAGATTCATTCAAGTTGTTGCATGTATCAACACTTCATTCTTTCTTTACTGTTAAGTTGTATTCCATGGTATGGATGTACCAGTTTGTTTAGCCATTCACCTATTAGAGGACATTTTGTTCTCTCTTTCCTCAAGCTCTTGTCTATTATAAATAAAACTTCTCTAAACAATACTCTTATATTTGAGGTGAGTTTCTTATAAGTTGTATATAGTTAGGTCATAATATATTTAGATCATTTCTGTTTAATGTAATTATTGCTACAGTAGGGCTTAAGTCTTATAATTTTACTTTTTGTCTTCAGTTCTATTATTTTTATTTTTTAGATTTTTAGATTTTATAAAGTATTTTTATTATTTTTAACCTGGTTATAATACATCATCATTCTAAAATCTTTGTTTTCTTTTTTTGGCCTTCTGTGGATTACCTGAATACTTCCTATAATTCCATTTTAATTTATCTATAGTGTTTCAGAGGTATGCTTCACGTAGTTTTCCCCTTGATATTTTCTGTACCCCCAACTTTAGCCTTCTTAGTGGCTGTTCCAGGTATTCCATTCTATATCTTATCACACTTTACTGATGTTTTACCAGTTTCTGTGGAGCGTAGAAACTCTACTTCCCCTACATTCCCCCATTTAAAATATAATTGTCTTAACTATTTTTTCTACATACATTGAGAAAACTACATCAAACAGTGCTATAATTTTTACTTCAACCATCAAACATAATTCAGATAACATGAGAAGAAAAGTCTATTGTATTTACCCATATTTTATTTGCTATTATTATTCTCTTTTCCTTTCTGATAGTCCAAGATTCCTTCTTTTATCATTTATTTTCTTTTTGAAAAATTTTCTTTAGTTAGTCATTTTAGGTCAATGATCAATTTCGAAGAAATTTTTGTGAATGATGTAAGGGTCAAGGCTCATACTTTCTCCTTTTTCTCTTTAAGTGAGAGGAAGGAAGATAGTAAAACTGACTCCTGCATGCGTCTCAACCAATGCTTGAATCAACCGAGCTATTTTTAGTGCCTGAGGCCAATGCTCAGACCAACTGAGCCATCCTTAGTGCCAAGGGCCGACACTCAAACCAACTGAGCCACTGGCTGAGGGAAGGAAAGAGGGAGAGAGAAGGGGAAAAGAGCGGGGGAGAGAAGCAGATGGTCACTTCTCTTGTGTGACATGATTGGGAGTAAACTTGGAACACCCATATTCTGGGCTGACACACTATCCCTGAACCAACTGGCCAGAACCAAGGTTCATACTTTTTATAAAGATATCCAGTTATTCCAAAGGATGTTGAAAAGTATCCTTTCCCTATGTCCAGGTTTTATAATTGTTCTCTGTGGGGGAGGTTGCCTTTAGAGTCTTAATCCATCATTAGTGGAAGCAATAGTCAAACTTACTCATCTAAAATTCAATTTAACTTATAAAATTTGAGGATGTTACTTAAACATTACATATAAAAAAGCAGTGACAAATTTTTATTTCAGCCAAAATTTAAAAAAATCTTAATTTTAGTATAATAATACATAAAACTGAAAATATGGACATTTTCTGTATTCCTATGGATTCTATCTTAAGAGCCTTGGTAAAGAAGTTTGTTACACAAAAAGCCTCTTCTCAGTGTAGTTCTATTTTTAAAAATGTCAACCTGGGTTCACTTTAATTCTTATTTTAAAGAGTCTACATCGGAGAGTCCACCAGCCACTCTTCTCAATAAACTTTCTGCCTCAGAGGGGCTTTGGGTGAGAGATGGAACTCTGGTGTTCCCTCAGTTAGTCTTTGCTCCTACATGTTTGTTAAGTGTGAACACCACTATAAGGATTGTGATTTTAACACTTAAAGATATGCGTTTTATGTACCACAGACACTGAAGGAACGTCAACTGCTTCACCTCGTGTTCAACTGAACAAACAGTGATATTAGCTCAATGCAGGAGTAAAAAATATTGGTCACATGTATTTATTGAAGTAGAACACAGGCCTTCAAGTGAGTAGCCTTACGAACCTTTAAAGATAAATTTTGACACTATGTTTAAATTGAATATAAGGCAGAATAATTCTTTAAGAAATGTAGAGGCACTGGAGGTTTGTCTGCTCTAAAGATTTTTGTGGCCTGACCTGTGGTGGCGCAGTGGATAAAGCATCGACCTGGAAATGCTGAGGTTGCCGGTTCGAAACCCTGGGCTTGCCTGGTCAAGGCACATATGGGAGTTGATGCTTCCAGCTCCTCCCCCCTTCTCTCTCTCTCTCTCCTCTCTCTCTCTCCTCTCTAAAATGAATAAATAAAATAAAATAAAATAAAAATTAAAAAAAAAAAAAAGATTTTTGTAAAAGAATAATAACATCAAATCTGAGCCTGAAAAAGGTGGTCATTCAAATTTTCATTTATTCATTCATTATAAATACTTATTAAGTATCTACTACATTCGAGACTGAAATTATAATTGTGTTGGGTACTAGAAATATGAAGACTAATATGACATAGTCCATGTTCCCAAGAATTCTCAGTCTAAGTAGAAGGCAATACACATACACAAATAAATATATTATAGTGTTATAGATGTTACCAAAGAAGTCTGCACACGGTTCATTAGGAATACAAATAAGAGGGTCAGGAAGAGGTTCAAAGCTTACTTAGAAAGAATCATGAAGTAAAATATGGTGATGAGAACAGTGCCTGGTTCGTAACAAGAGTCAGTAAATATTAGTAATGATGGTGAGAAGTAGTGGTACATAGGCATGGAGGCAGGAAATAGTCTAGTACATTTGGTAAGCATGATGGAGACAATAAGCAAGATAATAAGAAGTGCTTTCATGAAGAACTCATATGCTTTCACCTGTTTAGAAGTGATAAAAGATGCTTACTCCTTTCTTTTGGTCTCAGTTAAGCTTTCTATTTCAGAGACAACGGTCTCCAAACTTCTCTACTTGCCCAAAGAAGTATGAATAAAAAGGCTAATATTCAAACAGAAAAAAATACAGTAAGTCCTCACTTAACATTGTCAACAGGTTCTTAGAAACTGTGACTTGAAGCAAAATGATGTATCATGAAACCAATTTTCCCATAGGTTAATTGATATAAACAGGAATTAAGCTTCTATAGCATATTTCTGGTCATATAAATATTAGCAAACTTCTAAATGAAGATCTAAAACACTTCTAATATTAAACATTAAAACAAATGTGAGCTATATATATATTTAAGAAAGATTAACAAAAACATGAAGGATAATTCTTTTCCAATCCACTTATTCTATGTAGTTCAGGGTTAAGGGTAGCTAGAACCTATCCCAGGAGCTCACAGTGCAAGGTGAGTAAGTACCCACTGAGGCTAGGCAGCCCTTCCACCACAGGGCCACTCACACACACTCTCACTCACACTGGGACAATGTAGACCTGCCAGTTCCCCTGACGTGAACAACTTTGGAATGTGGGAGGAAACTGGAGTCTCTGGGGAAAACCCACGCAGACATTGGAGAACTTCCGAACCACACAGACAGTGGCCCTGACCAGAAATCGATTTTTTTTCTCTCGCCCCAACAGTTATAATGAAACAACACTGAAACGAATTGACCAAAATGATGTGATTAGAAGACTTGGTATATATCATCTGATACAGAGTTTAAAAGTATAATTTCAACCTTGTGACCAGCTTCCTCAGATGCTGCTCAGACAGAATCAAATGAAATTATTCAATAAATCTTTTCTTTAAGAACCTGATTGGAACAATTAAAAACATAACTACCAGAGTGTGTCTGTATGCGGGGGGTGGGAATGGGTATTGAAAGTCACTGCCAATGGGTATAAGAGTTTCTTTTGGGGAGATAATTGATTGTGGTAATTGTACAACTCTGAATAATATACTAAAACATTTGAAATATACACTTTAAATAAATTTTAAAAATTATGTAGTAATTAAAAAGCTGATCAATTAATTAAGAGAATTAAAAAAATAACCATACATCAGGTTGGCCTCTTCAGAAGACCTACTTCCAATTCTGGTTCCTGAAAACACTCTCACCTTTCCTTCTAATACATGGTTGAGGTCAACGTATTGCAAAGAGGCTCACCATTTTGACAAATATGTTTGACAGGCCAGCACCCATTCACTGTTGTGGTACAGATGAAACAAAGCTGGAAATGTCAACCCTGTTTTTCCTTGGCCAGTTTAGCCATTGGTGCCAATGCCTTCAATTTGTAAACCCAGTGCCGTTGGATTCTCAAGCCCAATCCTGACCAAGGTCCCATTAGGAAGTTTTATATGATGCACCTGAGATGAAGATAGAGGGAGCCTAAAGCATTCACCCCCCTCCCCCCCCGCCCCGGATCCCACTGGATCTGACTGTATTATGTACCTGGCTTCAGTCTGGTCTCTTGATTAGCCCTGACTAGGTCACCCAGTAAAACTGAGCCAGTATTCTCAACATCATAGGCTTGCCTGGTTGGGCCCTGATTTGTTTCTCTGGGAGTAGGCTCTACTTGTATTCCCAGGCACAAGTTAGAGTCCTTCCAAACCGGGAAGACAACATGCTGGATTTCAGGTCCTGCCACTTCCCACAGATTTTTGCAGTTCTATTCTACGTCAAACCTTGGTTTGAAGCAAGTGTGCTCCTCTTTTTGAGAGATGTTAATTTAGTGTGATGGCCACTTAACTTGAGGGCCAGCTCAAAAGCCAGCTGCCCTAGTTTCAGACACCACCGAGTTCTTTTTCTTCTCCATTCCCAGGAGTCTGCTGCTGAGATTTCAGTAAGCCTTAGGGCTGAATCCATCAGCTGTGGCATGAAGGAACTCAGCACAGCACTGCAATAGTCAGTAAATGCTAGTTCTTTCCTTCCTATCAAGCCAATGCAGGCATGCTCTACTCACCTGGTGCACACAGTCCAAGAACTGCAGGAAGACTGGAGTAAAACCACTACCCTGGCAGTTGAGGGTCAAGCTGCTCCGCTGACTGAATTTATGACCAAAAGAGAGCCACTCTTTTTCAACCAACATCCGGAAGCCTTCAAGTGTCCTATAAAAGGGATCACTGAGTAACTGAACCAGGGATGTCACCTAGGGCACAAGCAGGATGGAAACTTCATTACTTTCAGTCCTGAAAAATCCTGCTGCTAAGACAAAGTATTTCCTTTTTTTAAAAAAATTATTGATTGATTTTAGATAGAGAGAAAGGGAGAGAGAGAGACAGAAACATAGATCTGTCTTGGTAGGGACCCTGACTGGGGATCAAACCTGCTACCTTTGTATATTGGGATGATGTTCTAGCCAACAGAGCTATCCAGCCAGGGATTTTTCTCTTTTTTTAATTTAATTGACAAATCACTTACTTTTGATGATAACTAACTCGCAAACAAAGTTACCTGAGCAGCAAATTTGTTTACTAACTGCTCCAGGACAGCCAATCAATTAATTCTGCAAAATTTCCAGTAAAAATTGAAAGTCAAATTCATTTTGGCTACCTGTTTTCTTTCAGGGAATTAAGATTTCAATCCTGGGTGGCCAGTCTGCTGACTGTAGCTTTCTCCTAGGTGTAATTATGAGGCCAGAGGATTAGTTCAAACCTATAGGTACTTTTTGGCAGATGTAGATTAACGTCTTGTTTTCGTTTGTATTCATACCTTTCCTTTTCATTCTGGAGTGAGTAAAGGAGGGGCTTACAGAGAATCCAAAAAAACCCTGGTAAAACCCAGGAAGAATGGTCTATGTCCCACACTGCTGGTCAAGAGCTCCATTCACATGCCTGCATGGTGCAGCTGTGGTGTGGGCACCTGATGCCCGAGGCAGAGCTGCAGGCTACGGAGGGCCTGGAAGCTCATGGCATGGAGCTTTCTGATGGATACCCGGTACTGTTTAACACAGGACTTTTTCTGTTCATACATATTAGTCATCACACAAAAGATTTATCTGCAGAATTTAAAAACAAGTGAATTGAAACACAAACTCATATAACTATAAAACTAAAAATATGAAAATATGTGGAATAGTTTACTTGTGCTGTGATGTCCCAGCCTTCTTCCAAACAGACCAAAACAGAGGACCCGTTCTCAAGTACTTCCGACACTACAACAGCCAGCTGCATTATCTTGTGAAGCTAGGATAGGAAGGGAGGCCACATTAGATCAAGTGCTTTCCTTTTTTTGTGAGAGAGACAGAGAGAGAAATAGAGAGAAGGACAGATAGGGACAGACAGGAAGAGAGAGAGATGAGAAGCATCAATTCTTTGGTGCAGCACCTTAGTTGTTCAGTGATTGCCTTCTCATATGTGCCTTGACCAGAGGGCTAGCTAGAGCAGAATAAGTGACCCCTTGCTAAAGCCAGCGACCATGGGATCATGTCTATGATTCCATGTTCAAGCCAGTGACCCCATCTCAAGCCGGTGACCTCGGGGTTTTGAACCTAGGTCCTCTGTGTCCCAGGCTGATGCTCTATCCACTGTGCCACCACCTGGTCAATCAGATCAAGTGCTTTCCGAGCACCAAGAACAGACAAATTTATTATCAATCTCAGATAACCAAACGAGTTAAGGATAAAGTATTTGAACAAAAGAGCCATGTAAGTTTTAAATAAAGTTCTTTGTTGAAATCAAGATTAAACAATAATGTATTTTAAAAGTAGGTACATTTAAAAACAATATGTTCAAGGAATATGTAATAAAGTTAATTGATCTTAAATAATTTTTCCCAAGTGGAACAGCTATAATTCCACAGAGTATAAAAGACAGAGATTCTAAGCAGCCTTCTCAAAATAGTTACTGGACTTAAAATTTGTTTTTCTATAATAATGTAGTAAATTCTATTTTGGATACTCAAAATTTTTCTGGAATTAGATAGTGGGATTGATTGCACAACTGAGTGAATATACTGAAAAACACTGAACTGTACACTTTGAAAGGATGAATTTATGGTAAATGAGTTATATCTTTTAAAAAAAGACTCTTATTTGTCTGTATTGTGTATTAAATGGGAAGGAAACTTATATTTGTGCTCAGCTTTTAAAGCCAAGCCAATTGACTCACAGTCCCTAATGAACAATTAGAATGTGAGCAGAGCACATAGATTTCAAAACCAAATGTGCAACATTCCAGTTTTAAAAAACATTTTAAGCATCGCTTGACATAATTTGTAGAATGACTCCAACCCTGAACTAGAATGGAAAACTCCCATATTTTAAACAGAGCAAGGCTGTTTAAAACACAGGAACAAGGCATGTGTCCTCTCCAGCAATGGGCCCCTCACTTGCGGCTCATGCAGGACAGTGATGACCAGGCCTGATTCTCATGCACTTAGCCGGGGGTCCCCAAACTTTTTACACAGGGGGCCAGTTCACTGTCCCTCAGACCGTTGGAGGGCCGGACTATAAGAAAAAACTATGAACAAATCCCTATGCACACTGCACATATCTTATTTTAAAGTAAAAAAAACAAAACAGGAACAAATACAATATTTAAAATAAAGAACAAGTAAATTTAAATCAACAAACTGACCAATGGGAACTATGGGCCTGCTTTTGGCTAATGAGATGGTCAAGGTGCTCCTCTCACTGACCACCAATGAAAGAGGTGCCCCTTCCGGAAGTGTGGCGGGGGCCGGATAAATGGCCTCAGGGGGCCGCATGTGGCCTGAGGGCCGTAGTTTGGGGACCCCTGCACTTAGCATTTGCTCTGAGTTAACTTTTAAAATGCCAATATCTCAAGTAAAGCAATGCTTCTACCTGTTTTTTTTTTTGCACTAACTTCTGGTATTGATCTACTTTGGAGTAAGGAACAAAACACAGAATGTACCAGAAACACAGATAGGCTGGGTGGTGGGAACAGTTTGGGGCTGCAGCTCACAGCTTAGGGGCAGAAGGGAGTACTGATCAGCTCCTTTCATGGGTACTCAGAGGAACCTGAACAGCCTTAATAGTAATTAACATACTCTGATACAGATTTATAACTAATTGTATAGGTGCTTGTTTTTCTGTAGTTTAAGTACCTTAAAAATAGTTACTGCCCTGGGTACTCACATAATTTTCTGCCTTTTTTTTTTTTTTTGTCTTTTAGTCTAATATATTGTGGGGGAAAAACTCTTTTTCTTCCTCCAGGGAGGCAGAAGGCTTGGAGGTAGATGGGGTGAGAGGGCAGAAGGACTGGGGACTCTTGCAGGGGAGAAGGGAGACTGGTCATAGCATCAGGAGCCTAAAGGCAAGGACTGCAGAGACACTTTTGGCCAAATGTTTGTGTCACTGTCCATGCACGTCATGAATACTTTTCTTTTTGTGTTTTGGAAATGTGGGTTATGTGTGCTACTTCTCCTTAATTTCTCAATAAAAGTTCAATTAAAACATCCCAAGCTTGACTTAGCTGAAGGGAAAATATGTGTTTTTTCCTAAAAGATCCGATGTGACTTTGGTGGCTGTTTTGGGGGTTAATCTAAAATCTAGAGACATGGAATAGGCAGAGACAAATGCAAGGTGAGAAAATAAGACAGAAAGACTCTTGGAGCCATCTAGAAATCATATCCTGTCCTGGACCCTCACTCTGTAGACCAGAGAATAGGAATCCTATAAATATATGTTGACTAAACATCGTATATCAAAAAAGTTTTCATGTAAGAGTAATGATCTCCTCCTTAGCACTCTATGGACACCAAGTTTTCAACTACAGAGAGGTCAGAACTCAGGGATGAATAAGACTACTCCTCATCTCCTGCATCATTGGGTTACTGGAACTACAAGGCTTTTATAAAGGGCACCCAGTAAAGGGAGGACGTCAGGTAGCGGGGGAACATGGTATTTTTTCTCCAATATTAATTCAGCATACCCTTGAGTTCAAAGACAGGTTACTGCAGACATTACCTGTGGAAACCATTCTGAGTCTCCCAGGGCTTTCAGGAAGGTCACTTCTGAGTCCGTAGGAATGGTACTTGGGACACAAGCCCTCATCAGCTTTTTAAAACTGGCTTTCACTTGTCGGATGTCATGAAATTCAACAGGAACAAACTCACAATTCAAAGCAAATTCTAACTTAAAGTTCTGTGGATAAAGATGCAGAAAATTAGGCAGATGAAGTACTATGGTAAAAGAGCAATGATTTCAATAGGGTAATGCTTAAATGATATACAGTTATTTGTGGTCAAGTAGCTGCAATGGGTCAAGGAAGTCAATCTTGTGTGGCTATGACCGTATTGCTAGAAAGAGTCATTCAAGAAGGCCTATTAGTTTGACTTGGCTTGCTGTCATTCCGAGAACTTGAAGAGGTTACTGGTAGGCTGGAAACTGATGAGAGCTTGAAACACCAAATATAAGCCAATTGTAAAGTCTTGGACCTGGAAGTCTAAAGGGGAGCCAGTGATCCATGCACCACACGATTAATGCAGAACTGTAAACTAGTTCTCCCCCAGATGTACACTGTAATTAAAAGGTAATATATTGTTGAGGTTCCAGAACTCTGCATATTAAAGTTTGTAGACATACACATATTTGTTTCTTATTAAGCAAATAAAACACAGTCATTATACAAATGAAAAAAAAAGTAGATAAACATTGAGAAGGAAATAAAATCATTATCTCACTGCTCTAAGACTACTAACATGTAGTTACTCTTTAAAAGTCAAAATAAAAAATTATATATAGTGAAACATAAAAGGCTTTGTTGATTTCTAGCTTTGGAACAGTATTTTTTCACTCAATATGACACATGTCAATCTATATTTATTTGAAAGCTTTAATCATTTATAGCTTTAATTGATATGGAATTTATTCTATGTGAGGTTGAATTTATAATTAAATAATGCTAAACTGATGGTCCAGTTGTATATTTTATTTTGATAATCTAGTTACCTAATTCTGAAGATTTAAAAATTCTCTAACTTCCCTTGCTAAAGAATGAATTATTTTTCTAATATTCTTTCCACTTTCCTCACATCTGCCCGACTTACTCCACGGGATCACCTGCTTTTCTAAGAGTAAAAATGCTTTTTGGAGGCTGGTTTTACAACAATGTGAATGTATTTAACACAACTGACTATCAGCTGATAAATTTTATGTTATTGTATTTTAAAAAACACTGCTGCCAAGAACTTATTATAGGATCTACTCCATGTTTTATATATGTATTTTAGAGTACATTTAAAATAGCCTATTAAAGTTTTAAAATAAAAAGCAAAAACTCCTAATTTTTTTTAAAAAAGTAGCATTTCTAATATGTATCAAGAATAAAAGTTTCTTTATCTTAGTAATTTCACTTTTAGGAATAATCTAATACGTAGGGAAAAACCCTAGTGAATTGTATATCAGATAAAAAAAATAATAAACTATATGCTTAAAAATGTGTTATTTTACATTCAGAAGATAAAGCAGCTGAAATATCCAATAAGACAGAATGTTATTTAGTGATTAAAATAATTATAAAGACTATTATACAACATGGAAACGTGTTATGGTTTGAGATAAAGAACTTAGCTGTATACATGAGTTCTTATCTACTGATTTTTTAAAAACTTATAATAGATCAAAGATAGTTTACTTTTCAGGAAAATTCGGTTCCTTTCCATTACCAACTATGAAAAAGCTCAGGTATGCCTATCTGGTAAACTAGGAGTTATCAACCATGGTGTTGAGATACAACATTAGGTCATAAGGGATTTGTTACTAAGTATAAGGTATTAAAGTACGTGAATTAAAAAGGTAAGTAAGACCAATCAGAGATTAGAGTAAGTCACTCTCACTCAGTTGTTCTCTTCTGCGTGTCCTGTTGGGAGAAAAGGTGCGGAGCTGCGAATAGAGAGCGTGTACTAGCGGGAATGTGGCACATGCCAGACAGATGGAGACCCAGCCTCCACAGACACAACTTACTTAATAAAAAGCAAAACCTGAATGGAATATACAAAAAGCCTAATAGCTACTGTGCCAGGATGGTGAGATTATGTTTTTAAAACACAATTCTTTATTGCTAAAAGAAAGAACAGAAAAAAAGAGAAGGAAAAATGGGAAGAAGGGAAGGAGAACAGGTCCCAATGGCCAACCGGTCTTACTCATATGTGCACCATCCACAGACAATCTGAGCACTGATGTGCAAAGGGAAAGGCAGAGGTGAGCACACAAGAGACAAATCCTGGGAAGTGATTCAAATCATGGGTAGACTGTGTGCTCAAGTGTGAAAATTGTCACTCTGGTACAGGCACCGTGCCCGCCATGAAAGTAGGTGGGCAGCCCTGGACCGCTGTGGAAAGGTGCTCCAACTATTGTCTGGATATAAAATACCTGCTGTATCAGAAGACACGTGTGCATATTTAAAAACTGAGCATTACCCAGCAATTTCATGCCTTACCCTAAAGGGTGGTGACTAAGAGATTGCTGCAGTCTAGGCAAAGGGCAAAGAGCTAGCAAAACCAGCTTGCCACAGAAGAGATGATTCAGTCACTGGCATCTTGAAGACCAAGCATGTGGGATCCTGCTCGCAGCCTTCGTGCCACAGTTCAACTAAAGGTCTGTCTACCTTGTCCAGTGCTGACGGGAGCCTTGAATTAACAAAGCTTTTGTTTCCCACACAATTGTCAGTAGTAATGACACTTATTTTGTGATGTGTGAATTGCAAAAAAAAAAAAAAAAAAAAAAAAGTTAAACCCCAGGAATTATTGCTGCTTTTACAGATACAGATTATCTTTATCATTAATGGGACCTGAATATAGTGAAGCTCCCTAGCATAGAATTAAAAAATAAAGTTGATTAGCATCTAATAGTTTTGTATTTTCTGACATGTCTTAGGACATGTGCCTCTGTATATACAGCCTTGTAAAATCTGAAAAACACGCAACTTAGAAAGCATGGCTTTGGCCTTCCCTTGTTCCACGCAGTGCCATAGCCTGTTCCTTCCACTCTCCTGCTTTCCGAGAGCTTTACTGATAGGTTTACAACAGCCAAACCTCCTGTTCTGCCACAGGCACAGATTCCAATAGAAGGTAGACTAAGAGTGGAAAAACACAGCCTACAAGTCTTATTATTTCTTTTTTGTATGTACACTTCCTGATATTCTTAATGTTTATGTTGATCTACTTATGATTATGAAAAAGTACCTCTTTTCATAGCTGATAAACACCCATATCTATCAAGGTATATGGAGACATAAATATATACATACATATACAAGCTAAAATTTTTTGACATTGATTATTAACTCCAGTTTAAGAATTCATGCTGAAAAAAATTCTAGGAAAGCCAATTTCTGAGATAAGTTTTATAAACCGCCTTCAAGTATCCATACAGTTTCTAAGCAAGAAAAAGAAATCTTACCCTTAGTTGTGACTTTTCACCAAATATATAAAAGGCTGCTGGGCGTTTCAAGAGCTGGTTTTGCAGGTAGGCGCTGTTATTGAAGGAGGACGAGTGATCCTTGCCCGCCAGCCGGGCACCAACATCAATGAAGGATGTTGGAGAACTGATCAGGCGAGTGCTAGAGCGAAGACTTGCCCACACACCTTTATAAAAGCCAAAATAATAGAGGTAATCTGATTGGGAATGCCACTGAACTGGGAAAAAGATGCATGCTCTAAAGGGATAGTTTTAGAGGTAACAGCAAGTTGATTAATCTAGGTAATCATGGATGATATTGGTCATTTGTCATTTACCTTTGTGTCCTATAAGCATTATTCAATACAGCATTTCAAAACTATACAAGACTAGGTGTGGAAGGACCTAAGAAGCCACCCACATCAGTCCTATTATTGTATTTTAACATAAAGTCCGCATGTATAAGTGAATACTGGGATCACTGCCACTGGGGAACATTGTGGGCGGGGCAGTAACGCAGCAGAGTGGGAGACGGGGAGTGTGCAGTGACTCCAGTCTTCAGCTTCATGAAAGGAGCAAGAAACCCTCTTCTGCTTTAGTAAGTCTATTCAGAAAGAAATCTAGATTAAGGATGACATTAGAACTTTACTAAACCTACTAAAATCTCAGGTTGGATTTAGAATTAATATTTGTGTATCATGCCAAAAGGATATGATTTAAAATTAGTAAACATTATATTAAACTCTTTTTTCCCCAGTATCCATGAAAAATAGTAAGAAGTTCTATATTTAGTAATGTACATTTCACTGAATTTTAGGAGGCTTTATTTTATTTTTTAATTAAAAAAATTTTTTTTTATTTACAGAGACAGAGATAGAGTCAGAGAGAGGGACAGATAGGGACAGACAGACAGCAAGGGAGAGAGATGAGAAGCATCAATTTTTCGTTGTGGCACTTTAGTTGTTCATTGATTGCCTTCTCATATGTGCCTTGACTGTGGGGGTACAGCAGACCGAGTGACCCCTTGCTCGAGCCAGCGACCTTGGGTCCAAGCTGGTGAGCTTTTGCTCAAACCAGATGAACCTGCGCTCAAGCTGGCGACCTCAGGGTCTCGATCCTGAGTCCTCTGCATCCCAGTCTGACACTCTATCCACTGCACCACCACCTGGTCAAGCAGGGGGCTTTATTTTAAATGTATATCCAGAAAGCCCTGGCTGGTTGGCCCTGTGGTAGAGCATTGGCCTGGTGTGTGGATGTCCCGGGTTTGATTCCTGGTCAGGGCACACAGGAGAAGCGACCATTTGCTTCTCTACCCCTCCCCCTCTCATTTCTCTCCCTCTCTCTCTTCCTCTCCCACAGCCATGGCTTGATTGGAGTGAGTAGGTCTTGGGAGCTGAGGATGGCTCCACGGACTTTGCCTCAGACACTAAGAAGAGCTTGGTTGCTGAGCAACCAAGCAACGCCCCAGATAGGCAGAATATCGCCCCTTAGTGGGCTGGTTTGCTGGGTGGATTTTGGTCGGGGTGTATGAGGGAGACTGTCTTTGCCTCCCCCCCTCTCACTGAATAAAAAAAAACACTTAAATTTATATCCAGAAGTAGTTGTCTTCTAAGGAAAGGGCCAAGCTAAGCTGCTAGAAGAATCTTGTAAGTTGATCTTAATTACATTAATTAGAAAAACCAAGGATTTCTCTATGCAAGTCAGACTATTAGATATTAAATGTCCAAACACAAAAGCATATACTAAGTCTGAAATAGCACCGTCAAAACAACAAAGCCCCTTACAAATGCCCATACACTGTGGTGTTTATCTTGGTGATATCGTCACAGGGGTACAAGAAACTGCTGCTGTCTCCCTAAAGCTGATCTTCCTCCCTTGAGTTGAGAAGCCTCCTTGAGAAGCTTTAATCTTTGTTATATGTTAAATCAAGCCATATTTCTAGTGGCTAGAAGTCATCATGGTCATGTCATATTTGCTTCTCTCTTTTTGAGCAATTATAGGGTCAGCAGACCAGTTCCTAAGAAAAGGTTTTATAGGTGATTTCTGCTTAACATAAATGAATCTTTCCATATAATTTATAAACTTGTCTTAGGTATTATGGCAAATTTTTATAAATGAAATCAAGAGGGAATTCATAATGTGGGTGAGAATGAAAGATAATTTGACCAACAAATGTGATAAACGTCACTTGTAACACATACGCTTTCATATGAAGATGGTTAAAAACAATGACATGTCAGGACAGATAATACAGTACCTTGATTATGGATTCTTCCCTTAGGTGACGGTTTGGGATTTGACTGAGTAAAACATTTATCTCTGTACCCATGCACTGGTAGGTAAGATTAAAGACAGAAGGAATAATGAAATGTATATAGCAGCAAACATCAGAGCAAATTGAGTCAGAGAAGAGTAGGTTATTTAATTTTTACATAGGAGAAAAATGTAAATATAATAAAAGTAGATTTAATTAACAAAAAGCTGCACAGTCACACAAAAAAGATGAACTCAGAGCCTGTTAAATGAAATTACAGCAACTGTTTATAAATATAAGCGCAATGAAATGAATAGCACAGCAGAGAGTGCCAGTAAAAAATTATACCAAATGGAATAAGCTTTGGAAGATTGTCATTGAGTGACAATAATAAAATGAAGGAATTTAGGGAGAGGTTAATGTTAAGAATACACTGGCCCTAGTATTTAAGGAGGCTAATTGACAGTCAATGCTACGGGTTGTACAACACATTCGTTCTTTGAGCAAGGTCATCACATACGGGATGAAGCTCCAGCAACCATTTGGAATAACTAAAAGCAGGTTTTTGCAACAGAGCATTAAGCATTGCCACACTATTTTCTTTTCATTTTGAAATTACATTTATTTTCCATAAACAAATAGTTATGAGCAGCAAAAATTCATGATCCTGTGACAATACCCAATGCCACTAAAAAATATAGCTTGTGATGATTGAGGTAATGACTTCTCCTAAAGTCCCTACTTGCACCAAAATGGTAGATAGTAGTAGAGATAATACTTTTGTAATTTGAGTAATATTTTTTTTTCTGACAGAAAGAAAACATTTTGTGACTATGGCAAATTTTTAACTGGTAATAGCAAAAATGATGAGCGGTAAGTTACAGTTATATCCTGAGTAAAGGAACTGCTCAAGTCAATTAAGGAAAATGATTCTACATTTATTCAGGACTGAAAACTTTAACAGCAATATTATTAAGCTCTATATTATAACACAGCATAAAATAGAACACGGTTTGATAAAAGAAAAATCATTAGAAGTGATTTTTCATTTCTGCCTCACTCTTTAGAAGCAAGAAATGAAAGGCACTGGTGGCTTTAGTGGCCAAAGGAAGTCAGAAAGCTCAGGTCTACAGAGGTGCTGGCTGACCGCACATAGAATGCTCCTGCAAGGCAGAGCAGAGATCTGGCATGGCACGGCAGGGACACAGGGTCTCCAGTGTGCGGGGACTGCTCTCCTTCCTGCCAAGGTTTGGAGCTTTCCTATTGAATATGGGACATTAAATGCTTACAATGAAGTCTGAATTGCTGGTTCCTGGTTCTGAAATACTGTTAACAGCCTAAACTTACCACATTTTCTTATGCTAGTGCCTCTACCTGGTATGATTTCTCCCATTTCTTAACCTGACAAATTCTTTATCCCTTTAGATCCAGAAACAATGTGAACTCTTCTGAAAACCATTCTAGACTGTCCTCAGAGTTGTGGTGAGCTCTATTTGAACTCTGATCACACTACATTGTGATTATTTGCACATTCGATCCCACTAGATTGTGTGATCCAAAGGGCAGGGACCTGGTCATATTTATTCCTGTATCCCATGTGTGTGTGTGTCTGTGTATCTCCTGTAAATATACATATATAACACTTGATTATTTTCTTTTAAAAATTGATATATTGTGAGTTGTTGTGGTTTTCTACTATGTATATCTTCAACCTAATTATTTGCCCTGAAAGAATGAAAAGAGGGTGTTAAATAAAAAAAAAAATTGAGCACTTTTCCCAAATAGAGGCTCATTAATGAAAACTGCCAAGTGTTTATCATGTAGCAGAAAATCAGCAATGAGAAAATGGCCTGCATTGACATGGGGCCAGCAGAGGGCTTTGGGAACTGTAATCCCTCTGTTAGTGGTTTCAACCAAAGGAATTCTACTACTGCATTGGTGGTGAGGTCTCTTTAGTTTCCTGCGTGTAACACTGGCCTGGAGTCACATTTTTCCAAATAGCAGTTTCCCCCTCAGTGATTTGTGAAATCACTTTAGTAGGTGTCATTACTATTTTTCTAAAAGTGAGATAAATGGATTAAAATTGAAAATACTATATGTGCACTTCATGTGCTATAGATGAATATTGTTCCATAAAACTTTTGTTTTGGGATATATACATTTTGCATTGTGACTCAGTCCTGAATTGTGATATAAGATGAATATGCATGTATACATATAGATATATAATGTATTTCTTACTGTGAGTGATGATCAAAAAAGTTTGAAAGCTATTGGCATACAACTGAGAGCATATGCCCTCTAACTTCCAATCTGGTGGAAGGTAATTTAAATGCAAATGGAGTATCAAGCAACAATAATGATAATAACCACAACAACGATAATAGAACATTTATTGAGCTCCTATTATGAGCCAGTGACTATGTTAAGTGATTTAAATATATTAATTTATTCCTTGTAAATACTCTAAAGCTAGATACTATTTATTTATCTCCATTTTACAGATGAGGACACCAAAAATAAGAGGTTTCTTAAGTTGCTCAGGACCATACACAAAGTGGTAGGGCTGTGGTTTGTAACTGAACTAAACTCCTGAATATAAATTTTCAGATAGTGAATAAAATAATAAGAGAAACAACAACAACCTTGAACCAAAGTCAACAGGAGAGTTTGGCAGCATAAATACCAGGAACTTTAGGAGAAAGTCACTGTACTATCTTTTAGTTCAAATTCGCCAAGAAAGAAATGATGACAATAATAAAGTTTGTATCTTAAACTTTAAAACAATGATATTTTATTTATTTTAAAATTGATTTTAGAGAGAGAGGAAGAGAGAGAAATATCAGTTTGTTGTTCCACTCATTTATGCACTCATTAGTTGACTCTTGTATGTGCCCCGACTGGGAATTAAACCCGCAACCCTGGAGTATCGGGAGGGTGCTCCAACCAACTGAGCTACCTGGCCAGAGCCTAAAAGATGGTATTTTAAAAATTCAGAAAAAAAGTGATATATGACTGTGGGCTGAATTGTGTGTCCCCTTCAAATTCATCTGTTGTAGTCCTAACCCCACTACTTCAGAACGTGACCCATTTGGAAATATGACCTCATTGCAAATGTAATTAGCTAAGATGAGATCACACAGGAATGTGGTGGGCCCCTAATTCAATACGACTGGTGTCCTTATGAAAAGGGGAAGTTTAGAAACAGACACACAGGGAGAATGTCACATGAAGATGAAGGCAGAGACCTGGGTGATGCTTCTCCTCACTAAAGAAGAGACGGGCAGCCGACCAGCAGGAGCGAGGGGAGAGGCACGGAGCAAACCCTCGCTAAGCACATCTGCACTGTGGACATCCAGCCACCAGGACTGAGACAACATTGAAGTCACACAGTTCTGCACTGTGGACATCCAGCCACCGGGACTGAGACAACATTGAAGTCACACAGTTCTGCACTGTGGACATCCAGCCACCGGGACTGAGACAACATTGAAGTCACACAGTCTGCACTGTGGACATCCAGCCACCGGGACTGAGACAACATTGAAGTCACACAGTCTGCACTGTGGACATCCAGCCACCGGGACTGAGACAACATTGAAGTCACACAGTCTGCACTGTGGACATCCAGCCACCGGGACTGAGACAACATTGAAGTCACACAGTCTGCACTGTGGAAATCCAGCCACCGGGACTGAGACAACATTGAAGTCACACAGTCTGCACTGTGGACATCCAGCCACCGGGACTGAGACAACACTGAAGTCACACAGTTCTGCACTGTGGACATCCAGCCACCGGGACTGAGACAACACTGAAGTCACACAGTTCTGCACTGTGGACATCCAGCCACCGGGACTGAGACAACATTGAAGTCACACAGTCTGCACTGTGGACATCCAGCCACCGGGACTGAGACAACATTGAAGTCACACAGTATGCACTGTGGACATCCAGCCACCGGGACTGAGACAACATTGAAAGTCACACAGTCTGCACTGTGGACATCCAGCCACCAGGACTGAGACAACATTGAAGTCACACAGTTCTGCACTGTGGACATCCAGCCACCGGGACTGAGACAACATTGAAGTCACACAGTTCTGCACTGTGGACATCCAGCCACCGGGACTGAGACAACATTGAAGTCACACAGTCTGCACTGTGGACATCCAGCCACCGGGACTGAGACAACATTGAAGTCACACAGTCTGCACTGTGGAAATCCAGCCACCGGGACTGAGACAACATTGAAGTCACACAGTCTGCACTGTGGACATCCAGCCACCGGGACTGAGACAACACTGAAGTCACACAGTTCTGCACTGTGGACATCCAGCCACCGGGACTGAGACAACACTGAAGTCACACAGTTCTGCACTGTGGACATCCAGCCACCGGGACTGAGACAACATTGAAGTCACACAGTCTGCACTGTGGACATCCAGCCACCGGGACTGAGACAACATTGAAGTCACACAGTATGCACTGTGGACATCCAGCCACCGGGACTGAGACAACATTGAAGTCACACAGTTCTGCACTGTGGACATCCAGCCACCGGGACTGAGACAACATTGAAGTCACACAGTATGCACTGTGGACATCCAGCCACCGGGACTGAGACAACATTGAAAGTCACACAGTCTGCACTGTGGACATCCAGCCACCGGGACTGAGACAATACTGAAGTCACACAGTTCTGCACTGTGGACATCCAGCCACCGGGACTGAGACAACACTGAAGTCACACAGTTCTGCACTGTGGACATCCAGCCACCGGGACTGAGACAACATTGAAGTCACACAGTCTGCACTGTGGACATCCAGCCACCGGGACTGAGACAACATTGAAGTCACACAGTCTGCACTGTGGACATCCAGCCACCGGGACTGAGACAACATTGAAGTCACACAGTCTGCACTGTGGACATCCAGCCACCGGGACTGAGACAACACTGAAGTCACACAGTCTGCACTGTGGACATCCAGCCACCGGGACTGAGACAACACTGAAGTCACACAGTCTGCACTGTGGACATCCAGCCACCGGGACTGAGACAACATTGAAGTCACACAGTCTGCACTGTGGACATCCAGCCACCGGGACTGAGACAACACTGAAGTCACACAGTCTGCACTGTGGACATCCAGCCACCGGGACTGAGACAACACTGAAGTCACACAGTCTGCACTGTGGACATCCAGCCACCGGGACTGAGACAACACTGAAGTCACACAGTCTGCACTGTGGACATCCAGCCACCGGGACTGAGACAACACTGAAGTCACACAGTATGCACTGTGGACATCCAGCCACCGGGACTGAGACAACATTGAAGTCACACAGTCTGCACTGTGGACATCCAGCCACTGGGACTGAGACAACATTGAAGTCACACAGTCTGCACTGTGGACATCCAGCCACTGGGACTGAGACAACATTGAAGTCACACAGTTCTTGGCATTTTGTTACAGAAGTCTCAGCAAACTAACACAATGGCCTTACAGACTAATTAGGAAGACGACTAAAAAGTTTGAAAGCTCTTAGGAAATCCTACAATAGCAGAAAGTTCTGATGAGGTAGAAAAAAAAAAATATCCAAAGAACTAATATGACTGCAAGAAGATGTGCCTAGTAATCTTGGTTTTCAAAAGGGAAATAAGTAAATTTTTTAAGATAGAGCCTTGATGTTGATTGGAAACAAATTCTGTAATGAATTACTAATAAACTATTTATGACTACTTAGGGAAAAGCACTAATTCCTACAATCAGTCATGTTAAACTAACCATAAATCTACAGTGATACAGCTAATGGTTTGAAAGATTGGAAAATATTGGATTAAAAAGATAGTCAGAGATTGAGAAATGGGGCCAGATGAGTTATACTAGGAGGACTCACAATAAGTATAAACAAATAGCTCAATCTCTTTCTTCAGAAAGGCCTCTATATTATTTTGGTGAAGGCTTCTGTCCTTAACGCTAGTTTGTTCAACATTTTTTAAAACAATAAATCTCATAAAAACAGTGATCAAATCTACGGATGACAAGAGGCTTGGAAAAACAGCTAATATAGTAGTAGACAGAATCAATATCCAAACATCTAAAGCAATAGTCCATTATTGAAAAAGATGAAATTCTGTTAGGTACAGTACATAGTATATTTAGGTTCCCAAACTAACCCTCAAGACATATATTATTAAGAACAATAGTTCTTAATAGACAATAATTAACACAGTTGATATGAAGCAGACAGATTTCAAATGATACTAATTCTCAGTATGGGTCAACCTACTGATAGGGCTGGCCCTAATGTAATTTTAGACTCCATGATTTCAATTCTGTGGAGAAACCACAAAATTAAAAGAATGATGAATGGAATACAACCAAGAATTGAAGATATTTAGAGTTAACTAAAGTTCTCAGAGAGAAAAGATGAGAGGTTTTTAAATCTGAAGGGCTATAGTGTAGGAGATGAGATTCAGAACTTCTAACTTTAGAGGGCAGAGCTAAGGTCAGTATGTAAAAGTTATGTGATGGTAGATTTTTAGATCAATATGAGAAGGAATTTCTAACAGAGTTGCTTACAAATATGACTTTTGGAAAGAAATGAATTTCTCATTCTGATGGTGTTCAAGTAGAATCAAGATCACATACTTGGCATGTTTTCAAGGGGACTCAGCACTGCATGGGAATGACAGGAAGAGTTTCAGATTCTACCATTTCATTGTGAAGCATTAGGACTTTACAATCAAGATACCTGGACTGGAATTTCTTCCAAAAAGTAAGAGAGTCTAATACAAACCTCCAGAGACCAAAGGAGAGACCACCCTTTGGACCTAAACAAACCAATACTTAGATTTTCTCTATTTCCTCATGCCAGCAGCTACAGCCCAGAGGAAAGAAAGGTAACCTGAGTATCATTTTCTCTTATTCCTCAAACTAACATTTCAGAGAACAGGAGGAAAAATAACAGGCATGGAGGCACAGCCCTTGGGGTTTGTATCACCTCTCCCTAGCTGTTTATGCTTCTGTGATCAGCCTTTCTACCCTGTGCACCTGAAGCATTGTGGAGTCTGCCCAGGGCTGACTCACCACTTAGACATGCTCCCCTCACCTCCCAATGTTGCCAAACTCATCAATGTGTAAGATTTCAGCAATTACGATACCTCTTGTCCCAAGAGGTGAAACTCATCTGTCACCATACTAGAAATAAATTTGATCATTCATTTAGAAAGGGAAATTAAAAACAACTTGAACCATAATTAGTTGATTTAAAGTATCACTACCTAGAAAAAAATTTCTGATTTTAAGATGATATCAGTGCTCAGTTATAAAATCAATCTTACTGACCTCCTCGAGCAAAGCTATTGGATGGGTTTACATCCAAATGTCCTGGCACTACCTGCTTAAGCACAGTGGACATTCTTGCAGTTCTCCTTTCAGTCCCTAAAGTCAGCCAAAAAGAAGAACAAAAACCATGTCGTTTGGGTTAACATTACTCAAATGACAAAAAGTTATCTTCATGTGTAGCACGTCTAATTGCTGCCAAACATTGTAATTTTTAAGTACCCAAAGCTTTAATAGAGATAACAAGGCACTGTTACTATTTCCTCAGAGATACACACATTTGCAAGATTACAGGGAGTGAGGTTTGGCAAGTGCAATCAGAGAATTTAATGATAAATGAAGTGAGGCATGCATGGTGTTACTTTACAAGAAAAGCCACTTTCTGCTTATGTTGAGCTAATTCAAATAGCTGATTAAGCCAAGGAGACCAACTTTTCAAGTCACATGCTCCTGTGTCTAACACGTTAGGGTTACCTCTACATGAACCCTTTGGGGTTCCATCACATGATAACTGAAACAAAATATTAGTACAAGTCTTAATGGCTTTATCCAAATCTAGTGAAAACAAACTGTATTGCAAGTCATAAAAGGCTGCAGAAATTTCAGGAATTTTAAACATGACAATTTTAATAAATACACATTTAATAAACAGATGTTCACTTTATACATTTAAGTGTGTAATAATATTTAAAGGCTCCATAAAATAGATCCTAGAAGAAAACCCCACATGACTTTATTTATGTTCCCCACCTCCTCTATTACTCTTTTAGAGAGGAAATAATTGAATCTCTAAATTTGATTATTATTTACTAGAAATTAACAGTGGTGCCCTGATTTCTAAGTAAAAGGAACTAAAGCAATAGCTTCACAAGGTAAAATTTTAAGGGGTCATGTTGAACAACTTGAATTTTCATAGCTGTCAAGAAGATGAGTATCGTCAAGTCTTACCTGGAGGCAGAGCAAGTGCTGGCCTGACGGTGAGGGTGTTATTGCTGCGGAGTTTCTGATGGACAGAAACTGCACTCAGTATGGCCTGCAAGTACTTTTCCTGTTCTATGCTGCTGGAAGATTCTAAAGAGGAGGTAGGAGCTATAAAAAAAATTGAATAAAACAATGTCTCTATGTTAATAAATCATATATATATATATATATGTTTTTTTCTTTTTCTTTCTATATGCATTCAGTCTTCCAGTTACCACACCCAATTATAGAAACTAGCCCCACTTAAAGCTCTAAACCATCAAGTGGCTAATCCTTTTATGATATTGGTTTCACCACACCCATTTCTTGATTGCCTCATCCTCCTCCCAGGAAGAGCCCAGGTCTAGAAAACCAGCATAGGGTTGTCCTTCCACGAGCAGGTGTACTTTGTCATTATCCAAGCAACACAAAAATGAAGATTCATGAAAGATGACATCGTCTTGATGATCTTCCCAACCACATCCTGTCCATGCTACTGTTTGGGAGCAGAGGATGGAGTGGGTTCCTTTGGCGTCTCAGAATGGGCAGAGGTTAGAATTTCTCAATACCAGTAGCATTATTCCAATTTTGCCACATAGGCTTAACAGGGGACATGAACTTGCAGGGGTTGTCTGAGGGGGAAGAGAAGGAACATGGGGAGAAGACAGGAGCAGCTATTGCTAGATTCCTCAGTCCTTCTAAAAGATGGGCAAAAAGTATGCACAGATGGAAACAACTGTGACAGCATTTCTGGGTTGGAGGGAATCTGAGCCTGGTTTGCATGGAGTAACACGGAGGTCATTGAATTGGCCAGACACTTTAAAGAGGCATTGGGAGGGACTTACTAGGACAATAGGTAAGAACAAATACTCTTACAATCCAAATAGGAAATAATTAGAATTTTATATTTTATCACTTTTAAGATGCCGTTATTGTATTTTATTATAAAACGCATCATTATTTTATGTGCTAAGATTTAAAACTGCTATTTAAACTAGAACACAGCTGCACAACTCTTTCTGATCATTTCAACTGTAAGCTGCATCCTGATTTCAAAGATGTTAAAATGCGAGCAAACATGTAAGCTCAAAAATATTAAATATAGTAAATTTATATTAGATTAAAAATTAGAAACTAGTAGAATAAAAGTTTCATTTTTTTCTAACTAAAAAGCTCAGTAATATGCTCATCAATGCTCCTGAAATGACTTGCTCATTTTATTCAACTTCCATATACTGTGTTCTATTATTCCCACTATGAAGCTTGGGAGGATTTCTCAGGGCAGAAACAGTTAAAAGCCAACTGCCTTCAATTATATCAATGCTAAAATTCCAAGCCAAGTAGAATAAATAAGAAAATATAATATAGTGTGTGTGTGCCGCCCTCAGTCAACTGAATGATCAAAGACACACAGGCCAACTTTTAACTTTCAGGAGAAAAAGAGATGAGATTAAAGAAGAAATATCATAAAGCACAGTTTTACTGGCTGAATCACAGAACCTGACAACTCATTTTGGAAAAGTAAAAAATGAAGCTATCCAGAAAAGTAAAAAAAAAATAATAATAATACCCCCCCCCAAAAAAAAACAGAAAAGTAAAAAAAAAAAAATGAAGCCATTCTAAATTGGATCTGATATCTTAGTGGTCCATTGTTTAATTTTATTAAGCATCTATTATGAGCTGGAAGTTATGAGAAAGGTCAGGAAAATGTAGCTCCTGACTTTCTTCAAGGCCTCAGATTTGGTGCTCATTAATATCTGCAGAAAGAGAGACAGGAATACTGTTTTCTTCAGTTGACCATCCTAGCTTCCTAAAAATCTCCATGTTCGAGAGCTCCTGAAGCATTTTGGTCACTGGTCTGTTGACTTGTTTTATGTGTGCGTGTGATTTGCAAAAATCAGTGGCTCACACCATAGGGGACAGCATCCCTACCTGCCTCTGAAGTTGAAACACATTGCAGACCAGTAGTTTTATTGCTAGCTTTACCCAGTGGCCAGATAAGTTTCTATTGAATAAGTACAAAAAATATTTTACATAAACGTTAAAGGCACACTTTAAAATATGCATTGCACTTTGAAGTTATTTATTACATGTTCTACAACCTAATATCTTTTTAAAGTATGATACTTTGTAAAACAAGCCTTAGAACAGAAAACACAAGAATTCTTGTGATCCATCCACAATGTGTTTAAAACATATTTGAATGCTTCCCAGAAAAAAAAGGATAGTAAATCTAGTTCCCATCTGTGAATATTTTGATCTGCTGAAATGAAAAGAGCCTAGAACCAGACTTTATTAGGTTAATTTTTATTAAGATCCAAATATAGACATATTAAGACATCAAATTCAAGATGGAACCCCACATTGTCATTGTCAAGCGCAGTTCTTGTTTTAGGTGTAGATGTCGTGTAGAGCACAGAGGGAAAGCCTAGGTGTGAGGCTGGTTGTCAGGGAACAAATGGCATTCCCAGATTTTACTTCTTTTATTTTTTAGAAATACTCTGAAGTGAAAGGATCATAATTGTGCTATAGAGAGATGCTTACCTGCCTGAGGGGAGTTCTGAGATTTGAAAAGACCAACTACTCCCTTCCCATGGAATCCTCCAGATCGGAGGAGCAGGGTACTGCTTCTTGAGTTCTTCCAGCATACAACAGGCAGGCGATTGTGTCTGTAGCAGCGGGCTACTCTTGGTAAACTACTGTCCTGTACAGCTTGAGGTACAACTAGAAGGCCAGGATAGCTTCAGAGACATGGAGGGAGAAAAAGAGTGGTTTAGGTGGGTGAGCAGGGAAAGTGAGGAGGGAAGAAAGGGAGAGGAGAGGGGGGAGAGAGAGAGAGAGAGAAAAAGAGAGAGAAAGAGAGAGAGAGAAAGGGAGAAAGGATATAAGAATATGAATATCATAATACCACAGTCATTTTTTCACACTCAGAAACAGTCTCAACGCAGTTCTTCAGGTATTGAGAAGAAAAGGCCTAGATGATAAAAATAGCCAATTTATCCACTAATCTGTAGCTTTTTTAAAAAAAATAAGCCCATTTCTCCTGACCAGGCGGTGGCACAGTGGATAGAGCGTCAGACTGGGATGCACAAGACCCAGGTTCAAGACCCCTAGGTCGCCAGTTTGAGCGCGGGCTCATCTGGTTTGAGCAAAGCTCACCAGCTTGGACCCAAGGTCGCTGGCTTGAGCAAGGGGTTACTCAGTCTGCTGAAGGCCCACGGTCAAGGCACATATGAGAAAGCAATCACTGAACAACTAAGGTGTCGCAACAAAAAACTGATGATTGATGCTTCTCATCTCTCTCTGTTCCTGCTTGTCTGTCCCTATCTGTCCCTCTCTCTGACTCTCTTTCTGTCTCTGAAGAAAAAATAAATAAATAAAAATAAGCCCTTTTCATTGATACTGCAGACTTTTGCTGAATGATCAAGGATTAGAAAATAAAAATGCAGGCCATGGCCAGTTGGCTCAGAGGTAGAGCATCGGCCCAGTGTGTGTATGTCCTGGGTTTGATTCCTGGTCAGGGCACACAGGAGAGGTGACCATCTACTTTTCCAATCCTCCCCCTCCTCTCTCTCTCTCTTCCCCTCTAGCAGCCATGGCTTGATTAATTTGAGCACGTCAGCCCTGGCCACTGAGGATAGCTCCAATGAGCCTGCACCTCAAGTGCTAAAAATAGCTTGGTTGCAAGCATGGTCCTAGATGGGCAAAGCATCAGCCCTAGACAGGGGTTGCTGGGTGGATCCCTGTCAGGGTGCATGCAGGAGTCTGTCTCTCTATCTCTCCTCCTCTCACTTGGAAAAGAAGAAAATAAAAAAGAAAAGTGTCATATAGCATTACTAAAAAGGCCTTTTGTTAAACTAAGGATCTCTGTCTTATATACTACTTTTTGTCATCTTGAAATAAAGATTGTAAGATTAATGTATTAATGTTAAGTTTATGAGAATGACAAGTCAAACTGTCACCTCATTAGATTGCTTAAATAACAAAAGAATAGAATACACTAATATTAGACTGCCTGATATGGTGAAAGGATTAAAAATAAAACCAAACGATTTCTGGTATGAGAATATTATGTTCAAATGTCAAAATGAGTTTAAATATTTTATTAACAGTACATATTGGTAATATTTTAAAAAGATTAGTTCATAAAATTACAAAACATCATGTTGGGAAAATAAATAGACAAGAGTACCTTGCTTTTTTTTTTTTTTGTATTTTTCTGAGGCTGGAACCGGGGAGAGACAGTCAGACAGACTCCCGCATGCGCCCGACCGGGATCCACCCAGCACGCCCACCAGGGGGCAATGCTCTGCCCACCAGGGGGCGATGCTCTGCCCATCCGGGGCGTCTCTCTGTTGTGACCAGAGCCACTCTAGCGCCTGGGGCAGAGGCCAAGGAGCCATCCCCAGTGCCCGGGCCATCTTTGCTCCAATGGAGCCTCGCTGCGGGAGGGGAAGAGAGAGACAGAGAGGAAGGAGAGGGGGAGGGGTGGAGAAGCAGATGGGCACTTCTCCTGTGTGCCCTGGCCGGGAATCGAACCCGGGACTTCTGCATGCCAGGCCGACGCTCTACCCCTGAACCAACCGGCCAGGGCAAGAGTACCTTGCTTTTATAGATTAGTAAGTATAAGAAGATAGGCAGGTTTCAGAGTCATTTCTTTCCTTTAGTTTATTTAGAAATATTAAACCAAAGAGATTTCTTATTATTAATCTCCCAACCTCTAATTTCACGTCTTTTTCTTTTGTGTGTGTGGTAAAACATATCTAACATAACATTTAACATGTTAACCATTTTAAGGGTACAAATCAGTGACATTAAGTACATTCACAATATTGTGCAACCATCATAACTATCTATTTCCATAACTTCTAATCTTTTACCTTGATACAAACCAATGCTGAGAGGAGAGAGAGGAAATCTGGTCTGTGGTCATGTAAATCACAGCCTTCAAATACTTCAGTGAGTGCCAGATTAACTTTCCATCCTTAACTAGAGATACCTTGGAAGCCTAGTGTTTGATGCTCTAGGACAGTGGTCCCCAACCCCCGGGCTGTGGACCGGTACCAGTCCGTGGGACATTTGGTACCGGTCCGCAGAGAAAGAATAAATAACTTCCATTATTTCTGTTTTATTTATATTTAAGTCTGAATGATATTTTATTTTTTAAAAATGACCAGAGTCCCTCTGTTACATCTGTTTAAGACTCACTCTTGATGCTTGTTTCAGTCATGTGTTACCTTTATCCGTTCTACCCTAAAGGCCGGTCCGTGAAAATATTTTCTGACATTAAACCAGTCCGTGGCCCAAAAAAGGTTGGGGACCACTGCTCTAGGAAGTTACAGGCTGTGTTTTCCAAGCCCGCCACAAATTGATGGACAGATCTAGCTGCAGTCATAATCACTGCTGAAGACTGGACAAGCAGTTCCATTATTAGGGCTCTCTATTTCTTTTCTGTTCTTTTCTCCTTTCGTGAAGTGCCTTTTTAGGTCACTTGCTTAAATCTTTATTACTTTTTTACTCTCTTAATGATGTCTTCTGATGTTACAAAAGTTCTTATCAAATCTTTTACTTCACGGGTAGTGTTTTCCTGTCCTAAGAAATTGTTCCCTCCAAATTCATAAAGGTATTTTCCTATCTTTTGGAAGCTTTATTGTTCTAACCTTTTACACGTAGATCTACAGACCAATGGAATTGATTTTTGTGTATGGTGTAAAGAAGGGGGTCAAGATTTTTTTCTTGTGTGGATATCCAGCACCATTTACATATTGGAAAAACCATCTTTTACCCCTGCTCTTAAGTGCTATCTTTTTTTTTTTTTTTTGTATTTTTCTGAAGTTGGAAACAGGAGGAAGTCAGACAGACTCCCGCATGTGCCCGACCGGGATCCACCCGGCATGCCCACCAGGGGGCAATGCTCTGCCCATCTGGGGTGTTGCTCTGTTGCAACCAGAGCCATTCTAGCACCTGAGGCAGAGGCCATAGAGCTATCCTCAGAGCCCAGGCCAACTTTGCTCCAATAGAGCCTTGGCTGCGGGAGGGAAAGAGAGAAACAGAGAGGAAGGAGAGGGGGAGGGGTGGAGAAGCAGATGGGCGCTTCTCCTGTGTGCCCTGGCTGGGAATCGAACCCGGGACTCCTGCATGCCAGGCCAACGCTCTACCACTGAGCCAACTGGCCAGGGCTTTAAGTGCTACCTTAATCTTAAATCGTGTTCGTATATGTCGCACTTTCTATATTCCCTATTTTGCTCCAATGGTCTGTTCATCTATCCTTGTGCCAATCCCATACTGTCTAAATCAGTGGTCCCCAACCTTTTTTGGGCCATGGACCGGTTTAATGTCAGAAAATATTTTCACGGACTGGCCTTTAGGGTGGGACGAATAAATGTACCACATGACCAAGACAAGCATCAAGAGTGAGTCTTAGACGGATATAAAAGGGAATCTGGTCATTTTTAAAAAATAAAACATCGTTCAGACTTAAATATAAGTAAAACGGAAATAATGTAAGTTATTTATTCTTTCTCTGCGGACCGGTACCAAATGGCCCATAGACCGGTACTGGTCCGTGGCCCGGGGGTTGGGGACCACTGGTCTAAATTACTGAAGTTTTATTTAAAAATCTTGTAGTATTATTAAAATACTCTGTAGTTTTATTCTATAAGGCTATCCTGATTACTCTGGGCCTTTTCCATTTTTATATAACTCTTAAAAATCATCTTTTCAGTTACCACAAACATTTTTCTGGGGTTTTGATTGGGCCTACATTGAATCTATAGATCAATTTTTGGAGAAATACAATTTTAGACTACTGGGTATTCTAACCCAAGAACATGAAATATTCTTGTGTGGATATTCCATTTATGTTTTTAATGATCCTCAATGTTGTTTTGACTGTTCCATGTAGAGGTCTCACACATCTTTCATTAGATTTAGTCTAAATATGTAATGTTTTTAGTGTTACACTAAATAATATCAGTAGTGCCAAAATAGCATTACATAAAATTTTATTTTTTAATTATTTGTATTTGGTATATACACGACTAATTTTTGTATAATGATCTTATATCAGTGTCCTTACTAAATTCACTTATTAAGATAAAACATTTATCTGTAGATTCCTTCAGATTTTCTCTGCATACCATCAGATCATCAGTGAATAATGGTAGTTTTATTTCTTTCTTTTCAATCTTTAAATGTTTTATTGTTATTATTATTGAATTTATTGGGGTGATATTAATAAATAATATGTTTCATGTATACAGTTCTATAATACATCACCTGTATCCACCATCCCAAGTCAAGTCTCCTTCCATCACCATTTATACCCCCTACCCTGTTCTATCTCCCCCAACCCTCTTTTCCTCTGGCTATCACCATACTGCGGTCTGTGTCTATGAGTTTTTTGGTGTTGTTGTTTCTTCTTTGCTTAATTCCTTCACTTTTTTCACCCAGCCCTGCAAACACCCTTCTCCTCTGACAGCTATCAGTTTGTTCTCTATGAGTTTGTTCCTATTTTGTTTATTTTGTCCATTAGATTTCACATATACATGAAATTATATGGTACTTGTCTTTCTCTGACTGGCTTATTTCACTTAGCATAATACTCTCCAGGTCCATCCATGCTGTCACAAACAGTAAGATATCTTTCTTTTTATGGCTGAGTAGTATCCAATTGTGTAAATACACAAAGGCTTTTTTTTCCCACTCATCTACTGATGGGCACTTGGGCTGCTTACAAATATTAGCTATTGTAAATAACACTGCAATGGTCATAGGGAGGTGTATATTCTTTCAAATTAGTGTTTTGGGTTTCTTTGGATATATTTCTAGAAGTAGAGTTCCTGGATCATAAGGCAGTTCCATTTTTAATTTTTTGAGGTAATTCCATAGTGCTTTCCACAGTGGCTGCATCTGCATTCCCAGCAACAGTGCATAAGGGTTCCCTTTTCTCCATATCCTTGCCAATACTTGTTGTTGATTTATTGATGATAGCCATTCTGACAGATGTGAGGTAAAATCTCACTGTGGTTTTAATTTGCATTTCTCTGATGATTAGTGACAATGAGGATCTTTTCGTATTTCTACTGGTCACCTGTATGTCCCCTCTGAAGCAGTTGCCTATTCAGGTCCTTTGCTCATTTTTTAATTGTATTGCCTTTTCTTTTTCTGTTAAATTTTTATAAGATCTTTATAAGTTTTGGGTATTAACCCCTTTTCAGAGGTATCATTTCTCCAATTCAGTGGGTTCTCTTTTCATTTTGTTGATGGTTTCCTTTGCTGCACAAAAACTTTTTAATTTGATTTAATTTCATTTATTTTGGTTTCTCTTCCCTGAGGAGATATAACAGAAAAAAATATTGCTATAAGAAATGTCTGATATTTTACTGCCTATGTTTTCCTTTGGATTTTTATTGTTTTGAGTCTAACACTGAAGCCTTTGATCCAATTTGAGTATATTCTTGTGCATGGTGTAAGAAGGTGGTCTAATTTCATGTTTTTGCATGCACATACATCCAATTTTCCCAACAGCATTTATTGAAGAGACTGTCTTTAACCTACTGTATGTTTTTGCCTCTTTTGCCAAATACTAACTGACCATGAAGGCATGGGTTTATTTCTGAACTCTCTATTCTGTTCCATGATCTATATGTCTGTTTTTATGCCAGTACCATGCTGTTTCGATTACTGTGGCCTTATAGTATAGTTTGATATCAGGTAGCTTGATTCCTCTAAATTTGTTCTTCTTTCTCAAAACTGGTGTGGCTACTCAGGGTCTTTCTGTGGTTTCATATAAATTTTTGGAATATTTGTCCTAATTCTGTGAAATACACCATTAGTATCTTGATAGGAACTGCATTGAATTGATAGATTGCTTTGGATAGTATGGACATTCCTAATCATGAACACAGTACATGCTTCCATTTACTGTGTCTTCTTCAGTGTCTTCCTTTAGTGTCTTATAATTTTCCCAGTACAGGTCTTTTACATCCTTGATTAAACATATTCCTAGGTGTTTTTTTTTTTTTTTTTAAGGTGAGAGGAGTGGAGATGGAGAGACAGACTCCTGCATGTGCCCCAACTGGGATCCACCTGGCAACTCCTGTCTGGGGCTGGCTGACGCTTGGACCAGCTGAGCTATCCTCAATGCTGGGGCAGATGCTCAAACCAACTGAGCCACTGGCTGCAAGAGAAGAGAGAGAGAAGGGGGTGGGGGGGAGAGAAGTAGATGTTCACTTTTCATGTGTGTCCTGACTGGAAATTGAACCTGGGACAGCCACACGCTGGGCCAATGCTCTCTACTACTGAGCCAACTGGCCAGGGCCTGAACATGTGGTTTATATCCTTCATTTTGTTTATGTGATGAATCACATTTATTGGTTTGTGTATGTTGTACCAACCCTGCATCCCCAGAATAAAGCCCACTTGATCATGGTGTATGACCTTTTTAATGTATTGCTAGATCAAATTGCCTAGTATTTTGAGAATTTTAGCATCTATGTTCATCAGGGATATTGGCCTATAATTTTCTTTTTTGTAGTGTTTTTATTTGATTTTGGAATTAGGATAATGCTGGCCTTATAAAATGAGCTCGAGAGTCTTCCTTCCTCTTGAGTTTTTTGGAATACTTTGAGAAGGATAGGTGTTAGTTCTTTGGATGGTCCATAAAACTTACCTGTGAAGCCATATGGTTCAGGAGTTTCTTGGGAATTTTCTAAATTACTGTTTCAATTTTGTTAGTCTCTCTGGTTCTTCCTGATTCAGCTTTGTAAGATTGTATATTTCTGAGAATTTATTCATTTTGTCCAGATTGTATAATTTGTTGGCATATAGTTGTTTGTCATATTTTCTTACACTCCTTTATACTTTCTTGGTGTCAGTTGTTATTTCTCCTATTTCATTTCTGATGTTATTTATTTGGGTCCTCTCTCTCTTTTATCATGATGATTCTGGTGGTTAAAGGTCTGTCAATCTTGTTTATCTTTTCAGAGGACTAGCCCTTGGTTTCATGTACTTTTGTATATATATTTTTTATACTCTATATCGTGTATTTCTGCTCTGATCTTTATTATTTCCTTTCTTCTACTTACTTTGGCACTTTGTTCTTTTTCTAGTTCCTTTAAATGTAAAGTTATATTTAAGATTTTTCCGTTTCTTGAGGTAGGCCTGTAATGCTATGAATTTCCCTCTTACGACTGCTTTCACTGTGTCCCATAGAATTTGGGTTGTTGTTTCAAGGTATCTTTTTATCTTTGATCTCATTGTCAACCCATTCATTGATCAGTAACATGTTATTTAGCCTCCATGTCTTGTGTGTTGTTCAGTTTATTTTTTTGTTATTGAATTCAGGTTTCATACCATTATGGTCAGAGAAGATGCCTGATATGATTTCAATCTTCTTGACTTTATTGAAACAAATGTAATGGTGGCATGAGAAAGACTCTTGATCTTTCCCCTTGAAATTTCAACAAATTGAACAACTATAATGCAGTGAAGGAACCCCAGGTGGGCTGACAAGTGTGCCTGAAAGATCCATGCACTGAATAGATTAAAGGTGGAATGGGTTGAAAAGGGGGTGGAAGATAAAACACATTCATGGTGAGCTCTGGAGAGGAGACAAACATGGAGTGACTGGGTTTTTACTTTTTTTTTCTCTGCTGGACTTTGGGCAGGAGGGAAGCTCAGGTTGTTTGGATTCTGTCTGAAGGGTATGGAGAGGGAAACTTGGAGTGACTAGGTCTCCTGCTTCTGGGAGGAACAGTGAGATAGAGAGGCAGAGGAAATAAACTAAAGTGGCAAGGGTACGGGTACATGGTCTGTGTTCCCACAGTTTACCTGCAGCCCACTCTTGGCAGAGACAGAGAAAACTAAAGTGTGGCACCCCAGTCTCCCAGATCCCACCTCCCTCACCTCACGGTAGGGACAGTGGCAGAGACAAAACCCACAGCTAGCTCTCCCGAGACACTCTCTCTCTTGAAGAACAAAGGTACTCTGTGTTTGGTCCCCAGGTCTGTTGAGATGTTGGGAGGAATGCCCAGATGCCTGAGATTACTATAGCTAGCACTGTAAAGCCATAAAGCCAAAGCTGTAAAGCTCTCACAACAGCCCCCACCCATCAACGTGACTGCGGCCCCACCTGCATCACTGAGAGGGCAACAACTCAGCAGAGTACAGCCCAGGAACTTCAGAGTTAAAACTTGTAATACAGTGGTACTTATAGGAAGAAACTGCTCAAAGTCAAAATGTATTTTTACTTTTCCCCCCATTGTTTTCCTTTTTATTCATATTTTCTCTTTTGCATTTTTTATTTTTTATTTTTTTTATTTTTCTGAAGTTGGGAACAGGGAGGCAGTCAGACAGACTCCCAAATGCGACTGGGATCCACCTGGCATGCCCACCAGGGGGTGATGCTCTGCCCATCTGGGACGTCGCTCTGTTGCAACCAGAGCCATTCTAGCGCCTGAGGCAGAGGCCACAGAGCCATCCTCAGCGCCTGGGCCACTTTGGTCCAATAGAGCCTTGGCTGCGGGAGGGGAAGAGAGAAACAGAGAGAAAGGAGAGGGGGAGGGGTGGAGAAGCAGATGGGTGCTTCTCCTGTGTGCCCTGGCCAGGAATTGAACCCGGGACTCCTGCACGCCAGGTCGACGCTCTACCACTGAGCCAACTAGCTAGGGCCTCTCTTTTGCATTTTATTTTCTATAACTTTTACATTTTTTATTTTTATTTTTTTTCTGGGTGATTTGTTTTTCCTTTGTTTTCAATCCTTTTATATGTTTATTCTTCTTGTCATAATTTTAAAAAATTTAAAATTCTTACTGTATTTACTGGTATTTATTTTAATTTTTCATTTTTTTACTTTTTTTTTTGTTAGGGGTTTTTAACAATATCACTCTCAAATGCCATCAAGGAGGAAGATATTGAATACCATGGCTACACAAGACAGAGATGTAGTTCAGAAGAAAATGAAAGTCTCCAGAAAAAGATCTCAATTACATGGAAACCTTGGAGTTAAATGATAGAGAATTCAAAACTGAAGTCCTAAAAATACTGAATGAGATGTGAGAAAATACCAATAGACAACTTAATGAGCTCACCAAGAAGATTGAAACTTTAAAAACAGAGATGGCCCTGGCCGGTTGGCTCAGCGGTAGAGCGTCGGCCTAGCGTGCGGAGGACCCGGGTTCGATTCCCGGCCAGGGCACACAGGAGAAGCGCCCATTTGCTTCTCCACCCCTCCGCTGCGCTTTCCTTTCTGTCTCTCTCTTCCCCTCCCGCAGCCGAGGCTCCATTGGAGCAAAGATGGCCCAGGCACTGGGGATGGCTCTGTGGCCTCTGCCTCAGGTGCTAGAGTGGCTCTGGTCGCAACATGGCGACGCCCAGGATGGGCAGAGCATCGCCCCTGGTGGGCAGAGCGTCGCCCCCTGGTGGGCGTGCCGGGTGGATCCTGGTCGGGCACATGCGGGAGTCTGTCTGACTGTCTCTCCCTGTTTCCAGCTTCAGAAAAAAAAAAAAAAAAACAGAGATGAAGAACTCAATACATGAATTAAAGACTAAGGTAGCAAGTTTAGCTAATAAAACAAGCTGTATAGAGGAAAGGATCAGTGATATTAAAGAAAGGCAACTAGAGATGCTACAGAGAGAAGAGGAGAAAGACTCACAAATTAAAAAAAACTGAGAGAGCTAGACAAGAATAGTCTGACTCCATCAGAAAAAGCAATATAAGAATAATGTGTATATCAGAAGAAGAAAGGGAGAAGGGAATGGAGAGCCTATTTGAACAAATAATGGACAAGAATTTCCCAAGCATTGGAAAGAGAGCCTCAAATAAAAAAAGCAAAGAGAACACCGAGTTACCGCAACCCAAACAGAACTACTCCAAGGTGCATCGTAATAAAATTGTCAAAAATCAATGACAAAGAAAGAATCCTCAAGGCAGCTAGGGAAAAGAAAACATAATATATAAAGGAAAGCCCATCAGGTTATATCAGACTTCTCAGCAGAAACTGTTCAAGCCAGAAGAGAGTGGATCCAAACATCCAAAGTACTGAAAGGAATTACCAGCCAAGAATACTATATCCATAAAAGTTATCCTTCAAATCTATATCCATAAAAGTTATCCTTCAAATATGAAGGAGAAATAAAACTTTTACAGACATACAAAAGCTGAGGGAATTTATCACCAGAAAGCTCCACTGAAGGAAATACTCAAGGGGGTTAACCAACCAAACACAAAGAACAAAACAAATCAAAACTACAAGTAAAAGCTCCAACAAGATCACAATAAAAACAAGGATAATCTGTGCTGACAATAACATAAAAGAGGAGAGGATAAAGATTTGCAGTAGCAAAGGAGGATGGAGTGCAGGAGCACTCATAAGACAAAGGACTCTTGTACACATGAACATTTTCCTCTTAATAACCTAATGGTAACCACCCATGAAAAAGCCACTACTGAAATACACAGCTTAAAAAAAAGAAGAAACAGGGGCAATAAGTATGGAATACCACCAAACAGAAACACAAAAGAGAAAAAGCAAACAAGATACAGAACTATCAGAAAACATAAAATGGCTATAGGAAATACTCAAGTGTCAGTAATTACCCTAACTGTAAATGGACTGAACTCACCAATAAAGAGGCACAGAGTAGCAGATCGAACCAAAAAGTAAAACTCAACTGTATGCTGCCTTCAAGAGACACATCTAAGTTGAAAGGACAAAAGTAGACTCAAAGTGAAGGGTTGGAAAATGGTTCTCCAAGCAAATAATACCCCCCCAAAAAGCAGTTGTAGCCATACTCATATCTGACAATGCTGACTTCAAGACAACAAAGGTAACCATAGAGAAAGATGGACATTTCATAAGGATAAATAGGACCTTGTATCAAGAAAACATAAGACTTCTTAATATATATGCACCGAACCAGGGAGCACCAAAATATATAAGATATCTACTATCTCTTCTAAAAATAGAAACAGACAAAAACACAATCATACTTGGAGATCTCAAAACACCATTGATGGCTTTAGATAGATCATCCAAACAGAAAATCAATAAAGAAATATCATTCTTAACACTCTGAGTAGTACAAACATTCATGTACATCCTTGTGCCTCCTGACCATAGAGTATGATTGTACATGTGTTAAGGCAACATTAAAAAAAGGCACATGTATGTTCTTCTTGTTTCCATAAATTAGGCATCAAACAAACTTGATTTTAAGTTAATAAAACTGTAACTGAAACTAACTTCATTTTGAAAGAAAATTCACTCCCAGGAGTCAGCGAGCAAGGAAAAAACTCACTACTCAAAGGGTTAAACGATACACTGGACCAAATGGACATAATAGACATTTATAAGACATTTCATCCCAAAATGTCAGATTATACATTCTTCTCCAGTGCGCATGGAACATTCTCAAGGATAGACCATGTGTTGAGCCACAAAAATAACATCCACAAATTCAGAAAGATTGAAATTATACCAAGCATATTTTCTGATCATAAGGCTTTGAAATTAGAATTCAATTGTAAATAGGAAGTAAAGAATCCCACAAAAATGTGAAAATCAAACAACATACTTCTAAAAAATGACTTAGGTCAAAGAAGAAATAAAAGCAGAGATCAAAAGATATATAAAGACAAATAAAAATGACAACATGACATTTCAAAATCATTACAGGCTTATATCAAAAATGAGAGACCCCAAATAAACAACTTAACATCACATCTTAAGGAACTAGAAAAAAAGAACAAAGGCAACCCAAAGTCAGCACATGAAAGAGAATAGTAAAAATTAGAGTAGAGCTAAATGAAATAGAGAACAAAAATACTACAGAAAAAATTAATACAATAAAGAGCTAGTTCTTTGAAAATACCAATAAAAGACAAACCACTGCCTAGATTCACTAAGGAAAAAAGAAGAAGGACTCATATAAACAAAGTCTGAAATAAAAGAGTAGACCACAAATATAGCTATATAAAGGATCATAGTAGAATACTATGAAAGATTATATGCCACTAAATTCAACAACCTAGTGGAAATGGATAAATTCCTAGAAAAATCTTCCTAGACTGGGTCACAAAGAAGTAGAAAACCTAAACAGACCTATAAGCTGACAGAAAATAGAAACAACTATCAAAAGCCTCCCCAAAAACAGAAGTCCAGGACCAGATGGATACACTAGTGAATTTTATCAAACATTCAAAGAAGATTTGGTACCTATCCTTCTCAAAGTCTTCCAAAAAATAGAAGAAGAAGCAATACTACCCAATATATTTTATGAGGCCAACATAACACTGATACCAAAACTTGGCAAGGACAATACAAAAGAAGAAAACTACAGACCAATATCTCTAATGAATACTGATGTAAAAAATCCTAAACAATATATTAGCAAATTGAATACAACAGAATATTAAAAAAATAATGTATCACAATCAAATGGGATTCATCCCAGGAGCACAAGAATGGTTCAATATATGGAAATCAATCAACATAATATACCACAACAAAGCAAAGAACAAAAATCATATGATCCTATCAACAGATGCAGAAAAGGCATTTCAATAAGATACAACATCTTTTTTTTTTTTTAATTTTTTCTTTTATTAATTTTTTAGAGAGGAGAGAGAGTGAGAGAGAGAAGGGGGAGGGAGGAGCAGGAAGCATCAACTCCTATATGTGCCTTGACCAGGTAAGCCCAGGTTTTTGAACCGGCAACCTCAGCGTTCCAGGTCGACGCTTTATCCACTGCGCCACCACAGGTCCCAACATCTTTTTATGTTTAAAACACTCAATAAAATTGGAATAGAAGGAAAGTACCTCAATGTAATAAAATCCATATATGACAAACCATCAGCTAATATCATACTAAATCATGAAAAAAAAAATGAAGGCTTTTCCTCTAAAATCAGGAACAAGACAAGGCTGCTCAATTTCTCCACTCTTATTCAACATAGTTCTGAAAGTTTTAGCCAGAGTGATCAGGCTAGAGAAAAAAATAAAAGGCATCTATATCGGGAAAGATGAAGTTAAGGTATTGCTTCTCTGCAGATGACATGATCCTGCATATAGAAATCCCCAAAGACTCCACCAAAAAACTATTATAAACAATAAACCAATACAGTAAAGTCTCAGGATATAAAATCAATATACAAAAGTCTGTTGGTTTCCTATACACCAATGATGAAATTTCGGAAAATGAACTAAAAAAAAACCAAACAAACAACTCCTTTTACAGTTGCAGCAACCTCCCCCCCAAACCTAGGAATAAACTTAACAAAGGATGTGAAGGACCTATATATACTGAAAAATACAAAACATTATTGAAAGAAATTGAAAAAGAATACAATGAAATGGAAAAATATTTCCATGTTTATGAATTGGAAGATTCAACATAGGTAAAATAGCCAGATTACCCAAAGCAATATACAAATTTAATGCAATCCTTATCAAAACCCAATGTCATTTTTTAAAGGAATGGATAAAAAAATCACCAGGTTTGTATGGAACCATAAATACCCTTGAACAGCCAAAGAAATCCTGAGGAAAAAGAATGAAGCCAGAAGTATCATACTACCTGACTTGAAATTATACTATAGATCTATGATAATCAAAACAGCATGGTATTGGCAGAAAAACAGACATACAGACCAATGGAAAGAACTGAGAGCCCAGAAATAAGATCAAATGTACTATATGGACAAATCATCTCTGACAATGGAGCTAAAAACACACAATGGAGAAAAAGCCTCTTCAATAAATAGTGCTGGGTAAATTGGAAAGCCACATGCAAAAGAATGAAACTTGACTATAGTTTGTCCCCCTGCACTAAAATTAATTCAAAATGGATCAAAGACCTAAATATAAGACCTGAAACTATAAATTACATAGAAGAAAACATAGTTCCTAAGCTCATGGATCTTGGCCATAGAGAACAATTTATAAATTTGACCCCAAAGGTAAGGGAAGTAAAGACAAAAATAAATGAAGGGACTATATCAAACTAAAAAGCTTCTGCACAGTAAAAGAAACTGACAACAAACAGGAAGCCAACTAAATGAGAGATGATATTTGTTAACAACAGCTCCAATAAGGGGTTAATACCCAAAATATATAAAGAACTCACAAAGCTCAGCAACAAACAAGCAAACAATCCAATTAAAAAATGAGAAGAGGACCTGAACAGACACTTCTCCCAAGAGGACATACAAATGGCCAACAGGTATATGAAAAGATGCTCATCTTCACTAGCTATTCAAGAAATGCAAATCGAAACTACAATGAGATACCACCTCACACCTGTTAGATTGGCTGTTATCAACAAGACAGGTAATAACAAGTGTTGGAGAGGCTATGGAGAAAAAGGAACCCTCATTCACTGCTGGTGGGAATGTAAATTCACACAACCATTATGGAAGAAAGTATGGTGGTCCTCAAAAAATTAGAAGTACCGTATGACCCAGCAAACCTCTACTGGGTATCTACCCCCAAAACTTGAAAACATTGGTCCGCAAAGACACATGCACCCCATTATTCATCACAGCATTATTCACAGTGGCCAAGACATGGAAACAAGCAAAGTGTCTCTTGACGAGGATTGGATAAAGAAGATGTGACTTATATATATACAATGGAATACTACTCAGCCATAAGAAATGATGACATAGTGGCATTTACAATAACACAGATGGACCTTGAGAACTTTATACTGAGTGAAATAAGTAATTCAGAAAAAGCTAGGAACTGCATGATTTAACACAAAGGTGGGAAATAAAACTGAGACTCATGGACATAGATAAAAGTGAAGTGGTTACCAGGGGGAGGGGGTTATGGAGGAAGGGGTGGGGGAAGGGTGTAAAGAGGGACAAGTATAAGGTGATGGAAAACGATTTGACTTTGGATGATGGGTATACAACATAATCAACAGTCAAATGCTATAGAAATGTACACCTGAAACCTATGTACTCATATTGATCAATGTCACCCTGTTAAAGTTAATTTTCTAAATAATAAAAAAAAATGTATTGAGACTTGTTTTGTGTCCTGAGATGTGGTCTATCTTAAAAAATGTTCTATGTGCACTTGAAAAGAATGTATACTCTGCTGCTTTGGGGTGAAATCCTCTGAAGATATCAAATACATCTGACACAGGTGTCCTTTAAGGCTGCTGTTTCATCGTTGATTTTCTGTCTGGAAGATCTATTCATTAATGTCAATTGGGTGTTAAAATCCCCTACAATGACTGTATTACTGTTGGTCTCTCCCTTTTGTTCATCAAGATTTGCTTTGGATAATTAGGTATTCCTAATTATTATTATTATTAGGATTCATAAATGTTTACAAAGGTTATAGCCTCTTACTGGATTGCTTTATTATTATGTAGTATCTATCCTCTTTGTCTCTTAATATAGCCTTCTTTTTTTTTTTTTTTTTTTTTTTTTTTTTTTTTTTAATAAATTTTTATTAATGGTAATGGGATGACATTAATAAATCAGGGAACATATATTCAAAGAAAACATGTCTAGGTTATTTTGTCATCAAATTATGTTGCAAACCCCTCACCCAAAGTCAGATTGTCCTCCGTCACCCTCCATCTAGTTCTCTGTGCCCCTCCCCCTCCCCCTAACTCTCTCCCTCCCTCCCTCCCATGTCCTCCCCCCCCCCACCCTTGGTAACCACCACACTCTTGTCCATGTCTCTTAGTCTCATTTTTATGTTCCACCAATGTATGGAATCATGTAGTTCTTGTTTTTTTCTGATTTACTTATTTCACTCCTTATAATGTTATCAAGATCCCACCATTTTGCTGTAAATGATCTGATGTCATCATTTCTTATGGCTGAGTAGTATTCCATAGTGTATATGTGCCACATCTTCTTTATCCAGTCTTCTATTGAAGGGCTTTTTGGTTGTTTCCATGTCTTGGCCACTGTGAACAGTGCTGCAATGAACATGGGGCTACATGTGTCTTCACGTATCAATGTTTCTGAGGTTTTGGGGTATATACCCAGTAGAGGGATTGCTGGGTCATAAGGTAGTTCTATTTGCAGTTTTTTGAGGAACCACCATACTTTCCTCCATAATGGTTGTACTACTTTACAGTTCCACCAACAGTGAATGAGGGTTCCTTTTTCTCCACAGCCTCTCCAACATTTGCTATTACCCGTCTTGTTGATAATAGCTAATCTAACAGGAGTGAGGTGGTATCTCATTGTAGTTTTGATTTGCATTTCTCTAATAACTAATGAATCTGAGCATCTTTTCATATATCTGTTGGCCATTTGTATCTCTTCCTGGGAGAAGTGTCTGTTCATGTCCTCTTCCCATTTTTTTTATTGGATTGCTTGTTTGTTTGTTGTTGAGTTTTATGAGTTCTTTGTAAATTTTGGATATTAGGCCCTTATCTGAGCTGTCGTTTGAAAATATCAGTTCCCATGTAGTTGGCTGTCTGTTTATTTTGATATCAGTTTCTCTTGCTGAGCAAAAACTTTTAATTCTGATGTAGTCCCATTCATTTATCTTTGCCTTCACTTCTCTTGCCATTGGAGTCAAGTTCATAAAATGTTCTTTAAAACCCAGGTCCATGATTTTAGTACCTATGTCTTCTTCTATGTACTTTATTGTTTCAGGTCTTATATTTAGGTCTTTGATCCATTTTGAATTAATTTTAGTACACGGGGACAGGCTGTAGTCGAGTTTCATTCTTTTGCATGTAATATAGCCTTCTTTTAATGCTTTATCTACTGCGCCACCATAGGTCAGAATATAGCCTTCTTTTAAAAAGTCTATTTTGTCAGATAAAATTATTGCTACCCCAGCTTCTTTTTCCTTTCTATTTGCATAAAATATCTTTTTTCATTCCTTTACTTTTATAGTCTGTGTGTATCTTTCATTCTGAGTAGGTCTCTTGTGGACAGTATATATATATGGATCTTGTTCTCTTAACCATTCAGTTACCTTATGTATTTGAATGAAACATTTAAGCCATTTACATTCAAAGTGATATTGATAGGTACATATTTATTACCTTTTTATTCCTTTAACTATGTTTCTTTGTTTTTTCTCCTTCTTTCTTCCTCTTTCCCATCCCCCCACCCCCACTAGAAGGCCTTTTAACAATTCTTGTAATACTGGCTTGGTCATAACAAACTACTTTAGCTTTTTCTGGGAAGCTCTTTATTTTCCTTCAATTTTAAATGATTGCCTTACTCGGTAAATGGTCTTGGTTGTAGGTCCTTGCTTTCATTACTTAAAATATTTCATGCCAATCCCTTCCATCCCGAAATGTTTCTGTTGAGGAATCAACTGACTGTCTTATAGGAGTTCTCTTCTATGTAACTAACTGTCTTTTTCTTGCTACTTTTAAGATTCTCTCTGTCTTTAACTTCTGCATTTTTAATTATGATGTGTCTTGGTATGAGCCTCTTTGGGTTCATGTTCTTTGGGACTCTGCAATTCCTGGTGTTGTGTTTTGTTGTTTTTTTTTTACTTTTCCACTTAGGGAAGTTTCAGTCATTACTTCCTCAAATAGGTTCTTGATCTCTTGCTCTCTCTCTGCTCTTCTTCTGGTAACTCTATAAGTGAGAATGTTTTTATGTTTCATGGTATCCCAAAGGTCCTTTAAACCAGTGGTCCCCAACACCCGGGCCACGGACCAGTACTGGTCCATGGGCCATTTGGTACCAGTCCGCAGAGAAAGAATAAATAACTGACATTATTTCCGTTTTATTTATATTTAAGTCTGAACGATGTTTTATTTTTTAAAAATGACCAGATTCCCTCTGTTACATCCGTCTAAGACTCACTCTTGACGCTTGTCTTGGTCACGTGATACATTTATCCGTCCCACCCTAAAGGCCAGTCCGTGAAAATATTTTCTGACATTAAACCGGTCTGTGGCCCCAAAAAGGTTAGGGACCACTGCTTTAAACTATCCTCAATTTTTAAAATTCTTTTTTCTTTTTGCTGCTCTAATTGAATGATTTTTTTCTACCTTCTCTTCTAATTCCCTGATTTCATCCTCTGCTTTATTCTACCTACTGTTTATTCCTTTCAGTGTATTCTTCATTTCAGATATTGTATTCTTAATTTCTGACTGGTCCTTTTTTATTGTTTTGATATCCATTTTCATGCTGTTGAGCATCCTTAAACCATTGCTTTCAACTCTATATCTGATAAATTGCTTGCCTCCATTTCATTTAGCTCTGTTTTGGAGATTTCTCCTGTTCTTTCATTTGGGACATATTTCTTTGTCTCCACATTTTGGATCTTTTTGTTTCTATGTATTAGATAAACCTGCTAGGATCCTCAGTCTTGGTGAGGTGGCCTTATGTAGTAAGTGTCCTGTGGAATCCAGTGGTGCAGTCTCCTTGATCACCTGAACTGGGTGCTACAGGAATGTCCCTTGTGTGGGTCATGTGGGCCCTCCTATTGTAATTGAGTTTTGATTGCTATAGGTCCATTCATGTGTGAATTTGACCCTCAGGCTGGCTAACTATGAGGCTCAATCCTTACCATGGTGTGAGAGCTGCTATGCAGGTGCTGACCACATAAAACAGAATTTGCCTCAGGAGAATCCACCAAGACCTCTCTTTGGATATGCCACTTGTGAAGCTTATTGGACCCCGCTCTGATGTTTTTTGAAGCTGGCCACTGGGTGTGTTGGTTCTGGGCCTTTTGGGAGGAACTCTGGTGCTGGTCAATGTCAGATGTTATTATGACTTGCACTCGGCAACCTGTTTGGAGCTACAAGTGATCCACAGTTTGTGGCTGCCTCTGCCTGGCCTGGGTACATGCAGAAAGAGCAAGCTACATATCAAGGCTGACTTCTACTAGCACCTGGCTGGAAGAAGGTCAGTAAAAGTCCCAAGGTACCCCAAGATCCCCTTCTGCCTGCCTTTTAGGCTCAGTCACTCAAACAGCCTCTGGCAGTACTTGAGTTATATGGGGTTGATTCTCAGTGAGTCACTAGGTAGGGGTGAGTGGTGTTCAACAGGTTAATACAGGTTCAAATTTGGTGCCAGTGCTGGTTCTGAAGCCACTCAGCAAATATCCTGGGGTATACCAAGCCTAGCCACCACCTTCTGGGTGCTCACACACCTTTGTGTTGGGGTGGGATCTCAGGGAGTCATCAGGGTGAGGTCAGCAGTTTATCAGGCCCAAACAGACCAAAACTTGGCTGTGTGAAGGGAGAACTGTGCTCCAGTTGAGCACACAAGGGTCTCTTTCCTAGAGCCACACAATTCAGTCTGCTCCACATTCTGCTGGGAAGGATGGCGCTCAGCAGAGCAGGGCCACCAAGAGTTGGGGAACGGGGCTAGTGGATCTCCCACGAGGAGGTGCCAGTCAAGCTTCAGGGAGGGTAGGATGTGCAGCCTCCACTCCAAAGCCATAGAACTCAGTCCATTCTAGATTTTGCCCCAATCTGAGCAGGGCAAAGCCACTACGATTTGGGAGGGTGGGTCTGCAGGAAGTCTGGGTGGTGGTTCTAGCAGATCTCAAGTGAGGGGGATGTGCCAGTCATAAACATCTTATTATTTATTTTTAATATTTTTGCATGTTCTAGGTTCTCTAGTACAACTCTGAATAAAAGGTAATAGTGGGCATCCTTGTCTTGCTCCCAGAGTAAAAGTTTTCAATATCAATATTAAATATTTTTTACTGTAAAAAATTCTAGATTAAGGAGCTTCTCTTGTATTTTAATGTTAAAAGTTCTTTCTGTAAAAATCATAAATATATATTACATTTAAAGTAAAATTATCTGTATATAATAAAATTATATTTTTCTTTTTAATTCTTTTAATGTGGCAGCTAATGCTAATTGATTTTCAGTTGTTGAGATAGTTTTATATTCCTGTAATAAACTCCACTTGGTCATAATGAACTGTCATGTGTGAAATGAACCTATTGTTACCATGAGCCATTCTTTATTGTTGGTAAAATTTTACTTTAAAGTCTACTTTGATACTTATATAGTTATAACAGCTTTTTTTTATAAAGGTAGTTTTGCATGGTATAGTTTTTCTATCATTTTATTCTCCACCTTTTTATATTTTTCTTTATTAGATATATCCCTTCAAAGCAGCACAAAGCTTTAAAAATTCTGATTTTTAAAAATATTAATTGGAGCATTAAGTTGATTTATAAGTAATGTAATTACTAATATGTTTGAATTTAAATTTACCATCTTACTATTTGCTTTCTATTTGTTCCATACATTCTGTGTTCTCATTTTTCTCCTTCCTTGCTTCTTTTTGGATTATTTATTATTCTATTTCTTTCCTTCTAATAGTGTGAGAAATATATATTATTTTATATCACTATAAATGCTGTTAGCAAGTGTTCTAATGAGTGGGCTACAAAATTCTATTTTGTTTTGACAGACTGAAGTGATAAATGAGGTATCTTTTCTCACTAGCAATCATGATTTTGATAGCAAGTTTTCTAAACATCAGACATCACACCCTGACAATATCACTCAGACTAATCTACAAAGAAAATTTGGTTAGAAGGACAAAGTACCCAGGAAAACTACTGCATACTCAACAGAATCACAACCTTCCAATATATAATACAATTTTTTATTTGGCTCAAATTATATTCCCACCTTGTTTTTCAAGTTTCACATTGGTAGTATATATAAACTTAAATTATCATTTAAAATGAGGTATTTATAGCTCTTCAAGAACAGTGAAAAGCATAGTAATATTAAGACAATTTTCTAAATATGTACAAGGCTTATAATTTATATTTAATTAAACCAGGACTTTATAAATGCAAAGAAAACAACTTACCTGGAGTTGAGAATGATTTAATTTGTGGATAGGGGAAATATAGTTTTAAAAAATATAAAACATGGCTAGGGCTTAACAGATATACAAAACAACAGGAGGTAAGAACAGAAAAAGAAATGTGTTCAGTTACATTCTTTCAGTAACATCCCTTGGAAATATTCTAATTAGACAGCATAAGAAACCCTTTCTGCACTTGGGTCAGCAAATTACAGCCTGTGGGCCAAAACTTGCTTCGCCCATTCATTTGTTTGCTTTTGTGGCAGAGTTGAGTAGCTGCAACAAGAGACCGTATTGCCTGCAAAACTAAAAATATGTATTATCTGATCTTTTAAAGAAGAAGTTTGCAGATCCCTGGCTAACAGGCTTTCATCTTTCCTATCTGCCTGGGGAAATCCTATTTTTACTTTGAGTTATCTTCAGGTATGCTAGAAAAGAGGCAGATGAGAAAAGACAAAGAAGGGAAATTTATAAAGGGGACAAAAACTATTGTTACCTTCACCTTCTAATCTGATACAGGCACTGTTCGTGATGTAAGTGCACTTCTGAGAATGCCAATGAGGTGCTTGCTCATGCTTCCTATACTGTCCCTTACTCACCCATATCCCTGGAGACCTTACTCTCATTTTCTGACATTTTTCTCCCTCTGAGCTATGGATGCAAATAGCTCAATCAAGACTCAAACAGAAGAAAGGAAAGGTCTCTTTTTGGAGCCTCCTAATACACTTACCTCCGGCACAGTGAATACATCCTGTTGGAGGCTGTGATTCTAAAATATTCTGGTTTTGAGCGAGAAGAGCTGCCACATATGGTTCCCAAACCTAAACGCTGATAGTCTCTGAAACAAGCTTTCTCCACTAACTGTTCCATTGTAGACTTCTCTGAGGCCTTCAGAGTGGTACTTGTGGGGAGTTCACTCTCATCTGAAACTGACAGCAGAAACAGATTTCAAAACAACGATGTCACTCAAAGTAGGAAATTAAAAATTTCCTTTTGAAGAGGATCCTTAAACCAAGAGAAGTTTATAGGTATTAAGGCTACAGGTCTATGTATATCACAGATCATGTAACTTTTAGGAGGAATCATTAACCTCTAGGAGGAATCATTATTCTCAAATTTAAATAGTAATGAATAGTCAAGAAATAAAATATCAGAAACTCAACTGACTCAAAATCTCAGCAGAATTAACTCAAAATGTCTAAAAATCTAATTTTGAATTCGTTACCCATAGTTTTGTTTCACTCAGGCTTGCTTATTAATGCCAAAGGGTAGTGATTTCTATTTAGGACTCTATGGAATAAATACTCAACTTTGTCAAAGGCAGGCTGTCAGTAAAATTAAACTTTGATGATATTATTATTATTTGTGTGTGTGTGTGTGTGTGTGTGTGTGGCAGAGACAGAGAGTCAGAGAGAGGGACAGGATAGGGACAGACAGACAGGAAGGGAGAGAGATGAGAAACATCAATTCTTTGTTGCGGTTCCTTAGTTGTTCATTGATTGATTTCTCATATGACCTTTGATATTATTACTACAAAATTTACCGCCAGGTTTCAGTTAACTTTTCAGAGCATAAATTTGTCTTAGAAATTTCTAGATTAAGTAGAAGTTCACTAGTGGGAAAAGACCTTTCTAAAAGAGGTATGAAGAAGTTATACTTTTTTTGTGAAAATATTTTTGTCAGAGGATGTGGTATACATGGGAAATTCCCTCACAATTTTGCAATAACAGGTTACAGAATCCTTTAAGATTTTAGATGTGGAATAATTTACCCAATAATCAAGTATTTTAGGGAGGATTAAACAAACAAACATTCCTAATTGGTACTGCATGTTCTAACTAAAAACAAGTCCATTGTTAACAACTGTCCGAATTTACTTTCCTATTTATTTTTAAAGTAGGAGAAGTCAAATTAAAGCTTATAAAGTTTTTGGAAATGTATTAAAAGTCATAATGTCAATAAATGGAACAATATAGCTCTCTTCTATTAGAATAAAAAAAAACCCCTAACTATTACCAATATACAACTTTGTGTATTGGTTTGTGAACTTCACAATGCAAATATCATGTATCAGTTTTGTGTTGCCTTTTATTTTCAGAGGAGCAAAGAGCATTATATAATTTGGCCTTTTGGTAAAATAACTATCATATAATAATAGTTTTGTTCCACAAAGTCATAAAGACTTTGAATTAGAAGAGTCAATAGTGATGAGTAGTGACAATTTTTTTAGGGCTTTCCATGTGACTGCAGAGGCTGGGGTTCCAGCAAATGGTCCCTTCAGTAATGTAATGGAAAGTGAGTCTTTTCATTGCCCAGAGGCAAGCTAGCAGGTACACATACTACAATAGAGAACTTTAGCCAGTGATGTCTCTCAAGATGAAACTTCTTTAGTATTTTTATTATCAGCATTATAAATTGTAGTTATATAAGCACTAGTGATTGATTCTAAAATTCTGAGAAGGAAAATGGTACAATGACATCCTGCTTCTTTATTAGATCAAACTCTCTCTAGTGTTAATTCCATAAGCATACTTGATACTGGGTTAAGGAATAGGAAATAGTCAATAAGAGATTTTGCTACTGGTTTTCTGATTCTATTTTCCTGAGTGAGAAGTTTCTCAGCTTCCCAGATTCTGTCCTTTTAAATATTTAGCAGACATTTTTTTTTATCATTTAAGAATCTCGTAACCTTAGGTATTCCATTTTGATTAAGAGTATCCACTATATTTTTACCAAAAACCCAAATCTTAACCTTTGAATATCCAATGTCCTTATATTCTTATTCCATAACAATGAGGTACAGGAACTACTTTATAACTAAAATGGGGTTTCTTTCTCTTCCTTTAACGAGATCCATATACCCATGGCCACTTACCTCTATGAATTTAGTTAAGGAGAAGTATAATTTAACAAAATCTTATATGAACAATGCAATATTGGTAAGATTCTTTTTTTCAGTTCTAGGAATATGGTAAGTGTCTCCAATCTTCTAATGATATCTAGGTTTTATGAGTCAGGCTTAGGTACAACTTTGTCTTAGTTTCTTATTCTTACTCATATAAAGAGAAATAAAATTGATTCATGAAGGAAAAACAAGTTCTCACATACCAGATATGTCATCTTCTTCATTCCATCCAGGACGACTTACTCTCTCTTCCACAATTGTCCCTGTCCTCTTCTTTAATAAATACTGACGCCCAATTGTCATTTTCCCTGCCCTTTTGGCACCTTTCACAATTGTTTTGGAGAAGGTGCTGTAAGTCATAAAACCAAAGAGAATGTCAAGTTGATATGAGGATAGCACTTCTATTTTTGATACCTCCATAGCTCTACTTGGTTCCTCCCCATTTGCACAACCACTAGTATTGTACAGACCTTCACTAAGCCTCTCCTTCTTTGATTACTTTTTACATGGCCGCAGGCTAAGTTCCAACAAAATATTGTTGTCATCAGGACACTGTTGCAGGCAAAAAAGTGCAAGAACCTAGAGTGGGACACAAACCACTTATCACCCCCAATCTAAACTCCTCAGTTTGGCTTTTTGGTCAAGCATGCCCCTAATCCAGTGTATCCACACTGCTGCCTCCACCAGTTCCCACAAACAATGGTGCACAGAGAGACAGCCGCCTCTTTCTACTGATTCAATGCTCTGCTAACTCACGGGCTTTTCTTTAAGAGCACATGATAAACATAGTTGGCAACATTTTACTTCTTTTATTTTAATTATTTATTGATTTTAGAGAGGGAAGGAGAGGAGAGAGAGGGAGAGACAGAGAAACATTGATCTGTCTCTGTAAGTGCCCTGACCAGGGATCGAACCCTCAATCTCTGTGCATCAGGACGACACTCCAACCAACTGAGCAATCTGGCCAGGTAACACCTTACTTCTTAAATGTTTTAAAAAGCTATCTGGTGTCCTATCTTCTGATACTGTAAACCTTTTGAGATATAGAAAAGAGTAATACAAGTCCCCTTTTTCAGAGGAGAAAAATAAGAAATCAGTGATTTAAGCATCCTTTTGAGAATAAGCTTTAGTTAAAGGGAAACTAGTATGTAAGTCAGACCTAAAACTATTTATTTATTTAAATAGTTTATCTTTTATTGCTGATAGAAAATTTGGGCACACAGTATTAAGAATCCAAAGAATTAAACAAAGAACCTGTTTTCTAAATACTCACATTGAGATGAAGGTTCATGCAAGACTGTTTTTGCTTATTTTCTCTTGACCACAAAGAACAGAACTCTCTTTGTGTTTTCTTGCCACTTGGTGAAAAGTGATAAGGATTCTTTTATTGTCAAACAGTTTTACTAGACCCTGTTTTAGTCATTTGAAATGTAAATTTGAGGGTTATGAAACATATTTTAGATAACTGTTAGAAATCATAAAATACTGGTATTTCCCGAATTAAAGCCTATAGTGAATCACTTCAGGTATAATTTAAACTCAACGGGAATTCTGAAACATTTTTTCCAACTAGAGCTATATCTTTTGTTTTATATAATCAAGACAATTTTAAGATATTTCAAAATTTAAAATTGCTAGATCTCTTTTGTAGCTGGGCAGTATAAGCTTGATACAATAAGATTAACTTTACATATAGATGTTTATGTAATTTCTCCCAACCCCCCCCCCCCCCCAGTAGTTTCTAACATAAAACACCTTCAAAAGCTTTGTTTCTTCCCTAGAGGACTGGGATAATGAATATCTAAGGCTCCTCTGTGACTCCATACGCTAAGGCTTGGTTCACCTTTAAGTATCTAGGAAGCTGTTCATGCTTTAGCATATCACACCTAAATATATATATGTGTTGAGTGGTACAGGTGACATTATGCAACTGAGCAATGATACACCGTCTGGAACCTCAGATCTTCTATAAGGCCTGCCCACTTTCAGGCAAAGGAAAAGCTTTTTTGTCCAGAGTCTGCAGAGTACTCCCTTATATGTGAATTGTATTGGCAGATACCCAAATTCCAGATGATTAATGATGAAAGAACTGAAATATTAGCCCTTACATGTAGTTGCTAATTGAAGAGAGTTTTAAAGCAATTGTTATTTTTTAATAACTGAAAAAAAATTTTTTTAAACGAGAGTAGGGGAGATAGAGAAACAAGACTCCCGCATGCTCCCTGACAGAGATCCACTTGGCAACCCTGTTTAGGGTCGATTCTCTGCCCATCTGGGGATGCTTGCAACAGAGCTATTTTTAGCGCCTGATGTATCCTCAGCACCCAGGGCTTGAATCAGTTGAGCCATGGCTGTGGGAGGGGAAGAGAGAGAGAGAGGAAGAGAGAGAGAGAGAAAGAGAGAGAGAGAGAAAAAGAGAGAGAGAGAGAGAGAGAGAGAGAGAGAGAGAGAGAGAGAGAGAGAGAAAGAGAAAGAAAGAAGAGGAGAGGGATGAAGAAGCAGATGATCACCTCTCCTGTGTGCCCGAACCGGGAACTGAACCTGGGACTTCCAAATGGTGGGTTAATGCTCTACTACTGAGCCAACCGGCCACGGCCTAATAATTTAAATTTAAGTTTCAACATAAATTTCTAAAAATTTTCATCAGAAAATAAGGGTTCCAACTAAAGAACTATGACAACCAAATACAATGCCTGATTCTGGATTGCATCCTAGACCAAGCAGGAAAAACAAGTAGTTACAAAGGAACATCAGTAAAATCTGGTATAGATTCTGGGATAAATAAAAGTTTTATATCAAGTAAATTTCCTGGTTGTGATTACTGTACCGTCATTATATAAAATAATGTTTTTGTTCTTAGGAAATACAGTTGGATGTATTTAAGGATAAAGAGACATATTGTATGTAACTCAAATGGTTTAGAAAAAAATATAGATGAGAGAGAGTGATGAAGAAAATGGAGTAAAATATAAACAATTGTGCATCTGGGTAAAAGATATACAGAAATTCTTTGTATTAGGTTGTAACTTTTCTGTAAATTTAAAATTGCATCAAAACAAAAGGTCACAAAAAAATAAAAAGAAAAAAATAAAGGTTCCCATCTTTAGATGGAAGCAAAACTGTCTGCTAGGCCTGGATATTAATGAAAACTGAAAGGGGTGTGCAAAGGCAGTTAGGAAAGTGATCAATACGAAAAAAAGGGAAAACAAAATTTCATACTCGAAAAATGCATCGTGAGCAACAGATATGATAGTCAATCCTCTCGTAGCTCTTGAGTTTTGAAAGTTGTCACACTTATCAATGCTGCTCTCTGAGCTTGGTCCAATGGGCTCGACAGAAGGGCAAACAAAAAGAGCAGTCTTTACACCTTAACCCAAAGGATAGGTCACTTTCCCTGACAGTCAACCATGGAAGAGCTGACTAAAGAAACCAGACTGTCTTCTCACCGAAAGGAAGTATTCTTTTCCTTCTGTTTGGGTAAAATTATTTGTGGGGTGGTTTGCCCAGCAGCAAAAGCAAAGGTGGTGAAAATGGACTGAGGATAACGGAACTTCATCAGCTGCTTCCTGAAGATCTCCACTACTTCAGGACTCACTTCCTCATCAAATGCGACTTTAATCAGCTAGAGACAAAAGAGATTAAATGCATCAGAAGCATTAAGATTTCTAGATAATTTCCCCCAAAATTACTAAAATAACAAAAAATAATCATACTAAATGGCAGGAGTTTAGAGGTTCAAGGGACCTTGGTTATCATGCAATTCAATTTTTAAATTTTAAAAATAAAAATTGTGACTCAGAGAAGTTTAATTGACATGGCTGTTAGTTGGCACAAAAAATCATATAACTTGAAGTTGGGTTGCTTTCAGACTACCTTTTCTATGATGGGATAGAAATTAACTTACAGTGGCTGAAGTAGAAACATGTGCTTCTCATTTCTCAACTGTTCCTTCTAGATAGGGAATATGGGCTAACTAGGTTTCTTCTGACCCAGAGATACTACAAATCTAGTAAGGAAAAAATTCAGTGTGACTAGAATCCTAACCAGTTTAGCCAGGCCATATTCTAACTTCAGAGTCCTTGGGCAGTTGAAATGGTGAAGAAATCCCTAGGAAGTCACTGCTGTCTGTCAGGTGATGGGAGATCTGCAGCCTCACCTTTCCCACTATTAGCATTCAGAGGAACCAGGGAGGGCTTCTTGACCAAAAGGAATGAGGCAAGAATTGGAGCCCTTGGAAACCTGAGAAGTCAAAGGCCAGGCATGAAGCGGAGCAAGGGAAAAACTAAGACAAGACTACTCATCCAGTGTCTGGTCTGTAGCCATAATTCCACAAGTTCTGATACGGTCAGTACTCCCTGGAAAAACCTTTGATTTATTAGGGGTTTCTTAGTACCAATAGTACTTAAGCCCTAGCTATAATGATCAGCATTTTACTTCTTCCACAGAAGAGCCATACAGCATTCCCTTCTGAAACAGATGCCAAGAGAATTGCTTTCTATGTAAAGTCTTTATCAAACAAAGATTGAGGCATGACTTGGCAGAGAACAAGAGTCAATTGTGGGTGTCTGAATTTCTAAGATCATTAAGAATTGACAGGTAATCTGCTGTTTCTCTGAGGTGGTCCCAGGTCTCAGGAAATGAGGGATTAAATCCGAGACTACTCATGTGCTCACACAGTTGAAGATTACCCTCTTGGAACCTCTGATGCTCCTCATCCACTAACTGCGGACCACACAACCATAGAAAGTGGCCACAACATCATTTGTAGAAAACTTTTAAATAACAAGAATGGCCCCCTTTCTTTCTTCTTCTTCTTTTTTTGTTGTTGTATTTTTCCAAAGTTAGAAGTGGGGAGGTAGTCAGACACACTCCTGCATGTGCCCGACCAGGATCCACCCCACATGCCCACCAGGGGGCGATGCTCTGCCCATCTGGGTCGTTGCTCCACTGCAATCAGAGCCTTCTAGAACCTGAGGTGGAGGCCATGGAGCTGTCCTCAGTGCCCAGGCCAACTTTGCTCCAATGGAGCCTTGGCTGCAGGAGGGGAAGAGAGAGATAGAGAGGAAGGAGAGGGGTAAGGGTGGAGAAGCAGATGGGTGCTTCTCCTGTGTGCCCTGACCGGGAATCAAACCTGGGACTTACACACGCCGGGCTGATGCTTTACCACTGAGCTAACAGGCCAGGGCCTGGCTCTCTTTCTTAATACCTGAAAAGATGCTGATGTGATCTGCAGTCCCTCTTGCATGTTCTGCTGTAGCTGGTTCTGCATTGTGATTTTCTTCTCCTTGGTGATGGAGGCAATGGGAAAACTTCGCATAACCGTCTGCTCACCAACTACAGGGAGACAGGGCACAGACTCAGCAATAGCATGGTACAGGTCATTTCTAGACTCTCTGATGCTCTCACTGCAGCAGCCTCTGCTGGAGAAACGTGTCTGGAGAGGACAATGCCCAGGAATGCAGTGAGAGAAAACGCTGTGATTCTAGAATTACATTTATTAATTTTACTGCATGGTCATTTGCGCCTGAGACACAATCCTTTCTCCGAATGAAGGAGCTGTCACAGCCTGCCAGCTTTCGTTCCAGTTCCCCAGTCTCTGGGTGCCATACAAGACCACTTGGTTTAAGATTCTCTTACAGGAAGGGCAGGGTTTTATACAGAAAAACAGAAGTATCCTCAAAGACTAAAAAGATATCTATGATATTTAATGTAAGAATAAAACAAAAGAGAAAAAAATTTAAAGTCTGTTTCTGTATGTGGGAAGAGGTGCCCTACTACATGTATGTGCCGTTGGAAGAGAGAGGACCGGGCTCAGTCCCAAGATTTGTAGGTGTTTAAATACTAAAGCAAAAACAGGGAAAATATAAATAATTATTTATCAAGTATCTGAAGTTACAGAGATGAGAGTCTTGACAAGAAGTGTCACATGTGGGACCTGGTTGGGTGGTTCAGTGGATAAAGCATCGACCGGGAGTGCTGGGGTTGTGGGTTCGATCCCTGGTCAGGGCATGTATGAGAAGTAATCAACAAGTGCACAACTACATGAAACAACTAAGTGGAACAACAAGTTGATGCTTCTTTCCCTCTCTCTCTCTCTTCCCCTTCCTCAAATCAATGGGGAAAAAGAAGGTGGAGAGTTTTCTGTTCCCCATGAGACAGGAGAGTCACATATAGAACATAATAACATGTGATTAGTTCCCAGGTTTGAGGGAACAAGACTAAATATTTCAGAAGCGGCAAAGATTTCTGCATCCTAAACGGCTACAGAATGATTCCTGGAGGAAGTGAGAGGGAAAGTGAGCTTTGAAGAAAGTGTATGTTTGGATTCCTAGCGGGGAAAAGGGAAGGCATTTCAGACAGTCATACCAGTAACAGAACAGGAGCAACAATAAATAGGGAAGGTCCCTGAGCCAGTGAGGCAGCGGGGTGGGATCTGATCCGGGTTTATGTGACTGAAGTGCCCATATACTTATCCACTCATTATCATCAGAATTCCTCATTCCTTGGACCTGTCAATTCCTAACCTGGAAAATTCTGATTATCCTCTATACCCAGGGGCTAAACAAAATCAGGATGAACATAGGATTTAAGTTCATGGATGTATTAAACAGTCTATGCTTACATGACACATATAAAATGATCAGATTTCTATGTCATTAAAGGAAAAGTATTAAATTAGAAATTTAAAAAGAGAAATAAAATAAAAGAGGCAAATAAAAAAGTGTTCTCTGATTTAAAAATTTTTTATAAAATGTGAAATTAACCACAAAATTGACAGGATAAAGCAGAGGACAATACAAGCTTTCACAGTAAGTATGTCATTGATTTGCTGAAATTAGAGCAATTTAAATGACCAAGAGTTTCATATATTTATATGTCTACTATATATGTTTATGGCCACTGAGCTCACAAAAGTCATTGTACAAAAATTATAAGTACAGGATACTTAGTTTCTCTTAAAAACACATGTGCTTTCTTTTTTTTCTTAAAACAATTTTTAAAAAAAAATTAATTGATTTTAGAGAGAGAGGAAGGGAAAGAGACAGGAACATTAATCTGTTTCTGTACATGCCCTGACTAGGGATCAAACTAGTAACCTCTGTGCTTCAGGACAATGTTCTAATCAACCGAGCTATCTGGCCAGAGCACATACATGCTTTCAAATACAAATGTAGTTTGTGTATAATATGACAGAAGAGGGCCGAAAAATTATGCTCTATTTTCATTCTTTTTCAAAATGAGCACTATTCCTATGGATTCATTTTGTTTATTGAAAATTATGGCTTTTTGATTATATAGTAAATAATCTTTCATGACCAAGATAATGAACCATCTTGATTCTATCCACACCAAGAATTATACAACTGTAAGATTTTAAAGACACTGTATTTTATACATCTGAATTCTACTGTCTAACAAAATGCAGAGCACACAGTATGTGCTCATCAAATGCTTCTGAATAATTTCAGATGATGAAGGAACTTTAGTGACCATTTATCCCAATGGCTCCCAATCCTCAGTATGCATCCCAATCACGTCTGGCCTTAAAAACATACAGCTACCTAGGTCTCCCTATTCTTACAATCCTAATTCAGATTTGAATTCAACTCTTTGAAGGTTGGGCCTAGAATTGGTATTATATGTTAAAGCTTTCTAGATAATTCAGATTCATTAGTCAAGACTGTGAACCACTGTGTTATCACTAATAAAGCTCAATTCTTTCATTTTTATTTATTTATTCATTTTAGAGAAGAGAGACAGAGAGAGAGAGAAAGGAGGAGGAGCAGGAAGCATCAACTCCCATATGTGCCTTGACCGGGCAAGCCCAGGGTTTTGAACCAGCGACCTCAGCATTCCAGGTTGATGCTTGATCCACTGCGCCACCACAGGTCAGGCCAATTCTTTCATTTTTATAAAAGAAAAACTGAAATCTACAGAGGTTAGAAGACTTAAGATATCAAGATCAGTCAACAACAATTTAAATCTGAGCTTCTTGATTTGGAGTCAAACCTAATATGTGTTTCCATCAACCATGATAGTTTGTAGAGAGACTACAGTGATTTTTGTTCTTTATTCTTAAATTTGTGTTGACATGGTTTCAACTGTCCCACTTAATATAACACCATCCAAACCCATCATCATGCCCGCCTGCCCTATCAAAGTCTCTTTCCACCCTGTTCTCCCACGTTGCCCTATCTCCACCCCCCTTTCCTCTGGCTATTGTTACCCTGTTGTCTGTATAGATAGATGTGTTATGTATATATGTTTTTTTTTGCTAATCCCTTCACCTTCTTTGATCTTGTCCTCTCTTACCCCTTCCCTGTGACAGCTGTTCATCTGTTCCCTGTGACCCTGCCTCTGTTGAGAGACTAGTGATTTTAAAAAGACGATTCAAACTTGATAGGACATGATATTCCTTTCTAATATAGAAGATGTATAGGGTAGTAGAAAGTAGAAATAGAAGTTGAGAGAATTTAATGACTAGAAGAGAAGTTGTCTGCTAAGTGGGAAATGGAGTTAGTGGAAATGGGATGAGAGGGAGGTGGGGTTAGTTGGTGTTGTACAACCCTGTGATGCTTAGCACATTGTGCCAAAAAAGTTAGCTTTACAGTTAACTGTAGAACTCAGAAAGGTAGGGCAATCAGCAAGGGGCACTGTTAGCAACCAGACACTGTGAATATTCCTAGTCACAATATGCTGCAATAAATTTATTGTTAAGAAGATACTTTGGATCTTCGAGTAAGACTCTATGATCCAAATTATCAGTAGCTATGATAGACAAAAGTATTGTTAAAAAAGCATGTGTGGCAAAAGGCTTACTTGGAACCTGAAATGATCTGCAAATCACTATACCAGATGGAACCACACCTCACGGAGCAACATGCACAACCATATTTTCATGGCATCACATGAACCGTACCTAGCTGGTCATGGGGCGTCCCTCTGAACAGAATTCTATATGTTGTGAGGAACAAGGCTCCTTCTGCTGGCAGCAGCTGGGGGCCTCCAAGAAGACCTCCTGTGGCTTCTTCTCTTCCGTCAGGATCAAGAAGGACACGAAGACCTTCACAGACAATTTCTTCTCCTGGCAGTAAAGCAGGTCTAAGAATCTTGGGCTAACAATAAAAAAAGTATTTTAGACATAATTCTTGTGAGGTTTCCAACACTTAGACAAGGTTATCTTTTCAGTTACAGATCTAAAAAACTTGAGCCAGACTTCCTAGGTAGTCAAAATGAGAAAAAAGTTTTGGGAAGAGGCATAAATGTTGTATCTTCAAGCAGATATGAGAAGATTTTTTGCAGCACTACTTATTAAAAGAAAAGTCATTGGGAATGACTAAGATGTTTGAAACAGCTATTCAATGTAGTAATTTTTAAAAAAGTGACACGAGTCCCTGGCCGCTTGGCTCAGTGGTAGAGCATTGGCCTGGCGTGTGGATGTCCTGGGTTTCATTCCTGGTCAGGGCACACAGGAGAGGCAACCATCTGCTTCTCCACTCCCTCCTCCCTCTTCTCTCTCTTCTCCTCCTATTGCCATGGCTTGGTTGGAGCAAGTTGGCCCCAGGAACTGAGGATGGTTCCATGGCCTCACCTCAGGTGCTAAAAGAGCTCAGTTGCTAAGCAATGGAGCAACAGCCCCAGATAGGCAGAGCATCGCCTCATAGGGGGCTTGCTGCATGAATCCTGATCCTGGTGCATGTGAGAGTCTGTCTCTCTGCCTCCCCACTTATCACTTAAGAAAAATTAAAAAAAAGAAAGTGACAAGAATTTATATGTGTTAACATAGAATGATATCCCAGATCAAACTAAGTAAAAAACATGTTGAAGGCCCTGGCTGGTTTGCTCAGTGGATAGAGCATCAGCCCAGTGTATGGACATCCTAGATTTGATTCCCAGTCAGGGCATACAAAAGAAAAGACCATCTGCTTCCCTACCCCTTCCCCTCTTCCTTCTCTCTCTGAATCTCTCTCTTCTCCTCCCACAGCCAGTAGCTCAATTGGTTCCAGCATCGGCTCTGGGTACTAAGGATAGTTTGGTTGAGCACTGGCCTCAGGTCCTAAAAATAGCTCAGTTGATATGAGCATCAGCCCCAGATGGCGGTAAATTCCCATCAAGGCACATGTGGGAGTCTGTCTCACTATCTCTCCTCCTCTCACTTAAAATAAAAAGTTGCAAACCAGTATGTATATTATGATCTCCTTTTTGAAAAAAGAAATTTGTAAAAATATGAACCAAACTATTATAGGTGATACTATCATGGTTAAGGATCATGGTGGGGTGGGGGTAGGGAAGATCATGGGGGACTTTCACTTTGTACAATGTCTATTTCTTTAATGTGTCAATTTTATACAAAGAGCATGGTTTTATTTGTAAAGTAGAAAAACAAACACTTAAAAAATGGATGCATCTTTAAATTAAAGACTCACTCTTCTTGGCTCTTATTGAAGATTAACATAATAAATGGCCAAGTAATGACATTTAAACATTTTAGGATATAAGGAACCACATGATACACTCCTCTGAAGAGTTCAGTACTAGGAAAACAAATCCATCTCTCCTGAAGATCTAATATACTTCTTTTAAAATAAGCAATAAAAGCTATATAAATCGGCACTATCCTTTTTCTTGGTTCTAAGAAACTCTGAGCTCTCAGATTTCTGACAGAAATATCTTTCTTATCCATCTGGCTTCTGATTTCTCCTTTGAATTGATTTTCAATAATTCTGTTGTATAGGTAAGACGGCCCTGAACACTAGTCCACAGAGTGGTGCCAGACTGGCTGCAGAAGAACCACCTGGGAGGGTTGTGAAAGCAGAGGTTCCCAGCCAGGTCCTAGGATACTCCAAAAGGGAAGCAAGGAACCAGGAGGGTGGGGCAAGGATTAGGACTCTCAATTTTAACAGACTTCTCAGATACTTGTGATGTAAGCTTGTAATGTATACAGATTTAAGAACTTGGTGTTTTTATGGTAACTGCCCTAGGTCTTTTTTTTGAAGTAGGCAGAGCATAAAATTTTGACTTGGAAGTTGAACATCCGTAGTTTATGACCTGCCTATAAAAGCTGACTCAACAAAGGGGTTACTATTGCTCCTCTGTTGATTCCCCTATTTGGTACCCTTTTTATGAGGATCTATGTGATTAACTCCACTGAAAGTTTACGGTATCATTGAAACTGGAGCTGGTCTTTGTAAAAGGATGGGAGAAGGCCCTTTGGGGGCACGGGAGTCTATTGTTGCTGTGTTTATGAAGAGATGGTATAACCCGGAGCATGTGGTCTGAAATAGTTACCTTTTGTATGGGTGGCAGTCTTCTACTCTCTCGATGCACTGCTTCCAGGGTCTCAATGTGCATGGCTACAATGCCTGGGATTAGTCAGAGTATTCAAAATGAAAGAACACAAAACAAGCAGAATTACAACAAATTCTGGATATTTTAGAATTAAACACTAATCATATTTTGGTAGTTCCTCAGAGTTAAATCATGGAACCAGCAACAATTCCTAGGAATATATCCAAAAGAACTGAAAATAAGGATTCACACACATACTTGTAGATCAATATTCATAGTAACACTATTCCCCAAAGCCAGAAGATAGTAACAATCCAAGTGTCCATCAATAGAAAAATAGAGAAAAAAAAAAGGTGGTAGACCCATACAATAGAATATTCTTCAGTTATAAAAAAGAATGAAGTTCTGATACCTGCTAAAACAAGGATGAACCTTGAAAACATTAGCTAAGTAGAGCCAGACATAAAAGAACAGATGTATGATTTCACTTATATGCAATATATAGAAGAGGCAAATTCATAGTGATAGAAAGTAGATTAGAGGTTACCAGGAGCTGGGGGGTAGAGACTGCCTGAGTTATTGCTTAATGGGTACAGAGTGTCTGTTTGGAGTGATACAAAAGCTTCTCTAATAGTGGTGATGGTTGTATACACTGTGAATGTAATTAATACCATTGAATTTTACACTTATAATGGCAAATTTTATACTATATGTTTTATCACAATTAATTAAAAAAACTAATCAGAACATAATAAGTACAGTTGGTACTCCATATCTGTGGGTTCTGCATTTGCAGATTCAACTAAGTGTGGATGAAAAATATAAGGTCTACCGGAAAGTTCTGTCCGTTTCTATCACAACAAGTTTTGACACGTAAGCACATGTTTATTTGGCGCATGTGTGCCTCTCTATTTTTATCACTTAATGTATACATACTGACGTATCAAATTAACTAAAACAAAGTTGATTCACGTTAGTCTTATGTGTGAAGCGATAGTGTACCCATGGCTACTGATAAAATTCATTTACGCCCCTGTAATTTTTACGAATTTCAACAAGGAAGAAATGCTACAGAAGCATGTCTGTCGCATCCACCATATTCCCCGGACTTAGCACCCTCTGATTATCACTTGTTTTTGTCCTTACAAAATTTTTTGAAGGGCAAAAAATTCAAAAATGAAGAAGATATCAAACAAGCACTGGTTCAATTTTTCGCATCAAAAGATAAAACATTTTCAAAAATGGGATATACAAATTGCCCTCACACTGGTAAAAAATCATTAATAATAATGGCAATTATATTATTTAATAAAGTTTATTGACAGTTAGAAAAATTTGTATTTTGTTTTATTCCAAAAATGAACAGAACTTTCTGGTAGACCTTATATTTTTAAAAGTTACATTGTTGCTTGACCAGTTGGTGGTGCAGTGGATAGAGCATCGGACTGGGATGCAGAGGACCCAGGTTCGAGACCCTGAGGTCGCCAGCTTGAGCGTGGGCTCATCTGGTTTGAGCAAAAAGCTCACCAGCTTGGACCCAAGGTCGCTGGCTCGAGCAAAGGGTTACTTGGTCTGCTGAAAGCCCGTGGTCAAGGCACATATGAGAAAGCTATCAATGAACAACTAAGGTGTCGCAACAAAAAACTGATGATTGATGCTTCTCATCTCTCTCCGTTCATGTCTGTCTGTCCCTATCTATCCCTCTCTCTGACTCTCTCTCTGTCCCTGTAAAAAAATAAAAATTAAAAAATTAAAAAAAAAAAGTTACATTGTTGGCCCTGGCCAGTGGCTCAGCAGAAGAGCATCAGCCCGGTGTGTGGAAGTCCTGGGTTCAATTTCCGGTCAGGGCACACAGGAGAAGTGACAATCTGCTTCTCCATTCCCCCCTCCCTTTCTTCTCTCTCTTCATCTCTTCCCTTCCTGCAGCCATGGCTTGAATGGTTTGAGCAAGTTGATCCTGGGCACTGAGGATGGCTCCATGGCCTTGCCTTAGGTGCTAAAATAGTTCGGTTGCTGAACAATGGAGCAATGTCCCAGATGGGCACAGCATTGCTGGGTAGGGGGCTTGCAGGATGGATCCCAGTCCGGGTGCATGTGGGAGTCTGTCTCTCTGCTTCCCTGTTGTCATTTAATGATAATAATAAAAAAGTTAAATTGTTGCTGAGTGTACTATATGGTTAGGTTTATAATTGTTGCATCTGTACTGAATATGTACAGACTTTCTTTCTTGTCATTATTTCTTAAACAATATGGTACAACTATTTATATAGTATGTATATTATATAAGGCATTATAAGTAATCTAGAGAGGATTTAAAGTACACAGGAGGATCTGCATAGGTTATATGCAAATACTATGCCATTTTATATAGGGGACTTGGGCATCCATGGATTTTTGGTATCCATGAAGGGCCAGTGGAGTCCTGGAACCAATCCTTTGTGATAGCACTGGAGGACTATAAGTAGCATGGCTAAACTACATGGATGACAAGTATTATAGGTGTTAGGCTAGAAAAAGTAGACCCATAAGAACAATTCTTACGCATTTAACTCCAATATTCTAGTTCTTTAATATCTGCAAAGGGATTACCTGGTATCATACAATGAAGGCTCTTGATGTGATCCTGAGTAACTCCACTCTCTGTACAAACTTTGTCAATAAATCGGGTAATGAAACGCACAACGGAATTGGCGATGTCGTTATTTTCTGAGTCTTCAAACCCACTTTCTGTATCATAGCTCTCAGCAACACTTCCTGCAATACTAAGAAAATCAAGGAAAGAAATCATGGTCAGTATTCAAAATATGACAAATTACTACTACATCCCAGTCAATTTCCACAGCAGTTTAAACTTGCTTAAAGAGATGTCTACTCAAGTTGAAGGCACACTTAACGCTGTGGCTCCTTTATAAGTGATGATGGTGAAACCTGATATTCTGCTTGCCTACATCAAAAGCTATTGTCAGGGATTGTTCTTTGGACCCAGATTAAAAAATATTTTTTTTAATAAGGAATACCTTCTATTCTCCTAAAAGGAACCCAGGAACCATAGAAAACAAAAAAGTGACTTTTTAAACTTTTTTTCTGATACTACTTAAATCTTCTAAAAAAACTTATCCCCCTAAGTTAATTACCACATGGAGCCAAAGTAACATAGCTACCTTTGGCCTTAGGCAACTGGGGGACATGTTCCCCAGTAGGCAAAGTAAAAATAACATTTTCCAGCAAATAGCACATTCTTCCAAATGGAAGAACCAGATTATCCTATGAATCTTTCTCTTTTTTTTAAAGACTTTATTCATTTTTTATTTATTTTATTTTTGTGACAGAGACAGAGAGAGGGACAGATGGGGACAAACAGACAGGAAGGGAAAGAGATGATCAGCTTCAGTCCTTTGTTGCAGCTCCTTAGTTGTTCATTGATTGCTTTCTCATGTGTGCCTTGGGGAGGGGGGCTACAGCAGAGCAAGTGACCTCTTGCTCAAGTCAGCGACCTTTGGGCTCAAGCCAGCGACCATGGGGTCATCTATGATCCCATGCTCAAGACAGATGAGCCTGCGCTCAAGCCAGTGACCTTGGGGTTTCAAACCTGGGTTCTCCACATCCAAGTCTGACACTCTATCCCAGGGGTCTCCAAACTACGGCCCACGGGCCGCATGCGGCCCCCTGAGGCCATTTATCTGGCTCCCGCTGCACTTCCGGAAGGGGCACCTCTCTCATTGGTGGTCAGTGAGAGGAGCACATTGACCATCTCATTAGCCAAAAGCAGGCCCATAGTTCCCATTGAAATACTGGTCAGTTTCTTGATTTAAATTTACTTGTTCTTTATTTTAAATATTGTATTTGTTCCTGTTTTGTTTTTTACTTTAAAATAAGATATGTGCAGTGTGCATAGGAATTTGTTCATAGTTTTTTTTTTTTATAGTCCAGCCCTCCAGCGGTCTGAGGAACAGTGAACTGGCCCCCTGTGTAAAAAGTTTGGGGACCCCTGCTCTATCCACTGCACCACTGCCTGGTCAGGCAAGACTTTATTCATTTTAGAGAGAGAGAGAAAGAGAGAGACAGCAAGAGAGAGAGAGAGAGAATAGGGGGAGGAGCAGGAAGCATCAACTCCCATATGTGCCTTGACCAGACAAGCTCAGAGTTTTGAACTGATGATTTCAGTGTTCCAGGTTGCCATTTTATCCACTGCACCACCACAGGTCCGGCCTATGGACCCTTCTTTTGTTTGTATTTCTCTCTCTCTGAGTGCATCACAGCCCTTTTGATTACTCTAAAACTATCATTCTTCTGTAAGTGGTAACATCATGCATGAGAAGGCAATAAATCTGAAGTAGAGGATGTGAGACATCATTCCCTGCCCTTGTCGCTCATTCAGTGCCCACTATTCAACAGATGCCCCACCTCCTCTTCCTTCTTTTAGACTGCTGATTATGTAAAAGATGCATTTGCTGGTTCTCTTTCCTCCAAATCCAACCACCCTAGCTGAATCAGTGTTAAAGTGAGCTGAGCAGTGAATATGGCCATCATATCGTCCCAAAGCATTAACAAACTTAGATGCTTTAGCCTTTCACAATGTAAACTAGGTTGTAGAAAATGTGAAAATGTCATGAAAGGCATAAAAAGCAAGGTGGGAAAAAGAGTAACGGACGTGCTACTTAAGACAGGGAAGTCAGGAAGGCCTCTCTGGGTAGGTGACATCTGAGCTGAGAAGTAAATGAATGAAGTAATTCTTACGTGTATTTCAGGGAAAGCATTGCAGACTGTGGGATAATAAGTACAAAGGCCCTGAGGCAGCATTATGCTTAGAGTGTTTGACATCAGCCTTAGCAAGGAGTCAGATTTGGTTGACAGAGAGTGATAGGAAATAAGGTCAGAGCAGAAGTCAGGGGCCAGATCCTGTCAGGAATGAAGAGTTGTTGTAGAGCTGAGAGGAATGTGTGGTTGAGAACATGATTATAGTGGGTGGTTTTTATAAAAAGGTTCACTATCATGGTTATAGGCAAATGTAGTGGATAAGTGAGGAAAACAGGGCCAAGAAACAAATACTCACTTAGTAAGAAGGAGTTCATTACTAATTTTACAAAGTGATTTTGTAAGCTGCTCTGGCAGAAAGTAACTGAAGGGCTGGGTCAGTAGTACACGAGACACTGGAAAATCAGGTCATGAGAAAGGAGAGAGTATGGCAGGTGGTTGAGAATAGTTGCATGAAGTGGAGGTCTTCTAGTGGAAAAGAGCTGAGCATGTCTGAAAATGATTAATTGTTGACATACATTCAGCAACATTTGTCCAAAATACTTTATATTTTCTGCTAAACCAGGAAGAACAGGACGGCCTCTGTGTGTGCACATTCGGTACCTGTTTGTGACAATGCTGTTGCTCCCACTCTCCCAGTCGCCTGGTGCTGATGTTCTTAGGAGCTTATTTTTACTTGTATCTAGAGGCACTAGCAGGTTGACCATGAGGTTTGCAAAGTGAATGGCCTGACTGAAGACAATGCTTTCCTCCCGCTGCACCAGCTCCTGCTGCGTGGATTTGCTCAGAGTGGGCCACAGGCAGAGCTGCTCAGCTGCCAGGTCCATTGCTGTCTTCTCCTGATATTGGTCATCAGGAAGCTTGTTCTAAAAAAACAAAGTGACATAATCCAAGTCCATCACTTCACATGAAATTCAAAAACCATGGAGGATGTTTCAATAATTTATTAAATACCTATACCAGAAAAAATGAAAACATATATAAAACATAACAACAACAACAAAGCAAAACCTAGTTTTTTATACCCAGATCCAGCCAGCCTTGAGTGGAACCTACGTGACAAACCCAAGGACACAGCAGCAGAGCACAGAGGGATACACTTCTCATTGCTGACACTTCATTGAATTTATTTCTCTCTGTGGCTCCATCCATTTTTGGTTGCCAGTTATAACAAATTATTAACCTGAGTACCTATAAATGCTCGGGTATAAATGTTCAAGTATCATTTATTCTTCTGCTCTTTGGGAGAAAAAGATAGAATGACCAAAGTCAAAATACAGAGCTAGATTTCCTTGTAAATAGGGGACTCAAACATTATACATGAGTATATGGGTGACTATGGGATTTTTAAGAGGGGCTTCTTGGTAGGGTGAAGAGTTACACAATAATAGTAACTGACATCTGCATGGCACATTACAGATTGTAAAGGGCTGGTCTATCTACAGTCTCACTTGTATCTAGCCTGGGGGTCAGAGGTAGACTTCTTTAGAATACAGGACACAGAAGCATTGTAATGTGTTTGCTTTACAAATGCTTTTGGGATATACTACCAATAGCATTATAGCTACTTTAAAAACTGTCAAAGGCTCTCCAGCAGCCCAATTATTTCTGGAACACAACCTCAAACTAATAGTGCCTGTCCTTATCCAAGTGCATCTGATATTGTGAAAGAAAAATCTGAGTTTAAATTAAACCCAATTGCACATACAGTACAAAATAATAATTTGGAATATCCTATAGTGTTATTTGTTATTAAAATTTCTGCTATAACCATACTTAATATTAGACCAAAATATATTTAAATTTATGAGGCAGAGAAATATTTGAATACTACTGTGTGAGTTCCGTTAGATATCTCAGTTCATTTATCTCACAAAATAGAAGGCCAAATTAAAATAGAAAGTGTTGGGAAGGATCAGCAACAATGGATTAGCCCAGGATGTAAAATTAAAAATTCCTCAAAGTAAATCCACAATGATAATTAGTCTTTAATTAGCCTCATTCAATTAATGAGGATAAAAATTTCTAACATTTATTTTTCATGACATGTCAGGTACTCTTCAATGTACTTTACTTGTACTAGACATTAAAAAATTTTTTTTTGAGAGAGAGGGTGTGAAAGAGAGAGACAGGAAAAGAGAGTGAGAAGCATCAACTTTGTAGTAGCTTGAGCTTCTGTACATGCTTTAACCCGGGGGCTCAGGATGAGCCAGTACCCAGTTGTTCAAGCCAGCGACCGTGGGCTTCAAGCCAGTGATTCTGGGCTTCAAGTCAGTGACCTCTGGGCTCAAGCTGGCAAGCTTTGTGTTTATGTGGACTATCCCTTGCTCAAACCAGCAGCCCCACACTGACGAGCCCGTGCTCTGAGCCAGCGACCTTGGGGTTTCAAATCGGTGATATCAGTGTTCCGGGTCACTGCTTTATCCATTGTGCCACCACTGGTCAGGCTAGACATTAAAATCTTATATAATTATATCTATTCATTTCACCAATGAGGAAATAAGGCCCAGGGGGAAACATGAATTGCCCAAGACCAGATAGTGAACAACATTTTAAATTTTCAGAAAAATTTTAACTACTTGTTCAAATTAAAAACAATTTTCTTCATTTTAAAATATTTTCTGGATATTTTTCTTAAAAATATTGTATGCTAGTAAAATAAATAGAAACATATAGAATATTACTAGAAGAAGACCTAGATTCATTGTTGGCATACTTTTGAGCAGTATGTAAAAATTTTGAGTAAAATGAAATAAATTTTACATTTATTTTAAAATCAGTTAACTTTAATTTGACATTTCTTCAAGAAGTTAATGGGACAAAGACATGTGCGTGGGTAATTTAGGTTCATTCTATTCAATTTTCTATAATTGTTTCCAGGGAATTCTTATTTATTAAAATATAACATAATAATTCTAGTGCTAGAGACTGTATTGAGGCCCTGGTTAGTTGGCTCAGTGGTAGAGCGTCAGCCCAGCGTGTGGAAGTCCCGGGTTCGATTCCTGGCCAGAGCACACAGAAGTGCCTATCTGCTTCTCCACCCTTCTTCCTCTCCTTTCTCTCTGTCTCTCTCTTCCCCTCCTGTAGCCAAGGCTCCATTGGAGCAAGGTTGGCCTGGGTGCTGAGGATGGCTTCATGGCCCTCCACCTCAGGCACTAGAATGGCTCCATTTGCAATGGAGCAACACCCAAGATGGGCAGAGCATCGTCCCCTAGTGGGCTAGCTGGGTGGATCCTGGTGGGGAGTCTATCTCCCTGCCTCCCCACTTCTCACTTCAGAAAAAAAAAGAACTATATTGAGAAGTTATTATGGAAAACACATGTCAGAAATCAACAGAAGAAAGATGCTCACCACATAATTCCCTAAAGTGAACTCCAAACACACTGGTGAAAGTGACTAGACTTCCTTTCACCCTGGGAATATCTGAATAAGCTTTCCTTGAAGCCAGGATCCCAGACCCACACATGTACCTTTCTTCCCTTATCTTACCTTTTGCCTCAGATATGGGGCATGATTGTCCTCCTTGGCTGAGAGATACAGGGAGCGAACTTGTTCCTGCACTGCATTGTAAAAGGTTGTCTCCCAAAATTGCTGATTTGTCCAAATAGGGTGGTCCTGTACACAGGTGTAAGCAAACTGACTGACTCCGGGGGCTAGTTTCTGTGAGAACACAATATAAAATATACATCACCATGGGGCTGGCAGAGTTATGACAGTGCAGAAGGCTACAAACGCCACAGGTAACCACAGCTGTGCTCGAAGGACTTACTAAACAGAGTCTAATGGCAGTATAAGCTCAGCAACCAGCAAAATACTTATTTTGTAACTGCTGACTTTGGGCTTGCTAGATAACCTTTTGAAGTCTCAGTCACTTTATCTATTAAAAAGAATATTTTAGCAACAGCTAAAAATCAGTTATTATATGATTTAGCGAATACATGAAAAGTACCTAGCACTATACCATGTACACAGTAGGCACTATAGAGTTGGTAGCTTTATTATAATTTGCACACATAATAAAATTCATTACAACCTAAATATAAAATTCCAGATAATTTAAAATTTCTTCTACTTGATTTTAGAGTACATTTTTGCAGGGGCACTAATTAAAATGTGAGTGAGCCTACAGTTTGGCCTTACACCCAGAATGAGGGCATAGCATGAATTTAGGACCAAGAGGAATTACACCCTCTCTACTGCTCACTCATCCTAGCCCTTTACCTCCCCACCAAGGCTGCTGCCTGGCTCACATACTCCTGAGGAGCCTATCTGGGCTTCATGGGCATTTTCTGGTAACCAAGCCTGGGTTTGGAAGGCAGTCTCAAACCAAACCTTCCTTCGCAGGACTTCCTGCTGGGCTTCAGTGAGAGTAAAGCTTACTCTGTGATTAACAGAGGGAAGGGAAACTAACTCTTGCAGACACTTGAGGAACTGCATAAATATTTATATATCTTAAGTAATTCTAAAAATCTTATAAGATGCACATTATTATTGCCAATTTAAGGAAGAAAAAACAGCAGTTCAGGGAGGTGGAAATCACTGTCCAAGGCCACATAGCAATTACATACGTGGTAGAACTAGATTTCAAGCCCAGAGTTTGGTTGGTCCCAAAGCCCCTGCTTTTACTACACCAAACTGTCCCGCAGAGAAACTGAAAGCAAATCATAGATTACAATAAATACAAATTAGCACTTCTGTACTCTAGAATTTTCTTTTCCAAAGTAATATTTTTGCCTTGAAACCTCTAATATGAATTAAATTCACAATGCATTTTATTTTATTTGAATATTTGTAAGAGGTTTTTTTGTTTGTTTGTTTGTTTTTTGTATTTTTCTGAAGCTAGAAACGGGGAGAGACAGTCAGACAGACTCCTGCATGCACCCGACCGGGATCTACCCAGCACGCCCACCAGGGGGCGACGCTCTGCCCACCAGGGGGCAATGCTCTGCCCCTCCGGGGCGTCGCTCTGCCGCTACCAGAGCCACTCTAGCGCCTGGGGCAGAGGCCAAGGAGCCATCCCCAGAGCCCGGGCCATCTTTGCTCCAATGGAGCCTCGGCTGCGGGAGGGGAAGAGTGATACAGAGAGGAAGGAGAGGGGGAGGGGTGGAGAAGCAGATGGGCGCTTCTCCTGTGTGCCCTGGCCGGGAATTGAACCCGGGACTTCTGCACGCCAGGCCGACGCTCTACCACTGAGCCAACCGGCCAGGGCTTTGTAAGAGTTTTTTGAGCTACACTGATGACACATGCCGAAGAGCAAGATCTCAAATGCAACTTGAATTTAAAAATTTTAAAAATAATTTACACTGCCAAATTTCAGTTCATGATTTGAGTCATCTTTACACAGCTGTTGCTTTAACCTCTAAAGGTTAAAAGATATTTCAAAAACATTTAATCCATCATAATGTCTCAGCAAACAACAAGTAACATTCTCAATAGACACTTTTTTGTCCATTTTATTCTTTAGAATTGAGCTCATCTGTTTTCTGTGAGTAGCATTAAAATTTCTAAGTTTTCTTTTGAAGCATTTTAATAAGGTGAATTATCTTCTTCTGAGATGTTGGACACTGAAGATTACTATTAAGATAATATACAAAGCAGTTATGTAGTAAAAGTTGGTTCATTTCTTAGGGATGCATAACAGATATATAAGATACCTAGTAAAAATTATAAGTTCAATACATGCTAATTTTCTTCTTGGTTCCAAGTAGACTTAACCTAGAGCTGGCATAGGCACCACGCACACCATGAAATGTAGTACCAGTGTAGTTAGAAGTGGTGTGCCTATGAATTTGCCTGTGAGAGTCTATGTGTTTCTGTATCCCACGTTTAAGGCCCTTTCAGGACAGTTCTCTGCACTGCTGCTGAGGTGATACAGTACATGTCTATTAGGTGGCTACAAGCTGGGGCTGACCATGAAGCAAAAATCAGGAGTTTCCCTAGGGAACGTTTCACAAGGATCATTTTTGGTCTTCACAATGCTGACTGCTCAGTTAAGACACAGCTACTATTGCCCTGTGGGGAAATCATGGACGAAATGTGTGTGGTGCTGTGAGTAGGTAAGCAGAACCCACACACGCTGTGAATCACTTGCTCTTCCCATATTCTGCTTCTAGAGACTAAGGATGTGGGTTGTGCAATTTTTTTTTGTTTTGTCTCTACGCATTCTAAAGACTTTGGGGCAGCGCACCAGCCTATTCTGGAAGGAGACATTAAAGGCACAAAATTCAAACAAGATAAAAGCATAATTCTCAGCTTTCTCATGAAGATAGTCAGAAGCAGCATCATTTCTTACAAATGCAATGCAACAAATGGCAGCTCTTATAATTTTAGAGTTCTAAAATTATGTTAATATAAATGTGCTCAAAAAAAAAAAAAAAGCTCTGAACTAATACTCTCATCAGGTTCCCACATAAAGTGCTTTTAGAATCATTAACACACAAAAAGCTATTGATGGTAAATCTTATTACAACTTGACAGCTCTGCAGGAATCCGAGTGATACTAAAGCCCAGCTTCTCTCGTTCAGCATTTTTCTTACTGATACTGCATTTTCACTTAGCATCTTCCTGCTTACAAACTAAAAGTGAATATGCAAAAACTTCCCTAAATCTTTGAACAAAAGTAAACTGTATATGTTTCTAGGGAGAAAAATGGTGTAAACGAGAGCGACAGTAGCCCAAAGGGTCAGAACCCACCGCTCTTTTTTAGATGGAGAATTACAGTAGGGTGAGGTGATTATAGGATAAACACTTTTTGGTGGCAATAAGGTCACAAATTACTATGGCATCTTATACATGCATAAAAAGTCATTAATTACCAAATACTTCAAATATTACTATTTTTCCAAGCATGAAATTTGCCTGTGTTCTTTGTAGTTTCCTGCTGCATCTTTCAACAGCAAGCACAGGGCACTGTGCCCCTAACTGTTCGGATGGGCAGGGCCACGGCACTGATGGGTAGGTGTGTTCTTATGACCAGCAGAGGGCAGTAGCACCTTGTTCTGCCTAGATGACATCAGGGTTTTTGATAAGAACTGCAAAATGGAGCTTTATAGTTTGGCTGGGCTACAAAGTGGGTGGTAAGATGAAGACTGCATGTCCTCACTGTACATTTGAGAGACCTTATAAAGAAAATAGATTGACCTAAGGTCACACAGCATGATGGGTAGAAGAAAAAGGAATAGAAATAAAGTTTCTCATTATTCTATATCATTTCTGTAAGATAGAAAAATTAAGATAATCCACAAAATAAAACAACAGTATAATTATCTAGAGAAAAAGGCAATGAGATAGTTTAGGGTTTCAGATTCAGTTTATCCTGTTATAGTAGCAGTAGGTTTTAGTGCACAAAGACAATAAGCTCCTATGGATAAAACTATCTCCTGATTTTAATCACTTCTTTGTTTTGAAAAGACTTTCCCAAGATGGTTTCTCAAAAAGGCCCACATTCTCACTTATTGATCTTTCATTTTGCAGAGATGAGACTCAATCCACACCAAGGGAGTGGGAGTGGTAGGAAAGCTATTGTTAAATAATCTCTCTCTTTCCCTTCAATGTTGGTAACAATATATAGTTTATATTTCATAATGATTCTGTCCTAAAAAAACAAGTGATATTTTGCCATGCAATTTTATAAAATGTTTAAGAAATGTGTTGACTTCCTTTCTTATCTAGAAAAAATAGCCCTGAAGGTACTGGATTAAACAATGCCATTCATTTTCCACCAAAGCATTCATAGGAAACCCAGCAAGAGACAGGATATATCTGAGAATAAACTCACGGGCTCATCAACCTGTGGCCAGATTCAAATTCGAGTAAGTGGACACAAATCATCTCAGAGATGAGCTGGTCAAGAGAAAAGTTAAGATATCAGTATTAGAGGCCTATCTAAGGCTAGATGTGTTTGCCCTCCAGGCTCAAGGCTTTAATTAGGGAGTTCAGAGGCAAACTAGATTTCAGGGAAAAAAGCTAACTGGTGGGACTGATATCATAAATATGTAATGGCCTTGAAGAATAATGCAGAATACAGATTCACTGTTTGAATTGCATTGAAATACATGTGTACTTCATTGCATAGTTTAGGGATAATGCCAGCCAGTCCCTGTATGACTACACTGGCCTAACCAAGTCCAGATGGTAAGTCACTTAAAGAATTAATTTCTGAGTATTTTCTGATAAACTTCGGAAGTGCTTAGTCTTGAGAGACAAAAAATGAGAGTAACAGGAAAAATGTGTATCCATAATGTATATTTATCAAATCTTAAACATATCTGCTTTGTCTTTAAAACAACAACAACAACAAAGGACATACATTATAAATTTGGTTGGAGCCCACTGTGTACCTCTCTTGATCCCATTTCCTTCTACCCTAAATTAGGTATATTTCATTCTCATTTATGTTTTATACCTGTATATTCACTAGGAATATACAGGATTATGTTGCAGGTTTCATTTTATACTTTACTGATATTTTTCAGAGTATACAGCTTCTATTTCATTGATTTATGTAATATTAAATTAAAGTATATAATTAATTGGGACAATACACAACTGGCTCTTTGTAAATACAACACTAAGAAGTAGAAGAAGAGAGTGGCCTATAAACAGTGAGTATTTAAGACTGTGCTAATTACCAGTGGAATTTATAGAATGGTAAGGATTTCAATTAAAAAGAGGAAATTGTGAAGATCTACTATAGTTTTCCTGTTCTACTACCTGATACTCTAAGACTGAACAGTGTAAGTAACCTCAATTTCATAATGATCTAAACCTCTCCTGGGTTGCTTAGATGATCCACATACACAATTTCTGTGCTAGAAGTATATTCATTCACCAGTATTAACCAGTATTCACTGATGTGCTAATGTCAGTAATTGGTTGTCATTACAGGGTTGAAGTCCTTAAACCAATTATCTTTCTAATGATTTTCTGTATTAGTAAATATTGAGAGATCAGATGATCAATAAATTTATTTTCTTTGTGGTTCAGAAATTAGTAGAAATCAAACACAAGCTTGTTGTCAAGTCCTTTGCCTGGGTTTAGTATTCTTAAAAATAAAAGACAGAATCTGAAACCTCCCCTCCCCCTTTTGGCAGGTTTTTAAATGGGACCATACTGTGTTTTATTCTGTACCTTGATTTTTTTCAAACATTAATTTGCTAGACTTATTCAGGTAATAATTATTATAATTAACTTGTACTGAGTTCTCACTGTGTCTATTTATTAACTTACTTAGTCCTTACAGAGATCTTACAATCAAGTAGATAAGTACTATAATAATCCCTGTTTTAGAAGGTGAAGAAACTGAGGCACAGAGAAGTTTAGCAACTTATCTAACAGAATAATGTTAGGAAGTGGTGGAAGCTGAACTGGGACTCAAACACACAAGGTTTAGCTACAGAATTTAGTTTCTTAATCTCCGCATGATTTAACTAATATAGAATTCCACTGTATGAATATACAACATTTCCTTGTTTCTGTTAATGAACATTTGTATAGTTTCCAGATTTTTGTTATTATAAACAATGGTTTATGAACATTATCACACATGTCAACTGTCAACTTTGGTTACTGGTTTCAGTACCATTTAACAGTGCCTGCAAACTTGAGAGGGGCCTAAGAAATATAATTTCCATTGTTATCTGTACCAGTAACATTTTTGTGTTACTATATACTGGTTAATTTTCCAATGAGAAGTTACTTAATACAGAATTTTTGAAAATCTACTATTTAAAAAATTAATAATAATTCTTTAATATAAAATATCTAGTCAGTGTTCAAATTTTAATTATTTTATAAATGTTAAAAAAGTCTTTTTAAAAAATAATTAGTTTGAAAGACTAAAATAAGGTCCCTATATCATTATTAGTTTATATATCTGTGAGTTTTACTTTATAGGTTCCTCTACCGTCTGTCTCTCTCTCTCTCCCCATCCCCCCTCCACACACACACTTGCAATCTATTTGTTGAAGAAACTGAATCACTTGTTCAATAGATTTTCCATCAGTCTGGTGGTTGTTAACTGCATCCATCGCAGTAGTGTACTGTGACATTTTTTTCGTCTTCTGTATTTACTGCAAATTGGTAGTTGTATCTAGAGGCTTGATCAGATTCAGGCTTGACTGTTTGGCAAGAATACTGAGTCACATCAAGTTGTCCCTCCTGTTGTGATGTTACAGGTTGTTGATGATCAATGCCTAGATTCATTAATCATTAGGAGAAATAAAATTGTGATATTCTCATTCTAGAATTATTTCTTCACTTAGGATAAATGCATGATTTTATCCCTTCACTTATCAGTTTTTTTTAAAAAAAGTTTATTTTTTAGCATCTGTCATAGGTGACCAACTAGTTTTTCATTCATATTTTTATGGACTCATGGATTTTAAAATTATATGTGGCTTAACTATTCTTACACCTGTTTAGAAAGAAATCAAAATAATCTATCCATAAGTGTTTACTGGAACTTTCTGTTTTTCATTAACTCAAAAGCAAGCACTATGGGATCCTGTCTACAAAGTGCCTATAATCTTATATGAAGAGACAGGAACTCCACATGTGATGGCTGATGAACTTAATAATGTTGTTTATAAAAGCACAGTAAACTGGGAGAACATAACAACAATAAAAACTAGTGGATACATAACAAGGTGTAAAAGCAAAAGGAATAACAGAAGAAAGGCATTGCTAGGTCCTAGGACAGGAAATGAAAGAATTAGCTCTCATGATGTGTACTTGCAAATGGCCCAAGAGCTCAACAAGAATGTTTAGAATGCATTATCTTTAATAGCTATGCCCTCTCCAAAGTTAGAAATTTTAATGTTTAACTATGGAGAAACATTGTTAACACAAAAGAATATTATGCTGCTCGACCCCAGATGGGGTTGCCGGGTGGATCCTGGTCTGGGCACGTGCGGGAGTCCCCTTCTCTCACTTGGAAAAGAAGAAAGAAAAAAAAGAATATTATGCTGCCATTAAAGTGGTTAATATGGCACTGTATTTATGAATGAAGTGTTTATGCTATATTTTAGAAAACAAGTCAAATATGCAATGATAATGCCTGCAAGTACACAAAGATTGGGAGGAAAAGGCACAATGAAAATGAAGTAAAGGGAATGGAAATCGAACAATTTATTTTCCTTCTTCAAAAACAATTTTAAGATATTTAAAATAATTAAATGAGGCAGACGAATATTCTTTGGTCTTCTAACTCCACTGAAATGACAGCAAAAAATTTTGGCAAAAAGGTACAAGAAAAAAATGATAAAAGAGAGAACTCCAGATCAGCAATGTTCACAAAAGTTTAGAAGTTATAAAATAAATTTATAAGCAATAACAAACTTTGAAGATCAGATAAAACTGACACCCCATACTACATAGAAAAGGAAAGCCCTTTCCACACTTTAAAATAGTGAGAATTTTATGGTAGATGAATTACATCACAATAAAAGTAATGAAAACAAGCCAAATGTTCATTAACTGGTGAATACAATGTGGTAGACACACACACCTGCACACGTACACACATACACATACTGTATGAGGTACTTATACATGCTATACTATAGATGAACCTTGAAAACACTATGTGAAGTAAAAGAATATAAAACGTCCAGAACAGGCAAATTCATAGGGACAGAAGTTCATTAGTGGTGGTCGGGGCTGGGGCAATGGGCAGTGACAGCTAATGGGTATGGAGTTTCATTCTGTGGAAAGGAAAATGTCTTAAAATTGATTGTAATGGAAGGGAATATACTAAAAACCATTAAATTGTGTACTTTAAATAAATGAATTTTACTGTAGTGAATTATATTACAATAAAATATTCCTTAAAAGATTGCTTATAGAAACTGTGAAGACATGTGGAAACTATATTATCTTTGTAACTTTTGGTAGATGTCAAAATATTCCAAAATAAAGGTGTGTTTTTTTAAAGGAAGCTGGTGTGGCTATATTAACATAAGATGACTTAGATTTCAAAGCAAAGAATATCACCACAGATAAGGTCATTTCATTATGGTAAAGGGTCAATTAATCAAGAAGACATAAAACCCAAAATGTTTCTATACCAAATGAAAGAGCTTCAAAATACATAAATGTAATATGATAGAAACATAAGAAAAAATAAATATACAACTATAGTTGAAGATTTCAATATCTCTCTCTAAATAATTAACAGCAATGTATAAAATAGACTTAAATTACACTATCAACTAAACCTGATTGTCCTTAATAGCACAACAGCAAATACTCAAGCTTTTTACATGTATATAAAACATTTACCAAGACAACCTGAATACTGAGTGATAAAATAAGTCTTAACGTATTTAAAGAGTTCAAATCCAGCCCCATGTTCATTGCAGCTTTGTTCACAGTGGCCAGGACATGGAAATAATCAAAAAGCCCGTCAATAGATGACTGGATAAAGAAGATGTGGCACATATACACTATGGAATACTACTCAGCCATAAGAAATGATGACATCGGATCATTTACAGCAAAATGGTGGAATCTTGATAACATTATACAGAGTGAAATAAGTAAATCAGAAAAAAACAGGAACTGCATTATTCCATACGTAGCTGGGACATAAAAGTGAGACTAAGAGACATTGATAAGAGTGTGGTAGTTACGGGGGGTAGGGGGAGAGGGAGAGGGAGAGGGAAAGGGGGAGGGGCACAAAGAAAACTGGATAGAAGGTGACAGAGGACAATCTGACTTTGGGTGATGGGTATGCAACATAATTGAACGACAAGATAACCTGGACATGTTATCTTTGAATATATGTATCCTGATTTACTGATGTCACCCCATTAAAAAAAAATTAAATTAAATTTAAAAAAAAGTTCAAATCATATAAAGCATATCCTCTGATCACAGTAGCATTAAATTAGAAATCAATAACAGAAAGGTATGTGGAAAATCTCCAAATATTTGGAAACTAAATAACTCATTGATCCAAAAAGAAATAAAAGGGGAAATTAGAAAGTACTTTATAGTAAATGAAAATATAACATATTAGAGCTGTGGGGTGCCACTGATACTTTGGGGGAGATTTATAGTACTAGATGCCTATGTTAGAAAAGAAGAATGGTCTCAAATCTATGACCACAGCTTACACTTACAGAATTAGAAAAAGAAAAGCAAATTAGCCCTGCCCAGATAGCTCAGTTAAGAGTATCGTCTCGATATGCCAAGGTTATGGGTTTGATCCACAGTCAGGGCACATACAAGAATCAACTAATGAATGCATAAATAAGTGAGCAACAAATTGATGTCTCTCTCTCTCCCTTCTTCTTACCTTTCTCTAAAATTAATACATTTTTAAAAAGTGTTCCTAAAAAAATTTTAAAAGGCAACTTAAAAGTCAAAGCAAGCAGAAGGGAATTAATGAAGGCTTTAGCAGTCATTAATGAAATAGAAAAGAAAAAAAACAATGAAAATCAGTGAAACCAAAACCTGGTTCTCTGAGATTAACAAAGTTGACAAATCCCTAGCCAGACTTATAAAAATAAGAAGATAAAATTACCAATATCAAGAATGAGAGGTAACATTACTAAAGATTCTACAGCTACTAGAAGGATCACAAAGGAGTATTATGAACAATTTTATGTCAACAGTATTGACAACTCAGAGGAAAGAGACCAATTCCTTGAAAGACACAAGCTACCAAATCTCACTGGCACTTAATATGTATTTAGCAAACCAGGGGCTCAAGGAAATAGTGGGGGCAGTGGCCTAGTGGTTGTACAGGGTCCCAGTGCAAAAGCCCATGTGGGAAATCAGGGATGTGTCTGGAAAATATAAGCACCAGCCTGGGTAGAACAGTAAACAGTTTAGGGGTCTGCAGGGGAAGCGAAGCAGGCCAGGCACCTAGAAAGCTGGCCATGGCCATTTAGCTCTAGATCAGCGGTTCTCAACCTGGGTCGCGACCCCTGCGGGGGTCAAACGACCAAAACACAGGGGTCACCTAATGCCATCGGAAAATACATATTTCCAATGGCTTTAGCAGCTGAGAAGCCGCGCTACCACCTGCAGCAGCACTATTCAGCTTGAACACAGGCTGTTATGGACCTGCGTTCCAAACTGAATGCCTGTGGTCATGCGCAGACATGATTGCATCATCCGTCTGGGGCCTAAGGGGCAGGAGAAGGGGGGGGGAGCGCTCCTCGGTCCATAGCAGCGCATTACGTGTGTCCAGCGCTTGCTGACGTCATCAGTGGGCGGGTGCAGCAAGCGCCGGAGGACAGAAGCCTAGGAGGCGGAGAGCCAAGAGAGCCTGCAAGACAGCCTGCTGGTGTAAAAATGGTTAATAATGTAAAAACAGTGCACACACCATACACACAATACTGTGTAAGTCTAAGGTGCTTTGTGTGTAATCATTACACAGTACACAAAGCAGCTTACACTTATACAAAGCACCATACATTTACACAGTGTGAACTACATCGGTCTTATACTATAAGAGACCACTATAAGATGTAGCTCACACTGTTCCCCAATGTATAATTATCTCCCATATCTCCCACTAATTTTCCATATTCTGAATGAGGAAACTGCTGAAATCAGCGGTTTCCGGCATTGGATCCGCCTCCTATTGATTTCATTGGGAATGCTGTGGATTTTGTGGAAGAGAGCTCCCAAGAATCTCAGGTTACCACATAATCCGCTGCAGCCTCCTTTTGATTTCAATAAGAGGCGGAGAAATGACAGTTTCCGACACATTTCTTCCTCTCCTATTCAAGTCAATGGGAGGCCGCAGCAGATTCCGCTCAAATATAGAGCATGTTGCTTAATTTTTTCCACGCTAAAACTTTTCCTAGAGCAGAAAAATTTCAAAGGTGGAATCCGCCACCCCCAATAGACTTCTATAGGAGGCAGATCTTTTACACTGCAGAATCTGCACAGCAGATTCCTCAATGTGAGGCCTCTTTCAGTCTATTGGGGGTGGCGGATTCCACCTTTGGAATTTTTCTGCTCTAGGAAAAGTTCTAGCATGGAAAAAATTAAGCAACATGCTCTATATTTGAGCAGAATCTGCTGTGGCCTCCCACTGACTTGAATAGGAGAGGAAGAAATGTGTCAGAACTGCATTTCTGCCGTACAGGGGATCTCTCTTCTGCGGAATCCACAGGTCTCCCATTGAAGTAAATGAGATGTGGATTCCACTGCAGAAACCACTGCTTTATAGTATGAAAGAGCCCTGAAAGATACCATGCTGTGCAGAAACTGCAGTGTATCCTATGACGTAGTTCACACTGTTCTATATAAAAATCTTGCCACTAATCTGGAAAAAACAGATCCATCAGTTAAGCAGCTATTTACGGAATGGTAGCCCCAATACACTAGGTAAGGAGGTCCATTAGTAATAAATATTTCTCAATATATAATTAAATATTGTTTTTGTGATTAATCACTATGTTTAAATTATGTTTGATTTGTAGCAATGAGAATACATAATGCATATCAGGTATTTACATTCCGAATCATAACTGTAGAAAAATTACAGTTATGAAGTAGCCACCAAAATTATTTTTTGGTTTGGGGTCACCGCAACATGAGGAACTGTATTGTGGGGTCACAGCATTAGAAAGGTTGAGAACCACTGCATGTAATCGGTCAATACTAATAGTAGGTTAAAAAGACAAAGGTGTAGCCCCTGGAAGAGCACATTGCTTTCCTTATGTTGTTAAACTTCAGAGCTTACATCCTCTAATTTAGATAATATTATCACTATCTGAGAGACTATTCTAATGAGAAAGAATCTAGAGGAAAAACGTAAGCTCTGATTGTAAGTAATTATTAGGAAGGAGGAGATGATGTCAGAGTAATGGCACGGTGCGATACCGATAAATCTCCTCCAAAACTCAACAAGATCTTCAACCAGAAACAGAAAAACCTATCCTTGGAGCCTCCAGATGTTTTGCAATACACCCGGAGGTATGGTCAAGTGAAAAATTGGCTAAATATATAATCAAACCCTGAAGGAAATAGGGAGTAAGAAATGCTCTGCCTTCCTCACTAACCTAAATAGGGCTGCTTTCACTGGGAACTGAGAGTAAGTAATTATTAACTTGAATTTTATTACCGACTATATAATCTAATAAAAATATTTTTTCCTTATACTATTTTCTACTTACTAGATGAAAGCAAAACCACAGTACTATTGAATTAGTTTTGTAGTACATCTTTTTGGTCCTTTCCATCTACTCAGCTTTTCCAGAGACAAAAAAAATTTAATTATTTTGTTAGAATTACAAAAAAGCAAATAAATCTTGAAAGCATTTCCTATAAACAACAAAACCAACATCTTGGGGTCTGTGTTTCTGAATTTTACAGAACTTTTGACTCAAAAACTGAAGACTCCTGTCAATGACCAAATAAAGACTCAAATTGTAGGTTTCCTCCATGGTACTGTCAATCGTGGGTAAAATAACTGCAATTGTTACTTCAGTGCCTACATTTTCTAAGGGTTTTATTTTGAAACTGTGGTCTTCAGAGAATGAGCGATGAATAGCTAGTGTGATTCACTAAGGTGTTGCCTATGCAAAGTGGAGGCCACAGAGCAATAAGTACTGGGGTTGAACCTTGAAAACTTTCTGATAGATATTCTCAGATAAGTCACCTCAGCTCCTAGCTTAAGTTCATTATGAAGATAACACCTTCTTGACTTGGATGTGTGTCTAATAGGCATCCTATTATTGAGAAGGAAAATTTAGTATTATAAGCTGTCTATATGTATATAGTAGAGGAAGAAAAAAAATATATATATTTTTTTGTATTTTTCCGAAGCTGGAAACGGGGAGGCAGTCAGACAGACTCCCGCATGCGCCCAACCGGGATCCACCCGGCATGCCCACCAGGGGGCGATGCTCTGCCCATCTTGGGGTGTCGCTCTGCCGCAATCAGAGCCACTCCAGCGCCTGAGGCAGAGGCCACAGAGCCATCCTCAGCGCCCGGGCAAACTTTACTCCAATGGAGCCTTGGCTGCGGGAGGGGAAGAGAGAGACAGAGAGGAAGGAGAGGGGGAGGGGTGGAGAAGCAGATGGGCACTTCTTCTGTGTGCCCTGGCCAGGAATCAAACCTGGGACTCCCGCATGCCAGGCTGACGCTCTACCACTGAGCCAATCGGCCAGGGCCAGAAAATGCATTTTTTTAAAAATATACCCTTTGCCTGACTGGTGGTGGTGCAGTGGATACAGCATTGAAGTAGAATGCCTTGAGGCCCAGAGATTGCTGGCTTGAGTGGGGGAACTGTCCAAATGATCCCAAAGATCACCAGCTTGAGCCAAAAGGTCGCTGGCTTGAGCAAGGGGACACTGGCTCAGGCCTGGTCAAGGCACTTAGGAGAAGCAGTCAATGCACAACTAACGTGAAAGCAACTATGAATTGATGCTTTCCACTCTCTCTCTCCCTTCCTGTTTCTCTCTCACTCTCACAAAACAAAAAGAAATATACCCCTACTTTTGAGGAAAACAGATCCTCTTCATCTTTAGTTCTGCTGTTTCTTATTTATTTTGGAAAGATTCACTAAAACTGAGACTCTAGAAAGAGGAACAAGCTGTTGACCTAGTAGCCATTTCCCAAAAAGACTTATTTATTGAATCATATGGATTGGGTCAAAGGTATCTAAATGTTTGCATGGGTAAGACCACCACTGTAGCTAGAATTAAGTAAATAGCAGCAATTATCTGGTTAAATTGACCAAGACAGACCCAGGAATAGGAATAAAGAACTGTACAGCTAGCTAACATTAACTTGTTCTAGGACTAGAAGTGGTTGAAGTGCCAGGAGACCATTTTCCATGTCTAAGGCTTTTAGGAACACCACAGACTCCACCTCACCACCCCTACTCTCTAGCTTCTATGTACATTTATTAATGTCTAGAATTTTACTATTCACACTTCATTCTTATAGTTTAAGGTCTAGTTCCTACTAAAAAGTAAATATCCTTGCAGGTTTGAGGTACCTTTACCCAGTTGACTACAACTAAATAAGAAATAAGGCTTTGAGATTAAGTTTCCTTAAAAGGGCAGAAGAAGCACTCATGAGAGAATTGGAAGTCTGAAGCAAAAAAGAAGAAGCCTAATGACGTTGGAAAAGGAATGGAACAAGGTTCAGGAAAACATAATTTCCCCAATTTGCTTGGACAGCTCTCCCTGGGAAGTCCAGTTTGGGTCCTTGGAATATGCAGAAACAGGTTTCCAATTCATAGAATGGGAGGTGCTCAAATTCAACATACAGAGTAGCAATAGATGTTTCTGGTTATCATCAAACACTTCCAAAAATGTGCACATCTGCTGGTGTGAGAGCACAAATGTGGAAGCATACAGACACACACAAACATACACTTGTTTTTTTTTTTTTTTTTTTTTTTTTTTTCATTTTTCTGAAGCTGGAAACAGGGAGAGACAGTCAGACAGACTCCCGCATGCGCCCGACCGGGATCCATCCGGCACGCCCACCAAGGGCGATGCTCTGCCCACCAGGGGGCGATGCTCTGCCCATCCTGGGCGTCGCCATGTTGCGACCAGAGCCACTCCAGCGCCTGAGGCAGAGGCCACAGAGCCATCCCCAGCGCCCGGGCCATCTTTGCTCCAATGGAGCCTTGGCTGCGGGAGAGGAAGAGAGAGACAGAGAGGAAAGCGCGGCGGAGGGGTGGAGAAGCAAATGGGCGCTTCTCCTGTGTGCCCTGGCCGGGAATCAAACCCAGGTCCTCCGCACGAACATACACTTGTTAATAATCACTTACTTGTTTAAAATATAGACTCATTAAGTTAAAAGAAACCTCAGAGATAGTGTAATTGTTTCATTGATACATGGGGTTGCTAAGACACACAGAAGTGAAGGAACAACCAAAGTCACAAAGCTAGTGAGAACAGTGTTAAAACCAGAAAATGATGTTTTATAAGGTACTAAATAATTTGGTCACATCCTCTCTTTTTTGACTTCCTGAGTACTAGTCACCTGTGTAGATGCCATCCTGTATGGGAAAGGGCTGAATGTTCTGTGGGCTGAACATACTCTTTGCTTTTCCACTGCCATGACATTGGTTAAGCTGTTTCTTCTACTTGCGATCTCTCTTTCCAATCTCTAATGGTTAAAGTCCTACACATTCTACAAGGCCCCTTCAAATGCTACCTCTTTCAAAATGTCTTCCCTGGTTGTTCCCTCTCTATTTTCTATTTGTTACAATCTGATTGTATACCCCTAAAATCCATATGTTGAAGCTCTAACCTCTAGTATGGCTGTATTTGAAGAAAGTAATTAAGGTTAAATAAGGACATAAGGGTGGGGCCCTGATCTGATAAGATTAGTGTCCTTATAAGGAGAGATGCCAGAGAGCAGGCACTCTCTCTCCCCCTCCATCCTCTTCCCTCTTCTAGCGCATATATGTCCTGAGGGAAGATGATGTGAGAACATAGCAAGAAGGTGTTTGTAAGCCAGAAATAGACCAAACTGACTGAAAACTTGATTTTGGGTTTCTAGCCTTCAGAAACATGTCAAAATAAATGTCTGTAGTTTAAGCCAGCCGATCTATGATATTTGTCATGGTAGCCTGAGCAGACTAAGACTCTACTGTACATAGAACTTTGTTTATACTTCTCTAACAATTATTTCATTCTGTTTTTAAATTTAGGACTATTTTTAGTCAAGAATATGCTGAAATGACATGTTACAACCTCTCTCAGAATTATATAAGATAGACCAGCTTTGGGTAGATTTTAGTTGCCAATGTGGTAAAATATAATAGCAATAAAAGTATCTGTATTAAAATAGAAATGATCAAGGTGGAGAAGGCTTTTTAAAATAAGTAATACTGTAATGTTATATAAAACAGTGTATTATAGGAAGTCAGCTCCTATATTATTCCTATTTTTGCATGCTCACTGAGAGATGATAATATTTATTAAAAGACCAATAATTTATTGTTTTAAAAACTAAGAATTAAAATATTAATCAATTAAACATAAATAATTTTAAATTTTTGTGTACATATAGTCACTCTCCTGATAGCCTCTGAGGGCAGAGACCATGCCTGGCACATCTTGCCATCAACTCAAATGTCTGAGTAAAGTATCTAAAACTAAAACATGGGTATTGGACACACATAAAATGATTATTGAATTCTAAAATGGTTAATTACGTATTTTCCAGGGCTTACCTTTTAGCATTACAATTTTTATTCTAATTTTATTATCTGGAAATGTCACCCAAGAGTATACTAAAATCATCTAATTTCTCACAGTCTCTCCAGATGGTTTTCTGACTTCTGGAATCCCCTGACATCAATACTAAAGCACTCCTATGACTGAGGGTTCCCCTGCTTTCGTTTCCCTAATGCTTAAATCTCCCCTGAAAGTAGTTTATCTTTATGACCCTCACATCACGTGAAAATCTATCAGTGACAAACAGGGACAACTGCAAAGCTGCAGAAATTAAAACCAGATCCCATGAGTTAGGTACAAAATGTTTCCCTTTGGACATAAAGGGAATTTGCTGAGTCACTGAGTCAAGTATTTATAGCTCCACATAATTTATTTTCTGCTGTGATAACTTACTCTGTAATTCAGCAGCTCCTCCACAAGTCTCCATCAAAACTATGACTTCTCAAAAATGCTAACAATGCTGACTGATGAAAAGGAAACAGTGCTACCTAAGCAAAATTAACCAGAAGAATAATCTATTTATAAAGTGCACTTTTTTGTGTGTGACAGAGACAGAGAGAGAGAGATAGATAGGGACAGACAGACAGGAGGGGAGAGAAATGAGAAGCATCAATTCTTCGTCACAGCACCTTAGTTTATCATTGATTGCTTTCTCATATGTGCCTTGACCCGGGGGCTACAGCAGACCGAGTGACCCCTTGCTCAAGCCAGCGACCTTGGGCTCAAGCTGGTGACCTCGGGTTCTCGAACCTGGGTCCTCTGCATCCCAGTCTGATGCTCTACCCACTGCGCCACCCCCTGGTCAGGCTATAAAGTGCTCTTTAGGGACACCTTGTTAATAAAATCTTTGTTTTTCTACCCATAAGAGAGTCATGAGTTTTGCATTTCCCTTTCTTTTGTAATCATGCTATCAAGCCGTGCCTCTCCAGGTTTTCTAATGCCTGTCTGTAGGCCTTCTCCCTACTATATCACACAGTAAGAACTCACAACCAGAAGAAGCTAAAAGCTACAGGCTGTAAAGCTGCCATCCTAATAGCTTCTTCTCGCTGCAGATATGTTTTGTTTTGGCTGTCTAGGGTTTTTAAAATATCAAGGCAACATTTGAAAATGAAGAGATTCTATACAAAAGCTAAATCTCCAGCTTCTCCTGAAAAGCTGAAAGACGTGTTAACAACTTTCCTGCAACTGTTGGAGATGAGAGGTGGCCCTCTCACTGACATTTGCTCTTCCTTTGGCCTGCTCGATTCATTTGCAGTATTTGTTTGGCCTCAGTAGGCATTTAGTTTGGAATGCTTGCTAAAAGCAAACCATGCTAGAGATAACTTTCCATGTGGATCTCCTCCTAAGTACTCTAATCAACACTTACGTAGCCTACTGTCCCCCCAATCTCTCAGTCCTCCTGAACATCTAATATTGCTGTAAGTTTTTGAGACGCAACCACATCACTGTCTGGTCAAGATTATGCTATTGCACACTTCTTAGTGTCAAGAATAATATTAGTCTAAACTCCTTAACCTGACATCCTAGGCATTCTGTAATTTGATTCTAAATTACCTTTCCTGTCATATTTTCCACATCTAATGACTAAGTATATTGAAACTATCCTAAAAGGGAGTGTCAAGTGGACTGCTATAATGTTCTGCCATTTTCAACATTTTTATCAATGATTTAAATAACAAGAAGTATGATTTTCAAATTTAAGGAGAAGGAATGGGAAATATTTATACTTTGTTTGCATTCATTCTGTCAGATGCTTGCTTAATCCTTTTACTGCCTTTGGCAAGTGTTCACCAAGGTAAACAAAAAGATCAATGGTGTTTTAAGATTAGTACCTGTTAATCATGAGTAAACATAAAAACACTAAAGTTTCTTCAACTTTTACATCATAGTAGGTATTCCTAAAACATTTCTGGATACAGAATCTCATTTTTGCAAGACCAAGAAGAAAAACAGGATGATGAATAAAAGATATAAGTGAATTGAAGCAATGATTAAATAAAATAAGATCTGCATTTGTAGAGAAGGCCGTCTACACAGCACTGGCTCCTAAGGATAAATTATACTATAAGCACAAACATTTTTCAGGGCACAAAGATGTACTGAGCACTCTGCTTGGGGCTGGGATAATTCTCATGTACGAGGTTTTAAAACATTGGGATGGAGCCACTGAAACAGCAGATAGTTATGTTAGAAACAAGTAACTGCCAATTGTCACACAGCATTCCACTACAGAGAGAGTTATGCTGTAAAAAATGTAAAATTTATTAATTCCAAAAAAGGTGATCTAGTCCAGATAATTTTTTTACTCAATCTTTGTAGAGAATCCACATTCCACTCCTGGTGGACCAATCTCTCATGGTAACACTTCAGCGTGTGGCAAGCCCAGATGTCAGCTGCAAGGCACTTCCCTGAAGTCTTGTCAGCTTCGGTTAACTTTTTTGGATGGGAAAGATAACAGATTTCTGCTTTGGCCAAATATGGTCTCTGCAACTCTCCCGATCACACCAATTAAAAAAATAAATTTGTTTTGTAAAAACAAACAAACAAAGCAAAGTGTGTTCTTTTCCACAGTTTTCCTTGTAACACCACAGATCTAATGAGTCAAGTCATCAAACATGCAATTGGGAAATCACTTAGTAAATAGATGGGAATTCCGGTCCAATACAAATGTCTCCTTAAGTTGAGAGCCAGCAAAAATGCAAAGTGCGCAGCAAGAGAACATCTCAGAAAGAACATTCTAGAACTTGCCTGAGCAAAAACAAACCTCTTCATTACTTGTTAACCTCTGAGAATTTTCAATTAGTACTTCCATTGTTATTTTATAGAAAATTTCCTACAGAATTCACAGGTATTGGGATGAAGCCAGTAAAATTTTGACTGTTACCATGAGGAAGAACAAGAATTATGAATGATGACATGATATCCTGAATCACAGTACGTGTAAAATTGCACAACTTCAGCACATGTTGTAATGTGTGAAGTAATTTAGCATGGCATCATCACTGATTAGTGCTTCCATATAAGGTGTTTTATTTTTGTCAAACTTCTAATACAGTTCTTGAGAATACATTTTCTTTCACCGACAGTATTTCTTTTAAACCACATTCTATTGCAAAGTTAACAAATAATTGTTTAATGTTATGTTGGTTCCCTCATCCAAATACCTACAATAGGTCCTTATTGATCATGTTTAGATGTCAGAACTTGGCATCAAGATCCACAAAATGCCAATAACATTATTAGCTAACACTTATACAGCACTTACTATATATCAGTATTTCTATTATTCATTGCTGCATAAAAATAACAGCCTAAATGTTGGTGACCTAAAAATGACAATTTCATTATCTATCACAACTTTATAAGCTGATTAATGGTTAGCAGAATGGGTTCGGGATTGAGACTACCTGAACTGAAATAACTTTGGGTAAGTCACTTAATTTTTCTGTGCTTTATTTTCCTCATCTATTAAATAAAGATAAAGATAAGGTAATTTTTTAAAAAATTATTGATTTTAGAGAGAGGAAGGGAGAGAGACAAAAACATTGATCTGTTCCTGTATGTGCCCTGACTGGGGATCAGACCTGTAACCTTTGCATTTTGTGACAATGTTCTAACCAACTGAGCTATCTGGCCAGGGCAAAAAGTAGGATTTTAAATTTCATAACCTCTCAAGGTTACAACTGTCAGGATTAAATGGCATGTACATGTAAAGATGCTTAGTACAGTGTCTGGTACCCGGGAAGTATTCAATCAATGCTAGGTAATATTATTATTATTATTACTATCATTACATTTTGTAAGTTCTTTCCCTCTAACTCAATAATAATAAATAATAAGTTCCTTAAAGGCGTAGGCTAGATATTCTATGTTGAGGTTCTTCATTTAGCCTACCAAACGTTTCTGAAAGAGCTGAATAAATAATTTTTTATTTGAATTAATAGCTGCCATGAATTAAAATAGATATTCCTCATTTTTCATTAACATGTCTTATAGAATTCTAAACTTAGAGATCTGAAAAAAGGGTATAAAGTTACTTTTTTGACCCTGAAATTTTCATTTTTTTCTCCCCTAGCCTGGAGAGTGTTATCTTTAGAACCACTGTCTACTGGTAAAGTATATTGTTATATTAGACATCATCAGCATTTTTACCAAAATTAATGACAGTCTTTCAGGGTTTTGGGATCCTTAAAGATTTCTGAGTCCAACTGTGGAACTTTTAAGACACTGAAGTCCAGGTCTCAAAGCTTTGATGAGAGCTTTGTTGTCTTTGAAAGAACACCAGGTAATTCTAATGTGCAGCAGGGCTGAGAGTCATGGATTCAGGCCAAAGGGCTAGAGCTTATATCGAGCGATGAATGATCTGGAATCAGGGCACTTGGGCTCTTGTATTGAACATTGTATAATCAATTCAACCAGCTTTTTGGTGACATGTTTTGGACCATTTAAAGATAGGGGTGAGTGTCGAATCTTTTTAGAAAATAAAGGTTTCGCTTTTCTTTAAATGAAATCTTATTTGTAAGGTCAGTGTATGTAAAAGAAACACATGGAAGTAGGTTGGGAGTTGGGAATTTCTGCTACACTGCATAAGTTTTCACAGTGCTCTCCTCAGGATGAGGCTGACTCTTCAACTGCGCTGTCCTCCTCTAGTTTTGGTGGCACACTTGCTCCTTATTCCAAGGGTGCAGATAGCACAACAAAACGAGGACAAGCACTTGTCAGAGCTGTGGGCACATAAAATGCTTACCTGTGCTCACAAGAACCCTGGCCCATGAGGGGGGGTCCTGCTAAGCCCTGCAGGAGGCCCTCTAGTCTGTGCCAGTTTCTGGCTTCTCAGACTCTCCTATGTGTCCTCTGAGCTAAATCAAGAATGAACCATTTTTCACCAGTTAGGCTTGGTAAAAGTAAAAGAAAAACCTAACAAAATGAGTTTGGGACCTAGATATCCAAACAGTGTAATTACTTTCCATTAATACATTTGATGTCAACATTCTGAAGTGAATCATGTAGTTTTAGTTGCATTATGGAAATTTTGTTTTTTTGTTGTTTTTTTTTACAGAGACACAGAGAGAGAGAGTCAGAGAGAAGGATAGATAGGGACAGACAGACAGGAACGGAGAGATGAGAAGCATGAATCATTAGTTTTTCGTTGCGCGTTATGACACCTTAGTTGTTCATTGATTGCTTTCTCATATGTGCCTTGACCGCGGGCCTTCAGCAGACTGAGTAACCCCTTGCTCGAGCCAGTGACCTTGGGCTCAAGCTGGTGAGCCTTGCTCAAACCAGATGAGCCTATGCGTAAGCTGGTGACCTCAGGGTCTCGAACCTGGGTCCTTCCACATCCCAGTCCGATGCTCTATCCACTGTGCCACCACCTGGTCAAGCATTATTATGGAAAAATTTTGAAATCTTCTTTGAATAACTTAAATTTTATAGTCTAATATTTTCTTCCAACCCTTTTGTTGCTCATGAATAAAACCCTGTGTATTGGCTTGTATAATTCACAATCATGCCCCTTACCACCAAGTTTAATAATAGGTGGGACAGTGGGTAGAAATAACAGATCAAATTGGTTATAAGTAAAATGACAATGTACATTAGTGCTGGCTAGTTCTTTTCTCAAGTCGGGGGACATAACATTTTATATTGTATTCTAAATAGCAACATAGTAAAATAAAAGAATGTACTTTTGGGAAAAGTTAATTTTCTCTAGAAGGTGGAAACATTCAAACAGATTTTCATGTTTTGATTATTCTGTCCTAAAATTTTTATTTTTAAATCTATCTGTCTGGGATTATTTGACTGACCTGGAATTTTGCAACAGGATGCAGGCTACCAGGCAAACGAAGGCTGAGGCAGAACCAGAACCAGACTCCCAGAGGACCACCTCTGCAGCCCTGCCCCCATCTTCTTGCATGACTTTTCAGCAGATGAGATGCCTTCTCCTTTTGGTGCATTTTCAGTACCTTTTTTTCTATGAAATAAAATGTACTTGGAGGACCCAATAGACTATATCAAATTCCAATGTTCTGTAGAATAAGTTAGAGCCTAGCTTCAGCTCACCATTATATATATATCCGTTCTCATTGTTTTCTTGCAAAATAAATGTTTTGTTAATTATTAATGGCTCTATATAACATACTAAAAGACTGCTCAAATTAGCAACTTTTAAAAAAAACCTTTATACCAAAGTAGCAATTTAGCTATTTCTCTTGATCTCCTCTGTGTGATTCTCTTGTGTTGTCTCATTGTTTGGCTTTTCTTCCTTTTCTTATTCCATAGAATTTTTTTCAAAGTTTCTGACCTCTATTATTTTCTCTTCTCTTTTCTGCTAACAGGGCTTGGTAATCATCAAATTTATATCTTTAGTCATATCTCTCTTTCAAGTTAGAGTTCTGCAGTTCTCATTGTTCTCAACATAGACCTACACAGAGGTTTTGTAACAGAGACTACAAACTGGCAGTTTGCAGACCTTTTGCTTTGAATTTTATTATTAATAATTAGAAAATTTTTCAAAAGTGAATTTCTATCTTTTTTGGAAAATGGAAGACCTGGCAACTCTGTGTCCACATTTCTGCCTGACAACAAATGACTGGAGCTGAAGAGAAGTCGTTCCTCTAACATGGAAAAGCATTCTCCAGTTCTATATGATTTCCACCTCAGTCATTTAAATTACTTGTCTGGCTTTTTTAAGCATTTGAGTTTGCAATCTTGTTAAAGAGGATAGAAAGAATAGACAGGAGGTCTGACTAGAGCTTTTAGATCCCTTCTACCCAAAGTATCAAATGTTTATAGTGACACTACCTCTAAACACATATATTTGGTATGATACTGTTGAGGAGTTAGTTAGATATTTTGTTTGTTTTCAGTTCAAGTAATCAGCACATGACCTTTCAGTAGGGAGTGCAGAGCCTAAGTAGAGTGGTGTATTGGGGGAGGGCTGTTCTCATGGAGCCCTCAGACAGTTATTTCAAAGTTCTCCTGACCCAAGAGCAGTACACAAACCATGTCCCCCATTCTTCTACAACTCCCTCTTTCCTACATTATTGATCTGTTATCGCCATCAAAATGTAACACAGAGCCAATAAGAATTAAATGGACAGCTGAATCGAGTATGTATCTACCTATAGAACTTTACCACATTTGTAATACTTCCTGGGAAAACTGAGCTAAACATGACAAGAGGAAGAGGAGGAGGAGAGGGAAGAGGAAAAGATGTAACAACAACAAATGCAGCAGCAGTCATTAACACTTACTGAAGGCTTATTATGTGCTGGGCAGTAGGCACTTTATATGTGCTACAGGATATAATGCTGACAATAACCCTATAGAGCAGATACTATTATCATACTCATTTATAGTTAATGACACTGTGGCACAGATAAGTAAAATAAAAATGGTCATGGTCACAGAGCTATTAAGCCTCAGTGTGGCTCCAGAGCCCATTCACTAGATGGCAAGCTTTGTGAAGTCTGAAGGAGGCTGTCTTTTGGAAGCTGGGTAGCGTGTGTAGTGGTTAAAGGGATGGATTCTGGAGTTAAAAACTGGGTATTGTCTAATTGTTACATTGTTTAATAAAAACTTTGGGCCTTGGTGGTCCTTCTTTACTGTATTTTTGTTTTCTAATTTCATTAATTTCCTTCATTTATTAAGAACTGATTATGTACAAGACCCAATCTAGGAGATGAGGACACACCATTGAACACATGAAACCTGCTGTTTTCTTGAAGCCTATATTCTAGTGGCAGAACACAGAAAATAAATATAATACATATGTGGAATGCACCTATATACACAAAAAGTAAGGGGAAGTGAGAGTTCCGAAGAGGGATGGGTGAAATTCTAAATAGGGCATCAGGACAGGTCTCACTGAGAAAGTGAACAAGAGACTTAAGCAGAGACTCGAGGGAACTGAGGGGCACGGTCATGGAGTTATTTAGGAAAGTGCCTCTGCATAGGATGAGAAGCAATCGGGGGATTCTGAGGAGGAATGACATGAATTGACTTATGTTTTAAAAGGATAAATCTGGCAGCTGTGTTGACAGTCGACTGAAAGGGGCACAGGTAAAAGCAGGGAAACCAGGAAGAGGATACTAATCCAGGCAGGAGACAATGGTGGCTTAGAAACTGTTCTGTTACTTTATAAGTATAAACATGTTTTCAAATTGCATCTTCCACTCTAACAGAAGGCTCTGGATCCCAGGTATCGTTACATGTTTTCAGGTGAGCTGTAACTTCTTACCAGTAGCTCACCACCTTAGAGGATCTCTTTCTTTCCATTTCTACTGCTCGAAGATTTCCCTCACATCCTTGTACTTAGTTAAGCATTTGATAAGATATTTGTATTTTATCCAACATTTTTCATGTTATTGTTGCTGCTGGCAGTATATGGGCAGGGAGGGGCATTTCAGAAAATCTACTATGCCATATTGCCAGAGTGGAAGTCCCTAGGTTTGAATTCCACCTTTTACTTTTTACTGGTGGCATGACCTTGGTAAATTATTTAGACTCAGTTTCCTCAAATTTAAGATGAAGACGGTAATACCTCGATCACTGGTTGTTATGAAGATTATAATCTAATGCACCAAAGTGCTTAGCGGCAATGCTGGGCACATCATAAATGCTCACTGCACTTTAACTCCCATTGCCATCATCATCACCATTCTTGCAGCATCTTATATATAGTAGATACTTAATAAATGACTGCTGAAGCCATTGACTCAAAACGAATAACAAATTACAAATTTGTTGAAAATGAATTACAAGGCCCTGACTGGTTGGCTCAGTGGATAGAGTGTCAGCCTGGTGTGTGGACATCCTGGGTTCAATTCCAAGTCAGGGCACACATGAGAAGCAACCATCTGCTTCTCTTCCCTTCCTTCTGTTCCTTCTCTCTCCCTTACCCTCTTGTAGCCAGTAGTTTTGGTCTGAGCGTCAGCCTTGGGTGCTGAGGATGGCTCAGTTGATTGAGCATTGGCCCCAGATGGAGGTTGCCGGGTGGATCTCGGTTGGGGTGAATGTGAGAGTCTGACTCACTATTTGCCCTCCTCTCATTAAAAAAAGAAAAGAAAAGAAAATGAATTACAAGTGGGCTCAGCGGGAAAGATATGCAACTGGTTGTCACTAAGTGTATATTATGACTAGACCCAATTGTAATAAAAATGTAACCAGGAGAACTCTTGCCACCAATATCCTTTAAACAAATGAACAGGGGCTACACTCACATAGCTGTGATTGGTTAAATGTTTTAAGTTAAACACCCATGCTGTATGTATTGCTACCTCCCATTTCTCCAGAACCAGAAGTGAAGGGGGAGGTAAGGATCCAAACATCAGACCGACTAATCTCCTGCCTTCGAGAATAGTCAATATATGCAAACAGAGGAAAACAAAATAGGCTCTCTCCTCTGTAACCTGTGGGTCCCACTGAGGTAAGTTCTTCTTTTCTTCCAGGCAGACTTCCTCAGGAGGTGTGTAGTTAACATGGTGACAGTGAGTGACACAGGGTCCCTGGAGGAGGCACAAGGCCTCCTCCTGCCATGAGACTATTACATTAGTTATTTGAAAAAGACAGTATCAGACAAAAATGTAATTGACCTCTATTTTAAAATGAGTATCATTTAAAATTTCCCATAAAATATATCTTAAATATGAATCTAGTTTTTTGAATTGTAAATCACACATAGTCTGGCAATATCAGTACAAGTAGTTCTAGGAAAGTGGGTGAAGACTTGACCTCACTAAAATTAGCTCTTCACAAGAAAAATTTTATTTCAGAACCTGAATTAATCATGAGGGGAATCTGGCTTAAAACAATGGATGACTCAGAACCAACTCAGTTTCTCTTCTGAAATCAGCTCACAGTCTTGGTGGTATTTGTGATGACTGGACATCTATTACCCCATTATTCCCTACAAAGCTTAGCACATGTTAATAATATAACATATTATTATATGTTACATCACATATATTACATATATAATGTTAATGTATTATTAGAAATAATATACAATTTTTTTTTCTTTTTGTATTTTTCTGAAGTTGGAAATCGGGAGACAGTCAGACAGACTCCCTTATGCGCCTAACCGGGATCCACCCGGCATGCCCACCAGGGGGCGATGCTCTGCCCATCTGGGGCATCGCTCTGTTGCAACCAGTGCCATACTAGTGCCTGAGGCAGAGGCCACAGAGCCATCCTCAGCGCTGGACCAACTTTGCTCCAATGGAGCCTTAGCTGCGGGAGGGGAAGAGAGAGACAGAGAGGAAGGAGAGGGGGAGGGGTGGAGAAGTAGATGGGCGCTTCTCCTGTGTGCCCTGGCCAGGAATCGAACCCGGGACTCCTGCACGCCAGGCCGACGCTCTACCACTGAGCCAACCGGCCAGGGCCGAAATACACAATTTTTTACAGGTTTTTACGGTAAAATGTCTTTGAATATGGCTTACTTTTTTCACTTTGATGTCTTTGTGGGTAAAACTTGTTTTCTTAAATTTCATAGTGAATTCTGTATACAAATTAAAACTATAAAATATTAGAAAATGCATAAGGGAAAAGGTTATTTCATGAGCTTGAACCTTGTTTTCTAAAACTTAAATATCTGAGTTTCAGATAAACCCAAATCTTAGATGACAAGAAGTCAGAGCAGGTTTTAAGGAAGAACTAAAAAAATATCATGTTTATATTTAGAAAATATAAATAATAATAGTTATTATTAAACCATGCATATAAAGCACTTAGCACAGTTCCTGTTATGTTAGAAGTATTCAATAAAAATAATTATGATTATTATTCTTTTACTTATTTTCTTTCTATGGCAAATAGCTATAATAGTTATATTAAAATTAACATTAATAATAATGGTCATATTCATGACAGTTGGTAGACAGGGTCTTATGGATGCCACTAGTCCTAACTGTCATTCAGTTTAATTGGGTTCAAGTGGCATTGGGAAAATACATAGACAATTTCTTCTGTAGTTAGGTCTAGATTGCATGCAACATACGGGGTTATAGGTAACCTTCAGTTTGGTATGAACCAAATTAAACAAATAAATGAACCAGTATTACTGAGGAAACTAAGTCAGGTAAAAGAAAGCAATTACACACTATTATTATGCAGGATCTTTGCAAAAATATTTTTAAAAAAGGTACCAAATCCATTATGAATATATATTTTAAATCTGCATTTATAATTCTCCTTTTAATATTAGGCTGTTGCCCCAAAGCACTTATGAAAAATTTCTAGAATTAACTGAGAGCTTTATGTAACCAAGATGCTGATCTTTTCTTAGTATATGAAACACTCTTACAACAACTGTATTTACACCATGTTCTCTCAATAGCTTAGTATAGTAAACACTAGTCCCTCTTAAGGCACCAAATTCCAGAACACAAAAACAAATATTAAAAAAACTAAGCAGAGAGTCTTCCTGTTCCCAAACATCTGGTTTGACTCCCACATTGAATGGTAATGTGTACTTCACCCTCTGCTGTGTTATACAATAATCTAGAAGAAATGGTAGGTCCTTCCTCCAAGGATATTTCTTAGAGAATGATTAGGGTTAACAGTTTTGATTGGAAATTGATAATAAATCTTGAGGTTGAAGGTTAATTGTTGGTAACAAATTATACTTTGTGAATAACAACTTCCTCTACAACATTAATAAAAGTGTCTCGATTTGTGTAACTTTCATGTATATTAATGTTGAAGGATGCTCTAAGACTGGCTGAAGCAGAAGAAATAACAGATTATTCTGAAAAGAAAGAAACGAGGAAGGAGCCCAAAAAGCATGTCTTGCTGACAGCCTGATGGAGAAGGCTTTACATATTAAATATTAAATAGCCTGAGCTATTTATAAGTAACCACATTGCTCAAAATCTTGTTTCTGCTATTAGTTTATTTAAACTTTTATTTTTAAAGTATGAGTATAGAAGTAAAGAAATCCTTGTGATATTATAATTCCTTAATGTGGCCCACAAAGCCCTTCAGACTCTACTCACAGACTACCATTACTTTCTGCCTCCAGCTCCAGTCACAATTCCCAGTAAGTGATGCACTGTGTTTTTTGTCTGTAGTATTTATGTCTTCCCTGCCTATCCACTCCTCACCTCATCCCCACCTGTAAGACATATGTCTATTTATCTTTTAAGGCATAAATGTGACCATTTCTTTGCAGTGTGCCTTGTTGCATCAGGAATTAAGGTACTTATAATATGTTATATCTGTTTTCAAATACTCAATGCTGTAATTTATTTTATTAAGCTATCTTTTCTGTAAGTGTGTGCACTCCTCAATGGCAGAGCCCTTTACTAGTCCACTCTGTATTCCTAACACTTGGGGCACTGTAGTAGCTCAATGTCAATTGAACTGAATCATATTAATTTTTTTCCGGAATAGAGAAAGAACCAGAGTTGGAGTAGGCTGTCTTGTTTTCTGAAGAATAAAGAAAAGGGCCCCAAACCTTTGATAATATAAAATATAAAATATATATATATATAATATCTTTGACAATATAAAAGATGTTGAAAAGTCTAGAAAAATACTCCACAAGTAATTGTTAATTCTTCATTAAAACACAGAGTAATAATTAATATCCATTCTAGAGCTTTGGAGTAAATTACTCCTTAGTTGCCTTATATCACGAGTTTAAACAGTGAATATAAACTAATATTAATGAAGACCAGCATCTCCAATCTGATTATAGTAATTCATGGTTTCTCAGAGAGAGAAGAGGTATTAGGAGAGTAGAGCAACCCATCTAAAATGGGAAAGAAAAAGTGAGAGAAACAAGAAGAGGTTGTGATGAGAGGGAGGAGGAGAAAGAAATGCTAAGTTGTATCAAAGAACAAGAAAAAAGTGAAGGAAGAAAATAAAAGCAAGATCCTCTTCCTCTGGCCATTCAACGTTCTGCTGCAGTGGAGGCCTCTGCAATTATAAACACAGCTCTGCAACTATAAACACAGCCATCTCTTTGCCCCGCCAGCTTTGGGTTCACCCCAGTGTGATGCCTGTCTTCACTCTCAACATTTTTCTGCTGACCTATTTTTAAGATTAGTATTTGATTTTACAGCAGAAGATGAAAAAAGACTCTCCTTTATTATTATTATTATTATTATTATTTTTTGGTAAAAATGTAATCCTTTGAGATCATTTGTAGGCAACACAGTATATCCAGATCATGAAGTCTAAGAACAATAAAATTTTTTTCCTATTTTTATAGACTTTGAAGAAACTCTCTTGTCACTTACCAAGTGGGGGAGGACTGATGGAATAATAATTTTTTGTGTTACTATAAGATTTTTCATCTAGTGGCAATCATAGTATTATAGATGTGAGTTTGCCTGGATTCCATCAGTTAGAATTATCTACAAGCTATCATCTCTGTATTAGGACAACTAGGATCCATACTAATAACTAAGAGGCAAAGCCAGTTTGTTATTCAGGTAACTTCTAAATCATCAGAGAAATGTAAAAGTGAATCTGGTATGATTTTTGAGTATTTAGTAATGTTTTCTATTAGAAATATGTGGAAATTAGAGATTAATATATAATGATTTTTGCCCTGGCCGGTTGGCTCAGCGGTAGAGCGTCAGCCTAGCGTGCGGAGGACCCGGGTTCGATTCCTGGCCAGGGCACACAGGAGAAGCGCCCATTTGCTTCTCCACCCCTCCGTCGCGCTTTCCTCCCTGTCTCTCTCTTCCCCTCCCGCAGCCAAGGCTCCATTGGAGCAAAGATGGCCCGGGCGCTGGGGATGGCTCTGTGGCCTCTGCCTCAGGCGCTAGAGTGGCTCTGGTCACAACATGGCGACGCCCAGGATGGGCAGAGCATCGCCCCCTGGTGGGCAGAGCGTCGCCCCTGGTGGGCGTGCCGGGTGGATCCCGGTCGGGCGCATGCGGGAGTCTGTCTGACTGTCTCTCCCTGTTTCCAGCTTCAGAAAAATGAAAAAAAAAAAAAAGAAAAAAAAATATATAATGATTTTTGACAGTTATATATTAACCATAACATATAATTAACTAGCATTTCCTACCTTTGGCCCCCCTTGCCGGACGTGTGAGTGAAAACCGCTGGAGAAGTGAGGAGGCAGGAGTGATGCCAATTGAATACCTCTAAACTCCCAGAAATATGCCTAAATTGGTACTCATTTGAGGAATCCTATTAAAGAATATGAACTTTGGAATCATACAGAACTTAGTCTGAGCCCTGGGTCTACCACTTACCGCTAAGTAGTACTATTCTCTCTAAGCCCTATTTCCTTCATCTCAAGATGGGAATTGTATTCATCAGGTTGGATTACAGATCAAATGTAGCATCTTGTACATGGTAAGAATTCAATAGGTATTAACTACCATTATTATTCCTATCACTTTCCTCTGGACTTCTGTTCTTTACCATGTTCTATTAGATACAGAGCCTTACATAAAGATGCAGAGAATAGATTTTAGTTTACTTATTTTGGTGCAGGTGTTGGGGCCAGAATTACTGCTACAGCCTGGTGGCAGGAAGGTCATTGTTCAGAAGATGGCCCACGAAATTCTGTATTTCTCCATGCTTTAATGTTTACTTCTCGCTTCTCTATTAGGTAAGTTAGGTTTACACAAATGACTTTTTCAGGTAGTGACCAACATATTTTCCTACTGCACTACCCTGAACATACTTGCTTTTATATTTTGAAATGGAAATAATAACTAGGTCTCAAGTTTTATTTACATTCAGCAAAACTAGTAGATGTTCACTTAGAATTGTATAAGCAAAAGTTAAAATTTAGCATTAGAAAAATTAAAGAATTGGAAAATGATGTAGACAGAAATGTAAACTATAGTTCTTTAATGGCCCGGGCGCTGGGGATGGCTCCTTGGCCTCTGCCCCAGGCGCTAGAGTGGCTCTGGTCCCGGCAGAGCGACGCCCCGGAGGGGCAGAGCATTGCCCCCTGGTGGGCAGAGCATCGCCCCCTGGTGGGCAGAGCATCGCCCCTGGTGGGCGTGCCGGGTGGGTCCCGGTCGGGCGCATGCGGGAGTCTGTCTCTCCCCATTTCCAGCTTCAGAAAAAATACAAAAAAATCCCAAACAAACAAAAAAAAACTATAGTTCTTTAAACTGAGAAATCATGCTTTACATTTCACATTTTTCCTAATATATTTATTAACATATAATTAGTTTGATTACGTATTACCTTTTGAGTTAGATTCAATTTGGAACAATACAGGTGACCTAAGCACTCTGGATGTGGAAAATTCTTTTTTTTTTTTTTAAATTTTTTTTTTTTTTGTATTTTTCTGAAGCTGGAAACGGGGAGACAGCCAGATAAGACTCCCGCATGCGCCCGACCGGGATCCACCCAGCACGCCCACCAGGGGCGACGCTCTGCCCACCAGGGGGCGATGCTCTGCCCCTCCGGGGCGTCGCTCTGCCGCGACCAGAGCCACTCTAGCGCCTGGGGCAGAGGCCAAGGAGCCATCCCCAGCGCCCGGGCCATCCCCGCTCCAATGAAACCTCGGCTGCGGGAGGGGAAGAGAGAGAGAGACAGAGAGGAAGGAGAGGGGGAGGGGTGGAGAAGCAGATGGGCGCTTCTCCTGTGTGCCCTGGCCGGGAATCGAACCCAGGACTCCTGAACGCCAGGCCGACACTCTACCACTGAGCCAACTGACCAGGGCCTAGTGGAGCATCTTTTTTTTTTTCTGAAGCTGAAAATGGGGAGAGACAGTCAGACAGACTCCCGCATGCACCCCACCAGGATCCACCAGGCACACCCACCAGGGGGCGATACTCTGCCCACCAGGGGGTGATGCTCTGCCCCTCCGGGGCGTTGCTCTGTCACGAACAGAGCCACTCTAGCGCCTGGGGCAGAGGCCAAGGAGCTATCCCCAGCGCCTGGGCCATCTTTGCTCCAAGGAGCCTCGGCTGCGGGAGGGGAAGAGAGAGATAGAGAGGAAGGAGAGGGGGAGGGGTGGAGAAGCAGATGGGTGCTTCTCCTGTGTGCCCTGGCCGGGAATCGAACCCAGGACTTCTACACGCCAGGCCGACGCTCTACCACTGAGCCAACCGGCCAGAGCCAGGAGCATCTTTTATAATAAATAAAGCTCTAAAAGAAATGTTGCAAGTCATCTGGGCCAATGAAATAGTCTTCTTTTATGAGAATGGCAAGTATATGTATACTATTTTTTCATTAAAAAAATATGCTGTCATTAAAAAGAATTAGGTATATGTATGTGTTATCTACCTATTTGGGTATATGGAAGAATCTCCAGTACTACTAAGTGGAAAAAGCAGGTGGGAAAAAAGTGTTAACGGTTTGATTATTGTAGTTAAAAAAGAAAAAAAAAAGGACAATCTTATCTGTATATTCTGGTGATAATACACAACTTTCCCCTCCCAGGAAGAAATCAACTATCAGAGGAAATCCAGAGGTAGGTAAGAGAGGTGGGGTTTCTTTTTCTTTTCTTTTTTTTTTTTTTTTTTTGAGAGGGGAAGAAAGGGAGAGAGAGAGAGAGAAAGAGAGAGACTCATTAATTAATATGTTGTTCCACTGATTGTTTCTCATATGTGCTGGGCCTGGAGTCTGAGCCAGCGCCCTGGGGACTGGTGACCTTGGGATCAAGTCAGTGACCTCAGGCTTGAACCAGTGATCTTGGTGCTCCCGGGCTACGCTCTGTTCATTGTGCCATGGCCAGTGTTGGAGGGAACTTTTATTTTGCACTTTGTATCTTTCTGTACTACCTGAATTTTCTAACACGTGTATGTATTACGTTTATTTAAGAAATGATTGATAAGCTCATACTGGCTATGTGAATGATTTATTCACTTTGCTGCCCTCAATATTGCCTGGCAACTATCTCAGCCTTGTATGTAGATATGCTCAATAAATTTTTGCTGCATTGAAAAAAAGACTAATAAATGTTATTAAAAATATTTTTAAAGTAAGTTAAAAAAAAAGACAAGCAGCTGAGTCCAACGTCTGAAGCAATGCTGAGCAAGACTCAGGAGTTTATACTGGCTGAACAGTGAGAATGGATCATTTGCAATCTGTGGCCAAGATAACGCAATCTGTATCTACAGATTTTCCTGAATTAAGAAATGCACTGTGCCCAGAAATCATTTCCCATAAGGCAGAAATTTAGACAGTATCTAAGAATCAGGATGACCCACCCTGACCCTCCCAAGCCTTTCAGTGTCAGTTACCAATGCAGTGCTCTTTCCTCCCAATCTACCTCTGCTCTGCTCTGGGGTGCAGGAGCTGGAGCTGCAAACACCCCTTGGGCAGCCAGCACACCGTTAAGCTTTGTCAGTAAAGAAAGGGTAGTGAAGGGACCCTGAGGTCTAAGTGGGGTTTTTCCCTGGTTCTGGAGTGCTTTTTCCTTCTGGCTCCTGTGGCATGCACCTGCTAGGGGTGTGTGGGACACACGGTAATACTCGCCACTTAGTGAGTTTAAGTGGTACGCCAAATGGTGGCTTCCTATGAAGTCTCACTGGAACCCTAATGAGTGGATTTCTAGCATGTCTTGCCAGAACTCCAGTAGGCAGTTTCTTGCTTGCCAGCCCTGGTCTGACACCTCAGTGAATTTCTATGCCATCCACTGGCCACAGTAGCACCCACTTCTCCAACAAGGTATGACTCTCAGTTTTGTTGGGGCAGGGCCTGCTTCCAATTTGCTCCTTGTAGTGTAGGTCTAAGGCACTAGACTCAAGGTACTTTCAAGTTTGCTCCTTTTCTGGGTACTCTGAGCCCTAGAGGTACTAGCTGCTCCCTTTACCTGCTATGCTTGTAGTCTTTGAAATTCTCTTTACTTCTTAGTAGTTAATCCTGTTTCTACTTAATAACTCCTGTATGAAATTTTCCCTGCTCATATTACTGGTGTTTCTGACTCCTAATTGAACTTTAATTCATACTCCAAACAAATCAAACAAAAGCAAATCAACCCAAGCCAAAAACAAGGCATTAAATCGGTAAACCCACCCTTTAAACGTAAGTTTGTATTGTTAAGTTTGATAATACAGAGAAACACCATGGCATTTAGCCCACCTTGTAAATGAATTGTATTAAATACTCCCACAAAACTAAACAACACAGTGTGAAGGTTTTGTAATGTGTAAACTGTGCTAAGCTAGAGTTATATTTCCCAGAATTCTCTTTCCTATGTGGTTCCAGGTTAGTGTTGGCCACGAGAGAAATCTGTTCAAGACTTGGAAGCCAAAAAAATGAAGCAGCCATGATTACTCTGAGGAAGGTCAATATAGGATGCTAGGTACTGCTTAGTTCATAAGCTATACTTTGTCACTGATCTGCTGTTCACTTATTGATATTGAGAAGGAGGTGAGTTCCTAATTCCTCCAGTTCCTGCCTCATCTCTTCCTTCAGCTTCTCCTAGTCCAGAGCCAGGCGCATGGTAGCTCCATGGCCAACAGTGCTACTTCTTCTGCAGGTCATCTGCACTGTCAGTTTGGAAGAAGTAAGAGAAAAAATGGATTCCAGTTTTTCCTTGTGCCTTCCTGTGTTACGTTCAGCTTTTCTTCCTGACCTGCTTCTCTGATGATCTGTAGGGACTGCAGGCCCAGAGGTAGCTCCTAATGCAAAGACTTCCATAAACTTTACCCACGGCTTCCATAACAGCGGGAGCACTGGCCCCTATAACAAATTTTTCTTACTTCACATCACTCATTGTGATTCTGCTATCAGGGCCAAACCCTCAACTAATATACATTGTAAAATGATTAAACTTATAAAAAAAATCATAAGTGACTTGGGTCACTTGAACAACTGAGTTTCTACTGTCAATTCTTATTTTCCCTGTTTTTTCTTATTTATTTCTACATGATATCTAAGTTTTAAGATATCTTAGATGTTGAGATGAAGAACTTTTTATTTATTTTTATTTTTTGTGAGAGTAGGGGAGATACAGAGACCGACACCTGCGTACGCACCAACCGGGATCTACCCGGCAATCCCTGTCTGGGGCCGATGCTCTGCCCATCTGGGGCCATGCTCACAACTGGGCTATTTTTACAGCCTGAGGCAGAGGTTTCGTGGAGCCATCCTCTGTGCCCAGGCCAATGTGCTAGAATCAATCAAGCCATGGCTGCAGGGGGAAAAGAGAGAGAAAGACAGAAGGGGGAAGTGGAGGGATAGAGAAGTAGATGGTCACCTCTCCTGTGTACCCTGACCAGAAACTGAACCCAGGACTTCCACAGGCCAAGCCAGTGCTCTACCACTGAGCCAACCAGCCAGGGCTGAAGTGGGAAAATTTTTTAAATGCTATTTTCTTTAACAGTGCTCATGTGAGCACTCTTAGATGCTATGAATCTAATTAGATATAGGATGAAGTGTTCTGGCTACTCTGAGACACAGAGACAAATTTCCTAGGTGGTTTAGAATCCAGGAGAGCCTGGCCTATTTCTGTAACACTGTTCTTCATGCCAGCAGAGGAATAAGACAAAGCACTAGAGGGTTCCAAGAAGACTGGTATGTATGCATTGAAGTATGTGGACTGAGGGCCTGGAGCTGGGCTTAAGCTGGGAGGGAAGACCAAATGATGTCCAGACTTCAGCAATGTCATTATTTCTAAACCCGACATTAATTTGTTTGACATTTTTGCGATTTAGCCTTATTTCCTGATCATGCTTGGTATGACTTGCCAGTTCTCAGAGTGTGAACCTCACAAACCCACTTTCTGTTTTAGAAGAGGATGGGCAGGCAAGCAAGGAGAAGAGGTGAATTCAGTGACTCAGCAGCAAAGAAAGAGCTCCTGATTGGGGAGAACTCTGGGTTAAGACCTTTAACTCAGGAACTGTGGACAGAATATATATAATATAAAGTTTTTAGAAAACTGGCCTTATCAATAGTATTTACTGAGCACCTACTAGCTATGAGGAAAGTACCTAGGCCTCATGAATTAGAAATGGTAGATGCAACAAAAGGACAGGCAGAACAAAGAGAATAAGACAACTGGTAGCATCTAAGGGCATGATCATTTCATGGCTGGGACTCTATTTGAGGCACTTCAACTGGTGCCTTATTCTCTACTGATCTGGGAATATTTAATAAGCCCATGAAAACATGGAGTAGCTTAAGCCAGAAGTCCTTCCACACTATCTCTTGAAGCCCTAAAGCTAAGTGCATGTGGTTCAATGATCAGCCTGGCTGCCACAGGTTTACTGTTTCCTGTTGCACATTTCAGAAGGATGTAGCTATTTAAATTCTTACAGGTTTTTCATGGGAAAAGAGAGAATAAAAAGAATCTGCTGACTTTGTTTGCTGTAAAACTAATTCCTTTATGAAAAGGCATGGGTACGAGAAAGGTAACAAATATAAATGACAGAATTATGAGAGTCACTAAAAATTCCAGAAAATTCTCAGAAGGTTCATAGAAATATTAATCAAGTTAAACTCTAATTTCTGCCTCTATTAATTTATTTTGTTTGTTCATTTGTTCATTCATTCATTCAACAAATATTTACTGATTGACATTAGGATATCACATAGAGTAACAGACAATATCCCAGCTTCATGAAATTTACTTTCTGTGGTAAAAGAAAACACTCATATGTAAGCAAATTAATATATACTATAATATCAGTTGTTATCAAGTGCTTTAGAAAAACGAAGCAGTGATGAAATGGGTGACTGTGTTTTAGGAGATGATTTAGTATTATAAATTAAATTTTCTACACATAATATACAATAAATGTTACAATAAATATAAGGCATACCATAGATATGCCTTAGATATACTAAACAGACAGGGTTTATGTACTGAATATTGAATGCATTTATATAAATCGTATTGAGCTTATAGATAGATCAATGAAACTTACCCTATAGAAAGCACTGGTCAAAGGGAGTAATGCTGCAGCAATGTTATATTCTTCTAAACTTGAACAATCCTTAGACAAAACAAAGAGAACTAGTGTTAGGACATTAACCAGAAACCACAAATGTATTAAAACAAAAATTGGGGATTCATACTTTTATTTCAAATTGTCACTAAGATGTACTTAGGTAAGTTGAAAAAAAAAATACTTTCCCTGAAACACATTCTTTTAGAAATGAGATAAAACTCATCTGGGAAAGATATTTTTATACACTCATGATGAACAGCTACCTTTGCTTACCTGCTTTACAAAAATTCTGATAAAGTGTGTAATTTATACAAAAAATTTTTGGAGGTTTTTCTTTAGTATATTTAACTACTGCATTTCACTGAATCTAAGGTACACATTTTTTTTTCACATTTTAACTTCTCTGAGACTAAAATGCATCTTATAATTAATTGGAAGTATTTTTTTTCTCTTAGTGTTACATACAAAGGGTATTTTGTTACTGATTAGGCAAGAAATATGATTGATGCTAAAACCCATTGAGTAGAACGTTGTAATAGTCAGAAAATCTTAGTGGTAATGTAAAATGGTACAGCTGCTAAGAAAACAACACGGCGATTTTGCAAAGTTGAAAGGTAGAATTACCATATGATCCAGTAATGCCATTGCTAGGTATATATCTAAAGGAAATGAAATCATTATCTTGAAGAGGTTAGGTGCACTCCCATGTTCACTGAAACATTATTTACAATAGCCAAGGTATAGCAACAAACTAGGAGGCCACTAATAAATGAATTATAAAGAAAATGTAATATATACACAATGGAATATTATTCAGCCTAAGAAAGGAAGTGAATCCTGCCATCTGCAATAACATAGGTAAACCTGAGGGCATTATGGTAAGTGAAATAAGCCAGGCAGAAAAGACAAATACATATGTCTCAGTATTACCTATAAGTAGAATAAACAAAAAAGCTGAACTCAGAAACAGTAAAATGGTGGTTGCCAGGGGCTGGAGCATGGGGAAAATGGGGAGATCTTGGTAAAAGGGTACAAACATTGAATTATAAGATGAATAAGGTCTGAGGATCTGATGTATAACAAGGTGACTAGAGTTGATAAAACTGTATTGTATAACTGAAATTTAAGAGAACAGAACTAAAGTATTCTCAGGGTAAATATGTGAATATGTGAGGTGATGGAAATGTTAATTAACTAGATTGTACAACTTAAAGATATTACAACTTTGTCAATATATCTCTTTCAATAAAGCTGGAAAATAACATAGACAGTCAGGCCATGTAGGAAAATACACACTTTTTTTTCATGACATTACTTTATGTTCTGTACCCATGAATTTTATAAAATAATCCCAGAACACAGCAAAAGCATGAATCATCTTTTTCTTTCTGACTTATTCTTCACCCCTTTGCTTAGGACACTGCTATGCACAAGAATGTCATCCCCTGTGTCCTAGCACATCTGAGTTTCTTTAGCAGAAATGCCTTGCATGTTTCTGAAGACTGTCATGAGGCTCAAGGCAATAAAGTTCAACAGACTTGAGCTGTAATCTTCTCCTAAGGAAATGGTTGGGATGCCAAGATGCCTTTTGACTTTGATTTCACAGCAGGGCTTCATTTGTAATAATTCTGTCCAAACTTTAAATGACAACAGCTGTGATATGAAGTCCAACACATTCATTTATAAAAATTTCCCACAAATTAAAAAAAATTGAACAATGGGGAATTTCAATCCATGACCAATTAGCGGGGAACAGGCAATCATAAAACATTTAGGAGCTATTTATTATCTCACAAAATGTTTACACATTTTAGTGCATGTCTCAAACCTGAGCGCCAGTCAAATGCTGATTGCAAAATATAAATATAAAATTCTTTGCAAATCACGTTAGGGACATTTTTAAGTTAATTAGGTTGAAAAATGGAAAAATTTAGAAACAATAAGACTACAACTACTGACACAGCACTAGCATTCCAGAATAGAGCAGTTATCTATTGGGGAATCAGTCCATAAATACACATCCTGCAGTCCCCGGTGCTTTTACCACATAATAGCAATGTAGTTACAGACATACCAGGCAATTTATAAACTTGCAAGAACTTGAATACTTATACATGTTTTATTCTGAGCTCTGCTAGGTAGTTTTCCTTTAATTTTCCTGCTACAATTGAAGAGTGAGCCCTGCAATCTTAATTTCCCACTGCTCTCAATTACTTCATACTTCCCATCTGCATACCTTTGAATTGTCATGGCCAGCATTCCTGTTTGATAAGACTTTGGGATCACTCAAAAATAATATATTTAAACATTAAAGAAAAAAAAGATTGAAAGGCACAACTGTCTGTTACCCAAATGTCCTATATAACTGACTTTTCTTTAGAGTTTAGTAGACAGATGTAACTCAGAAAAAGAATTTGAACTGTCCCAACATTGAGAACATTGGTATCTCCTATATGAGGAGAAAAATTAAAACTACCAAAGCAAAAAATACCTCTTTATATTATATTACACTGCAGCTCAGAAATCTCAGCTTTGTTCTGACCATTACAGGATAATGACCCAACTCTTCTTCCAGGTTTGTAAGCCCTCCATGGTGTGGACCCAACTCCACCCCCAATGGAACATATGACCCCTCCTGCTAGAAGCATTATATATCATCTTCTATTCCACATCATAGTTATTCCTACCACATCCAATAGCCTGGGAATACTGTCTGTGCCTTGTTTTGTCATTGACATTCTCCCCGCCCTGGCACCTCCACTGCATCTCCTATGTTTCCCTATGCTTTCTAAGTACAGTATAGTGCTAAGCACAAAATAAACAAAAGGACTCTTACCATAGTTATATTTTAATGCTAAATAAACTTATACAACCCTGGAGAATGTATCACAATTTTGAATACTATGGTTATTTAACTCCCATTGGGATAGAAAGTGAATGCTGGGCTTGACAAATAATATTAAACTTTGTTTTAAGTTTCTGAGAGAATGGTCTATATCTGCTTTTTTTTTTTAAAATATAAGTCCACTTTTATTTATTTATTCTTCAGTAAGTTTAAATCCTTGAGGGGTATCCCTGGCCAGTTTGCTCAGTGGTAAGCAACAGCCCAGCGTGTGGAAGTCCAGGGTTTGATTCCTGGTCAGGGAACACAGGAGAAGCAACCAACTGCTTCTTCCCCCTTCTCCCTCTCCTTACTCTCTGTCTCTCTCTTCACCTCCCGCAGCCAAGGCTTCAAAATTGGCCCGGGCGCTGAGGATGGCTCCATGGCCTCTGCCTGAGGCACTAGAATGGCTCCGGCTGCAACAGAGCGACACCTCAGATGGGCACAGTATCATCCCCTGGTGGGCATGCCAGGTGGATCCTGGTCGGGTGCATGTGGGAGTCTGTCTGATTGCCTCTCGCTTCTAACTTCAGAAAAATACGAAAAAGAAAACAAACAAACAAAAAAACCCTTGAGGGGTACAGTATTACACAGATTCTGTGTCCAATGGCCTTAGCAGGAAGGTTGCTTTGAAATTTAGCATGAACCATGCCACTGTTTCCATGAACACAAGTTATCTTTCCCCAGATGACAGGCTTTGTATGGTTTGCCACCAGGAGTCACTGTGTTGTTCTATGCTTTGTATACATAACCACATTTAGATACAATTCAGATTCATCTCAGGCATCAACACTGTTCAATTTTACGTTCAATTTTAAGAAGAGCTGTGTGCTCCCTCTGGTTTCAAAGACCCTGCATATAACTATCAAAAATGGCCTTAGACCATAGCCTTCCAGACATATTTTTGGTTATAAAGTTCTTGTTCCCTGCAGGCCTCCACAGGCTTCAAGATGGTGGAGAGAGCTGCTCCAATTTTATATACCTGGACACTAGAACACTGCACTTAGCATAGGGTAACAATAGTTAACATTTACTGACTGCTTACTGAGTATCAGACATGTTTAAGTATGTAGTTACACAAATTATTTCACTTACTTTTTACAACATCTCTAGGAGGTATATATTATAATTATATATATTCATTATGTTGGTGAAGCAACTAAGTCATTCACAGATTAAATAATTGCCTGGGGTTACATGGTCACAAATGTAGAAGCCAGAATTCAAAACCAGGTATTCTCACTCCAGTATTTGTGCTTTAAATCTCTATGTTCTCTTGATTCTTAAATGCAATAAGGTATGTAACTAATTTAAAAATGAGCATCTGTGGAAACACATAACAGGCAAAAGAAGAAGTCTTCTAGTAATTATAAATAATATCCTCAAGAGAGTTTGAAACTATACTACATTTATGACAAAGCAACTGAAAACTGAAAATACGGTTGCTAAAATTAAAATGCAAAGGAAGGGCTAGAAGAGAAATCATTTTTTGTCATGATATCTTCAGGAATTCTTTAAAAATTAAATGCAGAGGATCAAGTCAGTGCTTCTAAGATATGCCTAATAGGAGTCCTGGAATAGAGAACAGAGAAAGTGAAAGAAACAATAAAAAGAATTTAGTCCTCATTTGCAAAGAGTGTCAAATAGGATAAATGAAAAGATATTTGGTGGAATGAGTGAAATGTGATATACTGATATAAATGAATATCCCATGAAAATGAAAATATAAATTACAGCTATATCCAACATCATGGATAAATCTCCCAAACACAATTTTGAGCCAAAGAATTAAGACAAATAGAATACATCACTACCACTATCATCATCATCATCAAATTAGTACTGAAACATATCTTCTTAACATTAGCCTCTACTCTGTTTACCTCATCAAAGCACATAACAGTAAACAGGTAACAATACAATATAGCATTTCATAAAGTCTACCATAGCAATGTCAAAGAATTGCTTAAACCAAATCATACTGACAAAGATGATCAAACAACATTAGATCAAGTACAAAAGAGATTAGATAATCAATTAGGATGATTTCATAATAAGTCCTTTAAAAGAAAATGATTTGATGTCAAAGGTTTAAGGGAATCTCTTGGGAAAAATAATTAAGGCTTTAAGTATTTTTGTAAAAATAATCATCTTTACGATAGTGCTGCAAAGGCCAAACGCAAAGTAAGGTATTACAATTTTGTTCCAAAAATTATTTTAAATATCCTTTCCAAACACCAACAAAAGTCAGATTCATACCTGGGTTCTAAAAAAATGAGAACATGATAAATACTTTAACCTAAACTTTTGTTAAAATAAAATTTTATAATTTCTTCTTTTAAATATCATATAACAAAAACTTCCTCCACTATCTGATATGAAATCCTAGTCCTTATTTTAAATGGACTTACTAGTGGTGATAGTGAAAGTTCCATTCTTTTTTTTTTTTTTTTTCTTTTTTTTTTTTTTGGTATTTTTCTGAAGCTGGAAACGGGGAGAGGCAGTCAGACAGACTCCCGCGTGCGCCCGACCGGGATCCACCTGGCACGCCCACCAGGGGCTACGCTCTGCCCACCAGGGGGCGGTGCTCTGCCCACCAGGGGGCAGTACTCTGCCCCTCCGGGGCGTCGCTGTCGCGACCAGAGCCACTCCAGCGCCTGGGGCAGAGGCCAAGGAACCATCCCCAGCGCCCGGGCCATCTTTGCTCCAATGGAGCCTCGGCTGCGGGAGGGGAAGAGAGAGAGAGGAAGGAGAGGGGGAGGGGTGGAGAAGCAGATAGGCGCCTCTCCTGTGTGCCCTGGCTGGGAATCGAACCCGGGACTTCTGCACGCCAGGCCGACGCTCTACCACTGAACCAACCAGCCAGGGCCTGAAAGTTCCATTCTTAAGGACGTGAAGGATGCAGGAGTGATGGTCTCTGTCATATCTCTCTTTAATTCTCCAGTCTGCTACCTGCAGAAACCAAACAGATCTTGGAGAATAAAAGTATTCTACAGCAAATTCAACCAAGCAGTAGCTCCAATTGCAGTTACATAACAAAGATGTGTTGCCTTTACTAAAGCAGATTATCTTTGCTTCAGGTATACTGTATGCCTCCATTGATTTGGGGAATACTCTCTTTTCTATCTCCATCAGAGAGGAGGATCTGAAACAGTGTGATTCATATAAAATGGACAACAGTAAACATTTACAATTCTGTCTCAGGGATATATTAACTAAACTCCCTCCCATCCGAATTCAGTCTGAAGAAATTTGGACCATCTGAACATCATATAGAGCATTATTCTCATTTAATGCATTAATGATATCATACTAATCAGACTGGATGAGCAAGAAGTGGCTACTATGTTGGAAACCTTGGTAACTCATAGGCACTACAGAGGATGGAAGATTAACCTGAAGGAGGTTCTGGCATTCTAGAACATCTCATTCAAAATATAAAACAATTTGTTGCCTCTTATATCTCCCAATATGAGAAAGGAAGCACTACTTCTGGTAGGCCTCTTTGGGTTATGGAGGCAGCATGTTCCACATCTGGGACTACTGCTCTGGTTTATACCAGGTGACACAAAAAGCTTCCAGCTTTGAGGGGGCCCAGATCAGGAAAGGATTCTATAGTCGATACAAAAATCAATAAACCTTGCTTCTTTTAACACCCAGGGACCCACTTGGAGAAAATGCACTTCCCATTGTTGTAGCTCTGACCTCTGCAAGGTTGGAAACAGATTCTGAGGCAGAGTATGGTGCAAAGGCTATTTGTTAAGGAGTGCTGTTAGGATCAATACCTGTGGAAGGGAGGGGAAAGAAGTAGACTTGGGCAGAAGAAGTCAAACAATATTGTGGACCCAAGGATAGCCTTAGCTACACCCACACTGAGTTCCTGAGATTAGGTTCTAATCTCCAAAGGACAAAATTTCTACCAGGGGACAAAACAAGAATCTATTAATCTATAAACTACAGTTATCACTGGCCCTGACTGGTTGGCTCAGTAGTAGAGCATTGGCTGTCCTGGGTGGACGTCCTGGGTTCGATTCTTGGTCAGGGCACACAGGAGATGAGACCATCTGCGTCTCCACCCCTCCCCCTTCTTCATCTCTCTCTTCCCTTTCCATAGCCATGGCTTGATTGGTTCAAGTGAGTTGGCCTCAAGTGCTGAGGATGGCTCTGTGGCCTCTGCCTCAGGTGCTAAAAAATGGCTTGGTTGCTGAACAATGGAGCAACGGCCCCAGATGGGCAGAGCTTCACCCCCTAGTGGGCTTGCTGGATGGATCCCAGTTAGGGCACATACAGGAGTCTGTCTCTCTGCCCCCCTCCTCTTACTAAAAAACAACAAACAGACAAAAAACTATAGCTATCACCAAGGTACTTTAGACTCCTAATGCCAGGTGGAGGTAGGGCTAATGTTAGATAATGGGAGCAATTAGAAATATGTCTGTCTGTCACCCAAGTAAGTCCCTGGGTACATCTTGGTACTTCCTTGCCAAATTCTAATGGAAAATGAACAAGTGCAGCAACCCTGAGCTGAGAAAGACCTGGTGACCATGGACTAAGACCCCTCCAGTATGACATCCTGGGTCATGTTGCCAAGGAAGCCACTGAAAACAACAGAGATGTCAGTTAAGGATAGGGGAATCAAGAATGGATAGTAGAGGAAGGAGGTAAGTAACATTTGCAACCCTGTGATCAGCTATAGCAGAAAGAGCTAAAGTTTTTTCCACTTAACCCTTTTCTAAGTTTCCCCCAGCAAGAGGCACACCAGAATCCCAGAGGCACTGTTCCCAAACATACATGAAGAAGTGGAGCCAAGAAGCACAAGGGGTAACCATGGCAATGCCCTATCCAGATACACTTTCAAGAAAAGACTTGTTGCCCCTATGACTGGAAGCACTGTCAAGAGCAATTTTGGGGACAGCCAAAATTCAATGATTGATCAAGATGTGGGTATAAAGACTGAACCATTCTCACTTAATATGGGACAACTCCAGCTTGGGAACTCAGTGTGGGTGTAGCTAAGGCTATCCTTGGGTCCACAATATTGTTTGATTTCTTCTGCCCAAGTCTACTTCTTTCCCCTCCCTTCCACAGGTGTTGATCCTAACAGCACTCCTTAACAAATAGCCTTTGCACCATACTCTGCCTCAGAATCTGTTTCCAACCTGAAACAACTCCCAGTAAAGTAGCAACACACACATCTTTGCCTTGGATTCTGTTTTCTGGGGAACCCAAGCTAGCACATATCTGTAGTTTGAAAAGAGCAGAATAGTTACAGGATAATAAATGGGGTTTGAAAGGGAACAAGAATAGATGTCAAATGAATGCTTAAAAGGGTACTACAGTCCAGGTGGAATAATGGTAGCTTGACCAGGATTATTAGAGGTGGAGGTAGAAAGAAGTAGATCAAGGTAAAAGATTTTTATAAGGTAATAATCAATATAACCTGGTATCAGGGAAGAAGCAGAAGATGTCAAGGATCTCTTAGGTTTTTATTTGTATAACTGGATCAGTGATCATGCCAATTGCCAAGATTAGGAGCAATGGAAGGGGATCAGGATTGGAGGTTGAAAGGAGATGAACATCGTAAATTCAGTTTGTAAGTATTAAAGCTGAAGTGTCTTTAAAACATGCAAATAAACATGGGTGTAGAGCTCAGAGAAAAAAGGTCTGGGGTAGAAAAATAAACTTGTGAGTTATCAACACATAGGTGGTAATTTAAGTGGGTGTGGAAGAGATCATCCTTGAAGAGGGTATATAGAATGAGATGGAAAAAAACAACAACCATGGTTTGAAATACGAAAGGCCAAGTGATGAGAAGGATGAGCTTTCGTAGATGGAGAAAGAATGGCCAGACGAAGGAGGATTTGGAGGAAATGCTTCATCATAGAAGGCAAGGAAAGAAAGGATATTTCAAAAAGAAACTAACTGATAAACTGCTTCCTCTATCTTCAAAGCAAGGAAAGGCTGGTAGACTTAACCATGAAGAGATAACATTAATAATTTATATAGTTTATACAGGTTCAAAGGAGCTCCTATACTGTATATTTTGCTTTCCTTTCCAGCACCCCCCTCCCCCAGGAGTGTACTTTAAGTTCCTGTGAGGAAAAGAGAGTGAATTACAAATCTGCCACATTTAGGACTAACAAGTAAATAAAACCTGTAGAAAAGCCTCTACATTAGAAAGCCTTCCTGTGTATAAGTCAGATTATACAGAAAAAACCAACCAGTTCTTTTAGCATTTTAAATCCATGTTAATATTATTCTGCCTTTAATATAGCAAAAGATAAAATAATAAGATATTTATATAATCAGTTATCATAAATAACTAGAGACATTTTTGTCATGATTTATATTGTAAAACTAATGATAGCATAAAAGCAGAGAAAACTTAGCTACATTTAGTTTCAAGAACATACTGGAATGTCATTATAAATAGTTAAAAATGGACATTGGCAGAAAAAAATTTAATTGTAAGACTATAATTGCTCAGCAGCATTCTTTATGAAAATCTTTTTGAAAGTCAAAATACAATAAATGAAATACCTGAAAGTGAGACCCAACCACATCTAACCATCCTTGAAGATAAACAGGCAAGGAATTACCAACCTTGTGGCTATTTTTTTTTAACTGAAGCACTGATAAGGCAGACATTCAGTAAATTGTGAAGTGTTACATAAGGTCAGGGTAGTTACATGAAAGTAGTTCTGGGAATTCTAAGAAAACAATATGCAAATTCTGAACTTATTTCTCTTAAAAATTTTTTTCATTGGAGAGAGAAGCACTAATTTGTTCCACTTAGTTGTTCCATTTAGTTGTGCACTCACTGATTGCTTCCTGTACTGCCCTGACTGGGGATTGAACCCGCCATCTCGATGTATTGGGATGATGCTATATCTAGTGATCCAGGGCCTAATTTTACTGAATTTATTACAGTGACACTGGTTAATAAAAATTATACAGGTTTCAAGTTGAACTTATTTATTTATTTTCTCTAGGGTCATCTTGAACTTATTTTTTAATGACAACATAAAACTAGACACTGGTCAGAGGATTAACCCCCTCTAGATTGGCTGTGACCTTCTGAAACCCCCAATCCCATTTTCACTGCCAAAGGTCACTACAAATGACCTTTAACTTGACAACCACATGGATACTGTTTAGACATTTAATTTAACCTCCATACCATTTGTTAAGATTAAACACATAGTTTTTTTCTCTTTTAAAAAAACTACTTCCTTTCAAAAAACTCAAATGTTCATCTTATAAAATAAAGGTAAGTGAAAAGAAAAAAAATGTCTTGTAATAACTATCATGGCCTTTGAATAATTGCCTTTGAATAATCAATGTAGCATTTTGGTGTCTATATTCCTATTTTTCTTTTCTTTTTATGTGTGTGTGTGCTTTAAATAATATTTTTATTAGTTTTTCCTTTTTGTTGAATTTTTTGGGATGACATCGGTTAACAAAATTACACAGGTTTCAGATACACAATTCTACAACACATCATCAGTACACTGTATTGTGTGTTCACCACCCCAAGCCAAGTCTTAATCAATCACCATTTGTCCCCTCTTACCCTTTTAATTCCCTCCACTCTCTTTCCCTGGCAATCACCACACCGTTGTCCATGAGTTCTCTATTTTTTCTTTTTTGCTCAATCCTTGCACCCCCTCGTTACCGCCCCACCAGATCTCAGCTTGCTTTCTATGAGTCTGTCTCCATTTTTGTTGTTAGTTCATTTTGTTCATTAGATTCCACATGGGTGAAGTCATATGGTACTTGTCTTTCTCTGACTGGCTTATTTCACTTAGCATAATGCTCTCCAGGTCAAGTCTGACCTTTTTTTAAATTTTAATTTATTATGTTTACATAGATTCTAGTATTGCTCCAAATGCATCCCCTCTCCCCTGTATTCCACTCAACATCTCCCTTGCCCCCCCATAGTGCTCTCCCCCCTTCCCTTCAGGTTTATCCCATCCTATCATTCCCTTTCCCTCTGTCCTCTTTTCCTCTGATCTCTCCTCTGTCTCAATTCCGTTTCTCAGTTCTCATTGTTCATTGAATTCCTCAAATGATTGAGGTCATATGATATTTTTCTTTTTCTGCCTGGTTTATTTCACTTAACATAATATTTTCCGGTTCTCTCCATGTTGTTGCAAAAGGTAAGATTTCCTTCTTTTTCATGGCCCTATCGTATTCCATTGTATATATGTACCAAACATTTTAAATCCACTCGTCCACTGACGGACACTTTTGCTGTTTCCAGATCTTTGCTATTGTGAACAATGCTGCCATAAACATGGGGGTGTATTTCTCCTTTTCAAACAGTGCTATGGTGTTCTTGGGGTATATTCCTAAAAGTGGGATAGCTGGGTCAAAAGTAGTTTGATTTCTAATTTTTTGAGGATTCTCCATACTGTTTTCCACAGTGGCTGCACCAGTCTGCATTCCCACCAGCAGTGCAGGAGGGTTTCCTTTTCTCCTCATCCTTGCCAGCACTTATTCTGTGTTGTTTTGTTGATGAGTACCATTCTGACTGGTGTGAGGTGATATCTCATTGTGGTTTTAATTTGTATTTCTCTAATGATAAGTGATGTTGAGCATTTTTTCATATGCCTATTGGCCATCTCTATGTCCTCTTTGGAGAAGTGTCTATTCATTTTTTTGCCCATTTTTTGATTGGCTTGTTTGTCTTCCTGGTGTTGAGTTTTAAAGTTCTTTATAAATTTTGATTATTAACCCCTTATCAGATGTGTTGTCGAATATGTTCTCCCATTGTGTAGTTTGTCTTTTTATTCTGTTCTTATTGTCTTTAGCTGTGCAAAAGCTTCTTAGTTTGATATAGTCCCATTTGTTTATCCTGTCTTTTATTTCCCTTGCCCGTGGAGATAAATTAGCAAATATACTGCTGCGCGAGATGTCAGAGAGCTTACTGCCTATGTTTTCTTCTAAGATGCTTATGGTTTCACGGCTTACATTTAAGTCTTTTATCCATTTTGAGTTTATTTTTGTGAATGGTGTAAGTTGGTGGTCTAGTTTCATTTTTTTGCAGGTAGCTGTCCAATTTTCCCAACACCATTTGTTGAAGAGGTTGTCTTTACTCCATTGTATGTTCTTACCTCCTTTGTCAAAAATCAGTTGTCCATAAAGGTGTGGGTTTATTTCTGGGTCCTCTGTTCTGTTCCATTGATCTATATGCCTGTTCTTATGCCAGTACCAAGCTGTTTTGAGTACAATGGCCTTGTAGTATAACTTGATATCAGGAAATGTGATACCTCCCACTTTATTCTTCCTTTTTAAGATTGCTGAGGCTATTCGTGCTCTTTTTTCGTTCCATATAAATTTTTGGAATATGTGTTCTATATCTTTGAAGTATGTCATTGGTATTTTAATTGGTATTGCATTGAATTTATAAATTGCTTTCGGTAATATAGACATTTTAATGTTTATTTTTCCTAACCATGAGCATGGTATATGCTTCCACTTGTTTGTATCTTCCTTGATTTCTTTTATCAGTGTTTTATAATTTTCTGAGTACAATTCTTTAATCTCCTTGGTTAAATTTACTCCTAGGTACTTCGTTTTTTTTATTACAATAGTAAAAGGGGATTGTTTCCTTAATTTCTCTTTCTGACAGTTCATGTTGGTGTATATCCTGCCACCTTGCTGAATTCATTTATCAGGTCCAGTAGTTTTTTGACTAAGACTTTAGGGTTTTCTATATACAATGTCATACTATCTGCAAATAATGATAGTTTTACTTCTTTTTTTCCAATTTGGATGCCTTTTATTTCTTCTTCTTGTCTGATTGCTGTGGCTAGGACTTCCAGGACTATGTTGAATAAGAGTGGTGAAAGGGGGCACCCCTGCCTTGTTCCTGATCTTAAGGGGATTGCTTTTAATTTTTGCCCATTGAGTATGATGTTGGCTGTGGGTTTGTCATAGATGGCCTTTATCATGTTGAGGTATGTTCCCTGTATTCCCACTTTGCTGAAAGTTTTGATCATGAATGGGTGCTGGATTTTATCAAATGCTTTTTCTGCATCTATTGAAAATATCATGTTGTTTTTCTCCTTCCTTTTGTTTATGTGATGAATCACATCGATTGATTTGCAAATATTGTACCAGCCTTGCCTCCCCAGAATGAATCCCACTTGATCATGGTGTATGATTTTTTTCATATATTGCTAGATACAGTTGGCTAATATTTTGTTGAGGATTTTAGCATCTAAATTCATCAGGGAAATTGGCCTATAATTTTCTTTTTTTGTGTTGTCTTTTCCTGGTTTTGGAATCAGAATTATGCTCACCTCATAAGTCTAGTCTTTTTTACCAAGACAGTATAGAAGAATATTGGGCTTTAAGGTGGGAATGGGGAGTGAAGATACTTCAGTGTAAGATACTCTGAAAGAGAGAGAGAAAAAAAGAGAAAGAAAAAGAAAGAAAGAAAGAAAAGAAGGGAGGGAGGGAGGGAGGGAGGAAGGAAGGGCATCTAATTCAAAGAGAAAGTAAAACTGTTACTGTTTCCAGATGACACACTCAGGGTGCAGACTCATTAGGCACCACAGGTTTGCTGAAGTGAGTTCTGCTACATGGGGTTGACTCCTGCAGAGTAAATTCTCCACTCTGGTCACAGTCAGTCCTTGTAACTGATTGGCCTGGAAACCAATCCCTCCCACTGAAGTGCCAACAGAAATCAAAGTTCAACTACAAGAGAAGGGTACACACAAAGAGGGTGCACCTAGAATGCCCAGCTTGGTTGTAACACTGGGCCCTATAGGACACCTACTACATAAAGGCACTCTACCAAGACTGGCAGACATAGCAGCTCTATTTAATACATAGAAACAAACATAAGGGGGCAGCCTAAATGAGGAGAAAAAGAAACATTCTAAAAGAAAGAATAGAACAAAATCCCAGAAAAACAACTAAACACAAATGGAGAAAAGCAATCTACCAGAAGAAGAGTTCAAAATACTGGTTATAAAAATACTCAATGAATGTAACGGAAAATGTAGGTGAATTTGGCCCTGGCCAGTTGGCTCAGTGGTAGAGCGTCGGCCTGGCGTGCAGGAGTCCCAGGTTCGATTCCCGGCCAGGGCACACAGGAGAAGTGCCCATCTGCTTCTCCACCCCTCCCCCTCTCCTTCCTCTCTGTCTCTCTCTTCCCTTCCGGCAGCCGAGGCTTCACTGGAGCAAAGTTTGCCTGGGCGCTGCGGATGGCTCTGTGGCCTCTGCCTCAGGCTCTAGAATGGCTCTGATTGCGGCAGAGCGATGCCCCAGTTGGGCAGAGCATTGCCCAGTGGTGGGCATGCCGGGTGGATCCCGGTTGTGCGCATGGGGAGTCTGTCTGACTGCCTCCCCATTTCCAACTTAAGGAAAAAAAAATGTAGGTGAATTTAATGAGAACTTCAACAGAGACAAGAAACATAAAAATGGAGATAGAAAAGAAAAAAATACATTACAGGGAATCAACAGTAGAGTAGATGAAGCAGAGGTTAAAGAGCAGAAAACACCCAATTAGAACAGCGAAAATAAGGATAGTATAAGGAGCCTCTGAGACAACTTCAAGCACACCAACATTCACATCATGGGGGTGCCATAAGGAAAAGAGAGAGAGCAAGAAATTGAAAACCTATTTGAAAAAATTTCCTTCACCTAACCTGGTCAGGGAAATAGACATACAAATCCAAGAAGCACAGAGTCCCAAACAAGATGAACCCAAAGAGGTCCACACCAAGACACATCAAATTAAAATGCAAAAGGCTAAAAAGATAAAGAGAAAATCTTAAAAGCAGCGAGAGTAAAGCAGTTACTTATAGGAGAGTTCCCATAAGACTGTCAGCTGATTACTAACAGAAACTTTGCTGGACAGAGAGGACTGACAAGAAATATTCGAAGTGATGAAAAGCAAGGACCTATGACCAAGATTACTCTACCTAGCAAAGGTATCATTTAAAACCTAAGGACAGATAAAGAGCTTCTCAGACAAGAAAAGGCTAAAGGAGTTCATCACCACCAAACCAATATTACAAGAAATGTTAAAGGGTCTTCTTGAAGAAGAGGAAGAGGAAGAAAAAAAAAAAGAAGAGGAAGCAGAAGAAGAAATAAAAAATATGAGAAATTAAATGGCAATAAATACCATCTAGCAACAATTACTTTAGGCTTTGGCCATGTAGCTCAGTTGGTTAGAGTGTCATCTCAATTATGCCAAGGTTGTGAGTTCAATCCCCAGCCAGGGCACAGACAAGAATCAACCAAAGAATGCAAAAATAAGCAAAACAACAAATTAATGTTTCTCTATCTCTCTCTCTCAAATCAATAAATAAAAAAATAAAATATCAACTCTTTTAAATGCAAATGGATTAAATGCTCCATCAAAAGATATATGGTGACTAAATAGATTAAAAAAAAAAAAAAAACATGACCCTTACACATGCCGTCTAGAAGAGACTCACTTCAGATTGAAAGATACACACAGACTGAAAGTTAAAGGGATGGAAAAGATATTTTACATAAATGAAAACCAAAAAGAAAAAAAAATGCTAGGGTAGCAATATTTAATACTAGACAAAATAGACTTTAAAACAAAGGCTATAAGAGGATACAAAGAAGGACCCAGCAATTCCACTTCTGAGTATTTATCCAGAGAAACCCAAAATCCTAAATTGAAAAGACATATACATCCGTATGTTCACTGCAACATTATTTTACAGTAGCCAAGATATGGAAGCAACCTAAGTGCCCAACAACAGATGAGTGGATAAAGAAGATGTGGTTCATATATACACTGGAACATGATTTAGCCATAAAAAGAATGAAATCTTGCTATGTGCAACAACATGGATGCACCTGGATAGTATTGATCTGAGTGAAATAAGTCAGACAGAAAAAGCCAAATGCTGTAGAATTTTACTTATATGTGGAATCCAAAGAACGAAAGAAACCAACAAACAGAATAGAAACAGACTCACAGATACAAAGAACATTTTGACAGTTCCAAGATGAGGTATAAAATGGGGGAATGGGTGAGAAAGGTGAAGGGATTAAGAAACACAAATGGCGGCCCTGGCCGGTTGGCTCAGCGGTAGAGCGTCGGCCTAGCGTGCAGAGGACCCGGGTTCGATTCCCGGCCAGGGCACACAGGAGAAGCGCCCATTTGCTTCTCCACCCCTCCGCCGCGCTTTCCTCTCTGTCTCTCTCTTCCCCTCCCGCAGCCAAGGCTCCATTGGAGCAGAGATGGCCCGGGCGCTGGGCATGGCTCTGTGGCCTCTGCCTCAGGCGCTAGAGTGGCTCTGGTCGCAATATGGCGGCGCCCAGGATGGGCAGAGCACCCCCCCCCTGGGGGGCAGAGCACCGCCCCTGGTGGGCGGGCCGGGTGCATGCGGGAGTCTGTCTGACTGTCTCTCCCTGTTTCCAGCTTCAGAAAAATGGAAAAAAAAAAAAAAAAAAAAAAAAAAAGAAACACAAATGGCTAGTTACAGAATAGTCATGGGGATGTAAAGTACAGTATAGGAAAAAAGTCAATAATATTGTAATAACTATAGTGTAAGATGGGTACTAGATTTATCAGGGCAATCACTTTGTAAATTACATAAATGTCTAATCTTTAGTTTGTACACTTGAAACTAACATAATATTGTACATTAGCTGTAATTGAAAAACAAAGTATAATGTAAAAAATAAATAAAAGTTTAAGAAGAGAAATTAAGAAAACAACCTCATTTACAATTACATCAAAAAGAATAAAATACCTAGGAATAAATATAGCCAAGGATGTGAAAGATCTGTATGCTGAAAACTATAAGACAGTGATGAAAAAAAAATAAAGAAGACACAAATGGAAAGATATTCATGCTCATAGGCTGGAAAAATTAATATTGTTAAAATTTTCATACTACCCAAAACCATATAGAGATTCAAAGCAATCCCTATGAAAATTCTAATGTCATTTTTAACTGAAATAAATCAGTCTCAAAAGTTATATGGAACTACAAAAAACTCAAAAGCGATCTTGAGAAAGAAAAACCAAAGATGGAGGTATTATGATTCTTGATTTCAAATGATATTACAAAGCCATAGTAATAAAAATACTATGTTATCACCTAAACAGATACATAGATCAATGGAAAAGAATAGAGAGCCGAAAAATAAGCTGACACATAGATGGCTACTTAATTTACAACAAAGGAGCCAAGAATATATAATTGGGTAAGAAATTCTCTTCAATGAGAAAATTGGACAATCACATACAAAAGAAAGAAATTTGACCATTATCTTACACCATACACAAAAATGACCTCAAAATGATTAAAGGCTTGAGTATAAGAAATGAAACCATAAAACCCCTAGAAGAAAAAATCAGCAGCAAACTTCTTGACATCAGTCTTGATGATGACTTTGGATTTGACTCTCAAAAAACACAACAGAAGCAAAAATAAACAAATGGGATTACATCAAACTAAAAGGCTTCTGCAGGTAAAGGACACCATCAACAAAATGAAAAGGCAATCTACTAAATGGGATAAAATATGTACAAATCATATATTCAATAAGGGGTTAATATCCAAAAAATATAAAGATATTATACAACCCAATAGCAAAAATAAAAAAGAAACAAGCAAAAAACCTGATTAAAAAATGTTCAGAGGATCTGAAGAGAAATTTTTCCAAAGAAGACATACAAGTGGCCAACAGTTACATAGAATGATCCTCAACATCACTAATTATTGAGGAAATGCAATTACAACCACAAAGGAGATATCACCTCACCACCTGTTACAATAGCTATCATCAAGAAAGCAAGAGCCTGACCGGGCAGTGGCGCAGTGGATGGGGCGTCAGACAGGGATGTGGGGGACCCAGGTTCAAGGCCACGGGGTCGCCAGCTTGAGCGTGGGCTCATCTGGTTTGAGTGGGAAGCTCACCAGCTTGGACCCAAGGTCGCTGGCTCGAGCAGGGGGTCACTCGGTCTGCTGTGGCCCCACGGTCAGGGCACATGTGAGAGGGCAATCAATGAACAAGTAAGGTTTCGCAACGAAAAGCTGATGATTGATGCTTCTCATCTCTCTCTCTCTGTCTGTCCCTATCTGTCCCTCTCTCTGGTTCTCTCTCTGTCTCTGTAAAAAAAAACCCCAGAAAGCAAGAAATAACAAAATGCTGGCAAGGATGTGGAGAAAAGAGAATTACCCGCTAACTGAAAAAGATATATGCACCCCCATGTTTACTGCAGCATTATTTACAATAGCCAAGACATGGAAGCAACATTAATGTTCATCAATGGATGAATGGATAAAGAAAATTATGTATGTGTAATATTAGGGTATTCAGCTATAATAAAGGAAGGAACACCTTGCCATTTGCAGTAACTTGGATGGACCTTGAGGATATTATGCTAACTATAAAAAGTCAGAGAAATTACTGTATGGTTTCACTTACATATGGAATCTAAAACAAACAAACACACCCCAAAGTGGAACTCATAGAGACAGAGAATAGACTGGTGGCTGCCAGAGGTGGGGGGTTGGGTAGTGGGTGAAATGTATTAAGGGAGTCAAAAGGTACAAACTTCCAGTTATAAAATAAAAAGGCCACAGGATGTAAAGTATAGCATGGGTGATTATAGTTAATAATAATGTATTGTATATTTTAAAGTTACTAAAAGAGAAGATCTTCAAACTTCTTGCCACGAGAAAAAAACTGTAATTGTATAGAGGTGGATGATAACTATTACTGCAGTGGTCAATCTGCAGCATATACAAATATCAAAACATTATGTTGCACACCTAAAACTAATATAATACTGTATGACAATTATATCTCAATAATAAATAAACAAACAAAAAAACCTAGTCTGTCTTTCAGAGTATATATATACTTAAAGAAAATTTATAATCAGGTTGCAGAAGATGAGACTCTCTTCTACTTTAATAATAAGTTTTTAATTCTTTCACATGTGAAAGGAGACATTATTCTAAATGATCTTTATGGTTTTATCTTTTCTCCCTAAGATTTTAATGCTGTGTAGAGAAGCAGTACCTTAGAGCAGTGATTTTCAACCTTTTTTGAGCCACGGCACATTTTTTACATTTACAAAATCCTGGGGCACACCACCTACCAAAATGACACAAAATGACACTCTAACACAGTACATATTATACCTATAGTTAATAATATAGTTTCTAAATGTATTTATACTCACTTAGTGTGAAACCTGGGTCTGTTTCCATGAACACAAAAGGGATATCCTGGCAGGAATGGTAGAAAGACACACACGAAGCTCTTCCTCAACAGTTCTCAGTCTCTCTGTGAATTTTTATCGCAGTCAAGCTTGAGAAGCTCAGCTCACATAGATATGTGGTTGAAAACGGGAGCAATGTCAAAATAGCCTTGTTGGCCAGAATGGGGAACTCCTTGGCAACAGATAACCAAAAACTGTCCAAAGGAAGATCAGCAAACTGTAGCTTTAAAGTTAGATAACATTGTGATGCATTGTATATCACCCTCTGTGGGGGCCTCTTTTAAAAAGAAAAAGGTCAAATATCTATATACACCATCAGGATAGACATAACCAGCTGAGGCTGAGGCTTCATCTAGTGGTGGCAACATTTACCTCCAGTCCTGACCAGGATTAGAAATCGGGACCATGGGGAGGAGTAGCAGCTTCAACTACTCGCTGCAGCCACACAATGACAAGTGCGTGGCAGCCCGAGCGGGGACCTTCCTGGGTGTGGATGAGAGGCGGCCTACTATTGGTTCATCGCTAGTGGTCAGGATGAATCCTAGAAGGTGATTGGTCAGTGAGCGTTCCCTGTGCCTCCACTCTTCTTGTCGCTGATAGCTGGAGGGATTGTGAGGGGATTGTTTATATTCGGATGGAGGTGGCTGGCGGAAGGCCAGATAAATAGCCTCCGCGGGCCATATCCAGCACGTACGTGGGCCGTAGTTTGGGGACCCATGTTTATTTTCCCCACGGCACACCTGACCATGTCTCACAGCACACTGGTTGAAAAACACTGCCTTACAGTACTAGCTTTAAAAGACTAGCTGCAGCCCTGGCCGCTGGCTCAGCGGTAGAGCGTCGGCCTAGCGTGCAGAGGACCCGGGTTCGATTCCCGGCCAGGGCACACAGGAGAAGCGCCCATTTGCTTCTCCACCCCTCTGCCGCGCTTTCCTCTCTGTCTCTCTCGTCCCCTCCTGCAGCCAAGGCTCCATTGGAGCAAAGATGGCCCGGGCGCTGGGGATGGCTCTGTGGCCTCTGCCCCAGGCGCTAGAGTGGCTCTGGTCGCAACATGGCGACGCCCAGGATGGGCAGAGCATCGCCCCCTGGTGGGCAGAGCGTCGCCCCTGGTGGGCGTGCCGGGTGGATCCCGGTCGGGCGCATGCGGGAGTCTGTCTGACTGTCTCTCCCTGTTTCCAGCTTCAGAAAAATGAAAAAAATAAAAAAATAAAAAAAAAATAAATAAATAAAAGACTAGCTGCAGAAAGAAGACAATTTTCGGAAACAACAATGATTGGCTAGTAAAGAGTGAGTTTGGTTGTGGTGCCCATACCTTTATTTCAGAATGTCAGGGATGTATGGAGTAGAGAGAGGCTATGTTTATTTCATGCTTAGTGTTCTGTCCAGATCTACACAACTACATCTACCCTTAATTAGTGGTGGGATTCAAATAATGTAACAACCAGTTCTCTGTCTTAATGATCGTTTTAAGTATATATAAAAAAAATGATATACCAAAAGGTAGTTTATTATTTCATGCATTTAATACTTAAAACAATAAAAGAGGTACACAAAACTAGATTGAGAGTTTTAAAATATTAATGAAAAAATATTAAATAATACTAGACAAAAAACAATAAAACTGTCATTTAAGGTATTTCCATATTGCTTCTTGATTGGTGTTCTCACTTGCAATTTTTTTCACCTATGGATGGAATGAACATTACTATGGGTGCTTAGAGTATGCTGTTGTGCAGATGAATGTTAAAAAAGAGTAAGAAATGTAAATTTGTGATTTCCACATTAGGCAGCTGCCCAGGTAGAGAATCCTGATTACAAGTGCCATTTTAACAACCGGTTCACCGAACTCAACAAAAAATTAGATATCGGTTCTGCCAAACTGGTGCAAACTGGCTGAATCCCACCACTGCCCTTAATCTTCCCACTCATTTCTTCTTTCTTTTCTCCAGTTTGCCTCTTGTCTCTCCTTAGTCTAGTTGACGATAGTTCACAAAATGTGGTCCCTGGACCAGGAGCATGAGTTTGACCTGAGGATTTGTTAATTATGCAAATTCTTAGACCTCACTCCAGAGCTACTAAATCAAAAATCTGGGTGTGAGGTAATTTGTGTTTTCACTAACTCTCCAGTCATTATAATGCATACTAAACATTGAGAATCAATGGCATATAGTGTACAACTGTTGTTCTTTCTGATATGACTTTAAACCATTTTGGAAAAATGGGCTAATATCTGACTTGATTTCAGATTCAGGTGAATGTGTAAAATATTTTGTACTACTCAAATTGCTGTACATTTCCTTAAAGTAACTAGCACTGAATTCTTTAGATCAAAATCTAAATGCTTCAAAAAATAAGTTTATCTTAGTTTATACGTCTTCATTTTTTCAATCAATAAATATGAGCCTACAAAATGAAAACTTGCATATGGTCCATACCACTGGAGTTACTGTCTTCAAAGGACTTATAAACTAGTCAAACAGAGAGGCAAGCCCTGCAAGAACTAATGCAAATCAGTGCATTTAATGTGTCATGCTGGAAGTAGAAAGAGCTGTTATGGTAACAAAGATGAGGAAATTATTTTACCACAGTGATCAGAAAAACCTTTATGAATGAGCTGCATTTGAGCTGAACTGGAAGATAAAGAGGTTATTAGGATTCATTTCTCTTTTTTCACATCTTTCTCTAATATTTCCCTCTTCTATGCCATTAATTTATGGCTGCTATTTGAAGAAATGTAATTATAGTTATAGACCAACAACTATCTTATTGTTTAAAGACTATGTGAAGTATACTAGAAAAAGCCCAGGATTGAACATCATCAAGACCATATTCTTTCTTTCTTTCTTTCTTTCTTTCTTTCTTTATTTTTATTTATTCATTTTAGAGAGGAGAGGGGGGGAGAGAGAGAGAGAGAGAGAGAGAGAGAGAGAGAGAGAGAGAAGAGACAGAGATAGAGATAGAGAAGGGGGAGGAGCTAGAAGCATCAACTCCTATATGTGCCTTGACCAGGCAAGCCCAGGGCCTTGAACCGGCGACCTCAGCATTTCCAGGTCGATGCTTTATCCACTGTGCCACCACAGGTCAGGCAAGACCATATTCTTATCCATAGTATATCACTATTTGGTGCTGTGATTTTGAGCAAATTACTTCACCTCTCTGACTCAATTTAGAAAAGAATTTGGACCCAATGATTTTGAATGACCTTTATTTTTATTTGTCTAACCGGGTGGTCAGCTAACTCATTAGTCAACAGAGCCAAATATCAACAGTACAACGACTGAAATTTCTTTTGAGAGCCAAATTTTTTAAACTTAAACTATATAGGTAGGTACATTCCTTACTGAGGTAGCGCCCGCACGTGGTATTTTGTGGAAGAGCCACACTTAAGGAGCCAAAGAGCCACATGTGGCTTACAAGCTGCAGTTTGCTGACCACTGGACCCTTTTGAATTTCATTTATGATTTCAACTGGTTCAATTATTAAAATATTCATCAAGAAAGGGAATGCCTTTTTGTGTGTGTGGCTATCTAAGCAAACATCCTCTGCAAATACTTTGGCTACAGAGCAGATTCCAGAAGCTAGTTGCTTGAAGTTTATAGAACACAATGTTAGGCTTGAAACACGGTCATGACAAACCACATTAGGAAACACTGTCTTTAAAATTACATCACCTCTAACGAGAAGTGTCTCGAAAGGTCATGGCAAAACAATGGCTAACCAACTTTCTGATGTGTTGATAGAAAAGTCATTCCTCAAACCACAACATGTGCTCTAAAACATACCCTAATTAAAATAACAAGAAGAACAACAAAACACATGGGCCAGAATTGTATTCCACAATGGAGAACCTAAGAAATTTAAATTAAGAAAAAGAATTTTTGCTACAGTGAAATACAAGGAAATTAGACTCTCTGAAAACACGTCAAACCAAATACACAGAATATGAAAACTGTTTACTATGGTTGTAAAATGTTAAACTTGTCAAAAGTTGAGTAGTCTTAAAGAATGTAAAGTTATATAAAAAGGGACATCTCTTTTTGACTGTAAAACAGGTTGTAGATCTTCACCAATGGCGAGCCTGGCTCCTCCTGGCACATGGACATCAAGTTGTAAACTGCAGGAAGAGGAATTTAAGAGAGAAATTTTGGAATGTACCACCTTACTGGCCAAGTGTCTGTGTCTAGTTAATTTTTGTTACCCTTTTAAAAGTGCATCTCTAATTTGTGACCCCAAGTTTGCCTAAAGTTCATTCAAATATTGCAGTGAGAGCCAAGCTAAGAGGGTTCCACTGAAGTGTGATGTGTGAGGCAGATAGTTATAAATGACAAGGTTTAGTAGCTTAGGTTGAGTTTCGTGCTTAGTACTATTATTAAAAAGTTATCTTGGCCCTGGCTGGTTGGTTCAGTAGTAGAGCATCAGCCCAGCAGGTGGCTGACCCAGGTTCAATTCCTGGTTAGGGTACACAGGAAAAGCACCAATCTGTTTCTCTACCTCTCCTCTTCTCACTTCTCTCTCTCTCTTCCCCTCCTGCAGCCAAGGTTGATTGGAGTGAGTTGGCCCTGGGCACTCCAAGGCCTTTGCCTCAGACACTAAGAAGAGCTAGGTTTTGGAGCAACAGAGCAATGCCCCAGATGGGCAGAGCATCGCTCCTAGTGGGCTTGCCGGGTGGATCCTGGTTGGGGTGCACATGGGAGTCTTTCTCTGCTTCCCCTCCTCTCACTGAATGAATGAATGAATGAATGAATGAATGAATGAATAAATAAATAAATAAGCGATCTTTCTTAAATCTCTGGTGGGGCTCCGTTGTTCTCAATTGTTCTTTTTGCCAGTCTTCTATTACCAGGGTCAAAGAAAAATGAATGTAGGTAAAATGAAGCAGGACTATTGTTCTGAGTTGAGGTTTGAACATGGAATCCTAGAGCAATAATGTCTGACAGAAATATAATGTTAGCCATTGGTGTAATTATAATTTCTAGTACTGTTTAAAAAATGTAAAACACATAAAATTATGTATGGCATATTGTCAATAAAAATTTGATGCCTGACTGCCAGGCAGTGGTGCAGAGGATAGAGCGTCGGACTGGGACACCGAGGACCCAGGTTTGAAACCCCAAGGTTGCTGGCTTGAGCATGGGCTCACCAGCTTGAGTGCGGGGTTGCTGGCTTGAAGCCCAAGATCACTGGTTTGAGCCCAAGATTGCCAGCTTGAGCAAGGGGTCACTCACTCTGCTGTAGTCCCCGGGTCAAGGTACATATGAGAATGCAATCTATGAACAACTAAGGAGCTGCAACAAAGAATTGATGCTTCTCATCTCTCTTCCCTTCCTGTCTATCTGTCCCTCTCTCTCTGTGTCTCTGTCAAAAAAATTTATTTTGATGAATGAGTATGAGTAAGTGACTATTATAGAAGTAGGTGCTTGCCTCAGCAGTTTCCATCCCTATATAGGCCAGTCAGTAGCTTTTATCCTTTTTTGGCTATAATCTAATCTACAATCAGAGCCACCTACTGTGCACAGGACTAAGAGAATATAGATGGACAACCTGATAATTCATGGCCTCTGCTTGAAAGTAAATGTAAAGTTCACATATAGCTGGTCTATACAGTCCCAGTTGACAGCACTGTCACCAACTTGTAATTAATATAAAAATAACACATAGATACTTACACTCCCTTTCCTGGCTAAGTCTTCAAAAACCAGTATGTATTACACACTTATGGCCTATCTCTTATTGGACTAGCTACATTTAACATACTTGGTATCTAGTTCCATATGTCATCTTAACTATGCTGCATTAGACTGTAATACCCTTAAAATCTAAGTCATGTAGACCCAAAGTTATGAAAACTATGATTCCCCCCCCTCTTTTTTTTTTTTACAACTTTTCTTTCTTTTAATTTTAATTACTATTTTTGGAATATCACTTAGAAGATTTATGGTAGGGAATACCAAGCCAGGGCACCAAATTTCTTATAGGGCAACTAAAAAATGTCAGTCTCTACATGCTAAGGAACAAGGAGGTTTGGATTTAGGTAATAAAGTTCTTTTCATAAAATTAGTCATAGATAAGACAGAGAAGACATCAGTTTGAACTTCAAAGGGTATTAAAGCCAGGCAGATTCAAAGGCAAAGATATGGTTCTTTTCTCTTTGACCTTGTTATTAAACTGAGTTGTCTCTGTTGCAAATTCTCTATAATCTGGTTTAAATTGTATTTATCAAAAAGTGTTTCATCCTCTTTGTTTTCTTCTCTTTTCCCATCAAGGTTTGTTCATTTCTGTGCTGAATAAATAGAAAAATATTGGTGGCAAACTGATTTTCCTACAGCTGTTAGAAACTTGCAAACTTCTGATCTGACATTGGTGAACTTTCAGATGTAGACTTTATAATCAAGAAAGTTTCACCTTTTTCTTTTTTTAAAACAAACTACCACTGCAAAGATCTTAGTAGGAAAAAAGGATAGACTGACTTAAAATTTTACACTGCTATAATTATTGAAATTCGACTGCTATAAAAGATAAATCCAATAAGATCCTGTAGCTGCAGGGTTGAGATGTTTAAATTTCATAACTAAATAGCATAACTAATCCTGTAAGTGACTGAATTACAATACAAACTGAGTTCATAATCTCACAGGGTCTCATGTGTAGAGTACTGAGTGGAAGAAGAGGTTGGTGACTTTGCACTGTGTCAGTTTAGCTAAGCTGGAACTTCATTCCCCAGAATTCCCTTCTCTGTTTGGTTCTGAGAGTTGCCAGAGATTTTGGAGGTGGCAGTGAAGCAGCACCCATGCTTAAGCTCAGAGGTCAGTGTAGGATTCCTGCTGTGTACACACACTTTCACTGACCTGCTGGCTTATTTTATCAGACAGGTATGAAGTTCCTCCAGCGCCTGCCTGCTGAGCTTCCTCTTTCAGCTTCTTTGAATTTTAAGCTTGTGTATGTGCAGCTCTGTAGTGAAGGAAATTAACTTTTGTTTTGCAAGTCAACTGCAGCATCAAAGTTGAAATCTTAAAGGCAGTGAGAGAGATTCACAAGGTCTCTAATTTGTCTTTGCTCTCTCCCTCTTTAAAAACAGGAAAATGTATGGGCTACAAAATTTACAGACATCAACTAATTACAAGCGAATAAATCCTCTATTTTAATTCATGTACTAGGCAAGGGTAAATTTAAACCTTGTATTTTATTATATAGGATTAAAGTAAATTCCTTTAATATCCATACATGTATCTATGAATACACTTTACACATTTTAAAAAAACTGCTGCATAGTGCCTGACCAGGCAGTAGTGCAATGGATAGAGTGTTGGACTAGGATGCAGAGGACCCAGGTTCAAAACCCTGAGGTCGCCAGCTTGAGCGTGGGTTCATCCGGCTTGAGCGTGGAATCATAAACATGACCTCATGGTTGCTGGCTTGAACCCAAAGGTCTCTGGCTTGAAGTCCAAGGTCGGTGGCTTGAGCCCAAGGTTGCTGGCTTGAGCAAGGGGTCATTCACTCTGTTGTAGCCCCCTCCCCCTGCCAAAAGAGTTGCAATGCAGCATTGATGTTTCTCATCTCTCTCCCTTCCTGTCTGTCCCTATCCATCCCTCTCTCTGTCACAAAAAAACAAACAAACAAAAAACTGCTACATAGTTCTCCATGATGTATACCCACCAAATTTTATCTATTCTCCCACCAACAAACACTGAGATTACCCCAATCTCCCTGTTGCCATCACAAGAAAGAAACCAGGTACAAGACCTTTTATACAATCTCTCTCTCTCTCTCTCTATCTCTCTCTCTCTGTCATCTAACCAGGACTACTGCTGGGTCACAGGATATGTAAACTCTCCTATTGACTAAGTACCATCTGATTGCTTTCCAAAATGATTACCCATTTCTGCTCTCACTATCAGTGTATAAGGATTCCTATACTACCACATCCCTTTAATCTATTAATGTGGTGAATTACACTAAAAAGAATTCTAGAATCAATTCCACTATATTGTGATGTTTTATTTTTCTAAAGCACTATTGGAACCAATATTTTATTTAGGCGTTCTGTATTTACATTGACATGAAAAATGGGAACTATTTTTTTCTTTCCTTCTAATGTATTTACTTGGTTTTGGAATCAGATTTACACTAGCCTTATAAAATAATATTGAAAACATAATGCTGACTAATTATGTTTATTAATGTTGCAGCTCCTTAGTTGTTCATTGATTGAGTTCTCATATGTGCCTTGACCCGGGGACTATAGCAGAGCGATTGACCCCTTGCTCAAGCCAGCAACCTTGGGCTCAAACCAGTGATCTTGGGCTTCAAGCCAGCAACCTTTGGGCTCAAGCTAGCAGCCATGGGGTCATGTCTATATCCCATGCTCAAGCCAGTGACCCTGCACTCAAGCTGGTGAGTCGGCGCTCAAGTCGGCAACCTTGGAATTTCGAACCTGGGTCCACCGCATCCCAGTCTGACGCTGCATCCACTGTGCCACTGCCTGGTAGTCAGGCATCAAATTTTTATTGACAGACTACATGCCATACATAACACTGAGGAACAATTTTTTTTTCATTTTGCATGAGGTTTTAGAACTGTTTTTATATATTTCTGCATTGCTGATTCCAAATCTGAAATCTGTTTTTTGGCACATGCTCTATTTTATGCAATTTTAATTTCTTTTTGTTACAGTTAATGGCACTGGTTTTTAAATTGGAGTTAAAGGGCAATGACTCTTGGATTGAACATAACCACAAGGCAATCAATGTTTTACAAACATCACTTTTACGTAATTGTAGTTGTTTTTAAATGTAAAAAATTATTATCTGATAAAAACACCCTCTTATTTTGTTTTAAGATTGAATCATGGCTTCTTCGAGTAGGCGTGATTATAATAGTCCTGACACCTTCTGTTATATATGTGGCTGTTACACACTTCAACGTCAAAAGGGCAATATTTCATCATTTATGACACGTGCATATATTGCCTATTTTCAGCGGTTCCAATTGGTTATTCAACTCATCTGTGAGAAGACTATAATGACATAAAAACTGTCCTCAGCTTTCTGAAGTATGAGGAGCATAACTGGATCATTTGTGTGGATCTTAAAATGGTAAATTTGCCTGAAGTGGATCAAGCATCGACCTAGAACGCTGAGGTCGCTGGTTCAAGACCCTGGGCTTGCCTGGTCAAGGTACATATGGGAGTTGATGCTTCCTGCTCCTCCCCCTCTTCTCTCTCTCTCTCTCTCTCTCATCTCTAAAATAAATAAATAAATAAAAAATGGTAAATTTCCTGCTAGACAACAGAGAGGTTTCACAGAGTATCCTTGCTTTCTGTGTTTGTGGGATAGCTGAGCTTGGAAGAAACACTGGACACAGAAGGAGTGGCTGAAACGTGAAGCTCTGGAAGTAGGGATGCAAAATATTGTGAATGAACCTGTAGTTAACCAAGACAGGATAATTTTTTCTCCCACTTCACATCAAACTTGGCTTAATGAAGCAGTTTGTTCAGGCTTTGAATAGAGAAAGTGAATGCTTTCAACATATTATTTCTGTTTTTCCTGCCTTGTCTTTCAAGAAGATAAAAGCAGGTCTATTCAATGGACCTCAAATTTGAATCCACATATGCGACAAAGAATTTGCCAGGAAAATGAATAAGGAGGAGAAAGCAGCATGGCAGTCTTTGGTGGCAGTTACAAAGAACTTCCTTGGCAGCAAAAAAAAGCAAAAAACTATGAACTTCTGGTTCAAAGGATGCTGTTGGCTTTCCTCGACATTGGATGTAACATGAACGTTAAGATTCACTTCCTGAAGTCACTTTGATAAGTTTTCTGAAAACCTTGGAGCTGTTAGTGATGAGCAGACTACTGCTAGAGCATCAAACGAGATTGTCCTCAACAAGTACACAAAAGCAAGAGCTACAAATGCAAATTTTTGCCTGAATAGAATTTAAATAAGTTTTGCACAAATTTTATGATTAAAATAAGTGTTTTAATATGTTCTATTTTGAAATTGTAGACAAATTCTGATGCAATCATATCTTTTAGTGTATTAGTGTATTTACTGCATTATATAAATTATTATATTTTCACAAAGATGGTGCCCAAGAAGACATTAACGTTAAAACTAAATGTTGAGAGTTCTAGTTAGGGCCGGAAAAACAAACAAACAAACAAACAAACAAACAAAAAAACTAAATGTTGAAAATTTTACAATAAGATGAAAACCTAAAATCTTGAATTGCAAAAAAACTGTAGCTTACAGAGAAAAACTAATGTCAGATTTGAAATCAGCATACTCGAATTAGGTAAGAACAAATGTTTTGTGGATGCAACAAAAATTTTGTCTCCCAGTGTAATGGGGAATATAAAGTCAACAGGCAATTTCATTATATGTGATGAGAGCTATTGCAGGGTCACAGTAAATAGGATGAGGGCAGGACAAGATACAGTGGAAGCACATAGAAATGGCTACCAATACATAACTGAGGGGCTGAGGAAGGCTTCCAGGAGGAAGCGATACTTAAACTGAGATTAAAAATTGGAGTTAGCTAGGTGAAAGGGACAATTCAAGGAAGTTGAAAGAAATAGTGTTCTGAACTAAGGCAATGAGGACTGATAACAGACAAAGATGAAGCTGTAGAGGTAGGAAGGGGTCAAGATATAATTAGAATTTAATCTCAGGGAAAGGATTTCAAGTTGGAAAGAGACAAGATCCAAATGGAATGTAGAAATACCACTTTGGTAAAGCAAGGAAATATATAGTAGAAGGATTAGCATGGAGATAGGGATAACAGTTAAGAAGTTGATGCAGTAACAGGTTGGAAATATTGGTGACTTAAATCAGGATGGTGGAATTTAAAGACAGAGAAAAGTAGATGAAATTGAGAAACACTAGGAAGTAATATCTCTAGGACTCAGTGGCTGATCAAACATGAGGATAAGGCTGAGGAGAAAGAGACAAATTCTATATTTTTGGCACATTGGTGTCATTTGTTTAAGTAGGAAACTTGAGAGAGTTTATGGGTGGTGGTTGGAAATGAGGATACAAGATTATTATTTCAGTTTAGAACATAATATCTAAATAGCTTTGGGACATTCAAGTAAAGATTGTAACTACAGGATACTCAGTTCTGGAACAAAAGGTACAGTAGATTTGTGCTTGAGATACAGACTTGAAAGGCAGCAGTAAAGATGTAAAGGAGATGAATAAAATTACCTAGAAAGAATCTTAGATTGGGAGAAGATCTAAAGGTGAATCCACAGATGCAAATGAACATAATTTTTGCAGGATGGGGAAAGAGAAGCCCTACCAAAGAGACTGAAATCTCTCTCTCTCTCTCTCTCTCTCTCTCTCTCTCTCTCTCTCTCTCCAGGAGAAACTGTATCATCAAAGATAAGGGAAGTGGGTTTTGTAAAGACGTGGTAGTGGTCATCATCAAATGCTACCACCTGTCAAATAAGATAGTTACTGAAAAAGTTTCCATTAGATTTATCAGTGAGTTCTCATCAGTGATCTTGGTTGATTGATGGCAGCCAAAGATTTGGACTAAATCTTACAGCTATTAGAATAGCTAACTTCTTTTTTTTTTTTTTGATTAATTTTAATGGGGTGACATTGATAAATCAGGGTACATATATTCAGAGAAAACATCTCTAGGTTATTTTGACATTTGATTATGCTGCATTCCCATCATCCAAAGTCCAATTGTCTTCTGTCACCTTCTAACTGGTTTTCTTTGTGACCCTTCCCTCCCCCAACCCCCTCCCTCTCCTCCTCCCCATCCTGTAACCCCCACACTCTTGTCCATGTCTCTGAGTCTCATTTTTATGTCCCACCTATGTATGGACTCATACAGTTCTTAGTTTTTTCTGATTTACTTATTTCGCTCAGTATAATGTTATCAAGGTCCAACCATGTTGTTGTAAAGGATCCGGTGTCATCATTTCTTATGGCTGAGTAGTATTCCATAGTATATATGTACCAAGGCTTTTTAATCCACTTGTCCACTGATGGACACTTGGGCTGTTTCCAGATATTTGCCATTGTGAACAATGCTGCCATAAACATGGGGGTGCATTTCTCCTTTTGGAACAGTGCTGTGGTTCTTTGTTAATTTTCCTTCTTGAGGATCTATCTAGTGATGTTAGTGGGGTATTGAAATTCCCTACTATTATAGTATTGCTGTTGATCTCGAACTTTAAATTCATTAATGTCTGCTTTATATATTTAGGTGCTCCTATATTAGGTGCGTAGATATTTATAATGGTTATATTGTCCTGTTGGATTGCTCCCTTTATCATTATGTAGTGACTTTCTTTATCTCTAATTATGGTCTTTGTTTTAAAGTCCATTTTGTCTGATATAAGTATTGCTACCCCAGCTTTTTTTTCATTTCCATTTGAATGAAATTTTTTCTTCCATCCTTTTATCTTCAGTCTATGTGCATCTTTTGTTTTAAGGTGTGTCTCTTCTAGACAGCATATGTATGGGTCCTGTTTTCTTATCCATGCAGCTACCCTATGTCTTTTGATCAGATCATTTAATCCATTTACATTTAAGGTTATTATTGATATGTAATTGTTTATTGCCATTTTATTCTTTAAAACTGTATTACTCTTTTGCTATATTCTTTTTCTCCTTTGATCTGTTTACAACAGGCCCCTTAGCATTTCTTGCAGCCTTGGTTTGGTTGTAGTGAATTCCTTGAGTTTTTTTTTTGTCTGGAAAGCTTTTTATTTCTCCTTCAATTTTAAATGATAGCCTTGCTGGATAAAGTAGTCTTGGTTGTAGGCTCTTGTTCTGCATTACTTTGAATATTTCTTGCCATTTCCTTCTGGCCTCAAGTGTTTCTGTTGAGAAGTCAGAAGTCATCCTTATGGGGGCTCTTTTATAGATGATAGTCTTTTTTTCTCTAGCAGCTTTTAATATTTTCTCTTTATCACTTAGCTTTGGTATTTTAATTATGATGTGTCTTGGTGTTGATTTCTTTGGGTTTCTCTTTAATGGAGTTCTCTGTGCTTCCTAAACATGTGAGATGTTTTCCTGCCTTAATTGAGGGAAATTTTCAGCTATGATATGCTTGAACAAAGTCTCTATCCCTTGTTCTTTCTCTTCTTCTTCAGGAACCCCTATGATCCGGATATTATTTCTCTTAATGTTGTCACAGAGCTCTCTTCGAGTTTCCTCAGACTTTTTGAGTCTCTTCTTTTTTCTGCTCTGCTTTTGTGCCTTTATTTATCTTGTCCTCTAACTTGCTGATTTGATTCTCAGCTTCATCCATCCTGCTTTTAATTCCTTCCATTGTGTTCATTTCTGATATTGTATTTGTCATTTCTGACTGATTCTTTTTTATTATTTCAATGTCATTTTTTATATTTGCTATCTCTTTATTTAGGTGTTCGTAATGACCATCTATTGTTGTTCTAATATCTTTGAGCATCCTAACAATCGTTATTTTAAATTCTGCATCTGGTAATTTGGTTATATCTGATTCATTCAGGTCCTTTTCTGGGGATTTCTCTTGATTCATCTGTGTTGCATTTCTCTGCCTTTTCATTTTCTCTGTGTAAAGGAAGGTTTGGGCCACTGGAGTCCACTGGGTGTGGCCTCTGTTCCCTTGGTATGGTCTGTCTGCAGGCCCGCCACCCCCTCTGCTGTTGCTGCCTAGGGCGTTTGGGTATGGGCGTTGCCGGTGCCTGCCCACTGGGGCTGTTGCTCTGGTTTCTGCCTCTCCTTCACGGGACTGGCTGTGATCACATGCTTGGGTGTACAAGCCTTGGTGGCCTTGGCCTTTGCCCCGCCCCCATAGATGGCGTTCTGTTCGGCCCTGAGGGCAGTGGTGAGCACCTTTGCTTAGCTGCGGGGCTCCACCTGTTTCTAGGCTTTCGCCCCACCCTTGCAGGAGTAGACTGCTCGTGGGATGGCTGCAAGCCTTGGCTCCACAGGCCAGGTGGGACTGTGTGCTCACGCTCAGTAGCAGGACTCTGCCTGTTCTGGGTTTTTGGCTCCACCCCCACGGGAGGAGCCAGCTCCCAAGTCAGGCCACAAGCCTTGGTTACATGGGCGGGGCAAGGCTGTGCTCCTGCGCCCTTGCTCAAGGGCTGATCTCCACCCCTTCTGGGGTTCCTACCCGCTGGATTGCAGGCTGCCCACAGCTGGGCTTGACCACTTTTGCATGCCCCCTCCTCTCTAGCCGGGCAAGACTGAGCTCACACCTGGGCCCAGTGGTGGCCAGTCGGCTTCCGCCCTCCCCAACAGAACTGCGCTTCTGCATCCCACCACTGCCCGCCCTCTGGCAAGCCTTCAGCCGTGTGGGGTGCAGGCACTGCAGCTCAGACCCTAACACTCACTACTATAGTCCCGAAAGCTCCCTCCTTCTAAGCGACTCTGCTCTGAGTGCCGCAAGAGAGCTTGTTTGGCTGGTGTCCTGCTTCCCTTTGCTGGTATTGCTGTTTCCAGGGGAAATATAAGGTCTACCAGGAAGTTCTGTCCGTTTCTATCACAACAAGTTTTGACACATAAGCACATGTTCATTTGGCGCATGTGTGCCTCTCTATTTTTATCACTTAATGTATACATCCTGACATAGCAAATTAACTAAAACAAAGTTGATTCACGTTAGTCTTATGTGTGAAGCCATAGTGTACTCATGGCTATTGATAAATTTTATTTATGCCCCTGTAATTTTTATGAATTTCAACAAGGAAGAAATGCTACAGAAGCATGTCTGTTGCATCTACCATATTCCTCGGACTTAGCACCCTCTGACTATCACTTGTTTTTGTCCTTTCAAAATTTTTTGAAGGGCAAAAAATTAAAAAATGAAGAAGATATCAAACAAGTACTGGTTCAATTTTTCACATCAAAAGATAAAACATTTTTCAAAAATGGTATATACAAATTGCCCTCATGCTGGCAAGAAATCATTAATAATAATGGCAATTATATTATTTAATAAAGTTTATTGATGGTAAGAAAAATTTGTATTTTGTTTTATACCAAAAACGGATAGAACTTTCTGGTAGACCTTATATTTACTTCAGATTTGGGAAGTGACTCATCCCAGGGGTTAGGGTGGCTGTCTCCCAAAATGTTTCTTCCTGTGCCTCCTAGATTATACTCTCTTCCTGCTACTCCGGTACTCTCCTCTCTCCCCATCCCCCGGAGCCCCGGGTGAGTGGTTGTGAGAGAGGTGTTCTGCGTGATCCCTTTAAGAAGAATCCTGGGTCTGAGAAATCAGTCTCTTTCTCATAAACAGTATCCTGACTTGTTTCTAGCTAAATACTGTCCATACGCCTCTTCTAGGCTCTGGGGCTTCATGCTGGGGCTTTGTTCCTGGGATTCTGGACCCTCCCCTCTCTGCTAAACTCACTTCCCACCACGTGAGTCTCTCCCAGCTGCCGTTCGTTCCGGGGAGCTGGGCAGCCCTCTCTGCGTTTCCGCTTTTCCTACCAGTCTCGGTGTGGCTTCTTCAGTGTTCCTTGGTTGAAGAGTCCTCTTAGTTTAGTCCACAATTGGTTTTTCCAGATGATAGTTCTTAAAATTAGTTTGTAATCCACTTTGGTTCTGGGAGGTGGATGTTGGTACGTCTGCCCACTCCAGCGCCATCTTGTCTTGCCTAGAATAGCTAACTTCTTAATGAATTTTCTCCTAAATCTGAAACTCAAAGCTGTTGACAACCAAGTTAGTTCCTTGATATATGACTTATAAATGTAGACTATTATTTCAATAATTACACTTTCCAAAAAATTATGTAATAATTCATGCATTCAAACAATATCTGCATCCTTTCTATGTGCCAGGTGCTGTGCTGAATAGTGGGTATACAATGATAAACAACACAAACAAGTTCTGTTTTCATTCAGCTAGGGTGGAGGTTTTTCAGTAGCAATTATTATTTTTAAAAATGAAAATAAAGATTCACAAATTTCCAAAATGCAGGTTCTTGAATGAAATTTAAATTTAGTTACAGAGCACCTACTGCCACAGTTTTTGAAGAAGGTGTCATCAGTTAAAGGCATAGAGCAAACAAAAGAAAACACAAACTAGATTTAGAACTCACTTCTTCAATTTACAAGCTGTGTGATTTGGAAAAATTACTTAATTTCTTTTGAGTTTACTTCTACAGGTAATAGTGATTGTGGCTGACCTGTTTCAAGAGCCACAAAAAGCTGGGGCTGTCTTAGGCAGCCAGGGTGATATGGGACCCAAGAAGAAAAAGGACAGGACATGGATGCTGACTACTAGATGGTTCTTTTACAAAAAAGAGTGGAGAATGGAAGCAGAGCTGGAGAACAGTGGGGAGTAGGAACTGACTTTGTCCATTGGCCCCTTCTGCTTAGGTCATCCTCCACAGAAATAAACTAAAGGATGACAAAATAAAAAGAAGTGTACACGGTTATGCTGGTTGACTGTGAACTTCATTACAATATGACCTAGTTGAGAAACTTCTAATCTCAGGATCTTTAGTAAAACCTTTTTCTTTCTGGCTGGCCACATTTCTCAGGGCACTGTCTTCCTATGTCCTGCCCTAGTTCTGCAGGCTGCCAGAGTTCTGGGAACTGAATTCCGGGCTGGTATTCTCAATATTTGTCATTCACTTAACCCCCTTGCTTGTAACAAAACAGAATTTCCCTCAGCCAGACCTAGTGTCTCCCAGGCTAGTGATGCCCTCTCTCTTAAAACAAAGGCACAAACAAACCTCTAATCTGCTGGGGGGAAGGAGAGGCAGCTGGAGGTTAACTCAGAACTGGAAAAGGATCTGGGAGGGGAATCCAATTATCTCAAGGAGACTTTCAACCAATCTTCTTTTTAATGTTTAGCCCCACCATAACCTCCTGCTTTCAGAGATAACTTGATGTCCCTAATTCCTCAGCCTTTTGCAATTCTGCAATTTGGGCTGCTTGAAGGGTTTTACAACTGTCACCCAAGAAAAGACTTCCTTGGGTTAGCTAAGTCACTCATCCACCAGCTTTCTAGTTTCCAAAATGTTGTTGTCTCCTCTCCTGTTTTGCCTGTGGGTTTATGTATTTTTAAAAATCCTTTACTTTAGTTTTAGTGGGGTTTTCGATAGTAGCTGAGGTCAAATATACATATTCAATTTTTCACTTTAACCAGAGGTTACCCTGTTTACTTCTCTTCTCTCCTCTCCCACTACCTTTCTACATTAGACACAGCAGAAATAGTTTTCAAGTTTCAAAAACACAGGCCCTCACCATACTGTATTTCCCCATGTATAAGACACTTCCATATATATATAAGATGCACCTTAATTTTGGGGCCCAAAATTTGAAAATAAAATGTATGACATAAAGTTATTGAACTCAAGTTTTAATCATCATAAAATTCATACAACTCCTCATCACTGTCAAAACTCCCATCCATTAGCTTGTCCTCATCTGTGTTGGATGACGAATCACTGTCTTCAACAATGTGCGCAAAAACAAGCGCGGAAAAACTGGGAAATGCAAGTAAAAAATTCTTCAACCACTGTATAAGACGCACTCAGTTTTAGACCCCGAATTTTTTGAAAAAAGGTGTGTCTTATACATGGGTAAATATGGTACTTGTTTTTTTCTACTGGCAACTTCCTCTCTCTGGAATACTCTCCCTCCCAATCCTTGTCTGACACCTCCTTGTCTTCTGTGGCCACCTCCTTCCCACTTTAAATCAGCAACCTTACAATAGCATTCACAGTACTTTCTCACACATCTCTATTAGTGCACATCCCACTGTATTACAAATACTGGTTTACCTATGAATTTTCCCTTCTAGATTGTAAACTCCTTAAGGACCACAATAGTATCTCAATCATCTTAGTATGTCCAGGACTTACTCCCTAGTACAGAGACTAGTACATGGTAGAAGTCAGTAAATGTTTGGGGCAAGAATAGAGAGAAAAGAGTAAAATATATGCCCTCATTAAGCCAGATGTATTCTACTGATTAATATAGTATTAATGTGTTACTCTGTTCTGGGCTGCTATAACAAAATAACACTGGGTGTTTTACAAAATAAATTTCTCACAGTTCTAGAGGTTGGAAGCCCAAGATCAGAGTGCTAGCACGGTTGGGTGAAGGCCCTCTCTGGGCATGTAGACTTCTCACTGTACCCTTACATGGTGGAAGGGGATAGGGAGCTCAGTTGGTTCTCTCTCTCTCTTTTTTTCTTAAATTTACTTGTTCTTTATTTTATTTTTTTTTTTTAAACTTTTTTTCTTCTTTATATTTTTTTTAAATTTTTTTTTAAATATATTTTTTATTTATTCATTTTTAGAGAGGAGAGAGACAGAGGAGAGAGAGACAGAGAGAGAGAAGGGGGGAGGAGCTGGAAGCATCAACTCCCATATGTCCTTGACCAGGCAGGCCCAGGGTTTTGAACCAGCGACCTCAGCATTTCCAGGTCGACGCTTTATCCACTGCGCCACCACAGGTCAGGCTTTGTTCTTTATTTTAAATATTGTATTTGTTCCCGTTTTGTTTTTTTTACTTTAAAAGAAGATATCTGCAGTGTGCATAGGGATTTGTTCATAGTTTTTTTTTAATAATTTTATTTTTTAATGGGGCGATATCAATAAAGCAGGATACATATATTCAAAGATAACATATCCAGGTTATCTTATCGTTCAGTTATGTTGCATACCCATCACCCAAAGTCAGACTCTGTCACCTTTTATCTAGTATTCTTTGTGCCCCTCCCCCTTCCCCTTTCCCTCTTTCTCTCCCCCCTCCCCCCATAACCACCACACTCTTATCAATATCTCTTAGTCTCACTTTTATGTCTCACCTACGTATGGAATAATGCAGTTCCTGTTTTTTTCTGATTTACTTATTTCACTTCGTATAATGTGTTAATCTCATTCATGAGGGTTTGCCTTCAGGAGTAATAACCTCCCAAAAACCCCACCTTCTAAAACCATCACTTTAGGGGTCAAGTTTCTAACATATGAACCTGGGAGGGCACATTCAGACCACAGCACTTAACAAAAGCCCCAATCTGCTACCTTATACATAAAAACTGGTCATTTGCAGTACTTGAATGTCCTTAAAAACTTCTAGATTAAGTCAGTCTGGTGTGAAAAGCTTGGTATTCCAGAATAGAAGCCTTTTTTCTCATACTTTAAAACCTCTGTGTGGTCTCCTATATTATTCAGAGTCCCTTGCCTAAGAAGCTCAATATAAGAATTTATCCAGGCCCTGGCCGGTTGGCTCAGTGGTAGAGTGTCGGCCTGGCGTGCAGAAGTCCCAGGTTCGATTCCCGGCCAGGGCACACAGGAGAAGCGGCCATCTGCTTCTCCACCCCTCCCCCTCTCCTTCCTCTCTCTCTTTCTTCCCCTCCCGCAGCCGAGGCTCCATTGGAGCAAAGATGGCCCGGGCGCTGGGGATGGCTTTTGGCCTCTGCCCCAGGCGCTAGAGTGGCTCTGGTCACAACAGAGCAACGCCCCGGAGGGGCAGAGCATCGCCCCCTGGTGGGCGTGCCGGGTGGATCCTGGTCGGGCGCATGTGGGAGTCTGTCTGACTATCTCCCCATTTCCAGCTTCAGAAAAAAAAAAAAAAAGATTTTATTCAGCAACCAATGAAATTTTATAAATTGTTAGTGACTGAAATTTTCAGCTGTGACAAAATCTGAGGTTTGACTTTGAAGCATCTCCCTCTTTAATATTTTCTTTATTCATTTTAGAGAGACAGAGGAAAAGAAAGAGAGAGAGAAAGAGAGAGGAGATGAGAAGCATCAACTCATAGTTGCTTCGCTTTAGTTGTTCATTGATTGCTTCTCATACATGCCTTGACTGAGGGCTCTAGCTAAGCCAGTGACCCCTTGCTCAAGCCAGTGACCTTGGGATCATGTTGATGATCCCACACTCAAACTGATGAGCCTACGCTTGAGCCCATAAGCCCATGCTCAAGCATCTCTTCTTTAATAAGGCAGGCTCCTGGTTACTTTAGAGATACTGATCACATTCAGCTGATATCACACAGCCCACTGTTTAGTAGCTTACTTTTTTTTTTTTCAAAATAAGACTTTTTCAATGAATTGAAAGTATCTGATTTACAGTCTGGCACAAGTTCCTTATCTTTTTTTTTCTTTTTTTTTTTTTTTTTTTTGTATTTTTCTGAAGCCGGAAACGGGGAGAGACAGTCAGACAGACTCCCGCATGCACCCCACCGGGATCCACCTGGCACACCCACGAGGGGCGACACTCTGCCCACCAGGGGGCGATGCTCTGCCCCTCCGGGGGGGGGGTCGCTCTGTTGCGACCAGAGCTACTCTAGCACCTGGGGCAGAGGCCAAGGAGCCATCCCCAGCGCCTGGGCCATCTTTGCTCCAATGGAGCCTCAGCTGCGGGAGGGGAAGAGAGAGACAGAGAGAAAGGAAAGAGGGCGGGTGGAGAAGCAGATGAGCGCTTCTCCTGTGTGCCCTGGCCGGGAATCAAACCCGGGACTCTGCACGCCAGGCCGACGCTCTACCACTGAGCCAACCGGCCAGGGCCACAAGTTCCTTATCTTGTCACAGACTAGGACTTTGAATGGTACTAAGTTAAATCATCTCATTATATTCTCCATGTATTTTCTCTTCCATATTTTCCAAATTCTTGTCTCAATCTGCTCCACTGTGTAATTATTTCAGTGTATTCCAGTTCACTACACAACTTTTTCACTGTGTCTAGTCTGATGTTTAACCTATCCCTTGAGTTTTTTGTAATTATGTAATTATTTCCTTGTTTACTCATTTTATCCAAAAAAATTCAAGCATATCAAAGTTGAAAGAATTTTACATTGAACACTTGTATACTTTATCATCTACATTGGATCATCAACATTTTACTATGCTTGCTTTATCACTGATATATCCATCCTGTTATCCATTAATCCTTTTTAATTTTAGTGCTTTTCAAAGTAAATTGCAGACATTAATTATACTTCCCCCTAAGTAATTTAGCAAGCATATTTATTAATTAGAGTTCAATATCTGTTTATAGGTTTTACTTTTGCTGCACAATTATATATAACAAATTATGCAAGTTTTAAGTGTATATTTACTGAATTTTGACAAATGTCATATTTTAAAAATTTATCCAAATGGCTGCATGTATCATTAGTTTGTTCATATTTATTGCCTAATAGCATCACACTGTATAAACATGTGGTAGTTTAAAAATAATCTATTCTCTGATGAACTCCTGGGCTGTTTCCAGTATTAAGGCTATTATGAAAAAGTTCTTACCAATATTTTTGTATAAGTCTTTTTAAAGATGTTTTCATTTCTTTTTGGTAAGACCCAGGAGTGAAACTGTCAGCTTCACAGGCTTGTATTATATATGCTTAGTTTTATAAGAATCTCTCAGACTTTCCTCTGAAGCAGTTGTGCCAGTTTATATTCACAACCATAAAGTGTGAAAATTCCAGTTACTTTACAACCCTGCCAAAATTTTTTAATCTAGTTTTAGCCACACTGATGGTTATACAGTACAGTTGATTCTTGAACAACACAGGTTTGAACTATGTGGGCCCGCTTATATGCTGTTTTTTTCAACAAATAAATACCTATACTGTTTTTCAATCTGTAATTGGCAGTCCACAGATGCAAAGGGCTGACTATATGTACTGACCTACCACCATTTTATATAGTGGACTTGAGCATCTGTTGATTTTGGTGTCCACAGTGGTCCTGAAACCAATCCAACCTCAGATACCAAGGAAGAACTGGGGCAGTTTTTTGGGAGTCACAAGTTATATTCATGTTTTCTGTGGGGTGGAGGGGTTGCCAAGAGGGAGAGAGGGTTGGTTCCCCAACCCCTGCATTGCTCAGGGGCTAACTGTAGTATCTCATAATGGTTTCAGTTTGCATTTCCCTGGTGACTAATGATATTGAGCACTTCTTCATGTGTTTACTGACCATCACATATCTGATTTTGTGAAGGGTCTGTACAAATTGTCAAATCAGGCTTCTTCTTAAGTTATAGAAGTTCTCTACATAAACATGATCCAGTTCTTTGCCACATACCTATTTTGGGAATATTTTTTCCCAGTCTTACAATATTCATTATCTTAGTGGTATTTTTTTTTTTTTTTACAGAGACAGAGAGAGAGTCAGAGAGAGGGATAGATAGGGACAGACAGGAATGAAGAGAGATGAGAAGCATCAAATCATTAGTTTTTCATTGCAACACCTTAGTTGTTCATTGATTGCTTTCTCATATGTGCCTTGACCGCGGGGTTACAGCAGACCGAGTAATCCCTTGCTCAAGCCAGCAACCTTGGGTCCAAGCTGGTGAGCTTTGCTCAAATCAGATGAGCCCACGCTCAAGCTGGCAACCTTGGGGTCTCGAAACTGGGTCCTCCGCATCCCAGTCTAACGCTCTATCCACTGTGCCACCACCTGGTTAGCCTTAGTGGTATTTTTTGATGAGCATAAGTTCAAATTTTGATGAAGTATAATGATCATTTTTTTCTTTTTTGACTATACTTTCTGTGACCTAAAAAAACTGTTGTCCAGCCTGACCAGGAGGTAGCGCAGTGGATAAAGCATCAGACTGGGATTGCCAAGGACCCAGGTTTGAGACCCCGAGGTCACCAGCTTGAGCGCAGGCTCATCTGGTTTGAGCAAAAACTCACCAGCTTGGACCCAAGGTCGCTGGCTCGAGCAAGGGGTTACTCGGTCTGCTGAAGGCCCGTGGTCAAGGCACATATGAGAAAGCAATCAATGAACAATTAAGGTGTCACAATGCGCAACAAAAAACTAATGATTGGATGCTTCTCATCTCTCTGTTCCTGTCTGTCTGTCCTTGTCTATCCCTCTCTCTCTGTAAACAAACAAACAAACAAACAAAAATTGTTGTCCATTCCCAAATGATGAAATTATCCCATGTTTTCCCCTAAAAGTTTCATGGTTTTATATTTTATGTTTAGGTCTATGCTCTACATCAAATTAATTCTTGTGTTTGATGTGCAGTAGAAATAGAGAATTACTTTTTTCTATATGGATTTTCAGTTATTCCAGCACTATTTATGGAAAAAACTTCTTTGCCTATTGGATTGCTTTGGTATCTTTGTCAAAAATTCCATAAATGTGGGTGTATTTCTGGGTGCTCTTTTCCACTGATCTCTTTGCTGATGTTTATATCAGTACCACACTGTCTTGATTATTGCAGGGTGATAGTAACTCCTGAAATCAGGTAGTTTAAATCCTCCAATTTTGTCCTTTTTCAAGATAGCTTTGGCCATTTCAGTCCTCTGCATTTCCATGTAAATTCCAGACTCAGCTTGTCAATTTCCAGAAAAAAAATCTGTTGCTATTTTGATTGCAGATTCTAAATACTGAGTCTTTACTTTTAATGAGTATATAATTTAAAATTACCTAGCTATTTTTGTTAGTCTCTAGTTACTAGCTTATTTTGTATTCAACCCTTTATATATTTAAATATTTTAATTATTATATATTCAAGTTGGATATTTCTAATGTATAAAGTATTTGGGGGTCTAAATCTGTTGTTGGTTGTTTCTGTTGGCACTAATTCATAAATATTGGTTCATTTCCTTGTTATCTGCTCATTTTGAAATTGTGAGTTTATTGGATTTAATCTATGGGAATCTTGACTGCCTAAGTTGGGGCTGCATTATTCTGGAAGAAATTTATAGTTGCTTCTGCAGGGAAGGGTGAGCGGTATGCTGCTGAATAGGGATAATTTTATTCTTTTCCCAGTGGTCTAGCCTGATGCAAAACTCTTGAGGTCAACCAGCTTTCTTTACAGAGGCCAAGACTTAACTGAGCCCCCAAATCTGGTTTTCCCAACTACTAATTGCTCAGAATTTGGTTTTCCCTATTAGTTCTTTCTTTGTGAGTAGAGGAGGGATCTATTAGGATTTCCTTTTCTTCTTGGAAAAAACAACATATCAAAAATTTTTTCCCTCCTGATAATTTTCTAAGATCTATATCTACATTAGTCTGGGGGTCCCTTATAACATGAGATTTATTATGATGCTGGAAATGGAGGGCTTCACTGAGTTTTCAAATTATAATTTATTGTTTAAAGATCATAGCAAAGATCTTGAGTTTTAATCACATATCTGCTAAAATGGAAATAGTAAAGGCCATGGTATTTTGAGAGAGATTTATAGTAATCTGTTTTTAAAAATACTAAAATATGATCAGTTATTTGAAATGATATGATGTATGGGAATAATCTATGCTTTACAAACCAGTCCTTTAAAAAATTATATTGGCACCGAAAGAACCTGGTAAATAAAATAGCCCCTTGGCAGCACTCATGTTCTATTTCATTTTCCCTTGAGGAGAGAAAAGACAGAACAACCTCAAGATCACGAAAAGCAAAAATTATTAAAGCTTTCTGAATCACTACCTAAAATTAGTTTATTTAAAGTTTCTCTTTAAAACAACAACACAGATGTTTGGCCTCTTTGTCTTGAAACACTATGCTTTTGTAAAAAATGTTAAGAATGTCATGTTAAATCCCCACAAGTAATGTTGTTGCAACAGGAATATAAATACTAATGAATCCCAAACTGGTAATATATAACCCATTAAAATAAGAATATCACATGTGAGCCTATTTATAACTCAGAAGAGCCTCTACATAATGTTAAACAACAGTATGTGCTGGGATGAAGATGGGCTCTAGTTCTATGTATAAAACATTAAGCCCCTATCAAGTCAAGATGTATGTGAAAGCAAAAAAAAAATCCAAAAAAAAAAATCCATGACTTCTTTTTATCAGAAATGTAAGTATTCAAGGAAAAAGTAAAATATTTGTAGCCCAAGGGTACCTGGCTATTCTATAAGAGACTTGTGCTAACTAGTATATGCTAAAATTAAGTTTAGATAAAGCCTTAAAATTTAGTTCTTCAGTTAATAAACAGCACAGAAAGTACTAATAGAAGAAAGCTCCCTAACATAGATTTTGTCGTTTTATCACCAATTAGTATAGGCAGTGATTTTCAACCTTTTTCATCTCATGAAACATAGAAACTAATCACTAAAAGTCTGTGGCACATCAAAAAATATATTTTTTGCTGATCAAGAAAGTAGGTAAAATTTTGATTCATTTACATTGGATGGTTATTGTTGTGTTGGCTGTTGTCATTTTTTATTTTTAAATTTGACAATCTTAGAAAAAAGAGGTCAATGCCCCTGACTAAATAGTAAGGTAATGCATGTTTTAAAAATTCTTGTGGCACATGAGTTGAAAATTACTACTGTAGGGAATCAGGAAGTTACCTAACTTCAGGACTTCTAGAGACCTTGATCTGTTAATCACATTCCTTTGTTCTCTATAATGACAGTGCCAAAGTAACAGTAACAAATAGCATGTCGCTTTTTTAAGGGCACATTTATTATGTTCTATTCTTCTCATAAAGGGCTTAATAATTTCCTTCCTACAAAAATGAGAATCTTTTAAAAACTTTTTAAATTAAATTTTTAGAGAGAGAGAGAGAGAAACATCGATTTGTCATTCTACTTATTTATGCATTCATTGGTTGATTCATTTTGCCCTGAACTCAAACCCACAACCATGGCATATTGGGACACTCTAATCAAATGAGCTACAGGGTCAGGGCTGAGACTCTTATCTAAAAATTATAAAATACATACTTGTTATGTTTTATATAATTTAATTATGCTTGTATATGTATGTGTGTGTGTGTTTCAAGCTGAGAAAGGTTTAAATTGGAAGTCAAAACTCTTCTAATCCATATGCCAGAGATAACCACTTAAATTATTGAGAATTTAGTGTAAATATCCTTCCAGATTTTCACTAGAGTACACATACATGTAATTTTAGGTCAAAACTAAAATCATATTATATCTACTTTATGTAACTTCCTTTTTCCCACCTAGTAATGTATAATAGTTTTTTAATATGTATATATATTATAGATCCATCTCTTTCTATTTAGTAGTTGAAGAGCATCCCCAAGAAGAGCTGTACCACAATTAAATTAATCAATATCCCTATGGTAAACATCTAGGTTGTTTTAGGTTTTTGCTATCATAAACTATTATAGCCAGTCTCTTATACTCTAAAGTAAGATTGCATTTCCAGTAAAGGTGAATCATCACTTGACCTTGTCAATTTTCTTTTCTTTTCTTTTCTTTTCTTTTCTTTTCTTTTCTTTTCTTTCTTTCATTTATTTATTAATTCAACAATTTTTAAAATCAATTTTCTTAAACTAAAAAGTGCTTGTTATAAGATTATATTTTTGATACTAGGTTTTAAGTTAGAATTTCTGAGAAAGATATCCTTTGAAATGGGTTTGAAAAAATACATATGCCCTGCAAAATTATCTAACAGCAGTGCCCTAAGACATTAATGTGGGTAAGTTATAAGGTTATAAAAAAATGAACACCCATATACCTAGTAAGAAATAGGTAACAGAGTATTACCATTATCTTTGAAGATCTCTATGTTCATTACCCTTTCTCTCAGTCTTCCAGAGGTAATTTTCCCGAATAATTTATTATTCCCTTGATTTTCTTCTTTCCCCAGTTTTACCGAGGTATAACTGACAAATAAAACTGTAGTGTACAATGTGAAGATTTAATATACATATGTATTACCTTGCTTTTCTTCTTCTTTTTTCCACTGATTTGAGAAAGAGTTTATAATATGAGTACTAATCCATCGGCAGTCATATTTTACAAACATCTCTCACTATGAGATTTGCATTTTCATTCTCTTTATGGTATTTTAGGATAAAGAGAAGTTCTCAGTTTTAATGTAGTCAAATTTATTAATCTTTTCTCTTAAGATCAGCATTATTTGTGACTTGTTTAACAAATATTACACCACCCAAAGTTATAAAGATAGGTCCTTTATGCTGTTTGAAATATTGTATAGGGTGGTTTTTCATGGTTAAGTCTTTAATCCACATGAAACTGATATTAGTGTACATATTTCGTGTACATGGTACATTATATGCACATGGTCATTCAATTGTTCTGGCATTATTTGTTGACTTTTTCATCTTTTTGCCACTGATCTGAAATTGTAAATGTCATTAATTAATCATGTTTTCATATATATGTACATCTGTTTCTGAACTCTATATTTGGTTCTATTGGTCAATTTGTTTATAATTTTCCAGTGCCACACTATCTTAATTGCTACAATTTTAAACTAATTATAAAATTTAAAGAGTTTTATTCAGGCATAATTAACAAATGATAAGATATTTAAAGTGTTGATCGTGGTATTTTGATATATGTTTACATCACCAAGAGATTTCCACAACTGAGTTAATTAACATATCTATCACATATTTATCTTCTTTGGGTGGGGTGCAAACATTTAAGTTCTATGATATAATTCAGCATTATCGACTATAGTCAGCATGTTTTATATTAGATCCTTAAACCTTATTCATCTTAAAGCTAAAAGTTTGCATCTGATTCCAAGAGTTTGACATTTCCCCATACTTTGTTGTTCATTTAGGAGTGTATTGGTAATTCTTAGTATTTTGCTCTTCGGTTGGGATTCTGATGGGGTCTGCACTGTATCTTATTTAGAGAAAAACTGATTGTCATAATGTTTTATAATATCGAACTTTCCAATCTATGAACATGATAAAACTTTCCATTTATTTAGGCCTTATTTCATTTACATATAATTTTATTATAAATTATACCCTGTAATTCTCACTTTCTAATCTAGCAGAATTTAACACACATTTTGTTTAGGTTCTCTGTGGAGATTAAAATTATAATATTTAATTACATTTTTCTGCTTGTGCAAAAAGTTTGAGAGAGGATTTTTGTATTACTTGAAAAGAACATGATGGCAATGTTGTAGAATATCTAACAAGGGAGTCAGGATAGGGAAATCAGATTACTTGCTTTTACTAATTATGTCTTCATAATTATGTGGGAAAGTTACCTCTTTAAGGTCATACACATATTTTGAAGCCAATTAGAAATATACTTTTATGGTTCACACATACAAAGTGCTTAGTAAATATTTAAGTCAGTTATTTCGATTATCGACCATTCATTGCCCTCTGCTTTAACTGTATAACTGAAAACTGAGTAAAAAGAGCTGACACAAATACATTAAGTAAAATATAACCAATTATTTTCAAGATGGCAGTTTGGTTTCAGCAAGTTTCTTTATAAAATGTAAAATAACCTGGTATTTTTCAAGAGAAAGCAAATAATGAAAAATTCTCAATATTTATGCCAAGTAAGAAATAAGCGTTTCTCATAGAAAGGGTATGGATATTGGCTCTTCATCTTGTAAGTCATGGAAGGCTCAAGACCTTGATATATCAGCAATTACTGCATTTTCCCAAAAGATAAAAAGTATTCACAAAAAAAGTATTCACAAATAAGAACAATAATCTGAAAAAACTCAGAATTACCTGTAGAGTACAGTTCATCATCCTTATTATGTAGTCAAACTGTTGATGGTCTAATATTGCCCGGTTTTGTTGGACATGCAAACCCAGCTCATCAGTGAGACACTGTCTGGCTGCCTTTCCTTTAAGGGCTCTCAGTGCAGCGGGAAGAGTCTGAGGACAAGACAGGCAGAAGTGAACACAAGGTGCCACTGGAAATAGTCAATATGTAATCTCACTGTAAACCATTTTAATAGTTATTAGTAAAATTAAACTACTAGAAAAGAGTAGCCTTGCTATTGAGGACAATTATAAAATCGATTTTTAGTTATTATTACTGTATTTTTCACTCTATAAGATGTACATTCCCACCCCCCCCCCAAAAAAAAGTGGAAGGGAAAATGCCCGTGCATCTTATGGAGTGAAAAATATGGTATTTTATTAAATATTTTAACACACCATTTGGATGAAAAAATTTTTTTATTTTCCTCCTTGAAATCCTAGGTGTGTCTTATGGTCAGATGCATCTTATGGAGTGAAAAATACGGTATTTATAAGCAAGCATGAAAAATAAGTAGAATTAGTTGATGTAATACATTTTAAAAAACTAACTACACTTAAAAAAAAATCAAAACTCTGGTCACCAAATAACTCTTGCTACTCATCACAAGTCAAAATCACAGACACTTTGACACCTTCTTTCAATAACTGGCCAAATCTCCAAGGCATAATAGAAAGAAAAATTAAAATGACAAGAAATACAAGTGATTTTTTTACTTTTAAACTGGTCAGCTATTTAATCGCTACTTAGTATTAATTTATGACTAGAACATTCTACCATCTCTTCTCATTTCAATACTATAATAGTAAAAAAGAAAAAGGCCTCAAAGCAACAAATAGAAATCTTTAGGTTTAGTCATTTATCTTCCACTACATGACCCATAAGAATGCCTCTTCCAGATCACCATGTAAAGCCTGGTTAACATACTTTACATAAAATAATAGATTTAACTTTGAAAAACTAAAAAAAACAGAACCAAGGACAAATAAGAAGGGGAAGAAGCCTGACAGTAGGAGGGCATAACATTTTTACAGTCAGGTACAAGAAACAGGATGTGAAGGCTGAAACTGAGAGAACAAAAGAGTCTGTAACACTTCATCCACCCGAGGAAGTGGAACCAAATAACATCAAACAGAAAGCGGCTTGGGGTCATTAAGCATTAGGGTAAAAACTTGACTCTACATGCTCTCCTAGCCCTTGAAACAGATGTTCAGAACTATGACAAATCACTAAGAAAAGGTTACATTATGTTTCATGTCTTATTAAAAAAGACAAGACAATCTGCTTTAATAAGGCATACTTAAGTTGAATACCACAGTGTCTGTAATTCCTTACTTATTCCAAGTAGGTTCTTTGCGATAAATATATATAATTACATTAAAAATGTATGGTGTCAGATGGGTACTACACTTATTGGGGTGACCGCTTATGTTATATAAATGTCTAATCATTTTGTTGTATACCTGAAACTAATATATTACTGTATGTAAACTGTAATTGAAAAATTAGAAAAATAAAATGTTAAGTTCCTAGGTAATATGCCAAAACAGGATTTAATGAACAATGTTAAAAGTTTGAAGGAAAAAATGACTATCAGTATTTGTCTGGCAGCCATGTAATTAAGCTTGGCTAAGACTTTAAATATCACATACTATTCATTTAAAATGATTAAAACACTTGATAAAGATAAAGAATGAAATGAGAGGACAGGTCAGTTGGCAGCTAAATATGTAAACCTGAAAGGGAAATGATGCATTCTTAAGTGAAAAAGATGGCATTTTATTACCTTTTCGGTCTCCAATGTTTTATTTTCAAATATGAATGAGATGCAGTTTCTAACAACTTCTAGTCGCTGTGCACTGTTGAAAACTGTTGTCACCCTATCCATTATTGAAACTAGTAAAGGAATATAAAGAAAACACAAGTAAATTAAACTCCTCTGGCAATTACAAAAGCAACGGTAATATTACTGTTTTGATTTTAAATGACAGTGTTTACATGACTAACACTTAGAATTTAAATTTCTCTTGTTACTTGGCATTGAAGGTATTTCATTTCACTACTTTGAATACATTTTTAAGGTTTTAAAATTTTATTTTTTGAAAGAATAGCTATTTTTAATTGAATTTATTGGGGTGACACTGGTTAACAAAATTATACAGGTTTCAGGTGCATAATTCTATGATACAGTACATCATCAGTCTACCATCCCAAAAAGTCCAGTCTCCGTCCATTACTATTTGTCCCCCTATACCATCCTTCCCATCCCTTCAGAACTCACCACACTGCTGTCCATGTCCATGAGTTTTTTTTTCTTTAAAAAATTTATTTTCTAAATCCCTCCACTCCCCCAGATTCCTACGCTCAGTTATCAGCCTGCTCTCTGAGTCTGTCTCTATTTTGCCTGCTAATTCATTTTGTTCATTAGATCCCACATATGAGTGGAATCATAAAGTGCTTGTCCTTCTCTGACTGGCTTATTTCACTTAGCATAATGCTCTCCAGGTCCATCCATGCTGTTGCAAAGGGTAAGAGGTCCTTCTTTTTTATGGCTGAGTAGTATTCCATTGTATAAATGTACCACAGACTTTTTATCCACTCATCTACTGATAGAGACTTGGGCTGCTTCCAAATCTTGGCTGTTGTAAATAATGATGCATGACCATAAAGTTGCACATAGTCTTGCAAATTAGTGTTTTGGGTTTCTTTGGATAAATTCCCAGAAGTGGAATTGCTGGGTCATATGACAGTTCCATTTTTAATTTTTTTTTTTTTCTGAAGCTGGAAACGGGGAGAGACAGTCAGACAGACTCCCGCATGTGCCCGACCAGGATCCACCCGGCACGCCCACCAGGGGGCGACGCTCTGCCCACCAGGGGGCGATGCTCTGCCCCTCCGGGGCGCCGCTCAGTCGCGACCAGAGCCACTCCAGCGCCTGGGGCAGAGGCCAAGGAGCCATCCCCAGCGCCCGGGCCATCTTTGCTCCAATGGAGCCTTGGCTGCGGGAGGGGAAGAAAGAGACAGAGAGGAAGGAGAGGGGGAGGGGTGGAGAAGCAGATGGGCGCCTCTCCTGTGTGCCCTGGCCGGGAATTGAACCTGGGACTTCTGCATGCCACGCCGACGCTCTACCACTGAGCCAACCGGCCAGGGCCTCCATTTTTAATTTTTTGAAGTAACTCCATATTGTTTTCCATAGTGGTTGCATTAATCTGCATTCCCACCAACAGTGCAGGGACGGTTCCTTTTTCTCCACATCCTCGCCAACACTTGTTATCTGTTGACTTACTGATGATAGTCATTTTGATAGGTGTGAGGTGATATCTCCTTGTGATTTTAATTTGCATCTCATGATTAGTGATGTTGAGCATCTTTTCATGTTTATTAGCCATCTGTATGTCTTCTTTGGAGAAGTGTCTATTCTGGTCCGTTGTCCATTTTTAATTGGATTGTTTTTGGCATTGAGCTTTATAAGTTCTTTATAAATTTTAAATATTAGCCCCTATCAGATATATCATTACTGAATATGTTCTCCCATTCAGTGGGTTGCCTTCATTTTTCTTTCTTTTTTGTGACAGAGACAGGGAGAAAGAGAGAGAGAGAGAGAGAGAGAGAGAGGCAGAGACAAACAGACAGGAAGGGACAGAGATGAGAAGCATCAATTCTTTGTTGAGGTTCCTTAGTTGTTCATTGATTGCTTTCTCATATGTGCCTTGATGGGAGTGGGGGCTACAGCAGAGCAAGTGACCCCTTGCTCAAGATAGAACCTTGGGCTCAAGCCAGCAAACATTGTGTCATGTCTATGATCCTACGCTCAAGCTGATGAGCCCATGCTCAAGCCGGTGATCTTGGGGTTTCATATCTAGGTCCTCTGCATCCCAGTATGACGCTCTGTCCTCTGGGCCACCGCCTGTTCAGGTGGGTTGTCTTCATTTTGTTGATTATTTTCTTTGCTGTGCAAATATGTTTTAGTTTGATATAGTTCCATTTGTTTATTTTTTCTTTTGTTTCCCTTGCCCAAGGTGACATAGTAGCAAAAATATTGTTATGAGAGATGTTTGAGATTTTACTGCCTGTGTTTTCTTCCAGGATTTTATAGTTTCAAGTCTAACATTTAAATCATTAAAGCACTTGAAGTTTATTCTTCTGTACGGTGTAAGGTGGTCTAGTTTCGTGTGTGTATGTGTGTGTGTGTGTGTGTGTGTGTGTGTGTGTGTGTGTGTATCTGCCCAATATTCCCAACATCATTTATTGAATAGATTATCTTGATCCCATTTATCTTTGGGCTCTTTATTCTGTTCCATTGATCTATAGGTCAGTTTTTCTTCCGGTAGCATGCTTGATATTTGGTAGCATAATTCCTCCAACTTTGTTCTAAAGGTTTCTGTTGCTATTTGGGGTATTTTCTGGTTCCACATAAATTTTTGGAATATTTGTTCTAGTTCAATGAAATACACCATTTATCTTGATAGCAATTGCATTGAATCTATACATTGTTTTGTATAGTATAAACATTTAAATATTAATTCTTCCTATCCATGAACACGGTATATGCTTTCACTTATTTGTATCTTCATCAACTTCTTTCTTTTGCGTCTTATAATTTTCCAAGCACAAGTCTTTTATATCCTTGGTTAAATTTATTTCTAGGTGTTTTATTCTTTTTGAAGCAATTGTGAGTGGTATTGTTTTCTTAGTTTCCCTTTCTGATAGTTCATTTTTGGTGTATAAAAACGCAACTGATTTCTGGATATTTATTTTGTATCCTGCTATAGTTTACTGAATTCATTTATAAGGTCTAGTAGTTTTTTGGTGGAATATTTTGGCTTCTCTATATAGGAGATGCTCAGGTTATGACAATCTTGACATGACATTTTGAGTTGACAACATTCATTCCCATAAAAACTTTAAAAAACTGAGATATGAGTGTTTCAGCTTATGCTGTTAGCATCATGCTTACAGACTATGTGAGCAAACTAGTTTGGTTGCATGTGATGGGAGAATATGTAGTTAACACAGCATGTTTGTGTTTTTATGTTCTAGATTATTGTTTTACAACTGTGTTAGAATAGGTAAGTGACTTAAGCTAGGGTATGTTTTGGCTTACACCAAAATTCAGTTACATCTCTGTCATAGAAATGGAATTGTGTCATAACCTGAGAACCCCTGTATACAGTAGCAGGTCATCTGCAAATAATGATGTTTTATTTCTTCTTCTTGTCTGATTGCTGTGGATAGGACTTCCAGTTCTATGTTGAATAAGAGTGGTGAAAGTGGACATCCCTGTCTTGCTCCTAATCTTAAGGGAAATGCTTGTAGTTTTTGCCCATTGAGTATGATGTTGGCTATGGGTTTGTCATACATGGCCTTTATTACATTGAGGTATGTTCACTCTATTCCCATTTTGCTGAGTTTTTTTTTATCATAAATGGGTGCTGGATTTCATCAGATGCTTTTTATACATCTATTGTTATGATCATATCGTTTTATTCTTCATTTTGTGTATGTTGTGTATCACGTTTATTGATTTATGGATCTTGTGCCAACTTTACATTCCCTGAATAAGTCCCACTTGATCATGGTGTATGATCTCTTTAATGTATTGCTGGTTTTAGTTTGCTGATATCTTATTGAGTACTTTAGCATCTATGTTCATCAGGGATATTGGCCTATAATTTTCTTTCTTTGAAGTGTCTTATCTGGTTTTGAAATTAGGCTAATACTGGCCTCAAAATAAGCTTGGGAGTCTTCTCTGCTCCTGAAAATTTTGGAATATTTGGGAAGGACAGGTGTAATTCTTCTTTGAATGTTTGGTAAAATTTGCCTGTGAAGCCATCAGGTTAGAACTTTTGTTTGTTTTGAATTTTTTGATTACTGCTTCAACTTAACTAGTTGTGATCTATCTGTTCAGATTCTCTAATTCTTCCTGATTCAGTTTTGTAAGATTGTATATTTCTAGGAACTTACCTATTTTGTCCAGACTTTCCAATTTGTTGTATATAGTTGTTTGTAATATTTTCTCACAATTCTTTGTATTTCTTCAGTGTCATTGTTACTTCTTATATTTTTAGGTTAAAGTGTCAGGCTAGTCAGTGGCTTATTAAGGATAATTTCACAGGATAGATTCCAATGATACATTTAATTCTAGTGCAAATCAATTCATACTGCACAGTAACATATTAAGCAAACATAAACATTTATTTTAACTTTAAAATATCAGTTTGTAAACAAACTGATAAATGTTTGCTGTATAAGATCATGACCAAAAGAGCTAATTTTTATATGTTAAGAACTATTAATGAAAAAAGTTTTATTTTTATAATTTTTCCATTTATTTGAAAAAGATAGAAGGAAGGCAGAGGGGGAGAGAGAAAGAAGCATCAAATTGTTGTTTAATTTACTTGTTTCACTTAGTTGTGCACTCATTGATTGCTTCTCCTTTGTGCCCTGACAAGGGGGTTGAACCCACAACCTCTGCCATGCTAGGTCCACACTTGATCCAATGAGCCACTGGCCAGGGCCACAAAAGAAGTTGATATTGCTATGATATTTCAAAAAAAAACCCCACATAACCCCCAAAATCAGATACTAAAAATTTGATTAGAGGCAACTTGAAGAAGCACTGTACCAAAAGGGAAATGAACTTAGCTAAATAATTGCTACAAAAACTAGGGAGTCACTTTTTGATCCTGTGAACTTAGTACCTGTCATTCTTACCATTATGTTGGATAATTCTAGCCATAAGAAATTTTAAAATAAATTTAACTTATTAAAAGAATGCCAGACACTGACTGGTGGTAACACAGTGGATAGAGCATTGACCTGGGATGCTGAGGTCCCAAGTTCAAAACCCCAAGGTTGCCAGCTTAAATGCAGGGTCACTGGCTTGAACGTGGGAGCAATGACATGATCCCATGGTCACTGGCTTGAGCCCAAAGGTCACTGGCTGAGCAAGGGGTCACTGGCTCGGCTGGAGCATCCTGGTCAAGGCAAATCTGAGAAAGCAATCAACCAATAACTAAGGTGCAGCAACTATGAGTTGATGCTTTTAATTTCTCTCCCTTCCTGTTTTTGTCTATGTCTCTCTTCCTCTCTTTCTTGCTAGAAAAAAGACTGCTAGAATTATAGAATATAAATGAAAGTAGTATTTATTTAACAAAAAAGTATAATTTCACAAAGAACAGTATCATTAGTACACATAAAGTCGCATCAAAAATTCTTAAGCCAAAAAGAAAAATTCCTTGTATTTCAGGACTGCTCTTAGAATCTAAAGGCATGATCCCATAAGCTCCCACTTAAGAAGAAGGACAATCATATCTTTTTCATTCCATCAATATGAAACCTCATGTTGTTCAAATCATTTTTTTTAACATTTTAAAACTTGTAAAATTATAAACTCAAAAAAAAATTGCAAAATAGTAGAGGGAAGAACAATGTTCTTCTCATTACCCAGCTTCCCCCAAAGTTGACATCTTATATAACTGAAGTGCTTTATTAAATCAGGAAATCCACTGGTGTAATACAATTTACTAGACAACAAATCTTACTTGGATTTTATCAGTTTTCTTCAAGTCATTTTTAATTATGTAAAATTAAATTCTGCATGACCAATATGGTAAAATATATAATTTCATATGACTTTTTTCTGTTTGAAATGCTCATTCTTAATTGTGGACCCTGGTGCTTTCCACACATGTAGGTTAGTGGCACAGACTGAAATAGAAATCGATTTATATTTAGAGTAGAAAACTTCTTAAGAGTCTCCAAAAAATACCACATACTTTACTAAGAGAGCAACACCTTTAAGCTGTGTTTATAAACTATTAATTTTAAAACAGTTTGTCAGTATTTTAAATTTTCTTTAGAAAAATCCATTTTAACAAGCCCCATATTAAAAATAATGAATCTGTTTACCATCTGGGAACTATTTTCTTTTAGTGACCATTAATTAGTTCACCCCAGAAGAAAGTTCTTCTCTTTGGGTTACTGATTCTTCAAGGGATTAGCCAAATCCCCAGTTGTGGCATTCTAATACTGGATTTCTAACATTTGATAACAACTCCGGTTTATGGGTACTTGACTTCCCAGGACTTCCCTTTCTAAGGCTTTCATTATCAAATGCTAGTTCCAGCCAATCATTACTCTGGAGAACAGCTGGAAAGCTGGAATCTAGTTAGCCTCTCAAAATGTGAATGTTCTCTTAAGGACAGAGCAATTCTATACTCATTAAAAGAGTACCATGTAAAAGAAAACATTTATAGTTTTTAATTTTAGGACAAAGGAAATTCTGATTCTGATCAAACCAAACAAACCAGAAAGTTGGACAGAGGTCCCTGAATGCATGCAGGGCCAAATACTGAGTTACATGTACCTGTCTCACTGCTTACAGTGATTAGTCCATGTTTATGCAAACAGGATTTGATGTGAATTGAAAATGAAGAAAGTAAAGATATTATACAAATATAATACTGAGACAATTAAAGCTACAATTCAGCAAATGAAATTTTTTTTTTCCCCGAAGACTCCCGCATGTGCCCGACCGGATCCACCCGGCATGCTCTGTTGCATCAAGAGCCATTCTAGCGCCTGAGGCAGAGGTCACAGAGCCATCCTCAGCACCCGGGCCATCTTTGCTCCAATGGAGCCTTGGCTGCGGGAGGGGAAGAAAGAGACAGAGAGGAAGGAGAGGGGGAGGGGTGGAGAAGCAGATGGGTGCTTCTCCTGTGTGCCCTGGCCAGGAATCGAACCCGGGACTCCTGCACGCCAGGCCGACACTCTACCGCTGAGCCAACCGGCCAGGGCCTCAGCAAATGAAATTTTAAATGAACTTTTAAACTGTTTGCGTGGGTATTCGAATAAAGCACTCAACAAACATGAATATTAAAAGCACATGACCAAAACCTTTCAAAAAACAAAACAAAACAAAATACGAAACAAAACTATCTACCCTAACATGTCTACCTTCTTCATCCTCTTTTCTATGGGAAAGTACAATCATGAAATGTATAAATTACAAGTGATAAATTATGGAATAAGAAACAATTTATTAATCCAAAAGAAGGCAAGAAATCAAGGGAAACTGTAAAATAGGAGGACCAAATGGAGAAAACAACCCAGTAAATTACATTGAAGCTACTGCCATATCAGTAATTATATTTATATAAAAGAGCTAAATACAAGTAAAACACTAACATAGACTTGCTGAAGCAACCCACCACCTTCCAAGAGGCATACCTTAAATATTGGGACCCAAAATGTTTGAAAATGAAAGGATAAAAAAAGATAAACCATACAAACACTAACCAAGGGAAAGCTGGTGTAGCTGGACAAACGTCAGAGAACACTTGAAGACATGAAGCATTACTAGAGACAAAGAGGGGGAGGGGCATTTCACAACGACAAAGGGCTCAGTCCCCAGGATGCTGGAACACTGTAAATATATTTACATCCAATAAACCAACTTCAAAATGTATAAAGAAAAAATAGGTAGAACTAAAATGAGAAATAGGAAGTTCTACTATTATCATGAAAGATTTAACATAGCTCCCTCAAGAAAAAGAAGAGATAAATCAGTAAAGAAACACAACTCACAGAATGGGGAAAATATTTATAAATCATGTATCTAAAAAAGCAGTGGTTTTAAACTGCCAGACCAGTGGCACTGTAGTAAAGGACTTGTATACAGAATATATAGAGAACTCTTAACTCATTAATAAAAAGAGAAATAGCCCAATTTAAAAATGGGCAAAGAATCTGAATGGACATTTCTCCAGAGAAGATATAAAAATGGCTAATAAGCAAATGAAAAGATGTTCTGCATCATTAGTAAATGTGGAAAAACTGGAAAGCCCACACACTGCTGGTGGGAATATAAAATGGTACAGGTGCTTTGGAAAATAATCTGGCAGTTACTCAAAACATTAAACATAGACTTACCATGATCTAGCAATTCTACACCCAGGAATATAACTGAGAGAACTGAAAACATATGTCCACACAAAAACTTATACATGAATGCTCACAGCAACATTGTTAAAAGTAGCTGAAAAGTAGAAACCCAAATATTCATAACTGATGAATAACTGAATTTAACATACAGATGGTCCTCAAATTACAATGGTTTGAGTTACAATTTTTCAATTTATGATGGTGCAAAAACAGTGAGCATTCAGTAGAAATTATATTCAAATTTTGAATTTTTATCTCTTCCCAAGGTAGCAATATGTAGTAGGATATTCTCTTTTGATGCTGGGTAGCTGGAGTGAGCCACAGCAATCAGAGTGTAAAAACCAATATTCTACAGTGCACTGTGTTGCCAGCATCTATGATGGATGTTTGATAGGTTTGTATCAAATGCATTTTTTTTAGATTTTATTTATTCATTTTTAGAGAGAGGAGAGAGATGAGAGAGAGAGAGAGAGAGAGAGAGAAGGGGGAGAGGATCAGGAAGCATCAACTCTCTTTTATGTGCCCTGACCAGGCAAGCCCAGGGTTTCAAACCAGTGACTTCAGTGTTCCAGGTGGATGCTTTATCCACTGTGCCACCACAGGCCAGGCTAAACGCATTTTTAAAAAAGATTTTATTTATTGATTTTTAGAGAGGGGGAGCAAGGGAGAAAGAGAGGGAGAGGGGGAGAGAGAGAGCAAGAAGCATCATTTTATAGTGGTTTCACTTCAGTTGTTCATTGTTTCTCAGATGTGTCTTAACCGGGGAAGCCCAGGGTTTTGAATGGGCAATCTCAGCATTACAGGTTGACACTTTATCCACTGCGCCACTACAGGTCAGGCTTAAATGCGTTTAGAAAAATTTCTTTTTGTTTATTTGCTTTTCTGGGGGGGGCTAAATGCATTTTTAACTTATGATATTTTTAAATATCCATACAATGGGATATTATTCAGCCATAAAAAGCAATGAAGTACTGACATGTTATATGAATAAACTAAACTAAAAACATTATGCTAAATGAAAGAAGCCAGTCACAAAAGTACACCTAGTATATGATTCCATTTATATAAAATGTCCAGAATAGGCAAATCTGTAAAGATAGAAGTAGATTACTGCCTAAAACTATAATATATAGCTTCAGAGAAAGAGTGATTTTAGGGGAAACTGGGAGTGACTGCTGATGAGCATGGGTATTTTTATTTGAGATAATGAAAATGGCCTGAAATTTGGTAGTAAACATGGTTGCATAACCTTGTGTATATTCTAAAAACCACTGAACTGTGTACACTTTAAATGGGTGAGTTTTATGGTATGTGAATAATATCTTGATACAGCTACTTTTTTTAAAAGAAGAAAAGATTCTGTAGTGGTAGCAGTTAGATTAATGGTTATCCTTTGTGAGGTAGTGAATGGAATAGTGTTTCTGGGTGTTAATAAGGCTCTGATTCTGGTTATACAAGTTTGTTCAAACTGTGAAAATGCATCAAGTTGTACACTTTAGCTTTGTGTCTTTTTAAAAATTATTATTTCATGCATTTAATATTTAAAAAAGAATAAAAGAAGAACACAAAACTAGATTATAAGAAAGTTTTAAAATATTAATGAAAAAATTTTAATACTTGACTCAAAAAATAAAACTTAACATATTTCCATATTGCTTCTTTTAAAAAATTCATTTTAATTTATTGTGTTAACATGGATTCAAGTGTCCCACTCAATATGACATCCTCATCCCCAAACCACGTGTCTCCCATTACACCCCCTTTGCCCCCTCCCCCTAACTCCTTCCCCCGCTTCCCTCTGGGATTTGCTGTCCTGTTATTAGCTTTTGTGTCTTATATCTTGATAAAAGGTTTGTTTTTCAAACAGACAAATACATACCAACAGGTGGACCTGCTGGCACAACACATTTCTTTTCCACTCGTGAAGCAGGAGGTGCATTCTGGTTCTTAGCAAGATTTTCCTGTATTAATTCCTGTACCCGGGTTTCATTGACCTTTGGGAAAGGAAGAATATGAACTCGCAGGTGGGATCCTTCTGTTGGGCGTGGAACTTTCTGAAATGCCATATGAGGGTTTGGATTCTCCTGCAATACAGGTAAAATTATTCAGAAGTTAAAATAACAGTAGATAGTCCAGAACGCTGTGGGAGCTCAGAGAGACACAATTTCAATCAGATGAGTGATTATCTGTACATTCAGATATATGCCAAAAAATATAGAGTCCTAGAATCTTCCTTCAGAGCACCTGATACGGCTGATCACCCATATCCTTCTTTCACGAACACCTTTTTCACTTTATTTTTAGATCTTCTTGCTACATCTTTATCTTTTATCTCCCTAATTTCTTAACCATGTGAATATCCCAGGGCTCAGACCCAGGCTTCTATTTACACTTACTCTGAGGTGATGATTTCTACTCTCGTATATTTAAACCATAAGAACACCAATAGCCTGACCAGGCGGTGGCGCAGTGGATAGAGCGTCGGACTGGGATGTGGAAGTACCCAGGTTCGAGACTCCGAGGTCGCGCGCGGGCTCATCTGGCTTGAGCAAAGAGCTCGCCAGCTTGGACCCAAGGTCGCTGGCTCCAGCAAGGGGTTACTCGGTCTGCTGAAGGCCCACGGTCAAGGCACATGTGAGAAAGCAATCAATGAACAACTAAGAAGTCGCAACGCGCAACGAGAAACTGATGATTGATGCTTCTCATCTCTCTCTGTTCCTGTCTGTCTGTCCCTGTCTATCTCTGCCTCTGTAAAAAAAAAAAAAAAAAAAAAAAAAAGAACACCAATAAACTCACAAATTTTTATCTCCAATTGAGCTTTCTCCTGAACTCCATATCCATATATTCAATATAAGCACTTCCATTTGGATTTAAAATAAAACCTTATACGTCCAAAATGGAGCACTTACTCCTCACTTTCTCCAAACCCGCTTTCTATAGGCCTCAGCTCTTTGGTCTACGGCATATTTATTTTCCAGTCACTCAGGTGAAATGCTGAGAGTCCTCTCTAACACCTTTCTCTAACACTCATTATCCATGCCTCTATAAACCTCTGGACGTTGCCCTTAAACTATGTTCATAACCTGACCACTTTTCAACACCTTGGTTCAAGCCAACATCTCTCATTTTTACAGAACTGTCCCCCAACTGGTCTCCCCACTTCCATGCTTGCCCCTTTCTCCTCTATTCTTAATACTGCAGGCAGAATGTACTAGTTCAAGTATGTTAAATCATCAGCTAACTCCTCTGTTCATTCAAATAGTCTTTATCTCACTTTGAGTAAAATCTAATTTTTACAGTAATTTGCAGGGCCCCACAGGATCTGCCTTTCTTATGTGACCGTGTCCTACTGCTGATTTCTTCTTTCATTCTGCTCCAGACACACAGGCCTTCCTGTTCCTGCCTCAAGGCCTTTGCATTTAACTGTTTCCTTTTCGGAAGGCCTGTTCCCCCACCAATTTACAGCATACTCTCTCGCTTTCTTCATTTCTTTTCTCAAATGATACCTTTCTTGGCCAGCTTATATAAAATTATACCCTCTAACACACTCTCTATCTCCTTATTATATTTTCCTCCTTAGCACTTATCACCTTCTCATATACTATAAACTTTATTTACCAGTAACTTTATTGCTTATCCTTCTATCAATAACATGAAGCACTATGAGGGTAGACTTTTTAGTCAATTGAACAAAATATTTTTTTGTCCTCTGTATCTATAAATTGCCTGGTACCTAGCAGGTACCCTAAACCACTTCTTACTATATCCTAATGAGTAGAACTCAATGGTAAACACATATTAGGATTGTAATAATTGAATTAAATATGTCAGCTAATATTTTCACGGATCCTTAGAACTGGTAGGGATTTTTATCTGGTCATCTTGTTAAGTAGGATTATATTTCAAATACTACAGGCAGAGTGAAATCTATCCTTTTTATAAAGTTCTCTAGAGAAGGCTGCTTTACAACCATTTTGAGACCAATTCTAGCATTTATTATCTCTTATAACCAGAAAATTCCTCCCCCACCAAAAAACCAACAACCCTATGTTATTCATGCTGTAGATTAAGCTCAACACTACCCTATACATTTTCCAGACAGTTAAAATAGCCAACTGTCATCATCTAATACAGCTTCTTCCTATAATTCTTTTCGGTTATTTGGCTCAGAACCAGAAAAAGGAAAGGCTAGGCCACAGCAGATTATATCTAGCAAGTATATCTCAGCAATATAATAGAAATAATATTCCTTTAAAGTGTCAAAAAGCCTGGGTTCTTAATTTTGCTCTGTTCATTATGTAATGCTGGATAAATAACTTTGCCTAAAGTATATACTTATGCTTCTCTTACAAGGTTCTTGAGGTGAAATCAGATATAAAACTTTTTCTTGCCAAAGCAGCCCATACACATACTTTGTATTTTCCCCTTATATTATTAGCAAAGGCAGGGACAAGTAAATAGCAAATTCCTATGCCAAGATTTCATGATCACCACTTTCTAAACTGTCTGTTGAAAAGACTGTTCTAAAATTATTCCTGGATTAACACCAACATCACTGGTCTATAGTTTATGAAATTGCTCTTTTCAAGTTGTATATTTGTTTTTTTCTGTTCTTTAGGCACAAGTATAAGATAGCTTTTCAAAAGTGATAAATATAAATTGCCTAAGAGCTACTGGGCAGATATTTTTTCAGGATAGAGAAGTAATTTACATGAATTTTGACATCTAAATCAGAATCATTTAGTTTTCACTAGTTTTCTTTTTATATATACTTATTTTCTTCATAATAAAAATTAAAACTTTAAATATATTCCCCATAATATAAATATTCATTATAAAAATCGTTAAAACATGAAAAAGTAAAAAAAAAATCTCAGTGAGGCATATTTTCTAGTTGCATTTTATCTATCTCTTACTATATGCTCTTCTATCTTAGTCCAAAAATGACTTAAGGTGGTTTAGAAAAATAAGGCTCACCTATTGTTTCTAGTCAAAATCTGATAATGTGACAAGTTCATCCTAAACTTTACGAGGAAGAATTAAGATCTAAAAATAGTCAAGGCTATTCTGAAGAGTAAGTGGGGAAATCAAACTTTTCAGATATCAAAACATATAAATCTTTAATAATTAATATAGTATGGCAATTGGTATTAGTGAGGGGTTAAAAGAACTAATGAAATAGAGAGCCCAGAAATAGTACTATGTGTGAAAACATGATAGTGAGAGGAGGCACTATAATTCAGAGGGATAGGCTGGACAATTCAATGAAAGAGAGAATACAAGAAGTATTTTTAATTCATGGTCTCTAAAGTTGGACTGACTGGGTCAGATCCCAGTTTAGTAGTGTGAGCTGGTGCAGTGTATTTTAGTTCCTCATCTGTAATGAAGATAATAATGTAGCACCTACTTCACAAGGTTCTTGTGAGGATAGAATGAGTTGTAAAAAGAAGCCTTTGCCACACACACACATACACACACACACACACACACACACACACACACACCCAGAGTAATTCTGAAGCTATTCTCTAAAAGCCTAGGGTAAATTCATTTGAAAATATTTATTCACTGCATATTCTATGGCATGATCCCAGGCCTCTATAATCTTTCACCCAAGATTCCCATATCACCAGCTTCTTATATTTTAACAATAATTGTACTAAATAATGGTTTAAATAGAAATACCAATTAAAGGTATTACTATTAACAGTTTTTTCTTCTCATAGACAATTTGAAATATTGTAAATCAAATCCATATATAACATAATAATTTAAAAAATAATTTTAAAGCAAAGTTTAAAGATGAGGCTATCCTGTAGATGTATATTCTACATAAATTTAGGCAATGGGTTTGTTACTAAATTATAATATATTCAATTGTGTTTAGAAGATTCAAAAAAGGCTTATGCCCCCAAATTTAGCATATCTGGTTTTCTGGCTGCTGTGTCTGTGCACTGCTGCCCCCTAACGGTCAGTGTGATAAACATAAAGGACCACATTCACCCCTTTTCCAGTATTTGTCACATGATGACTTTTGAGAAGCTGAAATTATAGGAAGTTTAAGGCTCGTTGAAAACTACATATTCTTAGAAACATCTGCTCTTACTTGTAACTCCAAATGCATTTAGACCAGTCCCTTGAAGATTACTAAACTCATTAAAAACTGCAGTCCAATTCTGTGGTTGAATTGAGACAAAGAAAAATTCGCTATTTTCCAACAGAATAAAGAAGCAGGCAAATTGTCTTTTTTTTTTTTTTAAGTGAGAGAGACAGAGACAGAGAGAGATAGTGAGAGAAATAGATAGGACAGACAGTCAGGAAGGATGAGAGATGAGAAGCATCAATTTGTCCTTGCAGCACTTTAGTTGTTCATTGGCTGCTTTTGCATATGTGCCTTGACCAGGGGGCTACAGCAGAGCGAGTGACCCCTTGCTCAAGCCAGCGACCTTGGGCTCAAGCTGGAGAGCCTTGCTCAAACCAGATGAACCCGTGCTCAAGCTGGCTACCTCGGGGTCTCGAACCTGGGTCCTCTGCGTCCCAGTCTGACGTTCTATCCACTGTGCCACCACCTGGTCAGGCACAAATAAATTTCAATACAAATAATGGGCTGGTTGCCCTAATCCAGAGTTACTCAATCTTGGCACTATTGACATTTTGGGCTAGATAATTCTTTGTGGTGGTGGGGGTATCTTGTATATTGTAAGATGTTTAGATGCATGCCTCATGTCTACCTATCATATGCTAGTTGTACACCCTCTCCAGTTGTGACAACCAAAAATGTCTCTAGATATTGCCACATTTCTGAAAGGGACTGCCTTTATTGAGAACCATTGTTCTAATTCATGATTCTAGCTAGAAGCTTCATATTCTGAGATAAGTACTATTTTTATAAGTACCAAGGCAACATATAGTGACTAGCTAGGAGACCTATATTCTCACTCACCTATTGACATGTAAATTAAAATCATGATAAGATATTACCACACAGCTAACAGAATGGCTAAAAACAAAACAAAAAACTGGGAACATCAAGTGTTGATGAAGATAAGGAGCAAAGGAAACTCTCATAGATTGTTAGTGGAAATGAAAAATAGTACAGACACCTGGGAAGACACTCTGGCAGTTTCTTATAGACTTAACATTTTGATACCAGCATCCTACTCTGAAATACATATTTACCCAAGAGAAATGAAAATTTATGTTTAACAAAATCCTATGCAAATGTTTAGGGTGGTTTATTCATTGTTGCCAAATTGTTCTTTTTTTTTTTTTTTTTTTTTTTTTTGTATTTTTCTGAAGCTGGAAACGAGGAGAGACAGTCAGACAGACTCCTGCATGCGCCCGACCGGGATCCACCCGGCACGCCCACCAGGGGTGATGCTCTGCCCACCAGGGGGCGACGCTCTGCCCACCAGGGGGCGTCGCTCTGCCTCGACCAGAGCCACTCCAGCGCCTGGGGCAGAGGCCAAGGAGCCATCCCCAGCGCCCGGGCCATCTTTGCTCCAATGGAACCTCAGCTGCGGGAGGGGAAGAGAGAGACAAAGAGAAAGGGGGGGGAGTGGAGAAGCAAATGGGCGCTTCTCCTATGTGCCCTGGCCGGGAATCGAACCTGGGTCCCCCGCACGCCAGGCTGATGCTCTACCGCTGAGCCAACCGGCCAGGGCCAATTGTTCTTCAGTTGGTCAACATATAAATAAAACTTTGGTATATCCATACAATGGAATACTACTCAACAACGAAAAAGGAATTAACAACAGATGGTAAGCATTGACATGGGTGAATCTGAAGTACATTATGTTAAGTGAAAGAAATCACACTCATAAAACTACATAATGACATTATGGAGGAGGCAAAAACTACACAGACAGGAAATAGATCCAAGAGTTTGAAGTGGTGGGAGAATGTGACCAGAAGGGCACATTATGGACATTTTTGGAGTAAGAGAAACATTCTATGTCCTCATTGTGGTGGTAGTGGTTGAATAACTTCATTCATTTGTCAAAACCCATAGAAATGTACATTTTTTAAAAAGGGAAAATTTTACATACAAAAATTTATCATAGTAAACCTGACTAAAAAGTGAACAAATACGATAGGATGGGGGAAGGAGTTTGACTTTTATGCTTTGGGTTGGGGTTTCATTTATTCATAATAATCTAATAAGTTGTTTATGTATTGACTCTTTAAGACTAAAGATGATCACAATGTTTTAATTCATTCCTATAACAAAACATTTCCTTATTCACAATTAGCAAAGAGTACAAATATCAGAATAGACTAAATTTGTCTGGTAGTGAAATTTAATGTAAATGGTATAGATTTTATGTGATTAAGAATGGCTGTTCCTATATTTTGGATTTGTTCTCCTGTTAGGATTTTTTTTTTAATTCAGTGAGAGGAAGGGAGGCAGAGAGACTGACTCCTGCATGTACTCTGACAAGGATCCACCCAGCAAGCCCACTAGAGGGCAATGCTCTGCCCATCTTGGGCTATTACTCTGTTGCTCAGCAACTGAGCTCTTCTTAGAACCTGAGGTGGAAGCCATGGAGCCATTCTCAGTGTTTGGGGCCAACTCACTCCAATCAAGCCATGGCTATGGGAGGAGAAGAGAGAAAGAGAAAGAGAGAGAGAGAGAGAGAGAGAGAGAGAGAGAGAGAGAAGCTAGAGGGGGAGGGGTAGAGAAGCAGATGGCCACTTCTCCTGTGTGCCCTGACTGGGAATCAAACCTGGGACATCCACATGCCGGGCTGACATTCTAACACTGAGCTAACTGGCCAGGGCCACTGTTAGGATTTTAAAACCTATTTATTTCCATGATGGGCAATAAAATACTGGTAAAGCACAAATAAAAATCTTATTTTATTAGAAAGTCCAAGTGCTCTCAGGTATCCTTTACTTTTAAGAAAACTTAAAAAATTACATCATCAAGGTAATATTTATGTACTATTGTCGATGTAAAACAAGTTATAAAAACTACATTATGTAAAACAGTAAAACTCAGGCCCTGGCCAGTTGGCTTAGTGGTAGAGCATCAACCCAGCATGTGGAAGTCCTGGATTTGATTGCTCGCCAGGACACACAGGAGAAGCGCCCCTCTGCTTCTCCATTCTTCCCTCTCTCCTTTCTCTCTCTCTCTTCCCCTCCTACAGCCAAGGCTTCAATTGGAGCAAGTTGGCCCAGGCGCTGAGGATGGCTCCATGGCCTCTGCCTCAGGCGCTAGAATGGCTCTGGTTGCAACCGAGCAACGCCCCAGGTGGGCAGAGCATCGCCCTCTAGTGGGCATGCCAGGAGGATCCTGGTCAGGCGTGTGAGGGAGTCTGTCTCTTTGCCTCCCTGCTTCTCACTTCAGAAATCAATCAATCAATTAGTAAAACTCATATCCAACTAATTTCTTGATGCCTTGAAATGGAGGTGTTTAAAGTTCTTGGCCTGGCCTGTCTTCAGATTCTCATTTTGTGTGTAGTTAGTGGTCCTTTGTGAGTGTATATCAAGAATCACAGGGCTAAAGCAGGTCAGCAGCTAAATGTGCTGTCATGCAAACATCAGAGATTCTAAAAGCCAAAGTGGGCAAACCTATATTATCGATTGGGCATGGAAAGAAAAGCTATAAAAATGCATGGGCAATAATATTCATGATATAAACCTTACCAAAGCTTACACAATTTATTGATAATGAATTTTTTCTTTTTCTTCTCCTTCACTCCACTTTCCTATATCCCTCCTCCAGCAGTCACCAATTACTTTTCTTAATTATTAATAAGCTACAGAAAGTCCAAATAGCAGTTAAATCCAATAATAATTCACCCTCTTCATATCTACTCATATTCCTACAATTCATTCCTACTCCCTAAAATGTAATTATGAAGTACTGGCAAAAAGAAACTGAAAAAATAAGGTTCATTTTGAGGTATTTCAAAGGGAAGAAAAGGAGAGAGGCCAGATACAATTATCAGACCTCGGTGCAATACAGTATTTACAAACATCTGAATGGAATCACCAGGTCTCAATTATAGCCCACCAGTAAGGAAACAGTCAAGTTATATGACTGGCTCTTGCTTACTAAAGGGAATTTTAGAAATGTGATTAAAAAAAACCTGACTAGTTAAAAATAGAACCATCTGGATTATTTTTCTTGCATTGAGACCATCCTTCCTTCCTCCCCTCAACTTCCTTCATGACCAAAGAAAGTAACTTTGGCATCATGCTCTACTTTTTTTTTTTTTTTTTTTTAAATATGGAATGCTTCACGAATTTGCGTGTCATCCTTGTGCAGGAGCCATGCTAATCTTTGTATCGTTCCAATTTTAATATATGTGCTGCTGAAGCGAGCACATCATGCTCTGCTTTTTAATTTTGTGTTTACTTCAGGAAAGTCTGGAACATCAAAGACTTTAAAATCTTAAAATTAGAAGAGATTTCAGAAAGTCTGATGACAATCCATTGCGATATTCTCAAAATCTCGCTCATCATGTATCTTCCTCCCAAGGATATTAGGGGAATTGTGCACCTAGAAAATGCTGGCAATACAGGGTGTCTAATAAATACACACCGAATTAGGGGAATTAATAAAATTAATTGAAATAGAATTGAATTATGGGAGGGAGAAAGTCCAATAACGGCTCAAGAAATGTAGAGTTCATTTGAAGGGCAATTTCCACCCACTATCTAGTAACACAATCCCTCATAATGACCTCTGTAGGAGTGTTAAAGGACAGGGGTAGTTTGTACCTTCTATCCACCTTGAGGAATATGTAATTACTAGATAATTATAATAATAAATACTGTACTGCAGTTGTCAGTTTTGTGCTGGCTTAGTGTTAGCTATGTATCATAAAATTTAAGGTCTAGGACGGCAAGAAAAATATTTACTTCATTTTTGCATCAAAATGGTTTGGCATACTCCCTAATATGCATTGTGACTCAGTCATGTAGTAGAGACAAACATGTCAGAATGCCAGCTCTGGTCACTTACTCGCTATAAAACTTTGCAGTTCTGGAACTGGTTTGTAAAGATCTAAGAAATAAACATTCAGTATTAAAGGAATTGGTCCCAGAGTGTCAAACACTGACTCCAAGTTGAAGTTCTGTTATTTTTTGAAATCCATCAATAAATCACTCTAAGTGGGCAAGGAGAAAGGCTTTCCAATTTTCAATTTCCTCATATGTCAACACCTGCCCTACCTGTCTCACAGGGTAATTTCCAAGATCATATGAGAAAGTACATTAAAGGGCTTCATGAAGAACAAAATATAAAATCAGCCTTTGGAAATATCACTATTTTTCCAATTGAAAATGAACCAGCTTAACAGAGTAAAAGAATACAGGCTTAGGAATTGGATAGAAAAATATTCCTAAATTTAAAATCTGGACTTGATTACTTAACAGCCATATGATCCTGAGCCAATTATTTCTAGTAAAATGGGGATAATGGGAGCTATCTTACTTTATTGACATGAGGATTAGAGATGATACATGTAAAGTGCTTAATTCATGCCTGGCACGTTGTTCTAAACTCAATATTTATTATTAAATAGGCCAATAGAAATTTCTCATGTGTTCATGCTATACATTAGTTCTACACAGCCATCGGCAAAGACCAGCACAGAACACAAGTTTTCCTTCTGACAGAATTTTTCTGAAGTTCTAGACACTAATCAAGAAATAGATTTATTATAGTATGGGGCAGTTATATATGGAGTTCAGAGTATCAGTCCAAGGATACATTTTAAAGTAACTTCAGAAATAAAACTCATAAACAATTGAATAAAGAAACACAATTTAGTATTCCCACTTTTATCCAATTACTTCTCAGATTTTTAAAAATTTATTGATTGACTTTAGAGAGACAGACATGCATTCAATTGTTTTTCCACTTAGTCATGCACTCACTGGTTGTTTTCCATATGTGCCTTGACCAGGGATCAAACCCAAAACCCTTGATGTTTCAGGACAACAATCCCATCAACTGAGCTAATTGGCTAGGATGGTTCTCAGATTTTGAATGGATGTGACTAATGACCCAAAGTCCAGAAAGGTGCACTTATGCAAATAATTAAGTTAAACTAACCATGATATGGGCCCCAAATACTTCTTAGTGATATCCCGAGATAAAGACATCTTCCCTCAACTTTCCCCTGGAAGACCGCACTTCCCATTTCTCTTTTCTTAGTAAAAGGAGTCAGCTCTGAAATAGCTTTACAAGGAGCTTTCCACATGCACAAATCCTCCCTGTCATGTTAGGTTCTCTTCTTTCATGGTATCCAAATTATTATTTCACACCTCACCAGTGTGAAATATCAATCTTTTATATGGGGAATATTTTCACCCTTGAGTTTTGTAGTTGGTCACTGGGCAGTTTGCTTTCTTTTAACTTTTTACTCCCTGTGTGTTCAAAACAATTCAACTCAAATGATTTCCTAATCCAGGTGACCCTCCCTGTATTAAATTAAAGCAGAGTACATCGGTCAGTTATGTCTCAGGTAGTTCTGATCTCCAATGGGTATCATCTTTATGTCTTAAAATGCCCTATATACTCTAGAGAAGACAGAAACCTAAATGTAAATCACAACGAGAGCAAATAATAAAATGGAAAATTTTGACTTAGAAGTTTTTATAACATAATAATTGACATATAATTATTTTTAAAAATAAGGTCTATTTTGATGCATAGTACCAACTATATAGTATCTTAAAATCTATAGTCCCAAAGGTATGAAATCAGAACAGAAAGATTATCACTAGAAAGATGAAGCTTTTCAGTTTTTCAAACAAATACTTTATTGGTGCTTTTAAAATCAAAGAGGCTCTAAATAAATATACTTACTTACATTTTTGAATAGTTGCTCGGCAAGTTCTCTGACATGCTTTATCATCTTTGATGGGTTATTTTCTTCAACTTTAATTCGCTCTACTTCAAAAGCTACCAACTTGAAAAAAAATCGAATGGCAAAATATCAACTACAAAATATGCTGAATTAGAAAACTGTGATAATAATTTCATACAATTAGCAAACCAAAAAGCATCCAAAATATATACTATTACTAAAAAGAAAATTTTTTAGATTTTCTGGGCTTCACATCTATTCTCAAGTTACAGAGTCTATCCAGTCATTGGATAGTCTAATGGTCTCTCCCTAATGATTTGGAGCCCTATTTCTTCTTGGGAAAAGTATTTCTGGAACTCAGACAGACCCTTTCATTCTGGCCTCTCTCAGGTTTCTCTCACTCACAGAATTTGGGATGGTCAGAAAGTCTCCAAACATTTCCCTAACTCATAAAACATGAACTAGATCTTCAAGTCAGGTCACACAGATGCTAGTTGTGGGTCTGTTGACATATCTGGAACAAGTCACTAAAACTCCTGAACTTCAGTCTCTTTCTCTCTAAAATTGTAAGGATTAAATGAGATATTTACCTTAAAAAATAGAAATGTTTCAAAATAGAAGAGTTTGTTAATAAAAGTTAACTTATATGAAAAAACATATATATATAACACACTGACACAGACAACAGTAGGATGACAGTCAGAGGGAAAGGGGTTGGCGGGAGGTGGGAGAGGGCAAAGGGGGATAAATGGGGGTGGAAAGAGACTTGACTTTGGGTGGTGAGTGCACAACACAGTGTGCAGATAATGTTTTGTTGAGTTTAACACTTGAAACCTGTATGGGTTTTGTTAACCAATGTCAACCCAATAAATTCATTCAATCAATCAATCAATCAATCAATGAAGAGCATAGACTCTAGAGGCCCACCTCTACCACTTACTAGCTGTGTGAGCTTAGGAAAATTAGAAAGCCACATGCAAAAGAATGAAACTTGATTACAGTTTGTCTCCTTGTACAAAAATTAATTCAAAATGGATCAAAGACCTAAATAGAAGATCTGAAACAACAAATTACATAGATGAAAAACATAGGTACTAAACTCGAGGACCTTGGCCATTGAGAACAATTTATGAATCTGATCCCAAAGGAAAGGGAAGTAAAGGTAAAAATAAATGAATGAGACTACATCAAACTAAAAAGCTTTTGCACAGCAATAGAAACTGACTACAAAACAAATAGGCAGCCAACTAAATGGGGATGACATTTGCAAACAACTCTGATAAGGGGTTAATATCCAAAATATATAAAGAACTCACAAAGCTCAGCAACAAACAAGAGAACAATTAAATTAAAAAAATAGGGAGAGGACCTGAACAGACATTTCTCCCAAGAGGACATACAAATGGATACAGATATATGAAAGATGCTCATCTTCACTAGCTATTTGAGAAGTGTGAGTCGAAACTACAATGAGATACCACTTCATACCTGTTAGATTGGCTATTACCAATTGGACAGGTAATAACAAGTGTTGGAGAGGCTGTGGAGAAAAAGGAACCCTCATTCACTGCTGGTGGGAATGCAAATGGTGGTTTCTCAAAAAATTAAAAATAGAATTACCATATGACCCAGCAATCCCTCTACTGGGTATCAACTCAAAACAATGGTACATAAAGACATATGCACCCCCATGTTTATCCCAGCATTATTCACAGTGGCCAAGACATGGAAACAGCCAAAGTGTCCCTAGATACAAAACTGGATAAAGAAGATGTGGTACACATATACAATGGAATACTACTCAGCCATAACAAATGATGACATAGTGACATTTACAACAACATGGATGGACCTTGAGAACATTATACTGAGTGAAAAAGTAAACTAGGAAAAGCTAAGAACTGTATGATTTCACACACAGGTGGGATATAAAACTGAGACTCATAGACATGGATAAAAATGAAGTGGTTACCAGAGAGAAGGGAATGTGGGGGAGGGAGATGAGAAAGGGGGTGGGGAAGGGTATAAAAAGGGACAAATATAAGGTGACAGAAAATGATTTGACTTAGGTGACTAGTACACAACATAATCAACAGCTCAAATGCTATAGAAATGTTTACCTGAAACCTATGTACTCTTATTGCTCAATGTCACTGTGTTAAATTTTCTAAATAAAATTAAAAAATTTAAAAAAAGACTGTGATTCTTATATTCTTGATATAAAATAAAACAAGCAGCACCAAAATATGATCATTATTTTTTTATAGATTCCAAGGAACTTTTACATTTATTGGTTCCAATACAGTGCTCTTCCAGAAACTAAAATAGGAATAACATTTCTTGTATATCCACCCAATGGGCTGCTATAAAAATAGTTAAATGGTAAATGGAAAGATGCATTAAAATAAGAGAAATCACAATGAACACAAAATAGCATTCTTACTTTAAGTCACAACTATTCTAACTTTCCCTTTATACGGCTAATTTCTTGAAAATAGAGATTTAACATTTAATATATATTATAAATTTAATATTGCCCAAGAGAGCTATTATGGATTTAGTAAGAATGCTACTAGGTTAAAGTATGGTTCTAAGACACTGATAGACAATATATAACTGTTTGAAATCATGTATCTATACATTACACTTACATCATTTCTCTGTGAAGTCAATAAAGGAATTGATTTACTGCCTCAAAAATAAATGTTCTATTTATATAATCACTATCAATTTTTTCAAAAAAGGTTTTAATCAACTATTTTTTAGCCAACTATTTAAAGTTAAATCATCCAAGATTTTATGTATGCCTGATAAACCCTATAATTATATTTTTCCTAATTTTTCTAACCCACATTTTAAATAATAGTATCTGATAAGCATAATAGTAAATAACATTATTTGATATTTAATTTATAATATAGTTATGATTTTTATTAAAAGTTTAAAATACTTCTCTACTTTTAACTACTAGCCTAATTTTGTCTGTAAATAAAGTATTCATTTGATAAAAACTATACCTCATCAAAGAGATCAGAGGATCTATAGGGAGGACCTCTTTCTGAAACAAAACCTGCAAATGCCATTCCATTGAGAACTTTAGTGAGGAAATCATTCTCAACCAAACCACGCTGCCCCAAGAAAGCTGTCTGTAAAGAAAGAAAATGTGAAATGAATAATTTATTACTCGGTAATGAATGAATGGTCAAAATAAAATATAACAGAAACATAAAGCTTGAATAAATGTCTTCATGCATAAATGTGTTACTATAAAATACATTTCTCCCAGAAAGGTTTTTGATACCTGAAATACTAAATGTATTGGAAAGAAAAAATAATCTGTATGCAAAGCAGGAGGAAAAATCAGAAATTAACACTCAATTTTAAAAGAAAAACCAATGTAAAGTTAACATACTCTGAAGGAAAATATGTCAGTTTCATAGGATTATTAAAAATTATCTAACCACACAAAGCAGAGATTTTAAATAACCTCATTTGATATATTAAGGTAAAAAATATGTGGCCAGAGAAGACAATTAAGTTGCTTTGTTTAATTAGTCTACATTTTGGACAGATTCAATACTGTTCTGTATCTTACCTTGTGAAAATGTATTACTGGTTCTGCATGAATTCTTATAAGTTGTAGGCATGATCTATATCCTTGGAAAAGTTGTGCAAATAATCTAAGAAAAACTGCACGTACTTCTTTATCCTGAAAATATAAGCAGAAACATGTTAGGTAATTGAATTTCTTAGAAAATAAAGTAAAAAAGTTGTAAAGAACTTGAGGGATTATTTAATAAATCTGTCTGTCTGTGCTTCCTACACATAAGTCTCATTTGTGGCAGCCCTGAGTGGTGGGCATCTGGTCTGCTCCATTGCTGGACAGCACAGGCTGCTAAATACTTCTTTTTAAAATTGAACTGAACAAAACTTGCTTTTAGTATATTCAATTTTCCTATCAGAAAAAATAAGTCACTGAGTCTCCCATTTCATCGTGTTAAAGGGCATGTTTTCCAAGTCATTTGACTTTCATAGCCATCAAAAGAATATCACAAATATAAAGGAAAATAACTCAAAAGTCTATTTTTAAAGCTTATAAAATTCTTCTAAATCTATCCAACTTAGAAAAATCTATTCTTACAAATTCTGACTTAAACTCTGCTTTAATAATTTGGGTTTTAATAAAATCATTGTTTTAGAACTGTAACAAAATTTACAAATTTATTTCATCAATCCCTTAATTAATGAGGAAATAGTCAAGAATGCTTAAGGAACTTGCCAAAGGCGTCCAGTTCGATGAAGCTCCTTATTGGCCACAGAGCTTACTTCTAAGAAATGCACTGAGCAAAATAAAAAAGGGATCTCTGTTACACACTCACCCTTTAATGGCTTCTAATTAGAACTATGTTCATCTACTCATCTCTCAAACTTGATTCTCTCCCTTTATCAACAATATGTTTCCATTTTTTTGTAAGCTCCTCCCTCCCGCTTATTTTTTAATCCTTGCCTGACCCTTTTGACTTACCGCTTAGCACAATTTTCCAGGCTGCAACCCAGGTTCTGATTGTTTGCCCCCTACTTCCTCATGCCTCCTCAGGACAACGGTCTTAGCCTTTCTCCCTACTGGGCCAGTGTGCTGCCCGGTGGCTCCTCCTTGAGCAGCTCACAAGGTAAGTCAGTGCAATTCTTTTCATTTCTAATTCGGTGTACATTTTACTAGGCTGTCCACCTAACTCTCATTTATCGTAGGCTATCCGTCTAATTCAGCTTCTTTAACAACTGTACAAATAAAAGTGCAGTCCTCTTTTTAAAAAAAATTTTAATTGATTTTTAGAGAGAGAAAGGAAGAGACAGAGCAGGGGGCAGGAAGAGAAATATTAATTTGTTGTTCTACTTCTTTTTTACATTCGTAGGTTGATTCCTGTATGTGCTCTGACCCGAGATCAAACCTGCAACCCTGACATGACAGGATGATACTCTAACCAACTGAGTTACTGGGTCAGGGAAAAATTACAGTTCTCTTTAAAAGCAGAAAATTTAAATCTTAAACTTCTTACCAGCATTTTTGAATGGGATAAAGCTGTTCGTGGAGGGGGAAAAGCATGATCTGCTACTTCCAAATCTGGGTGTAGAATCTACAACAAAGACATTTTGTTATGTAGAAGAAGATCTTAATGTCAATAAAACTTATTATTTAATCTATTTGGAGCACTGGATGAAAAAGTGTCAATATATGAATTACAATGTATTTTCTCCATGGACTATATAATGCAATTAGCTGAGAAAGCTCTGTATACACTACTGTGAAAAAAATTCCAAGATAAAATATTTAATGAAAAACCATGTTCTAGAACAATATATATAGCATGGTCTCATTTATTTTAAAATAAAACAAAATAAACCTTAAATCTATATATGTACAAGCAATGATATACACATAAAAATATGAAGTTCTGAAAGAATATACACTAATCTATAAAATAGTAGTTACCTCTTGAAAGAGAATGGTCTAGGGCAGAGCTATTTGTCTATATGGTAGAAAATTTTAAACAAGCATTTACTTTCATGTTTCTTTGTGTAATTAAAATTAATTAACTGAAATACTGAGGAGAAAGGGGTAAAGCTTATGAACTTCACAGTCCATATGAGTGTAAGTACAATAAAATGCCACAAGTACTATAAACACATAAAGAGTATATGTGAAATATAAAGTATCATTAATTCAACTTAAGCAAAGCAACAAAAGAAGGTAACATTTGATTTAGGCTTTGAAGGAAAGCAGGTAGGAAAAAAGAGTATGTAGCAAATTTTTGTTTTCTGCAGACATTTTCAAATACTCAGATTTTGGAAGTATACTAATAGACCAAAAGACGCAAACTGACACTAAAATATTGACAATATTTATAACCCAATCACCCAATCACTACTACAGTATAATAATGTCTTCAAGTTTATAAAATCATTCATGTTTATTACATAGTTCAAGTACCGTGTTGCCATTTGATTACAATTGTTTAGTGCATCAAAGCTTTTACACGGTCCATCAAATATGATTTCTCTTTGGTTCTATTTGATACTATACAATGCTCTTATGCCTATTTATGGTACTATATTGTAGCACATAATCCACCATTGAGTATACCAAAATTGGCATACTCAGTTTTCCCCAAAATGAATTCTACTCACTGACTAAATTCAGTGGCACAGGTATTGCATAAGGTTTACCAGTGTATAGCAGAACTTCTACCAAGAGCCACTGACTAAAGAACTAAACTTTTAATCTTTGTTAATCTTAGTAATTAATCCACAAATAATTATAAATATCATTAAGTATTTGTAAGATTAAAAAACTTATTTAAGATTTCAAGAAAATATTAAGCTTTTTTCTTTTCTTACTAAGTGAGAGGCGAGGAGGAAGAGATGGATTCCCACATGCGCCCTGACCAGGATCCATCTGGCAAGCCCCTACTAGGTGATGCTCTGCCCAAGTAGGTCACAGCTCCATTGCTCCAGCAACTGAGCTATTTTAGTGCCTGAGGCCAAGGCCATGTCCTAAGCACCTGGGACAAACTTTGTTCAAATCATTTGAGCCATGGCTGCGGAAGGATTAGAGAGAGAGAGAGAGAGAGACATGGGGGGGGGTGGAGAAGCAGATGGTGGCTTCCGATGTGTGCCCTGACTGAGAATTAAACATGGGACTTCCACATACTGGGCTGACGCTGTACCACTGAGAAAACCGGCCTGGGCCAATATTAAGCTTTTTTCAATCATTTAAATACTTAAATACCCTTTCAACTTTTGATATATCCATATACCACCAATGCAATTTAGTTGATACTTTTCTTTAAATTATCTTTTAAATCAACTCACTTCTTTAAATCTAGTATTTTATTAGACATTATCATTTGTAAAATCACAGTTTTTATATGCTATTTTTAATAAATATTAATAATAAATATATAATTATTAAAATAAAAATGGTTGCCACATACCACCCAAAATCATCTCCACATTTCACTTCAGGAAACAGTCATAGAGTCATCCAGTCACCCTATGTATAAAATAGTCAACCTACAGATACAACCTACAGAAACAGGCCGACAGAGTGTCATTCGCTCAATAGTATTTTATTTTTTTGTGACAGAGACAGAGAGAGAGAGAGACAGAGAGAGGGACTAATAGGGATAGACAGGGAGGAAGGGAGATGAGAAGCATCAGTTCTTTGTTGCAGCACCTTAGTTGTTCATTGATTGCTTTCTCAAATGTGCTTTGGTGGGGGAACACAGAAGAGCAAGTGACCCCTTACTCAAGCCAGCAACCTTGGGCTCAGGCCAGTGTGACCTTGGGCTTCAAGCCAGCAACCTTTGGGCTCAAGCAAGCAACCATAGGGTCATGTTTATGATCCCACGCTCAAGCTGGTAACCCCACATTCAAGCTGGTGAGCCTGTACTCAAGACAGATGAGCCCGCTCTCAAGACAGCAACCTTGAGGTTTCAAAACTAAGTTGTCTGCATTGCAGTCCGATACCCTATCCACTGCGCCACTGCCTGGTCAGGCTCAATAGTATTAAGTAGCAGAATGCAGACTGAAATTTAGGTCTTCTGGGTCCTATACTAATCTTCTTTCCACTCTATCACACCTTGTATTCCAGAGTATAAATTACATTAGAAAAAAAAAATCAGTTTTCTCTAAATGTTCGCATCCTACAAATATCACTGTAACAACATAGAAACTGATAAAATTTGAAAATTTCTGAGCATGAAATCCATCCTGGTAAGCCTAGACTGCTGAGTTCCTACTTAATTTCCTTTTTTAGGGGGGGAACTTTTTAGGGGATTTTAACCAGCTCAGCATAGAGTATTATTCAAGAAGAATATAAAAGCCTTAGTTGGCCTGACCTGTGGTGGCGCAGTGGATAAAGCGTCGACCTGGAAATGCTGAGGTCGCCGGTTCAAAACCCTGGGCTTGCCTGGTCAAGGCACATATGGGAGTTGATGCTTCCAGCTCCTCCCCCCTTCTCTCTCTCTCTCTCTCTCTCTCTCTCTCTCTGTCTCTCCTCTCTCTCTCTCTCTCCCTCTCCTCTCTAAAATGAATTAAAAAATTAAAAAAAAAAGAAAAATATTATATATATATATAAAAAGCCTTAGAACTAGTAATGGCTTAATATGAAGAATTTCTAAATTTCAATTTGCTGATGACGGATAAATGGGTACCTAAATGTTGTCAGTAAAATACAATACTGTGCTATTTACAAATCAAATAAGGTAAAATACCTACAAAAAATTAAATTCATTTCAATGAGAAACATCCAGGACATAAGATTTCTTAAAACTTTGCTACCTAGAATGCTAGACATTTAATCTATAAGCTACACCTTCCTGTAGTGACCTGAAAATATTGGCAAAACAACATCACCCTGCTTTGCAAATAGCACATCTATCAACGAGAAATGAGATGTCAATAGGAGGTGGAAGGAGAAGAAACAAGTGCTAGCTTCTAATGGGGGTTATCAGGAGAGTCAGTGATTTCAAAGCAGTCTAGTCTTGTTTTCACGGGTGTTTCCAATCAATACCTACGACAATATTCAGTATGTATACCAAGTAAATATGCTGAGTGAAAGAATAATTGTACAACAAATGTTCAGTTAGGATTCAAAGTATATATATTCTTTGGATAATGTTTAGTAAAGACTTCTAAATACTACATGAGACTATATATATATATATATATATATACACACACACATATATATATATATAAATAAATTTTTTTTTTTAGCGAGACAGAGAAAAAGAGACAGATATGGACAGTCAGGAAGAGAGAGAGAAGAGAGGCATCAATTCTTTGTTACAGAATCTTAGTTGTTCATTGATTGCTTTCTCATATGTGCCTTGACTGGGGTGTGGGGCCTCCAGCTGAGCCAGTGACCCCTTATGCAAGCCAGCGACCTTGGCTCAAGCCAGCAAACTTGGGCTCAAGCCAATGACCTTGGGCTTCAAGTCTGCAACCTTTGTGCTCAAGCTAGTGACCATGGGGTTATATCTATGATCCCATGCTCAAGCCAGCGACCCTGAGCTCCAGCTGGTGAGGCAGTGCTAAAGCCGGATGAGCCCAAGCTCAAGCTGGCTACCTTGGGATTTCGAACATGGGTCCTCTGCATCTCAGGTTGACATTCTATCTATTGCGTCAATGCCTGGTTAAGCTAAGACCTTTTTAAAAAGTAATTACACTGCTGATGATATTTAATTCTAATGATCTTGGTCTAGATTTAAATCAAGAGAAAATTCCTGTTTAAAAAAACAGCATACCAAAGAAAGAGCTGCTTGAGTCTGATGTAGAAGTGGTTCCGGGAGGGTAGAGAGGTGAATACATTCAGGAACTTTAATAGTGCCTCCATCCAAATCTGCTATGATCACATCTAACTAAAGGAGATACAAAAATTAATATAATTAATAAAATATATTTGTTGTTAAGCAAATTAATATGACCAGCACTAATTCAACTGAGAAGAACTAGGTGTGGAAGAGACTCTTGATTGTCCACAGTAACAGAAAGCCAGGTTCATGGCTCCCAGCTACTGTCTATAGTAACCCCCTCACTCCTGGTTTTGTTTATCCTCAGTCAACTAAGTATATGTAAAGTTCAGGACTATCTGTGGTTCAGGCATTCACTGTGGGTCTTTTAATGTTATCTCCTATGGATAAGGAGGGACTATCATATTTCCCAGCTTCCTTTGAAATCAAGTGTGGCAGGTGACTAAGTTTCTGCTGTGGAACATGAAAAGTAATGTGTATACTTCCAAGCACTCAAAATAGAGGCGATGTAAGGCTCTCTTTCCCCTTTCCATGGCTGAAAGTATGAACTGGCAGCAACTCAACCTTGAACCCTTAGATGAGGACAGTGCTTGGGGGAATGGTGGTGGAGAAACAAGAAGGAAAGAAACTTAGACTTTTGATGGGTTCATGGAGGAAACAGGGCTGGCATAATGGAATACCTGCCGCATGAGTGTTAAATAAAATTCCATTTGTTTGGGCCACTGCATTTTGAATGCTTTATTATAATAGTGTAGCCAATGATCTAATAACAGTAATCACTACATGAGTTAACAAGCAAAGCAATTGGTATATGCCAAACAGTACTGTTAAGGTGTTCTAGAAAGAAACTGATTTTTAGCACTTTATAACAGCTTATTTACAAATAACTTACATAAAAATGTAAAAAAAAATTAAGAGAAACTAGCTAAGATTGCTGAAGTTATTACATTGGTAACAGGATTAAAATGTATTCTAATTTATTTACCAAAAAATGAAGAAATGTACTTTTGACAATACTTGGCTTGTCCTACCTCCAGAGAAAACAATTTAATGGAAAAAAAGATTACCTACAAACCAGATGGGTATGCTTCTAATTATACTAAGTTCATCTGAATATATGTATTGATTTACACATATCTGAATATATGTTGATTTACACATATTTTTATGCAGTAATATCAAAGTTAAAAAGGACTAGATATCAACATATAAAAGTAAAGTAGATGATTAATTAATGAATGAGCATCTTGTTTATAATTACAATGTTGAATCATCTTTTGTCAGTTAAAATGATACCTTCTATTTGATTACAGTTATAATTCCGTATAAGTACCAACAGGCTTACCTCTTTGCTGGCACTTAAAACTAAAACAAAAGTAGAAATACAAAATCTTAAAGATCTATGTATCACAGGTGTCATATAGTCCAACTTTTCAGGAAAGCATTTTATTTTTTTTAAGAGAGCGAGGAAAGGGAAGAAAGAGAATCATCAATTTGTTTACTTATTTATTTATTCATTGGTTGATTTTTTATGTGCCCTGAATGGGGATCAAACCCATAACCTTGGCTTATTGGGACGACATTGTAACCAATTGAGCTACCTGACTAGGGCAAAATAAGTATTCTTAAACTCACTGAAAAGTGTCATGCAATCTGTTTCCTGCACTCAGTTTAGAGTGGCTGAGAATACACTTCTCACATAAGGAAACCTATTCATCGTCATTGAACAGCTCTAATGGTTCAGAACTCACACTGAGCAAAAATTTGTTTCCATATTCACTATACCCACTTATTCTATTTTAGCCTTTTAGAGCTACAAAATAATAATAATAATAATAATAATAATTATTATTATTATATTTCCTATAGCCACTTAAATATTTGTCTTTAGTTATCAAATAGTATCAGGTTATTACCTGAGAAAATTTCCCTAGGGCCTCATAAGATATAGTTTCTAAACTCTTGAGAATCCTGGATGTTCTCTGAGGCATGTTATTTTGTTAGAGTCCCTCTTAAAGTGCATGCAGTCCAGAGGAGTAAACATGTTATTCCAGAATTGACGTGAATGCTGAGTATTACTTTTCTTCTTTGGTATTTCTATTCACATGGCATGAGAAATAGAATAATTTGTTGGGGCTTATATTAAATTTCCATACAGTAAAACCCTTCACTCTTTGTCAAATGATTTTTGCTTTTTAGTTATAAGCCATTCACAATTAACACAGGCCTCGTTTCAAAATATGAAAAAATTAAAGTAGTTGTAACAAAAGTATAAATGGAATACTACATAATAGATTCTTTTATCTTCCTTTCCCATAAATAGGATGAAGAGTACAGAAAGATAAACTTAATATGCCAAAAGAAGGGGCATTTAAAAATATTAATGATTCGTTTTATAAATCTCTCATTTGCTATAAGAATATATTTAAAATTTTTTAATGATGCTTTACTTCTTGCCAATTTTTTATAAGGAATATAAAAACAGAGCTAAAAATAGTAATTAGTTGAAATGTTATAAAACTCAAAGTAATATAAGCCTCTGGCCTAAATAACTGGCAATTTAAAGATGAATACTTACAAGTTCATGGATATCAGTTTTAAAGACAGAATGTACCCCAATAATAAAAGGTGTTGGGGAACTTAGAACTTCTAGTAGTTGAGCCGGGAGAATGGGAATATAAGGATAACTGGAAGTGAAAAAAATACATGTGAGACATATTTGTTTTTCCATAATATAAGCATATTTTTTTCATCTTTGTACTATAAATTTTTTATATTACCTATGCTTAGAAATTATCAATAACATTTTCATGGTTATTAATATTTACTTTTCAAAAGGACAGATTTTTTTTAGTGTTTCATGCGAAATACATGATCAGATATAATAAGATATAAAATAAACAAAATCCAGGGCAGCTTCCTTATGCCTTATCCTCCTAGGCAAGCAGCCTCTTTGGGTTTTTTAATCTTGCTTGAACGCATTTTTCCTTACATAGAAATATGACATCAGGCAGTAACACTGACTCCGGGGCCACACTTGAACCAATCAAGTTACTGGCTGTGGGAGGGGAAGAAGGCAAGAAGGAAGAGATACAGGGGGGAGAAGCAGATGGTCACCTTTCCTGTGTGCCTTGACCAGGGATTGAACTCAGAACATCCATACACTGAGCCAACGCTCTCTCCACTGAGCAACTGGCCAGGGCCCAGACTTGCCAATTATTAATGCATAATCACCTATATAGTTTTACCCACTTTTGTTTTCTTTCCTACTGTATTATTTGAAGCAAATTCCAGACAGCATATCATTTATATACAAATACTTTAGTAGGTATCTAAAAAAGGGCTCTTTTTTTAAATAGAACCATATCGATATAACCCCTAAAATTAATAATTCTTTAATATTAAAAAATCACAGCACTACCTTAATTTTATCACTAACCATATTCAAAGAGAATTAAATGCTACTGACAACACTATTCAAATTAATTAATTTTTCACTAAATTAATCAACACTCAGTAATGAATGGCTTGGAAAAGTTTCAAATTCTAAGGCTAGATTCCTATCAAATTCATGACTTAGTAAAATATGACCTTGTGGTTCAAACTATTGTGCCATGACATTTCAACTGATCACTAATAATGTATAATTGGAGAATAAATAAAAGTACAAGCAGAAAAATCTCACCTATATTTAAGAGGAAACATTAAAGATTCCAGGGCTCTACAAGCATCACTCAGTCTCTGGAAACTTGCGGAATGGAAAAGAACCTTATTTTCTGTGAGAACCGCACAAAAGAGGCTGAGGACATTCTGAATTCCTGAAAAAAACACAAGAGCAAATGCTTACCAAATGTCTTTCATTGTATATATATTGCCAACAAACACAGACTTAGAATGACATGAAATGACAAAACTAGTATTTTTGAAATTTCTGAAGAAAAATATTGGGTTAAAATCTAAATTCCATACAATCTATGGGTATTTTTTCCCCAAATCTTAAGTTTTGTCTTTATTCTTCAAATCAGTTTAACAGGAATTGAACATATTAGTTGCTTGAAAACATACTGTTACATTCTTTCCAACTAAATCTCCAAGTTCTGTACTTAAATTCCTATTTTAGGCACTGCCATTACTCTAATAACTTTTTTCCTCTTTAAAGTCCATTTGTCTGATGTTAATATAACCCTGACAGCTTTGCTGTTGAAATTTTCCTGGTATATCTTTTTCCATATATTTTTTCACATATTATATGATTTAATTTATGTGAAATGTCCAAAATTGGAAAATATGTACAGATAGAAAATAAATTATTGATTGCTTAGGGCTTAAGTGGGAAAAATGGAGAAATAAGTGAGTGATAGGTAAGGATTTTGAAGTTTCTTTTGGGGGGGATAATCAAGATATTTTAAAATTGATTATTGCAATAGGTGTACAAGTCTATGAATACACTAAAAGCCACTGTATTTTACACTTGAATGGGTACGTGAGTTATATCTCAATAAACACATGCACACACACATACACACTCATACTAGACCCTCAGAAAAGGATTTTACCAAAGGTGCATAATGAGATACATTCTTGTCATATCTTAGAATCTTTTCCAGGTCTGATAAATGCTTATATGCTTTGAAAATACAGTTGGCTCTAAGGACGGGCCTGTGCTGATAATAAATACAGAGGAAAGCAGGCCTGGTTGTGTTCAAGATGGGGTTTCAGCCCTTTTTCCATATCTTTCTTTCAACCTTTTTCTACTTCTTGTAAATAGCATATAGTTGACATTCAAAAAAAGTCCAGTCTGAAAACCTTTGTCTTTTAACTAGACTGTTTACTCAAACTACACTTATTATAACTATTTCCGCATATACATTTATAGTATATTTAATACTTTTATTTGTTCTACCTCTGTTTTCTTTTTCTTTATGATTTCTACTTATCCTGGCTCTTCCTTTCTCTTCTCTACCAGTGTGGAATTTACAAGCTCTGTTCCTTTATTTATTTATGTTTTAGTGACAACTCTAGAAAACACAGCATGTATACTTATCAAATTAAAGTTAAATCAGTACATTGTTTCTTATTTTCTTTTTTATTACTAAATTATCTTATTTAAAATATTTGCTACTTAATTACATGGGTCCACTAAATCAGGAATCATAATTAATTTTCTCAAGGTAAAATACTTCTTATACTTCCCTTAGCTAACATAACACATATAAATTTCTTTTTGGCCCATTATTAATTGCTATATTTTTATCTCATTTCCAATTCATCCCATATGATACATCTGAACTTAATAGTTCAGTTCAGGTCTTTAATCATCTCTCATTTGGACTAATGTAAGAGTTTCATAACTGGTTTCCCTAAACCTTATTAATTTCAAATCCACCCTCCAGGCAGTTTCTAACATGATAGACATAAAATGTAAATCTGATTATGCCACTTTCATGCCTCAAACCTTTCAATATTTTCCAATGCTTTGAGGTAGTGATTTTCAAATGCATTCTGTTCTGCATAAGTGATTTAATAAGAGAAGCCTTGATTCAACTTGTGTAATACATCAAGCTGCCTGAGACTCAGTTGATAAAATGAGGATAACATTAAAACCTATCCTATGCCCTGGTCAGATAGCTTGGTTGGTCAGTGGTTATCCCCATATGCAAAGGTTGCCTGTTCAATCCCTGGTCAGGGCACATATAGAAACAGATCCATGTTTCTGTCTTTCTGTCTGTCTGTCTCTCCTCTCCCTCACTAAAAACAAAAACAAGAAAACAAAACGTAATGGGATAATGCCTGGAGTTCTCAGCACAGTACCATAGTAAATAATCAAGGCATATTCGCTGGTATTATGGTTATCATTAAGGTCCTTCGAAGTTAAGTCTGAGCTCCATGCCGAAATGCCTTCGTGGTTCTACTCCCATATTTCCAATCCTGTTGCCACCTCCCACACTGGTGTGATCAATATTGAACTAATTTAGCTCTCAGAACACTTCTTTCAGTTTGATATCTCTGCAACTTTTGCTCATGTTCTTTCTGCCTGATGTTACTTTATTAAATGGAGTTCCTCAGAGATAGCACTGGGCCTTATGCATGAATATACCCCTCCTGCCAAGCACAACTCCTGCTATATAGTACGCACTCAAGAATGTTTCACTGAACTGAGCCTCTCCGAATAGCGCCATGAGTCCCCATTAAAAGATGTTAAAACTTTCATTAAAAGATGTTAGAGGGAGATGACGTCAGAGTAATGGCGGAGTAGGAAGCGATACCGATAAATCTCCCCCAAAACTCAACAAGATCTTCAACCAGAAACAGAAAAACCTATACTTGGAGCTTCCAGATTCTTCGCAATACACCCAAAGGTATGATTGAGTGAAAAATTGGCTAAATATATAACCAAACCCCGAAGGAAATAGGGAGTAAGAAATGCTCCGCCTTCCTCACTAACCTAAACAGGGCGGCTTTCTCTGGTAACTGTGAATATAGAAACTGAGGCGGGCAAAGGGGGTGAATAGATCCAGGCCCCCGCAGCAAAAACGGCCGAACCAGGCTGTGGCTCAGAGATCCAAGCCGAGGAAAATCTGATCCTGTGGCAACCCGGGCAATACAAGCTAACACTCGCGCCAAACCCAAACAAAGAAAGACAAGCGGAGCGGCCATTTTACCCGGTCTCCTGGTCGGTGCGCAGTTAGTGGAAGAGAGATTTCTTCCTAAGCCGCGGAAGTGGGTGCCCGTGTTGCCCCACGGAGAGGCAGGGTCAGAGGCCTTTCTGTGGGCTGAGGGCAGAGTCTCTGGGCAGCCCCAGCACCCTGGGAAAGCCACGCACGGGAGGGAGTGAGAACTAATCCCAACGGTGGAGATTTTCCGTGCTGGAGGCTGTTTCACTCAGAGGGAACCGCGGCTGGCCTCATATCCTGGTTTGCGCGCGCAGATAAGGAGTGAGCGATTCCTCCGAGTGCCTCGGCAGTGCGCGCCCGTGTTATCGCACAGAGGGGCAGAGTCAGGGACCTTTGTGTGGGCCAAAGCGGAATCTCGGGCCGCCCCAGCGCCTTGCAAAAGCCGCACACGGGGACGGAGCGAGACTCAATTCCAACGCTGCAACTTTTCCCTGCGGTTGGGGGTTTCACTCAGAGCGTGAGACTGCTGGCCGGATATCCTGGTTGCAGACAGTGAGTGAGAGTTTCCTCCAAGCGCCCCGGAAGTGGGCGCCCGCTTGTGTTACCGGATAGAGTGGCAGAGCCAGAGGTCTTCGAGTGGGCGGAAAGCCCGCCTGATTATGCTAGCAGCTCTGACTGACTGAGCCTTACCCAGAGCCCTGTGCTGAGTGGAAATAGAGTGGGGAGTTGCCAGCAATTTGAGCCTCTTACTATCCAGGCAGAGGCAGCAGCAACCCCATACCTGGACTATCAGGCTACTAATTGAGGAAGGAAAGACTAGGAGAAAGGCTCCAGGAACACGGACTCTCTCACTGTCGGAGCCTATAAATGCTAATGAGCCTCGACTCCCAACGAGAATAAAGCACAATACATGACATTGCCATAGAGACTTATCAACTGCAAACCTCTACCTGAGCGTGCCAAAGGGGCAGAACCCGGGGTACAGAGTCACCGACCAGGAAGAGGGAGAGAAAAGAAAAAGCAAGAAGATAACCTCTCAAAATCAAGAATAATCTGCAGACTTTATAACCTATCCCATTTTATTATATTTGTTCGTTTGTTTCTCTTATCTTCATTCTTGAGACTTTTTTTTCCTCCTCCAATTTGGCCGATTAACTCTCTACCGGTCTTACTCTCTCCTCTCCTTGAACTACACTACCCATAAGTGTTACATCTCCCATTATCATTTCTTTTCTCTTCCTTTCTCTCTATGAGGGTTGCACTCCAAAACCCTTAACTCTCTCTCTCTCTCCTTTCTTTTTTCTTCTTTTAGTGGTTCCCTCTTTTTTCCTCTCTCTCTCTTTCTTTTCTCCCTCTATATTAGTTTCTTCCTTTCTCCTTTACATCTCCTCTCATTCAAACCTCAATAACAAACAAATTATCTTATCTGGGACTCAAACCTATGTTTGTGGCATTTTGGGGGGTTTTTACTTCACCTTTTTAACTCACTAGCAGTGCTCCCATCCCTGGCTCTCCATATTATCTAGTTCTTGTTCCACTAAATACAATAGTAAGTTTTTAATTTGTCCCCCCATTTTTCCATTTTCCTCTTATTCCTCTCATCATAACTCTTAGAAAACCAACACCTAAAAGCAAATCATTTTATTCTTGACTCAAATTTTTTCCTTATTTGCTTTTTGTGGGTCCATACGCTCTTTTTTTTTTCTTTTTTCTTTCTTTTTTTTTTTTTTTTCTTTCTCTCTTTTTTGCCCCTTTATTACTTTTCCCCAATTCAGGCCCTCCATCACAGGCATTGTTTGTTATAACTCACAGTCCACCACAAGATTTTCTCAAGAAAGAGGGGAGAGGAGAGGAGAGGAAAAAAAGAGGGGGGGAATAATTTCCTTTTTTAAAAATTTTTATGTTATTTTATTTTTCTTTATTTCATTATTAATATTTTTAAAAAAAAAAAACTTTTTTCGATTTGTTATTTTTTTATTTTTTTTTAACTTTTTATTCTTTATTAAATCTCATTAATACTATCAACAAAACCACCCTCAGATGCCATTAAGGAAGAGAAAATCGAATATCATGGATACAAAAGAAAGAGAGGTAACACAGCTAGATGAGGAAAAATCTATGGAGAAAAAATTTAATATATTGGAAACCTTGGAGCTAAATGACAGAGAATTCAAGATAGAAATCCTAAAAATCCTCCGAGATATACAAGAAAACACAGAAAGGCAATATAGGGAAATCAGAAAACAACTCCATGAACACAAAGAATATATGTCCAAGGAAATTGAAACTATAAAAACAAATCAAACAGAGATGAAAAACTCAATTCACGAGCTGAAAAACGAAGTAACAAGCTTAGCTAATAGAACAGGTCAGATAGAAGAGAGGATTAGTGAAATAGAAGACAAGCAACTTGAGGCACAACAGAGAGAAGAAGAAAGAGACTCAAGAATTAAAAAAAATGAGATAGCCCTACAAGAATTATCTGACTCCATCAAAAAGAATAACATAAGAATAATAGGTATATCAGAGGGAGAAGAGAGAGAAAATGGAATGGAGAACATACTTAAACAAATAATTGATGAGAACTTCCCAAGCCTGTGGAAAGAACTAAAGCCTCAAGTTCAAGAAGCAAACAGAACTCCAAGTTTTCTTAACCCCAACAAACCTACTCCAAGGCATATCATAATGAAATTGACACAAACCAACAGCAAAGAAAAAATTCTCAAGGCAGCCAGGGAAAAGAAGAATACAACATATAAAGGAAGGCCCATTAGATTATCATCAGATTTCTCAGCAGAAACTCTACAAGCTAGAAGAGAGTGGACCCCAATATTTAAAGTCCTGAAAGAGAGGAACTTTCAGCCACGAATACTATACCCATCAAAGCTATCCTTCAAATACGAAGGAGAAATAAAAACATTCACAGATACAGAAAAGATGAGGGAATTTATCATCAGAAAACCCCCACTCCAGGAATTACTAAAGGGGGTTCTCCAATCAGATACAAAGAACAAAAAAAAACAGAGCCACAAGTAAAAGCTCCAAGAAGAACACAATAAAACCAAATTTAAACTGTGACAACAACAAAAAGAAAGAGGGGGAGAAGACGGAGATTAACAGTAGCAAAGGACGATGGAGTGCAAAAGTACTCACAAAATAGTTCGCTACAATGAACAGGGTAGGGACCCTTTTCATTACTCAAAGGTAACCACCATTGAAAAAACCACCACAGAAGCACATGAGATAAAAAAGATAGCAACAGAGGAAAGATGTATGGAATACAACCAAATAAAAACAAAAGATAGAAAAACGAAAGAGAAGGATCAAACAAGACACAAAACTAATAGAAAGCAAGATATAAAATGGCAATAGGGAACTCACAAGTATCAATAATTACACTCAATGTAAATGGATTAAACTCACCAATAAAAAGGCACAGAGTAGCAGAATGGATTAAAAAAGAAAATCCAACTGTATGCTGCCTACAGGAAACTCATCTAAGTAACAAGGATAAAAACAAATTCAAAGTGAAAGGCTGGAAAACAATACTCCAAGCAAATAACATCCAAAAAAAAGCAGGTGTAGCAATACTCATATCAGATAATGCTGACTACAAGACAGGAAAAGTACTTAGAGACAAAAATGGCCATTTCATAATGGCTAAGGGGACACTGAATCAAGAAGACATAACAATTCTTAATATATATGCACCAAACCAAGGAGCACCAAAATATATACGACAGCTACTTATTGATCTTAAAACAAAAACTGACAAAAATACAATCATACTTGGAGACCTCAATACACCGCTGACGGCTCTAGATCGGTCATCCAAACAGAGAATCAACAAAGACATAGTGGCCTTAAACAAAACACTAGAGCACCTGGATATGATAGACATCTACAGGACATTTCATCCCAAAGTGACTGAGTATACATTTTTCTCCAGTGTACATGGATCATTCTCAAGAATTGACCATATGTTGGGCCACAAAAACAATATCAGCAAATTCAGAAAAATTGAAGTTGTACCAAGCATATTTTCTGATCATAAAGCCTTGAAACTAGAATTCAACTGCAAAAAAGAGGAAAAAAATCCCACAAAAATGTGGAAACTAAACAACATACTTTTAAAAAATGAATGGGTCAAAGAAGAAATAAGTGCAGAGATCAAAAGATATATACAGACTAATGAAAATGACAATACGACATATCAGAATCTATGGGATGCAGCAAAAGCAGTGATAAGAGGGAAGTTCATATCGCTTCAGGCATATATGAACAAACAAGAGAGAGCCCAAGTGAACCACTTAACTTCCCACCTTAAGGAACTAGAAAAAGAAGAACAAAGACAACCCAAAACCAGCCGAAGAAAGGAGATAATAAAAATCAGAGCAGAAATAAATGAATTAGAGAACAGAAAAACTATAGAAAAAATTAATAGAACAAGGAGCTGGTTCTTTGAAAAGATCAACAAAATTGACAAACCCTTGGCAAGACTTACCAAGGAAAAAAGAGAAAGAACTCATATAAACAAAATCCAAAATGAAAGAGGAGAAATCACCACGGACACCGTAGATATACAAAGAATTATTGTAGAATACTATGAAAAACTTTATGCCACTAAATTCAACAACCTAGAAGAAATGGATAAATTCCTAGAACAATACAACCTTCCTAGACTGAGTCAAGAAGAAGCAGAAAGCCTAAACAGACTATCAGTAGAGAAGAAATAGAAAAAACCATTAAAAACCTCCCCAAAAATAAAAGTCCAGGCCCTGACGGCTATACCAGCAAATTTTATCAAACATTCAAAGAAGACTTGGTTCCTATTCTACTCAAAGTCTTCCAAAAAATTGAAGAAGAAGCAATACTTCCAAACACATTTTATGAGGCCAACATAACCCTCATACCAAAACCAGGCAAGGATGGCACAAAAAAAGAAAACTACAGACCAATATCTCTAATGAATACAGATGCTAAAATACTAAACAAAATACTAGCAAATCGAATACAACAACATATTAAAAAAATAATACATCATGATCAAGTGGGATTCATCCCAGAATCTCAAGGATGGTTCAACATACGTAAAACGGTTAATGTAATACACCATATCAACAAAACAAAGAACAAAAACCACATGATCTTATCAATAGACGCAGAAAAGGCTTTCAATAAAATACAACACAATTTTATGTTTAAGACTCTCAACAAAATGGGTATAGAAGGAAAATATCTCAACATGATAAAGGCCATATATGATAAACCATCAGCTAACATCATATTAAATGGCACTAAACTGAAGGCTTTCCCCCTTAAATCAGGAACAAGACAGGGTTGTCCACTCTCTCCACTCTTATTTAATGTGGTACTAGAGGTTCTAGCCAGAGCAATCAGACAAGACAAAGAAATAAAAGGCATCCATATCGGAAAAGAAGAAGTAAAGGTATCACTTTTTGCAGATGATATGATCCTATACATCGAAAACCCCAAAGAATCCACAAAAAGACTACTAGAAACAATAAGCCAATACAGTAAGGTCGCAGGATACAAAATTAACATACAGAAGTCAATAGCCTTTCTATATGCCAACAATGAAACAACTGAGAAGGAACTCAAAAGAATAATCCCCTTCACGATTGCAACAAAAAAAATAAAATACTTAGGAATAAACATAACAAAGAATGTAAAGGACTTATATAATGAAAACTATAAACCATTGTTAAGGGAAATCGAAAAAGATATAATGAGATGGAAGAATATACCTTGTTCTTGGCTAGGAAGAATAAATATAATCAAGATGGCTATATTACCCAAAGCAATATACAAATTTAATGCAATTCCCATCAAAATTCCAATGACATTTTTTAAAGAAATAGAGCAAAAAATCATCAGATTTATATGGAACTATAAAAAACCCCGAATAGCCAAAGCAATCCTAAAGAAAAAGAATGAAGCTGGGGGCATAACAATACCTGACTTCAAACTCTATTATAGGGCCACGACAATCAAAACAGCATGGTATTGGCAGAAAAATAGACACTCAGACCAATGGAACAGAATAGAAAGTCCAGAAATAAAACCACATATATATAGTCAAATAATTTTTGATAAAGGGGCCAACAACACACAATGGAGAAAAGAAAGCCTCTTCAATAAATGGTGCTGGGAAAACTGGAAAGCCACATGCAAAAGAATGAAACTGGACTACAGTCTCTCCCCCTGTACAAAAATTAACTCAAAATGGATCAAAGATCTAAACATAAGACCTGAAACAATTAAGTACATAGAAGAAGACATAGGTACTCAACTCATGGACCTGGGTTTTAAAGAGCATTTTATGAATTTGACTCCAATGGCAAGAGAAGTGAAGGCAAAAATTAATGAATGGGACTACATCAGACTAAGAAGTTTTTGCTCAGCAAGGGAAACTGATAACAAAATAAACAGAAAGCCAACTAAATGGGAAATGATATTTTCAAACAACAGCTCAGATAAGGGCCTAATATCCAAAATATACAAAGAACTCATAAAACTCAACAACAAACAAACAAACAATCCAATAAAAAAATGGGAAGAGGATATGAATAGACACTTCTCCCAGGAAGAAATACAAATGGCCAACAGATATATGAAAAGATGCTCATCTTCTTTAGCTATTAGAGAAATGCAAATCAAAACGGCAATGAGATACCACCTCACACCTGTTCGATTAGCTGTTATTAGCAAGTCAGGTAATAGCAAATGTTGGAGAGGCTGTGGAGAAAAAGGAACCCTCATACACTGTTGGTGGGAATGTAAAGTAGTACAACCATTATGGAAGAAAGTATGGTGGTTCCTCAAAAAACTGAAAATAGAACTACCTTATGACCCAGCAATCCCTCTACTGGGTATATATCCCCAAAACTCAGAAACACTGATACGTAAAGACACATGCAGCCCCATGTTTATTGCAGCATTGTTCACAGTGGCCAGGACATGGAAACAACCAAAAAGCCCATCAATAGATGACTGGATAAAGAAGATGTGGCACATATACACTATGGAATACTACTCAGCCATAAGAAATGATGACATCGGAACATTTACAGCAAAATGGTGGGATCTTGATAACATGATACGAAGCGAAATAAGTAAATCAGAAAAAAACAGGAACTGTATTATTCCATACGTAGGTGGGACATAATACTGAAACTAAGAGACATTGATAAGAGTGTGGTGGTTACGGGGGGGAGGGGGGAATGGGAGAGGGATAGGGGGTGGGAGGGGCACAAAGAAAACAAGATAGAAGGTGACAGAGGACAATCTGACTTTGGGTGGTGGGTATGCAACATAATTGAACGACAAGATAACCTGGACTTGTTATCTTTGAATATATGTATCCTGATTTATTGATGTCACCCCATTAAAAAAATAAAATTATAAAAAAAAAAAAAAAAAAAGATGTTAGAGAATGTCTTTAAAAATTTAGATAGGGGAAGTGTAAAACATACAAATCAGAAATGAAAGGATTGATAAATTATTTTAAATACAAAATTTGTCAAAATGACATTAAAAAATGAAGACAAGTTTCAGACAGAGTAATTGCCTACATAGAAAGTATATAAATGTAAAAGAATAAGTGTCCAAAATATGATTTTTAACTCCCTACTAAAACCAACAGGAAAAAATCAACATGAAAGAATGTCACTGGCTCTTGAACAACATTGGTTTGAACTGTGTGGGATGTGTTTATCTTTGGGAAGAGTAGGCATATACAGGAAGTTTTAACTATATTTATGATGCTATATAATAATTAAACTAGATCATGTATACATGGATTTTAAAAAACATTTCTTTGGAAATAATTTAAAACTTACAGAAAAGGTGGAAGAATAAGAATAGTGCACAGAGCACTCATCTAACCTTTACCATGATTCACCTGTTATTAAAATGTTCCATTTGCTTTAACATTTGTATTTATGTGCTGTTGTGCATTCTTTCTTTCTACATACACACCCCCAGTTACACATTTTTCTGAGCCACTTGTGTATACATCATAACATTTACCCCTAAATACTTCAGTGTTTTTCTTAAGAATAAAGATAATAGCTTATGCAACTATACTACAGTTATCACATCCAGCAAAGTTAACAATTTTACAATATTTTAAGTCTAGTCTCACATTTGTACAGTCATGTGCTGCTTAATAACATTTCAGAGGTCCCATAAGATTACAATGGAGCTGAAAACTATCACCTAGCGATGCTGAAGCCATTGTAACATGTAGTGCAATGCATTACTCATGTGTTTGTAGTGATTGATGTTCATGTGATCAAACCTATTGATGGATGATGGCACATCTGTTTATCACATGGTTAACTGACTATTTTGTGCCCACTATTGAAACTTACTGCTCAGAAATAAACATTCCTTTCAAAATAGCATTGCTCATTGACAATGCAGTAGGTCATCAAAGAGCTCTGATGGGGGGGGGGGGGTATAGGAGATTAATGGTGTTTTCATGCCTGCTAACACAACATCCATTCTGTAGCCCACGAATCTAAGAGCCATTTTATATCTTAATATTACAAAAATATATTTCATAAGGCAATAGATGCCGTAGATAATGATTCCTCTGATGAATCTGTGCAAAGTAAATCGAAGTCTCCTGAAAAGGATTCACCATTCTAGATGCCATTAAGAAAACTCACGGGAAGAAGTCAAAACATCAACATTAACAGGAATTTGGAAGAGGTTGAATTCAACCCTCATGAGTGACTTTGAGGGGCTCAAGACTTCAGAGGAGGAAGTAACTGCAGATGTGGTAGAAACAGCAAGAAAACTAGAATTAGAAGTGCAGCCTGAAGATGTGACTGAATTGCTACAATCTCATGATCAAACTTGAATGGATAAGCAGCTACTTCTTATGGATGATCAAAGAAAGTGGTTTCTTGATATGGAACATACTCCTGGTAAACATGCCAGGACTTCAACAAGACTGTTGAAACAACAGGAAAAAATAGTATATAAACTCAGTTGACAAAGCAGTGGCAGGGTTTGAGAGGACTAACTACAGTTTTGAAACAAGTTCAGTTGTGGGTAAAATGCTATCAAACAGTATCACATGCTATATAAAAATCAGTTGTGAAAGAGTCGATCAATGTAGCAAAATTTCATTGTCATCCTATTTTAATAAACTGCCACAGCCACTTCAACCTCAGCAACAACCACCCCAATTAGTCAGCAGCCATCAATGTCGAGGCAAGAACCCTTCACTAGCAAAAAAACCAACTCACGGGAGGCTTAAGTGATGGTTAGCACTTTTGACAATGAAGTATTTTTAAAATTAAGGTATATACATTGCTTTTTTAGACATAATACTATTGTAAGCTTAAAAGACTACCGTTTATACTACTACTAGTATAAACATAACATTTATATGCACTAGGAAACCAAAAAATTTGCGACTTGCTTCATTGTGATCTTCAGTTTATTGTGGTGGTCTGGGACCCAACCTGCAATATATCCGAAGTGTGCCTGTATTGGTAATTACTACCTGAGTCAGTCTTTACTATGATGACTATAAAATGAGTTTCCAAACCCAGGACTTCCTCCACACCGACCAGTTAGCACTCAACATGCAGCAGGGCCCTCATTTGCCCTTCACTAACCTGCTTATTTATATATCCATTATCAGTATGAACTCACAGATTCCTTTTTTTTATTCCAACATTTTATAAGTCACATTATTTTTAAGCTAAACAAGTCCTAGACTTAGATAGAGGGCACCCTTTTCACCTAGTTCCTATGTTCTTGTGACATGAGTCCTCCCTTTATTTTTTAGTTCTTTCTTACTTTCTGGCTTAACAAAATAATCCAGGCTCATATTGTACCTACCCTGTCTCTGACCTAAAGTCAGTCATTTCTACAAGGAGTCCTGGTTTCTTTTTGTGAGGAATGGTATTAAAGAGCAAGATTCTGGGTATTAGGGTAAATATTAGATCATTTCTACTGAGGTGTTTTTGATTCTGAACCACTTCTGCAGATTGAGTTAGGAAATATATGCATGTATATAATATATACATGTACATACATGAACACAGATACATGCTTATGGATATCCACATATATATGTATGTGTATACACACACACACCCCTGAGAAATCATGGTCCACACCATTACTTTCAATTCAAATCTATTTCCACAGGATCTACCTACCGATCTAATACATATTTGTATGTCTTTTCTTCTAGTGAGAACCCTGGATATCAATAACATAAACATATTTATTCACTTCCTGGATCTTAGATTACCTAGTAAATAGTTACAGGATTTTTCAGCCATTCTAACTCTAAAAATCACACCAATTAAAAAGGAATTAATTTATTTTCAATTCTCTCCTCAAACCTGTCCAGTACTGAGGCATATAGTCAAATAATGTGTTTTTAAAGTTACTTTTGTCAATTTTTCTACTTCAGTGCAATTATTTTATTCATTTGAAAGACAGTGGAGTTTGTTTCTGTATGCTTCCAGTTTTAAGATTTTCTTTTCTTTTCTAAGTAAGAGTAGGGGATATACAGAGACAGACACCTGCATGCACCCTGACCGGGATCCACCTGGAAACCTCCATCTGAGGCTGATGCTCTGCCCATCTGGGGCCATGCTTGCAACTGAGCTATTTTAAGCACCTGATGCGGAGGCTTGAGGGAGTCATCCTCAGCGCCTGTGGCCACCATGCTTGGATCAATCAAGCCATGGCTGTGGGAGGAGAAGAAAGAGAAGAGGCAAGGGAGGAGTGGAAAAGCAGATGGTCACTTCTGTGTGCTCTGACCAGGAACTGGGGACATCCACATGGCAGGCCAACGCTCTACCACTGAGACAACTGGCCAAACAAGATTTTCTCTTTCTTCCCATCATGATTGATCTAATATTATTTTCTGAAGAAGCAAGACCTAAATATACTTCCAGAAGTCAAAACTATAATGTCTACTCAGAGAAGTGTCACTCCTTCCCAAAATTACTAGTATTGTGCCAAGATCAATTTCCTGGTTGTTATAATATACTATGTTTATATAAGATATTATTGTTGGGAGAAGGTGAGTGATGTATATTTGAGGATTCTCTGCACCAATTTAGCAAACTCTTGTCAAAGAATTTTAAAATTTATATTTGAAAAGTCTGTGGTTGTATTAATTTCCATGGCTTCTGTAATAAATTACCACAAACTGGATGGCTTAAAACACAAATACAGGGTGAGGCAAAAGTAGGTTTACAGTTGAGAGTACGCAGTTTATTCTTGTATTATTATGTATTAACTATTGTATTATTTTCCATAGGAAGAACTGTAAAGCTACTTTTACCCAACCCTGTATATTATGATCCGTAAAAACAGCCAGACATAAAGGGACATACTGTACAATTCCATTTACATGAAATGTCCAGAAAAGGCAAATTTATAGAGACAGGAAGTGTGGTTGCCTTCCTGTCTCTATAAATAATAGTGGTTGCCTAGGTATATTATCTTAAAGGTCTGGAGGTCAGAATCTCATGCTTGTGTTTTTGAGCTTCTAACAACTGCCCATGGCTCCCTTCCACTTTCAAGGCTGGCAAAGGCGAAGTGGGTCTTTCTCTCTTATGCGCATCACTCTGACACGGACTCTTTTGCCTCTCTCCTTCCATCTTTTAAGGACACTGGTGATTACATTGGGCCCTCCTAAAGGAGCTGACCCTCGGGTTGGACTTTGAAAGACAAGCAGAAGTTAGTGAGAGAAGCAAGAGCAGCAAGGCTTTCAGCTGACAGAAGGTGCGTGCACAGAAATAGGGGACTGAGGGAAGAAGAGGCACGGAGACCTACAAGGGGTTCTGCCGAGGGAAACTTCACGGAGAATCTGCATACTGTGAGAAGGAGTCCGCGTTTTCCTTCTGGGGAAGAACTTTTCCCTCCCTACTCCTACCTAAGCTCTCTGCAATCTCCCACAATAAGAAAGAGAATCCATTCGATAGCCCATCAGAAAATAAAATTCATAGCATCATTTAGTATCAGATAAATTGTGAAGAAGGAAGGCATCTATTTGTAAGAAACTCTATCCTACTTACATCATTAAAAAAATGGTTCATGATATAAAGGGGTGAATCTTACATTAAACTTATTAAGATAGGATTTATGTCTCATATAGCACAAATGAGTTAGGGACAATATTCTAGTGCCTAAAGAGTAAGTTTTTCATTATCTAGAAAGATTATATAGTATAATAATTTACCCATATATAATATTGTATACCCATACTATAACACATACATCAAAATGTTTTAAGAAATTACATTAATGTTTTTATTCCTAACTAGCAGTGCTTATTGCTTTTTGTTCACAGCAACACAGTTATCTATAAATCCAATTTCTTTGAACTACAAGTAAAAATCAGTTTTCTGCCTAACTTTGAGTTGTTTCCTAGGTTCAGTAGCCAGAATCCACCCAAAGCTGCACAATAACAGTAGAGAAGACAATATAAAAACAACATTCCAGTGATATTTACTACTGACTTCAGTACAATAGTACAAACACATCCTGTTGATTATTCAATGAGTAAAACATTCTGAAAAATTACTTCCTGATTTTAGTTTTTCTTTAGAGTTAAAGTTCTAAAATTCAGAGCACCAAACACTAACAAATGTATTTGTTTCCCGTTTTGAAAAAACACCACCAAAAACTTACGTCCAGAATCTTCCCCTTCTCTGAATATAATGATATGCTGCACAAGCAGAACACTGTCTCAGCTTGCAAATGGGAAAACTGAGGAAATGAAAGCCATCACATCAAGACAGGATGCATTTCAGAAATCTTATTATAGTTCTTTCTGGTCAATCCCCATTGGAGAAAACAATATAATTATGTTCAAAGCTTAATACAAGTCATAGAAAAGGAGATTTCTCAGTCATTTGATCAGTATTTGTTGAGTACCTATTATGCTCCAGGCACTGGAATACAGCAATGGGGGAAAACAAGATCCCAACCTTCACAGACTAACTAAAGCTTTATATATTTTATAGAGTTTAGTTTTGTAACTCTCACTGAGAGGCAATGTTGAATATTTGTTACAAATTCAGAATATTATTTCCAATGTTAGAAACAAAAATCTTCTAAGTAAAAAAATAGTTAAGAAATGTAACTGAATTGGGCAACAGTACATGGGTATATTCTAGTGGTTAGGCACATGAGCTTGTTCCCTTGAGGGTGACATGAAAAAACTACACTTTCTGTGTTTTTAAGTAAAATTAGCAATATGGAAATTTTTAAGCATAAGAAATCAATTAACAAATACATATGATCACTAAGAATTCAAATCTAAAACTGTGTATACCCCAAGTAACAATCCATAAAAGACCACTTGACTAAAACTGTAAAAAGGCACAGCACATTTCCTTCCTTGTTAAACAGTGTAATTGGTTTTCTAGGTCTCGGATAATCATCACATCAGATTATTCCAACACCAAATGGCCCTGATTCCTAGTCTGTGCCTGTACAGATCACCCAGGTTTTAAAATCTACTTTAGCATCTACATTTAAGAAGCAGGAAGCAATAGGGCCCTAGGAATAGAACAGCAAACAAAGGGGAATGAAAATATAGAGTAATTGGAGAATTAAAGCAAGAAGCAGAGGTTACACTTTTAATTAAAACTTTTTCGTTGCTTCTCCTCTTTCCTCCTGTCCTCCACTGTTAAAGCTTTCCCAACCTGCAGAGATATATGTATAAGAAACTGCTAAACTCTAGGGATGGATACAAAGAAATTAGAGGCAGGCTCCAATGAGCTCACAGTAGAGTGAAGATGGCAGGTTGGTAAATAAATAGTTAAAAACACAAAGGATAGAGACATGACCAAAGTGCTGCAGAAAAGGGCAATTTGTCCTACCATAATATGTAAGTGCATATTCTTAAATGTTGGAGTAACCATATTATATAAGAAGAACAATAGCTAAAGAGCTGAAAGAGTAAAATAAATTTTAGACAAGGGAATTTTGTGACAATGAAGGATAACCCCACTACCTTGCCTCAGAACATTTGCATTCATTAACGGATAATTCAATACAAAGATCTAGATAGCTATTTAATAGCATCATTTAAGCACCATAAAAGGTAAATAAAGACAGTTTTGAACCAGGATCCTTCAGAACTGTCCTCAAATTATATTATCCAGCAACCACATACTTTAATTATGTGTAATTCTAAAAAGCATAGCACACTGGTCAACAAGCACTCAATTGGTCAATGACTGTCAGTCTTTGGTATTTAAAAATAGTTTCCTCTATAAAACTAGCATAAATATTTAATTTTTAATTTCAAAAAGAAAAGCAATCAACTTCCTGATAACATTCTGACTACTTCCTACAACCCTATGCTCAAGCGTCATCAAACATAAAACAATGTTCTTCCTTCTGCCTGGAACACCCTTCTCCACCTTCTCTAGCTAGTTAAAAGTTAGCTCTTACAATTTGACTTTGGGTGATGGGTATATAACCTAATCAAATGTCAAGATGATCTGGAGATGGTTTCTTTGAATCTACGTACTCTAATTGATCAATGTTACCCCGTTAAAATTAATTGTCTAAATAAAATTTTAAAAAGAAGAAAAAAAAAACAAAACTTGAGGACTTCCAAATCTAGCAATAGGAAAAATTCATTCTTGAAAACCTTGTCACCAAAACCCCTAAAAATTCTAGTTAGAATTTTTAAAAAAGATTATTAAAAATAAAGATGGCCCACTTATTTACTAAACATTACATATCCTATATAAATAAAACTGAACATATAAAGAAAAAAAAAGTTAGATCTTAGTATCTGTATAATGGCACTAATTATACTGTACTAATTTTTAAAACATATCTGTTTCTCCATTAGGCTAAATGTATATCTGGGATAAGGGCTATGATTTTTAAAATCTTTTTATTCCTATTACTAGCATAGGACCTTGCACATGGTAATGGCCTTGTAAACATTTGATAAAATATATATTTTTGCGGGAAATATTACAGTGCATTACAGGAACTTTATTCTTAGGAATATTTATTACAAGAAAATAAATTAGAACAATCTTCCTAGAGATCATTAGACCTCTGGAGTTGAATACGCACTGCAGGCCATTTCTTCAGAAAAGTGCTCTAGAATAGGCTTGTGAGAAGATTTCAATTGTTTCAAATCCTCAAAATAGCTGATATTCAAACCATCAAAAATTATCACAGATAAAGTAAAACACTAGTTCTTTTTCACCTAGAGGAGACTATTCCATTCATAGTAATGGACTAAACTATGTGTACTCAATTTCTCCAACTATCTTTTTTACTACATATATCTAAAAATAAAATGTCTACTTTGTCTTTTCCCATTATAATTGGGAATAACACTAAAACAAGTAATAATGTTATACAGAGTAGAACAAAAGTAGGTTTACAGTTGTTATTTGGAAAATAATACAATAATAAATAATAATACAAGAATAAACTTATGTTTTATATACTCACAACTGTAAACCTACTTTTGCCCCACCCTATATAAATAAACTGGGAAAACTGAGTGACAACAGAAACATGATCCAAGGTACTAGATTTTGATCACTGAAGGAAAAAAGATAAAAATCATTCTGCAATTGGCAAAGGCAAGGTTATGGGGAGCAGAGGGACAGCTGTGACCCATTCATGGACACTTGAATCCATGTTAACACAATAAATTTGAAATTTTAATAAAAATTTTTTGAAGTCATTCTACAACTGATGCACTATTCATCTGGTTCATAAATTTACCAATCAACATATTCTTGTTAAAGGTATTTCCTTTTAAGCGAACAATTTTGCAGAATCTAACCCTTTATTCTTTCCTCTGGCATCATTTCATTTTTCTATTTAGGAACTAATTATTTTTGTTACTTTTATAAAAGTTAATATCACTTCAAGCATTATACACAGAAGCTTTTCTAGGGGAAAACAAAAGAGAGAATATCAAAAGTTTTCCATTAATATTTAAAAGCAGAAATAACTTTCTGAGTAGCAAGTTACAGCTACAATCAATACTTTAATAATGTTTATGTACAAAGTAAAAATGTAAGATAAACTAAAGAAAACTCTACATAACATTTAATAATTTAAAAAATCTGTATTGAGTATGAGATAATCTAATTATCTAAACCTACATTGAGTATTATAAGAGTTAATGAAAAACTGGCTAAAGTTAAATATGGGTAAACAAAAAGATAGTATGCATATAAAAATGTTTATACCATGAGGAAACAGACCAAACCATGAAGAAACAAAAACTTTGAAGAGATCAATAATGAGTATAGAGATTGAAAACAGTAATCAAAACCTCCCAACAAAGAAACGTCCAGGACTAAATAAATGGTTTTTCTGATGAATTCTACCAAACATTTAAAGAAGAATTAATACCAGTTCTTCTTGACTCTTTCAAAAACAGTAAAGAGAAGGGAACATTCTCAAATGAATTTTACAAGGCCTGAATTATCCTAATAACAAAGCCAGATAAGGAAACTACAGATGGTCCCTGAATTACAGTGGTATGACTTGCAATTCTTGGACTTTACAATGGTACAAAAGCAATATAAATCAGTAGAGAATGTACTTAGAATTTTGAATTTTGATCTTTTCCCGGGCTGGCAATATGTGGTATGACACTCTCCTGGTGCTGGACAGTGGCAACGAGTCCCAGCTCCCAGTTAAACACACAGTCACAAAGGTAAACAGAGTACTGTGCTGCCAGCAATTTTTGGATACTATGGTTGAGTGTGTTTAAGGTAGGCTAGACTAGTTATGCTGTTCAGTAGGTTTGGTGTATTAAATGCATTTTAGACTTACAATATTTTCAATTTACAATGGGTTTACTGGAACGTAACCCTATCATAAGCTAAGGAGCATCTGTATAAGACAACTATAGGCCAATATCTCTGATGAATAAAAATACAAAATTTCCTACTAAAATAACAGCAAACTGATTCAACAGCACAAGAAATAAAAAAGATCATACAGAATGCCTGACCAAGTGGTGGTGCAGTGGATAGAGTGTGAACCTGGGACGCTAAGATCCAGGTTTGAAACCCCAAGGTCACCGGCTTGAGCACAGGGTCGCTGGCTTTAGCATGGGATCATAGACATGACCCCCATGGTCGCTGTCTTGAACCCAAAGGTCACACTGGCTTGAAGTTCAAGGTCACTGGATTGAGCAAAGGGGTCACTGGCTTGGCTAGAGCCCCCCCTCATCCTGGTCAAGGCACATATGAGAAAGCAATCAATGAACAACTCAAATGTGGCAACTACAAGTAGATTCTTCTCATCTCTCCCTTGCTGTCTGTCTCTGTCTGCCCCACCCCCTGGCCAAATATATAAATAAGTAAGTAAATAAATAAATCATACAGAATGATAAAATAGGATTTATTTCTGAGATGCAAGGATGGTTTACACATATAAATCAATTAATATGATAAATCACATTAATAAAAAGATTTAAAAATCACATGATCATCCCAATAAATACATTAAAAAATTCAGTATGTTGTCATGATAAAAATCTCAACAAACTGGGTATAGAAGAAACATATTTCAACATAATAAATGCCCATGGGTAACAACTTAATGCTAAAAGGTTAAAAGTTTTACCAGTAAGATCAAGAATAAGACAAGGGTACCCATTCTCACTACTCCTATTCAACAAAGTACAAGAAGTCCTAGCCAGAACAATTTGGCAAAATAACAAAACTAAAAGCATCCAAATCAGAAAGGAAGAAGTAAAATTTCCTCTGTTTGCAAATGAAATGATCTAATATATCGAAAATCCTAATGGCTCCACCAAAAAACTATAAGAATAAATGAATTCAATTATGTTGCAGAATATAAAATGAACATACAAAAATCAGTTGCATTTCTATACACTAATAATGAACTAACTTAAAAAAGAAATAAAACATCACATTTACAATCGCATCAAAGTGATAAAACACTTGGAAATAAATTTAACTGAAGTATAAGAACTGATGTTGAAAACTATAAAACTTTGATTAAAAAATTTAAGACACAAATAAATGGAAAGGTATATATGTTCTTGAATCAGAAGAATCACTATTGTTAAAAATGTCAATAATCCCAAATCATCTGTGGATTCAATGCAATCTCTCAAAATAGTAATGACATTTTTCACAGAAATATAAAAGATATCCTAAAATTCACATGGAACTGTAAAAACCCAGAATAGTCAAAGCAATCCAGAGAAAGAATAAAGCTGGAAATAATCAAACTATATTACAAAGCTGCAGTAATCAAAACAGTATGGTAATAGTATTAAAACAAACAGATTAATGGAACAGAATTGAGAGCTTAGAAATAAATTTATACAGTGTGACCTGTGGTGGTGCAGTGGAAAAAGCATCTACCTAGAATGCTGAGGGTGCAGGTTTGAAACCTGGGCTTGCCTGGTCAAGGTACATATAGAAGTTGATGCTTCCTGCTCCTCCCCCACTTCTCTCTCTCTCTCTCCTCTCTTTAAAAAATAAATAAAAATCTTAAAAAAAAAGAAACCCATACAAATACAGTCAACAAATACTTGATAAAGGAGTAAAAAATATTCAATGGGGAAAAAAAGAGTCTCTTCACTACATAGTGCTGGAAAAATTTAATAGTCACATGCAAAAGAATGAAACTGGACCCCACCTTACATAAGTCACAAAAAACTATAACTTGAAATGGATTAGGTACATACATGTAAGAATCCAAATTATAAAACTTCAAGGCAAAAACAGGGGAAGAACTCCTTGACATAGGTCTTGGCAATGATTTTTTGGATGAGACACCAAAGTGCAAGCAGCAAAAATAAATAAATGGGACTGCTCCAAACTATGAAGTTTCTGTACAGCAAAAGAAACAACCAGTAAAGTAAAAAGGCAACTTACAGAATAGGAGGAAATACATGTAACCATGTATCTGATAAAAAATGAAAGCCCAAAATATTTAAGAAACTCATACAACTTATAGCAAAATAAAGAAACCTTATTAAGATATGGGCAAAGGCCTTTAATAGATATTTTTTCAAAGAAGATATAAATGCCAACAGGTACAGGAAAAGATACTCAATATCACAATCACCAAGGAAATGCAAATCAAAATCACAATGAAATATCATCTTACACCTGTTAGAATGATTATTATAAAAAGGAGTTAAGTGTTGGCAAGGCTGTGAAAAAAAAAGAACCATTGTTTGCTGTTGGTGGGAATGTAAATTGTTGCAGCCATTATGGAAAAGAGTATGAAGTTTGCTTAGCAATTTAAAAAATCGAACTACTATATGATACAGCCATCTCCAGTATAGTTATATATCTAGAGCAGTGGTCCCCAACCTTTTTTTTGGGCCACGGACCAGTTTAATGTCAGAAAATATTTTCACGGACCGGCCTTTAGGGTGGGACAGATAAATGTATCATGTGACCGAGACAAGCCCCAAGAGTGAGTCTTAGATGGATGTAACAGAGGGACTCTGGTCATTTTTTAAAAATAAAACATCATTCAGACTTAAATATAAATAAAACAGAAATAAGGTAAGTTATTTATCCTTTCTCTGCAGACCAGTACCAAATGGCCCGCGGACCGGTAGGTTGGGGACCACTGATATAGAGGAAGTGACATTACTATCTCAAAGAGTTATCAACAGCCAAAACAGAAAAAACCATGTGTCCATCAGTGAATAAATGTATATATCAAGAAAATGTGGTATAACGGAATATTATTCATCCATAAAAATGAAATCCTGCCGTTTGTGACAACATGAAAATTTGATGACATTATGCTAAGTGAAACAAATCAGACAAATTAAAACAAATATTTTATGTTCTCATTTATATGTGAACTCTAAAAGAGGTGAACTCGCCCTGGCCGGTTGGCTCAGCGGTAGAGCGTCGGCCTAGCGTGTGGAGGACCCAGGTTCGATTTCCGGCCAGGGCACATAGGAGAAGCGCCCATTTGCTTCTCCACCCCTCCACCGCGCCTTCCTCTCTGTCTCTCTCTTCCCCTCCCGCAGCCAAGGCTCCATTGGAGCAAAGATGGCCCGGGCGCTGGGGATGGCTCTGTGGCCTCTGCCCCAGGCGCTAGAGTGGCTCTGGTCGCAACATGGCGACACCCAGGAGGGTCGCAACATGGCCACGCCCAGGATGGGCAGAGCATCGCCCCCTGGTGGGCAGAGCGTCGCCCCCTGGTGGGCGTGCCGGGTGGATCCCGGTCGGGCGCATGCGGGAGTCTGTCTGACTGTCTCTCCCTGTTTCCAGCTTCAGAAAAATGCAAAAAAAAAAAAAATAATAAATAAAAAATAAAAGAGGTGAACTCACAGAGAGTTGAAAGGTTGTTGCCAGGTATTAAAGGTTAGGGGAAATGGGAAAATGTTGGTCAAATGGTAAAAGATGAAAAAGTCTGGGTAGCCAGTGTACAGCATGGTGACTATAATTAATGATGCTATATTATATAATTGAAAGTTGTTTAAAGAGTAGATCTTAAATGTTATTACAGTGCATATGCGCGCACACACACAAATGATAATTATCTGAGGGGATGGTAGTTTAACCTCACGGTGGTAATCATTTTGCAATACATATGTGCATCAAGTCATCAGATTGTAAACCTTAAACTTACATGCTATATGTCAATAATACCATATCAATAAATCTGTAAAAGGCCCTGGCCAGGTGGCTCAGTGGATAAAGCATCATCCCAGCATATCAAGGTTGCAGGTTCAATCCCCGATCAGGGCACATATGAGAAGCAATCGGTGAGTATGAACTAGATGGAACAACTAAGTGGAATGATGAATTGATGCTTCTGTCTCTCTCTCCCTCTCTCTCCTACTTTTTTCTTCTCTCCCCTTCTCAAGTCAAGGGGGGAAAAAAGAAAAATAACTGGAAAATAGTATAAACTTAGAAGATATAAGACCAATGTTTAACTATGAAAACAGAGTGATGATAGCTGAAGGCCCATGATCATGTTAGTCTGTGACTAAAAATGTTTAATAAATAGCCTGACCAGGCAGTGGCACAGCAGAGAGAGCGTTGGTCTGGGATGCTGAAAACCTAGGTTCAAAACCCTGAGGCTGCCAGCATGAGTGCCGGTTCATCGAGCTTGAACGTGGGCTCACCAGCTTGAGCACAGGGTCACTGGCTTTAACATGGGACCACAGACATGACGCAATAGTTGCTGGCTTGAGCTCAAGGTCACTGGCTTAAGCAAGGGGTCACCTGCTCGGCTGGAGCCCCCCAGGTCAAGGCACATATGACAAAGCAATGAACAACTAAGGTGCCACAATGAAGAACTGATGCTTCTCATCTCTCTCCCTTCCTGTCTGTCTCTCTCTAAAAAAAGTCTAATAAGCCTGATCTGTGGTGGTGCAGTGGGTAAAGCATCGACCGGAACACTGAAGTCACTGGTTCAAAACCCTGCACTTGCCTGGTCAAGGCACATGTGGGTGGGAGTTGATGCTTCCTGCTCCTCCCCCTTTTCTCTCTCTCTCTCTCTCTTTCTCCTCTCTAAAATAAGTAAATTAAAATGAAAAAGTCTAATAAATAGTATACTGTAAAAAATTGGAATAAATATGCTAAAACTACTGAGTTTGCAGTTAAAATTGAATCTATAGGTGAACAGGTATGACAAAAGATGTTCTGAGAATTCCACAAAATTATCTGGATCAAGGTGTGACACCTGAGTTACAAACAGCTATGGATTCAATGAAAAAATCAGAGGGGCTTTAAAAACCAGTTCCTGTGTAATACAATCTTATTGACATAAAAAAAACCCTACAGTTTTCCACACAAAACACAAATCTTGAGGTAAACAAAATAGATCACTTAAGCTGCAAAAAAAAAAAAAAAAAAAAAAAAACCATAAAAAAGAAAAAAAGATGGAAAGTAAGAAATTAAAATAACAGAAAAGAATGGAGAATGAGGTGGGTGATGGCAGAAGTCCACATAATGATTTCAGCCAAACACAAAGAATTCTCAAACTGTGGAAAACAAATTTATTATCCTAATGATCCTTGGAGAAAAGAACCACGAAAATATTATCATTATATTTAGACCTTGCACAGGAAAACTAGTCAAGGCTACAAAAGAATCTTATAGTCTTATCTGCTTCCTGTCTGTGCATTGTAAAATCCACCACCACCACCCCACCCCCAACCCAGGTAGTGAATGCTGATAATGGTCTAATATTGGCTTTCAACAACAGTCCAACTGAAATGACTGGTGGCAAGAGCATGCCTTTAGAAACTACAACGCTGCATATAGCATGGTTTTAGAGGCATTTTTCTTCCTCCTTTCCTGTCTTATCTTTTCCTTATTCTTTCCCTGAAAAGATAACAGGACACAGAAAATTAGAACAGAATAAATCCTAATATTCTTTTGTTATTCTCTTGTCATAAAGGCAGTTCCTGAAGTTCACTGTTAGTAAGGGAAAACTCCTTATTAATAAAAAGGGAAAAAACAGAGCAGAATTTCCATATGATCCCTGGAGATATCTGGGAATCAGTATCAGCCCTGTACTGCACACCTCTACACTTTTTATCTGAAAAGAATAAAATCTCTAATTTGTTCATGCATTGTACTTTTTAAAAACATTAAGTTATAAATATAACGAGTTAAACAGTTTTACAAGGCTTGAAAAAATATTTTTAGGCCCTGGTTGGTTTGCTCAGTGGATAGAGTATCCTTCCGGCATGTGGACATCCCAGGTTCGATTCCCAGTCAGGGCACACAGAAGTGACCATCTGCTTCTCTCCACTTCCTCATTCCCTCCTCTCCTCCCATAGTGAGTGGTTCGATTGTTTTGAGCACCACATTGGCCACTGAGGATAGCTCAGTTGATCCCATCACATCAGCCTCAAGCACTAAAAATAGCTCAACTGATTCAAGCATTGGCCCCAGACAGGGGTTGCTGGGTGGATCAGTTGGGGCACATGTGGGAGTCTATCTATCTCCCCTCCTCTCATTTAAAAAAAATAAAAGAAAAAATAATTTTATTACCAGATAAAACACAAATATAGAAAACCATACAAATCAACTGCATGGCTTAATAAATATGTTATACATAATTTGATGACAAAATAACCTAGACATGTTTTCTTTGAATATATGTACCCTGATTTATTAATGTCATCCCATTACCATTAATAAAAATTTATTAAAAAAAAAAAAAAAAAAGACTGACTTACCTACAACAACAACAACAACAACAACAAAAAAATATGTTATAAACACCTAGATCAAGAAGAACCTTGCCAGTGACCCTAGAAGCCCCTTCTATGTGCTCCAGTGACAACCACCTCTCTACTGCCACAGAAACTATTATACCCTGAGTTTATTCTAGTAATCATATTCTTGATTTTTTTCTTTAAACAGTTTTATCACCCAAATGTGCATCCCTGGATACTATAGTTCAATGTCACTCTGTTAAAAATGAGATGTGTCTTAAATTTCTTTTATCTATAGGTTCCTTCTCCATTCCTTTCTTTCCTTATAATTTATTTCTTAAATGACCTGGGAGCCTGGATTTTGACCACTGCCATTCGGTGTGTTCCCCTATCTTCTGTACTTCCTGTGCTTGCACTCCGACTTCATCCCTTCGGTGAAACTACAGGCAATGTTTGGTAAGGCGTGGCACATATCTGCTCGGTTCTCTTCTTGTCATAAGAGTTATTGATGCTTAGTTCTTCATTCTCTGAGAGTTGTAAAATGATGTTCTATCTCTGTAGCTTCTTTCCTGTTTATTGATAGAATACTTTTTTTTTTTTTAAATTCTTCTCTCCCATCCCTTTTATTTATTCATTTTTTTTTTTTTTAGAGAGAAGAGAGAGAGAGAGGGAGAGAAGGAGACAGAGAGGGAGAGAGAGGAGAGAGGGATAGAGAGAGAGAAGGGGGGAGGAGCTGGAAGCATCAACTCCCATATGTTCCTTGACCAGGTAAGCCCAGGGTTTCGAACCGGCGACCTCAGCATTTCCAGGTCGAGGCTTTATCCACTGCGCCACCACAGGTCAGGCCAAAATTATTTTTATTTATTTATTCATTTTTAGAGGAGAGAGAGAAAGATTGAGAGAGAGAGAGAGAGAGAGAGAGAGAGGAGCAGGAAGCTTCAACTCCCATATGTGCCTTGACCAGGCAAGCCCAGGGTTTTGAACTGGCAACCTCAGTGTTTCCAGGTCGACACTTTATCCACTGTGCCACCACAGGTCAGGTCAGAATACTTTTAAAAAGAGACAATCTCTTTATCTACTATTGGGTTACCCTGTACTATATAGTTCATATATATAAGACAGAATAAACGCTTGATTATTTCCTTTACTGTTAGGTTTTCAAGATAACAAATTGGTTCCCTGTCATATTCTGAAGTGACAATATTTTTATTTTAATATTACTATGGATTCATGGATTTAAAAACAATTGCTGAGTTTCAACCAACTGCAATTATTATAATTTTTGAGGGTAAAATTTCAATCCTCTTCAAGATGGCTTCTGAATAGTTCCGACAAGGCCCTGATAGCTTTTTCTTTATTGAGATATAATTCACATACCATAACATTCACCCTTTTAAAGTATACAAGTCAGTGGTTTTTAGTATAGTGACAAGTAAAACTATCACCAGCATTTAACTCCAAAATAATGTCATGACTTAAAGAGAAACCCCATACTTATTAGCAATCACTTTCAATTGTCCCCTTTCCCTAGCTCATGTCAACCACTAATCTACTTTCTGTGTCTATGGATTTTCCTATTTAAATTTCATATAAATGGGATCACATAATATGTGTCCTTTGTACCTAGCTTTCACTTAGCATTTGTTTTCAAGATTCATCCATATGTAGCATGTATCAATACTTCATTTTTTATGGTAGAATAATATACCACTGTGTGAATATACCACAATTTGTGTACTCAGTCATGACTTGACAGACATTCGGGTTGTTTCCATTTTTTGGCTATTATGCATAATGCTGCTACGAGTATTCATGTACAAGCTTTTATATGAACATGTTTTCAATTCACTTGTAGAATTTGATATATCTGATTATCTATCTATCTATCTATCATCTATCTATCTATCTATCTATATAAACCACCACTACAATTAAGATAATGAACACAAACATCCCAGTTTTCTTGTGTCCCTTTATAATCCATCTCTTCCTACCCCCAAGGCAACCAGTGATCTGTCATCATAGATTAGAAACTGTTTCTAGAACTCTCTAAAATCCAAATCATACAGTATGCATTTCTAGGGGGGGGGGTCTGGCTTTTTTTTCATTTAACATATTTTCAGATTAATACATGATATAGCATGTATCAATAATCCATTATTTTATATCACTTAGTAGTATTCCATTATATGAATATACCACATATTATCCATTACCACTGATGGGTACTAAGCTTATTTTTAGCATTTAGTTTATTTAACTTTTTAAGTCAAGCTGTGTTCCAAGGTACCTGCCCCCTTCCCATTAGCAGTGAATAAAAGTTCCAATTCCTCCAAATCTTTGCAATACTGAGACAGCTGCTGAAAAGCCAGAAGGCTCCTCTCTTCCCACTTCTTGAAGGATAAGCCTCAAGTTGGGCACTTTCTCTCAATTATTCCAAGTGGTAACTGTCACAGCAAACCACCCCTCAATCCTCGTGTTCTTAATGGCCCTCAGGTATCCAAACTATGCTGATTCTGTAGTACTCCAAGGGAGGCAGGGCAGAAACGAGTTGCTTGGGCAGGGCAGTCCTCCATAAAGCCACACTAGACACAAGCTCCACTCTCCTCCTCCTCCTCCAAGGAGAAGCAGCAAGCTGGGGTGTGCTCTCCCAGAACCCAGCTGTGCTGGTTTGGGGGACAGGCTGACCTGGTAAAGTGAAATTGTTCTTTTCACTCTTTCAATGTGGCTGATCTCAGCTTTGTCATCATCTGGGCTACCACAACTTAACTGGATTCTGGAATTCTCATAAAGGTATTTTGGTCTGTATAACATTGTTAAATAGATGTTTCTGTGGGAGAAGAAGGACTAGGACTTTCTATTTTGCAGTCTTGCTAACATTACTCCTCAAATTCTTATGCCTGACTGTTTACTCTTTCATTATTTTAAGCATATTTTAATATCTGAATCTGATAACTACATACTTTTGGTTAGTGTGAGTTTTTTATATTGTCTATGGTTCTTTTGTATTTCATTCATTTAGGATTAATACTCATATTTCTGGTTATTTCTAAGTGTTAGGCATATATATATTTATAGACATATCAGAGGCCTAAATGCAGTTGTTTTGTTCCAGAAAAAATTTGCTTTTATTTCTTCTATATGGCTAGAGCCAACAGGGTTAAGAATCACCTTAATCCATTTCAAGGAACTAAAATGATGTCCAGCTGTAGGTCAGTTCTTCAAAGGGCCTATTTATGTGCAATTTACCTATTCTTACTCGGTTTGTCCTTTACGGTCCCAACTCAAAGCATGACAGCTTTATAAAACAATCTCCATTGGTAAAACTTGAACTCAAATTTTCCCCTTCCCCATGAGATATCAATAGTACTGATCAGCTCTTCAGTTATTTCTCCCAAAATCAACATGTACTCTGGGAAAAATTGGTCCCAAATGTCTGGCGCACTTCTCTAGGTTTCATGCTTTCCTTAGACTGTGGTTTGGTAATTCGTTAATTGCCTCAATGCTTTCAAGCAGATGTTGTTTATACTTGTACAGCTTTTCAGTAGTCAGTGTGAAGAGGGTTGGTATGAATTATATAGGCCACCATTACCGGAAGAAAGGTCTAAGTTTAATAAATTTATTTATAGCAGTCTTTCTCAGTGAGAGTATTACTGCTATTTGAGGTAAAAATTCTTCTGGTGTATATGTCACACATGAAAAATGCTTAATATTTCTGGTCCTGGGCACTAGATGCCAGTACCAATCCCTCTCCTCCCCCTAAATCACTGTGAAACTCAAAAGCATGAGAGGCTTATAAGGTACTCATTAAGATAAATGGTAGCATTTAAAAATGCAAAGCTATTTTATTTATGTCACACCCTATTCTGATACATGGTAAGTCTCTGCTTTGATTGACCCTTTAGAAGAAGAGAGTCTATTTTAAAAGTAAGGGGAATAGTGCCGTACTAAAATCAATTAAGCCAATGGTTAGGAGGGACCATGAACAGGCTGTAGGCAGTCCATGAACCTCTAAAATTATTTCCAAAAGTAAGTAGAGGGAGGATTTAATCAGTAATATATTCTACACAGGAATAACTGAAACTATAAATATTTCATAAATTTATATAAATAGAAACTATTTCATAAATTAAAGAAAATAGCTTTAATTAAATTAGGACTTAGTTGAGATGACTCAGTGAGTAGAAACTTTTGGAAGGGGGAAAAGAAAAGAGATTTAGAGTTTGCACTACTGAGGGAGGCAGACGTAATGGGGAAGAAGTACTAGTTTGGGATTGGTATCACCATCCATCTTTGTTAGGATACTAGAAAACTTTACTTATATTTAATCTCTTCTAAGGATTTCTGAATTTGAGTGATTGAAATAGCAGCAGAAGAATAAGGATGAGCCACTAATGAAAAAGAATAAGCTATAGAGCTCAGTGAGGAGCAGAATTAGTACAAGGAACTGAGAATTTTATGGAGAAGCAGAGTATGCACCAGGGAAAGAAAAGTTTCAGTATAACTAGAAAAAGACAAACACAGACGGAGAACAATGACAAAGACTGAGTCAAAGAGAGTGGGACACTCATATGCAGGCATATATAAAGGACAAGTAAGAGGTAAAAGTAAATGGGAATCTCTGACATCCTCACCGTTAAGTTATATTACTCCTTAAATGAAGTACAAGCTGTCCAACATACAGAGAGCACTTTCTAGTGTCCTCCCCCCATTCTTCATTCTGGCTAATAGAAGGATAGAAGGATGCAATTTTTAATTTCATCTGACAAAATTTCTACAAAAGTCATTTGTTTAAGGAGAAGCAAAATATACTACCTATTCATCTTTTAAAACATAAAGAAAACATGTCTACTTTGAAAAGTCTAATTGACTCCAGAGTAAAAGGGGCCCCGGGTTAAAGTTTTTCTTTAAAAAAAAAAAAAAACTGCTGCCCTGGCCAGGTGGCTCAGTAGATAAAGTATCATCCTGATGCACCGAGGTCACAGATTCAATCCCCACTCAGGACATGTACAAGAAGCAATCAATTAGTACACAACTAAATGTAACAACTAAGTGGAATGGCGAGTTCCCTCTCTCTCTCTCTCTCTCTCTCTCTCTCTTATCTCTCTCTCTCCCTTCCCCACTTTACCCCTTCTTCTTTTTCTCTCTCTCTTTTTCCCTCCCTTCCCAAATTCTCCCTCTTCCTCTCTCTCAAATCAATGTAAAATTGAAAAAAAAAGACTACTAATGTAATTATATATATTATATATCAGGTATTTAATGGCTTGCTTTTTATTTTCTTGATTCACATCAGGTAACGTGAGCTTTAAACACTTCTTCTTTTTTTTCTTTTGGTAGGGTTCCACAAGCGGATATTGAAAATGGGAGAAAAGACATACCCAACTGCTGGAACAGGAGAGCTACACTGGTGCCTGTGACAGGAAGACTTTCATGCAAAGGAGTCTGGATCAGCTGTCTGTCTCCGGCACCCAGGGAAAACAGCTTCTGTGGAAGGGGAAACACACACACAAACACATCAATAATTTCTTTTCAGACTTTCTTTTTGTCCATAGAGACAGAGAGAGGAACAGATAGGGACAGACAGACAGGAAGGAAGGGAGAGAGATGAGAGGCATCAATTCTTCGTTGTGGCACCTTAGTTCAATGATTGCTTTCTCATATGTGCCTTGCCTGGGGGACTACATCAGAGTGAGTGGCCCCTTGCTCAAGTCAGCAACTTTAGGCTCAAGCCAACAACCTTTGGGCTCAAGCCAGCAACCATGGGGTCATGTCTATGATGCCATGCTCAAGACAGGGACCCCATGCTTAAGCTGGAAGAACCCATGCTCAGGTTGGTGACCTCAGGGTTTTAAACCTGGGTCCTCAGTGTCCCAGGCTGATACTATGTCCACTGCACCACTGTCTGATCAGGCCAGACATTTTCTTAAGGTAAAAATATTTTCCTTTGATGTTCAGATTTAGAGTAGATGATGACCATATTAAGATCCAATTAACAGATGCAAAGAGCAGTTATGAAACCCAAAATATTCAAGCTACTTTTTGCCCGAACAGAATGTGGTACAAGAAAATTCAATAGTTGAAAGTTGAAAATTTAGTAATAATGAAATACAAAGTCACTGACAATCATACTTAACCGAAAAATAAGAAAATGTTAGTTATCATTTATATGTCAGTTATATTTCAATAAAACTGGGAAAAAGAAAAGCAATATAATATGAATCACTTATGTACTTTTAATATTTCTAGTAGATACAATAAGACGTTTTTTAAATTAAAAGAGAAATAAAATAAAATCAAGTCAACAAAAACCCCATTAAAATAAAGGCCCATATGGCTAAAATCAAATGTAGTATTTGTTCTTATCAGTTTAAAATAAAGGTCCATAAAACAATTGCAGTGCTTTAAATCTTAGATCTAATTGTGACCACACTAACATTTCAAATTCTGCCCTTGGAGCAGAGAGAGGCAGGAGAATGAGGAGAGCTCAAGAGGCAGAAGGGGGATAAAAACTTAAAGAGACAAAGAGACAACGGGAAAAGACAGTTAAAAAGGCACAGGGCAAGGAAAAAGGATGACAATTAAAATAAAAGGATGATAATTTCATTATAAATAGTCTTTGCCAGACTGAGGATAAACCATGTGATTTTTAGAGGACTATCCTCTTCCCCAATACTATATAAGGAAACCAAAATAAGTGATCAACTAGTCAACTCCAAGGCTTATGGAAAAGTCTTTTTTTTGAAAGTATGGCGCTTTAGAAACATTATCATAGAGCTGAGGTTCTTATTTTTCTACTTCAGAGACAAATATGAAAATTTCAAGTTATACGGAAGATGAAAAACACATGACTACTTTGAGAAAGTTTTATTTTAGTAAAAGAATTTAATTTCCTCATTTGAGGCTCATGGCAAAAACCTTGGGAACTTTTCAGGTACAGATTCCACTTTTCAAAGAGCTGTGATTTTAGATCATGGTCAACATTATTATTACTAAAGTTAACAAATTAAAATAAGAAAAATAAATCCTCTTTTTACCAATTTTAAATGTAAGCTATTCTATTAAAGATTATACAGAAAACAGTTTCAGGATCATATATAATTACTATTATCCAAGGAAATGAATAAGTTAATAAATCTATTCAGCAATAGTTACAAGGTTACCAAAAACTGTTTTGAGAGTTTTCTTAATGTTATCTCCTAATTTTTTCACTCAAGTTTTTTTTGACTCAAGTTAATTAAATGAGGCATAATTATATAGAGGAGTAAGAGGGGTACAAAAAACACATTTTATAAGTTCAACTTTAGAAAGTGTATTTCCAAGAAAATGTAAACTGGAGTTCAAGTTACACAAAATATGACTTCTAATTATGTTATGTGAAAGGTGAACCTTGTGTTAAAATTAACCTCATGACCTAAGAAAAGAATGGAATTTTGGGTTTCTAGAAGGCAGACCATAGGGACAATGCTTAACTAAACTAAGATCCTCTTTAAAACACAAATATTTAAAGAATTTTATTTTTGCCCTTTTCTTCACAAATTAAATTAACTGGAAGAGAGGGTAAGAGGAATGGGCCTTCTTCATCACTCTGTTTATTCTATTTACCTGAGACCCTCCAGCCGCAGGGACAAGGCACGCACACAGGTTTGCAATGAGACTCTCCAAGGAGACATTCAGACTATCCACATATACAGTGTAGATCAAACCCAGGCATGCCTGCAAAGGGAAGATGCATGTAGTCAGTTCATGGAAAAAGTAAGCACTTAAAATAAATGATTGTGACATCTGCCCCTAGGAAATTTCTCTTTGAACCTACTAGAGGATATTGTACAGTGACCAGGGAATAAAATTTAAGTGACAAATGTTATTAAGTTTATTAAATTTTCCTCCAGAACCAGAAGTTCTAAATGAGCTTTTGAGATGAGTTTATAAAAAGCAGAAATCCATAATTTGTAAAACAGGCGTGTGTGCTGAGATAACCACTCTAGCCAATTTGTAGGGTTTAAAACTGTTTTATTTTTTTGTCTCAACTTATTTTACAAAACACCAAATTTCAAGAAAAGTATGTAGAAATTGTATCTTGTTTTGTGATTCGTATAAATTCACAACATTAATTCTACATAAAAATTTAGCTTATGTGAATTATTATAAAAGATAGCAAAATAGGCACAGGATATTAACACTTTAAGCTTGGAAGTAGGTGTTAAAAAAGGAAGACATAATGCAATCTTTACTTATCAACTTATTAAATTTTGTAACTGAAAAATTATTTGTTGGGAATTGCCTCATTATCATTGAAATATTGACATAAAGTTAATTTTTCTAAAATACTTATAACTTCAATGTTATAAAAAAGTTTGCCGGAAATTATGTATTAATTTCCCAAATCCTTAGAAAGTTTTTAGGTATATAGAAAGTTTTAGATATAGATATATACACACATACATTCCAAAGAAGATCTATGATTTTGGATCAATTATTATTTCTACAGGGAGCAACTAAAATAGGAAAGAACAAGCCCTCTCCTTTCAAAGATTAAATGTATTTACAGGTAAATTAAGATGTTTTTCTTACATTTGAAAATTCTGAGTATCTATAAAACAAAATATCTGAAAGTAAACTATATTTTAAAGCTATGGCAGCTTTAAAAATACAAATATCCATCCTCTTTACTTCAACCTGGATTCATCAAAAGAAGGTGAGTAAAACTACACACAGTAGTTATATTACTAATGTATTTTAAATTTGCTACTGGAAATCAAATGATTTCTTTAAGCTACATAAACTTTGGAGCCAGTAAACATGGGACCTTTTATAAAAAAAGCCACTACATTCTTAAAATTTAAATAGTCACATTAACTTATTCAGGTATTTATTTCATGAAACATAAAACATTTCTGCTGTTAACATTAATTTTATCGATGAATTCCTAAATCAATTTATTTTAAATACAAAGACAGTTTAAACACAAAGAACCTGTTACCATGGTTCACTCAAAACAGATTTTACGCAAGAATATATATCAATAGCGACAACTAAGAGTTCTTTACCCTAAAAATGTCTGGATAATCTAATCTGGATACCAGCACCAGGCTTTTGGGAGCAAATACTTCTGCAGGCTGAATTAAACCAGTCAATTCCACTTCACCTTCAATCTCTTCCTTCTTTGTTCCCTAGAAAAAGAGGCATTGTAATCAACACAGACAGAATTTCCTAGGTTTAAAACTCACAAAAAAGATATATCATACTTTCAGATAATTTATAAAATCCTAAATTAATTGCAAAACATAATTTATAATATAATTTATAAAAGTAAAGAGCATACTTTGAAAGGCATCTAAATTATAAAGCAAGGCATACCTGTTTCATTTTTGAAAACCTCGTTAAGCTGCAGATCTATACCACAACTTTGAGCATTTGGTTTCTGTGTGAGGTACCAGCCAGTAAACAAAGGTAACTTAGATACATTCAAGGTATTTTAAATAGCAGCCCTAAAACTAAAAAAGACATTCATTTAAATGGAAAGTCAGTTTTCAAGAAAAGAAATATCTGTTTTAGAAGTCAGACACTAATTTTCATTTTTGTTTTTTGTCCAAATCTTTCCAACAAAAGTGATAGTCATTTAGCATTCTCAGGCTTGCAGACTGCTCGATGCTCTCAGAAGTAAAGCCCACTCAGCTCTACATTCCTTTTGCTCCTAAGCAACAACAATGTTGATTTTTTGAAAAGGAATATTTTTATACAAAAACTAAGTTTCAGAATGTGCTTTATGCCTCTGAACTATACACTGAAAAATGGTTAAACGGCAAATCTTCTGTCATATACCGTATTTCCCCATGTATAAGACGCATCTTAATTTGGGGGCCTGAAATTTGAAAATAAAAAAAATTACATAAAGTTATTGGGCTCAAGTTTTATTCATCATAAAATTCATACAATTCCTCATTACTGTCAAAACTCCCATCCATTAGCTTGTCCTCATCTGTGTCTGATGACGAATCACCATCTTCAACAATGAGTGCAAAAACAAGCGCGAGACAGTGGGAAATGCAAGTAAAAAAATCTACAACCACTGTATAAGACGCACCCAGTGTTTGGACTCCCAAATTTTTTCGAAGAAAGGCGTGTCTTATACTTGGGGAAATACAGTATATTTTACCACAATAAAAACATCTAGAATAAAAAAACCCACACACACATCCAAGCTTCAATTACTAAATATTGGTTAATAACATAAACTCTGAAAAATATTATTCCCATTTATGAGTTAAGAAACATTTCCTGTGCATCTAGTGTTCCATACTACTACATGACACACTATCAAATTTTAAATAAAAAACAACTAGTAAAGCATTCAGATTTACTTCTAGATGATGTTCTAAGATGCTGGGACATTCTCCCTAATTAGAACCCTCTTTTCTTTTCTTTACAATGATCAAAAGTCCGCTTAAAACTTACCTTCCTTCCTGAGGCCTTTCCTTTACTGATGGTTCTCTTACTTTTAATTCCTCCCACAGTTCACCAACATATCACACTTGCTCACACTTATTTCTCCTGCCAAACCTCTCCCCAAAATGCCACCAAGTGCTGCATCCACTTGACATTCCCACTTGGATGACTAACAGGTATCTCAAACATGTCAAAAACATAGCTCTAATTTTTCTCCCCAAGTTCCATTCCTCCTGCAGTATTGCCTATCTCAGTTAGTGGAATCCTCTTCTCCCATTTAGCATTAATTCATTTTAGAGAGAGGGAAGAGACAGAGAGAGAGAGAGAGAGAAGGGGGAAGAGAAGGAAGCATCAACTCCTATATGTGCCTTGAGCCGCAAGCCCAGGGCCCCAAACTGGCGACCACAGCGCTCTAGGTCAAAGCCCCATCCACCTCGCCACCACTGGTGAGGTCCGATTGCCCTTTCTTTCGTATCCCATATCCAAACTGTAAGCAAGTCCTGATTTCTTACCATCACCACTGCTACCACAATACGTGAGCCACTAACACTGCTTGTCTGGATTATTTTAACAGCCTCTCTCAACTCTGCTCTAAACTCCTCAGCCCCACTTTGCTTCCTTGCTGCTACTTAAACATGCCCGGCATTCTCCCAGCTAAGGATCTTAAGCATTTGTGTGTTATTCTTTTGCCTGGAACACTCTTTCTACAGATATGCTAATGATTAATTCTGTCATCTCCATTAGGTCTTCATTCAAGGGGACTTGTGCTTATACCCTACTTGCAACTGCAAGGCCCTAACTCTCCCTATCCCCTTTCCTTGCTTTATTTTTCTCCATGGCACTTGTTACCATCCAATATGTTATCCATTTTACTTATTGTGTTCTGCTCCATGAAGACCAGGATTTCTATCTTACTTCTTCTTGGTAATTTCCCACTTTCTAAAACAAGAGCTGGGCACATACTAGTTGATACTAAGTATTCACTTGCTGCTTACATGCAGGAATAAATTGTCTTTGTCTTTGAATAGTTTTCTGGGTATTTCACCAAGGAAAGTCTCTTTCCCTCTTCATGGAAGCCAAGAACTGTATTTTCTATTTCCTTTGGAGCCTATATAGTTTTGGTATAGTGAAAGATAACCAAGTTATTAGATGTCTATAAGATGCACATATCCAAAGGGACTATACATTTACTTTTTATGTATGATATGGTCCATATGCTCTTCACTTGTTCTTAGCTAAAAGGCCGAGACACAATCAGATATTCTTAAAAGCTTTTCATTTGTTAAAAAGCAAAGCTAAAATTAGGTTGCTTGGTTTCTGGAATCCTTAGGAATAATAAAAATGTGATGAATATAAATTTACCAAAGATTTCCACACCTAATATATCATATTCTTCATGGAATACTAATAAATTTGAAATGACAAAAGAATGACTGAAATTCCTGAAAGAGATAAAGCTATCCACATTTTTATGAGATTGTGATAAATACCCTAGAGTACCATTAGAAGTCAGCTTGAGTAAGTAATAACCATTTCAAATAAATGACCAGTAACCTACTTTAACCGAAACACAAAATAGAATGCATTGGTCATTTCTTAAAGTTTAATTTACTTCTTTAAGTAAACATTCACTAAATGGAATAGTTATTAAAAAGAAAGAAAACCAGTCTAATATAATTTAGGTAAGTATTTACCTCACCTTTTATTGCACATGATGACTTTTATTTTGCAAATGTGCTATAAATCATAAGACGTTATTTTAAATTCCAATAGCTCTCCTATAAGAATACATTTTAAGTTAGAGAAAATTCATGTTCCTTTTTTCAAAGTAAAATGTACTGATATGATAAAAACATTTAAAACCCCAAAATTTTTAGTTAAAATAAGGCTTGTTCTAGGAGACTGCAATGTGGTGTTTCTGATCAGCTTTTTTAATTCATAATTTATCATGTAAGGTAATATTGCCTCCTCTATAGCTGCTAGAATATCTTTTGTGTAATTATGTAATTATACTGGGGGGTTTTTTTGGTTTAAGTTTTACAATGAGAGACTTTCACACATTGAAAATATCTGAGAAACTAGTAAGCAGGAAATTAAAAATAGGTTACGAATGTAGATGTTATACTAAGGCCCTGAAATTTAATACATATATATATTTTTTTTTTTTTTTAGATTTTATTTATTCATTTCTAGAAAGAGAGGAGAGAGAGAGAGAGAGAGAGAGAAGGGGGGAGCAGCAGGAAGCATCAACTCCCCTATGTGCCTTGACCAGGCAAGCCCAGGGATTCGAACCAGCAACCTCAGTGTTCCAGGTTGATGCTTTATCCACTACGCCATCACAGGTCAGGCTGAAATTTAATATTTTATTGCATTTTCACATATTTTATCTCATTGAACAATATTTACAAGCATTCCTCTAACCTAAGATTATTCCTTGGTTTTAGCAGGTCCTGCTAAAGATAAAAATTTATTTTAAACACTGTTTCACGGTGACTGCAAGATTACCTTGCCTTACCTCTTATACATATCATAAGGATATGCCACAACTTCCTTACTTATAAATCTTTTCCTACCTATTATTACTATGAACTACATCTCCTACTGGGATTCCCAACTTCTATGTAGTTTACATTCATATAGTTCATAGTTTCTCTGCTTCAATAATATGGGATAAATTAGTACCCACCGTATCAAATTGCCCCAAAAGTGCTATCGCCCTTTAAACATATCTTGAGACAAAAACGCTAAGTTACTAGATTATTGATTTTATAAAGATCTTATATACAGGTACAACTTTAGGAAGGTTATCCTATCACTCAGGCAGAGCACTTCAACCTCATTCTTGCTGCATTCCTAATACTTGACTCTTGTCCCTTCTACTCAGGAAAGACTTGTTGCATTCATCATCCTTTCTGTGCTAAGTTCATTTTCAATACCACCAGTTTCACACTAAAACCTTCCTACAAAATTTCTTTAAACAATTAGTTTAAAAAGGAGGAAAACAATTATGCAAATAAAAAACTTTCAGTTCTACATTTCCTTTTGGAAATGTAACTAATTTGTTACAGTGTACCATTATACAAAGTTGCTGCAATAAAACAATTTAAAGACAAATTTTTTTCAAAATGTTAAGGACACTACTCTTTTAAGGATTCTTGCTGTATTGGCCAAGAGTTTGCTTAAAGGCTTTTAATCACCGTAAAAAAATAGAGGACTGGATGAAGAAGATGGGGCACATATACACTATGGTATATTATTCAGCTAGGAGAAATGGTGACATCGGATCACTTATAGCGGAATGGTGGAGTCTTGGTAGCATTGTGCAGGGTGAAATAAGCGAATCAGAAAAAAACAGAAACTGCAGGATTCCATACATTGGAGGGACATAAAAGCGAGACTAAGAGGCATGAACAGGAGTGTGGTGGCTATGGGGGGTGGGGGGAGGGAAGGAGGGAGAGGGAGAGGGGGAGGGGTACAGAGAGAACTGGATGGAGGGTGGCGGAGGACGATCTCTCTTCGGGTGATGGGTATACAACATAACTAAATGACAAGATAACCTGGAAATGTTTTCTTTGAATGTATGTACCCTGATTTATTGATGTCACCCCATTAAAATAAAAATTTATTTATAAAAAAAAAAAAGAAAGAGAGACAACACAGGTTCCAACAGTCCTATAGGAGTAGTCTATATATGAAGACAGCAATCATGACTGGACCACATTTTATCAAAGCACATAGCTGGAGAGATGGGAGATAGAGAGAGAATGAATTTATGCTAGTTTTTCTACCTGTATTTTTTATCAAGCAGGTTGTTAGCCTCCATCTGCAATAAAGCTATGAAGAGCTAGTAAAAAAAAAAAAAAAAAATTGAAAATAAAGGAGTCTAAGTAGTTGCAAAGTTCTGTAAGGTCACTGCCCTCTCAAAAGCACCTTTATTTCTTTCCAAATAACCTGTTAATCATGTTGACATATCCATACAATAAAACCTAGTTTATCCTTCATTGATCTGGAAAATAATGACTACGTGAAGAATACACCTTATTGGATAACAAGGCTTTAGACAAATTAAGCCACTAGTCTTCAATTCAGAATATAGTTCACCTCTAGCAAAAAACAAAAACAAAGACCCTATTATTTTCCCCACAATAGCTCCTGATGTCTATAGTATTTGAAGACAGGGCAAATTCATTTGTAGGGATACTATATATTTACTCAGAAAGCTTCCTATTTTTAAATGGCACAAAGTCCTCAAGTCTTTTAAAATATATACTCATAAGGCTGCATTTTCCAGTCTTTTTATTGGAAGCAAATAGTTATTAATTAGCAAATGGTTTAATAATCAACAAATATTAGAAACAATAACTTAAAGCCAAGTTAAAAAGATTTCTTTACTGCCCTGGCCAGTTGGCTCAGTGGTAGAGCGTCAGCCTGGCGTGCGGGAGTCCCGGGTTCGATTACTGGCCAGGGCACACAGGGGAAGCGCGCATCTGCTTCTCCACCCCTCCCCCTCTCGTTCCTCTCTGTCTCTCTCTTCCCCTCCCACAGCCAAGGCTCCATTGGAGCAAAGTTTACCCGGGTGCTGAGGATGGCTCTGTGGCCTCTGCCTCAGGCACTAGAATGGCTCTGATTGCAGCAGAGCGACGCACCAGATGGGCAGAGCATCGCCCTCTGTTGGGCATGCCGGGTGGATCCCGGTAGGGCGTATGCGGGAATCTGACTACCTCCCCGTTTCCAACTTCAGAAAAAATACAAAAAAAAAAAAAAAAAAGATTTTTTTGCTGCAGAATTTCTCAGACTTTGACATGCAAATTTCATTTGTACAATGCAAAGCAAAAAAGATAAAATGTAAAGTATTTCTCAAACTTATTTTTTAAAAAAGGCAAGGGGATTAAGAAGTACTAATTGGTAGTTACAAAATAGGCATGGGGATGTGAGGTAAAGCACAGGAGAAAGAATTATCAGCATTGTCATAACTATCTGTGGCATCAGGTGGGCACTTGAATAATTTGAGACACTGTACTAAGTATCATATCAGGTTAATAATTAATTTATTCAATCAAAGATCTATTAAATACTATTTCCCAATAAAGGAAACCAAGGCTCCTTGGAGAAATGATATTCTATGTCTCGGTCAGAAAAATGTACAAAGTGAGCCTATTTACTTTATTGTATTCAAGAGTAAAGAATCTGTCAAAGACTAACAGATTCAAACTAAACAAAAATTATAGTTGATTAAAACTCATCAAATACACAAAACCCTAAATTCGTAATAATAATTTCTTTAATTGGTCACTAATGAAAATTGTTAGGGTACCAAGTGACTATTCTGAACATTTAAAAAATAAAAAGAAATAATTCTAGTTTAAATAAATCAAGATATTTTTGAGGCAATTAAAAAAATTTAAATACCTACACGTTGGTTATGTATTAAGGAATTATTCAAAATTATAATTAATTTGTTAAATAGTATAATGACAGATTGGTGGTGATAAAACAGTCCTAATCAGTCAGAGATGCATACTAATGTATTTACAGGTGAAATATGGTATCTAGGGCTTGCTTTACAAAGCCTCCCCATAAAAAGAGTCAGGGTTTTAAATTTTAAAAGATTGACAAAATGCTGATAATTTTTAAAGCTGGGTAAAGTGTAACAAGGTTCATCACACATTACTTGCTTTAATTTTCTAGATGTTTGAGAATTTCCATAATAGAATTAAAGTAAATAAAGCTTTTATTGAGCATCTACTATGTGTTGACAATGTTCCAGGTGATAGGGATTTAGCAGCAAACAAGATATAAAGATCTGCATTCTTCTTATAGGTCTATATTCTTGTAGATCTAAATCTAAGTGCATAATCTCATTAAACCCTTCCAACAACCTTCTGAAATAGGTACTATTATCATACCTTATCTGTAATAGAGAAACTTACATGGCAAGAGAGTAAGTCATTTGCCCAAAGTCACACCTTTAATAAATTAGAAATTATATATAGAACTAAGTCCAGAGTTCAGAGATTGCTCTGTTAAAAGCTAAAACTTTAACAGGGAACTTAAAAAAAAACATCCAATTCAACCTTCTCATTTTATAGACAAGTAAATGGAGATTCAGAGAGATTTATAGTTGGCATAAAAACTATAAAAGATGATTAATAATATGCAAATTCATTTGTGTATAAAACACATATTTACTGAGTGTCTATTAGGCGCCAAGCACTAAGGCTACAGTGGTGACACAGCCCCTACTCTTAAAAAAGCATACATTCTAGTGAGGGAGATCAAGTGAAAAGATAAATAAACAAATGAGCAAAATTATATATTTGTGGTAAGTCCTATGAAGAAAAAAAAAGAGAGAATGAAGAGTTAAGAGTGACGGAGAGGACACACAGAGCCAAGGAAGTCGGAGAAGGCCTCTCTGTGAAGGTGCTGCTGGAGCAAACATCTGCAAGACAATAAGCAACTAGAGTGTTGAAAATGTAAGGGCAGACCATTCCAGATTGTAGTATATTTTAAGAAACAGAATAGCAGCCAGATATATGAAACCTAAGTAACTGGAGGGAAAACAGCAGCATTTGGACAGGTAGTAGGAGTTAAATTACCTAGGATCTTGAAGCCAAAATAAGAAGTGTGAATTTTTCCTCCCCCTCCTTTTTTTTTTTGTTCACAGAGATAGAGAGAGGGACAGATAGGGACAGACAGACAGGAAGGGAGAAAGATGAGAAGCATCCGTTCTTCGTTGCTCCACCTTAGTTGTTCAATGATCGCTTTCTCATATGTGCCTTGACCGGAGGGTTACAGCAGAGTGAGTGACCCCTTGCTCAAGCAAGCAACGTTGGGTTCAAGCTGCTGAGCCTTGCTTAAACTGGATGAGGCCCGTGTTCAAGCTGGCGAACTCAGGGTTTTGAACCTGGGTCCTCCGTGTTCCAGTCCGATGCTCTATCAACTGTGCCACCGCCTGGTCAGGCAGGAGTGTGAATTTTTCTACTATGTGCCTTAGGAATCTGCTGAAGGAGGGCTTTATGTAAGGAGGATAATCTCAATTCTGTTTTTAAAAGATCACCCTTGATGCTGAATGGTGAACAGCTTAAAGAGGCAAAAGCAAAAATATGAGGGCTGGTTATTAAGTCTATTTGATAGTTCAGGCAAGATACATGGTGAAGCAGTAAGAGGAGAAGACAAAGAATAGTAGATGATTAAGGATTTATTTTGGACAGGGATCCCCAAACTTTTTACACAGGGGGCCAGTTCACTGTCCCTCAGACCGTTGGAGGGCTGGACTATAAAAAAAACTATGAACAAATCCCTATGCACACTGCACATATCTTATTTTAAAGTAAAAAAACAAAACGGGAACAAATACAATATTTAAAGTAAAAAAACAAGTAAATTTAAATCAAGAAACTGACCAGTATTTCAATGGGAACTATGGGCCTGCTTTTGGCTAATGAGATGGTCAATGTGTTCCTTTCATTGACCACCAATGAAAGAGGTGCCCCTTGCGGAAGTGCAGCGGGGGCCGGATAAATGGCCTCAGGGGGCCGCATGTGGCCTGCGGGCCATAGTTTGGGGACTCCTGATTTTGGAGGTAGAAATGACAGGATTTTTGGATGGCTATCCTAATGTGAAAGATGAAAGAAAGGGAGAACAAGGGATAACTTAAAATTTTTTTTGAACTCTGATGGATAGCAATGCCATTTATTGAGATTAGGATAACTAAGAAGAAACAGATTGGGGCTGGGGTTGGGAGAAAGGAATGGGGAGTAACCAGGCGGTAAGTAACTAGCCTGACACATATTATGGGCTTAATAAATGTGAATTCTATTCCTCTTTCAACCAGTGTCTTAACTATTATATAACAGCAGGACAGCTAGAAGCTGAAACTCTATTTAGAATTAATGGCATAAAGTCAATTATATCTCAATTTTTAAGAATGACTATAAAAACAATGTAAAGTTAATCATAAATGTTACTGATATAGAACTATATCAATGTAAATAAAACAGGTTTATAAAAGTACTTATATGGTGTAAATGTGTGTTTTTATATATGTATATTTTTTAATTAAATATGTTTACATTTATAATATGAAGGAGAAAAAGCCTGGAAGGTTATTCTCCAAAAGATTAACAGTTGTCTTTGGGTCATAGGATTATAGTTGATATACACCACATAAAAATACTATACACATATCCAGAGGAAAATAATTTCCTAAAATATTTATGTTTATATTATCTTTTTAACAAAAAGTTCAAAGTTATAAAAATTAAACAGAAATGTATTAGTATGTGTTTATTTATGAAACATTGACTATATAGTTGGCCACACAGTGGTACAGTACCTATGTCAGGAAATTTATAATCTAGCTTAAGTGCTAAAACTAACACAGGTGAAATAACATTAACCAGTACAAAACAATATTGTAACATTTTGAAAATTCATATTTAAAGTGCTCAGAAAATTCTGAGAAGGGATGAGGACCACAGCAGTGAGCTAGGACTTAAAGGATAACAGAACAGTAAGAGGGAAGGATAAAGAGAAAAGAAGAAATCCAACAATGAGGCAAGTCTAAACACCAAAGAGGTGAGGTTGGCAAGCTTGAATTGCAGTACCTATCAACCCTCCCTTTCCTATCCTAATTTAATCCTATGTACCTTGTAAAAATACAATCTACTGCCCTGGCCAGCTGGCTCAGTGGTAGAGCATTGGCTCGGCGTGTGGATGTTCCAGTTCGATTCCATCAGGGCACACAGGAAAAGCGACTATCTGCTTCTACACCCCTCCCCTTTCTCTCTCTTTCCCTCTTTCTCCCTCCCTCTTGCTCTCTCTCTCTCTCTCTCTCTCTCTCTCTCTCTCCTGCTCCCACAGCCATGGCTTGATCGATTCAAGTGCATCAGCACCAGGTGCTGAGGATGGTTCCATGGAGCCTCCGCCTCAGGCACTTGGTTGCAAGCATGGTCACAGATGGGCTGAGCATCAGCCCCAGAAGGCGTTGCTGGGTAGATCCTGGTCGAGGCGCATGCAAGGGTCTGTCTCTCTATCTCTCCTCCTCTCACTTGGAAAAGAAAAATAATATGATAAGCTAAACACTAAAATTTTATGCTAGACATATTTAACTAAAATTCCTTGCCTATTTTGACATTATTAGTTGATAAAATGAATTAATTTAAAATAAGAAATATGATAATGGTATTTTGTTGATGGTTTTAGTTTTTGGCATATCTTATTTCAATAATTCTGACCACATATGTTTAAAATATGGTCACTGCCACTAAAGTATGTTCCTGCTCATCATTTATCCTCAAGACATAATTGATTCTAGTTTCAATTGTTAGGAAGTACTCAAGAACTGTTTGGTGTATCTCAGCAAGTTTCAACCTTTTCCATTTCATGGCACACACAAACTGATTACTAAAATTGTATAGCACAGCAAAAATATATTTTTTGCTTATCTGACTTTTAAGTTCTATGATTGTAAGTTTACCAATTCATAGGTTAAATAAAATTTGCTTCCTTGGAATCCCTGATGGAAAACCTTTATGCTAGGCACAAAGATCAAGAGTTTTTTGTTTTGTTTTGTTTTTTACTGAGAGAGACAGACAGAGACAGAGAGGAACAGATAGGGACAGAGAGACAGGAAGGGAGAGAGATGAGAAGCAACAATTCTTCATTGCGGCTCCTTAGTTGTTCATTGATTGCTTTCTCATATGTGCCTTGACTGTGGGGCTCCAGCAGAGCCAGTGACCCCTTGTTCAAGCCAGGACCATCGGGTCGTGTCTATAATCCCATGCTCAAGCCAACGACCCAGTGCCCAAACCAGATGAGCCTGTGCTCAAGCCAGATGAGCCTGCACTCAAGCTGGTGATCTTGGGGTTTTGAACTTGGGTCCTCCATGTCCCAGTTCGATGCTCTATCCACTGCGCCACCACCTGGTCAGGCTTTTTTAAAAATATATATATATTGAAACTTTGTTTAATGATCATATATAATGGCATATTGAAACATTTCATAAAAAAATAAAACATCTGGTTATAAACAACTAACAAGCAATGAATTCTTGCAATGCACATTCATCTAAAAAGTATGTCTTGGTCAGTATTCTGTGGATCATAATTTGGGCAGAAAATTTAAAGCATATCTAAAGTAAACAAAATTTTAAAGTATCTTAAAACTTCTCATCTTTCTCCCTTCCTACGTGTCTGTCCCTATCTGTCTCTCTCTCTGACTCTCTGTCTCTGTCAAAAAATCAGATACAGTTAACTTGATAGAATAATAAAGATAATATAATACTAGAAGTACTTACTTCATTTTACAAACTAGCAATCTCATGCCAAAGGAATGAAGTAACTTGTCAAGGTCATTCACTCATTAAAGGTACAATGGGGATTAACAAATCAAGTCTTCTAACTCTTGGGCTAGCTCTCTTTACACTCTTCATTCTTATATATATAACTTTTTTCGAAGAAACTGTTTAGAAGCGATAACATATGATAAGTCAAAATGTAAATATGGAAAGATGTTCAGACTTTTTTCCCTCTAAGTATTTTTGGATGTAATAATCTTTTTGTGTTTAAATGAAACAGTAATAACAATACACAGTTCTTACTTCAGCCCTTCACGGTACAAAATTGTTGTCAAAGTTTAAGAAAAGACATTTAATGGTGAAGGACTTCAGGAATTTGCTCTCAAAACTTGTTCTCTGTTGTTGTAATGTCTCATATAATTTTAAGCAGATAATTTTAACTAATCATAGCTAATTCATTAAAGTTTTTCCCTAATAATTACACATGTGAGAATGTCAAAGGGACTGTTAAGATTCATCATTCTGTCCACCAGCCAATTCTCACTTGAAAAATGGGGAGCAGATGAATATAGAACTCTTTTGTAAAATACACAATCTTCACCATTCCTATTATAAGAAGAATCCCATGTGGATATTTGTATATGTTGCAAATTATCAAACTACGAATAAATTCAGAATATATACAATATAAATCTCCCAATTTTTTTTACCTGTCCGAGTTATGTTACTTATGCTAGTTTTTACTAGACTCTCTGTGTTGAATAAGTATGAGGATTAGTCTACAAAATACTATTCAAGTATATGTTGATTATATTAGAAGGAAGCTCAGTTTCACACTTCTCTATGTATAATTTCTAATTCAGTTAGGTAGATTTTCATGAACAAAACCCTCCTTAAGGGAATTAATATTTTTTCCAAAAAGATATTCATCATAGTGTTATTTATAATATTGACAAAAGGGGAAGTAAATGCCCATTAGGAAATTAAGTGTATAATATCCATATGGTCAATCAGTATGTAGATATTAATTATATCTATGGAAAGTTTTAGTTAAAAAAACAAAACCTTTATTATTGAAAGAAAATATGTCAAACTATTTTTTTTTCTCTTCTCTTACTTTTCTCCCAATACATTCTAAGTTTTCTACAATGAGCAGAATGTAGTTTGGTACCAGGGTGGAGAGTAAAGAGAAACAAACAAAAAAATGACTGGATTGTCCTTTAGAAAAATCTATCAAATGTTTTGTATGTAATTCCCTCCACTGCTCCAAGTATTCCCATCAGTTTAGAAATCCATTTTTATTACTTCATTTTTCCAGGCAAATTGCTCAATCATTTGGAATTTGTCTTTATTATAAGCATTTAAATTTATTTTATTTTCTCATAAATCTCAACGCTAAATAAGATTTATTCAAATGTACAGATTCCATTGATTTGTAATGCTTTCATTCAGATATTGATAATAAATAATAAACAGAACCAATTATGGTCTTACTCTTGACACATTCTTGAATCAATAACAAACTGATATCATTTTTGCAACCTCCTTTTAGTATTTACTTTTTGGAGGCAGATAGATTCCAGTTGACATAGTACCTAAATGTCCCTGGCTAAGTCTTTTAGCCTCTTCTTTAAAATGGGAATAAAAGAGCTACCACGTGACACAGCAATCCCTCTCCTGGGTATCTACCAAAATATATGGAAACTGTTTGTTTTTTTCTTCTTCTTTTCCAAGTGAGAGGAGGGGAGATAGAGAGACAGACTCTCACATGTGTCCAGACCAGGATCTACCCGGTCCCGCCCCTCTCCATTCTGGAGCTGATGCTCTCCCCATCTGGGGCCATGCTCACAACTCATGAGGTGAGGCTCCATGGAGCCATTCTCAGCACCTGGGGCCAATGTGCTCAAACCAATTGAACCATGGCTGCGGGAGAGGAAGAAAGAGAGAGAAGAAGAGGGAGAGAGAGAGAGAGAGAGAGAGAGAGAGAGAGAGAGAGAGAGATTGATTCTGGCTCTTCTGGTGGAGAAGCAGATGGTTGCTTTTCCTGTCTGCCTTGACTGGAAGTTGAACCTGGGACATCCACAAGCTGGGCCAATGCTCTACCACTGAGCAAATCAGCCAGGGCCTTAGAAACTTATTTGTAAAGACATATGTACCTCTATATTCATGGCAGCATTATTCATGGTAGCCATGGCATGGAAACAACCTCAGTGTCCCTAGATCTATGATTGGATAAAGAAGATGTAGTAGATATCAGTCATAAGAAAGGATAAAATATTGCCATTTGTAACAACATAGATGGATCTTGAAAGTATCATGTTAAGTGAAATAAGTCAGATGAAAAAGGACCAGAATTGTATGATTTTACTCATATGTGGGATATAAAACTGAAAGCAACAAATGAACAAACAAGACAAGCCAACTCATAGAAACAACAGTATGAAGGCTGCCAGTGGGGAAGAGGGCGGGGGAGGATATAGAGGGTAAGGGGTCAAATATATGGTGACAGAGTGATACTAGACTATGGGTGGTGAGCACACAATGCAATATACTGATGATGTATTATAGAATTGTATATTTGAAACATAATATTAATCAATGCTGCCCTATTAACTTAATTTTAAAAATCTGTATTATAAGTACATATAATAAATAAAAATAAGAATGTTAAAACATATCAAGTGGTGTTTTTATAAGAATAAAATAAAATAAACTACATATGAATTAAAGAGAATAAATAAAGTATTGTAAAACTTTTAGCATAGTGCCTTGAATATGATAAACCTTTGATGTATCATAAGTACTAAAATATTTTTTCCTATCCATAAGCTTTTTGCCTGGCGTGTCCATTTTTCTTTCCCTTAGTCTAAGTCTTAAATCATGTGTTTTAAATGTCCACTGAGTCATTTAAACTTTGCAAGACTTATTCCAGCAACCCAGTCTTAAATTAACTCATTAATTCATTAAATTGGTTCTAGTATATGGTGTGTACTTTGTAATACTTTATAATTACTCTTTTGTTTTTGCCTCCCAAGCTAGATTTTAAGTGATCTGAGAAGATGCATATCTCATGCCTGCTATGCATCTCTTTCTTGAGTCCTCATTTACGTTTCCAAAGTATCCTCATTCATTCCCCAGCTTACTTTGATGATATTTTGTTTCCTAACATACCAAATGTCTTTACTGCAAATTTCATCAATATTGTTGGTTCATAAATACTTTTAAAAACACATTTAAAAACTTTAAAAGTGATACAACTCAATAATTTAGATAGGTCAATCGATTTTTTTTAAAATATAGTATAAAAAACAATCATATCTATCATAATTTACTGACTACTTAAAAAATGTACAATCACATTGAATAATTTTAAAACTATATTATCAAAACTTTTTTTTAAGTTTTTTTATAATTTATTCATTTTAGATAGGAGAGTGAGAGAGAGAGACAGAGAGAGAGAAGGGGGGAGGAGCAGGAAGCATCGACTCCCATATGTGCCTTGACCAGGCAAGTGCAGGGTTTCGAACTGGCGACCTCCAGGTTGACGCTTTATCCACTGCGCCACCTCAGGTCAGGCTATTATCAAAACTTCTATACCAGAACATTTTCTCATGATTCTGACAGTGTACTCTATCTTAGAAAGATAAGGGGCAACATTTTTTAAGTTGCACAATTATACTTTGGATGGTGTGTGTCCCTAAGTTTCTCCTCTATTTAGGCTTCCAAATAATGTGTCATAGTATATCTGGTATGAAGTAATTCACACCAAATGAGAATTAAAAGATCTATTTTTGAAATGATGATATGATCCAAAAAGAAAAGAAAAACACATTTTTTTAAATAAACAACACAGTTGACTGTTCACACTGAAAATGGGAACATTACTGATGACCTATAAAAAAACTTCATTTGGGTTTTAATGTTTCCCCCCAAAATTCTACCTCCTTGTTTGTACTATTTTCAGGGCCAGTTCAAAATTCATTAACTTTCTGTTCTGAGCACAGAAAAGCTGTCATACAATTCTGATTAGTACCTACTACCTAACCACAATTATATAGGAGCCAGAATTTTTATGACTTATTTATAATTTCAGAATATTGGGAAAACCAGTAAGAAGCAGATTCTAACCTATTAATTGATTATAAAAACTAAATAAGGTATATATTTTTGGTCCACTTAAAAATGCAAATAGAAAAATTTTGGAGTTAAACACGGTAATTTTTTAAACACTGATTTCAAATACACAAAAACCTATATCTTAGTTTACAACATTCCGTATTCAAATCTGCCAGGGTTTCATGGAGAAAGAGTTTCTTTCAAGGCCAAAAAGAGGCAAGGAGTAAGATAAGCCTGGATTAGCTTGTTATAATAAAAAGTTAAAAAAAAAAAAAGCTTTTTAAAACTATGATGGAGTTGTTTAAAGAATATAGGAACAAATCTGAAGTAGTACCTGTGGGTCAATACCAGGATAATTTGTGCGTTAACAAACACAAGAAAAACCATTAATTACATACTACCAAAGAAAAAAGAAATTGGAACACATGAATCTGTATCTCAGACAAGGTGGAAATGCTCTGTGCTTGTCAAAAATGTCAACTACTCACTGGTAAAGTAGAAGGGGTATGGAGTTGGAAGACTCTTGATAACACTGTATTGTATAATTGAAGTTTACTGAGAGTAGTTCATAAGTGTTCTCATCTTTTTTTTAAAAAAGGGTAAATATGTGAGGTGAGGGATGTGTTAATTAAGTGGATGGGGGAATCCCTTCCACAGTATATCTGTATAGTGAATCACCACTCTAAATATCTTACAATTTTGTCAATTATACCTTAATAAAGGAAAAAAAGACAATATAGGAGGTATAAAGAAATTATAGAAATTCTTGGATATTTTTCTAACTTTTAATTTGGAAATAACTTTAAACTTACAGAAAAGTTAAAAGAACATATATATCCTTTACCCACATTCACTTGGTTTTAATACTTTACCGAATTTCTTTATTACCATAAAGAATATTCTTTATTATTTCTAATAGGTACCTCCCTTCGTCCTTCATTCCCTCTTTCTCCTTACACATAAACATATTTTTTCCTGAATCATTTGAGAGAAATTTGTGTGTATTATCTCCCTCAGACTTCATGCTGAAAGTTTCTACTCCTTCACCAACCTCCCACGATTTCTCCAAACCCTCAGCCCCCAAGACCACGATTTTGTTCTCTATTTTTATAAGCTTGACTTTTTCCCCCATAAGAGTCTACATGTAAATGATGTAATGCACAATTTGTCTTTCTTTTTCTGGCTTATTTCACTTAGTATTATGCCCTCAACTCCATCCATGTTATGATAAACAGGAGGATTTCCTTCTTTCTTGCAGCTAAATAATATTCCTGTGTATGTGTGTGTGTCACACATTTATCCATTCAACTATTCATAGACACTAAGGTTGTTTCCAAGTCTTGGCTACTGTGAATAATGCTGCAATGAGCATGGGAATACAGATATCTCTGTGATATCCTGTTTTCATTTCTTTGGATATATATATAATCAGAAGTGAAGATTACTGAATCTTATGGCAGCTCTATTTGCAATTTTTTGAGGAGCTTCCATACTGTATTCCACAGTGATTACACCAATTTACATTTTCACCAACAGTGCATGGGGGACTGGTTTTCTCCATAACCTTGCCAATACTTACCTCTTGTCTTTTTTATAACAATTATTCTTGAAGATATTAGGTAATATCTCATTGTAGTCTTGATTTGCACTTTCCTAAAGATGTTAAACATCTTTTCATGTACCTGTTGCTATTTGTATATCTTCTTTGGAAATATGTCTTTTCAAGACCTTTGTTTATTTTTTAATCAGATTTTTTTTATTGTTGCATGAGTTCTTTATATATTTTAGATATTAACCCCTTATCAGGTATAGGATTTGCAAATATTTGCTCCCATTCCATAGGTTCCTTTTGATCTTGTTGATAGTTTCCTTTGATGTTCAGAAACTTTACATAATCACACTAATTTTTGCTTTCATTGCCATTGCTTTTGCTGTCAAATGTAAAAATTCATTGCCAAGACTTCATCAAGGAACTTACTCCCCATGTTTTCTTTAAGCAGTTACTTGATTTCATGTCTTACATTCCAGCCTTTAATCAATTTTAACTTATTGTTGTGTGTGGTATAAGATAGGGATCCAGTTTTCCCAACACTATTTATTGGACAGACTATCTGTTCAGCATTCTATATCCTTGGTTACTTTGTCACAAATTAATTTATTTCATAAGCATGTTGTTATTTGTGTGCTTTATATTGTTCCACTGACCTATGAATTTGTTTTTATGCAAATACCATACTGTTTTGATTACTCTAATTTTATAATATAGGTCAAAAACAGAAAGTGTGATGATTCCAACTTTATTATTTCTAAAGATTACTTTGGTTATTTGGGATCTTTTGTGATTTCATATAAAGTTTATGATTCTGTGTTCTATTTCTATGAAAAATACCACTGGAATTTTAATAGGGATTGCACTGAAACTGTAGATTGTTTTGAGTAGTATGGACATTTTAAAATTATTAATTCTTCCCATCCATTGGCATGGGATAGCTTTTCATTTATCAATCTTCACCAGAGATATTGGCTTGTATTTTCTTTTCTGTAGCATCTTTGTCAAGTTTTAGTATCAGTCCCTGGTTGGATAGCTTGGTTGGTTAGAGCAGTGGTTGTCAACCTGGTCCCTACAGCCCACTAGTGGGCATTCCAGCTTTTATGGTGGGCGGTAGCGGAGCAACCAAAGTATAAATAAAAACATAGATTTAACTATAGTAAGTTGTTTTATAAAGATTTATTCTGCCAAACTTAGTGAAAATCAAATATAAAGTACTTGGTAAGTAATTATTATTATATGATTTAACTTGCTGTAACTCTACTTTATAAATTTTATAAAGTAAAGTTACTTCCCTACTTTATAAATCACCATTACTGTGGAACTGGTGGGTGGTTAGAAAATTTTACTACTAACAGAGATACAAAAGTGGGTGGTAGGTATAAAAAGGTTAACTAACCCTAGGTTAGAGCATTGTCCCAAAGCAAGAGGTTGCCAATTTGATCCCTGGTCAGGGCACATACAGGAACAAATCTATATTCCTATCTCTCTTCCTTTTTCTCCCTCTAAAATCAATCAATAAAAAAATTTTTTTTAAGTTTTGGTATTAGGGTAATGCTGGCCTTTTAAAATGAGTTTGGAAGTGTTCCTCCTGTTTTATTCTTTTGAAAGAGTTTCAGAAGAATTGGCAGTAATTCTTTAAATGTATGGTAGAACTGACCAGTATAACCTTCAGGTCCTGACCTTTTATTTTCTCTTCTTTTTTTAAATTATTTTTATTTATTCATTCATTTTTTAGAGAAGAGAGAGAGAGAGAGAGAGATTGAGAGAGAGTGAGAGCGAGACAGAGAGAGGGGGGAGGAGCAGGAAGCATCAACTCCCATATGTGCCTTGACCGGGTAAGCCCAGAGTTTTGAACCAGTGATCTCAGCATTCCAGGTCGACGCTTGATCCACTGCGCCACCACAGGTCAGGCCCTGAACTTTTCTTAGGTGAAAGGAATTTGATTATTGAGCCAATATCTTGACTACTAATTGGTCTGCTCATATTTTATAATCCTTCATGATTCAATCCTGATAGGCTGTATGTTTATAGGAATTTATTCATTTTTGCTAGGTAGTCCAATTGTTGGCATGTAATTATTTAAAAGTCTTTATGATTCTCTTTGTGTGATATCAGTTCTAATGTCTTCTCTTTCATTTCTAGTTTTATTTAAGTATTTCCTCTTTTTTCTTGGCGAGCATAGGTACAGGTTTGTCACTTTGTTTATTTCTTCAAAAAACCATTGATTGTTTCTATGGTCTTTTTACTCTCTATTTCATTATTTTGCTCTGATTATTATTTCCTTCCTCTACTATCTTTGGGCTTTGTTTTTCTTTTTCTAGTTCCCTTTAGTTGTTTATTTGATTAATAGAAGTGTTTATCACTATAATCTTCACCCTTATATCTACTTTTGCTTCATCTCATAATTTAGGTATGTTGTATTTTCATTCTCATTTGCTGCAAGATAATTTTTTATCCCTATTTTCGTTTTATTTTTGATCCACTGATTGTTCAGGGGCATGTCATTTAACCTCCACATATTTGTGAATTTTCCAGTTTTCTTCTTGTAATTAAGTTCTAGATTCATATTTTTGTGGTTGGAAAATATGCTAGATATAATTTTAATCTTCTTACTTTTATTAAGACTTGTTTTGTGGTCTAACATCTGGTCTATCCGGTAGAATGTTCCACATGTGCGTGAGAAGAATGTGTGTTCTCTGCTACTGTTAGATGTAAGTGCCTGTTAGGTCCATCTGATCTAACGTGTTAAGTACAGTTTTCCTTATTAATTTTGTGGTATTATCTATCCATGGTTGAATGTGGGATACTGAAGTCCTCTATTATTATTTTGCTTCTGTTAATTTTTCCCTTCAAAACTATTAATATTTGTTTTATATACTTAGGTGCTCTAATGGTGGGTGAATAAATATTTGCAATTGTCTTGATGAGTTGGCTACTTTATCATTATACAATGACCTTCTATGTCTCTTATCACAGTTTTGGCTTAAAATCTATTTTGTCTTATCTAAGTATAGCTACTCTAGCTTTCTTTTCATTTCTAATTGTGTGAAATATCTTCTTTTTTTTTTTGGTCCCTTCCTATTCAGTTTGGGTGTGTTGTTAAACCTAAAGTGAGTCTATGATAAGGAGCATATAGTTTGGTCTTGTGTGTATGTGTGTGTTAATCCATTTAGCCATTCTGTGAATTTGGATTAGAGAATTTGGTCCATTTACATTTAAAGTAATTCTTGATGGGTATGTACTTACTATTGCCATTTAGTTGTTTTCTGTATATTTTTAAATTCCTTTCTTTGTTCCTTTCTTCTTCTCTTGCTCTCTTCCTTTGTGATTTGATGATTTTATAGAGTGGTATGCATAGATTCCATTTTCATTATCTGTTGCTTTTTGGTTACCATGAAGACATAAAATAACTCATACCTGTAAGAGTCTATTTTATTATTATACTTTATATATATATATTTTTAGTGAGTGAGTGAGAGAGAGAAAGAGACAGACTGGCAGACAGACAGGGACAGGCAAAAGAAGGGAGAGAGATGAGTAGTGTCATCTCATAGTTGCGGCATCTTAATTATTCATTGATTGCTTTCTCATATGTGCCTTGACCAGGGGGATCCAGACAAATCAGTGACCCCTTGCTTAAACCAGAGACCTTGGGCTTAAGCCAGCAACCTTGGGCTTCAAGCCAGCAACCTTTGGGCTCAAGCTGGATGAAGTCGCACTCAAACAGGTAACCTTGGGGTTTCAAACCTGTGTCCCTCAGCGTCCCAGGCTGATGCTCTATCCACCATCTGATCAGGCAGGAGTCTATCTTAAATTGACAAAAACTTAAGTTTGAACATATTCTAAAGCTCTACATCCCCTATTGGTTTTTTTTTTTTTTTTTTTTTGTATTATTTTATTATTTTTTTATTTTTCTGAAGCTGGAAATGGGGAGAGACAGTCAGACAGACTCCCGCATACGCCGACCGGGATCCACCCGGCACGCCCACCAGGGGCGACGCTCTGCCCACCAGGGGGCAATGCTTCGCCCCTCCGGGGCATCGCTCTGCTGTGACCAGAGCCACTAGCGCCTGGGGCAGAGGCCAAGGAGCCATCCCTAGCGCCCGGGCCATCTTTGCTCCAATGGAGCTTTGGCTGCAGGAGGGGAAGAGAGAGACAGAGAGGAAGGAGGGGGGGGGGTGGAGAAGCAAATGGGCGCCTCTCCTATGTGCCCTGGCCGGGAATCAAACCTGGGTCCCCCGCACGCCAGGCTGACGCTCTACCGCTGAGCCAACCGGCCAGGGCCCCCTATTGTTTTTGATGTAAAATTTATATGCTTTTATTTTGTATATCCTTTAAAATTATTGTAATTGTAGTTATTTTTCTACTTTTGTCCTTTAATCTTCATGCTATCTTTATAAGGGATTAACCTCCATCATTACAATATTAGATTGTTCTGAATTTTACCATATATCTACCTTTACAAGTAAGATTTATATTTTCATATGTTATCTTGTTACTAATTAATACCCTTTCATTTCAGCTTAAACAGGTTCCTTTAACACTTCTTGTAAGGCCAGGGTACTGGTGATGAGTTTCTTTAGCTTTTGCTTTTCTGAAAACTCATTCTTTCTCCTTTAATGCTGAGTATCCTTGGTTGTCAGTTTTTGTCTTTCTGCACTTTGAATATATCTTGCCATCTCCTTCTGGTGGCAGTTTTGCTGAAAAATCTGTTCATAGTCTTATGGGGGTTCCCTTTCATAAACAAATTGCTTTTCTCTTACTGCTTTTAAAATTCCTTTCTTTAACTTTTGACACTTTAATTATAATGTCTTGATGTTGGTCTCTTTGGTTCATCTCATTTGGAACCTGCTGGCCTTCATGGAGCTGTATGTCTGTTTCTTCTCCAAATGAGGGAAGTTTTCAACTATTATTTCTGCAAATAGTTTTCTGCCCCTTTCTTTCTCCTTTTACTTTCTAGGATTCCTATAATGCAAATGTTGATCAGCTTGATGTGGTCCCATGAGACCCTTAAGCTACCTTCACTCTTTTTCATTCTTTTTATTCTTTGCTGTTTAGTTGGATGATTTCCACTGCCCTGTCTTCAAGTTCACTGATCCTTTCTTCTGCTTCATCTAGTTTGATATTGAATCCCTCTACTGTATTTTTCTGTTTGATTATTTATTTATTTATTCTTCAGCTCTAAGACTTCTATTTTATATTTCTCTGCTGAAATTGTCACTTTATTCATCCAGTCTTCTTCTAAGTCCAGTCAACATATTTATAACCATTAATCTGAATTCTTTATCAGGTAAATCACTTATTTCCACTTCATTAAGGTCTTTATCCAAGGTTTTATTTCTTCATTTTTTGAACTCTCTATGTTAATTTCTATGCATTAAATAAAACCACCACCTCTCCTAGTATTCAAAAAGGAGTATCTTGTAGGAGATATATATGCCTTATTATTCAACCTTGCCCTAACTCTTAGTTAGCAGGCAAAACTTAAGATTGTTCCTGCACCCACTTTATTCTTAATGCTCCCTGTAACTGAAGGTATGCTGAGACCTGTCAGTGTACAAGCAGAAGGATCTCAGTCAGCACCTAGATTCAGGTTGATTAGAAGCCGGGCCTTCAGGCACCAGCTTTTAATGTATACAAATATGCTTCTTTCAGTAAACTACTTGGAGATGGGTGTTTCTGTCTGCTCCCTTTGCACTGAACACTGGAAGAAATATTCAGTTAAGAATTTTTTTTTATTTGCTATAGCTCTGTGGGACCTGGGAGCTCCAGCCCTGCTTTCAACCAGAACCTAAGGATTAAACAGGTATATCCCTTGGATGGCAGATGAAAAATGTGAAGCACCAGATGTGTGCACAAACTCTTTACAAAGAGAAACCAGTGAACTAAAGTGAGCTAGAGAGAGAACTAGAAGACCATATCTGACAAACACCTTAGTCTCAAGGGGGAATCAGAATCAACTTCTAGATGTGAGCTAAATTAGAAACGCAAACCTCAGACAGCAGCTTCTAATGTATGCAAACAGAACTTTTTTCTTGGAAAGACTGCAAGATGGGCATTTCTCTCAGCACCTATCATACTGAGCCTTAGAAAGATAGCCACAGCATATCTTTTTGAACCCATTAGGAACTCTTTACTTTCTATAGCCTGGTGTGTCTCATGAGCACATGTCCCACTGGCTTCCAGAGCTAGGAGATGTGGGGGCCCATTCTTCAAGTGAAAATTTTAACATTTAGGGGCTAGATATTGAGTCCAAATTTTCACACCTCATGGAGTAGCTGGAAAGTTTTTGTTTGTTTGTTTTTACAGAGACAGAGAGAGAGTCAGAGAGAGGGATAGAGACAGATAGACAGAAACGGAGAGAGATGAGAAGCATCAATCATTAGTTTTTCGTTGTGACACCTTAGTTGTTCATTGATTGCTTTCTCAGATGTGCCTGGACTGTGGGGCTACAGCAGACCAAGTAACCCCTTGCTCAAGCCAGCAACCTTGGGTCCAAGCTGGTGAGCTTTGCTCAAACCAGATGAGCCTGCGCTCAAGCTGGCGACCTCGGGGTCTTGAACCTAGGTCCTCTGCATCCCAGGCCAAAGCTCTATCCACTGCACCACCGCCTGGTCAGGCGTAGTAGCTGGAGGTTTTAAGTTCCTTCTTGACTGCCTATCACTGTTCCAGGGATAGGGTTTATATTAAGATTTCATCTTATCCTTTTCTACTTGCTTCAGTGTAGGTATTTTCTCACTTGCTGGACGTATAGGACTTGCTCAGAAATTTCTGGATTTCTTTCGGTGGGAATTGTCTTGTGTGTAGCTGTAGATACAGTATGCCTGTGGAAGAAAGTGAGTTCAGGAGCTTCATATGTCACCATCTTAGATTGTAACCTCCCTACACTGTCTTAATGTATTACTATTCTGTCAGTTTACTTTGGGGGGAAGGGGTTAGTTGTAAAGGAGAGAGAAGGAAGAACTTAAATCAGCACAGTAAATTTAATTAGAAAATTCTAGAAAACTGTGAAGAGATACCCTCAAGCATATGGAAAGAAAAGAAAATGCTGCATTCTCAGCACTGACTTAAATTCTAAAGATCATCACGGATAAAAATGAAAGGTCACCTAAAAGAGAAAAAGAAACCCTTGACTAAAGAACAGTCTTTCTTATGTAGACTGAATTGATCAAAATAGGGTTTTGTTTTTGTGTGTGTGACAGAAACAGAGAGAGTCAGAGAGAGGGACAGATAGGGACAGACACACAGGAAGGGAGAGAAATGAGAAGCATCAATTCTTTGTTGCAGCTCTTTTAGTTATTCATTGACTGCTTTCTCATATATGCCTTGACTTGGGGGCTATAGCAGAGCAAGTGACCCTTTGCTCAAGCCTGTGACCTTGGGCTCAAGCCAGCAACCATGGGGTCATGTCTATGATCCCATGCTCAAGCCAGTGACCTCACACTCAAGCTGGTGAGCCCGCACTCAAGTCGGATAAGCCTGTGCTCAAGCTGGCGACCTCGGGGTTTTGAACCTGGGTCTTCCATGTCCCAGTCAGATGGTCTATTTACTGTGCCACTGCATGGTCAGGCCAAAATACGAATTTGATTAGCTAATTTTTAACAATATCCACCAAAACATTATCCAGAACACATATTACTATAGTCACAGACCTCTAAGTTTTCTATTCTCATTGACAACAGAATTACTAATTTAAAGTATAAAAAACAGGCTATATTAGTCTGACAGGCTTTAAATATTTGACATTAAATATTCATTAGTTTGCCCTGGCCGGTTGGCTCAGCGGTAGAGCGTCGGCCTAGCGTGCGGAGGACCCAGGTTCGATTCCCGGCCAGGGCACACAGGAGAAGCGCCCATTTGCTTCTCCACCCCTCCGCCGCACTTTCCTCTCTGTCTCTCTCTTCCCCTCCCGCAGCCAAGGCTCCATTGGAGCAAAGATGGCCCGGGCGCTGGGGATGGCTCTGTGGCCTCTGCCCCAGGCGCTAGAGTGGCTCTGGTCGCAACATGGCGACGCCCCGGAGGGGCAGAGCATCGCCCCCTGGTGGGCAGAGCATTGCCCCTGGTGGGCGTGCCGGGTGGATCCCGGTCGGGCGCATGCAGGAGTCTGTCTGACTGTCTCTCCCTGTTTCCAGCTTCAGAAAAATGAAAAAAAAAAAAAAAGAAAAAAAAAATATTCATTAGTTTGAATCACAATCTAATTGCTTCTGATTTTGACATGGCTTTCCACAAACATCTGGCAACAAGAAGAGAATGTGCTGATAATGTATGTTTTGTTCTAGCTAACATTTTAACTTATCATTGTATATCAATAAACTAGCATGCTGATTTTAATACATCGACTGAATGAATTTGGTTAATTTGAGTCTGCAAAATGAAAAGTGATTTGTCTTCTCTTGTACTGAAAATCAGATTTCTACATCTAGGAAATTCACATCTTGAAATTTAATTAAAATAACCAAAACAATAAATCCTCCTTTGTGAGTCCATTTTAGAAAGCAAGCTAATCATTGTCCCTAGTGGTAATACTTATTCACCTGTATGTAGTAGAAAGTATAGCAAATGCAAATTGACTCTCTCAACATTCTCCAAACTCTTTTATAGCTTCTTTCTTGTATTACAGAGCCTTGAAAGCAAAATCAACAAATAACAACAAGGAAAAACTTATTTCCTCTATAGGAGAGTAGAAATGCACACAATCTGACTTTCTCAAGGAGTCAACCCATATGAGACCTAAGAAGTCAACAATTTGAGAATATGGCTGCACGTAGGGAGACCAGATTTTTTTTAGGGTACCAACTATGAAGCTTATATTGTCTATTGCTCAACATCATAAGTGCCAAATGGTAAAAGGTCAGAAAACTACCTTATTTCTCCATGTATAAGATGCACTCCTTTTTGAAAAATTTGGAGTCTAAAAACTGGGTGCATCTTATGCAGTGGTTGTAGTTTTTCTACTTGCATTTCCCATAGATGGAACTGAGGATGAGGCAATATATGAAGACAGTATTAGTCATCAGACAGAGATGAGGACAAGCTAATGGTTGGGAGTTTTGACAGTGATGAAGAGTTGTATGAATTTTATGATGAATAAAACTTGAGTTCAATAACTTTATGTAATACATTTTTTTTTCAAATTTTGGGCCCCAGAATTAAGGTATGTCTTATACATGGGGAAATACTGTATGGTTTCCATTACAACAGCACCAGGTAGGAAGTTCCTAGTAACCAGAATTAGTTTCCTATTTACTCTTTACCCATGAAATTACATAAGCTACCCATATGTCACCACAAATCCTTTCTTGCATAAATTAAAGAAAATATACTGAGTTGTCTGAAACTAAGAACCCTAACTAATATGCTCAAAGACCCAGTATTTTTAATTTCTATAGTTGTACCCTATGAATTTCAGTTCTACTATCTTGCTTCTACCACCACTAATAGTAAAGAGTTGGCATTTACTTAGGTGCTTCAAAAACAATATCAAGAACTGTGATAAGTGAGCTATAAACATTCTGATTAAATACTCTATGTTCTATGAAAGATCCCCTCTGGAGAAGGATTGAAAGAAAAATTATAGGTTCACAATGAAAGGACACAAAACTTCTTAATAAACAAATTCACAGATATGCTACTCATAGAAGCATTCAGATTATAATTTTTATTTTAAAGGAAAACAATTAAACTTGGATGTAATTGTTGTTCTTGCTCTTATCAATAGTATAGTATCATTCTTTTTAAAGTAGTCCGTATAACTCAAGTTGGCAGTTCTAACAAAAACAAATATGGCATAAAAAAATTCTTAAACATTGTCCTTTTGACTGTACTTTGGCAATAAAAGTTGTTGTACCTGAAGATTGATCTCCGCCTCATAGAAGGTTAGGCACGAGCAGTAGTGTCGATCTGAGTCAATATCTGTCAGGACCACCACAAAAAATGTTGGTTGCTTCCGCTCTCTGGACAGCTGCCACCCACTGGGCTGACAAAACTAAATGAGATAGAAAATAGTTGTTACATTTTTAAAGTACTATAATGAAAAAATTTATTATTTACAAATCTCTAAGATTTATATATTAAATATCCCAAAATTTAAAAAATTTCTAGCTGATATGACATTTCCTCAGCCAATATATAAAAAAAGCATATACAGATTCATCATGCAGAATGCCTTCATTAATGTGCATATACATTTTATGAGGATGGCCTAGATTTCCCACAGATACCACTCATTCTGAGACCGAGGTTGGAATACATAGGAACATAGCACCTAAACGAGAGAACTTCCCCCATTAGAAGTAAGCTGAAGATAAAGCGCCACATCTCTATCACTGATGGGAAACAGAATTATTATTTTTAAAAACATTTTATTTTTTGACTTTACAGAGGGGAGAGGAAGCAAGAAGTATTAACTAGAGCTGCTTCACTTTAGTTGCTTGCTTGCTTGCCGCATATGCTCAGGGTTTCGAATCAATGACCTCAGTTTTGCTGGCTGACAATACACTGCATCATCACAGACCAGGAGAAAACTGAATTATTTTTAAATTTCTTCACTAACATAAGAGTCTCCAATTCAGTACAATGAAAAATATATCTTGTCCATCAAAACAGATTGCATTCTGGGCTATAATATACCCTTAAGCCTATTTAAATGACTAGAAATAAACAATGTATACTCTCAGACAACAGAATTAAACTAAAAATCAGTAATAGAGATAGTTGAAAAAATCCCAAGATAATCAGAGATTAAACAATACACTTCTAAATAACACATAGGTAAAAGCAAAAATCTCAAAAGAAATTTTAAATATTTCGAACTAAATAAAAATAAGTTCTGCAAACACAGTACTTAGAGGAAAAGTTATAGTACTGAATACATATATTTAAAAAGAAGAAATGATCTAAAATTAATAATCTAAGATTCTATCTTAGGAAACTAGAATAGAAGAACAAATTAAGTTCAAAGTAAACAAAAACAATTTTAAATTAGAGCAGAAATGGTTGAAATTAACAACAGAAACTCAATAGAGAAAAATCAATAAAACCTCTAGTTGGTTCTTTGAAAAAAAAAAATCAATAGAATTGACCGGCTACTTACTACCCAGGCTAACTAAGAAAAAAAGTAGATAACAAATTACTACTATCAGCCTGACCAGGCAGTGGCACAGTGGATAGAGTGTTGGACTGGGATGCAGAGGACCCAGGTTCGAGACCCCGAGGTCGCCAGCTTGAGTGCGGGCTCATCTAGTTTGACCAAGGCTCACCAGCTTGAGCCCAAGATTGCTGGCTCGAGCAAGGGGTCACTCGGTCTGCTGTAGCCCCCCAGTCAGGGCACATATGAGAAAGCAATCAATGAACAACTAAGGTGCTTCAACAAAGATCGATGCTTCTCATCTCTCTCCCTTCCTGTCTGTCTATATCTGTCCCTTTCCCTGACTCTCTCTGTCTCTGTCACAAAACAAACAAACTACTACTATTAGAAATCATCCTATCAATATTTTAAAAACATAATAAAGGAATATTATGCAGAACTCTATTCCTGTAAATTTGATAACCTAGTTAGGGATCAGCAAACTCATTAGTCAACAGAGTCAAATATCAACAGTACAACGATTGAAATTTCTTTTGAGAGCCAAATTTTTTAAACTTAAACTATATAGGTAGGTACATTCCTTATCAAGGTAGTGCCCGCACGTGGTATTTTGTGGAAGAGCCACACTCAAGGGGCCAAAGAGCCGCATGTGGCTCGCGAGCCACAGTTTGCTGGCCATGGGTGGACTAATCCCTTGAAAGACATAATCTGATAAAACTCACAAAAGAGGAACTAAACAATTCGAATAAACTGATATCTATTAAAGAAATTGAATCAATAATAAATAATCTTCTAAGACAATATTAGGACTGAATGGGATTACTGGTGATTCTACCAAACATATGAGGAAGAAATCAGACCATTCTCTACAATCTCTTTCAGAATACAAAAGTAAGAGAAACATACCCTAACTCATTCTATGAAGCCAGCATTACCATAAATATCAAAACCAGAATAACAAATTACAAGAAAACAGACCAATATCTCTCATAAACATAGATGCAAAAACCTTCAACAAAATATTTGTAAATAAAATCCAACAATGTATAAAAAGAATTATATACCACAACCAAGTAAGAGTTACTTTAGGTATGCAAGGTTGGTTCAACATTTAAAAATCAACTAATCACATCAAGAAGCCAAACCTCCTCCAAATAACATGATAATGTGAAAGATACAAAAAAAGCATTTCAAAAAATTCAACATTGATTCATAACAAAAACTCTCAGAAAACCAAGACTATAGAGGAAGTTCAACTTAATAGAAAAATTTGCCAAAAAAAAAGAAAATAAAAAAGAAACCCTGCAGATATTATCATTTGTAACAGTAAGAAACTAGAATTGTTCTCACTAAGATTAGGAACAAGGCAAGAATATCCTCTCTCATCACACCTTTTCAAAATTGTACTGGAGGTCCTAGCTAATACAATTAGAAAAAAATAAATGTTTTTTAAAATACAGATTAGGAAGAAAGAAATACAACTATCTTTGTTCCTAGATGACAACTGTCTGTGTAGAAAATCTGAAGAGACCAACAAAAAGTAATCAACATGAAAATAATAAGCAATAATAGCAAGGTTCTAGTTCACAAGATTAATATATCAACTACTGCTTTCCTATATAACAATAAACAAGTGTCATTAGAAATTAAAAATGCAATATCATTTATAATAGCATCTCCCAAATAAAATGAAATACATTAGCATTCCCCAAAAATAAATAGAAATCTAATATATAAATGATCTATATGAGGAATACTTACAAAACTCTGATGAAAAAAACCAAAGTGCTAAAGACAGAGACTCTATGTTCATAGATAGGAAGACTCAGTATTGTCAAGTGTCTGTTCTTCCCACCTTGATTTATAGATTCAATGCAATCCCAAATCAAAATCCCAGAAAATTATTTTGTGGGTATTGACAAATTGATTCTAAAGCTTATATGTAGAGACAAAAGACCCAGTATGACCAACCAATACTGAAGTCAGAAGAGCAGAATTATCCAACTTCAAGAATTACTATAAAACTACAGTAAGACATTGTGGCTAACTTACACAGAATAGAGAGCTCAGAAATAGACTATACAATGAATCAAGCATGATAAAGAAGCAATACAATACGGTGGAGAAAAGATAGTCTTTTTAACAAATGGTACTGGATCAACTAGATATTTATATACAAGAAAATAAATCTAGACACTGAGCTTACACCCTTCACAAAAATTAACTCAAAGTGTATCATACACTAAAATGTAAAATGTAAAACTATAAAATTCCCAGCACATAACATGGGAAAAAAAATCTAGATAACTGGGTTTGTTTTCTTTTTATTTTTTTTATTTTTTATTTTTTATTTTTTAATTTAATTTTTTTTTTTTTTTTGCATTTTTCCAAAGCTGGAAACGGGGAGGCAGTCAGACAGACTCCCGCATGTGCCCGACCGGGATCCACCCGGCATGCCCACCAGGGGGCGATGCTCTGCCCCTCTGGGGCGTCACTCTGTTGCATCCAGAGCCATTCTAGCGCCTGAGGCAGAGGCCACAGAGCCATCCTCAGCGCCCTAGCCATCCTCAGTGCCCAGGCCATCTTTGCTCCAATGGAGCCTCGGCTGCGGGAGGGGAAGAGAGAGACAGAGAGGAAGGAGTGGGGGAGGGGTGGAGAAGCAGATGGGCGCTTCTCCTGTGTGCCCTGGCCAGGAATCGAACCTGGGACTCCTGCACGCCAGGCCGACACTCTACCACTGAGCCAACCGGCCAGGGCCTGTTTTCTTTTGTAAAGTTTATTTACTGATTTTACAGAAAGAAAAGGAGTGTGGGGGGATGAGAAGTACTGACTCATAGTTGCTTCACTTTAGTTGTTCATTGCTTGCTTGTTATATGTGCCTTGACCAGGCAAGCCCAGGGCTTCCAACCAGTGACATCAGCATCCCAGGTCGATGTTCTATTCACCGTGTCATCACAGGTCAGGTCTAGATGACTTTGGGTTTAAATAACTTTTTAGATATGACACCGAAAGCATGAACCATGAAATTTATAATTGATAAACCAGACTTCATTAAAATTACAAATTTTTGTTCTGTAAAAGACACTGCCAAGAACACAAGAAGAAGCCCTGGCGGGTTAGCTCAGTTGGTTAGAGCATTGTCCTGAAACACTAAGGTTGAGGGTTCGATCCCCAGTCAGGGCACCTACAAGAAGCAACCAATGAATGTATAACTAAGTAAAAGAACAAATGAATGTTTCTCTCTCTCTTTCTGCCCTCCCCCTTCCTCTCTCTGTCTTTCTAAAATCAATCAATTAAAAAAAAAGAAGACAAGCCAAGGACCAAGAGAAAATATATGCAAAAGACATAGCTAATGATATACTATCATCTAAAATATACAACGAATCCTTAAAAATAACAATAAACCTAATTTTGAAAGGGTAAAAGATGACCCTGGCTGGGTAGCTCAGTTGGTTGGAGCATCATTCTCATATGCCAAGGTTGCAGGTTTGATCCCTGGTCAGGGCACATACAAGAACCAACCAATGACTATAAGAACGAGTCGATGTTTCTCTGTCTCTATTTCTCTCTTTCTCTCTCCCACCACCCTTTCTCTAAAACCAATCAATCAATACAGTTTTTATAAAAAGGATAAAAGATGTGAATAGATACCCCAGGAAAGAAGATATATAGAAGGTAAAATAAGCATATAAAAAGATGTCCAACATTGTAAATCATTAGGAAACTGCAAATAAAAGCAACAATTATTTACACTACACACCTATGAGAATGGCGGAAATCCAAAACATTGACAATGCTAAACACCATCAAAGACATGAAGCAGCATGAACTCTCAATCATTGCTGATGGAAATGCAAAATGGTACAGACACTAAGGAAGAAAGGGTGGCAGTTTCTTACAAAACTAAAAATACTTTTAGCATAAGATACAGCAATTGTACTCCTTGATTTTCAACTCCAAAGAGTTGAAAACATATGTTTACACAAAAACCTGCACATGAATATTTATAACAGCTTTATTCACAACTGCCAAAACTTGAAAGCAACCAAAATGTCTTTCAATAGGTGAAAGGAAAAATAAACTGTGGCACATCCTTGCAATGGAACATTAGTCAATGCTTAAAAGAAATGAGCTATCAAGCTATAAGAAGGCATGGAGAAACCTTAAACGCACATTTCTAAGTGAAAGACACCAATTAAAAAGTGTTACATATGGTATGATTTCAACTCTATGACATGCTGGAAAATGCAAAACAATGGAGACAGTAGAAATAGTAGTGGTTGTCTGCATTTGGGGGTGTGGTAGAGAATGGACAGAACACAGAAGAGTTTTAGGGCAGTGAAACTATTTTGTATGATACTGTAACAATGGATACAAATTATTATATATTTATCAAAACCTATATAGAATGTACAATACCAAGAGTGAATTCTAATGTAAATTATCAACTTTAGTGATAATTATGTATCCAATCACTGTAGGTTTGACAGTATGGCGATCTATGTTTTGGAAGTAGGAAGTATATGGAAACTCTGTACTTTCTGCTCAATTTTGCTGTGAATCTTAAACTGCTCTAAAAAGGAAAGCTTTTATTACAAAGACATCTTGAAGGTAAAAAAGGTATCATGATTAGCAGTATTGTTCAAGAAATAAAAATGAACTAACCAATATAGCAGCACTCTGTGCCAGATTACCTACCTTCTGTTACTCCGCTTAATAACTGTATAATCTTAAAGATTTATTTCATTTCTCCATGCCTCAATCTCCTCATCTATAAAAGGCAGAATATTAATACTTACCTGCTACTTATCTTGGAAAGCTTACATAAATTAACATGTGCAAAGTGCTCAGAATTACCTCTGGCATATAATTCAGTGAAGTAAATGTTAGTTAATATGATTATTACCCCCTTGGTTTCAACCTCACTTTCTATCATCAAATCTATAAAATTTTCTCTCTTTCTCTATTCAATTTTTGAAAACCTGTCTCTCCTTTCATTGACTCAGTCTAAAAAGACATTAAAAAAAAGTGGTATTTGGATGATTTCCTATATTTGGAGAGAGACATTAATCACATTCACAACTTCTCCACAAAATAAAAAATTCTACCAGACCAATAGATTTTAATACAACAGAGTATGAAAAGTTCACTAACATGTTTACAGATTCCACACTTTAACCTTTAAGAAATGACTATTTATTAAATTTTGGTGGGGTATTCAAATAAGAGTTTCCATAATTATCTGAAAAGGTTATTAAAATACTCCTCCTCTTTCCAACTACATATTTCTGGGACCTGATTTTCTTCATGCACTTTAACCAAAATAAAATACTGCAAGAGCTTGAAAGGAGAAGCAGGTATAAGAACCCAATTGTCTTTTATTAAGGCAATATCAATGATATTTACAAAGCTATAAAACAATACCACTTTTCCCTACTTTTTGTTCTGAAAAATATAACTATTTTTCATAAAATATGCTACTTAATGAACAATAGTTTATTGTTATTTTTAAGTGAATGAATAGCTTTAAATTTCCTACTTGAAATTTCTTATACATAAAAATAGATAAAATTATACGAACAAAACTCCTTAAGGATCATCAATGACTTGGAGTGGTGAACACACAATGCAATTTACAGATTACATGTTGTAGAATTGTACACCTAAAACCTGTATCATTTTATTAACCAATGTCACCCCAATAAATTCAATAATATTTAAAAACTAATAATTTGTGAGCCTGACCTGTGGTGGTGCAGTGGATAAGGTGTTGACCTGAAATATTGAGGTTGTCAGTTTGGGGCCCCGGGCTTCCCTGGTTGAGGCACATATGAGAAGCAACTAGGAGTTGATGCTTCCTACTCTTTCCTCCTACCCCCTGCCTTTCTCTCTCTCTCTCTTTCCTCTCTCTAAAATCAATAAATACAATTTTAAAAAAATAATAATTTGTGAGAGTAGAGTGTGAGACTCAAAAGTATGAAAACTGCTATTCTAGTGAAATACATGTTAACATGTAACTGGCCTTGGTTTTGGCTACCTGGGTGGCAGAAAGGTATAATCCTTGGTAGAACCAAGGAGTTTTACTAGGTTACAACAAAACCCAGAAGTTCTTTCAAAATTTTCTTTCCCTCAACAAACTTTTCTCCTGAATTACGTACATTTTTCTAAAATGAGTTTTAATCAGTTTCAAAATCAGGAAATAGGTGTCTGTGCTTGAGTTATAAAAAAAAGATAATAATTTATACAGCCTCCATCATCAGTTCCATGTATTCAACAAACAACTCCTCTGATATAAAATGAGTCCATTCTGTAAATTAATAGTAAAAAATCTTATTCTCTTAGAGGTTGGTCATTCATTATTTCAACTGCTCATTAGGCTTGATAAATGGTATGAAAATTATGATAACTGCATATTTTCACAAAATTTAAAACTATGGGTTTTCAATAAGGTTTAAACTAAATATCTTTGGCATTTCCAATTCTATCAAATATACTGACTTCTCAAATCAAGGCACTAGTCACAGAATTTACAAATAACCAAGTAACTTTTACAAGCAAATAGATCCACTACTTCAGTAATCAGAAATTTTGCTGCTTAAAAATTGAAAAGGCAACTCAATGTGTTCAATTTTCTCAAATGCTTTGCACATACACAAAATATAATGAAAAATTACAGAATAACAAAAAATGTTCATAGCAATACTATGACTAATTTGAATGATCTCTCAAATGTGAAATAATGTAGAACATCCTCTGGATAATAGTCACCCTTAGTATTTCCAAGACCTTCACTTACATCTATAAATTTACAGCTTACTAAAATATTTTATTGTCCAATTCGTATATAAAAGTTAAAGGTGTCCCTTTAAAAAAAAAAGCCTATAAGAAATTCTTTCTTCTGGTAAAAAATAATAAACACATAACATCCAGAAGGAGATTATGGGTTTAGGTAGTAAGACCTCTTTAGTTACTTAAGTGGCCTAAGTTTACACTATAACAGGAATTCTTTTATTATGATTTATTTTAAAAAATATTAACAGTAAAACTTCTGGGAAATGACAAGGATAATTTTTCAGATTCAGTAAATACTTCTTCAAAACTAAGCTTAGCCTGACCTGTGGTGGTGCAGTGGATAAAGTGTCGACCTGGAAATGCTGAGGTCGCAGGTTCGAAACCCTGGGCTTGCCTGGTCAAGGCACATATGGGAGTTGATGCTTCCAGCTCCTCCCCCCTTCTCTCTCTCTGTCTCTCCTCTCTCTCTCTCTCTCTCTGTCTCTCTCTCTCTGTCTCTCCCTCTCCTCTGTAAGATGAATAAATTAAAAAAAAACAAAAAACAACTAAGCTTAATGTGACTACAACTAAGATAGTAATGGTAATTCATGGTAAGCCTGGTCAGGTACTTTATACTAAATTTTTCACAAAGAGGCTGTCAAGATAGTCAACTAGACACTGATTACAAATGAGAACCCTAATTTGACACTTAATTACAGTTATATATACAAAAAAAAATTTATACTTTGTACTTAAAAGTATTATTATAATCACACTCCATAGGAAATTTTGATGCTGTAGTCTCAAATAAAATATTAACATAAAAATATTTAGAAAATAAACAATAGCTCTCACAAGTTTACACAAAGGTTTTATCAAAGGATGAAAATGTCAGTTAAATATCCACTTGTCAAATGCACTGTATCGTAAGATTAAGTAATGACAGAATTTGGGATATCAGGAGATGATCACATTGTTTAATGAGAAATAATCCTCATAGGATTAGACTTGAAATATAAAAGTGGTCCAACCATTTCAAATCTTATCTAAAAGTACGCTGAGGAAGTAATAAACAATGTGGGAGTGGACACAACAATTCCTGAACCTGAGCTCAAGTCACATTTCTGACAGGAATGTGAAAGAATGTTTAGACAGCTGGAAACAGAGTAGTCACTAAAAGATAGTAAGCAGAATGATAAGCATTAAACAAACAGGAAAAAATCAGAATTTTGCTCTCCCCAGTGTCCTTACTGGCAATCAAAAAACAAAAATGCTATCACAGGTGCAAAAGTGTTTAGAATTGACTGTCATAACTGACTAACCTAAATTTTGCCCTCCTTTTTCAAGTCACTCAGGGGTACTCGGGTTACAACATAGTTCCTTTCCTACGACAGTGATATAACCCGAATTTTGGTGTAAGTCAAAACACACCCTAGCCTAAGTCACTTACCTATCCTAACACAGTTGTAAAATCATAATCTAGAACATAAAAACGCAACTAAGCCACAGAAAAAGGAAAGGAACATAAATATACTATACTTTACTATATTAACAGAAAAAATGAGTGTGAAAAAATTCCTTACCTTTATTCCTGTGGTTGGCTTGCACACGGGAAGGGGCACTGAAAGGTGGGAGAGAGTGAGCTATTGGGAAGAGGAAGCTGAAGAGGCAGGAGGACCTGCAGAAAGTGCTGGAGATAGTGGGTCAGGTGAATCAGGATTGCCTAAGGAACATGAAGGATAGGGGTCCCCAAACTATGGCCCACGGGCCCCATGCGGCCCCCTGAGGTCATTTATCCGGCCCCCACCGCACTTCTGGAAGGGGCACCTCTTTCATTGGTGGTCAGTGAGAGGAGCATAGTTCCCATTGAAATATTGGTCAGTTTGTTGATTGAAGTTTACTTGTTCTTTTATTTTAAATATTGTATTTGTTCCCATTTTGTTTTTTTACTTTAAAATAAGATATGTGCAGTGTGCATAGGGTTTTGTTCATAGTTTTTTTTTATAGTCCGGCCCTCCAACAGTCTGAGGGACAGTGAACTGGCCCCCTGTGTAAAATGTTTAGGGACCCCTGATGTAGGAGATGATGGAGATGATTCTACCTGTACTGCAGGTGTTTCATCTCGAGAAGCAGCTGATGTAGAGGGTACAGGATCTGTTGCAGGCCTCTCTACCTTAAAGAATTGTTCCAGGCTAGTCTGTAACTAGTTTGCCTACATAGTCTATAAGTACGACACTAACGGTGAAAGCTGAAACACTCATGTCTCAATTTTTTAAAGTTTTTATGGGAGTCAGTGTTGTAAACTCAAAACGTCATATGTCAAGACTGTTGTAACCCAAGGATGCCCTGTACAACCCTTTACAGTGATATTATCAATGATCATACCATATAAGATGACAAATATCAATAATATTGTTTTCAAATATATATGTGTCTATGCAACAACTTCTGTTTATGACTACTCCCTTCCACCTGAACGTCGTCAACATTTCATACAGACACAGGCTCATAATATATTTTTACAATATATTTGGAAACAGTCAACATAGGAATTCCTTTTCAGAATGCTATCTGGTCTTTGTTCAGCTCTAGTTTCTTTAAGACCTAAGCATAACTGGAAAACAAATGCTACGTCAAGGTTTCAAGGCTAGAACTGACAGACACACCAGACTCCACATATTAAAGCATTACAGATACAAATGTTGTTTACGTGCTTGCTTCTTTAATTATCCATATGTATAAAGTAGATCATTTGCCAAGTAGGCCACTCATATACAAACAAAAATGTCAATAACCTCTCATATCTGTGAAACACTTTATATATATGATAATTGTACCTTGCAAGACTAATTTACAAATGATGAAACCAGTTCTATGTAAAGGTCTTATAGTTAGTATGTAACAAGGGCAGGACTAGAATTCAAGTTTGCATCTCTAGGAACTGTCTTATCGCTGAATTATCTTTATTAATCACCTTATAGATATTATTTTATGTTAATATGAATTCATGGCAGAAGTGTAAAAAAGCAACTAAGTTCTTTAACATACAGCCTTTCCTTGCAACGTTTTCTCTGTATTTGTGTAATATTTATATAAAAAGGAACATATGGGTCCTGTTTTTCTCTACCTTGTATAAATGTACATTTCCCCATGTACTTACATATTTTAAAAAATTATTTTAATGGCCATATATGTCATCACATAGGTATACATAAGTACCATAACTTATATATATGTATCCAATCCCCTACTGTTGGCTGTTTAACATGTTTATAGTATTTTAAATAATTAATGCTGGACTAAGTATGGTATTTCACAAATATTCCCAGAATGTCTCACTATTTTCTTAAAGAAAAAGGACTGGTTCTGTAATGCACAACCAAGCTGAGCACAAAAATATTTAATTACCCTTGAATTCCTTTTAAAAGTTAGGAAACCAAGCCCTGAGTGGTAGAGCGTCGGCCTAGAGTGCGGAAGTCCCGGGTTCGATTCCCGGCCAGGGCACACAGGAGAAGCGCCCATCTGCTTCTCCACCCCTCCCCCTCTCCTTCCTCTCTGTCTCTCTCTTCCCCTCCCACAGCCGAGGCTCCATTGGAGCAAAGTTTGCCCGGGAGCTGAGGATGGCTCTGTGGCCTCTGCCTCAGGAGCTAGAATGGCTCTGATTGCGGCAGAGCGATGCCCCAGATGGGCAGAGCATCGCCCCCTGGTGGGCATGCCGGGTGGATCCCGGTCGGGCGCATGCGGGAGTCTGTCTGACTGCCTCCCCGTTTCCAACTTAAGAAAAATACAAAAAAAAAAAAAAAAGTTAAGAAACCATAAAATTATTTTGTTTTGCTGATAGATTTCTAAAGAGGGCAGAAAAGAAATGATTACAGAGAACTGTTATTGTGGGCAATATTAGGGTCAAAGAAGAACTGATTTGTAAAATAAAGTAACAGAAACTTTAGGAGACTAAAATCTGTTGCCAACTCAGGCCATGGTAAGGTCAGGTGTGTGCTGACATTACTATCAACAGGTATTTTTCAAAACTTCAGAGAAAACATAGTGGTGTAGCCCTTTGGAAGAGAAACTTATTTAAGATTTGGGAAACTCTCTAATGTTGTGTTATCATAAAATAATTAGTATCACATATATGTACCTAATTTTAGTGGACAACTTTTGATGAAGTATATTTAAAAAAGGACTATCCAAGACAATTGGCTTTTAATGAAGCTTAATTTAATGGGTCACCTATACTGCTTTTAGTAAAAATTTGCATTCAGATATTTTATTACTACTATAGAACATTACACTGTCTTCATCAGTATAATAAAACTATTACTATACATAAGATATTATGATTGTGTGCCTAAAGAATCCAAGCAATTTGTTGAAACATCATTTGAATCAATAAGAGGTTAGTTATGTAGGCAGATATAATAACATATAAAAAGCAATGGTTTTCTTTGATAGCAGTAATAAGTAATTAGAAAAAAAAAGATCTCATGTATAATCTTTTGTTTTTAGCTAGGGGGGGAGGGACAGACAGGAACAGACAGACAGGAAGGGAGAGAGATGAGAAGCATGAAGTCAGTTGTAGTACTTTAGTTGTTCATTGATTGCTTTCTTATATGTTTCTTGATCAGAGGGCTCCAGTCGAGCCAGTGATCTCTTGCTCAAGACAGAGACCTTGGGGTCAAGCCAGAGACCATGGGATCATGTCTAAGATCCCATGTTCAAACTGGTGACTCAAGCCATATGAGCCCGCCCTCAAGGTGGATGAGCCCATGCTCAAGCCGGCAAGCTCAGGTTTTGAACCTCAGCATCCCAGTCCAAAACTCTGTCTACTAAGCCACTGCCTGGTCAGGCTCATGTATAATTGTAACACGTTCTCAAAGCCAGAGGATGAACTAACCTAAATTTTAATATTTTAGCATATCTATCAGTCTCATGAAGAGCCAGCCCTACACATAAGGTTTTAAATATAGGATTTCAAAAAGTTAATTCCAAAGAGAAAAATGAACATTTGGAATAGCTTTTAACATTCAAGTTTTAAAGAAATCAAATACAGATGACTTACAAATTTAAAACAATTCCAAGATGAAGAGCACAAAAGAAAAGTTATTAATGACTTCCAGTTAAGCATGGCAGATGAAACAAATGTGTTTAGCTCCAAGGCCTCCTGAAATTCCTCCAAAATTACAATAAAAATACAAATGGCAAAGTAATATAAAAAGAGGTAACAACAGTTTAAATTGTTAAGATTCTAGAAGTGGTAAACTGGTTTACACTACAAATTCCTGGAAAAGAAGGAATGAGAGGCACCAGATATGTAAGAATGTCACCAAACATGGAGGAATGACTGATCAAACAAACAAAAAAGGAACTCCCTGGCCACAAAGACAATGCAAGGAGAGAAAAAAAGCTTCAAACACAGGAGAATGAAGCATTTCAATGTCATTAAAAAGAGTTTATATCTCAGAGGATGTTTACAGAACAAGAGAGACATAAATAATTTTTAAATAATAAAAACTAAAATATTGTCTCATTAGGTGACCAAAAGGGACAAACAAATGAAAAATGATTGAGGGAGAAGAAAATAAAATATCACTGCAGGAGTTTCTATTAACATATTATAGTTAATCATATTAATAGATACAATCAGAAAAGTAATAATATCAACTGCATAACTTAAAATACAGGCATAATTCATCACACATATTCTTATTTCCTGGACATATCAGCTAAAGCAACTACACAGGAGAAAGAAATTGAAGATATAAAAATTAGAAGGTAAAATTCTTATTTGCCAATGATATAATTGTATAACCTGAAAACAGAGAAGCACTGATCAAAAAACTACTATAAACAATTGGAGAACACAGCAAGGTAATAAAATATAAAATTAATATATAGAGAGGCTTTCACTTTAGACTCTCACTTTTACCCGGCACACTGAAACATCTTAACAAGCTGGACAAAATGTATGAAATAATGGATAGCAAGATACTGGATATCAGGTAATGAAGGGCAAAGATCCTTGAAAGGCAGGAAATAAACAACATGAGCTATACTATTGGCCCCGCTTACTGCCTTGAGAGAGTTTACAGCCCATGGTGCAGGGAGGAGAAACAGAGGCGGAGTTTAGAGGACCCCCTAAATAAGGAAACAGAGCAAAGATTCTTTGGAGACTAAGGCAGCTAGAATTCTTAGGACAGAGCACCAGAAACAAGAGAGCTGCATAGAAAAAGAATGCAGAAGATCTGCAAAGTTCCTTTCATGAATTTAGAAGGATACTGATTAGTGTATGTGTGTGAAGAAGCCACCCACAGCTGGCGAAAGAGCTATCTGAAAAGATTAAACAGTACTCACTGTTTAACTATGGCTGAGAAAAGTGTCTATTCCTACCATCCAGACAGGAAAAATTAATAGTTCACAGGATATTGAATAGAGTACACAGAAAGGTCTTATGTCAGCAGTGAGAATAATTAGTCCTACACTGGATCTGCTCTGGATTCACATAACTAATCATAACAGCAAGACCCAAAGAGACTGAATTGTTTATAAGTAACTTAGCATCTCAGTTCAAAAAGATTTATAGGAATACAAAATATCCACCATGTAACAAGAGAAAAATACACAATGTCAGTCATTCTATTAAAGATTAATAGGCATGCAAAGAGATAGGGAAAGACAACCATAATGAGGAGAATAATCAATCAAAACTGACCTAGTGAAATAAGTAAATCAGAAAAAAACAAGAACTACATGATTCCATACATTGGTGGAACATAAAAACGAGACTAAGAGACATGGACAAGAGTGTGGTGGTTACCAGGGGTGGGGGGAGGGAGGACGCGGGAGGGAAGGAGGGAGAGGGTTAGGGGGAGGGGGAGGGGCACAAAGAAAACTAGATAGAAGGTGACGGAGAACAATCTGACTCTGGGCGAGGGGTATGCAACATAATTTAATTACAAGATAACCTAGACATGTTTTCTTTGAATATATGTACCCTGATTTATTAATGTCATCCCATTAACATTATTAAAAAATATTAAAAACAAAACTGACCTAGAATAACAGATATTCGAATGATCAGAAAAAGACATGGAAATGGTGACTATAATTGATTCCCATGTAGAATGAGTTAAATCAAGACACAGAAAATATAGCCCTGGCCGGTTGGCTCAGCGGTAGAGTGTCGGCCTAGCGTGCGGAGGACCCAGGTTCGATTCCCGGCCAGGGCACACAGGAGAAGGGCCCGTTTGCTTCTCCACCCCTCCGCCGCGCTTTCCTCTCTGTCTCTCTCTTCCCCTTCCACAGCCAAGGCTCCATTGGAGCAAAGATAGCCCGGGCGCTGGGGATGGCTCTGTGGCCTTTGCCCCAGGCGCTAGAGTGGCTCTGGTCGCAACATGGCGACGCCCAGGATGGGCAGAGCATCGCCCCCTGGTGGGCAGAGCATCGCCCCTGGTGGGCGTGCCGGGTGGATCCCGGTCGGGCGCATGCGGGAGTCTGTCTGACTGTCTCTCTCTGTTTCCAGCTTCAGAAAAATGAAAAGAAAAAAAAAAAAGAAAATATAAAAGATTCAAATCAAACTTCTAAAGATGAAAATTACAATGTATAAAGATAAAAAAAATATCTAATGGGATGAACAGTGAATTAAATGTTACAAAAAAAGATTAGTGAACTTGAATTCACACTAAAAACATAATCTAAAAATACACAGAGAAAAAAGAACCCTCCAAAATGAAACAAGCATAAGTTAGTTCTGGGACTTTAAGCAACCTAATATATAATAAGAATTGAGAAAGAATTGAGGAGGAACAAAAACACATTTTTTTGGAAGAAATAATGGCTAAGAATAATACTAGATGGAAATTAACTTCTACAAAACAATAAAGAGCATCAGATGTGGTAATTACATGAGTAAATACACACAATTTTTTCTTATTTTACTCTCTTTTAAAGATTGACCATATGAACAAAAATAATACTGCAGCATGGAGTTTATAGTATATATAAAACTAAAATGTATGTCAACAATAACACAAAAGTTAGAAGGGGTAAATGGAAGAGAACAGTTGTACTGTATGGTTTATACCAGGGGTCGGGAACCTATGGCTCGTGAGCCAGATGTGGCTCTTTTGATGGCTGCATCTGGCTCGCAGACAAATCTTTAATTAAAAAAATAATGTTAAAAATATAAAACATTCTCATGTATTACAATCCATTCATTTCCTACCGCTCATGTTCATGGTTGCGGGTGGCTGGAGCCAATCACAGCTGTCCTCCGGGACAACACCAAATTTTTATTGGATAATGCGTAATGTACATGGGTCATTGTATAGCTCTCATGGAATTACATTTTAAAATATGTGGCGTTCATGGCTCTCTCAGTCAAAAAGGTTCCCGACTCCTGGTTTATACTATAAGAAAGGTGGCATAGTATCATTTGAAGGCAAAGAAGCCTGGAAATGACAAAACAAAGAGTTAAAGCTAAAAGCCAACAAAGGAAGTAAAATAGAAAAACCAAGGAAAATACTTGATTTTATCTAAATGAAAGCAGAAAATAGAAGGAAAGACCCATGAGATGCATAGGAAACAAATAGCAAAATAATGAAATTTAAACAATACCATCAACCAACCTAACCTAATTGATATTTATAGATCCTCCACAAAACAGCAGAAGAATAGTGGGAGTCCTTGGGTTACAACAGTCTCGACATATGACATTTTGAGTTTATGATGCTCACTCCCATAAAAACTTTAAAAAATTGAGACGTGAGTATTTCGGCGCCATTAGCATCATACTTAAGAGACTACGTTGGGCAAACTAGTTCAGTTGCACACAGTGAAAGAATACGCAGTAACACCATATATGAGTAAGAGAGTTGGTGTCCCCTAGTATGCTTACCTATGCCTTTTTGTACTGTTAAAAGTGCAAGTGTTCCATTTGTGTTGCTTTGTTTGGTGACATTTTAGCCCTAATCATGGCTCCTAAACGAAAGTCAGAGTTTTCAGATGATAGTGCTTCAAAGAAGAGGAAAGCCATCATGGTGGATGTCACAGAGCTCCTGGTATCCCACGGAGAGGAGCGGTCTGCAGAGGACCTCATTCAGCTGGAGAAGCAGCTGATTGAAGAGAAAAAGATAGAAACCCCAGAACCCAAGAGATTCACTACCCTAGGTTTAGCAGAAGGTTCTTCTATGGTAGAGAATGGGCTGGCAAAATTTCAGGTTGAGGACCCCAGCGATGACAAATTCAGTAACGTTTACAGAGCTGTTATGGATGCCTTACATACTATAGGCAGATTTTGGAAAAGAAGAAATCATCAACCTTCCAGACTAGTCTGGAACAATTTTTTTTATTTAATTTAATTTATTGTGTTTACATAGATTCTAGTGTTGCCCCGATTGCATCTCCCCTCCTGTTTTCCTCTCAACATATCCTTTTTTCCCCTCCTAAAAGCTCCCTCCCCCCTTCCTTTCAGGTTTAATTCCGTATTTCAGTTCACATTTTTCCTTGGATTCCTCAAATGAGTGGTCATATGATATTTTTCTTTCTCTGCCTGGCTTATTCCACTTAACATAATAGTTTCCAGGTCCATTCATGTTGTTGCAAAAGGTAATATTTCCTCCTTTTTCGTGGCCCCATAGTATTCCATCGTGTATATGTACCACTGCTTTTTAATCCACTCATCCACTAACGGACATTTGGGTTGTTTCCAGATCCTCGCTATTATGAACAATGCTGCCATAAACATGGGGGTGCATTTCTTTTTTTGAGTCAGTGATATGGTGTTCTTGGGATATATTCCTAAAAGTAGGATGGCTGGGTCAAAAGGTAGTTCGATTTTTAATTTTTTGAGGAATCTCCATACTGTTTTCCACAGTGGCTGCACCAGTCTGCATTCCAACCAGCAGTGCAGGAGGGTTCCCTTTTCTCCACATCCTTGCCAGCACCTATCGTGTGCTATTTTGTTAATGAGCACCATTCTGACTAGTGTGAGGTGGTATCTCATTGTGGTTTTAATTTGCATTTCTCTAATTAGTGATGTTGAACATTTTTTCATCTGTCTATTGGCCATCTGTATGTCCTCTTTGGAAAAGTGTCCATTCATTTCTTTTGCCCATTTTTTGATTGGATTATTTGTCTTCCTGGTGTGGAGTTTTACAAGTTCTTTAGAAATTCTGATTATTAACCCCTTATCAGTAGTATTGTCAAATATGTTATCCCATTGTGTGGTTTGTCTTTTTATTCTGTTCATATTGTCTTTAGCTGTGCAAAAGCTTTTTAGTTTGATATAGTCCCATTTGTTTATCCTGTCTTTTATTTCACTTGCCCGTGGAAATAAATCAACAATTCTTTAAGAAGGTAGAGAGGCCTGCAACAGATCCTGCTCCCTCTACACCAGAAGCTTCTCAAGATGAAACACCTGTAGTACAGATAGAATCATCTCCACCAGTGTCTCCTGCTTGTTCCTTAGGCAGTCCTGATCCACCTGACCCAGTATCTCCTGCACCTTCTACAAGTTCTCCTGCCTCTCCAGCTTCCTCCTCCCAATAGCTCACTCACCCCTACTTTGCAATGCCCCTTCCAGTGTGCAAGCCAACCACAGGGATAAAGGTAAGGAATTTTTTTACATGCATTTTTTATCATTTTTTTCTGTTAATACAGTACAGTATGTTTATGTCCTTTTCCTTTTTCTGTGACTTAGTGGTGTTTTTAATGTTCTAGATTATGATTTTACAACTGCGTTAGGATAGGTAAGTGACTTAGACTAGGGAATGTTTCGACTTACACCAACATTAGGTTACATCACTGTTGTAGGAATGGAACTGTGTTTTAACCCCAGGACTCCCTGTACATTCTTTGTAAGTTCACTTGAAACATTTACAAACATAAGAGCATATCCTGAGCCATAAAATAAGTTGCAATAAATTTAAAATATTCAAATAATAAAAAGTATGTTCTCATACCACAAGGGAATTAAATTAGAACTCAAAACCATACAGACCTCTGGAAAATGTACAATATTTAGAAACTAATTAACATTTCTAAATAACTCATGGGTTAAAGAAAATATCTAAAGGGAAATTAGAAAGTACCTGAACTAAACAAAAATAAAAAGATTATTAAAATTTGTGAGATGCTACTAAAGCAGAGAATAAGGGGATAGTTCTAGCATTAAACACTTAAAAAAAAGTCTCAGTTAACGAACTCATTTTCTACCTTCAGAAACTAGATAAAGAGGAAGCTGAATTAAAAGTATACAGAAAAAAAGAAAACAATGCAATCAAAACAGAAATCAATAGAAAAGAGAACAGACAAGACAGAAAAAAGGAATGAAAGTAAAAGTTGGTTTTAGGCCAAAAAACCTGATAATCTTCTAGTAAAATAAAAGCATAAAAAAGTAGAAGAAGAAGGCCCTGGCCGGTTGGCTCAGTGATAGAGCGTCAGCCTGGCGTGCTGAGTCCCAGGTTCGATTCCCGGCCAGGGCACACAGGAAAGGTGCCCACCTGCTTCTCCACCCCTCCCCCTCTCCTTCCTTCCTCTCTGTCTCTCTCTTCCCCTCCCACAGCCAAGGCTCCATTGGAGCAAAGTTTGCCTGGGCGCTAAGGATGGCTCTGTGGCCTCTGCCTAGGCGCTAGAATGGCTCTGATTGCAGCAGAGCAACGCCCCAAGATGGGCAGAGCATCGCCCCTGGTGGACATGCCGGGTGGACCGCATGCGGGAGTCTGTCTGACTGCCTCCCCGTTTCCAACTTCGGAAAAATACAAAAAAAATAAAAGAAGAAGGAGAAGAAAAGAAGAAGAGAATCAAGACTGAGAAAAGACACAAATAGTTTATATCTCGAATGACAGAGATGACATCACTAAAGAGTCTACAAATATTAAAAAGATCCTAAGGAAATATTATGAATAAATTTTTTTTGCAAATAAACTTGACAATTATTGGGTCATGAGTACACAATGCAATATATGGTCATATATCAAGAAATGTATACTTGAAGCCTATATGATCTTATTAATCAATGTTTCAATAAATTTAATAAAAAAATAAAAATAAGCTTGACAATTAGATTAAATTCTCTGAAAGGCACAAACTAATGTTTGTGTGAAGCTCACTCATGAAGCAATAGATAGCCTAAATAACCCTATATTTATCAATGAAATTGAAATTGTAGTTAAAACCCTTTCCATGAAGAAAACTATAGTCCCAGATGGCTTCATCAGTGAATTCTACTAAACACTTAAGAAAGCAATAACAGTAGCAATGCTACACAAAAGCCTTACAAAATATTGAAAAGAACAGAGTACTTCCCAACTTATTCTATGAGACCAGTGGTATTACCATAATACCAAAACCTCTTAAAGACATTATAAAAAAACTATAGTTCAATATCCATCATCAACAGAGTTACAAAAACTCTTTTAAAAATATAATAAATATAGTAAAAGACTACTATATAATGAGGAAGTGGGATCTATCCAAGAAATACAGGGTTGGTTTATATTTGAAAAGAAATAGATATAATTAGTCATTTTAACATATTTGCACAAGAAATTATAACAAACTAAAAAAATTAAAATGACATGATCATTTCAACAGAAGCAGAAAAAGCATTTGACAAAATTCAGCATCATTTCTGTTAAAAACTCTGAGCATACTAGTAATAAAAGCAGACTTCCCTAACATGATAAAAGGCATCAATGTAAATCCTGCAGCTAACATACTTAATGTTGAAAAATGAATGGTTTTCTGCTAAGATCAGAAACAAGGTAGGCATGTCCACTATCACCACTTCTTTTCTACTTTGTGCTATAGGTTCTAGCCCAAGCAATCAGGCGAAGGGAGGCAGACGGGGGCGGGGGGAGCAGAGAGGGAAAGAAGAAATGCATTTGTGTATAAATATTCCGTTTATTTTGAACAGTACAATGAAACCTATCTACTCTTATCTATTCAGTTGTCAACACTGCACCACATACAAATATTTAGTTTTGCTTTTTAAAATAGGTATTTCATATATCTTATTTAGCCTCTAACGGTAGAATTTAAGATTGCAGTTACTAAAGTTGAAATTTTATAGACAGCTTCTATGAAAAAATGAATTGTATTATCAAGACTTTGCATATTTCATGGGAAAATTAAGATTCTAGTCAGTACAAAGAGTTAAGATTTCAAAAATCTTTCAGATCCAAAAATCTGCTCACTTCATGATGTTCACTGCCCTTTTAAGTCAGAAATACTCATATATAATGGCTCAGGGAAAGGTGTGTGTGTGTGTGTGTGTGTACTTTTAGTTGTAAATGGAAATTAAAAATAGTCATAAGAATTCTTGCATATCTTTAAAATACATTCAAAAGTTAGTGCATAAATAGAGAAAATAAAGTGGATTCCAATTCCTCTTCCTTTCTGGTTTATAAATATTGGAAAATATTAATGTTCTGGTTAATAAATGGAAGCAGTGCTATCACTTGGGGCTTTTTCACTCATAGTTCCATTACATTAATCTCAAAAGAGCAAAGAACCCAAGAAACCTTGATTTCAACTGACTCCTTAAGAAACCTGTACACGGCCTGACTTGTGGTGGCACAGAGTATAGAGCAGGGGTCCCCAAACTACGGCCCACAAGCTGCATGCAGCCCCCTGAGGCCATTTATCCGGTCCCCGCCGCACTTCCAGAAGGGGCACCTCTTTCATTGGTGGTCAGTGAGAGGAGCACATTGACCATCTCATTAGCCAAAAGCAGGCCCATAGTTCCCACTGAAATACTGGTCAGTTTGTTGATTTAAATTTACTTGTTCTTTATTTTAAATATTGTATTTGTTCCTGGGTTTTTTTTCTTTAAAATAAGATATGTGCAGTGTGCATAGGGATTTGTTCATAGCTTTTTTTTATAGTCTGGCCCTCCAACGGTCTGAGGGACAGTGAACTGGCCCCCTGTGTAAAAAGTTTGGGGACCCTTGGTATAGAGCATCAATGTGGGATGCTGACATCCCACGTTCAAAACCTCCAGGTCACCAGCTTGAGTGCAGGCTCACCAGCTTGAGCACAAGATTCACTGGCTTGAGTGCAGGATCACCAATGTAATCCCAAAGTCCCCGGCTTGAGCAAGGCGTCACAGGCTTGGCTTGAGCCTACCAGTCAAGGCACACATGAGAAGCAATGAACAACTTAAAATAAAAAGTGATTGCTTCACATCACTTCTCTCTCTCTTTCTCCCATCCTGTCTCTGTTTCTATCATCAATTAAAAAATTAAGGGAGCCTATACATAATATGACTGAGAAATTACACCAAGTGTAAAATATTCATATCTTGTTCTTTAAGGTGCTTCTTGATTGCCCAAGGAAGAAAGTAAACTTGAGAGATAGTAGTTTTCTACTTAAAGAAAATAGAATTCAAGGGCCTGTTATTTCCTAACACAGTCTCATTTAAAGAGCAAAAAGGAATGCAGGGTGCCAGAGAAATTATTTTTAAGAAAAAGTTTACAAAATAACGGGGAAAAACAGACACTACCTACCCAAGGAAAAATGACTTATTAGAAGGTCTGTACAGGGAAAAACTGAACAAGATGAAAACTTTTAGACATAAAATTACCTACTGTAAACTCAGTATATTAACAACTGGCGTCAAAACAAAGTACATGCAAAAAAGTCTCAACAAAATATTGGCAAATCAAATTCGGCAATATATAAAAATAATACTAAACACAAACGAGTGGAGTTTATCCAGGCAACTTAAGCCTGGTTCAATATTCAAAAGCAAATCAATATAATCTATCATATTAAGAGTCTAAAAAAAAGATTACAACACAGTATCAACAAACCATAAAAAACATTTAACAAAACTTGAGGATAAAAATTCTCAGTAACCTAGGAATACTAGGGAACTTCTTCAGCCTGATTAATGGCATGCAAAATCACCTACAACTACTGTCAAAGTAAATGAAGAAAGACACTGCTTTCCTCTTATGGTCAGGAACAATGCAAGGATATTTACATTCGCTATTCTGGCAAGAAAAAGAAAGAAAAGACATATAGACTAGAAAAGAAGAAATAAAACTATCTCAATTTGCAGATGACAAGAATATCTATATAGAAAATCTCAGGAAGACTACAAAAACATTCCTAAAACTAATATGAAGAAAATTGTAGCATAAGGGGTCAACACACAAACATTACTTAAATATCTATACAAGAGCAATAAACAATATAAAGCCAGATTTTTTACAAAAACAGTAACACAATCTCTCCAATAAAATAAAAATATTTGGGTATAAATCTAAAATGTCATGGCACTGACAAAAGAAATCAAAGAAGGCCTAAAACAATGGAGACACATAGTATAAGACTCAACATTTTAACAATGTTAGTTTTCATCAAAATGACCAATAGATACAATAAAATATCAATAAAAAACCAAGTAGAGTTTTTTTTTGTAGATGTAGCTAAGCTCTTACTTAAACATTTAATGGTAGAAACAAAGTACCTGAATAGCTGAAATAATTTTGCAAAAGAAAATTAAGTTGGAGGAACCACCTACTAAATTTCACTTACTCTAAAGCTACAGTAATCAAGAGAGTATGGTATTGGTGAAGAAATACAGAGGTCAATGGAACAGAACAAACAGTCCAGGAATAAAACCACAAAAATACAGCTAGTCAATCTTTGACAATAGTGCAAAAACAATTCAACTGAGAAAGAATAGTCATTTATCAAAAAATGGTGTTGAGACAATAGGTCATTTGTATGCATGTAAAAACATTAGCCTCAATCTAAACTGCGTATCTTACACAGATCTGGATCACAGATCTAAATATAAAGCACAAAACCATAATATTTTTTAAAATATAAAAAAATCTTTATGACTTGGGGCTAGAAGAGTTCTTCAAACTCTTAGAATAACATAAAAAAAGGACTCATTAAAAATTAATAAATCCACCCTGGCTGGTTGGCTCAGTGGTAGAGCATTGGCCCAGCATGTGGATGTCCCAGGTTCAATTCCCAGTCAGGGCACAGAGGAGAAATGCCCATCTGCTTCTCCACCCTTCCCCCTCTCCTTTCTCTCAATCTCTCTCTCTCTTCCCTTCCTGCAGCCAAGGATCCACTGGAGCAAAGTTGGCCTGGGCGCTGAGGATGGTACCATGGCCTCACGTCAGGCACTAGAATGGCTCTGGTTGCAATGGAACAATGCCCCGGATGGGCACAGCATCGCCCCCTAGGGGGCTTACTGGGTGGATCCCAGTCAAGCTCATGCGGGAATCTGTTTCTCTGTCTCCCTGCTTCTCACTTCAGAAAAATACAAAAAAAAGTAATAATAATAAATCATACTTTACTAAACTTAAAAAACTTTGCCTCTAAAAAATACATTGTTAAAATAAAAATCTAAGCCTCCAAGATATATAAAGAATTCTCAAAGCTCAACAGTAAAAAGAAAAACAAAAAACAATCCCAATAGAAAATATGCAAGAATTTGAATACACATTTCTCCGAAAAAAAGACATTTGAATGGCCAGAAACACATGAAAAGATGCTCAACATCATTAATCATTAGAGAAATGCAAATAAAATACCAGTGAGACAGCACTTCACACCCATTAGGATGGGTATACTCAAAAGACTGAAAAAGTGTTGGCAAGGATGTGGAGAAACTGGAACCCTCATGTTCTGCACATAGAATGTGAAATGGTGCAGCTGCTTTTGAAAAACTGGCAGTTCAGCACAGGGTTACACATAGAGCTACCATATGACCCAGTAATCCCATTCCTAGGTATGTACTAAAGAGAAATAGAAACATGTGTCACTCAAAAACTTGTGTGTGAATGTTCAAGTATAATTATTCCTAAAAGCCAAAAAAATGGAAACAATCCAAATGCTCTTCAATAGGTGAATGGATAAACAATCATACAACCACATACTGGAATACTAAGTAATAAAAAGGAATAAGCTACTGATACTTGCAACAACTTGGATGAATCTCAAATACTTTATGATAATTGAAAGAAAATAGGACCTAACAGTTATACACTGTACAATTCCATTTATATGGCATTCTTAAAATAGTAAAATTACAGTAATGGAGAATAGGATCAATGGTTGCCAGGGGTGCCTGACCAGGCAGTGGCGCAGTAGATAGAGTGTCAGACCGGGATGCTGAGGACCCAGGTTTGAAACCCCGAAGTTGCCAGCTTGAGCGTGGGCTCACCAGCTTGCGTACGGGTCGCAGGCTTGAACATGGGATCATAGACATGACCCCATGGTCACTGGCTTGAGCCCAAAGGTCACTGGCTTGATCAAGGGGTCACTGGCTTGGCTGTAGCCCTGGGTCAAGGCACAAATGAGAAGACAATCTAGGAACAACTAAAGTGCTGCAAAGAAGAATTGATGCTTCTCATCTCTCTCCCTTCTTGTCTGTCTGTCCCAGTCTATCTCTCTCTAAAAACAAAACAAAACAAAAAAATTAGAGTGGTTGCCAGGGGTTTTGAGTGGTGGAGGTTTGATGATAAAGGGAGAGCATGAGGGAGTTGGTTGGAGTGATGGAACTGTCCTGCGCCTGGATGGTAGTGGTGGTTACAAGAATCTAAAAGGTCAATTTTACTGTACAACAATTTAGAGAATAAAAACTTTTCAAAGAATAATACACAAGCCCTGGCCGGTTGGCTCAGCGGTAGAGCGTCGGCCTAGCGTGCGGAGGACCCGGGTTCGATTCCCGGCCAGGGCACATAGGAGAAGCGCCCATTTGCTTCTCCACCCCTCCGCCGCTCTTTCCTCTCTGTCTCTCTCTTCCCCTCCCGCAGCCAAGGCTCCATTGGAGCAAAGATGGCCCGGGCGCTGGGCATGGCTCTGTGGCCTCTGCCTCAGGCGCTAGAGTGGCTCTGGTCGCAATATGGCGACGCCCAGGATGGGCAGAGCATCGCCCCCTGGGGGGCAGAGCACCGCCCCTGGTGGGCGTGCCGGATCCCGGTCGGGCACATGCGGGAGTCTGTCTGACTGTCTCTCCCTGTTTCCAGCTTCAGAAAAATTAAAAAAAAAAAAAAAAAAAAAAAAAAAAAGAATAATACACAAAATTATATTAAATCTAGCAGCTTCCTATGAAAAGTAAAACAATAAACATGACCACATGAAGTGTTTAAGGCCAAATAAACATATTTTTTAGGGGTTTTTGATTACTTAGGAAAAAAGGGTGGATGTAAAGTATATGGTTTTACTAGAAGCAGACCCTGTAATAAGAATTTCAGTGCAAGTAGTTTATTTGGGAGATATTTCCAAGAGTAGGCAGTCATGCTATACAACAAAACGAGCAGGCTACATTGCAGCATTCTTTACAATAGCCAAGATTGGGAAGTAGCTCAAGTGCCCATCAGTAGATGAGTAGATACAAAATTCTAAGTGCTGACAGGTGTCAGGACAATGTGCTGATGACTAATGGGCCAGGCACTGATAGTGCTTCCTCCAGACAGGTAAACAGGAGTGGTCAATGAGAGTAGAATTCTTTCTAAAGTAAAACCCAAGAGACTGTCTCTGCACAGTCAGAGCAGAGGATATTTCACTTTTTATTCTCCTTTAGTTTTTCATCATAAACATAAATATTATCTTTTCAAACCTCACTGTGATTATCCAAGAGAGATGATGGCAACTGGGACTGCAATCATAGATAGTGCAGAGGATGTGGAAGAATTAATGAATTATTTTGAAAGTGCAGTTAATGCAATCAGTGTGGTATATGAAAGGAAGAGAAGAACCCTAAATGAGCCTGACCAGGTGGTGGCGCAGTGGATAGAGCATTGGACTGGGACACAGAGGACCCAGGTTTGACACCCCGAGGTTGCTGGCTTGAGCAGGGTCTCATCCAGCTTAATCACAGGGTCGCCCAGTTGAATGTGAGATCATAGACATGACTTCATGGTCTCTGGCTTGAGCCTAAAAGTAGCTGACTTGAAGCCCAAGGTTGCCAGCTTGAGCAAGGGGTCACTAGCTGGGCTGGAGCCCTCCCCTCCCTCAGGTCAGGGACATATGAGAAAGCAATCAATGAACAACTAAGGTGCCACAACTACGAGGTGATGCTTCTCATCTCTTTTCCTTCCTGTTGGTCTGTCCCTGCCTGTCACATTATCTCTCACACACTAAGAGAGAGAGAGAGAGAGAGAGAGAGAGAGAGAGAGAGAGAGAGAGAAGATTCAAAAGATCAAGTGAAAGCAATATATAGAACTTGTTTGAATGCTGATTCAAGCAAACCAACTTGTGAAAGATAGTGAAAAAGAAGTTCACACTCATACATACACAAATATGAAACTATGAAGACTGTTGGATATTTGGTGATATTAAGGAATTATAGTTAATATTTTAAGGTATGATAATAACTTTGTGGTTGTATTAAAAAAAAAAAAATTGGTGCCCTGGCCAGATAACTCGGTTGGTGAGAACATCATCCTGATACACAAAGGTTGCCAGTTTGATGACTGGTCAGGGCACATACAGAAACAGATTGGTGTTTCTATGTTTCTCTCTCCCTTCCTCTCTTTCTAAAATCAATAAATAAAATTTTTTTTTTGTATTTTTCCAAAGTTGTAAATGGGGAGGCAGTCAGACAGACTCCCGCATGCACCTGACCAGGATCCACACGGCATGCCCACCAGGGGGTGATGCTCTGCCCATCTTGGGGCGTCGCTCGCTGCAATCAGAGCCATTCTAGCGCCTGAGGCAGAGGCCACAGAGCCATCCTCAGCACCCGGGTAAACTTTGCTCCAATGGAGCCTTGGCTGAGGGAGGGGAAGAAAGAGAGAGAGAGGAAGGAGAGGGGGAGGGGTGGAGAAGCAGATGGGCGCTTCTCCTGTGTGCCCTGGCCGGAAATCGAACCCAGGACTCCTGCATGCCAGGCCGACGCTCTACCACTGAGCCAACCAGCCAGGACCAATAAAATATTTTTTAAAAAAACAAAAAAGTCATCTTTTACAAGTAAATACTAACATATTTATGAACGCAATAAGTTAAACCATGTGTTGTAGGTAAAAAATGGAAAGATATACACAAGTTCACATGATCAAATTAATATAATATCTGTGGTTTGTTTCAAAATTATCTAACTGGAAAGATGTGAGATCGCTGACAGGGCTTATAGATGAAAAATGAATGACCCAGAGCTAATGTCTGCTGTTGTAATTTCATGACTAGTACATGGGCTTTCACTGTTCTCTATTTCGATGTTTTAATTTTTCTATGATTTTAATAAAAATAAACGGAGGTGAGAATCCCCATCTTATATAACTGTGCCTTATCAATGCTTATTAGCACTCTATATGACATTAAATGCTGAAAATATATATGTTGAAATGATGTATAAACCAATATTCCTCTTAGAAAGTTCTATCTATAAGAAATTATGGGCTAACAAACACAGCTAACCATGTAACAAAGAACCTATAAGGGGACTAAAAACAAAACTAGATTAACAAAAAAGATAAAATAAAAAATAAAAATTAGAAACAAAGTGTTCTTCAAATAAAACTCACTTGTGACAACAAATCTTCATTCTGCAGATTTTATTATCTCTTAAAGTATATGATAGCTATATATTCTTCACACTATGCCTTTCACCTACTTTACTCAGTATTATGTATTATTTTATTTAGACTGATTAAAACCATTTGCTCCAAATTCCCTTACCTATCTTTGTTTACTAAACGTAGATGTAGGTGTAGACTAGATAAAAGATATAGAAAATTTGCCCTGGCCAGTTGGCTCAGTGGTAGAGCATCGGCCTGGCGTGCAGAAGTCCCGGGTTCGATTCCCGGCCAGAGCACGAAGGAGAAGCGCCTATCTGCTTATCCACCCCTCCCCCTCTCCTTCCTCTCTGTCTCTCTCTTCCCCTCCTGCAGCGAGGCTCCATTGGAGCAAAGATGGCCCGGGCACTGGAGATGGCTCCTTGGCCTCTGCCCCAGGCACTAGAGTGGCTCTGGTCGCAACAGAGCGACGCCCCGGAGGGGCAGAGCATCGCCCCCTGGTGGGCAGAGCGTCGCCCCCTGGTGGGCATGCCAGGTGGATCCCAGTCGCATGCGGGAGTCTGACTGTCTCTCCCCGTTTCTAGCTTCAGAAAATACAAAAAAAAAAAAAAAAAGAAAAAGAAAAGATATAGAAAATTTTAATATGTCCATTAAGCTTTTTTTATTAATAGAGTATTTTTTATTATATCTAACACCTAATTTTAAATCTATAAGCGATTTCTTTAAAAATAAATGACATTTTTGCTTATAGGCAGTCAAATGTTATACATATAACATATATTAAATACAATTTGCTATGTATAGCCAATGTTAATAAAAAGACTCATTTTATCTTGGATAGCTCTAGAAGAGTTTACCAAGACATAAATAGCTTGCAGTTAATATAAAAAATATTTCCTGATTATTAAAAAGAACACTTTAATAATTATAGCTGTCAAACAATGGAATTAACTATCTCCTAGAGAATAAATGCCCTTACTAGACACATTACATCAAAAACCAATTGGTAATTTATCAGATATACTAAAATATATATATTAATAAAGAAAGCTAAGTTGATAATCTTATGGCCTTTGACATCAGACAGGAAAGAATTAATTCCCGATTCTGGCACTAATTTAGGTTATAATTTTGGTTAAGTTGCCAAATTTCACTGAACCTCAATTTTTCTTGAACATAAAATATATCTCCTTTTTATAAAATTAAATGATATAATGCAATACATATAAATTGTTTAGCATAATACCTGAGACATAGTAAATGATTAATAAACACTATTATGGAAACTTTAGACTGTCATACAGCTGATACTCAGATATACTAGTAAATCAATAATATCACCTTCACTGCTATGGCTATTGCAATTATTACATGAGAGATTAGTAAGTGGTTTATGAATGAAACAGAAGAAAACTCTGGCCTGAGACAGAAGCCATTGCTGGAGAACAGAATCTAGGTCCTATTGTGTCAGTATTACTATAAGCAACATGTACAGTGATAGTGACCCTGAAGTTGGTAGCAATCAATTCAACTATTGAACTATAATATGTGCCAAGCACTGAAAATAAAGTAACAAAAATAATATCCTTGTCCTATGGGAGTTTACTTTCTAGTGTTTCTGGTGATTCCAATAATGCATTGTTGTTGTATATGTTGTAATTATATACATTAAACATAAAGTAATTCACCTGACCAGGCAGTGGCACAATGGATAGAGCATTGGCCTGGATGCAGAGGACCCAGGTTTTAAAACCAAGGTCACTGGCTTGAGCATGGGCTCATCAACTTGAATGTACGGTCACTGGATCAAGTGTGGGATCATAGACATGACCCCATGGTCGCTGGCTTGAGCCCAAAGGTCGCTGGCTTGAAGCCCAAGGTCACTGACTTGAGCAAGGGGTCACTCAGTCTGCTGTGGCCCCCGGTCAAGGCACATATGAGAATGCAATCAATGAACTAAGGTGCCACAATAAAGAATTGATGCCTCTCATCTCTCTCCCTTCCTATCTGTCTATCCCTATCTGTTCCTCTGTCTCTCTTGCAAAAAAAAGCATAAAGTAATTCAAGAAAACACTTAACCTGAAATATATATAGCACAGTTGTCTCTTTTGTAAACCCAGGCAAGGGTGCTGAAATGGCTATATCCCTTAGATAGCTGGTACTATTGATACAAAGTCTGCAAAGAAATAACACTTTAAATTACAGAGGTGCCTGATGGAGAAACCACCAAATATCAAGTATAGAAAACTCAAAAAATACCTGTAATGAATTCCTTTTGCAGCCAAGGATCAAATAAAACAATATTTCCAAGTATCAATTCAATTCATTTCAATGGCAAAAACAACCTTATTTTACTGTAAATGGTGACTGACTGGAATACTGCACAAAAGTCATTATTTTTCAAAACACAAGATACAGTATAATTAGTAATTTGGAAATAAACAAATATTGATCTAAGGAAAATAACGAAATATGATCCAAGTACTTCAAAATTAGTCAGTTTTAGCTGCACGAGCTTTATAAAAATGTGTGGTATGAAATGCTAACACTGTTCTTGATAAGATCTGTCTAAACAAGATGAGCGTTATTTGCCAAAACAGAAAAGCAATATTTCAGCCTGATATGGGCAGTTGGCTAGTTAATTCTATCATCTATCAGTCACCCTGAATATTTATTGCTTGTTTATTTAATGCAGCCTTTCTGAGAAAGGCACGCACAGAATACTCACTGGCTGCTAAATATTATTGTTAGAAGCAGCAAGCAGAGATAGTTATCTGTTTAAGCTGTTGATCTTTGTCCCTTGAAAAAAATTATATAGCAAATAGAACAAAATGTTCTACTGAAAAAGCTCAGTCTAAATACATCTGGATAATAGCAAAATGGATGTTGTCTTGGACTTCAGTGGTAACAATCTCTGAAAAGCAGCCTGAATGGAAAAACCTTCTATTCAACTACATTTGTAAACACAATAAATTAAATCAATTAAAAAAAAACAAAAACAAAAAACCATTACATTATCAAAAAATAAAACACATACAGAGAAAACTTTTTGCTTGAAAAACCATCTAAATCAGTCATTCACACAAGAAAGACCGACTGCCACACCACAAGAGTGTGCCTACACACAAGCATCAGGACCAATAAGAATGAAGATTTAATGGTAAGGTCTGACCTACATACAAACAAAAAAATAAAAGAAGAAATACTGAAGTGTTCTCCAGTCACATTAGATCAGGGGTAGTCAACCTTTTTATACCTACCGCCCACTTTTTCTCTGTTAGTAGTAAAATTTTCTAACCGCCCACCAGTTCCACAGTAATGGTGATTTATAAAGTAGGGAAGTAACTTTACTATATAAAATTTATAAAGCAGAGTTACAGCAAGTTAAAGCATATAATAATAATTACTTACCAAGTACTTTATGTCGAATTTTCGCTAAAGTTGGAAGAATAAATCTTTATAAAACAACTTACTGGCCTGACCTGTGGTGGCGCAGTGGATAAAGCGTTGACTTGGAATGCTGAGATCACCGGTTCAAAACCCTGGGCTTGCCTGGTCAAGGCATATATGGGAGTTGATGCTTCCTGCTCTTTCCCCCTTTCTCTCTCTCTCTCTCTCTCTTACTCTCTCTCCTCTCTAAAATGAATAAATAAAAATTTAAAAAAACCAAACAAAAAAACAACTTACTATAGTTAAATCTATCTTTTTATTTATACTTTGGTTGCTCTGCTACCGCCCACCTTAAAAGCTAGAACGCCCACTGGTGGGCTATAGGGACAGGTTGACTACCACTGCATTAGATCATGGGAAAATAAAATAATAGCACTTCTTATGTTTACATAGCACCTTGGCATTTTTACAGCAAAAGGGCTTTTAGATCAAAGATCAGTTTACTCAGGTTTCCTCAAGTCCTACAGCTAAACTGCTTTTTGGGAAGGAGGACAGTGTTTTTAATTTGTTGTTTAATAATTGTATTTGAGCATTTATCATAGGCTACCTTGTATTACAACTGATTATAAAACAAGCTGCATGCCCCATTATAATATAATCATAGAGCTGTGCTTTATTCAGTTATTTTCCTACAACCTAGCAATATGTCTCCTGCCAAACAGATGCTAGGTAAAACTTTTATGAATTTGACTCTATTATCTTAATCAATGTACTCAAGTATCCCATGAGATAATGAAAGCAGACATAATGCTTGTTTTATTTTTATTTATTTATATTTTTATTCAGTGAGAGTAGGGGAGGAAGACAGACTCCCACAATACACCCTGACCAGGATCCACTCAGGAAGCCCAGTAGGGGGTTATAATCTGCCCATCTGAAGTGTTACTCTGTTGCTCAGCAACCAAGCTCTTCTTAGCACCTGAGGGGGAGGCCATGGAACTATCCTCAGTGCCTGGGGCCTGTTCACTTCAATTGAGCCATGGCTGCAAGAGGAAAGGAGAGAAAGAGAGAAGCAAGAGGGAGAGGGGTGGAGAAGCAGATGGGTGCTTCTCCTGTGCACCCTGACCAGGAATTGAACCTGGGATATCCAAATGCTGGGCCGATGTTCTACCACTGAGCCAACCAGACAGGGCTCATAATGCCTGTTTTATAAAGAAGGAAACTGAACTACAGAAAGATTAAATAATATGACCAGATTTACCCAGGTAGCTACAGGACCTCAGACTCCCAGGATAATAATGTGTCCTGCACAACAGTGATTAGAACACTTGGGTAGTAGACATTCATGGAGAATTAACTCACAGAATTTAAACTGAAATTAAGCAAACACAGGTGAGGAATACTCTAAGAAAAACCACTTATGTATTATCTATTGCAGAGGACCAATAAAAAAATAACACGATATATAATCCTAAATTTCCTTTGCCTTTCTGGTCCACTGAGAATCAGGAGGCGTTTACAAACCTACTAACCTAGGAATGGGACTTCAAATCAGAATGGCAAAATAATGAGCCTTCGACCACTAACTGTATACCAAAAACATGGACAGGACATATAAAATATATGAAAAGATAACAAAAAAGGTATGGTCAGGTTCAAAAACAAGATAAATATCTTCAATGGCCAGTAGTAAAATGGAAAACTTTTTTATAAAGTATACTTGACTAATAGCTCAGGCCTGTTGAGTATAGATCTTAAACAGGAGTCACAGAGTTCAGTTCCATACAAGCCCTTGCCTCCATGTAATCAGCTGGTTCAAGAATGGAGAGTAGAAAATTGTCACACACAACAGTCAATTTCACCTGTGGGCAGGGAGGGAGAGGGTGCTTACATAACCTATTAACCTATTACAAGAAACTGAACCAAAGAACCAAATATTTCCAAAATAACTTGTGATAGAATCTCTGAAATTCTGTAATAAGACTTGGTTCTGGATTGAGGACAGTGAGAGTTAACTGAATATGTAGAAATAGACGGGTATGAGCAGAGGGAGGAAGAGGAGAGAAATGTAACAACAGAAAAAATAATTCCCACTCAAATTAAGCCTGTAAACCAATATTCAAAACTGCCTGGAAAGTTGGGGGACTGGATGAAAGACAGGCAGGGGTTGTGGGGGTACGTGAGAAAGGTAAAGGGATTAAGAATTACAAACTGGTATTTACAGAACAGTCATGAGGATGTAAAGTATAGCACAGGGAAGATAGTCAATAATATTGTGATAACTATATATGGTGTCAGATGGGTACTAGATTTACCAGGTTGATCACTTAGTAAGTTATAAAAGGTCCAATCACTGCGTTATACAACTGAAACAAAAAAAAACTATTATATGTCAACTGTAATTGAAAAATAAATCATTTAAAGTAAAAAAAACTGTATGGAGAAATATAATGCTAAAAATTACAGCCAATAAAAATAATAAAAAAATGAATATACTCAGTATGAAATTAATTTTATAAAAATTAAATGACAGAAACATTTAAAATAAGTTCATATAGAATGTTCAAAGAGATAAATAAAAGTAAAGCTTCAATTGAAAATGAATAAGAAATAATGAAAACAAAAGCAGGGGGACCCGTAAGTATAAAGATAAATTCATTTCTGGGTGGAAACACACTCACTTTTCTTGCCTGACCTGTGGTGGTGCAGCGGATAAAGCATCAATCTATAATGCTGAGGCTGCCAATTCAAAAGGCTAGGCTTGCCTGGTCAAGGCATGTATGGGAGTTGAGGCTTCCTGTTCCTCCCCCCTTCTCTCTCTCCCTCTCTTTTCGAAAATAAATGAATAAAATCTTGGCCCTGGCCGGTTGGCTCAGTGGTAGAGCTTCGGCCTGGCGTGCAAGAGTCCCGGGTTGGATTCCAGGCCAGGGCACACAGGAGAAGCACCCATCTACTTCTCCACCCCTCCCCCTCTCCTTCCTCTCTGTCTCTCTCTTCCCCTCCCGCAGCCAAAGCTCCACTGGAGCAGTTTGCCTGGGCGCTGAGGATGGCTCTGTGGCTTCTGCCTCAGGCGCTAGAATGGGTCTGATTGCGGCGAGCGATGCCGCAAGATGGGCAGAGCATCGCCCCCTGGTGGGCATGCCGTGTGGATCCCGGTCGGGCGCATGCGGTAGTCTGTCTGACTGCCTCCCTGTTTCCAGCCTCGGGGGAATAAATAAATAAATAAATAAATAAATAAATAAATAAATAAATAAATAAAATCTTAAAAAAGATAACCCAATTAGAAAATTTGAAAATAAAAAGTCATTGAAACAAATGAAAACAAATTAATTGATGAAATAGACTCTTCTCTTGATAGATAAAAGACAGAATTCTTGAATTAGAAGAAAGGCCTGATACATTCAACAAAAACTCAGCACAGAGTCAGAAAAATAATTTTATTGAAACCACAGCTAAAAGACATGTAAGATAGATTGAAAAGCTCCAATATTCACATAATATGAGTTTAAGAAAAAGGGGCAGAAAGAAGTGTTAAAAAAAATAATTGCTGGCCCTGGCCAGTGAGTGTCAGCACAGTGTGTGGAAGTCCCGGGTTTGAATCCTGGCCAGGGAAAACAAGAGAAGTGCCCATCTGCTTCTCCACCCTTCCCCTTCTCCTTTCTCTCTGTCTCTCTCTTCCCTTCCGGCAGCCAAGGCTCCATTGGAGCAGAGTTGGCCCAGGCGCTGAGGATGGCTCCATGGCCTCCACCTCAGGCACTAGAATGGCTCCTGTTGCAATGAAGCAATGCCACAGATGGGCAGAGCATTGCCCCCTAATGGGCTTGCCAGGTAGATCCCGGTTGGGCACATGCGGAAGTCTGTCTTGCTGCCTCCCCGCTTCTCACTTCCATAAATAAATAAATAAATAAATAAATAAATAAATGTTGAAAATTTGAGAACAAAAGAAAAATCAATCTTCACAGCAATAATGAAACTAGACATTTGGAGTTCTGTATCAAGAGAACATTTTTTGAGATTGGTTCTTAATCTGTAATATCCTGAGAAATCAGAGATTTCTCTCCTTTCTCAATATCCTACCAGTCTATCAAGTACACATTCTTATGAAAAACAAAGGCTAAGTGGACAAGTTGGGTTCAGTGATGTCTGGTGAGGGAAGAGGGTATATAGTTCCAGTAATCCAGCTGTAAGGGCTAGAGTTGTCATATAAGAGTGGAATATAGAAATTCTATTACCAGGGCTCCAGAAAGAGTTCATCTGACAAGCAGGGGAAATTCAGTCAGATGGTGGCTTTACATTTCTGTTTTCTCTCTCTCTTCCATCCAATTCAAATGATCTCAAATATTAAGTCAACTTCACAATAAGCACAGACAAAGTACAGGCCCTGCACTATATACTAGAAAGAGTACAAAGCTATCTTCCCATTAAGAGTTTACCACTTAGATAAGATAAGATGAAAAAAAAAATGATAAGTAAATGATAAGCCAAGATGGAGTAATAGGGACTAGATTTAATCTTCTGCCAGAAACAAATTTTTAAAAAAGAAAAAAAACCTACAAAAATATGAAATAGTTTTCAAGACACTAGACATGAGGTAATAAAGGAAAGTCAGTGACCAAAGGATAGCTGAGGTGACCCTCTGACTGCCCCAGCTTCCCACTTTGAATTTCCAGGTTGCAGCACAGAGAGGCAGATAAAGTCCAACAGATGCCCTCAGTTAAGACAGAGAAGATATTCAGAAAGGCCGTGTGAGCCAGAGTTTGCAGAGCAGATGATCACAGCAGAGAGAAATGCTGAGAGAGAAAACTCCAGAGCTTTGCAGAGGATTCCCTTCAAGTATCAAGAATATGACTTAGAAAAAGTAAATACTAAAGATAAGAGGGTGTGTGTGTGTGAGAGAGAAAGAGAGAGATAGAAAGAGAACAATAGTAAAAAATCAATGAGAGTGAAAGCTTGTTCTCTGAAAAGTTCAATAATATTTATAAACCTTTAGACAGACTGACGAAAGAAAAAAGAGAAGACACAAATTGCTTATATCAGGAATAAGAAAACAATTACTACAGAGCCAACAAAAACTAATATTATAATAAAGGAGTATTTCATATATCTTCATGCCCATAAACTCAACAACTCAGAAGAAAATGATAAAAAATTTAAAAGATACAAAATTTTAAAGAAGCTCAAGAGAAACAGATATCCTAAATAGCTCATATCTTTGCATTTCTAGTTTAAAATCTTTCAACGAAAATAATACAATGCCTTACAGCTTTCTTAATAAATTTAAGTAAACATTTCAGGAAAATAAAATATTAATTCTACATTAAATTTTTCTGAAGACAAAAAAGGAAGACATGTATCAAAACCTTTTTTGAGGTGAGTATTGCCTTGAGAACAAAACCAGACGAAGACAGAACAAGAAAACTAGAGATAGGCCCTGGCCGGTTGGCTCAGCGGTAGAGCGTCGGCCTGGCGTGCGGGGAACGCGGGTTTGATTCCCAGCCAGGGCACATAGGAGAAGCGCCCATTTGCTTCTCCACCCCCACCCCCTCCTTCCTCTCTGTCTCTCTCTTCCCCTCCCGCAGCCAAGGCTCCATTGGAGCAAAGATGGCCCAGGCGCTGGGGATGGCTCCTTGGCCTCTGCCCCAGGCGCTAGAGTGGCTCTGGTCGCGGCAGAGCGACGCCCCGGAGGGGCAGAGCATCGCCCCCTGGTGGGCAGAGCATCGCCCCTGGTGGGCGTGCCGGGTGGATGCCGGTCGGGTGCATGCAGGAGTCTGTCTGACTGTCTCTCCCGTTTCCAGTTTCAGAAAAAAAAAAAAAAAAAAAAAAAAAGAAAGAAAACTAGAGATAAATATCCCTCATGGATATAGATGAAAAATCCCCAATAAAATATTAGCAAATTGTAACCAGCAATATGTAAAAGAACAATACATCCCTATAAGTGGAATTTATCTGGGGAATTCAAGGCTAATTCAATATTTAAAACTGATTAGTGTAATTTACCATATCAAGAGACTGAGGAAAACTATCATATGATCAGTTGAAATAAATCACTTTCTACTCACTGGCAGGTCTATTGTTAAGATTCATTGTAATATGGAATTATCCTACTTCTCAGACATAAAACTCTGACCTTTCCCTTCTTACTATCTAGTACTTTCCCTTAAACTATAAATCCACTTCATAGTGTCTGCTCTGGTGGTCCTCAGCCTCACTTGACCTCACAAACCTTACTACTCATCCTAGACCCCAAATAACAAGGTCATTGAATAAAATAAAGTAAATTCCATTGTCATTCAGACTTCCATATGGAAATTCTGACCCCAAATATTTTCCAGATTTTTCTCTTATTATATTTCTTCAGTGTAAACAACTACATACGTGCCAATAAAGTTCTCACTATTTTCAAACATACCTAGGACTGCTTTGATTCTGTAGCTTTTAAAATGTTCCATCTTTGAAAACCTGCCTCATCATCCAAATGTTTATCAAAGTACTACATATCTTTCAAGCCTCAGAGGAAATGATAAACACTTCCTCTATAACATGTCCCTGGTTTACTTTAAATAACTCTTTATCACTTCCATGGATGCCCAGAGTACTTTATTTATACCTCCTATTGGCAAATATTATGTGTACAGAGGACAGTATCCAAAAAATGAAGAAACAACTAATGACATTTTGAGTTATTTAAAAATATTTTCTCAAAAGAATTGTATTAACTAGAAAAGAGTAGGGAGAAATGGAAAATACATGAACACTCAGAAATAACCAGTGTTAATAACAATATTATTCAAAATAGCCAAAAAAGTAGAAACAACCCAAATATCTATCAGCATATGAATGGTTAAATAAAATGCAGTACAGGGAGTCCCACTGTTACAAACGAGAGAGGGTCTGTAGGTTTGAAAATGCTTAATTATTTATATGCACAGAGAGGCAAAAATAAATACTAAGACAAACATCTGTCTAAGTTTCACTAAATAGGTAAATGAACCTGTTTCAACTTACATACACATTCAACTTAGGGACAAACCTCAGAACCTATCTCATTCATAAGTCAGGGTTTGCCTGTATATACATACAGAGAGTGCTCGGGTTATGACAATCCCAACATACAACATTTTGAGTTTATGATACTCATTCCCATAAAAATCTTAAAAAAAAGAGATGTGAGTGTTTCAGCTTACACTGTTAGTGTCGTACTTACGGACTGCATGGGCAAACTCGTTTGGTTGCATGCAGCTGAAGAATATGCAGTACTGTGTATATTTATGTCTTTTTCATTTTTCTGTGGCTTAGTTGTATTTTTATGTTCCAGATTATGAGTTTACAACAGTGTTAGGATAGGTAAGTGACTTAGGCTAGCGTATGTTTTGACTTACACCAAAATTTGGGTTATATCACTGTCATAAGAATAGAACTGTGTTGTAAACCAAGGACCCCCTGTATAATGGAATATTGTTCAGCCTTAAAAAGAAATGAAAATCTGATACATATGACAACATGGATAAACCTTAGAGACATTATGCTAAGTGAAATAAGACACAAAAGGATAAATATTGTATGACTCCATGTATACGAGATAACTTGAAAAGTCAAATTTGTAGAGAAAGGAAGTAGAATAGTGGTTACCAAGGGCTGGTGAAGGAGGGGAAATAGGAGTTCTTGTTTAATGGGTAAAGACTTTCTGTAAGAAATGATAAACAATTCTAGAGACGGACAGTTGTGATGATGGCTATACAACAATATAAATAATGTAATGCCATTGAACTATACACTAAAAATGGTTAAAATGGTAAATTTTATGTTATATATATCTTACCACATAATAATAAATTAGATAAACTTAATGAAAGAAGAATTGACAGGTCTCACTTAGACACTGACCCAGGCAGAAGAAAACATGTCTACCTAACAGATATAAATTTACTATGAAAAATGAACACATAAAATTATGCAATAATTAAATAATCCAAGGATAACTGCCCACTTTTTAGTTAAGTCCAAAGTGTCAGGTAGGTATGCTAAATCTAATATACATCCTCACCCTCCCATTTTTGATTTTCCAGCACTGGAAGCTATATAAAAGGAGCTTCTAAGACACCTAACTATGGTATTGCAATTGTCACACAGGAAAATACAATATAATAGTATTTGAGAAATAATTACTGGAAACTCATCAACTTTCAACTTCTGAAGATAGTGTAACTGTGAAGTATCACTGAGTACCTACTATATGCAAGACAGTAGGGTACAAATTAATTACATTGAAGTATAACACTATCTTCATTTTGGGGGAATACCATCCAGTTTGGGGCTAGATAGGCAAATGTTAAAAGGTAAATGTAATACAAATGAACATTCGTTTGGTCCCAAATTGGAGGCACTAACAACAGAGCCTACAGGAGCTAAAAGAAGGAAAACACCTCCATATTAAACATCACACAAACTTTTCTATAAACTCATCTATGGTTTTCAAGAATTGTCAGTTCTCTACTTGGTACCACTCTCCTCTATCTGAAGTCTTTCCTAACTATACTAGCCTTTATATATCTTTAACTATACTATATGGCATATTCTGTATTTAAATTTTTATAAGTAGGCTTGTCACCCCAACAATTATACATTAACTAAAAGTATCCATAATACTAGTATAATTCTGTATATAAAGTATCCCATAAAGACTCAAAGAACTGAAATGTTTCCAAGTTAAACATTCAGAAATAATGCCCAATGTGCACAATAAATGCAAATAATAATTTAATGTTTGCAATACAGATCACTTTGGGGTCAGGGCAGGGGCTGAGAAAGTGGTCTATAGTTCATCCTTTTTCTCCTTTCAGAAAGTATTAGTACTATGGACACAGGAGTCATTTAATAATTGCTTTTATTTCCAGATAATTCTATACTTTCTAGGTGACGGCAGTGCATATTTCTGTGGTTTGTTGCAGGAGATATATTTAATGAAGCATGAAATGACTTAATGCCAAGAAAATTCTCAGTTACAATGAAGCTTCAGTTCCCAATAGATTTTTAGGGAGTTTTTGGGTTATGCTTCTATGTTTCTCTTACCTGGAAGAGATCCAAAGGGTATGACCCACTTTGGAATATTCAAGTAAAAGTTTCATTCAAATTTAATCATCCTAAATTGATTTATAAGGAATTTAAAGTTAAAAGTTTCAAGACTACCAAAGATAATTAAACTCAACAATAGAAAAATGAGGCCAATCATGATCTGAAGTTTAAGTATGTTTTTAAAAAATAACTTTTCGCCTGGCCTGTGGTAGCGCAGTGGATAAAGTGTCAACCAGGAACACTGCGGTTACCGGTTTGAAACCCTGGGCTTGCCTGGTCAAGGCACATACGGGAGTTGATGCTTCCTGCTCTGCACCCACCCTTCTTTTTCCCCCTCCCTAAAATGAATAAATAAAATCTTTTTTAAAATAACTTTTCAAAGCACATACAAAAGCAGAACAAAAGCAATTTTAATTCTACTTTAAGAAACAGAAGTTAAAATACTCTTAAGAAAAGAGTAAGGGTTTAGGGTCCTAGAAAGATTCATAATTTGGCAACCAAAATTGTAACTAAAATTGTACTTTTTTTCTTAGAGATAATGTATACTAAGTGGTTTTATTTCTTCCCAGAAAATGAATAAGTTTTATTGCTTTAGCTTTAAAATATCTTATTCTAAAAAGTAGAGATCTGTGAGTACAGGACTTAAGTTGCCATCTATGCAACTGATACATGCTGTGATTGGCTAACGTATGAAGTTTTAAGTGAAAAACTTTGACCTGCCCTAAATTAGAACCTCATAGAAATAGGAAAAGAGTATATCATAAGTCATTTCCAGTGCTACCATGTAATCATATAGCACATTTATTACATATCTGTTTAATATTTAGAACTAGAAAACTAATTCTGGTAATTTAAGTCAACTTGCTGTCTCTACCAAAGCCACAATTTCTGTGATAGGAATGAAGAGTATATGAATTAGAAGCAAAGAACAACCAGTAAAGATTAGAATAAGAGGATGACATGTACACATGCATTTAAATTTAGAAATTAAAGTAAATGAGTGTGGCCAACACCAAAGTATGTGTGCGTGTGTGTGTGACAAAGAGAAATATTCCACTGAAAGAGATTATACCCTAGAAAGAGCATAAGATCAAAAATGAAAATCTGTTTTCCACATAGTTAATTCAGGAAGTCTTTATAGGGAAAAAGGTTATTTATAATGTATATGATTCAAGTATTTAAGCCACAGTTATAATTTCAAATCAACCTAAACACAAAATACACTAACAACGTCATCTAGTCTAGTACTCAGGTGGAAAGAAAATAATTATTTTCTTCCAATATTGAAAAACACAGCTGCTTTAGATGCAAGATTTAGTTTTGTATTATCTCTGTATTATTCATATTTATCAAATTTAACAAGAACCTTGGCAAGTTAAGATTTTTTGCCTCATGCTAACTTGAGAACCTAATTCTGACATATGTAGTAATATTACATATGAGTTAACATAAGCTAAATATTTTTCTAGTGTTACTTTTAAAGCTATAAATAATAGATATATAATTTCTTTTTTTAAATTTTAATTTTTTTATTTTTATTTTATTTATTCATTTTTAGAGAGGACAGAGAGAGGGAGAGAGAGAGAGACAGAGAGAGAGAGAAGGGGGGAGGAGCTGGAAGCATCAACTCCCACATATGCCTTGACCAGGCAAGCCCAGGGCTTCGAACCAGCGACCTCAGCATTTCCAGGTCGACGCTTTATCCACTGCGCCACCACAGATCAGGCCAGATATGTAATTTCTATTATCTTACTAGATTAGAATTGTTTAACTGCTTGAACAATTATTTTTTTAATATGTATTTTTTTCTATAAAGAAAAAAAATCACCCCAATACTTGTAAGTACTCAGTAAATGTTACCATGATATTTTGTTTAAAAAAAAAAAGCCATGTAGAATGGGGGGGGGGAGTATTACTATATCGAGAAGCACTTAACAAATAAATGTGATCCTTATTTCCTTAAGCTTTTTTTTTTAATTTTTTTATTCATTTTAGAGGAGAAAGAGAGAGAGAAAGGAGGAGCAGGAAGCATCAACTCCCATATGTGCCTTGACCCAGTAAGCCCAGGGTTTTGAACTGGCGACTTCAGCATTCCAGGTCAACGCTTTATCCACTGCGCTACCACAGGTCAGGCCTTAAGCTTCTTTATTAAATAGTTCAAAATATTTTTAAATTTCTCTTGAAAATTTTTCTTTGACCCATGTGTTATTTAGAAATGTGTTGTTTAATCTCAAATATACTGAGATTTTCCAACTATGTACTTTCTATTATTGATTCCTTGTTTAATTCTGCTGTGGTCTGAGAACAGACACTGTATGATTTACATTCTTTTAAATTTGTCAAGGTGTGTTTTAAGGCCCATATTGTGGTTTATCTTGGTAAATATGCCATGTGAGCTTGAGAAGAATGTGTGTTCTGCTCTTCCTGGATGAAACAGTCTACAGATGTCTACAATGAGCTCAACTACATTCTTACTGATTTTCTACCTAATGGATCTGAACACTTCTGATAGCGGAGTAGGGTCTCCAACTATAACAGTGGATTCATCTATTTCTTCTTGTAATTCTGGCAAGTTTCCCCTCACATATTTTGACACTCTCTATGTGCATACAGGTCATTATGTCTTCTGGAGAATCAACCCTTTTATCATGACATAATGCCCCTCTCCTCTGTCCCTGATAACTTTCCTTCCTCTAAAGCCATATCTGTCTGAAATTAATACATCCTCTTCTGCATTCTCTTGATTAGTGTTAGCTTGGCATATATTTCTGCATCATTTATTTTTTACCTATGTGTATCTTTACATTTAAAGTGGCTATCTTGTAAATAACATTTGGTATTGCTTTTTTATTTTTTCTAGGAATCTGTGTCTTTTAATTGGTGCAGATAGTCTGTTACCTGAATACCTTCAAAGGCATTTTTATTGCCTGCTTTTTATCCTCTGCATGGGACATGCATTCCCATTTCTTTGTATGTCTTGTAATATTTGGTTTATACTATACATTTTAGGTAGTATATTTGTTAAATCTGGATACCAATGTCCTACCCATCCAGGGATTGTTGTTGTGGCTAGTTTATTTCTTTAATGACCTGGCTGAACTACTTCAGTGAAGTCTATCTCCCTCACGGTGGCCAGCCTCTGATGCTGCTCCTCAAAAGGCACAGCCTAGGGCATGCACACAAATATTCTGGGGTGACAGGAGCTTGAGCGGAGCTCTCCTTGTCTCTTTCGCTGATTGCTCTGCTAAGTTGTCTGTCTCTGATGGTATATCAAACCCAGCTGTTAGCCTCCCCTAACTGCCAGCTCATTGCTTTATTGTTTTTAAGAGTGAAGAGGACATAGCCCTGACCAGATGGCTCAGTTGATTAGAGCGTCGTCTGGAGTGCGGAGGTTGATGGTTCAGTCCCAGTCAGGGTACACACAGGAATGGATCAATGTTCCTGTCTCTCTCTTCCTTCCTCTCTCACTAAAATTAATAAATAAATGTTAAAAAATAATAATAATTTTTTAAAAAGAATGAAGTGGACATAAATTGCTTTACAGTCTTATTCAGTATTATTCTATTAAATCCGGTCTAGCTGGTCTACAGTTTATCTTGTTAGACTCACAGAGTTCTGAGTCTTCTCTTAATTGCCTCCCACCAAAAAACACCGTTGTTTTTAAACTTTACCATACTGTCCTAAGTAAAGTCAGTTCCCTTGGGGAGAGCTTCAGAGTTTGCTCTTATGGCCTGTTTCTCCCCCTACGTGAAATTTTTGTACCACTTCTCTGGAGCTGGTGGTAAAATCAGTGGGCAGCTTCACCCAGAGTGACACCTCTATTTATGAATATTAGGGTGCTGGTTGGGTGCAGTCATTTCTAGTCTTCTCACTTTCCCTTCCCAGTATGAAAGTTCCACCCTTATTATCAATCTGGGATGAGGGCTTATTGATTCTTTCCCCCTATGAAGGGGACTGGGTGAAGGAAAAGAGTCCCAAACCTCTTATTTGTTCTTGCCTAGAACACAGCTTCTGCAGCATGGAGCTGGGAACGAATGAAAAGTGCCAGCATCTGCCTCTTCTACACAAAAACCATGATCCCAGATGGAGTTAAGTGAATGGGATGTGGGATGAAGCCTGTGCACTTGTCTGCATCTGCTTGGGGTAAGGCTTCCATTCCTTTGACTGAGAGAGGGAGCAGGCTGCGGCTCATATGCCACAGACTATCACCATTCTTAGTAAAATTTAGTAGATTTTCTTGAATAAACGTTTTTTATTACATTGGAATATGGCCTTAGAACCATTTCCAGAGATTTTAATTTAAATGGTTGATTGGGATTCTATTGTTTCTTATTTAAATTTTTACCAGTTACACTGGTTTTGCTGGAAGAGGGTCTGTAGAGCATTTCATGCCACCATTTCAGAAGTCATCTCTGATGATCTTTTTCTGTGTTTAATTAAGTATTAAACAACCCTTTTATTCCTGGGATAAAGCCCACTTGGCCAGATTATTCCATGATCTATTGTATATACTGCTCACAAAAGTTAGGGGCTATTTTATCATTTCATATTCATTTTGAAATATCTCCTTTTGTGAGCAGTATATATTGCTAGATTCAAATTAGTAACATTTTATTAAGTATGCTTTCATCTATCCTCACTAGAGATGTTGGCCTATTGTGTCTTTTCTTGTAACATCTTGCCCTGGTCTTAAGATCAGGATAATGCTTGCCTCATAATAAGTTGGTAAACATTTCTTGTTCCTCTGTTTTCTGTTTTCTTACTAAAAGACTGAATGATTTGAAATAAGCAAATGTGGTAGATATTCAAAAGAAAAATAAGAACACTGTGTCCTAGAAATGACATGGGGATGGTAGAATTTGAGTTTGGCCTGGGACAGAGAGTCTTTGGAGCAAGGGATGAAGAAATGGCATAACAAAAAGTACAAATATGGAAAATATAAAAACAACCTAAGGAAATAACTAGCCACTTTGATACAACTCAGCAACTTTGGCATATTGGCAACAAACCACTGAAAACATTTTAAAAAAGTATATCTCTGCCTGACGAGGGGGTGGTGCAGTGGATAGAGCGTTGAACTGGGACGCAGAGGGCCCAGGTTCAAAACCCCAAGGTCTCTAGCTTGAGTGCAGGCTTGCCAGCTTGAGCACAGGGTCGCTGGCTTGAGTGTGGGATCATAGACATGACCCCATAGTCGCTGGCTTGAGCCCAAGGTCACTGGCTTGAGAAAGGGGTCACTTGATTTGCTGTACCCCCTCCTCCCCTGTCAGGGCACATATGAGAAAGCAATCAATGAGCAAGCAATCAACAAACAACTAAGATGCCACAATGAAGAATTGATGCTTCTCATCTCTCATCCCTTCCTGTCTGTTCCTATCTGTCCCTGTCCCTGTCTCTCTGTCTCTGTCAAAAAAAAAAAAAAAAAAAAAAAGTATACAGTGGTCCCTCATCTATTGCAAGGGTTAGGTTCCAGAACCCCCTGCCCCCATGATAGGCAAAAATCCGCAAAGTAGCGACCTTATATTTATTTTATTATTTATGTATATTTTAAGGCTTTATAAACCATCCCTACACTCTTATAAACCTTTCCCACACCGTTATTAACCTTTCCCACAGTCTTATAAACATTTCCTATGCTCTTAAACACTTTTTACACTCTTAAACCTACATAAACACAGTGCTCTGGTTGGTTGCCTCCCATCCATCAGCCAAAAGTGTACCCTGTAAGATCTCACATGTAGCTCAAGCGGAAGTAACTGTAGCTGCATTTTCCATATATGTGAGTCTTCGTCTACTCATCTACTGTATCCCATGTATTTTATTTCACTTTAATGTTTTAATTAATGTTTTATATTTTTATATTGTTATCAAATTTTTAGGCTAGAAAATGCTTATTTTACTGCAAAAATAATTAAAATAATAAATATATAAAAATACCTATATACTACAAAATCCTGTGATACAGCAAAAAATCTGTGATACAAAATTAGACATATACAATTTAAAAATCCGTGATACAGTAAGAATGCGAAAAGTAAACCTCAATATGGCAAGGGACGATTGGATCTCTAACTTTCTGTTCCTTCATGATGAATCATCACAATATTTTAATCTTCTTAAGGTAAATGAATTGTGTTCGTTTCTGTGCAACATGAAAATGGCACCACTGCATTATAAATAATTTTGTAATGGCTGAAGCAGTAGGTATTTGATATTCTTTTAGTCCGTGAGAAATCTGAACTCATTTCTTTTTCTTAATTAAGATAACTAGTATATAACATTATATTAGTTTCAGGGTTAATTACCATCCATCACCATACAATTGACCCCATTCACCCATTTTGCATAGTCCCCAACACCCTCACTTCCTAATAACTACCAATCTGTTCTCCATATATGAGTTTTGTTCTGGTTTGTTTTTTTTTCATTTGTGTCATTTCAAGTCTACAAACATGGCAAATCATCCAGTGTATGCTGCTCTCTCTCTAACTTATTTAACTTAGCATAATACCCTTAAGGTCCAGCCACGTTGTCGCAAATGGCAAGGTTTCTTTTTTTGTTGTTTCTTTTTTTTTTTTTTTTTTTTGCGACAGAGACAGAGAGAGTCAGATAGGGACAGAAAGACAGGAAAAGAGAGAGATGTGAAGCATCAATTCTTCGTTGCGGCTCCTTAGTCTCCTTAGTTGTTTGATGATTGCTTTCTCATACATGCCTCAACCAGGGGGCTACAGCAGACTGAGTGACCCCTTGCTCAAGCCAGTGACCTTGGGCTCAAGCTGGTGAGTCTTGCTCAAACCAGATGAGCCCATGCTTAAGCTGGCAACCTCGGGATCTCGAACCTGGGTCCTCTGCATCCCAGTCCGACACTCTATCCACTGCGCCACTGCCTGGTCAGGCCAAGGTTTCATAATTTTTATGGCTAAGTAGTATTCACTGTATAACATGTAACACAATTTCTTTATCCATTCATCTGTCAATGGACACTTAAGATTGTGTTCATAGCATAGCTACTGTAAATAATGCTATAATGAACACAGGGGTGCAGTATTTTATTGAATTAGTGTTTTTTGTTTTCTTTGGACAAATACCCAGGAAGTAGAATATAAATAACACTATTCCTATACTTAATATTTTGAACCTCCATACTGTTTTCCATATGGCTGCACCAATTTACAATCCTCCCAACAAGGATTCCCTTTTGTCTACATCTTCACCAACATTTATTTCTTGTATAGCTGATGATAGCCATTCTAAAAGGTATGAGGTGATATCTCATTGTCATAGTGATTTGCATTTTACTGATATTAGTAATGTTGAGCACCATTCCATGTACCTGTTGGCCATCTGTATGTCTTTTTTGGAAAAATATCTATTCAGATTCTCTATTTTTTTAATTAAAGGAAAAGTTTGCTTCCTATTTAATTTTGTATAGCTAATTCTTTAACATCCTTTTAAAAAAATTTTTATTTACTGATTTTAGCCAGAAAGGAAAGGGGGGGGGGGAGAGAGAGAGAGAGAGATAAGAACATCAATTTGTTCCTTTATTTGCCTAGACTGGGGATCGAACCAGCAATCTCTGAGCTTCAAGACGATGCTCTAACCAACAGTGCTATCTGGCTAGGGTTTTTTGGTTTTGTTTTTTTTTTTTTTTGAGAATGGATTTCTCTCTTTCTTCCCCCATTTATTTATTTATTTATTTATTTTAGAGAGAAGGGGGAGGAGCAGAAATCATCAACTCCCATTATGTGCCTTGACCAGACAAGCACAGGATTTTGAACTGGCAACCTTAGTGTTCCAGGTCGATGCTTTATCCATTGTGCCACCACAGGTCAGGCATATACCATTTCTTCTTGTTTTTTGTGTGTTTTTTTAGATTTTATTGATTGGGGGGAAGAAAGAATAAGAAAGAAGGGGGAGAAGCAGGAAGCATCTACTCATAGTGGTTGCTTCTTGTATGTGCCTTGACCTGGCAAGCCCAGAGGTTTGAACCAGCAACCTCAGCATTCCAGGTCAATGCTTTTGCCCCTACAGACCAGGCTTAATATTTTTAAATTAATTGAAATTATTGAAATGACAGTGGTTCTTAAAACCATACAGGTTGCAAGTGTACAGCTCAATAAAACATCGTCTGCACACTGCATCGTGTGCCCAAGCAAAGTCACTCTCTGTCCCCATTTTCCTCCCACCTTTGCCCACCTCCACCTAGCCCTACTCCCTTTCTCTCTGGCTATCACCACACGGCTGTCTGTGTCTATGTGTTATGAATATATATACATATATATACATATTTTTTTTAGCTAATCCTTTCACTTTCTTTCATCTAGTATACCAACACCCCTCCCCTCTGACAGCTGTCAGTCTGTTCCATGTATCTATCCATGCCTCTGTTTCTATTTTGTTCATCAGTTAATGTTGTTCATTAGATTCCACATATAAATGAGATCATAGGGTGTCTGTCTTTTTCTGACTGGCTTATTTCACTTAGCATTATAAATTTCAGGTCCATCCATGCTATTGTAAAGGGTAAGATTCCCTTCTTTCTTTCTTTTTTAAATTTATTCATTTTTAGAGAGGAGAGGAGGAGTCAGAGAGAGAGACAGAGAGAGAGAGAGAGAGAGAGAAAGAGGAGAGACAGAGAGAGGGAAGGGGGGGGAGGAGCTGGAAGCATCAACTCCCATATGTGCCTTGACCAAGCAAGCCCAGGGTTTCGAACCGGCGACCTCAGCACTTCCAGGTCGACGCTTTATCCCACTGCGCCACCACAGGTCAGGCTAGATTGATTCCCTTCTTTTTTACAGTGGTGTAGTATTCCATTGCATGAACATACTACAGCATTTTTATCCACTCATTTATTGGTGGGTACTTGGGCTGATCATTTCTTAATCAGATTTTTATTTTGCTATTGTGTTGTATAAGTTTTTAATATATGTTGATTATAAACCCCTTACTGAATATATGATTTGCAAATATTTTCTTCCATTTGGTACTTTGCTTTTCATTTTGATTTTCTTTATTGTGCAGCAGCCATTTTAATTTGATGTAGACCTACTTGTTTATTTTTGCTTCTGTTGTCTTTGCTTTTAGTGTCAAATCCAAAAAATCATCACTGAGACAGATATCAAGGAGCTTGCCATCAATGTTTTCTTCTAGGAGTTTTATGGTTCCAGGTCATTTTTACTCTTTGTGGAAAATTCAAGAATATTATTTTATTAGATTTTCCCTGACTCAAGACACAATGAAATAAGTTCTTTCAAAGTAAATGTTTCTTTCTTTTCTTTTCTTTTTTGCAAGAGAGAGAAAGAGAAAGAGAGAGTCAGAGAGACAGGGACAGACAGGAAGGGAGAGAGAGAGATGAAAAGCATCAACTCATAGTTGTGGCACCTTAGCTGTTCATTGATTGCTTTCTCATATGTGCCTTGACTTGGGAGCTCCCATCAAGTCAGTGACCCCTTGCTCAAGCCAGCAACCTTGGGCTTCAAACCAGTGACCATGAGGTCGTGTCTATGATCCTATGTTCAAGTTGGTGACCTCGTATTCAGGTGAGCCCATGCTCAAGCAGGTGACCTTGGGGTTTCAAACCTGGGTCCTCTGCATCCCAGTGGATGCATCACAGTGCATCCACTGTGCTACCTTCTGGTTAGGCTAAATGTTTCCTTTTAATTGAGTTCACTGGGGTGACAATGATTAATAAAATTATATACATTTCAGGTGTACAATTCTACAATACATCATTTGTATATTGTATTGTGTGTTGACAACCCAAAAATCAAGTCTATCCTATTGATCTCTATGTCTGTTTTTATGCCAATGTCTTGATTTATTTTTGTTTGTTTGGATTTTTGGGGGGTTTTTTTTCATTGTCTAAGTCTATATAAAGGTTTGTCTCATGGAGGAGAGAGTACCCAAATAGGTTAGACTTTCTAACTATAGCAAGCTCAAATTGTGTCAGACAGTTTTGTATCTGCCACGGAGTATTGTTTGCAATTGATGTTTTGATTACTGCGGTTCTATAGTATAATTTGATATCAGGTAACATTATTCCCTCAACTTTGTTTTTTTTTCTCTAAAGAGTGCTATTTTAAGTCCTTTGCATTTTCACATAAATTTTAAAATCTGTTCTTCCATTTCTAAATGTAAGCCCTGCTGAAATTTTAATTTAGATTGCATTGAATCTATAGACCAATGTGAGAATGATTGACAGTATACTGGTATTATTTTCACCTCCTTTGACAGATTTATCTTTTTAAAATTCTTGATATTGATGTAAACAGCTTTGTTTTTCATGTTCAAATGTTTATTACATGTATACAGAAATACAACTGAGTTTATTATTCAAAGAGAGGAGGGGAGGCAGAGCAACAGACTCTCACATGTACCCAGACTGGGATCCACTCAGCAAGTCCCCTATGGGCAATGCTCTGCCCATCTGGGGCTACTGCTCTGTTGCTTGGCAACTGAGCTATTTTTAATGCCTGAGGTAGAGGCCATGGGAGCCATCATCTGCACCGGGGGCTAACTCACTCGAACCAATCAAGCCATGGCTTCAGGAGGAGAAGAAAGAGAGAGAGAGAGAAGGGTAGGAACACAGAGAAGCAGATGATTGCTTCTCCTGTGTGTCCTGATTGGGAATCAAACCTGAGACATCCACATGCCAGGTGATGGCTCTACCACTGAGGCAACTGGCCAGGGCCTATAACATTTTAAAACTTACTGTTTCTATGAGCTTTTTTGGTAGATTCCATCATATTTTCAAACTAGACTAGGGTTCCTCAAACTGTGGCCCATGTATCAAGCACTTACTTTTGTAAATAATATCACATCCATTTTTTATTGTATTGTCTATTGCTACTTTCAGTGTACAATGGCACAGATGAGTAGTTGTGACAGAAACCATATGCCCCACAAACCTAAAATATTTACCATATGTGTCTTTAAATAAAAAGTGTGCTGACCCATTACTGAGATGAAAATACAGTCCACTAATAAAGACCATTTCCTTCCTAACCTAGGTATGTTTTATTTCCTTTTCTTGCTTAATTGCACTGGCTAGATCTTCCAGGACTATGTTGAATAGAAGTGGTAACTATTGATATGCTGTCTGGTTACTGATTTTAAGGGGAAACATTTGATCTTTTATCATAACCTACAATATCAGCTATAAAATCCACCAGGCTCTGCTCCTAAAAACTGGATGCAAAAACTGCTTCCCATCACCCAGTGGTGGGATTCAAATAATTTAACAACTGGTTCTCTGCCCAAATGGCCATTTTAAGTATAAAAAAACAATATACTGAAAGGTAGTTTATTATTTTGTACACTTAATATTTAAATAATAAAAGAGGTACATAAAACTAGATTATGGTATAAGAGCTTTAAAATATTAATGAAAAACTATCAAATAATACCTGACAAAAAACAATAAAACTATTGTTTAAGATTTCCATATTGCTGCTTTTTTTTTTTTTTCTTTTCATTTTTCTGAAGCTGGAAACGAGGAGAGTCAGACAGACTCCCGCATGCGCCCAACGGGGATACACCCGGCACGCCCACCAGGGGCGACGCTCTGCCCACCAGGGGGCGATGCTCTACCCATCCTGGGCGTCGCCATGTTGCGACCAGAGCCACTCTAGCGCCTGAGGCAGAGGCCACAAAGCCATCCCCAGTGCCCGGGCCATCTTTGCTCCAATGGAGCCTTGGCTGTGGGAGGGGAAGAGAGAGACAGAGAGGAAAGCGTGGCGGAGGGGTGGAGAAGCAAATGGGCGCTTCTCCTGTGTGCCCTGGCCGGGAATCGAACTCAGGTCCTCCGCACGCTAGGCCAATGCTCTACCGCTGAGCCAACCGGCCAGGGCTCCATATTGCTTCTTGATTGGCAACCTCACTTGCAATTTTTTCACCTATAGACAGAATGACCATTACTGCTAGCGCTTAGACTATGCTGTTACACAGATGAATGTTAGAAAAAAGGAATGTAAAATTGTGATTTACATTTATGCCTGTGAAGCCACCCACCTTAGAGAGAACCCTGATTACAAGTGCCATTTTAATAACTGGTTCACCAAACTCAACAAAAAATTATGTATCAGTTCTGCTGAACTGGTGCAAACCTGCTGAATCCCATCACCCATTCTTGCTTTTTTGTATTACTGGCTAATGGCTGATTGGCAGAGGTGAGGACATATGACTTACTATAGCTAAAACAAAATCTGAGAGCAACTATTGGCATTTTTAGTTTGTGTTAGTGGTGTGACCTCATAAATTAGGTATTCCATCAATGTAAGAAGTGGGTGCAGGTAAGGGGTTAAAGATAGTGATGTATTGAGATCCTGAACTCATTGCTTCATATGGACACACCAAACCTGCAGCCACATATGGATCAATTACCTCCTAAAAAGACCGAAAAACTAGTGAACATCTCCTCCACAACACGGCTAAAATGACCATATCAAGATAGGTAGAAGAAGCAGATACAAAGTCTTGCCAAAAACCCCACCCCTACTGTGGCAACCCAAATCAAGAAGCATCTTAAACAGAGCTTCTCTAAGGAATGAGGGCTACTTCCCAGAAATCAGCTTATATACTCATCTGGAGCCTCAATTTTTATAACTGTCACCAAGGAGAAACTGCCAAATCATCTGGTCTGGTTGCTGGCAGGGGTTATAATTGCAATCCCAGAAGAATATATATATTTGCATACTTCAAAAGGTGTTGCCTGAGAGTTCAGCTCCAGTCAGCCTGCAACAATGTGCTGACTGATATCCCTCCCTTTGGAATGATGGCAAGACTTGGCACAACTTTAACAACTGGGACATACGAAGAATAAATCGGACTCCTTAGATAATCACAAAGGTTCTAGATATAACCAAGAGCTTGGAAAGGTTGAATGACAAGGTTCATCAACTAAACAAAGCTATTTCCACAACACTGGGAGAGGTAGATGTTTACCCTAACACATAGAAAAATCAAAACAAAACAAAATGGAAAGAGATGAGCAAAATAAATAAGTAGAGGAATAAATTCCAAAGGAAAGAATAAAATAAAACCCCAGAAAAAAAGCTTAACAAAAGAGAGATAAGTAATTTACCTAACAAAGAATTCAAAGTAATAGTCATAAAGATGCTTACTTACATTGAGAACTTCAACAAAGAGAAAGAAAATATAAGAAAATGCAAAAAAGAAGTCACTGAACTAAAGAACATAATAACTAATCAAAACTCCGAGTTTGCTGGCTTGAGCAAGGGGTCACTCGGTCTGCTGTAGTGCCCCCCCCCATCAATGCACATATGAGAAAGCAATCAATGAACAACTAAGGTGCTACAACGAATTGATGCTTCTCATCTCTCTCCCTTCCTGTCTGTCTGTCCCTATCTGTCCCTCTCTTTGTCTCTGTCTCTATCACACACACACACACACACAAAGAAATGACTAAAAACATCCCTAACAGGGAGAGGGAAAAGGTACTCAAGTCCAGGAAGCACAGAGTCCCAAATAAGATGAACCAAAATGATCCACACCAAGACACATTATAATTACAATGGCAAAGGTTCAATAACAAAAGGAGAATCTTAAAAGCAGCAAGAGAAAGGCCCTTGGTGACTGGCTGAGTGTTAGAGTATAAGCCTGGCATGTGGATGTCCCAGGTTCAATTCCCATTCAGGGCACACAGGAGAAGCACCCATTTGCTTCTCCACCCCTCCCCCTCTCACTTCTCTCTCTCTCTCTCTCTCTCTTTTTCCCCTCCTGTACCCATGGCTTGATTGGAGCAAGTTGGCCCCAGGCACTGAGGATGGCTCTATAGGCTCTGTTTCAGGTGCTAGGAAGAGCTTGGTTGCTGAGAAACAGAGCAACACCCCAAATGGGCAGAGCAACACCCTCGAGTGGGCTGGCTGGGTGGATCCCAGTCAGGGCGCATGTGGGAGTCTGTCTCTGCCTCCTTCCCCTCACTGAAAAAAAAAAAAAAAAAAGCACCAAGAGAAAGACAGTCATCTACCAGGGAGCTCCCATAATACTGTCAGCTGATTTCTTAACAGAAACATTTCAGGATAGACAGAATTGGCAGGAAATATTCAAAGGATAAAACCAAGGATCTATAACCAGGACTACTTTACCCAACAAGGATATCATTTAAAATTGAAGGAGAAATAAAGAACTCCCTAAAAATGAAAAACTAAAGGAGTTCATTATCACCAAACCATTATTATAAGAAATGTTAAAGGATGTTCTTTAAGAAGGGGGGGGAAATCCCACAGAGGAACACAGTTAATAGAATAAAATGGCAGCCTGACCAGGTGGTGGCGCAGTGGATAGAGCATCAGACTGGGACACGGAGGACCCAGATTAGTAATCCCAAGGTCACCAGCTTGAGCATGAATTCATCTTGTTTGAGCACAGCTCAGCAGCTTGAGCCCAAGATCACTGGCTTGAGCAAGGGGTCACTCAGTCTGCTGTAGCCCCCCAGTCAAGGCACATGTGAGAAAGCAATCAATGAAAAACTAAGGTGCCACAATGAAGAATTGATGCTTCTCATCTCTCTCCCTTCCTGTCTCTATCTGTCCCTCTCTCTGTCTCTGTCACACACACACAGAAAAGAATTAAATAGTAATAAATACATACCTATCAACAATTACTTTAAATGTAAATTACTTAAATGGTCCAATCAAAAGATATAGGTAGTTCAATGGATAAGAAAACAAAACCCTCCCTGGCCTGATAGCTTGGTTTACAGTACTAGCCCAAAGTGCAGAGGTTGCCAGTTCAATTCCTGGTCAGGACACGTACAGGAACAGACTGATATTTCTGTCTCTCTCCCCCTCTCGCTAAAATCAATAAGCAAACAAAAAAATTTTTTATTAAAAAAAAAAGAAAGAAAACAAGACCCATATATATGCTGTCTACAAAAGACACATTTCAGAATAAAAGATACACATAGACTAAAAGTGAAGGGATGGGCCCTGGCCAGTTGGCTCAGTCATAGAGTGTCAGCCCAGCATGTGAATGTTGAGGGTTCAATTCCTGGTCAGGGCACACAGGCAAAGCGACCATCTGCTTCTCCACCCCCCGCCCCCGGCTTTCTCTTTCTTCCCTTCCCATAGCCATGGCTCAACTGGTTCAAGCACATAGGCCCTGGGCACTGAGAATGGTTCTGTGGAGCCTCCAGCTCAGGTACTAAAAATAGTTCAGTTATAAGCACGGCCCCAGATGGGCAGAGCATCAGCCCCAGGAGGGAGTTGCCGGGTGGATCCCAGTCAGGGTGCATGCAGAAGTCTGTCTTTCTATCTCCCCTCCTCTCACTTGGAAAAAAAGAAAGAAAAAAAGTGAAGGGATGAAAAAAGATATTTCAAGCAAACTGAAATGGAAAAAAAAAGCCAGGTGGCAATATTATATCTGGCTAAATAGACTATAAATCAAAGCTACAGTAAGAGACAAAGATGCATACTATATAATGATAAATGGAGAAATCCAACAACGGGATATAACCCTTGTAAACATTTATGAACCCAACAAAGGAGCACCTAAAAATGTAAAGCAAATCTTGATGGACATTAAGAGAGAGATCAACAGTAATAGAGTCATGTAGGGAATTTTAACACCCCACTGACATCAATGGATAAATCTTCCAGACAGAAATAGGCAAGGAAAGAGAGGCCTTAAATGGCACTAGATTAGATGTAATTTTTTTTTATTTTTAAATCACTTATTTTTCAATTATAGTTAACATAAATTATATTAGTTTCAGGTGTACACTCAAGTGATTAGATATTACATAACTAAGTGATCATCCCGATAAATCTTGCACTCATCTGACACCGTATATAGTTGTTAGAATATTATTGACTATATTCCTTATGCTGTATTTTTCAACCCTGTGACTATTCTGTAACAACCAATGTGTACTTCTTACTCCCTTCAATTTTTTTACCCATTCCCCCAACCTCCCTCCCATCTAGCAACGGTCAAATTGTTCTCTGTATCTATGAGTCTGTTTCTGTTCTGCTTATTCATTTATTGTTTTTTAGATTCAACTGATGATAGATTATGTATTTGCTATCATTTTATTGTTCATATTTTTGATCACTCCTTTTCTTCTTCTTCTTAAAAGACTCTTTAACAATTCACATAATACTGATTTGATGGTGATGAACTCCTCTAGCTTTTTCAAAGCATATGTACATGATAATTCTATACATAAAATATAAAGACCATTCAAAACTTAGAGAGGAAAACAACCCAATTAGAAAACTGCAAAAATTCTGAATTGACACTTCACTAAAAAAGATAACCAGTTGGCCAGTAACAACATAAAAATATGCTGAACATCATTAGTCATTAAGGAAGTGCATATTAAAATTAGGAGATATTACTGCATATCTTACAGGATGTCTAAAATTAAAAAGACCAACCATATTAAGTGTTGGTGAAGATGTGAAGAAACTAGAGTGCACATACACTGGTGGTTATAAAATGAAATAACCACTTTGGAAAAAAGGTTGAGACACTTCTTTTAAAACTTAAACATATACCTACTATCTGATCCAGACATTTCACTACTGACTTTTTTACCCGAGAGAAAAAAAAAAGCATATGTCCAAGGAATCATAATGTTTGTAGCAGTTTTACTTGCAATAGCCCCAAACTGAAAACAACCCAAAGAATCACCAAGAGGTAAATGGATAAATTATAGTATTTCTGTACAATGTAATATCACTCAGGAGGAAAATAATTGTGTTGACTGAAATAAGCCAAACAAAGCAGAATATATAGTATATGATTCCAATAAATTCTAGAAACTGCAATCTAAGTCTATAGTGACAGAAAACAGTAAGTGATAGGGGTACGTAGATGAAGAAGGGTGGGAGGGAAGAATTACGAAGGAGCAATAGGAAATTCTTAGGGGTGTTAAATACAGTCATTATTCCATTGTGGTGGTTTCATGGATGTATCTATATATGTTAAACTTTTCAAACATCAGTAGTTTATTGTATGAATATTATACCACAGTAAGCCTAGAATAAAAAAAAAAACAGGAGATAAACCTTTGTTACATTGAATAGACAACGATTTCTGAAATACACCACACAAAAAAAGCACAGTTAGGCCCTGGCCAGTTGGCTCAGCAGTAGAGCATTGGTCCAGCATGTACAGCATGTACAAGTCCCGGGTTCTATGTCCAGCCAGGGCACACAGGAGAAGTGCCCATCTGCTTCTCCACCCTTCCCCCTCTCCTTTCTCTCTGTCTCTCTCTTCCCCTCCTGCAGCCAAGGCTCCACTGGAGCAAAGTTGGCCAGGGCGCTGAGGATGACTCCATGGCCTCCGCCTCAGGCACTAGAATGGCTCCAGTCGCATCAGAGCAACAGCCCAGATGGGCAGAGCATCGCCCCCTGGTGGGCATGCCAGGTGGATCCTGTCTGCCTCCCCCCCCACTTCTCACTTCAGAAAAATACAAAAAAATCAATTTAAAATTTCATAAATTGTACTTTATTAAAATTAAAATTTTATGTTTTTTGAAAGATACCTATAAAAGAATTAAAATACAAGACACAGGTTGAGAAAAATATACATATTGACAAATAATATGCCTGGTGAACAACTTATCTCCAGAGAGATTTAAAAAATATATACTCAATAAGAAAACAAAAAATACCTTTTAAAAAAATGGGCTAGGCCCTGGCCGGTTGGCTCCGTGGTAGAGCGTCGGCCTGGCGTGTGGGGGACCCGGGTTCGATTCCCGGCCAGGGCACATAGGAGAAGCGCCCATTTGCTTCTCCACCCCCCCCCTTCCTCTCTGTCTCTCTCTTCCCCTCCCACAGCCAAGGCTCCATTGGAGCAAAGATGGGCGGGCGCTGGGGATGGCTCCTAGCCTCTGCCCCAGGCGCTAGAGTGGCTCTGGTCGCGGCAGAGCGACGCCCCGGAGGGGCAGAGCATCGCCCCCTGGTGGGCAGAGCATCGCCCCTGGTGGGCGTGCCGGGTGGATCCCGGTCGGGCGCATGCGGGAGTCTGTCTGACTGTTTCTCCCCGTTTCCAGCTTCAGAAAAATACAAAAAAAAAAAAAAAATGGGCTAAAGATCTGAACACATACTTTACCACGTAAAATACACATATGGCAAAACAGCACATAAAAAAATTGCTCAATATTATAAGTCATTAAGGAAATGAAAATTAAAAGCACAATGAGATGCCACTACCCACCAATCCAATGGTTAAAATTTAAAAGATTGGCCCTACCAAGAGTTGTCCAGTGTGTGGCAGCACTGGGCCTCTGATATTCTACTTGAAGGAATGTCAAGCGGTAGAATGTTTTCAAAAAACATTGTCAGTTTCTTTAAAAAGTTACATAAGTACATATACATAGTTAAATATATCCAGTCATTCAACCTCTAGGAATTCGTCCAAGAGAACAAAAACACATGTCCACACAAAGACTTGACAAAAATGTTCATATAAACTTTATAGTCAAAAATTGGAAATAAATGTTCATCAGTAAGTAAATGAATAAAAAATGTGGTATATACACGCAATCAAACTACTCAGCAAGAAAAGATGAATTATTAATACATGCAACAACAAAAATAAATCTCAAAATATGCTGAATGAAAGAATCTAGATAAAAAAGCATACTGACTCCATTTATATAGAATTCAAGAAAATAAAAACTAATTCTGTACCCATTTCATTGGGCTGCTGTGACAAATTACCACAAATATGGTGGCTTAAAAAACAAAAATTTATTCTGTCACAGTTCTGAAGGTCAGATGTCCAAAATCAAGCTTTTGGCAGTTAGATCCTTCTGTAGGCTCTGAAAAAGGATGTACTCTGTTTCTTGTCTAGCTTCTAGGTGGTTGCCAGCAACACCTAACAATCTTTGATTCGTAGACACATCACTCCAATTTCTATCTCCATTACATCACCTTCTAACCTTGTCTTCTCTCTTTCTCTTATAAGGACACTTGTCGTTGGATTGAGGGCCCACCCTAATTCAGAATAAACTCACTTCTAAACCCTTAATTACATCTGCCTAAATAAAGTCAAATTCACAGGTTCTAAGTGGATATATCTTTGGGGTGACTACCATTCTATCTACTACAAATGTATAGTAATTGGGCATGGGGAGTGATGAGAAGAGATTGATTGCAAAGGGGCATGAAAATTTTTGAGATGATGAATATGTCCATTATCTTGATTGTGGTAATGGCTTCATGAATATGTTAAAAGTAAGAATACCATCAATTCACATGTCTGAGTCTCAAAATACAACCAACAAATGGTATTGAGCAAAGTAAGTGATGATAAAATTCAAAGACACATAAAGGGGGAAAAGTTATGAAAGGATATGGAATTGAGAAAGAATAGAACAAACTGAGCTATAAATAGGAGGGAGGTTCCACTACCTAAAAGGAAAGAAAGGTAAAAACTTAAAAAGCTTAAAAGCTTAAAATTAGTACCCTGAAAAATGCCTACCTCAAAGACCCTTGAGATATATTTTTAAAAGTTAAATACATACATATATAAAAGAGACATTTCAAAAAGGAACCCTCATTCACTGTTGGTGGGACTGTAAAGTAGTACAACCATTATGGAGGAAAGTATGGTGGTTCCTCAAAAAACTGCAAATAGAACTACCTTATGACCCAGCAATCCCTCTACTGGGTATATACCCCAAAACCTCAGAAACATTGATACGTGAAGACACATGTAGCCCCATGTTCATTGCAGCACTGTTCACAGTGGCCAAGACATGGAAACAACCAAAAAGCCCTTCAATAGAAGACTGGATAAAGAAGATGTGGCACATATACACTATGGAATACTACTCAGCCATAAGAAATGATGACATCAGATCATTTACAGCAAAATGGTGGGATCTTGATAACATTATAAGGAGTGAAATAAGTAAATCAGAAAAAAACAAGAACTACATGATTCCATACATTGGTGGAACATAAAAATGAGACTAAGAGACATGGACAAGAGTGTGGTGGTTACCAAGGGTGGGGGGGGAGGGAGGACATGGGAGGGAGGGAGGGAGGGAGGGAGGGAGAGAGTTAGGGGGAGGGGGAGGGGCACAGAGAACTAGATAGAGGGTGACGGAGGACAATCTGACTTTGGGCGAGGGGTTTGCAAAATAATTTGATGACAAAATAACCTAGACATGTTTTCTTTGAATATATGTACCCTGATTTATTAATGTCATCCCATTACCATTAATAAAAATTTATTAAAAAAAAAAAAAGAGAGACATTTCAAAGTATCAATGAATTATTACTACATGAAAAGATCAATGAATCAATGAAGCATTCATTCAGAGTTCCCTAGAGTGGTAAACCATTAGGTAGTATTCATAGGACAACTAAACAAAAAGTAGGGAGCAGAGAGCATCAAAGACGGCTGTAAAAGTACATGGCAATATGCCCTGGCTGGATAGCTTGGTTGGTTAGAGCACTGTCCCAAAGCACAGAGGATTGCTGTTTCAATCCCTTGTCAGGGCACAGAGAAGAACAGATCGATGTTCCTGTTTCTCTGTCTCTCCCTTCCTCTCTCTTTAAAATCAATAAATTTAAAAAAAGCAGCATATGGCAATAAGTAACTTTTAAGGGGGATAAATGTGCCAATACAGCAAACCAAATTTTCTAACAGTAACACTACTGTAAGTATGATTAAAAAAAAAGTAATGTTTCCATCTTAATTCTCACTTGCCCAGAACAAAATTTTACATAGCAATGCCTAGAAGGCTTGAAGGTTAAAAGGAAGAGTAAAAGAGAAAAGAAGTAGGAACCCTCAAGGACTGGTCCCTTCTAAAAATACCTACAATTTGGTGATGCACTGGAAAAATCTGCTAAACACAAAAATTCTTGCCATATTGTTTAGAACCACTAAGTTAGACACATATGCAAAGTGCATTTTTCTATTCCACAAAAAGTTCAAAGTTAAAAAACATAGACTATATCACATGTTAAAAGACCAAAAAATAATCCTTGAAAAATATTAAATATCCTCTTTAATAAGTAACACCCATTTGTTCTAGTGTACATAGTTTAATTCACATGACTAGCAGCTTGGTTTGGCAAGATCAATGCATAAGACAAATAATCCATAAAAGTTTGACAATATTATTTTTAGTTAACATGCTTCTTGGATTGAGCTCTTAAATGCTTCTACTTTATGGTACTCTAGGGACTCCATTCAGACACAAATACATTTGTCAGCCATTGTGAGGCTGAAGGAGGAGCTCAGTACACATCATTATATTTTCTGAGAATCAAAACTTATACATCCCATATGAACAGACATTTAAAATACAATTAAAAATACGATTGTTGTTGCTTCTAAATGGAGTCAATAAACATGACTGTATAATTGAGGGTACATTATACTATGTACAAGAATATATTTTTACTAATGGTTAGGATCACTAATGATCTTTGCCTTATAAATTTAACAATTTATCTCATAAAACTTTCATAAAACAATGTTTAAGAACTATTCTACAAAGCATCTTGTTAAATATAAGCAGTGTTTACAAGTAACAATTATAATACACAAAACATTTTTTATTTTTAATGAGGAAGAAATTTATCTAAAATTAGAACTGTACACAAACATCTGAATCAATTATTTCTCCAACTACTTGCAAACAAAATATTTCAAATTCCACACAAGATTCTGTGAACCCATGAGTACAAACTCTAATCTTGACACTGAATTTGAATCATCTCCATGGAGGAAATCCATGAACCAGATGTGAATTTATTCTTCCAGATGTATTTTGTGTGTTTGAGGGAAAATAAAACATTTCTTCACTGCCTTTATTTTAGGCCACTTAAAAATACACTAATATGGAAACAGCAAAAAGGAAAACTTAAAAGTGAGTCTTCTACTGCTCTAAAGCCATCATTTATTGAATTGTTACTAAATTAATCAAGTTATATATATAGCTGCTACATTATCAATTAGCATTAAAGTAACTGGTAATTCAGAATCAATTTAACATTTATAATCCAGCAATTTTCTCAGTGTCATCTGTTTTAAAATTTTTTGATTTTATAATATATGAAAATTAAAGAGAAAAATACACATACAGTTTTAAGTAGAATGTCATAACCTCAATATCTGAGATAAATCTCTACACATAAATAAATGAAGCACAGCAAAATTTAATAAAATTAGTAATGCATGATCCCAGAGTTTGAAATCATTTTATATTACCAATAACACAAGTTCAATTATTAAGAAATTTAATAACACAAAAAATAACCTCCATCATATTAATATCTCTAAACAAAAAAATGGTTCCTCTTACACAAATATATCCTTGGCCCCCAATCAGAAATCTTTAAATACTTAACAGCTCCTATTTAAATATTTTTTTAAAAATCTAATCAGGAAAATGAATGATCTGGTTCAAATGTTTAATTTTATACAAGGAAGAATGTGCACATACATTAATTAGTTACAATTGCTGTAAGTGGGTATAAATTTAATAAATACTAATAAACCATTGCTTAATACACTAAAAAAGCAGCTAGTCATGCATAAATGCAAATTACATAAGTACAAATACACACACAAACACAGTATAACAACGTTTACACATCTCGTTTCCAATGATTTAATAAAAATCTTAAAATTATGATATCTTGGCATAAAATAAAATTCTTAAATGTAGTAACCCAGTGTTATTTTAATAAAAATATCATTTTAGATTATTTCATAGAAACACTTTATGCTTTTTTCAAGCATTTAAATTCTGAACTAAAAGAAAAATCTTTTCTAGGTAAGAACTGACCTGTTCATAAATCTATAATAGCTTCTTATTGCCTCCCTATTGAAATATATACTTCTACATAATTTTTAAAACCATCCATTATTTGGCCTCATAAATTTACACACACAAAAATTTCTTTTTTTTTGTATTTTTCTGAAGTTAGAAGCCAGGAGGCAGTCAGACAGACTCCTGCATGCACCCAACCAGGATCCACCTGGCATGCCCACCAGGGGACAATGCTTTGCCCATCTGGGGCGTTGCTCCATTGTGGCTGGAGCCATTCTAGCACCTGAGGTGGAGGCCATGGAACCATCCTCAGCACCTGGGCCAACTTTGCTCCAATGGAGCCTTGGCTACGGGAGGGGAAGAGAGAAAGAGAGTAAGGAGAGCCAGAAGGGTGGAGAAGCAGATGGGCGCTTTTCCTGTGTGCCCTGACTGGGAATCAAACCCTGGACTCCCACACACTGGGCCAATACTCTACTGCTGGGCCAACTGGCCAGGGCCTATTTACAATTTCAATAAGCATTTTCCCCACTTTTACTTCCCTCAGCCTCTGCTTCACTCAGTTTCTTAAAGAAGTCCCTATTTTTTTTCCAACCCTGCCTTGATCTGTTCACTTCACCTATCTTCTTCCTAGTGAAAAAGAAAACCTACCGGCCCTGGCCGGTTGGCTCAGTGGTAGAGTGTTGGCCTGGCGTGCTGAAGTCCCGGGTTTGATTCCTGGCTAGGGCACACAGGAGAGGCGCCCATCTGCTTCTCCACCCCTCCCCCTCTACTTCCTCTCTGTCTCTCTCTTCCCCTCCAGCAGCCGCAGCCGAGGCTCCATTGGAACAAAGATTGCGGCTCTGGTCGTGACAGAGTGACGCCCCGGATGGGCAGAGCATCGCCCCCTGGTGGGCAGAGCGTCGCCCCTGGTGGGCGTGCTGGGTGGACGGGCGCATGCGGGAGTCTGTCTGACTGCCTCCCCGTTTCCAGCTTCAGAACAATAAAAAAAATAATAAAAGAAAAAAAAGAAAACCTACCACCTTTCCATCACAATTCAAGTCTTAATTTACTTAATTTTGAGCTCCTGTTGTAGCTAGAGACACTATTATATGAGTGACCAATGGCACATATCTATTTATTTGCATCTTAATTATTCCTTTTTCCCAACTTAGAGCTTAAGAACCTTGGAAATATAAAAAACATCATCCATCCTTTCACTTCTCCAAAGAAAAGGAGGACTTAAAAGATAGGATACTAAGTCTCAGAGAAATTAAATGAAGTGCTAGATCAAAAAGTTAACCAGTTCAACCCCATCAAAACCAGAGTTTAGTGATCTTTGCCTTCAACATAGTATTGACATATGAGATAAGGAACAAAACAAAAGGTATCTATCAAACTCAGGTCCTATTTTGCTTTCCAGCTTAATAAAAAAAAATCCCAAACAGTGCTCATTATACATTAACCTGAAGTTTATGAATTTTGAATTAAAGTTCCAATACAAATTAGGTGTGATTACTGGGAGGGGAGTAGAGAGAGAGGTTTAGTTATGGACTTGCTTAGAGACACAAAGTTGTATTTAAACTTGGTAAAGCAGCCTGTAGGGGTCTCTCTTGGGTGCTATTTACACATAATTTTTTTAGGATTAAAATCATGCAATATGATTCCATTTGGGATTTCAAGTAAAGTTGGAATGCTGTATTCCCTAAAGAACGAATAGTGTTTAGTTTAAGGGGGAAAAGGAATGTGATACTTCTGGTCAAAAGTTCTCTTTCTGGAATTCATGATAAGTGAAAAGAATTTTGGCAGTTCCTATGTCATTCTGCATCTCAAAAGCAACGTGCAATTCTTCATGTCACTACAACTTGATTATTCACTGAAACAACTGATCTTATTACAAAACAAGTTAAAGAAACAAACAAAGCCTCCTTCAGTTCCTGCCTTGATTCATTATTAGCAGTCACCTTTCCTTTCACATCACCCACAATGCCAGATACTGAATGCCAAATGCTGGTCTCACTGAAGGGCAGGACATTAGACAATTTAAACATCAGCGAAATTGAATTCAGCTATCCTTAGTCACTGACTGATGACTCTAATCCTATTTGTACATTTTTTAAGTAATACTCTATGTCCTTCCCGGAAGTTCTTTCTGCATTCTAGATTACAGCAGGGACTGAAGTACAACAAAGGAAAAACACAAAAAGTCAAGTGCCAGGACAAGTTAGAAGCACACATACATATGTGGTAAGTTTGATTTAAATTCCTATTCAAAAAAATATTAATCCTTATAAAAATTTTAAAGAAATATTACTTAATTTAACCTAAAGAAACTTTTCCGCCTTAGTATCAAATTTAAATGTGATTAGAAAGTGTACTTAGATTCTACCATATGGAAGGGGAATTGAAAAAGCATGTTACAACTCTGTAATAAATAATATGGATTGTACCACACATCCTGTTTTTCTAATGTCATGTGATAATAGAATATAAAAAGTATTTCCATCTATTTTCCATCTCTTATACAATAGAAACTACATATATTTATCTGCCACCTGTCTCAAGTCAGAGGTAGTATGACTGAAGTAGTTAAAATATATTTCTAAAATTCACCTTAGAAGAGTTTCAAAAAATAATTTTATAAAACCCTAGAAATCACAAATATTTAAACAGTTGTATACACTCTTTATTTAAACTGATCAGAGTTCATTTAATAAATGACTACTTTCTTTACTTCTGCTGATTACCTACTGAAGCACCCCCCCCCCCAAAGAAAAAGAAAAAAGAAAAAAAAAGGTATCTTCCTCTGATGGAGTCACATCTGCAGGAAAAGGGCTCCTAAAAAAAGAACACTCTGCTGTTCCAAGGGAATATCCTGCCAGTGGACATTGTGTAATGCTCAGGCCGAAAAATGTTTTTAAAGAAATCGTTTTATATTTTCATATATTTAGATTTTATATTTTCATACATTTTGAGGCAGAAATTCCAGCCTCAGAAAATTAAAATGGTAGTTGTACTGTTAATATATTTTACTGAATAAGTCTGACACCTCTGTATGAGTCTCTGATTTGTACCATATTTTCTAAAGCCCTATAACAAAAATTGTCTCAGTACTCCCTGTTCCTTTGACTTTTGCATCAAATATATTTAGCATTTATGAGTCCCATGTGTCAATAGCAGTATTAACAACAAACTAGAGACAAATTTCATTTGGGAAAAATCCAGAAAGTGAGAATTCAACTATATGTACAAATAAAAATGTTGAAGGTATACCACAACAAACACAATTCTAGTTTAACTGCACTTAATCTTTCAAATATAGCAAAGTTTTAGGTTAAATAAATATTATTTAATTGTTTCTATGCCACTGCAAAGTTAAAGGAGGATTTAAAAATTCTTAAGCAACAAATATGCTATTATCTTGTAGGCATTCATGAAAACCTTTCATAGGAAAATCTTTTATATTTGTTTTCACAAATTTCTTCAATTTACTATTATAAGGGTTCTCAAATTTCAATTGATAGCTAAATTAATAAATAAATGCTTAGTAAGTGAGAATTTAACAGTATGCAAATCAAAGAATATTTAATTTCCTGGAATGAAATTATTCCAGGAATAATCACATGACATTTACCAGGTAGCTTATCTTGCGATTCCTTATGTATTTATTTTTATTTCAGTAGTTTTCAAACTTGACTGTACTATGGAATCACCTAGGAGGCTTTTATTTATTTTTTAATTCATTTGAGAGAAAGTGATGAGGGCAGGGAAACAGGAATCAACTCCCATATATGCCCTGACCAGGCAAGCCCAGGGTTTCAAACTGGAGACCTCAGCTTTCCAGGTCTACACTTTATCCACTGCACCTCCACAGGTCAGGCTCACCTGGGAGGCTTTTAAAATTTTCCAATGCCAGGACCCTATTTCACACTATATAAATCAGAATATCTTCGCAGTTAGGCTTAAATATCAATAAATTTCTAAATTTTTAATTGTGGTAAAAACACATAACATAAAATTTGCCATCTTAACTATTTTTAAGTCTACATTTCAATAGTGATGACTGTACCCACATTGTTGTGCAACCAAGTTTTTAAAACATGTTGTATCACTGAAACTGTATACCCATTGAACATCTCCCCAGCTCCTGGCAAATAACATCCATGTTGTTTCATGTGACAGTACTTCCTTCTTTACTAAAGCCAATGAATACACCACATTTTCTTCATTCATTCACCAAAAAAAATTTGGGTTACTTTCACATTTTAGCTATTGTGAATACTGCTGCTATGAACATGGCTGCACAAATACCTCTTTGAGACTCTGCTTTCAATTATTTTGAGTATATACCCAGAAGTGAAATTGAGGAATCATATGGTAATTCTATTTTAAATTTTTTGTGAAATTGCCATACTGTTTTACATTCCCATCAACAGTACACTAGGGTTCCAAAATTCTCTGCATTCTTGCTAACACATTTTATTTTCTGTTTTTTTCACAGTAGTCAATACAAACGGGTGTGAGGTGGTATGTCACTGTGGTTTTGATTTGCATTTATCTATTAGTGATGGTTGATAACATTCAAAAAATAACCGTTAAGAGCCAGAGATATGGAACTGACATTCAGAAAAGGATATAATCACACACAGGCTGGTAATGGTTAAAATACACTTAGATAATAGTAAAAACTTTCAGCTAAGACTGGTTTGCTTCTGCCATCCCACTCACACTGCTTCCTTCCTTGAACCTCCCAGTCTCTCCTTTTTCCATAGAATATTCTCTCTTTCAATCTAATTCTGTTCTTAAGAAAGAATTTAATATGAATTTGGGAATGTTTCTGCTATTTTACTGGGATATTTACATATAAAGCCTTAACAGTGTTTAGATAAGGAAAGATTTTTTTTACATGGTAAGAAGGAGAAGCAATTAAGCCACAACTACAAGGCAGAGGTACTCAGGATATTCTTGACAGAGGTACTCTCACAAGCCAATTTTAAAAATAACTAACTAGAATTTGGTTACTTATTTTGCCTAAGGCTGACCATTAAAAAAAAAAACCACACCAATATTAATTTAAGAATATACTTTGGTACACACCAAGCAATTACTTAGAGACCTGTACAATAAACTATGTATTTCTTAGTCATGAGTGTGGAGTTAGACCTCAAAGTAATTCCTGAAAAATGTAATTAATATTTGAATCATAAAAATTTTTCAACACGTCATTTGGTCAACACCCTCAATTATGAAGAATACAGCGAAGATCCTAAAAGCAGGCCAAACAGCAAATAGTTAAGTAGTAAAATTAGATAGAAGAATCTTTCAACTCTCACTGAGTTATTGGATACAATCAGGTTACACACAATTTCAGCAAATTTAATTATATTTTTCCAATGAATAACAAATGCACACACATTGGGGGTAAAGACAGAAACATGGAAGTCTGAACAAACACAAGTCTGCCTATACGCTGCATATTACTTGCAAGCACCACTTATTACAGCACATTATGGGAACTGATACTCACATTGAGTAGCTTACTCATCAAAGATTAAATGACATTGGTATGCAACCTTGGAAGAGTGCATGGCTCATGAGGTATATACCTTTGCAGCTATAGCGCAAGCACACACACACAAACACCTTGTCTACACATTTCTTTTGCTTTCAAATCTTGACTCTTTCATGAATCATAACATAAGCAGCTCATTACTTTGTCCTTACCCCTCCCTAACCAGTCTCACCATTACAACCACTTGACTCAAATAAAGGAAATCCTTCCCCTATTTTCCCTATTAAAAGTGAAAAATGCATCAGGGTTAAAGTGTCAAAAAAATACTACAAAATTGAATCCAAGAATGTTCACCTTCGAAAGAGAAAAGCAAAGTGGGAAAGTACTGAGGAAAAGAAATGGAAGAAGTGAGACATGAGGCCTAGCTCACAAAAACTTGTAATTTATTTGAGTAAAAATATTCATTCCTCCTCTCTCAGTAGTTGACTTATAACAGACACTTTCAGGTATTACTACTATTAATATTTGTTCTGCTTTCTTCCTCTTCAGTATCAGGAAAAACTGAGGGATTCCTTATTATCTGAGTAGCTTTCTAAAACCCCAAAACAGGAAATCTCCCAAAGAATGAGATATTTAAGTTTTTGTATTTATATTTTAAAAATTCCTTTAAAAATATAAGAATTTAAAACCTCTATCCCTACTTTAAAAAAAGTAAAATTTTTCTTAGGCCACTGAAGTAAATAAATGTTCCTATATTTCTTTAGACCTAGCTATAAATATACTTGTAACATATTTTTAGATAAAAAACTGTATCTGTCCACATCTTCCTTTTCTCATATAAGTCAGTCATGTAGAGATTCCAAATAAATCTACCTAATTCTTTTCCATATATCTGGAACTGGGTGTTTTTACCTAATTGTAAGTCTGCTGAGAAGGATTTCAGTATTTTGCTATTATAAGAAAGACCAGTAAACATGCCTGTTGTAAAAAATTAGAATCTCAGCATTAATGTATGAATATGCCTACACAGTTACCAACACTTGTTTATAGACGGTTTTAGCCAATAGTCTCATAGCCAAACTCTTTATTCACTGTTATTTTAATTTGCTTTTAAAAATTACAACTGCATGGCCCTGGCCGGTTGGCTCAGCGGTAGAGCGTCGGCCTGGCGTGTGGGGGACCCGGATTCGATTCCCGGCCAGGGCACATAGGAGAAGCACCCATTTGCTTCTCCACCCCCCCCCTCCCCTCCTCCTCTCTGTCTCCCTCTTCCCCTCCCGCAGCTAAGGCTCCATTGGAGCAAAGATGGCCCGGGCGCTGGGGATGGCTCCTTGGCCTCTGCCTCAGGCGCTAGAGTGGCTCTGGTCGCAGCAGAGCGACGCCCCAGAGGGGCAGAGCATCGCCCCCTGGTGGGCAGAGCGTCGCCCCCTGGTGGGCAGAACATCGCCCCCTGGTGGGCGTGCCGGGTGGATCCCGGTCGGGCGCATGCGGGAGTCTGTCTGACTGTCTCTCCCCGTTTCCAGTTTCAGAAAAATACAAAAAAAAAAAAAATTACAACTGCAATTGGAGGTAACTTCTTAGGGGCTTTTTCAGTGAACAGTTTATATTTTTTCTTTATTCTTTTTGGTTTTATTATTCATTTCTCTAGGTGCTTATTAATTAAACATAATATTTTTTTAAACTTGTTTGACAATGTCTACCACACTACACAGTGTTAAAATTTTTACCCAAAACTTGGAAATGAAAAGAATATAGCACTTTCAATGTCATACTGGGGCACTGTTTTAACAAGCCCACCAAATAATCCACCAAAGGATTATTTAATTTTTGAGGAGAATATACCTGTGATTGACTTTCTAATTTACTGTCTGATTAGAGCCCAGACAACGTGAAGTTCCATGTAGCTTATACCTTTCTGTACTAGAGAAAACATGAGCCTAAAGGTTATAATTTAAAACTCTGTAGGATATTAGCTTGTTTTATATCTTATCAATCTTATTCTTATGGCATCTTTTTGAAAATACCTTTCTGGATATACTACATAAGTCTTTGTTCTTCAAATGTTACTGAATTCACCTTATCTTTTTAGCTCCTGTATTAATAAAAAGGTTGACTGAGTTTTTGAAATGTGTTCATTCTCCATTTGAATGAGAGTTTATTTTTAATGTTTAAAATTATACTTTGAAATAAGCATTTAATTTATTTGTAGACATTTATCATCTGTATTTCCTTTAAGGCTTCTAGGCTTTCTCTTTAACTGAAGAAGGTGACCTCCATTTCTGCATTGTAAAAGCAAATAAAAATGTACACTGTTATATTTAGATTTTTTAAAAATCATTTTACTAAAAATTTTATCATAAATATGTACTATAATCATATAGTTTCCCTTTCAATATTGATAAATCATTTGGTAAAAATGTTATATTTCCAGAATAAAAACTATATAGCATTATTACTCTCAAAACACATGAATGGACTTTCTTTAGGATTTTCACATTATATTTTTTGCTATCTTCATTAAATTTTCTGTATTAAAGTAATGCTACCTCCACATAATTAACTGAGATTTCTTTATATTTTTAATGTTTTGAAATTGTTTTAATAAGTGAAAAATGATCAGTTGCTTGTTAATGAGCTACACTAGTAAGGGCAGTAGGCCAATAAAACCACATGGTAGGTCTACTGCCCTTTTTTATACAGATCTTTCGCAATTCTTTTCTTAATATTTTTAAATTAATTTTTATCTTAGAGTAAATTCAGATTCACAGAAAAATAGTTGTAAAAACAAAGTTCCTGTATATCCTTCACCAGCTTCCTCTAATGTTAACACTTTATATAGCCATGATACATATGTCCAAAGTAAGAAATTAACATTGGTATAATACTATTAACTATGCTCCAGATTCCATCCAGATTCCTGTTTTTCCACTTATGTCCTTCTTCTGCTCCAGGATACTGGATTGCATTTAGTGTCTTGACTCCTAGGTTTCTTCTGATTGCTGACAGTTCCTCAATCATTTCTTTTTCATGAACTTCTCAGTTTTAAAAGTACTGGTCAGAAATTATACAGAACGTCCTGTAACTTGTGTCTGATGTGTTTTCATGCCTGGAATACCATTACACGTTTTGGGGAAGAATGTCACAGAGGTGAAAAGCCTTTCTCACTGCATGATACCAACGGTACACTCTATCAACATGACTTATTACTGGTGATGACAGTGTTGACTGTGGTTATTAACAGAGCTCTTTTCTTCACCCACTCACATCAGTCTGTTCAAATTTTCTGTATCTTCTTGGGTTTCATTTTGATAATTTATATTTTGTTTTAAAAAAAGTAATTTGTCTCACTTAGAATTTAAAAAATGTACATGTTTAAAAGTGCACAAAATCTTTTACTCCTTATTGTTAATATTCTTTACATCTGTGGTTATATTGCCATTTCTAAATCCTAATGCTGTATACCACTGCTTTGTTATTTTTCTTAGATTTCTTTGAGATTTGCCTATTTTGTACAACTTTTGATTTGACTTTTATTATGAATTATATTTTTGGTTTTTAAATTTACTGGTATTTTAAAACTTCAGTATTTATCAAAAAAGCAGTATTTAGATCTTGACAAATGGCCCAGGGTATTGACAGATCAAAAGTGAAGAGAAGGCAAACAGGACAAAGCAGATGACTAAAGCAACAGAGGACTGGAAAATACGAGGCATGCAATCTGACCTAGCTATAATATGTAATACATGCAGGAATGAGAAAAGAATAGATGTAAACAGGTTTATAATATAAAATATTACATTCAATAAATAAATCTCAAAATATTACATATAAAATTTCCATATAATCTAGCAACCCCACTTCTGTGTATATTTTCAAAACACTGAAAGTAAGCTCTTAAAGAGATATTTGCATACATGTTCACTGCAATATTATTTAGAATAAATAAAAAGCAGAAATAGCCCAAATGTCCACTGGTGGATGAATGAATCTATAAAATGTCATACATATATAAAATGGGGTATTATTTAGCCTTCAAAAGGAATTAAATTCTGATGATACTTACTATTCTGTGGATAAATGCTGAAGTCATTATGCTAAATCAAATAAGCAAGACATAAAATGACTAATATTGTATGACCCCACTTATATGAGGTACCTAAAACAGGCAAAATCATAGAGACAGAAAGGAGAATAGAGGTTAGCAAACACTGAGGGGAAAGGATAACAGGGAGTGCTTGGGGGTTTTTTTGTTTATTTTTTAGCTGAAGACAGACAGCCAGGAAGGGAGAGAGATGAGAAGCATCAACTCATAGTTAGGCATTTTTAGTTGTTCATTGATTGCTTTCTCAAATGTGCCTGACTAGGGGGCTCCAGCTGAGTCAGTGACCCCTTGTTCAAGCTAGCGACCTTGAGCTTTAAGCTAGTGATCTTCAGACTCAAGCCAGCAACCACAAGGTCATGAGCCTGTGCTCAAGCCGACAACCTCAGGGTTTCAGGGTTTCGAACTTGGGTCCTCAGAGTCCCAGGTCAACATTCTATCTACTGCACCACTGCCTGGTCAGGCTGGGAGTTATTGTTTAATTGCTACAGGGTTTCAGTTTGGGATGATAATTAAATTCTGAAGATGGATAATGGTGATAGTTTCACCACAATGTGAATGTACTTAATTCCACTGAATATTAGTACACTTAAAAACAGTAAAGAAGATAAAATAAAATAAAACAGTAAAGAAGATGAATTTTATCTTATTTATTTTTTCCAGTATTTCACAGTGGTAAAATATATGTAACCAAATTTATCATCTTAACCATTTTAAAATGTATCATTCAATGGTATTAAATGTATTCATAATTCTGTATAACCATTGTCACTATCCATCTCCATAATTCCTCTCATTTTATAAAACTAAAACTCTATGTATTAAACAATACAGTAGTAGTCCCTGCTTACTCTTCAGTCCATACATTCCAAGAGTACCTGTGGTAGTACTGAGCCGTGATCAACATCACATCTGCCAAAAATGTGGGAGTACCTCTGCAGTAATTTTTGTATTTTTCAGACCAAACCTATCCTTGAATCTGGGCAACCATTCATTATATGCAGTAAATGGCTTGGTGTCACTTGTTTCAAGGGATCCCTTGCTGAAGTCTTCATATAGATCCAGTGCCTTCTGGTGTGAAACACTGCCATCATTTGTAACATGTTTTGTGTTCATGTCTCCCACCCATAAGTTTAATGCATGTTCTAGCTTAACTAAGCAGTTACCATGCACTGTGGTTGTAACTTTTGCAGTTTGTGCAACAACAAAATTAGCATAAGTTATTTTCCTTCTTCACAATTTCAAGAATAGATCATTCTTACCACAGATCGTAGCAACCTCAACATGTGATTTACTTTCCTTATAAACTTGAAACTTTCACTTTTTCACTTAAAGAAAGCACTTTAGAGCTTCTCTTTGGCATATCTAAATTGCCAATATTACTGCTCTTGTGCTTTGGGGGCCATTATTAAGTAAAATAAGGGTGACTTGAACACAAGCACTAAGATAACTCAAGTGACTAACAGGTGGGTGTATCCACAGCATGGATGCACTGGACAAAGGGATGATTCACTGTCCCAGACAGGATGGAGCAGGACAGCATGAGATTTCATAACATTACTCAGAATGGTGAACAATTTTAAACTTACAAATTATTTATATATGGAATTTTCCATTTAATATTTTCAGACCACAGTTGACCATGGGCAACTAAAAGTATAGAAAGCAAAAGCTTTGATAAGGGGGTTCTACTATAACTCTCATTCTCCCTCCACCCAGCCCTTGGCAACCACCAGTCTACTTTATGTCTCTGTGATTTTGACTACACTAAGTACCTCATATAAGTGGAATTGAACAGTATTCGTCTTTTTGTGACTGGTTTATTTCACTTTGCAAAATCTACTCATGGTTCATCCATGTTATAGCATGTGTCAGAATTTCTTTCCTTTTTAAGGCCAAATAATATTCTACTGTATGTATGTTGTATCCATTGATCCAACAACAGACATTTGGGTTGCTTGCATATCTTAGCTATTGAGAATAATGCTATCAATAAGTGTGTGAAAATATCTCTTCAGAACCCCCATTCAATTCTTTTGGGTATACAGTATACCATGAGTGTAATTGCTGGATCACATAGTAATCTATTTTTTAAGTTTCTGAGGAACCTCCATACAGTTTTCCATAGTGTTATGCTATGTTACATTCCAATCAACAGTGCATGAGGGTTTGAATTTCTTCACCATTCTTGTCAACAATTATTTTTTAGTAGTCATCATAATAGGTGTGAAATGGCATCTCATTGTATTTCTTATTTGCATTTTCCTAATTATTACTGATTTTTAGCATATTTTCATGGGCTTATCTTCTTTGGAGAAGTAATGACTCAAGTCTTTTACCCATTTTTGAATCAGGTTTTTCTTGTTGTTCAGTTTGCAGAGTTATTTATATATTAGAGATATTAATCCCTATCAATATATATGATTTGCAATATTTTCTCTCATCCTATGGGTTGTCTTTTTAATCTGCTGATACTGTCTTTTGACAAAAAAAATTTTTTAAATATTCATAAAGTTCAATTTGTCTATTCTTCCTTTTTTGTGTGTATGTGCATTTGGTGTCATATGCAGGAAATCATTGAAAAATACAATGTTTTGAAGCTTTTCCTCTGTATTTTCCTCTAAGAGTTTTATAGTTTTAGGTCTTACATTCAGATCTTCAAGCCAGTTAGAGATTAATTTTTACATATAGTGTTAGGAAAGGATACAAATTCATTGTTTTGCATGTGGAGATCCAGTTTTCCCAGCACCATTTGATGAAAAATTGTCTTTTACCTATTGAATGGTCTTGGCATCCTTGTCAAAAATCCTTTGTCCATAACATCAAGCTTATTTCTGGGTTCTCTATTCTATTCCATTGGTCTATATAACGTATTTCCCCATGTATAAGATGCACCCCTTTTCGAAAATTTTGGGGTCTAAAAACTTGGTGCATCTTATACAATGATAGTAGTTTTCTTTTTTACTTGCATTTCCCACTTTTTTGCACTTGTCTTTGCGCTGGTTGTTTCGCACTTGTTATCAGTATATTATGGTAGGTTATGTTTTGCCATGTTCTGCCCAGAAATGGCTCAGAAAAGGTTTTTGTACAGTGCTGAATTCAAGTTAAAAGTGATTCAGTTTTCCGGTCCTGGTCGGTTGGCTCAGTGGTAGAGCGTCGGTCTGGCATGCAGGAGTCCCAGGTTCGATTCCCGGCCAGGGCACACAGGAGAAGCGCCCATCTGCTTCTCCACCCCTCCCCCTCTCCTTCCTCTCTGTCTCTCTCTTTCCCTCCTGCAGCCTAGGCTCCACTGAAGCAAAGTTGGCCCGGGAGTCTAAATTTGACTATTGTAAATAACACTGCAATAAACAAAAAGGTGCACACATTCTTTCAAATTAGTGTTTTAGATTTCTGTGGATAAATTCCAAGAATTGAGATAGCTGGGTCATAAGGCAGTTTGACTTTTTAATTTTTTTAGCAATCTCCACACTACTTTCCACAATGCTGGACCAATCTACATTCCCACCAACAGTGCAAGAGGGTTCCCTTTTGTCCACATCCTCACCAACACTTGTTGCTTGTTGATTTATTGATAGCCATCCTGACAGGTGTGAGGTGGTATCCCACTGTGGTTTTAATTTGCATTTCTCTAATGATTAGTTGCATTGAGAATCTTTTCATATCTACTGGCCATCTGTATGTCTTCTTTGGAGAAGTGACAATTCTGATTCTTCGCCCATTTCTTAATTGGATTGTTTGGGGGGTTTTTTGGTGTTCAGTTTTATAAGTTCTTTGTAAAATTTGGATATTAACCCATTATCAGATATTATCATCAAATATGTTCTCTTATTCAGTGGGTTGTCCTTTCATTTTGTTGACAGTTTTCTTTGCTGTGCAAAAACTTTTTAGTCTTATTAGCCTCATTTGTTTATTTATTATTTTTGTTTCTCTGCCCAAAGTGATATATCATCAGAAAAAAATACTACTATGAGACATGTCCAAGATTTTACTGCCTGTGTTTTCTTCTAGAATTTTTATGGTTTCAAGTCTAACATTTAAGTATTTAATACATTTTGAGATTACTCTTGTAGATGGTGTAAGAATGTGGTCCAGTTCAATTTTTTTGGATGTATCTGTCCAATTTTCCCAATATCCTTCACTAAATAGAATATCTTTATCCCATTTTATGCTTTTTGTATACTTTGTCAAATATTATTTGACTATAAAGGCATGGGTTTATTTATGGGCTTTCAATTCTATTCCATTGATCTATGTCTGTTTTTAAGTCAGTACAATGCTAATTTGATTACTATGGCCTTGTAGTCTAGTTTGATATCAGGTAGTGTAATATCTCCAACTTTGTCCTTCTTTCTCAAGATCATTGTTGTTATTTGGGGTCTTTTGTGCTTCCATATAAGTTTTTTGGAATACTTGTTCTAGTTCTGTGAAATATAGCATTGGTATCTTGATAGGAATTGTGCTGAATCTATAGATTACTTTGGGAAGTATGGACATTTAAATGACATTAGTTCTTCCTTTCAGTAAACACAGTATATGCTTCCATTTACTGTGTCTTCTTCCATTTCTTTCTTCACTGTCTTATAATTTTCCAAGTACAGGTCTTTTATATCCTTGGTTAAATTTACTCCTAGGATTTTACTAATTTTGAAAAAATTGTGAACAGGAGTGTTTTCTTTGTTTCCCTTTCTGGTAGTTCATTATTAGTGTATAAAAATGCAGTTGATTTCTGAATATTTTGTATCCTGCTACGTTACTGAATTCATTTATCAGTTCTATTAGTTCTTTGGTTGAATCTTGAGGCTTTGCTATATACAGTATCAGTCATCTGCAAATAATGACAGTTTTACTTCTTCCTTTCTGATTTGGACGCCTTTAGTTTCTTCTTCTTGTCTGATTGCAGTGGTTAAGACTTCCAGTTCTCAGAGTACTGGTGGTATAAGAGATACTCCTGATCTCTCCCCTTGAAATTTCAACAAGCTGAACAACTATAATGCAGTGAAAAAACCCCAGCTAGGCTCTCAGGCTCGCCTGAAAGATCCATGCACTGAATGGACTAAAGATGGGATGGGGTGAAAAAGAGGGTGGAAGATAAAACATATTTGGGGTGGGCTACGGAGAGGACAGGAGACAAACCTGGATGACTGGGGTTTTATTTTCCTCTGCTGGACTACGAGGAAGAGGGAAGCTTGGGCTCTCTGGATTCTGTCTGAGAGCTATGGACAGGGAAACTCGGAGTGACTGGGTCTCCTTCTGCCAGGAGGAGTGATGAGACACAGGGGCATAGGGAGAGATAAACCAAAGCAGCCAGAGCACAGGGTCATGACCAGTATTCTTATACAGGTCTGCCTGTAGCCTGCCTGCACTCAGCAGAGACAAGAAAGCTAAAGTGCAGCACCCCCAGCCTCCCAGATCCCACCTCCCTCACCTCACCATACAGAGGGTAGCAAACCCCACAGCTAGCTCTCTAGAGCTACTTCCTCCCCTGAAGAACAGAGATGCTCTAAGTCCGGTCCCCAGGTGTACTAAGACATGGTAAGGAGTGCCTGGAAGACTGAGATCACCATTGCTAGAGCCGTAAATATGAAAAGCTGAAGCTGTAGGGCCAAAGCTATAAAGCCAAAAAATGTAGAAATTAAACAACATCCTTCTAAAAACTGAATGGGTCTAAGAAATAAAAGCAGAGCTCAAAATATATATACAAACAAAAATGACATGACATATCAAAACTTCTGGGATGCAGTGAAACAGTAATAAAAGGGAAGTTTATATCATTACAGGCTTATATAAAAAAAAAAAAACAAGAGAGATCCCAAGTAAACAGCCTAAAGGAACTAGAAAAAGAAAAACAAAGGCATCCCAAATTCAGCAGAAGAAAGAAAATAGTAAAAATTAAAGCAAAACTAAATGAAATAGAAAAGAACAACAACAAAAATAGAAAAAACCAATATAACAAAGAACTGGTTCTTTGAAAAGATCAATAAAATAGACAAACCATTGGCTAGACTTACTAAGGGAAAAAGAAGAAGGACTCATATAAACAAAACCGAAATGAAAGAGGAGAAATTACCACAGCCATCATAGATAAACAAAGGATCATAAGGCTCCAGTGGCACAATAGGTTAGCGTACAGTACTTATACAAAGGATCACAGTAGAATATTAAGAAAGATTATATGCCACCAAATTCAACAACCAGAGGAAATGGATAAATTCCTATAACTACACAATTTTCCTAGACTGAGTCACAAAGAAATGGAAAACCTAAACAGACCTATAAGCACGGAGGAAATAAAAACAACTATCAAAAACCTCCCCCAAAATAAAAGTCCAGAACCAGATGGCTACACTGGTGAATTCTACCAGTTAGTACCTATCCTTCTCAAAGTCTTCCAAAAAACAGAAGAAGCAGCAATACTCCCCAACACATTTCACAAGGCCAACATAACCCTGATACCAAAACCTGGCAGGGATAACACACAAAAAGAAAAGTACATACCAGTTTCTCTAATGAATACAGATGCAAAAATCCTAAACAAAATACTAGCAAATCGAATACAACAACACATTAAAAAAATAATACATCACAATCAAGTGGGATTCATTCCAGGAGCACAAGGATGGTTCAACATATGTAAATTAATCAACATAATACACCACAACAACAAAACAAAGAACAAAAATCATATGATCCTATCAACAGATGCAGAAAAGGCATTCGATAAGATACAACATCCCTTAATGTTTAAAACATTCAGTAAAATAGTAATTGAGAGAAAGTGCTTCAACATAATAAAAGCCATATATGACAAACCATCAATTAATATCATACTAAATGGTGAAAAAATGAAGGCTTTTCCTGTAAAATCAGGAACAAGACAAGGCTTCCCATTCTCTCTCTCTACTCTTATTCAACATAGCTCTGGAAGTTTTAGCCAGAGCAACCAATCAAGCAAGAGAAAGAAATAAAAGGCATCTATATTAGGAAAGAAGAAGTAAAAGTATCACTCTTTGATGACATGATCCTGTATATAGAAAATCCTAAAGACTCCACCAAAATACTATTAGAAACAATAAATCAATACAGTCAAGTAGCAGGATAAAAAATCAACATACAAAAATCCACTGCTTTCCTATACATAAACAATGAAACATTGGAAAATGAACAAAAAAAATTCCTTTTACAATTGCAACAACAAAAATATCTAGGAATAAACTTAACAAAGGATGTAAAGGACCTATATACTGAAAACTACAAAACATTATTGAAAGATACTGAAAACACAATGAAATAAAAAATATTCCATGTTCATGGATTGGAAGAATCACCATAGTTAAAATGGCCATATTACCCAAAGCAATATATAAATTTAATGCAATCCCCATCAAAATTCCAATGCCAATTACCAAGTTTGTTTGGGACCACAAAAAAACCCAAATAGCCAAAGCAATCCTGAGGGAAAGAATGAAGCTGGAGGTATCACACTACCATACTTCAAATTACACTATACTGCCATGAAAATCAAAACAGCATGGTATTGACAGAAAAACAGACATACAGACTAATGGAACAGAATCAAGAGTCCAGAATTAAGACCACATGTATATGGACAAATCATCTTCGACAATGGAGCTAAAAACACACAATGGAGAAAAGAAAGTGTCTTCAATAAATAGTGCTGGGTAAATTGGAAAGCCACATGCAAAAGAATGAAACTTGACTATAGTTTGTCCCCCTGCACAAAAAGTAATTCAAAATGGATCAAATACCAAAATAGAAGATCTGAAACAATAAGTTACATAGAGAAAACAGAGGTAAGTTCATAGACCTTGGCCATAAAGAGCAATTTATGAATTTGACCCTAAAGGCAAGGGAAGTAAAGACAAAAATAAAAGAATGGGATTATATCAAACTAAAAAACTTCTGCACAGCAAAAGAAACTGACAACAAAACAAATAGGCAGCCAACTAAATGGGAGATGATATTTGCAAACAACAGCTCCGATTAGGGGTTAATATTCAAAAAATATAAAGAATTCACAAAGTTCAGCAACCAACAAGCAAACATTCTCATTAAAACTGGGGAGATTACCTCAATCGACACTTCTCCCTAGAGGACATACAAATGGCCAACAAATATATGAAAAGATGCTCATCTTCACTAGCTATTCGAGAAAAGCAAATCAAAACCACAATGAGATGCCACCTCACACCTGTTAGGTTAACTATTATCAACAAGACAGGTAATAACAAGTATTGGAGAGGCTGTGGAGAAAAAGGAACCCTCATTCACTGCTGGTGGGAATGCAAATTAGTACAACCATTATGGAAGAAAGTATGGTGGTTCCTCAAAAAATTAAGAATAGAGCTACCATATGACCCAGCAATCCCTCTACTTGGTATCTACCCCCAAAACTCAAAAACATTGGTACGTAAAGACACATGCTGCCCCATGTTCATTGCAGCATTATTCAGAGTGGCCAAGACATGGAAACAACCAAAGTGTCTCTCAATAGAGGATTGGATAAAGAAGCTGTGGTTCATACATACAATGGAATACTACTCAGCCATAAGAAATGACATAGTGACATTTACAACATGGATGGACCCTGAGAATGTTATACTGAGTGAAATAAGTACATCAGAAAAAGTTAAGAACTGTATGATTTCTCACATAGATGGGATATAAAACTGAGACTCATGAACGTAGATAAAAGTGAAGTGGATACCAGGGGAAAGGGACCTCGGGGAGGTGGTTGGGGGAAGGATGATGGGAAGGGTGTAAAGAGGGACAAATATAAGAGACGGAAAATGACTTGACTTTGGGTGATCAGTATGCAACATAATCAGTTTGAGTGATGGGTATGCAACATAATGGAATGACAAGATAACCTGGACATGTTTTCTTTGAACATATGTACCCTGATTTATTGATGTCACCCCATTAAAATTAATAAAAAAAATTTTTAAAATGTTTACCTGAAACCTACGTACTCTTATTGATCTATTTAACCGTGTTAAAGTTAATTTTCTAAATAAAAATTTAAAATTAAAAGAAGAAAAAAGACTTCCAGTACTTTTAAATTAAGAGTGGTAATATTGGACATGACTGTCTTGTTCCTGACATTAAGAAAAAATGCTTGTAGTTTTTGCCCATTGAGTATGATGTTGGCTGTGGGTTTGTCATACATGACTTTATTATGTTCCTTCTATTCCCACTTTGCTGAAAGTTTTTAACATAATGGGTAGTAAATTTTATCAAATGTGTTTTCTGCATCTATTGATATGATCATGTGGTTTTCATCCTTTATTTTTGTTTATGTGGAATGTCACGTTTATTGATTTTCAGATCCTGTACCAATCTTGCATCCCAAGAATAAAGTCCACTTGATCATGATTTATGACCTTTTTAATATATTATTGGATGTGGTTTCCTAATATTTTGTGAAACATTTTAGCATCTATGCTCATCAAGGATATTGGCCTATAATTTTCTTTCTTTGTAGTGTCTGTATCTGGTTTTGGAATTAGGATAATGCTGGCCTCATAAAATGAGCCTAGGTGTCTTCTTTCATTTTGAATTTTTTGGAATAGTTTAAGAAGGATAGGTGTTGGCCTGACCTGTGGTGGCGCAGTGGATAAAGCGTCGACCTGGAAATGCTGAGGTTGCTGGTTCGAAACCCTGGGCTTGCCTGGTCAAGGCACATATGGGAGTTGATGCTTCCAGCTCCTCCCCACCTTCTGTCTCTCTGTCTCTCTATCTTCTCTCTCTCCTCTCTCTCTCCCTCTCTGTCTCTCTCTCTCTTCTCTAAAATGAATAAATAAAATTAAAAAAAAAAAAAAAAAAAAAAGGAGCCCTGGCCAGTTGGCTCAGCGGTAGAGCGTCGGCCTAGTGTGCGGAGGACCCGGGTTCAATTCCTGGCCAGGGCACACAGGAGAAGCGCCCATTTGCTTCTCCACTCCTCCGCCGCGCTTTCCTCTCTGTCTCTCTCTTCCCCTCCCGCAGCCAAGGCTCCATTGGAGCAAAGATGGCCCGGGCGCTGGGGATGGCTCTGTGGCCTCTGCCTCAGGCGCTAGAGTGGCTCTGGTCGCAACATGGCGACGCCCAGGATGGGCAGAGCATCGCCCCCTGGTGGGCAGAGCATCGCCCCTGGTGGGCGTGCCGGGTGGATCCTGGTCGGGCGCATGCGGGAGTTTGTCTGTCTCTCCCTGTTTCCAGCTTCAGAAAAATGAAAAAAAGAAAAAAAAAAAAAGGAAGGATAGGTGTTAAAGTGGTTCATTGATTGATTTCCATATGAAAACATCCTTGTATTTCAGAAATAAATCCCATTTGGCCATCATGTATAATCCTTTTAATATGCTGTGAATTAGTCTGTAATTTTCTTTCAGACTCTTTGTCTGGCTTTGGTTATCAGGGCAATGCTGGCCTCAAAATGAGTTAGGCATACTTCTCTTCAGATTTTTGGAAAATTTTGAGAAGGACTGGTTTCAATTTTTCTTTAAATGTTTGGTAGAATTCACCAGGAAAGCCATCTGGTCAAGGGTTTTTCTTTTCAGAAGATTTCTGATTACTGCTCAATGAACTTACTAGTTATAAATCTATTGAAATTTTCTATTTTTTGTGATTTAGTCTTAAGTTTTCTGTTTCTAGAAATTTGTATATCTCATCTAGGTTACCCAATTTTTTGGCTTACAATTGTTCACAGTACTTTCTTATATTCCTTTTTATATCTGTATGGTCAGTAGTAATGTCCCCACTTTCATTTCTGACTAGAAGTTTGAGTCTTCTCTTTTTTAAAAGATTTTATTTATTGATTTTAGAGAGAGGAGAGAAAGAGAGAGAGAGAGAGAGAGAGAGAAACTGGGGGAGGAATGGGAAGCATCAACTCCTAGTTTCGTAGTTACTTATCATATGTGCCTTAACCAGGCAAACCCAGGATTTCAAACCAGCGACCTCAGCATTCCAGATTGACACTTTATTCATTGCATCACCACAAGCCAGGCAAGTCTTCTCCCTTTAACTCAGGCCACAAAGCTATAAGTTTATCAATTTTTTTGATCTTTTCAAAGAACAATTTTTGTTTTCACTGATTTTCTGTGTTTATACATTCTCTATTTTATTTATCTCTGCTCTAATCTTTATTATTTCCTTCCTACTGCTGGGTTTGGGTGTAATTTGTTCTTTTATCTAGTTCCTTAAATTACAAAGTTTGTTATGTATATTTTACCACAAGTAAAAAACAAAAATTAAAACATGGTTTTCAATTAACATCTCCCTAAACTCTCTGATCACATGTCTGGCTCTCAAAAAAAAATTAAATTTTTTTTAAACTGAATTAGCCTGGCCTGTGGTGACACAGTGGACAAAGCATTAACCTAGAATGCTGAGGTCACCAGTTTGAAACCCTGGGCTTGCCAGGTCAAGGCACATACAACAAGTAACCAATGAACAACTAAAGTGAAGGAACTAGAGTTGATACTTCTGGCTTCCCCCCTCACCTCTGTAAAATCAATAAATAAAATATTTAAAAATAAGGACTGAATTAACAACAGAATTAGAAGATAAGCCATAGACTAAGAGAAAATTTGTAAAAGACACATCTGATAAACCAGGGGTCCCCACACTACGGCCCACGGGCCACATGCGGCCCCCTGAGGCCATTTACCCAGCCTCTGCCGCACTTCCGGAAGGGGCACCTCTTTCATTGGTGGTCAGTGAGAGGAGCATAGTTCCCATTGAAATACTGGTCAGTTTGTTGATTTAAACTTACTTGTTCTTTATTTTAAATATTGTATTTGTTCCCGTTTTGTTTTTTTACTTTAAAACAAGATATGGTACAGCGTGCATAGGGATTTGTTCCTAGTTTTTTTTTATAGTCCGGCCCTCCAATGGTCTGAGGGACAGTGAACTGGATCCCTGTGTAAAAAGTTTGGGGACTCCTGTGATAAACGAATGTTATCCAAAATATACAAAAAACTCTTTAAAACTCAACAATAAGATACAAAGAACCCACTTAAAAAATGGACCACAGCCCTTCACAGATACCTCAACAAAAATATATAATTGGCAAATAAGCATATAAAAAGATGTTCCACTTCATATGTTTTCAGGGAAACCGAAATTAAAAAAACAATGTGATACCACTTAGTATTTATTAGAATAGCCAGAATCCAGAACACTGTCTGAACCAAATACTGGCAAGGACATGGAGCAATCAGAACTTTCATCCATTGCCAGTGGGAATGTAGAACAGTAAAAATGGTACAACCACTTTGAAAGACAGTTTGGCACCTTCTTATATCTTCTAGTAAAAGAAGATATACACTTAGCATACAATGTAAAATCACCTCACTTGCTATTTACTCACAAGGTTAAAATTTTTATATTTACTGACCTGTGGTGGCACAGTGGGATAAAGCGTCGACCTGGAACACTGAGGTTGCCGGTTCAAAACCTTGGGCCTGCCTGGTCAAGGCACATATGGGAGTTGATGCTTCCTGCTCCTCCCCCCCCTCTCTCCCCTCTCTCTAAAAATCAATATAAAAATATTAAAAATTTTTATATTTAAGTAAAATACTGCACATTGATTTTTATAGCAGTATTATAATTGCCAAAACTTGAGAGCAACAAAGATGTTCTTTAGTAGGTGGGTAGATAAACCATGGTATATCCAGACAATAAAACATTATTTAGCACAAAAAAAGATATGAGCTATCTATCAAGCCATGAAAAGATATGAGGAACCTTAAATGCCCCTTACCAAGTAAAAAAAGGCAATCTGAAAGGGTGACATGATTCCAACTATATGATATTCTGGAAAAGGCAAAACTGTGGCAGGAGACAATAAAAAGAGCAGTGATTGCCGCTGAGTTTGGGGGTAAGGGGATAACAGCACAGAGGATTTTTAGAGAAGCAGAAATACTCTTATGATATTGTAATGATGGACGTATGTCTTTGTGTTTGTCTAAATACATAGAATGTACAACCCCAATGGTGAACCCTAAGGTAAACCACAGACTTTAGGTGATCATAATGTATCACTGTAGGTTCAACAATGGTAAAAAAAATGTAATATTCTGGTGAGTGCTGTTGATAATAGGTGAGCCAATGCGTGGGTAGAGACAAAGTATGATTTAGGGAAAATCTCAGTGCTTTGTTCTAAATTTTGTTGGAAACCTAAAACTGCTCTAAAGGAATCAAATCTTTTTGTTAAAGAAAAACAAAACAAAACAAAAAGGAATGACTTGGCAAACATTCCCCCTGTTAGTTTAAGCTTGTCCTCACAATCTTCAGAAGCCATACTAATTCCCCCCAATGCTTCCTACCTTTTCTCATGCTGTTTCCTCCCTGAACATGCTTCTACTGCATCCACATTCCACCTCCTCATTGAAATCTTATCTACCTTCCAAAAATTAGTTCTCTTCTATGAAGTCTTTCCCCAAAATTCCAATTTTACTTCTACTTTCTGTCCAAACATCCTATTGTGCGAAAATGTCACTTGAGTATAATCAATTTAAGATGTTATTTATTAACACCGTTTATATGTTAAATATACAGTCTTTATCTACTGGAACAAGATTGAACATACCCTAAGAGATAGGGATTATGGCCCATTTCCTTTGTATTCCTACATAGTCTATCTTAGTGCTAACTAATAGGAAACAGAAAACAAAGGTACTGAAGAGGTCAAGCTTCAATGTCACTAAGTCAATGCAAATACCAGTTGTTCCACTTTTAGCTTGTAGGACACAAAACAAATTACTTAATTTCTCTGAGCCTAACTTTTCTCATTTGTAAAATGGAAAGAATAAAAGTATCTATACTTTATAACATTATGTGAGGATTAAATAACAAATATTAATAAAATATAAGCACTCAAGAAAGCTTAGCTTTTAGTATTACATTAGAAAGTATCTGTTAGTAGTTAGTATAATTGGGGTTTAGCAAATTTCTAAGTTTAATGATAAATAAAACTTTCAAATTATGGTAAACCTATAAAACAATGAAAATAACATGACAAACATGTACTTATTTGCCAGTTCATTAGCTGTCCTCCAAACTACATTACTTCCATGTGATCAAAGATTAAGTCTGTTTTTACATACTGTCATAAAAAAAAGCACCTCTCAAACCGTTGGTGAAGCATTCTGTACACAAAGGCAAATAACCATTGAATAAATTAATGTAATAGCTAATATTTTATAAAGTCCAAAGTTTATACATATGCTTACCTCATTAACAACAACAACCCCTCCTCCCTTCAAAGCTATTGATTCTGCCTTCCCGAAAACTAAAAACAAACATTAATATTTCTGCAAGGGTCATCATAGTCCATCAACCTATGTCAGCCCCAACCTATTTTACATGTTCTAATACCAAGAATATACAGGGCATAAAGGCTTTGTAGTGTAACATCACACACTGGTTAAAAACATTGAGGACTGGAATTAGATGAGAGTACAGTACTGAGCTTCAAAGTCCTGAACAAAATAAAGTTTAGACTTCAAGTGGGAAATAATATGTTTTGTCACTTTTATTGATTTATAAGCTTAATTTATAAAAAATATTATCAACAAAATAAAAGGTAGTGAATTTACAGTTGTAAACCTTTCATCAGTTTAAAACAGGTAGGGGAAATAGCTGCGTTTTCTTTCAAACTACATGTCCTAATAATTTTATATGAATAAATGTTTATTATTTCTATTTGTTTTCTTATCTGGTTTAATTCAGTTATCAAAACAGGAATTCCTGTCCACCTGAACCAACACAGACAGTAACCAAACAAGTTGACCACAGGCTCAAAGAGTCATGTCTCCCACAGAATACTATTTCTTGCTCCTTCGCTATTAGTTCTTTGGTGGTAAGCAATCTTGAGAAAAGTGGTTTTGTTGTTACTTGCATGCATCTCCTCTCCTCAAAGCAATCAGTAGCTATTTATTAAACATACAGCCATGAGCTGTGCTTAAAGTTTGAGGAAACTAAGAATGTCTGAGCTTTCTAAATCACAGACTAGCATTTCAATTTTTTTCATTAAGCTTAAAATATTTATGATGACAATTTTCAAATTTAAAAAAAAATGTAATGAATATGCATATATCTACAACCCACACAACAATTATTAAGACTGTCACAATTAATTTCTATTTTTTTAAGTGAGGTATATTTAACATATAACATTATATTTGTTTCAGGTATATAACAAACTGATTCAACATTTGTATATAATGTGAAATAATCAGGCCCTCCTCTAACTTTGTTGAAATCAATTAATCGTAAATCATCTAACTTCCCAAAGGATTTATAGCCAGATAAAAAAAAGATTCAGTTTTTCGTTTTCTGGAAAGTATACAAAATGACTTCTCAAAAAGAAATATTTTATGAATACTAATTATACATGTAAATTTCACATAGAGAGAGCTTATTTAATCAAATATACTAAAACCCAGGTTGAAAAACCTTAAAATACTTTCAAAGTTCAATATATTCCTGACAAAATTGAATTTTTTAACTTTTTATTTTGAAACAACATAATCTAAGCAAGTTAGAAAGATAGTAGAAAGAGGCTTCTTGTACTCTTTACTGTCTTCCCCAATGGTTACTTGTTATATACAACTACAGTACAATATCAAAACCAGAAAACTGAAATTGGTACAAATGTGTGTGCACAGCTCTGATATTTTATCACTTGTGTATGTGTGTGTGTGTGTGTGTGTATATATATATATATATTTGTGTAATTATCATCACAAACAAGAAATGAACCCATTCTGTCAGCCCAAAGATCTCCCTCAGGCTACACCTTTATAGTTCTACCTAGCTCTTTCATCCACCTCAATACCCCAGCAACCCATAATTTGTTCATGACCTCTATAATTTTGTTATTTTGAGAATGTTATATACAAATATTGATCGACTTACGAACAACTATGCATCTTACGACCATTCGACTTTATGACCACAATCGCTAGCCATGACTGTTCCGCGACTGGCAACGCAAGCGTTGCCCAGCTGGGCATACAACAGTGTGGTCCAGCTTCCGGCAGCACTATCATCTCTGCGTGTACCATTTCAACTGTTATCCCAGACTCGGTACAGCAATTTGTGTTTTGTGTCTTGGATATTTTTCATCAAACCCCTCCCAAGATGTCTACCAAGAGGAAATTGTCTTTGCAAATATTAAACCAGTTGTACTGGTAATGCAGTGTTTTACTTAAACCTGATGAATGTAAAAAGAAAAAATGGTTTAGAGATGATACAAATGACATAAAATGAACAAAGAAAATTATGATATTAACAATGAAAGAAAATGATGATAAAATATGACTTAAAGATTTTTATAACATCATTTCACAGTACTGTACATATAGCCTACTCAACTTACGACCAAATCAAGTTACGACCGGTCTGTCGGAACCAATCGTGGTCTTAAGTCGAGCACTAGTTGTAAATGGAATCATATGCTATGAGCCTTTTTGAGATTGGCTTTTTTCACTCAGCATAATGCCCTTAAGACTCATTCAAGTTGCTGAGTGTATCAATAGTTTATTACATTTTATTGCTCAGTTGTATGCCACAGTATACTATTGGTAGGCAGATAGATAGATAGATGAACACAGTTTGTTTAAGCATTAACTTAGTCTAAGATATTTTAGTTGCTCCCAATTTTTGGAAATTGAAAATAAAATCATGTAAAGGTTTTTGTGTGGAAATAACTTTTTATTTCTCTGGAGAAAATGCCCAAGAGTACAATTACTGGGTCAATGTATATTTAGTATTTTAAGATATTGTCACAAACTCTTTTTGCCAGAGTGACTACCATTTTACATTCCTTTCTGCATATGTGAGAGATCCAACACTTCCACAGCCTTGCCAGCATTTGATATTGTCACTATTTTTTATTGTAGTTGTTCTAATAGGTTTATAAGTAATATCAAATTGGAGTCTTAATCTGCATTTCCTTAATGGCTGGAGAGTCCCAACATCCTTTCGTGTGTTCATTTGCCATCTTTTCCACGAAGTATCATTTCATGTCTTTTAGCCATTTTCTAAATGGATTGTTGTTGTCATTTAAGATTGAGATTTCAGAGTTCTTTATATATTCTACATACAAGTCCATTGTCAGATATGTGATTAGCCAATATTTTATCCCAGTCTCATCATTCGCATCATAAGGTATTTAGCACAGCAAAAGTTCTTAATTTTAATAAATCCCAATTCACATATTTTCTTTTATATATCCTGCCTTTTGCATCAAGTTTAAGAAATCTTCTTTGCCTGACCAGGCGGTGGCGCAATGGATAGAGCGTCGGACTGGGGTGAGGAAGGACCCAGGTTCGAAGACTACAGGGTTGCCAGCTTGAGCGCAGGCTCATCTAACTTGAGCAAAAAAGAAAAGCTCACTAGCATGGACCCTGGCTCGAGCAAGGGGTTACTCTGTCTGCTGAAGGCCCACGGTCAAGGCACATATGAGAAAGCAATCAATGAACAACTAAGGTGTCGCAACAAAAAACTGATGATTGATGCTTCTCATCTCTCTCTGTTCCTGTCTGTCTGTCCCTATCTATCCCTCTATCTGTCTCTCTCTCTGTCCCTGTAAAAAAAAAAAAGAAAAGAAAAGAAAAGAAATCTTCATTGTCTTGGTTCCCAAAGGTGTTCTATGTTTTCTTCTAAAAGTTTTACAGTTTAAACTTCAATCTATGATTTATTTTGAGTTATTTTTATATGAACTATGAGCTCTCAGTCAAGATTAAATTTTGGGGCGGGCCTATGAATATCCAATTAATTTCACACCATTTGCTGAAAAAACTATCCTCCACTGAATTAATTGTTTTAGCACTTTTGTTAAAGATCAGGTAGCTGTTACCATAGGGGGCTATTTCTGGGTTCACTATTCTGTGTTATTGATATATGCATGTAAGCTTCTACCAATACCACACAGTCTTAATTACTGTAGCTATAAGTCTTTACATAAAGAGGCCCTGGCTGGTGGCTCAATGGATAGAGCATCAGCCTGGTATATGGACATCCCAGGTTAAATTCCTGGGACCACAGGAGAAGCATCCATCTGCTTCTCTCCCTTTCCCCCTCTTTTCTTCTTCCAGTCCTGCAGCCAGTGGCTCGACTGGTTTAAGCATGGCGTCAGTCAGGTGCTGACGATAACTCTGTTGGAGTGCATCAGCCACAGGCCCTAAAAATAGCTCAGTACCTGAGTGTCAGCCCCAATGGGGGTTGCCAGGTGGATGCTGGCCAGGGTGCATGCGGGAGTCTGCCTCACTATCTCCACTCCTCTCGCCTGAAAAAATAAAGTGATTATTCCCAATGTATTCTTCATTTTCAAGTATTTAGTGATCCTACTTGCTTTGCCTTTTTATATAAATTATAGAACAATCTTATCCTTGCCTAGATAAATATCTTTTGGGATTCTGACAGGAATTTTGCTAAACCTACATATCAGTTTGGGTATAATTAGCATCATCACTAGATTGAGTCTTCCTGTCCATGAACATATGTCTCTCCATTTATTTAGACCTTTGACTTTTATTCATCAGCATTTTGTAGTTTCAACATATCGGCCTTGTGCATGCTTTGTTGGATTTACTCCTAACTACATAATTTTTAATTGATTATAAATGATATTGCATTTGTTTTCACATGTTCATTGCTGGTATATAAAAATACAATTAGTTTTTGTATTCATACGCTGTGAATATGTAGAAGTCATTAGTTCTAAAAACAATTTGGTGAATTCTTTGGGATTTTTTACATAGATCATAATGTCACCTGCAAACAGGAGCTGTTTTATTTCTTCCTTTCATCTTTATATCTTTTATTTCCTTGTTTGTTCCATTTTGCTGCCTAGAACTTCCAGTACTAGAGGAAACAGCAGTAGAGAGCAGACATCCTTACCTTATTGCCAATCTTAGGAAGAAGCATTCAATCTTTCATTATTAAGGATAAAGTTACCTATAGGCTTTATGTAGATGTTTACCTGAGATAAACATCTCAGGTAGTTGAGATAGTTTATTCTGAGGTTTTAGTTTTATCATGAGTTGAATGATAAATTTTATCAAATGCTTTTTCTGCATTGATTGATATGGTCATGTGATACATTTATTCTTTACAGGTTAATATGATACAGATTACATTGATTTTATTTTCAAATACTGAAAAAGTCTTGCATCCCAATAAACCTATTTAATAATGGGATGTAATTATTTTTATATATTGCTGAGATCAATTTGATAAGGTTTTGTTAAGAAGTTTTATGCCTATATTCAGGAAAAATATTGGTTTGTGTTTCTTTTTTGTACTGTCTTGTCTGGTTTTGGTATCAGGATAACACTGGCTTCCAAAATGAATTAGGAAGTGTCTCCTCATCTTTATTTTTTTTTTTGGAAAGACTTGTGTAGAATTGATGATCATTCTTTTTTTACACATTTGATAGAAGTCTCCAATAAAATCATATAGGCCTAAAAATTTCTATTTTGAAAAATTTTAAATCACAAATTCAATTTCCTTAATAGTTATACTGTTATTCAAATTATATATTTCATATTGAATGAGTTTAGCTTGTGCTATTCAAGGTTTTGGTCTATTTCATCTAATCTTTCAAATTTATAAGTGGAGTCATTTATAATATTCTCTTATTAACTTTGATGACTGTCAGTCTTAGTAGGAGGGCTTATCAATTTTATGATCCCTTCAAAGAGCCAGCCTTTTTTTTCCTTGAAAAAGAGAGGGGAGGAGAGGGAGAGAGATGAGAAGCATCAACTCGTAGTTGCTTCACTTGCTCACTGATTGCTTCACATATGTGCCCCAACCTGAGTGCTCACACCAAGTCAGCTATCCCATGGCTCAAGCCAGCAGCTCCAGGATCATGTTGATGACCCCATGCTCAAGCCTGTGGCCTCGCACTCAAGCTGGCAAGCCTGCACTCAAGCCAGCGACCTCAGAACTCTTTCCACTGCACCTCCACTAGTCACAGACTTTCGTTTTATTGATTTCCTCTATTGTTCTCCTATTTTCAATTTCATTCATTTCTACTCTTATGTTTATTTCCTTCCTTCTTGTTCTATTGAGTTTATTTTGTTCCTCTTTTTCTAGTTTATTGCAGTAGAAGCAGAGCTTATTTCAAACTTGTTCACTTTTCCAGTGTTGCTTTAGCTCCATCTCAAATATTTGATACGTTGCATTTCACTTAATGTAGTCTTAGTGTTTATTTTATTTATTTATTTTCATTTCTTTGACCCATGGATTACCTAAAATTATATTGTTTAGTTTTGAACTGTCTAGAGTTCTTCTATTATTGAATTCTACTTTCATTCCATTGTGGTCAGAAAACATATTCTGTATGATTTCTATTCTTTTAAAAATTATTCAGAATATAAAAATTTTAACCTGAAAACTTACAGATTTACAGAACATACATGTTCCATAAAAGTTGACTAGATCCTTTGGTTCATACTATGTCCTTGTTCATTTTGTCTATCAATTGTTGAGAAAAGGATACTGTAGTCTTTTAACTGTAATTGTGGATTTGTCTATTTCTCCTTTCACTTCTATCAGTTTTGCTTCACGTTTTTGTAACTCTGTTGTTTGGTGCATCATTTAAAACTTATATGACTTCTTGACAGATTGATGCTTTCATCTTTACATAATGTCCTCTCTGTCCTGGTCTTTCTTATTTTGTTTCTTTTTGTTCTAAAGTCTGTTTTATCTGATATTAATATAGCTTCTCCTATTTTCTTTTGATTGTTTTTATGCCATATTCATTCCATTATTTTTCCTTCAAACTAGCTATATTATATTTGAAGTGAGTTCGTACAAACAGCATAAAGTGGATCATGATTTCTTTTTTTATCCACTCTGCCAGTGTTTCTTTCAACTAGTATTCTCACACAATTTACTTTAGTGTAATTATTTATAGAATACGGCTTCATTCTACCATTTTACTTTTGTTTCTTTGTTCTGTTTTATTTTTATTTTTCCAGACTTTCTGTACATTACTTGAACATTTTTTAGAATTCCATTTTTTTATTTATAGTGCTTTTGAGAATATTTTTGTATAGTTTCTATAGTGGTTGGTCTAAGTATTATATAACTCTAATATCAGAATAAATTAGCATTAACTTATTCAATTAAAGTATAGAAACTTTATCTCCCTTTATGTCCCTTTAGCAGTTTTCATTTATAATAGTCATTTAAATATTTTCTCTATATACAGTGAGAAAGAACTACATCAGATAGTGAACTATTAATTTTGCTTTAATTGTCAAACGTAGTTAAGAAAACTCAGAAGAGAGAAAATTATTGTATATATTTATTATTATTCTTTCTGTTATTTTTTTCTTTTGAAAGTTCCTTTCTGTTTAGAGAAATTCCTTTAGTCATTCATGTAGGGTAGGTCTGCTGGTGACAAATTCTAAGGAGTTTTCTAATATCAACAACCAGTGCTCAGAAAACAAAACTGAGTGTTCATCCAATAATTCTATTCCATTCAGACACTATCTGGAGTTAGCTCAGTGGCAGAAGGCAGTGGGAAATGGGTGTTTCCATGCCTTCTCCAGATAGACCACTTACCCACAAGTTGATGAGTTCACCAACCTGGAAACTCTCTAAATCTCAGTGTACAAGAGCTCTTACAGCCTGATCAGTGGTGGCGCAGTGGATAGAACGACCTGGGATACTGCGGTCCCAGGTTCGAAACCCTGAGGTTACCAGCTTGAATGTCAGCTCATCTGGCTTGACTGTGGGATCATCAACATGACCCCACGGTCACTGGCTTGAGCCCAAGGTTGTTAGCTTGAGCAAGGGGTCACTGGCTCAGCTGGAGCCTCCCAGGCCCTCATCAAGGCATGTCTGAAAAGCAATTAATGAACAACAAAAGTGCCACTACTCTGAGTTGATCCTTCTCATCTTTCTCCTTTGTCTCTCTCTCTCTCTCTGAGGGAAAAAAAAAAGAGTTCTTAACAGAGCTCTCAATTTCCAGATCCTCCCTTTCCCTTCTTGGAGGCTGGTGTGTGGGCTGAGATTCAGCCAGTTCACACCAGTTTGGCAGAATCGATACCTAATTTTTGTTGAGTTCGGTGAACTGGTTGTTAAAATGGCACTTGTGGCCTGACCTGTGGTGGCACAGTGGATAAAGTGTCGACCTGGAACACTGAGGTCGCCGGTTCAAAACTCTGGGCTTGCCTGGTCAAGGCACATATGGGAGTTGATGCTTCCTGCTTCTCCCCCTTCCCCCTCTCTCTCTCTCCTCTCTGAAAAATTAATAAAGTCCTTAAAAAAAAGTTATATGTTAAAAAAAATGGCACTTGTAATCAGGGCTCTCTCTAAGGTGGGTGCCTGGACAGCCACCCAATGTGGAAATCACAAACTTACACTCTTTACTCTTTTTTTTTTTTGTATTTTTCTGAAGTGAGAAGCGAGGAGGCGGAGAGACAGATTCCCGCATGCACCTGACCAGGATCCACCCGGCATGCCCACCAGGGGGTGATGCTCTGCCCATCAGGGGCACTGCTCCATTGCAACCAGAGCTATTCTAGCACCTGAAGCAGAGGCCATGGAGCCATCCTCAGCACCTGGGCCAACTTTGGAGCCTTGGCTGCAGGAGGGGAAGAGAGAGGTAGAAGAAATGAGAGGGGGAAGGGTAGAGAAGCAGATAGGTGCTTCTTCTGTGTGCCCTGGCCGGGAATTGAACCTGGGACTTCCACACACCGGGCCAGCCGACACTCTACCGTTGAGCCAACGGGCCAGGATCCCTTAGTCTTTTTTAATGTTCATCTGAGCAACAGTGTATTCTAAGTGCCCATAGTAATGTTCATTCTGTTCATAGGTGAAAAAAATTGCAAGTGAGGACGCCAATCAAGAAACAGTATGGAAATATCTTAAATAAGTTTTGTTTTAATCAGGTATTATTTAGTATTTTAATTAATATTGTAAAACATAACAATCTAGTTTTATGTACCTCTTTTATTGTTCTTATTTAAGGATTAAATGCATGAAATAATAAACTACCTTTCAGTATATCTTTTTTTATACTTAAAACAGTTCTTAGGGCAGAGAACCAGTTGTTAAATTATTTGAATCAAACCACTACTTCTAATCACTTGATTTTTCCAGTAAAGGGTGCCATCCTGAGGCTATCTAGAGTCCCCACCCTAAGTTACCTCAGTAGCATAAATGCAGGTATATTTTTTATTCTCAGCTTCTAAATGTATTTTAACCAAACCTTAAAGCTACAAATTTTAGCTCAATTTATAAAAAAATGGGTGTCATACAATTCATATGACAAAAATATTTGTCAAATCAATTAAACTGGATTTACTTTTCTACCAGAAAGGTCTGAATTTATTTTTAAATTTAAATAAATACATTAATATTAGTCTCTATTTGTGACAAGCAACTGTTTAATAAATTTCAAGGTAAGGCTGAGAGAATACAGGAGGATGGGGACAGGAGGCATAGAAATGACAGGATGTGGAGGAAATTTGTTGCCAGGATTAACTAAGGTGTCTCCAGTTTCAATTTTTTTTTTACCAAGTCTTTATTTGTTTTGTTTTTACTACAATTTTTACTACAAGTATACTCATATGAAAGAACTCTGGAAATCATCTCTTTCAAAGCACATTAAAATTTTATTATCATCTATCAAACCACATCATCAAAATTGTAGCTTACCTCAAGCTTCTAATGAGGTACACTGCTTGCTAAAATACTACACTTCTTTTTGTCCTAAGATTCAGTTTCCTAGATCTCCTCATAAATACCAACAGGTGTAGGACCAGAAATCCTGTCATGAGGCCAATTATGGTGCAGCATCTACCCAGTTCTCCTCTAAGACTCCTGACTGATACATCCTCTCAAAAAGACCTTAAAAACAGTCATCATAAACTCTGTACAAAACTCATATTCATCAAGAAATAATGTCATAGAGTTAGTTCCTAAGCCTAAAGGTGCTCAAATAAGACTTCTTGCAGCATTTGATATAACATTCAAGTTAGTAAAAACAGATGGAAAAGTGGTATAGAGTTGTACACTTGAAACCTGTATAATTTTATTAACCAATGTCACCCCAATAAATTCAATAAAAACTATAAACAGGCCCTGGCCGGTTGGCTCAGCGGTAGAGCGTCGGCCTGGCGTGCGGGGGACGCGGGTTTGATTCCCGGCCAGGGCACAGAGGAGAAGCGCCCATTTGCTTCTCCACCCCCACCCCCTCCTTCCTCTCTGTCTCTCTCTTCCCCTCCTGCAGCTAAGGTTCCATTGGAGCAAAGATGGCCCGGGCACTGGGGATGGCTCCTTGGCCTCTGCCCCAGGCGCTAGAGTGGCTCTGGTCGTGGCAGAGCGACGCCCCGAAGGGGCAGAGCATCGCCCCCTGGTGGGCAGAGTGTCGCCCCTGGTGGGCGTGCCGGGTGAATCTCGGTCGGGCACATACGGGAGTCTGTCTGACTGTCTCTCCCTGTTTCCAGCTTCAGAAAAGTACAAAAAAAAAAAAACTATAAACAAACAAACGAATGAATGAACCCTAAGCTAAAAATAGTCACAGGATGTAAAGTACAGCATAGAGAATGTAGTTAATAATATAGTACTGACTATGTATGGTATTCGGTGGATAGGTATAGAATTAGAGGTGTAAGGCTGGTGGCCATGGCCAGGCAGGTTCACACTGGATTCAGGTAGACAGTAAAAGAACTGTGGAGCCCGAGGCCATTTCCTTTATTAGAGTCTCGCAGCAGCGGACAAGCAAGCAGATAGGGAAAACCTGCTTCTTTCAGGGCTGATGAACAAACAGGCCAGGGTAAGCAGGACCCCTTCTCCAGCAAACAACAGCACAAAATGGCCCCTACCAATGGCAGCAGGCAATCCACAATCTACAATCTGCCACCCTGAGGGCAAGCACCTGCAGCCTTACATAGACTATATACACATGGTGTTGCCTGTGCTCATGCACTAATCAGGCAAATTACAAATGAGCAAGTCTAACATAATGTTTTTCCCACATTTGGGGATCACTTTGTGAATTATATAATATATACTGTTCACTTGAAACTAAAAAAAATTAACACTGAATGTCAAGTGTAATTTAAAAATAAAACAAAACAAAAAAATCTTCTACGATTTAGGCAACATGACATCCTATCTTAGGACTTTGCAAGCAATACAAATGCCTTTCCTTTAACATAGTCAAGTTCCATTTATGCTCCAATTATACTTGCTGCATAATAAACTATCCCCAAACCATTTTATTATGCTCATGAAGTCTGTGGATCACAAATTCAGAAAGTACAGGGACAGAATACTATTCTCATTCTTTGACTAATACCAACATAGAATATTTAAGATCAATAGATTAAGATTGGTTATTTCTGCCTGGCCTGTGGGGCACAGTAGATAAAGCATCGACCTAGAACTCTAAGGTCGCCAGTTTGAAACCCTGGGCTTGCCTGGTCAAAGCACATATGGGAGTTGATGCTTTCTGCTCCCCTCCCTCTTCTCTCCTTTCTAAAATGAATAAATAACACCTTTTTAAAAAAAGATTATAGTAGAAAAAAGAAAAAAGAAAAAAAATTTAAAAAAGATTATTTCTGAAGAATAGGATTACTGAAAGTTAATTGAACATTGAAATTCATTTTAAGATGACTGTAGTTGAACATTTGTTTTAAGTACATTGATTTGTTTTGTTTAAATAATTTAAAATATTTCTCTGAATAAAATTATGCAGACTACAAAAGCTATACTTTAAGTAATTCAGCTGGAAATGCTTCACCTTGGATATAACTGATTATGTGTTTTAATTCTACTTTAACACAACTGTCCAGCATTTTGCCCCTGAATAAAAGTTTGAACTTAAATACTTCAAAGAAAAACATTTATAAATATGGCAGGTATAAGATAGAGGCAATTAGTTGTTGGTACCCCACCTCACTCCCAAGTCTATAAAAAGGTCAAGTGCTAAGTAAAAACAAGAACAGACATGAAATGGGAGGCTAAATAACCAAATAAGGATAAAGGCAGAACTATAGCAATTACCTAATATATTAAATTCACAATCACACATGACTTAAACCTTCTGGAATTGGGGTGTAATCATTATAGAAACACAAGTCAGCACTTCTTCTAAGACTCCTAGATAACTAAAGGGCTCCTCCCAACTTTCTATGCTAAAGGTTGAGATGCATCTCCCATGGAGAACACATTTATATGTGTCATCAAATCTTAAATTCTCACACACATGATCTCTAACCTTCGAGGATTCAGTGACATTTGAAAATGTCTATATTCGACATTTGAAAATGTCAATATTTGGCTATGCATACACTCACTTCTAAAAAATGTTCATAGTATAATCCAAGTAATTTAATTCTAAAGTGGTTCTGTAATGCTGACTAAAATATCTGTTGGTGTTTCTTTGCTCACCTAGCCCTTTCTCCTCTGTACCCTTCTTCTTCCACTGAATAAGAATGACCACAAGATTCCAAACACCCATTCACTCCTTTCACTGAAGTTTCTTTCCTCCAAGAAACCACATAGCTGAAAGGGCCTGGAAAACAGCAAAGTGCTATTCAAACATTATTACTGCACAGAGTTTACTTTCTTGACTGTAAGAACAACTCCCATTCATGCAGTTCAAAATTTAGTTTTAAGTTATAATAAAACAGTAGAAATAACACCCTGTAAATGATATTTCTTCTAAACAATCTAAAATTTTCTATTATCCTATAATAGAATCACGTTTTAACTGCCCTCATATTTTTATTCTTCCATGCCTACTGATGTTTTCACATACAGGAAAAGTTAGAAATGAGGAAGACTGCCAAGCACGTTAAACTGTTTATATCTTTAAAAAGATCCAACTTGTCACGCTATCAGATCCTCTGCTTTACTGAAAGAAACTGAATGTCACAGTTGGCTAGATACAACTCATTTCTATATTAGAATTCACTCTTCCAATTGCTAAAGCCTTAAAAAAAAAAACCCTAAATTGGTTGGAAAGTAGGCTTTTCAAATGTTAATTTCTTGTCACAAACCAAAAAAAACCTCAGTATTTTCTTACATTTATTTAAATATTTTTAGATACATGTCTAAATTTTATCATAAATAAATGTAAGTTCTTGTGGTGTAACTGCAAACCACTAGCAGTTTCATTTTTAGCGACGGGGGTGGGGGAGGGTGGGGATGAGAAGCATCAACTCATAATTTTGGCACTTTAGTTGTTCCCTGATGGTTTTGCATACATGCCTTGACCAGGGGGTTCAAGCTGAGCCAATGACCCCTTGCTCAAGCCAAAGACATTGGGCTCAAGCCAGCAACCTTTGTGCTCAGCCAGCAATCATGGGATCATGTCAATGATCCCACACTCAAACCAGCAACCCTGTGCTCAAACCAGATCAGATGTCACTTAAATCGGTGACCTAAGGGTTTCGAACCTGGGACCTCAGGGCCCCAGGCAAACACTCTATCCACTGCACCACCATTGGTCAGGCTCAGCAACAATATTTTAAAAGAAAAAAAATTATTTTATCTAATCTGATCAGCTACTACTAATAAGCAAACTGATTTAAATGACCATCTCACATCTCATCTGTTTTGATCTTCCTTTTTTCATATAAGGCACTCTCAGAGGTGCATAAGTCAATTCTATGATAGGCATTATAAAACAAGAACACTAGGGAAAGTTTATGTATATTTTGAGTTCTTTCTTAAAATTTCCTTTGCTATTTGACTCCTTCTCTAATGATAAGAAAAAGTAGAATGTCTAGGTAGAACAGAATTATAAACGTCAAATAAATTAATAGGAACTATATTAGGTTCCAATTTCAGTTTTTCAAAAATTACTTGTGTAAGTATATGAGGAAAATATATCTTGGTAAACTTTCATGTAAACAAAACCCAAAGTAAAGCAGGTGTGGAATAGTGACTAAAGGGGTCAATATGTGTGTTGGGGCAAAGTAGTATAGTTGTTTTAAGGAAAGAAAAATAATAATGCAATTTTGGTTGCATTAAGAAAAATAACAGCTATCTCAAAGGGAGAAAAATGATCATTTTCTTTCATTGCAATTTCTACATCTACTTATAAAAGGCACAGTTAGTTTTAAAAGGAATACTGCCAAAGTAGAGATTCTCACAGAAAAGCAACCAAGACACAAGACATACTCATTATCATCACAGAAGATATGACTAGAGATATTGGAAACATTAACTCTCATGACTTTGCTGTTCTCCTGTGTGATGACTGCAGAATCTATATCCCCAACTCTGACCTGTCCCCTGGATTTCAAATGCATAACCACATGCCAGCTGAATATATTTATTTGACTTTTCCACATACATCTTGGCCTCAACCGGAGAGATAAAATAGAGTACGGAGCCTGAACATTGGAGTCAGACTGTCATGATTTAGCATGTATAGAAAGGATGTATTCTAGGCTCTACTAGTTATCAGCTATGTAGACCTTGAAAAAATTACTTGATCTCTTTGTGCCTCAACTTCCTCATCAATAAGATGAAAATAATACTTTGTAAGTTTGTCATGAGATTTAAATACCTACGTAATTTTGAAAGCTCTTAAAATAGAATTAGACATATCCTAACTGATGTGTGTAAAATTTAAAGAAAAAACATATCAAATAACCATATTAAAACTCTCCATTCCCCAAACTGTGCCTCTTCCTGTAATATTTATTTCAGAAGACGATTTTAAAACAAAAAACATGGCCTCTTTCCATACCCTAACCTCTTTTTTATCAGTGAGCCCTTAAAGTTCTTGCCATAAAGGTAAAGTCTTTGCTGTATCTACTCTGAGTATGAAGTTCATTCTCAGCAATCAGACTGTTGACATTCTAGAAAATGTCGATATTCTGAAGGACAGACAGTAACTGTGAAGGCCCCAAAGGGATCTTTTAGAGGGACTTCAATCACATCAAAGAGGAACTCAGTCTCCTTGGAAATAAAAGAGGTTCTGGGCTGACAAACGGTGGGGAAAGAGAAAGAAATTGGCCACTGCTTGCACTATCTGCAGTCACCTGCAGAACGTGATCAAGGGCGTTGCACTGGGCTTCCACTACAAGATGAGAGGTCTGTGTATGCTTACTTCTCTATCAATGTCATTATTTAAACTCTTGTTTAAATCAGAAATTTCTTCGGTGAAAAATACATACACAGGGTTCAGATGAGGTCAGGCATTGCTTGTTCAGTATCTGAAACCCAGAAAGATGAGTTAATTCTTGAAGGAAATGACATTGAACTTGTATCGAATTCAGCTGTGCTGATTCAGCAAGCTACAACATTTAAAAACAAAGAAATCAGAAAAATTTTGCATGGTACCTATATTTCTGAAAAAAGGAACAGTTCAGCAGACTGATGAATAAGATCTTAGGTGTCCAGTTATAGAAACAGGAAGATGCCAGATGACTCCTCAGACTTATTTCAGATATTTTAAAGATCCAATAAAAGTTGTGTATTGATTGGAGGGAAAAAAATAAGATCTTGCCACAAAAGGGGAAAAGAGGAGGAAAGAGAGAAGAAGAAAAAGAGAAAGAGAGGGAAGAAAGACAGAATGAATTATGGGAGGAATTAAACTAAAATGTTGATAGTGGTTCTCTGGTTGAAGAAATTACAAGTAATCATACTCTTAAAGGGGGCATAAATGGTGTTGGAAGAAGACTTGAGTAGGGTGGTGAACACACAATATAATTTTATTAAGCAATGTCACCCTAATAAATTCAATAAAAAAATTTTAAATGAATAGTTCACACACAAAAAAACAAGTACCACATTCTTTATGTACCTTTCTATATTTCTGTGATCTTCTAAAATTAAAAATGTACTTTCTTTTTCATCAGAGAGAAAAAAAGCTGTCCTTTGTTAGTTGGTTCCTGCCACTCTCCACATCTCCTGTAACCTCTCATAGGTACCTCTGCACAAGTGACTATCTCTACCTAGAATATAATCCCCATTCACCTTCACCTGGCTAATTCTTACCCATCCTTTAAAACCACTCAATGGGTACCATTTCTTCTGGAAAGTGTCTTCTTGGACCACAACACTGCTCTTTCCAAACCCAATGTTATAGTCTAAGTTAAATACCCCTTCTATAGCCACCTTTAGAATCATGTACACACATAGCATTCATCACAGTAAGATCAATAATTAAAGTGTTACAAGTCTATTTCCCTATTTCCTCCAGATAAAACATTTGTTTCCCAGCATCTAAGAGGATCTGACACATAGTAGATCAAAAAAATTGTTCAAATGATTCCAAAGTCATATTGTTTCTATTCTATTATGTTTCTTCTCTACACATGTACAAAAGTTGAGAAGGTGAATTCATAAAATAGCAGATTCCCAGTCTGGGAGTATTCAAAGTGAAAGAGAATGCCACCATTCCTGTTCCTTCAGTCATTTATTCACCAAATATTTATTTAGTACCTCATATATGCCACACATTGAGAATACAAGAATGAGCACAAAGTGTCTCATGACACTCTGGGGTGGGGATAGGAGAAGGCAAATATTGGCTAAATACTCAAAGCTACTAAATAAACATGAGCAACTTATCCCTGAAGTTAAGAAATACATTTGAAACAGAACATATAATGAAAGTTATCACCATGTTTGGAAAGATGAAATATCTGAATTAGAAATGAGATTAGGTTACTTGAAGACAGCAATTTTCAATCTTTTCTTCTGGCTTCCACATACATGGACATAGCCAGAGTTACGCATTCTTTCCACACATACTAAATAACTCCACTAATGAGCATGGCATGAAGCTTCAGAATTCTTGCCAGCTACACTACACCTTCTTTAAAAAAATTTAAAAAAAGGCAAGCCAAAGCAGTTCTTTATGACTTGCAAAGCCAAGAACTTCAAGAGAAACCAATCCTTATTTCCTGGCCATGACGATTAGTCCAGGGATGACTAGCTGAAGGCTGCCCTCCGACTCTATATTGGAGGATGTAGCAGAAACTCCTAGCTGCTCCCCCCATACCTACACTTTTTTCCTTTTTTCCCGTTAAGAGATTTTATTGGGGATAGCAATATGCCCAGCTCAAAAATAAACAAGCCCACCAAATTCTGTCTCTCTTTTAGGCAGGTGTAGTTATATACACTAGTTCTGCCTAAAGAGATACAAATGGAAGTCACTAAGAGCATTTCTGAGAAAGCTCTTTTTCTCATATATTTATTTAAATTTATTGGGATAACATTGGTTAATAATATTATATAAGTTTCAGGGATACAACTTTATAATACATCATCTGTATATTCTACTATGTGATCACTCCCCAAAGTCTAGTCTCCTTTTGTCATCATATATTTGACTCCCTTTCCCTTCATCTACCCCGACCCTTTTTCCCCCTCTCCCTTCTCCTAACCACCACACTGTTGTTTGTTTTTGTTTGTTTGTTTGTTTGTTTTGTATTTTTCTGGAGCTGGAAACGGGGATAGACAGACAGACTCCCACATGTGCCTGACCGGGATCCACCTGGCACACCCACCAGGGGGTGATGCTCTGCCCACCAGGGGGCAATGCTCTGCCCCTCCGGGGCGTCGCTCTGCCGCGACCAGAGCCACTCTAGCGCCTGGGGCAGAGGCCAAGGAGCCATCCCCAGCGCCCGGGCCATCTTTGCTCCAATGGAGCCTCGCTGCGGGAGGGGAAGAGAGAGACAGAGAGGAAGGAGAGGGGGAGGGGTGGAGAAGCAGATGGGCGCTTCTCCTGTGTGCCCTGGCCAGGAATCGAACCCGTGACTTCTGCATGCCAGGCTAACGCTCTACCACTGAGCCAACCAGCCAGGGCCCACACTGTTGTATGTGTATAGGAGTTTGTTTGCTACTTTTTGTTTTATATATCACATATGAGCGAAGTCATATGGTTCTTGTCCTTTTCCGTCTGACTTATTTCACTTAGCGTGATACTCAAGATCCATTCATGGTCTTGCAAATGGCAATATTTCATCTTTTGTGGCTGAGTAATATCCCATTGTATATAGGGTGGGACAAGGTTAGGTTTAAAGTTGTGATTATGTGACACACAGAGTTTATTCTTGTATTATTATTTATTTATTATTGTATTATTTTGCATATAAACAACATATACCTACTTTTGTCCCACCCTGTATTTATTTATACCACATCTTCTTTGGCCAGCCATCCAACGAATAACACTTTAGTTGTTTCCATGTCTTGACTATTGTGAATAATGATGCAGTGAAAGAATGGGTACATATATCTTTGAGAATAATTGTTTTAAATTTTTCAGACAGATATCCAGAAAAGAGAAATTGCTGGGTCATATGGTAACTCTACTTTTAATTTTTTGAGGAACCTCCATACAATTTTTCATAATGCTGCACCAATTTGCATTCCCATCAGAAGTATGCAAGTGTTCCTTTTCTCCACATTCTCTCCAACATTTGTTATTTCTTATTGATAATAGCCACTCTAACAAGTATGAGGTGATATCTCCCAATTTTGATTTGCAATTCCCTTACAACTAGTGAAGTGAAGCATCTTTTCCTATGATTCTTGGCCAGCTGTATGTCTGGGAAAAAGTGTTCAGGTTTTCTGCCCATTGTTTAATCAGATTGTGTTATTTTGTTGTTGAGTTATATGAGTTCTCTATATATTTTGGATATTAGTCCTTATTATTGGAGGTATAAACATTTGCAGATATCTTCTCCCATTTGATAGGGTGTCATTTTGTTCTGTTGATACTTTCTTTTGCTGTGCAGAAACATTTTAGTCCCACTCATTTATTTTTCTTTTATCTCCCTGTCCTTTGGGATTAAGTTCACAAAACCCCTCTGAGATTAAGGTCTGTAAATTTAGTACCTATGTTTTCTTCTATGTATTTTAATGTTTCAGGTCTTATATTCAAGACTTTAATCCATTTTGAGTTAATTTTTATGTAAGTTGTCAGCAGTCTTATTTCATTATTTTAGATGTGGCTTTCCAATTTTCCAATATCGCTTACTGAAAAGGTGGAAAAGCTCTTTTTAAAAGGAGGAATAACGACAAGATAACCTGGACATGTTATCTTTGAATATATGTATCCTGATTTATTGATGTCACCCCATTAAAAAAATAAAATTATTAAAAGAAAATAAATAAATAAATAAATAAAAGGAGGAATATTCAGTCACATTTATAATGATCTCTTCTGTTTTCCCTTCTTTCTGCCTAGAATAAGAACATGAAAATAAGGGTGACATCCTGTAAGTGGAGGAATAAAACATTAGAGACTGAGTCTTTAATAAAATCACCAAATTGTTATACCAGCACCAAATCACCTACCTCTGGATTATTTTATAAGAAAGAAAAATACATTCCCACCTCAATTAAGTCACTATTACTTGCTTTTTCCATTATATGCAATTGAATCTCAACCTAGTGAATGCTGATAACTAATGAAACTAAATTAAAAGTCTGTCCTTGGGTGCAATGGAAGAATATAATTCACAGTAACATGCACAGCCAAGACTAAAAAACATTCCCTAATGCTGAAGGCCCAAAGCAGAGTTGCTTAAAATAAGAATTCAGAGTTTAAGGCTATCTGATCAAGTCTCTTCTTTGAACTGAATAACTAAAATAACATTGTTTTCTCTTCCATTCAAGAAAGGATATTAGAATGCAGCTAAAAAGAACATATTAAATACACTCTTTTTTAAATAAATAAATTGTCACAAGTTTTGGAGTTAAATTATCAGTACCAAACTGCCAGGCCCTCTCCAAATTCTAAACACTTATGTGGCATGCAGTTAAACAGGCAGGTTCATCAAATATTTACAAGAAATGGACAAAAATGGGCATGCATAGCTTGTTAAAACTGATGGATATAGGAAAATCAGAGAGAAGGAAATCCAACACTATATGATTTCCACAGATCCCAGAATAACTAAGGACAGTCCTGTTTATGAATGGGGCTTCCCCCAGTCTACGAGCTTTTCTCTCACTGTCCCTTTCATCTGTAATTTCTTAAAAAACAGTCTTTCCAGATAAGCCATTAGTCTTACTTCCTCTGAGAAAGCAAGCTGCTTTATAGGTTCCATAAGAACATTAGAAAATACATAAAGATAGATGTGAGCAAAACTAGCAGAAATCAAAGAACCAGATAAATTCACCGAAGGACAAATCTAATACCACAGAGTGAGGTCTAGTGAAAAAATAAAATCTGACATCAGAGCTTTGAATTTAATTGAGCTAAAACACAGTGGCAAGATGAGGATGACAAAAGGAAGAAATAAAAATTTTCAATACGGCATTTTAAGAGAATCAAAAAGATCCTCAGGTACAGGAAACAAAAGAAAAAATAAACAGGGCTAACTCAAAATAAAAAGTTTTTACATAGCAAAGGAAACCATCCACAAAACATAAAAACAAATTACTGAATAAGAGAAGATATTCACCAGTGATACATCTGATAAAGGGTTAATATCCGGAGTGACCTCACGGAAATGGCGCCGTGAGCAGCGCGTCCGACAGCTCTCCCCTAAATCACAACAAATTTATCAACTAGAAACAGAAAAATTTATCCTCGGAGCATTCCGGAGTTCCACACAAACTGATAGCGAAAGGACTGTTATCACTTGAATCTGAGAGACAAGGGTGTGGAGGAATCTACCGCAGGGACGTTCATTCAAGCGCGAGGAAGTGCGCCTGTGGTGAGTCAGCCCACACTTAGGAGCCGCGAGCCGCTGCCGCGCGCGCGCCCGGTCCAGTCGGGCACCGCTAACGTTCCCAGCGGCCCGCACACTGCGAGTGAGAGTCGCCAGCCACCGGTGCCCGAAGCACCCCATTCGCGCGCGTGCCTTGGGCATTCCACGCGCCCAGAGCGCCCTACTGGCCCGCACACCCAGGGTGCTCCATTATCCTGCGCCTGGTGCAATCCAGCGCCCAGCGGCAGGGCAAGCGGGAGAGGCTTGGGAGATTCTCTCCATGGGCGGGGCACCTCACCCAGCCATTCAAGCTAACAATCAAGCGTTGGGGGAGGGGCGCGCGCAGGCAGCCTAAAATACCTTCGGAAGCACAGCTGCGACCCAATCACTGAAACTAGCTTAACCCATGAAATCTGCGCACCCTCGGTTCTAATTGATAAGATCTCTCTCAGTTCAGCGATCCAAGACAAGAGGCGTGATATTTTTTAGTGCCTCTCGCTAAAGGGGCGGGGGCAACTTCTGATTGATAGAGCCTCCATATTCAGGGATAAACGCTAACAAGAAGGACTTGGCAGATAATAAGGTCTATACTACACTAGTCGCAAGCAGAGACTAGTGCCTCTTCTTCCCTGCAAAAACAGGCTACAAAGTGTGGAAAGCCTGGGTTGAGAGGTCCAACTAAATGATAGGCGCTGAACAGTCACCTTGACAACAATTGACACCCACCCCCGCCTGATTAAACTGGAGGCCCTGACTGTCAGAGCCTTTCCCAAAGCCTTGCACTGAGTGGGGATAGAGTGGGGATTTCCCAGCTCTTTGAGCCTCTTACTCCCCTGGCAGAAGCAGTTGCAGCCTTATAGCTGGATCACCAGGCTGCTAATTCAGAAAGGGGGGACTAGGAGAGAGAATCCAGGAAAGCAAACTCTCTCATCGTTGGACCCTGCAAACGCCAACAAGCCTTGACTACCAACAAGACTAAAGCCAATTATATGGCATTGCCATAGAATCCCATCAACTGCAATCCCTACCTAAGTGTGACACAGGGGCAGAGCCTGGGGTACAGAGTCACCGACCAGGAAGAGGGAGAGAAAAGAAAAAGGAAGAAGTTAACCTCTCAAAATCAAGAAAAATCCACAGACTTTACAACTTGATCCACTAATTTTTTTGTTGTTGTTGATTCTTTCTTCTATCTTATTGCCTTTATTTCCTCCACCTCGGTCCTTCTATTCTCTGCCCATCTTATGCTTCCCCTTTCTTGAACTACACTACCCATGAGTGTTGCATTTTATTTCTCTTCTTCATCCTCACCCTCCTTTAAGGTTATACTCCAAAACCCTTAACTCTCACTCTCTCCTCTTTTGTTTTTTTTTTTTTGTCTTGCTTTATTTTGTTTTTTTCTCTTCCTATTTTATTTCTTCCTTCGTTTTTCTCTTTTTCTTATTTTTTCCTTTCTATTTGTTTTTTCTTTTCTCATTTTACTTTCCTCCCATATAATCCTCAATCACGAACAAATTAGTTAATTTGGGACTCAAGGCTTTTTTTTGGCTTTATTTCTCTTTTTTGCTTTTGTTTTTTTTTTTTTTTTCTTGATTGTTTATTTTTGTGGCATTTTGGGTCCTCCCAACCCAAGGTCTCCATTGTATTTAATCTTCGCTCCACTTAATACAACAGATTTTTACTTATTATTTTTATTTTTTTTTCTTCTTTATTATTCTTTTTTGTTCCTTTTTTCGGGTTCCCTCTTATCCCTCTCATTATTTCTCTTAGTTGACCATCACTTACAAGCAAATCATCTTATGCTTGTCTAAGATTTTCTTCCTTTTTTTTTTTTTTTTCATTTAGTAGGTTCCTACTCCCTTTTTTTGCCCCTTGAACTCTTCACCCCAAATCAGGCCCTCCATTATAGGCAAAATATTTCCCTGAGGAGGGAAGAGGAGGGAAAGAGAAGAAAGAAAAAAGGGGGAAATAATAAATTATTACTGGTTTTTTTTGTGGGGTGTTTTACCTTTTTTTTTTTTTCTTTTTTTTTTACTTTTTACTCATTATTAATTCTAATTAGTGCTATCAACAAGACCACCCTCAGATGCCGATAAGAAAGAGGAAATCGAATATTATGGATACAAAAGAAAGAGAGGTAACACAAATAGATGTGGAAAAATCTATGGAGAAAAGACTTAACATATTGGAAGCCTTGGAGCTAAATGACAGAGAATTTAAAATAGAAATCTTAAAAATACTCAGAGATATACAAGAAAACACAGAAAGGCAATATAGGGAGATCAGAAAACAACTCAATGAACACAAAGAATATATTACCAAGGAAATTGAAACTATAAAAACAAATCAAACAGAAATGAAAAACTCAATTCACGAGCTGAAAAACGAGGTAACAAGCTTAGCTAACAGAACAGCCCAGATTGAAGATAGGATTAGTGAAATAGAAGACAAACAACTTGAGGCACAACAGAGAGAAGAAGAAAGAGACTCAAAAATAATAAAAAACGAGAAAGCCCTACAGGAATTGTCTGACTCCATCAGAAAGAATAACATAAGAATAATAGGTATATCAGAGGGAGAAGAGAAAGAAAATGGAATGGAGAATATACTCAAACAAATAATAGACGAGAACTTCCCAAGCCTGTGGAAAGAACTAAAGCCTCAAATTCAAGAAGCAAACAGAACACCGAGTTTTCTTAACCCCAACAAACCCACTCCAAGGCACATCATAATAAAGATGACACAAACCAATGACAAAGAAAAAATTCTCAAGGCAGCCAGGGAAAAGAAGAGTACAACATATAAAGGAAGGCCTATTAGATTATCATCAGATTTCTCAGCAGAAACTCTACAAGCTAGAAGAGAGTGGACCCCAATATTTAAAGCCCTGAAAGAGAGGAACTTTCAGCCAAGAATACTATACCCATCAAAGCTATCCTTCAAGTATGAAGGAGATATAAAAACATTCACAAATACAGAAAAGATGAGAGAATTTATCAACAGAAAGCCCCCACTCCAGGAAATACTAAAGGGGGTTTTCCAACCAGATTCAAAGAACAAAAGAAAACAACACCACAAGTAACAGCTCCACCAAGAACACAATAAAACCAAACTTAAACTGTGACAACAAAGGAAAAAAAGGGGGGAGAGGATGGAGATTAACAGTAGCAAAGGACGATGAAGTGCAGAAATACTTATAAGATAGGGTACTACAATGAATATGGTAGGTACCCTTTTCATTACTTAATGGTAACCACCCTTGAAAAAACCACCACAAAAACACTGGACTTAAAAAAGGTAGCAACAGAGGAAAGAAGTATGTAACACAAACAAACAAAAACAAATGATAGAAAAACAAAAGAGAAGAATCAAACTAGATACAAAACTAACAGAAAGCAATTTATAAAATGGCAGTAGGGAACCCACAAGTGTCAATAATTACACTAAATGTAAATGGATTAAACTTAGCAATAAAAAGACACAGAGTAGCAGAATGGATTAAAAAAGAAAATCCAATTATATGCTGCCTACAAGAAACACATCTAAGCAACAAGGATAAAAAACAAATTCAAAGTGAAAGGCTGGAAAACAATACTCCAAGCAAATAACACCCAAAAAAAGGCAGGTGTAGCAATTCTCATATCTAATAATGCTGACTACAAGACAGAAAAAGTACTCAGAGACAAAAATGGTCATTTCATAATGATTAAGGGGAAGTTGAATCAAGAAGACATAACAATCCTTAATATATATGCACCAAACCAAGGAGCACCAAAATATATAAGACAGCTACTTAATGACCTTAAAACAAAAACTAACAAAAATACAATCATACTTGGAGACCTCAATACACCGCTGACGGCTCTAGATCGGTCATCCAAACAGAGAATCAACAAAGACATAGTGGCCTTAAACAAAATACTAGAACACCTGGATATGATAGACATCTACAGGACACTTCATCCCAAAGCGACAGAGTATACATTTTTCTCTAGTGTACATGGAACATTCTCAAGAATTGACCATATGTTGGGCCACAAAGACAATATCAGCAAATTTAGAAAAATTGAAATTGTACCAAGCATATTTTCTGATCATAAAGCCTTGAAACTAGAATTCAAGTGCAAAAAAGAGGGGGGAAAACCCACAAAAATGTGGAAACTAAACAACATACTTCTAAAAAATGAATGGGTCAAAGAAGAAATAAGCGCAGAGATCAAAAGATATATACAGACAAATGAAAATGAAAATACGACATATCAGAATCTCTGGGATGCAGCAAAAGCAGTAATAAGAGGAAAGCTCATATCACTTCAGGCCTATATGAACAAACAAGAGAGAGCTGAAGTAAACCACTTAACTTCACACCTTAAGGAACTAGAAAAAGAACAAAGACAACCCAAAACCAGCTGAAGAAAGGAGATAATAAAAATCAGAGCAGAAATAAATGAAATAGAGAACAGAAAAACTATAGAAAAAATCAATAAAACAAGGAGCTGGTTCTTTGAAAAGATCAACAAAATTGACAAACCCTTGGCAAGACTCACCAAGGAAAAAAGGCACAGGACTCAAATAAATAAAATCCAAAATGAAAGAGGAGAGATCACCACAGACATCACAGATATACAAAGAATTATTGTAGAATACTATGAAAAATTATATGCCACCAAATACAATAATCTAGAAGAAATGGATAAATTCCTAGAACAATACAACCTTCCTAGACTGAGTCATGAAGAAGCAGAAAGCCTAAACAGACCAATCAGCAGGGAGGAAATAGAAAAAACTATTAAAAACCTCCCCAAAAATAAAAGTCCAGGCCCAGACGGTTATACTAATGAATTCTATCAAACATTCAAAGAAGACTTGGTTCCTATTCTACTCAAAGTCTTCCAAAAAATTGAAGAAGAAGCAATACTTCCAAACACATTCTATGAGGCCAACATAACCCTCATACCAAAACCTGGCAAGGATGGCACAAAGAAAGAAAACTACAGACCAATATCTCTAATGAATACAGATGCTAAAATACTAAACAAAATACTGGCAAACCGAATACAACAACATATTAAAAAAATAATACATCATGATCAAGTGGGATTCATCCCAGAATCTCAAGGATGGTTCAACATACGCAAAACGGTTAACGTAATACACCATATCAACAAAACAAAGAACAAAAACCACATGATCTTATCAATAGATGCAGAAAAGGCTTTTGATAAAATACAACACAATTTTATGTTTAAGACTCTCAACAAAATGGGTATAGAAGGAAAATATCTCAACATGATAAAGGCCATATATGATAAACCATCAGCCAACATCCTATTAAACGGCATAAAACTGAGGACTTTCTACCTTAAATCAGGAACAAGACAGGGTTGTCCACTCTCTCCACTCTTATTTAACGTGGTGCTAGAAGTTCTGGCCAGAGCAATCAGACAAGACAAAGAAATAAAAGGCATCCATATCGGAAAAGAAGAAGTAAAGGTATCACTTTTTGCTGATGATATGATCCTATACATCGAAAACCCGAAGGACTCCACAAAAAGATTATTAGAAACAATAAACCAATACAGTAAGGTCGCAGGATACAAAATTAACATACAAAAGTCCATAGCCTTTCTATATGCCAACAATGAAATATTAGAAAACGAACTCAAAAAAATAATCCCCTTCACGATTGCAACAAAAAAAATAAAATACCTAGGAATAAACATAACAAAGAACGTAAAGGACCTATATAATGAAAATTACAAAGCATTGTTAAGGGAAATCGAAAAAGATACAATGAGATGGAAAAATATTCCTTGTTCTTGGATAGGAAGAATAAATATAATCAAAATGGCCATATTACCCAAAGCAATATACAAATTTAATGCAATTCCCATCAAAATCCCTATGAGATTTTTTAAAGAAATGGAACAAAAAATCATCAGATTTATATGGAACTATAAAAAACCCCGAATAGCCAAAACAATCCTAAGGAAAAAGAATGAAGCTGGGGGCATTACAATACCTGACTTTAAACTATATTATAGGGCCACGATAATCAAAACAGCATGGTATTGGCAGAAAAATAGACACTCAGACCAATGGAACAGAATAGAAAGCCCAGAAATAAAACCACATATATATGGTCAAATAATCTTTGATAAAGGGGCCAACAACACACAATGGAGAAAAGAAAGCCTCTTCAACAAATGGTGTTGGGAAAACTGGAAAGCCACATGCAAAAGAATGAAACTCAACTACAGCCTGTCCCCGTGTACTAAAATTAATTCAAAATGGATCAAAGACCTAAATATAAGACCTGAAACAATAAAGTACATAGAAGAAGACATAGGTACTAAAATCATGGACCTGGGTTTTAAAGAACATTTTATGAACTTGACTCCAATGGCAAGAGAAGTGAAGGCAAAGATAAATGAATGGGACTACATCAGAATTAAAAGTTTTTGCTCAGCAAGAGAAACTGATATCAAAATAAACAGACAGCCAACTAAATGGGAAATGATATTTTCAAACAACAGCTCAGATAAGGGCCTAATATCCAAAATTTACAAAGAACTCATAAAACTCAACAACAAACAAACAAACAATCCCATAAAAAAATGGGAAGAGGACATGAACAGACACTTCTCCCAGGAAGAGATACAAATGGCCAACAGATATATGAAAAGATGCTCAGCTTCATTAGTTATTAGAGAAATGCAAATCAAAACTACAATGAGATACCACCTCACCCCTGTTAGATTAGCTATTATCAACAAGACGGGTAATAGCAAATGTTGGAGAGGCTGTGGAGAAAAAGGAACCCTCATTCACTGTTGGTGGGACTGTAAAGTAGTACAACCATTATGTAGGAAAGTATGGTGGTTCCTCAAAAAACTGCAAATAGAACTACCTCATGACCCAGCAATCCCTCTACTGGGTATATACCCCAAAACCTCAGAAACATTGATACGTGAAGACACATGTAGCCCCATGTTCATTGCAGCACTGTTCACAGTGGCCAAGACATGGAAACAACCAAAAAGCCCTTCAATAGAAGACTGGATAAAGAAGATGTGGCACATATACACTATGGAATATTACTCAGCCATAAGAAATGATGACATCAGATCATTTACAGCAAAATGGTGGGATCTTGATAACATTATAAGGAGTGAAATAAGTAAATCAGAAAAAAACAAGAACTACATGATTCCATACATTGGTGGAACATAAAAATGAGACTAAGAGACATGGACAAGAGTGTGGTGGTTACCAAGGGTGGGGGGGGGAGGGAGGACATGGGAGGGAGGGAGGGAGGGAGAGAGTTAGGGGGAGGGGGAGGGGCACAGAGAACTAGATAGAGGGTGACGGAGGACAATCTGACTTTGGGCGAGGGGTTTGCAACATAATTTGATGACAAAATAACCTAGACATGTTTTCTATGAATATATGTACCCTGATTTATTAATGTCATCCCATTACCATTAATAAAAATTTATTATAAAAAAAAAAAGGGTTAATATCCAAAATATAGGATAGGGTAAAAGTCAGTTTACAGTCATTCATATGGAAAATAATACAATTAATAAAATATAATACAAGAATGAACTCTGTGTTTCATGTATTTATAACTGTAAACGTACTTTTGTCATACCTTGTTATTGGAAACTCAATAACTTAACACCGAAAGAACAAACAATCGATTAAAAAATGGGCAGAACACCTGAATAGACATTCTGAAACCAAAAAAGAGAAACATACATATGGCCAACAGACATACGAAAAGATGCTCACCTGATCAGGCAGTGGCTCAGTGGATAGCACATCAAACTGGGACACAGAGGACCCAGGTTTGAAACCCCAAAGTCACAGGCTTGAGTGCAGGCTCATCTAGCTTGAGTGCAGGCTCATCTAGCTTGAGTGCAGGCTCATCCAGCTTGAGCACGGTATCATAGACATGACTCTATGGTCGCTGGCTTGAAGCCCAAGAATGCTGGCTTGAGCCCAAGGTCCCTAGCCTGAGTAAGGGATCACTCGTTCTGCTACAGCCCCCACCATCAAGGCACATATGAGAAAAGCAATCAATGAACAACTAAGATGCCGCACTGAAGAATTGATGCTTCTTATCTCTCTCCCTTCCTGTCTGTCCCTATCTGTCCCTCTATGTCTTTCTCTCTCTGTCTCTGTCACACACACAAAAAAGCTGTTCAACACCACTAATTATCAGAGAGATGCAAATTAAAACCACAATGAGAAATGCAAATTAAAACCTGTTAGAATAGCTATCATCAAGAACAAACAATAAGTGTTGGTGAGGACTAAAATACAATATAAGGAAACCCTTATGCACTGTTGGTGGGAATACAGACTGATGCAACCACTATGAAAAACAATGTGGAGGATTCTCAAAAAATTAAAAATAGAATACTATATGACTCAGCAATCCCACTTTTGGATATTTATCTGAAGAAATCCAAAACATTAATTCAAAAAGATACATGTACCTCTATGTTCACTGTACCATTACTTAAAATAGCCAAGATATGGAAGCAACCTAAGTGTCAACAGACAAATGGATAAAGAAGATGTGGTGCCTAACTGGTGGTGGCACAGTGGCTAGCACACAGACCTGGAACACTGAGGCCCCAGGTTCAAAACCCCAAGGTTGTCACTTGAACACGGGCTCATCCAGCTTGAGTACACACTCACCGGTTTGAGTGGTTGCTGGCTTGAGTGTTGATCCCATGGTTGCTAGCTTGAAGAAGGAGTCACTGGCTTGGATGGGGCCCTCTGCCCCAATCAAGGCATGTATGAAAAGCAATCAATGAACAAATGAACAATTAAAATGCTGCAACTATGAGTTGATACTTCTCATCTCTCTCTCTCTTGAAAAAAAAAAAAGTGGTATATACTACTCGGCCATAAAAAAGAATAAAATCTTGCTACTTGCAACAACATAGATGAACCTAGTGGGTACTATGCTAAGTGAAATAAGTCGGACAGAGAATGACAAATAACATATAATTTCACTTACACGTGGAATCTAAAAACAAAATAAATGAACAAACAAAATAGAAACAAGCTCAAAGAACAAATTGATGGTTGCCAGATGGAAGAGGAGTTGGTAATACCAAAAATATGCAAAATTCTAAAAGCTATTTAACCTAGCTCATTTGCTTTCCTTAGACTATTTGGCCAGGAGCAAGAGGTAACTGCTTGCCTTGACTATTTATAAACTATGAGCCCCCATTGTTCCTGTCACTGCTGTATTATTATTATTTTTTTTTTTTTTTTACAGGGACAGAGAGAGAGATAGATAGGGACAGACAGACAGGAACAGAGAGAAATGAGAAGCACCAATCATCAGTTTTTGGTTGCGACACCTTAGTTGTTCATTCATTGCTTTCTCATATGTGCCTTGACCACGGTCCTTCAGCAGACCGAGTAACCCCTTGCTCGAGCCAGCGATCTTGGGTCCAAGCTGGTGAGCTTTTTGCTCAAGCAAGGTGAGTTCGCACTCAAGCTGGCAACCTTGGAGTCTCAAACCCGGGTTTTTCTGCATCTTAGTCCAACGCTTTATCCACTGCACCACTACCTAGTCAGGTAATTGTCAGTTTCTTTCTTTTTTTTTTTTTTTTTTTTTTTGTATTTTTCTGAAGTTGGAAACGGGGAGGCAGTCAGACTCCCACATGCGCCCGACCGGGATCCACCCGGCATGCCCACCAGAGGGCGATGCTCTGCCCATCTAGGGCATTGCTCTGTTGTGACCAGAGTCACTCTAGCTCCTGAGGCAGAGGCCATGGAGCCATCCTCAGCGCCCGGGCCAACTTTGCTCCAATGGAGCCTCGGCTGTGGGAGGGGAAGAGAGAGACAGAGAGGAAGGAGGGGGGAGGGGTGGAGAAGCAGATGGGCGCTTCTCCTGTGTGCCCTGGCTGGGAATCGAACTTGGGACTCCTGTACGCCAGGCCGACGCTCTACCACTGAGCCAACTGGCCAGGGCCATTATTTATTTTTTTTTTTTGGTATTTTTCTGAAGCTGGAAACGGGGAGAGACAGTCAGACAGACTCCCGCATGCGCCCGACCCGGATCCACCCGGCACGCCCACCAGGGGCGATGCTCTGCCCACCAGGGGGCGATGCTCTGCCCCTCCGGGCGTCGCTCTGCCACGATCAGAGCCACTCTAGCGCCTGGGGCAGAGGCCAAGGAGCCATCCCCAGCGCCCGGGCCATCTTTGCTCCAATGGAGCCTCGGCTGCAGGAGGGGAAGAGAGAGACAGAGAGGAAGGAGGGGGGGTGGAGAAGCAAATGGGCGCTTCTCCTATGTGCCCTGGCCGGGAATCGAACCCGGGTCCCCCGCAAGCCACGCTGACGCTCTACCACTGAGCCAACCAACCAGGGCCTCAGGGCCATTATTTTTTAATAATATTAATCACTCTGCACGTACCATATAATTTACTTATTCATTACAGTTAGTGCCTGTCTCACTTCACTATAAATATAAGTTCTATGACAGAGATTTTATCTGGTTCACTGTCGTATCTTCAACACCACTCTCAGTGCTTGACACAGTATGCAATCAATAAATACCTGTTAAATGAGTGAACTGGCATTAAATCATAGCTAAATTTTTTAAATGGCTATAAGTTTTAAAGTGAAATCCAGAAAAATGAGCAACCCACCCCAAAAAGTGTTTTTCCTGAGCACTCACAAGCCAGCTCATTAATGATCTTTTTTTACAAAAATCACCAGTGATCTACATCTAAGTTGTTAGTTTCTGAACTCCACCCCATCCCTTTTCCATGTTTAGAAAACAATTCTTCATGTTTAGTAATAGTATCACATCATTCTGCTTAAAGTCATCACTGTCATCAACAGTGCTCTGTGATATAAAATTACAGACGATACCTAAATAGAACAATAATAATATTAAATATTTATGTAAAATTGAAAAGCATCCTCCAAAAACCTTACAGAGACCACGTTCAGGTTAAAAGAACCTATAGTTGATTAAATGAGTGAAAAGTATTACTTATGAGCAGGAAGCCTTCCTGTGCTTCTTTTCAACTCAGAACATGTCTCTTCCTCCATTCCTCTGGTCTGTCAGAAAATAAGACATTTAAAACCAGAATCCAGGGTTTTATCTCACCTTGTTTATCAGTTCTCAGAAGTCTCAAGAAAAGTGATTACTGCCTAAGAGCCCAGTGCACTTCAAACAATGAAAACCACAATTAATTCATAAATTGATAGCACTTATCATGTAAACTTGATAGCAGTTTATTCCTATTTTCAAAGTACATAGTACTGAATTTGAGAAAAATACTGAAGATTTCACTAGCCTTGATGAAATCTTTTAGTCAGTTATGAATCCAATAGTAAAATCTAACTTTTTCATTAGAATACTATGGCCACCTGACCAGGAAGTGATGCAGTAGATAGAGCATAGGACTGGGACGCAAAACACTCAGGATTGAAACCTGAGGTCCCCGGATTGAGCGCGGCTCATCGGCTTGAGCGTGGGATCACTAGCTTGTCACTGGCTTGAGAACATGGACACTGGCTTGAGCCCAAAGGCCACTAACTTAAAGCCTGAGGTCACTGGCTTGAGCCCAAGGTCGCTGGATAGAGCAATGGGTCACTCCCTCTGCTGTAGCCCCTTGGTCAAGGCACATATGAGAAAGCAATCAATGAATAACTAAGGTGCCACTACGAAGAATTGATCAATTTAATTCTTCTCATTTCAATGCTTCTCATCTCTCTCCCTTCCTGTCTGTCCCTATCTGTTCCTCTCTCTGACCCTCCCTCTGTCTCTGTCAAAAAAAAACAGAACACTATGGCTATCATAATCAAAGCTATTCCTGAGTTCACATGTACCAAGAAACTTGTAAAACCAGTCATCCCTCAATATCCTCAAGAGATTGGTTCCAGGACCCCCAAAGATACCAAAATCCTTAGATGCTCAAGTCTCTTATATAAAATGGTATAGTATTTGCATATAACCCGTATGCATCCTCTTCTACACTGAATTACACGTGATGCCTAACACAGTGAAAATGCTATATAAATAGTTTTTATACTGTACTGTTTAGAAAATAAGGACAAGAGAAAAAAGTGTGTACATGTTCTGTAAAGACACAACCTTTATAGTCCTAGCTACAAACTACACATCAGCAACAACAGGGTTTTAATCGAGTATTTTTCATCTGTGGTTGGTTGAATCCAGAGATGCAGAATCCATGGCCATGCAACCTGTGGATAAAGCTAACTGGTCTAGCTTTGGAAGAAATAAAAGCTGCCAACTCCTTAATTAACACCGATATGTGTCATTAGATACTTGTGATTTTTAGTGTTAAAACTCTTTTATTCGTCTTTCTAATGTCATTTAAAACTTCCTAACTAGAATAAGACCTATCTTGTTCATTTTTTTTTCTTCAAGAGAGACAGAGAGCAGGACAGACAGGAACAGACAGACAGAAAGGGAAAGAGATGAGAAGCAGCAATTCTTCATTGCCACTCCTTAATCTCCTTAGTTGTTCATTGATTGCTTTCTCATATGTGCCTTAATCAGGGGGTTCCAGCTGAGCCAGTGACCCCTTGCTCAAGCCAGCGACCTTGGGCTTCAAGCCAGCAACCTTTGGGCTCAAGCCAGCAACCATGGGGTCATGTCTATGATCCCACACTAAAGTCCGGTAACCCCACGCTCAAGCTGGTGAGCCCGTGCTCAAGCTGTTGATCCCATGCTCAAGCCAGAGACCTCAGGGTTTCGAACCTAGGTCCTCTGTGTACCAGGCCAACGCTCTACCCACTGCACCACAGCCTGGTCAGGCTGTCCTGTTAATTTTTTAATTTTTAAAGAAAAGTGGCAGATGAAAAGACCTTTTTTTAAAAATCAATTTGGCCTGACCAGTGGTGGTACAGTGAATAGAGCATAGACCTGGGACGCTAAGGTCTCAGATTTGAAGCCCCCGAGGTCACCAGCTTGGGCGCAGACTCACCAGCTTGAACACTGAAAAATCAACATGATCCCAAGGTCACTGGCTTAACCATTCGCTCTGCTGTGGCCCCTTGTCAAGGCACATATGCGAAAACAATCAATGAACAACTATGGTGCCTCAACGAAGAACTGATGCTTCTCATCTCTCTTCCTGCCTGCCTGTCTGTCCCTATCTGTTCCTCTCTGTGTCTCTGTCACACACACAAAAAAAAGTAGTCTGGTGATGATAAGATTTGCTAGAATAGTAGACACAGCCACATCACTGATAAATTTACAACTGATTAATAAATTTTTAATTTTCAAACATTAACAAACTTTTCTTCAATAAATATATATATTTGTGTTTTGTCACCTTAGCAACACTTTTCTCCTAAACTTTGGTATATTAGTGATATTACTGAATCAAACTAGAGACCATCAAATACTTCACTTTTTAAAGCTGACACATTTATAAGCTATAAGGAGATGACAATGCACAGTAATATCCGTAACTGGAAAAGTTCCAGATGAACACTCAAAGCACCATACACATTCAAGCAAAAAGATGTGAACATATTCATGCAGTAAATAGGGTGTCTAGATGATCAAAGACCTCGATTAGTCCAAGAACTGGGGGGTATGAGATGGACAGTATCAAAATATCATTCTCTGTATATCTTTGAAAATTGATTATATAACCTAGAAAAATAACACTCTCTTTTAATAGCTGTTGTCTTTTATAATCAAACTATACTGTTCACAAAAATTAGGAGATATTTTAAAGCTTCATGTTCATTTTGAAATATCCCCTAATTTTTGTGAGCAGTATATATATACCTATATATATACCTATATATACAATATATATATATTGCTACAGATAAATAAAATCTCAGAGTTCAGTATTCTTTCTCCCATATCACAAAGCCTTTCACATAAAATGTTTTTATATCTAACTTTGGCTACCATCTATAGCAATTAATACTTTAATAAAGAAATTCTATAACTATAATTGTCAAATTCTATAATTGTCAAAGTCACCCCACAGATCTGAATATACCAAAAATTTCTGGCTTCAAGAGGAAAACTTGACTCAGCAGAACAGGTAACACCTGAGAAAACTGCTCTGAGTTCCTATGGCTAGCCTCTTAAGTCCCCTCATTTCTTCCAATGTCCTCCTCCTCACTAAAGGTAAATATCAAAAAAATAAAATGTTCGACCTGGCCTGAGGTGGCAAACTGGCTAAAGCATTGACCTGGAATGCTGAGGTCACTAGTTCGAAACCCAGGGCTTGCCCAGTCAAGGCATATACGACAATCAATGAACTAAAGTGAAGCAACCATGAGTTGATACTTCTCGTTCCCCTGCACGCTCTCTCTCTCTCCACTCTGTAAAATCAATAAATAAAATCTTTAAAACAAAAATAAAAAATAAAGGGTTCAAGTAGCATCCAAAGATTCTACAGAGCCAAGTGAAATCTATGAAACACTATGGGACTTGTTGCTATCTGACTATTCGCCTTTTTTACATGATGATGCACTATTTTCAAGTATTCCAGGGCACCTTTATTCAGTCATGCCTTTGGCATTCTATCTAAAGTCTTTAGTTAAAGGCTTAATTAAAGGTCGCAAAGATGTTCGGCTAAGTTTTCTTATAAAACCTTTACAATTTTAGCTCTCTTGGGTCCTCATTTCCAAGATGACTAAGAAGAAACAACAGTAATCTAAAATGGCAGCACCCATGTGCTGCCTATTTGCTGCACCAACTGTGTCTGATGTGTGCCCAAGGACAAGGCGACTAAGAAGTTCATTACTGAAAACCTACTAGACACTGCAGCCATTAGGGACATTTTTGAAGCAAGTGTCTTGTGAAGCCTGGAAAAACTGAACACCCTCCCCACGCTGGTTTAGACCGGTGGGTGCTGCCCCACAACCTCCCCCACAGCCTATGTAAGTAGCTAAGTTCTTAAGGCAGTTCTCAAACTTTTTGAAGTTGGGACGCATTTAAAATCCTACAAATAATTGTAGGTGTACTATATACAAATTTCTGAGAAATATACAAATATTAAATATTAAAGAAAAAATATAAAGTCCAAGTGTGCTTTTATAGTAATTAAACAAAATAAATACGCAGAATTAAATTTATTCTGACATTAAAAAACATTTTTGTTACATTTTTTGAGTTATACTTTTTAGAATTCATAAAAAAGAGGGGTTAAAAAATTTAAAAACGACAAAAAAGTTATCTTTTTTTATATAGAGATACGTACATTCTTAGTAAGATTTAATATATTCGGCAGGTCCCAGCATGAATGTGTTGTTTTTTATTCTTGTGTTTATGAGACATGAGCCTGATGTTTCCTAGCAATTTCCTCAATGTTTGAGCATATATCTGAAAGGCAAACTCTCATTTCCTCGTCAATACATTGAAGAATTCTTCTCTTTTTACTCTTAATTGTGTTGAGGGTAGAAAATCCTAATTCACAAAATAGGATGTTGAAAATTGTAGTAAAATGTTCAAACCTTTTTTAGATACTGCCACATATTCTTCTTTTATAGAAATCCAAAAGGCTTCAAGAGACAATTCCTTATATTTAATCATCAGTCCACGATCAGTGGATATAGCTGCCAGTTCTTCTTCTTCTGTTAATGTTAAACCAAAATCACTTGAAGCTTCTATGAATGGGTTTCTAATCCAATACTATTCAGTGTTAAGTGATAGAAAATGCTATAAATTAAATTCTGCCCGACAGCCTTCAAGTCCTATTTTATTTACACTTAACTTTTGCTCACTTCCAGAATCAGATTCTTCAATATCACGCTTCTTTTTGAGAAATCTATCCATTTTATTTGGGTGTATTTATCTAAAAATAATATAATGGCCCTGGCCGGTTGGCTCAGCGGTAGAGCGTCGGCCTAGCGTGCGGAGGACCCGGGTTCGATTCCCGGCCAGGGCACACAGGAGAAGCGCACATTTGCTTCTCCACCCCTCCGCCGCGCTTTCCTCTCTGTCTCTCTCTTCCCCTCCCGCAGCCAAGGCTCCATTGGAGCAAAGATGGCCCGGGCGCTGGGGATGGCTCTGTGGCCTCTGCCCCAGGCGCTACAGTGGCTCTGGTCGCAACATGGCGACGCCCAGGATGGGCAGAGCATCGCCCCCTGGTGGGCAGAGCGTCGCCCCTGGTGGGCGTGCCGGGTGGATCCCGGTCGGGCACATGCGGGAGTCTGTCTGACTGTCTCTCCCCGTTTCCAGCTTCAGAAAAAATAAAGAAAAAAAAAAACAAAAAAAACATAAAAATAATATAATGATGTGTTAATAACACTGGGGAGCAAAATTTTTGTTGCATCCACAAAAACACTTGTTCTTACCTAATTCAAGTGTGCTGATCTCAAACAAATCTGACATTAGTTTTTCTCTGTAAGCTACAGTTTTTTTGCAATTCAAGATTTTAGGTTTTCATCTTATTGTAAAATTTTCAACATTTAGTTTAACATAATGAAGTAGAATGTCTTCTTGGGCATCTTTGTGTAAAAATAATAATTTATATAATGTAGTAAATACACTAATATACTAAAAGATATGATTGCATCAGAATTTGTCTACAATTTTGAAATACAACATATTAAAACACTTATTTTAATTATAAAATTTGCACAAGTCTTATTTAAATTCTATTCAGGCAAAAATTTGCATTTGTAGCTCTTGCGTTTGGGTACTTGTTGAGGACAATCTCGTCTGATGCTCCAGCAGTAGTCTGCTCATCACTAACAGCTCCAAGATTTTCGGGAAACTTATCAAGGTGACTGTTCAGGAAGTGAATCTTAACGCTCATGTTACATTTAATGTTGCGGAAAGCCAACAGCATCCTTTGAACCAGAAGTTCATAGTTTTCTGCTTCTTTGTTGCCAAGAAAGTTCTTTGTAACTGCCACAAAAGACTGCCATGCTGCTTTCTCCTCCTTATTCATCTTTCTGGCAAATTCTTTGTCACGTATGTGGATTCAAATTTGAGGTCCATTGAATACACCTGCTTTTATCTTCTCAAAAGACAAGGCAGGCAAAGCAGAAATAATATGTTGAAAGAATTCACTTTCTCTATTCAAAGCCTGAACAAACTGCTTCACTAAGCCAAGTTTGATGTGAAGAGGGGGGAAAATGATCCTGTCTCGATTAACTACAGGTTCATTCACAATATTTTGCATCCCTACTTCCAGAGCTTCACGTTTTGGCCACTCCTTCTGTGTCCAGTGTTTATCCCGAGCTCGGCTGTCCCACAAACACAGAAAGCAAGGATACTTCGTGAAACCTCTCTGTTGTCCTAGCAGGAAATTTACCATTTTAAGATCCACACAAATGATCCAGTTATGCTCCTCATACTTCAGTAAGTCGAGGACAATTTTTATGTCATTATAATCTTCTCACAGATGAATTGAATAAGCAATTGGAACCGCTGCATAAACATTACCGTTGTGTAGGAAAACACATTTCAGACTCCATTTAGAGCTGTCAAGAAATAGCCACTCTTCTGTTGGACTGTAAGTGGTAACACCTAGCTGGCTGAGAAGACTACTGATACCATGACAGTAAACAACCTGTTTGTCTTCGGAAAAAAAGTCCACAAAAATTTGTTCATGCTTCCTGGAATGGGATACTTTAGCTGACTGGTGAAGTACATTCTTTTCTTGAAGCCTGGAGGCTAATAACTCAACTGCTTTCTTTGATAGGCCCAAATCTCTTACTAAGTCATTCAATTCGGGTTGGCTAAACTGCTGAGGAGTTCATGACTGCTTGGCATCAGAAGAAGACCCTTCAGATTCTACAACCATTTCTTCATGCATCTTATCAAAACACACTTGATCACCATGTTCACTTTCTTCGTCCTTAGGAGAAACAAAACCATTGAAAACTGGAACCAGGAGTGTCTCAGAGTGTGGGATAGATTGTAATGCTGAAGGAATATTAGGATATGCGATCATATGCCGTTTTTTCTTGCCGATGCCCTTTGTATGGATTTGACAGAAATAACACATCAGTGCTATGGTCCTTAGGTTCACGCCAAACCATGGGAATACCAAAAGGGATTCCTTTGCATTTTCCTTTGTCTACTCATGAAGCATTTTCTCACAATTATGACACACAATATGAGGAGCCCAATTCTTATCTTGATCACCAAGGGGAACTTGAAAATAGGCTATATATGCACATGTCACAAATGATGAAATATTGCGCCTTTGACATTGAAGTGTGTAACAACCACATATATAACAGAAGGTATCAGGACTATACTCACATTTACACCTACTCGAAGAAGCCATGATTCAATCTTGAAACAAAATAAGAGGGTGTTTTTATCAGATAGTAATTTTTTACATTTAAAAACAACTACAATTATGTAAAAGTGATGTTTGTAAAACATTAATTGCTTTGTGGTCATATTCAATCCAAGAGTAGTTGCCCTTTAACTCAAATTTAAAAAGCAATGCATGCCATTAACTGTAACAAAAAGAAATTAAAATTGCATAAAAACTAGAGCATGCACCAAAAAACGGATTTCAGATTTGGAATCAACGATGCAGAAATATATAGAAACAGTTCTAAAACCTCATGCAACAGAAAATAAAAAAAATTTGTTCCCCAGTGTAATAAATATAGTAATGATGTGTTAACAAAAACAGCAGTATTTTCGTAATAAAATGGTATAATAGAGTAACTATATTAATTTTTATATCTGGGCACATGGTGCGAACCAGTGCAGCTAGTAATTCTAGGTCCTGAGTGGGAATGGTGCGGAATTAAGAAAATACGGGGTCAGGAGGGCCCTGTAATGCTGCTGGCAAGAACAAAGCGCACCCAAAAACCACATCTTGCTTTATTTATAGGGCAAAGTGAGGCCATTAGCAAATCAATGGTTTCAGATCACGTTTCCAAGACAACCCAAGAATTTTACCAAGTGCAGAAAACCCCCACCATACATATCATCTTAACTTTACACCAACAAAGGATAGAAGAAACTTGCCTCCAGTCTTTCCGGGGAACATGGGGGTTAGTGTAAACAATCCAGCACCACAGCTTAACAGCCTTTTGCAATCTAATCAGGCAAATGAGGTGGGGGATTGGGCAGACTGTCAGCTTACAGCCAATTCTCCACACCTCTGTCCCCTAAAAATCTAAACTCCAAAAACCCTGTTGGTCTTTTGATCCCCAACAGGCACATACTTCTCTGGAATACCATAGGGCGCACCTGGAAATCTTCTAGGGCACACCAGTGCACCCTGGTGCACACACTGAGAACCACTGCCTTAAGGACTAAAGAAAAGTTCTCTGGAAAAAAATTAAAATTAAAATTGCACTTTAAAAAAAGGTTTTAGGTTTTATGCCTGACTGGGCGGTGGTGCAGTGGATAGAGCATTGAACTGGGATGCGGAGGACCCAGGTTTGAGACCTCAAGGTCACCAGCTTGAGCGTGGGCTCATCCAGTTTGAGCAACGCTCACCAGCTTGGACCCAAGGTCGCTGGCTTGAGGAAGGGGTTACTCCGTCTGCTGTAGCCCCATGGTCAAGGCACATATGAGAAAGCAATCAATGAACAACTAAAGTGCCACAATAAAAAACTGATGATTGATGCTTCTCATCTCTCTGCATTCCTGTCTGTCTGTCCCTATCTATCCCTCTCTCGGACTCTTGCTCTGTCTCTGTAAAAAAAGAAAAAGAAAAAAAGAAGAAAAAAGCTTTATAGTTTTAGCTTTCATATTCAGTCTATATTTATTTCAGATTAACTTTTATGTATGGTGTGAGGTAAGGTCAAGGTTCATTTCTTTTTTCCAAATGGGTATTCACAGTTGTTCCAGCACCATTTGTTAACAACCTTATCTTTTCCACAACTGAATTACCCTGGCAACTCTACTGAAAATCAATTATATGTGTGGGTCTGCTTCTAGAGTGTTGTATGATCTACATGTCTATACTTAAACCAAGGCCACACTGTCTTGCATATATTGAGCTTTATAATATGTCTTGAAACCAGGTAGTGCAGCTCCTCCAACTTTGTTCTTTCTTCTCTAAATTGTTTTGGTTATTTGCTATACAAAATGTCTTAGAGATTTGTTTAGGTCACTGTATAAAGCTCGATATCTCATACTTTTATAAAAAAAAATTTTAGTAGCACTAAATATACATAAGAAAATTTACCACCTTAACTATTTTTAAGTGTACAGGTCAGTAGAGTTAAACACATTCACACTTTCTACAACCAAACTCTAGAACAGCAGTTCTCAACCTGTGGGTTGCGACCCCGGCGGGGGTCGAACAACCAAAACACAGGGGTCGCCTAAAGCCATCGATGGGGTCGCGACCCACAGGTTGAGAACCACTGCTCTAGAAGTCCTTCTTCTTGCAAAACTGAAAATCTATACCCATTAAACAACTACCCATTCTTCCTTCACCCAAACCCTAGGCACGCACTAGAAGCCTAGAAACATGACTACTGTCTGTCTCTAAGAATTTGACTATTCTAGGTACTTCACATTAATGGAATTATGTAGTATTTGTCTTTTAGTGACTGGCTTATTCACTTAGAATAATGTCCCCAAGGTATATCTATGTTGTAGTATAAGTTAGAATTTCCTTCTTTTTTAAGATAGAATAATAGTCCATTGTATGTATATACCACATTTTGTTTATCCAAAATGTGTCATAACATTTTTAGGTGTTTATCATCTGTAAATAGATACCTAGGTTGCTTCCACCTTTGGGCTATAGTAATTAACGCCAATATGGGTGTAGTAAAAATATCTGTTCAAGTCCCTACCTTCAGTTCTTTTGGGTATATACCCAGAAGTGAAATTGCTGAACTATATAATAATTATATTGTCAACTTCTTTGAGGAACACCATATAGTTTTCCATAGCAACTGTACCATTTTACATTTCTAGCAACAGTACACAAAGATTGTAATTTTTATATCCTTGCCAACACTTGTTATTTTCTGTTGTTTTTAATAGTAGCCATCATCGTAGGTATAAAATGATATCTCACTGTGGTTTTGATTTGCATTTCCCTAATGATTAGTGATATAGGCATCTTTTCTGTGATTGTTAGCCATGTTATATCTTTTATTTCACACCTTTTAACAGTTGCATTATATTCTGGTGAATAATTGTGGCACCAGTAGTTCAATCAGTCTCCTACTGATGGACATTTAGGTAGTTTCCAATCTTCTGCCACAAATAACCTTATACATGGGTATGTATAAGTAATCACACAAATCAGTTTGTTCAGGAATAGTCTCAACCTTATACATGGGTATGTATAAGTAACCATACAAATAAGTTTGTTCAGGAATAGTTTCAGTTTATGCATGTTTTCCAATTCACTACCTTTCACTCTCAAAAGCATTCTGATAAGATAATTACATAAGAGACTAGTAGCAAGGATTGAGCATGCAATCATAGACATGACCCCATGGTCACTGGCTTGAGCCCAAAGGTCACTGGCTTGAGCTCAAGGTTGCTGGTTTGAGCAAAGGGTCACTCGCTCTGCTGTAGCCTCCCAGTCAAGGCACATATGAGAGAGCAATCAATGAACAACTAAAGTGTCACAACAAAGAATTGATGCTTCTCATCTTTCTCCCTTCCTATCTGTCCCTATCAGTCCCTCTCTCTCCTCTCTGTGTCTGTCAAAACAAACAAATAAATAAATAAATACAATGAAAAATTCAGTTAATAATTCTATTATGTTTTTAAATAAACTTTGAGAGATGTTAGATAAATTAATTTTATACTTGACACAACAAAATAGACATTAGATGATCAGAATTGCTATTAATTACATAATGTGTAAGAAGAGCCAGACTATTTTCAAACCAGATGACTTTGTAATAGGTTAGACCTGAGTATTTCTACACCTTCCTTAGGAAGTTCTCTGTGGCATTGCAGCACCAGGTATAGCAGAACCCCAGCATGGCAAGAAAACCTTGTCTAAGATGAATCTGATAGTACTGAAGTAGCAGACCACAGATACTGGGCAGGTGAAAGATTCAGTAGTGTAACTGAGGCTATCGATGCGTTAGTAAAATAAGCAGAATTATAAGTAACTGAAAGTGTCCAGTATATAAAAATAGGCCATTTTGGTGAGCATGGAGGAATGTGAGAAAAATAGCACCAAGATTTACTATCCTCCACCTCAGAGATGTTAAGAGAATCTACTGTCTCAGATGCATCCTTTAAACTCTGTCAGGTTTCAACCTGCGTGTGGGTTTATCACTTCAAAGAGACAACTGTCTGGAAGTAGGAAACAAAAATGTGAGCTCAAACCACCACTTTTCAGCTTAAACCCCATTTATATCCACTTGCTTTGTTGTAAACATAACTTAAAAAATCCCTTTTGCAGTCCTTAGTATATTTTAGAAGCCCCATCTTCATACTTCATAGCCATACAATCTTATGTTTACAGCCTCAACTCTATAAAAATCAAGTCCTTCCACATGTCCTCCATCTTTAAAACTGAATTCATCAACAAGCACTCTACATCAGCACAGAAAGTTTAGATGCTACCTAAGCATCTTTTATAATCATACATTTTTTACTTTTAGCTGTCTTCTTGTATTTCTCAAATCTCTCTAGCTGACAAATTATCATGTCTATCTTTATTCTAAATGATTACTTACATAGTGGCTTATTATACTCACATGCAAGAACCAGTGTTTTTGCCAGTTATATTTCACCTTCTTAGACAAAGGATGTACAACTCCAGCCTTTTAAAATCTTTGTGGCCCTGGCCGGTTGGCTCAGTGGTAGAGCGTCGGCCTGGCGTGCAGAAGTCCTGGGTTCAATTCCCGGCCAGGGCACACAGAAGCGCCCATCTGCTTCTCCACCCCTCCCCCTCTCCTTCCTCTCTGTCTCTCTCTTCCGCTTTCGCAGCCGAGGCTCCATTGGAGCAAAGATGGCCCGGGCGCTGGGGATGGCTCCTTGGCACTAGAGTGGCTCTGGTCGCGACAGAGGCCCCAGGCGCTAGAATGGCTCTGGTTGTGGCAGAGCGACGCCCCGGAGGGGCAGAGCATCGCCCCCTGGTGGGCAAAGCGTCACCCCATGGTGGGCATGCCGGGTGGATCCCGGTCGGGCGCATGCGGGAGTCTGTCTGACTGTCTCTCCCCGTTTCTAGCTTCGGAAAAATACAAAAAAAAAAAAATCTTTGTGAACCCTGATTCTGTTATCCAATATGTTATCTACCTCTCTCCTTCTCCTTTCATGCATTTTCCTCTATCAAGAGGGGAGAAAAGTCTCTTCCATCCTTTCTATACTCAGTTCCCTGAACAAATAAACATTATTTATCTCTAGTTCAGAATGATGACTGCTACCTCATTTGTTGTACTCAATACATTCCAAACAGCGTAAAAAATAAAAATATTGTACTTATACTTAACTGCTCTGCCCACAAATAGCATCCGATACTAAAGGTACTTCTATGCTACAAATGCAGAATGTTAAATACAAGCTTTTTCCCTCTTGTCTTCAATCTATACTTACAGTTACAGAAAACTGGATTCATATTGAAGGTAGTCAAATCACTAACCTCCAATTTGAATAACTAAACTAATTTCTTAAGACCTCAACTTTAGAAATTCTAACTAAATATTTATTCCTCTTTTACTCAAGTCGCATTTTTTTAGCACTTTAAAAAAAAGATTTTATTTATTGATTTTATATGGAAAAGAGAGAGAAGGGCAGGGGGGTAAGAAGTATCAACTCATAGTTGCTTCACTTTAGTAGTTCAATGATTGTTCCTCATGTGCGCCTTGATCAGGCAAGCCCAGGGTTTCAAACCAGCAACCTTACCATGCCAGGTTGACAGTTTATCCACTGAGCCACCACAGGCCAGGAAGTGCTTCAGTCTTCTTTTAAAAATTAGGTAAATCTACAAGTGTCCCAGTGCAGATATTTCCCAGTAAAGATATAGCACATTTTTCTGAATTATGATATAAAAGAATTAGAGCATCTTTTTAAAAAGCTAGTGCCTAAACAATACTAGTTTGCCGAGGTCCAAAACCTAGCCAATGAAAACATTCGTTCCCATAATCCAAAATAGATTGTTAGCCATAGAATGCCTCTGAAAAACAATTCTTAAATTTTCTTTGAAATACTGTCACTAAAATTAACTGAAATTTTATTTATACGACAGTCTGTGGTTTCCTTGTAGGCTTAAAAAACACAAGAAAAAGATAAAAATATCCCAGAATTGGAAAGGTAGTCATTATGTTTGGTTTAGCTTATTTTCATATTTTTATTTTTAAAATCCATCCAATTTAAAGTTCAGTATTTCCCAATAGAAGAAAAAGAAGGCAATATCTTTATATAAAAAACAAAAGAATAAATTCAGCATTCTCTAAATTAAATTTGGGATCTGACTTTTTAAGGAATAAATGCCTAAAATCCTTTGCAACAGCCATAAACTTTAGTCTTCAGACTGAACACAATTATCTTTTATTTAAAAGTTAAACACATCAAACATATGCTGTCTGAGGAGGAGAGGTAGGAACAGAAAATAATTTCAGTATAATATTATGCTCTGAACCCAGATTTGTCCTCAGATAAAATAAATAAGTGAAGCCGGTTTCCATCTAATAATGCAGCATTCTTTCAACATTTCTAAACCTTAGTTTTTCTAAATCATAGAACCCTATTTTCAGATCTTGCATTTACACTAAAATACAAATGCTAACCATAGTTTAAGCATCACTCTCAGAATATTCTCAGATCTTGGCTGACACTAAGAGTGTCACTGACCACCAATGAAAGAGGTGCCCCATCCGGAAGTGCGGTGTGGGCTAGATAAATGGCCTCAGGGGGCCGCATGCAGCCTGCGGGCTATAGTTTGGGGACCCCTGTGTTAGACACTAGTGAAATTGTTTAAACTACCTAGTCCTCAGTTTACTTATCTATAAATGTGATATACTACTATGTATCATCTAATTTTTGTTAATTAAATTCATCATAGTCTATCAATTCTATGCAACCATTAAATACAGTAATACTTCAGTTTTCATTGGCTTTAGTTATCATCAGTTTCGGGTTTTATAGATTTTTTTCGCAAAAGAAATTGTCTCGGTTTTCGTTGGTTGCCTCAGATTTCGTTGGCATGCCCACATGACCTGGCCACTAATTTTGCAAAAACAAAGGGCGACCCACACATTCTCCTGCTCAGTGTGGCATTGTTTCTCGTTGTATGAGCATCACCCCGTGAGTCTAGTCAAACAATTCCATTGCTTTCCAGTGTTTTTGTGTTTTTATTGATTGCGAGTGCTAATATTACAATTACATGTAACATATACATTATTTGCACCTCTCTTTCCTCTCCTCGCCATCTTCCATACGCCAAGAAGAGTCTTCAGAAAGGTAAATGTCATGTTAAATGTTCATTTATTCTTTACATTAGTCTTTTATATTCATTTTATATTAATTTCTTAGTTTTTAGTATTAAATATTACATTTATTCTCTACAAAATGTGTTTTTGGTATGTATTTTGGAGTGTCCAGAACGAATTAATTGTATTTACATTGATTCATATGGAAATAATTGCCTCAGTTTTCATTGGTTTCGGATTTTGCCGATTATTTTCGGATGGATTATTGATGAAAACCAAGGCATCACTGTATTAACATTAATGTTATATGCTAAAAGTTGTTCCACTACCTAGCAAAGGGTAAGATTTTTTTCCCCTATAAATCATCAGAAAAGGGTCACTATTACCCTGGAATCAACACACCTCTTAAGAACTGAGCCAGATCACCTTCAGTTAGACTAAGATTTTTTTTTCTTTATTTTTTATTTATTCATTTTAGACAGGAGAGGGAGAGACACAGAGAGAGGAGAGACAGAGAGAGAGAAGGGGGGAGGAGCTGGAAGCATCAACTCCCATATGTGCCTTGACCAGGCAAGCCCAGGGTTTCGAACCGGCAACCTCAGCATTTCCAGGTCGACGCTTTATCCACTGCGCCACCACAGGTTAGGCCCAGTTAGACTAAGATTTTATTAGGCCTGTCTCCAGTCTAGAAGCTATTGGAGTTACTCTATTACATAGTATTTTGCAGTTATTCAAGTTATTGCTGTTCATATACAGAACAGTTGTATGTCCCTAACACAAAGTATTGCCCAAAGCAATAAATAATAAAAAGGCAATGAAAGCCCTGGCCAGTGAGTTCAGTAAGTTAGAGTGGTATCTTATATGCCAAAGTTGCGGGTTCAATTTCCACTCAGGGCACATATAAGAATCAACCAATGAATGCATAAATAAATTGAACAGCAATTTAATGTCTGTCACTCTATCAATCCCTTTCTCTATAATCAATAAAGACAGCTTGATCAGGTGGTGGCACAGTGAACAGAGTGTCAGACTGGGATGCAGAAGACCCAGGTTTGAAACCCCAAGGTTGCCAGCTTGAACACAGGCTCACCAGCTTGAGTGTGGGGTCACTGGATTGAGCATGTGATCATAGACATGACCCCATGGTCACTGGCTTGAGCCCAAAGATCACTAGCTTGAGCTCAAGGTTGCTGGCTTGAGCAAAGGGTCACTCGCTCTACTGTAGCCTCCCAGTCAAGGCACATATGAGAGAGCAATCAATGAACAACTAGGTGTCACAAAACAAAGAATTGATGCTTCTCATCTTTCTCCTTTCCTATCTGTCCCTATCAGTCCCTCTCTCTCACTCTCTGTGTCTGTCAAAATAAATAAATAAATAAATAAAATAAAGACAATGAAAAATTCAGTGAATAATTCTATTATGTTTTTAAATAAACTTTGAGAGATGTTAGATAAATTAACTTTATACTTGACACAACAAAATAGACATTAGATGATCAGAATTGCTATTAATTACATAGAAAGAAAAAAGAAATTTCTCATGTAATCTAGCAGGTTAAATATTCTTTAGATAAAAATCTAGCCTGAAAAGTCTTGAAATACTTTGCTAAGAATCAGCCAATTAGTCATGTATGAATTAAAAAACATTTACTGGCCCTGGCCAGTTGGCTCAGCGGAAAATGTTGACCTGGCGTGTGGAAGTCCCAGGTTTGATTCCCAGTCAGGGCACACCAGAGAAGCGCCTATCTGCTTCTCCACCCTTCCTCCTCTCCTTCCTCTCTGTCTCTCTCTTCCCCTCCCACAGCCAAGGCTCCATTGGAGCAAAGTTGGCCTGGGAACTGAGGACGGTTCCATGGCCTCTGAATCAGGCATAGAATGGCTCTGGCTGTGACGGAGCAACGCCTCAGATGGGTTCAATTCTTGATCAGGGCACACAGGAGAAGCCACCATCTGCTTCTCCACCCTTCCCTCTTGTCTCTTTCTCTCTCTCTCTCTCTCTTTCTTCTCCCACAGCCATGGCTCAAATGGTTTGATTAAGTTTGCCCCAGATGCTGAAGATAGCTCCATGCCTCACCTTAGGCACTAAAATAGCTCGGCTGCTGAACAACGGAGTAGCAGCCCAGATGGGCAGAGCATCACCCTGTAGGAAGCCAGTTGGCCCAGTGCATGGGGGGGGGGGGCATGTGGGAGTCTATCCTTCTGCCTCCCTGCCTCCCGCCTCTCACTTAAAAAAATAAACAAACAAAAAACATTTACTAAACAGTAAAATCAGTAAGTGCCTCTCCCTCACTACTGGAGAAACATCAGAGGCATCATACTATCTATTTCCTTGACTTTCAAAACACAAAAATCATCCCTTGGTAGTCATAGCTAAATAGCTAGTGCCAAATTATATCTCTCTGCCCAATAATGTCTGTTGTTCTTGAAACTTATGAAGGTAGTTCACTATTCAAATTGTCATATTGTTGTAATTTATATATTCCCCATACATTGATGTGACAGAAGGTAGGAACTCACAAAAGGTTGAAAAAGGTCTCCAGCACCAAACACTTCCCCATTCAGTAGTCACTAAAAGGATGCTTTAACGAGATTTAAAAGCTTTAATAGTACAAATAAGTATCTAGTTATGCACACAGTAAGGACAATTACTAGTATTTGTAGGCAATAAGGGAGGGGGGGAGAATATAAGGGGCTCTCTCAAAAGTGACTTTTCCTTGAATCCTCACCTTCTTTCCGCTTTTTTTTTTTTTTTTTGTATTTTTCTGAAGCTGGAAACGGGGAGAGACAGTCAGACAGACTCCCGCATGCGCCCAACCGGGATCCACCCAGCACGCCCACCAAGGGCAAAGCTCTGCCCACCAGGGGGCGATGCTCTGCCCCTCCGGGGCGTCGCTCTGCCGCGACCAGAGCCACTCTAGCGCCTGGGGCAGAGGCCAAGGAGCCATCCCTAGCGCCCGAGCCATCTTTGCTCCAATGGAGCCTTGGCTGCGGGAGGGGAAGAGAGAGACAAAGAGGAAGGGGGGGGGGGGGTGGAGAAGCAAATGGGCGCTTCTCCTATGTGCCCTGGCCGGGAATCGAACCCGGGTCCTCCGCATGCCAGGCCAACGCTCTGCCACTGAGCCAACCAGCCAGGGCCTCTTTCTGCATTTTTAATACCAAAATTCAAAGTTTACCGTTTATGTGGGTCTATAGAACATACAGTCTTCTTTACATAGCTGGATTACAATGATCAAAATTAGGTATTCAGCAATGTATCTTTTATCCTCAGTAAAGCAGAAATGGACAGTCATTAGTAGGAATGAAAAAAATTCATAATTTTCAAATAGTTTTATTCCTAATTGATATTTGTGATCCTTGCTAACAACAGAATGAACTCTTCTTCTGGGGCAGGTGCTGCAAAGCTGTCAAACAAACAGCAACCACAACACTAAAAATCAACCAGCTATCTCATTTAACAAGCACTTACTTTATGGAAGTGGTCCCCAACCCCCGGGCCACGGACTGGTACCGGTCCATGGGCCATTTGGTACCGGTCCACAGAGAAAGAATAAATAACTTACATTATTTCTGTTTTATTTATATTTAAGTCTGAGCGATGTTTTATTTTTAAAAATGACCAGATTCCCTCTGTTACATCCGTCTAAGACTCACTCTTGACGTTTGTCTCATAAGTTCGACAATTATATTTAAAAATACCACAGTCTTTATGCCAGTAGCATAATTTTATTTTGTGCATTTATCCGTCCCACCCTAAAGGCCGGTCCGTGAAAATATTTTCTGACATTAAACCGGTCCGTGGCCCAAAAAAGGTTGGGGACCACTGCTTTATGGGATACACTGTTCTAAGCATTTTATATGTATTTTTTAACCCATTTTATTTTTACAAAACCCCTATGAAATTAGTATTGCAGTTTTAGAAATGAGAATTCTGCTACTCAGAAAAGTTAACTTGTCAGAAATCAAACCATACAGCTGGGATTTCAACACAAGCAGTCTCCTCCAGAACCTGCACATTTCACTATCTTATTATGCCAGATGTTCTCTCAACAAAAACTGCTTTAAAGAACACTTTGCACACATTTGTATATGCTTCTATATATACACACAGAAAACATAAATACATACATACACACACTCCAGTATGTTTGAGAACCAAGCTGTATAGTCATATTGCAAAATACTTTAGTGGTCATCTTCCCAATTCCTCATTTAATCATGATGGATAGCCACCAGATAGAAGGTCCTAGCCATCATAAATTATGCTCAACCATTATATTCCTTTAAAATGGATGACAGCCTGACCAGGCAGTGGAGCATTGGATAGAGCGTCGGAATGGGATGCTGAGGACCCAGGTTCGAAACCCTGAGCTCACCAGCTTGAAACCAAGGTCACTGGCTTGAGCAAGGGGTCACTTGGTCTGCTGTAGCCCCACGGTCAAGGCACATATGAGAAAGCAATCACTGAGAAACTAAGGTGCCGCAACAAAGAATTGATACTTCTCATCTCTCTCCCTTCCAGTCTGTCTCTCTCTCTGTCTCTCTGTCCTGTAACAAAAAAAAAATTAAAATGGATGACAAAAAGCACTGTCATAAAGCAACCTAAACATCCTATAGGTAAAAAGAAAGAATTTGTGAACTCAGCATGACTGAGCACCATTAAACCAACCTTTCCTTTTTTGTGTGTTTTAGTTTTCACCAAAACAGTTATATAAAAATTTTCAGAAAAAACTATACTAAATATTTGTTTAGTGACACACTATCACTAATGCTACTACTAGGCTAACATTTTGACTAAAGAGTCAAAGGAATTTTTCAGCTTCTAAAAACATAAAAATTAATTTCGTCTTTAATATTATAGAGAAATTTAAATGGGGGGAAAAAGAGCAAAACAATGCATTCCAAGATGATATGATATTGTATATAGAAAACCCTAAAATCTCAGTCATAAAACAACTGGACCTGATAAATGAATTCAGCAAGGTGGCAGGATATAAAATTAATACTCAGAAATCAGAGGCATTTTTATATACCAACAATGAACAGTCTGAAAGAGAAATTAAGGAAACAATCCTCTTCACTATTGCAACCAAAATAATAAAGTACCTAGGAGTAAACTTAACCAAGGAGATTAAAGACTTGTACTCGGAAAATTATAAAACATTGATAAAAGAAATCAAGGAAGATACAAACAAGTGGAAGCATATATCGTGTTTGTGGATAGGAAGAATAAACATCATTAAAATGTCTATATTACTGAAAGTAATTTATAAATTTAATGCAATACCAATTAAAATACCAATGACATACTTCAAAGATATAGAACACATATTCCAAAAATTTATATGGAACCAAAAGAGAACACGAATAGCCTCAGCAATCTTAAAAAGGAAGAATAAAGTGGGAGGTATCACACTTCCGGATATCAAGTTATACTACAAGGCCATTGTACTCAAAACAGCCTGGTACTGGCATAAGAACAGGCATATAGATCAATGGAACAAAACAGAGAACCCAGAAATAAACCCACACCTTTATGGACAACTGATATTTGACAAAGGAGGTAAGAGCATACAATGGAGTAAAGACAGCCTCTTTAACAAATGGTGTTGGGAAAATTGGTCAGCTACCTGCAAAAAAAAATGAAACTAGACCACCAACTTACACCATTCACAAAAATAAACTCAAAATGGATAAAAGACTTAAATGTAAGCATCTTAGAAGAAAACATAGGTAGTAAGTAAGCTCTCTGACATCTCTCACAGCAATATATTTGCTGATTTATCTCCACGGGCAAGGGAAATAAAAGACAGGATAAACAAATGGAACTATATCAAACTAAAAAGCTTTTGCACAGCTAAAGACAATAAGAACAGAATAAAAGACAAACTACACAATGGGAGAACATATTTGACAATACATCTGATAAGGGGTTAATAACTAAAATTTATAAAGAACTTTAAAACTCAACACCAGAAGACAAACAATCCAATCAAAAATTGGGCAAAAGAAATGAATAGATACTTTTCCAAAGAGGACATACAGATGGCCAATAAGCATATGAAAAAATGCTCAACATCACTAGTCATTAGAGAAATGCAAATTAAAACCACAATGAGATATCACCTCACACCAGTCAGAATGGCACTCATTAACAATACAACACTGAATAAGTGCTGGCGAGGATGTGGAGAAAAGGGAACCCTCCTGCACTGCTGGTTGGAATGCAGACTGGTGTAGCCACTGTGAAAAACAATATGGAGATTCCTCAAAAAATTAAAAATCGAACTGCCTTTTGACCCAGCCATCCCACTTTTAGGAATATATCCCAAGAACATCATAGCACTGATTCAAAAGGAGAAAAGCACCCCCATGTTATGGCAGCATTGTTCACAATAGCGAAGATCTGGAAGCAGCCCCAAGTGTCCGTCAGTGGACGAGTGGATTAAAAAGCTTTGGTACATATATACAATGGAATACTATGGGGCCATGAAAAAGAAGGAAATCTTACCTTTTGCGATAACATAGATGGACCTGGAAACTATGTATTATGTTAAGTGAAATAAGCCAGGCAGAAAAAGAAAAATATCATATGACCTCACTCATTTGAGAAATCCAATGAACAATGTGAACTGAGGTACAGAAAGGAGAGATCAAAGGGACCAGAGGAAAAGAGGATAGAGGGAAAGGGGTTGATAGGATGGAATAATCCTGAAGGGAAGGGGGAGGGCACTATGGGGAAGGGGACAAAGGCAATGTTGAGGGGAATATGGGGGAGGGGGGATGCATTCAGGGTGACACTAGAATCTATGTAAACACAATAAATTAAAATCAATTAAAAAACAAAAATAACAAGGCATTCCAGAATCAATATATTCAAAGTTACTGTTGGGGCGGGGGAAGAGTTTATTTCTACTATCATGTTAGAGTTAAATAACCAAAGTATATAACAGTAACTAAAACATAATTATAAGCATAAATATAACATAAGAAAAAATATCATTATAAAAGTACAACAATGCAACATCAACTTACCAATTCAATTCCCTGTGGAAATGGTGTATCATCCCAGTCCTTCTGTGGAAATCTCTGGATTATTTTTCCCAGGCCTGCTCCAGACCCTATTAATGAAATCAAAGTAAATGTGGTGCTATAAAATCTGAATATTCATTATATTATACTTATTTCTAAATAAACATTTGTCAAATAAATTAATATATTGATTAAACATTTTCAAGATTTAAAGGCCATAAAAACATTTACCTTCTAAACATAATACTGAAATGACAGGCAGTCCCTATCCAGCTTACTCTGAAGTGAAAGCAAGAACATTCTGATTATATGTACATCTAATTTAAGAAAGCCTGTAACACCTGGTGCAATATTTTAATATATATTTTTCCATCCCCTCTGTTAATATTTAATTTAAATCATTCACTACCATCCCTCACCCTCATCCCTGTTAATTTGACTTCTTCCTTTTCCGTCACCTAGAGTTCAATCACTTTATGGCAAAATTTTTACCTTTAAAAGATAACTGGAAAGTTAAATGTATTTTACTGACCAGCTCAGTACTATGTTCTAAACTGAGGTTATATTTGAAAAAGGAAAAATTGGCAGAGCGTCGGCCTGGCGTGCAGGGGTCCCGGGTTCGATTTCCGGCCAGGGTACACAGGAGAAGCGCCCATCTGCTTCTCCACCCTTCCCCCTCTCCTTCCTCTCTGTCTCTCTCTTCCCCTCCCGCAGCGAGGCTCCATTGGAGCAAAGATGGCCCGGGCACTGGGAATGGCTTCTTGGCCTCTGCCCCAGGCGCTAGAGTGGCTCTGGTCACGACAGAGCGATGCCCCGGAGGGGCAGAGCATCGCCCCCTGGTGGATGTGCCGGGTGGATCCCGGTCAGGCGCATGCGGGAGTCTATCTGACTGTCTCTCCCCATTTCCAGCTTCAGAAAAATACAAAAAGAAAAAGAAAAAAAAAGAAAAAGGAAAAATAAAAACATTCTCAATTAAAATTAATAATTGCTCTATTACAGTAATTCTTTATATATCCATCATTACAGGGTAATGATGGATTTCATTAAGGGTAAACTACAATAAAAGTGATTCATCACACACTCATTTTTCAAAACTCCACCTCAGGCATCACCAGTTCTGATATCCCCAGCAGAGCAAATTTTAAAAACTGTTAGGTACTGAAGATACCTAATGAAAAAGACATGGCCCCATCCTCAAGGAACTCATAATCTATCAAGAGAGCAGGCAAATGAACTGATAATTTCAATATACCACAGTAAGCACAATGATGGAAATAAACCTAATCTAGCATAGTGGAGAAGACCAGAAAAAACTTCCTAGAAGAAATAACAGCCAGCTCTTTCTTCAGTACCATCTTTGTATCTTCTAGTATACTAATTGCCTAGTACTCAGTTCATACTAAGTTAAATGTGTATTTTAATAAATTCATTATTTTTGACAGAAATTGTTTTGGGAGGCAGAAGTGGGCAAAAGGAAGATAAATGGGGATGGAAAGAGACTTGACTTTGGGTGGTGAGTGACAACGCAGTGTGCAGGTGACATTTAACTGAGTTGTACACTTTAAAGTTGTATGGTTTTATTAATCAAAGTCACCCCAATAAATTCAATTAAAAATGTTTTAAGCTTACATCTCTCTTTTTTCTCTCTTTTTTAAAATTGAATCTATTGGGGTGACACTGCTTAACAAACTATATAGGTTTCAGGTGCATAATTCTACATGTTCTATACACCACACTGGGTGTTCACCCCTTCAAGTCAAGTCTCTGTGCATCCCCATTTAGCCCCCTTTCACCCTCCTCCACCTCCCACCCATACCAAACAATCACTACATTGTTGTCCATGTCCATGAGTTTTTCTTACTTTCTCTGTCCTTTTCCTGTCTTCATCTCATCATATTTAATCAGGTGTTTGTATATTGTTTATCAAATTCTGGAAGTCATACCTAATGTATTTTAGGCTCAAGAAATAGTTTATATTAATTTTTACCAAGTATAAAAATATTAATATTAATTTTTTCAAATACATATAAACATAAAGAAAAAAATCACTCATAATCCCATACCTTAAGACTATACTTGTTAACATTTTGGACTATTTTACCTGAAAGATTTTTTTTGTACACATACATACTTTTTCTACAGAATTGAGATCTTACTAAAACCTAACCTATTGAGATCAACTAAACCTATTGATTTATTACTTAATGTTGACATACATCTTCTAGTTTCTCACTGTTATAAATAATGCTATAAGAAACATCTTTCTTTTTGAATCATTATCTCATCTCACTTTTCCCCAGAAATATATTCTCAAATATACAACTACTAGGTCAAAGGATATGAAAATTTTGAAGATACACACAAAGCCAAAGGGCCAACCAGAAAGACATATAACAATTTATTTTTAACATTCTGTGTAGAAGAATGACACTGGCATTTTCACTACAGCTTTACCAACAATTGATATTTTTAAAAACATTTCAAAGATTTTATTTATTGCCTGACCAGGCAGTGGCGCAGTTGATAGAGAGTCGGACTGGGGCACGAAGGACCCAGGTCTGAAACCCCGAGGTCACTGGCTTAGGCGTGGGCTCATCTGGTTTGAGCAAGGCTCAACAGCTTGAGCCCAAGGTCGCTGGCTTGAGCAAGAGTTCACTGGGTCTGTTGTAGCCCCCCAGTCAAGGCAAATATGAGAAAGCAATCAAGAAACAAATAAAATGCCAAAAATGAAGAATTGATGCTTCTCATCTCTCTCCCTTCCAGTCTGTCTGTTCCTATTGGTCCCTCTCTCTGTCTCTCTCCTGTCACAAAAAAAAAAAAAAAATTATTGCTTTTACAGAGAGAGGAAGGGGGTAGTGAAAAGTATCAACTCATACTTGCTTCATTTTAGTTGTTCATTGCTTGCTCGTCGTATGTGCCTTGATCAGGCAAGCCCAGGGTTTCGAACTGGCAACCTCCGCATTTCAGGTCCACACTTTATCTATTGTACCACCACAGGCCAATGTTTTAAAATTCTACTTGTTTTAATTATTGTGAACTTGAAAGATGAAAAGTTCCTCTTTGGCAGGAGTATAACTTTCAAAAGTTTTCCAGAAACAACATATTATTTATATTTACTGATTTCATAATAATATGCAGTGTTTCAAAAACATGATTAGGCCCTGGCCGGTTGGCTCAGTGGTGGAGCGTCGGCCTGGCGTGCAGAAGTCCCGGGTTCGATTCCCGGCCAGGGCACACAGGAGAGGCGCCCATCTGCTTCTCCACCCCTCCCCCTCTCCTTCCTCTCTGTCTCTCTCTTCCCCTCCCGCAGCCAAGGCTCCATTGGAGCAAAGATGGCCCGGGTGCTGGGGATGGCTCCTTGGCCTCTGCCCCAGGCGCTAGAGTGGCTCTGGTCGCAGCAGAGCAACGCCCCAGAGGGGCAGAGCATTGCCCCCTGGTGGGCATGCCGGGTGGATCCCGGTCGGGCGCATGCAGGAGTCTGTCTGACTGTCTCTCCCCGTTTCCAGCTTCGGAGAAATACAAAAAAAAAACAAACAAACAAACAAAAAAAAAAAAACACATGAAAGTTTAGTGTGAAATGCTGATATAACATTTATAAATGTACAAAGAAACATGATTCATGGTGATAAGACTTTCAGTCATATGATGTTATTTGAAAGTGAAAATTTGGTTACAAGAAAGCAAAAAAATGGTAAAATGATGTTTCACTACAAATAAAATGTAGATCATGGCCCTTGCCGGTTGGCTCAGTGGTAGAGCATCGGCCCAGCATGTGGAAGTCCCAGGTTTGATTCCCAGTCAGGGCACACAGAAGAAGTGCTCATCTGCTTCTCCACCCCTCCCCCTCTCCTTCCTCTCTCTCTCTCTCTCTCTCTCTCACTTCCCCTCTCGCAGCCATGGCTCCATTGGAGCAAAGTTGGCCCAGGAGCTAAGGACAGCTCCATGGCCTCCGCCTCAGGCACTAGAATGGCTCCAGTGGTGACGGAGCAATGCCCCAGATGGAGAGAGCATCGGCCCCTGGTGGGCATGTCGGGTGCATCCTGGTCCGGTGCATGCGGGAGTCTGTCTGACTGCCTCCTCACTTCTCACTTCGGAAAAATAAATAAATAAATAAAATGTAGGTAGAGCTACAATAACTTGGTTTCCAAATATGTAAATTGCTGCACTTAACAGCTTTTGAGGAACTTATGAAAGTACCTACAAAAAGTAAACAAATATTTTCTGAATACTGTTTCTTTATTTGTAAGCATTTAGCCTAAATGTTTAAACATTTCCCAAGTTTATATGTTTCGTCTCGTAACTATTTTTATTGGTTGTATTTAAAAATTCTAAGAACATGACTTTTTTAACTGAGGAACAAGCAACAGTGAAGAAAGTCTATTCTAGAGCCAGGTGTCTGTACACCTGCAGACTGATCCTTACATCCAGAGCAGAAGCAGGTCAAGTCACTCAGAGTGGCTGTGAAAGCAGCTTTTATTTCCACTATATATTAAATGGGGCTGGGTACGGGGAGGAAAGGAGTAATTCCTCAAAAGAAACAGGAACACTTCCTAGAAAGGGGAGGTGCTAGGCAGGCAAAATTCATTGTCCATTTCATTGTATGCAGCTAGTTTGCAAGAAAGAAGGAGTGGTTATTAGTCAGTGACTTCCAGTTTGTTTTTCCCAGGTGGTACTCTCACATCCATCAAAAAATCAGGAGATATGATGATGATCAAATGAAGTTGATATATAAAATGGAGGTTTCCTCAGCACGATAGCAGAAGATTTGTAAAAGGCTTTCTTTGTATAAAGTACATATGCTAGACAAGCTGCCCAAAACAAATTTAGAAAGGGTGAGGAAATACTGGCGCAGTCAGACACACTTTTCCCTCCTTTATGTTTGGTAACCCACTTTCCCTAGGGTCCTGTCAGGCTACCCAGGCCAGTCACTAGAATTAGCAACTGACCTAGGATGATCCAATCATCCATTACCCTCCTGGCAAAGTGATTGTTCTAGCCTTGGCCAATGACTCCGGAAGAGTTCAACATTATCCTCTGGGGTTGCTAACTAGTATGCTATGGGTGGGGAGTTGCCAGTGACTGTGAGGAAGAAGTATAAAGAATGAGTAGGGTTAATTAGGAGGAGAAATACAATTCAGTACTCCGCTCTACACAAAACAGGATGCTTGGTATTTATTGACTAAGTCACCAAAAAGTATTTCACTGCCTACTGTACATGGTTACAGTGTAGATGCACCAACTATACAGAGAAGTGGACAAAATAAGTTTTCAACTGTGAGTCTCTGAAACAGTTTATTCTTGTATTATTATGTATTCATTACTGTATTACAACTGTAAACCTACTTTTGCACACCCTGTATATACTGCTTGTTTATATATATACTCTGAACTTTAAGAAATGTTCCTCTAATACAAAATTCACTAAATCTTTTTCTATATGTTTAGCTAAACAACTAGTTTAGAGGTTATCTACACTAGACTTGTTTTATGATGTCCATCTGCTCATAGCTCCTTCTAACAAAAATGGCACCGCCTGTAGTTTAAGAAAGGGCAGCAGCCATGCTCACAGCCCTACACCATCCAGAGAGAAACTACTGGTATGTATTAGATACTTAAGAGCATGCATGCTAGCCTGACTGGTAGTGGTGCAGTGGATAGAGCTTCGATCTGAGACACTGAGGTCCCAGGTTTGAAACCCCAAGGTCACCAGCTTCAGCACAGGCTCACCAGCTTGAGTGCCGGGTCACTGGCTTGAGCGTGAGATCATCAACATGATCCCATGGTCACTGGCTTGAAGCCCAAGGTTGCTGGCTTGAGCCCAAGGTTGCTGGCTTGATCACGGGGTCACTGGCTCAACTGGAGCCACCCCCGCCCAGTCAAGGCACATATGAGAAGCAATCAATGAACAATTGAAGTGCCACAACTACAAGTTGATGCTTCTCTTTTATTTCCCTTCCTGTCTGCCTGTCTGTCTGTCTGTCTGTTTCTCTCTCTCTCTCTCACACACACACACACACATACACACACACACACAAAGAGCATGCGTGTTGAATAAATGAATGGGAATATAAGGTGGGTAAGGGTATCTCATATATAAAATACATATAAACTGGCAAGCAACTTACGACCAGAGTGACCTGGCCAAAAAGGATCCTAGACAAATCAAATTCCTCTGCTAGGGCCCTGGCCGGTTGGCTCAGTGGTAGAGCGTCGGCCTGGCGTGCGGGGGACCCGGGTTCAATTCCCGGCCAGGGCACATAGGAGAAGCACCTATTTGCTTCTCCACTCCCCCCCTCCTTCCTCTCTGTCTCTCTCTTCCCCTCCCGCAGCCGAGGTTCCATTGGAGCAAAGATGGCCCGGGCACTGGAGATGGCTCCTTGGCCTCTGCCCCAGGCGCTAGAGTGGCTCTGGTCATGGCAGAGCGACATCCCGGAGGGGCAGAGCATCACCCCCTGGTGGGCAGAGCGTTGCCCCTGGTGGGCGTGCTGGGTGGATCCCGGTCGGGCACATGCGGAAGTCTGTCTGACTGTCTCTCCCCGTTTCCAGCTTCAGAAAAAATACAAAAAAAAAAAAAATTTGCCCTGGCCGGTTGGCTCAGCGGTAGAGCGTCGGCCTAGCGTGCGGAGGACCCAGGTTCGATTCCCGGCCAGGGCACACAGGAGAAGCGCCCATTTGCTTCTCCACCCCTCCGCCGCACTTTCCTCTCTGTCTCTCTCTTCCCCTCCCGCAGCCAGGGCTCCGTTGGAGCAGAGATGGCCCGGGCGCTGGGCATGGCTCTGTGGCCTCTGCCTCAGGCGCTGGAGTGGCTCTGGTCGCAATATGGCGACGCCCAGGATGGGCAGATCATCGCCCCCTGGGGGGCAGAGCACCGCCCCTGGTGGGCGGGCCGGGTGGATCCCGGTCGGGCGCATGCGGGAGTCTGTCTGACTGTCTCTCCCTGTTTCCAGCTTCAGAAAAATGAAAAAAAAAAAAAAAAAAAAAAAATTCCTCTGCTAGGGAAATGTGAGGGGAAAAAAAAGAGACTGCCTAAGCAGCCAAAAAGAAGTATAAAGACTTGCTATGATGTAGAGAAAGCTCAGGTAATCATAAGAGGCTCATGTGTAAAACCAAAGTCACAGAACAGCAGAAACTGAGACTTGCCAGTAGAAACAGGTTAACAGTACTCATGTAGAGTACATGTAGAAAGAAGCAGAGATACCACAAGAAAGAAGTTGTGCACCTGTCTCGGTTCTATCTCTGGTAAATTCTGCAGCGTTATAGTGTCTGTCATCAAACTTCCTATGATATTCCTCCCTCTTAAGCTAGAATGGGTTTGTATTCCTTGTCACTACAGTTCAAACTAGAATACTTTCAAACTGGTAGAGGGCCTATAAACAATTATATTTTTTTTAAAAAAGAGGTTTAATCAGAAAACTTACAAGGAAAAGTAACAAGTATGTATGAGAACTTTCTCCAAATATCTGAAGAGCTATAATATAGAAGAAGATAGTGTGGAGCAGACTAGATCCAGAGGAAATATTTTTGAGTCACTATAAAGAAAGAACTTTCTGAAAACAAAAACTATCAAAAAATAGAATGCATTGCCACAGAAAGCAATGACAAGACTGAAGTTTCAGTACAAGATGCATGCTTTTTTTTTAATTTTTTATTTATTCATTTTAGAGAAGAGAGAGAGAGAGAGAAGGGGGGAGGAGCAGGAAGCATCAACTCCTATATGTGCCTTGACCGGGCAGGCCCAGGGTTTTGAACCGGCAACCTCAGCATTCCAGGTCGACGCTTTATCCACTGCGCCACCACAGGTCAGGCCACAAGATGCATGCTTTTGTGGTCTGGGAAACCAGGCTAAAAGGTATGAGGACAAATCCAGAAAGTCTGGCAAATAGACTTATATAATTCATTCATTCAACACTAAAACTATGTGAGCCCTTGTGTTAGGTGCTAAAGAGAGAAGGATAAAACTTGTTATAAGAATATTTAGTCCTGACCAGGCGGTGGTGCAGTAGATAGAGCGTCGGACTGGGATGCAGAAGGACCCAGGTTCGAGACACCAGGTCGCCAGCTTGAGAGCAGGCTCATCTGGCTTGCGCAAAAAGCTCACCAGCTTGGACCCAAGGTCGCTGGCTCGAGCAAGGGGTTACTCGGTCTGCTGAAGGCCTGAGGTCAAGGCACATATGAGAAAGCAATGAATAAACAACTAAGGTGTCGCAACAAAAAACTGATGATTGATGCTTCTCATCTCTCTATCTCTCTGCATTCCTATTTGTCTGTCCCTATCTATCCCTCTCTCTGACTCTCTCTGTCCCTGTAAAAAAAAAAAAAAAAAAAAAAAAAGAATATTTAGGACTTAATAATTGAGTTTTTTGAAATGCAAATACAAGAGCAGCCGCAGGCACAGTATAGTGACAGAGCAAAAATTAGGTAAGGAAACAATATTGTTAAGAAATCAGGTCATGAGTCAAAGGCAATATGAGATAGAAAAACTAAAAAAAAAACCCAAAACCCTATATTTTAGAGCACAGACAACTGTTATTTTATTTTATTTTTAGCGAGAAAGATAGAGACAGAGAAAGGGACAGATAGGAACAGACAGGCAGGAAGGGAAAGAGATAAAAAGCATCAATTCTTCGGTGTGGCTGGCACCTTAGTTGATCATTGATTGCTTTCTCATATGTGCCTTGACCAGGGGGCTATAGTAGAGCAAATGACCCCCTGCTCAAGCCAGCAACCTTGAGCTTAAGCCAGCAACCTTGGGCTTCGAGCCAGTGACCATGGGGTCATGTCTATGATCTCACGCTCAAGCCAATGATCCTGCACTCAAGCTGGTGAGCTCACGCTCAAGACAGCAACTTTAGGGATCGAACCCGGGTCCTCTGCATCCCAGTCCAACGCTCTATCCACCATGCCACTGCCTGGTTAGGCTCTTGTTTTATTTTGACATAACAGTAGCATCATTTAAGTCCAATGATGAGAAATGTAAGCTTTTGAGAATCCAAATATAACATCATCTGCAAATGCAGACTCCACCCAAAAACAGTTAAATTAATCAATAAACTTATAAGATACAATGCCTACAAAAATCTGGTATGTTTCAAACAAAAACTAATTCATAGATACAGAGAACAAAGTTTCAAAAAGTACAAATTAGGCCTGACCAGGCAGTGGTGCAGTGGATAGAGCATCGGACTGGGATGCGGAAGACCCAGGTTCAAGACTCCAAGGTCCCCATCTTGAATGTGGACTCATCTGATTTTAGCAAAGCTCTACAGCTTGGACCCAAGGTCAATGGCTCGAGCAAGGGATTACTCGGTCTGCTGAAGGCCCATGGTCAAGGCACATATGAGAAAGCAATCAATGAACAACTAAGGTGTCACAATGAAGAATTGGTGCTTCTCATCTCTCTCCTTTCCTGTCTGTCCCTATCTGTCCCCCTCTCTGACTCTTTCTGCCTCTGTCACCAAAAAAAAAAAAAAAGTACAAATTAGTAGTTACAAAACAGTCACAGGGATGTAAAGTATAGCTTAAGGAATATAGTCAATAATATTGTAATAACTATGTATGTTTATCAGGGAGATCACTTCATAAATTATATAAATGTTTAACCATTTTGCTACACACCTGAAACTAAAATAAAATAATATTGAACATCAATTGTAATTGACAAATTTTTAAAAGTTCACATATATATTAACATACAGTTACTAGGGTCTTACTATAATGCATAAGAGGAGTTGCAGTAAACCATCCAAAAAGAAAACCTGTTATGTTTCTATACACTAATAATACATCAAAAGACCTAAAAATGGCCTGACCAGGCGGTGGCGCAGTGGATAGAGCGTCGGACTGGGATGCAGAGGACCCAGGTTCGAGACCCCCAAGGTTGCCAGCTTCAGCGCGGGCTCATCTGGTTTGAGCAAAATTCCACCAGCTTGAGCCCAAGGTCGCTGTCTCCAGCAAGGGGTTACTTGGTCTGCTATAGCCCCACAGTCCAAGGCACATATGAGAAAGCAATCAATGAACAACTAAGGTGCTGCAACAAAGAACTGATGCTTCTCATCTCTCTCCCTTCCTGTCTGTCTGTCCCTATTTGTCCCTCTCTCTGTCTCTGTCACCAAAAAAGAAGAAAAAGGAAAAAAAAAAGCCTATGGCTTAACATCAAACTTAATGGTTAAAAACTAAACGTTTTCCCACAAAATTCATAAAAAAGATTTTCACTATCATGACTTCTACTCAACACTATGCTTTTCCATCTCCCCCTCACTTCTCTCTCTCTCTCTCTCTCTCTCTCTCTCTCTCTCTTTTCTCCACTCCTCCTGCAGCCATTGCTCGATTAGAGTGAGTTGGCCCCAGGTGCTGACAATGACTCCATGGCCTCCGCCTCAGGTGCTAAAAAAATGGCTCAGGTCGCAAGAGAGCAAGGGCCCCAGATGGGCAAATCATTGCTTCCTGGTGGGCTTTCTGGGTGGATCCCAGTTGGGGCACATGTGAGAGTCTGTCTCTGCCTCCCCTCCTCTCACTTAAAAAAAAAAAAAGGATATAAGTATTTAACATTAGGTCATACTGGATTAGGGTGGGCCCTAACCCAATGACTAGTGCCCTGGTAAGAAAAAACAGGCACAAATACACAGGGAAAATACCATGTGAAGACAAAAGCAGAAACTAGAGTGTTGCAGCTACAAGTCAAAGAATTCCCAGGATCTCAGGCAACCACCAAAACCACCATAAAACAGACTCCTCAGGACCTTCCAGAAAAAACCAACCTGGCTGACACCTTGATTTCAGTCTTCTAATCTTTAAACCAGCAACAGTTAAATTCCACTGTTTTAAGCTATCCAATCTGTAGTATTTTGTTACAGTAGCCCTGGAACTAAAATATTTGGTATTAAATATTTCCATACTAACAGGTATTTGATTTTGTTGACATGAGAGAAAAACTTGAGAAAAAAAACTATTTTGTTACACTATCTACCAGTTCATCATAGGCCTCCTTTTTTTTGGGGGGGGGGCTATAGAGGATAAATTCAGTCCCATTTTCACATGATTGTCCTTCAAATGTTTGAACACAGGTAATAAAAAGTCTTGTCCCAGGCACCTCCGCCATGCCTTTCTCCAATGCCTAAGTGTCCCCTTTTCAACTCTATTTCCAACTTGTCTCACATATACCAATGTTATTTTTTTCTACATGGTTAAGAACGTGGCTTTTTTGGCCCTGGTCAGGTTGCTCAGTTGGTTAGAGCAGTGGTCCTCAACTCCCAGGCCGCGGATCAGTATCAGTCCGTGGGCCATTTGGTACCGGTCCACAGAGAAAGAATAAATAACTTACATTATTTCCGTTTTATTTATATTTAAGTCTGAACGATGTTTTATTTTTAAAAAATGACCAGATTCCCTCTGTTACATTCGTCTAAGACTCACTCTTGACGCTTGTCTCGGTCACGTGATACATTTATCTGTCCCACCCTAAAGGCCGGTCTGTGAAAGTATTTTCTGACATTAAACTGGTTCGTGGCCCAAAAAAGGTTGAGGACCACTGGGTTAGAGCATCGCCTTGACATGCTAAGGTTGTGGTTTCGATCCCCAATCAGGGAACTGTGGAGGAACAGTAAATTAAAAAAAATATATGGGTCCTGGCCGGTTGGCTCAGCGGTAGAGCATCGGCCTGGCGTGCAGGAGTCCCGGGTTCGATTCCCGGCCAGGGCACACAGGAGAAGCGCCCATATGCTTCTCCACCCCTCCCCCTCTCCTTCCTCTCTGTCTTTCTCTTCCCCTCCCGCAGCCGAGGCTCCATTGGAGCAAAGTTGGCCTGGGCGCTGAGGATAGCTCTGTGACCTCTGCCTCAGGCACTAGAATGGCTCTGGATGCAACAGAGAGACGCCCCAGAGGGGCAGAGCATCGCTCCCTGGTGGGCATGCCGGACGGATCCCGGTTGGGCACATGCGGGAGTCTGTCTGACTGCCTCCCCATTTCCAGCTTTGGAAAAATGAAAAAAAAATAAAAATGAAAAAAATATATATATGAATTTGAACTCAACTGAACATGAACAATAGGATCATAAAAAATGGTTACAAGAATGACTAAGTCATTTACTCAAAGTGGGATAAGATGTATTGCTGTCCCTGAGGCCGCTTCAGGTTTTCCCTGAGGCCAGGAAGGATGTTCTTATCTCTTGATTGTGGTAACCTTTCTTTGTTCCTAGAAGCTATGCATGAAGGGCCCTCATGTAATGGCATCCAGCCAAAATTCTCCCATAAAATAGGTAGGGTCTCAGACTGTCCCTTAAGTTCTACAGCAGGGGTGGTCAACCTTTTTATACCTATCGCCCATTTTTATATCTCTGTTAGTAGTAAAATTTTCTAACCGCCCACCGGTTCCACAGTAATGATGATTTATTTATTTTTAATTTTTATTTTATTTATTCATTTTAGAGAGACAGAGAGAGAGAAGAGAGAGAGACAGGGGGAGGAGCTGGAAGCATCAACTCCCATATGTGCCTTGACCAGGCAAGCCCAGGGTTTCGAACCGGCGACCTCAGCATTTCCAGGTCGACGCTTTATCCACTGCGCCACCACAGGTCAGGCAGTAATGATGATTTATAAAGTACGGAAGTAACTTTACTTTATAAAATTTATAAAGCAGAGTTATAGCAGTTAAAGCATATAATAATTACTTACCAAGTACTTTATGTCGGATTTTTGCTAAGTTTGGCAGAATAAATCTTTATAAAACAACTTACTATAGTTAAATCTATCTTTTTATTTATACTATGGTTGCTCCGCTACCACCCACCATGAAAGCTGGAACATCCACTAGTGGGCGGTAGGGACCAGGTTGACTACCACAGCTCTACAGAGAAATCTTCCTCACTGATGCACACAACTGCATGGCCAGCTTTGGAGCCCAGGCTGAGGCTTCCTGGTCTGGTGATGTGTTCCTTCAGTTTGGTAAGATTTGTACATACTCATAATTCTCTCTTTCTAAGTCTATTGCTTTAATTAGCTATTACTCTAGAGCGCAGGCTGATGTTTCTTGGTCTGGTGATATGTAGCTTATTTTGTGTTTATTACACTAAGCTTTCCTTTTATTCTACTTTAGGTTACATAAGTTCAAACCCCTTTTGACTTTGCCTTAATTATTCTTATTATTGTTATTAATCATAATAAATTTCCCCCTAAAATCCATCTGTGAGTAACTGGCTCTCTGTATCGATCCTCCTGCACAACACAGGCACATATAAGAGTCAACTAATGATGGCATGAATAAGTAGAACAGCTAATCAATGTTTCTCTCTTTTTCTCTCCCTTCCCCTCTCTCTTAAAATCAATAAATAAAAATCAAAAGAAAGATTTCAAATTGTAAAAAGAACATGGCTTTTCATAATGGGTTTGACATCAGAACACAGGAGTCATGAAAACCACCAGTAAATCAAAGCCAGAATGGGAAAGGAAAAGATTCATATCAACATTGTCATAATTAGAGACATGGGTTCTTGTAAGTCTACCACTACTAGCCAGCTGATATACAAATGTGGTGGGATCAACAAAAGAACCATCAAAAAAGTCAAGAAGGAGGCTGATAAGATGGGGAAGGGCTCCTTCAAGTATGCCTGGGTCTTGAATAAACTAAAAGCTAACTGAGAGTATGGTATCACCATTGATATCTCCCTGTGGAAATTTGAGGTATTATGTAAACATTACTGATGCTCCAGGACACAAGAGCCTTTATAAAAAACATGAGGGCCCGGGCCAGTCAGCTCAATGGATAGAGCGTTGGCCCAGTGTGTGAACATCCTGGGTTTGATCCTGGTCAGGGTACACATGAGAAGCGACCATCTGCTTCTCTTCCCCTCATGCTTCCGCTTCTTCCTCTTTTTCCCTCTCACAGGCAGCGGCTTGGTTGATTCGAGTATCAAGCATCAGCCCCAGACGGGGGTTGCTGGGTAAATCCTGATCAGGGTGCATGCGGGAGTCTACCTCCCCTCCTCCCATATTTAAAAAAAAATGATTACAGACACACCTCAGGCTGATTGTGCTGTCCTGATTATTGCAGCTGGTGTTAGTGAATTTGAAACAGGTATCCCCAAGAATGTGCAGATCCTTGAGCATGCTTTTCTGGCTTACACACTGGGTGTAAAACAACTGATTATTGGTGTTAACAAAATGGATTCCACTGAACCACCCTATAGCCAGAAGAGATATGAGGAAATTGTTAAAGAAATCAGCACCTACAGGCCCTGGCCAGTTGCTCAGTCGGTTATAGCAAAGTCCCAAAACACCAATGGTGTGGGTTCATTCCCCAGTCAGGGCACATACAGGAAGCAACCAATGAATGTACAACCAAGTGGAACAATAAATGAATGCTTCTCTCTCTCGCCCCCTCTCTCCCTCTCTGTTGCTCTAAAATCATCAATTTTAAAAAAAAAGTCAGCACTTACATTAAGAAAATTGGCTACAACCCTGACACAGTAGCATTCGTGCCAGTGTCTAGTTGGAATGGTGACAACATGCTGAAGCCAAGTGCTAGCATGCTTGGTTCAAGTGATCAAATGATGAAAAGCAACCCACAAAGATGGCAATGCCAGTGGAACCACACTGCTTGAAGCTCTGGATTGCATCCTGCCACCAACTCGTCCAACTGACAGAACCCTGTGTCTGCCCCTTCAGGATGTCTACAAAATTGACAGTATTGGTACTGTCCCTGTGGAAAAAGTGGAGACTGGCACTCAAACCAGGCATGGAGGTTACCTTTGATCCAGTCAGCGTTACAACTAAAGTAAAGGCTGTTGAAATTCCTCATGAAGCTTTGAGTGAAACTCTTCCTGGGGACGTGAGCTTCAATATCAAGAACGTGTCTATCAAAGACGTTTGTCGTGGCAATGTGGCTGGTGACAGCAAAAATGACCCACCACTGGAAGCAGCTAGCTTCCCAGCTCAGATGGTTACCCAGGCCACAGCAGTGCTGGATAAGCACCTGTGCTGGATTGTCAGCCAGCTCACAGTGCTTGCAAATTTGCTGAGCTGAAGAAGATTGATAGTAGTTCTGAGAAAAAGCTGGACGATGGCCCAAGTTGTTAAAATCTGGTGATGCTGCCATGGTCGATAAGGCTCCTGGCAAGCCCACATGTATTGAGAGCTTCTCTGACTATACTCCTCTAGGCTATTTTGCTGTTTGTGACATGAGTCAGACAGTTGCTGTGGTGTCATCAAAGCAGTGGACAAGAAGGCTGCTAGGGCCAGCAAAGTCACCAAATCTGCCCAGAAAGCTCAGAAGGCTAAATGAATCTTTTCCCCAATACCTGCCACCCAGTCTTAATCAGAGGTAGAATAGTCTCAGAACTGTTTGTCTCAATTGGCCATTTAAATTTAATAGTAAAAGACTGGTTAATGATTACAATGCATCCTAAAACCTTCAGAAGGCAAGGAGAATGTTTTGTGGACCATTTGGTTTTATGTGTATGTGACAGTTTTTAAGTTATTAGTTTTTAAACTCAGTAATTTATAAGGGAAACAACTTGATCAAAAATCTGTCACAGAATTTTGAGACCCATTAAAACAAAGCTTAATGAGAAGCCTGCATGTTCTTTTGGTCAATAGTGTAACTTTCTATTATACTACGTAGGTAAGGCTTAAGAGTTGCCCATAACCTATTTCTGATGTTATATCTGCTGATACTTTAGAATTGAATAATTCTGATAATGATTTTTTCTGAGTGGGAACTTTGGATTTTTTCACTTTGTCTTAAGGGGAGGAATCATCCGTTTACACAGCAAAAAGCTACAAGAGGGAGTCTGTTGGTGCAATACTAAAAAAGATAGATAAGCAAAGAGTAACTTTATATGTAAGCTAGTTTATAAAGGTCAAATTCTGTTACATTGATATTGAGTAAATTTGTTGGTATGTCAAATTTTAGTTTTTCAATTTTATTGAAATGTGAATTCACATTTACAAATACTGAGGTATCTTAAAGAACCTAAAATGAGGCTTAAATAGTATTGAGCACTACAGTTAATTGTATCCAGATTCTAGAAAAAATAATGATACTGGGGAAATAAAAAAGAAAAGAACTTGGACTCAGGATCCACACCACTCTCATTCTAATCCAGTTCAACCATTTACCTGCTACGTGCCCCGGGGAGAACTGCATTACCTCTCTGGGCTTCATTTTTTCCCATATATAAAACAGAGACACTATTAGCTTACTCTTAGGAGTTTTTGTGAAGAAAAAATATGAATCAATATACCTTTAGTGTTTCAAAAAGTATTTGGCACATGGTAAACACCATATAAATATTGATGATGATGATGATGATCATAGGAGTGTGTGTGCCAGTTTGACTAGTACTCAAAGCTAAATACAATACAGTGGTACCTTGAGATACGAGCAGACCAACATACAGTTTTTTTAAGATACGAGCTGCGACTCGGTCCATATTTTTGTTCGAGATTCAAGCAAAGTTCCGAGATATGGGTCGTGATTTGGAAAGCTGCCACTAGTTGGCACGCTGGCGCACAGGTCCAGTATCGGCAGCACAACACCATCATCTCATTCTTTCTCACATTACCCACAGAATCAAGTCGAATCTCGTGCTCCTCTACCTCTCACCCAACACGACTTCAATCTTGCAACCTATGGATCAGCAAGTCATCTCCAACCTTACAAAACTTTACACAAAGCACTTGTTCTGCTGCTGCTTTGAGGTGACTGAGAATACAATTCTAATCCTTCGAGAGTTTTGGAAAGATCACTACGACATTATGATATGTTTACGAATTATTGACTTGGCATGGCAAGAGGTTACAAGAAGAACCTTGAACTCGGCATGGAAAGAGTTATGGCCTGATGTTGTTGCAGACAGGGACTTCGAAGGATTCGAACCAGAGACCAAGACTGAGGTAGAAGCGTTGGAGGAGACTGTGTCCCTCGGAAAGTCAATGGGTCTGGAGGCAGATGAGGGTGATGTAAACTAGCTCATTGAGGAACACGAGGAGGAACTCTCAACTGAGGAGTTGAAGGAGCTACAGATGATGCAACATACGGAGCTTCTGAAAGAAATTATAGTGAGGAGGAGGTAGAGTCAGAGGAAGTGATTTCTATAAGTGAAATTAAAGACATGCTGGCAATGTGGGAGAAGCTTTCAAGTTTCATTGAAAAGAAACACCCAGAAAAAGTTTCAACTGGTCGTGCTTCAACACTTTTTAATGACACTTGTTTGTCACGTTTTTGTAACATTTTAAAAGGCAGGCAAAAGCAAACCTCTTTGGATAGATTTTTATTCAAAAATTCCTGCAAGTGAAAGTGCTGAAAGTGCAGCCAAAAAGGCAAAAACAGGTGATGATTAAATGAAAAATATGTAATGTTAAGCTTAGGTTAAGTTTAAAGATAAGAAAGTGCATTTTTACAATTAAGTTTTTGTGGTTTCGTTTTAAGTAAAGAAAGTGCAGTTTTAGTTTTGTTTAAAGAAAATGAAGTTTTAGTTTACATTTAGTGCTAAGAAAGTGCAATTTTAGTTTACATGTCTACAGTGCCTGCATCCCTCCCACCCTCCCTCTTCCTCCTCCGTTCACCTCCATTAGCCACACTCATCTGTCTCCAAGGTAAGAATACAGTACTATAAATAACTTTTTTCTTTTATTTCATATATTTTGTTATGCATTGGTAAAGTATACATGTGTGTTTCTTAATTAAAAACATGTCTTTTTTCATAATTTAGGATGGTTTGGGGATGTTTCACAGGGCTGGAACAGATTAAATCTATTTCAGTTATTTTAAATGGGAGAGATTTGTTTGATATACGATTTGACTGATTTACAAACTGGGTTACAGAAGGAATTAAACTCATATCTCAGAGTACCACTGTACTTGAGATTACTGAGAAGATCACCTTAAGGGAAATGACTGATAGTACTTACAGCTAAATACAATACTTGAAATTACTGAGAATATAACCTTAGGTGAAATGACTGATAGTACTCAGAGCTAAATACAACACTTAAGAGTATTGAGAATATCACCTTAGGGGAAATGACTGAAGCAAAAGGACAACTGCTAGAAAATCAGAACTTCCTGATCTTTCTGGTACGTATAACTGACTCATCTTAACAGGGCAGAAGCTGATCAACAGAAATATTCCTGTTCATAGGTAAAATAAAGACAAAGGTCATATTCAACTTGCAGGTCCCAGGATTTCCATCCTTGATTTATAAAAATGTGCTTCTTAGCAAATGCTAGTTTTTAAATGTTTTCTTGTTCACCAAAAGATTTGTTATAATGACAAAATAACCAGAAAAATCAAAGCCTAACAAAATAAATAGGTCTAATTGTGCAAGTATAGACCAATTTTGAAAGGATAAGAAAAATAAAAACTGTTCACAAACTGAAAAGAAAGCATGCAGGAAATCATTCCACAAAAGGCTTTCATATTTGATCCATTTAGAAATTAATCAAAGAGGTCTATGTATTTCAACTAAAACAAGCCTTTTTGTGGTTATTCAAAAATTTAGGTAAGAATGTAATGTGATTTCCCAACTTTGCAGTATAATCCCCTATTATTCAAAAGGTTTATTTGAAACACAAAATATTTTCCAGAGTTAATTTACCAAAGAGCCCACAAACTTTTACAGAAATTCAAAAGAATATACAGTGGTACCTTGCCACACGAGCAATTTGAGAGATGAGCAGTCACTCACGGGATTTTTTGCTTTAAATCACGAGCGGATAAATCATGAGTGTTGGGCAAATGAGTTTGTAAATTTGTGTTGAGCCTGACCAGGCAGTGGCGCAGTGGATAGAGCATCAGACTGGGATGCGGAAGATCCAGGTTCAAGACCTCGAGGTCCCCAGCTTGAGTGCAGACTCATCTGATTTGAGCAAAGCTCACCAGCTTGGACCTAAGATCGCTGGCTCGAGCAAGGGGTTACTCGGTCTGCTGAAGGCCCACGGTCAAGGCACATATGAGAAAGCAATCAATGAACAACTACGGTGCTGCAATGAAAAACTAATGATTGATGCTTCTCATCTCTCTCCATTCCTATCTGTCCCTATCTATCCCTCTCTCTGACTCTCTGTCTCTGTAAAAATAAATAATAAATAAATAAATAAATAAGAAAGAGAGAGAGAGAGAGAAAGAAAGAGAAAGAAAGAAAGAAAGAAAGAAAGAGAAAGAAAGAAAGAAAGAAAGAAAGAAAGAAAGAAAGAAAGAAAGAAAGAAAGAAAGAAAGAAAGAAAGAAAGAAAGAAAGAAATTTGTATTGAGTTTGCTCACTTTTATTGTTAAAAATTGTGCTGGGCAGTCACATGTGTGCTTGCCCTCAGAGCAGGGCAGTTGATTGCAAATTGCGGATTACCTTACTGCTTGGGAGGGGCCATTGTTATGCTAATGTTGGCTGGAGGAGAGGTTTTGGCACCAGAAAAGTTTTGAAGAGAGAAGGAGGAAGAGAAGCCATGATGCCAGAGTGAGAGCAGAGAGGATGCAGAGTGCTAAAGGAGGAGCCAAGATGGCAGGGAAAGAGAGAGAAGCCAAGATGGCAGGGTGCTGAAGGAGAAGCCAGTTTGTGCAGAGAGGAGAAGGGAGAAAGTGTGCAGATGTGGAACTAGGGGTGACTGAGACTGGGGGGGGGGGGCTTTAATTCTAGGAGAAACCAGAAAAGATTCTCCTGGCTATGGAACCATAGTATGTGTAAGTGGCTTTGGGAGCTCGTCGGCCAGCACGAGACTTGAATAAAGGAATGGCCCACCATTTTTTGGCTCCACTGTTTCTTCACCGTGTGCCTAAATCTAATGGGAACCTACATGTGTATGGCCATAACAGCCGCGACTACCGGCCATACGTTTGGCATAGTTTGCGGCTGAATTTGGATCAGATAGATAGGTATGGAGCCACCGCCACCCTTGAAGAGTGGAGTAGAGGACTGGTTGTTGTTATGGTTCCTCATGGCTGTCCTTTTGGGGACCGTGGGCTGGCTGATTTTTACAGCCCTGTGTGAGGAAACTGAAAGCTCTGTGCAAGAGGCTGCCCAAGGCCTGCCAACCGAGGAGCGGAAGGAGTTGGAATGGCCATGGGAGAAAGAAATGCAGATCCTGGAACTAGAGCAAGCGCTGCAGAAGGAGGCCGACCGGGTTCTTGAGTTGCACCTGGAAATGGAGCAGTCTCTGGAGAAGAAATTACAGGTTTGTGACTTGCAGTTTGCCCTGGAAGTTGTGGAGAGCCAGCAGCCACAGGAGCCTAAGCTGGAGCAGTTCAGCAGAGTGGGTCTGAGTCAGCAGGAGCAGGCGTTTTCAACTCCTCTTCTGAGGATGAGGAAACTGGAGCTGAAGTTGCTGTCTCAACACACCAGAAGGTAAAAGCCCAGCAGCAAAGATTACCTACTAAGCCCCTGGGAAGTTTGCTACGATTATAGGACATAAGGGTGGATGGCAGCATGCTCTCTAGAGCAGAGGTGGAAATGTTGGCTGCCATTGCCATGTGCTCCCCCTTGGGGCAGTGTCTTAAGAGCTGCCAGGACGGCAGGGATGAGGGGGGAGGCCTGAGGCCCCATGTGTGTGGACTGACTCTTAGACTATGACCAGAGGGGACACTAGCTCCCTTGTTGGGTGAACATGTGGCTTTTGCACAATATGAGAGACCCTGATGGAGGAGAGAACAGGTCGGGTTGAAACTGTATGACTTACGCTGTTGCTGTAATTTGTTTGTGTGATGTGCCTAATTCCTTGCACAGGAATGCCTGTGGCGTGAATAGCAAAGTAAGCAAAGGGGTGGAATATTAGGCAAATGAGTTTGTAAAATTATGTTTTTTGAATTTGCTCACTTTTATTGTTAAAAATGGCGCTGGGCATCTGTCTGTGAAATTGCTAATTACTACCTTCCTGCTTGGGAAGGGCCACTGTTATGCTAATGTCTCCTCCCCCTCTGCCAGCATCTTAGCCTGACCTCGAAGGTAAATACACTTCATAAACCAGTTTCTTTTTTTTTAACTTTTTTTATTATTTTATTTATTCATTTTTAGAGAAGACAGAGAGAGGGAGAGAGAGAGACAGGAGAGAGAGACAGAGAGAGAAGGGGGGAGGAGCTGGAAGCATCAACTCCCATATGTGCCTTGACCAGGCAAGCCCAGGGTTTTGAACTGGCGACCTCAGCATTTCCAGGTCAACGCCTTATCCACTGTGCCACCACAGGTCAGGCAATCAGTTTATTTCTTTACATTCTCTCTTATTATGTGTGTGTGTGTGTATATTTGTTATTTATAAAGTACATTTCCTTATTTAAAAGTATATAAAATAAAACAAAAAATTCATGTGGTATTTGGGGGCCAAGCAGATTAATTGCATTCTCATTAATTTAAATGGAGAAATTCAATTTGACACATGAGCAAACTGAGTCATGAGCTCAGCCATGAAACAAATTAAACTCGTGTGTCAAGGTACCACTGAATTTAAAAACTGAACAGAATACACAAAGAACAAGGTATATCATTTATAAAATGATAAGTCAACAGCATCGACACAAGTACAGTCTCAAACTCGTAATTCAATGATAATGTAGAAATCTAGTTACTTAGATAAGAAATGTAAAGATTACACAAAACAGAAGAGTACAAATTGAAATTAAAACTGTGATTTAGCATTTTGATAAAAGTTCTTTAGATTGCATCTTCTTACTGAATAAAAGTATCTTCTTTAATAGCAATAAAGGAAGAACTATTGACAGTATAAGATGCTGTATAAACTATACAGTTGTGTATCAATATTTTAAATAAGAAAACCTTATCAACTCTAGATCTCCACATGTCTATCCAATGTGCCCACACCCCAGCATCACTCACAATCACTCTTTTTTTTTTTTTTTTTTAAACACTTTATTCAACTTTCAGAGAGGAGAGAGAGATAGAGATAGAGAGAGAGAGAACGGGAAAGAGCAGAAAGCATCAACTCCCATATGTGCCTTGACCAGGCAAGCCCAGGGTTTCAAACCAGCGACCTCAGTGTTCCGGGTTGATGTTTTATCCCACTGCGCCACCACAGGTCAGGCACAATCACTCTTAACAGTTGAAACTCTCATCGCCTTTCACCTGGATGATAGCAGCAGTCTCTCCCTGCTTCCTATTTCTCTTCACTCCAGCATATTCAACCTTCTGGTAATATGAAAATTAGCTCTGCAAAAATCAAAGTTCATCATGCTAACTCTCATGATCAAAATAATAAAATAATTCTCCCCCTGACTACGTAATAGTCCAAGTCATTACTTTAGGGACTTCCACATTACCAAGGTGGGAGTAACAGGCTGAGATTACCATCCAATCAGCAGAAACTAAAAAAATGACAAAATTATATTAAACAATGGTTTTTCAGACACTGACATCAGACAGTTAAGGACAATAATTAAATTCTGAGAAAAAGTAGTCTGACCTGTGGTGGCGCAGTGGATAGAGCATTGACCTGGAATGCTGGGGTTGCCGGTTCGATACCCTGCACTTGCCTGGTCTAGGGCACATGTGGGAGTTGAAGCTTCCTGCTCCTCCCCCCCTTTCTCTCTCTCTCTCTCCTCTCAAAATGAATAAATAAAAAATAAAAAATAAATTCTGAGAAAAAGTAAAATTAAGTGAACCTACAACTGCCCCAACTTACTTCCTGGTGAGAATTTCAAGACTAGAGGACAGGAAGGGGGAATCCAAGTGTAGTCCAGCAGCACTCTGAGCTGAAAGCCATTAAATTGGGTGCCCAGAAAAATTAAGGAGGTTAGAATTCACAGGAAAGAGTTCCAAAAAAGGGAGATCAATAGGAAAAGAGAAGCCTGGTGCTTTTAGAGGATCTACTTGAGTCTTCCATTGAGTATTGATTAGTACTTGAATGTACTAGGAAAACCATGTGAGGCCAGGGAGTGAAACCCATGAAAGAAAGAGAGAGAACTACCCACAGAGATCACATAAGACCAGGAATAATTTGTGCTGCAATAACTAAGAGTAAAAAAAACTGCCTTAATTCCCTGGGCCTCAAGCAGAGAATTCAGAAGGGTATTGCCTCAATAGGGTGGAAAAAAATCAGTCCTAGACTAAACACTGCTGTGGGCCCACCTACCTAACAAAAAAATGAAAAACAAGCCTCAAAAAAAAAAATCAAGATATTTCCAAGTGATTTAATTACATCCCAGGACACAGTTCAAGAATATTTGTAGGAAAACAAAAATATAACATCCAGCCAAAAACCAAGAGGCATGAAATGAAGCAGAAAAGTGTAAGGCATAATGAGGAGAAAAATCAATTAATTGAAATAAATCCCAAACTGATACATATGATAAAATTAGTAGATAAGAACATTCAAACTTATTATAACTGTGTTGCATGTTTTCAGAAACAGAGACATGACAAATACACTGAACAGAATAAATTAGACACTACAGAAAAAATGATCAATGAATTTGAAGTTATAAATAACAACAGAAATTCTGCAAAATGAAACAGAGACAGGACTGAAAAATACACTCTAAGTCCAATGATCAACTCAACAAATGCCAAACACATATACATACAAAGAAGAAAACTACACCAAGGTACACTGTAGTCACATTACTTTAAAAAGATACAAAGAAAAAAATCTGAAAAACAACTGGAGAAAAAAAGACATTAAGTTCAGAGTAACAAAGATAAGAATCACAGCAGAATTCTCATAATAAACAATGCAAAGCAGAAGACAGTGGAGTCACAGCTTTACAATATTGAAAGAAGAAAGTGTCAACTCAACATTTTTGATTCCTCTAGATCTGAGATTCTTCTCTCCCATGAAGAGATATCAGACACCCCAACATGGGGAACATCCTCTGCAAAGTAGGCAGCACCAGCATGGACCAGTGGGGGAGGGAGGGAAACTAAGCAGACTGTAACATCACAAAAGCTCTGAACGTTAAACTGCCACTGGAACAACTCACAATGATAGGCCATAAACTATGTATTAAATTTAAACAGAATGACTAAGCACTGGCCGGTTGGCTCAGTGGTAGAGTGTCGGCCTGGCGTGCAGAAGTCCCGGGTTCGATTCCCAGCCAGGGCACACAGGAGAGGTGCCCATCTGCTTCTCCACCCCTCCCCCTCTCCTTCCTCTCTGTCTCTCTCTTCCCCTCCCACAGCCAAGGCTCCATTCAAGCAAAGATGGCCCGGGCGCTGGGGATGGCTCCTTGGCCTCTGCCCCAGGCGCTAGAGTGGCTCTGGTCGCAACAGAGCGACACCCCGGAGGGGCAGAGCATCGCCCCCTGGTGGGCAGAGCATCGCCCCCTGGTGGGCGTGCCGGGTGGATCCCGGTCGGGCGCATGCGGGAGTCTGTCTGACTGTCTCTCCCCGTTTCCAGCTTCAGAAAAATACAAAAAAATAATAATAATAAATAAAATAAATAAAATAAACAGAATGACTAAGTTAGTAGTATAAAAAGTCCAGGATGTAATTTAAAAAAAAAAATCACCCATTATACCAGGAACCAGGAAAATCAATACCTAAATGAGAAAGGCAATCATCCGATACCAACATAGACATAAATCAAATGATGGAATATCTGACAAGAATTCTGAAACACTGTCATAAAAATTCATCAACAATCACAAATTCTCTTCAAACAAGTGAAAAATATAAAACAGCAAAGAAACAGAAGTTATAATCAAACAAAAATTCTAAAAAATAAATAAAATAGCCAAAATAAAAATCTCAGTTGATGAATTTAATAGAATACTAGAGATGGCATAGCATAGAATTAGTGAACTTTAGGAGAAATCAAAAGATTTTACCCAATCTGAACAACTAAGAGAAAATAAATCAAAATAGAAAGAACAGACTATTGGGACCATAACAAATTATCTAATATTTGTACACTAGAGCAGTGGTTCCCAACCTTTTTTGGGCCATGGACCAGTTTAATGTCAGAAAATATTTTCATGGACCGGCCTTTAGGGTGGGACGGATAAATGTATCACGTGACTGAGACAAGCGTCAAGAGTGAGTCTTAGATGAATGTAACAGAGGGAATCTGGTCATTTTTTAAAAATAAAACATCATTCAGACTTAAATATAAATAAAACGGAAATAATGTAAGTTATTTATTCTTTCTCTGTGGACCAGTACCAAATGGCCCATGGACCGTTATCGGTCCATGGCCCGGGGGTTGGGGACCACTGCACTAGAGTACTAGATGAAGAAGAGAAGTGGGATGGAATAAATATTAAGAGATAATAGTGGCTAAAATATTCCCAAATTTGGCAAAGCACCAAAAAAAAAAAAAACAACACTTCAAGTTGACTAAACCTCAAACAGAATAAACTCAAAGAAATTTACACCAAGACACATACCATTATTAAAATTCTAAAAACTAAAAAATAAATCTTGAAAGAAGCAAAGAAAAACAACATATTACCCACAGGATAGCACCAATTTAAATGACAGCTCATCAATTGCTCATCAAAAACAATGGAGGTAAGAAGAAAGAGGCCCACCAATTTTTAAGTGCTGAAAAAAAGAACTGTCATCTATGAATTCTATATCCAGCAAAACTATCCTTCAAGAATGAAGGGGAAATCCAGCACTCTCAGATGAAGAAAAACTTAAAGACTATATCACTGGTAAACCTACTTTTAAAGATCAGCTGAAGGAAGTTGTTCCAACAGAAAAGAAATGCTAAAATAAACAAGCACTACTAAAGCATCAAGAAGAACAAAAGATGGCAAAAACATGGGTACAAAAACTACCATTCTCCCTATGAGTTTTATATTTCCTATCTGATGATTAAAACAAAAATTGTAAGAGCTCAGTCTGATGTTTGAATACCCACTATATTATTCATCCTTAAATAATAGTTCATCTTCTGCTTTAATATCTCTAGTAAAAATGAAATCACTATTTCCCAAATATTTGTTTAGAATCCAGCTCTCCCTAGGACTGGGATTTTGTTTCTGCTCAGGTCAGTCACTTCAGATCCAAATCCAATAAGCATTTGCAGTTACTATACATGAGGCATTTGATTCTAACAACCTATGTAATAAAAATATTAACCTCCATTTTACACATAAAGAAATAAACTTATATATTAGGTAATGTTTCAATCACACTGTATAAATAAGTGACAGACCACAAAAGTGAATACAAGTCATCCTAAATCTAGTACTCAAATGCTTCTATAAACCAATAGCTGGTATCTTGATGTCAACTGGCTATTAAACCTCTTCCCAGGGCAATATCCTCCATCCTCTATCTTTATTCGAACAACCTTCTGTATCCATCCTTGAAGCTTATTGTTGCCTAACTTGCAATCTTTAGTTGGCAGGGCACATGGGTGAGAAATGCCAGAATTAACTCTTCTTTCAACATAGAACTTAATCTGGGTATGGGCCTAATACTAGGGCCCTGACTCTCTCCTATTCCCCCTATTCTATTGGAAAGGGAAAAAAAGCCCATTCCAGGGCAAACGCAGAGATACATTAATTAATATTTTCTGTACTCAATGTAACAAGCTAAATATAAGCTCCCAAGCCTCTCTCACAAGTAATTCTTCAACTGTTGAAAAACAACTACTGTGTCTTCTCAAAGGTAAATATGATTTCCATTTCCCTTCCCATCTCAGTCACTCTACTAAGTCCAAGGGCCTTTCTATTTCTCAAAACATTGCTAAATTAAAGACAACTGCAATTATGAATAGAAATAATCCAAAATATAAATATCTTCCCCTAGTAAATATCTTCAAACTAATCTAAGAAAATCCTTACAGGCCCTGGCCAGTTGGCTCAGCAGTAGAGCATCAGCTGGCATGTGAAAGTCCTGGGTTTGATTCCTGGCCAGGGCACATAGGAGAGGTGCCCATCTGCTTCTCCATCCTTCCCCCCTCTCCTTTCTCTCTATCTCTCTCTTCCCCTCCCACAGCCAAGGCTCCATAGGAGCAAAGTTGGCCCAGGCACTGAGGATGGCTGCATGGCCTCTGCCTCAAGGCACTAGAATGGCTCCGGTTGCAACACAACAATGCCCCAGATGGGCAGAGCATCGCCCCTTAGTGGGCATGCCAGGTGGATCCCAGTCAGGCGCATGCGGGAGTCTGTCTGTCTGCCTCCCTACTTATCACTTCAGAAAAATACAAAAAAAAAGAAAAGAAAAGCCTCACAGATGTACTATATACCATTGAGTTCTGTTTTTAAAATAACACAACATTGGTAATCAGATCTCAGGCTCTATATCTAACTAATAACCTTAAGCAAATCCTCTTAACTTCTGAGCCTCAGTCTCTCACCTATAAAGTGATCTTAGGTCCCCCCTGTTCTAAAAACCTATATATATGATATTATCAAGACCAGAAAATGTGAAATACATACATATTACCACTAGAGGGCATAAAACTATGGTTGTTAACCTAAAAAGTAAGACTAAACTCTCCTCCAGATAGAGTAGGCAAACTATACTCTTTAAACTATATGAATTTAAATTAAGCCTCATTAACTTGTCTGCTGGCAAAGAACTCCAGACTACTGTCTAAACACTATTATTTTGTATGATTTGAATAACAAACCTCTTTCTGCACTGGTTAAAGTTATCTTAAACCAAACTGAGTATAACCAGAAAGCCATGCTTATTGTGTAGAAATCAGCAACCTAACAAACAAAAAAGAAATGAAGAGCATAAAGAACATAGGTGGAAGAATAGTAGAAGGAAAAAGAGGCAGTTTTATTATTGTTGTTTGGTGTGGGATTTTTGCTCTTAAATTTCTGCAGTATAGCAGCAGTACCTTCCAAAGTATTACAGGAACATATTACCATTATTCCACAGAATACTAAGCCCCTGTTGAGATACAGCAGAAATAAACATTTCACTCAAATTTCAATGAAACAACTTTAAAACACTAATATGTTGGTAGTTACTATAACATCAAGCCTTTTAGAATAAAAAGAAAATTGCAAATTTGAAAAACAACTCTTCTCTCCTGTGACTTGCTATGTATCACTGTAACTGTTTTTAAGTATCCCTCTAATTGAAGGTAAGATTATTATGAACTTAGTTTTAGCATAATATATTATTATTATTATTCAGTGAGAGGAGGGACAGACTCCCATATGCACCCCAACTGGGATCCACCCAGCAAGTCCACTAGGGGGCGATGCTCTGCCCAGCTAGGGTATTGCTTTGTTGCTCAACAATCCAGCTCTTCTTAACGCCTGAGGCAGAGGCAGAGGCCATGAAGCCATTCTCAGCACCTAGGGCCAATTTGCTCCAATCCAGCCATGGCTGCAAGAGTGGAAGAGAGAGAGAGAGAGAGAGAGAGAGAGAGAGAGAGAGAGAGAGAAGGGGAGAAGGAGGGGGGAGAGAGTAAGAGAGAAAGAGAAAGAAGTAAAAGGGGGAGGGGTGGAGAAGCAGATAGTCTCCTCTCCAGTGTGCCCTGACCAAGAATCAAAGCCGGGACTTCTATTGTACATGCTGGACTGACACTCAACTGCTGAGCCAACCAGTCAGGGCTAGAAATTTTTTTTTTTTTTAGAGACAGAGAGTCAGAGAGAGGAATAGACAGGGACAGAAAGACAGGAACGGAGAGATGAGAAGTATCAATCGTTAGTTTTTCTTTGCGCGTTGCAACACCTTAATTGTTCATTGATTGCTTTCTCATATGTGCCTTGACCGCGGGCCTTCAGCAGACTGAGTAACCTCTATGCTGGAGCCAGCAACCTTGGGCTCAAGCTGGTGGGCTTGGTGAGCTTTTTTCCTCAAACTAGATGAGCGACCTCGGGGTCTCGAACCTGGGTCTTTCACATCCCAGTCCGACGCTCTACCCACTGTGCCACCACCCAGTCAAGCAGGGCTAGAAATTTTTAAATAGGCCTCATCTGTGGTGGTGCAGTGGATAAAAGCATCAACCTGGAATGTTGAGGTCGCTGGTTTGAAACCCTGGGCTTGCCTGGTCAAGGCAACATATGGGAGTTGATGCTTCTTGCTCCTACCCCATTTCTCCCCCCCCCCCCCGCCCTAAAATAAATAAATAAATAAAATCTTTTTAAAAATTTTTAAATAGAATATTTTTAAACTAAAGAGTAAAGTTACTGATTAAACAACAGCAAAGCTCATCATGTTCATATTCCTTAAACAAGAGATTCCTATTTGTTGCATAATGCAACCAGGCATGATACACACACATTTCTCATTAAAACTCAACTAACGTGTCCATATCAATGTTTCCCTAACCCTAAGTCAATAAAGAAGGCAGAAAAGTCTTTAAGTTTTAAAGCATCTCTAGCAACCTGTGCTGTACCTTGCAAATCAGAAATACAGATAACAAATTTCTCCTTCCCAAAGAGTTTAAACATGCCTTCTACCTACAATGTTCTTCCCTTCACAAATCATTCTTTAGCATCTCTAATTTCCTATCCCAAACTCAAAGTTCACCTTTAAGCAGAGCTACAATAAAAATAAACCAAGCCTTATGTTTTCTGCTCTTCTCTTCTCAAAAATCAAACTGCCAATCCTGCAAAGAGCATTAAACAAGTGATACGACAGGTTAAAACACACTTTACTATAGGTTGTTCTCCCTGAGGTTTCATTCTCTTGAAAACAAACACTGCCTTCTCCTACCGGACAAAACAGATTCTTTCTCAGGCTCCCAATGCCATCTATATCTCCTACTGAGCCTTTACACAGACACAGCAAATTAATCATAACCAGAATGGGATTTTCCATCATTTCTACTAAACTAGTATCTTCTCCTCCTCCATTTCCTATCTCAAAGAGTGGCACCTTATCCTTCCAGGCATTCAGTGTCTCAGTTAGGATTAAGTTTAGCAGCATATGACAGATATGAATAGTAGCAGCTTAAACAACACATAAGTTTATTTCATTGCAGATAAAAGAAGTCTAGATGTAGGAGTCGCAAACTAATGACAGAGCGATGGGCTCAGGGACCCAGCTTCTTCAGGTTCACCACTCCATTATTTGGCCCCAATGTTTTAATATGTCTATTAGAGCTCCAAACAACACATCCATGTTTCAGATAGAAATTGAGAATGGCACCGATTATTGGAGAATTCTTAAAAGAACTACTTATGGCACTAATCTCTAATTCAGGTTGTGAGACTGCTTTTGGTTTACTATCTTGGTAGTAATAGAGAGCTCCAGCTCCAGGGGAACACTCTTGGCTCTTTCTACCATAATTGCTGTTAATCCATGGATGTGGAAGCCAACTTGGGAATTCTCCCAGCTGTCAAACACATTTATTCCAAATATGCACTAAAAAAAAAAAAAGATACAACCACAGGATGAAATCCTAGACCCACCAGGCTCACTGTGAAATAGTTTTAAGGCAAAGCTCCATTCCATACCTGATGCCATGAGCTCCCGTTTTGCCTAATAGAACACAGTGGTATCCTGAGTCACTAGGAATTAGCATTAACAGGTTCCAATAATCACTGAAAGATTTAAGTATTTTCCCTTCCTCCCTGATGCATAGTTACACTTACAAATGGCTAAAGGTCCCTTTCTTCAGAGAAGATTATGAAGAAACATAACTGCACTTACTCGTGATATAATCCAAGCCCTGTTTCAAAGGAAGGTACCTTAGTGGGACACAGTGATCTGCCCCCTCATGTCAATCTTAGAGATCCCTTGATCAATTTGCCTACTATTGTAACCATGCCTGTGATGGTTACATTATTACTTGCCTCTGCCATTGCAGGATCCCACTGAATTCAGGGGGCCTATTTTATTTTATTTTATTTTAAATTTTTTCCCATTCTATAGAAATTGTCAAATTTTCTAAAACACAAATCTGTGGTATATTAATATATGTACTTTATTAACAAATTAAATAAGAAAACATAGCAGCAAGTCTAAAAATAACCTTAAATTTTGAGGTGTTGATAAAGGTAAATAATTTTGAGATGTCATTAACAATAATATATAAAAATATATCTGATTTCTATTGGTAACAAAGTCAGCTATCACTAATTCTACTATGTTTTCTTGTCAACCTTCATAACTGAAAACAAATGCTACAATTTGGTTGGAGGTTCGTGAAAATTAGTATGAAATACCCCCAGACTTTTTCAGAACTGAAAGACCCATGGCATCAAATTGTAATTTAACAATCATATCTTTCCCAGTTTCAAAGCTTTGGCAATTAGTACTTTATGCATTTACTCCTATCAATTAAAGTCACAAAGAATCAAGATATCTTAATTCTTAAATATTTCATTGCTTTCAAAAGAGTACATTTCAACATCTATATATGAACCTTTAACATGGTGCTATTGGTAATTAAAAACTGATTCTCTAATATTTAAAAAAAAAACCGTAGCTAGAACTTTCCTTAAAAAAAATTTTAAGTGGAAAAATATTAAATGACCAAATTTAGCACCCTTTATTACTCAGAGATTAACGAATGAGAGATATGAATCAGGGGCCCATTTTATAGCAGCATCTCTTATATTCATATCAAAGCCAGAGATGACAGCCATTAACAGCACTTTTTAAGAATGTTAGCATTCCTTTTACCATACTGTCTTTTCTTAAAGGGAATAGAGAACACCCATCTTGGGGGGACATAATTAGAAATTAAAGAAGTCAGCTGCACATAAAAAGTTCACCCTAACATTTCTAACTCCCAACACTGGCATCTCAACTTTATTCAATGTAGGCCACTAATAATCAAGGTTTCAGTCAATCAAACAAGCAGACACACAGAATCAGTTCCTGCTGCTTGAGCAATTATGAAATCTGAAAACTCTTGTATGTGGACTCATTCAGCCCAAACTAAAATTAGATTCCTCTTTTCCTAGTCTAGAACCCTCCAAATCCAATTTTTTAATCTCTTTCCTAGTTTGTTTGTTTTTACTAATATAAATTAGTAAAATTCTTATAGTTCTTTGTCTCATAAAACTTGTCTTTGATTTCGAAATGGCCCCTTCGGACTTGTTGAGCTCTTACTCTAAATACAGGACGGTCCAGAGGCCATAAGATGGTAGAGATAGGACTGAGAACAGCCATGGCTCCACAAGGGAGGTCATTACACCCTTTAAACAAGGCAGGTTGTTGGTCAAATAAGTTTTTAAATATGATATATGTTTGCTCAATATAGTTTGCATTAGGTGTGGGGGACAGGCTGTAAGCAGGCAGTGTGGTTATAGCCTAAGGCTTAGTTTTAAGACTAAGCTTTTCCCCACATCCTTGACTGGTTGTATGATGTGGGGTGGTGCACTCTCATGAGGAATCCCATTATGCCTCAGATAAGTGACTCTGTATCAGAGACTTCCATGTTTGTATACTGGATTAAAGGTTTTTCTTTCTATACTATAAAGTGGGGCAGACCAGGAGCTTGCTCTCTCGGTTCCTGAGATTAGCAGCAGAGAGCAGAGAAAGGCCACGTGGAGGAGGCCAGGAGAAGCAGCCAAGATGGTGGAGTGTTGAGGGAGAAGCCAGTTTGTGCAGAGTTTGTGTAGGGAGAAGGAAGGAGATGGGGGACAGAGGTGAAAGGTTTCTAGTCTGGTGAGCTAGAAACCTTTGATTCTAGGAAACTCAGATAAGTCAGTGGTTTGGGGCGCCCTGAATGGAAAGGAAAGTGTTTTCCCACTGTGTGTATTACTTGCCCACGGGGTGCAAGCTATGATTAAAGATGATGGCCCAGCAGTTCTTGGCCCCATTGTTTCATTACCGTCTGTCCGAATCTAATGTGAACCTGCATGGGCCAGGCTGCTGTGATGGTGGCCGTGACTACTGGCTTTACCCAGGTCCACTCTCATCATTCAAGGAAAGGATTGCTTCTGTTGGCAAGGGAGACTCAATAAAAACTATAGGTTAATGTTGGGCAAATAAGTTTGTAAAATGTGTTTGTTAGGTTTGCTTGCTTATATAATACTTTGCACTGGCCTGGGCAGTGCCATAGGTATGTAGTCTGTGAAAGGCTGCTGGTGCTCGCCCTCAGGGTGGCAGATTGCAAACTGTGGATTACCCTTCCTGCTTGGGAGGGGCCATTGTATTGTTAATGTTTGCTGGAGAAGGCATTTTTCCCCCAGCCTGAGTTTTGCAGAAAGAGAAGGAGTGACTGAAGCTGAGGAGCTTTAGGAGCTCCCTTGAGGCTGGTAGGGGCCTTTGATTCCAGGAGGAACCAAAGATTTTCGGGTTTGTGAAACTGGAGAATGCATCAAGGCTTTGGGAGCCCCAAATGAGAGAGAAGCGGTCTTCCCTGCCTGCTTGCTTGTCTGCTGGTGCGAAACTTTAATAAACAGAATGGCCCACCATTTTTTGGCTCCACTGTTTCTTTACCATCAAATCCAATGAGAACCTGCATGGCCATGACAGCAGCAGCCATTGGCCATACAGTTAATACCTGGAGGTGTTGTCAAGTACCCGTCCCCCAGATGCTGAAAGGTACTGTGCCTCAATTCCGCAGGTTTATGTAGAGACACCAAAGTCCAGATGAATTCTGAAGAGTTTTATTAAAGGAGATTTATTAAATATGCCAGCTGCATATAGCTGACATAGGGCAGTCTGGAAACCCAAATCATGTGCGAGCCCCAAAAATATTTCAGGGGCTGTTTATATACCCTAGATCACACACGGGTGGGGGAGAGCATGACATCATGGCACAAACTTACAACATTTGATTAGGGGATACATAGAAACATTAAGACTTTCAAGGTAATACAATCAAAGATGTTATTCGCCTGACCAGGCGGTGGCGCAGTGGATAGAGCGTCAGACTGGGATGCAGAGGACCCGGGTTCGAAAACCTGAGGTCACCAGCTTGAGTGCGGGCTCATCTGGTTTAAGGAAAGGCCCACCAGCTTGAACCCAGGGTCGCTGGCTCCAGCAAGGGGTTACTCGGTCTGCTGAAGGCCCGTGGTCAAGGCACATGTGAGGAAGCAATCAATAGGCAACTAGGGCATTGCAACGCTGTTGGGCAGATAAAATATATTATGCTCACTTTGTTAAAGATGGCGCTGCCCACGTGGAGGCTGTCGCCCAGGTGATATTAATGTGTGTTGGGGGCAGGCTGTGGGCAGGCAGGATCGTTGTAGCCTGGGGCTTTGTTTTGGGATTAAGCCTTTCCTACCCTTTTTGATGTGGGGTGGTACAATCCAATCATGCCTCAGAGAAGTGACTGTATTAGAGACTTCCCTATTTTGTATATTGGATTAAAGGTTTTGAATCTACACTATAAAATGGGGGCAGAACGAGAGCTTGCTCTTGGTTCCTGAGATTAGCATGAGAGAGCAAAGCAGAGAGCAGAAAGAGGCCATGTGGCCGGGAGAAGCAGCCAAGATGGCGGAGTGTTGAGTGAGAAGCCAGTTAGTGCAGAGTTTGTGCAGGGAGAAGGAAGGAGATGGGGAACAGAGGTGAATAAGTGGTGAGCTAGAAACCTTTGATTCTAGGAAACTCGGATAAGTCAGTAGCTTTGTGAGCACTGAGTGTGAGTGGGTTTTGGAGCCCAGTGTGTGTTTTTACTTGCCCGCCGGGTGCAAGCTGGGATTAAAGATGGTGGCCCACCAGTTTTTGGTTCCGTTGTTTCTTTACCAACTGTCCGAATCCAATGCGAACCTGCATGGGCCAGGCTGCTGTGATGGTGGCCACGGCTGCTGGCCATACAAATGCGCAATGAAAGACTGGTGATTGATGCTTCTCATCTCTCTCCATTCCTGTCTGTCTGTCCCTGTCTATCCCTCTCTCTGACTCACTCTCTGTCTCTGTAAAAAATAAATAAATAAATAAAAATTTAATAAAAAAAGATGTTATTCCACATATGAAAAGATATTCCTAAATTTTCTAGTGTTCATTTGCCATTCCTTTGTTTAGACATATATACAGTAATTACATGCTTTCAGGAGGGAAGGGGTAGTTTCCATTGCGCTAGTGGATTAACGCCTGCAAATGGCTCATCAAATAAGAAAAGGTTTTTTTCAATCTCTCCCTTCCTGCACCTGGCTAGCTATTTACCTGCTTCCCCACAGGTGTGGGGGGAAGGATGAAAATCCAAATCTCCTTCCCCTCTTCATTTACAATACAGTGCTATCGGCCATCCTGAGTTGGTGCTAATCACACAAGTATAGAAATCACATCTACAAAATCTCTCTGCAGGCCTAGCTTCCTAAACTATATTAATTCTGTAGCTTTTTGGTACCTTACTACAGAGTCATCCAAATACTTTGTGTTACTATTCCAATTTTTGGATTCTCGCTCTTTCCCAAACAATCCCCCAACTTATACTGTAAAGCTAGTATCCAAAGTCACCATCACAGCAGCCTGGACCATGCAGGTTTGCATTGGATTTGACAGTTGGTAAAGAAACAATGGAGCCAAAAGCTGATGGGCCATCATCTTTAATCCTAGATTGCACCCGGCGGGCAAGTATAACACACACTGGGCTCCAAAACCCACTCATTTAGTGCTCACAAAGCTACTGATTTATCCAAGTTTCCTAGAATTAAAGGTTTCTATCTCACCAGACTTATTCACCTCTGTTCTCCATCTCCTTCCTTCTCCCTGTACAAACTCTGCACAAACTGCCATCTTGGCTGCTTCTCCAACCTCCTACACGTGGCCTTTCTCTGCTCTCTGCTCTCTAATGCTAATCTCAGGAACCAAGAGAGCAAGCTCCCATTCTGCCCCCATTTTACAGTGTAGAAATCAAAACCTTTGATCCAATATACAAAATAGGGAAGTCATTAATACAAAGTCACTTATCTGAGGCATGGTGGGATTGTACCACCCCACATCAAAAAGGGTGGGAAAGGCTTAGTCCTAAAACCAAGCCCCAGGCTACAAGGATCCTGCCAGCCCACAGCCCGCCCCCAACACACATTAATATCACCGGGGCGACAGGCTTCCATGTGGGCAGCGCCATCTTTAACAAGGTGAGCATAATATATTTTATCTGCCCAACATATACCTAAAAGACATGGTTAAACTGTGGACTCAACCTACACTGTAGTTTAACAACCTGTTGGATTAGACTCTGCACCTGATTTTGGCTCTGATAGCCCTGGTATAAAAAGAGTGAAAGATTCTTTTAAGCCAATCACAAAACTCTTTAGTTCTCTAACCATAACTTCAAATTTTAAAACTGAAACAAAATTTCAAAACTCTAACTCTACCATTTTCCTTAAATGAGTGTTTCTCAAACTCAGTACCATTGACATTTTGGTCCAGATAACTCTTTGCTGTTATGGTGGGGAGGAGGCCGTCCTGGAGAGCTGCATCCCTGGTCTCTACCCATTAGATACCAGTAGCATCCTCCTTCAAGTTATGACAACTGAAAATGTCTCTATACATTGCAAAATAGCCCTAGGAGGGCAAAATCACCCCAGGTTGATGTAGGGAATCACCCATCTAATCTTGAACCCTCTATGACTAGGATTGGGGAACTTTAGTTAAAAACCCTGCATGAATGTCTCTTGGATGCAAACACCAAGAAGCTGTGTGAGTGAGTGACCTTTGTGCAGATACAAAGGAATGCATGTGAATGAGCTTTAGAAAATTAGCCTAGAGGTTCTGGATTGCCCCTTCCTTTGTGCTTGCTAATTAGCAAAAGAAAAGGAATGTTCTGACCCAAATTAGCTCTTTCTCCATGTCAGCAAAACGGCCATTAGTCATTCTTTCCCCTTGTCACCTGGCCTGTTACCTCTGTTCTGCTTCTGATCAATAAAAGCTAAGGGAGAGGAGATTCAGGAGGTCTTCTTTGTCTCCCTTGCCAGGCCTCCCCCTCTTCCTCTTGACATCAGTTTGTGTCTTGAGTAGGTTTTTTCCACGCGACACTGATAGTTCCCAGCAGGCTGGAGTGCTACAGGTTGAGACTCACTCTTTTAAACTCGGCAGTAGTTAAACATCAGCCTATCCTCTCATAATCTTTCTATCACTTTGTCTCCTGTACATCCCACTCAGTCCTCCAAAGCTTTGTCTTCAACAGGTATTTCATTCCAGGCAAACACAGGTCATTTTCACCACTAAGTGCCATGAACTGGTTATCAATGACTCTTCCATATTCCTTGAGAAACTGTTACCTGTAATACTTTTAGTACTGTAAAGCCAGTAGCCAGGGCTACTATCACAGCAGCCCGGCCCATGCAGGTTCGCATTGGATTCGCAGACAGTCGGTAAAAACAATGGAGCCAAAAACTGATGGGCCATCATCTTTAATCCAAGCTTGCACCCGGCGGGCAAGTAAAAACACACACTGGGCCCCAAAACCCACTCACATTCAGTGCTCACAAAGCTACTAACTTATCCGAGTTTCCTAGAATCAAAGATTTCTAGCTCACCAGACTTACTCACCTATGTCCCCCATCTCCTTCCTTCTCTCTGCACAAACTCTGCACAAACTGGCCTCTCACTCAACACTCCGCCATCTTGGCTGCTTCTCCTGGCCTCCTCCATGTGGCCTCTCTCTGCTCTCTGCTCTCTCATGCTAATCTCAGGAACCAAGAGCAAGCTCCTGGTCTGCCCCCATTTTATAGTGTAGAAATCAAAACCTTTGATCCAATATACAAAATAGGGAAGTCTCTGATACAAAGTCACTTATCAGAGACATGATGGGATTGCACAACCCCACATCAAAAAGGGTGGGAAAGGCTTAGTCCTAAAACCAAGACCCAGGCTACAAGGATCCTGCAGCCCACAACCCGCCCCCAACACACATTAACATCACCTGGGCAACGGCTTCCACGTGGGTAGCGCCATCTTTAACAAAGTGAGCATAATATATTTTATCTGCCCAACAAGTACCAACTGCCAAATTGATCTAGGATCAGAGTCCTAGGTAGTTTAAGCAAAAAGGGATTTAGTACAAGAATCAGATAGTCACAAAATCACTGGAAAAATGGAAAGCAGGCTCTAAATGACAGAGCTGCCAGAAGCAACTCCTAGCCCACAGAACGACTGTGCCTCAGACACAATCAGGAAAGCTGTCACCATCACTGCAGGAACTGGGAAACAGGGAGGCTGCTGCAGAAGCTGCAGAAATAAAAAACCACTCACTAAATTAGGCAGCTGCCCACAAACAGCTAGCTCAGAACTATTCTCTTGTTCTCACAATCCATGCCAGCAAAATTCAAGTCCACCTCTATAACCACTGACAACTTTTGATAGTTTCTTCTATTTATTACTTTGAATCACTGCTATAAAATCACAAAATGCTTACTGCTACTAGTCCGAGACAGTGTTGTCTCTATCAAAGGCCAAAATGAGCTGCTGCTTCCTGATAATATTTATAAGGGGAAAAAAAGCACTGAGCCCTACAGAGTTGTTACTGTACTATACTTTAAAATAATCTCTGAGAGGATCATTTCCAAACATTCATTAACACAACACAGACAACAAATCTGTTACCAAGCCCCACTGCTTCTATTCCTAAATTCTCATTTGAACTCATTCCTTCCCCTCCCCCACCACTCTTAAGGCCTTCATAAATTTTTCCCTTAATTGGTATCCCTGCCTCCCATTTCTCCTCATTCTGTGTACACCAATACCAAAATGATCATTCTAACATGCAAATACGATTATGTCACACCCACATTTAAAACATGTTAATGGCTTCTCACTATCTATAATTTAAAGTACAAAGTCCTTGGCAGGTCAACTTAGGCATTTAATGATCTGGCTCCAGCCCAATCTCTCTGGCTTCATATTTTCACGCATCCTCATATACACCCTACCACTCTGGCCACACCGAAACTCTAACTCTTCCAAAGGACTATTTATCCTTAGCCGACACATATTTATTTATGCACTTTGCTCCTCTTCCTAGAAAGCTCTTTATTTTATTCTTCAGCTGGCACACCCTTATTTCTCAGATACAACAAAGAAATCACATCCTCCTGAAAGTCTTCTTGTGTCTCATCTCTTATCTACCAGATGGGTTAAGGTTCCCTTCCTCCATGCTCTTCATATTACCGTTTATCCCTTTACTGTTTCCTGTCACTTATATAACTATTTTCTGTTAACTTGACTGCTTTCCCCACTAGATTTTTCTTTTTTTTTTTTTAATTTGTGACAGAGAGACAGAGAGATAGAGGGAGGGATAAATAGGGACAGAAAGACAGAAAGGGAGAGAGATGAGAAGAATCAATTCTACATTATAGCTCCTTAGTTGCTCATTGATTGCTTTCTCATATGTGCCTTGATCGGGGGGCTACAGCAGAGCAAGAGACCACTTGCTTTAGCCAGTGACCTTGGGCTTCAAGCTAGCAACCTTTGGGCTCAAGCCAGCAACCATGGGGTCATGTCTATGATCCCACACTCAAGCCAGTGACCCTGTGCCCAAGCTGGTGAGCCCGCACTCAAGCCGGATGAGCTCATACTCAAGCCCAGGGGTCCCCAAACTTTTTACACAGGGGGCCAGTTCACTGTCCCTCAGACCGTTGGAGGGCCGGACTATAAAAAAAAACTATGAACAAATTCCTATGCACACTGCACATATCTTATTTTAAAGTAAAAAAACAAAACGGGAACAAATACAATATTTAAAATAAAGAACAAGTAAATTTAAATCAACAAACTGACCAGTATTTCAATGGGAACTATGCTCCTCTCACTGACCACCAATGAAAGAGGTGCCCTTCCAGAAGTGTGGCGGGGGCCGGATAAATGGCCTCAGGGGGCCGCATGTGGCCCGCAGGCCGTAGTTTGGGGACCCCTGCTCAAGCCAGTGACCTAAGGTTTCAAACCTGGGTCCTCTCCATCCCATTCCAACCCTCTATCCACTGCACCACCGCCTGGTCAGGCTAGAATGTTATTTAAGATCAGGTATTGTTACTTTTCTCTTTGAATCAGGCAATTTTATAAAGGCAATATTCAAAATGACAATTTCTTAACTATTCAGCATATATAAAAACTGGTATCTACAGTAGGAAACATAATCATGAATGGAATTTACCGATACAAAAAGGAAAAAGAGAAAGTTCTGTTTCTCATATGGCTGCGTAAGCACCTACCAGATGAAATTTTTCACAAATGACAACTATAGATTGGATTTAAAAAGCAGTCCACTACCTAAAGGCATTAAAAAGTGACCAATAGAAGGCAAATATTAAAGGAGAGTCAACGCTTGGAAGAAAACAGTATTAAATTGATCTCACAACTTTTGCCTAAGGACAGGTGTAGTCAGCACAGTCGGGAATACCTAAAACTTTGAAACAAACCTCACAACCTTTGTATAAGGACCAGAGGACAGAGTGCAGTGAGACCACAAATACTAAAAAGTAAAAGGAAGCTCAGAAAGAAGAGAACCTTTCATAGAGGTTAAGAGTTACTATTGACTAAAATATTAGTATATTGAATCACAGTATAATTTAGTTTGTCAACAGTATAAGGCAATTCACAGGTTAAAATTCTCTAACAAAAAATACAGTTAGTCTTTTGCCCCCTTATCAGGTTGACTCTGGATGAAAAGCCTAGGAAAACACTGATTGAAAAACAAATCTACCTGTTTGTCAAATTCTTTAGAGGAAATGGTTATAAATATTTGAAATATAAATAAAGAAAAAAACAAACACATGGTAGCAAAAATAGATTAGTTAACATCACATCTGTGAAGATATATTATCCCCCAGACATTCCTTTTTCATAAACAGAATGCTGAATACTACTAGACTTCCCTAGTTAAGCTGCATCAATATTTTAATGTTTACTTAAATTTACCACATTATTTCCTCTCATTTTTTAGATTTATTGACATCTTTAATGATTTCTAAATTCTGTGAACAATGACCAGTTTTGCTAAGAGACTCTTTTCTGGACCAAAAAAAGAAAAGTTTGACTAATTCAAATTACAGAGGGAAAACTCTGGCCCACTAAATTAAGAAGGTTATCTAAGATCATACATAGCTAATGGGTGGCAGAACCATAAAACCAGGTCTTTTCACCCAATACCAAGACAACTATGTATGTCAAAAAAGGAAAGAAACACAACTTCTGTACATGCCCTGGTCAGTAATGCCACACAGCAAAGTCCCTGTTCCTACCACCCAGCTAATCAGTCCTATTTACACCAACTAAGGTAATTACTCTGCTTTCCTTAAAGAATGTGGATGGTAGTATTAAGCAAGATGGGCTCTTTCCAATTGCCAGAACCATATGCAGATTCATTTATTTCATAATGAGAGTTTAGTGCAAGAATATGTGGGCAGTGTGGAAGCACAAGAAAAATCTCCACAATTAGCCCTTAGGATAAAATAAAATTGGTATCCCAACAAGAGCTCTGACCATTGTCATAATTCAGTTTCCTGATTCTACCTTTTTGGTGACCGTCATTACATTAACTCTCCACCATGACTGCTCTCTCTTCTACATGGTTTTACTATCCTGCTGCTTCTGACTATCTCTTTGCCATCTCATACTCAAATTGCCTAAGAAAGAGGACCAAACCGAATTAATTCATCATTTTGTAAGACGAAACTACTGGACAGTTCTTAGGTCAGACTAATTTACAAGTCACTGGCCTACATCACTGATGCTATCCCTGGTCCAATTAACTGTATGTAGCAAAGTGAAGGGGACTGATGATACAAAGCATAACAAACAAGGCAAATCTTTGCAGCTACTTTTTCCAGCAATAGTCTGTGGCTGTGGCTCATACTCAGGGTATTATGTTGGTCCATATACATTATAAATCAAAACATCATCAGAAAAATTCAGACTTTAAAATATGGCTCAGCCTCTCCAGAAAATATACTCTCACCACAAGGCACCCCTCTACACACTTTTATACAGCAGTTCTCAAACAATAACCTCACCACACACCACTCGCCATCATTTCTACCCCTAGCTGTAGAAAATTTCGTAACTTCTCTCCATCACATCTTGTGTGTGTGTGTGTGTGTGTGTGTGTGTGTGTGTGTGTGTGAGAGAGAGAGAGAGAGAGAGAGAGAGAGACAGAGAGACAGAGAGAAGGACAGAGGGACAGACAGGAAGGAGAGAGATGAGAAGCATCAATTCTTCGTTGTGGCCCCTTAGTCTCCTCAGTTGGTCAATAATTGCTTTTTCATATGTGCCTTGATGGGGGAATGGGGGGGGGGAGCTCCAGCAGAGTTAGTGACCCCTGGCTCAAGCCAGCGACCTTTGGGCTCAAGCCAGTGAACACAGGGTCATGTCTATGATCCCACGCTCAAGCTAGCAACCCCACACTCAAGCTGGTGAGCCTGCGCTCAAGCCGGTGACTTCGAGGTTTTGAACCTCAGTCCTCCGCATCCCAGTCTGATGCTTTATCTACTGTGCCACCGCCTGGTCAGGCAACATCTTTTCTTTTAATTGAGATTTTCCTTTGAACAAATATTCATTCCATATTTATCCTAAAATGAAGTTTGACACATGAATTATATAAATAAAACTATTCAGATAAAAGATAAGTTCCTATTACAGAAGAATGATTGCCATAACTAGTGTACTCAAACATTTCCTAGCAGAAACATGGGTAATCTTACAGATCACCATTTATTAAGAATTCACCATGTCAGACACTGAGGTAATCACCTGGCAGGAAATATCACAGATTAGCAAAGTGAGGCTCAGAAAGGTTAAGTTCTTACCAAAAATCATGGCCTGACCTGTGGTGGCGCAGTGGATAAAGTGTCAACCTGGAAACGCTAAGGTTGCCGGTTCAAAACCCTGGGCTTGCCTGGTCAAGGCACATATGGGAGTTGATGCTTCCTGCTCCTCCCCCCTTCTCTCTCTCTCTCTCTCTCACTCTCTCTCCCTTCTCTATAATGAATAAATAAAAAAAAAACATGATAGTAAAAAATACTGTATAAAAGTTTTTAAAAAAAATCATATCTAATAAATAGCAGAGTTGACACCTAGCTGGCGGTGGCTGGTGGTGCAGTGGATAGAGCAGGGGTCCCCAAACTACGGCCCACGGGCCACATGCGGCCCCCTGAGGCCATTTATCTGGCCCCCACCGCACTTCCAGAAGGGGCACCTCTTTCATTGGTGGTCAGTGTACTGTATGTGGCGGCGCCGCAAAGCACGGTGTCGCTCACGTACAGTACTACTTCCAGTGACGCGGAACAGACGAGTTATGGCTCCAGAAGCATGTCATATCACTTGTTACGGCTAGCAGTGACAAATATGGAACCAGACATTGACAATCTCATTAGCCAAAAGCAGTCCTAAAGTTCCCATTGAAATACTGGTCAGTTTGTTGATTTAAATTTACTTGTTCTTTATTTTAAATATTGTATTTGTTCCGTTTTGTTTTTTTACTTTAAAATAAGATATGTGCAGTGTGCATAAGGATTTTTCATAGTTTTTTTTATAGTCCAGCCCTCCAACAGTCTGAGGGACAGTGAACTGGCCCCCTGTGTAAAAAGTTTGGGGACCCCTGGGATAGAGCATTGACCTGGGACGCTGGGGTCCTAAGTTTGAAACCTCAAGGTGGTCAGCTTAAGTACAGGGTTGCCAACTTGAGCATGGGATCATCAATATGATCCCAAGATCGCCGGCTTGAGCCCAGAGTATCTGGCTTGAGCAAAGGGTTTAACTTGGTTTAACTTGAGCACATATGAGAAGTAATCAATAAACAACTAAAGTGATGCAACTATGAGCTGATGCTTCTCATCTCTCTGCATTTCTCTATCTCTCTCAGAAAAAAAATAGCAGAGTTGAAATTAAAATCCTATCTATGAAATGCCAAAGCCTGTGTTTTTTTAACAACTATCCTCTGTGTCAACAAGTGCAAACTGAATTACCAGTAGTATTTTATAACATTAATCCTATCCTTCCCCCAAAAAAGAAATAAAACCCCTACCATCCTATACTGCAATGCTTCTCAAAAGTATTTTTTTGTTTTTGTTTGTTTGTTTTTGTTTTTTCCAAAGTGAGAAGCGTGGGGGCCAGGGAGCAGACAGACAGACTCCTGCATGCGCCTGACCTGGATCCACCTGGCATGCCCACCAGGGGGCGATGCTCTGCCCATCTGGGCCATCGCTCTGCTGCAACTGGAGCCATTCTAGTGCCTGAGGCGGAGGCCATGGAGCCATCCCCAGCACCCGGGCCCACCTTTTGCTCCAATGGAGCCTTGGCTGTGGGAGTGGAAGAGAGATAGAGAGAAAGGAGAGGGGGAAGAGTGGAGAAGCAGATGAGCACTTCTCCTGTGTGCCCTGGCCGGGAATTAAACCCAGGACCTCCACACGCCGGGCCGACGCTCCACTGCTGAGCCAACCATCCAGGGCCCCAAAACACTGTTTAGTGAGGTATCTATCATATAGTAAGAGTTCTGTGACCCAGTAAGTGTAGGAAATCTTATATTGAAGAGCTCATCAAAGTTCCATGTTACAGGAATTTTTGGAATCTTTAATATGCCCTCACACTGTAAATCTCCAACAAATAAATGCATTGAGCAGTTTCCCATACACATTTAGCCGAATTTACCTCTCTTCACAGGCCATTGCCCTGAACTAATGTTTTGTGGAATGTACCTTTGAAAATATTTATCTGGTTAATAATTTTATATGGCCATCTTTTCTTTGACAATTTCACCTAAACTAGGTGAGTTATCAGAAAATCTTATGATACCTGCTGACCCTTCCTCTTCTAGGTGAAAATATCATGGCCATGGTGAGGCCAGTGGCCATGTTTTAGATATCATGTAACTTTACCTCTGTTCAGAAATGAGGACTAGACAGAATAGGTACCAAAGAACAACTTCATTCACTTATGTGATCTGCCTTAAAAAGGTGAGGTGGGTCAATGTAATTTATCCCAAGAAACGGGAAACAAACAAAGTAAAGGTGCTATAAGAGCCACAGAACAGCAGTAGACAGCTAGTACAGATCATAAAAGAACAGAAAACTACTAGGAGGCAAAGGAACTGGGCAAAGAAAAAAAGGACGGGTCAAAACAAAGAAGGAATGCAGAAATAAGCATCAGACAGGCCAGGTGCCTGCATTTAGGGCTAGTTCTAGCTCCTATGAACCAAACCCTTGCATTTATATGAGATCTTCATTGTACCACTTTTGATTGGGCTAATTTGAGTTGCTCTCTTACCTTTGCAACAAATCTTATTTAAATACAAATGAGAAAAGTTTAATTTATTCCACTTAAATAAAACAGTATAGTGCAGGTGTTAAAGGAGTATATAGATTGTAGCATTAGACCGCTTGGAATCAAATCTAGGTCCTTTACTATAAAATGTGAAACTTTGGGCAAGTTATCTAAAACCTCCATTCCCATCTTACAGAAATATTATTAACGGAAACAATGAGAGTATCTCCACCTCAAGTTAGGCTGTAAGGATTAAATGAGATGTTTGTAAAGTGCTTCGTATATACAGAAAACAAGGATTAAATGTTAGCTATTATTACTATTAATTGGCATGCACTTCTTTTCTCTTACTCAATATAAACATCTTTTCCTTAGACCATAATTAAGAAAGAAAAAAATCTTACTTCTGGATATAAAAATCTGGTTGTTTTTTTTTTTAATTTACTAGTACAATGCAACCACATGACTTAACTCCAGGGACTCTCTCACCTTTTGTACATTTTGCAGAACTAATAACATTAAATACTCTGAAAACATCTTTCATCTTAATGAAATCATTTTTCCACAACAGGATAAAAATGTTACATCAATATCAGATATACTTATCTAAAGCATCAACATTTTTAAAAATTCCAAAACATAACAACTCTTAGAAGACAACAAAATAAACCTATTTAATAAAATAATTATTTTATTCTAGAATTATTATGTCTAGAATCAATATGCAGACCTATTATAATAACAAGAAATACAAAGGGAACAAATACATAGTAGCTTCCATTAAGGCCTTTTAATAACAAACAATTTCAAATCCAAAGACAAGTGATACGACCATTTACTGTGTTTTTAACCCTACTAATGCCTGGATCATATTCAATTCATCTCTTACACTCAAATAGTTATTTACTTCCTACAAAGAATTTATAGTTATTTTAGAGACATCAGAGTAATGGTGGCATGAGAGATACTCCTGATATCTTCCCTTGAAGTTTCAATGAATTGAACTAAAACAGAGCAAAGGAACCCCAACTGGGCTCACAGGTGTGCCTAAAATATCCACATGCACCAAATGGACTAAAGGTGGGACTGGGTGAAAAGGGGGGTGGAAGATAAAAGGCATTCACAGTTGGTTCTGGGGAAGAGACAAACCCAGAGTTTTTTTCTTTTCTGGACTATGGGGAGGAGAAGCTCGGGTGTCTGGATTTTGTCTGAAGGGTACAAAGAGGGAAACTGGGAGTGACTGGGTCTCCTTCTGCCAGGAGGAGTGGTGAGATAGAAGGGCAGAGGCGGAGATAAACCAAAGCACCAGAGCGTGGGGTTATGGCCAGGGTTCCCACCGTCTGCCTACAGCCAGCACTCAGCAGAGAGAAAACCAAAGTGCAGCCCCCAGCCTCCCAGACTCAGCCTCCCTCACCTCACTGTATGAAGAGTGGCAGAGACAAACTCCAAAGCTAGCTCTCCAGAGCCACTCTCTCCCCTGAAGAACAGAGGTGCTCCGTGTCTGGTCCATTAATCTATTGAGACATGGGGAGAAGCACCTGGAGGCCTGCAATTGCCATTGCTAGAACCAGAAAGCTGAAGCCATTAAGCCCTCACAACATGTCCAACCCATCAATGCGTATATAGCCCCGCCTACATCATTGTAACAGCAACATCTTAGTGGAGGACAGTTCAGGAACTTCACAGAGCTGAAACTTGTAATGCAGTGACACCTACTATAAGAAACCTCTCAAAACTAAAATTTATTTTTGCTTCATTTTTTTCCTTTTTTCTTATTCTTTTTTTTCCTCTTTCTCTCTTTTGAATTTCACTTTCTTTAATTTTTATATAGTTTATTATTTTCTTCTGGGTGTTTTGTTTTTGTTTCTGTCTTTGTTTTGTTTTCAATCTTTTTTTCTGTGGTTTTTCTTCTTGGCATAATATTTTTAATTTTTTAATTTTTTCAGTTGTTTCTTGATAGGGTTTTTTGTTTTTTTTTTGTATTTTTCTGAAGCTGGAAACGGGAGAGACAGTCAGACAGACTCCCGCATGCGCCCGACCGGGATCCACCTGGCACACCCACCAGGGGGCGACGCTCTGCCCACCAGGGGGCGATGCTCTGCCCCTCCGGGGCGTCGCTCTGTTGCGACCAGAGCCACTCTAGCGCCTGGGGCAGAGGCCAAGGAGCCATCCCCAGCGCCCGGGCCATCTTTGCTCCAATGGAGCCTCGGCTGCGGGACGGGAAGAGACAGAGAGGAAGGAGAGGGGGAGGAGTGGAGAAGCAGATGGGCGCTTCTCCTGTGTGCCCTGGCCGGGAATCGAACCTGGGACTTCCGCACACCAGGCCGACACTCTACCACTGTGCCAAATGGCCAGGGCTCTTGATACTTGATAGGGTTCTTAACAAAACCATGCTCAAATGCCATCAAGGAAGAAGAAATCAAATGCCATGGCTACACAGGACAAAGAGTCCAGAAAGAAAATGAAAAATCTCCAGAAGACAAATCTCAATTATATGGAAACTTTGGAGTTAAATGATAGGGAATTCAAAATTGAAGTCCTGAAAATCTTCAACGAGAAGTGAGAAAACACCAATAGGCAACTCTCTACTGGGTATCTACCCTAAAAACTCAAAAACATTGGTACGTAAAGACACATGCACCCCCAAGTTCATCGCAGTATTATTCACAGTGGCCAAGACATGGAAACAACCACAGTGTCTCTCAACAGAGGATTGGATAAAGAAGATGTGGTACATATATACAATGGAATACTACTCAGTCATAAGAAATGAAGACATATTGACATTTACAACAACATGGATGGGCCTTGAGAACATTATACTGAGTGATATAAGTAAGTTAGAAAAAAGCTAAGAACTGTATGATTTCATACATACATAGGTGGGATATAAAACTGAGGCTCATGGACATAAATAAAAGTGAAGTTGCCGTGAACCAGCACGGCTAGTAATTCCAGGTCCTGAGTGGGAACTGTGAGGAATTAAGAAAAATAGGCTTAAAAAGAAAAAGGATGGGCTCGGGAGGTCTCTTTGCAATGCAAGAGATAGTTTGCAAAAAGCAAGCCTCCACCCCCCTACCTGCTTTATTTATAAGGCAAAGTGAGGCCATTAGCAAATCAAAGAGATCTCTGAACACATTTCCAAGACAACCCAAGAATTCTACCAAGTGTAGAAAACCCCTACCATATATAACATCTTAACTTCACATAACAAAGGACTGCCTCCAGTCTTTCTGAGGGACGGGAGGGGGGGGGAATAGGATAGGGGGACGGAGTATAAACAATGCAGCACCACACCTAAGATGAAGCTGTGGAAGAAAATATAGTCTTTAGCAACTTCACAGAACAAGTGAGGTGGGGGTTGGGCAGACTGTCAGCTTACTGCCAGTTCCCCACACCTGTTCCCCCAAAAACCTAAACTGCAAAGACCCTGTTGGCTTTCAGCCCCCAACATGAAGTGGTTACCAGGAGGAGGGAGACAGAGAAGAGGGAGATGAAGGAGGGATGGGTAGAAGGGTGTAAAGAGGGACAAATATAAGGTGATAGAAAATGATTTGACTTTGGGTGATGAGTATAGAACATAATCAACAGATCAAACGATATAAAAATGTTTACATGAAAGCTATGTACTCTTACTGATCAATGTCACCCTGTTGAATTTAATTTTTTAAATAAAATTTTAAAAAAATAATTTCTAGCTGTTTTAATATTTATCTATATCATTCTCCTCTGATTTAGATAGTTTGGGTTCTCCTGTTTGATAGCAAAGAAATTAGATCAACTTTTAAAATTATACCAAAACTTTTAAAGTTCACAGTTTATTTTATTAATTTGTTCCCACCTACCCCTACAATCCACTAATAAAATTTAAAATGTTATTTTTACTTCAATAACATTTACTAACTTTCATACCTCACTGAATCTCTGTCCATTAAAGGCACAATTTGGTATAGGCAAAAACAGCTAATATTTGAGTGCTACTTCATATAAAGTAACAACTCAATAAAATAATGAGTAATCCAATTTTGATATAGACAAATAATTTAAACAGACACTTCACCAATAAGCAAAGAAATACTGATTAGCATCATTAATCATCAGAGAAATCTAGAAATTAAAACCATAATACTACATACACCCTAAAAGGGTTAAAATTTAAAAGACTGACAACACCAAATATTCATGAGCTTGTAGAATAGCTGCAACTGTCACACATTGCTGTTAGGGGTATAAAATGGTACAACCACTTTGAAAAAAGTAGTGGCAGTTTCTCATAAAATTAAGGATATTGCCCTGGGCAGGTAGCTCAGTTAGTTAGAAAATCGTCCCCATATATAAAGGCTGTAGGTTTGATCCCTGGTCAGGACACATACAAGAATCAACCAATGAATGCATAAATAAGTGAAACAACAAATCGATGTCTCTCTTTCTCTCTCTCTCTCTCCAGCTCCTTCTTCTCTCTCTAAAATCAATATTTAAAAATTAAGTATAAATGCACCTATGATCCCAGAAATCCAACAGCTAAAAATTTACCCAACAGAAATGAAAAAGTACTTTCAGAAAAAGACTCATAATAGTATTCATAGGGGTTTTATTCATTATAGCCAAAAATTGGAAACAGTCAAAACAAAAAACTGTTGTATATTCACACAATGGAATATTATGCAGCAAAAAAGGAACAAACTTCTGACAGATACTAACAATGAGGCTGCACCTCAAAAACATGGTCAGTGAAAGCCTTTCAAAAAAGGAGTATATACTGTATGACTCTATTTATATGAAATTCTAGAATGGGCAAAATTAATCTATGGTTTAAAAAAAATGAGAACAGTGAGTAACTGCCTCTGGGAAGGTGGGGGAAAGAACTGACTGGAAAAAAGTAAAAGGGAACATTCTGGGGTAATGATACTGCACTGTATCATTGATGGGGGGTTGGGTTATACAGATATGTAAAATATCTAGGAGTGTAAACTTAAGATTTGTGTGTGTATCTTATTTCTGTAAATTTTATATAAAAAGAAAAAGGTAAATAAAAAATACTGAATCTAATTCATGATATGCATAACAAAGTCATTATGGGAGAGTATACTGATATCAACAATTTAATTCATTACTAAAGAAATGAATAGATGGATTAATATATGATAAAATAGGTATTGTAGAATATTAAATGTACAATCTAGGTACAATTTAGGTAGTGGACATGCTGTGTTCACTATAAACTTTTCAACTATGATACAGCTTTGAAATTTTTCATATCAAATGTAGAAACAAAACAAAACGAAAAACAAATCCAATCCTTCAAAGTTCAACTAAAAATCAATTATTGCCATGAGCCCTTTCCTGTAATCCTTAGCATTCCGAACACTAATCTTACTGCATATAACACTCACCTGGTAATTTCATATCTTATCACAGATTGTCTTGTAGTTTTAAAATACAGTGTAAGCCTCTGGGGGCTGCTTCTTGATAGTGAGGACAAGTAAGACTGTGTGTGTAATTATAAATTATTTTACAAGCCATAATTTCCAAAAGACTACTAACCTGTCATCAACTAAAATATAAATATGTATATGTATACACAACACAAACAAACACACATACTGAAAACTAAAATAAAAGCCATGATAAGTTTGCTTGGCCTGTGATGGTACAGTGGATCAAGTGTCGACCTGAAATACTGAGGTTACTAATTTGAAACCCTGGGCTAGCCAGGTCAAGGCACATAAAACAAGCAATCAACAAACAACTAAAGTGAAGCAACTATGAGTTGATACTTCTTGGTTGTTCCCCCCCCCAAAAAAAATCAATAAATTAAATAAATAAATCTTTTTAAAAATGATAACTTTAAACCAAGGGCCCTTGATTTTTTTAGTCCTTGATTATTAGCAAAATAGGCCAACTGAATTGAATGAGTTCACTTCTGTACACAGAATTGGTTGGGCTTTCTCAAAACATTTTCTGAAGAGCTATAGCACCAGAGGTCTCAGATCTTTATCCGAGGGTAAAAGAAGCCTCAAAGAATTATATGGAGTCTCTAATTTTATGACCACATGAAATGAGAAAACAACCCTGGCTCAATGGTAGAGCATTGGCCCAGCGTGTGGATATCACAGGTTCAATTCCTGGTCAGGGCACATAGGAGAAACAACCATCTGCTTCTCCACCCCTCCCCCTCTCCCTTCTCTCCATCTCTCTTTCTCCTCCTGCAGCCATAGCTCGATTGGAGCAAATTGGTCCTGGACACTGAAGATATAGCTTCATGGCCTCACCTGAGGCACTACAATAGTTCAGTTGCAGAAAAACAAAGCAATGGCCCCAGATGAGCTGATCATCACCCCATAGGGCAGGGGTCCCCAAACTTTTTACACAGGGGGCCAGTTCACTGTCCCTCAGACCGTTAGAGGGCCGGACTATAAAAAAAAACTATGAACAAATTCCTATGCACACTGCACATATCTTATTTTAAAGTAAAAAAACAAAACGGGAACAAATATATTTAAAATAAAGAACAAGTAAATTTAAATCAACAAACTGACCAGTATTTCAATGGGAACTACAGGCCTGCTTTTGGCTAATGAGATGGTCAATGTGCTCCTCTTACTGACCACCAATGAAAGAGGTGCCTCTTCTGGAATTGCGGCGGGGGCCGGATAAATGGCCTCAAGGGGCCACATGCGGCCCGCGGGCCGTAGTTTGGGGACCCCTGCCATAGGGGGCTTGCTAGGTGGGTCCTGGTTGGGGTGCATTCAGGAGTCTCTCTGCCTCCCCCCTTCTCACTTAAGGGAAAAAAAACATGAGAAAACACATATAAAAAGTGATGACATTCTTTAACACTGATCGACATCTTATTGTAATCCTAAAGAAGTTTTACTACTTTCCAGTTTCAAACATTATGCACGATATATACACAGGACCATATAATCCCCTGTCACTATATAGATACCTTCTTTCTATAGCTGTTAAAGGTCAATAATAAACCATTTAAGAATCTTCTGCTATCCTCATTTAAATTAAAAAATCAGCACAAGAAATCAAGATTTATGTATGAAGAAAAGTAAATTAAGCATATATATTATTCATATTTTACAGTAATATTAATGATTCTATTTTTATCCCAAAAAGAAAAATCATGAAGCTAAAAATATCAGGTACAATAATTACTAAAACAAGGGTTTTTTTTATTATTTGAATTATCAAGATATACTCTGGAAGAAACAACAGAATGACCACTGTACTCTTAAAATATTAATAACTATGGTTAGTTCAAACTACAGAAATGTTAATTACTAATATTAAAAGAAATGTAATAACTGCTACTGGACTTAACATATTTAAATAAGCAGATCTTTCCTGCTAATCTGATGTGTAAATCAGAATAAGTACCTAAATATACAGGCTTTAGATTTCTCATTTAAAGTGAAGAGTTTGTACAAAACCTCTAGGTTGTGCTTAAGAATATATAAACTCTTGAACATATTAGAGAATATTTAACTACAGTTATTGCATACAAAGGAAAATATGTCATATTGAGTGGAAATTTTAGGCTGGCTGAACAAATTCAATATAGTAAAAAATCCTTATGGATAAAGTGAGGGAATACAAGTCAAAGTTATCCATCTAAAAAGCAAAAAATAAACTAAAAGTAAAAAGAAAAAAGAATTTTAAAAAATTAGTATAGTTTAAGGGGCCTCTGGGACAACATCAAGCATAAAAACATTTGTATCATAAGGGTACCAAAAGGAAAAGATAAAAAGCAAGGGACTGAGAATCTATCTGAAGAAATAATGACTGAAAATTTCCCTGACTTGGCAAAAGAAATAGACAAGTCCAGGAAGCACAAATCTCAAATAAGATAAAGCCAAGCCTGACCAGGCGGTGGCTCAGTGGATAGTGTCAGACTGGGACACAGAGGACCGAGGTTCAAGACTCCGAGGTCGCCAGCTTGAGTGCAGACTCATCTGGTTCGAGCACAGCTCACCAGCTTGAACCCAAGGTCACTGGCTTGAGCAAGGAGTTACTCGCTCTGCTGTAGCTGCCTGGTCAAGGTATATATGAGAAAGCAACCAATGAACAACTAAGGTGCCGCAACAAAGAACTGATGCTTCTCATCTCTCTCCCTTTCTGTCTGTCCCTATCTGTCCCTTTCTCTGTCTCTCTGTATCTGTCACACACAAAAAAAATGTCAAAAGTTAAAGTAAAAAAGAAAACCTTTTTCTTTCAATTTTAAAATTGATTTGAGAGAGAGAGAGAAAGAGAAAGAGAGAAACATCAACTTGTTGTCCTACTCATTTTGGTATTCACTGGTTGATTCCTGTATATATGCTCTGACCAGGGACCAAACCCGCAGCCTTAACATATCGGGACAATGCTCCAACCAATCAAACTACTCAGTCAGGGGCAAGACAAAGAGAAAATATTAAAAGCAGCAAAAGAAAAGCAGTGAGTTATATACAAGGAAGCTCCCATAAGACTGGTCAGGGCACATAGGAGAAAAAAAAGTTTTGGGGTTTTTTGGGGGTTTTTTTTGGGGGGGGGTATTTTTCTAAAGCTGGAAACAGGGAGGCAGTCAGACAGACTCTGGCATGAGCCCGACCGGGATCCACCCAGCACGCCCACCAGGGGGTGATGCTCTGCCCCTCCGGGGCATCGCTGTCACAACCAGAGCCACTCTAGCGCCTGGGGCAGAGGCCAAGGAGCCATCCCCAGCACCCGGGCCATCTTTTGCTCCTATGGAGCCTCGGCTGCGGGAGGGGAAGAGAGAGACAGAGAGGAAGGAGAGGGGGAGGGGTGGAGAAGCAGATGGGCGCCACTCCTGTGTGCCCTGGCCGGGAATCAAACCCGGGACTTCCGCACGCCAGGCCGATGCTCTACCACTGAGCCAACTGGCCAGGGCCATCATCTGATTTCTTAACACAAATTTTGCAGTCCAGACTGACCAGGTGGTGATGCAGAGGATAGAGCATTGGATTGGGATGTTGAGGACCCAGGTTCAAACCCCTGAGGCCTCTGGCTTGAGCATGGGCTCATCCGGCTTGAGTGCAATCTCACTAGCTTGAGTGCAGGCCCACCAGCTTGAGCAGGGGTCGCAGGCTTGAGTGTGGGATCAGAGCCATGACCCCATGGTTGCCGGCTGAGTCCAAGGTCGCTGGCTTGAGCAAGGGGTCACTTGCTCTGCTGGAGCCCCTCTCTTCCATCAAGGCACATATGAGAAAGCAATCAATGAACAACTAAGGTGCTGCAACAAAGAATCTGTGCTTTTCATCTCTCTCCCTTCCTGTCTGTCTGTCCCCATCTGTCCGTCTGTCCCTCCTTCTCTCACTCACTTAAAAATCAGTGAATGCATAAATAAGTGGAACAAATCAATGTTTCTCTCACTTGTATTCCCCCTTCCTCTCTCTCTCTCTCAAATCAATCAATAAATAATTTTAAAATAAATAAAATATAAAAAAAAAAAAAAGTAGAACTACCTTATGACCCAGCAATCCCACTTCTTGGTATTTATCTGAAAAAATTCAAAACACAAATTCAAAAAGATATATGCAACCCTATTTTCACTGTAGCACTATTTACAATAGCCAAAATATGGGAGTAACCAATGTGTCCATCAATGAATGAATGGATAAAGAAGAGATAATACATATATACAATGGAATATTACTTGGCTATAAAAGGAATGAAATTTTACCATGGATGGACCTATAGGGTATTATGCTATGTGAAACAAGTCAGAAAGAGAAAGTCAAATACCATATGTTTTCACTTATATGTGGAATCAAAATATAAAATAAAATAAACAAAACAGAAACAAACTCAGAGATACAAAGAACAAACTGATGTGAAAAAGGGAAAAGGGTTCCAGAGCCATCGCCTTGAGGACCATGTTGCTTCCGAATATTCTGATCACCGCTACACCAGGGGTTGGAAAAACCACGCTAGGCAAAGAACTTGCATCAAAATCAGGACTGAAATACATTAATGTGGGTGATTTAGCTCGAGAAGTCTGATCATTGGATATCATGGAGTCTGGCAAGATGGCTTCTCCCAAGAGCATGCCGAAAGATGCACAGATGATGGCACAAATCCTGAAGGATATGGGGATTACAGAATATGAGCTAAGAGTTATAAATCAGATGTTGGAGTTTGCTTTCCGATATGTGACCACAATTCTAGATGATGCAAAAATTTATTCAAGCCATGCTAAGAAAGCTACTGTCGATGCAGATGTGCGATTGGCAATCCAGTGTCATGCTGACCAGTCTTTTACCTCTCCTCCCCAAGAGGTTTTTTATTAGATATTGCACAGCAAAGAAATCAAACCCCTTTGCCACTGATCAAGCCATATTCAGGCCCTAGATTGCCACCTGATAGATATTACTTGACTGCTCCAAACTATAGACTTAAGTCTTTACAAAAAAAGGCACCTACTTCAGCAGGAAGAATAACAGTTCCACGGTCAAGTGTTAGTTCAGTTACTAGCAGACCAAGTACTCCAACACTTGGCACACCAACCCCACAATCCATGTCAGTTTCAACTAAAGTAGGGACTCCAATGTCCCTCACAGGGCAAAGGTTTACAGTACAGATGCCCACTTCACAGTCCCCAGCTGTAAAAGCATCAATTCCTGCAACATCAACAGTTCAGAATGTTCTGATTAATCCATCGTTAATTGGGTCCAAAAACATTCTCATTACCACTAATATGGTGTCATCACAAAACACTGAATCATCAAGTGTGCTGAAAAGAAAACGTGAAGATGAAGATGAAGATGACGATGATGATGATGAAGATGACTATGATAACTTGTAATCTAGCCTTGATGCATGTAACATGTACACTTGATCTTGTCTCCACTATACTGAGATTAAACATGCATGCTGGTTGTTTTCAAGTTGTGTTTTAGAAAACTTAAATAATATTCAATGAGTAAATACAGGTACCATAGTTTTTCGTTGAGATTTTGTATTTTCTTTAATAGAATTCATAATGATTTTCATTGGCCTTTAAGTGTAAGAAATAAAGTTGTCATTCATAAAAAAAAAAAAAAAGAAAAGAAAAAGGTAAAGGGATTAAGAAGTACAAACTGACAGTTACAAAATAGTCAAAAGGATGTAAAGTACAGCATAGGGTACCAGTCAATAATATTGTAATAATTTTATAAGGTGTCAGGTCAGGACTAGACTTATCAAGGGGATCGCTTCATAAGTTATATAATGTCTAAGCACTAAACTGTATACCTAAAACTAATATAATATTGAATGTCAAATGTATTAAATTTTTAACTTTAAAAAAAGTAAAAAGCGCCTGACCAGGCGGTGGCGCAGTGGATAGAGCGTCGGACTAGGATGCCAAGAATCCAGGTTCAAGACCCCGAGGTCGCCAGCTTGAGGCGAGCTCATCTGGTTTGAGCAAAAGCTCACCAGCTTGGACCCAAGGTCGCTGGCTCGAGCAAGGGGTTACTTGGTCTGCTGAAGGCCCGCGGTCAAGGCATATATGAGAAAGCAATCAATGAACAACTAAGGTGTCGCAATGCGCAATGAAAAACTAATGATTGATGCTTCTCATCTCCGTTCCTGTCTGTCTGTCTGTCCCTGTCTATCCCTCTCTCTGACTCTGTCTCTGTAAAAAAAAAAAAAAAGTAAAAAGTAAAAGTATTTAATATTCAAAATTTACATAACACTAACACTACTTGAGAAAAGTTTTCCAAACAAGTCTTAAAACAATAAGGACCTGATAACTATAAAAAATATCCATGATTTCTGAAATGAATATAAAAGAATTAAAACTACAAGATAATTCAAGGTGTTTACATGAAAGTACCTCCATCTTAGGTAAAGCCTACAATGAGATATTTGGTGACAGCAGGCAACTTGGAGATCTTAAAGCTTAACATAGTCAAATTCCAAGATGGCTCTACTGCCATATTCTCCTCATCATGGCTCCAGAGTATTCCTTAAAGGGAAAGAATATCCAGCAACCATAATCTTCCCCACTGCTTCCACCAGTGATTCAGTCTCCTAATAATTAAAATACATAGAGGCCCTGGCCGGTTGGCTCAGTGGTAGAGCGTCGGCCTGGCGTGCAGAAGTCCCGGGTTCGATTCCCAGCCAGGGCCCACAGGAGAGGCGCCCATCTGCTTCTCCACCCCTCCCCCTCTCCTTCCTCTCTCTCTCTTCCCCTCCCACAGCTGAGGCTCCATTGGAGCAAAGATGGCCCGGGCACTGGGGATGGCTCCTTGGCCTCTGCCCCAGGCGCTAGAGTGGCTCTGGTAGCGGCAGAGCGACGCCCCGGAGGGGCAGAGCGTCGCCCCCTGGTGGGCAGAGCGTCGCCCCCTGGTGGGCGTGCCGGGTGGATCCCGGTCGGGTGCATGCGGGAGTCTGTCTGACTCTCTCTCCCCACTTCCAGCTTCAGAAAAAATAAAAAATAAAATTAAAATACATAGAGAAACTAAATTTGGTTTCTCATCAGAAAAATACTGAAAATAACTGATTTAGTGATTATAATAATACACTAAGAATTCTTTTTAAGGAAGATAATATAGGAAGATGCCTGTTTAAAGACACAGTGGGAACAGGAGAAGATGGCATCTAGGCTGGCATCTCACCTAAATAAACTCATCATTCAATATTCATTTCACATACTTATTAAAGGTCTTTAAAGTGTTGATATTTTAGTAGGCACCAGGAATATAAAAATGATTAGGATACAGCCCTAACCAGGTAGCTTAGTTGGTTAGATGTCATCCCGAAACACCAAGGTAGCAGGTTTGACACCCCAGTCAGAGCACATATAAGAATCAACCAATGAATGCATGAAAAAATGGAACAAATTCATTTTTCTTTTTCTAAAAATCAATCAATGAAGCTACAGTCCCTGTCTTAAAGGGCTCACAGACAAGTATAAAAGTCATCAACATAATCAACACAAGGTACGTATATATTGTTTAAATGATAAAATATCTATACTTCCAGTAGAAATTAATATGAAAACATTCAGGGAAGTCCATAAAAATCATATACAGCTGAAATTTTATAAAACATGACTAAATATTTTGTATAAGTATGAAGAGCAGGTAGACACATAGGTAAAAATAATAGCTGCCGCTTTTTGAGGGTTTTTTTCCCTGCTAGGCAGAATACCCTGCTATGATCTCATTTAATCCTCATAACAATCTTATGAAGCAAGAACTATTATTACTATTACCCCAGGTTTACAGAAGATAAAGTAAGCTCAATAGTGCAATCTGTCCACAGTCACACTCCAGTAGGTAGTTAAGTAAAAATTCAAACTCAGGTTGTCTGATTGGAGAATTTATGCTCATTTGTGACCAACCAACCAATTATACTACCTCATGCAGACACTCGCTGCACAGGCACAGAGCAGGAGACGACAGTACCTGAGCAATTAAAAGACCTCCCATCCAAGGATGGAGCACTAAAGTTGTAAAGAGTCAAGACGCCACTCACTGTGGTTGGGAAGAAGAGTATCCGGTCATGTAGGACACCACGACTGCATGACTAAGGTAATGCAGATTTCCTCTGCTACTGCTACTGTGTACAGATACCTTGAGGCATCCTGGGTATAAATTTGAAGCCAGTATGATACTAAAAGATTAAACACAAAGTGACATAATCATTTTATTCGAAAAAAATTACTCTGGTAATAATATGGAACTAGCTGGAGAATTTTACTGAAAGAGGAGGAATACGCAGGTTCCGATGGCAGATCTCAGGTTGTCTTCTAACAGCTACAGTGATGATAGTGGTGGCAGTGATGGTGGTGATAACAGAAGTCTCAACTTTAACCAGGGTTATGGCCCACATATCCCAGTATTCTCTTTAGCTAAATTTCAGCCAAAGGAAATGTGGACCTTTAAAGAAAAGGAACTATCCTTTCTTCTCCACTGTCTCCATCCTCCTACCTAGAACACTGATGTGTTAGAGCTAAGATGTTAAGTATAAAGCTGGAAGCAGCCTAGGTCCTGATGGTTATACAAACCAAAAACTGCCTAAACCCAGACCTTTATGTGACAGAAATTTCTATATTTGCTGAAGACATTTATGTTAGCTCTCTACAAAGGTAGCCAAACCTTCATCCTGAGTGCTCTTTATAGTAATTGAAAAAAGGACTGAAAAGGACCTGAATTATGGCACTGACCGTGGGATCAGACAAAAACAGAGGAATGTGAGAAAAATTTAGGAGGAAAAATAAAACACTTGTGAAAGTGAGGGAGAATGGGAAAAGAGTGGCCAGTATCTAACTTGGGTGAATGACCAAGAGGAAAGAGTCTGAGGAACCCAATACGTTTCCTTAAATTCAATTTCATAAGAATTGAATTTCCAATTCTTAGGAAACATCCAGGCGGATTCTTTTTTGTAGGCAGTTCCACCTCCTTGTCCCTACATACATATGCCTGCTAGTGTCTTCTTGATGTCTTACAGCTGTCCAAAACCACCCAATCGTGACAAATTTTGTAGGTTTCATACTTTTAAAAGAATTTTCTCTTTCTCTTCTAGTCAGACTGACCAAGTCTAGCAAAATCAAATAATGTCCCCCACATCCTAAATCACTCAATACTTGACTGAATAGCTGAAAGAAGGCCATTTGGCACTCCACTTATGAAAGGCCGCAAACTTTTCTTTAAAGGAGAAGAGTCCAGCTTCCCTAAACGCTCCACTCTTACTAGTCTTACCCAGCGATTTTCAACTTTTCATCTCATGGCACACATGAACTAATTATTAAAATTTTGCAGCACACCAAAAAATGTATTTTTTGAAAACCTGACAAAAAAAGAAGAAAGAACAGGTATATTTTTGATTAACTTACACTGGATGACTATTGTTAGGTTAGCTGTTGGCATTTTTTAATTTGACAATCTAAGGGAAAAGAGGTCAGTGTTCCTGACTAAAGAATTAGGTATTGGATGTTTTAAAAATTTTTGCACAGCCTGGCGCAGTGGATAGAGCATCAGACTGGGACACAGGACCCAGATTCCAAACCCTGAGGTCACTGGCTTCAGAGTGGGCTTATCCGGCTTGAGGGGCAGGGGTCGCTGACTTGAGTGTGGGATGATAGATATGACCTCATGGTGGCTAGCTTGAGCCCAAAGGTCGCTGGCTTGAGCCCAAGGTTGCTGGCTTGAGCAAGGGATAACTCATTCTGCTGGAACACCCCAGTCAAGACACATATGAGAAAGCAATCAATGAACAACCAAGGCTCCACAGTGAAGAATTGATACTTTTCATCTCTTTCCCTTCCTGTCTGTGTGTCCCTATCTGTCCCTCTCTCTATCTCTGTAACAAAATAAATAAACATTTCTTGAATAAACAAATAATTAAATAATATACTGATCTGGGGATCCCCTAGTTTCAACAGAGACTTTGTGCACATATAACAACATGAGCCTTAGACTAAAAAATCCAGGATTCAGATATTGATACCACCAGTTCCAGCTATATAACCTTGAACAAATTAATGTCTCCAAGCCTCAATAACTTAACCTACCTTATATATTTGTTGTAAGAAACTGATGAAATTAAATAAAGCCTTGCACGCAGTATTTAATAAATGGCAGCCATTAATAGAAATGTTTGCCATCTTTCACACAATAAAAAAAAGGTATCATATAATCTCCTGAAACATATTATGATAATTTTGTCAAATGCTATATAATGTTTTCAAATATCCTTCATTCTTTTACAACCACATTTCTCAAACACACAATCTGAACAAAAACAACGAAAGGGAATTCAAGAGAGGGAAGGAGGGTAATACAGTTTTAGTAATACAGTTACTTGTATTTTTAAAAACCTTCAGTTTTTCACTACCCTAAATGAATCCTTACTGTTGTCCCCTTTCATTTCTTTGTTCTAAAAAAAATGAGTTTTATTAACCTAATCCTTGTAGATTTTGGTTTACTCGGGCTAAAATTATTTGGTAAAACATCTCAAAAAAAACCCAAGTAACATTCTTTTCAAATTCCATACAACTGCGTGGGACAATTATATAAAGCATTTGTAAAATTCACTCCAGTCCCACCCAACTGCTACTTTCCATTGTAAATTAATTTTCATTCTATTATTTAAGTTTGTTCTGACATTTGATTTGTCTAAATGTAAATACTTAGTTTAAGTTGGAAATAAAAAAGGTCATATTTTTACCTACAAGCAGATATCATTAAGTATATAAATTTTTTTCACTTAAAAACTTGACCAAAATCTAGTAATTTTCTTTAAACAGGAATTTTCCATTTCAAAATTTTAAATCTTACATTTTAAATACACCACAACAATAGAATATTTGCTTAAAGGAGAAAATAACTTGAGATGTCAAGATCCCAAACAAGTTCACTGTTTTCTTCAAATCACGGTAGGTACGGACCTTGTAAACTAATAAAGTACTGAGAGTTACAATGAACCAAGGAGGAGGAAATCAGGTACATTCTGATCTCATTGGTGAGAAATGGGCCTTTCAAATAAAAAACTTCTTTTTCGTAACAGTCTATTAGGGAAATCACTGAAAGAAAGCCCGACAAATATGACTACTCAATAAATACTCAGTAAGTAACTATTCACCTCACATTAGGTAATCTGCTAAAATAATAGAACCATCTCTGCTGAAAGGACTTTATTTTTCTATTTCAAAGATTTCTCTACTCATAGAATACTGGGATTTAGTCAGACCATGGGCTCAATGGACTCTTGTAGCCTGGATAAATCAGACGAATACAAAAGGCAATTCCTTGGTTTTTTCAGAACTCAGATCCTGGTTTTTCAGTAGTCTTAGGACATAATGAAGGCCAAAGACAAGTAGCAAATTGTATCATTTCAGCAGCATTACTGGAATTAAATATATGGTCTGACATCCCACATTCAGTTCTTTAGCACTCTCACCTTTGTGAAGCTATGCTGTTTCCTCTATTGTGGCATAAGTAATAAATTTTAAGTGATTTTTTTTCCTAATTAAAATTGACACAATTTTTCTGGAAGACAATTGAGGAATATACCACAAACCTATTTATCAAAATGTTCTTTTGGCTTTCAGGAACGGCTGGAATAAGAACTTAAATGATGTTTCCAAAGCCCTGTATCTCTCTTCATTTTTTGGCTTTCTTAGCCTTTGTTCAATATTTATACTCCCAAAACACAGTAAGGAAAATAGTCATTGGCAGCACCAACTTAATCACAGTGTTCCTACCTTAGTCATCCCCAGAGATAAAAGACTTCCTTGTTCCTTCCAAAGGAAAAAGACCTAGATTTGGTTCTGATTAGCCCGGCTTAAGGTAAAGGGTGCAATAGCTAGAAGTAAGTTTCCCTTGGGACCACAGTGAATAATAGACATGTTTCCCCATTACTCCGCTGTAAAAGAGAATGAAATATTACCATTTGCAACAACATGGATGGACCTAGAGGGTATTATGCTATATGAAATAAGTCAGACAGAAAAAAACAAATACCACATGTTTTGACTTATATGTGAAATCTGAATAGCAAAATAAATGAACAAACAAAATATATTGGAGAACAGACTGATGGTCGCCAGATGGGAGGGAGAGTTGGAGGACTGGGTAAAAAACATAAGGGGATTAAGAAACTACAAATTGGTAGTTACAAAATAGTCACAGGTATGTAAAGTACAGGAAATATAGTCAATAATATTTTAATAACTACATACAATACCAGGTGGGTACTTGAAATATCGGGGGTATAACTTTGTAAAGTGTATGACTGTCTAACCACTATGCAGTACACCTGAAACTAATATAGAATAATACTGAATGCAAACTGCAATTGAAAAATAATATGGCCCTGGCCGGTTGGCTCAGTGGTAGAGTGTCGGCCTGGCGTGCAGGAGTCCTGGGTTCGATTCCCGGCCAGGGCACACAGGAGAAGCTCCCATCTGCTTCTCCACCCCTCTCCCTCTCCTTCCTCTCTCTCTCTTCCCCTCCCGCAGCCAAGGCTCCATTGGAGCAAAAGTTGGCCCAGCGCTGAGGATGGCTCTGTGGCCTCTGCCTCAGGCACTAGAATGGCTCTGATTGCAACAGAGCGACGCCCCAAATGGGCAGAGCATCGCCCCCTGGTGGGCGTGCCAGGTGGATCCTGGTCGGATGCGTGCAGGAGTCTGTCTGACTGCCTCACCGTTTCCAACTTCAGAAAAATACAAAAAAAAAATATATATATATATATATAATATACACACACACACACAAAATAAATAAATAAAAAATAAAAATAATATTAAAGAAGATATGCTTCCCAAAGAAAGGGAGTCTGGACAGAAAATTAACAGATGTTCGTTTAAATGTACATATCCTTTGACCCAGCAATTCCACTTCTAGGAATTAAAGCTTATTATTATGTGCCAGAAACTGTTTAAATAATTTACAAAAATAAATTCATTTAATCTTTTAAAATCTGCCTCTATGTGGTAGATACTACTATTTTTTAAGAAGATTTTATTTATTAACTTTAGAGAGAGGAGAGAGACAGGGAGGGAAGAGGGGTAGGGAGGAACAGGAATAATCTACTCATATAGTTGCTTCTACTGGGCCTGAGCTTCAAACCTGTGACCTCAGCTTTCCTGGTCGACGATCACTGTGCCAACCACAGGCCAGGCCATACTACTATTTATTATTATTCTATTTTATAGATACAGAAAAATTAAGTAATTGTCCAAAGCCAGAACTACTAAAAGATAAAACCAGAAATCGAACCCAGATCATCTGGCTCCATCCCAAGCTTTTATCACTAAACTTGACTACCTCTTTATCTACTTGTCCCAAGAATTAAATTTGAATGCAAAGATTTAGCTAGGAGGATTCATCACAACACTATTTATTACAGCAAAAATTCAAAAGTAATCAAAATGTCTCATCATAAAGGACTAACTGGTAAAATTATTATATGTACATTAAATTAAAATAAAACTAAATTCTGTGACATAATATGTATATTTAGAACATGCAAAGTTGCCAATACAATAGTTAAGTTTTAAAAACATAGACTGCATAAACGAACAAAACCCGTGAACTTGTTTTGTAAGTAAAATAAGAATGATACAGATAGATGAGTATGAAAATCTCTGGGAAGTTATCTGTTAAACCATAACCATTTCACACCCCCTAAGAAGGCTATAATCAAAAAGACAGATAATAAGAAAGGAATAGCAATTGCAAAGTCAAGGAGAACAATCTTGATTCCTTAGGAGAAGGGCAAGTACAGTACTTCACTATACTCGAGGCTCACTCATTTGCCAATTATCAGCTACTCACAAACTTCTTAAGTCTTTCAACAATTTCTTCAATAGCCTCAAACCTCATGACATAAGTACAAGTTAACTCTTGGCAACATGGAGATTTCACCATACCATTTCTTTAAAATTATCCATTAAAAATAATCTCTAGTGAGCCTCTATGTAATATGTTCATTGGAGAAAAGACCAGTACGCTATTTTGTTTTGACTTTTAAATTAGATTCTTTGGTAAATAATTAGTAGGAAAAAACATCCATTATACAAGACAGTAAAAAGGAAACAGTAAGATGGACAGCTTTCAAAACTCACTCCTTCAGTTTAACTGAACAAATTAAATCAGTTAAGGACTTAGATGTTTTGAAGCTTATATTACTGTTTTTTCTAAAAAAAAAAAACAAAAAAACTGCTTCAAATAACATTCATGCCTACCGAGTAATAAAAATGGTATCATTATTTGTTCAGATTAAAATTAAACAGGAAAGATTACAAAGCATCAATAAACACAGTTCTACAGAATTTATTATTCTTTTAAAAGTTACAAAAAATACGATGCTTGCTTAGCTGTGCTTTGGTTTGTACATGAATATTATGACTATGTTTCTAAGTAACCTCAGAGTTTTGTCAATGTTGGGAAAATGGGTGGAAAACAGACACAAATACAAAGATATCCTCTTCCCACACTTCTGTATGTATGTCTCCTTTTCTTGTGTTGAATTCTAATACAGCATACCAGTTGGTACTGTACTATAAGTCCTGTAGGGAAGGAGTGGAGTATCTCCTGAAGTACAGTCCTGGAATAATCATCCAGAATCACTGGACAGGAAACTAGAAGCAGTAGAGTGGACCTTGCATAGGTCTGACAGGATTAAACTGTCTGACCCCTACCTAAGGCCTAGACTTATGGAGACATGTTGAAAGGAAAGATAGCTTCCATCATATGACAGCAGGCTAGAAACAAGGCCAGTATCCCTTTATGAAACCATAGATAGAAAAGGAGTAAACTATACCATGCAAACCAGATGACTAACTTAAAAGTCACTCTCTGGCTTTTGTCTTATTTTTTGGCCTTTAAAAAAAGTCTTATTTCAGGATTCCCATCTGTTTAAGATGCGTCTCTGCAAAGGAAGGGGAAATGATTGGGTAGGAAGGTAGTTATTTGGGCCAGAAAGTTAAGAAAAAGTGGCATTGCCTGAGAACACTAGAGAAATAGAAGAATTGGAGCTCCAACGTCAAGCCAGCCCTTTGAAGTGGTGGCTTTCCTTCTATTGCCAACCTTAGAAGATGGGGTATCATTTTATTAAGACACCTAGAGCCTGACCAGGCAGTGGTGCAGTGGATAGAACGTCAGACTGGGATGCGGAGGACCCAGGTTTGAGACCCCGAGGTCGCCAGCTTGAGCGTGGGATCATCTGGCTTAAGCAAAAAGCTCACCAGCTTGGACCCAAGGTCGCTGGCTCGAGCAAGGGGTTACTCGGTCTGCTGAAGACCCACGGTCAAGGCACATATGAGAAAGCAATCAATGAACAACTAAGGTGTCGCAATGAAAAACTGATAATTGATGCTTCTCATCTCTCTCTGTTCTTTTCTGTCTGTCCCTGTCTATCCCTCTCTCTCTCTGTCCCTGAAAAAAAAAAAAATGACACCTAGAAAGCTTCTATACAAGTACCTACAACCAAGTGAAATGTGACAAGGTCTAAAGAGAGGTACTACAGTCAACAGCCAGCAACCTTCTGTCACGTTTGAAATTTTTATAACAAGTATGTATTATTACCACAATAAGTAAAATACTGCTCACAAAAATTAGAAGATATTTCAAAATGAATATGAAGCAATAAAATATCCCCTAGCCTGACCAGGTGGTGGCGCAGTGGATAGAGCGTCGGACTGAGATGCAGAGGACCCAGGTTCGAGACCCCGAGGTCGCCAGCTTGAGTGCAGGCTCATCTGGTTTGAGCAAAAGCCCACCAGCTTGAACCCAAGGTCGCTGGCTCCAGCAAGGGGTTACTCGGTCTGCTGAAGGCCTGCGGTCAAGGCACATATGAGAAAGCAATCAATGAACAACTAAGGTGTTGCAACATGCAATGAAAAATTAATGATTGATGCTTCTCATCTCTCTCCGTTCCTGTCTGTCCCTATCTATCCCTCTCTCTGACTCATTCTCTGTCTCTGTAAAAAATATAAGTAAATAAATAAATAATTTTTAAAATATCCCCTGGCCCTGGCCGGTTGGCTCAGCAGTAGAGCGTCGGCCTGGCATGCGGGGGACCCGGGTTCGATTCCCGGCCAGGGCACATAGGAGAAGCGCCCATTTGCTTCTCCACCCCCCCCTCCTTCCTCTCTGTCTCTCTCTTCCCCTCCCGCAGCCAAGGCTCCATTGGAGCAAAGATGGCCCGGGCGCTAGAGATGGCTCCTTGGCCTCTGCCCCAGGTGCTAGAGTGGCTCTGGTCGCGGCAGAGCGACGCCCCGGAGGGGCAGAGCATCGCCCCTGGTGGGCAGAGCATCGCTCCTGGTGGGCGTGCCGGGTGGATCCCGGTCGGGCGCATGCGGGAGTCTGTCTGAATGTCTCTCCCGTTTCCAGCTTCAGGGGAAAAAAAAAAAAAAATCCCCTAATTTTTGTGAGCAGTATATAAAACAATTTAGTAATAGGTCAATCAAAGAAGAAAAACACTAATATACCAGAACCACAACAGAATGATCAAAGCTGATTAGAAAAATAGATAATCAGTCTGACCAGGCAGTGGCACAGTGGATAGAGCTTTGGACTGGGGTGCAGAGGACCCAGGTTCGAAATCCTGAAGTTGCTGGCTTCAGCGCAGGCTCATCCGGCTTGAGCGCAGTCTCACCAGCTTGAGCTCAGAGTCACTGGCTTGAGCGTGGGATCACAGACATGACCCCATGGTCGCTGCCTTGAGCAAGGGGTCACTTGCTCTGCTGGGGCCCTAACCCCCAATCAAGGAACATGAAAAAGCAGTCAATGAACAACTAAGAAGTAGCAATGAAGAATTGATGTTTCTCATCTCTCTCCTTCCTGTCTGTCCCTATCTGTCTCTCTGTTTGTCTTACACACACAAAAAAAAAACATTTTCAATGCCAGAGATGAAGTGCAGAAAGACAAGAAAAAAAAAATGCATTGAACAAATTGGTTTATGAAAATAATTGGAAAGAAAAAAACTGTCTTAGCTGTTCTAACATAATCTTCATTACTTATCTCTGCTCTCCTGGTCCCAATATTTCAGCCGAATTGAGGGTCTACTCATTGTTTATCGCTGAAGTGCCTTTGCTACTACTACTGCCCCCTTACCTGAAAATCTCTTCCCCGTTCCTCTCCCCCACTCTTCTTTACCCCCAATTCCTATAACAAATATATAGAAAAATTTTAAAGTCACAAAGCTAATTTCAAGTCTCATTTAATTCAGTTTATGAGCTGTATGAAAAGTAGGCAAATTATTTCATCTTAATGGACCCCACAGCATAAATCAATGTGTTACTATAAAGAATCACTGAGATAATGATGTGAAAACACTCAATTTTTTTTTAAAGGACAAACTGAAGATCCAATAGTTTAATAGTCTCTGCCTATAAAGTAAATAAATGCCTTATAAATGTAAGCTGTGTCACAGCTTTCAAAAACAGTATCTATTGATGTCACCAACACAATCATATGGAGAGAACAGGTAGTGATACTAGTAAAAGTTAGAACAAAGAACATATATAAACCTAAACTTTTCTAAAAACTATGTGCAAAGCTCTATACATACACATAGACAAATATATACATACATATATATCCCAAAGAATTCTGAATCATCTGTAGCATATTATGAAACCAAATATTCAGTGAATGATGTTTTAATTCCTAATGTAGAAATTTCTTTTAATATATTTGGATTTTGAATGTACAGTATAATCTATTACAAAATTATGTTTTAAAAATTAAGTCACGTAGTTAGCACTACTCTGTCCAGATAAATTTCCTAATATTTACAAATAACCAGCATTATAAAAACTGTAAGAAGCTTTGTGTTTGTAGTGGTTTGAATAGTCCCCCCAAAAAATTTATATCCATCAGAACCCCAGAATGTGACTTAATTTGGATATAAGGACTTTGCTAAAATAGTTAAGGCTCCCAAGATAAAATACTCCTGGATTTAAGGTGGGCCTTAAATCCAATGATTAGTGTCTTCGTAAGAGAAAGGGGAAGATATGGACACACCACGGAAAAAAAGGCCACGTGAAGACAAAACAGATATTAGAATTATGCTGCCCCAAATCAAGGAAGGGCAGGGCCACTGAAGCTGGAAGAGGCAAAAATAGATTCTTCTGTGGAGTCTTCAGACAAAGCACTGCCCCTTGATTTCAGACTTCCTTCAGAACTGTAAGAGAGTGTCTGCTGTTTTATGCAACCAATTTTGCGTGATCATTTGTTATAGCAGCTCTAGGAAAGAGAGAGCGAACCTGTAGCTATTACACAATACATTGTTCTGTTGTTAAAACATTTTTTAAAGTGTGGATTATTTCTCTAGTACATCCCTGTAATAGTGTTAGTACTCCCTTAAAACTCAAGCTTTTCTCTCTCCTGTTCTTAATCTTTTTGTTCCTATACTCCAAAATAATCAGTATCTGTAGAACTGTACATACTATTTTAAAAATCAAGCCTGTTTAAAATTCATTTAAACTTAAGCAGCAGTTGTATAAAATATTTCCATAGGCAAAATTGTTTTTTCATTCATTTTTTTAGTAAACAATGGAAAACTTACAAATATAACTGAAAATAAAACCTTACTATCTAGCCTGACCAGGTGGTGGCGCAGTGGATGGAGCGTCGGACTGGGATGCAGAGGACCCAGGTTCGAGACCCCGAGGTCGCCAGCTTGAGCATGGGCTCATCTGGTTTGAGCAAAAATTCCACCAGCTTGAGCCCAAGGTCACTGGCTCCAGCAAGGTGTTACTTGGTCTGCTGAAGGCCCGCGGTCAAGGCACATATGAGAAAGCAATCAATGAACAACTAAGGTGTTGCAACGTGCAATGAAAAACTAATGATTGATGCTTCTCATCTCTCTCCATTCCTGTCTGTCTATCCCTCTCTCTGACTCACTCGCTGTCTCTATAAAAAAAAATAAATTAAAAAAAAAATTAAAAAAAAAAACCTTACTATCTAAAAAACAAAACAAAACCCTACTTTCTGAAAAATTCTACAATAGACTGATAAATACTATAACAAAAAGTAAAATAATTATAAAATTATAAGTTATATTTTCCTTTACAATGTACATTACGCAAATAAAATTTTTAAACAGCCTTTACTTTATAAACAATTTCATAATCCCAACCTTTACTCAAATACAGAAATAAGTAATAGGACATTAAATTTTGTGATATTTGTCTCAGTTTTTTTATTTATTCAAATATTTTTTATTGATGCTACAGAGAGAGAAAAGGTGGGTGGGGGGAGCAAAAAGTATCAACTCATAGTTTTTCACTTGAGTTGTTCACTGATTGCTTGTCCTATGTGTCTTGACCAGGCAAGCCCAGGGTTTCCAACCAGTGCCCAGCATTCCAGGTTGATGCTTTATTCACTGCGCCACCACAGGCCAGGAGGATCTTAATTTTCACAATAGCAATATTTTAGAGTTAAGAAATACTAGTTCACCAACAAAATGACTTAGTCAATGTCTTCATTTTTGCAACAATTTTTAATGAAGATGATCATCATGTTGGTTACAACAATCTATAACGTATAAATTAACTACAAGTGGGACATATAATTGTTGCTCACCCTGACCAAGTAGCTCAGTTGTTTAGAGTGTCATCCCAATACTCCAAGGTTGCGGGTTCAGTTCCCAGGCAAGGCACATTCAAGAATCAACCAACGAATGCAAAGATAAGTAGAACAACAAATCAATTTTTCTTTCTCTCCTTTTTCCTCTGTCTCTAAAATAAATAAATAGGTTTTTTTTAAGTGAAGGGAGGGGAGAGACAGACTCTCATATGCATCCTGAACAGGATCCATCCAGCAACCTCCATCTCGGGTCAATGGTCAAATTAACCCAGCTATCCTTAGCACCTGAAGCTGACGCTCGGAACAACCAAGCTATCCTCAGTGCCCAGGGACAACACTTGGTCCAGCTGAGCCACTGGTTGCGAGAGGTTAAGAGGGAAAGAAGGGGGGGGAGAGAGGGGAAGAGAAGCAGATGGTCACTTCTCATGTGTGCCCTGACTGGGGATCAAACCTGGGACGACCACATACCAGCCAATGCTCTATCCACTGACCTAACTGGCCAGGGCAAATAATATTTTTAATTGTTGATCAAGAAGTTATTTTGAGAGGTTAGTTTGCTTAGGAATTCATTATTTAGATAAAATTTAAAAATTTATCCTGAAACCTCTCTCTTAGCACACTTGATCACTATCTTTTTCCAATACTTCCTTATCTGTTAATACTAACTTTATCTGTAGATTCTGGTTCAGTAATATGCCTATGTGACTTGTCACCTCCCACAAAGTTTCCACAGCTGATCAATGATATGTTTTGATGTACACCATTATAGAACATCTCCAAGACTAATGAAATAGCTATTTTATTGTCCAAAGTACATAGTCTCGAGAGGAGGAGTCAGAGCTAACTGATACATTTATATCCTGTATTATGCTTGAAACCTTAAGTCCTAAGGAACTTTCTTCCCATACATATTCCCACCCTCTTCAGCATCAACTGCTTTCATTCCATGATTTCCATTCTTCTTTCTGCTTTGATGTATGCTCAAATCTGTACTATACATTTTTTTTTTTACAGTGACAGAGAGAGAGTCAGAGAGAGGGATAGATAGGGACAGACAGGAACGGAGAGAGGTGAGAAGAATCAATCATTAGTTTTTCGTTGCGACACCTTAGTCCAGGGATAGTCAACCTTTTTATACCTATTGCCCACTTTTGTATCTGTGTTAGTAGTAAAATTTTCTAACTGCCCACTGTTCCACAGTAATGGTGATTTATAAAGTAGGGAAGTAACTTTATAACATTTATAAAGCAAAGTTACATCAAATTAAAGCATATAATAATAATTACTGCCTGACCAGGTGGTGGCGCAGTGGATAGAGCGTTGGACGGGGATGCAGAGGACCCAGGTTCGAGACCCCGAGGTCACCAGCTTGAGCACGGGCTCATCTGGTTTGAGCAAAAGCTCACCAGCTTGGACCCAAAGTCGCTGGCTCGAGCAAGGGGTTACTCCGTCTGCTGAAGGCCCACGGTCAAGGCACATGTGAGAAAGCAATCAATGAACAACTAAGGTCTCGCAACAAAAAACTGATGATTGATGCTTCTCATTTCTCTCCATTCTTGTCTGTCTGTCCCTATAAATAATAATAATAATAATAATAATTACTTACCAAGTACTTTATGTCGGATTTTCGCTAAGTTTGGCAGAATAAATCTTTATAAAACAACTTACTATAGTTAAATCTATCTTTTTATTTACACTTTGGTTGCTCCGCTGCCACCCACTATGAAAGCTGGATGCCCAATAGCGGGCGGTAGGGACCAGGTTGACTACCACTGCCTTAGTTGTTCATTGATTGCTTTCTCATACGTACCTTGACCATGGGCCTTCAGCAGACCAAGTAACCCCTTGTTTGAGCCAGCCACCCTGGGTCCAAGCTGGTGAGCTCTGCTCAAACCAGATGAGCCCATGCTCAAGCTGGCGACCTCGGGGTCTCGAACCTGGGTCCTCCGCATCCCAGTCCGATGCTCTATCCACTGCGCCACCGCCTGGTCAGGCTGTACTATACATTTTTAAACACTCTCTGAACCTCACTATTTCTGCAATTCAATCAAAACATGTCTTATTAAACACTAATCAGCCAGAAAATTCTGGGATATAAAAAAAATAGTCTCTTTATCCTGAAGAGAAAGCATTCAAAGTTTTCCAACCAAACAGTCTTACCTCTCAATATCAGACGACTCAAATAAATGGTCTTAATCCGCTCTCCACATCCTACCCTTCCTCCTGCTTAAAATTTTGCAACTTGGTTTACAGTACAACCAAACTTGGTTTACAGTACAAACCAACTTGGTTTATATTCCAGCCAAAACAACTCTGGAGTTAAGACTATCCTTGATATAAATTCTCAAAAGATACCATGCTGTGCTAGAATACAGCTGTCAGGAAATTTGTAGTCCAGAATTTGCCACTCAACAGCTGTGTACCCACTCAAAGTAACAGTGCAAGGTAAGGGGGTAAAAGAGGTGTATTGGTTCCTTATCCATAAATCAGATTAAATCAGATGATCTACACTGTTTGTTCAACTCTAAAGTTTTGTGAAATGCAAAGATCTTCATTAACTCCACATACCAATGATCTCTAGCTGTAACAACTGACAAGGAGAAACATTTCCGCACTTTTTATGACTCTGGATTTCTGAAACAGAAAACTCTAATTTATAGTGGTATGTCTTTCGTGTAGAAAAAAAAAATTCTAGAGGGCAGCGATGGCAATCCCACTATAAGTCAATTAGGGACTCAGATTCTTTCTAGGGTTGGGCCATTATCTATATGGTCCAAGTTGGCTGCTAGAGCTCCAGTCTTTGTATTAGTATGCCAGTCTCAGAAAAGAAAAAAGCTAGAAAGACATACCCTCATCCTTTAAGAATACTTTTGGGATACTGTGATCATCATTTCCACTTTCATCCAACTGGCCAGTATTTATCCACATGTTTAATATCTGTCAGAAACTTGAAAACAGTATCTCTTCTGCATGGCCGACTATGTAGCCAAAATTCAGGAGTTCGACCACTCAGGAGAACGACCGCTGGGGAAAACTAATTATCTCTCCCAAAATCTTCAACTCCTTCTTTTATGGTTCCTTTCATTTTCCATTCTCTTAATAGTACTTCCCAAAGCTCAGTCCTTGGTCCTCTATTCCTGTCACTATACCTACTCTCAGAGGGCATGCACACAATGTCACAGTTCTGTCTACTCTAATGACTCTCACGTCTTTGTATCCAGCCCCTACTTGTCCCATCTTTTGAAGCCTCCATTTGGATGGCTATAATATAAAACCCATTACCTTCCAAACTGACAAAAACAAGTAAATAATTTTAAAAGAAAACCCTTTTCAATCTTCTTACATAAGCCATGGTATCACAAATACCCCAGATCTTCAAGTTTAGAATTTTGAAGTCACTTCTGACTCCTCTTTCCACTTTCCACAAGCCACGGGATGTGGGTCATAGCAAGCTTCTAAAAAGAAATGAATAGGACTTACATGAGGTTTATATAGCATATGACCTGGGATGTGCATTTATCAAACTGGCTTTGCACCCCTCAACATTAATGTAATGTCCTAAAGTCACTATCCTAATTATCAAGTCCATAAGCCTATTTGCTAGAGACTGAATGTGTGTCCCCTAAAAATTTGTATGTTGAAACCTAACCCCCCACCTGACGGCATCTGGAGGTGGGTACAAAATGATGGTATTTGGAGGTGACTAGGTCATGATGACAGAGCCCTTATAAATGGGATCGGTGCCCTTATAACCAAGACCCTAGAGAGTTCCCCTGACCCTTCCACCACGTGATATGGTAAAAACAGGGCCATCTATGAGTCAGGAAGCGAGACCTCATGAGACCCTGAATCTGCCTGTGCCTTGATCTGGGACTTTCCCAACTCCAGAACTGTGAGAAATAAGTCTGTTGTGGCCCTGGCTGGTTGGCTCAGTGGTAAAGTGTCGGTCCAGCGTGTAGAAGTCCCGGTTTGATTCTTGGTCTGGGCACAGAGGAGAGTGACCATCTGCTTCTCCACCCCTCTCCCTCCCTCTCTCTGTTCTCCTGCAGCCATGCCTCGAATGATTCAAGCCAAGTTGACTCCAGGTATTGAGGATAAACTCCATGGCCTCCCTCAGGTGCTAAAATAAAATAGCTCGGTTGCCAAGCAACTGAGCAAAAGGCCCATAAAGGCAGAGCATCGCCTGGAAGAGGGCTTGCTGGGTGGATCCTGGTCAGGGCACAGGTGGCAGTCTGTCTCTGCCTCCCTGCCTCTCGCTTAATAAAAATAAATAAATAAATAAATATCTGTTGTTTAAACTACTCAGTCTATGGAAATTTGTCACAGCAGCCCAAATGGCTAAGACAATATTTTTAGTCATCATTATACATGACATCTTCAGAGCTTTTGACATTTATTCATCATTTCTTCCTCACAGTTCCCTACACCCAGGGTTTCAATGATGCCACACTATCTGGATTCTCTTGCATTGCCACTGACCACTCCTATTCAGTTTCCTGGTGGCTACTACTCTATCTACCTCTTAAAAATTGAATTTTCTCGGCCCTGGCCAGTTGGCTCGGCGGTAGAGCGTCGGCCTGGCGTGCAGGGGACCAGGGTTTGATTCCCGGCCAGGGCACATAGGAGAAGCGCCCATTTGCTTCTCCACCCCCCCCTTCCTCTTTGTCTCTCTCTTCCCCTCCTGCAGCCGAGGCTCCATTGGAGCAAAGATGGCCCGGGCACTGGGGATGGCTCCTTGGCCTCTGCCCCAGGCGCTAGAGTGGCTCTGGTCACGGCAGAGCGACGCCCCGGAGGGGCAGAGCATTGCCACCTGGTGGGCAGAGCATCGCCCCTGGTGGGCGTGCCGGGTGGATCCCGGTCGGGCGCATGCGGGAGTCTGTCTGACTGTCTCTCCCCGTTTCCAGCTTCAGAAAATAAATAAAAATAAAAAAAATATATAAAAAATTGAATTTTCTCTGAGTTCAATTCTTAGGGCATTTCTTATTTCACTGTACACACATTTCCTGAACAATCTCATTTTTTTCTCTTTATCTGAAAATCAGTTGACTATTAGTGATTGTAAGTTAAATCTCTACTCTTCATTTCTCTCTTCTCTCCTCATCTCCAGACCCATATACCTACACACCTAAATAGCATCTCTACCTTGGTTATAGGCAGGCACCTTTAATTCAACATATCCAACACTAAGCTCAGCATCTTTCCCTCATCCAAATCCATTTCTTTGCTTGAATTCCCTATTTGCATTCACAGCATCATTACCCATCCAATTACCCAGGCTAGAAACTTTGTTACCCTCAATTATTCCTTTGCCTGTTCTGCACACATCCATTCATTACTAAATTTTTTTCTTCTTTTTCCAAGTGAGAGGAGGGGAGATAGAGAGACAGACTCCCACATGCACCCTGATCAGTATCCAACCAGCACCTCCCATCTGGAGCAGATGCTCTGCCTATCTGGGGCCATGCTCACAACCAAGCTATATTTAGCACCTGAGGTGGAGGATCCATGGAACCACCTTCAGCACCAGGGGCTGATGCGCTCAGAGCAATTGAGCCATGGCTGCAAGAGGAGAAGAGAGAGAGGAGAGAGAGAGGAGAGAGAAGAGGGAGGGGGAGGGGTTCAGAAACAGATGGTCACTTCTCCTGTGTGCCCTGACCAAGAATTGAACCCAGGACACCTACATGCCAGGCCAACGCTCTACCACTGAGCCAACCAGCCAGGGCCATTCATTACTAAGTTTTGATAATTTGAGTTTTCCAACTTTTCTAGAATCCATACCTTCCTTTCCATTCCTACTATAAAAGCTCCTGAGTTTTCTCATATTGGGCTTTCTCCCTCCAGTCCATTGCCATCTAAGTCACAATTCTGTTATTTCCTGCTTTCTAAGAACCCCTACTTTTCAAAAGACCTCACTATCTACAGAGTCAAGGTTAAATTCAATAGTTCGACTTACAGAGCTTTTCACACTCTTACCCCAATTCACTCCAGTATTAAAGCTTACCTCCATTCTCATCTACACTATAATTCTCTCCATCCCTGAAACAAGACATTCACACGTTTACATGGTTTTCTCTCTGCCTATGATCTACCCTCATTTCCCACAGGGCAAATGCTTACTCATCCTACATAACTTGGTTTAAACATCACTTCTCATAAGAAGTCTTCCTTTTCCCCCAGCAAAGTGGATTCATCTTCCTCATTTATTATTGATTATTTCAAGGCTGTCTCCATTAATGAGTAAGTTAGGAACAGTCTTACTCATCACTCATGTATTTTTGTTCTAGAATTAGCACAATTCCTAGAAAGCACTGATTTGACAATGAATCCCAAATGGTTCTTGACATTTGGCAACAAACAGCAACCAAGAAGTCCCAGCTATTTCAATACAGAATGGGGGAGGGGAAGGCAACCCAAGCTAAGTGTGAATTACAATAGTTCAGTAATCAACAATTTTTCAAATGTTTCAGACTATGATATTTCAGTTATACATATATTTACCATTTAGCTTATCTCACTTAGCTTAAATTAAACTAACAAAATATCTAAGAAATATTTCAAATGCTTTCTCTAATACATTTAAGCAGAATGATATGAAAATACAAGAACCTCAAATGGTTATGATACTTGACTCCACATTAAATATCATATAGATCAGCGGTTCTCAACCTGTGGGTCATGACCCCGGCGGGGGTGGAATGATCAAAACACATGGGTCGCATAAAGCCATCAGAAACACATATTTTATTTAAAAATGTATTGTATAATAAATATGTATTTTCCGATGGCTTTAGGCGACCCCTGTGTTTTGGTCCTTCGACTCCCGCCGGGGTCGTGACCCACAGGTTGAGAACCGCTGATATAGACAAATGGATTAAATTCTAAATGCATTAATGGACAGCAAAAGTAAACAAAAAGAAAAAAGTAAAGGTATATCAAGGAATTAACCCAGTGGTAGTCAACCTGGTCCCTAGTGGGCATTTCAGCTTTCATGGTGGGCAGTAGCTGAGTATAATAACCAAAGTATAAATAAAAAGATAGATTTAACTATAGTAAGTTGTTTTATATAGATTTGTTCTGCCAAACTTGGCGAAAATCTAACATAAAGTACTTGGTAAGTAATTATTATTATATGCTTTAACTTGCTGTAACTTTGCTTTATAAATTTTATAAAGTAGCCTGACCGGGCAGTGGCACAGTGGATAGAGTGTCGGACTGGGATGCCAAGGACCCAAGTTCGAGACTCTGAGGTCACCAGCTTGAGCATGGGCTCATCTGGTTTGAGCAAGGCTCACCAGCTTGGACCCAAGGTCGCTGGCTTGGGCAAGGGGTTACTCGGTCTGCTGAAGGCCCGCGGTCAAGGCACATATGAGAAAGCAATCAATGAACAACTGAGGTGTCGCAACAAAAAACTGATGATTGATGCTTCTCATCTCTCTCCATTCCTGTCTGTCCCTATCTATCCCTCTCTCTGACTCTCTCTGTCCCTGTAAAAATAAATAAATAAATAAATAAATAAATAAATAAAAATTTTATGAAGTAAAGTTACTTCCCTACTTTATAAATCACCATTACTGTGGAATCGGTGGGCAGTTAGAAAATTTTACTACTAACAGAGATACAAAAGTGGGTGGTAAGTATAAAAAGGTTGACTACCCGTGAATTAACCCATGTAGTCATCATCAATTTTTCCTGGACAAATCTCAGTAAAAGTAGAAGACAGGAAAAAAAACAATAAGAAAAATAAAGATAGATGGATAAATAACTTCACCTATTAGAAACAATTGATATTTCCTAATTATTGTGCCATACTACATATGGAAAAATCAGTAAAATAAAGTCCTGACTTCAAATTATCAAAATTAAACTGTCATAAAAATCAGTGATTTTCAAGCTATGTTCCTAGTGTAACAGTAGTGCTATAAGAGCACAAAACTGCAAACAAGTTAAATATTCAGTAAAAGTAAATAAATAACTAAATATATTAAGTATAACAAAAGCTGGATTTTTCACTGACAAAGAATAATGTTACAAATATAAAAAAGGAGAAACCAGAATAGACCCTGGAATGTTGACTGAAACTAGACATATTGGTGTGAACTCATTGTTTTCAATATATACCAATAAAAAATAATACAGGTGTACATGTGAGTATGTGTACATACATATATTTCCCAGCTCTGTCCATTGAGAATGCTGTTGGGTTGGAGCAGTAACAACCCAACAGCAATAAACATACTGGCACTGAGATCTTAGCTTCTAAATGTCATTCTTCACTAAAAGGATCCAGGGTTACCTAGAGAAATAAAAGGTTGATTCCAGGACTAAGGCAAGGACAATACAAGATAAACCCAGAACATATTCCTGTGCCAAAAAGTAAAGATAGTCTCAAAAAATGATGGGGTCATATCATAAGGACATGGCAGCCAGCCTGAATGAGCTCTCATTGGCCAAATGAGGAACAATTTGAACATCAAAATAAAATTAAACAGTAACAGAATATACTCCACTAAAAGCACAAAAACCCATAAGTCATACAAAAATAAATTTGAACCTAAGTTTTGATGAGGAACAAGATATTTATATAGTTTCCAAGTAATTCTCAAGAAAACTTTTTATCAGCTATTACAAGAAGTCTGGCTGACATTGCTTATATCAAGTAATCAAAGTGAAAAACATCAATAATGAGACAAACTGAAATTTATCACCACCTAATAGTATGCAATGTGCATCCCTTTTATGATATTCCTGCCCAAGTAACCGGGTTGTGTCTAATCATGTGAACAGATAATCCCCAACTGACCGGCATTCTACAAAATAACTGCTCTATAAATTTCATAAATGTCAAGGTTATGAAAGTCAAGAAAATATGAAGGAATTGTTCCAGATTAAAGAAGACTTAAGACTGGGTACAAAGAAGAAGCGACCATCTGCTTTTCCACCTCCCCTTTTCTCTTTCTTTCTCTCTCTCTCTCTTTTCCCCTCCCACAGCCACAGCTTGAAAGTTTCAGCAAGTTGGCCCTGGGGCACTGAGGTCGGCTTCATGGCCTGCCTCAGGTGCTAAAACAGCTCAGTGAGGAAGCAATGGAGCAGCTGCCCAGTGGGCAGAGCATCGCTGGTACCAGGCTTGCGGGTTGGGGCTTGCAGGGTGGACCTGCTGTGTGTGTGTGTGTGGGGGGGGGGGGTCATGCAGGAGTCTGTCAGCTGCCTCCCCGACTCTCATCCTCTCACTTAATAAAATAAAAGACTTAAGAGAAAGGATAAATAAATGCAAAACACAAGTTAATCAGACCTTTTGCCAGTACAAAGATTACAGTACAAAGATTAATGGTACAAATCAACAAACAAAACTTGAATCAGTTGGAGAACTGGATGGAGTACTATATCAGAGTTCATTTCCCGATTTTAATGACTGTATTGTTACTACGTAGGAGAATACACTTGTTTGTAGAAAATGCACACTGAAGCATTCTGGGATGATAGAACATCAATAAGGTCAACAGCTTCCTCTCAATGGTTGGGGGGGGGATTCTCTGCATGATAGTTTTCTGCAAGTTTCTGATGTTTCCAATTTTCTTAAAGTGAGAAAGGAACAGTGTTGCTAAAAATGAAATTATGTTAAAAACAAACCATGATTTTCCATAACGTTAATCTTCCTAAGAGATACCAGACTATACAAAATTTCTAAGAAATAAATGAAATTTTGGATCCAGAAGATTCTTTATATAAAGCCCAACCTCTTCTCTTAACAGTTGACCTCAATCAAGTCATGAGCAGTGAAAGATTAAAAATATAAAAGGTTCCCACTAAAGGAATTTATTAGGAGAGGAATAGTGAAAAGAACAGCGGGCCAACAGTGGGTAGAACAATGGCATTCTGACGCTACAAATGTACTGAACCATCAGCAAAACACAATCTCAGCATTTCCACTGAAAAATAAAGGGACTCTCTAGCTGAAATCTTAACCCCTTGCAAATGTGCAACCAGAATTACCCAGAAATAGATGTGCATCCTCAGCTCAATTTATTACATGATGCTTCTTATATAGTAGTACAAAGGCATACAAATACAAAATAAATGTGCATGGACCCTGAATTCTCTTTAGTTGCAGTTCATCAATTAAATTAAAATGCATAGCGTTTGCCAAATTGTTCCTTCTAAATAAAATTTTGAGACGAATTAAAAAAACAATTAAAAGACGCATTCAAGTGCAACAAGAACACCTTCATCAGTCTGCTGATTGTCCTTACTTAAAAGACTGTGTTCAGACTCATTCTAAAATGACCGTCACACTTGTCCTGAAATAACAGGACGCATTTCCTAGAAATGTTTCAAACTGCCAGGACCCTTTCCCCTTCCCCAGTAGTACCACGCCTTCACTAGGGCATTGACTAGGCCGGCCCCCAAGAGCACAGGGGTGAGGCAAAGCTGGACTCTTAGCACTTCCTTTTGGAGAGGACAGCCCCCCGGCGTCACTCGTTACTCACTCTGGAGGCAAAGCAGAAGTTTATCCCGGGGAACTTAACACAGTTGGCTCCAGCCCTCCCAGCCCTGCGGTCTTGGCCCAATCCCGCCCGCCGGGGCGCTGCCCTGGGTACTCAGCCCCCACCAGAGCCGGGGCCATGACACACTGACTCGCCCCCAGCTGGCCTAGCTGAGCGGCCAAGAGCCTGGCGGACGCGGCCTCTTCTCCTCCCCCTCCCCCTCCCGCTCCCCCTCCCCTCGTGCCGGTCCCACACGCCCACCCTGAGGCGCAGCAGGGCCAAAAAGGCCGGACGGCGACTACCCGCTCCGACGCGGCCCGCCGGGCCCTCCACTCCTCCCCGCAGCGACGCGCAGCCCCGCAGAGCCCACTGGACAGCAGCCGGGGGGGCGGAGGCGGGGAGGCCCGGGGGCGGCGCCCGCCCCACACCCCTACCTGGCTTCTCGTGATCGTAGCCTACTACGATGAAGTAGTCGGCCAGCCGAGCCATGGCCGCCGCCGCCGCGCCCGAGAAGCGGGTGCCCGTCGCCGCCCTCGCCGCCGCCGCCCACCGGGCCCGGGAGGGCTCAGCATTTTCCCTGCAGCAGCAGTAGCGGCAGCGGCGGCACTTCAGCCATGTTTGACAACCGAGGCACGCTCTGCGCCTGCGCCGCTCCGAGAGCCCGCTCCACCCCCGCTCCCACCCGCTGACTCTGTGGCCGGAGCCCGGGCGGTGAACCCACCCCCACCCCCACCCTCCGCGGGCTGCTGGCGCTGCTAGGTTTGGGGAGTGGGCAGCCGGGCGTATTCCCACTACGTGCTGCCCCCGCAGCCTCTGGAGTTGGTTCCCTTTGAGAACCTCCACCTCCCCCTCCTCTATTTTTCCTAAAACTGGCTGTCCTTCCTTCCTCTTTTCTCTACTCTTTCTGGATCTGGTAAGAAGAAGCAGAGATGGTTGAGGGGTTCCCTGCAAAGTTCGCTGCTTCCCTTCCCTCCAAAGACTAGATTCTCCCGCCCTAAAATGGAAGCGTGGAATTTGCATCGCCAGGGCTTTTGCTGCATGTTTCCTGTTTATGTTATGTAGATGGGAATTTTAGGAACATGCCACCCTGCAGGCGGGGGAGGAAGAGGCTTTTGCGCAATCTTCAGAGGCGCCTCGGACTTTAGTGCTGGGTGTACTGGGGGCCGCTGGCCTGGGCTTCCCCCGGAGCATCCCGGGCGGGGCTGGATTCCACCGAGGAATGCGGCATCCCCGGGATCCTCTTGAGTAGGCTGGGTCCAACAGAAACTGAGGGAGGAGGCTCCTCTCTCCCAGGGGAACCCCACCCGCCTGGCTTTATCCCCTTGCTGTTGTCCCAGGGTTCTAGTAGAGGGATCAGATAGAGACTAACAACGTCCCTGCTTAAACACGCAGTAAAAATGAATTAATGAGTCTCATCATCTAACATAATTATCTAGGTCACTGTCTTTTTTGTTGCACCTCTTATTGATCATTTCGAATTTGTCTGGTGAGACACCCAGATGAGCTTGCTTTGTCAACTGTTCTATCTCAGAAAGACTTTGTAGCAAGATATGTTGCAAGTGGTAGACTGAAATTTTGGGAATCTCCATGGTTTGCAAATGTAATCATCTCCGTGGTTGCGTATCACTACTGTCAATGTAAGAAACCTCCAAATCTGTAAGAATTTTTATGAGTTTATTTGAGCCAAACTGACAACATTTGCCAGGAAGCAAAATCTCAGCACACTGAGAACATGCTTCCCAAAATGTCAGTTTTACCACTTACTTTATACATCAGAATCCAAGGGGAAGACATAAGGGAATTACATGAAATCCACTGGTGATAGATTAGGGAGGTGAGACAATGCAAAGGAGGGGGCAGGATTCTGGAAATGGATAAAAAGTAAAGTGAATAGACACATACTTCTTTTCCATAGATGGGTATAGAATAGTTAACAATTAACATGATAATAATAACAATGAGGGAAATTGTAGTCTCTGCCCTGGTTCCCAGGTTATGCATTGAGGGGTTCAGGGAAAAGGGAAATTACTTTGATATTCCAAAGGTATGTTATCAGGTATATTATTACCTTAGATGCAAAGAAACTACAGACAGGCTCAGTTAAGGTGAAGATTGACCTTTGTTAGGGAAAAATACCTCCCTAGGACATGACAACACCTCATGAACTGCTTTTAGTTAGAAAGTTTTAATTTCAGACCATTCTATGCCTGTATTAAAGACTTTAGGTCTTTAATTTGGTATGACCACCATGTGAGCCTTCCCTGAACTTGTCAGGTTTAGTATGTGGCCCCTTTTTCATCCACACTACTCATTATTAATTGAGGATTTAACCCTTACTATTTACATGAAAAAGGTCTTAGCAAAGTGTCTGGTAAGTGCTTCACAAATATTTTTAGTAAGTGAATGTACAGTTTGTCCAACTACCAGGAGGAAGCTACAATGACAGGAACTCTAAACTGGGTGTCCAGAGAGTTGGTGTCTCAGCTCCTGAAAGTTTACTGTAATTGGTCATTTCCTCTTTCTGTGGCACACTTTCTTCATCTACAGATTGAGAGGATTGGGCTGCCCTAGCAGAATTTAAGCTCAAAGGAAGGAATATCTGAATTTGTGCAGTATATTTGAAATTGCTTGTGTCAAACTGAAATCAGCTTAATTATAGGAGTGGAAGTAAAATAACAGATTGATCTTGAAAATAATTAAACCAGAAAAGCTTCAGTTTTTCCTATGTAAGAATCTTCTCTCTGACCTGTGGTGGTACAGTGGATAAAGCATCAAGGTAGAATGCTGAGGTCACTTGTTTGAAACCTCCGTTTGCCTGGTCAAGGCACATACCAGAAGCAACAGCCTATAAATTGATGCTTCCTGCTTCTCTCCCCTCCCCATGCCTTTCTCTCTCTCTCTCTTTTCCCTCCTCTCTCTCTAAAATTAATAAATAAATCTTTTTAAAAAGCCCTCTCTGTAACTTCCTGGAGAGCTCATCATCTAACTCAGTGATTTTCAGTAAAGAGTAATGTTACTTCTGCTTCTTTTGCCTCTATAACTTGTTTCCTGACTCCATTTCTTCTATAGCTCACTTCTACCTCTGTAGCTTTCTAAATAAACTTTCTCTTACACTTTGAGTCTTGCCTCTGAATTATTTCCTAGCCAGAACTCAAGAACCAAGGTTGCTGATTCAAGATCCAGTTTGACCTCACCGGTCTAACACCTGGTGCCATTTTTGTTCTCACCACCACCAGAACAACTATCACCTCTTTCCAGTTCCAAAACATTTTCATCACCCAAAATAAAACTCCACACCCATTAAGCAATCACTCCTATTTCTTTCCTCCCCAATCCACTGGTAACCACCAATTTACTCTCTGTCTCTATGGACTTACCTATGGTAAAGAAAAAGAACACAGGTCCAAAATGGGGTCGCTCATGCTAAAAGCTCATGATACCAAACTTAGATTTAATACCTGATCCAATTGCAGTTTCAACCTCCCCCAGAAGAATAATGTTCATCGACCAATATGGAATTGTCTGATAAAGCACCAGTAAATCTGTCACAAGTGGCCTCCTTCTCCATTGCCCGTAGAAAGAAGAGGCAATCTGCATGGTAAAAACCCTTTCTGTACTCAGAAGCAGATTCTGTACTCAGTGGGCACACCAGGAGCATGCCCTGGACTCTGACTTCTTAAGGGCCTCGCAAAACCCCAACTTTACAAAAACTAATGACAAGGGGCCCAATATTTTCTTCTGCACGTAAGGCCTCAACCAACCTTAATCCGCCTCTGTCTGTACTCTTCATTCAAAGAAAGATGTCAGGGCCTAAGAATAATTCTGTATTTTATTTTGTTAATAGCTCTCTTGCCCCAGCCTCCTTTTTCTAGAAACCTTCCATTTTGTGTAACCCTTTACAGCAGTGGTTTTCAACTGCTTTACAACTGGGGACAGGAGAAAATAGAAAATTTATTTTGGGGACCATTTGAGGTAGAAATCACCCTGAGCATAAGCAAATTCTACAAAGATCATTGGGTCTATAATCTTCATACAACATCATTATGGTTAACTTTCACAGACTAGCACAAAATTTTTGTAGGACCAGTACCTCATGGACTGTCAGTTGAAAAGCACTGCTTTAGAGCATACTTCTAATTGCTAAATTTGATACTGCCTGACTCAGGAATCACGTAATTAAAGCCAGTTAGATTTTTTAATTCACTTGGTTGAATTTTGTTTTCTAACACCTGTTATAGATATTCTACATAAATTTTATTGTATATGTGAGCTTTTGTGTCTGAGTTCTTTTCATTCATTTAGTATAATATTTTCAAGCTTCATCCACATTATAGCATGTATCTACTCCATTCTACTATGGCTGAATCAAAATACTTTATTGTATGTATGTACTATGTAAAATCAAATTCATCTATTTTTGTTTCCAAGGTCATGAAGATTTATTCCTATGTCTTCTTCTAAGAGTATCATAGTGTGTGGGTCCAGAATTAGTTACTCCCAGTTGTGTTTCAGTGGGATGCAGATTGTTTTGAGTGAATGGTAATTTTAGCCACAAGCCCAAGAGAAATTTCTGCCTTCACCGTAAGGACCTAAAAGAACTTGAATTAGAGGCCCTGCCATAAGAGTTTATAAAAGAGAATTTCTTTTGACTAGCTAGAAGGCAGGGCAAACTTCTGTTTACTAAAGGTCTCCTCTTCCCATCATCCTGCTATAACCTTTTGAAGCACCCAAGGTACCTTACTTCATCCCTAACTCAAGATGTCTTAAATACTCATGTTCCCTTTCTGTGTCTGAAGTTCTCTTGCATGTGGGGGTCTCTGACTCTCTTGCGTGTGGGGTTCCCACAATATGTATGTATTAAATTTAGTTATTTTCTCTTGCTACTCTATCTTGTGTCTATTTAATTATTAGACCAACCAGAAGAATCTTGAGGATGGAGGAAAGTTTGTCCCTCCCCCACAATGGGTTAGCTCTTGTATTAGGCCATTGATCTATTTTAAGTTAATTTTTACATATGACATGAAGTAGGGACCCCATTTTATTTATTTCTGTGAGGGGGGAAACTTTATTGATAAGTTACAGTAAGATAAATTGAGTGATGGTTTATTGGGGAATAAAAACTCCAACAAAATCTTAGTCTCTCTCCACCCTGCCTCTTGGCTTTTGCCTTCTTAGTGGCCTCTTTAGATAACCAGGGTTTGGTGGACATGCCAGACCTACTGAGGCCCTCGGGGACCTTTCCTGGCCAGTGGTATAGGTGCCATCTTGGACCCACTATCCTTATGAGGAGTGCAGCCTTGGCTTTCAACCCTTTCCCCGTTCTTTGAGCAATGACCTCTTTAGGAACATTGATCCCAGTCTTTTTTTTTTTTTGGCTGGGTAAGCAGCACCATTCTCACCCTTGGTCACTGTGGGTCTTGAATTCTGACTCCCACTTTGGTTTTCCTGTGGGCCTTGGTTGGCATCTGTTGGGCTGCTTTTTCTGCCTTTAACCTTTGACTTCCTATGGGGCCCACTGCCACCAATAGGCTTTGTCACCTTTTTGGTGGCCTCCTACTTGGCCTCACCAAGTCTTCTGGGAGCCATCATGGTGGACATCTTCCTGGACTGGATGTGTGTGTGTGTGTGTGTGTGTGTCCACTTGAGAACTAATCCTAAACTGCCTGTGGCCCCCATGGCCTTGGAGTTGGTTAACCTGATGAGGGAGCCGTGTTGCATTCCAGTGTCCTGGACCCACTTCAGGAGGAACGTGAGCTGAATGGGGTATTTTTGCAGGATGTAAACCTTGATGGCCACCACTGAGGCAACTCAGCACTGCTCTCCTTCCTGCGGTACTGCCAGCACCATGTGCAGCACAGCCAGGTGATGGCCTGGATTTTCAGTCCCAGTGGTGGAATTTGAGGAGGCTGAGGAAGTTGTTGAAATGTCACTGGATGCCATGTTCCTAGGAGCCACTGTACAGATGAAGGCCATCATAGACATCTACTTTTTAAATGTGTTATTTTCAAAGGTCCACAGGATCCAAACAAGCAGCATCTGGCCTCAGCATGCTTTGTACTTCTTGCTAAGTGGCCCTCAGTTCATATCTTGGCCTCTCCCAATTACCTCCTAGCTCAGCACAAGTAGCAGCCATCTGCATATCACTTTGTTGCTCATACTGGGTGGCTCCTGGGCAGGGCACAGGCAGTGGCTGACCTTGGCCTGTATGTCCCTGGAGGCCCCAGACCCAGTGAACCCAGTGGCCAACTTCAGAGCCCCATCCAACCACTTTCGATGAGTGATACACTCATGAGGTGGACCTGGAGGGTACCAGAGCCCTACTGAAGAAAGTCCTGCTCCATGGAGTTGGCTCCTATGCAGCAGCTCTTCTGCTGGAATCATGGTTGGTCCCTGTAGTCTATCAGCCTGGAAGGGTCAATTTCTCCCATTGATGTACCAACAGCAATAAAGGTTTAACTACAACAGGATGGTGTACACAACTCATACAAGGTGCACACCTGGAATACCTAGCTTCAGTGACAGGGATGCCTGCTTCACTGGGCCCTATGGGACACATACTACATAAGGCCATCCTACCAAGACTGGGAGACATAGCAGATCTAAATGAAATAGAGGCAAGCAGGTTACCAGATACAAAATTCAAAACAATGGTTTTAAGGATGCTCAAGAAACTTAGTGAGAGCTTCTAACATTATAAAAGAGGACATGAAAACCACATAAAAGAACCAATGAAGGATACAATATCTGAAATATAAAATGAAGGATACAATATTGTAATGAAGGATACAATAGCTGAAAGTAATAGAAAATACCCAATCAGAGTAGCAAAAAGAAAAAAAATTTTAATGAGAATAGTTTAAGAGACCTCTGGGACAACATCAAGCATAACAATATCTGCATCATAGGAGTACCAGAAGGAGAAGAGAGAGCAAGAGATTAAGAATCTAATTGAGGCCCTGGCCGGTTGGCTCAGTGGTAGAGCGTCGGCCTGGCGTGCAGAAGTCCCGGGTTCGATTCCCGGCCAGGGCACACAGGAGAGTCGCCCATCTGCTTCTCCACCCCTCCCCCTCTCCTTCCTCTCTGTCTCTCTCTTCCCCTCCCGCAGCTAAGGCTCCATTGGAGCAAAGATGGCCCGGGCGCTGGGGATGGCTCTATGGCCTCTGCCTCAGGCGCTAGAGTGGCTCTGGTCACAACATAGTGACGCCCAGGATGGGCAGAGCATCACCCCCTGGTGGGCAGAGCATCGCCCCTGGTGAGTGTGCCGGGTGGATCCCGGTCGGGCGCATGCGGGAGTCTGTCTGACTGTCTCTCCCCGTTTCCAACTTCAGAAAAATACAAAAATACAAAAAAAAAAAAAAAGAAAAAGAAAAAAAAAGAATCTAATTGAAGATACAATGACTAAAAATTTCCTTAACCTGGTCAAGAAAAAAGACTCACAAGTCCAGGGAGCAGAGAGGGTCCCAAACAATATGAACCCAAAGAGTCCTACATCAAGACATCGTAATTAAAATGCAAAAGGTGAAAGACTGGCCTGTAGTGATGCAGTGAATAAAGCATCAACCTGGAATGCTGAGGTCACCAGTTTGAAACCCTGGACTAGCCACGTCAAGAAGGCACATATGGCCCTGGCCGGTTGGCTCAGCGGTAGAGCGTTGGCCTAGCGTGCGGAAGACCCGGGTTCGATTACCGGCCAGGGCACATAGGAGAAGCGCCCATTTGCTTCTCCACCCCTCCGCCGCGCTTTCCTCTCTGTCTCTCTCTTCCCCTCCCACAGCCAAGGCTCCATTGGAGCAAAGATGGCCTGGGCGCTGGGGATGGCTCCTTGGCCTCTGCCCCAGGCGCTGGAGTGGCTCTGGTCTCAGCAGAGCGACGCCCCGGAGGGGCAGAGCATCGCCCCCTGGTGGGCAGAGCGTCGCCCCATGGTGGGTGTGCCGGGTGGATGCCGGTCAGGCGCATGCGGGAGTCTGTCTGACTGTCTCTCCCCGTTTCCAGCTTCAGAAAAATACAAAAAAAAAAAAAAAAAAGGAAACAAACAAACAAAAGCTGGGGTAGCAATACTTATACCAGACAAAATAGACTTTAAAACAAAGGCTTTAACAACAGACAAAGAAGAACCCAGTAATTCTACTTCTGGGTACCTATCTGAGAAAACCAAAACACTTCATCAAAATGTCCTGTGTATCCATATGTTCATTGCAGCGTTATTTACAGCAGCCAAGATATGGAAAGAACTTAAGTGTGAATCAATAGATGAATGGATAAAGAAAAAATGGTACAGCCTGACCAGTGGTGGCACAGTGACTAGAGCATTGGCCTGAAATGCTTAGGTCATTGGTTCAAAACCTATGGTCACCAACTTAAACACAGTGTCACTGACTTGAGCCTGAGGTTGCTGGCTTGAGCCAGAGGTCATCAGTCTAATCCCTGGTCAAGACACATACAAGAAGCAATCAATGCACAACTAAATGGAGCAACCAATTGATGTTTCTCTCTCTCTCCTTTTCACTCTCTTTTCCCTTCCTCTCTCAAAAAAAGCAGTGCATATATATATATACAAAAAAAGATATGAATCATCTGTAAAAAAAGAATAAATCTTACCATCTGCAACAACAGGATATTGTGCTGAGTGAAATAGGTCAGACAGAGAAAGATAAATGCCATATGATTTCACTTTTATGTGGAAACTAAAAAACAAAATAAATTAACAGCAGAATAGAAACAGATCAGAACAAACTGATTAGCTCTCAAATGTAAGGGAGTTTGGGAGGATGGCTGAAAAAGGTGAAGGGATTAAGAAGTACAAATTGGTAGTTACAGAACAGTCATGGGGATGTAAAGTACAGCATAGAGAATATAGTAATTAGCAATGTAATAACTATGTATAGTGTCAGATGGGTACTAGATTTGTTGGGGCAATCACTTCATAAGTTATATGTAGATGTCTAATTAATAGGTTGCACATCTGAAACCAATATAATATTGTACATCAACTGTAATTGACAAAAAATTTTAAATTTGTCTTTTTAGCATAAGGATTCTGACATATCCCAGTTATATGTAGAAAGGCACCATGTGTTTATATACACACATTAACATACTTAGCATACACTAGAGCTGTGCTTTGCTTTTCAGCCAACAGCTGAAACTGATAAGCTCTGAACAAGGCAGCTTGATTACTGAGGTTGGCTGAAGGTCAGACTATCCCCTGAGATAATCACCAACACCTTTCAGCAAAGCATGAGGGCATAAAACAAGCGCAGACTTGTTTTACAGAAGGCTAGCAGGAGCAGGAAGGGAGGAAGGCTATGCAGCACAATGATGATGTGTACAGAGCAGATGCCTTCCTTTTATGCTTTAGAAGGCAAAAAGAAGACAATTACTAGTGAGCAAGAATTATCAGCCCTCTGCTTCTACAGTTGGCTGTTGCGGAGTAAGTGGTTGATCTGTACAGCCATTTCAAGTGCTTCCTGTGGTTAGCCACTACACTTCAGAATGGCAGTATGAGAGTGCGACTTGACCAAACATCAACAGTCAGGGCCCAGGGCCTCTTCAAATGGCTTCTATCAACCAGTAACAAAGGAGACTAAGTAGCTGTGGAAGAAAATTCCCTGATCCACTGTCAGATCTTCATTCACTCAGTTGCTTAAGTAAAAAACTCAATGATTGTTACCCTTGACACCTGCCTAACTCTCAGCCCCACATCACTGAGTCCTGTTGATCCTACTTCCCAAATATGTGTACTTGTCTCCACCGTTGCTGCTACCCCACTAACCAGAGCCACTATCACCTCCCACCTTGACTATTGCAACAACTTCCTAACTAGTTTCCCTGTTTCACTGGTGCTTTCAGGCTTTTTATTATATATAGGTAAAACTTAAGGATGTAAGTGACTTATAAACACTTTGTTCAAATTAAATTTGTAGAGTAAACACACAGTTTCTACCTTGGGTGTTTGTTCAAGGTGTGGGAAGGAGGCTTCAGAGATGGCTACTAGAGGTTGTCCAGCAGTTGCTTTCACATGTGAGATTATATGACTACTCACATCTTGACACTCAGATGAAGTACCCCTGATGTTAGCAGCTACAGTATAAATCGGTGCTGTGTGACATGGCAGGTGCTTTTACTTAGATTGCTTATTTATTTAGTAAATAGGATTGGCTACAAAGATTGTGGAGCCCACTGTAAAATGAAAGAGTAGGATGCTCTGTTCAAAATTATCAAAAAAATTCAAAACAGTGAAAAGCAGAGCATTAAACCAAGTGTGGGGGCCTGTGCAACTGAACAGGGTACAGATCCATGGTGTAAACTGGCTCTCTTGGTAAAGCTTAGGGTGGAGTGTGTATGTGATGTGTGTGTGTGTGTGTGTGTGTGTGTGTGTGTGTGTCTAGGGGTAGGTTAACAGAGATACAGGGGGACTAGGCCCTCTCCAATCTCTCCAGGGCAACACACTGCTTCCTTTGTTGCTCTTCTCTAATCCATCCACCACATTCAATAGCCAAATGATCTTTTAAATAAATGTGTATCAGGCCTAACCTGTGGTGGCGCAGCAGGTAAAGTGTTGACCTGGAATGCTGAGGTCACAGGTTTGAAACCCTGGGCTTGCCTGGTCAAGGCACATATGGAAGTTGATGCTTCCTGCTCCTCTCCCTTCTTTTCCTCTCCTCTCTCTAAAATGAGTAAATAAATCTAAAAAAAAAAAGAAAGAAAGAAAGCAATGAACAACTAAAATGAAGCAACTATAAGTTGATACTTCTCTCTCCCTCACCTCCCCTGTCTGTAAAATCAATAAATAAAATTTATAAATAAATGTATATCAGGTTATGTATATCCCCTCTTCAAGTCTGTCAATAGCTACCTATGTCACCATAAATAAAGTGCAAAATCTTTATCGTGCCCCAGAAGATCTTATTTACTCTGGTCCTGATAACCTATTTAATCTCATTTCAAGTCACTCTTCCTAACTTGATACTCTCCAACTACACTCCACTTCTTTCATTTTCTCTAGTGTACCAAATTCTCATTTCTAAGCCTTTGCACATGCTATTTCCTCCATTAGGAACACTAGAGTCCTATAGTCTTGCTTTTCTTTCAGAATGCTTACCACACTTTATAACCATATATTTATTCCTATGAAGGTTTGTTTATGCTGGCTTCCTCACTGGGCTGTAAGCTTGTTGAGGGCAAGTATGATGTTTGCATTGACGATTACTGTATGCCCAGTGCTTAACACAGAGCTAGGCATATATAATACTTGCTCAGTAAATATTTATTGAAGGGATGAATGAACTTTCAAATCATGCAGGCCCATATATAAGAATTGCCTCATTCCAATGATTCTAATCTGATAGTAAAGAATCCCCACTTGAAGGTAGGTAGTCATTCTCACTGGCTAGGGATGACTCCAAATGGTCCAATCATCTCTTTTATCATCTATTTATGAATGCCATTCATTATTCCAATAGGAAATTTATCTTGAAGTCATTTCATCTTGTTCCCTTATAGCTGTTAGTATAACAAGCTCATATATGTTAACCATCTTCTCTATGTTCTCTTTCATTTGTCCTATGGCAATGTACATTCTTCAACCTCCAGAGAGGTTTATCCTCTCGCTTTATCACATGTCTGTCCATTTGTATTGTGCAGAAGCATGAAAATGAGGCAGCAAAAACATTACTTTTTTATGCTGATGCTCTGGAAAATATTATGCCCTAAAGAGAGAGGTTAACTGCCCTTTCTGCCTCCACCACTCCAATTAATGCTATAGAAACAGTGCTTTTATTGTGTCAGCATTCTTAACTTGGTCAACCTCCTAAAATTGTATGCCTGTTTTATACTTAAATTGGTTTATGTACATGTGCATTTTTATAGAAAGGAACTAAATTTTCTTAGCTCTTTGGAGAAGTCAAAGACCCCCAAAAGTGCCCTGAGCTTTATATTCTTCTTCACTTCTGTGAGTGAGCAAATCCACAAAGCTGAGTGTGTCCTTTCTCTAAACCACTCTGTGTTATGACTCCAGGAAGCTTCAGGTTAGCAGTGATATTCTGCACCATATGAATAATAAATTAGTTATAAAATTTCCTGTTTGAAAGAAAAAAACATCTGAAATAATTATGCCATGCACTTAGCTACTCACTTTTAGTTATTTTTATTAATGCTATAAAATTACTTATTGTTTCTTATTACTTTTCTGCATGACCTGAGTGTGGTCACTCTGCTTTAGGGACTGTGTCCAGTATTAGCTGAGAAACCACAACCACAATTTTTTTAAAACCAGAAACATTGCTAAGAATAAGGCTCGGATTTAGGGCCTAAAATTAATTCAGTTGGAATGTGAAGAAAAAATTAAGACACCATTATACAACAAGACAATCTGACCCTTTAAAAAGTCTTGGACAGGGCCATCGTTTGGGGACCCCTGCTCTAGAGCAAGTGGGATTTCCCAGAAGGTGCCAGGTTAACCACCAGAAACAGGAGGAAAAGTAACTTTCTCTCTCCTCTTGATGCAGGGATTGGCAAACTATAGCCTGAGGACTTCTTTTCCTAAAGTTTTATCCGAACGCAGCTACACCCAACGTTGACTCGGGTCTCTTTTCTTGCTACCACAGCAAAGGTGGTGGCACAGTGGATGGAGCGTTGGACTGGGATGCAGAGGACCCAGGTTCGAGACCCTAAGGTCGCCAGCTTGAGAGCGGGCTCATCTGGTTTGAGCAAAAACCCACCAACTTGAGCCCAGGGTCCCTGGCTCCAGCGATGGGTTACTCGGCCTGCTGAAGGCCCGCAGTCAAGGCACGTATGAGAGGGCAATCAATGATCAATTAAGGTGTTGCAGCGTGCAGTGAGAAACTAATGATTGATGCTTCTCATCTATCTCTGTTCCTGTCTGTCTGTCCCTGTCTATCCCTCTCTCTGACTCACGGTCTCTGTAAATTAAAAAAAAAAAGAAAAAAAAAGTCTTGGACACACACACACACAAGTCCTAATTAACCAGAACTTTTTTTTCCTTTCTCTTCAATTGCTAGTGAAATTTTTTTTTAAAGAGTTTTTTTTTTTAATTTATTTATTTTTATTCATTTTAGAGAGGAGAGGGAGAGACAGAGAGGAGAGACAGAGAGAGAGAAGTGGGGGAGGAGCAGGAAGCATCAACTCCCATATGTGCCTTGACCAGGCAAGCCCAGGGTTTCGAACCGGCGACCTCAGCATTTCCAGGTCGACGCTTTATCCACTGCGCCACCACAGGTCAGGCTGCTAGTGAAATTTTAAAGACGTTTCTTCCCTTCCTCCCTTCCTTGTACTCAATGTGAATCTACAGACACTGTAATTTGGATGGATGAAACTCCACCTCCACGTTAATAAATCACCAGAAGCAGAACTCCCGCTGTGGTGTTTCCGTCCAGATCTGAACATTTTGCATTCTAGTAATCTTTTCTCTTCAACGATGGCTAAGTAAACGAACCCACGGTTCAACAAGAAATATATAGATGCCAATTTTATATCTTTTTTCAACTAATACTCCACGACGCTTTGGGGAACATGCTGGCCCCTGTAACACACACACACACACACACACACACACACACACACACACACACACTCGAAGATACAAATGTGCTAGCAAAATCCCGAGCTGTCAATCCAGAACTTTAAAGAAAGAATTGGCAGGGTTCTCTAGCGTCAGCTCTCTATGTGCCATAGCTACACCGCGCACCTGGCCTGAGAGCGAGCACGCCCAGGCTCTCAGGTGGGAATTTCTGGCACCCCCACTATGCTGCTGGCTAGGCACTGGAGCCTGGCCGAACAGAGCTGAGTATCCACTCCTAGGTTTGCGTTGCTTGTAGAAGCCTCCCAAAGCTCAGAGCGAGATTTGCACCTAGAATGCGCTTCGAGATCCTGCAACCGGACCTAGAGCTGTTTCCCTTCCAGGGATCAGGGGTTTTCCTAAAGCACACGGAGAGAAGGCGACGAGACACAGGCACAATATCCTCTGTAGACCGAATCTTCGGGGCTGATGGGAACTGGAAGGAACGAATCCAGACCACGCGACTTTCTCTGGCTGCGGGCCGGCGCCCAGCTGTTCTTGACCTCTCGGGCAGTTTCAGGAGCGCGCCGGGGAAATGAAAGTAAAACCTGTGTTGGCACGGACCCAGCTGGAAGCTGGCGACAAATAGATTGCATCCTCAGACAAGACAAACAGCCTTTCCTAGACAGGGTCTGTGTGAGGAGCTTGACTCGAAGGAGACAAACTGAAAGGAAGCAATAGGAAATGGGAGACAAGCGAGAAAAACTAGGATGGGGAAGCTCGTGGAAACATACAGACGCGCAATAATACCTACTGTCTGCGGGGGGGACAGACTAGCCTCCTGACCGGGTCTGTTAAGGTGACTACTCTGCGGCCAGCCAGGAGGCCGGAACCTAGCCAGCACGCTGGGCTGCACGCCTCTGACCCTCGGCACCCCGAGCCCTTGCCATAGCAACGCCAGGAATCTGTCCGCTGCTCTCAACTGAAACTCAGGTCCGCTCAGCTGACTCGGGGAAGAGTCCTCAGAATAGAGGTCCTTGCCTTCCCCAGGTGCAATGTCCACGGCTCGGTCCTGAGACTGAAAAGGCGGCTGAGCCAGCAGCGCGTGGCCCAGACCAGGCAAGGTCCGCGCGACCCAGCGCCCAGCCGCCTTTGCACTGCGTAGCAGAACCAGTATGGCAAAGCAGGCAAGAAGCTTAGAGACAGGCGCCTGCCCGGGGTCTGTTATAGATGGGGAAACTAGAGGAGGGACCACCTGACTTGCCCACCTTCACACAGCGAATTGCAATAGGGAGAGAAGAGTCCTGGTGGTCTCGCGCCTTCGGCCTCCCAGTGTGAGCACTGGACTTCAGGACCTGCGACTAGGGTAGTGGGTGACAGAACGTCAGAGGCCCGCATTTAAGAAGTAGGGAGCCTGACCTGTGGTGGCGCAGTGGATAAAGCGTCGAACTGGAAATGCTGAGGTTACCGGTTTGAAACCCTGGGCTTGCCTGGTCAAGGCACATATGGGAGTTGATGCTTCCAGCTCCTCCCCCCTTCTCTCTCTCTCTCTGTCTCTCTCTCTCCCTCTCCCTCTCCTCTCTAAAAATGAATAAATAAAATAAAAAAAAGTAATAATTGTTAAAAAAAAAAAAAAAAGAAGTAGGGAGCCTTTCGGGACTGAATTCCCTCCCCAATTTGGTCCCCAAAAGACAAGTAAGAAAGTGGATTCAAGAAACAGTGATGGAAGAGTACAAAAGGGTGACAAATGTGCTCGGGGGTGATTCATCATGATCAGGCATAAATACCTGGGCTAGCACTCTTCTCTCCCCCTTGACGAGATGATGACCCTAGCTTAGAAAGTCCACGCGGCGCCCCACTCTGTACCTGCTTGTGGGGGCCGAGTTAGGATTCCACTGCTTACTACGTTTGGTGCGATTTTGGGCAAATACATTCTCCCTCTGAACTTCAATTTTCCACTTAGAGAAATGAGAAAAGTAATGTTACTGTCCTCGCTAACTCAAGGGTAGGTGTGAGGATCAAAGGAGATCAGGAAGTGGCCGTGCTTTGTAAATTGTAAAACGACAGACAGAGGTGAAGCGTTATATGCTTCCTGGCAGTGAATCCTCACGTTTAGAATGGCTGATTGAAAGCTCAGAGGGCAGCCAGGCAAACTCAGGTTGTAACCTTATAAGGCATTATTAGATAACAAGGGGGAGGAAAACCGAAACAATCTCTTTCTTCTTAATTATGGGTATCCCTGTATTTCCAAATAGACACGTAAATTCTGAAACTTAAGATACTCTCCCCCACCCAAATCTCAATCCTCAAACTAGCCTTTCTGAGCCTTACCCTTATTGAGAAATCTTACTAGCCCATTCCAGGGCCCTGATGTCTCCGCGGCTCTCGTGGGTGGTTGGGGGGTGGGGTGGGGGCGGAGTGTGTGAAAGCGAGCCCCTCTCCTTTAGGCTGTGCTTTGTGCTTTGCCTCCGCTGCTCCGATGGAGTCTGGGGTCGAGGCCAGCTCAGGTTCGAAGCCGGCAGAGGGCGCGGTCCACTCGGGGCCGCAGCTCCCGAGGGCCAGGGTTTGGCCCATCAGCGTGGTGTCCCCGCTGGGTCCTGTAGTTCCATACCAGGAGGACTTGCATTCGAGGCTGCATAGATAGATAGTAGGTAAGGACTCCAGAAAGTTGTACCGGCCCTACTTCGCCCGGGCTTACAGCGTGAACCCTGTGCCGAGTCAGGACTGTGAAAGTTCCTGTACCACTCTCCTGGAGCACATCCCTAAGCCCTCTGGTCATAAGGTGCACCCCTACCTCCAAACCCTAAACGTCACACCCCACACGCACCAGCAAGCGCCGAGCGCGCCCGAGAGCAGGAGCGCGCACACCGCAGGGAAGAAAGGGAGGGCGGGCGGCAGCCCAGGCCCCGCCCCCTGAGCGCCTATAAAGCAGGGGAACCAGAGCTGGCCACTCAGTGGTTTCTCGGTGACAGTAGGCGAAACAGCTCGAGCTTTACCACCTCTGGTTTCTTACCGCAGCTTAGACGTTGGGGTTTTACTACTGCTAGAGCGCCATCTCGAACGTCATCCCCCCAGATCTTTGCAGATCACCCCCTCAGCAGGTAGGTGCAGCAGGTGGGGCGTGTAATGGAATGGCCCTTGCCCAGGCGAGAGACTGGGGGCCCTGGGTGAGGGGTCCTTTGAGGGGTGCGTCCCACCTACTAGCCCCAGCTCCTACACACACCTGGAACTCCAGTACCCCCTGCTCTGTCAGCCAAATTCTGAAGAGTTGAACAGGAAACCTCTCGGAGCCTGGCACTGGGCAGCGGCCTCTCCTGCGAGGCATGTCCCCCGCCCGGCGGGTGCAAACGCGGCCGGCGCCTCTCTGTGCCTCGGGGAGAGGAGCGTCTGAGCCGCCCGCGCGGGCGCCACCCCTCAGTGCCCGGCCCGAGCGGCGTGGCGGGTCTGGGAGCTCACGCCCCTCTGTCTCCTTCACAAGGGTCTGCGTGAGCGTCGCCGCCGGGATGAAGCTGGCTCCCGTCGCCCTCCTGTACTTGGGCTCGCTCGCCTTCCTCGGCGCAGACACCGCGCGGCTCGACGTGGCGTCCGAGTTCCGAAAGAAGTGAGTTGCAGGCAGAGCTTTCCTCAGCCCTGGACCCTGGAAGACAGGGAAAGTGGCCGCTGGTCCCGAGGGCTTAGAAGCAAACGCGAGTGGCTGGGCTCTTTTGGGTCCATGCGAATCGAGTTTATTTGTGTTTTCCAGATGGAATAAGTGGGCACTAAGTCGTGGGAAGAGAGAACTTCGGGTGACCAGCAGCTACCCCACCGGGCTCGCCGACCTGAAGGCGGGGCCTGTCCAGACAATCGTTCAGCCCCAGGACGTGAAGGGCGCCTCTCGCAGCGCCCAGGCTGGGTAGGTACTGCCCGACCCCGCCGTCGCGGGGGGGAGGAAGGGCCGCTCTCCGTTCTTACCCTGGCCCCGGGGGTCGTCAGGGCTAGGTGGCAGTTTCCAGCCCCCTCTAGTCCTAAAATGCTTCCGTTCCTGGTGGCTGGGGCCGAAGCCCTGCTCGATGGGGGTCTCACGCCGCCTTCCTTTCCCCCTCCAGCAGTGCGGACGCCGCCCGCATCCGAGTCAAGCGCTACCGCCAGAGTATGAACAGATTTCAGGGTTTGCGGAGCTCGGGCTGTCGATTCGGGACGTGCACCGTGCAGAAGCTGGCGCATCAGATCTACCAGTTGACAGACAAGGACAAAGACGGTGTCGCCCCCAGGAACAAGATCAGCCCTCAGGGCTATGGGCGCCGGCGCCGGCGCTCCTTGTCCAAGGCCGGCCGGGACCGGACTCTGTTGTCCCCGGAGCCACAGACGCGCCCGGCTCCAGCCTCCCGCAGGAATCAAGCGCTCGCCACCCTCTTTAGGATTTAGGCCCCCGTGGCAGCAGCTATCAGTCGCGTCTGCAGCCGGATGGCGCCTCCCGGAGCGGAGGGCTTCCCCGAGCTGAGCCTCTCAGCCGTTGGGGACCGAGCTGAGTCAGCCCCGCCTAGACCGGGAGTCCCGGAGGCACCGTCCGGCGGCGAGCCTCGGCTTTGCAGGAGTCCCTCCTCCTCAGAGACAGCGTTCCTTTCGCCCTAACCGGGCCCGGGTGTCCCAGGGGGACAGAGGAATCCGAGGGAGTATGTGCCAGGCTCATGGAGAGGAGAGACTGAGAATAAAATGCTGAGACCCCCCCGGGGCAAGGGTCCGAGCCACTGCCGTGCCCCCCTAAACCGATTTCTCAAGGGGTGTCATCCCACCTGGGCGCAAGCCCCCACTATTACTTGAACCTTCCAAAACCTAGAGAGGAAAAGTGCAATGCGTGTTGTCTATACAGAGGTAACTATCAATATTTAAGTTTGTTGCTGTCAAGATTTTTTTTTTTTGTAACTTCAAATATAGAGATATTTTTGTACGTTATATATTGTATTAAGGGCATTTTAAAGCAATTGTATTGTCTCTCTCCTCAATATTTTAATACGTGAATGTCTCAGCGAGGTGTAACATTGCTGTTTGCTGCGTGGATTGTGTGAGAGTTTGTGTGTGTGAAAGAGAGACTTATTACTTCTTGTGGAAGAAGGAAATACCGTGTCTGTATAATCTATTTACATAAAACGAGTGATATGCGAAATAGCAAACCAATAAACTGCCTCAATGCTGATTCATTCTCGGGTCACGCGTCTTGTGAGGGAGGGTGCCCCTGGTTCTGGGAGACTTTGGGTCATGCCGCCTGGTGTGGGAAGGTGGGACAGTTGCACCGGTGGGTGCTGACCCCTCTCCGCGCCCGCTGAACAGTCCGGAGTTACGCTCTCCCTGCCGGGCGCGCGGAGCTTCGAGAAACAGGTTAAGATTTTGCGGACATGCGGGTGGTACAGCCTCGCGTGTAGGCTGGGCCGGGTGGAATAGGGTGAGCTCTAGTGGGGAGCGAACCTGGATTCTCCGGATTGTGCCAGAGTCCCAGATTTTATGAAGTTGATCACGGGATCCTTCGCGAAAGAGCGCCTCGGAGAGTTGGGGCTTTCTCCGGAGCCTTCTAATTCTGAGGAGTCACCCCAGGCTGCCGCGGTGTTCAAGTTAGAAGCTACTCCAGCAAAATGTTCGGACTCCTCGGGGAAACTGGCAGTGGGGCGGGAAACCTCAACCGTCTCCCAGCCGGGTGTCCCGGCGTGCCGGCAGACTCATAAACTAGGCTGCGGCGCCTCCAGCCGGCCGCCTTGCACGAGTGCGAGAGCCGTCAGGCAGTACGTGCTGTTTAATAAGCTCTCCTACGTGGGAGTCAGCACATAGCCTTAATGAAAGAGGAAAGAAAAAAAAAACAAAAAACAGTTTGCAGATGCCAACCAGGGCCACCACCTCCCCCATCCCCCCAGACCTGCACGGCTGCTCCCGGTTCTGGGACCGTGACTCAGCGCCCACACGCTGCGCAGAGTGCAGCTGCTGGCCAGAGGCACGCGGGACGGACGTGCCGCCGGAACCGTGTGCCTCCGACCGCCTTAGACCTCCATTGTTCCGCCTCCCGTTGCTGCTGTCCTCTTCCTTCCTCCTTACCAAACTTTTATTCATTTTTTTTCTCCACTTTTCTCCAGCCTTCCATTTCTCTCCTTCCTTCCTTCCTCCTCCTTGCTTTACGTTTTATCATCTTAGAAGGTTGACCCCAGTTCCAGTGATAGAAGCCAGACGATAAGCCCCACTGACTAGAAGGGCAGGGGACATGGGAACAGGATAGAAGAGGAAGAAAAGAGGAAGCACCCCTGATTTTTTATTTTTCTGCCCCATTGGTCTCATCCAATATTCTGAAAACCCAGGATGGAGACCAACTACTTATCCTTTCCAGAAAGTTTTCCTGGCCTTTCTACTTCAAGGCATAGCTGAAATGTTTCTGCTTATAGGTGATTTCAGAAATCTTGCTGGTGAAGAAAATCTGAGGGTGAGTATGGAGAATGGAAATATTTCCAGAACATTCAACCTTCTCCTGGGCCTTTTGTATCTATTGCATATCACAGGGGCCCTTCTGAGGGCCTAGAATAGTGCCTTTCAGGAAAGGCCCGCCTATATGTTGAAAGAGATAGGTCCTAGGTTGGGGTCCAAAGACTTCTGATGCAGTTTCAATTTAGAAGAAAGTAGATCCCAGGATACGGAATTTTTTTGAGACTAGAGAAGGCCTCAATTCTGGGTACCTGGCTGTTGACAGTGTCAATCTCCATATGGTTCACTGTCATATTTGCTCTTAATTTTGTGAGGTTCATTAGAATTGATGGGGTTATAAATATAGCAGCAAACCATCCTTGTCCTCAATGACTTTTCAAAAAAAAAATTTATTGATTGATTTTTAGTGAGAGAGGAAGGGAGACAGGAACATCAATTTGTTCCTGTATGTGCTTTGACCTGGGATCAAACTAGCAACCTCAGTACTTTGGGACAATGCTCTAACCCAGTGGTCCCCAACACCCTGGCCATGGACCAGTACTGGTTCGTGGGCCATTTGGTACCGGTCCGCAGAGAAAGAATAAATAACTTACATTATTTCTATTTTATTTATATTTAAGTCTGAAAGATGTTTTATTTTTTTTAAATGACCAGATTCCCTCTGTTACATCCATCTAAGACTCTTGACGCTTGTCTCGTAAGTTCGACAATTATATTTAAAAATATCACAGTTTTTATGCCGGTCGCATAATTTTATTTTGTGCATTTATCCGTCCCACCCTAAAGGCCGGTCCGTGAAAATATTTTCTGACATTAAACCGGTCCGTGGCCCAAAAAAGGTTGGGGACCACTGCTCTAACCAACTTAGCTATCCAGCCAGGGCCTCAATGGTCTTTTAATAAATATTCTCTTAGAGGGAACTCTGTGCTAGGCACTACAAAAGGTACAGGGCACATATGAATGAAAGAGTGATTAAAATGACAGTCATGGAATTTCTGTGCCAGTGAGTGGTTCTGGGTGGTCTAAGGGGGCTACAGAAATTACAGAGAGCAGCAGCCACTTCAGCCTTGCAGACAGTGGCTTGGGATTGCATACCCTTTTCCTTGAGCCAAGGTTTGTCCCATAGCCACAGAGCCCTGCAGCCAAACCCCACCCTGGCAGAACTTCAGCCGGCTGAAAAAGCTGCCAAAGGCAGGTTGGGCACTAGCTTAGGGCTGTTCCGAGCAGAGACCAGGCATCTAGTCTTCTGCCCAGGGAGTCTCATGACTCTCTTCGAAGAAATCCAAGGCTAGTGAAGGAGATGGTTCAGCTCTGAGATGAAAGAGGCAGCTGCTTAGCTGGAGTCCTTTCCAACCGAAAATCGTGTGATTGGAGACATGTCTGAAGAGACAGAGGCCCTCTTAACACCAGACAAGTTCAGGATTGACTGAATGTCACCATCAATCCTTGGTACCTACCTTCTGGATTTTTTTCATAAGGTGTTGAAGCCTGTCAGGATAAAGCTTCCTGATGCCAAGAACACATCGTTTATCAAAGATGATGAGTCATTTGTGAACTGATTCGACCTGTCTGCAGTTAAGGAGTAGTCACAGCTTTTATCTTTAGCTACTGTTGCTGGCTGTGGGAATGGTACCATCCATTTGTAATCAGAGGATACCAGGCAATTTCTTGAAAAGCCAACACTTGGCTGAACAGCCAAGGATGGAAGGGAGTGATGGGGGACATGGAAACTGATCCTTTTAAATTTTTTTCTTTTTAAAAATTTTATTTATTAATTTTAGAGAGGAGAGAGAGAGAGAGAGAAGAGGGGGAGGAGCAGGAAGCATCAACTCCCATATGTACCTTGACCAGATAAGCTCAGGGTTTCAAATCCATGACTTTAGTGTTCCAGGTTGATGCTTTATACACTGCGCCACCACAGGTCAGGCCTGATCCTTTTCTTTTCTTTTTTTTTTTTTTTTAGCACCTGCTCTGTATCAGACATTCTCTTGGCCACTTTATATGCCTTATCTCATTTAATTCTTATAGCAGCCTTGTGAAGTAGGTGTTATTATCTCTGGTGATAGATAAGGTAACTGAACCTCAGAGACATAGAGTAACTTAGCCAAGGTCACATAGTGAGTAGTAAGTGCTGGAGTTTCGATTTGCACCCAAGTGCTATGGGTTATTTTGATGTTAGGAAGACATAGAGGGTAAAGCGAGTTAATTTTAACATTTGGATTCTCAAGCTAGATGTCCCCAAATGTCTTTTAATCCGGGATCACTTGATGGGTTGGTGATTTACACCTGCGGTTCTGAAAGATTTACATGAGGCTGGTTGACTGGGAAGAATTGCTTCAGTGGTATGCTTAGTGAGGGCAAAATAAATAAATGAAGTGAGTTTTTACATTCTTGGTCCTGGTTTGAAGCAGGGATTATAAATCAAGAATAGTCTTTTATTTTTCCCCTTGAGCTAAGCCACTGACCTCTCTGGTTTTCATTGCCAAATATAGTTAGAGCATACACTGACGACCTCAAGAGCTGGCTTCTGAAGGGAGGGCCTTCTGAGCTATTCCTGGCCAAACACAGTCCCGCACTGTAGGTCTTTAGTCGCCTGGAAGAACACCTGTGTCTACAAAGCTGCAAATACAGTTTCCACCCTTGAGGTGGAACCTTTTGTCTTTGGCAACTGCTACCTAAGGCAACTTTTCAGAGTTGTTTTGAGCCAACTCTGAGAAAGAGTTATGAATGCTGCCCTTCCTCTCTTCAGCCAAGAAGGAGAGGGCCCTGTTATCCTGAGTCCCACAGAGATTTCTGCCAAAGCTGGATTGGAGGCTTGGTCTTCATTTGCATGGGAAGAAGGGTGAGGCTAGATAGCTTTCAGGTGGTCCTACTGGTCAAATTCCCGAGTTATTTTGGTACATTCTGGAAAAACAATAAAATGACTGTGACCACACAAGCAGCAGAATTTAGCGGGTTATTGTACATTTATCCAACAGCAGGAAAGTAGTTCTGAGTATTAAGATGAATTTTTGAAACAAAAAATGTGCATTTTACTTATTGCACAATATTTATTCAGTGTAGAAAAAAATAGATTCACCTTTTATACTATTCCCAGAGATAACCTCTATTAATATTTTAGTTCATACTCTTTTAGACATTTATATATAATACATATACACATACTTTTACTAATTAAATTTAAGTGTGGAGAACTGAATTAAAAATACTCCTTTGTTTAAGGAACATTGTCATTACCAATCTATGGAAAACTCCTCTCTTGTTTTAATTATTGTCTTTTTTTCTCCTTTGATTCCCGTACCCCTTCCCATATCCTTTATCGGAAGCTTCTTTAGCATGTTTGATATCTGTACTTGTTATATGTGTATAATTTTGTAAAATCTGTTGTGTTGCTTTGTGACTATGTCTTTTTAATATATAAATATATTATATTTTTTAAATTAGCATCTTTTATTGAATTTATTGAGGTGTGACATTGGTTAATAAAATTCTATTTTGTTTACTTATTTTGTTCATTAGATTCCACATATAAATAAAATCATATGGTATTTTCCTTTTCTCTGACTGGCTTATTTCACTTAGAATAATACTCTTCAGGTCCATCCATGCTGTCACAAAAGGTAAGATTTCCTTTTTTATGGCCAAGTTGTGCCCCATTGTGTAAATGTACCACAGCTTTTTTATCCACTCATCCACTGATGGAAACTTAGGCTGCTTCCAAACCTTAGGTATTGTCAATAACACTGCAGTGAACATAGGGGCGCATGTATTCTTTCAAATTAGTGCTTTAGGCTTCTTTGGATATATTCCCAGAAGTGGAATAGCTGGGTCATAAGGCAGTTCCATTTTTAATTCTTTGAGGTAACTCCACACTGCTTTCCACAGTAGCTACACCAGTCTGCATTGCCACCAACAGTGCAGGATGTTTTCCTTTTCTCCACATCCTTGCCAACACTTTTTTTAAAATTACATTTATTGGGGTGACACTGGTCCATAGCCTCATACAGGTTTCAAGTTTACCATTCTATGATACAAGAGCTGTATATTGCATTGTGTGCTCACCACCCAATGTCAAATTATCTTCCATCATCATATATTTGACTCCATTTACCCTTTACCATCTCACACCCCCTTCCCTCTGGTAACCACCATACTATTGTCTGTGTCTATGAGTTTCAGTTGTTTGTTTTTGTTTTTTAGCTACACAGAGAGAGGGACAGACAGAAAGGGAGAGAGATGAGAAGCATCGATTCTTTGTTGTGATTCCTTAGTTGTTCATTGATTGCTTTCTTATATGTGCCTTGACCGGGGGGCTCCAGCAGAGCAAGTGACCCCTTGCTCAAGCTAGCAACCTTGGATTCAAGCCAGTGACCTTGGGCTTCAAGCCAGTGACCTTTGGGCTCAAGCCAGCAATTGTGGAGTCATGTCTATGATCCCATGGTCAAGCTGGATGAGCCTGTGCTCAAGCCAGCGGCCTTGGGGTTTCGAACCTGGGTCATCTGTGTCCCAGTCCAACACTCTATCCACTGTGCCACTGCCTGGTCAGAAGAGTTTCAGTTTTATATCCTACATATTAGTGAAATCATATGTTCTTAGTTTTTTCTGACTTATTTCAATTAGCCTAATAATCTCAAGGTCCATCAATATTGTCACAAATGGCAGTATTTTATATTTTCTTGTGGCTGAATAGTATTCCATAGTATATATGTACCACAGCTTCTTTATCCAATCCTCTATTGAAGGACACTTTGGTTGTCTTCATGTCTTGGCTACCATGAATAATGCTGCAATGAAATAGGAGTGCATATATCTTTGCAAGCAAACGTGTTGTTTTATTGATTATAACCATTCTGACAGGCATGAAGTGATAGTTCATTGTGGTTTTAATTACATTTCTATGATGGTAAATGACATTTAGCGTCTTTTTTTTTTTTTTTTTTGTATTTTTCTGAAGCTGGAAACGGGGATAGACAGTCAGACAGACTCCCGCATGCGCCCAACTGGGATCCACCCGGCACGCCCACCAGGGGGCGATGCTCTGCTCATCCAGGGCATCGCTCTGTTGCGACCAGAGTCACTCTAGCGCCTGGGGCAGAGGCCGAGGAGCCATCCCCAGCGCCCGGGCCATCTTTGCTCCAGAGGAGCCTCGGCTGCAGGAGGGGAAGAGAGAGACAGAGAGGAAGGAGAGGGGGAGGGTGAAGAGGCAGACGGGCACCCCTCCTGTGTGCCCTGGCCGGGAATCGAACCTGGGACTTCTGCACGCCAGGCCAACGCTCTACCACTGAGCCAACCGGCCAGGGCCCATTTAGTGTCTTTTAATATGTCTATTGGCCATCTGTATGTCCTCTTGGGAGAAGTGTCTATTCAAGTCTGTTGCTCTTTTTTTTTTTTTAAATTGGATTGGGGCCCTGGCCGGTTGGCTCAGTGGTAGAGCGTCGGCCTAGCGTGCGGAGGACCCGGGTTCGATTCCTGGCCAGGGCACACAGGAGAAGCGCTCATTTGCTTCTCCACCCCTCCGCCGCACCTTCCTCTCTGTCTCTCTCTTCCCCTCCCGCAGCCAAGGCTCCATTGGAGCAAAAATGGCCCGGGCACTGGGGATGGCTCTGTGGCCTCTGCCTCAGGCGCTAGAGTGGCTCTGGTCGCAACGTGGCGACGCCCAGGATGGGCAGAGCATCGCCCCCTGGTGGGCAGAGCGTTGCCCCATGGTGGGCGTGCCGGGTGGATCCCGGTCGGGCGCATGCGGGAGTCTGTCTGACTGTCTCTCCCTGTTTCCAGCTTCAGAAAAATGCAAAAGAAAATGCAAAAAAAAAAAAAAAAAAAAATAAATAAATAAATTGGATTGGGGTTTTTTTGTTTGTTTGTTTTGTTTGTGGTATTGAGATTTATAAGTTCTTTATAAATTTTGGATATCAACCTCTTCTCAAGTGTATCATTGGTGAATATGTTCTTCCATTCAGTGGGTTGTCTTTTCATTTTATTGATGGTTTCCTTTGCTGTGCAAAAATTTTTTTAGTTTGATGTAGTAACATTTGAATATATTGGCTTATATATTTTCTATTTTTCTTGTCAAACACTTAAAAAACAATTATCAAAGTAGATTAGTTCACCTTACTATTATGTATTACTCCATAATATTCATCTTCCACATTTTGGTTTTCATAAGAAAAGTAAATGAGGGAAACTTGAGTTACTCCAGAACCTTTCTGTCACAAATAAGATGAACATCTCATTTTGCTATTCTCTTATGGATCAGAATAAGAATTTCTTAAGATGGCATCACTAGGTCAAAAAGCTTCTAATACAGATTATGCTAAATTCTGTTAGATTGCTTTCCAGAATGCCTATTTGTATTCCTACCAGCATTGCTTCAGAGTTCCCACCTCCCCAAGTCCTTGCCAGCCTCCACATGGAGCCACTTTTTTTTAAAGATTTTATTTATTGATTTTACAGAGAGAGGAGAGAGAGAAGGGAGGGGTAATGAGAAGTATCAACTCATGGTTGCTTCACTTTAGTTGTTTATTGATTGATGCTTGTTGTATGTGCCTTGATTAGGCAAGCCCGGGGTTTTAAACCAGTGACCTCAGAGTTCCAGGTTGACACTTTATCCACTGAGACACCACAGACCAGGAAGACTCATTTTTTTTATGTTTGCCTTCCTGATGAGTATAAAGTCATATGGTTCTATTGTTTTAATTTTCACTACTGATTACTTGTAAATATTATTAGTAACTTGAATTTTCCCTAATGGGCCCCACAAATTTTAAAATGTTGGTTCTTAGTGGTCTGTAACTTGCTTTTTTACACTGTTCAATATATTTGGGTCATCTTTCCATGTCAGTAAATATAGCTATACAACATCATTTTTATTTCCTGCATAGCATTTCAATCATGTGAAAATGTCATAGCCCTTGCCGGTTGGCTCAGTGGGAGAGTGTCAGCCCAGCTTGTGAATGTTCCAGGTTTGATTCCTGGTCAGGGCACACAGGAGAAGTGACCATCTGCTTCTCCACCGCTCCTGCTCCCCTTCTTTCTCTTCCTCTCCCACCGCCATGGTTCTACTTGTTCGAGCACATCAGCCCCGGGTGCTGAGGATGGCTTTGTGGAGCCTCTGCCTCAGGTACTATTAAGCTTGGTTGCAGGCATAGTCCCAGATGGGCAGAGCACTGGCCCCAGATGGAGGTTGCCAGGTGGATCCCAGTTGGAACGCATGCAGGAGTCTGTCTCTTTGCCTCCCTTCTTCCCACTTGGAAAAGAAGAAAAAAAGAAAGAAAGAAAATGTCATAATATGTGTGACTACTCCTCTCTGCTATTGAGCCTTAAGGATTTCATGTCTACATTTTACCATGCAAAATGCCCCCATATATGATACATCTTTGTACCTTTATTTTATAGTAATTTTATGAATTATTTTAAGGATAAATTCTTAGAAGAAACTTATTGGGTCAATGAATATGTACATTTTTGTCCTTGTTAAACTGCCAATTTGTCCTCTAGCATGATCAGTTTTTACTTCTATTAATATTATATAAATGTAAATTTTCTATATTCTTAGCAATACTGGCTATTATGTATTTTTATCCTTCTTTCTAATATTGTCACTCAATAAGTATACATGTTATTTCTTACTAGTTTTTAGAAAGCTTTAATCTTTTCCTATATTTCTGAGCCTGCATTTTACATCTCAAAATTCTAAACATATTTAGCTTATCATTCCATTTCCCTAACTCTATTATCTTTATCAGCTGAGTCTTGTTCATTATGATTTTTTACCTACTATTTTCTGTAAATTTGTGTTCTTAGCTCATCTTATTAAAGCTTAACTGTGGTGATTCTGTATGGCCTAGGTTGAAATGAATCCTTCTGGAGAGGCTTCTGTTTGCTTCTTCTTACTGCCCCAGACTTAGTACCACCCTGGAACTATTCTTAATATGAATTTATTGATTAAAAATAAGATTTTATTTATTGAATTTAGAGAGAAAAAAAAGAAAGGGTGAGTGGGGGAGGAGCGGGAAGCATCAACTTATAGCAGTTACTTCTCATATGCGCCCTGACCAAGGGAGCCCAGGGTTTCAAACTGGTGACCTTAGCAGTCTAGGTTGATGCTTTACCCACTGGACCACCACAGGCCAGGCAATAGGTTTAATGTTCTTAAACCATACACATGTGCATCTGTACTGGAGATGTGAGGTGTAGCCTTTTGAGGATCCTGGATTTACCTGACTGTCTTGGTTTTTTTTCTTCTGTGCTACCAAGAAAAGGAAACCCTGCATAGTATTTCAGGGTTTCCTGAAAAGCCCAGGAAACTGCTTTTCAGCTCAAACTTTCCATTCTTGTTTTTAGTGATCTTGGTTTGGTCTTCTGTGTATTTCATGTATTTTCATGGGAGTTCAGTTATGCATTGAAAATAATGTTGAGCATATTTTACTAGCATTTCTAGAGGATTAATAGCAGAATTTTCAGATTATCTAGTCTACCATATTGAACTAGGAGTTAGTATTAACTATTCTCATTATTACTTTAACTTATTTCTTTGATTAATATTAATATTAAGCCTGACCAGGTGGTGGTGCAGTGGATAGAGCATCAGCCTGGTATGCAGAGGTCCCAGGTTTGAAACCTCGAGATTGCCAGCTTGAGCGTGGGGTTACTGGCTTGAGCATGGTATCATTGACATGATCCCAAAATCACTGGCTTGAGCCAGGGGTCACTCGCTCTGCTGGAGCCCCTTGGTCAAGGCACATATGATAAAGCAATCAATGAACAACTAAGGTGCCAGACTTGATGTTTCTCATCTCTCTCCCTTCCTGTCTATCTGTCTCCATCTGTTCCTCTCTCTGTCTTTTTTTGCAAAAAAAGTAAAATTAAGTAATTTTCATATCTTTATGATAATTTATATTTCCTTATGTGAATTTTTAGTTATTGATCCTTTTACTTTATTGGAGTGTTTGTTTCCTCCTATTGAGTTATTTTAATTAATTTTTTTATTAATTAATTTTAGAGAGAGAGAGGAAGGCAGAGAGAGGGAAAAGAATGTATAGAGAGAAACATCAATTTGTTGTTCCAATTATTTATGCATTTATTGGTTAATTTTTGTATGTGTCCTTAATGGGGATTGAACCCACAACCTTGGCATATGGAGATGACACTCTAACCAACTGAGTTACCCTGCCAGGGCTTTCCTATTGATTTGAAATACTATTTAATGATTAAGAATATTAAAATTTAGTCATATAGGCCCTGGCCGGTTGGCTCAGTGGTAGAGTGTCAGCCTGGCTTGTGGAAGTCCCGGGTTCGATTCCCGGCCAGGGCACACAGGAGGGGCGCCCATCTGCTTCTCCACCCCTCCCCCTCTCCTTCCTCTCTGTCTCTCTCTTCCTCTCCCACAGCCGAGGCTCCATTGGAGCAAAAAGATGGCCCGGGCGCTGGGGATGGCTCCTTGGCCTCTGCCCCAGGCGCTAGAGTGGCTCTGGTCACGACAGAGCGACGTCCCGGATGGGCAGAGCATCGCCCCCTGGTGGGCGTGCCAGGTGGATCCCGGTCAGGTGCATGCAGGAGTCTGTCTGACTGTCTCCCCGTTTCCAGCTTGGGAAAAATACAAAAAAAAAAAAAAAAAGAAAGAAAGAAAGAAAAAAAAATTTAGTCATATATACATATTCTTTTTCTCCTTTTTTCTTTTTGTGGATTATGGTTTATTCTTTGCCATATCAAATTTATAGATATTGATATTTATATAATCAATGATATTAACTTTTTCTTTATTATTTCTGCCTTTGTTGGCTTACTTATGAATCGCTTCTCTGTATCCATATTTTAAAATATTTATCTATTTTTTCTAGTGGTTTTATGACTTCGTTTTGTACTTTAAACATTTTAATGCAAGTGGACTTTATTTTGGTATAGGATGTGAGGTAGGGATTTAACTTTGGCTTTCTTCATCATATGCTGCAGAGATTTTCAAGCTGTGTTCTTCAGGGTTACAGGATTTTCCTGAGTTGCTTCTGCAGTTTTCTGGGGAGACAAGGAGGAAGCAAATCAGCTAGACTCTTTCTCCCACTACTAGTAAAGCAGTTCTACCTTTTTTTTTTTTAAAGATTTTTATTGATTCATTTTTTTAAGACAGAGAGAGAGATAGGGGAGGAAAGAGAGAGAGAGAGAGAGACAAAGCAGGGAGGGAGGAGTGGAAAGCATCAATTTGTAGTACTTGCTTCTCTCATACATGCCTTGACCGGGCAATCCCAGGGATTTGAATGGATGACTTCAACAATCCAGGTTGATACCCCATCCACTGCTTCACTACAGGTCAGGTAGTTCTATCTTTTTTGTTTTACACATTAGGGATCCATGTCATATTTTCTCTGAAGAAAGATGTCCTATGCCTGCAAATCAATAATATAGTAAATTCTTAAACAGTAAGTATTTGAAACTGTTTCTGCTTCTTTTATTCTTTTCCATTGCTCAGTCTGTCTTTTCCTGCACTGGTTTAACAATTTAAAACATTATTATGAAACTTTCCAAACTTACACAAAAAATAGAGATAGTAACATAATTAACTTCCATGTACCTATCATTAAAATCCAACAATTGTCGCCCTGGCCAGTTTGCTCAGTGGTAGAGTGTCGGCCTGGCGTGCAGGAGTCCCGGGGTTGATTCCCGGCCAGGGCACACAGGAGAAGCACCCATCTGCTTCTCCACCCCCCTTCCTCTCTGTCTCTCTCTTCCCCTCCTGCAGCCAAGGCTCCATTGGAGCAAAGTTGGCCCGGGTGCTGAGGATGGCTCTATGGCCTCTGCCTCAGGTGCCAGAATGGCTCTGGTTGCAACAAAGCAATGCCCCAGATGGGCAGAGCATTGCCCCCTGGTGGGCATGCCGGGTGGATCTCGGTCGGGTGCATGCGGGAGTCTGTCTGACTGCTTCCCCGTTTCCAACTTCAGAAAAATACAAAAAAAAAAAAAAAATCCAACAATTGTCAAGATTTTACCACACTTAATTCATCTATTTTTTTTTCTGTTTGTTTTGTTTCTTGCCAAAGGATCTATCTGGTTTTCTTTTCTTCCTTCCCTCCTTTTCTCCCTCATTTTCTCTCTTCTTTTCTTCCTTGCTTTTTTCTTCTCTCCTGTCTTACTCTCCTCTCTTTTCTTTTCCCAAGACATCATACCATTTCACCTATACTTCAGTGTGCATCTGTTTAATAAAAAGAAAAAAAAATAATGTTTCATTACATACCAGATGCGACTGTCACATTCAACTTAACAATAATTTTGTGGTGTCATTTCATACCCAGTACATGATCAGATTTACCATATTGTCTCAAAAATGTCTTTTGACAGTGGTTTGTTCAAAACACGCTCCAAACGAAACTGTTATATCTCTAACATTTTTAAAAAATCTAGAGCCACTCACTTTCCATTTTGTTTTCATGCTGTTGACTTGTTCAATAAAACAATGTTTTAATAATTGTCATTTTGAATTTTAATTACGAAGATAAATCTTGATTCTCTACCCCACTTTGCCTGTGTAGACTCAGCCAGAACATCCTGGCCGGCTCACTTGTTAGGGTAGCGGGGCAGGTAGGGAGACTGGTATAGTTTTTCTTACAGAGAGAAAGAATCTTGAAATGTTAATCTTTGTGCTTTTCTTTGCGACACTTTCTCCACTTGACCTTTCTCCTAGTAAATCAGAGGCATTGCCTCAAGGAGAAAGGATTGGTATAACCGGAATGCAAAGACTAAGAAACAGAACAAATTTAAAATAGCCTCTTGAAGCGCACATCAAAAACAATAGTTTTGAAAGCCAAAGTCTTTTATTTGCTGTGAATCAGGTTTTGTTAAGAACAGAAAAAGCTCTTGAGAATCAAAAGGAAAGACCCGGAAGCATGAGGAATTAGGCTTTGTCCTGAGAACACACTGGAAAGAGACTAACTAGCAGGAGAGCCTGACTAAGCCCCTTCACCCCAGAGTCTTCTGGCCTAGGGGAAAGCAAGGACCTAGGAGGCTGGAGGGAAACCTGGTGGGGAGAGTCCCACCTACAAGAGGACAGCAGTATGGGACTGCAGATCAGCCCCAGGGAGCCCAGGGCAAAACGCCCAGAGCTTATCTGCCATTTGAGAGAGTCTTAGGTTAGTTGTTTGTTTCCATTAATGGTTTGCAGGACATGTTCAGATGACCCAGCAGAAGGGACACTTGCCTGTGCTCATCACTGAGCTCCATTCAGATTTCTCTGTTTGGGGAGAGCACTAATAAGCCACCTGCAACTTCTTAGATCAAAAGGTAGGGGCATTTTACACCAAAAGAGTGGTGGAGCCAAAGGTAGAGCCACCCATCTCTGTATTACATTCCCAAGTCACATATGGGACAGCCTAGATCTCACATATTAGTTTTACTCGTGTTCTGTCTCAATTTGATGGGTTTGTTCTGCCAGTTGGAGTAGTGATCCTTTACCTCCTCTGCCTGTTAAAATCACTTGGGGAAGCTTTCAAAAAATACTAATATGGGACTCCATCCCAAACCAATTGAACTAGATTCTCTGTGGGTGAGGTATAATGTCATTGTGTGATTGTGAGTAAATTTTATCTTTGTGAGATGACTTAACTTTGTTCAGTCCAGACATTATCATTCTTTAGCTATTTCAAAAATGCATCCCAGTGATCATAACAGCAGACTGAGACCAAGAGTGAGTGAGTGAGTGCATGAGTTAGTGTATGTATGGATAGATGTGTGTATGTACACAGTTTTAGTAGCGGTCTATCCAGTAACACAGCCAGATACAGAAGGGTTAAGTGCAGCCAGCAGAGGCATGTGTTTGGTGAGAAGACCAGCTGTAGGTGATGCAAACAATGCCAGCTCAGGATGAGGCAACAGACAACAGGTGGTTGTACTGTAAGGAGTTGGCATCAAGGAGGAACAGCAGGAAGCAACAGGGCATGAAGAATGGCAGCATGCATAGCAGTAGGCATTCTAGGAACAAACTATATAGGCAGGCCAGCTGCAGGAGACAGAGTATTCTGGTTGTTACAGCTTGCTATGGCCTGAATTGTGCCTCCCCTCCCCAAATTCGTATGTTGAAGTCCTAACCCTTAGAACAGAATGTGACTGCATTTGGAGATAAAACTTGTAAAGAAGAAGTAATTAAGGTAAAACAAAGTCTTATGTGTGGGCCTTAACCCAATATGACTAATATATTTATTGAAAGAGGAAAATAGGACACAGACTACACATAGACTGAGGGATGACTACGTGGTGACACAAAAAGAAGGTGACCATCTGCAAGTCAAGAACAAGGCCTCAGAGGAAACCAAATCTGCTAGCACATTGACCTTAGACTTCTAGCCTCCAGAATTGTGAGAAAAAACTTTCTGTTGTTTAAGTTACCCAATCTATATTTGTTTTGTTATACGGCCCTAATAGACTGTCAAAGGGATTGGTGAGAACAGGGCAGGGCTGTGGCCTTAGAAACAGGGTATCATGGCTAGTTCTCAGCACCAGGCACATAGCAAGGGTGAGCAAACCAGGGCTGAATCACTGATTCAGGGCAAGCAGTCTCATTCATTCATTCATTCATTCATTCAGTCAGTCAATCAATCAACAATACTTTATTAAGCTCCTACTCTGTTCTGGTCCTTGTTCCAGGCACTGGATATACTGCTATTTTTGTGGTCCAGATGAGAGGTGATATTGCATTGGATTAAGAGAGTAGCAGGTGACTTGACACTGAGGTTGTTAGGTTTTTACTAAATGCTATTCTTGTTAAATGTTCAAATGTAGCACAGTAATTTGCAGACCAGCTGTAAACAGGATAAACTTTGTTGAACCCAACAAAGTCAGGGTAGCCAACTGCAAAGAAAAAATCAGCACATAATTCATAATTGACTAACTAGTATATACAAAAGCAATGTCTAAGTCTCACTTTAGGAGAGGAAGTTTTGGATGAGAATCCCTTGACTCCTTTAGTTGCTACAAGTAAATACAACTACCTTGCTACAGCCTTGTCTTGTTCCTGAATAGAACACCTCAAACATTGAACCCCTTGAGTTTGGTAACAATTTGTTAAGTCCAGATGGGACTCTCTTAAAAGGACTTCCCTTTCTGTCTGGTGGGGACCCTTGACAAAGCAACCTGTAGCAGCAGCTCATCCAGGGCTTACTCGCCTGCGTGCCCACCAGACGGAGGACCTATTATATGAGAGACTTGGTGCTCACCACCCACCGGAACAGCTGCGTGATCCTCCTCAACAGTGAAACGGAATAGCCCTTGAACCTGTTCAGTGCTTTGGAAGGGAGCTGGGGTGATCAAGCCCTGTGATTGCTTTAATTAGTGTTTCAGTTCCTGTTTTGGGTATAGAGTGGTTGGAAAGGTAGTTTCAGTTCTGGTGCAGGCTTGGTTTCAGGTTGGTCAGGCAGGAGCTGTCGCTAGGATGCCAGTTTCAGGGCCTGATTCGGGTCTAATTCCGGAGGGTTGAGGACCGCCTGTAGGGCAATCCAAGACATCCTTGAATGACATCTCTGGTCTGGTTGTCCTACAGGAACTACATTTTGTTCTTTGTGTGTATGTAAATGTGCCAGCTATGGGAAACTCAAATTTGATCCTTGAATGCTGCTCCTAATAAAAGCTTTGTTTGAGTTAAAAAAATTTAAGTGCTTATCTAAATTAATGGGTCAATGGTAGGAAATTACCTGTCCTATTCGAGGCAGCCTTTCTCGAGGCTGGGAGTCTATTGTGGATTAGGAGGCATTGTTTTCTAAGTGCAGCTTCTTTGCTTCCTTGAGTTTCAGAAGCTTCTCCCCTGCAAACCCCACACTGCTTCTAGCCATGGAGTACAATTTCTGGAACACTGGCAGCCAGGGTGGAACTCATTATGGGAAGTGGGAATAGCACCCTGGCAGTGTCCTGAACAACAGTGAGATTCCATCAGATAGGCCATACCACCTTCACTTAGGTGGGCAAGCAAGTGAGCTCATGGTTTCCAGTGGAGGTGACCTGGGACAGAAGAGAAGATCTCTTACTTAGAACATGAGCAAGACTGAGCAGAAAGGTTTGGCTGTGGAACTTGGGGACCAGTCTATGGTTAATGATATAAAGATACATGTTTGGGGTTATATTTGAAGAATTACTGTTTTATCTATGAGCTGTTTGAATGAGACTCCCATTGTTTTCCTTCCACTGAAGGATAAGGAAAAAAAAATTCCATGCCACATCTCTTCAAAGAATCTCATTGATATAGTTGTCTGAGAAGGTGTGATTTTAGAAATTTTACCAAAGGTGTGGTAACAAAGGCCAAATATCCTAGAGGTACTGAAAACTAAGTACAATTAAGATGATATGGGCCCTGGCTGGTTAGGTTAAGAACCGCATCCGGGAATGACAAGGTTGCGGGTTTTTTTTTTTAAGTTAAATAATTAGTTTTTGGTTTATTAAATACAGTTATATATTACAATTATACATTTTTGTTATTTAAACTATAAATGTCGCGAAATTATGGGTTTTTTTTCTCAAAGTGACACACCACCCAAGTTATGCTCGGTTTTTTGGCGAATTTTGACACACCAAGCTCAAAAGATTGCCCATCACTGATCTAGGTGAACGTATATATAAATGCTCTGCAAATACTATGCAAATAGAATTTCATGACAATGTAACATATCCAGGAATAAGCCGCAGAAAAACTCTAAATGGTAATTGATCTAAATTGTTGTGGGGCCAGGACCACTGGAATTATTAGTAAAGTGTACTGTGTAAATGGGATGCTATGTATGTCGGATTAAGAAAGCATTTTTGTTTAATCGAGAAGAACAACTTTTTCAGAAAGGTTTCAGAATGTGTCCCCAGTGATTGAAATTATTATGCTGCTATGAGGAAAGAAATTGGGTCAAAACTCATTATCAAGTGGCATTTCCACAAGTAGCAAGGGAATACGCTGTTTCCTATCAGACATTCCATCCAAGTCTGGGCAGGTCTTTTTCCTGAAACTAAGCCTACAAAACTACTTCATTTCCTAAGTTTTTCCCAGCATTTGTAAGTATCCAAGTTTCAACAGAGATCATGAGCAGTAGACAAAATACTTCAATTCCTTGTGCTGCAAAACTTTATTTTTTTATTATTTTTATTGAGGTTATTGGGGTGGCATTGGTTAATAAGAGGTTGAGGGTTTGATCCCTTGTTAGGGCTCTCACAGGAAGCAACCAGGGAATACACGACTGAGTTGATGTTGGGCAGAAAAAATATATTATGCTCACTTTGTTAAAGATGGTGCTGCCCACGTGGAAGCCTGTTGCCCAGGTGATATTAATGTGTGTTGGGGGCGGGCTTTGGGCAGGCAAGATTCTTGTAGCCTGGGGCTTGGTTTTGGGACTAAACCTTTCCCCTCCTTTTTGATGTGGGGTGGTACAATCCCATTGTGCCTCAGATAAGTGACTTTGTATTAGAGATTTCCCTATTTTGTATATTGGATTAAAGGTTTTTGATTTCTGCACTATAAAATAGGGGCAGACCTGGAGTTTGCTCTCTCGGTTCCTGAAATTAGCATTAGAGGAGAGAGCAGAAAAGGACAGCAGAGAAAGGCCATGTGGAGGAGGCCAGGAGAAGCAGCCAAGATGGTGGAGTGCTGGAGGAGAAGCCAGTTTGTGCAGAAAGAAGGAGATGGGGAACAGAGGTGAATGGAGCTGGTGAGGTAGAAACTTTGATTCTAGGAAACTCGGATAAGTCAGTAGCTTTGTGAGAGCTGAATGAGTGGGTTTTGGAGCCCAGTGTGTGTTTTACTTGCCCTCCAGGTGCAAGCTAGGATTAAAGATGATGGCCCACCAGTTCATGGCTCCATTGTATCATTACCGTCTGTCCGAATCTAATGCGAACCTGCATGGGCCAGGCGGCTGTGATGGTGGCCCTGGCTACTGGCTTTACAGTGGAACAACAAATGAATGCTTCCTTTTCCCCTGTCCTCTGTCTTCCTTCCTCTCTGTCTTTCTAAAAATCAATAAAAATTAAGCTCTGGCTGAACAGCTCAGTTGGAGCATCATCCTTGAGCACAGAGGTTCGATTCCCTGGTCAGGGCACACAGAAGCAGCTCAATGTTCCTCTCTTTCACTCTCTCTCTGTCTCCCAGCCTCTCTCTCAAAATAAAATAAAATTAAAATTACATGATTAGATTGGTGCCAGAAGAAGAGAGAAGAGTCTGCTATAAATTAAAAATGTAGTTTGAGTCAGCTTGACTAGACTTGTGAAATGAAATAGGTAGAATCCATCACAAGTATGTATTTTGAGTAACAGAAGCTGAAAGCGTGAGCTTCCTAGCCACATGGTATAGGAGGAAGGTGGAAATGATAAAGAGAAATGAATTATGTTTAGTAGGATTTCAGAGTGATCTTAAAAAGTAATTTGTGGGTTCTCTGTCCATTCATACGCAAGGGTGGTTTTGAGATCACTGACTCTGTCTGGACAGGTGCAAAGCCATGCATTCCCTTATGATAAAGTCCAGTTAAGTCAAGAAGATTGTTGAGCCCTCAGTTTCTTTTCTGAGCAGCCCAGTGTTCTGTCACAGCCAGAGGCAGCCCTGGAAATTTAGGAACAGAATACTGCATTGCTAAGGGCTGAGCTGGAGTGAGACAAGTGCAGGGGGCTACAACCACCAGTATCTTCCTTTTAGCAGATTGGGCCTGAATTGTGTGGCATGGGAGTCAAGCTATTAAACCAGGCATCCTGGGCCTGTCCTCTGCCTCTCATAGTCCCACCTGTCTGGAACATAGAGGGCAAGCCTGGGAGAGGCTTCTCAACCCACCTTCTCTAGGAGTTCAGAAGCCAGAGGCGGAGAGTGAGATAAGGTATGTAGTGAAACTGATGCAATTGATAAAAGCTATGGGAACTGTCAACAATGAGTAAGACCACCTTCCTCATTGAATTTATGGCTTAAGACTGGCAGAGATCAGCTTGATCAAACATGGCAAAAAAGTTCACCTAATGGTAACGCTAGGACTGGAAACAGAAAGCCCATATAAAGACACAAAATGGCCAAAGGAGCACCTCTAAAAAATCTCCACCCCTTTCTGGGAAGATCCTGAATATTCCTCCCCTTACTGAATGCTCTGCATCCGAATTAAATAAACCTCAAAAAAGAAGCAGATTCTGCTAGAGGGAGGGTTGCTCGGCCTATGGTTAACCCACTCTCCATCTCACTGCTTTAATAATAAACTCACTTGCACTTTAAACTCTATTTTGGCTTGGTATTAATTAATTAATATATATTTTAAAATTAATTTTAATGGGGTGACATTGATAAGTCAGGGTACATATGTTCAGAGAAAACATCTCTAGGTTATTTTGACATTTGATTATGCTGCATTCCCATTACCCAAAGTTCAATTGTCTTCCGTCACCTTCTAACTGGTTTTCTTTGTGCCCCTCCCCTCCCCAACCCTCTCCCTGTCCTACCCCCCACCCCGTAACCCCACACTCTTGTCTATGTCTCTGAGTCTCATTTTTATGTCCCACCTATGTATGGAATCATATAGTTCTTAGTTTTTTCTGATTTACTTATTTCGCTCAGTATAATGTTATCAAGGTCCATCCATGTTGTTGTAAATGATCTGATGTCATCATTTCTTATAGCCGAATAGTGTTCCATAGTATATATGTACCAAAGCTTTTTAATCCACTGGTCCACTGATGGACACTTGGGCTGTTTCCAGATCTTTGCTATTGTGAACAATGCTGCCATAAACATGGGGGTGCATTTCTTCTTTTGAAATAGTGCTATGGTGTTCTTGGGGTATATTCCTAAAAGTGGTATAGCTGGGTCAAAAGGCAGCACGATTTTTAATTTCTTGAGGAATCTCCATACTGTTTTCCACAGTGGATGCACCAGTCTGCAGTCCCACCAGCAGTGCAGGAGGGTTCCCTTTTCTCCACATCCTCACCAGCACTTATTCTGTGTTGTTTTGTTGATGAGTACCATTCTGACTGGTGTGAGGTGATATCTCATTGTGGTTTTAATTTGCATTTCTCTAATGATTAGTGATGTTGAGCATTTTTTCATATGCCTATTGGCCATCTGTATGTCCTCTTTGGAGAAGTGTCTATTCATTTCTTTCGCTCATTTTTTGATTGGATTGTTTTCCTGGTATTGAGTTTTACAAGTTCTTTATAAATTTTGGTTATTAACCCCTTATCAGACGTATTGTCAAATATATTCTCCCATTGTGTAGTTTGTCTTTTTATTCTGTTCTTATTGTCTTTAGCTGTGCAGAAGCTTTTCAGTTTGATATAGTCCCATTTGTTTATCCTGTCTTTTATTTCACTTGCCCGTGGAGATAAATTGGCAAATATATTGCTGCGAGAGATGTCAGAGAGCTTACTGCCTATGTTTTCTTCTAAGATGCTTATGGTTTTACGGCTTACATTTAAGTCTTTTATCCATTTTGAGTTTATTTTTGTGAATGGTGTAAGTTGGTGGTCTAGTTTCATTTTTTTGCAGGTAGCTGTCCAATTTTCCCAACACCATTTATTAAAGAGGCTGTCTTTACTCCATTGTATGCTCTTACCTCCTTTGTCAAATATCAGTTGTCCATAGAGCTATGGGTTTATTTCTGGGTTCTCTGTTCTGTTCCACTGATCTATATGCCTGTTCTTACGCCAGTACCAGGCTGTTTTGAGTACAATGGCCTTGTAGTATAACTTGATATCCAGAAGTGTGATACCTCCCACTTTATTCTTCCTTTTCAAGATTGCTGAGGCTATTCGTGTTCTCTTTTGGTTCCATATAAAGTTTTAGAATATATGTTCTATATCTTTGAAGTAAGTCATTGGTATTTTAATTGATATTGCATTGAATTTATAAATTGCTGTGGGTAATATAGACATTTTAATGATGTTTAGTCTTCCTAACCATGAGCACGGTATATGCTTCCACTTGTTTGTATCTTCCCCAATTTCTTTTATTAATGTTTTATAATTTTCCAAGTACAAGTCTTTAATTTCCTTGGTTAAATTTATTCCTAGGTACTTTATTTTTTTGGTTGCAATGGTAAAGGGGATTGCTTCCTTAACTTCTCTTTCTGACAGTTCATTGTTAGTGTATAAAAATGCCTCTGATTTCTGAGTATTAATTTTATATCCTGCCACCTTGCTGAATTCATTTATCAGGTCTAGTAGTTTTTTGACTGAGACTTTAGGGTTTTCTATGTACAATATCATATCATCTACAAATAATGATAGTTTTACTTCTTCTTTTCCAATTTGGATGCCTTTTTTTTTTTTCTTGTCTGATTGCTGTGGCTAGGACTTCCAAAACTATGTTGAATAAGAGTGGTGAAAGGGGGCACCCCTGCCTTGTTCCTGATCTTAAGGGGATTGCTTTTAATTTTTGCCCATTCAGTATGATGTTGGCTGTGGGTTTGTCATAGATGGCCTTTATCATGTTAAGGTATGTTCCCTCTATTCCCACTTTGCTCAGAGTTTTGATCATGAATGGGTGCTGGATTTTATCAAATGCTTTTTCTGCATCTATTGAAATTATCATGTGGTTTTTCTCCTTCCTTTTGTTTATGTGATGAATCACATTGATTGATTTGTGAATATTGTACCAGCCTTGCCTCCCAAGAATAAATCCCACTTGATCATGGTGTATGATTTTTTTCATATATTGCTGGATCCGGTTTGCTAATATTTTGTTGAGGACTTTAGCATCTAAATTCATCAGGGATATTGGCCTATAATTTTCTTTCTTTGTGTTGTCTTTGCCTGGTTTTGGAATCAGAATTATACTCACCTCATAAAAAGAGCTTGGAAGTCTTCCTTCCTCTTGAATTTTTTGAAATAGCTTGAGAAGGATAGGAGTTAGTTCTTCTTTGAATATTTGGTAGAATTCACTTGTGAAGCCATCAGGCCCAGGACTTTTTTTGGGGGAGGAGTTTTTTGATAACTGTTTCAATCTCATTTGTTGTAATCAGTCTGTTTAGGTTTGCTGATTCTTCCAGATTAATTTTTGGAAGCTTATATGTTTCAAGGAATTTGTCCATTTTATTTAGGTTGTCTAGTTTTTTGGCGTATAGTTCTTCATAGTATTTTCTTACAATATTTTGTATTTCTGTTGTGTTAGTTTTTATTTCTCCACTCTCATTTCTAATTTTATTTATTTGAGTCCTCTCTCTTTTATTCTTGGTGAGTCTAGTTAAAGGTTCATCGATCCTGTTTACCTTTTCAAAGAACCAGCTCCTGGTTTTATTGATCCTCTGTATTGTTTCTTTAGCCTCTACGTCATTTATTTCTGCTCTGATCTTTATTATTTCCTTCCTTCTACTAGCTCTGGGCTTTACTTGCTGTTCTTTTTCTATTTCTTTTAGATGTAGGGTCAAGTTGTTTATTTGAGCTTTTTCTAGCTTCTTGAGGTATGCCTGTAATGCTATAAACTTCCCTCTCAGGACTGCTTTTGCTGTGTCCCATAAATTTTGAGTTGATGTATACTCATTATCGTTCGTTTCTAGGAATTTTTTAATTTATTCTTTGATCTCATTGTTAACCCATTTGTTATTTAATAACATGCTATTTAGTTTTCAAGTGTTTGAGAATTTTTCAGTTTTTCTGTTGTGGTTGATTTCTAGTTTAATGCCATTATGATCAGAGAAAGTGCTCTATATGATTTCAGTCTTCTTAAATTTGTTGAGGCTGCTTTTGTGCCCTAACTGTGGTCTAACCTAGAGAATGTACCATGAGCACTTAAAAAGAATGTATATCCTGCTGCTTTAGGGTGAAAGGTTCTGAAGATATTTATTAAATCGAGTTGATCTAGTATGTCCTTTAAGTCTGCTGTTTCTTTGTTACTTTTCTTTCTTGAGGATCTGTCTAGTGATGTTAGTGGGGTATTGAAATCCCCTACTATTATAGTATTACTCTTGACCTCGCCCTTTAAATCCATCAAAGTCTACTTAATATATTTAGGTGCTCCTATATTAGGTGCGTAGATATTTATAATGGTTATATTGTCCTGTTGGATTGCTCCCTTTATCATTATGTAGTGACCTTCTTTATCTCTTACTATAGTCTTTGTTTTAAAGTCCATTTTGTCTGATATAAGTATTGCTACCCCAGCTTTTTTTTCATTTCCATTTGTGTGAAATATTTTTTCCATCCTTTTATCTTCAGTCTATGTGCATCTTTTGTTTTAAGGTGTGTCTCTTGTAGACAGTATATGTATGGGTCCTGTTTTCTTATCCATGCAGCTACCCTATGTCTTTTGATCGGATCATTTAATCCATTTACACTTAAGGTTATTAATGATATGTAATTGTTTATTGCCATTTTATTCTTTAAAACTGTATTCTTCTTTTGCTATATTCTTTTTCTCCTTTGATCTATTTACAATAGGCCCTTTAGCATTTCTTGCAGCCTTGGTTTGGTTGTAGTGAATTCCTTGAGTTTTTTTTTTTTGTCTGGAAAGCTTTTTATTTCTCCTTCAATTTTAAATGATAGCCTTGCTGGATAAAGTAGTCTTGGTTGTAGGCTCTTGTTCTGCATTACTTTGAATATTTCTTGCCATTCCCTTCTGGCCTCAAGTGTTTCTGTTGAGAAGTGGGAAGTCATCCTTATGGGGGCTCCTTTGTAGGTGATAGTTTTTTTTTCTCTAGCCGCTTTTAATATTTTCTCTTTATCACTTTGGTATTTTAATTATGATGTGTCTTGGTGTTGATTTGTTTGGATTTCTCTTTATGGAGTTCTCTGTGCTTCTTGAACTTGTGAGATGTTTTCCTGCCTTAATTGAGGGAAGTTTTCAGCTATGATATGTTTGAACAAAGTCTCTATTCCTTGTTCTTTCTCTTCTTCTTCAGGAACCCCTATGATGCGGATGTTATTTCTCTTCATGTTGTCACAGAGCTCTCTTAGAGTTTCCTCAGACTTTTTAGTCTCTTTTCTTTTTTCTGCTCTGCTTCTGTGCCTTTATTTATCTTGTCCTCTAACTCACTGATTTGATTCTCAGCTTCATCCATCCTGCTTTTAATTCCTTCCATTGTGTTCTTCATTTCTGATATTGTATTTTTTATTTATGACTGATTCTTTTTTACTATTTCAATGCCTTTTTTATATTTGCTATCTCTTTATTTAGGTGTTTGTAATGATCATCTATTGTTGTTCTAATATCTTTGAGCATCCTAACAATTGTTATTTTAAGCTCTGCATCTGGTAATTTGGTTATATCTGACTCATTCAGGTCCTTTTCTGGGGATTTCTCTTGATTCATTTGTGTTGCATTTCTCTGCTTTCTCATTTTGTCTGTGTAAAAGAAGGTTTTGGCCACTGGAGCCCACTGGGTGTGGCCTCTGTGTTTCCTAGGTGTGGTCTGTCTGCAGGCCCAGCACTCCCTCTGCTGTTGCTGCCTAGGGCGTTCAGGTATGGGTGTTGCCAGTGCCTGCCCACTTGGGCTGTTGCTGTGGTTTCCGCCTCTCCTTTATGGGAGTGGCTGTGATCATGCGCTCGGGTGTACAAGCCTCGGTGGCTTTGGCCTTCACCAGACCCCTGCTGGTGGTGGTATGCTCGGTCCTGAGGCCAGGGGTGAGCACCTTTCCTCAGTTGCGGGTCTCCGCCTGATTCCGGGCTTTTGCCCCACCCTTGTAGGAGGAGCCTGCTCATGGGATGGCTGCAAGCCTTGGCTCCACAGGCCAGGCTGGACTGCATGCCCATGCAAAGTAGCGGGACTCTGCCTGTTCTGGGCTTTTGTCTCCATCCCCATGGGAGGAGCCAGCTCCCAGGTCAGGCCACAAACCTGGGTTCCACGGGTGGGCAAGGCTGTGCTCCTGCGCCCTTGCTCAAGGGCAGGTCTCTACCCCTTCCAAGGTTCCCGCCCTTCCCCTGCAGGCTGTATTGCAGGCAGCCAGAAGCTGGGCTTGACCGCTTTTGCACGTCCCCTCCTCCCCAGCGGGGTAAGACTGAGTTCACACCTGGGCCTCAGTGGTGGTCAGTGGGCTTCTGCCCCAGCCAACAGAACCGCACCTCCGCGTCCCACCGCCGCCCGCCCTCAGGAGAGCCCTCAGCTGTGTGGGTGCGGGTGCTGCAGCTCAGACCCTAACACTCACTACTGTAGTTTCAAAAGCTCCCTTCTTCTAAGCGACTCTGCTCTGAGTGCCGTGGGAGAGCTTATTTGGCTGGTGTCCTGCTTTCCTTTGCTGGTATTGCTGTTTCCAGGGCAAATATTCACTTCAGATTTGGGGAGTGACTTGTCCCAGGGGTTAGGGTGGCTGTCTCCCAAAATGTTTCTCCCTGTGCCTCCTAGATTACGCTCTCTTCTTGTTACTCTGGTCCTCTCCTCTCTCCCTGTCTCCTGGGGCCCTGGGTGAGTGGTTTTGAGAGAGGTGTTCTGCATGGTCCCTTTAAGAAGAATCCTGGGTCTGCGAAATCAGTCTCTTTCTCACAAACAGTATCCTATCTTGTTTCCAGCCAAATACTGTCTATACGCCTCTTCTAGGCTCTGGGGCTGCAGTCTGGGGCTTTGTTCCTGGGACTCAGGACCCTCCCCTCTCTGCTAAACTCACTTTCCACCACACGAGTCTCTTCCAGCTGCCGTTCACTCTGGGGAGCTGGGCAGCCCTCTCCGCGTTTCTGCTTTTCCTATCAGTCTCAGTGTGGCTTCTTCAGTGTTCCTTAGTTGAAGAGTCCTCTTAGTTTAGTCCTAAGTTGGTTTTTCCAGATGATAGTTCTTAAAATTAGTTTGTAATCCACTTTGGTTCTGGGAGGTGGGAGTTGGTACGTCCGCCTACTCTTGTCTCCTCTAATTAATTAATATTTTAATGCTGGGTAGTGTTTTAATTCTTTCCTGTGTGAAGGCAAGAACCCAGAGTAGGTTATAGACCTTGGGTTCCTAGACCCTCAGAATGCCTGCATCAAGAGGAGCTGGGACTTGTGACTGCAGCTGGAGGTGACTCTGTTAGTGTGGGCATCTGGGGCCAGAGAGACGAGGTGAGACAGGGTGGTGTCCAGTGAGCAACCCTTTGTTGCGTCGCTGACTCTCCTTACGTTTTTCAACTGTTTAATTACAACCTGTTTGCCATCTTCACTTTCAGTCTTGAGCTCCTCATATTTCCTAACTGGGTACGAGGGGTTGAGGAACCACAGTCTGTGAAAGATGGAAACTGTGGGTTATATATTTATAAACCTCATTTGATCTGCTCATCTCAAGGCTGGTCCCAGCACCTACTGATTCATACTGGACAGTGGATTTGGGGGACAAGGAGTGTCATGATGCTTTTGTAAAATTAAAGATAAAATTACCATACTCCTGCCCTGGGCTTACCCAATTGGAAAAGCCTTTTGAATTCTATGTGCATGAGAATTGAGGAATCATCTCAGGGTGAACTCAAATGCTGGGGCCTCTAAGGTGGGTGATTGCCTATTTTTCTAAACAACCTGACAGAGAGTGGCACAACATCAGCCTGCAAGAGCAGTGGCTGCATGTTAATATTAGAAGCAGCAAAGTTAACAGTGAGACAGCCTCTAAGTGGACCTTACCACCAGGTAGTCAAGGTCCTTGAAATCAAGGAAAACAATTGACTAACAGGAGGGAAAATATAATAATTGAACAATTGTATTCTTGTAGGAATGACCTTAAAAATGAGCCATTAGCTAACCCAGAAGAAATATGGTTCACTGATGGGAGTAGCTTTATAACCAATGGAATGAGGAGGGCAGAGTATAGAGTAGTATTCTTGTTCAACACCATTGAAGCAGGAGCTCTTCTCCCCTAGGACTTGATTTGGCCAGAAATGGGGCTTTAGGGAGATTCCTGCATTTAAGGGGTGGCTGATAAATGAACATTAAAAAGATATTTGTTCCTCGCCTGACCAGGTGGTGGTGCAGTGGATAGAGCATTGGACTGGGATGCGGAAGACCCAGGTTCGATACCCCAAGGTCACCAGTTTGAGCGTGGGCTCATCTGGTTTGAGCAAATCTCACCAGCTTGGACCCAAGGTTGCTGGCTCGAGCAAGGGGTTACTCAGTCTGCGGAAGGCCTGCGGTTTAGGCACATATGAGAAAGCAATCAATGAACAACTAAGGTGTCGCAACAAAAAACTAATGATTGATGCTTCTCATCTCTCTCCATTCCTGTCTGTCTGTCCCTATCTATCCCTCTCTCTGACTCTCTCTCTATCTCTGTAAAAAAAAAGAAAAAAAAGAAAAAGATATTTGTTCCTCAAGGGCTAGCTTGGAAAATACTAAAAGAAGCCCATGATTCCTCACCTTATAGAAAGGATGAATGGTTAGTTTGGGAATAGTGACCCCAAACATGAGAAGAGTCATTAAGATGGTCATGGGTAGCTATGTGCAAAGAATGATGCATATACTAGACCTCCAGTATCACCTTCAAGTCAGGCAGTCCAGGCTCGGGGAAGGTTGCCTGGAGAAGACTGGCAGGTAGACTTTACAGCAATGCCCCCTGCTCCTGGAGGATTCAAGTACTTATTAGTGTTGGTAGATACCTTTACTGGAGAGATTGGAGTGTTCCCATGCCAAACTGAAAGGAGCGATGTAGTTGTAAAGGCACTGCTTAAAGAATTAATACCTATGTTTGGGCTCCCCAGGACCTTTCAAAATGACAATGGGGCAGCTTTCACAGTGCCCATAACAAAAGGAGTAGCTCAAGCTCTACAATTAGCTGGGTCTTACATTCTTTGGGGAGATTACAGTCTTCAGGAAAAACAGAACAATGTAATCAAACACCAAAAATTACCCTGGTCAAACTGCCAGGAAACCCATGAGATCTGGCTTAAATTACTACCAATTGCTATGACCCTTCAGGGCAGCACCTAAAGGAATGCTTAAATTAAGTCCTTTTGAACTTACCTATGGTAGGCCCTTTTTGAGCTCCTCCCACATTTTGGGATGTCTGGACCCATTTATAAAACAGGCTGTTAAACATATTATCCAATTAGGAAAAGTAACTGAAAACTTAAATAAGTAGGCAAATCTAATTTTACCCACACCTATTAATACTAAGCTACATCCATATGATCCAGGGAACTAGGTATATTTAAAAAATCTGGAAATCAGGATCCCTGCAAACTCAACTGAACCCAATGTAGACAGGTCTTCATTTGGTATTATTACCAACTCATTCTTCTCTGAAACTACAAGATACAGTTTGCTGGATACAGCACTCTCAAGCGAAGCCGACTCCATCTCCCAGTAACAACAAAGAACATGATACACAGTACTCCTGCAAACCTGTCTGACCTCAAACTGCTCTTTAAAAGGTAAGACAATCTATGGCTATTATGCACTCCTATTCTCAAGAATCCCAGAACCTAGGGAACCCCAAGACTTTCATAAGTCAGGCAGTCAGAGAATTTTACTTCTCTAACTCGAAGAGGTACTCCATCTATGTTCAGCAGGACACAGTTACAGAAGTATGGCCCTCATCCCCATTACATCAAAACTGAGTGAAAAATCTCAGGGGGAAATTGTTAGATAGGACAAGGGTCTCAAGGTCTAGGTGCTTCCTACTAAATTCTCTTATTAAATGTTAAGATGTAGCACAACGTTTTGCAGACCTACTGTAAACAGGATGAGCTGGACAAGAACCCAATCAGGTTAAGTGTAGCCAACTGCAAAGAAAAATATCAACGTGTAATTGATGACTAGAGTACACAAGCAATGGCTAAGCCACTCTTCTGAGAGACAGAGCTTTGGATGTGAACCCTCTGTCTCCTTTACTTGCTGCAAGTAAATAAAACTACCTTTTGACAATGACAGCCACATCTCGTTCTTAAATAGAGCACCCCAAGAACCAAATTACCCAACATGGAGTTGTTCCTTTAGTCTCCCTGACCAGGCACGTACCCACTTACAAAGGGGCTTGAGCAACCTCAATTTCAGAGAGAAGGAACTGTAGAACAGGGACCAGATAGGTTTTTTTTATTTATTTATTTATTTATTTATTTATTTATTTATTTATTTTTATTTTTTGTATTTTTCTGAAGTTGGAAACGGGAAGGCAGTCAGACAGACTACCGCATGTGCCCGACTGGGATCCACCTGGCATGCCCACTAGGGGGCAACACTCTGCCCATCTGGGGTGTTGCTCTGTTGCAACCAGGGCCATTCTAGCGCCTGAGGGGGAGGCCATGGAGCCATCCTCAGCGCCCAGGCCAACTTTGCTCCAATGGAGCCTTGGCTGCGGGAGGGGAAGAGAGAGACAGAGAGGAAGTAGAGAGGGAGGGGTGGAAAAGCAGATGGTGCTTCTCCTATGTGCCCTGGCCGGGAATTGAACCTGGGACTCCTGCACGCCAGGCCGACGCTCTACCACTGAGCCAGCCGGCCAGGGCCAGGTAGGTTTATTATAAGCAACCCATGTACATGATTTTTATCTGGCAGAAAATAAAGTTTCTTTTTACAGAAAGTTTTCACTGGCACCTAGATTAACAAACTTGGATATTTTTCTGGAATGCCTCTAGCTTATGTTCTTGAATATAACACATAACATTCCAACTTTATCTTGATTTGACTTCATTAGTTTTTCTAAGATGTCCCTGTTTTTTCCCCAAACTGTTTCAATGGAAAACTCAATCATTTCCTGGCACTAACTCCATCATCTGTGTCACTGTGACAACCATCAAATAAACTTCCCTGTTTCATACCACATCTGCTCTCCCAGTGCTGTAGGACCTTGAGCACTAAAAGAATCTCTAAATGACTTTTTTCCCCCCAAACAAACATCCACTCCAAACTCCCCCTTTCTGATTTTCTTTTCTTTTCTTTTTTTTTAAAGATTTTATTTATTGATTTTAGAGAGGATATATATATAGAGAGGCAGGAATGGGGAGGAATGGGAAGCAGCAACTCCTAGTAGTTGCTTCTTGTATGTGCCTTGACTGGGCAAGTCTGGGGTTTCAAACTGACGACCTCAGCGTTCCAGGCCAACACTTTATCCACTGAGCCACCACAGGTCAGGCCATAATTTTCTATTAAATAAAAGACAAATTGTCAACACCAAAACAGCCAACTTTTGTTAAAAGCCAGGAAGTCTTTCAAAAGCTTTCAGAGTAAACTGTGCTGTTAAACATGACAAGTAGATAATGGGAAATATTGGCATCTATGTGGTGCCTGTTGATCTCTTTACAAATTCTGATAACTGAGGGCTGCTTGGATACAGGCATCCTTCTTTATTTTATCACTGTGGGCGACTTTCCTCATCCCATCATTTGAAAAATTAAAGCGATGGCAGAGCCTAGCTGATTTGCACTCCAGATTCTTTCATTGGCAGGCAGCAGAGGGGCAGAGTAAAGTACTGGGCTTTGAAGTCAGGCAGCCTTGCGTTTGCACACGGATTCCTCTGCCCCTAGTCCTGTAATTGAAGATACATCACTAAACCAACGTCTCAGTTTCATTAGCAATAAAATGGGGATGGGGATACTAATATTTACCTTATAGGCTTGTTGTGAGGATTAATGATACGAGTATGAAAGCATCATCCCAGTAATTGGCAATGTAGTAAATGCTCATTAAATGGCAACTCTTTTTAATTGTAACAACTAAGGATGCCCTGATTTTTTTTAAAAAAAGGACAAAGACAAATACCTATTCTTTCCCTATGCCAGAACCCAAAGATGAAACAGTAGGTGTACCATTTCATGTTAGATCAGTGGTAGTCAACCTGGTCCCTACTGCCCACTAGTGGGTGTTCCAGCTTTCATGGTGGGTGGTAGCGGAGCAACCAAAGTATAAATAAAAAGATAGATTTATTCTGCCAAACTTAGCGAAAATCTGACATAAAGTACTTGATAAGTAATTATTATTATATGCTTTAACTTGCTGTAACTCTGCTTTATAAATTTTATAAAGTAAAGTTACTTCCCTACTTTATAAATCACCATTACTGTGGAACCGGTGGGCGGTTTTAAAATTTTACTACTAACAGAGATACAAAAGTGAAGTGTATGTCTAAAAAGGTTGACTACCCCTGTGTTAGATTAACCATCTTTACTTTCTTCTTTCAGAGTTCAGTTTTTACTGAACGTGTCACCAAAGAAATTCAGTCAAAAAGACCAAAGCCCCTGTCATCAGCAGACTCCTCAGATTTCTTCTTTCTTTGCTTCCATCTTCTTCTCCTCAACTAGGGCAGCAGTAGTGGTGGTGGTGAGGGACGACCACTTCCTGCTGGGGTAGGTCCACCAGCCCTGACATTGCAGATGAACCTCGGGATGTTGGATGTTGATGTTGGCCAGAGCCTTTGCAAACAGGCCTGGCCAGAAAGGTTCACACTGGCTGCTTTAACGAGGGCCTTGATCCTAGCCCCTGTGACCGCACAGGATGAAGACCGAGTAGATGCAGGTGATCTCTGAGATAGAGGCCACAATGTGGGTGAGTGGGGGTTGAGCGCTGCCAGACTCGGTGCCAGTGGCTAGATGGAGTGAGGGCTTGACCCCAATGTGGCCTTCGCTTCCTTGGAAGGACAGTGTGCCATACGGGCAGCTGAGAGGCAGCTCAATCATCTTTAAATGAGGAGATGGAATTGATGATCTCTCAGTTTCCTCCCTTATAGCTCCAAAATTCTAAGATTTTATATTTAGGAGGAAATAAACATTGAAGGGCAAAACAAGCATATTTCCTGACCAATTCCTCCTGAGGCTCAAACTGTGTTTCACTGGTAGGGCCAGTTCCAAAGCTTATAGGATGGTGTCTTTTCAAGAGATCAGGGCTTGGAGGAGGAGGCCTGGGTGGAGAATACAGAGAACTTCAAGGCTGCAAAACAATTTTTTCATCAGGGTAATAGAACGAAAGCAAAGGGACTTTTGACCTTTTCAAGATTTTTTTTTAATGCAAAATACAAGTTATGCACATAATCTTGTTTTCTGCCGATACTTTTATAAAAAAATTGGCATATCAATGACTCCACTTAAAAGCACTGAAAATGGGAGCCAGAAGGAAACTTTTCTTTCTGAACAATGACTGGGGAGGGAATTCTAATGAATATTTTGGCACACATATCTCATTTTCTGGCTGCTTCTGGACCCAAGAGCCAGTAGGTCATAATTAAAGCCAATAATGGCAACTCCAGACAGTTATCCAAATATTTTCCTGGTGCTGTCAATTCTCCCCATTAAATGACTTAACATCCTATTTGGGGAGTGCAGAACATACACGCAGAGAGGGAATTAAATGTTCTTTTTGTTTGTTTTTAAGTGAGAGGTGGGAAGGCAGAGACAGACTCCTGTATATGCCCAACTGGGATCCACCGGCAAGCCCCCTAAAGGGTGATGCTCTGCCCATCTGGGACTGCTGCTTCCTTGCTCAGTAACCAAGCTATTTCAGCACCTGAGATGAGGTCATGGAGCCATCCTCAGTACCGGGGGCTAAGTTGCTCATGCCATTTGAGGCATGGCTACAGGAAGGGAAGAGAGAGAGAGAGAGAAAGAGAGAGAAGAGGGAGGGGTGGAGAAGCAGATGGTCACTTCTCCTGTGTGCCCTGACCAGAATCGAACCCGAACCTTCCACAAGCCGGGCAGATGCTCTAGGAGAGATTGAGGAGAGATCATCAATTCCATCTCCTCATTTAAAGAAGATTGAGCTGCCTCTCAGATGCCCGTATGGCACACTGTCCTTCCACTGAGCCAACTGGCCAGGGCCAAATGTTAATATGAATATTGGAACATTTCTGTAAGTTGTCCCCAAAGATATTGTTTATGACATTCAAAGGAATCACGGGATATTTTCTTTAGTAGATCATTTTAAAGGAGCTGTGAAGTTTTCCCTAAGTCCTCAGAACAAGATCCCATTTTCTGCAGGAGAGGAGAAAAATTATGTGTTTGGGTTTGAAGCAGTATGTTATGTAAATAAATGAATTTCTCCTGCCTCCACTGCACCTTTCAGAATGTCCTCTTTGATCCGCAGGAGCTGCTAATGCTACAGATACAGTTATGTAATTTACAAAGGCCAAAGATGCTCACTTTTCAGTCAGCTCCACTTCTAAAAGGACAACTCACAAATACATCTGTTTGTAAAATCTGTTTAGGATCTTGGAAACAAGGTCTTCAATTTTTTCTTTCTTTTCTTCATATTAGTTTTGTATCTTTAAAAATAATATCTATGCAAAAGCCTCCATTCCTCCTTCTTCTCTCCCTCTATCCCTACTTTAAAACAGTAAGAGTTTCCTCCTGGATGGATATTAAGCAGCTCATTCTAAAGAGGGTCTGAGAGAGTTCTGGAGCACCATTTTGGGATGGAATAAACTGGCCAATCACTTCTTAAAAGCAAAACTGGACTTGCTCTGTGTATGGCCAGTGACCGCCACCATCATTAGGTTCACATTGGATTCAGATAGCCCGTAAAGAAACTGTGGAGCCAAAAAATGGTGGGCCATTTATTTTTTTTATTTTTTTTATTTTTCTGAAGTTGGAAATGGGGAGGCAGTCAGACAGACTCCTGCATGCGCCCAACCGGGATCCACCCGGCATGCCCACCAGAGGGCGATGCTTTGCCCATCTGGGGCGTTGCTCTATTGCAACCAGGGCCATTCTAGTGCCTGAGGCAGAGGCCATGGAGCCATCCTCAGCGCCTGGGCCAACTTTGCTCCAATAAAGCCTTCGCTGCGGTAGGGGAAGAGAGAGACAGAGAGGAAGGAGAGGGGGAGGGGTGGAGAGGCAGATGGGTGCTTCTCCTTTGTGCTCTGGCCAGGAATCGAACCCGGGACTCCTGCACGCCAGGCTGACGCTCTACCGCTGAGCCAACTGGCCAGGGCGGGCCGTTTCTTTATTAAAGTCTTGCACTGGCCCACGAGCAAACATACAGGGAAAACACTTCCCTTTCATTCAGGGCACCCAAAGCCCTGTCACATTTTTTGGTTCTACAACCAAGAGAATCTTCTCCGGTTTCTCCTAGAATCAAAGGCCCCACTAGTCTTAGCGAAGCTTGCAAAGCCCCTCACCTCTGGATCCCCATCTGCACATCTCTCTCTCTGCAAAACTCACTTCTTCAGGACTCTGCATTCTCTCTGCTCTCCCTACAAAACTGGCTGGGCCAACAAAGACCCCTCCTCCAGTAAACATTAGCAAAAACAATGGCCCCTCCCAAGCAGGAATGCAATCTGCAATTTGCAATTAACTGCTGTGCTCTGAGGGCAAGCACACATGTGGCTGCCCAGCATCATTTTTTAACAATAAAAGTGAGCAAACTCAAAAAATACAAATTTTACAAACTCATTTGCCCACACTCTGCAAATCAATTCAGCAAAAACTTGGGTTCCAAACTCCAGGGCTGTGCTGTGGCAGTGGAAACATTCCAGCCACAACTTGAAGTTGGGAGCCAAGCACAATGCTAAGGCGAGGAAGACATTTGAGGCCAAACCAGACAGTGATCTTGGCACTGCCAGCTCCTGAGCCCAGAGCTACAACAGCTGTGGGGTGGTGATGTACCTTTCCAAGTTCTCTAAATCTCTAGGTACACCAGAGTCCAGGCTTTAAAACTCCCCCCTTTCTCTGCCCACACATTTCACCCATGGTTACATCATAATAGATGGTGAAAATGCTGTGAGGTGTATACACAATTCTTAGACATGCTTCCACTTATTCATACTTGGGTTTTTTTGAGGACCTCCCCGTTGTGAACGAGCAACTCCTTGACATAGGGCAAGAAAACCTCAGACTTACAGAGGTTTCCTCTGCCTTTGTGGTCGAGTCCCTCTGTGGCAGTCACTTTCTTGCTTGGCTTACAGAACCAGGCAAGGTTCTTGCTTGGGGTCGGGCGGAGTAGGGGAGGGGGGGACTTTCTTTGGATTCTGATGTCAAAATGCAGAGAGCCCACTAGAGAAATCTATGTTGTCTACATTACAAGAGGGCAGTTTGCCAGTTTCTGGGCCAGTTGGCTGACTCAGAGATGAGATTATTCCATGACTCTTTGTTTTCATTCCAGGCCTAAGAGTAAAAAAATGTAAAACTTTGCTGCCACCTGCTGTTTTCTTAGGAATAAATTCCTTTTTTTTTTTTTTTTTTTTACACAGAGAGTCTGAGAGAGGGATATATAGGGACAGACAGACAGAAACGGAGAGAGATGAGAAGCATCAGTTATCAGTTTTTTATTGCAACACCTTAGTTGTTCATTGATTGCTTTCTCATATGTGTCTTGACCGTGGGGCTACAGCAGACTGAGTGACCCCTTGCTCGAGCCAGTGACCTTGGGTTCAAACTGGTGAACTTTTGCTCAAACCAGATGAACCCGCGTTCAAGCTGGCGACCTCGGGGTCTCGAACCTGGGTCCTCTGCATTCCAGTCCGACGCTTTATCCACTGCACCACTGCCTGCTCAGGCAGGAATAAATTCTTGAAATAATTCTAGGATAATTATGTGTTGGTTTATTTTAGCAAAGTGTCTTGAAGGATTTGAGGGATTTCAGAATATGTGTTTGTACAGTAGGGTATCAGCAGGCCTCTCATTTTCTAGGCTGGGTTGTGGGCCATCTAGCCCATCCTTTAGTATAGCTTGCAGATAGCAGAGGGGGAAGGAGGGAAGGGCAGACTCCTTGATCTCAGACATTCAGGGTTCTGGCCAATGAGGTTTAGGTTTGGCAGCCCTTTCCTCATGGCCAAAAATGTCATGGAAGCCATAATGGAAGACAAATTCCCCAAAGACAGACTGTTCTCCCATGGGTATGCCAGTGGGTAGTATTTCTTGTAAGTGGCCCTCAGAAGCATCCTTCTCATCAGAAGTGGTTATAAATCTTGGATTGAGTTTCATTTTGTGATGTCTCCAAATGTTTTATTTTTGTCTTCCTTGAGGAAGCTGAGGCTGATTAAGGATGAATGGTGCTAAGGAAAATGAAGGCTAGATCAATTTGAATGGCTCCCAGGTGAGAATTCTTGAGCTCAAGTTAGATGGTAATTGGGGGAGGAAATAGTATATACTTAAGAAACATTTAAATAGCATGGGGAGGGTTGATAGTCACAAAAGCTTAAATGGGTCTGAAAAAGGACCTTAGCCATCTTATAGGAGGCACCCAGAGGACAGAGATTGCCTAGTCTTGACTAATTCGTAGCTTATCAGTGTGCCAAGTCAGAATGTGGGATTTTCCTCTTTGCAGTCTCCGGGAAGATCCATTTGTATGTAAATGAGTTCCTTTCCTCTGTCTTTTGAGAATTCTTTCAACAAAGATCTTTTTTTATTGGCAAGTATTAATGAATCTATTAAGTGTGTTTTTATATACTTCTAAGTGCTTATTCTTCCTCATTTTTTAAAAATATAAGATCTGGGACTTTGTAGATGGACACAGAATGAAGTTTTAGAAAATGACCCTTGATCTTTTTGCTATCAAAGGAAATAGGGAGTGGTACTTATAAGCATATAAGGTATGTGATGGCTTATCAGTCTATGTCTGGAATGATACTTTGCAGAGGGTAGCATGTTTGTTGAATGAATGATTAAACTTATCAACAAATGTTCTTACCAGAAGGTCGTGAGACCTTTTGGGGAGGGAAGGGGGTAGAAAGGAGCAGAAGGAAGAGTCTCAGAGTTCATAAAGTGAAAAGTTGTAGGCAGAGTGAATCACAGGAGCTAGAATGCTATGGCAGGGCCAAAACGAATAGTGTACAAGCTTTGAAATATATGTGTATTACTTATACATTACATATAATTGTTGGAAAAAAGCAAAGAACAAGAAGGTTATAATGTACAGAATTCCTCCTTGCATGTCTCATTCCCCAAATACGATCATTGTTAATGTCTTGCACAAGCTCGACCGTGTTTATGCTTCACGTCTTTTCTTGTTTATGTCCCAGTTGTTCCCTCTTAAGATTTTGTAAAGGCTTTGGACAAGTTCCAGCCTGTCTTAGCTGCATAAAGAGGGTTCAGGGAATAGGTTTGTATTCTACTAAGGAAATATCAGTATTGCTTTTGGGGGCTACTGTGATGATGCCAAGGGGGGATGTGGTGGGAAACCCTAAGTGGAAAGAAAAACTCAAGAGGACTGATGTGGGCAGTGGTTTTTTTTTTGTTTTGTTTTTTTTTTCATTTTTCTAAAGCTGGAAACAGGGAGAGACAGTCAGACAGACTCCCGCATGCGCCCGACCGGGATCCACCCGGCACGCCCACCAGGGGCACGCTCTGCCCACCAGGGGGCGATGCTCTGCCCACCAGGGGGCGATGCTCTGCCCATCCTGGGCATCGTCATGTTGCGACCAGAGCCACTCTAGCGCCTGAGGCAGAGGCCACAGAGCCATCCCCAGTGCCCGGGCCATCTTTGCTCCAATGGAGCCTTGGCTGCGGGAGGGGAAGAGAGAGACAGAGAGGAAAGCGCGGCGGAGGGGTGGAGAAGCAAATGGGCGCTTCTCCTATGTGCCCTGGCCGGGAATCGAACCCGGGTCCTCCGCACGCTAGGCCGACGCTCTACCGCTGAGCCAACCGGCCAGGGCCTGGGCAGTGGTTTTAACTACCCCTCCCTTCCTGGGCATTCTCTCTTCATTTTTCAGGTTTTCTTTTTTTTTCTTCCCCCAGCTTTATTGAGGTATAATTGACAAATAAAATTGTATATATGTAAAGTGTTCAATGTGATGATTTGATATATATACATATACATTGTGAAATGATGACCACAATTAAATTAATTAAAACATCTATCATCTCACATAGTTACATTTGTATGTGTGTGCGTGTATAGTGAGAACACTTAAGATTTACTTTCTTAGCAAATCTCAAGTATAAAATACAGTATTATTAAGTATAGTCATCATGCTGTACATTAGAGTCCCAGAGTTTATTACCTTACCATGGAAAGTTTGTACCCTTTGACTGACATCTACCATTTCCCCCTCCCCCATCCCCTGACTACCACCGTTCTACTTTCTGTTCTTATGAGTTCAAATTCTTTAAAAGAGTTCACATATGAGTGAGATCATACAGTACTATACAGTACTTGTCTTCTGGAGATTCTCTTGATAGTGCTCAGACCTCAAAGGTTTTGAATTTTTTTTCAGGAAAGGAAGCAACTTCTCAGGAGAATAACCTGTGTTGCTTGATTTCAGTAGCATGGGAGCCCCCTATTCCTGCTCCCCCTTGAAACCCTGACTCAGCCCAAATGTCAGAGCTAGAGGCCCCAGTCTGGTTCTGCACCTGGGTGGGAAAGAGAGTATAGTAATTGCAAAGGGAGCTGAAGATGACCATAAGGTAGGACAGGCTCCTGGTAAGTTCTTCCCCTCACAAGGCTAGCAGGGCTCTCTCCTGACAAAGGTTATTTTGCAAGATTATTGATGAGGCTCCCTGGTGATTAGATGAACAAAACCATCACTGTCTCTACAAACCTGTCCTCTGATGAACACACACTCCTCCTGGACGGTGTCAGGACAAAGTTGTCTAAATGTTTTAGAGACCAGTTTTTACCCCTTCTGTTGTGCTTGGTAACTAGGATTCTGTCAAGAAAATACAGCAGGGCTTCTATGAGCTTAAAAAGAACATTTCAAAATATTGCATTAGCCTTTTGTCCCTTCTGTCTGTTTTTCTTAGAACAAATGTAACCTTAGTTGTTACAAATTTTGTTTAAAATAGCTCTTCTGGTGAATCACGTAAAGTGAAGCTGCAGATATGGTATTGTTTTAGCCATGTCAAGCTTGAAATGTGAGCCAGCTTCTAGTAACTACTCATTGGGGGGAGCTGGTGGAGTGCTTTCACACGTGTTTTGGGAAGGATTCTAATATGTTCAGAGATAAAGACATACCTCAGATAGCCAGTCAGTATTATGCATCTAAGGATGGTCTAAAAGAGCTTTAGAAGTTTTAAGGTTGCAAGAAGCTTTAAGAAATGGTTTCTGCAGGCTCAGACACTCTTCATAGCCCAAGGCATGTGGAGGTCACAATATACTAACCCCCACCCCAGCAAGTGGCCAGAAACGTTGGAAAGTCTCCAAGAGGCCATGCAGAGGGGTCAAAGGACCTTGCAGATGCTCTGAGGAAGAAATTAAAGCTGTAAATGGAACCTTAAGACATGACTTTAAAGGTCATTATCTAGTTCATACTTACATCAGGCTCTAAATATTGTCAGAAAGTAGATACATTTCCCAGGACAATGAACAGTAAAATTGCTCGAAATAGACCTCGGAAATCTTCAAGGCCAGCGCGGCCGGGGCAGGCCATGATGCTCCAACCCAACGCAGACTCCGGAGACACCTCGACAGAAATGAGCAACTACAGCTGCTTCAAGGAAAATTTATACTCACTGACCCTCAAAACCCGGAAAAGTGTTTCAAACCTGATCTCTCCCTCTTCCACCAAATGGAAGTGGGGTGGGAAAGGGAGACCAGCACTCCTTAAATAAAGTCCCTTGTCAGGGACCAGTCGCGTAAGGCCTCTGAATGTTCTTCCTTTCTCCCTCTCCGTGGTGTAGCTTGTTGCCCAGTTAGCGCTGAGCAACAGCTCTCAGCTGTACCCACCGGCGGGCCCCACCCTCTGTCGGCCAAAGCCGGTCACCCCCTGCCGGGCAGCTGCTGGGTGAAAGTCCAGAATGCTCTCCTGAATAAACAAGTCACAGAAAGGCAATTCTCAGCAGTGGATGGGGCTGTGCTCCAGAAGTCTTTTTGAGAATCTGTCCTTTGGAACTTGGAAGACATTCCCCAGAATGAGCAATGCTGTGCGTCGTGGCGAGGTTCCCAGGCTAGCCCGCAGCACTGAGTTTACCTGAAGGGGACTTGGAAAGCGGTGCTCTGGAACTCACCCTCATGGGTAACAGACATTTTCTGAGCTAGGCATGATACCAGTGGATGTGGGGATTCAAAGCAGCCTCAGGGTTGTAGGGTGGGTTGGTTCAATGGCTCCTGGGTGCCAATGCAGTGGTTGAGATTGTCGCCCTCTCATGAAACCCCTGCTCCCTTTTTTCCCCACCTACATATTGATACTTTAAGTTGAGGGTGAAGGGATGACTACTCCAGCTTTTCTTTAATTTGGTTCTTCCGGCCTCCTGGTGTTGGGCCAGGCAGGCCTGTGTGTGAATCCTGGCTCTACCACTTCACAGCTGCAGAGGCTTTTGGAGCTTCAGTTTCTCTTCAGCAACACTGGAGTCCTGTGTACCTAGGAGAGTCTTGGGGTTGCCTCCCAAACATCTGTTCTACTTTTGGTAACTATGACTTTTCTTAGGGTATTCACATCTCTCCCCAGCAGACCACTCCATTCCTGAAGGCTCAGGCCTACTGCAATTTCAATGCCATTATTATAGACCTAATGGTGGGTACTGACCTGACTCAGGCCAATGAGCTTACAGAAGTTTACTAGTTACTTTCAGGAAAAAAAAGTTTCCTCTACCCTGCTATGTAAAAATGGGAGATATATTGTGGTCCCAGTAGCAAAGAAAGGCCACTCCAAGACTGTAAGAGATGTCAGATAGATATGGAAGCTATCTGTGGTTGGCAGAGAGATAGAACATTGATAAAATTGCTGAATTCTAAACTGACTCATCCTGAAACCCGTTCTACTTCTGTTGTTTCAAGTATATGAACCAACAATTCCTTTCACATTATGCCGTTTTGAACTGAGCTTTCTGTTCTTGCAATGAAAGACATATTAATCGAATCATCACAGCCCAGGATTTACCATGGGTAAAGTATTCACAGTATTTTGCACAGAGCCTGACTTATAGCTAGGACTCCCACCCCTCCAGCTCAAGAGTATTTGTGAAACAGATCACAGTTTCTTAGGACTTTGTTGGGGATAAAGAGGAAAAGGGTCTGGCTCAGTACACCCTGGCTAGACCTGAGCCTGTTTGGCGGTTTGGGTATCTTGCCTGGACTGAGAGATGGCCCTGCTGGACTGGTTCTAGTTTTAGGATTCCTCCCTTTGGGAGGGAGTGGGCTTCATAAGCCTAGGGTTCTTCTAGGCCCTGGGCAGGTCTCTACATTGAGGAGGGTTGGGGGCCAAAGAGGAAATGAGAGAACCAGCATTTGCTGGAGCATTAACAAAGGATCAATCTCTGAGATCAGGGTTCATCTCTTACCTTTTTCTTTCTTTCCTCCTGTTGTCCTCTCTTCTTTACACTTTATCACACTCCCCATTCTCACCAGGCCTGGGAAAGAAGGGGAAGCCAGAGTTGAGATGGATCCCTGGTAAGGGAGGGGAGGTGTTTAGTGGAAAGAAAGGAGAACTATCTATCTCTAATGATGCCTTTGCATTGGAGAGTAGCAGGGGGTCTCAGTTTTCAGCCTAAATGGTGGCAAAGCTGGTCTCTTGGAGTCTTTGCATGAGGAATGAGATTCTGGGCAGGGCAGCCTGGTTCAAGAACAAAGGGTTTTGTTGTGACTGTGGTAGGAGAGGAGTCATTTGGAGTGCATGTACTGGCTGTAAGTCAGATTTCTCATCATTTCATCACCCCCAGCTTAGGACTGAGTCCCTAGGGAAAGGAAACTGCAATAAAAGAATAAGTCCACACAGAGTTGGCACAACTGGAATCTGATTGCGGGACCTGGTTCCTGTGACATTCCTGCTTTGCATAAAAAGGGTAGAGCTCATTTGTCCCATTTTAGCGTACTGCTTTTGGAGGATCCTAGAACACAGGGTGGAGACGGAGTGTAAGAAAATACGTCTTGGCCCCGGCCGGTTGGCTCAGCGGTAGAGCGTCGGCCTAGCGTGCGGAGGACCCGGGTTCGATTCCGGCCAGGGCACACAGGAGAAGCGCCCATTTGCTTCTCCACCCCTCCGCTGCGCTTTCCTCTCTGTCTCTCTCTTCCCCTTCCGCAGCCAAGGCTCCATTGGAGCAAAGATGGCCCGGGCGCTGGGGATGGCTCTGTGGCCTTTGCCCCAGGCGCTAGAGTGGCTCTGGTCGCAACATGGCGACGCACAGGATGGGCAGAGCATCGCCCCCTGGTGGGCAGAGCATCGCCCCCTGGTGGGCAGAGCGTGCCCCTGGTGGGCATGCCGGGTGGATCCCGGTTGGGCGCATGCGGGAGTCTGTCTGACTGTCTCTCCCTGTTTCCAGCTTCAGAAAAAAGAAAAAAAAAAAAGAAAAAAAAAATATGTCTTCACAAAACTGGGTCAAGGGTGCCATGTTTCAACAGTGGAATGGGTGCCTGGAAGTGAAAATAGAGCTCCTGAGCGATCCGATTAGAACAGGATTGAACTGCCAGCCTCTTATCGGGACACGAGATTTATGACTGTGGTCACGAACTGCCCTGGTCTTTGTTTTTATCAGTCACATTCCATTAATGCCTCATAATGAATCCATGGTCAATGAAAAACTCAGTTGTTTTGTTTTTTTTACATGAAAGGCTGCCAAGCCAGGAATCCCCATGAATTTAGACTGTTGATGTTTTGAAAAAATAAAAACAGAACTTAACACTGATCCTTGTTGAAATGCATGTTGTTCAGCTCACTCTGCATCTTGCTTCTTTTAGCTATTAGCTATTACTCTAAACTTTGTGCTTACCTGCTTTAGTCATGTGTAAAAATGTAGATGGGGGCAGACTATAAGTAGTGTGCTTGGGACTCTGCATGGGAAAGTTCCTGCTGGTGGACACTCAGTTATTTATCAACCTTTTGCGCACAAGGCTATGCAGTCAGTGGCTAAATCATGTCATAATACGTTTATACCATTCACCCGCCTGACCTATTCATCACTGGATTGTTGGACACTCTGTCTAATGCCTTGCTGAAATCAAGTACACTGCCTTTGGCATTTTGACCCTTAGCAGTCTGGCACTTACCCAATACCTTGTATGTGGTAAGATCTCCATAAATGTTTGTTGAATTAAATTCCCTGAATCATCATCTTAATAACAACAATATAATTTATAAAGGGGAAATGAAGCATGATGAATTAATGAGACACTTGGCTTCCTAGTGCTCTTTATACTCCTTTCCATTATTTTAAATAAAAATATAAAAATGTCACCTAGAAAAAGAAAATGTAGACGATGCGTGACAATAACCATTACGTCAATTATCATTGCCAATTTCCATTATTGTAATTTTTTTTCTTTAAAAACATACTCCTGTGAAATTTCATTTTCATTTACTCAATTTTGCCCATCTTTCTATAACCGAGTAGAATTCAGTTGTGTGGATCTCATTCTTTTTTAAGTGTTTAACAAATTGTTTATGTTCTTTAGGTTCAGACATTACAGTCATTTGTCTTTAAATTATGCAGTTAATCCATTCTTTTAAAAATATATCGAGCACCTACTATATATCAGCTCATGGGTCAGAATGGTAAGGAATTAAAAAGAAAAATGAGCAAAGTCCTGACTTGTCAGAGGTTTGGAATTGAATGGGGTCAGGAAACTAGCACACCAGCAGTGAAAGAACAAGGCTGTCTGTGTTCAGGGCTGCGGCAGGGGAGTGTGTCATGTGCTCTGGGGCCTTGCTTCAATGCAAGGGATAGTGATTCTTTTCTCTGGGGGGGGGGCTCCTTGGAGCATGGAGCAACAATCAAGAGATATTCAGGCAGCTGAGGCTCCCATCACAGCCTGGTTCTTCTGCTGCCCTGAGACTCAGGACAGCTAAAGTAATGGGTTCCCTGCATTCAGAGAGCTCCTTCACGGGCAGTGTGTGGGAAGGAGGTACTTGCTCTGGGTGAGGGTCTCACAGTCTTCCTCATATCTTTGGTTATCAGGTCAGAACAGTGTCCTGATCACAGAGACCACAGCAGAAGAGAGGAAGAGGAAAAGTCCAAGAAAGCAAAAGCTAGTGGTGGCAAGCAGACTTTCAAGGTGACTTTTGTGAACATTGCCTTTGGCATTCACACCTTTGTATAATCCTCTCTTCAGGAGTGTGGATGTGGCCTATGACTTCTTTGTAACCAACAGAATACAGTAAAAGTAATGGAATGTTGTAAAGCCAGTATACACGGCCACCATCACAGCCGCCTGGCCCATGCAGGTTCACATTGGGTTCGGACAGTCAGCAAAGAAACAATGGAGCCAAAAACTGGTGGGCCATCACCTTGAATCCTAGCTTGCACCCAGCGGGCAAGTAAAACACACACTGGGCTCCAAAACCCACTTATTCAGTGCTCACAAAGCTACTGACTTATCCGAGTTTCCTAGAATCAAAGGTTTCTAGCTCACCAGACTTATTCTCCTTTGTTCCCATCTCCTTCTCTCCGCATAAACTCTGCATTAACTGGCTTCTCCCTCGGCACTCCACCATCTTGGCTGCTTCTCCTGGCCTCTTCCACGTGGCCTTTCTCTGCTCTCCTCTCTAATGCTAATCTCAGGAACCAAGAGAGCAAGCTCCCGGTCTGCCCCACTTTATAGTGTAGAAATCAAAACCTTTAATCCAATATACAAATAAGGAAGTCTCTAATACAAAGTCACTTATCTGAGGCATGATGGGATTCCTCATGAGAGTGCACCACCCCACATTACCAGCTAGAAGCAGTGGTCATTGGGACTTGAACGTGAGCTGCAAAGTATAGAATTGTGACAACAATTCCAGTGCCATGCAGACTTTTCCTGGATGTGGACTTTTTCTGGGCTCCTGCTCCTTGTGACAGCTCCTAACAGACTGAACTGGGGTTGGGTTGCATTCACAGGGATCTGGAATGGTGTTGGTGCCAACTTGGATTTGGTGAACATGTTAAGGACACTACCCTTTTATGGATTCTTGCTGTATTGGCCAAGAGTTTGCTTAAAGGCTTTAATCACAGTAAAAAAAAAAATTAAAAAAAAAAATTACCAGATAAAGAAGATGTGGCACATATACACTATGGAATACTACTCAGCCATAAGAAATGACATCAGATCATCTACAACAAAATGGTGGGATCTTGATAACATTATACGGAGTGAAATAAGTAAATCAGAAAAAAACAAGAACTGCATGATTTCATACATTGGTGGGACATAAAAATGAGACTAAGAGACATGGACAAAAATGTGGTGGTTACGGGGGGGGAGGGAAGGAGGAAGAGGAGGAGGGGGAGGGGCACAAAGAAAACCAGATAGAAGGTGACAGAGGACAATCTGACTTTGGGTGATGGGTATGCAACATAATTTAATGACAAGATAACCTGGACATGTTTTCTTTGAATATATGTACCCTGATTTATTGATGTCACCCCATTAAAATTAATAAAATTTATGTATTAAAAAAAAAGGGTGGGAAAAGCTTAGTCCTAAAACCAAGCCCCAGGCTACAAGGATCCTGCCTGCCCACAGCCCGCCCCCAACACACATTAATATCACCTGGGCGACGGGCTTCCAGGTGGGCAGTGCCATCTTTAACAAGGTGAGCATAATATATTTTATCTGCCCAACAAATGTGTATGATTATCAATTATGTTGCATGCAATCTTAGAGCCGTATTGCTCAGCTGCTTTCTTGCTTTTGAAGGAGCAAATGGTCAAGGTGAGAACCCTGAGTACCAAAGATGGGTGAGCAGCCCTGAGAGCTGAAAGTGGCTCTGGCTGACAGGCACCATGAAACTGGAGCCCTGAGTTCTATAACCACAATGAACTGGATTTTGTCAACTGAATTCTGAATGAGCTTGGAGCATATTTTCCCTAGGCTAACCTCAGATAAGAACACGGCCCTGGTTGATACTGATTTCAGATTCCTGAGACCCCAAGCAGAGGGTCCAGTTAATTTGTGGCTGAACTTTTGAACCCCAGGAACTGTAGAATAATAAATATGTATTGTATTGAGCGGTTAAATTCATAGCAATATTGTTAACCAGCAGTAGATAACTAATGAACTATACCACTGTTGGGTCTCTTTTGCCTTCTGTAAAAACTGCAGGATAAAAATGCCCAGAGGGAAGAGAGGCTGGAAGAGAAACTGAGCTACCTTTATGAAGAGAAAAAAAGTGATTAGAGAATTGACTTTTGCTGTGAAGTTCTGCCATCTTCATTCATTCCCTTACTCATCAAAGGATATTAAGTTGGATGTATGGACAGACATATCTAGATATTGGTCAGGCTTCAGGAAAGGATATTATTATAGACAGAATTATATCCCCCCCAAAATGCACATATTGAAGCTCTATACCATAGTACTTTAGAATGTGACTGTATTTGGAGAGAGAGTCTTTAAAGAGATAATTAAGTTAAAATGAGGCTATCATGGTAGGCCCCAAATAAATCTGACTGGTGTCTCAGAAAAATAGATGAAGACACACAGAGAACATTAGGACACACCTGGAATGTGTTGCATAGAATGACAACCATGTGAAGTGGCAGCAAGAGTGTAGCCACCAGCAAGCCAAAGAGAGAGGCCTCAGGACAAACCAACTCTGACAACATCTTGATCTTGGACTTATAACCTCCAGGACTATAAGAAAAATTTTTGTTGTTTAAGCCACCCAGTTCATGGTATTTTCTTATGGCAGTTTAAGCAGATTAATACAGATAAAGAAACTACTCTAGGCCCTGGTTGGTGGCTCAGTGCAAAGAGCATTGGCCCAGCATTTGGATGTCCCAGGTTTGATTCCCAATCAGGGCACACAGGAGAAGTGACCATCTGCTAATCTCCCTGTTCTCTTCCTCTTTCCCTCTCCCAGCCAGCGGCTTGAGTGGTTGGAGCATGGCCCCGGGCACTGAGGATGGCTCTGTTGGTCTGAGCTCTGTCAGACTCAGACACTAAAAATAGCTTGGTCCTTAGTACTCGAACATCAGCCCGAGATGGGGTTGCTGGGTGGATTCCAGTCAGGGCACATGCTGAAGTCTGCCTCACTATCTATCTCCCTTCCTCTCACATTAAAAAAAAAAAAAAAAAAAGAAAAAAAGAAAAAGAAAAGGAAAAAGAAGGAAGAAGGAAAAAAGAAAAACTACTCTAGATATTTTTAAGCACAGAAGGAGTTAATATAGGGAGGTAGATGTTTTCAAAATTATTAGGAGAACTGGAGTAGCTGGCATTGTGGGCTGCCACCAAAACTGATGTGCTTGAGAATGCAGTGCCATGGCTATGATTTGGGGGTCATGAAACTTATGCCTTTTCTGTTGACTCTGCTATGGCCATCACAGCTGCCTCTTAACACCCATGAAGGTGGTGAGCAGTCCCTGAAAAGCTGAGATCAGCTGCCTATCTGGTTTTCTATACTCAGGTGCCCATGACCTGGACTGCCAGGATAAAAGGACAGTGGGGTGATACCCTCTATCTCACTTATACCTTCCAAATCTTATGTGAGGCTATGTAATTGAATTTAGTATCCTGGCTGCAAGAGTGCTATAGTTTTTTTTTAATATAAATTTTTATTAATTTTAATGGGGTGACATCAATAAATCAGGGTACATATATTCAAAGAAAACATCTCCAGGTTATCTTGTCATTCAATTATGTTGCATACCCATCACCCAAAGTCAGATTGTCCTCTGTCACTTTCTATCTGGTTTTCTTTGTGCCCCTCCTCTCCCCCTTTCCCTCTCCCTCTCCCTCCTTCTCCCCCCCGCCCTGTAACCACCACACTCTTGTCCATGTCTCTTAGTCTCATTTTTATGTCCCACCTATGTATGGAATCATGCAGTTCTTAGTTTTTTCTGATTTACTTATTTCACTCCGTATAATGTTATCAAGATCCCACCATTTTGCTGTAAATGATCTGATGTCATCATGTCTTATGGCTGAGTAGTATTCCATAGTGTATATGTGCCACATCTTCTTTATCCAGTCTTCTATTGAAGGGCTTTTTGGTTGTTTCCATGTCTTGGCCACTGTGAACAATGCTGCAATAAACATGGGGCTGCATGTGACTTTATGTATCAATGTCTCTGAGTTTTGGGGGTATATACCCAGTAGAGAGATTGCTGGGTCATAAGGTAGTTTTATTTTCAGTTTTTTGAGGAGCCACCATACTTTCTTCCATAATGGTTGTACTACTTTACATTCCCACCAACAGTGTATGAGGGTTCCTTTTTCTCCACAGCCTCTCCAACACTTGCTATTACCTGTCTTGTTGATAATAGCTAAACTAACAGGTGTGAAGTGGTATCTTATTGTAGTTTTGATTTGCATTTCTTTAATAACTAATGAAGATGAGCATCTTTTCATATGTCTGTTGGCCATTGTATTTCTTTCTGGGAAAAGTGTCTGTTCATGTCCTCTTCCCATTTTTTATTGGATTATTTGTTTGTTTGTTGTTGAGTTTTATGAGTTTTTTGTATATTTTGGATATTAGGCCCTTATTTGAGCTGTTGTTTGAAAATATCATTTCCCATTTAGTTGGCTGTTTATTTTGTTGTCAGTTTCTCTTGTTGAGCAAAAACTTCTTAGTCTGATGTAGTCCCATTCATTTATCTTTGCCTTCACTTCTCTTGCCTTTGGAGTCCAATTCATAAAATGCTCTTTAAAACCAAGGTCCATGAGTTTAGTATCTATGTTTTCTTCTATGTATTTTGTTTCAGGTCTTATATTTAGGTCTTTGATTCATTTTGAATTAATTTTAGTACAAGGGGACAAACTGTAGTCGAGTTTCATTCTTTTGCATGTGGCTTTCCAGTTTTCCCAGCACCATTTGTTGAAGAAGCTTTCTTTTCTCCATTTCGTATTGTTGGCCCCTTTATCGAAAATTATTTGACCATATATATGTGATTTTATTTCCGGACTTTCTATTCTGTTCCATTGGTCTGAGTGTCTATTTTTCTGCCAATACCATGCTGTTTTGATTGTTGTGGCTCTATTATATAGTTTGAAGTCAGGTATTGTAATGCCCCCAGCTTCATTCTTTTTCCTTAGGATTGCTTTAGCTATTCGGGTTTTTTATAGTTCCATATAAATCTGATGATTTTTTGTTTCATTTCTTTAAAAAATGTCATTGGAATTTTGATGGAAATTGCATTAAATTTGTATATTGCTTTGGGTAATATGGCCATTTTGGTTAAGAGTGCTATAGTTTTTAACTTTCTAGTCTGTGTAGTGCAGGAAGGTACAAAGAAGGATGTGGAAAAGGATGCCAAAGCCTGTAGACATATCCGGTTCCACCTGATAGACATCAGAGCAAAGTATGTAAAAGACCAATGGACCTCTAGGTATTCATAGTAGATACCAGAAGCTGATAACAGAAATCATGATTTATAAAGAGAATTTCTTTGGAAAAGTTGCATAGTTTTATCTCCACCTTTGCCAAGTAATAGGGTTCCCATCACCCCAGTTCGAGGGAAAAGACATTCAACAGGACCACTCTGAGAGTTTGTATGGATCTCCTGCTATTATTGGCATGGGAGTGTTCATATTGAATTTTTATCTGACTTCTGCTTCGGAATATGTAAAAGATAGATGTGGTTTGAGGAGTTGCTCATACTGTGGGAGTGAAGGAGGTGTCTGATCCAGGCAGCATGCTCCTCTAGAAGTTGTTGTGGCAGAGAATGCGTGAGTATTTCAGGACCTATGGAATGTCACAGATGAAGTGAATTGGGGGAGTTAGGGGAGCACTTGAGTTGAACCATTGATGTGTTAACTAAACTGAGAAGGGTCAAATATGGCTTTCCAGACAGAGGGAACAGCATGTGCTGACTCAGAGGCACAGAAGTGCCTAGAATGTCCAAGGAAGAGTTAAATGTTTAGTGTAGTTGTGGTGTAATCTGGGGGGTGGGGTGGGGAGTATAAGAAATTGGCTTGGAAAAAGAACACGTTGTGCCTCTAAGGTTAGCCTTTGTCTTTAGGAACCAGGGAATTACTATAGAGTTTTTTTCCTTTTAAATTAATACACTTTGTAGAACATTTTAAGATGTACAGAAAAACAGCAGGTAGCAAAGAAAGTTCCACATAACCTTACAAAGATTCCCCTATCATTTACCTCTTACATTAGCATGGTACAACCAATAAGTAAATTTATATTGAAACATTATTATAGCCCTGGCATGTTGGCTCAGCGGTAGAGCCTTGGCCTGGTGTGTGGAAGTCCTGGTTTTGATTCCTGGTCAAGGCACACAGGTCCACCCTTCCCCCTTCCCCCTTCTCTCTCTCTCTCTCTCTCTGTCTCTCTCTGTCTCTCTCACTTTACTCCTCCTGCAGCCATGGCTTGGTTGGCTTGAGTGAGGGAGCTTCAGACGCTGAGGATGGCTCTGTGGCCTTGCCTCAGGTGCTAAAAAATGGCTCTGGTTGTAATGGAGTAATGGCTCCAGATTAGCAGAGCATTGCCCCCTAGTAGGCTTGCCAGGTGGATCCCAGTCTGGGAACATGCAGGAGACTGTCCCCCTGCCTCACCTCCTATAACTAAAATGGAAAAAAAAAGAAAAGAAAAGAAACATTATTATAAACTAAAAGTCACAGTTTATTCAGGTTACCTTAATTTTTACTTCATGCCCTTTTTCTGTTCCAGGATCCCATCTGTTAAATTGTCTCCTCTCAGCTGTGAGAGTTTCTCAGACTTTCCTCTTTTTGATAACCTTGGCCATTTTGAGGAGTGCTGGTTAGTAATATTGTGGGATGCCTGTCATGCTGGTGGTCGAGGCCAAGCAGGTTCACACTGGATTCAGGCAGATGGTAGAGGAACTGCAGAGCCAGAAAGAGTTGGATCATTCCCATCTATTAGATTTGCAGCAGTGGGTGAGCAGACAGGCAGGGGAAAACCTCTTCTCATGGCAGGCAAGCAAACAGGAAACTCCCTCCTTGTGGTGGCGGGAAAGTGATTCGCAAAACCACCCAAAGGGAAAGTACCTGTAGCCTTATATAGGCTACCCACACGTGGCTCTGCCACGTGCTCATGCACTAATCATACAAAGTGCAAGCAAGCAAGCCTAACACAGCTGTTTCCCCTACATATGGCATAGACAACCCTACAGGACTGGACCCAGGTGCCTCTTTCCCTGTCTCCTGACACTCTTTGCCCTGCTGTTTTTTGCTTCAACTCCATTGGCTTTTGTTTGCATTTCTTGAAGGTGCAAGGTTGGCTACCCTCAGGACACTTGAGTGATTTTTTTTTTTTTTTTTATAGAGACAGAGAATGAGTCAGAAAGAGGGATAGACAGGGACAGACAGACAGGAATGGAGAGAGATGAGAAGCATCAATCATTAGTTTTTCATTGCGCGTTGCAACACCTTAGTTGTTCATTGATTGCTTTCTCATACGTGCCTTGACCGCGGGCCTTCAGCAGACCGAGTGACTCCTTGCTGGAGCCAGCGACCTTGGGCTCAAGCTGGTGGAATGTTTGCTCAAATCAGATGAACCCGTGCTCAAGTTGGCGACCTCGGGGTCTCAAACCTGGGTCCTCTGCATCCCAGTCCGACGCTCTATCCACTGCGCCATCACCCGGTCAGGCCACTTGAGTGATTTTTAAAAAAGGTTTTATTTATTGATTTTTAGAGAGAGAGAGAGAGAGAGCTAAAGAGAGAGAGAGAGAGAGAGAGAGAGAGAGAGGGAAAAGGCAGGTGGGAGGTGCAGAAAGCATCAACTCATAGTTGCTTCTTGCATGTCCCTTGACCGGGCAAGCTGGGGGCCTCCAACTGGTGACCTCAGCATTCCAGGTTGATGCTCTATCCACTGTGCCACCACGGGTCAGGCTGAGTAATTTTTGCTCTATAATCCAGGTAGAAGATAAGGGGGCCTAAATTAGAGAATATACACGTGGCAGAATTGACAGAATGTTGACTGATTGGCTATATGAAATAAAGAGAAGATCTGAGTACAGTTCTGAGATTTGTTTGAACGACTCCATCACTGGACCTGACCATTCACTGAAATGTGAAATGCAGGAGTTTGGAGGGGAATGTCATGAGATCACGATCACATACCAAGGTTGATTTTCTTGCGGGATATCGAGAGGTTCTTGTCCAGCAGGCAGTTGGAAACGATGAGTCTTAAGTTTAGGAGGGAGGTTGGAAAAAGAGTAACTGCCAAACAAGAGATTGTGGTGGGGGTTCTGATTATTAATTCAACTGGGATAAACCCAAGGGATATATTTGCAGTAATTCAAGCCATTGGCAACACATAGTTTAATGTGAACTTCAGGTCAGCAGAGAAATTAAATTTATTTTGGAGATTTTCCGGCAAAAGGAGGCCAGGATTTTGGGAAGGCTATTATAGTCATTCCACTTGCTAGGTTTAGGCTAATGATGGCTTCTTTTCTACTGGGATGAAATTCTGGAACTTGAAAAGGCTGCTGTATTAACAAATTAATATAGCCTCAGAAAAAGTAGCAGAGAGGTTTGGGGTTTAGACCAAGTTACATTAGATTAGGGGAAACTAGAGTGGTGGACAGACCAGGTGATAATGAATTAACATTGAAATAACATTGCTCCCAGCATGTTATTTCCTCATAGTCTTTATACCACAATGTGGGGAAAACAGCTGTGTTAGGCTTGCTCGCTGGTTTGCTGGCTGCAAGCACTTTGCACAATTAATGCGGGAGCACGTGGCAGAAAGCCACATGTGTTTCTATGAAAAGCTCTGGGTGCTTTCCCTCAGTGTTGAGTCTCCCAGATTGCTCTCCTGCCACTGAGAGATGCAGTTTCCTGTGTCCCTCAGCGGCGACTGTGAGGGGCAATTTTCCTGATCCTTTGCCCTCCCTGCGAAAAGTGGTTTTCCTTTGTTTATTATTGGCCCATCTGTGTAAGCCTCCAATAAATGGGAATGGCTGACGCTTTCCAGCTCTGCAGTTCCTCTACCGTCTGCCCAAAGTCAATGTGAACCTGCCTGGCCTTGACCACCGGCATTACACATGATATTTACATTAAAAGACAATTACAAAAGGTGGTACATTTATGCCTTGCAGATACTGTAGTTTGGCTCATTCAGTAGCCATTCTAACAGCTTTTCTCCCTTGTCTTCTATGCTAGAGGCTGGAAAGCATCATACACAGATTCCAACACTTCATTACAACCTGAATTGGCCAGGAAATGCAGTTTGGGTTAATGAGAAGTTCCCAGAAGTCCCTGAGATGAGCTTCTATTTCTGAATAGAAAGGCAAAGATTTGTGAGGTGAAGCTTTTGTGCTCTCTGCCTTCTTCCAGCATGGAGCTTGGATAAGTATTTGGAGATGGCGGCAATCTTGTTACCAAAAAAGCTGTATGCTAAGAAATAAGAACGGTGGAGCAGAAAGATGAAGAAACCTGATTGCTAATGGCGTCCTTTAGCAACTGTGCTGGTTCTGGTCAACCTACTTCTGGATTTTGTGTTATGTGGGGCAAAAAGCCTGACTTCTTTACCCAGGGACACTAAATTTCAAACTAAGCTGCCCATTAGAACCACTTGGGGAGACTTAGAGTTTGCCAGTGCTTATTTAAATAGGAATTTCTGGAGCTGGGACAGAAGGCCTCAGTAATTTTTAAACCTCCCCAAAGTGATTCCAATATGTTGCCACATTTGAGAATCATCACTGCTTTTTGTCTTTATTGTTGTTACACCGAGCTGGATGCTATTGTTCACAATACATGTGTCGAAACTATATTTAAACAACAGAAGCACGTAAGTTTCCCTGTCTCCAATCAGCTTTGTCTTTGCTACCATCAGTAGGAGAATCACACGGGTCGTGTTGTTCTTCTTTTCCTCTCTGCATCTCCAAAAGTACGTTCACTTGCAATTACAAAAATCTGTCTAGGGGCTGTTCGGGTGCGGCCTGAGAAGTGACATTGCCAGATAGCCTAGAAAAATAAGCAAAATGCTGACTTCAAGTTTTTTTTTATCTCCACAAACCATTAGAATACCTTGGAAATGTCAATATTTTAGCATTCAGACCACTTCTTCCAGACTGCCTTTAGCATTCGAAAATAACAGAAAATAATATTTTGTTGATAACCTCATCTTCTAATTCAGAAGTTTTTTAAATGGCTCATGTAATGCTGGTGGCTGAGGCCAGGCAGGCTCACATTGGATTTGGGCAGACAGTAGAGGCACTGCAAAGCTGGAAAGTGTAGGGTTATTTCCCTTTATTAGAATCTCACAAGGGCGGATGAGCAAACAGGCAGGGGAAAACTGCTTCTCATGGCAGCAGGTGAACGAACAGGAAAACAGCCCCTCACAGTGGTGGGCAAGCAATCCGCAATCGCCCTGAGGCAAGCACCTATAGCCTTACATAGACTATACACATGTGGCTCTGCCATGTGCTCATGCACCAATCATGCAAAGTACAAGTGAGCAAGACTAACACAGCTGTTTTCCCAACAGGCAGAAACCCAAAAAAGAGAACTTGTTTACACAAAATTTGAGGGTTAACCCACAACATCATTTTCAATGTCTTTTGTGTGTCTCCTACTTACACACATAATCATAGAAAGTTGTGAGCTGTAGGGAAAACAGCTGTGTTAGGCTTGCCTCACTTGTACTTTGCATGATTGGTGCATGAGCACATGGCAGAGCCACATGTGCACAGCCTAGGTAAGGCTACGGGTGCTTGCCCTCAGCATGAAGGGCGGATTGCGGATCACTTGCCTGCCACTGCAAGGGGCCGTTTTGCTGTTTGTTCATCTGCTGTTGAGAGAAGAGGTTTTCCTCTGCCAGTTTTTTTGTATGCCGTTGAGAGACTGTTAAACAGGAATGGCCCAAAGCTTTCTGGCTCTGCAGTTGCTCTACCATCTGCCGAATCCAACGTGAACCTGCCTGGCCTCAGCCACCGGCATTACACCGCCTCAGGTTACAGTTGTCTGAAGGTCAGTGCTTTTGGAGGAACAATTTTTTTGTTGTTGTTCACATCTTTCTTCTAAGTGGCAAATCATTCTGAGATCCAGGAGGGGTTGAAATTGGCATCTGATAACATTTGCAACTCCTTGTTTCCTGAGAACATGTCTAAAAACGTATATATATAAAAGTGTTCTTCTGTTGAAAAGACTCAGCTTGGGAGTGAGGATTCCTATAGCAACAAAGGATTGATTTTGTCAATTTACATGCCACTTGTGAAATGTATGCTAACTTATTTCTCGTGGAAGGCAGTATTGCACAACAGATTCTAAAATAAGAAGGCATGGGTCCAAATTCCACCTCTGCCTCTTGGGGCATGTTACTAATCTTCATGCTTCACTTTTCTCATCCATACAATAGGGATATTATTATAAAGATTATATTGGAGATTAAAGGAAATAATGCATGTAAAACCATTAGAACTGTATCTGGTACATATTAAATCTCTAATAAATATCATCTATTATGACTATCTGTATTAACTTCAACACATCATCCTGGATATTTATGCTCCAAAGTGATTTTATTTTTGAATTTTCCCCCAGACCTTCAGCTGACATGGATTATATGCTCCCCACCACCACTGTCCCAGTTTCGATTCCTGTTGGAATTTTTATCATTAACATCTTATTTCTCTCTTTTTATTTTCTGTATTTTTCTGAAGCTGGAAACGGGGAGAGACAGTCAGACAGACTCCCGCATGCGCCTGACCAGGATCCACCCGGCACGCCCACCAGGGGGTGATGCTCTGCCCCTCCGGGGCTTCGCTCTGTTGTGACCAGTGCCACTCTAGCACCTGGGGCAGAGGCCAAGGAGCCATCCCCAGCGCCCGGGCCATCTTTGCTCCAGTGGAGCCTCAGCTGCGGGAGGGGAAGAGAGAGACAAAGAGGAAGGAGAGGGGGAGGGGTGGAAAAGCAGATGGGCGCTTCTCCTGTGTGCCCTGGCCGGGAATCGAACCCGCGACTTCTGCATGCCAGGCCGATGCTCTACCACTGAGCCAACCAGCCAGGGCCATCTTATTTCCCTCTTACCTTCTTACTCTACACATTCTTCCTGAGCTCTAGTTATCACCATGTGTTGAATGGTTCTCACATCTGAAGTTCCATCTAAATCTTTTTTTGCATATTCTCCAGACTCCTGTGTTCTTTCATACATTATTGATGGTCCATAACATTTTGTATTCTATATTGCAGAGAATGGCACCATAACTCACATGCCGTTGTCCAATTTCTGGATGTAATCCTCGATTCCTCCCTTTCACATCTGTCAAACAGTCTATCAATTGTGTCTCCAATACATTCATTTCTTTCCATCCTCTTTGCTACAGTCCTAGTGTAAAGCATTGTCCTCTCTTTCAACTATTGCATTAGCTTCCACTCTCCAGCCTTGTCCAAATGGGAGCAAGCATGGTATAAAGGCTGTGGTAAGATAATGATAAAGCATAGTGGATGCTGGATTCAAATCCCAGCTCTCCTCTTGAATAGTGTGTGAACATCTTGTGGCTTTACCTTTTTATCTGTAAATGTGTATAATAATATCTACCTGTGACAGATGCATCTTGAAGAATGGCAGTGAATTAACTGTAAATCGAATCAAGTAGTAGTAACATATATAGTGTCATTGTTGGAACAATTCAACACACCTGGTATGTAGCTGTTCCTCTTAATGCTTCTTTCTCTCTAAATGTTAGTAAAGACCATCAGGAGTAGTTTGCTTTCAGTTGGCAAGCCAACAATATAATCTCACCATCCTGCGTCAGAAGTGTACTGGCTCTCCCGCACCGTATCATAACTTTGTTCTAAGGGACCTTGTTTGATTGCCTTTCCATTCTGAATCACTCTGGTTCACGAGATTGATTAATTTCAGCTGGTGCTATTGATCATGCTTCCTGGTAAACAGAAAGGAATAACTACTCTAGATACGTTGGAAAGACAGATGCATGCAGGAGTGAAGTAAGTTCCACAAAAATCCAGGGGCTTGTCACCTTTGTAAAATTTCTAAAGGCACAGCAACCTGGGCATAATGAGATATCTCTTCCAAAGTGAAGAAAAAGTTAATGCATCTGGCCCCTCCCACCACTAAGAGATTCATACTTGGTGGACCTCTAGGTTTTAGAGGCAACATATAACTCATTTGGACATGCAACTCTCACTACTTTACTGAGAACCTTGAAAAGCAGTCAGTTTTGGCACCGGAAAAGAGCCAAATAGAAGACTCTGCTTCAGGCCCAGGCTGCCATGCAGACCACTGTGCGGCTCAGGCTGCACAAGTAGCGCATCAACGGTGCCTGTGGCAGAGGAGGACACTGTATGCAGACTTTAGCAGGCTAATACAGGCGAGTCACAGCCCAGACCCTTAGGACTTTGGAGCAAAGCTTGACCATCCTTTGAAAACAACTGTTTTCTGGAGAAACAGTTTCTAGATTGTAACTGAGCTTTTGTAGAGACTGAATGCTTGACAACACATCACCAAGTTACTGTGCAATCTAAGTTGCCCATCCTGAAATCGATGTTGTCTGACCCTCCAAGTCATAAAATTGGGAATTCACAGCAGCATTTCTTTTTTTTTTTTTTTTTTTTTTTTACAGAGACAGAGAGAGTTAGAGAGAGGGATAGACAGGGACAGACAGACAAGAATGGAGAGATGAGAAGCACCAATCGTTAGTTTTTTGTTGCACATTGCAACACCTTAATTGTTCATTGATTGCTTTCTCATATGTGCCTTGACCGCGGGCCTTCAGCAGACCGAGTAACCCCTTGCTCGAGCCATCGACCTTGATTCCAAGCTGGTGAGCTTTGCTCAAACCAGATGAGCTCGCGTTCAAGCTGGCAACCTCGGGGTCTCGAACCTGGGTCTTCCGCATCCCAGTCCGATGCTCTATCCACTGCGCCACCGCCTGGTCAGGCCACAGCAGCATTTCTTCATTAAATGGAGGGGGTGTATATGAAATCAGGCTCAAGCAAGTCCTGAAGGCACAGATAAGTTGCATAAGCCAATGACACAGATACCGATGGCCCCATGTTCCCAGCACATTGCCTCCTCTCACTCAGTCTGAATCTGTGGCTTCTTGGGGAGTTCCCTCTGACAAGTTGAGGAGGAGGAAGAATAGCAGGTCTGGTTTAAATAAAGGTATATAATATGCTAGCACCACCCAAAGTGGACAGTAATAGTATTTGCAGTCCCATCATGAGGAGTGGCTTTGAAAGGTAGAAGCAAAGGAAAAATCTTTTCCGTGGGCAGACATAAGGATCTATATGGACTTAGGGGTCATGGTACTGACTTAAGTTTGGCTGGATAGTCAAGACTTAGTAGGATCATGGTTAGAAAACTGGTGACAAGGAGATCTTAGAAAAAGTTTTGTGGCAGAACTCTCTGAATATGAACAGAGTATTAAGATCTTGTATCCTATTGAATGATCACACAGAAATCTCATCAGAAGAGGATCTTAATAAGCAGGTGGAGGAGAGAGCCTGTTTGTGGACATCTGTTAGCCTCTCTCCTCAGCTACTCCTGTCTTAGTCCAATCAAAAACAAAATGGTCCGTGGAGGATGTTCATTGGCTCAGCAGAATGGCTTCCAAGCATCAGTGCTAAATATCCCACCTGCCAACAGCAGAGACCAACAATAAGCATTCAGCATGAAAGCATTAGGCAGCCACCTGGTGGAAGGTTGATGACAAAGATCTCTTCCATCATGGAAAGGAAGGCACTTTGTTCTTAATGGATACTTACTTTGGATATAGAGTTGCCTTCCTTATTCACAATACTTCTACTGAAACCCCCATCTTGGATTTATAGAATGTTATTCACACGGTACTTAATGCAGCATTGTTTCTGACCAGGCTTTGGTGTGTGTGTGGGATTTGGTAAGTGACAGGGAGAGATGTGGAGGGGATTTTTAAGAAGCTGTGTATATGGGGAAGGAGAGAGAGGAGGAGAATAAGAGAGAGAGAGAGAGGACAGGGGAAACCCAGGAAAGTTACAGAGAGTGGGGAAGGAGAAGAAGGAGACAACAAAGGGAGGTGTTGGATTAAGATTTGTGCATGGTCTGCAATGTAAGTGTCCCTTCTTTGTCCCCATGGAATCTGGTAAAATCTGTATTACTCACTATTGCTTTAGAAGTGGACTTATTAAGTGCTGGGCTTGAGGTGGGTGGGCCCAGGGTGATGGCCCGGAGCTGAGCACACACAGGTTACAATGAAATAAGACGAGGTAAGTGAGAGCCCTGGCCTAGTACCTGGCCCATGGAAGTCCCTCGGTAAATGTCTCTTTCCCTGGGAGCCCGTGCCCTTGGCTGACCTCCTGCATCGCCCTGACCACAGCACAGGCCTTGGCATGCACAGACTTCTCAGAATGTCTGCCTCCCTGCCAAGTGTGTTTTCTAAGGGCTCTGCGTGGTAGCATGACAAAGCACTGAGTTATGGAGACTTCTGTGCCATTTCACTCTATGCAGAGTTCTTGCATGTCCCGTGAGCTGGGAGCATGGCTGACACACACATTCACAAGAGAAAACACTCTTTAGCCTGGTTGGGAGACTCCTGGGTAAGCATTGATGTAATTTGTTTTCATAGAAACTATAACAGGCTTCTGAGTTAAGCATTTGCTCAGCTGGTCTTTGCCAAAGAGACGGTTGCTTTGTGTCACTGCCTGTTGACAATGGTCACAGTCACACATTGTACCTCAAAGCCCAAAACATTCCAGGGTAAAATAGTTATGAGGGATGTGAGCTGCTCCAGATGTCTGGAGGGATCACACTGGGTGCCCAGCCAGGGCTCTGCTCAGGAACTCTACTCCAGGTCACAAAAAACATGACAACCAGGTCAGACCCTCTGCTGCTGGTGGGTGCAAATGCTCTCAGAGTTGCCATGGATGTTTTAATCCGGATGTCCCTTTCACTGGAATCAGAGGAATGCAAGTTCTGTATTTACTTCTTTGTCCCTTTACCAGATTGTGTGACACTTAAGAGGGCAGAAACTGTGACTTGTTTAGCACAAAGGGCTGCTGCTTAGCACAAAGCCAAGCATAACAAACACATTTGGCCAAAGTTGGTGGAGTGGAGGACTGGAGGCAGCGTCCTCCTCCGAGTCCTCTCTTAGGCTCCTCTTTAGGCCCTTCTTTGGCATGCGTCCCTGCTCGCTGCAGGTGTCTCCTAAGAGCTTGTGTCCCCATGTTTCCTTCTCATCCTGGAAACGGAAGTTCATTTTGAAGGCTGCTCTATTGTTTGTCTAGCTTGTAATCCCAAGCTGAATGGGACTGATTTGTTGCATGCTTGGCTGGTATTCACACAGCCTGTTTTTGTGATACGTAACATTTCCTCTCAGACTGAGGGTGGCCCGGTACAGTGGCAAGAACCAGAGCACCCAGTGCTGCTGGTGTCCTAAATTCCAGCTTTCCCACTTCTAATTGTGTCATTTCGGGCAAGTTATTGGATTTCACGGAACCTCAGTTTTCCTCTGTCTGTAAAGTGGGTACAACAAAGTGAACTTGGCTGAGGTGAGACCCAACGATTTTGGATTTCTTGTTAATCAGAGACAGAAAAAGAATTGGCACTTAATATTTGCAAGCAGTTTGATGTCTCCTAAAAGAGGAAATGTTTAGGAAAATGTCTCCTATGGGCAAAGACCTTATTCTGGAATAAAGAGGGTCTGATATTCCATGGCTGCAAGAAACTAAAATGCTTAGCAAAACTGTGCAAAATATTGTTATGATATGAGGCAGAGCTGAACCCTTCAAATGGTTTCCTTTGGAGCAGTGTTTATTTCCTAAGCATGCATTTAGACTGCCATTTGTCTGTTTATTTTAGAAAACGGATGAGCCATATTTCAACTAGTCAGTCGCAGAAGCTTGGGAGCTCAGGCATTGAAGATGGCTGGAAGACTGTCACCCTGGCCATTAATTCATGTCAGAGGAGAGACTATGAAAAAGAACTTCACTGGGATGTATGCGGCTCAGCATCGGCTGGCCTCTTCGTGTTATACACATGGCGTGCTAGGGTCCGAGTGCTTGCGCTGTGATTGCTTAGAGTTGGAGTGTTCCCTGAAATGGACTCTTGAATTCTCTGGCCTACTAGAACAAGATTAATCTAAATGCAGGAAGTAAAGACAAAAGAGATGGGCGTCAGATGAAAGGTGGAGAAAGAAGTGCCTTTTCTATCTGGACCTCACGGATTTGGGGACTCTGGTCAGGGAGTATTTGCACTGTGGGAGGCAGGCCAGCCCTAGCTCCAAGGGCAGCAGCTGAGAGGAGCATAGCAGTCACACCTGGGGCCTGGGAAATTTGAGCAAAAGTATTGACTTTTAAGTTTCTCTCTGTTATAATTCTCTTCTCTTTTCTCCAAGTTTGTCTGAACACAGTGGGGAAATGGAGGATGGAGGAAGGGTCTGGACAGCTCACATTGGGCCAGAGCAGCGAACTTAGGCAAGCCGTACCCCGGGGAAGCCGGTGTGCAGACCCAGAAGTCCCCCATGTGGAACAGGCAGCTGGTTGAGGTAGAAAGTATGGGAGAAGTGGGTGGGTCACATGGGCATTCCCCAGGGAAACTTGGTAAAAACCTGGATTTCTTAAGGACAAGTGGGATGCAGCTCAAGCTATAGTGACGGACATTCAGGGAAAGCCTGAGTTTACAAACTAGTAAAGTCTGACGTATCTGAGTGACATCAGGATACTAGAATCTACTTCATTCAGCTTTGATGGGCTTGTTACTTCAGCTGGGTTTTCTGAACTGTATCATTACTAGTGTAAGTTAGACTGATGGATCTCTAAGATGCCTTCTTGCTCAGAAGTTCTGTGAGTCTGCGGGGTACTGGAAGCACCACTGAGTGTCCACCAGTTCTTCCCACCACATCCTCCCCACTCACCATCCTCTTTCTACTCAACTGCTGTGGCGTGTGGGGAATTGCTGGACTGTTTCCGAATACGGAGCCAGGGCAATGTTGTAATCCATTTGGAGTTATTCGTAAGTGGAGACAAGTTTGTGCTTCAGATAGTCAGTCACAGTCTTGCAAGTTATGGTTCTGAGGTCTCCCTGGTTGCAGGAAGGCCAATTCCCATTTATCTTGTTATGTGCTGAGGTATTGTTTGAGCATTTCTTAAAAGCAGAGGAGACATTTCAGGAGGAGCACAAACAAACCCTCAGTTTCAAAATAGCAAAACAATATAAATCTTTCTTGAAATTTACACATGAGCAGGTCAGGCTGGGCTATGGGACAAGGCCAAAAAGCTATGTGGCCTATTGTGTTTTCCAAAGATGGACACAACACCATCTCTCCTCCTACGTGCTGTCCCTATAGTGACAATTTGACATAACTCCTTTTGAGAGTTGGGATTTAAGCTCCATCTCCTTGAACCTGGGCAGGCTTGTAATTTGGGGAGGAGGTAGTAATTGCTATATGAATGTGCCTAGCTCATAGACAGTGGTAGATGCAGTTTCTGCCTGGTTTCTGCCTGGTTCTTTTTTTTTGTTTTTGTATTTTTTCTGAAGCTGGAAACGGGGAGAGACAGTCAGACAGACTCCCGCATGCGCCCGACCGGGATCCACCCGGCACGCCCACCAGGGGCGACGCTCTGCCCACCAGGGGGTGATGCTCTGCCCCTCTGGAGCGTCGCTCTGTCGTGACCAGAGCCACTCTAGCGCCTGGGGCAGAGGCCAAGGAGCCATCCCCAGCGCCTGGGCCATCCTTGCTCCAATGGAGTCTCGGCTGCGGGAGGGGAAGAGAGAGACAGAGAGGAAGGAGAGGGGGAGGGGTGGAGAAGCAGATGGGCACTTCTTCTGTGTGCCCTGGCTGGGAATCGAACCCGGGACCTCTGCACGCCAGGCCGACGCTCTACCACTGAGCCAACCGGCCAGGGCCTGCCTGGTTCTTATGGGATGCTCACTTGTGGAACCTTTATTAGATATCTATTTCTGTGTATCAAATCACCCCCAAACTTAGCAATTTAAAACAACACATATTTACTGTCTATTTCACAGTTTTTCTGAGTGAGGAATCTGACCGTGGTTTGGCTTGCTCCTCTGCTGCAGGATTTCTCACACGACTACAATCAGTTCTTCGAGGATATTTGGACTACAGTCCTCAGTTCCTCACTGGCTGTTGGCCAGGGTAACCCTCAATTCCTTGCCACTTGGGCCTCTCCAACTTGGCAGCTTGCTTCATCATAGCCAGTGAGAGAGAGAGAGAGAGAGAGAGAGAGAGAGAGAGAGGTAACAATACAGAAGCCACAATTTTCCCCTCAATGTTACCATATTTTATTGGTTAGAAGCAAGTTACTCAAGGGGATGGGATTGCACAATCCTGTGCATACCAGGAGGTAGGGATCATTGGGGGTCATCTTAGAGGCCTCTTACCACAGAACCTAGCCACCATGCTATGAGAAAGTCCAGATGGGGAGGCCACATGTTCCAACATTAAACACACAAGTGAAAGAGACTTCAGATAATTCCAGGACCTGGCTATTGAGTAACCCCCAGCCTTTCGCACTTCCCCTCTGAGGCTCTTGACATTGTGGAACAGATAGAAACTGTCCTTGCTGTGCCCTTTCCGAATTCCTGACCCATGTAATAACGAACTGTTGTTGTTTTACACAACTAGGTAGTAACTAGAACAAATCACATATCTTGAAACTTAATTGCTCACCTGGTTTGGCCGTATGAAATGCCTGTTGCACAATTTTTTTTTCACCTAGATTGATATCACTGTTCAGTCCAAAGTTTGCAATCTAAGAGTCCATGCAGGTTTGGAAAATCTTGAAACTTTTAGGTTGCCATGGGCACTATTTAATTTTGGGCTCATCTAAAAAATGCAGGACCCCACTTTTAGTGTCTTTCCTATGGCAGCAGACTGTAAAAGGCCTTTGCGAGGGGCCCAGCACAAATCCGGTTTTCTCAGGCTCAGTTCTGCATTCAGCTGAGCTTTCATGGCCATGGGCACACTTCTGAATCAGATTAGACAAGATGTTCTAAACTTTCTTATCAACCCATGTACAATAGGACAATCATACTGCTTGGTTTGGCATAAGCTGTATATCAGAAGAATTCTGCAACCTTTCTGTTTACACATGTGTGTTGAAGTGGAAAAAATTTTGAATTATTTAACATCTATAACTGAAATTCCTCTTTGAGAGGAAAGTGCATTTTTTTTTTGAATAAAGAGTTGGGTCACAAATCGATGTTTCTCTCTCTTTAAAGTTACTAAATACATTAAAAAAACAACAAAGGAAGAAGCAGTAGGAGTGCAAGCATGTTCTCCTTTCCCATAGCTGTCTGCATGAGATAACGAGAAGAATCTGTCCCCGAGGTTGGAGAGCTGGCAGGGTGAGGGCAGAGAGGGCAGAAGGAGCCAGGGCAGCCAGAGCGGTACGGGAGGGTGGGCACAGTGAGGGAAGAGGCAGTGTGGAGGCCAATAGAGGAAATCAGCAGAAGGGGGTGGCCAACGAGGGCTGAGGGAGGCAGGAATGTACAGTAAGGATTTCCAGGGTATCTGTTATACAGTAGGTGATGGGATTCCCTGCCTATGACCCCAACGTTTTTAGCAAAGTGTACAGTCTCATCTGTGATGTATCTAAACAATGTTTTAAATTGTTTTTTTTTCCCCATGAAAGGGCTAAATTTTGTGGCTGAATTGATATGGTGCTGAACATGTCCTGAGAGAGCAGGACATGAGAATATGTGTGTCCTGAGCATTTATAAAAACCCTAGAGAAAGATCTGGACTTTTATAGACTATGGTGATGTATATTTTGAACAAATATTGCCTAACCCTCATGATGCAGGGAGGTCCCAGATAACACATGGGCTACCTGAACGTCCACATGTGTCGATCCTAGCCTGGTTCTTGGCCCCGTTATCATTCCCCAGTTTTCCACCTGTTCTTTTCCCTTGGACTGTATATAGGACCCCCTGACCTACACTTATATCCCCAGCCCTGCTCCAAGTCCCTGGGACATTCTAGAGATCCAAGAGGCATTTAACTACTAGATCCAACCTGATGGTCTAGGGCTCCACATAAAGTAAACTTGGCTGTGTATAGCTTCCTGACTTCATACCCCTGCCTTGCAAACTGGAACTATCTTATTCTCAGATTGTGGGGTCTGCTCTCTTTGCCCAACCTAGGGGTGGGGGCTCACGTTTTATAATTGGACTTCTGCTTTGGAATCTATTCTTAAATGTCTTATCTGGTATTCCACCTACTCGTTTCCTCTTAGGACAAGGGAACTTTGGGTTCTGGGCTTAGATCTGACACAAAACTGCTATTTGAATTTCGCAAAGTCACTTTTTCTCCCTGACTCTTGGATTACTCACCCGCAAAACATTGCGGTGGGGAAGGTGATTATTAACTCAGCAGGTTTGGACATGCACTGTATAGTCCATTATGTAATAGACTAGATGGGATGGGTCCTGGGAGTCAACTGATCCTGGCAGGGGCTATAGAGTTGTGGTGAATTGTAGCTAGGTTTGTGATTACAGGGCTCCATCAAGTGTTAGGGTGCAGCCATGGAGCATAAACTAGAGACAGACACAAAATATTGGTTTTCAATACCCAGGCCATTAAACACACAAACTCAATCAGTGTCTGGAAGTTGTGGAACAGGGTTCAGCTCCCCCTGTGGGAGGATGCTGTCCAGGGTAGACAGGGACTCAGAACCATGATCAAACCCAAACAAAGAGGACTTGAGATCAGTGAAAACACTTAGTTTTCATGGGGCAATGGAAAGACACTCAGGGAAACCAAGGCTGAAAGTTAGGTGTAAGGACCTAATCTATATAGTTAGCAAATTTAACTAGAAGATCATGGGGGTAATTTTACCTTACCAGTTTTGGGGGATAAAAATAAGATTATTTTGGGGCAACTATATTAGCTAATGAGGTTGAAATTTCCTAGACCCTCCCTTTTCTACTCAAGGTTGTCCTAGAATGGGGCTAAACCTGCCTATGGAGGAGGGTGGAGTGCTGATACCAGATCTCTCCAGCAGAAGATTCTAGAAGTCCTTGAGCAGTCGTAGATATGTCAGGAGGAGCCAGGGGAGGACAACCTTCAGCACCCTTCACGGTTGCAGAGAGCAGAGGCCAATGCACGCCTGGATTGGGCTACTTTATATCATGGGTGTTGGATCAGTCTTTGAGCAGAACACCACACAAACTTGTGGGGTTCCCTTCAGTGTAGGTGAGAGGAATCACAGTGTCTGACGTGTAGTTACCCCTCAATATATGTTGGTTAAACGAATGTAAAATTAAAGTTGAATGAATGAACAGGAAAGACTGGCAGCTGGGAGAAAGGCTAGAACAGCAAATAGTCTTATTTCCCTCAAGTGATCCTTACATCAGCAACTGAGCCTTAACCTTTCCCCTATAATAAGAAAAATAATTCTCAAAACACATTTTCAGATTTTAAATTGCCAGAACCAGGGAGGTGTTCCTACCCTTAACCCAATAATCCTACTCTTGGGATTCTATCATAAGGAAATAATTCAACAAAAACAAAAAGCTAAATGCACAAATATATTTATAATATCATCTGAGGCAGCAGAAATATGTGAACAGCCCACATGTCCAACAATCAGGGACAGGCTGAGTAAATTCTGGTATCTCCCTCAATATTCTGAATGTTATGAAACTATTAAAAGGTCACTACAAAAATTATGTATGAAACATGAAAAACATATTAGTAATTTCATAAAAAATATACAAAATGCTACATGCATTATAGTGCCAATGTGTTGGGTGCTCTTCCTTATCTCAACCAGTTAATCTGTCCCAGTTCCTACCACTGTGGTTAAACTCCAAAAAGAATGTAAAATATACTTCAGAATATTTAATGTTCCCCAACCTTGCTCTGATTTAGAGAATGATACATATTGGAATCCTGAGAAGATAGCAAGAGTGGGTTAATGTAGTTTTTGAATTTATTTTTAACATTTATTTATAAATTTTAGAGGGGATGGGGAGAGAGACAGAAACACTGATCTGTTCCGGTATGTGCCCTGAGGATCGAACCCACAACCATTGTATATCTAGGATGATGCTCTAACCAACCGAGCTATGTGGCCAGGGCTGAATCATTTTGAATTACCATGTAAAACATAGATCAAGCAACTAGTTAATAAAATTAAAGACCCAGGGACAACATTTACAATAAAGCTAGGTGGCAAAGTACAAGCATCAATAACCATGATGTATTATGGGCACCTGGATGGGAGAGAGCAAGAGGAAAGCCACAGAGTGTCTGATGGACCTGACATCAGGCATAATGGAATTTGAGAGCAGTAGCTAAAACCGGAAGGGGTTTGCCTGCCCCAATAATGGATGAGAACAAGGGGCTTGCGGTAAGGCCTGAAGGAGCACTTTAGTCTCTTTGAACATGAAATCCTGAAACTGAGTAGCTTGTGTGCCATTTAAAGACAGGCCCCACACTAAGTGAAATTCTAGAAGGATAAATATTGATATATCAGACACCAAAAAAACAAAAATCCCCCAAAACTCCAAACCAAACCAAACCTAAGGAAAGAAAAGGTTCATATACAAGTGGGAAAAAAAGAAAAGAAACAGAAATGCCAGACCAGAAAAAAATTGTTTTAAAAATAAACTTTTATTTATTCATTTTAAATAAAAATAAACTTTTAGTTTTAGAATGCAGACTGGTACTTTTTGATACTACATGAACACAACAGAAGAGGGGACTCGATGAGGTTAGAAAAGTTATTTGAACAAAATTTAGGAAAACTCAACATCAAAATAATCAACAGAAAAATATCGAGGTCAAAATTTCTTTGAGGAAAAGGAACAGCAGTGTTATAATCTACCTGTAGGCAATGAAAGCATACCAGAGATTCGTGCTCAAAAATGAGGTAAAAATATAGCATTCTATTTAAAACAAGAGATCAAAGAACAACATAAATAAGAATTTGAAAAACTTGGAAATGAAATGAGGGAACTAAAGAATTAGAAATAACAGCAAAAATTATTTTAGAAATGAAGACTCAATTAAAACAAAATGCAAGGGGAAAACAATAATGTCTTAAGATAAATAGATGAGAAAAGATTAAAAAACTAGTCTTTATATTTGGAAATCAGTTTATATTTATAGAAAAACTACAAAGATACTACAGAGAATTTCTGTATACCCTTTGTCCAGTTTACTCTATGTTAACATAACCATATTGCATTTATCAAAACTAAGAAACTAACATATGATATTATAAACAAAACTACAGACTTTATCTGGATTTCACCAGTTTTTTCACTGATGTCCTTTTTTCATTCCAGGATCCAAAGTTACTTACCTTGTATGACAACATACAGATGTGTAACAATATCATATAATATTTGCAATTCTCAGCATCCAAAATTTTTTTCTTTTTAATTTTTTTTATTGAGTGGCAGGGAGGTAGAGAGATAGACTCTTGCATGTGCCTCGTCTGGGATGCACCTGGCAAGCCCCCTATGGGGCGATGCTTTCTGCCCACCTGGGACCATTGCTCCGTTGCTCAGCATCTGAGCTATTTTAGTGCCCGAGGTAGGCCATGGTGTCATCCTCAGTACCTGGGGCCAACTTGCTCTAATGAGCTATTGCTGCGGAAGGGGGGAGAAAGAGAGAGAGAAAGAGAAGGGGGAGGGGAAAGGGTGGAGAAGCAGATGGGCGCTTCTGTGTGTTCTGACTGGGAATCAAGCCTGGGACTTTCACACGCTAGGCTGACACTCTACTGCTGAGCCAACTGGCCAGGGCCCCAAAAATTTTTAATAATGAGATGAAGCATAAAAGTGTGTCCTATAAGTATAAAAACCAGTCAGTAGAAACAAGTGTAAATATTTTTTTTTTTTTTTTACAGAGGCAGAGAGAGACAGGGACAGACAGGAACAGAGAGATATGAGAAGCATCAATCATCAGTTTCTCGTTGCGCGTTGCGACTTCTTAGTTGTTCATTGATTGCTTTCTCACATGTGCCTTGACCGCGGGCCTTCAGCAGACCGAGTAACCCCGTGCTAGAGCCAGCGACCCTGGGTGCAAGCTGGTGAGCTCTTTGCTCAAGCCAGATGAGCCCGCGTGCGACCTCAGGGTCTCGAACCTGGGTACTTCCGCATCCCAGTCCGACGCTCTATCCACTGCGCCACTGCCTGGTCAGGCAAGTGTAAATATTTTAAAAAATAATAAAATTTACAGAAAAGAACTTTAAAACAGTTATTATAATATGTTCAAGTATTTAAAGGGTGACATGAACATAATGAGGAAAAAAGTGATTGATATAAAAAAGAATAAAATAAAAATCCCAGAGTTGACAAATATAATATATAAAATAAAAAATTTACTAGATGGAGCTTAACAGATTGGACATTGCAGTAAAGGTCAGTGACCTTGTAGACAGAACAATCAAAACTATCCAAACTGTGATGCAGAGGAGAAAAATAAACTATAAAAAAGATAATCAGGCCCTGGCCAGTTGGCTCAGCGGTAGAGCGTAGGTCTGGCGTGCAGGGGACCCGGGTTCGATTCCCGGCCAGGGCACATAGGAGAAGCGCCCATTTCCTTCTCCATCCCCACCCCCTCCTTCCTCTCTGTCTCTCTCTTCCCCTCCCACAGCCAAGGCTCCATTGGAGCAAAGATGGCCCGGGCGCTGGGGATGGCTCCTTGGCCTCTGTCCCAGGCGCTGGAATGGCTCTGGTCGCGTCAGAGCGACGCCCCGGAGGGGCAGAGCATCGCCCCCTGGTGGGCAGAGCGTTGCCCCTGGTGGGCGTGCCGGGTGGATCCCGGTCGGGCGCATGCGGGAGTCTGTCTGACTGTCTCTCCCCGTTTCCAGCTTAAGGAAAAAAAAAAAAAAAAAAAAAAAAAAAAAGATAATCAGAGTCTCTATAACCCATTGGACAATAACAAACGGTATAATATGTGTGTAACTGGAGTCCTAAAGTGTGTGTTTGTGTGTGAGGGCCAAAGAAATCATGGCTGAAAACCCTTTTGTATTTAATAAAAACCATAAATCCACAGACCCAAGAATGGCATCAAACTTCAGGCAGGAAAAACATAAAGGAAACCACTCTAAAGCACAACATAATCTAATCATTGAAAGTCAATGACAAGAAAAAAAATTTAGCTGAAAAAACTCAGAGATACATTATATACAAGGGATAAAGACAAGAATGTTGCAAAAATAAGCTACTGTTTCTAACAATATGTTTAATGTACTAAAAGAAAAATCTGTCAATTTAAGATTGTCTATCCAGAAAAAATATCCTTTAAAAATGATAGTAAAACAAAGACTCTTTCAGACAAATAAAAGCTGATATAATTTGTGACTATCACCTGCACTACAAAACTTTTAAAGGAAGTTTTTTTTTTTGACAGAGACAGAGAGTCAGAGAGATGGACAGACAGACAGGAAGGGAGAGAGATGAGAAGCATCAATTTTTCGTTGCAGCTCCTTAGTTGTTCAGTGATTGCTTTTTCATATGTGCCCTGTCTGGGGGCTACAGCAGAGCGAGTGGCCCCTTGCTCAAGCCAGCAACCTTGGGCTCAAGCCAGCAATCTTGGGCTTCAAGTCAGCAACCTTGAGCTTCAAGCCAGAGACCTTAGGGCTCAAGCCAGCGACCATGGGGTCATGTCCATGATCCCACGCTCATTCAAGCGACCCCTTGCTCAAGCTGGATGAGCCTGTACAAAGCCAGATGAGCTCTTGCTCAAGATGGTGACCTTGGGGTTTTGAACCTGGGTCGTCTGCGTCCCAGTCCAATGCTCTATCCTCTGCGCCACTGCCTGGTCAGGCTAAAGGAAGTTCTTAAGGCTAAAGAAATATGATACTACATGTAAACTTGAAACTACACAAAGAAAGCAGAGGAGAAGACATGGTAAACATGTGAGTATTTATAAAATGATTTCCCTCATTTTAACATTTTATTATTTTTTAAAAAGTTTTTATTTATTGATTTTAGAGAGAGGAGAGAGAGAGAGAAAGGGGAGGAGCAAGACGCATCAACTCATAGTAGGTTCTTTTTGTATGTGCCTTGAGCAGGCAAGCCCTGGTTTTGAACCTGTGACTTTAGCATTCTAAGTCAATGTCCTATCCACTGCACCACCACAGGTCAGGCTTAACATTTTATTAAAAGATAATTCATTGTTTAAAAAGAATAATAGGCCCTGGCCGGTTGGCTCAGCGGTAGAGCGTCGGCCTGGCGTGTGGGGGACCCGGGTTCGATTCCCGGCCAGGGTACATAGGAGAGGCGCCCATTTGCTTCTCCACACCCCCCTCCCCTCCTTCCTCTCTGTCTCTCTCTTCCCCTCCCGCAGCTGAGGCTCCATTGGAGCGGAGATGGCCCGGGCGCTGGGGATGGCTCCTTGGCCTCTGCCCCAGGCGCTAGAGTGGCTCTGGTCGCGGCAGAGCGACACCCCGGAGGGGCAGAGCATCGCCCCCTGGTGGGCAGAGCGTCGCCCCTGGTGGGCGTGCCAGGTGGATCCCGGTCGGGCGCATGCGGGAGTCTGTCTGACTGACTGTCTCTCCCCGTTTCCAGCTTCAGAAAAATACTAAATAAATAAATAAATAAAAAGAATAACAGTGTTTCATGGTGCTTATAACATATATGGAAGTAAAATTTATGACCACAATAGCACAAGGGATAAGATAAGGAAATAGAAGTATATTGTTATAAGGTCTATGTCATACATCAAATGTATATTATTCATGTAGTTATTATTTGAAGGTAGACTGTGATAGGATAAGTATGTATATGATATATATATATAAAATATGAAGCAATCACTACAAATCAAACCAAACAAAAGGCAAAAAAAGTATGTATTTCCAAATAAATAGAGTTAAAAATACTCCAAGCCTGACCAGGCAGTGGTGCAGTGGATAGAGCATTGGACTGTGACGTGGAAGACCCACGTTCGAAACCCCGAGGTTGCTGGCTTGAGTGCCAGCTCATCCGGTGTCGGCACGAGCTCATGGGGTTTCTGGCTTGAATGTGGGGTCATAGACATGACCTCATGGTCGCTGGTTTGGCTTGAGCAAGGGATCGTTTGCTCTGCTGTACCCCCCCCCCCCCCCGTCAAGGCACATATGAGAAAATAATCAATGAACAACTAAGGAGTCGCAACAAAGAATTGATGCTTCTCATCTCTGTCCCTTCCTGTCTGTCTGTCCTTATCTGTCCCTCTCTCTGTCTCTGTCACAAAAAAGAAAATACTTCAAATAGTAGAGATAAAATGGAGTCCTGAAAAAGCAATCAAGTAATCCAAAAGAAGTCAGGAAAAAAAGAAGAAAAAGAAAGAAACAGCAAAGAACAAATGGGACAGGTAAAAAACAAATAGCAAGATGATAAATTTAAATCCAGCCATATAAATAACTACATTAATCATAAATGACCCAGACACTTCAGTTAAAAACAGGGTGGCTCAGTGGATAAAGCATCAACCCAGGTGCACCAGATGTCACAGGTTTGACCCCTGGTCAGGACATGTATGAGAAGCAATCAATGAATGCACAATTAAATGGGACGAGTTGATGCTTCTTCCTCTCTCTCTCTCTCTCTCTCTCTCTCTCTCTTTCTCAAATGAATAGAAAAACAAAACAAACAAAAACAAAAACAGACTCAACTTTGTGCTGTCTACAAGAAACCCAGTTTAGTATTGGAAATATCAGGGGGAACACTTTGTAAAGTATATGATCATCTAACCACTATGCTGTATACTATAAACTAATACAAAATAATATTGAATGTAACTGTAATTGAAAAAAATTTTAAAAATTAAAAAATTAAAAAAAGTCCTGAGGTTACAAGGTTTGCAAAGAGGTGTGGAATAATGGAAAAAATGAGGAGTTACTTTCAGAGATACATATATACCTTTTTCTAGCTCTAGAAATTTAAACCTCTAGAATTTTGAATCATGTGATTATATTAGCAATTTTAAAAATACATTATAATTAAAACAATATTTAAAAAACAAACATGAAACCCACTTTAAATACTATAAAGACAAAGATAGGTTAAAACTAAAAGATAGAAAAAGATATACATTGCAAACACTGATAAGAAAATTGGAGTGGCTATATTAATATCAAACAAGGTAGATTTCAAGACAAGAAATATTACCAAGGATAATGAGGGACATTAAATTTTTAAAAAATATTCTTATTTACTTATTTTAGAAAGAGAGAGGAAAGAAGAGAGAGAGAGGCAAGAACATCGATCTGTTCCTGTATGTGCTCTGACCAGGGATTGAACCAACAACTTCTGTGCCTGAGGATGAAGCTCTAATCAACTGAACTATCCAGCCATTGTGAGGGACATTTCTTAATAAAGAAAGGTTTTATTCATCAAGATGGTATAATTCTAAATGTATATATAGCCAATAACGGAGTTTCAAAATATATGAAGCAAAAACGAACAACAATGAAAGGAGAAATGGACAATCCACAATTATAGTTGGATAATTCAACATTCCATTCTCATTAACTGGTAGAACAGACAGATAATCAATAAGAATAAAGAAGAGTTGAACATTGTCTATCAACTTGACCTAACTGACATTTATAGAACAGTAATACCCAGCATCAACAGAACACACACATTCTTTTCAAGTACATGTGGAATATTTACCAATATAGGACATATTATGAGTCATACAATAAGTCTCAATATATTTTAAAAAATTGAGATCACATAAAACATACTCTCTAAAAATAAATTAAGTAGAATCAATAACAAGATAACTGGAAAATACATAAATATTTGGAAATGAAATGATACTCTTAAATTTAAATAACCCACAAGTCAGAGAAGAGAAATTATAAGAAATTTTGAATTACGTGATAATGAAAACACAATAATTTAAAATTGGTAGTGAGTAGATAAAGCAGTGCTTTCCAATAAATTTTAGCTTTACATGTCAATATTAGAAACTAAAGCCCCCAAAATCAATAATCTAAGCTTCTACCATAAAAAGAATAACTAGAAAAAAAGAGTGGCCTTGGCTAGTTGGTTCAGCAGTAGAGCCTCAGATCATGTGTGAAAGTCCCGGGTTTGATTCCCAGTCAGGGCACACAGGAGAAGTGACCATCTGTTTCTCCAACCCTTCCCCTTTTTTCTCTCCCCTCCTTTTTGCAGCCATAGCTCATTCAAGCAAGTTGGCACCGGGTACTGAGGAAAGCACCCTGACCTGCATCAGGTGTTAAAATAGCTCAGTTGCTGAGCAACAGGGCAACAAAGCAATGGGCCCCAGATGGGCAGAGCATCACCCCAGAGCAGGCTTTCCAGGTAGATCCCAGTCAGGGTACATGCAGGAGTCTGTCTTTCTGCCTCCTTGCCTCTCACTGAATAATAACAGAAAGAAAGAAAAAAAGAGAGTAAGCTTAACACAAAATAGATAGAATGAAATAATTAAGAGTAAACAGAAATAGAATACAAAAAATAAAATAGAACATAAAAAGTCAATAGAAAACAGAAAGTCAATAAAACTCAAAGACAAGGAGGCCTACAACTGGCGCAGCTGTGGGAAGTCATAGCAACACTGGTTAGAGGAGCTGTGGTCGGCAGGAGGAGTCTCCATTAATTTCTGGTGTTTTCTTTATCAAGTCTTAAGTTACTAATTTGCATGTCTACACTTTTGCTATATTATAGTTCTATAATGTTTAATGATACTAGTTAAAAATATATAGTTTATATCTGGCAAAGCAAAGAATCTCCAATACTCTCTTTGTAAACATTTTTTTCCAAATCTTAAATGTGTTTGTTAACAGGTAACATATTTACTTGGCTTAAATTTTAAATCGTTGAAAAGGGTATAATGTTCTCAACATTATATTGAGTGAAATAAGTAAATCAGAAAAAGCTAAGAACTATATGATTTCACACATAGATGGGATATAAAACTGAGACTTATGGATATAGAAAAAGTAAAGTGGTTAGCAGGGATAGGGACGTGAGGTAGGGTGAGGGGAAGGGGGTAAAAAGGGACAAATATACGGTAACAGAAAAATGATTTGACTTTGGGTGATGGGTACACAACATAATCAACAGTTCAAATGCTATAGAAATGTTTACCTGAAACCTATGTACTCTTATTGATCAATGTCACCCCTTTAAATTTAATTTTTTTAAATAAAAATTTTTGAAAAAGGGCGTACAAAAGCAATAAATTTTACTAGCTTCTTGTGTATTCATCTGTAGATACATTATACATCAACTAGTAAATGTGATTTTTTCTGTATTAAAAATATTTTAAAAACGCATGGTAGCAAACTCTGCAGGCTATGTACTTTGCTTCTTCAATTAACATTGTATTTTAGAGTTCATTCCATTTCAGTACATAAAAAGCTTTCTCCTTTTTTTTATTCAGTGAGAGGATGGGAGGCAGAGAGACAGACTCCCACATGCTTTCTGACTGGGATCCACTTGGCAAGCCCATTAGGGGGTGATGCAGTGTGCATCTGAGACATTGCTCTGTTGCTCAGCAACTGAGCTCTTCTTAATTCCTGAGGTGTAGTCCATAAAGCTATCCTCTGCACCCGAGGCCACTTGCTCCAATCAAGCCATGACTGCAGGAGGAGAAGAGAGAGGGAGAGAGAGAGAGAGAGAAACAGAGAGAGAAGTGAGAAGGGGAGGGGTGGGAAAGCAGATGGGCGCTTCTCCTGTGTGCTCTGATTTGAAATCAAACCCGGGACATCCAAATGCTGGGCTGACGTTCTACCACTGAGCCAACTGGCCAGGGCTGCTTTCTCCTTTTTTTATAGCTGCACAGCATACCAATGAATGGATACCATAATTCAATGTACAAGTTCCTATTGATACATATTTTTTATACTTTTGTACATAGATACAAAAATATCTGTGGGATAAATTCTATCAGAGAAATTCCTGGATTAAAAGGCATCTGAATTAATTATTTTTTTTATTAAATTTTAAAATTTATTGTATTAATATGAATTCAGTTGTCCCACTCAATATAACACCCTTATCCCCCAACAACGAACCCCATTACACCCCCATTGCCCCCCACCCCTCTGGGATTTGCTGTCCTGTTATCTGTATCTATGTGTTATGCATGTATAATTTCACTAATCCTTTCACTTTCTCTGATCCTGTACCCTCACCCCCTTCCCTCTGACCACTGTCCCTTCGCTCCCTGTGACTCCGCCTCTGCCTCTATTCTGTTCCTCAGTTCACCATGTTCATTAGATTTCACATATAAGTGAGATCATATAATATTTGTCTTTCTCTGCCTGGCTTATTTCACTTAGCATAATAATCTCCAGAGTCATTCATGCCATCGCAAAAGGTAAGATTTCCTTCTTTATCAATGGCCACGTAGTATTCCATTGTGTATATGTACCACAGCTTTTTTATCCACTCATCCACTGATGGACACTTGGGCTGTTTCCAGATTTTGTCTATGTAAACCACGCTGTAATAAACACGGGGGTACATATCTTCTTTTGAATTAGTGTTTTGGGATTCTTAGGATATATTCCTAAAAGTGGGATAGCTGGGTCAAAAGGCAGTTCCATTTTTAACTTTTTGAGGAAATGCCAGACTGTTTTCCACAGTAACTGCACAAGTATGCATTCCCACCAGCAGTGCAGGAGGGTTCCCTTTTCTCCACACCCTCACCAGCACTTGTGTGTTTATTTGTTAATGAGCAGCATTCTGACAGTGTGAGGTGATATCTCATTGTGGTTTTAATTTGCATTTCTCTGATGATTAGTGACGTTGAACATTTTTTCATATGCTTATTGGCCACCTGTATATCCTCTTTGGATTATCTATTCAGTTCCTTTGCCCATTCTTTGATTGTATTGTTTATCTTCCTGGTGTTGAATTTTAGAATATTTTAACAAATTTTGGCTATTAACCTCTTACCAGACATATCAGCAAATATGTTCTCCCATTGTGTGGGTTGTCTTTCTATTTTGTTAATGGTGTCTTTGCTGTGCAAAACTTTAATTTGATATAGTTCCATTTGTTTATTTTTGTCCTTTATTTCACTTGCCAGTGGAGATATATTGGCAAAAATATTGCTACGAGAGATATCAGAGAGTTTACTGCCTATGTTTTCTTCTAATATTTTTATGATTTCACAACTTACATTTAAATCTTTTATCCATTTTGAGTTTATTTTTGTGAATGGTGTAAGTTGTGGTCTAGTTTTATTTTTTGCATGTACCTGTCCAATTTTCTCAATACCATTTATTAAAGAGACGTCTTTACTCCATTGTATAGAGTCTTGTTTCCTTCATCAAATATTAGTTGACCATAAAGGCGTGGGTTTATTTCTGGGTTCTCTGTTCTGTTCCATTGATCTTTATGTCTGATCTCTTGCCAATACCAAACTGTTTTGATTACAATGGCCTTGTAGTATAACTTGATATCTAGAAGTATGATACCTCCCACTTTGTTTTTCATTTTCAATATTGCTGAGGCTATTTGGGTTCTTTTTTGGTTCCATATAAATTTTTGGAGTATTTGTTCTAGATCTGTGAGGTGTACCATTGGTATTTTAATAGGAATTGCATTGTATCTATAGATTGCTGTGGGTAGTATAGACATTTTAATGATGTTAATTCTTCTTAGCCATGAACATGGTATATGCTTCCACTTGGTATCTTCCTTGATTTCTATTTTCAATGTCTTATAGTTTTCCAAGTACAAGTCTTTTACCTCCTTGGTTAAATTTATCCCTAGGTACTTTATTTCTTTTTGTTGCAATAGTGAAGGGGATTGTTTCCTTAATTTCTTTTTCTGACAGTTTATTGTTGATATATAAACATGCAACTAATTTCTGAATATTAATTTTATATTCTGCTACCTTGCTGAATTCATTTATCAGGTCTAGTAGTTTTTTTTACTAATACTTTAGGGTTTTCTATGTATAGTATCATGTCATCAGCAAATAGTGACAGTTTTACTTCTTCTTTTCCAATTTGGATGCCTATTATTTCTTTTTCTTGTCTAATTGCTGTGGCTAGGACTTCCAGGACTATGTTGAATAAGAGTAGTGAAAGGGGGCACCCCTGCCTTGTTCCTGATTTTAAGAGGATTGCTTTTAATTTTTGCCCATTGAGTATGATGTTAGCTGTCAGTTTGTCATATATAGCCTTTATCATGTTGAAGTATGTTCCCTTTATTTCCACTCTGGTCAGAGTTTTGATTATAAATGGTTGCTGGATTTTATCAAAAGCGTTTTTTTTTTGCATCTTTTGAGATAATCATGTTATTTTTATCCTTCACATTTTGTTTAAATGATGAATTACATTTATAGATTTGTGAATATTGTACCAGCCTTGCCTCCCCAGAATAAATCCCACTTGATCATGATGTATGATCTCTTTAATGTATTGCTGGACCTGGTTTGCTAATATTTTGTTGAGAATTTTAGCATCTATGTTCATCAGGGATAGAGGCCTATAGTTTTCTTTCTTTTTAGTATCTTTACCTGGTTTTGGAATGAAGATAATGCTTGCCTCTTAAAATGAACTTGGAAGTCTCCCTCCTCTTAAAATTTTTGGAATAGCTGGAGAAGGATAGATGTTAGTTCTTCTTTGAATGTTTGGTAAAATTTGCCTGTGAAGCCATCTGGTTCAGGATTTTTGTTTGCTGGGAGTTTTTTGATAACTATTCCAATTTCATTTGTTGTAATCAGTCTGTTTAGGTTTTCTGATTCTTTCAGATTGAGTTTTGGAAGATTGTATGATTCTAGGAATTTATCCATTTCACCTAGGTTGTCCAATTTTTTGGCATATAGATCTTCATAGTATTTTCTTACAATTCTTTGTATTTCTGTGTTATCAGTTTTTACTTCACTTTCATTTCTAATTTTATTTATTTGGGTCCTCTTTCTTTTTTTCTTGGTGAGTCTGGTTAAAGGCTTGTCAATCTTGTTAGCCTTTTCAAAGAACCAGCTCATTGATCTTTTATATTGTGTTTTTAGCCTCTATGTAACTTATTTCTGCTCTGATCTTTATTATTTTCTTCCTTCTATTTCCTCTGGGCTTTATTTGTTGCTCTTTTTCTAGTTCTTTTAGGTGCAGGGTTATGTTGTTTCTTTGAGCTTTTTCTTGCTTCTTAAGGTATGTATGTAATGCTATAAACTTTCTTCTCAGGACTACTTTTGCTGTGTCCCATAGATTTGGGGTTTTTGTATGTTCATTTTTATTTGTTTCAAGAAAATTTTTGATTTCTTCTTTGATTTCATTGTTAACCCGCTTGTTATTTTTTTTATTTTTTGTAGAAGAGACAGAGAGTCAGAAAGAGGGACAGATAGGGACAGACAGACAGGAAGGGAGAGAGATGAAAAATACCAATTCTTTGTTGCGGTTCCCTAGTTGTTCATTGATTGATTTCTTCTATGTGCCTTGACTGGGGGGGGGGCACAGCAGACTGAGTGACCCCTTGCTCGAGCCAGCAACCTTAGGCTCAAGCTGGTGAGCCTTGCTCAAACTCAGTGAGCCCGTGCTCAAGCTGTTGATCTTGGGGTCTCGAACCCAGGTCCTCTGCGTCCCAGTCTGACACTCTATTCACTGTGCCACCGCCTGGTCAGGCTAACCCATTTGTTATTAATAACATGCTATTTAGCCTCCAAGTGTTTGAATGTTTTTCAGTTTTTCTATTGTAGTTGATTTCTAGTTTCATGCCATTGTAATCAGAGAAGATGCTTGATATGATTTCAATCTTCTTAAATTTGTTGAGACTGCTTTTGTGCCCTAACATGTGGTCTATCCTAGAGAATGTACAATGATCACTTGAAAAGAATGTATATTCTGCTGCTTTGGGGTGAAAGGTTCTGAAGATATCAATTAAATCCAGAAGTGTGTCATATAAGGCTGCTGTTTCTTAGTTAATTTTCTTTCTGGAAGATCTATCCATTGATGTTAGGGAGATATTAAAATTCCCTACTATTATAGTATTGCTGTTGATCTCTCCTTTTATGTCCATCAACATCTGCTTTATAGGTATATTTAGATGCTCCTATATTAGGTACATAAATATTTATAATGTTATCCTCCTGTTGGATTGCTCCTTTTATAATTATGTAGTGACTTTTTATCCCTTACTATAGCCTTTTTTAAAGTCTATTTTGTCAAATATAAGTATTGCTACCCCAGCTTTTTTTCCCATTTATATTTTCATGAATTACTTTTTTCCATCCCTTCATTTTCAGTCTATGTGTATCCTTTGTTCTGAGGTGGGTCTCTTGTAGACAGCATATATATGGGTTCTATTTTCTTATCCACACAGCTACCTTATGTCTTTTGATTGGAGCATTTAATCTATTTACATTTAACTTTATTATTGATATGTACTTATTTATTGCCATTTTATTCTTTAAACCTACAAACCTCTTTCTCTCAATTTCTTTTTTCCTTTGCTTTCTTTAACAGCAGACTCCTTAACATTTCTTGCAGTACTGGCTTGGTTGTAATGAATTCCTTGAGTTTTTTTTTGGTCTGGGAAGTTTTTTATTTCTCCTTCAGCTTTAAATGATAGTGTTGCTGGATAAAGTAGTCTTCATTGTGGGTTCTTGTTTTATATCACTTTCAATATTTCTTGCCAATCTCTTTTGTCCTGAAGTGCTTCTGTTGAAAAGTCAGATGTCATTCTTATGGGGGCTCTTCTATAGGCAATTAACTGCTTTTCTCTTGCAGCTTTTAGTATTCTTTCTTTTTCTCTTAACTTTGGCATTTTAATTAAGATGTGTTTAGTGTAGGCCTCCTTGGGTTAATCTTTAATGGGACTCTCTGTGCTTCTTGAACTTGTGTGACTTTTTCCTTCATCAATTTTTTTGTATTTTTCCGAAGCTGGAAATGAGGAGGCAGTCAGACAGACTCCCACATGCGCCCAACTGGGATCCACCCAGCATGCCCACCAGGGGGCGATGCTTTGCCCATCCGGGGCATTGCTCTGTCATGACCAGAGCCACTCTAGCACCTGGGGCAGAGGCTAAGGAGCCATCCCCAGCGCCCGGGCCATCTTTTGCTCCAATGGAGCCTTGGCTGCGGGAGGGGAAGAGAGAGACAGAGAGGAAGGAGAGGGGGAGGGGTGGAGAAGCAGATGGGCACTTCTCCTGTGTGCCCTGGCCGGGAATCAAACCCGGGACTTCCGCATGTCAGGCCGACACTCTACCACTGAGCCAACTGGTCAGGGCCATTCCTTCATCAATTTAGGAAAAATTTTCAGTTACGATTTTTTTCAAACAGGTTCTCTATCCCTTGTTTATTTTCTTCTTTAGGAACCCCTATGATATGGATGTTGTTTCTCTTCATGTTGTCACAGAGGTCTTTTAGAGTTTCCTCAGTCTTTCTGAGCCTCTTTTCGTTTGCTGCTCTGCTTCTGTGCTTTTGTTTTATCTTGTCCTCTAAATTGTTGATTTGATCCTCTGCTTCATCCAGCCTGCTGTTGTTTGCTTCTAGTGCAGTCTTTATTTCTGACATTGTATTTGTCATTTCTGACTGGTTCTTTTTTTATGATTTCAATGTCCTTTTTAATGCTTGCCATCTCTTTGTTTAAATTCTCATTGTGATAATCCACCATTACTTAAAGATCCTTGAGCATCCACCCTAAAAATTATTATTTTAAATTTTGTGTCTGGTAATTTGGTTACTTTCATTTCATTTAGTTATTTTTCTGGGGATTTCTCTTATTGATTCATTTGGGTCATACTTCTTTGTCTGCCCATTTTGTTTGTGTATTAGGTAGCACTGTCTGACTGAAATTTGTTGTGGTGTCTTTATGAGGATGATGGGCTCAGTGGTACTGACCTCCAGGCCACCTGAGTTTCCTGCTCTAGGAATGCTTCTTGACTGTAAATTCACCCTCCTGTTGTATGTGCATATTAAATGCAGTTGGTCTTTTTGTGGGTGTGATTATCCTTCAGGCTGGCTGGCTCTAAGGGTCAACCTTGATCATGTGTATTAGACACTGTGCAGTGTCTGTCCTGTTGGGTGTACTTATTCTCTGGAGTGTCTGGTGCCTGCTGGACTCCTCTTTTGGAAATGCTGCTTGTGTAGCTAGCTGAGTCTAGCACTGATGCTGTCTGTCACCCACAATGGCTTGTGTTGGTTCTGGGTCTTCTTGGGTTGATGTCAGCCATTCTTTGTAACCTGCTGTGGGCTACTTTTTTGGAGCTACTGCTCTGTTTGCTGTTTGTGTCAGCATTTTCCATACCTGGATAGTGTGGCTAGGGCCAACCTGTATATAAGGATCAGCTTCCTCCTACTTAGAGATGACAGTATCTCTGTAAAAGCCCCAAGCTTGATAAGATTTGTCTCCACTTTACAACTACTCCACCTCCTCCTGCAGCTGCCTGGTCTTCCCACAGAGTGTTCTGTAGAAAGACTGTAGTGTAGGTTGAGACTAGCTTCACCCCATCAACCCCTCTACAGGATGCAAGCTGGGTGGGTTAGGGCAGCTGAAGTTGGGAGTACATTAGTGGGACCCCCTCATTCAGGCATCTCTTGGTCAGGAGCTCAGTATGAGGAAAGTGGCCCCTACTCTAGAGCCTAATCCCTCAGATACCATTGCATACTCAAAATTTATTTCTTCCCAACAAGGTGAACAGTAGGTTCAGATTGGGTGGGGCTGACAGTTCCCTTGCAGAAGTTCTTCCAGCTATTGAGACCCTCATCTCAGAGAGTAAGACTGAGAGAGTCCTCTCCTGGGGCTGACTGTGCCCCCCCCAGAAAGTGGCTAAGCCCCTCAACTGGATCAAATAATAGGCTTTCAGGGAACCACACTTTAAATGTCTGTGCTACAAGCCTCTCTCCCTTCCCCCTGTGGAACTTAGCCCAGCGGGGCAGGATATCCAGCACCTGGGCTGGCTGACTGTGAAGCTCCACCTTATGCAATGCACATGAGCTGCTGTGTTGGTACTGACCACAGAGAGTAGAACTCACCTCAGCTGAGCCCTGTGTCTAATGAGCCCTCCCTTAGTACACGCTGTCAGCAAGGGTCGTTAGGTCCTGAACTAATGTTCTCTGCAGCTGGCCACTGGATGTGCCAGCCCTGGGCCTCCCTGGAGGGAATCTGGTACAGACCAGTGGGAGACACTGCCCGTGATGGTCCTCAGCAACCTTCTTAGAGCTACAAGCAATTCAGAGTTTGTGGCTGCCTTTGCTTGGCCCAAGTACACATGGAAATACCAAGCTGCACACCTAGGTCAACTTTTACCCACCCTGGACCTGGGAGAAGATCTGCTTAAAAGGCCAAGGTTCCCTGAGTCCCACCTCCTGCAGCCTCTGTCTGCTGGCAGCTTGTTGGGCTCAGCCACTGAAATAAAACCTCTGGTAGAGTCTGGAGCCTGCAGCAATTCAGGGATTAGGAAGGGTGTTGGCTCAGCCCCTCATCCCCAGGTGTCCGTGTGTCCAGACTTTTTCCACAGACCTTAGTAGGGTGTGGCCCCCAGGAGTTCAGTGGGTGTGGCCTCTGAGACCCAGAGATATGGTCTGCTCACAGTCCAGACAGTTTTTACTGAATTTTCCGTAAGGTGGAAGCACCAGTCATAGTCTTGGGAACCTGCAGAAGTGGGGGTAAGGTCTGGCCTTAATGCCAGGAAACTGAGCCACTGATGTTCCCCCTACTTCCTGGATTACTCCTCAGAACAGCCCAATTTCCATAGGATAGGGCAGGAGAGATTCCCAAGGGTGAAGAAGTTGCTTTCCCCAGGCTGATGCTGCTTAGAGGGGACTGCTCCGCCCAAGAAAGATGGCAACTGCAGTATTGGAGAATGACTCAGCACAGGGGTTCCGGTGGCCATCCCCCACAGTGTCTCTTCCCAGGCCACCAATTTCACATTCTCTTCACACAACTATAGACTTCTCAGCCCTCCCTCCACTGGAGCCCGGGTAAATGTCTGTGAATGAGATTTTCTGTGCTGGCTCTTTAAGATGGAATCTGCGTCTCTGAGAGCTCCCATCTCCCTCTTTCTTGCAGACAGAAACCTGGTTCTTTTCAGTGCCAAATTCTATATGGGAGCCCCTTCTAGGCTCTGAGGCTCTAGGCTGGGGCTTCCAGCCTGGGGCTTAGCACCCACACCTCTCAGGGTGAACATCCCCACAGTGAGGGTCCCTCTGGACCCTCAATCGCAGTTCACTCCTGGGAGTGGAGCAGTCCTTTCAGTGTCTCTGCCCTTCCTACCAATCTCAGTGTGGCTTCTTCTGTGATCCTTGGTTATAGACTCCTCTTCGTTTAGTCCAAAGTCAGTTTTTCAAAATGATTGTTCTTAAGTTAAGTTGTAATCCAATTTGGTCCTGGGAGGTGGCCATTGGAAAGTTTGTCTACTTCATCAGCATCTTGCAATTAACTTATAATTTTTAAAGACTGCCAAATTGCTCTCCATGGAGGCTCTACCAATATACAGTGCCATCCAGAATGTATGAGTGTGCCTGTTTACCCACATCCTTCTCAACATGTTTTCAAATTTTTTGATAACATTCTAGGGAATTAAAAAAACCCACATTGCCTATTGTTTTAAATCACATTTATTATGAGTTATTTTTAGCACTTCTTGACTATTTTTGGAAGTTATTGTTGAATTTTAATATATAACATTAGTAAGTAAGGTATAGCATTGATAATGATAATTTTGACTTAGCTCTACTTGTTTTTGTTTTATACCTTTATTGCATTGACCTTACCTTCTAGAACAATATTAAATAATAATAGACTGAGCATTATATTTTGGTTACTGATTTTAATGGAACGATCTATAACATTTCAATGTTAAGTAAAATATTGCTAATCTTTATAATGTTAAGCGATTATCCTACTCTTCCTAAAATTTTAAAAATTAAGCCCGACTGGTGGTGGTGAAGTGGATTGTGTCAACCTGGAATGCTGAGGTCCCGGGTTCGAAACCTTGAGGTCACCAGCTTGAGTTCGGGCTCACCAGCTTGACTGTGAGGTCACTGGCTTGAACGTGGGATCATCAACATGATCCCATGGTTGCTGGCTTGAGCCCAGAGGTTGCTGGCTTGAGTCCAAGGTCACTGGCTTAAGCAAGGGGTCACTGGCTCAGCTGGAGTCTCACCCCTCTCCTTGCCCTGGTCAAGACACATATGAGAAGCAATCAACGAACAACTAAAAAAGTGCAGCAATTATTAGTTGATGCTTCTCATCTCTCTCCCTTCCTCTGTCTCTCTCTCGCTCGCTTTCAAAAAAATTTTAAAGTTGTGGAATTTAGGAAATGCATTCCAGAATCTAGATTTGAGTGTTTTATTTTCTTTATTGATAAATTTTTATTTTAATACATTTTCTAATGTTAAACCATCTTCACATTGCCAGAATAAACCCTACTTGGCTATCATGAATGATTTTTTAATGTACTTTAATCCATTAATTCAGTTGGTTAAATTTATTCTTTCAAAAATTTTCCACCCATATTTAAAAGTAATACTTGTATTTTTGTATTTTGGGTATTTTTTTTTTTATATTTTTGTACTTCATATTTTTGAGTATGTACTGTTCTTGACAGGTTTTGTTACCAGGGTTATGATGACCTCATAAAATAAACCAAGCAGCTTTCTTCTTTGCTTTTTTGCCCAAATTCCCCTCTGTTCTCCTGGCCCAGGGAGGACAGAGCTGGCCCACGGTCAGAGCTACTCCGGACCCCGGTGACCCCCAGCATGTTCTGCTTTCTTCTTGACTCTCTGTGGTGTTGTCTCTGGCATCTCCTTACCTCTCCTTCGCTCTGGCTTCCCAGCCTGCTCCCCCAGCATCTGCGCTTCAACCTGGCCTCTGTGTGAACCCAGGGGAGGGGATTTCCTTGGCAGATGGAGGTTCTCCATGTGCCCTTCCCACTTCCTCCCGGAGCTCTGCCAGCTGCAGTCACTGGCTCTCTCCTGGGCTTCTCTCCTAGCTCTTTGCTGCCCTCGCCTGCCCTCTGGCCACCATGTCTGTCCTTGTCATGGCTTCCTGCAGCCAGAGGCATCGAAAATGGGACTCACTTCCACAGGGTCAGTACTCATGGATGTCTTGAACCCCCCGGGGGATGATCCAGAGCTGCTGGTTGAAGCGGGGCGCTGCAGTGAGGTAGTGGCTGTTCTGGCTGCCTCTGAAGAAAGAGAATGCCCGAACAGAAATGCGCTCTTCCTCAAGGGACACACACATCACCTCGGAGAAGGCCTGGGGTGCTCTGGCAAGACAGCTCTGTGAGCCCCAGAGTGGGGAAGGGGTCACATTCAGTCTGAGACTTTGTCTAACATGAATGTGGTACCCTCAGAGACAGCTGTGTCCCATGACTTACACCTCTGTACCCCCTCCCCTGCCCCATGCTGCTTTCCTGTCCTTTCCTGCTACCTGAGACAATTTGTATGTCCAGCCTTTCTGCTCAGCTGTCAGCTGTGAAGGACGCCAGATGTTGAGGCCTGAGCTATGCAGTGAATTGTCTGGCTCAGGCTGACATTTTTCTTGCCATCTCCCTTGAAGCCATCTAAGGCCAAGGCCACGGGGAAGCAGTTTCGTAAGTAAGTTGTTTATCACTATTTAATCTCACCGAGTGGTTAAGAGAATGCCATCTAGAGTCAGGCGATTTGGGTTTGAATCTTGGATATGTAGCTGTGTGACCTTGGGCAAATAACTCAACCTCTCTGAGCCAACATTTCTCATTTTTAAAATAGGAAATTCATATATGGACGTGTTTGGTTGTTGAGAGATAATAATGCATATAAAATATTTAGCCTAATGCCTGAGCTACTAAATATTCTATAGATGTTAGTCAAGATTCTTTTTTATCCTGATGATTGTATTTTTCTTGAAAATCATGGTAACTTGTCAGCTGACACTCAGCACCCTCTACAAGCAATTTTCCAGTTCTTTCCAGACTATCCTCCACTGCTCCATTGCACATACTCTATTAATTGACCAAATTTTACCTCCTTTCTTTTGTTCATCCTCCTCCCTTCTCATTATTATTTGCTGAGAATCTTTTCAGCTGTCAAGGCGCCTGTTAAATACTACCTAAGCCTGGCGAGTTTCCAGCTGCCCCATTCGCAGGTTTGTTTAACTTCATATGTGCCCTGACTGGGGATTAAACCTGGGGAGCATATGTCAGGATGATGCTCCAACCAACTGAGCTAACTGGCCAGGGCCTCACAAACACACACATTTCAACTGCATTGTCTGTTTATTAGAAATGGCTTAGTGAATGGGGTAGATGGTATTGGTTCTGCTGCTGAACCATGGCTATTTCCTAATCTGTGAGAGAGCAAATGAAGGCCTTAGGGCTGGCCAATCACTAAACTGCTCTAACCAAAGCTGTTCTTGGAAGTGCGAATGTGAAAAAATACGAGTTGGTCCTGTGAAGTCTGCTGGGTGACAAGTCTGAGTGTCACCATGTGTGATCCTACCACCACCTCTGGGTCTCTTTGTGAAAGGCCTGCTGGGGAGATAGCACCTTTGCTTCGGTTGTGCGGGTGGGCTGTCTAGCCTGGGTGAGAATGTGAGATTTCTGGAATTGGAGCTTCTAGTCAAAAGGAAGAGAGCTGGGGCCTGGGCCGGAGAGGCCATTACTTCTCCAGGGACCTCAGGTCTGATGAAAGCTTGGCCCAGATCTATCCGCTAGGATTCATGGTCATATCTGAGAAGTGAATTGGGTGTTGATCCCAGACCCAGGGATCCCAAGGGTCTGGTCATACTTTGCAGCATGAAATTAGGTGGGCATGTGACCTGCTGTCCACGCATCCTCCCCCCGGGGTCAAACGGCTGGTTGAGAGAGGGGATGACCCAGGTCTGACATGGAGGACTCAAGAGATGCTTGCTACTTGGGGGTGCTGTGTGAGGCAGCAAAGGATGAACTGAATCCAGGAGTAATGGAGTAACTAGCAGAGCCTTTTAGAGCACAGCCTCAGAAAAGCCTCATTTGCATACTTCAGCCCAAACCTCAGGTTTCAGAGCAGCCTCTTTCCTGCCTTTCTCTCTAAAAGGTTTGTTCTTCTGTTAGACCTTGAGGAATTGTTAGTGCCGTTCGCCAAATATTCCCAGCTCTCCTCTCTGCTGGGCAAAAGATAAGATCACACTTCCAGGCATCCCTATGACTGGCTGGAGCCAAAGTGAACATTTGTGACCAATAGGCTGTAAGTGGAAGGGACATGCATCATTTCTGGACCAGAATACTTCATTGCCAAGACAAGACCTTTCAGAGCTCATTATCTGCCAATGGTTTAGGCAGAGTTCAAGATGATGGCTGATCTATCAGGCTGGGTTCCCAAGTGAGGAGATGTGGAGCACTCCAGCTAGGGAGAGGTGACATGAGGGAATTAGACCTCTGTTGTTATAAACCACTTACTTCTGTCAACCTGACCTCACTGCAGGTTCAAGCTCCTGTCTAGTCCCAGGTTCTACTGTCCCACAATATTGGAGGATCTGCTTTTTATCTCTCCAGACTTCATGCCCTCTGATTAGTTCTGTCCTGCTCTTTCTTCTCCTGGTTTCTGTCTTTCATATACATGTCCCTGGGTCCCTCCGCTGCCTTGTCATTGCTGAGTTCCATCTCAGGGACCCCCAAAGTCCCCTCTTTGACCATGAAGACAGGTGGTATCCCTCAGGCAAGACTGTAGAGGTTGGAGCAGGAGAGGGCAGGTGGTGTGTTGTAGCCAGATTTTGAAATGGCCCCTGTGACCCCCACCTCCTGGTATTCATACCATTGTGTAGTCCCCTCCCACCTGGTACTAGTATAGGTCTCTGTGACCAACAGAATGTGGCAGAACTGAGGGTACTCATTTCCAAGATTAGGTTATACAAGCTTGCAGTTTTTGTCTTAGTCTTTCTCTCTTTCTAACTCACTTTGGGGGAAGCCCTGTCATGAGATGCTAAGGGGCGGTCCATGTGGCAGGAACTAAAGTCTCTTGCCAGTAGCCCTGTGAGTGAGACTGAAACTTAAATGCTTCAGACCCAGTCAAGCCTCAGAGGACTGCAGCCCTGGCTGACGCCTTGAGGGCAATCTCACAGAGACCCTGCGCTGGAACCGCTTTGCTAAGCCACTCTCAAAGTCCTGAACCCACAATGAATGTTTGTTGTTTTAATTGCTAAGTGTGGAATAACTAATCATGCAGCAATAAATAACTAATGTTGGATAGGTGCTGGGCATGGGGCTGGGATATCAAAGCCTAGTATGATCATGATGCTAGAGCTCTGCTTGGCCTGGGCCATGTCCCTTGCTCTGGGACAGATTTGGCCTTTGGCAATGATTGCTGAAGGACCACTCAGAACAGCACTCAACCCGGGGTGGCAGGGGGGTGGGGTGGTGGTGGTGGTGGTGCAGGAAGTGTGAACACAGCTTGGTGTCTATCCCTTAGAAATGTCTCTTGACTGGGTCCCAGGAGACTACTCAAGCTTGTATTGTGATGAACTGAGAGTTCTAAATAAACATTGAAACCATTTTATAAAGAATGTAACAGAGTGACACACTAGCAGCATTCCTTTTGAACGTCTCTGCTGAGTGTGACATTTAGAGAGAGCAGGTGTGGGACTGTAACAATTCCAGTGCACCTGCACTTGCGGCACTGCTAGGTACATACTAGGAGCTTGTGGAGCAGTGGATGCCCTACAAACCAGCTAGCAAAGGGAGCCCCTGGGGGCACATTCCAGAGTTGTGAAGGTCTCAGTTACTGAGGGGAGCAATCAGCTGGTGCATTTGGAACTATTACTGTTAAAGCATCATCACTCATGCTTATAGCCTTACAAGGCTTGGACAAGTTTAGGGTTCAATGACAAAGACAAATACTTTTTCTGCTTATTAAACACTTGCTATTTCTGACTTCAAATAAATAGTTCATGTACATCTTATTTTCTTATTTTTCAAGCTTTGAAATAATCTTTAAGGAAGATATTTCCATTTTACAGATGAAGAAACTGACATTTTAAACTTTCTTCCTGCCCTGGCTGGGTAGCTCAGTTGTTTGGAGCATTGTCCTGATATGCCAAGGTTGTGGGTTTGATCCACGGTCAGGGCACATGCAGGAGTCAAACAATGAATGCATAAATAGGGTCAGTGTCTCTTTTTCTCCCTTAAGTCAATAAATAAAATTAAAAAAAAATTAAACTTACTTCCTGCAAGTGCTTTCTCCAAAAGTCAAAGCAGGGCCACTTGAACAGGCATCTTCCTTTTAAAGGCACAGTCTTCTGGTCCCGCATCTGAAGTGGAAGACACAGCTTGGGTTGTGTTCTAAGCACATGTAGACCTGGCCGCTTTGTGAGACAGGGCCCATAGAAGAGAGCCTAGACTGTGCCGAGCTCATGGCTCTTGGCTAGAGGGAACTGACCTGCTTTTATCCGCAGAGTCAGCAGAATGTACAGATAACTTCTAATAGCCATTGGGGGACCGCATTTGAGGTGAAGTGTGAACCTCCTGCCCTTCAGCTCTACACAGATCAGGCAGGAGCCAAGAGGAGTCGATCCCTGGAAACAGTCTAATTACAGTGACCAAGGACTCTCAGACTGAGTTTTAGGCAATTGCAAAAAGACGATGGGGAATAATAACGTAAACATGCTTAACACTACTGAACAGTACACTAAAAAATGGTGAAGATGGCAGATTTTGTGGGCTCTTTTTTTTTTTACCACAATTTAAGAAGGTGATATGGGGAATTATCATTATATAGTACATGGGATCTGATAGAAAGAAGTGACATCTAATGGGGTTTAGTGTGGGATGTTGATCAACACTAAACAGTCAGGTCATGCAAGGAAGACCGGATAAAACCATCACAGAAACTACCTGGAACCAGTACTGGTGAGGAGGGATTGGCAGGTAATCCTAGAGCCGCAATATGGCCATGGCTGTACTGTAGTTACAGACACTGTGTATGTATCCACACACACACATGCACACACACTATATTTAATGCAATAATGCATATACATAATTTATATATGCATATAAATATATGTACATATACTATATGTACCAATACTTAATGTAATAATGTATATACATGGTATAATAATGTAGTATTATATAACTATTATATAATTATAATGATTATTGTATAATAATGTAATATATTATATTATGTAAGTTATGTAACGGATATATAAATTATATATATATGAATATGTGTATATATAATTAACAAACAATAATATATGGTTGCTAACATAGGATGGTTTAGGTCTTGCTAATGATATTTTGCTACCTTTACAGAGCTCTGGTCACAGAGGCCTTTTGGGTTTGTGCAGGAGGGAGGTCCACACAGGTGGACCCATAGCACTGTTGTAAACATTCCAGGGCAAAGTGGAAGTTCCTGCTCGGTTCCTGTCTGCTTGGGTTACATGTCAGACCTGCAGAAGGGCACAGGAAACCAGTGAGGCAGAAACAGACTGTGTTCCGGGAGATCTAGTGGGAACATCCAGACTCCTGCTCCTGCGGGCTCCCGGGGAGCTGAGACTCTAACCTGGGTCTCAGAGAGAAGCCCTGTCAGTGACGAGGTAAGTGACGAGTCTGGGAACAAGTTTGCAATCTTGGCTGCTTCTACAGGTGCTGGGGGTGGCGCAGCTGGGAAGGAAGCCGTGGCTCCTGTTTGTTGTTATTGTTATTGTTGTTCACTGAGAAACAGAAGTCATTTAGAGAAACAAAGCTTGCCCGAGAGGTGTGAAACTGGAGTGACATCTCATTTCTATTGAGCTCTCTACTCTTTTACAAAACTCTGGGGTGGTATTTAAGGCCGTCCCTTCTGCCTAGTCAGCTTTCCTATTTCCAGCCCAGGGAGGACCCTCCATCTGTTGACCATGCCACATCTAGCACAGGATCTGAGTGGCTCCACACCCCCTTCATTCCTCTCTTGGCTCAGCACACAACTGTCTCTTACCCTAGGTTGTAATCCCTCCGTGGGCATACCCCATGTCTAATTCATCTTGGGAGCTTCTGTAGCTCTCTCCCTCTGTCCCTCCATGTGCCTTGCATATGATAGAGGATCCCAGTGACAGTTACAAACTGTCCCATTCTCAGATGCTCCTCTCAGCAGTACTATCTCTGTCTGCCCCACAAACCAGTCGCTGTGGCCTTATAACTCGACACTGTCAGCTAGAGCTCTTAAACTGCAGTTTATCTTAGTCTGTGTCTCCAGATTCTATCTGAATTCCACTTGCTCTGGAAATCTCCCAAATAAATCACAACCAGTCATACTCATGCTGCGCCTGTCCCAGAACAGCCAGTGTGAGGGCAGAGCTAGAAGGGCCTTGGCAGAGCCTCCAGGAAGCCCTTGTGTTGTAGACGGGAAAACAAAACCCCTGAAGGAAGAAGGGACTTACCCAAGGTCACGGTTTTGAGTCAGGGCTAGAAGTCAGCTCTCCAGCCTCCCAGGGCCTCCAGAGCTCAGATAGCTGGCCTGGTAACCTTTTCCTTTTGGCTGTCTAAGGTTTTGAAATGACTTTTCTCTGGCCCTCACCTTTCAGGCATTATGTCTAGGCCAAGAGTGTCTGCTCCAGAGGAGGACAAGTGCTCAGGGCCTGGGGAAATCGAGCTGGCCCAAGGGAGTGAACATAAATATCCAGTGGCCCTTGACATTCTCTCTGTGCAGTGACTTCTCTTGTCAAATAGTAGTTTGACAGTGAACCCAGTATACCAAGTGTCTTGCTGGAATTCACCCTGAACGTAAACTTGGGAGGGAATTCACCCTGAATGTAAACTTGGGAGGGAATTCACCTTGAACGTAAACTTGGGAGGGAATTCACCCTGAATGTAAACTTGGGAGAGCGTTCACAGCCGTTGGCGCTCCCCACCTACCCCATCTAACTGTCTTCTGGCAGAAGGACTATTTTGTTTTTGTGGCCTTGCAGTGATGTTTTTTCCTATCAGCAGAGGCTGATTCTTGCCTAATTCTTGACCAAGGCCGCTGGCTACATGCCCGGCTGAGTTCTGGACAGGAAGAAGGTGGTAGCACTGCTTCCCAGAGCTCTTTTCCAGGTACTGGCACTGTTCACTTGGTCCCCAGTGAAGCTGTGGGTGACAGGCAGGGAAGTCTTCATCTGCCCCAAGTTTGTAGATGATACTGCCTCAGAGAGGGTAAGTGATTAACACAAGGCCACACAGCTAGGAAGTTACCAAGATCGGGGAAACTGTTCAAATTCCAGCTCTGCAATTTACTATGAAGATCAATTGAAGCCAGGGTCCCCTACTCACTAGTTGTGGAATCTTGAGCCTTACTTAACCACCCTGCCTCAGTTTCCTCACTTTTAAAATGAAGAAATAGCATGTACCTCATTGGAATATTGGGTGATTAAAGGAACCAATAAATGTAAAGTACTTACCCTGTACCAAACAATCACTAAATGCTGAGTAGTGTTAGAAACTGTTGTTATTATTATCAAATCTGGCTCTAGCTCAGATGGGGATCTCTCCAGGCAAAGTCATAGCGCTATAGAAGTCTTAGAGATAATCCAATTTGTCCACACACTTAATTTTATTATTATAACATTTGAAGATAATCTGTGATTCATAGCAAGGTCAGTGGCACACAAGGTCAGTGATACACAAAATGTTTAAAATTCTTATTACATTTATGTAGCTGAGTAAAAATTTTAATTTTCTTCTTTTTTGTTATTCTTTGGTATCCCTAATAGCTATCCATGTCATCACATTCCTTCATTACATGCCCCATTTAATCCGGCTCATTAGCACTGACAATGACTCACATTAAGAGACAAAAATAGAAAAAAAAAACAGTATTACTCATAATATTCGGGAAGTGGGGGAGGGGAAATGAGAAGAGTCATAAGAGTGTTAATTTTCTTATCTTTACTAGCAGCCAGTCAGTTGATACTGTCTAAACCTGAAGCATGTCCAAAAATAATGATTCCAGTCTCTTACTATTTTTCACAATATTAATATTAATAATATTAATAATAATAATAATAATTAAGTGAGAGGTGGGGAAGCAGACATAGACTCCTGCATGTGCCCCAACCGGGATCCAGCTGGCAAGCCCCCTACCTGGTGATGCTCTGTCCATCTGGGTCTGCTGCTCTGTTGCTTGGCAACTGAGCTGTTTTAGCACCTGAGGCAGAGGCCATGGAGACATCCTCAGCACATGGGGCCGACTTGCTCAAACCATTTGATCCATAGCTATGGGAGAGGAAGAGAGAGAGGGAGGAAAGAGAGAAAGAAGGGGGAGGGGTAGAGAAACAGATGGTTGTTTCTCTTGTGTCCCTGACTGGGAATCAAACCCGGAACTTTCACATGAAGAGCCAATGCTCTACCGCTTAGCCAATCAGCCAGGGCCCATAATTATTTTCTTAACTTTACGGTATCTTTAATAAATATCTCTTGTGGAGAATAAATAAAATTATACAATTTTGTTAGCTTTACTTTAATGTTTTTGTCTTTTACATTCAAGAAAAATTAAATTTCATACTTTTTATTAAATAATAACTGAAGAATGATTCTTTTTTAATGGACTATTTCTTTATATCTATCTACCCATTTATTTATCCATCCACTCATCTATCTACCCATTCATCCATCCACTCTCTTTTCTTAGTTACCTGCCTATCCATCCTTCTCTGTATATATAAAGAGAGAAATAGCTGCCTGAGGTTCAGTTGCATTAGCACAGGGCCACTAGGTCACTGGGCCATGATTATTTTGAGGTGGTGGGATTTTAAAGATATTTAAATATCTTCTTTGTGCTTTTCCATATTGTTTGAATTCTTTATAAGTATGTATCTTTTTTTGTAAAAATAATATTATCTTGAAAAAGAGAGAGAGAGGCAATGCTTCTGGATTTTCTTCAACATTTTGGGGTCTCTTTGCTCCAAAGCCAAGGCTTTCAAGCTCATCCAATACCTATGGTGGTCCTACCCCAGGTCCCTTCTCACAGAACTAATATCAGGGGTCTTTAGTGCAGGAGAACTTGAGTGGCAGAAATTCCTTGCAAAGAGAGTGTAAATAGCCTGGCAGGGAGACATATAACTAAGGGAAGATTGCCAGAGAGGCAAGAAAAAGGCTCTAAGTTCCTGGAATATCCTTGTCTTGCAAGTGAAGAGATCAAGTCTAGCGGGGAAGAGTGACTTGTTCAGAGTCACCAGCCTGGTACATGCATCCAAGGCAATCGATTGCCCCTTCCAATGCAGTCATTTTTTTTTCTTCAAGCACTATAAATAACAAGAGGTGTCTCTTATTCTTGGTGTGGAAAATGGAGAAGGAAGGGGCATGTCAGGGTGTGAGAGAGGAATTGGGGCCACAACTTCTCCTTCTCCAGCAGCTAGTCTTATTTTCCTACTAGGTCTGCCAGAATTAGTGTCTTAGGAACTGGAAGACCACCTAGAGGCATCTACAGCACCCACTGTACTGGATGTTTAGAATCAGAGAAAGGAGTTCTGGGCAGACATTATATCTGGATTTGAGCAAAGTGGAGAAGATTCAGAAGCCTTTGCAATAAACTATTGTCTTCCAGGGATATGACCTATGTTTCCCTGAATTTTTAAAGTCTTTTACATTTTTGGGGGGAATGGCATGGTGGTAGGGGTGTGAAGGGGCTCGTGTCACAACTTGAGGAGGGCAGCCCCTTTCCAACTCCAGGATATAGTCAGCACCTCTATGGTGGACAGCTCCACATAATCACCAGAATCTTCCTAGCTATAGGGACACTATGCTATTGGGCCACTTGTTCTGTGAATAATGGCTTGTCTTTCTCTCTCTCTGTTTTTCTTTCTTAAAAAAATTCACTTTGTTGTGAGTGAGCATCAACTGAAGAAGTTTTTATTCTTCAAGCTATACAAGGCAATGTATAAAAAGGAACACCAAATTGGTCTGAATAAAGAATTACTTTGGGTAAATAAATATAAGAACCTGAGTGATTGAGTTAGAAGCAGCTCAGGGATGTGTGTGCTGTACCATCAAGATCTTCTTTAACAAGATTTACAGGTCCAAACCAACTTCAAGAATACATCATCTTACAAAAATTGTTTTGGGTGACTTCCCAGTGTTCATGCAATATGGGAGAGGTTAGTTGGACACTGAGATCTTAGAATTTCAAGGATATTTTAATGTTTTAGGCTTAAGTTCAGAATTTTTAAAATCTGGGCTGTTTCAGAAAATCCAGAACTATAATTATCATGACCGTAACTGGAAATGGAGGTCCTGGAATTAAGAACATCTTGGGTATTAAAATACTTGAGGATGCACAGAAATTTTCCACTAAGAGTGAGCGAGAAAGCTTCAAAAAAGTCTGGATCCATCTATTTGTTAATATACCGTATTTTCCCATGTATAAGATGCTCCCATGTATACGATGCACCTTAATTTTGAGGCCTGGAATTTGAAAAAAAAAAGTATTACATAAAGTTATTATTATTTTTTTCATAAAGTTATTGAACTCAAGTTATATTCATCATAAAATTCATACAACTCATCTGCATGAAAAAGCGGGAAATGCAAGTTAAAAAAATAAACTACAACCATTGTATAAAATGCATCCAGTTTTTAGACCCAAAAATTTTCAAAAAAGGGTGTGTCTTATACATGGGGAAATAGGGTAAGTGGAACACTGCCACTGAAGCCTATAAAAAGGTGTGTGGCTAGGTCAGGAGCTGGCAGGAGAGGCTGGAAGGCTTTCATTAGGTTCCTTAGAAAGCAGTCTTTACCTGGGGAAGTCACCTTGGCCCAGAGTCGGGCTCCCAGCCTGGCAGGCTGGGAAATGCCATTTCATCAATATGGAGAGTGGTTCCATGTCATTCAGAACAGGGTTTCACTGTCCAAGTTCGTGACAGCTCATTATGCAAACCTCTTGCCAGGTGTTCATTGCCAATGGAAAACAGAATTTGGGGACTAGACATGTGCTGCTTCTAGTCACCACCCCCTCTTTTTCTGTAGAAAACCGGAAAGGGAAGCCAGGTTGTAACCAGGCTTGGTGAGCTTGGAAGAAGAGTAAGGGGAGAGAATTTTATAATGCTGAGGTTTGCTGGCAACAGGCTCTGATCAATCATTTCTCTCATGTCCAGGACGGGGGAAGACCTGCCACTGAAGTTGACCAGGTTAAGGCTTTGGGTCAAGAAATTGTCACAGTTGGGTCTTTTCAAAAGCAAACTCTGAAACAAGGATCTGAGTGCAAGGAGTTTATTTGGGAGGTGGTCTCAGGAAACGGTGGTAGCAGAGTGGGGGGGGGAACGGAGCGGAAGGAAGCCAATACAGGTGTGTTATCTAACAAGTACCATAGTGAGCCACTGGAATTTAATCTCACTGGGGACTCTGAGAGACAGTGCACAATATGCACAGTGTTAAGCCACTCTAGGGGCAAGAGATCTGGACTCTTGATTCATCAACTCCCGTAACTCATTGGTTGAGTGATGATCTTGACCACAGGGTGGGGCTGAGTGCTTAATTTGCTGATGTACCCAGCCTACTGCATATGTGAATTGAATGAGCTCTGGTGGCTGGGGAGAGTCCGTGGGTCAGGTACATAGTTGTAGCAGTTAGAAGAATCTGGTGGGAACTGAAATATATAGTACTGAGGGATATAAGTGTGGGCACAGGTAGCATATGTTACACCCTACCTTCATCCCTGTATTGTGGCCAGTTGTGAATTGGTTGCTGTCTCTGCTTCCTTTCATGATCATACTTTTTGACTGTACTTGTATGACTGACCACTACCCTTTATAATTAGTCTATTGTTTTCTATTCATTAATTTTAGAGAGGAGAGAGAAAGAGAGAAGTGGGAGAGGAGCAGGAAGCATCAACTCCCATATATGCCTAGATCAGGCAAGCCCAGGGTTTTGAACTGGTGACCTCATAATTCCAGGTGGATGCTTTATCCATTGCGCCACCACAAGCCAGGCTATTCTTTCTATTTTTAAAATAATTTTGTTATATTTTCTTCTTCCTATTCCTGGCTCCAGGATTGTTGCTTTGTACATGTTTTTAGTTTTATTTAGAAAGTGGGGCTTTTAATAGTTTAATTCTTAGAATTTTGGGTGTGTCTTGCCGATGACCATACATACTGTTTCCAGGAGATGGGGGTGGGAAAGGGAGAAACACATCAGTAATCACAAAAAAAGGATATTTATAAACAGAGTATTTGATCTGTTCAGAACATCTTATGAAACTTGACTGCTGATTCTTGCGTTCATCTGGAAGAAAAAAGACATAAGTCTAGCCAAGAACATTTTGAAAAAGAACAATGTTGAAAATTTTGTCCTGTCAAATATAAAAAATATACTATAAAGCTACAGTGACTAAAACATTGTGGTTTTTGTGCAGAAATAGACAAATAATTCAATGTAACAAAGTGTCCAGAAACAGACCCATCTAAATGTGGAAGTTTAACATATGATAGGTATGGTATTTCAAACAAGAGGATAAAGGGAGAGAAATACGGGTGAGTTATATAATAAGAGGTGTTATTAGATATTCATTTGGAAAATAGTTAATTTAGATTCCTATCCTACACATATACAAAAATACAATTCAAATGAAGAAGTGATACTAAAGAACAAAACTAAAACATTTTAGAACAAAATATATGAGAATATATTTTAAAATTTCGGGGTGATGAAGACCGTGTTAAGTAAGACACAGAAGTTTAGAAGCCTGGAAGAGGTTGGCAGATTTAGCTCATAATATTGAACACTTTTGTGCAAGCTAAGGCAACATAAACAAGTTATGAACACAAAAGGAACTCCGGCTCTCTGTCCCCCTCTCTCTAGTTCCTGTTTCTCTCCGTGTGACTCTCTTCTTCCCCAGTCCCCGTCCACCTCTCCAAGTCTCTGCTCCTTTCTCTTTGGGTTTTCTCCAATGCATCTCCACCCTGTGTTGAGTTCATGTGACAGTCTTTTTCTTTGAGAAAAACTGATGGTCCCAGACTGACACACAGTGAACTTATACATAGACTGAGGAGGCAATAAAAAAAATAACTGACAGACTGGGGGGCAGGGAAGACTTGTAGTATACATATAATAAAATATCAAGATTTATAAAAATATATAGCAGCTATAAGGTAAAAGTGCTATTAGAAAATTGGATTAATGATATATACAAAGGCAATTTGAAGATGTTGTAATGTGCTTAGTGGGTGCTCTGGCGCACCCCTCAGATTCCCTTTCAGAGCAGGGCACCTGATCCGAGATTCGGGGAATCTGGGAATATCATGGCTCTCATCAGAGTCTCTCTACATAATTGTCATTCATTGAGAACAAATGGAAATTCTGCCATTCCTAGGAGGCAGTCACACAGAAGTAGGAAATACACTAAAAATGGTGTTGTCTGTCCTTTATAAATAAAAATGATCTTCCTAGCTACCACCATAATATATAATTGTGCCAATTTCCTAAGTGTAACTTCTGTCTTCTTTTAATCAAAACACAATTCTCTTTCTACATAAAAAAGTGAATGACCTAATTTGCAGTTACATTGATTACACTTTATTGTCTAAATCAAGCTTCTTTGTTATTTGCTGGCTTTTATATTATTCTTTGAAGTTACAGAGAAATCTGTTCCACCTTCCCTTTTCTCCTTGAAGAAGATCTGACCTCTGTCCAGGCTACCCAACAGCCGGCGGCCAGGAGAGGGGGCAGCGGCTGAACGCCTCTCCAGGATCTGACTGTCCTCGGAACACAGAAACACCACGTGGACTGGAGCAGACCTGCAGTTCTGTGATTTGGTTTAAGGGAAATGTCCTCGACAACAACAGCTGGGGTTGTAATTGTTATTCCCCTGGCGGTTCTGTGAATCCGTGTGCTCATCCTCCCTCATCTCTCCCACATGCACAATGTGAAAGGATGTTTACTGCCCACCCTGAGCAGCTGAGGTCCAGAAAGGCCAAGGATATAAGCAAGGAGGACCATGTCAGAACTTGAATTCAAATGCCAAACGACATACATTCCTCAATAAAGGCATGGCTCCCCTAAAAAAGCTCTCCCTTCCTCTATGCTCCTTGTACAGTCCCAATTATGCCAGACTGGAAGTATCTCTGTAAATCTTGGCCTATTCTTATAACACGTGGGTGGGGTGTGGTGTGGGTAAGATCCACCACCAGAAACATCTCTTACTGTCGTGGATTCACATACACCTGCAGAGTCCAGAAGATGCAGCAAAACATTTATTTAATTTTCTTGGCCTTGGCCAGTTGGCTTAGTGGTAGCACATCGGCCCAGTGTATGGATGTCCCAGGTTTGATTCCCAGTCAGGGCACACAGGAGAAGTGACTGTTTCTACACCCCGCCCCCATCCTTGCTCTTCCCCACCTGCAGCCATGGCTTGATGGTTCAGCAAGTTGGCCCTGCGTGCTGAGGATGGCTCTGTGGCCTCCACCTCAGGTGCTAAAAATAGCTTGGTTGCCGAGCAATGAAGTAACAGTCCAGATGGGCAGAGCATCCCCCTTAGGGGGCTTGCTGGGTGGATCCCAGTTGGGGTGCATGCAGGAGTCTTTCTCTCTGCCTCCCCTCCTCTCATTTAATAAAAAAAATTGCCCTGGCTGGTTGGCTCAGCGGTAGAGCGTCGGCCTAGCGTGCGGAGGACCCAGGTTCGATTCCCGGCCAGGGCACACAGGAGAAGCGCCCATTTGCTTCTCCACCCCTCCACCGCGCTTTCCTCTCTGTCTCTCTCTTCCCCTCCCACAGCCAAGGCTCCATTGGAGCAAAGATGGCCCGGGCACTGGGGATGGCTCTGTGGCCTCTGCCTCAGGCGCTAGAGTGGCTCTGGTCGCAATATGGTGACGCCCAGGATGGGCAGAGCATCGCCCCCTGGTGGGCAGAGCGTCGCCCCATGGTGGGCGTGCCGGGTGGATCCCGGTCGGGCGCATGCGGGAGTCTGTCTGACTGTCTCTCCCCGTTTCCAGCTTCAGAAAAATGAAAAAAAATAAAATAAAAAAAATTTTTTTTCTCATTAAATCATTCATTGGTCCATGTAAAAGTAGCCTTAGATAGACACATGGGAGATCCCTTTGCTCTTATCATTTCTCTTATAATCCTCTGCTTTGTTTTCTGCTCTCTGGCCTTCTCCCAAGGTCTCAACTCCATTTTAGAGTTGTGGCATCATATCCTGAGGTCTTCAGGTCTTAACATCTTTCAAAATCATCAGAGATAAATACCCAGAAAACAAATCATTTTTTTAAAATACTGAGTGCCTTCCATGGTCTGGGGTTTTTGACTATTGTTAGACTAGGTATTCCATTACCACAAAGGATTTATTTGTGAAAAAGAAAGGATTACAATCCAGTACATGTAGGCACAGTGAGCCATGTGGAGGAAGAGAAAGAGAAGGAAGCAGGAAGCTCCTTTTATAGAGGGGAAATGAAGAAAAGGGGGTGTGTGTTACAACCATAAAGCTCTGTTGCAAACACAGAGTTCTTCTTATGGGTGGGGGGATCTCACAATAACATACGGTGTGCTAACTCCTCCCACAGGGTCTCCCAATATTTGTCCCGGTCAAGGTCTCTGTCATAAATTTTATCACTCTCTAGAGATAAGCCTTCCTCACAAGAGATGGTGGACTTACGTGTGGACAGAAGTGGGCGATGGGGAAAGAACACCTCGCACTGCTATTGGGTCTGTCTCCTCCTGGTGGTTCCTTGAGGGCGGGGACATGTCCTAGTCCTTCCGACCCCCACACCAAGCACAGGGCCAATTACAGAGTAAAAGCTCAGTAAACGTTGGATAAGTCAGTCAGTGAAAATACTCAGGCCAGAGAAAAGCAGACCTCAACAACATTCCCAAAGCCCATGCCTACTCCACATGTGCAGCCCTCTTGCTCTCACCTTCTGCTTTTTGTTCATTCATTCAGCGACATTAACAACTATCTTCACCAGCTCTGGGACAGAGAAAATGAGGCTCCGTCCCTCATCTCAAGGGGCTTCTGAGCTGTTCTGGAGGAAGCAGACAAGCCAAGTCATAACAGTACTGTCTTATCACCGTTAGGACTGGGGTCCAACACCAGGCATGGTAGGAGCGCAGAGGAGAGGCCTCCAACTAAACAGAATGGTTGAGGAAGGCTCGAGTTCTTTCTAGAAGCTGTTAAGTTCCTGGCCAGAGATGCAGAGAGGGCTACGGGAGCCAGCAGAGAGGGAGATGATCTGCAGTGGGACCAACAAAAACTTGGCTATGGTCATCACCCTCTGGCCGGGAGGGGGAGTGAGAAGCCTCAAATGGAGCTTTGACACTGTTTTTCCTCTTTCTGGACAGCTGCCACGTGCCGCCATGGAGTGTTTCACGGGTAGATGCATATTATTGCAATGTGTTTATCTAGGAAACCAGAGCCCAGCTCCAGCATCTGGTTTTCAGCACAATCCTGAATGAAGTCCAATTTTCCAGTTGAGATAATAAAAATAAGACTTGGGAAGTTGTGGGCTGGCTGCATCAGGGGTTGAGTCCTGGGCTCATGCAGGGTCACGGGCTGCAGGGCCGGAAGGGCTTGGGCAGGTCATAGCTTCAATGTGGATTGGCCGTGAGGCCAGCACCAAAGACAACGTTGCACAGGGAGGGAGAGCTGCCCCCCACTGACTCTGAGGAACACGCCTCACAGAGGAATGGATGCCTTGGGATTCTGTCTCAGTCTGACACAAACTGACCAAACACCTACTGTGGCCAAAGCCCTGGGCTGGGTCAGGCTGTGTGGGTGAGACACAGCTGTGACCCAGTGCCTGTCCCTCGCCTGCCAGGGTAGAGGGCAGTGGGGGAGAGGCCTGACCAGACAATCTGACTGATGAGTAGAACCCCTGAGAGCTTCTGTCAGTGCTGACCACTTTGACACGATCAGGAGACTTTGGACCAAAGAAGGACCTATTTTTAAAAGCCAGATTAACCAAAGATATAGCTGGGCTTTGGAGACAACCCATAGGCTGTCTCTGCCCCTCGTGCCTGCCAGTCTTGCATATTGATTTCATTCTCCCCTCTCCCTACAGACAGGGCTCCTCTGCTTTTCTGACCATGTGGCGAGAAAACACAATTGCCCTACTGCTCCCAAGTTCACGTAAGTCTCTCCTTCTTTCTCTTCCTTCCCCGATTCCACATTCCTTGGGAAAAGGTCTTAACTGGCCTTGGGAGATGACAAGCTCATTCTTGGTAAACTCAGCTCCGGCTAGAGATCAGAGTCACATGTGTGAATGTAGTTAAGGGGAGTCCACCCTGAGATCTTGTATCTGGGGGCCCTTCTTCAGGTAGAGTGCTTACAGTAAGACATGAAGCCTTGTGACCGTAACCCTACCTTTGTGAGGGAGCAGGGCAAGGAATGGAGGCTTGCCTGTTAGTGTTAGAGCAAGGCCCGACCTAGGGCACCTAACTCCTAATCCAGTGCTCATTCCGATACATCCTGTTCCTTTGGTCCTGATATGAAGCCAACAGTTGTGAAATAGACTGCCTATGCAGTTCCACTTAGGGAGCAGCTGTAGCACGAGCAGTGTTGATTAGCGAGAATTGTGTTGGTGGGCCCTGGGGTGAGCTGGGGGCCAGCACCAATGGTGGGCCTGGTGGGAAGGCTTTTCCTTGAGTTCAAGAGAAGAGTCCCCAAGCCAGGCCAGAGAGCTGTTCCCGAAGGACCGTGAGGGGCAGGAAATCTGGTATCTCAGGGTTACCCTTCACATCTCCTAGCAATGATCTTTTTCTTTCATTCCACCATCTTGATGTGGGAAGTGTATGCTAAAATGTCCCCCAGGATGCTGTTGGTTTTGTGTGCACCTTGCTACTTCTGGTTCATTGTCACCAGCTCCTCACAACTGTAGTCATTGCTATTCCCACTTCTAGGTAGGCCTGAACCCATCCCAGGGTCTGGGCCAATCCTAAAAGTAGCCTCAGTCCCCATTTTACGGCATGTGAACTCACCTTCCTACCTGAAGGTCTGGCATGGGGAGCCCCAGGCTGGGCCTCCAGTTGGATTCTTTCTGCTTTGCTGTGTTGCTGTATCCATCAACTGGGCTTCTAACGAGTTTCTTTGGTTTTCTTTCCCTGAACCCAGACTGTCTGGGGCTCTAGATCTACTTACGATCTTTGAATCTGCTGTCTATTCCTCCAGTCACTGATGAAGGGGACCCTGAGCACCATGATCAGTTTCACTTGGTTCATCTCGTCATCTTTGCCTGCTGGACTGGTTGTCTTTAATACTAATGCCAACCAGAAAGGCCCTGTGAACAGTCTACCTGCCCATTCTGCAGCTGGGCTGGAATCTCTGGCTCAGGGTTCGTGAGGAAGCTGTCTCCATCTTCTCTTGGTCCTGCATTCTAACGACACTGGCATGGGTTGCACTTCCTGTCCCCCTGGGCTCTGCACTGGAGCCTTCTCTCAGTTTGTCTCTCTTTTGTTAGTTTTAAGTATTGTTGGGAGTCAATGGGCAGCATTCTTCCACACCAGAAACAGATCCTCTAGGGTACCAATGAGGGATTCTGACATTTTAGAATCAACTCTGCCATGTAAACATGTCCTAGAGTGCTGTGGATCATCTTATATCAACCCACTAACCCAAACCCAAGTAGCTCTGTCGTGGGTGAAAAAGGAGGAAAGCGACGATATTCCTCATTCTTTTTATTTTAATTCTCCCTCCCATGAGGCAGGCAGGTATTAGCTGGTCCACTCAAGACTAACCTTTCCTTGTCTTCTTCTTAATCTAAATGCTGAAATGACATTGTTTACATCTCTGAATGTGAGTCTGTAAGGTTCCTGCAGGGGCAGGGTCTGTTCTTTCTAATCACCTCCCCTTCCTTGGACATAGTTTCTATAGCTTTTGTCCAAGGCTGAAATTCCCTCTTCCACCTACCAACCCACCCACCAACCTATCAACCCATCCATCTAGTCAGCCCGTAAATACTTCTTCCAGGTTCTGTGCCAGGCAATGAGAACACAGCAATAAACTGGTCAGACCCGAGTTCTGCCCTCAGGAAGCCTGGTCTCAGCTGGAGTCACTGATGTGTCTACCTCCAACTCTGGGCTCATTCTTGTGGGGATGACAGACAAAAGGAAGGAGGGGGTGGATGATACACATGTAATCCTATAATTAACTGCTAATTGGCTATATGTTATATAGGAAATCATGGAGAAAAACAAGAAATTGGGGGGAGCTATTTAGAAAGGATGTTGGAAGTAGGCTTTCAGAGGAAGTGACCTTTCAGCTGAGATCTGAAGGATATGGTGGAGGGACAAAATGTGCAAGCAGCAGGAAATAAAAATGTGAAGGTCCTGAGGTGGGAGAGAAAACGGATTCCAGGAATGGAAAGGCAGCGTGGCTGAAGTTCAGTGAACGAGAAAGTGGCAGGAAATGAGACCCGGGGGGTGGGCAGGAAACATTAGTGCCTAGGACTTTGGCCACGGTGAGGAAGTTGAAAAGGAATAGGGATGAAGCAAGGACTGATGTGATCTAATTTATATCTCTAAAAGGTTACTCAAGCTGCTATGCGGAACATAGAGTGGAGTGGGGCCACATGGAAGCAAGGAGGCCCAGTGGAAACTATTGCAGTCTTGTAGCTGAGAGGTGATGGTTTCATCTGGAGACACATTTTGGATATAGAACCAGAAGATCAGATGTGGTGGGTGAGGGAGACTCCATGTATGACTCCCACGTTTGTGGTTTGAGAAACTGAGTGAGTAGTGGGGCCATTAATTGCGAAATGTAGAGACTGCATGCAAAGAAGCTTCAGAGCTTGAGGGGGCAAATCCAGAGCTCAGACCTGGGCATTTTAAGATCTCCATTAGACATTCAAGTGGGTCAAGGAGGTAGTTGGAGACTGGAACTCAGAGAAGAGGTTTGAGCTAGAATGAAAGCAATAAGAGATTCGGGGCATGGAGAATAGACAAGACAGCAGGGATACTTTCTTATCTGCTGCCCCGGGAGCTCTGGCCAGAGGGAAGATCTTTCATGCTGTCTTGAGGGAAAGGTCAGGGGTGAGGGTCCTGGGACACCCTTCCAATAAGAGGGAGGGTTTGTGGGTTCCCGCAGGGCCAGGACTGTGCATAAGTAGTGGTTCAACTGGGCAGGAAAACTTTCTCTTCTCCACTGGGACCAGCCTTTCCTCGGATTGTTCTAAATTTCATTGATTATTTTTTGCTTTGCCCTGGAAACGACAACTTTTTATGCAAGTCCTTTCAGAAAGTGACAAATCATGGAAAAATTCTCTTGGAATTGGACTCAGCAAAGGCAGAGATGGCACATCTTGCTCTGTGGTGTGGAGGTCGTTCTTGAGGTCACACCACAGGCACAAGAGCTGGAAAATGGATGCAGGTGGCCAGGCTGAGTCATCTTCAGTCCTGATAAGCCCATGCATGGCTTCACGCAATGTGGAGGGAGGCAGAGGGGGCACTCGGATGTGTCTGTTGTTCAAGGCTGGAGGGGAAGAATTGGAAAAGGAGGACAAAACATCATCTCTGTGGGGTAGGAGAACACAGTGTGCTTCCAGGAAGAACGTTTCCTGCCTGGGGCACTGGTCTGTCCCTATGGCTGAGCTATCTGGGATAAAACACTGTTGTTACTGGACCCCAGGGACCCTCCAATGGAAGTTTCCGCTGCCATTTTCTTGACTTTAGAAAACACGTCCTGGGGAAGTTGAGTCCTCGTCCTGCTCCCTGCATGTGGAGTGTCCTGAGCTACGTCTTTGGGGACGGAGTGCCTCTGCTCTTCCTTCCTGCTTCTGCTCCTCACTTTCTTTTTTTAAAAAAATCTCTTTCTCACCCTTTTTCTCTCTGCTCATCCTTTCTCACGTCTTTATTTCCTGACTCTCCTTCTCATAATGGAATGATTCAGTGTGTAGCAGGTGATCATGTTGGCCATAGAAATAGAATGTTGGTGGTGGGAACAGAATGTTAGTGAAGAAGAACAGAGCAGCTTCTACACGCATTGACCTCAGAAGAGACTTCTTCAGGCCACAAGGCTGATGATACTCAATAACCCAGGAGGAGATACAGGGTAGAGGTGGACTCCCGCTGGGTAAGAAGAAGGGGAGCAGCTGTCTCCTTGTGCACATTTGCTAGATGACAGTTTTTAAGGTGATACCTTGACATGACAGTTGTTAAGATTATAATGAAAACAGGTAAGAGCAAGCAATGTTGAAAGCGCAAATGTAGTCTGACCAGGCAGTGGTGCAGTGGCTAGAGCATTGGACTAGGACGCGGAGGACCCAGGTTCAAAACCCTGAAGTTGCCAGCTTGAGTGTGGGCTCATCTGGCTTAAGTGTAAGGTCACTGACTTGAGCATGGGATCATAGACATGACCCCGTGGTTGCTGGCTAGAAGCCCAAGGTTGCTGACTTGAGCCCAAGGTTGCTGACTTGAGCAAGGGGTCCCTCGCTCTGCTGCAGCCCCCCAGTCAAGGCACATATGAGAAAGCAATCAATGAACAACTAAGGAGACTAAGGAGCAGCAACGAAGAATTGATGCTTTTCATCTCTCTCCCTTCCTGTCTGTCTGTCCCTATCTGTCCCTCTCTCTGTCTTTCTCTCTGTCTCTGTCACACACACACACACACAAAAGAAAAGAAAGCACAAGTATGAACTTGTTTATAAACTTGTTGAGATGGTAGTCACAGTGTGGTCCCTGAAGGCCCTTCTCCCTCACTACCCTTCTCCTATCTCCAGGTGCTTCTCCCTAAGTTTAAACCCTGCAACTCCTGTGGGGATGAGACAATGTAATTTGGAGGCAGGGCAATGACTGTTGAAAAGGCAACTGCTGAGGTCTCTCTGGGGCACATCGTGGCTCAGGATGGCTGCACAGAGGCTCTGGAGAGGAACGCTGCCCCTCCGCTCCTTCTTTTCCATCTCTTAGGAGTTTTATGGAGTTAACACACCAATGCGGGACAAACGCTCCAGTGGCTTCTCACCTTTCTCAGAGTAAAACCCAAGGTTCTTATCATGGATTAAAGACCTCACACGACTTTCTCCTACCACACTCTCTCGCGCTCCCTCCATGCCAGCCACACTGGCCTCCTTGCTGTCCGTGGAACATGCCAGCATGTCCTGCTCCAGGGTCTTAACATTTGGTGTCTCCTCAGCTTGCAAAGAAAGCTCTTCTCTCACAGACCTGCCTGGCTCACTCCCTTACTTCCTTCAGGCCTCTGTTCAAACGCTACCTTAACAACACGGCGTTCTCTGGGCATCTACATAAACCAGACACCTCCCTGATTTGACTCTCCGCTACCCATCCCCTTTTCAGGCTTAATTTTTCTTCATAGGTCTCTATAACATGTTATATAACTAGCTGTTTGTTTCTTGCCCATCTGTCCCTGCTTGGATGTAACTGTTTTGTCCACTACCGCGTTTCCAAAGCCTAAATCAGTATTTGGCACATGTAGGAATTCAATAAATACTTGCTGAATGACTGAGCGAATGACTAAATCTGAGGGGAACAGAGATTTGGGTGACTCTTTAGGATTGATATGTAATCTGCAGAGTGAGTGTTTGTCATATTTATCACATTTTTCTTTCAATTAAACCCATTTGCTAATAATCTTGTCTCATCAAGACAAGGGGCTCCTCAGGGCTGGGCCAAGAGCCAGGCCATTACTGGAAGGACTGCCAGGGGCAGCATAGGCTGGAGGGTGAGGCTCACGCTGGGCCTCTGAGGCCTGAGAGGTGGGCCCTCACACTCCCAGGCCTCGCACAGTGACCCCACACTGATCTGAATTTCCCTAGATGGGAGCCTTGGCTACGTCCCTCTCTGGGATAAAGCGAAGGGAAGGGTGTGTCCTTTGCCTTTGCTTTTCCTCTCCCTTCTTTGCTACCTTCCTAACCGGGTGCTTCCATTCTCTGTTCTAGAGAGAGGTGATAGAAAGGTCCAGACCAGATGGTGGCCTCAGATGTACGAGGGTCCCAGCACCCCTAGATGCCCAGCACTGCCCATGTGCAAGCTCGGAGCAGTCTCCAGCGGGGGGACCAAGTCTCGAGGCACAAGCAGAGTGTGTGGAGGAGGCAGAGGGTTGGCTGGGGGTGCCTCCCTCCTGGGAGGCTTGCGACTGATGGAGACCTCACTATCTTAGACAAAAAACCCCCCAAAAAACAAAAAACAGGTCCAGAGAGGGCAAAGAGATTTCTGACCGCGGCAAAGTGAGTTCCCAGGATGCAGAGCAGCCGCCGAGGGCTTGTGCTGTCATTCCTCCTGCTGTGTGATCTCGTGCCAGCCACAACCCCAGTTGTCACATCTATGAAAAAAATGGGGATAGTAATGGGACCATTCAATGTAAAAATGTTCTGAAAGAGTTCTTTCACATCTGTCACTAATAGAGGCTGGCCGTCCCTAAGACAAAAATTTTCTGGTTTTCAGCCCCAAACCTTTTGCCTCCATCAAACATGTTTGGCAGAGCGAAGGGTAAAAAGTTCCACCTGGGATGGGCCACCACTCAGAGGATGGCAAATTCTCAACCAGCCACTGTCAATGCCGTTGACTTGACTCCTGCCCAGATTGTTCATTACATGGAGGGGATGCAGTAGAGAGGAGACTGCAGCTGCAAAATGGAGTAAACAGAAATTGCTCCCCTCAACCCTTATCTAGAGCACATTGTCTATCTATCCAACACATACTTGTTGAGCACATAGTATGTGTTCCAGGCACTGGGGATGCAGTAGTTAGCTCTCCTGGAAATGATGGATGTCTTCTCCCCTTTGAAGCCCGGCCTTCTCCTGCCCTAGGATAGCTCCAGGCTCCCCTAAACTGGAGGCCAGAGGCTCTTCCCTCCATCTTCGGTCCCAGTTCCTGTCCTCTCTTAATGACAGCCTTGAAGGAGCTCTGTGCTTGGGGCAAAATGCCAGGCTCAGCGGGAGCAATGCTAGGGCCTTTGGAGGCCAGAGGTGGCATCTCCCCACAGCTTCCTCAGAAGTTACACCCCTGTGACAGGTGGTGAGCACTGGGCTTGGTCAGGCATGCGCTGTCCCCAGAGTTTGGCTGGACTTACCCGGAGCAAAGTGTAGTTCATATTGGGGCTGGTTTTCCCTCGGCCCCTCCTCTACCTTGCTTTTAAAGAAGTTGATCTCACTCTAATTCCCCAGCCTCAACTTTAGTCACCAGCTTGAGACTTCCCATAATCTCCCAGTTGCTGGTTTTCTCTGATTGTCTCCAAGTTTCTAATCCCCGGGCTCCTGCTTTTCCTTGGAGCTCAGGAGCACAGGCCTAGACCCCCTAAGAACTGAAACCATGGCTGATAATCTTCAAGGTTCCCAAACAACCCTGCTAAGACAGAAGCAGCCTGGGCTTCAGGGTGGGCATAAGGAGGCCTGGAGGGTGCAGTACTGCTGTTCCTTCTTGTTTGCTGTGTGATGTGGAGTAAGTCACTTTCCATCTCTGGGCTCAGGTTACTTGTTCATCTATCCATTCATCCATGCAACAGGCTTTCTGATTCCTCTTCATCTCCTGGGGCTAGTGGATAAAGCCCTCAGCCCCCAGCATGGCATGTAAGGCTCTTCACAGTCTGAGCTATCCAGGAGGGAGCGGGATGAGTTTTCTTCTGAACTGTTTTTATTCTGCTCTGACTCCCCAGTCCTTCACATGCCCCTGGGGCTGCAGCTGGCCTCCTGTGCCAGGCAGGAGGGCAGGGGCACACTCAGGGCACCTTCATCATAGCAGTCAGGAAGTTGCCATTTCCTTGTCATGACTTAACCTTCTGACAGCTCTTTCTAAAATGGATTTCTGGGTCTCGACCTGGAAAAGTTGGGGTTTGACAGGGAGCCGGGGCCTTTGGCTTGTAGAGGTCTTCAAATGACAAGGATGACAAGGATGAAGATGGGATAGAAGTGACTACTAGAACATACTATATAGAATTTATAGTTTGCTGGATTTGTACTCGGAGAAGAACTGAAATTGCCTCAATAATAAATGGTCTGTAGTTTTCATTTTAGATGAGAACTCTGTTGTCCTCAACAAGTTTTTTGCTGCCTACATAAATGATCCTCAATTTTTATATGTTCCAATTATCATATAACTTTCACTTATGTTTCTGCACGTTGATACCTTGAAACTGGTACTTCACCTGTCAGCTGATGGCTGATGATTTTGTGTTTTCTCTTGGTCACTTGTTACCTCGGGGATATAAGACTGGGTCTTTAGGGGGAGGGATTACAGGAAGTGTTTACAGTAGATCTGCCCCCCTTTCTCTCAATGTACTAAAGGGACCCCCACGTCCATTGGATGCCCGGGCCTAGAGCTTGCCTGTTGATATCAGATTACTGAACAGGTTGGGTGCTTTCTTCTTCCTTCTACCCTCCTGCAGTCCTTGCATCTGCTGGGGATGAGGAAGGGGTTGGTGGCCGGTGGTTCTGGGTGATGGTGAGGGTGGTCTCCCGGCTGGGGATGGTGGAGATTTTACCAGTGGTGTAGTAGTGGAGAAGATGAGGGCAGAGGGAGGTAGTGGGATCATGGGATATAAGCCATAGCTTTGCCTTGGCCCAGACCCATGAAGCAAAAGGGGGATGCCCATAAGGGCTTTCAGCTGCCGGGACCCAAGGCAGGCATAATGCCTGAGTAACAGGGATGCTGTTTTTGCAAATATAAAACTGATGTATTGAATGACCACTTATGCCATTGTTTTCCCAAACAGACCCAGCTACAAAGATTATCACTAGATGGCAGGAGAGACTTTTTTAGAAGAGGACAGGTTTCCAGCTCACTCACTTTCCGGCACTGCTGATTAGTTGAGCCTGTTCTAGAATTTCAAAGAATTGAAATCAATCCCACAGCATGTGCCTTTTTGTGTCTGGCTTCTATTACTCAGGAAAGTTTTTGAGATTCATCCATGTTGTGTTATCATCAAACTTGTGTACTTTTTTTTTTTTTTCCTGAAGTTGGAAACAGGGAGGCAGTCAGACAGACTCCTGCATGCGCCCGACTGGGATCCACCCGGCATGCCCACCAGGGGGTGATGCTCTGCCCATCTAGGGCGTTGCTCTGCCACAACCAGATCCATTCTAGCGCCTGAGGCAGAGGCCATGGAGCCATCCTCAGTGCCCGGGCCAACTTTTTGCTCTAATGGAGCCTTGGCTGTGGGAGGGGAAGAGAGAGACAGAGAGGAAGGAGAAGGGGAGGGGTGGAGAAGCAGATGGGCGCTTCTCCTGTGTGCCCTGGCTGGGAATCGAACCCAGGACTCCTGCACGCCAGGCCGACACTCTACCACTGAGCCAACTGGCCAGGGCCCCCTTTTTTTGAGTGAAAGGAGGTGCTACGAATAATCAATAGTCACGTCAGGTCCATTATCTGGGCAGTAGTGGGGGAGGGGAGAGAACTGTGAAGGGGTGTGAAGAGCTTTCAGGGCGATGGCAAGGCTTTCCATCTTGGTTGTGGCAGTGGTTACACCGGTAGATCACCCACATATGCATTTGTCAAAACTTATTCTAGTATATATTTAAGATGGGTGTGTTTTATTGTTTATAAATTATACTTCATTAAAGTTGATTTTAAAAGAAGAAAGTCCACCAGTTCGGACAATACATTATGTGGTTTCTGTACATATGCGTGAGGAGAGAGACTCAGGGCTGCCCTCTGAGCTGTGCCCGCCAGGACCTCCTCCTGCTCTCTCGCCCCGTCCCGCCTCTCCTGGCATGTGCTCTGTGCTCCACGGGCACATGAGACACGCACTCCTCCTTGCCCACAGCGGGCTGCAGCTGGCTGCCGAAGGACACGTCCAGGTGGCGGAGGCCTCTCTCACCGCTTAGGGGATAATCACTGTCCTTGTTGCCTGAGGGGACCTGCTTGAGGAGGTGTTCTCTGAAGAAGCTGCAGGTGAGGCTCTGCCAGGAGTAACCAGACTACGTGCTCCTGCTGCCCACTCACCTGAGGGCTGAGGCCATGGCCAACACCACACTGCTTTGCTGCACACCCATGGCCCGTTGATGGCACTCCCACTAGAATGCTCTGGCTTCCCTTAGGGAGGGTATCTGTGCTTCTCCTTAAGCTTTACTCATGAGGCTAAAACTGGAAAGGGGAAGATCTTATGTAAAAAAGATGAATCAAACCTACTTTTGGTCCTGGTCTGGACAGTTGCGGGAGGAAGAAGGAGAGGGAAAGTGAGTGGGTGTACAAGGAGAGAAGAGAGAGCTGTCACACATATGGGTCTTAATTCCTTCTCTGAACTTTGCTCTAGAGCAGGTACCAGCACGCTTTTCTGTAAAGGGCTAGATGGGAAATATTTTAGGCTTTTGCGGTCTTCTGGCCTCATTGCAGCTATTTAACTATACAATGAAGTGCAAAAACAGTGATGGGCAGTACAGAGGTAAATGAATGTGGTTGTGTTCCAATACAATTTAATTATGGGTGATGCAACTTGAATTAATGTAATTTTCATGTGTCACAAAATATAATTCTTTTGATTTTTTCCCCCCAACCATTAAAAAATGTATAAAGTATTCTTAGCTCACAGGCCTTACAAAATAGTTGGCAGATGGGATTTAGCTGGCCCGGTCCAGCTCGCCAGCATGTTGTCTAGAGAGGTGTGTGCAGAATGGGGGGGGGGTGTCTTGAGGTGCAGCGCTTCTGGAAAGAGGTGACACTTGGATATCTGGATTTAAACATAAAGAAGCCACGACCATTAGTTTACTGGGTTGTCCTCTGTTCCTCTTCGTTTTGCATGCAACCCAGTTCTCAGCTTCTGAAGGAGTGAATGTATTTTAACTTTCTGAGTAAAGCCCCCATCCCTAAAATGCAAATGTACTATTTGACTTTCAGTCATTTGAATTTGACTTTCAAATAAGTTTTCAGCAATCATTTGGCATGCTATACCTAGAATAATAAAAGAGGGCCATACATTGACATTAAAACATATTAGGATCCAAAGGTTATGAGCCATCACATTGTGTTCCTGAGGTCTATAAAAAGGTGTGTGTGAGGTGACTACCTGGATAAGTCTAGGGTGGGAGCTCCTTCAGGTACCATTCGAGGGTGTCAATTCGTCATTGCAGTCATTCCCCTTGGTCCCCAGAGCTTGCAGGCCAGGTGAGCAGTGCCCCCCTGTGGGCAGGGCTGGAATAGCTCAGATCGCATTCACAGATAACCACAGCCAACTCTGCTTTTTGCTCCCTGTATCCTCCCTCCTCCACCCGACATTTCACTCTCATTCTGCACCCCTGAATCATTCCTTTCCTTAGTCCTCTCCCTGTCTCCTTGTCACACTGCACCATCTTTTGGTTTTGCTGAAATAAGAAGTGGTACCTCAGGGTGGTGCTGTTGTACAACTCTTGGGCCTCCCTCGCTGGTCATTTAGGGGAGCTGTCCTGGACCCACTGGTTGTGAATTGAGTGAGAGAAAATGGCAGGTTGGCTCAGGAATAGTGACACAGGATGACATCCGTGGTCCCTACACCCCACCATCAGCCTTCAGAGTCCTGCTCCTGAGGTACCGTAGCCATAGGAAGGCTGACCACCCTAATTTCTCCTCTGGCCGCTTGTCTCCCTCCCTCTGCCCTTCACTCTCACCTAGGCAGCTTCTCTGTATAGTCAGTTAGTTACATGTCAGATTGTAATTGTGGTTCTTAGGTCTGCCTCCCCTCAGGTGCAGAACACGGGTGGGCCCGGAGTGGCTTTGACAATATTTGTTGGCTGGAGTTGAATCAGCAATTCACTAGCAGGGTTTCCCAGTCTGGCTGAAAACTGCTACCAAGATCTCAAGGGCTCTCAGCCAACGAGGATGCCTGCTGGTCACAGAACTCCAGAACACTGTCACGTTTATTAACACGGCATTCAGGGGTGGGGAGGGATGGGGACCAAGGAGGGCACTGTATAACACCCCCGGGCAGAGAGGGACGGGGGCAGGGACAGGGTCAAGGTCGTTACAGAAAGGGACTTTGGCCAGAACACTGAAATGGTGTAGAGACAGAGAGAGCAGGAAGCAGATGTGCCAGCCTTGGCCTTGGTCTCCGGCTGGGACCCGCCTCTCCCAGGGAGCACCGTGCACAGCAGGCAGGGACAGGCCTGTGTGAGCTCCTGCAGCACCCCTGGGGGCGGCGGGAGAAGTCTGACTAACGGGTTTTAGGAGAGGGGATTTCAGCTGTCAGGTTTCCTCCGCTGAGGGCTCCAGAGGATAACTGCTCAGGGAGAGGGCTATTTTGAGTGGCAGGAAGAGCCCTGGAGCCCAGTATTTTATGGATTGAGTGAGGCACCAGGGAGACTTTGAAAAATTGATGGGTGGGACCACGCGGCTCAGCTCTCTGTGGCAGTGGCCCGAGTTGTTGCTACTGCTTTCACCTTTAACCTGTTTGCTATTTTCCTCCATAAAGAATGTTAAAAGGAGATCTTGTAGCATCAGGCTGTGTGTCAGGCACGGATAGGAAGCTCAGAGCCTAGAAAGTGGAGGAGGACACGGGTGTGAAAGCAGATGATGACTTGTAGGTGACAGAAGCTTTAATAGGGAAATATACAAAATGAGGATGATGAGTTCAGGAGGGGTCGTCTAACTTTCCTGGAGGTGGGGCTCTTAAGGACACCTTCCCAGAGCAAACAGCATTTTTGAAGATGCAAACTGGGCAGGCAGGAGAATGGTGATTCTAAGCAAAGAGAACAGCATTTGTAAAGGAACACAGATGAGAGAGAGCTCTTTGGGCCATCTAGTTGGCTGTCAGGAAGGTTTGACACCAAGGCTTAAGAGCAGGGGTCCCCAAACTATGGCCCTCAGGCCGCATGCGGCCCCCGGAGGCCATTTATCCAGCCCCTGCGCCCCCACCGCACTTCCAGGAGCACTTCTTTCATTGGTGGTCAGTGAGAGGAGCATAGTTCCCATTGAAATACTGGTCAGTTTGTTGATTTAAATTTACTTGTTCTTTATTTTAAATATTGTATTTGTTCCTGTTTTGTTTTTTTACTTTAAAATAAGATATGTGCAGTGTGCATAGGGATTTGTTCATAGTTTTTTTTATAGTCCGGCCCTCCAACGGTCTGAGGGACAGTGAACTGGCCCCCTGTGTAAAAAGTTTGGGGACCCCTGCTTAAGAGGGTAACTTGAGATGAGTCCCTCCGAAAACACACACACACACACACACACACACACACACACACACACACACACGTACACGCACGCACACGTACACACACACGCACGCACATGCATGTACACACACACACACATGCACACACATGCATCGCTGTTTAAAAACTCCCAAGGGACCAATTATGTGGGGTATGATCAACACTAAGGGAGGGTTTCTGAAAGGATTAAATACTATCAGCTTCTACTAAAGCCTCCAGGAGAGGCGGTTGCTGGCTGCCGTGCCCAGGCATGCATTCTATTCTTCCAGTCTAGGGGGACTCTGAATGGTTCCCAACCCTTCCTCTACCCCCCACCCCCAGCTCCAACTGTAGTACCTCAAGAAAACCTATGAGAGGAAGGCTCAAAACAAGGCTTTGGGTGTGAGGGCCGAGGTAATGGCCACCACCTGGGTTAGATTTTGATGTCTGGTGGGTGTAGACCAGCTCTCAGGAATGTGGGGGCCAGCTCCTACTTAACAGTTCTGTCTTCTCTAGCTGCACAGCTGCCGACACAGTAGTATACTCACCAGAATATCCCCTGCGAATCCTGGCCCTAGTCACGTGTTGGAGGAATTTAATAGCATCAAGACTTGAATTCTATTCCAGGAATAGTTTAGGGATAGTGGCACCCGTGTTGGCAGAATGAAGATTGCGCTTCTTGAAGTTGAAAAGTGTTAGGGAATGTTAAGAGCTGACAAATCTCTTAGTTAAGGTGACCAACATTTTTACAATGACAAGGAGGACAAAAATAAATTGAAGAAAATAATATCATAAATTAAAAAAAACATTTTATTCATTGCAACAATAATACACTATAGTATGATAAATGCATAATAAAAACATTTGTAATATTTTATATTTTAATTATGCTTACATGCTTATTAATTTTTAGTAATAATTGTAAAAAAAATGTACTCATTTAGATACAAATACATCACATGCAATGGATCGACTCTGCATTGATCGAATACGGACATTTATAGATTAGTCTTCCAGTATCAAAAAGGAAGACATGTAGGAGGACACTTTTCCAGGGAGGATGGAGCTTACAAAAGAAGGACTGTCCTCTCTAAAGGAGGACGATTGGTCACCTTATCTTAGTGTTCTTGTCCTGGGCTTCTCAAATTGGGACATGCAATGTCATGCCAAAGATGGACAAAGTTAGGATAAATACAGGGTGGGGCCAAAGTAGTTGACAACTGTTCATATGGAAAACACTATAATAATTAAATAATAATATAAGAATAAACTGTGTTTCACATACAACTGTAAACCTACTTTTGCCCCACTCTGTATGGGCCATATTCTTAAAGCATCAATTTGATGTAAATTATTTGTGGGAATACCACCCCCATCTCGGTATTAAAACAAATATAAGTACAGGGATAGAGTGCAAAATTTGCAAGAATGTTTAGGTGACAGGGAGCCCTCACTCACAGTGTGGAGTTTCAGCGGCAGAGTCAGCTCTCCTCCCGGGCCCTGGGACTGCATTCTGTCCTCGGTTCTTAGCGCCGTCACTCTCACCACATTGTACAAGCGAGGAAATGAGGTCCAGAGCGGTGGGTCAGAGACGCTACAGAAGAGGCCGGGGTGAGACCAGAACCCACAACAAGGGACTCTCCTTTTAGCATGTTGTCTATGGCACAATGGTGAGTCTAAAGTTTTATGTTATAGTATTTTTGGTTTCAGTAATGCCATGGAAATAACCAAATCCTGCCCATCAAAGTAGCCTTTGAACATGATGGGAGGAAAAGGGGGGCAGTGGAAAGAGGGACTGAAAGTGGAGAGACTGAATTTTATCCCCAGCAGTTCCTTCAATAACAAAGCTGTGACTTCAGGCAAACTATATATTTAACTCCCCTGGGCTTTACCTTCCCCCTCTCTGAAATGTGGCGGCTGCAGAAGATGCTGCTTAACAACAGGCCTTCTCTGGGATCACTGCTTGCCTTCTCAGGACCTCCAGACATGCCGATGGGCTCTTCCTTGCCATCTAGGGTCTCTGAGGAAGGGGCAGCCTGCAGCTCAGTTGGCCACCTCTGCATGACAATCACCCAGGAAGACTGTGGAGAGGGCTTGGATGGGTCTGGACAGTCAGCCTTCTCCATGATGCCTTCCCCCTCTTTTAGGGATTACCTGGCCAGGAGGCTGAGGTTGAGACACCCAAGCTACTCAAGTACGGGTGTCTGTTGTAAGAGTACACTGGGCAATCTCATAGCTTGGGACTGGTCCTGGCATTGACCTCCCACCAGCCTAGGGAGGGGCCCTGGGGGAGTCAATGCTTCCTTATAATGACTTCCTCTCTGTCCACCTTTTTCCAGCCCCTTTTCTTAATTTGGCTCAAATTCATGAGATTTTCTGAGGTTCCGTGATTAGAACCAGTTTGCATCTTGTTGCCTCCTGCCCGACCTGTTGCAATGCTTTAGTTTAGTTTTCTCTGCCTTGCTAAGTTAGTTATCATTATCTAGCTTCTCACCTCTTACAAGGGTTTTTAACTACTTTTTTCCTCTGTCACCTTCATGCCATTTTCTTTGTTCTTATGGGCTCATTCTTTTTTATTTCATCACTTCTTTAGTGCATGTCTGGTGGGAATGGAGATGTGCGTGTGCTCAAACCTACACACTTTACAGGAGGTCCCAGCCATCGTTCTTCCATCTCCATCAGTACTTCGAAATTGTTCTTGTCAAGGATACACATTATTTCATTATTTTCATGTTGCCAAATCACATCACTGTCCTCACATCACATCCCTGTCCTCACAGTACAGTCTCCTGACAGCATTTCACATGCTTGACCACTCTCTTCATGAAAAATTTGCTTCTTGTGACCTTCATGATAAAACAGTCTTCTTATTTGTTTCATCCACTGGCTACTTTCAATCTTTTTTGCTAATTCTGGGAATTCCAGTGAACTCTTTCCTTGTCCTCTACTCTTCTCTGTCTATACACATCCCCTGGTTGATCTGATCTGGCCCTGGGGCTTTAAATACCTTCTATGTAACAATGCTCCCACATATGTGTCTCTAGCCCAGATATTTTCCCTGAATTCCAACTGTTTTTAACTAAACATCTACATTGGATACCTAATGCAAATCTAACTCTGGTAAACCAGTACTCTTGATTTCCCCTTGAACCTACTCCTTCCTAGTTATCTTTTTTTTTTTTACAGAGACACAGAGAGAGTCAGAGAGAGGAATAGATAGGGACAGACAGGAACGGAGAGAGATGAGAGACATCAATTATTAGTTTTTCTTTGTGACACCTTAGTTGTTCATTGATTGCTTTCTCATATGTGCCTTGACCGTGGGGCTACAGCAGACCGAGTAACCCCTTGCTCGAGCCAGCGACCTTGGGCTCAAGCTGGTGAGCTTTGCTCAAACCAGATGAGCCTGCGCTCAAGCTGGTGACCTCAGGGTCTCGAACCTGGGTCCTCCGCATCCCAGTCTGACGCTCTATCCACTGTGCCACCTCCTGGTCAGGCCCTAGTGATCTTCATTTAAGTAAATCGCATGCCCATATATCTAGTTGTTCAAGATCAAACCCAAGACCATGCTTCACTCTGCTCTGTCCTCTGCTCCCGTTTACTGCGAGGTCAGCAAGTCCTATCAGTGCCTCCCCAGTGTACTAGTGAGTCCACTTCTTTCCAACTCCATTGTTGACTGCCCTGGCAAGGCCACCATCAGGTCTTGCTTGGATCACACCAATTACCACCTGACTGATTTACCTGCTTCTACCATTGCTCCTCACGTCCCATGATCTACCTTCTACCCTGTAGCCAGATTGGCAAAAAATAGAATAATTTTTTGGTGTGCCGCAGAATTTCAGTAATTAGTTTATATGTGCCATGAGATGAAAAGGTTGAAAATAGCTGCTCTAGAAGATCACTTTGTTTTGTTTGTGTTTTTAAAAATTCATAGTAAGTATCATTATCCAAAAGTATCTTGTTCATTTATTTATTTACTTTTATATCATCAAACTTGCCCCATTAAAAAATTAACTGTGTACGGAAGGGCCCTTATCCATTTTGTTCATATTTTGTATCTTCACCTACCTTTATGCTTGGAATACATTAGGTGCTCAATAAATATCTGTGCAATAAGTGAATTAAATAACCAGCTAAGCTAAAGGGACTAGGGACAGGGATAGTCCTCAAAGAGGATATAGGCAGAACAGGCACCTTTAAATGCGTCTCTTGAACTTTGACTTCCTTTCATCACTCTAAGCTGGAGTGTTACGTGAAGTCTGGCACAGTCAGAGAGAGGAAGCTGAAGGGTAAAGGTGAGTGGGGGCCTGGCTCACTGGCATGGCTCCACAGAGATTTTGCTGTTTTCTGCCCCCAAGTAGCACAGTTTTCCATTGTGACCTTATGTAACTTTCCGGGCAACTTTCTTTCACAGCTTCTTTTGGGTAATTTTCCACATTGTTAGCTCCATCAAGTGCAACTGCAGGACTCAGAGTGGCTGGGAGGGCCCAAGGGAGGATGTGGTATGTTGTTTGCACACATACTAAATTCCAGCTCTCTTTTGAGCAGGGGAGTCAGGAGTATAATATATGCTGATGTTCCTTTGTGGCTCTTTGTAGTTCTATTTCCATTGAGAGAGAGAGAGAGAGAGAGAGAGAGAGAGATCAACTCTTCGTTCCACTTAGTTGTTTCATTCAGTTGTGCATTCAGTGATTGCTTCTCATATGTGATATGACCGGGGAGCGAACCTGTGACTTGACACACTGGTTTGATGCTTTATCCGTTGAGCCACCCAACTAGGGGCCCTTTGTGGTTCTTTTATTTTATTTTATTTTATTTATTTATTTTTTTGCATTTTTCTGAAGCTGGAAACAGGGAGAGACAGTCAGACAGACTCCTGCATGTGCCCGACCGGGATCCAACCGGCACGCCCACCAGGGGCGACGCTCTGCCCGCCAGGGGGTGACGCTCTGCCCCTCCGCGGCATCGCTCTGCTGCGACCAGAGCCACTCTAGCGCCTGGGGCAGAGGCCAAGGAGCCATCCCCAGCGCCCGGGCCATCTTTGCTCCAATGGAGCCTTGGCTGCGGGAGGGGAAGAAAGAGACAGAGAGGAAGGGGGCGCTTCTCCTATGTGCCCTGGCCGGGAATCGAACCCGGGTCCCCCACACGCCAGGCCGACACTCTACCGCTAAGCCAACTGGCCAGGGCCCCTTTGTGGTTCTTTTAAAAGAGAATGGTTCAAGGCCCTGGCTGGATAGCTCGGTTGGTTGGAGTGTTGTCCCAATGCACAAAGGTTGCTGCTGGTTTGATCCCTGGGTGGAGCACATACAGAAATAGATTGATGTTTCTGGCTCTCAGTCTCTCTCCCTTCCTCTCTAGAACTAATTAAAAAGAATTAAAAAAAAGAAAGAAATGGTTCAAGGAAGCCTATTCTGTCTCCAAGTTAAACCTGAAATCTGTGGCCTGCTGCTCAGAGGAGATGTTGGGACACAAATGCTCTGCAGGAGTTTGGGCTGTGGTCTGAGAAATGACTATCACAGCTTCCTTTCCTTTGTGTTTCTCTATGGTTAATGAAGACTTTGGTCTCAGGGAAACAATAAAAATAAAAATAGCAACAAACATATTTATTTTAAAAAGAGGGCAAAGAGAGTAGAAGGCAAAGAGGGAAGCCAGGTGCCTGAGCACTTTTCCTTTATGAGACATCTGGGGCTCCCAAGGGGTCAAGAGTTCCTACAGAATTTTACAGAAGGAAGGGAGTGGTGGGCCAAGCTTTTGAAACTTCTGCACCCTTCTCCACGGCCCACCATCCAGGGCAGGCTCTACCTGTGGGGAGCACAAGCCTCCCCTGTCCGCTCTCCCACCTCAATCATGGGGCCTTCTAAGAGGCCTCCCACCTCCCTGCCCCCAGGCCTGCAGTCCAGGGCCTGTGACTGCCACTCCTTTAGTCACTCAGGGAAGAGGCAGCACGGGGAAAATGCTCAGTCATCCTGCAGAGACTGGGCATCTCCCAGCAACACATTCTTTTTGACTTGCCAGCACAGCTGGTTGGCAAGTTTCTGTGTCATGTTCTCGGAGATATAAGTACTTGTTGTTTGTTGGGCCCCTTCTTGTTTGACCCAGTTCTTAGTCCAGACTTTGCTTCTTAATTAACCCTATGCTTATGTAATATGTGGCACACCCACATAGTACTGAGGCCTGTTCAGGTCTTGTTCTCTAAGGTTTTGGCTTGTTCTATTGTTTCTAAGGATGTGTGTGGGGAGAGTGGTTAGCTCAGTCTGGGCACCAAGATCCAAGCAGTGACTGCCTGTGGGAATCCACCTGGCCTAGGTGTCTCTCTATAATAACAGGCATTTCTCATTACCATACCTAGAGGAGAGCTTTCTCCTGGAACTCTACAACGACAATGCCTTAGTTCTTCTAGAATCACTAAGCTGACACTAGGGGATGAGAAATGTACAAGCGGATGTTAGCAAATGCACGTACACAAGTAACCACAAGGAAGATGAAGTGTTCGGTTATTGCTGCTCACCTCTCTTCGCTTGGGGACTGTGACAATTGTAGCCAGATGTGGCTGAGAAAAGCACCTCTGTCCTGACTTTATCAGCATCCTCTTCTTTTGTGTCTTAGCCTACTTTTATTTCTTAATCCTGTTCTGTGTCTCAAGGTGTGTACATACCACATTGTCTGCAATGAGATGATTTACATAGAAGAAAGGCTTAGCCTGACCAGGTGGTGGCATAGTGGATAGAGCGTCAGACTGGGATGCAGAGGTCCCTGACATTGCCGGCTTGAGTGTGGGCTCATCCAACTTGAGTGTGGGGTCACTGGCTTGAGCATGGGATCATAGACATGACCCCATGGTAGCTGGCTTGATCCCAAAGATCACTGGCTTAAAGCTCAAGGTCGCTGGCTTGAGCCCAAGTGTTGGTTAAGTAAGTTTGTAAATATGATATATATGTTTGCTCGCTTATAGTTTGTATTGGGTGTGGGGGACAGGCTGTAAGCAGGCCAGGTTGTTATAATCTAAGGCTTAGCTTTCCCCCATACCCTTGACTGATTGCATGATCTGGGTAGTGCACTCTCATGAGGAATCCAATTATGCCTCAGATAAGTGACTTTGTATCAGAGACTTCCTTTTTTGTATATTGGATTAAAGGTTTTGGTTTCTACACTATAAAGTGGGGCAGACTGGGAGCTTGCTCTCTCAGTTCTTGAGATTAGCATTAGAGAGGAGACCAGTAAGGCCACATGGAGGAGGCCAGGAGAAGCAGCCAAGATGGCAGAGTGCTGAAGGAAAAGCTAGTTTGAGCAGAGTTTGTCAGGGATAAGGAAGGAGATGGGGAACTGAGGAGAATAAGGCTGGTGAGCTAGAAACCTTTGATTCTAGGAAAACTCAGATAGGTCAGTAGCTTTGTGAGCACTGAATGAGTGGGTTTTGGAGTCCAGAGTGTGTTTTTACTTGCCTGCCGGGTGCAAGCTAGGATTAAAGATGATGGCCCACCAGTTTTTGGCTCTGTTGTTTCTTTACCGACTGTCTGCGAATCCAATGTGAACCTGCATGGGCCAGGCAGTTGTGATGATGGCTGCGGCTCCTGGCTTTACACCAAGGTTGCTGGCTTGATCAACAGGTCACTCATTCACTCTGTTGGAGCCCCCCCCTCCCCCGTCAAGGCACATATGAGAAAGCAATCAATGAACAAATAAGGTGTCACAACGAAGAATTGATGCTTCTCATCTCTCTCCCTTCCTGCCTCTCTGTCCCTATCTGTCCCTCTCTCTTTGTCCTTGTCTCTCTTGCGAAGAAGAAGAAAAAGGAGGAGGAGAAGGAGGAGTAAGAGAAAAGCTTATACAGTAGATAAGGCTATCTCTGCTGCAAATAACAGATATTCATTTCAAATTAGCCTAGACAAGAAGAGAATATACTAGATCTCATAACTGAAAACTGAACCAAGAAACCCCCCAAATTTGCTGGGAATCTGTTTCTCTATTTTCTTGTCTCTTGGGATGACTTTACTCTATGTTGGATTTCTTTTCTAGCATATTTTTCTCCACATGTTGAAAGAATTCCAGAAACTCCAAGCTTTTTAGAACTCTTAAGCTGGTGACTTTAGAAAATGAGACTCCTAGTAACTCAACCAATTCCTCAGAGGACTCCAACTAGTCCTTGCTTAGATGTCGTATGTTTCCTGTGTCCAGGGGATGGTGGACTGCTCTGTCTGGCCAGCTTGATCATTTGATCCACCTTCTCCCCATGACTTGATCGACAGTTTCACAGAACTCCCTTAGAAGATGGCTGGGCAGCTTCAAAATGAGGAAACACAAACAGACCAAATTACATGTTAATCCCCAGAGTGCAGTCTGAAGCACTCTTGATACTATCTCTGTTGCAGGATGTTATAACCAGTTGAGATTTGCTCAGACCCTCTACTTAACCTTTCCAGGCCTGTGTCCTATGGGAACCCATCAGAGTTTAGTAGAGACCACATAGACTCATTTAACTTTCACAAACTCTGTGAGGCAATTATTAGCTTTACTTTTAAAAAATTTAGTAAATTTCATTTTTTAGAGCAGTTTTAGGTTCACAGAAAAACTCAGTGGAAAGTTCAGAAAGTTCCCAATATACCACTTGCCCTCCCACATCTCCCTCATTATCAACATCCTGTACCACAGGAGCACATTTATTATAATCGATGAACCTACACAGACACATCATAATCACCAGAGCCCACAGTTTACCTTAGGATTCATTCTTGGTATTGTCTGTAGGTTTTTGACAATGCAGAATGATATGCATCCACCATTGTAGTCGGAATAAATTTACTATACTAAATCTTCTATGCTCTGACTTTTCATCCTCCTTTTCTCCCAACCCCTGGCAACCACTAAAATTTTTATTTTTTTAATTTTTTATTCATTTTAGAGAGGAGAGAGAGAAAAGAAGAAGAAGAAGAAGAAGAAGGAGGAGGAGGAGGAGGAGGAGGAGGAGGAGGAGGAGGAGGAGGAGGGAGGGAGGGGAGGAGCAGGAAGCACCAACTCCTTGACCAGGCAAGCCCAGGGTTTTGAACCTGCGACCTCAGCATTCCAGGTCGACGCTTTATCCACTGTGCCACCACAGGTCAGGCCCACTAAACTTTTTATTGTCTCTATAGTTTTGCCCTTTCTAGAATGTCACATAGTTGGAATCATATAGTGTGTAGCTTTTTCAGATTGGATCTTTTACTTAGTAATATGCAATAAAAAAGGTAATATGCATTTATTTCCTCCATGTCATTTTATGGCTTGATAGCTCATTTCTTTTTAGTACTGAATAATATTACATTATCTGGATGTGCCACAGTTATTTTTTATTCACTCACCTACCGAAGGATATCTTGTTTCCAAGTTTTGAAAATTATAAATAAATACTGTCAGCCATTCATGTGCAGGTTTTTGTGTGGACGTAAGTTTTCAACTCATGTGGGAAAATATACTGCTCACAAAAATTAGGGGATATTTCAAAATGAATATAAAGTGATAAAAAAGAAGCATTTATTAATTTTTTATTAAACAAGAACATCAGAAAAACAAATGACAAGTCAAAGAAAGTTGTTCAGTTATGCAAGTGAGATGCAAAACTAACTTTTATTTCATTGGTGAAAATGCACTATACAAAAGGCTGAAAGCACTGGAGTATCTGCAGATTCCCTGATCCCCTCATTTTTGTGAGCAGTGTATGAAGGAATGTGATTACTGGGTTATATGATAACAGTATGCTCTGTAAGAAACACACTGTCTTCCAAAGTGGCTGTACTATTTTGCATTCTCACAGCAAAGAATGAGAGTTCCCGTTGCTCTACATTCTCAAAAACAATTGGTGTTGTCATTGTTTTGGGGTTGTGGCAATTCTAATAGGTGCATAGTGATATTTCATTGTCTTAATTTGCAATTCCCTGATGACATATAATGTTGAACAACTTCTTACATACTCATTTGAGAATTGCTTATCTTTGGTGAGATGTCTTTTTTTTTTTTTTTGTACAGAGACAGAGAGAGAGAGTCAGAGAGAGGGATAGACAGGGACAGACAGACAGGAATGGAGAGATGAGAAACATCAATCATTAGTTTTTTGTTGCACATTGCAACACCTTAGTTGTTCATTGATTGCTTTCTCATATATGCCTTGACTGCGGGCCTTCAGCAGACCGAGGAACCCCTTGCTTGAGACAGCGACCCTGGGTCCAAGCTGGTGAGCTTTTTACTCAAACCAGATGAGCCCGCGCTCAAGCTGGCGACCTTGGGGTCTCAAACCTGGGTCCACGGCATCCCAGTTCGATGCTCTATCCACTGCACCACTGCCTAGTCAGGCGGTGAGATGTCTTTCAAGGTCTTTTGCTCATTTTTAGATTAGGTTCACTTTCTTATTGTTGAGTTTTAAGAGTTCTTTGTATATTTTGGATAACAGTTTTTTGCAAATATTTTCTCCCTGTCTCTGGCTTGTCTTCTCATTCTTTTATTAGCTTCATTTTTACAGATAATAAACGTTAGAAATACTGAGAGCTAACCATACACAGAGCACACGCTAACCACCCTACATATATCATCTCATAAAAATTCTATGAGGTGCTCTCTGTCCTGGTGTTCTTTAGACTCTAAGCAGCAGAGACCAAGTTTGGATAGCAAAGTAAAAAAGAAATGTATTGAAAAAGGATAATAGGGTGTCTCATGGAATAGGGTGAAGAGTTGAACAATCAACATTTGGAAAGATAAGAACCCATTCTCTGTATTTCAAATTATTTTTTATTTTTCAATTATAGTTGACAGATATTATTACATTAGTTTCAGGTTTACACCCCAAAGATTAGACATTATGTAATTTATAAAGTGATCATCCAGATAAATCTCGTATCCATCTGACACCCCACATAGTTATTGGAATACTGATGATATTACTCATGCTGTGCTTTACATCCCCATGACTATTCTGTAGCAACCAATTTGTATTACTTAATTCCTTCAACTTTTTCACCCATTGTTCCAACCCCCCTCTCATCTGACAACCATCAAAATGTTCTCTGTATCTATGAATCTGTTTCTGTTCTGCTTGTTTATTTTGTTTCTTAGATTCAGTTGTTGATACATATGTATCTATTGCCATTTTATTATTCATATTTTTTATCTCTTCTTTTTCTTCTTCTTCTTCCTTCCCCCCTCCGCTTCCTCCTTCAAGAAGACCCTTTAACATTTCATGTAATACTGGTTTGGTGGTGATGAACTCCTTTAGCTTTTTCTTGTCTGGGAAGCTCTTTAGCTGTCCTTTGATTCTAAATGATACCTTTGCTAGGTAATCTTGGTCATAGGTCCTTACTTTTCATCACTTTAAATATTTCTTGCCAGTCCCTTCTGGTCTGCAAAGTCTTTGTAGAGAAATCAGCTGACAGTTTTATGGAAGCTTCCTTTTAGGTAACTAACTGGTTTACTCTTACTGCTTTTAAGATTCTCTCTTGTCTTTAACCTTATGCATTTTCATTATCATGTGTCTTGGTGTGGGCCTCTTTGGGTTTATCTTGTTTGGGTTTCTCTGTGCTTCCTGAACGTGTATGTCTATTTCCTTCACCAGGTTAGGAAAATTTTCTGTCATTATTTTTTCAAATAGGTTTTCCATTTCTTGCTTTCTCTCTTCTCCTTCCATCACCCCCATGATGAGAATGTTTGCATGCTTGAAGTTGTCCCAGAGGCTCTTTACACTATCCTCATTTTTTTGGATTCTTTTTTCTTTTTGCTGTTTTGATTGAGTGCTATTGCTTACTTATAGTATCTTCCACATCTCTGATTTGATTCTCAGCTTCATCTACTCTAGAGTTGATTCCTTGTAAATTATTCATTTTAATTAGTGTATCCTTCATTTCTGACTGGTCCTTTTTTATGCTATTGATGTTCTCACTGAGTTCATTCAGCATCCTTATAATCAGTGTTTTGAACTCTGCATCTAGTAGATTGCTTGTCTCCATTTTGTTTAGTTCTTTTTCTGGAGTTTTGTTCTGTTCTTTCATTTGGAACATTTGTCTTCTCATTTTGGCAGCCTCCCTGTGTTTGTTTCTATGTATTAGGTCGAGTTGCTACATCACCCAGGCTTGGCAGAGTGGCCTAATGCAGTAAGTGTCCTGTAGGGTCCAGTGGCACAGCCTCCCTGTTCACACGAGGTGTGCACCTCTCCTCTCCCCCCATGTGGGCTGTGTATACCCTCCTGCTGTTGTTGACCCTTGATTGCTGTTGGCTTGTTAATGGGAAGGATTTACCCCCAGGCTAATCAGCTGCAAGGACTGGCTGTGATGACCACCATGGAGGATCAGCTGTGAGGAGCCCACCCCAGAGAGCAGGATTTACTTCAAGAGTTTACCCTTTGAGTGCTTGTGGAGGTGGTTAGGTGGTGATGTTTCAAACGGTCTGATGCTGTCCACTGGTGCACTGGCTCTGGGGCCTCCCTGGAGGTACAGGCCAAGGTCTCAGCTGCCACCTGTGTTCTGTCCTGGGCCACCTGGCATGAGCTGCAAAGTAATCTGCAGATGGCTGCTACTTGTACTAAACTTGGAGGTGCCCAGGTGAGGCCAAGATGCAAACCAAGCAGCTAAGTGCCAGGCCTGGGGCCACTTAGCGAGACATATGGGGCATGCTGAACCAGATGCTGCTTGTTTGAAAGGCTTTAGGAAAATCTGAAGCATAAGCCAAGACAGGAAAGTATGGAAAAGCCACTGGAAATAGGTTGGGTGGGCCAAAAAGTTGGGTGGGCAGGACAAACAATATTAACTAGGTTGAAAAGACTCAGATATGGTGCCTACTGCCTGCTCTGTGGAGGGAGGGCTCAGCAAAGGAACAATGGCCTCTGCCAGCACTTCTGTCTGGGAAAAAGTTGCCTCTTCACCCCTTGTGATGTCAGACATTTCAGTTCCTCCCTATATGTCCCTAGTGCCTTTCCAGCTGCTGCCCTAACACTGGAGCTCAGAGCAAGTGAGTCTAAGTAAGTCCATGCATGGACCTTCTAAGTAGGAAGACCTGAGACTTCAGCAGCCCTCTGTCTTCCTCACCCTCAATCCCCACTGGTTTCTACAGTCAGAAGTTATGGGGCCTTATCTTTCTGGCACTGAAACCCTGTGTTGGGGGGCTGAGGGTGGGTATGGGACCCCTTGCTCCTGAAGGTGGACCTCTGCAGCTGAGATCCCTCCCAATTTTTATCTAACACATGTATTGGGGGGCTGAGGGTGGGTATGGGACCCCTTGCTCCTGAAGGTGGACCTCTGTAGCTGAGATCCCTCCCAGTTTTTATCTGCCACATGTATTGGGGGGCTGAGGGTGGGTATGGGACCCCTTGCTCCTGAAGGTGGACCTCTGCAGCTGAGATCCCTCCCAATTTTTATCTGACACATGTATTGGGGGGCTGAGGGTGGGTATGGGACCCCTTGCTCCTGAAGGTGGACCTCTGCAGCTGAGATCCCTCCCAATTTTTATCTGACACATGTATTGGGGGGCTGAGGGTGGGTATGGGACCCCTTTCTCCTGAAGGTGGACCTCTGCAGCTGAGATCCCTCCCAGTTTTTATCTGCCACATGTGGGTGTGGGGCCAGCCAGTTTCGTGCCTCAGCCCCTCTTACCAATCTTGATGTAGCTTCTTCTTTAATTCCCAAGTTGTAGGATTTCCATTCAGCCAGATTTCAGTTGGTTCTGAATGGTCGTTGTTCTGTAGTCTAGTTGTAATTTTGATGTGGTTGTGGGAGGAGGCAAGTACCATGTTTACCTATGTCACCCCCTTGACCAGAAGTTGAGAACCCATTCTTGCCTGCTTCTATGGGTCCCATAGAGGGTAAGTTTGGGAATAAACCTGGTGTAGTCATAGTGGCTCCTAGATCCAGTTAAGATTTTGTTCCAAATATCACAGTCTATTCAGGGAGAGTCTGATTGGAGCCACCTTGGGTCAGGTATCCATCCCTGGACCAGTCAGGTTAAAGGGTCATGTAGCACAGGTATGACCACTGGGGGCTCTTATCTTTGTATAAAGGCTGTTCTCATAAAGAAAGAAATCACTTAGAGCTGGTTGGCTGCCCAAAGAGGTATCTATTATAAGTATGTAGTTATATCAGGGTCCTGGGCACACCCTCAATAATGGGTAATTGAAGAGCATTAAATAAGGGAATTAAGTGGGTATAGTTTATGGAAACAAATAAGGTATGTTACAATGTCTAGGTGCTAGTGACAGTGGGGAGCTGTATCCTACAACAGAAGAGGAAACAAGAAGTGGAACCTGTGGAGAAAGCTGTAAGGAGAAGGCTGCCTAACAAGTAGCTACGGTCTTTGGGAGAGGGTCATAACCCATCCTAAGCAACCCTGTAGAGGAGTCAAGGGAAATAAATACCAAGATTTCATTCTCCTATTATCTGCCCAAGTCCTATCTGCAACTGGAAGCCAGAGAGCAGTGGAGTCCCTGGGTATCTAGAGAAGGTTGGAAAGTAGATATGGAGGGGCAAATAGAAGACAGCCAACACAATAATGTAATTTCAGCTTATGGATGAAGACTCTTTGGTTTGGAGGAGCTAGTGACTGGTTTAGATTCACACAGTTAATTCAGGGGAAGAACTGGTGTTTGAACTCACTCAGTCTAACCCCAGAACCTGTGCTTTTAACCACTATGCTTTGTCATCTCTGAGATGAAGACCTCAGTTCAAACACTGGATTGACCACACATAGTTCAAGGAGAACTTTATCTCTCTGGTCCCCTTGCAACATGACCTTTTAGCCGCAGCAGCAACCAGAGCCCATAGTCCAGCCCACTCAGAGTTATACTGATATAGTCACACTTACTGGTTTCTCTCCAGCCCCTCATCCTGAGCTTCACAGAGCCATGTGGTTTGGAATATCAGAGGCAGCCAAAGTGTAGTTCAAGTTTCCTGCTATGGTGCAGGCAGCTCCCCTCTCCTGTGGGCAGGGTTACGATAGAGATTTACATTGCACTTCAATTAAGCCTCTCCTCTGTAAGTCCTCAGGGGAACATTCTCAGACTTGGACTATGAACTTGTGAGACCTAACACCATTATCAGTTGCCTGTTCATCTTACATAAATAGGCCCATTAGCACCTCATATGTCTGACTATGCACCTCCTTGCCACTGTTTGGAGCTCCCAGGCAAGCACATTTCCAATCAGGCTTGCAAAAGGATTATCATTAACAGCAATAACATTCACTGGATGGCTGTACTTCCTGACCCATTATTTTTCAGCTCTTTAATTAATATCAGGTAACATCTATTATGCACTTACTGGGTGCTAGGCATTGCATTGTTTTGACGTGGGTTGTCTCATTTCATCTTGACAATAAACCTAGGAAGTTGGTACAACTTAATCCTCACTTTACAGGGAAGGAAACTGAAACTTATAGGGGTTAAGTATGGTATCTTAGATGACATTATTATTAAGTAGTAGATCCAAGGTTTGAACCCAGACAGCCTGGCTCTAGAGCACACACAACTTAACAATGAAGCCTCTTCCTGTTTGTGGATGAAAAAGGGGCCACATACTAAACCTGACAAACTCAGGGGAGGCCTGCATGGTGGGCCTTACAAACTCAGATGATTTAAACATCAAGTTTCCTAACTAAAAGAGAGTCATGCCTGGTAGTCACGTTCTAGGCTTGTAGCTTCTTTGACTATAGTCCTCCAGTCCTCTGGGACAACCAATGGCATGTGGAAAAATTGCTCAGGACACAAACTGTTGTCAACAGAAGAGGGAGAGGCAGTCAAGAGAGACTAACCTTCTGAATCTCCTTTTCCCAGAGCTTTTATTGATCAGAAGCAGAACAAAGGTAACAGGATTGCAGGGGAGGAAGATCAGGTGATAAAGGGATTAACAAGCACAAAGAGAGGGGCAATCTATAAATCTCTGAGCTAATTTCCTAAAGCCGTTCACATGCATTCCTTTGTGTTTGCACAAAGGTCACTCACACACACAGTTTCTTGGTGTTTGCATCCAAGAAACCTTTATCCCTGTGTTTGCAGCAGGGAAGCATATTCACATCACCATTTACATCCAGGGCTTTTTAACTAAAGTTTCCCAATCCAAGTTATAGAAGGTCTAAGATCAGACAGGTGATTCTCTACCCTTGGCAAAGGCCAGTCTTTACCCTGAGTGAGCAAAAGTCTATTGTCTTTGGTATCTAAGATAGTACAACTATAAATGTCAGTGTAATTTCATTTTCCAAGCCCTTCAGGGCATAATCACTGCACCAGAGCACGAGACCACATTATCTTGTTCTCCATACACCCTATCAATATACTATAAATGTTAATTTTTTACTATACTGTACCCACCAATGTAAAATGTACATATCTGTTTTACTTTTTATCCAAACCCAGAGATTTCTTCACTTTGCTTTATCCCACCCCTTAATCTACAAGCAATGGATTTATTCTAACCCTCCTTATGTCTTCTCCTTATTCTAATGCATAAAATAAACTCAAAATTGCCACTCTCTAGAGCATTTTCTCAATCTTTTGAGATTTTTCTTCCTTGCATTGGTCTTCAGTTTGGTTCAAGTAAAGTCATAAAAATTCTCCTACAGGTTTGGATGTTTCTTATGTCAACATATCATACAATTTTGTGAGTATAATAAAAATCACTAAAGTATACATCTTATAAAGGTAAATACTATGGTATGCAAATTACATCTTAATTAAAAAAAAAGAATACTGGCACAATAACTTTGATCTCTTTCCCTTAACAATAAAATTCACAATCCTGGCCCATAATATATTAATACATGAATAGTGAGTGATTTGTTAGCAGGCAGAGCTTTGGCTGTTTTCTCTCCATTTGGACAAATTTCACTAATTTTGGTTCTACCAAAAACAGATCTTGAGACAAGGATTTGGGTGCAACTAGTTTATTTGGGAATTGGAGAAGTAATATGTGGGAAGAAAAACATTCAATAAAACGTGAATTAATAAGTGAGTCATTGCTTCAGGCATTTGGGGCTCAATCCGACTGGGGCCCTTCTGTGAGACTATTTTAGAAAATACCTCAAACTTCCTTTCCAGGAGGTGAGGTAGCTAGAGAATTTATGTCACTGCTTGAGGGTCACCCCTGGGCCACTGGTGCCCTGCTTTTGGTTTTCTCTGTCTTCATTTTATTGAGTAAGGTCTCATACCCAACCAAGCAGATGAGCAGAGGGGTCATTCACAGCTTCTGCAGCAGGTAACAACAGCCAAATGTAACAGGGTCACTGAATTTCAGTAACTGTACATTTCCTTCATTAGATCAGCTCAGATATCTAAGTGTGTGCCCTGCACAGACTCAGCAGAAATTGCACCACATCTTTGGATTTACATGGGACATGCACAGAGGGGCCATTTAAGAAATCAGTCTAGCTTTTCAGAACAAACAAACAACATGGAATTGGATGTCTTGCCACTAGAAATGAGAGGGAATAGACACAGTCCAGAATATTGAGGCCTGCACAGCTAGAAAAGTTGCCTGCTTCTAGTTTCCAAATAGTAAGAGATTAGAATTTAAGAGATTGAGTGACAAAGGCTCCAGAAAATTTCTCAGTGGATTAACGTGAACAATGGAAAACAGCTGATAAAGGTGTATTCCTCTTTTCTAGCTGGGAATCACCATCACATGGAAACAAACCACTGTCACATGGGTAAGAAGGTAAAAGAATAAAGCAACTTTGACGCCTCTGTCTTACAAAAGACATGTTGAGTGTGGATAGTGGCAAGTGAAATGATGAAACAGTCTGGATGCAAATGATCAGAGGCTTCCCAAATTTTGGGGGGAAACTGTATTGTCAAAAAACCACAAGCCTGTGTAAAAAGCACGAGTCTGTTAAGTTTTAAAACAACCTCTTGCAGGAAGTTTCTCAACCCCCAAGGAGAGCATTCTCTTCAAGTCCCTCTTTAGATGTGGCAAAGGAGAATAAGGGTCCAGGGGGAAGCCCTTCAGAGGCTGGTGCCAAGGATCACAAAGAACAATGCCTGAGAGAGTTCTTGCCCCAGGATGGGCATCCTGCGTGATATCTGCCCATGGCATTTCAGCATTGTAACACCAGTGTATCTGTAAATCAGTGGCTACAGTGGGTCTCTCACTCTCCCTTTCTGAATGGGAGTGTTTATTGATGTTATCCTGTTCCATCACTGAATATTTGTATGTTGGCCAGAGTATGTTTAGTTCTCAGGTCTTCATACTATTCCTGAGGGAGAGCACTGTGAAAGGCAGTGACAGATTGCACTTTGGCAGTCTTCAGTAAGGAGCCATGGAAGGTGTGTTCTACTTGTGGGAAGAAGAGAACAAAAGGATAGCTAATGACCAGAAGAGTATGCTGTGGTAGAGACAGTTATTGTTCACCCAGCAGGCTCACCAGGGGCTCCTCTAAATTCCCCAGCCTAAGATGTTGGCCAGTAATTTTCCTTTCTTGTAATGTCTTTCTAAGCTTTTGGTATCAAGGTTTTGCAAGACTTATGAGCTTGGATGTTTCCCCACTTGTTTCTAGATTCTAGAGGAATGCAGAAACCTCCTGGGAAAGGCTCCAGCCTGTGCACTGTTGCTCACCGTGCCCTGGCCCAGCCTCAGAGGAGGGGCTATGATGGAAAGTAGTCTCTGAATGTATTTGTTTAGATCAGTATTTCTTCTGCCTTAAATTTTTGTGAACACATTTACAGCTGCAGTTTTCTTTGTAAGAAGAGCTTTAATTTCAGATTCAATTATTTTGGAGACATATAGGACTGTTGGTATTTTCTCTTTTTATAGAAATTTTGGTAAATTATATTTTTAAAAACTTGCATATTTTACCTAAAATTTCCAATCTAATGGCATAAAATGTCGATTTATTGGCATAAAGTTTATCATATCCTCATTATCCTTTTAATCTCTGTAAGGCCTGTAGTGCTATTCCATTTTTATAACTGATTTTGGTATTTGTTTTTTCTCTTTCTTTTTTCCAAGATTTGTCTTGCTAGGGGTTTGTTAATTATGTTACTCTATTAAAAAATGGGCTTTTGACTTTGCTGATTTTCTCTAGTGTATGTTTTTTCCCTATTTCATTGATTTCTGCCTTTATCTTTATTTCTCTCTTCCACCCTTTTGGATTTAATTTGCTGTTCTTTCTCTAGCTTTTGAGATGAAAATTTAGACCATTGGTTTTCAACCTTTCTTTTTAAGATATAGACTTAATGGTGCAAAAGTTTTCTTCTAGGCACTGCTTTAGTAGTGTTATTGGTCTTACAACCTCCCTTCTGCCACACATCAAGTAGTGGAAGGCTCACCGACAGTGGGAGTGCAGGGCGGAGCCAACCCGAGTCTCTGAGGCACTGGAGGAAAGCCTGCAGGAGAACACCCAACCACACTGGCTTGGAATACAAGCAACATAAAAAACATAGCCCTGATGCGATCAAGTCCTGAGTTTTATTTGTTTTGTAGATGTTTGCTATAACCTGGCCTATCTTGGAAAATATAAGGGGTCTTGTCTTACTTATGTCAGCTCCTGTATTGGTTCACATTGCAGTTTACCATGAACTCTGTTCTCTGATTCCTCCAAATATCAGCATTATGAGATTTTTGTTTAAAGAGATACTTACTGAAGATGTGAGGGGTATTAAAGCACAGCACACAATAGGAAGAAACTTTAAATTTAATATGCACTCCCCTCCATCTTACAGGGTATTTTTCTTTTTTCCTTCCTCCCTCCCTCCCTCCCTCCCTCCCTCCCTCCCTCCCTCCCTCCCTCCCTCCCTCCCTCCTTCCTTCCTTCCTTCCTTCCTTCCTTCCTTCCTTCCTTCCTTCCTTCCTTCCTTCCTTCCCTTTGGTGAGAGGAGGGGAGATAGATAGACTCCGGCATGTGCCTTGATTGGGATCCACTTAGTAACCCCATCCAGGGCCAACGCTCGAGTATTGCTCTACTTTTAGTGCCTGAGGCCTCACACTGACACACTTGGATCAACCCAGTTATCCTCAGTGCCCAGGGCCATACTTGAACCAATCAAGCCACTGGTTGTGGAAGGGAAAGAGGGAAAAATGGGGTATGGTGGTGGTGGTGGGGAGAAGCAGATGGTCGCTTCTCCTGTGTGCCATGACTGGGAATCAAACATGGGATGTCCATATGCCAAGCTCATGCTTTGTCCACTGAGCCACTGGCCAGGGCCACAGGGTATTTTTCATTGTCTTTATGGTTTGGCCCTGTCCTATTGCCAAGTTTTTGGGTTCCCTTCTCTATTTAGACTCTCCCCTCATAGTTCAAATTCTCTCTTCTTTCTATCCCTCCTATTCCAGGACAGCACAAAACTCTCCAGCTTTTATAGATAGCTTTACCTTATCTTGGATAAAATCACATTCCTAGTCATGGTATCTTCTCTACTGGTCAAAGAACACCCAGATGTCCGGGACAGAAAAGGGGCAGTAGGCAGGCAGCCTATTAAAGAATTAGGGCAAGCCCTCCAAGTTGAGAGTTTTTTCACCCCAGAACCTAGAATAGTAGTTTTAAAATTTTTCCTGCAACATATTTTTATGCCTAGGTTTTTATTTATTTTATTTCATTTGTCTTATTTTATGTAGTTGAAGTCCTGTTTTGTCCTACTTTTATAACTTAATGTTATATCATGAGCATTTATTATATGATCTTAGTAAACATGTTGTTGGATTTAAATTTTTTCTTATTAAAAACACAATTATCAATCCTAAGGGGTATAACTCCCCTCCCTGAAGTCCTACCCACTGGACAGAGAGCATTTATCAATAATAAGCTGGGTGGTGAGACTAGAGCCACTGACACCTGGCAAGACAGAACATTTAGAAAGTCTGGGGAGTGACTGCTTGGACAGAGCTGTCCCTTAACCGCTGTAATAGAGCCATGGTCCTGCTGGGACAGCCTGGTGTGCAGACAGGTGGGACGGCCAGATTCAGGTGTGTCTGGGTATGTCTGGAGCAGCTGTGGAGATGAAGAGCAGGCAGCAATCTGTTCTCAGAAGAATCTAGAAACCTCCTGGGAAAGGCTCCAGCCTGTGCATGTTGCTCACTGTGCCCTGGCCCAGCCTCAGAGGAGGGGCTATGATGGAAAGTGAATAAAAACAGGGCTGATTTACTGAAATTTCTGTGTGGGTACTAGGCTTTCATGCTTTGTGGTCTCTGTAACAGTGAACCCTGGAGGACAGAGAGGGGATGACAGGAGAGATTCTTCCCCCTTCTGGTGGATAACCCTGGGAAACAGATTGGATACAGTTACTAGCTGCCTGACCCACAAGCCGAACCAAACTATGTGGGTCTGAAAAGGAGGGTCAGAGACCTCCATGTCACGCTTCCAGAAGAACTGACTTAAGTGTTCAGCCTGATTGGGCAACAGTCACTAGCTGATGAAAAGGAAAGGGAGCCTGACCTGTGGTGGCGCAGTGGATAAAACATTGACCTGGAATGCTAAGGTGGCCAGTTCAAGGCCCTGGGCTTGCCCAGTCAAGGCACATATGGGAAAGTTGATGTTTCCTACTCCTCCCTTGCCTCTCTCTCTTTTTCTTTCTTCTATACCCCCCCCCAATCAATAAATAAAATATTTTTTTTAAAAAAAGGAAAGGGAGGTGAGAGGGCCAAGGTGGCAACTCTTAGTACTGTTCCTGGATCTTCAACTAAGGAGAGAGAAGCTAGAGAGCAGGTGGGCTCAGCCAGGCGCCTGCAGTCACCAGGCTTGTGGGAAGGCCTAGAGGCCAGGATAGAGATCAGAAACTCTATGCTGAACAGTAACTCCTGTATAGGGACTTGGTGATACTTTGTGAGCAGCCTGGAGATAGAAGATGGGGCTGGCCCTAGCTGTTTGGCTCAGTGGTAGAACATTGGCCCAGTGTGTGGATGTTCCAGGTTTGATTTCTGGTCAGGGCACATAGGAAAAATGACCATCTGTTTCTCCACCTCTCTATCCCCCTTCTCTCTCTCTTTCTCTCTCTTCCTCCCCCATAGCCATGGCTTAATAGGTTCAAATGCATTGGCTTGGGCCCTTAGGATGGCTCTGTGGTGCCTTTGCCTCAGGCACTAAAAATAGCTCAGTTGTGAGCATGGCCCCGGATAGGTAGAGCATCAGCCCCAGATGGGGGTTGCCAGGTGGATCCTGCTCGGGTTGCATTTGGGAGTCTGTCTCTCTACCTCCCTTCCTCTCACTTGGAAAAGAAGAAGAAGAAGAAAAAAAAGGTTGGGCTGTAAGGAAGAGGGCCTACCAGGACCAAAAGAGTTGGCCAGGTAACAGAGATAAGTAGGATAACTTAGGATCTGGCTCTATTGGAAGCCTGCCAATTAACCAGTTCTCTTTCACCTTGTCCCTTCAAGGCCAGGGAAGTAACACTCTGATTTTACTAGCCCTTGAGTATTGTAAAAATCCTCCTGGTTTCCACCATCCTTCCCAGATCTTTGTAGTTCCTCTACTAAATCAATTATCCTAATACATCTCACTATTAAATCATCTACTACTAGCTAATGTTCCTAATAGTCCCTCTATTAAATTATCTACTAAATCAATTGTCCTAATACAAATGTAACCTCTGTTTGCTGCTGGTGCTCTACTGATACAGAGGCCATTCTGTTGATGGCCCTGGGGAGGCCCCCTGAGACTCTGGCTTTCAGCTATCAGTTCTGTAGACCGAGGATGGAGATAGGGGTTTAAATGAGAGACTCCTGCAGGGGAGGTGTATGAGGAAACCACAAAAGGTAAGGATCGCTATTATCACTTCATTAACATAATTCAGAGACCCTGGTGGGAATGAAATTTGGCATGCATTTAGGCCTAACACATTGGGACAGATGGCGATTAGATAGATCCGACTTGAAGTAGGGGTGCTGGTGGTGAGGTGGCATTAGGAGGCAGGAAGGCTAGAGTAACTCCATAGCCCAGGACTATTAACATCACTCAGCTCTTATTCTACTTGCTCTCTGTAGAAGAACTGAAGAGAAGGCCAGACTCTGGAAGAGAATGAAAGATTAAAGCCAGAGTCCACTAAAGAAGGAACAGGATGGGATGGGTGGGACTTAGCCCTGGAGTACCCACACAGGGTCTGGCACTAGTGTGCCCCTCTATAATTTTGGCAGAAGGAATGAAGATGCTTACAAAACAGCATGGGGAGAAGGGCATTCTTTTGCACCGACTTTCAGAATATTCTCACGTGGAAGGAATGTTTGACAGAGACAGAACTGGAAGTAGTCAGAAAACACAAGGGGTTGGGAAGGGTGGGCATGAGAAGTTTTAAAACAGGTTTGTTATACATAACAAATGCTGGAAAAGTGACAGGATTTGGAAAAGTTAATTTAAAAACAGTATTACCTTGGAGTACTAAATCTGGTTTTACTTACCCAGACCATGTGGGTAAATATCATAAAATGAGGAAAATACACATGTTGGAAATAGGGCTTTAATTGTGTAAACAGAATGTGCAATCATGAATACATGGCAGAAATACAGTGTGTGTGTGGTAGGGAATGAGTCATGTGTTGTTCTTCTAAACTCACTCAGGGTCTTTGCACATGCTATTGCCAATGTCTACCAATGTCTAGGACCATCTCCTTGCTCAGACCCAGTAGTTCAGATTTTCTTATTATGCTCTGAAACATCTCTTGTACTTTCCTTTCACAGTACTATCACTGTTGAAAGTCATGTTTTTATGTGGTCATTTGAGCAATGCTCCTTAGTTAATAACCTGTATGAATGCAAGAACGGTGTTCTGACTGCCATTGTTGCTCTAGGACCCAGTGTCTGACACACACCAGATGCTCAATATATATTTTACAAATGATCATCCTGGAGGACTTTTAGATATGTTATAATTGGCTTCCCAAGTAAGAAACAGTGAAACATGACACATAATTCTGGTAACCTTGAGTCTACATGAAATCAGCAGTTATGTTTGGAAAGGAAGGTTGTGCTTTGGTGAAGTTATACATGAGAGAAGAAATATCAATGTCATTGGCTAGTGATATTACAAAGTTGCTCAGTATGGCCAATGGTGGATAAGTGTAAATCTGACATGGTAACTTCATTAAAAACACTTGACATGTGCTCTCTGCCATTAATTTTTCATTCCTTCCTTCTTTTGTCCTTTTTTTTTTTTTTTTTTGGTGGTAAGAACACTTAACGTGAGATCTATCCTCTTAACAGATTTTCACATGTTCAATACAGTATTGTTATATATAGACACAAAATTGAATAGTAGATCTCTAGAACTCTATTGCATAACTAAAATTTCATGCATGTTGATTAGCAACTTCCCATTTTTCCCTTCCCACCCAAGCCATAGTAACCATCATTCTATTCTTTGCTTCTATGGGTTTCACTACTTTAGATAACATATCATTGTAATCATACAGCATTTATCCTTCTGTGACTGGCTTATTTCACTTAGCATAATGTCCTTAAGATTCATCTATTCTTTTTAAAGGTTGAATAGTATTCCATTTTATATATCATATATATATGTATATATATCATATATATGTATATATATCATATATATATCACAATTTTTTTTGTGTGTGTGTGTGACAGAGACAGAGAGAGGAACAGATAGCGACAGACAGACAGGAAGGGAGAGAGATGAGAAGCATCAATTCTTTGCTGTGGCACCTTAGTTGTTCATTGATTGCTTTCTCATATGTGCCTTGACTGGGGCAGGGGGAGGCTATAGCAGACCGAGTGACCCCTTGCTCAAGCCAGTGAGCTTGGGCTCAAACTAGTGAGCTCAACTGAAACCAGATGAACCTGCGCTCAAGCTGGTGACCTTGGGGTCTTGAACCTGGGTCCTCCTCATCCCAATCCGACGCTCTATCCACTGCGCCGTCACCTGGTCCAGCTATATCACAATTTCTTCTTTTTTTTTTTTGACATAGAGAGAGTCAGAGAGAGTGATAGATAGGGACAGACAGACAGGAACAGAGAGAGATGAGAAGCATCAATTTTTTGTTGTGGCACTTTAGTTGTTCATTGATTGCTTTCTCATATGTGCCTTGACCGTGGGGCTACAGCAGACCAAGTAACCCCTTGCTCAAGCCAGCGACCTTGGGCCCAAGCTGGTGAGCTTTGCTCAAACCAGATGAACCCATGCCGAAGCTGGTGACCTCGGGGTCTTGAACTTGGGTCCTCCACATCCCAGTCTGATGCTCTATCCACTGTGCCATGGCCTGGTCAGGCCACAATTTCTTTATCCATTTATCCATAGATGGGCATTTACATTACATCCACATCTGGCTATGTGATTAGCCTTGCAATAAACATGGGATGCCATTATCTTGAGATTCTGATTTCAACTCTTTTGGATAAGAATGCAGAAATTAAATTGGTCAATCATATGGTAATACAACTCAATTGTGGAAAAACTAATAACCCAATTTAAACATGGCTAAAGACTTGAATAGATATTTCTGCAAGGAAGATATACAAAAGCCCAACAGATGTATGAAAAGATGCTCCACATCACTAGTCAACAGGGAAATGCAAACCAAAACCACAATGAGATACCACCTCACACCCTTTAGGATGGCTATAAACAAGGGGGAAAAAAAGACACCGGTATTGTTAAGGATGAGGAGAAATTGAAACCCTGTAAATTATCGGTAAGAATGCAAAATGGTGCAGCTGTTATGAAAAATTGTATGGAGGTTCCTCAAAAAGAAATTTCAAATTGAACTATCATATAGTCCTTCCTCTTCCTTGTTCAATAAAACATGGATGTAATGGCTAAAGCTCTAGCTGTGGGCTCTTCTTAGTAAAGGAAGGGGTGCTGCTAATTCCCACGAGGAAGAGGGCCAAGCTTGAAGGATCGTTGAGTGATGGCTGAGAAGAGTCTGAGGACTTGTGAAGTGCCTATCATCCCCAAATTCGGACTATTTAGTGAAAGAAAGAGAGAAAGAAAATGCTCTCTTATTTATTGCACTATTATTTTCAGATTCTATTTCCTTCAGTTAAACCTAATTCCAACTAATACATTTGGGAATACGACATTATTGGTAAACTACAAGTTATCACTATGTTTATTTAGAGAAGATGTAAACTTTGCTATAGGTTCCTAGAAATGAATCTGGTTCAAGTGGGGATTATCTGGAATGTGGTATAGATATAAAATATACAGATGGCCGTGACTGGAGCCCACCTTTTGGGAAACACTAACAGGTGATAGATACCAGTGACATCCAACTGACTAATTTCTTTTTCTCCAAGTCTTGGCCTTTAGATAAATCATGAGCTATGGGAATATTTTCCCACCCTGAGGTGTCTGGGGCTTGCCCAGTGATTCCCCCAAGCTTTCTGAGGATTCCTGGGGGGAGCTGCTGTGTCAGAGTGACCTTTGGGTTCTTATTCCTTGTTGTGTGTTGTTCCTCTTTCCTCTGGTGACTGCTCTTTTTTTCCCCTGGGTTAGCCCAGAACAGAATGCGACTTTTCCTTTTTTGTCTTCTCTGAGCGCCTATTAAACCACTTTTACTGAAGGTTTGGGGATAGTCAGATAGTTGATAAAGAGCCATTTGTCCTGGGCCTGTTCACATTTAAGATGCAAAGAAACAGTAGAGCTATGAAATAATAGTTTTTTAAAAAATTCAATTTTTTGATTTTTTTTGTTCTTTCAACAGTTTTTTAAACTATAGTAAAAGATGGTAGAAATATGCTATGAAGACATGCATAGTTAGGAAAACGATTAGAGACAGCAAGGTGCCTTAGGACAAAAGCCCTGAGCAGATGAGAGTCCAGGGGCCTCTCTGACCTGTACTGGAAACAGTGCATGCTGGAAACAGCAAAACATCAGGTTAAGATTCAGCAATACAGAAATGTTTAGGCTTTCAGAACACAGATTAGAAGTCAGCATGTTTCTTGTCCTTTACTTCATCCCCTGAAAAATTTTTCTGCCTGACTCCTTGAGTTATTTGTACTGGCTAATAAATGTATGAGTTAGGCTGGGGACAGGGCTTCAGTCCTTTGGTCTGCTGACTGGGGCTGTTGCCTCCCCTTGGCCCCTTGGAGCATGTCATCTGGTCTCTGAGTAACTTGTTGTTGCTGTGACAAGTGGTGCCCCTTGTGAGGAACAGAAATCAAATGACAGGTTTGCTACTCCGAGTAGTTTATTGTCACAGCAACAAGTGGTTCCCCATGTGAGGAACCAAAACAAATGACTTCCCAAAGGCTGGCAAAGGAAAAGGATGTGTCTGCTCATCCCATTCGATAAGGAACACAGAAGCAGGGGAATAGCCCTTTAATGCTTACAGTGAGGTCACTTTTAGAGATCAGGCCAGGGAATTTCCATTTCTCTCATCTCTCCTTCATCATAGGGAATTCCTTTTCCCCTGAGCAGTAGAGTCTTAAGTTATAGCTAAGGGGACTCCTTCAAGCTTCAGGGTGTCAGCTCAGAATTTAACTGCCCTCTGGCTCATGATCTGACCACAATGCCCTTGGTATCCGAAGGAGGGAAGTTTAGACTTAGAATACTGGGAAAGCACTTTTACCAAGGGGATAGTTGGCAAAAAACAAACAAACAAAAAATAGGGATGGGATATGAAATGACCCCTTGGGATTGGAAAGGGCTTGTGAAAACGGTTCTCACCACCTTGCCTGAACCTCAGACCAGCCCCTGCCTTTAGATATTTCACTGACCCTAACCAGCAGGAAGTAGTACAGAAGAAGAGACCTTTACTCCTTTTCCTTAAACAAAAAGAGTCTGGAATGTTAGGTTTGGGTCTAGAGTCCCTTTAAAAGCTCAAATTCTCCCCACCCAACCTTCCTATCCCCATAGGCAACTCCCTGCACCCTGGGAAGGTTCTGGGGAGTGTGCTTGGGACAAGGCCTTCAGGAGGGACCTGGGGGTTGGGAAAGGGAGACAGTCTGTGACCAAGGCCACAAACCTGTTACAACTGTGGGAAAGAAGGGCATTTTCAGAAAGATTACAACTGTGTAGCTTGGCTTTTGTGTGTGTCCTGAGAGGCTAATTACAACTCAATCTAAAAATTCCTTATTAAGTTCCAGCAAAGCAGATTGTAAAAAGTCAATACGATCAATTACTATTCTTGTTGTGTTTATGAAAATTACCAGGCCAAGTTAAAACTAGACTTAATACTGTACCTAGGATAATCTTAATTTGGCTCTTAAAAAAAATAACCAAGGGTAATTTTAGGAAGAAAAAAAAAAAGAGAAACCAGGTCATTTATCTTAAAGCCTTTTTCTAGAGACCTGGAAACTACTGTAATCCTGATAATAATAGAAGGATTAACATCTCTTAATGAGAGGAGTCATGCCAGGACCTCAATGTAAAAGGGAAAAAAAAGGGATACTTTTAAAATCCAAGTGGCTCAGTAGCCCATCCCCTCCCTCATCTCTTCAGTCATCCTGGAAGGCTGCCAAGGACAAATAAAGAGTCTTGCCTTCTCTGCAATTATTAATAATACTGTAAAATATAAAAATATTCCAAAAAATTTTAACCAGATGGTCTAGAAAAGCATTTTATATTACTACTAATTTAAATTTAATTACTATCTTTTAAGGTTCTTAACATAACATGTTTGTTTTCTCTAGGTTTACAAAAGGTTTCTGTTATCTCTGTTATGTCTTCTAAAATATAAGATTGTTTGCCAATGAAAGAACATGTTTCTAAAGGTTATGAAATATGTTCATAAAAGTATTCATCTAAAATTGCTAATTACTGAATTAGTTGTCACTGAAAGTTAAGGTTTTTAGAAGTTGAGAATTCTGATTAATTAGAAATAAACTGTATGGTTTTAATGATAAAAGGTATAAAGCATGGAGGTACTTTTGAAAGGAAAAAGAAGAAATTAAATTGTTCTGAAAGCTGGTTATTTCTGAATGGTGAAGAAGGTAGGTGTAAGTTGCAGAAGGTTTGTGCAAAGGGGAAAAAAAAAGAAGGAGCTGACAAAGTAGACAAAGGTGAGATAAGGAGAAGAAAGGAAGAACTTTAGAAAAAGGATTATCCCAAAAGGAAAATAAAAAGGAACATTAGGACATTCTTAGGGGCATCAGGAACTTGATAAATTCACCCAAACTTACAGGTATTAACAAGGATCCAATAGCCTTCTTAAACTCCAACTACACAAACAAAAAAGGGGGAGTAAGGAGGACAGACTCACCCATAAGAACAATTGTATAAGGCTCTTTTTACTCTTAATTTTTTGAACATTTTCTCACCTGGGCTTACTGCAGCTGAGAGACATTTTATACCAGCCAAGCAACGGCCTAAGCCTCTCATATACTGGGATATATGAGCTGTCCCTGAGTGGCAGAATCCAGTCAAATTACTAACCTGGGAGCAAGGGTATGCTCCAATTTTGTCATCAACAGGTACTCTTTGGATACCAGTGAGAAATGTGAAGCTTTATCATGAGTTGGTTTCAGCCCCTAGAAAGCAACCTGGTTCCAGAGTTCCAGAAGTTGATAGTGAATCGACCTCCATAAATGAATCTGAAAAAGAGAAGAACACCTAACTCACTCTCAAGCACTCAGGGAGTACCTGACATCACCTGGGACACTTTAAAATAGCTAACCAGGCATGCTGAAGAAGTTTTGCAAAATACAGGTATGCATGTAACCCCGAAAACACTGTTTCTCTTTATGCTTGCCCTTCACCTTCCACTGCAACCACCTAACCATTTTACTCTGTTAAGTTTTATTAAAACAAAAAAGGGGGATATGTAGGAATATGCTATGAAAATATGCAGAGTTAGGGTAAACAATTAGAGACAGCAAAGTGCCTTAGGGCAAAAGCCCTGAGTGCACAAGAGTCCAGGGACCTCTCTGACCCTGTACTGGAAAGAGCAAACAGCACAATAAGATTTAACAACACAGAAATATTTAGGCTCTCAGAACAGAGATTAGAAGTCAGCATGTTCCTTGTCCTTTACTTCACCCCCTGAAAACTTCTGCTGTCTGCTTCCTTGAGTTATTTGTATTGGATAATAAATATCTGAGTAAGACTAGGAATGGGGCCTCAGTCCTTCAGTCTGCTGACTGGGGCTGTTACCTCCCTTCTGTCCCTCAGAGCGTGTCATCTGGTCTCCGAGTAGCTCTTTGTCACTGCATCGAAACAGAACATAAAGGTTGCCCTTTTCACATGTACAATTTTACATACACATTTTTACATGTACAATTCAGTGGCATTAATTACATTGAGCAACCTATACATTATGTGTGCAACCATTACAATTTATTTCCCAAATCAAATTCTCATGCAGAGTCCTCCTCCCTCACCCAGAGGTGTTATTGTCCTCAGTTAGGCTCAGTGTTAACAGGAATTCAAGAGCTGGAAAGATCTCTGTGATCCAATTTAAGCAGCAGATTATGCCAGCTCTCCCTGGTAGAATCCACAGAGCTGAGGATGGATTGTGTATCGATGGTATTGTTGAGGACTGATGGTGGCCAGCCTTCTGAAGTCTAATACTCAACTGGGAAGCAGACACTGTGGGACAGGGTAGCTACATACTCTCACTGCTGGTTTAGTCTTTGATCCTATTGAGATCCTCATCCAATGAAACCCATTTCATTGGATGGTTGGGCAGGCAGTTCTGAACCAGGGCTTGGGAAGAAGACAGCCTGAAATTGGGAATGCTAGAAGCTGCAGGCAGGGGAGGTCTTGGGAATGTGTATGACCTATCAGTGTGTATGTATGTGTGTAGGAGGCAGTGGGGGAGACTATATCTCTGGGAGACAGAGGTCATGGCCTCATCTGAGTCTCCCCTCTGTCCTTTCCCACTCCCATCCCAAATTATTCTAGAGGGCTATAATCATACTAGAATTTCAAATTATATGGTAAGAGATGAAGGAAGTTGGGGGCAGATGATTTGGGGACTTCAGACAGTAAGTTAAATGTGCAAGGCTGTATGAAGCTATGATTCCTATCTACAGAAGTCCAACTGCAGAGTTTCACCAAATAGTATAATGATTAGGTTGATGGTAGAGTTTTACAGAGTAGGAAAGACACGAACATGAGAATGATCCAGTGCTGAGCTGGACAACAAACAGCCTAGGACAATCTTGTACAGAGTCCTGGAGGGAAGGCAGAGACAACAGGCCATTCTTAGATGGGGAAGGGGGCTGCTAATTTCCAGATTTCAATTTAATTACAGAGACCACAGGCAGATCAGTAGACAGACATGTTCTGGGGCGTGTCAGCCCCTTGACTACTGAGTGAGCATTCTGTAGTCATGTGGTATAGGCCCTAAATCTCAAATACCCACTCACTGACCTTCCTTCACTCCAGTCCAGAGAGGGATGATGGAGAGGTTTTAAGCCCAAGGTTCCCAGTCACCCAAGATTCAATACCAGTCCTCCTGAACATTTTCCCTTTCCTTTTCCTGACCTTGGCACGGTGCCCAGGACTTCCTCTCTTTACTTCCTGTCACAACAGCTCAATTTCCAATCCTGGGTGCATGTGCTCTGGGACTAGAACCTCGCTGTCATTCACACTAATTTTCAAAGTGCTCAAATTTCAATCACTCCTTTCTAGAAACCCATTTCAGAAAGAAGGAACCAGTTATTTTCACTGTCAGGGCACTGTCGGGCTCAGCTTGCTTAAGGCTGACTGACTACACAGGAGTTAAATTCCTGGGGAGGGAGTTGATTCTCGAATTGGAGTAAACAGGCAGGTGAGGATGGGCTGTACCCTCATTATGCCACAGCATCAGCAGAGGCCACAGTGCCCTTCCATTCCCGAGTCAGGAACACTGCCCTGGGCACTCTTTTCAGCCACCGTGTACTCCTGATGTAGCCATTTCTGCCTTGTGGTCAGACCATATGCCATGATTTCAATCCTCTCAATCAGTAGAGGCCTCGGGGCTCTTTGGTTTGGAAACAAGATATATTTAATAAGTTTCTGCTAAAGCACTCTCAGAAGCAGAGTCCCTATCTTAATATCTCCTGGGGGGAGATTCTGGCTTCTGTAGCTGGGGAGACAATAAAAGGAGACAGAGTAATTGGGCCCTTAGAGGCTGCCATGCCCACTGTGGGTGTGTGTGTATACCGTGGAACAGCAGAGGAGAGCATTAGTGTGGGGGGTGCGGAGCACAGATCCCAAACACCTCTGAGTTTTTAAAAATGCTTGAATAACTCCCATTCCCCAGTGGTGTTAGGAGTAAGAGTACAGCTGGAAGTGACCCACAGCTCTGGTCCCAGCGTTCTCCAAGGTGTTCCAGTCTGAATGATGGGAGTATTGCACTAAATGGAAGAGATGAGGAGGGGATGCCGGGAGTCTGCTCCAGGCAGAAGCATGGAGAAGAGACTGTTGTGCTGCTGAGGAGTGAGGGTGGGGTACGGGAGGTAGATGTGTTGGCAGAGACTAGTTAGGTAATATTCATGTTGAACTGAGGCAATAGAAGGGATGGATTAGATAGGTGTTCTTCAAGTGGGTATGTAGGATGAGCCACTGGGGTGTAAAAGAAACATTAAAACTTTCATTTGTATTTATGTTTTATTGTAAATATAAAGATAAGATTCACAATATGGATTGACATAGGCACCCTTACTCAGCCCTTGTGTCAGGTGTCCACACCACATGTCATAGTAGAGGTGTCTTCAGGGAAAGAGGGAGCTCTACAACATGGGGTAGGGAGTGACAGTGGTGCCCTCACTGATCTGGTTGCTTTCAAGTAAATCAAGAGGTATTTCAAATTACTTATAACCCAGGTGGTAGATAACCAAATTTAAAACACACATATGTATGGGAACCCTGTATCCATGAGACAGTCAGAGACCGACCCCACATGCATGAGAGGTTCAGAGACAGAAAGGGAACATGGGTATATAAGACATCCTGAGTTAGGGATGAAGTAAGGTGCCCTCGGGCCTCCAAAAGCTCACTGCAGGATGATAAGAAGATCAAACCTTTAGTTAATAGAAGTTTGCAAAAGAAATTTCTGTTAATCTTCATCGACAAGGCCTTTAATTCAAATTCTTCTAGGTAGGTAAAGTGGGGGAAGCAGAAGATTATTATGAGACTGTGGCTAACGTTGCCTTTAGCTCAAAATAATCTGCATACCACAGAGGCACATCTTGGGGTGACTCATTCTGGATCCCCACAGTACTATCTGATTACCATTTAATTGAACTAATTCTCACCAAATGGACAAGTAGTTTTGAAAGATTCCTACAAAGAAATCCATAGACTGAAAATAATATTAATAGTGTGAGCAAAATCAAACTCAAAAAATGGCAGAGCTAACAATTTTCTATTACTCATATGAGATCCATGATAATATCTCCGACAAGGGTGTTGACCAAGAAAAATTTCAAATTTATAAAAAAGACTACTAGAGATTTATATCATTATAGTCAACAAGCAACCTAAGTGTATACTGGGCCTGGAGATATTAGATAAAAATGGTATAACTATGCCATCATAATCATCAAGACATGTCAATTCTGTACATGCAGAACATGAAGACAAACCTCCATCATTTTGGGGGGAGGGATATTCCAAGTCATGCAATACTTAGCTATGTACTTCTGTGAGCTAGTATTAAATGTAATAAACATGCTTAGAATTTGAGTGAAATCTCTTTCACTAAATAGTAAAAGGCAAAATGTCAGTTAATTATTATTATTATTATTTTTTACAGAGACAGAGAAAGAGTCAGAGAGAGGGATAGACAGGGATAGACAGACAGGAACAGAGAGAGATGAGAAGCATCAATCATCAGTTTTCCATTGCGACACCTTAGTTGTTCATTGATTGCTTTCTCATATGTGCCTTGATTGTGGGGCTATAGCAGACCGAGTGACCCCTTGCTCAAGCCAGTGACCTTGGGTCCAAGCTGGTGAGCTTTGCTCAAACTAGATGAGCCTGTGCTCAAGCTGGCGACCTCGGGGTCTCGAACCTGAGTCCTCCGCATCCCAGTCCGATGCTCTATCCACTGTACCACTGCCTGGTCAGGCTCAGTTAATTATCAATATTATTGAAAAAAAAATCTACTGGTATCACTGTTCTCCATGGTTAAAGTGACTGGATTAGTACAGAGAGAGGATGACAACACATATAAATGCATTTTATGGAAAGACACACAGACAACATTGTTGATTTGAAGAAAAGGTTTTAGAACACAGGATGTGTTGTGACAGTTAGCTATATGGTGGGAAGCAAGTTGCTAACATGTTTCACCTTAAGTCTTTGCCATACTATTTGATAATACTTAGATGTATGTAGGCACACTTTCCCTTCCAGGAATATACCCGTGCCTTTCCTTTCTCCCTCTTCTTCCCCACGGGGCGTGCATCTCCTAACCTGTAAGGGACCCAAAGGACTTGCAACCAGGGGAGCAATGGGCAGCAGCAACTCGTCCAGAGCTAACCCCCTAAACCTGGCTCCATGGTTCTCTTCTCCCGACTTCTTAGTGAGCCACAGCAGCCTCGCCTGGGCTCATTTCTTTCCTACATCTTTAGAGAACAAAAGCAGCCCTGCCCAGGCTCTCTCATATTGCTTCTATCCTAGACCCTTTCTTGTTTCACTGTCTCCAGCTTTAATAAATGTACTCTCAAAATAAAAATTAAAAAAATACAAAAAAAGAAAGGAGAAAGAAAAGATGTGTTTATAATATGAAAGACTTATTTAGTATAATATGCTGTGTGTTTTTTATGTGTAAAAGTAAGCCCTGAGTAGAATACATGTAAAACTCATCTACTGCATTACTCATTTATAAATTACAACTATAAAAAAATTGAAGTTGGTAGAGCACAACCAGATGTCAGTAATATGGTCAATTTGAAGAAAGTCAAAATACAGTAGAATTTTTACAACACCTTGTAATGAGATGTGGAATGAGACTGTGGAAATCTTTATTTTACTCAAAGGTTTACTGATTATCTCAAGGCAAAAAATTTAAACGTTTTTATCTTTCTCCCTTCCTATCTGCCTGTCCCTGTCTGTCTCTTCCTCTCTCACAAAAAAAAAAAAAAAAAAAAAAGAATTTAAATATTGTAAAATCAAAAGATGTGCTTTTTTTTTTTTTTAACAAAAGGACAAGTATTCCAAATTTGTTGACTTCTGTTGTGCTGGCTCTTGTGACTGTCACAAGTGTGTCTGCACACATGTGCACCCACACACACAGTATTCCTTCAGGCAAAGGTAATATTTTAGCAATGAATGTAACTTTGCTTTAAAAGTATCACATTATGGGAAAGTACTTTGAAATAGATATTTGAAACTATTACCATTATCATGTAATTTTAATGCCAAAATGAAGTGTGTTGATGTCATCTAAAAAACTGTCATAGCCACAGTCTTCAAAATTAAGAAGTATTCTTTTAAACCCATTTTATAATCTTCCAAATAAAGTTTTAAGAATTTAAAAAATCTCATTTTCAAAAACATTTGCCAGAACAACTGATTAAAACATCATCGAGGATGTTGCCTTCATGGACAAAAAAGAGTTTTCTGGCAGAATTTCACATTTGCAAAATTAATAGATAGGATTTAAACAGTGAGAATTATGATTTAATAAGTGTAGTCAAAGATAGATTTCTCCTATTTGGGTCTATTTCTTTGTGAGATTGCTTTTGGCAATAACATCCATTAGGACCAAGTATTGACATTAACTGAACTTAAAAGCATACTTTCTAGTCTCATAAAATATTAGACTAAGATTTATTAAACCCATTTTTAATCATGATGCTTTTACTAAACTGATTTTTGCTACTAATTTAAAGTGAAAAGAAAAAGGTATGTTGTACCATTCATTAAAATGAAGTAATTTAAAATTGTTTCATATATGAAAAAATGCTCATCTTACTAGCTATTTGAGAAATGCAATCAAAACCACAATGAAATACCACCTCACACCTGTTAGATTGGCTACTATCAATAAGACAAAAGTAATAACAAGTGTTGGAGAGACGGTGAAGAAAAAGGAACCCTCATTCACTGCTGGTGGGAATGTAAACTGGTACAGCCATTATGAAAGAAAGTATGGTGGTTCCTCAAAAAATTAAAAAGAGAACTACCATATAACCCAGCAATCCTTCTACTGGGTATCTAGCTCCAAAACTCAAAAACATTGATACGTAAAGACACGTGCACCCGCATGTTCATCGCAGCATTATTCACAGTGGCCAAGACATGGAAACAACCAAAGTGTCCCTCGATAGAGGACTGGATAAAGAAGCTGTGGTCCATATATACAATGGAATACTACTCAGCCATAAGAAATGATGACATAGTGACATTTACGACAACATGGATGGCCCTTGATAACATACTGAGTGAAATAAGTAAATCAGAAAAAACTAAGAACTGTATGATTTTACACACAGGTGGGATATAAACCTCAGACTCATGGACATAGATAAAAGTTAAGTGGTTACTGGGGAAGATAGGTGTGGGGGAGGGGTGTGTAGGAGGGAAGTAAAGACGGAAAGGGATGATGTGATGGAGAGTGATTTGACTTTGGGGGATGGGCACACAACACATCAACAGTTCAAATGCTATAGAGATGTTTATCTGAAACCTATGTACTCTTATTGATCAAGGTCACCCTGTTAATTTTAATTCTTTAAATAAAAATTATTTTTTCATCTTTACCACATCCTTTAAAAGTTTTTAGTGTGCTTTATAATATATATTTATACACTGCATGTGCATATCATTTATAAATAAGTAAATTGGAAATATCAGGCTACAGGTAGAAGGAATAAAACTCGATGCTTAAACGAGACAACTATGGCAGCAGTTGGCAGTGAGTACATAGTGGGTGCTCCCAGTTAGAGTTTCATTTCCCCTCTTGGGGACAAGTTTGATGTGAGAGATGAAAAGAAGAAAGTCAAGATGTCTTCCAAGTGTGGCCTGCTGGAGAGGGGCTGGTGCTATCATCCACTAGCCTGTTGTTCTGGTGCACTCCTGGGAGGAAATTAGGAATTTGAATTTGGATGTTTTCAAGGGCCTAAGAACCTCTAAGTGGAGATGTGCTCCAGGAAATTGGTTATACCTTCTGCAGCTCTGGAGCATTCTGGGCTGGAAATGAGGTTCAAGAGTGATTAGCAGGCAGAAGGTTGTTAAAACCATGAAAGTGGGTGAGATCCCCAGAGTAGGCCAGCTGAATGGGAATGGAGGCAAGGGTCATGCCACAATCAAATCTTTCTAGTGTATGTATGTGCAAAATTTAGACAGAGAGCGGGGAGGTGGCGCCAACTCTGGGAACAGTGTATTCCAAACATTCAAGGAAGGCGTGGTCAGCAGGTTCAAATACTGGGAGAGGTTAGTAAAGGAATTATAACACACTCGCTGGCACTGGCAACTAGGGTCGGTGAGAACTTGGGAGTGGCAGGTGTTTAAGCCAGAGAATAGAGGGGCTGGAGAGAGAGGTAGGTGTGTGCTTGCGTGCGTGTGTGTGTACGCGCGCGCCTGTAGGGTCAGGATTTTCAAGGGACCTTACGGGCGTCCAGGAGAAAACTTAAGCTTGCGGGTCAGTTCAGCTACAAGGCGTAAGTCACCCGTTTCAAGGCGGTTGGCACCAGAGTCTCACCTTGGGAAAGTCCCGGCGAGGGAGGAGGTTCCGGCAAATCCTGACACTGTCGGCAGCGGCCTCGGGGCCCGTGGGTGGCAGCGGAGGCGAGGTCCGGGGAGCCTGGCTGCAGTCTGACCTGGGCTGAAGCGGCCGCCGCCCGCGGCGTCTCTAGTCTCCCGTGGGCAGCGCGGCCCGGGCGCTCAGCTGGCTGCGGGCTGACCCGTGCTGCGGCGGAGGCCGGGTCCGCGCCCCTCTGCTGCCGGCTCCTAGTCTCTCCTCGGCTCCTCCCTCAGGTATGGCACCGACTGAGGAGGCGCACGGCTCGGTGGCTCCTTCCCTGCGGAGGCAGCTCTCCTTCTCCCTCGGGGCGGGCCCTGGCCCTGGCCCTGGGGTCGGGGCTCCGCAGCGCTGCGCCCTGGGCGCTCGGCTCCCGCCGTGGCGTGGCCGCACTGCGGCTCCGCCGGGCGCGGGCGGGGGCGGCCTGGCCGGGATCGGGCCCGGCTGGCTGCAGGGGCCGCAGTCCCCTCCGCGGTGCTTACGGCGCGCTCTGCCCGGAGCTGCCACCTGCGCTCCAGCCCGGCTGCCCGCCCCCCCTGGGGCTTACGACATGGTCCGGGACCCCGAGGCGGTGAGTGCGCGTGATGCTGCGCTGCTGACCTTGGGTCGGCGCCCCGCGGACACCGCGGCCCGGGCGGGAGTCGGAGCGCCGCGGGGTCGGACCTCAGCTCCGGGCTCCCCAGCTCACCGAGGCCCGCCGCCGACCCCGGGCTCCCCCTTGCGGGACCCCCGCCCCTGTCTCTGCGGTGGCCCGGGCCCTGAGGCCTCAAGTGAACCAGCCGCCTCTCAGCAATTTGGCGTCCTAGACTGGATTCACAAGATTTAGAGAAATTAAACGATTCGGGACTTGCCGCCGCTTAAGCGCCCGGTACTTGAGGAGTGGCTGAATGCTTACTGCGGAGGGGGACTTCCACCTGGAGTCAGGGGCAAGGACAGCATGACAGGATGGTGGGTCGTTTGAGGTCTTCGTCCTTATCTCTTTGGCTGTCTCCTGGCAAAGGAGTTGTATTGCGCTCTGACCAGTCTGCTCTCTGCCCTTGAACTTCCTGGTAGCTGCCTTCCCAGGGTAGCTGCTAATGGCTTGTCTTAGCTGGCAAAAGGCTCTAGGGTGAATTCTGAGAGGCTTGCTAACTACTGTATCATTTCCCCAGGCAGTTAGACCCTTGTATATGCTCAAAAGCTTGGTAATAACAAGTTAGCAAAGGAGCTAGGGCGAGAGCTGGAAGCACTACATTGTTTCCCAGAAAACAAGACATCCCCCCAAAATAAGACCTAGTGCAATTTTTTTTTCAAGCTTAGAAATATAAGGCCTCCCCTGAAAATAAGGCCTAGCATGTCTTTAGGAGCAAAAATTAACATAAGACACTGTCTTATTTTCAGGGAAACAGGGTAGATTGTTGTACGTGGAAATAGTCACAAGAAATTCTTGATGGGAGTTCAGAGTTTGGCTGGTTATGCTGATGTTTGTGATGACATGACTACAGTTATTAATAAATGTTGATTTTTTTTTTCTTCAACAATAAATGTGAATTCTTGTTCATGGAAAAATAAGACATCCCCTGAAAATAAGACCTAGCGCATCTTTAGGAGCAAAAATTAATATAAGACACTGTCTTATTTTCAGGAAAACACGGTAGGAGGTATTTTAGCATGGTTCTGGCTCTTCCCTGGATGTGGTGACCAATGGTCTCCAGGGAAAAGCTGGCTGCAGCTGGAACCCGCCTAGGCTCTGTGAAGCATTACTGCCCAGGGCTAGTCAGTCCGTGGAGCCAGGCAGACAGAGCCAGGCAGCTCTCACCTCTCAGTGCTGCCAGCAGGTTTTAGCCTTGCTTGGGTGCAACTGAGAGGGGCTGGCTTGCTCTGAAGATTATGTTAAGAGGCTGCCCTGTCTAAGAATCATGGGGATTGCATAGATGGGTTACTGGAAGATTCTTGGGCCTCTCAGCCCCACCTCAGTCCCACTTCAGTTCTTCTGAGATCCTGGATAAGGGGAGAGTGGCTCTCAGGTCAGTCGAGAAATGGTGCAAGATGAGGCCCATTTCTTTTGTCCTTACACTAGGTGAATTACTCTTCAAATGGCTCCAAAAAATCAATCCCAGATCTTGAAAATATTATGGGAAGATAAAAAGTAGCCTTAGAGAAAAGCAGGAAGCTATCTTTTCTTCCCTAAAGCTCCTCATTGGCCTTCCTGGTTCTTCTCCCATATTTATCAATCCCTTAGTTCTTCTGTGTGCTGGCTGCATATCTAGGACAGAGACCATGGTTTTGGGCTTTGATATATGAGTGGCTAGGGCATAAGAGTGGGTGGCTCATGGCTGGAGTGCTGACCATCCAAACTCAACAAGAAGTATCTTTCATAGAGAAGGCTGCTTTTCCTGATCCAGTTTCATATTTAACCATAGTTTCTCCTTGCACCCAAGTAGGAGCTTGAGAGAAAGTCTGGCACACCCTAGTACTCCATAAACACTGTTGAATAAAAGGGTTCAGAGTCTAGATGAAAATTCATGTTCATTTCCTCAGTTGGACTCTCTCATACCTGATGTCATGATGACAATGAAGTTGATAGATTATACTGACAAAGCACATACCCGGGTGTTGTTCTAAGCACTTTACCTATGCTAACTTATTTGATTGTCACGGCAGTACTATTATTAACCCTATTTTATAGGGAATAAACTGAGGCAGAGAAGTTCAACCACTTGCCCAAGGTCATGCAACTAAGTGATGGAAGAGGACTCAAACCTTGGTAGTCTGGCTAGAGTCCATATTTTTAACCATACATTGTACTGACACCGAGCGTGTTATAAGTAGATTAATCATTAACTCATTCACTCATTCATTATTTTTGTCTGTTTATTCACCAAATATTTACTGATGCCTACTATATTCCAGGCATGGGGACACAGAAGGGAGTGAAATGGGCAAGGTCTGTCACGGAGCTGATATCCAGCAGGTGAAGCCCCTTTGCCCCACTCCCATGTGAGTCATGTGCACCTCAGTAAATGAAACAAAATGAACTCGTATAGGCAAGCCCACAGCATTCTTTTGAAGAGAAGACATAATTTTCTTGATAGGACATGATTTGATTCCAGCCTTTCCTGTTTCTGGGTGTTTGTGAGGGGCACTTAAATGATGAAAGAGAGGGTTGTCTGGTCTCCTGGGCAGGAGATACAGGCCCTTGGCCTGGTTTTCATAGATTGTCTTAAATGTTTCTTCAGAAGGGAAATAGGGCTTAGAGCTTGGAACCAGTGCCTCTCAGTCCAAGAAGACTTCTAGGCCATGAGGAGCAGTGACATGTTGGGCTCAAGGTGGAATTGTGAGGTTCTACGTGAAGTTTGCCCTCCTGAGACAGAGCCACAGTTTCCTCTTAAACTGCCACTGTTCTGGAGGGTCTTGAATCATTTAGGCTCCAGTGGGACCCTTGCCTATTGTCCTAGCCGGTATCATTTTAGCAGGGGTGCTGCCTATCTCTGTCTGGACCTGATGCAGTGGGTCTCACCCATAGCTGACCCCAGGAAGGCAGCTTTCTCTAGGTTGGAAAATGAAGGCTCATTGTGGAAGGCATTTTCCAAAGCCCAGGCCATGGGATATGAGTAGGTATTTTTTCCTTTGGGGGCAGTGGTGGGAGGGTCAGATAAGTCTTTTGGGTTAAACAGAGTTAAGCAACTTTCTTTACTGTAGGACTTCTTAGATGTTTAGAATCTGCTAGTAGGAATTGTGTATGAATTCCTATAAGGTACTATAGTTTGCGGTATTTTCCTTTCATGTTTTACAGATTATATTTGGAACATGCATGTTTAGACTAAGGCTATCCGAAGTCTGGTTCCAGGTGCAGAGTGAAATTTCCTGATTGTGTTAGGTCCAGGGAGTTTCTCAGATGCATGGGTTAGGATGCTCCCATTGCAGGAGGCCCCCCCCCCCCAGAACCCTCCCTTCCCCCAAACATACCAGCAGAAGGAACCATTTGCCCCTTCTCCCTTCTGGCAGAACAGTACTAAGGACTAGAATTTTTTTTTTCTATGATTTAAGTACGTTTAATTATTTAATGAATAAATATTACCCTCTTCTAGGTTGCTTGCAGCCTGTTGTTTGCACTGTTCATGAAACAGCTGTGAGGACAGGTGGGTGGTAATCTCTGGTGGCTAGAGCCCAGAAGTGGCCCGAGGATCATGTGTCAACCATGTAATCCTGCTCTGTACGCACAGAAATTATTATGTGGGCTCAGGAAAGCACGACTTCATGATTGGACATGAGAAGGTGACTCAGGCCCAAATGAGGGCTAGCGCCAGCCTCCCCAGTAAACAACTGGCCCATCAGTTCTGAGCTATTCTTCCCAGGATTTCAGCAGCACCACAGAAATAGCTGTTTTGCTCATGGTTATTTCCCAGACCCATGCCGCTTGTCTGAGTCTCTGGGAGTCTGTCCTGAGGCTTCCCACACAGGGTCGTCCTTCTGAAGGGCAGATGAAGAGTGGAGCTTTGTGCCGTGTGATTCTGCTTTAAGCCACTGTGCTCGCTTTTAGAGGACTGCTCCTGGGGGTCACTGGAGGCAGCCCCACCGTCCCCGGTGGGAGTGGCAGCTGCTGGTGGCAGGCCGAGTGAGTCTAGCCACCGTGCAGGAGGCTTCTCAGAGCTGGAGGGACACGTGGGAGCCGTGAACGGCAGTAAGGAGAGGGTGGGGAGGATGGGTTATGTGGGTTGGGCGGAACATACTTGTGTGTGTGTTTGTGTGTGTGTACGTGTATACGCAGTCACACTCTGGTAGAGCTAGTTAGGCTGCCCTGTCACATGACGTGCAGGTTACTTTGGGCAAGAAAGGAAGGTGTGGAACAAGGCACGTCAGCTTGTCATCCTAGCTTGCGCCTGCTTTAGTCTCCCTCTTACTGAGTCTCTGTCCTATCCTGGGAAAGGAGGGAGCAGTGTATCGACCTTCCCTCTCTTAGAGGAGAAGGGGAGGGTGGGGCTCATCTTGTCAACTGGGCTTAGAGCTCCCCCTGCCAGTCCTGGGGTGCCCTCAGGAGGGTTGGTTTGGGTGGTGCCTTCTGAGGGGAGGCAGCAAAGGGGATGGTATTGCATATTACTGCTCAGCACTCAGATGGGGTCTAGACGTTAGAGGAAACTGAGCTTATCTTATCTGTGGTTGGTCAGGAAGGCTATTGCATTGGGGCAGCAGTGGTTTTAGTTCCTGGCTCTGGAGAGAGCTGTGAACAGGGCCAGGGCTCTGTACTCAGGATATAGCAGCCGTGGATAACTGGCATGACCTGAGCCCTTTAGGACTCTTGGAAATTTTCCACTTGCATTTCATATTCACGGGAGATTTTCCAGCCCAGACTTTTCCTGCTCTTACTCAAGGCTGCTCACAGATATGCAAAGCAGATACCTCCCACCCCAGCAGCGGCAGATAGGACCCAGCTCGCTGCGCTTACACTGACTCAGCTCAGCCTTCCGGGCAGCACGCAGTCCCTGGCCTGAGTGCGTCACCTGTGTGGCATCCTCGAGCAGCCATGGACACTCCGGTGCCAGGATCAGGTCTGTGTCGTGGGTTCTGACGATAGGAGTCTGGCAGGAGCAGGGAACGGCTTCATTTATGTCGGGAGGGGATTGAAGTGGGACTCTGTTTCCTTCCTGGAGGGGCTGTGGCACCATGAACAATTGCAGTTGGGTGACATTGGTGGCCTTTTACAGCTTTCTAACTTTGGGGCACTTCTGCAAGCTCATCAGAGGGTGTTGTATGTAATAGTGAGACAAGCTGCAGTATCACTAGCCAGTGCAGGTGAATTCACAGTGAAACCTCTCAGTCTGCTGGTTCTAGCCGACAGAAAGTTGAAAACCAGGCTTGAGCGAGCAGCTGGAACTGGAGCTCTGCTTTGCATCTGCGGAGTGGGCTTTCCTCGGCGGCGGCAGCCTGTGGCCTGGCCTGTGTCTGTAGGTCTGAGAGGAGAGACGAGCAATGCAGGAAGGGTGGGCAAGTGGGAACTGTCTGCCAACGTGTCTAGAAGACAGCAAGTATACAGGAGGCTCCTAGGCCACTGACTTAGTAACCAACTAGGTTACTAAGGCACAGAATGAAGCCTTTACCAATTATTTAAGACATTGGTAGTAGTTCTGCAAGAGATTCATAGGAATCTTGTAGAAAAAGGAGGGTCTGTGGGGACATGCTACTCTATGACCCCTGAGCCTTGTGAGTCTGGGTTAAGGGGCTATGGAATGCAGCATCTCCCTAGTAATTGACTACAGGACCTGGTTAACCAGCAAATAGGTTTTTATTTCTTATGGGACCCAGTTTGAAAAAGGCCGATTGAAGCTATTTAAGCTAAAGAAAGAGGAAAATCTTTTGTAGAAAGATGCAGAATAAGTTTAGTTGACTTGAGCAAGCTAAAAATATACTGCTCACAGAAATTAGGGGATATTTCAAAATGAATATGAAGTGATAAAAGAAAGAAGCATTTGATTTTTTTTTATTAAACAAAAACATCAGAAAAGCAAACAAGTCAAAGAAAATTGTTCATTTGTGCAAATGAGATGCAAAACCCACTTTTAGTTTATCGGTGAAAATGCGCTATACAAAAGTCTGAAAGTACTGGAGTATCTGCACGTTCTCTGATCCCCTCATTTTTGTGAGCAGTGTACTTCATGAAAAAATATGGCAAGATCTGGCGTAAGAGCCCTCAGAGATGAAAGGCCCTCCCCAATGCCCATTTCTGAGGGGGCCTGGTGGGCTGTGGCCGGGTCAGGCTTGTGTGTGTGGGGGGGTAAGGCATAGGGGACGGGAAGGTGGTAGTGGTGGGCTGCTTCTGTCCAGGGCGAGAGCTAACACAGATGGGTCTCAGTGGGTAAGCCCCTTTGGGCCAGCCTCTCTCTCGTGTGGGTTAGGTGGGGGAGGACTCTGTCAAAACCTGGGATGTTGAAGTTTGATTTGTTTTGCTATTTTTCTTTCTTTTGAACTCTTCAGCCTCTTCATTTCCTTTCTGTCTCCTTTGTGTTTGTTAAAATGACATTATAACAGCATTGATGATCAAAATCAGATATTTTCATATTATTGTCATCAAAGCATGGGTATATAGTTTTATGTATTTTTTCACTTACTGTTATTTTGTAAGATATTTTTATGTGGCCTCATAATTGTAATTTTGGTTGCTCAACAATTTTTTTCAGGTGAGTATGCTCTAATTTGGGCATTTTAAAGCTATGCACATAAACATCGTTGGGCCTTTTCCTTCCTTCAGATTCTTTTCTTAGAAGCAATTTCCAGAACACGTTAAATGGTTTGGACACTTCCTGGCATTTGCTGCTCCTTGCGTGGGGCCTCCTCGATGTCAACGTGAGACACGATGTGAGGTTTTAGAATGTGGCCTCCGAGCTGGGGGGGTGCCGGTCCGGATTTGTTCTGATCTAATGGCTCCCCCGGGTCTAGTTCTCTGTCTTTCTTTCCATTCCTCTCCCCTGTCACCTTCTTTTCGCAGCCTTAGCTCTGACGGTTTCCAGCTTCTCCTTCGCTCTGCTATCTGAACCTGACAATCTGCAGGAAGCTCTGTTCCTCTTCCTCTTTGCAGGCCAGGCTTCTGCTGCTGTCTTGGTCTCTGCCACCGCAGACTGGCACAGTTGCGTGTCGAGTGCCTCTGTTCCAACCAGTCCCCCCCCCCATTCAACCCCCTGGGGGTGAGAGAGGCCGGGAAAGGGAGGGTCCTGGTGCGGAGGGAAGGAGGAAATTGTTTCCTCAGTTAAGGGGCCCACAGATGTGCTCTCACTGTCAGTTACTAGCCTGCTTTCCTCCTTCCTGTCTGTGTCATGAATTAGACCCACGTGCTGCAGAGAAGACCCAAACAGCAAGCCTCCTGGGCATTGGAAACCTCTCTGGTACCTAGAATTATGTCACTTAGAACTGAGAGGGCCTTGGGGACCACTCAGCCTCACCCCTTTATCTCACAGCAGGGAGAAAATGGTGATGTGCGGAGAATAAATGTTCCAACGTTGCTTAGTGAGCCCTTCCTCCCCTGTAATTGCTTCCTCTCCCTGCCAGACAGCCACTGGACACTGTCTCACCTTCATGCTCATCTGCTGGGCTGACAAAACCACTTCTCTCTTTAATCTGCCCGAAAGAAACCATGGTAATAGGTGGACCAGAAACACTTCTTCCAGAGCCACTCCTCGTGAGCTCACAGTTGAAAGGATATCGTATTCACTGATTCCGTTAAGTGAGATGCTGGGACAGTGGGGACACCTTCCCTGATGCCCAGATGGACAAGGAGAAGCAGCAAAGCATAGTGGTTAAGAGTCCAGATGGGACCAGGTGCTAGGCTCAAATCCCTTAGCAGAAACTCAGAGGGGAACAGGGGAGCCAAGGCTGAGAGCAAGCATAAGTCTCTGCTCACTTACTAAAAGTGTGGCCCTGGCAAATGGGCCCTCTGTGCCTTCATGTTGTCATTTGTAAAATGGGAATAATAGGATTATCTGAGCTAATAAGTATAAAGGCAGAATGTACTTAATAAGTGCTCTATAAGTGTTGGGAAAAAAGACAGAAAGACAGAAAAGAAAGGAACCAACCAGGTGATTAAGGCCAGCTGCTGATAGTAAGGAACGAGTATGCACAGAGGTAGATAAAGGCAAGCTTCTTTGGGATAGTGACTTTTCAGCTGGGCTATGAAAGGTATAGTATCCCTGTCTCCAAACCTTTACCGTTGTCCCTCCTTATCCATAGTTTTAGTTGCTATGGTTTCAGTTACCTGCGGTTGACTGTGGTATGGAAATATTAAATAGAAAACTCCAGAAATGAACAATTCATACGTTTTAAATTGCACACCCATTTGAGTAGCATGATGAAATCTCGTGCTCGCCTGTTCTGTCCTACCTGGAATGTGAATCGTTTCCTTTTCCTGCATCTCCACGCTGTAGACGCTTCCCACCCGTTAGTCACTTAGCCATCGCAGTCATCTGACCCACTGTCTTGCAGTGCTTGTGTTCAAGTCACCCTTATTGTACTTAATAATGTCCTCCAAGCCATTCACATAACTTTTATTGCAGCATATCGGTATAATTGTTCTATTTCAGTGTTAGTTATTGTTAGTCTCCCACTATGCCTAATTTATCAATTAAACCTTATCATAGGTATGCATGTATTGGAACAATGATAGTATATAAAGGGTTCAGTATTGTCTGGGGCGTTAGGCACCCACTGGGGGTCTTGCAGTGTGTTCCCCATAGATAGTGGGGGTGGGGGTACTGCTATATTTTATTTGCTGTTTCTTGGTAGAAGTTCCAGAGGGCTTGGAACACGGTGGAACCATGAACACAATTTCTTTCTTTTCAGCAAAAGGCCTTGTTTTATGTGATGAAAAATGCAGCCTTGGAGTCCTCATGGCTCTGCTGTTGTCACCTCGTGGGACCTGAAGCTAAAGCATTTAATTAAATGCTTTGGGCTTCCCCTCTGTGCAGAGGGAGTGAGGCTTGGTCATTGTTGCACCGGGACTGGCTTCCTCCTAGTCTGCAGGAGGAGGGTGCTGACCTCCCCTTTCCCTTCTCCATCATGGACATAGAGCTGGGAAGGGCAGGGCTCCTGGCGAGCTTCTGATTCCCTGAAGTCAGGCAAATGGAAGCACCCTTAGTCGAACGGTTCATTCTTTGACTTCCAAACACTTGCTTTCTCATGAAAGATGAGTGGCCCCTACACTCTTCACATCCAATTACTTGTTGAGCTAGTTTTAAAAATTGGCATGCTGGGTTTGGTCGGAGGAAACCCCGAGTAGACAGCTGACCCTGAGAAACTGGGGGCCTGGCCTGGCCCTTATTTCAGTACCTTCTCTTCCCTCACACGGTGACACAGCCCAGGCAGTAATTCATGAAGGTTAATGCTTGTTCTTCTTCTGCTAGCCGAGATGCCGCGCCAATTCCCCAAGCTGAACCTCTCCGAGGTGGACGAGCAAGTCCGGCTCCTGGCCGAGCAGGTGTTTGCCAAAGTGCTGCGAGAAGAGGACAGCAAAGATGTCCTGTCCCTCTTCACCGTCCCGGAGGACTGCCCCATCGGCCAGAAGGAAGCCAAGGAGAGGGAGCTGCAGAAGGAGCTGGCGGAGCAGGAGTCTATGGAGACTGTGAAAAGGTTTGTTCCCGTTACTCAGCGGTCATGTGCACAGCTGTGCAGACCCAGGCAGACTGTGGGCATTTGTCCTGAGATAAGGTGGCTCGTGGGAACTATCCCACTCTGAGTGCCAGCCTTGTATTTGGAGACGTGGGGTGGCCCCAGGCTCAGGGGCCTAGTCAGCCCTGGAGGGTAAAGAGGAGCATCACTGTAGAGACCCTCGTCCACACTGCCCTGGCCTAACAGAGGGCAACTTTATGGGCTGACTGGTCCGTAGGACCTTCTGTGTCTTATGAATTGAGCATCTGAGACCTTTAATAATGAAGAGTTCTGGCCTTTTTTATTACCAGGAATAAGAGGTCTCTGACTCCAGTTTCCATTATAGAGCAACACTGGGCCTGGCATCTGTAAAAAGAGATTGTCCTCCTCTCATCAATGCACAGGCGAATGGCAAAAATGAACACCTTCTTGCCCTAAGTCCAAACGGTGCTCCATGGTTTCCAGAGATTCTCTGCAAACTCCCCTCCAGAAATGTTGTTCTGTCCTGTCCTATGAGGGTGTTGTGGCCTTGTTTTGCCCTGCTCTCCCCTCTTTGACTGGAAGCTCCCTGAAGACTGTATCTGGCTCCCACGGCACCCCCAGGATCCCACCCAGGACTTAGCCTGTGAGCAGTGGATGTGTCACGAGGAGAGACATCCTATTTCCCCACTGCCACTATAGCGACTACAGCACAGTGGCCAGAGCTCCCTAGACCATTGTGTTCTGCCACGCACTAGGCTGCTCTGTCACCTTGGGCAAATCAGGAGACCTCTTTGTGCCCCAGTTTCTTCCTCACCTATAAAACGAGGGTGGTAAGTGTGGTTGCTTTCATGAAGTGTCGTGAGGATTGAGGGAATCAACATCTGTAAAAGGCTTAGGACAGTGCCTGGGCCACAGTCAGCCCCATGCGTATTTTCGCTCTCTGACTTCCTGCTGCCGAGATGGAGAGGGCAGCAACAGCAGCCGCCTTGACCATGGGCTGTGTGCCGGGCTATGCACGGTCCTTCATTCTGTCATCTCTGCATCACGCTTATCGACTGGATATTCGGGGGCTCTCAATTTTGCAGATTAGAAAACTGAGGTTTGGAGAAGTTAGATGAATTTGCACAAGGACTCATAAGTGAGTGACAGAGCAGGGACTAAAACACGTCTTTTGAATGCAGAACCCCATACTTTGACCATGAGGCTCTCCCACTGTTAGCCAGGGGTGGGGTCCTTGGTTCCACCTATAGTCACTGGAATGACCTAGGTGTTGCTCCCCGGGATATAATTGCCGGCTTTGGAGTGGAATGGAAGGGAGCTGGGCCACAGCTCCACCCTACCCCCGACTCTTTTCTACCAAATGACAGCATGGTCCCTGACTATCTGTCCAATGTCTCAGTGTCTGTCCTCTGGGGCTGTGCACCCCCCTCCCCCAATTTGGCCTTTCAGTTTCACTGCTCAGTAGAGCTGCCGTTATGCAAATATTCACGTGTGGGCAGTTTTGTGGAGGAAGTCTGTCCCCAGCTTCCTCTTCATCTCTGGAATATAAACGCTGTTAGGGAGCCTTCCTACAAGGAGCCCACAGGCCTGAAGCCAGCAGCAGGTCTCCAGATATGCAGAATCAGTAGGTTTGTGTTTCAAATTGTGACATAAGATGGGGCTTCCAGTTTGGAAAAAGCCCTCCCTAGCCTGGCTCCTCTGATAAGCCTGAATATTCTTGGTACTTGGAGAAATCTTTCAAATTTAAAAAATTTTTATAATCATTTTCTTTTTCTCTCTTATTTAAAGAAAGAAAAAGAAAAAAGAAAAGGACCATTCTTAGGCTACTACTGTAAAAGCCAAAGCTAGAACCAGGAAGTAAAATAGCTTCATACAAAAAAGAAGGAAAACTTGATCTGTGAGCAAGGAAGATGAATACCTAAAACATGGCGGCTTGCTGTGTAAGATTCCAGTAAACTGAGCTGGGCTCAGACGTCTCCTTCCAGAATTGGGGGGCCGAGTTCAGAAAGCTGGTGCTCCAGGCTGCTCAGAGAAGCACTTGTTTTTACAGGCTAGGCCCCAGTCAGGAGGCCAGCAGGGCCCTGCCTCCTTAGGAAGATGACATTGTCCAGGTCTCTGGACGCAGGGATGGCTCAAGATGAGAGGGAGGGGTGGACTCTCGATGGAATTAAAGTCAGGAGGCGAAGGGAAGAAAATAGGAAAAGACTAGTGGTATACAGAAGCTATCTTTTGTTCACTTTGAATCTTACCATGTTGCCTACCCCACAAAAGTACATATATGTAGTTGGAACTTAGCCAACATTGACAACATGAAAAATTTCTGAGCAACCAAAATGCACAATAGTGCTCCCCACGACTCCTATTTATTCTTCTTTATAGACAGCTTTATTAAGTTATAATCCACATAACATACTAGCCACCCATTTAAAATGTACAATTCAATAGTTTTTATTATATTTGCAGAGTTGTACAACCATCACCACAATCAATTTTAGAACATTTTTAGCATCCCCAGAAGAAATCCATATTTTTAGCTGTCATTTCCTCTAAAACTCCCATCTCATTGTCTATTATTACTTTACACAGATACTAGTAAGCTTGGTTATCTTGTTTCTCATCCTGTGACAAGTTTAAGGAAACAAATTAGAAGTAAGAGAAGGATTTCTACAGATCGAGTCACAGAAGTGATATGCGGTAATTGTGATCACAGGCTTTGGAACCAGTCCACTGGGTTCAAATGACAGCCCCATCTTTTACTGTGGAGTGACCTTGGGCAAGGATCCTGACTTCAGGAGCCCATTTTCTGATCTGCACAGTGAGGATAATTAAAGGGCCTAGCTTGTGAGAATTAAATGAGCTAATATACATGACTGCTTAGCACAGTGCTTGGAACATCATTAGTGTTTCTGGTTTTGTTATTATTGTTATCTGACAGTCAACAGTGAGGAAAAATTATGAAGAGTGGATGGAGAATTCGAAGCATAGCAGTCTCAGAGCAAAACGCCTAGAAGATGGTGACTGGATCGTACAATGCTGACCCCGAGTCACCGAGAGAACTTTAGATCAGGTTCAGCATGCTTTAAGATACAGGAATTATGATTTTCACTTTAAAAAGCCACACCGAAGTTGGTATTTTTAAAAATCAGAGTAGAAAGGGGACAGACTTTATCTGAAAAATTTAGCTCTCCAGAATGGCTACTTGCTCCAGAATGTCATAAAGGAAGTAGGTGAACAGATATTTGCTATGAATTGAGCATAGCCCAGCTGAAGCATTGTTCCATCATTTTATTTTCTGAAACTTCTTCAGTCAGGGTTGGGTAACTCCTTTACTCAGGGCCTTTGACAAAGGAGCTTCATTTGAAACAGTCAATTCATCTGCTTTTCAAGTTGAGAATTTAAGACCTAATTTAAAAGGTAGAAAAGATTGCACTTCATTTTGACCTCAGGGATCTTTCGGGAGGAAGGGCAGCCGGGAAGGACCCGGGAAAGGAAGACAGGGAGGAGGCAGGTGAATGGAGTCCTACCCTTGGTCAGCGGGGCGGGGGAGGGAGGACAGCCACAGGTGAGGGCGGTTGTCTATCAGAGGGCAGTGAGGGGAGAGGCTAGACCTGAGGTTGTGAGTCTTTACATCTAGTGGGCTTCAGGTATGCAAATCAAAGCTACACCTCCCTGGTCAGGCAGCGGGTCACTTGACAGACAGTGTAGTAAGTGCTGCCTGTGGGGCCGCAGTGCCCTTTGCAAACCACGCCTCCTGGAGGGCCATCAGGTCGCATCATGGTCAGCTGTTTCCACCTTCTCCTTTCTGGATAGGCTGAGACGTCTGATCTCAACACAGAGTAGGTGTCAGCTCTTCAACCGTCCCCCTCCCCCCAGGGATGGGGGCCTCACTTCCATGTGAGCCAGCAGTGACAGGGGAAGCAACAGGCACAGCTGAACCTGTGGAAGTGGGGAATGCCTGCCCCAGCTAACAGCATTTAATAAAACCCGTGCTGGTTTGTGACTCCTGCCCTGAGCCTTCAGAGTATCTCGGCTGGAGGGGGAGGGGCTGCCAGAGTGGACGGAGTAGGTGTTGGGGAGGGGTTCATACAAGCCTCTTGATTCTGCAATGTTCCTTTCTCCTTCTGGGAATGATTCAGGGAGCCTTTTCTGACTCTGCTGCTCCACCGTGCCCACCCACAGTCTGGATTAGGTGTCTCCTCTGGAATCCCAAAATATCCAGGGCTTCTCACCACACCCACGTGCAATGACAATGATGGCAATTTGTTGAACTGTCCCATCAGTGCCATCACCAGTCAGCCCCTGGAGTCAGGGGTTATATTATATCTATCCACCACCCACCAGGGCATGGCACGTGGTAGTTTATTGAATGGAGTGGGGTCCACATGTGACCCCCTGTCTCACTGTACATAGTTGAGAACCTTTGGGGAAAGGCTTGCTCTGGTGCCCCTCATGCCTGGAAGTCCTCTGGGAAGAATACACAAGGCAGTGGGCTCCCAAGGCCCCTGGGAAGATGTTGGCTGTTTTCTAGAAGAGCAAGGAGGTCCCTCATTCTTAACTTGGGTTTAGCATATAAACCAAATGTTATAACCAAAGGCTCTGGGGTGCCTCATTCACAGGCGCTGAGAAGGTCTGGGGATTGGGACAGGGTAAAGCTGGGGCACAGTGAATGGCAGGTGCAGCCATGGGCCGTAGAGCAGGTTGGAACATCAGAACAACTGAGAGATGCTGTTTGCCATCTTGTGTTGACAAACGGGTCAGGCAGGAAGGTGCCTGTAGCCCAGGAGGACAAAGCTGCTTCCTGGCCCTTTGGGCTCTCTGTCCTGGCCTGAAGCTGGTGTCATCATAGCCCCATACCCTGCCAGCTTTTTGGCAGGAGTCTGTGTCTGCCAGATGGACATGTGGGCAGGGAAGGAGGGGGTGTGCCAGCTGCGGCAGAGTGGGCTGGCTTACTCTGGTGCCCCAGAGATAGCACGAGGTGCAACAGGTGGGACCATGACAGACAGATCTTGGTGCATCCTAAGGAAGTGCTTTCTATCATTGGCAACAGGTCATATTTTGTTCACCTGTGTTTATGTGCCTAGCACTGGCCGGGCTCAGAGTGACTGCTTGGTAAATGTTTTTTGAATAATGTTTGAATGCTGATGTCTTATTCAGAAATATAGTGAGCTCTCTGTCACTAGAGGTATTCAAGCAAAAACTGCCTTTGTGAGAGGGTTGGAGTGTGTCATTTTAAATGTCCTTTCCACCCAGGAGACCCCATGGTTCTATAATTCAAATAATGGTGAGAGTAAGCTTTTATTGTTGTGACACATGTGGGGCCTCAGAGAATCTTGAGAGAGAAAGGAGGACAAGTGTGTGAACACACGCATAAACACACACACACACACACACACGGTTGCTGTTCAAACACTAGATCTGGGCTTATGGAAGGCAAAATTTCTAAAATGCCCACCACCCCAGCCCTGGCCAGATAGCTCAGTTGGTTAAAGCATTGTTCCAAAGCACAGAGGTTGTTGGTTCAATCCCCGGTCAGGGCACATACAGGATCAGATTGATGTCTCTCTCTCTCTCTCTCTTTCTCTCTCCCCCTTCCTCTCTTGCTAAAATCAATATATAATATATAAAAATTAAAACAAACAAAAGCAAATGCCCTTTCAAAAATGTCCCTCCCTAATCTCTAGGTCCTTTTTAATATTATGAGACATCACTCCTGTGATTGTGCTGTGGTATATGGCACAGTGGACCTCAAAATAGGGAGATTACCTGATGGCCTCACCTAATCGCATGAGCCTTTAGGGTAGGGGGCTTTCCCAGGCTGGTCGTAGAGGGCAGCATCAGGGGGAGTCAGGGCGCCAGCCCATGTGTCATACCTGGCTTTGAAGGTGGAGGGGTCTGTGTGCCAAAATGAGAGTGACGCCTGCCGAGAAACGAGCAAGGAGCTAGGGACCTCTGTCTGTGGCCATGTGGAATGGATTCTGCCAACACTCTCACTGAGGTTGGAAGTGGATTTTCTCTTAGTCTCCAGACAAGAGCTCAGTGTGGCCAATATCTTGATTTTGGCCTTCGATACCCTGAACATAGAGCCCAGCCATGCCCACCCAAGACTTCTCATCTACACAACTGGGAGTCAGTACATGGGTGCTGTTTGAAGCCATCTGGTGGTGGCTATTTGTCATGCAGCAAGTGAAAATGAACACAAGGCCCTCTCCTGGGCTTCATTTAGCTTACCCTGTTTTCTGAGGTACAAGCTTAGTGGTTAGCTCTGGTTGTTCTAAGCCCTTGCCTATGGTGAGTGAGCCCGGAGTAGGAGTGGGCCCATCTGTTGTTAAACCTTGTGGGTACAAAGTCTGCGCTCTAGCCTATAGATTGTCACATGTGACATCTGGAGCTCACCTGAACACCAAGGCTGGAGCCATAATGGATGTTTTCAAGGGGAATTCGCTGGACACTAGCAGGTGGATACTGGCTTCCTCACTGGGCAGAAGAATATGGACACTCCTAGCATTCCTAGGACAAGCCTGGTGGAATGTTGGCTTAGTCAGCCTTCCAGCTTTCTGTTCATGGGAGGACTTTTTACTGTTCTTACCTGTTGCTCACCATACACATTACCTTGCTTCTCCTTGGTAGGACCAGCCATCAGGTGGCACTGGCTGAGGCATGTGCAGAAATTGGCACAGAGATTAAAAACAGTGACTTGGCAGGCATGTGAGTGACACTAGCCAGTCTCACGGGACCCGAGGGAACCTGTCAGAATGTGAGAGGGAGCCCAAAGTGATGGCTCTTCCTCTAAGTGTGAATATCCAAACGATGCCAAAGTGAGAACCTCATTACTCAAGGCAGATTGTCTCTGAGGAATGATGGACTGACACGAGTTGGCCCAGCTTTGTGTGATGAATGGATGGCAGGCTGGGGGAAGCCTGGGCGGAGGCTCCTGGACTTCATTCCGGCTGAGTTTTCCAAATAGCCCAGTACACCTGTTATTCAGGGACAGGGCAGGGCAACAACAAACTCCTGGAGAGCAGTCACCTCTATTTTCCAGGTGTAAACAGCCTTGTCCCCAGGGAGGTGGTAAGGACCAGGGACCCAGGGCAAGCAGTGGTATATAAACAGGGGAAGGAACTGTGGTTCCTGAAAAATTGTCAGTGGGTCTGTGAGGAGACCTGGCCACGTGCCCGGAGGAAGAGAGCTGCTTTCTTTGAGCCTGAGGTTCTCTTAGAGATTAACCAGTTTCTCCACACCTATAGGTGTCATTGGAGCTTGGAGAAGAGAAGGGGTTCAGTGAGCTCTGGTGGGTCGCGGTTGTCACTGGGTCCTTAAATACCCATGAGTTTGCTGGGCCCTCTGGCACAAAGTAGGGCAAGTAGTCACCTTGTTTCTGGCATTGGACTCCACTGGGTGGCAGTGCTAGGGGGCTGGGTTGCATTGGAGGCAGAAAGGGACATGAGAGAGGGAGTACCTCAGGGCCTCACCTCACTGCTCTTAACTCCCTTCCTGGGATCCTAGAACTTGGGGTGTTGTCATTTGAAACATTACTATTTAATTAATGAGGAAGATGAGTATTCACAAAATCAGCATTGCATGTAGGCTTAAGCCCGTAGCATTTTAACCCAACCTTGTTGTGCCCACTTCTCCAAGAGTTTGTGAAGTCATCTTTTGCTGCCAAGGATACGGGTCCAGAGGGACCTGAAATTGATGCTGATGAATCCATTTACCATAACAGAGACACAGCAAGGAAAACACATGTCAGGCTCGAGGAAGGAACAGTTGGGTGACATGGTAGAGCATGTACCAGGGAGAAGGACGGCTGATGGCTAGCTGCCACCTTGCCTCGGAACTTTGATTAGCCCTTTCCCATCTCTGGGCCCCTGACTTCTATTTTTATTTATTTATTTTATTTTTTTAAGTGAGAGGAGGGGAGACAGAGAGACAGACTCTTGCATGCTCTCTGACCAGGATCCACCCAGGAACCCCTGTCTGGGGCCGATGCTTGAAATCAACTGAGCTATCCTCAGTGCCTGGGGCTGATGCTTGAACCAGTTGAGCCACTGGCTGTGAGAGGGGAAGAGAGAGAGAAGGGGGAGAGGGGAGGAAGAGAAGCAGATGATTGTTTCTCATGTGTGCCCTGACCAGGGATCGAACCCAGGATGTCCACATGCCAGGCCAATGCTCTATCCACTGAACCAACTGTCCAGGACCACCCGACTTTTATTTTATAAAACAAAGAGGTGGGACCGGTCCACCGTCATGATGTATTCTGAGTCCAAAGCTCTAAATTTCTAGCTCTGTGAAATACAATGTAACTTCTTACTACGACCCTGTTCATAGTCCTTCCTAAGACTGTTCATATGCTGAGACTTAGAGTTCGGGTTATCCAAAGATAGGAAACTGGTTGATTTGACATGGTCCTTACCTCTTCTGTCCTTGGTGTTAGGCCCCTGCAGGGTGCTCTGCCCTCCGTCTCCTGAGACATTGCCTGTTCTAACGCTCTGTGTGTAGTGCAGACAGCCCACGGCCATTCTTAGTGACCGCGGGGATGGGTGTCTGGATGGCTGATGTAGCTTATGCAAAGAGATTTGCGTAAGAGGAAAGCATAAATAATTAGATCTTCTTTTAGTGGGGTGATTAATCAGGACAAGATTCTCTTGCCATGTGCATAACAAGACTCTTTATCATTTGCCCCAATTAGCTACTGATGTCTCCCATTTTTCTTTGTCCTTGGCTTTTAGAAAGAAAAGTTTCAAGATGATTCGGTCCCAGTCCCTGTCTCTGCAAATGCCAACGCAGCAAGATTGGAAGGCCCCCCCGACAACCATTCCAGCCATGTCTCCTGCCACCCCTGTGCTCCCGGGAGCCACCTCCCAGTCCATGCCGGCACCCTATGCCATGCCTGAGTACCAGCGGGTAACCATCAGTGGAGATTACTGTGCCGGGGTAAGGTCTCCCAGTCCCCGCTCTCTGCGGGCTTCCCTGCGGGCTCTGTGAGGGTTGTATGTGCCTTGTGCAGAGGCCAGGCTCTGTGAGGGTTGTATGTGCCTTGTGCAGAGGCCAGGGTCCCTTGGGCCATTGGGTTATGCCCAGCCCTGAAGCCTGACCTGGTCAGTGGGTGTCTGGGAGGTAGCGGGCATAGGAATGAGAAAAGAAGGAGGGTCCTGTTTGAGGCATGGGGTGTGGGTGAGACTAGGCTGCTGTCCGTTCCTGTGAGGAGGGCCTAGGGCTGTGGGCTGGCACACTATGGCCATGGCCTGTCAGTTCCGAATGGTCTCTGACCCTCTAGCCCACTGAGGAAGGTGCCGGCTTGGGCCCATCAGTGTTCCCACATGTGGAAGGGATTCCAAGTCCTGGTGTTGACTGGTTTGCTGATTCAGCTCTTCCTGTATGCTTAGGCTCAGTATCCTTCAAAATAGGCTAGCCCCCAACCAAGAAGAGAGGGTCTTGTTGAGAAAGTGAACAAGCTAAATGTACACACTAAATCAGTTACCTCAGTCACTGAAAATGTGCTTTTTCATTGCTTCCTCTGGGAAGAGAAATATCACTACACTTAGTGCCGGGGTTAAGTTTGGTTCTATCTCTCTGGCCCACAAACTACTACTTGTGCCTCAGGTGGCCTTGTTATTCTCTTTCTCTTTCCTTTTTAGCAGTTCTTTTAGAATATATAGTATACCTGAGAAAGCAAAAGTGGCTTATTACTCTTATAAAATTTTTCCTAGTTATAAAATACATACTATTTTTTGGGCAACAGAGAATCTTGGCATATATAAATATTACAGTATACAGTTTAAAAGGTACAGAAATTAGGTCAGTTCTCTAGCCACCCAGTCCTGCTCCTCAGAGGCAGCTCCTGGTTTTGGTTTCTTATATGTTCTCACACAGGTGGCCTGTGTAGCTATAATTAGCTATGGACACACTGTTTATTTACTTGTACATAAATGGTAGTTTACTATACATATTATACTACTGAGCCTAGCTTTCTTTCACTTAACAATACATCTTGGAGATAACGCCAAACCAATAGATACCAAATACTGTATTTCCCCATGGATAAGATGCACATTTTCCCCCAAAATTTGGGGGTCTAAAAACTCGGTGTGTCTTATACAGTGGTTGGAGATTTTTTAACTTGCATTTCCCACTTTTTCGTGCTTGTTTTTGTGCTCATTGTTGTAGATGAATAAAACTTGAGTTCAATAACATTATGTTGTGCTTTTTTTTTTCAAATTTCGGGCCCCCAAATTAAGATGCGTCTTATACATGGGAGTGTCTTATACATGGGGAAACATGGTACTTCCTTGTTCTTTTTTTCACAAATGCATAGTATTCCACTGTGGAGGTGTACGATATTTTATGTAAGTGCCTGCAGATGGGAAATTTGGTTGGATTGGAAACAATGCTGGCCTTGTCTGAAGATGCAGTTTGCTGACCAGGAGTCCTGGTGCCCACCCAGCCTGCAGCATGTGAGCAGAGCAGTGGAAAGGGAGAGTGGAGGTGGGCTGTCAGCTAGCTGGATGGGAGGAGATTGGCCTGGGGCATTAACGAGCTTCTTTCAGTCGGCCTCCGGGCTGGCACGTCATAGGTCTATTAGTCCTAGAGAACTATAAGTCTGACAGGCAGGTGACCTTGCAGATCTCCTTGGCCCCCAGGGGATCTGCTGTCAGCGTGAGGCCTGTGGCACCTACTAGTTGGGTGGTGGCCACTGGAGCACTGGGACCCTGAGTACCTTCTCTGATATATTCAGCGATGGCGTGAGTCCCTTGTGGCGCTCAGTCCCTCGGTTCTGCAGGCAAAGTGCTTGGCTTTGTCATTGGTGGGGGTATATTTTTGTCTAAGGGGTTCATGTCTGCCCACCTCTTCTTGCTGCTCTCAGAAGCTATCTGTTGGAAAGGTTAAAATGGAATTAACACCCCTTCATTGGGGACACTGGAGTCAAGAAAGGAGAGACTACTTCTTTAGCAAAAAGCAAGAAATAACATTTAGTAGGTATGAAAACATGCATGGGAAAGATATATCCCAACTTCTTCCTATGAGGGTGCAGTGGGGTGGGGAAGGGAGGAGGGGAGTGTTTTAGCTGTATTTGTGATGATTTATTCATTCAAACATAAGAGATCTGAAACAATGATGGAAAATATTAAATCATTAGCTCTAGAAGGAAGATACATGGGTGTCTGCCATATTATCTTCAGTGTTTGTCTGTATGTTTGAAGTATTTCAAGACTAAACTGTTGTTTTAATTAAAGCAGAGGAGGACACTTTCAGGCCTCAGCCCTCCCCACGTTTCTCTCACCTGTGTCTTGTCCCCCCTCCGCTGCATCATGTAGCTGCTGTTGTGACAGTTTAGCAGCTTCTCTCCCCAGCACATTCAGATTTCTGCCACACACATCCGTCCCAAACAGACTAAGATTAAGGAGCCCACTGGCTTGAATACAAGGCAGCTCTGGGAAAGCAGACCATCCTTGGGCTTTGGGAGTCAATCAGATCAGACTCTGAAGTTTGATTTTGTGACTTCCTGGTGGGTGATTTGTCCTTTCTGGGTCTTGGTTCTCCCATCTGTGAAATGGGTTGCAGTGAGGACCACACAAAATCTATGGAAAGGGTCTGGCAGAAGCCGCATGTCAGTAAGCTAGTTGGCTGGGTGAATTCGGGGTGATCGCCAGATGAATCAGAGCCAGCAGGTGGCAAAACAGCAGACTGAGACGTGGAGTTTTTATTGTTACCCCCCAAGGACCCATAATTCTCTCAGCTGAAAACAGTGATACTCACCCTCATGAGGGATATGGACCAGGCTTTGCCTCTTCACATGCTGGGTGCAGCAGCAGGTTTGTGGTTTAATCACCAGCACTGGAGGCTGGCCTTGGGTGCGCAGGCCGGAGAACCTGCCTGCCTCCCAGCACCCCTGACTCCCCTCCTGTGTCTGGAGTCCCCAAGACCACCCCTGGGTCAGTGATTTGTTAGGAGGACTCTTCAGACTCAGCACATAGCTGTACTCTGACTAGTATTTATTATAGTGAAAGAACACAGAGCAAGATCAGCCCAGAGAACAGGTGCCTGAGTTGCAGTCTGGAGGAAGCCCTCTCCCAGTGGAGTCACCACAACACAATTCCTCAGCATTGGATTGTGACAGTACGTGAGAAGGTCATCTACATGGAAGCTCAATGCCCAAGGTTTTTATTGAGGCTCTGCTCATACTTCCACATAGCACATCCCCACATCCCAGGCTTCCAGAAGGAAATCATGTGTTCCTCATAAACCAGAGTGTGTGTGCAAACAGTTTCAACCCAATGAACCATTCTTATTAGTCAGGAAATGGTGGGAATGCTCCTGAAACCCAAGTTCCCAGCTGCCAGCCAAGGGCCAGCCTTGCAGCGGATCTTGTAAGGACAGTGCTCTTGGGTTGGCTGAGAGAAGTCTTTTCTGCCCACCTTCTTCTTCAGGTCACTGTGGAGGACTATGAGCAGGCCGCCAAGAGCTTGGCCAAGGCCCTGATGATCCGGGAGAAGTATGCCCGGCTCGCCTATCACCGCTTCCCACGGACCACGGCCCAGTACCTGGGTCATTCCCGGGCAGACACAGTACCTCCGGCAGAGGGCCTCCCAGGTATGGTGCTGAGGCTGAGGTGGGGTCCCTAGTAGGGCACAGCCCAAGAGTTGGTCAGGACTTTTCACTTGCTGGATGTATTTCCTCTGATGGTGTTGCACGGGCCGGCCCCAGTATTGGTTTCTCCTGTGCTGAGATTGCTGGCTTCCCCAAGATTGTTTTATATGGCTCGCCCTTCATAGAGCTGAGTTGTGGATGTCAGAAGAGAGATGAAAGACAGTCCAGATATTGGAAGTTTTCCAGAGAGACAGGCTGTCTCATGGATATTCAAAACAACATGATTGGACATTAAATGCCGAATTGGTGGTGGGGCAGGGTGGGGTAAAATATAGGGGCATGTTCAGGGCAGGGGAAGTAGGCTCTGGAGCCAAACCTACCATTATTCTGATCTAAGCTCTGACACTTTCTTGGGTAAGATATTTCTCCAAACCTCAGTTTCTTAATCTGTAAAATGGGAATACTAAGAATACCTATTCTCTGGGCCGGTTAAGAGGATTACTTGAAGGAATGTGTATGAAGTACTTAGTGCAGTTCTGGCTTCTAGTGAGTGTTCAGTAAATGGTAGTATATTTATATGGTGAAGTTTGGGGAAGGGGAAATCGGCAAGAGTAGGAAGGGTTCTGGTGGGGTCTATTTGGCCTGTGAAGGACTAGAAGCAGTAGAGACCGTAAGTAAGATGAAGGAGGACGACAGGAAACCTTGATGTTGAAAGTTGTTGGTGGGGGATCCAATGAGGGCCTGGGGGTCTGTGCCAGTGCCCATGACCCAGGCTGCCCCCTGGGTGTAGTTGGTTTCATCTCCGGCTTCCTGAATTATCTGTTCCCACTGGGGACCCTGGGTAAACCTCAATCCTTCTGGGCCCATTTCTCTGTCTGTTGGAAGGAAGTTGATCCCATCTGTCTCATTTCTGGCAAGGGCAGACAGGAATGACGGTCAGTTGTGTACTTTATGTGTAACTCGAGGTCTTGGGCATGAGTGTGGTGGAGTGAAGGCTGTGGCTTCCCCCAGGCCTTGTATTGCCTGCATCTCACAGGCCACTTGCACATTTTATTGACCCCTGAGCTGGCCTGTGACTGGGCCTGAAGGGGGGACATCAGTTCCCAGCTCTGTGCTGCTTTAGCCGTGACGTCTCACATATGCTCCAGGGGTGATCTGTCCTAAGCACTGATGGGGGTCTCCCAGGCAGGTCACCCCAACTTGGTTGCTCCTATGATGAAGATTCCACGGCGTCTGAGCAGCTGGACCCCGTGAGGGGTTGGCTATGGGCAGAGTGGCAGCCATTGCTATTAAGTATCACTTCCTCGTTGGCTAGAGACAGAACTTATCAAGAGTCAGGAAGAGTCATTATGAGAATAATACCCTATAATTTATGTGTTGGGCATTACTATTTACAAAGCATTTTCCTATATTCACTATTGCAGCCCTCACTACAGGCTGTTAAGGCAGGGGTGTGTAATCCTCAGATGAGCAGATGGGATCAGAGGTAAAGTGGTTTGCACAATGTCTCACAGCGGGGAAATAGCCAAGCTATTTGCCTCCTGTGGGCTAACTTAATCCATAGTGGCGGGGATATTCTCTGCTCTTGGGAGACAAGCCATATTTTGTGCTCATCTGGGGAGGGGCGTGGCTTCTTCATTTAGCCCCTTGGCTCCCTGGGTTCAGGAAGATGTGGGAGGACTGGGACAGTTGTGGCCACTGGGCAGTCCCAGGTGCTGTCTGTTCTCTTATTAGGATAAGACACAGCTGCCCTTTTTAATATGTCTGGTGGCTCTGAAGTGCCCAGGAGGCTTCAGCTCATTTCCGTTAAATTAACAAAAATTGCCTGTCATGTTCCAAAGACTGTTCTAGGAAATGGGGATCCAGCAGTGAATAAAACAAATGAGGGATGATTATGTCAAGTAATTTTTTTTTTTTTTTGTATTTTTTCCGAAGCTGGAAACAGGGAGAGACAGTCAGACAGACTCCCGCATGCGCCCGACCAGGATCCACTCGGCACGCCCACCAGGGGCGACGCTCTGCCCACCAGGGGGCGATGCTCTGCCCCTCCGGGGCGTCGCTCTGTCGCGACCAGAGCCACTCCAGCGCCTGGGGCAGAGGCCAAGGAGCCATCCCCAGCGCCCGGGCCATCCTTGCTCCAATGGAGCCTCGCTGCGGGAGGGGAAGAGAGAGACAGAGAGGAAGGAGAGGGGGAGGGGTGGAGAAGCAGATGGGCGCTTCTCCTGTGTGCCCTGGCCAGGAATCAAACCCGGGACTTCTGCACGCCAGGCCGACGCTCTACCACTGAGCCAACCGGCCAGGGCCGTCAAGTTATTTTATATAGTGGTAGGTGCTAAGGAAACAACATCTAGCAGGGAAAGGGGTATGAGATGCCCGGGTGGGTGGGGTAGTTGGGCTTTATATGGGATGACCAGGACCAGCCTCACTGACAATGTAACTTTTGGGCCCACGTGAGCTCATGAAGTTAAGGGCACTTTGCCATCACTCAATTCTGTTTTGCAGACTTCCACCCTCTTCCACTGCCCCAGGAAGACCCTTACTGTCTAGATGATGCTCCCCCCAACCTGGGCTACCTGGTCCACATGCAGGGGGGCATCCTCTTCGTGTATGATAACCAGGAGATGCTGGAGTGCCGGGAGCCCCACAGCCTGCCCTACCCTGACCTGGAGACCTACACAGTGGACATGAGCCACATCCTGGCCCTCATCACTGATGGCCCCACGTAAGCTAGCTTTGCCCCTATCTGACTTTTCTTGCATGGTTGCTGTTCTGTAGGAAAGGGGCTGGGAAAAGCCATCTGGGTCACCCCTTTGCTCTGGGTTTCCCCACACTTAAACCACCCCAGAAAGAGAGTGGTTTCCCCTTTACCTGTGGGTTTCTGCAACAATTCTCCATCATGACTGGTGCATTCTCAGAATTGGTAGCATCTGTCCTGCATGCAGAGGTGTGGAGCTTCTGTTTGCTGCTGGCCACCTGGCCACCTTAGAAGGCTGTCACCCTTCTGCCCAGCCCAGGACGTTCCTGTGGATGGTGGAGGAGCAATGAGGACTGTTGCTTCAGGTGTGGGGTCTTCTGTTTCTGTAGGGGAGAGTACAGGGAGCCTGGGAACTCTGTTCCATGACCCCTATGGTGCCTGTGGGCTTGGCTCGTGCTAACCTGACAGGCAGTTGTTTCCTTGAATGTGGCCCCTCACTTCTTGGTGAGCACCTAAGCTAACCAGCAATGGAAGTTGGGCCCTGAATATCTGTGCTGGGTGTGTCCGGGCAGGACTAGGGGTCTGTGGAAAGGAAGGGGGTGCTGGTTCCCACTGAGGAGCTTCTCTCTTGCCCTGCCTTTTGGGTTTTACTGGGAATGGGTGTGAGGCCTATCTCCAAGGGAGGAGGGTGGAGCTGAGGGGGATGGGCAGGTGGCTTTTGCGCCATACTGATCTGAGGGCAGAGAAGAGGGGCAGTTCCTGGGATGCTCATCTCGACCAGTGTGAAGAGCTTTGAGGGGAAGCCTTGAGGGAGAGGGGAAGAGGCCCTGCTGGGGAGAGGGACTGGGTGAGACGACCTCTGATATCTTTTCTGACTCTGGGACACCCCCACGCTCCTCTCTGGGCTCACCTTGGCTGACAGATGGCAGTGCTGTTCCAGGTTTGCAGCTCTTTGTGAAAATCTGAGTGATTAGATGCTAAGGGAGCTGCTGTTTGTAGGGGACACCAGGAAGCAGGTGGCATGAACTGTGGTTGCAGGTACCGTGTGGCTGTGGGCACAGGCATGTGGCCAGGCATCTGGGCTGGGTGTAGGCTGGCAGTTGGCTTTGAGTGGTTAGTATGACCACATCCAATGGTTTTTTTGCCGGCTGGTGGAGGCATCAGTCCTAGCAGAGATTTCTGCCCTAGTAACAAACCTCTCTACATTCTTCATCTGCCCACAATACAAACCTCAGAGTTGAGAGGTCCTTGGATCTTGGATTTGGTCAGAGGCTGGTTTCTCTGCCTGTCAAGGTGGGCAGGTCATGCATGATAGTTTGACTGTATTACTGGCCTTTTGGGCAGAAGTTAAACTCCTTTCAAAGAATCGACCAGGAGACCGGGTAAAATGGCCGCTCCGCTTGTCTTTCTTTGTCTGGGTTTGGTGCAAGTGTTAGCTTGTATTGCCCGGGTTGCCACAGGATCAGATTCTCCTCGGCTTGGATCTCTGTGCCACAGCCTGGTTCGGCCGTTTGTGCTGCGGCGGCCTGGATCTATTCACCCCTTTGCCCGCCTCAGTTTCTATATTCACAGTTACCAGAGAAAGCCGCCCTGTTTAGGTTAGTGAGGAAGGAGGAGCATTTCTTACTCCCTATTTCCTTCGGGGTTTGGTTATATATTTAGCCAATTTTTCACTCAATCATACCTTTGGGTGTATTGTGAAACATCTGGAAGCTCCAAGTATAGGTTTTTCTGTTTCTGGTTGAAGATCTTGTTGAGTTTTGGGGGAGATTTATCGGTATCGCTTCCTACCCCGCCATTACTCTGACGTCATCTCTCCTTTCAAAGAATCAACAGTGGCTAAGGATAGATAAGAGGAGCAGAAAAGGAAGGTGAAGGAGGGAGACTTTTATTGAACGTCCACTATGCTCAGAGGCAGGCCCTTCACATATGTAAACGAGTTTAACCCTTTTGTTAATCTTGGGCATTGCCAGTTCCATATTTGTTCACGGAAAATAGAGGCTCAAGATCAATTGTCAAAGTCAGAGAACCTGTGTAAGGTTGCACAGTCAGCCCCACGTCCCTCTACCAAATGCCTACTCATTTCACAGAGCACACGGATGTGGTTACACAGCCCAGCTGGGTCTCTGGACAGCTGGAACCTTCTCACCCCTCTCTGCCCATCCTGACCTTCCACCCGAGGGTCGGTCCCTACAGACGCTGAAGGTCTCCAGACCGGAGAGCTCGATGAGACTTCTCCTCAACAATGGTTTCTCCCCTTTTCCAACCTGTAGGAAAACATACTGTCACCGGCGACTGAACTTTCTGGAATCCAAATTCAGCCTTCATGAGATGTTAAATGAAATGTCTGAGTTCAAAGAGTTGAAGAGAAACCCCCACCGAGACTTCTATAATGTGAGAAAGGTGCGTTAGAGGGCCAGTGTTCGGAGCCCTTCCTATTGCCCTCCCAACCCACTGGGATGCCCTGAGCCAGGCTGGGGCTGGTCTCCTGTGTGGCCTTCCTTGGCCAGAGCAGTGTGAGCTGTATGTGCAGAAGGAAGACCAGTGTGTTGCCGTCTGTGCACCAGGCCATCATGCCTCAGATGGTACTTGGCACCCATGTTATGTCTCTGTCGGAATGTGCCCTCTTCCTTGGAAAATAGGCATGGTCTGTTTATTGGGCATGAGTTGAGTTCAGGTTACTTTTAAGGTAGAGGATGTATTAAATTCATCATGGAGAGAAACGGCTGTTAAGACCTCTTTGGAGTTGGGAGTTGGATTTTGCTTCCTTTGGGATCAGGTGTATTTAAAGAGAAGTAGTGTTTCCTCTCTGCCCCTCCCCTATGTGGATGAGAGGGCTTGGCCTGGCGCTGGTGGGAAATGATCTAGGTCTCCTGCTTTTCTATTGTTTTTTTCAAATACAGTGAGGCAAGGGATCAGTGCTAGCATGAGGCATATGATGTTAAAAGAGTCACTTGCTGTCTACAAGAAGGTCCAAGTATTGTGGAACTGAGCTGACTTAAACAGTAGGCTTTAGCCAGGAAGAGGGTGGAGTAGGGAAATGGAAGTGGCAGCATACCCAGTGGAGGTAACAGCATATGTAAATACCCGGAGGGAGAGAGTAGTATTAGGAGAGAGACTGCGTCCTGTGCTGGCCTAGCTGCAAAAGTGCAGTGTGGTGGGAGCTCAGGGGGCGGGGGCTTTGGGGAAGGAGGCTGCAGAGGTGTGTGGGGTTCTGGGCCATGTAGGAGCCCATGGGTTTCTCAGAGCAAGCAGGGAGGTGGCTGGGATATGGTAATGAGGTAGGAGAGAAGCTTGTGAGGGAAGGGTGGGGATTAGGCTGTTTTTCCCTGGAGGAGGAATGGCCACACAGAGTCACAGTAGAGTCATCATCTCCACAGGGCCCTCTGTTCCAGGTGGGCCTTCTGGAGGACTGCTCCTCCCTGGGGTCTGCTCTCATCAGGGAGGGGAGGTCTGGGGAGGATGTGGCTCCTCTGGCACAGCCAGCTCAGGCCGGCGGTACTCGGCACCGGCAGACAGAAGGCTCCTCTGGGGAGGCCCCAGGATCAGGCCAAGCTTCATGGATCCCAGCATGGACTTCCGCTTGGATGGGACCCTTAAGAAACAAGAGTTTGGCTTCAGCTCGTGTGAGGCTTATGGTAGTGTCTTGGGATTTCCAGATAGAGATGAAAGGGTGTCTGTAGTCACCGCCTACCTGGCATTTTCATCTCTAACCACCATTTGTTCCTTCTCTGGGAGCCTTAGGTGTTCAGACAGTGTCTATGCCAGCTCCTCTCAGCCCTGCCCAAGTGCACCCTACATGTGTAGCGCATGCCCAGATAGGTCCACGCCCAATGCAGCCCTACCCTTGTATGTGAATGCTCTGGGCCTGACTGCTTCCTGCTGCGTGGGGCGGGCTGTCCTTGCTGATAGCACTGGATCCGACACTGTTTGTTTCTGACATGGGACCCCAGTGGGTATTCCTAGGCCATCCAGCAGCTCTCTGGCCACAGTATGAGAGAGTCTGTGTGGGGCTGTGTTACAGACCAGCACCCATCCTCAGGGTTTCCTGTCACCCTGGGGTTAATGTGCTGTCTGGAAAGAGACGGCCTTGACCCCTGTGCTGTGACATAGTGGCTTATTCTCTGTCACCCCAGTTAGTCCATAAATACAGCCCCAGGTCTGCTGAGTCTGGCCTTGCCTGTCCCTCCCTGCCTCGTGGAGGCTGGCTATTTTATCTTACCCTGGAAGCATCTACTATGGGAGGAGAGCTGGATCTGAAAACCAGGATGGGCTGGGAGGGTGGTCTCCATATTCCTGAGGTGGCTGGCAGTGTCATGTGGGCATACCAGGCCATGCTCTGAGGAGCTGTGCATGGCCACAATGTGGGTAATGTTCGTGAAAGTACTTGCAACATTTCAGCAGGTCATGGGTTATGACATCATGAGGCCCAACCAGCAGACTGCATAAACGAGACAATTGTTTTCTGCTCAGATCTAAGAATGAGAAGCTGAGTGTGTTTACTGCTTGGAAGTTGGGTAGAATTAGGCCTTATCCACTCTGGTTTAACTATCATATCAAGGATAGCAAATAGACTTCACAGTGATAAAGAGTATTGTAATTGACTATTGATGTCTGCTGTGGGTCTGGAAATGGTCAGTGTTGGCTAGGGACCATGTATTGGCCAGCCCTATTTGGAAACTCAACTGTTTGTTTAGACCTGGATGTTAGATGAAAGAAAGAATGTACTTGGATCTTCTGGTGAACTGAAAACGCTGACATCCAATGATGTCTTGTTCCAAAAATAATCATCTTGGAGATTTTGAAATTTGGATGCTTTCTGGATTGTTCACTGTTTTTATCCCTCATCTTGTGACTTAGAGGGGTAAAAACAGACTGTACCCCCTGCGGTGTGTCACTGTTAAGCTGGAGGACATGACCAGAAAAGTCAGAATGTGCTGAGTGCCGAGGTGGTTGAGCCCAGCCGTGTCTGGCTGTGCTAAGCCAAACTGACCTTCTCTAGTGCATCCGCACGCGCCCAGCCCACCCCTGAGGTGCCGGAGCCTTCACATTGTGCTTTTTGGTGCTTTGAATTGTTTCATTTCTCTGATGTCTATGGCCTGCCTTTCTGGATTAATTGTAGGAAGGATCTTAAGGAGAGAGTGATGTGGCCAACGACATGGGCTAGCTGGTATAATGCTCAGGGAAGGTCAGTAGATCAGATGTCTGGTCTGGCATGACTTGGAGATGCCTGGCCAGCATGGACAGCATTCTCAGGCCTAAGGTCAGCTGCCTCCTCACCCCAGCTCTGGCAGAGTGCCCAGTTGGCTGCAGAAGTGACTTCAGAGTGCATTGTGGCAGCTAGCAGCTGTGAGGCTGCTGCCACCCTCCCTGGGAGCCTCCTTAGGCCCTTTGGGCTCTTGGAAGAGGAGCCAAGATGTCCACTGTGACCTCAGGTTATCCTCAGCTTAGCCTGGGCTCTGTTTCTTTGGGGTTGGTAGCTGAAGGGAAGGCTCTGAGTGTTCCAAGAGAGGTCAATAGGTAGAGTGGGATTTTATGGGGCATTTGGTGGGCCCTCAGGCTTATATGAAGATGTGGATATCATCAAAACTATTGGAATCTATTATACCTGTTCATTTGTTTATTCTTCCATCCATTGATTTAACTAATGCATCGTACCAGGCTCTAGAGAAGGAGCTGGAGATGTACATGCATCAGACATGGTCCCTGTCCTGGAGGAACTCTCAGTCTGGTGAAGGAGTAGACAAAAAAGTATTAGAGTGGATCAGGAGGACATACACAGCACAGAGAGTCAGCACTGGGTTCCAAGGCTGGGAAAGGAAAAGACTTATTAGCTGTGCTTGGGGGGGTCAGGACTGGATTTCAGGTGGAGGAGGTTGTAGGAAATTTCCAGGTGGATGAGACTGATGAGGAAAAAGGAAGGAATGCAGGCTAAGGAAATGCATGGACAGAGTGACATGGTGTAGAATAGCACGGTGCTTCGGGCACCTGGAAATGGTGTGTCATAGCAGGGCAATGGGAGGTGAGAGTGAAGGCGTGAAGTAAGCATAAAACCCAGGCTTAGGAGCTTGTGTTTAATATAGAAGACATAAGGGCCATTGATGTTTTGTTAAGAGGAGAGTGGCCAGTTCCAATCTACAATTTAAAAAGACCTCTTGATGCTGGAAGGAGGTGGAATTGGGCAGCAAGGTTAGAGGGAGGGAGACTAGTCCACAGTCTAGAGAAGACACGAGGAGGGGGCATCTAGGTGTTGGTGGGAGGCTGCCTCCATGGCCCAAAAGGTGCTGAGGCTCTGCGCTCCACATTGAGGGCTGGGTGTCCTAACTCTTGTTGCCAGAGGAGGCGGTCTGGCTCACAGCTTGGTGGGCGCTGTGTTGCAGGTGGACACGCACATCCATGCAGCTGCCTGCATGAATCAAAAGCACTTGCTGCGCTTCATCAAGCACACCTACCAGACAGAGCCTGACAGAATCGTGGCTGAGAAGCAGGGCCAGAAGATCACCCTGCGGCAGGTGTTCGACAGCCTGCACATGGACCCTTATGACCTCACCGTGGATTCACTGGATGTCCATGCGGTGAGTGAACTGCCTCGGCTCCCCGAGCAGTCCTGACTGGGTACTCAGCCCCCTGAAAAGAAGCCATGATGGTGCTAGGAGAGAGGCTGACTGCATAAGCAGCTCATTCTCTTATAACTATGGAGACTGAGAGATAGATTGGCCTCAGAATGACAGGGCTAGGGGTAGCCCTGGGAGGACAGGGGATAAGAGCATGTGACTTAGAGTCAGGCAGGTCCCAGTTCTATTTTTTTTTAATTAAAAAAATTTTTTTTAAGTTTTAAAATTTATTATGTTAACATGGATTCAAGTGTCCCACTTAATATAACACCCTCACTCCCTAACAATGTGCCCCTCATTATACCTCTTTTGCCCCCCTACCCCTGACTCCCTCTCTGCCTTCCCTCTGGGATTTGCTGTCCTGTTATCTGTATCTCTGTGTTCTGTATATATAATTTCACTAATCCCTTCACCTTCTCTGATCCTGTCCCCTCATCCCCCTTCCCTCTGACACCTGTCCCTTTGCTTCCCATGACCCTGCCTCAGGCAGGTCCCAGTTCTAATTTCACTTCTGTCACTTAGGAGTTGTGGGTCCTTAAGCAACTCACTTGAGATTTTATTTCCTTGCTTATGAAATGGTGAATGCCACAGGCCTGTTAACATTTGAAAGTTATTAAATATTAAATGATGGTGCTACTATAGAAAACAGTATGGAGTTTCCTCAGAAAGTTCAATATAAAATTACCATATAGTCCAGCAATTTCACTCCTAGGTATGTACCCAAAGGAATTTAAATCAGAGACTAAAACAGATACTTACACAACAATACTTTTAGCAGCATTATTCACAGTGTTCCAAAGGTAGAAGCAACCCAAGTATCTATCAATAGATGAATAAAAAAGCAAAATGTGGTCTATCCATACAATGGAATATTTTTCAGCCTTAAAAAATGAATAAAGTACTGATATCTGCCATAGTATGGATGTTCCTTGAAAACATTTTACTAAGTCAAAGAAGCCATATACAAAAAGGACAAATAGTGTATGATTCTGCTTGTATCATGTACCTAAAGTAGGCAAATTCATAGAGACAGAAAAGAGAATAGTGGTTACAAGGAGCTGGGGAGAAGGGGATAATGGGGAGTTACTGTCTAATGGGTACAGAGTTTCAGTTTTAGAAGATGGAAAGAGTTCTAGAGATTGATGGTGGTGACAGTTGCACAACAATATGAATTTGTTTAATACCACTGAACTTAAAAATGGGTATGATGGTACATTTTGTGTTATATATATTTTAACACACACACACACACACACACACACAACCCCAAAATAACACCAGTGCTGAATAAACAAACAAAACACTGAATGAGATAAGATGGAGAATGCGCCTTATGGAACAAGAGTAATGGTGATGTGAGAGATACTCCTAATCTCTCCCCTTGAAATTTCAACAAATTAAACAACTATAATGCAGTGAAGGAACCCCAGGTGGACATGCCTGAAACATTCACACACTGAATGGACTAAAGGTAGGACAGGTTGAAAAGGTGGGTGGAAAATAAAACACATTTGCAGGTGACTCAAGAGAGGAGACAAACCTGGAGTGACTGTTTTTTTTTTCTTTTCTACTGGACTACAGTGGGGAGGGAAGCTCTGGCTGTCTAGGTTTTGTCTGAAGGGTTCAGAGAAGGAAAGCTGGAGTGATTGGGTCTCCTTATGCCAGGAGGAGTGGTGAGATAGAGAAGTAGAGGGGGAGATACTGAACCAAAGCTGTGGCTGAGCGTGAGGTCATGGCCAGTGTTCCCATGGTTTGCCTGCAGCCCAAACTTGGCAGAGACAGAGAAAACTAAAGTGTGGCATGCCAGCCCCCCATATCCTGCCTCCTTAATCTTGTGAGTATGGAGAGTGGTAGAGACAAACCTCACAGCTAACTCTCTAGAGCAGGGGTCAGGAACCTATGGCTCACGAGCCAGATGCAGCTCTTTTGATGGCTGCATCTGGCTCACAGACAAATCTTTAATAAAAAAATAATGTTAAAAATATAAAACATTCTCATGTATTGCAATCCATTCATTTCCTACAGCTCATGTTCATGATTGCGGGTGGCTGGAGCCAATCACAGCTGTCCTCTGGGACAACACCAAATTTTTATTGGATAATGTGTAACGTACACGGGTCATTGTATGGCTCTCACAGAATTACATTTTAAAATATGTGGCGTTCATGGCTCTCTCAGCCAAAAAAGTTACCAAACCCTGCTCTAGAGCCACTCTCTACCTTGTAGAACAGAGGTGCTCCATGTCTAGTCCCTGGTCTGTTGAGGTGTGGGGAGAAGTGGCCAGAGGCCTGAGATTGCCATTGCTAAAGCTTTAAAGCCTTCACAACATGACTCACCTACCAATGTGACTGTGGCCCTGTCTATATCATTGTGATAGCAATGTCTCAGTGGAGGACAGTCCACTAATTTCACAGAGCTAAAACTTGTTATACAGGAACACTAACAGGAAGAAAACACTAACCTCTCAAAACTGAAATTTATTGTTTCTTTTTTTCCCATTTTTCTTCTTTATTTCTCTTTTGAATTTCATTTTCCTTAATTTTTATATATCTTTATTCTTTTTTTGTGGGTGCGTTGTTTGTTTTTTATTTTCTTTTTTGTTTTTTTTTTCTTTTTACAAGAGAGATAGAGAGTGGGAAAGGGACAGACAGGAAGGGAGAGAGATAAGAAGCATCAATTCTTCATTGCAGCACCTCAGTTGTTCTTTGCTTCTCATATGTGCCTTGACCAGGGGGCTAGAGTAGAATGAGTGACCCCTTGCTCAAGCCAGTGACCTTGGGCTTCAAGCCAGCAACCTTTGGGCTCAAGCCAGTGACCATGGGGTCATGTCTATGATCCCATGCTCAAGCCAGTGACCCCGAACTCAAGCTGGTGAGCCCACACTCAAGCCAGATGAGCCTATGCTCAAGCTGGCAACCTTAGGATTTGAATCAGGGTCCTCTGTGTCTGAGTTTGATGCTATCCACTGTGCCACCACCTGGTCAGGCTCTTTTTTGGTTTTTAATCTTTGTTTTTTTTGTGGTTTTTCTTTTTTACTTGTCATTATTTTTTAGATTTTTATATTACTTATTGTATATTTTATTTTATTTTTTAGTTTTTAGTTTTTTTTGTTAGAGTTCTTAACAATACCACTATTGAATGCCATCAAGGAAGGAGAAATCAAATACCACAGCTACACAAGACAGAGACATAATTCAGGAAGATAATGAAAAATCTCCAGAAAAATATCTCAATCACATGGAAGCTTGGAATTAAATGACAGAGAATTCAAAATTGAAGTTCTGAAAATACTCAATAAGATATGAGAAAACACCAATAGGCAACTTAATTAGCTCACCAAGGAAATTGAAACTTTAAAAACAGAGATGAAGAATTAAATACATGAATCAAAGACTGACATAGCAAGTTTAGCTAATAGAACAAGACAGATAGAGGAAAGAGTCAGTGACATTGGAGACAGGCAACTAGAGATTCTACAAAGAGAAGAGGAGAGAGACTTATGAATTAAAAAAGCTGAGAGAGCTCTACAAGAATTGTCAGACAGCATCAGAAAGAGCAAGATAAGAATAATGGGTATATCAGAAGAAGAAGAAAGGGAGAAGAGAATGGAGAGCCTATTCAAACAAATAATTGATGAGAATTTCCCAAGCCTACAGAAAGAGTTAGAGCTTTGAATCCAAAAAGCAAATAGAATGCCAAGTTACCTTAACTCAAACAGACCTACTTCAAGGCACATTGTAGTTAAACTGTCAAAAATCAATGACAAAGAAAGAATCCTCATAGCAGCTAGTTAAAAGAAGACTATAACATATAAAGAAAAGTCATTAGGTTATCATCAGATTTCTCAGCAAAAACTCTAAAAGCCAGAAGTGAGTGGACCCAAACATTCAAAGTACTAAAAAAGAGTAATTACCAGTCAAGAAAACTATATCCATCAAAGTCATCCTTGAAATATGGAGAAATAAAAACTTTTACAGACACAGATGCTGAGGAAATTTATCATCAGAAAACCCCCACTGCAGGAAATACTCAAGGGGGTTATTTGCCCAGACACAAAGAATAAAACAAATCCAAACTACAAGTAAAAGCTCCAACAAGGTCACAATAAAAACAAGTATAATCTGTGACAACAATAACATAAAAGAGGAGAGGATTAAGATCTGCAGTAGCAAAGGAGGATGGAATGCAGAAGCACTCATAAGACAGAGGACTCTTGTACATATGAACATTTTTCTCTTAATAACCTAATGGTAACCACCCATGAAAAAGCCACCAGTGAAACCCACAGCTTAAAAAAAGAAGAAACAGAGGAAAGAAGTATGGAATACCACCAAACAAAAACAACTGACAGAAACATAAAAGAGAAGAACCAAACAACACAGAACTACTAGAAAATAAAACATAAAATGGCTATAAGAAATCCTCAAATGTCAATAATTACCCTAAATGTAAATGGATTTCATTCGCCAATAAAAAGGCACAGAGTAACAAATTGGATCAAGAGCAAAATCCAACTGTATGCTGCCTTCAAGAGACACATCTAAGCTGCAAGGACAAAAGTAGACTCAAAGTGATAGGTTGGAAAACGATTCTCCAAGCACATAATATCCAAAGGAAAGCAGGTGTAGCCATACTCATATCTGACCATGCTGACTTCAAGACAACAAAGGTAACCAGGTACAAAAATGGACATTTCATAATGATAAAGGAAGGCATATCACTTCTTAATATATATGCAACAAACCAGGGAGCACTAAAATATATAAGACATCTACTAACTGATCTAAAAATAGAAGCAGACAAAAACACAATCATACATGAAAATTTAACACACCATTGACAGCTTTAGCTAGATTATCCAAACAGAAAATTGATGACTAAATATCAGCGTTAAACAACACACTAAGCCAAATGGACATAATAGACATTTACAGGACATTTCATCCCAAAACATCAGATTATACATTCTTCTCCAGTGTGCATGGAACATTGTCAAGGATAAACCATACGTTGGACCACAAAACTAACATTAACAAATTCAGGAAGATTGAAATTACACCAAGCATATTTTCTGACCATAAGGCTTTGAAACTAGAATTCAACTGCAAAAAGGAAGTAACCCCCCCCCACAAAACTGTGGAAATTAAATGACATACTTCTAAAAAATGATTGGGTCAAAGAAGAAATAAAAGCAGATATCAAAAGATATATACAGACAAATGAAAATGACAACATGGCATATCAAAATTTCTGGAATGCAGAGAAAGCAGTAATAAGAGGGAAGATTATATCATTACAGTCTTATATCAAGAAACAAGAGTGATCCCAATTAAAGAACCTAACATCACTTCTTAAGGAACTAGAAAAAGAAGAATAAAGGCAACACAAAGCCAGAAGAAAGGAAATAGTAAAATTTAGAGAAGAATTAAATGAAGTAGAGAACAAAACAACTATAGAAAAAATACAACAAAGAGATGGTTTTTTGAAAAGATCAATAAAATTGACAAACCACTGGCTAGACTCATTAAGGAAAAAAGAGAAGGACTTATATAAACAAAATCAGAAATGAAAGAGGAGAAATTATCACAGATATACAAAAGATCATAGTAGAATATTATGAAAGAGTATATGCCACCAAACTCAGTAACCTAGAGGAAATGGATAAATTCCTAGAACTATACAATCTTCCTAGACTGAATCACAAAGTGGAAAACTAAATAGACCCATAATCAGGGAGAAAATAGAAACAACTATCAAAAACCTATCCCAAAATAAAAGTCCAGAATCAGATGGCTACACTAGTGAATTCTACCAAACGTTCAAAGAATATTTGGTACCTAGCTTCTCAAAGTCTTCCAAAAGACAGAAGAAGCAATACTCTCCAACACATTTTGTGAGGCCAAGATAACCCTCATACCAAAACCTGGCAAGGACAACGCAAAAAAAGAAAACTACAGACCAATGTCTCTAATGAATACAGATACAAAAATCCTAAACAAAATACTAACAAATCGAATACAACAGCACATTAAAAAAATAATATATCACGATCAAGTGGGATTCATCCCAGGAGCACAAGGATGGTTCAACATATGGAAATTGATCAACATAATATACATCAAGAAAACAAAGAACAAAAATCATATGAACCTATCAATAGATACAGAAAAAGCATTCAGTAGGATACAACATCCCTTTATGTTTAAAACACTCAATAAAATCAGAATAGAAGGAAAGTATCCCAATATAATAAAGGCCATATATGACAAACCATCAGCTAATATCAGACTAAATGGTGAAAAACTGAAGAGTTTTCCTCTAAAATCAGGAACACGACAAGACTGTTCTCTCTTCTCCACTCTTATTCAACATAATACTGAAAGTCTTAGCCAGAGCAATCAGGCAAGAGAAAGAAATAAAAGGCATCCATATCAGGAAAGAAGAAGTAAAAGTATCACTTTTTGCAGATGACATGATTGTGTATATAAAAACCCCCAAGGACTCCACCAAAAATCTACTCAAAACAATAAACCAATACAGTAAAGTTGTAGAATACAAAACCAATATACAAAAGTCTATTGCTTTTTTATATGCCAACGATGAAATTTCAGAAAATAAACTCCAAAAAACAATTTATTTTACAATTGCAACAACAACAAAAAAATACCTAGGAATAAACTTAACAAAGGATGTGAAGGACCTATATACTGAAAATTACAAAGCCATCACATAGGAATAACATTACTCAGTGGAATAAGCGCTGGCAATTTGGTGGAGAAGGAAACTGGCAATTTGGTGGAGAAACCCCGTTCTGGTAGGCCATCAGTCAGTGACGAGTCTGTAGAGGCTATACGGGATAGCTACCTAAGGAGCCCTAAAAAATCTGTGCATGAGCCCACATCAAACTGCACTGAATAGGTATGAAACTGGGAGAGTTTTCCTTTTATTTGATGCAGATTTCACATTTCTATCGTCTTTTGTTGCTTTCCTGTGACCGGTCAAAAGTGCACCATGACTTTACGGACACACTGTATCTATGGACAAATAATCTTCGACAATGGAGCTAAAAACACACAATGGAGAAAAGAAAGCCTCTTTAATAAATGGTGCTGGGAAAATTGGACAGCCACATGCAGAAGAATGAAACTTGACTACAGTTTGTCCCCCTGCACAGAAATTAATTCAAAATGGATAAAAGTCCTAAATATAAGATCTGAAACAATAAGTTACATAGAAGAAAACACAGGTACTAAACTCATGGACCTTGGCCATAGAGAACAATTTATGAATTTGATCCCAAAGGCAAGGGAAGTAAAGGCAAAAATAAATGAATGGGACTACATCAAACTAAAAAGCTTCTGCATAACAAAAGAAAACTGACAACAAAACAAATAGGCAGCCAACTAAGTGGGAAATGACATTTGCAAAGAAGAGCTCCAATAAGGTGTTGATACCCAGAATTTGTAAAGCACTCACAAAGCTCAGCAACAAACAGGCAAACAATTTAATTTAAAAAATGGGGATAGGATCTGAACACTTCTCCCAAGAAAACATAAAGATATATGAACAGATGCTCTTCTTCACTAGCTATTCAAGAAATGCAAATCAAAACTACAATGAGATACCACCTCACACCTGTTAGGATGGCTATTCTCAACAAGACAGGTAATAACAAGTGTTGGAGAAGCTGTGGAGAAAAAGGAACCCTCATTCGCTGCTGGTGGGAATGAAAATTAGTACAACCATTATGGGAGAAAGTATGGTGGTTCCTCAAAAAGTTACGACTAGAACTACCATATGACCCAGCAATCCCTCTACTTGGTATCAACTTGAAAACATTGGTATGTAAAGACACATGCTTCTGCATGTTCATCGCAGCATTATTCACAGTGGCCAAGACATGGAAACAACCATAGCATCCCTTGATAGAGGATTGGATAAAGAAGCTGTGGTCCATATATACAATGGAATACTACTCAGCCATAAGAAATGATGACACATAGCCCTGGCCGGTTGGCTCAGCGGTAGAGCGTCGGCCTAGCGTGCGGAGGACCCGGGTTCGATTCCCGGCCAGGGCACATAGGAGAAGCGCCCATTTGCTTCTCCACCCCTCCGCCGCGCCTTCCTCTCTGTCTCTCTCTTCCCCTCCCGCAGCCAAGGCTCCATTGGAGCAAAGATGGCCCGGGCGCTGGGGATGGCTCTGTGGCCTCTGCCCCAGGCGCTAGAGTGGCTCTGGTCGCAACATGGCGACACCCAGGAGGGTCGCAACATGGCGACGCCCAGGATGGGCAGAGCATCGCCCCCTGGTGGGCAGAGCGTCGCCCCCTGGTGGGCGTGCCGGGTGGATCCCGGTCGGGCGCATGCGGGAGTCTGTCTGACTGTCTCTCCCTGTTTCTAGCTTCAGAAAAATACAAAAAAAAAAAAAAAAAAAAAAAAAAGAAAGAAATGATGACATAATGACATTTACCACAACATGGGTGGACCTTGATAACGTTACACTGAGTGAAATAAGTAAATAAGAAAAAGCTAAGAACTGTATAATTTTATACACAGATGGGATATAAAACTGAGACTCATAGATATAGATAAAAGTGAAGTGGTTACCAGGGGGAAGGGAGTGGAGTAGGAGTGCCTGGGAGGAGAGGGAGGGGGTAGGGTGTAAAGAGGGACAAATAAAAGGTGACAGAAAATGATCTGACTTTGGGTGATGGGTAAACAACATAATCAACAGTTCAAATACTATAGAAATGTTTATCTGAAACTCTTAGAGAGGAGAGAGATAGAGAGAAGGGAGAGAAAGCGGAGAGGAGCAGGAAGCATCAATTCCCACATGTGCCTTGACCAGGCAAGCCCAGGGTTTCGAACCAGCGACCTCAGCGTTTCAGGTCGTCACTTTATCTACTGTGCCACCACAGGCCAGGCACCTATGTACTCTTATTGATCAATGTCACCCTGTTAAATTCAATTTTCTAAATAAAATTAAAAAAATATATATATATAATTCTCTCTGTTTAAAAAAATTAAGAAAGTGCCTTATGACATCTAAGCAATAAGACACACTTTATTGGTTGTTCAATGGTTTAGTTTTCTCTGCTCACTCAGCCAGCCATGCTTTTAGCCATGGTAGCTGTGAGCACAAGGCCCCCTGGTCCTCCTTCACAGAGGCCGCACAAAAGGACACCAAGGCTGACTGAGTGAGGATCAATGGTCCTGGCCCCAAGACATTCCAAGATTTTATGCAAAAACTAACATAGAAGACATCATGCAGTGTGGCCAAGTGTGAGACCACCTTGTGAAGGCCTGGAGAGGGAACATGTGTGGTGGCTGCAGAGTGATGTGGTGAAATGGCTGGTGGTCTCCTCTCTGCAGGGTCGGCAGACATTCCATCGCTTTGACAAGTTCAACTCTAAATACAACCCTGTGGGGGCCAGCGAGCTGCGCGACCTGTATTTGAAAACTGAAAACTACCTGGGAGGAGAGTACTTTGCTCGGATGGTGAAGGTGAGTGAGCCCTCAGCCTCTCCAAGCCCTCTTCAGATACCTGACAGCATCTGCCTTCAGAAGTGGGGCTGCACATGGCCTCTCTGTCTTCTTCTTCCTGAACCCCTGTCCATCCACCATCCAGCTCTGGCAAGGCTGAGGTGCTCAGTGCCCAGTGCTCTGGCCCTGGGCACCAGCCCCAGAGCATGGGCAGGCTGGTGCTGCATGTGACCACCGTGTTGACTGCAGGCGAGGAGGGGAGGGTATCCACCGTGGGAGCACTCACAGTGTCCAGCCTTGCTGCCCTATCTGTTTGCAGCCTGAGCTTGGCTGGGAGCAGCTGAGCTCCATGTGGAGCCGTGTCGGCTGCCTGGCCTAGTTATGCGTGTGATGGTGCAGACCCAAGGCCTTTCTCTCCCGGAAGGAGCCTCTGCTGAGGCGAGTGAGTACTTACTTGGCAGCAAGGTGATGTAGAGAAGGTCTCCCCAGCCTGGGAGCAGGTGGCTGAGGGAGCTGCAGGATCCAGCTGCTGGGGTGCTCTTGGCCTGACCTGAGTTCTTCTTGGTGCCAGGAGGTGGCCCGGGAGCTGGAGGAGAGCAAGTACCAGTACTCAGAGCCACGGCTCTCCATCTACGGCCGCAGTCCCGATGAGTGGCTCAACCTGGCCCGCTGGTTCATCCAGCACAAGGTCTACTCACCCAATATGCGCTGGATCATCCAGGTGCCCCGGATCTAGTAAGTGAGCTGGCCCCCTGTCTGCCTGTGCCCTTGGGGGCCCCAGCCTGTCCTGTGTGGGCCGCTGAGTCCGCACTATTGAGAAGCATACCTGTTTCAGTGCCAACTCAGGCCTCTTCTCCCCAGGGATTTTCCTTTAGGAAGGTGGGGCCGGCAGAGATATCTTTGTGACCAACTCTTACTCTTTAAAGAACATATATGTGCAAATGCCTGGTGGGAACTGCTGCTTGTCTTTTTCTCACTGCAGGATGTGGATGTCCTTTGGGGTGAGCATCAGGGTATGAGTGATCTGGTAGTGGCCTACAGTGCTGGCACTCTCCCTGGGTATGACTCAGACCGCCACTGTCCTCTCCAGTTGTCTGGCTCATGTTGGGGTTCATGGCCCCTGGAATGGGCTAGGCCCTGTGGTTTAAGGGAACCAAGCTGAGTTGTAGAGAGTTAGGAACACTGGGAAATAGGATTCACCTCCCAGACTCTTGGTCAGCCTGGATCCTTCCACCCTTCTCCCAGTGTGGCCTCTGGCTTCAGAAAGCTCTCTGATGGGCTTGTGTAAGGGGTTGAGTTTGCCAGCTAGTGCCTCACGTTGCAGAAGTTGCTGGGAGTTGGAGAGAAGGGGAAGGATCTGTGTTCAAGCCACACCTCTGGCTCTGCTCTGGGTGTGTAAATGGTGACATGGCGCTGTCTGAAGAAGTGATTGAGGTCCATCTCAGGCAGGCTAAGGGGGCTGTTGGGTCCACCTTAATGGTCTTCGCTTTCCCCAGTGACATATTTAGGTCTAAGAAGCTGCTGCCAAGCTTTGGGAAGATGCTGGAGAACATCTTCCTGCCTCTTTTCGAGGCCACAATCAACCCCCAAGATCACCGAGAACTTCACCTCTTCCTCAAATATGTAAGTGTGGGTGGTGCCCTATGTGGTGGGCACAGTGGTGGAGAGAGGAGGAGCCCTGGGGGTCTGTTCAGGCTTCCCTTCTCAGATCCTGCCCACTCCTGCACCCCAGCCATGGGGATGCGAGCTCCAAGAGGCTGAATTTCTACAATAACACCTTCTCCCACTGTCTCTGGAGGCCCAGCCCTGGGGGTGGGGTGAGGTGCTGGGGCAGGCAGCAGGGCGGCAGGATGGAGTCCCTTCCCATCCAGGTGGCTGGAAAGGCGATCTGGCCCCAGCAGCACCACGCAGCAGCTTCGGGCTTCTTCAGAGATGCAGACATTTCAGCTCTCCTGATTTTACCTACAAAGATGGGCCTCCACTTTAAGTACACATGCCCCACAGAATATATTCCGTTTCTGGTTAGTTTGGGGAGAGGGAGAGAAGGGAAGGAGAGACTAAACCAGAAAGGGCATTAGGGGGTCAGGAGCTGGTCCCCTTGCTCTGTGTGCCTGGCATAGAGGGAGCTGGAGACTGTGAGAGGAAGTGCAGTATCTGGGGGAGGTCATGGATGACTTCTGACAAATGGGGAGTCTGGAGTGCTGGGTCATGGGGCAGGGGTGATTGAGCATGTGAGTGTGTGAATGTGAGTGTGTGTGAGTGTGTGTGTGTGGGGGGGGGCTCCACCAGGAAAGGGTTTGAACAAGCTGAGGGACATGGTTGAATTTGTTTTAGACAAACATCATCCTGGCTGCTATGTGCTGAATAGCCTGGAACAGAGGTGGCTGGAGATTGGGGAAGGGGTCAAGATGAGAGTCAGGGGCCTGTTCCAGCAATCAGACAAATGATGGGGGCTTGAACGAGCTGTGACAGCTCAGTTACGGCTGCTGCCTGCTCTGGCGGTCCACACCATGGCATCATCTGCTTCAGCCTCATGGTCGCTCTACTTTACAGCACGGTTGGTGTTAATAATAAGCAGTATTACATTCTTGTTGTGTATTAGACCCTGTGCGCAGCGCTCTCCAGGGACTGTGCCATTGAATCCTCACACCAGCCCTGTGAAGCTGCTAGCTCCAATTTATATAGATCAACACTAAAAAATGGCAGAACTGGAATTCATGTCCAGGTGTCTGACTCCCCAGCAGGAGTCATTATCCCCATACTGCCTCCTAAGTAAGAAAAATGTGGCGTAGGCAGGAGGCAGGCTGGGCACTCCGAGCTGAGTGGTGGGCATGGGTGTAGGTTGACGGGACCTGGGCAGAGCCTGAGGGTGAGCTAGAGGGAAGAGTGCAGGGGGCCTCCGGGAGCCTGGTGTCTTGCAGGATGATGAATGCGCTTTTCAGGGGCCACTGTTGACAATCGGGGAAGAGCAGACATGAGGGGGACGGGGAATAGTAACATTTGGACATATTTTGTGCTTGAGGCCTGTGGGAGTTTCAGTTCTATGCCCTACATCGGTTGGATACAGAGCTCAGCATAGGGGCTGACAATACCCCTGTGCGAGGCCCTGAGAGTTCCGATGAGGCCTGGAGCTAGTGAGTACAGAGCAGAATTCAGGGTTCTCCCTGGCCCCTACTCTGTGCAGGCTGTGCTGACAGCTATAGTGGGGACCCTCTTGTTCCTTTGACATATGGCTCTGTGACAGGGAAGATTCTGCCAAGACCCTTGTGGTCCCTTGCTCCTTTGGAAGAGGCTGGCAGACCCCCAGCTGTGGCCTGGGCCTGGGCTGGGGGCTCCCCAGTTTGGGCCAGTTGTGGGACAAAGTGGGCTTCCCAAAGCACTGCTGTGGCTGAGAAAAAGGAGGGACATGTCAGCAAACCTGCCCCACATGCTGGCTGAGGTCAAGGCCTGACCTCTGGGATCAGGGGACTGGGGAGCCTGGGACTAGCATGGGGCCCCCCGGGGGCACAGTTCGGGCCCAGCTGAGGTGTAACTGACCTGGAAGGATAGGAGTGTCTTGAGCTTCTCTGGTCTGCCTCAGAGGGCAGTTCCCGGGGAAGAGCTGGGGAGTAGAGCCACCTCCTCCCAGAACCATGGCTCAGCCTTCCAAGAGGCCTTATTGGATGGGCCCCACCTTGGCCTGCTGGTGAAGCATCCAGGCTAGTTTTTCATGACTGTACCTGGGACATGCCCTAGGGCGTTTTGCACCTGTAGCCCCAGAGTTCAGACGCTGAGCCCGGTTAGGATCAGAGCCTGTCATTCCACGTGGGTAAGCTGCTTACTTGCTTTGGCTCTGGTTTGCTCACAGCCAAGCCCTCCCTCACGGGATTACTCTGAGTATTGAATTAGCTGATGTGTGGTCAGTGCTTCGAGCAGGGCCTCATGTGTATAGTAGGTGCACGGGAAATGCTTGTCCCCTGCCCCCTCAGAGCTGTTGTCCCTGCTGCTGTCAGTAGCTGCTGGCGACCCTGTAGTGCTGGCCTCTTCTTTGGCACAGCAGAGAAATGGACAGTGGGTATGTCTGCCTCACTGTTCACCTGGCCTGAGTGTTCCCTCACCACTGCCATTACCACACAGGCACGACTCACTCTCCAGGCTGGTGTTCTGGGCACCTTTGGGAGGTACCTCTGGATCCAGAGGAATAGGTAGTAGCAGTGTGCCCACTCCCCACCCCTTGGAGTAAAGTGCCTCAGGCTGGCCCTGGGGCCCCTAGCTGTGAATCTGAGAGACCTGGACTCCAAGGCCTCCGGCAGCTCCTCTACCTTGGCTTGATGCAGACCCCTTGTGCTGCCCAGGTGACAGGTTTTGACAGCGTGGATGATGAGTCCAAGCACAGTGACCACATGTTCTCTGACAAGAGCCCCAGCCCGGACATCTGGACCAGTGAGCAGAACCCGCCCTACAGCTACTACCTGTACTACATGTATGCCAACATCATGGTACTCAACAACCTCCGCAGGTGGGTGAGCCAGCCCCGCACAGCCCCGGGCTCCCACCCTCAAACCCAGGGACATGCCCCAGCCTACTACGTAGGGCCACACACCAGCAGCCAGGCCCACTACAACAGCTCCAATCGATCATATATACCATGAAGCCAAACCCCGTGCCTGTACACATGCCTGTTCACGCACATATGCACTAACACCTAACACATGTACCTGTCCACCCTTGATATGATACATAGGATGTACTGACACACAAGCATGTTCACTTACCACCACACCAAGTGTTCACATGTGCAGTTATTCATGTGGCAAGTTATTACACCTGCGATGTGACAGGAACTGTCCTAGGCTCTGGACATATCACAGGGAACAAAGTACACTGCTCACAAAAATGAGGGGATCAGGGAACGTGCAGACGCTCCAGTACGTTCAGCCTTTTGTATAGCGCATTTTCACCCATGAAATAAAAGTTGGTTTTGCGTCTCATTTGCATAATTGAGCAACTTTCTTTGACTTGTCATTTGCTTTCCTGATGCTCTTGTTTAATAAAAAAAAAGCAAAATTTTTTTATCGCTTCATATTCATTTTGAAATATCCCCTAATTTCTGTGAGCAGTCTAGATGAAATCCAATGGTCTTCTCTGCACAGGCTCCCACCAGAGCACACACACAGCTGAGGCAGGGGTCTGGTACTTGGTGCCCAGGACACTGCACCATCCTTTCCCTGCTCTGCAAGTCAGCATCCCTCCCGCCTCCGCTGGGCTTCTGCAGCCTCTCTCCCTGAGCCTAAGGCAGCGCGAATTTGTGCAGGTGGAGGTTCTGAATGGGACACTGACTGAAAGAACGTGGCCTGGGGTTGGGGGAGCAGTCGGGGCTAAGCTTTTGGACTTGGGAGCTCTAGTTCTAACTCTGTCACTGACTAGCTCAGGGGCTTCTAATGTCTCACTCCATGCTCTGGGATCTCTGGGTTTGTCTATTTATATAACAAAGAAGTTGGACTCTGATCATTCTCATGGCTTTTCCTGCTCAAAGGTCTGTGAGTCTGGGGTACAAGCCTGGTCAGGAGAAGAAAGGGAGGAGTGGGTGGAGACAGGGCGGGGTCTCTTTCTACCACTAGGTTCCACCTGTTTCCCAGGAATGGCATCTTTTGGTTCTGAGGCATCTGGGCCTGGTCTCTACATTTGGGAGGGGCAGTTACCAGGTTCCTCTGGGCCAGCTGTGCTGACCCTGCCATGGGTGACTGTCTTCCCTGGAGTAGGCCCTGAGCTAGGGGTACAGGCCATAGTCTGTGGGGTCCTGGGCGGTGTGGACCAGGGTTGCTGACCGAGACCCTGCCTCACTTATTCTGCAGGGAACGAGGTCTGAGCACGTTCTTATTCCGGCCTCACTGTGGGGAGGCCGGGTCCATCACTCACCTGGTGTCTGCTTTTCTGACTGCTGACAACATTTCCCACGGGCTGCTCCTCAAGAAGGTAACCAAGCCATTCAGACATCTGCCGTTCAGTGACAGTCCCTGACACTAACAGTGCCAGGACAGTAACAGTGGGCCCAGGGAAGGAGTGGGGTCTCTTGGGCTCCTGTTTGCCCCCTGGGAGCCTCTGGTCAGTGATGCTAAAAGGGCCAAGCCTTCTTCTGGGCTGGGCTGTCTGCAGTCATCTTGGTTTCATATTAAACTATGAAAGTAATATTATAAATGTAACAATTTGGATTTCCAAAATATGGAGAAATGGGAAAAAGAAACCATATTGCTATTGCTTTAAAAGAAACAGGCATTTATAGCATTTTAGTTTTTCCAATTCCATCTTTTCTTCCCAGAGCATATTTTTAAATGCTTAGTATAATAATTAACACAGAATTTTGGCTCCTTCTTTATCCCTTAACTTTGTATAACAAGCACTTTTCTGTGCTGCAGCACAATATCTATGCGCCTCATTCTAAATGCTGTTGGCAGGATGGCCTGCCAGTTGGATGGTCTAAAATTGATTCAACCAATCTCTAGTTGTTGGACAGAGTCCCAACTTTTTGCTAGTGTAAATAATGCTGCCATGAATTCTGTGCATTTGGTTTTCTCCATAGTTTGAATCACCTGCCAAGGGATGATGTTTGCTCAAACTGCTCCCCTGCTCTGGTCCTGGGGAGGTCTAACCACCTGTCACGTTTCTGTGTGGGGCAGATGCTACATCAAAAACTACCCTAGCCCAGTCCGGTCTGCCCCTTCCCACCTCTGAGGAGCTGGAGTGTTTAGAGTCTCAACCGGAATGTTTGCAGTTAAAGCAACAAAACCACCAAGTGGGGCATCCTCTGGACTGATCAGTGGGGTCGGCACCTGGGGGAGGGCAGCTGAGTATATAGGCTGGGGTCAGCTGGGGCATGTAGCTGCCCTTCCTGACCTGAGCTGTGCCTCCACTTTGGAGGTGAAAGGGAGCATTTCCAACGTTGGACTGGAGGGCTGGCCCAGGGAGAGACGGCATGATGTAGAAATGAGGTGAATGCAGATGTTGGGGAATGAGGTGGGGATGGGGTGTCCTGGCTTTGGGGAACTTGGGCTTGATTGAGGACTTACCGTGTCCAGACCCCTGCCTTTCATTCATGATGCTCCCCCCCCCATCTCTGGCCCTTGTCACCTGAGCTTGGCGGTTCTTTTGCAGAGTCCGGTGTTGCAGTACCTCTACTACCTGGCCCAGATCCCCATTGCCATGTCTCCTCTCAGCAACAACAGTCTGTTCCTCGAATATTCCAAAAACCCCCTGAGGGAGTTCCTGCACAAGGGGCTGCACGTTTCTCTCTCCACCGATGACCCCATGCAGTTCCACTACACGAAGGTGAGGATTTAGGGCCCCAGCGGTGCCGGGCCTGGCCTGTCCTCCCACTGCCGGCACCTGAGCACACAGCTCAGTTCTGCACCCGGGTGGGGTTGGTGGCTCCTGGTGAGGGAAGTCCTCCTTCTAGGAGCCCTGTTTTGGGGAGGTCCTTGAGTCTTTGAAGGCACAATTTCGTTTTCTTGCCTTTCTCTATCTTCTCTTTCTTTGAACTTACTAGTACTGTGATGTTGGTAGTTACTTGACGTCACTGTATCTTATTTATTTTTGTGTGTAAAATAGAGATAAAACTGTCTCTACATCTCTACAACAGATAAAACTGTTCTGTATTGTGAGGCTTAGTGCCTGCATATAGCATGTATTCGAAATGTTAGCTACCATTTTTGTTAATACTATTATTATGAAACTGTGGACCACTGGGGATAAGGGAGAGGAAAAGAAAGGTGGTGGCATGCATGGGGACCAGCCATTACTGTGTCAATTTTGATGCTATTGATAAGACAGCTACTGATTAGTAAAAACAGAAGTACCAGAGTCTTCTAGAACAGGTTCTCCAAGCTTTTGGTCTGAGGATCCCTTTATACTCTCAAGAATTGAGGCCCTCAAAAAAAAAAAAAAAAAAGAATTGAGGCCTCAGAGAGATATTTCTGAGTAACACCTAGTGATATTTATTTGTCAGAAACTAATGAGAAATTGAAAACTATTAACACAAAAATAACAATAAACCTACTGAATTTAACAATTTTTTATGAAAAATAAGCATATTTCCTAAAACAAAAAACTGAGAATGACATTTACATTTTTGCAAATCTCTTTAATGTCTGGTTTAATAGAAGACAGCTGGATTCTCTTTTTGTGTGTGACAGAGACAGAGAGAGAGGAGAGAGACAGAGAGAGGGACAGAAAGGGACAGACAGAAGGGAGAGAGAGAAGCATCAATTCTTCATTGTGACTCCTTAGTTGTTCACTGATTGCTTTCTCATATGTGCCTTGACTGGGGAGCTACAGCAGAGCAAGTGACCCCTTGCTCAAGCCAGCAACCTTGGGCTCAAGCCAGTGACCATGGGGTCATGTCTATAATCCCAAGCTCAAGCCAGCAACCCCAACACTCAAGCTAGTGAGCCTGCGCTCAAGCCGAATGAGCCCACGTTCAAGGCGGTGACCTCGGGATTTTGAACCGGCGTGTTGTGTCCCAGTCTATCCACTGTGCTACCACCTGGTCAGACAACAGCTGGTTCTCATAGCCGCATTCACTCTGTTGTGATAAATTGTTTTCATCAAAGTATATGAAAAAAACCTTGTCTCACAAAAATATGCAGTTGGAAAAGGGAGGTCATTTTAAAAGGCCTCGGGGACCCCCCAGGGATCCTGGAACATTTTAAGAACTGCTGCTCTAGAATGCAGAGGCAGTGGGGTGGCAGAGGTAACAGAAGGCTTGTGATTAGTCAGACATTTCACATCTCAGAAGGTACAGTGAAAGCATGCCAAGCTCACATCCTTTGGGGACTACACTGTCCTACTGATACTTGATCATTTCTCATTCTTAACTAAGGTTCCATCTCTGCTCTTACTATTTACTTTACTCAGATTAACTTTTATTTTTGGATAATCTTACGAAAATGGTCTGTTAAATAAATGACAAAGCTATAGAGCAGATACTAAAGGTATACCTGACCTGGGAGACTGTCCCAGGAGAGCAGGCTGGTGTCCCCCTGACTGGCACAGGGCTTCGAACAAATACATATATGTGTCCTTTGATATAGCTCTACTTGGTAACCTGAGGAGTTTGTCATTTAAGGGAGAGGATGTTGTTTGGTTCAGGTGCCAGTCATTAAAGAAAAATTAAATCTGCAATGTCTGATGTTTCTAGCTTTGGAAATCTGTGAAGCATTAAAATGGATATGCAGCCACCTAATCATTTCCTTTTGGGGGACTCTAGGAAGCACTTATGGAAGAATATGCAATTGCAGCTCAAGTGTGGAAGCTGAGCACGTGTGACCTGTGTGAAATCGCCAGGAACAGCGTGCTGCAGAGCGGCCTCTCACATCGAGTATGTGCCCCAGCACTGTCCCTCCTGAAACGTGCCCTGAAACGTGTACAGTGAATGCCTGTTTACCTGGTTCTTTCTAGGCTCTGGGGTCAGTGCTGAGAAGGACCAGGAGGTTTCAGTCACACTGAAACTCATCTAGTAGGAGAGAAGATCCTGGGAGACTTCTGAATTCTCCTACGTGCCCTGTCACCTTTTTCAGACCTCTACTCAAATGTCACCTCCTCAGAGGCCTTCCCTTATCACCCATTCTACAGTAGATATACTTATCATCATTCTCCATCCCTTTAATTTTCTTCATATTATTTATTATAACTGATATTGTAATATGTGTTTTTCTTTTTGCCTTCTAGAATGTAAGTTCCATTAGGGCAGAGACTGGTTCAGCATTGTATCCCTAGGGCCTAGAATAGAACCTGCCACATTCTAGGCACTCATTTCTTGAATAGATGAATAGTACCCAGACTGAATAAAAACTCTAGGGATGAGACCTGGACAGCAGTAATTTGTTTCCTGCAGCTTCCCAGGTGATTTTGGTGTGCAAGGTTGAGAACCATTGCTTAGGTCCTCGGGTGCCTCCTCTGGGTGATGTCACTAGTACAGGAAGAGGGCTACATTGGTGCTGCTCTCACTGCAGATCCAATTTGTACACTTGGTCCCTTGGACTGGCTTTCCCCAAACACCAACTATCTGTTCTTGTCAGCTCTCAGGAGGGACTTCTTAAGAGTTTTCACCTTGTCCCTTTCCTCACCAGCAGTTATCTTTACTTTCCGACCAAGGAAGGCATAGAAATGAAGGAAATGAATGTGGCTGTCGGGGTGACATCCCTGAGGACATGGAGGTCAGGAGGGATTTCACTGTAGCCCCGTGGGGAAAGATGTCCTCATGGAGGACCTGCTTCAGGGGAACGTCTGTTTTGCTGTGGCTAAATGCCAGAGCTGCCGTGTGGATACAGAAAGGGAATCAAAGGTGTACTGTACTGTTTCATTTGTATTTCTCTTGGTCCATAGGAAAAGCAAAAATTTCTGGGACAAAATTACTATAAAGAAGGACCTGAAGGAAATGATATTCGAAAGACTAATGTTGCTCAGATCCGGATGGCGTTCCGATACGAGACCTTATGCAACGAGCTCAGCTTCCTGTCTGACGCCATGAAATCAGACGAGATCACAGCCCTGACCAAGTAGGTCTAGTGCTGGACATGCATTTAACTTTCTGGCTTAATTTCAAGTCTGCCGTGATTCACAGTGGTCAAGATACTAAACGAGAGCTTTCCTCCAGGGAGAGGATGCCTCTGAAGAACTTTCAAACCTAGCGATTCTGGCTGCACTGTTCATTTTAAGATCTCACACTCCCACTGTTAGTGTTTCTGAGTAGCAAATGGTGACTGCTCCTTGGGGATGTGGGAGTCAGGCACTTGTTTGTGCTCATTTCTAATGTTCCAAATATTTTCTTGAAACCACTAGTGCTTTCATTGTTGGGGCCAGGATCTTCCGTGGTCCAAGTGCCTACTGACATGGGTCCCTGTGCTTTTCTGCCATCGTCCGCTCCAGGCTTTGAAGGCTGGTTGGTAGTTGTTCATTTCAGCCCCTGGCTGGCTGGCTGCCTTAAACAAAACCAGTGTCAAAGCTCCTGTTCATCGGGGAGCTACTTTGAGAGAATTAAAATAGACAACTTCCTTCTTTGCACTTTTAAATGAATTTCTTAAACTGTTTTATTTAGCCCTCCACCCTCTTTTCTATTTAGGAAGCCAAATGTGCACATTGAACCAGTTACTCTTATTCTGTGTCTTGGTTTCCTTCCCTGAAAAATGAAGGACTAGATGAGAGGTTTTCAAACAGTGTTCTGTGAATGCCCCTCCCCGTTTAATGGTGGAGAGGGCGGGGGAGTGTGACTCTGGGTGCTGCCTTTGCTTCCTTGAGGACTGCTTTCATCAAGGTTTTCACCGGGACGTCTATGTATTTCCGTTTGAACGAAGGACTTTGAAAAGCACTGGACTGAATGATCTCTGTTCCTCTGGCTCTAATATTCTATGATCGTAGCCCAATTATCATTTTACTTAATGAAGAATTAGGGCCAGAGAAGTGAGATTTACTTAACATCACACAGCTAATAAGTAATAAGACTAGAACTAGGTTTCCCTACTCCTATTCCAGTCCTATCTTCACAATTCTATGAGGCCTCACAAATGTTATCATTTTTATCACTGTAACCTGGTGCATTTCTTTTAAAGGCAAAATTTCTCCCTTACCTAATACGCAGACTTTTTCAAAAGATGTAAGTGGTCGCAGGTGCAAGCCAGGTAGAAAGTATTTTTAAAGACCAGTCTGAACTTAAGCTTTACCAATGTACTCTGTATCTGTGTTACTAGTGCCTGGTATACAGTAGGTGCTCAATAAGTGTATATTGAATAAATGAATTTCTCTTTTGGCAACTTTTTAAGGATATGTGCTCCTAGTACACAACAAGCTGCTCAAGGACCTTCTTGTCTATTTCTGTGGGCGAATGGAGACTATGGGAAGTCCTTCTGAATCATTATGGGGTTGGAAGAACCCTATTTTTTGCCTGTGAAAATGCTTCTTTTGACTTTAGATTTTCTTATCCTGTGACTTTATCAAGTATTTGTTTTTAATTATTAAATAAAGTTTGTTAGGACAATGGCTCAATCTAAAACTATTTCAAGTTAATACTATTTAAAGCAAATGTTTAAGTTTTTTACTGTAAGAAAAAACTGGGCATCATGAAAAGCTATCAATAACTACTAATTTATTTTTAACTAAGACTCAGACATGGAGGACATTCATTCAGAAAACCTCAAAATTTCAAACTGAAGCTCTTCTTCTCTGACTTCTGCCACACATGTTCATTTCCTTTTCCCTAGGTGCTACTTTAATCTGTTCAACCAACATTTATTGCATTTTACCTGTCCTGCAAACACGGCAGACCCCTCCTTTTTCGCTAGCATTTTACATTTTTATTGTATCATTATACCTACCTGACCTTTCTTGGGTGAATCCTACTTTCATGCTTACAGCTGTAATCAAAGGTGATTGTATACTAGCCCATGTTTCTAAAGGATCAGTTTTTGAGGTGTGTTATCCCTTATTCTAAAAGGTTTAACTTGTTGTGTTACTTCAAACTGCACTACTGAAATGATCAATGTTGTTTCTTTTTGTCTGATGAGAACAAATCACAGCTCTGAGGTTAGCATTATCAAGGCCTGTCCCGGGCCTTTACTTCTTCATATCCTGAATTAAAGCAGAATAGCAAACTATCCCTCTGACTTTCTCTTTATATGTTCCTGAGTGCTGTGTTGCTGGAACAGAATTCATCTTTTTCTGGATTTGTAGACACAGCAGGTGTTAAGTTGGTAATAACTTAAGTATTCTATACGTGAAAAATGAATATATTATGAAGAACAAGTGTAACTACAATAAAGGAAACACTAATCAGAAAAATACAGTTCCTGGGGAATTTTTACACCCTCAACCTTTAAATAAATACTTTTTTAGAAAGAGAATAAGACTATAAACAGCTGCAAGACTATCAAACATATCTGAGGAGGCTTTTATGTCTTTTGATACCAAAATGTATTCTCCATGTTTCCATATATCAGTAAATTTAATTATAAACTACCACTCCGTCTTATAAATGGCTTTCCTCTTCTCAGCACTAAAATTCCAATATGCTTCTCTAATTACATTAATTTTATCTTAGAAATGTTTTACAAGGTGAACATGAAATCCTGCTGTAAACCATTTCTATTATATTGTCATTGTGTTGTTCGACATGGATGTGGCTGACCAGCTGACTTCCCTAACCTTCAAGTAGTTTTCTTATTCCTGGATAGATCAAGTAAGCTTGACTTATGAAGGAAAAAAAAACACAGTTAAAAATACAAATTCTTTGGACTGCCTTTTAATAAATCCAACTTTCCAAATGTTAAAAATTACCGAACCAAAAGATATTTTCAAGAAGCCTTATTATACAGATACATATTAGGTATAAGAAAATTAAGTCTAATTTGAAATAAAATTTAAAGCAGAACACAAACATCATAACCCCCCAGAGCACAATACAAAATAGTCCTTAAGGAGTATAGGAGTATAAACATTTAGTATGTAAGAATGTGAAACTACATAAGAGAAAAAGAATCTCTTCAATTAAGTAAAATTTTACTTGCTAAAGATTATTGCACAATGTATCAGTTTATCCTAAGCATAAAACAGTATTCTCAATTTCTAAATTCAATTCATAGTCAAATCCACTTTCTTAAACTAATGTTCTATAGCATTATGAGTAAACCCTTTGTTACTGAGTTAGGATAGGGAAAACTTTATAACATAAAATACCTTAGAGTTCATGAACCCATTTCAAAAATCCCAGAAGGCACACATTACATTTCCTATCGTAGTAAATGCGTTCAAGTACCTCATAATTTAAAAAGACAAAGCTGTACAGAATACAAAAATTATATACTTCATTAAACAAATTCACAACTTTTACTTTTAGTTATTATAACATAACACACCTAATATTCACATCTAAAGAATTATCACCCAGTTTAATGGAGTGAGCAAAAAATTGCTCATTTATTAGATAAGGCTAAGAAAAACATTTTATATTTCACAGTAGATCAGTTAATGTCTTGGAGCTCATACTGAAAAATAAGCAGGTTTGGGCAATGTCAAGTTGTTGCACTCACTGTTAAATAATTCCTTGAAAGGTGAAGGAATCTGAGGGATAAAATCACTGGCTATTCCTGGGAAAGATCTAAAAACCTGTAAAGCAACTTTGTTCATTTTCAGAAACATTCTTAAATCAGGCAATCTTAATAAGACTCAGCAAGTCTAATCCAAAAGGACAATTTAAAATCTTAGAGCTGAAAAAGATATCAGGGGATCATATATCCCAAGGTTTTCAAACTACGTTCTGTGGAATACTAATAATACATGGAGGAGAGACAGGGTTTTGCAACTGACTTGAATTTAATTAAAAAATACATGTTTTGGAAAAAAAATTTATAAAACAAGTCTCATCACATAACTGTGTTACTCACCAAATTTATATATCACCAATGTATTAATACATGTTTTCACTGGTTGACTTTATAAATTGTAATATTATAGTATATGAAGTTATATAAAGAAATTTATAATAAAATGAATTTATAAAGTGGTGCAGCACATACATATAGGGGTTCTGAGTAAGATTTTACTTGGAAAAAAAAAAAGATTCTACTGCTAGAATAAAGTGTGAAAACCACAAATAAAGCCTCAGTTTCTAGAGTGTGAACCCACAAACCAGAGAAAGGGACTTTCTCAAGGTTGCACAACCATAAAGCACATGCCAGGTTGATCACATGGAGCCCTCAGTACTCTGCATAAATACCTATAGTGAATGTTTAACTATTTGTCACTGAGCTGCCTCCATCATGAATGTCAATCAATTAGGTATCAGTATTTTGGGGGTAAAAATCAAGCCATCTTTGGTCAGACATTTTTCTTAGAAATGAATTATTTAATTTGTATGCCTATTAAAATCCTAGTATACAAAATTTTTGCCATTAATAAGTAGCAACTTAAATTGTGTACTTTGGTACTTCAGAAACTATTTGAAACTTACTAAGAAGTCAGAAAAATTACATGGAATGTTAACATTCTTTTAAAAGGAGACATCAGACCCTAGTTTTATTATATACTGAATAATAGTGTTCAATATAAAACAAAAATTTTACTTTATAAGCAATTAAAAAAAATGGTTGAGTGCCATTGAACATTATAATTCCATTATAACTATACTCTTTCAAAGAATTTCAAAGGAAGTAGAATGAAACAGTAAAAAAGCCAAATTATCTCCTAATTTTTTCTTAAGCTAAGTAAAGTTTAAGGACTTGGCCTCAGAAAGATGCTAAGTTAAGAATATAAAGCACCATAAACCAATATTGAATGATTTTTCATAATTTGGACATATGAATTTTAGCATCTATGATGAAAATTTCTTTCTGAAAACTCCGAGATGCTTAAGTATTATCAAGAGCTAGTTAGAACAGTTCCCCAGCTGTGGGAAAGCATTTCTAGAACAGTCAAGAAGATTCTCCAGCAGAAATCCATCTACAAAGCAGTCACAACCAACTTTATAGTCTTTACCCAAATTATACAGCATGGGGGAAAAAAGCTTTTAAATAAAAACCAAGTAGTCTCAAAACACACAGTTAAGGTTATGAAATAACTATAGATCATTTCAAGTAAAAAATTATTAAAGGAGCAATAATTAACCACAAGGGGGCATACATACTCCTTAGATCCCAGCAGAAAGACTAATTTAAGTAGTAACGTGCACTTTTGATGTGTTCTCCATTTTCAGTCATTTAAAATTTTCTCTCAGACGGCTACAACTTTTTAACATTCACGGTTTATTTTAAACCTAACTAAATATATTCCAGAATACTCCTACCCTGAAAAATGTTTCAGAAGCCTCTGGAAATGTTGCTGTTAGCTCAGCAAAGGATTCAAGAGCAATTAGTTCTAATATACTATATTAGAACAGATAAATAATAGGACAATATGGCCTAAAACAGTAGCAACTTTTAGTTTACCATAAATGGAAGACATGAAAAGTTTATCAAAAGAAATGGGATAAACTGTCAGAAAAGTGAAAACCAGAGGGTAGGGAAAACTGAGTTCTCTGTGCCTATGCCATACCATCCCTGCATTCCTTCCCTGTGACCCAAGTATTTGTAGCCCACAATAGCAACAAAACACTTCACCCATGGTCATGGTCTGTGGGGCTGGCCTGCCTCATCAGCCATGTTAAGAATATAGTTAGCCATATCATCTTCAGTGGGTGCATCTGACACCACCCAAGATTCATTTGTTCCAGACATCTGCAGGCGACAAATGGGGCAATTCCTGTGTCGATCTCTCCTATTAAAGAAGTCAATTAAAGAACAGTTTTTTTCTTCCTTTTTAAAAACAGGTTTGTTCGAAAAGTTATACATATATATACATGGTTTTTAAAAAAGTAAATAGCATAAAAGTATACAGTGAAAAATAAATCCCTCCATCCCAATCTTTACTGTATTTTCCCATGTAGAAGATGCATTTAAAAAAAAAAATTGGGGGTCTAAAAACTGGGTGTGTCTTATACATGGTTGTAGTTATTTTACTTGAATTTCCTGCTTTTTTGCACTTGTTTTTGCCCTCATTGTTGAAGACAGTGATTCGTCATCAGACACAGATAAGGACAAGCTAATGGATGGGAGTTTTGACAGTGAGGAGGAATTTTATGAATTTTATGATGAATAAAACTTGAGTTCAATAACTTTATGTAATACATTTTTTTTTTTCAAATGGCCCCAAAATTAAGGTGCATCTTACACATGGGAGTGTCTTATACATGGGGAAATATGGTAATTCTTATGCCCAGGAGCAACCACTACTACCAGTTATATATTCTTCTAGAGCCAGCTACACATAATCAAGCTTGAGTGTACATACGTCACTGCTCTTTTTACTTGTCAATATATCTTGTAGACTATTATGTATCTGTACATGTTAGAGCTGTCTATTCTTTTAAACATATACTGTATGAATAGGCCACTACCATTCATTTAACTAGTCTCTCATAAAAGAGCTTTTAGGTTTTTTCCTGTCTTTTGCCACTACAAACAATGAAATAGAAGCATTCAAGGTTTAAAATAAAACTTTACATGCAGAATAATTTTCCTGAAAGGAAAAGACCTTATATATTATCACTTAAATAAGATTATGTTTTCCAAAAGGGTTTGTTTCTGTCTTGTCAAAGATTATTTTGGAAATTTCAAAAATACTGTATGTGAATCAGAAACGTCATGCAGGAAGAATGTTTTTCTCTTCATCTCTCAGTAAAATCTGAGACCAAAGTAATTAAATTATATCAATTGCTCTTTGGCTTTTGTGCAGAAACTAAGAAATCTGTTCCAAAAACTAAATGTAAAAGCTAGAGCTGGCTTATGTTACTCAGATTCATTTCTGGTTCCTCAGAGGTACTTTACAAGATAATTATGTGTGCTCTTCTGTGCACAAAAGTCACAATTTTAAAACAGTCAACTTCTGCTTCTGGCCAATAGGGACAGACTGGACATAAGATGACAAAGGACAGTAATCCCTGAGAGATGGGAAGTAAAGAAAGTGAGCCCTATATTTGCCCTGACTTACTAACTTGAGAGTTTCAAGGCTACAGAGTAAGCAGGGGAACCTAGGTGAGCTTGGCAGCTCCACTAGTTGAAGGGACAGAGCTGAGACTCTTGGGAGGCTAAGGCAGCTAGAGTGACAGGGCAGAGAACTGGTGTGGAGAAGGCTGCACAAAGGGAGAAATCCTGAATCCACCAAAGGTCCCCTAGAGTATATTCTGCAGAGTAAGTGTGCATGTGAGGAAACTATTTGAGGCTGAGGAAAGACCCAAAAGGATCTGAGGGGACAGTACCCAAAGCTCACACAGGGCCTGGGATATTGTCTGTTCCCACCAGCCAGACCGGAAAACTTCATAATTCACAGAGCATTGAGTACTCCGAAAGGTCTTGTCTCATTAGTGAGACATAATTAGCTCTCAACTAAACATTGCTCTGGTCTGAACAAATCACAAAAGCAAGACCCAAAAGAATCAAAATGTTTCCAAGTAACTGTATTCCAGAACAAAGCTCAAGAATATTTATAGTAATATAAAAATATCCAGTACCCAAAAAGGTAAAATTCATAGTGTCTGGCACCCAATTAAGAACTACCAGGCATAAAAAGTGGCATAAAATACAACTCAAAATGAAGAGAAAAATCAATCAAAACCAATCCAGAACTGACAGATATTAGAATTAACAGAGAAGAAAATTAAAGGGTATGATAACCACATTCCATATATTAATAAAAACTAGAGGAAAGATCAAACACATTAAGTGGAGACACAGAAGATATTAAAATACTCAAATCAAACTTTCTGAGGTGAAAACAATAATATTTGAAGTAAAAAAATATACTGGATGGGAATTAATGGCAAGTTAGACACTGTAGAAAAAAAAGATGAATAATTTGAAAAGACAGCAATATTAACTATCCAAAATGAAACAAAGAGAAAATGACGACAACAAAAAAAAAAAGAAAAGAAAAGAAAAAGAAGGTGGTCTACATATATGTAGCTGTAGTACCAGAAGGAGAGGGGGGAGAACAGAAAAAAATACTTGAGAAATTAATGGCCGAAAAACTTCCAAAATTGATGATACCATAAACCTATACAACCCAAAGAACTCAATAAACCCTAAGCACAAGGAATGGGAAGAAAACTACTCGATAACACATCATAATCAAATTGCTTAAAACTACTGATAATGACACTAGTTTAAAAAACTTTAAAAGCAACCAGAGGGAAAAAAAGGTATAATATCCACACAGGAAAAAAGATAAGGATAGAGATTTCTGAAAGAAAACAATGCAAGAAAAATGAGAATGAAGCAAAAATGAGAATGAAAGCAAATGAGAATGAAAAATAAAATAATACTATGAGTCTAGAATTTTATATCCAGAAAAAATATTTTTGAAAAATGATGTTTAGCCATTCAAGAAAGTCCTATAGAAGCTACAAAAAGGCTATCAAAACTAATAAATAAGTTTAATAAGGTTGCAGGTTATAAGATTGATACACAAGCCCTGGCCGGTTGGCTCAGTGGTAGAGCGTCGGCCTGGCGTGCAGAGGTCCAGGGTTCAATTCCCGGCCAGGGCACACAGGAGAAGCGTCCATCTGCTTCTCCACCCCTCCCCCTCTCCTTCCTCTCTGTCTCTCTCTTCCCCTCCCGCAGCCAAGGCTCCATTGGACCAAAGATGGCCCGGAGGCTGGGGATGGCTCCTTGGCCTCTGCCCCAGGCGCTAGAGTGGCTCTGGTCGCGACAGAGAGATGCCCCGGAGGGGCAGAGCGTCGCCCCTGGTGGGCGTGCCTGGTGGATCCCGGTCGGGCGCATGCGGGAGTCTGTCTGACTGTCTCTCCCTGTTTCCAGCTTCAGAAAAACACACACACACACACACAAAAAAGATTGATACACAAAAATCTATTGTATTTCTATATAATAGCAACAATCAAACTGATAAAAAATATTTAAAATAGCATAAGAAATATAAAGTACTTAGGGATAAATCTGTCAAAGATACGCAACACTGAAGACTACAAAAAATTTTAAGAGTAAACAAGACCTAAATAAATGGAGAAATACAGTTTGTGGATTGAAAAACTGGATATTATTAAGTCAGTATTCTCCAAATTGATAAATTTATTTAACACTATCCCAATCAAAATCTTTACAGCTTTTTTTAAAGCTTTTTTTGGTAGAAAGTGAGAAGTTGATTCTCAAAAGACCTAGATAGCTAAAACAGCTTTGAGATAAAGAACAAAGTTTGGGAACTAACACTTCCCGATTTTAAAACTTACAAAACCTAGATAATAAACAAGATACTGTGGTATTGGTATGAAATAAACAAAGAGATCAATAAAACAGAATAGAACCCAGAAATATAACATGTATTTGAACAACTGCTTTTCAACAAAGGTGCAGAGGTAATTTAGTGAAGGTAGTCTTTTCAACAAAATGTGCTGGAGCAATTGGAACCATATACAAAAATAAAAAGAATTTTGATTGATATTCCACACCATATTAAAGAATTAACTCAAAATGAATCATAGACCAAGATGTAAAATTTAAAAACTATCAATATAAAGCTTTCAGAAGATAGACGATTTCTTAGATATGACATTAAAATCACTGTCCATAAATCACCCATGATATATTGGATCTTATCAAAATAAAAATATTCTGCTCTTTGAAAGACATACTTAGACTAAAAAGGCAAATCACAGAGTGGGAGAAAGTGCTTGCAAATCATATTATCTGGTAAAGGTTATATATCCATAATATATAAAGAATTCCCAAACTTTCAATGGACACTTCACCAAAGATGACAAACGGATAGTAAATTAGCATATGAAAAGATATTCAACATCATCAGTCAGTAGGGAAGTGCAAATTAAAACCACTACACATTTATAGAATGGCTAAAATTAAAAGGATTGACTATACCAAGTATTGACAAAGTTGTAGAGCAATTACAACTCCCATAAACTACTGGTTGAAGTGTAAAATGGTACAACCACTTTGGAAAAGTCGGCAGTTTCTTAAAAAGTTAAACTTATACCTACCATATTAACTAGCCATTCCACTACCCAAAATATATGTCCATAAAATGACTTGTCCACAAATGTATATAAGAGCTTTATTAGTAAATATGTCCTGGTGAGTCTGAAAAGTGCCATGATTTCAAAGCTATGATGGGAGTAAATGATATTTACTCTATGTAATGTGATAGGAAAGTACCTGCACCTGACCAGTGGTGGTGCAGTGGATAAAGCATTGACCCAGAATGCTGGGCTCACTGGTTCAAAGCCCCGAGGTCACTGGCTCTGAGCAAGGGGCTTGTCAGCATGGGGTCACTGGCTTGAGTAGGGGAATCATTCACATGACCCCTAAGCTGGCCAGCTTGAGACCATGGGTTGCTGGCATGAAAAGTCCAAGGACATTGGCTTGGACAAGGGGACACTGGCTTGGCCCCAGTCAAGACACAAATGAGAAGCAATCAACGCACAACTTAAAGTAATTACAAGTTGGTGCTTCTTACCCTCTCACTCCCGTCCCGTCTCTCTCTTTCTCACTTTCTCTCTTAAAAAAAGTATCTGCAACTTTCATTATTACTTGTAATGTAAGCAAAGATCTCTGATTCCTATTAACTTTGTCCTAGGAACTAAACATTTTGGGAGAGAAAAATGTTCTGTGTCTTGATTGTCATACTTATTACATGGTTGTAAAAATTTGTCAAAGTGAACTGAAATATATATGTAAAATGGATGCATTTTCTTGCGTGTATGTTATGCTTTAATGAAGTTGCTTTTAAAAGTTAAAATAATTGCCAAAATGTCCTCCAAAGCGGTTGCACCAATTTATATACTGACAAACAATATATAAAAGTGCTAGTTTCCCCACAAGCTTGCCAATATTGTATGTGCTAAAACCTTGTCCTACCTGTAAGTGAAAGTGGTTTTATAATATTGCTTTACTTTTTTAGTTAAATAATTATAAGGATAAATGTCTTTCAGTTGGTACTTGAAGAGATCTAGATTTTATACTTTTGGATAGATGGGCAGGTTCTGAAAAAAAAGTGTTTTTAGTTTCTAAATTTGGAGACTGAATTTCCATTTATTTTAGCAAAAGAAGAAATGTCAAAAAAATCTTTATTTGTAATACCAAAAAATCAGAAATAACCCAATGTGCATCAACAAGTAAACAGGTAAATAAGCTGTGGTATATCCATACAGTGAATACTCTGTAATAAAAAGGAAATAACGATACATATTATGTCAGTAAATCTTGAAATAATTACATTGAATGAAAGCCAGACAAAAATAGAGGATATACGGTATGATTACAGTTATAAAAGTTCTAGAAAATCCAAATTACAGAGATGAGAGTAGAGTAGTGGTTGTCTGGGCATAGGAAGGAAGTGGTGGGAAGGAGATTTCACAATGGGATACAAGGTATCTTTGTGGAGTAATGAACTTGTTCATTATCTGTATTGTGATACTGGTTTTTGTGCAGGTATACATATCAAAACATCAAATTGTACTTATTAAATACATGTAGTTTATTGTATATCAATTATAAATTGTCCTAAATATGATTCTTATTTTATAGAATGAACTTAACTAACTGAGCTCTAAAGTTTCCTCCAGGTCCAATTATTCAGGGTTCATATTCTTTCCTCTAATCATATATAAAGGAAATATGTAGAAATAAGTAAAAAGAAAGAGTATGATTTTAGGCTCGAGTCAGGCACAAATCTCCTAACAGCTAAAGTAAACTGCTAAAACTAATACACATTTTATAAACTTTAAGTATAAAAATAAAAAATATATTTTTAACTACTAGGAGGCATGCCATAAAATTCAAAATACTAAAGAACAAAATCTTTTATACTTAACTACAATATTTTTGTATTTTTTTAAAGTTTATTCATATACACGCTCCCTTTTTCCTTTGCCTATCCCTTAAGGACAGCAGATAACTTACCATTTATCAATGCACTTCTGACAAAAGTTGTGAGCACACGGCAGGATGAGGTCAGCTCGACTATCCATGCAGATACAACACTCCTCCTCATCCGTCAGCTGCTTCACCCTGCAAGGTGAAAACCGAGCTGGAACAATGATATTCTCTGCTGTCATTCTAGTTTAAACTGTTTCCATTACCTTAAAAAACATTATCAAACATCTATGTGACCTCAGTATAAAGCTTTCCTTAGGGAAAGCAATTATATTAGGGAATAAGTACTAAGAGGGGCAGATTTCATAAAGAAAAACTGGATAAAATGTAAATTTTGCAACAGTTAAAGAGAAAATATGAACTAGAAATATTCAGGTCTTTCTGAAAACCACTTAGCTCATTTAAATCATGATATTTATATAAATGAATTCAACCAATATATGATTTATTCACTAAGCAGGATACAAAACTCTCTAAAATATGGACCTTGCCATCAAAGCCTTCCTGTGTTGATGCTGATAATGAGCATATAAATGAAAAGATAGCTTAGTCTGAAGTATCAATGCTATAGGAAATACAAAAGGGATAGCAGGCAAAGTTTCTATCCTTAAGGAGCTCTTTTATCTTGGGAAGAAAAGTGACATCGACCTACTCCAGCCACAACTTAGAGCAGGCGTCCCCAAACTACGGCCCGTGGGCGGCAATGCGGCCCCCTGAGGCTATTTATCCAGCCCCCACTGCACTTCTGGAAGGGGCACCTCTTTCATTGGTGGTCAGTGAGAGGACCACTGTATTTGCAGCCCTCCAATGGTCTGAGGGACAATGAACTGGCCCCCTGTGTAAAAAGTTTGGAGACCCTCAATCTTAGAGTGTCCTGAATGGGACTTTGGAGTAGTGTTTTCCTTTCCTGGAATACCCTTGTGAGTTTGGTAAATTCCAATCTCAGTAACTCAGCTCCAAATATCATCTCCCTGTTCTTAAAACCAGCATACACCTCAATTAAAGAACTGAAATATTGTATTTCAACTGGCTGTTTATTGGTGGGTCTATCCATAAACTGTAAGCTCTCTGAATAAAGGGAGTTTGTCTTAGGTTCTCCATAAATGTTTTTTGAGGTGATTTTAATTTGCTTTTATCCTTTGTGCTATTTTGTAGTTTTTAGGTTTTCTTCATCAAGCATGTATTACTTTTTTCATCATACAAAAACTGAATGTTTAAATAATATAGCCACTAGACTATAAACTTAAGGTTAGAAGCTATCTCTAACATGTTTTTAATTCTCTGCTATAATATATGACATTGAGGTGTCACTTTAAAATTAATCAATTTGAACATAAAACAATACACGCAAATGTCAAATGTGCATTACATGTAATAACTGTGAAGTAAACAAGGAGGAAATGAGTATATTTCAAACTTGTTGGAAATATGAAATAAAAAAATGATAGTATTTTGCTAGGTGAAGAAACAAAGCTGTGGAGGTAGAAAAAAATGTGTGTGTGTGTGTGTGCATGCATGCATGTGTGTGCATGCACATAACAAGGAACCTGGCATGATGCTCTAGGAAGAAAACTGAGGGAAAAGTTTGCTTAAATATGGCAGAGATAATCTGATCGTTGAATATCAAAATGAAAAGTTTAAACTTGTTCTGACAGGCAGACTACAATTAGAGTTTGATCAACTGGAAAGTAAACCCCCACTGAAATAATAATTTAGAAAGATTAGTTGGGAGTGCAGTATGAGGGACAGTCAGGGGTAGTCAACCTTTTTATACCTACTGCCCACTTTTGTATCTGTTAGTAGTAAAATTTTCTAACCACCCACCGGTTCCACAGTAATGGTGATTTATAAAGTAGGGAAGTAACTTTACTTTATAAAATTTATAAAGCAGAGTTACAGCAAGTTAAAGCTTATAATAATAATTACTTACCAAGTACTTTATGTCAGATTTTTGCTAAGTTTGGCAGAATAAATCTTTATAAGACAACTTACTATAGTTAAATCTATCTTTTTATTTATACTTTGGTTGTTCTGCTACCACCCACCATGAAAGCTGGAACGCCCACTAGTGGGCGGTAGGGACCAGGTTGACTACCACTGGTCTAGAGGGAGAAAAACCAATTAGATCCTTATTTCAGCAATTCTCCTTTAAGATAAAAGGGGCATTATGAAAGACAAATCAATAGGACGTGATAAAAGATTACATGCTATGCTTTAGTAACACAGAAAAATAGGGTGACCACTAAACTGAAATGGTGAAACTGAGTGAAAACCTAGATGGATGTGGATCTAATGCATTGGATTTTTTTCTACATATATTCATTTCAACTTTTAAGTGCCTTTTAGGTGCTACATATTATGCCAGACCCAGATGAATTGGGGTCTCTGCTTTTGATAAGCTTATAACTTACACCTAAAGATGTGGACTTGGGCATCAGGAGCAGAGAACATAACTGAATCCATAAAGAGTGACAGAGTTCTCTGACATTTAGAGTGTAAAAGTGAGGTGCAGAGGTCTATGAAGGACAGCATTCTGGACAGAGATAAAAGAAACAACAGGAGACACAGAAGCAGCCAATGAAACCTATATAATATTCACCTGATTATTTGCTACCTTCCAAGCAGAGCAGTGACCAGAAAAAGAAAAGTCTTGCTCTACTTGTCTTTGTGAGACCACTTATAGAGCATTCCGTTGTATGCTACCCTGAAAGGTGTTTTGACAGATGAAGGATCATCAGGAAAGCCTCCAGCACATAGAAGAGACTCATATAAACAAATGCTGAAGGAAGTGGGGATGCTTATCCTGAAGAACAGAGGCTCAGTGAGAATCTGATGACTGTTTTCAAATATTTGAGGGGCTGGAAAAGAGAACAAACTTTTTTATGGAATTCCAAAAGGCAACGCCACTAATAAGTAGACTACAGCAATAATCTGGTGATAATGATAGTTAAATCTTACATATTATTATGGGCCAGGTACTATTCTAAGTATTTTACATATATGAACTCAACTCTCTCGAGTCCTATGAAGCAGACAGTATTGTTATCATCCTCTTTTAAAAGATGAGGAAACCGGTCCTGGCCAGTTGGCTCAGTGGATAATGTCGGCCCAGCATGCGAACGTCCCAGGTTTGATCCCCAGTCAGGGCACACATGAGAAGCAACTAACTGCTTCTCCTCCCCTTCCTCTCCTCCTTCTCTCTGTCTTCCCCTCTTGCAGCCAATGGCCCCATTGGTGTTCGAGCATTGGCCCCGAGTGCTGAGGACAGCTCAGTAGACTCAAGCTTCAGCCCCAGATGGGGCTGTCTGGTGGATCCCAGTTGGGGCAGGGAGTCTTTCTCACTATCTCCCCTCCTCTCACTTAAGCAAGCAAACAAAAAAGGATGAGGAAACCAAAGAAAGAAAGTTTAATAACTCGTTCAAAGTCACACAGGAGTACAGGCAGGATTTGAACACAGGCAATTTGGTTCTCGAGTCTGTGCTGTCCTGACTCAAGAGGGCCAGATTCTGGCGATCTGAGGAGTATAATACAAAAGAGATTTCACAGTAATTAGAACCATGTGTATATGAAAAGGCTTGCTTCTCTGAGGCTGTGTGTGAGTCCCATGTGACTGCAGGTGTTCAAGTATAAGTTGGACTACCATTTGGCTAAATGTCGTCAGTACAGTCTCACTGTTCCAAGTGTTATCCATGGATCAGCAGCAGTGGCACTACTTGGAGGCTTGATAGAATCTCAAGCTCCTCCTCAAAATCACTGAGTATCAAAATTTAGGAAGCACTGCAGTACAGGATCTTTTACACCAGAGAGGAATAATGCAGGGTGGAAGCATGGCTGTGTTGCCTACAGGCCTGACTGTGAATCTCAGCTGGGCCGACTTTCATCTATGTTATTTATTTGTCTAAACCTCAGTTTCTTCATCTGAAACAGGCCAATAATTATATTTTCATTAGGTTGTGAGGATTTAATGAATTCATAAATGTAAAGCACTCATCACAATGTCTAATACCCTATAAGTACTCAATAAATGTAAAACACTAATGGAAACATGCATCAGATGTAAGGCTGAACCAACAAATACCTCTTAAGATCCTCTTCAACTTGAAGAGTTTGGCTTTTATGAACTAGTGTACCAGGGTGTAACTAAAAATAAAAAAACATACAAAGGCAAGAAGCAGTCCTAACCTATTAATCTGGCACTGGATTTTTTAGTCTTGAGGGCACATGAAAAGGAGTAACACCCTATCTCCTTCACTGCAACAAGAAAAAAGTATTACTTTCATTTCATTTGCTTCCATAGAGCTTAAATATACTGTTAAATACTATTCTTGGCTTTCAAAATACTGTGTATAAGTAATCAACATTTTGGAGAGGGAGAGAAAAAAAGCAGAAAATGAGGACACTTGGGCCCTGGCCGGTTGGCTCAGCGGTAGAGCGTCAGCCTGGCGTGAGGGGGACCCGGGTTCGATTCCCGGCCAGGGAACATAGGAGAAGCGCCCATTTGCTTCTCCACCCCCTCCCCTTCCTTCCTCTCTCTCTCTCTCTTCCCCTCCCACAGCCAAGGCTCCATTGGAGCAAAGATGGCCTGGGTGCTGGGGATGGCTCCTTGGCCTCTGCCCCAGGTGCTAGAGTGGCTCTGGTCGCGGCAGAGCAACGCCCCGGAGGGGCAGAGCATCGCCCCCTGGTGGGCAGAGCCCCGCCCCTGATGGGCGTGCCGGGTGGATCCCGGTCGGGCGCATGCGGGAGTCTGTCTGACTATCTCTCCCCGTTGCCAGCTTCAGAAAAACAAAATACAAAAAAAAAAAAAAAGAAAAAGAAAATGAGGACACTTGTCTTTGAAAGATAAACTTTACAAAATACAGGAGCAATAAGCCTTAACACTGCCTATAATGTTCTAAACTCTTTTGGCATTTCAGTAACACTTTTAATCCCAAACCGAGAAAACCAAACAATCCTATTAAAGGTCAACAGAAAATGATAATTTTCTTGAATATGAAAATACAATTTTATTACAACACTGTATTTGGAAAACAGCTGGTTAAGAATAGACCAGAAAGTACAACTCGAACAATGAAAGAGAAATTCTTGCTAAGCATATTTTTAACTTCAAGGTAAAAGACACTGTTAATACAGGTTTCTGCTGTCTACTGTGTATGACAAGGCAGGATGTCAACATGTCTGGATCTATGTAAGACTTTCCAATGAGGCATTTACAAATTTAAATTATGTTCATGTTTGTCAAATGGCAACAGATGGGAGCTTTCACATGCCAAAAGCATTATAGAGAAGGAAAAGAAAGTTTAGATAGAACAATAACATATTAGGCCTGAGTAAACAAGCACCATCACAGAAAACTCTAGCTGACTTCATTTCCTTCTGGTATATATAATATGTCCATCAACTACTTGTTCATTCCAGGATGCACTGCCAAATCCTGGAACCAGTATTTACAATTATAATGCTCCAATTAGATACTTTTAAGGAAAATTGAGATGGTTTTGCCATTCTTAGACCCAATTTCTTGAAGGGCTTTGACTATCTAAAAACTTAAATATCTATTATAAGAAGGGTATTAACTATAAATCTGTTGTCATGCAAGCATGTAGAGTGGAGAGTGGATGCACAAAAAGGGGTTGACAGAAACATTCCCTGGTGTGAACCACTGTAACTTTTCTTTAATTTGGCACTCTAACAATGTTCTGAAGCATAAAACAATTCAAAAGTTAATCTGGGGATATAATATCAATTGAGACAAAAAGTAATGTAATTTAAGATATCACAGAGAGCACCAGCAAATAGTAATGAGATTTCAGTAGCTTGCATATTGGAAAATAAGAGAAGCATAGTTCTTATGTATTGTATACCTTCCCATCCAAATGCTAGCCTGACAAGATGTTACAGATGATGAATTTTCATCAGGGTCATCAGAGGTGGAGCTGTGTGCCAATACTCCTGCTGCTTGACTTGTGATGTCTTTATAGAGCTGAATAAACTGGTATAAATTCATGATCCGTGATGCTTCCACAATACCACTGCTTTTGTTAATCTAAAAATGCAAAGGAAATGAAAAAAAAGCATTCCAAAAAACGATAATTTCTCTGATCAATTCTTCCCCAAAAAGAACAAACACTTAGACATCCTAAGAAACACAGTGTTCCAGGTTTGCAAACTACCCAATAAGACAGCAAGAGTCTGAACAAATGAATAATATCATGTCCCCTACAATTGTGAGGTTCAAATTAGCTACACAAATTTATCTCATTTGATATTAAAAATAACCCTGTATGGTTGATTAGACATCATCTTGTTTAGAGTTGATGAGGTCAGGCAACTTTCTCAGACTTAAGAAATGAATTTTATTGATCAGCATTGACAATTCATTTTCATTTCTTAAAGAATTTCTTTTTATTTTTTAAAATTTTATTTAGACAATTAATTTTAATGGGGTGACATTGATCAATCAGAGTACATAGATTCAGAGAAAACATCTCCAGATCATTTTGATATTTGATTATATTGTATACCCATCACCCAAAGTCAAATTGTCCTCCATCACCTTTTATTTGGTTTTCTTTATGCCTCTCCCCTCCCTCACCCCATCCCTCTCCTCCCTTCCCCTCTCCCTGGTAACCACTGCACTCTTATCTATGTTCATGAGTCTCAATTTTGGGTCCCTATAAAAAACCCCGAATAGCCAAAGTAATTCTAAGGAAAAAGAACGAAGCTGGGAGCATTACAATACCTGATTTCAAATTATATTATAGAGCCACGATAATCAAAACAGCATGGCATTGGCAGAAAAACAGACACACAGATCAATGGAACAGAACAGAGAACCCAGAAATAAAACCACATATATATGGTCAAATCATCTTTGATAAAGGAGCCAAAAACATACAATGGAGAAAAGAAAGCCTCTTTAATAAATGGTGCTGGGAAAACTGGAGAGCCACATGCAAAAGAATAAAACTCGACTACAGTTTGTCTCCTTGTACCAAAATTAATTCAAAATGGATCAAAGACCTAAATATAAGATCTGAAACAATAAATTACATAGAAGAAAACATAGGTACTAAACTCATGGACCTTGGCCATAGAGACCATTTTATGAATTTGACTCCAAAGACAAGAGAAGTGAAGGCAAAGATAAATGAATGGGACTACATCAGAATAAGAAGCTTTTGCACAGCAAAAGAAACTAACAACAAAACAAACAGCCAACTAAATAGGAGATGATATTTTCAAGAATTTCTTAATTAAAGGATTTATTTGAATCCAAAAACCACATGCCATTCTACTACAACTGAAACAACAAATTGCCTTCTTGAATATCTTCAGTTCTACTTTATACCCAAACTTCTGAACTAAAGTGAGAAAATTACGTTAAAGTAAATCCTAACAAAAGTGGTTGAGTTTTTCCCAGAAGGACATTTTGATGTATAATCTATCAAAAACTCATTTAATATGAAGCAAACCAGTGTCTACAGGTTGTATTTTACCCTGTTCTTAGCTTACAGTTCTTTTTGAGAGAGGGAGGGAGTGTCAGAGAGAGAAGGATCAATTTGTTCTACTTTGTCGTGGACCCACTTATTGCTTCTCATGTGCCCTGATCGGGTCAAGCCAGCCCCCTCAGGATAGAGCTGGCATCCCCTGGGATCACACTGGCAAACTTGTGATCTCAGTGCCCTGGGGAAGATGCTCTATCCATTGCACCACCAGCCAGGGCTAGCTTACATTCTTAATGTAAGGAGGTATTTGGGGTAAGTATGAGGTAATAGGTTAAGGAGAGATAATATTGCTTTCAGATTTGGAGACTCATGAAATGGGGCATATATTCACTTTTGAAATGACCAAAATATTAGGGTTGAGGGCAGAGAACATGAATTAATCAATGGTGGCACATTAGAGAGGTGAAAGACTTCCTTTCAGCACAGGAGACGGCATCGCTTACTTCTATGGGTACAGAAGTAAGCAATAAAATCTATTACGTGCATATCAAAACAAATGAACCAACAAAATCAGAAAATACTTAGAAAGAAATGAAGAATTCAGGGAGAGATACAGCAGGCCTTAAAATTATGAATCAAGTAAGTTTTGAGGTATAATGATGTAACTGGGGATATAAAAAATAAAGTAGTTAGGTCAGATATTAAAAAAACATTGGCTCTGGCTGGGTGGCTTGGTTGGTTCGAGTGTCCTCAGGAAATGCCAAGGTTATGGGTCTAATCCCTGGTCAGGACACGTACAAAAATCAACCAATGACAGCAAAAATAGGTAGAGAGCAACGAATTTATGTTTCTCTCTCTGTCTCTCCCTTCCTCTCTTTAAAAGTCAATAAATAACAACTTAAAAACATATCAACATTTCCATATTTGGAATGAAAATAATGATAGCTAATAACATTTATTGCTTACCATGTGAGAAGGTAATGAGAGGAATAACTGAGAATCAAGTATGAATCAGATTCCATGTTGTGAAAATGGCAAAGCCATTACTAATAATAAAAAAACTGATTAAATTTTGGGGTGGTAAGATCTGTATGGAAATTCAAACATAATATTCTTTGTAATAAAAGACTATGCAGGGAGTTGAGAACAAGTTAGAATTAAAGGTAATAGGAATTTATAGATTACAAAATAGATTTTCAGAGCTGAAGAAATTGGGCCAGTCTTCCTTTGAAACTGCACAGTTCAGAAGAAGTCAGGGAATATTCACATAGAGATAGTATTTAACAGTGGGCAGTAGCTGAGCAACCAAACAGCGATGCGATTGGCCCACCATGAAAGCTGGAATGCCCACTAGTGGGCGGGAGGGACCAGGTTGACCAGCACTGCAAAAGTGGGCGGTTTTTATAAAAAGGTTTGTCATCAGAGCTTGGGCACGCAGTCCTGCCCGGTGGTAGAGCCAAGGCTAGCAGCCGGTCCTCCTGCAAGGGCAGGGCGAAAGCCCGGGAACAGGCGGAGACCCACAGCTGAGCAAAGGTGCTCGCCAGTGCCCTCAGGACCGAGCATAACATCACACACGGGGGCGGGGCAAAGGCCAAGGCCACCAATGCTTGTGCACCCGAGTGCGTGATCACAGCCACTCCCGTGAAGAGAAAATGCGGAGGCAGAGAAATACAACACAAATAAACCAACAGAAATCCCCAGAAAAGGCCCTAAGTGAATCAGATATAACCAAATTACCAGATGCAGAGTTTAAAATAACAATTGTTAAGATACTCAAAGATATCAGAACAACCATAGATGGCCATTACGAAAACCTAAATAAAGAGATAACAAATATAAAAAAGGACATTGAAATAATAAAAAAGAATCAGAAATGACAAATACAATATCTGAAATAAAGATTACAATGTAAGGAATTAAAAGCAGGATGGATGAAGCAGAGAATCGAATCAGCGAGTTAGAGGACACGATAAATAAAGGCACAGAAGCAGAGCAGAAAAAAGAAAAGAGAGTCAAAAAGTCTGAGGAAACTCTAAGAGACCTCTGTGACAACATGAAGAGAAATAACATCCGCATCATAGGGGTTCCTGAAGAAGAAGAGAAAGAACAAGGGATAGAGACTTTGTTCAAACATATCATAGCGGAAAACTTCCTCCAATTAAGGCAGGAAAACATTTCACATGTTCAGGAAGCACAGAGAACTCCATTAAGGAGAAACACAAAGAAATCAACACCAAGACACATCATAATTAAAATACCAAAGTTAAATGATAAAGAGAAAATATTAAAAGCTGCAAGAGAAAAAAAGACTATCACCTACAAAGGAGCCCCCATAAGGATGACTTCTGACTTCTCAACAGAAACGCTTGAGGCCAGAAGGGAATGGCAAGAAATATTCAAAGTAATGCAGAACAAGAACCTACAACCAAGACTACTTTATCCAGCAAGGCTATCATTTAAAATTGAAGGAGAAATAAAAAGCTTTACAGACAAAAAAAAAACTCAAGGAATTCACTGCAACCAAACCAAGGCTGCAAGAAATGCTAAGGGACCTGTTATAAACAGATCAAAGGAAAAAAAGAATATAGCAAAAGAGGAATACAGTTTTAAAGAAAAAAATGGCAATAAACAATTACATATCAGTAATAACCTTAAATGTTAATGGATTAAATGATCCGATCAAGAGACATAGGGTAGCTGCGTGGATAAGAAAACAGGACCCATACATATGCTGTCTACAAGAGACACACCTTAAATCAAAAGATGCACACAGACTGAAGATAAAAGGATGGAAAAAAATATTTCACACAAATGGAAATGAAAAAAAAGCTGGGGTAGCAATACTTATATCAGACAAAATGGACTTTAAAACAAAGACCATAGTTAGAGATAAAGAAGGTCATTACATAATGATAAAGGGAGCAATCCAAAAGGAAGATATAACCATTATAAATATCTACGCACCTAATATGGGAGCACCTAAATATATAAAGCAGACTGTGATGAACTTAAAGGGCGAGATCAACAGCAGTACTATAACAGTAGGGGATTTCAACACCCCATTAACATCATTAGATAGATCCTCAAGAAAGAAAATTAACAAAGAAACAGCAGACTTAAAGGACATATTAGATCAACTCGATTTAATAGATATCTTCAGAACCTTTCACCCTAAAACAGCAGAATATATATTCTTTTCAAGCGCTCATGGTACATTCTCTAGAATAGACCACATGTTAGGGCACAAAAGCGGTCTCAACAAATTTAAGAAGATTGAAATCATATCGAGCACTTTCTCTGATCGCAATGGCATTAAACTAGAAATCAACCACAATAGAAAAATTGAAAAACATTCAAACACTTGGAAACTAAATAGCATGTTATTAAATAACGAATGGGTTAACAATGAGATCAAAGAAGAAATTAAAAAATTCCTAGAAACAAACGATAATGAGCATACATCAACTCAAAATTTATGGGACACAGCAAAAGCAGTCCTGAGAGGGAAGTTTATAGCATTATAGGCATACCTCAAGAAGCTAGAAAAAGCTCAAATAAACAACTTAACCCTGCATCTAAAAGAACTAGAAAAAGAACAGCAAGTAAAGCCCAGAGCTAGTAGAAGGAAGGAAATAATAAAGATCAGAGCAGAAATAAATGACATAGAGGCTAAAGAAACAATACAGAGAATCAATGAAACCAGGAGCTGGTTCTTTGAAAAGGTAAACAAGATTGATGAACCTTTAACCAGACTCACCAAGAAAAAAAGAGAGAGGACTCAAATAAATAAAATTAGAAACGAGAGTGGAGAAATAACAACTGACACAACAGAAATACAAAATATTGTAAGAAAATACTATGAAGAACTGTACGCCAAAAAACTAGACAACCTAGATGAAATGGACAAATTCCTTGAATCATATAATCATCCAAAAATCAATCTGGAAGAATCAGAAAACCTAAACAGACCAATTAAAACAAATGAGATTGAAACAGCTATCAAAAAACTCCCAAAAAAGAAAAGTCCTGGGCCTGATGGCTTCACAAGTGAATTCTACCAAATATTAAAAAGAAGAACTAACTCCTATCCTTCTCAAGCTATTTCAAAAAATTCAAGAGGAAGGAAGACTTCCAAACTCCTTTTATGAGGCGAGCATAATTCTGATTCCAAAACCAGGCAAAGACAACACACACAAAAAAAATTATAGGCCAATATCCCTGATAAACTTAGATGCAAAAATCCTCAACAAAATATTAGCAAACCGGATCCAGCAATATATGAAAAAAATCATACACCATGATCAAGTGGGATTTATTCTTGGGAGGCAAGGCTGGTACAATATTCGCAAATCAATCAATGTGATTCAACACATAAACAAAAGAAAGGAGAAAAACCACATGATAATTTCAATAGATGCAGAAAAAGCATTTGATAAAGTCCAGCACCCATTCATGATCAAAACTCTCAGCAAAGTGGGAATACAGGGAACATACCTCAACATGATAAAGGCCATCTATGACAAACCCACAGCCAACATCATACTCAATGGGCAAAAATTAAAAGCAATCCCCTTAAGATCAGGAACAAGGCAGGGGTGCCCTCTTTCACCACTCTTATTCAACATAGTTCTGGAAGTCCTAGCTGCAGCAATCAGACAAGAAAAAAATAAAAGGAATCCAAATTGGAAAAGAAGAAGTAAAACTATCATTATTTGCAGATGATATGATATTGTATATAGAAAACCCTAAAGTCTCAGTCAAAAAACTACTAGACCTGATAAATGAATTCGGCAAGGTGGCAGGATATAAAATCAATAGTCAGAAAGCAGAGGCATTTTTATACACTAACAATGAACTGTCAGAAAGAGAAATCAAGGAATCTATCCCCTTTACCATTGCAACCAAAAAAATAAAGTACCTAAGAATAAATCTAACCAAGGAGATTAAAGACTTGTACTCGGAAAATTATAAAACATTGATAAAAGAAATCAGGGAAGATACGAATAAGTGGAGGCATATACCGTGCTCATGGTTAGGAAGAATAAACATCATTAAAATGTCTATATTACCCAAAGCAATTTATAAATTCAATGCAATACCGATTAAAATACCGATGACTTACTTCAAAGATATAGAACACATATTCCCAAAATTTATATGGAACCAAAAGAGAACAAGAATAGCCTCAGCAATCTTGAAAAGGAAGAATAAAGCGGGAGGTATCATACTTCCGGATATCAAGTTATAAGGCCACTGTACTCAAAACAGCATGGTACTGGCATAAGAACAGGCACATAGATCAATGGAACAGAACAGAGAACCCAGAAATAAACTCACAGCTCTATGGACAACTGATATTTGACAAAGAAGGTAAGGGCATACAATGGAGTAAAGACAGCCTCTTCAACAAATAGTTTTGGGAAAATTGGACAGCTACCTGCAAAAAAATGAAACTAGACCACCAACTTACACCACTCACAAAAATAAACTCAAAATGGATAAAAGACTTAAATGTAAGCCATAAAGTCATAAGCATCTTAGAAGAAAACATAGGCAGTAAGCTCTCTGACATCTCTCGCAGCAATATATTTGCTGATTTGTCTCCACAGGTAAGTGAAATAAAAGACAGGATAAACAAATGGGACTTTATCAAACTAAAAAGCTTCTGCACAGCTAAAGACAATAAGAACAGAATAAAAAGACAAACTACACAATGGGAGAATATATTTGACATTGCGTCTGATAAGGGGTTAATAACCAAAATTTATAAAGAACTTGTAAAGCTTAATACCAGGAAGACAAACAATCCAATCAAAAAATGGGCAAAAGAAATGAATAGACACTTCTCCAAAGAGGACACACAGATGGCCAATAGGCATATGAAAAAATGTTCAACATCATTAATGATTAGAGAAATGCAAATTAAAACCACAATGAGATATCACCTCACACCAGTCAGAATGGCGCTCATCAATAAAATAACACAGAATAAGTGCTGGCGAGGATGTGGAGAAAAGAGAACCCTCCTGCACTGCTGGTGGGAATGCAGACTGGTGCAGCCACTGTGGAAACAGTATAGAGATTCCTCAAGAAATTAAAAATCGAACTGCCTTTTGACCCAGGTATACCACTGTTAGGAATATACCCCAAGAACACCATAGCACTGTTTGAAAAGAAGAAATGCACCCCCATGTTTATGGCAGCATTGTTCACAATAGCAAAGATCTGGAAACAGCCCAAGTGTCCGTCAGTGGACGAGTGGATTAAAAAGCTTTGGTATATATATACTATGGAATACTACTCAGCCATAAGAAATGATGACATAGGATCTTTTACAACAACATGGATGGGCCCTGATAACATTATACTGAGTGAAAGAAGTAATTCAGAAAAAACTAAGAACTATATGATTCCATACATAGGGGACATAAAGATGAGACTCAGAGACATGGACAACAGTGTAGGGGTTACAGGGTGGGGGTAGGAGAGGGAGGGGGTTGGGGGAGGGGAGGGGCACAAAGATCATGGTTTTTCAGCATTTGCCATATTTCCCCTTTAATCTACAGACAGACAGCAAATATTTACTTATGGTGTTTCCACTATAAAGATGGCTGTCTTAGGGACAAATGCTGATGAACTATTTCAGCAATTCCTCCTTCTTCAAAGACTTACATGTCAACATAGAGCTCCATGTTTCATAGGACATACTCAAGCTCACTCCATGCTCCCTGGAGCTTTAGCACAAGGGAATGCCTTTTTTTTTCCTCTCTTTTCTTTAACTTTTTTTTTTGTTTGTATTTTTTCTTTTATTTACTTATTTTTTGTATTTTTCTGAAGATGGAAATGGGGAGGCAGTCAGACAGACTCCCGCATGCACCTGACCGGGATCCACCTGGCATGCCTACCAGGGGGGAATGCTCTGCCCATCTGGGGTATTGCTCTGTTGCAAACAGAGCCATTCTAGCACCTGAGGCAGAGGCCATGGGGCCATCCTTAGTGTCCGGGGTGGCTTTGCTCTGGTGGAGCCTTGGCTGCGGGAGGGGAAGAGAGAGACAGAGAGGAAGGAGAGGGGGAGGGGTGGAGAAGTAGATGGGCGCTTCTTCTGTGTGCTCTGACTGGGAATCGAACCCAGGAATCCTGCACACCAGGCCAAGGCTCTACCACTGAGCCAACCGGCCAGGGCCTAGGAATGCCCTTGTTGATCAAGCTACCCAAAAGAAAATTATATGGAGCAACCATGACAGACCGAGCAAGTCAGTTTCATACTATTCATCACCAGAACGCTGCAGCCCGGTGTAAACAGTTTCAACTTTCTCGGGAAGCAGCACGGCAGATTGGGAAATCCTGTCCAAGGGGTCCTATACTGCCCCTTCATTTGGAATTAACCCTCAAGGACCCCTACCAGGACAACTTTGGCAGATGGATGTTACTCATATACCTTCATTTGGCAAACAGTTGTATGTCCACATTACAGTGGATACATATTCCAGATCTATAGTAACCTCTGTCAGAACAGGAGAGGCTGCTAAGCATGCTATAGCTCATTGTCTGTATGCATTGTTCTATTATTGGATTTCCTAAACTGGCTAAACTGAAAATGTTCCTGCATATGGAGCAAAAGCAGTTACTGTATTTTGTCATGCTTACAATCTTTAAAGTTAAGGTATTATTAAAGTGTACTCAGCAAACATTTTAAGGTTAATTAAAAAAAAAATTCATTAGGGGGTAGTCATATCCTGGAACTCCTACGGGTCTACCATATCATGTTTTTTACTTAAAAAAAAAAATTACATTTTTTGGAATGCTGATGAACAGGAGACACCAAATCTTTTTCGCCTGCAAACTACTACCTTCTTTATTAGATCCAGCTAATAACACTGTTTTGTCTTTTTCCAAATAGCTCCAGATATATGGAAAAGATTTATATAGGCGGATGCGGATCCTCAAACCCCTCAGCGAGATCTTCTGAGCATGGCTTTTAAGATATCTAGAGGCAGAAAAAGCCCAGTAGAGATCAGGGGAACTACCAGCTATTAGGATACACCCTTAAAGGCTCCAATGCCCCAAAGGGGTCTCATAGGATGCCATCTGGGTCCTACTTCAATAGTGGAAAGGAAGGTCATTGAGCTAAAGCCTGCCAGGCTTACATGCCTCTGCTGTGAGGAAACAGGGACACTGGAAGGTAGGCTTCCCCCTTGCTCCTCTAAGGGAGGGTTCAGTCTCTTCCAGCCCTGCTCCAGCCACCTATGACCTAACCTTGCCCAGAAAGCTCTGGTTTGCCACTGAAGGCTGAAGGTGCCCAGGGCCGTCGGCCCCATCTACGACACTGTGGACGAGCCTAGGGTATTTCTTCCAAGAAGCAGGTAAACTGATCTCATTTGCACAAGGGCCTCTTAACTACGTGTTGCCTGAATAGTCAGATTTTTTTATTCTTCCCTCAAAGATCTCTGTTGTGGGTGTTGATAGTCCTATTTGCTGCTGCTTTGCTTAATATATAGTGTTTCCTTTATCCCTCCTACCTCAATGCCTCACGCATATTTCAGGCTGGGACCTACTCCTAATTTAGAGCTCTCTTTCCCCCTTTTGCCAACTTCTATTATGAATCTACCTTTGCCATCCATCTTAGTGTATCCCAAGGTTCTCTTTATCATGCCACAGTCACAGAGCTCCAGGGAAAAGCAACCTGGTCTCATCTCTCCAGGCAGAGAACAGAAGCTCCATATCCACACATGCTGCAAATGGCTTTTCCAGTCTACCTGAACCATTCCCAGCTAGAAGCAGCAGTCGTTGGTACTTGGACATGAGCTGCAAAGTATAGAATGGTGACAACAATTCCAGTGCCATGCGGACTTTTCCTGGATGTGGACTTTTCTTGGACTCCTGCTCCCTGTGACAGCTCCTAACAGACTGAACTGTGGTTGGGTTGCATTTTTCAGGGATTTGGCATGGTGATGGGGCCAACTTGGACTCGGTGAACATGTTAAGGACACTGCTCTTTTATGGTTTCTTGCTGTATTGGCCAAGAGTTTGCTTAAAGGCTTTTAATCACTGTAAAAAAAAAAATAGAAGACTGGATAAAGAAGATGGGACACATATACACCATGGTATATTATTCAGCTAGAAGAGATGATGACATCGGATCACTTATAGCAGAATGGTGGAATCTTGGTAACATTATGCGGAGTGAAATAAGTGAATCAGAAAAAAACAACTGCAGGATTCCATACATTGGTGGGACATAAAAGCGAGACTAAGAGACATAGACAGGAGTGGGGTGGTTACGGGGGGTGGGGGGAGGGAAGGAGGGAGAGGAGGAGGAGGAGGGGGAGGGGTACAGGGAAAACTGGAGAGAGGGTGATGGAGGACGATCTCTCTTTGGGTGATGGGTATGCAACAGAACTAAATGACAAGATAACCTGGAAATGTTTTCTTTGAATATATGTACCCTGATTTATTGATGTCACCCCATCAAAATAAAAATTTATTTATTAAAAAAAAAAAGGTTCGTCATCACTGGGTTAGACAGATATTAGTGCTATGGAGATGATTAAACAGAGGAGATAAAAATGCTAAAGTATTGTAGGGAAGGCCGCACAGAGAAGGTAACAATTAAGAACTGAAAGGGATGCAAGAATGAATCATATAACTATTTGGGGCAAAGATCATCCAAGGCTGGAAGAATAGGAAGAGCAAAGGCAGAAGTGTCCCTAGCAAGGAGCACAAGGAGTCCAGCAAAGAGCCCAGGGCAGGTGGAACAGAATGAGAGAGGGAAGAGTGGGAGAAGACAAGGTTAGGGGGTGAGGTGTGGACAGAATGTATAGGACTTTGCTGATCATGATGCAAAAGAAAAAAATCTCCTTACCCAGGAGTCCTTTCTGGGTTGGTCAGGAATGAGCTCAGGGCACTCATGAATATCCAGTTTATTGTTTACATGCATATGGATGAGTTCACTCTTTGTGTTAGGGCAGAAGTTGTGATAGGAGAAGGCCTAGTAAGATGTGTCTCTTCATTTTCACCATAAGTTCTGTGGCTTCAAAGGGGTTAAAAACCATCTTATTGTAACCTCCCCATTGATGGAAGAGGTTTCCTAATACTTCATGACAGCTGCCATTATATTTTTTAGCACAGTTGATATGTTCAATTATTTAAAACTTAAAAATGGACGAAGAGACAGTATATTTTTTGAGACAGTATATTAATGGTAAAAAATTCATTCTAACTAAAAATTACTAAAACAAAGAAACCAAATCGTTCTCATGAACTTAAAATTATTATTAAATAGAGGGGGCAAGATGGCACTGGAGTAAGCAGACATACCAACTTCCACCTCCCAGAACCAAAGTGGATTACAAACTAATTTTAAAAACCATCACCTGGGAAAACCAACTATGGACTAAACTAAGAGGACTCTTTAAACAAAGATCACTGAAGAAGCCACACTGAGACTGGTAGGAAAAGCGGAAACGTGGAGAGGGCTGCCCAGCTCCCGGGACCAAGAAGCAGCCCAGAAGGACTCGAATGATGGGAGGGGAGTTTCCCAGAGAGGGAAGGGTCCTGGGCCCCAGGAACAAAGCCCCAGCCTATAGCCCCAGAGCCTAGAAGAAGCTTATATATAGTATTTAGCTGCGAAACAAGCCAGGATGCTGTTTGTGAGAAAGAGCCAACTTCTCAGACCCAGAATTCTTCTTAAAAGGACCGCGCTGAAAACCTCTTTCACAACCACTCACCTAGGACTCTGGGGGACCGGGAGAGATCAGAGGACCCAAGTAGCAGGAAGAGAGTGTAATCTAGGAGGCACAAGGAGAAACATTTTGAGGGACAGCCATCCTAATCCCTGGGTTGAGTCACTCCCCAAATCTGAAGTGAATATTTCCTCTGGAATCAGCAATACCAGCAAAGGGAAGCAGGACACCAGCCAAACCTCTCCTGCAGCACTCAGAGCAGAGTGGCTTAGAAGTAGGAAGCCATCCCAGATAAAGTATTGAGTGCTAGGGTCTGAGCTGCATTGCCCCCACCCACACTGCTGAGTGCTAGCTGGAGGGAGGGCAGAGGCGGGACACAGAACCACTGTCCCATTGGTGGGGGCAGAAGCCAGGCCGGCCACGACTGAGACCAGGTGGGAGCTCAGTCTGCCTGGCAGGGGTGGATGCTGAGGGCAGCCATGAGGGCAAAAGGGACGCAGGAAAGCAGTCCAACCTGTGGCTGTGGGCTGGGGGAGCGATCGGACTGCAGTCCCACCCATGGGGGAGGGGCGAAAGCTGGGGGACCGGTGGATACCCACGGCAGAGTAAGGGTGTGCAGCTCCACCTGCAGAGCCAGGGCTTGCGGCGGGTGGGAGAGCTCGGCTCCGTCCGCGGAGCTGGGGCTTGTGGCCAGCACAAGAGCGCAGCCCCGCCTGCAGGAGCAGAGCGAAAGTTGGGAAACGACAAAGACCCATGGCTGAACAGGTGTGCAGCCCCACCCTGCGGTGCTCAGGCTTGTGGCCCAGGCACAGCACACAGGCACAGCCAGGCACACAAGGGTGTGGAAAAGACAGAGGCCCGCCAGGGCTTATAGCCTGGGCACGTGAACACAGCCCAGCCCCTGGAAGAAAGGTGGAAACTGCAGCAACTGCCGCAGTGGGCTGGCACCAGCAACACCCATACCTGAACAACCAAGGCAGTGGCAAAGGTGGTAGCAGGCCTGAAGACAGACCACACCTAGGGAACACAAAGGCCGCACCCACTGGACTCCTCAGGCTACAACCTTCTTATACACAGGTAAAATGGGAAGGCAGAGAAATGCAAATGAATCAAGAGAAATCCACAGAAAAGGACATGAATGAGTCGGATATAACCAAATTGCCGGATGCAGAGTTTAAAATAATGATTGTTAGGATGCTAAAATATCTGAGAACAACAATAGATGGACATAACGAGCACCTCAATAAAGAGATAGGAAATATAAAAAAGGACATTAAAATAATAAAAAAGAATCAGAAATGACAAATACAATATCAGAAGTAAAGAAATTAAAAGCAGGATAAATGAAGCTGAGGATCGAATCAGCGAGATAGAGGACAAGATAAACAAAGGCATGGAAGCAGAGCAACAAAAAGAAAAGAGACTCAAAAAGTCTGAGGAAACTCTAAGAGAGCTCTGTGACAACATGAAGAGAAATAACATTTGCATCATAGGGATTCCTGAAAAAGAAGAGAAAGAACAAGGGATAAAGACTTTGTTCGAAGAAATCATAGCTGAAAACTTCTCTAAATTGATGCAGGAAAAAGTCACACCAGTTCAAGAAGCATAAAGAATTCCATTAAAGAGGCCCTGGCCGGTTGGCTCAGCGGTAGAGCGTTGGCCTGGCGTGCAGGGGACCCAGGTTCGATTCCCGGCCAGGGCACATAGGAGAAGCGCCCATTTGCTTCTCCACCCCCCCTTCCTCTCTGTCTCTCTCTTCCCCTCCTGCAGCCAAGGCTCCATTGGAGCAAAGATGGCCCGGGCGCTGGGGATGGCTCCTAGGCCTCTGCCCCAGGTGCTAGAGTGGCTCTGGTCGCGGCAGAGTGACGACCCGGAGGGGCAGAACATCGCCCCCTGGTGGGCAGAGTGTCGCCCCTGGTGGGCATGCCGGGTGGATTCCGGTTGGGCGCATGCGGGAGTCTGTCTGACTGTCTTTCCCCGTTTCCAGCTTCAGAAAAATACAAAAAAAAAAAAAAAAAGAATTCCATTAAAGAGAAACCCACAGAAATCTACACCAAGATACATCATAATTAAAATACCAAAGCTAACAGATAAAAAAAGAATACTAAAAGCTGTAAGAGAAAAGCAGTCTATTATCTACAGAGGATCCCCCATAAGGATGACATCTGACTTCTCAACAGAAACACCTGAGGCCAGAAGGAAATGGCAAGAAATATTCAAAGTAATGCAGAACAAGAGCTTAAAACCAAGATTTCTTTATCCAGCAAGGCTATCATTTAAAATTGAAGGAGAAATAAAAAGCTCCCCAGAAAAAAAAACAAAAAACTCAAGGAATTTATTACAACCAAACCAATACTACAAGAAATGGTAAGGGGCCTGTTATAAACAGTACAAAGGGGGAAAAGAATACAGTATAAGAGGAATGTAGCTTTAAAGAATAAAATGGCAATAAACAACTACCTATCAATAACATTAAATGTAAATGGATTAAATGATCCAATCAAAAGACATAGGGTAGCTGCATGGATAAGAAAACAAGACCCCTACATATGCTGTCTACAAGAGTCCCACCTCAAAACAAAAGATACACATAGACTGAAAGTAAAAGGTTGAAAAAAAATTTTTCAAGCAAATGGAAATGAAAAAAAGCTGGGGTAGCAAAACTTATATCTGACAAAACAGACTTTAAAACAAAGGCTATTGTACGAGATAAAGAATTTCACTACATAATGATAAAGGGAGCAATCCAACAGGAAAATATAACCATGATAAATATCTATGCACCTACGATAGGAGCACCTAAATATATAAGGTCTACCAGAAAGTTCTGTCCGTTTTTGGAATAAAACAAAATACAAATTTTTCTTACCATCAATAAACTTTATTAAATAATATAATTGCCATTATTATTAATGATTTCTTGCCAGCGTGAGGGCAATTTGTATATCCCATTTTTGAAAAATGTTTTCTTTTGATGCGAAAAATTGAACCAGTGCTTGTTTGATATCTTCTTCATTTTTGAATTTTTTGCCCTTCAAAAAATTTTGTAAGGACAAAAACAAGTGATAGTCTGAGGGTGCTAAGTCCGGGGAATATGGTGGATGCGACAGACATGCTTCTCTAGCATTTCTTCCTTGTTGAAAATCATAAAGATTACAGTGGCATAAATGAACTTTATCAGTAGCCATGGGTACACTATTGCTTCACACATAAGACTAACATGAATCAACTTTGTTTTAGTTAATTTGCTACGTCAGTAAGTATACATTAAGTGTTAAAAATAGAGAGGCACACATGCGCCAAATAAAATGTGCTTACGTGTCAAAACTTGTTGTGATAAAGCAGATTTTGATGGATATAAAGGGCGAGATCAACAGCAATACTATAATAGTAGGGGATTTCAAAACCCCACTAACATCACAAGATAGATCCTAAAGAAAGAAAATAAACAAAGAAACAGCAGGCTTAAAGGACATACTAGATCAACTAGATTTAATAGATATCTTTAGAACCTTTCACCCTAAAGCAGAAGAATATACATTCTTTTTAAGTGCTCATGGTACATTCTCTAGGATAGACCACATGTTAGGGCACAAAAGGGGTCTCAACAAATTTAAGAAGATTGAAATCATATCAAGCATCTTCTCTGATCACAATTACATGAAACTAGAAATCATTCACAAAAGAAAAACTGAAAAATACTCAAACACTTGGAAACTAAATAGCATGTTATTAAATAACCAATGGGTTAACAATGAGATCAAAAAAGAAATTAAAAAATTCCTAGAAACAAACGATAATGAGCATACAACAACTAAAAATTTATGGGACACAGCAAAACCAGTGCTGAGAGGGAAGGTCATAACATTACAGGCATATCTTAAGAAGCTAGAAAAAGCTCAAATAAACAACTTAATCCTACATCTAAAAGAACTAGAAAAAGAACAGCAAGAAAAGCCAAAGGTAGTAGAAGGAAGGAAATAATAAAGATCAGAGCAGAAATAAATGACATAGAGGTTAAGAAAACAATACAGAGGATCAATGAAACCAAGAGCTGGTTCTTTGAAAAGGTAAACAAGATCGATGAACCTTTAACCAGACTCACTAAGAAAAAAAGAAAGAGGACTCAAATAAATAAAATTAGAAATGAGAGTGGAGAAATAACAACTGACACAACAGAAATACAAAATATTGTAAGAAAATACTATGAAGAACTATATGCCAAAAAATGAGACAACCTAGGTGAAACGGACAAATTCCTTGAAACACATAATCTTTCAAAAATCAATCTGGAAGAATCAGAAAACCTAAACAGATCGATGTAACAAATGAGATAGAAAGTTATCAAAAAACTCCCAACAAACGAAAGCCCTGGGCCTGATGGCTTCACAGGTGAATTCTACCAAATATTCAAAGAAGAACTAACTCCTATCCTTCTCAAGCTATTTCAGAAAACTCAAGAGAAAGAAAGACTCCCAAACTCCTTTTATGAGGCGAGCATAATTCTGATTCCAAAACCAGGCAAAGACAACACACACAAAAAAAATTATAGGCCAATATCCCTGATGAATATAGATACTAAAATCCTCAACAAAATATTAGCAAACCAGATCTAGCAATATATGAAAAAAAATCATACACCATGATCAAGTGGGATTTATTCTTGGGAAGCAAAGCTGGTACAATATTCACAAATCAATCAATGTGATCCATCACATAAACAAAAGAAAGGACAAAAACCATATGATAATTTCAATAGATGCATAAAAAGCATTTGATAAAATCCCAGCACCCATTTATGAGCAAAACTCTCAGCAAAGTGGGAATACAGGGAACATACCTCAACATGATAAAGGCCATCTATGACAAACTCACAGCCAACATCATATTCAATGGGCAAAAATTAAAAGCAATCCCCTTAAGATCAGGAACAAGGCAGGGGTGCCCCTTTTCATCACTCTTATTCGACATAGTTCTGGAAGTCCTAGCTGCAGCAATCAGACAAGAAGGAGAAATAAAAGACAGCCAATTTGGAAAAGAATAAGTAAAACTATCATTATTTGCTGATGATATGATACTATACATAGAAAACCCCAAAGTCTTAGTCAAAAAACTGCTGGACCTGGCCGGTTGGCTCAGTAGTAGAGCGTCGGCCTGGCGTGCAGAAGTCCCGGGTTCGATTCCCGGCCAGGGCACACAGGAGAAGTGCCCATTTTCTTCTCCACCCCTCCCCCTCTCCTTCCTCTCTGTCTCTCTCTTCCCCTCCCGCAGCCAAGGCTCCATTGGAGCAAAGATGGCCCGGGCGCTGGGGATGGCTCCTTGGCCTCTGCCCCAGGCGCTAGAGTGGCTCAGGTCGCAACAGAGCGACGCCCCGGAGGGGCAGAGCATCGCCCCCTGGTGGGCAGAGCGTCGCCCCTGGTGGGCAGAGCATCGCCCCTGGTGGGCGTGCCGGGTGGATCCCGGTCGGGCGCATGCGGGAGTCTGTCTGACTCTCTCTCCCCCTTTCCAGCTTCGGAAAAATACAAACAAACAAACAAACAAAAAGAACCCTGCTGGATCTGATAAATGAATTCAGCAAGGTGGCAGTATATAAAATTAATACTCAGAAATCAGAGGCATTTTTTTTGTGTGTGTGGCAGAGGCAGAGAGAGAGTCAGAGAGAGGACAGATAGGGACAGACAGACAGGAAGGGAGGGAGATGAGAAACATCAATTCTTCGTTGTGGTTCCTTACTTGTTCATTGATTGATTTCTCATATGTGCCTTGACCAGGGGAGCTACAGCAGACTGAATGACCTCTTGCTCGAGCTAGCAACTCTGGGCTCAAGCTGGTGAGCCTTGCTCAAACCAGATGAGCCTGCGCTCAAGCTGGCAGCCTTAGGGTCTTAAACCTGGGTCCTCCACATCCCAATCCAACACTCTATCCACTGCACCAGAGCCTGGTCAGACCAGAGGCATTTTTATACACCAACAATGAGAGGTCAGAAAGAGAAATTAAGGAAACAATCCCCTTCATCATTGCAACCAAAAAAATAAAGTACCTAGGAGTAAATTTAACCAAGGAGATTAAAGACTTGTACTCTGAAAATTATAAAACATTGATAAAAGAAATCAGGGAAGATAAAAACAAGTGGAAGCATATACCGTGTTCATGAATAGTGAGAATAAACATCATTAAAATATCCATATTACTCAAAGCAATTTATAAATTCAATGCAATATCAATTAAAATACCAATGACATCCTTCAAAGATATAGAACACATATTCCAAAAATTTATATGGAACCAAAAAAGAACACGAATAGCCTCAGCAATCTTGAAAAAGAAGAATAAAGTTGGAGGTATCACACTTCATGGTATCAAATTATACTACAAGACCATTGTCCTCAAAACAGCTTGGTACTGGCATAAGAACAGGGGTACAGATCAATGGAACAGAACAGAGAACCCAGAAATAAACCCACACCTTTATGGACAACTGATATTTGACAAAGGAGGTAAGAGCATACAACGGAGTAAAGACAGCCTCTTTAACAAATGATGTTGGGAAAATTGGACAGCTACCTGCAAAAAAATGAAACTAGACCACCAACTTACACCATTCACAAAAATAAACTCAAAATTGATATAAGACTTAAATTTAAGCCATGAAACCATAAGCCTCTTAGAAGAAAACATAGGCAGTAAGCTCTCTGACATCTCTCACAGCAATATATTTGCTGATTTATCTCCATGGGCAAGTGAAATAAAAGACAGGATAAACAAATGGGATTATATCAAACTAAAAAGCTTTTGCACAGCTAAAGACAATATGAACAGAATAAAAAGACAAACTACACAATGGGAGAACATATTTGAAAATATGTTTGCTAAGGGGTTAATAACCAAAATTTATAAAGAACTTATAAAACTCAACACCAGGAAGATAAACAATCCAATCAAAAAATGGGCAAAAGAAATGAATAGACACTTCTCCAAAACAGGATATACAGATGGCCAATAGACAGATGAAAAAATGTTCAACATCACTAATCATTAGAGAAATGCAAACTAAAGCCACAATGAGATATCACCTCACACCTGTGAGAGCGGCGCTCATTAACAAAACAACACATAACAAGTGCTGAAGATGGTGTGGAGAAAAGGGAACCCTCCTGCACTGATGGTGGGAATGCAGACTGGTGCAGCCACTGTGGAAAACAGTATGGAGATTCCTCAAAAAATTAAAAATAGAATTGCCTTTTGACTTAGCCATCCTATTTTTAGGAATATATCCCAAGAATACCATAGCACTGATTCAAAAGGAGAAATGCACCCCCATGTTTATGGCAGCATTGTTCACAATAGTGAAGATCTGGATACAGCCCAAGGGTCTGTCAGTACACGAGTGGATTAAAAAGCAGTGCTACATATATACAATAGAATACTATGGGGCCATGAAAAAGAAGGAAATCATACCTTTTGCGACAACATGGATTACCTGGAAACTACTATGTTAAGTGAAATAAGCCAGGCAGAAAAATATCATATGACCTCACTCATTTGAGGAATCCAATGAACAAAGTGAACTGAGGAACAAAACTGAGACAGAGGAGGGATCAAAGGGACCAGAGGAAAAGAGGACAGAGGGAAAGGGGATGATAGGATGGAATAATCCTGAAGGGAAGAGAGGAGGGCACTATAGGGAGAGGGCAAGGGGGATGTTGAGGGGAATATGGGGGAGGGGGGATGCAATCGGGGTGACACTAGAATCTATGTAAACACAATAAATTAAAAAAAACATAAAAAAATTATTGTAATAAAAAAGAAAAAAATTATTTAAATAAATAAAACCCAGCGTTCTTGAAAGAAATGATCTCCTAAGACAACTTTAATTTTTAAGGATTCATCTGAGAGCTAAGCATTCCACAGCCAGCTAAATCCAAAAAGAGAGGCAGAAAGTATAAGGATAAGTGTTTACTATCACCTTCTTGATTATAAAAATCTCTGCTATCTGGTAATTATACAACCAATGAGATTCAAACAGTTAATCTGGAAAGCAATGAGTATCAAAACTATGTTTTCCAGAGTTTATAAATAAATGTTAATTATAACCAAATCATTAACATTTATTTCAACCATATTACTATATATTACACTATTAAGTGTGGTTCGAACCACCAACGTAGTTTAAGCTCTGCGTTGGAAGTCTCTATCACTCTCACCTTGGTACAGACCACCCGTACAACTGCTTTCCAAAAGGCAGAAGAATCAGACCCAGGTTGTACCTCAAAGAGAAGATGTTTTTCTTGGCCAGAAGCCACTTTAGCAGTTCTAAAAAGAGACAAACCCATTCGTTAATTTTATGAAAAGTCATATAAAATAATGAAAACAGATTCACGAAACTCTTTAAAACAGAGAAGAAAATCTGAATACCCACAAAAACAAATTATAATGACTGTAATAATTAGATTCTTAAAACACAAGGACAGGAAAAGTTTGGATTAAACATACAACTTAATTTCCAAGGTTTCTAAAGTCAATAGCATAGTGACATGATATTTATAAATCTTTTGTGTCATATCTAATATCTCAAATGGTGTTTAAAAATTTTAACAAAGACATCTATGAAAAACATGTCCAAGAAAATCAGTTATTTAAAAGAAAAAATTGAGCTGGTTTCCTTATCCAAATTTTGACTATTGCCTCAGAGAAAGTGTGAAAAAAAAAAAAAAACACCTTGCTTTTGGTTGAGTCCTTATTTAAACAATACTAACACATCACTCTGAAAAAAATTTATAGACAGTTTGGACTGGATCAAGCAGATGATTTTGAAACACTTTAAATAGAGCTTTACTGTCTTCCCCTAGCAGAGTAATTTTAATCTAGAGAGCCAAAGAATTCTAATATTAAAATAAGATTTTTAGAGAATAATTCAATATCATGCCATCAATGCCAATTTAAATCAGTTCAAAGACATACTTAAATATCTCTGCTTCCTTCTATCATTACTCACATTCGTCTCTAAGCACCAATGGGGATATCATATTCAGAACTAACTGACTTACAGCTAAATAAATTGAGGCCACTGAAAATTAAGCAACTAGTCCCAGGTAACAAAATCTGCCTGGAAATGTAATTCAGCTGTGCCAGTTCCCAGCTGTTTTCTAGCTATGAAGCCATGTTTCTTCTTTAGTTCTCAGCACTGCACTTAGGAAATGCCCAACTCTGACCAAGAAAATTGGTTTTAAGAACTAAATCCAGACAAAATTCCTGTATAAAATAAGCAAGAGGAAGACTTCCTTTTCCACCACGTCTATATTACACAGTAAACTTAGCCTGTAGATACTTTCACATTTTTCTCAGTATCTTTAGGCAAAAAGGTAAAATTGTGTATAATAGACTAGGTTTATATAAATTTCAAAACTCTAAAGGGATGGGAAATGTCACTGATTACTCTTTATAAGTATTGAAACAATGGACCTAAAAATCATTCCACTCTATGATGCAATTAAATTCTCAACCCAAATTTACTCCTTAAGAATATGGTCCCAGAAGTAAAGCCTCAAATACCCTCAAATACTATCATTTGGATGATCTAAAAAAACAAAGAACAAAAATTACAAAAAAAACCCCAACAACAAAGAACAAAAAGTAAAATGCTAAAGTTTTTAAAAACCAATAACTACATTTTTATTATGAAAGATCAGACAATACAGAAACATACACAGTAAAATGTAAAATCTCGTTGAATGCCCCCTTTTCCACCAACTCCCCAGAGACCCAGCATGCAGCCTCTTGGTTCATTTTCTATGTATTTACATATATAACCACATAGGATATATCCATATATCTATACAGGGCTTCTTTTTTTAAATAAACAAAATTGAGTGTTCTTAAAAGAAATTATCTTCTAACAGTGGTCGGCAAACTCATTAGTCAACAGAGCCAAATATCAACAGTACAGTGACTGAAATTTCTTTTGAGAGCCAAATTTTTTAAACTTCTATATAGGTAGGTACATTCCTTATCGAGGTAGTGCCCGCACGTGGTATTTTGTGGAAGAGCCACACTCAAGGGGCCCAAGAGCCGCATGTGGCTCGCAAGCCACAGTTTGCCAACCAGGTTCTAGGATAATTTTAACTTTTAAGACTTTCTTCATGACTAGCTAATATCAGTAGACTCTAGTCATGACCATAAAAGGATTATATCTAATGTGTTTCAGATGCCCAAGTATATTTCTTATCAAGCAATATAGCTATCACAAAGCTTAAGGACCAGGTTCATGTATCTTACCCTAAACTATTACGAGGGACTGTAATATAAGTCTATATTTATACTAAGTGGGTCCAAACCGCCCGGTGATTTTGATTGACTTTTTTGGGGTTTAAAGAGAGGTTAAAGGTTAAGGAGAGATAATGAAAAAACTTCAGACTTGGGGAAAGCTGGATCTACTTGTAATGCCAGTGGCCATGGCCAGGCAGGTTCACATTAGATTCAGGCAGAAGTTAGAGGAACTGCGGAGCCAAAAAGCATTGGGCCATTCCTGTTTAACAGATTCTTGACACAGCAGATGAGCAACTACAGGCAGGAGAATACTTCTCAGGGCAGCAGGAGAAAAAACAGCAAAACGGCCCCTCAGTGGTAGGCATGCAATCTGCAAAATGCCACTATGATCTGCCCTGAGTTAAACCACCTGTAGTTTTACATAGACAGTGTACACATGGCTCTGCCACCTGCCACACACTAGTCATGCAAAGTACAAGTGAGGAAGCCTAACACAGCTGTTTTCCCAACACTACCATTAATAGTTGAACAACCACTATAGGCCTCAGTTACAAGGTCCACCCTCAGCGGAGTGCACTGCACATTCTATGTGCTCAGGTAATATTAACTAATAAAAGATATATGTGGATGTAGGTGCTGCTAGAGAAAGACTTAATAGAAAGAAGTGACATCTGCTCACCTGTCACTAGGGGAGAACACACACAAAGAAAATGTATTTTAAAAGCATAACAAAACAAAGACTAAGTTCTAGTAAATATGCTCTTTAAGTAGAGAAATTTATATTCCATTTTAAACAATTTATTCAAGGATTAAGTAGAGATTTTAAAATGTTAGCTAATTAGAAAATATTAGTAACTAAAGTATCTTATTCTTTTGTGATTATAAATTACTATATATGCCAATTTATATGCCTGTTTAAAATTTTATGTTCCTTTGATTTCTTTGTTCCTATTACATATTTTAAAATAGCCACACAGAAAGTCTTACAGTAGATACTCAATAAATATTTGCTAACTGCTGCTAAAAACATTAGGTCTTACCAATTAAAACTTCTGGTTACCTCTCAGACAGTCATGACATATGGGGCATAAGTAAGGGGGAAAATAAAATAAAAAACAAGCCTTACACTTCATTAAGTTCAGCTACTCTCCCAAGAAATTCTTCATAAGTTAAGGAACCACTTTCTCGAACCAATGTGACATGTTTTGCTACTTTTTCTGGCAACTTGTTAAGAACCAACTGCGTCTGATCCGAAATTTGCTGTCCCATGATGAAATGATGTCTTTTGAAATCCAGAAAGAGTGTTGTTTCATATAGTTTCTGTCAAATATATAAAAGTTACTTTTACATATAAAAACAGCAATATTGTCACCCCTTCAAGAAAATAAAGAATAACTAGGAATACATACATTTAAGTGAGAGTCCAGATTTACACAGCTTAAGGTATAATTTATTTAAACTATATTTTAAAAGTAAAGATTTCTATTTCTATTTTTTAAGATCACTTAGTGAAATAAGAAAACAGAATCACTTATATTATTGGGACGATGATGAACCATTAATTCCAATAATGTTGCCAAAAACCATTAAATGGATGCATCTGTGATGGAGGCATTTAAGTGACTATATTGAAAAGGAAGTGTGCTTACCTTACAAAATTTTCCTCAGAACATTTCCTGAATGCTTACCACGTACCTGTCAGACTCAAAACTAGTGCCCTAAAAGGTAGGCATTATTATACTCCTATTTTACAGATAAGGAAATACAACTCAGTGATTTACCTAAAGTTGTGTAAATCACTAAGTGGTGACATAAACTTTGAACTCATGCTTTTCTGATTCTAGTGCTTATATTTTCAACCACTATGATATACTATGACATATAATCATAATATATTAGTCAAAAACATTTGTTGAATTACTTTATAAATATGCAACTTACTTTTAATTGTAAAATACATGTAAATTAAACAGATTTTTGGCCCGGAAAAACGTAACAAAACTAAAATGTTACATAATTTAGCCAGCTTACATTTTCTGCTTGAAATTAAGAGACAGCTCTTTTGCTTTTTACTCCAATGTTTTTCACTTAGAATTTATGTAACTTGTTTTCTAAATATAAAGGTGATATTTTAGTTAAAAATCTAGATTAATATTTTAATAACTTACCAATACAGATCATTAAGTTATTGAATTTACTTAAACTTAAGCACAAAACATTTATGTAATAACTACTTACTCTAAAGTCTTGAAAGATATAATTCTATGTATCATGGCTAGAGAAAGTTTGGATTTGTTTATTTTAGGTAGTTTTTTTATTTGTTAAATGATAATTTATCAGACTATCAAGCATTAAGAATATGATTAATATAGAAAACAAGATAAATATTTAGTATTTATTTATGCCGAGGTATTCTATAACTAAAAAGACCTCTATATAATACAAATACTACTAATAATAGTAAAAGCAAATATTTGTTAATCACTCACATCATGTATCATAATCTTCTAAGCACTTTATATGTATGCATAAATTCAGTCACTTAAATCTGCATAATATTTTATAGATGAGGAAACAAGATAGTTGGAACAGTTAAGGAAACAAGTAACAAAGTGAGATAGCTAACAGGAGGGTTTTTAAAAAATAAAGTTAGTAAAAAAAATATTTTGATTGAAAAAAAATCTGATTTCCTCCAAGAAATCCTATTTTACCAGACTATCATTTTATCTTACCCAAATTAACACTCATATCATATAAATCAGGTGAAATAGTTATAATTTCATAGGAAAAATTTTGCCAGAAAACATGCTTTATTATTTAATAAAAGAAATTAAGTTATAACTCTAAACATAAAATATATAACTTTAAAATATAAAAACATTTACAATAAGAATTCTCAATAACCATAAATATGTAAATTTTGTTTTGGGTATTAAAATTTAGTGTACTGTATTTGAGACTTAATTCTTTTAGTCACATTAGATATAAGAAAAGTACAAATGTACTAAAAAAGAAAAACTCAACAGTTACTGTTTTGAATCTACTTGGTCTACTTGGTGACGATAAATATTATATTATATAGCTAAATGACAAGAAGCTGTTGAGAAAGATCCATGCCACTAAAAAAGAAAAAAAAATCTCTAAATGCAAAATTATAATTTCAAATATATCCAAGTGGATTCATAGCAACTGTATCCAAAGAGAAATAAAGATCTTAGCCTAGAGGAGGTCTCCAGTTTATTCAACATTAGAGATTTTTTTAATTTCAAAGGTTGATAAAACTAGTAAGGATAGTTTGCTAAACATTCTTACTTTCTAAGTAAGGCTATTTTTCAAAAATAAACAAAAAAAATCTCTAAAACTTAACAAAAATTTAAAAAGAATTTATAACCTGCAAAGTAGAAAGATATATTACAATAGGGCCTTGGCTGGTTGGCTCTGTGTTAGAGCATCAGCCCATTGTGTGGATGTCCTTGGTTTGATTCCCAGTCAGGGCACACAGGAGAAACACCCATCTGCTTATCCACCCCTCCCCCTTTCCCTTCTCTCTCTCTCCTCCTCCTGCAGCCATGGCTCACCTGGAGCAAGTTGGACCCGGGTGCTGAGGATGGCTCCACTGCTTCACCTGAGGCACTAAAATAGCTCAGCTGACTAGCAACAGAGCAACAACCCCATAGAAGGCTTGCCAGGTGGATCCCGGGTGAATCCCAGTTGGTTGGGGTGCATGCGAGAGTCTGTCTCTCTGCCCCCCCACTTCTCACTTAAGAAATATTAAAAAAATAAAGATATATTACAATAAAAGTCCTTCCCAAGAAGGCAGTACCTTCACACTGATATTATGCTACATACATACACATACATTGTTGCCCTTATTTTTCTTGTTCTAACCCAAACTTGTGAAAACATCAGCAGCAGCATATGGTTGTAGGCCAGTGTTTTGGAGCCACTGTGTTAAACAGCCTTTTAAAAAATTAAATTCAATAAGTATCATGCCCTTGGTGTTGTGCAATGTTATGGGGATACAATACTGAATGAAATAAACATGGTTCTTGCCACTATGGAGCATCTGATATAGCGGAGAAGAAACAAACAATCATGCCAATAAATATTATATATAATTCAAAATGAAAGTGCTAAGCCAAACAAGGACAGGGTACTATGAAACCTATAAAAGGGAAACTTGACCTGTTTTTGTGTCAGGGAAGAAGTCCTTGGGCAAACAATGTTTGATTTGAGATCAATCAGCTAGCCAGAGAAAAGGGTTAGCGGCATGGTGAGGGGAGACACTGCAGACAGAGGTCACAGCAAGTGCCTAACATAGGAAGGAGCATCGTGACTTTGAGGTAATAAAAAGGCCAGTTACTAAAGCAGAGAGGCAGAATCATAGGGAGGTTGTCACCAAGAGATGGGCTGTTGACCATTTTTATTGATGACCCAAAGACAAGACTGCATGCCTGCCCAATCTGTGGATGACTAAAATTAGAGTGAAGAATGTCCACTGAATACCAGAATCAAGACTGAAATAGATATTTTCTAAAGTGAAATATATCAAATATAACTAAAAGTTCATGCTGAATGTTTTGAAAGCCAACTGCACAGAAACACATAGGGAAGATGTGCTAAGAGCAGTTAAAATATAAAAGGTCTGAGCGTTTCGGTCAAAATAAGCCAACAGTAAGTAGGGACAAGAAAGATGTTAAATAATTCTAAATTCTTGTCAGAAGCAGATGTCCAGAGCAAGAGCCTAAGTCCCATTGTGCTCTGTAGTGGTTAGACCACACTGAAGTTTGCAATCAGCTCTTAGCAGTCACACTGTTAAAGGGAATCTAATCATTTGAACATATTTGTGAGAGTATAAAAGATATTATAGATCTAGAAAAAAAGAAAACAAAGCAATTTATTCTAGCTAATCATAGTTTTGTAACAATGTGGAGTAACATGACGTTTATTCAAATATGTGGAGAGATTCTATGTGGAAAAGGAAGTAAGATTTATTCTTTATAGTTACAGAGAAAAAAATGACCAATTAAGTGTAAATTAGGTAGATTTCAGGTCAATATAAGTAATTTCCTATCATCCAAAATTATCCAGAAGTATTATGGCTATCTTGTAATTAATGTATGTGAACTTGCTTTCACTGAAAGTGTGGAGGTGTTTAAATAAAGATTAGAAATTAAACTAATGAATGTTTTAGAGAAGATTTTTGCTTGGATGAGAAGTGGAATAGGTGACCTCTAATTTAATATTTTATTCCGAAAATGAAACTTAAATTCTCTCCAGCTTTCCTATATCAATCCAATCAAAATGCAATAAAAGATTTTAATCAACCAGACTGAAAACTTTAAATTACTTATATTATGTAACAAAGAAAAAATCAAAATTTTGAAATATAGTCTTATATGCAATGATAATCAATGTGCCCATCACACAGATATTTAAGGAGAAGCCTTAATGACTTACTTATTGAATAAGAAAACGGTCCTTTTGGTTTCTGCACTATTTTGATCTGGTACCCTTACTTTGAATGACAAGCAAGATTAATAATTTGAGGCAACATATTAATGCTATCCTGTAATTGCATTTGGTACCTGGGAAACCTGATCACTAACAACTACGATGAAAAGGGAACCATCTGGGTCTGGAATAGTGCTTTTCAACCTGGTTCAGTAGAGAGTACCTGGAATTTATGGCTTATTTTGAATACTATGAAATAATGGTAAATATTAATATCTATCACTAATATAAAAATGTCTCTGTGATCTATATGCAACATAAAATTACACCCAAGGGTGAATGTTCACAGAAACAATCTATTGAGGCCACCCTCCAGTCAGCCAACACAGGGTTTTCAGAGTCCCTCTTTGGTGACCGCACATTCTACCACCACAGCACGTATCATCAGCTAGGTCACTTGGCTGTGCGTGCCTTTCTGTGAGCTTCTGGAGGATAGCAGCTATGTTCTTTTCCAGCAGATTACATAAGCGTATAATAAATGGTTACAAATGGATACAGTAAATATGGCTGACAATTTTTTTTATTATTCACTCAGTGTTCTTTTGACTCTTGTTAACCTGTTTAGTCATTTACAAATACTAACGTAGAAGCTAAAGTTTAAAAAGAAAATACATGAAAGAAAAAAACTATAAAATTGTAAAAATTTATTATGTAATAAATGTTTATGTAAATTTAGAAATACTCATCTGATATTAGAAAAACTTCCTTCTAAATCATGGAATGGTAGTATTACATAGGAATATAGTTTGCAAACCACTGGCAAAGAATTCAACAACAGACAAATCTCTGGTCAAGATTTCTCAAAGAACTAACTGCTCACATACTATTATGCCACCTATAATTTAGCTGTTTCTAGCAGGAAACATCTGAAGGATTTTAAAAATAAAGAACAACTGTTACTTTCAAACATAAGAATATCAAGGATTCCAAAAATGCCACATTCTGTAGTGGGTGGTAACATACACTTGATCACTTCTTTTTTTAACAAATGAATTATTGTCGTTCAAATATTCTTTATAAAGATAAAAACACATGGGCAATTGGCAAAAACAAACCACCAACCCCCAAACCCAAACCTAAACCTCCCAAACCAATAAAAATAAAAAAAAGCAAAAACAAAACCCTTCATGAAAACATAAACCATATCCATTCATAAAAGGATTAAAGTGAGGTTGAAAGCCTGAAAGTGCAACAAGATGATTAGTTCACAAATACTGCATAGTATTTAAAAAACCTCTCCAAACCTGCTCTTTGAAATTGTGTCAACTACTTTCCTTACAAAAAAATATTTATAATTGAAATAATCATTTTCATCATGAAGCCTGTGATTTAAAAAAAAAATCAGTGATAAAAACTAAGTACTAAAAACTAGGTCCCTAAGGATACACTTGTATTACTCATTGCTTACTCAAACTCTAGATCTGTAAACTGCAAGACAAGATATTAACAGCAGTCATAACTGATAGTGAAACAAATTAGACTAGTCAGAATCACTATAGAGTCTGGAATGCCTGTTCTGGGCAGGAGAAAATTTTTACAGAAAGAAAAACTACAAAAAAATAGAGAGCACTTGGAGGTTAAGAATACCTATTTCTGACAGCACCAGTGTGTTTACTAAATACATTATATATTGGAAAATAACTAGCCAGACTTATAAGAATTCTCTCTGGACCTTCCCTGCTTTTTTAGGAGAAGGGTAAGGTGTGTTAAGTGTTTGGATGTGAACTAAAAAGGATCAGGCTACATACATCAGATAGCAAGTTCACTTAAACGAAATGACAAAGAACATATTTTGGAAGTGTACAATCATATTCTCGAGGAAACTATTTAGAAATAGCAGCAGGCAGCGTAAAAAGAAAGAGGGAAAACTCCTACTATTTTTTAATTATAAATTCAGAAAGCATAACTTCTTAGATGACTTCAATATAGCGGCGACTAATTTAGAATCTTTGGTCCGGGATGCCCCAGATGAAATTCTGAATGGATAGAGCTCAATTTATAGCAAGAAGAATGCACAGAGGGGGGTGGAAAAGAATAACTTCATGCATAAACTCTCCGAATTAAAAACCACAGGCAACGTTATAAATATGCCAAAGGAAAGAACTGACTCATCTGACACTGAGAAACAGAGCAGGGTCAGAATATGGGCATACACTGCAATTAAAATAAAGGGGCTGGGGATAAATTTGAATAACAATAGTTAAGTCCACGTTCTGTAGCACGATATAAACAACAGAAGAAATCATTTCCAAAGCTAACACAGAAGGCTTCCCCTTCAGGCATCAAAACTACAATTATTAGCAAGGAGACAAGGGGCCTTTCCTCAGGAGCAGCATACGCTACTTTAGAAGCGGAGGGACCAGCTAAGCTGAGTAGATAGACTTGGCCATTTCTAAATGATCGTCACTCGGCAGAGGGTTTCTAACCTGGGTGTCCGGTGCGGCAGGGGCGCACAACGTTTATTTTATTTATGGTAACAGCATCAGTGTGTTTACTAAACACACCGGTCACCCTTGTCGCCTCAGTGCATCCTCCAGCGCACTTGAACTTGGAGCTTCCCACAAACAGCTACGTCCGGTAGCCGTCAGACGCGCAGGCGGCAATATTCAAAAGCGGTTCCGGGCTCGAGAAGGAAAAACTCTCTCCAGTCCCCTCAGATCCACCCCAAAAACGGGACAGCCGCCTCCCTACGCAGGGCCACTGGAAAGGTCCGGCTGCGGCCGGTGCGTTCCCCGCAGGGCCTACCTACCAAGCCAGCTCCGCGCCCTAAGCCGGCGCCTAGAGGGCGGCAGGGCGGGGTCTGCCTCCCGCTGGAGCCGGCTCGGCAGTCTGGGCCCAGCCCGCGTTCTTTCTACTCCCTGCCCTAGGGTCGTGGAGCAGGGGAGAAGGGAAACGACGAAGGGACAGCGCTGCGAAGCTCACCCCAGGTTCAAGGCATCGCGCTTTCCGCGGCCCCGGTGCCGCCTTAGCCCGCCGCTCAGACCCACAGGAGGCGGTGGCTAGTTGGGCGACCGGGTCGCACCTCAGTGACGCAAAGCCCTTCCCGGCGCGTTGCCTGGAGACAGAGCTCTGCACTGGCTCACTGGTTTGGCTTCTCCGGCGTTGTGGGGAGGGTGGCGGGGAAGGCCAAAGAGAGGGACGTGCCTGAGTGGCCCGGTAGAGGCTTCGCCTGACGAGCTCCTGGAGGTAGGGGTTCTGGGGCCGCCGACTGGTGCGCCCTGGCCTACGCTGCCTCTTCTGGCTCCGTCTCCGAGGGGCTGTTGTGAGGGACCCCTGGTGACAAAGGCCACTCTGTGAGGCCTGATTTGTGGTTGGATGCATTTGGTTTACACCAGTTTGGTGGAACCAATACCTATTTTTTTGTTGAGTTTGGCGAGCAGGTCGTTAAAATGACACTTGTAATCAGGGTTCTCTCTAAGGTGCGCGCCTGGGCACTGCCCAATGTGGAAATCACAAATTACATTCCTTACACCTTTTAACGTTCATCTAGGCAACAGTGTATTCTAAACGTCCATAGTAATGTTCATTCTGTCCGTAGGTGAAAAAAATTGCAAGTGAGGACGCCAATCAAGAAGCAATATGAAAATATTTTAAATAACAGTTTTATTGTTTTTTGTCAGGTATTGTTTAATATTTTTATTAATATTTTTAAATTCTTATAACAATCTACATAGTTTTGTGTACCCTTTATTGTTCCTCTTTAAATATTAAATGCATGAAATAAACTATTGGTATATGTTTTTATCCTTAAAACGGTCATTAGGGCAGAGAACTGGTTGTTAAATTATTTGAATCCCACCACTGCCTGGTTTGGTCAAGGGTTGGATTTCAAGCCACCACTTACTAGGCCTCCCACCTCCTACTGGTCATACTTACACAAAGATTATCTCATTCCTTGCCATGAAATGGGGTCCATTATGCTCACTGAGCTAGGCTGAGAACCATAAAAGAGAACATTTGGACGACAGTAACCGTCACAAGGTCTGAAATGGTAAGCCTCAATAAATGGCAGTCATTGTGAACAGGTGTTGGCAATATTATGACTTTCCAGAACATCTATAGTCAAGAATTGCTGTCAAAAATGATACTAAACACCTTACAGGCATTGCACTTGTTTAAGTAGTTTGTTCAAAGTCACATAGCCAGTAAACAGCAGAGCAAGGTTTTAATGTAGGTATAGCTGACACTATAGCCTCTGTGCTTAGCAGAAATTAAGTTTAATGGGGTGACACTGGCCCATAGGAACACGTAAGTTTCAAGTATACATCTCCATAGTGCATGAACTATTCATTGCATTTTGTGCCCATCACTCAAAATCAAAACACTTTCTGTCACCGTTTATTTGGCCCCCTTTTATGCCCTTCACCCTCCTCTGGTAACCACTAAATTACTTCTTATGCTTGTTAACATTTCCTCACCTGTCCTTCCCAGTCATTTGTGGATTTACCCTGTGGTTAACTAATCCTGCTCTCTATTAACATATTTCCCCATATATAAGATGCACATTTTTTTTTAAAATGTGGGGTCTAAAAACTGGGTGCATCTTATACAGTGGTTGTAGAAGTGTGGCATTTCAAATGCCATAGATGGAATGGAGGACGAGGTAATATATGAATACAGTGATTTGTCATCAGAAACAGATGAGGACAAGCTAATGGATGGGAGTTGTGACAGTGATGAGGAGTTGTATGAATTTTATGATGAATAGAACTTGAGTTCAGTAACTTTATGCAATACATTTTTCCCAAATTTTGGGCCCCAAAATTAAGGTGTGTCTTATACATGGGAACATTTTATACATGGGGAAATACAGTAATAAATAGATCACATTTATTGACTGTGTACTTTGTGCCAAGCCCTGTTCTAAGGACGTTAAAGTATTAATTCACATAACCTTCACAGCAATCTTATGAGGTATCTTTTTTGTTTTTATTCAGTGAGAGGAGGGGAGGCAGAGACAGACTCCCACATGCACCCCGACTGGGATCCACTGGCAAGCCCACTAGGGGGCAATGTTCTGCCCATCTGGGGCATTGCTCTGTTGCTCAGCAATATAGCTCTTCTTAGCATCTGAGGCAAAAGCCATGGAGCCATCCTCAGCACCCAAGGCCTACTTACTCCAACTGAGCCATGGCTGTAGGAGGGGAAGAGAGAAGAGAGAGAATCAAGAGGGGGAGGGATGGAGAAACAGATGGGCATTTCTCCTGTGTGCCCTGACCAGGAATTGAACCCAGGAATCCACATGCTGGGCTGACACTATACCACCGAGCCAGCCGGCCAGGACCATGAGTTATCTATTATTAATATCTTCATCTTACAGATGAAGAAACAGTCTTAGGAAAGTCAATTAAGTTTTTCAGGGTCAACCAACCAGTCAGGAGTGGAGACAGCTTCAAATCCAAGCTAATTGAACCCTGCGCCTGTGCTTTTAACTCTTGTTCTAAGATACCTCAGTAAGATGATGAGACTACATCAGGGCCAGGTCCGTGTCTATCTGTGTACTCCTTTTTTATACCTCACTTAGAGAGCACTGAAGATTGTCTTCCTGACACCAACTCAGAACCTAGAATGTAATAGCTGTTCAATCTTTGAACATTTGATGAATATTTGAATGCTGAAAAAACAAAGATCCAGATTGCCCATAAGGTCATCAGGGAAGTGGATCTCATCTCAGTAAGGAAGAAAGTATTCAAAGGAAAAGCACATAATGGCAGTGGAGTTGTTAACAGGAATATGAGAATGAGATGGCTGAGGTAGAGAAGAAGCTAGCCTGAGGTGGATGACAATGAAGTATGCCAAAGAAAATGGACGTAAAGAGTTGTGCTGAGATCAATGATCATAGAACCTAGTGATGAGGGTTGGGCATTAGGGTGTGGGAGGTGGCTGGATTGACATGGTAACAACAAGGGTAGTAAGTGTACAGAACTGACTCTCCAAGATCTAGATACATCTTTGAGGTAATGGTGTGATAAAACCACCCATTTAAAAAGGGTTCCCAAAGACAGGTCCATTTTGTTGAACTTCAGTAATACTTGACAGAGATGGCAGTGCCTGGAGAATTTTGTGTTCACTGGAGGAAAAGGCAGCAGTCTCTAGTGGCCAACTCATCAACTAGAGGAGTAGCATAGTTACTTGGTAGGTGCATCAACCGGAGGAGTAGCATGATTATTATTTCATTTGCACCTGGGATGCAGCAGCAGTGTATGGCAGTCAGTGGTTCCTTTTGAGTGTGGCAGTTCCCAGAGGATATAGAAGCAGTTCTTAGTAGAGGCAGGGGTACCTGGCAGCTTTGGCCTAACATTGAGCACCAGCACCTTTATGATGTAGACATATTAAAGATAATATTTTAATGTGCTTGGTCTGGCAACAAGATACAAGATGAACTGAATAAATACATGTCAAGATAAGTTGATCAGCTAAGACGTTATTATACTAACCTATCTGTGAGGTGACATAGAACTTAGACTGAGATAATAGTATGGAATGGACAAGAATGGGTTGAACCCAATACTAGAAATATAGCACAGTAACTAGCCCCCAAGGTTCTGAAGGCAGACAGTGGATTTGAGTCGCTCCTCTGTAGCTTATGAAGAGTGTGCACTTTGGCAAGTCATTTCACCTCTCTAGAACTGTTCTCTGTAAAGTTGAGATATTCATGTCTGTCTTTAACCCCTGCCTTTTAGGACTGGGATGAGGCTTACATGATATTACATAATATAATAAATATAGGATACTTACAGTGCTTACCATACACTAAGAAATAAAAAAAAAATAATCAAATTAAGCAAGGAGAAATTTTAAAGAAAGTTCAGGACACCATGACAGAATGCTTGAGGAGACAGACAGAAATCTCTTCATATGATTTAGCCCAGGGGTTTGGAAACTTTCTGGCTGAGAGAGCCAGGAATGCCACATATTTTAAAATGTAATTCTGTGAGAGCCATACAACAATCCGTGTACTTTACGCATTATCCAGTAAAAATTTGGTGTTGCCCCAAAGGACAGCTGCGATTGGCTCCAGCCACCCGCAACCATGAACATGAGCGGTAGGAAATGAATGGATTGTAATACATGAGAATGTTTTATATTTTTAACATTATTATTATTTTTTATTAAAGATTTGTCAGCGAGCCAGATGCAGCCATCAAAAGAGCCACATCTAGCTCGCGAGCCATAGGTTCCCAACCCCTGATTTAGCCTGAGAGATCAGAAAGAATACTGAATCCACTTCGATATGGAAATTGTTGAATTCAGGTGCCATTACTATGGTACATTCATCCCTATGGTAGATAATCTATGTAGATATGGAAGTACAGGATTGAATACCAATGAAAGATAACAATTCACTATGTTGATTTGGAAATCATCTGAATACAAGTGATAATTGAATCTATGAGTGCATGAGCACTTCAAATGTGTAAAAATAAAAGCAGAAGACAAAGGGCAGAACTTGAGAAGAAGCAGCCAGAAAGTAGAATCCTGGAAGATGATGAAGCTTTGATCTTAATTGTAAGTAACCTGCTGTTCCTCTATATTCTATACTGATATAACTAAACACAATAATGGATTGTGAGGAAAACTCTAGAATAGAGGCTGGGAAATGTTGATCCTGACCCAGTTTAGTTAACTTGCTCTGTAGTACTTAGGTGAATCACTTCCCATCTTTGGATCTCAGCATGCTCATCTATAAAAGAAGAATGTTGGACTAGATGATTTATTAGACAGTTCTTTTCATTTTATGACTTTATGAATTACAACAGGAAGTTAAAAATGTTTACAATCTATAACCACCAAAAGCTTTTTCATATATTCCCACAGTCCTGTCACAGATGTTTAGTGACCTTACAAAAAGCAGGAGACATTGGACATAGTTTCCTAGAAAAATATCATTTCAGAAGTCTCAAATTTTCCTGGTCTTCACTAAAGGACTATGTTTACTACAATTTTTATTGAAGCCTCTGTGTTTTTACTGGAAAATGCCTATATAAACTATGAAATTCTGAAAACACCTTTGTAAAGCCAGCAGCCACGGCCAACATCACAGCCACCTGTCCTGTTCAGGTTCTCATTTGATTTGGACAGATGGTAATGAAACAACGGAGCCAAGAACTGGTGGGTCATTAGCTTTAATCCTAGCTTGCACCCAGCGGGCAAGAAATATACACAGTGGGAAAACACTTCCCTTTCCATTCAGGGCTCCCAAAGCCACTGACTTATCCGAGTATTCCTAGAATCAAAGGTTTCTATCTCACCAGCCTTATTCACCTCTGTTCCCCATCTCCTTCTCTCTGCACAAACTCTGCACAAACTGGCTTCTTCTTCAGCACTCTGCCATCTTGGCTGCCTCTCCTCTACAATGCTAATTTTAGGAACTGAGAGAGAGAATCCCTGGTCTCCCTTATTTTATAGTGTAGAAATTAAAGCCTTTAAGCCAGTATACAAATAAGGAAAGTATACAAAGTCACTTATCTGAGGCATAATGGGATTCCTCATAAGAGTGCACCACCCCACATCATTCAACAGTCAAGAGTGTGGGGAAAAGCTTAGTGTTGAGAAGATCTTAGTATTAAAAAGGGTGGGAAAAGCCTAGTCTTAAAACTAAGTCTTAGGCTATAAGGAAGGACCTTGCCTGCTTACAGCCTGGCCCCCACACCCAATGCAAACTATAAGCGAGCAAACATATACATCATATTTACAAACTTATTTGACCTACAACCTTACAAATTGCAAGATCTGTTACAAAAGGATCCTTCTTATAAAATAATTAACTTAGAGTTTTCTTCTTCCATAACTCTGATTATTTATACTCACGGTATCCTACAAACATTTTACACTTTGTAAGAAAAAAATAAAGGTTTCCCTATCCTGCTACAAATAACTTCATAATAGGAATACCAGAGAGAAATTTTAATTTTTTCTACTGTGGTTTTTAAGATAACCTTGATTACCTTTTTATTGTTTTACATTTTAATTAATTCATTAATATTGTGCAAAGTTAAGAAAAAATCTGTAGAGATGAGAAGGAACTATCTAATGATATCAATAATTATATTAATTTAATGCTAATTTAAATTAAATAGTCTTAGTCTTCCCTATAGTCTCTTCCTTACTACACTCTCCAGACAAGGTATAAAAAGGAGTAATGGCTCTATTTTATAAAATTAAAGGCAATCTGTAAAGTGATTTTCCTGACTCCAATGCTCATATTAGGCTAAAATAGAAAGTTTCTTAAAATTTAAATAGATATGTCTTTCAACTTTATTGAGGTATATATAAATGGCCTTCAATAAACTGCACATGATAAAAGTGTATAATATGAGAAGTTTTGACATATGTATACACCTGTGAAACCATCACTATAATCAAGAAAATGAATATATCCATCACACCAAATTTTCCTCCTGCCCTTTTATGATCCCACCCTCTTACCCATCTCTACTCCTTCCATTTTCACTCCATCTCCATCTCCAAATAACTACTGATTTGCTTTTTGTCACTATGGTTTGGATTTTCTAGAATTTTATATCAGTGAAATTACACAGCATATATTTGGGGGTTGACTGTCTTCTTTCACTCAGAATAATTATTATGAGGGTCATGGTGCTTGATGGGAAAAGAAGAAACCAGTAGAAGTGGTCATTGTGCCCAGGGGAAGATATGAGAGAACTCACTCTCTCTAATATGAGTGAAATTAGACAAGAGCAATGGGAAAAACCTTAATGCCATTTAGAAAGTAATAACACTAGCTTGAGCACATTTGAGTCTCCTGTTTCCAAATCAACCTGGAGTGCCGCGGACCAGCGTGGCTCCTGATAATGGTGAGGAATTAAGGAAACACAAACGATGGGACCGGGAGGACTCTTCAAAATGCCTGGCAGTATCTGAGTGCCCCATAGCCCCAGTTCACTTTATTATATAGCCATATGAAAATCAAGGACCCTGATACAAAGTTGCACATCCAAAGCTAAGACAGGAACTCTCCCAAGGCATAAAACAGGATGCATTAGTGAAATCTACCAACATCCGAAAACAAACAAAGTGTCAGAGGAAGAGCATGTATATTGCTTCCAGCAACCCAAGGAAACAAGTGGAGTGGATGCAAATACTCAGCATCATAGCCAATATGGAGGTGAAGGGGGAGAACTTAGCCTTTTGCTAAGCCTCGAATCTAACAATGGCTTTTTGCCATTTACGGTCCACAACACTGGAGGGTGACTTATTTTCAAGGAACAGGATTCTGCCTTAACAAATTTAGAGAAATTCAAGTTATATTAGTCCTTACCAAGCTATCACTCTGGGAAGAGAAAATAAAGGAAGTATATAGATAGTGTTAGAAGAATGATTATGCCCCCACCTACACTTTATTGGTATCAGCCAATTACCACCAGTGCAGGGCTGTCTGTGGAAACTTTTTTGAACATAGAGCTCAAGTTTGGAGGCTCCTAAGTAGGATCCAGAAAGAGAAGGATGCTACAACTGAGCGCCATGGATGGGTATTGAGCCTTATGGTAGAAAAACCCCACCCAGCGGTAATATATGGTCCAGTAGCTGTCTTGGTTTTTATCAATGTTAGCAATCCCTCTTCCATGGGCATCTATTGAAGGGGTTATTAGTAAGGGGCCATATAGAAGTGGGAGCAAGGATGCAACTATTCTCTTTACATTAAAGTTTGAAGTATTCCTTAGTTCTGGTTGCTACCACATGACTTTTTCCCTCCATGTGGATACAGGCCACCCAGCTTACTCACTGAAGTATTATTGTGTCATTTAACCAAGCACCTTGATACACTGATCCACCTGCATTGGGGATTCAGACACAGGGCAAGATAACCTGTAGACAAAACCATATTTTAGTTCAAATTAGGATTAGGGTTGTCTCTTGCCTCTGCTCAGATACTAGTCAATACCCATGATGAATTTACATCATCTCTGGTGTCCCCTAGCAGAGACACCGGACTCCTTTCTAGATTTACAACCCAGACATTTTCCATCCTAGATCTTCAGTTTTATAGACACCTCCTACTATACCTCTTTACATGGAAGTTTCTGTTGTGTTCTTCTACTTGTTAGTATATCTTTAACAGATTCTTATAAAAAATCTAATGGAAAAAACATAACATGATTTTAAAATATTTTTTATACTGTAGTTTTATATAAAGTTTTGTAACATATCTTTGTTGTTACTATTATTATTTGTGATGTTGACTTTTGCTGAAATAATCATCATAGGTAAAAAAATATGCACAAAGAAATATTCTAGTTGATCTTTTGGTATTCATAGAGATTTTACTTTTAATTTTTATCTTTTTTTGATTTTTGAGGAAAATATCTTCCACTTAAAGACTAAACTCAAATAAAATAACAACAATTGAAGTAGCAATAAACAAAAGTCTAGAAATGTCTCTAAAAATTTCTAACTTCTAGAAAATAATAGTATTTGGAATGCAGAATTCCAGATTGCCAAGAAACCATCCTGAACTTTGAAGAAAAAAAATAAAAATCTAGAGATCAAGGAACCAAAATTTTTGCTAATATTTATTGGCTTTGTGGTTGCCGAAGGAACTTAACTTTCTTTGACTTGACCACAATCCAAAGTGCACTGAAGTTTCCTTGTTAAAATAAATACTAATATGAGATTGCTCACAGAGATGAGTCAATGACCAACTCAGAGACTAAAGGTCACGTAGAATAGCCTTTATGCATTCTTCTGGATTGCTCACAGCTTCATTCTATACCCAGAGAAAGTTAGCAAGCAAAACAATATTTAGGTGCAGAGTAATAGTTGGCCTTGTTTTGAATGCTCTTACCAGTTAGTACAGATTGCTTGATAAAGGTTATGATTTGGAACTCATGAAATCCCAAATAATGTGTGCATTCATTAATTCAACAGCATTTACTGAGAGCCAATTAATATTTGCTAGATTTGCACATACCACATAAGTGATAAAGATGAAAGGGAAAATAATATATGTATACAACTAACCATAATACAATGTAGCATATGCTAACATAGATATATAAATAAAATACAAAGAGAAGAAATGAGGGAGGATTCATTAATATTGTGGGAGGCAGCCTTCTAAAATGGCTCCTATTGATCCCCACCTTGTGGTATTGCTCTGGTTTAATTATCTCCCCTGAAATGTAGGTTGGACATAGTGGTGCTTATAATGAATAGAATGTGATAGAAATAATGGGATATCATATCCAAAATTAGTCTAAAAGATTATGACCTCTATCTTGCTAGCACCTTCTATTTTTGGTTCTTCTCTCTCACTTGCTCTGAAAAAGCAAGTTGCCATTTTCTTAGCTGCCCCAATGGAGAGTTTTACTTGGGAAAGTACTGAGGACAACCTTTGGTCAACAGCAAACAAGGAACTAAATCCTGTAAACAACCATATGATTACCCTTGAAATTGATTCCTCCCCAGTAGAGCCTTTAGATGAATATAGCCCTGGCCAGCACGTTGATTGCAACTTGGTGAGAGCCCTGAAGCAGAGGACCCAGTTCTTGTTCCATAACAACACAAGACAATAAATGTTATAAGCCATTAAGTCTTGAGGTAATTTGTTATGCAGCAATAGAGAACTAATAAAACCAGGAAGAAAAACAAGGGTAAGTGAAACAGAAGGCACAATATTTGCAAAGATGAGAGGGTTTAGATTAAATTCTGGAATGGCAAATCATCCTGTGTAGTTTAGTATGAAGTATTCTTGTAGGAATGACTGGCGATAAGGTTTGATATGAGGATTTAAGGCCAAACTGTAAAATGTATTCACATCGTTTGCATTAGTCAAGGTTCCCTCAAAGGAAACAGAAACTTCGCCAACTATTTTAAACAGAAAAAGTTTAACATGGGAAATTAGGTATACTAACAAAATTGTTGGAAGGGCTTAGAAGTAAGTCTGATGGCTGCTATGACTATAATTGCCTCTCCGCACCCATGAAGCTAGGCTAGATTCTAAAACTTGGCTGAAGATAAGTACAGTATCTCTATCATAATGCTTGCCACAGCAATAGCTAAAGTAGCATAAAGTTGGTCTCTCCTTCCTTGGCCTTCTAATTCATGTGGGTGTACATTAATTGGTAGAAGCTAATTTGCATTACATAAATCCAGCTGTGTAGAGTCTGGGAAATGCAGTTTTAATTTTCCATTTTCTACAGTTTAGGATGGCACACATTTAAAATAGACGCTGAATGCCAACTCACTATATCCACCCAATATAGTGCTATGTTTGGGCTTGCTTCTTTAAAAAATGCAGAGTCCTCAAAAGTCCTAAGAAGGACATAACAAGCTCTATAAAAAAAGAACGGGCCCTGGCCGGTTGGCTCAGCGGTAGAGCGTCGGCCTGGTGTGTGGGGGACCCGGGTTCGATTCCCGGCCAGGGCACATAGGAGAGGCGCCCATTTGCTTCTCCACCCCCCACCCCCCTCCTTCCTCTTTGTCTCTCTCTTCCCCTCCCGCAGCCGAGGCTCCATTGTGGCAAGGATGGCCTGGGCGCTGGGGATGGCTCCTTGGCCTCTGCCCCAGGCGCTAGAGTGGCTCTGGTTGCAGCAGAGCGATGCCCCGGAGGGGCAGAGCATTGCCCCCTGGTGGGCAGAGCGTCGCCCCTGGTGGGCGTGCCGGGTGGATCCCGGTCGGGCGCATGCGGGAGTCTGTCTGACTGTCTCTCCCCGTTTCCAGCTTCGGAAAAATACAGAAAAAAAAAAAAACCTAAAAAAAAAAAGAACGATCACTTTGGTAGGATAAAAGTATGGACTGTAGGTGTGACAGAGAGGCTGCTGAGACTGGAAACAGGGAGAACAATGGTATAGATGAAAAGTGATGAACTCTGTTCTGGGAAATTGCAAGAAGAGGTCAGAGAATGTGTAAGATTGAGTTCATTTCAGTTCTGTTAATATTCAAGCTCTATGTCTATAATTCATGTTTTCTAAATGATACTACCCTAGAGAATTGAATTTTCTTACTACTGGTAAAATGATAATATGCCAGGAATTGTATTTTCCTACTGTATTATCAAGTCTAATAATTCTTTATTTGTTACTAAGCTTAGATCTCTGTGGTTGTTATAGTAAACATAAAATCAAATAATTATAAAATGTAAAAAGGAAACTAAGAGTGAGTTAAGTGTAACCAGTTATACCCTTTTGAGATAACTCCATATGTTTCGACTGCGTGCTAATACCATGTGTGAGTTAATGGGACTAACTCTATCTTATGTAAAAGCCAACTATATAAGGCTCTGTTACCAAGGTGTAATGGGTTTACTCACTTTTCTGATAACTCTGTCAAGCTTATCAAGTCCATGTGTGACTTATGTTTGAAGTGTGATAATATAACCCTGTGATGTGATGAGTGGCCAAATCAGATAAAAGTAGCTGGGGTGAAGATCAAGGCAGTCTCCTGAGACTCCAACGCAGACTCCACATCACCCACCATGACACCTTGGCAACTGCCGGGAAGCACGCTGCCTCTCCAAGCAAGTTCTTTCTGGGCCCTATCGTAGCGAGGACCCAGACTTAGCCAGCTACCCTTCTTAACCGTGAGTGAATTAAAGTCTATGTTATTTAGCTTTCTGTGAGTGTCTTTGCCTATTCAATTGACTCCTAATTACTTTCATTTTATGTCATGAATTACCTAACAAACCCAGCTATAACTTAATTATAACCAACTAAATACTTTATCACAACAGTGGCTCATGCTTGCATGGTGCTGGAGTGAAAAAAAAAACAACAGCAAAATAACCATTTGAAGTTTGATTAACTTCAATATATTTCTTTCTTTTTCCCTCCCGCCTTTCTCAAAGACCATAAAAGGTATTTAAATACATATGCCACAGCAAAATTTGTAAAAATTTCCTTTTCAACCCTATTTCTTATCAAAATTCACAACCACTGTGGGGCATTCCTTCCACATATTCCCCAAGTCTCTTTCAACACCTAGCCCCATACAATTCTTTCTCTTCCCCATTTCCCTTCCTGCCCGCCTCCTTCTCATTCCTTTATTATATAGGTTACTTAGACTCTCCAGCAAGATAAATCCTACCTTTTTAGGAAGAGCGATAAGAGGAAAAATTGGACTGATGATCAGAGGAGTAAAAGTCATGTATTAATATTTGTCCTGCCACAATTTTCACTGTCACTTATTAGATATTTTTCTTTGTTCTTTTACCTCTAAACTAATTTCTCCCCATTCCCTCCTAAGATTTTTGCATGCTAATGGCATAAAAATCTTTATCTGTAGTCTTGCCTTTCCCCCATAGCTAAAATTCTACCTACTTTCTAGAGACTTTTACCATGTTCTTTCCATTACCACAACCAACACATAATCAAGCCAAACCAGTGGCAGGATTCATCTGGTTTGTACCAGTTCAGCAGAACTGATACCTAATTTTTTGTTAAATTGGCACTTGTAATCAGGGTTTTCTCTAAGGTGGGTGCCTGAGCAGCAGCCTAACTGTTTCTGATACATCAAACACAATGACTATTAGTCAAATTGGTCTACCTCTAAAGGAATGGGATCCCACTCCTACAGTGAAAAGTTGGTTAAGGATAAATCACACAGCCAATGATGCTCAGATAAAAGTAAAGAAAATTGCAAGTGAGGAAAACAATCAAGAAGCAATATGGAAATATCTTAAATAACAGTTTTATTGTTTTTTTCAGGTATTATTTAATATTTTTTCTAATATTTAAAACTCTTTCTTATAACATAATCTAGTTTTGTTTACCTCTTTTATTGTTCTCATTTAAATATTAAATACATGAGGCAGCAAGATGGCAATGGGGTAGGCAGAGGTACCAACTTCCACCTCCCAGAACCTAAGTGGATTACAACTTAATTTTAAGAACCATCATCTGGAAAAACCAACTTTGGACTAAAGTAAGAGAACTCTTTAACCAAGGAGCAATGAAGAAGCCACACTGAGACTGGTAGGAAAAGTGGAAACACAGAGAGGGCTGCCCAGCTCTCGGGAGCGAACGGCAGCCTGGAGGGACTTGCCTGGCGGGAGGGGAGTTTAGCAGAGAGGGGACAGTCCTGGGCCCCAGAGACAAAGACCCAGCCTGCAGCCCCAGAGCCTAGAAGAGGGGTAAGGACAGTATTTAGCTGCAAAACAAGCCAGGGTACTGTTTGTGAGAAAGAGACGGATTTCTCAGACCCTGGATTCTTCTTAAAGGGACCATGTGGAAAACCTCTTTACAACCACTCACGTGGGACTCTGGGGGACGTGGAGAGATGAGAGGACCTGAGTAGCAGAAAGAGAGTGTGATCTAGGAGGCACAGGGAGAAACACTTTGAGGGACAGCCAACCTAACCCCTGAGCTGAGTCACTCCCCAAATCTAAAGTGAATATTTCCCCTGGAACCAGCAATACCAGCAAAGGGAAGCAGGACACCAGCCAAACAAGCTCTCCCATGGCACTCAGAACAGAGTTGCTTAAAAGGAAGGAGCCTTCAGGAACAGAGTATTGAGTGCTAGGGTCTGGGCTGCATTGCCCCCACCCACAATGCTGGAGGGCTCGCTACAGGGCAGGCAGTGGTGGGATGCAGAAGAGCGGTCTTTTTGGCAGGGGCAGAAGCCAGGCGGACCATGACTGAGGCCTGGCGTGAGCACAGTCCCGCCCGACAGGGATGGAAGGGGTGCACGAAAGCAGTCCAACCTGGATGCAGAATGAGTGAGCAAGAGTGGTCCCACCTGTAGTCCTGCCTGCAGGGGCAAGGTGAAAGCCTAGGAACTGCGGAGACCCATGGATGAGCATGGATGCGTAGCCCTTCCCCCAAGGCCAGGGCTTGCAGCTCGGTGCGAGCTCAACCCCACCAGTGGGGTGGAGCAAAGGCTGGGGAACCAGTGGAGACCCGCAGCTGAGCGTGGGCACACAGCCCTGCCCACAGAGCTGGGGCTTGCCAACAGCAGGCGAGTGCAGCCCCACCCATGGGGGTGAGGTGAAAACCAGGTAACAGGTGAAGACCCATGGCTGAGCATAGGTGAACGGCCCTGCCCGCGGTGCCAAGACTTGTGACACTGGCTCTGTGCACAGCCCCACCTGCGAGGGTGGGGAGAAGGCCGAGGCTGGCCAGGGCCTGTAACCCAGGCACGTGAACACAGCCCATCCTGTGGATGAGAGGTGAAAACCGCAGCAACTGCTGCAGTGGGCCAGCGTTGGCAAAGCCCATACTCGAACACCTGAGGCAGCAGCAGAGGGGGTGGTGGGCCTGCAGACAAACCACACCTAGGGAACACAGAGGCCACACCCATTGGACTCCTGTGGCCACACCCTTCTCATACACAGACAAAATGGGAAGGCAGAGAAATGCAACCCAAATGACTCAAGAGAAATCCCCAGAAAAGAACCTGAATGAGTCAGATATAATCAAATTACTGGATTCAGAGTTTAAAATAATGATTTTTAGGATGCTCAAAGATCTTAGAACAACAACAGATGGACTTAACAATCACCTAGATAAAGAGATAGCAAGTATAAAAAAGGACATTGAAATAATAAAAAAGAATAAGTCAGAAATGACAAATACAATATCAGAAATGAAGACCACAATGGAAGGAATTAAAAGCAGATGGATAAAGCTGAGGGTCGAATCAGCGAGTTAGAGGACAAGATTAATGAAGGTACAGAAGCAGAGCAACAAAAAGAAAAGAGACTCAAAAAGTCTGAGGAAATTCTGAGAGCTTTGTGACAATAAGAAGAGAAATAACATCTGCATCATAGGGGTTCCTGAAGAAGAAGAGAAAGAACAAGGGATAGAGACTTGTTCAAAGAAATAATAGTTGAAAACTACCCTAAATTGATGCAGGAAAAAGTCACACAGGTTCAAGAAGCACAGAAAATTCTATTAAAGAGAAACCCAAAAAAATCTACAAGAAGACACATCATAATTAAAATACTAAAGCTAAGAGATAAAGAAAGACTACTAAAAGATGGAAGACAAAAGCAGTCTATTACCTATAGAGGAGCCCCCATAAGGATGATATCTGACTTCTCAACAGAGACACTTGAGGCCAGAAGGAAATGGCAAGAAATGTTCAAAGTAATGCAGAACAAGAGCTTACAACCAAGATTTCTTTATCCAGCAAGGCTATCATTTAAAATTGAAAGAGAAAGAGAAATTAAAAGCTTCCAGACCAAAAAAACACAAAAACTCAAGGAATTCATTACAACCAAACCAATGCTGCAAGAAATATTAAGGGGCCTGCTGTAAAGAGAACAAAGGGGAAAAGAATACAGTAAGAGAGAAATGTAGCTTTAAAGAACAAAATGGCAATAAACAACTACCTATCAATAACCTTAAATGTAAATGAATTAAATGATTCAATCAAAAGACATAGGGTAGCTGCATGGATAAGAAAACAGGACCCATACATATGCTGTCTACAATAGACCCACCTCAAAACAGAAGATGCACATAGACTGAAAGTAAAAGGTTAGAAAAACCTATTTCATGCAAATGAAAATAAAAAAAGCTGGGTAGCAATACTTATATCTGACAAAATAGACTTTAAAACAAAGGCTATTGTAGAGATAAAGAAGGTTACTACATAATGATAAAGGGAGCAATCCAATAGGAAAATATAAATATTATAAATATCTATGCACTTAACATAGGAGCACCTAAATATATAAAGCAGATTTTGATGGGTATAAGGGCAAGATCTACAGCAATACTATAATAGTAGGGAATTTTTTTTTTTTTACACTGACAGAGTCAGAGAGAGGGACAGATAGGGACAGACAGATTGGAATGGAGAGAGATGAGAAGCATCAATTATTAGTTTTTTGTTGTGACACCTTAGTTGTTCATTGATTGCTTTCTCATATGTGCCTTGACTGTAGGCCTTCAGCAGATCGAGTAACCCCTTGCCCAAGCCAGTGACCTTGGGTCCAAGATGGTGAGCTTTTCTCAAACCAGATGAGCCCATGCTCAAGCTGGCGACCTTGGGGTCTTGAACCTGGGTCCTCCATGTCCTATTCTGATGCTCTATCCACTGCGCCACCACCTGGTCAGGCTTAGTAGGGAATTTTAATAAACTAACTAACATCACTAGATAGATCCTCAAGAAAGAAAATAAACAAAGAAACAGCAGACTTAAAATACATACTAGATCAACTGGATTTAGTAGATACCTTTAGAATCGTTCACCCTAAAGCAGAAGAATATACATTCTTTTTTAAGTGCTCATGGTACACTCTCTAGGAAAGACCACATGTTAGGGCACAAAAGGGTTCTCAACAAATTTAAGAAGATTGAAATCATACCAGGCATCCTTTCTGATCACAATAACATGAAACTATAAATCAACCACTACAAAAAAACTGAAAAATACTCCAACACTTGGAAACTAAATAGTATGTTATTAAATATTGAATGGGTTAACAATGAAATCAAAGAAGACAGAAAAAAAATTCCTAGAAATGAATGATAATGATCATACAACAACTCAAAATTTATGGGACACAGCAAAACCAGTGCTGAGAGGGAAGGTCATAACATTACAGGCATACCTTAAGAAGACAGAAAAAGCTCAAATAAACAATTTAACCCTACATCTAAAATAACTAGAAAAGGAACAGCAAGTAAAGCCCAGAGCTAGTAGAAGGAAGGAAATAATAAAGATCAGAGCAGAAATAAATGACATAGAGGCTAAAGAAACAATACAGAGGATCAATGAAATCAGGAGATGGTTCTTTGAAAAGGTAAACAAGATTGATGAATCTTTAACCAGACTCACCAAGAAAAAAAGAGAGAGGACTCAGATAAATAAAATTAGAAATGAGAGTAGAGAAATAACAACTGACACAGCAGAAATACAAAGGATTGTAAGGAAATACTATAAAGAACAGTATGCCAAAAAACTTAGGCAACCTAGGCGAAATGAACAAATTCCTTGAAACATATAATCTTTCAAAAATCAATCTGGAAGAATCAGAAAACCTAAACCGACTGATTACAACAAATGAGATCGAAACAGTTATCAAAAAACTCCCAACAAACAAAAGCCCTGGGCCAGGTGGCTTCACAAGTGAATTCTACCAAATATTCAAAGAAGAACTAACTCCTACCATTTTCAAGCTATTTCAAAAAGTTCAAGAGGAAGGAAGACTTCCAAGTTCTTTTTATGAGGTGAGCATAATTCTGATTCCAAAACCAGGCAAAGACAACACAAAGAAAGAAAATTATACGCCAATATCCCTGATGAATTTAGATGCTAAAAACCTCAACAAAATATTAGCAAACCAGATCCAGCAATACATGAAAAAAATCATACATCATGATTAAGTGGGATTTATTCTTAGGAGGCAAGACTGGTACAATATTTGTAAATCAATCAATTTGATTCATCACATAAACAAAAGGAAAGAGAAAAACCACATGATAATTTCAATAGATGCAGAAAAAAGCATTTGATAAAATCCAGCACCCATTCATGATAAAAAATCTCAGCAAAGTGGGAATACAGGGAATATACCTCAACATGATAAAGGCCATCTAAGACAAACCCACAGCCAACATCTTACTCAATGGGCAAAAATTATAAGCAATCCCCTTAAGATCAGGAACAAGCCAGGGGTGCCCCCTTTCACCACAATTATTCAACATAGTTCTGGAAGTCCTAGCCACAGCAATCAGACAAGAAGATGAAATAAAATGCATCCAAATTGGAAAAGAAGAAGTAAAACTATCATTATTTGCAGATGATATGATATTGTATATAGAACACCCTAAATCTCATTCAAAAAACTACTGAACCTGATACATGAATTCAGGGTGGCAGGATATAAAATTAATACTCAGAAATCAGAGGCATTTTTATACACCAGCAATGAACTGTCAGAAAAAGATATTAAGGAAAAAATTCCCTTCACTATTGGAACAATAAAATGAAGTACCTAGGAGTAAATTTAAGCAAGGAGATTAAAGACTTATACTCAGAAAATTATAAAACATTGATAAAAGAAATCAAGGAAGATACAAACAAGTGGAAGCATATACTGTGTTCATGGATAGGAAGAATAAACATCATTAAAATGTCTGTATTACCCAAAGCAATTTATAAATTCAATGCAATACCAATTAAAATACTAATGACATACCTCAAAGATATAGAACACATATTCCAAAAATCCATATGGAACCAAAAAAGAACATGAATAGGCTCAGCAATCTTGAAAAGAAAGAATAAAGTGGAAGGTATCACACTTTTTGGTATCAAATTATACTACAAGGCCATTGTACTCAAAATTGCTTGGTACTGGCCTAAAACAGGCATATAGATCAATGGAACAGAACTGAGAACCCAGAAATAAACCCACACCTTTATGGACAACTAATATTTGACAAAGGAGGTAAAAGCATACAATGGAGTAAAGACAGTCTCTTTAACGATAGTGTTGGGAAAATTGGACAGCTACCTGCAAAAAAATGAAACTAGACCACCATCTTATACCATTCACAAAAATAAATTCAAAACGAATAAAAGACTTAAATGTAAGCCATAAAACAATAAGCATCTTAGAAGAAAACATAGGCAGTAAGCTCTCCAACATCTCTTGCAGCAATATATTTGCTGATTTATCTCCACGGGCAAGTGACATAAAAGACAGGATAAAGAAATGAGACTATATCAAACTAAAAAGCTTCTGCACAGCTAAAGACAATAAGAACAAAATAAAAAGACAAACTACACAATGGGAGAACATATTCGACAACACGTCTGATAAGGGGTTAATAACCAAAATTTATAAAGAACTTGAAAAACTTAACACCAGGAAGATAAACAATCCAATCAAAAATGGGCAAAAAAAAAGAATAGACACTTCTCCAAAGAGGACATACAGATGACCAATAGGCATATGAAAAAATGCTGAACAGCACTTATCATTAGAGAAATGCAAATTAAAACCACAATGAGATATCACCTCACACCAGTCAGAATGGCGCTCATCAACAAAACAACACACAATAATTGCTGACGAGGATGTGGAGAAAAGGGAACCTTCCTGCACTGCTGGTGGGAATGCAGACTGGTGTAGCCACTATGGAAAACAGTATGGAGATCAAAAAATTAAAAATCAAACTGCCTTTTGACTCAGCCATTCCGCTTTTAGGAATATATCCCAAGAACACCATATCACTAATTCAAAAGGAGAAATGCACCCCCATATTTATGGCAGCATTGTTCACAATAGCGAAAATCTGGAAACAGCTGAAGTGTCCATCAGTGGACGAGTGAATTAAAAAGCAGTGGTACATATATACAATGGAATACTACAGGGCCATGGAAAAGCAGATAATCTTACCTTTTGTGAGAACATGGATGAACCTGGAAACTATTATGTTAAGTGAAATAAGCCAAGCAGAAAAAGAAAAATATCATATGACCTCATTCATTTGAGGAATCCAATGAACAATGTGAACTGAGGAACAAAATTGAGACAGAGGAGGGATCAAAGGGACCAAAGCAAGGGAGGACCGAAGGAAGAGTGATGATAGAATGGGATAAACCTGAAGGGAAATGTGGAAAGCGCTACAGGGATGGGAGCAAGGGAGAAGTTGAGGGGAATACGGGGAGGAAGGATGCATTCGGTGCAACAGTAGAATCTATGTAAACACAATAAATTAAAATCAATAAAAAAACCAAAAAATTTCCTCAAAACAACAAAAACAAAAACAAAAATTAAATGCATGAAATAATGTACTACCTTTTGGTATTTTTTTTTATACTTAAAACGGTCATTAGGACAGAGAACCAGTTGTTAAATGATTTGAATCCCACCATGGAGCCAAACTCATTATCTTCTTGCTCTATCATATATGCTTCCTTTTTCCTTTTCTTAACTTGGCTGGTGAAATCACCATTTATGTAATTGCCCAAGATGAAAACTGCACTGTCTTTTTTAGTTATATTAATATCTAATCAATTAGTCAGCATTTCTGATTTTAGTCTCAGAAATATTTCTGGAATCGATTTTTGCCCATTCACACTGCCATTGCCTTAATTCATGCCCTTATCATTTCACACCAGCACTCTTTATCTTACTGTTCCTAATCCCTCTTCTTTCTAATTCCATGATGCCCATTCCTGGTCCTAGGACCAGATGGATTAGATTCTCCAGGAGTATTTTGCTTTTGTGTGTTTCTTTGCTTCAGAACACATCCTGAAGTCCTAGATATGAAAACACACTGATTCTATTGGGCTGGCATGGGGGCCTATGATTTTGAGCTTTTACAGATCTTAGGTGGATTGAATGGTGGTTTAACAATATTTTTAGTTCATATTACACCACCACCATCACCACCAGAACTGTCTTTCAGAATCCCCCAAATCTTAATATGTTCCTGATATGATCATAATGCACTGACGCTAATCTGTGCCAACCAGAGAAAGTGTTTAGTTTAGGAATGAACATGCCCAAGAGTCTGTCATTTGCATATCTTCTCTGATATTCTGTTTCTATAACAAAAATAATGCATTATCAAGCCAAGCTCATTTTTTTCTCTCAAGTGTGCTTCCATTTTCTTTATTACTCATTTCCTCCCATCTTTGTCCTACTGCTATGACACCTTAGGCTGCAGCCACAATATATAATTGGCAATGAGGGGACAGTACTCTCTTTTACATCTCAGAGCCTTTGCAAGACAAAAAGCTCAGATTGTTGTTCTCATGTTTTCCTGTCAAAAATCTTATGTATCTTTGATGGTATTGCTCAAATACCACCACCTTCATGGAGTAGTTTCTCCTCTGAGTTCCCATAGTTTATGTCCAAATTATACCACTTTATATATTTAGGTTCAAATTAATGTGTATTATAAATTGTCTCTCTTTCCTTCCAGATACTGAGATCTCTCTTTGTTTGATGGTGATAATATGTGTATGTAATGAATTAGGCTGGGGTTGGGAGAAGGAATGTGGAAAGAGAGACAATTGGTAGAAGGAGTTATATCTCAATTATAGAATTTGTCTACTTGCTCTCAGCATGTTCATATTATCTCAAAAGATTATGTTAACTGCAGGGGAAAGAAATATTTCCTCTAGTTGGTTAACAAAGACTAGTCATTTGGCTGGTACCTATCAGTGAGTTAGTCATCACTGGTTTATAGTAAAATGAGAAAATAAGGTATAGTGAGTTTTTCATAAAACTAGACATTTAGTGACTTTATTCTTATTTTATAGCCTTCCTCTTTGTTGTCATTCATAAAGTGGTAGTGATGTTAGTTAGTAGTAAAACTTTCAGATGTCTTTATCTGAAAAAAATAAAAAAGTTGAAAACCTTATTTTGGTACTCAAATTTTAAAAAGAATTATTGGTTTGTGAAATGGAAAAATCTGCTGTTATTGGAGTTTCTGGAAGAGGGCCTAGAAGCAATGACACCCCAGTAGCAATGAGCACACCTGGTTCCCACATGTTGGTTTCTACACTATTATAAAATAATAATAGTAATAAAAAGGGACCAGGGCTCCCTGGAGAAAAGGCAAACTCTAGGACTGGGGCAGGAAATGTATAAGATAAGCCTGTATTATTATGTATTACCAGAAAGTAAGTAAATGACCAACAAAAACACAATGATGGGGGTAGGTCAAAGAGGCATAGGAGCAAACAAAGTGTTTTCAATAGGCAAAGCTGGGACAATTTGAGCAAAAATCAAACAGTATTGGATTATAATCTAAAGTAGAAAGTGAATATTTAGGAATCCATACTGATGTAAATAAATGATTGAATAAGTTAATGAGAGAGAATAGATGACTCTCCTATCCAAATAACGTATGTAGACATAACCTGTTTTCAAGGAGGCAGAACATACTTCCCTCGACTTAAGCATGAGCTGATTATAATGACTTCTTTCCTAAGATACAGTATGGAAAGAGGGAAAAAGAGTGACTTTACATGGGAGAAACTTGACACTATCTCAGCCAGGTGCTCAGGGTTAACATCAACAGTGATAAACCACATCTTCTGCCCTTCCTCCAGAGTAATCATGAGCAAACATCAGAGAAATCCTGACTGAGGGACATTCAGCACAATACTGACCAGCACTCCTCAAAACTGACAAGATTATCAAGAATGCAAAATGTCTGAGAACTACAGTCAAGAGGAGCCTAAAGAGACATGACAACTAAATGTGATGTGGTATCTTGAATGGATCCTGGAACAGAAAAAAAAATCAATAAAAACTAAGAAAGTCAGAATAAAGTATGCATTTTAGCTAATAATAATATAATATATCAATATTGCTTCATTAATTATGACAAATACACCATAGTAATGTAAGATGATAATAATAGGGGATACTGGCTGTGGGATATGGGAATTCTTTGTATTATCTTCACATTTTTTTGGTAAATTTAAAACTATCATAATATTTTTTTTAAGTTAATGGTCTTCTAAATACTAAAAGTGGACATCCTAAATCACATCAGCACTGTTTAGAATTTGGGGCATTCCTGGGTGACAAACATAGAGGAGATTGCTCCCAGCTGATTTTAGTATTATTAAAATTCTCTTAGGTCAAATGACCTCACATATAGCCTATTATGGGGCAAACAGATAAATTTTACTTACATTTAACTGGAAGACTAAACTCACAAATAACTGCTTTTCTTTTTGTTTGGAGACCTAAACTTTTTCTTATTTGGTGTGAATGACTTGCATTCCTTAGTAAGAATTTATTGCATATACTACTATTATTATCCTTAGAAACCTGTTTTTTCCTAGAGCAGTTGATTTTGCTTTGGGCACTAACTAAAGGTCCATAGATGGGCAATAAAATATAGGATTATTTGGTCTGGAAATCAGAGTGATTCAATTTTGTTCCCACCAATGAACATTTATAAATGTGCTGGTCCTCAAGTCATCTGCTTTACTCCAGGATCCTACCCTTAGAAATCAGCTTGATTTTAGTAGAACCATATTGACATGTTAAATTTGAAAGTTGGCCTAGTCTTTATAGAAAGTATGCAGTTTTACAGGGGACTACTTCTCAGAACAGAATACCTTTGCCTAAAGAAATACATCTAGTGCCTGACCTGTGGTGGTGCAGTGGATAAAGCGTCGACCTGGAAATGCTGAGGTCGCCGGTTCAAAACCCTGGGCTTGCCTGGTCAAGGCACATATGGGAATTGATGCTTCCTGCTCCTCCCCCTTCTCTCGCTCTCTCTCTGTCTCTGTCTCTCTCTCCCCTCTATATAATGAATAAATAAAATCTTAAAAAAAAAAAAGAAATACATCTATAATGTTTGAGCTAGGGAAGCAGGCATGAAGAAGAGAAATTTCTAGGCAGGGAGATCCTTTGCACCACCTGGAAATGTAATCATATGGCTGTCTACCTGCTTTATTTGAAGACTGGCTTTGGTAGACTGGATTATAGGTCTCAAATAGAGAATATTCAATGAAGAATAAATAAACTTTGTCCAGGAAGAAGGAAATGTCTAGACCAAACTCTACTTCTAGCCATGTGTGACATTTGTCTTTTTTTTTTCACTATAAAAAAGTTTTAGAGGAGCTTATCTCAGTTCCATCTTTGACTTACATTTTTGTTTTTTTTAAGAGCTTTATTTTTTTTATTTTTTGACTTTAATAATTTTTTATTTTTCAATTATAGTTGACAAACAATATTATATAAATATATTTCAGGTGTACAATATTATATTAGTTTCAGTGATTAGACATTATATAACTTAATTTATCACCCTAATCAATTTAGTACCCACCTGACACCATACATAGTTATTACAATACTAGAAAGCCCGGCGGTCATACGAAATGACCACTGTTCTAGATATTATAAATTGTAATTAAAATGATTTGTGCAAAGGTGTCTGCTAATTCAAACTGAATTACCCAGGGCAGGTGGCAAGGACGCCCCTTTGCTTACTACCCCATGGGGTTTCCCCTTTCTACTTGCTTAATTGCTTAAAGTAGAGTGCAATGAAGGAAACCACTGGCGGTACATTTCTTAAGAGCCACCGCTAGCTCAATAAATAAAGGTGATTTAAATAATAAAATGTTAATTCACATGTCAAAGATCTCTCTGTACACAACATTTCTTGTGTAAATATTTCCATCATTTTTAAGCTCGCCTTGCAGAGGACCATCAATTATTTTTAATTTTACGTCTGTTCTTTTACGAACTCTTGAACAGGCAACATAAAGTTGACCGTGTCCAAATGCAGGCTCAGGTAAAAAAATGCCAACACGCTTAAGCGTTTGGCCCTGAGACTTATTGATGGTCATAGCAAAGGCAAGTTTTACAGGAAATTGTCTACATCTCAATTGAAACGGCAACCCTGTTTGAGATGGAGCCAAATCAATTCTTGGAATGACATGTATTTCACCTTTAGAGGAGCCAAAGACTTAACTATTATGACATTATTTTTCAATTGGAGAACCTCTAGTCTTGTACCATTGCAAAGACTCCTTCTGGTGTTAAGATTTCTTTTTTTTTTTTTAATAAATTTTTATTAATGTTAATGGGATGACATTAATAATTCAGGGTACATATATTCAAAGAAAACATGTCTAGGTTATCTTGTCATTAAATTATGTTGCATACCCCTCGCCCAGAGTCAGATTGTCCTCCGTCACCCTCTATCTAGTTTTCTCTGTGCCCCTCCCCCTCCCCCTAACTCTCTCCCTCCCTCCCTCCTGCGTCCTCCCTCCCCCCACCCCTGGTAACCACCACACTCTTGTCCATGTCTCTTAGTCTTGTTTTTATGTTCCACAAATGTATGGAATCATGTAGTTCTTGTTTTTTTCTGATTTACTTATTTAATTCCGTATAATGTTATCAAGATCCCACCATTTTGCTGTAAATGATCTAATGTCATCATTTCTTATGTCTGAGTAGTATTCCATAGTGTATATGTGCCACATCTTCTTTATCCAATCTTCTATTGAAGGGCTTTTTGGTTGTTTCCATGTCTTGGCCACTGTGAACAGTGCTGCTATGAACATGGGGCTACATGTGTCTTTACGTATCAATGATTCTGAGGTTTTGGGGTATATACCCAGTAGAGGGATTGCTGGGTCATAAGGTAGTTCTATTTGCAGTTTTTTGAGGAACCACCATACTTTCCTCCATAGTGGTTGTACTACTTTACATTCCCACCAACAGTGTATGAGGGTTCCTTTTTCTCCACAGCCTCTCCAACATTTGTTATTACCCGTCTTGTTGATAATAGCTAATCTAACAGGGGTGAGGTGGTATCTCATTGTAGTTTTGATTTGCATTTCTCTAATAACTAATGAAGCTAAGCATCTTTTCATATATCTGTTGGCCATTTGTATTTCTTCCTGGGAGAAGTGTCTGTTCATGTCCTCTTCCCATTTTTTTATTGGATTGTTTGTTTGTTTGTTGTTGAGTTTTATGAGTTCTTTGTAAATTTTGGATATTAGGCCCTTATCTGAGCTGTTGTTTGAAAATATCAGTTCCCAATTAGTTGGCTGTCTGTTTATTTTGATATCAGTTTCTCTTGCTGAGCAAAAACTTTTAATTCTGATGTAGTCCCATTCATTTATCTTTGCCTTCACTTCTCTTGCCATTGGAGTCAAGTTCATAAAATGTTCTTTAAAACCCAGGTCCATGAGTTTAGTACCTATGTCTTCTTCTATGTACTTTATTGTTTCAGATCTTATATTTAGGTCTCTGATCCATTTTGAATTAATTTTAGTACACGGGGACAGGCTGTAGTCGAGTTTCATTCTTTTGCATGTGGCTTTCCAGTTTTCCCAACACCATTTATTGAAGAGGCTTTCTTTTCTCCATTTTGTGTTGTTGGCCCCTTTATCAAAGATTATTTGACCATATATATGTGGTTTTATTTCTGGGCTTTCTATTCTGTTCCATTGGTCTGAGTGTCTATTTTTCTGCCAATAACATGCAGTTTTGATTATTGTGGCCCTATAATATAGTTTAAAGTCAGGTATTGTAATGCCCCCAGCTTCATTTTTTTTCCTTAGGATTGCTTTGGCTATTCGGGGTTTTTTATAGTTCCATATAAATCTTATGATTTTTTGTTCCATTTCTTTAAAAAATGTCATAGGAATTTTGATGGAAATTGCATTAAATTTATATATTGCTTTGGGCAATATGGCCATTTTAATTATATTTATTCTTCCTATCCAAGAACAAGGAATATTTTTCCATCTCATTGTGTCTTTTTCTATTTCTCTTAGCAATGCCTTGTAGTTTTCGTTATATAGGTCCTTTACATTCTTTGTTATGTTTATTCCTAGGTATTTTATTTTTTTTGTTGCAATCGTGAAGGGGATTATTTTTTTGAGTTCGTTTTCTAATATTTCATTGTTGGCATATAGAAAGGCTATGGACTTTTGTATGTTAATTTTGTATCCTGCGACCTTACTGTATTGGTTTATTGTTTCTACTAATCTTTTTGTGGAGTCCTTTGGGTTTTCGATGTATAGGATCATATCATCAGCAAAAAGTGATACCTTTACTTCTTCTTTTCCGATATGGATGCCTTTATTTCTTTGTCTTGTCTGATTGCTCTGGCCAGAACTTCTAGCACCACGTTGAATAAGAGTGGAGAGAGTGGACACCCCTGTCGTGTTCCTGATTTAAGGTGGAAAGTCCTCAGTTTTACGCCATTTAATATGATGTTGGCTGATGGTTTATCATATATGGCCTTTATCATGTTGAGATATTTTCCTTCTATACCCATTTTGTTGAGAGTCTTAAACATAAAATTGTGTTGTATTTTATCGAAAGCCTTTTCTGCATCTATTGATAAGATCATGTGGTTTTTGTTCTTTGTTTTGTTGATATGGTGTATTACGTTAACTGTTTTACATATGTTGAACCATCCTTGAGATTCTGGGATGAATCCCACTTGATCATGATGTATTATTTTTTTAATATGTTGTTGTATTCGATTTGCCAGTATTTTGTTTAGTATTTTAGCATCTGTATTCATTAGAGATATTGGTCTGTAGTTTTCTTTCTTTGTGCCATCCTTGCCAGGTTTTGGTATGAGGGTTATGTTGGCCTCATAAAATGTGTTTGGAAGTATTGCTTCTTCTTCAATTTTTTGGAAGACTTTGAGTAGAATAGGAACCAAGTCTTCTTTGAATGTTTGATAGAATTCACTAGTATAACCGTCTGGGCCTGGACTTTTATTTTTGGGGAGATTTTTAATAGTTTTTTCTATTTCCTCCCTGCTGATTGGTCTGTTTAGGCTTTCTGCTTCTTCATGACTCAGTTTATTGTTGTATTGAAGGTTGTATTGTTCTAGGAATTTATCCATTTCTTCTAGATTGTTGTATTTGGAGGCATATAGTTTTTCATAGTATTCTTTTTTTTTTTTTTTTAATAAATTTTTATTAATGGTAATGGGATGACATTAATAAATCAGGGTACATATATTCAAAGAAAACATATCTAGGTTATTTTGTCATCAAATTATGTTGCAAACCCCTCGCCCAAAGTCAGATTGTCCTCCGTCACCCTCTATCTAGTTCTCTGTGCCCCTCCCCCTCCCCCTAACTCTCTCCCTTTCTCCCTCCCATGTCCTCCTCCCCCCCCCACCCATGGTAACCACCACACTCTTCTCCATGTCTCTTAGTCTCATTTTTATGTTCCACCAATGTATGGAATCATGTAGTTCTTGTTTTTTTCTGATTTGCTTATTTCACTCCTTATAATGTTATCAAGATCCCACCATTTTGCTGTAAATGATCTGATGTCATCATTTCTTATGGCTGAGTAGTATTCCATAGTGTATATGTGCCACATCTTCTTTATCCAGTCTTCTATTGAAGGGCTTTTTGGTTGTTTCCATGTCTTGGCCACTGTAAACAGTGCTGCAATGAACATGGGGCTACATGTGTCTTCACGTATCAATGTTTCTGAGGTTTTGGGGTATATACCCAGTAGAGGGATTGCTGGGTCATAAGGTAGTTCTATTTGCAGTTTTTTGAGGAACCACCATACTTTCCTCCATAATGGTTGTACTACTTTACAGTCCCACCAACAGTGAATGAGGGTTCCTTTTTCTCCACAGCCTCTCCAACATTGCTATTACCCGTCTTGTTGATAATAGCTAATCTAACAGGAGTGAGGTGGTATCTCATTGTAGTTTTGATTTGCATTTCTCTAATAACTAATGAAGCTGAGCATCTTTTCATATATCTGTTGGCCATATGTATCTCTTCCTGGGAGAAGTGTCTGTTCATGTCCTCTTCCCATTTTTTTATTGGATTGTTTGTTTGTTTGTTGTTGAGTTTTATGAGTTCTTTGTAAATTTTGGATATTAGGCCCTTATCTGAGCTGTCGTTTGAAAATATCAGTTCCCATATAGTTGGCTGTCTGTTTATTTTGATATCAGTTTCTCTTGCTGAGCAAAAACTTTTAATTCTGATGTAGTCCCATTCATTTATCTTTGCTTTCACTTCTCTTGCCATTGGAGTCAAGTTCATAAAATGTTCTTTAAAACCCAGGTCCATGATTTTAGTACCTATGTCTTCTTCTATGTACTTTATTGTTTCAGATCTTATATTTAGGTCTTTGATCCATTTTGAATTAATTTTAGTACACGGGGACAGGCTGTAGTCGAGTTTCATTCTTTTGCATGTGGCTTTCCAGTTTTCCCAACACCATTTGTTGAAGAGGCTTTCTTTTCTCCATTGTGTGTTGTTGGCCCCTTTATCAAAGATTATTTGACCATATATATGTGGTTTTATTTCTGGGCTTTCTATTCTGTTCCATTGGTCTGAGTGTCTATTTTTTTGCCAATACCATGCTGTTTTGATTATCGTGGCCCTATAATATAGTTTAAAGTCAGGTATTGTAATGCCCCCAGCTTCATTCTTTTTCCTTAGGATTGCTTTGGCTATTCGGGGTTTTTTATAGTTCCATATAAATCTGATGATTTTTTGTTCCATTTCTTTAAAAAATCTCATAGGGATTTTGATGGGAATTGCATTAAATTTGTATATTGCTTTGGGTAATATGGCCATTTTGATTATATTTATTCTTCCTATCCAAGAACAAGGAATATTTTTCCATCTCATTGTATCTTTTTCGATTTCCCTTAACAATGCTTTGTAATTTTCATTATATAGGTCCTTTACATTCTTTGTTATGTTTATTCCTAGGTATTTTATTTTTTTTGTTGCAATCGTGAAGGAGATTATTTTTTTGAGTTCGTTTTCTAATATTTCATTGTTGGCATATAGAAAGGCTATGGACTTTTGTATGTTAATTTTGTATCCTGCGACCTTACTGTATTGGCTTATTGTTTCTAATAATCTTTTTGTGGAGTCCTTCGGGTTTTCGATGTATAGGATCATATCATCAGCAAAAAGTGATACCTTTACTTCTTCTTTTCCGATATGGATGCCTTTATTTCTTTGTCTTGTCTGATTGCTCTGGCCAGAACTTCTAGCACCACGTTGAATAAGAGTGGAGAGAGTGGACAACCCTGTCTTGTTCCTGATTTAAGGTAGAAAGTCCTCAGTTTTATGCCGTTTAATAGGATGTTGGCTGATGGTTTATCATATATGGCCTTTATCATGTTGAGATATTTTCCTTCTATACCCATTTTGTTGAGAGTCTTAAACATAAAATTGTGTTGTATTTTATCAAAAGCCTTTTCTGCATCTATTGATAAGATCATGTGGTTTTTGTTCTTTGTTTTGTTGATATGGTGTATTACGTTAACCGTTTTGCGTATGTTGAACCATCCTTGAGATTCTGGGATGAATCCCACTTGATCATGATGTATTATTTTTTTAATATGTTGTTGTATTCGGTTTGCCAGTATTTTGTTTAGTATTTTAGCATCTGTATTCATTAGAGATATTGGTCTGTAGTTTTCTTTCTTTGTGCCATCCTTGCCAGGTTTTGGTATGAGGGTTATGTTGGCCTCATAAAATGTGTTTGGAAGTATTGCTTCTTCTTCAATTTTTTGGAAGACTTTGAGTAGAATAGGAACCAAGTCTTCTTTGAATGTTTGATAGAATTCACTAGTATAACCGTCTGGGCCTGGACTTTTATTTTTGGGGAGGTTTTTAATAGTTTTTTCTATTTCCTCCCTGCTGATTGGTCTGTTTAGGCTTTCTGCTTCTTCATGACTCAGTCTAGGAAGGTTGTATTGTTCTAGGAATTTATCCATTTCTTCTAGATTGTTGTATTTGGTGGCATATAATTTTTCATAGTATTCTACAATAATTCTTTGTATTTCTATGATGTCTGTGGTGATCTCTCCTCTTTCATTTTGGATTTTATTTATTTGAGTCCTGTGTCTTTTTTCCTTGGTGAGTCTTGCCAAGGGTTTGTCAATTTTGTTGATCTTTTCAAAGAACCAGCTCCTTGTTTTATTGATTTTTTCTATAGTTTTTCTGTTCTCTATTTCATTTATTTCTGCTCTGATTTTTATTATCTCCTTTCTTCATCTGGTTTTGGGTTGTCTTTGTTCTTCTTTTTCTAGTTCCTTAAGGTGTGAAGTTAAGTGGTTTACTTCGGCTCTCTCTTGTTTGTTCATATAGGCCTGAAGTGATATGAACTTTCCTCTTATTACTGCTTTTGCTGCATCCCAGAGATTCTGATATGTCGTATTTTCATTTTCATTTGTCTGTATATATCTTTTGATTTCTGCGCTTATTTCTTCTTTGACCCATTCATTTTTTAGAAGTATGTTGTTTAGTTTCCACAATTTTGTGGGTTTTCCCCCCTCTTTTTTACAGTTGAATTCTAGTTTCAAGGCTTTATGATCAGAGAATATGCTTGGCACAATTTCAATTTTTCTAAATTTGCTGATATTGTCTTTGTGGCCCAACATATGGTCAATTCTTGAGAATGTTCCATGTACACTAGAGAAGAATGTATACTCTGTCGCTTTGGGATGAAGTGTCCTGTAGATGTCTATCATATCCAGGTGTTCTAGTATTTCATTTAAGGCCACTATATCTTTATTGATTCTCTGTTTGGATGACCGATCTAGAGCCGTCAGCGGTGTATTGAGGTCTCCAAGTATGATTGTATTTTTGTCAGTTTTTGTTTTAAGGTCAATAAGTAGCTGTCTTATATATTTTGGTGCTCCTTGGTTTGGTGCATATATATTAAGGATTGTTATGTCTTCTTGATTCAGTGTCCCCTTAATCATTATGAAATGACCATTTTTGTCTCTGAGTACTTTTTCTGTCTTGTAGTCAGCATTATTAGATATGAGTATTGCTACATCTGCTTTTTTTTTTGGGTGTTGTTTGCTTGGAGTATTGTTTTCCAGCCTTTCACTTTGAATTTGTTTTTATCCTTGTTGCTCAGATGAGTTTCTTGTAGGCTGCATATAGTTGGATTTTCTTTTTTAATCCATTCTGCTACTCTGTGTCTTTTTATTGGTAAGTTTAATCCATTTACATTTAGTGTAATTATTGACACTTGTGGGTTCCCTACTGCCATTTTATAAATTGCTTTCTGTTAGTTTTGTATCTTGTTTGATTCTTCTCTTTTGTTTTTCTATCATTTGTTTTTGTTTGTTTGTATTCCATACTTCTTTCTTCTGTTGCTACCTTTTTTAAGTCAAGTGTTTTTGTGGTGGTTTTTTCAAGGGTGGTTACCATTAAGTAATGAAAAGGGTACCTACCATATTCATTGTAGTACCCTTTCTTATGAGTATTTCTGCGCTTCATCGTCCTTTGCTACTGTTAATCTTCATCCTTTCTCCCCTTTTTTTTCTTTTGTTGTCACAGTTTAAGTTTGGTTTTATTGTTTTCTTGATGGAGCTGTTACTTGTGGTTATATTTTCTTTTTTTCTTTGAATCTGGTTGGAAAACCCCCTTTAGTATTTCCTGGAGTGGGGGCTTTCTGATGATAAATTCTCTCATCTTTTCTGTATTTGTGAATATTTTTATATCTCCTTCGTACTTGAAGGATAGCTTTGATGGGTATAGTATTCTTGGCTGAAAGTTCCTCTCTTTCAGGGCTTTAAATATTGGGGTCCACTCTCTTCTAGCTTGTAGAGTTTCTGCTGAGAAATCTGATGGTAATCTAATAGGCCTTCCTTTATATGTTGTATTCTTCTTTGCCCTGGCTGCCTTGAGAATTTTTTTTTTGTCATTGGTTTGTGTCTTCATTATGATGTGCCTTGGAGTGGGTTTGTTGTGGTTAAGAAAACTTGGTGTTCTGTTTGCTTCTTGAATTTGAGGCTTTAGTTCTTTCCACAGGCTTGGGAAGTTCTCATCTATTATTTGTTTGAGTATATTCTCCATTCCATTTTCTTTCTCTTCTCCCTCTGATATACCTATTATTCTTATGTTATTCTTTCCGATGGAGTCAGATAATTCCTGTAGGGCTTTCTCGTTTTTTATTATTTTTGAGTCTCTTTCTTCTTCTCTCTGTTGTGCCTCAAGTTGCTTGTCTTCTATTTCACTGATCCTATCTTCTATCTGGGCTGTTCTATTAGCTAAGCTTGTTACCTCATTTTTCAGCTCTTGAATTGAGTTTTTCATTTCTGTTTGATTTGTTTTTATAGTTTCAATTTCCTTGGTAATATATTTGTGATCGTTGAGTTGTTTTCTGATTTCCCTAAATTGCCTTTCTGTGTTTTCTTGTATATCTCTGAGTATTTTTAAGATTTCTATTTTAAATTCTCTGTCATTTAGCTCCAAGGCTTCCAATATGTTAAATCTTTTCTCCATAGATTTTTCCACATCTATTTGTGTTACCTCTCTGTCTTTTGTATCCATAATGTTCTATTTCCTTTTTCTTATTGGCATCTGAAGGTGGTCTTGTTGATAGTGTTAATTAGAATTAATAAAAAATAAAAAGGAAAAGAAAAAAGGAAAACACTCCAAAAAAAAAAAGTAATAATTTATTATTTCCCCCTTTTTTCTTTCTTCTCTTCCCCTCCTCTCACCTCCTTAGGGAAATATCGTGATGACCTGTGAATTATATTATGCTAAATGGAACAAAAATTGCCTATAATGGAGGGCCTGATTTGGGGTGAAGAGTTCAAGGGGCAAAAAAGGGAGTAGGAACCTACTAAATACAAAAAAAAAAAAAAGGAGAAAATCTTAGACAAGCATAAAATGATTTGCTTGTAAGTGATGGTTGACTAAGAGATATAATGAGAGGGATAAGAGGGAAACAGAAAAAAGGAGAGAAAAAACAATAATTAAAGAAGAAAAAAATAAAAATAAAAATAATAAGTAAAAATCTGTTGTATTAAGTGGAGCGAAGACTAAATACAATGGAGACTTTGGGTTGGGAGGAATGCTAGTGAGTTAAAAAGCAATGTAAAAAGTGCCCAAAATGCCACAGAAACAAACAAATAAAGGAAAACCAAGAACAAAAGCAGAAGAAGAAAAAAGAACAAAAAAAAAAAAACCCAAAAAAACTTGAGTCCCAAATTAAATAATTTGTTCGTGATTGAGGCTTAAATGGGAGGAAAAGTAAAAGGAGAAAAGAAGAAATGAATAGAAATGAAAAAATAAGAATAAGAGAGAAACGAAGGAAGAAAAAAAGGAAAGGAAAAAAAAAACAAAAGAGGAGAGAGTGAGAGTTAAGGGTTTTGGAGTGTAACCCTAAAGGAGAGTTAGGATGAAGAAAAGAAATAAAATGTAACACTCATGGGTAGTGTAGTTCAAGAAAAGGGTAGCATAAGATGGGCAGAGAGTAAAAGGACCGAGGTGGAAGAAATAGAAATAATAATAAAGGCAATAAGATAGAAGAAAGAAACAACAACAACAAAGAATTTGTGGAACAAGTTATAAAGTCTGTGGATTTTTCTTGGTTTTGAGAGGTTAACTTCTTCCTTTTTTCTTTTCTCTCCCTCTTCCTGGTCGGTGACTCTGTACCCCAGGTTCTGCCCCTGTGTCACTCTTAGGTAGGAATTTGCAGTTGATGGGATTCTATGGCAATGTCATATAATTGGCTTTAGTCTCGCTGGTAGTCAAGGCTTGTTGGCATTTGCAGAGTCCAACAATGAGAGAGTTTGCTTTCCTGGAGTCTCTTTCCTAGTCTCCCCTTCCTGAATTAGCAGCCTGGTGATCCAGCTATGAGGCTGCCACTGCTTCTGTCTGGGGAGTAAGAGGCTCAAAGAGCTGGGAAATCCCCACTCTATCCTCACTCAGCGCAAGGCTCTGGGTAAGGCTCTGGCAGTCAGAGCCTCCAGCGTAATCAGGTGGGGCTGGGAGTCAATTGTTGTCAATTGTTGTGACTGTTCAGCGCCTATCATTCAGTTGGACCTCTCAACCCAGGCTTTCCATACTTGGTAGCCTGTTTTGGCTGGGAAGAAGAAGCACTAGTCGCTGTTTGCTTTATGGATCTTTAATATCTGCCAAGTCCCTCTTGTTAGGTATATCCCTGAATATGGAGGCTCTGTCAATCAGAAGTTGCCCCCGCCCCTTTAGCGAAAGGCACTGAAAAATATCACGCCTCTTGTCTTGGATCACTGAACTGGGAGAGATCTTATCAATTAGAGCCCCGTGGGTGCGTAGATTTCATGGGTTAAGCTAATTTCAGTGATTGGATCTGCAGCTGTGCTCCAGAAAGTATTTCAGGCTGCCTGCACGCCCCTCCCCCCAACGCTTGATTGTTAGCTTGAATGGCTGGGTGAGGTGCCCCACCCACGGAGAGAATCTCCTGACTAGGAAAGACAGCCTTGGCGCCCCTCCCGGTTTCTCAGCACGCCAGTGGCCGGGGACTCTCTGGACCACAGCACGGGGCGTGTGCGCGCGGTTTCTCATCACGCCAGTGGCCGGGGGCTCTCCGGACCGCGGCACGGGGGGGGGGGGCGCGCGCATGGTTTCTCAGGGCATGCAGCGGCGGCTGCCAGTGCCCAGGCTGCCGTTCCCCGAGTGTGGGTGGGCAGTTGCACATGTGGGTTGACTCACCACAGGTGTACTCCCTCCTCGGCAACAGTCCTTTTGCTTTCAGTGTGTGTGTGGAACTCCGGAATGCTCCGAGGATAAATTTTCCTGTTTCTAGTTGATGAATTTGTTGAGATTTTGGGGAGATCTGTCGGACGCGCTGCTCACGGCGCCATTTCTGTGACGTCACCAAGATTTCTTAACAGCATAATAATTGCTCCAATCTTTAACCTCAATTTGTGAGGTGGCATGCCAGAAGGCGAGACTATTTGAATGCCGTGGCAACTTCACCCCATTGGCTAGTACAGTTACGCAAGCAACCAATAAGCTATTGGCAACGACACTTAAGCCGCATATAATAAAGATTCCTCATGTACTTTACATCATCACGACTGCTGTAACTACCAATCTGTACATCTTAATCCCTTCATCTTTTTCATCCATACCTGCAACCTGCTCTTATCTTAAGATTTAAACATTTCTTGTAATACTGGTTTGGTGGTGATGAACTTCTTTAGCTTTTCCTTGTCTAGGAACCTCTTTATCTGTCTTTCTATTCTAAATGATAGATTTGTTGAGGAGAGTAATCTTGTTTGTAAATCCTTGCTTTTCATCACTTTGAATATTTATTGACATTATCTTGTGGCTCACAATGTCTCTGATGAGAAATCAGCTGACAGTCTTATGGGCGCTCACCTGTGGATAACCAACCGCTCTTCTCCTGCTGCACTTAAGATGCTTTGTCTTAACCTTTTGCATTTTAATTACAATGTGCCTTGGTCTGGGTCTCTTTGGATTCATCTTGTTTGGATCTCTCTGTGCTTCCTGGACTTGTATGTCTATTTCCTTCATGAGATTAGTGAAATTTTATGTCATTATTTTTTCAGATAGATTTCCAATTTCTTGCTTTCACTCTTTTCCTTTCAGCATGCTGTTGGGAAAACAGCTGTGTTAGGTTTGTTCACTTGCACTTTGCACGATTAGTGTGTGAGCATGTGGCAGAGCCACATGTGTATAGGCTATGTAAAGCTATGGCTGCTTGGGTGGATTGCCTGCCTGCCACTGTGAGGAGCCATTTTGCTGTTTGTTTGCCTGTTGCTGTGAGAAGAGATTTTCCTCTGCCAGGTGGTTCATCCATCATTGTGATAGTCTATTAAACGAGAATGGCCAAACGCTTTCTGGCTCCTCAGTTTCTCTACTGTCTACCCAAATGCAGTGTGCACAAGCCTGGCCTTGGCCAACAGCATTGCATCTGGTGTAGTGTGCATGATTTGGATCAGATTAGTATGGAGCTGCCAACACCCTTGAAGGGTAGGATAGAGGAGTGGTTTCTGTCCTCCAGCATATGGTTCCCTGTGGCTCTCCTTTTGGGGGCCATGGGTTGGGTGTTTTTTACAGCCCTGTGAGAAGAAATCAAAAGCTCTGTGAGAGAGGTTGTGCAAGGTCAAAAGCTCCAGGATGAGCTGCAGACTGAGCATCAATTATGATATGAGCTGGAACAGTCCCTGGAGAAGGAATTACATGTTCACAAGCTGCAATCTTCCCTAGAAGCAGAACATTGGCAATGACAGTTGTTAGAGAAACAATTGTAGATTCAAGAGCTCAAGTCTCAGCTTCAGGCCGAGAGCTGGCAGCTGCAGGAACCGAAATGGTAACCCAAGAAGGAGCAGCATCCATGCTGGCAGAGTGGCTCTGAGTTGGTAGAAGCAGGTGTTTCCAACTCTTCTTCTTCTGAGGAGGAGTTTCAGACTGAAACTTCCATCTGCAGACTCAGATCCCAGCCAATGTTCACCCAGAAGATAAAAACCCAGCAGCCAAGATCACCTCAGGGACAGGCACAACCCCATCCACAGGTAGTTGAGCACTGTGTGGTCTGGCCCTACACCTAGACAGAGTTGATGGAATTAAGGAAAAAATTCAGGCAGAAACCCACCGAGTCCCTGGCAGCTTAGTTGTTGCAGTTGTGGGACATATGGGTAGATGGCATCATGCTCTCCAGAACAGAGATGGAGAAATTAGCCTCCATTACCACACACTCCTCCTTGAGGCAGCATATTTAGGACTGTCATGGCAACCCAGGAAACCATTCCCTATTAGAATGGGTGATGGCTGCCATTCATACAGTCTGTCTAAATATTGGAGACTTGCCAGAGGCAGTCATATACTAAGCTGCAGCAGATCCTTTGGGAACAAGGTATGAAGAACGCTGCTTTCAACCTGAAGTTCCATGGGCCAGGTGAGGAAGTATTTACAGCAGGGATGAAGGACCTTATTCTCTTTGGTTCACTAGTGGCTATCAGCCCTTTTTGGTTCACTAGTGGCTATCTTGAGCCCCTATGTGGGTCAGCCCAAGAATGCAGTTACACAGATGGTAGTGGATTTTTTGGGGGGCAAGGTAGAGGTAGCATGAAATCATAAAGCTGTGAGGGCTGTTGCTTGTGATGCTTCCCTAACAAGAGAAACAGGCCTGTAAAGGTTACCTGAACATAGGTGTGAGTAGATTTGGTTATGGCTGGGGAAGACAGAGAAATTGTATGGCAGGTCTAATAGATTCCTGTTAGAGCTCTGATGAGTGCTTAAGCTGCAACAGAGGTTCTAGCCATTGAAAAAGTGGGGGAGGCAGGTGTTCCTGGCAGCTGCCAAGAAAATGGCTGGTGTTTGGGTTGCACAGTTGCAAGATTACTTGTTGGAGATAGCTGTGGGAGAGAAGGATTCCCAAGACCTGTTGTCTCAGTTTGGATAAGGGGAAGGCAGAGGGACCCACCTAACAGGGATGGGGGGGAGGCCCCATGTGGTATTGGCAATCCACTGGTCCCCTTCTAATGTGCAGTAAGTGTTTGTGTTAGAAGATAATTGTTTGTTTGTTTGTTTTGCAGCAAAGAGAATTGTCAAGGCATCACAGGCCTTGAATGTGTTTGACCTCGCCAAGCCCTCTAAACTTGCTGAGGGGTTTGGATGGGGTTTGTGGCAATGGACAACAGAGCACTTATGGAAAGGTGCTGAGGTGTGTTATCAAAGAACTGTATGGCTAATTGCCTGTAATGGGCTTTTAACTTGGGTGATTTGTACAGACAGCTATGCCATCATGGATTAATCATTGAGCTGGATAATGAACTCTTGAATCAGGGACTTCGACAAGAGGGGGGCACTGGTTCCCTGTTGAATTGTCATACTGCTTGTGGACAGTATGAGAGACCTTGATGGGTGAGCTCAGCACCTGTGGAGGCCCTCCTGCACTGAAAAGTTGCTCTCACCTAGTGCAGATATGCACCAAGGACACTTTATGGCTTCAGTGGACATAGCCTTGGACTTTATAGGCCCTCACACCTACTGTAGGGTAGGGGGCTAGAGGTGGGACTCCAGTTAACTCTGGGTAGAGTGCTCATGAAGACATTGTGAAGGGCACCTTTGTAATTATTGTCATTTTGGTATAGCTTGTGCTTTTGTAATTCTGTTCTGGTAGTCTGTACTGTTTCTGTCATGTAATGTACCTCACTCCTTGCACAGGGGCCATCGTGGAAGATACCTATCATGTAAATTGTGAGGTGAACAACCCTAAAGGGGTGGATTATTGGGAAAACAACTGTGTTAGACTTGGTTGCTTGCACTTTGCATGATTAATGTGGTAGCTTGTGTATAGTTGTGGTGAGACTCTATTAAACGGAAATGGTTCAATGCTTCCTGGCTCCACAATTCCTCTACTATCTGCCCAAATCCAATGTTAACCTGCCTGGTCTCAGCTGCCAGCATTATAAACCCCATGATGAGAATGTTGGTATGCTTGAAGTTGTCCCAGAGGCTCTTTACACTATCCTCATTTTTTAGATTCTTTTTTTTTTTACTGTTCTGAGTGTTTTCTTATTTTTTAATAAATTTTTATTAATTTTAATGGGGTGACATCAATAAATCAGGGTACATATATTCAAAGAAAACATGTCCAGGTTATCTTGTCATTCAATTATGTTGCATACCCATCACCCAAAGTCAGATTGTCCTCCATCATCTTCTATCTAGTTTTCTTTGTACCCCCCCTCCCCCTCTCCCTCCTTCCCTCCCCCTGCCCCCTGTAACCACCACACTCTTGTCCATGTCTCTTAGTCTCGTTTTTATGTCCCACCAATGTGTGGAATCCTGCAGTTCTTGTTTTTTCTGATTTACTTATTTCACTCAGTATAATGTTATCAAGATCCCACCATTTTGTTGTAAGTGATTTCATGTCATCATTTCTTATGGCTGAATAGTATACCATGGTGTATATGTGCCACATCTTCTTTATCCAGTCTTCCATTATTTTTTTTACAGTGATTAAAGCCTTTAAGCAAACTCTTGGCCAATACAGCAAGAATCCATAAAAGAGTAGTGTCCTTAACAAGTTCACCAAGTCCAAGTTGGCCCCAACACCATGCCAAATCCCTGATAAATTCAACCCAACCCCCCAGTTCAGTCTGTTAGGAGCTGTCCCAAGGAGCAGGAGTCCAGGAAAAGTCCACATCCAGGAAAAGTCCACATGGCACTGGAATTGTTGTCACAATTCTATACTTTGCTGCTCATGTCCAAGTCCCAAGGACCACTGCTTCTAGCTGGTAATGATTCAGGTAGACTGGAAAAGCCATCTGCAGCATGTGTGGAGATGGAGCTTCTGTTCTTCTCTGCCTAGAGATATGAGACCAGGTTGCTTTTCCCTGGAGCTCTGCGACTGTAGCTTGGTAAAGAGAACCTTGGGATACACTAAGCTGGGTGGCAAAGGTAGATTCATAATAGAAGTTGGCAAAAAGGGGAAAGAGAGCTCTAAATTAGGAGTAGGTCCCAGCCTGAAATATGAGTGGGACATTGAGGTAGGAGGAATAAAGGAAACACTATATATTAAACAAAGCAGCAGAAAGTAGGACTATCAACACCCACAACAGAGATCTTCGAGGGAAGAATAAAAAACCTGACTATTCAGGCAAGACATAGTTAAGTGGCCCTTGTGTAAATGAGATCAGTTTACCTGATTCTTGGAAGAAATACCCTAGGCTCATCCACAGTGTCGTAGATGGGGCTGATGGCCCTGGGCACCTTCAGCCTTCAGTGGCAAACCCCATCATTCTGGGCAAGGTTAGGTCATAGGTGGATGGAGCAGGGTTGGAAGAGACTGAATCCTCCCTTAGAGGAGCGAGGGGGAAGCCTACCTTTCAGTGTCCCTGTTTCCTCACAGCAGAGGCATGTAAGTCTGGCAGGCTTTAGCTCAATGACCTTCCTTTCCACTATTGAAGCAGGACTCAGATGACATCCTATGAGACCCCTTTGGGGTGTTGGAGCCTTTAAGGGCATATCCTAAAAGCTGGTAGTTCCCCTGATCTCTATTGGGCTTTTTCTGCCTCTTGGTATCTTAAAAGCCATGCTCAGAAGATCTCACTGAGGGGTTTGAGGATCCCCATCCACCTATATAAACCTTTTCCATATATCTGGGGCTATTTGGAAAAAGACAAAACAGTGTTATTAACTGGATCAAGTAAAGAATGTAGTAGTTTGCAGGAGAAAAAGATTTGGCGTCTCCTGTTCATCAGCATTCAAAAGAAATTTAAATTTTTTTAAGTAAAAAGCATGGTATGGTAGACCCTTGGAGTTCCAGGATATGACTTCCCTCTTTTAAATTTTTTTAAATTGACCTTAAAATATTTGCTGGGTACACTTTAATAATACCTTGACTTTAAGGATTGTAAGAAATACACATAATTCAAAAGGTTTGACAATACACAGTAAATGTTTTTGCTCAATACACAGGAGCATTGTCAGTTTAACCTGTTTAGGAAATCCAATAATAGACCAATGCATATAGACAATGAGCTATAACATGCAAAGCAGCTTCTCCTGTTTTGACAGAGGTTACTATAAATCCAGAATATGTATCCACTCTAACGTGGACATAGGACTGTTTGCCAAATGAAGGTATATGAGTAACATCCATTTGCCAAAGTTGTCCTGGTAGGGGTCCTTGAGGGTTAACTCCAAATTAAGGGGCAGATTGTAGTATAGGACCCCTTGGATAGGATTTCCCAATCTGCCATGCTGCTTCCCGAGAAAGTTGAAACTGTTTACACAGGGCTGCAGCATTCTGGTGATGAATAGTATGAGACTGAATTGCTCGATCTGTCATGGTTGCTCCAAATAATTTTCTTTTGGGTAGCTTGATCAACAAGGGCATTCCCTTGTGCTAAAGCTCCAGGGAGCATGGAGTGAGCTCGAGTATGTCCTATAAAACATGGAGCTCTATGTTGACATGCAAGTCTTTGAAGAAGGAGGAAATGCTGAAATAGTTCATCAGCATTTGTCCCTAAGACTGCAGTCTTTATAGTGGAAACACCATAAGTAAATATTTGCTGTCTGTCTATAGATTAAAGGGTGAATATGGCAAATGCTGAAAAGCCATGATAATGGCATATAATTCTAGTCTTTGAGCTGATTGTTCTGAGTGTTTTCTGCTTGCTTATCTTCTACATCTCTGATTTGATTCTCTGCTTCATCTACTCCACTGTTGATTCCCTGTTGAGTAGTCTTCATTTCAGATAGTGTATTCTTTACTTCTGACTGGTTCTTTTCATTTTTTAGGTCTGTTTTTATGCTTTCTATCTCTTTGTTGAAATTCTCACTAATTTCATCTATTCTTCCCTTAAGTTCACTGAGCATCTTTATAACCAGTGTTTTGAACTCTGCATCTGGTAGATTGTTTCTATTTTGTTTAGTTTTTTTCTAAATTTTGGCAACCTCCCTGTGTTGGTTTCTATGTATTAGGTTGAGCTTTTATGTCTTTCCTGGGCTTGGTAGAGTGGCCTTATGTAGTAGGTTTCTGTAGGGTCCAGTGGCACGCCTCCCCTATCACTCAAGCTGAGCACTCCAGGTGTGCCCCTCCACCCACCCCCACCTGTACACCTTTCTGTCTTAATTAACTTTGGTTGCTGTTGGCACATCAATGGAAGGGATTTATTTCCAGGTTGATCAGCTGCAAGCTCCACCAACCACAGTGGAGGATTAGTTGTGCAGGGGCCCAACCCATGGAGCAGGACTTACATTAGTGGCACTCTGGTGCCTACTGAGTCCACCTCTGGAGTGAGTTTCTTGTGGAGGTGGCTCTGGGGCCTCCTGGAGGTGCATGCCAAAATCAGTTGCCACCTGTGACCTGTCCAGGGCCACCTGACATGAGCTGCAAAGCAATCTACAGATGGCTTCTACTTGTACTGGGCTTGGAGGTATCTAACTGAGGTCAAACTGCAAGCCAAAACTGACTGCAGTTAGTTTTGGGACTGAGGCCACTTAGTAAAAAGTATGGTGCATGCCAAGGCCAGGTGCTGCTAGTTTGAGAGATTTTAGTAAAGTCTGAAGCATGAGCCAACACAGGTACTTATAGAAAACCCAGTATGGTAAAGCCACTGGGAACAGCTTGGATGGGGCCACAAGTTAGGTGGGGGAAGGATGAACAGTATTAACTAGATTGATGGAGAGACTCAGGTATGGTGCCCGTCTGCCTGCTCTGTGGGGGGAGGGCTCAGAAAACAAACAGTGGCCTCTGCCAGTGCTTCTATATGTGAGAAAGGGGTCCTCTGGCTCTTGCCTTGATGTGAGAAAATTCAGTTTCTCCCTATCTGTCCCTGGTGCCTTTCCAGATGCTGACCCAGCACTGGAGCTCAGAATAAGTGAGTATGAGTGAGTTTGTGCATAGGCTCTTTAAGAGGAAGGCCTGGGACTCCAGCAGCCCTCCGTCTCCCTTAGCCACAATCCTCGCTGGTTTTTACAGCCAGAACTTATGGGGACCTCTCTTCCTGGCACTAGAACCCTGGGCTGAGGGGCCTGGTGTGGGGCTGGGAACCCTCATTCCTTGGGCTGCAGCTGAGATACCACTCCGGATTTTTATCTACCACACCTGGGTTTAGGACCAGCCAGTTCCTTATCTCCATCCCTCCTACCAGTCTTGACATAGCTTCTTTATATCCTTAGATGTAGTATTTCAGTTCAGCTAGATTTCAGGAAGCTCTAAATCAGGGGTCCCCAAACTTTTTACACAAGGGGCCAGTTCACTGTCCCTCAGACGGTTGGAGGGCCGCCACATACAGTGCTCCTCTCACTGACCACCAATGAAAGAGGTGCCCCTTCTGGAAGTGCGGCGGGGGGCCGGATAAATGGCCTCAGGGGGCCACATGCGGCCCACGGGCCGTAGTTTGGGGATGCATGCAAATGATGGTTGTTCTGTAGTTTATTGTAATTTTGATGTGGTTGTGGAAGGATTTGAGTACTTCAACATCATCTTGACCAGAACCTGAAACATATTTGATCATGTGAGCTGAACCAGGTAAGTCTTTGTTCAAGTTTCTTTACATCAACAAGGGGCAGTTCTCAAGTTCTGTTGGTCTCTTTTTTCCTTGTTGTAAATGGATTTAAGAAAGATTACTGAAGTTGGGACAGAAGTCCTGAATTATTTTCCTTATTCCACCACTGTTGCTTTTATCAAGTGATTATTTCAAGCTTACATATTGGAATAGCTTATATTCATATATTGTCACTGGCAAAAGAAGTATGGTGGTGTAGGAAAAGAGTATGGGCTCAGCAGTCATGCCAACCCAGGAATGAATCAACTGAATTCTAACTTTGCCATTTCATTAGACCTGTGACCTAAGAAAAGTGATTTAACTCTTCTAAAAATCTAACTTTGTTAATAAAAAATGATTGTTGCTGGGTGGCAAGATGGCAGTGGAGTAGGCGAATGTTCCAACTTCCACCTCCCAGAACCAAAGTGGATTACAACTTAATTTTAAGAACAATCCTCTGGAAAAACAAACTTTGGGCTAAACCAAGAGGAATCTATAACCAAAGATCACCAAAGAAGCCACACTGAGACTGGTAGGAAAAGCAGAAATGCAGAGAGGGCTGCACAGCTCCTGGGAGTGAGGGGCAGCCCAGAGGAACTTGCGTGGTGGGAAGAAAGTTTCCTGGAGAGGGGAGGGTCCTGGGCCCCAAGACCAAAGCCCCAACCTGCAGCCCCAGAGCCTAGAAGAGGTGTATGGACAGTATTTAGCTGAAAAATCAAGCCAGGATACTGTTAGAGAGAAAGAGACAGATTTCTCAGACCCAGGATTTGTCTTAAAGGGACCACATGGAAAACCTTTTTCACAACCACTCACCCAGAGCTTTGGGGAATGGATTGAGCTGGGAGAACCAGAGTAGCAGGAAGAGAGTGTAATCTAGGAGGCACAGGGAGAAACACTTTGAGGAACAGCCACCTGTAAAGCCAGTAGCCACGGCCACCATCACAGCAGCCTGGCCCATGCAGGTTCTCATTAGATTTGGACAGACGGTAATGAAACAATGGAGCCAAGAACTAGTGGGCCATCATCTTTAATCCTAGCTTGCAGCTGGTGGGCAAGTAAAAACACACACTGGGCTCCAAAACCCGCCCATTCAGTGCTCACAAAGCTACTGACTTATCCGAGTTTCCCAGAATCAAAGGTTTCTAGCTCACCAGACTTATTCGCCTCTGTTCCCCATCTCCTTCCTTTTCCCTGCACAAACTCTGTACAAACTAGCTTCTCCCTCAGCACTCCACCATCTTGGCTGCTTCTTCTGGCCTCCTCCACGTGGCCTTTTTCTGCTCTCCTCTCTAATGCTAATCTCAGGAACTGAGAAAGAACAAGCTCCTGGTCTTTCCCACTTTATAGTGTAAAAATCCAAACCTTTAATCCAATATACAAACAAGAAAGTCTCTGGTACAAAGTCACTTATCTGAGGCATAATGGGATTCCTCATAGGAGTGCACCACTCCACATCATGCAATTAGTCAAGGGTGTGGGGAAAAGCTTAGTCTTAAAACTCAGTCTTAGGCTATAACAACCTGGCCTGCTTACAGCCTGTCCCCCACACCCAATACAAACTATAAGTGAGCAAACATATATATTATATTTAAAAACTTATTTTACCAACACCACCCTAACCCCTGGGCTGAGTCACTCCCCAAATCTAAAGTGAATATTTTTCCTGGAAACAGCAATACCAGCAAAAAGAAGCAGGTTACCAGCCAAACAGAAGTTCTCCTGCTGCAGAGTAAAGAACTGCTTAGAAGCAGGGAGCCATCAGGGATACAGTATTGAGTGCTGAGGTCTGAGCTACATCACCACCCCCACACTGCTGAGTGCTCATCAGAGGGTGGACAGCAGTGGGACATGGGAGCATGGTCCTGTTGGTGAGGGTGGAATCTGGGGGCTGGCAGTGGCCACAGCTGTGGCCCAGGAGCACCAGCACAGTTCCGCCTGTGGGGACAGAAGCTGGGGGCAAGCCACAGCTGCAGACTGCTGACGGGGTGCACAAAAGTGGTTTGACCCATGACTGCAGGCCGGGTACAAGAAAGCAGTCCCACTGGCAGTCCTACCTGCCAGGGCAAGGCAGAAGCTGGGGAACCAGCTGAGGCTTGTGGCTGGGTACACTAGCCCAGTCCTGCCCGTGGGGGTAGGGTGGAGGCTGGGTGCAAGCCAAGGCTTGCAGCCTGGGCATGCAAATGCAGTCCCACCCATGGAGGTGAGGTGGAAGCCACAGCGCCCCACAAAACCCATGCCCCAAGGCCAGAGGCAGCAGCAGAGGGGGTGGCAGGCCTGCAGTCAGACCACACCTAGGGAACACAGAGGCCACACCCATAGGACTCTTGTTGTCACACCCTTCCTATACACAGACAAAATTGGAAGGCAGAGAAATGCAACCCAAATGAATCAACAAGAGAAATATCCAGAAAAAGATCTGAATGAGATGGAAATAACCAATTACTGAATGCAGAGTTTAAAATAATGATTGTTAGGATGCTCAAAGATCTTAGAGCAACAATGGGTGGACATAATGAGTACCTAAATAAAGAGTAGCAAGTATCAAAAAGGACATGGAAATAATAAAAAAGAAGCAGTCAGAAGTGACAAATAAAATATCAGAAATGGAGACCACACTAGAAAAAATTAAAAGCAGGATGGATGAAGCTGAGGATTGAAAAAGAGATTTAGAGGACAAGATAAACGAAAGCATGGAAGCAGAGCAGCAAAAAGAAAAGAGGCTCAAAAAGTCTGAGGAAACTCTAAGAGAGCTCTGTGAAACATGAAGAGGAACAACATCCACATCATAGGGGTTCCTGAAGGAGAAGAGAAAGATCAAGGGAAAGTCTGATTGAAGAAATCATAGCTGAAAACTTCCCTAAATTGATGAAGAAAAAGTCACAAGAAGCACAGACAGTCCCATTAAGGATGAACCCAAAGAGGCCCACACCAAGACACATCATAATTAAAATACCAAAGTTAAAAGATAAAGAAAGAATACTAAAAGCTGTGAAAGAAAAGCAGTCAATTACCTACAGAGGAGCCCCCATAAGGATGACATCTGACTTCTCAACAGATACATTAGAGGCCAGAAGGGAATGGCAAGAAATATTCAAAGTACTGCAAAACAAGAGCCTACAACCAAGACTTCTGTATCCAGCAAGGCTATCATTTAAAATTGAAGGAGAAATAAAAAGCTTCCCAGACAAAAAACAAAACAAAAAAAAAACACCCCACAAAACTCCAGGAATTCATTACAACCAAACCAATGCTACAGGAAATGTTAAGGGGCCTGCTGTAAACAGAACAAAGAGGGGGGAAATCTAGTAAAAGAGGAATGTAGATTTAAAGAACAAAATGACAATAAACAACTACATATCAATAATAATCTTAAAGATAAATGGATTAAATGCTCCAATCAAAAGACATAGGGTAGCTGCATGGATAAGAAACAGGACCCATACATATGCTGTCTACAAGAGACCCACCTCAAAACAAAAGATACACATAGACTGAAAGTAAAAGGATGGAAAAAAAGATTTCATGCAAATGGAAATGAAAAAAAAAAGCTGGGTAGCAATACCTCTATCTGAAAAAATAGACTTTAAAACAAAGGCTATAGTAAGGGATAAAGAAGGTCACTACATAATGATAAAGGGAGCAATCCAACAGGAAGATAAAACTATTATAAATATCTTGCACCTAACATAGGAGCACCTAAATATATAAATCAGATTTTGATGGACAGAAAGGGTGAGTTCAACAGCAATACTATAATAGTAGGGGATTTTAATACACCACTAACATCACTGGATAGATCTTCAAGAGAGAAAATTAACAAAGAAACAGTAGACTTTAAGAACACACCAGATCAACTGCATTTAATAGATATCTTCAGAACATTTTACCCTAAAGCATCAGAATATACATTCTTTTCAAGTGCTCCTGGTACATTCTCTAGGATAGACCACATGTTAGGACACAAAATGAGTCTCAATAAATTTATGAAGATTGAAATCATACCAAGCATCTTCTATGATCACAGTGGCATGAAACTATAAATCAACTACAATAGAAAAACTGAATAACACTCAAACACTTGGAAACTAAATAGCATGCTATTAAATAACAAATGGGTTAACAATGAGATTAAGGAAGAAATAAAAAATTTCCTTGAAACAAATGAAAACAAACATACAACAACTCAAAATGTATGGGACACAGCAAAAGCAGTCCTGAGAGGGAAGCTTATAGCACTACAGGCATACCTTAAGAAGCTAGAAAAAGCTCAAATAAACAATTTAACCCTGCATCTAAAAGAACTAGAAAAAGAACAGCAAGTAAAACCCAGAGGAAGTAGAAGGAAGGAAATAATAAAGATCAGAGTGGAAATAAATGACATAGAGGCTAAAGAAACAATACAGAGGATCAATGAAAAGGTAAGCAAGATCGATGAACCTTTAACCAGACTCACCAAGAAAAAAAGAGAGAGGACTCAAATAAATAAAATTAGAGAGAGGAGAAGTAACAACTGACAGAGCAGAAATACAAAGGATTGTAAAAAAATACTATGAAGAACTGTATGCCATTATTAGACAACCTAGGTGAAATGAACAAATTCCTCGAAACATAATCTTTCAAAAATCAATATAGAAGAATCTGAAAACCTAAACAGACCAATTTCATCAAATGAGATTGAAACAGTTATCAAAAAACTCTCAACAAACAAAAGTCCTGGACCAGATGGCTTCACAGGTGAATTTTACCAAATATTCAAAGAAGAACTAACTCTTATCCTTCTCAAGCTATTTCAAAAAATTCAAGAGGAGGTAAGACTTCCAAACTCCTTTTATGAGGCAAGCATAATACTGATTCCAAAACCAGGAAAAGATACTACAAAGAAAGAAAATTATAGACCAATATCCCTGAGGAACTTAGATGCTAACATTCTCAACAAAATATTAGCAAACTGATCCAGCAATACATGAAAAAAATTATACATCATGATCAGGTGACATTTATTTTGTGGAGACAAGGCTGGTACAATATTCACAAATCAGTCAATGTGATTCAACACATAAACAAAAGGAAGGATAAAAATCACATGATAATATCAATAGATGCAGAAAAAGTATTTGATAAAATCCAGCACCCATTTATGATCAAAACTCTCAGCAAAGTGAGGATACAGGGATCAAACCTCAACATGATAAAGGCCATCTATAACAAACCCACAGCCAACATCATAATCAATGGGCAAAATTTAAAAGCAATCCCCTTAAAATCAGGAACAAGGCAGGGGTGCCCCCTTTCACCACAATTATTCAACATAGTTCTGGAAGTCCTAGCCACAGCAATCAGACAAGAAGAAGAGATAAAGGCATCCAAATTGGAAAAGAAGAAGTAAAACTATTATTATTTGCAGATGATATGATACTGTACATAGAAAACTCTAAAGTCTCAGTCAAAAAACTACTGGACCTCATAAATGAATTCAACAAGGTGGCATGATATAAAATAAATATTCAGAAATTAGTGGCATTTTTTTTTTTTACATAGAGAGAGAGAGTCAGAGAGAGGGATAGGTAGGGACAGATAGACAGGGATGGAACAAGATGAGAAGCATCAATCATCAGTTTTTTGTTGTGGCACCTTAGTTGTTCATTGATTGCTTTCTCATATACGCCTTGACCGTGGGGCTACAGCAGACTGAGTAACCCTTTGCTCAAGCCAGTGACCTTGGGTCCAAGCTGGTGAGCTTTGCTTAAACCAGATGAGCCCACGCTCAAGCTGGCAACCTTGGGGTCTCAAACCTGGGTCCTCCACATCCCAGTTTGACACTCTATCCACTGCACCACTGCCTTGTCAGGCAGTGGCATTTTTATACACCAACAATGAAAGGTCAGAAAGAGAAATTAAGGAAACAATCCCTTTCACTATTGCAACAAAAAAACATAAAGTACCTAGAAGTAAATTTAACCAAGGAGGTTAAAGACTTGTACTTGGAAAATTATAAAACATTGATAAAAGAAATCAAGGAAAATACAAACAAGTGGAAGCATATACCATGTTTATGGATAAAAATAAACATCATTAAAATGTTTATATTACCGAAAGCAATTTATAAGTTCAATGCAATTCCTATTAAAATACCAATGGCATACTTCAAAGATATAGAACAAAAATTCCAAAAATTTATATGGAACCAAAAAAAGAACACAAATATCCTCAGCAATCTTGAAAAAAAAAGAATAAAGTGGGTGGTATCACACTTCCTGATATCAAGTTATACTACAAAGCCATCATACTCAAAACAGCTTGGTACTGGCATAAGAACAGGCATATAGATCAATGGAATGGAACAGAGAACCCAGATATAAACCCACACCTATATGGACAATTGATATTTGACAAAGGAGGTAAGAGCATACAATGGAGTAAAGATAGTCTCTAACAAATGGTGTTTGGAAAATTGGACAGGTATTGAAACTGGATTATCAACTTACACCATTCACTAAAAATAAACTCAAAATGGATAAAAGACGTATATGTTAGTCGTGAAACCATAAAGATCTTGGAAGAAAACATAGGCAGTAAACTCTCCGATATCTCTCGTAGCAATATTTTTGCTGATTTATCTCCACGGGCAAGTGAAATAAAGGATAGGATGAACAAATGGAACTATATGAAACTAAAAAGCTTTTGCACAGCAAAAGACACCATTAACAAAATAAAAAGACAACCCACACAATGGGAGAATATATTTGTCAATACATCTGATAAGGAGTTATTAACCAAAATTTATAAAGAACTTGTAAAACTCAACACCAGGAAGGTAAACAATTCAATCAAAAAATCAGCAAAAGAAATGAATAGACACTTCTCCAAAGAGGACATACAAATGGCTAATAGGCAAGTGAAAAAATTTTCAACATCTCTAATCATTAGAGAAATGCAAATTAAAACCACAATGAGATACCACCTCACACCTGTCAGAATGGCGCTCATTAACAAAACAACATATAGCAAGTGTTGGAGAGGGTGTGGAGAAAAGGGAACCCTCCTGCACTGCTGGTGGGAATGCAGACTGGTGCAGCCACTGTGGAAAACAGTATGAAGATTCCGCAAAAAATTAAAAATGAAACTGCCCTTTGGCCCAGCTATCCCACTTTTAGGAATATAGCCTATGAACACCAAATCACTGATTCAAAAGAAGAAATGTAATCCCATGTTTATTGCAGCATTGTTTACAATAGCCAAGATCTGGAAACAGCCCAAGTGTCCATTAGTGGACAGTGGATTAAAAAGCAGTGGTACATATACACAATGGAATACTACACGGCCGTGAGAAAGAAGGAAATCTTACCTTTTGTGACAAAATTGATGGACCTGGAAACTATTATGCTTAGTGAAATAAGCCAGGCAGAGAAAGAAAAATATCATATGACCTCACTCATTTGAGGAATCCAATGAACAATGTGAACTCAGGAACAGAAGAGAGGCAGAGGTGGGATCAAAGGGACCAGAGGGAAAGCGATCAGAGGAAAAGTGGAATAGAAGATGGGATCAGAGAAGGGAAAGAGATTAGTGAAATTATATATACATAACACAGCAGTATAGAGAATGGGACAGCAAATCCTGGAGGGAAGGGGAAAAGGAATTGGGGGGAGGGGGCAAAGGGAGGGCACAAGGAGGGCACAAGGGAACATAGGCGTGGGGGGGAGATATATTCAGTGGGACACTTGAATCTATGTAAACACAATAAATTTAAATCATAAATAAAAAAAGATGATTGTAAAACTTTTTCTCAGGAAAGATGTGGCAATTAAATGGGACAAAAATGTGAAAATGACTGTCACTTAACTTGTGCACAATAAATGTTAGCTTTTCCTCCCTCCCTCTCTCCCTGTCTTCTTCTCTCCTTTCCTACCTTTCTTCCTTTCTTTCTTCTTCCCTTGCATAATGATAAGTCACATATTTCATCAGTATGTTGGCAATTGACATTTGGGCTATGTGATGATTATTTGTGGCTGATTGGATTGTTCTCCTTCCCCCTACTTCCTGGGTAGGGCATACACCTGTCTAAATTAACAGAAGATGATAGTATCCTGTTGTAATGCCAGTGGCCGAGGCCAAGCAAGTTCACATTGAATTCGGGCAGATGGTAGAGGAACTGCAGAGCCGGAAAGTGTTGTGCCATACCTGTTTATTGGAGGCTCGCAAAGACAGGTGAGCAAATAAACAAAGAAAAACCTGCTTTTTGCAAGGGATCAGGAAAACCACCCTTCACGGTGGCAGCTGAGGGACTCAGGGAACTGCACCTTGCAGTGGTGGGAGAGTGATCTCGGAGAATAGCCCCTGAGGGAAAGCAACCATGGCTTTTCATAGAGACACACACTTGGCTTTCTGCCATGTGCTCATGCACTAATTGTGCAAAGTACTTGCAGCCGGGAAAACAGGTAAAAAGACTAACACAGCTGTTTTCCCTACATAAGACCATAACCAAGAACAGCCCCATATAGCTATGTATATATTATTGGGTTTACACTTGTAGTTCAACTACCATAGTTATTTTACTTTTGAAAACAACAGCTTACTTTTATTTTACATGAAAGGTATAATAATACATCTATGTAAATAAGAAAGTAAAGAAATTTTCTAAAAGATTTTATTTTGGGGGGACAAATATTTACAAGTATTTCTGCACCTCTCAGTTTCTTCTTGCTAGATAAAGGAAAGCTAGTGATACATTTGTTAATGACATTAAAAATGTACATTGGTGTACAAAGGTAATGTACTTTTAAGGTATGTTAATAATAAATTAAGGTTATAATGGTTGCCATATTAGAGAAAATAATTGATTAGTCTCAGCAAAAACATTGTTTTAAAAGTGGATAAGCTAGGGGTATCAAAACAAAACAATTAACTTCAGACAACATTATACTATATGTAATCTTTTGATGAATAATACTCAATTACAGAATGTAACACTTTACACAGAACCTGAGATATAGTAGGTATTCAGCAAATGTTTGTTAAATTTCATTGCTTTTTAACAAAGTGATTTCCCTCAGTAATAATTTCTATAGCTCAGGTAAAAATAGAAATTTGTAAGAGATTTTGTGTGTGTGTGTGTGTGACTTGTAAAAGTAAATATTTCTAGAAAAAATTGTAGCAGTAGGACAGAAAAGGAAATCTGTTTCTGTTCTTAAAAATTACTCCAATTACTCAGAGATGAATACTTTGACCTTGTCTGTATTTATAGTCCCTGCTGACACTATGCTGTCAATATCCTTGGCCTCATTCTTTGTCTCTTTTTATTTTGGCTTTACAGAGATCAAGTCTCAAGTCACGGGAATCTCTATGGCCTTTAGCTTTTAAACGTTTCCTTCCTTCTTTTGCTCTGCCTGGCTCATTCAAGAGCATGCGAGGTGGTGTAAATGTTTCCTTTTCAGAACTGACAAAGGGATCTGGGCTGTGGAGTCAATAGAGAAGCCTTGGTTTCTGAAGTTTTTTGGCTCTCAACTCACCTATTCACAGCCAGCCTAGAGGCCTCTTCACAAATGTGTTCTGATTAGCTGTTTTAGATCCCTGTTCTTTGCAATGCTCCTTTTTCCCACTGGGATATTATTAGGACAGAAGGAGGCTAGGCAAGCTGTGGTAAGCTTTGGAGATAAGAGGACAGGGTCCAGCAAGGAGTGCAGGAAGAAGGGAATTCACTTTGGTTACCTACATAGTTCAAAGGTAGCCCTGAACCGATTCCAGTTAGGAAGTAAAGCTGGACATTCTTGTTTGGTTCTTTGGCCTTTTTAGTTTCCCTATCTGGACCCCAGATATGTGTCAGGGAAGAAATCAACCTCAGTTCTGTTCTTTCATTCTTTCTCATCTAAACTTCAGCTTCCAGGCATCGCACTGTTGTTCTGGGTGAAGTCTTGGGCTCTTCTGGCTTTTGATCGGTTTTCTTTGATTCCTCATTGTGGTTGCTATCGTCGGCCCTCTCCTCCTTCACTACTTTGGTTTCAATCATTTCCTTCTGCTGATTCTTGTTTGTAAAAGGGAAGGCCTTTATATACCTGCAGGTGGTACAAACATAAAGTTAGAGACTTCTTTGTAACACATATAACAATAGATAAGGCTTTGTCTGTGAGGCCATACTGGTACAGCCACTGGGTACCTTTACAGTATTTCAGAGATGCTAACACAGGCACACTCAATTACATCAACACATCCTCATTCTAATGGATTCATTTAGATGGGATAGTAAGCTCACAGGACAAATTTTAGGCTGTCCTCACAACCCTCCCACCAAAAGCAAAGAATCAAAAATTAAATAATGCATATACATTTTCCCCTAGATGTCAGTCTTTTCCTTTTTCTCCCTTTGATTTCCAAAGGGACAGCCATTAACAAATATGATACATATGTGCTGAAATCGTAGGAAAGACTGGGTGGTAGGGAGGAGCGGTGAGACAAGGGAGAAATATTTACAATATAAGAGGGCTGCTATCTCCATTTTGACCAAAAAATGCTATTAACAACTTTGAAAAAACATAAGATAGGGATTTAACAAAGATTACAAGACTAACGATGTGCCAGCAACTCTACCTTTTTTTTTTTTGTTTTTTTGTATTTTTCTGAAGCTGGAAATGGGGAGAGACAGTCAGACAGACTCCCGCATGCGCCCGATTGGGATCCACCCGGCACACCCACCAGGGGGCGATGCTCTGCCCCTCCGGGGCGTCGCTCTGCTGCGACCAGAGCCACTCTAGCACCTGGGGCAGAGGCCAAGGAGCCATCCCCAGCGCCCAGGCCATCTTTGCTCCAATGGAACCTCGCTGTGGGAGGGGAAGAGAGAGACAGAGAGGAAGGAGAGGGGGAGGGGTGGAGAAGCAGATGGGCGCTTCTCCTGTGTGCCCTGGCCGGGCATCGAACCCAGGACTTCTGCACGCCAGGCCGACGCTCTACCACTGAGCCAACCGGCCAGGGCCCAACTCTACCTTTTGATGTAACAAACTCCAAGACCAGCTGCAGCAGCAAAGAAGAGGAGCGCGAGCACCAGCAGAGCCGTGGGGACACCTGGAAGAAACATAGTACGTATATGGTGTGTGGGTCCTTCACTTAGACATTGTTGTGACTGCTCTTCTAGCGACTCCCCTTATGCATGATCAAGACACAGTGAAGGAGAAAAGTCTTTTCTGTGACTACACAGGCATCGCTTAGGATGTTGGATCCACTTCTGCTTCTTTGCTTCTTGCCTATAGAACCCTTGGCCTTGCCTCTTATATTCTTTCTGTTTTATAAGTTGCAATATGACAGAAAAAGTCCATTATCTCTCTGTGGCCTTGAAAGTTTGGAACTAATTAAGTATAAGACCTTCATTTTTAAATAAGAAAACAGACTTTCTAATCATATGCATTTAAGGTACAAGTATATATTATATATTTTACAAAGAACTTCTACATATTAATAGATAGTAATTTATTTTTAAAAGTCTTTGAGTTTTAAAAGTGAAATTATTTTGTACTTATGATTTTTAATCAACATTGTTTAGAGCTATCAAGTTCTATGACTATGGAAGTTGAGTTTGCATTAAGCTTTTATTTGTATTTGGTAAGTCCTGAGTGCTCAATCTAGAGACAGCCTAGTTTCTATGTATTGTCTATTACACACGTGCACGCGCACACACACACACAATGCTGATACAGAAAGTTTTACCTCCAAACCCAACATCTTCATTCTTAAATGCTGCTTTATATTCAGTATGTGGTTCAGTTTTTGTAGATGTGGTGGTAGTTTCCATTAAAACTTCTGTTATGCAAATTAATTTTCTTTTCCGCGGAGAAGTAGAAGTCAGAGCAGGAGTAGGAGTGAGAGGAAGTGTAGGAGAGTCAGGTACATCAGTTGATGATGCCACGTGTATATTGTCACTGCCAACATTTTCTGTTGTGTATATTGCAGTTTGAGTGTTGAATATAGGATCTGTGGTGGTGATAATTTCTGGAAGGCATGAGTTAATCCAAATATCTGTTGGGGAAGGAAAAGTGAAATAATAAGTAATTATTATAATAGCCTCCTTACTGGTCTTCCTGTCTTACTGCTCTCTAGTCCTCATATAGCTGGAATGGTCTTACAAAAAATACATATCTACTCATATCACTTTCTTCCTTAGAACCCTTCGGTGACTGCCTCTACTGCATGGCCTGTAAGGTCCTACATGATTTAGCCCTGCTGACATCACTAGCCTCATTTGATCAGCCTTACTCTCATTTTTCCTACCATACCGAAATTCCTTCAGTTCTTTGATATGCTTTCTCGTACATCTTTCTCAAGCCTTTGACCCTGATGCTTTCTTCACCTGTAAGACTCTTTGCTCCCTCTTTATTACTAACCCTGACTTGTCCTTCAGGTCTCAGCTTTAACATTCTTTCTTAGGCAGACTTTATGACTAGATTGGGTCCCTAGGTACATGTTCTTGTACTTCCTTGTATTTCCCTTGTCACGGTTTTCATTATACTGCTCCCCACTGCTCTATCTTGGTCATCATGATATTTGCACTATACTTGGCATGTAGCACATGATCATTTGATAAATGAAGGAAGGAATAGATATGATGTCACTTCAGGAAAAAGTTCTAAAACCAGATTTCTCCATGTTCATCAAAAAAGAAAGGGAGAGGTAAGGGAGAAACATAGGTTTGCTTTTCAATCTGTTGAATGTGGTAGAGAGGAAACTAACACTTGTTGAATATTTTGCTCTGAGTCATCATAGCACTTCATTTAACAATTTTATCAAACCCTCATTTATATAAAAGGAAATTGAAGTTCAGAGAAACCAAATGACTTGCCCAAAGTCACAGAACTAGTATACGGCAGAGCCGTGAATATATTATAATATGAATTTGCATTCATTTATAATCCCTAGTTATTTGTGGCAGTGGGTAGCATCAGCTGGAATTTTAGCTATGAAGAAAAATCAGTCCATTTATTTTTGAAAATTAAATTATTGATCAAGGTCATGCATATTATAGTACTGATTAAACGTTTGACTACAAATGCATTCAGTCAGAATTTTATGCTATTCATTTACTTTGAAAGACCTCTATTCAGATAGACATCATTTTTTATTTTCTCTACCCTGAACTTTTAGCTACATTTCCCATTTTTGAGCAATGCTGAGTTCTTTCCACAGAAAATGAACATTTTTTAATATCAGGGGTGGGGAACTACTGAGCACAATATACTGTGTTGGGAGTTGAAAATATAGAGACAAGTAAGCCATAGTCCCTGTTTCTGGGAGGACAGACTATTTTGATAAGGATAAGGGGAGATCACTAGGGATTCACAGAGGATATGGCATTTGGGAAGGGTATGGAGGGTTAATATGTTCATTCAACACATTTATTGAGCTCCAATTTTGTGCAGGCACTGTTCTAGTTGCTAGGGACATGGTGCAAACAAGACAAAGTCCCTGCTTGTAAGGAGATAATATGCTGTTGGAAGGGCAGTGATAATATTTTTTTTAAAAGCCAGAAATGTCAAAGGATGCTAAATGTTGAGAAGAAAATTGAACAGGATAAATATATATTAAACTGTAAGGGGTTGGGAATGGGGGAAGATACTCTGGATAGGGTGATAAGAGAAAATCTTTTTGTGTAGGTGATACTTAAGCTGAGACCTGAATAATGGATAGTAGCCAGTCATTGAAGATCTATGGCAAAAGAATTGCAAGTAAGGAGAAAAGGAAGTTCAAGAGCCTAAAGTTGAGTGAATTCAGAATGTTTAATGGGAACCCCCCCCCCCAGAATGGCTGGAACTGAGGAGCAACTCATTTAATATGGAAGAGGCACTAGAATATCCCAGTTAACAGGAATAAGCATGATCTAAGAATCCAGAAGTTTGAAAGTGTAGTTATGTTGGAAATATGACAAGAAGCACAGTGTGGCTGGAGAGTAGGATGTGTATATGATTGGCAGCATGAAAGACTGAAGGCAGGACACGAGACTGGGAATATAGTTTGGAGGCAGAGTATTGAAATACATAACTGTCATGTTAAAGAATTTGGAATTTATTCTGTAGAAGCAGGAATTTTCAACTTGGGTCCACAAACTGATATGCTAAAGTTCTCAACTGATATACAAAAGTTCTCATATATGCCCACTTTTATGTGCAGAAGGCACATATTCTCAAATGGGAAGTTATCCAAGATTGTGGAGCGGTTGAGTAACATAATTATTAGTGGAGGTGTGTGGAGGATGAAATACAGAGGGGGATATAGTACAATCCAGTAATAAAGACAGGGATGATTGCAGTGAAATAGGGGAATCCAGAAGCATTTGGAGTCCTAGAATTAGATTTTAGAGACCTTCTAGGGAAAAGTGATTCTCTACCTTGGTTTTGGGTTAGACTCATCTTGAAAGCTTTAAGAAAATATTAGCCCTGGCTGGTGGTTCAGTAGATAGAGTGCTGGCCCAGTGTATGGACATCCCGGGTTCGATTCCTGGTCAAGGCACACAGGAGAAGTGACCATCTGCTTCCCCCTTCCTCCTCCTTTTCTCCTTCTTCTCCTCCTGTAGCCAGTGGCTCAATTGGTTCAAGCATGGCCCTGGGCACTGAGGATAGCTTAGATCAGTGGTTCTCAACCTGTGGGTCGCGACCCCAGTGGGGGTCGAGTGACCAAAACACAGGGGTCACCTAAAGCCATCAGAAATACATATTTTATTTTAAAATGTATTGTATAATAAATATGTATTTTCCGACGGCTTTAGGCAACCCCTGTGTTTTGGTCATTTGACCCCCACTGGGGTCGTGACCCACAGGTTGAGAACTGCTGACTTAGATAGTCTGAGCGTGTCAGCCTCAGGCACTGAGGAGAGCTCGGTTGGTCTGAGCATCAGCCCCAGACGGGGTTACCGGGTGGATCCTGGTTGGGGCACATGTGGGAGTCTGCCTCACTATCTTCCCTCCCCTCACCTGAAATAAAAGAAGAAAATATTGATGCCCTGGACCCATTCTGGGCCTATGTTATCACCATGGAAGGTGCTACAGGGAAGTAACATGATTTAAAGTTTAAATCCTGGCTCTTTCCTTTATTGATTGTGACCATAGCATGGTACACTCTAAGCATCAAGTACCTCTCATGGAAAGTGGAAATAATACACTTGTATCCTTTTATTGAGAATTAATGAGATAGTAAATGTGTAGGACCTAGCATAATGTGTGGGCAGAATAAGAATTAGTTTATAGTGTGAGAGAGCAATAGCAGTCTGGTTCTGTGATTCCTAACTGTTCTAGGACACAGTGTATCTCACTTGGAAGTGGTAGGACCTGGCTCTCCTTCCCTTCCAATTGCTCTGGTAGATATTAAACACAGAGTAAGGTTGGAGTCCAAGAGGAAAAGTGGAAGTAAGGGTATAGGAAGGCTTCCTGGAGAAGATGGGAAGATGGCACTTGAGATTTGAATAAAGAGAAGGAGTTAGCTGTGTGGAAAAGGATGAGCACTGTGGCAGAAGGAACAGCATGAAACAGATGGTGCATGCAGAACTTTAAAAGCACTTAGGTCTGATCCTCAAAGTTCACAAAGATAACAATAAGAAAGACAATTAGGATAAAATTGAGAATCAGGATTAAAATTATTCTAATTCCCCCGACTTCACAAGATAGTAATAAAAAAAGAAATTATAAAAACAAAGAAGCATGGGATAAGTTGAGGATTGGCATTAGAATATGAGTTAGAACAACTCTGATTCTCACAAAGATATCAAACAGAAGCAAGTAAAGCTAATCTATTTCAAAATGATAATATAACCACACATAGTAGTGAGGTTTTTTTTTCAAGGTGCTTTTGTGCACAATTCTCTGTCAGTACATCTTTAGAGGGATAGCTTCCAAAGACTGAAAGAAATGCAAAATATCTTAAATTCTACTCAGTAGGTTTATTATTCCTAATGTTGACTTTAATTTTGAAACTATTGTAGAACAAGAAAATATATTAATAATATTTATTGGGAACTAAAATGTTTCATATAAAGAAAAAGAAAGATACAAATAATACAAAGTTAACTAAGGAAAAACTTGAATTGTTAAATTTTAGTTATAAGCCCTGGCCAGTTGGCTCAGTGGTAGAGAGTCAGTAGGTGGAAGTCTTGGGTTCGATTCCTGATCAGGCCACATGGAAGAAGCAACCAATTGCTTCTCTACCCCTCTCCCTTTTCTCTCCTCCAAGTACTGAGGATGGCTCCATGGCCTCTCCTCAGGCACTAAAATAGTTCAGTTGCTAAGCAACAGAGCAGCGGCCCCAAATGGGTAGAACATCACCCAGTAGGGGGCTTGCCAAGGGGATCCTGGTCAGGGCTCATGCAGAAGTCTGTCTCTCTGTCTCCTTGCCTCTCACTTAATAAAAAAAGATTGAGTTATAAATATCAATAAAAAGCCATAAAATATATGTGTGTGTGTGTGTGTGTGTGTGTGTGTGTATACTATGTGTGTGTTAGGGGAAATCACCAAGAGGTTGTGACTGCTGGTTGTCCTGTGGGTTAAACCTGGATAATAGAAGTTTCTTCTCCCCCTCATCATCTTTGGAATGTGTGCCTGGAACAGAGAATTTACAAAATGAGCCTGAGACATGTTATTATATCAGAAACTAAGGAATTGATTTAAAAAAAAGTAATGGAATTAATGACAAAATCAACTAGAAGGGGCTTCCACTTGCCAATTTTGGGACAATTTGAGCATCAAAAAGAACAAAATCTTGTAAAATTTATTATACATATTGAACACATGAAGTAAAATGCCATTTGTCCATGATAGTATAAGGGGGAGGGAAGTGATGTGTGTATGTGAGAGAGAGTGAGGGAAAGGGAGAGTGAGAGAAAAACTTTCTTCTTTATCAATGGTGCCAGCTAATAAATGAAGAATAAAGAATAGATTTAGAAAAGTAACTATTTAAATTAAAAAAAATTTTTTTTAGAGGGAAAGGGAGGGAGAGAGATCAATTTGTTGTTCCACTCATTTATGCATTCATCAGTTGCTCCTTATGTGCATTGATTGGGGATAGAACCCATAACCTTGACATGCTGGGATGAGCTGTAATCAACCAATTTGGCCAAGGCCACCATTTTTATTTTTTAAAGAGATAGAACAAAGCTCTGGCTGGTGGCACAGTGGATAGAGCACCACCCCAGAGCACTGAGGTTACTGGTCACCAGCTGGATCCAAGGTGGTTAAAGCCACAGTCAGGTCTTGACACTGATGGTGCAAACCTGATCTGAGGGCACCGGCTCCACCCTCAAGGTTGCCTGTTCAAGCCCTAGTCAGGGTACATATGAGAAGCAATCAGTGGCACAACTAAGTGGAGCAATGAGTTGATGCCCCCCCAACAATTCTCCCCTCCTTCCTCTCTCTCTTTCAAAAAGAAATAGAACAAAAATGTATAGATTTGTATGGAATCACAAAAGCCAAAGCAATCCTGAGAAAGAAAAGGACAAAACTGGAGGTATCACACTCACTGCTTTCAAATTATACTATAAAACAACAATCAAAACAACATGGTATTGGCAAAAAAACAAACACAGAGACCAATGAAGCAAAATTGAGAGCCCATGTACATGGGCAAATAATTTTCAACAAAGGAGCCAAAAACAAACAATGGAGAAAAGAAAGCCTCTTCAATAAACCATGCTGGGAAAATTGGAAAGCTACATGCAAAATATAAAATTAGACTGCTGTTTGTCCCCTGTACAAAAATTAATTCAAAATGGACCAAAGATATAAATATAAGACCTGAAACAATAAATTACATAAAAGAAAACACATGGACCTAAACTTATGGACCTGATCTTAGGATTTTATGAATTTGACTCCAAAGGCAAGGGAAGTAAAAGCAAAAATAAATGAATAAGACTATATCAAACTAAAAAGCTTCTGCACAGGAAAAGAACCATGAACAAAACAAAAGGCGACCAACCAAATGAGAGAAGATAGTTTCAAACAATAGCTCTGACCAAGGGTTAATATTCAAATATACAAAGAACTCATACAATTCAAGCCCTCCTAAACAAACAGCCCAATTAAAAAGTGGGAAGAGGACCTGAAAAGACACTTCTCCCCAGAGAAATTAAGACACTTCTCCCAAGAAGACACACAAATGACCAACAGACATATGAAAAGATTCTCAGCTTTACTGTTAAGGAAATGCAAATTGAAACTACATCTCACTATACACCACACCTCTTAGAATGGCTATTATTGACAAGATGAGAAATAACAAGTATTGGAGAGGTTGTAGAGGAAAAGGAACACTCATTCACTGCTGGTTGGGTGTACACTGGTACAGCCATTATGAAAAAGTGTATGGAGGCTCTTCAAAAGATTAAGAATAGAGTTACCATATGACCCAGCAAGCCCTATTCTGGGCATCTATCAAAAAAACTAAAAAACATACCTGAATGCCCTAGGCAGCAGCAGCAGAGAGGTTGGCGGGCCTGCAGACAGACCACAACTAGGGAACACAGAGGCCACATTCAGTGGACCCCAGTGGCCAAACCTTCTTTTACAAAGATGAAATGAGAAGGCAGAGAAATGCAACATGAATGAAACAAGAGAAATAACCAGAAAAAGACCTGAATGAGTCATATGTAACATAATTACCAGATGCAGAGTTTAAAATAAAAATTGATAGGATGCACAAAGATCTTAGAACAACAATAAATGGTCATTAGAAACACCTAAGTAAAGAGATAGCAAATATAAAAGGACATTGAAATAATAAAAAAGAATCAGTCAGAAATGACAAATAGGCCCTGGCCTGTTGGCTCAGCGGTAGAGCGTCGGCCTAGCGTGCGGAGGACCCGGGTTCGATTCCCGGCCAGGGCACACAGGAGAAGCGCCCATTTGCTTCTCCACCCCTCCGCCGCGCTTTCCTCTCTGTCTCTCTCTTCCCCTCCTGCAGCCAAGGCTCCATTGGAGCAAAGATGGCCCGGGCGCTGGGGATGGCTCTGTGGCCTCTGCCTCAGGCGCTAGAGTGGCTCTGGTCGCAACATGGCGACGCCCAGGATGGGCAGAGCGTCGCCCCTGGTGGGCAGAGCGTCGCCCCTGGTGGGCGTGCCGGGTGGATCCCGGTCGGGCGCATGCGGGAGTCTGTCTGACTGTCTCTCCCTGTTTCCAGCTTCAGAAAAATGAAAGAAAAAAAAAAAAAAAGAAATGACAAATACAATATCAGAAATGAAGAACACAATGGAAGAAATTAAAAGCAGGATGGATGAAGCTGAGAATCGAATCAGCGAGTTAGAGGACAAGATAAATAAAGGCACAGAAGCAGAGCAGAAAAAAGAAAAGAGACTCAAAAAGTCTGAGGAAACTCTAAAAGAGCTCTGTGACAACATGAAGAGAAATAACATCTGAATCATAGGGGTTCATGAAGAAGAGAAAGAACAAGGGATAGAGACTTTGTTTAAACATATCATAGCTGAAAACTTCCCTAAATTAAGGCAGGAAAATGTCTCACAAGTTCAAGAAGCACAGAGAACTCCATTAAAGAGAAACCCAAAGAAATCTACACCAAGACACATCATAATTAAAATACCAAAGCTAAGTGATAAAGAGAAAACATTAGAAGCTGCTAGAAAAAAAAAGGCTATCACCTACAAAGAAGCCACCATAAGGATGACTTCTGACTTCTTAACAGAAACACTTGAGTCCAGAAGGGAATAGCAAGAAATACTCAAAATAATGCAGAACAAGAGCCTACAACCAAGACTACTTTATCCAGCAAAGCTATTGTTTAAAATTGAAGGACAAATAAAAAGCTTCCCAGACAAAAAAATACTCGAGAAATTCACTACAACCAAACCAATGCTGCAAGAAATGTTAAGGGGCCTGTTGTAAACAGATCAAAGGGGAAAAAGAATATAGCAAAAGAGGAATACAGTTTTAAAGAATAAAATGGCAATAAACAACTACATATCAATAATAACCTTAAATGTAAATAGATTAAATGATCCAATCAAAAGACATAGGGTAGCTACATGGATAAGAAAACAGGACCCATACATATGCTGTCTACAAGAGACCTTAAAACAAAAGATGCATATAGACTGAAAATTAAAGGATGGAAAAAAAATATTTTATGCAAATGGAAATGAAAAAAAAGCTAGGGTAGCAATACTATATCAGACAAAATGGACTTCAAAACAAAGGCTATAGTAAGAGATAAAGAAGGTCACTACATAATGATAAAGGGAGCAATCCAACAGGAAGATATAACTGTTATAAATATCTATGCACCTAATATAGGAGCACCTAAATATATAAAGCAGACTTTGATGGATTCAAAGGGTGAGATCAACAGCAATACTATAATATTAGGGGATTTCAATACCCCACTAACATCACTAGATAATCCTCAAGAAAGAAAAGTAACAAAGAAACAGCAGACTTAAAGTACACACTAGATTAGCTAGATTTAACAGATATGTTCAGAACCTTTTACCCTAAAGCAGCAGAATATACATGCTTTTCAAGTGCCAATGGTATATTCTCTAGGATAGACCACATGTTATGGCACAAAAGTGGTCTCAACAAATTTAAGAAGATTGAAATCATATCAAGCACTTTCTCTGATCACAATGGCATGAAACTAGAAATCAACCACAACAGAAAAACTGAAAAATACTCAAACACTTGGAAACTAAATAGCATATTATTAAATAACAAATAGGTTAACAATGAAATCAAAGAAAAAAATTCCTAGAAATAAACGATAACGAGCATACATCAACTCAAAATTTATGGGACACAGCAAAAGCAGTCCTCAGAGAGAAGTTCATAGCATTACAGGCATACATTAAGAAGCTAGAAAAAGCTCAAATAAACAACTTGACCCTGCATCTAGAAGAGCTAAAAAAAGAACAGGAAGTAAAGCCCAGAAGTAGTAGAAGGAAGAAAATAATAAAGATCAGAGTGGAAATAAATGACATAAAGACTAAAGAAACAATACAGAGGATCAATGTTCCAGGAGCTGGTTCTCTGAAAAGGTAAACAAGATCGATGAACCTTTAACCAGACTCACCAAGAAAAAAAGAGAGGACTAAAATAAATAAAATTAGAAATGAGAGTGGAGAAATAACAACTGACACAACAGAAATACAAAATATTGTAAGAAAATACTATAAAGAACTGTATGCTAAAAAACTAGACAACCTAGAGGAAATAGACAAATTTCTTGAAACATATAATCTTTCAAAAATTAATCTGAAAGAATCAGAAAACCTAAACAGACCAATTACAACAAATGAGATAAAAAAAAGTTATCAAAAAACTCCCAAAAAAGAAAAGTCCTGGGCCTGATGGCTTCACAAGTGAACTCTACCAAATATTCAAAGAAGAACTATCCTATCCTTCTCAAGCTATTTCAAAAAATTCAAGAGGAAGGAAGACTTCCAAGCTCCTTTTATGAGGCAAGCATAATTCTGATTCCAAAACCAGGCGAGACAACACAAAGAGAGAAAATTATAGGCCAATATACTTGATGAATTTAGATGCTAAAATCCTCAACAAAATATTAGCAAACCAGATCCAGCAATATATGAAAAAAATCATACACCATGATCAAGTGGGATTTATTCTTGGGAGGCAAGGCTGGTACAATATTTGCAAATCTATCAATGTGATTCAACACATAAACAAAAGGAAGAAGAAAAACCACATGATAATTTCAATAGATGCAAAAAAAAGCATTTTATAAAGTCAATCACCCATTCATGATCAAAACTCTTAGCAAAGTAGGAATACAGGAAACATACCTCAACATGATAAAGACCATCTATAACAAACCCACAGCCAACATCATACTCAATGGGCAAAAATTAAAAGTAATCTCCTTAAGATCAGAGACAAAACAGGGGTGCCCCCTTTCACCACTCTTATTCAACATAATTCTGGAAGTCCTAGCCACAGCAATCAGACAAGAAGAAAATAAAAAGCATCCAAATTGGAAAAGAAGAAGTAAAACTATCATTATTTGCAGATGATATGATATTGTATATAGAAAACCCTAAAGTCACAGTCAAAAAACTACTGGACCTGATAAATGAATTCAGCAAGGTGGCAGGATATAAATTAATACTCAGAAATCAGAAGCATTTTTATACATTAACAATGAACTGTCAGAAAAAGAAATGAAGGAAAAAATCCCCTTCACCATTGCAACCAAAACAATAAAGTATCTAGGAATAAATTTAACCGGGGAGATTAAAGACTTGTACTTGGAAAATTATAAAACATTGATAAAAGAAATCAGGGAAGATACAAACAAGTGGAAGCATATACTGTGCTCATGGTTAGGAAGAATAAACATCATTAAAATGTCTGTATTACCCAAAGCAATTTATAAATTTAATGCAATACCAATTAAAATACTAATGACATACTTTAAAGATATAGAACATATATTCCAGAAATTTATATGAAACCAAAAGAGAACACAAATAGCCTCAGCAATCTTGAAAAGGAAGAATAAAGTGGGAGGTATCACACTTCCGGATATCAAGTTATACTACAAGGCCATTGTACTCAAAACAGCTTGGTACTGGCATGAGAATGGGCATATAGATCAATGGAACAGAACAGAGAAACCAGAAATAAACCCACACCTTTATGAACAACTGATATTTGACAAAGGAGGTAAGAGCATACAGTGGAGTAAAGACAGCCTCTTCAACAAATTGTGTTGGGAAAATTGGACAGCTACCTGCAAAAAAAATGAAACTAGATTACCATCTTACACCATTTACAAAAATAAACTCAAAATGGATAAAAGACTTAAATGTAAGCTGTAAAAACATTAGCATCTTAAAAGAAAACATAGGCAGTAAGCTCTCCGACATCTCTCGCAGCAATATATTTGTTGATTTATCTCCATGGGCAAATGAAATAAAAGACAGTATAAACAAACAGACTATATCAAACTGAAAAGCTTTTGCGCAGCTAAAGACAATAAGAACAGAATAAAAGACAAACTACACAATGGGAGAATATATTTGACAATATGTCTGATAAGGGGTTAATAACCAAAATTTATAAAGAACTTGTAAAACTCAATACCAGAAAGACAAACAATCCAATCAAAAAATGGGCAAAGGAAATGAATAGACACTTCTCCAAAGAGAACATACAGGCATATGAAAAATGCCTCAACATCACTAATCATTAGAGAAATGCAAATTAAAACCACAATGTGATCTCACCTCACACCAGTCAGAATGGCGCTCATCAACAAAACAACACAGAATAAGTGCTAGCAGGAATGTGGAGAAAAGGGAACCCTCCTGCACTGCTGGTGGAATGCAGACTGGTGCAGCCACTGTGGAAAACAGTATGGAGATTCCTCAAAAAATTAAAAATCAAAATGCCTTTTTACCCAGCTATCCCACTTTTAGGAATATACCCCAAGAACACCATAGCACTGTTTCAAAAGAAAAAATGCACCCCCATGTTTATGGCAGCATTGTTCACAATAGCAAAGAGCTGGAAACAGCCCAAGTGTCTGTCGGTGGATGAGTGGATTAAAAAGCTTTAGTACATATATACTACGGAATACTACTCAGCCATAAGAAATCGGATCATTTACAACAACATGGATGGACCTTGGTAACATTATAGTGAGTGAAATAAGTCAATCAGAAAAAACTAAGAACTATAGGATCCCATTCATAGGTGGGACATAAAAATGAGACTCAGAGACATGGACAAGAGTATGGAGGTTACAAGGGGTGGGGAGGAGGAGAGGAAAGGGGTTGGGGGAGGGAAGGGGTACAAAGAAAACCAGTTAGAAGGTGATGGAAGACAATTGGACTTTGGGTGATGGGAATGCAGCATAATCAATTGTCAAAATAACCTGGAGATGTTTTCTCTGAACATATGTACCCTAATTTATCAATGTCAGCCCATTAAAATTAATAAAAAAAGAAAAAACTGAAAAACATTAAAAAGATATATGGACCCCTATGTTCACTGCAGCATTATTTATGGTGGCCAGGACATGGAAAAAACCAAGTGTCCTTCAATAGAGGATTGGATAAATAAAAGTGCGATAAATATATACAGTGGAATACTCAGTCATAAGAAAAGATGAAATATTGAAATTTACTACAACAAGGATGGATCTGGAGAATATCATGCTAAGCAAAATAAGTCAGACAGAAAAAGTCAAGAACTATATGATTTTACTCATATGTGGGATATAGAACTGAAAGCAACAAGTGGAAAAACAAGAAAAGAAAACTTATAAAAACAGACCACAGTACGGTGGTTACCAGGGGCAAAGGGAAAAGGGGTAGTAAAGGGTAAAGTGGGTGAAATGTATGGTGACAGAAGATGATTTGACTTTGGTTGGTAATCCCACAATGCAGTATACAGATGATGTATTATAGAATTGTACACTTGAAACCTATATAATTTTATTAACCAAATGTCACCCTAATACATTTAATTTTAAAAATATAAATACAAAATAAAACACAGAAAAAAATAACTATTTTTTCAGCCTCTGATATAATAACTGATTCCAACAAAGGTCATCCATGACTGCTTAAACAATTAGGTAAAAGATAGTTGGGGGGATGACGTCAGAGTAATGGCGGGGTAGGAAGCGATACCGATAAATCTCCCCCAAAACTCAACAAGATCTTCAACCAGAAACAGAAAAACCTATACTTGGAGCTTCCAGATGCTTCGCAATACACCCAAAGGTATGATTGAGTGAAAAATTGGCTAAATATATAACCAAACCCCGAAGGAAATAGGGAGTAAGAAATGCTCCGCCTTCCTCACTAACCTAAACAGGGCGGCTTTCTCTGGTAACTGTGAATATAGAAACTGAGGCGGGCAAAGGGGGTGAATAGATCCAGGCCGCCGCAGCACAAACGGCCGAACCAGGCTGTGGCACAGAGATCCAAGCCGAGGAAAATCTGATCCTGTGGCAACCCGGGCAATACAAGCTAACACTCGCGCCAAACCCAAACAAAGAAAGACAAGCGGAGCGGCCATTTTACCCGGTCTCCTGGTCGGTGCGCAGTTAGTGGGCGAGAATTTCTTCCTAGGCCCCGAGAGTGGGTGCCCGTGTTGCCCCACAGAGAGGCAGGGTCAGAGGCCTTTCTGTGGGCCGAGGACAGAGTCTCTGGGCAGCCCCAGCGCCCTGGGAAAGCCACGCACGGGAGGGAGTGAGAACTAATTTCAACGGTGGAGATTTTCCGTGCTGGTGAGGGTTTCACTCAGAGGGAACCGCGGCCGGCCTCATATCCTGGTTTGCGCGCGCAGATAAGGAGTGAGTGATTCCTCCGAGTGCCTCGGCAGTGCGCGCCCGTGTTATCGCAGAGAGGGGCAGAGTCAGGGGCCTTTGTGTGGGCCAAAGCAGAATCTCGAGCCGCCCCAGCGCCTTGCAAAAGCCGCGCACGGGGACGGAGCGAGACTCAATTCCAACGCTGCAACTTTTCCCTGCGGTTGGGGGTTTCACTCAGAGCGTGAGACTGCTGGCTGGATATCCTGGTCGCAGACAGTGAGTGAGAGTTTCCTCCAAGCGCCCCCCAGAAGTGGGCGCCCGCTTGTGTTACCGGACAGAGTGGCAGAGCCAGTGATCTTTGAGTGGGCGGAAAGCCCGCCTGATTATGCTAGCAGCTCTGACTGACTGAGCCTTACCCAGAGCCCTGTGCTGAGTGGAAATAGAGTGGGGAGTTGCCAGCTCTTTGAGCCTCTTACTATCCAGGCAGAGGCAGCAGCAACCCCATAGCTGGATTATCAGGCTACTAATTGAGGAAGGAAAGACTAGGAGAAAGGCTCCAGGAACATGGACTCTCTCACTGTCGGAGCCTATAAATGCTAATGAGCCTCGACTCCCACGAGACTAAAGCACAATACATGACATTGCCATAGAGACTTATCAACTGCAAGCCTCTACCTGAGCGTGCCAAAGGGGCAGAACCTGGGGTACAGAGTCACCGACCAGGAAGAGGGAGAGAAAAGAAAAAGCAAGAAGATAACCTCTCAAAATCAAGAATAATCTGCAGACTTTATAACCTATCACATGTTATTATATTTGTTCGTTTGTTTCTCTTATCTTCATTCTTGATACTTTTTTTTCCTCCTCCAATTTGGCCGATTAACTCTCTACTGGTCTTACTCTCTCCTCTCCTTGAACTACACTACACATAAGTGTTACATCTCCCATTATCTTTTCTCTTCTCTTCCTTTCTCTCTATGAGGGTTGCACTCCAAAACCCTTAACTCTCTCTCTCTCTCTCCTTTCTTTTTTCTTCTTTTAGTGGTTCCCTCTTTTTTTTCTCTCTCTCTCTTTCTTTTCTCCCTCTATATTAGTTTCTTCCTTTGTCCTTTACATCTCCTCTCATTCAAACCTCAATAACAAACAAATTATCTTATCTGGGACTCAAACCTATGTTTGTGGCATTTTGGGGGGTTTTTACTTCACCTTTTTAACTCACTAGCAGTGCTCCCATCCCTGGCTCTCCATATTATCTAGTTCTTGTTCCACTAAATACAATAGTAAGTTTTTAATTTGTCCCCCCATTTTTCCGTTTTCCTCTTATTCCTCTCATCATAACTCTTAGACAACCAACACCTAAAAGCAAATCATTTTATTCTTGACCCAAATTTTTTCCTTATTTGCTTTTTGTGGGTCCATACGCTCTTTTTTTTTTTTCTTTTTTTCTTTTTTTTTTTCCTTTTTTTCTTTTTTGCCCCTTTATTACTTTTCCCCAATTCAGGCCCTCCATCACAGGCATTGTTTGTTATAACTCACAGTCCACCACAAGATTTTCTCAAGAAAGAGGGGAGAGGAGAGGAGAGGAAAAAAGGAGGGGGGGAATAATTTCCTTTTTTTAAAAAATTTTTATTTTATTTTATTTTTCTTTATTTCATTATTAATTTTTTTTTAAAAAACAACTCTTTTCGATTTTTTATTTTTTTATTTTTTTTAACTTTTTATTCTTTATTAAATCTCATTAATACTATCAACAAAAACACCCTCAGATGCCATTAAGGAAGAGAAAATCGAATATCATGGATACAAAAGAAAGAGAGGTAACACAGCTAGATGAGGAAAAATCTATGGAGAAAAAATTTAATATATTGGAAACCTTGGAGCTAAATGACAGAGAATTCAAGATAGAAATACTAAAAATCCTCCGAGATATACAAGAAAACACAGAAAGGCAATTTAGGGAGCTCAGAAAACAACTCAATGAACACAAAGAATATATGTCCAAGGAAATTGAAACTATAAAAACAAATCAAACAGAGATGAAAAACTCAATTCATGAGCTGAAAAACGAAATAACAAGCTTAGCTAATAGAACAGGTCAGATAGAAGAGAGGATTAGTGAAATAGAAGACAAGCAACTTGAGGCACAACAGAGAGAAGAAGAAAGAGACTCAAAAATTAAAAAAAATGAGATAGCCCTACAAGAATTATCTGACTCCATCAAAAAGAATAACATAAGAATAATAGGTATATCAGAAGGAGAAGAGAGAGAAAATGGAATGGAGACCATACTCAAACAAATAATAGATGAGAACTTCCCAAGCCTGTGGAAAGAACTAAAGCCTCAAGTTCAAGAAGCAAACAGAACTCCGAGTTTTCTTAAACCCAACAAACCTTCTCCAAGGCATATCATAATGAAATTGACACAAACCAACAGCAAAGAAAAAATTCTCAAGGCAGCCAGGGAAAAGAAGAATACAACATATAAAGGAAGGCCCATTAGATTATCATCAGATTTCTCAGCAGAAACTCTACAAGCTAGAAGAGAGTGGACCCCAATATTTAAAGTCCTGAAAGAGAGGAACTTTCAGCCACGAATACTATACCCATCAAAGCTATCCTTCAAATACGAAGGAGAAATAAAAACATTCACAGATACAGAAAAGATGAGGGAATTTATCATCAGAAAACCCCCACTCCAGGAATTACTAAAGGGGGTTCTCCAATCAGATACAAAGAACAAAAAAAAAAAAAACAGAGCCACAAGTAAAAGCTCCAAGAAGAACACAATAAAACCAAATTTAAACTGTGACAACAACAAAAAGAAAGAGGGGGAGAAGATGGAGATTAACAGTAGCAAAGGACGATGGAGTGCAAAAGTACTCACAAAATAGTTCGCTACAATGAACAGGGTAGGGACCCTTTTCATTACTCAAAGGTAACCACCATTGAAAAAACCACCACAGAAGCACATGAGATAAAAAAGATAGCAACAGAGGAAAGATGTATGGAATACAACCAAATAAAAACAAAAGATAGAAAAACGAAAGAGAAGGATCAAACAAGACACAAAACTAACAGAAAGCAAGATATAAAATGGCAATAGGGAACTCACAAGTATCAATAATTACACTAAATGTAAACGGATTAAACTCACCAATAAAAAGGCACAGAGTAGCAGAATGGATTAAAAAAGAAAATCCAACTGTATGCTGCCTACAGGAAACTCATCTAAGTAACAAGGATAAAAACAAATTCAAAGTGAAAGGCTGGAAAACAATACTCCAAGCAAATAACATCCAAAAAAAAGCAGGTGTAGCAATACTCATATCGGATAATGCTGACTACAAGACAGGAAAAGTACTCAGAGACAAAAATGGCCATTTCATAATGGCTAAGGGGACACTGAATCAAGAAGACATAACAATTCTTAATATATATGCACCAAACCAAGGAGCACCAAAATATATAAGACAGCTACTTATTGATCTTAAAACAAAAACTGACAAAAATACAATCATACTTGGAGACCTCAATACACCGCTGACGGCTCTAGATCGGTCATCCAAACAGAGAATCAACAAAGACATAGTGGCCTTAAACAAAACACTAGAGCACCTGGATATGATAGACATCTACAGGACATTTCATCCCAAAGTGACTGAGTATACATTTTTCTCCAGTGTACATGGATCATTCTCAAGAATTGACCATATGTTGGGCCACAAAAACAACATCAGCAAATTCAGAAAAATTGAAGTTGTACCAAGCATATTTTCTGATCATAAAGCCTTGAAACTAGAATTCAACTTCAAAAAAGAGGAAAAAAATCCCACAAAAATGTGGAAACTAAACAACATACTTTTAAAAAATGAATGGGTCAAAGAAGAAATAAGTGCAGAGATCAAAAGATATATACAGACTAATGAAAATGACAATACGACATATCAGAATCTATGGGATGCAGCAAAAGCAGTGATAAGAGGGAAGTTCATATCGCTTCAGGCATATATGAACAAACAAGAGAGAGCCCAAGTGAACCACTTAACTTACCACCTTAAGGAACTAGAAAAAGAAGAACAAAGACAACCCAAAACCAGCCGAAGAAAGGAAATAATAAAAATCAGAGCAGAAATAAATGAATTAGAGAACAGAAAAACTATAGAAAAAATTAATAGAACAAGGAGCTGGTTCTTTGAAAAGATCAACAAAATTGACAAACCCTTGGCAAGACTTACCAAGGAAAAAAGAGAAAGAACTCATATAAACAAAATCCAAAATGAAAGAGGAGAAATCACCACGGACACTGTAGATATACAAAGAATTATTGTAGAATACTATGAAAAACTTTATGCCACTAAATTCAACAACCTAGAAGAAATGGATAAATTCCTAGAAAAATACAACCTTCCTAGACTGAGTCAAGAAGAAGCAGAAAGCCTAAACAGACCTATCAGTAGAGAAGAAATAGAAAAAACCATTAAAAACCTCCCCAAAAATAAAAGTCCAGGCCCTGACGGCTATACCAGCGAATTTTATCAAACATTCAAAGAAGACTTGGTTCCTATTCTACTCAAAGTCTTCCAAAAAATTGAAGAAGAAGTAATACTTCCAAACACATTTTATGAGGCCAACATAACCCTCATCCCAAAACCAGGCAAGGATGGCACAAAAAAAGAAAACTACAGACCAATATCTCTAATGAATACAGATGCTAAAATACTAAACAAAATACTAGCAAATCGAATACAACAACATATTAAAAAAATAATACATCATGATCAAGTGGGATTCATCCCAGAATCTCAAGGATGGTTCAACATACGTAAAACGGTTAACGTAATACACCATATCAACAAAACAAAGAACAAAAACCACATGATCTTATCAATAGACGCAGAAAAGGCTTTCGATAAAATACAACACAATTTTATGTTTAAGACTCTCAACAAAATGGGTATAGAAGGAAAATATCTCAACATGATAAAGGCCATATATGATAAACCATCAGCTAACATCATATTAAATGGCACTAAACTGAAGGCTTTCCCCCTTAAATCAGGAACAAGACAGGGTTGTCCACTCTCTCCACTCTTACTTAATGTGGTACTAGAGGTTCTAGCCAGAGCAATCAGACAAGACAAAGAAATAAAAGGCATCCATATCGGAAAAGAAGAAGTAAAGGTATCACTTTTTGCAGATGATATGATCCTATATATCGAAAACCCCAAAGAATCCACAAAAAGACTACTAGAAACAATAAGCCAATACAGTAAGGTCGCAGGATACAAAATTAACATACAGAAGTCAATAGCCTTTCTATATGCCAACAATGAAACAACTGAGAAGGAACTCAAAAGAATAATCCCCTTCACGATTGCAACAAAAAAAATAAAATACTTAGGAATAAACATAACAAAGAATGTAAAGGACTTATATAATGAAAACTATAAACCATTGTTAAGGGAAATCGAAAAAGATATAATGAGATGAAAGAATATACCTTGTTCTTGGCTAGGAAGAATAAATATAATCAAGATGGCTATATTACCCAAAGCAATATACAAATTTAATGCAATTCCCATCAAACTTCCAATGACATTTTTTAAAGAAATAGAGCAAAAAATCATCAGATTTATATGGAACTATAAAAACCCCCGAATAGCCAAAGCAATCCTAAAGAAAAAGAATGAAGCTGGGGGCATAACAATACCTGACTTCAAACTCTATTATAGGGCCACGACAATCAAAACAGCATGGTATTGGCAGAAAAATAGACACTCAGACCAATGGAACAGAATAGAAAGTCCAGAAATAAAACCACATATATATAGTCAAATAATTTTTGATAAAGGGGCCAACAACACACAATGGAGAAAAGAAAGCCTCTTCAATAAATGGTGTTGGGAAAACTGGAAAGCCACATGCAAAAGAATGAAACTGGACTACAGTCTCTCCCCCTGTACAAAAATTAACTCAAAATGGATCAAAGATCTAAACATAAGACCTGAAACAATTAAGTACATAGAAGAAGACATAGGTACTCAACTCATGGACCTGGGTTTTAAAGAGCATTTTATGAATTTGACTCCACAGGCAAGAGAAGTGAAGGCAAAAATTAATGAATGGGACTACATCAGACTAAGAAGTTTTTGCTCAGCAAGAGAAACTGATAACAAAATAAACAGAAAGCCAACTAAATGGGAAATGATATTTTCTAACAACAGCTCAGATAAGGGCCTAATATCCAAAATATACAAAGAACTCATAAAACTCAACAACAAAGAAACAAACAATCCAATAAAAAAATGGGAAGAGGATATGAATAGACACTTCTCCCAGGAAGAAATACAAATGGCCAACAGATATATGAAAAGATGCTCATCTTCTTTAGCTATTAGAGAAATGCAAATCAAAACGGCAATGAGATACCACCTCACACCTGTTCAATTAGCTGTTATTAGCAAGTCAGGTAATAGCAAATGTTGGAGAGGCTGTGGAGAAAAAGGAACCCTCATACACTGTTGGTGGGAATGTAAAGTAGTACAACCATTATGGAAGAAAGTATGGTGGTTCCTCAAAAAACTGCAAATAGAACTACCTTATGACCCAGCAATCCCTCTACTGGGTATATATCCCCAAAACTCAGAAACATTGATACGTAAAGACACATGCAGCCCCATGTTTATTGCAGCATTGTTCACAGTGGCCAGGACATGGAAACAACCAAAAAGCCCATCAATAGATGACTGGATAAAGAAGATGTGGCACATATACACTATGGAATACTACTCAGCCATAAGAAATGATGACATCGGAACATTTACAGCAAAATGGTGGGATCTTGATAACATGATACGAAGCGAAATAAGTAAATCAGAAAAAAACAGGAACTGTATTATTCTATACGTAGGTGGGACATAATAGTGAAACTAAGAGACATTGATAAGAATGTGGTGGTTACGGGGGGAGGGGGGAATGGGAGAGGGTTAGGGTTGGGGAGGGGCACAAAGAAAACAAGATAGAAGGTGACAGAGGACAATCTGACTTTGGGTGGTGGGTATGCAACATAATTGAACGACAAGATAACCTGGACTTGTTATCTTTGAATATATGTATCCTGATTTATTGATGTCACCCCATTAAAAAAATAAAATTATAAAAAAAAAAAGATAATTGGGGGAAGATGATGTCAGAGTAATGGTGGCAGGAAAGATACTCTTGTTCTCTCCTCTTGAAATTTCAACAAATTGAATGACTATAACTCTTAATAGAAACCCTAGTTCTGCTCACAGGCCTTGCCTAAAAAATCGGTGCATCGAATCAACTGGGAAGGTTGGTGAAAAATGGGAAGCACTCAGATGGGGCACTGGAGAGGGAAGAAACAAGAGTATGTGGGTCTTCTGCAGGGAGGAGCAGAGAGATTGGGAGAAAGAGGCACTTAGAGAAAGGCTAAACCAAAGCAGCAGCTGAGCAAAGGGACAATTCCAGTGTTCCTGCTGTCTGCTGGCATCCTGCACTTGGGATAGAGACTGAGAAACAAGGTGTACTCCCCCAGCCTCCCAGATCCTTCTTCCCTCCCCTTACAGGGTACCAAGAGTAACAGTGGCATATCCCATAGCTAACTCTGCAGAACAACTCTTTCCCCTAAAGAACAGGGGTGCCCTCTAGCTGTTCCCTGATCTGTTGGGACATGGGAAGGAGTGCATGGAAGTCTGAGATCACTATTCCTGGAAAATAAAAAGTCATAAAGCTCTTACAACACACCCCAACCCACCCCATCATTGAGGCTGCAGCTCCACCTTTATCATCACAATCACAGCATTACAGCAGAGGTCATCCTGGGATTTTACAGAGCTAAAACTTATAATCTAGCACTGCCTGCAGGAACATATTTTAAAAACCTTTTGCAAGTTCAATACCACACTTTGTTATTTTTTGTGGGGTTTTTGGTGGGTTTTTTTTTCTTCCTTGCTTTATTGTGGTTTTCCTCTTTTTCTTTTTCTTTTTTGTTTTTTTATTTTTAAATACTATTTTTTGTTTGCTTTCTTAACAGTACTACTCTCAAATGCCATGTAGGCAGAGAAAAATGAATACTGTGAATAACCAAGAAGAGATTCAGTTCAGAAAGAGAATGGAAAATCTCCAGAAAGCAGTCTCATCACATGGAAACTTTGAAGTTCTGAAAATACTCAATGAAATACGGAAAACACTGGTAGGCAATTTAATGTGCTCAGAAAACCAATTAGTGAACAAACCAAATACTTCACTAATGAAATTGAAACTTTAAAAACAGGTGAAGAACTCAATATGTGAATTGAAAAATGAACTAGCAAGATGAGCTAACAGAACAGGCTGTATAGAGAATAGAATCAGTGACATCAAATACAGGCCACTAGAGATGATACAGAGGGAGAAAAGAGAGACCCAAAATTTTTTTTAAAATGATAGAGCTCTATGAGAATTGTCTGACTCCATCAGAAAGAGCAATATAGAATAATAGGTTTATCAGAAGAAGAAGAGATGGAGAAAAAAAATGGAGAGCCTTTCAAACAAGTAATTGATAAGAATTCCTAAGCCTATGGAAAGAGAGCCTCATATCCAAAAATCGAACAGAACACTTAGTTACCTCAACCCAAACAGGCTTTCTCCAAAGCACATTATAATAAAATTGTCAAAAATCAATGACAAAAGAAATAATCCTCAAAGTAGCTAGAGAAAAGATGAGCATAACATATAAAGGAAGGGCCATCAGGTTTTCATGGGACTTCTCAGCAAAAACTCTACAAGCCAGAAGATAGTGGATCAAAACATTCAAAGTACTGAAAAAGAGGGATTACCAGCTAAGACTAGTTATTCATCAAAATTATCCTTCAAATATGAAGAAATAAAACTTTTCCAGACATAGAGAAGCTGAGGAAATTTATCACCAGAAAACCCCCATTGCAGGAAATACTCAAGGGGGTTATTCTAACTGATACAAACAACAAAATGACACAAAACTACAAGTAAAACTTCAATAAGGTTACAATATAAACAAGGAAAATCTGTGACAACAAAAACATAAAAGTGGAGAGGATAAAGATCTGAAGTAGCAAAAGAGGATGGAGGGCAGAAGTACTTATAAGTCAAAGGACTCTTGTATATATAAAACTTTTTTCTCAATAATCTAATGGTAACCACCCATGAAAAAAAAATAAACCTGAAATACATAGCTTTAAAAATAGGAAACAGAGGAAAGAAGCATTACATATCACCAAACAAAAACAACTGACAGAAACACAAAGGAAAAGAATCAAAGGAGACACAGAGCTACCAGAAAACAAAACATAAAGTAGTTATAGTAAATCTTCATGCAATAATAATTACCCTAAATGTAAATGGACTAAACTCACCAATAAAGAGGCACAGATAACATATTGAACCAAAAAGTAAAACCCAACCATATGCTTCCTTCAGGAGACACGTCTAAGCTGCAGGGACAAAGGTGGACTCAAAGTGAAAGTTGGAAAATGATTCTCCAAGCAAATAATACCAAAAGAAAAGCAGATATGGCCATAGTTATATCTGACAATACTGATTTTAAAACAACAAAGGTAACAAGAGACAAAGATGGACATTTCATAATGATAAGGGGATACAATATGAGGAAGACATAACACTTCTTAATATATATATATATATATCAAATCAGGGGTCACTAATATATGATATATAAGACAGCTACTAACAGAACAAAAAGAAACAAACAAATACACAGTCATAGTTGAATGCTTCAACATACCATTGCAGTTTAGATAGATCATCCAAACAGAAAATCAATAAAGAAATATGGACCCTAAATACTTGACAAAATGCACATAATAGACCTTTACAGGACATTTCATCCCAGAACATGAGATTATACATTTTTTTCCAGAGCACATGGAATATTCTCAAGGATAGATCATGTGTTGAGCCACAAAACTAGCCTCAACAAATTCAAAAAGATTGAAATTATAGTAAGCATATTCTCTGACCATAATGCTCTGAAGTTAGAATTCATCTGCAAAAAGAAAGTAAAGAAATCCAGAAAAATGTGGAAAATTTTAAACAACATACTTCTAAAAAAATGACTGGGTCAAAGAAGAAAAAAATTAGAGATCAAAAGATATATACAGACAAATGGAAATGACTACATGACATATCAAAATTTCTGGGATACAGCAAAAGCAGTAATAAGAGGGAAGTTTATGTCATTATAGGCTTATATCAAGAAAGAAGAGAGATCCCATGTAAACAATCTAATATCACATCTTAAAGAACTAGAAAAAGAAGAACAAAGGAAACCCAAAGTCAGCAGAAGAAAGGAAATAGTAAAAATTAGAGCAGAACTAAATAAAATAAAGAGCAACAACAAACAAAACTATAGAAAAATTAATACAACAAAGAGCTGGTTTTTTGAAAAGATAAACTGACAAACCCTAGGTAGGCCCACTAAGAAAAAAAGAGAAATGACTCATAAAATTTGAAATGAAAGAGGAGAACTTACCACAGACAAGATAGATATACAAAAGACCATACTAGAATACTATGAAAGATTATAGTATCTTTCATAATCACACACACACACACATAATCTTTGACACACACACACACACACACACACATAATCTTTGACAAAAGAGCCAAAAACACACAATGGAGAAAAGAAAGCCTCCTCAATAAATAATGCTGGGAAAATTGGAAAGCCACATGCAACAGAATGATAGTTGACTACAGTTTGTGATCAAAGACCTAAATATAAGATCTGAAACAATAAGTTACATAGAAGAAAATATAGGTACTAAATATAGGCACCTAATTCAATAATACTAGAACTATACAATCTTCTTAGACAGAGTCATAAAGAAGTAGAAATCATGAAGAAGTAGAAAACCTAAATAGACTGATTAGTAATGAGGAAATATAAACAACTATCGTGAACCTCCCCCCAAATAAAAACCCAGGACCAAATGGCTACACTAGTGAATTCTACCAAACATTCAAATAATATTTGGTACCTATCCTTCTCAAAGTCTTCCAAAAAATTGAAGAAGAGGCAATACTCCCTAACATGTTTTATGAGGCCAACATGACCCTGATACCAAAATCTGGCAAGGCACACAAAAAAAGAAAACTATAAACCAATATCTTTAATGAATACAGATGCAAAAATCCTAAACAAAATACTAGCAAATCGAATACAACAATACATTAAAAAAAATAATACATCATCATCAAGTAGGATTTATTCCAGGAGGATAAGGATGGTTAAACATACACAAATCAATCAATGTAATGCACCACATCAACAAAACAAAGAAAAAAACCCATATGATCCTATCAATAGATGCAGAAAAGGCATTCGATAAGATACAACATCCATTTATATTTAAAACACCCAATAAAATGGGTCTAGAATACAAGTATCTCAACATAACAAAGACCATATATTACAAACCATCAGCCAATATCATACTAAATGATGAAAAACTGAAAGCTTTTCCTCTAAAATCAAGAATAAGGCAAGGATGCCCATTCTTGCCACTCATATTCAACATAGTACTGAAAGTCTTAGCCAGAGCAATCAGGCTAGAGGAAGAAATAAAAGGTATCTATATTGGGAAAGAAGTAATGGTAATATTTTTTGAAGATGACATGTTCCTTTATATAGAAAACCCCAGGAATCCATGAAAAAACTATTAGAAACAGTAAACAAATACAGTAAAGTCAAAGGAAATTAAATCAATATACAAAAGTCTACTGCTTTCTTATGCACCAACAATGAAACTTTCAAAAATGAATTGAAAAAGAAAAACAATTCTTTTTACAATTACAAAAATAAAAATACCTAAGAATAAACAACAAAAGATGGAAGGACCTATAAACTGAGAACTATAAAGCGTTATGAAAAGAAATTTTAAAAGATGCAATGAAATGAAAAAACATTTCATGTTTGTAGATCAGAAGAATTAACATAGTTCAAATGGCCATATTACCCAAAGCAATATACAACTTTAATGCAATCCTCATTAAAAGCCCAATGTCATATTTTAGAGAAACAGAACAAAAAATCACCCAATTTGTATGGAATCATAAAAGACCCAGAATAGTCAAAGCAATTCTGAGAAGAAAGAATGAAGCTGGAGGTATCACACTACCTGACCTCAAATTGTACTTCATAGTCATGATAATCAAAACAGTATTGGTAGAAAAACAGATTTACAGGCCAGTGGAATAGAATTGAGAGCACAGAAGTAAAACCACACACACACACACACACACACACACACACACACACACACACATAATCTTTGACAAAGGAGCCAAAAACACACAATGGAGAAAAGAAAGCCTCCTCAATAAATAATGCTGGGAAAATTGGAAAGCCACATGCAACAGAATGATAGTTGACTACAGTTTGTGATCAAAGACCTAAATATAAGATCTGAAACAATAAGTTACATAGAAGAAAATATAGGTACTAAACCTATGGACCTTGGCCGTAGAGAACAATTTATAAATTTGACTCCAAAGGCAACAGAAGGAAAAGCAAAAGTAAATGAATGGGACTATATTAAACTAAAAAGCTTCTGCACAGCAAAAGAAACTGACAACAAAACAAAAAGTCAGCCAATCAAATGGGATCTGATATTCACAAACAATAGCTCTGACAAAGGATTAATATCCAAAATATATAAAGAACCCACAAAGCTCAACAACAAACAAACAAATAATCCAATTAAAAGTGGGTAGAAGACCTGAACAAACACTTCTCTCATGAAGACATACAGACAACAAATAGATATATGAAAAGATGTTCACTCATCTTCTCTAGCTTTTAGAAAAATGCAAATCTCAAAACTACAATGAGATATTACCTCACACCTGTTAGATTGGCTATTACCAACAAAACAGGTAATAACAAGTGTTGGAAAGGCTGTGGAGAAAAAGGACCACTGCTGGTGGGATGTAAACTGGTACAGCCATTATGGAAGAAAGTATGGTGGTTCCTCAAAAAATTAAGACTAGAGCTACTATATAACCCAGTAATTCCTCTACTGGGTAACTACCCAAAAAACTTGAAAACATTGGTATGTAAAACACACAGGCCCCCATGTTCATCACAGCATTATTCATGGTGACCAAGACATGGAAACAACCAAGTGTCCCTAGATAAAGGATTGGATAAAGAAGATGTGGTACATATATACAATGGAATACTACTCAGCCGTAAGAAAGGATGCTATATTGCCATTAACAACAACATGGATGGAGCCTGAGAATATTATGCTAAGAGAAATAATAAAATCAGAAAAAGCTAAGAATTATATGATTTCACACATAGGTGGGATATAACTGAGACTCATGGACATAGATAAAAGTGAAGTGGTTACCAGGGGGGAGGGGTTTGAGGTAGTGGACAAAAGAGGGACAAAAATGGTGATGGAAAATGATTCACCTTTGGGTGATAGGCACACAGTGCAATCAACAGTTCAAATGCTATAGAGATGTTTATCTGAAACCTATGTACAGGGGATCCTTGGGTTACAACAGTGTCGACATACAACGTTTCGAGTTTGTGATGCTCACTCTCATAAAAACTTCAAAAAATTGAGGCTTGAGTATTTCAGCTTATGCTGTTAACATCATACTTACAGACTACATGGGTGAACTGGTTTGGCTGTGTGGCGAAAGGATACACAGTAATGCAGCATGTTTGTATTTTTATATAGGTTATGATTTTGCAACTGTGTTAGGATAGGTATGTAACTTAGGCTAGGATATATTTCAACTTATGCCAAAATTTGGGTTACATCACTATCATAGGAATGGAACTCTGTTGTAACCCGAGGACCCCTGTATTCTTATTGACCAATGTCATCCCATTAAAATTAATTTCTAAATTTAAAAAATAGTTGGGGGTCAGACTATTTGCATGGTACTAAAATACCACACTGTAGATTACCTACTTATTGCATAGGGGAAACATATCTTTGAGTTCATTAGAGAGGTCTGGCAGTCACTATCTTAGTAAAATGGTCAAAAGTAGCATCTTAATAGTTGGACAGGCCTTGGCTGGTTGGCTCAGTGGTAGAGTGTTGACTTGGCATATAAACTTCCTGGGTTTGATTCTCACTCAGGGCACACAAGAGAAGTGACCATCTGCTTCTCCTCCCTTCCCCCTTCCCCCTTCCCCCTTCCCCCTTCCCCTTCCCCTTCCCCCTTCCCCTTCTCTCTCTCTCTCTCTCTCTCTCTCTCTCTCTCTCTCTCTCTCCTGCAACCAGCTCAACTGATTCAAGCCCACTGGCCTTGGGCACTGAGGATGGCTCTGTGGAGCCTTCCCTCAGTTGCTAAAAATAATACAGTTCTGAACATAGGCCCCAGATGGGCAGAGCATTGGCCCCAGATGGAGGTCACTGGGTGGATCCCGGTTGGGGTACATGTCTCTTTATCTCCCCTCCTCTCACTTAAATAAAAATAAATTAATTTTTAAAAATAGTGGAACATATTGATATTAGGTGCCTTTTGTTGGGATTGAATTCCAAGTACATATCATCTATGAAGTATTTTTGCCAAAAAATATCAAACATGAATTTAGTTAGGACTCTAAACCTATCTTTAAGCATGCAGTAAATACAGAGGATAGAGGTACAAGTGAAATGAAACTGTGGGGAAATGCAAATCCAAGCCCTCTTCCCCTGGTTCCTTTTTGTTGAGTCTAGAGGGCTGGATATCACATCATTACATTGGCAGCTGGCAGGAAGGCCAAGAAGTTAAAAGGCCAGGCCATCTGACAGGCATGGGCTGGCTATGAGATAAGCAGGCATATGAATCACTCATTCCCCAGCCAAAGGTGATGGGCTCAAGATGCAGAGGAGAGAATGGTGGTGAAAAAAAAAAATGTTGGAAGAAGCTTTATATTACAGTCTTGAGTCTACAGCTGCTTGTAGGACTTTGAACAAATCTCCATTCTGATTTATAGTAGTTTCATCGATGAAGTAAGAGAAGCAAACAAAGTGTTTTTCAGGGTCCTTTCTATGCCAAAACCCCCTGGTTCAGAGAATTGCTGGGGTCCTAGGTTGCCTTTGGAGAACATAATATTGTTGATGCACACTTATCTCTTGGATCTTAGAGAATGATTTTGGAATCTATCCTTGTGTATGAGCACTCAGCTGTATGACCTTTAGAGGGTCAGATTTTTGAGTATGTGTGAAGAGAAATAAATCAGGTAGAGGTGCTTATGACAAACTGGAAACAAGTATTTAGTAAAAAAAACAACGAAAAAACCCAAACTTCCTGAGAAGGTACTTAAACCTTTCTGGGAAGGGGAAGGACTTGGGCTGAAGTGACCAAGGTCCTCAAGCAAGGTTAAAAGGCTGACTGCGTGACCACGAGCAAATCAGTTCTACTTTCTAGCTTTAGCTCCTTCCTTTATAAAATGGAAATTGGGTCTTGTTCTAAGAAAATGTAAACTGTAGCATCTGAATTTCTTATCCTGTAAAGGAATGTAGGATAATGGAAAGAGCATGCTTTAGAGTTAGACCTGTGTTTGAATCTTCATGGTAATAAGACCTAGACACTGTACAACATCCTCTGAGCTAATTTTGTTTCTGCAAAATGGAATGGTAAAGCATACTTCATACTTCATAAGGAGGTTGTCAAGGTTCAGTGAGATAACTTAGTACATTACTTTGTCCATAGTGAATATTTCCTTCCCTTCTTCCTGTTTATTTTATAGGATGGAGTGGAGAGGTAATGGAGCCTTTTGGAATGCCCTCCCTTGATGTTGCCATTCGACCATATTTTCCCTAACTTTTTCCTCTGAAAGGCATATTGCCACCTATACCTGGTCACAGAGTCAGTCTTGGGAGGGTTAAATGACCATCATTATGATTACTGCTGCCCAGAGTCACTCTTCTCAGACACGTCACTGAGGTTGAGAAACCCAGAGAAAACATACCACATGGAGAGACTGCAGATCTGACTTACCAGATGAGTTGTGACAATAGGCACTGTAGGGTTTGTTGAGTGAATTTCTCCAAACCAGGACACCTGTCCCATTCTTTCCACACTTGGGGTTTGGGATAATCCGAGGGATGACTAAGAACTGATCAGCAACCCATCCATAGCTATAACAGAATAAATATTCATTGAATGGATACATTTATTTCTATGGCTGAACAAGAACACAGAGCCAAGACAGTTCCATCTGTGTCTGTGAATCCAGCTGTTTCTCACCTGCAAGTCTCAAAGCCAGACTTCCATGCTGCTTCAATCTGGTCTCTGCTGGCTAAAGTTAGTCCCATCAGCCTACAGGCCTCCTTGGCATTTGTGAAATTCAGCTGTGGAGCTATCTTTTTGCTCACAACGGTTACTCCCATAATTCTGCATGGCACTGAGACGGAAAGCTCTGCAAAGGAATCAGAGATCCTCAGTTTGATAAACTTGTTCATAGCCCTTAGGCTCCACTTCCTATAGCAGCATTATTGTCCTGATGCAGCAGTGAGGTCATTGTGGCTGGGAGTAAAGTTTAGAAATAATGGGACACAGGCCACACATTTCGCACAAGGACATGCTGCTGGATTAGGTGGGTGCTTGATCTGATCCAAGCTGTACCTCTCTTCAGCTTCAAGTCTACTCTCTCACTCTGCATTAAGGTGCCTTGTTTATTACATGGAGGCTTCAACCACTAGTTTCTAGGGTGGGTCTAGATCAGGGGTCTCAAACTTGCGGCTTGCGGGCCACATGCGGCCCGCCGAACAATTTTGTGCGGCCCGCAGACTAATCCACGAAGTTCAAAATATTTTGGATAAAATTAAGTAAGCCTAGGGGCCTACTTGTATTTTTCATTTCTCTAGCATCCTAGCTAGATATTAGCTTAGTTAACAGCAGTTGTGATGCGAACTACAGTTTCTGGTCGTTTTGTGACACTGAGTAAACTGCATGTACGATTGTGCTTGTTGTACTGATTTTTTTTTTGTTTTCAACGGCAGTGAGAAAAGTGTTGCGTAACAGTTGCCTTTTGTAGACCTAGTGCGGCCCGCCGAACGGCTGTGATCTTGCTCTGCGGCCCACATGCTGAGTTGAGTTTGAGACCCCTGGTCTAGATGATGCTGTTGCTGCAAACCTTTTTGGAGTCTATAAAATGAATGGTTTGAGACTTTGAGAAAGAATTCAGGGCTCTTACTAATAGAATAGTTAGTTAGCAATACTCCAAACTAATGTGGGTTGGAGACACCACTGTTTTTGAGATGGGCTGGAAAATGTTGTACTTGGTAAAATAGGAGCTTTCTCAATACCAGGTCTTCTCTGACCATTGGGGGGCAGGCTTACTCAGAAGTTGTTGGAGAAGCTGGGAAATGAAACTTGTTGGCAGAAAAACTAAATGAAGTAGAATTTTAGAGTCAGACCTGGATTTGAATCTAGCCTATGTAGCTTGCTAGCTCTGTTACCTTAGGCTAGTTATTTCATTTCTCTTAGCCTCAGGTCTCTTATTTATAAAACTGAGAGAGTAACAGTATCTATTGTATAATGTTGTGAGAGTTAAATTAGTTAATTCAAATAGAAATGCTTAGCATAGTGCCTGCTACATAGCAGGTGCTCAATAAATCAAAATAAGTTTGTCATTATGCTATCTTCAAAATGTTTTGCTTTTAGTCGTCTAACGGTCTTCTTGAGGAAGCTGAGGCAGTTGAACAGTTAAGATGTGAATAATATTTTACTTAAATTCTAATGATTCAGAGAGTTCTTCTGATCCCTTCCCTTTGAGTTCTAAGATTTATAGACCTGTATGAAATTTTGAGTTGTATTGCATTCAGGTACATTATTTCTATTGGGATTCATTCAAGAAAGTCCGTAAAAGGGCATTTCAATCTCCCAGTCATTGCTTGTACACAGATCTGTGCGTATTGGACACGAAGTCAAATGCTTTGATCACTTTTTACGTTAGTATTTAGGTTAGAAATTTCTTTTGGAAAATGTGGAAGGAGCATTTTTAAGTCCTCCATGTGACCCTACTGTCAGGAGGCTGCAGGAAGGAATATGTATATTATGTACAATATTTGCAGATAGCCTTGTTTGCTTCCAGAGCCCACTCACCGAGAGAGGCCTGAGAGCCAACACTCAATTTAAGTGTTTGTGACAAAACAGTCTCTTATGTTAATACTAATTCCAATATTAATTCCATCTTCTATAATCTATTGATGCTATTCTGTGCCAAAGCCTGTCTCTTTTAACAGAAAATTGAGGCTCAGGGAGATTAAGTAACTTTTCTAAGCCCAAGGATATAGGTGGCAGACTGAGGGCACAGACCCAATTATGACTGACTTTAAAACCCCAGTCTTTAAGTAGGACACTGTTCTGCTTCCCACTGTGCTATGGGGAAAAGATGAAAACACACACGGACACACACACACACACACACACACACACACACACACAAAACTGGAGTTGAACTCTTGGAACATTCCATTTGCCCTGGAATTTGGTACATCTAGCCCATGAGCTTGCTATTGCTCAAACCTCTTAGGGCTGTTTTTTTGGGGAGGTGGTAATACTTGCAGGCTCATTAATTACACTGTAAAGTGGTCTTGAAACTCTCTCATCATTTTTACTTTAAATATTATTAGTAGTAATGATTGACCTATTCTGGGCAGTAGAGCTAGCTTTGAATAGTTCTTGTAATGTTAACTGGCTATGGGACCTTGGGCAAGTTAGCATTCTCATCTGTAAAATGGGGATGATTATATCTTCTTCATAGAATTTTTATAAGAATTAAATTAGCTAACTTTACCTAGCAGAGATTAAGTCCATAGCAGGCAGTTAGCAAATATTAGTCAATATTAGCTTCCCTATTTTATTTACAAACAAAAATAGAGAGCTGGCACCCAAGAGGTACACCAGACATCTCTTAATAGTTCTCAGAAAACAATAGGTATAGTAGAAATAATATATGCTTAGCAATCAGACAGAGCTGAATTAAAATCCAAGCTTTACTATCTATTGCCTATATGACATTAGGCAAGTCACTTGGCCTCACTGAACCTGTTTCTTCATCTATTAATTTAATCCTGATGTATTATTCTCAAGCATAGGAATGTATAATTTTTCTTTTAAAGTGCTCAGATTTTAATTTTCCAGAGCTGTAATGAGTGATTTGTAGTTGTAATTTTTTTTTTTTTTTTTTGCCAACAATGCTGAATGAGGTTACCATTTAGGCCTCTCAAAAGCCTAGAAATTATTTCAAGTCATTCTTTGGGGTTTTTTTTGTTTGTTTGTTTGTTTTAATGAGAGAAGGGGAGATCGAGAGATAGACTCCCACATGCGCCCTGACCAGGATCCACCCAGCAACCCCAATCTGGACCAACCGGGAGAGGGAGGGAAGAGAAGCATATGGTCGCTGTTCATGTGTGCCTTGACCAGGGATCAAACGTGGGACATCTGCATGCTGGGTCGATGCTCTACCCACTGAGCCAACTGAATCTGGCCTCAAGACATTCCTTGTAATATATAATATATATTAAAATAGATTTTATTTTTTACTTATTTATTTTTTAGGTCAAAAAGATACATATATCTTTTATTTTATGTTTTTAAACTATTTTTTAAGATTTTATTTATTTATTTTAGAGAGAGGAGAGAGAGAGAAGTGAGAGAGGGAGGGGTGGAGAAGCAGATCGTTGCTTCTCCTGTGTGCTCTGACCAGGAATTGAACCTGGGACATCCACATGCCGGGTTGACGCTCTACCACTGAGCCAACTAACTGGTCAGGGTCTTATTTTATTTTTATATAAAATACTATTTCCCATTCTTATCCACTCACTTTCATTGGCCACCTTTTCTTCAATCATGGGTCTGAATAATTTTCAGTTGTTTCCAAAAATTTAATTCTCTTAGGAAAATTTTGCCATTACTGAGAATGGCCCAACAAGTGTGATATAGTCACTATCAAGGAACCATTTCTAAAATAGCAAGAGTAATGGCACAATTTTTGGGAAAAGTGAGTAGTCTTCTCAGGGGGATTTCAAAGAGGAGCAAACTTATTTGACAGTAACAGTTCTAGCATTTGAAAAGAATATCAATTATATAACTCTAGCCTCCTTTGTAAAATTAAATACAATATATGAATTAACTGGATGTCTGTCCATGACATATCTTATATCTCAGGGCATCTTCCAGCATAGGAATACACAATTTTTCTTTTAATGTACTCAGAGTTTTATTTGCCCAGAGCTGAAATGAGTGATTTGCGGTCAGTTTTTTTTTTTTGCCTGCAATGCAGAATGAGGTTATCATTTAGGCATCTCAAAGCCCAGAAATAATTCAAAGTAATTTCTTTGGTACAGAGCTGATGCTAATTTTCAAACCACTTTTTAAAAGTACATTTTCTATTTTCTGCATATTAAAAACATATGCATCCCATGATAGTATAAAAAAATTGAAATAAAGAAAAGTATATTGGCAGTTCCAAAAATATAAAAACAGGCCAATGTTCTATGAAAGTTAGTCATTTTCCCCAGGCTTAGTGATTGCTTTAAGAATTTTACAATTATAATTTGCTTCTTCAATAAAACACTTTTTAAAACAAATACTCTCTTCTCAATGTTTTGTTTTAAAATATTTTCTTTAAAAATACTCCATAACCAAAAAGAAAAGTCAAGATAACATAAAGATAAATGTGAATCATTTTGGTGAAGTTGACAATACGGTGAAAGCATTTCTGGTAGATGAGTAATACCAGAATTAGATCTCTGTAGACATCAACTGGCACCCCCCCCCCCCCACTCTCAGCAATCCATAGTCAAGAATTTAGTAAGCTTAGAACAGGTTGTAAGATCTTGCTTTGCCTCAGGTTGGCATTCTGCTGAGAAACCTACCTTGTACCTGGAGAGAGCCTTGAACCAAGAGCCCTGTGGTCCAAATGGAGGCAAGAAGCAACACCAGGCTGAAGCACTTGGTCATTGTGCCAACCCCTTCAGAGCCAGAGAAACACCTCAGCTAGCCACTGGCAGTAACAGGAACATACAATCACCAGTCTGGATGGTGACTTCTGGAAATATGTTGGGGCTCCCACTGCTCCACTTTGTAACTGAGACATCCGGATTTCCCTGCTTTCAAGCTTCTGACTTGTCAAGGTCACTGGGGGAAATGAGTGACGTCTCTCAAATGCCCAGGCTGTCATTTGTGGATAGCTTTCTGGAAAATGTAGCTAATGCTGACTCCGAAAGAAATGAGGAAGGCGGATTAGCACAATGTGAACTGCTGAAGGGTTCCCCAATTTCCATATTCCCTGCCGCTGCCCACTACCCCCACCAGTTCAGTTTCACATGTTCATTGTTTTGCCTGTGGAGCCCATTCATTTATATACTCCTAGGAATGCCTCTGTTTCTAAAGGAGATCAAGCATAGATTGCTCTTTTCCTCTCACAATCAATGGGTTTTTTTCAGCTGCATATTCTTGTGATCTGTGAGGCAATGATGTTATGGCTCATGAAAGCAAATGCCCTTTTAAATACCAAGGACAGAGGTTTCATACCGCCTTTTGGAACTTCTGTTATACATTTAAATTTTCTACACCACTATAAGTGATTCCTTCATCAAAGAAACCAGACACACAAAAAATTCATATTTAAAAAAATACAAATTGGAGGAAATATACAAAATTAGTCATGTACTTTATAAGAAAGGGTTTTTTTTATGGTTTCTTTTGATGTGCAAAAACTTTTTAGTTTGATATGGTCCCATTTATTTATTTTTTATTTTATTTCCCTTGCTCAAGGTGCTATATCAGAAAAAAATATTGCTCTAAGAAATGTTCATGATTTTTTTTTATTAAATTTAATGCAGTGACATTGATAAATCAGGGTACATATGTTGAGAGAAAATATCTCTAGATTATTTTGCCATTTGATTGTGCTGTATACCCCTCCCGCAAAGTTAAATTGTCTTCTGTCACCTTCTATCTGGTTTTCTTTGTGCCCCTCCCCTCCCCTAACCCCTCTCTCCTTCTTCACCCCCTCCCCTCTCCCCCAACCCCCCCCCCCCCCCGCCCCTGTTGCCATCACATTCTTGTTCATGTCTCTGAGTCTCGTTTTTATGTCCCTTCTATGTATGGATTCATCTCAGTTTTTTTTCTGATTTACTTATTTCACTCCGTATAATGTTATCAAGGTCCATCCATGTTATTGTAAATGATCCGATGTCATCATTTCTTATGGCTGAGTAGTATTCCATAGTATATATGTACCAAAGTTTTTTAATCCACTCGTCCTCTGACGGACACTTGGGCTGTTTCCAGATCTTCGCTATTGTGAACAATGCTGCCACAAACATGCGGGTGCATTTCTCCTTTTCGAGCCGTTCTATGGTGTCCTTGGGGTATATTCCTAAAAGTGGGATAGCTGGGTCAAAAGGCGGTTCGATTTTCAGTTTTTTGAGGAATCTCCATACTGTTTTCCACAGTGGCTGCACCAGTCTGCATTCCCACCAGCAGTGCAGGAGGGTCCCCTTTTCTCCACATCCTCGCCAGCACTTATTCTGTGTTGTTTTGTTGATAAGCGCCATTCTGACTGGTGTAAGGTGATATCTCATTGTGGTTTTAATTTGCATTTCTCTAATGATTAGTGATGTTGAGCATTTTTTCATATGCCTATTGGCCATCTGTATGTCCTCTTTGGAGAAGTGTCTATTCATCTCTTTTGCCCATTTTTGGATTGGGTTGTTTGTCTTCCTGGTGTTGAGTTTTACAAGTTCTTTATAAATTTTGGTTATTAACCCCTTATCAGACGTATTGTCAAATATGTTCTCCCATTGTGTAGTTTGTCTTTTTATTCTGTTCTTGTTGTCTTTAGCTGTGCAAAAGCTTTTTAGTTTGATATAGTCCCATTTGTTTATCCTGTCTTTTATTTCACTTCCCCGTGGAGATAAATCAGCAAATATATTGCTGTGAGAGATGTCGGAGAGCTTACTGCCTATGTTTTCTTCTAAGATGCTTATGGTTTCACGGCCTACATTCAAGTCTTTTATCCATTTTGAGTTTATTTTTGTGAGTGGTGTAAGCTGGTGATCTAGTTTCATTTTTTTGCAGGTAGCTGTCCAATTTTCCCAACACCATTTGTTAAAGAGGCTGTCTTTACTCCATTGTATTTCCTTACCTCCTTTGTCAAATATCAGTTGTCCATAGAACTGTGGGTTTATTTCTGGGTTCTCTGTTCTATTCCATTGATCTATATGCCTGTTCTTATGCCAGTACCAGGCTGTTTTGAGTACAATGGCCTTGTAGTATAACTTGATATCAGGAAGTGTGATACCTCCCACTTTATTCTTCTTTTTTAAGATTGCTGAGGCTATTCGTGTCCTTTTTTGGTTCCATATAAATTTTTGGAATATGTGTTCTATATCTTTGAAGTATGTCATTGGTATTTTAATTGGTATTGCATTGAATTTATAAATTGCTTTGGGTAATATAGACATTTTAATGATGTTTATTCTTCCTAACCATGAGCACGGTATATGCTTCCACTTGTTAGTATCTTCCTTGATTTCTTTTATCAATGTTTTGTAATTTTCCGAGTACAAGTCTTTAGTCTCCTTGGTTAAGTTTATTCCTAGGTACTTTATTTTTTTGGTTGTAATTGTGAAGGGGATTGTTTCCTTAATTTCTCTTTCTGACTGTTCATTGTTGGTGTATAAAAATGCTTCTGATTTCTGAGTATTGATTTTATATCCTGCCACTTTGCTGAATTTATTTATCAGGTCCAGTAGTTTTTTGACTGAGACTTTAGGGTTTTCTATATACAATATCATATCATCTGCAAATAATGATAGTTTTACTTCTTCTTTTCCAACTTGAATGCCTTTTATTTCTTCTTCTTGTCTGATTGCTGTGGCTAGGACTTCCAGGACTATGTTAAATAAGAGTGGTGAAAGGGGGCACCCCTGCCTTGTTCCTGATCTTAAGGGTATTGCTTTTAATTTTTGCCCATTGAGTATGATGTTGGCTGTGGGTTTCTCATAGATGGCTTTTATCATGTTGAGGTATGTTCCCTGTATTCCCACTTTGCTGAGAGTTTTGATCATGAATGGGTGCTGGATTTTATCAAATGCTTTTTCTGCATCTATTGAAATTATCATATGGTTTTTCTCCTTCTTTTTGTTTATGTGATGAATCACATTGATTGATTTACGAATATTGTACCAGCCTTGCCTCCCCAGAATAAATCCCACTTGATCATGGTGTATGATTTTTTCCATATATTGTTGGATCCGGTTTGCTAATATTTTGTTGAGGATTTTAGCATCTATATTCATCAGAGATATTGGCCTATAATTTTCTTTCTTTGTGTGGTCTTTGCCTGGTTTTGGAATCAGAATTATGCTCGCCTCATAAAAGGAGTTTGGAAGTCTTCCTTCCTCTTGAATTTTTTGAAATAGTTTGAGAAGGATAGGAATTAGTTCTTCTTTGAATATTTGGTAGAATTCCGTTGTGAAGCCATCGGGCCCCGGACTTTTCTTTGTTGGGAGTTTTTTGATAACTGTTTCGATCTCCTTTGGTGTAATTGGTCTGTTTAAGTTTTCTGATTCTTCCAGATTGATTTTTGGAAGATTGTACGTTTCAAGGAATTTGTCCATTTCATCTAGGTTGTCTAGTTTTTTGGCATACAGTTCTTCATAGTATTTTCTTACAATATTTTGTACTTCTGTTGTGTCAGTTGTTATTTCTCCTCTCTCATTTCTAATTTTATTTATTTGAGTCCTCTCTCTCTTTTTCTTGGTGAGTCTACTTAAAGGTGCATCAATCTTGTTTACCTTTTCAAAGAACCAGCTCCTAGTTTCATTGATCCTCTGTATTGTTTCTTTAGCCTCTATGTCATTTATTTCTGCTCTGATCTTTATTATTTCCTTCCTTCTACTACATTTGGGCTTTACTTGCTGTTCTTTTTCTAATTCTTTTAGATGCAAGGTTAAGTTGTTTATTTGAGCTTTTTCTAGCTTCTGAAAGTGTGCCTGTAGTGCTATGAACTTCCCTCTCAGCACTGCTTTCGCTGTGTCCCATAAATTTTGAGTTGTTGTATGCTCATTGTCATTCGTTTCTAGGAATTTCTTTATTTCTTCTTTGATCTCATTCTTAATCCATTCATTATTTAACACCCTGCTATTTAGTTTCCATGTGTTTGAGAATTTTTGAGCTTTTCTGCTGTGATTCATTTCTAGTTTCATGCCGTTGTGATCGGAGAAAGTGCTTGATATGATTTCAGTCTTCTTAAATTTGTTGAGAGCACTTTTGTGCCCTAACATGTGGTCTATCCTAGAGAATGTACCATGAGCACTTGAAAAGAATGTATATTCTGCTGCTTTAGGGTGAAAGGTTCTGAAGATATCTATTAAATCGAGTTGATCTAGTGTTTCCAATAAGTCTGCTGTTTCTTTGTTAATTTTCTTTCTTGAGGATCTATCTAGTGATGTTAGTGGGGTATTGAAATCCCCTACTATTATAGTATTGCTGTTGATCTCGCCCTTTAAATCCATCAAAGTCTGTTTTATATATTTGGGTGCATAGATATTTATAATAGTTATATGTTCCTGTTGGATTACTCCCTTTATCATTATGTAGTGGCCTTCTTTATCTCTTACTATATCCTTTGTTTTAAAGTCCAATTTGTCTGATATAAGTATTGCTACCCCAGCTTTTTTTTCATTTCCATTTGCATGAAACATTTTTTTCCATCCTTTTACCTTCAATCTGTGTGTGTCTTTTGTTCTAAGGTGTGTCTCTTGTAGACAACATATGTATGGGTCCTGTTTTCTTATCCACACAGCTACCCTATGTCTTTTGATTGGATCATTTAATCCATTTACATTTAAGGTTATTATTGATATGTAGTTGTTTATTGCCATTTTCTTCTTTAAAGGTGTATTCCTTTTTCTTTTTTTTTTTTCTGTATTCTTTTCCCACTTTATCTGTTTACACCAGGCCCCTTAATATTTCCTGCAGCATTGGTTTGGTTGTAATGAATTCCTTGAGTTGTTTTTTGTCTGGGAAGCTTTTTATTTCTCCTTCAATTTTAAACGATAGCCTTGCTGGATAAAGTAGTCTTGGTTGTAGGTTCTTGTTCTGCATTACTTTGAATATTTCTTGCCATTCCCTTCTGGCCTCAAGAGTTTCTGTTGAGAAGTCAGATGTCATCCTTATGGGGGCTCCTTTGTAGGTGATAACTTTTTTTTCTCTTGCAGCTTTTAATATTTTCTCTTTATCGCTTAGCTTTGGTATTTTAATTATGATGTGTCTTGGTGTAGGTTTCTTTGGGTTTCTCTTTAATGGAGTCCTCTGTGCTTCTTGGATTTGTGAGAGTTTCTCTTGCATTAATTTAGGGAAGTTTTCAGCTATGATATGATTGAACAAAGTCTCTATCCCTTGTTCTTTTTCTTCTTCTTCAGGAATCCCTATGATGCGGATGTTATTTCTCTTCATGTTGTCACAGAGCTCTCTAAGAGTTTCCTCTGACTTTTTGAGTCTTTTTTCTCTTTTCTTCTCTGCTTTCATGCCTTCATTCCAGTTGTCTTCTAACTCGCTGATTCGATCCTCTGCTCTATCCATCCTGTTTTTAATTCCTTCCATTGTGGTCTTTATTTCTGATATTGTATTTGTCGTCTCCAACTGATTCTTTTTTATACTTGCTATTTCTTTATTTAGGTTTTCAAACTCCCCCTCCATTGTTGTTCTAAGATCCCTAAGCAACCTTACAATCATTATTTTGAACTCCGCATCTGGAAGTTTGATTATTTCCATATCACTCAGTTCATCTCTCGAAAGTGTCTCTTGTGGTTTCATTTGGATTGCACTCCTTTGTTTTCTCATCTTCTTCTTCTTTTTTTTTTTTTATTTGTAGAGTTGATTGAGTCTAGGCTTGGTGTTGTCTGCCTCCAGTTTTCAGTTGTGTTATTTTTAGGTCTTCGTGGGTTGGTATCAGCTATTATTTGTAATCCACTTTCGGATTTGGGCAGCTTTGAAGTCTTGATTTGTTTGTTTTCTTAACAGGTGATAGTCTTGTTAACTGATCTCAGCAGGGGGCTTCCTTGAAACTGTATCCAGGAATGCTGTGGGTGTAACCTGAGACGCTGAAGGTCTCTTCCTCCAACTAATCTCACTGGGGGCAGGGTTTTTTCTCTCAGCTTCAGTAGGGGGAGGTGTATCTCAGATCTCCATGGAGACCTGAGTTACTGCCCCTCCTCCCCACTTCTTGTTTTCAGCTGTGTCTTGTTGTGCTGATTGGAGCTGGATAGATGTCCGGAGATCTCTGATCCGGAAGCACTTCAGCTCTGTTTTGTGAAAGGTTCAGTCCCTCCCCCAGCTATGGCCGCCTCCAGCACAAATGAGTCAGCTTTTTTATTTTGTTTCTTGCATACCTTAGCCCCTCACAGTCTGTCCCTCTCCCTGTCTTTTCCACTTGGGAGATAAGCTGGTCTTTTCAACCCACCTTGCTCCCTGGTCACCAGGTAAGTGGCTGTGAGCAGTAGTTTCTGCTCTTTTTCCTCTGTGAAATCCTCTCTGGGCTCTCAGCCTCACCCCCCTCCTTCCCTTCCTGTAAGCAGAGGAGATTCAGGCACTCCTTACCAGGATTATTGTGGCTTCCTCTTTGCTCCTTGGTTTTTGAGAGCTGTTCTTGCAGTTCAGTGTTGGTTTTTCATGCTGATTTTTTCTAAATTGATTTGTATTCCAGTTTGGTGTTGAGAGCTGGGTGTCTGTGCATCCGCCTACTCCGCTGCCATCTTCTCTCCCCCCGAAATGTTCATGATTTTATTGCCTCTGTTTTCTTCTAGGTTTTTTATGATTTTGAGTCTAACATTTAAGTGTTTAAATTGTTTTGAGTTTATTCTCATGTTTGGTGTAAGGTTTCATTTTTTTGCACATATCTATCCAGTGTTCCCAACACCCTCATTGAATAGACTATCTTTACCCCATTGTGTGGTTTTGCTTCCTTTGTCAAATATTAATTGACCATAAATTTCTGGGCTCTCTATTCTATTCCATTGATCTATATGTCTGTTCTTATGCCAGTACCATGCTGTTTTGATTACTATGGCCTTATAGTATAGTTTGATATCAGGTAGTGTGATTCTTCCAATGTTGTTCTTCTTTCTCAATATTGCTATTGCTATTTAGGGTCTTTTGTAGTTCCATATAAACTTTTTGTGTATGTGGCAGAGACAGAGAGTCAGAGAGAGGGACAGATAGGGACAGACAGACAGGAAGGGAGAGAAATAAGAAACATCAATTCTTCGTTGTGGTTCCTTAGTTGTTCATTGATTGATTTCTCATATATGCCTTGACCAGGGACTACAGCAGACTGAGTGACCCCTTGCTCAAGCCAGTGACCTTGGGCTCAAGCTGGTGAGCCTTGCTCAAACCAGATGAGCCCACGCTCAAGCTGGCAACCTTGGGGTCTCAAACCCGGGTCCTCCACATCCCAGTCTGATACTCTATCCACTGTGCCTCCGCCTGGTCAGGCCCATATAAACTTTTGAAATATTTTTTTCTAGTTCTGTGAATCTTGATATGCCATTGGTATCATTTTGATAGGAATTGTGTTGACTCTGTAGATTGTTTGGGGTAGTATGCACATTTTTTATTATTTTAATTCTTCCTATTCATGAACACAGTATATACTTCCTCTTATTTGTATCTTCTTCAATTTTTTGCACAAACACAGGACACTTCTAAGAGACCAGGGGGATATCCCTTAAATGTCTGTAATATCTAAATATCTTAATATCTTTAGACCTTAGGTGACTATCTCACTTAGGTAAGCATAAGCCTCAGGCTATGGGTACCTCAGATACATATGTGACTATCATTATAGAAACAGGTAGACAGAAAAGTAGGAATCATATCTTCTTCATCATTATTCTTTTTTATTGACTTTATTAGGATGACACTGATTAACATAATTATACAGGTTTCAGGTGCCCAATTCTACAACACATCTCTGTATATCGTATTGTTCTTCATCATTATTAAAGCCTAATATGCCTGAGAAAGAGAGCTAGCCTTCAAGCATTTGCTCAATTATTACAAAAAGAAGAAGGAGGAGGAGGGAGAGGAGGAGGAGGAGGAGGAAAGAAGATAGGAAGGGGAAAAAATGAATCACAGAAAACAAATCTTTGGGTGAGTAAAACAGTTTCTGAGAAATGAGAAGACCAAAATTTTGGAAATGTATCCCTAAAGGGGCAATTAGTAGATAAAGGGAGTCTGCATGACTGTAATGGTACTTTATAATGAGTTCCTGGAAGAGAAGACAATCTTATTTTGGGGATATCCCTATTGAGAGAAGTTAAGCTATCATTGGAATGTGATTGGAAATGCTTGATGGGTACTTGCTCCCTCTCTTGTTAAGCACAAATATGCTCAGTCTTGGCTTCTAGACCTCTCACCCAAGACAAGTATCTGAAGAATTTGTTGCCAAATTCATTGCCAAAAGCAAAAGTGGGCAGCTATGGAGAAAATATTGCCAGATAGTCTCCTGTCACCATTCTGAGAAACAATGTCCACTTCTAAAATAACAGCCCATGCGGTAATCAAGGAGAACCAATCATTAAAGATGAATTCATAAAATTAGAAGGGAAATTTGAAAAGTTAAATGAACATGAAGTGGATAACGAGTTTCAAAGAGGAGCATAAACTATGGACTATCCAGGACAGTTTTCTTTTTCCCTGGATATGGGCTACGTGAGTGAAAGTGATATTTAATCTGATGTATGCAAATAAAAGTTAAATAGAGTAGACATGTTGAAATTTGGCAAGAAAGATGGTAACATAGTACAACCCAAAATCCTGGACTGAGGGTAGAATCTAAATTTTAGTTTAAGATCTAACCCTAATTATCTGTGTAACCTTGAGCAAGTCACTTCTTTGGGCCTTGGTTTTATCATGTCCAGTAAAAGAGTTGAATTATATGAATTTAAAAGTAACATAGCAATATAATTATATGATACTTATATTACAGGGACAAGTTGTTTTCTAACATATATAAATAGGCAAGTATATTAGTCAGTGTAGTCTGTTATAACAAACAACCTCAAATCTCAATGCCTTAATAAAAGTTTATTTCTCTCATGTTACAATCCAACTATTGATAATGGTGGTGGTGAGAGTGCATGGTGGTGGTAGTGACAGTTGTAGTGGTAGTGACAGTTGTAGTGGTGACAGTGTTGGGCTATGTGTGTGGGAGGGATTTTGCCACAGTTATTGAGAGACTGTGTAGCTATACTATAACTTAGTACCTCAGCTCCCTCCTCCTCAAGATCTTGTACACTGAGCCATCAACCAAGGGAAGGGAGTGTGGAGAATTGTGCAGGAGATTACCATAGGGGCTTGGGAAGTGACTCTATCACTTCCCACCACATCCTATTGGACAGAAGTTTGTCACATGTTCTTATCTAACTGCAAAGGAGTTAGGAATGTAATCTAGCTGTGTCCCCAGGGGCAAAAGAAAAAAATGATACCAAAAAACACATACCGCCTGACCAAGCGGTGGCGCAGTGGATAGAGCATTGGACTGGGACACAGGACCCAGGTTCAAAACCCTGAGGTCGCTGGCTTGAATGTGGGGTCACTGGCTTGAGCATGGAATCATAGACATGGTTACTGGCTTGAGTCCAAAAGTCGCTGGCCTGAAGCCCAAGATTGTTGGCTTGAATCCAAGGTTGCTGGCTTGAACAAGGGGTTACTCACTGTGCTGTAGCCCCCTGGTCAAGGCACATATGAGAAAGCAATCAATGAACAACTGAAGTGCCGCAATGAACAATTGATGCTTTTTATCTCTCTCCCTTCCTGTCTGCCTGTCCCTATCTATCTTTCTCTTTCTCTGTCTCTGTCTCTGTCACAAAACAAACAAAAAACACATACCAGTTTCTACCACAGTTTATTCTTTTGATCACCCAATATAGGGTTCACTATAGCTACCATACAGAGTAACTGTTTTCAAAGGAGACAATTCAAGTTTCCATGCTGCTCAAAGTCCATGATGTCTGAATTATGTTCAGCCATCCCTTTCGGGTCCAGCTGTGGTACTTTGTGGTTGGTAACCTAGGAACTAAAAAAGTTATATGCTGGCCCTGGCCAGTTGGCTCAGTGGACAGAGCACTGGCTGGGCATGCAAACATTTTAGGTTCGATTCTCAGTCAGGGCACCCATGAGAAGCGACCATCTGCTTCTCCCTCCTCCCTTTCCTCCTTCTCTCTCTCTTCCCCTCTCGCTGCCAGTGGCTTGATTGGTTCAGGTATTGGCCCCAGGTGCTGAGGATAGCTTAGTTGATTCAAGCATTAGCCTCAGGCACTAAAAACAGCTCAGTTGATTCAAGTTCAGCCCCAGACTGGGGCTGCCAGGTGGATCCTGATTGGGGTGCATGAGGGAATCTGTCTCACTATCTCCTCTCCTCTCACTTAAAAAAAGTTATATGTTGCCTCCAGATGTAATGGTGAAGCAGGATCTTGATAACTCAATAAAAATTGTCATGTAAAAGGAGAGGAATGGGAGACACAGCAGTCACCCAGCCACGTGAGTTCTGAAATTCCAAGGAAGAGACATTATACAGGCCACTATATCAGCTTTCTATTATTGCTTCATAACGCATTACCACTGACCTAATGACTTAAACCAGCACCCATTTATTATCTCACCATTCTGTATGTCAGAAGTCCAGGTGGGCTCAACTGGATCCTCTGTACTAGGTCTCACAAGACTGATATCAAGGTGCCAGCTGCACTGGGCCCTCACCTGGAGGCTCTGGAAAAGAATCCATTTTCATGCTTATTCTGGTTGGTGGAAGAATTTTAGAAATTCTGCCTACCACAGTTACCTACCTTTGATTAGTTCCTGATTCTGCTTTCTGGGGGAAACTCCCATGTCCACTGTTCTCAGTGGCCCTTCATTTTATATAACCTCCATTGGTCACATTTGCAGTGTGAATTAGAGAGCATGCCTCGCTTTTACTAACTGCTTTCTGCTGTTATAAGCTTAGGATCCCCAAAGTTGTTTTTCCAACCTAAACAATCAGGATTTTGTAGCCCTGGCTTGTTTCTTTGTAAATACAATTTCTTCACAAACTTAGATGCCTGATCTGTTAGCTTTCATTTGATTCCATGTGTCAATAAGTATACCCCGAATTTGTTCCCAGTTACAATTCCATTACAATTCTCAAGATATATTTCTTTGCTTTCTCAGCCCCATGCCTGCTTCCCCTTTCAACCCCTACTTAATGGTGGCTAGTTCATACAAAACCACAAATGAAATAGCTATACCCTTAATCTAGTCTTAATCCATAGGGCTGAGTTGATCTGGGTTCAACTGAGAAGTTTTATTGGTTCTTTTTCACTCAAAGCTCTTCTTAGTCTTACTGTTTGGGGTTTCGAAGCAGTCAGATTTTCTAACCCTTCAGTCTGAACACTATTTTTTTTTCCTTTCTCCTTCCAAATAGCCAATTCTTTGCTAAATGCTTTTTTTTTTTCTTTCTTGGCAATACCTTGCCAAAGGCAGTTGGTAAAATTCCACATACTCCGACACTGTGTTTTTCTCCAACCACTTCTAGATAAAGGCTGTCCATGGGCTTACCTTAAGTTATTGTGGACACAACTTTACCAAATATTTTTTTGATGTTTTATTTACAATATGGGCCACACTATTTCCAGCCCCTGATATCAGTTTATTTCCTGCCACTTGACTGCTAGGCCAGTGCATCATATTTTGAATATTTGTTATTGAAGCACCCCATTTCTGGTTCACATGTACGCATTAGTTAGGCTAGGCAAACTGCAATAATGCGTTTATGAATTTCTATGGCTTAATACACTAAAATCCTCTCTCTTGCTCATGTGACAGTTGAGTGCTGTGAGTGCCCGTTCAAAGATTAGGTTTCTGCCTAGTGGTCCTGCCAGCTTCTCAGGCCATAGGTCCTTAAACAAACCTTCTGAATTTGATAGGAACAAGGGAATAAAGAGAGTTTGAAGTATTGGGTAAGATAGTTTGTTTCTAGGAAACTAGATCTGGAAGGTCTACATCTCTCTGCACCTAGTTTCAAGAAAGACTGAAAAATGTAATTTAGCTATGAAAATTAGATTGATAAAAACTCAACAGTCTCAATCACAGCAAAATGTATTAGTTAAAAAAAAAAAAACCACCACCACAATAGGCCAGGAAGGTCCAGGAAACTAAGATCAGAATGGGGAAGGGGAGGAGGAGGAGAACTGATCCAGCAGCTGGGATGAGGGTGGGGTGGGGGGACTTCCAGGGTGCTTCTGGGAGACACTAATAGCCAATGGGATCTGTTTAATTCAGGTTTGGGGCAAGATTATTGGCTCAGCCCCACAAAATAAGAAGGCATTTAGCTGTTGCCAAAGATTTAGAAATGTGCTTTTATTTTCAAACTCAGGCACGTGACACTCTATAGTTGAAGGCTAACACTCCCGTGTGAGGTTTAACAACATTTGGAACTGACAGCCAGTGATACACAAATCTGGCATCTCTGTCTCCACTGACTCTGTCAGGCTGTACATAGGGAGAAATACATATTTGCTTTGTAGTAACTAAAAAGTGAAGGTCCTTTTAGGAGGTGACATCAACAATGGTACAAACAGTACATCACTCTGCAACTGAGAATAGGCACCCAGAGCCCTAGGGCTAAGCAGAAATGTCAGACTCAGAGGCATTTTGAGGGAAACTTTTATTTCAGATCAATATCACTGTCGGAAATACAGGACCTGTTTCTCTCCATTTCACTACTGCTTTGGCAACAGTTCCATCCACCTCCGGTTGATCTTTGCTTTTCAGAAAAGAAATACCAACAAGTACTTTCTCAGGAATGCTCTTGGAAATGTAGTTACTCTTATGCCCCTTCTTTTCTTCAACCTTCCTTACTCTCAGTGTAGTCTGGGTGAGGGCCTCGTCTGGGCATGCTCTTGCAGGCCTTTCTGTGAAACAGCTGGGGGTGCGGGAACTCCCTGTACCCCCTCTCCTGGCCTTTGTCTCATCTGGAAACAAAGGCAGGAACCCTGTGGCCCAGTGGACAGTGGGTCAGCTCAGGCTGATTCTTCTTTAGGAGAGGCTGAGACTGGACATTATCAGCCTAGAGCTCTGTTCACAGCCACTCTCTCAAGAGCTCTATTTGCATCCTGTCTTTGGCTTGGAGGGCCTAAAGCTCCTCCAGTATGTCTGGTCTCCCTGGAAAGAGGAGGGGAAATCATCCATCCATGCCCCCAAGTTTGTCTGCTTTGATCTGTACCTCGTTACCGTAATGGCACATCCTTGGTCAACCCTAGCTTGGGCTTCTTTCCCAGTGATTTTCTAGTCACTGTAGAGGACTGAAATAACCACTCTAAAGTAACATCCTGTTTTAAAGCAAGGCCTAGTCTAGGTGGGTCTTATGAAAGGAGTGGTTGCATGAAGCCTCGTTCTTAAACTTGGAAATGATGTTGCTAGTAGGGCCTCATTTCTGCTCTCTCTCAGAGTACAATAAACAATATTAGAATAAGTTGAGGCTAATAAAAATGTTATTTTTCTTAGTGAGATAGTGGTGGTGATAGTGTTGGTATTGAGAAGTATGCAAAATGCCAGGTGTTCGCAGGCAGCTCTACGCTACCTTAAGGCTCCCTTGTTCTTTTGATCAACATTTAATGACAACCTCCCAAGCATTAGCCACCATGTTAGACCCTTACCCAGAGAATGGGTAAGACATAATTCTTGTCTTTGAGGAAAAAAATGTAGGGGAGAGCAACACATAAAGAAGTTATTGTTACACACAGTTGTAATGGTCAATAATAAAGATGTTTAAAAAGTGCCAGAAAGCCCAGACAGTGTGTCCTATTGTGTTGGGTATAGAAGGGTGTTGGAGTGAGGTCCATAAAGCCTGTGTGGAGGGGATGATCTTTGCACTTGGTCCTGAAGAGTGACCAGAAGAAAAGAGCATGGCAGAAGAAAAACTAGTGAGTGGAGAAACAGAGCTATGAGAAGAAACAGGTTAGTCTGGGAACCAGAAACAGTTTGGAGGTGCTGAAGGGCCATTTGGGGGAGTGGGACTGGAATGTAAGGCATCCAGTTAGGAGACCACTAAAAGAGGACATTGAGTGCAGTGCTTAAGAATATAGCCCCTGGGCCAGCCTGCCTGGGTCTGAGTTCCAGCCCCATGACTTACTAACTGGCTGTCCTTGGAGAGTTCCTTGTGTTTTTTGTGCTTCCGTTTTTTTTTTAATCTGAAAATGAGAAGAACAGTGCCCACTTCATAGTTTTTTGTTTTTCTTGAGGACTAAATGAGTTATTACTTATATTAATACCTAGAACCGTGTTTGTCTCATGGTAAGTTTTATATTAGCAACAACAACAACAAAATTATCAACAATAAAACAGAAACAAAAGCAAAACAACCACAATAAAATCCACACAGAAAACAACACCCCCCAAAAAAACTGATGAGGGATGAAGGAAGGTAGAGCGAGGTCAAATTGAAGGTGGGGTATGCTCTATACGTGTTATAATACACAATTGGGAATGCTCTGAAACAGATGTTTAAGTGGGAAATTCTATTTGAACTGAAGCACTAAGGTACAACTGCACACTTACGTGTGGGCACATGGCTGCTGTAAGCACACTGTATCTCCTCGTTCACCTGAGAGATGGGCTAACTGTTCTCAATGGGGAGAGAACAAACAGGGAATAGAATGTGGTGGATAGCAGCTTAGAATTAGTACCTGAAATGGAGACCAGCAAGTTCACCATTGAAGCCATGAGTTTTCAGTGTTGTTGAAACATCTTAAATCCACATGGGGAGCTCATTGAACAGGTATCTAGTGACTGCCCGTGCCTAGTGAAAATCTGTGGGTTGGCTTTATCTACAGCACCCAGGGCACACATTTGGAGAGTTGTTGGCTTCATGCACACACGTGCTGTGTGTATGTGTGTTTTGTGTGTGTGTACAGATGCATATATATTGATTCACATCTTTCCATTGCATTCAAGCACTGAGCTAAATTCAGACTAAATGTTTTTCTGAGAAACCTTTCCTGCTTCTGTAAAGAGAAACTCTGGTTCCAAAGGAGCAGAAAGAGAGTCAGTGAGAATGAGATACGGGAAATGGGAAAGTATTCACGTTGTGACTCCAAATTCCAGGCCTGATTCTCAGAGTTGGATTTAGCCGTTAGGCACAATTATTCCTGATTTCCTATTGCAAAGAGGAAAAGGGGGAGAGTGAGCTTTTTACTGTACCCTGCAGTGAAGGTGTTTTATTTCTCCTGGCTGTCTGAGCCAAGGGCAGGCGGCCTTCCCTTCCATTAGAGTTCCTTGGTGATGGCGACTTCTTCATTCACTGGCTGCTTTCCCAGGGCAGTTTTGTTGATCCTCCAAGAACACAGGTTACTCTGTATGAAGAACTCCCACAGAAGAGCTGATTGTGAAAGAATCCCTGCTCATTCCTCAGCGGGCCGGTGATGGTGTGCCCACACCCAGGTCTGACAGCACTATAACCTGGGGAAAGGGTGACGGGCTGTGTGCTGGAGCAGGGCACTAGCAGGATGTCAGGCTTCCTACTGCTCTGCAGGCTGCTCATGCTGGAGTCCTGAGCTCCACCAGGAGTCCCTCTGGGTGGCTGAGCAAGTGGATCTTCCCAGGGGCCCATCAGTCTGCTCCACACAAGAGTTGTAGGAAGTGTACAACCCCAACACAACAGTCAAGACTAGCATCGCGGCAGCCATCATCCAGATGACTTGCCAGTGCTGACACAGTTTGGGATACATGACTTGTAAGAAATGAACCAATTCTTCAAGTTTGCTGTCAAATGAAAAAACACATAGGGGGTTGGTATATTGAACACATGTATGGTGCCCAGACCCATACTTCTCTGTCTGGAATACTTTCCATGCTATACAAAGTAGTAGTTCTCTAACTCAGTGGTGTATAGTTGCTTGGCAGCACTTATTCAAAATACCCAGGCCTACTGAATAAGAATCTCAAACTTTCCCCAGGTAGTTTTGATGCTACCAGCCCATAAACCTGTTGGGAGCTACTGAGATATAACTCCCTTTTTTCTTGTTTGATCATTCATTCATTCACACATGTCCTCATCTGTTTGTGAGATGGTCATAGGCATATGAACTCTCCCAAGCTCCAAGGAACAAGGTTGCTTGATCCACACTCCCATGCATCCTGACTGGCCTATCATCTTTTCTGCACTTGGTGGTATTAGTGATCAGTTCCAAGTTCTAATTTTGTCTGCCTCTGTGTTCGGACACATAATTTGTTTTTCTCAGTTCCACATCTGACTATGTCCAGAGTGGAAGGATTATGCTAAACTACTAGAAGACTCTTCTTTTTTTGAGAGAGAGAGAGGGAGAGAGAAAGGAAAGGAGAAAGATGAGAAGCATCAACCATAGTTGTTCATTGATTGCTTCTCATATGTGCCTTGACTGGGGTGCTCAAGCCAAGCCAATGACTGATCCCTTCCTTGCTTGAGGCAGCGATCTTGGGCTCAAGCCAGTGGCTTTGGGCTTCAAGCCAGCCACCTAGGGACCATATTGATAACTTCGTGCTCAAGGCAGCAAGCCTGTGCTCAAGCAGGTGACCTCAAGGTTTTGAACCTGGGACCTCAGCGTCCCAGGTTGCCACTCTATCCATTGTGCCATGATGGGCCAGGCAAGAAGACTCTTGATGTCAATGATAAATGACAAGGAACCAGATCAAACTTAAGAGTTCACTTTAAACCATCCCTGGAACAACTGGAGGATAGTAGGAACCTCCAGAAAACTCTGGGTGGCTTATTCAAGATGTTTTCTCAAACCCATTAATTTTTATTCCCTAATTTTTCCCTCCTCCTCTTTTTTTCATACTCTTTTCTCTCCCCTTTCTACTCTCTTTTCCCTCCCCTTTCCATTCTCTTTTCTCTCTTCCCTCCTTTCCTTTTATCTCTGTCCCTCCATTTTTGGCCTGCTTCACTCCTCTCTTCCCAACCACCTTTCAATTTTTCTGCTCTTTGTGGCCAAGTGAAAAGACATTTTGTCAGATGGCCCATTTTGAAGAGTCCATTCTTAGAACACTTTGCAGAAACCCTGGACACATTCGTTAACCTAGAATTTCTTTCTATTTCTAGTTCCAGATATCAAATGAGAGCCCTGGCTGGGTAGCTCCATTGGTTAGAGCATCATCCCGATACACAAAGGTTGAGGTTTGACCCCTGGTCAGGGCACATATAGGAACATATCTATATTTCTCTCCCTCTCTATCTCCCTCTCTCCCCTTTTCCTCTCTCTCTAAAAATCAATCATTAAATTTTTTTATTGAGAATATTGAGGATCACTAAATGGAATAGATGAGAAAAGTAACAGGGGATGCTTTCTAAGGATCTTGAGGCTCACATAGACAGTGAAGTATGCAGGCTGTTGCTGAGTAGTAGAAAAAAGATGCTGTAGCAATTAATAAAATGACTCAGTAAATAAGCTCTTTAGAAAGGAATGAGATATAATACTTAAGGGTGCCTGATTCAGATGCTAAGCTAAGGCACTGATTGGTTTCTTTTCCATGTGGGAACCCTCTGATGATAATTTCAGGAACAATTAAGTAAAGCACAACAGCGAGCCCCTTAGCCAAGGTGAAAATCATCTGCTGTTTACACAACTGTTGGGAAGGGAGAGCTTAGAAACAAAAGCTTGTTTTCTTTCAGCTCTATTTAGATTCTTTGGTTTCTATTTAGATATAATTGGATGATAAAAGCAGTCCTTCTTTTGGAGCTGTATTTTCATGCTCAAAACAAATTGCTACAGTGAGGAGAATGCCACTCTAACACCACCCTTATGTTGTGACACAACCTTCTTGAGCAAAGGAGAATGTCAGGATCTGGTTTTGTGACCCTTAAGTTGGTCACCCATTTTCAGCCTATAGAAGACATTAGAAATAGAACTAGATTAGAAAAAGAATTCCCTTGGAAAACAAGGTTTGGTTGTTCTGAGCTGTACTCACTCCTCTATAGGGAGGGGTGAAGTTGCTTCCCTGGCACCTGGGCCGAGAAAGAGGGGCTTCAGGAATGCTGCGTGGAGAGCTCCATACGTTGCAGTAAGGGGAAGACAGTGGACTGTTGTATGTGACTCACACCTGAGAAATCTGAAGAGCAAGGATCCTGCTGAAGTGCTTTGTGGCATCAGAGTAGGGGGGCATGATGTGGAATAGTATCCTCCTAGCAATAGTGGGCCAAAGGTACATATATTGCTTCTACTGGATGTAATCAGGTAAAGAGAGCTGGCATGGGATGTCATGGGTCCTGTCTGGAAATTCTACCTTAGAAGCTGAACAATGAAGGTGTACTTCCAGATGCCTGAGGACCAAGAGACGATTTTGAGTAGCCAAATGGAAGAGAAGCATTTAGCCTCATAAAGGGACCTGCAGCTGAGAGAACCTGAGCAATCGTGTAAATATGGGATGCTGTGATGAGGAGTGGTTTTCTCTGAAGGTCCCATAAAGCACCACACTGAACAAAGTCAGAAGTCAGCTTTCAACCCCTGCCAAGGCTTGAAGCCCCGCCACAGTAATACCAGTCAGGTAAGGCTTTTCCTACCCCTTAATCTAGATTCCCATTCCCAGCATTAACTGGAGAGGTCAGACACTGCATTAGCAATGCTAGGGTGGAGGGCTGGAGTGCAAGTAGAAGAGTGAGAGAGAAGCCATGCTTCCGTCTCCACTGCAGATTTCCTTCCTGGTGCAGACCAGAGCTGGGAGAGGAAAGACACTTTAACTTTATAAGAAGCTTGAAATTCTCAGTATTTCAGGGAACTGGCCATTTTATTACTGAAATGAGGTTATTCTTGGGACTTAAACTTGACCAGAGAACTCATGTTTTCTGAATTACTAGAAAAGTACAGGAATGTACCTAGTATCTTAATTCCATAGAGTAGGCTTACACAGGCAGTGGTAGAAAAGATAAAAGTTTTCTTTTGCACCTTATGAGTCTTACTTGTTCAATGTATTGCATAATGTCAGGAGATTGTGTTCTTTGTTTTAACATGGTTAGGATATTGGGTTGATTCACCAAAGTTTATTTAAGCTGATTCTCCAGAAAGTAATAATCATAACAGATTACATTATTATCTATTTTTAAACAGAGGAGAAATTCAGACAAAAAGGCTCTAGTGTTTGTTGTTGAATCTCTTAAATAAGGAATCAGCTGCTAGGGTTACCCCAATGTGTTTTTTAATTCACTAAATAGGACAGGGAACTTAATGACTTCAGACCTTGCCTGATAGTGAGATGACAAAATTCATGGGAGAATCATGTTTGAATGCAGGTGCCTGCAGGCAACTGTGAGTGTAAGGAACTCAGAAGTGAATGGATTGCTTGGCATTGAAGACAACAGCTCTCAGGGTGCATCTGGCTTGGGTCACAGTTGAGGAAGAGAGCCCTTAATTTTGAGTGGGAAGTTTATATGAAAGCAGTGTTGGTCAACATAGAAAAGGTGATTCTCACTGCTGGACCTGAAAAGGTGAAGCTACACACCCCTGTGCCAAAGGACAAGGACTCTTCTGAGGGCTATGCCAATGTCTGACATCCACCTAAGGGATAAGCATGTACCCAAGACCAAAAGTAAATGTGAAAGGGAGCCAAGGTTGGAGGGAGAACGAGGCCTCAGGATCAGTAGGATCAAGAGGACACTCTCAGATGATGGATGCTAAGGGCGGCCGTTTCCTTATGCTGCTGCCCAGGAGCTGTAAGGAGAGGAACCTAGGCACAGCCTTATCTTCCCTGGAGTTTCATGAAATGGGAGGGAGCTGCCAGTTGTCTAAAATCAAATTAGCTAGATAAGGATCCCGGCCTTGTGCTTTATAATCCAGACTGTTTATATTCCATGTCCTCTCTCTGTTTAGTTCCTTTTTGTTCTTTCTAGTGTTTGGAAATGTTAGAAGCTCCAGCCTGTGTTAGCTATATTGAAGGGAGTCAAATGAAGAACTCCCTTGTTCAGGCCTGGGCTTGACAGCATTCAAGGGAAGGAAGACATTGTGGTGGTCTGTAAAAAAATAAGAGCAGAGGACCCCAAGAGAGAAGACATAAGAGAACAGGATCTACTGTCTTGAGTAGGGGCTTTGCTTTCATTGCTGAAACTTGGGGGTTCTCTCACTAGGAGAGCTGGTGCATCCTAGCACAGGTTTGTTCTCGATGGTGAAGCATTTTCTCCAGCTCTCCTACATAGCTCTTCCCTTGAACACTGGCGTTAACTCATGTGGGCTGAGACCTTCCACTCTGGTTGAATCTTCTACCAACTGGGCTCTACTGGTTGTTCCTATGTGCTTTGAAGCATTTTTAGCTCACATCTAATCTTTATTGTATTACCTTTTTTGTTACATGCTTGTGGTTTCCAGAGTCTCTCAACAATGAGGCATAGACACATACCCTGTCCCAAGTTTAGCAGCTAATTAGATAATTAATCATTTTGGCTGGAGCCATTCTCAAGTTAGGATGGCTCAGGAGTATAAAAACAAAGATTTTGGAGAAGTGTTCCAACTTTGCTGTCACCACACTTTAAAACATCAAAGTCAAGAATTCTGGTTTGAATGTATTGAGACAATAGGATAGAATATATGAAGTTGGGGCTACCAGGATCTATATGTTCAGGATGAATACTACCTTTACATATTATATATGTTTTTTCAGATTTAGAGAAAAATACACTTGAAATATTTTAAAATCCCTAAGTGTTTTCAATCCAATGTAAAAACACTGTCCAGATGACCAAGCTTGTTTAAGCAGCAAGGAAGGGACCTGTTGTAGACTCACTTTTGCCACCGAGCTGAGTTTATCCCTTATACTCATCTGTTCTCTGTGCCCCTGTTCTTGTAAGAAACCCCCTCTAAAGCTTCAGGACACTTCCCTTAACCTTGGATCTTCCATGTGGATGGCTCAAAAGGGAGCTAGCTGTGGCTAAGCTAGGAGGGACTCCAGTCAGAGTCCTTGCAGTTAGTTCCTTGGTTCCTGATTACAACCCCCGTCGTCCCCCCCCCCACACACACACACTCTGCACCTCTGACCTCTCAGCTATTATAAACACCCCGTTGTTAACTGTTTTGGCTCTTTGGGATCTTTGCTGCCTCCTCCCCCAACATCACTGCTTTCTTGGTTTCTATTGGCTGCTTATTTGGGCCATAGGCCCACTGGTGCCATGGACTGGCACCTCCAGAGATGTTGTGCAATTAATGAATTGTGACCGATTTCAGCAATGGCAAGGGCTCCAACCTGTTTCTCTGTTCCTTTCCCTCTTTCTCAGTTTCTTCTGCCTCTTCTGTTTCCTCAGGACTCTCATTCTTCTGTTCTTCCTCCTCCTCTTTTAGGTCTTGAAGCTCTTTGGACTTCTTAAGACCTTCCTCGTATCTGGAAGGCAAAAAGGAACAATTGAGTCTGAAGAGACCAGGCACGGAGCATCCTTTCCTGAGGTCCTACAGGAGGGGACTTGAGCACCTCCAGGAATTATACACTTCCTGTGGTTCCACACAACAGGAAAAAGCTGGGAAGCTCCACTGAATCACATGGCTCATGTCAGTACAATTTCCCCTCGCTCTCCAGTCATCCTTCCTGTTTATGAAAGTGTGACAATACTGAGAGGGGAAAAATGTGACTGGGATCTTGTCCTACAAAACATTCAGTGGGGTTGAGATTGCGTTTGTTTTCTATGTAACCTTGGCACTTCAGCTTCTCACCTGGAAAATGGAGAGGGTGTCACTCATCTCACAGGGGGTTGGAAGGTTTTGAGGAAGTGGCAGGCAGGCATGCAGCCTGCCTTAGTGAGGTGCTCAGTAAATGTGTACAAAGCCAATGGAGGCATTCACCTTACACATACTGAGTACAGAGGACAGCTGTGGGTTAAAAGACAGGCTTTCCAAGAGAAACCCTGTGGATTTCCTTCTCCCAGGATCAACATTACACTGAATATGTCCTTCCTGCTCATCTCACAGCTGAGGGTTTATGGCCAACACAGACTGGCTGGGGCAACCCCAGCACAGTGGTTGCAGCTGCTACCCAGAAGCCCACAGTTTCAGACCAGTGGAAAGCTGTGTCTCCCTAGGAGCCATGGGGAAAGAAGCTCAGGGTGCAATGCATGATCAGAGGATATTCTGAACCTGGGTGAGCTTGGGCCCTGATTTGTAGTTTGTCCCATTGATGATTGACAAGCCAGAGTTGCTACTGAAGGGGCCAGTGGAAGTTGAGGGGACTCCAGTATACAGGAAGAAGGAAAGGTTGAGGCAGTTGTAGCAAGCAGTGTTGCAGTTGCTTCTGGGCATTTTTGGAAGTGACGTAACTGCTCTGGGTACTCAGGAAGCCTTAGGCACCACCAAGAGGAACCCACCCAGAGCCCTGAATTTTCAGATCATTCTGGGAAGTAACATTCTGGTGGCTTTTTGCCTAAAAAGAGGGCAGTCTTGTTATTGTCTGAGCACACCCTCTTGCCCTGCTTCCTTCTGTCCTTCCTGTGGAACAGTACTGCTCTTTCCTCTGTGGTTCCTCACTGAGACAAGGAGGGGAGGTCCTGGGGCCACTAATTGCTGCCCTGAATCCTCTAAGGGACAGGAAAAGCCCATGGGAAGGTATCTTCTGAGACCTGCCAGGTGACCTCAGAGTGGCTGAAGTCTGACTCACCTCTGCTTGTTGTATGCTTCTTCCTCCATCCTGGCCTTAGTCTCCTGGCTAATCTCCTCCAGACAGCTCGGAGTTGGCAAGGGAACAGAAGCTTCACAATCTGGGTCCCCATTTGTTTTTCCACTAGTGAGAAAAGGGAAGTACAGGGCGTCCTTTCAGGGACAGATAGGGCATCTGAAAACCAAACCATGTCTTTGGCCTGATTCCTCATTGGAAGTGAGGAAACTCCTTGGATTGAGTTCATTTCAATCTTTCTATGTTGAGACAAGACTTATAATGGTTTAGTCCATGAATCCTACCTAAACCTAAACCTCAAATAATGCATCAGTGTTCCCTTTTCCTCATGCTCCCAAATTCACCTTTATTCATATTTTAAGAGGTGTTGTAGATAGACAGACAGCTATTGAAACTTGACAGCACCAAGATGAGAAAGATAGAGGCAGACCAAAATGTTCAAGGTCATTCCATTCCTGTGTCCTGCTTTTGTTTCATTCATTTAAATATTTACCAAATACTGACTGGTCACAGGCATCTTGTAATATGCTGGGGATACATCAAAAAATAAATGATCCTTGCTAAAACAAAGCTTAGAAGGGAAAAAAGATCCCCCCAAAAGGAAAAAACTAAGTAATTCATGACAAGTTTTGATAATTTTTATGATAGAAATAAACTCTATGCAGTGACAGAAAGTGATGAGAGAATCTGCTTAGACCAAGTGGTCAGAAAGGGCCTGAGGTGGTGTAACTGCAGAACAGACTTAAAAGATGAGAAGTCAGTTATATGCATAACAGAGGGAAGATCAGTCTAGGTAGAGGGTGCAGGATATATGAAGACCCTGAGACACAAAAGATGCAGAGATGTTTGAGGACCTGAAAAGAGGAAGTGAGGCAGGAGTTAATTTTTGTACAAGAGGCACTCAAGTAGAGATATCAAGTAGGTGGTTGGATATACCAAAGTGAGTTAGAGATGAGCTCTAGGCTGAAGAAATTCATTTAGCATCATCACAATGTAGATGATATTTAAAGTGAGGGGAATGGGTAAGGTTGTCTAGGGAGATAGTATGAGTAGAGATGAGAAGAAGACCCAGGACCAAGCCATCGGCATCGCTGCCCTCAGCTCAGGTAGAGAAGAAGGAGTGACAGAGGAGACTGAGAAGTAGCAGGCAGAGAGGTGGGAGAAAAATCAGCAGAGCATGGAGTTCTGGGAGCAGAGAGAGGAGAGCATGCCAAGGAGGGAGAGGTGTCTATCACATACACACTTTCGATAGACCAAGTCAGAAACGTGCAAAGTGACTCTTAGAGTTAATAATATGAAGGTCAAGAGGCACTTTGATGAAATGGTGGAAACCAAAGACAGATTGGAATGGGCTTACTAAAGAATGGGAGGTGAGAAAGGAGAAGACATAGACACAACAATGTGACTAAGAAGGGAAGTGGAGCCCTGGCCGGTTGGCTCAGCGGTAGAGCATCGACCTAGCGTGCGGAGGACCCGGGTTCGATTCCCGGCCAGGGCACACAGGAGAAGCGCCCATTTGCTTCTCCACCCCTCTGCCGCGCTTTCCTCCCTGTCTCTCTCTTCCCCTCCCGCAGCCAAGGCTCCATTGGAGCAAAGATGGCCCGGGCGCTGGGGATGGCTCTGTGGCCTCTACCTCAGGTGCTAGAGTGGCTCTGATCGCAACATGGCGAAGCCCAGGATGGGCAGAGCATTGCCCCCTGGTGGGCAGAGCGTCGCCCCTGGTGGGCGTGCCGGGTGGATCCCGGTCGGGCGCATGCGGGAGTCTGTCTGACTGTCTCTCCCTGTTTCCAGCTTCAGAAAAATAAAAAAAAAAAAAAAAAAAAAAAAAAAAAAGAAGGGAAGTGGAAGAGTGTGTTGGGGGAATACATAATTAAAAAGTGGGTTAAGCGATTGAAAGCACATTTAAATGTGGACAGAAATGGTCCATTAGAGAAGATGGGAGAAAGAGAATAACCAAAGGAACAAATTCTCTAAAAAGGGAAGCAGAGACAGACCTTTAAAAGATTGAGAAACTTTTCCTTGGCAGATTGTAGGTTGGGGATCTGGTGAAGGAAGATGAGAGGGCTACTATCTAATAGCTTAAATTTTCTCTATAAATGGAAGACAAAATTATCTATTGAGAATGAGAGATAGAGAGGCCTAGGCAGGTATAAGAGAGGAGAAGGCATAAAAGAGTCATTGGGGTGGGGGGAGGACAAGCATGTTAGAAAATCATAGTAGGATGGAGCCCATTTGAGGTATGGGATCACAAGTTTAAAGGAAGTATGCTGATAGGTATGCCTTTTCTAAAGATCAAGCAGCCCTCCTAGGTAACCAGAATCCCAGGGGGAGTCATGTCAAGGAGGAACTCTCCAACAAGGCAGAGAGTGAGCAAAGCTTTTCAACCAGGACTCAAAAGATCACGGTTGCCATCTGGCCAACCCCTCAGACAGGCTTTATGAGTGCGGCTTATATCTTCCCTCCTTATTCTTGGCATCAATCAGTTTCTCATCTGTTAGTTTTCATCAGACATTGTAAAATTTACATTTAATCAAGCTGGAAACCAAAACCCATTGTGAACAAAAAAATAACACTCTAAAAATATCAGCTATTCATAACATTTCTCCTTTTGCAAATTACATTATCAGCTCCCTTCTATGTGACCTTTGCCTAATGTGCAGTTTCCTATTTGTTCAAACAACTGGAAAAAGAGCAGAAAAACATAGCTACAGCCAAGGACAGGGAAAATAATTCTTTTAAATAAATTTATTATTAGAAATAAAATATCAGAGCTTTAATATCTTTTTTCTACAGCTGCCAACCTTAGAGGTTGATGATCAACATGTCTGAAGGAGGGCAGTGTAATCTGGAGGAAAAGAAGCTGCTTGGAGCAAACATGGGTTCAAACCCCAACTCCAACAGATGCAAATTACTTAATTACCCTGACTTTCAGATTGCTCAACTGTCAAATGAGGATAATGATGTATATCTGAAGGCAGTAGTGTAAGAATTAATGAAAAATATAAGTAAACTTTCTGCAATATGGTACATAGCAAATAATATTAATTATTATTAGTTATGCAGTAAATTTATTAGTAAATTTTGGGAGCAATCTGAGGTTCTTCTGAACTTGATCCATAAAAAAATCCAAGCTGTAAGTTACCTGGTAATCATTTACATCTTCAAGAGAGAACCTGATATACGTGACTCTGACACTTTAGAATCAGTGGAACACTAAATGTGACTTTAAAGTATGGTAAAACTGACATAAAATCGCTTTACTAAATTTCTCAAATGTGTGTATATTGTGTGCCTTAACACACTGATTCACCTTCAAATTTTGCTGATCAAGTGTTGGTAAATAAAATTTTCACTGTCCTCAGGTTAATGCTCTGTAGAGAATAAAACTTTTCCCTAGTAGAACCAGGAAACACATTTCAACAACTTTTTAACATGTGGGTCTTCTATGCAGGGCCCCGATCTCACAGGCTGATCTCCTTGTTCAATTTAATTCATCTATGGGGCTTTAGTTCTTTTTTTTTTTTTTTTTTTTTATAATTTTATTTTTTTAATGGGGTGACATCAATAAATCAGGATACATATATTCAAAGATAACAAGTCCAGGTTATCTTGTCGTTCAATTATGTTGCATACCCACCACCCAAAGTCAGATTGTCCTCCGTCACCCTCTATCTTGTTCTCTCTGTGCCCCTCCCCCTCCCCCTTTCCCTCCCCCATTCCCCCCTCCCCCCCGTAACCACCACACTCTTATCAATGTCTCTTAGTTTCACTATTATGTCCCACCTACGTATGGAATAATACAGTTCCTGTTTTTTTCTGATTTACTTATTTCGCTTCGTATCATGTTATCAAGATCCCACCATTTTGCTGTAAATGTTCCGATGTCATCATTTCTTATGGCTGAGTAGTATTCCATAGTGTATATGTGCCACATCTTCTTTATCCAGTCATCTATTGATGGGCTTTTTGGTTGTTTCCATGTCCTGGCCACTGTGAACAATGCTGCAATAAACATGGGGCTGCATGTGTCTTTACGTATCAATGTTTCTGAGTTTTGGGGATATATACCCAGTAGAGGGATTGCTGGGTCATAAGGTAGTTCTATTTTCAGTTTTTTGAGGAACCACCATACTTTCTTCCATAATGGTTGTACTACTTTACATTCCCACCAACAGTGGATGAGGGTTCCTTTTTCTCCACAGCCTCTCCAACATTTGCTATTACCTGACTTGCTAATAACAGCTAATCGAACAGGTGTGAGGTGGTATCTCATTGCCGTTTTGATTTGCATTTCTCTAATAGCTAAAGAAGATGAGCATCTTTTCATATATCTGTTGGCCATTTGTATTTCTTCCTGGGAGAAGTGTCTATTCATATCCTCTTCCCATTTTTTTATTGGATTGTTTGTTTGTTTGTTGTTGAGTTTTATGAGTTCTTTGTATATTTTGGATATTAAGCCCTTATCTGAGCTGTTGTTTGAAAATATCATTTCCCATTTAGTTGGCTTTCTGTTTATTTTGTTATCAGTTTCTCTTGCTGAGCAAAAACTTCTTAGTCTGATGTAGTCCCATTCATTAATTTTTGCCTTCACTTCTCTTGCCATTGGAGTCAAATTCATAAAATGCTCTTTAAAACCCAGGTCCATGAGTTGAGTACCTATGTCTTCTTCTATGTACTTAATTGTTTCAGGTCTTATGTTTAGATCTTTGATCCATTTTGAGTTAATTTTTGTACAGGGGGAGAGACTGTAGTCCAGTTTCATTCTTTTGCATGTGGCATTCCAGTTTTCCCAGCACCATTTATTGAAGAGGCTTTCTTTTCTCCATTGTGTGTTCTTGGCCCCTTTATCAAAAATTATTTGACTATATATATGTGGTTTTATTTCTGGACTTTCTATTCTGTTCCATTGGTCTGAGTGTCTATTTTTCTGCCAATACCATGCTGTTTTGATTGTCGTGGTCCTATAATAGAGTTTGAAGTCAGGTATTGTTATGCCCCCAGCTTCATTCTTTTTCTTTAGGATTGCTTTGGCTATTCGGGGTTTTTTATAGTTCCATATAAATCTGATGATTTTTTGCTCTATTTCTTTAAAAAATGTCATTGGCAGTTTGATGGGAATTGCATTAAATTTGTATGTTGCTTTGGGTAATATAGCCATCTTGATTATATTTATTCTTCCTAGCCAAGAACAAGGTATATTCTTCCATCTCATTATATCTTTTTCAATTTCCCTTAACAATGGTTTATAGTTTTCATTATATAAGTCCTTTACATTCTTTGTTATGTTTATTCCTAAGTATTTTATTTTTTTTGTTGCAATCGTGAAGGGGATTATTCTTTTAAGTTCCTTCTCAGTTGTTTCATTGTTGGCATATAGAAAGGCTATTGACTTCTGTATGTTAATTTTGTATCCTGCGACCTTACTGTATTGGCTTATTGTTTCTAGTAGTCTTTTTGTGGATTCTTTGGGGTTTTCGATGTATAGGATCATATCATCTGCAAAAAGTGATACCTTTACTTCTTCTTTTCCGATATGGATGCCTTTTATTTCTTTGTCTTGTCTGATTGCTCTGGCTAGAACCTCTAGTACCACATTAAATAAGAGTGGAGAGAGTGGACAACCCTGTCTTGTTCCTGATTTAAGGGGGAAAGCCTTCAGTTTAGTGCCATTTAATATGATGTTAGCTGATGGTTTATCATATATGGCCTTTATCATGTTGAGATATTTTCCTTCTATACCCATTTTGTTGAGAGTCTTAAACATAAAATTGTGTTGTATTTTATCGAAAGCCTTTTCTGCATCTATTGATAAGATCATGTGGTTTTTGTTCTTTGTTTTGTTGATATGGTGTATTACATTAACCGTTTTACGTATGTTGAACCATCCTTGAGATTCTGGGATGAATCCCACTTGATCATGATGTATTATTTTTTTAATATGTTGTTGTATTCGATTAGCTAGTATTTTGTTTAGTATTTTAGCATCTGTATTCATTAGAGATATTGGTCTGTAGTTTTCTTTTTTTGTGCCATCCTTGCCTGGTTTTGGTATGAGGGTTATGTTGGCCTCATAAAATGTGTTTGGAAGTATTGCTTCTTCTTCAATTTTTTGGAAGACTTTGAGTAGAATAGGAACCAAGTCTTCTTTGAATGTTTGATAAAATTCGCTGGTATAGCCGTCAGGGCCTGGACTTTTATTTTTGGGGAGGTTTTTAATGGTTTTTTCTATTTCTTCTCTACTGATAGGTCTGTTTAGGCTTTCTGCTTCTTCTTGACTCAGTCTAGGAAGGTTGTATTTTTCTAGGAATTTATCCATTTCTTCTAGGTTGTTGAATTTAGTGGCATAAAGTTTTTCATAGTATTCTACAATAATTCTTTGTATATCTACGGTGTCCGTGGTGCTTTCTCCTCTTTCATTTTGGATTTTGTTTATATGAGTTCTTTCTCTTTTTTCCTTGGTAAGTCTTGCCAAGGGTTTGTCAATTTTGTTGATCTTTTCAAAGAACCAGCTCCTTGTTCTATTAATTTTTTCTATACTTTTTCTGTTCTCTAATTCATTTATTTCTGCTCTGATTTTTATTATCTCCTTTCTTCGGCTGGTTTTGGGTTGCCTTTGTTCTTCTTTTTCTAGTTCCTTAAGGTGAGAAGTTAAGTGGTTCACTTGGGCTCTCTCTTGTTTGTTCATATATGCCTGAAGCGATATGAACTTCCCTCTTATCACTGCTTTTGCTGCATCCCATAGATTCTGATATGTCGTATTGTCATTTTCATTAGTCTGTATATATCTTTTGATCTCTGCACTTATTTCTTCTTTGACCCATTCATTTTTTAAAAGTATGTTGTTTAGTTTCCACATTTTTGTGGGATTTTTTTCCTCTTTTTTGCAGTTGAATTCTAGTTTCAAGGCTTTATGATCAGAAAATATGCTTGGTACAACTTCAATTTTTCTGAATTTGCTGATGTTGTTTTTGTGGCCCAACATATGGTCAATTCTTGAGAATGATCCATGTACACTGGAGAAAAATGTATACTCAGTCACTTTGGGATGAAATGTCCTTTAGATGTCTATCATATCCAGGTGCTCTAGTGTTTTGTTTAAGGCCACTATGTCTTTGTTGATTCTCTGTTTGGATGACCGATCTAGAGCCGTCAGCGGTGTATTGAGGTCTCCAAGTATGATTGTATTTTTGTCAGTTTTTGTTTTAAGATCAATAAGTAGCTGTCTTATATATTTTGGTGCTCCTTGATTTGGTGCATATATATTAAGAATTGTTATGTCTTCTTGATTCAGTGTCCCCTTAGCCATTATGAAATGGCCATTTTTGTCTCTGAGTACTTTTCCTGTCTTGTAGTCAGCATTATCCGATATGAGTATTGCTACACCTGCTTTTTTTTGGATGTTATTTGCTTGGAGTATTGTTTTCCAGCCTTTCACTTTGAATTTGTTTTTATCCTTGTTACTTAGATGAGTTTCCTGTAGGCAGCATACAGTTGGATTTTCTTTTTTAATCCATTCTGCTACTCTGTGCCTTTTTATTGGTGAGTTTAATCCGTTTACATTTAGTGTAATTATTGATACTTGTGAGTTCCCTATTGCCATTTTATATCTTGCTTTCTGTTAGTTTTGTGTCTTGTTTGATCCTTCTCTTTTGTTTTTCTATCTTTTGTTTTTATTTGGTTGTATTCCATGCATCTTTCCTCTGTTGCTATCTTTTTTATCTCATGTGCTTCTGTGGTGGTTTTTTCAATGGTGGTTACCTTTGAGTAATGAAAAGGGTCCCTACCCTGTTCATTGTAGCGAACTATTTTGTGAGTACTTTTGCACTCCATTGTCCTTTGCTACTGTTAATCTCCATCTTCTCCCCCTCTTTCTTTTTGTTGTTGTCACAGTTTAAATTTGGTTTTATTGTGTTCTTCTTGGAGCTTTTACTTGTGGCTCTGTTTTTTTTTTTGTTCTTTGTATCTGATTGGAGAACCCCCTTTAGTAATTCCTGGAGTGGGGGTTTTCTGATGATAAATTCCCTCATCTTTTCTGTATCTGTGAATGTTTTTATTTCTCCTTCGTATTTGAAGGATAGCTTTGATGGGTATAGTATTCGTGGCTGAAAGTTCCTCTCTTTCAGGACTTTAAATATTGGGGTCCACTCTCTTCTAGCTTGTAGAGTTTCTGCTGAGAAATCTGATGATAATCTAATGGGCCTTCCTTTATATGTTGTATTCTTCTTTTCCCTGGCTGCCTTGAGAATTTTTTCTTTGCTGTTTGTTTGTGTCAATTTCATTATGATATGCCTTGGAGAAGGTTTGTTGGGGTTAAGAAAACTCGGAGTTCTGTTTGCTTCTTGAACTTGAGGCTTTAGTTCTTTCCACAGGCTTGGGAAGTTCTCATCTATTATTTGTTTGAGTATGTTCTCCATTCCATTTTCTCTCTCTTCTCCCTCTGATATACCTATTATTCTTATGTTATTCTTTTTGATGGAGTCAGATAATTCTTGTAGGGCTATATCATTTTTTTTAATTTTTGAGTCTCTTTCTTCTTCTCTCTGTTGTGCCTCAAGTTGCTTGTCTTCTATTTCACTAATCCTCTCTTCTATCTGACCTGTTCTATTAGCTAAGCTTGTTATTTTGTTTTTCAGCTCGTGAATTGAGTTTTTCATCTCTGTTTGATTTGTTTTTATAGTTTCAATTTCCTTGGACATATATTCTTTGTGTTCATTGAGTTGTTTTCTGAGCTCCGTAAATTGCCTTTCTGTGTTTTCTTGTATATCTCAGAGGATTTTTAGTATTTCTATCTTGAATTCTCTGTCATTTAGCTCCAAGGTTTCCAATATATTAAATTTTTTCTCCATAGATTTTTCCTCATCTAGCTGTGTTACCTCTCTTTCTTTTGTATCCATGATATTCGATTTTCTCTTCCTTAATGGCATCTGAGGGTGGTTTTGTTGATAGTATTAATGAGATTTAATAAAGAATAAAAAGTTAAAAAAAATAAAAAAATAACAAATCGAAAAGAGTTGTTTTTTTTAAAAAAATTAATAATGAAATAAAAGAAATAAAATAAAATAAAAATTAAAAAAAAGGAAATTATTTCCCCCCTTTTTTTTTCCTCTCCTCTCCTCTCCTCTCTTTTTTGAGAAAATCTTGTGGTGGACTGTGAATTATAACAAACAATGCCTGTGATGGAGGGCCTGAATTGGGGAAAAGTAATAAAGGGGCAAAAAAAAAAAAAAGAAAAAAAAAAAAAAGGAAAGAAAAAAGAAAAAATAAAAGAGCGTATGGACCCACAAAAAGCAAATAAGGAAAAAATTTGGGTCAAGAATGAAATGATTTGCTTTTAGGTATTGGTTGTCTAAGAGTTATGATGAGAGGAATAAGAGGAAAACGGAAAAATGGGGGGACAAATTAAAAAATTACTATTGTATTTAGTGGAACAAGAACTAGATAATATGGAGAGCCAGGGATGAGAGCACTGCTAGTGAGTTAAAAAGGTGAAGTAAAAACCCCCCAAAATGCCACAAACATAGGTTTGAGTCCCAGATAAGATAATTTGTTTGTTATTGAGGTTTGAATGAGAGGAGATGTAAAGGAGAAAGGAAGAAACTAATATAGAGGGAGAAAAGAAAGAGAGAGAGAGAAAAAAAGAGGTAACCACTAAAAGAAGAAAAAAGAAAGGAGAGAGAGAGAGAGAGAGTTAAGGGTTTTGGAGTGCAACCCTCATAGAGAGAAAGGAAGAGAAGAGAAAAGATAATGGGAGATGTAACACTTATGGGTAGTGTAGTTCAAGGAGAGGAGAGAGTAAGACCAGTAGAGAGTTAATCGGCCAAATTGGAGGAGGAAAAAAAAGTATCAAGAATGAAGATAAGAGAAACAAACGAACAAATATAATAAAATGGGATAGGTTATAAAGTCTGCAGATTATTCTTGATTTTGAGAGGTTATCTTCTTGCTTTTTCTTTTCTCTCCCTCTTCCTGGTCGGTGACTCTGTACCCCGGGTTCTGCCCCTTTGGCACTCTCAGGTAGAGGTTTGCAGTTGATAAGTCTCTATGGCAATGTCATGTATTGTGCTTTAGTCTCGTTGGCAGTCGAAGCTCAATAGCATTTATAGGCTCCGACAGTGAGAGAGTCCGTGTTCCTGGAGCCTTTCTCCTAGTCTTTCCTTCCTTAATTAGTAGCCTGATAATCCAGCTATGGGGTTGCTGCTGCCTCTGCCTGGATAGTAAGAGGCTCAAAGAGCTGGCAACTCCCCACTCTATTTCCACTCAGCACAGGGCTCTGGGTAAGGCTCAGTCAGTCAGAGCTGCTAGCATAATCAGGCGGGCTTTCTGCCCACTCAAAGACCTCTGGCTCTGCCACTCTGTCCGGTAACACAAGCGGGCGCCCACTTCCGGGGCGCTTGGAGGAAACTCTCACTCACTGTCTGCGACCAGGATATCCGGCCAGCAGTCTCACGCTCTGAGTGAAACCCCCAACCGCAGGGAAAAGTTGTAGCGTTGGAATTGAGTCTCACTCCGTCCCCGTGCGCGGCTTTTGCAAGGCGCTGGGGCGGCTCGAGATTCCGCTTTGACCCACACAAAGGCCCCTGACTCTGCCCCTCTGTGCGATAACACGGGCGCGCACTGCCGAGGCACTCGGAGGAATCGCTCACTCCTTGTCTGCGCGCGCAAACCAGGATATGAGGCCGGCCGCGGTTCCCTCTGAGTGAAACACCCTCCAGCACGGAAAATCTCCACCGTTGGAATTAGTTCTCACTCCCTCCCGTGCGTGGCTTTCCCAGGAAGAAATTCTCGCCCACTAACTGCACACCGACCAGGAGACCGGGTAAAATGGCCGCTCTGCTTTTCTTTCTTTGTTTGGGTTTGGCGCGAGTGTTAGCTTGTATTGCCTGGGTTGCCACAGGATCAGATTTTCCTCGGCTTGGATCTCTGTGCCACAGCCTGGTTCGGCCGTTTGTGCTGTGGCGGCCTGGATCTATTCACCCCCTTTGCCCGCCTCAGTTTCTATATTCACAGTTACCAGAGAAAGCCGCCCTGTTTAGGTTAGTGAGGAAGGAGGAGCATTTCTTACTCCCTATTTCCTTCGGGGTTTGGTTATATATTTAGCCAATTTTTCACTCAATCATACCTTTGGGTGTATTGCGAAGCATCTGGAAGCTCCAAGTATAGGTTTTTCTGTTTCTGGTTGAAGATCTTGTTGAGTTTTGGGGGAGATTTATCGGAATCGCTTCCTACCCCACCATTACTCTGACGTCATAGGGCTTTAGTTCTTAACATGCTTTCGCACACATTCTCTCACTTGACCCTTCCAATGAGCTAGTATTTATCCTATGTATCAGGCCCTGTGCTAAGATCTCACTTAAGACATTAAGATAAATAATACTATTGTTCTCAGTTTGACAAACAAGAAAACCGAGACTCAGTGAAGTTAAATAGTAAATCAGCCCGAGATCACACAATCAGTGTTTGGTGCAGCTCAAATTTGATCCTATGCAGTCTGACATTTGCCCATTCTCTTGACTGCCCTATACACAACCTGTGTGGAGGATTATCCCATTATAAAGATGAGAAACCCAAGCTCAGGTTGAGTAAGTGACTTGCCTAAGTTCACAGTATTGGCAGTTGGTGGGCCTGGCTGGGACTCTCTCCTTGGTCTTCTAACTTTATGTCAGAGTACACTTTCCACATCTCATTGAGCTTTCCTTTTCAACAGAAGTCTTTTCCTGGAGCTCTGAGCTATGTGGGGTTCCAGGGAACCTGATGAATGAAGCCATGCCTGCTCTTAGGCTGGGCCATGGCTTATAATGTGGCCCTTCTTTTAAAGGTTGCTAGGTTAGAGTGAGAGATGAGCTAGAATGTTTGGTTTAATACTGGGGGTAGGATGAGAAGTAGGGGAAGCACAGTTTCTGAAAAGTTTGCTGTTATATCCTGGCCTCTAGAATGAGTTTATAGTTCCTGAAATATCTTTTCCAACTACCTGGAATTTTCTCCTTGTGTATCTTTAAGACTCAGCTAAAATACCTCCTCCTCTGTAGAATATGTCAATGTTTCCCCCTCTCCCAAACCATGTGGTTAAAGTTTATCTCTCTCCCTCTGTGCCTTCCTTATACTTCTGTTATAGCATACTTGAAGATAGGGAGGTTTTATGCTTCATATACATGTGCATCCCTCCATGCGACAGTGATCTCAGGGAGAGAGACTGTGTTTGAGTTAGAATGGTGTGACAGGTTTGAGGTTGATATACTGAGAGGGGAGAAAAATAGGCTTAAGTCTGGGGTGTGGAGCTTGGGAGTTTGTACTGAAAAGTGGCCCAACATAGACGTTCCTTACCCAGTCAAGCAAAAACTATTCTAACAGCAATAAAAAATAAAGGACTAAAACTGTCTCAAGGCAAGGAAGAGGAAGAATAGAGGTGTTATGTTATACCAAGTGAGGAAAAGACACAAGGGGAAAGTTCTGAGAGGTGGCAGCTGTGATCCAGATGTTTTCCAGCAAGCAAATGAACAAATTTGAAAGGCAAGTTTAAACTCCCCTGAGTGTACAGAAACAGCCTGCCTTCCTTTGGCTGAGGATGAAAAGACCTACAAGTTGCATAGATAGATGCCTAGAAAAGTTAGGCATAGCAGACACTGTTGGTTGCCTATCCAATACTCATCTCCTTCCTACTTCCTAACTGCAACATGATTTTGTTTAAAAATTTATTCTTCTTTACAGAGCCATTTGGCTTCATGGGGAGCTGGCCCTCTCTTTCCAATCAGGGGATAGTTTAAGATCATGATGACAATCCCAGTCCCAAAGTCTGTGGTTAGTTTAGAAAAGGACCGTGTTCCAAAGCTGCCAATGAGATAAGAAGGAAGGCTGAAGAAAGGTTTCTGGGTTCATTTTTAAGAAAGAAACATGAGAAAATATGGTCCTTTTTCCTCTAGATATTGTCATGTCTAGATAGGATACCGGGAACAAACAGCCATTTGCCACAAGCCTGCTGGTGAAGTCAATGTAAAAAGTGGGCAGAAGTAAGGAAATCATAGAGATGCTGAGCCGGGTCCTGCTGTACCACACCTGGAGCAGCCACTCCTCGGGACTTAGTTAAGCCCCTTTGAGTGGGGCTTTCTTGTATCTGTAGCCCCCAGAGTCCCAACCAACAGAAGAGGCTTCCATCTCCACTGGGCTCTTCTTAGAGGATGGCACCCTGGACCTAAGCCACAGCGTCTTCCTGGCCCAGGAATTTTGCTAACTGAGTCTGAAATCTTTGTGGGTCTCAGCATCCCACTTATTTCCTCTAGACATTAATTTGCTTTCTATTGCATTTGGGGAGTGAGGATGGAAAAGATGAGTTGGGGAAGTTTTCCTGAGAGATCCCCAAAGTCCAGAGGAAAATCGACAAACTTACTTTTCCAAAAGTGCAGGCAGTGCTGAGGTGGCAACAGGTAGATTGCCTTTCCCATTAGGTGATTCCGACTGAATAGAAAACAGGAGACAGAGAATTGAGGATTAGCCAGGAAGGAAGAAGCCAGAGCCGCTGGGTGTCTGATGGTGCTGGGGGTAGAGAGGCTGCTGCCCCTCTTCTCTCCCTTTCCTCACTCTGCACACTTTCTGCTCCTCATCTGAAACCAGGCACTGGCCTGTCCCTAAGGCCTCCTCCATCCTTTCCTTGGTGTTCTTGCCCTTGGGGGTACATGCAACTTGCAACTTTTCCTTTTTTCCTCTTCCAAGTTTTGTTGGGTGAAGAGAAGAGCTTACATTTGAGGCTCTGTTATGAAGGAAAGCCATCAGTTTTTCTCTGTCCCCTGCTTATTGACTTGGACTAAATACCAGTGGGTGTCCAACCATACACAAGCCTGAAGGTCCCTGTGGATATAGATTCATACAAGCACCTTGCAGCCCTAGAGATATAGCTCCAAGCACAATTCTCAGAAGATGCCTGTCCTTACTAAAAGCTCAGGCCACCATAAATTTCTCCATAATAAATTCGCTGGGATTACCACAGTGTTTTGTTGCAATGGATCTGATTTAAGCAATGGTCTAAACCACGGGTAGTCAACCTTTTTATACCTACCGCCCACTTTTGTATCTCTTTTAGTAGTAAAATTTTCAAACCACCCACTGGTTCCACAGTAATGGTGATTTATAAAGTATGGAAGTAACTTTACTTTATAAAATTTATAAAGCAGAGTTACAGCAAGTTAAAGCATATAATAATAATTACTTACCAAGTACTTTATGTCAGATTTTCACTAAGTTTGGCAGAATAAATCTTTACAAAAAACTTATTATAGTTAAATCTATCTTTTTATTTATACTTTGGTTGCTCCGCTACCGCCCACCATGAAAGCTGGAACGCCCACTAATGGGCAGTAGGGACCAGGTTGACTATCACTGATCTAAACTCTGGCTGCAGAGTAGAATTACCTGGGGGAGGCCCTGGCTGGTTGGCTCAGTGGTAGAGCATTGGCCTGGTGGGCAGGAGTCCTGGGTTCAATTTCTAGCCAGGGCACACAGGAGAAGCGTCCAACTGCTTCTCCACCCCTCCCCCTCTCCTTCCTCTCTGTTTCTCTCTTCCCCTCCTGAAGCCAAGGCTCCATTGGAGCAAAGTTTGCCCCGGTGCTGAGATGGCTCTGTGGCCTCTGCCTCAGGCGCTAGAATGGCTCTGATTGCGGCAGAGTGATTCCCCAGATGGGCAGAGCGTCGCCCCTGATGGGCATGCCAGGTGAATCCCGGTCGGGTGCATGCGGGAGTCTGTCTGACTGCCTCCCCATTTCCAACTTCAGAAAAATACAAAACAAAACAAACAAACAAACAAACAAAAAGAATCACCTGGGGGAGATTTTTTTTAAAGTACTGACCCAGTCCAGAATTTGGGGATGGGCCAGGGCATAGAATGTTTAAAAAGTAACCCACATCATTTTAATATATATCCCTGGTTGCCAACCCCTAGCCTTAAGGAACATATATATTTGGAAACCACATTTGTAAACTTAGTATGGGAAATAGGTCCTATAAAACATACTAAGTAGCCCTTCCTAAATTCCTTTTGTTAAAAAAAAATAGGCTCCTTTGTTTTAGTGGATGATTTGGTAGTTTATGTTGATTTCAAAGATGATTGAAATGTTCAAGGCAGAAAGTCGTGAGAGAAGTTTAAGAGTCATTGCTACTTATTGGCACAATAGAGTGTGAATCTACCTATTGCTCACACCATCAGATGTTTCCTTTCAGAGGTACTGCTAGTCATAAATGGGGGCAAAGAGAAATAACTGGTGAAAGAATTACAAGTTTTAGATAGGATTAGCTCGATTCACAAACACCTGGGATCTGGAAAATATTTTGCTACATAGAGACTGTCTTTGTTTAAAAAATTTGGAATGGATTTTCCTTTGATTATAAGTAATGCATTTTTACTATAGAGGCATAAAAAGGCATCAAGAAAATAAAAATCACCTGTGATTTTACATTGCCCATAAATAACCATTATTAATAGTTTTACATATGCTTCTCAAATTTTCTATCCATACATAAAAAGTCATTTTAAAAAAAAACTACAAAACATAATTACACTGCATATACTATTTCCTTATTTATACTGTTTTTAATTTCTTTTTGCTAATAATTATGAAAATTTTTCATATCATTAAATATAGGGTGGGGAAAAAGTATGTTTAGAGCTGTGAGTATGTGACACAGAGTTTACTCTTGTATTATTATTTATTGATTATTGTGCTATTTTCCACACAAACAACTGTATACCTACTTTTACCACACCCTGTATTTATATTCTAATCATTATTTTTAGCAACTACACAAGAACTCCTAATAGGGATGTCCATAATTTATTTAACCAACTTCTTATTCATGGATATTTGAGTAGTCCCCAGTTTTTCATTGTTGTAAACAATGTTGCAATGAATTGAGGCAGGATAACATTGGATCTAAGAATTCAAGCTTTAGCATCCGAGGGCCGATGGTTCACAGCTCAGCTCTCCCACTGCACAGTGCAACCTTCAGCCGTTTAAGCCCATTGCAGAGTGGGACAAAATCATAATGGGTTGTGGTTTAAGCATAAAAAAGGATACCACTTGTAATGAACACTCTTGGAGCTGCTTAAGGATTCTGAGCCATTTTCTCAGGGCAGTGAAAGATATGGAGCCTGGTCTATGTTGGGCTTTTTAAGCCCATAGCCCAGAATTTGTGCTGGGAATGTCCTCATCTTGTTGACCCTGTCCCCATCTAGGTCACCTCCATACTAGTAAGGAATAGGTCAGATAGGGCCGGTAGGCAAGCGTCATCATACTCACCAGGGCTGGTAAGGAAGGGATGGGTGATGAAGTTGGAGGCTGACTGGGCAGGTTCAGGGCATTAAACTTGGGAACGACGGCGACGCTGACCCTCCGGCGGGGCATGTTCTGTGCAAAGAGAAGTGACCAGGACCACTGTCATGGAGGAAGCAACACTTCCAATTCAGAAAGGTCCTGAAAATGCCTACTTGTTCCTAATGCTGTAATAACATTCACTGGATATTTTGACTTTGGGGTAGTGATGGTGGCGGGAGTTGGTGTGGAGAGAGTAGCCCAAATTGACACAAATATTCTGTTAAGTGGTAAGTGATGTCTCAACACGTTTCTATTTTAGCTTATTAAATCCTGAAGAAATAAAACAGAAATGACCCCCAGTCTTTGGGTAACATTCTGGATAGTGTATGAAAACTATAGCAGTAGCGGGGTTTATGCATCACTTCATGTTCTTTTAAGGGATTATACAGTCAGGAAAACCATGAGCAAGAGAAGGCTGGAGGGTGAGCTAACAGCCGTAGGGAGCTGAATTAGAGACTGTCCAGAGGTTCTCTGCCACCCATGGATCCAAGACTGAGTGATCTCCTGGGTGACTGTGGAAACTTCTGTTGTACTTCCTCTGGGAGCCCTGGTCTTCCCTGAACATTCATACCTTTCCCAGAGTGAGGGACATGGACCGTGCTGTGCGAGGAACCCCGTCTTCTGCAACAGGAGGGAACAGAGAGGAGAACTCAGATTAGTTTTCAGAGTAGGCTCTGGCAGGAAACAGTCAAAAGCTAAGCCATGGTATCAATGGGCCAGAGGCCCCACTGTCGTGCTGTTTTCAGATTCTCCGCATATTGCATCGCCACCTCTATTACGACATGCACTTTGGCGACAGGCACTTTTCCTATGAGGAAGGAGAAAGTATTTTTTTCCTATTAGATTCCAGGGCAAAACAAACTTCCTTGATTTCTTTATCTGCTGTTAGGTGATTGATTTTTTTCCCTTGTCCAAGTTCTGTGTAAAGATACAGATCTTAGAAAGTCTTAACGTTCTATGGGAGTCTCAGAGTCAGCTCTCTCTGCCATGGGTGTCCAAGGCCTCACCTCAGATGCGTGCAAATGCAAAAGCCCAGGACCCAGATAATTGAGGCTGACTCTTGTCCAAAGAGGCTGCAGGATCAGCTTGGTTTCAGTTCTCTTTCCTTTTTTTGTATCTGAGTACTTCAATTTCTTTTGTAGATTCAGCTATTCTCTTAGACTAATGTTTGCTTTATTTTATCCTGCTGAGAGTATTTGTGGTCAAAGAGTTTTCAAGTTTTCTAGTCAGCCAAAATAGCAGAACCAGAAAATTTTCTTTATATATGAAGAGTTCATATAAATTATTTAAATACCAACCTTACAAGTGTGCAAAAGATATAATTTGTGAATTTATGAAGATAGAAATACAAATGTCAAGTACATTTGAAAAGGTAAAGAATACAAATTAAAAATATGAGATAAGATACAATTTTGACAGATCAAAGCCAAAGATATTTTCAAATAGAAAGGACAAGAATGTCAGTGGCATTACAATACTATAACCCATTACATGGAAATAACAGGTTATTTGAAAAAGAATTTGCTTTAACAGCCTTATATCTTTTCACTTACCTTGAAATCACAGATAGTTTTATTTTACTGTAGTCTTCAGAGTCTTGGGCAAAGACAGATATTTCCAGGAGTCATGTAAAGGCTTATAAACACACACTATATATTAGGGAGCAGTCATAGCATATCTGACAAACCCTCCTGGGTGGGTGCTGGTCCCTCTGCGTCAGCCCAGCTGAGGGAAAGCTTACCTCTGTCACAGCACTGGCTACCCTGCCCTGACCTCCCAACCAGTGTAGAAGTTCCTGTTGGGAAAGGGCTGTGTGCCCTTATTTCTGTACTCCAGGATCCTGGGGGCACACCAGGGGTGCTCAATAAACAGCTGTAGAATGAATGGGTAACTGCTCATTTCATAAATCTTGGCTGAGGTGGTTCACAGAGGACATTGCACTTTGCAGGACCGTAATGTGAGGGCCCATGTATAGGATTTCTTTGATGGCAACTTCCCCAACTCCCAACACTGAAAGAGAACAGTTTGTTAGAGGCCCAGATGCATATAGGTCAGGAACGTTGCTGCCAAGATCCACAGCAGACAGTCAGGAGCTTGTGTGCACTGCCGTTGGACTCTGGGAAGTGTCACTAATATTCCCCAGGAAACTTGTGAAACCTCCTGTTTATAAAGGTTTCTCCATCTGTTTTAGTCTCTGTACTTTCCCTTCTCCTGTTCTCGCTAACATGGATGTTTGCATTCCACAGGGATTCCTGTCGCTAAAATGCCTTTCTGTTCCTGCTAACACCGTCATCAGCCGGAGCCTAAACCCTGGCAGTTCGCAAGGAGGTAAGTTTTGTTCGAAGGCACTGCCCTCCTTTTGGACTTCTTCAAGAGCCTCCTCACTTGTCTCTCCACATCTCCACATTTACACTGCCCTCACACGTTACCCACTCTGAAGTCAGGCAAACACTATTTAATTGAATGTATTGGGGTGACACTGGTTAACAAAATTATACAAATTTTAGCTTCTGTACACTGTATTGTGTTCAGCGCCACAAGTCAAGTTTCTATCCACCACTACTTATATCCCCATACCTTCTTCCTCCAAGCCTCTCCCTGGCAATCAGCAACTGTTGTCTGTGTCCATGCATTTTTCAGACAAATCTTCTAAAAATACAGTCTGATAATGTCAGGTGATGTGAACTCACCAGTGCCTAAGGCACAAAGGCCTGGCTTGTGGCCCTGGCCTACCAACTCTGACCTTCAACCTGTCATTATCGTACCCCAACACTGCAACCACATCAAACTCTTCCGTATTCTTCCCAACCCACCCCGTACCTCGGTCCATGCTGTTTACCCCACCTGGATGTATTTTTCCCTTTTGCCTGGAGAAGTCCTATTTTTACTATACAATACTACCCAGACACCACTTCTCTGTATAACTTTCCTTGATTGCCTCACGCAGAATCAGGTGACCCCTCCTCTGTGCTGCTCCAGCAATTTTATAGAACATTTTTTTAAAAAGGAGTATTTCTTTAAAACATTCGTCTTGCCCATAAGTCTGCTATTTATCTCGGCAACATCTCCTTAAGCCAGGCTCTCACTCGTGCCGCACGGCCCAGACTTCCGCTTTCATCTGCACCGCTGTACTGGAAGCTTCGTGGGATTCCCTGCCTGGCTTTGCCCCAGGAATGGCCTGGCCTTACAGTCGGAGGGAATCTTCTAAACTCCATGAGCATGTCACTTCCCTGACTGAAGTCTTTGTTTGGATCCCTAATGCTTTCCAGAATAAAGTCTAAATTCTTTAGTATATACATGGCCTAAAAGGGCGCCCCAAAGCCAAAGGGTCTGGGGTCTGTCATTTCGCAAAGTAGAGTGAGCTCTCACAGCCTATGGGCTTCATGTCAGTGGTCAGCTGCTTTGGTTAATTGTGTCAGGAGTCGCTTTGGGTCCATTCATGTTTTCTGATTCCAGGCCCCTGGCTCACTGGAGCAGCTGCTGCAAAGCCCTTGTGGACAGCATTGGGCAGGGGCAGTGAACATTGCTCCACTTGACCAAGGTCCTGGGGCAGCTCTGATAGGTGCGAGCTCAGCCTAGAGACATCAGACACCCACACTTCAGGCCCAAGGTGAGGGCAGGACCCAGGTTCCTTACCAGAGGGGCCACAGCTGCGGCTTGAATTCTGATTCGCCAGTTTTTTAAATTCCATGAGCTCCGCATGGTCTTTCTCATACGTCCTCTTAAGGTTCTCCACATACTGCATCATCACCTCTGTTGCCTTTGACATGCGCTTTTCCTGCAGGGGAGGAGAGTGTGAATACTTGGGCCTTTGGAGGAAGGGTCATTGGTACTTATTTGCAGAGTCAGGATACATGGACCAATCAGACGTGACTCTGCCCTCTAAGAGTTTGCTGTCTACCACGTGAGCTGAGAGGGAATGGCAGGCACCTTCACTTGGAGAACAAGAACAAACACAGCCACATGCCTCAGGTGATGGCAGGTGGAACAGAGTCATCTCTGCTCACGGAGAATGGGGCAGGGAGGTTTCATGGAGATGGAGTGAAGTGGCTATAGGGTGTGGGCAGCATCTGGGCACTTAGATAGGGACGGAAGGGACAAAGAGTGTTCAGGTCAGGGAACTCCAAGAAGAAGGGTCCAGAGACAGGGAACCATAGGGCTTATATCTAAGTAGAAGATTTATCCCCCAAACAGGAATTCTTTGGAGAGCATAAAGGAGTGCTATTAAGAATTACGCTTGGATCAAAGACCCAACTATAAGACCTGAAACAATATACATAGAAAAAACATAGGTTCTGAACTTATGAATGTTGACCTTAGAGAGAATTTTATGAATTTGACCACAGAAGCAAGAGAAATAGAGGCAAAAATAAATAAATGGAACTATATCAAACTAAAAGCCTCTGCACAGCAAAAGAAACCATTAACAAAACAAAAAAGGCAACCAACCAAATGGGAGAAGATATTTGCAAATGATACCTCCAATAAGGGGTTAATATCCAAAATTATATAGAGAACTCACAAAAGTCAATAATAAAAAACAAACAATGCAATAAAAAAAAGTGAGCAGAAAACCTGAACAGACACTTCTCTCAAAGAAACGTACCAATGGCTAACAGGTATATTGAAAGATGCTCATCTTCACTAGCTATAAGGAAAATACAAATCAAAACCACAGTGAGGTACCAACTCACACCTGTTAGATTGGCCAGTATCAAAAAGACAAGCATAACAGGGTTTGAGAGGCTGTGGAGAAAAGGAACCCTCATTCAGTGCTGGTGGAAATGCCAAGTGGTACAGCTCCTACGGAAAACAGTGTGGAGGTTCCTCAAAACTTAAGACTAGAGCTACCATATGACCTGGCAATACCTCTGCTGGGCATCTACATGAAAAATTTGGAACCATTTGTTTGTAAAGATATATGTACTTCTATATTCAATGCAGCATTATTCATGGTAGCTAAGACATGGAAACAACTTAAGTGTCCCTCAATAGAGAATTGGATAAAGAAGCTGTGGTACATATATACTATGGAATACTATTCAGTCATAAGGAAGAATAAAACACTGCCATTTCCTACAAAAGGATGGATTTTGAGAATATCATGCTAAGTGAAGTAAGTCAGATAAAAAAACAAAACCATATATTTCACTTAGATGTGGGATATAAAACAAAAATCAACAAAGGAACTAACAAAACAAACAAACAAAAACTTACATACAGACGATCGTATGGTGGTTACCAGAGAGCAATGGGAGTGGGGGAGTAGAGGAGGGGAGAAGGGGTCAAATATATGGTGAGGAGAGGAGACCTGACTTTGGGTGAACACACAATGCAACATACAGATGATGTATTGTAAAATTGTACACTTGGAAAGTTATATAATCTTATTATCTAATATCACCTCAATAAGTTTAATAAACTTAAAAAAAAAGAGTTATGCTGTAACAATAGTAAATAATGGGACTGTCTGGAAAACCAGGAAAGTACAGGTCATCCCACTTATGTAGGAATCAGCAAGCAGTTGCGTTTGTTCACAAGAAGTAAAGGTAGTTAGGGCTGGGTTATGAAGGACCTTGTCTTAAAGTAAGGGAGTGGCATAATCAGGCCACCAGTGGAAATGAGACTGATGGGAGTGAGACTGATGATAGTAAGTCGGGTGGACTGGAGAGAGAGGTGAGAACTGAGACTCAGAAGCTAGGGGTGGGAAGCCATTTGGAGAAAGCTGAAGACCGAAGTGAGCAACACACATGGGCCTAGAAACACGTTGGGGAAAGCCATTCAGGTAAGAAAGATTTTTTCCTGCTTATCCCCCTGGGATTCCTCAGAGAGCCCAGCTCACAGCCAGCCTAGCCACAGAGGGACATGCTCAGTGGCCAAGTCCTGGGAGAGGTCCCTACAGCCAAGAGCTGAGACCAGCCACTTCCTTTGAGCTCTCCCTTTGTGGCTGCTCCCAGCTGGATGGAGTTCCTGGGCACTGCTGCTGAGTCAGGCCTCCCGCCCCCCACACACACACTGCACTCCACCCCGGAAGATAGAGGGGGTGGGACAGCCAGTGGCTTGCTGCTGTACAAGAATTTCTGGGAGCTGTTCCCCAGGAACACCACCGATGCAAATCACGAGTCCATGGTAATAGCAGCAGTGATAATAACACCCAGATGTTTTACGAGTATTACACACAACCCTACACAGCAGATACTATTTTAAGGTGTGAGAAGCTGGAGCCCGGAGAGCTCAGTAGGGGAGGCCACTCAATGAATCCTGGTGGGGATGAGATTAGGCCTCGGGCACTCTGACCCTGTGACACCATCTGGGATCAGAGCAGTGCTCTATGTGCTTCCGAGGACATCAAAGTGGCTGAGAGGGAACCAGCCCGGCAGGCACCCCAGCTCTGCCACTACCAGTGCTACTACTGTTCTGAGACCTCATGTCTTTATCCAGGGATAAGGAAACTTACTTTACAGAGTTCTGGTTAAATGAAACAAAGAAGTTTTTCCTGAAGCGTGTTTTGCCAGTACTAGTTCCATGGGAGTCAAATTGATATTTTGTGAGAAAAAGGAAAAGAGTGGTGGTGGTTTTTCATTCAAATACATTTGGGAAATACACAGGTTAACTAAACAAGCTTCTTCACTATAAGACTTGTCAAAGGCTTAATTATTGCGATATGCATTAGAACTCTCCAAGGAAAGAGGGGAGTATGCAATAGTTCTCACACTTAACTGTCCACAGAAAGCTTTTCCAAGGAGCACTGGAGGGTTTAGTGGTCCACCAAAAATACTCTGAAAAAAACCACAATAACGTACATAGGCGGCCAGGCCCAGAGGAAGCCGTCAGTAGTGGTATCTGTAGCTGCCACTGCTCTGTTACTGTGGGCAGAGCAGAGCCAGTCAGAAGGGCTGGGAGCTGGCAAGGCTCACCTGGCGGACGGCCCCCACCATCTCAGCCCGGCTGGAGAGGCGGGCAGCTAGACGATGCAGGACAGCAATGTCTTCCAGGAGCTTCTGGTAGGTCTCCCGCTGCTCACACCCTTGCCAGAGTGAGACTGAAGACTGAGGAGTGAGAAGAAACATCACCTGGGGCCCTCACAGGCTGAGCTCTGGTCCCTGTCCTATCTGCAGGGTCGGGGCTACAGCTGGGGACTGGAGAAGCCCGAGGTGGACACTCTCTATTTGGATGGCCTAAGAGAAGGGAATCACATCCAGATCTCTGGTTCCCAAGGAGCTCCTTTTGCCATTCCAGGTCACCCAGCCCCCTCTTGAGAAGCTCCCAAGGGCTCAGAGGCCTTACCCACTGCCCTGAGGTCATCAGGCCTTCGGGATCTCTGCCTCAGCTTCCCCCAACACTCTGAGGAAGACTGGCTCACAGCCTTGGCCTGACTTCTCACATCAGGAAACTCTACTTGGTGACTGAGGGAGGCCGAATCCCCAGCAAAGCCCTTGGAGACAGTCCCTCCTCCGAGGAGTCCCCCGTCAGGCTACACAATTACCGTAATGGAAGCTTTGAAGTTTTCCAGTTCCTTCTCGGTATTCTCTTCTGTCAGATTGCGTTCCCTTTCAGCCTGGTTAATTCTAGACTCCAGAGTGTAGCTGTCATTTCTAAAGGCCAAGGACAGTTGTACAAACACGTTCTGTTGGGAACAAGAGTGTGGGAGAGGTGCTAGGAGGAGTCATTGCAGGGAACAAGGCTGCGGGTATGTTTCTCGCATGAGCATTTCACATCAGCTCCTGGGCCAGTCACCAAAGCAGTCATAGACACGTGAAACTCTCCCTTCACAGTCACCCACACAAGGGATGGTGACATACTACCCTGAGGTCCATGCTGGGTCCTTCCCGGACCAGAGACCTTTTTTACTGAGGAATAATAAAAGAATAACACTTTGCTTTTCCTGAACTTTAAGAAAATAACATCCTGTATTTGAGTTTAGATAAACTTGGGCCGATACAGCTGATTTGTGTAAGCAGTTTGGGTTCATGTTAGGATTTATTGTACATGGGTTTTGGTTTCCCATGAAACCACCGTACAGGAAATTTGAGATGTAAGACTTGTTGACTTAAAGCCAAATTCAAGCAGCATCTTGTCAGACTATTCCAGATCCCCCATACAAAGGAGCTTTAAGAGCTGCCAGGAGATTAAGGTTAGGTAGGATTCTGTAAGAAGTTTTCTGGAATGAATATTCCATGCCAAAAACGTAGCCTGCATGAATGAACTCTGGAAGGTGGTATTGATTAGACATGGAATTCTTGGAATAATAGGAAGCTACTGGGGAAGGGAAATAGACAGATGGACTACACAGGAAGGAAGCAATGGCCTTTATTTTTAAAGCTTTCATTGCCCTGAGTCAGGTGGTAGCAGATTTATACAGTTGGGGTGAGATAACTGCCTGAACTTCTGAAGTTCATGTAACAAGGCCCACAGTGTGCAGAAATCACCAGACAGAGAACTGAAGGCCCTGAACTGACCCAATGATAACAATGTCGGCAATACTGAAAGCTACTCCTCACTGAGCACCTACCATATGTCAGCAGTGCTATGGATTTTATGCACCTAAGCTCATTACTCTCATAAAACCCTCTCTATAGGAACACTTATATCCATATATGGGTAAAGAGACTAAGACCAGAGAGGTCATTAACTTGTTCAAGGTGACATGTAAAACCAGGATTCAACTGTGGACTGTTTGATGCAGACTGATTCCACAGCCTGTGCTACTTTCGCCATGCTGAGTACTGCTGTGTCAGCATACCTCTGAGGACAGGAGCTGGCCCTTATAAACCTCCCATGGCCCATCTTCACCAACCTCAGTGGGTGGGGATTCTCTGTCCTATTTAAGCCTGAGCCCAGTTAAGTTTATCAATAATGCTCTATGGTTAATTCTCTATACCTGGGTTAGCCTCACAAAGAAAGTGTAAGTAAAACCAAGTCAAGCCCTGGCTTCCTAATTTCATAAAGCGCTGGAGTCACTTACCTCGACTTCCTTTTCAGTGAGTGGAGGGGCACTGTGAAAAACAAAAGACATGCAAATGAACTTTGTCCAACCTAAGAAAAGACCAAAACCAGCAGACCATGGGTTTCCCAAAATGAAGTAAGCAGAGTTAATGAGATGGAAAAGCGTCAGGAAATGCTTTGTGTGAGCTCTGTCATCTGTGAGATATTCTACCAGATAGTCACTCCTACAAAGGAAGCGTGGTGGAAAATATTAGATCCCGAGGTCAGTCCTCCACCAGTGCTTCCACTAACTGTGACTTTGGACAAGTTACTTTAATCTCTCTCTGTTTGCTCATCTGTAAAATGGGAATAATATATTTATCTTATAGGAGTCTTATAAGGAATATATGTATGTATATACATGTGTGTGTGAGTGTATATGTGTATATATTGACATATATATATAGCTATATCCACATTGTATTTATGTATATATGTATATGTGTATGTACACACATATCTACATGACATCTTCAGTAGGCACACAGATGTTAGCTATTATGGCTTATTCACGGGCTTGTTTTGATGACTTAATAAGAAAACACATGTACTACACACTTTATAAACTGTACACATCTGAGCAGCTATTATTTCTTTGGGGCTACCTAGGTCTGCAAAGCCTGAGGCTCCTCCTGTCTCTGAGGATTGTGACAAGAGGACATGTGGGCCAAAGAATAAAAGGTAGGAAAGAGTGGCCAGAGCTCTTCTCCACAGTGAGAGCTTCTTACAGCAGGAATCAGAGGTTGGGAGACAAGTCCCAGCTAGTGTCATTCTGAGAGGATCCCCATCATGTGTGGTTCCCACAGCAAGCAGTTCTTTCATCTGCATGCTCACTGTGTTGCCGTTGCCGCCACTCTTGCTGGTAACTAACGCCAGCCCTGTTCTGAAACCAGGACAATGTAAATAATACACGGGCCCTTTCCTGTGCTGGGTGGGAGGACTGGGAGAGGTCCTACCAGCGTCATAGGACTTGGCAACCAGCATGCCATTGATAAGACTCTCAGGAAACACAGCTTCCTCTCTTTGACAGGTGGGGAAGGACCCCAAGAGCAAAGGTAGGGGTCAGCTAACTCTGCAAGGGCCTGGTTCTCACCCTGACAAGGGACTGTGAGAGCCTTCCTGTCAGGATGAGGCAACAAGACCCCATGGCTAGCAAGTCAGCAGAGTACAGAGCATGGGACAAACAAGTGCAAAAATGTTTGATGCTTACACTTCTCGTCACAACCCCACCCGTCAGGCCCTCTCTGCTGTGGGCCAGCCAACACAATCTAGAGAGCATGCACATATTTTATGCTCCAATGATTTATCAAAACTCCTTAAATTTGACTTCGATTCCTGACTTTGTTTGGATATTATGTGAAATTTACATATTATTTTTTAATCACTGGTTAACCAAACTTATTTTTCTATTTTGAGGACTCATTTTCTGCTTTTTTGCTATAAAACAGTTTTTAAAAAATGTACAAAGCCCTGGGGACCCAGGGAAGTGGGATTCAGTTAAAGAAGCCACATAACATAGCCAGCTCCTGATGCAGAGAGCTCTGGCCTGTGAACTGGCATAGACAGCTAAGGGCAGAGGCCGGGGCCTCCAAAAAGACAGAAGCCTAGCAGGTGACCTACAAGGATGGCATTGCCTGCCTCAGAATTCAGACTCGCTCAGGGCCTTAGAATAAAAGCCAGGCCCTCTGCGGACCAGCCCACCAGACTCTCCTCTCCCCACTCTCCGGCCACATTGACCACTCTGCTCCTCCAACACATTTCCCTCACTGTGTCCCGAGAGCCTTTTCATTCTCTTTTATAACAACTTTATTGAAATATAGTTCACATACTATAAAATCTATAATTCAATAATGTTTATCCACAGAATTTTATAACCATCACTACAGTCAATTTTAGAACTTTTTCATCATCCCCAAAAGAAAACCTGTACCCATTAATTATCAGTCAAGTCCATCTTTCCCAAAGCCCCACCCCCAGTCCTGAGCAGCCACTAATCTACTTCTCATCTCTATGGATTTGCCTGTTCTGGATATTTCTTTTTTTTTATTTTTTTTATTGCCTATTCTGGATATTTCTTATAAATGGAATCATATAACGTATAGTCTTCTGTGACTGGCTTCTTTTACTTATCATAATATTTTCAAGGTTTATCTACATTGTAGTATACATCAGTATTTCAAGTTTATGGCTGAATAATATTTCATTGTATGAATATAGCACATTTTGTTTATCCATTAATCAGTTGATGAATATTTGGGTTGTTTCCACTTTTTGGCTATTAAGAAAATACTGTTATTGAACTTTTATATACAAGTTTTTGTGTGGACATACATATTCATTTCTCTTTCTTATATTCCTAGGAGTGGAATTGCTGGGCCATATGTTACCTATGTTTAACTTTTTGAAAAACTGCCAAACTGTTATTCCAAAGTGGCTACACCATTTCACTGAGGATCCCAAGTCGTCCACATTGTTACTGCTCATCTTTTTTAGTGTAACCATTCAAGTATGTGTAATATGGTATCTCATAATTGATTTTCACTTTCCTAATGACTAATAATGTTAAGCATCTTTTCATGTGCTTATTGACTCCTCATATATATTCTTTGCAGAAATGTCTTTTGCCCTCTTCAAAAAATTAGTTGTCTTTTTATTTAATTAAAAGAGTTCTTTACATATTCTGGAAACAAGTCCCTTATCAGATACAGGATTTGCAAATATTTTCTTTCATTCTGTGGGTTGTCTTTTCACTTTCTTGACCATATTGTTTATATCACAAAAGTTTTAATTTTGGTAAAATATTATTCATTTATTTTTCTCTTGTTGCTTGTGCTTTTGGTGACATATCCAAGAAACCATAGACTAACAAAAGGTGACAAAGATATGCTCTTCTATTTTCTTTGAACAGTTAAACCATTACCTCTTACATTTAGGCCTATGATCCCATTTGTATTAGTTTTTGTGTACTGCGTGAAGTAGGGTCCAATTTTACTCTTTTGCATGTGGCTATCTGGTCATCTTAGAATGATTTATTGAAATTACTATGTTTTTCGTCTGGAAATTTCTTCACCAAAATATCTTTGCATGAGAATCTTCTTGTTGTTATTTGTATGTCTCAACTTAATTACCATTTTATCATAAAGGCCTTCTTTAACTCTCTACTCAATGCTCCATTCCTATATTATTCTCTACATATGCGCATTTCATGGTCTACCTAGCACCTTTGCTATCTGAAATCATTCATTTTGTTACTTGAATATTATTTATCTCCCCACCCAGAATGTAAGTGCCATGGGAACAGGGGCTTTATCTTCTTGTTCTTCATTCTAATGTCTGGCACATAACAGGCACTCCATGATTATTTGTTGATTAAATGCCAGTTTATTGCTCCTGTTGGTGGATGAGCCTGGGACACCATATCTAGTGACATCTCTTTGCACTTTTGTTAACCAATCACTGACTATGTTCCTAACTTGGGTTTTAGACTTGGTTTTTCTATTGAATCCATTCAGTTTGCTGACCTTATTTATGAGTTCCCTCTTGGTATAGTTTGATCCCATTTCATGTAGCTCACATAGAACATGAAATAAACTTCTTTTTTACATTAAAACTCAAGTATCATTTTTCCATATTTTTTCTAGAGAAAGGAATCATGAAGCTCTGGCCTCCTTCTGTTGGATAACAACTTACATGATAGTTTGTCGATATCTCCTAAACCCCAAACCAGAGCTAGAGAGTTCTGGGCCCAACTAAGGGCCCAATTCGGAAACAGTCTCTACTGTGGCCAAAAGCAGGGAGGCTGATTTAGAGGTCGGAGCAGGGAGTTTGGAGATGGGCACACTGGTTATTGACACAATGCAAGAGAGACACTGACCCTTCCTAACCTGACAGCCTGGACCATGTGCTTCAGAAACTGACCTTATTCATTGATCTAATTTATCACAGCAGCCCAGTTGTGGTTGGTAGCTACTATAGTAACTGTTACTCAGGGATGATAGAAGTGCTCAGTCTTTCCTGTGGAAGCTGGGGAATTTAATTTGCTGGAAGTGTGCTCTGATCACATTAATTATCTTCAACTTTCAGAGGAAAAAGAAGCCAATAGCACTCTTCACCAGACTTGTTCCTTGCAGACTGAAGAGATTGTTTTGGTGCTGTGACAGGCCCCTGCCATAGCTGTGGGGCAAATCAGTTCACCCTGAATTCAATTCCTGACCTCATCACCTGCCAGAAAGTTGCTTCACTTCTCTGCTTTCTCCCTGAAGATGAAATAAAACCTCCCTTTTCTGCCTCACGCGGTTGTCACAAACACCAAAACACACACAGTATGTGAACACGGGGCTGTAACCGGCGGTGCCTGAGAGTGCTCCTCCCTTGGTTTCCTGTCTCTGGACCCCCCCCCCCCATGCCTTTACCCTAGGTGAGCTGGCCTAACTCATGCCCTCCTCCAGCTGTGAATTCAGCCTGCTTCTAACTTGTTTCTAGCACTGTTCTTGACATTGGATTAGTCACTAGACCCCTCTGAGTATTTGCCCTGATGATTCTGTTTTAGGTGATCACAGTATGGAATTTAAACACCCTAAGTGCAAAACTTGTTTTTCTTTCATATTTATCCCTAAATTGGGAAGCTCTGTTATGTCTGGTAACTCCTCCTAATGACCTTCATCCCCAACAATTTAATCCCCAGGTTGCTGGAATTTGTGGGAGACCTCATTTGCAGGCACCACTCCCCCCAATCCCTATTGTTTAGTGGTACCCTGTTTTCTCTCCTTTATACTCTAAACTGTTTACTTTTCAACTCAGTTATCAAGGGCCTGTTAGGTGCTGATAAAATCTTAAGTCCCTACTCACACACCATCTCATTTATCTACAATGACAGATAGACAAGAGGCTGAGGCTTGGGAAGGGAAGCCACTTTCTCCCCATGTGTGGAAGAGCCTGGTAGGTTTTCCAAGCAATCCTTCTTCCTGTGGTTCCAAATTTTCTACATCTCTATCTATGTAGACATCAGATATAGAATCTTGCAGTTATAAGTAAATGGCAGAGCTGGGATTAAAACCATGCCTCCTAGCACAAAACCCACCACCCTCTGCTGCCACAAGCCTCTTGGTGATCCCTGTGCATGATTACGAACCTCACCTGCTCTTGGCGTTGGAACCACACCACCTGGCCCTTTATTATTACTTTTGTTTTAGCTGCATTTGCCCTGTCTGGACCATTGTACTCTGACCCGTCTGTGGTCAAAACTCCAGGCTGGTGCACTTCTGTGTCCGGTCTAGAATCGACACGGGCCACCTAATACAGGCCTTCTGCACCCATTCCCTGATGCTACCTTCCAGGGAGAGATTTGTGGACCCGCAGTTTGCGCAGCAGCACGTCAGAGATATTGGGCATGACATCTAAGCCACTCTTTGACTCTTCTTCCTCAGTAGCTGGGGTAAGTTCAGAAGGCAGCCCTGAAAGAAAAAAAAAAAAGTATTTATAAAATGTCTGTTTGAAATCGCAGTACTGTTGGCAACTTGCTTCAGTGGATAGGAAGAGCTTTAACATTTATAAGAACCTATTTATATTACAGGGGCTTTATAATTGTTATTTTATCCTCACAATGACCCAATAAGCTAGTAGTTCATTTTTTCACTTTACAGGTTGGTAAACCAAGTCTTAGCAAGGTTAAAAACTTGCTTAAGGTCACAGAACTAGTAAATGGCATAGGCAGGCTTCAAACCAGTTCTGTCTGCTCCAAATTCTATGTTCTTCCCATTACTTCCCAAAGTACCAAACAGGCTCTTGTGTCTGGGGTCAAAGGGTGGTTTTTGGGAACTGGAAGCTGGTCTGCTATTTGACATATTATTTGCAAAAGTTTCCGTCTCTTTGGCAGGTTTTTCAAGGGGCCTTTCCCAAATAATTCTTCCTCAAATGAATTCAATAGTTCAATCATTTATGGCCTGTCCAGAAATCATATGGCCTGTCCAGAAATCAGCATCTGGTTCCATAACCCCATAGAAATGGGATTTTCCCCTCCCTTGCCAAAACCCAACAAAGAGAAAATTAAGCAATGGGATCCTGAGAAATCTATATGGTTGATTGAATCCACCAAGGTCTAATAATTAAGTGGAAGCCACATCAGGGGCTTTTGCCTTGAAAAGTGCCCTAGGTTAAACATCACCCTACCCCCCAAAAGTAACTAGTCAGGGCTTCTAGCCTCGCTAAAATGGCTGTCTGAAGAGTGATCCTAGAACTGGTGGGTCCCAGAACCAGCCAACCTCTTCCTAAACTCAACTGAATTAACTTAACAATAGCAATAAATTTTAAAATCAACCAAAAATATACCAGCAAACTCTCAAATATAGAAAAAGGCAAAAATCTTTCAAAATAATGGCCAGAAAAAGACAAAACTTATTAGAAATAAATGTAAAGCCCCCACCCTTGATAACCCTTTCTTCTTCTCTCAAAGTCAGTACTGAGAGAAAGACGTGAGAGGAAGAGTCCTGACAAACAGGGCAGTAGAACAGAGTGGGAGGGGCGTGGACAGAGGGGGTGGGTGGGCAGCTCGCAGAGGAGATGCAGAACGTTTCTCCAGAGTAGAACCATCTCCAGTCCACCACAGCAACCTTCCAGCCAGAGGGAAAATGGCTGTGACGAGGAGGGGAGGGAAGACAAAAAGACTGCACAGTAGTCTACCAAAGCTGACTACGTAGAACAATATGGAAGGATATACCAGAAAGGAAATGAAGAGAAAAGAAGTAAAACAAGCTTCCTGGATGGCATGAGACACATAGAAAGCCCCATGGAAGCTGCCCCTCACCCCTGCACTATGCCATTTCTTAGAATGGCCATTCTAAGAAATGGCATAGTGGCCAAACTCCTTGGAATTTGTCTCTTTACCTTTCGTTACCTGGCAGGAGAGTGAGAGTAGTTGCTAGAAATAGTTGGATCAAATCTGGGAAATAAATACCTGAGTAAGATTGTCTCTCTAATTCTACCCTGAATTGGTGAAATAATCTATAACTTACTACTCCCCACCTAAGGGAATATGATAAGCCCCACTTTGGTGTACTAAACTCAAGTGTTGGACTATAAACAAGTTAGAAAAAGAGCAGAAACCAATGCCACAAATACCACTATGCACAGCTTCATCTGAACTTCCCCCTTTCCCCACCGTCTAAGCGGTAGCAAAGCAGACAGAATGCCCAGTGCTCAACTAAGTGCAGCAGGGAGGACAGAGAGCTCAGACAAGGTAGGAAGGAGTCAGTGAAAATCGACCTACACAATATGTCTAGATAAAGAGAAAATCCAGGAAGAAATGCCCATGTGAAAAAGAAGGAAAATGAAAACAAATGATATGAAAACTATATAAAAATACTGTAGTCAAAATAGGAAGGAAGGTATATAGGAAAGAAGAAAGGAAACACGCAGGAGGCAGATGTCAGTATAAAAACATAGATGTAACAAATAGCAAAAATGCATTTTTGTTTAAAATGTATACCACAAATTGTATGACTCATAAAAAAATTAGAACCTGAAAAAATGAAAATAGAAAATCAGATGAGATGAGAGGACCACACGAAGATGAAAAAAGATTATAATTTAAGGAAATAAATCTAAGACCTAAATAAGAGACCTATACAGGAAATTATAAAAATATAGAACTAATCAATGTGTTGAAAATATGAAAAAATAAAAATAGATACAGCTTTAAATTGAATTAGGAGGATGGGAGAGATTGAGATGAGCATTAAGAATGTGAATAAGGAAAGGTTAAAGTATTTGGAGATGGAACAATGAACCTATACTTGAGACATTGATGAGAAATTTATGATTATGGTGCCTCTGAAGTAGGGAACAAAACAAAAGAAATGAACATATTTAAAAATAGAAAAGATGAAAAATTTTCCTCAAACCTACAGATCACATTTTATCTACATAATAAATGCTTCTGTAACTACCCTCGTAGGATAAGCCATCTATAGGGAGAGATGTAGATTGAAGGGTGCTGGAAATCAGCTGGTCTCATTCTTCTCTACAACACTGAATACAGTGTAGTATTTACAAAATTCTGAAGAAAAGAGTGACTCAGAATTTATAACCATCCATGCTGTCCTTAAAGAATTAAACACAGCATTTTCAAACATTCTAGAATTCAGGAAACATAGCACCTCTGAGCCCTTCTAGAAAAATAAATAATTCATTGAATAATAAAATCCAGCTAAACAAGACAAAAATTAAAATCATAAAATTGGAAATAGGAACCCATAGTAAAGGGGTTAGTGGTGAGCACTAAATCCTTTTACATATCAATTTAAGGCTCAAACAACTATGAAAATTATGGTTATAGAATGCAATGTAAATGTTATAAGCTTAAAAATGTATAATAATTTATACATTTTATATATGTGAAGATGAAAAGGTAAGAAGGAATAATAAAGGTGAGAAGAAAGGCTGCCATTTAATCTTTGCTCTGGGAAGTCAATAATCCAAATTTGAAACATGATATGAATAAATTACCTCAATGACTCCAAATCCTTAATGTATTTCATCACATATATATATATTGTGTGTGTGTGTGTGTGTATTTAGTGCCTGAGACTGTCGTGCTTGAAAAAATTAAACCACTGGCTACAAGAGGGGAAAAGGGAGAAAAGGGGGACAGGAAGGGGAAGAGAAGCAGATGGTCACTTCTCCTGTGTCCCCTGACTGGGGATCAAACCCAGGACATTCATACACCAAGCCAATGCTCCATCCACTGAGTCACTAGCCAGAGCTCATAATATTTATTTTATACTTTTAAAAATTAATCTTTTTTTCCTGGAGGAAGCAATTACCAAAATTAGCAAGTCTTTATAGTTTTACTTCACTTTAATTGAAATACAATTAAATTTTAATACATTTTATTTCAAAAAATAATTTATAGCAATCTAATGTAATCTCTCTTCTTCCTCTCATTCTACTCCTGTATTTGTGGGGAAGGGGAAATTTAGTGTAAGCTAGTTTTTACATTTTTCTTTGTATTTTTTCACTATTAGTTGAATTTTAAAATAATGAACAGGATTTATTTTTAACAAAATCAGTACAATTATTTTTTAAATATCTGACTATATTGAGATCACCTCAGAGTAACAGTAGCATGACAGATACTCCTGATCTCTGCCCTTCAAATTACAACAAATTAAACAACTATACCACAGCAAAGGAACCCCAGCTGGGCTCACAGGTGTGCCTGAAAGATCCATGCACAGAAAGGTGGAACAGGGTGAAAAGGAGGTCAGAAGATAAAATGCATTTATGGTGGACTTTGGAGAGGAGAGGAGACAAACCTGGAGTGACTGTGGGTTTTTTTTTTCTCTGCTGGACTATGGGGAGGAGGAAGCTCAAGCTCTCTAGATCTTACCTGAGAAGAGGAAAACTTGGAGTGACTGGATCTTCTTTTTCCGGGAGGAGTGGTGAGATAGAGGGACAGAGGGGGAGATAAACCAAAGTGGCCAGAGCACAGGGTCATGGCCAATGTTCCTGTGGTCTGCCTATAGCCTGCACTTGGCAGAGACAGGGAAAGCTAAAGTGTGGCCCCCACTCTCCCAAAACCCACCTCCCTCAACTTGTGGTACTGAGAGTGGCAGAGACAAATCAGATGTCTAGCTCTCCAGAGCCACTCTCTCCTCTGAAGAATGGAGGTGCTCCATGTCTGGTCCCCAGGTCTGTTGAAATGTGGCAAGGAGGGCCCCAAAGTCTGAGATCACCATTATTAGAGCCAAAAAGCTGGAAAGTTGAAGCCATAAGACTAAAACCAAAAAGCCCTCACAACATGCCACATTCACAAATATGATTGTGGTGCCGTCTACATTATTGCAATAGCAACATCTCAGTGGAGGATAGCACAGGAACTTCACAGAGCTAAAAGTTGTAATACAGTGACACCTACTGGAAGAAACCTCTCAAAACTGATATTTATTTTTCCTTTTTTCTCTTATTTTCCTGTTTTCCATTTCTTCTTATTCTTTTTTTTTAATTTCATTTTCTTAAATACTTACAGTTTATATCCTTATTTTTTGTGGGTATTTTGGGTTTGTTTGTTTTCTACCTTTTTTCCTGTGGTTTTGCTTCTTTACTTGTCATAAGACAGAGAAGTAGTTCAGAAAGAAAATAAAAAATCTCCAGAAAAAAATCTCAATGAAATGGAAACCTTGGAGTTAAATGATAGAGAATTCAAAATTGAAGTTCTGAAAATACTCAATGAGATGCAACAAAGCACCAATAGCAACTTAATGAGCTCAGAAAACAAATTAATAAACAAAACAAATACATCACCAAAGAGACCAAAACTTTTAAAAACAGAGATAAAAAATTCAATACATGAGAGATGACGTCAGAGTAATGGCGGAGTAGGAAGCGATACCGATAAATCTCCCCCAAAACTCAACAAGATCTTCAACCAGAAACAGAAAAACCTATACTTGGAGCTTCCAGATTCTTCGCAATACACCCAAAGGTATGATTGAGTGAAAAATTGGCTAAATATATAACCAAACCCCGAAGGAAATAGGGAGTAAGAAATGCTCCGCCTTCCTCACTAACCTAAACAGGGCGGCTTTCTCTGGTAACTGTGAATATAGAAACTGAGGCGGGCAAAGGGGGTGAATAGATCCAGGCCGCCGCAGCAAAAACGGCCGAACCAGGCTGTGGCTCAGAGATCCAAGCCGAGGAAAATCTGATCCTGTGGCAACCCGGGCAATACAAGCTAACACTCGCGCCAAACCCAAACAAAGAAAGACAAGCGGAGCGGCCATTTTACCCGGTCTCCTGGTCGGTGCGCAGTTAGTGGAAGAGAGATTTCTTCCTAAGCCGCGGAAGTGGGTGCCCGTGTTGCCCCACGGAGAGGCAGGGTCAGAGGCCTTTCTGTGGGCTGAGGGCAGAGTCTCTGGGCAGCCCCAGCGCCCTGGGAAAGCCACGCACGGGAGGGAGTGAGAACTACTTCCAACGGTGGAGATTTTCCGTGCTGGTGAGGGTTTTACTCAGAGGGAACCGCGGCCGGCCTCATATCCTGGTGTGCGCGCGCAGATAAGGAGTGAGCGATTCCTCCGAGTGCCTCGGCAGTGCGCACCCGTGTTATCGCACAGAGGGGCAGAGTCAGGGGCCTTTGTGTGGGCCAAAGCGGAATCTCGGGCCGCCCCAGCGCCTTGCAAAAGCCGCACACGGGGACGGAGCGAGACTCAATTCCAACGCTGCAACTTTTCCCTGCGGTTGGGGGTTTCACTCAGAGCGTGAGACTGCTGGCCGGATATCCTGGTTGCAGACAGTGAGTGAGAGTTTCCTCCAAGCGCCCCGGAAGTGGGCGCCCGCTTGTGTTACCGGACAGAGTGGCAGAGCCAGTGGTCTTTGAGTGGGCGGAAAGCCCACCTGATTATGCTAGCAGCTCTGACTGACTGAGCCTTACCCAGAGCCCTGTGCTGAGTGGAAATAGAGTGGGGAGTTGCCAGCAATTTGAGCCTCTTACTATCCAGGCAGAGGCAGCAGCAACCCCATACCTGGACTATCAGGCTACTAATTGAGGAAGGAAAGACTAGGAGAAAGGCTCCAGGAACACGGACTCTCTCACTGTCGGAGCCTATAAATGCTAATGAGCCTCAACTCCCAACGAGAATAAAGCATAATACATGACATTGCCATAGAGACTTATCAACTGCAAACCTCTACCTGAGCGTGCCAAAGGGGCAGAACCCGGGGTACAGAGTCACCGACCAGGAAGAGGGAGAGAAAAGAAAAAGCAAGAAGATAACCTCTCAAAATCAAGAATAATCTGCAGACTTTATAACCTATCCCATTTTATTATATTTGTTCATTTGTTTCTCTTATCTTCATTCTTGAGACTTTTTTTTCCTCCTCCAATTTGGCCGATTAACTCTCTACCGGTCTTACTCTCTCCTCTCCTTGAACTACACTACCCATAAGTGTTACATCTCCCATTATCTTTTCTCTTCTCTTCCTTTCTCTCTATGAGGGTTGCACTCCAAAACCCTTAACTCTTTCTCTCTCTCTCCTTTCTTTTTTCTTCTTTTAGTGGTTCCCTCTTTTTTTCTCTCTCTCTCTTTCTTTTCTCCCTCTATATTAGTTTCTTCCTTTCTCCTTTACATCTCCTCTCATTCAAACCTCAATAACAAACAAATTATCTTATCTGGGACTCAAACCTATGTTTGTGGCATTTTGGGGGGTTTTTACTTCACCTTTTTAACTCACTAGCAGTGCTCCCATCCCTGGCTCTCCATATTATCTAGTTCTTGTTCCACTAAATACAATAGTAAGTTTTTAATTTGTCCCCCCATTTTTCCATTTTCCTCTTATTCCTCTCATCATAACTCTTAGAAAACCAACACCTAAAAGCAAATCATTTTATTCTTGACCCAAATTTTTTCCTTATTTGCTTTTTGTGGGTCCATACGCTCTTTTTTTTTTCTTTTTTCTTTTTTTTTTTTTTTTTTCTTTTCCTTTTTTTTTTTTTTTTTTTTCTTTCTCTCTTTTTTGCCCCTTTATTACTTTTCCCCAATTCAGGCCCTCCATCACAGGCATTGTTTGTTATAACTCACAGTCCACCACAAGATTTTCTCAAGAAAGAGGGGAGAGGAGAGGAGAGGAAAAAAAGAGGGGGGGAATAATTTCCTTTTTTTAAAAATTTTTATTTTATTTTATTTTTCTTTATTTCATTATTAATTTTTTTAAAAAAAACAACTCTTTTCGATTTGTTATTTTTTTATTTTTTTTTAACTTTTTATTCTTTATTAAATCTCATTAATACTATCAACAAAACCACCCTCAGATGCCATTAAGGAAGAGAAAATCGAATATCATGGATACAAAAGAAAGAGAGGTAACACAGCTAGATGAGGAAAAATCTATGGAGAAAAAATTTAATATATTGGAAACCTTGGAGCTAAGTGACAGAGAATTCAAGATAGAAATTCTAAAAATTCTCCGAGATATACAAGAAAACACAGAAAGGCAATATAGGGAGCTCAGAAAACAACTCCATGAACACAAAGAATATATGTCCAAGGAAATGGAAACTATAAAAACAAATCAAACAGAGATGAAAAACTCAATTCACGAGCTGAAAAATGAAGTAACAAGCTTAGCTAATAGAACAGGTCAGATAGAAGAGAGGATTAGTGAAATAGAAGACAAGCAACTTGAGGCACAACAGAGAGAAGAAGAAAGAGACTCAAAAATTAAAAAAAATGAGATAGCCCTACAAGAATTATCTGACTCCATCAAAAAGAATAACATAAGAATAATAGGTATATCAGAGGGAGAAGAGAGAGAAAATGGAATGGAGAACATACTTAAACAAATAATTGATGAGAACTTCCCAAGCCTGTGGAAAGAACTAAAGCCTCAAGTTCAAGAAGCAAACAGAACTCCAAGTTTTCTTAACCCCAACAAACCTACTCCAAGGCATATCATAATGAAATTGACACAAACCAACAGCAAAGAAAAAATTCTCAAGGCAGCCAGGGAAAAGAAGAATACAACATATAAAGGAAGGCCCATTAGATTATCATCAGATTTCTCAGCAGAAACTCTACAAGCTAGAAGAGAGTGGACCCCAATATTTAAAGTCCTGAAAGAGAGGAACTTTCAGCCACGAATACTATACCCATCAAAGCTATCCTTCAAATACGAAGGAGAAATAAAAACATTCACAGATACAGAAAAGATGAGGGAATTTATCATCAGAAAACCCCCACTCCAGGAATTACTAAAGGGGGTTCTCCAATCAGATACAAAGAACAAAAAAAAAACAGAGCCACAAGTAAAAGCTCCAAGAAGAACACAATAAAACCAAATTTAAACTGTGACAACAACAAAAAGAAAGAGGGGGAGAAGACGGAGATTAACAGTAGCAAAGGACGATGGAGTGCAAAAGTACTCACAAAATAGTTCGCTACAATGAACAGGGTAGGGACCCTTTTCATTACTCAAAGGTAACCACCATAGAAAAAACCACCACAGAAGCACATGAGATAAAAAAGATAGCAACAGAGGAAAGATGCATGGAATACAACCAAATAAAAACAAAAGATAGAAAAACAAAAGAGAAGGATCAAACAAGACACAAAACTAACAGAAAGCAAGATATAAAATGGCAATAGGGAACTCACAAGTATCAATAATTACACTAAATGTAAATGGATTAAACTCACCAATAAAAAGGCACAGAGTAGCAGAATGGATTAAAAAAGAAAATCTAACTGTATGCTGCCTACAGGAAACTCATCTAAGTAACAAGGATAAAAACAAATTCAAAGTGAAAGGATGGAAAACAATACTCCAAGCAAATAACATCCAAAAAAAAGCAGGTGTAGCAATACTCATATCGGATAATGCTGACTACAAGACAGGAAAAGTACTTAGAGACAAAAATGGCCATTTCATAATGGCTAAGGGGACACTGAATCAAGAAGACATAACAATTCTTAATATATATGCACCAAACCAAGGAGCACCAAAATAAATAAGACAGCTACTTATTGATCTTAAAACAAAAACTGACAAAAATACAATCATACTTGGAGACCTCAATACACCGCTGACGGTTCTAGATCGGTCATCCAAACAGAGAATCAACAAAGACATAGTGGCCTTAAACAAAACACTAGAGCACCGGGATATGATAGACATCTACAGGACATTTCATCCCAAAGTGACTGAGTATACATTTTTCTCCAGTGTACATGGATCATTCTCAAGAATTGACCATATGTTGGGCCACAAAAACAATATCAGCAAATTCAGAAAAATTGAAGTTGTACCAAGCATATTTTCTGATCATAAAGCCTTGAAACTAGAATTCAACTGCAAAAAAGAGGAAAAAAGTCCCACAAAAATGTGGAAACTAAACAACATACTTTTAAAAAATGAATGGGTCAAAGGAGAAATAAGTGCAGAGATCAAAAGATATATACAGACTAATGAAAATGACAATACGACATATCAGAATCTATGGGATGCAGCAAAAGCAGTGATAAGAGGGAAGTTCATATCACTTCAGGCATATATGAACAAACAAGAGAGAGCCCAAGTGAACCACTTAACTTCCCACCTTAAGGAACTAGAAAAAGAAGAACAAAGACAACCCAAAAGCAGCCGAAGAAAGGAGATAATAAAAATCAGAGCAGAAATAAATGAATTAGAGAACAGAAAAACTATAGAAAAAATTAATAGAACAAGAAGCTGGTTCTTTGAAAAGATCAACAAAATTGACAAACCCTTGGCAAGACTTACCAAGGAAAAAAGAGAAAGAACTCATATAAACAAAATCCAAAATGAAAGAGGAGAAATCACCACGGACACCGTAGCTATACAAAGAATTATTGTAGAATACTATGAAAAACTTTATGCCACTAAATTCAACAACCTAGAAGAAATGGATAAATTCCTAGAACAATACAACCTTCCTAGACTGAGTCAAGAAGAAGCAGAAAGCCTAAACAGACCTATCAGTAGAGAAGAAATAGAAAAAACCATTAAAAACCTCCCCAAAAATAAAAGTCCAGGCCCTGACGGCTATACCAGCGAATTTTATCAAACATTCAAAGAAGACTTGGTTCCTATTCTACTCAAAGTCTTCCAAAAAATTGAAGAAGAAGCAATACTTCCAAACACATTTTATGAGGCCAACATAACCCTCATACCAAAACCAGGCAAAGATGGCACAAAAAAAGAAAACTACAGACCAATATCTCTAATGAATACAGATGCTAAAATACTAAACAAAATACTAGCTAATCGAATACAACAACATATTAAAAAAATAATACATCATGATCAAGTGGGATTCATCCCAGAATCTCAAGGATGGTTCAACATACGTAAAACGGTTAATGTAATACACCATATCAACAAAACAAAGAACAAAAACCACATGATCTTATCAATAGACGCAGAAAAGGCTTTCGATAAAATACAACACAATTTTATGTTTAAGACTCTCAACAAAATGGGTATAGAAGGAAAATATCTCAACATGATAAAGGCCATATATGATAAACCATCAGCTAACATCATATTAAATGGCACTAAACTGAAGGCTTTCCCCCTTAAATCAGGAACAAGACAGGGTTGTCCACTGTCTCCACTCTTATTTAATGTGGTACTAGAGGTTCTAGCCAGAGCAATCAGACAAGACAAAGAAATAAAAGGCATCCATATCGGAAAAGAAGAAGTAAAGGTATCACTTTTTGCAGATGATATGATCCTATACATCGAAAACCCCAAAGAATCCACAAAAAGACTACTAGAAACAATAAGCCAATACAGTAAGGTCGCAGGATACAAAATTAACATACAGAAGTCAATAGCCTTTCTATATGCCAACAATGAAACAACTGAGAAGGAACTCAAAAGAATAATCCCCTTCACGATTGCAACAAAAAAAATAAAATACTTAGGAATAAACATAACAAAGAATGTAAAGGACTTATATAACGAAAACTATAAACCATTGTTAAGGGAAATTGAAAAAGATATAATGAGATGGAAGAATATACCTTGTTCTTGGCTAGGAAGAATAAATATAATCAAGATGGCTATATTACCCAAAGCAATATATAAATTTAATGCAATTCCCATCAAAATCCCAATGACATTTTTTAAAGAAATAGAGCAAAAAATCATCAGATTTATATGGAACTATAAAAAACCCCGAATAGCCAAAGCAATCCTAAAGAAAAAGAATGAAGCTGGGGGCATAACAATACCTGACTTCAAACTCTATTATAGGGCCACGACAATCAAAACAGCATGGTATTGGCAGAAAAATAGACACTCAGACCAATGGAACAGAATAGAAAGTCCAGAAATAAAACCACATATATATAGTCAAATAATTTTTGATAAAGGGGCCAACAACACACAATGGAGAAAAGAAAGCCTCTTCAATAAATGGTGCTGGGAAAACTGGAAAGCCACATGCAAAAGAATGAAACTGGACTACAGTCTCTCCCCCTGTACAAAAATTAACTCAAAATGGATCAAAGATCTAAACATAAGACCTGAAACAATTAAGTACATAGAAGAAGACATAGGTACTCAACTCATGGACCTGGGTTTTAAAGAGCATTTTATGAATTTGACTCCAATGGCAAGAGAAGTGAAGGCAAAAATTAATGAATGGGACTACATCAGACTAAGAAGTTTTTGCTCAGCAAGGGAAACTGATAACAAAATAAACAGAAAGCCAACTAAATGGGAAATGATATTTTCAAACAACAGCTCAGATAAGGGCCTAATATCCAAAATATACAAAGAACTCATAAAACTCAACAACAAACAAACAAACAATCCAATACAAAAATGGGAAGAGGATATGAATAGACACTTCTCCCAGGAAGAAATACAAATGGCCAACAGATATATGAAAAGATGCTCATCTTCTTTAGCTATTAGAGAAATGCAAATCAAAACGGCAATGAGATACCACCTCACACCTGTTCGATTAGCTGTTATTAGCAAGTCAGGTAATAGCAAATGTTGGAGAGGCTGTGGAGAAAAAGGAACCCTCATCCACTGTTGGTGGGAATGTAAAGTAGTACAACCATTATGGAAGAAAGTATGGTGGTTCCTCAAAAAACTGAAAATAGAACTACCTTATGACCCAGCAAACCCTCTACTGGGTATATATCCCCAAAACTCAGAAACATTGATACGTAAAGACACATGCAGCCCCATGTTTATTGCAGCATTGTTCACAGTGGCCAGGACATGGAAACAACCAAAAAGCCCATCAATAGATGACTGGATAAAGAAGATGTGGCACATATACACTATGGAATACTACTCAGCCATAAGAAATGATGACTTCGGAACATTTACAGCAAAATGGTGGGATCTTGATAACATGATACGAAGCGAAATAAGTAAATCAGAAAAAAACAGGAACTGTATTATTCCATACGTAGGTGGGACATAATAGTGAAACTAAGAAACATTGATAAGAGTGTGGTGGTTATGGGGGGGAGGGGGGAATGGGAGAGGGATAGGGGGTGGGAGGGGCACAAAGAAAACAAGATAGAAGGTGACAGAGGATAATCTGACTTTGGGTGGTGGGTATGCAACATAATTGAACGACAAGATAACCTGGACTTGTTATCTTTGAATATATGTATCCAGATTTATTGATGTCACCCCATTAAAAAAATAAAATTATAAAAAAAAAAAAATTCAATACATGAATTAAAGACTGAGGTAGCAAGTTTAGCTAATGGAACAAACCATGATAGAGGAAAGAATCAGTGACATCAAAATCAGGCAACTAGGAATTCTACAGAGAAAAGAGAAGAGAGACTCATGAATTAAAAAATAAAATGAGAGAGCTCTACAAGAATTGTTTGACTCCACCAGAACAGGCAATATAAGAATAATGGGTAAGGCCCTGGCTGGTTGGTTCAGCAGTAGAGCATTGGCCCAGCGTATGGAAGTCCCAGGTTTGATTCCAGGGTTAGGGCACACAGGAGAAGAACCATCTGCTTCTCCACCCTTCCCCCTCTTCTTTCTCTCTATCTCTCTCTTTCCCTCCTGCAGCCAAGGCTCCATTGGAGCAAAGTTGGCCCAAGCACTGAGGATGGCTCCATGGCCTCCACTCAGGTGCTACAAGGGCTCTGCCAAAGCTATGCAATGCCCCAGATGAGCAGAGCATTGCCCCCTGGTGGGCATGCTGGGTGGATCCCAGTCGGGCACATGTGGGGGTCTGTCTGACTGCCTCCTCGCTTCTAACTTTGAAAAAATACAAAAAAAAAGGAATAATGGGTATATCAGAAGAAGAAGACAGAGAAGGGAATGGAGAGCCTATACAAACAAATAATTGATGAGAATTTCCCAAGCCTATGGAAAGAGTTAGAGCCTTGAATCCAAAAAGCAAACAGAACACCAAGATACCACAACCCAAGCAGACCTTCTCCAAGATATCTTAATAAAATTGTCAAAAATCAACAACAAGAAAGAATCCTCAAGGCTGCTAGGGAAAAGAAAAACATAATATATAAGGAAATCCCATTAGGTTATCATCAGACTTCTCAGCAGAAACTCTACAAGCCAGAAGAGAGTAGACCCAAACATTCAAAATATTGAAAGAGATTTACTACCAACCAAATATACTATATCCATCAAAGTTATCCTTCAAATACAGAAGCTGAGAAAATTGATGACCAGAAAACCCCCACTGTAAGAAATACTCAAGGGAGTTACTCAACCTGATATAAAGAACAAAACAAATCCAAACTACAAGTAAAAGCTCCAACAAGGTAACAATAAAAACAAGGATAATCTGTGACAACAATAATATAAAAGGGGAGAGGATAAAGATCTGCAGTAGCAAAGGAGGGTGGAGTGCAGGAGCACTCATAAGACAAAGAATTCTTGTACATATGAACATTTTTCTCTTAATAACCTAATGGTAACCACCCACGAAAAAGCCACTACTAAAACACATAACTTAAAAAGAAGAAGAAATGGAAGAAAGAAATATGAAATACCACCAAACAAAAACAACTGACAGAAACAAAAAAGAGAAAAACCAAACAAGACACAGAGCTACTGAAAAAACAAACAAACATAAAATGACTATCAGAAATCTTCAAGTGTCAATAATTACCCTAAATGTAAATGAACTGAACTCACCAATGAAGAGGCACAGAGTAGCATATTGGATCAAAAAGCAAAACTTAACAATATGCTGCCATCAAGAGACACATCTAAACTACAAGGACAAAAGTAGATTCAAAGTGAAAGGTTGAAAAATGATTCTCCAAGCAAATAATATCCAAAGAAAATCAAGTGTAGCCATCCTCATATCTGACAATGCTGACTTCAAGACAACAAAGGTAACCAGAGACAAAGATGGACATTTCATAATGATAAAGGGGACAGTGTATCAAGAAGACATAACACTTCTTAATATATATGCACTGAATCAGGGAGTACCAAAATATATAAGACATCTACTGAATGAACTAAAAATAGAAGCAGAAAAAAACGCAATTATACTTGAAGACTTCAACACATCATTAACAACTTTAGATAGATCATCCAAACAGAAAATCAACAAAGAAATATCAGCCTTAAATGACACACTGAACCAAATGAACATGATAAACATTTACAGGACATTTCATCCCAAAATGTCAGATTATACATTCTTCTCCAGTGTGCATGGAACATTCTCAAGGATAAATCATATGTTGGGCCACAAAATTAACATTAACAAATTCAGGAAAATTGAAATTATACCAAGCATATTTTCTGACCGTAAGGCTTTGAAATTAGAATTAAACTGAAAAAAGGAAGTAAAAAACCCCCACAAAACTGTGGAAATTAAATGACATACTTCTAAAAAGTGACTGGGTCAAAGAAGAAATAAAAGCAGAGATCAAGATACATACAGAAAAATAAAAATGACAACATGACATATTAAAATTCTGTGGTACAGCAAAAGCAGTAATAAGAGGGAGGAAGTTTATATCATTATAGGCTTATATCAAGAAACAAGAGAGATCCCAAGTAAACAACTTAACATCACACCTTAAGGAACTAAAAAAAGAAGAACAAAGGCAACCCAAAGACAGCAGAAGAAAGGAAAGAGTAAAAATTAGAGCAGAACTAAATGAAACAGAGAACAAAAAGAAAACTATAGAAAAAAATAATACAACAAAAAGCTGGTTCTTTGAAAAGATCAATGAAATCAACAGACTCCTGGCTAGACTCACTAAGAATAAAAGAACTCATATAAACAAAATCTGGAGTGAAAGAGGAGAAATTACCACAGATATCCTAGATATACAAAAGATCATAGCAGAATAATGTGAAAGATTATATGCCACCAAATTCAACAACCTAGAGGAAATCGATAAATTCCTAGAATTATACAATCTTCCTAGATGGAGCCATGAAGAAGTGGAAAACCTAAATAGACCTCTAAGCAGGGAGAAAATAGAAACAACTATCAAAAACCTCCCCAAAAAAACAAAAGTCTAGGACCAGATGGCTACACTAGTGAATTCTACCAAACATCCAAAAAAGATTTGGTACCTATCCTTCTCAGACTTCCAAAAAAAAAAAGAAGTGACACTCCGCAATCCAATTTATGAGGTCAACATAACCCTGATACCAAACCTGGCAAGGACGACACAAAAAAAGAAAACTACAGACCATTGTCTTTAATGAATACAAATTTAAAAATCCTAAACAAAATACTAGCAAATCAAATCCAACAACACATTAAAAAAATAATACACCACAATCAAGTGGGATTCATTCCAGGAGCACAAGGATGGTTCAACATTCAACACAATAAAAGCCATATATGCTCTGGGGGTGCTGGCATGGCTGCGGACTGAGTGGCATGCTTGCTTGCTTAGGGGATACAGCCCTTCATCTCTAGTCCTGCCCTGATACTACAGGTTCTACTGGAATGCTGTTGTGATTTTGCGTTGCGTGGCCCGGCTGTCTTACCATTCCCTGGAACGTGGTGCCTCATCTGCCTCCACCTCAGGTAAATACCTAGGAGTGAAATTGGTCAGTCATATAGACACAGCAAAAAGATGACCGTTTTGAACCAGTAAGAGGAGTCTCATGAGACACTGAATGTACCAGCATCTTAACCTTAGACTTGCAGCCTCCAGAACTAATGTAAATTCCATGAGGTTTACAAATTATATTTGGAGAGCTCCAGAAGATAGTGACAGAGTAGGCAGATGTTCCAACTTCCACCTCCCAGAATCAAAGTGAATTACAACTTATCTTGGGAACAATCATCTTGAAAAACCAACTTTGGGCTAAACTAAGATGAATCTATAACTAAGGATCACCAAAGAAACCACACTGAGACTGGTAGGAAGGGTGCAGACACGATAAGGGCTGCCCTGCTCCCAGGAGCGAGCGGCGGCCCAGAGGGACTCTCATGGTAGAGTGGGTTGCCTGGAGAGTTGTGGGACCTCAGCCTCAGGATCGGAGCCCTAGCCTAGAGCCTCAGAGACTAGAAGAGGCATATGTACAGTATATAGCTGAGAGAAGAGTCATGTTACTGTTTGCAAGAGGGAGACAGAACACTCAGACCCAGGCTCCGTTTTAAAGGAACCACTCAGAAAACTTCATTTACAGCCACTTACCTGGGGTTCTGGGAGCGGGAAGTCCTGAGAGGACTGGAGTTGCAAGAGGAAAGTGTAATCTCAGAGGCACAGGGAGAGACACTGTGGGGGACATCCATCCTAACCCCTGTGCTGAGTCACTCCCCAAATCTAAAGTGATCATTTTTTCTGGGAGGAGCAACACCAGCAAAGGGAAGCAATTACCCTGCCCACTGGAGGCTCTCCTACTTCAGTCAGAGCAAAGAGTCACTTAGAAGCAGGAGGCGTGTCAGGGACACAGGTTTTGAGTGCTGAGGTCTGGCCTATACTGACCCCACACACTGCTGAGTACCTGCCTAAGGGTGGATAGGCTTGGCTGTGGTGGTGGGTTGGTGCCAGCGGTGCCCATGCCCCAACACCAGAGGAGGCAGTGGTGGTGGTGGTGGGCAGGCAGGCAGACCAAACCTTGCAAACACAGAGACCACATGCACTGGCCAAGAGTAGATAAAAGCCAGCCTAGGAATGCAGCTAATATTTACAATGGCACCTGGGCCCAGCAGAGGCAACCACAAATTCTGGATTGCCTATAGCTCCAAGATGGTTGCTAAGGACCAGTCATATGCAGTGACCCCCAATGGTCTGTACCAGATTTCGGCTAGGGAGGTCCAGGGATATAACATCCAGTGACTGGATACGAAGATCATCAGCTCAGGACCTAACAACCCTTGTTGGAGTGGTATCTTAAGGGCTCCTCATACCTGACCCAGCTAAGGCATAGAAAACGTCAACACAAATAGCAAAAAGAACAGTATCAGCAGTCAAGTAGCCCACAGTGGATTATGAACAACAGCTGATGCCAACCCAAGAAGATCTAGAAACAACACAACTGGAAGCTGGAGGCAGAAAACACTAACCCTAGACTCAGCTAGCTACACAAACAGCACACCCAAAGGAGGAGTCTATACACAGACCAAATAGGAAGACAGAAATGCAATCCAAATGAGTCAACAAGAGAAATCCCCAGAAAAAGAACTGAATGAGACGGAAATATCCAAGATACCGGATGCAGAGTTTCAAATAATGATTGTTAGGATGCTCAAGGATCTTAGAGCAACAATGGATGGACATAATGAGCACCTAAATAAAGAGATAGTGAGCATTAAAAAAGGATGTTGAAATTATAAAAAAAGAATCAGACAGAAATGACAAATACAATGTCAGAAATGAAGACTACACTAGAAGGAATTAACAGCAGGCTGGTTGAAGCATAGGATCGAATAAGTGATTTAGAGGACAAGATAAATGAAAGCACAGTAATAGAACAGCAAAAAGAAAGGAAGCTCAAAAAGTCTGAGGAAACTCTTAAGAGAGCTCTGTGACAACATAAAGAGAAACAATATCTACATCATTGGAGTTCCTGAAGGAGAAGAGAAAGACAAGGGATAGAGAACCTGATTGAAGAAATCATAGCTGAAAACTTCCCTAAATTAATGAAGGAAAAGTCAAACAAGTTCAAGAAGCACAGAAAGTCCCATAAAAGAGGAACCCAAAGAGACCTACACCAAGACACATCATAATTAAAATACCAAAGCTAAAAGCTAAAGAAAGAATACTAAAAGCTGCAAGAGAAAAGCAGTCAATCACCTACAAAAAAGCCCCCTATAAGGATGACATCTGACTTTTCAACAGAAACACTTGAGGCCAGAAGGGAATGGAAAGTAATGCAAAGCAATAACCTACAACCAAGACTGCTTTATTCAGCAAAGCTATAGTTTAAAATTGAAGGAGAAATAAAAAACTTCCTAGACCAATAAACAAAACAAAACAACCCAAAAAACTCAAGGAATTCATTACAACCAAACCAATGCTGAAAGAAATGTTAAATAGCCTGTTGTAAACAGAACAAAGAGATAAAAGAATATAGTAAAAGAAAAATGTAGCTTTAAAGAACAAAATGGCAATAAACAACTACATATCAATAATAACCTTAAATGTAAATGGATTAAATGCTCCAATCAAAATACATAGGGTAGCTGTGTGGATAAGAAAACAGGACCCATACATATGCTGTCTACAAGAGACCCATCTCAAAACAGAAGATACACATAGACTGAAAGTGAAGGGATGGAAAAACATATTTCATACAAATGAAAGTGAAAAATAAAAGCCAAGTAGCAATACTTATATCTGACAAAATAGACTTTAAAACAAAGGCTATAATAAGGGATAAAGAAAGTCACTACATAAAGATACAGGGAGCAATCCAATGGGAAGATATAACCATTATAAATATCTATGAGCCTAATATTAGGAGCACCTAAATATAAAAAGCAAATTTTGATGGACAGAAAGGGTGAGGTCAACAGCAATACTATGATAGTAGGAGATTTCAATACCCAACTAACATCAATGGATAGAACCTCAAGACAGAAAATTAACAAAGAAACAGCAGCCTTAAAGAACACACTAGATCAACTGGATTTAATAGATATCTCTTCAGAACCTTTCACCCTAAAGCAGAGGAATATACATTTTTTCAAGTGCTCATGGTAAATTCTCTAAGATAGACCACATATTAGGATACAAAATGAATCACAATAAATTTAAGAAGATTGAAATCATATCAAGCATCTTCTCTGAAGAGATGGCATGAAACTATAAATCACCTACAATAGAAAAACTTAAAAACATTCAAACACTTGGAGACTAAATAGCATGTTATTAAGTAATGAATGAGTTAACAATGAGATCAAGGAAGAAATGAAAAATTTCCTTGAAACAAATGAAAATGAACATACAACAACTCAAAATTTATGGGACACAGCAAAAGCAGTCCTGAGAGAGAAGATCATTGCATTACAGGCATACCTTAAGAAGCAAGAAAAAGCTCAAATAAACAACTTAACCCTGCATCTAAAAGAACTAGAAAAAGAATAGCAAGTTAAGTCCAGAGGAAGTAGAAGGAAGGAAATAATAAAGATCATAGTGGAAATAAATAACAGAGAAACTAAAAAAAAAAATATGAAAGATCAATGAAACCAAGAGCTGGTTCTTTGAAAAGGTAAACAAGATTGATGAACATTTAACCAGACTCACCAAGAAAAGAAGAGAGGACTCAAATAAATAAAATTAGAAATGAGAGTGGAGAAATAACAATGGACACAACAGAAATATAATACAAAGGATTGTAAAAAAATACTATGAAGAACTGTATGCCAAAAAATTAGACAACCTAGGTGAAATGGAATTTTCCTTGAAACATAATCTTTTAAAAATTAATCTGGAAGAATCAGGAAACATAAACAGACCAATTACAACAAATGAGATAAAAACAGTTATCAAAAAATTCCCAACAAACAAAAGTCCTGGGCCAGATGGCTTCACAGGTTAATTCTACCAAATATCAAAAGAAACAACTCTGATCCTTCTCAAGCTATTTCAAAAAATTAAAGAGGAGAGAAGACTTCCAAACTTCTTTTATGAGGCAAGCATAATCCTCATTCCAAAACCAGGCAAAGACACTACAAGGAAAGAAAACTATAGGCCAATATCTTTGATGAACTTAGATGCTAAAATTCTCAACAAAATATTAGCAAACTGGATCCAGCAATACATAAAAAAAATCATATATCATGATCAAGTGGGATTTATTCTGGGGAAGCAAGGCTGGTACAATATTCACAAATCAACAATGTGATTCATCACATAAACAAAAGGTAGGAGAAAAATCCCATGATAATATCAATAGAAGCAGAAAAAGCATTTGATAAAATCCAGCACCCATTTATAATTAAAACTCTCAGCAAAGTGGGAATACAGGGAATATACCTCAACATGATAAAGGCCACCTATGACAAACCCACAGCCAACATCATACTCAATGGGCAAAAATTAAAAGCAATCAATCCCCTTAAGATCAGCAACAAGGCAGGGGTGCCCCTTTTTACCACTCTATTCAACACAGTTCTGGAAGTTCTAGTCACAGCAATCAGACAAGAAGAAGAAATAAAGGCACCCCAATTGGAAAAGAAGTAAAATTATCATTATGGTTTTAAAAGAAGTAAAGGTATCATGATGATATGATACTGTACATAGAAAACCCTAAAGTCTCAGTCAAAAAACTACTGGGCATGATACATGAATTCAACAAGGTGGTAGGATATAAAATTAATATTCAGAAATCAGAAGCATTTTTATACATCAACAATGAACTGTCTGAAAGAGAAATTAAGAAAACAATCCCCTTTACTATTGCAACAACAAAAAAAATAAAGTACCTAGGAGGAAATCTAACCAAGAAGGTAAAGACTTGTTCTCGAAAAATTATAAAACATTGATAAAAGAAATGAAGGAAAATACAAACAAGTGGAAGCATATACCATGTTCATGGATAGGAAGAATAAATATATTAAAATGTATATACTACCCAAAGCAATCTATAAATTCAATGCAATTCCTATTAAAATACCAATGGCATACTTCAAAGATATAGAACAAATATTCCAAAAACTTATATGGAACCAAAAAAGAACATGAATAGCCTCAGCAATCTTGAAAAAGAAGAAAAAAGTGCGGGGTATCACACTTCCTGATATCAAGTTATACTACAAGGCCATTGTACTCAAAATAGCTTGGAACTGGCATAAGAACAGGCATATAGATCAATGGAACACAACAGAGAACCCAGATATAAACCCACACCTTTATGGACAATTGATATTTGACAAAGAAGGTAAGAGCATACAATAGAGTAAAGACAGTCTCTTTAACAAATGGTGTTAGTAAAATTGAACAGGTAATTGCCAAAAAAGGAAACTAGACCCCCAACTTACCCCATTTACAAAAATAAACTCAAAATGAATAAAAGACTTAAACATAACTCATGAAACCATAATCATCTTGGCAGAAAACATAGGCAGTAAGCTCTCTAACATCTCTCGCAGCAATATATTTGCTGACTTATCTTCACGGGCAAGTGAAATACAGGACAGGATGAACAAATAAGTGGGACTATTTCAAACTAAAAAGCTGTTGCACAGCTAAAGACAATATGAACAAAATAAAAAAGACAAACCACATAATGGAAGAACATATTCGCCAATATGTCTAATAAGGGGTTAATAACCAAAATTTATAAAGAACTTATAAAACTCAACACCAGAAAGGTAAACAATCCAATCAAAAAATAGGCAAAAGAAATGAATAGGCACTTCTCCAAAGAGGATATTCAGATGGCCAATAGGCATATGAAAAAATGCTTAACGTCACTAATCATCAAAGAAGTGCAAATTAAAACCACAATGAGATACCACCTCACACCTGACTTCAAATTATAGTATAGACTAGAGCCATGATAATCAAAACAGCATGGTATTGGCAGAAAAACAGACATACAGACCAATGGAACAGAATTGAGAGCCCAGAAATAAAAACCACATATACATGGACAAATCATCTTTGACAATGGAGCCAAAAACACACAATGGAGAAAAGAAAGCCTCTTCAATAAATGGTGCTGGGAAAATTGGACAGCCACAGGCAAAAGGATGAAACTTGACTACAGTTTGTCCCCTGAACAATAATTAATTCAAAATGGATCAAAGACTTATATATAAGATCTAAAACAATAAATTACATAGAAGAAAACATAGGTATTAAACTCATGGACCTTGGCTGAATTTGACCCCAAAGGCAAGGGAAGTAAAGTAAAGGCAAAAATAAATGAATGGGACTATATCAAACTAAAAAGCTTCTGCACAGAAAAAGAAACTGACAACAAAACAAATAGGCAGCCAACTAAATGAGAGATGATATTTGCAAGCAACACCTCTGATAAGGGGTTAATATTCAAAATATATAAAGAACTCACAAAGCTCAGCAACAAACAAGCAAACAATTCAATTAAAAAATGGGGAGAGGACCTGAACAGACACTTCTCCCAAGAGGACATACAAATGGCCAACAGATATATGAAAAGATGCTCATCTTCACTAGCTATTTAAGAAATGCAAATCAAAACTATAATGAGATACCACCTCACACCTGTTAGGCTGGCTATTATCAACAAGACAGGTAATAACAAGTGTTGGAGAGGCCGTGGAAAAAAAGGAACCCTCATTCACTGCTTGTGGGAATGCAAATTAGTACAACGATTATGGAAGAAAGTATGGTGGTTCCTCAAAAAAATTAAGAAAAGAATTACATATGACCCAGCAATCCCTCTGCTGGGTATCTACCCTAAAAACTTGAAAACATTGGTATGTAAAGACACATGCTTCTGCATGTTCATTGCAGCATTATTCACAGTGGCCAAGACATGGAAACAACCAAAGTGTCCCTTGATAGAGGATTGGATAAAGAAGCTGTGGTCCATACACACACACACACACACACACACACACACACACACACACACACAATGGAATACTACTCAGCCATAAGAAGTAGTGACATAGTATCATTCACAACAACATGGAGTGACCTTGAGAACATTATACTGAGTGAAATAAGTAAATCGGAAAAAGCTAAGAACTATGATTTCACACATAGGTGTAATATAAAACTAAGACTCATGGACATAGATAAAAGTGAAGTGGTTACCAGGGGGAGGGTATGTAGGAGCGGGGGGGGGGAGTAGTGGGGGAGGGGGAAGGGTGTGAAGAGGGACAAATATACACTGACGGAAAATGATTTGAGTTTGGGTGATGAGTACACAACATAATCAACAGTTCAAATGCTATAGAAACGTTTACCCATAACCTATGTACTCTTATTTATCTATGTCACCCTGTTAATATTAATTTTCTAAATAAAATTTAAAATGAAAAAAAAAATCTGACGATATTAGCTAATTCCAATGGCAGCATTTGTTCCTGGCAATCTCAGGGACTGGGAAGAGTAACTTTTGGGGACTGTGGTTCAAGGTGCTCTGAACCCCAAGATGACCCCCAAAAGGCCAATACTAATGGTTGGGATATACCTTTTTCAGATCAATCTTTTCAGGGAGGCCTTTTCCTTGCCTGAGACTGAAGACTGTGAACCCAGGCTGCAGTATCTGGAAGGGCTGCCCATTTAATGCATATCTCTGCCATCCGCCCACACCTCTGTCAACAACAAGGTTCAGAAACACACCCACTTCCTAGACATTGCCACCTGGATGACGATAATAAATGCCATTTCAACAGCGACCATTTACTGAACATCAACAATGCATTAGACACACTTTCTCATTCTTCCGTACAACAACTCTGCAAAGTAAACACTGGTAAGTTATTTTTCTGGGGAAACTGCAAGCTAGGAAACTGAGGCTCAGCTAAGTTAAGTAGATTCCCCAGCATCCCAGCTATTCAGTATAGAGCCAGGATGCAAAACCAGGTCTGTCAGATTGTGGTGTCCAAGCAGCTCCCTGCAGGCATTCAACAAATCCAAACCCACAGTCTTCATTCTCAATTGAGCGTCTCTGTGCTCCCGATCCTGATTAATGGCACCGTCACCCCCTCAGCCATGCAGACAGACTTCCGGTGGTCTTCCTGATCTCCCTCCCCATCACATTTCCTTATCAAGTTTTGCCAAGCTGACCTCCAAAGCACTCTCAAACCTGTCCTCACATCCCCACCTGTCCATCTCAGTCTACAGTCCCATCACCTCCCACCAGGCTATTTCCATACCCTCTTCCTGGTCTCCCTGCCTCTGGACTCTCCTGTTTTTGGCTAGCTTTCATAATCTGTCCAAAATTATCCTCAAATTCAGCTTTTATCCTGATGCTTTTTTTACCTTCAGGCTTACAAGTGGTTCTGAATAAAGTTCAAACTTATTAATTGCCCCTCAAAGCCCTCAGTCTCCCTGATCACCCACTCTGTACCCCTAATGCCCATCTCTGGGACACATGGGTCATACCTGATTCAAATGGATCCCTTCTGTTCCCAGAACCTGCCAAACACTGCAAGATGCCTGCATTCCCTGGCTCCTGCTGTTCCTCTGGCTGGGATACCCTTTTCTTCCTCATCTCAAAGCGGCTCCTCCTGGAAACCTGCCCTGACTTCCTCACCACTACTGAGCTAGCTGCCTCTTCCTCCATGTCGTTGCTGCAGCAACACCTCACTATCCAATGCTGATCAGGAACAAGATGGATCTTAGAAGTAAAATTATAAGAAAAAAATGAATTTGACTCTTAGAAACACCAAGTTTTTTCAAAAAAAATTAACCATGGAAGGTGTTCAATTAATGCAACCTCCCTTCCACTTTCTCTCATTTCTAGGTACTGGGTGTTTAAGAGTTTCACCACTTACCACCTGCATAGCCCTGGGCAAGTTTCTCATTCTCTCAGTTTGCTCATGAATAAAATGGGTATGACAGTACTTACTTCACTGAGCTCATATAATATTTTTATGTGATACTAGTCTTTAGTCTAGCAGAAACCTGGTGTATATTTTAATTTCTGTCATCGAGGTTGTGGAACTCTGGCTTGACAGCTAAGTGGGATGTTGTACTCAGTGCTCCACAGTGTATAGGAGAGTGCTGGAGATGTGGTGGGCAACCACATGTGTTTTGGTTGGTATCTGCAGAGATATGACTTCCTGTTCCTACATTCTGAGAGCCCCATCAAAGAGCCTATTACCTCTGTATGCAGGACAAAAGGCATTGGGAGTCCTCCCCAGGAGCTGGAGGGGCTGGCCCTTTAACAGGCTCTAAATACAGCAGTGCACATTAGCTCATGGGGTAAACTTGAGTCTCTTAGGAGGATTGTTTGTGTTCCTTTGGGAGATGGGAAGATCCTTATCAGAACATTCCAGAGTCTTAAGAACTTTGACTCTCCAGTATCTGATGCTGAGGATGGGGAAGGGATAGAGTGTAGGGGGCGCTTTTTCTTGTTACATACGGTCTCTCCAGCAATCCAACTAGTTCTCTTTACAGGGACCACTTGTAGGATGTGTGGGTTCTGTATGGTGTAGGATTATTTGGAAGGCATTTCAAGCCAAAGATGTGAAATTGGCTGTGGGCCACTTCTGGGGCTGAATGCTGGGGATGCAGAGATGAAAGGATGGCCCTGACACCTTGGAGAGGGCCTCTCCCCGACTGTCATAATTAGTTCCTTGGACATCTCAGCAGCCTCCTATCTCATCCATCTGCCTGTCCTCCTGAGCCCCTTTCCCAGCTCAATCCACTGGTCACAAGCAGCCAGAGGGATCTCTAAAATGAAAATCCAATCCAGCATCATTGGAAGTTTCATCCTGCTCTAAGGAAGAGCACTAGAATCCACAGTAAGACCTACAAGGCCCCATGTGATTAATCCTTCCCAGCATCTTGGGATCTTCAGCATCTCATTCCTCCTTCCAAGGCTCACACATGCTGTTCCCTCTATTTGGAATATAATTTCCCAGTGAACTCCCATTCAGTCTTTAGCTGTCTGCTCAAATGTCACTTTTCTAGGGAAGACTTTTGCTGCACTGTCAGATCCTTCTGCCTTATAAAATCTATCGCAATGTGAAATGGAATGTTTGACTGTTTCTCTAATCTCTGTCCCCCTAGTGAATAAGAACTCTTCTTATTCCAGGAGCACAAGGGTTTATTTTTATATATGAAAAATTATTAATTAATATATTAAATTATATAAATATACAGTATTCTTTCAATACATATCCAGAGTAATTTGATAAACTTTAAAATAAATCTTGAAACTTGCAAGGGAAGAATACTTTCTTAAAATAAAAAATAAAACATAAAATACAATATATAAATATATAAAATAAAATAGAAAAAATATATGATATGTAATAAAAGATAAACATATATAAAAGATAATATATATGTATTATATCTATATCTATATCTATCTTTCTCATCTCCCAAAAGAACACAAACAATCCTTCTAAGAGACTCGAGTTTACCCCATGAGCTCATGTGCACTGCTGTATTTAGAGCCTGTTAAAGGGCCAGCCCCTCCAGCTCCTGGGGAGGACTCCCAATGCCTTTTGTCCTGCATAAAGAGGTAATAGGCTCTTTGATGGGGCTCTCAGAATGTAGGAAAAGGAAGTCACAGCTCTGCAGATATCAAACAAAACACATGTGGTTGCCCATACACACACACACACACACACACACATAATATACATATATAAAAGATAATATATTATCTTTTATTACATATATCTTTCTATTTTCTAATAGAAAATATAAATATGAAATAATAATTATTAAAAAATAAAATAGTATATTTATTTAATAATCAGACATAGCATGATCCTTGAAAGAAAAACATAAAAACAATTCAATTATAAACAGAAACAGGGCAAGTGTTCTCCTTAGCATTATTATATTAGAGAATATTGCAAAGTAATAAAACATATAGATTCAGGAGAGAAATACACACATGTTTACATACAATCGCACAACTGAAACAAATAGTGAACTTGATAAAATAAAAAGGTTGTGAATTGGAAAAAGAAAGGCATTCTGCAAAGTGGTCAAGAGTCTTTGGATTTAGATAATCTGGGTTCCAATTCTGGCTTCAGCAATGAATGACCATGTGAACTTAACCTCCCCAAGCCTCAATTTCCTTATTTGTAAAGTGGGTATAATAAGGCCCACCTCCCAGGGTTGTTGTGACCATTATGTGAAACATTGTTAAATGCTTAGTATTGTACCTGGGACATAGTAATCACTTTAATTATAGTAATTATGCTCTTTAATCACTATAGTAATCATTCTCTACCATTTGGTAATAATAATATTATACAAGAAACATGTATTATAACCAAGCAGCATTTATGCCACTAATTATCAATTAGAAAAATCCTAATGATAAAAGTCTTGCCTGTCCAGGTAGTGGCACAGTAGAGAGAGAGCATTGCCTTGGGATGATGAGGACCTAGGTTTGAAACCCCAATGTTGCTGGCTTGGCATGGGCTTATCCAGCTTGAGCACGGGTTCAGCAGCTTGAGCGTGGGTTCAGCAGCTTGAGTGTGGGATCACAGACATGATCCCATGGTCACTGGCTTGAGCCCAAAGGTCTCTGGCTTGAGCAAGGGGTCACTGGCTCAGCTGGAGCCATCCTGGTCAAGGCACTTATGAGAAAGTAATCAATGAACAACTAAAGTGCCACAACTATGAGTTGATGCTTCTCATCTCTCTCCCTTCCCGTCTGTCCTTGTCTGTCTCTTTCATCTCTCTAACCCATGCTTGCTAAAAAAAAAAAAAAAAAAAAGAAAGAAAGAAAGAAAGAAAAAACAGTCTTTTTCATAAATAATCAAAAATATAAATCATGTATAATGTGCCCCAATAAAAGATGTGAGAGACCTATGAAAAGAACCTTATAGCTTTTAGAGGAAAAAGAAAAGAATGCCTAAATTTGTTGAGGGACAAACCATGTGCCTGAACGAGAACTAAATATCTGTAAGTTAAATAAGTTAAAAAGCTATAAGCTACAACAAACAAAACTTGGACAGTTCTTCTGAATCCAATGTGCAGCTTTAGAGCACTAACAATTAAAATGTATTAAATGGTATAAATTTAACTTAGAGAATTAAGTAAATAAGAGGCAAGCTGGAAAGGACCTGGAATCCTTAAATTTTAGTCATCTAATCCAACAGGGGTTGGAGAACCACAGAAGTTGGGGAACATATTTAAAGAATCAGTTAATTGGTGCCTAGATGGGGACATGAACTCATATGTCCTGACTTCTTGTCCAGTTGTTTTTCCATTAATTTATACTGAATCTTTGCAAAGGATATAATGAATATTCTGAAAAAGAAGGGCATGAGGGAGAAGTAACCTCACTGCACACTAGAACATATGGCAAGGCAGCAGTAATTAATGATGTAGTTCTGATCAGACTTAAAACAAAATCAAAGGCTCAGACCTAGACTTTGCAATGTAGAATGTACCGTATTTTTCACTCCATAAGACGCACATCACCATACAACACACCTAGGGTTTTAAGGAGGAAAATAAGAAAAAAAATATTCTGAACCAAATGGCATGTTAAAATATTTAATAAAATACCCGTATTTTTTGCTCCATAAGATGCATGGGCATTTTCCCCTCCACTTTTTAGGGGAAAAAGGTGTGTATTATGGAGCAAGAAATATGGTAATTATCTTAGCCACAATATAGCAAGAAATAGAAACACTATTAAAATATGATTGAAGTAAATAGGATCTTAAATCTTCAAATGCCTGCATGTTAAAATAAATTTCAGAGGTATTAGCAAAATAAATATAAATAAATCAAACTATAGATGAACTAGTAGAAAATAGACTTGCTATCCCAATTAAAGAGAATTAATAGTTTTATAATGATTTAATGAAAAACTTCTCCAAGGAAAAGATAAGAAAAAAATTATATAAAAACCTTGATTTCTCTAAAATAACACAAAACTTGTTTAAAAGCAAAAGAATAAAAACGATAGAATGAAAAACTGAGAAAAATACAACCAACAAACAGTTAGTATGTATAGAGTTTATATACATTACCAAAAAAAACCCAAGACACAAAAGGTAATTCACCTAATAAGGAAAAAAAAGAAAATAAAGAATTAAGAATTTTAAGTTTGAGCCTGACCAGGTGGTAGTGCAGTGGATAGAGTGTCGGACTGGGATGCAGAGAACCTGGGTTTGAGACCCCAAGGTCACCAGCTTGAGCGTGGGCTCATCTGGTTTGATCAAAGCTCAACAGTTTGGACCCAAAGTTGCTGGCTTGAGCAAGGGGTTACTCGATCTGCTGTAGCCCCACGGTCAAGGCACATATGAGAAAGCAATCAATGAACAACTAAGGTGCCACAATGAAAAACTAATGATTGATGCTTCTCATCTCTCTGCATTCCTGTCTATCTGTTCCTATCTATCCCTCTCTCTGACTCTCGCTCTGTCTCTGTAAAAAAAAAAAAAAAAAAAAAAAAAAAAAAAAATTAAGTTTAAGTTTGACCTTGCTTGTTAGCAAGTTAACTGAAGTAATAATGAAGTAGCATCTCATACTAATAATATATAATTTATAATTGTTATTATTGATTATCTGGTTCTAACTGTATTCTGGCCAATAAGGAGCAAAAGCAAAGCCAAGTCTGGCACTGGTTGTTCTCAGGAGAAAGGCTTCTTACTCAGGCTTTGCAGGGAGCTTTATACTTTGGAGGGAATTCAGTAAATTGCAAATATGTCTGCACTTTGACCCAGTGACTCTCAAGCCTGAGAATTTATCCCAAGGGAGTAAATTAAAGGAAGAAATAAATAAACTACAGGTACAAAGCTGTTTATGGAAGAGTTTTTTAAATCACAGTTAAAAAACCTGTAAACACCTGAACTACCCAACAATAGATACAACACCACAAAAGGATAGTATACACTCTTTAACTGAGAAATATGAGAATGAGTCAAAATATATGAAATTAGTTATGAAGTAACTTTTAAAAAGTAGAAGCAGGAATTTATATCTACCATCACATTAATTGTGAAAAAAATATAAATACCGGTAAATACTGGAAAAAATAGAAATTGTTGCTTTTTCAGAATTTATGAGGTTATGGGTGAAATTTTAAGGTAAATCTTTCCCTAGTGTTTTGAATCTGCTAGAATAGTCAAATTAAAATTTAAAGGAAAGCAGTGTATAATAATTTTTCCAAAGATTTCCTCTAAAGATCATTAATTTTTTTTTAAATCAATACTTTAGCCCTGGCCAGTTACCTCAGTTGGTTAAGGGTGTTATCCCAAAACAACAAGGTTGCGGGTTCAATCCCCAGTCAGGGCACACACGGGAAGCAGCCAATGAGTGCACAACTGAGTGGAACAGCAAAAATGAATGCTTCCTTTCCCCCTCCCCTCTCTCTCCCTTCCTCTCTGTCTCTCTGAAAATAAAAAATAAATTAAGCCCTGGCTGGATAGCTCAGTTGGTTGGAATGTTGTCCCAGTGTGCGGAGGTTGCTGGTTCGATTCCCCAGTCAGGGTACATACAGGAACAGCTCGGTGTTCCTGTCTCTCTCTCCCCGCCTCTCTCAAAATAATAATAACAATAATAATAATACTTAAAAATATTGTTGGCTTGGGGTGGTGAACACACAATACAGATGATGTATTATAGAATTGTACACTTAAAACCTATATAATTTTATTAACCAATGCCACCCCAATAAACTCAATAAAAATGGAAAATAATACAATAATAAATAGTAATTCAAGAATTAAAAAATAAAAAAAATTGTTGGAAATTTTACTTCTGGGAATCTTCCTGTTAATGTTGAATGGGTAGGTGTTAGTCACTATATTTCAGACCAGGGTTTTCCAACATGGTTGGTGGCAACCTGGACATGCCCACATGACAATCCTTCAGCAGAAGGCTTCTGTGCTGAGACTGACAACAGGTAGTACGAAATATGAGATATTAGGAGGGGTGAACCAAGGGTGGGAGGGTCAGGGGGAAAAGACCCAAAGTCCCATTTTTTAGAAGATGGGTCTGGTCAGATGGCTGGGTGGGGACTTGTAGTCACTGGGAGGAAAGGGCCGGCGTTTGGACTTTGTGGTGACAGCAGATTAAAAAGTGAGAGATGACTCTAATGTCTTGAAAAGAGGAACTGTTCTATTTGGGTGGCTTCCTGGGTGTGAGAGGAAAAGGAAGGACCCAAAGTTCAGGCCTGGGTCACCCTTCCTGACCCACTGGGTGCTAACAAGGCTCAAGGAAGGCTAGCAGGTCTGGAAGGAGGGCTGGTTGGAAGGAGACAAGCATAGAGGTTCTCTGAGTGGGCAAGAGATACGATCTGATTAACTTATTCATCTGCAAGTATTTGCTGAGGGCCTGCGCTCTGTGCGGTCCACTCCCACTGGGACAGACAAAGGCTCCGACAGGAAGCCTAGGTTTCCACTTCCACCTTCTTCCATCTGGCGGGAATTCATCCAGGCCGAGGGGCTCGCCTGCCAGCCCCACCTACCTCTTTCCTGCTCCGCCGCTTCACTCAGGTCAGGAAGCTTGAGCCCCACTAAGTTCTGATTTCTCATCAGGATGTGCTCCTTTTAGAGAAAAAGCAAGAGACAACGTTTCAGATGAAGACATCAGTTCTGTCTATAGCTTTGTGGCCACTCAACCTAATGTGGGAGACACCAGGGGCAGCCTCCAAAGTGAGTGTACAATCCTGACAAGGTGACATCTGAGGGGCACCAGGAAGGCGGCCCTTCTCTCAGCCCATGATGGTGCCCGGAACCCCACCCATGACACCGTGTTTCTCGAGTTAAGAACTATCTGCTTTTTAAATAAGCCTGTGGGCCTCAGGGTGAATGAGCAGCCAGCCACACCTGGAGGCTGGAGGACAAACACGCAGAGCCCAGGCCTCTGGTGTGGGAGGCAGCGCTGGACGTAAGCTGTGGCTGCCATTTGCAAGCAATCTTTGGGGGAGCTCATGGCTGTGCTCAGAGTGGCTGGAGCCTCCTGCCCTGTTGTTCTAGGCAGTGAGTGCCCACTTCCAGGAGCTGTGACCTGCCACAACTCATTCCCAGTGGCATTTGATGACACCTCTGGAGTTGCTAAACTCTCCAGACAAAGGAGGCATGAGCATTGCTCCTCAAGGCTTAGCAGTCCCTCTCCCTGGGGCCTGAGCAGGGGAGAGGTGAGGATTCTGACCACAGTCTGTAGCACAGAGCAGCCCACACCTGCTCCAAGTCAATCAGCACCAGATCAGTGTCCCCAAGTGCAAATGCCTGACCCAGCTCCTCACCCTTGTGACTGGTATTATTGAGAGATTTTCAGTGGCCTGAGCAGGAGAGGACACTTGAATGGTTAGCACCAGGGGTACAAAAGAAAAGGATGGGCTTATGTCCCATATAGAAGTCACAGGCAAGGGCCCTTTACCTGTTTCCTTAGCAAGCCAGAGGCTGATAGCCAATCAGCTCTCAGCACATGGGATTGGGATGAGGTGCTCAGCTGCCAGGGCAGAGGTTAGTGGGACGGGGCCCCAGCGTCTTTGTGGCTTTCTTTGCTGCAGAGAAAAGCTTGCAGGGGCAGTGGGTGGGGGTGGCCTGTTGCCTGGGCCTGGCTCTCTCATTGCCAGAGGCCCATGAAGGCAAATACCTCTCTGTCTATCCTCCTGGGCACCACCTTCCCCAGGAGATCTGGCATTATGCCACCACAGTCATCCCTTCCAGGCTTGAGCTGACCCCACTAGTCAGTGGCCCTTCTGACCGGGTGGGGTTTTCTGTGTAAACTGTTAACATCAGCAGCCAGGCCCCAGTTCCCCCTAAGCCTCCAATTCAGCATTATGCAAGGTTTCTGAATAGGACGGTGGTCAGCACTAGAGTATGTCACTGCTAGTGCAGAAACCTGCTCACTTGTACGTGACTGCCACCGGTGCCTCTGTCCCTTCCCTGTCCCACAGCCCTCAGGAGAGGAGCCCGGAGAGTCTTGTCCAGCTCACGCTGTGAAGGTACCAGGTCCTATCCTGTGGAGTCCTGGTAGCCTCGACCTGTGGCCTGGGTTGGCCCTTTTGGGAAGAGGGAACTGGATAAAGAGGCCTCTGTCTTGTTGACCTCTTCTGTCCCTCATACCCTGCTTTCTCTCCCCTCTATCCCTGGATACCCCCAACCATCCGCTGCAAAGGGTGGCAGCCCCATGAGAGACCACTGCGCCTGGTCTGATGCCAGTGAAAGTTGGGAGACACCATGGATGCCAGAATAATTCACCATGGGGGGGGGGGAGCAGTCCCTCATGGCCATTATGATACTTGGGGATGGATTGGAGGCCCTTTGTTAGCAGAGGTCAGGAAGGAAAGCTTGGGGGCATGATAAAGGAAAGAGCTTTTTCATCCTTGACTAACACAGTCCTGGGCATGACAAGGCACTCCATCAAGGGCTTCCTGTTTATGAACCACCAGCTCCAGCTGCAGGGGGAAATACAGCCCAGGACTGAGGGGCCCGTGTGCCCCCGTACACCAGCTCCCCCTGAAACGTGGCATCGTGTGGCCTCTCTATCCTCACACTGACCTCACCCTAGCAAGTGGGGGGGAAAGCACCTGAAACTGCTGTTTCTGAAGAAGATGCTGCACAGTGGACCTGACTGTGGGGGGTGGGGAAGTTTAGGGCCCTATAAGGCCCAAGTCCAGGCCAGAACTGCCCTGCCCCAGGGCCCAGCTCAGCCCGGGTCTTCTACCCAGAGGGGACCTGGAGTGCACTCCTCGCCCAGCTGAACCCAGTAACCCACCTCACGGAGCTTGGTCAGTTTCTGCATCCGTACGGGCTGCACTTGTATCTGAAAGTCTTTGAGTCCAGGTGCCTTGGCCAGCTTGCTGCTAGCTTTGCCCGCAAAATGTTTCTCTTCCTCTGCCAGGGGCAGCTTAGCAAGCACTTTCTGCAGCCGGGGGCCGGGTTCTTCAGGGCTACTGTCCCAGGAGACCCCCCGAAGCAGGGGCGGCCGGGAAGGAGGGGACCGAAGCTCGGCTTTGGAGCCAGCCCTGGACCCTACTGGCTCTGCACCTGTGCCTTTCCCCTCGGGGTCCGGGGCAGCTGCCCCTCCAGAGCCCTGGGCTGGACTTCTGGACAGAGGGTTGCCCTCTCTGGCTGTCTTCAGAAGAGGTTTGTCCAGCTCGCTCTCAGCAGGGCCAGGGTGAGGACTGTTCAGAGCCATTTTCCCGCCACTGCCTGTGCCAGAAGCAGGGCCCTTGGGTGTGGCCTCAGGGCACTGGAGGGGGTCGAAGTTTTCCTTCTGTTCCACTGCAATCTCTTTGGGCTTCTCAGCTGTGGGAGAGTGAGGAGTCAGCCTGCCCTGAGACACTTTCCTCTGGTCATTTTGCTTCCGGTCAGCTAGCCCTTTGGGGATATTCTGAAAGAGACAAGGTAGAACTGGGACCTGGAGGCAGGCTGGGGAGGACACAGGCGGGGCCACTTCTGCTCTGGGGCCTCTAACCCATAAACCTCGCTAAGTAAGGATCATGTGTGAGAGAGAGAGAGAGAGAGAGAGAGAGAGAGAGAGACCTGGCTAAGGATCATGTGTGAGTGTGTGTGTGTGTGTGTGTGTGAGAGAGAGAGAGAGAGAGAAGAGAGAAGAGAGAGAGAGAGAGACCTGGCTAAGGATCATGTGTGAGTGTGTGTGTGTGTGAGAGAGAGAGAAAGAGAGAGTTGAGTGGAATTCTGAGACAGTAAAGAAGACCCACAGATAAGCCTAATGTTTGTAAAACACACAGGGCAAGGGACCTGCCATTCAAAACCTGCCAAGAACTTCCAAAGGGCTGGGAGCCAGAGGGAAGAGTAGAGCAGAGGACAGCTTGGGGGCAGTCACATGTTTTGGCCTTAACTCAGTTGCCCCAGATTCTGGTCCTGGTTCTGCGTAGCAACACCCTTGACTTTTTTTTTTTTTTTTGTATTTTTCTGAAGCTGGAAACGGGGAGAGACAGTCAGACAGACTTCCGCATGCGCCCCACCGGGATCCACCCGGCACGCCCACCAGGGGCGAAGCTCTGCCCACCAGGGGGCGATGCTCTGCCCCTCCCGGGCGTCGCTTTATTGCGACCAGAGCCACTCTAGCGCCTGAGGCAGAGGCCAAGGAGCCATCCCCAGCGCCCGGGCCATCTTTGCTCCAATGGAGCCTCGGCTGCGGGAAGGGAAGAGAGAGACAGAGAGGAAGGAGAGGGGGAGGGGTGGAGAAGCAGATGGGCGCTTCTCCTGTGTGCCCTGGCCTGGAATTGAACCCGGGACTTGTGCACGCCAGGCCAACGCTCTACCACTGAGCCAACTGGCCAGGGTGCAACACCCTTGACTTTGAGGGACTTAAATTCCGACCAGGTTTGTGAACCCTGTGAAGTAATATGTAAATATATACGCATGTTTCTGTGTGTGTTGTATGTATTTTTCTGGGGACAGAACCCACAGGTTTTAACAGTGTGTCAGAGAGTTCTATAATTCAAAATAAGTTAAGAATAATTATGTAGATGAGGCCCTGGCCGGTTGGCTCAGCGGTAGAGCGTCGGCCTGGCATGCGGGGGACCCGGGGTTCGATTCCCGGCCAGGGCACATAGGAGAAGTGCCCATTTGCTTCTCCACCCCCCCTCCTTCCTCTCTGTCTCTCTCTTCCCCTCCCGCAGCCAAGGCTCCATTGGAGCAAAGATGGCCCGGGCACTGGGGATGGCTCCTTGGCCTCTGCCCCAGGTGCTAGAGTGGCTCTGGTCGTGGCAGAGCGATGCACCCGGAGGGGCAGAGCATCGTCCCCTGGTGGGTAGAGCGTCGCTCCTGGTGGGCGGGTTGGGTGGATCCCGGTTGGGTGCATGCGGGAGTCTGTCTGACTGTCTTGTCTCTCCCCGTTTCCAGCTTCAGAAAAATACAAAAAAAAAAAAAAAAAAAAAAAAAAAAAAGAATAATTATGTAGATGAGACGAGTCTTGAAGAAGGTGATATCTTACTGCTCAGAAGTTCACTCTCCTTTTATTTCCCAGGGAAAAGCTGCTTTGCGAGGAGCCTGCAGGTCTGTGTCAGGACATTGTGTGACTGTTTTGTATGGATGCTAAAAGCCTCCCAGAGGTCTCCAACCCAGACCAGTTCCAGATCACACTGTACTGCATGCTGCCCTCAACACACTCTTGAGTGCTTTCCTCTAAGCAGGCGTGAGGAAAAGATGAGATTGTCCTGGCTGCCCCCAGGAAGAATCCCAACCAGGGGCTGCAGCTTCCCTGCAATTTTCATTAGAGCAGCAGTCTTGCCTGGCTCTCGCTGGGCCCTGTGGTCCCCCTGGTCTCTGGCCAGCGGCCTGGCTGTGAGTGCCGGGCTACAGGCAGGACCACCATGGAGGTCACCCCCACTGAATGCTGCCTCCTCGCCCCTCCACCTCAGACTTCCTGTCACGACCTTCTTACGTCCTCAGCCCTGACCCTCCACCCCTGTCCACCCACTCACAGGCTGCCTGGGGCCAGCCCAGGCTTCTGGGACACTGTATCCCACACCCAAACTGGGCAGAGCTCAAACTCACAGGCTCGCCAAGGTGAGGTGAAGAGACTTCGGCCTCATTCCCCTTCTGCTGGAGAAATTAAGCAGGAATCAGTAATGTGAAGGAACCATATCTCCCCTAGAAATATCCCCAAGGAGGCCTCTAGCAGGAAAGGCCTCTAGATCAGTGGTTCTCAACCTTTCTAATGCCGTGACCCCGCAATACAGTTCCTCATTTTGCGGTGACCCCAAACCAAAAAAATAATTTTGGTGACTACTTCATAACTGTAATTTTGCTACAGTTATGATTCAGAATGTAAATACCTGATATGCATTATGTATTTTCCGATGGCTTTAGGCAACCCCACCGGGGTCGCGACCCACAGGTTGAGAACCGCTCCTCTAGCTGCTTGCCCCACCCAGCACCATCATTTTAATGAGTCACAAAGGGCCTACTGGGTTAAGAGATAAAAGGAGAGACCAGTTGGCATAGAGGACCCCAAACGGGCCCCTGTTACCTGTGGTGATGCTCCAGGCAGAGGGGACTGTGGGCCACTGCATGCATCCACACCTGGAATGGTCCAGACATGGTGAGTGCTGTCCAGTGCCCCACACCATCAGCTGTTCCTTTCAGCAAAACACATCTTCCTCCCCAGAATGTCCTCCCTTGTCTTCCTCAGGCCCAGGAGCCAGTAACACCACCATTTGCTGAGTACTTTTCACACGCCAGGCTCTGTGGTGAATCCTCATTTAACCATCATAGACCACACAAGGAAAATGAGGCCGAGGGAGGTCAAGGTCACACAGGATGTGTCAGTGCTGGGCTCTGAGCCCGGCTGCCTGGCTTGAGCCTGAACTTGCGCCATGGGTCTGACAAGGGCAGACTGCTCTCCCTGGCACCTCCTTCCCCTGCTGATCTGAGCGTGTGGCCCAGAACACAGCCTAATACAAGGAAAGAAACTAAAAGGCAAAGAGTGGCCTTTCCAAATGAGCTCTGAAATGACCTCTCTCTGACTTCTCTCTAAGCAGAGAGTGCAAGCCATTGCCCCTTCTCACAAGGGGCCTCGTCCTCACCCAGCCTACCGACCTGTCTCTCCACATTAGCTCAAAACCCCAAGTAACGTATCTGCCACCTCTGAGGCAGCCCAGCCAGGGCCCAGCTGGGAGCCCTTGAGGAGAGGTCTGCCTGGGAAGCTTGCTAGATGGTCAGGTCAGGGGAGGGGCTGAGCTGCCACCGGGAGGGAGAAACCAGGGCAGGGACCACCCAGGGGACTGGACCTCACCAGGCAGCGGGGGGACGGTGAGTGAGTTGTTCCGCGAGGATGTAGGAGAGGCTCCGGGGCTGAGGTTTGGGGAAACAGCTGTTGAGGCAGACACATGTTGGCCAGCATTGGTGAAGGTTTAAGACTTCAGCTTAATAAAGACACCCTTTCAGGTGTTTCTGACCTCTGGGAACTGGTTCTGCCTCGCTGAGATCAGGGGCTGACTCGGGACTTTCATAAAAGGATCCTACCGCAGCGCGGGGCCTTCCACCCCGACACTGGGGTCATCTGCAGGGGTGAGGGTTGGGCTCACACTCTTCAGCCTGCCTGACCTGGTCTCAAAGCATCATCTGGAAACAGAGGACCTAACATCGCTTGTCAGGGACAGCTCCAGAGGCTGTACCTCCTAGGCTCGACAGTATGGCCCTCATTTCAAATGCTCCCTTGCCTTCTAAGTACATTCAGACTTAATCTAAAACTTGTCTCAACGTTTTGCTTAGTCAAAGATGAAGCAGGGTGGATTTCAGGACCCAGGAAAAGTTTTCTTCTAATCTGGAAAGTCTATAAAGACACCAAAGACCACCTTCCCCTTCCCCTAGTGCCTAGGATCCTTCCCAGGGCCCAGAGCTGGAACTCAGGGAGAGGGAGCCCAGTGCCGGCCTTTCCAGACCTCTGCTGAGGAAGTGCCCACAGAGCAGGGCCTCCTGGGGAAGGTGGGCAGGTCGTACAGACTTAACTCATGCAGGGTGACCCAGCAGTCCGTGCACACGGGCACTACATGGAGAGTTTCTCTCTATGCAGGATTCAGAGCTAGGGGAGCACCTGTTCAGTTCATCAGTATCACATGGGCTGACATTTCTTATAGAAACAGGAAGCCACAAGGGTCACACACAGGCTCCAAAAACCAAAAAAGCAGAGTTTTCTGGGCTGGAACTGGGTCAGTATTTCGGAGTTTCTGAAATGGGGCAAGATGTCCTCCCCTTGCAGGATCCTCTCCATAAAGCTCAGTCCTCCTGAACCTACAGGCCTGAGGCAGGTGGGTCAAAGGCCGCCGCCCCTTGAAATCAGGGCTCCCCCTCCCAGCCCTCCTCAGAGGGGCCCGGGAAAGCCCCCGCACATCCTACCTGATGGGGAGTCTCCGGGGCTGCTCCTAGACTTCCTCCCTCGCCGGGTCAGGAATCGCTCACTCACCAGCTTGGCTTCCTCCAGCAGTGCCAGGTTTTTCTTCTTGTCCTCCTCTGAGATGCTAATGTCTGGCAGCTGGTCATTTACCAGGTCAATGACATGCCCCACAGGGTCTGCAGAGGGAGGGTGAGCACAGGGTGAGAGCCATGGATTTCTTGGCCCCGGCCGGCCGACAGTCCTGCCACTCCACACCCCAGCCCAGGGATGCTGCCCAGACCAACTCGGCCAGCCAAAGCTCAGCCCAATACTGGCTATGAGGAGGGCTGCATGGGGACACAACGGGCTTCCTCAGCAGGTTTGGCCCCTCTGGCTTGTATCATGTGGCTGTGGCAGGTCCTCTGTCACAAATGGTCATGAAGCCACTTAGGTTCCTAGTACTATCCTGAACGCTGCAGAAGCCCCACCTCTGCACTGTCTGCCCCCTGGCATGTTCCTTCTTCAGGTCTCTGTTTCTTCAACAAGCTAGTGAGCGCCAGGTGTGTGGATAAAGGGAGCGCTCTGAAGATCATGGCCAAAGACAATCCTACGGCCACCTTCTCTCCCTTCCTTCCTCCACTCACACTGTTTACCTCCATTCTTCTTCAGAAGTGTCCCTTCTCTGGGTAAATGACACCTCTCACCCAGCTGCTCAGAAACATGAGAGTCACTCCCCACTCCTCCCTCTTCCTCAGTCCCACATCCAACCAACTGATCATCATTTATGCTCTAGCGTACCTGTATTTGGAATGTGCTCTTTATCTCCATTCTTGCTCATTCCTTTTACCTGCACAATTACATAGGCCCCCCACCTCCAGGTTATCCCCCCATCTCATCGTCTAAGGCAGCAGTTCTCAACCTGTGGGTGGCGACCTCGGCGGGGGTCAAATGACCAAAACAGAGGGGTCGCCTAAAGCCATCAGAAATACATATTTTATTTTAAAATGTATTGTATAATAAATATGTATTTTCCGATGGCTTTAGGCGACCTCTGTGTTTTGGTCGTTTGACCCCCGCTGGGGTCGCGACCCACAGGTTGAGAACCGCTGCTCTAAGGCCTATCACAGTGACCTTGCTAAGAGCCATTTCTGACCATGCCATTCTCCTACCTCAACTCATCAGTATTCTGCATGGAATGATGTCCAAGGGCTAAACTGGGTCCAGCCTCTTTTGTTGACCCCATGTACTGCTCCTGAGGGCACTCCCGTCTATCCCCTCAGTGGTAAATGTCTCCCATTGGGCCTCTCCAGCCTCCATTTCCCCTGCTGTTCATTGTAATTTGCAGGATTGAAATCCCCTTTCCTCTCAATTACATTAGTCAGGAAGGAGCCAACCCCACGCCCCACCTCACCTCAAGTACCAGGAGGCAGACTGGGTACCAGGCTTTGGCCAGTCAATGAAATCAGTGCCCCAGCCACAGTGATTGGCTCAGGGGTGGTCATAGGAGGTCAGTGAGAGGCATCCTGGGAATTGTGTGGATAATGGGGAAGAGGAACTCTCTTTCCAATGACAAGAGTTAAGCCTGGAGTTGTTGGTAGCCATTTGCCAAAGAGAGGCGACTTGAGCAATAGGATGGGACAAGTACTAATGACCCAGCTTGAGCATCTGAATTCAGTACTACCTGAAACCACAGGCCCTGACTTTTATTCATTTTAATTTTTTGGGTTTAAGCTAAGTTTGAGTTGGGTTCCTAGCATTTGGGAGCCCTGACCAGTAAACACAGCAGAACATTCAGCTGCTCTGTCATGGCTTCTGCTCCCAGCATGCTTCTTCTTCTAGCTGGAGTGCAATACCCTTTCTCTCTCTTGTCTATCTCCACATCTTGCTAAGGTGTGACTCAAATACTCTCTCCTCTGGAACACCTATCCAGATCTCCCTTTCCCCAGGAAGAATTGGGCCCATTCCTGCCTCTGTTTCCATACCACTTCTGTAAAAGGCCTCGTACAGTGTTCTGATATACCTGTTTACTTCTCAGTCTCTTCATAGACTATGAGCAACACGAAGGCAGGGACCAAGTCTGAATCATATCTCTGCTCTGATGGCCCAGAGCAGGCTCTGAGGGACCACTGGGGTAGCCTGGAGTTCAGGCACGAGCCTGGCTGAGGGCAGAGGACTGTACTTACTCTCTGAGCCCTAAAATTGAGCCTCACATAGCTGTCCTCTCTTTGACTTCCTTGTCTTTCTCTTTACACCCTGGTCTTGTCTTTTCACCAAAAACAAAACAAAACAAAACTGAGATGAGACATCATACTTCTTTAGGCACACACACGGAGGGGCTGAGTGACTCTGTCCTGTTGGGCTCATAGGGATGGGCCTGCCTGAGGAACAGGAGAAGGCAAGGGGACCGGCCCCGCCAAACTGCCAGACCCCAGTCTTCCTAACTCAAACACGCCTTCAGCTGGACCCTACCTCTAGTTGCAGAAATAAGGTAAATTGACCTCACCCTTACCCACAGAAGTCAGTGAAGCAGTGGAAACCTTCAAGTGTCGGTGAGAAAGCCTCCGGTGGGGACTGTGAGCTCTGAAAGAACAGAGCCATCTGGTTAAAAAAATTTTTTTTTTTGTCCACAGCTTGTAAATAGGCAAACAGATGCCTGTGTATTTTTTCAAAGTCATATGAGAGCATTGCCTTACAAGCTTGGAAACCTGTTAGAAATGCAAATTGTCAGTCTCCACCCCAAACCTACTGGATCAGAAACTGTGGGGGTGAGCCCAGCCATCTGTCATTGAACAGGCTTTTCAGGTGATTCTGATGCATGCTAAAGTTTCCAAACCACTGCCTTAATAAGGTGGCACCTTTTTTTTTTGCTATTTATTAGGGCTTAGACTGAGTGAACATCTAACTTCTAGAAAATTCATAAAATATAAATAATTGTTGTCTGGTAGAGATACAGATAATTTCTGCTTAGGAGAAAAGATAAAAATATGACTTCATTGCCCTGTAGAATATTAACCTATTTTATTCCAGCATTCTTTCCCTCCCCACTGATTACACTGGGGAACAAAATTTTTGTTGCATCCACAAAAACACTTGTTCTTACCTAATTCAAGTGTGCTGATCTCAAATCTGACATTAGTTTTTCTCTGTAAGCTACGGTTTTTTTGCAATTCAAGATTTTAGGTTTTCATCTTATTGTAAAATTTTCAACATTTAGTTTAACATAATGAAGTAGAATGTCTTCTTGGGCATCATCTTTGTGAAAATATAATAATTTATATAATGCAGTAAATACACTATTACACTAAAAGATATGATTGCATCAGAATTTGTCTACAATTTTGAAATAGAACATATTAAAACACTTATTTTAATCATAAAATTTCCACAAAACTTATCTAAATTCTATTCAGGCAAAAATTTGCATTTGTAGCTCTTGCGTTTGTGTACTTGTTGAGGACAATCTCGTTTGATGCTCCAACAGTAGTCTGCTCATCACTAACAGCTCCAAGATTTTCGGGAAACTTATCAAGGTGACTGTTCAGGAAGTGAATCTTAATGCTTATATTACATCCAATGTCGCGGAAAGCCAACAGCATCCTTTGAACCAGAAGTTCATAGTTCTCTGCTTTTCTGTTGCCATGGAAGTTCTTTGTAAATGCCACAAAAGACTGCCATGCTGCTCTCTCCTCCTTATTCATCTTCCTGGCAAATTCTTCGTCACGTGTGAGGGTTCAAATTTGAGGTCCATAAAATACACCTGCTTTTATCGTCTCAAAAGACAAGGCGGGCAAAGCAGAAATAATATGTTGAAAGCATTCACTTTCTCTATTCAGAGCCTGAACAGACTGCTTCATTAAGCCAAGTTTGATGTGAAGTGGGGGAAAATTATCCTGTCTCGATTAACTACAGGTTCATTCACAATATTTTGCATCCCTACTTCCAGAGCTTCACGTTTCGGCCACTCCTTCTGTGTCCAGTGTTTATCCCGAGTTCGGTTGTCCCACAAACACAGAAAGCAAGGATACTTCGTGAAACCTCTCTGTTGTCCTAGCAGGAAATTTACCATTTTAAGATCCACACAAATGATCCAGTTATGCTCCTCACACTTCAGTAAGTCGAGGACAATTTTTATTTCATTATAATCTTCTCACAGATGAGTTGAATAACCAATTGGAACCGCTGTATAAACATTACCATTGTGTAGGAGAACACATTTCCGACTCCATTTAGAGCTGTCAAGAAATAGCTGCCATTCTGTTGGACTGTAAGTGGTAACACCTAGCTGGCTGAGAAGACTACTGATACCATGACAGTAAACAAAGTGTTTGTCTTCGGAAAAAAGTCCAGAAAAATTTGTTCACGCTTCCTGAAATGGGATACTTTAGCTGATCAGTGAAGTACATTCTTTTCTTGAAGCCTGGAGGCTAATAACTCAGCTGCTTTCTTTGATAGGCCCAAATTTCTTACTAAGTCATTTAATTCGGGTTGGCTAAACTGCTGAGGGGTTCATGACTGCTTGGCATCAGAAGAAGACCCTTCAGATTCTACAACCATTTCTTCATGCGTCTTATCAAAATACACTTGATCACCATGTTCACTTTCTTCATCCTTAGAAGAAATAAAACCATTGAGAACTGGAACCAGGAGTGTCTCAGTGTGTGGGATAGGTCGTATTGCTGAAGGAATATTAGGATATGCGATCATATGCCGTTTTTTCTTGCCGATGCCCTTTGACATTATTATCAGACAGAAATAACAGCCACTGCTGTGGTCCTTAGGTTCACGCCAAACCATGGGAATACCAAAGGGCATTTCTTTGCGTTTTCCTTTTGTCCAGTCACGAAGCATTTCCTCACAATCATGACACACAATATGAGGAGCCCAATTCTTGTCTTGATTGCCAAGGGGAACTTGAAAATAGGCAATATATGCACGTGTCACAAATGATGAAATATTGCACCTTTGACATTGAAGTGTGTAACAGCCACATATATAACAGGAGTCAGGACTATTCTTACATTTACATCTACTCGAAGAAGCCATGATTCAATCTTAAAACAAAATAAGAGGATGTTTTTATCAGATAATAATTTTTACATTTAAAAACAACTACAATTATATAAAAGTGATGTTTGTAAAACATTAATTGCCTTGTGGTTATTTATGTTCAATCCAAGAGTTGTTGCCCTTTAACTCCAATTTAAAAACCAATGCATGCCATTAAGTATAATAAAAAGAAATTAAAATTGTATAAAAACTAGAACATGCACCAAAAAAATGGATTTCAGATTTGGAATCAGCAATGCAGAAATATACAGAAAAAGTTCTAAAACCTGATGCAACAGAAAATGGAAAAAAAAAATTGTTCCCCAGTGTTACATATGTAAATTCTATTCTTATATCCTGCATTGAACTGATTTTGTTACCCTAACGAGTCCCTCATTAATGAGCTAAATAGACCTATGACACATGCTCATACATATTTGTATGAGAATTATCTTTGTACTATTTTGGAAATTGTACTTAGACAATCTCATTCTAGCTACACTAACGCATGGACAAGTGCTGTGTAAAACCGACGCAGTGATATCCCCATGCATGTGAGCTAATGTCTCTTCCAAGAATTCATCCTCCACACAGGACACATTTAGCCAGGGGCGGGATTCTACAGTCAAAGACTCACATCTTCCAGCTCTGTTTGAAAGTATCTGGGCAGTTATTATAGGAAACTCCTCTGCTGTGATATGTGCTTTTTTTAAAAGCTAGCAGAGTGCAAAGAGCTAATTCCAGGAGAGGAAAAATAATCTGGGAAAGGGGGAAAGATAATGGAAAAATCTCAAGCTCTCTCTCATATTTTGAAAAGTTACATCATTGTATTTTCATCAATAAAAGGATTCAAGAAAGAAGGGAAGATTGATAAAAATATAGCTGAATAATCCCTGTGTGCTAGGAAATATGTTCTTCACAGCACAAAGATCAGGCACCTGGGATGTACCTGTTGGCCAGGTTTTTGTCAGTTTCTCCTTCCGGTGAACTGGCATCCCCAGTCAGGACAATGGTGGGTGGGCTGCAAGATATCCCTGTGGTGGGAGGGCCCTGGTGGTTCAGAACGAAAACACAGATGGAGTTAGGCTTGGGATGGAGGAAGCTTCCAGGAGTGGAGCTGGAGCATTTATTCCAGCATTATGACACTCAAAGCCACCTTAATAAGGGGACAAATGTGGTTTATTTGGATTGTTCAGAGAGAGAGAAAAATACATATGCAGTTTCTTCTCCATTCCTCAGCAGGCGTTCACCTGAACTTAAGGTGCACTCTTCGTGCACGTAGGGAAACGCTAAGCCATCCCTGGTGACAATCTGGGAAATCACTGACAACCTAGGGGAAATGTTGCAGAGTGCTCAGGCCGTGGTCAGCTTGGTTGGGCAGAAATGGAGGTCAGGAGAGGTGATGGCAACACCCACACATTCCTGATTTCAGTGGCAGTCCTACATTTAGATAAATGTGCTTACAACTTCCTCCACCCGTGTCATTATTTTTTCCTTTATAAACCTCATCATTTAGGTATGATTGCTATACAAAAATTTGTACATGCTTAATATATACAACTTGATGAATTTTGAGCCCATATACCCGTGAAGTCCTTACCACGATCTATGACATAAACCTAGTCATCACTTCCAAAAGTTTCCTCTTGCCCTTTATTTATAATGATAATGATACACACGCTCATAGGATCTACCCCCTTGGCGCGTTTTTAGGTCTGCAGGACAGTATTGTTCGCTGCAGGCACCTAGAGCTCCAGGACTTACTCATCTTGAACAACTACCACATCCTCCTGATGGAGCTTCTTTCCTGCATGGCCTCATGGGTGACCGTTACCATAGGAACATCAACCGAAACACTGACTGTGCTTACAGTCAGTATGTGTGAGGTTCCTTCCTCGGATAGAATTTATTTTGATCATGCAAGTTTGAGCTCTAACATATTCATGTTTGTCACATTTTGAATTCTTTTCTTGTATGAATCCTTTGGTGAACGAGAAAAAATATACTTTGGCTACACTGTTATTATCATGCTCGTTATATCATGTATTTTCTGCCATCCCTTGGAGAGGGGCTTTTACAAATTACCAACATGCTTTGGTGCAGATAGGACAGCTCTATGTAAGAGGCAGGAGGGGCCAGTCAGTAGTTTCTGCAGGTTGTGTTCTGGAAAAAAAAAATCATGTTGGTGGTGATGGGGTTATACAGAGACCCATTTCCAAAAGTTGAATATATTCAGGCTGCTAAATAAGTAAAATACAGTTTATTTGTTTGAATGTATTGACACACTACTTATTTCCTAAAGCAATGTGAAGTAACCAAAAATAAAATATAAGATATAGCCTGACCTGTGGTGGCGCAGTGGATAAAGCGTCGACCTGAAAATGCTGAGGTCACCGGTTCGAAACCCTGGTCAAGACACATATGGGAGATGATGCTTCCAGCTCCTCCCCCCCTTCTCTCTCTGTCTCTCCTTTCTCTCTCTCTCTCTGTCTCTCCCTCTCCTCTCTGAAAAAATGAATAAATAAAATTTAAAAAAATAACTTTAAAAATTTTAAATATATATATATATAAAAGATATAAAAACATGAGACAACAAAAGTGAGGGAATGATCTGGTAAATATAAACATCCCTAGCAGATAAAGAAAAATGCCTGCTCCTTCTACCTATCCAGGGTTTGACTCTGAAGTTAAATGATTTAGCCTGAAACTGAATGAAACTAGGATCCATGTGGTCCAGGTTCTAAGAAGGAAGAACTAACTGTTCAGCAGACAAAAAGTAAAGTAAAAAAACTTCAGCCCTGGCCACTTGGCTCAGTAGTAGAGCGTCGACCTGGTGTGTGAAAGTCCCAGGTTCGATTCCTGGCCAGGGTACACAGGAGAAGTGCCCATCTGCTTCTTCACCCCTTCCCCTCTCCTTCCTCTCTATCTCTCTCTTCCCCTCCCACAGCCAAGGTCCATTGGAGCAAAGTTGGCCCAGGCACTGAGGATGGCTCCATGGCCTCTCCCTCAGGTATTAGAACAGCTCCAGTTACAATGGAGCAAAGCCCCAAATGGGCAGAGCATATCACCCCCTAGTGGGCATGCCGGGTGGATCCCTGTTGGGTGCACGCCGGAGTCTGTCTCTCTGCCTCTCCTCTTCTCACTTCAGAAAAATAAAAAAAATAAAAAACTTCAGACTTCACTTTTACCTCTCGAAAGGCATGAAAGGGGAATGAATCCTAACTCCCATCCCTGCCTGCCCTCTCCCCTTTGACTCTTTTCTCACTTACCCTCCCCACCAAATCCTGTCTCCCTCCCTCCTCAGCTTACTCATGCTCCGTCCAATTATTTATTGAACAGATTGTCTTGATTCTTCTTTTTATAACTGACTTATAAAAGCTTTTGGAAGTCTTAGGGTATAAGAGCGGGGTTAATCTGTGAACCTTCTCACATTACTATGCTTGATTCTGTCCATCGGCAAACATTTACTGAATGTATGATATGTGTCAGGGTCCTTGGAGGGCTTGGGAAGACACGCATAAGCCAGGCAGGCCTCTGAGATGCTTCCCAGTTAGCACAGTGGGATGGGAAATGGGGTGGGAGTACCATGTCCCTACCCCAAGCTTCAGGTAGCACCCAGGCCCTGGTGCCCTCAGTGTTGACACTTTATGACTTTAATGGCCTGCGAGGCATTGTCAGAAGAAAAAGGCCTGCTTTTTCAGTGGAGCTTTTCTCTGCCTTCTGGTTAAAGGCCACTTGCAGCAATGCTCTCCTGAGGTAGCTGCCAGGCATGGGGCTGTAGGCACCCTCACTTGCAGGAGGGTTGGGACAGAGGTGCCCATACAGAAAAGCAGAAACAAACCATGGGTGGCAAGTGCCAAGCATGTAACCACGGGGCCATGAAGCAATCAGGGAGAAATTCTTTATGCCCTGATGGAATGTCCTGGAATGCTATCTCCTTCCAATGTGGACTGAATACACAGTATTAAAATCAAAGTGTTCTTTCCCTAATAGCTCACAGAATGGCTGAGCAAGTTCTGTACTAACTGTGATTCAAAGCTGTCTTGTGCGGGCTGTATTTCACTCTAGGAGGCTGTGGGGAGACAGGAGTCCAGCAGAAGTGTGGGAAGATTCAGGGCCCTTTGGGGTGAATTCTGCCAGGAGTTAGTGCAGTGTAAACACCCATTCCTGCTCCCCTTCTGAGCTGCCAAACAAAGGCAGGACCCGAAGAAAGCTCGTGGGGCAGTATGTCCAAATGCAGAACCTGCCAAGCACATCACTGGCTTCAGGACCTCAAGGGCCTGGGCCTTGGGAGCCACGCTAAGTCACGGTACAGCGTCTCACTTACTAGCTGTGTGACCTTGAGCACGTTCCCTTGACTCCCTGCGCTTTGGTTACCTCATCTGTAAAAAAAAACAAAACTATCTCACAGGGTAGTTATAAGAATTAAGTAAGTTGATTAAGAAATAGGTATGCCAGATAAAATGCAGGATGCCCAGTTAGATTTGTACTTCAAATAAACACTGAATAATTTCATGGACATAGCTGTATTTTCAGCCATTAAATCTGTCGGCTCCAGATGAAGTTTGTGGGGTGCACCTGGCCACTACCAGGTGTTCAATGAGTGTCAGATACTATTCTTTGAGACTGAATTCATTACTTTGGAATCTGGTTTTGAAGAGATTGTTCTTCTTAGTGTTGGGTCTGAGCAATCATTTAGGGTTAAATCAGGGGACCCAGGCTTTTAGGTAGAACCACAAAGCACCCTCCCGAGGCCTCTGACCACACAGCCTCAGTAATCAGTGACCCCGCAGAAACCCACCTCTGCAGCCACAGTCGCCAGGTTCCATTCCCTCTCTCACCACCACACAGCCTCAGTAATCAGTGACTCCCGCAGAAACCCCCCTCTGCAGCCACAGTCACCAGGCTCCGTTCTATCTCTCACCACCTGCTTCTCAGACCAAGTGCAGATGCCCTTTGTGAGTTTCAGGCGTGAGACAGAAAGGAACAAACGTGGGCAGAGGGAAGTGACCCTTTCTCAGACCCGCTGCGTGCGGGCCCCGTCCAGCCACTTTCCACGCGCTTCCTCAGTTAGTCGTACCAGCAACTCGGTGAATGAACCTCAGAGCACCCGTCTACAGCTTGGGGTGATGATATCTCCTAACCTCATAGAATCGTGAAGAGGAAATGAGAAGAGAATATGAAGGCCCTGGGCAGGAAGTAGGTGATTGGTAGATTTCTTTTCTCTCCTCTTTCCCATTTCAATCCCCACCTTACCAATGAAAAACAAATCTGTCTCGGGGTGTGCAGGTGGTAAACAATGGAAGGGACTTGCACAAGGCCTATTGGCTTTCCCACTACACAAGCTACTCTTACCATCATCCCCAGGTCTTTGGTCTCCCCTCCCTGTTCGGGGGTCCCACAGCTCTCCAATGCTCCTTTCTTATTCTTCCAAGCTGCACTCTTCCTGGTAAGCCCCTTCTTCCAGGCAGCTGTCACAGTGCAAGGCTAAACACAGCTGAGTAAAGCTAGCAGGGGCCCCCCTCACCATCCAGGGGCCCAGCTTCCCCAGGGTCCATTTTCCTTCCCTGGAGTGAGCAGAACCCTGGGAGCTGGGCCATCTCCCCGCAAGCTCACCCACCCTATAATAAGCTAACAGGTCACATTTTGTTCTCCTTAAATAAACTTATAGAAACATTCAAATGTTTATTTCACTCATAAGTTCCCAGGAATGCACAATAGTTTCCTAACTGTCTGGGTGTCAGGATAAATATAGGCCCAAGTCATAGATGGGAATATTATCTTCCTTTCCCCAATGTCACGTGAGCTAGCCTGGGCGAGGAAGCTGCGAGCAGCGGCTCCAGGTGGGCGTGGGGGTTTAGCTCCTGCACTTGACCCTGGCAGGGAGAAGAACCCTGTCAAAAGGCAGTGTGGGGACTGAAGTCCAGGAGGCCTAGACCTCAATCCCACCTGGGTGACCTTGGACGAGTTACTTAGCTTCTCTGAGTCTCACGGTCTCAAATATTGTGTGGAACTAATAATCCCCATTTTCCAGGCTTGTTTTAAAAATCTGATGAGATAAAGCCTTAATAACAATGATGGTGGCCCTGGCCGGTTGGCTCAGCGGTAGAGCGTCGGCCTGGCGTGCGGGGGACTCAGGTTCGATTCCCGGCCAGGGCACATAGGAGAAGTGCCCATTTGCTTCTCCACCCCCCCCCCCCACTCCTTCCTCTCTGTCTCTCTCTTCCCCTTCCGCAGCCAAGGCTCCATTGGAACAAAGATGGCCCGGGCGCTGGCGATGGCTCCTTGGCCTCTGCCCCAGGCGCTAGAGTGGCTCTGGTCACGGCAGAGCGACGCCCCGGAGGGGCAGAGCATCGCCCCCTGGTGGGCAGAGCGTCGCCCCTGGTGGGCGTGCCGGGTGGATCCCAGTCAGGCGCATGCGGGAGTCTGTCTGACTGTCTCGCCCTGTTTCCAGCTTCAGAAAAATATAAAAAAATTAAAAAAAAAATAACAATGATGGTGAGGGTAGTGGTGAAGGGTGGGCCCTGTGACACTGTGGTGGCAGTGTTCCCAGGCCCCTCTCTCACAGCCCAGGGGGCAATCAGAGACTGCCTCTGGAAAGAGGGGCTCTGGCTGCAAAGAGGAATTAGAGCTCTTGTGACAGGACAAAGAGATTCTCTGGGGACTTGTGAGAAAGTGACCACTCCAGAGGCAAGTCCTAAGGGCACAGAAGAGAGCGGAAGTGCCTCGCTGAGGCCTGCTCCTCCCTGCCAAGCACTGAGGACCAGTTCCTGGTTCTGTGAAAGCTCCCTGGTGCCAACTGTGTAGATTACCTCCGTGTACCCATGCCCTGCCCTGCCTCCGGTGGGCTTTCTTTCCTGCCATTGTCCACTCTATTCCTAGAGGTCAGGGACCAGTAATCACCAAATTATCCTGCCTTCTTCATCCCTGTTGTGACTCTCCTGCCAACAGACCTCGGGAGTACGGAAGTGCACACGACATCTGTTAGCCTTACTCCATGGAGACTATATTACCCAGCCAGTCAGTCATTCATCCATCTTCATCTTCTCTCCTCCTCCCTCCTTCTTTAACTGTCTCTCCTTCCATTCCTTCCTTTCTTCAGTTCAGGAATTTAGTCATCCAGCCAGCCAATTATTTCCCAACCTATCTCACCTCCATGCATCCATCCATGCGTCCATTTATTCGTCCATCCTCCCCTAAGCAACTACCACATGCTACAGTCTGTGCTGAAAACTGGAGAAACACACATGAAAGACACAGCCCCTGACCCTGAGTGGCTTACATACAGTCGAACAGGGGAATCAAAGAAACCAAAAATGACCAACTTCTCCATTGCTCAGAATAGGAACTAAGGACCATGATTGTAATATACATTCTTAACCATTGTAACAACCAACATTTCCAAAATGCATTCTGCTTTGTCCTAGGCACTTACACAGCTACAATCTCACAGCTCTTGCTCTGTGACCAAAACAATCAGAAGCACAGTCCTCTTGACCCTTTCCAAGCTTCTTTTTTATAGAGAATGGGGCATCAAGCACCTGCTCGCCATGCCTGGGGGCTCTGGTGTCCAGGACACTGGCTTACTGCTGGGTGGAGTCAGGGAAGGAGACGAAGCTGGCAGGAACACTGCAGCAGAAGCTTGGGTTTTAATCTCCGCTCCACCATGACAGAACTGTGTGGCCTTTCACAACTAAATAACCTCACAAAGATTTCATTTCTTCTTCTATAAAATAGAGATAATAATATCTGTCTTAGAGGGATGAGCGCATAACAGGTGTCCAATAGATGTCTCCAATATCTCGTACACCAGATTCTAATGCTTCCCTGATAATGTATTTAGATATCACATTGATGAACGTAATTGAGGCTGTTCTTGCAAAGGGTGTGATGAGAATGTGCTCAGGGAGGATGCATTCAAATTCCTCAGCTGGAGCTTTCAAGGGGCTGCCTGGTTTCTGGTGATTAGAGTGTACTTATCCACCAGAGTTTTCTCATCTATAAGTGGGATAATAATCATAACTGCCTCCTAGAGTTGTGAAGTTACTACGGATAAAGTGCTTACAGCAGCATCTGTCTCGCAGGAAGCATGGCATGAGGGTTCTCACTGGGTGAGTTGGGGAGGTGGGTACTCTGCACAGTCCTTACCAGGTTCCAAGTACTTTCTGTGGAATACCTGTTTTGTCTTCATCTCATTCCTGACAGAGAGAACTGATACTTGGGCCCCTTTTTTCCCCACTGAGGGAAGCACACATTTCCCAAGGGGTCTCCACAGAGGTGCCCCTCCCTGTTCAAAGACCAGCCCGGAAAGCATGCTCAGGGCACACCTTACTGAGTGGAGGCTGTAGTTCTTTGTGGGTTTTGATTACAGCTTCTGATTAGGGACCTAAAGGGTGTGTGTGTGTGTGTGTGTGTGTGTGTGTGTGTGTAAGAGAGAAAGAGTATGTGTGTGTGTTTATGTTTGTATGTATGTATGTGTGAGAGTCTGTGTGTCTATGTTTGTGTGTGAGTCTGTGTGTGTGTATGTTCATGTGTACTTGTGAGAGTCTGTTTGTGTGTCTATGTGTGGGAGAGAGAGTCTGTGTGTGTATAGGAATGTCTGTGTGTGTATGTGTGTGTGCAGAAAGGAAAACAGGATCTAGATCTGCTAATTCTCTGCTTCATGTGAGAAGGCCTCAGCTAGTGCTTGTGTCAGTGATGGGAACTGCGGGCTGGGGCCTGAACAACCAGAAGTAGGGCTGGACCCCGGGGAGCTGTAAACTCAGAGGGATGCTCCCTCCTCTGCCTGCTTCACAGAACGGGAATTCACACGCTACCGGGAGTTCCAGCCGAGCCCTGCTGGCCAACCCTGCTTCCCTGGCTGCCTGGTTTCCGCTGCTCCCAGGGACTCAGGCTCCAGCCCCTGGAGGGTCCGGCCCAGCTCACAGGCAGGGCTGAGGCTATGGCTGCCTGTTAAAGGCTGTCTGATGGGTGCGATAGAGGAAGATGCTCTTCATTGACAGTGACTGTGGGCTTCTGGAAAACTCAGGGAGGCCCAAGGTGTGTCAGTAAGGGCAGAGAATAAAAGAATACAGATGCTGATGTGGCCTTTAGTCTGAGGTCTAACCTGCCCCAGCTCTGTGGTCCTCAGGCCAAAGAAGGCACTCAAGGCTGGCTGGAGAGACAGAGTCTGGGAACCACTCACAGTTGCCTTGGGGGAAAGATGAGGAACCAGAGGCACAGATAATTTAACAGACTCGCACAGGTCTCTTGGCCAGGACATGGAGGAGCCCAGCTTGCTGTGACTCCAGAGTCTCCATTCTTAAATCCTGTGCTAGTGGTCCTCCCTTATAAGACCTGGGCATCCTGGCTCTGGCTCACCTGAATTCCTCAGGGGTCCTTCTCTGTGGGGCTCTGGCCGAGGCTATTGAACCCACAAACAATCTCTTTATTTTCTTAACTTCTCCCAAGCACAGAGATAGTCATGGCGTTTGAAGGACCTTTAAAAATGGATCCACCCCCTCATGTTATAGAAGTCTGGTTCTAGCTCAAGGTCACAGGGAGAGTGAGCCTGTGGGGACCAGGAACCTGGAGCTCCAGCTATTCAACTATATTCCCTACCCCTGGATTGTGTGGTGGGCTCATGGAGCCCTTCCCCTGCTTGGCCACCCCTAAAAATTCACGCTTACCTCTGACCCGATGGAGCTGCACCTGTGTGGGGTAGGAAGCCATGATGGTGAGAAGGGCCTGCAGGCTTTTGTGCTATACGGTTTCTGTGTACCCTGAGAAGGTTTGGAGAATCTTTCAGAGAAGTTGGGAACCAAGATGAACTGAGTTCAATATAAAAGTATCTCTTCGCTGAAGGTGGAGTTGCATCTTTGCCAAAACTTTATTCCCATTTTTAGGGAATACTTGTATTCTTGGGGAACACAGCATAGCAGCCATTTGGGGGGAGTTGCCTCAGGTTTCAGAGCTAGATTTTACTTCAGAATCTGTCTTAAGGGCACCACCATTGTTAGTGAAATAGAAGAAGAGGTCAGGGATAGCCAAGGCATGGAGTCCAGGGCTGAGGATAAGGATGCTAAGGGGACAGAACCCTGGAAAATAGTGTCCTGAGGACTGGGAGCAGCCAACTTGACTCCAGATCTGACTATTTTTCTCTGTGTAGTCATTCCTTTCTTTAATCTCCAAGTTTTCAGTAGATTAACACATTTTTTAATTGGTTAAACCTTATAGTCCACTGTTGGTAACACTCCAGGGGAACTGTCCACACTTGCTTGGAGCCCCATCGAGAAAGGGGCTGCAGGAGAGCCCTGGGTCAGGGGAAGGCCCACGGTCACCTGCGGAGGAGCAGAGGAGCAGCCGCAGCCACTGAAAGAGGCTGAGGAGCGGAGGAGCAGCCGCAGCCACTGAAAGCGGCTGAGGAGCGGAGGAGCAGCCGCAGCCACTGAAAGCGGCTGAGGAGCGGAGGAGCAGCCGCAGCCACTGAAAGCGGCTGAGGAGCGGAGGAGCAGCCGCAGCCACTGAAAGCGGCTGAGGAGCGGAGGAGCAGCCGCAGCCACTGAAAGCGGCTGAGGAGCGGAGGAGCAGCCGCAGCCACTGAAAGAGGCTGAGGAGCGGAGGAGCAGCCGCAGCCACTGAAAGAGGCTGAGGAGCGGAGGAGCAGCCGCAGCCACTGAAAGCAGCTGAGGAGCAGGGCGCACCATGACATTCCTGGAAGGGAGCCTCAGGAAAACCCTGAGCGGACAGCCTTCAGCCAGAGACCTAGAGGCTTGGCTCACTATCATTTAGAAACCCAAGAGCTTCTTAAGGCTGCCAAGTTCTGCAATACCATGAGCTTGGGAAATGGAGATACAAGAGGCCATTCTTTTCTAAGTATTTATTGTCTAAGTTACCAGAGTAATGATGTGTGAGAAAACAAGTGTCATCATAATAAGAAAATATTCACTAAAAATCTTCTCACTTGTCAAATGAATGCTTAATTGTACATTCTTCCATCACTTAACAAGTGCCTGTCCCTTCTGGCTGAGGGCAGCAAGGATGACTGTCAGATATAACAAGATGATACAAGTTCAGGGCCAATCAACTGCCACGCTCATGAGGTCAAAGAAAACAAGGTTGAAGAAATGTGAGGTTTTGGACCAATAGGAGCAGATGGAACTAGATTAGTCAACAAACGGAGAACAAAATTATGAGGCTGAGACAAGATAGTTTCCTCATAAGAGAGTGATTTGAATATTGAAGGATTGAAAGGGATCTTTGGGAAAATAAATTAAAATCTCAAATATTAAACAAATAGAATCTTCTAATGAAGGCGCTGTATAATAAAATTCGAAGGAAGTAAATATCACGTGAACAGATCATCTTGTTGGTATAAAAATAAATATACCCACACCAAAATCAACACATTTAGTTAATTCTTTGTTCATTCTAAAAAGTGACATATAATCTTTGTTTTATAGTAAAAATAACTAAAAGTAACTTGCCTCATAATTTTATTTATATAATATAATCATAATGAGACTCCCTTTAACTTATTCTCATCATTTCCTTTTTTAGAATATAATTTCACTGAAAATCTTTTTCCCTATTTGCTATGAAAATTTGATCTTATTTTAAGTGAATTCTCTTTAAGCGACTCTTGCGGTGCTCATGACCCTGACATGATGCGTTCCTCCTCCAAGTCTTCTCCATTCTTAGAGGGAGCCTGCAGGGTTAGGGTGGTTTGATGCCCCAGGAGGCCTCAGTCAGACATAGCCCAAGAGGTTCCACTTTCAGGGAAGGGGGGCTTCAGGCAATTCAGAGGAACTGTGTGTGTTTAGTCCTCAGTGTGGAGGCTGCATACCTTTCCCAGGCACCCGCAGCAGCCTGCATGGGCTATTGGCAAACCCTCTGGTCAAGCCAGGCACTGTGGCCTCAGCCCAGGGCGCATGGCTTGACTCTGGGCAGACTAGTCACAGGCAGGGAGGGGGCACTTACTTGACTGGTGGGGCTCTGGGCTGCCTGTGGCTCTCCGGGGGGCTCCTCGTCCTCAGGAACGTGGGGCATGGCAGCCTACTAGCAGGAGTAGCTGCAGGTGCCCGGAACCTCTGCTGTGTTAGCCCCAAAGATGATCCAAGAGTCCTGGGCTCTGCAGGCTAAAGAGATGCCAGAAGAACAAGTCAAACCCACTCCCATCCTTGACCCAAACTGGGTTCCGTTTCCAGGGCATCATGAGCCGCAGAGACAGCCTGCTTGAGCTTGTGTTAACTTCAGAGGTGGGAATAGAGGGCATTTGGAATTGCATTTCCTCCTGTTCACTAGCTCTGTTTACAAAGTCAGAGGTGGCCTTAGAGATTTTGCATCTAATTTGGTCCTTTCAGTAAACACAGCTATCCGGGAAGGGAGAAAAGTGCTTCAACCTCTTCAAAGCCATAGCTAATGGAGGACACTCCACTGGGATCAGATGTACACTTGTCGAGCATTTATTGAGCACTTACTGGTTGCCAGGCACTATCCTAGGAGCATTACCAGTATCGTTGCCTAATTTAATCCTCATGATGACCCCTGATGCAGGCATTAATGTTTGCATTTTATAGATGAGAAAGCTGCTTCGGAGAGACGCAGCCACTTGCCCAACTCATGTAAAGAACCAAGCATTTGGATCCAGATTTTCCCGATTTTGACACCAGGGCTCTTTCCACTATACCACACAGCCTTCTTTGGTTGCGTGGGGGAAGAGGAAGTGACAGTGTTTCCTGACTTCTCACCCGCGGCTCACTTCACATCCTTCAGCAGCTCTTCCAACCCTCAGCCCAGGGCTCTCTCCCTGGACTCACTTCCTGGGGCCCGTCAGCCCTGCTAAAGCCGTGATTCTGGAGGGTTGGCCTGGGTCGATCGCCTGTACCCCCTCGAGGCCTTGCTGGGATTGATCCCAATGAGCATAATCTCATCCATCCTGCCAGTGATTGTCTCAGGGACAAACAATAGATTAGCCTGAGCCAAGAAGTACGTGACAGTGGTCAGAAGCCCAGATGCTCTCTCTTGCTTTGGGTAGTAGAGTGTGCAGTCGTCAACCTGGTGCTGCTGATGCCATTTTGCTTCCATGAAGAAGGCCAGATTGCGGATAAACCTGACACATACCGAGAGCACAAGGCAGTGCCAACAGACCTGCAGAGAAATGTGGCTGAGCCCTGATAAAGTGTACCTACAGGCTGAACTCTTTCTAAACTAGCAGTTACAGAAACAAATGTCTTAGTGTTTAAGTTAATTTGGGTTGTGTTTACTTATAACTACTATACTATCACTTGTGACCACCACTCTTTCATGTTTCTTTTTTTTTTTTTTTTGTATTTTTCTGAAGCTGGAAACGGGGAGAGACAGTCAGACAGACTCCCGCATGCGCCCGACCAGGATCCAGAGCGATGCCACCAGGGGCGACGCTCTGCCCCTCCGGGGCGTCGCTCTGCTGCGACCAGAGCCACTCTAGCGCCTGGGGCAGAGGCCAAGGAGCCATCCCTAGCGCCCGGGCCATCTTTGCTCCAATGGAGCCTTGGCTGTGGGAGGGGAAGAGAGAGACAGAGAGGAAGGGGGGGGTGGAGAAGCAAATGGGCACTTCTCCTATGTGCCCTGGCCGGGAATCGAACCCGGGTCCCCCACACGCCAGGCCGACGCTCTACCGCTGAGCCAACCGGCCAGGGCCTCTTTCATGTTTCTTGCCAGTCAAGAGGCCCAGGGCTAAGATCTCCCCAACAGACCTGAGCCAATGGGTCCAACTCTTCTGCTTCCTCCTAGAAAAGGAGACTAGTGATGTGGGGTCTCCATCTGGAGAGAGGATAGCCAGGAAGAAAGAGCACAGGCTGCGAAACCAGATTTCTGGGTCTGAGCCCCTACTCTGTCACTCAGTGGCTGCCTGGCCTCGTACATTGGCTTCGCCTCTGAGCCTCGGTTTCCTTGTCAGTGGAACAGAGATAAGAATGCCCCACATAGAGCAGTGCTCACAGAGGCTACGTAGGTGCAGGATGTCTGCAGCCCAGGAAGCGTGGCCAGAGTCCAGAGGGCTCTGCCTGGCCTCTTCCCACCTCCAAACTTCTTCCGACCTCTTCCACCTAGTGAGGTGTGGATGCCTTCACGGACCTACAGAACCAACAACTAGCCTGGTTCTGCAATTTCAGAGGTTGCCTTCCACCAGACACTCTGTCACCCTTACACTCTGCTCTCAGCCACTATCAGGCGGCTGCTGGAACACACACGTCTCGTTTACTGAGTACCTGCTATGTCCTGGGTCTTATGCAAGGTAGAGACTGCTAGAAGCAGTCTGGAAGAAACGGAGAGCCCTGCCACATCCCATGATACTTGATACTTTTTCCTTCACACAAAAAGGGTTGGAAATGGCCTAGAGCCAGAGTGCTGTGCAGGCAGGCTCTTATCTGGCATCTGCCACAGCCCTGACAGAGGCCCACACCTGACACATGCAACTGGGACTGAGCTCCGGGAGGCAGGTGAGAGGTCTGATTCCTTGTGGGTAACCAGAAGATTTGTCCAATTGTTTTGTTGATTTGTGTTTAAAGACTAGAGATCTTTGGCCCTGGGATTGTTGTAGCAACTATCATGTTGACTTTTGTCATTCTCTGCAGTGGAAATGTAGTCCCGTTCATCTCTGAGACAGTTAGGTTGACCCCTACTGGGCGGCTCAAGAAATCTCATCTCAAGTAGAATATCCATGAACTGCATCCTTCATTCCTTCACTCATTCACCACAAGCACTCACTTTACACCCAGTCTACCAGGCCTTGTGCAGAGTGCTGGTGACATAAAGATGATGAAACTGTGGTCTTGGCCTTCAAGAAGAAGAGTCCAGTGGCAAGAAGCAGCTGGAAAGCAGCATGGGGGTGGGGGGTAAATAGTAAATACCTTGAAAGAAAGAAGTTATTTGCAGGATCCCAGAAAAAGTTTCTCAACTATGGAAATTAAGATGGGTAGAATATAGTTTTAGTAAAACTATGTTAGAAATAAAAAAATGGGAAGAGGACATGAACAGACACTTCTCCCAGGAAGAAATACAAATAGCCAACAGATATGTGAAAAGATGCTCATCTTCTTTAGTTATTAGAGAAATGCAAATCAAAACTGCAATGAGATACCACCTCACACCTGTTAGATTAGCTATTATTAACAAGACAGGTAATAGCAAATGTTGGAGAGGCTGTGGAGAAAAAGGAACCCTCATACACTGTTGGTGGGAATGGAAAGTAGTACAACCATTATGGAAGAAAGTATGGTGGTTCCTCAAAAAACTGAAAATAGAACTATCTTATGACCCAGCAATCCCTCTATTGGGTATATACCCTAAAAACTCAAAAACATTGATACGTAAAGACACATGCAGCCCCATGTTTATTGCAGCATTGTTCACAGTGGCCAGGACATGGAAACAACCAAAAAGCCCGTCAATAGATGACTGGATAAAGAAGATGTGGCACATATACACTATGGAATACTACTCAGCCATAAGAAATGATGACATCAGATCATTTACAGCAAAATGGTGGGATCTTGATAACATTATACAAAGTGAAATAAGTAAATCAGAAAAAACAGGAACTGCATTATTCCATACATAGGTGGGACATAAAAGTGATACTAAGAGACATTGATAAGAGTGTGGTGGTTACGGAGGGAGGGGGGAAAAGGAGAGGGAAAGGGGGAGGGGGAGGGGCACAAAGAAAACTAGATACAAGGTGACAGAGGACAATCTGACTTTGGGTGATGGGTATGCAACATAATTAAATGACAAGATAACCTGGACATGTTATCTTTGAATATAGGTATCCTGATTTATTGATGTTGCCCCATTAAAAAAATGAAATTATTAAAAAAAAAAAAGAAATGGTGTTTGAGCTGAGCCATGAAGACTGAAATGATGAATGGAATTTCTCTGAACAGACTAGCGGAGGCCTAGCAGGGGAGGTGAGAGAGGAAAGGAGAAGCCATTCTAGACAAACTGAACCTGGCTCTCAGGAATGAGAGTTATGGGCCCTGGTTGTACTGTCTGCCATCCTTAATGGTCAGTATATTAATAAACTGAGCCTTGGATTTGCCCAAAGGTGAGCTCTGTGATTAGTTTCTGTTAAATTTACATGAACTTCAGCAGCAGTGATGTCAATGGTGCTGGTGACAAAGTAGTAAGAATATTCAAAAAAATCCAATTCTATCAAGGAGGTTGGCTGCACCTCCCAGGACACCAGTTAAAATGATATGGGACATATGTGTAGGTCCTCGCTGTCTTAATAAGGTTATGATTTCTGAAACAAGAGAGGTGACAGTTTTGCTTTTTCCTCAAGTCTTAATCTACATGAAGTTGTGCTTCGCATGTTACAAAGGATTCAGACAAACTAGCGATGTTCAGAAAAGGAGAAGCAGGATGTAGGGAGACAGGAAGTTGTGTTTAATAAACTAAAGATTTTTAGCCTGGAGAAGAGAAGGTGCAGGGAGAAATAAAATCTCTGCTTAGATATTCAAAAGCCATTCATGTAGTTCTATTGTTCCCAAAGGACAGGTTCATGAACAATGAGTGAAAGGCCAGATCAAAGCAGGGGAAAACTTCCTAGTGGTTGGAACCATCAGAAGATGCAACAGATTGTTCTTTAAGGTATTGAGCTTCCCATTCTGGGGAGAGTTTCAGCAACGGCTGGGACAAGAGTCACAGGACTCCTACGCATTTCAGGGGTCTTCTCCAACACTGAAGTCCCTAAAGCCCTGGACTCTTTCTAGTCACAATGAAACACAGATTTGCTGGTTCCATCCCATGGGATTCTGAAATCATGATATTCCGAAGTCACACCAGAAATGTCTCCACTTCCTTTCCTCTACCTCCTACCCCTCCAGAAAGACCTTAATTCCGTCCCTGGGTCAGAAAGCAAAGTAAAACAGAAATGAGTTAAGTCACACAAGCCCTGAAAGGTGTCAGCTGCCGGAGAAAGCCGAGTGGAGGCTGGCTGAGGTCCTGCTCTCGACAGGTCGGAACCCCGAGCTCCTCAGGGGAAGTCCCAGCAGCCGCGTCTGCCCAGGCCATTCCCACGCTGCTCCTGCCCCTGTTGCTTCTCTCCCACCCATTATTATAAACTTGCTGCTTAAAATAGCAAGGTAAAAGCAGAGTCCCTCCCCCAGGGTGACATCTGGGTTCTGCTGGAGCTCGTGGGCACACAGACCTTGCATCCATCACAGCAAAGTTTAGAATACAGTCTCCAGGAAGTGGTGATTTAACGGACCAACCCATAAAAGGGAAAAACATTTAGTAATGTTTGGTCTCCAGTTGCTCTTTAACTCATATTCTAAGCCCTTCTTACTGCCTCTTCTGCCTGGTCATTAAAGGGTTAGGTGGCTCATTAGCCAATCAGCTCTTTGGACTCTATTCATTCTGCCCCCAGCCAGTGTTTAAGTTCAACCTGGCCCATTTTACAGAAAGGAAAACTGAGGTGCAGAAAAGGGAAACAACTTCACTGGGTCCAGTTACCTTTGTACCTGGTGCAAGTAACCTAAGAGCTTCTGTTGGTATGGCTATCCAATCAATTGTGTACTTGAAAAGGCCAACAGTCTCTCAACCACATTTAAATATCTTGTCTGAAAAAATTTACCTTAAAAAAAAAAAAAAAAAAAAAAAGGGCCTGACCTGTGGTGGCGCAGTGGATAGAGCGTCGACCTGGAAATGCTGAGGTCGCCGGTTCAAAACCCTGGGCTTGCCTGGTCAAGGCACATATGGGAGTTGATGCTTCCAGCTCCTCCCCCCTGTCTCTCTCTCTCTCTCCTCTCTAAAATGAATAAATAAAATAAAAATTAAAAAAAAAAATTTACCTTAAATATCTTGTCTGCCCCTGGACATGCTCATGAAAGAAAGCAAACTGACATACTTTTTTTATTCTTTCATTCATCAGATATTTCTAGGTTGCCTACTTAGTATCGAACACTATACTAAGTGCATTTCAAGCGCTATGTTATTTAACACTTGTAAGAAGATTTTTATTGTTTCCATTTTATACTTAAGGAACTAAGAGAGAGTCAGCAACTTCCTTGAGATGACATACGCATAAGTGGCAGGCCAATGATTATACCCAGGATAGTCTAAATCCAAGGCCCACCATCTTTCTCTTCTTCTACTCCGCCTCCTCCAGCAGGAGCTCTGCTAGACTATAGCAGCAGAACCCAGTGTGTGAGTACTTGCGCTACAGAGAACTGGAGTGTGCATTCCCAGCAGAGCTGAGGATGGGGGTGGGCAGGACAAGAAGCAGCAGGTTGTCAAGCCAGAGGTCTTACGACGCAAGATTGGGCCCACAGTTTGAGGTTGTATGACCCCCATTATGGGGTAGCAAATTCACCCATTCATCCATCTGTCTGTCTGTCCATTCACCTACTCACCTTCTGACTTTCTCATTTACACAACTGTCCATTAGTTTGTCCATTCAACCTTTTACCCCGGAAAGTCCCACACTTGTTATGTCAACAGCACAAGCTCTGCCCCCAGGAATAGCCTCTGTAGGAGCCTTGTGGGCAGTGGGGAGAGGTCAGGAGAGCAGGAGAGAGTGCTCTGACAGGGGGCTGTACAAGCAGAGGCATGCCCATCCATCCCCGGAGGAACACCTCCATTCTGCATGCTTCAGCTGGGGGGTGACGGCTTCCGGTTGGCGCTGCCCATGTCCCAGAAAGCATGAGGGCCATCATCAGGAGCCATGATTTAGCAAGGGCCATTACAGAGACCCTTCAGTGCTCCTGGCAACCCTGTGAGGTGGGTAGTGTGAGCACTTATCATTAGCATTAATTAGTCCCGTTTTATAGATGAGGAAACAAAGGGCCGAAGACTTGCCTAGAGTCACATAGCCCATGAGTGGCTGGGTCTGTCTGAGTCCCCAGCTCCTTGTAGAGTCAAGCCCACCAGCTCATGGGTGGCATCCTTGGCAAGTAGTGGACTCTCACTATGGCCTCAAGAATCCTCTCACAGAGTCTTGTGACCAGCCCAGAAGAGACCAAACTGCTCTCTGAAACCACAGTGGCCCAGGAGCACAGATTACAAGCTGAGCATCTCTCATTCTCTTTGGGTGTTGAGAGAAGAGCCAAGGCCTTTCTGGATAACAACAGGTTAACCCAGACTCCACTGACCTTTCCGAAGTGACTCAGAATTCTCAGAAGAGAGTTTTTTTGTTCTTCCAGTTTTGAATTTTTGCTTTTATTTTAGCAGCACAAAGAATTTGAAAGAGATTAGGTTACTATTAATACCACTGGTCTATCTCTAGATGAAGAATTCCACGGAGGGGATTGTTTGGAGTGACTCAGTCCCTCTGCAGCCTCAGGGGATGGCAGGGTGGGCCAGGGAAATCAGTCCTGCCCCCTTCTCCCATCTTACAGGTCCAGACAGAGGCAAGGGCTTGACCAACGCCACACCTGTGAATGAGGGGCAGTCAGAAGAGGTCCTGGAACCCCTGATCCCCGGGCCCGGGTTTACTTTTAGTAAATAATAAACAAATATGTTCATGTTGTGAAAGCAGGGGTCCTTGGGCGGTGCCTTCCGATCCTCCTGCCTCTCGTGGTCTCTCTCATTGAGAGAGGACGCTCCCTGCTCCCTGTGCTCACCCCAGGGCAGTCCTGAGCAGACTCGGAGACTCTCGTGGGGCATCAGATAGCAGCTCAGAGTACAGAGAGGCACCTCTATGGGTCCCTGGGCCTGGCCAGCTGCAGAGCTGAGTCCTGTATGCCTGCAAGGCAGTCTGAGAAGGGGTCCACCTCGGGAAGGCCCCATCCTTCTTCCTAATCTCCAGATGCTGTGAGAGGCCTTGCAGCTTGGCAAATTGGTTTCTAGTTCTCCTTGCGCCTCTTTTTTTGCTGGATTAGTCTCTCCTAGCCTCTCCCAGTACCTGCCTTTTAGGGTTGGTGTAGGGACTACATTAGGATGTCCATGCAGGTGCCAGCACTTGTACTCAGTGAGTTCTTCCCCCACTCTCTGCATAGGGCAGCTGAGTTCTCTCAGCCACAGCATCGCTGACACCCAACCAGGCCCAGGTCGTCTGCATTTTCCCCAGGTGGCAGAGTTCCCGGCTTTGCCTCTTGTAAGTAAAGGAGGCACAGTCCAGGCCCGGCCTGGGTTCTTCCTCTGTTCTGACAAATAGATAAAAGATTGTCAGACATGATTGTCAGGGGCCATGCTGACATTGGTTCTGCGGTTGGGCAGGAGTGGCTGCATGTGGTGGGTTTAGAGAGAGAGGATTAGTACCGTGGTCAGTCCCCGGTCTGTGCTGTGGTCAGTCCTGGTGGAGCAAGGGTGGGGTGCAGAAGGACAAAAGGAAGAAGGGGAGGATGAGTGAGCAGAGGGAACTTCCCTAATGACTTCTCACCCTCACACAATCCCTCTGATTGGCGAAGCTGGGAACACAGGGGCTGCAGCGGGCGGGGGGGTGTGCTTCATGGAGGCTGGCCCAGGTGCTGCCAACGCCCCCCGGGTTGAACCCTTTGGCTATGCTCACCAGTCCTGAGGATCTCTTAGAGGCTCTGTTCTTGTCTGGGGGTGCCTTCCTTCCTGATCCAGAACCCATTCTAGTCCTAGGATCAAGCCAGCATCTTCTCAGACTTGCCAGGGTCGCATCCAGGAGGAGCGGCCACCAGCTCCCAGAGGAGGAGTTTGGGAGTTAGTGTGGTACTCAGTGGTGAGGAGGGGATGGGGGGAGAGTGAGGGGAAAGGGAGAGATGGTACATTTAAAACAGTAGCACCTGCCTCCTGCCACCTTCTCTTTCCCCTTCCCCTCGCCCTCACACATGAGGCCATTCTGTGCTAGCAGTTTGGGGAAGGGTTGTAGCAGCAGAAGGTAGAGAAAGGGAGTGTATCTCTGCCTCATGTCACCAAGGGCTAGCCTTTAGGGCAGGGGTCCCCAAACTTTTTACATAGGGGGCCAGTTCACTGTCCCTCAGACCATTGGAGGGCCGGACTATAAAAAACTATGAACAAATCCCTATGCACACTGCACATATCTTATTTTAAAGTAAAAAAGCAAAACGGGAACAAATATAACATTTAAAATAAAGAACAAGTAAATTTAAATCAACAAACTGACCAGTATTTCAATGGGAACTATGCTCCTCTCACTGACCACCAATGAAAGAGGTGCCCCTTCCGGAAGTGCGGTGGGGGCCGGATAAATGGCCTCAGGGGGCCGCATGTGGCCCGCGGCCGTAGTTTGGGGACCCCTGCTTTAGGGAAACAGAAAGTGCTCAGGGCACAGAAAAGAGATTTGGGAAAAAACATGCTAAGTAAGGGTAAGTCTCCCTCCACCCAAGACTAGTGAAGTGTGATGTGGCTAGGGAGAGACAGGAGAGCTGGAGTGGAAGCTGTGAGCGTGCGCGCTGGTGAGTCCCTGAGAAAGGGGCCCGAGCCCGCTTCCCTGGGGAGGTGGGTACAGATCCCTACATCTGAGGGCAGAGAGGTCTGGGGCCACTTTTCCCAAACAGAATCCTTTGGAGAAAACCCAAGAAGAGGACAAAAGGACTATTTTGTGGGACTTGATAAATAAGGCCTTTAGATAACCTATTTCTTGTATCCCCAGGTTGGGGAGCGGGGGAGACAGGGGCAAATAGCACACTAATTTCTGTGCACCCAGGAGCAGAGTTGCCAGAACTGAAGGTGCTTTGAGAAGGCTGATTCAGAGGTTACCGCTGACCAAGGATGGACAGAATGTACGGTGGGTATCTTGTCAATGCCAGCCAGGACAGACGACATAGGGCACCAAGGTACCCTCCTCACCCCAACTCCCTGGCTCTCAAGGAGACCCTTGGACCTTCAGTGCCACTATGGAGGAAGAAGAGGGCTGGAGAAACCCTGAAATGCCTGGGACCTAGGTTCTACACTCCCTGAAAAACGGTCAAACCCAGGCCTGACTTCCATCCACCCCCTCCAAACCACCTTCCACCCCCAGCCTGGACAGGAAATCAGCCAGAACATCTCCCCAGGTTTCCTCTCCAGCTCGTTCACTTCAGCAATTCTTTTTTTAAAATAAGTCCACTTGAAAAAATTTTTGCTTCTTGGAAATATGTGCAATTGCTCAATCGGAGGCAGTTCAAAGGCACCGGGAACAGCAGAAAAATGTCTGAGCTTCCCATTTAGCTCCCAGCAGAAATAAATCTCGTCCGGTTCTCTTTGTTCCGGACCGACCAGTGGCCTCTTCCCCAGTCACTCACTCCACGTGCCCTGAGTCATCATCCTGGGGTCAAGGACCACACTAAATTCCTGGGTCTGCAAGGCTGGCCAGGGCACTGAGGGGCCATCAGGAAGAGCTGCCTCCTGGGTCCTGGAGCTGGCTCTGCCTTCTCACAGGTGTGATCACGGGGTGTCCCGCAGCCTGCCTGAGAAGGAGGTGCATTTCTAGGCCCTTCTGACCTGCACTTTGTCAACGCCTCTCCTTCAGTGCGCAGGCGCCTGCTCCTACGGGCTCACAGGGCTGAATGTAAAATTGTCAACAATTTTGTGAGCTGGTTGTTAAACCCAGACACAATTACAAATCAAATTACTATGAAGTTACATTAAAAACAGAGGAAATAAATACCCCACATAATCATGTGCTGATTATTTTGCTACACTTTACTATTATCTAAGCTCTTGAGATGATTTATTTCTGGTGTGTCTGTGTGATGGAAACATTGTATAATGATGTGCTACTACTGCGCACCTCTTCCCAACTCCATGCACTTGAAATTAGTTATGATGGAAATATTTATACCGGAGGATTCGGCAAATGCTACATATCAAGGCCTTTCTTCCCCCTCAGAGAGCCAACTGTTAAACATTTACTAGCACACCACTGACCTCTCAGTCCCAGTCCTGGGCCTCCTCGCTCCTGCCAGGATACAGAAGGCATGCAGATGACTTTAATCGCAACCCACAATAGAATAGTTCTAGAGATTTGCTTGCCAACTGCCTTTGGATAACTCTTCCCAGGTTTACAGTGGGCCCCTCCCACTCACCAAGTCCCAGAAGTAACCCATGGTTTCTTCCTCTCCCTGGCTCTGCCCTCCCCAAGCCTGCTCTTTCTGAGCCCTAGTGAATGACACCCTACCTAAAAACCTAGAAGGCATGATTCCTCCCTCTCTGTCACCCTCTTGGTTAGACTTCAAATCCTGTTAATCCTAGTTCAGACAAGTCTTTGATTACTTTCCACTTTCCCATGGCCACCACCCCTGCCATGACTCTGTGTGGCCTGTGTCACTGCAACAGCCTCGTTCACTGGTCTCCTTACCTCTGGTCTAGTTTCTTCCAGCCCCCCTCCACAGATGCCAGAGTAGTCTCTCTGAAACATATATTGGATCTTCTTTTCCCCTCTTAAAACCATTGAGGACTATTTTTTTTTCCTGGGACCAGTTCTGAGTCAAGATCCCAGCCCCTCTCTCTGGCTTCATCTACTATTTCAGTCTTCATACTCTTTTATGTTCCAACCACAATGAACCGACAGCCAGCCTCCAGACAGGCTCTGCTTTTTCACACTCTCTGTACATGTCCTTCTGCCTATGCCTGGGCTCCCTTCCATCCCCTCTCTGTACCTGATGAACTCCTCTTCCTCCTCCTCCCAGAGCCAGTTCAAATATCCCCTTCTTTATTAACCCTTTCCCAGAAAAAAAAGTTACTCCTTTCCTGCTATAACAAATTACCATTAATTTGGTGTCTTAAATATATTATCTTATAATTCAGGGGGTTAGAGTTCCAAAATCAGTCTCAGTGGGCTCCAGTCAGAGTATCAGCAGGACTGTGTTCCCTTCGTCAGGAAAGAACTCATTTCCTGGCTCCTCCAACTTCTAGAGGCTGCCTGCACTCCTTGGCTGGTGGCCCTTTCTCCGACATCAAAGCCAGTGATGCAGTATCTTTTCTCCTCTCTGACCTCTGTTCCATCCTCACATTTTCTCCTAGTCTGACTTTGACCATCTTGCCTCCTTCTTAAATGGACCTTGGGATTACATTGGGCTCATGCAGAGAATCCAGGACAGGCTGTCAATCTAAGGATCCTTACTCTGATCATATCTGCAAAGGTCCATTTTCCATTTAAGGCAACATATTCACAGGGTCCAGGGATTAGAACAGAGACCTTTTGGCAGGGAGCTGGGGGCATTATTCAGTTCATCACATGTCTCTACTCTCCCAGAGCACTTTGCACATGCCTAAGCTCAGCTAAAATTTGAGTACCACAACAGCAAGGACTATATTTTTATGATTGTTTTAATATATGTATACTATATATACAGATTCAAACACAGAATGGCCCCTCACTAAATGTTTATTGAATTAACAAATGAAACTACATCACTAATAAACAGATTAAGAAAGGCTTTACTTTAATTGGCAACCAGCTTCTGTAAACACAGGACTCATGTAGAGGTGGCAAACTCAAGTCCTTGAAGGCCCAGGCAGGTGAGATGAGTGACAGCCATCATGGAGTGTAGGTAGCAGACCAGAGAGCACAGGCTCCATCTAACAGGGGCAGTGGCTATTCAATTCTGAGGCCATGGAAAAAGTACCAGTCTTTCTTGGCCAAATCTCCCACTTTTTCTTTTCCCCGAGAAAAGCCAAAATCTCAAATGTTTAAATATGAAATTTCCCAATTTATAAATGTTAAATTTAATTTTAAAATTTAGTTGTGGCCTGACCTGTGGTGGCGCAGTGGGATAAAGTGTCGACCTGGAAGTGCTGAGGTTGCCTGTTCGAAACCCTGGGCTTGCCTGGTCAAGGCACATATGGGAGTTGATGCTTCCAGCTCCTCCCCCCTTCTCTCTCTCTGTCTCTCCTCTCTCTCTCTCTCTCTCTCACTTTCTCTCTCTCTCTCTCCCTCTCCTCTCTAAAATGAATAAATAAAAAAAAATTAGTTGTGCACAGAGTCTGGGGCTGTTCAGACACCTTCTTAAGTCACTGAGCTCAGCCCTGGTTCACAGCCCAGCACAAAGGCTGGTGGGAATAAATGCAGACAGCTCGGATGCTGGCTCTGTGGAAAAGACAGGACTGCAAGCTTCATTGCAGAACATTTCCACCCACGATAGTTCAAATGTATAAAGATTTGATGCTTTAGACCAGTGGTAGTCAACCTGGTCCCTACCGCCCACTAGTGGCCGTTCCAGCTTTCATGGTGGGCGGTAGCAGAGCAACCAAAGTATAAATAAAAAGATAGATTAAACTATAGTAAGTTTTTTATAAAGATTTATTCTGCCAAACTTAGCAAAAATCTGACACAAAGTACTTGGTAAGTAATTATTATTATATGCTTTAACTTGCTGTAACTCTGCTTTATAAATGTTATAAAGTAAAGTTACTTTCCTACTTTATAAATCACCATTACTGTGGAACCGGTGGGTGGTCAGAAAATTTTACTACTAACAGATACAAAAGTGGGTGGTAGGTATAAAAAGGTTGGCTACTCCTGCTTTAGACAGTGATTTTAGTTCGCAATATATTGATTGGGGGGAAAAACAGGTGGATGATTCTACTTTAATTTTTAAAAATATGCATTTTTATGTATATTATGAATATATGCATATTTTATGTGAAATACATGTAGATACATATATGGCTATCTTTATCCATGGGAGTAGGGGGGAGAGAAGCTCAGAAGGTTAAAACCAAACAGTGGTTATCTTCAGTGAAATGATAAATGAACTCAATTTAACATATTTTAAATATTTATATCAATATTGTCCCCTTTTTTCTACAATAAGCATGGCTTACTTGCATAATAAATAATGGAATTGTTAAGGAAATAAAAAGATAGTTTGTTGGTTTTCTGAACAATATTTAAAGAGCACAGTTTACCCCTGATAACCATGGATCACTTTGGGCACCAATGGTCTTCATTTCAACATGTGCTAGTTGAGGCTCTGGGCCTTCCTGTGGACTATTCTGTCTAGAATTCTCTGGCCACCTCTTGCACATCCTTTAATACTTAGTTCAAATCTCACTTCCCCAGAATCTCAAGAATGGTTCAACATACGTAAAACGGTTAACGTAATACACCATATCAACAAAACAAAGAACAAAAACCACATGATCTTATCAATAGATGCAGAAAAGGCTTTTGATAAAATACAACACAATTTTATGTTTAAGACTCTCAACAAAATGGGTATAGAAGGAAAATATCTCAACATGATAAAAGCCATATATGATAAACCATCAGCCAACATCATATTAAATGGCATAAAACTGAGGACTTTCCACCTTAAATCAGGAACAAGACAGGGTTGTCCACTCTCTCCACTCTTATTTAACGTGGTGCTAGAAGTTCTGGCCAGAGCAATCAGACAAGACAAAGAAATAAAAGGCATCCATATCGGAAAAGAAGAAGTAAAGCTATCACTTTTTGCTGATGATATGATCCTATACATCGAAAACCCAAAGGACTCCACAAAAAGATTACTAGAAACAATAAACCAATACAGTAAGGTCGCAGGATACAAAATTAACATACAAAAGTCCATAGCCTTTCTATATGCCAACAATGAAATATTAGAAAACGAACTCAAAAAAATAATCCCCTTCACAATTGCAACAAAAAAAATAAAATACCTAGGAATAAACATAACAAAGAATGTAAAGGACCTATATAACGAAAACTACAAAGCATTGTTAAGAGAAATAGAAAAAGACACAATGAGATGGAAAAATATTCCTTGTTCTTGGATAGGAAGAATAAATATAATTAAAATGGCCATATTGCCCAAAGCAATATATAAATTTAATGCAATTCCCATCAAAATTCCTATGACATTTTTTAAAGAAATGGAACAAAAAATCATCAGATTTATATGGAACTATAAAAAACCCCGAATAGCCAAAGCAATCCTAAGGAAAAAGAATGAAGCTGGGGGCATTACAATACCTGACTTTAAACTATATTATAGGGCCACGATAATCAAAACAGCATGGTATTGGCAGAAAAATAGACACTCAGACCAATGGAACAGAATAGAAAGCCCAGAAATAAAACCACATATATATGGTCAAATAATCTTTGATAAAGGGGCCAACAACACACAATGGAGAAAAGAAAGCCTCTTCAACAAATGGTGTTGGGAAAACTGGAAAGCCACATGCAAAAGAATGAAACTCGACTACAGCTTGTCCCCATGTACTAAAATTAATTCAAAATGGATCAAAGACCTAAATATAAGACCTGAAACAATAAAGTACATAGAAGAAGACATAGGTACTAAATTCATAGACCTGGGTTTTAAAGAACATTTTATGAACTTGACTCCAATGGCAAGAGAAGTGAAGGCAAAGATAAATGAATGGGACTACATCAGAATAAAAAGTTTTTGCTCAGCAAGAGAAACTGATATCAAAATAAACAGACAGCCAACTAAATGGGAAATGTTATTTTCAAACAACAGCTCAGATAAGGGCCTAATATCCAAAATTTACAAAGAACTCATAAAACTCAACAACAAACAAACAAACAATCCAATAAAAAAATGGGAAGAGGACATGAACAGACACTTCTCCCAGGAAGAAATACAAATGGCCAACAGATATATGAAAAGATGCTCAGCTTCATTAGTTATTAGAGAAATGCAAATCAAAACTACAATGAGATACCTCCTCACCCCTGTTAGATTAGGTATTATCAACAAGGCGGGTAATAGCAAATGTTGGAGAGGCTGTGGAGAAAAAGGAACCCTCATACACTGTTGGTGGGAATGTAAAGTAGTACAACCATTATGGAGGAAAGTATGGTGGTTCCTCAAAAAACTGCAAATAGAACTACCTTATGACCCAGCAATCCCTCTACTGGTATATACCCCAAAACCTCAGAAACATTGATACGTAAAGACACATGTAGCCCCATATTCATTGCAGCACTGTTCACAGAGGCCAAGACATGGAAACAACCAAAAAGCCCTTCAATAGAAGACTGGATAAAGAAGATGTGGCACATATACACTATGGAATACTACTCAGCCATAAGAAATGATGACATCAGATCATTTACAGCAAAATGGTGGGATCTTGATAACATTATAAGGCGTGAAATAAGTAAATCAGAAAAAAACAAGAACTACATGATTCCATACATTGGTGGAACATAAAAACGAGACTAAGAGACATGGACAAGAGTGTGGTGGTTACCAGGGGTGGGGGGAGGGAGGACGCGGGAGGGAAGGAGGGAGAGAGTTAGGGGGAGGGGGAGGGGCACAGAGAAAACTAGATAGAGGGTGATGGAGGACAATCTGACTCTGGGCGAGGGGTATGCAACATAATTTAATGACAAGATAACCTAGACATGTTTTCTTTGAATATATGTACCCTGATTTATTAATGTCATCCCATTAACATTAATAAAAATTTATTTTTAAAAAATTACTAAAAGGAACTTACTAATAAATCATAGTATTTTCAACAACAACAACAACAAAAAATCTCACTTCCACCAAGAAGCCCTCCCTGACTCCCTCTCTGATGCCCTTCTTCTGGGCTCCATGTTCTCCCTTTCTCAAGGCTCTGTTACTTTGTCTTATAATCATTTGCTTATTGGTTCAGCAGTTATCATCCTTTCTACTATTCAGTGTTCCTAAGGTATATGGTCAATTTCTATCAACTAACAGAGGCAAAAATCTTCAGAGTGGTAGAAGTATGAATAGTTCTTTAATTAACTCAGACAAGGCTCCCTTAGCGGAGCACATTATCCCCTCCAGCCCGTTTTCAGCCACACTTCATTAAGATTCCTGTCTTCAGCTTCAACACCAGGACCCAGTCTCCATGTGTGTTCTCTGGGGCTGGGGGAGAGTGCCGCCAGCACCTGCTGCTCCTGGGGGGGGACCTGTCCTCTGGGGCTGGGGGAGAGTGCCGCCAGCACCTGCTGCTCCTGGGGGGGGACCTGTCCTCTGGGGCTGGGGGAGAGTGCCGCCAGCACCTGCTGCTCCTGGGGGGGAACCTGTCCTCTGGGGCTGGGGGAGAGTGCCGCCAGCACCTGCTGCTCCTGGGGGGGGGACCTGTCCTCTGGGGCTGGGGGAGAGTGCCGCCAGCACCTGCTGCTCCTAGGGGGGACCTGTCCTCTGGGGCTGGGGGACAGTGCCTCCAGCACCTGCTGCTCCTGGGGGGGAACCTGTCCTCTGGGGCTGGGGGAGAGTGCCGCCAGCACCTGCTGCTGGGGGGGGACCTGTCTCTGGGGCTGGGGGAGAGTGCCGCCAGCACCTGCTGCTCCTAGGGGGGACCTGTCCTCTGGGGCACAGTGCCGCCAGCACCTGCTGCTCCTGGGGGGGGACCTGTCCTCTGGGGCTGGGGGAGAGTGCCGCCAGCACCTGCTGCTCCTAGGGGGGACCTGTCCTCTGGGGCTGGGGGAGAGTGCCGCCACACCTGCTGCTGGGGGGGGGACCTGTCCTCTGGGGCTGGGGGAGAGTGCCGCCAGCACCTGCTGCTGGGGGGGGACCTGTCCTCTGGGGTTGGGGAAGAGTGCCGCCAGCACCTGCTGCTGGGGGGGGGACCTGTCCTCTGGGGCTGGGGGAGAGTGCCGCCAGCACCTGCTGCTCCTGGGGGGGGGACCTGTCCTCTGGGGCTGGGGGAGAGTGCCGCCAGCACCTGCTGCTGGGGGAGGGACCTGTCCTCTGGGGCTGGGGGAGAGTGCCGCCAGCACCTGCTCCTGGGGGGGAACCTGTCCTCTGGGGCTGGGGGAGAGTGCCGCCACACCTGCTGCTGGGGGGGGGGGACCTGTCCTCTGGGGCTGGGGGAGAGTGCCGCCAGCACCTGCTGCTCCTGGGGGGGAACCTGTCCTCTGGGGCTGGGGGAGAGTGCCGCCAGCACCTGCTGCTCCTGGGGGGGACCTGTCCTCTGGGGCTGGGGGAGAGTGCCACCAGCACCTGCTGCTGGGGGGGACCTGTCCTCTGGGGCTGGGGGAGAGTGCCGCCAGCACCTGCTGCTCCTGGGGGGGAACCTGTCCTCTGGGGCTGGGGGAGAGTGCCGCCAGCACCTGCTGCTCCTGGGGGGGGACCTGTTCTCTGGGGCTGGGGGAGAGTGCCGCCAGCACCTGCTGCTCCTTAGGGGGAACCTGTCCTCTGGGGCTGGGGGAGAGTGCCGCCAGCACCTGCTGCTGGGGGGGGACCTGTCCTCTGGGGCTGGGGGAGAGTGCCGCCAGCACCTGCTGCTGGGGGGGGGACCTGTCCTCTGGGGCTGGGGGAGAGTGCCGCCAGCACCTGCTGCTGGGGGGGGACCTGTCCTCTGGGGCTGGGGGAGAGTGCCGCCAGCACCTGCTGCTCCTCGGGAGTGAACCTGTCCTCTGGGGAGACAAAGCTGTTTGTTCTGAAAGCTTTCATTCCTACTTGGACCTATAATTAATTATCCTACTATCCCTTGGTGTCTCTGTTTTAACATGTCATTACCAGGATGACAGCATGTATTTCTTACTGGTTTCCTCAAGCCAAAGCCATTTGTAATGTAAAATCAATAGTGGTAGTAGAATCAGTGATAACAACAATATTTTTGAACACCACCTATGTGCCAAGCACAGTGCCATGCTTTCTACATGCATAGTCTCTCTTAATCATCATAGTGCCCCAGACAACAGCAGCTGGTATTAATTGAGTAATGACTATCTGTCAAGCAAGTATAAACTCACTGTGCTTTATCGCCCTGAATTCTAACAGTAGTCCTGAGATGTGGGTACCATTCTTAACTGCACTTTACAGAAGAGGAAACAAAGACAAATAACTTACTAAAGATAATATTTGTTAAGAGGCAGAGCCAAGATACATGACAAAAATAAAATAGGTAGTTATGTGAAGAATCACAGACTGTGAATGAGGGAGGAAACTAAGATCCTGCAGCCCAGAGTCCTCATTTTAACTTTCCGTCTTCTTGGAATTCATGTATAATGTTTTTTTTATTAAAAGTACTTCTAAATACTACTAATAATAATAATTATAATGTCCTTGGTGGGCTCCTTGTAGGCAGGGCCAGTGTATAATTCACCTCTCAGGGTTTCTTGAATAGATGAATGAATGAATGAATGAATGAATGAATGAATGAATGAATGAAAATGTGTCACATACTCTACAATACAGAAGGGTTAGGAGAACAAACCTCGGTTGTTGAGTAAGCCTTGGGAAGCCAAGTGATTCCTCCAGGGCTGACTTTATTTGTGGCCCTATTGGGGCCTTAGAGTCCATCACATGAGAAGTGGGGTAGAATTGGGCCTGCTTTCCTCTTACTGGAGTGACATGAACGCATTACTTGGGCAGCTGTCCATGCAGGTGGATGGCCTTGCTCGCCCCATTCCCACTGAGCTGCCCCAGGATACCGGCTGAGTTTTTCTCTCGATGATATGACTGGGTTCACTGTCTTCCCCAACACACATCAGCAGAGTTTCCCCCTAGCCGTCTCCAGCTGAAACCTCACAAAGGGCAGGAACTCCTCTGCCACCTCCATGCTTCTGTGTGACCACCCAGGAGTACTTTGCAAAGTGAGTTTTAGAATTAACTATAGGCTTCTGTCTTTAACTTAAGTCCAGCAGGAAGCCACAGAACAGGTGCCCTGGCCCTTCCATCCCCACATGGGAAGCTAGCCAACACATTCCCCAACAGGTTGCTGGCGTGTGCTCCAATGTGCCATCACCCTAGCGTGTGCTGCCTGGAAGTCCTAGGACCACCTACCTCCTGACAGAGTGGAGCCACCAAGGTTTGCAAGGTGGTTATGGCCTCTGATCCCAAACCCAGTCACATGGCCCAACTTCTGCTCTGACTGGGGCACTCTGATGTTGGAGGTCCTGGCAACAGCCTCCAGGACCACCCAATCCTGTGAGGGAGGCCCCTGGGAACTGTTGTCCCCTATTCCAGAAACAAGACCGGAAGAATCAAGCCAGCACGACGGGCCTCAGTGGGGCCCGACAACAGCCAGTCCTGCCCACACTGCCCAGCAGACTTTCTCTGAAGCCAAAAGTGGGGTCGAGTCTGAGCCAACAACCTCTTCCTTGGACCTTCTGGCCTCTGCACTTGAGCTGTTCATGCCTTAGGATGGGATGAGGATGGAGGAAAACAACCTGCGGTCTTGACCAGGACATGAGATTGTCGAGGGCCAGCTAGACCGCCGGGAGCAGCCAGTCTGAAAAGCCAGGATTAGCACTCTATCACCTTGGAAACATTGTTCCAAATAAAAATAAAATATCTTCCTTGACTCAGCAACAGCCCCATCTCCCACAAGATAAAATAATAATAATAATAATAATAATAATAATAATAATCCAGTTCCCAGTGTGCCTTTTGTTGTCATTTCTCCCTCTCTTTCTTCTCCTCCTCCCTTCTCAGCTTTGTTCTGGGGTGACCATTGGGTCCTACAGCAACCAGTGTGGGAAAGTCAGAAGGGAAAGATGGCCTCCACAATGCCGGTCTCAATCCTTTGCTCATTGCGGGAGGGCTGATTGAGCGCTCCCTCAGCGTTGGGTACTAAGGTAGGCTCTGGGGCTCTGGAATGTTTCCTCCAAGGCTGCTTCCCCAGAAAGCCTCTCCTGACCTTTCCCAGAGGCTATGTGCTCTCTGGTCCATGACAGCATGTGCAGCTGCCCATATCTGCCATGCCATGGTTTCCATTTCCTGCACGTTAATCGCATCTGCCAAGCCAGAGAGCAGAGCACTGTCTTGCGTGCCCCCGCTGTGGAAATGGCCCAGGCCCAGAGGGGTGGCTTATGACCTGGTGGATCCTTTCTTTTGCAAGAAAGGACTCCAGGAATCAAAAGTCACTTGATTGTGTATACACCCAGCATAGTATGCACATATTAGCTCTTGAATCCATTCAACTCTGTGAGGAGGGTTTTATAGCTCCATTTTTACAGATGAAGAAATTGAACCTCAGAGAGGTACAATGCCTTACTCTAGGTCACACAATCAGGGACGTAGTTGATCTCCTGTGCCCACAATGGGGTCTCCCACTCTTCTCAAGAAAGGACTCATTCCCATTCTTCTCGTACCTCAGCAGAGACAGAACAAGAGTATTGGGAGGTGTTTACTGACAGGGGGCTCTTAACTGCTCCAGATCGCAGCCTCAGGGCCAGCAAGGACCACTCTAGTTGAGAAGCAGACCTGACAGTCCTTCTGTAGCATCTCCCAGGGTGGATAGGAAGCAAGTGCATCATCTAAGACAAACAGAAGCAATAGCTCTTCCCTCCTGAAATGAAGCGCCCCCAGCTTCAGTCCTTCTCACGGTCCTCCGCTCTGGGAATTCCAGTTCTCAAGCTGTGGAAATAGGTCCAATAACTTGGCACTGGGCTGCAGGGCAGAGTCTGACCTAATATGTGCTCCAGGAAGTCAAAGAAGGATTGTGGCAGGCTCAATGATGGGCCCTTGTGGAGTGAAGAGTAGACCTTAACAGTCACCACCTGCATGGGGATGAGTTTCTTCACCACTCGGGCTTCAATCTCCCCAGTACAGGGCTGGGCTAAGTTGCCAGCCCATGCCCCACATTCTGCCCCAGGAGGTCGGGGTCCACACCGCCTATTGAGAACAGTCATGTCATCAATAGCGAGAAGTCTGATGGCAACTCCCAGGCAGGAGGCAGTCTTTGAACATCTTTGCATCGCATCGCATCTCTCCCATTACAGTGATTGGTTCAAGGGTGAGCCTGTGACCTTTCCAGAGCCCATAAGACAAAATAAGACTTTGCTGGGCATCCTAGGAAAAAGATTCTTACTCTAAACTGCCGATCTTGAATATAAGAAAGTGAAAACAGAATCCTCCTTGTGATGGTGAATAAAAACTTGTCTAAGAAAGGAATCACTGTGGAAGAGAGCGTAGCAAAAAGCCAGAAAGAAACTAGATCTTGAGCCTGTCATCTAAGGCCCTGATCAAGCTATGCCTGATATCCCTGGGCTTTTGTGTTTCAAGATGTAATGAATACATTTTTTAGCTTAGTGTGGCTGGTGTTGGCGTTGTGGGCACTTGCAGTAGAATTCCAACCGCTACAGACAGCCTAGCCTTTGCAAAGTGGGCTCTGGGTCTTTCTCAACACCAGGGGCTTCTCTTACTTCACTGTTCTGCTGCCTACCTGAGAGTCTGAGCTAGAAAACTCAGATCTAGAGCAAATGAGTTTGTCCTAAGTTATTCCCTAGTGAAACTTATCACCATGCCCAGTGGTGGGATTCAAATAATTTAACAACTGGTTCTCTGCCCTAATGACCATTTTAAGTATTAAAAAAAGATATACCAAAAGGGAATTTATTATTTCATGCATTTAATACTTAAATAAGAACAATAAAAGAGGTACAAAAAACAGATTTTGTTATAAGAAAGAGTTTTAAACTATTAATGAAAAAATACTAAATAATACCTGGAAAAAAAACAGTAAAGTGTTGTTTAAGATATTTCCATATTGCTTCTTCTTCTTTTTTTTTGGTATTTTTCTAAAGTGAGAAGCAGGGAGGCAGAGAGACAGACTCCTGCATGTACCCAACCGGGATCCACCCGGCATGCCCACTAGGGGGTGATGCTCTGCCCATCTGGAGCATTGCTCTGTTGCAACCAGAGCCATTCTAGCACCTGAGGCAGAGGCTATGGATCCATACTCAGCGCCCAGGCCAACTTTGCTCCAGTGGAGCCTTGACTGCAGGAAAGAAAGAGATAGAGGGAAAGGAGAGGGGAAAAGGTGGAGAAGCAGATGAGTTCTTCTCCTATGTGCCCTGGCTGGGTATTGAACCCGGGACTTTCACATGCCAGGCCAACGTTCTACCACTGAGCCAACCGGCCAGGGCCATATTGCTTCTTGATTGGCATCCTGACTTGCAATTGTTTTCACCTGTGGACGGAATGAACATTACTACGGGTGCTTAGAATATGCTGTTGCACAGATGAACATTAAAAAAAAGTAAGGAGGCCCTGGCTGATTGGCTCAGTGAAAGAGCATGAACCCGGTGTGTGGATGTCCCAGGTTCTATTCCCAGTCAGGGCACACTGGAGAAGAGCCCATCTGCTTCTCCATCCTGCCCCCTGCCCCCATTTCTTTCTTTCTTTCTCTCTCTCTCTCTCTCTCTCTCTCTTTCTTCCCCTCCTGCAGCCATGGTTCAATTGGAACGAGTTGGCCCTGGGCGCTGAGGATGGCTCCATGGCTTCTGCCTCAAGCACTAAGAAAAGCTCGGTTGCTGAGTAATGGAGCAATACTCCAGATGAGCAGAGCATCGCCCCCTAGTGGGCTTGCCAGGTGGATCCTGGTTGGGGTGCATGAGGGAGTCTATCTCTCTGCCTCCCCTCCTCTCACTGAATAAAATTTAAAAAAAAGAAAAAGTAAGGAATGTAAACGTGTAATGCCCAGGCACCCACCTTAGAGAGAAACTGATTACAAGTGCCATTTTAACAACTGGTTTGCCAAACTCAACAAAAAATTACATATTCATTTTGCTGAACCGGTGAGAACTAGCTGAATCCCACCACTGACCATGCCCCTTTCCTCAAACCTGCTCCTTCTTCTGCCTTCCCTTTATCTGCTGCTGGGCTCAGCATCCTCTGAGAAACTACAGCCCAGACCTCTGACTCCTACCCCCAGCTTTCTCTCGACTACACACATTTAAGCTCAGGTTCCTGAGGAGGGACTATGTTTGACCAGCCTCCATGTTTCAGCCTGAAAAGTAACTGGTAAACATAAAGACAAGTTTGTGCAGTCAAATTTCAACCTTCAAAGGATGTCATTGCCTCCTTGTGGATAACATCCAGGGACTCACCCGACCTACTCCTAGGCTACGAGTTGGATAGGATCTGAATATTAACCCTCCCTGGAGAGTAGACCTCAAGACCCAAGCAATGAGAGGCTGTGTGAACAGGCTTTACACTCTGGACCCCATCCCCACAGTTTTGGAGGAAGACTCCAGTTTGCAGGACAAGAAAGAAGCTGAATCCTTGCCCACCAAGGCCAACGGAGGGCGTAGGAGCAATTGTAGATCTTGGCTAAGGTCTTTTTTTTTTTTGCACCAAAAAAATCTGACCTGAATTGCATTTGCAGTTTGGTGAACTCAAAAGATGCTCCTTGAGCAGAGGCTCTGATCACAGGAAGCCCAGCTAAAGTAAACAGAGCTGCTCCCTTGGTATCCCCATCTATTCAAATAGCTGCAGGGTTTGAGGCTTAGACACGCTTGAGAACAGGCCATGGTAACAGGGATGTGAAATGACCTGCAGGGTGGGGGTGGGAAGGGTGAAAGCAGCAGCTTGGGAATAGCTCTCCCCATGCAAACTTTGGTGGTCCATACACATACTTCAGTTTCATCGTATGGCTACTTAGGCATGTAGTGCTGCTTAATAATAATGAGACAGAAAGTAACCATAGAGGGTGTCTCTCTGAGGGAGCTGTCATCTTTTTACAATGAAAAGATGGGGAGCACCTGGAAACAATTCCACAGCATCAGCAGAAGAGAAACAATATTTATTGTACCAGGCACTCTACCTGGCTCATTATATCCTTTATTTTATTCAGACCTTACAAGAGCCCTGCATGGTATTTGTTGGGCAAATAAGTTTGTAACAAGTGTTTTTAGGTTTGCTTGTTTGTATTGGGGCAGCGCCATGTTTGTACAGTCTATGGAAGGCTGCAGGTGCTTACTAACCTCAGGACCGCAGCAGATTGATTGCAAATTGCCCACTGCCTGCCTCCATGGTGAGGGGCAGTTATTTGCTATTGTTTGCCCGAGAAGGGGTATTTCTACCAGGCCTGTTTGGCTGGGGAGTGCTGAGGCTGGTGGGGGCTGTGAGTCCAGTGCGACCAGAGAGGTGAGTCGGGGCTTGGGAGCCTGAGGAAACTTTAATAAACAAAATGGCCCACCATTTTCTGCTTCACAGTTCTTTTATTGTCTGCCAGAACCCAATGAGAACCTGCATGGCCATGACCACAACACGGGCCACTGGCCTTACAGTATTATTATGCCGATTTTACAGGTGAGAAAACTAGAGCTCAGAAGGAATAAGTACTTTGCCCCAGGCATCACAATTACTACCTACCGTACTGTAAACAGGGTTTGAGCTCAGGGTCATCTTTAAGCCCAGGGTTCTGTTCAACAGAGCAGGATGAGGCTTCTAGGATAATACAGAACCCAGAAACCATGATGTCACCCACCAGTACCACCAGTACCATCACCATCACAAAAGAAATACAACCAGAGAGGTTTTCCTGGCTCATCTTGAAGAAGGTATTGTCCTTAACATAAGATTCACAAATGATCTCTTAGATTGCAGTTGCTGTTTGTATAATATCTCTCCTTAAATTAACTATTTGGTGAACAGTGTAGAGTTCAGTCCAGGGTTTAAGCTGACTCATTCTTAAGAAGCTTCTGAAAATACCAAAGCGTCTGGAAATTTTCACCTGTGTTTCCAGATGAGAGAGGCTGATAACTAACCAGTAAATATGTAGATGCTAGAGAGGGTAGGTGGTCTTCCTAAAACATACTTTGGTTCTATTTCTCTGGAGCAGAACCCACTATAGAGATGCAATGTGGCTCCAGCAGCAAAGGCTCCTGGGAGCACTGTTCTGTCTGTGACTCCCTTCAACCTCACGCTGAGCTGATGTCTCAGACAGTGGAATGCTAGCGTCCAAAGACAAACATCATGCCCCAAGAAGGAGGTTAATGACTGTATAGAGTGTAACAACTGCCTGGTGTTATTTTTTAACTTAGAAATGCATTGTTCTTTCTGGGGTCTACCTGACTACCCATTGTATGGTTTTGCTATTAACCCCCATAAGAAAGGCCCCTGTTCTGGGAGGGGTGTGCATTTTGCCTGGCTTGCAACCACTGAAAGCAGCTGCTTTGCCTGTGTATGTAAGCTCCTATTAAAGCTCTTATGGCCTGACCAGGCAGTGGCACAGTGGATAGAGCATCGGACTGGGATGTGGAGGACCCAAATTCGAAAACTTGAGGTTGCCAGTTTGAGCATGGGCTCATCTGGTTTGAGCAAGGCTCACCAGTTTAAGCCCAAGGTCTCTGGCTTGAGCAAGGGGTCACTCGGTCTGCTGTTGATCCCTGCCCCCCTTCCCGGTCAAGGCACATATGAGAAAGCAGTATCAATGAACAACTAAGGTGTCACAACGAAGACTTGATGCTTTCTCATCTCTCTCCCTGTCTGTCTGTCCCCTCTCTGTCTCTCTCTGTCTCTGTCACACAAAAAAAGCTCTTATGAATCTGGATAAGGCTACATGTCAGTTCTTTGGGAGCTTTCCCCCAACATTCTCCTTTGGGTAAAACATTTCAATGGCACTCAGTACACTGATTCCTAAACCCGAGAACGCTTACTAGAATCATCTGAGGTGTTTGATAAAACGAGCGCTCCTGGGCCCATCCCAGATCTACTGAATCAAAATATTTGGGAATAAGGCTCAGGAATCTGTAGGGCTATCAGTCCCTCCGTGGAGTCTGATGCAGCACATCCGGAAGACCAGAGCTGGAAAACCCCCTGTCCATAGGTAAAGTTCAGGTTCATTGGCGTACATGGCACTTTCTGCTCTACGCTTACTAACCTCTCCTGCTTCTTCTTCAGAGATTACCGCTAAGGTATCCCACACCACAGCATCACCTCAGGTCCCAGTTTCCAGAATGTTCTATGTATGTTCAAGCCTCCCTGGCTCTCTTTCTGCCTGGAAGGCCCATCTCTGCCATCTTCCCGTGGAAGACCACCATCCTTCAGGAACCACGGGAACCACTTCATGCCCCTTAGCATGTTAACCCTTTCTGTGCATTTCCTATAAGAATTTTAAATTGTTTAGTTGGGAATATAGACTGTAAAACCAAATAGAATTGGGTTTTACCTGTATTTTCCACTTTCTAGCTCTATGACTTTGGCTATTGAATCTCAGTGTCCTCATAAATTGTTGTAAAAAGTAAGTATGCAAATATATGTAACTTGCATATAGAGTGCCTAGTAGAGTGTTTAGCACAGAGTAAGCTATCAGAATAATAGCTTTTATTATTATTACTATTATTAGTATTTGTATTCCCATACTATGATGATATTCCTCTTACACAGCGTTCAGCAAACTATGGCCTGTGTGCTAAACTGACCAACTGATTGTTTTTGTAAATCAAGTTTTGTGGGAACACAGCCACAGTTATTCACATATGCATTGTCTGTGGCTGTTTTTGCATTACAAGGGCAGAGTTTAGTAGTTGAACAGAGTCTATCTGACTCACAAAGGCTAAAATATTTACTCTTTGGCTTTTTATGAACAAAGCTTTGACAATCCTGCTCTAACATAATTCAATTATTTGTGTTCAGGTTGGTCTTCCCCACTTGGCCAACTGCAATTCAAGTTTTCATGGAAGACTCCTATTCATCCTTTAAAACTCAATCTTTCTAATTTTTGTATCCCCAGCCTTTGATACTTAATTTGTGTTTGGCAAAAGTTAAACTGAATGAATAATTCTTCAACCCACTTTAAATGCACATGTCTCCAAAGAGCTCCTAAGGCAGTGGTTCTCAAAGTGTGTGCCAGGATGCACTGGTGCACCCTAGAAGATTTCCAGGTGCTCTCTATGGTATTCCAGAGAAATACGTGCCTATTGGGGACCAAAACACCAACAGGGTTTTTGGAGTTTAGATTTTTGGGGGACAGAGGTATGGGGAATTGGCTGTTAGCTGACAGTCTTCCCAACCCCCCACCTCACTTGCCTGATTAGGTTGCAAAAGGCTGTTAAGCTGTGGTGCTGGATTGTTTATCCTACCCGCCATGTTCCCCAGAAAGACTGGAGGCAAGTTTCTTCTATCCTTTGTTTGGTGTAAAGTTAAGATGATATGTATGCTGGGAGTTTTCTGCACTCAACACAATTAAGAGTAAAAAGAGAGGAATTCTTCAATGTATTGATGAGGAAATGAGAGTTTGCCTTCCAAATATATGCCTAAACATCGAAGAAATCACTAGGACACATCAGGCTCATGTTTCTCATAAACACAATGTTGTAGTAATATAAGGTTAGAGTAATTAAATATATAGAAATATAAAAATATGGAAGATATATAAAAGTAATTAAAAGGATATTAAAAATAATTATTAAAATTAAATAAAGTTATGCCAATTGGATAGGAATTAATATAGTGGCTTAGTCCACAACTCTGTAATGTGATCAACAGACTCTGACTTTCAAGCAGGGTCCAGTTAGTATGTGTGTGAAGTTATACATAGATAAGAAGTGGCTTGGTGTTATTTACATTAGCTTTGTAAATTAATGAAAATAAGAACATCTTAAAAAGTGGTTTAATGTAAACATTTCAGTAGATTGACATAAAGGGGGTTCCCTGCAAGGAACTCCTTAAAAGGTGGTTTGAGGTGATAATCCTGTAGATTGACACCTGTTAGAAGGCATTAGCCAGAAAAGGTACTAAAGCTGAGGGGCTCCATGCTACAGTAGTCGCCCAGACTCCATCATTGATGTGGACTGTCTCCACGCCGCCCTGAGCTCTGACCAAAGCCAGCCGAGAGGACCGACGGGGCCCCCTTAAGCTGTACCCAGGCACCCCAAAAGTATTTGTGAGTAATAAATTGCCTGTGTGATTATTGCAACTAATTTGTGTGTTAGTCGTGTCTTTCCTCCGGTGGCATTTAACAGTAGCATCCTCATAGCTGCCTCAAGAGTAGTCCTGAAGAGGCTGCCAGCCCTGCTAATAAGCAGGAGTGTCCCACTGCACGGCGAAGTTGAATCAGGGACGCCTGAGCGACGTAGAGCTTGGGCTCTACTGGGACACACAAGAATGAAAAAACTTAACAAATTCCTGTCGGGACCTGCCGAATTTACTAAATCTTACTAAGAATGTATCTATCTATATATATAAAAGATAACTTTTTTGTCATTTTTTAACCCCTCTTTATTACAAATTCTAAAAAGCATAACTCAAAAAATGTAACATAAAATGTTTTTAATGTCAGAGTAAATTTAATTTTGTCATATTTATTTCATTTAATTACTAAAAGCACACTTGGACTTTATATATTTTCTTTAATATTTGACTTAATTATTATAACATATTTCTCAGAAATTTGTATATAGTGCGCCTACAATTATTTATAGGATTTTAAATGCGCCCCGACTTCAAAAAATTTGAGAACCACTGTTCTAAGGGGATGGGGGCAAGAGTAACTGAAAACCAGGGTCAACGTAATAGAGATGCACAGCTTGGGGACACCTGGGAGGTGAAATCAGGCGCTCTTGGGACCTGAGATCTTCCCTACAGCCCTGTTCTGAGCCTGCTCTCCCTCCTGGAACAGGGAGGACCTCACTCAGCGCACACAGATCCTCTCACTGCCTCCCTAGACCTGAGCCCAGCACCTGGACCTTGCAGTTGGAGTATGTTTCCCTGATGGAGAGGGGAGGAAAAGACCCTTCTAGGAAATTCTCTTTTCAAAGGTTAGTATACCTCCATTATCTAATAGGCATAAATGGTTGGTCCAAATGGTCTGACAACATTTATGGTCCTTACAGTGGGCAATTTGATATACTCACTGTTAATAAATGAACTAACTGATTGATATGTTTACTCTGTAAACTATTATTATTATTAATTGTTTTAGTTTTGACTTCCCATGACTTTGCATCTCCTGAGTGAAGCTCCTTTGGGGAAGAGAACTAGGATTTCAAAGCAATGAGGCCATCCCTTTGTGAGCTGGTTATGAAACCGCTCTGTGACCTTGGGGCGCTCATGCCTTTCTCTGGGCCTAGCTTTCAGCTTCTGTACAATGACTTTCCAGCTTGTGACTCCCTGAAGCCCTGGCCAGAGGGATGGCCTCCCCGCTGGGGTGAGGAAAGTGGTAGCTGACAACAGACAGTGTGGTTGAGCCTCTCTTCTCTTCCACATCTCTGCCCCGGCCTCGCATACGGCCCTGCCACCCCACTCCCTGGCAAACGCAGCAATTCATTTCTACAGCCCTTTCTTGAGGCTTAAAGAAGATACTTTAGCTCTGAAGCAGATCCTCAGGAGATAAGAAAATGTCACTGATGTGGTTGGGAAAATCTGAGCTGGATGCAGTGGAAACAGAGCTCTCCCTCGAGGCCACATGAGAAGTGCTTGAACGGGGCCAAGTCCATTCCTTCCTCCAGCCTCTGGGAGCCAGCAGTCCACTCCCTTTTCAGAACACCGTGCCCTCTCACCTTTCACCCCCCTGCAGGCACCCCCCCAGGCATAACTACTGAGCCTTCAGGATATGACTGGGGGAGGCAATTAGTCTTACTGGGGATTATACTGGCTTTTATTGATTTCCTTACAGGTGATTTATAACTGCCTGCTTCCTAAAAAAAAGGGGAGAGGGTAGGGCTTGTGGCCAGATGTCAATAAAAACACTCAAGAGAGTTAAAAATAAGAGACTGAGAAAGGGAGCAGAGACGGCAAAGGAAAGAGGAAGATAGTGCAGCCATGGTGGGAAGGCTCCTCAGCGCAGGTGACAGAGCCGGCAACCTTGGCTTTTAGAACCGATTGAGGTCTGCAGCAGCTTGCTTTGGGCTATTGTAAAAATTACAGAGCAAAGAAGTTACATCTTGAGCTGACTCGCCAAAACTGACCTGCCACTCAAAAGAGAACAAAATTAGGGTCAGCTCTTGCTTTTAAGATCTCTAATCTGCCCTGGCCGGTTGGTTCAGTGGTAGAGCGTCGGCCTGGCGTGCGGAAGTCCCGGGTTCAATTCCCGGCCAGGGCACACAGGAGAGGCGCCCATCTGCTTCTCCACCCCTCCCCCTCTCCTTCCTCTCTGTCTCTCTCTTCCCCTCCTGCAGCCGAGGCTCCATTGGAGCAAAGATGGCCCGGGCGCTGGGGATGGCTCCTTGGCCTCTGCCCCAGGCGCTAGAGTGGCTCTGGTCGCAACAGAGCAACGCCCGGAGGGGCAGAGCATCGCCCCCTGGTGGGCAGAGCATCGCCCCCTGGTGGGCGTGCCGGGTGGATCCCGGTCGGGCGCATGCAGGAGTCTGTCTGACTGCCTCCCCGTTTCCAGCTTCAGAAAAATACAAAATAATAATAATAATAATAAAATAAATAAATAAATAAAAAGATCTCTAATCTATGGCCATACCACCCTGAACACGCCTGATCTCTGCTGATCTCAAAAGCTCTCTAGAGTTCACAGGAGTCTTTGCATTTAACTTCTAATATCACTTTGCAAAAGAACTTCTCATGTGAGTACATTACCATACTGTTTAACAGCAGCATCTGGAATTAACTTTTGCTTTTCTTTAAAGCAGGCAGTATAGAGATTCTAGATGTTACATATGTCTATTCTGATGGCTGCTCATCAACCCTCCCTGATGTGGCTATAGAGTAAATGTAACCCTGATAAAATGAGTTCAAAAAACATACACAACCACACATAAAGATCCTTATTTATGGGACGATTAGCAGTGCCTTTTGATTCTGACCGTACGTCATTCTCATTTGGTGGTCATGGTAAATGAGTTACTTAACAAATTCTGGCTTCACTAGTTACTACTAACCAGAGATCATATCTTTCAGAGGAAAACCAAGATGGTTATTGTTATGGGCTGAACTGTAATCTCCCAAAATTTATACATTGAAACCTTAGCGCCCAAAACCTCAGAATGTGATTGTAGGGTAGAGGCAGAGCCTTTAAAGAGGCATAAGTGAACATGAATCCATTAGTGTAAGCCCTAATTTAATCTGACTGGTGTCCTTTTAAGAAGAGGAAACTTGGACACACAGAGATACACCAGGGATAAGTGTGCACAAAGGAAAGACTGTGTAAGATTACAATAAGAAGGTGGGCTCTTCAAGCCAAGGAGAGAGACCACGTGAGACACCTGGTTACCTGCTGACAGCTTAATCTTGGACTTCTCTAGAGCTGTGAGAAAATAGGCTTCTGTTGTTTAAGCTACCCAGTCTGTGATATTTTGTTAAGATGGTCCTAACAAACCAATACTGCTGTTGATGGAATTTCTTAGCAACATCAGGTTTAAGTTCAAGTCTGTTTCAAACATCTAAACTTTAGAATTAGGAGCAATAAATTTTGGGAAATAACTGCTTTAATATTTTTTTCTAGGCCAACCACAAACCTCCTTGCAGGACCTTTCTAATAACATAACAATCCTCTGAAGTAGGCCCCAAAGATTCAAGTTTTAAAAAATGTAAAACTATCTCTATTTGCAGATGACATGATCTTGTATATAGAAAATCCTGAAGAATCCACTAAAAAGCTATTAGAATTAATAAGTGAGTTTAGCAAGGTTGTAGGATACAAGATTGATATACAAAAATCAATTATGTTTCTATAGACTAGCAAAGAACAATCTGAAAATGAAAGTAAGAAAGCAATTCCATACACAATAATATCAAAAAATCACAAAATACTTCAGAATACACTCAACAAAAGAAATGGAAAAGTTTTACCCTGAAAAATGACAAAACGTTGTTGAAAAAAATTAATGAAGACCTAAATAGATAGAATGCCATCACATGTTCTGAATCAGAAGATTTCATATTGTTAAAATGGAAACACCCCCCCCACAATCCCTATCAAAATACTAGCTGCCTTTTCTTTTGCAAAAATTGACAAGCAGATCCTAAATTTCATGTGCAAATGCAAGAGACCAAGAAAAACCAAGTCACACCTCTCATTTTTAAAATAATATAAAACTATGGCCCTGGCCAGGGGCTCAGTGAATAGAGCATTGGCTCAGCGTATGGTTGTTCCAGGTTTGATTCCCAGTCAGGGAAGACAGGAGAGGAGACCATCTGCTTCTTTCCCCTTTCTCTTCCTTTTTCCCTCCTGCAACTAGTGACTCTATTGACTCAAGCATGGCCACAGGCACTGAAGATAGATAGCTTGGTTGGTCCCAATGAATCAGCCTCAGGTGCTAAAAGTAGGTCAATCCTTGAGCATTGGGCCCAAATGGGGTTGCCGGTGGATCCTGGTCGGGGTGCATGTGGGAGTCTGCCTCACTATCTCCCCTCCTCTCACCTAAGGAAAACAAAAAAATAAAACAAAGCAAACAAACAAAAAACCTACAGTGAAATAGTGTGATACAGGATACTATACAAGGATAGACACAGATCAATGAAACAGAATTGAGGGTCCATAAATAAACCCTTACAGCCTGACCAGGTGGTGGCGTAGTGGATAGAGCATCAGACTGGGACACAGAGGACCCAGGTTTGAAATCCCAAGGTCACCAGCTTGAGCCCAAGTTTGCTGCTTGAGCAAGGGGTCACTCAGTCTGCTGTTGATCCTGCCCCCCTTCCTGGTCAAGGCACATATGAGAAAGTAATCACTGAACAACTAAGGTGCTGCAACAAGGACTTGATGCTTCTCATCTCTCTCCCTTTCTGTCTGTCCCTATCTGTCCCTCTCTCTGTCTCTGTCACAAAAAATAAACAAATAAACCCTTACAATTATAGTTGTTTGATTTAGACAAGTGTGCAAAGATAAGTCAATGAGAAAAAAGTCTTTTCAACAAATAGTTTGTGGAAACTGGACATCACATGTAAAAAAATAAAGTTGGACCCCTTCCTTACACCATACACAAGAGTTAACTAAAAATAGATCAAACACTTCAAACACTTAAATGGCAGAGCTAAACTATAAAAATTTTAGACAAAAACATAGAAGTAAATCTTTCTGTCCTTGGGTAGGCAGTGCCTTTTATATAGATAAAACACCAAAAGCACAGGCAACAATAGAAAAAACACTCAGCTTTATAAAAAATAAAAATGCTTACACTATCAATGATCTATTGAGAAAGTAAAATACAACCCATAGAAAAGGAGAAAATATTTGCAAATAATATATCTAATCAGGGACTTTTATCCATATGTAAGTATATATAAAGAACTCTCACAAACCAATAAAAAGACAACAATTTAAAGTGGCCAAAAGATTTAAATAGACATTTCTCCAGAGATGATATGCAAATGACCAATAAAAAAAATGCTCAACATTATTAGCCATCAGAGAAGTACAAATCAAAACAACAATGAGACACTACTTCACACCCATTAAGATGGCTAAGATAATAAAGACAGATAAGAGCAAGTACTGGCAAGGATGTGAAGCAATTGGAACTGTTATTCATTGCTGATGGAAATGTAAAATGATACAGCCACTTTGGAAAACAAATTGGTAGTTCCCCAAAAGGTTAAACAACGATTTGTCATACAATCCACCAATTCTACACTTAGATATGTACCCAGAGAAATGAAAATGTGTGTCCACACAAAAACATGTACACAACGGTCATAACAGCCTTATTCATAATAACCAAAAGGTGGAGACAAACCACATGTTCAACGAGCTAACAGATGAACAGAAAGTGGTCTATCCATACAACGAAATGTTATTCAGCCATAAAAAAGAATGAATTATTGATACATGCTAAAATATGGATGGGCCATGAAAACTTTAGGCAAAGTGAAAAGGCCAGTCACAAAAGATCATATATTTCATAATTATATTTATAAGAAATGTCCAGAACAGAGCAATGTAGAGATAGACAGTGGCAGAGTGGTTGCTTAAGGTTGGACGGATGGGGGAGTGAGAAATGACAATTAATAGGTACAGGGTTTCTTTTGGGTGATAAAAATAGTGGTAATGGCTACACAATTCTCTGAAAATATTTAAAACCATTGAATTATACATCTGAAATGGGTTGATTGTAATGGTATGTGAATTATATCTTATAAAAGGTTTAAAAATAAAACTTCTAAAGAAGAGGAGGAAGGCCCTGGCCGGTTGGCTCAGTGGTAGAGCGTCAGCCTAGCGTGCAGAGGACCCAGGTTCGATTCCTGACCAGGGCACATAGGAGAAGCGCCCATTTGCTTCTCCACCCCTCCGCCGCGCCTTCCTCTCTGTCTCTTTCTTCCCCTCCTGCAGCCAAGGCTCCATTGGAGCAAAGATGGCCCGGGCGCTGGGGATGGCTCTGTGACCTCTGCCTCAGGCGCTAGAGTGGCTCTGGTCGCAACATGGCGACACCCAGGATGGGGCAGAGCATCGCCCCCTGGTGGGCAGAGCGTCGCCCCTGGGTGGATCCCGGTCGGGCGCATGTGAGAGTCTGTCTGACTGTCTCTCCCTGTTTCCAGCTTCAGAAAAATGCAAAAAAAAAAAAAAAAAAAAAAGGAGGAAAAGGTAGAGGGGGAAAAGGAGGAGAAGAAAAGGGAAAACTAGCTTTTGTCCTTACTACATTGTGACCAATCTGGACACGTTTTCTCAAACATAAAAGATGGAAGTTTAGCTAGAGGATTTCTAGTTTCCTTCCATCACTAAAATTCTGGAGTGTATGTAATTTAAGAAAACAGCTTGAAGAAAAGAAATGGAGTACATGTGAATATGTCTGGGATGGGGTTATGTGGTGAGAAACGAAGAGGAGACAACAGATAGACTAAGAGCAGCAATAGAAGGAGATGCAGGGACAAGGGACACGAGCTCAGAGAGACAGACACATAGAGACATGGAAACAAGACTATGCCCCCAAAGAGAGAGAAACTCACTGCGATGCACGTGCAGACCACTTGTCCATCTTCCTAGTTAGCAATCATTTACTGAGCACCTACGAAGTGCCAAGCTCTGCGTCTGGTAGTAAACCAGGTAGGCCGAGCTGAGCTCAGTGGTAAGAGACAGAGCAGCAGCCAGGCAATTACGAGTGTGGGTCATGAGAGTTGGGAGGCAGTAGTTCAAGATGCTCCAGAAATACACAGGGTGCATGCCTGCACATGTGCACACACACAACACACACTCACATACACCACACTCAACATGCAACATTCCCAAAAGTCAAATCATTTTTGCAGGGTTCTTCTAACAAAGACATTCTAATATATGTTGTGTTTTTAGAAGTATGGGCACAAATGAGAATGCCATCTTTTATTCTCCCCCTGGAGTCTCTGTGAAACAGAGCTCAAGAACAGGATTTATCCCTACATCTGGAGATGCCTCATACTCTCCTCTTCATCAGTGAGGTCTGGCTTCGGAAACAGAGCGCGGCCTGCTAACACACACCACACCAGCGCTGTTCCTCTGGGCTTTCAGCTGGAGAGCTCCCAGGACAAACTGTTCCACTCTCCTCTCACCCCATCCAGACCTGGCCCAGTTAAGGCACATGATGCCCATTTCCCCTGTCTTGTGGCTTCTCTGTGGCTGACAGGCACATGAGAGGGAATCTCAGCTCAACAGAAAAGCTGACTGTTCCCTGCAGGGTCCACTCCCTGTCCAAATCAATCAACTCTGACAAGGGAAGGCCAAAGAAGCTTCTGGATGTCTCTTGCTCTGATCCCTTTTCTCCGAACTTCAGACTTAGCCAGAGTCCAGGCTGCACAATTTGCTGAAGTAGCCGTCAGTCACAGCCTAAACGGCGGTCCATTTATTTGTATCAGTTTACGAAGGATTCTTTTCAGAGGAGTTAGTGTTGGGTGCATTGGGTGCTGTGTGCCATCCCATAACTAGAAAATGCACGGCCAGCCAGAGCCTGGGGTGGTGGAGGGAGGCACTGGCCTGCAGATTCTGGGCAGGCTGAACCAGAGCTGTGCTGGGAAATGGCCCTCAGGCCCTGACGACCTCCCCGGCAGCCCACCATTTGGAGCCATAGTGAATTAATGTGATCCAGGCTCCAAAAATAGTAGTCAGAGCATCTAAAATTGTCTTCCACCCTGGGCCAGGCTAGTCCCCTGGGAATGTCAGCATTTCTAGAACATCTCTATTCACCCAGAGTGCCTTTTGTCAGACCTCAGTTTGGGTCTGAGCAACCTTTATACTCGCTGGTTCCATTCACTGCTACCCAGCCCCCTCAACCCTGCATCATTTGCCCTGCTCCACAAACAGGAAACACTCAAGATTTATTATGCTTGCTGCTACCAAGCCAAAGGCCTTTAACCCAGCGTATGGCTCAGAAGAACAGAGAGGACCCCTTGGAGAGGTGGCTGGATGTCTCTCAGCCATTAATTGTGAATTAATTCCTGAAATGAAGCCTGGGGAGGCAGAATCACCTGGGGGTCCTGAGCTCTGGCTTGTTGCAATGGCAAATAAGCCATTTCCACAGCGGTTTATCTTTCTCTGACAAAATTTCCCAGGGAATTTTGTTATCATGAAGACTTGTCACTCCAAGCTTGCCTCCATGCCTTTGTACCTCCTGAGTTCCATGTGTGGAATGCCCTTTACTGCCTCTTCCCTGCCTAACCAATGCCCCGTCCCCCTCTCCTTTGATGCCTTGCTAAGGGTAGGGATGCTGTGGTGTTCATGAAGTTTGTCTGCAGTGAACACTTCTGAAGGGCCGCCAGGTCATTCCCGTGCCTAGAGATTCATACCACTCCTACTCAACCATGATTCCAGTTGCTCACCCATGGGACAGGAATGATGCAGGCAATGAGCATCTCTCCTGCCTCACGGAGACTGACCTCTGAGCTTCTAACAAGCAGCCGGGATCTATAACCACTGCACAGGCTGTCTGATTGAAATGCGGTTTGCATGTCTCTAGACTTAAAGATCATGCACTTTAGTTCTCATTTTCTTAACTGTCACTCTTGCCTGTGGCTCTCTTTGCCTCCCTCAGAGATGCCATGCAGCTCAGAACAGAGAAGGTACCTGAGGGGTAGGGATTGAGGACAAGCTTGTTTACAGCCTCAGTTTCCTCCTCTGAAAAATGGAGATAATTGTTTCTATGTTCGGATGGTTGAGAGGATGAAATGAGACATATAAACTACTTGGTACAGAGTTGGTGCTTTGAGGGGACATCTGAAATTTTTGCCCACTTAGCACCCAGTGCTCCCTTTTCTGGTAACAGGAGCACCCTCAGTGTCCCTGTTCTTGGGGCGGGGGGTGGTTGACGCCACTGTAGGAGTGAGCCTGTCACAAGCCCTGGCCCATCAGAACACCCCATGCCCCGGGCCTTGATGATTAACTGAGGCATAAACTTATGACTCAGACAAAGCCAATAAATTCAATTTGGCAACTTTTCTGAAACTCTTAGGGGATTTCTTGATTCCGGGGGTTCTGAGAGGAGAAGATGTAACCTGGAAACTGCAAGAGCCACGGTGCCTCCACGAGGGAGTGGTCAGCTGAGAGGAGATCCAATCCCAAGGACAATTGAAAGACAGAGGGAATGAGCCCCATGGGAATAGCCATATCTGAAACTGCGCTAGGCTTCCCAATTATGCGATTCAGAGAATCCCGGTTATTGTCTAATCAAATTTGAACAAGTTTCTGTTCCAAGTAAGAATCTTGGCTGATGCAAAGCCCACCAGGTTTGGCTTACCTTCCCCCTTCCCAATGACACTGCTGGGAGGCTGGGAGGGAGAGAACGTCCTTGACCCTGCGGAGACAATGCCATAGCTCACCTCCTTGTCCCCAGTTCTCTTTCCCTTCAGCCTGTCTTCCTCCACCCTGGTCATCTCAAACACGGGCTTAGTCATCTCACCCCTCACCTTACAGGACTCCTGGACTCCCTACTGCCTGGAAACCAAGCCCCCGTTTCCTCAGGCGCCCCTTCAAAGCACTTCACATTTGACCCCAATTTTCATTTTCTTCTCTTTTTTTTTTTTAATTGAGATATAACTGACATAAAACATTAGTTCGGGGTGTATAACTATTGATTTGTTAGTTAACATCTGTCATCATATATAGTTACCAAAAACTGTTTTGCTTGTGATGAGAACTTTTAAGATTTACTCTCCTGGCAACCTTAACTGCCTTTGAGCCTCTCTCTCAAGACCCTCCTCCCTGGCTCCCCCCCATCCTGTGCCCGGCCCCCACTCTGAAACATGCCTCCCACTCTCCCACCCTGTGCTTTCTGCAGGAAAACCTTCCACTTCTAACCTATCTGCCAAAAGCCCACCTACTCAGCGATCTTCTTTTCCAGGAAGCCTTTATAGATGGCCAAGGCAGAACGAATGTCTCACTTCCCTGAATTTACTCCCCTGTTATGTATAGCACCTGTCACTCTGTTCTTACGTGGGACTAATATACTGAATAGCCATTTTGAGAGCAGAGAGCATGTCTTACTCAGCTGTGAAACCCCTTGGGGCCTTGCACAAGGTTTGCCAACATAGGCCCTTGGTCAGTTTGTTGACACAAGACTTCAGCTTTCAGCAACAAAGTCTAATGCCCTGCCGCTCTCCTCAACCACACTCTAGAAGAGTGGATTCTGACCTTTGGGTCACATTCTTCACCAGAAAACGTTTTTAAAAGAAAAATTGTGGTAAAATACGCATAACATAATTTACAGTTTTAACCATTTTGAAGTGTACAATTTGGTGGCATTAAGTACATTCATTCTACTGTACACGACACTGCTATCTAGTTCCAGAACTTTCTCATCGCCTCAGAGGGAAACCTCAAATGCATTAAGCAGTTGCTTCCTATTTCTCCTTCTCCCCACCCACAATCTCTAGGCCCTGGAAATCACTAGTCTGCTTTCTGTCTCCACAGATTTGCTTATTCTGGACATTTCATATAAATGGAATCATACAATATGTGGTGTTTGTGTCTGGCTTCTTTCACTTAACACAATGTTTTCAAGGTTCATCTATGTTGTCGCATGGATCGGGGCTTCATTCTTTCTTATGACTGAATAATATAGTTCATTGCATGGGTATGTCAGATTTTGTTTATCCATTCATCTGTCGTTGGACATTTGGGCTGTTTTCCACTTTTTCACTTGTGAATAGTGCGGCTATAAACATTACTGCACAAGTTTTTATTGGAACACCTGTTTTCAGTTCCTTCGGGTTCGTGCCGAGGAGTGATATGGCTGGGTCGTAAGGTAATTCTGTATTTCTCAGGAAGCCCCCTACACTTGCCATTTCCAATCTTCACCAGCGTCCAGCCTCCTTGGCTGACTTCACCAATGACTTTGTAAAACCTGTTTATCTTGATTGCTGTCTCCAATGGCAAACCTTAAAGCGTGTTCCTAGTTTTTAATATTGACCTCTGGCTCTTCAGTGCTTTCCATTGACTAAGTTATACCCTGTCCACTATTTAATTTCCTCACGGCAATATTATAAGGTAGATATTATTATTTCTGTTTTCCAGATGAGGAGGCTGAGATCCAGTGGGGTGAAGTAACTTAACAAGGTCACAGCTGTTAAGGGCGCAGCTGATACTGACCGCCACCCCCCCTATCCAGTGACTTTTCCACACTACCACAGTGGCCATCTCTCCAATTTGCTTCTCTGTCCAAGGTCTTTTATTTTAAAAAAAGAATAACCTTCTGAAACTTCCATTCAGATTCACCATTGTTTAGAAATCCCCTTGCTAGGTTTCTGATCAATCAATGCCAGCACAGACTTCTGTACACACTGGGCCAGTTGGGACCTCATTTATAATCAAAACCTTTTTCCGAGGGCAGATTCTGCCTGTACTTTTGCCTTTTCTGGATTTTCTGGGACCTTGTGGAATCCTGAGTTAATGCTCCCTTTTGATGTTGATGTGAAGCTAAGTCTGAGTGTGGCCCACAAGCGAAACCTCAGCTCTTGAAATGTCCACCCTATTTTTCTGTTCACCCAAAATCAACCTGAGGATCTTCGTCTTTCCCTTCTCAGGGAGGATCTATGGCTTGGAGTGGGGAGCCCCCTGACCTCTTTGGAGCAGAGAAGAGGCACAATGACCTCCAATCTGACACAGTGGAATTGGGCCCAATTTGCTACTTGGAAGCTTCCAAACCTAGTACTTCTTACTTCCAGGTGGAACACATAGGAAACTAAAAAAGAAGGCAAGCAAAGTGGACAACAGATAATGATGACAACACTCACCATTCATCTCAGGTGTAATCATGCCCCTAACACTTTAGGCATATTCATTCATTCAATCCCCCAACTATACTGAGAGGTGAATGTTAGCTTGCAAATAAGGAAACTGGGACTTAGCATGGTGCTGTGACTTTTCCAGAGTAACAGAGGCGATGGGTAGCCAAGCGGGATTGGAAACAGGCTGAACCTATGCTGTCCACATTCCAGCCACTGTCTGCCTTTCACGGAGAAGCTTTCGGGGCTGGCCTGGCCCACTTAGCACCTGCCTTCTCCGTTCTGCCAGCAGTGAGGGCTTTCCAGATGCCACACCACCCACCTTGCATCCACGCAAGGAGGAATGTCCTTAGCCAGCTTCTCCCAAAATCTGTTCTCTGCAAACCCCATTCTCGGTGATGGTGTGAACAAGGAGCTGTGAAAACACAGGTTTCCGCGTTTCAATACATTTGGGGATATCAGCCTTTTCCAGGTTTCTGTCCTGCAGGACTTCCTAGCCTTCAAGAAGCAAATATGGAAAATAGTGATGATAATAAAAAGTAGCTATGTACTATAAATCTGCAAGAGGGAGAGAAAGTGTAAAGTATTTCCCACACTTACTTGACCAGGGAATGGTTTTCCAAAAACTTATCTCATGTGTCCTCCTCAAAGCTCTAGTTAGAGCCACTCTGAGATTAGTAAGTGTCCAGGGTGACAGAGCAGAGGGGGTGTGCACATGGGCTCTGGAGCCAGGCCACCTGGGGTCCTGTCCCAGCAGTGCCACATGGTGGCTGCATGACCTTGGGCAAGTGGCTTCATCTGTCTGTTCCTCAGTTTCCTCACTTGTAAATCATGGATAAAGATATTCATTCAGATTACGTAACACACATAAACTTCTGAGAACAATGTCTGGCACATAATCGGTGCTCATGAAGTGTTAGCTGGCATCTTGCATCCCTCCAGAGCTGTGCTGAAGGGCGTTTCCCACACCCATGGGGGGCATAGCCCACACGTGGCACTCCCGCCCCCAGGGCACAGCAGCCTCGCTTCATAAAACTGCTCAAGGAAGATGGAGTGAAGCAGGTTAAAGACGGTCACGGCTCCCCAGGAATCACCCTGCCTAGGGTGGCTGGGAAGGGCTTCTACTTCTGCTTCGTTGTTTCTTCCTCCAGACAGATGCTTAAGGTTAGAGACCGAGATTCTAAATCCAACTTACTTTCCAGTGGGATCTCGAGCTTCCATCCCTATAACATAGAGTGGAACAGGCTTCTAATCTGGGGACAAGGCACAGAGAGGGGAGGGGTAGAGCAGTAAGCAGGCAGGGAAGGCGGATGGCAAAGCAGGGAGAGGACAGCACCAGTGACGGGGGTAAGTATCCTCCCTTTTGGGGGAAATGGGAGAGGGTGCTTGGAGAGTAAATTAGGCTAATCACCAGCAGCTACCGCAACAGACCCATAATCTTACATCTAATGCGATTTGGGATGGCCACCTCCACCCTCTAGCAAAATGTTCTGTAATAGAAAACTCTACATGGAACATATACTGCTCACAAAAATTAGGGGATATTTTGTCATTTGTGAGCAGTATATATCCAGCATTGAGTGGGTTGCCAAGAATTCCTGTATGATGCTGGTTGCCAAAGCCATTTTCCTCTGGTGCCCAACTGATACTTCCCTCCCCCTTGTCACAGAAGTAAGAAAGACCCTGGGGGAGGGTGTGCCTTTGCTTCTGAATTAATTCTGTCAGTTTTTCCAGGACTTCTCACTTACTTTACAGTTCCTTAATTGCCCGCCTCTGGGAGGCCTCAGGCTCTGCGGGAGCTGGTATTTGCCGTACTAATTCTCTGCCTGTGGCAGAGATGGGTAGCACTCCTTGAATATTCCTGCACATCTCTGCATTTCCCAGAATCCTTTGCAGTTGGTTGGGGCTGTAGAACTAGGTATGGCCAACAGACTGTGTTACCTCTGGGTTGGGGCAGATCCCTCGCCTCTTGCATCCATCTCTTCCTGTGTTGAGATGGCTCTGGAGGCTAAGTGCTTACTGGGAAGCTGGAAGAACTAATTGAGAAGCAAATACAGCCCCTTTCCCTAGCTTCCACTTCTCCACTGAGCGGTGTAAAAGCACCGATTGGATAAGAGGACAGCTTTGGCAGACAGGGCCATTCAGGAAGTGTTAGCATTTACGTGACCATTTAATGCCAGATATGTCTTCCATATAGGATTTTCTGTTATTAAACTCCTCACTGTAATTTGGAGTACCAGTGTGACCTGTGATTCAGGTATTCCCAGCAGTGTCATGCACACTGTGAGAGGCAGCATGTCTCAGACTACAGTGTGAGCACAAAGTACCTGAGGGCCTTGCCAAGCTGTGGCTCTGACTCAGCAGGTCTGAGGCTGCACTCACGAGCCTGCGTTTCTAACAAGCTCCCAGGTGACGCTGATGCTGCGGGTCCCGGACCACGCTCTGGATGGTGAGGTGGTGGGGCAGGGCTGACTTATCCAGGAAGTACGATAGGAGCAGTGCCCAGTCAGTGCTCATGAAAATGTTCTCATTTCTTTTAAAATCAGAATACAAAATAAACTATTTGGTCAAAGCAAATGTTTAAATAGATCCTATTAATGTATGTATTTATCTACACCAACAGAGTTATAAAATAAATCTCTTAAGTAAGAAGTCAACGATAACAAACATGCCTAGGGCCTGTAGAAATCCTAACATGGTGCTGTCCCTCCCTGTGTGGTGGGAGGGGCTGTGCTTCCTTCCTATCATGTGCAAAACTGTGAAATCACAAAACATCACACAGGTAACATGGCCCCATGGTTCTCCGGGGAAAGGACAGGAGATGTGGTCTGAGCACATGCCTGCATCTGCTCAAATTCTCCACATCTCTGGCCTGACCTGTGGTGGCGCAGTGGATAAAGCGTCGACCTAGAAATGCTGAGGTCGCCGGTTCGAAACCCTGGGCTTGCCTGGTCAAGGCACATATGGGAGTTGATGCTTCCTGCTCCTCCCCCCTTCTCTTTCTCTCTCTCCTTTCTAAAATGAATTTAAAAAAAAAAATCTCCAGATCTCTGCTTATGGAGCTCCTAGAGGTACCCCAAATTCTGGTGCCTGTGAGGTTCATCTCTTCCAAAGAACTGAAACCCCGTCTCTTTGTCCCTGCTCCCCAACTCCACAGGACAGACACACCTCCCTGGAGCTGCAGCCGAGCGCAGCTGGCCTGTGGTGTGAGAGGAGTGGGACCAGGCTCCAGAGACTGCTTTTGTTAGTAACAAACAAAAGACTATCATCTCTGATCTGAGCAACAAACATCCAAAGCATGAGTCAAATGCTTTGTTAATAAGAGAATGAATAGGCATTCCCTTTAGCAGTAAATATTTTCTTAAAAACACAGTGTTCCATTTACTTTGGACATGATGCCAGTTCTGACTGTCCCTAAAGGCACAGCATGGGGCTTTTAGAGAGTGAACAGTAATAGCTGACTCTTCTAACGCACCTGCAGGCCCTCCTTGTCACAGACAAGGTATCTGACACAATTATCGCTCCGGGATAGCTTCATTCATGCAACTACTGGAATGAATCACTGAGCTTTGGTGGGTGTATAGTTCCCAGATGAGGAAAGCAAGACCTGAGAAGGTAGAAGTGGTTTGCTCAAGGGCACAACATTTAAGAAACGGAGCCAAGCTGACATCCTGGGACCCCCGCTTATATGCTAGCTTCATTTCAGCTTAGAAAGTGGCAACAGGGATGGCTATGGCAGACTCTCACTGTTTTTTCTCTTCCTTTTCTCTTAAGAGTGAGCAGCCTTCAGGGAACAGACATTCTGTTGTACCACACCACCCCCCATGCTCCAAGAGTCAAAGAGGCCTGCTGCCACCAGAGGGCACTACAGAGAGCTGGGGTTTGGGTAAGTCTGCTTAATTTAATGGTAGAAAGCCTAATTTCCTGCTGATATAAACCACATTCTCCAATACGAGCTTTCTCTCATAAGGGTGATATTAGACTGACTTTTCAACAAGCCTTATAACTTAGAGGGAGGAGGTGATTTTTACCGGGCTTCCTTAGAGACCTCACCAGGTACCAATGGCCAGTCATCTAAAGAATAAGTCTGCCGCCCTCTTGGGGCATTAATGGAGGTGAGAAGGGGACCCAGAATTTTGGGTAGTCAGAGCTTCAAACTCAGTGCAGAGTCTCCTTGATGGACTTCCTGAAGGGGAACACCTAGAGGCTAGAAACAACATTAGCTAGCATTCACTGGGTGCTAAGAACAGACCCTGGGTTGAGGAGTTTAACCCTGCCATCATTATCTCTGCTTTATAGGGGAGGAAACCGAGGCTCAGAGAAATCAGGTGTAGCTTGAGGTGTCCAGCAGATCAGCAGCGGCGCCATCTCCCGCTGTGACAGAGAGGGAGGAGCTGGTAGGCACTGAACTTGCCTCTCAGCTCAAGGCCGGTGCTCTTTTGACCACGCCTGTATAAGCCAAGTCAAGGGGTCTTCAAGTTTTCTTCTGTTTCTGATGAACCAGGAACCTTGGACTCTCGGGAAACATCCTCCCTGTTAGCCTGTCAGTGGCAGAATTCCCCATAGCCTCCATGTGTCCCTTTTCCAAGCAGCCACCATGCCCTCTGCACCACATCCCAGGCCTGCAGCCCCGCGGTGGGCAGTGTATCTTCTCGTCCTCTCAGGCTCTCCTGCCAGCCTGCAGGTTCCTGATGTTCCCGGGCTTTGCTGGACTGGCTCAGCTTCCGCCCACCTGCACTCACTAGTGCCCCTGCTTATAGGATGTGGTTTCCCCCAAGTCAGTGTTTCCTAAACTTGAGTCATCTGCACACCACCCTCAAATCTCTGCCACATCTGTGTGCCACCTATACATTTATTAATTTAATATTCTTTAACTTGGCTAGCAATGAACCAGAAAGCCAGAGTTGAAATCCCAGCTCTGCCTGACTGGTGGTGGTGCAGTGAATAGAGCGTCAACCTGGGACACACAGGTCCCAGGTTCTAAACCCTGAGGTCACCAGTTTGAACACAGGCTTGCCAGCTTGAGGATGGGGTTGCTGGCTTGAGCACAGGATCATAAACATGATCCCAAGGTCACTGGCTTGAGCCCAAAGGTTGCTATCTTGAAGCCCAAGGTCTCTGGCTTAAGCCCTTAGGTCAAGGTACATATGAGAAGCAATCAATGAACAACTAAAAGTGATGTAACTGCAAGTTGATACTTCTCATCTCTCTTCCTTCCTGTCTCTCTCTCTCCCTCTCTCTTTCACACACACACAAAAAGAAAGGGAGGAAGGGAGGGAGGGAGGGAGGGAGGGAAGGAAGGAAGAAGGAAAAAGAAATTTCAGCTCTGCCATTGACCATCTTTGTGTTGTTGGGCAAGTTTCTTACCCTCTCTGTGCCTCAATTTCCCCATCTGTATAACAGGAATAATAATAGTAACTACTTCAAGGGGTTGGTGTGAGGACCAAATGAGATATTTCAGGTAGAGCATCAGAACAGCCCCTAGCATGCAGTAAGCATTCAATAAGCGTTAGCTACTCCTGTCATTACATTATTTAAAAAGGAAACTTTATATCCCAACTATAAGTGAAAAATCTATACCACTTATACCCCAAATAGAGAAGAGCTGTAAAAGTGAATTAAATGAAAACAGTTATTAAATTCTAGCTATTGTCTGGCAAAAGCTCTAGATCCAAAGCTTGTTCTCATTGTGTCAAGAAGGAAGACAAGCAAGTGTCCAAAAGGTGTACAAAGCACTCCAAGCTCAGACAAGAACAACTTGTCCTGATTTGCCTGGGACTTTCTATTTTAGCGCTAAAGGTCCTAAAGCACCCTCACTCCTGGGCTACCTCGGATGAAGGGTTTCTCCTCATCTGAAGGACTGAACAGAGCTTGAAAGGGAAGAATGTTCTCCTGATGTGAGTGTACGTGCTTAGCTGAGTCAGTATTCTACTTATCATCATCTTGCACCCACACCATGGGCCACACCAAACAAGCCCCCCTCTGAGAGCCAAATTTCCAAATTCCATAAATATATGGAAAGGCCATCACGTGTATGCCACTGAGACTGTCCCCAAAGAAAACCACATTTGTAAATGCCTAATGAGAGGAATAATGATTAAACTGCTGCACAGCTAAAATTATTCTATATTAGACAACCATTGAAAAATCATGCTTTGAAGTATCTTTAATGGCATAGAAAAGTGATCATGCTAGAATGAACACTTTAAAAAAGCAGGCTAAGATGCCCTTCATTAGGTGAGTGGATAAATAAACTGTAGTTCATCAGACAAAGGACTATTATTCAGAACTAAGCTAAAGAAATGAGCTAACAAGCCATGAAAAGGGGGAAAACTTAAATGCATAATACTAAGTGAAAGAAGCAATCTGAAATGGCAATATTATATACTGCTCACAAAAATTAAGGGATATTTCAAAATGAATATGAGGTGATAAAGAAGCATTTGATTTTTTTATATTAAACAAGAACATCAGAAAAGCAAACAACAAGTCAAAGAATGTTGTTCAATTATGCAAATGAGATGCAAAACCAACTTTTATTTCATTGGTGAAAATGCACTATACAAAAGGCTGAAAGTACTGGAGTTTCTGCACATTCCTTGACTCCCTAATTTTTGTGAGGAGTCTATATAATTCCAATTATATGACATTCTAGAAAAGGCAAAACATTGGAGTCAGTAAAAAGATCAGTGTGGCCCTGGCCAGTTAGCTCAGTTGTTTAGAGCACCATCCCAAAACACCAAGGTTGCAGGTTTGATCCCCGGCCAGGGCACATATGGGAAGCGACTAATGAATGCACAACTAAGTGGATCAACAAGATGAATACTTCTCCCCTCCCCCTCTCCCTCCACCGCCTTTCTCTATTTCTCTAAAATCAATCAATTTTTAAAAAATGAAAAGATCAGTGTTTATGGTTAGGAGAGAAGGGGGGATAAATATGTGAAACATAGAGGATTTTTGAGGCAATGAAAATACTCTGTGCTATAATGGTAAATACAGGTCACTTAGACATTTGTCTAAACTCACAGAAGGCACAACACCCAGAATAAATCTCAGTGTAAACTGTGGACTTTGGGTAGTAATTACGGGTCAGTGTAGGTTCGTTCGTTGTGACAGATGTTCCTCTGTGGCGGGGCAGGAGGGCGGTTGACCATTGGGGAGACTATTCACAGGTGGAGGCTGGGGGTGCACACGACATCTCTGTACCTTCTACTCAATATTCTTGTGAACTTAAAACTGCTCTAAAAAGACAAGTCTTTAAAAATTGTTTAAAAGAAGACTATAAAACCACAGATAGTAAGACCATATAAAATATAGAGACATTGAAAGAAAGAAATACCATAGTATTGATAATATTTTTCTCTGAGTAAAAGGATTCTAGAGGGATTTTTTTCTATTTCCTTGTATTTATTTTCAAATTTCTTATTTATACTAATTTCTATATTTTCTAAGAAAGTTTAACAAAGAGCATATACTACTTTTATTATCAGAAAAAAAATTTTAAATAAAAAACACTAAGTAGAAACTGACCAGAGCTGATTAAGCCCAGCCTTCATAAACTGTTTTTCACCTTTGTGGCCAACTGGGGGAGAGGTTTTCTGTCTGGCTGACTGTCACCTGCTTTCCTTCTCCCCTGGAGAAGGCCCTCACAGAGAAGTCAGGGCTCATCCAAGGTCACTTTGCCTCTGCTAAGGCTCCGAGTCTGAAGGCCCCACCAGTGACGCTACCCTGGGTCTGAACTCAGTGCCTGGCCTCCAAGGCCCACAGGGCAAGCACCACATCCCCTTTTCCTCTGCTGTTAAGTTTTCCATCATTTGGCCTGTGACACTGGATAACTATCCTGAGAGCTGGGTTACCATCTAGAGGCAGGTGGTATCTAACACGGAAAGTGCCTCTTTCAGACCGAAGCGGCCTGGCTAGAACCCCCGCTCCTCACCAACCAGGTGGGTGCTCTTGGGCATGTCACATCCCCTCTTTCAGCTGCAGTGTCCTCGTCTCCATCACAAGGATTAAATTAAATAATGGTTCTAGCACAGCTCCTGGCACAAGGTGGGAACTCAATGTATATCGATTTTCTCTCCCTCCTGTTACGCTTACTTTACAAAGACTCGGTTCTCTAGCTCCTTCCCCTGACTCCCATTGCTCCCCAAGGGGCAGGGGCAGAGTCTGGGACTCCCAGGTCTCTCCTCTCCATCAATCCATGCCTCTGTTCCTCCTCAGTCAGCAAATCCCTCTGCTGACTGTCAAGCCACAGAGAAGGTGGCTGAGGGGACAGCCCAGTGGCTCCATGGGGCTACCCAAGAGAGATGGCAGGGTATGGAGGGGGTGGATTACTTCAGACACCCACCTTGCCTCCTCTCAGGCCAGATTGGAAGAATCTGATCAGCAGGCTGACATACCTCATAGACCCACGACCCTGTTTAACCCTAATACACTTTATGAACATTATGTTCATTTCTTCGTAAGGAAAAAAAATGATCCTGACCATGATATACTTCCAGCACATTCTGGGTTCAGGGCACACAGTGGAGAATGAGACAGGTCTCTGCCCTCACAGGGCTCAGTCTCCACTCCTGCTGGAGGTGTGGGATGAATCTATCCACCTTTATTACCAAGACTCAGAGGGAAAAGGTAGGGCCTGTTTGAGAGTCTAAGAATTGTACATGTAGTTCAGTCCACCAGGCACAAAACTTGGCTTCCTCTCACAAAGACACACAGAACCCCTCATCCTGACACTATGAACCCCCCTGAAAATTAGTTTTAAGTGGAAGGTATTACATGGTCCTAACAATTCTCATCCAAGATACTAAATCCCTTGTTCTGTCACTTGGTGTCTGCGTGGCCTTGGACAAGTCATTTAACATCCCCTAGTCCTAGTGCTCTTACCTGTAAAACTGAAGTAAAGATTTCTCACTCGCAGCATTACTGAGAAGAGCCCATGATATCACATGCAGAGAGCCCCAGGAGCAGTGTTGGGAGAATAGGTGCTTCCTTCCCTGGCCTGGTATCAACCAGAGAGGAACAGAGCTTGATACGTAAGAGCTGAGCCTCCAGAGACAGTCAGCCTGGGGTCAGATGCCAGTTGTGGGGTGACATCTTTGTGTTAAAATGTCCCCATCTGCAAGATGAGGGTAGTAGTAATGATCCTTGCTTTGTAGGGTTGTGGAAGTCTTAAATTACTGCATGAGGCGTGCTTAGAACAGTGTTTGATGCATAGTAAGAACAATGTGTTTGCTTTTTTTTTTTCTTCCAGAAACATGTTGACAGAGATCATTGATCATGTTGTAGCAATTGGCACATGATTATATCTCCCAGATGATCTTAGAGGGAATACAGGAATGTCTTCCTTACAACCCAGTATATAAGAAGGTACATCAGCTGTGAACACACACACGCACACACACACACACACACACACACCACTGAATCATGGACCAACCAAATATAATGATGACAACTGTTTTGTCCATTAGGTCAAAATTCATAAGACACATTCAAGGCAGAAGTGTGCTCACTCGCATCTGTGATGAGGGGCAGGAGCACCAGAGGTGGAGTCATACAGATTTGGGTTCGAGTCCTAGCTCAGCTCTTTCTTAGCAGTCTGACCTTAGGCAAGTCACTTAACCTGAATTTCCTCCCCATAGAAGTGTTGGGGTGAGGTTGGGGGAGTCAACTCCACCCGTTTCATCAGTGGTCCATTGCCCCCTGGTGGGGACAACATAACCCTTAGCTGGCTCTGACTCCCTAGTGCTCCCCGCCTCACAGTGCTGGGAAGCTTCCTTCTTTCTCCTGCAGGAGACCCAGCTCAGACAAACCCATAGGCTGCTTTACTTCCCACTAAGACCCCCAAAGAGCACCCTGAAGAGTTTTAAGAGAACAGCAGCTGCAGAGCTCTGTAGGCTGGGGTGCTGGCCGGGGGTGCCAGACACCCCCCTCTGTTTACTCAAACTACAGAGCATGGCTAGGCTTTGCAACTGGTTACTGAGCAGGAGGGAGCCAGACAGCTGGGCCCCTCTCTGGCTTCTGCTGAAGGCCAGCCTGAGTGCCCCTCACTTTGGAATAGATTCGACACTGAGCTCCCGGAGGTGAGCAGGGCTTGGGGCACAGACTGGGCAGCCAGCCCCTCCTGGGAGCAGGAAAAGAGAACAGGGGGGCAAAGCTGGAGGTAGGAGAGATGGGGACAAAGATGAAAACAGGGTCTGTGACCCGTACACAGACAGGAGGGGCAGGAACAGAAACAGGGCAGGGCAGGGGTAGAGACAGGGCCAGGCCGGCACTGGGACAAAGGGGAAGGGGAGCGGGCATGGGCTGGGTGGTTGGGGGCTGCAAGAGGCTCAGTACACAGAGCAAGGCTGGGGCTGGGGGAGCAGGCGGTGCAGGCTTGCATAATCTGGGGACACTGTTGCCCCAGAGGGGCCCACAGGAATTCTGAGGGTGGGACCTCCTGTCAGAACCCACATTTTCACCCTAACCTGTGCGTGTTTTCCAACAGCAAGCAAAAGGAGCATGATTTAGTTAAGTTAGGACTGGCAAGATTCACTTCTTATTTAAAAATTAGGACATAAATATAGTCGGCTGAAACGTCACCCAACAAAGCCAACACCCCTGGAAAGTTAGAGTCAGGCGCCCCCATCCCAGCACCCTGTACCTTTAAGGAGGAGAAGTTTCCCTCTGTTTCCTGGGCTGAAGAGGCAGGTTATTCTTGGATATAGCAGAACTTACCTAAAACTGAGTTATTCCCCTTTCCTCCTCTGGCCAGCCTCTCTTCACTCTGGGGAGCTTTTACCATTTAAGGTCAATGTTACATCTGGCTCCGTCTGGAGCTCAGAGCTGAGAAGCCTCTGGCTGTGGAGCCTCTGCCGCCTGCCTCCTCCCAGGGGCTGGGACTTAGAGCCCAGAGCTCCTCTGGGAGCCCCCTCTGGCCCGGCTCAGGGGGCTAAGGCAGGGGAGGCCGGTCAGGCCAGCCCAGGGCTCAGGGCAGGCTGGGCCCGTGAAGCAACAACTCACTCTGGGCCCCTCCTGTGGGCACCCACGGAGCCCATGGCAATGCCCATGGGCAGCTCATGCTGCTGGGCACTGTCTCGGCCAGACAGGGACCAAAGGAACCCAGAGGAACTCTGCAGATCCGCCTCCTTGCCTGTAATCTTCAGCCAGCATGTGAGCCTGGATAAGACCCTGGCCCTGGGCCAAGAGAAACTGGGAACATTTCCTGTCCTGGGAACTTGGGGGCTGATCCCACCTTGAACCTTTGGGATTACCAGAGAGAAGGGCCTGGGAGATACATCTATTCAGAGACCTGGCATCAGCTCCAAGGGCTTCAATCCCTGCTCCTCTGCTCAACAGTCTACCGGTATTAACATTGTGGCACCTCAGTCTCCTCATCTCTAAAGTGGGAATAACAGCAATTACACCTCACTCACAGGGTTGTAGGAGAATTGAATGAAACAACAGTGAAAGGGTTAGCACAGTGCTGGCATCCGCATCTCATAGGTGCTGAGTCCCACGGTTTGTTTCCTGCTCCTCCCTAGACACCGTGAGGAAGGGCTGCCCTCCTGCAGGTCCACATCCTGTCCGTACTCCTTTCTCACCTATCTTGGGTACAGTGCCCACCTAGAACCACAACTGTGGAGCTCCAGGTTCTTGGCAGGTCACATGGGGGCTCCAGCCTTCTCCTAAGATTAGAGACTGCTCAGAGAAGTCCTGGTGACGGTTGCCAGATAAAATACAGGACAACCGCTGAAATTTGAATGTTAGATAAACAACACATAGCTTTTTAAAATATAAGTGTGTCTAAAATAGTGCATGGGATGTACTTCTACTAAAAAATAGGGTTTGTTTTTTTTTAATCTAAAATTCTAATTTAACTGCACATCCTGTATTTTCATTTGCTAAATCTGGCGATGCTAGCCCCGAGCCAGCACATGTCCCAGTCATGTTGACTGCTCTTGGGATTGGTGCTTCAAGGCCTGTGGGCGCAAGCCCTCTTATTGACAGCTGCCTGGCTGTGCACGGTTGTTGGCTGCGGCTCCTGGTCATAAATCAGGCACCCCAGGCATGACAGGCTTTCTCCACTGACCCTGGTCCACTGTGCCCCCATCCCAGCCCTCCTACAGGCATCTAGTCCTGGACTATCTCTCCTCCCTGGTTGTTATGAAAGAAATTCCTGATGGGAATGCAGTGCATGCTGCCTATTATACCCATAAATAATTATATTTTTGTAGCTAGAACCAGAGGAAACTGTCCTGTGTACTAATCATGCTTTTTCTCAGGTGTCTACACCTACCATCTATGCCAGGGGTCCCCAAACTACGGCCCGCGGGCCGCATGCGGCCCCCTGAGGATTTATCTGGCCCCCGCCACACACCCAGAAGGGGCACCTATTTCATTGGTGGTCAGTGAGAGGAGCATAGTTCCCATTGAAATACTGGTCAGTTTGTTGATTTAAATTTACTTGTTCTCTATTTTAAATATTGTATTCGTTCCCATTTTGGTTTTTTACTTTAAAATAGGTGTAGTGTGCATAGGGATTTGTTCATAGTTTTTTATAGTCCGGCCCTCCAACGGTCTGAGGGACAGTGAACTGGCCCCCTGTGTAAAAAGTTTGGGGACCCCTGATCTATGCCGTGTAGGCTTCCACCAGCAAAACCCCAGGGTGGTTAACTACTAAATTGCAGGGATAAGTACTAGAAGGAGTTTACCGAACTTGTTAGCACTGTTTCTCCAACTTCATTATGCATTAGAATCCCTAAGTGTGAAGCTGTTTGGACCCCTCTTCCAGAAATGCTAATTCCATGGATCTAAAGTGGGACCCAGAAATCTGTATTTTAATTCAGGCCCTGGAGTGATACCTTTTTTTAAAAAAATTATTGACCGATTTAAGAGAGAGAGAGAGAGAAGCATTGATTTGTTGTTCTACTTAGTTTTGCATTCATTGGTTGCTTCTTATGTGTGCCCTGACTGGGGATTGAACCTACAACCTTGGGGTATTAGGACGATGATCTAACAAACTGAGCTACCCAGCTAGGGCCCTCGGGTGATTCTTATGCTGTTGGTACAAGGACTCCACTTTAGGAATGATGCTCCAAAGACTGATTTGTGAATTCAACAAGAATTACTTGTTGAATTTAGTCAATGTAGAAACATTGATTAAAATGGAACCGAACGGCTTTGTGTACATTTGAAGGAGGATGTGTGAGTGTATGTATAAAAAAAAAATGTGTATTTATATATTTTTTCTTAAGTGAGAGGAAGGGAGATAGAGAAATAGACTCCTGCCTGCGCCCTGACTGGAATCCACTGAGCGATCCTGGTCTGGGGCCAATGCTTGAATCAACCAAGCTATCCTCACCGTCCAGGGCCAACACTTGAACCATAGAGCCACTGGCTGCGAGAGGGGAAGAGAGAGAGAAGAGGAGAGGGAGGGAGGAGAAGCAGATGGCTGCTTCTCGTGTATGCCCTGACCAGGGATTGAAGACTTCCGCATGCTGGGCTGACGCTCTATCCACTGAGCCAACCAGCCAGGGACAACTGTATATTGAGCACCTACTTTGTTTCAGTCACTATATTAGGTGCTCTCTATATATGTATTTATCCTCAAAATTGCCCTGTGAAATAGAATTACTGTATGTTTCCATCAAAAAGGAAACTGAGACTTGAAGAAGTGAAACAACTCGCCTCATGTTCTACAGCCAGTAGGTGGTAGAGCTGAGAGGTGAATTAGGTTGTTTGGCCCTAAAGCTCTTTCCCTTGTACCATACCTCCTTCCATTCAGGCAGGACTTCATAAACCAGGGTTCACGGATCACTTTCAAGGGTCTCTGAGCCAACTAAAAGTGTGTACAAAACACTGTGTGATTTGTGTTTTCTTTGTGTATAAGCCCATAGCTTTCACCAGACTCACAAAAAGGTCATCAAATAACTTTGAAAATCACCTCATTAACACAAGCATTTCATTAGACATATTATTGGTGGGTGTGTAGAAAGGAACAAGCTCTATAGAAATCAATTTAGCATTATCAAGATGATAAGGCTGATATCCTTTGACCCAGTTCCACTTTAAAGAATTTATTTTAGAAACACACTCCCACACTTGGGAAATGACAAATGAACAAGATTATTCATTGCAGCTTTGTCATAAAAGAAAAAAAATTAGAAACAACATAAATGTCTACCAATTGAGGGCCATAAAAAATGATGGGGTACAGCCAAAACAAAGGATAAGGCAGCTTTTTGTGTACTGATATGAAAACCTTCCAAGATATATGGTTAAGTGGGAAAAGTAAGATAATATAACAGTCTATAAATATACATACATAAATATATTCACACATACACACTCACAAGTACATATATTATATGTATATACACACAATCTCATTAAAATTAGTGCAAGAAAGAAATGACATTAACATTAGTTGCTCATGGGAGAGAAACTAATGGAGGGAAAGAGTATCCACCATCTACCTTATTTATACATTTAAAGTTTTGAATCATAAGAATGTTTTTTAGTATATTTGCTGCCAAAGTGAGCACATGAATCATAAGAATAAATCATGTTTACATCCGAAGATAAATAATAAGACAAAAATATTCCTGTGGGCAGAGATTTCATCAATTCATCCTTCAGCACCACTTCCTCCAAATGTCAGAGTATTGGTATGAGCCTGACTAAAGGTGTTTTTTTTTTCTTTACTTTTTATTTTGGAATAATTACAGACACATGGGAAGTTGCAAAAATAGTATAAGGAGTTCCATGTACCCATCACCCAGCTTCCCCCGAGGGGTGGCATGGATGTTTGGGTATCAAAACCTGGAAGTTGGCCTGACTAGGCGATGGCGCAGTGGCTAGAGCGTTGAACTGGGATGCGAAAGGACCCAGGTTCGAGACCCCGGGGTTGCCAGCTTGAGCGCCGGCTCATCTGGCTTGAGCAAAAAGCTCACCAGCTTGGACCCAGGGTCACTGGCTCGAGCGGAGGGTTATTCAGTCTGCTGAAGGCCCGCGGTCATGGCACATATGAGAAAGCAATCAATGAACAACTACGGTGTCGCAAGGAAAAACTGATGATTGATGCTTCTCATCTCTCTCTGTTCCTGTCTATCTGCTATCTGTCCCTATCTATACCTCTATCTGACTCTCTCTCTCTCTGTCCCTGTAAAAAAAAAAAAAACACCTGGAAGTTGGCATTGGTACGTTACTGTTAACTAGACTATAGATCTTATTCTAAAGGTTATTTTTTAAAATATAGCCCTCTCACTGCTCATTTATTCATTTTAAACATGTATTGAGCACCTTTAGTGTGCCAAACATCATGTTGGATTATGGGATGCAGTAGGGACACGTCAGGCCCATCCCTGCCTTCATGGGGTGTAGACTAGCAAAGGCACTCCCTATATTCAGTGGGAATAGCATCACAGAGGCCCAGGACTCAGCAGTGCACAAGGAATGCTTACCACAGCTCTAAAAAAAGGAACTGTGTCCCTTGCTGTCCTGGTCATGGAGCTTCACAGCTTGCCTGAAGCTTTTAGTCCTTAAAAGAACACGAGCAATTACTTAGGCTATATTTATCCCCATTCCTGGAGCCACACAGGGATTTGGCCTCGCTCTACCAAAATCTTCAGCTCATCACTCAAGCCCATCAGAGATGATCATGCATTCTCAGCATTAAAACAGAGGCCAGGAGGCACACTGGCATGCTGCTCAGGGGGGCACTTCCCATAGGCCATCTAACTCAAGGCCAGGGAAAAAATGTCAAAGTCCCAGGCCAAAAACACATCCTATGGCCAAGGCAGGAGCAGCAGCATCTTGCCAAGAACACTGTCAACTCAGGGGCTGAGTGCTGAGAGGACTGCAATGCCACTTTTGTCCTCCCTGTCCCACGCATACTGTATAGAGACTCTGTGCAATGCCCCGCAGTAGGTCCTGGAGGAGTAAGTGGACAAATCAGTGGCCAAACTAGCGGGAATTGCATCCAGGTGACAATGAGAGGTGTCATTTACTGAACTTGATGCCAGATACTGTGTCAGCAACTTCACATTTAAGGTCTAGTTCAGTTCTCACCTAATCCGTGTGATGCAGGGCTTCTCATCACATGTCTTATACGAGAAATCTGAGCTTTGGAGAAGTCAAGGAGCTGACCAGTGCCTTACTTTGCAATCCCAAATTTCCCTAATTCTAGAGTCTGTGGGTATCAGGTTCAAGATGCAGACTGGGAGCATAAGCTGTCTCTTTTTTCTCCCAGGATCCCATTAAAATGATAGCAAGGGACTCCTTAAGAATGAATGAATCCTTAGCTACAAAGAGACTGAAGGGGGCATGTGTGAACACATTCTGGGACTGACAAGAGGATAAAGGAATTATACCTAATAAAGTCAAGAGGAGGAAGCCCCAGCCTAGCCCCAGACAACCCTCCAGAGAAGGGGGCTCAGGTGCTCTGGTGCCCCAGAGAGGCCCTGCAATGGAAAAGCCAGGTGTGACAGGGACAGAAATGAGATATGTAACAAACATAAAGGGTACAATTGAAAGCCTATGGACAGAAGGGGCTGAAAAGAAACTACCTCCAGTAGTTTTTGTATGCAGCATTTGGACTAAATGCCTTCAGGCTAAAGGAATAAAAGAACTGTAAGTGAATATTGAGTAGAATTCTTTTTGCATAGACATGAGGATTAGCAATTCTGAAAATACTTTCTCTGCATTCCAGGATTAAGTAAATTAGTAAATATATTGTTAATAATGAGAGTCCACGTTCTCACTGTCAAAGGAGAGAGTTACAAACACGTAAAAAAAGAAAACAGAATAAGCTATGCAGTGCTGTGTTGGAATTGCAGTATTGGAATAAACTGGATGGATGGATGGATGGATGGATATGTATATATTTATATATAGTCAAACAGACCTATGTGCATAAACATACATCTCTTTCTTAGCTTTGTCATTGAAAAGGCCTGGAAATAATGATGGTCCAGTAGCACTGAGCACACTGTGCACACAGATTTTGGTTTCTAAATACTGTTTTCCAATAAATAGATCTAGAGCTCCTTGGAGAAATGAGGGCTTCTAGGGATGGGATATAGAAAGTACAAGATGAGGCTGGAACATCTTTTGTTTTTTATTTTTATTTATTTTATTTTTCCGAAGCTGGAAACCGGGGGAGACAGTCAGACAGACTCCCGCATGTGCCCGACCGGGATCCACCCGGCACGCCCACCAGGGGGTGATGCTCTGCCCCTCCGGGGCGTCACTCTGTCACGACCAGAGCCATTCTAGCGCCTGGAGCCAAGGAGCCATCCCCAGCGCCTGGGCCCGGGCCATCTTTGCTCCAATGGAGCCTCGCTGTGGGAAGGGAAGAGAGAGACAGAGAGGAAGGAGAGGGGGAGGGGAGGAGAAGCAAATGGGCACTTCTCCTGTGTGCCCTGGCTAGGAAACGAACCCGGGACCCCTTGCACACCAGGCCAACGCTCTACCACTGAGCCAACCGGCCAGGGCCTCTTTTGTTTTTTAATAGGGAGAGTGAAAACGCAATCCCCACTATCACACATTATGCAGTCGAGTTTCCCACATTTGGAGAAATCACAGGGGTCAGCACATCCAGAGTGCAATGGAGAAGCTTCACCCTGGAAAAACCACATTTGTGATCATGGTATAGTTTGGAACATCTCATTGTGCCCAAAAGTAGGAAACCTCTTCAAGAGAGAAGATGGTGACATGTCAAAAGAACACAGAAACACTTACGGGGTCTCTCATGGGCCACATCTGAAACAATACGAACATCAAAGTATCTAATGATAGCAAAGGATTATAAACCATTAATAAAATAAGAATCCACAGTGGTCCTGGGGTTGGCTGGGAGAGAGAGAATCCTGGCATCCTGACTTTCCTTTAGGCTAGCCCTGGCAGGAACAGTTACTGGAAAAATTGTGATCCACTTTCTCCACTCTGTCTCAAGAGTGTGACTTACTCATGTTGACCTCGAGAAGATATACCTGTATACCTGTCAAAAAGGGTCCTTATAATTAACTGAGACCAAATTCATAATCAGAGTCTAGTCACCATTATTTACAGAAGCCTCCCACACACACACACTGCATATCAGGGAAAAGCCACAGACTGAGCTGCCAAGAATCTGGCACTGAGTTCCTACCTTCTGAGCTGAACTTTATAACAAAGTTCCTAGAACCATATTTCTACCAATGGGCTGAGACCTGCCCCATCCAATTGAAGCTGTGCAATTATATCCTTATTTTCATATTTACTGACAAATCAGAGAGGCTCCATAACAACTAATCAGAATTGTGCGGTTCCAACCAATTAGGTCAGTGCTATTTGGACCACACCAAATTGTGCAAATTTGGATTCTTTATTTGCATAATAATGGACCAATCAGGGACCAGGATGGGCACCTTCTCCTTATAAGCGGGCCTCCTCTTCACTTTCAGTTTCTGCAGAAGGCTGCCTTTTCCCAGTTTGCAAACTGTTTACCTGAATAGAGTTTTTCCTTTTATGAGCAAAACACGGGCCCTGGCCGGTTGGCTCAGTAGTAGAGCGTCGGCCTGGCGTGTAGGAGTCCCGGGTTCGATTCCCAGCCAGGGCACACAGGAGAAGCGCACATCTGCTTCTCCACCCCTCCCCCTCTCCTTCCTCTCTGTCTCTCTCTTCCCCTCCCGCAGCCGAGGCTCCATTGGAGCAAAGTTTGCCAGGGCGCTGAGGATGGCTCTGTGGCCTCCGCCTCAGGCGCTAGAATGGCTCTGATTTCGGCAGAGCAATGCCCCAAGATGGGCAGAGCATGGCCCCCTGGTGGGCATGCCGGGTGGATGCTGGTCAGGCACATGCGGGAGTCTGTCTGACTGCCTCCCAGTTTCCAACTTCGGAAAAATACAAAAAAAAAAAAAAATCAGATGAGCAAAACACAACTCTTGCCCTCTTGGAGCTTATGATATAAGACTCAAGAAAGTAAGAAATACCTATGACGTAAGGTGCATGAAAGTGGTTGCAAGCTGCCTGTCAGTATGCTTGGGTGGGGTGTTATTAGTAAAACTACTCTGTAAGGAAGAACATGGTTAGTACCATGGGTGGGCTGGGGTGCGATCACTGAATTGAACCAAATACTGTATTCCAAGGAAGAAGTGAGGGCATTGAGAAAGTTTTACTCTCTGGAGGAGTTGGAATTTGAGGCAGTCATGAACCCAAACTGGTCAAGATTTCAAGAGGTGGAGAGTGGATCCAGGAGGGTGTTTGTAGAGGAAGAAGTGGCATGGGCCCAAGAATGGCAGTAGGAACATGCTTAAGAATTCAGTGGCAGAGGTGCTGTCATTGGGCTGTACTGAGTGGGGCAGACTGTGAAAGAGCCTTGAACCTCAGCCTTAAGAGTTTGGACTTAACCTTCATGGGGACTGGGAGCCCCAGAAGGTTTCTAAGTAGAGACAGTGTATACTGAGAGCTGTGATTTAGTTGGATTGTTCTAGGGCATGGAGACAATTCAGGATCACTGTTAAATGTCCTGGAAATACAGAGTGGGGTTTTGAAGCTAGACAGATTCCAAGGAACTATAGCGAAGTTATTTAACTTCTCTAGTGTCCATTTCCTCTTTGTTAAAAATGGGTACCATGGCCCTGGCTGGTTGGCTCAGCGGTAGAGCGTTGGCCTGGTGTGTGGGGGACCCGGGTTCGATTCCCGGCCAGGGCACATAGGAGAAGTGCTCATTTGCTTCTCCACCTCCCCTCCTTCCTCTCTGTCTCTCTCTTCCCCTCCCGCAGCCAAGGCTCCATTGGAGCAAAGATGGCCCGGGTGCTGAGGATGGCTCCTTGGCCTCTGCCCCAGGCGCTGGAGTGGCTCTGGTCGCGGCAGAGCGACGCCCCAGAGGGGCAGAGCATCGCCCCCTGGTGGGCAGAGCGTTGCCCCTGGTGGGCGTGCCGGGTGGATCCCGGTCGGGCGCATGCGGGAGTCTGTCTGACTGTCTCTCCCCGTTTCCAGCTTCAGAAAAATAAAAATAAAAAATAAAAAAATTTAAAAAAAAAAGGGTAACACTGGGGATTATCTTCAAAATAATGAACTGTTGTGGCCTGGGCACTGGCCAATTAGAACGGATACCAGTGGCTGTCCTGCTGGAGTATATGGGTCCTACAGGTTCCCTGCAATACCAGGCATCAACCCTTCAGTTGTCAGATCATGTGAAAATCCACAGAATCTTGGGAAGAGTCCAGAGCAGGTTGGGTGATGAGATCAGTCAAGGGTCTCAGGGCAGCAACTCTACTGCTCACAAAAATTAGGAGATACTTCAAAATGAATATGAAGTGATTAAAAAAAAAGAAGAAGCATTTGATTTTTTTTTTATTAAACAACAACATCAGAAAAGCAAACAAATCAAAGAAAGTTGTTTGATTATGCAAATAAGATGCAAAACCAACTTTTATTTCATTGGTGAAACAGCACTATACAAAAGGCTGAAAGTACTGGATCAGCACATTCCCTGATCCCCTAATTTTTGTGAGCAGTATATTTACCAACTGATAGGGAAATACCTCAATATTTTAACAATGCATAGTCATAGTGGGGTGGTTGAGCTGAATATTAGCCTGAGTGCTCCTGAAACACCCCAGAAAGATGAGGCTCTCAAGAGGGAAAAAGATGTCAACAATGACCAGGTTGAACAACTGGGCATATACTGAAGTCATTTATGGAGCTGGGAAAGTGAGCTGATGGGACAGGAGTACTAGACTCAAGAATTCCATTTTGGACATGTTAAGTGTTAGATAACACTGGAACATTCCAGTGGAGACACACTTGGACAATGGAACGTGTGAATCTCTGCAGAGGAGTGGTCACAGCAGTCATGAGAGTGGACAGGAAGAGACAGACTCAGTGAACTTGTGACCTAACTGCATGTGAGATGAGAGGATTCCAAAGTTTTGATCCCTGGACAGGTACAGAGAATATTAATGCCACAGTGAAGCCTGGAGCAGGAGAGCATTGCTAAAGGAGGAGGTGAGTTCGGTTTGAGATGCTGGTGGGATACCCAGAGGGAGATGCCCAGAAGATAGAAATACACGATTGCAAAGATCATTGCTTAAGAGAGGTCCAGATTGGTGGAACAGATTTTAGAAAGTTGGATCTCTAGGAGAACTTTAAGTCACAGGTGAAGACTGTGAACCTTTGAGAGAGCTGTTTAAACAGTTATGGGGTTTGGTGAGGTAGGTTTTGGATGTGATGGCAATGAGGCTCAATTTTTCATTACTCACCAACCATGTGCTGACATGAGTGTGTGGGAAGAGCTTAGGAGGATGTGGGAAAGGATGGAATGTGATTCCAGGATGACCTTAGAAGTCCCATAGAGGATGGAGGTCAGAGGAGGATTTCAGAGAAAGGCGTTCTGCTCTTTGGAGAAGTCTAAATGAGTTTTTCCCCTCCTCTGGGCCCCCTGTACCCTGTGCTGACACATCCATCAGAGAAAAGCTTTCTATGGCTCACATACCTGCACAAGTCATAAATAGACAAGGCTATTTGTGGTGGCTGGTTGTCATTTGGGAATTCTGGTGGCCCCAAACCCCACCAACAGCACACCCAAAGAGGTAAGTAGAATCAGTATCCCAGCCTAACTGTATTTTATGCAAAGCCCACTGGAATGCTGGGACACACCAAAGAGAAACTGAAATGTAGGCATCTGTCACTTGGTGGTGGGACTTTTCTGCCTCCCCAGCCTAGTTGTGAGGAACTTAAAAGACAGAGACCCTAGGCAAGTATCTTTATACTACTAATAACAACAATGACAACAGTGGTGCACTGAGTAGATATCAGGTGTCAGGCACTGTGCTAAGCCCCTCATATGGATAATCTCATTCAATCCTCACTAAAGTCCCACGAGGTAGGCATGCTATTATCAACATCAACCCACCCTAAACATAAGGAAACTGAAGATTGGCGGTGTTAAGTAACTTGACCAAGGTTACCAGTTACCAAATAACAAGCCTGGATTTTGATTCAGTCAAACTGTAGGACTATTACCCCATACTGGCTCTTTGTACAATGGCTTTATTGCGTAGCTTAATATCTGAGACATGTTAGGTGGTCCGAAAATGATGGCTGAATTGACTTGAGAAGAATGAAAGAAGCAGTGACAGCATCTAGGTCTTTGAGGAAATATTTTAGCTGATTTGTGGATAGAGTGAGTCAATAGGGAGGAGGATCCTAGGGAACACCAGTCTACTGGGAGCCACATCCTTGCTAAGAAAGAGTGGAGGCCTTGCCTGACCTGTGTTGGTGTAGTGGATAGTGTCAACCTGGAATGCTGAAGTCGCAGGTTCAAAACCATCAAGGCACATACAAGAAGCAACTATGAATTGATGCTTTTCACTCTTCTGTGCCACCCCCCACCTCTCTCTCACTCCCTTTTCCTCTATCTCTCCTCCTTACCCCCCTCTCCAAAATTAATAAATAAAATAAAAAGAGAGAAAGAGCAGAAGCTCAGTGAATAAACCAGTGGACACTTACCTGCTGGGCTCTGCTCAGTTCCAAGCACAGAACAGGCCAGGCAGAGAATGAAATGAGATCTGGGTATGTGCCCAAAGAGACCACTACTTGTTCTGCCCATGGGAAGATGAGACCAGCTTGGAAGGCTAGAAAAGCTATAGAAGCTCACGGGAACCAGTGCTGGTCAGGAAGGGCTTTATGGGAGAGATAGAAACTCCAGCTGGACTTCAAATACTGAGTAGAACAGGGAAAGTCAAGGAAGGAAGGAGTTTCAGGTTGGGCTGACAGGTGAGCAGAACTGGGGTGAGCAGAACCTATTGGCCAAAAGGGATGGGGAAAGTGTAGAACTCCTTTAGCTGCAAAGAACAGAGGTCTACTCTGGCTGGCTGAAGTGTAAAGGGGGCTTGTATCAATGACAACTGACTCCCCACAGAACCCAAGAACAGGAAAGGAAGTACCGCCAGACCTCAAGGGAGCAGAGAGCCAGCAGGACCTGGGCCCCTACTCCGTGTATCTGTACTAATGTTTGTATCCATCTGTCTCCCAAAGGCCATGTCCTTCTCTCTCTCTCCCTTTCTCCTCTTTGTGAATCTGATTCTTCCTCTTTTTCTCTCTACTCCTGTTTTTTCTGGATACTCATCTTGTTATGTCCCAAATGGCCTCTCCTCTCCAGCTCTCTTCTCCCCTCAATCAACTGACAACTATATTGTTTTAGATTCTCAAAAGCATATGGCTTAGCATATGTGTGTAAGCCAGGTCTCCTAAGTTACTACCAACCTTAGGTGCAGTTATCTCTCTCTGATTTAATAGTCTTAGCTGGGCCATGAGTTAAATATGGTGGCCAGCAACCTCAAATGCTGATGTCATCTAACCAGAAGTTTCTTTATTCAGGAGATTCTGACTTCCTATGGCCAGGGCAATAGATCTCTTTGAATACAACTGTGGTAGCTCTTGTAACAACCACATCATTTATGTGGCTCATAGAAAATCTGTGGTGCACTGAGACTCCCAGATCTTTATCACAAGAAGTGAGCTATTCCTACCTTGCCCTCCCATAAACTATCCTGAGTAACACTGTAGCCTCGGCCTCTCCTTCAGAGACACGATTTCTGTGCTGGTGCCATGAAACAACAGACTGTTTATCTCACCAAAAGAAGAGTCAAACCTTTCTCAGATTCTTCCTTCTTGCTTCACACGGTTTTTCTTTTGGATGGAAAAAGGGAAAGAGATGTGAAGCAGAAAAGGATTTTTGAGGTTTGCAAGTTGACATTCCACCATTAAATTAATGCTAACAAAAGCTCGATTTCACTAATCCTGAAAGGAACTTGATCTCCAGATGCACTGAACTTGCTGGTTCGATGCCTGCACCACGAGGCCTCTTCTACAGCCCAAAGTTGGGTGTTTTTTCTTTTTAAAACACTTTGAAGTTTCAAAGAGCATATATCACTTTTTAAAAGCAAACCCAAAAAACTTTTGTAAGCAGCTTTGTTCAAGTGAAAGCTAACTGAATTAAATAGAACAGTCCCCTTTCATAATGATAAAAGAAGAAGAAAGGGGGGGGAGGGAGTGGAGGCAGTGTGGGGATGCATTTGTTCCTCCTCATCTCCCTGATGTGTAACATTGGGCTGTTCGAGGGCTTCGTTCTCAGACCTAGATTCTTTTCTAACCACACTCACTCTCAAGAGCATATTATCTGAGCTCATGATTTAAAATGCTGTCTATACTCTGAAGACTCTCAAATGTTCATGTTCAGTCTGGGCCTCTCCCCCAAACTTGAAAGTCATCTATTCCACTTCCTACTCAACAGCTCCTCTTTGGTGTCTCATAGACAACTCCAACTTCACCCATCTGACTCCCTGTACCGACTCTTCCCTCATTCCTCCCCATCTCAGTAAATGACAAGTCAATCCTCAGGTTTCTCAAGCATAAAACATGAGTCATTCATGACCCCTCTGGCTCCCCCACATACCCCACAGGGAATCCATCAGAAAATCCTGGTAGCTCTACCTTCAAAATATGTCCAGAACCTGACCATTTCTTACTACTTTTACCACTCCTACTCTGGTCTAAGCTACCATAATTTCTAGCCGTGTTACCAGTGCAGTCACCCCCTAACTTCTCTCCCCACAAAGAAGGCAAAGTGATTCTTCCCAATTATAAGTTAAATCACATCTTACTTACTTTGCACTAGGTACCATACACAATGATGTGTACACATCACTTATTCTAAAAACATATTTTCAAAAAATATTTGGTCTGCATTTTCCAGTTAAGAAAATGAAGCTTAGAGAAATGAGATAGTATATATAAGATCACACAGCTGCTCTATGAAAGAATTGGTCCTGAACACTCTGAGATGCTCTTTCCTTCACTCTTGTTGCTAAAGACGAATTCTATCCGCCCCCCCCCAACAGTATATCTCTTTCTCAAAGCTGCCCAATCAAGTCAATGCAACCTAAAGTCAAGTTCATGAAAAGAGAGGTTAATAAAATCAGGTAAGTAAGGATGAAAAAAAAGTTGGAGGAACACTTCTGTAGGTGAGTCTTCTTGACAACAGTTTACCTGCACAATTTATTCCATTTAATCAGTAACTTCGTCCAACTTATGGCTTGATGTACCAGAAAGAAGGTTTTCTTTTTTTTTTTTTTTTTTCATTTTTCTGAAGCTGGAAACGGGGAGGCAGTCAGACAGACTCCACATGCGCCTGACTGGGATCCACCCGGCATGCTCACCAGGGGGCGATGCTTTGCCCCTCTGGGGCGTTGCTCTGTTGTGCCCAGAGCCATTCTAGCGCCTGAAGCAGAGGCCACAGAGCCATCCCCAGCGCCCGGGCCATCCTTGCTCCAATGGAGCCTCGGCTGCGGGAGGGGAAGAGAGAGACAGAGAGGAAGGAGAGGGGGAGGGGTGGAGAAGCAAATGGGCGCCTCTCCTGTGTGCCCTGGCCAGGAATCGAACCCGGGACTTCTGCACGCCAGGCCAACACTCTACCGCTGAGCCAACTGGCCAGGGCCCAGAAAGAAGGTTTTCAACCAGGTGTCCTGGGGTCACATGAGGATAACACCAACAATATTTTCTCTCCTTTCCCTCCTTGAGATTCTGGGCCCTGTCACGTCATTTATTTATTTTTTACATCATTCTGGGTGCAATGTTCCACAGCCTCAGTACCTCTTTTATTTCAACAATGACAAAAATTGCACAAACAAATATCTGAGCACATCCTCCAAACATGGATAAATGTCCACGCTTCAGAATTCGCAAATGCCCCATTCAATCCATTTGTTTTTGTAACCTTGAACTTTCACATTTAAAATAAACCATGTACTAGACAAAAGAATTTACGTTGGATCTGAGCCTTGTTTTGTGATCTTCCTTCCTTCATCTAGATTAAAAGCAAAAGACATCTTAAAGCTTAAGATTTCCAGGATGTGGAGGCCTGTTTGGGATTGTCCAAAGGCTAGTTTTGAGGGATGCTAGGGACCTTTCTCATCTTTCCTGGGTGGGAAAAATGCCTGTTATTATTATTTTTTTCCTGAGTGATGAAAGCATTCTGGGAATGGAAAACTGCAAGGCAGAATTTGGAGGTGGGACACATGGACAATGGGTTTCCCAAGAACAGCAAGAGCCCATGCTGACAGTGTGCCCCCTCAAACGTACATAGCTTTGGCAGCCACCTGAGCTCTGCATGTAAGTTGTCATCATATGGCCCACAGGAACCTGTTTGTGCTTTAAATGTGGGTGTAAGAGGTTGAGCTAGAGATTGTAGTAAGCGAAAATATGTGATGTGAACCAGAAAGGCTTTGAGAAAAGAAAGTATTTGCTATTAAGTAAGACAGCTCAGAATACAAGAAGTGAAGCAGTAAAGTTCACCGAAGTGCAGAACCAGACTTAATACCATCTTGTGACCAAGCCCCCCAAATACCACAGATTACAGAGAAAAACAGGCTAGGATATTAGGGGCTATAGTAAAAGGGATTTACCAGGAAGGGAGAAAATGGGGATCTATAGGGTCAGTGGAAGAGAGCGGGAAGGAAAGCGTTTTATTCTTCCAGAATTCTGAAGACCCACCAGAGTCCTTAGGGAACATGGCACATGCTGCAGAGGATAACCTTTGGCCAAGGCAGGGACCCAAAGCCACACTTACTATCAATAGCTTACTATTCATTTACTTATCAACACAATAAACATGTATCTTTTCTACTTCCTCCTAACTAGTCTACTTGTCTCTACTTTTTCCTCTTCCAATCCAATCCCTGCCATAGCTGAGAGACACTTCTAAAATGCTACTCTGTTGCTTACACCCTCTGGCCCAGGACTCTGCCCCTTGCACCAAGAACTCCTCTTTGAGTGCTGCTAAGTCTGGCCGCCCCCTCCTGCTTACAGGATCCGCTGCTGACTTGGGAACCTACACAGACAACTCCAGTTGGGTTAATATAAAAATCCCATCCTAAGAGCCAGAGTAATGGCTCCTTTTATTTGTATTAGAATAATTCTATTAACTTTGGAGGTTTAACCTTATTTTTTAAGTTTTTAGAAGAGGAAAAAGGAGAGTAGGATGAATGATACTGCCTCATTGCCACCCCCATTTACCACTTCACTCTGTCTTCAGCCCCTCTCACTGAGGTCTCGATATAATATCCACATGGAACAGAGAGACTACTAATGTAGATTTCAAAAAAAAAATACAATCTCTGCTATGGTTAGAAGTAGGAGTAGAAAACCACATTGAGATAAACTGAATTTCTTTAATCCACACAACAATTTATAAGTAGGCTGTATTGTTACCCCTATTCTTCAGAAACTAAGATTTTAAAAGGTGACACACTTTCCAAGGATGCACAGCTAGTAGATGCAAGTCCAAACTTCACTCCAGAATTGTCTCTCTAAACCGCAGCATCTGCTTGCCTCCCTAATGCCACCTCTTTAGCCTCCTTTCCTCTTCTAGTTTGACTCTATTTCCTTTCTCATGTCTTTGTCTGTTTTCCTCTTAGACATTCCCTCTGCAGTTCTGGGAGCCTTTCCAAAAAAGGATCCCTACTCTCCATCTCCACATCCTGGAAATCAGGACTTAATCTGCCCAGGTCCAGCCTCAAAGATCGAGGTTGCTCTGGAGTTCTCTGGATACTATGCCCCTCCCTCACCTGCCCAGAATGCCCACCTTCCCTGCCTGGAGTCCATCTCTGGCTACAACTCCCCTGCCCCTTCCATCCCACACTGTTAACTTCCAGATCGGCTAGACAAGGGTCAAGAAGAGCAGAGCCCCAGAAGCAGAGACTAACTTGTCCCAATTCATAAAAAGAGGTCCCCAATTCTAGAAGCCAGCCTATATACAGTGAAGAACAACTCAGAAATTTTTTTAAATTAATTTTAATGGGGTGACGATAAATCAGGGTACATATGTTCAGTGACAACATCTCCAGGTTATTTTGACATTTGATTATGTTGCATACCCATCACCCAAAGTCAAATTATCTTCTGTCACCTTCTATCTGGTTTTCTTTGTGCCCCACCCCTCCTCCCCCTCTTCCCTCCCCCCCCCCATAACCACCACACTCTTGTCCATGTCTCTGAGTCTCATTTTTATGTTCCACCTATGTATGGAATCATATAGTTCTTAGTTTTTTCTGATTTACTTATTTCACTCCATATAATGTTATCAAGGTCCATCCATGTTGTTGTAAATTATCTGATGTCATCATTTCTTATGGCTGAGTAGTATTCCATTGTATATATGTACCAAAGCTTTTTAATCCACTTGTCCACTGACGGACACTTGGGCTGTTTCCAGATCTTCGCTATTGTAAACAATGCTGCCATAAACATGGGGGTGCATTTCTCCTTTTGGAACAGTGCTATGGTGTTCTTGGGGCATATTCCTAACAGTGGTATAGCTGGGTCAAAAAAACAGTTCGATTTTTAATTTTCTGAGGAATCTCCATACTCTTTTCCACAGTGGCTGCACCAGTCTGCATTCCCACCAGCAGTGCAGGAGGGTTCCCTTTTCTCCACATCCTCGCCAGCACTTATTCTGTACAACTCAGGAATTTTAGAACACTGAAATATTCCAAAGGCCAGAGTCTTTCTATTTCAGGCCCAGATTGTGCAAGGCCTTAAAGCTACCCTACGTTTGGCATTTGGGAGTCAACAATTACCTTTTCATCGGAACAAATGGCGTCCTTAGCTGTAGAGGGATGCCCACATCCTCTGAACCCAAAGAGTAAGAAGACAGATTGGTGAGAGATTTCTTTATAATTTATAAATGTACTTAAATGAAAAGTCTCCTGATGACCTAAAATTCATACTACATTTGGTTTTGTATTCAACAAAATCACTTGTATAAACAAAAATGAAATGACATGAAATTGGAATTGTGCCCGCTCTCCCCCCCCACCCCACCCCCACACACAATTAACCTGTCAACACAGGCTTAGATCTGGATGCTTTCTTTTAGAGTAAATCATCTCAACATGTGATCACCTACTGTGCATGACTTAAATATAGATTTCTAGATTCTACTCCAGATTTGGGAAGGGAGGGGGTGGAGTTCAGTATTCTGTCACTTGTAAAAACCTTTATAAAAAAAAATTCCTGCTGAAATTTGAAAAGCACTGTCCTAACTAATGAAAGGCAAAACAAACAAACAAAAACTAATGAACTTATGTGAAATGGAAGTTTTGGAATCCCCCTAATGCCATCGACCACAGTATTCCAACCTTCCTGTGCAGGGACAAGTGATGGGGATCAGGGTGCTGACAACCAGGGTGCAGGAGAACATGGTAGACCAGTGAGACAGAATATGTATCCAGGCTATAGGCCACAATTCTACAAGGGCCCTCCTTGCCAAAAACATCCCAGCGAGGACCCATCGGAAAAGATAAGGAAAATCAAGAAAATGAAACCCACCTGACCAGGTGTTGGTACAATGAATAGAGTGTTGACCTGGGATGCTGAGGACCCAAGTTTGAAACCCCAAAGTTGCCAGCTTGAGGGCAGGCTCACCAGCTTGGGCATGAGGTCACTGGCTTGAGCCCAAAAGTTGCTGGCTTGAAGCCCAAGGTTGCCGGCTTGAGCAAGGGGTCACTGACTTGGCTGGAGCCCCCAGTAAGGACACATATGAGAAAGCAGTCAATGAAAAACTAAAGTGCCTCAACCATGAGTTGATGCTTCTCATCTCTCTCCTTTCCTATCTGTCCCTGTCTCTCTCTCTCTCTCACTAAAAAAGAAAAAGAAAGAAAAATATCAGATCCAAGGTTAGCAGCGACCTCAAATCAAGGTCAGTACCGCTGCAACTTCAATCACTGACACAGACACACAGAAAACCCTGAACTTATAAGATGACAAAGAGATAAAAGCAGCTGGTCCATCAACTGAGAATGTGTCTGCTCTCGAGGCTGGGCAGGGCAGGCTGAGTAAACGCTGGCTTACCATCTCTACCTTCATCCGGTTAAGTCATCCAACAAGAAGTGACTATGAAATTCCAGCAATAACAAATGAACAGAAGCCTGACTAGGTGGTGGTGCAGTAGACAGAGCGTCATCCTGGGATGCTGAGGACCCAGGTTCGAAACCACAAGCTTGCTGGCTTGAGCATAGGCTCACCAGCTTAAGCGCAAGGTCGCCAGCTTGAGTGTGAGATCATAGACCTGACCCCAAGGTCACTGGCTTGAGCCCAAGGTCACTGGCTTGAGCAACAGGTCACTGGCTTGGCTGGAACCCCCCTCCACTCCCCACCTCCATCAAGGCCCATATAAGAAAGCAATCAATAAACAACTAAGTTGCCACAACTATGAGTTGATGCTTCTCATCTCTCTCCCTTCCTGTTTGTCTGTCCCTGTCTATTTATGTCTCCTCCTAAATAAATAAATAAATAAATAATAATAATAATTAATTTTTTAAAAAGAAATGAACAGAAGATTGGCACTGAAGACCTTAAGTGCTTGCATTTTGCCCTTTGACCAGATAACTAGCTCTATCTGCATTATTTATGCAGCATGGGGTTTTTTATCATTTTTACCTAAAGATGTCTCTTTTTGGTAATGACAAATGTGTATGAAAAAAGAAAAAGTCTGGTTTTTCTCAATACACCTTTAAAGGTTTTAAAAATTTTTATATCCAGTCAAGTTGAGATTTTTAAGAGCCTCATTTTTAGTTTGTAATAAACATTTACAACTTGATTTATTCAAAAAAGTCAACAAACTGAAAACACCTGTTAATAAAGGTCTTAAATAATTGTTTAAAAAAATAGTCCATGCAGTTACTTTGCAAAAGCTTGTTGGTATGTTTCAAACAGGGAAAAAAAATGAGAACACTAATTCCTCAAAATATAAGTATAATTTGTCCCAGGAAGGAGATCGTATCCTTGGTGCAGAAATGGAAAGGAGAGCTTTAAGACAGATGTGTTTGGTTTGGACAGGTGCCCTCTGGAACAGACTGAGGCTGAAGGAGGAGCTAGCAACCAGCCACAGTACTGAGCCGGGAGGCAGGGCCACCGCCGTGTTGGACGGGCACCCTAGTTTCATGCAGGTGTCCATCTTCTGCCCTGAAGCCTCATACTTCAGTGGCTGTTCACCACACTGCATCAGCAAGGGATGGTTCCTGGCTAATTTAAGGCATTCACAGATCCCATTTTCCTTTCCAGCTATGGGCTTAGGCACGTGACCAAACCTGGCTAGTGAGACGGGCAGGCAACTTCTGCTGAGAGGTTTCTGGGAAACGTCTCCTCCCTACACAGGAAGAGATGTATGTAGGAAGAGACTATCCCTTCTTGCTCTGCACATTGCAGGTTCCAGCTATGATACTTGAATTGTAGCAGCCTTTTTGCTACCAAATGGAGGCCAAGCCTAAAATAGAACTAAGAGGCAGAGCAAGGGCCCTGGAGTTTGGAGTTAACCTGTCTCTGGGTTGTTTCTAATTTTGTGAGATAGGAATTGTCTTTATTGTTTGGAACACTTTGAATTGGATTCATATTAAATTGCACCCATAGCATTCTAATTACTATAGAGTATAGTGTGAAGGAAAAAAGGAGTAAAACAACTCAGTCCAGTGCCCAGCTTTTGAAGAATGAAGTGTCCCTGAGAAGTGGAGTAGCTGGAGCTACCAAACAGATGTAGGGCCATTCCTGAAGCACCATCAATGAATAATCTATTAAGTGCGACAGAGTGTGAGCCAAGCTACGACTGGCTCTGGGAGAAGAGGTTGGTCATTGTCCTTTTGCTCTGGCCCGGGCAATTAGAAGTGCACTGTTGGCCTGAATCTTGTGTCTAGGATATAACAAGGGCTCTACTGAGTTTGTCCAAATCTGCCCATGACTCCCATTCCTGCTATTTCATGGGAAGACCAGCGAAACTGTTAGAAGAAACCCAAGAAGCATTTCTAGGGATAATAAAAGACCCCAAAGGGCATAGAACCTGTTGTTGCTTTCAAATATTTCTTGCAACTGAGGCCTGGCTCTTGGAAAATATGGGAGACTTTGTGAAAGAGACTCTGTCTACAGGAATCAGGCTGGAGGATGGGTTCACAGTTCCTGGACTCTAGCACCTGAATAAAGGCAAACCTGGAAGACAAGCCAGTCCAATATTTGACTTGATCTGACCAAGAGGCCTGAGTATGGACCAGAATGGAGACAGTGCCCAGTTAAAATTGCACAATCAAGCAGGATTCATAACAGAACTCCTGGCTCTGGGTTACCAGTCTGAAATTCCAGCTGATGCTGACCTGGTCGTCCCTGTCCTCATGCTCAACACCTGAGATGCATCACTAACTTACTTTAGACCTGTGCTGTTGAGGGACACAAAAGACCTTTAACAGCTCTAGGCAGAACAGCCTCCCCCATTTCTCTTCTGATTCCAGACCCTGACTTCCTGTCAGAAAGCATCTCAGTGGGCCGGCCCAGCAGATGTGCCCAGACACTTCCTGAGAGTCTCTCAGACACTATCAGCAGGCCACCATTGCTTCCCCAAGTGTCTGGGATCTCAGATATGAGTTTACAGGCTCACCAGATGGGACCAAGGCCAGCCTTCAAGAAGTAATGGCAAAGCCTGACCAGGTGGTGGCACAGTGGATAGAGCATCAGACTGGGACACAGAGGACTCAAGTTCAAAACTCCAAGGTCGCCAGTTTAAGCACAGGCTCATCTGGTTTGAGCAAGGCTCACCAGCTTGAGCCCAAGGTCGCTGGCTTGAGCAAGGGGTCACTCGGTCTACTGTAGCCCCCCAGTCAAGGTACATATGAGAAATCAATCAATGAATAACTAAGGTGGCACAACGAAGAATTGATGTTTCTCCTCTCTCTCCTTCCTGTCTATCTGTCCCTATCTGTCTCTCTCTGTCTCTGTCACACACACACACACAAAAGTAATGACAGGAGACTTGCTTCCCTTCAGAGCTCTGCTCACCCATCTTTTCACCATTCCAGGATTCTCCAGAGCTTTGGTGGGACATGGATAAGCATTTTATGTGTCATTAGTTGTGTATTCTAATGTACATTTTGAAGAATATGTTTCCTAGAAAAAGCAAAAATTTTGAATCCTATTTTAGATTGAGCCTATAGAAAGAAGGGAAAATAAATTTCATCCAACCCAATTCTGATGGATTGGTAGCAGCTGTCTGGAGTACTGTGTTGAGAGGAATTCTGAAGAAGCATGATCATGGAAAGAGTTCCATGATCAGTAAGTAGATAAATGTGTGAACATGCAGAGGGGGCACGGGGGCCACACACTTACTACTGCTAGCCTGTATTTGTGGCTGCTGTTTAGTGTTTTTGGCCACTCTCTGTAGGCATGCTCTGACCCCCAACTTGTCAGCACCATGGTGCTGGGAGCTGAGGTGGACACCTGAGCGAGCTTGGCCTCCTTGGCATCGGAATGCAGCACAGGGACTACAACATAGCAGACACGAAGTATGTGTTGGTCTGTCAGACTGTGAAGATCATCTCAACCGTCAGATTCTAGAAATACACATCCTCAATTGGAGCCCCTTTCAATCTCCCCATGCAGGGAAACATTATAAGTAACAGCATAATTCTTGTGGAACATAGGGTATACAATTTAACAATGTCACAAGAATCATAGAGAAATTCTAATCTTTTGCCCCAATAATACCATCCTTGCACTGTTATTCTAAGGAAACACTCAAGAGGTAGGGATATATTTGTTATTGAATACAGAAGTGAGGGTTGTACAGAGGGGTTATTCACAGGGTATTCATATCCGTCTTTTCTAGAACCTTTACTTCCCTCATTCTCTGTCTCCTTTCATTTCTTCACTCCAGATGGCCTCAGAGGGAGGCTCCGAATTCCTCCCCTCTGCTATAAAGAGTAATTCAGCTCTCCATAACTCCTTTTCCAACTCTACCTCACCTCTACCCCCAGAGGCTCCATCCATTCAACGCTCTGACTCCTCACTGCACAGAGGACAGTGAAAAGTGGTTATTCTTAGCACAGTGCTTTTTCTTCTTCTCACATACACTATGGAATATTATACAACTTATTGGATTTTTTTAAAAGTGGGTTAGATCTGTATGTACTGACATGCAAAAAGATGTCAATGATCTATCATCAAGTGGGAAAAAAAGCACACAGGTTGCAGGGTGATAGGTAGAGTATGACACCTACGTATCTGTGAGATCTGGCAGACTTCATGTCAAACTATTGGCAGTAGTGACCTGTGGGGAGGAAATGGGATGGGAGGTAAGCTATCAAGGAGAACATTTGCTCTTTTACCCCATATAACTGAGTTGTTGAAACTTTATTTTACAGTGGAAATGTGTTAACTGTGTAAGTAAAAAAAAAAATAATAAGTGTAGAATCCCAGCACAGGAAAGGCAGGCCAAGAATCAGCAAGGCCCTGCCTTCTTGGAGACCCACATTTTTACCCTCAGCTGGTTTGCTTGAGGCCAGCTGCTCATTTATCCCCAAATGCCTCAAGAAGCTGAGAAAGGGCGGGCCCTCCTGTGGGAGGCATTGCTTGGAAAGACAGGCTTAGTGCTCTGCATTGCTGCTGGGTGACAACCCTTCTCTCTCCACTGTAGGGAGCAGCTTTCCAGCCCCCTCACCTGCATGCAGTGCACCAGGCTAGTCCGGGTCTGAAAGACTCCTCCTGGATAGGTTCTCCTTCCTCTGGCGAGAGCCAGGCTGGAGACCGTGGGGGTCACCAGGACCACAAGCTCCTCTTCAGCAAGAAGAGGGATGGGTAATCTGAGCTGCTGATTCTGTTTTTCCACCTATCTTGGCAGGATTAATCAGGCTTGGCCGAAACCATCAATAACCCTGAATGAACACAGGGAATTCCCAGCCTCGGTTCTATCTTATCCACCCTCAAGTCCTTTTCTTTTTGTCCACCATACTTTAACTCATAGGAAACAAAGAGGATGAATCAACAGGATGTGGGTTTTAACCACTTTAATGGATCAAGGGAGGCAAGAGCCTTAAACGTCCTCCCAGGTCAGATGGGAGTTTCCCTCCTAGGAAAAGAAACCGCCTAGCAAGTCCGTGTTGGTTGTTGGCAGGAGGCCTCAATTCCTCATCACATGGACCTTTCCATAGTGTGGCTTGAGTGCCCTCATGCCAGGGCTCCTCCAGAGCCAGTGATCCAAGAGTGATCAAGGCATGTCTTTTATGACCTGGTCTCAGAAGTCACATATCACATTCTATTTATTAGATGCAAGTTAGTAATCTAACACAGGCTCAAAAGAAGGGGAATTAGGCTCTGCTTTATGAAGAGAGAAGTATCAAAGAGTTTGTGGGAGTATTTTAAAACCACCACAGTTACTACCTATCAGGACTTGTATAGATGCAAGAAACACAGATATGAGTCATATAAAATCCCTGCCCTCAAGAAACTTGCAGCCTAACAAAGGAGACTGAATATGTTATGCTGGACAACATAAGCTATGGAAGTGGAAGAGAGCACTTTCTACTGGGGAAAGGGGGCACAGTGAGAGAAGTCTCTGAGAGGAGGTAGCATTTGATGTGGGCCTTGGAATGTGAGTAGGAGTGTGTTAGGTAAGGTGACCTGATGCTCAGTACCCGTTCCACCCTCCCTCTAGTATATCTTTCTGTATTGCAGAAGCTGGTAAGATAAAATGACATTTCCCAGATTCCTGTGCAGCCAGTGCTCTGGGTAGGATTTGGGTTCTGCCAGTAAGACGCACAAGAGTAAGATTTGGAGGGCAGGAGTCAGGTGTGGGTCAAGCTCCCATCCCTTCTGCTGTTTCTGCAAACAAGTCTGCCTGGAGGTGTTTGCTTTTTCTGCAGCACAGATGAAACTGGCCCCAGTGTTCAGACACTGGCTTGTGGCTATCCAGAGAAAAAGTGGGACATCCTTTTGCTAGTTAGGTTGTGACTGGTGTGGCATGGTCCTGGGGTAACAGCTGTGCAAATTGGTGAGTGGCTTCCTGAGAGCAGATAATGTTCTGACCATCCAGCACCTCTTCCAGAATTGGGGAAGGAAGACTCAGAACAGATGGACATCTTTCCTCAAACCCTCCCTCCTGTGTCTGTTCCTCCTCAACATTTTTCTATCTTTAATGAGTAAGCAACCACCACTACCCCCACCCGCTTTGCAAGCACTCAAAGGGGGATCTTACTTTGGAAAGTGCCAGGATCTTGGAGCCTTAGCTGCAACTGAGAATGAAGCAGTTTCATTTTAACAACCAATTAGTCCACCTGACCAGGCGGTGGCGCAGTGGATAGAGCATCGGACTGGGATGCGGAGGACCCAGGTTCGAGACCCCGAGGTCTTCAGCTTGAGCGCAGGCTCATCTGGTTTGAGCAAAGCTCACCAACTTGGACCCAAGGTCGCTGGCTCGAGCAAGGGGTTACTTGGTCTGCTGAAGGCCTGCGGTCAAGGCACATATGAGAAAGCAATCAATGAACAACTAAGGTGTCGCAACGAAAAACTGATGATTGATGCTTCTCATCTCTCTTTGTTCCTGTCTGCCTGTCCCTATCTATCCCTCTCTGTAAAAAATAAAAATAAAAAAACAACCAATTGCCTGACTGGGCGGTGGCGCAGTGGATAAAGCGTCAGACTGGGATGCGGAAGACCCGGGTTCGCGACCCCGAGGTCGCCAGCTTGAGTGCGGGCTCATCTGGTTTGAGGAAAGGCTCACTGGCTTGAACCCAGGGTCGCTGGCTCCAGCAAGGGGTTGCTCAGTCTGCTGAAGGCCCGTGGTCAGGGCACATATGGGAAAGCAATCAATGGACAGCTAGGGTGTTGCAACAGCGCGATGAAAAACTAATGATTGATGCTTCTCATCTCTCCATTCCTGTCTGTCTGTTCCTGTCTATCTCTCTCTCTGACTCACTCTCAAAAAAAAAAAAAAAAAAAAACAACAACAACAACAAAAAACCCCAATTATTCCAAGTTAAAAACTATAAAATGCCTATGAAAAATTAATCTTGCCCTGTCCAGTCTCTTCCTGTCTCTCTCACTGAGCCCCTTCACATAGCCACAGGCAAAGCTGTCAGCCAAATGAAAGGGTCACTGGATTTATTTAATAGATAAATATGGGGACTTGATGAAGTTTATAAACTCAGCAGTTGTTGAGAACCCGGCTTGGCTTCCCTGATGTTTGCCTGTGCTCTCTGGGCTGAGACACACAGGTTAGGACAGAGCCCGACTCCCAGCAGCCCCAGGTGTGCAGACACTGGCTTCTGTTGGGGCTTTGGCCCTTGTCTTGCTAATGCAGTGACATTGCAGACAGCCTCTGTGGGGATTCACTCTCCCAGTTCCCCCCACCCCCTCCCACTGCCCCAGACGCTATCTGGAGACTGACATCCCCACACTCACTCAATAAATATTTATAGCTTAAAAGATGACAGGCTGGAAAGTACAAACCAGCCATGGATCCCACCCACAGCGCAACTTGCCTGGTGTCAGTGTGACTTGTAAATCTTTCTGAGTGTAGGGCAGAGCGTCCTGGGGAAGAGGACTGCTTGACTGCACTTGACAGAATCTTGAAGCCAGAAACCTAGTCTAGGTTTCCTGCCTGGCCCACGAGCCTTAGCTCCCCATGGGCACACACCCTCAGTGGAAGACAAGCATGAGGATGAGATGGATTGGATTTTTTTTTTTTTTTTTTTCTTTTTTCATTTTTCTGAAGCTGGAAACAGGGAGAGACAGTCAGACAGACTCCCGCATGCGCCCGACCGGGATCCACCCGGCACGCCCACCAGGGGCGACGCTCTGCCCACCAGGGGGTGATGCTCTGCCCATCCTGGGCGTCGCCATGTTGCGACCAGAGCCACTGTAGCGCCTGGGGCAGAGGCCACAGAGCCATCCCCAGCGCCCGGGCCATCCTTGCTCCAATGAAGCCTTGGCTGCGGGAGGGGAAGAGAGAGACAGAGAGGAAAGCGCGGCGGAGGGGTGGAGAAGCAAATGGGCGCCTCTCCCGTGTGCCCCGGCCGGGAATCGAACCCGGGTCCTCTGCACGCTAGGCCGACGCTCTACCGCTGAGCCAACCCGGCCAGGGCCGAGATGGATTGGATTTTTGAGAGATGATTCTGTTTTTGAACAGCAGTAAAGAAACAGTATCCAGTGTCCTTCCCTTAAAAGACCTCCTCGTGCATCTTCTAAATATTTTCTAGGTCTTGGACCCCTTGCAGAAGATGATTAAAGCTCTGGGTACTCTCCCCAGAAGACTGCACACAGGCACAAGCACAACACTGTGCATGTAATAGCTTCAGAGGTTGAAGGATGAATTAGACCCATGCCTTTGCCTTCCAGAAGATAACAGTCATACAGAGAAGGGAAACAAACAAATAAAAATGCATGTAAGTACAAATAAGAAATGACCAGAAGCCTATGGTGCTTGGGGAAGAGACAGCAAGAGTTGTAAGGCAAAGAGCTGAGCAGAATGTGAAGGAACCAGTCCTGGGTGCTATTCATGTGTCCACAGGTGTCTGCTGAAGGCCTCTGCTCTGTTATCCAAGTGAGGCGGCCTTGGACTTCTGAGTCTCGTAGACTGTGACGTTTAACACCTTCTCTGGTGTTTCTGCTGGTTCACTATGGGGACCTTGGTCTCCTGCCCTTACACTTATCAAACTTCTGGCTTCTTCACACACCACCTCTGTCTCCATAGTATGTCTTCCCCAACATGAAATTCAGTCACCCTTTTGGTTTCCACAACAACAAAAGATTCAATCACCCCAACCATGTATTTTTTAAAATTTTTGTTGTTGATTTTAGAGAGAGGAATGGAGCAAGAGAAAGAAACAAGTTTTTACAAAATCTGGGAGAGAGAGTTATAGAAAAGGATCACGTGATACAGCACCTGGCCTTCTGCCCTCTGCCGAGTTCTGCCTTTTCTTCACACTTCCACCTCTTTCCCCTTCCTTTTCAGGAAAACTCCTACCATTCCTGGTCTTTAGTGTCAGCTGACACCTAGGCCCCGGGAAAGGATGAGGTGAGGGTTGGTGGGGGTGGGGACTACCCTCTCTCTAAGCACTTGCCAAAGCATCCTTCCAAAATACACACACACAGAGTTTTCTCTAGGAGGAATTTGGCAGTAAAAGTCCCTCCATACCACTTGTATTGGGTAGTTGAAGAGAATAAAATCCACTCTGGTTAGATTAAACAAGAAAGAATCTGTGACAGAATATTAAGGGTCTTACAGAACTTCTTGGAGGGATTTAGAAGAGACTTTGGGATGAGCTTTCAGAAAAGCTCCCCAAAGGAAATCTGGGCCACCAAGGAAGCCGCTCACTCTGGAACCAGCACTCCTCCTGCCAGAAGGCTACCAACAAATTGTATGACTCTGGTTTCCCAACATCCATGAGACTAATTACAGCACACCAGGACATCTGCTCATGCCACCGGGGAAAGCCCAATCAGGCTCTCAACTGCTCTGCCAACAGAAACAGCAAGAGCAGCAGAAATATGGTTTCTGCCTGGCTTCCACCCAAATATCCTACAAGTATATTTCATGGTTGGTCCTTAATTACCTCCATATCTCTGATTGCATGGGAGTCTGGGAAATGTAGTTTTAGCTTTCCAGCCTTTGCAGTATTGGACAGTACCCTACAAGGTAATGGAATAAAGGTGAGTTCCATTCTACTGTGTATACACCATACTATATTAATTGGAATGAGGAAGGAGGTTGAGTAGAGAAAAGAACTAATTTTTATTAGATACTTATTATACACTGGGTAGTTTATTATCACTATATTAAAGGTATGGGACCTAGGGCTTACAGCAGATAAGTTATTTGCCCAGTTCACATCAGAACAGATACCCACCCCTACTCCCAGAGCACATATAAGGAAAATTAAATGGATAGGTTCATCTATTAGAAATTCCAAATATTCTGCATGGTCTCCATTTCAACCTTTGTACACAAGCTCCTTCAATTTTGATCAACAGTCACTTCCACTGATTAACTCAGGAACTACCTCATATGCCAGCTTCTGCTTGAAACTATTATCCAGAGTGATGGTCTGCGGGGCTGATGTCCCCACTGCCACCATTCTGGAAGCACATAGGCTGCTTCTAAGATGCCTTCTTCTTGTAGGAGTCTTTCACTATTCCTTCTAACATCATCAACAATTCTAGACTATCCATTGTGCAACTTCTTCATAAACCTAATTTCAACCACAGCCTCTGGGGAGTTGTCTTGGTGACCTTATCATTGTGCCCCACTCATTTGTCATGAAAGCATCTTCACTTTTCCCACTCAAATGATGGTTTGGGGTTTTGTAGTCTGCTTGTCTGTCAGTTACCTACCATGCTACAAACTTGACTAATCTCTGAGTTCCAACCTCAGGGCTGCAGCCCACGTGCAGTATCTCCTAGAACTCACACCTTCCTTCCTCAGAGTGATATATCTATGGGTCTCCCACTGGCCTTTTATGCCTCAAAGACCTTCCTTGCTATTCTTGCTGCTCTTCTATACAGAGAACAGCTGAAGCTAGTCTCTTATGTGGACTTTGTGAGATCATTACAAGCTTCCCTGACACATGTTTGAACCTCAATAAATGCTAATAGCTTTACTCTACTCCTACCTGTGGTAAGCTGCTTCTGAAATGGTTCCTGATCATCCGGTCTCTGATATCTATAATCTCTTCTGTGTGTGTTTATGTGTGTGTTTTCTCTCTGTGTGTGCATTGACTGGATCTAGTGAGTTGCTTCTAACAAACAAAATATGGCAAAAGTGATGGGGTGTCACTTCCAAGATTGGGCTACAAAGGACTATGACTTGCATCTTGCTTGATTTCTCTCTCACTCTCTTGCCTTCTCAGCATCCTGGCTTTGCTGAAGCATGTGTCCATGTTGGAGAAGCGCACATGGCAAGGAACTGAGAGAAGCCTGTAGCCACCAGCTGAGAAGGAACTGAGTCCTAGCGACAGAAACATCAACTTGAGAAGCGAATCTTTCCTCAGTCAAGCCTGGAGATGTCCCAGGTGACATCTTAATTCCAGCCTGTGAGAGACCCTGAAACAGAGGACTCAGGCAAGCTACGCCTGGATTCCTGACCCATAGAAATTGTACAATAATAAATGCTGTTGTTCTAAGCAACTAAGTTTGGGGATAGATAATAAATACAGTATCATGGGTTCCATTTCTGGGCCAAAGCTCACTCTGTGAGTAGAGAAGAGAAAGAATTCACTCTCTTTTGCATCAAACCTTGAGGTCTGACCCTCCTCCAAGAGAAGAAATCTGGGCATTTGTCACAGTCAGGATCCACCAGGCCTGCTCATCAGCTGTAGGCTCTAACTGAAGCGCTCACTCTTGTGATGTGGGCCATGCACACTGTGTGCCCTCTGCCACCACAGCTGTCCCCCTCACTGTGAAACAGAAGCAGTGATTCTGGGCTGCCTCTCCTTGGCCCCAGGCAGAGCCAGGACTCCTGTGAGGCAAGGGAGGTGCCCAAGGCACAAAACTATAGGAGGCACTTCCTCTCTGGTTCATGCAAGTGCAGGGTTGGCCCTTGAGACTGAATGTCTCCTGAAATTTTGTGCCCTCAGTGCCTTACTTGCCTCATCATAGTTCTAATCAGCTCCCAGGGCACACGTTCCCTGCATCCTCCTCCAGCTCTGACAAACCGGAAACAGGTCCTGGAAGGCCACGGCAGTCAGATCTTCTGCCACCTCCAGCTTGATGCCTGGGCCAGATATCAGAGGTGACTCCAGGCTCTCTGAGAGCCAATCCTCCTATTCTAGGCTTTCTCAATTCCAGAGTCTCAGTAAACAGATGTATTTAAATCCCTCTGTCCTGATGTCTGCATGAAGAATGCTGGCCTTTTGTCTTATGTAATAAGGAGCTCCTTCTCCTTTTCCACACCAATAGGCAATGACAGCAGCAGAGCGTGGCTAAGCTTACCCTACTTCCCACTGACTTGCTTCCAAGGGAGAAAAAAAAAAGCACTATGGTAAAAATAGATAAATTGGACTATATAAACATTTTAAACTTCTGTACATCAAAGGACACAGTCAACAGAGTGAAAAGGGAACCCATACAATGGAAGAAAATATTTATAGATCATATATTTGATTCAGATTTAATATCCAGAAAATGTAAAGAACTCATACAAATCATCAAACAAAACTCCTCATTTAAAAAATTTTAAATTAATTTTTAAAGAGAGAAAAGAAGAGAGAGAGAGAAAGAAACATTGATTTGCTGTTCTACTTACATATGCATTCATTAGTTGATTCTTGTGTGTGCTCTGACCAGCAAACTTCGTATGTCAGGATGATACTCTAACCAACTGAGCTATAGGGCCAGGGCTTAAAAAACTTCATTTAAAAAAAAATGAGAGCCCTGGCCGGTTGGCTCAGCGGTAGAGCGTCGGCCTAGCGTGCGGAGGACCCGGGTTCAATTCCCGGCCAGGGCACACAGGAGAAGCGCCCATTTGCTTCTCCACCCCTCCGCCGCACTTTCCTCTCTGTCTCTTCTCCTTCCCTCCCGCAGCCAAGGCTCCATGGAGCAAAGATGGCCCCGGGCGCTGGGGATGGCTCTGTGGCCTCTGCCTCAGGCGCTAGAGTGGCTCTAGTCGCAACATGGCGACGCCCAGGATAGGCAGAGCATCACCCCCTGGTGGGCAGAGCCTCGCCCCATGGTGGGCGTGCCGGGTGGATCCCGGTCGGGCACATGCGGGAGTCTGTCTGACTGTCTCTCCCTGTTTCCAGCTTCAGAAAAATGAAAAAAAAAAAAAATGAGAAAGGCTTTCAATAGACATTTCTTCAAAGAGGATATACAAATGACCAAGAAGCACATGTAAAGATGCTTGACATCACTAATCATTAGAGAAATGCAAATCAAAATAGACATATCACCTTACACCCACTGGGATGGCTCATATACTTTTTAAAGAATGAAAAATAACAAGTACTGTCAAGGATGTGAAAAAATTGGAACCTTGTACACCTTTGATGGAATGTAAAATGGTGCAGCTGTTATGTAAAATAGCATGATGGTTCCTCAAAAAATTGAAAATAGAATTACCATATGACCCAGCAATTGCACAGCTGGATATACACCCAAAAGAATTGAAAGCAGGGTCTTGAAGGAATATTTGTCCATTCATGTCCATAGCAGCATTACTCACAATATCCAAAGGTGAAAGCCACCCAAGTGTCCATCGACAAATGAATGAATAAACAAAAGATGGAATACACATACAATGGGATATTATTCATCCTTAAAAAAGAAAGAATTTCTGGTACCTGCTACAACATGGATGAACCTTGAGGACATCATACTAAATGAAATAAGCCAGTCACAAAAAGACAAATACTGATTCCACTTACCTAGAATAGCCAAATTTCGAGAGACAGAAAGTAGAATGGTAGTTGCAAGAGGCTGAGGGAGGAACAAATGGGAAGTTTAATAGATATGTAGTTTCAGTTTTGCAAGATGAAAAGAACTTCTGGAGCTTGGTTGTACAACATTGTGAATGTATTTAACACCACTGAACAATACACTTGAAAATAATTAACATGATAGATTTTGTTATGTGTATCTTACCACAACTGTAAATTTTACAAAAGGAAAAGCGCTGTGCATGAACTGTCTCCCTCTGCCTTCTCTGTATTATATCATATTTGAGCATCATAATTTGGTTGAGAAGGGGCCTTTAGAGTGCCTCGCAAGAGTCTGCAGAGTACTATGTATTTGTATATAGTATGACAGCTCCCATCTGGGGGGTGCAGGCTGTGTGCTAAGTGCTTCACTTGTTTCTTCTTTAACCTACATGAAGACTGTAGGAAGTAGGTGTCATTATTCAATATGAAACTCAAGCTTCAACAAGTTAAGCAACTTGCCTGAGGTCCGGCAAATTAATACATCATGGCCATGGGACCTGAACCTGGCCAGGTCTAATTGAGCTGTATGCCAGCCACTGTGCCACAATTTTCCCCTGGCTGAGGCTGACTTTTTTTTTTTTTCTGAAGTTGGAAACAGGGAGACAGTCAGACAGACTCCCACATGCACCCGACAGGGATCCACCTGGCACGCCCACCAGGGGACGATGCTCTGCCCTTCTGGGGCATTGCTCTGTTGCTACCAGAGCCATTCTAGCGCCTGAGGCAGAGGCCATAGAGCCATCCTCAGCGCCTGGGCCAACCTTGCTCCAATGGAGCCTTGGCTGCGGGAGGGGAAGAGAGAGACAGAGAGGGAGGAGAGGGGAAGGGATGGAGAAGCAGATGGGCGCTTCTCCTGTGTGCCCTGGCTGGGAATCGAACCCAGGACTCCTGCACGCCAGGCCGATGCTCTACCACTGAGCTAACCGGCCAGGGCTTGAGGCTGACTTTTTAAAATCCACTTTGCTTCTTCTTTTTACCACAATCAGGGCTCTCCCTGGTATAGGAATTCTCTATCCTCCTCATTTCCACTACCAACCCCATAAAATGTTAAATATACATACAAGGACAACTACGTACCTCTACCCCACCCCTTCCCAACAGGTCCACTCAGACTGAATCACACTCAGGAGGCAGCCATAGATGTGGTAGGTGAGGAGCTATCTCAGAAGAGAGACAATGAGTGAGTTTTAGAGCCAAAGAGCCCTAGGTGGGAGACCAGCTCCACCCCTTCCTGTTGTTTGACACTGAGCAGGTGACACCTCTCTGAGCCTCATTTGTCATCTGTAGAAAGGGGTAAGTAATGCTCACCTCTCAGGGATTAAATGAGTATACAGTTGGTCTTTAAACAGCAAGGATTAGGGGCACTAACCCCCTCTCCAGTTGAAAATCTGTGTGTAACTTTTGGCTCTACAGTTCACCCTTCGCATCTCAGATTTAACCAATCTCAAATTGTAAACAGTATTTTTAATTCTCCATTGGGAATCCATGGTTGAGAATGCAAAAAGTACTGTTTTCCATTCTTAGCTGTATTTATTGAAAAAATCACATATAAATGGACCAACACAGTTCAAACCAATGTTATTTAAGGGTCAAGTGTATATGTATAAAATCTTCCATGTGAGCCAAGGTTGCCTGTATTTTGAAATTTAAAACTGTTGGCTTGACTCTCATCTCAGCCTCTGCAAGGGACAAGATCCATTTAGAGGTTTATTCCTCTACAGATTGGAATTGTGTCGCTTCCCTTATTAGGCAAAGAGGCTACAAATGATCTTAGTTTTAAGTATTATTTTCTTCTTTTCTGTTATACATGTAATGCTTTAAGGACTGTGCCAGGTCCATCGTGGTCACTTTGAGAACCGAAAGGCCAAATGAAGTCCAGGAAGGAACAGTCCTCTCTATTAAAGCAGAGGCTGGACCCCTCCCAGGCCTCCCTTAGAAGGGTCTGCAAGGAGTTGATCTTGGCTTTAATAAGGTTTTTTGACATAAGGAACCCAACCTGAGGCCTTAAGCAACCAAAACAAGATATTGGTTCACAAAATCCAAAACTCAGGTTGGTATGGGCTTCTCTGGCACAGGCTGTTTGGAGGCTCTCAATGTTTGTAAACCTCTCTCCTCCTCCTCCCCCATCAGCTTTTCATAAACAGGTCTTTTCTTATGGTAACAGGATGGCTGCTGGCAGCTTGGAGAGCTACATGCTTCCATTCGCATGCAATGAGCTGATGTGGTTGTATGCCCACTCCTAAAGCAATTGCAGTGGCCACAGGAATGCCAAGGGGGTTGGAATTATGTTGATGACTTAGGCCAACTGGAACCTGCTCCTGGAGCCAAGAGTTGATTTGATCGTAGACTTAAAACCCACTGTCGCTATATACATGGGATGGTTACTGGGCAGGCAATCTTAATATCTACTATAAAACACCTTTATCAGTGTGGATGTGGGAATGTTGTGTTGTGTGTGTATACATGTACGTTATGTATATGTGATATATCTGTGCAAGCATGTGCGTGAGATGTATGTATATAAATATATAGATATCTTATGTATATAAATGTGCATGTGGTGTGTGTGTGTGTATTAGCTGAGAAGACCATGTGTCCAGACTGATGTCCTTTCCATTTGGAGCCTTGCACCCTGACTTCTGCTGCTACCACCTAGGTAGCAGGCGCCTAGGGGGCACTGTGCTCCTCCTTTAACCTGTGTGCATAATCCTTTTCTGCTCTAAGCACGTGAGTTGGAAATTTTAAAAACAACTTGACTAACAAAAGGAGAACAAAAATGATATCAATTCAGAGAATGTGAGAATCATGCAAACTTATTTCTTATAATGTATGTCACTGAACCAATATTTACCTCCTATTTTTCCCCAAATGCTATCTTGCCTTTGAACCTACCCAGCTCCTGCTTGGCCTTAACTAACCCACACAATCTATTCCCTGTCCTGCAGAACAACCTCCAAGAGTCTTGTCCCTTGCAACCAAGATCAAAAATCCCATCTGTACTCGCCATTTCGCCTCAGCCTTCCCCCTCCCTCATCACTATTTCAGGAGACTCTTTTAGCCCTTTCAACAACAGACTCACAGTAAAACGGCTTCTTCTCTCTCTCTCTCTCTCTCTATATATATATATATATATATTATATATATAGATTATATATATATAATCTATATATATAATAATATATATATTATCATATATATATATATGATAAGAATCAGCACAATCTGAACAGGAATAGAGAGGTGACCTCACGCTATCCATCAGTGCATTTTGAACCTAGACTCCAAAAAAGACTAAAAAAGTCACAAGCACACAGGCGCGCGCGCACTCCCTGCCCCCAATCAGTTCTGTGTAGCCCTCTGCTGCGCTCTGCTGGGCCCTTGCTTAAACAGCCCTGGAGCTCACCAGCAACTGTTGTCTAAGTCGTAATGTAATAACTCTGGTATGAAAAAAGAAAGGAAAAAGAAAAACAACTAAAACTTCAATCAAAAGACTGACTTCCAAAACAAAGAAAACACATTTGAAACATTTGTCAAAGAGGTCTTTACATTAACTTAAATAGAACTGGCATAAATGAATATGGGGGGAAATGGCCCAATAAAAAATTAGATAGAAATAGTTTATAGAAAAACAAATTCAAAAGATGATAAACATATGGAAAGATGCTCTACCTTATATGTAATCAATATAGTAAGAAAACTTTTTTTTCACTTATCAAACTGGAACAAGGCTTCCCTGATGCAGACGGGATGTGAAGGGATTACTACTCCATTGCTGTCATCGACCTGTAATGGAGTAGTACAAACTGATACAGGCATACTACAGGCTAATTTGATAACTACCAATATTTAAAAGGCACATATCCTTTCACATAACAAAAAATTTAGGTATAGTTATAAATATAAAAATTCAGCCATATACAGAAACCTTCTTGGCACAATTTTTATAAAAGCGAAACCCCAAGTGCTCACTAAATTATTCATCATCCATATGACCCAATATTGTACAGAAGTTAAAGAAAATAAAGAAGATCCAAATGTGCTGATGGATAAAGAAGTATAAAACATATTAATTCTCTTAATAATAATTAAGAAAATTCTTAATTCTTTTTTATTCTCAAAAACATGATGTAGAGAAAAATGATCCTTTTGAATAAATTGTAACATCAACACATCTGGGTAAATACATCTTGTTTTTCTGGAAGGAATCACAAGAAACTATGCTTTGTACCTTTGGAGAGAGGAAGTAGAATAGGAAGGAAAAGGGCAAGATTCTGTCTGTATTTTGTATTTTTCTGGAGTAAAGTTGAAGGACTTGACAATTTTTACTTTGGATTTATATTATTTTTAATATTTTAAAAACTTGTCACTCAATTCTTTGTTACTCAATTATGGCTTCTCAGCTTTAAATGAACCTTCAAGTATATGCTTTGTGCTAAACAACAGAATTCCTTTAAGCATGTCTCCTTTATTGATTGATTGATTTGAGAGAGAAACATTGATTGGTTGTTCCACCCATTCGTGCATTCATTGCTTGATTTTTCTTTTTGTGACAGAGAGAGAGAGAGAGAGAGAGAGAGAGAGGCAGGGACAGACAGACAGGAAGAAAGAGAGATAAGAAACATCAATCCTTCGTTGTGGCTCCTGAGTCTCCTTAGTTGTTCATTGATTGCTTTCTCATATGTGCCTTGACTGGGGGGCTACAGCAGAGCCAGTGACCCTTTTCTCAAGCCAGCAACCTTGGGCTCAAGCCAGCGATGATGGGGTCATGTCTATGATCCCACACTCAAGCCAGCAATCCCGTGCTCAAGCTGGTGAACCCACGTTCAAACTGAATGAGCCTGAGCTCAAGCCGACGACTTCAGGGTTTTGAACCTGGGTCCTCTGTGTCCCAGTCCTATGCTCTATCCACTGCGCCACTGCCTGGTCAGGCCATTGCTTGATTCCTGTATGTGCCCTGATCAAGGATGGAACTCCACGACCTGGGCATATGGAAACTATGCTCTAACCAACTGAATTACCGGGCCAGGGCCTAAGCATGTCTCCTTTAAAGTGAACAAGATGTGAGGCATTCTCGGTCGAAGGCACTAAGGGAACACTGCAGGAGGAAGAGGCTTTGCTGCCATTTTCTGGGGTCAGTATGAGGACACTTGCTGGAGCCTGCCCCAGCCACGGCCCAGAACACTGTCCTTTTGTAAGCCTGCAGTGTCAGCCTGCCAATAATCTTTCGACAGCCCTCACAACAAAGGCTTGAAGCCCCAAGTGACCCACATGCTCTAAAAGCTATCTGCCTATGCTGGGGCCCCTGACCAGCCATGCCACCAGGTGGATAGGATAGTTGGGAAAGAATTTCTAGAACTCTCATAACACCTTTTTAAGCATAAAGTCACCCAAGGGTAAGTAAAAAGAATTTTTGCTGGAGTGCATATTAATATTTTCTCTGCACTAACAAGTCCTAGAACATGGTGATGTGTTTATAACTTACACAAAGAATCAGGTAAAACGATTTTTGAACAGTTCTAAGCTTATTTTATAAACAAAGATCTTTAATATACAAAGCCTATGATGATTCAGTCAAAAATAATCTATCTTTTCTTGAATTTCAAATGCTTCTCACAATTTTTAGGAATGTGAAGAATGATCTTTACTTTTCAAAGTTCTAAAAATATTTTCAACTTATTTGTTTAAACACTTAAGCAGAGATCTCCATCTACAAAGCAGTAACATGCAAATTTCATGTGGACCTTTGCTTTTAGAAGTAATATCTCTTGTTGTGCTTCCAACTATGGTTTTTATAAAGCAATTCCAAATCTATTAATGTATTTAGCACCTTCTAGGTTTTTTACACTGGTAGAAGAGAGTATTAAAAGGGTATTCTTTTATGAAGGTTATGTCAGAGGGGAGAAGACACTACAGTTTTTAAAAATGTATTTAAATATACTGTAATATATGCTGTTCTTCCAAATTGAATATAGTTCAATGCCAAGCAATTTTTGGAGAAATAAGAAAAATAGGAGGAGAGAGCTCCTTGAAGGATGTTAACAAAGAAGGCTTCCTGGAGGAAATGGGACCCAGGATAGATGTCAAAGAATTGGTAAGTTTGAATGTTGTGATGTGTTTATTTGTCACTAGACTTTAAAGAGTGTTAGTCTTGCCATTAAGCTTTTGCTCAATATCCTCTCTGCTTATTCAAGTTCTATCCATCTTTCAAAGCCACCTCATATTCCATCTTCTTTCCTTCCTTCCTTCCTTCAATAAGTATTAATAATGAAATTCTTAAACCGGATGGGATCTTGTACATCTTATCTGTGGAGACAACAAGAGAGAGGAAGAGAAGACCTTGAGAGTCTGTGTCCTACTTGGAGTGAGAAAACCCCAAGGGATAGAGCATTTGCTCACAGTTTCCAAAGCAGACTCACGTAAGCACTGACTTTGCACATTACACCTCATCTTATTTCACATAAGCCCTAGGAAACATATATGACCATCTACAAAAGCCCAAAACATGGACAGATTAGAGCTGTTAAAATGAGTTTCAGCATGTAAAGTGCTGACACAAGTAAACTTTCAATCAATGCCTATTAGTTACTTTATTTAATCCCATTAGAGGAAGTAAGGATCAATCCAAAAGATTAAGTAACTTGCCCAGGTATCCCATGGATACCACACACTTAGGGATAATTCCTGTGCTAATTTCTTGCCTTGGAAATTTCCAGACCAACTGGGTAATGTCAAACACCAACACTGCCTGAGATACAGACTTGTGGTTGCAAGTTCTCAAGAAAGACTCTCCCACCCCTTTCACAGTCTTCCTCTATCACCATTACCTCCCCCATCTGTAACTTTTATAACTAGAGGCCAGACTGTAATATGTACTGGTGGGATTCTTATTTTCCTGTACTCCCACTCGCTTTTCCTTAGACTGTAGCCTTCAGGCTTTCAGCATGGGTTCAAAGCTGCTACTTCTGTGTCTGTGAGACTTAAAATTCAAGTCCCTGAAGTAATGGAAAACAACCTCCTGCTTGTACCCACTGTAAGGTCGGTGGATAATGGGAAAGGTCAGACCTGCGACTTTGGCTAGGACCTCCCACAACCAAGTGCGCCAAAAGAAGCTTCGCAGGAACCCTTTGGAAAAAAGCGACAGTCTGTCAGCCAGTGAGGTTTCCCTACGTCATATTAGCCCGACTTCCCTGGCCTCCATCTCCTCCATCTTTCTTTCTTTGGGGCCAGGGAACCTTGCCAGGTGGGATGCTCGCTCTGTACTTAATAAAGCCTTTTGTTATTCCACACTTGGTGGCTCCGAGCCCTCTTCCTTCCTTGAGCCCTCTTCCTTCCTTCTCGGCGGGGAAAAATACCTTACACCCACCACTATCTGGCTAGTCTTAGCATAGGCTCAAATTCTTGTTGTTCAGATTATTAGATCTTTTGGCTATGCAGTTACAAGGACATTTATTATGTTGCTTTTTAACCTAGCATATTTAGATGTTTATAGCAGGAGGATTTTTCTGGTTACACTTGTTTGCCAGAACAAAGATTCCAATTACAGTTTTTGGTTTTGGGTTTTTTTTTATACAATCAAAGTAAGCATCTTAAACTCTACCTCCCCAGTTCTTATCTAAGAGAGCATTTTATAGTTTTAAATTTCTAAAAATATGCTCATATTTTAAAGACAAATGATTATTGAAAACCCAGAAAAAAAAAAACTGTGGCGTAGATTATCAAACAATTGCCCAGACAAATGTAATGTCAAATTACAAGCCTAAAACGTTTTACTGATGATCCTATGTCCTAATTTTAGAAGCAAGCCTTAATAATTGACAGAGAAAAGCACAATATCAAAATGCACCTGCAAAGACTTATCCTATTGAGAGTTTCTGTTAGGGCTGAATTATGTCCTCCCAAAATTCATATGCTGTCATCCTAACTCCCCAGTACCTCAGAATATGACTGTATTTGGAAATAGGATCTTAAAAGAAGTACTTAAGTTAAAATGAACTCATTAGGTGGGGCTTAATCCAATATGACTGGTGTCCTTATAAGAAGAGGAAATTAGGACATAGACACACACAAAGGAAGACCATGAAAAGATGGACATGTACAAGCCAAGGAGAGAGGCCTCAGAAGAAAGCAACTCCCGCCTGACCAGGCGGTGGTGCAGTGGATAAAGCATTGGAATGGAATGTGGAGGACCCAGGTTTCAGACCCTGAGGTCGCCAGCTTGAGCGCAGGCTCATCTGATTTGAGCAAGGCTCACCAGCTTGAGCGCAAGGTTGCTGGCTCGAGCAAGGGGTCACTCAGTCTGCTGTAGCCCCACGGGCAAGGCACATATGAGAAAGCAATCAATGAACAACTAAGGAACTGCACGAAGAATTGATGTTTCTCATCCCTCTCCCTTCCTGTCTGTCTGTCCCTATCTGTCCCTCTCTCTGACTCTCCCTGTCTCTGCCACAAAAGAAGAAGAGGAAGAAGAAGAGGAAGAAGAAGAAGGAGGAGGAGGAGGAGGAGGAGGAGGAAGAGGAGGAGGAGGAGGAGGAGGAGGAGGAGAAGAAGAAGAAGAAGAAGAAGAAGAAGAAGAAGAAGAAGAAGAAAAGGAAGAAGAGGAGGAAGAAGAAGAGGAAGAAGAAGAAGAGGAGGAGGAGGAGGAGAAGAAGGAGGAGGAGGAGGAGGAGGAAGAAAGCAACTCCCTGGATGCTTCAATTTCAAACTACCAGCCTCCAGAATTGTAAGAAAATTAATTTCTGTCATTTGAATCACCCAGTCTGCGGTACTTTGTTATGGCAGACCTAGAAAACTAATACAACATCCTATTCTTTCTTAATAATGTATACAAACTACTTAATATACTTCCCACTGTGCTCTGCTATTTAAAATATACCTAACTTAAAACCTCAAATGTGTTTTGTTAAGATCAAACATTTCTGCCTGACCGGTGCTGGCACAGTATATAGAGTGTCAACCTGAGATGCTGAGGTCCCTGATTCAAATCCTGAGGTTGCCAACTTGAGTGCAAGATCATTATTATCTCAAGGTTGTTTGAGGCCACTGGATTGAAGCCCAAGGTCGCTGGTTTGAGCAAGGGGTCACTGGCTCAGCTTGTCCCCCTCCCCATCAAGGCACATATGAGAAGCAGTCATTGAACAACTGAAATGAAGCAACTACGAATTGATGCTTCTCATCTCTCTCCTCCCTCTCCTTTCCTATCCCTCTCTCTCTCAAATCAATAAAATAAATCAAATGTTCTTTATTCTTTAAAAAAATTTGTTTTGGCCCTGGCCAGTTGGCTCAGTGGTAGAGCGTCGGCCTGGCATGCAGGAGTCCCGGGTTTGATTCCCAGACAGGGCACACAGGAGAAGTGCCCCTCTGCTTCTCCACCCCTCCCCCTCTCCTTCCTCTCTGTCTCTCTCTTCCCTTCCAGCAGCCAAGGCTCCATTGGAGCAAAGTTGGCTCTGGGCGCTGTGGATGGCTCTATGGCCTCTGCCCCAGGTGCTAGAATGGCTCTGGTTGCAACAGAGCGATGCCCCAGATGGGCAGAGCATCGCCCCCTGGTGGGCATGCCGGGTGGATCCCGGTCGGGTGCATGTGGGAGTCTGTCTGACTGCCTCCCCGTTTCCAGCTTCAGAAAAATAACAAAAAAAAATTTTTTTTTTAATTTCTTTTAACAGAGAGAGAAAAAAAATCTTAATTTGTTGTTCCACTTTTTTTTTCTTTCTTTTTTTTTTTTACAGAGACAGAGAGAAACTCAGAGAGAGGGATAGACAGGGACAGACAGACAGGAACAGAGAGATGAGAAGCATCAATCATTAGTTTTTCGTTGCGCATTGCGACACCTTAGTTGTTCATTGATTGCTTGCTTTTTTTTTTTTTTTTCATTTTTCCAAAGCCCAACCACACCAGCTGAAATAAAATCTTCGTACTCACTCCAAAACAGGATCTACAGCTTCAAAACATCTGATTTAATCAGTACTGTATCTGCTACAGTTAAGGGAAAACAAAAAGCTGCCTGTAGTTACTTGTGTCAATGAGGAGGCAGTCAGACAGACTCTCACATGCACCCGACCGGGGTCCACCTGGCATGCCCACCAGGGGGTGATGTTCTGCCCCTCTGGGGCATCGCTCTGTTGCATCCAGAGCCATTCTAGCGCCTGAGGCAGAGGCCACAGAGCCATCCCCAGCACCCGGGCCATCTTTGCTCCAATGGAGCCCTGGCTGCGGGAGGGGAAGAGAGAGACAGAGAGGAAGGAGAGGGGGAGGGGTGGAGAAGCAGATGGGCGCTTCTCCTGTGTGCCCCAGCTGGGAATCGAACCCGGGACTCCTACACGCCAGGCTGACGCTCTACCGCTGAGCCAACCGGCCAGGGCCTGATTGCTTTCTCATATGTGCTTTGACCACGGGCCTTCAGCAGACCGAGTAACCCCTCGCTCTAGTCAGCGACCTTGGGTCCAAGCTGGTGAGCTTTGCTCAAACCAGATGAGCCTGCATTCAAGCTGGTGACCTTGGGGTCTCGAACCTGGGTCCTCTGCATCTCAGTCTGACGCTCTATCCACTGCGCCACCACCTGGTCAGGCTGTTCCACTTATTTATGAATTCATTGGTTAATTCTTGCCCTGATGGGGGATTGAATCTGCAGCCTTGGTGCATCAGGATGATACTCTAACCAACTGAACTACCCAGCCAGGACTTCTTTATTCTTTTAAAATAATCAGTATATTTTATCAACATATAAAATAGCTCACTCTTGGACTGGTTACATGTAGGTATTTATCAATAACATAACCAATCACAGTATCAACAACAGAAGACTAAAGAATTTTAGCTATCTATTTTAAATATATACTCAACTAAACCCACACTGACCAAATACACTAATTGCTTTACCTTGATCTGGTGCACTCAGGCCCAATATACGAATTTTGTGAACGGACATTGCCCAACCACACCAGCTGAAATAAAATCTTCGTACTCACTCCAAAACAGGATCTACAGCTTCAAAACATCTGATTTAATCAGTACTGTATCTGCTACAGTTAAGGGAAAACAAAAAGCTGCCTGTAGTTACTTGTGTCAAGAGGAACAGTTTAAGTCCCAGTTGTTGCAGGTGATTATTTTTCTCCCTCCTTTTCTCTGATTCCTTGCAGAGCCCCTCTCTTACTGCCTGCCCCATGCTGGAATTCCTCAGAGCTCTGTCTTAGGCCCTTCTCTTGTCACTCTACTTCCTCTCTCTAGATTATCTCATCCAATGTCATAGTTTAATTTTATCTATATGCCAGTGGCTCTCAGACTTATTTATTCAGCTCAGAAGCTGTCCTCTGAGCACCAGATCTCTTTCCAGCTAGTGATCTACCATTGGCCAGATGTACTCCTCAACTAATCCTTCCTGCCTGAGAAAATGACACTCGTTTACTCAGTTGTTCATGCCAGAAAACTGAAATTCCTTGACACTACTTTTTAATACATTAGCAAATCCTGGTGATTAATATTTATATTTTATAATATATATTTGTTTTAAATATATTTATACTATATAAAATTTAGTATATGTATTATATATAATTAAATGTATTAAATTACTGCATATTTAATAACCATATAATATATAATTTTATATATATAATAACCATCTAACCGTATAATATATAGTTGTGGAAGTGGAGAGAAGTGGAGGAATATATGACACATACTTTATATGACACCCAGCTATTTATCATGTGTCACTTGGATTGTCTCTCCACTCCCTCTCAAACACTCTCAACCCTTTCTCCACACTGTATCCAGAGCAATGTTTTAAAACCACAAAACCAATTCTTTCTCTCTCTCTTTCTCTTCCACATACATATATACTCTTTTATACATCATTTCAAAATTATTTCAGTTACATAGCACCCAAGATAAAATAAAAACTTCTTTACAAATCCTAAAAGTCAGTATTTCAGAAGTCATTATAAAACAAAACAAATTTCCCTTTTGATAGGGAGTCAGTAATATGGGAAATGCTGAAGTTTCATTCACTTTGGAAACTTTAGGCAGTAGGACACTGTTCTTTTTCTGGTTTACCTCAGAGCGTTACACGTCTTACTGTGAGATGTATACACCTACTCATATTGGAAGCAGGGCAAAGTGCCAGTTTTGCTTCATATGGATAAATCTGGGCATGATCTGACTGCTTCTTATGTCTTCAGCCTCAATGCATGCTGCTCTCCCCCTCATTTTTTTATGTTCCAGCCACAGGGCCTTCTTTCAGGTTCAAAAAGCCCTTCCCCAGCATACTGTCCCCTCTGTCTGGTACACACTCCCCTATAGCCTTTACCTAGCCAAATTTTTCTTGTCTTCCCAATTGCCACTCAAAAGTCACTTTCTCCAAATCATAATCTAAATCAAGTTCTCCTATTATTCAATCATAGCATTATACATTATCAGTTAGGATGCTTTTGGTTGCCAGTAACTGAAAGACTAACTCAAACAGTTGCTGGGGTGTTTAAGGCCAGGGAGGCTACAGGCATGAAAAATAACATTCACCACTATGTATACTTTTGTTTAAACATGTGTGGTTATTGAGCACTTGAAATATGTTTAATGAGCCTGACCAGGTGGTGGCGCAGTGGATAGAGCATCGGATTGGGATGCAGAGGACTCAGGTTCGAGGCCCCAAGGTCGCCAGCTTGAGCGCGGGCTCATCTGGTTTGAGCAAAAGCTCACCAGCTTGGACCCAAGGTCGCTGGCTCCAGCAAGGGGTTCCTCGGTCTGCTGAAGGCCCACGGTCAGGGCACATATGAGAAAGCAATCAATGAACAACTAAGGTGTCGCAATGAGCAATGAAAAACTAATGCTTGATGCTTCTTCTCATCTCTCCGTTCCTGTCTATCTGTCTCTCTCTCTCTCTCTCTCTCTCTCTGTTTCTGTAAAGAAAAAAATGTTTAATGAAACCGAGTAATTGGGCCCTGGCTGGTTGGCTCAGTGGTAGAGCATCAGCCCAGTGTGTGGATGTCCCAGGTTTGATTCCTGGTCAGGGCACACAGGAGAAGCACCATCTGCTTCTCCAACCCTCCCCCTCTCATTTCTCTCTCTTTCTCTCTCTCTTCTCCTTCTGTAGCCATGGCTCAACTGGAGCAAGTTGGCCCCAGGTGCTGAGGATGGTTCCATAGCCTCTGCTTCAGGTGCTAAGAAGAGCTCATTTGCTAAGCAATGGAGCAACACTCCAGACGGGCAGAGCATCATTCCCTAGTGTGTTTGCTGGGTGGATCCCAGTCTGATGCATGCAGGAGTCTGTCTCTGCCTCCCCACCCCTCACTAAATTTAAAAAAAAGGGAGGAAAAATAAACTGAGTAATTTGAATTTTAAATTTTATTTATTTTCAATTAATTTTAAAATGTAATATGGTAGTTGATTCAGTTATTGGAAAACTTTTAAGTATGTTTGGGAAAACTCAAGTACATGAATCTCTTTTTTCAACTGTAAATTTTATGAAATCTTAATACAGATCCAGTATTTTTAATTAAAATTAGGTGATTGAATTAAGTATATAAGTTAAATACATCCTGGCTTTCAAAGACTTAATATGAAAAAAGGTATATTGACCTGTGGTGGTACAGTGGATAAAGCATTGATCTGAAATGCTGAAGTTGCAGGTTTGAATCCCTGGGCTTGCCAGATCAAAGGCACATACAGGAAGCAACTACTAGGAGTTCTGCTTCTCCCCCGTCTCTCTCTAAAAATCAGTAAATAAAATCTTTTAAAAAAAAGTAAATTATTTCATTTTTGATTACATGTTGAAATAATATTTTGGATATATTGGGTTAAATAAAATATATTATTAAAATTAATTATGTCTACTTTTTACTTTTTTTTTTTTTTTTTTGCAATTTTCTGAAGCTGGAAACAGGGAGAGACAGTCAGACAGTCTCCCGCATGCGCCCAACCGGGATCCACCCGGCACGCCCACCAGGGGGCGATGCTCTGCCCATCCTGGGTGTCGCCATGTTGCGACCAGAGCCACTCCAGTGCCTGGAGGCCACAGAGCCATCCCCAGCGCCCGGGCCATCTTTGCTCCAGTGGAGCCTTGGCTGCGGGAGGGGAAGAGAGAGACAGAGAGGAAGGCGCGGCAGAGGTGTGGAGAAGCAAATGGGTGCTTCTCCTGTGTGCCCTGGCCGGGAATCGAACCCGGGTCCTCCGCACGCTAGGCCGACGCTCTACCGCTGAGCCAACCGGCCAGGGCCTACTTTTTACTTTTTTAATGTGGCTACAAGAAAAATTTTAAATCACTTATGTGGCTAGCATTATATTCAATATTGGACAGCACAGCTCCAAACATTGGAAACATACATTTAACAAAGTTTTCATGGAAAGGCTTTGAGGGAGGTTGAAGGAAAAACAAACATCAGATTGATATTTTTTAAAGGTAAGTATGTAACCTGATGCAGCTGGATTGGAGTTGGAGGGCAGAGTGGATGAAGCACTGGTAAAAGGGGAGGTTATTATTGTAGTAATACTAGTAGGAAAGTGATGATGATCCTTTGGGCATTCTGGAATAGGGAGGGTGGAGAGGAAGAGAAGATGATACATTTTAGAGACACTGTGGGAGGTTAACACTGAACTGTTTGCAAACGTATTTAATCAGATCCTCCCCTGATCTTATCAAAACCTTGATTATGAACTAATTTAATCATATTCTATATTTTGAGGAAAACAATAATTAAATGATACTTAATTAAATTATATAATTTAATCAAAACATTGATTTACAGGTTTAATCAAATTCTTCAATAATTAGACACAAATCTAGCAGATTCTCATATGCTTCAAAGTACCAACAAAAGGCGACCTCACAAAAAATATATGAACTATCACAATGATTACAGAATCCATGTAACATTTATATTTAAACTGATCACAAAGGTAGCACAGGCATGGCTCGCTGATAACAGCTGCTCAAAGAGGAACCAATGATTGGGTTGAGAATGAATGATTGAAATAGTCACAGCAATTTGTAGAGGAAAACAAGATTGGCCACGCCCATCCCACAGAGGCCCGACCGGGGCTCGGAGAAGAGGACTGATAGCATTGGTCGAAGGTCACACTCCTGTCAGTGGCCAGGCCCCGAACCTGCTCCTCATTCGTCGCCTGCCTTCGGCGTGAAAATTCTGGTTTGCGCCAGAGAGGACGCAGATTCAGAAGCTCCTAGCCAGTGGAGGGACACACAGGCTAACCACTACATAGAAATCCGCGGCCCGATAGGCCCTCCCGCGGGGAGTGTTTCCGGGGTAGGGGGTGGGGCTGCCGGAAGTGGCCGGGCAGCGTCTCCAGCTCGTTGTTTAAGCGACTGACGAGAAGGAGAAACCGGAGCTCTGGCGGCGCCGCGGAGCACTGGTCAGGACTACCAGACCCCGAACCGCTGCTAACCTCTGGACGAGCCAGAAACCAGGAGTGCCGGCTGCAGAGTTGGGGGGCAAGACGCCCGCTCGCCTTTTGATCTTATCATGTCGCGGGGCTCCATCGAGATTCCCCTCCGGGACACTGACGAGGTAAGTGTCTTCTGTGGGGAAGGGTTGGGACAGTGGACTTGCACGATCCCCTCTTCACCCTTTCTATCGGCTTCGTTTCGAAGCGAGAGCACCCCCCCTTCCCCCCAGGATCCCAGATTAAAATCCCTGGCTGAAGCTCTGGTCACCTTCTTCCTCAGCCCCTGCGTCCTCCCAGGCTGAAAATATTGTGTTCCTGCAGCCTGGGGACCACTCGAGAAGGAGTTTTGAAAGTTCTTCTCCAACCTGTTCGTTTGACAATTCTCTGCCCTTTTCCTAATTCACGGGCGCAGGGATGTGAAAGTGCTCAGTAAACTGTAAAGCACCTCATAGATCACAGAGGTGGGTGCTGATGTCACCGTGATCTCTTTGTTGCTCAAATCAAGTGTTTTTCCCTGGGAATATATAGATGTCGCCCATTGTTTCTTAGAAACTGGCGTCTGTCAGGGTGCACTGGGTTCCTCACACAGGCTCCATCAGCGAAATAGAGGTCCGAAGGTAACAGGCGGTACTGTGTTCTGATAGAATTAACCCCCTTTCCCTTCCCGATGCCTCATTCATGGTGGCCTGCGGCTTGTCTGAGTAAAGCTTTCAGCATTAATGTTCTCTTACTGAGTATCTCATACTCTTGTTTTTGTTCGTTTGGTTAGTTGAGATATAATAATTCACTTACAGATAAAATGCTATGGTTTTTATAATAGTAATATTCACAAAGTTGTGTAATCATCCCCACTATCTAATAATTTCTGAACATTTTCCTACTACTGTTTTTGTGCCCACATTCAGGAATGTCTGTGACACACAAATGTTGCCTTAATGTGTCCAGTGGCATTCAACTTTGCATTGCTTCTAGGGTTGTTAGACCTATGGCATCAGAGTCTCTGGGGTGCTTATATGCACTTTGCCTGCATTATATGTTAAGCAGGGTTTTATTTTGTTATTTTTGAATAAACAAAGCTTTTGTAGTATTCTAAAAGTGAACACAATATGTCTTGCTAGATACCCAAGAAAAACAGCAAAGAAATGTGAATTTAAAAAGAGAAAGTTTTAAAAACCTGCATTTTGTGTTTTAGGTCATTGAACTTGACTTCGATCAATTACCAGAAGGAGATGAAGTTATCAGTATTTTGAAACAGGAACACACACAACTGCACATATGGATTGCTTTGGCGGTCAGTATACATGCAGCAAAATTTTTATATGTTGACTGGAAAAATTATGTGATACCTGTTTTCAGATACAGTTATAGCCATCTTAGGTGCCTGATAAATAAGTTAATTGTACCATGTGTATGGAAGTTAATTGTATTACCATTTATGGAACAAAAAGGCGAGTTTCCTAAGTGATGTGCTACTCCACTGGTAAATTAGTGTATGTTGATAAAGGCAAACCTCAGTTAAGTGAAATAGTACTCTATATTAAGTATTCGATTATTTAGTGATTGATTACTCTGTGAAGACTAGCTTAATATTTAAGGATAAGCTGAGAAAAGACAAGGTGTCATGATGTAAACATTGATATTTAACATAGTTTCCCATAACAATAGGGCATTTCCCATAAACTACTTAGAAGGTGATTAGGTTCCAGACTAACTCACAAAAACCCTTTGGGATGGAGTTTATCAGGCTTAAGTTTTTTGTCCTGTTTGTTCCCTTTTATCACATAAATACTACTGGCATTTCTCAGGAAAATCACCTCAGAGATTCTAAAATTCTACCACTCTGCACCCTGCCCAGCACCAGGGGCATAATGATACTTTCTTTTTCTGGGAACATTATAGTAAATGATTACCATAGAATAGTAAACACTGTAATCATTATTTCTAAGCAAGAGTGCCACAGATCACTGTTATGGAAACATAAGAGACTCCTAATACTGTCTTGAAGGGTCAGAGAAGTAGGTCTGGAATTGGACTTGTATCTGGTGCTCAAGCCTAACTCTAAGAGTTTCTTAGATATGGATTTACACAGAAGTACTTTCAGTGACAAGCAGTGCCTTTCTGACTTGAAGTTCTAAGTTTTTCTAGTCTATGAAGAACAAGTCATTAATGCTTGCCCCATATTTTTGAAAACCATATGGTAACTTGGATTTTTTTTTAGTACAAATGTTTCTTTTAACAGTACTTACACAAAAATTGGAGTGTTGAAGGATTAGCATGGCACCTGTCATAAAATAAACTGTTGAGTCACTGTGCGTATAGATTGTTACACAGAAAAAAGTATAGGCTCCAACTGTCTATCAGTGGGTGAGAGGATAAAAAGGCTGTGGTGCAGTTACACAGTGGAATACTATGCAGCCATAGAAAGGGAAATCTTTCCTTTTGTGACAGCATGGATGGACCTGGAGATTACTATGCTAAGTGAAATAAGCCAGTCAGAGAAAAACAAGTACCATTTGATCTCACTTATATGTGTAATAAAGAGATGAACAAAACTAATGAACAAAATAGAAACAGAGGCGTGGACACATGGAACAGGTGGACAGCTGTCAGAGGGGAAGGAGGAGAGGGGACTGGATGAAAGAAGGTGAAGGGATTAACCAAAAAACTTACACACATAGCACATAGATACAACAGGGTGGCAATAGCCAGAGGGAAAGGGGGGGATGGAGGTGGGGGAGGAGGGCAAAGAGGGAAATGGGATGGAAAGAGGCTGCTTGGGGCAGAAAGTGCACGATGCATGTGTAGATGGTCTTGTATTGAGTTATATACTTGAAACCTATATGGTTTGGTGAACCTTGTCATTGCAATATATTAAAAGACTAATAATAATTTTTTAAAAAAAAGAAATGTTTGAAACTAAATACAATATGTAAATCTGGATTGGGTCCTGAATTTTTTAATTATAATTATATATATGACCAAAAAAAGGGAAAAGAGTAAAGGCTTTGGAATTAAGAGTCCTTGGTTCAAATTCCAACATTGCTGCTAACTAACTGTGTGACCTTAGACACATAATCTATCTTCTGAGCCTGTTTCCTCATCTAAAATATGGGATGTTAGTATTCACTTGAAAAGCGTGTTTGAGTACAGATTATATATAATGTATATGAAGCCTTTGGCATAGTATGTGGCCTGTATAGGTGTTTAACAGATGATTGACATTTCTTTCTTATTTTTTATTTATTTTTATTTTTTTTATTCAATGAGGGGAGGGGAGGCAGAGACAGACTCCCGCATGTGCCCTGACTGGAATTCACCTGGCAAGCCCAATAGGGGGCGATGCTCTGCCCTTCTGGGGTGTTGCTCTGAGGCGGAGGCCATGGAACCATCTTCAGCACCTGGGGCTAACTCGCTCCAACTGAGCCATGGCTGCTGGAGGGGGAGAGAGAGAGAAAAGCAAGAGGGGTTAGGGATGGGGAAGCAGATGAGTGCTTCTCCTGTGTGCCCTGACTGGAAATCGAACTCAGGATATCCACACACTGGGCCAACACTCTATCACAGAGCCAACTGGCCAGGGCTGACATTCCTTTATTATTAATAAATGAAACATGCCCAAGGAAGTTATTCGATAAGCCCAAAGTCATAGATAATTTTTGATAGATATAGAACCAGAATCTAAGTTTTCTGTTTGAAGTTCTTTTAGCTCTCATTACTGCTTTCTGTGTTGGGCTCTGTTTAGTTTGAAATCAACAATTGCTAATAAGAGGTAAGCCGGAAACAGTTGTAGTTATAACTTTTAACAGCTTTGTTAGATATAATACACCTGTAATACACTGTACATATTTCTTGTGTATCATTTGTGAAGTTTTAACATATGTAAATACTTGCAAAGTCATTACCACAATGATAAGTATATCCATTGCTCCCCCCTAAAAACTATCCTCTGAACTCTCTTCTGCCCGTACAGTGTCCAGGCAACCCTGATTTACTTTTTGTTGCTAACGGTTAGTTTGCATTTTCCAGAGTTTTAAATGGAGTCATATAGTATATACTCCTTCTAATCTGGTTTCTTTCACTCAAAATAATTATTTTGAGATTTTTTTTTTATGTTGCAGTATGTATCAATAGTTCCTTCCTTTTTAGTGGCGAGCAGTAGCCATTATACAGGTAAACCACAGCTTCTTTGTTCATTCACCTGTTGATCAACAATTGGGTTGTTTCCACCCCACTATAGTAAATAGAGTGTCAACTTGGGATGCTGAGGGCCCAGGTTCAAAATCCTGAGATTGCTAGTTTGAGCACAGGCTCACTGGCTTGGATGTAGGGTCACCGGCTTGACATGAGATCATAGGTATGACCCCACGGTCGCTGGCTTGAAGCCCAGTATCCCTGCCATGAGCCCAGGGTTGCTGGCTTGAGCAAGGGGTCACTGACTTGGCTGAAGTCCCCCAGTCAAGACACTTATGAGAAGCCATCAATGAACCACTAAAGTACCACTACTATGAGTCAATGTTTCTCATCTCTCTCCTTTCCTGTCTCTCTGACTCTCTTTTTTTCCATGTACATGCCCTGAAAAAGAAAAAAACAGTTGGGTTGTTTCCAGTTTTTGACTGTTACAAATAAAGTTTTACATAAAGATTTGTGTACAACTTTTTTTATGGACATAGGCTTTAGTAATTCTGATTTGATACTTTACCTTACAGCTGGAATACTACAAACAAGGAAAAACAGAAGAGTTTGTAAAGTTGTTGGAAGCAGCACGTATAGATGGCAATTTGGACTATAGAGACCATGAAAAAGACCAGATGACTTGCTTGGATACATTGGCAGCCTACTATGTACAACAAGCTCGGAAGGAAAAGAATAAGGACAATAAGAAAGACCTTATTACACAGGCAACCCTATTGTATACAATGGCTGATAAAATTATTATGTATGATCAGGTAAAATAAGTCCTATATCTTTGCATTTGTGAAAGGAAAAAAATGCCACATGAAAGGAAAATGTGTATGATAGGCAATAGATTTTTTTTGAAAGAATTTTTCTTAAAATAGCATGGTTGGTATAAATCAGGGGTCCCCAAACTTTTTACACAGGGGGCCAGTTCACTGTCCCTCAGACCACTGGAGGGCTGCCACATACAGTGCTCCTCTCACTGACCACCAATGAAAGAGGTGCCCCTTCTGGAAGTGTGGTGGGGGGTAGGATAAATGGCCTCAGGGGGCCGCATGCGGCCCGTGGGCTATAGTTTGGGGATGCCTGGTATAAATAGTCATAATAAAGAGGGGTGCCTTGTTAAAATTGGAATTTCTTTGGTCGTACTGTTGAAGTAAGTTAGCATTTAAAACTTATCTGCATGTTTAGTCAGTACTTCCAATATCTTCAGGTGAATTTCAAGCATATTTTAAGGAGTTTAAACTTTATCTTTGTCATTATTCCTGGCACAGGCTTTTTGCATTTCAGGCTAATTTTTCAGTTTGTTATTAAGAATTGCTTATTGCTAATTCAAACACCTTACAGTTGGTAAAGGAATTTTGGTGAGCTGTGCCTCCTTTCTGTGTGATTTTTATTTTAGTGTTACATAGTCATGTTAAATTATGGTTAGTCCTTGGTAAAGTCAAATCTAAGATGATGCACGTTGCTTTTTCAGAACCATTTGTTGGGAAGAGCCTGCTTCTGCCTTCTTGAAGGTGACAAAATGGATCAGGCTGATGCACAGTTTCATTTTGTACTCAACCAGTCTCCAAATAATATTCCAGCCCTTCTTGGTAAGTCATTTTTGGCAATCATCTTATAAATCTAAGTTTTTCAGCATGTGCCTGAAAAATATCTTATATAATAGCTCCTTAGTAATGGGCTAGACACCAAAGTAGAAGAGCTTTACCTTATGAAAATGTGACTATCTGCAGTAGATCATTGTTTCTGTTAAAATTACAGAAATTACAGAATTAAATCCAGTTAAAAGTAATTTGTGTTACTTCTGACAGAGTAGATAACTTCTGAAGAGTCAATAAACAATTTCTATTTGGACAACTCTAAGCTATTTTAATTATTGTTAACATTTAACATAATGATAGGACTGTTCTATTTATAAGTATAAATTAATATACCTTTATGGAAAACAAATTTTTGATATGAAATTATTTACTGTTTTCAAGTATTTCTTACTAATTGTATTTGATTTAGGTGAGTGTAGAGCATATGAGACTTGTATTCTTTAAATAGTACATGTTTGTTTTTAAAAATCATTATAGGTAAAGCTTGCATTTCATTCAACAAGAAGGATTACAGGGGAGCTCTTGCTTACTATAAGAAAGCATTGCGTACTAACCCAGGATGTCCAGGTAAGAGCAAAGTCTAAGGTGTGTGTGCTCTAACTTAAAATATTAAGGATTTTGGTAGTTGCTTATAAAGTTAGATGTGAAAAGATACTGGAGGATTGTTGAAATGACGAAATTGAGACATTTTACTATGTTTGATTCAAAAACTGAATAGTAGATTACATTATAATCTTTTTACCCTTTACTATTCTTTCTAAAATCTCTTAATTTTAACCAATTTTATTGATTATTGGTTGTATACAGGCACAGTTATAGAGCTAGGGAATACATCAATGAACTGAAGAGACAAAAGTCCATGCATTCATGGAATTTATTTTCCAGTAAGGCAGATTAAATGAGTAAAATATATACTACATAAGATATTGGAAAGGGCTAAGGAGAAAAATAAAGCAGAAAAGGAATATGAAAAGCATTGGGGTTAGTTGCTTAAAAAACTTACCCAGGGAAAAGCATCACTGAAACAGTAACCACAGGAGTGACTGTAGCTAGAAAGAGGTCCAAGGATGGAGCCCAAGGGCACTCTTGACATTTAGAGGTTATAGAAATGAGGAATAATCAGCAAAGGAGTCAGAAGGAACAGCCACAAATAAGAGGAGAAAAAGAGAGTAAGTACAATATCCCTGAAATCAAATGTAAAATGTTTCCAGGAACCCAGGTGTTCTTGTAAGGGGACAACATACAGACTATCTCTCATAGGCATTTACCCTGGGCAGAGGGATGTTGGCTCAGGGTGCCACAGTCATACAGGGAGAGACTGAGTTGTGTGGCTTTAGTGTTAGATTAGAGGGACAGGCTTCATTGTCCATGTGTTGAGTCCTACTACATGGCCCATGGGCACTATGTGTCCTGGGGTAAGCATTCCCTGCACATAGCATTAGCCTGGTGAGCTACAATAGCTTCACCCTGACAACTCCTTGATGTGCCACCCTGGTCAACTCCTGCACAGTTGAGTACTCTGTCAGGGGCAGCCAGCTTGGGCCCACATTGCAGTCTTTCTTGAAAAGCTTTTCAGGAATTCTGCTCAAGCTTGTAGGGTGTGAGAGACATACAAAGAGAAACTGAGTTGTATGGCTTTAGGGAAAAGGCCATCTTTCCACATGGTTGCCAGGTAACACCTTTCCTGTGCAGAGTCCTCCCTCCACAAGGCCAGATCTTAATCTGCTTTAGCCTGGTGAACTCGACTAGCTCCACCATGACAACTCCCTGAGAGCCTGCCCCACTGCAAAGGCCCAAGTCGGTGGGCAGCTGGGCTCGCCGTATCCTGAGACATTTGTTGAATGGCCTCAAACCTAGCACTGGTGCCAAGTTTGAAATTGTATTAACCTGATGAACACCACTCACCACTACCTGGTACTGGTGGCAGCTAGCCTTGGTTCATAGCTTGGAACCTCCCACATGCACCAAGACCCAGCAGTTGTAGCCACCAACCATGGATCTATTAGTAGCTTCTAACAGGTAGTCCAGGGCCAGTCATAGAGAGCATCTGACATTGACCTGCACTGAAGTCTTTCCCGAGAGGCACCAGAACCAACACACCCATGGGGACTGGCTTCAGACCACAACAGAGCGCCACCCAATTAGCTTCACAAGCTCTACACACAAACAGAGATCTTGGCAGGCACAAGACCCTCTGGAGTGAATTCTGCTTCATGGGGTAAACCTCCACTTAGCAGCTTGTGCACTGTGGGCACAGCTATTCCTTACAGCCAGCCTGAGGGTTGGTGAATTCTGCTTCATGGAGTAAACTCCCACGCAGCAGCTTGTGCCCTGTGGGCATAGCTATTTCTTACAGCCAGCCTGAGGGTCAGTGTCCTCATGGACATGCCAACAATGATCAAGGCTGAATTACAATAGGAGGGCACACATAACTTATACAGGGATACGGCTGGAGCACCTGGTTCAGGTGATCAGAGAGCCTTTGCCACTGGGCCCCACAGGCCACTACATAAGGGCACTCTATAAAGACTGGGAGACACAGCAGATCTACCTGATACATAGTAACACAAAGAGACAACCTAAAGGGGAGACAAAGAAACATGCCCTAAATGAAAAAAAAGAAAAACTCTACAGGAAAAGAACTAAATTAAATGGAGGCAAGCATTCTATCAGATACAGTTCAAAACAATTGTATAAGGAAGCTTATGGAACTTAAGGGAAGAATAGATGAACTTGGAACTCCAACAAAGCAATATAGTAAGCAAAAAAAGGGGGGGGTATAAAAACCATAAAAAAGAACCAGTCAGAAATGAAGACTATAGTAAGTAATGAATATACTAGAAGGAATCCACAGTATATTAGATGGAGCAGAGAATCAAATCAGTGATTTGGAAGACAAGGCAACAGAAAACACTCAGAGTAGCAAAAAAAAAAAAAAGGAATTTAAAAAATGAGGATACTTTAAGGGATGTCTGGGACAACATCAAGCATAACAACATCTGCATCATTGATACCAGATGGAGAAGAGAAAGAGCAAGAGATTGAGAACCTATCTGAAAAAAATAATGAGTGAAATCTTCCCTAACCTGATGAAAAGAAACAGAAGTCCAGGAAGCACAGAGAGTCCCAAACAAGATGAACCCAAAGAGTCCCACATATAAGATACATTATAACTAATATAGGAAAGGTTAAAGACAAAGAATCTTAAAAGCAGCAAGAGAAAGACAATTTGGTATCTACAATGGAGTTCCCATAAGATTGTCAGCTGATTTCTCAACAGAAACTTTGCAGACACAAAATATTCAAAGTGATGAAAACCAGCATCTACAACCAAGACTACTGTATTCAGCAAGGCTATCATTTAAAATTGGAAGAGAGATAAAGAGCTTCCCAGACCAGAAAAGGCTAAAGAAATTCAAATCAGTATTACATAAACTGTTAAAAGGACTTCTTTAAGAAGGGGAAGAGGCCCTGGCCGGTTGGCTCAGCTGTGGAGCGTCGGCCTAGCGTGCGGAGGACCGGGTTCGATTCCCGGCCAGGGCACACAGGAGAGGCGCCCATTTGCTTCTCCACTCCGCCGCGCCTTCCTCTCTGTCTCTCTCTTCCCCTCCCGCAGCCAAGGCTCCATTGGAGCAAAGATGGCCCGGGCGCTGGGGATGGCTCTGTGGCCTCTGCCTCAGGTGCTGGAGTGGCTCTGGTCGCGACATGGCGACGCCCAGGATGGGCAGAGCATCGCCCCTGGTGGGCAGAGCATCGCCCCTGGTGGGCGTGCCGGGTGGATCCCAGTCGGGCGCATGCGGGAGTCTGTCTGACTGTCTCTCCCTGTTTCCAGCTTCAGAAAAATGCAAAAAAAAAAAAAAATTTAAAAAAATTAAGAAGGGGAAGACACAGGCCCTGGGCTCAGTGGTAGAGTGTCAGCCTGGCGTGCAGGAGTCCTGGGTTTGATTCTTGGTTCACAGGAGAAGCGCCCATCTGCTTCTCCATCCCTCCCCCTCTCCTTCCTCTCTGTCTCTCTCTTCTCCCGCAGCCAAGGCTCCATTGGAGCAAAGTTAGCCTGGGCGCTGAGGATGGCTCCATGGCCCTGGTTGCAACAGAGCAACATCCCAGATGGGCAGAGCATCGCCCCCTGGTGGGCATGCCAGGAGGATCCCGGTCGGGTGCATGCGGGAGACTGACTGCCTCCCCGTTTCCAACTTCAGAAAAATACAAAAAAAAAAGAAGGGGAAGACACAGTTATGAATAATAAAATGGCATTAACTGTGTACCTATCGATAATCACTTTAAAAGCAATTGGTTTAAATAGTTCAATCAAAAGACACAGGGTAACTGAATGGATAAGAAAACAAGACCCGTGTGTGTGTGTGTGTGTGTTTGTGTGTGTGTATTTGTATGTATATATGCTGTCTACAAGAGACCCACTTCACATCGAAGAACAAACTGAAAGAAAAGGATGGAAAAAGATTTTCTGCAAATGGAACAGAAAAAAAAACTGAGATAGCAATACTTACATCAGACAAAAATCGCCTAAAACAAAGGCTATAATAAGAGACAAAGAAGGACATTGTATGATGATAAAAGGATCAATTTAACAAGAGGGTATAACCCTTGTAAACATTATGCATCCAACATAGGAGCAACCTAAATATTATAAAGCAAATTCTGGCCATAAAGGAAGAGATTGACAGTAATACAATCATAGTAGGGAACATTGACACCCCAATGACATTTCTGGATAGATCTTTGAGACAAAATCAGCAAGGAAACAGAATCCTTAAATGACACATTAGACCAGTTGAGTTTAATTGATATATTTAGAGCATTTCATACCAAAGTGACAGAATATACATTCTTTTCAAGTACACATGGAACATTTTCCAGGGTAGACCACATGTCAGGCCACAAAACAAGTCTTAATAAATTTAAGAAGATCAAAATTATATCGTGCATCTTCTCTGACCACAGTGGTGTGAAACTAGAAATCAATTACAGGAAAAAAGAAAATGAAAAACACAAACATGTGGAGGCTAAATAACATTACTAAACAAAGAATGGGTTAACATCAAGGAGGAAATCAAAAGATACCTTCAGACAAATGAAAATGAAAGCAAAACAACCCAAAATTTATGGGACAAAGCAAATGCAGTCCTAAAAAGGAAATTAATAGCAATCCAGGCCTACCTCAAGAAACAAGAAAAATCTCAAGCAATCTAATCTTAAACCTAAAATAACTAGTAAAAGAACAACAAAGTCCAAAGTGAGTGGAAGGAGGAAATAATAAAGAACAGAGTGAAAATGAATAAAACAGTCTAAAAAGCAATACAAAATATCAAACCAAGAGCTAGTTCTTTGAACAGATAAATAATATCAATTAAACCTTTAGCCAGACTCATTAAGAAAAAAAAGACCTATATAAATGAAATCAGAAAAGAAAAAGAGTGATAGCTGACAGAAAAACAAAGTATTAAAAGAAAGTACTATGAACAGTTATATGCTAACAAGTTGGACAGTCTGGAAGAAATGAATAAATTTCTAGAAACACAATCTTTATGAATCAGAAAGACATAAAATCTGAACAGATTAATTACAACCAACAAAATTGATTCAGGAATTAGAAAACTCACGATCAACAAAAGTCTTGGACTACATGTGTTAACAGGTGAATTTTACCAAACATTCAAAGAAGAATTAACACCTGTGTTCAAACTCTTCTGAAAAATTTGAGAGGAAGGAAGGTTCCTCAGCTCATTTTATGAGTCCATGAGTACAGTATCTGATTCTAAAACATGAAAAAGACATTACAAAAAATGAAACTTACAGACCAATATCCCTCATCAACATAGATGCAAAAGTCTCCAACAAAATATTAGCAAACCAAATTCAGCTAACATTAAAAAGATCATACACCATGATCAAGTGGGATTTTTTCCTGGCATGCAGTGTTTGTTCAGTTTATGCAAATCAATTAATGTGACAGTTTGCATAAACAAAATGAAGGATAAAAATGATTTGATTGTAGATTCAGAAAAAAATAATTTAGCATAATCCATCACCCCTTTATTATGATAACTCTCAGCCAAGTGGGAAGAGAGAAAACATACATCATCATAATAAAGGCCATATATGACAGACCCACAGCTAACATCATACTCAACTGGGAAAAGCTAAAAAGCATTTTTCTTAAGATCAGGAACAAGACAGGAATGTCCACTTCACCACACTTACTCAACATAATGTCCTAGCCACAGTTGTCAGACAAGAAGAAATATAGGTATCTCAATGGAAAGAAAGGAGTAAAAAATGTCATTATTTGCAGATGATACACTATATAGAGAAGAGCCTAAAGGTTCTCCCAAAAAACTACTAAAACTAATGTGAATTCAGTAAAGGTTTAATTGATAATCCAAAATCACTTGCATGTTTATACACCAGTAATGAACTGTTAGAGAAACTAAGGAAACAATCCCTTTTAAATTGCATCAAAAAGCATGCCTAGGAGTAAATTTAACCAAGGAATTTAAAGACCTACACTTGGAAAGTTGTAAGACATTGAAGAAGATACAAATAAGTGGACGCATTTACCGTGCTCATGGATAGCAAGAATTGACATTGTTAAAATGTCCATACCACTCAAAGCCACATATAGCTTCAGTGCAATTCCTATAAAAATGCTAATAGTGTTCTTTGCAGGAATAAAACTAATAATCCAAAAATTTATATGGAACCATAAAAGACATTGAATAGCAACAGCAATCTTGAGAAGAACAAAATTAGAAACATCACACTACCTGATATACTACAAGGCTATAGTAATCAAAACAGCATGCTACTGGCATAAAAACAACCACATAGGTCAATGGAACAAAATAAAGAGTCCAGAAATAAACCTATACCTGTATGGACAATTAACGTATGACAAAAGGCAAGACTATTCCATGGGGTAAAGACAGTCTATTCAATAAATGTATTAGGAAAATTGGACAGGGACATGCAAAGATGAAACTAGACCACCTTATAGCATTTATAAGAATAAACTCAAAATGGATTAAAAACTTAAATATAAGACTCAAAACCATACAACTCTAGAAGAAAACATAGGCAGTAAAATCTGTGACATTTCTCTTAGAAATATTTCTTCTGATATATTTCCTCAGGCAAGAGAAACAAAAAATAAAGAAATGGGACTACATCAAACTAAAAAAATTTTGCACAGGTAAAGGAAACCATAAACAAAACAAAAAGACAAAAATAACAAAAACCTGAGAAACAACAAAAAAAAAACCCACTGAATGGAAGAAGATATTCGCCAATGATACATCTGATAAAGGGATAATATCCAAAATGTATAAAGAACTCATACAACTCAATACAAAAATTTTTAAAAAATCCAATTTAAAAATAGGCAGAGGACCTGAATAGACAGTCTCCAAAGAGGTTGTACAGATGACCAGTAGACATGAAAAGATGCTCAATGTCACTTATTACCAGAGAATTATAAATTAAAACCACCTGTCAGAATGGCTATCACGTTTGTAAATCAACAAATGGGTTGGGGAGGATGTGGAGATCAGGGAATTGCTTGTGCACTGTTGGTGGGAATGCAGATTGGTGTAGCCACTATGGAAAACAATATGGAGATTCCTCAAAAATAATTAGAAAGGACTGCCTTGTAACCCAGTGATTCCACTACTGGGTATTTATTTGAAGAAATCCAGAGCACTAATTTGAAAAGCAATATGCACCTGTATGTTCATTGCAGCTTTTTGTACAACAACCAAGATATAGAAGCAACCTAGATGTCTATCAATAAAGGAATAAATGAAGTGGTACATATACACACTTGTTTATTAATCAATCACACACACACACACACACAAAATTGAAATATTAGCATTTGAAACAGCATAGATGGACCTAGATGGTATAATGCCAACTGAAATAAGTCAGCAAGGGAAAGGCAAATACATAATTTTACTTATATATGGACTCTAAAGAACAAAATAAATGAACAAACAAAACAGAAACAGACTCAGAGATACAGAGAACAAACTGATGCTTGCCAGATGGGAGGGAGACCGGGACACTGGGTGAAACAGGTGAAGAGCTTACAGAGTACAAATTGGCAGTTAAAAATAGTCACAGGGATGTAAAGGATAGCATAGGGAATATAGTCAATAATACTGTAATAACTCTATATGATGCCAGGCGGGTATTAGACTTCTCGAGGGGATCTCTTGGTAAGTTATGTATATGTCTTCCACTATGCTGTACACCTGGAACTAACATAATATTAAATGTCAACTGCAATTGAAAAATAAATTTTAAAAGAATGTTTTCAGAAGAGAGTGTCAGTGTCAAATTTTGATGTTAGGCAGAGTAAAATAGGGATTAAGAATTGATCATTGGATTTTGCAGCATACAAATTATTAGTGACCTTGATAAAAAGCAGTTTTACTGGAATGGTGAGATCCTCAGAATAAAATCAAGAGAAAATGGAAGGAAAGGGATTAGAGGTAGCAAGTGTATATAGATCTCAAGTTTTATAAGTAAGGAAGAATAGGAATGTGTTGGCACCTGTGAAGGGAAATGCAATCAAGAAAGGAATCTTTTTTAAGATGGGAGAATATTTGTATGTAGGTAAGAATGATCTAGTCAACAAGGAAAATTTGATGATGCAGGGAATGTAGGGGAGGGCTGCTGGAGCAGTGTCCTTAAATAGATGAGAACAGGTAGGATCTAGTGACCAGTGGAGAGAAGCGTTAGTTCGGAGCATGGTTGTGTTTTGGCATGGCTTGGAAATTGGGTAGTATGTATAATCATAGCTGTGAAGGGAATGAGAGTATGTGCATTTAGTGAATCACAATATTTAAGGTCTAAAGGAAGCTTTTTGTACTGTACTTTAAACTGCAGTTCAAAATTAGATATTGCAGGTACAGTGTAGCCAGGAGTGTTGGGAGACAAGAAAAATACCAGTGTTAGAGGTGTTCTGTGCTATGGTGAGAAAGGTATCCATGATGAGGGATCAGGGTTGGGGAAAAGGTAGAGAAAAGTATGATCTAACCTTCAATGAAATCAAGTTTGTGATATACTAAAAGATTTCATAGTGTAGTTACACTGAGGTTAATTTTGGGATATTTTGAACTCATAAGTAGAGAATGTTTAGTTTGACAGATTGAATGACTTAATTTTATTTTTTTAGCGGAAGTTCGTTTAGGAATGGGCCATTGCTTTGTGAAACTTAACAAACTGGAGAAAGCTCGTCTTGCATTCAGCAGAGCCCTGGAACTCAATTCCAAATGTGTGGGAGCATTGGTTGGACTGGCTGTTCTAGAGCTCAACAATAAAGAGGTGTGTGAGTGTAAAACTCCTGGCTGATTTGTCTAGTCCCTTATCTAAAACTCTTGAGGCCAGTGTTATAGAAATCAAGATAGCAGGTTATAGAAATGTAATGTGCCCAGTTATTAGGATACAAACCCAAACTTTTATTTCTATGGCAAAATGAGTGACTGTTTACACTACTTAGTAGGATAGCCTCGCTATTCAGGTAAAGTTTGCCACCAAATAAGCTTACTCCAAGGTAACAAAAGTTGTTTTTTAAAGGTTTGGATTTTAGAATCTCAGGTAATGAGATTGTAGACTATATATCAGTTTGGAATGCTTTTAGTTGCAACTAACAAACAAAAAGCACACACCGTTGGTTTTTATTATTTACTAAACCCTCTAAACTCGGATACACTCAGTATCAAACCTAGGGTTTAAATAATCTATATGTGGCCTTTCCTCCTCCTGTCTGTCACCTCATAGTTATACAACAGTTGTTACATATTTAGGCATCTCATCATTACATCAGCCTTACAAGGAAGGAGGAAGGGAAAGGATGAGAGGCTTTCTCTTAGAGAAGTTCTGTGCTGTCCTGAGAAGGAAACTCCCATGTTTCCCCTGTGTATAATTGCCCACACAGCGTTCTGGGGGAAGTGTTTCTGCTATTAATTATAAGAAAACTAAATTCTAGCAATTGAACTCAACTATTTGAAATGTTTTATCCCTGGTGAAGGTCAACTAAAACAAGAGCTATATTTGGGTACCTGAACTTAGATTTATATAACCTTATTTCTTCAGACTCTAAATAAAACTGAAAAAGTGCTAAATATGTAATGTTTTCACTCAACCTTGTCCTCCTTGTTTTTCTTTTAGGCTGATTCCATCAAAAATGGTGTCCAACTTCTTTCCAGAGCCTATACTATTGATCCTAGCAACCCTATGGTATTGAACCACTTGGCAAATCACTTTTTCTTCAAAAAGGTAGGAGAAGGCAGCTCTTAAAGTTCTTTTTTAAAAAAATTTTTTGGTCCTGGCTGGGTAGTTCAGTTGGTTAGGGCATTATCCTGATAGACCAAAGTTGTGGGTTCAGTTATTGGTCAGGGCACATACAAGAATCAACCATTGAATACATAATAAGTGGAACACAAATCAATGTTTCTTTCTCTCTTTCTCTCCTTCTTTCTCTTCCTAAAATCAATTTTAAAAAAATTTTTTAACTCAGACACAGAGAACCGTTATGGTTGTTACCAGAGGGAAAGGGGGTGAGGAGATATTAAAGCTAAAGAGGATCAAATATATGATGACAGAAGGATATTTGACATTGCATGATAAACATTCATGTGATATACATATGATATAGAAATATACGCTTAAAAACAATATAATTTTTGCCTGACCTGTGGTGGCGTAGTGGATAAAGCGTCGACCTGGAACGCTGAGGTCGCCGGTTCGAAACCCTGCACTTGCCTGGTCAAGGCACATATGGAAGTTGATGCTTCCTGCTCCTCCCCCCTTCTCTCTCTCTCCCCCCTCTCTAAAATGAATAAATAAAAAATTAAAAAAAATTTAAAAAAACTATAATTTTATTAACCAATGTCACCCAAATATATTTCATTTTAAAAAAAGAATTTTTTTAAATCTCAATTCCAGTTGACATTCAATATTATATTAGTTTCAGGTGTTACAGCATAGTGATTAGACATTTATATAACTTAGGAAATGAACCCCCATAAGTCTTGTACTCATGGGACACAATATACAGTTATTACAGTATCATTGACTATATTCCTTATGCTGCACTTTCCATCCCTGTGATGATTTTGCAACTGCCAGTTTGTCCTTAATCCCTTCCCCTTCTTCACCCAGCCCCCGCCCCCCCCCCCCCCCCCCCCCCCCCCGTCTCCTTCCCATCTGGCAGCCGTTGGTTTGTTCTTGGTATCTGTGAGTTTGTTTCAGTTTTGTTTGTTTGTTTTGTTTTGTTACACATATAACTGAAATCATTTGGAATTTCTTTTTTTCTGACTTTTTTCATTTAGCATAATACCCTCTAGGTTCATCCTTGTTGTCACAAATGGTACAATTACATTCTTTTTTAGGGTCAGGTAATAAGTGGAACAACTTATATGTGTTACATCTTCTTTATCTATTTGTCTCTTGATGGCCACTTAGGTTGCTTCCATATCTTGGCTATCGTAAGTAATGCTACAGTGAACATAGGGATGCCTATATCTTTCTGAATTAGTGTTTTGGATTTCTTTGGATGAATACTCAGAAGTGGGACTCATGGGTCATATGGTAGTTCTATTTTTAATTTTTTGAGGATGTACCAGACTATAGTAGATGTTTCCTATAGTAGATGTACCAGACTAGGCAGAAAGGTATAATTTTCTTTACTTTTAAATCCTGATTTTTGTTTTTCTGTACTGTAGTTTATTCTTTATGTTTTTTACTGGGAAAGCAATTTGAAGATGCCAAGAGTTTTTTTCAAATTAGAGTTTGTATCTGGGGGTAGTTACCTGGGGTTGGGTATGTTCGTTCGTTCGTTCATTCATTCATTCATTCATTCATGTATTTAACATTTATTTCCCCTTTATATGGTACCCAACATTGTGATAGGGATGTAGAGGTCTGTAAGACATGATTTCTGAACTTAAGGGGTTTAGTTTTATAGAAAATCGACATGTAAACTAAATGTAAAAGTAAAGATCTTAACGCTGCTTTAGAAAAATGAAAGGAAATGATCATCTGGTTAAAAGAGGGTTTTCAGCCTGGCCAGTGGTGGCATAGTGAATAGAACATCAGCCCAGTAAACTGAGGTCCCAGGTTCGAAACCCCAAAACCTTGAGATTGCTGGCTTGAGTGTGGGGTCACTGGCTTGAGCCCAAAGGTTGCTTCCTTGAGCCCCAATGTTGCTGACTTGAGCAAGGAGTCACTGGCTTGGCTGGAACCCACCGGTCAAGGCATATATGAGAAAGCAATCAATGAACAACTAAAGTGAAGCAACTATGAGTTGATGCTTCTCGTCTCTTTCCCTTCCTGCCTCTCTCTAAAATCAGTTTTTAAAAATTTAAAAAGAAGGTTTTTACTAAGAAGGAAAAGCTCTTAAATTTTTAGGAGGAGGTCACTAGAAGGAGGGAAAACACAGCTCTGTGAAATAGTGCTAGTTTAGTTTGTAACAGCATGAGCATATGGTGGGCTTATGATAGGTGATGTGTGGGATCCAGAGTGGGACACTTGTGTAATATAAGGCCCCTTGGACCTACTTCTTAGGCAACAGAGTCATTGAAATTTTTGCTAGTGGTTATAATGGAATTTTTTTAAAGTTTCCACTAATTCGATAGAACCAGTGGTATATCTTATGTATTACACTGCTCACAAAAATTAAGGGATATTTTACTGCTTCATATTCATTTTTGAAATATCCCCTAATTTTTGTGAGCAGTATAAACTCAAGATTTCTTTTTTTTTTTTTTTTTTTTAAGGTAAGAGGAGAGAAGACAGTAAGACAGACTCTCCCAAGTGCCATGACCAGGATCCACCCAGCAACCCCATCTGGGGCTGATTGATGCTCGAGTACCAAGCTATTTTTAGTGCCTGAGGCTGATGTGCTCCAGGGGAGCTATCCTCAGTGCCCAGGGTCATGCTTAAACCAATCTAGCCACTGGCTCTGGGAGGGGAAGAAGGAGAGAAGGAGGTTGAGGGAGAAGCAGATGGGTGCTTCTCTTGTGTGTGCTCTAACCAGGAATTGAACCTGGGATGTCCATACACCAGGCTGACACTCTATCCACTGAGCCACCAGCCAGGGCTTAAATCCAAGATTTCATGGGCAAAGTTAAACAGTAAGCATGAAAGTTTAATCTGCCATTTGGAATTACACTAAGACACTAAATTATACTAAGAATTTTTAAATTAGTTAAATAGCAATTTAGGTAAAAGTTTACAAACCTTTATTGATCCTTATTAGTAAATACTGTTACTGTTATTGTTGCCATTAATATGCATTCAGTGCTCACTAAATGGCAAGCTCTGTTAAACATGCATTCCATGAATTTATACAACAGGCCCATGAGGTATTGGTAGCATCCCCTTTTTATGGATGAATAGTTAAGGCAGAGTTAATAAAGTCACACAGCTTTTAACCATATGCTTTACTCCCTCTGGCTATGGAAACACTCCCCTTAGATCAGGGGTCCCCAAACTTTTTACACTGGGGGCCAGTTCACTGTCCCCCAGACCACTGGAGGGCCGGACTATAAAAAAAACTGTGAACAAATCCCTATGCACACTGCACATATCTTATTTTAAAGTAAAAAAACAAAACGGGAACAAATACAATATTTAAAATAAAGAACAAGTAAATTTAAATCAACAAACTGACCAGTATTTCAGTGGAAACTATGCTCCTCTCACTGACCAAGTGCTCCTTCTGGAAGTGCGGCGGGGCCGGATAAATGGCCTCAGGGGGCCGCATGCAGCCGCGGGCTGTAGTTTGGGGACCCCTGCCTTAGATAATGAATTATTAATTAAGCTTTATGCTGTAACTGGTGTGGTACTAAAAGACAACTCTTTGGGGAGAAGATGAAAATACATCTTATAATTTTTATATTAAATGTTTTTTTTATTTTATTTTTTATTTTCTTTTTATTTTAAATGTTTATAATTATAAACAAATTAAGTATTACTATTTAAGATACAACAGTTATTCATGTTAGTTTGACTTTTACTGGAAAAAACAAAGGACTGATTCTAAATATTTGAATGCATATCTAATAATCAGTGCTCACAGGTGTTGGGACAGCTTCCTTGAACCAAAAGAGAATTATTTAGTTTTTCATAGACAATGCTAGTCACCCTTGTATTTAACACAGTCAGTATATACATACCCTTATAGATTTCATAAGTAAAATATGTAAACCAAGATAGTTTGCGTGTTACTGGACACCTGATCTGTGATCAGCACTGTGCCGTGTGATGTGAGGTCATCTCCTATGGAATATACATATGTCTTTTAGGTTTACAGAACATGTTTACATATGTTTTCTCAGTTTGTCATTTTAGCAGCCCTAGGAGGTAGTCAGGCTATTTCTATTTCCCCTTCTATAGATAAGGAAATTGGGAAAAGAAAGAAAGAAAGAAAATTGAGTCTGGCAAAGTTGAGTAACATCACTTGCCAAAATTCACTCAACTAGCAGACAGTAAGGCTGATATATAATTTTTTAATTCTCTGCCCACCACACTACATTGCCTCTCCTATAGAAGAATAAGTTAGCTCGGAAGAAAAGGTATTGTTGATTAACATCCTAGACGTGTCAATAATTGAGTGGTAAAGTGGGTTTAGACATGGGAGCTATCGTAATTCCTGGGCAATTAACACAAACCTCCAGAAAGAGCTGAGACATGAGCTTGATCTTTTGATTGGAAAGAGAAGCAGCCAGAATGCAAAGTACACTAAGGTAAAAAATTTAGGGGGAAAACTAAGAAAGAGAAGTTTCAGTTGTACAAAAGAAGATATGAGTTAGGATTTTAAAATAGAATTGAATTTTTTTTTTTTTTAAATTAATTTTAACAGGGTGACATTGGTCAACAAGAGTACATAGATTTGGGGCAAACATCTCCACATAATTTGGACAGTTGATTATGTTGTATACCAATCATGCAAAGTCAAATCATCCTCCATCACCTTCTGTTTGTCCCTCTTTATGCCCCTCCCCCAACCCTTTTCCCCCTTTCCCCCTTTCCATCCTCAATCCCAGGGGTCTCAAACTCAACTCAGCATGTGGGCCACAGAGCAAGATCACAGCTGTTCGGCGGCCGCACTAGGTCTACAAAAGGCAACTGTTACGCAACACTTTTCTCACTGCAGTTGAAAACAAAAAAAATCAGTACAACAAGCACAATCGTACATGCAGTTTACTCAGTGTCACAAAATGACCAGAAACTGTAGTTCGCATCACAACTGCTGTTAACTAAGCTAATATCTAGCTAGGATGCTAGAGAAATGAAAAATACAAGTAGGCCCCTAGGCTTACTTAATTTTATCCAAAATATTTTGAACTTCGTGGATTAGTCTGCAGGCCGCACATGCGGCCGGCGGGCCGCGAGTTTGAAACCCCTGCTCTATCCCCTTCCCCCTGGTAACCACTGCACTCTTGTCTATGTCCATGAGTCTCAATTTTGTATCCCACTTATGTGTAGAATCATAGTTTTTAGCTTTTTCTGATTTACTTATTTCACTCAGTATAGTGTTCTCAGAGTCCATCCATGTTGTCATAAGCAACTCTAGGTCATGGTTTCTTATGGCTGAGTAGTATTCCATTGTATATATGGACCACAGCTTCTTTATCCAATCCTCTATCGAGGGACACTTTGGTTGTTTCCATGTCTTGACCACTATGAATAATGCTGCGATGAACATGGGGGTGTATGTGTCTTTATGGACCAGTGTTTTTGAGTTTTGGGGATATATACCCAGTAGAGGGATTGCTGAATAATATGATAGTTCTATTCTTAATTTTTTGAGGAACCACCATACTTTCTTCCATAGTCATTATACTAATTTACATTCCCACCAGCAGTGAATGAGGGTTCCCTTTTCTCTGCATTCTCTCCAACACTTGTTATTACCTGTCCTATTGATAATAGCTAATTTAACAGGTGTGAGGTGGTATCTCATTGTAGTTTTGATTTGCATTTCTCTAATAACTAATGAAGATGAGCATTTTTTTATATATCTGTTGGCCATTTGTATTTCTTCTTGGGAGAAGTGTCTGTTCAGGTCCTCTTCCCATTTTTTTATTGGATTATTTGCTTGCTTGTTCTGAGTTTTGTGAGTTCTTTATATATTTTGGATATTAGGCCCTTATCTGAGCTGTTGTTTGCAAATACCATCTCCCATTTAGTTGGCTGCCTGTTTGTTTTGTTCTCAGTTTCTTCTGCTGTGCAGAAGCTTCTTAGTTTGATGTAGTCCCATTCATTTATCTTTGCCTTTACTTCCTTTGCCTTTGGGGTCAAATTTATAAAAAGTTCTCTGTGCCAAGGTCCATATGAGTTTAGTACCTATATTTTCTTCTATGTACTTTATTGTTTCAGATCTATTTAGGTCTTTGATCCATTTTGAATTAATTTTTATGCAGGGAGACAAACTGTAGTCAAGTTTCATTCTTTTGCATGTGGCTTTCCAATTTTCCCAGCACCGTTTATTGAAGAGCCTTTCTTTTCTCCATTGTGTGTTTTTGGCTCCTTTGTCAAAGATGATTTGTCCATATATATGTGGTTTTATTTCTGGGCTCTTGATTCTGTTCCATTGGTCTGTTGTGTCTATTTCTCTGCCAATACCACGTTGTTTTGATTATCACAGCTCTGTAGTATAATTTGAAGTCAGGTATTGTAATGCCTTCCTTCAGCTTCATTTTTTCTCCTAGGATTACTTTGACTATTTGGGGGTTTTTATGGTTCCATACAAAGGTTGATTTTTTTTGTTCCATTTCTTTAATAAATGACATTGGAATTTTGATTGGAATTGCATTAAGTTTGTATGTTGTTTTGGATAATATGGCCATTTTAACTATATTTATATTATAGAATCTAATCTTTAGTACATTTATGTAAATTTCAAATAGACCTTTTTTATTCTCTAGAAGTATGTCATGAGTCATGGAATAATAAAAATAAGAAAATTAAACTAGATTCCATAGTAAGAAAAACCCAACATTTAATCTTTACCCTCATTTCAGTTAAACAATACATAAATTTAGCTAAAAGACTGTATAGCATAATTAAAAGTGTGGACTTTGAATCACTCGGTTCATATTCAGGCATCACCATTGTATAGTTATGTGGCTTTAGGGAAAGTTAATTTTCTTAAACTTTAATGTTCTCAGTTATAAGACAGAATAATACTTTATAGGATTTTGGGAAGTGGTAGTTAAAATTAAATATAAAGTGCACATTAAATACTTATCTACTGGAAACACTCAGGTACTGTTAAAGACTGCAATAACATTATTATTCCTAGTATAAAAAAATGTCAACACTGGCCATTGATCAAACAAAAGCTGTACTTTTTGTGTGTGTGTGGCAGAGAGAGGGACAGACAGACTGGAAGAGAGAGAGATGAGAAGCATTAATTCTTCATTGCGGCACCTTAGTTATTCATTGATTGCTTTCTCATATGTGCCTTGACCAGGGGGCTACAGCAGACCAAGTGACCCCTTCTTTAAGCCAGTGACCTTGGTGTCAAGCTGGTGAGCCTTGCTCAAACCAGATGAACCTGTGCTCAAGCTGACAACCTCAGGGTCTTGAACCTGGGTCCTCTGTGTCCCAGTCTGACGCTCTATTCACTGCGCCACCACTTGGTCAGGCCAAAAGCTGTACTCCAGACCAGATTTCTAGTTGAATTAATAAAATACATTCCTGTTAAAATCGGAAAGTTGTTTCCTTCTCCTGATGCAGAAGCTCTGACTCTGAGACTCTAAGGAGATTAGCTCGGCAATCCAGATGAAAGAGGTCTGTTAGGAAGGTCATGACCTGTGCATTGAAACAGAGGTGACTTCAGCCCTGGCTGAGGAGCTCAGTTGATTGGAGCATCATCCTGATGTGTCAGGATTGTGAGTTTGATCCCCAGTCAGGGCACAAGCAGGGGTCAACCAATGAATTCATGAATGAGTGGAACCGTTAGGTGTTTCTTTCTTTCTCTCTTCCCCTCCCTCTCTCTCTTCCCGCCTCTTTAAAATCAAGAAAATAAAATAATAAAATTTTTTTCAAATAAAACTGAAATCAAATCCAACTCTGGCAGTTACTATTCTCATGTGATTCAACATTTTCTTGTAATCAGAAACACCTGGATTCAGATTCTAGCTTTCAGCTTTATTGACAACACACTTTATCTCTTTAAGCCTCCATATCCCCATCTTTAAAATGGTAATAATGACACTCTTTGCAGGGTTCTAATTAAATTTGAAACAATATAAGAATCACACCTAGCTAGTGTTTGGTATGTAGTACATAGTTTTAAATAAATTATAACTGTTCCTATTACTGTTAATAAGGGACTTAAGCTCTCTTAGGTCTTCTCATCACAAAAATAGGCCTAATGACTGCAATGGTTATTGTAGGAATTTTTAAAAAGTAATAGATATAATGGGCAGATGTTAAACACTCAGTAAATGTTAGTTTCTGTCTTCCCCCGAATTTATCAGGAAGGGAAATGAGAGGAATGATCAGTAAGTCTGGATACAGCACTGTTATTGTTAATTCAGTTACCATTCTAAAAGAAGCCTCTGGTTGTTAAAGTTGTTTGAATCACTCAGTTGATTTCCGGATCTTCCCTGTTCAGGATTATAGTAAGGTCCAGCACCTGGCTCTCCATGCATTCCATAATACAGAAGTGGAGGCTATGCAGGCAGAAAGTTGCTACCAGCTGGCTAGATCATTCCATGTTCAGGTAAGATCATTTTCAGCTTTCTCTAAATATCCGATCTTTTTTGTTGCCTTACGGCTGTTCAAGTCTTTGAAATACTTCATATGTCTTACTGGTCCTGTTTTATTTTCATTTTGTAGGAAGATTATGACCAAGCTTTCCAGTACTACTATCAAGCCACACAGTTTGCCTCCTCCTCTTTTGTGCTGCCATTTTTTGGTTTGGGACAAATGTATATTTATCGAGGTGACAAAGAAAATGCATCTCAGTGCTTTGAGAAAGTTTTGAAGGCTTATCCCAATAATTATGAAACTATGAAAATTCTTGGCTCTCTGTATGCTGCCTCAGAAGATCAAGAAAAGCGAGATATTGCCAAGGTACATTTTTAAAAATCCTAGCTGTTTTGTGTTATCTATTCCTACATACACTCATTCCTTACTTCTTGTTACTGTTAGAAGAGATACAATAAAAAGTTTATTAAACAGGGTAGAGTAGCCACCACCTTCTACTCTGACAGCTTGTAGTTGGAAAATACTTCAACTTAATGATCTCTTTTTACCCCAGGGTCATTTGAAAAAGGTCACAGAACAATATCCTGACGATGTTGAAGCTTGGATTGAATTGGCACAAATCTTGGAACAGACTGATATACAGGTATTTACCAGTGTGTTTCATCTCCCACCTAATGTGTAGTGTGTGTCTCTCTCACCTTCACTTACACCTGTTCTGTCCACCTTGAAAATACAGGGCGCCCTTTCAGCCTATGGAACAGCAACACGGATCCTTCAGGAAAAAGTACAGGCCGATGTCCCCCCAGAGATTCTGAATAATGTGGGTGCCCTCCATTTTAGACTTGGAAATCTAGGGGAGGCAAAGGTAGGAAAATAGAAATTCCCTTCTTTTACACTATCTAGTTGAATGCTCACTTTTTTTAGATGCATCAACTAAGTCTTAACAAAATGATTTTCTTTTCTTACAGAAATATTTTTTGGCTTCATTGGATCGTGCAAAGGCAGAAGCTGAGCATGATGAACATTATTATAATGCCATTTCTGTTACAACATCATACAATTTAGCCAGGCTGTATGAGGCAATGTGTGAATTCCATGAAGCAGAAAAACTGTATAAAAACATCTTACGGGAACACCCTAACTATGTTGACTGTAAGAATTTTAAACTTTTCAAAAAATTATTTATTGATTAATTGATTTGAGAGATGGGAGAAGGGGAGAGAAAGAGAAACATTATTGTTGTTCCTCTTATTTATGAATTCATTGATTGATTCTTTTTTTTAGCAAGGGAGACAGAGAGAGGGACAGACAGACAGAAAGGGAGACAGATGAGAAGCATCAATTCTTCATTGCAGCACCTTAGTTGTTCATTGATTGCTTTCTCATATGTGCCTTGACCGGAGGCTCCAGCTGAGCCACTGACCCCTTGCTCAAGCCAGCAACCTTGGGCTCAAGTTGGTGAGCCTGTGCTTAAGCTGGCAACCTCTGAGTTTCGGACCTGGGTCCTCTGCATCCTAGACCGACATTCTATTCACTCTGCCACCACTTGGTCAGGCCATTAGTTGATTCTTACATGTGCCTTGACTGGGGACCAAACCACTTAGCTACCCAGCCAGGGCTAAGCATTTTTTAATGTATTAAAAGTCCCACAACAGCAGCAAAATTTAGCCTGAAAAAAAAAATCTTTCTTAGAACCAATAGTAAATTATTTCGAAGGTTTTAATATCCCCTGTTCTTTAAGGCAAATAGATACAACTTCACTTAAATTTACGCTAGAAACTAAAACAACTAAAAATTAATTGATGCCTGACCTGTGGTGGCGCAGTGGATAAAGCGTCGACCTGGAAATACTGAGGTCGCCAGTTCGAAACCCTGGGCTTGCCTGGTCAAGGCACATATGGGAGTTGATGCTTCCAGCTCCTCCTCTCCTTCTCTCTCTCTGTCTCTCCTCTCTCTCTCTCTCTCTCTGTCTCTCCCTCTCCTCTCTAAAATGAATAAATAAATTAAAAAAAAAATTAATTGAAACCTGATAGCTCGGTTGGTTAGAGCAGTGGTCCCCAACCCCCGGACCACGGACCAGTACTGGTCCGTGGGCCATTTGGTACCGGTCCACAGAGAAAGAATAAATAACTTATATTGCCTGATCACACAGTGGCGCAGTGGATAGAGCGTCGGACTGGGATGCCAAGGACCCAGGTTCGAGACCCCAAGGTCGCCAGCTTGAGCACGGGCTCATCGGGTTTGAGCAAAAGCTCACCAGCTTGGACCCAAGGTTGCTGGCTCGAGCAAGGGGTTACTCGGTCTGCTGAAGGCCTGCGGTCAAGGCACATATGAGAAAGCAATCAATGAACAACTAAGGTGTTGCAATGAGCAACGAAAAACTAATGATTGATGCTTCTCATCTCTCCATTCCTATCTGTCCGTCCCTGTCTATCCCTCTCTCTGACTCTGTCTCTGTAAAAAAAAATAATAATAACTTACATTATTTCCGTTTTATTTATATTTAAGTCTGAACGATGTTTTATTTTAAAAAAATGACCAGATTCCCTCTGTTACATTTGTCTAAGACTCGCTCTTGACCCTTGTCTCAGTCACGTGATACATTTATCCGTCCCACCCTAAAGGCCGGTCCGTGAAAATATTTTCTGACATTAAACCAGTCCGTGGCCCAAAAAAGGTTGGGGACCACTGGGTTAGAGCATTGTCCTGAAGTAGAGAAGTTGCAGGTTCAATCCCCAGTCAGGGCACATATGAAGCAGATCTGTGTTTCTGTCTTCTCTCTCCCTTTCTCCTCTCTCCCTTTTTCTCTTTCTAAAATCAATTTAAAATATCAATTGGACCGTATTTCATAGATAAGGCTATCTCAGTGGGTCAGCTCCTTTATTAAATTTTCAGTAACTCCTTAGTGATAGATTTACCTTTATGACAGTCCTGCTTTCATGTCATTTTTACAGTGTTTACAATGGAAAGAGCAGTGTTTATAATGGGAAGGACAGTGAAATGATCATAACTAAAAATGTTCTACCTTGATTTTTTACAACTTCTAAGCATTGTAAAATTTGGGAATTATTTCATTAAAAATAATTCACATCTTGTACTTTCCTTAAAAGAACCTAAGGCCCTGGCCGGTTGGCTCAGCGGTAGAGCGTCGGCCTAGCGTGTGGAGGACCCGGGTTCGATTCCCGGCCAGGGCACACAGGAGAAGCGCCCATTTGCTTCTCCACCCCTCCGCCGCGCTTTCCTCTCTCTCTCTCTCTTCCCCTCCCACAGCCAAGGCTCCATTGGAGCAAAGATGGCCCGGGCGCTGGGGATGGCTCTGTGGCCTCTGCCTCAGGCCCTAGAGTGGCTCTGGTCGCAACATGGCGACGCCCAGGATGGGCAGAGCATCGCCCCCTGGTGGGCAGAGCTTCGCCCCTGGTGGGCGTGCCGGGTGGATCCCGGTCGGGCGCATGCGGGAGTCTGTCTGACTGTCTCTCCCTGTTTCCAGCTTCAGAAAAATGAAAGGAAAAAAAAAAAACCCTAAAACAATGGTATTTTGACCCTGGTCAACCCAATAGCTATTAACTTGGCCTCTGACATGGTGTTATAAATGTAATAATAAGATTTTAGTTGAAGGCCATACTGAATTTGGATTGATTTGATAGGCAGTAGTAAGCCATAGGAGAATGACATTTTCTGGGAAAGTAACTTGCATTTGTGTGGCACTTTCTTATTTAAATGAAAGAGCCACAGTTGGAGCCCAGGTTTTTGTAACAAGTAATTTTTAGTAGTCTGCCCATCCCTGTTTTGCCATATGACAAGTAATATTTTAAGAAAAAAGTAACTTGACAAGAGAAACTGGGAACAGACAACGCTAAGCTTTTAAAATAACTAGATATAAGGACTTGGAGCAGGCCACTAGCGTTGGGAGAGGCGTGGAAGAGGAAAACCGGAGATTTCAAACAGGAAAACTTGATGATGACTGATTGCTTTCGCTTGTTAGATATTTTTTTACCTGTGTGACTTTTTTCTGTTCATGGTATGAATGTGTTTACAAAAACAACTGTTTCAAAAGTATGACTTAAATTATGACCTTTATAGGTAATATTTTAAACATATATTTTCAGGCTATCTGCGCCTCGGAGCCATGGCCAGAGATAAAGGAAACTTTTATGAAGCTTCAGATTGGTTTAAGGAAGCTCTTCAGATTAATCAGGTTGGTGATATTAACTATTAGATTTGAAAAATAATTATTTCATCTTTTTCTCTCAGTAAGTTAGATTTTCCATTTAATAGCTATCATATTTCTAATATCTTGGCATCTCCCTTTTTAATATATACTTGTTATATGTATATACTTGTTAAAGGTATTAAAGAGTATGGAATTCGTCTAAACTTTGATTTTGGCCCACTGATTTTACATCTTAGCTTAGTACACACACGTGTATATAAACAACTGAAATGAAAGTTTTATAAATCATTATGTGCTCTTGCCATGTAAATGATACTGGTAATTTTATTATAGTCTATGTTGCATTTCTTTTGCTGATAATTACACACTAAATTGATTTTGCAGCTCACTAATCTAAAGTCTCTGTTTGAAAAACACTGTTGTACATGTGGCTTGTAAACCTTTTCAGTAATCAGCTGCTATGGAAAAATGACTAATCTTTCTGAATCCAAATGACAGATTTCACTTCTCTTTATGCATATGTTTCAGGACCATCCAGATGCCTGGTCTTTGATTGGTAATCTTCATTTGGCAAAACAAGAATGGGGTCCAGGCCAGAAGAAATTTGAGAGGATATTAAAACAACCAGCTACACAGAGTGACACTTACTCTATGCTGGCCCTTGGCAACGTCTGGCTCCAAACTTTGCATCAGCCCACCCGAGATCGAGAAAAGGTGATTTTTTTTTTTTTTTTTTTTTCCAAGTGAGAGGAGGGAAGATAGACAGACTCCAACATGTACCCCAACTGGGATCCACCCAGCTATTTTTGCAGGCCATGCTCACAACCGAGCTATTTTTAGCACCTGAGGCAGAGGCTCTAAGGAGCCATCATCAGCACCCAGGGCTGATGCACTTGAATCAGTCGAGCCATGGCTGTGGGAGGGGAAGGGGTAGGGGTAGGGGTGGAGAAGCAGATGGTCCCTTCTCCTGTGTGCCCTGACTGGGAATCAAACCTGGTACATCCACATACTAGGCCAATGCTCTACCGCTGAGCCAACCAGCCAGGGCCAAGAAAAAGTGATTTGTTATTGTCTCTTCAAAACAAAATTGATATTTGTTTCATTCTTGTTTGAATTCTTTTTACATTGTTTGGTTTTTGGTAGGAAAAGCGCCATCAAGATCGTGCTCTGGCCATCTACAAGCAAGTACTCAGAAATGATGCAAAGAATCTGTATGCTGCTAATGGAATAGGTGATTATAAGATTTGAATTTGTGAAATGAATGCTTTTTGGAGGAATGTTTATAGATCAGAATTTTCTTCTAAATGTATTGAAATTAGGACTTTCAGTTCTTTTTCTGGTCACAATTAGAAAATTCTGAACTGTGAACCTTTCTCTAACTTTAGGAGCTGTTCTGGCCCACAAAGGATATTTCCGTGAAGCACGTGATGTATTTGCCCAAGTGAGAGAAGCAACAGCAGATATCAGTGATGTGTGGTTGAACCTAGCACACATCTATGTGGAGCAGAAGCAATATATCAGTGCTGTTCAGATGGTAACATCTTTTCTTTCAAGATATATTTTATATTGTGTTCATTGTTGAGCAGATGTTTTCTTAACCATTCTAGCCCTGTCCTGGAGTGGCATGCTATTTCCTGTGATACTGTGTCTATTCGGAGGTTTATTAATGTAGAGACCTGTCTTTGCTCTACAGAGCTCCACCACTGATTGCTTCATATTTGTTGAGTGCTTGAACTTGGAGTAAAAGAGTAGTACTACTCTATTAAAAAGTTAAAAGGCTCTTGAGCTCTATGGGAAATATTAAGGTTAGAGAAAACAAGCTTCTTACTAAAGGTAGAAGGTCAGAGCAGTTCAGGCTCTGGGAAGTACTATGTTGGAAATTATTACAGTATTTGAATATCAGAAAGGCAATAGTCACAAGGACGTATAGAACCCAGATTCCGTGTTATAGTCTCAGAAGTTGTGTTTTTGGAGGTGGGCCTTTCTGATCTTCAGAATGATGATGTTGCCTTTTAAAATGCAAATTAATCACTAGGGATATTCAGGGGAAAATTATTTAATCATCTTTCATGGAAAAGATCTTATCTACAGCAAAATATATTCCATTGTCAAAAAATGACATGTTCAAAAAAAAAAATGACATGTTCATGGAAAAATTAATACCAGTATTACTATATTAATAATTTTACCAAAATGCTAACAGCCAGAAGAATGAGACTTCTCATGCCTATTGCCAGTAGAATTCACCGATCCTAAGGAAAGGTGACAGAGTAGAACCCAAAGGAGCTGGGTGTATGACTTCTAATAAGTTGTCAATAAGCTGATTCTAGATAGTATTGCTAAAGATGAAAACGCCTTCTAGTCTGCTTGTCCTTTTCTATCTTGGTCCAAATTTCAAATAGAAAAACTATTTCAAGTAGTTTTTCTTTTGATCAGAATTTTGTGTTGTGAAAACTTATCCTGGTGAGTGTCAGAACTCATTCTCTGATTCTTTGAAACTAACCATTGAAAGGATAAAATACCTTTTCACATAGCTTTCAAATAGCCTGAAATTTTATTACAAAATAACAATATTATTTCATTCTTGTTGAGATTTAACTTTTTTATCGCAGTATGAAAACTGCCTTAGGAAGTTCTACAAGCACCAGAACACTGAAGTTGTGCTCTATTTGGCCCGGGCCCTCTTCAAGTGTGGCAAGTTGCAGGAATGCAAACAGACTTTGCTGAAGGTAAAATAACTCATGATTATTCTTATTTAATTCTGTGCTCCATTACATGGATCTTTTAGTCTGTTTTATGCAAATTCATATACCTGACAATCTTTCACTAAAATCCTTTTCATTTCATTAGATCATATGCAATATTTACTTTGTTTTTTATTTATAGGCTAGACATGTGGCACCCAGTGATACAGTTCTTATGTTTAATGTGGCCTTGGTCCTACAAAGATTAGCTACCTCTGTCCTGAAAGATGAGAAGAGTAATCTGAAGGAAGTACTAAATGCTGTGAAGGAACTGGAGCTTGCACATAGGTAAAGACTGTGTAGCAATAACCTTTGAAACGCTTTGTTTCTTTAGACTCGTGTCTCAGAAGGTGCTGAAAATCACTTCCCTTAGGAATCTGTTAGTAAAAGGGAATCGATTCAAATCATTCCAGCAATTTTTAAACCAAACCAGATAGCCGCCACCAGGTGGTGCCAAACTGCAGCAAGGATCCTGCCCGAGTTGGATCCAGGAGCCAGATCCCTGGAACTGGCTAGTTAGCTCGCTTTCAAGCGTGCTCTAGATTTTTCATTAACCTGACAATAATATGACCCAGCATGTTACATACTCAAAACTTTTAGATTCCACTTATGTTGGTTTTATTTATGTCAGTGTGTCTTTTTATGGGCTATTAATTTTCACTGAGCTAAGATAAGCCTTTTCCCCTTAAATAATAAGTTTTTCAGCTGAAAATTTATGTAACTTTATAGTATTTATTTGGTAGTTCATTGTGTGGTCAGATTAAAACCTGACATCTCTTCAGGTTTTGTCCAACCTTATATGAATTCTTATTTAAGCATTGTTTGCCTCGCTTGGTAGATTGTAATTGCTTTCATGGCCTAAGCGTCCTAACCTCCATGCTGACATATTTAGTAAATTTCATGTTCAGTACATATTCATTGCCTTAACTTGTTTTTGGTTTTTTTGTTAATTTACTGTTAACATTAAGTGTAACGTGGATTTTCTTAATGAACTTGTTTTTTATTAAACAGATTGGCATATTGATGAAAGTCTTTTTTTTAAGTGAGTTGCATATATAATTTTCCTATTGAGATGCTAGCCCTTCATGTATTAAATACATGCATGTAAGTCAGTTAATATGTAAGCCTTTTCTCAGACTGTTTTTATACAACAGATAAAAAAATCTAAAGGGCCTGACCAGGCGCTGGCGCAGTGGCTAGAGCGTCAGACTGGGATGCGGAGGACCCAGGTTCAAGACCCCGAGGTCGCCAGCTTGAGTGCAGGCTCATCTGGTTTGAGCAAGGCTCACTAGTTTGAACCCAAGGTCGCTGGCTTGAGCAAGGGGTTACTTGGTCTGCTTAGCCCCATGGTCAAGGCACATATGAGAAAGTCATCAATGAACAACTAAGGTGTCGCAACAAAAAACTAAATGATTAATGCTTCTCATCTCTCTTTGTTCCTATCTGTCTGTCCCTATCTATCCTCTCTCTGAGATAGACTCTCTCTCTGTCTCTGTAAAAAAAAAAAAAAAAAAATCTAAAGGGCCTATGTGATTAAAATCTTTTAAGTATTTTATTTTCTCATTTTATTTAGATACTTCAGTTACTTGAGTAAAGTGGGAGATAAAATGAGATTCGATCTGGCCCTTGCTGCCACTGAAGCCAGGTAATTACCATAGTAAATGGTGGCCTTGGGCGGGCGGTGGTCCCGTGTGGGCTGGGAGACTGGCGCAGTGTCCTGGGGCGGGCGGTGGTCCCGTGTGGCTGGGAGACTGGCACAGTGTCCTGGGGCGGGCGGTGGTCCGTGTGGGCTGGGAGACTGGCACAGTGTCCTGGGGCGGGCAGTGGTCCGCGTGGGCTGGGGACTGGCACAGTGTCCTGGGGCGGGCAGTGGTCCGCGTGGGCTGGGGACTGGCACAGTGTCCTGGGGCGGGCGGTGGTCCCGTGTGGGCTGGGAGGCTGGCACAGTGTCCTGGGGCGGGCGGTGGTCCCGTGTGGGCTGGGAGGCTGGCACAGTGTCCTGGGGTGGGCGGTGGTCCGTGTGGGCTGGGAGACTGGCACAGTGTCCTGGGGCGGGCGGTGGTCCCGTGTGGGCTGGGAGACTGGCACAGTGTCCTGGGGCGGGCGGTGGTCCCGTGTGGGCTGGGAGGCTGGCACAGTGTCCTGGGGCGGGCGGTGGTCCGTGTGGGCTTGGAGGCTGGCACAGTGTCCTGGGGCGGGCGGTGGTCCCGTGTGGGCTGGGAGGCTGGCACAGTGTCCTGGGGCGGGCGGTGGTCCCGTGTGGGCTGGGAGGCTGGCACAGTGTCCTGGGGCGGGCGGTGGTCCCGTGTGGGCTGGGAGACTGGCACAGTGTCCTGGGGCGGGCGGTGGTCCCGTGTGGGCTGGGAGGCTGGCGCAGTGTCCTGGGGCGGGCGGTGGTCCCGTGTGGGCTGGGAGGCTGGCACAGTGTCCTGGGGCGGGCGGTGGTCCCGTGTGGGCTGGGAGGCTGGCACAGTGTCCTGGGGCGGGCGGTGGTCCCGTGTGGGCTGGGAGGCTGGCACAGTGTCCTGGGGCGGGCGGTGGTCCCGTGTGGGCTGGGAGGCTGGCACAGTGTCCTGGGGCGGGCGGTGGTCCCGTGTGGGCTGGGAGGCTGGCACAGTGTCCTGGGGCGGGCGGTGGTCCCGTGTGGGCTGGGAGGCTGGCACAGTGTCCTGGGGCGGGCGGTGGTCCCGTGTGGGCTGGGAGGCTGGCACAGTGTCCTGGGGCGGGCGGTGGTCCCGTGTGGGCTGGGAGGCTGGCACAGTGTCCTGGGGCGGGCGGTGGTCCCGTGTGGGCTGGGAGGCTGGCACAGTGTCCTGGGGCGGGCGGTGGTCCCGTGTGGGCTGGGAGGCTGGCACAGTGTCCTGGGGCGGGCGGTGGTCCCGTGTGGGCTGGGAGGCTGGCACAGTGTCCTGGGGCGGGCGGTGGTCCCGTGTGGGCTGGGAGGCTGGCACAGTGTCCTGGGGCGGGCGGTGGTCCCGTGTGGGCTGGGAGGCTGGCACAGTGTCCTGGGGCGGGCGGTGGTCCCGTGTGGGCTGGGAGGCTGGCACAGTGTCCTGGGGCGGGCGGTGGTCCCGTGTGGGCTGGGAGGCTGGCACAGTGTCCTGGGGCGGGCGGTGGTCCCGTGTGGGCTTGGAGGCTGGCACAGTGTCCTGGGGCGGGCGGTGGTCCCGTGTGGGCTGGGAGGCTGGCACAGTGTCCTGGGGCGGGCGGTGGTCCCGTGTGGGCTGGGAGGCTGGCACAGTGTCCTGGGGCGGGCGGTGGTCCCGTGTGGGCTGGGAGGCTGGCACAGTGTCCTGGGGCGGGCGGTGGTCCCGTGTGGGCTGGGAGGCTGGCACAGTGTCCTGGGGCGGGCGGTGGTCCCGTGTGGGCTGGGAGGCTGGCACAGTGTCCTGGGGCGGGCGGTGGTCCCGTGTGGGCTGGGAGGCTGGCACAGTGTCCTGGGGCGGGCGGTGGTCCCGTGTGGGCTGGGAGGCTGGCACAGTGTCCTGGGGCGGGCGGTGGTCCCGTGTGGGCTGGGAGGCTGGCACAGTGTCCTGGGGCGGGCGGTGGTCCCGTGTGGGCTGGGAGGCTGGCACAGTGTCCTGGGGCGGGCGGTGGTCCCGTGTGGGCTGGGAGGCTGGCACAGTGTCCTGGGGCGGGCGGTGGTCCCGTGTGGGCTGGGAGGCTGGCACAGTGTCCTGGGGCGGGCGGTGGTCCCGTGTGGGCTGGGAGGCTGGCACAGTGTCCTGGGGCGGGCGGTGGTCCCGTGTGGGCTGGGAGGCTGGCACAGTGTCCTGGGGCGGGCGGTGGTCCCTTGTGGGCTGGGAGGCTGGCACAGTGTCCTGGGGCGGGCGGTGGTCCCGTGTGGGCTGGGAGGCTGGCACAGTGTCCTGGGGCGGGCGGTGGTCCCGTGTGGGCTGGGAGACTGGCACAGTGTCCTGGGGCGGGCGGTGGTCCCGTGTGGGCTGGGAGGCTGGCACAGTGTCCTGGGGCGGGCGGTGGTCCCGTGTGGGCTGGGAGGCTGGCACAGTGTCCTGGGGCGGGCGGTGGTCCCGTGTGGGCTGGGAGACTGGCACAGTGTCCTGGTCTCTCAGGGGCCGTTCACACTCTTCTCTGGGACACCTACCCTGGACCAAGGACTTTTTCTAAAGGTTCTTTCAGTGAGCATGGCAAAATTTACTTGGGTTTGTTGGGAAAATATATCAACTGTGTCACCAGAATCAAGATATTCCTGACTCTGAGTCACATGTGAAGATAATGTTGAGAACCTTTTTAGTTTTGCTTTGGGCAAACATGATAATTTGGAAACTTAGCATAGTTGACAGTATTGTCTTATAAGAAATGAAGTTAATTTTGCTAATTAACACTTTCCATAGATAACAGCTAATGCTCCTCCTTCAGACTCTTTAATTTGTGTAAGGAAAACAAGTGTTTGAACCAAAAGTCCACTGGCTGCATCCACTTCTCTAAATGTGAAATGTTCTAGGCAGTGCTCTGACTTGCTGAGCCAGGCCCAGTACCACGTGGCCCGGGCACGCAAACAGGACGAAGAAGAGAGGGAGTTACGGGCCAAACAGGAGCAAGAGAAAGAGCTGTTAAGGCAGAAACTTCTAAAAGAACAGGTATTTATTGTGTTTTCACTTGTGCTAGAATCAAATTACATGCATACATCTACTTTGTGTGGTAAAGAACTTCTGATGGGAACCATCGTTTATTTCATAAGAACGTTCTCGCCTGACCAGGCAGTGGCGCAGTGGATAGAGCATCAGACTGGGATGCCGAGGACCCAGGTTCGAGACCCCAAGGTCGCCAGCTTGAGCATGGGTTCATCTGGATTGAGCAAAGCTCACCAGCTTGGACCCAAGGTCGCTGGCTCGAGCAAGGGGTTACTTGGTCTGCTGAAGGCCCACGGTCAAGGCACATATGAGAAAGCAATCAATGAACAACTAAGGTGTCGCAATGAAAAACTGATGATTGATGCTTCTCATCTCTCTCTGTTCCTGTCTGTCTGTCCCTGTCTATCCCTCTCTCTGATTCTGTCTGTATCCAAAAAAAAAAAAAGAACGTTCTCATGGGGCTTTTATCTACCCTTTTTTTCGCACAGGAAGAGAAACGTCTCAGAGAGAAAGAAGAACAAAAGAAACTCTTAGAACAGCGGGCCCAGTATGTTGAGAAGACCAAAAATATTCTTATGTTTACTGGAGAGACAGAAGCAACAAAGGAAAAGAAAAGAGGAGGTGGCGGTGGACGGGTGAGGGCGCCTCCCGCTGACCCTGGGGGCCCCAGTGCCGCCTTCGGACTTCCAGAAATGAAATGAAAATGATTTCACTCACTCTGTACTGAGTCCCTAGCTAAAGACAGTCTTCCAAGGCAGAGTGCTTTAAATGGCATCCCAGTGTTGGCTCAGCATATTTCATCTTGTAGTAACCTAAGTAGTTGATGATTTTTGCCCTTTGAGACATTTGTCCTCATTAGAAGTCTTTAAAATATGGGCTTCACCAAGCACCTCTTCCATGTGACTTGGTGTAAGGTCCTTCATTTGTCACATGACTGAGAGGAAATATGGCCTCTTTCTACACCTTAGAATCCCAACCACATTCCGCAGCCAGGAAAGGGTTGATTGTGTCTTATTTGGATTTCAGCGTTCTAAGAAGGGAGGAGAGTTTGATGAATTTGTCAATGATGACACCGACGAAGACCTGCCACTGTCCAAAAAGAAGAAGAGACGAAAGGGCAGTGGCAGTGAGCAAGAGGGTGAAGAAGAGGAGGGTGGTGAGAGGAAGAAGAAAAAGAGGCGAAGGTATCGTTTAATGTGTTGTATAAACCTTATAAAGGTAGCAAAAGACTTTCATTTTCTGAATCTGTCTTATGTTTAGAATTTGCAAACACCTGGAAATTTGCAAGCACCTTGATCTTCCCGAACGTGAAGCCTCTTTTATACCCTGCTTCCCACTTTAATCCTAAGATAGACGCCCACCACAAAGTCCCCTGACGACTGGAATCAGCACAAACCCCACAACTTTCCTTCTGAGAGTTATGAGTTAGTCAGAACTAATTGCCTTTCTTGTGTCTTTAAAATTGTAGTATTTATTGGAAGATGTATGCAATGTAGAAGGAGAAAACCCAGTGTGTCCACGGGAAATCTTAGACTAAGTCACTGCGCCTCAGTTTCCTCTCTGTAAAATGATAATAGTGGTGCCCACTTAGTGGTTTTACTGGATGTTTTAAAAGTGAATTAATGTAGAGAAGGGCCTTTCACTCCTCCCAGTGCCATCCACCATTAATTAGTGCCCTGCCCGTCTCTCACCAGGAGGTGCCCCTGTGTTGTCCCTTTCCTCCCCCATGGTGCTTCCCGGTCCAGGAACCTCCAGCGGACTATCTGACGTAGACCTGTTCTTCCCAAACCTTGGATGCCTGTGCTTGGGAAGAACCTGATAAATTCATTCAAACACAGACCCATAGAATTAGAGCTGCAATAGGACATTAGCGGGCCTGGAATGAGTAGTTGGGAAGGAAGGAAGAGAGGAGCATGTTGAAGTCTGGAACCTGGGTCTTTTCTCATATCCTGTATCATCCTACCAAATGCAGGGGTCAGACTTATTTAAAGTTAATTAGCTGGCTCAAGAGTGACTTAGCAGACATTGCATAGATACATGGTGTTTGCAGACTCCTGAGCCATGTGCAACAAGAATAAGTTAGGACTTCTGGCACCTGTGAAGAAGGATGTTCAGAATGAGTAATATTTTGATGGCAAGTAGCCTCAGACTTTATAGGCAAGAATAAATCTTGACGAACTTTCTTGGTGTTCATTCATTACTAAGACCTCAGAAGGGAGAAGAAGGATCTGATGATGAAGAAACGGAAAACGGCCCAAAACAAAAAAAGCGCCGTCCACCAAAGACAGAGAAGAGGAAGGCAGTAAGTGTTTAATTCTGTGATTTTTGTCCCCCTACATAAAAGATTGTAGTACACTAGAATACATTCTTTTCCAGCATTTTATTTAAGCACAGATTTTTCTTTTTGAAATGTGTTGGTTGCTGTTTGATTATATGATCACGGTGCAAACTCAGTTGAATAAGATGTCCTGACATGAGTGTTTTGACTCATCTGTTATATTTGATCTTTTTTTAGCTCAAGCCAGAACGTCTGCCTCCTTCAATGAAGGGAAAAATAAAATCCAAAGCCATAATATCATCAAGTGATGATTCTTCGGATGAGGATAAACTTAAGATTGCTGATGAAGGGTAGGAAATTTTTCCTTGGTCTGTTCTGCCAATGAGAGATAACCGAGCTCTTCCAGGGGGTGGTGTCTACAGACATTCAGAATATTCCAGTGTTTGACATACCACTATAGGCTGTCCGACAACACAGCCTCTAACAAAACGGGGCTGGCTGAAGCCCTGGTGATAGACTTGTTTACCTTTCTACCACATGTGTTGTGTGCTCAGGCTGACTTCGCAGGGTTCATGCTGTGACCCAAAGTTCTTAGGAAGTTGTCTAACCTGAAAAGGCAGGTTAACGGGGCCTGTGGTGGACCCATGTTTGCTAAATGTGTCCGCAACAGGATCAAGTGTGCTTTTTTTTATTGAGGAGCAGAAAAGTATTGAAGACACAAGCACAGAGTCAGGAAGCTAAATTAAAAAATGAAGCTTGTTTGAGTAACAAACAAAAGGCTGAAAGAAAGCAAAAGAAAGTAAGAAAGGTGGGAGGCAAGGAAGGAGGAAAGGGAAAGGAGAGGGAGAGAAAGAAAGAACGAACGAAAGAAAGGTAGATGGAAGGATGGATGGATGTGTGATAGGTAGGTAGATAACAGAGCTTGGTCACATAAATTCCTCAATTGAGGAATTTATGCTTTAGAAGCAGTGAAGAATCACAGATAAGCCCAAAACGATGTCATAGTAGGTTAAGTGTTATCACTTAGCTTTTTGCATTTAGGTTCTCCAGGGACCATACCTAATCTGGAGTTGGGCTGGAGGGGAAGTTGTAAGAGATGTTTTTGTGAAAGAGAGACTGTTTGAGTTGAGGGTTAGAAAAAGAGTAGGTAGTCCTGGTTGGTTAGAGGTGAGACAGAGGTGAGAGGTTAGCACACTGGGTGCTAAGGGTGCTGGTGAGAGGCTGGCCCTGTAGGGTGGAGATCTGTAGGGAGCCCTCTGTAAAGATTTGCAACTCCCTTTTTCTCTGAAGACACTGGCTGACAGAAATTTGGGTTGCTTTTCCCTAAAACACTGTTTGGCCCTTGCCGCAGTGTTGCCCTGGTCCATTGGTTATAGGCATGTGTGATTAGAGTGTTGAAATGTGTGGATTTAGAATAAGCATTGTTAAAATATGTAGCCAGAAAGAGTTATTGTGAGCGCCTGAGCTGCTGCCATATCTACACCTGAAGCCAAGGGCAGCTGGCCACATTGATATGAGCCGCTTCGCTCAGTTGAACTCCATCCTGACTACTGTGAAGTGCATGTTTATTTTGTCAGATGGAATGCAGTGAATTGGACTCCAGGGGCGCACTGGCCTTTAATGTGTATACAGAATGAATATATAGTGTCCTCTTCTTAGTCACTCTTCATATTTTCTAAGAGAACCTGAGTTAACATAATGCGTATGTAGGTTTCAGAAGAAAGTAATATATTCACCTCCTTAGACTGAACCCAGTAGGATTCAGTATTCCTTTCTTAGAATATCTGTCATGAGCCCTGGCCAGTTGGCTAAGTGGTAGAGTGTCAGCCTGGCGTGTGGAAGTCCCAGGTTCGATTCCCAGCCAGGGCACACAGGAGAAGCGCCAATTTGCTTCTCCACCCCTCCCCCTCTCCTTCCTCTCTGTCTCTGTCTTCCCCTCCCACAGCCAAGGTTCCACTGGAGCAGAGTTGGCCTGGGCACTGAGAATGGCTCCATGGCCTACACCTCAGGTGCTAGAATGGCTCTGATTGCAGTGGAACAACACCCCAGAGGGGCCAAGTATCACCCCCTGGTGGGCATGCTGGGTGGATCTCAGTCGGGCGCATGAGGGAGTCTGTCTGTTTGCCTCTCCTCACTTCTCACTTCGGAAAAATACAAAAAAAAAGAAAGAATATCTGTCATGAGAACCAAAACTGAGAAATATGCCAGAGGAGAAGTTGGTCCTTTCTAGAGCTTGGGGGTGAGTAGTGAAAGGAATGTTCTTTCCTCGGGAGCCTCCAGGAAGGCAAGAGTCCCTGGGTGCCACCACCATTCCAAGTATAAGCACGAGTCCTCTTTCCTGTCACCTAACACCTAATAAATAAAAGTAGACACGCTGCAGGACTCTGAGCTCCAAGCTCTCTATCTGGAGTACGCCTGGTGCTGGCGGAGGACACCAGCGCAGTACAGCCCCGGGCGGAGGGCACCAGCGCAGTACAGCCCCGGGCGGAGGGCACCAGCGCAGTACAGCCCCGGGCGGAGGGCACCAGCGCAGTACAGCCCGGGGCAGAGGGCTGGCGTTGCTCGGCAGACACTGGCAGCACAGGTGGTGGTAGGACAGGAAAGTGCCCCCCATCCAGCCTCGGACAGGGGCAGTTGTTCAAAGTTCCCACAGCCAAGGGAGAACCTGGGCTTTACCTTTGCTGCCATGTGTGTCTTTATAAAAATAAACAAAAATATCCCTTTTTCATACTTTTATGTATGAAATTGAGAAATGCTTTGTTCTGATGAAAGGTTTGTAATAAAAGCCTAGTGAGAATCATCCTTCACTATATTGTCTTAGAGCTAAAGTGTTTATTCTTTTTTTCTTTTTTATTATGAAATATATCAGTTATTAAAAAGTACACAAAACAAATATCACAAAATGAACATCTATATAAACACTGTTAACTTCAAGAAACAGAATATTAAGTGCCTTTATTTATTTATTTTTTTTTTTGCGACAGAGACCGAGACAGACAGAGAGAGGGACAGTTAGGGACAGACAGACAGGAAGGGAGAGAGATGAGAAACATCAGTTCTTTGTTGCAGCACCTTAGTTGTTCATTGATTGCTTTCTCATATGTGCCTTGACCAGGGGGCTACAGCAGACCGAGTAACCCCTTGCTCAAGCCAGCAACCTTGGGCTCAAGCTGGTGAGCTTTGCTCAAACCAGATGAGCCCGCGCTCAAGCTGGCGACCTCAGGGCCTCGAACCTGGGTCCTAAGTGTCCCAGTCCAATGCTCTATCCACTGCGCCACAATGAACACCTTAGTTTTTGAAAGCACATGCTCGACTTGTCAAGTTCTCCGTTGGCCAGAATCCTGGTGTCAAACCTAACCAGTGTTTGTCCTTTTGCCAGACATCCCCGCAACAGCAACAGTGACTCTGATGAGGCTGAACCACGGAATAAACGTGCCTCTTCAGAGAGCGATTCTGATGAGAACCAGAATAAGTCTGGCAGCGAGGCCAGCAGTCCCCGAAGGCCCCGAAGACAGCGGTCAGATGAGGATTCAGACAGTGACCAGCCGTCCAGAAAGAGAAGGCCCTCGGGTTCTGACCAATCTGACAACGAATCTCTGCAGTCTGGGCGGAGCCGCTCGGGAGCTTCTGAGATTGACTCTCCTCCGCCTTCCCCAGGTGCTGAGTCAGATCGAGATTCGGAGAGAGGATCTGAAAATGAGGGTTCTGGTCGAGGCTCTGGAAATGAATCAGAACCAGAGGGATCCAACAATGAGGCCTCGGATCGAGGCTCAGAACATGGGTCAGATGATAGCGACTAGGTTTTACTTCACAAATAAGCTTCATCTCTGGAGGGAACTTTTTAATATATATGAAAGCTGTGATAAAAATGTTTCAAATGTTTAGTTAAAACAGTTGTGAAATTTTTCCTAAGGCATTTTTTTTCTATCCATTTGTATATTGCTAAGCCCCAGGAGACATTTCCATTGCTAGAGTCCAATATTTGAATCTCTTGTGCAAATGAAGAATGTGACTATTCTTCATTATGGTACAATTCCACCTATCGCATGTGAAAACTGCAGTAAAAATAAACTCAGATGCTAAATCATTCCTACAAAGGTTTGGCTGAAACTGGCAGAAGTTGTACCCTCTTTGTGTGTTAAGCAGCATCCAGTTTTGATTCTTATTGCAATCTTTTACCAAGTGGTGCAGGAAACTTGGTGTTAATGTCTTTGTTTCATTTTAATCTTAGATTGAGAATATTTTTATTTTCTGAAGGAAGAGCTATCTACTGTATAATGGCACCAAAGTATAAATGAAAAATGAAAGGAAGGTTTTCTTAAGTAGTGTAATACTGCAGCCATGTAGATAAATAATTCATAGATATATAATTCATTAGGTTGAATAAGATGTGAAAAAATGCTTTTTTGTTAGTAGAATGCTAAGCTACATAATAAAATTGTTTTACCAACTTTTGTGTCTTTTTTTTTTTTTTTTTTTTTTTTTTGCTTGGTACATTTGTATAATATATGAACATTTAGTGTAAATAAATTAGGCAAGTATTTGGAAGAACCTGAGTTAAGCCAAAGGTTGTTGACTCACAACTCTTATAACTCTTTGTAGATTTGTGGAGTTTTTTTTAAGATACAAGAAAACTGCCCTGGCCGATGCTCAGTGGATAGAGCATTGGCCTGGCATTATGGATGTCCTGGGTTCAGTTCTTGGTCAGGGAACACAAGATAAATGACCATCTGCTTCTCTCCCTCTTCCTGTCCTGCAGCCAGTGGCTTGACTGGTTTGAGGGTCAGCCTCAGACACTGAGGATAACTGGTTGGTCCAAGTATGTCAGCCTCAGGCACTAAAAATAGCTTGATTGATTTGAGCATTGGCCACAGATGGGTTGCTGGCGGATCCCAATTGGGGTGCATGCAGGAGTCTGTCTCACTATCTCCCCTCCTCAAACAGAAAAAAATAATAAAGATACAAGAAAACTAAGGTACTAGTATGAGTTTTATTCTCCATTCAGTCTTAACAATTTGAAGAGCAAAATTTTTATGCAACACCTAACACTATAATTTGTAAAAGGTCTAATTAATATAATCTATAAGTATTAAATGCATTATTTAGGTATTGAGAATGGAGAGATAAAGGTTTTTTCTGTCCTGAAAAATCTAGTGGTGAAGGTAAATTTATTGTCCCCATAGTGTAAAAATTGGGGTAATGTTTGCACAGGTTGAGGGAGCACAAAGGACAAAGTCAAGGCCAAGTTTCCTGATGGGTGGGACGCCTGAGATGACTAAGGATTGGCCACGTGGAGAACTAAAGGAGGTGTTAACAGGCAGTGGTAGTCGCATGTGCAGCTCTAGTAACTGGAATGACGAAGGCAAGCTTTGAAAGGTGAAGAGCCTGAGATTCAGAAGTTCATGCAGTTATTAAAGGTGAGGTTTAAATTGCCTGCTTTTTCTAGTATCACATATAACAGATGAATTAGCTAATCCCCAAATGACAAAAATCCAAGTTAAAAAGCATTTCCCCACCTGGCCAGGTAGCTTGGTTGGTTAGAGCATCAGCCCGACGCACAGAGGTTGCCAGTTTGATTCCCAGGCAGCGCATATACAGACACAAATGGATGTTTCTGTCTCCCTCTCTAAAATCAATAACATTTAAAAATTCCCAACTGATAACTCACTTAACTTCAAACAGGATCTATGTAAACAAAAGTTCATTGGCAGGTGGTACCTTGGGGAGCTATTTATGGAGGGATTTAACCTAATGCGGATAGTAATTTCTCCACTTTCCCACCTGCTCCAGGGTTTGGCTACACAGGTGCTTGTGAGGGTCTTCCTCATTTGCAGTTTTGGAGGCAGTTCCACCTCACTGGACATTTCTCCCAGGTGTGCCCTCAAATGAGCCCATCCGCAGGATTCTCCCACAGGCACGTTGCCCACATCAAAAGCCACTGTGGTTTCTTCAGGTGTAGCTCCCCTCTGGCCATCGTTTGGAACCTGGAGATGCCAGCTAATGGGGAATGTCCCTCTGAGGAGGGAGAAGGTCCCTCAGTCTGACAAAGGAAACCTGGCTGGCCTGTTCTCTGCTTTGCTGCACTGGAACTCAGCAATGTCATTGTCCTGCACCTGCATGCCAAGATTAGCCTTTTTTAAATTTTTTTTAAGTGTAATTGACATACAACATTAGTTTCAGGTATATAATATAATGATTTGATATTGTATATATCGCAGAATGATCACATTAAAACTAGTTAATATCCATCACCATACATGGTTACAAAAATGGAAAACAGTATAGAGGTTCCTCAAAATATTAAAAATAGAACTATCATATGACCTAGCAATTCCACTTCTGGGGGTTTATCAAATAAACAAACAAAAAAGCAACTCAAGGCCCTGGCTGGTTGGCTCAGCGGTAGAGCGTCTGCCTGGCGTGCGGGGGACCCAGGTTCGATTCCCGGCCAGGGCACATAGGAGAAGCGCCCATTTGCTTCTCCACCGCCCCCCTCCTTCCTCTCTGTCTCTCTCTTCCCCTCCCGCAGCCAAGGCTCCATTGGAGCAAAGATGGCCCGGGCGCTAGGGATGGCTCCTTGGCCTCTGCCCCAGGCGCTAGAGTGGCTCTGGTCGCGGCAGAGCGAGGCCCCGGAGGGGCAGAGCATCGCCCCCTGGTGAGCAGAGCATCGCCCCTGGTGGGCGTGCCCAGTGGATCCCGGTCGGGCGCATGCGGGAGCCTGTCTGACTGTCTCTCCCCGTTTCCAGCTTCAGAAAAATACAAAAAAAAAAAAAAAAAAAAGGCAACTCAAAAAGATATCTGTGTTTATTGCAGTATTATTTACAACCTTAAGTTACAAAAACAATTATAAGCGTCCATGGATGGAGGATTAGATAAACAAGGTGTGATATATTAATATATTGGAAGGCAGACCCTCAGGCCACAGCTATGATGATAAACTAATAGGCCTCTTTCCCACAAAGGCTGAGTTCCTGGTCTGTCACACCCTGAGAATGACAGCTACATGAGCTACTGCTGGGTGAAGTCGGGAGAGCAGGGATTCTGCACCAGCCTGTGTTCTCAGAGAGCAGCTCCACGGATCCCTAGATGTGTGCCAGACCGGAAGCCTTCCCCTCAGGCCACAGCTCCGAGAGGAGCAAATAGGCCTCTCACAGGAAGATGGGTTGAGGCGGGACTGCTGTCTTTGAAGTGCCCGGGGTGGTAGCCTGCCAAGAACTGTCTCTGATGTTACAGTTTCATGAGACCAAGGAACACAAGCCCCTCTGGCCTCCAGAGCCAGGGGATTAAGGGTTGTCCCCAGGGCAGCAACCACAAAAATTGAGCCATCAGATGTCAAAATCAGGGTACCATTCCCTGTTTAGAAGCTCTCCTCTGGGAGATACTGGGGCTCTGGAGGGCATCAGAGGGAGGGCATGAAAATAGGGAAATAACAAAGGGGGAGTGCAAAAATGGCACCCACCAAAAAAATGCAAAAAGAAAAAGATGTCACCTGCAGCCTTTAGTAAGGCAGAGGGAGTATACAAAAATGGCCCACATCAGCTCCCAACCAGAATGGTACCCCATCAGGGCCCTGCCCTTCCTCTGCCACTTTAAATTCACAAGCAAGCCTCCTCCACCTAAAGTCAGCACCTTTCAAAGGCCGCTCCTGCCCTGGGCCCTGAGGTGAGTGAGTGCCCGGGCCACATGAGACTTTGGGCTACCAACCCCATTGGTTCTCACAGGTAGATGTTTTGGGGGCTCATCTCTCAGGTCTTAAAAGTTGAGTGTGCTATGTGGGGTGTAAACTCTGTGCTCCTCAGAGAAGCTTTTGTTCTGAGTTCCCTCTTGATTGTGGTTCGGAGTGGGATTTACGGGAGATTATGTCAGCCTTTCCTCTCCCTTTGATATGGGTATCTTCTCACTTGCCTGAATTGCAGGAGTCATTCTGCTAGTTTTCAGGGGTTGTTTTTATTTATTTATTTATTTATTTATTTATTTATTTATGGCAGAGAAAGAGAGAGTCAGAGAGAGGGACAGATAGGGACAGACAGGAAGGGAGAGAGATGAGAAGCATCAATTCTTCGTTGTGGTTTCTTAGTTATTCATTGATTGATTTCTCATATGTACCTTGACAGGGGGGATGGGCGGGGGGAGGGCTACAGCAGACTAAGTGACTCTTTGCTTGAGCTAACGACCCTGGGCTCAAGCTGGTGAGCTTTGCTCAAACCCGATGATCCTGCGCTCAAGCTGGTGACCTCAGGGTCTCGAACCTGGGTCCTCAGCATCCCAGTCCAGTGCTCTATCCACTGTGCCACCACCTGGTCAGGTTTCAGGGGTTGTTTTTAAAAGGAAAAGTTGTTCCACATGCAGCTGTAGTTTTGGTGCATCCTTGGAGGAGGTGAGTTCAGGATCTTCCTGTGTTGCCATCTTGACTAGATAGAACCTCAGTGTTGGGCAAACCAATGTGTTTCATATATGTTAGGTTGGCTCGCTTATATTTTGCCTAATTGGTGCATTGACATGGGGCAGTGTCACGTGTGTGTAGTCCCTGGAAGGCTGTGGGTGCTTGCCCTCAGGGTGGCAGATTGCAAATTGCTGATTGCCTTCTTCTGGTTAGGAGGGGCCATTATTTGCTACTGTTTGCTGGAGAAGGGGTTTTTTCCCCCCAGCCTGTTTTGCTGGAGAGGGCTGAGACTGGTGGGGGTCTAGGAGTCTGTCTGAGTCTGGAGTGCTGAGGGACTTGAGAGCCCTAAGAAAAAGGGAAGTGGTCTTCCCTGCCTGTTTGCTCGTCTGCAGTTACAGGACTTTAATAAACAAAGTGGCCCACCGTTTTTGGCTCCACAGTTCTTTTACCATCTGCCTGAATCCAATGAGAACCTGCATGGCCACGACAGCAGCGCCCACTCACCTTACACTCAGCCTTCCATTTCTCAGCGGGGTTGGTGTCGGCAGGAGAAGGCAGCAATGCCTCAATGGTGAGTTAAGAGCAGACATACTGGAATCTAGGAGTCCTGGCGTATTCCTGGAATCCTGCTTGGAGATGCTGACAGGCTATGTGACCTTGGGCAAGTCACTTCCCTAGTGTGGCCACTTTCTTCATCTAAAATGAGCCATTTCCACTGGGGTGTGCACCTGAAACTAATATTATGAAGTAATCGGCTATAATTTTTTTTTTTTTTTTGTATTTTTCCGAAGCTAGAAACGGGGAGAGACAGTCAGACAGACTCCCGCATGCGCCCAACCGGGATCCACCCGGCACGCCCACCAGGGGGCGACGCTCTGCCCACCAGGGGGCGATGATCTGCCCCTCCAGGGGCATCGCTCTGTTGCAACCAGAGCCACTCTAGCGCCTGGGGCAGAGGCCAAGGAGCCATCCCCAGCGCCCGGCCATCTTTGCTCCAATGGAGCCTCGGCTGCGGGAGGGGAAGAGAGAGACAGAGGAAGGAGAAGGGGAGGGGCGGAGAAGCAAATGGGCGCTTCTCCTGTGTGCCCTGGCCGGGAATCGAACCCAGGACTTCTGCATGCCAGGCCGACGCTCTACCACTGAGCCAACCGGCCAGGGCAATCGGCTGTAATTTAAAAATAAAAATGATTTCAAAATGAAAAAATAAAATCAGACATTTCTCTTACATTGTAAGTTTCTTTTCTTTCCATTTTATTTTGTATTTGTTTCGAGTGTACAGCTTAGTGGGAAGAAAATCATATTTATGCAGTATTCCCCTCTATATGAACAGTACCCCAACAGGCACCATATACAGTTATCACGATATTATTGTCTATATTTTCTATGCTTTACTTACTTTCCTGTGACTATTTTATAACTACCAATTTGTGCTTCTTGCTAAAAATATAGGACACTTAATAAATCTGCATGCCATCTTTGTGTAAGGGCCAAGCTAATCTTCTCCCTATCGTCCCAATTTTAGTATAAGTGCTGCCAAAGTGAGCACTGCACTGTAAGTTTTGAAAGCCTCAGTTGGATCTGTCATGATTAGAGAATGTGAATTGTATTGTCTTTTATGTTAATTTAGAACTAGAACAAGTATTACAACCATAATTAGAGCTATTCTATTTTAAAATAAATTTTGCCTAAATTTAGGCAAGAAAAAACACATTGTTATTCTGACTCTGTAATTAAATCACTTCTCCCACTGACATTACTGTGGTTATAACATAAGGTTTCCTAAGTGAGCAACTATTCCATTATAGCAGAAGACTATACCTAATTCATAGGTTTGTTGCAAGAAATTAGGAAGGCGGGTTCAGTGATGAGCATGTGGTGAATTCCCGGAAAAACCCTCCCTAGGATCGAATCGGTTCTGAATGTCTGACAGCACTCATCAAGCTCACTGAGCCTTGTTCAGACCAAGTGGGGACTAGGTCAGTTACTCTTTCATAGGTCCTTCTTTTAAAAGTTTTTGCTTCTTCCTAGTTTCCCTTGAGAAAAAATATTTTTAATCCCCAGGTAATATGATTTACCTGGAGTTTTTTAAGTATCCCTTGCTTTGATTCCACTAATGAACAATTTCTTCCTTGGGATAATAAATAGTATTTTGTAAATAAATAGTTCAATTGGAAGACTCAGTATTATTGGACTCAGCTCACCCATTCTTTTTATCATGCATACAGAAGAATATAAAATGTAGAATAAAGAATAATAAAATGAAGAAATAATAAATGAAGAATAAAAAGAATAATAAAATGTAGAAATAATACAACACCTATACCTCTAGAAGCTTCCTGTGCACCCTTCTCAGCCATACTCCTGTCCATTCCCATATAGGGTACTTCTGAGTGAGGTATTGAACCTTCTTTTGATGTTTCAGGGTCATAATCTGACATTGGTTATTGTTGTCTGCTTCTATAGAAAGTGAAGTGTGTTGGGCTCCTTGCCTCTGCCCTAAACTACTCCAGACTATTGATTGAAATTATCTATTCATATGTCCCCATCAGACACGGAGCTCCAGGACATGGATTATATCTTTTTCATCTGTTTTCCAAGGGCCAAACATAAGATTTGGCAAGAAGTGGGTACTAATTTATATTTTGTTCTTAAAATAAAATTTCTCATCTGAAAATAGAGGTTGTAGGAAAGGGTTGGACTCTCCATATAGCGGTCTTGGGTAGCTCCACACTTCTCTCCTACAATGCATTTTAACAAATTTATTTTGTTGGAGTGATGCTTATGCTTGGACTGTCAACGGCAGCCATTTGGTGTCCCTGGACTCAGACATGAGTCACAGACGTAATGACTATCAGATGTGCTGCCAGAAGCTTCATGTGGCTGTCAATTGTCAGGTTGCTGTTTCTTAGAAACCATTCTTACAGTTCACTCGATTTTGTTCTCATTTTGACAACTGTGAAGGCATTGTTAGTCAAACGACCGAAAGATGATCATCTTTGAACATGATCCTGATAAACAAACTTGTAAGTTGGCCTTTAGTCCCGAACAGCCTGGATTCATCTGAGTGGGATGGGGAGTCTATGATAGCATCTTCTCCAGAGAAGGATTAATGCCAAAACCTTTGTTCTCTCCTGGACTGTTTTGTTCTTTGAAACAATGCTGCTTTGATTTCTCCAATGGGAGCTAGTACTTCAATTTCCTTAACTGGAAAGAAGTGGAGACTTCATTTCCTGCCTCAGACTGCTGCTGAATTGTCTTGGGTCTTGTGTGTGTGTGTGTGTGTGTGTGTGTGTGTGTGTGTGTGTGTGTGTGTGTGTGTGTGAGAGAGAGAGAGAGAGAGAGAGAGAGAGAACACATGGTGCCTATATGGACACACTCTTCACTAACCTCTCCTCCTCTTGCTTAGAGTGGCAGCTGCAGCAATGCAGGAGACCACTCTTGGGCCAAGGAGGTAGGAGAAGGGAGTTCCACTCTGTATCTTGGCCTTGAGTAAATTATGTGAGGGCCAAAAATTTAATGGATGTTAAAACCTTGTTTCAGCAACCTGCAGCCCTCTTGCTGGTCTAGTCTGAACTCTCTGGCATCGGAACCAGGCATTCTTCTTTTCCATGATCCACAGAAATCAAGTTTCCACTCTTTTTTTTCCCTCCATTTTTCTGAAGCTGGAAACAGGGAGAGACAGTCAAACAAACTCCCGCATGCGCCCGACCGGGATCCACCCGGCACGCCCACCATGGGGCGACGCTCTGCCCACCAGGGGGCGATGCTCTGCCCATCCTGGGCGTCGCCATATTGCGACCAGAGCCACTCTAGTGCCTGAGGCAGAGGCCACAGAGCCATCCCCAGCGCCCGGGCCATCTTTGCTCCAATGGAGCCTTGGCTGCGGGAGGGGAAGAGAGAGACAGAGAGGAAAGCGCGGCGGAGGGGTGGAGAAGCAAATGGGCGCTTCTCCTGTGTGCCCTGGCCAGGAATCGAACCCGGGTCCTCCACACGCTAGGCCGACGCTCTACCGCTGAGCCAACCGGCCAGGGCACAAGTTTCCACTCTTTTGATCATCCAAGAAGACTTGGGGACTTTTTCTGCTGGAATCTTACATTGCACACAGCTCATCTTCACAGCCCCTTTTCAAGGCAACTTCGAAGCTTTCATTTGTCACATGTGCTAGTGTTGTAAAGTACCCGTATCTCACTTCTGTGGGTTTACATAGAGACACCAAGTCCAGATGAATTTTGAAGGGTTTTATTAAAGAAGGAGATTTATTAAATATGCCGGCCACATATGGCTGACACAGGGGCATTTGCAGACACAAATCGTGTGTGCCAAATACATTTCAGAGGCTGGTTATATACCCTTGATCACACACAGGTTGGAGGGAGCATTACATCATGACACAATTATTAGCAAGCTTACAACATTTGTTTAGGAGATTCACAAAAACATTAAAACTTTCAAAGTAATACAATCAAAGATATTTACAAATTTTTAGTATCTATCTCTCCTCCTTTGCCTAGAGGTATGTTACTCTCAGGATTCCAGGAAGGAAGGGAGGGCCTAAATCAGTGTAGAGTGGTATGTAAATTCTGTCTCTTATTGAAAGAGAAAAGAAGTTCCTCAGACAACCTTTATTCTATAGTTAAAACTAAATGCTTCATTGTCCTTGCAAGCCAGAAACTTCTACATTCTTCTTCCTCCCCTCCCCAAAGGAAGGACGAGACATAAAGCTGACCTTTCCTCCTAGAATATCAAATATTAATTTTGCAACTTTTTGATACCTTACCACATTCCCCACTGGTTTTATCTCCTAAGTAAAATCCTTGACTTAATTTACTGAAGAGCATGAGGCTGTAATAGATATTAAACAGACAGTGTGACATTCGAATAAAAAGCTATAAAATATATTAATAGGCTTTAGAAATAACTTCAAAGGAACTAGTCCAGTAAACAGGTGAGCCCAGACTCCCAGGATGGCTAGGAGCTGAAGAGTCCTTGAGATAGAGAAGTCGTTAGACTCCCAGGATGGCTAGGAGCTAAGGAGTCCTTGAGATAAAGAAGCCACAAGAACTCCTAAGACAGTAAATGTAACCACATCCTAGGGGATAGATAGGGATATTTCCAGCTGGAGCTTTCAACTGTATGACTGGTTACTAAGGCACGTGACTAGAATTTAATTTAGGGGAGCCAATTGCTAAATGCCAAATTTGCTTCTGTATGAGGCTTGCTTGCTTAGCTTATAAAAAGATTTAGCTGTGAGCGCTAGGGGCGGCTCCCATTTGCAGCTCCTTGTGGGCACGGTGTCTCCAGACATCTCGGGAGTTCGCCCCTGCGCAGGTTAAACTGGCCAATAAAGTAACATCTTAACTCCTGAAAGTCTCCGACATTTGTTCTCGTACCCGGTGGATGCTACATTTTGGGGGCTCGTCCGGGATTCTCCCTTGGCGGAGTTTTGGGTTGGAGACCGGAAGGACAGCTCGAGCTGAGTAAGTATTCACGGAGGATCCTCATTTGGTTTGGTTTTGTATTCTGGCTCCGGAGCTCTTACAGTCTGTGGTGGCAGACAGGACACTGTCAGTGACCCGCCCAGACACTCGGGCCAAAGGGCAGGACGCTGCCGGCCGAGGTTTCTGTTTCTGTCTGAAATCGATCGATCGTTTCAAAGTAGTGAGCTCACTCGCGCTGCGCCGCGCTGCTGTCTGGTTGTTTGTTTAGCCTGAATGACTGTGTGGGAAATTTTGTGTATTGCCCTCCTGGGATTTGCTGCATTGTTGTGTTTAGTGTTAATTTGTTTGCCAGTACAGTGTGATCAGCGCTCATCTATTTAGATTACCCTGCTTATAGGGTGGGGAATCCTGTGTGTTGTCTTTGTAGGACTAGAAGCATACCTGGCTAAGAAGAACAAGCACCGTGAGATGGGACAGCAAGAATCTACTCTTAAGTCCCCTCTTGATTGCATTTTAAGTAACTTCTCTGATTTTCAGAAGAGAGCTCAGGGTTATGGGGGACCTCCACCCGATCGAGAAACTCTCCGAACCTTAAGCCAAGTAGAGTGGCCATCTCTTAAGGTTGGATGGCCATCTGAAGGAACTTTTGATCTGCCCATAGTTTTTGCAGTAAGAGCTATTATATATCAGGTACCTCACCCAGACCAATATGTGTATATAGATGTTTGGATAGATATAGCTACAGATAAACCTGGGTACATTAAGAGGTGCATAAAAGCAAATCAAAGGGTTAAGAGAGCTATTTGTGTGAGTGCTGCGGACATTAAGCCTCGCCCTCCCTCCGCTCCACCTGCACCTGAAAAAGAGCATCCCAAATCGTATCCGGTCCTTTCTGATGTTACTGAGGATATAGCAGACCCTGTAAATTATCCTCCTCCTTATCAGAAGCCCAGGGAGCCAGATTCAACTGTGCCCGAGAATGTCCAGAGTCCTCCCCACACCCGGGGGGGAACTCCTTATGCTCAACCTTCCTTTGCCGGAGGTGCCCCAATGTTACCTCTTAGGGAGGTGTTGCCCCCGCTAGATGAAGGATCACATGCACCGTCCCGAATGATTTATATTCCTTTTTCTACTAGTGACATTTATAATTAGAAACATCAGACCCCGCCATTTTCAGAGAAACCTCAGGGGTTAATTTCTTTGCTTGAGACTGTTTTCAGGACCCATCAACCAACTTGGGATGATTGTCAGCAGCTTTTGCACACTTTGTTCACAACGGAAGAAAGAACCCGCATCAGCCAAGAAGCTGAAAAAGTATTTAGGGAAGAAGGGGGCACTGAAAGGGACCTAGAGAGGACTCTCCCCAGGAGCCCCCCCAGTTGGGATCCAAACAATGACAGGGATAGGGAATCGCTTACCCAATATCGCCAGGCTCTATTAAGGGGAATAAGGGCAGCTGCTAAGAGACCAACCAACTTTAGTAAGGTAGGTGAGGTAACTCAGGGGAGGGATGAGTCCCCTGCTGCATATTTAGAGCGGCTAATGGAGGCCTACCGGGTTTATACCCCTATTGATCCTGAGGCAGAGGAAAATCGCAAGCTAATAAACATAACCTTTGTCACTCAGGCAGCCCCAGACATTAGAAAGAAGCTCCAGAAAATAGAAGGATTTGAGGGAAAGAATAGGAGTGAATTATTAGAAATAGCACAGAGAGTCTTTGTCAATCGCGATGACCCTGAGTTAGGGAGAGCAGCTGTAAAACTACTCTTGGCACAGCAATCAAAAGGAAAGAAAGGGAAACAGCAGCCCTTTAAGGGAAAGAAGGAAACTTTCCCGCAGAAGCAATTAGATAGAGACCAGTGTGCTTATTGCAAAGAGAAGGGACATTGGAAGAAGGATTGCCCTAAGCTACAGGCCGTAAATCAGGAACAAGGCTCACAAGTTTTGCTCCAATTAGATTGACGGGGCCAAGGCTCCATTTCCATTGGCCCCCAGGAGCCTATGGTCACACTGTCAATTGAAGGGAAACCAACTACCTTTCTAGTTGACACGGGGGCCACTTATTCCGTCCTAAAGAGACCACTTGGGACATTACAAAAGGAATCCACAAAGGTAATAGGGGTCACTGGCAAAGCTGTCACATATCCTCGAGCCACTGCACGGATTACGGACCTGGCGCGAGGGACTATTACTCATTCCTTCCTGATTATTCCAGACTGCCCTTACCCGCTGTTGGGACGAGATCTGTTGCAAAAATTTCAAGCAACAATAACCTTCAACCAGGAGAAGGATGCAGAAGGCAAGGTATTAGTGACTGTGCCAATATCAGAAGAATACCTGATTGCCTCCCTCCCGGAAGGTAAGAGCGGGTTTAAGGGCGTCCCCGAGGAAGTAAAGCAGCAGGTTCCTGGAGTTTGGGCAGAGAACAATCCTCCGGGATTGGCAATACATCAGCCGCCTGTAGTAGTGCTGTTGCGGAGCGATGCTAGCCCAGTACACATCAGACAGTATCCTGTGCCTGCTCGGGCTAAACAGGGTATAGCGCAGCACTTGAGGCGCTTATTGGAAGCCGGGATTCTCCGGGAATGCCAATCTGCCTGGAACACTCCTTTGCTACCAGTACAAAAGCCTGGAACTCAAGACTATCGCCCAGTGCAGGACCTGCGTGAAGTGAATGCTCGGGTAGAGACCATACATCCTACTGTGCCAAACCCCTATACCCTATTAAGTTCATTGCCACCGACTCATGTTTTCTATTCAGTATTAGATTTGAAAGATGCCTTCTTTTGCATTCCATTAGCAAAGCAAAGTCAGGAAATGTTTGCCTTTGAGTAGAATGATCCCGAGAATGGACTTTCAGGCCAATACACTTGGACCAGGCTCCCTCAGGGTTTTAAGAACTCCCCAACCATATTTAATGAGGCTTTATGCAAAGACTTACAGGAGTTTCGAGCCGGCCACTCTTCAATTGTACTGCTGCAGTATGTGGACGATCTCCTTATCACGGCCCCAAACCAGGAGAGTTGCCAGGAAGCTACGTTAGAACTACTCCAAGAATTGCAACGGATGGGCTATCGAGTATCTGCTAAGAAGGCCCAAATTGTCACCCAAACCGTGAGTTACTTGGGGTATGACTTGAGGGGAGGACAACGTAGTTTGTCTAGCCAAAGAATTCAGACCATATTACAGATTCCTGAGCCTTTCAGTAAAAGACAAGTGCGAGAATTTTTAGGTGCTGTAGGATATTGCAGACTTTGGATACTGGGATTTGCAGAACTGGCCAAACCTTTGCATGAGTTAACACGGGGAAAAGAGGAACAATTTGTATAGACAGAGGAGGCACGAGAGTCTTTTCAAAAACTTAAGGAGGCCCTAGTTGCAGCCCCGGCATTAACCCTGCCAGACTTGTCTAAGTCCTTTCAACTATTTGTGACTGAGAAAAAGGGCATTGCTCTAGGGGTCCTCTGTCAAGAACTGGGACCTTGGAAGAGACCAATAGCCTATCTGTCCAGAAGACTAGATCCCGTGTCATCAGGATGGCCCAATTGTTTGAGAGCACTTGCTGCTACCTCCATCCTTGTTAAGGAGGCCAGTAAACTGACTCTAGGTCAAGACATTCAGGTCATTAGAGAGCACTATTTAGAACAAGTGCTGCGGGCTCCACCGGATAGGTGGATCTCGAACGCCCGACTAACACAGTATCAGGCACAGTTGCTGAACCCCCCCGCAATACAATTTTTGAAAACAACGGCTTTGAATCCTGCTACATTGCTCCCGTTGCCAGACTCATCGGTGATCCATGACTGTAGACAAGTATTAGATACCATTACAGGAGCCAGACCAGATCTATGGGATCAGGCCTATGAGAAGGTAGATTTAACCCTGTTCACAGATGGAAGTAGCTATGTTCGGGATAGGCAAAGGTATGCTGGAACCGCAGTGACCACTCAAGATACTGTGTTATAGAAAAAGGCACTGCCTAAAGGCACATCTGCACAACGGGATGAGCTTATCGGACTCACACAGGCCCTTAGAATTGCTGAAGGGAAAAGTGCCAACATCTATACAGACAGTAGATCTGCCTTTGCCACTGCCCATGTACATGGCGCCATCTACCGGGAGCGTGGGTTGTTGACTACTACAGGAAAAGAAATTAAAAATAAGAATGAAATTGTAGCTTTATTAGAAGCCATTTAGTTGCCTAAAAAGGTGGCAATAATACATTGCAAAGGACATCAAAAGGGGGATTCCCCTATAGTAAAAGGAAACCACTTTGCTGATCGAGCGGCACGGAATGCAGCAGAAGAGGAGGAACACGTTAACCAACTACTACTCATCCCACCCCCTACTTTGCAAATAGAACCGAGGTATGAGCCTAAAGAAGAAGAGAAAGGTGAGCAACTAGGGGGTAAGAAAAGTAAACAGGGATGGATAGAATTACCAGACAACAGAATATACCTACCACAAGGAGTGTTAAGACAAATAATTCAAGAAATACATAGCAGCTCCCACTTAGGACAACAAAAACTAGAACATCTAGTAAGAAAATATTATGAGGGAGCAGAAATCAGGGATATCATACACTCTATTGTGTCTAGGTGTCAAGCCTGTGCCAAAGTAAATGCTGTCAATAAGAAATTACCTCCTCTCATCAGGCACCGAGGAAAAGCTCCTGGAGAGCTGTGGGAAGTAGACTTTACCGAAATGACTCCAGGGAAATTAGGCTACAAATATTTGCTTGTTCTAATAGACACCTTTACTGGATGGACTGAGGCTTTTCCTACAAAAGGAGAAACTGCTTCAACAGTTTGTAAAATACTTTTAAGAGAAATCATTCCACGATATGGCATTCCCATTGCTGTAGGGTCAGATAATGGACCTGCTTTTGTGTCCAAAGTATCACAAGAATTGGCAAAAAGATTAGGGATCAATTGGAAATTACACTGCATTTATCGGCCTCAAAGTTCAGGGCAAGTCGAGAGGATGAATAGGACCCTTAAAGAGACTATAATTAAGTTAAGAGAGGAGACTAGCGAAAACTGGGTAGAGCTACTCCCTTTTGCATTATATAGGGTTCGAAACACACCTTATACAGGAAAATAGACTCCTTATAAATTAATGTATGGGCAACCAAATCTTTGGTTCCACAAATAACAAGGGAAGAAATTGAGGGTTCTAATCAAAGTTTTCTAAAGTCCTTACAGGCATTACAACTGATACGTGCAGAAGTACGGGCGCTTAGAGACCAGCAGAAGGACCAACTCAAAGGACTTCCACTGCCAACTCCACCGGAGCCAGGACAATGGGTATGGATTCTTAACCACCGTCGCGAGAACCTTGACGCTCGGTGGCAAGGACCGTTCCAGGTACTGTTCAGCACACCCACGGCTGTGAGAATAGCTGAAAAACCTTACTGGATTCATCTATCACATGTAAAGTTAGCTCAAGAACCGAGCTTGAAGGAAGCAAAATGGAGAGTCGAAGCGGATCCCCACAATCCCTTAAAAGTGCGGTTCTTACCCGAATTGTAGCAATAGTTTTCTTTTGTATGTTGTTCAGTATTAAACCAGTACCTGCAAGAGGAAACCCGCGTTATAGTTAAGGATTTAACTAGGACAAAGAAGAGGAGGAAATGTGACATTCGAATAAAAAGCTATAAAATATATTAATAGGCTTTAGAAATAACTTCAAAGGAACTAGTCCAGTAAACAGGTGAGCCCAGACTCCCAGGATGGCTAGGAGCTGAAGAGTCCTTGAGATAGAGAAGTCGTTAGACTCCCAGGATGGCTAGGAGCTAAGGAGTCCTTGAGATAAGGAAGCCACAAGAACTCCTAAGACAGTAAATGTAACCACATCCTAGGGGATAGATAGGGATATTTCCAGCTGGAGCTTTCAACTGTATGACTGGTTACTAAGGCACGTGACTAGAATTTAATTTAGGGGAGCCAATTGCTAAATGCCAAATTTGCTTCTGTATGAGGCTTGCTTGCTTAGCTTATAAAAAGATTTAGCTGTGAGTGCTAGGGGCGGCTCCCATTTGCAGCTCCTTGTGGGCACGGTGTCTCCGGACATCTCGGGAGTTCGCCCCTGCGCAGGTTAAACTGGCCAATAAAGTAACATCTTAACTCCTAAAAGTCTCCGACATTTGTTCTCGTACCCGGTGGATGCTACAACAGCATTGATAGCAATACAGTTCATTAAAGAAACAAATGTTACTGATTAATTTCTTACAAACGTGTCCAAACCTTCTGCAACTTATATAAAATTAACTGGCTTTTGTAACAATTTAATTTTAGTCAGAACTTTTCATTTTAAAACCTTTAACACTTAGGGACAGCCAAGCTGGCTGCTGGAGGGGAAAGAGGGGGTGTAGCTTGCGCTAAGGAGAGCCACTTCTCACCGGTTTTAAAAACAAATTTGGTTAAAGTTTTCTATACTATTTGATTCATGCGCCTACCTGCCCTGAACTTTTGGGACCTGTGGGCACAATGTAACTTCAAATTAGTTTCTAATTAATATTGGGTTCCTTTCTTACTAGCTGTGAGATTTTGAACACAAATGTAGTCCTAACATTAGAATGTAGGTAAGCTAAATCTGGAAGGAATTCTATATAGCAACTTTCTAATAATTGTCACTGTGGCCCCACTTCTAGTAGGAAAAGTTGTCAATTACTTTAGTAAAATGTATATATCTCTAAATGTTTACTTGGGAAAGGTTTCTCTCTCCGTTTCTTTTCACAATTTTTTTACTTTGCTTAGTATTCACTTGGGCATAAACTAAACACTCAGATATTATGCCTTATGTAATATATTCTAAGTCTGGCTTTTTAAATTATTCCTTTCCTGTTGACAAAATCTTTTTCTAATTGGTTTTGAATAAAACTTTAGTAACAAGGGTTTTAGTGAAGTTTTTAAAAACCCCACTGGTTTTAGGTAGCATTTTCCTACTCATTTGAATTCCCATGTTCTGACTTTGAGGCAGACTGGAAAAATATAAAATAAATAACAAAATTAAAACAGCTAATGTTAACAATACAAGTGTCCTAATACAATGAAGTAATTAAGGCCAATTAGATTATTAAGCAAAGTCTTAACTAATACAACAGAATTTAAAGTAAAATTCTTACAGTCTTAAATGTCCTTAACATGTTAATGTAATTTCCCTAAGTCTATGTTGACACCATCACCACTTCATATTATTTGCAAATGTAACCAAATCCCCACTTCAGTCTGAGAACTGTCCCAAGGAGCAGGAGTCACACATATTCAGGAAAAGTCCCACAAAGCACTGGAGTTTTGTTCACATTTTCACACTTTGCAACTAGAGTCTAAATCCCAATGACCATTTCTTCTCACTGGCAATGATTCAGGTAGACTAGAAAAGCCCTCTGCAGCACATACGGTGACAGAGCTTTCGTTTTCTTTAAACTGGAGAGATGAACCCAGGGTGCCTTCCCCTGAGGCTCTGCAACCATGGCATGGTGAAGAGAACCTTGGGATACACTATGCTGAGTGGCAGAGGTAAATTTGTCTAAATTAGGAGTGGGTCCCAGCCTAAAATAGACATGGGGCATTGAGATAAGAGGAGACACTATACATTAAACAAAGCAACAGAAAATGAGACTATTAATACCCACAACAGAGATATTCGAGGGATAAATAAAACTCGAATACTCAGGTAAGGCATAGTAAGTGGCCCTCATGTTTACAAGAAATGAGATCTGTTTACCTGCTATTTGGAAGAAATACCCTAGGTGACTTGAGATGGGGGTCAATGGCCCTGGGCACCTTTAGCTTTCAGTGGCAAGTCCCAGCAGGCTAGGCAAGGTCAGGTCACAGGTGGCTGGAGCAGGGCTGGAAGAGACTGAACCTTCCCTTAGAGAGGGAGGGGGCAGCTTACCTTCCTGTGTCCCTTTCTCCCACAGCAAAGGCATGTCTCTGGTGGGGAGCTGAGAAGCTTGGCAGGCTTTAGTTCAATGATCTTTTTTTCCACTCTTGAAGCAGGGCCTCGATGGAGTCCTATGAAGCCCCCTTCAGGGCGTTGGAGCCTTTAAGGGCATATGTTAAGAGCTGGTATCTTCCCTGATCTCTTTCTGGGCTCTATCTGCCTTTTCTGTTTCTCTCTTGGTCATTATGGACCTTAAAAGCCATGCTCAGAAGATCTTGCTGAGGGGCTTGAGGGTCCTTATATGTCTATATAAATTTTTCATATATCTGGAGCTGATTAGAAAAAGACAAAAAACAGCTGGATCAAATAAAAGAGGGTACAAGTTTGCAAGAGAAACAGGTTTGGTGTCTTCTGTAGGATTCCAGAGTCTCTCCGCTGCTGAATAACTCTGTACATTAGCATTTAAAAGAAATTTTTAAGTAAAAAGCATGATAAAAATAGATTTGCAGGAGTTTCAGGATATGACTCCCTTTCTTTATATTATTTATAATTGACCTTTAAGCATTTGTCGAGCACACCTTATTTATGCTGTAATTTTACTATTAGGCTAATCAATACTAATATTTGTCCCTCTGGGTTTTGGTGACCTAACATTGAACAATACTGTTTCAAAATGATAATAAACTAAACATTACATAAAAAGACATTATTAACAATTATTATATATTCCCTAATATTTAAGCTAAGGTTTCAATATCACAGGGCTATGAAACAGCAAATAAAGAGCATTAACAAAAGACCTTTGAAATAACATATATTTTTAACATAGAAAATAATTTTTTAAATTTTTTCACACAGCAGTGGGAGACAATAAGTCACCACTCTTAACCCAGTGGTTGGAAAACTTATTAGTCAATAGAGCCAATTATTAACAGTACAACAATTAAAATTTCTTTTGAGAGTCAAATTTTAAATTTAAACTATATAGGTAGGCACATTCCTTATTGAAGCAGTGCCCAAACATGGCACTCCATTGGAGAGCTATGCCCAAGGGGACAAAAGGCCTTATGTGGTCCATGAGCTTGTTTGCGAGCAGCAGTTTTCCAACCAGGGTTCTTAGGGAAGGGGAAAGAGGCAGAGGCATCTGGCAGGCCTGTCCCTTCTTGCACAACCCAGCATTTCCAAGAACTAAGCTAACTTTCACTCCCCCCCAACAGCTGTCTAGCCTTATTTCTTACCAAAAAAGCAACAAATTAAAAAATACAATTTTTACAAACTTACCTTCCTAACAGTGGGCTGCTTTAGCAATTCCCTGCAATTCCCTGAAAATTCTTTTTTACAATTTTCTATTATGGCTAAAGCAGTGGGTCTCCCCTGTGAATCCCATGCCTCCCACATCAGACAACAACCATGCCATACGAAGGAATTGGGGAAGGGGAGGGGAAACTTGGAGGGGACCCAACACCCGCCTTGGCCTTGTGGGAGAGAGTCAGAACTCTTCTCCCAGTGCTACTTTTTTATATTTTATACTTATTTTCCCTTCTATAATTTTTTACACACCAGTGGAGGGCAACAAGTCATCACTCCAACTCATAGACGGCCCACGCCACCCCCAGGTCCTAGGGAGGGGTAGGGGAGAGGCAGCTGGAGGGCCTGTCTCTGATAATCCCATCCTCTATAATCCTGTTATTCATGATTCTATCACTTATTTTAGAGTTGCAATTTATTTCAAGAAACTGATAACCAGCAAGGTCCACACCCGTGTTTTGTTAATTTTTAAACTCTTTTACCTGGCCTTGTTTTCTTTTCTTATACATCCTGAGGCAGGCTGAACCCTAGCCTAGCCGAGCGCCGGGAGGCGGTGGCGGGGCTCCTCTCTTGGTGCTCGGCCTGCTGCCCTTTGTCCCCCTCCCACTCAGGTGCACTGCAGTAGCTGAGGCAGGAGCATGGTGGGATGGGAAAGGAGCAGGCCTGCGCTTGCTTCTCCGTGGTCGCACCCATACTCCCTCGTTTCACACCTCACACGTCCTGGCTTGGCTTTTTATTTTTTCCTTATTTAAATTTCTCACTTGCTGCCCCTTTCTCCTAGAGGCTGGTGAAACACTTTCCCAGGTGTATTTCCTATTGCAATATGTGCGTTGATTTTTTCTAGTGAAGTCTTCATTCTTTTTCTTGGATTTTTTTTTCTGTCCTAGATGTAAATCTGGCCAGACTAGGAAGACATAGCACCCTTTCTGTATTGAGCAAGCTTTTAGCCATTGTGACAGATTCATTGTTAAATTCAACCATTGATTAATGTATGGAAACTGATCAGGGTGGCCTGGATCCTCAGTGTAAAGCCAGCAGGCAAGGCCAAGGCCACCATCAGAGCAGCCAGGCCTATGCAGGTTCGCATTGGATTCGGACAGTCGGTAAAGAAACCATGGAGCCAAAAACTGATGGGCCATAGCCTTTAATCCTACCTTGCACCTGGCGGGCAAGTAAAAATACACACTGGGCTCCAAAACCCAGTCACACTCAGTGCTCACAAAGCTACTGACTTATCCGAGTTTCCTAGAATCAAAGGTTTCTAGCTCACCAGACTTATTCTCCTCAGTTCCCCATCTCCTTCCTTATCCCAAATACAAACTCTACACAAACTGGCATCTCACTCAGCACTCCACCATCTTGGCTGCTTCTCCTGGCCTCCTCCACGTGGCCTTTCTCTGCTCTCCTCTGCTCTCTGTTCTAATGATAATCTCAGGAACCAAGCGCCAAGTCCCGTTCTGCCTCCATTTTATAGTGTAGAAGTCCAAACCCTTAATCCAATATACATAATAGGGAAGTCTCTAATACAAAGTCACTTCTCTGAGGCATGATAGGATTGTACCACCTCACACCAAAAAGGGTGGGACAGGCTTAATCCCAAAACCAAGCCTCAGGCTACAACAATTCTCAACACACATTAATATCACCTGGACAATGGCCTCTTTAACAAAGTGAGCATAATACATTTTATCTGCCCAACACTCAGTTATGATATTTCAAACTTCCCTTACTAGCCAGGGGTTAAAAGTTCTGGCTGATGGCCATCAAACCCTAAAGGTGGGCCATTCTGATTCATAGAGCATGCGAAGCCTTTTCTTAGACCATTTACTTTTGTATCCACGGTTGTCTCCATAAGCTTCTTGAAAGTGCTTTAGGAGACAGCCTAAAGGGGTCTTTTGTGTACTAGGCCCTCCTCCCATATTTAATACCTAGGGCCACCGATTTACAAAATTGAAACTATCTGGGAAAATCCAGGAATTAGCACACTAATAAAAGCAAAATGATAAGACAGATAATAACTAGCACCTAGAATAAAGGATGTTTGACTATGGAGGTATTAATTATTACACAAGACAAGAGGAAGGAGCCATCAGAAGAGAATGATTTCTTCAGGGGAGAAATCAGACAGAGTGCCCTGAAGCCAGAGGTACATGTAAAAACTTAATTTAGGCCTTAAAAACAAACACGTTTAAACATTAAGCAAAGACTTCACATACATGAATTATAAATTAAGAAATTTAAATGAGTGTGCTTTATTTATTTTAATTAAAATTATATCAGAGCTTTTTCTGACAAAACAAAAAGACAAAACAGATCACTTTACACAGTTCAATAGACAAGGGAAGTGTTGGGCAGATAAAATATATTATGCTCACTTTGTAAAAGATAATGCTGCCCATGTGGAGGCCATTGCCCAGGTGATATTAATGTGTGTTGGGGGCAGGCAGGATCGTTGTAGCCTGGGGCTTGGTTTTGGGATTAAGCCTTTCCCACCCTTTTTTGATGTGGGGCAGTACAATCCAATCATGCCTCAGAGAAGTGACTTTGTATTAGAGACTTCCCTGTTTTGTATATTGGATTAAAGGTTTGGATTTCTACACTATAAAATGGGGGCAGAATGAGAGCTTGTGCTCTTGGTTCCTGGATGATTAGCATGAGAGAGCAGAGGGAGCAGAGCAGAGAGCAGAAAGAGGCCATGTGGCCAGGAAAAGCAGCCAAGATGGCGGAGTGCTGAGTGAGATGCCAGTTTGTGCAGAGTTTGTATCTGGGATAAGGAAGGAGATGGGGAACTGAGGAGAATAAGTCTGGTAAGCTAGAAACCTGTGATTCTAGGAAACTCAGATAAGTCAGTAGCTTTGTGAGCACTGAATGTGAGTGGGTTTTGGAGCCCAGTGTATATTTTTACTTGCCCGCCGGGTGCAAGCTAGAATTAAAGACTATGGCCCATCAGTTTTTGGCTCCATTGTTTCTTTTTTTTTTTTTTTTCTTTTTTTTTTACAGAGGCAGAGATAGACAGGGACAGACAGACAGGAATGGAGAGAGATGAGAAGCATCAATCATCAGTTTCTCGTTGCGCGTTGCAACTTCTTAGTTGTTCATTGATTGCTTTCTCACATGTGCCTTGACCGTGGGCCTTCAGCAGACCAAGTAACCCCCTGCTGGAGCCAACGACCTTGGGTCCAAGCTGGTGAGCTCTTTGCTCAAGCCAGATGAGCCCGCGCTCAAGCTGGCGACCTCGGGGTCTTGAACCTGGGTCCTTCCGCATCCCAGTCCGACGCTCTATCCACTGTGCCACCACCTGGTCAGGCTCCATTGTTTCTTTACCGACTGTCCGAATCCAATGTGAACCTGCATGGGCCAGGAGGCTGCTTTGATAGTGGCCTTGGCTTCTGGCTTTACAGGAAGAGTTCCCCTAGTGGCCTCTCAGGTGCTCATAGGCTAAATATCTGCTTAGGCTCAAGCACCAGAAATTCTCACTAACACAGCAATTACTCAGGGGTTTCTAGACAGAAACATTAAAAACAAAGACTGAGACCTCAACAAACACAAAGGTGTCCCTGGAAGTCCTGAGACAAGACTGATCAGCTCAGTATTAACTCAGCTCCCACGCAGGTCTTTTCCCAAGAGCACCACCAAATGTGGCACTACCAAATGTCCCCACTCAGGTCTTTCTCTGAGAGTACAACTAGATGTCTCTGGAAGTTCAGGATTAACTTGGTGCCCACTAATGGTCTTCCTAGAGCACAAGCAAATGTGCGGACACAAACAGACACCTCTGGAAGCCTGAGGCAGAACTAATCAACCTGGTTGACTCAGTTCCCACTAATTGTCTTCCTAAAGCATGGATAAATGTGCAAACACAAATGGACATCTCTTCCAGAGTACAACCAGATGTGTCCCAGATAAGCCTAAGGCAAGACCCAAAACTCTCCACAGACGTCTCAGTCTTGGAGAGTCCACCACATGAGTAAGATTGTGTCCAATCCTCATACAGCAGATCCAGACAAACAGACTAGTTCCAAACAGCAAAACAGAAGATGGCCCTACCTACACACATCTGGAGTCCCAACTCAGTAAAGCATAAAGCAGAAAGTCTGCTTTACCTACATATCTTTGTAGTCACAAACAGCAAAGCCACAGATCTGCCTTACCTACATCCTAGTCCCAAACAGATTTCAACAAAGCAAAAGATTTGCTTTACCTATCTCCTTGATTTCTCTGCTGAATTATCCAAATCATTGAATTTGGGAACTGGGGGTATCTGCTGAAGAACTGTCCAAACCCTACAGGAAAATGGGGAGCCCTGAAAACATCTAAGTGGCACCTCTCCTCAAGATTCCAGCGGGGTTAGGCAGTCCCCCAGAGAGACCAGCCGATTCGAGGTGTCTCTACCCAGTGATGCAAAACACTGCAGCCCCACGTTGGGCACCATATGTTGTAAAGTACCCTGTACCTCACTTCCACGGGTTTATATAGAGACACCAAGTCCAGATGAATTTCGAAGGGTTTTATTAAAGGAGAGATTTATTAAATATACTGGCCACATATGGCTGACACAGGGGCATTTGCAGACCCAAATTGTGTGTACCAAATACATTTCAGAGGCTGGTTATATACCATTGATCACACACAGGTTGGAGGGAGCATTACATCATGACACAATTATTAGCAAGCTTACAACTTTTGTTTAGAGGATTCACAAAAACATTAAAACTTTCAAAGTAATACAATCAAAGATATTTACAAATTTTTAGTATCTATCTCCCCTCCTTTGCCTAGAGGTATGTTACTCTCAGGATTCCAGGAAGGAAGGGAGGGCCTAAATCAGTGTAGAGTGGTATGTAAATTCTGTCTCTTATTGAAAGAGAAAAGAAGTTCCTCAGACAACCTTTATTCTATAGTTAAAACTAAATGCCTCATTGTCCTTGCAAGCCAGAAACTTCTACATTCTTCTCTCTCCCTTCCCCAAAGGAAGGATGGGACAGAAAGCCTGACCTTTCCTCCTAGAATATCGAATATTAATTTTGCAACTTTTTGGTACCTTACCACACTGGCAGTGTGCTCCCAATGACTGCCATGCTCTGGCTGCTGGTGCTTTATTCCCTGTGTAAGGTATTTTTCCCCACCAAGGAAGAAGAAAGGGCATAGCCACAAAGTGTGGAATAGCAAAAGCTTTATTTAGTAGAGTGCTTCCCAGACAATGTTCTCTGGTCCATGAGACAGGGGCCAGAGAAGTCGCACAGGGGGATCTGCGTGGGGGTGATTTATAGGGTTGGGAGGGTGAAGGCGAGTTGATATGATGTGGTGAAATTTCATTGACTGCAGACGGTTGCTCTTTTCCAAAGGACTCCTGGGAAGTTTCTTTTGGCACGCATGGGTATGGGTGGTTCCAGCCAAAGTTCCTGGGTCTGGTTCCTCACATGACCTTCCTCTATTGCCAACCAACCTCACATTCTGACCTTTTATGTTAGATAGGGTCGCCACTGTTCATCAGGCTAATTCCTGCTGGTTAGGGGCATCATGGGGAAGGGAGGTTGGAAGGTGGTGGCTCTGAGGAGAGTCGCGTATATGGGTGTAGGAACATCTGGTTGATCATGACTCGAGAAACTTCGCAGATGTGGTCCTGTAAGAATTAAAAAAAAAGAGAGGAGTAAATATGAGTAATAAATATGCTGATAATTAGAAGAGGACTGTAAAGCCAGGAGCTGCCATCGTGGCCATTCACATGCAGGTTCACATTTGATTCCGACAGTCGGTAATGAAACAATGGAGCCAAGAACTGGTGGGCCATTAACTTTAATCCTAGCAAGCTCCCAGTCTGCCCCACTTTATAGTATAGAAATCCAAACCTTTAATCCAATATACAAACAAGGAAGACTCTGATACAAAGTCACTTATCTGAGGCATAATGGGATTCCTCATGAGAGTGCACCATCCTACATCATGCAATCAGTCAAGGGTCTGAGGAAAAGCTTAGTCTTAAAACTAAGCCTTAGGCTATAACGACCCGGCCTGCTTACAGCCTGTCCCCCACACCCAATACAAACTATAAGTGAGCAAACATATATATCATATTTACAAACTTATTTGACCAACAAAGACCTAGGATAGGGGCAGTCCAGGTGAGAATGGGTGGCTGGCACCAGGAGTTAAGCAGGTTGTAGAAGGAGAGGTCCTTGTGCAGTTTCTCTTGCAGATGGTGGAGGACCCTGATGCTTTCTTCCATTGGGCCATTCTCATTGAACAGCATTGCTCCCTGCTTTAGCTCACTCCCTTCCTGTTGGGAGGGACAGGAGCAACAGGGGGATCTGCAGGGTCCAACCTTTTGGTGAGCCGGAGACAGGTAGGGCCCAGTGGTTCTGAGTGCCAGCAGTCCTGCATGCAGGCAAGCTTGAGGCAAAACTGCATGTCAGGAGTGGCGTGTGAAGGGGAAAAGAAGGGGTCCCATCCATTCCCATAACCGAGACCTGTGAGGGAACTAGAGGTCCAGAGTGTGATGGCAAAACAGAGACGATAGCCCCCGTGTCCACAAGAAATGAGATGGACTTACCTGCTCCTGCAGCATTACCCTGGGCTTGGTGAGGGTGATGGGGGTCTTCAAGTCCGGGCCGTGTCAGTCATCCATGAGGCCTAGGAGTTTGAGCAGTGGGCCTGCCTGGCTAGCTTGGCCTCCCATTTGGGTGGCTTGTCTTTCATGTAGAGGCGCGAGGAAGAAGAGCCTGTTACCCAAATGGGGCAATCGCTCCACCAGTGACCAGGCTGCTTGCAGTCAGGGCAGGGCTTAGTGGGCGCTGCAGGCAGGGGCACTGCTGGGCCCAGTGACCCTCTTTGCCACATTTAAAGCAAGCTCCTGGTGGGATTTCTCTTTGTGGTCTGGATTTGGGTCAGGCACTGCCTGTGCCTTGCACCTGTTGCTCTGCCAGCCTCAGGGAGGCCACAAGAGCCTGGGTTTGGAGAGTTACCTTCTGCTGCATGCAGGCCTGGCGAACAGCCTTGGCCTGTTTCTACTAGCCGCAACCATTAAAAAATGTAAATGCCATGTTCACAGGTCTTGGATAGGGGTTTGGGGGTTGAGAATAAGAGGAGGGGGGCTCCTGGGGAACCTGGAACTCAGATCCAGCCAGAAATGCCAGAGCCAGAGACAGGACAAGGCCAGGGCCTTCCTGCAAGAAGACCGGGGTGGGTGGTGTCAGGAGCTCTGTAAACTGGGGTGAGTGCCAATGCCCGGCGGAGGGTGGCCTGATGGGGGAGGGGCTTAAGACACAACAGAGAAGGGAGGGGCCCCTGACAGGAAGGGAAGGAGAAAGAGGGACTGGTATTTGCAGGTGAATGAGAAACAGGATCCCTGAAGGGAGGGGAGGAGCCTGATAGGACAGAGAGAGCTGTGCAAGAGGGAAAGAGAGTTGGGGGTCGGCTGAGAAGAAAAGACTAGGAGTGGAGGGTTTAGGTGAGGTTTCTCTGGCCAAACAGGGCCTGCACTGTGGAGCAGGTGGCATGGAGATTAGGATGGGAGCACAAATAATAGAAGCCCTGAATGTAAGGGATATCCCAGTTCTGTGGCAATAGTTAAATTGGTGAGGGTGTTAAAATTGAAAGTCCCTTCAGGAGGCTACCGGGTTTGATTATCCAGTGGGTTCTGTGACCCGGCCACATTGGAGAAGAAGATCAGTTTCTTCTTCTTTAGGGAAGGAGAGATTTCGGTTAAGGCACTCCAGGAGTGTTTTTGAGTCAGGTTTGGATTCCTGTGCCTCTATGGCCACCCTCAGCCCTCGGAGTGATCAGAGATGAGAATTGGCATCCCTCAACTCAAGCTCTGGTCACCGGGTGGTTAGGTAGAGTGGGAGTGGCTGGGATATCTCCACAGGCACACGTGCACTCGCACTTGGAACGGATAAGAACTCCCTGACGCAGCTGCGATTACGAACAAGGAGTCTCAGCGGAAAGAACTGAGGGGAGGCTGGAGCTGAAGTGGGTGGAAAGTCAGAGATCCTGGTTCTTTCTCAGAAGGGAAGAGGAGAGGAGCGGCCCCTGTAGGCTTCAAACTCCTCCCGGGTTTCAGCACCAAATGTAAGGTATTTTTCCCCACCCAGGAAGAAGGAAAGGCATAGCCACAAAGTGTGGACTAGCAAAAACTTTATTTAGTAGAGCGCTTCCCAGACGATATTTTCTGGTTCGTGAGACCAGAGACTAATAAACGGGTTGGGAGGGTGAAGCCAAGTTGATATGATGTGGCGAAATTTCATTGGCTGACAGACGGTTGCTCTTTTCCAAAGGACTCCTGGGAAGTTTCTTTTGGCACGCATGGGTGTGGGCAGTTCCAGCCAAAGTTCCTGGGTCTAGTTCCTCACGTGACCTTCCCCCCATTGCCAACCGACCTCACACCCTGCAATGGGGATGTCAAGTATCTTACAGTCTTTTGACTCCAGGGAATAGGGTCTGAGAATGAGAAGAGGGTTTGGCCTTTGGAAAGACCCAGGACATTTTATCTACAGAAAAGAGAGGAAAGTCACGCATCGGGGCAATTGTTGGCAAGTTGGTAGTTTCGATGGTAGGAAGAAGTGAAGGGAATAGAGTTGAATCTCAGTGAAATAGAAGCTGAGTCCCGGGTCACTGTGGCTGGGGGCACAGTACAATCCTTTGTGGACAGCAAGGGGGCCTGTATCAGGTTGTGTATCAGGGCTGCCAAACTTTAATGAGCTAAAGAAGAACCCAGGGCTTCTGTAAGGCCAGTGGCTGCCACCATGGCCATGCAGGTTTACACTGGATTTGGGCAGACGGTAAAGGAACTGTGGAGCTGGAAAATGGTAGGTTATTCTGTTTATTAGTTTCGTAATGGTGGATGAGCAAACAGGCAGGGAAGACCGCTTCCCTCTCACTCAGGGCTCCCAAACCCCGACTCACCTCTTCGGTCTCACCGGACTCACAGCCTCCACCGGCCTCAGCACTCCCCAGCAAAAAGGCCTGGAGGAAATACCTCTTCTCCAGCAAACAGGCAAACAATGCCTGTCCCAATCCGCAATTTGCAATCTGCCGCCCTGAGGGCGAGCACCCACAGCCTTCTGTAGACTATATACACATGGCGCTGCCCCACACCAATGCAAAATACAAGTGAGCAAACCTAACTCACCTATTTATCCAACACACTTATTTATGCATTCCTTATATATGCCCTGACTGAGTATTAAACCTGCAACCTTGACATATCAAGATGATGCTCTAACCAACCAAGTCAACACTCTTAGGATTGTGTGATCATGTCTCCAGGAATAATGGTTAAATCTGTGTTAAATTTCTTTGTGCTTTTTTTTGTTTTGTTTTGCACCAAGCCCATCAGGGGGCTTCCATAAACATCAGAAACTAGCATTGGTTGGGCCATGTCAGGTTAATGTGTGTCAACCAATGGTTGTTGGTGCCAATTCAATACCAATAGGCATCCCCAATTTTAGGTGTGGTGTAGAAGGAAACTATTCAGTGCAAAACAGCTCAGCCATGTTATAGCATGGCTGTGAAAACAACAAAGCTGTGAGGCAGCCCCAGATCCAGGCCCCCTCTTGGGCTAGACAGCTCTGCTCCTTGATGATTTGCTCTGCTCTGCTCCATACCAGTCCGCTTTGTGCTGTACTGGTCTGCTCCACTCTTGCTAGACACTGTCTGTGTTTCAGCTTAGCTAAGGAAACACAGTCTTTAGTGGAAAGGGAAAGTGCATTCTCCCAGCCAGAAGTCCCTGGCCCTGGCCCCTGATTGGTCTGCCCTCATGCAAATGAGAACTCCAAATTCTCACAGTTTAATTGGCACTGTCTTGACTGGTCAGAATAGAGCTGCTCTGATTGGCTGGAGCCACACAGTTCTGATTGGATGGGGAAAACTTCAGTTCTATTGTTTGAAATAGGATTACAGGCACTTTTTTAAAGGGCTGGCTCAGTTGGCAAAGACTCAGTGCAGGCAGAGGCAGGCAGGCCAATTTTGGCTTCTCAGTGAAGTGCAGTTTGCATGAGAGGCCACTGTGCAGAAACAGATGCTAGGCTCTGTTTTTTTAAAATTTGAGCCCAGCCTGACCTGTGGTGGCGCAGTGGATAAAGTGTCAACCTGGAAACACTGAGGTCGCCAGTTCGAAACCCTGGGCTTGCCTGGTCAAGGCACATATGGGAGTTGATGCTTCCTGCTCCTCCTTTCTGTCTGTCTGTCTGTCTGTCTGTCTCTCTCTAAAATGAATAATAAAAAAAATTTGAGCCCAGTTAGCCATTAGGTAACCTTCTTTACAGATATCATTCTTTTTCAGGGTTCACATGTATCATTCCATTTTTTGCATCTTTGTGTAAAAAAAGTAATTGAGATGGCTTTGTGTAATTGGAAACAAATTGTTAGAGCTAAAATGTCAGAACATTTCCTATTTGGGGGGTAATTTGTGGTATAAAAATTTGGAGTACCTATGGTATGGATTGCCATGTTTTCTTATATTTTCCCTACCTTTAAAAATCAGCTCCAATTTGACCATGTCTGATTATATATATAAGCTTTAGAGATATTCAGGTTCTAAATCTTACTCTTTCAGTGATAAACTGTATGACGCTGGGATGTGGCTTTATTTGAATGTTGGCTTTATCTCCTTTAGCTCCAATTTCCTGCTGTTCAAATTGGGATAACAGTGTCTGCATCCCAGAGCTGTTTGAGAATCAAATGTATTGAATAATAATGTATACCAGGGGATAGGCACATATTTGGATTCAAAAAGTTAGGGTATTTTTCCTTTTCTTTTTATTTTTTTAATTTTTGGAGGGGTGACAGAGACAGAGAGAGAGACAGGGACAGACAGACAGGAAAGGAGAGAGGTGAGAAGCACCAATTCTTCGTTGCAGCTCCTTAGTCATTCATTGACTGCTTTCTTATGTGTGCTTTGACTGGGGGGCTACAGCAGAGCAAGTGACCCCTTGCTCAAGTCAGCGACCTTGGGCTCAAGCCAGCAACCTTTGGGTTCAAGCCAGTGACCATGGGGTCATGTCTATGATTTCATGCTCAAGCCAGCAACCCCATGCTTAAGCTGGTGAGCCCGGAATCAAGCCAGATGAGCCTGCACTCAAGCTGGTGACCTCGGGGTTTTGAACCTGGGTCCTCCATGTTCTAGTTTGGTGCTCTATCCACTGTGCCACCACCTGGTTAGGCAGCTTAAAAAAAGAATTTAACATTGACTTGAGAGAGAGAGGTAGGAGAGAGGTGGGAAAGGAAAAAGAGAGAGAAGCACCAACTCCTTGTTCCATTTAGTTGTGTACTAATTGGTTGCTCTTCATATGTGAACTGACCAGGGACCTAACCTGAGTCCTTGGTGCACTGGGATGATACTCCATCCATTGTGGCACCTGGTCTCCCATTAACTATTTTTTTAACTTATTTTTTATTTATTGAGATGACACGGTTCACCAAACCATACAGGTTTCAAGTGTACAACTCAATATAATACCATCCACACATCACATTGTATATCCCCTGCCCCTAGCAGTCTCTCAGTCTCTTTCTGTCCTCATTTTCCCCAACTTTGCCCTTCTCCCTAACCCCCATCCCCTTTCCTCATCCTGTTGTCTGTATCTCTCTATATATAGTGTTTTGCTAATCCAGTCCCCTCAGCCTCACCCCTCTGGTAGCTGTCAGTCTGTTCCATGTCTCCATACCTCTGTTTCTATTTTGTTCATCAGTTTATTGTGTTCATTAGATTCCACATGTAAGTGAGATCATATGGTATTTGTCTTTCTCTGCCTGGCTTATTTCATTTAACTTACTACTCTACAGGTCCAGCCATGCTATCACAAAAAGTAAATTTTCCTTTTTTACGGCCATGTAGTATTCCATTGTGTAAATGTACCACAGCTTTCTTATCCACGCATCCACTGATGGACACTTGGGCTGCTTCCAAGTCTCGTCTATTGTAAATAACGCTGCAGTGAACATGGGGGTGTGTATCTTTTTTTGAATTAGTGTTCTGAGATTCTTAGGATATATTCCTAGAAGTGGGATCACTGGGACAAAAGGCAGTTTCTTTAATTTTTTGAGAAAATGCCATGCTGTTCTTCACAGTGGCTGCACAAGTCTCATTGATTTTTAAGAACTTTTTTTTTTTAAGCTTAGTTTTTTTATTTATTTATTCATTTTAGAGAGGAGAGGGAGAGACAGAGAGAAGGGGGGAGGAGCTGGAAGCATCAACTCCCATATGTGCCTTGACCAGGCAAGCCCAGGGTTTGGAACTGGCGACCTCAGCATTTCTAGGTCGACGCTTTATCCACTGCGCCACCACAGGTCAGGCCAAGAACTTTTTTTATGATTGACACTTTATTGTGAGTATGGCAAATATTTTTCTTAGTTTGTCTTTATTTTGAGTGAAACAGATTAATAGACAAATCCATCAATTTTTTCCTTATGTTTCTAGATATTTTTTTCATGAAGTAAAAGAGGCTTATGCTTCAGGAACCTCCATGTGCTCGGGCCCCTTCCAAGGCCCTATATCTAATTTTGTATTTGTAAGTTTGTATTCTTTTTTTTTTGCATTTTTCCGAAGCTGGAAACGGGGAGGCAGTCAGACAGACTCCCGTATGGGCCCAACCAGGATCCACCCGGCATGCCCACCAGGGGGCGATGCTCTGCCCACCAGGGGGTGATGCTCTGCCCCTCTGGGGCGTTGCTCTGTTGCATCCTCTGGGGCGTTGCTCTGTTGCATCCTAGCGCCTGAGGCAGAGGCCACAGAGCCATCCTCAGTGCCCGGGCCATCTTTGCTCCAATGGAGCCTCGGCTGCGGGAGGGGAAGAGAGAGACAGAGAGGAAGGAGAGGGGGAGGGGTGGAGAAGCAGATGGGTGCTTCTCCTGTGTGCCCTGGCCGGGAATCGAACCCGGAACTCCTGCACACTAGGCCAATGCTCTACCACTGAGCCAACCGGCCAGGGCCTGTATTCTTTTTATTAAAAGGGCCCCTTGCCTGACCAGTGGTGGCCAGTAGATTGAGTGTCGACCTGTGATGCTGATGTCCCAGGTTCGAAATGCTGGGCTTACCTGGTCAAGGCACATAAAACAGGCAAGCAATGAACATAAAATAAAACAACTATGAGTTGATACTTTTCATTTATCCCCTCTATAAAATCAATAAATAAAATCTTAAAAAAAAGGGTCCCTCAACTTATATAAACTCAGGCCCCACAAAATCCAAAACTGCTCTGTATCATGATTAGAAAGGTCACTCCTTTTCAAATTATGAAAAATTTTAATATGATTAGCTTTATATCTTTTTTAAACTTTTTATTTTCTAATTTTTCAGTGCTCATCTGGATTACTAGTGCAGTAATTTTCTTCAGAGATTATTTTTCTTAGAACTAAATGGAGCTCCATCCTCATTCATTCATTTATTCATTCCTTCAAACCCTTCCCTCACCTTTTGCACCCAGCTGAATAAGTAATAAAGCCGCTGCGGCCTGACGTGTGGTGGCGCAGTGGATGGAGCGTCAACCTAGAGCAATGAGGTCGCCAGTTTGAAACCCTGGGCTTGCCGGGTCAAGGCACATATGGGAAGCAACTATGAGTTGATGCTTCCTGCTCTGCCCACCTTCTCTCTCTCTGTCTCTCCTCTCAGTAAAACAAATAAAGTCTTTTAAAAAATATCTCCTATAGTAATAAAGCAGCTGTAGGGTGCTCTTAAAGAATACAAAATTAGGTTCAGGGTCCAGAAAGAGTCCTGTGTAAGAGGTTGGCCATGAAACTCTATTGACTTCATAGTAACTCTAAAAAAACTGACTATAGTCTATTACACTACCCATACTAAGTGGAAACTTAAAATGGTATTACCAACAGATGTTTGTTGAAGTGATTAGAGTTTTTTCATTTGTGGCTGCCCCAGCCTTCCCATTTGCCAATGCTTCCAATTCAATTACAAAGCACCCAGTTTTCTCTATTAATTTATTCACTTGTACATTCAAAGGTAAGCGCCTCATCACTGCCAGCCTTGTGCCAGGGGTTGGGACATAGCACGGGTAGGGCAGTGTCTCTCTGCCACGGGAGTTTTCTCTCTGCTCAGCAGGGCAGACAGAGAGGAGCAGATCATGAGAACTTGGAGCAGGTGATGGGCCATGCTGAGACATGAACAAGGTGTCATGTCACTTGAGCTGAGAGGAGGAAACATCCTGGAGAAGCTGAGACTTCAAGGAAGGGTCACTTTCTCAGCAGACATTCCAGGAAGAGCTTTCCAGACAGGGAATCCAACTTTGCTTTGTCCTGACTTCACAGAGCTCCCATCTCCCTCTTACTCTACACCAGAAAGACAGCCCGAGTGAGGGGACATCCTTCTTCTTCTGTTGGAGGTGGCTGTGCAGAGCAGCTTCATACATCAGCTGTACAGTAGGGCTTGGAGGACAGGGACTTACAAAGTTCTTTCCCATTCAGCTCACTAGGTTTAGAAACAGCCTCCCAAGGGGCGACAGGAGGAGACAAGGATATCTATCCAGTACATTCCAAGGGGAAAAAAGATCAAGACCTATTGGACATGCTCATCTGTGGGAGGAGGGAAAAGTAAGGGTTTTGGCCTGAGCTTGGTCCCCACTGTCAACTGTGGATAATGCAAAGAGATGACTAATAAGCAGTGAATCCTTGCTCAAGTCTGCATGGGACATGCAGAGTCACAGACCAAAGCCTCAATCCCAGCTTCTCCATTACTTAGTTCTATGAGTTTAGGCCAACTGCTTCACCTCTTTGGCCTTCCTTTGCCTTATCTGTGAAATAATCATTGGTTTGTCTGCCTCCTAGAGTAATTTCAAGAAGCCAGATGGGTAACAAAAAACAGATTTGGACAGGTGTGGGATTGTTCTACAAACCCATTCACCTCATAAATATTTTTTTTTTTAATTCATTTTAGAGAGGAGAGAGAGAGGGAGAGAGAGAGAAGGGGGGAGGAGCTGGAAGCATCAACTCCCATATGTGCCTTGACCAGGCAAGCCCAGGGTTTCGAACCGGCGACCTCAGCATTCCAGGTCGATGCTTTATCCACTGCGCCACCACAGGTCAGGCCACCTCATAAATATTTATTGAGTACCAACTACGTGCCAGGCATGATGATGATGATGATGATGATGATGATGATGATGATGATGCAAGTCTAGGGATGTGACAGTGAACAAGACCAAGTTTTTTTGGGGTTTTTTTTGTATTTTTCTGAAGCTAGAATCAGGGAGAGACAGTCAGACAGACTCCTGCATGCGCCCGACCGGGATCCACCCAGCACGCCCACCAGGGGGCAAAGCTCTGCCCCTCCGGGGCGTCGCTCTGCCGCGACCAGAGCCACTCTAGCACCTGGGGCAGAGGCCAAGGAGCCATCCCCAGCGCCCAGGCCATCTTTGCTCCAATGGAGCCTTGGCTGCGGGAGGGGAAGAGAGAGACAGAGAGGAAGGGGGGGGGGGTGGAGAAGCAAATGGGCGCTTCTCCTATGTGCCCTGGTTGGGAATCGAACCCGGGTCCCCCACACGCCAGGCCGACGCTCCACCGCTGAGCCAACCAGCCAGGGCCAAGACCAAGCTTTTTAATAGAGCAAACATTCTGGTTGTCCCCATTGTCAAAAAAAAAAAAAAAAATCAAGACTCAGAATTGAAATATCTTGGCTAACATCACACTGCTGATAAGCGGTAGGGCTGAATCCTAGATCTACTTAAAGCAGTGGTCCCCAACCCCCAGGCCGCGGACTGGTACCAGTCCGTGGGCCATTTGGTACCAGTCTGCAGAGAAAGAATAAATAACTTACATTATTTCTATTTTATTTATATTTAAGTCTGAACAATGTTTTATTTTATTATTTTTTTAATTGAATTTTCTATGTACAGACTCATTGCGAGATTTAGATCCAGCCCAGGCCGCTAATATATTTATACTTTTCCTTGGTTTGCACAAAATTTTGATTCAAGTTGTTTGAACTCCTCAATGGCCGGCCAACTTTTGGAAGCTGTATGCCTGTGCTCATCTGTATATGACATTTAAAATATTATGAACCAGAAAGACATTTTAATATCTAGAAGATCTTTTAAGAAATTAGGTCCTGTAAGCTGAACAATGTTTTATTTTTTTTAAATGACCAGATTCCCTGTTACATCCGTCTAAGACTCACTCTTGACGCTTGTCTCGTAAGTTCGACAATTATATTTAAAAATACCAGTTTTTACGCCGGTCGCATTTTTTTAAATTTTGTGCATTTATCTGTCCCACCGTAAAGCCCGGTCCGTGAAAATATTTTCTGACATTAAACCGGTCCATGGTCCAAAAAAGGTTGGGGACCACTGACCTAGAGTCAAGTCTGAGTTCTTCCCACAACTTTTTTCTATGTCCACATCCTGCCACGTAAGATAATTTAAATTTGTGGTTTGGTTCAACAAATATTTTAGTTTACCGTGTACTAGGCACTGTTCTAGGGGCTGGGGATACAGTAGTGAATAAAACAGTCAAAACTTTCAATCTCTTCACATTCTGTAGGAAGTCAGATGTAAATATGCAGTATGTCATGTAATAATAGGTAATCAGATACCTAAACCAGGAAAGAGGACATGTGTTCAGGGTTACATTTTAAATAGGGTCAACAGTGGGGAATTTACTAATAAACGTGACATCTGAGCCACACCTGATGAAGCTGAGGTAGCCAGTCATCCAGTTATCCAGGGCTTAAGTAGAAACTGAAAACCTCCAATGCTTGGCATGCCCAAGAACCAAATGGAGGCCCGGCCAGTGTGGTGGAGCAGAGTGAGCAGCACAGGGAATTAGATCAGGGAAATAGGGTGTGGAGTAAGGACAGGGAGCAGGGGAGACTAGGTTAAATCTAGGGCTGTGTAGACCAAACTCAGTCTTTTCTTTCTTTCTTTTTTTTTTTTTTTTGTACTTTTCTGAAGCTGGAAACGGGGAGGCAGTCAGACAGACTCCAGCATGTGCCCGACCAGGATCCACCCGGCACGCCCACCAGGGGGCGATGCTCTGCCCATCTGGGGCGTCGCTCTGCTGCAATCAGAGCCATTCTAGCACCTGAGGCAGAGGCCACAGAGCCATCCTCAGCATCCAGGCAAACTTTGCTCCAATGGAGCTCTGGCTGAGGGAGGGGAAGAGATAGAGAGGAAGGAGAGGGGGAGGGGTAAAGAAGCAGATGGGCGCTTCTCCTGTGTGCCCTGGCCGGAAATCGAACCCAGGACTCCTGCACGCCAGGCCGATGGTCTACCACTGAACCAACAGGCCAGGGCCCAAACTCAGTCTTTTCTTAAAAACCTAAGTGGGCCCTGGCCAGTAGCTCAGTTGGTTGGAGCATCATCCTGATGTGCCAAGGTTGTAGGTTCAACCACTGGTTGGGGCACATGCAGGAAGCAACCAATGGGTACACAACTGGATTTAAAAACATTTCTCTCAAATTAACAAAAAAATATCTAGCTGAAAAGCCAATTGGTGGGTTTGGGGCCAAGGTTCTCCCTCCAGTCCCTAATTCCTCTGGCTGCTGTGTTAAGACTGAAAGGAGAGCAAGGGCTAAGCAGACAACCCAGTTAAGGCTATTGTGGCATTTAGGAGAGAAATGAGTGGCAGAAGTTGTCTATTTCCAATGGTTTTTGGAGGGAGAGCCAAGATTTAATGATTCGACATAGGATTTGACTGTTAACCAACTGGTCTTATTTTTTTTGGAATCATGGAGACTGAGAAAGAACAGCCAATAGAAAGAAAACTTAAGCATTTGTTGTCCTGGAAAGAAGTCTCCAAGTATGACTTACTGTCAAATGCTGCCTATGGAATGAGGGAAACTACTAAATTTAGCGCTGGTTATCGATCTAGAGAAAGCTTTGCTGTGTTTGGGTGCAGTCTGAAAATAGAAAACTGACAAAATGAATACACAGTTCTCAAAGGGGCAGTCAAGAAGTGAAATCTTCAGTCATTGCTTATTTGTATGCTGATACTCAAGGCATTTTTCATACAAGACGAATGCTGGGTACATCCAAATAATGTTCCCATAGCATGGTAGTTTATATAGTGTTCAGTAACAGCATGACAGGAGTGTTATTCAAGAGGTCATCAGTATTTGAGTTGTTCGTGAAGCATGGGAGGGGAGGGAGTGTGAACAATCTGACTTTTGCAACCAATGACAACTGCACTTTAGGTCTAAGACTTCCTTTGGCCCAATTCCCTCAGAGTTGAGAATTCTGGCGCTGGAGTCCATGTTCATAACACCCTAAACATACACCTGATCATGTCTGATCTTGGAAGCTAAGCAGGGTTGGGCCTGATTAGTAGTTGGATGGGAGAATTCTGGCTGGAAACTGAAGCAAAGAACTACTCCTCTAACCATACATTTGCTGGGTTAAAACTTTCCCCTCTTGGTAGGGAAGGCAAGCAGAGGGCCAAGGAATAATTTAACTCCTATAGCTCACATACCAGCCTAGTCAACTCAGCTTTCACTCTTAAGTGTTTGTCTCTGTTTAGCCTTCACTTCATTGGATAGCCACCAAAAGCTATGAATCGGTTACTTGTTAGAATTTTTGATGGGGACTGCTAAAACACAGGAAAGGCTAGATTCTATTCTCACTCAAACAGGACACGAATATTGGTTCTACTCATTACCCCAAGAGAATAAGCCAATAAAACACTGAAGACATAGGTTGTCATCTGTACCAGCAATAAAGTTCATTACCCTCTGTCTAGGCTCTCCAAGAGAACCACCAGGACTTGAGCAGCAGCTACTGGGAATGCCTGCAGGGTCAATAGCTATGTGGTGTTGGCCATGAGGGTTGTTAGCCTTTTAGAGGTCATCATGTATGACAATGAAAAAGTAAATCTCACCAAGTTAGTTGCTATGCATTAGCAATGTACTCTAAAGTCACAAGATTTGTGATCTCAGCCCTGCCTTTGATTATAGAAACTGTTTATTCGTTTCTTCCAGTAACCTGACCTAAGGAGAAACTTATGGCAAAGGAGTTACAGTGATAACTTAAAAGTACTGAAAATGTTTTGTTCCTTTAGGAAATGGTGGATGCTAACTTAGTCACACACAACTCTATCAAGTATCACAATGTTTATTGATAGATACAAGTATATAAAATCAGGGCATGAACATGACTTGATAAATTAAGTAGACTTAATTTCAATACTATAATAAGAGGGACCAATTCAAATTCTCACCATTTGTTTCACACCCACAAAAACCACTTCTAGGGCATTAACGATCTCTCAAAACTGATCAGTTTTGTGCAAGTAAACCATGTTTCTTTTTAAAAAGACTTGTGCACTTGCCCAGGCTCAAGGATATTAAAATCTAGCACATAAAGCCCATTACTAGAGGTAGAAATACAGGCAATATACTATTACGGCAACAACCATCAATTACAGTTAAGAATTTTTCTGTAACAACCAAATGGATAATCAAATATTGCAACAACTCAAGTATTACTGAGCAAAGTGCATCTCTACAGTATTCAGTGTTGCTAATTCAGTTTTCTAACTTAAAACAGCCTATGATAACTGGCAGCAAAGAAGATCCTTGCAATAGACTGCCTTCTGCTTGAGAACTTAGGATGTAAGTATTGCATGCTGCTAATATACTATCTAAACATTAAAGATACTCCTAAAATATTTGATGGTAGACTATGATTAAGACATTACACTACAAAAAAACCTTATGCAGAAGGAAATCCTAACTGACGTGCTTCTGCTTTAAATATTGTGAAAACATTACAGCGGAATGAATTTTCGCAGTGGTTAGGTCAAATGCAGTTACATCATAGCAACAGTATGTTTTGCACAATTTAAGGCTTTGGCTGGTTCTTTAGTCAGCTTCTTCCTCTGATTCTTCTTCTTCAGCAGTTTCTAGCCAGGTTAGCCACTGATTCACCTGTAAATTAATTTGTAATTTAAATAGGTATTACTTACAGAGAAAATCTCAAAGCAGCTTTGATTCAGGACCAAACGAGCAATCCATTGAAGGAGAAAATTTTACGTAGTATTATACCTTTTATAATTGCAAACAGCCTCCAGGACATACATCAAATTTAAAGTTATCTTATAAAGTGTTCATTATTTAGACTTGGGATTACATATAAGCTGTTTATATCTAAATTAGCTCAAATGTCATTCTTTGACACTGCTCCAATTATATTTCAGGATCATTTAGTATGAGACTCCTTTTAAACCTAAATGTGTTAAAGCAGTAACTGGGGAGAGGGGGTAGGAGGTAGGGAAAAGATTCTAAACAGATTTCCAGCTTCATCTGCAAACTGCTGAATTCAATTTTCTAAGGACAGAGCTAAGTATAGATGCTGGAAGCATGACTGAGCCTCATGAAACAAGTTTGTAACCCTAAGGAGTAAAGATAAGATACTATAGTGGGTTTTCCACCTTTTTACACTTGTGGACTAGTGAAAAAGTATTATTTCAGGGACCACTAAAGACAGAAATCACCCTAAGCATAACAAAATCATTAAGTACATAACCTTCATACAACACATCAGGATAATTAACTCTTTTGCATACTGGTGATCGACAAACACTGCTATAGACCAGTGTTTCTCTAAGCTTGATCCCCTTGAAAACTAGTACTGACTGTGTTATAAATATAATCACAATCACGTGGATCGTGTACCAGAGAGACCTATTAAAACAGAGTATCTGGGATCAGAGAATGACAGAACCTGTCATTTTAGAATCTGATAGGACTTGAATTCCACTAAGAGTGAAAAGCTATGAGAAACCTAGAAGCAATAGGAGTGAAAAGCTATGAGAAACCTAGAAGCAATCTGTTCTTTGCCAGCATTAAAAAAGGCTTAAACTCAATTTTGTACAACCGACTCATCTAAAGTGGATTAAAAAAAGCCAGCTGTAATCTAACATCTTTTTTTTTTTACAGAGTCTGAGTCAGAGAGGGATAGACAGGGACAGACACACAGGAACAAAGAGATGAGAAGCATCATTCATTAGTTTTTCACTGCACGCACATTGCGATACCTTAGTTATTCATTGATTACTTTCTCATATGTGCCTTGACCGCGAGCCTTCAGTAGACTGAGTAACCCCTTGCTTGAGCCAGTGACCTTAGCTTTTTGCTCAAACCAGATGAGCCCTCAAAATCCCAGTCTGATGCTCTATCTACTGCACCACCGCCTGGTCAGGTTGTAACTTAACATCTTATACACACCTCTAGAACTGAAGCCGTTCACTTCATAGCTTTACCTCACTTTGCTGTTTACTGCCTACTTTACCGGAGCAGAACCAACATATGTACAAACCAATTTGCTTGTATTAGTTTTAAGTACTCTTGATTAAAGTAATAAGTAAATTGGAAAAAGCAGACCAACTTTCTCCAGCAAAAGAAGAGATTTACCTGGAACAAAGCCTTGCCTTTCCCTGGAAACTCTTGGGTTATATCTTCTTTCCAAGCCAAGAAAGCTTCTTCTTCAATAATTTCCATGTCATAGAAGTGAACAAAAAAGCGCAGTAACATGCCTAAAAGACAAAATGTAATCTCCTTAGTCAGTGTGCTGTTTAAAAATGAGCCCACACTCGCACTCCTCCGATACTGGTCCTCTCACCTTTTGGGAAGTTGCTGTTGTAGCAGTGCACCTGAAGGGCATAGAGGGCACTGACTTGTAGATCAACGTGATCATGAAGGAACTTCTGCATTACTGGCTTGAAAGAAAGAAGCAGTTGTTTTTCCTGCTCTAATTGTTCTTTGGAAGGAGCAGAGGAAGAATCTGTTTCATCACTGGGTGGGTTTACTTCACTAGAAATATACTGTAAGAAGCTACAGAGAAAAAGATCTTATTAGAATATAAAAGCAATTTTTCTATGTTAAACAAAATTCTTAATCCCTTGCCCCTTTAAACTTTTTCTAGTAAAGAAAAAACAGGTTAGTTCTGCATTATACACAGACCAACTTCATCTTACCTAGTCATTAAGATGTTCACAAATCCTTTATCTACATGAAGTTTGGGAGAGATGTTATCTTTAATCCACTTATATATGGTTTGAGGGGATGGATCCAACTTTATTTGCTTCAACAGTTCCTTTTCCAATTTGAGGAGTGGGAATAAGAAACTCAGTCCCTTTCCTTCCAAAATCTCCAACATACGATCCTTATTTTGATCTATTTCTGAGGACACAAGACCATTTTCACCATCAAGTAATAATTTCCCAAAAGTATAAGGTTCATGAAAAATAACTAACCCAGCAAAGAAAATTTGACATTTGAAGCAATCTGAAGTAGTCAAAAACCGTAATTTTCTATGAAAGTGAAATCTACTTGTAAGTAATGCTTATCTCATTATCTGGACAGGACAGTTACACTGTATGACCTACATAAATCCACTCAAGGTAACAAGGGATCTACACTTAGTATTAAAAAAACAAAAAATCCCCAGCATTCTCTTACCTGGGAGCATTTTCTGCATATTGACCTTGCTTTGTTGAAAAAGTTCTGTTAACCATTCTCGATCTTGTAATTTAGCTAGTTGCTGAAGACAAAGTAAGAATAGAGGAAAATGGGTGCCACTTTCCAGTGGTTGAGCCAGTTCTGAAATGCTCACCAGCTCTGAAATGATGGCACGAGCTGCAAACTGTGCTAAGTATGATTTCACCAAGGGTATGTCAACCTCCAGTTTGGGGCACTGGTCCAATACATTCAGGAAAGCCTTAAAAAAGAAATATATAGTCACTTTATTAGTTATCAAATTTAAATGGAAAGAATACTCATAGAATCAGAAAAGTATCCTACCTGCATGAAGTTGTCACTTGTGGCTATCCCTTCCTGTTTCAGTAAACTGATCAAAGAACTTGCTTTTTCTTTATCTTCATCACTTCTGTCTAGTGACAGGATGATCACTTTGCTTAACATCTCTGGAAGGAAGTGTTTAGGAGCCCTCATTTCTCTTACACCATTGACAGCTTCATTTGCATTTCCACTATTCAGATATTCAGTCACAACAGTTTCCTGAAAAGAACACAAATGTCTGGAGTACTTTTTCTCCCAATTCAAATATAATCCATGAACTGACTATGGGATTAATCAAAACTTACAGTTAGTTTAAGAAGTTCTTCCTTTGAGGGCGGTGGCTTTTTACTGGTCTTGGCAGGCTTTTCTTGAATAAGTGGTGGATTAGTTTTGAGGCCAAGCTGAGGTGTCTAAAACATAGCAATGTAACAGGTATACATTTTTAATAAAAAAGTTTTTAAAAGAAAATTATGACCTCAGAGGAAAAACACTAAAGAAAAAAATAATCTTTAGATAACTTCAGACAGAAAGTACCGAAAAAGTTATCATACTATGGTTCAATACCTGTCCCAGGGGTGGTGTTTGAGTGCGCGGTGGTTGTGCACTAGGAGGAATCATAGTTATCTGGGGCTGAAGCTTTGGCACTTGATTTTTATTCATTAGGAAAGACTGAGCAGGCCTCAGGCTAATCTAGAATTGATAATGAATGAAAAGAGATACCCAAAGTTAACAACATGCAGTGGGACAAGATAATAAATGTAACACTCAAATACTAAGATTGAGTACAAAGATGATAGGATCTAGGGCGGAATGTAAATTTCACCAATAACTAAAAAGGTACTCCTTGTTAAATTTAATTACTGGCAAGGAAACTAAAGATCTGATCCAAAAAATAAAATACTATTAAATCTTATATCAAAACACTCTAGGATTAGCATCATTAAAATAACCAGAAAACTTAAATTAAGTATCTTTTAAAAACCCTCCCTCCTTCCAAGGCATCTGTGTCTAGGGACTGATCCTCAAGGGTTACAAAGTTTTTAAAATATTTATTTTTAGTTAAGTCATTCTATTTGAGGGAAATCACAATCAAAATCTTGACAACCATTTTTTTCCTTGCTCTCACTAAAGACCTGTAAAAGAGATTTGCCCTCATATCTCATAATCGTCGCTCACAGGACGCTGGACATCCAAAGAAAGAAAAAGTACAGAAAAGAGAGAAAGAAAATAAAGAACTCCAGCATTAAGTCCTCTTAATAACGCGTCTCTTTATAATCATCGGGCAATAGATTTCTGAATTGACAAACTGTGGTATATTAAGTAACATAGGCAAAAGTACCTCATCTGCATTAAGCTGTCCTTTCTTAGAAAACCGAGGTGGCATATCCTTCGACTGTCCTTGCAGCTGGGATAAGAGTCCCTGACTCTGGTTATGGTAGAGCTGGCTTAGCCCCTATTTCAGAAAGGGAGAAAGAAAGTCTAGATAAAAAGGGGTCCACAAATTTAGGTAATAAAGTACCAAAGAAATGAACCAAGCCATAGGAAAGTTTAACTGAATTTGCCCAAAGAAAGTAAAAGATGAAACCGGGAAGAATAAAAATCTAACCTGTCAAATAAACTGATGTGGCTTTATCAATATTTTACTAATCTTATTAAGCATAAGCATTAACTCAGTTTAAAGTAACCGCTAGATATAAAACTTGGTTTAGAAAAATATACACAACCCTATAGTATTTGTATTTTTTAAAAAAGCAGAACTAAACCACACATTTCAAGAATACTTGTCTAAACATTTATAAATGTCTTACCTGGCTTTTCATAAACTTGCCTCCCATCTCTCCAAACTGTGATTGTGTGGGAGGCATGATGTGTCCCCCATGGCCATTGAAGAGTTGATTTGAACGGTGACGCCCCATGGTGGGTGAAAATCTATCCTGGATAACTCCTGGACCAGTACCAATTCCGCTACCTTAAAATACATACATGGACAATTTTTTACAACTCTGCTATGTTATATTGATTTTTTTATTTAACCAAACCAGTTTTATTCAAAATCACCTGGCATTTGTCCAAACATATCAGCAAGTCCTCCAAGTGGGTCCCTGTCCATTTTCATCCTAGGTGGCATGAACGGTCCCTCCAGAAAGAAGTCACTTCTCATCCCTTGAGCCATAGGTGCTGGAATAAACACTCCTAAATCCTTAAGAAATAAAGTGAATAAAACACTTGTTTGGGGCCTTATTTTATCTAAAAATACAATTCTTATATTGGGGCCTGACCAGGTGGTGGTGCAGAGAATAGAATGTCAGCCTGGGACACTATGGACTCAGGGTTTGAAACCCTGAGGTTGCCAGCTTGAGTACAGGGTCACTGGCTTGAGCCTAAAGGAGCCTCCCAGTCAAGGCACATACAAGAACGCAATCAGTGAACAATTAAAATGCTGTATCTATGAGCTGATGCTTCTCATCTCTCCGAGCCCTTCTTGCCTGTCTGTACCCTCTCGCTAAAAAAGTTCTTATATTGAGGGAAAAACACAGAAAAACCTGTAGACGATAGTGCTACTTATATAATTTCTGAGCTCTACCAGGTAAGAGAAGATGTTGAGTTTTTAAGAATTTATTTGAGACTGACCAGGCAGTGGCGTAGTGAATAGCACGTCAGACTGGGATGCCAAGGACCCAGGTTTGAGACCCCGAGGTCGCCAGCTTGAGCCCAAGGTCACTGGCTCGAGCAAGGGGTCACTCAGTCTGCTGTAGCTCCCCAGTCAAGGCACATATGAGAAAGCAATCAATGAACAACTAAAGGTGCTACAACGAAGAACTGATGCATCTCATCTCTCTCCCTTCCTGTCTGTCCCTATCTAACCTTCTCTCTGACTCCATCTGTCACCAAGAAAAAAAAAAAAAAGAACTTTGAGCCAAACTAGTGACACCTGCCAGGAAGCAGAACCTCAACGGATTAAGAAAACGCTCAAGTTTTAAGATGGTCCTTTCGCAATTCGAGTCTTAAAACCCACTTGATAAAAGGAAAAAATAAAATCTTACTTTTACTGCATCTTGACGGATTTGATTGATCGTCTTTGGTCCATTGTCAAGAAAAGCCTTGCGAGGAACCCAATGGTGTTCTCGCAGCTCTACAGTATCCTTTAAATTTAAAAATAGATGAGTAAGTTTTAATATTCTGAACAGCAAAAAATGAATTCAACAACATAATTTTTAAAAGTTTTACCTGCAGCAGGAAACGAATCCTTGCTGGCAATTCCTTACTTAACATCAAGGAACACATTCGGGCAAAGTACTGATCCATTAAGGACTAAAAAAACAAAAAAAGTGCTATGACAAATACATACTATTTAAGGCTTTTAAAACGGCTTTTAAAACTTCTAGATTACAGTCAAGGTTAGTAATTAAATATGGCAATCCTTTGTAGTATCACAAATTAAAGCCATCTGATCTGAATAAAATTAAGACAAAATATTTATACCATTTGTTAGAACACACATACCTTGGCTCGTTCATGATCTAATCTAGGTCCCACTGTCCTCATTATCTGACAGAGGCACTCCAAATCCTCTCCCATATCTTTGAGTTGGACTCTCTTCTTCTTTTCCAAAAGCTAAAAAAAAAAAAAAAGACCATGTTGACAAAAAATCTTATGTTTAGACATACCACTTTCCCATACATTTACAGTGACTCATAGTTCCTACAGTACCTAACATAGTACTTTCTATTTGGTTTGTGTTGAAGAAATCCCTCCAAGTTAAGCTATTTAACACAGTAATCAGTTCTACTCCTACTTTACTACACTACTTACTCCCATATTTCAGAATAGTTAAGTTTTGCCAGCTACCTAAAATGCTTAGGCCCTGGATGGTTAGCTCAGTTGATTAGAGCATCGTCCCAAAACACCAAGGTTGTGGGTTAAATCACCAGTCAGGGCACACAAAGGAAGCAGACCAATGAATGCACAACTAAGTGGAACAAATAAATACCTCCCCCCAACCCATCTCACTATTATCAATATATATACTTATTACTAACATTTTCAGATAACATAAGCTATTACAATGGACTCATTTCCCCAAATAAGTATGTGTATACAGTGATTATCTAAACCTAAATTTCCAATCATACTTACTGTTTTGATGCACTTATGAAGGATAGATTCATGAATAAGATCAAGCTTTCCAAGTTCTCCAATGAATTTGATGTTCCCCAACATCTTGATCTTAGCAATGGCTCTCTGTTCCTCCTCCTCGGGGAGGAGGGGATTTTCACGCTTATCATAGACTGGAAAAAACATAGGAGAGTCAAGTCAACATTCAGAATTAGGTTGAAAATGTACAGTGCTCCTTAGTGTCAAATATAAACTCTCACCATCAACATTTCTGGTTCGGTTTTCAAATTCATCTTGTAATTTGGAAATTAGGAGGCGTCTGAATGTCTATTAAAAACAAAAGACATTTTACAAGTTTTAGTAATGGAGTCTTCCAAATCAACTTTAAAATAGGTAAAGCAGCCCTGGCCAGCTGGCTCAGTGGATAAAACATCAGCCTGGCATGCAGATATCCCGGATTCAATACCCGGACAGGGCACACATGAGAAGCGACCACTGGCTTCTCTTCCCCTCCCTCTCCCCACTTCTCTCTTTTCCCCTCTTGCAGACAGTGGCTCGATTACTTTGAGCGTGGTCCCCAAGCACTGAGGATAGCTCAGCTGATTTGAGCTTGCATTAACCTTAGATGGGGGTTGCTAGACAGATCCCGGTGAGGACTCATGCGAAGGTCTGCCTTATGAGCTCCTATCCCCTCACTTTAAAAAAAAAAAAGAGGCAAAGCAAATATTATCACTTACTGTGCTTTGCTTCTGTCCTGGTTGACCCTCTGCTGCTGGGCCATCAAAGTTTGGTGCATCTTCTGCCAATCGCAGACATAGCTGAGCATACAGTGAACTATACTTTGGCTCTTCTAGGGCTTTGTCCACAATCTATAGAAAATATCATTTATTAAATACTAAAAATGACAACTTAAAAGAACTCTTCCTTTATAATTCAGTAATTCTTTGAAGTCTTAATATCTTAGATCTCAAATTTCATACCAGCAAAATCTCTATTCTATGCCTCATTTATAATTTCAGAGTAAGAATATCTCTTTTGTAAGGATTACTGTATAAACTAAATTAGACAACGTATGTAAAGTGCTTAGCACACAGCCTGGAAAAACCAAAAATTTAAATATTAGCTATTATACTGTATCAAAAAAATTCAATTATACAGATCTCATTAGTAGGCTCAACCCCTCCCTCCTCAGGAGTTCGAAATATGCTGAAAATCAAATATAAACAGACACTGGAATGTTTTATCAACTATCACACAATTCATTTCCAAAACCAAAATATGGTGTTTTCCACAGAAGGAAAACCTAATAAAACCCAAATAGCCTGGGAAAAAATAGAAGAGTCAAGTCAACATTCAGAATTAAGTTGAAAATGTACAGTACTCCTTAGTATCAAATATAAATTCTCACAATAAGCCCACTTTAACTCGCCAAGCATACACAGTATGAAGAACTTAAAAATCCAGCTCTTAAATCCAATACCAAAGTGTCTTAAAAAGAAAAAAATCATTACCAATGTCATCTCAATAAATTCAACTAAATAAAAATTAAAAAAAACAAAAGGAGAAAACCCTACATTAGCTCATAAGCAATAATGCAAGTGTAAAAAAACCAACTTGGTTTTATTAAATACACCACTCACAAAAGCTAGGGGGTATTTTATCGCTTCATGTTCATTTTGAAATATCCCCTAATTTTTGTGAGCAATGCATTTCTTTCTCCTTTTCAGTTAGGCCAACATTTAACTTACCAGCAGTATGACCCCTTTAAGGATGAGTTTAGACTCTACACCCACATTGAGGAGCTCAAGGCATAGCTTGTCAAACTTTTCAGGAGTAAGCTTATTTAGTATGCTGGGAAAAAAAGAAATCACACTTTAAGTGTCATGCAACACACGAAGAATTGAGTTGAAAAACAGCTTTTAAATCATGGTAATTTTTTTCTTCTATCGTCTTCCTTTAGTATCAAGATGTTTTCCTTACCTATCTAACCAAAGGGATGTTTAAAAAACCTGCCACTGTTGTTTAAACTATACAATCTGTACCTAACTAGGGTTCTCCAGCTGTCTGACAAATCTTTCATACATCCCCCAAATCCAGAAAACAAGAGCTTCCTTATTATCAGGGCTAGATGAGGAGCTAAGCCTGGTCCTGTGCATCACTGGGTTATACACCAGACACTGGCAATAGCAGCATGACAGGCTGAAAGCAAGGCTAAGCCTCAAAATACTGACAGTGCTGTTAAGATCCAACTTTAAGACACTGGCATTCTTTAAAATACACACTTTGGGCATGAACACTGCTCCTGAGTAATATAGCACAGCCACAAAAGAAACACAGCTAACCCATTCTTCTTTCCTCCTTTTAGCAAAAGGACCAAATAGATCTATTTAAACTTACCCTCTTACTTTCCTGAAGATTGCGTCATGTCTTTCTTTTTCATTTGCGGAGTTGTTTGCTGCGGAGTTGTCATCTCGTCTAGTGCTTCGTGCAGGAATCCATTTCTGAGCGTTTTGCCCTGGGGTTTTCCCCAGGAACTCGCTAGTACAAATTAGTAAATTTATAATTAAAATTAAGACAATTTAAGACAGCACCCAACCATACATACCAAATGTCATACTGATCAGAAATCCTTCTAAATATAGAAATTTTTCAGTTTTGAGTTTCTCAACTTCCCTAACAACTACAAACTCACAATCAGTGGTCCTCAAATAATGTGCATTTTGAATCACCTGAAGGGCTTTGTTCGAACCAGTTGCTGGGCCCACCCCCAGTTTCTGCTTTAGAGGGTTTGGGGTAGTGCCTCCTAATTCACCTTTCCAATAAGACTCCCAGGGGATGCCAACGTCTCATCTTGGGAACAAACATTTTCTAAAGTCTCATGACCATGCTGCACGTATAACCTAAATTTAGGTTATGTAGTAGAAACCATGTCCAATAAACTTAATTTCTGATGTCTACTTGCATAACTATGTATATTATTACACATGACAGCGACTATTAATATAAACCTGTTATTTGTAAAACTCATGGCTTTTGCAAGTTCACTATACCTGTTGCCAGCAGTCTTGGGATAGTGCTGAGGTGCACCCCTACTTCCTCCTCCGCCCGAAGAAGCACTGATTAAAAGGAAAACAGTTTTTAAAACTATACCCCAATTATGTGTTACTCAGAGGAATAAAAGATCTCTTTAATTTTTCTGTATTTTAGAAATCACACCACAAATGAAGATTAGGCTAAATATTTGGAAAGCCAAATAACGGATTATTTTTCACATGGCAAGTAATAAAAAATAGTGCAAACTTCAGGACTTTAAAAAACAAACACGACACATTATGAATTAAATGTAAAGCACATTTATTCAGAATTATTTGGTGTGGGGATTCTTTTGGTCTTGTGACTGCTCTCTAACAACTGCCCAAAACAAATCTACACATACCTGAAACGAGAAGCACCCCCTTCTGCAATCGCACTCTCCACTTTGGCGGCTTGACAACGAAGAATCTTCAAAAGAATAATATTAATGGATGGGGTGGGGAGGGATGGGGACAGGAGAAATGAAAAACCTAGAATGAGAAAAAGTACCAAAATTAGACACTGCAAACATACAAGTCTATAAACTCTCCTTCAATTACAATTTATTTCACATTGTGGCACTGCAGTTGATTGAACTTTCACTGCATTGCAGACCTCGTAAGACAAACAGAATGTTCTCAATCAATAGGCAATACAGTTCTGTTTTGTTTAGCTACCTGGAAATTCCGTTGTGTTCAAGAAAGCCAAGAACCTTCACAAAAATGTACGTAAGAACATCTCAACAGCTAAGAACAAATCTTTGAAAAAAATCACATTCCACCTCTTTTAAAACTGAGCACTCTGATCAATAACAGGAAACCTAGCTCTATCAACAGGGGCATACTATGTGGAAAATGTCCTAATACTTGAATGCCCCAACGACACGCCAAACAGACTAAATCAGAGACAGATTGTCCAGCCGTCCTTCTGTCCCTACTTAACTCCTCCGCACAGAGGGCAACGGGGAGATGCGCGAGAGGGACAAGGGTGCACGGCGGCTGGCACCCAACAGGCGGAAGACCAGGGCACAACATGGCAGCGGAACCTCCGCCCCGTGTCTTCCCTTCCTGGAACAAAGAGCAGTGGACTCCTGCAGCCAGGCTGGAGCTGGGAAGTGTTTCCGCCGGCCTCCCCACAGAGCCGCCGGGGGCCAGCCTCGGCGAGGCGGAGCGGAGCGGGCCACCCCCGCCGGCCCAGCGCCCGGCTCTTTGTTCTCCATTCGGGAAGGCGGCCTCCTCCCCACCCGCCGCCTCCCAAAGGGCCCCCTCCCACCATAAATCCCCAAGAGACTGACACCCGCTTCCCAACTGACACAAGACCACAAATCCTTGTTTTCTTTCCCCTCTCTCGTCCCACTGGGCCCGCGGGGGATGCCCTTCGATCCCCGCCACGAACAACAGCCCTGCTGCTAGGGCCGGCGCCGGGCTTCACACACCTCCCCGCGGGAAGCGGTCTCCGGGACTCCTGCGCCTCGGCTGGTCCCGCGCCAACGGCCGGGCCCTCCGGCCGGCCCGCGTCCCTCCCCGCTGCGGCGCGTGCAGCCCAACCACGCTCTCCTTGGACGGTGGCGCCCGCGCCGTGGCCCGCCCGGCTCCCAGCCACGCGGACGGCCGGGGCCGCCAGGGTTGCTGTCTTCTGCTCCGTTGGCAACGGGAAAAAAGAACAAAGGCGAAGAATTTCCAGGTGCCCAAAGCGCGGAGGAAACGCTACAAAAAGTCGCCCCGCCCGGGTCGGCCTGCGGCCGCCATTTTGTAACCACTCAAAAAGAGGAGGCCTGGGGACGGCGGCCATTTTAGAGCGCTCTCCTAGGCAGCAGCGGCGGCTCCACTCACCTTCACCGAGAACTCAGCTGCCACTGCAGCTGCCTCCTCAGGATCCGGTCGCCGGGGACGGGGAAGGAGGGGAAGGGGAACGGAAAACAAAAAAGGGGGAGGGAAGGGGGAGGAAGGAGTCGGGAACGGCTGGAAACTCTCAGCTCAGAGAAGTCGCGGCTGCAGCCACAACCCGGTACTCGCCGCCACCTCCATAGACCTCCGACTCACCGCTGGCTCTGAGGCGTGTCTGAAGCCGAACTTATCACTCTGGGGGCAGCCGAACCCACCAGAGCCGCCCCGAATGCCTCCGTCGCCACCCAATCAGCATCCTGCCTTCTGTCCACTACCAATCCGCGCAGGATGGCGGGGAGGAGCCGTAGGGCAAGCTGGGTTGCGGCGCACCCCCGCCGCAGTGCGCAAAGCCGTATTCGCGAAGGCTCTGAGGCCGGGCCGGTGGCGTAAGGGGAGCGGAGCACCGTGGAATTGCGAGCCACTTGCGTAAAGTCGGAGTGCCGTTCTGAGTCTGCGTTGGCGTGGCTGTCTCATCTTCCTCCTGTCTTTGTTCCCCGAGTCCGCACCCCATGCTGAAGTTATACCACCCTCTTTCCCTTTTACCTCGTTTTCTCACCGAAATGTGAGAAGGATATTCGCCCTTCCTCTATTCTGTCTGATTCTTGTTCGTAGCCTGTCGGGGCACTGACTTTCTTGGCGCCTCCAAGAAGCCGTGATTGTCCCTCGCAGGCTGGGCTTCCCTGGGATGGGCCTGCAGGATTAAGGCCTGGTGCCTACGGGGCGCCTCGCCTGGAATCAGTGTTGGTCTCCGGGTGCTCGGCTCGGCTGCCTGAGGGCGGGAGGGAGGAGCGGCACAGTAGGGCTCAGGAGACTAGACGGTACACCCAAATGCGTAAAGAAAGCTTCATTCAGCTCCCTAGTTATTCCACCCCCTGCAGAGTGAATGAGAAAGGGTGGATAGGAGGGATTTACTGTTTGCTTTAGTACCTCACACCGAAACAGTTTTTCCCGAAGATATGTCCGGCCAGAGGTCACGGAAAATACCCAGAATATGCCAGGCCAATTTGGAAGAAATGTTTTCGGAGCGCGGGCTTTGTAGGATTTTAATTGCTAGTCCTGGGTCTTTTTTGGTTTTAGTGGTTTTTAAAACGTTGAAGACTGGCAGCTGTGTATTTCTATTTTGTGTAAGGCCCACCATAACAAGTAGTATTAGGTTTTTCAAACCTGGCAGAGTAAACTATTTATACTTCTCAGGTAATATTTTAAAGGGAGGGTACCGTAAAATGAAGTGTTAAATCGTTTGCGACATTTTAGGCATCCAAAAATGGAGTCATATTTCCATATACGTACTACTCAACAGAAATTTTCCCACCTTCATTTTGGATATACAGTTCTTGATACAGTGCGTAATCAAAAGCGTGTGTGTGTGTGTGTGTGTGTGTGTGTGTAACGCACTTTTAAAGAAAATGTTCGATACAAGGCGGTATTTTCAAAGACCCAAACTAGATTTGACATGTCAAAACAGCTCTTGAGGTTGAAAGTACCTAGTCCTTGATACAATTTTCAAGAGAGTTGCAGTTTTTCCTAGGACATTTAAATCTGATCATAGGGCTCCATGGGTGTGGTGTGATTCTGAAGGTTCAAAACAATTCCAGCATCTTCAGATGTTTGTCATATATTAGGCTGATCATTCCCCCCCCTTTTATTATATTACCACAATTATTGCTGTTAAGTCAACTTCACTTGAACTTTAACAACTGGAAAAGATTAGTCTCACTCTTGGTATTAGTTAAAATGTTTTTTTTAAAAAAACTTGTTTTTGGGAAAGGTGCAAATTGTGTTTCAAATACAAAAGGTTTCACTTTATAACTTCAGGACCCCCCCTAGCTTCAAAATAACATCAGAATAATATTTCGTTATAATTTCTGTAGGGCTTTACAGTTGCCCCAAATCTTTCCTATATGTGATATTTGACTTTTATATAACTGTTTTATATTATTCATGACTAGTAATACATTAATTGGATAGAATAGTGTTTAAAAACACTAGTCTAGACTTCCAAGAGAATATTGACTGAGCCCTAAAATCTAGATGGTCTTTTAATTGATAAACTTGTAACTTGATAATTAAAAATAAAAAAGGTTTTACATAATTAAAAATCTTTGCTGATTGTAAACCCCTCTGATAAGGGCTTTACAGGCATGAGTGTACATGAGAAAGTGGAGTAGGAAAAAGTAACCCAAGTAGAAAAAGTGGAAATTTGGATAAAACGTAATCTTTCAATTAGTGGGAAACATAGATTTCCCACTTTCAATCAGTGGAAAACATACAATTTTGATATGCTTCCACTGCATCATGGATATATGAAAATTCAAGTCATTGTTTGGAATTTAGATTTTAATTTATTAGAAAATTGAATTTTAAATACACCCACTCCAATCTACTAGGTTTTTTGTTTATTTGTTTTTGTGGGGGTTTTTTTTCTTCTTCATTTTTCCGAATTTAGAAGCGGGGAAGCAGTCAGACAGACTCCTGCATGCGGCCAACCGGGATCCACCCGGCATGCCCACCAGGAGGCGATACTCTGCCATCTGGGGTATTGCTCCGTTTCTGCTGGAGCCATTCTAGTGCCTGAGGTGGAGGCCATGGAACGGTCCTCAGCTCCAGGACTAACTTTGCTCCAATGGAGTCTTGGTTGTGGGAGGGGAAGTGAGAGACGGAGAGAAAGGAGAGAGGGAAGGATGGAGAAGCAGATGGGTGCTTCTTCTGTGTGCCCTGACCAGGAATTGAACCCGGGACTTCTACACGCTGAGCCGACACTGAGCCAACCAGCCAGGGCCACAATCTGCTAGTTTTAAATTTTCCATTTTATAGCAGTTTTCTCTAAGATTGAAAACCTCTTAGAGTCCTGACTTGTTAACTCATACTTTTACATTATTTTAACTAATCATGTCAAATGCTGGTTATTATTCTAACATATAATATATAGCTCCTGAAACATCTGCTATCCTATCTGCACTTAAGGATTCCCTATTCATACATCTCCTGCCCAGATCCCTCACTAACTTCAATTTTGTATTTCTAACAGCCTGTTAATCAGAGATGCAAACTTGCAGCCATATTTTCTTTGGGCCACACAATAATTTTAAACATTTGAATTATTTGAAATTAAAATTTTAGGAGATATTACATAGAAATCCAGACTTCCTTCTTATAAAAAAATCTTAACATATGACAATATGGATGGGGTCTGAAATTCCAACAGATATTTAGGTATAGCTGAGTAGTAGCTGCCTCATCTAGATGTTTTCTCTTTTCACCATGGTTAAATCTCACTTGACTCATTTATGTTCCTGCTTTTTTGAATTATTTGTTAAAATTCAACAGATTCATTATGTAACTGATCATCTTCCTATTATAATAAAAAGGAGTCAGACTAGTTCAAACATCTCTACCATTTACTATGTAACTTAGGAAAAGTTGTGTAACTGCTCTCTCTTAGTTCCTGGATCTGTAAAATAGGAATAACAGTATTTATGGAGTTGTTGTAAAGATTAAATGAGATAATGTATGTAAGCACATAGCATAGTCCCTGACATAGTAATTACATGTCAACTACTATATTATCAATAATATTGATTAATCAACTGTTTCACAGCTACTTTAGTTTTACTAAGAATCCCACTCTTCTGTACTAGAAACGTGACATGACATTTTCTCTTTGTTTTTGATCAGGTTTAATATTCAATCAGTTACTGAATCTTGTTATTTCCTTTCTAAATAATCTGCCTACATTCATTTCACATCCTACAGTGTCATTGCAAGCATGCTAATCTAGGCCTTAGTATAAAAATTGCTCCTGGATTACTGAAAAATCCCAGTTAGTAGTCTCCTATAGTCTTTCCCCTTTATTCTGGATACTCACATTAGTTTTCCTTAAAACACTTTCCCCCCAACGTATCATTGCCATGTTTATTTTATTTTATTTTTCTTTATTTTTGAAGCTGGAAACGGGGAGAGACAGTCAGACAGACTCCCGCATGCGCCAGACCGGGATCCACCCTGCACGCCCACCAGGGGCGATGCTCCGCCCACCAGGGGGGCGATGCTCTGCCCCCCCCCCCCCCCCCCCCCCCCCCCCGTCGTCGCTCTGCAGCGGCCAGAGCTACTCCAGCGCCTGGGGCAGAGGCCAAGGAGCCATCCCCAGCGCCCGGGCCATCCTCGCTCCAGTGGAGCCTCGGCTGCAGGAGGGGAAGAGAGAGACAGAGAGGAAGGAGGGGGGGGGTGTGTGGAGAAGCAAATGGGCACTTCTCCTATGTGCCCCGGCCGGGAATCGAACCCGGGTCCCCCACAGGCCAGGCCGACGCTCTACAGCTGAGCCTACCAGCCAGGGCCTCATTGCCATGTTTAAGAGTCTTAGTGTTGCATTACTTTCTATATCAGTTGCTCTCAATCTTGGCTACACAACAGAATATATGGGGACCTTTTCAAACTCTCAGTGCCCAGGCTGCATCTAAGACCAGATAAATCTGAATCTCTGAGTGGGATCCAGGCATCAGCTTTTAAAGCTTTCCAAGTGGTTCCAACTTGCAGTCAAGGCTTGAGAACCACTGTAGCAGTCAGAATATCATACAAAATGATAGCATATACAGCTGAAAAAAAACCTAGGACAAGGAAACTGGATTCTAGAAAAAGAAAACTTTCCCCATATAGGGAAATAGTAATTGAAATCCAGGAACCCCAGTTCACATACTTTGCCCTGGCTTTCAACCCCTGTGTATTCTGACCCTACCCTATCTCTCTATTGGCCTTATTTTTCACCACTCCCAGACTCCCAATCTTTTTCATAGAGCCAGTTTGGCTGGTATTGCTGCCTCGAGAAATTTACTCCCACTAATGCACTATTGCTTGTAATTTTGAGGCCATCCTCATTTATCTCTTCTACCTGTTTATTCCTGAAGCACAGAAATGAATATGTAATGTCCTACTCAAAAATGTTAGTAGGTCTCCCTTAAAAGAACAACATCAGACCTCCTTAGTTATGCCCTTTATAATCTAGTTTGAGATTGCTTCCTTGTTCCTAGCTACATCCTGCCTCCAGTCCTACTTATCCATAATCTAGCTCTATGGTATTCAAAATTTGCTCCATTATAACATCAGTGTCCTATATCATAGGACTAAAATTTGATGGTCTTTGTCAGAGACTTGGCAGAAAAAAATAAAGCTAATGAATTAATATACTAATGGTTAGGCAAGGATCTTGAGCTTAATCTCTTTTCAAGGAGATCACACTCTAGACAAAAGATACATATACCAATCACAAGGGCAGGAAAGGGTAGAATTAATACTAAATTGAACAACCAAGAAAAAAATGCTATAAGGTTTCATGAAGTTAATATAGGAGATGAAGCTGTGACCATCCTTTGTTGAGAGCCAAAAGGATGATTTGGGACTGATAATAAGGACAGAAAAAGTTCTTGAGCTGTTCAAAATTCTGATGAATTTTAGTTTAAAATTGATAGTTTTAAATTGGCCAGAGTGTTATTTTAGGAAAATGAACCTTTTGGCTTGTGTAAAACGAATTGAAAGGAAAACCTGGAGATAGGGAGATAATTTAGAAGGCTATGTACTGTATTAATTTTATGGGGCTTATTTTTATCTTCTTTCAAAAATCATTAAGTTACTTGAGATTAGGAGCATTTCTCTTACATTTATAGTAGAGTTCTTTGCACACAACAGGAGCTGAGAAAATAGTTGAGTTTATTACCTTGTTCACATTTATTCATTCATTTTTCTTTTGTCTTCTATGACTTTACACTTTCAGGATTTCCTTTTACCTGATTGGCTCCTTCACCAATTTATATTTGCTGGCTTTTCCTTCTAAGCTTGACCTCTAAATATTGAAGCACCCAAGAATTTATGCTGGCCTTCTCTTCCAGCTGAATGCTTTCCCCCAGTCAGTGGACAGCAAACTAGTCAACAGAGCCAATATCAACAGTACAACTATTGAAATTTCTTTTGAGAGCCAAATGTTTTAAACTTAAACTAAATAGGTAGGTACATTCCTTACAGAGGTAGTGCCCACACGTGGTATTTTGTGGAAGAGCCACACTCAAGGGGCCAAAGAGCCGCATGTGGATCACAAGCCCCAGTTTGCTGACCAGGGCCCTAGGTAATTCATGTATCTTATGACTTTAGTTAAAAAAAAAAGAAAAAGGTTTTTTTCTGTGTGTGTGTGACAGAGACAGAGAGAGACAGATAAGGACAGACAGGAAAGGAGAGAGATGAGAAGCATCAATTCTTCGTTGTAGTACCTTAGTTGTTCATTGACGACTTTCTCATATGTGCCTTGACCAAGGGGCTCCAGCAGAACGAATGATCGCTTGCACAAGCCAGCTACCTTGGGCTCAAGCCAGCAACCCTACACTCAAGCTGGTGAGCCCGTGCTCAAGCCAGCGACCTCAGGGTTTCAAACCTGGGTCCTCTGCGTCCCAGTCTGATGCTCTATCCATTGTGCCACTGCTTGGTCAGGCCATCTATCTTATGATTTTAAATACAATTTATATAAAATTTCTTTTCTTTTGCCATCTCTGATTTATCCGCCCCCCATGTAAGTTATGAATATATATCAAATTGCCTACTGAAATTTCCCCTTGGATATCCAATAGGCATTTCTTTTCTTTTTGTGACAAAGATAGAGAGACAGATAGGGACAGACAGGAAGGGAGAGAGATGAGAAGCATCAATTCTTCATTGCAGCTCTTTAGTTGTTCATTGATTGCTTTCTCATATGTGCCTTGACTAGAGGGCTACAGCAGAGTGAGTGACCCCCTGCTCAGGCCAGCATCTGTGCTAGTCCTGCCTCTAGTAGGCATTTCAAGTTAAACATATTCAAAATAGGTTTTCTTCCATTATTTACTATCAGCCAGTTGCTAAGGCCAAAACCTATGAGTCACTCTTAACTCCTTTCTGTTTTTCATTTCCCAAATCAAATCCATCACAAGTTCTGTTGGCTCTGTCTCCAAAATATATCTTACACTGGTCCACTTTTCTTGATCTATAGGGTGGGACAATTATATGTTTACAGTTTTTTTGTATAGAAAATAATACAATAATAAACAATAATACAAGGGTAAATTGTTTCACATACAACTGTAAACCTACTTTTACCCAATCCAGTATACTGCTATCACTTTAGCCATTATCTCTAGTCTGTATTATTGCAATAGCCTCCTGACGGTCTCTCAACTTCAATTCTTGCTCTACAATACATTCTCTATCCAGAAGCCAGTCATCTTTTAAAAATGTAAATCAGATAACATAATTACCATGTTTAAAACCCTTTGAGCCCCAGCTGGGTAGCTCAGTTGGTTAGAGCATCATCCCAATATGCCAAGGTTCAGGGTTCAATCCCTGGTCAGGGCACATACACGAAATCAACCAATAAGCCTGACCAGTCAGTGGTGCAGTGAGAAGAGCGTTGGACTGGGATGCAGAGGACCCAGGTTCAAAACCCTGAGGTTGCTTACTTGAGTGCTCGCTCATCTGGCTTGAGTGCGGGCTTACCAGCTTGAGCACAGGGTCGCTAGCTTGAGCCCAAAGGTTGCTGGATTGAAGCCCAAGGTCGCTGACTTGAGCAAGGGGTACCTTGTTCTGCTGTAGCCCTCAGTCAAGGCACATATGAGAAAGCAGTCAATGAGCAACTAAGGAGCCACAACAAAGAATTGATGCTTCTCATCTCTCTTCCTTCCTGTCTTTCTGTCCCTATCTGTCCCTCTCTCTGTTTCCTTAAAAAAAAAAATCAACCAATCAAAGCATAAAGTGGAACAATAAGTTGATATTTCTTGCTCTAAAAGTGAAACAAAACAGCCTGACCAGGCGGTGGTGCAGTGGATAGAGCGTCGGACTGTGATGCGGAGGACCCAGGTTTGATACCCCAAGGTCGCCAGCTTGAGCGTGGGCTCATCTGGTTTGAGCAAAAGCCCACCAGCTTGAACCCAACATCGCTGGCTCCAGCAAGGGGTTACTTGGTCTGCTGAAGGCCCGTGGTCAAGGCACATATGAGAAAGCAATCAATGAACAACTAAGGTGTCACAATGAAAAACCAATGATTGATGCTTCTCATCTCTCTTCGTTCCTGTCTGTCCCTGTCTATCCCTCTCTCTGACTCTCTGTCTCTGTAAAAAATAGATAATTAATAAATAAATAAATTAAATTTAAAAAAATGTTTTTAAAAAAGTGAAACAAATCAAAAAGAACCCTATGATAATGAATATATATTATATCCAAAATAAAATCCAAATTTTTTACTGTGGCCTCAATGGCCTTATATATTCCAGCCCTTGAATACCACTCTGACCTCATCTTCTACCATGTTCCTCCTTGACCTCTGTACTTTAGTTCCACCAGCCCTTTTTTCTATTCTTCAAACATTAAGTTGAAGCAAAGCTTTCTATTCCTCAAATATGCAAAGATTGTGGCTACTTTTTTTTCAAAGTTCCTCAAAAAGGTCTTATTCCAGTTTTTTACATGGTTGGCTCTTTTTCATAATTAAGTCCAGCTTTATAAGCTTAGCGTCACCTCTTTAGAAGAACCTTCTGGGACCATCCTAAGTAACGTCTGCTTTCCAGGCACTTCATTACATTACTGTACATAATTTTTCATAGTTCTTATCACTATCTAAAACGATTTGTTGCATTCTTTCTTGTGTATTGTCTGTTTACTGTATTAGGCTGTAAGCTAAATGATAACAGGAACTTGTTATGTTCACTGTTATATCTCTTAGAAACAGTGCTTAGAATAGTTCCTGGTAAATCATAGGCATCAATAAATATTTATTGAATACAAAAAATACATTCTTTCATTTGAGTCTCAGTTAAAATCACTTGGTGGTAAGTAGGGAAGTGTCATTTCCCCCATTTTAGAGATAAGGAAATTGAATGTTAGGTGACTTTTCTAATGTAATTCAGTCGGTATGTGTGTGGCAGATACCGACTCATTCTTTCCAAGTGTGCCTCTTATAGCAAGCTCCTTCTTATAGCAATATGAGTAAACATAATGAGGATATTATTTTCTTTATTTCTAAATCATTTTTGCATGCAGTGTGGAATGTGCTTCCATTTTCCCAAAGTGGGTGGGTTGAAACAACAGAAATTAATTTTCTCACAGTTCTGGGGATCTAAGTCTAAAATCTAGGTGTTGGCAGTGCTATGGCCATGCCAATGCTTTAGCAGATAATCCATCCCTCGCTTCTTCCAGCTTCTGTTGGCTGTTGGCATTCCTTGGCTTGTGGCTGTATCTCTCTTGTCTTCATATTGCCTTCTCCTCTGTGTATGTGTCACAAAACTCCCTCTGACTCTCTTATGCAGATAGATGTGATTGCACTCATAGATAATTCAGGATAAACTTTTCTCAAGATCCTTAATTTAATTACATCTTTTGCCATATAAAGTAATAGTCATAGGTTTCAGGAATTAGGATATGGACATATCTTTTTTTGGGCAACCATTCAGCCCACTACACTGTTCTTAACATCTTAGTACAGAACTAAATTCTTGGAACTCTGATGGGCCACTCTCTCTTTATTTGGATCATCATTAATTCATTTAATAAATATTATACTTAGTGAGAACTTAATACATGCTGTGTGCAGAGATTGAGTATATAATGATAAACAATTGTAAGCACACTTTATGCTTTGGGTGAGAGAGGGTGCTTAAATAATTACATTAGGGCAGCAGGACTATACCAGGCAAACCAGGACATATGATTGATCACCTTATAGTACTTATGATGCATATTGTTAGGTCAACAGAATGAAATAAAACAAGATCCTGCCTATATTATATATAATATTCAGTATTTTCCCTTTGTCACTTCTCTTTTTTAAGTCAAACATGGTGCTTACTTTTAAGAATTCCTAAATGACTAGATGGTAGCATGAGTAAGATGATCTATCTCGTTGGACTTCATCAATATGAAGACCCCTTTTACCTACGGATGTTGAATTTTTAAGCTGGAATATGAGCCTTAAGTAGAGTAGGTAAACTGATACTTTCAGTTCACTGTATTTTAGAATTTTAAAGAAAAACTAAAAATTAGAGAATGGGTAATGTTCATCTAAAGAAACATTCCTGAAAGGTGATCAAGTTTACTGGCAGCAACTTAGATGACATTATCTTCAAGTTATGTGCAATTCCTAGTATTCCTTTCTTTTCAAGGTAATAAAGCATATATGAATGCAAGTTATAAAGAATATTATAGGGATAATATTGCATCAACTTTAACTTATTAAAGAATAAAATTATTTGCACACTTTGGTACTTTATAATTTTTTATTAGTGACAATACTTATTTACAATATATCTTACAACAGTGGAGTTGAAGAATCATTGTTCTTGAAAATGCAAATTATCAAACTGAAATAGAAATACTTAAGCACAATATACAAAGTAATGTTTTTGAGGGCAGAAAGTACATACCTTCAGAGCATAAATTATAAACAATAATAATAATTTGTAAAGTATCTAACTTTACTCTTTACAGAATGCTTTCATATGCAGTAGAAATATTTTTAGTTCCTGCTACCCCAATAATGCATTGTGCAGACCCAATTACTTGGAAATCAGATAATCCTGTATGGGTAGACCAATGGCCCCTTTCTCAGGAGAAACTTAGGGCAGCTGCTAGAGTGGTACAAGAGCAGCTATAGCTTGGGCACATTGAGCCATCTAATAGCCCATGGAATACAATTCCATATTTTGATCTTGTTGCCTCCTGGATTATCAAGGGGCATAGGCGACCCTTACAGCTTATAGGTTTTGAGCCTCAAGATTACTGTTGTTCCTTTTTTCAAAGGATTAACAACAATGGCTCTGGGAAACTTCCACTAAATGGCAAATCGCTTTTGCAAATCAATGGACAACTTTATACTGAAACAGTCAACTTAAAATCAGCTCAAAGACTAGAAATATATGCCATTATCATGGCTTTTCAGCATTTGCCATATTCCTCCTTTAATCTATATACAGACAGCAAATATTTACTTATGGTTGTTTCCACTATAAAGACTGCTGTCTTAGGGACAACTGCTGATGAACTATTTCAGCAGTTCCTCCTTCTTTGAAGACTTGTATGTCAACATAGAGCTCCATGTTTTATAGGACATACTCGAGCTCACTCCATGCTCCCTGGAATGCCCTTGTTGATCAAGCTACCCAAAAGAAAATTATTTGGAGCAACCACGACAGATCGAGCAATTCAGTCTCATACTATTCATCACCAGAATGCTGCAGCCCTGTGTAAACAGTTTCAACTTTCTCGGGAAGCAGCACCACAGATTGGTAAATCCTGTCCAAGGGGTCCTATACTATTATAGTAACCTCTGTCAGAACAGGAGAGGCTGCTAAGCATGTTATAGCTCATTGTCTGTATGCATTTTTCTATTATTGGATTTCCTAAACTGATTAAACTGACAATGCTCCTGCATATGTAGCAAAAGCATTTACTGTATTTTGTCAAACATTTCGAATTATGGGTATCTCTTACAATCATTAAAGTCAAGGTATTATTAAAGTGTACCCAGCAAATATTTTAAGGTCAATTAAAAAAAATTTAAAGGGGGGGAGTCATATCTTGGAACTTCTATGGGTCTACCATATCATGCTTTTTACTTAAAAAATTTTAAATTTCTTTCGTATGCTGATGAACAGGAGACGCCAAATCTTCTCCTGCAAACTTCTACCTTCTTTTATTTGATCCAACTAATAACACTGTTTTGTCTTTTTCCAAATAGCTCCAGATACATGGAAAAGGTTTATATAGGCAGATGGGGATCCTCAAACCCCTCAGCGAGATCTTCTGAGCATGACCTTTAAGATACCAAGAGGCAGAAAAAACCCAATAGAGAACAGGTGAATTACTGGCTTTTAGGATATGCCCTTAAAGGCTCCAACTCCCCAAAGAAGTCTCATAGGAATCCATCTGGGTCCTGCTTCAATAGTGAAAAGGAAGGTCATTGAGCCAAAGCCTGCCAAGCTTATAGGCCTTTGCTGTGAGGAAAAGAAACACTGGAAGGTAGGGTTCCCCCTCGCTCCTCTAAGGGAGGGTTCAGTTTCTTCCAGCCCTGCTCCAGCCACCTATGACCTAACCTTGCCCAGAATGCTGGGGTTTGCCACTGAAGGCTGAAGGTGCCCAGGGCTGTCGGCCCCTTCTACGACACTGTAGACGAGCCTAGGGTATTTATTCCAAGAAGCAGGTAAACTGATCTCATTTGCACAAGGGCCACTTAAATATGTCTTGCCTGAATAGTCAGGTTTTTTATTCTTCCCTCAAAGATCTCTGTTGTGGGTGTTGCTAGTCCTATTTGCTGCTGCTTTGTTCAATATAGTGTTTCCTTTATTCCTCCTACCTCATTGCCCCACTCATATTTCAGGCTGGGACCTACTCCTAAATTAGAGCTCTCTCGCCCCCTTTTGCCAACTTCTATTGTGAATTTACCTTTGCCACCCAGCTTACTGTATCCCAAGGTTCTCTTTACCACACCACAGTTGCAGAGCTCCAGGGAAAAGCACCCTGGTCTCATCTCTCCAGGCAGAGGAGAACAGAGGCTCCATCTCCACACATGCTGCAGATGGCTTTTCCAGAATCATTACCAGCTAGAAGCAGTGGACATTGGGACTTGGATGTGAGCTGCAAAGTATAGAATTGTGACAACAATTCCAGTGCCATGCGGACTTTTCCTGGATGTGGACTTTTTCTGGATTCCTGCTCCTTGAGATAGCTCCTAACGGACTGAACTGGGGTTGGGTTGCATTCGCAGGGATTTGGAATGGTGTTGGTGCCAAGTTGGACTTGGTGAACATGTTAAGGACACTACTCTTTTATGGATTCTTGTTGTATTGGCCAAGAGTTTGCTTAAAAGCTTTAATTACAGTAAAAAACAAACAAACATATATATATATATATGACTGGATAAAGAAGATGTGGCACATATACACTATGGTATATACTATTCAGCTATAAGAAATGATGACATCAGATCATCTACAACAAAATGGTGGGATCTTGATAACATTATATGGAGTGAAATAAGTAAATCAGAAAAAACCAAGAACTGCATGATTTCCATTCATTGGTGGGACATAAAAACGAGACTAAGAGATATGGACAAGAGTGTCGTGGTTATGGAGGGGGGAAGGAAGGAGGGAGAGGGGGAGAGGCACAAAGAAAACTAAATAGAAGATGATGGAGGACAATCCGACTTTGGGTGATGGGTATGCAACATAATTGAATGACAAGATAACCTGGACATGTTTTCTTTGAATATATGTACCCTGATTTATTGATGCCACCCCATTAAAATTAATAAAACTTTATGTATAAAAAAATAAAATAAAATAAAATCCCTGAGCACTTGTTTACCTAAAAAAAAAAATTATTTCCATTTCACAGATGAGAAAACAGGTTTGGAGAAGCTAACTGACTGACTGCACATATCTTTTTTTTTGTGACAGAGACAGAAAGAGGGACAGATAGGTACAGACAGACAGGAGGAAGGGAGAGAGATGAGAAGCATACATACAGACAGACAGGAGGAAGGGAGAGAGATGAGAAGCATCAATTCTTCATTGCACACCTTAGTTATTCATTGATTGCGTTCTCATATGTGCCTTGACTGGGGGCTACAGCAGACCAACTAACCCCTTGCTCAAGCAGTGACCTTGGGCTCAAGCTGGTGAGCCTTGATCAAACCAGATGAACCCATGCTCAAGCCAGCGGCCTCGGGGTTTTGAACCTGGGTCCTCCACGTCCCAGTTTGACGCTCTATCCTGCGCCACCACCTGGTCAGGCTGCACGTATCTATTTTTAAGAACTTTTATTCTACTGGTTTTTCTCTACTTTATACTTCACCTCTTAATAGAGTGTTCAGAATTAAGATAATGTATAAAGCATTTGTTTAATGCCACTAAGCCATTTATCTGAATCTGAATAATATAATTAAACCAACTGTGAGGGTTAATTTTCTGTGTAAACTTGCCAAGGGCATGGTACTCAGATATTTGGTTGAACATTCTAGATGTTTCTGTGGAGGTATTTTTTAGATGATATTAACATTTAAATTGGTGGATTTTGAGTAAAGCAGATTACTCTTCATACCAGAATCCAGAAACCTTATCCAATCAGTTGAAAGCTTTACTAGAACAATGACTAGCTTACCCTAAACAAGAAGAAATTCTGCTAGTTAACTGGCTTTGGACTTGAACTGAAACTCTTCCCTGAGTCTCCAGTGTGAAAGCCTACCCCATTAGATTTTGGACTCATCAAACCTTAACAATCATGTGAGCCAATTCCTTAAAATAAATAAATAAATAAATCTATCTATCTATCTACACACACACATACACACACACACACACACACACACACACACTATTGGTTCTCTTTCTCTGGAGAACCCTAACTAATACAGTAGCTATTTGGAAAATTATTGTGATCAGGATTATTCTTATTCCCTTACTACCTTTGGAAGGTTGATGGTTGGTTAATTTAGAAAGTTTATCATTTAAAAAGAATGCCTCATCTTAAGTAATTTTTAAAGTGTTAAGTACGGGTACAGAGACATTTATTTAAACAATCATTCGAGGGAGTGTTTAAAATGTCAGGGGATGGGTTATTTATGCTGTTGCTCTGACAACCAGTATATATATTCATATGTACTGGTATAGAATTCTGGCTCTGGATCATCTGCAAACTTGTTTGAAAACTTAAGCAAGTTACTTATTTTGTATATTGGAATTTTTGTAGAGGTATGTTATATGAATACATATGTTTCTTTTTATAAATCTTTGAGTTTCTCTGATGAAAGCAGCATTAATAATGACAAGTACCAAGTAGAAGAATAATGACAATAATCATAATGATACTAATAATGCTTCAAAATATTATTTTCCTGAATAGTCCAAAGCACTTTTATGTTTGTCAGATCACAGTATCTTTAAGGGGGGATGGTAAGGTGTAGGTATCACAAATTCCAGATGATGCAGCTGGGGCATGCTGGGATTTATAATTGGGGTTTTGCTCCTAAAGTTGTACAAGACAGAGTCTAGAAACTAGGAAATCAACTTCCTGGCCAAGTATCCTCCTGCTTTTAAATTTGTTTGCCTCTGATGTTTCCTGGGCTGGGAATTCAGAATCTCTGATTATCCTCCAGATTTAGGCTGTAAAACAATAGAGTTGTACCTGCTGTGAAGTACCAAATACTTACCTTTCCTTAGTTTAAATGCACTCAGGTTGACAGTTACACTGTATTGTGGACAATTAAACAAAGAGTGAAGACAGAACATTCATGAACCACCAAGAAACTCAATACAGAAAGCAAGGATAACATGGGAACCAATGCTGATCCAGTTACCCAGTGCTGTCTCAGAGACTAATTTTTTCCTAGAGCACTGCACCCCTCTATTTTCACATTGCACAGCTGAGCTCAGAGCCTGTCCACAACTCCTCCCCTCTTTTAGAAGAGAACATACCTTATCAGAGTATATACAAATCAACAAAATGTCTTGCTTTTTGATGTAGAATGACAAACCAGAGCAATCAGAACAAAGGACTGTCCCTTTATTTTTAGTTAATTCACTATATGCTTTTTTCCCTTTCAAGCAACTATAATGTCATATTGTGTTTTAGAAATAGTTCCTACTCTCTTCTGGACAGAACATGTTAAAAGTTTGTCTTCTTTCTTCATTCTTTCACTGTGATTGCAAGCCAAAGATAAAATCCAGCTTGATATAGGAAACAAATGATAAGAAAGAGACTTAAATAAGTACTACATATATTCAATAGTAAATTCATTCACACCTTTCAGATTCAAGTCATCTTTCCACATCACACTAGAGTTCAAGGGCAAACATATATACAGTCATGCACTACTTAACCAGAGAGATACGTTCTGAGAAATGTGTTGTTAGGTGATTTCATTGTTCTGTGAACATAGAGCATACTCATACAAACCTAGATGATAGGTTACTACACACCTATTCTATATGGTATACCACCATCACATATGCAGTCCACTATCAACTGAAATATCATTATATAGTGCATGCCTGTATAATGACGTACCACAAATAAAAGCTATAGGGAGGAAAAAAAGAAAAAAACAAAACAACGATCAGAGTCATTTCAAGGTCCAAAATAATGATTTCTGAGAACTTGAAGAACTAAGAATTTGGGAAATAGACAAAGTATTGTTTACTTTTAATCATAGGAAAATAGGAGATATAATTTTAACAGTCCCTGGTAAATTTAAGAGATACAAGGGGAATCATGGATTTCTTACCTCCCAAAAAACAAACAAACCCTCTTCCCCTAGAATCTAATACAATAGAAGTTAAAGGGTAAACATTTTTTATTGCATTTAAGAGTCAGTGGGGCCCTGGCTGGTTGGCTCAGTGGTAGAGCATCGACCTGGCGTGCAGGAGTCCCGGGTTCGATTCCCGGCCAGGGCACACAGAAGAAGTGCCCATCTGCTTCTCCACCTCTCCCCCTCTCCTTCCTCTCTCTCTCTCTTCCCCTCCCGCGGCTGAGGCTCCATTGGAGCAAAAGGTTGGCCTGGGTGCTGAGGATGACTCCATGGCCTCTGCCTTAGGTGCTAGAATGGCTCTGGTTGCAACAGAGCAACGCCCCAGAAGGGCAGAGCATTGCCCCCTGGTGGGCATGTCGGGTGGATCCTGGTCGGGCTCATGGGGGAGTCTGACTGCTTTCCCATTTCCAACTTCAGAAAAAAAAAAAAGTCAGTGGGAACAGCTGTGAAGGGCTATCCAAATAAACATCTATTCCTTTGCTATCATCACTATCTACAGACCACTGACAATTCATTGAGAAATCAATGCAACATTTGTTTCTGTTTCATCTCTTTTGTTCTTCCTTAGCAGTGGATTTCAGAACATCTTGACCCCTTGTCTGGGCACCTTTGTTGTGTAGAAATTAAAAAGTGGGAGAGAGAGAGGGAAAGAGAGAGAGAGAGAGAACTAACAAAAGCCAAGGACAAAAACTGGCATGGAGGAAGTAGCAGATGGATCCAGAAGGCCAAGACTCAGAAAGTGATGAATCCATTGTAGTGACAAGAATGCTTCAATTAGGGAGTTTTAAAGGTCTCCATTACCTCCACCTCTCTCAAATTCTGCTCCTAAAAAGCCTTGTTTCTTTTGATCAGAGAAACAATATAAATGCTAACAAGTAATAATGAACATGGTTTAAAAAAAAAACACTCTCAAAGCAACCCTTATGACAGAAAGACTAGAAGGAGAAGTGAAATATGAAATTTAGTGTGACTTGAATGGAGTTTTAAATTTTATACAGCGTAACAATCTCTCTAAGGGAGACAATTAGGAAGAAATAATCATAGGTAGACAAGAGTAGAACATGTTTCTTTTTCTTACTGACTGAAGAGAACTGCCATCAACCTTGGTCCTATTGATACCTGTAGATGCACCGATACACTGCTGATAGGCACCAAGTGAAGAGTAAGGGCAGCAGATCATCCAAAAAAAGGTCTGTTATCCACTCACATGCAATTTTCCTCAGGGCTTAGATGCCTGAGACCTAAAGGAAGGAGGGGCACAAAGGAGGTGAGTGGCATGTAAGAGTCACTCCGAGTGGCACCTTCCAGTAGACATTCAAAAGATCTCATGAGCCTGGGCATCAGTCAGCCTATGTTAGAACAGAAGAATAGTTTCTGAATTTGAATTTTCCTTTGTTGTAGTTTCCTTGTTGAACTTCCTTTTGGAATCCATTATGTTTTAATAATTCATTTTTTTTGGGAAAAACCTCATATACACTAATGATAAGGGAAATTACCTACTATGTGCCAGGCATTGTGCTAAGGTGCTGAGGATATTGTAATAAAAAGGACAGAAATGGTCTCTGCCTTCATGTAGTTAAGGTTTTGGGGGAAGACAAACATTGAAAAAGAAAATATTTGTAATGAAAGAGGAAGCACAAGTTGCTATGGGTATTAGTGGAAAGAGCAATTAGCCATAAACAGAAAAGAAATTCTCAGTGCATAGCAATCAAAAGCCAAAATAAAAACCAAGAACTCTCAGGAATGTGTGCGAATAGATGGGAGATTGTGAATTCAAGATTTTATTTACTAGACTTCAAGTGGGTTGAATATTTCAATTAGGTAAGAACCCTATTCTTTTTCTCAGCCTATGTGGGAGCATCCTGAAAGATTTGGTCTAAATTCAGGTTTTATAATTTTAGGGATTAGTTAAAATGCATACACAACAGTTACAGAATGTAGGAGATAGAGCTATTGTCCTGAAGGGTTCATAACCTGGTTGGAAAAACAATGTATAAACAAAAGAAATAAAAGGGGGATTTAGGAGACTATAAATGAATAAAGCCTCATATAGAAGACAGAATAAGAAGTTGCTTTGGGTAGGAATGATAAGGGATGACATCATGATGGAGATGTCTTATTTTGGAACTAACTAGTGAGTCATGCCACTCCAAGACAGAGCTTAGTGTACAAGAATGGGGCTTAAACTTAGACCAGGATTTATCAACCTCATTATTATTGACATTTTGGACCAAACAATTCGTTGTTGTAGGAGGCTGTCCTCTGCATCTTTAGCAGCATCCTTGGCCTCTACCCACTACACTCAGTAGCAACATTACCCATTGTGAAAAACCAAAAGTTTCTTGGTATTACCAAATGTCCCCTGGCAGGCAAAAGTCAGCCTCCAGTTGAGAACCACTGCATTAGATCCTGTTGCTATGGAGCTTGGCTGATAGCAGAGGTAGGTTCAACAATATAAGGGAGGTTTAGTAGCCAAAGATGGATTGATCTACAGTCATGATGTGATAAATAGTTGGCATCAAGATTACTATACATTCTGGTATCTAGAAAGGGTTCTTGGACTTCAGAATGCCAGGTAAAAACTTCCCTTTCAGTATAAGACATAAGGGGTGAGTTGTCCTTGAGGCTGTGTAATGATTAGGACTAGATAGCTATTTCTGGGCCAGCTGAACAGGGAAGATAATTTCATATTAAGTCTCACTCAGAGGGAAGATTAAAATCTACTCAAACAAGTATGTAGCAGGAATCTAAGGTACGATTGTGTCAACATACAGGAGGTGAGCCGGTTGAACCATGTAGAGCTGGAGAAGGTAGAAACGGATGTGAAACTCCACTTCCTTTAGCTTTGGCCTTATTCATAGGTATTAGGGGAGCTGAACTAGATTACTCTTCCAACTCCAAAGTTATAGGTATGTAAAAGGGAAGACATTTTAATGCTTTAATGAATGCTGCATATCCTAAACATGAATTTTTGTCTCTGTTCCTAAAATACTCACTCTAATATATATACAATAGCAGATACAACAGTTATCCAGTATAATATTTGATGTAAACAAAATATGAGAACTGTTGGCTGATGCTCAAACCCTTTCTAATCAGAAAAAGTTAGAAGGATAGTAAGTGATATTTCCCAGACTCCTTTTCAGTTAGGACTCCAGATATAGCTCAGTTTCATGGATGTTGTGAGAAATAAATTCAGAATGGAGCCATGTGACAGATTTGGAAAAATATATTGGATCTAATTAGCCTGTGTGGATTTGGCAGAGGTGATGTGTGTGATTCTGGGCCTAGCAGTTCTCTATAGCAGTAGTAGCAGCAGCAGCAGCAATGGGAATGTGGTTCTGTGGTGACCAATAATGGCAGCATTATTCTACAGTAGCAATGATAGTGAGAACATTTCTAATCATGGTAGAAATATTATAGATTGGTTATGAGGGCTGAAGGTGGTTCCAAAAAGATGCACCTATAGCTTTCTCCTCTAGTCCTTTCAATCATTTCATAAGCACTTGATTCCTTATTTTAAATCTTTTTATCTAAACTAGACTGGATTTTATTACCCAACTGAAAACATACTGATGCATTAATAAGAAACGTTGTAAACAATTGACTTTACAATGAGAATGTGGGATGAATGATCTGACCTAGATGTATATGAAGGCAGTATGGTTACTATTAGTAGCGACTGGTGGTCCATAATATATACTGCTCATAAAATTAGGGAATATTTAAAAATGAATACGAAGCATAAAATATCTCCTAATTTTTGTGAGCAGAAGTAGGGGATATTTCAAAATAAATATGAAGCTGTAAAATATCCCCTAATTTTTGTGCGCAGTGTACAGTGGAGAAACAGTATTTAAATTACCACTTGTAGATTGCTAAATTAGTAAAATGTACACCTGAGACCACCTCTGCTATCACATGGAAAGAGTGTCCTTAGGAATAAAGACAACAGAGGTAGGCAGAGTCAAGAGATGGCAAGGAATGGATTCTTATTTACATGTTTTGAGTCCATAGATCCAGGTCTATCCACAGACTTTTCAGTTACACAAGAAAATATATTCTATCACACAAGAAAATATTATTATCTGGGGTAATCTGGAGTAAAGTGCCTATTAAAGGTAAGGCTTTTGTGAACCAATTAGTTGCTGAGTTAGACCACTATAAAAGGCACAAGGAATATAATGGCAGAGATTGTACTGGTTGCTTCTAATTGTGCTAGAAAACTTAAAGACTAAAGGTTCCAAATTTTTAGCACAGGGTGTATATGTTTAGAAAACATGGGGATTTCTGTTATGTCCTAAAAACATCTTTTGTAGCCACAGGTCTAATGCACCAAGAATTAGAAGCAAAATCTTCTTCTGTAAAACACTTAATTTATTAGAGGTAGAATTAACAGCCTCACTTGATTGCTGATTTGGAAATGAGGGTACTAACTATAAAATGGTGCTACAAAAACATTATGTGCTGCTGAACACCAATGAGGAACTCTTGTCTACAGAAGGAGCTCCCTTCTTTCCCTAATGAGGCTGGTATTATCTTTCTTGACAACTCTATAGACTTTATGGTAACCAGTCTCTAAGAAGGTCCTAGTGATTTGTACCTTTTTGTATTAAATGTCCCTGTGTTGTCCCTTCCTACAATGAATAGGGCTGACTAGTGCTATCCTTAGAATATTGTAGAAATGATGGTGTGACTGATGAGGCTAAGTCATAAAAAGTATTGCACTTTCTACTTTGCTCTTTTAAATCTGGGGAATGCCATGTTGAGGACACTCAAGCAGCACCACAGAGAATCCCCACATGGTGGGAAACTAAAAGCTCCAGCCAACAACTAGAACTAACTTGTCAGGTATGTGAATGAGCCATCTTGAAGACGTCTTGACACCAACCTCATGAGAGAAACTGAGCCAGAACCACCCAGTTATACCATTTTCAGAGTTTTGACCTACAGAATTGATGTGAAATGCTTGTCATCTTCAGCTGCTAAATTTTGGAAAGTTACACAATAATAGATGAGGCAGGTCTCATCTTGCACAAAGATATCAATTTTTCTCCTTTTCCCCCTTGGCTCCTCTTACTAACTCCAAACCTATAAATTGAGTCAGGCCTTAGTATGCTATAGGGCACCAAATAAAAGTAAATCTGGGGGGAAAAGATTATAGGTCAGAAGAATGGCAAGATTTTGCTCAATTGCATTAGCAAAAAGCTGGGGAATATGTGTAGAAATAGATTTTGAGGGTATAACAAGAAAATAATTTATTGATAAAAGAACATCTGCTGGTTTTGGAGTCAATGTATGAGTTCAGGTTATCAAGGAGTGTTCTGATTATGCTCAGTTGGTTAAATATGACTCAACTGGTGATTGAAACAAAATAGTTATGTTGCCATACATTTCTTTTTCTTTTAAGATTTTATTGAATTTGCAGACAGAGGAGAGAGGTGGGGGGAACAAAAAGTATCAACTCATAGTTGCTTCACTTTAGTTGTTCATTGTCATATGTGCCTCATATGTGCCTTGACTGGGCTAGCCCAGGGTTTAGAACCAGCAACCTCAGCGTTCCAGGTCGACTCTCTATCTACTGTGCCACCACATACCAGGCATCATACATTTTTTTTTAACAGACAGAGAGAGGGATAGATAGGAACAGACAGACAGGAACGAAGAGAGATGAGAAGCATCAATCATCAGTTTTTCGTTGCGACATCTTAGTTGTTCATTGATTGCTTTCTCATATGTGCCTTGACCGTAGGCCTTCAGCAGACGGAGTAACCCCTTGCTCAAGCCAGTGACCTTGGGTCCAAGCTGGTGAGCTTTGCTCAAACCAGATGAGCCCATGCTCAAGCTGGTGACCTCAGGGTCTCGAACTTGGGTCCTCCACATCCCAGTCCGACGCTCTATCCACTGCGCCACCGCCTAGTCAGGCCATACATTTCTTTTTCTTTTTTTTCCTACAGAGACAGAGAGTCAGTGAGAGGGATAGATAGGGACAGACAGACAGGAATGGAGAGAGATGAGAAGCATCAATCATTAGTTTTTCCTTGCAACACCTTAGCTGTTCATTGATTGCTTTCTCATATGTGCCTTGACTGTGGGCCTTCAGCAGACCGAGTAACCTTGGGTCCAAGCTGGTGAGCTTTGCTTAAACCAGATGAAACCACGCTCAAGCTGGCAACCTCAGGGTCTCAAACCTGGGTCCTCCACATCCCAGTCTGACGCTCTATCAACTGCGCCACCGCCTGGTCAGCCATACATTTCTTGATACAATGTGAAGACAAGCTCCAAAGGTTTGTGAGGAAAGCAACACTGAAGAGGGTTGTTATTCATATTGGATCCTCCACCCCTATGCTCCCACAAAAGGGTCTGGAACACACCTTATCACCCTATAGCATGAGTAGATTGATGAGAACTGCACAAGTATCTCTAAACATTACCGTAATGGCTGTCCTCTGGGGATAAAGGTTGCATGTGTTGCCATAGATATGGGCTTTTAATTTTTTTAACAACTTTTTTTTTTTAAAGATTTTATTTATTCATTTTAGAAGGGAGAGAAAGAAAGAGAGAAGGGGGTAGGAGCAGAAAGCATCAACTGCCATATGTGCCCTGAACAGGGAAGCCAGGGTTTTGAATTGGCGATCTCAGCATTCCAGGTCGATGCTTTATTGACTGCACCACCACAGGTCAGGCAGCTTTTAAATTTCAATGATGGTGGAAGGATACTGAGGTGGCAGAGGTCAGATAGCAGATAACTGCCATAGATACAGTAGGCTCAATTACCAAAGCAAAGTAGTATCAGGATGGTAATTGAGATGTTTGACCTACAGAGATTTTTGGTGATTAATTGATCATAGAGTTTCTAGTACTAAAATAGATGGATAGCTCACTAAGGACTTAAATATTTATTTAATTAAACAAACTCTAGATTGGAAAAACGGAGTCCTGATTAGAGATACTACTAAGAGTAATAGCCTTCACTCAATTCCTAGTCCTGAGAAGTTTGTAGACACAGTCTCTTAAACATAGAATATGCTAGGTACCTTTGAGAAAAACCTTGTGATAACATCAAAAGTATATGCAAATCCTTCTTTCAACCTTCCCCCAAAGGACATACAGCTATTTACTAGGATTAAACTATGGGTGTGGGGGAGGGGAGATACCTTGTCCTTTAAGGGATTATTGGACAATGGTGTTAATCCCTGTTGACCTAGAATACTGTGCACACAAGACTCAATTGGTTTTATAGTATATATCCCCACCATCCAGTAGCAGCTGGCTTTTAGAAATATTGAATGGTCTTTTGAAGACTCAATTCCAGTGCCAGCAGAGAGAACACTTTGCAAAGTTAGGACGTTATCCTATAGCAGGGATTAGCAAATTATAGTTTGAAGGCCAAATCCTGTTTTTGTATAGCCTTTAAGAATGGCTCTTATACTTTTTAAGGGTTGTAAACAAAAACAGAATATGTGACAGATACCATATGTGGTCCTTAAAGGATGGAATATTTACCATCTGGCCCTTCAAACTCCTGTCCTAAAGCATTGTGCGCTGAGAACAAGCAACTGTTCTCTCTTATGTACAATACATGAGCTGGGGAACCCAGGAGACAGACATTTCCACCATTATATATAGTGATTTATTCATAAAATGTTTTGCTTTCTATTCCCACAACTTTGAGCTTTGCCAATTTAAAGGTCTTAGTATCCAGGAGAAGAGTGCTCTTTCCAGAAAACCCAACAATGGTTCTACTTAACTGAAAATTTATACTATTTGTTGATTATTTGGGGCTCTTCGTAACATTGACACCACAGGGGAAAAACGGGTACAGTGTAGACTGGGATGATTAATCCTTGATATCAAAGGGGAATCTGATTGCTGCTACATAATGGAGCAAGGATGAGAATGTCTGAACCTGGGGATGCTTTGGATCATCTAGTATTGCCATGTACCGCGGTAAAAGTTAATAGGAAGCTACAGCAAATCTAATTCAAGCAGAACCACCATGGACTCATTCCTCAGGAATGAAGATCACATCATGTAAAAACCTCAACCAGCTGTAGGTGCTGGTAAAATGAATATGGAATAGATGATGATAGAAGAATGTTTTAAATGGAACCTCAAGACTAGTTGAAATGAAGATGTAATAGTTACTCGTCTCCTTTGTTCTGTTTTGTATCTATATGTTAATGATCCCCATTGACTTGTTTTTCCTTCTAGTTTATATAAGGTATAGTTGCAGTTTAGTTAATGATACTGTACTAAAGTTAATTTATATTTATTTTTGTGACAGAGACAGGGACAGACAGACAGGAAGGGAGAGAGATGAGAAGCATCAATTTTTTGTTGTGGTACCTTAGTTGTTCATTGATTGCTTTCTCATATGCGCCTTAACCAGGGGCCTACAGCAGAGTGACCCCTTGCTCAAACCAGAGACCTTGGGCTTAAGCTGGTGAGCCTTGCTCAAACCAGATGGTCCACGCTCAAGCTGGTAACCTCAGGGTTTCAAACCTGGGACCTCCGCAACCAGTCTGATGCTCTATCCACTGCGCCACTACCCGGTCAGGGAAGTTTATTTTCTTCTTCTTTTTTTTTTTTTGTATTTTTCTGAAGCTGGAAACAGGGAGAGACAGTCAGACAGACTCCCGCATGCGCCCGACTGGGATCCACCCGGCACGCCCACCAGGGGCGGCGACGCTCTGCCCACCAGGGGGCGATGCTCCGGGGCATCGCTCTGCCGCGACCAGAGCCACTCTAGTGCCTGGGGCAGAGGCCAAGGAGCCATCCCCAGCACCCGGGCCATCTTTGCTCCAATGGAGCCTTGGCTGCGGGAGGGGAAGAGAGAGACAGAGAGGAAGGGGGGGGGGGGTTGGAGAAGCAAATGGGCGCTTCTCCTATGTGCCCTGGCTGGGAATCGAACCCGGGTCCCCCGCATGCCAGGCCGACACTCTACTGCTGAGCCAACCGGCCAGGGAAGTTAATTTATTAATGTTTATAATTATGTTATGGTTACATAACAGATTAACATTATAGGAAGCTAGGTGAAGGGCATTTGTACTATTTTTGCAATTTTTATGTTTAAATTAATTTCAAAATTAGAAGCTATTTTAAATTAAAATTTAAAAATTAAAAGCAAAATTATGAAAACATACAGAATATACAATTCAGAATTACATAAAATAAAAAATGAAGTTTTAGATGCAAAAATAAGATGCACTTAAATAGTGTCTAATCTTTTTTTAAAAGAAAAATACAAATATAGTATTTCTTCTAAATTACTAGCCATACAAGGAATTTTTATTCTATCATTTCTTCAATTTTGCTACCCTAAAATAATTTCTTATTTCTTTGGAACTTTGAGGGAAACAAGAATCTCTGAATTTATCTTTTTTAATATTTCTTTGTATATATATATTTTTTATTAAAAAAATTTTTTTTTATTTTTTAATTTTTTATTTTATTTTATTTATTCATTTTAGAGAGGAGAGAGAAAGGAAGAGAGAGAGACAGAGAGGGAGAGATAGAGGAGAGACAGAGAGAGAAGATGGGGAGGAGCTGGAAGCATCAACTCCCATATGTGCCTTGACCAGGCAAGCCCAGGGTTTCAAACCGGCGACCTCAGCATTTCCAGGTCGACGCTTTATCCACTGCGCCACCACAGGTCAGGTTGTATATATTTATTTTTAAAATTTTTATTTTTACAGATTTGAGAGAAACATTAATTTGTTGCTCCACCCATCCATTCATTCATTTGTTGTTATTCGTGCCCCGATTGGGAATCAAACCCGCAACCTTGGTATATTAGGACCACACTCTAACCTACTGAGCCACCTGGCCATGGCTTCTTATATTTCTTAAATCACCTCTCCCTTGATATCCTTTTTGTTTTAAATTTTATTTTGAAATTAAATTAATGGGCTGACATTGATCAATAAGAATACATTAGTTTCTGGTAAACATCTCTAAAGCATTTGAACTGTTGACTGTGTTATGTGCCCATCACCTTTTGAAATATTCAGCTTATTCTTCCAGTATTGCTAATTTGCTCTTCATCAAAGTCCATTTGCTGTTTAGACCATCTTTTAACTTTACTATCTTCAACTAGTTCTTTTATATAGAAATTAGATGCAATATTCTCTCATAATCCTCCGGGGATATTCTGTGTAAGAATTAGATTTAAAAAAATACATGTAAGGGGCTTAGAATAATGCCTGACACCACATACAGTATGCACTAAATACTATAATTATTATTTCCAAGGTCTTCCTGTTTACTCTAATAACTATTTGGTTGGTTGGTAGTTCTTTTGTTGATTGGTGCCACCCTTTCATGGTATTGGTCTTCCTTGGTTGTTTGGTGGTTTTGACTTTGTTCCCATCTTGGTATTCCTTGTTCTCTGTGCATGATGCTGTTTCTGCTTATCATAGTTTTCTCTGATGATTGTGAGGGAGGGATAATATGTAATCTTGAACAGGGCATGCCATTGGCTAATATTCTGGATGTGAAATTAGGCTTCCTTACCTGGATGTAGCCACCTGGGGTACTGCCTGCTGGGAAACTGCCCCAAATTTCCAGATTCACTATGCCAGGCTCAGGGCAAATACCATTCCAGGGTACCCTTAGCTTTAAAGGGTGAGTGAAGGGAGAAGCCAACCCAACCAGAGATTTCAAATTCCACTCCCCAAACAGTTACCCTTTATGATTATGCTCTTCATCCACTGTGACCCTCCCAAACCCCTGTATCCATTGTCTCTGAGCTTGAAATCTGACTCTTGCTCTGCCAAACTCATTCCATCTGCCTTCTAACTTTCAGGGAATTATCAGAATTCCAAATCTGCTAGTAATCTTGGGCTCCAATAAACTTGAGCCATGCTTTTTTTTTTTTTTAACAAATCTTTTTTATTTTTATTTTATTTATTCATTTTAGAGAGAGAGAGAGAGGAGAGAGAGACAGGGGGGAAGAGCTGGAAGCATCAACTCCCATATGTGCCCTGACCAGGCAAGCCCAGGATTTCGAACCGGTGACCTCAGCATTTCCAGGTCAACGCTTTATCCACTGTGCCACCACAGGCCAGGCTGAGCCATGCTTTTTTTTTTTAAAAAAAATTTTTTTAAAGATTTTATTTATTCATTATAGAGAGGGGAGAGAGAGAGAGAGAGAGAGAGAGAGAGAGAGAAGGGGGGAAGAGCAGGAAGCATCAACTCCCATATGTGCCTTGACCAGACAAGCCCAGGGTTTTGTGCCAGCAACCTCAGCATTTCCAGGTTGACGCTTCACCAACTGCGCCACCACAGGTCAGGCATGTTTTTTTTTAAAACAACTCTGTGCCTAGATCACCTGATAAACTCAGATTCATGCATTAAGACTCAGATTATTTTTTCTCTTCTTTGATTCATAATTAATAGTATTTTTTTCTCTGAACTCATATAGCTCCTGAATATACCTTTATTGTTCATTTACAAATGGCTACGTTTCCCCTACTAAATTGTGAAGAAATTAATAAATGAAGGATACACTCTCCAGGTTATTAGTGTGTCTACCAGATTATTTATCTTAGATGGTTTTACTAAGCAGTAATTCACATTTGTATGCTTTTTAAAAAACAAAAATTATATCACTAACATTTGGAATTTATGGAATGAAAAAGGTTTAACTTGTGGTATCATGAAGAAAATAATTGAGATGACCAATCCTAGGAAAAACAATTAGGATGGAGATAACTTATTCTATTCTAAAGAACAGACTTTTAACACTAGACAAGTTAATGCTAACTCAACATTATTCCTATGTATTCATTGGGAGAAGAGTAATAGATGAAACACTGTGGGCTTTGTAGTTAGGGAAATGTGATTTGGAATTTTAGGTTTGCTACTTATAAGCTTTGGATAAGCAACCTGAACACTCTGAGATAGTAGGAAGCAGCCTTCTAAAAGGGTTTACAGTGATCTCTGCTGCCTGGTATTCATACCTTTGTGTAATCCTCTCCTCTTGAGTGTGAAGTGAATATAGCTATTATTATTTTTTAAAATAATCAATAGAAACTTATTTCTCACAGTTCTTTTGGAGTCTATGAAGTCCAAGATCAAGGTGCCAGCAGATTCAGTGTCTATCGAGAGCCTGCATCCTGGTTCACTACGGACTGGCTTTTAATGAACACAAGAAAATTGATAGAATAACCCTTCCAAAATTAGGTTATAAGATTGTGACTTCTATCTTACTATCATCTCTCGCTCACTTTGATGAAGCCAGCTAGCATGTTGTAAGCGGCCTTACAGAAGTCAGATCTATAGCCACTTGGTCAGTGAGATATAGGTAACCTGGACTTGGTACTGTAAGCTGAAGACAGTAGGGGGATGTTAAAGACACAACTTCACTTTTTTCTCAGTCTTGTAGGACTGAGCCTTTAACCTGTAGGATTTGACACTTTCTCCAGATGATGTCAGAATTGAATTAAATTGTAGGATACCTAGTCAGTGTCCACCAAGAAGTGGAGAATTGCTTGGAGGTGTTGAAAAAAAATAACATTGGAAAACAGAGAATTACTCCTTTTTTCTTTTCAAACTATAAGAGCAAGTTTATTTAGAAAGTCACCGAGGTAGAAGGGAGCCATAGAAGAAATGGGGTCAGGAAACAAGTTAGAGAGGCAAAAGAATGGATCCTTGGGAGTTTAGGAGAGACTAAAGCACCTGCAGGAAGAGGAGGGACAACAGGAAAGGCACAGGCATGACCTAGAGATGGAGAGTGCTAAATTACTCCTTTTATAGATGAAGACACTGAGGGTCAAAGAACTTAAAAGAGACTTGACCAATGTTCTATAACTAGGAAATGTCAGAGCCTAGATTTAAACCTAGTCTTTCCCCATCATTACCATGCCAATTCAACACTTATTTAATGAGCAATTATTAGGTGTCAGGCATTATTCTAGGTCCTGAGAATAGAGGTAAGTCAAGGTCTCTGCTCTCATGGAGCTTATATTCCCTTTTACTATAAAATTGGATATAAGAATTTAAACATTTTACTAATTACATCTTTCCTATGTTTATTCTGGATTAATGTGCTTTTAATACTTTATGACTTGCAAATTCAACATTTATTTTATCACCAACTTTGTTCTAATTTAAGTAAATTTCACTAGCAGTGATATAATACAAGGCAGGGAGGCATGCTTGTGTCTCAGTACTTGACTGGCTAAATACTAAATAAATGCTCCATACATACTCCAAACAATTCTTCATTGATTTTCATAGCAGGGTTTGTGCCTTGAACTTCAGGCCTTTGTTTCATAAGCTCTATCCATGTTTTGGCAAAAAGGTTAGTTGATAAAGTCTACTTTTTTACCTTGACTACAGAATTAAACAAAAATAGACTAGGTACAGGCCCTGGCCGGTTGGCTCAGCGGTAGAGCGTCGGCCTAGTGTGCGGAGGACCCGGGTTCGATTCCCAGCCAGGGCACACAGGAGAAGCGCCCATTTGCTTCTCCACCCCTCCGCCGCGCTTTCCTCTCTGTCTCTCTCTTCCCCTCCTGCAGCCAAGGCTCCATTGGAGCAAAGATGGCCCGGGCGCTGGGGATGGCTCTGTGGCCTCTGCCCCAGGCGCTAGAGTGGCTCTGGTTGCAACATGGCGACGCCCAGGATGGGCAGAGCATCGCCCCCTGGTGGGCAGAGCCGGGTGGATCCCAGTCGGGCGCATGCGGGAGTCTGTCTGTCTCTCCCTGTTTCCAGCTTCAGAAAAATGAAAAAAAAAAAAAAAAAAAGACTAGGTACAGTTTATTGCTGTTGCACAATTTAAGTAGTGCTGGACTTATTTGATGCTTGCATGAACACTGTGAGAATCCACTGGCAGTCAATTTATTGTGAAATTAGTTTCAAGCCCGCAACAGACCAGAACTCAACATTGTATATGACTGAGCACTGAAGCCCTGAGAATTGCTTGTTTTCTAGAATATACATTTTGTCTGTCAGAAAAATATTTGCTTCCAAAACCCTCCTGAAAAAGGATATTGGCTTAGTTCCTGATGACAGCTATGTGGTAGGTTTATAGTGCTTTGATATATTATACAGTAGTCCCCTCTCTTGAGGTTTCACTTTCCTCAATTTCAGTTACCCACAGTCAACCGTGGTCTGAAAACATTAAACTTCCCCTATCATCAACATTCTGTTCTTGACATCCTACTATCAATATCGCCATGGCTCCATGATCCAGGATCACCTGAAGCAGATGATCCTCCTCCTAATGTATCATCAGAAGGTCCATAATAGTATAATGCTATGCCACAATGCCTATGCCATTCACCTCCCTCATCTCATCATGTAGGAATTTTATTATCACACATTATCACAAGAAAGGTTAGTACAGTGCAGTAAGATATATTGAGTATATTCACATAATTTTTTCTACAGTATAATTTTATTTGTTCTACTTTACTATAAATTATACTAACTTATTACTGTGCTAAATTTATAAACTTTACCATAGGTATGTATGTACAAGAAAAATAGGGTTCAGTGCTATCCTCAGTTTCAGGCATCTGCTGGAAGACTTAAAATGTATCCCTTTTGGATAAGGGGGGACAACTGTATGTATATTTAATAAAAGCTGTGACAGATACTTAAAAGTGAACTGCTGTTAAAATAAGTGTATTCTAGAGTGCTTCCTGAAATGGGTGCTTGGTTGAGAAAAAAATTGTGAATCAATGTTGCTGGGAACCTTTTAAGAACTCTGAAAAGCGTAAGAGGCTTTGACAACATACCATGACATTTTACTTCATATAAGAGATAATATCTAACCTTTTCATTTATACATGTAGAATAGCAACAATAACATGTTGCATTTTAAAGGTCTTTTTCTAAACCCTAAGTACCTCTTAAGTCAGGGGTCCCCAAACTTTTTACACAGGGGGCCAGTTCACTGTCCCTCAGACCATTGGAGGGCCGGACTATAAAAAAAAACTATGAACAAATCCCTATGCACACTGCACATATCTTATTTTAAAGTAAAAAAAAAAACAAAACAGGAACAAATACAATATTTAAAATAAAGAACAAGTAAATTTAAATCAACAAACTGACCAGTATTTCAATGGGAACTATGCTCCTCTCACTGACCACCAATGAAAGAGGTGCCCCTTCCGAAAGTGCAGCGGGGGCCGATAAACGGCCTCAGGGGGCCGCATGTGGCCCGCAGGCCGTAGTTTGGGGACCCCTGTTCTAAGTGTTAGGCAGTTAATTCTTCCATAGCTGTAACATGATTAGATAACCTAATGCAGAATTAATTGCCTAACACCTATGAAGTACTCTGGAAATGGACATCCATAATTATTTTAAAAATATTGCTTTAGTAACGTGGAGAAAAACCCTGGAATAAAATATCATTGTCATTCCAAGCCAACCTAGTGTTGTAGCATTCAGACCAGAGTTTCCCTTACATATTTTGTACAGGGAGCTAGGACTACTTTTTTATATGAAGTCTTAAAATCATCTGGAGGAAGTTGAAAAATTAGGTTAAAACAATAATTCCAACAGTAAACTTGTCAAGGGCTGAGTCTCTTTTATTCCTCTACCAACTAAGAATTAAGGGATTTTCTTTCTTCAGAAATATGGAAAGGATGGGGAACATTTACGGCAGCAAAAAGAACATGGTGTTAGCAGCCAACTTGAAGAGTTACTAGATGAGGATTGGAGACTCAACATTCATACCTCCATTCAATAAAAACGCCAAGTCTGGGCACTTTTATAGATCATAGGCTTTTGACTGATTAATGCACTACATTTCCTTATGACAAAATAAATGCCATTAAATTTTGCATGTTCCTAAATTTAGATGGCTGTCAAATTTGTGCCACAAGGAGCCTGACATGGTGCCAAATGAATGAAGAGGCCTAATTTCATAAGAATGTAGATGGAGAATCTTTCAACAAATATGTACACTTTTCAAAGTAGAGTCTCTAAAGTTCTGGGTCTCCTCAGAAGTAATGAAGGCCCCAGTATTATCCAAACTTTGAGCTCTTCAAAAGAGTCTTATGTAGGTGGATAATACTCTATCTGGACTAATGGATCTAAAACACCTGTATAATAGCTCTTCCCTCAATGCTCTCACATATTTACAAATATTCCTTGGAGGCAGTAACCTAACCTGCAACACCTTCTCCTGCTTGAGAACCACAATGGCCTCCTATTGTACTTGAAATAAAATCCAAACTCCTTATAGTAGCCTCCAATATCCTAAGGAATCTAGATCCTTCCTCTTTGATGACTACCATGCCCATGGTACTCTTTTCCCAGACATATTCATCTTCCTATTCCTCAAACACACCAAGCTCTTTCTGTATCAGAGTGTTTGCCTTTGTTTTCTGTCTATCTGGAATCTTTTTTCCCCAATCTTCATTTGACTGGCTTCAGCTCAAATGTCCATTTTTTGAAGTAAACTTCTCAAATTAACTCAGTTAACCCTCAAAACTCTGACATTAACTTGTTTTATTATCTACATAGCAATCATAGTTTGTTTTGCCCACTAAGATGTAAACTTTTTAAGAATTATGGTCCTTTTACTCCTTTTTCTTAGTATTGATATAGATTCCATCTAAATTTGGTGTTTCTTTCAGCATATCTACAGAATTTTAGGAAGAGAGTCAAATGTAGGCATTTAAATTACCTTAAACCTTAAGTCCAAGCCTGTTTGGGGAAAGGTTTATTTTACTGAAGGGTGGTTGTCAAGAAAGTCATGCTACAGTCATTAAACTAAATGTTAATGTCATTAATGCTAAAATGTTTTGAGATTTTGCCTTGTCAACACAACTCTTTTGAGAAGTTAAAACAATCCTTTAAGGAACTTGCTTACAACTTTGACGGAAAGCAATTTTTAAGATAGAGGACTACTCACACTATTTCTGGCTGGTTATTTCTCCCACAAAGCATATAATTTATTATAGATGTAAAAATTCTCATATTTACCAGTTTTTTTACAAATTAAAAGTGAAGAGATTTATTTTCAAGGTTAATTTGTAATTTGAATTATATACCTGATTCATAACTAGTCCAGCCTAAGCTATTAAGTAAAATTCATGTATTATCAAGTTGTTCCACTAGGAGAAATAAATTATATTAAAATGTAATAATGTCAAAATATGTGCCACTTAGCTTCTGGTTATGAAATATTACCAGTGGCAGTTTTAAGTAGTAACACTATGGTAGATGGCTGAACCACCAGAAATCAGACTATTTTAGTTTGGGATGGCACTCATCTCATCACTGCAGCTAAGTTTATCAATCAATTCTAGTTTTATATTGCTTTCCCCTTGGACCACTATATTAGATGATTTTGTCTATGGTAATAAAAAACCCAATATGACATGTCTTAAACATAAAGGGCAGTTATTGGCCTAGTTATCAAAAGACTTAAAGGTGGAATAGTGATCAAGTGTGGTTCAATCAGGGCTCTGTAGTTTCATATCTAATTTTTCTGGTTCTGTCCTCTTCTGTGTTGGCTTTCTTCCCATGCTGGTAGCCAGAGAGATGCAGCAATCCCAGGCTTCTTAAGTACACAGGACATAGATCTCTTTCTAAAGAGAGAGGAAAGGTCTTTTCTCAAAGTCCCTATAATACTGCTCTTGCTTTTCACTAGCTTGTACTGGGTCACATGCTATTCCTGGAGCAATTCCTGTGGCTACAGTAATACTATGCCTTAATAGGCTCAGATCCAAGATCCTGAACAATTTTTGTAAGAGCAATAGCATTACTGTACACTCACCAGGGCTTTTCAAATGGCGGTGGATCGTAACATTAAGAATGGATCCTGAGGCCCTGGCCGGTTGGCTCAGTGGTGGAGCGTCGGCTTGGCGTGCGGGAGACTACTAGCTTAAGATAAAATTTCCAAAGCTGGAGTAGAGTTAGAATTGCTTAACTATATGGATTATGTAGGGGGAAAATGTATACTTGGAAAGAAAATGAAGGCATGATTTGAGAGAGAAAAATAGATGCTGGGAATATAGTCAGCAATTTCCACAGCAGCCTGCCTGATATTTCAGTTTCATAACCAAACATATTGTAGTTTTTCCAATCTTTTCTAAATTTCAAAGTACGTCTCCCTCCTGGAAAAGCACTTCATTCCTCCACCCAATAAGTGGAGGAATCTCATGATGAGAGAGATGTTTCTCTCTAAAATCAGTAAATAAAGTTTTAAAAATTATCATACATCTTATAATTTGATTGCTGGAAAGCATTGTGGTAAAAGATTGAAAAAGCTTGGCTTCTAGGAATAAAGTATTTTAAATAATAGAGCACATCTTACCATTGTGCTAGCCTTTATTTAGGTTTAAATTTTGATCTTATTTGAGAAAAACTTTAGGGCTCCTTCTTGTTCAACCCCTTTCATTTAATAAATGAAGAACCTAAGGTCTGGATGAACTAATCTAAGACAATTAGTTGCAGAACATCTCTCTTGATACCTGCTTCAGAATTCTTTCCATTGCACTAATTAACAGTGCAGTTATAGTAACTTTAAAAGATGAAAGTAAATAAACATGCTAAGTTTCAGAGGCACCTAGGTATACATAGCTGATGGAATTTTTCAAGAGTTGTAGGTGAACTATATTTTAGGGAGTAAAACTGCATTTTTAAGGCAACAAGGGGGCTTATTAAATAAATGCTTTTGAAACTTTTGATAGGCAAAGAATAGTTACTGCCTTATCTGTTTAAGTAAAGCTAAGGATTTTAAAGCTAATAATGTTGTATGAATTGTATTTCACATCAATACTTCACCCTTAAGGCTAGGAAATTCCACTAGCACTTTCTGTATCAGAAATTTGCTAAGTTCTATCTGACCAGGTGGTGGTGCACTGGGTAGAGCTTCAACCTGGGATGTTGAGGACCCAGGTTTGAAACCAAGGTCACCAGCTTGAGATCTGGAATTATAGACATAACCCCATGGTCACTGGCTTGAGCCCAAGGTCACTGGCTTGGCTGGACACTCCCCTGCCACGGCCCTGGTCAAGACACATAGGAGAAGCAATCAATGAACAACTAAAAGTGCTGCAACTACAAGTTGATGCTCATCTCTTTACTTTCCTGTCTCTCTCAAAAATTTAATAAATTCTGTAAATGATCCAAAATATATACAAGATACAATTTGTATAGTAGCACAAGATTGACACAGGAAATAATCCTCATTAAGAAATCAAGACAGACCTGATCAGGTGGTGGTGCAGTGGGTAGAGCACTGACCCGGGAAACTGAGGACCCAGGTTCAAAACCCCAAGGTTGCCAGCTTGAGCCCAAAGGTTACTGGTTTGAGCAAGGGGTCACTGGCTCACGATCAAGGCATGTATGAGAAAGCAATCAATAAACAACTAAAGTGATGTAACTATGGGTTGGATTGGTGCTTCTCATCTCTCCCTTCTTCCTGTCCTTGTCTCTCACTTAAAAAAAAAAATCAGACCATTCCAATTAATCGAGAATCAGAAGTGGAAAAGTCCTGCCTGGCTGGGTAACTCAGTTGGTTAGTGTCCTCCCAAATACGCCAATGTTGCAATTTTGATTTCCGGTCAGGGCACATACAAGAATCAACCAATGAATGGATAAAGAAGTGGAACAAGTTGATGCTTCTTTTTCTCTCTTCTTCTCTCTCTAAAATCAATAAAAGAGAAAAGGTGGAAAAGTCTTTTTATGGGTTGGACACATTAGGGGAATTTTACTATTTCATGCACAGGCATGTAGGGTAGCTATCATTTGAGGGTGTCATGATAACATTATTTAGATTATTATAAAACAGGTGAGCAATTATCAAGAACCCAAGCTGGGGCCTGACCGGGCAGTGGCACAGTGAATAGAGCGTTGGACGGGAACCTGGAGAACCCAGGTTCGAAACCCTGAGGTCGTCAGCTGAGCGTGGGTTCATCTGGTTTGAGCAAAGCTCATCAGCTTGGACCCAAGGTCACTGGCTTGAGCAAGGGGTCACTCGGTCTGCTGTAGACCCCAGTCAAGGTACATATGTGAAAGCAATCAATGAACAACTAAGGTGCTGCAATGAAGATTTGATGCTTCTCATCTCTCTCCTTTCCTGTCCCTATCTATCCCTCTCTCTGTCAAAAAACAACAACAAACAAAACAAAACCCACACAAGAAAACACAAAAAACCCAAGTTGGGGAGGGTTTGGATAAGAGATTTAGTAGCAGATAGTAGGGTTCCAGACAACAGACCTGAGTTCAAATGCAGGAATCTAGACTCTCAGAGGTTAGGAAAAAAAATTGTAAAGCGCAAGAGGTCATTATATTAAGAGGCTGACATCCTGGATAGATAAACTAATCAAGAGCTCAGGGTCTGCAATCATATAAGGGGTCTAGTTATCAGTCTTCCAGATGTAGACATTATGGCATTATACATGCTTCTCAAACTAGGGTAGATTTAATTCTGGAATTAAGTGACAAAAAGTACTGCATGTATGATATTTTTATTTATTTATTCATTATAGAGAGGGGAGAGAGAGAGAGAGAGAGAGAGAGAAGGGGGAGGAGCAAGAAGCATCAACTCCCATATGTGCCTTGACCAGGCAAGCCCAGGGTTTTGAACTGGCAACTTCAGCGTTTCCAGATTGACGCTTTATCCACTGCCCCATCACAGGTCAGGCTGCATGTATGATATTTTTGAAAAATTAATTTTACTTGAGAGTAATTTAATCACCCTTTTTTAACATTTTTATTTTAAAATAAGCAATCATACTTTGAAATAGCTGATTTTGGGTGAATTTAGAGGAAAACCCCCACAGGATTTCAAAGAAATGCTCAGATTTTAGTAGGATGTTTTAGCTATCCTTCCAAGTCACTATTTGATGTTATTAAAAAAATTTGAAAGGCAGTAACTACAAAAAGTACTGCTCTGGAAGAGATCCATTTTAAACTGAGTTCTGCTATTTATTATGTGACCTTGGCCAAATTAAAAAATTACTTAATCCTTAGTATTGTTTTAAAGATTATATATATTGATAACATACAAGTACCTGGTAAAGTACGTGACAGATAAATAGGTGCTTAATGTGACAAAGGGAAAAATGCATGGACTAGAGGTGCTTAATCTTGCTGCCTCAGATTAACTCAGATCCTGTCACCTGGAGGGCGGTTGAGTTTCCAGAGAGAATAAAAACTAAAACTGTGTGAAGTTTAACTGCACATAGTTGGATATGGCAGGGAACTAATGTATCTTGCCTATCTATTTATTCCTGATCCCCCACTGTTGGAAGCTTTTTATACATTCTCATTTAATCTGAATCCTTCACAGAAGGCATGTAAAAATTATTTTAGATGAGATAACAGGTTCAGGAAAGCTCAAGTGCCCAATGTTAAATAGCTAGCTGAGCAGTAGTAGAGCAGGTACCTAAATCTACTGATTCTTCCACATTCTGCTTCTGCCTTAGTGAGGGGAAGTACCGCTATTCCCCAAAAAGGGAGACAGGTTTGAAGAAGTGAGATTAAATAAATAACGGTGATCTACAGTAGCTCTTGATTAACACTGTCGGTGATCTGTGTTGTGAAGACTAGAGATAGGAATGTCAGTCAGAAATTTTTATAGTATTCTAAGAATAAACTGATCAAGGTTTTGAGTCTAATCATCTTCAAGTATAGTGAAGTCTCATTAATTTAGACTACAGTGTATGGAATTTGCAATAATGTAGGAACTGAGAAATAAAGAAGATACCTGAAAATGTTTTTCATACTTCTTCCCCTCCTCCCCAATAGTTCAGCTTGGATCAGAGTTATGACATTCTTAGTAACGTCTACCCAACCAACAGCTACACTGAATTCTAGGTAATAGTATAACTGAGCCAAAATCATAAAGGGTAGCATTCTATAAACATGCAGAATATGTACATGTAACATATCGTGCCCTATTTCAGTTTTTTGTTTGCCTTCCACATTTTTTCTTCATTGAGCATCACTTCAGTAAGGTCTTTTGTCAATAACAGATACACAGAGCTGGATAAAACCCTATAAACTCAATCCAACTGGGAATCATGAGACCACCAGATGTCACAGTTGAGGCAGACACAAAATATAAGGCCAAAATACAAAGATATAGAGAGTGAAGGTACCTAAGATAAATTAAGTCAAAGTGTTGAAAAGCAAACAGCAATTCTTCAGGAAGCAAGAAGGGGAAGAAATAGTTTTTTTGAGACCCGAAAGCATCAGTGTAATGTTCAGGGAATGGCAGGAGATCCCATGTGATTGGTGGGCTGCAGGGTAGGCACAGCTTGCAAGATTGGTAGGGATTAGATCCTAAAGAGGTACATTATATTAAGGAACTGGGACTTTATTTTGTGAATCAAAATACAGTTATGACCATGGAACTCTCTGAAATTATAATGTGAAAATGAAATACCAATAATAATACACATTTAAAATTCTGATTTGCTAGTTTTCTTAGAATCTAAGAAATATAAAAAATGTGAACAATTTTATTTAAAATCCCCAAATGCCAGAGATAAAGTAAATCATCTTTTATTTTCATCTTATATTTGGTTATCATGAGACATGCAAAACCCTTCCATTTTAATGAGAACAGTGTTTTTGTGTCTTTTTATCACATATACGCTTAATATTAGGTGTAATGTTGCTAAGTCGGATCCGCATATGAGGAGCAGCATCAAGTCTTTTCCTATATTTCGTTTTTGTTGCAGCATAATATGAAAATCCTGTTTCACACAGGTGCATTGTAGCAAAAGGAAGAAGTACACGAACTGCACGCCTTGCAACGCTTGGGTACTCTTGAATTAGGCTACTCCAAAAATCATTTAGGGAAAGTTCACTGAAATTTTGTTTCACTTGAGAATCAGATGTTAAATCAATCAGGCTCTCATAGTCCCGTGCTACTAACGAGGCTGGTTTAACAGTTACTGTAAATGGATTTCTAACCCAAGCATTATTGTCATTTGTTACAGGAAAGTATTTTAACAGAGTAGAACGCAAACCCCTTAGGTGCTGTACAATGGCACTGCAAATATCTTTATCAACTGTAGAATTAATTTCAGTCAAAAAGTCACTGAGTGTAGGAAAACAATCAAAGTTTTCTTCTTCTACAGATGATGCCCAAAATGCCAATTTTCTTAACAATGATGACATTTTATCAAATACTGTAAAAACTGTCACATTTTTTCCTTGCATTGACAGATTAACTTCATTTAATTTAGTAAAAATATCTGCAAGATATGCAAGTCTTAGCAGCCAAGATAAATTTGTTAAACAATCAGATAGTTGAAAAGCAGAATCCATGAAAACCAACAGTTCACGACGAAGCTCAAAAAGTCTTACAAGAACTTTACCTCGGGAAAGCCACCTCACCTCTGTATTTAGAAGAAGTGCTGTATGCTGGGCACCCATTTCTTCACATAAAATTTTTAGTAGTCTGGATTGATGTGGTCGAGCTTTAATATAATTGATGATTTGTACGGCCTGATCTAGCACATTTTTCAGAGATGTAGGCATTATTTTAACTGCTAGTGCATGTCTATATAATAGGCAGTGACTACTGGTACTTTCAGGAGCCACACACTTTATCAAGGTGACAGCCTCAGCAATTTTCCCGTCCATTGCTCTAGAAGCATCACTACAAACATCAACACATTTTTCCCATTCAATTTCATGTTTCTGCATAAAACTATTTATGCAGTTGAAAATTTCTTTACCAGTAGCATTACTTTGCAAAGATTCACATAAGAGTAGGTCTTCCTCGATAGACTTATTAAACTGATAACGAACAAATACAAGCAGCACAGCAAGTCCTGAAACATCAGCCGATTCATCTAGTTGCAGTGAAAACCCATCACAGATTTTCAGTCTACAAACAAGCTCTTCTTCAATGTCAGCAGCTAGATCCTTAATTCGACGTGCAATGGTACTGTTTGATAGTTGTACTGCATCTATTTTTTTACTGTATTGTTCGTCAAACATCCTCATCACGACATCTTTTGCACAAGGTTTGATAAGCAATTCTCCAACAGTATGAGCCTCTCCACTCAGGGCGATATGGTAACTTACATTGTACGATGCCTCTGTAGCACTTTCATTATCTGTATTGACAATTTTAGGTGCTGGGGGCTTATTATTTTCAGGCGAATCAAGATGTTGTTTGAAAAAGCTTATGTCTTTGTCTTTATATGCAGCATGCTTAGTTTCCAAATGTCTTCGAAGCTTACTAGGGGCCAAAGAGCTATTTGATAAAATTTTCTTACATAACACACACTGAGCATGAGGTGCATCTCTATTTCCAAAGTAAGTAAATCCAAAAGACAAATAGCTTTCATCATATTTTCTTCTTTTTGGTTTCTTACTAAATGTTATTTTGTTGGAACTGGATATAAATTGGACCCTGGAAAGCTCATCTTCTGATTTTTTAGAAACTGAAGGCTGTAATTGTTCATCTTCACTTGGTAATATTCCAACATTTTGATCATTTGTTTCAGACACAATTTGATAAAAAGATTCTACTTCTTGTTTAAGACTTCCTTGTTTCGGCAATAGATCCATAGGCAATGTATTTGTGGTACAAAACATGGTTAGTTTAGAATAAACATTGAGTATCACAAATTTGTTGAAATTATAAGACAGGATACATAGAAGATGAGCAATCATCAAAGAGATGATATATAGCAACACATCAGTTAATTTGTAAATGCCTATGCATCAATGCGTTGATGGAACATCACACGTTCGTCTATCAGGTGATCTCTCATGCGATTTCCTGGTGCTCTCAGGTATGGCACACCTTTTCTTAAAGGCAGATTATCACATGAAAATAAAAGCTATAGAAATGAGTTTAGCAATCTTAAACTTATATTTTAATATAAACTATTAAAATCTATTGTTAGCATTGACCTTTTTTTCTTGGATTACTTATTAACTTAAAGAATATTAAACTGTGTAAAACACAATATGGGAACCATTAGGTAAAGAAATAATGAAGATTTGATGAGTGTTTTTAAGGGACCTTGAAGACTATGTCCCATGGCAGGGATTGGCAAACTTTTTCTATAAAGGGATATATAGTAAATATTTTTTACTTTGAGTCATATGGTCTCTGTTGCAATGCCTCAGTTCTGTAGTTGTAGCATGGCAGCAGCCATAGACAATACATAAAAGAAGGCACAACTGTGTTTCAATAAATCTCTACTTACAAAACCCAAACCATCATAGGGCACAATTTACCAACCCCTTCTCATGGTATATTGGAATCTCATTTAGCTTTCTGAAACCTATTGCCATTAGATACATTCATTGTTGATACTTTTATACATCTGAAGGTTGCTTTCAGGGCTAGCAACTAATATAATATGCTGTATTAAAAACACACAAACAGTTCAAGTTTTGCAAGACACAGAATTCTGCTGTATCTTAAATACTGTGTGTTGACACTGAAAATAAATTGTAGACCAAAAATCAGCTACTAGTTCTCTGAACTTAAAATTACATAATTTATATTACCCAAATTAAGACATTCAAAGTCAAGTAAGTACATTTTACTGATTATTCTGTATCCCATTATACTATAGATGAAAACTTAACCAAGACCTAAAGAAGACATAAATTCTAATTTTAATAGGTTTATTCCTCATATAATTTTTAAAAAATATAATTAAAAGGAAGGGTAACACAAATTTTGGGACCCCTAAAGAATACTACTAGCTTTGTAAGTTAAGAAATAAGACTTTAGTACCTCTCCAGATACAGCTACTTGTGATTTAAACTTTTATAATTTGGCTACAGAGTAAGCTTTGTAGTCCCATATTAGATCCTGAATGAAATTGGTCCTCCCATTACCAGCCAGAGGGTAAGATACCTGAAACGAGGCGTACTCCCTTCTGGAATCACACTCTCCACCTTGGCAGTTTGAAATGCAGACTCTTCAAAAGAATAAAATTAATGGATGGGGTGGAAGGGGAGTAACCAATAGCCTAGAATGAGAAAAATTAAAATTAGACACTGCAAAAGCAGCACTAACTACATACCTCTAAGTTGATCATCCATTACAATTTATTTTAGATCCAGGCAGTGCAAATGATTCTTCATTGCAGTGCAGATCATGGACTGAAACAGAAGATGCTTAACATAGTAAATATGCTAATATTTTTTGTCCTGTTTAATACCTTGGTGATTTCATTGTTTTGAGGTGCTCCCCAATCCACCTGAGTTCATAGAAATATATTAGAAACTAAGCCTAAAATTTAAACGTACAGCCACACCTTAATTGTCTCTAACACTAAGCACTGAAAGCAATGTAGAACGAAAGCACTCTATACATGGAAGTGCTACATGAAACATGCCTTTCTGCTGTAACTACTTTTGTCCCCTCCATAACCAATTCCCAGGTTACTGCTTACCGAGCGATCACTGTTTACAATATGTCAATAACTGCTAAATCCCTCATATAGATTAGCTTATTTAATCCTCAAAACAAACCTGAGAGTCAGGGACTATCAATAAACCCACTTTAGCGATGAACAACTAGACAGAAGTCACGTGCTATCTTAACACATCTTTTAAGTGAAGAACTAAGAACAGAACCCATAAAGTTCGACTGTGCCTAGCCATTATTTGTGTTTCCCTGAATACTCTGAATTTCCCAAGCACTAAAATATCTGGTACAAGGAGCTGGATGGTGCAAGGAGAAATGGATTACAATTGCCAAAAAGTGGAGGATCTCAAACTAGCAGCAGCAGAAAGCCCTACTTCTCCATTATGGGAAGCAAAAGAGCAGTAGATTCTCTTCCCATAGTCCCTATTTGGATTTAGTAACAGAGAATTTCGTGGAGCTGCTGGTGGACCTAAGATTAGCATCCTTCTCTTCTAATGCCAGAGGACACAACGGAGCAGGAAGCCTGTTTTCAGGAAGGTGGGCCTCAGCCCCACCTGTTTGGAGGTGCTTCCCCAACCTCTGGAGGACAGAGTCTGGAGTCCCTAGAGAGCAAAGTTTCTATTCCACTCCCTGAAAAGGGGGGGTGGGTGGTGGCTCCCTCATTTTTTGTCTTTCGGGTTAAACTGAAAGGTAGCACAGTCCTTTCACTCTCACCATCAGGCGGTTCCATCCAGCTTTGAACAATACCCCCAGGGGCAGGAGTGCAGTCCATTCAGACAGGAGGTGGGCGCGCGCGCTGGGGGGGGGGGGGGGGTAATGTACACACCGCTTCCAGCACCTAAATGCTTTTAGCAACGGTCACCTACATGTGTGTCCCGGGACAGCGCCCCTCAGCTCCTCGTCACTGGAGCGCGATGCCCGCAGACCGCCACAGCTGGGTACACTTCCTGTTGGCGCCCACCCACGCCTGCACAACTCTTCAGTCGCGCCCCGGGACGGCCGCCTCAGCTAACAACCACATGAACACATCGCAGCACCCAACACTATCTTTCTACTTCATTCCCATCCGTGACGGAGAGAACAGTCTCCGCTGCGGCTGGGCTGCAGAGCAGCGCCGCGGTCCCCGGCCGAGCCTGCGGCCGCCATTTTAGACAGCTCACGGCAGCGGCCATTTCAGAGCGCACCGCTCAGCCGCCGGGGCGGCTCTGGTCCTCACCTTCACCGAGGCCTGAACAGGGTCAAGAGCCAGTCGTCGCGGACTGGGGTCAGGAGGGAGGTGGGGGAGAATGAAAAGTAAAACAGGAAAGATTCGGGGACAGGGTGATGTTCTCAGTTCACGGATATCGCCTATGCCACCTCCACAGAGCTCCGACTCGCGGCTGGCAGGGTCGCTCTTCTGAAAATAAATTTAGCACTCTGGAGCACCCGAAATTACGGTCTCCACGAGCGACTCCTCCGATGCCCAATCAGTGCCAGAGTTGCTCCCTGCCACCAATCCTCGTTGAGCAGTGGGGCGGGACCAAAGGAAAGGACCAAGCGCGGTTGAGGCATTCCCTAGGAGCAGCCAGGGCGCTGGGTTCGTCTGAGCTGTGAGGTTGAGGTCCGGTCAGGCGCTAAGCGATTGTTTTCAAACTTCCCTTGGTCGTTGTCAGGCCTCGTTTAGAATACAAATACATGGTGCTACTACAGAGAGGGTGTGATCCTGGAGGGCCGGACTGGACCCGAGAAATCGGCGTGCTCTCAGGGTCTGGTGCTCCGCCCAGGCGGCGGGGACTTGAGATTCGTAGTTCCACGGGGGTACGCGCAGATGGGAGAGCCGCTGCGGCTATCGCGACCTCTTTGTTCTTCGAGCCGCACCCCAAGCCCAAGTTAAGCAACCGCCTCCTCTTTTCCTTGCTTTCCCACTGGAATCCGCGCAGAAAGCTCAACCTCCTTTCCCTTTTCCTCCCCGGCGCGGGAGCGTCGGGCTCTTGCAGGCCTGGCTGAGAGCTGAGCCCGACGCTCTTTAGGGCGCCCCTCCCGCTAGAGCTCTTGGCTGGTGACCCCAAATGGGGTCGGAGAGGAAGGGAGAGCGGCGTCCCCGCAGTGTCCACGGGAAAGATCAAAGAGTGCCCTTGCTCTGTCTGGGCACCTCTCGCAAGCGGCCCCATCCCGAAGGGACGCCCGGCCGTCTGCACCCACCCGCCAGTCCTCTCCCAATACTGAGTTTGCTAGCTGCAGTATTCAGGTATTTTACACCATAGCTCTACTTTCTCCCCTCTTTTTAAACACAGCGTAGCAAAAGCCTTTGGGTTGTGTATTTTTCATTTTGTGGAATCCTTCGCGGAGACCTGGAGTCGGTTTTTCCAAACTGGCACTTTAAAATATTTACACTTCTTGGAGGGACTTGTTAAAGTACATTGTATTAAACGGTAGGTTCCATTGTTTGCAATATTTTAGCTTTTCGAGGCCCCGTAGAAATAGGTAAGTGAAAAGTGGATCATGTTTTCGTATCCTGCACCAATGACAGAAAGTACCCAACTTGTGGCCAAAAGCCGGGACAACTTTTATTTTCTTAAACATGCTTCTTTGATATGTAAATAAATTTGGTAGGCATCGAAAAAAGCTTAAACCTTACTTTAACACAATTTTCAGGACTGCTGCAGATGATTCCCTAGGATTGGTAATTAAGGTGACCAATCGCCCTCCTTTAGGGAGGACAGTGTCCTTTTGTAAGTTTTGTCCTGCCTGGAAAAGTGTCCTACATGCCCTCCTTTTTGATATTGGAAGACTAATCTATAAATGTCCATATTTGATCGATGCAGAGTCGATCCATTGCGTGTGATGTGATGTATTTGTATTTGACATGATGGTGTGTCAAGGATCAGTACAGGGCAGTCAGACGCGATTATGAGATGCATGTGCTCCACATGGAAGAAGACCTTGAGAGAGTGCACAATATACCAAGCCTGCAAATGGCCTTGTGTACTTCTTACTGAAACACCAGCACATATGACATTGTAGACTCACGATTATTTCTTTCTCAGTGAATATTCAACCATAGATAGGTAAGCACAATTCACATTTTATTCATTATCTATTTAATAATTTCCAAATATATATAATTTTATTTACAGGTATTTTCCCAAAATTTGAGTTTTAAAGTGGAGATCTAACCTCAAACCATATCTATTAATAACACATTTTGATTAAATAGTTGCATAAAACAGATGTTTTTAAATTAGAAAATGATAAATACACCCAAATATCACTCCAAATTAGTGGTTTTGTTTGATATTCAGTTTTACTAAATGAGTGCTTCTTTCTTACAATTATTACTAAAAATTAATAGGCATGTAAGCATAATTACAATATAAAATATTACAAATGTTTTTATTTTGCATTTGTCATATTATAGTGTATTATTGTTGCAATGAATAAAATGTTTCTTTTATTTACGATATTGCTTTCTTCAATTTATTTTTGTCTTCCTTTTTATTGTAAGAAAGTTGCTCACCTTATGATAATAGAAGCCAACATTTGCTCCTAAATTTTCTAAGGCCATCCATCTCAGCAACTTCCGATCTTTGCCTGTGTTAGACTTTCCATTTATCTTCCTTATTATTTTAAAGTTATTCCTGTTAAGTCTGTTTTATTTAAACTTTAACCACAAAAGTAGAAATCAATTTTGGGAAGGGATACAGTTTTACTTGAAGAGCAAAGAATTTCAACTTGTCTTTTCTTTTTAAAATTTATTTTAGAGGAAGAAAGAGAAACATTGATTTGTTGTTACACTTATTTATGCATTCACTGGTTGATTTTTTTTATTACTTTTGAGAGAGAGACACACACACAGGAAGGGGGAGAGAGAGAGAGATGAGAAACATCAACTTGTAGTTGCAGCACTTCAGTTGTTCATTGGTGGCTTCTTGTATGTTCCTTGACAAGGAAGCTCAAGCCAAGCCAGCGACCTTTGGACTCAAGCCAGAGACCTCGGGATTTTGAACTGGGAACCTCAGCATTCCAGGTCAACTCTCTATTAACTGCGCCAGTACCGGTCAGGCTCAGTGGTTGATTCTTGCATGTGCCCAGACTGGGATCAGACTTTCAGCCTTGGCATATTGGGTTGACTGTCTAACCAACTAAGCTACCTGGCTAGGGCTAAGAAATACATTTTTTAATTGCAGGAGTTGTCTAGCTTCATAATAATGTTGGAATAATATCCCATATTACCATGTTTTATATTTCAGAAAAACCTTTTACATATATGTTCCCACTTTAGTCTTCATACATCTTGTTTACATCTTCATGAATTTGGAAAATCTAAAACATTCAATTGATAACAAATTCAACTAAAGCAGTGGTTCTCAAACTTTTTGAAGTCGGGGCACATTTAAAATCCTACAAATAATTGTAGGTGCACTATATACAAATTTCTGAGAAATATGTTATAATAATTAAGTCAAATATTAAAGAAAAAATATAAAGTCCAAGCGTGCTTTTATGGTAATTAAATGAAATAAATACGGCAAAATTAGATTTATTCTGACATTAAAAAACTTTTATATTACATTTTTTGTTATGCTTTTTAGAATTCATAAAAAGGGTTAAAAATAAAAAAATGACAAAAAGTTATCTTTTTATATATATAGATATATTCTTAGTAAGATTTAGTAAATTCTGCAGGTCCCGGCATGAATGTGTTAAGTTTTTTCATTCTTGTGTTTATGAGAAACATAAGCCTGAAGTGTCCTAGTGATTTCTTCAATGTTTGAGCAGATATTTGAAAGGCAAACTCTCATTTCCTTGTCAATACATTGAAGAATTCCTCTCTTTTTACTCTTAATTGTGTTGAGTGCAGAAAAACCCCCACCATACATATTATCTTAACTTTACACCAAAGAATAGAAGAAACTTGCCTCTAGTCTTTCTAGGGAACATGGAGGGTAGTGTAAACAATCCAGCACCACAGCTTAACAGCCTTTTGCAACCTAATCGGGCAAGTGAGGTGGGGAGTTGGGCAGACTGTCAGTTTACAGCCAATTCCCCACACCTCTGTCCCCTAAAAATCTTAACTCCAAAAAACCTGTTGGTTTTTTTGGTCCCCAACAGGCACATATTTCTCTGGAATACCATAGGGCACACCTGGAAATTTTCTAGGGTGCACCTGTTTGCCCTGGCACATACTTTGAGAACCACTGAACTAAATAAAGTCAAGTCTAGAATTTAATCTAGGTCCTAAAATCTGAAGTCTGATAATTAAGGGGCTTGAAATGTGAGAACTTTTTCTGCAATTGCTGTCAATAAATTATTACATTTAATCTTAGCCAAGAGGCTGAGAAACAATGCTGTCAATAAATTATGACAGTTGTTAATGAGTGCCATTCTGACTGGTGTGAGGTGGTATCTCACTGTGGTTTTAATTTGCATTTCTCTAATGATTAGTGATGTTGAACATTTTTTTATCTGTTTATTGGCCATCTGTATGTCCTCTTTGGAGAAGTGTCTATTCATTTCTTTTGCCCATTTTTTGATTAGATTGTTTGTCTTCATGGTGTTGAGTTTTACAAGTTCCTTATAAATTTTAGTTATTAACCCCTTAATCAGACATATTGTTGAATATGTTCTCCCATTGTGTGGTTTGTCTTTTTATTCTGCTCATATTGTCGTTAGCTATACAAAAGCTTTTTAGTTTGATATAGTCTCATTTGTTTATCCTGTCTTTTATTTCACTTGCCCATGGAGATAAGTCAGCAAATATATTGCTGCAAGAGATGTCGGAGAGCTTACTGCCTATGCTTTCTTCTTAGATGCTTATGGTTTCATGACTTACATTTAAGTCTTTTAGCCATTTTGAGTGTATTTTTGTGAATGGTGTAACTTGGTGGTCTAGTTTTATTTTTTTGCAAGTACTTGTCCAATTTTCCCAACACTATTTGTTGAAGAGACTGTCTTTACTCCATTGCTGGCGAGGATGTGGAGAAAGGGGAACCCTCCTGCACTGTTGGTGGGAATGCAGACTGGTGCAGCCACTGTGGAAAACAGTATGGAGATTCCTCAAAAAATTAAAAATGGAACTGCCTTTTGACCCAGCCATCCCACTTTTTGGAATATATCCCAAGAACACCATATCACTGACTCAAAAAAAAAAAAAAAAAAAAAAAAGGATCCCCCATGTTTATGACAGCATTGTTCACAATAGCAAAGATCTGAAAATAGCCCAAGTGTCCATCAGTGGATGAGTGGATTAAAAAGCTGTGGTATATATATTCAATGGAATACTATGGGGCCATGAAAAGAAGGAAATATTACCTTTTGCAACAACATGGATGGACCTGGAAACTATTATGTTAAGTGAAATAAGCCAGGCAGAGAAAGAAAAATATCATATGACCTCACTCATTTGAGGAATCCAAGAAACAATGTGAACAATGGAATTGAGACAGAGGAGGGATCAAAGGGACCAGAGGAAAAGAGGACATAGGGAAAGGGGATGATAGGATGGGATAAACCTGAAGGGAAGGGGGAGGGTGATATTGGGAAGGGAGCAAGGGAGATGTTGAGGAGAATACGGGGGAGGGAGGATGCATTCGGAGCAACACTAGAATCTATGTAAACAATAAAATAAAATAAAAGAAAATAAATAAATTATATAAAACAATTGCTGAAATAGGTGAGAAAAAATATGGACAATGTAAAACTCAGACCAATAATGTTAATTTTATAGCTAGCATTTATAGACGCAAAGCCTGGGCCAGGGTCTTTATACACTTTTAATGTCATAACTCATTTACTCTTCACAACAACCCTATCAGATAATTATCCCTGTTTTACATATAAGGAAATTGAGCATGATTGGTAGATAACTTTTCCAGGTTCCCAAAGCTAATTGGTGACAGAGTCTACCTAGATTAGGTATAGTGTCCGGGTGCGATGTGTGCATACAAACTTATATTAGGTAGACAACTATTGTGGATAAGACTACAATAATGTATTAGCTAAGCAGGTAAGCCATTAAAAAAGAACTTGGTTTGACCTGACTTGTGGTGGTGCAGTGGATAGAATGTCAGCCTAGGATGCTGACAGCCTAGGTTCGAAATCCCGAGGTTGCTGTCTCGAGTGTGGGCTCATACGCCTTGAGCGCAGGCTCACTAGCTTGAGCATGGTGTCCCTGGCTTGAGAGTGGGATCATGTTGGCTCATGCTGGTTTGAGCCCAAAAGTTACTGGCTTGAAGGCCAAGGTTGCTGGCTTAAGCAAGGGGTCACTGGATTGGCTCAAGCCCCCTGGTCAAGGCCCATATGCGAAGCAATCAATGAACAACTAAAGTGAAGCAACTGTGAGTTGATGCTTCTCATTTTTTTTTCCCCCCATCTCTCTCAAAAAGGAACCTGGTTTGTTACCTGGGGTTCAGGTAAAATAACCGCTGGAAATAGTGACAAGAATTTTGAATGATATTCTACATTTGCAGCCTCAGTTGCTGTGAAAGTTCTGAGCAGTAATTCTCATGTTGGTTGCATGAATTCATTTGTGTTGCAGTTAGGTTTTCCAGAAGCAGATGATGAGACAAGGAGCCCTGGAGCCAGTACTGTAGGTCAAAGTGTCCGGTCCCTGGCCTTTATTCTCCTCCCTTTGCTGGTTAGCATATATGGGCCCTGGGAGGGGTAGGATTACAGCTGAATGAGCTGACAGCTGGAGGTCATCTAGGGCCACTGAGTGGAGCAGCAAGTCCTTTCATGAAGGAGGAGCTGCATGACACAACATCATGTCTGCCGTAATGTATATCCTTTAATGTAAAGGTGGTAAATTAGTATAGTTTTCATTATTTCTGTGAAAGTTATTATTGTGGTGGTGTGTGCCTTGTCATGTTTTAAGATGTATGAAACATTTATAAGAATTTTATGAACACATGTATGAAGTTGATTTATTGGCATTAGATTTAAAAGAGTTACAAAAATGAGCCTGACTGGTGGTGGCACAGTGGATGGAGTGTTGACCTGGAATGCTGAGGTCCTAAGTTTGTGTGAGGTTGCCAAAGGAAGGATGCACAGGCCTGATGAGTTTTTAAGAAATTTATTTATGCATATGTGAACAGAAGGGCTGTCCTAAAATGATGTCAGCCCCTAGTGGAAACAGCCTTAGCCTAGACAGGACAGAGTTTGGCAGTATTCCTGCTGCAGGGCAAAAATTTCTGTTACCTGTGGTGGTTAAACAATGGAGGGGGTGGTGATTAATGACAAGCAGCAGAATGTTCAGATAAGTGATGGAGAGATGACTAACTGGCAGGATATCCAAGGGTTGGAAGGGGGCAAGATATCAATCAGGATTGCTCAGGTGGAGAGTTACAGGAACTGCCATGGCAACAGGTCACCATAAGTTCAACTTGGCTGGCTGAGGCTTTTGGTAAGGGGCCCTGGACCTGAACCTAACAGTTTGAAACCCCAAGGTCACTGGCTTGGGTGCTGGCTCATCCAGCTTGAGTGCAGGCTCACCAGTTGAGTGTGGAGTCGCCGGCTTGAACAAGGGCTCATAGACATAACCCTATGGTTGCTGGCTTGAGCCCAAAGGTCGCTGGCTTGAGCTCAAGGTTGCTGGTTTGAGCAAGGTGTCACTGGGTAGGCTTGAGCCTCCTGGTCAAGACACATTTAAGAAGCAATCAATAAACAACTAAAGTGATGTAACTATGAGTTGATGCTTCTCATCTGTTTCCCTTCCTATGTCTTTCTCTTTCTCCCCCCACCCCCTCACACACACACACACACAAAAGTTACAAAAGTGCTTATAAAGATTTATTGGCGGATGTGAGGGCGATCTGGCTGCGACATCTGTCACCCCATTGATCGCCAGGGTTGATTCCAGGGTTGATTCGGCTGATCTGGCTGGCTAGGCAGGTGTCCCCTTCCTCCCTCACGGCTCCATGTGCATCCCTCCCGAAGCTGCACGCTCGGTCGAAGAGGACGACCTTCCCCGCTAGAGGAGAGGACCGTTCTTCGGTCAAGAGTATATGAGTAGCTGCGCTCCCCTGCTAGAACTCCAAACAAATCTCAAGATTTACTGGCTAAATGTTAGCTATATTGCATTTGTAATTATTATATAATTTAAAATATATAAGAAAATTTGGTTGAATACACAGATTATGTTAAATATTTAAGAAGTATTTAGTTAAGTTTATGAATTTGTTAAATCATAGTGAAAAATAAGTAAAAGTGTCCATATTTTTATTCAAAGATGGTGAGATTTATAAATATACTAACAAGATTTTTTTTTTTTTTGCAAGAGAGAGAAAGAGAAAGAGAGAAGGACAGTCAGGGACAGACAGGAAAGGAGATGAGAAGCATCAACTCATAGTTGAGATACTTTAGTTGTTCACTGATTGTTTTCTCATATGTGCCTTGACTGGGGGGCTCTAGCTGAGCCAGTGACCCCTAGCTTAAGCCAGTGACCTGTGGGATCAAACTAGCGACCATGAGGTCATGTCTATGATCCCACACTCAAGCCAGCAACCTTGGGGTTTTGAACTTGGGTCCTCAGCATTCCAGCCAGATACTTACCCACTGCGCCACTGCCTGGTCATGCTAGACTAACAAGATTTTAAAATTGAGCTTAAAGGCTTAAGAAATACATGTTTATAATTTTAACATGTTTTGCCTATTAATAAACTAGTCATGTCAATTATCAATTTTTATTGTAGCTTTTATTCACTCCCACGACTTTCACAATTCACTTTATGTGTTCACTGATTCTCAAAATTATAACGTAAGCCCTGACTTTCCACTTGAACTTCAGTTCTATATTTTCAAGCCTGTGTGTAGACCTTCTATTTGAATATATACCAACTCAGGTTCAACATATTGAAAACTTTAATTTTCTCCTAATACTTGTACTTTCTCAACGCCCTCATTTTTATGAAATATTTTATTATTTTAACATTCCAAATTAGCAAATGTGGAGTAAATAGTTCTTCTTGACACCTTCATATTCCATATATACAGGCATTGCTATGTTTTTCTAACATTCCTGTAAAAAAATTTTTTTTTTAAATTTAAAGCTTCTTAGGTTCTACTTCCCTCTATTATCCTTACATGTTTCCAGACCACAATCAAGGAATGTTTCTAGTACCACATAGAAACATAAAATAGGAGCATAAAAACAGTCATAGATCAATGGAACAGAATAGAGAGCCCCTTGGTTTTTTTGGAGCAAGGGAAACAAAATAAAAAATAAATAAATGGAATTACATCAAAGTAAAATGTTTTGCACAGCAAAGGAAACCATCAACAAAATGGAAAGCTAATCCACCGACTATGCAAGAACATAGTCACCATCGATACATCTGATAAGAAGTTAATTAACCAAAATTTATAAAGAATTTTTGAAACTCAACAGCAAAAAACCAATCAAATTAAAAAATGGGCATAAACTCCAAAGAGACATACAGATGGCCAATAGACATATGGAAAGATGCTTAACATCACTAATCATTAGAGAAATGCAAATTAAAACCACAATAAGATATCACTTCACACCTCTCAAAATGGCTATCATCAATAAATCAACAAACAAGTGTCAGTGAGGATGTAGAGAAAAGGGAGCCCTTGGGCACTGTTGGTGAGAATGCAGATTGGTGCAGCCACTGTGGAAAGCAGTGTGGAGTTACCTCAAAAGTGTTAAAAATTGGCTTATGACCCAGCAATTCCACTTCTGGGAATATATCTGAAGAAACCCGAAACACTAATTTGAAAGAATATGTTCACTCCTATGTTCATTGCGTGTTATTTACAATAGCTATGATTTAGAAGCAGCCCAAAATAAGTCATGTCTATTATTCAACATAGTTCTGGAAGTCCTAGCCACAGCAATCAGATAAGAAGAAATACAAGGTATCTGAATTGGAAAAGAAGTGGTAAAACTGTCATTATTTGCTGATGACATGATATTGTACATAGAAACCCCTAAAGTCTCAGTCAAAAAGACTAAAAGAGCTGATAAATGAATTCAGCAAGGTGACAGGATATAAAATTAATATTCAGAAATCAGTTGCATTTTTATGCACCAACAATAAACTGTCAGGAAGAGAAATTAAGGAAACAATCCCCTTCACTATTGCAACAAAAAAAGTACTTAGGAGTAAATTTAACCAAGGAGGTAAAAGACTTGTAATCGAAAAATTATAAGATATTGAAAAAAAATAAATCAAAGATGATGCAAACAAGTGAAAGCATATACCGTGTTCATGGCTAGGAAGAATTAACATCATTAAAATGTCTATATTATCCAAAGCAATCTATAGATTCAGTGCAATTCCTATTAGAATACCAATGGCATACTTCACAGATCTAGAACAAATATTCCAAAAACTTCTATGGAACCAAAAAAAGAACCCAAATAGCCTCAGCAGTCTTAAAAATGAAGAACAAAGTGGAAAGTATCACACCTTCTGATATCAAGTTATACTACAAGGCCATTGTAATCAAAATAGCTTAGTACTGGCATAAGAACAGGCATACAGATCAATGGAACAGGACAGAGAACCCAGAAATAAACCCACACTTTTATGGTCAATTGATATTTGACAAAGCAGGCAAGAGTATACAATGGAGTAAAGACAGTCTTTTTAATAAATGATGTTGGGAAAATTGGACAGGTACTTGCAAAATATGAAACTAGACCACCAACTTACACCATTCACAAAAATAAACTCAAAATGGATAAAAGACTTAAATGTAAGTTGCAAAACCATAAACATCTTGGAAGAAAACATAGGCAGTAAACTCTCTGCTATCTCTCATAGCAATGTTTTTGCTGATATATCTCCACAAGCAAGTAAAATAAAGGACAAAATAAACAAATGGGACTATATCAAACTAAAAGGATATTTTATTTTTGTTGTTTTTTTTCAAACAAAAAAGCTTTTTCACAGCAAAAGATACCATTAACACAATGGGAGAACATATTTGTCAGTACATCTGAAAAAGGCGTTAATAACCAAAATTTATAAAGAACTTCTAAACCTCAACATCAGGAAGGTAAATAATCCAATTAAAAATGGGCAAAGAAACTGAGTAGACACTTCTCCAAAGAGGAGAATGCCAATAGGCATTCGAAAAAATGTTCAACCTCACTAATCATCAGAGAAATGCAAATTAAAACACAATGAGATACCACCTCACACCTGTCAGAATAGCTCTCATTAACAAATCAACACACACAAATGCTAGTGAGGGTGTGGAGAAAAGGGAACCCTCCTGCACTGCTGGTGGGAATGCAGACTGGTGCAGCCTGCAGTGTGGTGTTTCCTCAAAAAATTAAAAATGGAACTTCCTTTTGACCCAGCTATCCTACTTTTAGGAACATATCTTAAGAATCCCAAAACACTAATTCGAAAGAAGATATGCACCTCCATATTTATGGCAGCATTGTTTACAATAGCCAAGATCTGAAAAGAGCCCAAGTGTCCATCAGTGGACGAGTGTATAAAAAACAGTGGTACATATACACAATGAAATACTACATGACTGTGAAAAAAGAAGGAAATCTTATCTTTTGTGGTGGCATGGATGGACCTGGAGATTATTATGCTAAGTGAAATAAGCCAGGCAGAGAAAGACAAATATCCTATGATCTCACTTATATGTAGAATCTAATGAACAAAGTGAACTGAGAACGGAATAGAGGCAGAGGCGGGGTCACAGGGAGCAGGACAGCGGTCAGAGGGATCAGAGAAAGTGATGGGATCAGAGAAAGTGAAAGGATTAGTGAAATTATATATATCATATACATAACACGTAGATACAGATAATAGGTCAGCAAGTCCCAGAGGGAAGGGAAGGAGGGACTTAGGGAGAGGGGGACAAAGGAGGTATAATGAGGGGTATGTTGCTAGTAGTGAGAGGGTGTTATATTGAGTGGGACACTTGAATCCATGTTAACATAAATTTAAAAATTTAATAAAAATAATTAAAAACAAACAAAAACAAAGTCAATCAGTGGGTGAATGGATAAAAGGCTGCAATATATTTACACAATGGAATACTACTTGTCCATAAAAAGAGAGACAATCTAGGCCCTGGCCGGTTGGCTCAGCGGTAGAGCGTCGGCCTAGCGTGCGGAGGACCCGGGTTCGATTCCCGGCCAGGGCACACAGGAGAAGCGCCCATTTGCTTCTCCACCCCTCTGCCGCGCTTTCCTCTCTGTCTCTCTCTTCCCCTCCTGCAGCCGAGGCTCCATTGGAGCAAGGATGGCCCAGGCGCTGGGGATGGCTCTGTGGCCTCTGCCTCAGGCGCTGGAGTGGCTCTGGTCGCAATATGGCGACGCCCAGGATGGGCAGAGCATCGCCCCCTGGTGGTCGTGCCGGGTGGATCCCGGTCGGGCGCATGCGGGAGTCTGTCTGACTGTCTTTCCCTGTTTCCAGCTTCAGAAAAATTAAAAAAAAAAAAAAAAGAGAGAGAGACAATCTAATCCATCATGGATGGACCTGCAGAACATTTTGCTAAGTGAAATAAGTCAGAGAAAGACAAGTATTATATGATTTCACTTGTATGTGGAATCTAACGAACAAACTAAACTAACAAAATAGAAGCAGACTCATAGATACAAAGAACAGACCAATAGACTTAGCATTCAAAGTTTTCACTAAACTGGTTTGAATTTAAAATTTTTTCCAACTTTATAGCAGTAGAGGTGCTAGGTGGGAAGTAGGCAATAGGACTAGATTATCTGGAGCTTCCACTTTTCAGCTAGTAGTTATGTGATATGTAAGTTAGTTGTTCTGGCTTAAAGGCCCAAGTTTAGGGCGTTCATTTTGTTGTTTTGTTACTAATTTTAATTTTTATTCTAGCAATACAAGCATAGAGTTAAAAAATTCAAAGAGCAACAAAGGATTATAAACAACAAAAGAAATTCCTCAGCTCTTTCTTCAGGTTTTAAACATTTTATGCAATTTCTTTTGGTATTTACCTTCATATTTCTCAATGAGTATGCATATAATGCTATTTGTTCACACAGTCTGTCATCATTCCAATTCCTAATCTACTTAACCTAAAATCTATAAAGCCCTCTGTTTATTGGCTCAATCCTTCAGTGTCCCAATCCCAAAAATTTAAGAGAGGAATCTGGTCAGAAAGTAATATTTTTTTCATCAGGTCAGCTACCACTGGCCAATATTTGGGGGGGCTGCCCTTATGTCCTTTGAGTCTCTGCTCTTAACTGTTGCCAGGGCTGGAACAGGATGGGTGGGTGCTCTAGACTGGCTCTAATAACTTGATGTCTGATGTAGCTGAGATCACAGATTGATGCAGTCAACTCAAGTCTTATAGCTTAAGTCTAGAAACCTAGAGACTATATTTCCCAGAAGTCCCTTTAGCTTAAATTCATGAAACTTAGTTTCTATAAAACAGATGTACCTTAGTAAGATATGGAAATTAAAAGTAAACATCCTGAGGTAGAGGATGTATTGCTGTTATTTCCACTGGCAGATGTTGGTTTTTCTGAGACAGCTTTAGCAGAGGTCCCAGCATTGTTCAGTCCCTAAATTACATGCCCGATGAGAGGGAACAGGGCCTTCATTTGACTAATTCAGATTATGGTAGAGTCAGTAGATGTAAAGGCGGTTTCCTAATTCCCCAGGTCCATAAGTGTGACAGAAGCATGGTGCCCATGTTGGACTAGTTCCCTGGTCAGCAAACTGTGGCTTGCGAGCCACATGTGGCTCTTTGGCCCCTTGAGTGTGGCTCTTCCACAAAATACCACGTGCGGGCGCTACCTCGATAAGGAATGTACCTACCAATATGGTTTAAGTTTAAAAAATTTGGCTCTCAAAAGAAATTTCAATCGTTGTACTGTTGATATTTGGCTCTGTTGACTAATGAGTTTGCTGACCACTGGACTAGTTCTATAATGTTTAGAGGTCATTCCCGGAAATGCAGCCTCAACTCTGTTCCACTAGCCCTTCTAGTGATTTTATAAATTGCCTAATTCCTCCTAGTAAATCCCTTCCTGTTTAAATTAGCTAGAGTGAAATCTGTTACTTACAATTGAATTCTAATGAATGCACTTTCAAAAGTGTTCTTCAAATATTTGTTCAACAATTATTTGATTAATATTATAGACAGGTCCCTAAACAATGTAAATATTTGGAAACGTTTTGGCAATATATTTCACTTTTTTATAGTTCTTCTTTTTTCACTTTTCTTTTGTAAATTTTCTGAAACAGACACATTTTTTGAAAACATATTAAAAGGTTTGAAATTTGTATTCTAAAATGGATCACTGGTTTCTGGCTAACAGCACTATCCATGAATTATTTGTTTTCAGATATAGTCTGCCTGATGAGTTTTGTCTAATTGCTCCTATATAAGTGCAAGGCACAAAAACATATAACATACTTAATTAGTCTTAGGGAGGGCTGTGATGCATAGTGAGTACAGGTCCTGGAGGAAGATTGGTTTTAAATCTCACCTCCACCATTTGCTTCTTGTGCAGTCTTGAGAACCTTTCAATTTTCTCATCAGAAAAATAGACTTAAAAACAATAATATACAGCCTGGCCTGTGGTGGTACAGTGGATAGAGTGCCAACCTGGAGCACTGAAGTTGGAGACCCTGGGCTTGCCCGGTCAAGGTGCATACAACAAGCAACCAGTGAACACTTAATGTGAAGCAACTATGAACTGATACTTCTCATTCCTCCCCACTCTCTTCTCTCTGTAAAATCAATAAAGAAAATCTTATAAAAAACAACAATATACAATGATTTTTTGGTTTAAATAAAACCAAATATGTAAAGCACTTGGTATAGGAACTAGTATGTAACAAGCATTTAATAAATGTTAGTTTAACACTTTTTTTTGAGAGAGAGAGACAGAGGCAGGGAGAGAGACAGGAACATCGAGTTGCTCCTGTGTGTGCTCTGACCTGGGAATCCAACTGGCAACCTCCATACTCTGGGACAATGCTCCAACCAGCCAAGCTATCTGGCCAAGGCTACACTATTGTTTTTAATTTCTACTTTGCTGTACAGTATTTCAAACAAGGGCAAATTTATATTCTTGCACCTGTGTAAGACTTTGCCAGTGGAAACCTTAATTGTTTTTATAGTTACTAATTATTCCAGTGATGTTTCGGTACCCCTTATAGACGAATGATTTGGACAACTGCCCAACTTTTTTTTTTTTTTTTCATAGTTGCTTTCACTTTAATTGTCACTGCACAACTTCTAATCTAGCTCTTGCTGTGGTTAAGGAAAGATGTGAGAAGCAGAAGTGGAAGGATGGGGCAGGTCACTCAGAAAAGGACTATGGCAACTATTGCACTGAGTAGCATTCTAGTATAATTTTCTTCTTATTCTCCTCTTCTTTCCTCCTCTTCCTCCTTCTTCTTTTTTCTTTCTTCTTTCTTTTGAAAGAGGCAAGGAGAGAGAGACAGGAACATTAAGCTGCTCCTGTGTCCCAACCAGGGAATTGAACTGGCAACCTCCGTACTCCGAGATGGTGCTTAGTACAATCTTCTTTATAAAAGGCCTAAGACTGTTACTTTACATCATGACACCTCACAAATAAATGCCACACTCTCTTTTCTATACATTGCAGTTGAGACTTGTTCTAGAAAAAAAAAAAAAGGCTCCAAATTGAGAGGCCTGAATATGGCAAATCAGATGTCTTCTCAAATTGGGATGGGTGGGTGTCAGGAATTAAACTTGTATCAAGAATTCAAGTTTCATACATAAATGATAATTTACCTGGAACTTCATACTTTACAGAACACCTTCACAATCTTTTTTATTTGAACCTCAAAACAATCCAATTGGTTAAGCCGGGAAGAATAAGAACAATTCTCTGCTTTTTAACAAATGAGGAATCTGAGGTTAAGCGTAGTTGATCTGTGTTTTTTATGCTTCTTTGTTTTTGGAAAGTTTTCAGAATTAGAATAATGCAGTTTAGGATAATTCTGCTTATTTAGTGATTTTTTGTTAAATAATGTGATCAGAGCTATTACATTTACAGTATTTAGAAAAGCACAATGTTTTTCTAGGGTTGTCCTTTTATAGAAGGTAAAGACTAATATTAGTCTTTTACTTTCTTTGGAAGGTTGATGTCAAAATTTTAAAAGCCATTCTTTTAAAAAGAATGCCAGACATAGATAATTTTAAAGCCAATGTGAAAGTTTGCAAGTCATTTAAACATTTAATTACTTGGGGAGAGACTGAAATGCCAGGTATGGGGTTATTTATGGTGCTATGCCGAAAGCCAGTGTGTCTGTGTGTGTGCATGTGTGTGTGTATTTACTTATTTGTATAAGAGTGGAATTCTTGCCTTGGATTATTTCCTGACTTGTTTGAAAATCTGGGCAAGTCATTTATTAAGTTTGTGTTTTTAAAGTATACCCTTGCTTTAAAGGTGTTTTCTATGAATAAATGAACCTCTATTTATAAACCTTGTTTCAATTTCTCTGTGAAAGGCATATCAATGTTGATAGTTGTAAGAGGTAAGGATGTTGATAATAATAACAATGATAATATCAGTGTCTTGAATTTATGCAGTACCATTGCTCTGAGAAGTTTTGAGTGCTTCCCAAGTAGCATGTATTCTTTAAAAAAAACTGTAGTTGCCTGACCAGGCGGTGGCGCAGTGGATAGAGCATTGGACTGGGATGCAGAGGACCCAGGTTTGAGACCCCGAGGTTGCCAGCTTGAGCACAGGCTCATCTGGTTTGAACAAAAACCCACCAGCTTGAACCCAAGGTCGCTGGCTCCAGCAAGGGGTTGCTCGGTCTGCTGAAGGCCCGCTGTCAAGGCACGTTTGAGAAAGCAATCAATGAACAACTAAGGTGTTGCAACGCGCAATGAAAAACTAATGATTGATGCTTCTCATCTCTCTCCGTTCCTGTCTGTCTATCCCTGTCTATCCCTCTCTCTGACTCACTCTCTGTCTCTGTAAAAAATAAATAAATTTAAAAAAATTAAAAAAACCCCACAAAAACTAGTTACAAAAGTTGTACCAGAAATTGTTCTTCTTATAATTTTTAAGTACTGGATTGAACAAAAATATAATTATATTTTATCTCTCCCATCCCTCTTATTCCTTTCACTCACCAAAAGTAATCACAGTTAATAGTTTTTATATATACAGATATATATGTACACATACAAATGTATATAGTTATTTGATATATGTATTTTATAAATTATTCTGTAACATGTTTTGGCCTTATAAATGTGCCTTGAAGAAATCTTAATTTTAGTGTATTCTTTCTCTTTTTTGTGACAGAGACAGAGAGAGACACAGAGAGAGAAAGATAGGGACAGACATACAGGAAGAGAGAGATGAGAAGCATCAGTCCTTTGCTGTGGCACCTTAGTTGTTCATTGATTTCTTTCTCATATGTGCCTTAACCGGGGGGCTACTACAGCAGGCTGAGTGACCCCTTGCTCTAGCCAGTGACCTTGGGCTTAAGTTGATGAGGCTTGCTTAAACCAGATGAGCCCACACTCAAGCTGGTGACCTCAGGGTTTTGAACCTGGGTCCTCTGCATCCTAGTCCGACACTCTATCCACTCTGCCACCACCTGGTCAAGCAAAAATTCTTTCTTTTTAACAGTTGCAGAGTATTCTGCATGATTTATTAAATCATCTAAATTGGAAAGGAGGAAATAAAACTGTTATTATTTGAAGATGAAATGATGCTGTATATAGAGAACCCTATAGATTCCACCAAAAAACTACTAGAACTGATAAATAAATTCAGTAAAGTAACAGGATACAAAATAAATATCCAGAAATCAGATGCATTTTTATACACCAATAATGAACTATCAGAAAGGGAAACTAAGAAAACAATCCTATTCACAATTGCTTCAAAAAAAATAAAATAGAATAACTAAAGTGTAGCAGCTATGATTTGATGCTTCTACTCCTCCCTCTCTCTGTCTCTCCCTTCCTGACTTTCTCTCTTAAAATCAATTTAAAAAAACATGAATAAAATACTTAGGGATAAATTTAACCAAGGATGTAAAAGACCTGTACTCAGAAAATTATAAGACACTGAAGAAAGAAATTGAGGATACAAATAAGTTGAAACATATATAGTGTTCATGGATTGAAGAACTAACATCATTAAAATGTCCATACTACCCAAAGCAATCTATAGATCCAATGCTATACCTATCATGATATCAAAACTTTACATGGAAGCACAAGACCTCGAATAGAAACAGTAATCTTAAGAAAGAAAAACAAAGTTGGAGGAATCACACTACCTGTATCAAACTATACTACAGGCTACAGTAATCAAAACAGCATGGTATTCACATAAAACAGACATATAGATCAATGGAACAGAATAAGGAGCACAGAAATAAATCCATGCAATTATAGTCAACTAATATTTGGCAAAGGAGGCAAAAACATACAATGGGGTAGATTCAATTTTTTGAATATATTTGATAAATGATGTTGGGAAAATTGGACAAATACATGCAAAAATATAAAAAAATAAAATTAGACTACCTTTTTACACCATACACAAAAATAAACTCAAAATGAATTAAAGACTTAAATGTTAGCCTGTGGTAACACAGTGGATAAGGCATTGACCTGGAACCCTGAGGTCACTGGTTTAAAACCCTGGGCTTACCCTGTCAAGGCACATGTGGGAATTGATGCTTCCTGCTTCTACCACCTTCTCTCTCTCTCTCTCCTCTATAATAAATAAAGTCTTAAAAAATTATAAAAAAAGACTTAAATGTTAGAGTTGAAACCATAAAAATTCTAGAAGAAAACATAGGCAGTAAAATCTCAGACATTTCTCATAGCAATATTTTTCCTGCTATATCACCTTGGGCAAGGGAATCAAAAATTTTTTTTTTATTTTTTATTTATTTATTTTTAAAGAGGAGAGAGAGACAGAGAGGAAGAGAGAGGAGAGAGAGACAGAGAGAGAGAAGGGGGGAGCCGGAAGCATCAACTCCCATACGTGCCTTGACCAGGCAAGCCCAGGGTTTCAAACCGGCAACCTCAGCATTTCCAGGTCGACACTTTATCCACTGTGCCACCACAGGTCAGGCCGGGCAAGGGAATCAAAATAAAAACAAACAAATAGGGCTACATTAAACTAAAAAGTTTTGCATAGCAAAGGAAAGCATCACACAATGAAAAGACAACCCACTGAATGTGAGAACATATTTGCCAATACATTTGATAATTTTGGTTAATATCTAACATTCACAAGGAACTTGTAAAAAATCAATAGCAAAAAAACCCTAATAGCTCAACTAGAAATGGGCAAAAGACCTAAATAGACATTTCTCCAAAGAAGACATACAAATGGCCAATAGACATATGGAAAGGTGCTCAGTATCACTAATCATCAGAGAAATGCAGATTAAAACCCCAATGAGAGATCACCTCACACCTCTCAAAATGGCTATCATCAATAAATCAACAAACAACAAGTATCGGTGAGGATGTGGAGAAAAGGGCAACCTCGTGCACTGTTGGTGAGAATGCAGATTGGTGCAGCCAACATGGAAGGCAGTACAGAGTTATCTGAAAAAAGTTTAAAATGGGGATTCTAGGATGGCAGTGGAGTGGGCAGATGCACAGACTGCCACCTCCCATGGCCAAACTGATTACAAATTAATTTAAGAACAATTATCGTGAAAAACCAACTTTGGATTAAAAGAACAGGACTCAAAAAACAAGGAGCACAGAATAATCCATACTGATCCTGGTAGGGAGTGCAGGGGTGCAGTTGGGGCTCCCCGACTCCCAGGAGTGAGGGGAAGCTGAGGCTGAGGATCCAGAAGGGTTCTCATTGCAAGAAGAGAAACCATAAGAGGCAGAGGTTCTCAGTCCCAGGACTGGAGCCCCAGCCTAGAAATCCAGGGACTGGAGGAGACAGCCTGATAGCACTGAGTGGGGAGAAGAGTGATAGTTCTGTCTGTGGGAAGTGGCTGGCGAAAGAATGTACAGCCTTAAAGGGCCAGCACAGAAAATGTTGCTCACAGCCACTTGCCTGGGGATCGAGGGGAAGGAGGGCTGAAAGGACTGGTCTTGCATGAAGAGAGTGGGGAGATCAAGACACAGGGGCACAAACGGTGTTGGGGAGAAGAAAACCTGAGTTGACCCGAGCTGAGTCATTCTCCAATGCTGAGGTGGCCATAGCTGGGGGAGGTGTCATTCCCTCTGCCCTACACAAGCCTAACGTGGAACCAGCTGACCCACCTCCACAAAGCTCTCCAGCTCCAATCATCACAAAAGGTTGTTCAGAAAGGAGGAAGTAAAGGGGAAGGACAGAGACTCAGGTTTTCAGGGAGACCTGAGCTACACCTCTCCCTTCATACTGAGAATGCACCCTGACCCTGGAGAGGCACTGGGCAGAACACACCTTCAGATTCCCAGAGGTAACACACACTGCATTCCTGGGTACAGTTTCAATGAGGGCTAAAAAACAAACAAACAATAAATAAATAAAAACAAGATATGCCCAATTCCCCCCTCCTAAACACAGAAGCCCCCTGCTGAGATCAGCAAATATAGACACTTCCTGCTGGGATCAGCAAATACAGATGCTTCCTGCTGAACTCAGCAAACAAACAGCAGGGAAATTAAGACTTTTAAGTGGCTCTACTAGTTAAGGAGAATTAAAATCCAAGCAACCAGCAGAGGCTGAGGAATAAAGGCCTGGAGGAGAAGATGCATTCGATAAACCAACCTCAGAGCCACAACTCTAACAAGCTTGCAAACTACACAAGGAAAGAATGGGAAGACAGAGGAACATAAACTATATGAATCGACAAGAAAAATCCCCAGAAAAAGAACTGAATGAGATGCAAGTAATCAAATTACCAGATGCAGAGTTTAAAATAATGATTGTTAGGATGCTTAAGGATCTCAAAGCTACAATGGATGGACTTAATGAGCACCTAAATAAATTGCAATCATCAGAAAGGACACTGAAATCATAAAAAAAAATCAATCAGAAATGGCAATTACAATATCAGAAATGAAGATTACACTAGAAAGAATCAACAGCAGGCTGGATGAAGCAGAGGATCAAATCAGCGAATTAGAGGACAAGATAAGTAAAAACACAGAAACAGAGCAGCAAAAAGAAAAGAGGCTCAAAAAGTCTGAGGAAACTATAAGAGAGCTCTGTGACAATATGAAGAGAAATAACACCTGCATCATAGGAGTTCCTGAAGGAGAAGAGAAAGAACAAGGAATAGAGAACCTGTTTGAAGAAATCATAGCTGAAAACTTTCTTAAATTGATGAAGGAAAAAGTCACACAAGTTCAAGAAGCATGGAGAGTCCCAATAAAAAGAAACCCAATGAGGCCTACATTTTAAAATACCAAAGTTAAGAGATAAAGAAAATATACTAAAAGCAGCAAGAGAAAGGAAGTCAATTACCCATAGAGGAGCCCCCATAAGGATGACATCCGACTTTTCAACAGAAACACTTGAGGCCAGAAGGGAATGGCAAGAAATATTTAAAGTAATGCAAAACATGAGCCTACAACCAAGACTTCTTTATTCTGCAAGATTATCATTTAAAACTGAAGGAGAAATAAAAAGCTTCCCAGACCAAAAAAAAAAATCTCAAGGAACTCATTACAACCAAACTAGTACTGCAGGAAATGATAAGAGGCTTGCTGTAGAAAGAGCAAAGGAAAAAGAAATAGAGAAAAAGAGGATTACAGTGGTACCTTGAGATATGAACAGACCAACATACAAATTTTTTAAGATATGAGCTGCGACTCAGTCCGTATTTTTGTTCGAGATCTGAGTGAAATTCCGAAATAAGAGTCGTGATTCGGGAAGCTGCCACTAGTTAGCATGTTGGTGCATGGATCCAGTATTGGCAGTTTGATATATGAGTTGACTGACTTATGAGCTTGGTTACAGAACAAATTAAATTTGTATCTCAAGGTACCACTGTATAGATCTAAAGAATAAAATGGCAATAAACAACTACATATCAATAATAACCTTAAATGTAAATGAATTAAATGCTCCAATCAAAAGACATGGGGTAGCTACATGGATAAAAAAACAGAACCCATACATATGCTGTCTACAAAAGACCCACCTCAGAACAAAAGATACACATAGACTGAGACTAAAGGGATGGAAAAAAATATTTCACACAAACAGAAAGGAAAAAAAAGCTATGGTAGCAATACTAATATCTGACAAAATAAACTTTAAAACAAAGGCTATAGTAAGAGATAAAGAAGGTCACTACATAATGATAAAAGGAGCATTACAACAGGAATATAAAACTATTATAAATATATATATGCACCTAATATAGGAGCACCTAAATATATAAAACAGATTTTGATGGACAAAAAGGGTGAGATCAACAGCAATACTATAATAGTAGGGGATTTTAATACCCCACTAACATCAGTGGATAGAACCTCCAGACAGAAAATTAATAAAGAAACAGTGGCCTTAAATGACACACTAGATCAACTGGATTTAATGGATATTTTCAGAACCTTTCACTCAAAGCAGCAGAATATACATTCTTTCCAAGTTCTCATGGTATATTCTCTAGGATAGATCACATGTTAGGACACAAAACAAGTCTTAATAAATTTAAGAAGATTAAAATCATATCAAGCACCTTCTCTGACCACAACGCCATGAAACTAGAAATCAACTACAATAGAAAAACTAAAAAACATTCAAACACTTGGAAACTAAATAGCATGCTATTAAATAATAAATGGATTAACAATGAGATCAAGGAAGAAATAAAAAAATTCCTTGAAACAAATAAAAATGAATATACAACAACTCAAAATTTATGGGACACAGCAAAAGGAGTCCTGAGAGGGAAGTTCATAGCATTACAGGCATACTTTAAGAAGCAAGAAAAAGCTCAAATAAACAACTTAGCCCTGCATCTAAAAGAACTAGAAAAAGAACAGCAAGTACAGCCTAGAAGAAATAGAAGAAAGGAAATAATAAAGATTAGAGCATAAATAAATGATATAAAGGCAACCCCCCCCCAAAAAAAGACCCCAAAACAAAACCCAAAATAATATAGAAAATCAATGAAACCAAGAGCTGGTTCTTTGAAAAGGTAATCAAAATTGATGAACCTTTAACTAAGTTCACCAAGAAAAAAAGAGAGAGAGCTCAAATAAATAAAATTAGAAATGAGAGAGGAGAAGTAACAACTGACAGCAGAAATTCAAAGGATTGTAAGAAAATACTATGAAGAACTGTATGCTCCAAAATGGGACCTCAATGAAATGGATAAATTTCTTGAAAAATATAATCATTCAAAAATCAATATGGAAGAATGAGAAAACCTAAACAGACTGATTATACAAAAAAAAGATCGAAACAGTTATCAAAAAACTCCCAACCAACAAAAGTCCTGGGCCTGACGGCTTCACAGGTGAATTTTACTAAATATTCAAAGAAGAACTAACTCCTATCCTTTTCAAGCTATTTCAAAATATTCAAGAGAAAGAAAAATTTCCAAACTCCTTTTATGAAGCAAACATAATACTCATTCCAAAACCAGGTAAAGACACTATAGGCCAAAAAGAAAGAAAACTATAGGCCAATATTCCTGATGAACTTAGATGCTAAAATATTCAACAAAATATTAACAAATTGGATCCAGCAATACATGAAAAAAATCATACATCATGATCAAGTGGGATTTACTCTAGGGAGGCAAGGCTGGTACAATATTCACAAATCAATCAACATGATTCATCACATAAAAAGGAGAAAAACCACATGATAATATCAATAGATGCAGAAAAAAAGCATTTGATAAAATCCAGCATTCATTTATGATCAAAACTCTCAGCAAAGTGGGAATGCAGGGAACATACCTCAACATGATAAAAGCCATCTATGACAAACCCACAGCCAACATCATAATCAATGGGCAAAAATTAAGAGCAATCCCCTTAAGAACAGGAACAAGGCAGGGGTGCCCCCTTTCACCACTCTTATTCAACATAGTTCTGGAAGTCCTAGCCACAGCAATCAGACAACAAGAAGAAATAAAAGGCATCCAAATTAGAAACAAAGAAGTAAAACTTTCATTATTTGCTGATGACTTGATACTATACATAGAAAACCCTAAAGTCTCAAAAAACTACTGGAATTGATAAATGAATTCAGCAACGTGGCAGGTTATAAAATCAATATTTAGAAATCAGTGGCATTTATATATTCCAACAATGAACTGTCAGAAAGAGATATTAAGGAAACAATCCCCTTTACTATTACAATAAAAAAAAATGAAGTACCTAGGAGTAAATTTAACCAAGGAGGTTAAAGACCTATTTTTGGAAAAGTATAAAACATTGATAAAAGAAATCAAGGAAGATACAAATAAGTGGAGGCACATACCGTGTTCATGGCTAGGAAAAATAAATATCATTAAAATGTATAGGCCCTGGCCGGTTGGCTCAGTGGTGGAGAGTTGGCCTGATGTGCGGGAGTCCCGGGTTCGATTCCCAGCCAGGGCACACAGGAGAAGTGCCCATCTGCTTCTCCACCCCTCCCCCTCTCCTTCCTCTCTGTCTCTCTCTTCCCCTCCTGCAGCCAAGGCTCCACTGGAGCAAAGTTGGCCCGGGCGCTGAGGATGGCTCTGTGGCCTCTGCCTCAGGTGTTAGAATGGCTCTGGTTGCAGCAGAGCAACGCCACAGATGGTTGCAGCATCACCCCCTGGTGGGCATGCCGGTGGATCCCGGTTGGGTGCATGCGGGAGTCTGTCTGACTGCCTCCCCATTTCCAACTTCAGAAAAATGCAAAAAAAAAAAAATGTATATACTACCCAAAGCAATATACAGTGTGTCCATAAAGTCATGGTGCACTTTTGACCAGTCACAGGAAAGCAACAAAAGATGATAGAAATATGAAATCTGCACCAAATAAAAGGAAAACTCTCTCAGTTTCATACCTATTCAGTGCAGTTCGATGTGGGCTCATGCACAGATTTTTTTAGGGCTCCTTAGGTAGCTATCCCGTATAGCCTCTACAGACTTATCACTGACTGATGGCCTACCAGAATGGGGTTTCTCCACCAAACTGCCGGTTTCCTTCAACTGCTTATCCCACTGAGTAATGTTATTCCTATGTGGTGGCACTTCGTTATAAACGCGCCGATATTCATGTTGCACTTTGGTCACTGATTCGAATTTAGCGAGCCACAGAGCACACTGAACTTTCCTCTGTACCATCCACATCTCGACTGGCATGGCTGTGGGCTGCTCCGCTGTATACCCGGTGTTATGTCATCATCTGCACATGTGCACATGCTGCCACATCATCCTACAGAAACTGGGAGAGATTTCCTTTTATTTGGTGCAGATTTCACTTTTCTATCGTCTTTTGTTGCTTTCCTGTGACCTGTCAAAAGTGCACCATGACTTTACAGACACACTGTATAAATTCAATGCATATCCTATTTAATTACTAATGTCATACTTCAAAGATATAGAACAAATATTCCAAAAATTTATATGGAACCAAAAAAGAACACGAATAACCTCAGCAATCTTGAAAAGGAAGAATAAAGTGGGAGGTATCACACTTCCTGATATCAAGGTCATTGTACTCAAAACAGGTTGGTACTGGCATAAGAACAGGCATACAGATCAATGGAACAGAAGAGAGAGCCCAGAAATAAACTCACAACTTTATGGTCAACTGATATTTGACAAAGGAGGTAAGAGCATACAATGGAGTAAAGACAGCCTCTTCAACAAATGGTGTTGGGAAAATTGGACAGCTACCTGCAAAAAAATGAAACTAGACCACCAAGTTACACCATTCACAAAAATAAACTCAAAATGGATAAAAGACTTGAATGTAAGTTGTGAAACTATGATAATCTTGGAAGAAAACATAGGCAGTAAGCTCTCTGACATCTCTCGCAGCAATATATTTGCTGATTTAACTCCACGGGCAAGTGAAATAAAGGACAGGATGAACAAATGGAACTATATCAAACTAAAAAGCTTTTTCACAGCAAAGACAACATGAACCAAATAAAAAGACAAACCACACGATGGTTTCGATAAAGGGTTAGTAACCAAAATCTACAAAGAACTTGTAAAACTCAACACCAGGAAAGTAAACAATCCAATCAAAAATTGGGCAAAAGAACTGAATATAGTTCTCTAAAAAGGACATACAGATGGCCAATGGGCATATGAAAAAATGTTCAACATCACTAATCATTAGCAAAGTACAAATTAAAATCACAATGAGATATCACCTCACACCTGTCAGAATGGCGCTCATTAGCAAAACAACACATAACAAATGCTGGCGAGGGTACAGAGAAAAGGGAATCCTCTGCACTGCTGGTGGGAATGCAGACTAGTGCAGCCACTGTGAAAACAATATGAAGATTCCTCAAAAAATTAAAAATAGAACTGCTTTTTGACCTAGCTATCCATCCCACTTCTAGGAATATATCCTAAGAATAACAAATCACCGATTCAAAAGAAGAAATGCACCCCCATGTTTATTCCAGCATTGTTTATAATAGCCAAGATCTGGAAACAGCCCACGTGTGCATCAGTAGATGAGTGGATTAAAAAGCTGTGGTACATATACACGATGGAATATTATGCGGCTGTGAAAAAGAAGGAAATTTTACCTTTTGTGGCAACATGGATGGACCTGAAGTCTATTATGCTAAGCGAAATAAGCCAGGTAGAGAAAGAAAAATATCATATGATTTCACTCATATGAGGAATCCTATGAGCAATGAGAACTGAGGAACGGAAGAGAGGCAGAGAAGGAGTTTGAGTCCAGAGGGAAAGGTTAAGAGAGGAGGGGATCAAAGAAAGGAAAGACATTAGTGAAAGCATAACTCAGAGAGATAGAGGACAGGATAGTAAATTATGGAGGAAAAAGGGGAAGGCGGTGGGGGGAGGGGGCAAAGTGGGTATCAAAGAGAACAAGGAGGGGAGGGTGGGAGATATATTCGGGGGTACACTTGTAACTATGTAAACACAAAAAATTAAAATCAATTTAAAAAAGTTAAAAATGAAACTGCCTTATGACCCAACATTTCCATTTCTGGGAATATACCCAAATAAACCTGAAACACCAATTTAAAAGAATATATACACTCCTATGTTCATTGCAGCATTATATACAACAGCCAAGATTTGGAAGCAGCCCAAGTGCACATCACTAAATGAGTGGATAAAAAAGCTGTGGTACATTTACACAATAGAATACTGTGTGGCCATAAAAAAGATCTTGCCCTGGCTGGTTGGCTCAGTGGTAGAGCGTCGGCCTGGCGTGCAGAAGTCCCAGGTTCGATTCCCGGCCAGGGCACACAGGAGAAGCACCCATCTGCTTCTCCACCCCTCCCCCTCTCCTTCTTCTCTGTCTCTCTCTTCCCCTCCCGCAGCCAAGGCTCCATTGGAGCAAAAGATGGCCCGGGCGCTGGGGATGGCTCGTTGGCCTCTGCCCCAGGCGCTAGAGTGGCTCTGGTCGCGACAGTGCGACTCCCCGGATGGGCAGAGCATCGCCCCCTGGTGGGCGTTCCGGGTGGATCCCGGTTGGGTGCATGCGGGAGTCTGTCTGACTGCCTCCCCGTTTCCAGCTTCAGAAAAATACAAAAAAAAAAAGAAGGTCTTATCTTTTGCAACAACATTGAGGAACCTGGAGATTATTATACTTAGTTAAATAAGCCAGTCAGAGAAAGACAAGTACCATATGATTTCACTTATATGTAGATCCTAATGAACAAAATAAATTAACCAAAACAAAGCAAAATAGACTCATATATAAAGAACAGACTGACAGCTGTCAGAGGGGTTGGGGGCTGGGGAGCTGGGTGAAAAAGGTGAAGAGATTTTTTTTTTTTTTAAGCGTGCATGAGAGAGACAGACAGACAGGGACAGATAAGAAGGGAGAGAGATGAGAAGTGTCAATTCTTTGTTGTGGCACCTTACTTGTTCTTGATTGCTTCTCACATGTGCCTTGACCAGGGGGCTCCAGCAGAACAAGTGAACCCTTGCTCAAGCCAGCTACCTTGGACTCAAACCAGCGACCTTGGGCTTTAAGCCAAAGACCTTTGGGCTCAAGCCAGTGACCATGTATTTATATCTATGATCCCACGCCGGCGACCCTGCACTCAAGCTGGTGAGCCTACACTCAAGCCAGATGAGCCTGCACTCAAACTGTTCACCTCAGGGGTTTAGAACCTGGGTGCTCAGCATCCCAGGCTGACACTCTATCTATTGTGTCACTGCCTGGTCAGGCAAAAAAGGTGAAGAAATTAAGCAAAAAACCCCTTATAGACACAGGCAACAGTGTGGTGATTGCAGGAGAGAAAGGGGGTGAGGGGAGCTGGAGGTGGGTAGTGGGGTGATAGATGGTGATGGAAGGATCCTTGACATGGGGTAGTGAGCACACAATGCAATATACAACTGATATAGAATTGTGCACCCGAAACCCACATACTTTTATTAAGCAGTGTAACCTCAGTAAATGCAATACAAAATTAAATTTTAAGGAAAGGATAGGGCCACCTGACCAGGTGGTGGCACAGTGGATAGAGCATCGAACTGGGACGCGGAGGACCCAGGTTCGAAACCCCGAGGTCGCCAGCTTGAGCACGGGCTCATGTGGTTTGAGCAAGGTTCACCAGCTTGACCCCAAAGTCACTGGCTCGAGCAAGGGGTTACTCAGTCTGCTGTAGCCCCCCGATCAAGGCACATATGAGAAAGCAATCTATTAACAGCTAAGGTGCCACCACGAAGAACTGATGCTTCTCGTTTCTCTCCCTTCTTGTCTGTCTGTTCTTGTTTCTCTCTCTGACTCTCTCTCTGTCACAAAATAAATAAATAAATAAATAAATAAATAAATAAATAAAGTAAAGGATAAGGCCAAAAAATATCATTCTCTTATGGAAAGATTTGTAGGTCGTTTCTAATCCTTCAGCATTAGGGATTAAAATGAATGAGCTAAAATGATTTGAAACAACTGGCTAACCATTTGGAAAAATATAGAAATAGTTCCCTTTCACACAGCTATATATATTAAGAATAATACAACCCACAAGGATTAAAGGGTCTTTGGTACTTTTTAAATAATAGAAAATCCTTCAGCATTAGAAACAATGCTACAATAAAAGTCCTTGTGTACACACCTTTGTGCATCTGTATGTGTACTTCTGTGGTTTAAATTCCTTATGGAAAATCATTGGTGTAAGCTTTAAGGCTTAAAGAATATGTATTAAATTGTGCCCGGAAAAGCCTATACCAATTAATAATTCTGTATGAGAGAGTGCCTATCTCTCATATCTGTGCCAACATCAGTTTGAATGATATCAGTTTGTCTAAATTTTGCAATTTGATAGATTAAAAACTCTCATTTTAATTAGCATTTTCCTGATTATTAATGAGGTCAAGGTCTTTTTACACGTTTGTCTAGCATTCATATTTTTCTGTGAATTGCCTGTTTAGAGGCAATTCCATTTTCCCTATTGGGTGATTTTCTGTTTCTTACTGATTTTAAAATCTGTTAAAATATTATGATTATTAATATTATGAATGCTGTGTTAGGGCAGCATTCTGCTTACTGCTTATCTTTGAAGACACTGTTAATTATTTTCTGAGAAAAAAATTTTAATATTTGTGAAATCAATCTGTTCATTATGGCTTCTGGGACTCATGTCATGTTTAAGACAGACATTCTTCCACCACATCTACCTAAGATTATAAAAAAGCATTCTCTTATTTTTTTTATTATTTAGAAAGTACCAAGGATCCTTTAATCCTTGTGGAGTATATTATTCTGAATAGCTGTGAAAAAGGGACCTATTTTAATCTTTTTTCCAAATGCTTAGCCAATTGTTTCAAATCATATGTTAGCTCATTTGTTTTAATCCCAATGATACAAAATACCATAAATATAAAATATTCATCATAGTTTTTGATTTTCTCTAAACAAAGCTATTTGCCTGTTTCTGTATTAATATTGCATTATTTTACTTTTTGTATTTACACAGTATTATAATCAATTTTGCTATCTGGTGCAGAAAATTCTCCCTCATTATTTTTTCCCTCCTAATTGCAAGGTGATAGCTTGTGCGCTTTTTCTTCAACAATAATATTAGAACAAGTTTTTCAGATTCTATAAATAATAATGTTGGAATTGGACTTAAATTTTAGTTTAAATGTAGGAGAGTTGGCATTTTTATAATATTGAGTCTTTTCATTATTGAGCATTGTGTGTTTTTTCATTTATTTAGGCCCATTATTTAGGTCTTTTAGAATTTTCAGTGTATTTATGAAGTTCTATTTACTTAAAGCTTAACTTTTAAAAAAAATTTTAAATCTTATTTAGAAAATTAACTTTAATAGGGTGACATTGTTACTCTATGTACAATAAGAGTACATAGGTTTCAGGTAAACATTTCTATAGCATTTGAACTATTGATTATGTTGTATACCCATCACCCAAAGTCAAATCATTTTCCATCACCTTATATTTGTCCCTCTTTACACCCTTCCTCCACCCCTTCTCCTCACACACATCCCCTTCCCCCGGTAACCATTTCACTTTTGTCTATGTCCTTAAGTCTCAGGTTTATATGCCACCTATGTGTGAAATCATACAGTTCTTAGCTTTTTCTGATTTACTTATTTCACTCAGTATAATGTTATCAAGGTCCATCCATGTTGTTGTAAATGATACTATGTCATCATTTCTTATGGCTGAGTAGTATTCCATTGTATATATGGACCACAGGTTCTTTATCCAATCCTCTATCAAAAGACACTTTGGTTGTTTCCATGTCTTGGCCACATGCAATGAACATGGGGGTGCATGTGTCTTTATTTACCAATGTTTTTGAGTTTTGGGGGAGAATACCCAGTAGAAGGATTGCTGGGTCATATGGTAGTTCTAGTCTTAATTTTTTGAGGAACCACCATATATTCTTCCATAATGGTTGTACTAATTTGCATTCCCAGAAGCAGTGAATGAGGGTTCCTTTTTCTCCACAGCCTCTCCAATACTTATTATTACCTGTCTTGTTGATAATAGCCAATCTAACAGGTGTGAAGTGGTACCTCATTGTAGTTTTGATTTGCATTTCTCGAATAGCTAGTGAAGGTGAGCATCTTTTCATATATCTGTTGGCCATTTGTATCTCCTCTTGGGAGAAGTGTCTGTTCAGGTCCTCTCCCCATTTTTTTTTTATTATAATTTTATTTTTTTAATGGGGTGACATCAATAAATCAGGATACATATATTCAAAGATAACAAATCCAGATTATCTTGTCGTTCAATTATGTTGCATACCCACCACCCAAAGTCAGATTGTCCTCTGTCACCTTCTATCTTGTTTTCTTTGTGCCCCTCCCCACCCCCTATCCCTCTCCCATTCCCCCCTCCCCCCCGTAACCACCACACTCTTACCAATGTCTCTTAGTTTCACTATTATGTCCCACCTACGTATGGAATAATACAGTTCCTGTTTTTTTCTGATTTACTTATTTCGCTTCGTATCATGTTATCAAGATCCCACCATTTTGCTGTAAATGTTCCGATGTCATCATTTCTTATGGCTGAGTAGTATTCCATAGTGTATATGTGCCACATCTTCTTTATCCAGTCATCTATTGATGGGCTTTTTGGTTGTTTCCATGTCCTGGCCACTGTGAACAATGCTGCAATAAACATGGGGCTGCATGTGTCTTTACGTATCAATGTTTCTGAGTTTTGGGGATATATACCCAGTAGAGGGATTGCTGGGTCATAAGGTAGTTCTATTTGCAGTTTTTTGAGGAACCACCATACTTTCTTCCATAATGGTTGTACTACTTTACATTCCCACCAACAGTGTATGAGGGTTCCTTTTTCTCCACAGCCTCTCCAACATTTGCTATTACCTGACTTGCTAATAACAGCTAATCGAACAGGTGTGAGCTGGTATCTCATTGCCGTTTTGATTTGCATTTCTCTAATAGCTAAAGAAGATGAGCATCTTTTCATATATCTGTTGGCCATTTGTATTTCTTCCTGGGAGAAGTGTCTATTCATATCCTCTTCCCATTTTTTTATTGGATTGTTTGTTTGTTTGTTGTTGAGTTTTATGAGTTCTTTGTATATTTTGGATATTAGGCCCTTATCTGAGCTGTTGTTTGAAAATATCATTTCCCATTTAGTTGGCTTTCTGTTTATTTTGTTATCAGTTTCTCTTGCTGAGCAAAAACTTTTTATTCTGATGTAGTCCCATTCATTAATTTTTGCCTTCACTTCTCTTGCCATTGGAGTCAAATTCATAAAATGTTCTTTAAAACCCAGGTCCATGAGTTGAGTACCTATGTCTTCTTCTATGTACTTAATTGTTTCAGGTCTTATGTTTAGATCTTTGATCCATTTTGAGTTAATTTTTGTACAGGGGGAGAGACTGTAGTCCAGTTTCATTCTTTTGCATGTGGCTTTCCAGTTTTCCCAGCACCATTTATTGAAGAGGCTTTCTTTTCTCCATTGTGTGTTGTTGGCCCCTTTATCAAAAATTATTTGACTATATATATGTGGTTTTATTTCTGGACTTTCTATTCTGTTCCATTGGTCTGAGTGTCTATTTTTCTACCAATACCATGCTGTTTTGATTGTTGTGGCCCTATAATAGAGTTTGAAGTCAGGTATTGTTATGCCCCCAGCTTCATTCTTTTTCTTTAGGATTGCTTTGGCTATTCGGGGTTTTTTATAGTTCCATATAAATCTGATGATTTTTTGCTCTATTTCTTTAAAAAATGTCATTGGAAGTTTGATGGGAATTGCATTAAATTTGTATATTGCTTTGGGTAATATAGCCATCTTGATTATATTTATTCTTCCTAGCCAAGAACAAGGTATATTCTTCCATCTCATTATATCTTTTTCAATTTCCCTTAACAATGGTTTATAGTTTTCATTATATAAGTCCTTTACATTCTTTGTTATGTTTATTCCTAAGTATTTTATTTTTTTTTGTTGCAATCGTGAAGGGGATTATTCTTTTGAGTTCCTTCTCAGTTGTTTCATTGTTGGCATATAGAAAGGCTATTGACTTCTGTATGTTAATTTTGTATCCTGCGACCTTACTGTATTGGCTTATTGTTTCTAGTAGTCTTTTTGTGGATTCTTTGGGGTTTTCGATGTATAGGATCATATCATCTGCAAAAAGTGATACCTTTACTTCTTCTTTTCCGATATGGATGCCTTTTATTTCTTTGTCTTGTCTGATTGCTCTGGCTAGAACCTCTAGTACCACATTAAATAAGAGTGGAGAGAGTGGACAACCCTCTCTCCCCATTTTTTAATTGGATTGTTTGCTTGTTTGTTGCTGAGCTTTGTGAGTTCTTTATATGTTTTGGATATTAACCCCTTATTAGAGTTGTTTGCAAATATCATCTCCCATTTAGTTGGCTGCCTTTTTGCTTTGTTGTTAAGCTTAATATTTCTTAATATTTCTTATGAAGTTAATCCCCTAATATTTCATGGTTATGGTTGCTATGATGAATAGGATTTTTCATACTCTTTTCTAATTATTTATTGCTGATAAGCAAAGTTATTGTTTTATTTATTTATTTGGTTAACACATTTATTAGGTCTCTCCCTCTTTCTTTCTCCCTGTGTCTCTTTTATTTTCTTTTTGTTATGGAAGATTTCAAACATACAAATAAGCAGAATAATTTCAAACTTTCATTTACCCATCTTCAAGCTTCAGCAGTTATCAAAAGTCTGCCATTCTTGTTTCTTTTATATATGTATCTACTTTACACTTCTTACTTCTAAACTTGACTGCCATTACTTTTTATTTTTATAAATTAAAAAAATGAAGTTTTTTGGGGGTAGTAATTATAGATTCACATGAACTTGTAAGAAATAATACAGAGATCCTATCTACCCTTTACCTTATTTTTCCCATTGGTAACATCTAGCAAAACTATAGGATAATATGCCTGACTGGTGGTGGTGCAGTGGATAAATTAGTTGACCCAGAATGCTTGGGCACTGGTTCAAAGCTTCGAGGTCACTGGCTCTGAGTACAGTTGCTTGTCAGCGCCTGGTCACTGGCTTGTGCAGGGGGAATCATACACATGATCCCAAAGTTTGCCAGTTTGAGGCCAAAGATTGCTGGCATGAAAAGCCCAAGGTTGTTGTCTTGAACAAGAGGACACTGGCGTGGACCTAGTCAAGGCACATATAGAAGCAATCAATACACAACTAAAGTGAAAGCAACTATGAGTTGATGTTTCTTACCTTCTCTCTTCCTTCTTGTCTCTCACAAACAACAAAAGCCAAAAAACAAACATCAACAACAAAAAACTATAGTAGAATATCATAAGCAGGACACTGACAATGATGTAATAAAGATAAAGAGCATTTCCATCACCACAAAGATCCCTCATGTTGTCCTTTTATAGTCACATTCTCTTCTCTCCAGATTCCATCTCTAGTTAATCCCTGGCAACCACTAATCTATTCTCCATTTCTATCATTTTACTATTTCAAGAATGTTAAACAAATAAAACCATGCAAATGGAATCATACTGTATGTAAATTTTATGAGATTAGATTTGTTTTTATTTAGCATATTTCTTTGGAGATTCACCCCAATTGTGTATCAATTATTTGTTCCTTTTTATTGTTGAGCAGTATTCCATGGTATAGATGTACCACAGTTTGTTTAATTATTCACTCATTGAAGGTCATCTGGGTTAGTTTTAGTTTTTGGCTGTCATGAAAAAAGCTGCTATAAATCTACATGTATAGGTTTTTGTGTGAACATGAGTTTTCATTTCTCTGCGATAAATGTGTAAGACTGCAATTGCATGTATACAATGCATGGTAGTTCCATATGTTGGTTTTTAAAGAAACTTTAGGACAGTTTTTCAGTTCAGCTGTACCATTTTTCATTTCCACAACCAATGCATGAGTGATCGATCCAATTTCACTGTGTCCTTGCTAGCATCTAATGTTGCCTCACTTTTATGTTTTAACTATACTGATAGTTACCTGGTAATGATAGCTCATTGGGGTTTTAATTTGGTGGCTAGAGATATTGAACATGTTTGCACAAGTTTATTTGCCATCTGTATCTTCTCATTGATAAAATGTCTTTGTTCATTTTTTATTCTTATTTTTTACTGTGGAGTTTTGAGACTTCTTTATATATTCCTGTGTATATATTGTAGATACTAGTCCTTTGTTCAATAAGTGGTTGCAAATATTTTCTCTCACATTGCACCTTGTCTTTTTATCCTCTTCACATGAGCTTTCACAGGGCAAAACTTCAGTTTTTGATAGTTTATTTTAACAAATTGTCCTTTTATAAGTTTTTTTTATTTTCTAGGATCTCTCTGTCTAGCCCTAGATCCAGAAGATTTTCTCCTGTATTTTTTTTCTAAAATTTTTATACTTTTACATTTTTATTGAAGCCTATTATCACTTTGAGTTAATTTTCTCATAAGGTGTGAGACTTAGGTTAAGGTTTACTCCCTTCCCCACCTAATTATGTCCAATTGTTCTACCACCATTTGTTAAAAGAAGTATTACTCTATTGAATTGCTTTTGATCCTTTGTCAAAAATCAATTGGGTATATTTGTGTGGGTCCATTTCTGGGTTCTATATTTAATTTCTTTGGCTCTGTATCGATCCCTCTACCAATACCATATAGTCTTGATAGCTGAAATTGGGAAGACTGATTTTTCCCACTCTATCCTTTTTCTATTTTTTTTTTAATAAATTTTTATTAATGGTAATGGGATGACATTAATAAATCAGGGTACATATATTCAAAGAAAACATGTCTAGGTTATTTTGTCATTAAATTATGCTGCATACCCCTCGCCCAAAGTCAGATTGTCCTCCACCACCCTCTATCTAGTTCTCTGTGCCCCTCCCCCTCCCCCTAACTCTCTCCCTCCCTCCCTCCCATGTCCTCCCTCCCCCCACCCCTGGTCACCACCACACTCTTGTCCATGTCTCTTAGTCTCATTTTTATGTTCCACCAATGTATGGAATCATGTAGTTCTTGTTTTTTTCTGATTTACTTATTTCACTCCTTATAATGTTATCAAGATCCCACCATTTTGCTGTAAATGATCTGATGTCATCATTTCTTATGGCTGAGTAGTATTCCATAGTGTATATGTGCCACATCTTCTTTATCCAGTCTTCAATTGAAGGGCTTTTTGGATGTTTCCATGTCTTGGCCACTGTGAACAGTGCTGCAATGAACATGGGGCTACATGTGTCTTCACGTATCAATGTTTCTGAGTTTTGGGGTATATACCCAGTAGAGGGATTGCTGGGTCATAAGGTAGTTCTATTTGCAGTTTTTTGAGGAACCACCATACTTTCTTCCATAATGGTTGTACTACTTTACAGTCCCACCAACAGTGAATGAGGGTTCCTTTTTCTCCACAGCCTCTCCAACATTTGCTATTACCCGCCTTGTTGATAATAGCTAATCTAACAGGGGTGAGGTGGTATCTCATTGTAGTTTTGATTTGCATTTCTCTAATAACTAATGAAGCTGAGCATCTTTTCATATATCTGTTGGCCATTTGTATCTCTTCCTGGGAGAAGTGTCTGTTCATGTCTTCTTCCCATTTTTTTATTGGATTGTTTGTTTGTTTGTTGTTGAGTTTTATGAGTTCTTTGTATATTTTGGATATTAGGCCCTTATCTGAGCTGTTGTTTGAAAATATCATTTCCCATTTAGTTGGCTGTCTGTTTATTTTTATATCAGTTTCTCTTGCTGAGCAAAAACTTTTTATTCTGATGTAGTCCCATTCATTTATCTTTGCCTTCACTTCTCTTGCTATTGGAGTCAAGTTCATAAAATGTTCTTTAAAACCCAGGTCCATGATTTTAGTACCTATGTCTTCTTCTATGTACTTTATTGTTTCAGGTCTTATATTTAGGTCTTTGATCCATTTTGAATTAATTTTAGTACACGGGGACAGGCTGTAGTCGAGTTTCATTCTTTTGCATGTGGCTTTCCAGTTTTCCCAACACCATTTGTTAAAGAGGCTTTCTTTTCTCCATTGTGTGTTGTTGACCCCTTTATCAAAGATTATTTGACCATATATATGTGGTTTTATTTCTGGGCTTTCTATTCTGTTCCATTGGTCTGAGTGTCTATTTTTCTGCCAATACCATGCTGTTTTGATTATCGTGGCCCTATAATATAGTTTAAAGTCAGGTATTGTAATGCCCCCAGCTTCATTCTTTTTCCTTAGGATTGTTTTGGCTATTTGGGGTTTTTTATAGTTCCATATAAATCTGATGATTTTTTGTTCCATTTCTTTAAAAAATCTCATAGGGATTTTGATGGGAATTGCATTAAATTTGTATATTGCTTTGGGTAATATGGCCATTTTGATTATATTTATTCTTCCTATCCAAGAACAAGGAATATTTTTCCATCTCATTGTATCTTTTTCGATTTCCCTTAACAATGCTTTGTAATTTTTATTATAAAGGTCCTTTACATTCTTTGTTATGTTTATTCCTAGGTATTTTATTTTTTTTGTTGCAATCGTGAAGGGGATTATTTTTTTGAGTTCGTTTTCTAATATTTCATTGTTGGCATATAGAAAGGCTATGGACTTCTGTATGTTAATTTTGTATCCTGCGACCTTACTGTATTGGTTTATTGTTTCTAATAATCTTTTTGTGGAGTCCTTCGGGTTTTCGATGTATAGGATCATATCATCAGCAAAAAGTGATACCTTTACTTCTTCTTTTCCGATATGGATGCCTTTTATTTCTTTGTCTTGTCTGATTGCTCTGGCCAGAACTTCTAGCACCACGTTAAATAAGAGTGGAGAGAGTGGACAACCCTGTCTTGTTCCTGATTTAAGGTAGAAAGTCCTCAGTTTTATGCCGTTTAATAGGATGTTGGCTGATGGTTTATCATATATGGCCTTTATCATGTTGAGATATTTTCCTTCTATACCCATTTTGTTGAGAGTCTTAAACATAAAATTGTGTTGTATTTTATCAAAAGCCTTTTCTGCATCTATTGATAAGATCATGTGGTTTTTGTTCTTTGTTTTGTTGATATGGTGTATTACATTAACCGTTTTGCGTATGTTGAACCATCCTTGAGATTCTGGGATGAATCCCACTTGATCATGATGTATTATTTTTTTAATATATTGTTGTATTCGGTTTGCCAGTATTTTGTTTAGTATTTTAGCATCTGTATTCATTAGAGATATTGGTCTGTAGTTTTCTTTCTTTGTGCCATCCTTGCCAGGTTTTGGTATGAGGGTTATGTTGGCCTCATAAAATGTGTTTGGAAGTATTGCTTCTTCTTCAATTTTTTGGAAGACTTTGAGTAGAATAGGAACCAAGTCTTCTTTGAATGTTTGATAGAATTCACTAGTATAACCATCTGGGCCTGGACTTTTATTTTTGGGGATGTTTTTAATAGTTTTTTCTATTTCCTCCCTGCTGATTGGTCTGTTTAGGCTTTCTGCTTCTTCATGACTCAGTCTAGGAAGGTTGTATTGTTCTAGGAATTTATCCATTTCTTCTAGATTGTTGTATTTGGTGGCATATAATTTTTCATAGTATTCTACAATAATTCTTTGTATATCTATGATGTCTGTGGTGATCTCTCCTCTTTCATTTTGGATTTTATTTATTTGAGTCCTGTGTCTTTTTTCCTTGGTGAGTCTTGCTAAGGGTTTGTCAATTTTGTTGATCTTTTCAAAGAACCAGCTCCTAGTTTTATTGATTTTTTCTATAGTTTTTCTGTTCTCTATTTCATTTATTTCTGCTCTGATTTTTATTATCTCCTTTCTTCGGCTGGTTTTGGGTTGTCTTTGTTCTTCTTTTTCTAGTTCCTTAAGGTGTGAGGTTAAGTGGTTTACTTCGGCTCTCTCTTGTTTGTTCATATAGGCCTGAAGTGATATGAACTTTCCTCTTATTACTGCTTTTGCTGCATCCCAGAGATTCTGATATGTCGTATTTTCATTTTCATTTGTCTGTATATATCTTTTGATTTCTGCGCTTATTTCTTCTTTGACCCATTCATTTTTTAGAAGTATGTTGTTTAGTTTCCACATTTTTGTGGGTTTTTCCCCCTCTTTTTTGCAGTTGAATTCTAGTTTCAAGGCTTTATGATCAGAAAATATGCTTGGTACAATTTCAATTTTTCTAAATTTGCTGATATTGTCTTTGTGGCCCAACATATGGTCAATTCTTGAGAATGTTCCATGTACACTAGAGAAAAATGTATACTCTGTCGCTTTGGGATGAAGTGTCCTGTAGATGTCTATCATATCCAGGTGTTCTAGTATTTCATTTAAGGCCACTATATCTTTATTGATTCTCTGTTTGGATGACCGATCTAGAGCCGTCAGCGGTGTATTGAGGTCACCAAGTATGATTGTATTTTTGTTAGTTTTTGTTTTAAGGTCAATAAGTAGCTGTCTTATATATTTTGGTGCTCCTTGGTTTGGTGCATATATATTAAGGATTGTTATGTCTTCTTGATTCAACTTCCCCTTAATCATTATGAAATGACCATTTTTGTCTCTGAGTACTTTTTCTGTCTTGTAGTCAGCATTATTAGATATGAGTATTGCTACACCTGCTTTTTTTTGGGTGTTATTTGCTTGGAGTATTGTTTTCCAGCCTTTCACTTTGAATTTGTTTTTATCCTTGTTGCTTAGATGTGTTTCTTGTAGGCAGCATATAGTTGGATTTTCTTTTTTAATCCATTCTGCTACTCTGTGTCTTTTTATTGGTAAGTTTAATCCATTTACATTTAGTGTAATTATTGACACTTGTGGGTTCCCTACTGCCATTTTATAAATTGCTTTCTGTTAGTTTTGTATCTAGTTTGATTCTTCTCTTTTGTTTTTCTATCATTTGTTTTTGTTTGTTTGTGTTCCATACTTCTTTCCTCTGTTGCTACCTTTTTTAAGTCAAGTGTTTTTGTGGTGGTTTTTTTAAGGGTGGTTACCATTAAGTAATGAAAAGGGTACCTACCATATTCATTGTAGTACCCTATCTTATAAGTATTTCTGCACTTCATCGTCCTTTGCTACTGTTAATCTCCAACCTCTCCCCCCTTTTTTTCCTTTGTTGTCACAGTTTAAGTTTGGTTTTATTGTGTTCTTGGTGGAGCTGTTACTTGTGGTGTTGTTTTCTTTTGTTCTTTGAATCTGGTTGGAAAACCCCCTTTAGTATTTCCTGGAGTGGGGGCTTTCTGTTGATAAATTCTCTCATCTTTTCTGTATTTGTGAATGTTTTTATATCTCCTTCGTACTTGAAGGATAGCTTTGATGGGTATAGTATTCTTGGCTGAAAGTTCCTCTCTTTCAGGGCTTTAAATATTGGGGTCCACTCTCTTCTAGCTTGTAGAGTTTCTGCTGAGAAATCTGATGATAATCTAATAGGCCTTCCTTTATATGTTGTACTCTTCTTTTCCCTGGCTGCCTTGAGAATTTTTTCTTTGTCATTGGTTTGTGTCATCTTCATTATGATGTGCCTTGGAGTGGGTTTGTTGGGGTTAAGAAAACTCGGTGTTCTGTTTGCTTCTTGAATTTGAGGCTTTAGTTCCTTCCACAGGCTTGGGAAGTTCTCGTCTATTATTTGTTTGAGTATGTTCTCCATTCCATTTTCTTTCTCTTCTCCCTCTGATATACCTATTATTCTTATGTTATTCTTTCTGATGGAGTCAGACAATTCCTGTAGGGCTTTCTCGTTTTTTATTATTTTTGAGTCTCTTTCTTCTTCTCTCTGTTGTGCCTCAAGTTGTTTGTCTTCTATTTCACTAATCCTATCTTCAATCTGGGCTGTTCTGTTAGCTAAGCTTGTTACCTCGTTTTTCAGCTCGTGAATTGAGTTTTTCATTTCTGTTTGATTTGTTTTTATAGTTTCAATTTCCTTGGTAATATATTCTTTGTGTTCATTGAGTTGTTTTCTGATCTCCCTATATTGCCTTTCTGTGTTTTCTTGTATCTCTCTGAGTATTTTTAAGATTTCTATTTTAAATTCTCTGTCATTTAGCTCCAAGGCTTCCAATATGTTAAGTCTTTTCTCCATAGATTTTTCCACATCTATTTGTGTTACCTCTCTTTCTTTTGTATCCATAATATTCGATTTCCTCTTTCTTATTGGCATCTGAGGGTGGTCTTGTTGATAGCACTAATTAGAATTAATAAAGAGTAAAAAGTAAAAAAAAAAAAAAAGGTAAAACACCCCACAAAAAAAACAGTAATAATTTATTATTTCCCCCTTTTTTCTTTCTTCTCTTTCCCTCCTCTCCCCTCCTCAGGGAAATATCGTGCCTATAATGGAGGGCCTGATTTGGGGTGAAGAGTTCAAGGGGCAAAAAAAAGGAGTAGGGACCTATTAAATGCAAAAAAAAAAAAAAAGGAAGAAAATCTTAGACAATCATAAGATGATTTGCTTGTAAGTGATGGTCAACTAAGAGATATAATGAGAGGGATAAGAGGGAACCAGAAAAAAGGACCAAAAAAGAATAATAAAGAAGAGAAAAATAAAAATAATAAGTAAAAATCTGTTGTATTAAGTGGAGCGAAGACTAAATACAATGGAGACCTTGGGTTGGGAGGACCCAAAATGCCACAAAAATAAACAAACAAGAAAAAAAAATAAAAACAAAAGCAAATAAGAAAAATAAAGCCAAAAAAAGCCTTGAGTCCCAAATTAACTAATTTGTTCGTGATTGAGGATTAAATGGGAGGAAAGTACAATGAGAGAAGAAAAAATGAATAGAAAGGAAAAAATAAGAAAAAGAGAAAAACAAAGGAAGAAATAAAAAGGAAAAGAAAAAAAACAAAATAAAGCAAAACAAACAAAAAAAAACAAAAGAGGAGAAAGTGAGAGTTAAGTGTTTTGGAGTATAACCTTAAAGGAGGGTGAGGATGAAGAAGAGAAATAAAATGTAACACTCATGGGTAGTGTAGTTCAAGAAAAGGGAAGCATAAGATGGGTAGAGAATAGAAGGACTGAGGTGGAGGAAATAAAGGCAATAAGATAGAAGAAACAAACAACAACAACAACAAAAAAATTAGTGGAACAAGTTGTAAAGTCTGTGGATTTTTCTTGATTTTGAGAGGTTAACTTCTTCCTTTTTCTTTTCTCTCCCTCTTCCTGGTCGGTGACTCTGTACCCCAGGCTCTGCCCCTGTGTCACACTTAGGTAGGAATTTGCAGTTGATGGGATTCTATGGCAATGTCCTATAATTGGCTTTAATCTTGCTGGTAGTCAAGGCTTGTTGGCGTTTGCAGGGTCCAACGATGAGAGAGTTTGCTTTCCTGGATTCTCTCTCCTAGTCCCCCCTTTTTGAATTAGCAGCCTGGTGATCCAGCTATAAGGCTGCAACTGCTTCTGCCTGGGGAGTAAGAGGCTCAAAGAGCTGGGAAATCCCCACTCTATCCCCACTCAGTGCAAGGCTTTGGGAAAGGCTCTGGTAGTCAGGGCCTCCAGTGTAATCAGGCGGGGGTGGGAGTCAATTGTTGTCAAGGTGACTGTTCAGCGCCTATCATTTAGTTGGACCTCTCAACCCAGGCTTTCCACACTTTGTAGCCTGTTTTTGCTGGGAAGAAGAGGTACTAGTCTCTGCTTGCGACTAGTGTAGTATAGATCTTATTATCTGCCAAGTCCTTCTTGTTAGCGTTTATCCCTGAATATGGAGGCTCTATCAATCAGAAGTTGCCCCCGCCCCTTTAGCGAGAGGCACTAAAAAATATCACGCCTCTTGTCTTGGGTCGCTGAACTGAGAGAGATCTTATCAATTAGTACCGAGGGTGCACAGATTTCATGGGTTAAGCTAATTTCAGTGATTGGGTCGCAGCTGAGCTCCCGAAGGTATTTTAGGCTGCCTGCGCGCGCCCCTCCCCCAACGCTTGATTGTTAGCTTGAATGGCTGGGTGAGGTGCCCCGCCCACGGAGAGAATCTCCCAAGTAGGGGAAGACCACCCTGATGCCTCTCCCGCTCGCCCTGCCGCTGGCGGCTGGATCGCACCAGGCGCAGGATAATGGGGCACCCTGGGTGTGCGGGCCAGTAGGGTGCTCTGGGCGCGTGGAATGCCCAGGGCACACGCGCGAATGGGGTGCTCCGGGCACCGGTGGCTGGCGACTCTCACTCGCAGTGCGCGGGCCGCTGGGAACGTTAGCGGTGCTCGCTCTGCAACTGGACTGGGCGCGCGCCCGCCGCCGCTCGTGGTGGCTCGCAGCGGCGGTTCGCGGCGGCTCCCAAGTATGGGCTGACTCACCACAGGCGCACAACCTCGCGGCTTGAATGAATGCCCCTGCGGTAGCTTCCTCCACACCCTCGTCTCTCAGATTCAAGTGATAACAGTCCTTTCGCTATCAGTTTGTGTGGAACTCCGAAATGCTCCGAGGATAAATTTTTCTGTTTCTAGTTGATAAATTTGTTGTGATTTAGGGGAGAGCTGTCGGACGTGCTGCTCACGGCACCATTTCTGTGACGTCACTCCTCTATCCTTTTTCAAAATGGCTTTAGTTGTTTGCCCTTACATATAAATTTTAGAATAATCTTTTCTATATTTTCAAGAAATCTTGCTGGAGTTTTAATAGTAATGGCATTAAAACTGTGTATAAATTTGGAGAGAATTGACATTTTTACTGTGGTGAGTCTTTCAGCTGATGAATATGTCATGCATGGCTCTCCATCTATTTAGATCCTCTTTGACTTATTTCATTAGCATTTTGTAGATTGCAGCATGTACAGATTTTCAATATTTTGTGAGATTTCAAATTAAAATTTTCGTTTATATTTTCTTTGAACAATTGTAAATTGTACTGTATTTTAAATTTTGGTGTCCATGTATTCATTGCTAGTATAAAAAAGATGAAATTTATATACCATGAAATACAGTAATCTATTTTCTTTTTAAAACAAGAAAGACTTTTTATTTAAAGGCAAAACAAATAACATAAACACATATATAGATCCTAATGAGAGAGTTCACTGGGCTTTATGGATAGAAAACTTCTAGTATCCAGGACTACTAGAAAAAGCAATGTAATCTATGACAAAGCAGTAATAAATGACTAGGGCTACATTATTTTATTTCCAGTCACTGAAATATATAATAATCTTCCCAAGGAGAAAGTACAGAGGTTAAAATGTCATATTTTTATTATCACAATTAGCCAAACTATTAAGATATTACACTTGAAATTCAAAGAACTTTTAGCTTAATAATCTATGAAAAACTATGTTCTACTTCAGTGATTTTCAACGGCTGTGCCACAAGAAGTTTTAAAATATGCAATACTCGCCTGACCAGTGGTGGCACAGTGGGTAGAGCATTGACTTGGAATGCTGAGGTCCCGGGTTTGAAACTCCAAGGTCACCCACTTGAGTGAGGGGTCTCTGGCTTGAGCGTGGGATCGACATCATCTCAAGGTTCCTAGCTTGACCCCAAAGGTCACTGGCTTGAAGCCTGAGGTTGTTGGCTTAAGCAAGGGATCACTGGCTCAGCTTGAACCTCAACCCCCATCAAAGCATGTATGAGAAACAATCAACGAACAACTAAAGTGAAGCAACTACGAGTTGATTCTTCTCACTCTCCTCTCCTCTCTCAAAATCCAAAGAAAAACAAAGCAAAACAAAATGAAACAAAAACCCCAAACAAAAAACCATGCAATACCTGACTGTTTAGTCAGGGGCACTTTCTCTTAGATTGCCAAATAAAAAACTGACAACAGGCAGCACAACAATAGCCATCTGCTGTGAATCAAAATTATACCTATCTTTTTGTCAGATTGGCAAAAAAAATTTTTTTGGTGTGCCACAGAATTTTAGTAATTAGTTTCTGTGTGCCATGAAATAAAAAGGTTGAAGATTGCTGTTCTACTTGATTTTCAAATGTCAAACTAATCTTGTGTTCCTGGGATAAACCCAAATTAGTCATAAGGAATCACTGGAAAGATGTAAAGAGAAACAAATATAAAGTGATGGAAAATGATTTGACTTTGGGTGATTGGTATACAACATAATGAACAGTTCAGATGCTATAGAAATGCTTACCTGAAACCTATGTACTCTTATTGATCAATATCACTCTGTTAAAGTTAATTTTCTAAATAAAATTTAAAAATTAAAAAAAAATGTTTTCCTGAAAATAAAAATCACTGGACATAAACACCATCTATGCCTATTATTTACCTATTGTCTCTTAGCTCCAAATTCATGTTCTGTGTGCTCTGGGATTCTGTGGCTACTTCTCCACACAGTTTCCCAGACTCCTTTGTCAGCTTGTTTCTGCCAATAGGAGGCACTCGAAGAAGACCGGGAGGTCGGAGGAGGGGAGAACCCACTTCCTCTCCTTGCTGCTCTTGTTATTGTTGCTTGCTGGGCAGTTTACCTGCAGTGGCACTTCACCTCAGCCTAGACGTTGCTTCCAGTCACTACCTTCATCCAGCACTACTGGAACTGGCCACATATCTCTCAGAGATTAGCAGTAGCAGTCACATGGTTCCATCCTTCTCAGAGGTTTGAGCCCTAGGTCTATCCCCAAACTACGGCCTGCCCGCAGGCTGCATGTGGCCCCCTGAGGCCATTTATCCGGCCCCCCGCCGCACTCCTGGAAGGAGCACCTCTTTCATTGGTGGTCAGTGAGAGGAGCACTGTATGTGGCTGCCCTCCAACGGTCTGAGGGACAGTGAACTTGGCCCCCTGTGTAAAAAGTTTGGGGACCTCTGGATGCGGTCCTTATTCTGGGCTTCTGGGTTTTGATTAGCTCATTCTCCTGTTTTTGTTCCTCTAGCTCCCTGAAGTTATTGTCTCTAGGTGACCTCAGCATTTACTTTTTTGTTTTTTCAGCCCTTTAACACTGGTGTAACCAATTCCCCTGTAATAAATTCCCTCTACACCTAGTGTGGTTTCTTTTTCTGACTGAGCTTTTATATAATGAAGGTCAGCTGCAGTGCTAATGCTGTACTACTTAATTATGAAGATGTTATACTTAATCCTTCTATTTCTCAAAAATAGAAGAATGACTGCAGAAGTTTGATTATTCATATAAGTAGAAACCCAGGAAATACATGTAAGAATAAATTTTAAGTGATAATACAAAAAGAACAGAATGTAGTTTTGTGTCATGATTAATACAGTGTGTCCGTAAAGTCATGGTGCACTTTTGACCAGTCACAGGAAAGCAACAAAAGACGATAGAAATGTGAAATCTGCACCAAATAAAAGGAAAACCCTCCCAGTGTCTGTAGGATGATGTGGCAGCATGTGTGCATGCACAGATGATGATGTAACACTGTGTATACAGCGGAGCAGCCCACGGCCATGCCAGTCCAGATGTGGACGGTACAGAGGAAAGTTCAGTGTGTTCTGTGGCTCACTAAATTTGAATCCGTGACCAAAGTGCAACGTGAATGGCGCGTTTATAATGAAGTGCCACCACATAGGAATAACATTACTTGGTGGGATAAGCAGTTGAAGGAAACCGGCAGTTTGATGGAGAAACCCCATTCTGGTAGGCCATCAGTCAGTGATGAGTCTGTAGAGGCTATACAGGATAGCTACCTAAGGAGCCCTAAAAATTCTGTGCGTGAGCCCACATCGAACTGCACTGAATAGGTATGAAACTGGGAGAGTTTTCTTTTTATTTGGTGCAGATTTCACATTTCTATCATCTTTTGTTGCTTTCCTGTGACCGGTCAAAAGTGCACCATAACTTTATGGACACACTGTATATTGATATAGTTACACTTTCCAGATATTCTGGATTTGATGCTTTAGTTAAAGCTAGAAATTAATAGCTTGGATGACTAAATTTTGGACTCAGTAATGGCCTACATTCATTGAAATTTGGTGCCAGAACTTCCATAGCATAATATATGGAAGGATTCCAAAGGTGAAGTAGGTGGGAATGTTGGAATAGATTTTCACGTGTGACCTTCTGTGATATTGTGACTTATAATATAAAATATGTATGAGATTTTCACCCTTATTTCTGGCACAAAGCTCCTAGAACTCTTAGAATTTCCTAAGTCGTAAGAATGATAAAGATGTCTTAATATAACAAACCCTTTCAATCACACCTGAGCTTATGTTAACAGGTGATTTTCTGAAAGCACCTATGGATGGTGCTGGTTGCCAGGGGAACCTACAGTGGGATTAGAGGTTTGGAATTTTCAGCCCCACCTTCAGATGTTTGAGTGAATGATGAGTCTAGTTCTTTCAGAATTTATAACTCCATCAATGAGGTGCTTTTTAAAATGTCAAATTAAGTCACCAGAATAGAGAGAGAGAAAAAGCAGTTAATTATATAACTCTTCAAGAAACTACATTGGATATTTTGGGAAGTGAAGGCATTTCACTGATAATTTTAGTAGAATCATTTTTATGTTCTTAGAACTATTGAAATATTATCAATTTACTAAAATAGCTCATCAGGGATTTAGTAAAAATTTGTTCACTAGACTGTCATTTAAATTTTTTATTTATTGATTTATTTTATTTTTTTAAAGTTTATTTATTGATTTTAGAGAGGAAGGGAAAGAGAGACAGAAACATCAATCTGCTCTAACCAACCCACCTACCTGGCCAGGGCTTTATTTATTGATTTTAGAGAGAGAATGGAGAGAGAGAGAGAGAGATTGAGAGATCAAGAGAGAGACTTGTATGTGCCTTGAAAGGGGATCAGAACTGCAACCTTCGCATATCAGGACAATGCTGTAACCAACTGAGCTACCCTGCCAGGGCCAAGAAATCACTCCTAAAAGGAAAATAAAATTTGTGATAGTCTGAAAGAGAGTGTATCTTTGTAGCAGGTTCATTTATATCTAAACTTTATTTTTTTTAATCCAGTACCAACATTTTCTTGGTGGTAAATGCACTAATCCTTGGTGAATACACTTAACTCTTGCTGATTAAATAAATGCCTAAATGCTTAACCACAATAATCTGTGAGAATCTGAATGTTTGTTCTGAAGCTTTGCCTGTGCCTTGAAACCCTGCATATCACTAATTCCTCATCTTTGCAGCCAGGCCAGGGCCCTGGTCTGATCTTAGGATTTCCAGGAGAAGAAAGTGCCTGCCGCAGTGTACAAGCTCATAGTATGTTTGACTAAGTGGGGGCGAGTCAAAGTGAAATCAGATTTTTTTTCCTGTCTCATTATAGGTCATTTATCTGATCTTTCCACTTTTCCGAAATATGTATGGAGCCAGACCAGCAGTTCCATATTTGAATGGCTTATATGGAACCTCATTCATTTGCTTCCCCAAACCTGCTCTAAAACTGTCACTTCTAGCATTTACCAATGGCTCTTAGGGGTATCCATATTCCCTCAGGACTTCAGCATCATGAAAGTACGAGGAGGTTTACCCTTATGACACTCTGTGATGTGTCATCCTCCCTCCTTCTTTGGTTGCATTTGGGACATTATCAGTGTTCCCTTTTCCATCCCCCCATCTTCTTTTTATCCCAGAAGGTAGAAACCAACTATAGCAAACATGAAAGTGAATATAGCACTGATGCTCCAAAATTTTGGTGTCAGGACCAATTCACACTTTTAAAAATGAGGATTCCAAAGAACTTTTGTTTGTGAGCGCTCCTATAGCTCCTGTGTTAGAAATTAAAATATATTTCTTTATTTTAACAAGCTCCTTCCATGTTAATATAAATAACATGTTTCATAAAAATTACTATTTTTCATAACAAAACATTGTTTTACATTTTTTTTTTCTTTTTTTTTTCATTTTTCTGAAGCTGGAAACAGGGAGAGACAGTCAGACAGACTCCCGCATGCGCCTGACCGGGATTCACCCGGCACGCCCACCAGGGGCAACGCTCTGCCCACCAGGGGGCGATGCTCTGCCCCTCTGGGGCGTCGCTCTGCCGCGACCAGAGCCACTCCAGAGCCTGGGGCAGAGGCCAAGGAGCCATCCCCAGCGCCCGGGCCATCTTTGCTCCAATGGAGCCTCGGCTGCGGGAGGGGAAGAGAGAGACAGAGAGGAAAGTGCGGCGGAGGGGTGGAGAAGCAAATGGGCGCTTCTCCTATGTGCCCTGGCCGGGAATCGAACCCCGGTCCTCCGCACGCTAGGCCGACGCTCTACCGCTGAGCCAACCGGCCTGGGCTTGTTTTACATTTTTTTAAAACAAATTTCTTTAATAACTACTTGGTTGAAGACAGTTGGATTCCCACATTTGCTCCTACAATCTTTTATATATTGCATTGGTTGAGGTATATAAAAAAAATCCAGCACCATACAGATATATAGTTGGAAAAGAAGGGACTATTTTAATAACTTGTTCAGATAAATGTGAATAATCTTTTTTGATACTACACCAAAACTTGATAAATGCAAATTTATAAAAAGGTGGTTCAAATGTGGAATCTGAAACCTTAGCTGTGAATACTTTGTATTCTATTATGTTTAAATTGAGTGATCTATTTTGCACCTTAAAATTTTCAATTACCCGTGCGTGATTTTGTAATATTATACATTTGTTATTGGGAAAATATTGGCTTAATCAATTATGCATATCTTTCAAACATTGCTATGTTTAATTATACAATATTAATACATCACATTTATTAGTAATACTACAGATATCATCAAAAAAAGTCTTAAGTATTAGGAAAAAGTCAGGTTTATCCAAAAATCTCATTTTCTCTTGAAAGCTAGAATGTTTTCATTGGCTACAAATACTATCAGCTATTTTCCTTGCAGAGATAGGCTCACTTCATTTTTGAGAAAATGTCTGCCAGATACCCAAGTCTGAATTACCATGGTTGGTCTGTTGTTCTTTCAAGTATAAATGATCTTCCATGATAAAAGCAATTCATACAGTTTCCAACTCACATTGATTATATTTGCACTTTTTCTTAGTTTAACCATCATTATTTAGTGTTCAACAAAAATGCTTTATAACCTGACTAGTGGTGGCACAGTAGATAGAGCATCAACCTGGGACGCTAAAATCCCAGGTTCAAAACTTGAGGTTGCCAGCTTGAGTGCGGGCTCATCTGGCTTGAGTGTGGGGTCATCAACATAATCCTGTGGTCATTGGCTTGAGCCTAAAGGTCATTGGCTTGAAGCCCAAGGTTGCTGACTTGAGCCCAACATCTCTGGCTTGAGGAAGGGGTCACTGGCTCTGCCTGTGACCCCATGGTCAAGGCACATATTAGAAGCAATCAATAAACAACTAAACTGATGCAACTATGAATTGATGCTTCTTATGTTTCTCCCTTCCTGTCTCTTTCCCTTCCTGTCTCTCTCTTTCTGTCTCTCTTGCTCTAAAAAAATGCTTTATATATACTTCCAATTTTGTCACACACAATATTAAAATTAATATTTTAATGACATTAATAATTTTTATGGCTTCGTTAAGGGCATTCTTATGTGAAACTAGTTTTTTCTACCCCTGTGTCTGGTGATAAGGAATACAATGACTACTTGTACCAGGTAAGTGCCTAAGATACCCACGATTATTGTTTTTCCATCAGTGTAAATGTCAATAAATAACATTTTGGTATTATTTAAAAATAATTTTTATCTCACAGGACTCAAAACAGCTGATCTATAGGATTAGTATATGAGACAGTGACACAATTCTAAACCTTAAGTCTTATTATATAATTATCTTGAACTTTTCCCAGCTTATTCTTTTTTATATTCCTGCTCTTCTGAACTTGATTTTTTTTCCTATGATTGTTTTGGAAAAACATATCCACTTACTCCCCTATCCTCTTTTGCTTTTGGTGGGTGTTCAACTCTGGTACCATCTGCCTTTTTTTTATCAGCTTGATCAGTAATATTTAGACATAATTTTTAGAATAAACATTGATTTATAGTTATCTTATCTGCTTCATATGTTCCATTAATTCATCAGCATTTCTTTGGTGGTGGTAGCATTCCTCTCAATTTCCCTAGTACTGCTATTAAAAAAAATTCTTTGTTATTTCAATGGCATTTTTGGAAGGAGAAGTGGAAAATCTAAGGTTCAAGTTGTCAATCTCTTAAACCCAGAGGTATTTCTTATACTTAGAAATAATTGGAATTTAGACTTTACACCAATTTAAATGGATCTTTTCTCCAACGAGGTTGGCTTAAATAGTGAGGTTTTGGGATCTTTATGAATTGAACATGCACTTCTTATCTCATTGTCAACTTTGGCTGTACTGCCCCTCTCTAGAGTTCATTTCAAGGGCAGGGAGGTTACACAAGCCAGAGATGTTATAGTGTATCAGTCTTTTTAGTTGGCTCAACCCCAGAACAATGTTCTGTTCTTACTTCAAACAATTCTTCATTGAATTTGGCAACAGTCATTGGGCCTGGCTCTTAAGGTCCTGTTTAAAAAATGTCTACCCTTTTCAGTATTTTTTCATGACTTCATATTTCCTGGCATAAAATTAAGGTAAGATAATTTTTTTTTCACCAAGTTCTTTTTTTTTGTAGTTTCCTTTTTTATCCCCAAGAAGTTCTAAATCAAACAAATAGTATAGAAATCTTTATACTAGCATAAGATGTTATAGCATGAGAGGAGTCTATGTATCATCAATTGACTGAGTAATGCAGGATTCAGGATGATGGCATCATTCACAATCAGCTAATTTTGCATATAAAAATATTAGCAACATATCAAGGTTTTATAGGCTAGGGAAGATTAGACTTACTGTGTTTATAAAAAAATTTTTTAAATTCATTTTTAGACAAAGAAGAGAGAAAGACAGGGTGGGGGGAGGAGCAGGAAGCATGAACTCCTATATGTGCCTTGACCAGGCAAGCCCAGGGTTTCAAACTGGCGACCTCAGTGCTCCAAGCTGATACTTTATCCACTGCACCACAACAGGTCAGGCAATATTGAATATTTTTTACTTCAACAGAGATAAAGTTCACTAAGATTCCTTCTGAGAGTTGAAGTTTTCTACAATTAGTCAAAAATTTAGATGTTGAAGGGGTTTTTTTTAGGAAGATTTTCTAAAAGAGTATATTAATTTAGTTCTTATTGATAGTGTCAAATGTACTCTTTGGGCTTTGCTATATTATACAGACATTTTAAAAAGTTCCTATTTGATATTAGAAAAAAGTTGTGTTGAAGCAAAAGTTCTCGAGATGATAATGTTACTCTTCTAAGACTTAGTAAGTCAATACTTTTGGCTGAAGCTGGGTAAAGTGGCTTCAAAGAATTTAACATTTCTATGTGGCTTTTAGTAGTTACAAGTATAGAGAGAAGATGAATCTTAAACATTTATTTATACTCCAACCAACGTAGTTGATAAGATATTATTGTTCAGAATCCACAGTAGTAACAACAGCACCATTTTTCAAAGTTCTTCTCCAAGGGAGCTGTGGAAGAGTAGATTATTGTTCAGCAAATATTCACTTCCTTCCCTCCAATTGTAATGATAGCAGTAAGTTTTCTTTCCTTTTCCATTGTTGTTGTACTTGGTTGTGTGATTTGCTTTGGCCAATGGTATGTGGGCAGAAGTGATAATATAAAACATGTAAATCGATGCCATACGAGGAATTGTGTGCATCCCTTCATTGCTCTAGGTCAAGATTTTGGCTTCTGCCACAAGAAGAAAATGACTCCAGGTAGCTGTTGCTCCTTCAGCCTGAATATCCCAGTTTTCCCATGAACCTGCAAACAGCCTATCCCAGCCTATCTGAAAACTTGTAAGTTTGAGAATAAATGTTTATTGTTACATGATGGTTTTATGGTGGTTTGTTATTCAGCAAAAGCTGATTTGTATAAAAATTCATAATATTTCATATATTATACAGTGGCTCTCTCAAAGATATTAAGGTAGTAGGCACTTTGATTACTGGATTGCTAGGTGAGCAGAATTTTCAAAATATTTTTTCTGGAACTCTTTTTTTGATTCATTGATTGTTAAAATGTGTTTAATTTTCAGATATTTGTGAATTTTTCAGAATTCCTTCTACTTTCATTCCACTGTGGTTGGAGAAGATACTTTATGATTTCAGGCCTTTTAAATTTGTTGAAACTCATTTTTTGGCCTAGTATATGGTCTATCCTGGAGATGGTTTCATGTATTTTTGAGAAAATGTGTATTCTGCTGTTGATGGGTGGAGTGTTCTAGGTATGTCTGTTAGGTTTAGTTGGTTTATGGTGTTGTTCAAGTCCCCTATTTCCCATTGATCTTCTAATTGTTCTATTCATTATTGAAAATAGGGTATTGAATCTTTAACTACTATTGTAGAACTGTCTATTTTCCCCTTCAATTCTGTCAGATTTGCTTCATATATTTTGGGATTCTGTGGTTAGTTATGTATGTTTTTATAACTGTTATATCTTTTTGATGGATTGACCCCTTTATCGATACAGAATATCTTTCTTTATCTTTCAGATCAGAGGCTCTTTCTGATCTAGACTGGTAAACTGGATATTCAACCTACCTCACTGTGCACTAACCTCTGCTTTATGTACATCTTTTATGTAATAAATCTTTCAGCATTTGCTGCACAAAAAGGTATGAATGAGGCTGATATTTCAATGATGGAAATAAGGCCCGTATAATTGAGCATATTGGTACCAAGTGGAGTCAGAAAGGTAAACAAGGGTCAGATCATGTAGAGTTTTGTAAAATAAGTTAAGGAGTGTAGATCTTCCTCTCAGTGAAATGAAAGTTGAATGGAGGGTTTCAAGCATGGGAGTTCAATTTTAAAAAGTTCACTCTGGTAACTATATGAAGAATGAGACATAGACAGGACCAAGTATAGGACAGGGAAAACATTGAGGCTTTTTCTTTTTCTTTTTTTTTTAATAAATAAATTTTTATATTAATGGGATGACATCAATAAATCAGGGTACATACATTCAAAGAAAACATTTCCAGGTTATCTTGTCATTTAGTTATGTTGCATACCCATCACCCGAAGAGAGATCGTCCTCTGCCACCCTCCATCCAGTTCTCTCTGTACCCCTCCCCCTCCCCCTCTCCCTCCTTCCCTCCCCCCACCCCCCATAGCCACCACACTCCTGTTCATGCCTCTTAGTCTCGCTTTTATGTCCCACCAATGTATGGAATCCTGCAGTTCCTGTTTTTTTCTGATTCGCTTATTTCACCCCGCACAATGCTACCAAGACTCCACCATTCCGCTATAAGTGATCCGATGTCACCATTTCTCCTAGCTGAATAATATACCATGGTGTATATGTGCCCCATCTTCTTCATCCAGTCCTCTATTTTTTTTACAGTGATTAAGAGCCTTTAAGCAAACTCTTGGCCAATACAGCAAGAATCCATAAATGAGTAGTGTCCTTAACATGTTCCCCAAGTCCAAGTTGGCCCCATCACCATGCCAAATCCCTGAAAAATGCAACCCAACCACAGTTCAGTCTGTTAGGAGCTGTCACAGGGAGCAGGAGTCCAGGAAAGTTCCCCACAGGAAAAGTCCGCATGGCACTGGAATTGTTGTCACCATTCTATACTTTGCAGCTCATGTCCAAGTCCCAATGACCGCTGCTTCTAGCTGGTAATGATTCAGGTAGACTGGAAAAAGCCATTTGCAGCATGCGTGGATATGGAGTTTCTGTTCTCCTCTGCCTGGAGAGTTGAGACCAGGTTGCTTTTCCCTGGAGCTCTGTGACTGTGGCCTGGTAAAGAGACCCTTGGGATACACTGAGCTGGGTGGCAAAGGTTAATTCATAATACAAGTTGGCAAAAGGGGGAAAGAGAGCTCTAAATTAAGAGTAGGTCCCAGCCTGAAATATGAGTGGGGCATTGAGGTAGGAGGGATAAAGGAAACACTATATATTAAGCAAAGCAGCAGAAAACAGGACTATCAACACCCACAACAGGTCTTTGAGGGAAGAATAAAAAACCTGACTATTCAGGCAAAACATAGTTAAGTGGCCCTTGTGCGAATGAGATTAGTTTACCTGCTTCTTGGAAGAAATACCCTAGGCTCGTCCACAGTGTCGTAGATGGGGCCGACGGCCCTGGGCACCTTCAGCCTTCAGTGGTAAACCCCAGCTTTCTGGGCAAGGTTAGGTCATAGCTGGCTGGAGCAGGGCTGGAAGAGACTGAACCCTCCCTTAGAGGAGCGAGGGGGAAGCCCACCTAACATTGAGGCTTTTTCTATAGTCCAAGCAAGAGATGTTGATGGCTCAAATAAGAGGGCTAATAGTGGAAATGAAGAGGAATACAGACTTTGGAGATATATTGGATATAGAGTGGATAGGACTTGTTGATGGACTTATATAGAGAATGTGATGGAGGACTCAAGTATAATTCTTAGATTATTTATTTTTTTGCTTGAATACCTGGATAGTCTTTCCTGAGACAAGGGAAGAGAAGTAGCAGATTTTTTTTTTTGTTTGTTTTACTGGTTGGTTAGTTCCCTGGGGTGGAGAATAAATTAAGAGTATCTTTTTTTGGTCTTGTTAGTTTGACATGCTTATTTTACACAGCCTTTCAAAAAGGAAGGAGTGGTCAGATGGGTCAAATGGTCTGTGACATCAACTAAAATGAGTACTGAGATGTGACCAGTGGATGAGCAATGCTGGTATCATTGATATTATAATTCTGAAAAGAACAGTCTCTGAGAAGTGATGGGAGCAGAAACATAATAAAGTGAAAGAATGAGAGATTGTGAGATGAAGTGGTGGAGACAATGTAGAAGTTTTCCTGTGGAGGGTTTGAGGAGTAGTTGGTAATAGTCTGTGGAAGTTGTGAGGTTTAAGGGAATTTTCTTTTTAAATAAGATAAAACACAATTAGCATCCCTGGGCACCACTAAATGCATTCATTTCCAATTTCTGCTTAGAAAGGAAAATTCGACTTTCTCCTCTTCCCAATGTTTGTGTAACAATGCAAATGATGTGGTAGGGTATGAGAATGTCGGAGAGAAAAGGCTTAATTGCAGGAGTGAAGAAGATGAAAAAGGGAATTGGATCTATAACGGGGCAGGGATTGACCACTGTGACAGAAAGGAAGCAAAAACAATGCATACTGAGTGGGTAGGTTGGTATTTTGCTGGTGGAAACAATATGTTGGTCGAGGGTGACCTGTTAGTTGCTTTTTTTTTTTTTTAAATGAGGTATGAGGGGAGGGGCAGTGGTGTGTTTAGGGACAGAGGTATTGGAGTAATATATTTGAAGTGGGAGAAGAAGAGGGGATATAATTCTTTTGGATGGTAGAAAGTGAACATGCTAGGGAAGTGTTATCAGATTGAAAGAAAATTGAGTATTCATTTGAGATTTGATTGTTGAATGTAGCTTTGTGAATGCAGAAACTATCTCTTTTTGAGGGAGGATCAAATCATTTTATTGAGGGTCTTCGGGGGAAAGTCAAAGGGCTGGGAGTGTTACTGGAGAAGCTAGATTCTTCTGTGGTGCATGGCAAAGGAATTTCAGAGGCACATATGTAGGAAGAGCTTTAAAAGATAGTGGCAAGATTTATTAGAGTGAAAGTTATAGTATATACTCGGAGAGCCAGAAAGGGAGCAAGCTAGAAGGTAGCAGCTACTCTGAGGTCTTTGCTAGACTTTCTTATATTTTCTTGGGCTCAAGAATGAGCAGGCTTTCTTTCAAACTATCCAATCTCTTTCCTGTTTGTTTGTTTTTTCTGAACCTGTACTTGTGCTCTTCCTCTTGTATGGTCACCATTTTGGCTTCTACTGTGCGTGCACTTAGTGAAAAAAATTTCCTAATTGTTCTCCCTCTCCCCCCAATCTGGTAGATTGTTTTGATTACAGTTTTTCACTCTCTTCTTCCCAGGAAGGTTATATATCCCCTCCCTATTGGCTTGGGCTTGGCCATATGGCCTGATTTTGGACCTGATTTGGCCAAAGAAATGTGAATGATATGATTTATACTATATCTGAGCAGAAGTTTTAAACATAATTGTCTGATTTGGCTTGGTCATTGGAATTTCTACCCTTTGCCACAAGCACAGCATCTCCCAAATGAGAGCTGTTCCTTCTGTCGGGGTCCTGGAATGAAAAGAAATGTGGAGCAGACCCAATCCAACACATAACCTGACCCTCTGTGAGGTCAGAAATAAGTATTTATGTTTATAAGCCACTGGAATTTTGAGTTTTGTTGTTTGTTATTGAAGCAAGAGCTAATACACATTACTTCCTCCAATAATTGACTTTCAAGCTTAATACTCTCAATCACTACAATTGGGATGTCATGCATGGTACCAGATCATCTTCTTGTACCCATTGACCAGGGCATTCTCTCCCACTGAGCTTAGATGTGAACCCAGATGTGACTTCAGAATCTTTTTCAGTATGATATTCCAGAGAGATATCTTAAATCAAACAGTGATGGATGGCAAGATGAAACTTTTGAGGCATGCATCCACTACCCTAGTTTGTCTTCTAAATTTATTGATAATTTTTGCTTAGATGGGTCTTTCAAAGCAGAAATATCCTTGGTAATACTAATCAAAGTTGCCTGGGCTCAGAGAACTTATTTTAAAGATATTTTTAATGCTTATTAAATCATGAGTGTCTTGGAAACAATAGTACTAGATGAGAAGAAAACTCAAGACTCATAAAAGTATGACTTGTCCAAGGTTACACACTAGGACTTGAGCCTGGTTTGTTTGTCTCGAATGTCCACAGTCTTTCCATTATACCCATTGGGTCCAAGTGTGGTTTTCCTTAACTAGAGATCGGCTCTCTCTTAACCCCAAACTCTTCATCTTCTAAACTCCAGAAACACTGAAGGAAAGGGATTCTTTAGATCCCTCTTTCCTTCAAAGAGCTGATATCCAAGTGTCTTTATGGATCAAGAGAACTGTGGTGGAATTGCATCACAAAAAAGTTATTAGTGAAACTAGGAGAGACACACAAGTGGCTAAAGAGGCTGTCCTCCAGGCAAATACATATTTCTGAATTTCAATTAAAGAAGCATCTGAGGCTGTATTGAGAAAACTGACAAGGAAAGCCAGACAGCCTCAGCATATTGTTGAATGCCAACATGTTCATTAAAAAGGCACATTGGAGGCCCTGGCCGGTTGGCTCAGTGGTAGAGCATTGGCCTGGCGTGCAGAAGCACACAGGGCACACAGGAGAAGCACCCATCTGCTTCTCCACCCTTCCCCCTCTCCTTCCTCTCTGTCTCTCTCTTCCCCTCCCACAGCCAAGGCTCCATTGGAGCAAAGATGGCCCGGGTGCTGGGGATGGCTCCTTGGCCTCTGCCCCAGGCGCTGGAGTGGCTCTGGTCGCAGCAGAGGGGCAGAGCATCGCCCCCTGGTGGGCAGAGCGTCCCCCCTGGTGGGCGTGCCGGGTGGATCCCGGTAGGGTGCATGCGGGAGTCTGTCTGTCTCTCCCCGTTTCTAGCTTCGGAAAGATACAAAAAAAAAAAAAAAAAAAAAGGCACATTGGAGACTCCATCAAAACATGGGGTTGGGGAACGAGGTAACTAACATCTGTACTAGTTTTCTGGGTAATGGGGAAGGGGTGAGATGGGTAGTGGGGTAGTGGCCCATGGTTTTATCTGCCAGATGGCTCATCTGTGGCAGAGCCAGTCATTATCAAGGGATTAACCATATATAAAAAAGATTCCCTGCTAAGATATAAGGGTTTCATGCGGTATCAGGCTAGCCGTTTTCAGCATTTACAGCTCTGTGATGAAGTTGCTATATTCCCACTTTATGTTTATTCTTCAGCCAATACCATTATCTTCAAAGCATTATGATTTTGGCCTTGTCACTTCTGCCACTAGGCGGCTTCCAAATCGTCCATTCTTGGCAATATTTAATGTCTTGTTCTCTGTCCTGCCTGTCAGGGGCAGCTCATTTAAGCTGCCAGAGGGGACTGTTTATTCCTCCGCCAGCCAAGGCCTAAGCTACTTTATGATATTTCTAAGTGAATCAATGATAGAAATTTCAATTTGTTTCAGGAGAGAGTTGTCAACACCCAGCTCAGAAAATGAGCGGCTAGGTCTTTTGGAGGCATTGGTTTGTGTGTACGTGGATGAAAGGCATTCTTATTGCTGTTTCAGCATGAACTTCTCAAAATGTATCCTTATTTAGATGTGGGAGCTGCTCCTGGAGAATGCTGGGGTAGTCTAACACTGTTGATTAGAATTCCTTATCTGCTTTGCTAAATGTAGTGATCATAGATTGTTTTTGTCTGCACCTTGGGGGGACTATCCCTACTTCACTCTCATTACCTGTGGTTTGGGTTGAGCAGATTTCAGACCTTTGTTTCAGGGGTAGGCATGTGACTCAGGCTTGTCCAACAAGAAACATGGATTTAATTTAGGGATGGGCATATTTGCTGTATCAGTCAGGATCCTGGAAACACATGAAACCCTCAAATTGGGTTATCAACCTTCCCACAGAGATATGGGCAAAGTATAGGAAAACCATAAGAGATGGTCCCATTCCTGAAGCTACTTATAGTGGATCACTACCCAGAGGTTGTAGAGGCAAGATTGAGGAGTCATTCATTACTGGGACTAAAAGAGGGGAAGATGTTTGGAAAGAGCTAAAGCAGAACCCGTGATTACTGGCCAAGAGACACAGCTAACTCCTGCAGACCCTTGCAAAGGGTTCTGGGGCAAACAAGCATCCTGACTTCATTTGTCTCTCTTCCTTCAGTCTCCTGTTGGTCTACCCACTGAAAATATCCAATGGAAGGCACAGGGGAAGGGAACCATTGGTACATCTACACAGGCCCACCTACCAGTTACAGAGGAGAGGAGTGGAGAGTGAATTTGAAGGTCAAGCTGAAGATGTCCAGCACATGAGCCAACTCAGGCCCATTGAGAGTCAGTCCTGGGACTTTTGATGGGACAACTGGGAAATATATACTATCCAGTTGGATTTCTGTGGAAAATAAGCCCAGAGATACTGGTGGTCGTCTTGTCATCACTCTGGAGAGGAAAGCAGAGCAGAGATGGGGACAGATTCCTGATGACACCATTTAAACACTTGGATCCAGTTATACTTGAAGACTACCCTTAGAATTTTCAGCTAGAAGCCAGTAAATTTCCACTTTACTTCAAATAGTCAGGGTTCCTGTCACTTGCCCCTGGAAGAGGCCAGACGAATCCTGGTCTGCACAGTTCAGTGTACTGCAGATCTTAGCTCACAGAGCCATGAGGATGATCTCCTGCCACACCTGGCAGTGGCTCCTAACTCATTCATTTCACTACATCTGGTCTCGTGGTCTATGCAGGTTCCAGGCCCTGTTTTTCCTCTTCAGCTGTAGCCTGTTCCTTGGTAGTCCTAACTAAGATAGCCAGCATATCGTGGCCCAACTACTATACCATCAAGCAACATCTGGCATTGTATGAATCCAGTGTGTTCAGAAAAGACAATGCTTCAAAATAGGAGGAAAAAATAATATAGGATGCTCTTGGTGGTGGTGGTGGTGAGGCCAAAATGAATATATTCTGAGATTTACTGATATTTTGAAATGTGTGCAAAGTTGGTAAATGTTGGGCCAGGTCAAATAATTCCATGAGAGAACTATTTTTATTTTTTTAAGTGAGAGGAGGGGAGATAGTGAGACAACTCCTGTATGTGCCCTAACCGGGATTCACTTGGCAACCCCTATCTAGGGCCAATGCTCAAATCAATTGAGCTATCCTCAGCACCCTAGTTAATGCTCGAACCAGTTGAGCCACTGGCAGTGAAAATGAGAGACAGAGAGAAGGGGAAAGGGAGGGGAAGAGAAGTAGATGGTTGCTTCTCATGTGTGCCCTGACTGGGAATCAAACAGGACATCCGTATGCTGGGCCAATGCTCTATCCACTGATCAAACTGGCCATGGTGAGAGAACTATTTTAACATAAGGATAGACCCAGTATATGTGCTCAGGTTTCAGTAACATCTGTTCTAGGAGCTATTCAGCCTCAAAGAACTTCTGATAAGCCTTTGGTCAGCATCTTTTATAGGTGATAGGTCCTTTATTTACAGGGAGCCCTCTCCTTTGAGTGTATGTGTATAAAAAAGTCACTTTTTTATTTTTATTTTTTATTTTTTATTTTTTTGTATTTTTCTGAAGCTGGAAACAGGGAGAGACAGTCAGACAGACTCCTGCATGCCCCCGACTGGGATCCACCCGGCACGCCCACCAGGGGCGATGCTCTACCCACCAGGGGGCGATGCTCTGCCCCTCTGGGGCGTCGCTCTGCCGCGACCAGAGCCACTCTAGCGCCTGGGGCAGAGGCCAAGGAGCCATCCCCAGTGCCTGGGCCATCTTTGCTCCAATGGAGCCTTGGCTGTGGGAGGGGAAGAGAGAGACAGAGAGGAAGGAGGGGGGGTGGAGAAGCAAATGGGCACTTCTCCTATGTGCCCTGGCCGGGAATCAAACCCGGGTCCCCAGCACGCCAGGCTGACGCTCTACCGCTGAGCCAACCAGCCAGGGCCAAAAAGTCACTTTTAATATTATGCTTTTTACAAGCAATAAAAAGAGAAATAGTTTATAGACAGAGGGCCAGGACGGTTCAGTCTCTTTTGGAACAGTCCATAGCTTGACCTTCCCCTGGTCCCCATCTCTAGCTTTCCCTTCATCCATACAGGGCAGAGGGTGAAAATTGCATCTGTGATTTCAGGGCTTGGGGTTGGGGAAGGGCTGGAGCATTGTGTGGCAGAGCAGAGAGAGAACAGAGTTGGACCCAGGTTCTTCCATTCATTAGCTGTGAGACCTTGGTTTAATCTCCCCAAGTTCTTGTTTCCTCCTTTGTAAAAGGAGGTCATAATATTTTTTTCAGAGCATGGTTGGGAGGATTAAATGAGATGGAGTAAACAAATCTTCTAACGCACGGCTTGGTAAATCTCATATTGGCCAAATAAACATCAAGGGCGACAAATCAGGGCAGGCTGGATCGCAGCACATCAGAGATTCATTCTGAAGCCAGCACGATGCCTGGCACCCAACCCCAAATGCTGGTTTCTTCCTCCCTCTTCCTGCTTTCTCCCATAGTGTTTTGTCCCTCAAATACGTAGAGTCCTCCGCTAACTGAGCAGGGATGTGTGAGATACTAAAAGAAACTATAGCTTTAAATAGCCTCAGGTTGCCTCTTTTACCCAGTAACCCCATCTCTGAGCATTAGACTAAGAAATATTCTAAAAGAAAAATTTGCCTGTGCTATGATGTTTACCACAGAACTATGTATAATGGTAAAAATCTACCAATATCCAATAACGAGATCAGTTCAAGTATGGTAGTTCAACTAAATGGCTTATACTGTGGTCATCAGTGATCATTTCAAAGACTATACAGCAATGTGGAAGCTGTTTATGATTTACTGTTAAAAGATACATGTAGATTTGTTTCTATACTGTGATGCAGACTTAGGTTCATATTAGGGGTACTGTGAGGAGTTTCCTAGTGCTTCATTTTTGTCATCTTTACACACTGGGTTTGTGTGCAGATGGGGAAATTCTCTAACCTTTTACAACTTATTTTATTTTATTTTTTTGGGACCAGGTGTGAATGTTTACTATAAATAAAACTTACTAAGGCCAGTTGAGAGAACACCAAAAAATTAAAAACAATTTGATTCTTTGGAGTAACAGGAGTTTTGATGATTCTGATCATGCATTTTAACTCCTGTTGATGAGCACAATAAACATTAATGATAATTTCAATTAAGATTATGGAATGATTCTACTGCTCCTGTTTTCCTTTGCTTAGGAAAAATGAATTATTGGATGTAAAGTATTTAGAATCAAGCCTGACATAGAGGGAGTAATCAATGAATGAGAGCTGCAGCATTAACATTTATTACACGCGAAGTACCATTCTTGAGTGAATGAACTCAGAATCCTCACAACAATGCAGTGAGGGCAGGAATATATCATTGTCTCAATTTTAGAGATGGAGAAACAGGCACAAAAAAGTAAATCACTTGTCTAGGGTCACATGACCAGTAAGTGGCAGGGCTGGAATCACCCTGGGGGCCAAAGTCTTGCTCCTGACCTTTCCACCATAGCATGTGCTCATTAAGCAGAACTGCTACCTGCAGGGCTTATGGAAAAGGGAACCAGTGGGTCTGCTGAGATTAGGAGAAGATGGTCTTTAGGCCCTGGGGTCTCCAGGGAATGGGATGATGAGGCCTGGAGAGGAAGGAGAGGGGAGTAACAGCTGGCTCTGATCCTTGTTTTTGCACCTTCTAGAGTGAGGGAACGGACAGGTTGGGAGTTGGGGAATCCTGGGTGGGTTCATTTGTTCATTGATGGAGGGAGAACATCCGTGTCAGACATACCCCGAAAGTCAGACATGGAATCTGGCAGACAAGGAAAAGGGCCTGAGTCATATGGGGCTACTTTTAACTTCTGGGTTCTTACAACTGGCAGGCTGTGTGAGGTATCATCTGGAACAAAATACCCTTCCCCTATCCCCACACACAATTTAGAGAGTAGGAAATAAGGGCCTGAGATGGCAAGCATCTTGCCCCTTGCTTCCCTTAGGCTTTTCCCCATAGATAACCCCAAATGCCCAGACAGAGTCGATCCCGGTGAATATGAGGCTTTCCCGGTCTCTGTGCCCTGCAGGGCTCCACCTGAAGCACGATTTCCCTCTCCTCTCAGACCGCCTTCCCTCAGCGGCCTGACTGTCTCCTCTACTTTGATCTCAGTGAGATAGGGGAGTGGGTCTGGTATAACCTGGGCAAGGTTGGCATGAAATCGGAAACTGAGCCCAGGACAGAGCTGTCACAGGTGAGGAAGGGACTAGGGATCAGAACCCAAGCTGGATCAGGGAGCCCCAGGTGCTGGGACGGGAGGGCAAAGCAAGGCTGAGTGGGTCAGAAGTAGGCAGGACCACAGAAACAAATCCTTACCTCTGCCTGTACTGGGAACGGTTCCAGCTGAGGGGTCGCCGGGGCTGGGCCTGAACCATGCTGTCCTCACCTGAGACTGGGAGTGAAACCAGCACTGCAGGAGCAAGCTGATTCAGAAACATGTAAGTAAGCAGCTGTGGTCTAAAAAGGAAAGTCCAAAGGGTCACCAAAGTGAAGGGGCCAGAGAAGTCATGGCAGCTGTGATATGGAGCTAGGAATCTGAGACCCAGGGAGGGGAAAGCAAAAATAGTAGGTCCAGGGTAAACAGGGTTGGACTAGAACAGGTGCTGCTGTGGCTCACTCTGGTGGGCCAGCTGGGCATAGTGGGACTGTGGTCTGCTAAATTTAAAGGGCCAGAGTCGACACCAGTGTCCAGGAACCTGGATTCAGCCTGCGAGCCTCTTATAATAGCTTAGGTTGGGTCTGCAATGGTCTGGGCACAGTTTGCCCTGGACCTAGAGCTGGTACACCAGGCTGAGTCGATGGGACTGGGGAAGGCAGTGTTTTGAGATAAGGATGAATCCTGATGGGCTAGGACCTCAGCACTACGGGGCCTGCATGCTCAGGCCTGCATGAGAACTTAGGGCAGCGGGAGAGAGTGGCTGATGAGTCACAAAATCCAGATGTGGAGCAGATGCTGCAGGCAGCATTGGGCTGTTTGTCAGCAGATTTGACCATGCCTGGAGCAGTTGTCAGGCTTAGGCCACTGGCCACATTCCTAACACAAAGAAAGCCTAAGAACTTTCTGTGACCATTCCGTTTCTGAAATGTTTCCTAGCTCCACAGAACCACATTTGGGTGAGCAAATGTGTTCTCAGGGCCCGGAATTACAAGTTAATTTTATGATGCATCTTGGCAGACGGTGAACCACCCATCATTAACTCTCTTCCCTCTTGTGGGTGAATTCTGCAATGAGTGTGTAGCAAGCTTCTCGAGCACATGCAGACCAGTCTGTCAGTGTACACTGGCTGCTCAGAGAAATCCTTGGCACCTTAGAGGCTGTCCCTGGTTCACCTCTGAGGCCACATGCTTTCTCTTGCAGGCAACTTTGCCGGCTGCTTCCTGGAACAGGCAAGGACACAGGGATGGTGTTCCACAGATAAGTGTGCTGTGTCAGGCGGGACCCAGAACACACATCTGGATGCTTAATTCCCCGCATACCATGGCTTAATCTGTCTTCTGCATCATATCTGTTTTTTTAATGGCCACATGTTTTAGGTGACTTCTATTATCCTAAAATGGTGATCTGACCGCGTCTCCAAAGGAGGGCCCCTGAACCAAACGCGGTGGGCTGGCTGCCAAGGTTTGCAGAATGAGGCACAGTACTTGAAATAAATGCAGAGTGTTTGCTTACAGGTTCTTCTCCACCACATCATGGACTAGTCAGATGATTTCTCACCCCAGATTCTGTTTTTACCCACTTTCCGACTCAGAGGTAGAGGCAGGGGGGAGGATTTTATAAAGCTTAAAATACATCCCCAAATACTGTCCTTTTGTTTCTTGAGTTTTAAGGTAGCATAGGGATTCTTTCATTCTTTGACGCAGTCAGGATTTATTTTGGGCTTTTTCAGTTTCATTTTGTTTTAAGTCATGCTTGGTTGTGGGAAGAATACTACGTAGTGAGTCAAGAGACTTAGTCAAGTCTGCTCTGCTCGTTAATACTGGGGGTTTGGGGCAAGTCAGTTCACCTGTCGAGGCTTCAATTCCCTGTTGGCAAAATGGGGTATGAGTTCCCCAGGAAACTGAGAGCACCCCTTGGGCAGGGCCAGCTGTCCGTCTCTGCAGCCCTGCAGTCTGAACTCCCGCCCTTCATTATTCACCTCCCAGGCTTGTTATGACAGCAAGTTAGGTCACTCCTGGAAGTGCTTTGAAAACTAATATGCTACATTTCTGAGAGGGGTAACTATTACTAGACACCACGCCAGAAGCAAGAAGCTTCAGTTTAGCTTCTTCCCTCTCGGCTTAGCGTCCTCAGTGGGTAGTGCTTCCTCAGTATCTCCGGCAGACCTCTTCCTTCCGGCTTCCCGAGGCGGGGCCAACTAACTCCTTGACTCCTTAATTCACAACACCTTTGTCTCTGCCTTTTTAAAATTTTTATTTTTAAAAGAGTGCTCCATTAGCTCTTTTATTTTTTATTATAGTAAAATACACATAACATAAAGATGACCATTTTTTCGGTATATTGTTCAGTGGCATTAGTTGTGCAGCCATCAGCCTGTCCTCCGGGACTGTTTTATCTTCCCAAACGGAAAAGTCTGTTTCCAAGACAGCAGTTTCCCCCTCCCCCGCCCAGCCTGTAGTGGCCATCGTTCTGTTCTCTGTCTCTATGAACTTCTCTACTCTACGCACTTCATATAAGTGAGACCACACCGTGCTTGTCCTTTCACATCTGGCTCGTTGCACTTAGTGTGGTTTCTTCAAGGATCACCCGTGTCTGCATCTTTTCAGAGAGGTGGAATTCCCAGAAACTTTTAAGCAATAGATTTTTTTTTAAAAGAAAACAACTTTTTCTCCCAGAAACTATTATAAGTTAGGGAGGGAAAGGCTGAATGGACATATCTACTTTTTTGCTTGTGCTGTTGTACCTTGGAGGTGACAGATGTAAAGTTACAGTTCAGGTTGGTAGGTGCTGTTTATAACTTTATACTTACTTTATTAAATAAGAAATAAAATACATTGAGAATCGGTACCAAGTCTCAGCTGGGCAGGAGCTGAATGAGACTCCAATCTCTGATATGTGTTATTGAGCAACATCTCTTTCTCCCAAGTGTTTAATTGTATCTGATGACTTACCTGGGGACTTAAGAACTCCTGAGAAAGGACACTAAGCCATGTCCACAAATGGGCTTCAAGCATATGGGGTCACAGCTGATAGTTTGGGGGTTTCTGACTGAAGCCAGGTTTCAGGAAGGCTGTTTGGCCTCTTGATGGGTAATTCACTGAAAGGGAAAATGTAGGCTGGCATGGTGAGCCAGACCCAGCAGTGGATCCTGAGCACACACTGGGAATAGCAACAGGCCCCTGAGCAGCCTGGAAGGAAAGGGCCAGGTGTAAAAATTAGAAGACCTGTTGAACTAAACTCTGTAATGCTTTGGGGCCCAAAGCACACCTGCCAAGGGAAGTTATGACAGAATGAAGGTGACCATTTCCCTCTTCCCTGTGGCAATGACGGGAGTGGAGTAACATTGCTGTGAGCATCGGTGGCTCAGCTATCTAGTGTTAGCGAGAGGGTCTCCATCCAGCTCAGTAAATCAGTGTAGTGAGAGTGGTGGGCTTTTAAGTCACTCTGGTGATGGAAAGTGAATAGGAATCTCTGGCTTGGTGGAGGACACTTTAGAAGCTCTACTTGGCATAGACAGAGGCCAGCAGCAAGGGTATAGCTGAGCTAATTCACATTCATATGTAGCCCCTTCAAAGACTTGGAAAATCCTTGGGAAGAATTTTGTAAGAGACTGTAATTCTTTTTTTTTTTTTTAACAAACTTTTATTAATTTTAATGGTGTGACATCAATAAATCAGGGTACATATGTTCAAAGAAAACATGTCCAGGTTATCTTGTCATTCAATTATGTTACATACCCATCACCCAAAGTCAGATTGTCCTCCATCACCTTCTATCTAGTTTTCTTTGTGCCCCCCCCCCCCCCCCGTAACCACCACACTCTTGTCCATGAAGAGACTAATTCTTGACAGAATGGAATGGAGGCCAGGCCAATGGGATACAAATATTGATGTGAATGTGATCCTAGTTGTAACTATTGGCTGGTAAAGGTCAGCAACCCTTGGATTTGTTCATTTGTTTTGACTTGTTATTATGTGGTTTATTCTGATTATTACTAATTTATTAATCTCACTTAATTTAAAATGTTTGTTTCAAGTAGAGCTACAAATTGCCAATATATAGGGACTATATACCTCTTACTTTGTTTAGAAAACTCAGAGATTTTGAGAATAAATACATCATCATTATTACAGTCTTTTTTTTTTTTTAGATTTAGTCACAAGTACAAGGTGTCAAGAGGTCAGTAATGAAAGGCGTATCTCAGCCTTTCTGGAGGAGGCGAAGCTGAGCTCAGACTGGAAGGATGAGCAAAAACCAGATGACAAGTGGTGAGAGAAGCCCTCTTGGCTTGTTCATTGTGCTACTCTCAGCATCTACCACATGACAGACATTTAATACAGTGAATTTATAAAAGAAATCAAAGCAGAGGAAATATCATAAGTGCACATACACACACACACACACGTGGGAAATGATAAATTTAGATTTTCCAGAAGATTAATTTTTTGAAGTCATAGACTCCTTTGAAACCTAATGAAAGCTGTAGATTTTCTCCCTAGTAAAATAAACATACACTCAAAATTTTGTGGATGATTTTAGAGGATATAGATACCTCTGACCTCCATCTACATTAAGAATCTCTGCTGTAGGGAATTGGGAGCATTGAGTTTTTAAAAATGTACAACTTATTTTATTTTGTTTTATTGTAATGCAGGGTAATGACATAATTTAAGATTACTTTTGAGTGCATTGTGCAGGATGGATTTAAGGGAGATAATACTGCAGGTAAGCAGTTCATGTAAGAAATTGCTGAAATAACCTGGGTGACATTGTTCAGCCTGATCTAAGGGTAAGGTCAGAGGGAGGGAGAAAAAAGTAGTGGGGTCAGGAGTGCTTTAAGGGGTAAAAGTGGCAACTGCTGGTATATGATTGGATTTGAGAGGAAGGAATAGGAAGATGTTAAGGATAATTTTTAAGTTTTTTGGATGACAGGGTAGATGGTGGTGCTATTAACTGAGACAAGAAATGTAGGGAAAACAGGTTTCGGTTAGGAATAGGGTGATAGGCAGTCTGGGGATGGGAGAAAAAAAAGTTCAGTTTTGGTCATGTTGAGTTCAGCTGAGGTGACCAGATGACAATAGGAGTGAAATGGAGGGATAATGGAAGATGTCATGAACCTTAAAGGAGTAAAGGATCATGGGAAGTGGTTTTGGAAGCTAAATTGGACAGTGAGGGGGACTGATGCCCACTCCCAAGTCTGAGGATTGTGGGGAGTGGGATAATGAGTCAGCTCCTTAAACAAAGGTTGCTGGAGGGGCAGTATTTCCAGGGGGTGTGTTAGTTTCCTGGGGCTGCCATAACCAACTGCTACTGGGTGGCATAAAGCAACAGAAATTCTCTCACTTGTGAAGGCCAAACGTCTGAAAGCAAGGTGTAGGAGAGCCATGCTCTCCCTGAAAACCATAGAGGAATCCTTCTATGATTCTTCCTTGCTTTTGGTGGTTTTTAGCAATCTTTGTCTTTTTTTGGCCTCCAAAAACACCACTTCAATCCCCCAACATTACACATCATTCTCCCTGTGTCTCCGTCTTCACACGACAGTCTTTGTATGAGGATACCAGTCATATTGGTTTAGGGGCTCATCCTACTCCAGTATGACCCCATCTTAATTAATTACATCTCTCATGACCCTGTTTTGAAATAAGGTCACATTCTGAGGTAGTATGAATTGGGACTTTAACACATCTTTCTGAGGGGACAAATTCCACCTGTAACAGGGAGAAGACAGCTTTTAGCTCATGGAGAAAACAGAGGAACAATCTTTAGAGATTGAGGAGTGGGAGATTTGTCTGCCACAGGTCCCGAAAGACCTAAGTGAAATGTTTGGGAGGGGTTGGGGGTTCTGGTCAGCAGAGAGGTGAAAGGAAGAACTAACCGACATTCTGAGTGATGAGACTGATGGAAATGTGAGGAATGAGGAGTTAGCATGAAGAACCAAATGAGGCTCAGGTTTGAGGGCAATTATGATGATCTTGGCCTTGTGGTGGGTCAAAAGCATGCTCTACAAGGGGGGACTCTGGGTGGGAAAGGAGCCAATGGAGTGCTTCTAATTACTGTTGCCAGGTCTGCTATCACTTATTGATAGCAGTTCTCTGGAGTCACTTTGCTTGGAGCAGGTTCTCAGTTTTCTCCACTGTGGCTGAGTTTTTCTAAAAGCTGCCAACTTCAGTTGTTTTTGTTTTGTTTTGTTTTACAGAGACAGAGAGAGAATCAGAGAGAGGGACAGATAGGGACAGACAGACATGAAGGGAAAGAGATGAGAAGCATCAATTCTTTGTTGTGGCATCTTAGTTGTTCATTGATTGCTTTCTCACATGTGCCCTGATCAGGGGGCTACAGCAGAGTGAGTGACTCCTTGCTCAAGTCAATGACCTTGGGCTCAAGCTAGTAACTTTTTGGCTCAAGCCAGAGACCATGGGGTCATGTCTATGATGAGCCCGTGCTCAAGCTGGCGACCTTGGGGGTTTGAACCAGGGTCCTTTGCATCCCAGTCCTCTGATAGTCTATCCACTGTGCCACTGCCTGGTCAAGCTCTTTTGTTCTTTTAATTATTTTCTTTATGTTGCCTCAGGGAGGCACTTCAGTTCTCATAACTTTTTATTTCCTTTGGAATTTTGGAGTGTTCTTCTACTCTCAGAGAACCTGAAAGTAAATTCAATCAATAAATCTGTTATTACTTGAGTAAATCCTATTTATTCCTTTCTATTGCCCTTGTGAAGTCCAAAACAACAAGGTGCAAAGGAAAAGGTGTTAAGTCATAAGAATGTTACCATATTGCAAAAACATTCTGCATACAGGCCCTGGATTGAATATCCTTCTGGAAAATCCTAGTCTTTATGCAAGAGAGAAACAGAACTAATGCTCTGGCTATTGCTTTGAGTTTCATTGCTTGTACTCTTTACTGTCTCATTTCTTAATTATAACTATAACTGCTTTATATCATATTGAATCCATTTTTATGAAGGATTATGCATTGTCCTCTGATACAAATTTCATAACAAGAAGTCCTACCCAGGTCTACAAGCTTAGATACTAGTCAGTACAGGAAGAAGTGTTCATTACATGATGCTGGATGGCAGCAGAGAGACCGTGCACCTGTGGAGCAGAGTGGTAAGTGATATGCACAGGTTTGGAGTTAAGGTTGTTTTATCTTTGTTGTAAAAATTATGATTTGTTAATTGTGAAAACTGGTGCACATTTTTCAATGGAACTGTATTAAAAACACATAAGAAGAGAGATTATGCAAATGTCTTATAGTTCATGTGTACAAATGCGAAGATTTGATGACTTAGGGAGGCTGACTGCCACTTAGAGCTGTGCTTTTCAAACTTTAATATGCATACAAAGTACCTGGGTGCTATGGATTGAAGGTTTTGTGACTCCAAAATTCATATGTTGAACTTTTAACGCTAAGGTGTTGATATTATAAGGTTGAACCTTTGAGAGGTGTTTAGGTTGAGGGTGGAACTCTCATGAATGGGATTAATGCCCTTAGAACAAAGACCCTGTAGAGCTCCTTAACCCCTTTTGACATGTGAGGATACAGCAAAAATACAGCACTATGAAGGAGAAATTAGGCCCTCAGTAGACACTAAGTCTGCTGGTACTGGACCCTGAACTTCCCAGCCTCCAGAACTGTGAGAAATAAAGTCCTGTTGCCTATAAGTCACCCAGTTTATGGTATTTTGTTATCACAGCCTCGATGGATTAAGACAACGAGGTATCTATTTAAAATGCATATTCTGATTCAGTATATCTGGGATGGGGACTCAGATTCAGCATTTCTTTTTTTTTTTTTTTTTGTATTTTTCTGAAGCTGGAAACGGGGAGAGACAGTTAGACAGACTCCCGCATGCGCCCGACCGGGATCCACCCGGCATGCCCACCAGGGGGCGATGCTCTGCCCCTTCGGGGCGTTGCTTTGCCGTGACCAGAGCCATTCTAGCGCCTGGGGCAGAGGCCAAGGAGCCATCCCCAGTGCCCGGGCCATCTCTGCTCCAATGGAGCCTTGGCTGCGGGAGGGGAAGAGAGAAACAGAGAGGGAGGAGGTGGGGGGGTGGAGAAGCAAATGGGCGCTTCTCCTGTGTGCCCTGGCCGGGAATTGAACCCGGGTCCCCTGCACGCCAGGCCGACGCTCTACTGCTGAGCAAACCGGCCAGGGCCCATTTCTTTTTTTTTAAAAAAATACTTTATTTATTCATTTAGAGAGGGAAGAGAGAGAGAGAGAGAGAAGAAGGGAGGAACAAGAAGCATGAACTCCCATATGTGCCTTGACCAGGCAAGCCCAGGGTTTTGAACTGGCAACCACAGCATTGCAGGTCGACGCTCTGTCCACTGTGCCACCACAGGTCAGGCCAGATTCAGCATTTCTAACAAGCTCCTAGGTGCCACTCATTTACAGACCACAGTTGGAAGAGCAAAGACCCAGGGCGCCTCTAGGAGGAAATGCTTTGATACCACCACAGTCCTCAGCTTTGTAAGCCTGGAGAAGTGTGGCATAAATCTCTTATCAGCAATTTTGAAGTCCAGAAGCTCTGAAAACCAAAAATATTTTTGTAACTCCTTTGGAGGCAAAACTTGAACTTACATGAGACTCTTTATAATCCTTATTTGCTATTTTGTATGAATATTCATGTTTTTATTGTAAAAATAGTTTGGTTGTATATGGTTATGAGACACTGCTTTGGGTGGGCTCTATTGAGGGTGTGATGTTATATCAACCAATGATCATTGGTGCCAATTTAATGCCAACATGAATCCTCAATTTGGGGTGCAATGAAGAAGGACACTGAGTTCTGTACAAACAGCTCAATTGTGATACAGTGCAGCTGTGGAATAACTCAATAGTGTTACAGCTCAATTATAAAGCAGCACCACTGTGCAACAGTACGGCTGTGAGGAGGCCCTGGGGCCAGGCCCCTCTTTGTCTAGACAGCTCTGCCCTGTTCTCTGGTCTGCTCCACCCTGCTCCTGTGTCAGCCTGCTTTGCTGTTCTCTGGCAAGACATCTTTGGTGTTTCAACTCCAGCCAGGGAACAGTCTTCCATCTTTGGTGGAAAGGGAAAGTACACTGTCTGACCCAGAGGTGAACTGACTTATAGACAGAAGTTCCTGCCCCAGTTCCTGATTGGCCCATCCTCATGCAAACAATGACTCCAAAACCGCACAATTTGATTGGTCCATAAGGCACTGTCCTAATTGGTCAGAATGGAGCTGCTCTCGGGCAGTGAAGATGCTGATGGGGATTTTGCTATGCAGTGCTATAACAGCTCAATAGTGTTACAGCTCAGATTTCCCCATCTGGTTGAATGGGAAAAGCTTTAGTCTTATTGGTTGAAATACTCTTCTAGGAATTCCTTTATAAGGGCTGGCTCAGATGGCAGGAACACAGTGCAGGTAGGCAGTTCGGTGTAGTTCACATTAGAAGCCCCCGTTTAGAAATGGCTGGTAGACTCTGTTTTTAAGTTTGAGCCCAGTTAGCCATCAGGGGCCCTTCTTAGTAGGTATCTTCTTTCTCAGGGTGCATAGGTACATGATTGTGTTCTAGAATATAAAAATGTCTGAATTCTAAAATACCTCTGAGTCAGAGTTTGTGGACCTGTAGTAATTTTAGGGATGTTTGCCCCATCTGTAATCTTACTTCTCCTTCTGGGAATTATTCCCAATTTCCTAAAGCTGGGCTTAACCCTGCTGTCCTGCTCCCACTCCACTCTCCCCTCCAACCAGACATAGAGAATTTAATCAGAGTGGACACCTGCCACAAACTGGACCAATCAGATTCCATTTGTAGGAATTTAGAACTGGGATTTAAAGATGCTTGTCTTTCTTTGTTGCTGGACTGAGGTAGGTGAGAGGCAGCTTTCTTCAGCCACATATTTGAGAAGCAGAGAAAGCTGATCTGCAAAGAGAAAAATGAAGCAGGTAGGGAGAGGGAAACAGCCCCAGGTGTCTGCGCAGCCTTAGAATGTGAGGAAGAAGGGGAGCAGCAGCAGATGTGTGAGACACAGACCAAGGGAGGGCAGTGGCTTCAATCCTGAGGGCTTTCTAGTTTCTGCTTCTAGGGCTAACCACCAATTCTGCCCTTGAGTGCTGTGACATGCCACTACCATCTTATAATAAATATATAATAAATTTTTACATTGGGTTAGCGCTAGATAAAGTGCGTTTCACTGACTCGCAACTCCAAAAGCCTTAACTATAATAAGACACTATCAAAGCATTCTTTTTTCAGTGCAGTAAAATTTTTTAGACCATGGAGAATGGACATGCAAATCAAGTTCCCAAGAGAAGGCTGGCTTATTAATTTCCGTGCAGAGTAACTGCCAGTGGGACCTCCTGCTCACAGGTCAGCCTGTTCTCTCCCAGTAAAAAAAATCTGTGTGAGAAGCCAAATTATAATGAGAAGGCAGCTTGATGAGCGCAGACCGAACCAGATAACGAGGGGATCTGAGCAGACTGCCTCCTTGCTAGGGTGGCTGGAGGCACTTTCCTCCCGTTTCAGGATGTGCTGAACCTGCCATGTGGTATCCATATGTGCATGTGTGAAAGCATGCTTGGAAAATAGGCCAACTCACTGAAACCAGTTCACCCATGAGCCAAGTCAGCTAACGAGCCATTCACCTAAAATTAGTATTTTTCAAAACATTGCATGTGTGATGGAGTGTTTTCCACAGCTTTCTGAGTCTTGTCTTCTAAAATGACTGGTGACTTTTATATTTTTGCCCCTTGGTCTAAGATACATCTCTTCACCTTCATTCGCCCCTACCCCCATCATCTCCTAGGGCCCTAGACTGGAGGTCGAGTCTTACGAGGTGAGCTAATTAAGAGCAGACATAATGCCCAGTGGAGCAAATGGGCAGAGCAGATCTAAACTAGAGTGCGAGGGGCATGTCAGAGGGGGAGCTGAAAGCCAGATGCTGCAGCTGACTTTAAACACCAAGACCAAAGCAGCAGAAGCAGGACTGTCAACTTAAAATCAAACCTGGAGTCCAGATGGGACAAGAGACAGGACTGAAGGGAGAACAGGCTGAAAGCAACTGAGGAGATAATAATTGTGTATTTCTGTTGCCCATTACCTATCTTATGCTTTTCTATTTCTTAAAAATTGTAGCATATAGCTTTTGGAAAGTTTTGTGCAATGTTGAATTTGCACAAATCTGGTGTTGCTCAATCCAGGGGTGTAATTTATGATTCATGATGTTAATTCTTTTTTTTCGGCTTCTCCTTCCTGCTGCTTATTGTCTGCTTTTCATATTTTGTGTGCTAGATTTCAGTGTTAAGCAAATTACCCTAAATCCGATATTTATTGCTCTGCAGTGAGGCCTTTCCGTGTTGACAGGGAGAGTGAAAAGATGAGACAAGTTCATCAGAAACATATTAAGCTCAATTTCAATTTTATATTTTGTGACATCTAAATGATGAAGTAATCCTGGGCTACAAATATTAATCCACACATTATTTTTAAAGTGTTTTTTTTTAAAAACCAAATAAAGCCACTTTTAACCAAATAAAGTTTGTTTTCACTATAAAAATGGTATATATTTATATTTGTTTCCCGTTGCTGCTGTGACTATTTTACAACTTAGCGGCTTAAGACAACACACACGATCTTACAGTACTGAGGAAATACTGAAATCAAGGTGTTGGCAGGGCTGCGTTTTGTCTGGAGGGGAATTTGTTCCAGCTTCTAGAGTCCACCTACATTCTGTGACTCATGGTCCCTTCCTTCCTCCATCTTCACAGCCAGTAGTGCAGCATCTTCAAACCTCTCTCTGACTGCAACCCCTGCTTCTGCTCACATTTCATTTCCCAAAGCAAACCACAACAACACACCCAGCTTTTGAGGGGATAGGAAAGCGCAGACTGACCGTATACCTTTTGGGAGGACAGGACTACCTGTTAGCTTCCCTGATGATTCGCACGTCTCAGAGGAAATGAGCTACTCTCAGGTACATATTATTATCTGGATGTCACAGACAAGGACGCTGAAACTTAAGAGAGTTTAGGAAATAGCTCAAGGTTACTTAGCCAGTAAGGAGCAGGGGTAGAATTGTATTTTAGGCCAGTACGACTTAAAACACATGCTCTTTGTGTTACATCATCCTCTTAGGAGCATCTGCAACATTTCTGAAAGGAAGTCCAGGTTTTGAGACTGTAAGGGAAAAACCTGGCTTTGCCCCTTCTGTGTGTCTCTTTTACTACTCACACAAAACACTTCACTTCTGGTCTCCACATGTGACACTAGCCTGGTGTCATACAATTTGACTCAATTCTGACACCATCTACTTGGAGATGGCATCAGATCCCAGAGGCGAAGGGCTCAGTCCCATAAAACTGCCCCGTATGTCAGCTGCCAGTCACAAGTAGTAGGTCCCCAGGTTACCCGCAATATTTCTCTGACTTGGCTACAAATCAGAAATTCTCATGACCTCTTCCCCTTGGATTTGATTAGTTGCTGGAACAGCTCACAGAACTCAAGGAAACATTTCTATTGATCAGTTTATTAAAAGATATGACAAAGGACACAGATGAACAGCCAGATGAAGAGGTGCATAGGGTGAGGTCTAGGAGGGTCCTGCATGTAGGAGCTTCTGTCCCCGTGAAGTTGGGATTCAACACCCTCCTGATGTGAATGTAATGGGAACACCCTGAATACCATATTACTGGAGGGTTTTATGGAGGCTTCATCTGTAAGTGTGATCAGTTATTAACTCCATTTAAAGCCCTTCTTTCTCAAGAGATTGGGGAATGGGCCTGAAATTTTCAAGCTTTGCATCATGACTTCATCCTTCTGGCGACTAGCCCTCATTTGGAGCAGGAATGCATCCAGAGTCACCTCTTCAGAACAAAAGACATTTCTATCACCAAGGCAATTGCAAGGATTGTAAGAGCTCTGTGCCAGGAACTGGGGGCAGAGGCCAATATATATTTTCTATAATCTCACAGGGACATGTATTTCCTTGTGGTCCTGTGTTGACATGGGTCCCTCAAATTCTCTGGAGCCATTGTCATGCTCCTTGCTTCCTTCACACATCAAATACATCTCTGCCTAGCCTAGCCCATCATTGGCCTTCCGCTTCTCATCTGTCAAACTACTCAGTTCTCCTCTTGTAGTGATTGTTCTGCAAAAGTGCCCACTGTCCTGTCCTCCTCCTTTGGTCCATCGTTTATAAATATAGCAGTGTCATTGCTTTTGGGCTGTTTTCTTGAAAATATCCTATGCTCTGATCATGTTTCAGTATAAAAGGGGTCCAAAGAACATTGTTTTTGGAAAACTGTGAAGGTTTTGATCATTTATAAGCATCTTATCTGCATGCATTTGGTTTTTTGACAATGATATTCTACAGGAAGAAAACTAAATTTGGTTGGAAACCCATTGAGTATTAGGCATGATTCTAAGTATTTTACTGTATTTTTATTCCTCATTTATTCTTTATAACAATACTCTGAGGGATGGGTTATTATTAAGGAGTATAATTATTCAATCAAAGAGAATAACAAAAGTAAAAAAAGGAAGACATCTGCTCTCAGATTTCTGAATAGGGGTGATGACACTTTATTATGGTTTCCCTTAATTACTCTCATGGAGAGTTTTTCAACCTCTGAAAAATATTTATCAATTCTAAAAGGTATGTCTATCCTTATAGGATTTGGAAATGGGTACACAACTTGAGAGCGTATCATTTAGGACTCTCAGAGGCAAACAACAATACGCAACCAATTCTTGCATAAGCAAAAAAGGGAATTCATTGGCTTATGCAACTAAAAAGTACAGGGTAGACTGGTATAGTTTTATCTGGGGCTAATACTAGGTCCAAATCTCACTCTGTTTCTCAGCCGTAGTCTCCTATACTGGCTTTATCTTCAGACTCTAAATAGTGACAAGAAGGCTCTGGCAGTGTCAGCCTTTTGTCCTCCCAGATTTAAGTCCAATAGAAAAGATTATATGTTTTTTTTCTTAGCAATTCCTATAAGTTTTGCTGCGTATCATAGGCTGTGATCAGGTCAAAGTCTATCCCTTAAGCAATCACAATGGGCTGGGGATTGTGATGCTGTAAATTGGTCAGGTTGGAGGTAATGCCCATCTCTGGAATTAGGGATGTGTCTTTTTTCCCTTTGTACATGCACTTCATGAGAGTGATGGTGGGGGTGGTTCTGGGGAGGACAATCCTTGTGCAGCTGCCAGGAGAAAGTTGTATGTAGGCCACATGGTGAAAACAGCTAATACTCAGTACAAACAATACTTTTAAAAATCCCTCCCTTTTTACATTTTAAAATAGTTCACAGTATAAACATGTTTTCATCTTTTAAGAACTTAACTCACAAGTTTACTGTAAGAACAAAGAAAAGTGTTCTTTAGAAGATAGACATTTATCCAATAATTACTATGAAACATTTTCCTTAACTGTCAGAAAGCTTAAAATCCTAGAAGTGTTCAACTGCAGAGATGTCTCTTCCAAAATTCTCAGTACAGTTATTTATCTTGTGACTTTTTATCATTTACAATATGTTATGAATATTTTTAGACATTACTATACATGACTTTTCATGACAGCTTAGTATTCCTCCAATGAATGAATCACAATTTACTTGTACATGTTCCTACATTTTTTTCCTGTTATAGAAATATAATATAGCAATGGACAGATGCAGTTAGTTCCTTAGGATAAATTTTAGAAGTGGATTTTTTTTCTGGGAAAGGCTGTCCCAACATACCCATTTTTAAAATATATCTAGATGATAGAGAAGTAAAAGAAATAACAGTAGTATATTGCTACTTTGCCCAAGAACCCTAAGCTACAGTTGTATACATTTAGTAGTTTCCTGGGAAAGGTCAGTTGGTTGACAGTTAAGCTGTCCTTGAAAAGTCATTTGGCAATTCTGATTTCCCATCTGCTTTCTCAGCTAATGGGCAAAGGGCATATTTTTTTCCAGCTGATTACTGCTATACTACTTTGAAGTCACAGCAAGCCACTAATGCCATCTTCCCAATGTCTATAGGGAGCACCCTATCAAAGCAAATACTCAGTATACAAGTCAGAGCAGACTTCCTGAAGGAGGCAGGGCTTGAGGTAGGAACTGTGCTGGGTATCATCAAGTAAGCAGAAGATGAGCAGATTGTATATAGTATTTAGGGGCAAAGACCATTTGGGGCATCTTGCCATAAACTAGCGCAGTAAAAACCATTGGTACACAAAAGGCATGAAACTAGTTAAACTGAAAACCTATCACCTCCCAACATTTATATGCTATTTCCCAATTAGTAGATATAATGCTCTTTTAGCCAACTGGAACTTACCCTATTAAGAAGCATCTGTTTAGGGTCTTGCCAACATCAGGGATGTACCTTCTCTGGGTTAACCTGACCTACATTCTTTTTATTAAGGAATGAGATGGGTATTTTATTTATTTGTCTATCTATCTATCTATCTATCTATCTATCTATCTATCTATCTATCATCTTCTTTTCTATGTAAGAGAAGAAGAGATAGACAGATTCCGCATGAACCCTGACTAAGATCCACCTGGTAACCTCCATCTGGGACCAATGATCTGCCCATCTGGGGCCATGCTTACAACCGAGCTATGTTTAGCATCTGAGCCAGAGGCTCAACAGAGCCATCCTCAGCTGCTGGGGCCAATGAGCTTGAACCAATTGAGCCATGGCTTCAGGAGGAGAAGAGATAGAGAAAAGGAGAAGAGGGAGAGGGAGGGGTGGAGAAGCAGATGGTCACTGCTCTTGTGTGTCCTGGCTTGGAGTCGAACTTGAATATCCACACCTGGGGCTCTACTACTGAGCCATCTGATCAGGGCCTGAGGTGAATATTTTAGACTTTAAGAGCTAGGACTAGTTAAAGGAATATTCTTTGTTTACTTTTATTCTCAATGAAAAGCATTGCCAAGCAACGTTCTGATCTTGCAGCTCTTTACCAAGGGTGTGGTTTTTCTGGAAGTTTAAATAATCTAGCACCCTCTAGCTGGGAATGGCCTACTTGGTCTAAGTGAGTGAAGACGAAAGTCACTTGCCTGCAGCTCTTGACCAAGTCCTGTGAGCTCTATCAAGCTCCTTTGGTCACCTCCCCTGGGAAGAAATTAGTGTTCCTCTGCTTGAAGTGGGCAATCCCAGTGGGCAGGCTTTCCCTATCCATAACAAGAATACTTAAACACAAGTGAATATAATTTCTGGACACAGAAATTATTGCATAAATCTTGCAACCACTTCTCATTCCACTTATAAGATGTATAATCTTCTGGAAGGGTACACACAGACTTGATGTGACATAAGTCACAATTGTCTAATCCCACTGGCTTCTCATGAGAAAGAAGAAAGTATCACTAACTGTATGGAGAGTGTTAAGGGGTATTTGGGCCCATTAAACAGAACTTGTCCAGGGCTTCCCAGCCCTTTTATGTCAGATTAAGGCAGTAACTAAAATAACACCAAAAGCTTTCACTTGAATTGGAATGGCTCCAGAAGTATTGCTACTAGTGAGTCATTCAAGGGTGTAGCCAGAAAGCAATTCCAGACAGGTATGAGGAGAGGTTTTGGATTACTTCCCTGTTTGAAGTTCCCCTGGGATAAATATCTAGCTTGGGATCGCAGCAGTGGCACTTGGCCCTGTGCTCTGGAGTTTTGCAAGATCAGGACCTCAAGAGGTACGTGTGAACACACTGAGCAGCCTCCAAAACACATCCTTGTTTGTCTTCAAAGTTCTCTTTCTAAGGGCAGAACTGCTGTGCCTTTTATTCCCGCCGCAGCACCTGGCCCATCATAGTTATGAACATCTGCTGGATGCACGAACAGATGGATGAATGAGGTTAGGCTAGGATTGGGGCCAGCTGCCTTCACTCCTGCCTGCAGGGTCTCCTTTTGCACATGGGTGCGTGATGCTGCACCTCAGTGATGAAAGATAGTATCTCGGAGACTGTTGTAGAACAAAGGCTACAAGCTTGGGATTTGGAGTCAGAAATATCTGGGCACTAACATCTAGCTCTGTGACTTGTTAGTTGTGTGACCTCAGATTAGTTACTTGATCTTTTTTTTTTAAGTTACTTGATCTTTGAGCCTCTGTGTCCTTACATATATGATAAAATGAATATAATGACATCTTCCTTATTTGACTATCAGAAGAATAAAAATGTTAGCTATCAAATGTTTATCTAAGTTCCTGGCACACAGTAAGAGCTCAACAAATGTGCCCATCTGAGATTCTGTGCATCTGTAGATGCAGAGAGTTTGCTTAGGAACAACGGCGCACATCACTGTTTCTAGTGGAGGCGGCACCATGGATTCTGGACCCTGCAGTGTCAGGATTATTCAGTCAGGTGTGTGGGCCATGAATCATGGTTAAAAGTTCTGAGGTCACATGTGTGGGGATGAGGTCAGGGCAAGGTGTGTGACAAGTCACACTGAGCCAGAAACAGATTTGTTTGATTTTCAGAGTAAGAGTTATAGTTGATTTCATAGAAGGAGAAGGACAGAAGAGAGCTTCAGCTGGGTCTAGTCTGGGCCTAAGATTTGATGGAGCTTCCTATCAATCAGGATATGTTTCTGCTCAGCAGGGATGGACCCTCCCTGGCAGTCTTTTTTTATTTTATTTTATAAATAAAATTTTATTTTAATGGGGTGACATCAATAAATCAGGGTACATATATTCAAAGAAAACCTTTCCAGGTTATCTTGTCATTTAGTTCATCATCGTCCTCCGTCACCCTCTATCCAGTTCTCTTTGTACCCCTCCCCCTCCCCCTCCCCCTCTTCCACCTTCCCTCCCCCCACCCCCCGTAACCACCACACTCCTGTCCATGTCTCTTAGTCTCGCTTTTATGTCCCACCAATGTATGGAATCCTGCAGTTCTTGTTTTATTCTGATTCACTTATTTCACCCCGCATAATGTTATCAAGATTCCACCATTCTGCTGTAAGTGATCCGATGTCATCATTTCTCCTAGCTGAATAGTATACCATGGTGTATATGTGTCCCATCTTCTTTATCCAGTCTTCTATTTTTTTTTACAGTGATTAAGAGCCTTTAAGCAAACTCTTGGCCAATACAGCGAGAATCCATAAAAGAGTAGTGTTCTTAACATGTTCATCAAGTCCAAGTTGGCCCCATCACCATGTCAAATCCCTGAAAAATGCAACCCAACCACAGTTCAGTCTGTTAGGAGCTGTCACAGGGAGCAGGAGTCCAGGAAAGTTCCCCACAGGAAAAGTCCGCATGGCACTGGAATTGTTGTCACCATTCTATACTTTGCAGCTCATGTCCAAGTCCCAATGACCGCTGCTTCTAGCTGGTAATGGTTCAGGTAGACTGGAAAAGCCATTTGCAGCATGTGTGGATATGGAGTTTCTGTTCTCCTCTGCCTGGAGAGATGAGACCAGGTTGCTTTTCCCTGGAGCTCTGTGACTGTGGCGTGGTAAAGAGAACCTTGGGATACACAAAGCTGGGTGGCAAAGGTAGATTCATAATAGAAGTTGGCAAAGCAGCAGAAAATAGGACTATCAACACCCACAACAGAGATCTTTGAGGGAAGAATATTAAGCAAAGCAGCAGAAAATAGGAATATCAACACCCACAACAGAGATCTTTGAGGGAAGAATAAAAAACCTGACTATTCAGGCAAAACATAGTTAAGTGGCCCTTGTGCAAATGAGATCAGTTTACCTGCTTCTTGGAAGAAATACCCTAGGCTCTGGCAGTCTTTTTTTATGGAGCCATCATGACTGTTCCAGTTGATTCCAGCAAGATGCACCACCAAGTAAACTTTATTGAGTCCTACATGCCAGGAGCTCCTACAGGCTGTCATCTGAGCAAGCCCCAGAACACCAAGACCAGAGCCAAGCTTTGCCCTGGAAGCCACATGAGTGATGATTCAGTTAGTGAAGTTTTAATTGCTCAGAAATAACTGATGGTGCTGTGGGTGATTACTGAATTACATTGTTGGTAATCAATCATTCCCTCAACAAAAATTTGTTTCCCTTCTTTACTCTTAGGTGGAGCTGTGTCAGTGAGACCCCACATGATGTGCCAGGGCCCACAAGGTGCCAGGGGTGTGGCATGCTTCTTGCAGGCTTTTTTATCCTGGTTGCCGCCATATACAAAAGTGTCTTTGCATATGAATCCCAGGAGGTTTTGTGACTCTATTTTTATTTTTAGATTTTATTAATTGATATTAGTGAGAGGGGAGAGAAAAAAGGGTGTGGGGGAAGGAGTGGGAAGCATCAACTCGTTATAGTTGCTTTTCATATGTGCCTTGACCAGGCAAGCCCAGGGTTTTGAACCACCAACCTCAGTGTTCCAAGTTGACACTTGATCCACTGTGCCAGCACAGGTCCAGCAGGTTTGGTGTCTCTTTAATATTCCCCAGAGCTACCTTTGAAAGCAGAGAGGTTACTCCAGTTCCAGCGCAGAGGCTGGGTTTGAATGCTGAGCATTAACACTTGAGAGAAGGCACACATTGTAGCTGCTATTCAGCATTTTTGCACATTAGCTATTCTCACTATCAAAAATGGAATATTTACATGACAGTCACTGGAGGAGGCTAGAGGTTTTAGCAACAGAACTGTTTTACATTTAAAAGCTACTGAACAAGTCACCCTCCTTTTCCTGTCCAGTGGTTGGCAAGCTCATTAGTCAATAGAGCCAAATATCAACAGTACAACGACTGAAATTTCTTTTGAGAGCCAAAATTTTTAAACTTAAACTATATAGGTAGGTATATTGTTATTAACTTAATTAGGACCAACCAACACCTCTGTGCATACCTGTGTGCCCTCACGTGGTATTTTGTGGAAGAGCCACACTCAAGGGGCCAAAGAGCCGCATGTGGCTCGTGAGCCATGGTTTGCCAACCACTGCTGTAGTCTATAACTACGGCCACTCAGTTGAGCTCACAGTAATAAACACTCTTTGAGATGATCAAATCCCAGTGCCCCTGGTGCATGGGCATGAGTCTCCCAGAGGGCTCTTTCTCCAAGGAATCAGTACCATGTGGTGAATGCTGAGTTCTGAACTGGAGGTTGGGATATTGGGGTTCAAAATTCTGGCTCTGGCACTTACCTGCCAGGTGACTTGACTCTGTGTGGGCTGCTCCTTCTTTGTCTGTAGAACAAGGGGCGATCCTTAGAGTTACTCCCAGCTCCAGATTCTAGGAGACTGAGTTAGCTTGGAGGGTCATTCAGAAATCAGAAAACAACATAATGACTGTTCAAACTGGTGTATCCTTGGTAACTGAGCAGGAGTCACAAACTTTGGGCACTGAATAGCAAAATCTCAGGGCTATAAAATTCCATCACATGCAAATTCCCTAGAGCTACTTGATTTTTACTACTTTATAACATAAATTTTTTTGATGGATAATTTCATCATATTGGTGGATAATAACTAATTAAACTAGTGCTTTTTGAAATCTACAGACATAACTCAAAAATATTATGGATTTGATGTCAGACTACCACAAAACAGAGAGTATCAAAATAGAGTCCCATGAACTTTTGGTTTCCCGATGCATATAAAAGTTATCTTTACACTGTAATGTAGTCTGTTAAGTGTAATCAATAGCATCATGTCTAAAAATACAATGTACACACCTTAATTAAAAATTCTTTCTTGATAAAAAAATGCTAACCATCACTTGAGCCTTCAGAGAGTTATAACTTTTTTGCTGGTGGAGAGTCTTACCTTGAATGTGCAAAAAACTCAGTATCTGTAAAGCACAATAGTAAAGCACAGTGCCATGAGACATACCTGTATTTACAGACTCTAGTCTGCTGTTGTCTTTCATTATTACTAGTAAAAAATAAAAGCATAAGTTATGTATTGATTGCTTATGAGTCATGAGTGCTTTTTACACTCTGCTAACCATGACTTTGTTAGACTTACCCAGTAACTTTATTACTGACCTCATTTAACAGATGAGAAATCTAAGACTCAGAGAGATTTAGAGGCTTTTCCAAGGTCACCCCATTAGTAAATGAACGCACTATCATTTATTCAGGCTCCCTCGTTCTTCCAAGTGTTTTGTGTCACATGTCACCAACATCATTATAATCAACACACATTTGCTGTCAGCTGTGAGCGGAAGGCAGAGGAGGAGAAATTGAATATAGCCCTTGCCTGTAAGGTCTTCAAATCTAGGTAGGAGACACAGCCTGTCTGTAAATGACACAGCAGCATAAATGAATGGCACAGATCGTTAGAAGCAGAGGAGTTCAGAGGCAGGAAAGATTCCTGAGGATCCTGAAAAAGCTGCATGGACAAATTGGGACTTCATCTGGATACTAAAGAATGGAGGCTGGACAAGTCTGAGGAAAGCAGAGAGAAGAAGAAAGGCCCAGGAGGCAGGGGGAAGGGTAGGAGCAAAGAGGTCAAGAGGAGAGTGCACTTGGTAGGTTCTAAGAACACTGGGTAGGTGTGGTTGCTTGACACTAGCAGTGGGTTTGGGGAGCAAGAGATTCATCTGGGAAGGATGCTTGGGCCTTGGTCACCAGGTAAGGATTCATCTCTTCTTTGAAGATAGTTCCCTTAAACAGATACACATCTAGTGGGATGTGTCTTTTTGGAAAGCAAGAGTGAATGACTTCTATATATATATTAATTTTTTTTCTACGTAAAAATAGTGTCTCAACAGTTAGAGCAATTGTGCTAATGAAAGAACAGCCACTTAGAGAACATTAAATTCCATCAACGACTCTAATATTCGCCTGGCTACACTAATGGAGCATGCTAATGGGACTGCCTTCCACACTGACCATGTTAAGTGCTCATACATTTACTGACAAGAATTGAGAGGGAAAAAAAGTGACTAAAAAAAGCTGTGTTAGGATGGCGGCATTATGAGGGATTTGTTTTCTTCTTTAAAGTTGACTTTAATACTCCTCTTAAATACTAACTGACATTTATTTATTCATTTTAGAGGAGAGAGAGAGAGAGAGAGAAAAGGGGGGAGGAGCAGGAAGCATCAATTCCCTTATGTGCCTTGACCAGGCAAGCCCAGGGTTTTGAACCGGCGACCTCAGCATTCCAGGTCGATGCTTGATCCACTGCGCCACCACAGGTCAGGCCTAACTGACATTTTTTATGGGACTCTCTGGCTCCCACTCCCAATCATGTTGGGGTTCTAAGGGAATTTCTGAACTGAGTATTTACCAAATTATTTATAAATTTGGTGAAAAGAAATTATCTCAGATTTTAATTTTTATTATTTAAATGTTTATTTTATTGATTTGAGAGAGAGAGAGGAAGGGAGAGGGACAGGAATGTCAATCTGTTCCCGTATGTGCCCTGACTGGGGATCAAACTGGCAACCTCTGTGCTTCAGGACAATGCTTCAACCAACTGAGCTATCTGGCCAGGGCTATCTCAGATTTTTTAAAAGTTTATCAGAGAACAAAATTACAGTAAGTCAAAGGAGACACACATATTATTTCTTGGCTTGGTTGGCCTCTATGTTCTTTGGCTGCCGAAAGAACTCCCATTCCTCCTTCAAAGACCAACCAGACTTTACCTTTTCTTTGAAACCTTTCCAATACACTTTGCCCCCTCACATCCCACCCCTCAACAGAGTTTATTTGTTGGTAACTTTGTTTACCCGTAGTCCCTTACAACAGCAGGAAGCAGTAATTTGGAATCAATTAGGCAGTTTAGAAATCCTAGGCCTACTACTTGTTAGTGGTGCAGTTGTTATTTACCTGATCCTCAGTTTTCTCATCTGTAAAATGGGGGTAATAATACCTTTTGAATGAATGAACATTGAAATAAAATAATGTATGTAAAATGCTTAGATCAGTTTATGGCATTTAATATGTGCTCAGTAAGTGGGTTCCTTTTACAATTGTCCATTTCTATGATGGCATTTATCACATTGTATTTTCTGCTTTCTCGCTTTTCTCTCCCACCAGGCCTTAAAGGACAGGGACATTTTATTTCTCTCTGATACCCAGTACCTGGCACACACATCAGGCTTTCAGTTGCTTGTGTATTAAAGAGAGGAATGGAGTAAACTGCTTGAAGATTCAGGGTGCTGGCTCTAAAATCTCCTCCCCACAGCTGGTTCTGTATACTCACTTGTTAAACCCCCTCTGGGCCCCAGCATCACCCCTACGCCTGTCTGGAATCTCACTGTCTGCTTCTGCCCTGGGAACAAAGGCTTCTGCAGGCAGCTCCGTGGCTGGCTGAGAGGCAAGGGTAGTAACAGCAATAAATTCTTGCAGATCTGGGCCTTCTCATGAAATGTTCGGAACTTCCCAGGCCTGAGCAAGACCAGAGGACAGAACCTCTGGGCCTCAGCGAGCCATTTAGGCCCCAAGGGCCCTGAGGGAGGACCTGTGACACCGGAGCTCTCCAGGAGCTAACCCTGTGGCGGAAAGATGCTAGCATTTTGTTCTGGAGCTGCACTGTGTCGGTGCAGCACTGGCAGGGTGGATGCACTTGGATGTGGAGGCCCTTCCGCCTCTTGCTTGGGTGGCTTCCAGATGGGATGGGGCCCCTCTGGTTTCTGCTCCAGGACTTTTGCAGTTTGTCTGAGGCAGCAGAGGGGAGGGTGGGGGCCGGGGTCCAGCCCAGATTGGCAAGGAGCCGGGAGGCAGAGCTGTGGGGGCTGCTGGGAAAAACAGTCCCCATCAGGGCCAGGGGAGCCCTCTGGGGGGAGGTGCGGCAAGGTAGTCTGAGGTGAGAAGGCAGTAATGAGCACTCAGCGGAGAAAGGGGCCTGGGGATGCAAGTCCAGAAGCCTGGAGGGAAGGGCCCAGAGGCCCTGCAGGCCTTGGCGCTCTGACGCAGAGAACAGGGAGCCTGGCAGCTAACTGACCTCCTTGGGGGAGTGTGGGAGAGGCCAGGGAGGGAACAGTGCTGAATTTGGAGAGAAGAGAGAGGCAGGGAGCTGAAGGGGAGGAGAAGAGGAGGAAAGGAAAGGGGGAGGGGGTAGGAGAGAAGAGAAGAGAAGAGAAAGGCAGAAAGAGAAAGGGAAGACGAGAGAGGGAGATAAAAGAGCAGTACAGAGAGAGGGCAGCACACACACAGATCAACAGAAAGAGGGAGAGAGAGACATACAGAGACACTCACAGACCACACACAGAGACATTGACAGAGAGAGAGAGAGAGAGAGAGAAGCAGCGAGACATACACACACACAGATCAGGAGGGAGAAACACACATGCACACACGCACGCATGCGCCAGCAGGCAGAGAGAGAGTGAGGTGGAGGGGGAGAGAGAAGGAAGAAATGGGGGGAGAGAAGAGGAGAAAGAGAAAGGGGCAGAGAGGTAGGGACAGAGAGAAAGAAAGAGAGAGGGAAGTCTAGGGAGAAGAGAGGAGACAAAAGAAGAAAGGCAGGGGTAGAAGGAAGGTAGAGAAAACACAGAGAAGGGAGCAAAAAGGGGGCAGGATAAAGGACTGAGCCAGAGAGAAGGGTGGGGAGCAGCTGTGAGGGAGAGACTTGGCTAGAAGCCCCCCAGAAGGAGGAGTTTTGAGGAAGGCAAATCTGGCAGTTGAGAGAGGTCCCTCTCTGACATTACCAAATAAAACGGTTCAACAAGCTGGGAAAGCACATTCCTTGGTATGCCTGTTGCTCAGTTAACAACAGGGGTCGCTGTGTACTTCCTGGAGATCCCAGGCTGCCCACCTTCTGCTCCCAGGAGAAGAGATGGCAGGGAGGAAGACAGGAAAGAGAGCAGAGGAGGAGGGCAGATTTGCTGCCTGGGCACTGGCAGAGGGTCACAGATGGAAGGAGGTGGTGTTTGTTTGTTTATTTATTCTATAAATATTTGCTTAGCAACTACAATTTGCTGGGACACTGGCCCAGGCTCTAGCCACATAAGCATAACTTTTCATATTGTGGGCAGTCTAGTGGAGGATACAGACAATACACATAGCCCAGAAGTATGACAATGGGCCAGTTACTTAACTGTTCTGTGTTTCAGTGTCCTTATTGGTAAAATGGGGTTTATTAGGAGACTGACTCTGTAGGGTTGTTTGGAGGATTAAATGCAATAATCTGTATAAAGTACTAACCTGGTGCCTGCCACAAAGCAATACTCAGAAAGGATTTACCTATCAGTGTTTGAGCGGCTTGGTCTTGGAGGAGAAGAAGGCATTTGCCAAGTGGGAGCAGAATGGGAGGAAGCTTCCAGGCAGAGGTCACAGCCATGGGAGGGAGGGGTGACCAGGCCCATTGCGGAGTTAGTGTGGAGAGTGATGCTCTGTGGGGTACCTGCAGTAGCATCAGCCTGGGGAAGGCGCTTGCTAAATATATATTCAGCCTCTTGGGTCCTTCTTCAGACCAACTGGAACTGAGTCTCTGGGAAGGGCCTGGAATCTGCATTTTAACTGTTCTGATTCACCCCTCCCCTCCACTAGGTAGGTAGCCTAGGGCCCTGACCTACCTAGTTCAGGCTTATCCTGCTCCATATAATTAACAGCTTTCTAACGGATCCGGCTCTGCTTTAGTGTTGTTACCTGTCATCTGATCCTCCTTCAAAGGACATCTGCTCAGTGAAGCCCCCTCTGAGTGTTCAGGGCAGAACTAATGGCTGTTCTCCATTCCCACTGCACCTTGAGCATCCTTGTATTCTAGCACTTAGAAACTATCAGAGTTGTTGATATATGTGTCTGTCTCTCCCTATGCCTGTCCTCTACAAAAAGATGAGCCCTTGATGATAGAAAGAGGGCCTGCTTTACTTTCTAGCCTCTGGCCTGCCACATAATAGGGAATCAATCTTATGAAGACTTGTTCACCGAATGGCTGTTTAGATCCCTGGAAGACGCCAGTGAGAGAGAAACCCCTCGCATGCTCTACTAGGGGGTCTCTGAGTTGTTTCTTCTGGTGTCTTTTGTTCATTGGGGCTTGCTTAGTAGCAACACAATTTCCCGTAGAAAGGAATTTCTGAGCAGAGTGAATAGCAATCTCAGGCAGATATATGTCAAGTTTTCCTTGAATGAATCTTGATGATCTTGCGAGGTAATTTGTTCTGGAGAGAATCCTAAAACTGTCCCCACATTTCTGAACACATTGTATTTCAGATGAAGGTGGTGGGTGTTAATTGCTTTCCTTTTTTGCAGGCAAGGAAGCTAGGGCTTGCAGCAACTGGGAGGAGCTGGGACCAGGGACATATAGCTTGAGAGTAACACTGAGGAGTGGGGACAATGGTATCTGGCCTGGAATCCCATGTGCCAGATCCAAGGTCCTAGCCTCCCAAGTCTAGACTGTCTTATTTTATGCTTTTTTCAGCTATGAATCAACTCATAGTTCTACAGTTCCAGGAATCCCATCCAAGAGAGGTCTTCAACTGACATCATTTGTGATGGTTCCAGAGGGGATGCACTGAAAAATGGTGAGGATGCTGGTATTATGGCTATGGCCATGTCCTGTGTTAAGTGACTCCTTACACATTATTTGATTCTCATAACAAGCCTGCACAGTAGGTAATATTCTTCCCTCTCCCGATGTGATGGATGAGATAGTGAGATACAGAAGGGTTAAAAAACATGCCTAAGATCACAAAGCTGATAAGTAGTAGAGCTGGGTTTTGAACCCCTGTCCACGCCATTCCAGAAATGGAGCTCTTAACCACATGCCTCTCAAACAATTTAATGCTTTTTTACTCCATCTCATTGCACTAACATTTATTGAGGGTCTTCTATTGACTATCATTGAAGAGAACATTTGCAGAAACCTCCAGTGAGCAAGGAGAATGCTGCTGATGAGATTTGCCTGGAAAAAACAAGATGCTCCCTGCTTCGGTACAGGGGGTTGTGATCATCAGAAAATAAGACTAAAAACAAATCGGAAGAACCCTGGTAGCATAATTGTGGGTGAACTTTAGCTTTATTTTTATTCTCAAAAATATTCTTAATGTCATGATTTCATAGCTTTCACAAAACATCACTATCACATAAAGAACAACAGATACTTCCCGGCTTGATGTGTCATACTAGGTATGGCCACATGGTGTCCCTCCAGCTCAGGCTAAACCTTCGAGACTGTGACTTCCACCAGTCTCTGCTGGGCTGAGTGGCAAGGGCTACTTGATGCTGAGAGGACCCTAAGCCAGCAATTTTCAATTTTTTTCATCTCATGGCACATGTAAACTAATTACTAAAATTGTGTAGCACACACACACACACACACAACACATATTTTTGCTGAGCTGACAAAACAAATAGGTATAATTTTGATTCATTCACACTGGACAGCTGTTGTATTGGTTGCTGTCATTTTTTAATTTGACACTCTAAGGGAAAAGAGGTCAGTGACCCTGATTAAACAGTCAAGTATTGCATGTTTTAAAAATTCTTGCAGCACACCAGTGTGCCACGGCACACCATTTGAAAATTGCTGCCCTGAACCACCCAGCCAGCTTATAGTGCTGCAGGGGCTGGAAAAACTCTATGTATGGCCTGTGGAGACACAGGGCACAGATGAGAGTGTTTTAGGCCAAAAGACGGTGATTTGTTTGCTTCCACGGGTCTCTAAGGACAGTTCTGACATTGATGTTTCATTCTAGAGGTGACTAGGATTGTCTGAAGAAAGGGAACGGTTACGTTTTAGATTTGCAGAGTAGGAGGTCGGGTTCCCAGGGGGTCGAATAACTTGAGGGAGGACAGACAGGAAGGAGGATAGTGTGGTGACTGAAAAACAGGAGGGTCCAGAGTTTTTCCTGGAGGAACTAAGTAAGGGCAGCAATGCGGTTCAGAGGAGGGGTTGAAAATTTGTTTTAAAGTTATGTTGGCACAATAAGCACACCATGTCACACATCAGTAGGACAGTATGTTGTCTAACCCTTTCCCCCAGTATTTTACTTTAGTTTTCTCGCCAGCTTCACTCTAAACTCTGACTTTTAACCTACATCCTGGGAAATTGTTATCTTTTGGTTTGATGGTAGGTATTTAATCTTTCTAGTAGCATTTGGATTTTCTGTAGGGCAGTAGCTCTCAAACTGGCGTGCATCACAATTGGCTAGAGGACTTGTTAAAACAGAGGTTCTGATTCAGTAGGTCTGGGGTGGACCCGGGAATTAAAAAAAAATTCTCAGGTGATGCTGATGATGCTGATCCGGAGACCACACTTTGAGAATCACCACTGTAAAGGAATTACTTTCCTCGCAGGGTCTGCCATTGCACCCTCTATTTGAAAAGCCAAATGCTAGACTCCAAACCCTTTCACTGGTGTTAGGTAGAGCCAGAGAGTGGGCTGTGATCTCAGCTAAGCCAATGGGACTGGTTGTTTCAGCATCTGGAGCTAAAGCTACAAGGTGAAGTTGGATTGGTAAGAAGTTGTAGGAATGATGGCAGCCTCCTGCTGAACGGCCTGTCGGTGTCAATGTGCTGCCTGGATTTCCAGGGGCTGGGCTACCTGAGGTTCTCTCTGGAAAAAGAGGCCTCCTGTTTTCTGATTTTCTTGTTTCTAGACATGAAGTAGTGCCTTTGGGGGCTCCGTGTGCCATAGGCTGCAAGGAGTTTTAACTGTCAAATTGAGGAATTTTACAACTGACTCTGGGTTCTGTCCTGCAGACAGTACTTATTTCACCCATAAACCCTTCTCACTTTTACATAAGAGCAAGGGTGTTACAAGAAGTGACACCCAACCAATGAGAACAAAGACACTCAGACAACTTAATTAATAGAGGAAGGAGAATTTATTAGTAGCCGGTAGAGCATGTAGAGCTAGTAGCACTAGCGTATAAGCTCCTCTAAGTTAGATTTCTTACATCGTACATACCTTTTAACAATGTCCATGCAAGGGGCGCATGATTCCTTTGTCTGAGGACCTATGTGCACCTCATGACTCCAGGTGGGAGGGGGTGTTTCAGTGGGGCAGCAAGGGGGTAGGGGTTTCTGGACCACTGGTCCTAGCTATTTACAGATCCTGGTTTTCTTGTGAGTGTTGCAAGAGTCTCCAGGAGACCAGTTAGAGATCTATAGGATGTGGTTTATCATTAACTGGCTGAGTCAGTCTTTCCTAGGCCCCTTCTCCTGCATTCTTCTGGTTTCTCCCCTCTTAAGGGAATATGTATGTTTAGTGTGTATTGTGTGTGGGACACTGTGGTAACTGCTTATATATAATACTTACATGCATCATCTCACTCATTCCTCACAACAGTCCTGGAATCAGGTTCTATAATTTTCCCATTTTATAGGCTAAGCTATAGTGACTTATTTTGGTTGCATAGTTTGACCAGCATTTCCAAGCTGATAATGACAGGGTCAGGATTCAAGTTCAGTCATCTGAGTTCAGATGCTGCATTTTACCAACAGCTGGGGTGTGGTGAAGACTGCTTGGAGGTGGTGGAGCAGGAGTGCCTCCCTTGAGGATGGGGAGGAGTATGTCTACCTATGTGCAATGCAGTGTCTGCCTTCCAGCCCTGCTCTGCCTGGACTCAGCCCATCCAACCCAGGGGCAAGGAGACCTCTGGGACCTTGGCCTACCAGTGGGTGGGGCTGGATTTGCTACTCAGGTTACTGATATTTCACATGCCTAGGGAAGCCCCGAGACTCCGGAGCCCACCAAGTCAAAGGATCTCTTCGCCCTGCCATATGGCTTGTCTTCTACCTCCTCCTTTCACTCCTTTCCTGCCCCTCCTCTCCCCTCCCTTCCATTACATCAGTCTTTACTCCATCAGACTCTTTGCTGGGTGTGGATGTTCCAGGCTGGGCCAGGAGCCGCGTTGAGGCATGAATCAGCCTACATGACTGGGTCTTGAGTCTCTGCCTAGTCCTTTTGGGGCTCCTTCCTTAGAGAGTTTGGTCCTGTTCTCTTGACCCCAACCCCTAGCATGTCCTTACTGAGTGGGCTCATTGCTGATCACAGAATTTTACATGACTTCCCCAGAGGACCCTGGAGCCTTTGGATGTGGTTCCGGATGGCCCTGTTGCCTCTGGCAGTCCTCTGTCATTTTGTGCTGTTCCAGTCCCTTTCCTGATGGGTCACATATTCTTTTTCTTCCTTTTGTAGGAGAAGCTATTTAGCTTTTGTGCAGCCAAACTGAAGCCAAGAGAACACTGGCTGCTGAATGATTCTGCAGAGTGAATGGACCCAACTCTTCTGTAGTGCAGACACTTTGCCCTTCATTTTGCTCTTGCCCTGCATGATTTCTTATGCGTGTGCAAAGGGGTGTCTGCGCAGGTGTCCAGATATTCTGTATGGGTACAAAACACTAGCTCCTGGCAAGAGTGAGCAGTAGCTTCTTTATTATCTCAATTCAGAAATGCTTATTAAAATACACTGTCCCCAGAGGGGTGCTTTAATAGTCTAATGAGCCTTCCTGCAGGTCTCCATGATACCCACTAAATGACCCTGTATTAATTGGGAATTTGGATATGGAGCTGATTTGTGCCAGATGTGCCCATGTTATAGTCACTGTCAGATGCTAGAAGTCTCTTTAGACTTTACAGATGAGGAAACCAAGGCCCTGAGAGGAGAGGAAGGCTAGGTTTGTATTACCAGGGCTTTGGTACAACTTCTTGGTTCTGGAAGCTGTTAAGCAGGGTGAGTGTCCATACATAATCAGGCTGACTCAACAGAGGAATTGCCAAGCCTGCAGCCACGGTGAGCTAGTGCGTTATATTCTTGAAGGACCAGCAGATAGGATGTCCCCTTGCTTTGCCTTCAAAAACATTGAGGGAGACTAGACTAGGAAATACACATTTATCCTTTAAAGTAAAGAGCTGCAGTTTCTCATTAGTTATTGTCTCAAGCACTGGAGGAGAAACTAATGAAAGGGGTTTGCTGGGGGTTGAATTGTGTCCCCACCCACAAAGAGATATTGAAGTCCGCAGTACCCCAGTTCCTGTGAATGTGACCTTATTTGGAAACAGGGTCTTTGCAGATATAATCAGTTAAGATGAACTCATTAGGAGGGACCCTAATCCAATATGACTGGTATCCTTCCAAGAAAAAGAAAACACATGGTGAGAGCACCATACGATGACAGAGGGAGGGATCAGAGTCGCACAGTTGTGAGCCAAATAATGTCAAGGATTGCTCACTACCATCAGGAGCTAAAAAGAGGCAAGCAAGGATAGATTCTACCCAGAAACTCAGATGGAGCATATCCCTTGTCAACTCCTTGATTTTGGACTTGTAGCCTCCAGAACTGTGAGAGAATCAATTCCTGTTGTTTTAAACCCCTCAGTTGGTGACATTTTGTTATGGTGGCCCTTGAAAATGAATACAAGGCCCAACATAGTGAACCCCTACTCTGTGCCTGATGCTGGGCTTAGAGCCCTTGTAAGTTGGGATGTCCCATCATGGCCTTGATGCAATAGAGAGGGAGGCTGAGTATGGGGTCTGGGGGAAGAAGGTTGGTGAACATGTCCTGTGTGAGTGTCCTCTCCTTTTTCCTCTTTCCCTTTCCTTTACCCCATCTCCCCCCTCCCCCAAATTAAGATATAGCCCCTTGAGCCTGAGGTCTTGGGATCTTGAAATTCAAGTGAAGGAACGGAAGGCAACTGATGTATTCACACATATGCACTGTTTGCTTCCCAGAGGAAAAGCTTGTTGGCCTAGCTGTGTCCCTACTCGGTGGGCTGTTGAGTCTGGAGTGAAACAGGCAAGGAGGCTGTGTGAGACCAGGGACTTCCACTTTCCCTGCAGTTTCAGGGGATTGAGCCCAGGCTATTAAAATTAGCTCTCCTGGAGCCAGCACTTTGACAGCCTACCCCTTGCCTAGCCTTGTTCTGGTGAACAACGTATTCTTCTTTCTTAATATTAACAACCTCTCTTATTCCTTGTATAAACTTTGTGATTTGGTAGGAAATGATGAATTCCAAAATCCAGGTCTGTATCAGTCAGGTAGTCCCACCCTCTTGCTGCAGTGATTGGCTCAGGTAGACCAAATCTAAACCAATCAACATATGAGTTTCCCCTGAACATAGGGGACTTTTTATTTTTATCTGACTAGCTATGGATGAGGAAGCACATCCCCTCAATGTTCTTGACAGCCATCTGTGACCGTGAGGGGATCCAGCTTTAGAATGGTACTTTGGATAATAAAGCAAAGAGGCAGAAAGATACTTGATGGTCCTTGATGACTTCAGTGAACCATTGGATTAGTCAACATACAGAAATATGTCTTATCACTGGGTTTTAGTTAATAAGTCAATCAATCTTCTTTATTTATCAAGTTAATTTGAGTTTTTTCCTTTCTGTTACTTACTGTGGTGGTTTTAAACTATGACCACAATTTTTTTTTTGTACTCCTTCTTTCAAAAGTTGGACCTACCCTTGAATAGGGCTTGGCTTAGTGATTTGTTTCTAATGAATAGAGAATGTGACAGAAGTAACAGTGAATGACCTCTAAGATTGGGATATAAAAGGCACTGTGACTTCCTCCTTGTTTTCTCTGTTGGATCATTCATTCAGGGGGAAGCCAGCTGCCATGTGAGTGAACCATCTTGGAAGTGAGTTCTCAAGCCCCAGTCAAGCCTTCGGATTACTGCAGCCCCAACCCTCATCTTGACTACAACCTCATGAGAGAATCTGAGCTGCAACCATCAAATAAGCCACTCCTACATTACTGACTTTTAGAAACTATGTGATAATAAATATTTATTGTTTTAAGCCACTAAGTTTAATTTGTTATGCAGCAACAGATGACTATTACACTTCTATCTGAAGGCATGCTAACTGACACACCTTGCTAGCTATAATAACCAAAGCCTAGTAGTGAATTTAACACAGTTCATTTCACTGTGGCCATTGTATTAATTTCATTCTTGGAGACCGAGAGAAGTGGCAAGACCATAGAGAAGACATAACTGGGTTGTGTGTCTTGGTCATATGTTTCCCTTGGCCAGCCTGTCATGGTTATCACAGGGTCTTATGGAGGCCTCCCGTTGTGGAGGCCCAGCATGCTGTGGAAGGAGCAGAATTAATTCCTAAGGACTGGAGAGTGATATGGAAGTGGTTGGACAAGTCGAACCTGAATAGGGTGTCCAGTTGGGAATGACAGGTGACGAGAGAACATCTGAACTTATCTCAATGTGGGTAGATAATAACAGAAGACTACATCACCACCCCTACTCCAATGTCTTGGTTCTCTGCAACTCTGGTATAAAAAGGGAATTTCAGTGGATTGGGTCTCAAAAAGAAACTGACTTATGGAAAAATAAAATATTATTTCTTGTGTATTTGAGCTGTGGCCTTAGATTCATAGCCGTCACACTTGTAATAAAGCTTGCTTGCTCCCAGTACATTCCTTCCTACCAGCCCCACAACATACGCATAATTAAATGACTGGGCCTCTTCCTCAAGCATCTTCTCTCCCTTGTGGAGTCCTGGATGCTTATGTGAGCTCCTCTGCCACATACATCCTACTGTTCTCAAAGCTGTTATACATCCCCACTCCCAAGCCATAGCACCTGCTGTTTTACTGTAGTTCCTTAGATGTTAGCTGGCCCTGTTTGGCCCATAACAGTCTCTTCTCCATGCTGATATCACCCTTCCTGCCATCACCAGTGATGAGCTAGTCATTTTCGCATGGTTACTGATGTTGCTGTCTTTCCTCTTAACCTCTTGCTTCTTGTTTCTCTGCTCAAATAATTGTTGAACTAGGGTGGGAGAAGTTTTATTTCCCAACAAATATTTATTATTTTCTATTATACTCTAAAAAGAATGACCTTATTCTCATTCCATAAAATAACACAGCTAACATTTCAACCTTTATTTTACTCTTTCTTTGTTAGGCTGAAGGGCTACTTTCTCCATAAAATCTTTGCCGATTCTCTTCTCATGCAGAGCCAATATCTCCATTGCTTAATCTTACCTCTGGGGTTTGCACACATTGTATTTCACTTATTGTATTAAAATGTTCTGTTTCTGCATCTTTTTCTCTGAGATCCTCTAAAGGTGGGTGCTGGGTTTGATTTATTTCTGTGTCCTCAGTTCCTAGTGTGAAGTAGATGCTCAGTAAACATTTGATGAACTAAGGTTGAACAGCCCATAGCTCTATGATTCTGTATAATATCTGTTGCAGATCTGTAGATATTTCTCAATACTCAGAACTGAGGAAGAAAGGCCAGTATTCTTCTGGAGCTTTTGGCCTTGCTCAAAGGGTTTATGAAACTAAAGGGATCGAGAATGACTTTCTCATATAAATAGATCAGGATTATTTTAAGCATATAAGAAAAGGATACTTTGTTTTTCCATGAATAATTAGGATGGAGTTTACATCTATACAGTCATCCCTCACCATATTGTGGTTCACTTTTTGTGGTCTCACTGTATCGCGGATTTGAAAATTGTATATGTATAAATTTTTTGTGGATTTTCCCACTATATCGTGGGATTTTACATAAGTTTAAGAGCATAGAAAGTGTTTAAGGGCATAGGAAGTGTTCATAAGAGTGTGGGAAAGGTTTATAAAAGTGTGGGGAGGGTTTATAAAACCTTAAAAAAAATATATAATAAAATAAATATAAGGTCTCTACTTTGCGGATTTTTGTGTATCCCGGGGGGTTCTGGGACCTAACCCTCACAACAGATGAGGCACCACTGTATACCATCTCATACATTAACTCAAAAATGTTCCTTTAGTATAACAAGGAAAATTAGAAACTAGTCCAGCCTTCATAGGGCTGAATAGGTGTGCCCTTCTGTTTTCACTTAAGTTCTGATTATAGTCATGAACCACTGGTGGTTTCCTGCCTCCGCCAGACCCAAACTCAAGGGGTCATTCGGAGTGTGTTTCCTGTTGCTCAGGTCAGACCTGCACTCCAGTAAAATGACCTGATTACATTCAATCTGAGCATGGAGCAGCTGGGGACATACCAGTCAGGTACGTGCAGCATCAGGAGCTGCAGGCTGCTGCTGAGGTTGATGGCTTAGGCTTAGGATGGGGACATTTCACAAGGGTTCCCATCGTGTCCTTGGAGGCCTCTGGCCTTGAGACATGATAGCCCCAGAGATGCTCCCTGGACCCTCTTTCTCTCCCTTACTCCTTCAGCAATTAGACTGAAGTGCTGATTATTTGTAGGCAGATGACCATGGCTTCCTTCCCTCTCTGGCTCCTTCTCTTGTTTCCTGAGCCCAGCCCTGCACTTCTATGAGATGCAGAGGTGATTCTGTTCTGGGAGTCAGGCCATGACGGCCCCGTATCTGCCAGGCTCCTTCTGCCTGGGCTCCAGATCATTGCAGTTGGCACCCGCCCCTTGCCTATATGCAGTTCAGAATGCTTTCCTGGGTCTAGTCTGAGCTGACGCTTTTGGTTCAGGCCCCCCTTTCAACAGCCCCATCACCTGCTTCACTAATAGGCATCAACCACTGACTGCAATCCCCAATCTTGGGTCTCAGCTGTTGGACTTGAGTCATCCTCTCCAACCACATGCTTACCCACGGTGGGCAGACGCCCTTGCAGTTTTTGAAGAGCCATTTCACATATGCTCACAAAGCATTCTCCAATTCCACATAGGAAATGGGCTCCATAAACCCTTTGTTCATCCAATGCACCAGGGACCAGAACGAAAGGACTTAGACTTATCCATGATCGGCCCATCTGATTCTTTGATTAAAAAGTGCAGGGAAGCTGTTTGTCTGGGCAATCAGGATGGCTCTAAAATGAGCGATGTTGTAATCTGAATAAAGCACTCGACAAGAAATGAGCACTGTCTGTGCAGAGGGAGGCCGTGGTGGGGGAGAGCAACCAGTCGGCCTTGTACCAAGATGGCACACCATCTTGGGAACCTACTGCAAACTGAGGAAGAGGTTTAGAGATGGCTGTGTGAGAGCTGTTGACACTTTAAGGTTTAATTCTGCAAGAGCCACTGGCTATGTCCTACAGAATACATGTGCTATATGGGCACTGGCCACAAGGTGACTTCAGTGCCCAGGTTCGGTTACTAGGTTAGGTGTTTTCTTGGATGTTTTAAGTAAGAGAGAACACCTGGCATGTGATCCAAGATAGCATTACCCAAATTTTGTTGCATGTGAGAATAACAAGGGGAGTTAAAAACATTCCCATGACCATGCTGCACCCAAACCAATAAGTCAGAGTATTTGGGGAGTGTAGGCATCAGTACTTTTAAAAGCTACCAGTGATTGGACGCATGGATCTGGTTACTTACACTTTCTCCTTCAAAATCCTCTATTAAAATAACTGAATTGTTACTTAGTATTACATAAAATGATCATTCAGAATTAACATTTAAATATATATAGCAGGTTGGTGTGAAGGTAAATGGAATAATCACACCCGTACACAATCATATCAAAATTACAACTAACTTACAGAACAGTCATGAAACCTAGTATCAAATCATTGATTTGGAATATAATGAAGAAAAATACCCAATCAGAACAGCAAAAAGAAACAAGAATAAAAAATAAAAATAAAAAAGGTAGTGTAAGGAGCCTCTGGGACAACTTCAAGTGTACCAACATTCTGACATATTATTGTATGTTAAGTATAATTGAAAAATAAAAAAATATGATTTAAGTAAGAAATAAATATATGTAAGCACCTCAGTGCCATGTAGAAATTCCCTTGTGCTAGATTTCAATTGCTATTGATTATTAATCTCTATAATCCTGGTTTTCTTTATTATGCTTTAAGGGGAAATCCTGATCACTGCCTGTTGCTGTCTCTACCCACCTCTGGATGGGAGCCCCGAGCCCTGGAGGAATGCCACTACACCTCTGCAAGAAACGGAGGCAAGGCCAAGCTAAGGGGACGGCATAAAGCCAGTGTACGTATCACTGAAAGTCCTATTTAACTTGCTCTCTTCGGCACCAAGGTTACCACATAAAGACAGTTTATAAAACAGTTAGAACTCTCTTACAGAAGCAGCTGGTAACTGTGTCTGGTTGCTAGGTGTTGCTAGGGCAACTTAGCTGGGAGTCTGGTAGTGGAGTAATTAAGTAGGGTTTATAAATTATCTGAGCTGGTTTTCCCTAGAATAGCCCATTGTCTGCACAGAAAGAGGAAACTAGATTCCCTCTTTCCTTCTAAAGATAAACAAATGGGAAACTTCGTGAAGGTGCACAGAAACATGCTAGCACTGAGAGCCCTTCTTTATGTTTCATAGCCCTGCTGGGGCTGGCGAGGGTGAGAAAAAGGATGTTCAAGGGTGGATATGGACAGATAGCAGCAAGGGCAGAACATAACTGGGCCCTAGGAATGAATTGGGTGTCAGGGCAAGAGCCAGAAGCCAGGACCAGAGCTGATAGGAACCAGGGGAGAAGGGCACAATAGCAGGAACAACCCCACAACCAGCCACAGGCAATCAGACCACCCACGTCCAGCTGAGGAGTCTCCAGAACTTCCAACAAGATGGAATGAAATAACTGCATAGGGCTAGAAAGGGTTTCTAGCTTTGTGTTATCAACTCTTCTACACCTAGTCTTAACACCAACATTTATTAAGGTGTGGGCACCAGTATTAAGAGCTTGCATAGATTTAATGAAGTCCTATTTAGGGTAGGTAGTATTATGCTCTGGTTTTATAGAGGAGAAACCCAAGGATTAGTTATTTAGCTTATCTGAGGTCAATCAGCTAGTCAACAATGGATTTGGGTGCCAAACACATTTCGGTCTGGTTTCCAAATGAAAAACTTTCACCACTCTGCTAATTTGTAGTTACTGCACTTTTGGAGGTTTCCCTTTACTGCTTGATTTGAAAGCAGCAAGGGACCTCTGACACCGCCTGTTCTGGCTAGGCTTGGTCAAGGACCTGGCATGGACAAGGGTCTGCAGGTGTGAGCACCAGTGTGGCCAGCTGCGGGGTTCTGGGAGAATGCCAGTGTACAAGGTATTAGGCAGGGGACCAAGAACACACATGCAGCTGATGAAAGAGGCTGAAGAATGTGGCCTATTCTGTGAAAGGTGAGACAGTGCTTGGAGGATGCATGGCAGAAGGAGGGAGTGAGTAATGAGCGGCTGAGGTGTGCCCTTGCCATTTCCCTTCAATTTCTCTTTTTCCTTCACCAGCAATCTGTGCAGTTGCCTGAGACTTGCTTAGCTTGTTGAATGCCTGAGCAAGTTTCTGATCTCATGCTCACTTTGCTGTGGCTCTGGAGTCTTGCTGTTAGACATCTTTTAGTTTTTTTTTAATTTATTTTATTTTATTTATTTATTTATTTATTTATTTATTTATTTATTTATTTTTTTAGAGAGAGAAGAAGGGAAAAGAGAGAGAGAGGAAAAACAACAATTAGTTGTACCACCCATTTATACATTCATTAGTTGATTCTTGTATGTGCCCTGACCGGGGATTGAAACTGCAATCTTTTTTTTTTTTTGAAACTGCAATCTTGATGTACCAGAACAAAGTTCTAACCAACCGAGCAATTTGGCCAGGGCTGGCAATAGTCACCTTGACTTTTGAATATTTGGGAGAAAAATATTTTTCCCCATAAATATGATGATGAGGGTCAAGAGAAGTCACAGTGTGTGTTAGTTATCTTTGCTGCATAGTAGATTACCCCCAAATCTAGCAGCTTAAAATGATAGACTACAAAAAAACCCCAAACAAAAATAAACAAACGAATAAAAAAACCAAACACTTATTATACCACACAGTTTCTGAGAACCAGGAATTCAGGAGTGGCTAAGCCATGTGGTTCTGGTTCAAGGTCTCTCGTGACGTCACAGTCATGATGTCAACCTGGGCTGTGGTCTCATCTGAAGGCTCATCTGGGGCTACAGATTCACTTCCAGAATGGTTCATTTTCAGGACGGTTGGCAGGGGGGCCTCAGTTTCTCTTTATGTAACTCTTACAATGGCAACTGGTTTTCTCCAGAGTGATTGAAGAGAGAGTGATTGGAGAGAGAGAAAGCAAAGCATTTTTTTACCTCTTCTCAGAAGTTACTTATCATCACTTCTGCCATATTCTATTCATTGGAAGTGAATCTCTAAGTACAAGGGGAAGAGAATTAATCTATACCTCTTAAGTGGAAGAATATCAAAGAGTTTGGAACATATTTTTGGAAACCACCACACAGTGTAAACAAAGACCTGGTTGAAAAAAATTACATGGCTGAATGCAACAGCGTAAGTGGGCAGAGATCTTCCAGGATGGCTGCTGGGGCTAGGCAACACACTCATGTTCTTCTGCCTGTATGGGAGAACGTGCTTGTGCTAGTCTCCGGTGCCAGCTGCCGTCCAGATGACAATGATTCATTCCATTTTCTCTTTGTCTGGAGAAAGAACTTATTCAATGTAAGCCAAGCTGTTTATGAATATTTCTATCTATTCACCCATTCAATGGGGACCCAGGGCATGATAACAGCTATTCAAACTGTGGAGTTAATTAGATGGAAAAATGTACACATCAGCTATCTCCATTTCAACTGAGAAATTTGTCCAAGGTACATAATTTGCTTCAATGTCATCTGTGTCAGGATTTTGAAAGGGTGGCAATATATCACTATGTTAGACAAAGGGTGTAGAATAAAAGAAGAAAGGGCTATTCATGGTAACATGGGTTTCAGGATATTAATAAGTGCAAATATTTGCTTCTCTATGGAAGCATTAAAACTCCCTTCTTATTTCTTGGTTCTCATGCCCAAAGTTATTTGCTTTATACTGCTAACATGGAAGTAGAATATTAGCTCATATTTTGGCTCTGAAATGTAGCTTTTGCAATGGGCACAACAAACAATCTCAATGCTGATGTGATTCAAGGAGTCCATAATGAAGAGAAATGATTGAAAGCCAAGTGTGATATTAAACAGGCTACAGAGGGAGATCTCCCAGTTGTCCACTGTGAACCTGCTTCTTTTCCTTCCTCCTTTCCTCTCTTCCTCCACGATTGAAGAAATGACCCTGTTGAATAGGTCAGTACCTGGTGTCCCTATCTTCTTAGCATGGGAAGTCATTAGTCTTGTCTTCATGCATCTTGATCCATGGGCTGTCTCAGTAGCAATTTGACATATAGCTCTGACATCATTCCTGTGGAAATGACATGCTGAGGAAGTCAGAACTGCTTCCCAAGTAGAGGAGGTGATGCAGGCTCCCTGTGGTGGGGTGGGGACAGGAAAGCTGTCCAGTGAGTCACCACTCACTGTCTGGTGGCTTACAGTGAGCAGGACATGCTCAGGGAGGGCAAATTTCATGTGACCAACTGTGCTATGTAGATTACATTCCACTTGTTAGAGGGGGGTAGAACTTCAAGCATATATATATATATATTTTAGGTCACAACTATTCCACAAAAAAGGGAACTGACACTAACTTCCTCATTGCTCCCCTTTTCCTCATGCTTCCCATCAAGAGGGGAGATGTAAGTTTATATTGTGCGTGAGAATTAGTTTTGAAGAAAACTAATCCTTGGGTAGTGAGATGCTTCATTGTAGACATACCAGAGGAGCATCCACTGCCTGTCAGAGGAGAAAACCTTCCCCATCCTGAGACCAGACCCCACCTTCACCCTCCCAGGGAGTCGGTGGCCTTTGCATAAACTTGACAAGAGAGAGAGCCACGAGCCCACATTACTTCTCTCTAATTTCTAAAAGCCAGATCATCAGAAATAATGGATATGAAATAGCTTTTACCCAGTGGGATCTGGATCAGTATTTTTTTTTATTTTGTTTTTTGTTTTTTTGTTTTGTTTCTGAAGTGAGAAGCAGGGAGCAGCACAGACAGACTCCCGCATGGGCCCAACCAGGACCCACCTGGCATGCCCACCAGGGGGCGATGTTCTACTCATCTGGGGCATTGTTCCATTGCAATGAGAGCCATTCTAGTGCCTGAGGCGGAGGCCATGGAGCCATCCTCAGTGCCTGGGCCAACTTTGCTCCAATGGAGCATTGGCTGCAGGAGGGGAAGAGAGAGATAGAAAGAAAGGAGAGGAGGAGGGGTAGAGAAGCAGATGGGTGCTTCTCCTGTGTGCCCTGGCCGGGAATCGAACCTGGGACTTCCATACACTGGGCTGACGCTCTGCCACTGAGCCAACGGGCCAGGCCTGATCAATATTGTTGAATAAATGAAGGGATAATCAGTAAAGTGGTGCAAAAGTACAGCAGTATGGTTACAACTATTTATTTCATTGTAAAAGTATGAAATAGCCCAGATTCCTTCAGAGAACACCATCCTATTCTCTCAGTTCCTGCTCCAATGCCAGAGAAAACTTGTTTTAAAGTTTTTATTTTTCTCAGAAGTATACATGATCATAATTTAAAGACTCAACTGGTTCTACAAGGTTTGTTAAAACAAAGAGCAGTCTCCAGTCACCTCCTCAATCTGCTTTCCACAGAGACAAACACTTCCACCTTTTCCAGATGTATTTTGGTCCTTATCACCTTATTTCCCACAATATGTTTGCATTGCTCCTTTTTATTGGCAGCATCTATTCACTTCCAACTATGGAAAACACAGATGAAACTAGTTAGCTTGCTTTTTCTTATCCCACCAAATACATGCACTGTTGTTCTCTCTTCTCATCCCCCAAATATAATTTTGCTTCAATTCATGTTCAGCGCTTTTCTGACTGTGTATGCCAGTCAGGTCTTTATAGTAAACTTGAATTACTTTTTCTTTCCTGCACAGTCTTTTGTTTTCCCTGGAGTTAATTGCCTTTTGTTGTTGGATAGTCCATGTACCTATCAGCAATTCAACCTGAACTCTCCGAAGGTTGTCCATATTTTTCTTCATTTACCCCAGATATTCTATTGATTCTCTTCTTGAAGGAGTTTTTCCATGGCTTCTGAACTGCGGGTGGATGGTTGCCCTCCCTGCATGGTGCACAGCTACTGTCCTAGACCTGCCCTCAGCATCAACGTAAGAATTTCTTCACCTCCCTCTATGTTGGGTCTTCTGTTTTCTATATTCCATTCTTCCTTTTTTTTTTTTTTTTTTGTTTCTATTCTAACTTGAGTGGAACACATTATCAGTAGGTTCCTGAGAATTGGGGGTGGGATATAAATTTTTGAGAACTTGCACATCTGTGTTTTTCCCCTCAAAATTTTGAAAGCATTAATCCATTGCCAACTAGCTTCCATTTATTTTTGAGAAGTTATATATTGGTACTATTTATTATTTACTATTATGAAGTCACTTATTAGTTTATTATTTCTAACTATTAAAAGTTAGTTATTTTTGAGAACTTTGAAACCATTCTAACTCCTAATTCTGTGTATGAAAACTATTTCTTTTTACCCTCCCTGGAAACTTGTAGCTTCTGTTTGTCTCATGTGTTTTGAAATTTCACATTGATGTGCCTTGGTTTGGATGTTTTTATCCGTTTCTCTGGGCACACGGAGGCGCTTTTTTATCTGGAAACTCATGTTCTACAAATCTGCAAAATCTTGCATTGGTGTTAGAAAGATTTCTGTTGCTGAAATTCCTATTACTCAGATATTGGGCCCACTAAACTGGTCCTTTAGTTGTCTTATCTTATTTTCTTTCTTTTTCATATTTCTGGGAGATTTCCTTAGCCTTCAACCCTTCTATTGAGTTTCTCATTTCAGATCTCATGTTTTTAATTCCTCAGAACTTTTCCTCATTCTCTGAATGTGCCATGACCCTATTCTTTTTTCATGGACGTAATGTATTCTTTTATATATCTGAGGATATTGAATTTATTTTATTTTATTATTTATTTTTTCTTCAGCTACTTTAGTTATAATGTTATCCTCTTTGGATGGACTGTTTCTTTCAGATTGCTCCCCTGTCTTCGTGTTTCTTTTGGTCTCTGTCCATCATGCTGGAAAGTTTTCTGAGGTGCCTGGTGATCCCTGGATACCTGCTCATGGTGAAGAGTGGGGGACTGTAGGTGGTGTTTGTCAACTGGGAATGTTTTGTAGGGTAACCCAGCTGTGCCATTTGGTGGAGACCACCACAGTGTCAATTTTTAATTAATTAATTTTATTATTTATTGATTGATTTTAAGAAAGACAGAGAGAAGAAGGGGGGGAGAGAGAGAGAGAGAGAGAAGGAGAGAGAGCATTCATTTGTTGTTCTACTTAGTTGTACATTCATTGGTTGCTTCTTTTATATATATGCCCTGATGGGGGATTGAGCCCACAACCTTGGGCATTTTGGGACAACACTGTAATTGATAGAGTAACTGGCCAGGGCCCACAATGTCAAATTTTAAAAAATTCTTCCTCTTGAGCCAGTCAGATTCCTCTTACATACTCTTCCACTCTCCTGCCTGGGAGGCAAAGGCCTGGTTGCTGAGGTCTGGGAGGTCAGTGCAGGAACAAAGCAGGAGCCTGAACAGTTCATAGTGTGGTCATTCATTCAAAATGGTACCTTGGCTTTCAACTGGCTATGTTGTTCCTCAGCCCAGACACCCTTTGTTTTGTCCTCTCCAGAGGATAAACTGCTAGTCTTCTTTAGACCGGGGCAGGACAATCACCTGGGGGCTTAGTTGGGGAAGGGAGCTAGTGTTCTAGTTGCTTCTTAAATAATTCTCAACCACTCTCATCTATTTCACTCCCTTCACCCTCAACCCCAGAAGCCTCAGTACCACTAAATTCTGTGATTTTTATCACTATGTTAAATCTCAACTTTCTCTGTCATCAGTTTAAAATTTAGCTTTCTCAGCTCTGCCAAGTCGGTGACCACTCATCCAGTTGCTTACCATTGCTCCAAGTTTTGTGGTTTCGGTCTCTTCTACATAGTTTTGGCCCTTGTGGTTCTTGTTTTGCACAAGGTTTTGGGTCCTGGGCTGCAGACCATGCTCTCCCACAGGTGCCTTCCTTCTTTTCACTGACCAGGGTCAGAATAGTGAGGTCCAGGCCGGGCCAGAGCACATTGAACTCTTCTAAACAGGGAACTTCTCTCAGTCACAGCAGCACTGTCCATGCAAGTGATTAAGAGCCATTCTGGATGCAAAACCCAGCTTAGAGATTAAACAGAGGAAGAAGGAACAACTTCTGCCAGGGATTGAGGAAGGCCATCATGGAAGAGGTGGGCATTTGAGCCAGGAGTTGAGCGGGTCATTCGTGCTTCAGCTCAATCGAATTCAAGTTTCTATGTTCAATGAATCCTGTAGGCCAGGGGTAGTCAACTTTTTTATACCTACCACCCACTTTTGTATCTCTGTTAGTAGTAAAATTTTCTAATTGCCCACCAGTTCCACAGTAATGGTGATTTGTAAAGTAGGGAAGTAACTTTACTTTATAAAATTTATAAAGCAGAGTTACAGCAAGTTAAAGCATATAATAATAATTACTTACCAAGTACTTTATGTCAGATTTTCGCTGTTTGGCAGAATAAATCTTTATAAAACAACTTACTATAGTTAAATCTATCTTTTTATTTATACTTTGGTTGCTCTGCTACCATCCACCATGGAAGCTGGAATGCCCACTAGTGGGAGATAGGGGCCAGGTTGACTACCACTGTTGTAGGCAATGGGAGAAGCCCAATGGGATGGTTTAAAATGGGCTTTATCCAACAGCTCAGATAAGGGCCTAATATCCAAAATATACAAAGAACTCATAAAACTCAACAATAAACAAACAATCCAATAAAAAAATGGGAAGAGGGCATGAATAGACACTTCTCCCGGGAAGAAATACAAATGGGCAACAGATATATGAAAAAATGCTCATCTTCTTTAGTTATTAGAGAAATGCAAATCAAAACTGCAATGAGATACCACCTCATACCTGTTAGATTAGCTATTTATTTATTTATTTATTTTACAGAGGCAGAGATAGACAGGGACAGACAGACAGGAATGGAGAGAGATGAGAAGCATCAATCATTAGTTTTTCGTTGCGACTTTTTAGTTGTTCATTGATTGCTTTCAGCAGACCGAGTAACCCCTTGCTGGAGCCAGAGACCTTGGGTCCAAGCTGGTGAGCTTTGCTCAAACCAGATGAGCTAGCGCTCAAGCTGGCAACCTCGGGGTCTCGAACCTGGGTCCTTCTGCATCCCAGTCCGACGCTCTATCCACTGCGCCACCACCTGGTCAGTAGATTAGCTATTATTAACAAGACAGGTAATAGCAAGTGTTGGAGAGGCTGTGGAGAAAAAGGAACCCTCATACACTGTTGGTGGGAATGTAAAGTAGTACAACCATTATGGAAGAAAGTATGGTGGTTCCTCAAAAAACTGAAAATAGAACTACCTTATGACCCAGCAATTCCTCTACTGGGTGTATACCCCCAAAACTCAGAAACATTGATACGTAAAGACATATGCAGCCCCATGTTTATTGCAGCATTGTTCACAGTGGCCAGGACATGGAAACAACCAAAAAGCCTGTCCATCCATCAATAGATGACTGGATAAAGAAGATGTGGCACATATACACTATGGAATACTACTCAGCCTTAAGAAATGATGACATCGGAACATTTACAGCAAAATGGTGGGATCTTGATAACATTATACGAAGTAAAATAAGTAAATCAGAAAAAAAACAGAAACTGCATTATTCCATACGTAGGTGGGACATAAAAGTGAGACTAAGAGACATTGATAAGAGTGTGGTGGTTACAGGGGGAGGGGGGAGAGGGAGAGGGAAAGGGGGAGGGGGAGGGGCACAAAGAAAACTAGATAGAAGGTGACAGAGGACAATCTGACTTTGGGTGATGGGTATGCAACATAAGTTAACGACAAGATAACCTGGAGTTGTTATCTTTCAATATATGTATCCTGATTTATTGATGTCACCCCATTAAAAAAATAAAATTATTTTAAAAAATGGGCTTTATAAAGATCACTTTGCTGGAAGTGTGAGAAATGGATTGGAAAGGTAAGAATTGAGCTGGGGAGACCAGAAAGCAGTTAGGAGGTGAGCTGGTACAATAGCCCAGGGGAGGAGTGAGGGCAGCATGGGCCCGTGGTGCAAGGAGCAGAAAGACTTGGTGATTGATTGGTGAGTCCATCATCAATCAGCGCTGGAGAGAAGGAAGCACTAGAGATGATGCCTGGGTTTGGAAAGCCATTAGTAATTTTTACTCTTGCAATAAGTGGATAGTAAAGGGAAATTGTGATTATATTTTCCGTCATAAGTGAGCCCTTGTTTTTTAAGTTAACCCTCTATGGAACTTATTAGGTACCAGGCACTTTTCTAAGCCCTTTAAATACATACATACATACATACATACATGTATATATATATACACATAAACTCATTAATTTTTATAATAACTCCATGATGTACATTGATTAGCCCCATTTTACAGACAAGGAAACTGAGGCACTAAAGGTTAAGAGACCAGCCTAAGCATACAGAGCTAGTAAGTGGCAGTCAGGATTTGGATTCAGAAAGTCTAGTTCCCTGTCCATGCTCTTAGCTACTGTACTGATTCTTGTTTTGTATGTAGTACAGTGTCCCAGCGAGAGTCCTTCTCTGAACCCAAGGGCCCACATAGAACTTCTAGGACATTGACTCCAGGCTGGACTGACCCTGAATATGCGGTGATCCCAGATTGAGCACTGAGAGCTGGGTTCCTGGTTTTCCCCTTCAAGGAGCTGTTCTTGGGTGAGGTTACAGTCCCAACTCCAGCCTCATCCCTCCTTAGCTTCCTTTATCATCCTCCCTAGCCCCTTTCTCTCACTAGGACTCAGCATGACCTGAGGCTGGATGTTCATGGGTTATGACACCCTTGGGACCCTCCAGAGCCCTAACTACTTGTAAGTATAATTAAGGTCACACAGCCTGTAAGTAGTTAGGTTTGAATTCAAACTCAGGTCTGTTTGGGTCCAAAACCACACCCTTTCACCATTCTCTGAGGCCACCCCTGTTATATCCAGAGGTCTACACTTGATTTTTAGGGCTCCAGGATGAAGCCCAGAGCAGTCCCTCACTCCTCCTTGGCAGTGTGAGTAAGACCAGGTACCCCAAGGCTGCACTCCAACCCAGTGACATCCTCAGGGACACTGTTCTCCTGGCATAAAGTGCAGGAGAACCCCACTGGCGGTTCAGGTGAGCACTGCTGGCTGATCCATAGCTCATCGACCTTGGCAAGTCTGTTATTAATTCCTTAGGAGCTTAGGACCATCCTAAGGAGATGCAAACATCCATGGCGGAGGAAAATAGCAACCTTCTGAGCAAAATGCAAACGAGGAGATGGCTTTTAAAAGGCCTTGACAAACTATTTGGTGTGCAGCCTGTAAAATGGAGAATAAATTACTTTATTTTATTGATTCAGATATATTTTTTTTTCCAAGTTGGAAAGAAGAGAGTGAATTTCAAAATTTTTTTATTTATTGATGTGTGAGAGACAGAGAGAGACAGAGAGAGAGAGAGAGAGAGAGAGAGAGAGAGAGAGAGAGAAAAGAAACATCAATTTATTGGTCCACTTACTTATGCATTCATTGGTTGATTCTTGTATCTGTCCTGACCAGGGATTGAATCCACAACTTTGGTGTATCCGGATGACACTCTAACCCACTGAGCTACCCAGACAGGGCCTAGGTGAACTTTTGCTTCTTAGAGCCACAGAGAGAAATGGGGCTGGAATGGGTTTCTATGTGATGGAGTGAATAGTAAGGGTCAATTAGTAATGGCATCTGCAAGGGAACAGACATTTACACCCCAGAACACAACCAGGGACTTCCCTCCCTTCTCCTTGTGCCCAGCCATGAAGAGACAGGCTGAGCTGGAGGGACTGATTGAGGCTTTCTGAGGAATGGCACAGGGCAGGAGAGGTCCTGGGCACATGGCCCATCTGTGTGAGGGCCACACTGCAAGCCTGAGTCTTTGCTGCCAGGTTCAGTGCCAAGACACATAACAGCCATTCCTGAGACAGTGACATAGTCTTCATCTGACAGAACAGGCTGGGCTGGGATCACACCACTCTACCGTTCTTACTGGCGCCCAAATAAATCCAAGGTGCTGTCAGTGTGAGGGAGCTTGGGGCCTGGGAGCAAGTTTGCAGAACCAAAGAGACTTCAGCAAACACCTGCCAGGCCATCCGCCTCACCTCTCTGGCCTCCTATCTGTTGTTTTCCCTTTTCTCTGACACGCTGGCCTCCTTGCTGTTTCTTTAACACGGCAGACTCTGGTTAGAGCCTTTGCTATATTTATTTCCGTTGTCCTAACTGCTCCTCACTCAGATATTTCTATGGTTTGCAATCTTACCTCCCTCAAGTCTTTTTTTTTTTTTTTTTTTTGTATTTTTCTGAAGTTGGAAACGGGGAGGCAGTCAGACAGACTCCCGCATGCACCCGACCGGGATCCACCTGGCATGCCCACCAGGGGGCGATGCTCTGCCCATCTGGGCGTTGCTCTGTTGTGACCAGAGTCATTCTAACGTCTAAGGCAGAGGCCACAGAGCCATCCTCAGCGCCAGGGCCAACTTTGCTCCAATGGAGCCTTGGCTGCCGGAGGGGAAGAGAGAGACAGAGAGGAAGGAGAGAGGGAGGGGTGGAGAAGCAGATGGGTGCTTCCCCTGTGTGCCCTGGCCAGGAATCAAACCCTGCACTCCTGCACGCCAGGCCAACGCTCTACCAGTGAGCCAACCGGCCAGGACCACCTCCCTCAAGTCTTTACCACTCAAATATATCTCCTCAATGGAGCCTACTCTAATTACCCTATTTAAAATGAAAACTAACCCCTAGTCTATGTTTTACTTTCTTTCATAATAGTTAGTACTTTCTAAAATATATATATTTAAATAAAGTATATGTTATAAAAATATATATTTTAAATATTTGGTTATTTATCATATTTTGATGTTTATTGCCAGTCATCCCTCTGTTAGAATGAAAGCTCTGTTCTAACAGAGGCAGGGATTGTTCCCTGTTTTGTTCAGTGATGTATTTCTACCTTCCAGGAAAGCATGTGGCACATAAAAAGAACTTGATAAGTGTTGGCTGAAAAAAAAAATGAATGAGGTGGACTCAACTGATTCTTCTCAGGTGAAAGACTGAGATTTAGAGTAGGGGTGTGACTCGCTCAAGGCCAGTAAGCAAATGGGCGACAGAGCTGGGACTGGGTCCCACGTCTGCGAGTCCTCACCCAGTGCTCTTTGTTCCCTCATATTTGGTGGAGGGCAGAGACGATCTTCACAAGTGTCTGCTACGTGCAAAGCACATGTTGTATTTGAGCCTCCTCATTCCTTCTTTCCCAGGTATCACCCCGGTGCCCTGCTGAATTCCCTACCCTTCCTTGCTTTCCACTGGCTAATTCCTCTTGATCTTCAGGCCTCACCTTTCTTATTACTGCCTCCAAGACACTCTCTGATGTTCCAAACTAGACAGACCTTCCCCATTCGCTACTCCCAAAGCTCTCAGCTTGTTCCCCACCTTACACTCAGGAAACATGCCGAGATCACCTGGCTTACTGCTGTTCTTCTCTGCTTGAGCATGAACTGTGTCTTTTGGGTTCACTGCTATTTTTCCAGGGCCTGGAACTGTAGAAGACACTCAAAAAATACTTGTTGAGTGAATAATGAAGCTATTTGAATTGTCTGTATCATCATTCCTTCATCAACAAATTGGGACCAATAGTATCCATTTTGCGGGATTGTTGAGAGGATTCTCTCTGACAGGTACTAAGTGTTCAATCATTAGCTTGTCATCAGTCCTGTAAGGTACTGTATTTTCCCATGTGTAATATGCACCTTTTTCTGAAAAATTTGAGGTCTAAAACTGGGTGCATCTTATACAGTGGTTGTAGATTTTTTTTTACTTGCATTACCTGCTTTTTTGTGCTTGTTTTTGCACTCATTGTTGAAGACAGTGATTTGTCATCAGACACAGATGAGGACAAGCTAATGGAAGGGAGTTTTGACAGTGATGAGGAGTTGTATGAATTTTGTGATGAATAAAACTTGAGTTTAATAATTTTATGTAATACATTTTTTTTTCAAATTTTGGGCCCCCAAATTAAGGTGTGTCTTATATATGGGAGCATCTTACATGGGGAAATACGGTAGTTGGTCTGTGTTTCTGTAGGTGATGGTTGGTCAGGTGTGGCCGTAAGGGGAGACTCAGTAGAGACACAAGAAAAAAAGTCTATTAATACTCACTGGTTCGGATGAGGTCACAGGGAGAGTGCCACATTTCAGTCAGGTGGCAGGAGAGGCAGTAAGGGAAAAGCAATCAGCTAGAGGCTTTATTGTGTTTTCCATGGGAAGCACAAGGTACAGCAGAGGAAACATTTAGGATGGGATAATCTGAATCCTTTTGAAGGGCTGTAGGCCATATGGTGGTCTCTAGTTGCCTCATACTTGCTCTGGGATGATTAGGGCAGAGGACTGTGTCCGCTCGGTATGCAGGCCTCATGGCAGAGCTAAGGCTCTGGACTGGGTAGTTAGCATATCAAAGGCCTGCTCCCGGCAGAGCCCTTTGTCATCTGTAGGCATTCCCTTGTGCCAGGAGTCATCTCTCCCTAGGCAGAACTGTTTTTAAGATGTCAAAACATCAGCCTTGGCCGGTTGGCTCAGTGGTAGAGCGTCGGCCTGGAGTGCGGGGGACCCGGGTTCGATTCCCGGCCAGGGCACATAGGAGAGGCACCCATTTGCTTTTTCACCCCCCTCCTCCTTCCTCTGTCTCTCTCTTCCCCTCCCGCAGCCCAGCCGAGGCTCCATTGGAGCAGGGATGGTCCGGGTGCTGGGGATGGCTCCTTGGCCTCTGCCCCAGGCGCTGGAGCAGGGATGGTCTGGGTGCTGGGGATGGCTCCTTGGCCTCTGCCCCAGGCGCTGGAGTGGCTCTGGTCAGGGCAGAGCGACGCCCCGGAGGGGCAAAGCATCGCCCCCTGGTGGGCAGAGCTTCGCCCCTGGTGGGCGTGCCGGGTGGATCCCGGTCGGGTGCATGCGGGAGTCTGTCTGACTGTCTCTCCCCGTTTCCAGCTTCAGAAAAAAAAAAAAGAGTCAAAACATTATCATAATGCACAGAAAACAACAAAAATACACTCCACGGGATTACTGTCCCTATTTTATGGTAGGGAATGTGAGTCCTTTAAAAGTTGTTACTTGTCCAAGGCCATGTACTTGGTAAGTGTTAGGACTTGAACTCAGGTCCATCTGATGCTAACACTTGAGCTCCTCCTATGGTGCAGCACCACCTCCCTGTGGCAGCCAAGTGGCCGGTGTTTGCTCCTGTGCTTTTAACACTGTGCACTGGAGTCATGAGCCTGTCTCTGAGAAACTTGAGAAAGTCTGTAGGCCTTCACTTAAAGACATATTGAGTGCTGCTGCCTTCCTTAGCCCCACCATCCTGTATGCAGCTGGGCCTTCCCTGCGTGTGAGCCTGGTTACCACCTAGATGAAAACAACAACCGGGCCATGATTTCCCCCAGAGCCTTTGCCTGTCCTGGGGAGTTCTGGGACTGCCTCCTGTTTAATCCCACAGGTGCTCCAGTCCCAGCCCTGGGAGCGGAGTTGGCCTGCCGGGTCTATCTTCCTCAGATTGTTGCGTGGAGAAGCATCAAGGGGAAGTCATCTTCTGTTTCCCCCTATATTCCGTTAAAATGGTGAAGGACATTAATTAATTTTGTTTTTTTCTTTTTTTTAATGTGGCAAAGTAAACATAAATTTTGCCATTTTAACAATTTATTTACTGATTTTTTTGAGAGAGAGGAAGGGGGAAGAAAGAGGGAGAGAGAAATATTGATTTGTTGTTACACTTAGTTGTGCATTCATTGGTTGCTTCTTGTATATGTCCTGACTAGGGATTGAACCTGCAGCCTTGCTGTGTTGGGAAGATGATCTAACCAACTGAGCTACCTTAGCAGGCCCATTTTAACCATTTTTAAGTGTACAATTCAGTGGCATGAACTATATTCACAATGTTGGGTAACCATCCCCACTATCTATTTCCAGAACGTTCTCATCATCCCAAACTGAAACTCTGTACCCAGTAAGCCATAGCTCTCCATACCACCAACCTCCTACCCCCTCTGATGGACAAATAAGTTTGTAAAATTTGTGTTATTTTATTTTGTTCACTTTTATTGTTAAAAATGGCAGCTGCCCAGATATGTGATCTGTGAAACTGCTAATTACTCTCCTGCTTGGGAAGGGGCTTTATTATGCGAATGTGTGCTGGAGGAGGAGTTTTGTGCCAAAAAATTTTAAGAAGAAGGAAGAAAGAAAGGAGAAGAAGAAGGAAGCCATGGTTTTGTTTTTGTTTTTGTTTTTTTTGCAGAGAAGGCAGCCAAGATGGCAGGGTACAGAAGGAGAAGCCAGTTTGTGGAGAGAGGAGAAGGGAGAAGGTGTGCAGATGGGGAACCAGAGGTGACTGAGCTGATGGGGGCCTTTGATTCTAGGAAAACCTGATGTGTCAGTGGCTTTGGGAGCCCTGAATGGAAAAAGAAGTGTTTTCCCACTGTGTGTGTTTTTACTTGCCTGCCAGGTACGAGGCTAGAATAAAGGTATGGCCCACCAGGTTTTGGCTACTGCTGTTTCTCTACCATCTGTCTGGATCCAATGTGAACCTGCATTTGCCTGGCGACAGTGGCCACGGCTACTGGGCCTACACCCTAATAACCACTGTTCTTTCTGTGTCTGATTTTGCCTATTCTAGGTACCTCATATAAGTGGAATCAGACAATATTTGTCCCTTTGTGACTGGCTTCTTTGACTTAGTATAATGTTTTCAAAACTCATCTAAGCATATATCAGAATTTCATTTCTTTTTTAGAGCCTTCTTTTTAGAGACAGATACATTCCAGTGTATGTGTCTGGCCTGTGGTAGCACAGTGGATAAAGTGTCAACTTGGACTGCTGATGTCACTGGTTCAAAAAACCTTGGGCTGACCTGGCAAAGGCCCATATGACAAGCAATCAATGAACAACTAAAGTGAAGCAACTATGAGTTGATACTTCTTGCTCCACCCACCCCTCCACCTCTCTCATCTCTTTGTAAAATCAATAATAAATTCTTTAAAAAATTTCATTGTATTATACATCATATTTTAGTTTGCTATTCATCTGTTGATGGGCACTTGAGTTGCTTCCACTCTTTGGCTATTATGAATAGTACTGCTGTAAACATGGGTATACAAGTATATTTTTGAATCTTTGCTTTCAATTCTTTTCAGTGTATATCCACAAATAGAATTGCTAGATCATGTGGTAACTCAATGTTTCACTTTTTGAGGAACTGCCAAAGTGTTTTTCATAGTGGCTGTGCTATTTTACATTCCCACTCAAAATGCACGAGAGTTCCAACTTCTTCACATCCTGCCAACACTTGTTATTTTCTGTTTTATAGTAGTCATCCTAACGGGTGTGAAGTGGTGTCTTTTTGTGGTTCTGATCTGCATTTCCCTGATGACTAATGATATTGAGCATCTTTTCATGTGCTTACTGACCATATGTGTGTCTTCTCTGGAGACAGGTCTATTCAGAATGCTGCATCCTAGTCCCTTGGCGCAGGGTTGAAATAGAGAAGTATTTTGCTGTCTGGCTTCACCCTATCTAAGGCAGCAGGGCCAAGAGGCTGAAACTTGGGCTACTGTCTTCAGAGCTGGAGCTGGAAGGGGCTACTTGGTGCCCTGGGCTCTTCAGGATGAGCTAAGTCCACAGCCGGAGGTGAGGCTCTGGTGCCTGAGTGCTTGTACAAAGGCAATATCTCTAGAGCTGGAATTGGGGTGGGGGTGAGGGCGGTGACAGGATGTGAGATCAGAGAGGAGGCAGGTTAGTGATAAGCGAGGTCAGCTATGGCCACACAGCCATATGGGCTGGCAGGAGACTGGTGTGTACATGGGTGGGTAGTACATAACTGAGAAGGGGCAAAGAGCCTACTTACTCTGCCACCCTGCAGCCAGGCCATGTCCCACGCTTCACACCCTCTGCACTTCTATCTCTGTGTTTTCTGGAATCTGGGCCAATCCAATAGTCCTGTTCTCACAGTCCATACCAGGGTGCTGATGCCCAGTAATGGGTGGGCCTGTGTGTACATGCATGTGTGTGTGATGCCTTAGAGTGGGAAAAAATGGGGAGAATGTGAATTCGAGACAGGAAATGGAGTTATTGCTGTTTAATGTTCCACTTTCACGTGATAGACAGTTGGTGTTTGTTTCTGAACACAGGCTCTGAGTTCTGGATCTTCACAGAGCAGTGGAAAGGACATCGGACTAGGAGTCAAGATATTTGAGATCTCATTTTGGGTCTGCCTCTCACTACGTGAGAAAAAAATTTAAAGAGTAAGGAGAGGCTCACATACTTGAGCAGGAAGAGGCTTTCTTTCCTTTTTCTGAGGGCAGGAAGAAAAGGGGACCTGTGTTCTGATCTGTCCCTGCTGAACATCACGGTGAATTCTGTACGTATTGCCTATGCCTTCAAAGTTTAGTCAGTCTGCCTTCAAGATATCAACAAACACCCTTTATTTAGTAATTTGTAAAGACAACACACAGATTAGCAAAGAAGTGAGCCCATTGCATTTTGTTTACTCAACAGTTAACCTACTTCTAATTGTACTTACATCAGCCACGCTCAACATGAGACTCTACAGCAAGGGCTGTGTACTAAACACTAACCCCGGCTCCCTGGGTGATGCTGACCTCTTTAGACACAAGCAACTTAAGTACCGTCCAGTTCCCCCGTTGCCTGCCCTGTCTGGATTCTGCATATTCTGCTGAACGATTTCTGCTCCCCAGGACCAGCACAGCTCCACACTGGTCATGTCCTTGTTTCAGAAAAGACACACTGCTCTCCGAAAGCTTTCAGGCATTCTTGCTTCAGGGCATCAAAATTTAGCCTTCAAATTACCGAGTTTTCATCCCTGCATTTCTGGATTTTAAGCAATTTCTGGTCCTATGGAGGTTTGCTCTTCTCCCATGTGTAGTGATAATGGCTGTTCCCAAAATGCTGTGTCAGCTCAATGCTCCCTTCGGTCCCCAGAGCCAAGCCCAGCAGACTGGTACTAGTATTGACTGTGGTCAGTGCATACTCCACTTCAACCTTACTGCGTTGCTAGAATGACCCCATTGCCCCGGGTGCAAAGTAGACCAAGCAAATTGGGTCAGGCTGGATAGGTAGTTACTCTAATATGTCACTCTCCTCCTTTGGATATGGAGACCAAGGGTAGGTGCTGGGCAGAGGGTCCTCTGACATTGATCTAGCTTACTCATTTTATTATTTTATTTCATATTGTTTTCTTTCATTTTATGTCATTCTACTTTAATTTAAAGGTTTGTTTTTTTTTTTGCAACCAACCTCCTGCCTGGCTCTGTGTGGTTGTTCTTGATTCCAGCTGCAGTCTCCTTGGAGGTCCCCTCTCCAGGGGAGTCTGGCAGAAAAGGGAGCATATGTCAGGGGGCTGGGGAAGAGGACAGAAATTTTTTTATATATGTTTAATGTTTTATTAGCTTTCATGTAGCAAAGCCTGTAAAGCAAGTCCCATGGTGGGAAAATTCAGAATAAATTACTGCCTGCAATTTCTTGTTGAGCATTGATCTTGTAGATTGGAGATTAGATATGTGAGTGGCATGGTGTTATTATGCCAACATCAGTGTTGAAGGTCCCACAAATTCCTCACGAGTCCTGCAATGTCAGAGCCATGAGCCTTGGAGACTAGTCAGTCAAACCTCACATAATATGAATGAGGCTCAGAGATGTGGAAAGGCCGGAGGCCACGTGGTGAAGAAGGACTTAATTTGGGAGATGCTATTAGTTCAGCTTCAGCATCCTGAGGCACAGCCTTTAATGGGTGTGAAAGATTGTTTGAAGGCAGCCGAAGTGTGTGATTACTTACTGAGAGTCCCCATCAGAGAAGCTGGCCTGCATTCTCTCTCCCCGTTGTTTCCTAATGTGTGTGTAGGCCCAGACTGCAGGTTCTCTGGATTCTTTGATTCCTTTGGCAGCTGAAGGCAGCTTTGAGCCGCCGAGAGCTGTTATAGGAACAGAAAGTGACCTGGTCCTGGACAGGCCAGTTGCCTGGTGTAACCCGAAGTTTTCTCCTCTGTGCTGTGGGGATGACCTGCCTCTGCAGCCTCCTACCTCTGCCTCAGCCCCTGGTCAGTGCTGGGGCCATTGTGACCAGCTTCATCCTGTGCCTGCCTGCTCTGATATTGCCAAAAGGACCTCCAACCTCCTATATGGTCCTCCTATATGGTCCCAAACACCCCACGTCCTTGTCCACGCCGGTTCTTCCTGCTTGGAATGCTCACCCCTATTGTCATCCATCCTTCAAGGCTCAGCCAAAGGTGCTACTTTTTCCTTATTGCTCGCACCTCCCCTGGCCAATCAAATTTTTCCTTTCCTCCTCAGTCACACCAATACTCAATATTTAAAATTTGCAATGCAATTACCAGATGATGGGTCAGATTCACCTGGAGTAACTTTTCAGGAATGTGACTAAAGTATCAGCCCTAGAAAAGCTTTAAAAAGGAACCTAATTTATCTGATCTCTGCTAAATGCATCACTAACATTCGTTGATTCTTAAGAAAGAGAGAAGAGAGGAATCTGTGCCACCTCACTGGGTGCCAAATGAACAAGCAGCTGGAAGTTTATTGCTTCCATGTATCCCACTTGCTTTCCCGCTGGGTCTCAGTGTCATCCCAGTAACAGTCACCGAGAAGCCTTGGACCTGACCATACGGGTTGGGTGTCCAGGAGAAAAGAGAGACTGCAACCCTGGGATGGGATGAGTTAAGGACCTGGCTGAGGGTGTGAGTGGAGGCAATGGCCGGATGGAGTGGCAGCTGGTTGGGGGGCGTCACCTGAGCATGTTAGGTTATTAGGGTTCATTTTTCTTGATCCCGGCCTTATCTAGTCTTTCTGTTGGGTCTTAGGCCAGTCATTAACTTCTTGGGGCTTGTTTCCTTATCTGAAAAAATGCATACTACAGGTAATTTTATGAGTGTTGGGACCTGGGACAAATATAATGATCTGTGATTAAATTCTGCTTTTCCTCCATGTTTTGAAAATTGGCTCAGAAGTTTGAGATACAGAACTGTATTTTCTTACAGTATCCAGATAATAAGAGCAATGAAAGCCATCTTTTATTGGGTGCCAGCCTTGTGCTAGATAGGCCGATCACATGCATTACCTACTTTATTCTTATTACAACCACTATCATCTCCAATGGACAAATGAGGAGAGCAAGGTTCAGAGAGATGAATTGACTTGCTTAATGTCACATTGTTGGAGAGTTACTAGCAAATAATTGGTAAAATAAAGGATATATATCTTGTTCCTTTTTCTGCTCTGCACCTCCCCCTTACTTCTCTTCTTGATAATAAATATGGCCTAAAGTCAAAGTCAAGTCAAAGTCAATCATAGTCCCATGCAACTGGCCTCAGAATTGGTCCAGGAAGGTGCATATGGTATGGCTGGGTGAACCAGAGTCCTTTCCTGGAATTTTCCAAATTAGAGCTGGAGAAAGAGCTCTCCTCTTTCTTGGAGGATGGCTTTGGAAGGGTGAGAGGCTGTAGGTGGTCATGTTTTATCTCACAACTTAGGGGAAAAGAGCAAAGGTGGAGAAAGTGGAGAGGTAGATAGTGAGGATAAGCTGATGGCAACTGCGTCTGTGGTTCAGCTCCTGTGCTAGATCCTGTCACGTGCTGCTCACATTCTCCTTCAAAAATTATATTAGTTTGGTCTGCATAAAAAATACCACAGACTGAGTGGCTTAAACCAGTGGTTTTCAACCTTTTTACATTTGGGGACCAGTGAAAATAGGAGAATTATTGAGGGGACCACTAAGGCAGAAATCACTCTGAGCATAAACAGATTTGACTAAGATCACTGGGTCTATCATCTTCATACAGCATCAGGGTGGTTAACTATTCTGCAGACCGGCGTGAAATCTCTGATGGACTGGTCTGCAGACCGGCAGTTGAAAAACACTGGCTTAAATAACAGAATTGATTTTCTTAGTTCTGGAGACTGAAAAGTCCAAGAACAAGAGGGTAGTATGATCGGGTTGTATTGAGGACTCTCTCCTTGACTTGCAGACAGCTGTCTCCTCTCTGTGTTCTCACACAGCAGAAAGAGAGAGAGAGAGAGCTCTGGTTCTATTCCTTTTCACAGTAGGCACTGGGCCTATTGGATTCCTATCCCACTCCTATGATCTCATTTAACCTTAATTATAGTATTTCTTCACAGGTGCTATCTCAAAGTGCAGTCACATTGGAGGTTAGGGCTTCAATATACCCATTTTACGGGGCAGGGGAGGGCATACACACTTTCAGTTCATAGCAGGAATGAAGGACTGTTTACCTCCAGCTGCTGAGAGCTACTGGCTGAAGGCCTTGAGCTGCCATCTCCACAGGGACTGCCTCGCCCTCTCCACAGGGACTGCCTCAGCTGAAGAAAGCTGCCACGTGGGTTAACAGTGCCAGGCTTCCTTGCCTCAACTCAGGACAACCGCTAAGCATGCAGGGATAAAGGCTCGACATCCTCACTCAGTCCTGAAGGGTCACCCCAGCTTCACAACTCCCTCCAGGTGGCCTGAGGCTTCTGTCAAGCATGGAAAATTCACACTCAAGTTCTCCCTCTGCTCAATCCTGCTTCCTTCCCTTCCATGGCCCTCCCAACAAACTTCCTCCCTGCTAATATTCATCATACAGTCTGCTTCCTGGGAACCTCAGCCCTCATCAATTTCTGTGGCTCCTTGAAACTGCTTACTTCTTTATCTTCATCATCAGTTCTGTGAGCTGTTCCAGTAATGTGTTCTTATATTTTGCTTACATTTTTATAAAATCAGAGTTTTACATCAGTTATAACAATAACCCCCCCAAACCCAAACCCACCATCAATGATCCCAGCTGCCTGCAGCGCTGACATGGGTGATTCATAAGGGATGTATGGAAGCACAGCACAACCTCCTAGCTGCACCTGCCCAACAAGCTCACCTGCCTGCCAGTGTCTGCGGGGAAATGATGGACCGTTCCCCTTCCACCTTCCCCTTCCATATCTCACAGGAACGTCTCTGATTGATGGAATCAAAACCAGAACCCTGCTGGCTCGGGAATGTGGGAAATGTAGTCTTTGGTTTCTAGCTCCTGATGACACAGGAGCTCCTGAAGGGTGGAGTGCTTACAGTCAGTATCCAGCACAAAATGCATTTTGAAATTAGAGAAGTCATACAAACAAAGGAAGCCCTATGAGGTGTTAAGGAGATAACATTTGTACATTTTCTTTAGCAAGGAAAATGTGCCATGCATATACAAGGTGTTTTATAGCTGGAGAGGGCTCAGAATCATAGGCAGGATGTTTCGGTGAAACAATGTATTTTTTCTTAAAAAAAAAAAATCCAGATAACGGACAATTAGTTTTTGCTTTAATTTTCTGAAAGTTTATTTCAAAACTCTTGTTTTAAGTGAATAAATATATTTCTGTTCATTTGTCAGGGGGTATCTGTTTATTGTGTGATGGTTTTGTGGGGGCAGTTTTGTTTTCTCTGGGTTTGTACGTGAGCCTCTGAGTGAGAAAGCCTCTCTCTGTCCCTCCCCCGCCCCGCTTTGTGTGCGTATATGTGTATATATGTGTATACGTGTTGCATGTTGAAATGTCTCTGTAAACTGCTACATATCTTTATGACTCTCCGTTTATGTCTATGTGTGTCCACTCCAGGTTTTAGTAAGGATGTGAGACTTGCCCATTCTCAGCCTACTGGATCTGCACCACACTTGATCTTCTTTTATCTCCTTTCTTCTTGTAACACTATTTGCTTTCTTGCCCCAGGAGTGGCTTTAAGGCACCAGAACAAAGGGTCACAATTTGCTATCACAGTGAGAAATTGAAGAAGCTGGGACTACAGAGGGGGTCTTGGTTCAACTTGGTTGAGCTCTCCAGAGGGGAGGCTCTTAACAGCATAGCCACCTCTATAAAAGGAGGTGGTGTTGGGCTCAGAGTCAGTGTGTGAGTGTGCTTGTGCATGTGTGTGTGCACACAAACCTGGTCTGAGCTGGGGACTGTGCTGACACAGTCTGTTAGAACGTTTGCCCTGGCTCTTCCTGCAGTGAACTCAGGGCCCAGGCTAGACCCCATCTCCCCCCCACCCCATTCCTCTTGCTGTCCCTCCCACATGCAGTTCTATCCCAGATGTTTCTCTGTCTAGAAGTAAGGCAGGATAGTAAGAAGCTAGGTACATTCCTGGCAAGTAGAATGGGGAAACTGAGACAGAGAGATGAACAGACTGGCTGAACAACTTACAGATAGATACAGGGTGTCATCTCCCCAGAGAGAACATCTGGGCCTCAGCTGTAGTTCAGCTCCGGGCCCAGAACAGGAGCAAAACCAGGTGGGTGGTGCCAGGACCAGCTACAGTGACTAGTGACTGCCTGCCCTGGCCCTGACCCATCAGTCAGGATCATAACCTCGAAAGGGCACACCTGGAAAAGCTGATGAACATCCCATTGAAATATCTTCTAAACTCCCAGTCTTTAAAAACCCTAAAAACATAAAAAAAATTAAAAAAAGGACCCAGCGTGCTCTCCCTCCCAGGAGCAAGCCAGGCCTTTCCCTTCCCCCTTCCCTCGTCTTCCCCCAAAGGCAGGCGTCTCCTAAGCTCTAAGGGACCCATGAGACTTGCAACCAGGGGAGCAGCGGGCAGTGGCAGCTCTCCTGGGCCAACCCCCTGAACCTGTGTCCAAGACCGCTTTTCTCTGACTTCCCAGTGCAGGCTCATTCTTTCCCATAGGTTTCTAGAGAGCCAGACAGCCTGGCCTAGGCTCTTCCCTGTTGCTGCTTCTGCTCTAGGCCCTTCCTATTTTCACTGTTCCCATAAACTTATAAACTTACTCTAAAAATCACCTGGACTCGTGTTGTGAAATTTTTTCTGTACGAAGTCAAGAACCTCCACACTACCAGCGGGCCGTAGGCTGACCCAAAGGGCTAAGCTCCCTTTCTGGTAACAGAATATCTCTCCCACTGCCTTGTCCTAGTGCATTTCTGCTCTTGATGACTACAATAGCCTCTTCAGTATCACCAACCTCTACCTTCAAACCTAGTCTTTTACTTTGAAAAAGTTCATGCTTCCTGCATATAAAATGAACCTCTATTTTACTCCTCCATGGTTCATTGGGTATAGAAATTATTCCAGAAGTTGAATGGCTTTCACAAGGAACCCCATTATTGCATTACTGCAGTGAGCAGAAACTTGCAATTCATGTCTTCTAATTAGATAAGCTGCTAATTGAAAAGGGGCATACCAACCTGATTTGAGTGTTGACATAGTGACTAGAGCCTTAATTTCAAGGAGGAGAGGCATCAAGACTTCTAATCTGGTCTCATTTCTGTTCACACTCCTGGCTGCGGCTGCCATGGGAACGGCACTGGACACCCTGGACCGCAGGGGGGCTCCTCAGTGGCTGGGGCTCAACCAAGCTCCGTGGGAGGACATGTCTTCCCATAAGAGATTCTTTTCAGCTTGGGACTGGCTTTTTGACTTCACAAATGAATCTAGAGAGAGTGGAAATTCATCCTCTCAGAGCGGCAAGTCACCCTGCTCTCCAGGCAGCTTCTAAATCATTCTAAAACATTCAGAAAAGCAGTTGCCTCCTACCATTTCTGCAAGAGCCTTGCTTCCTCCTTCTCTTCTTTTTTTCCTTTGTACCATTCACTTAATTATGAATTAGCTCCGTGAGGCTCATCTGTCTGACATGACCTTCACTGTAATTCTGGGTGCTGAGAGTCTGGCACAGAATTGACATTCTATGATGAGTCAATGTATGAATATGCCAGGTACTGCACTGATACTGTGTGTGATACAAAGATGAATCAGACATAGGCCCTGCCCTTGAGGAGGGCAGAGGCAAGAAAACCAACAATTAAAATGCAGTAAGGTGAGGGCTGTGTCAGAGGTGAACACAATGTGATAAGGGAGCCTAGAGGAATGGAATCTGACTCTCTCGTGGTCAGCAAATATTTCTGGGAAGAGGAGATGATCACGGTGGATTTTAAAGGTTGTAAGGTTTTTCTAAGTGGAAAATGGGAGAAAGGCATTCCAGGTAGGGAGAACAGCTTGGACAAAGTTGTGAGGGAAGCCTGAAGTGCCATGTGTTCAGGGAATTGGAACACGTTTAGCGCGTCCAAAACATAGGGATGAGAAGGTTAATGTTGGGATACAAAGCTGGAGGGTCTGGTTCTAGGGACAGGGCGTCCATGTACAACTACTGTGCAGGCTGTTTGTTTTAGGAGGGCAGGCACCCTGCCAAGTTGGGTGAAATAGAGCTCTGACTTCACTTAACAAGCATGTGCTTGCAGCTACGTCCTTTCTATTTCTAATTTACACAAAGACCAGCAGTGGAGGGCCTTGGTGATCTTGCCGAGGGTTTACCTCTATCTAGGGCACTGGTTCTCAAACTCTGTGCTTCCGAATTACCTGGAAGGCTTGTTAAAACAGAGATTGCTAAACCCCAATTTTAGGGTTTCTGACTTAGTAGGCCTGCAATAAGGCCTGTGAATTTGCATTTCTTATATGATTCGAGTGATGCTTGATACTGCTGGGTTAGAAAACACACTCTAAGAATTATTGTCTGGGAAATAGGAAGCCATTTACTGACCTGGGAAATAGGAAACCATTGGAAAGTGTTAGGTAGGAGAAGCAGACCAGGGCCCAAGGTAAGAGGGATCTGTTTCCTGGGGTTAGGATTTCCCACATCCCTTGTGAACTAGACAACACAGCTGAATATATGTATCTAGGACAATGGATACACAATATTCCTCATCTTTTTTTGTCAGATGAAGTTTAATGGCTCTATTCATTCATGTAGGAGTTCTATTCAATGGTCTCGCTGTTTAAGGAGGTTTTGCCCACAAATGTTTTAAGAAGTAGTCATAACATTATAAGAAGCTCACCCCTAAAGCTTTTAAATAGTGAACCCCCATATAATTTAAATATTTGTTTACATTTTATTAATTATTCCCTGGAGAAGCTGGGGACCAGAGAAACCTAAAGCCACCAACTAAAAGATGAGTCAAAGCTTCTTTAAAAACTCTATTTGTTTAGTAAATACTTGACTTCAAAATTGTGTGTGTGTGTGTTTGTGTGTGTGTGTGTTTGGAGAGAGAGGAGGGATAGGAAGGACGTGGACCACAAAGCATCAAGACCTCACACCCAACAGTAAATGCTTGCTGAATGCAGATGTGACAAGTGGCCCAAGTCTGGTGATAGAGAATCCAGGGAGAGTGTGAGTGAGGGAATCTGGGCCTACAGGAAGCTATCAGGTGACATCTGGCTTGGATTAGGGCTTGGAATCCTGGCTGGGGAGGCCAGGCCTTTCTGGAGCCCAGTCTCTTTTGTAGCCCCTGAACATACAAATAAGATATCCTTTTGTATATGGAGGGAATGGCTGCACCCTCCCCCTCCCTGAGCTCAGGCCCAGCCTGCCCTCCTGTTGTGGACTGGGGCTGAGAGGTGGGCGCGGGGTAGAGGGAGCCTCTCTGTTCTCTGTCTGGGGTAAACTAACATTAGGAGAAGGGTGGAGAGAGCGGGTCCTGGGAAGAACATCTGACCTGATTATCTTCTGCCTGTTTCCAATCTCAGCCTCAGCCTTTCTCTAGAGCTAAGGCAGCACAAGTACAGTGACATTTCTATTACTCACTCATTGAGGTTGCTTATTAGGGAGCCTCATGTTGGCTAAAGTGCTGCTATCCCCAACTAGCTCAATTGTTTCCAAATCAAGACTGTCAGCAGTGTTATTGGGAGAAAGAAAGCCTAGTCAAAGGCAGCCAGATTCTACCTCGAGATGTCAAGGGGGAAAGGGAAGGAGGAAGAGAAGAGTCTGCTCAGAGGCTGTAGTCAAGACCAGGTTGTTCTCCATTAAGACAGCTCCAGGCAGCACATTTTCATAATTCCCCATTAAAGAGGTCCTAACGTATGAGTCATTGCAGGAGCCATGATACCCTGAGTCAGCGTTGTTCTGTGTCTAAGGCTCCTTAAATCAAATAGCTAATCCATTTCCATCACACAGGCTTTCTGAGCAACTGAGATGAGCCTGGCCCTATACCAGATATTGTACCAAGCCTAGAGAGGAACACCACGATGAATATGGCTTTAGCCTTGCTACCCAGGGCAAAAGCCTCAGCTAGACCCCGACCTTGGAAGAGAATCATGGATTCAAGAGCATTTGGGTGTGAGGCTGTTCCAGATAGGCTCAGTTCTTCCTGTGATGAACAGGAGGTAGTGTGGGACAGAGGGAAGCCTACTGAATTTGGAGATAGAAGGTGTGAGTTTCATTCATTTAGCAAAACTGCTGTCTCATGGCAACGTTTTGCAAAATAGAGAGTGCTCTGTAAGACAGAGGGTTGGATGGTAAACAGCTTGTGACAGTTCCTCATAAGACGCTCCTTCTGTAACCATGTTCTTGTGAGGTTGACAATGTTCTGTAAAAATATATGTCAGGCAGCGAAGAAGCCTTGCTTTTGCCTGCGTGGGAATGTGCAAGGCCATCTGGCTGCTGGGGCAGAACTACTCTTCATATAATGCATGGGAAACTTTGGTGAAATCGTTACTTAGAAAATATATCATATAAAAAAATGGCTCAACAAAACTCAGGAGATTAGACCTACAACTATTACATGAACTAGAACAATAATTAATAATCTAAAAGCTACCAGGTATAGATGTTTTAGCAGAAGAATTCTAGGAAATCTTAAAAAATCAGATAATCACTCTTAGACTAATTCAGATAATGCAAAAAAAGAGAAAGCTACCACTTGTTAGCTACTTAAGAAAAAAATGGATAATACAAGAAATAGATTATAGAGTAGTATCATTAACATGAATGCAAAAATCCTAGGTAAACCGCTTGTATTAAGAAAAATAATACAACCAAATAGAGCTTATCTCTGGAATTGAATGACAGCTCAATATTAAAGAATATGTTGGTATAATATACCTCACTAATAAATTAAAAGGCATATGATTTTCTTAATGCAGAAAAATTATTCCATAAATTTATTTATATATTATTTATTATTATATATTATATAGAATTTATAATATCAATATATTACTGTCATTTATTAAAATTATTAGAAAATTGCAAATAGGAAAAAATGATCATGATCTGATATAAAGTATCAAATACCTAAAATACACATGAGAAAGCAGCCCTAAGATAATCTTGAAGAAGAAGCAGGTTTTAGAGGAGGTAGTAGGATTCTTCTCCACCAGATATCTAGCCTTTTTATAAAAACTGTGCATTACTAGGAGAAGATGGGAAAACAGGCCAACAGGAGAGCCCAGACACAGCCCTGCATGTACATGGAGCCTTGAAATATGGCAGATGTGGCATTATAAATTGGTGATGATGAGAGGCACCATCAAAAAGCTAATTGCTTATTTATATAGAGAATAAAACTACATCGCATCTCCCACCAAATGCAAAAAGATATTATAGATAGGTTAGAGATATAAATGGAAAAGCAAAACTATAAACATTTTGAAAGAATATATAAGAATATTTTTATGGCTTTATAGTTAGGAAAGAATTTCTTAAGTTATATAGAAAAAAACCAGAAAAAGATTGACATGTGGACCACCTTAAAATAGAAAGCCACACCATAAATCAAATAAAGTGACAAGACCTAAATTGAAAAAAGATTTATTTCAGCCCAAGAAAAATTAGCACCCAGTACATCTAAAGGACTTATTTAAATCAGTAAGAAAAAAATGTCTGATAATCAAGAAAGGAATACAAGCAGGCAACTTACAGACGAAGAAACCCAAATGACCAATAAACCTGTAGAAATATGTTCATGCTCATCCTCACTGGAAAAAATTATAAAACAAATCACATCAAGTTTTGGAGAGAATTTGAAGAAGTGGGAACTCATACACCAATCTCTGGGAGTACAGTAAATCCAGCTGCCTTGGGGAGCAATTTATAGATTGTAAAGTTAAAGATGTTCATTGTATCAGCTAGTGTTCTGGCTAGAAACAAGTGGCACCTTCAAATTTGATCATTTGAGGAGAGTTTAATAATAGAACTATTTAGAAAACTATGGACAGTGCAGCAAAAGCACATGGAATAGTGTAGTCTGTAGGAATGAGTGGTGGTGGGATGTTAACCACCTCAGACCAGAAAGAGAATGCTGAGTGTGCAGTTATTGGAAACTGAAGACAGAGATGGCCATGAGGGGAAGGCAGCCTGTGACCTTTCATGGAGGGATCTATTCAGCCTGCTGCAATCCCACAAGTCTGGAAAAATAAACACCCTGACCTCGTTTCCTTCCCTTTCCAATTTTCCGTGTATCCTCTTTGTGAATCAAACACAGTGGGAAACAGAAGACAAGGAAGCCTGCTGGAATCCACAGCAGGAAAGAAAAGGGTGGAAAGTGGTATCTGAAAGGATGAGCAAAAGGTAACTGCTCACACTTATGCCCTTTGACCTGCTACTCCACTCTTAAGAGCAGACCCTAGAGAAATTCATACATTTGTGCACAAAGAGATGTATACAAAGTTGTGTACAACAGCACTATTAAGAATAGAGAAAAAGTGGAAATGACCAAATTGTCCCTCCGTAGGTTGTTACATAAACTGTAGCTAATTCATAAAATGAAATTCCATGATGCAATTAAAGATCTACATGGGTCAATATTGTGTCTGGGCTCTCCTATTGGCCTGTTTTCCCATTGCCAAAAATATATACAATATAGTAGTACTCATGTAAAGGTTATTCAAGCCTGTAACAAATTATATAAGTTTGTAGTAACAGTACAAAAATGTGCACAGGAAGGAAACACTCCACCTTCAAGATTATGGTCATGTCTGGGATGGAGGGAAGGAAAAGAATAAGAGTATTTTAGCTGTATTTGTATATATATATATTTTTCATTTCAAAGTCAAACTGAAACAAATATAGCAAAATGATAACATCTGCTTAATCTCAGTGGTATTTGAGTTATTTACTACTTAGTTAATTTTATATGTTTGAAATATTTTATATTTAAAAACAATAATGAAAGAAAGTATAAAAGGATTTGAGGAATATTTATACTGTAAAATAGAGTTAAATATCACTTATCTAGAGCAGAATTTGACAAACTATTCTTTAAAGGACAAGCTAGTTTCTCACAACTACTTGACTCTGGTGTTGTAGCTCAGATGCTGCCATAGGAAATATACAAGTGAGTAGGGTGGCTGTGTTTTAATAAAGCTTTGTTTACAAAAACAGGTGCTCTGTGAAATTTGACCCATAGGCCTTGGTTTGCTGACTTCTGATATAGAGAATTTATTTACCCGGCATGCATCTTTCCCCAAGAATGTGCTTTAACTAGGCTCTGCAGTATAGCGATACTCCCAACCTACAATACTACAGATTGACTGACAGCATTTTTGTTGGTCAGACTTTCTTCACCACCAGTCAAGTTATAGTGGCTGAAGAGTGGGCTCTCATATGCCTTCATCTTTGTTTTGCTGTGGACACTAGTGGTTTTTCCAGGCTTTATGTTAGCCTGTTTGTACGTATACTTTGGAAGAGCTGAAAGTACTACAACCACGGGGTTACTTCTAATTTATGCTGATCAGAATGAACAAAACAATGAAACACTGGCAGATATTTTTTTGAAACATACAGGCATCATGAGAAGACTATTGTGATTTGAAAATCTGGCATATGATCGGGATTATATAGCTGGTTTCATTTTATGGGCTTAAATGGAGAGGCAATTTACTGCAGCGGTTAGAGATATGTACTTCAGGCTGATGACATCACCTTTCTCACAGGGAACCAAAACCTGTTTCACTTATCAATTGCAGCATAGCAAACCATTCCAAAACAGTGTCTTTAAAATAATAACAATCAGGAGTGACATCAGCAAGATGGTAGAATAGGTGATCCTGTCTCCCTATAGAAACAACAATTTAACAACCATCTATGAACAAAAATACCTTTATGAAAGCTCCAGAATTCCGATGATGTTAGAGCATCCCAGTAAACAAGAAAAGACAAGATGGAAGGGTAAGACACATCACCTCCTTTCTTAACCTGGCACAGTGCCGCTCTGAGAAAGATCCCATTGGGCCATGAATTTTTTATGGGAGAAAAAGCAAGCCCACACGTGGAACTTGGCCAACCCATGGACATCTATGAAAATCCCACAGCTAACACACTCAGTGGTAAAAAACTAAAAGCATTTCCTTTAAGATCTAGAACAAGATAAGAATGCCCACTCTTGCCACTTCTATTCAACATAGTACTGGAAGCCCTAGCCACAGCAATTAGGTAAGAAAAAAAAAAGTCATTCAAATGAGAAAGGGAGAAAAAAATATTGTTTGCAGAGTCATGATTATATACATATATTAAAAAACCAAAAGATTCTACAAAAATAAAATTGTTAAAACTAATAAACAAATTGAATACAGTTGTAGAATATAAAATTAACATGCAAAAATTGGTTGTATACCAACACAAATTATATGAAAAAAAATTAAGAAGACAATACTATTTATATTAGCATCAAAAGGATAAAAATATTTTAAATAAACTTAACTAAGGAGGTGAAAAATCTGTATACTGAAAGATCTAAAACTGCTAAATATTAAAGTAGACACAAATAAATAGAAAGACATCTTGTGTTTATGGGAAAAGTAATATTGTTAAAATTTTCATAATACCTAAGTTATCTAGAGATTCAGTGCAACCCCTATCAAAATCCCAATAGCATATTTTACAGATATAGAAGAAAACAACCCTAAAATTCAAATGGAACCACAAAAGACCCTGAATAACCAAAGCAATTTGGGGTAAGAAAAGCAAAGTTAGAGGCATGTATACATTACAATACTACAGTAACCAGAACAGTATAGCACTGTCATAAAAAACACATATATAGTCCAATGGAACAGAATAGAAACCTAAAAGTAAACCATTTATATAAGGTCAACTGATCTTTGACAAAGGGGCCAAGAATACTCACAATAAGGAAAGGACAGCTCTTCAATGAATGATGTTGGGAAGACTGAGTATCAGCATGTCAAAGAATAAAATTGAACTCCTATCTTATACTGTACACAAGAATGAATTAAAAATAGATTAAAGCATATATAGACTCAAAACTATGAAACTCCTAGAAGAAAACATAAGGGAAAGAATTCTTTACATTGGTCTTGGCAATGAATTTTTTTGGATATGACCCCAAAAGCACAGACACCAAGCACCAAAGTAGACAAATGGTATTAAACTAAAAATCTCTGTGCAGCAAAGAAAATATTCAACAAAATAAAAAGACAACATATGGAATGGGAGAAAATATTTACAAACTATGTATGTGAGGAAAGGTTAATATCCAAAATACAAAGGGAACTCGTACAACTCAAGAGCAAAACCCAGATAACCCAGTTAAAAAATGGGCGAAGGAACTGAATAGATACTTCTCAAAAGAAGATATAAAAGAACAGTAGGGATATAAAAAGGTGTTCAACATCACTAGTCATCAGGAAAATGCTAAAAGAAAATTAAGTGTTGGCAAGAATGTAGAGCAAAGGGAACCCTTGTACACTGTTGGTGGAAAGGCAAATGGATACAGCTACTCTGACAAACAGTATGGAGGGTCCTCACAAAATTAAAAATAGAACTGCCATTTGATCTAGCAATCCCACCTCTAGGTATGTAGGTATGTATCCAAAGAATTTGAAATGAGGATCTTGAAGAGATATCTACACTCCCATGTTCATTGCTGTGTTTCCTCAATAGCCAAGACATGGAAACAACCTAAATATCAATCAATGGGTGAATAAATAAAGAAAATGTGGTGTATACATACAACAGAATATCATTCATCCATAAAAAGAGGAAATCCTGTCATCTGCGACAACATGGATAAACCTGGAGAGTGTTATGCTAAGTGTGATAAGGCAGACACAGAAGGACAAATATTATATTATACCACTTATATGAGGTCTGAAATAGACTCATAGAAGCAAAGAGTAGAATGATGATTGTCTGGGGCTGGAGGGAGGGGGAAACAGTCAAAGGGTGTGTAGTGTCATTATGCTAGATGCATAAGTTCTAGAGATCCACTGCGTTAGCATAGAGCCTATAATTAACAACATTGTATTGTATGCTTAACAATTTGTTAAGATTAATTTTATATAAAGTGGAGACAAATGCCCAACAGAGGAATGCCCTTTTATCACAATATAGTTTGCAAATATTTTCTCTCATTTCATATGTTGCTTTTTTATTTTGTTGATCTCTTTGTTTCTTATAACACACTAATAATAATAATAATAATATAATAATAATAATAATAATAATAATGGAACTGGGGTCACATTGAAGGCTTCCTCACAGCCTGGGGAGGGAGGGAGCTGGGAACACTCAAGCAGCTGGGTCTGAAACAGTAAGGACTCTTCCGGCATCCCTACGTCTCTTTCCCTATGGATCAGGGTAGTCAGAGTGCCTGCAAGGCGAAGACTCCAAAGCTTCCCAAGGGAAACTGGCAAAGCTGCACAGCATTTTCTCATATAGCCTTTGAAGTCATGAAATGTCACTCAGTTTCCTGTGGCAGTCACAAAAGCTATGACAATGAACATGATGGTGAACATACACATGGAGTTCTTCACACCAGTGTTTGGCACAGAGTGAGTGCTATGTGTGTTTGTTAAAAATGATACACAGGGATTTCTGACTTTTCTAGCTGGGACTTCAGTACTTATAAGTACACAATGACCCTCTCACGAACCATGGGTAGGAACTTTCCGGTCTCTGCAGGCCCCATCTGCTGTAATTGTGCAGGTCTTACTCTTCACTGCCCTTCCCTTCTTTGCATCCACACCAATATGCCAATAATATTTTCTTTCCCAGCCATGTGCCACCAAAGATTTGGACTTTGAGCTCATTCTTTTAGTTATTCAGCAATCACTGACGGAGCCACCTACTGTGAGTAGGTCACTGGAAAAGGTATTGCAGATAGAGAGTGGGGATAGAATCTGTCTTCTGTTGGCACCTATGAAACTGTGGCAGGCTACTTGTTAGCTTGCAGGTAGGTGAAATCTCAGATCCTTCATGGTTCTGGACACCATAGAGTGGGAAGTGTATTCTTCTACAGGGAACCACTGTCTGTGTGTCTGAATGTATGTGTGGTGTGAGGAGTGGGATCTAAAGGAAAAACAATGGATATGCTATGAGGATACATATATGTGTTTAGTGAGAAGGCCATCAAGAGGAGGCACCATGGCAGAAATAACATTTGAGCTGGGTCTTGAAAGTTGAGTAGGATCTTTTCGGGTAGACTCTATGGGAAAGAGCATTTCCCACAGAGGAATAGAGAAAGCTCAGAAGAATGTTTGGGAAATGCAGGTAGTTTGAAAAGAGAAGATAAGCCACTCCAAGAAATCCTGCCCAGAATTCCCAAGTAACCCTTACTCAGGTGGCCTTGGCAACCTCATATGGTGACATAAAGCTTTGAAGTGAGATGGAACTGAGTTTGAATCTTAGCTCTGGCACTTGGGTCCTCTGTGACATAAAATAAGCCATTTAATCTCTTGGAGCTATAATTTCCTCCTCTGTAAAATGGAGGTAATAATTCCTTCCTTGTAGAAGTAGATAGAAATTAAATGAAACTAGATATGAGAAAGCCCTTCATGTTGTGGGTACTTGAACATAGTAAATGTTCCTCATAGAGAATCTCTGAGGTGTATGCATGTGCATATGCATACAGGAAGGTAACTGGCACACAGCGGGTCTTACACAAGCTGGTTCCCTTCCCCTTTACTGCTTAGTATTGTCTTTGATATTGAAATGGGTTATATCACAGGGAAGAATAGGCAAATTAATATAGAATAGTGAAAAACCTGGATCCCAACCATAGCTCTGCCACTTACCACCCATCTGATTTTGGCAAATTACATCCCATCTCTGAAACATCATTTTATTATGTGGAGAATTGGAAGTATTAAGACCTAATTCACAGGGCTGGTATGAGGGTTAAAAGGGGATTATAAACCTAAAGTACCTGGCATAGTTTTTAGGAGCTCAAAAAGTGTTATTGTGGTGTAAAATTGCTTTGTATGGCATAAAGCACTGTACACTGAAGTTATTTTATTAAGGCAAAATTTATGGTTCCAAAGGTTAATGACTATTTTTGAGCCAAGTTCATTTTTCTGCTGATCCCAAAGGTTGTTGGGAATGGAGGGTGAAAGAACAATGCCTTCACTTCCTGTGTTACCTAGGAACGGACATTGGTCTTCATACTTCATAGCAATTGGACAAGCCACAAAGCAGCCCACCCAATGTCAAAGAAAATTCCACAGGGTTGGGTCTTGAATTTCCAGGGCAAAAACATGTTTGTAATTGTGTAAAATATGAAGCATAAAACACAAACAGTATGGAAAACAAGTTATATTAACTATGAAAGATACATAATGATTCTAAAACAGCTTAAAATGTGAAATTTGAAAATTTTCTATGGAAACTATAAATTAGAAAAATTATGAGCGCCATCTTGTGGTAAGTTCGTTATTAAAACATCGCTGGAGAATATCCCTTCCCCTACACAGAACCTCTAAAAAGGCAGACAGCATTCATCCATCCTTCCATCCATCCATCCATCCATCCAACCATCCATCCATCCATCCATCCTTCCATCCATCCATCTATTCATCCATCTAATAATCCACTCGATTACTCAATCATTTGTTCATTTACTGAATGCTTTCTATGCTTTGTTCTGAGAGATGCCGGGACCCTGCTTGAAAGGAGCCTACAGGATGTAACAGTAGATATGGGAAAACCAACAGTGCGGGGATCCTGCTAGAGGGCACTTAATCCAGTTCTTGTTGAGGGGAAGGAGACAAGCAGGGAAGACTTCCTAATGGAAGTGGTACCTGAATTGAGCTCTGCAGCATGAGTAAGAGTTTGCTAGACTCTTAAAGGGATGTCTCCTGTATTCATTCCCCTTTTGGGGTGGTTCTAGGTGAGAGGAGAGGAAAGCTCTAGAACTCTGACTGAGCCTACATTTTCTGTGCTGTATTGTACATCATTGGCATTCTAGTCCCCACCTTAGTAGTGATGACAGATTGGAAGGTGACCAGGAGATGTGGTCAGTGTGGTGAGGGACATTTAAAGAAACTGAAGAAGAGCTGTGAAATGAAGTGCCTGAGAAAGTGAACATACTCTATTACATTCGATCAATGCTACCTATTAATATTAGAAGGTATTAATAGTTGCCATTATGTTGGGTTTTTCATTTAATAGGATTTGTTATACCCACATTAGCAGAGCTGTGTTAGTGTGGGCTACTGGCCAAGATGAGGGAATGGCCTCATTATATGTGGCTGGACACCTAATGGTGTTTGCCATTGGGAATTCACCTCTGTTGTCTGTTACAGATTGTTAATTGATCAATGTATTATAGAAAAAAGACCCAGCAGCAAACTGATTAAATTGGTCAGTGTTTGGCCTGCATCTGAAGGATGGGTGGCTCTTTACCAATCGTCCTCCATTTCCTTTACAGGTTCCTGGAATGAATGCTGAGCAGAACTGACATTTGCCTTGCAAAGCACGCAGCAGCTTCAGCAGGCCTGAGTAGGGTCTGCCGTCTTCCGACAATGAGTGCTCTACAGTTCAGCACAGTTCCCACCATTCCCAGTCCTCTCTTGACTTTAAAATGTCCATTATCATTTGCATCACCTTTGTGCTGTTTGTTCTCCTTATGATGGAGGACTATTTGCATATATCCATGTCTTTAGTAACATGAAGGAAAGGTAGGCCAAAAAGGGATTGTGTATTTCATGAAAAATGGTGGAAAGCACATTTCTTTGTAGGACTAAAAAATATTCACGTGCAGTCCTGGCCAGTTGGCTCAGTGGTAGAACGTCTGTCCGGCGTGTGAATGTCCTGGGTGCAATTTCTGGCCGGGGTACACAGGAGAAGGACCCATCTGCTTCTCCACCCCTCCCCCTCTCCTTCCTCTCTGTCTCTCTCTTCCCCTCCCACAGCCAAGGCTCCATTGGAGCAGAGTTGGCCCGGGGCACTGAGGATGGCTGCATGGCCTCCACCACAGGCACTTGAATGGCTCCAGTTGCAACAGAGCAACGCCCCAGATGGGCAGAGCATCACCCCCTAGTGGCTTGCCAAGTGGATACTGGTTGGGGGCACATGTGAGTCTGTCTCTCTGCCTCCCTACTTCTCACTTCAGAAAAATACAAAAAAATTTTCATGTGTGGTTAATATATAAATTAAGTATGTGCTGTAGACAGAGGCAGATTTAACGGTGGGCACACCAGGCATGCACCCTGGGCCCTGACTTCTGAAGGTCCCCATAAAACCCCAACTTTATAGTTTTTTCTAAAGACACCAAGTTTGGTTTCATATGTGCAATTTTAACATTAATAGTACATATTTTTTATTTATTTAAAAATATGGTTAACATGTATTTTCATTTTCTCCCTCTCTCTCTTTTGACAGAGACAGAGAGAGTCAGAGAGAGGGACAGATAGGGACAGACTGGAAGGGAGAGAGATGAGAAGCATCAATTCTTCATTGGGGCACCTTAGATTGCTTTCTCATATGTGTCTTGACTGCAGGCCTTCAGCAGACCGAGTAACCCCTTGCTCGAGCCAGTGACCTTGGGTCCAAGCTTGTGAGCTTTTTACTCAAACTAGATGAGCCTGTGCTCAAGCTGGCAACCTCGGGGTCTCGAACCTGGGTCCTCTGCGTCCCAGTCCAATGCTCTATCCACTGCGCCACTGCTTGGTCAGGCTCTCTCTCTTTTTTTAAGGGGCCCAATATTTTCTTCTGTACCCAGGGCCTCAGTCGACCTTAATCTGCCTCTGGCTGTAGAGCTTGTCTATCTCTTTCAATTGTGTCATTTCCTTAGACTTTGTATTTGCTTCAGGATGAGCAGGAGCAGCCTGGACAGTTTCCAAGAACAGGCATTATTGACCTTGATTGTCTCCCCCTCTCTAATATCCCAGCGCTGTCCGCAAGGAGTGTGGCCACAGTTAGGGGGTCCTGAATGGGACTTAGGGGAAAAATCTTAATGTTTTCATAATTTCTTCTAAAAGAGCCTTGCTTCTCTTCTTTAGTGTAAATCAAGTCTGAGGTAATTTGATGTTTTATTGAGATGGCCTTGGTGTTTTCTTGTCTATAGTTAGTTATGTCTAAAGTAGTTTGTTTTTTTCTGAGGCCAGTAATCGATTTGTGAGTTCACTAGTCTGGCTCTAGCCTCCCAGCCCTGACCATTCCACAGCTGGGGTGAGTGGATTTCAGCTTCAGGCTCTTTCTTAGCCTCCTTTCTCCAGGCTCTGGAGCTAGTCTGTCTTCAGGATGAGCATTGGGGCTGCCCAGCTGCCTGGGTGGAGCTAACTCTGACCCAGACCTGGTGCTGAGCTTCTGCTTTGTTCATGTGGTCAGAAGGACAGTTTTTTCACTCTAGCTACTGGTCCTTTCAGCATTTTTCAAAGGAAAGGATTATGAGCAAGGAGGCCATAAAAAACTAAAGTGGTTAGTTGGATCAATGAAAAATATTTGCCACACCTATTGGCCAATGGGGGCAAACTTTAGTGTGTTAAGGAAATTGATGGTATAATGTTCCAAAAATAATAATGCTTTAAGATTAAATTATATATATATATATAAATTATACATATATGTACCTTTTCAAAGGAAAAATGATGACAGATTATTTTATTATCTTAGGTAATTTATACATGTACAGATATTGATCTAAATATAATCTTCTTAAAACCAAAACAAATGACTGTCTTTTGCTTCCTGAGCCAGTTGCTCATAGCCCCACCTGCCCCAGGAGTCCAAGTACCAAATCTCAAAGAATGGTTCAAACTCTTCCCCAAGTGCTGCTACCAACCTTATTTGAACTGACGGTGCACTTAATAATTTGACATTTCTACCCTTGTTTTCCCTAAAATTCAATACTCTCAATTGAGTTGTACAGTTTATATTTCCATAATCTCAAATATATTTTAGAATAAAGTGGGATGTGAATGAGTGAAAAATCGTGTACACGAATACAGTAGGGTATGTGTGGTGGTTAGAGGTCAGTTCCAGAATCAGGCCTGAGTTTTTACTTTGTCTCACCACTTAGGAGCTGTATGACCTTTGACAAATTGCTTGGTCTCTCTAGGACTTAGTTTTCTTATCTTCAAAATAAGGATCATAATAATACCTAATTTATAATGTTGTTTAGAGGACTAAATGAGATAGCACAGTGTCTGGCACATAATAGGTACTGAATAAGTTGTAATATCATTATTATTATTATTATTATTTTTAATTTGTTTTTTTAATTTTTATTTTATTTATTCATTTTAGAAAGGAGAGAGAGAGAGGGAGAGAGAGAGAGAGAGAAGAGAGAGAGAGTGACAGAGAGAGAGAAGGGGGGGAGGAGCAGGAAGCATCAACTCCCATATGTGCCTTGACCAGGCAAGCCCAGGGTTTCGAACTGGAGACCTCAGCATTTCCAGGTCGATGCTTTATCCACTGCGCCACCACAGGTCAGGCCATCATCATTATTATTAATTGAACATATATAGATATATTTAAAGTATGTGCATATATATATCTCCATATATGTATATATGCAGATCTTTGGGCTAAAAAGGATACCAAATTCTCTCCATCCTCGAGTAGTTTATAACAGATCTGAGGTCTTTTCAGGAGCTGCTCAGAGTGGGATTAATAGGCAGACTGATTTGATACCAAATCAACTGAATCTGGGGCCAGAGCAAACAGAATTTTCCCCATCACCTAACCCTGATCAGGGTGGAATGAATTCTAGAGCCTGTGTTCTATAATTAGACTACACGTTGAGGCCAAGAGTGTCCAGGTGGGGAGATGGGGAGACGACAAGTTCAGTTTCCACAATTTCATAGCTTGGACTTCCCTTATTTTGAAAAATCTCAAAATGATAGCAGCTGAGGTCCCTCTGCTTTCATTGGACATGACACTGAAGACACAGTGAAAGAACCTTTGTCCTACCAGTGGCTACTGCACAATGAAGTTAGAAGGAACCTCAGGCCATTTTTACTTCCTAAAGGCTGGAAACTTATATCTTAAGCAGAATTTATAAAGATATCCTTTTCTTCATCGTCTCCTTATTTCCGAGTCAATACACAAATAGCTTGTTTTCTGGAGATTCAGGGAAGCCCAGATTGACATGTCAGCCAGGAAGTAATGTACCTTCTCTCTGGGAAGGGTGTCGTAATGCATTCAAATCCAGATAAAAAAACATGTCGAAATTTGTTCAAAATCTATCAATTGGGCCATTTTCTCAATGACAAACAGATGGTTCCTGTGATTTATTCAGAGGAAGAACATTTTATTCCTTTTGTTCATCTCAGTTTTTATGGTTTAAAAGAATTAGTGTTTAATCCCAATTCCAAAATTGTTAATTAGTTTGTATTTGCTTCACTAAATGTGTTAAATAGATTTTTAACACTCCAGCTATATCTCCCTGGCAGCATCTGGTGTCAAGTTTGCAGAAATAATGTTGATTTTACAGCCAAAAATCAGAGGTTAAACCTCCAGGACTACAGATGTGACAGCATTAAAAGGAAATTCATCACCTCCAAGGCTTTCATTCCCATATATATTAGAATCAGTCCAAACACAAGCCAGTGTCCTTTTTTTCCCTCTCATTCTGCAGGAGCCCTGTGGCTCAGTTCCTTCTTGATTTATGTGTGGTTGTTGTTGATGAGAGCTCCTGGGGAGACCTCAGCCCACCCCAGCCAGAGTCTTGGAAAATTAACAGAGGATCTTGTAGTTCAATCTCTCTTCTGTTACTTCCAAGAGCTTCCATCCTGGGCCAGAGCTATCCAAGACCAAGGCTATCATCAGTCCAGTTGATAAAGGGGTTGTATAGAAGAGCTGTGCAGATACATGCTCTGTAACTTCACCTATGGGCAAGGGGCATAATGGAGCAGAGCAGCAAAAGGAAGGCAGCTTCTATTGTAAATGAACAGTTTTTACCTTGAATCCCTTGGGGGAACAATGAAATGAAAGACAGGAAACAATCCTAAAGACGGGGTGGGGGGGTGGGGGGGAGTTATAATCAGGCAAGGCTGTTGGACAATAATCAACCTAAGTTATTTGTGATAGGCTGAAAAATGTCTTTGTAAGATATCCAGATTTTAATCCTTAGAACCTGGGAGTGTGACTTTACATGGCAAAAGAGACTTTGCAGATGGTATTAAATTAAATTGAGGTTCTTGCGATGGGGAGAGTATCCTGGGTTCTTTGGGTGTGTCCTAAATGTAATCACAATAGGAGGGAGACAGAAGGAAATTAGAAGAGCAGAAGGCGAGGTAATTGATGATGGAAATAGAGACTGGACTGATACCCTTTAAGACCCGAGGAAGGAGCTACAAGCCAAGGAAATCAGATAAGAACTAGCACCTGAAAAAGGCAAGGAACCGAATTTTCCTCTCAAAGCCTCCAGAAGGAATGAACCCTGCTAACACCTTGACTTAAGTCCAGTGAAACTGACTTTGACTTCTGATTACCAGAAGTGTAAAACAATAAATTCGTGTTGTTTTAAGCCACCACTTCAGTAGTAATTTGTTATAGCAGCCGTAGAGAACAAATACAAGTAATTTTTTCTTGCCTAATGCCAAAGAGGTCCATTCCAGCCATCAGAGATATTGTGCAGGGACAAGCAGAGCTGGAAGGGACCCACACAAGGCACTCACTTCCTCAGGAAGTTTCTACTTGGTATAGGTATGGGCAGCTGCAGCTTGAAGTAGAAATGGAAATAGAATAGCTCTGTGTGGCTGGGAAAGAACGTTTTTAAAAATACCCTGGCCGGTTGGCTCAGTGGTAGAGCATCGGCCTGTCATGCGGGGGTCCTGGGTTTGATTCCCGGCCAGGGCACACAGGAGAAGCGCCTATCTGCTTCTCCACCCCTCCCCCTCTCCTTCCTCTCTGTCTCTCTCTTCCCCTCCAGCAGCAAGGCTCCATTGGAGCAAAGATGGCCCGGGCGCTGGGGATGGCTCCTTGGCCTCTGCCCCAGGCGCTGGAGTGGCTCTGGTCGCGGCAGAGCGACGCCCCGGAGGGGCAGAGCATCGCCCCCTGGTGGGCAGAGCGTCGCCCCCTGGTGGGCGTGCCGGGTGGATCCTGGTCGGGTGCATGCGGGAGTCTGTCTGACTGTCTCTCCCTGTTTCCAGCTTCAGAAAAATACACACACACACAAAAAAGTTCATTGATTGATTTTAATGAGAGAGAGAAAGGGAGAGAGACAGGAACATCAATCTGCTCCTGTATGTGTCCTAACTGGGCATCAAACTGGTAACCTCTGTGCTTCGGGATGATACTCCAACCACCTGAGCTATCTGGCCAGGGCAGGAGTGAACATTTTTGAGTACCATGAACAGTAGGCCACAGGATACAGAGAGAATGAGTATTCTTAGCAACTGACATATTTGCATAAATATTAGGAAAAAGCAGGTAAGCCTGGAGATCATAGGTCAGAAGGAGTTGGAGCAGAGGTGACCAGAAAGAGAACCTAGACAAGGATGAAGCCAGAGGTGGCACTATAGGCACATCTAGTGCTCCTGTGGAGAGGGTTTGGCAGAGAACAGCCAAGCCTCTATGGTCTTGCCCCCCAGGTATCGCTGTGGGGGATGGGAGGGGATCTGAGTGTGCAGATCTCTGGGTCCACAGGTTCTATTTCATTCAGAATAACTGAGTTTTTATGTTGGGCACATCAAGCTTCCAGGTGGGATTGCATTTAAGAAAATATTCCACTGGTGAAAGAAAGAGATTCTTCTGTAACTTTTAATTTTGATATAAATTTAAATGTGCAGAAAATTGCAATAGTACAAAATACCCTTCATCCAAATTCACCAAGAGTTAGCATTTTGCCCCATTTGCATAATTATCCGTTCTCTTTAAATATAAACATATCCAAATCATTTTAGAGTCAGTAGGCATTATATTCCTTTATCCCTAAATACATCAGTATATATTTCCTAAGAACAAGGACATTGTGTAATTTTCAATTTGTATTACTGCACAATTACCAAAATTGGGAAATTTAACACTGACAAATTGCTGTCCTTCAATCCACAGTCCAAATGCAAATTTTGCCAATTGTCTTTATAGCTAATTTTTTTTCTAGTCCAGGATCTGATCCAGGTTCACACATTGCAGTTAGGTATTATGTTTCTCCAGTCTTCTTTAATTTGGAATATTTCCTCAGCTTTTGTCTTTCACAGTCTTGACATTTTTGAAGAATACAGGTTAGCTATTTTGTAAATTACCCTTCAATTTGGGTTTGTATAGTTTTCTCATGACAGGATTCAGATCATGCATTTTTAGTTTGCATAAGAAAGGATGCTGTGTCTTTTTCAGAACATTGAACAAGGAAGGGATGTGATATTGCTTTGTCAAAAGATAACCTTGATCCATCCCATGGTTAAGGTGGTGTTCTCCTGTTCCCCTTTGTAATTAAGTAATTTCTGGAAAGATACTTTAAAACTATATAAATATCCTGTTCTTTATCACACAATCACCCCTTAGTTTTAGCACCAAAGTGGTTTTTCTAACTCCATCATTCTTTCTTCAGTAATTAGTTGTCATAATTCTGCAAGAAAGCTCTTTCCCTTACCTCCCAGTTATTCATTCATTAAATTAATTAATTAGTATACACTCATAGATCTTATTTTATTCAATGGGTTATAAGTCACTACCATCACTTTTTTATTTTGATGCTGACACGGACCCAGATTTGGCTAGTAGGAGCTCCATCAAATTGGTTCCTATGGTTTTTAATTTGTTCCTGTAATTTTTTTTAGCACTTCTTTACTTTCTGTGACAAGATATTCTAGGTCCTTCTTGCTACAACCTTGGAATCAGCCATTTTTCCAAAGAACCCTCATTATTATTATTATTATTATTATTATAAGAAATAATATTTAGAAGATCTGGGCAGTAAGTAGGTGTGTTAGGTGTGTTCATTGCTACTGGCATATCATTGCTTCTAGGCCCTTTCAGCTTATAGAGCGAGACCACACACACACACACACACACACACACACACACACACACACACACGCTTACTTGTCTATCCTTCCCATGTCTCTAATTCTTGTCCTACACCATAGAGTTCATCCTAATCTCCCATTCTATATTTGTAACAGCTGTGGCTCCCAGTGAGCAACCTGGCTCCCACATTTCAATTTATTCATTTACTCAATCCTATTTTTCACAGAAAGAAGTTTTAGAATGGCTAACCTACACCACTGCAAGAACAAAGCTTATAGGTAGAATTAATTACTTATTTACAGTTCTTTTTGTTTTTAGAGTCAAGGTACGTAGTCAAAGTTTTGTGCTTAAAAAAATTACTTGGGTTTTTTTTTCTTGCTTTCCCCCCTTCACCATAACTATGTTCTTTTAAGTTATGAACAGGTTCATTTTTTTCTGTTTATTTCAAAGTTTTGAAACTGACATCTATATTGATTTTATTTAATTTAAAAAAATAATTAAACATTAACATCCATACTTCATATCCATTCATCCATATCAACAGTTACACTCCCTGAAGCATCACTCCTTACTCATCTGGCTCCCACCATCCTTGTAGGTAAACATTCTCCTTAGTTTCTGGTTTTCCTTTTCTCAGTTTTCTCTTGCAATTAAGAAGGGAATACACACACACGCACACAACACACAATTTTCTTGTTTCTTCTTCCCATACAAAAGGTATAATACTATACATAGCTTTTTGCAGTCTCCTTTTTCAGCTACAAAATGTCTTGGCCATCTCTCCATTATCGCTTCATGGAGATCATCCCTATTTTCTTTTAGCACTGCACAGTGCTCCATCGTGTGAATATAATTTAGTTTATTCAACATATTGCCTATGTATGAGCATTTAGATTGTTTCCACAATTTTGCAATTACAAATGATGCTGCAATGAATAAATTTGTGCATATATAACTTTATATTGTTGCAGGTGTATTTTCAACATAGGTTCCTAGAAGTGCATTTCTGGAACAAAAGATAAATGCATATATATAGTTTTGCTAAATACTGCCTCATAAGGCTATACCATTTTGCATTCCTATCAGCAATGCATGAGAGTTTCTCTTTCTCCCCAGCCCTTGCCAACACAATGTGGTGCCAAGTTGTTGTTGTTGTTTTTTTGCTAATTTGATAGTTGATAAACGGTATTTCAGTGTGATTTTAATTTGCATTTATCTTTTTATGAGTTGAACAACTTCTCATAAGTTTAAGTACTTTTTGAAAGTCTGTTTTTGGGGGTAAATTGTCCGTTCTTGAATTTTGCTCATTTTCTATGTTGTTTGGCCTCCATGTTCTCAATTTTTTTTAAAGTTAACTTTTATTAACCACTTACTTTGTGCCAAGCATTATCTTTTTTTTTCTTTTTACAGAGACAGAGAGAGAGATAGACAGGGACAGACAGACAGGAATGGACTGATGAGAAGCATCAATCATTAGTTTGCGTTGCAACACCTTAGTTGTTCATTGATTGCCTTTCTATATGTGCCTTGACCGCGGGCCCTCAGCAAACCGAGTAACCCCTTGCTTGAGCCAGGGACCTTGGGCTCAAGCTAGTGAGCTTTTTTGCTCAAACCAGATGAGCTCGCACTCAAGCTGGCGACCTCGGGGTCTCGAACCTGGGTCTTCCGCATCCCAGTCCAATGCTTTACCCACTGTGCCAACGCCTGGTCAGGCCATGTCCTCAATTTTTAAGAGTTCTTTATATATTATGGATAATAGACCTTTAGCTGTAATATATCTGGCATATCTTTTTTTGAAAAAAGGTTTAATATCACTATTTTAGATTTTAGATTGTTAGTAACTAGTTATAAATATGTATGCTTTTGTTGACTGTTTAAAAACTCTGTGCTGTTTACGTGTGTGTATGGATGATTATAAACCTCAAATCTCTTCAATTTAGCCTAGATTAAAATGAAAGCTAAATAGCCTTTTCAACAAATGGTATTAGAGCAACTGACCATCCACAGGCAAAAACAACAACAACAACAACAAAAATGAATCTCAACCTGAATCTGAGACTTTATAAAAAATTAACTCAAAGTGGAAAAAAATTAGCTGAAATGTAGAACATAAAACTTTTAGAAAGAAACATAAGCAAAACTCTTTGGGATCTGGAGTAGACAAAATATTTTCAGATTTGACATCAAAAGGATAATTTGAAAATGGATAAATTAGGCCTCATCAAAATTATAAACTTTATCTCTATAGCCCATGTAAAGAGGATTTTTATAAAGTTATAAACTGGGGGAAATATTTGCAAACCACACATTTGAGAATGAACCAGTATAGAGTATACAAAGAATTCTCAAAACTCAACAGTAAAAGAAGTCAAACCATCCAATTAGAAAAGGGATAAAATATATACAATTCCAAAATAATGGTCAACTATTCTGGAGAACAGTTTGAGAGTTTTTTGGGTTTTTTTGTGTGTTTTTTTTTACAGAGACAGAGAGAGAGAGAGTCAGAGAGAGGGATAGACAAGGACAGAAAGATAGGAATGGAGAGATGAGAAGCATCAATCATTAGTTTCTCGTTGCACATTGTGACACCTTAGTTGTTCATTGATTGCTTTCTCATATGTGCCTTGACTGCGGGCCTTCAGGAGACCAAGTGACCCCTTGCTTAAGCCAGTGACCTTGGGTCTAAGCTGGTGAGTTTTGCTCAAACCAGATGAGCCCGCGCTCAAGCTGGCGACCTCGGGGTCTCGAACCTGGGTCCATGGCATCCCAGTCCGACGCTCAATCCTCTGCGCCACTGCCTGGTCAGAGTTTCTTAAAAATAAAATGCAACGGCCATACAACCCAGCAATTGTGCTCTCGGTCATACCAGAGAAACAAAGATTTATGTCCACACAAAAGCCAGCACACAAATATTTATAGCTTAATTTATAATAGCCAAAAGTAGAATCAGCCCAGATGTCCTTCAACAGGTGACTGGTTAAACAAACTGTTGTTTGTACATATCATGGAATACCACTTAGCCGTTAAAGAAACAGACTATTGACATGTGCAACAACTTGGACAAATTCTTTGATTCTGCAAAGAATTTTGCTGAGTGAAAAAGCCGATCCCAAAAGGTTACATACTAAATGATTCCATTCATATAACATTCCTGGAATTAGAAAATTTTAGAAATGGAAAACAGATGAGTGGTTTCCAGGGTGTAAGACTGGGAGATATGGGAAGGAGGTGAGTGTGGTTATAAAAGGGCAAATGAGAAATCCTTGTGTTGTTGAAACTCTTGAATGTCTTGACTCTGGCGGTAGATGCATGATCCTACACAGATGATAAAATTGTGTGGAACTTAGTACCAATACACACAGAATTGAAGACAAATAAAACTGGGGAAATCAGAATAAGATGGATTGATTTTCTCAATGTCAACATGCTGGTTGTGTTATAGTTTTGCAAAACAAAATAAAATAGTGCTTTTGTATGAAGAATCTCTCTGTATTATTTCTACACTTGAATGTAATTCTACATAATGTCTCATAAAATTTTTTAATTAAAAATTAAAGTTAAAGCCAAAGTCCACAGATTTTTAATAAAAACCTTGAGAGACACTCTAATGAGCTATCAACCCTCCTTCTTTGAGAATATAGAGACCAGGGTAAACAATTAATCTTTGTCTAGTGGTTGTCAACTGGGCTTCATACTACTTCTTTAGAATGTGTTTGAAAATGTGTGAGAGAAGTTGGCCCGAAGGTGGTGGGTTATTGTTAAGCTGATTGTTAAGCTGTTAAACTGAAAATGTGTGGGAGTGACTGAGAGTTGTCCCTGATATTTAATGGATAGAACCGAGAATGCTAAATATCCTGCAATGCCTGGGTCATTTTTCATGTTGAGAATATTCTTCTCCCAAATCCCAGTAGCACTCCATTGAGAAATACTGGTTAAATGGCCAAAAACTTGGCAATTATTTACATATTCTTAAGTGAAATTTATCTCAACATCCTAAAGTTGAATTTTCAAGTTCACTTATTAAAATGGACAGTTTTCCTTCAATATTAAAAAAATTTACTGTTAAGTTTCAAGGATTTTTAAGCTAGAGATTCTGAAATTTTGTTAAAGAAAACAAATATTTATTAGAATGTTATTAGAATGATTAATTAGAATAAAAGGACAGTGTAGACAATTTTTAAGTAGAAGCATAGCTATAGATATGCCTTATTTTTTTTTCAGTTTTTTGAGATGTAATTGATGTACAGCACTGTATAAGTTTAAGGTGTATAGATAATGACTTGGCTTACCTATATTATTAAATGATTGCCATAATAAGGTTAGTTAACATCTATTATCTCAACTAGATACAAAAATTGTGGTTTTTTTATTATGAGATATTTTAGAATATACTATACTTTCTTACCAACTTTCAAATATATCATACAACAGAATTAACTATAGTCATCATGTTATACATTAAATTCCCAGTACTTTTTTTTTTTTTTTAATAACTGGAAGTTTGTTTTTTTTGACTGCCTTTATTTTATTTAATCCCCCAACCACATTCCCTTTGCTCCCCCACCTCCAGCCTCTGGCAACCAAAAAAACCTGACCTCTTTTTCTATGTTTTGTTTTGTTTTAGGGTCCATATATAAGTGGGATCATACAGTGTTTGTCTTTCTGTGTCTGACTTATTTCATTTAACATAATGCCCTCAAAGTCCATTCCTGTTGTCATAAATGGCAGGAGTTTTATGGCCAAATAGTATTCCATTGTGTATAAAATCACATTTTCTTTATCAATTTATCTGTTGATGAACACTTCGTTTGTTCTCATGTTTTCGCAATTGTAAATAATCCTGCAATGAACATGAAGTGCAAATATCTTTTTGACACAGTAATTTTATTTCCTTTGGATATATTTCCAGAAGTGGGATTCCTGGATCATGTGGTAGTTCTACTTTTAATTTTTTGAGGAATCCCCATATTATTTTCCATAGTGGCTGCACTAATTTGCATTCTCACCAACGGTGCACACGGGTAACCTTTTCTCCACATCCTCACCAGCATTTGTCACCTCTTGTCTAGCCATTGTGACAGTTGTGAGGTGATATTTCATTAAGGCTTTGATTTGCATTTCCCTGATGTTTAGTAATGTTTTACATCTTTTTCTTTATTTATTGGTCATTTGAATGTCTTCTTTGAAAAAAATGCTTATTCAGGTTCTTTGCCATTTTTAAATCAGATTATTTGTTGTTTGTTTGTTTGCTATTGAGTTGTTCAAGGTCTTTATGTATTTTTTTTTTTTTTTTTGTATTTTTCCAAAGCTGGAAACGGGGAGAGACAGTCTCCCGCATGCGCCCAACCGGGATCCACCCGGCACGCCCACCAGGGGCGAAGCTCTGCCCACCAGGGGGCGATGCTCTGCCCCTCCGGGGCGTCGCTCTGTTGCGACCAGAGCCACTCTAGCGCCTGGGGCAGAGGCCAAGGAGCCATCCCCAGCACCTGGGCCATCTTTGCTCCAATGGAGCCTTGCTGCGGGAGGGGAAGAGAGAGACAGAGAGGAAGGAGAGGGGGAGGGGTGGAGAAGCAGATGGGCGCTTCTCCTGTGTGCCCTGGCCGGGAATCGAACCCGGGACCCCTGCACGCCAGGCTGACGCTCTACCACTGAGCCAACCAGCCAAGGCTGGTCTTTATGTATTTTGGATATTAACCCCTTATCAGATATAATTTGCAAATTTTTTTTTTTACATTTTGTGGGTTGTTGTTTGATTTTTTTTTTTTTTTTTTTGCTATGCAGAAGCTTTTTAGTTAGATGCAGGCTCACTTGTTTATTTTGTTGCTTGTGCTTTAGATATCATATCCAAAAAATTATTACCAAGACCCATGTTAAGGATCCTTTTTCCTGTGTTTTTTTTCTAGAAGTTTTATAGTTTCAAGTCTTACATTTAAGTCTTTAATCCATTTTGAGTCAATTTTTGAGAATAGTGTAAGATAGGGATCTAGTTTTATTCTTTTATATGTGAATATCCAATTTTCCCAATACCAGTTATTGAAGAGACTGTCTTTTCTCCACTAAGTATTTTTGGCTTTCTTGTCAAATATTTGTTGATTATATTATACATATGTTGGTTTATTTCTGGGCTCTCAATTCTGTTACATTTTTTCTATATGTCTGCTTTTATGCCTCATTTTAAAATTTATTTTACAAGTAAAATATAGTGAATCTGATTACCTAGAATACATAATAGAGAATTTTAAAAATGCTTTTTCTCAGTAAGGTTTCAGCATCTCATTTGTTTATTTTTTCTCTCTTTATAAAGTATTGAGATAAAGAAATTGCTTTTGGAGGGAACAATCCAATAGCTTTTGTAGTCACCGTCTTAGCATCTGGATCGAGTAGGAAGATGTTCCTTTCAAAATGGGTCACAAACAAAACTTCTTCTGTTTGATCATTTATTCTTCCTCCAGACATATTGTGTGCAGAAGCTCACTGTGACAGCATGGGCCTGTTGTGCAGATGTGGGCTGCCCAGGACAGAATCACAAACAAAGGAAGTTTAACAGATGTGGGATATACAGACCCATGAGGGATAAAGGTTAAGGAGACATGGATTGCATAAATATTAGATTGTCGAGACGTGGGCTTTACTGACAGGAGTTATAAAAGCATATTATACAGGTTGGGTTATTTAGATGCAGGTTGTGTAGTGTAGACACTGGTCCTGAAGTCATGGTTCATATAGACATAGACGGTGACAAACTCTTCAGTCCTGGCCTTAAGGCAGATTGTGCAGCATCAGCCCAGTGACAGCTGCCCAGACATACGCTGAGGAAGGACTTTGATGTCTGCAGAGAAGGTCAAAGCAGGCAGGTGGCTCTGAGCTCCTCTTTGCTCCAAGCACCGGCTTTGGGGCTTTTCTTTCCACTCCACTCTCACCACTCATTTCTTTCTGTCTTTTCTTTGATATTCAGAACAGAAAAAACTCCCATAGTCACTGCTTCTAGTAGGATCCCCTGATTAACTCATTTGCCAAGCATTTATCAATGTGTTTGTATTCTGCCAGGCATGACCCAGCTAAGGGGCACAATACATGGACTAAGTACCTTAGAGGACGGTAAGGGAGACAGGTGTGCACTTACATTCTCTACACCAGGTGGGAGCATGAGGAGGGTACAATTCATTCCTGGGCTGCCAGGGATGGCTTTAGGAAGGAGAGACACTGGCCTTGAAAGTTAAACAGGACAATGAGAGGCACAATAGAAGAAAATATTCCAGGAAGAAAGAACAGCGTAAATCAAGCAGTGGAGGCCTGGCCATCTCTGGTCTGCTGGGGCAGTGGTCCCCAACCTTTTTTGGGCCACGGACCGGTTTAATGTCAGAAAATATTTTCACAGACCGGCCTTTAGGGTGGGATGGATAAATGCACAAAATAAAATTATGCGACCGGCGTAAAAACTGTGGTATTTTTAAATATAATTGTCGAACTTACGAGACAAGCATCAAGAGTGAGTTTTAGACAGATGTAAAGGAGGGAATCTGGTCATTTTAAAAAAATAAAACATCATTCGGACTTAAATATAAATAAAACGGAAATAATGTAAGTTATTTATTCTTTCTCTGAGGACCTGTAACAAATGGCCCATGGACCGGTACCGGTCCGCAGCCCCAGGGTTGGGGGCTACTGTGCTGGGGTACACAGGAATGGAGCATGAGCAGGTCAGCAGTAATACCACACAGGGAGTAAGGTGTGTGTGGGTGTGCATTGGAAATGAAACTGACAAGGGTAGTGAGGACAACCTTTTTAGAAACTAACTAAAGTGCTTAAAAAGAGTATGAAACAAGTGCTGGGGGATTGTTTCCCTGGTAAATTTCTGTGTTGGGGTGAGTTCTTTTTTATTACATTCTTTTTGATATCTTATCTCCCTATTTGTTTCCTCACATCTTGGTGCCTCAATTAAAACTAAGGTAAGAAGGTCTCATTCTAATATACTATTACCTCTGCATTTCCAAGGGCTTGGGCACCTCATGGGAGAACAGAGGGATAAGCAGAAAGAAAGACACGTGTATATATATGGAGACACATAGAACGACAGAGAAAGAAAGACCAAAACAGTGTGAGAGGGAGAAAGAGAGAGAGAGAGAGAGAGAGAGAGAGAGAGAGAGAGAGAGAGAATATGAGAGGGAGCCGGATTCAGACAAGGAAGATGCTCGCTGATGGATATAGGAAAGGTTGGGCTTCAGCTGGTCTTAGAGACCACCAGAGGTCAGTCTTGGGTTCTTCAAAAGGAAGCCAAGAGGCCTTCGTGAAGCACCGGTTCTCACCCAAGGACCATTCAGAGGAATATATTCCACTTTAATATACTATGAAGTTAGCAGCTTTGAAATTCTTTACCGCCAAGGGGCCCTTAAAACCAGTGGAGCAAGAGTCTCAGGATGACCCATATGTCAGGCTTGCTTGTTTATAACCCTCACGGCCACAATAAAAGGCAATTTTAATCACTTGATGATTTTAGGCTTGTGGGGTTTGGATGCGTGAGACTCCCCACCCCCCGCCCCTCAGGTCCAGCCCAGAAGTCTGCCTGAGAATGGCAGAGAGGGGGTTGGTGTTGGGATGCTTGAGGCTGAGACCAGGCAGGGTTTGGTTGACAACCCCTGGGCCAGTGTCCAGGGTTTTAACTTCCTGTTGTTGAATTCAACTTCCCAGACTGTCAGGAAAAGCAGGCCAGAGGGTTCCAGGCCTCCATGCCTTGGTTTATGCTACTCTTCTTCCTGGACTACTTTCCCCTAGTTTTGCCTCTCACAGCCCTGTTTATCTTTCAAGACCAACCTAAATTGTCTCTTCTTCCCAAAGCCACCCCTGGCTGCCCAGGGCTGATTGTGCTGCTGCTGGCGCAGCTGTTCCTACAGGAAGCTCCCCGTTCCTCCAGCTCAGAGAGATTGGTTTTAAGCTCTCCCCACTCTGCAACCCTGGGGCTTATCAGCAGGAAGCAGGCTTTGGAGCTTGAGGGACAAGTGTTCTGGGTCTCTGTTTCAGCCAACCTCATCATTCATAAATGACAGGGATCTCAAGGGCCTAATCTCTTGTTTCTTTTGTTTGAGTTACATATTCTGGTCCAGGGGAGCTGGACAGGCAGGCCAGGAGCAATATCCTTTGAGATGTCTTATCCTTATTTGCCATGGCTAGTCTCTGGGAAACACGAGTCCCTGTGAGGCCCAGGCCCCTGAGGCTGGGCAGCTGCCAGAGCACAGGTGGGAACCAGGCTGCTCCAGCTGGGGAAACAGGGAGGGAACTCTTTTTTGTTCCATTTCATCCCCTTCCATAAGTGGGCCTTTGCCAGATATTGACAACACATGTGATGATGATGATCATCATCATTGCTAACTATAGCTCTGGGAATGTTCCAAAAAGTAATTCAAATAATATTTGCAATACCCTATGAGGTAGGCACCATTGCTGCACCATCTACAGAAAAGGAAATTGAAGCTGACAGAGGTTAAGTAACTGCACAAAACTGCACAGCTAGTAAGTGGCAGAAGTCACACGACCTACACTCTGAGCTGCTATGTAGATGAAGAAGACCAGTTTGGCCCTTGAAGGTCTTACACTTCAGTGGGGCACAAGCCATCGACAGGGACCAGAATCACAAAGGGCGGCCAGAGAGCTGAGCGTGGATGGCTGAGTAGGAATTGGCAAAGTAGGCAGGAGGTGCCGGGGGAAATCCCCACTTTTGATGTTTCCTTCCACGTAGGGGATAAGTTAGCACAACCATCTTGAGTGGCAAGTTTGGGACAAGGACAGGGGCACGTGCAGCTCAGACCTTTTGCTCCTGGGGACGAGCAGACTACAGGAAGCTTGAAAGAGGCGGCGTGTTTTCTGCCTCTGTGCGGGGGGGTCTGTGCTGTCCAGGGTTGCTGTGACTGAGGTGGCCAGTCCACTTGGTTCTGGGCTTCAGTACCAGCACGCCCTTTGCTGTCTACTTAAGTAATATACTCCCGTATCAGCCGTTTCAGTAACACAGTTCCAACTTCCATCTCCCCACTCGATAAGAGATCTCAGTGGGGGAAACGGCACTGCCACTTATGCCCTCTCCCAAGCTATTTTAGGCACAAGGTAAATTAGCAAGAGCAAAGAAGCTGTGCCCAGAAGGAAGCCACCTAAGCCTTGTCCTGGCACCATCCCCACGGGCAGTGCCAAGCCTCAGGAAAAGGCTATCAGGAATTTCAATCTCTTCCCTTAGTGGTCAGAGTTCAGCAACGTCAGAAGCATTACAGCTCTTCACTTCTAAACAAGCTCTAATAGGCTTTTCTTAAGGGAAGAAAGGCCTTTCACTGAGACAACTCATCTTCCTGCAGAGAGCCCAGTGGGGCAGGAAGCAAGGAGGGGCCACACACCCCAATCTGTCCCTTCGGCCCAGATGGGGAACCCTGGAAAGAATCCCTGTAAAATGCATCGAGCCTCCTGGCCACTCCCCTCAGCCCTGCTTGATTACCAAGAAGGGCCCAGGAGTGTGGCCTGCGCTGCTGGGAGGAGAGCTCTCCCGTGTCCTGCCTCTGCAGCAGTTCCAGGTGATCCTGCAAGCTACTGGGACCAGAAAAGCTCCCCTTGGCATTGAGCTTCCCTGTCCCATCTGGGGCTTCCCAGGGGCCGTGGTGCCTTCCCCACCCTGCTCTGAGGGATCTCAAACCACAGATAACCTCTGTAAGAGGAACATTTCAAGGCACAAAACCTGTATTTCACTGACTTCTCAAGAGCAGTTTATTTTAATATTGATAGTTAAGGCTAGGCTCAGGATGGTAATTATAATAAAAACAACAGCGAGATAATAATAATTGGTGGTGGCATTTCACCAATTATTGAGAATTTGCTGTGTGCCAGGCACCATTCTCAGCATTTTGTGTGCTCATTTAATTCTCTTAATCCTGGGAGATAAGTACTAGTATTATCCCCATTTTACAGAAGAGGAAACTGAGGTGTAGAGAACTTAAGTAACTTGCGTAAGGTCATACCATTGGTTAATAGCAGAGCTGGGGTATGAACCTGGGCACACTGGCTCCATAGCCACACTTGTATATCCATAAGACTATATAACATCCCAGTCTGAAGTACCTTGGAAGAGCCTGTATGTTTACTGTGGCAGATAAGGAAACTGAGGCCCAGAGAGTGTAAATAACTCACCTAGTGTCACATAGTCAATTAAGTGGTAGGGTTTGAACCTTGACCCATGCCTTCCGTCTCACAGCTTAGAACTCTTGTCACTGTGGCCACCATATAAGTTTCAAATCATTTTACTGTAGCTAAAACTCAAGCTTTGTGTTGGCTAATTGGAAAGGACGGAATTTTGCTTATGGTCTCCTGGCCTTATGGGGTTCACTATTTCATAACTGGACTCAGGCAGTCTCAGCTTGCCAGAGGCTATAGGCCACATGAAATAGCACCTCTAACTACAGATGACCTCTGACTGGGGCAGGGTCTAGGCCTGGGCAGTCTAATGCCCCCTGTACTTCTGGGTCCATTTCCGGGCCAGGGGAGCAGGTCCTGGACAAGAGAGACAACATTGCATTACTTCCTGTGTGGGAAAAACTATACCTAGTTTCTTCTTTCAGCCAGACAGGCTCCCTTCAGATCACAAATTGTGACAGGTTTTTCATGGGAGGCATAGGCTGTGACAGGAACAGGGAGCTCCGGTGTAAACAACCCTCAGAGAACCAATAAATTATCTCGTGAGATGTTCTTGGCAGCTGTTCACTCACTAACAAAAATACCCTGCGTGGCACAGCTATGGCCAACGCAGAACCACTTCGGGGCCCTGGCTGTTTGCAAGGTGTGGCTCTGCTCCTGAGCAAGGCCTGGGCAGCTGAGGGGAGAAGGGTGCAGCCTGTACCAGGTCTTCCCGAGGGGTGATGTGGGGGTGAGGGGTAACCAGAGGGGAGCTCCGAGCTGAGCTGTGGCCGGAAAATAGCAGCATGCAGATCAGTGGTGCCTTGTTAACTCAGCTCCCCAGCAGCGAGCACTCTCGGTGGGTGTTTGCTGAATGGAATTGAGATCAATAATTGGAGAATCCTGAACTGAGGTTCAAAACAACAAATTGTGCAAGTGTAGGAAGAGGAGAGCTGGCTTAGCTGAGGCCAGGGTACAAAGCAGTGGGGGGCGTTAGCTGAGTGACACTCATTAAGAGCCAGCGATGGGCCATGGGGTCAGCAGAGCTAATGAATCCATCTGAGGCTCTGCCACCATCAACTTTGATTCCAGATCAAAGGGGGAGATCATCCCCACAGGCTTAGCTTTGGTCATCTCATCAGGCCAGATCTGAAAATCTGTGTTCATTTCTGGGCCTCGTATGTTTAAGGGGATTTGGGCGCATTGGTACATATTCAGGCAGCAAAGATGCAAAGATTTGAAGCCATGTCATGCTGACTGACAAAGAAATGGAGACCATTGGGCTGCAGAGGACCAGTCCGGAGGCAGGGAAGAGGTGGGGAGTTGGAGGTTGTTTATGAAACTGTGAAGGGCTCTCATGGGAAGGGAGAATTAGGCATTCTGATTTGATCGGGGGCAGCAATTAGTTAGGTAAAGAGCACTAACTTCGGAGCCGGACAGACTTGAGTTCACATACTGGATCCTTCACGTTTTCTCAGGTAGCTGCAAGGCAAGCCACACGACCTCTTCAAGCTTCTGTAATTCATGAGTAAAATGAGGAAGTGCTTCTTCTTCAGCTTTGTCAGGATTCTGTACCATTCAGAAGACAGATGCTTTGCAGAGGAGTGTGATTTCAGGGGGAAGGGTGTGAACCCAGGACAAGAGCAGAGTAATGACCACAGCTGGTTTTGAAAGCTGACTTGCTTTTTCTGTTGCTTTGTTTACATTTCTGTTTCCTCCTAGAATGCATTCCCTATTATTCCCTTTCCGTTTGGCTCGTCTTCTCATATTTCCTGTTATTAATTATTCCGCTATTTTTTTTAATGTTTTATTCTTTAAAAGTGAGAAACAGAATGTATGTACAAGGCATCTGGTCCTCAGGATAGCTAGTATTCATCCAGGGACTGGTTGTCTCCTTGGTTAGCTCTAAAGAGGTTTTTTAAATTTTAAGATGGACTTCCCAATGTGGAGCTGGATGACCCACTTGATCTTAACGTCCCTAGGTGGGGCTGCCACCCCATCCCTGAAGCCGCTGTCCAGAGTCCTGTGAAGGTTTAGAGGCCAATGTTGCTGCTCTGACCTCACCAAGAGAGCTAACTCAATTGAAAGATAGCCCAGGGGGTTGTTAGCACTCTGTAAAAGTGTGAGTGGAAACTCATGGTCCAACTCATTCCTGATTTCTGATAGGCCAGGCCTTGGTCAGTCTACCCTGCCGGGCACAAATTCCTTGGAATGAGGCTTCTCTGGAGGCCCATGGTTAATGCCCTTCAGTAAAAGCAGGCCACCTCTGACTCGAATGTTCTGAAAATTGGTTGGCAGAGAGTGGATGGGTGCAGTCAGGAGAGTGTGTGGACTGTCTGGGTGGCACTGGTGGGCCAGTGAACTGAGTAGTGAATGTGGAGTTTGGAGACTGAGATGGGCAGTGGAGAGACATTTACTCAAGGTCGAGTATGGCAGTATGGTTAGAGGGAGAACCTGGTCAGGGCGAGGGACGAGGAGTGCAGGACGTAGTGAAAGGGTTGTGTTGAGCATCACCTTTGGAAGGATGAATTAAGTCAGAAACAGGACAGTTTGTTTTCAGGAGAGTGAAGAGCAGAGTGATATAAAGGCCAAGAGCAAGACACACATTTCAGTGGGAGAGGGCTAGAGAGTGTGGTGGAGTGGAGAGATGGTGGACTAAAGGTCCAGGGAATGTGAATACTGGCCATGGTTCTCATTTCAGGATGTGCCTCCAATTGACCTCCATTGATCCCTCCAGGAGCGTCAACCCTGACCTCAGCTGGAGCATGGAGCATGGTCAAAGCAGAGGCCTGTCTAAATAAGGAACCTAACGTCTCTTAGGTCTCTTTGCATTACTAGGGTCCCTTACTTTTTTTTTTTAAGTGCTTGTTGAATAAGCTGAGACATTTTTCCCACAGTTTCACACCATTTGAATTTTGCTGTTGCCTCTTTGTGGTGTCATTTAACACACCCCTCTGTCTCCTTGGTAGATAGAACTAGAGCTTTGGTAGATTCAGGTTTGATTTTTGACAAGAATATTTATTGGCGGTCCATCAGGAGGTACATAATATCTAGTTGTCTCTTACTTTGGGATGTTATAGTTATTGATAATCATTGACTGGATCCATTCATTCATCAAGGGTTGCAGAATGGTGATAGTTTACCTGTACCACTTCTTCTTTATTTATTAAAGTAGAATATTTCTGTAGGGAAAATATTTCTCTTCATGAACTGTTTAATTATCTTGACATAGTCACATAGAAAAGGTAGAAAAATGCTAGACTTTTTCATTTGACTTTCCAATTTGAAATTTGTAAACATATTTGATGCATTTCAATCCACTGAATGTTGATCCTTATTGATGGTCATATCATCCCATTATTGGCCAACTAGAAAGAACCTATTAAGTAGCTTCTCAAGACTCTTTGACACAAACCTAGTGGTCTTTGATAACTCCTTTCCTTTCTTGTATGATTAAATGTTCCAGGCTCATCTTGTATATTTCTTGCCCCAACCTGGAATCAGCTATTTCTCCAAGAAGCCTTCCTTATTTTTTTTAATTTTATTTATTCATTTTAGAGAGGAGAGGGAGAGACAGAGAGGAGAGACAGAGAGAGAGAAGGGGGGAGGAGCAGGAAGCATCAACTCCCATATGTACCTTGACCAGGCAAGCCCAGGGTTTCGAACCGGTGACCTCAGCATTTCCAGGTCCACACTTTATCCACTGCGCCACCACATGTCAGGCCAAAGCCTTCCTTATTTTTAAAGTAGAAAATGGTTTTAATTGACCACAATTTTAGAGTTTTCATTAATACTGTTTCTAATTATTATTCTAATTATGTTAATCACTGCTTCTGGGCTTTATAAAGGGATGAAACTGGAAAATATGTATTTATTTTTAACCATTAAATATACAATATAAATTTTTTTCCTGATAATTCTAACTCAAATGCAACATTATAGATTAGAAAAAAAAATCTAATCAATATTATATCTGTATCTCTTTTTACTCATGTCAAAAATACAGTTTCTCAGTGACAACAGTATAATTATTGTTACTTTATCCTGTACTGCACATACAACAGTCTCAGAATATCAATAACAACCCTACCTCTGACTACAGAAAACATGTTAAAATCATTTTCCCATTCATTTTGTTTTAGGGTTGATTGCACTAGGAAAATGCAGTTAAATTATATTTTAAAGTCACTCAGAGTAATCCTGTGTGTGATTATACTTCGAACATTATACACGTTTATGTTTGTTTGTTTCATTTAACTTTCAATTTCAGGGATTACTTTTTGAAATTTAATTTTATTTTATAGTTATGTAAAATACTTAAACGTATCAAGTTGAGTCTAAAATGTAAGATATATTCATACACTCTAGTTTTTATTTTCTCTACCTTATTCTCTTCCATTCCCATAAGTAATCATTAGCTATTTTTAATAATTTATTTTTTTTGCCTTAGTTCCCCCCCATACACACAAAGCAGACTATGAGACAATGAGTGTGTACAAGTATTTGAATTTGGGAGGTGACCCCAGGGGACAGTAATGAGAGCTAGAGGCAGGAGGAAACAGGAGGAAGGAAGATCAATCTAAGAATGTGTTATTGAGCTGATAACTGCAATTGGCAACTGGAGCTCAAGCCACAGAGGACCCTCGGAGGGAGCATGTGCCTCAGAATTATCTACTTAAGATATGGAAGATGAGAGTATAGATCCATGGCTCCTGTCCTCTTGCCCCCATATTGGTCAAGGTTTGTCCCAGGAGTGTTAACTTCTTGGTACTTTCAGGTGTGCTTATGAACCAAAGTGGTTGCCAGCAGTGGCCAGCACATCTCAGAGGTATATGTGAGAGATCTGCAGCACTGCTTGGGCGTAGGCTGGGACAGGTCACAGCTGTGCACAGCTGGTTGCTGCAGCAATGGAGGCGTGGAGCTAATACAGAGACTGTGCAAAGGTAAAGTGGGGCACAAAGAGCTCAACATATACCTTGCATTGTGAAGTTTTTTTTTTTAAAAAAAGGATAAATCTGTACTCTTTACATATACATACATATACATACATATACATATACATACACATACACATACACATACATATACATATACATATACATATACATAATACAGTTTACCCTTGAACAATATAGGGGTTATGGGCGCTCACCTCTTTGCAGTAAGAAAATCTGCATGTAACTTATGACTCACCAGGAACAACTACAATCACTTCTCAGTGTCCATGAGGATTGATTTCAGGACCCCATGTGGATATAAAAATTCACAGGTGCTCAAATCTTGTATATTCAGGCCCTGGCCGGTTGGTTCAGTGGTAGAGTGTCTGCCTGGCGTGCAGGGGACCCGGGTTCGATTCCCAGCCAGGGCACATAGGAGAAGCGCCCATTTGCTTCTTCACCTCCCCCCCCTCCTTCCTCTCTGTCTCTCTCCCCCCCCCCCCCCCCCCCCCCGCAGCCAAGGCTCCATTGGAGCAAAGATGGCCCGGGCGCTGGCGATGGCTCCTTGGCCTCTGCCCCAGGCGCTAGACTGGCTCTGGTCGGGGCAGAGCATCGCCCCCTGGTGGGCGTGTCGGGTGGATCCCAGTCGGGCGCATGCGGGAGTCTGACTGTCTCTCCCCGTTTCCAGCTTCAGAAAAATACAAAAAAAAAAAAAAAATCTTGTATATACAAAGGGATGTGAAGTTGACTCATCACATCCACGGATTCTCAATCGTATATGCAAAACATGAAAATAGAGAGGGCCTACTGTGAATTTATTGGGAAAAAATCTGCATATAAGTGCACCTGTGCAGTTCACACCTGTGTTGTTCAAGGATCAATTATATATCATTCTTTCTTAGACAAATAATACTATATACACTGTATTCCAATTTGCTTTTTTCACTTAACCTGGTATCTTAGAGATTATGCCACAGTAGTAGATAGAAACCATCTTTATTTCTTTTCATAGGTGCCTAGTACTCTCTCCCACAGATGCACCATAGTGTATTCAAACAGTCTCCTCTTGTGTTTGAGCAGTTTCTAAATTGTTGGTTTTTATAGCTACTGCTACAGTGAATAGTTTTATTCATTCATTCATTTTTCTCCCTTCATATTTCAAAAGTGTTCCTTTATAATGGACTCCTAGATGTGGGCTTATAGTTTTAAAGATGAATAAATATGTAATTTTGCTAGCTATTGCCAAATGTAACCTTTTGCATTTCTACCAGTGATATACAAGATGCCTGTTTCTCCACAGCCTCACCATCAGCATTTGTTGCCAAGCTTTTGGATTTTTGCCAACTGGATAATGAGAAATGATACCTCAATATAATTTGAATGTTTATTTCTTTTATCATGAATGAGGTTGCATATTTTTAAAAATCTAGTCAAAAGTATCCACATTTCTTTTTCTGGGAACGCCAGCCCAGTGGTTTACAGTCTTAGTGTGCACCAGAATCACCTGGAGGGCTCAATGAAACACATATGTTGGGGGGACCAGGCACTCTATCTGCCACCTGAACAGGAATACAGCAACCCTAGTACAACAACAGCAAGAATGACAACAGCTGCTGCTGCAAATCATATGGCACTTACATCATACCATGCGCTTTTCTAAGGACTTAGGTTACATTACTGATTTAATCTTTTAAAGAATATATTATCTATTTTTATTATTATTATATTTTTAGTGAGAAGAGGAGAGCAACAGGCAGGGACAGACAGACAGGAAGGGAGAGAGATGAAAAGCATCAACTTGTAGTTGTGGCACTTTAGTTGTTTACTGATTGCTTTTTCATATGTGCCTTGATGGGGGTGGGGGGTCCAACTGAGCCAGTGATCCCTTGCTCAAGCCAATGACCTTGGACTCAAGCCAGCAACCTTGGGCTTCAAGCCAGAGACCATTGGGCTAAACACAGTGATCATGTGGTCATGTCTATGCCCTGTGCTCAAGCTGGTGAGTCCATGCTCAAGCTGGCAACCTCAGGGTTTCAAACCCTGAGTGCTCAGTGTCCCAGGTTGAGGCTCTATCCACTGCACCACCACCTGGCCAGGCAGGAATATATTATTCTTATATTCATTTTTAAAATGAGATAACTGGGCACACAAGAATGGCAACCAGCCTCAAGCTAATACATTGAATTTAGGATTTGAATCCAGGCAATATGGTGTTTAAACTATGACTGCATCTTGCCTACATGAAAAATTCACAGGAAGGAGTCATTCAGAGGAATATTAAAAAAAAATCTTAACTCTCTCTGACTGGGCTGTTTCTAAGTCCTATGGATGAGGGTCTTCAGCCTCCATGTCGCAGTAGAGATCACTTTGACAACTGCAAACAGGGAGTTTCACAGGGAGAGTGAGTTCCGGTCTCCCAGCTCTGGCAGTCTTAGGGTCAGGGGGAGGCTAGTGAAGGGTGGTGGAAGTAGAATGGAAGAGTCTGCCCAGATCCTGCTATATTTTCTGATTCAACTTTCAGGTGCCCTGCAAGAAATTTCCCCAAGGATCAGCCTTGGTTTCAGAGGACTGAGAGACGAGGAACCCAATAACTTCCAAATAATTTGTTTACCTGCTTATTTTGCCTGAAATCCTGTATCTGAAGGGCTCTGTCTTGTCTCTCTGCAGAGAAGAAACTTTAAATTCATATCCCTCCCAGAAGGACTGTTGTGGTTGATTTTTGGTTACATGCATCTGATCTGATCCACTCCCCCCTTGAGGGTGGGGCTGGGGGTTAGAGAGCTGAAGGACTTGGGCCTGATTAGGGGCATCTAAAGAGGAAGGAATGTAGTAACGAACATTTATGTAACACTTTATGGTTAACAAAGCACTTTTATATCCATTCTATCTTCACAGAAATCTGACAAGTGGGTATCATCATCTCCATTTTAGGAGAAGAAGTTGAAGCCCAGAGACATGAGCAGGGGGTAGAGGCAGGGCTTGGCACTATGTACCTGACATCAAAGCCTGTGTGCATCCTGACCACTATGACACAAAAGGGAGAAGAAGTAGAAAAGAAGGGGCGGGCCTACGATGATGTATGTACTGGGGAGTTTCAACCCCTTTTCCTTTGCGTTTGGGAAAAGAAAGCCAATGTTCCACGTGGCTCTGTGCACCCCGCCTTGGGGAAAGCCACAGCCTGAACTTCTAAGATGGTGCCAAGCAAGCACTCCCAGGATTTGGGCCAACCTGAGTGGGGAAAATCCATGAGTTTTTGGTCATAATACCCTACGTCTTTATTTCTGTAACTGAAATAAACCCCTACTTCTTGGTTTTCACTTTGAGCCTCCATCACATCTGGGCCTTTTGCCTTGCAGAGTAAGCTGTGACTTTGGCAAGTGGGGTGATGGGGAACATTCAGGGAAACTCCTCAAGCCTGTGCCCTCAACTTTGCCTCTCTGAGGCAAAGAAACTGAAGGTCAGCCTCAGCTCGCTGGGAACCAGTGAAAAACAATAATAGTGAGAATAGGCTTTACACTTGTGTAGCAGTTTGTAAAAATCTCAGATGAACTGTCTTATTTTGTCTTCTCAATAAGCCTAAAGAAAGAGGCGGACCACTTCAGATTGGTAGGCTCAGGTGGCCTCAAGATCTGTAGTTTTCTGGACCTGCCTGCCACATCTTAAAAGTTTATATAGAAGCCCTAACTGGGTTAAGTTATATTCCCAGGGGACCTTACTGGGTTAGTCATGTACCCAGTCTAGATGGTCTCATCTCCACATTACTATCTCAATGTGTATCCTAGGGTAGCTTCTTCCATAGGGAAGACAAGCAGAGAGTACAGTCCAAGCACCAGGGAGGGAGTGGAGGGCCTCTGATTGCTTGGGTCCTGCTTGTGGCTCACACTGGTGGTCATGTCTTCTCTATGACCTTTCTCAACAGGGATTCCTTTAACCTGTTTTACAAACGGAGGAGCTGAGATTCAGAGAAACCAAGTGACTCACTCAAGGTCACGCAGCTGATGTGGCAGAGCTGGGCTTCTGCCTTGGGTCTGTTTGAATCAAAAGCTTGGGCTCTCTCATTTCAACAGAGAGCACTGGAGTTTGATGTGTGCCCTGCTGTTCAGACTGCCAAGTGAAAACTCTGCAAGATGGATAATGAGGAAGTCGTTTTTTAGAGGATCAATGTAGAGAAAAGATTAATTTATGAAACTCTGCCAAAACTGATGCTGCATAGTCTAAATTATGTTCCAGGAAACTCAGAGCACCAGGAAGAGGGAGAACATTTTTCTAGAGGAAAGAGCTCATTAGAGAGAACTAGAAGCTATTCTTTTGGGCACCCAGTGGCCCCAAGCATCTGGCCTCAGGCACTGCTCATGGTAGAGGTGAGACTCAGAGAGGATCAGTATGAACATGTGTGCTGGTATAGTTAGAGTCAGGTGGGTGGCAACTGCGGAGAGTGCAGGAGGAGGATCCTAGACTCCAGAGAAAATGATCACAAAAGCTAGATCTGGAGCCACACTATAGCCTTGAAGGCTAAGTTTGGGACACAGGCAGTCCCAGCAGAGAATTGACGCATTGGGAAGGAAAGGGAGAGAGAAGCAAATCCGTAGCTAGCCTGTGCAACATGATAGGATCTTGGGGGAGTTGAAGAGTCCATGAGAACAGGATGGTCCAGAGCTCTCTTGGGACATGCCTGCTAACAGAGCTGAGACTCCCAACCTTCTCCCTGTCTTGGTTTAGGAAAACCTTAAGGCAGGGGTCCCCAAACTTTTTACACAGGGGGCCAGTCCACTGTCCCTCAGACCATTGGAGGGCCAGACTATAAAAAACTATGAACAAATCCTTATGCACACTGCACATATCTTACTTTAAAGTAAGAAAACAAAATGGGAACAAATACAATATTTAAAATAAAGAACAAGTAAATTTAAATCAACAAGCTGACCAGTATTTCAATGGGAACTATGCTCCTGTCACTGACCACCAATGAAAGAGGTGCCCCTTCCGGAAGTGCAGCGGGGGCCGGTTAAATGGCCTCAGGGGGCCGCATGTGGCCCGCGGGCCGTAGTTTGGGGACCCCCGCCTTAAGGCCTGGTCAGGGCTGAATGTACAAATGTCTGACTTGAGTGCCAACAGCTGGGAGTAACAGGAGAAGGCAGAGTCTTCAGCTGTCCTGCAGGCTTAAACTCACCCCCCCCCCACACACACTACCCCCTAAGCACTGTGTTTCTCTGGCTGGGATCTGGGTTTGTGGGTTTTTTTTTTCTCTTACATTGCAAACCTCTTTGCACCCACAGTCTCCTCTGGTTAACAGGCAACAAAGCATCTTCTAATGGTGATCATGCTCTCAGATTTGAAAAGTTCCTATTTATCCTTAGATTTGAAACACCTCAAGCCCCTGATCATGTCTGCTATTGAAATGCTCACCTCTGAGAAGTTGCAAAGGTGGCAGAGCTGTGAGGTTCTCCCTAAGTCCAGAGAAACAGGGGGGACTAAGAATGCAGGCTTCATCCTCTAGGGAGAGAACTGAGTGTGAAAACATTAGACATGCAGACAGGGTGGGGATGGAAAGGAGAGTCTGATATGGGGAAAGGATTGCGGGCACTGCAGGGCAATATGTGAGATAAGGAGCTCTGTGTGCAGAGCATGGAGACTCCCTGGAAAAGGCCGTGTATGCACAGCGATTCATTTGTCCAGCTGCTTGTTCTCTCAGCCATTACTGCATACCTAGTCTGACCATAGCCGGGGACTAGGGACACATAAGTGAGAAAGAAACTATTCTTGCCCTCTGGAAACCTGTAACCTAATTACTGTAGAAAGACCAATAAACGAACAATTTTCAAACAATGGGTAAATCATGGAGTACTATGGAGGTAGAAAGGGGAGGACCTCTGGCTCAGTCTGCAGTGCAGAGGGTGCTATATGATCATATCGTTGAACTGTTTCTTTAAAAAAAATTTTTTTTTCTACTTTGACATTAAATTTAATGGGTTGACATTGATCAATAACAGTATATAGGTTTCAGGTGAACATTCCTATAGCATTTGAACTATTGATTGCATTGTGTGCCTATCACCCAAAGTCAAATCATTTTCTGTCATCATATTTGTCCTCTTTACTTCCCTCCCCAACCTCCTTCCCCTGGAAACCACTTCACTTTTATCTATATCCCCGAGTCTCGGTTTTATATCCCACCTATGTGGGTATATATTTGTCTTTATTAAAGGTTGAAGAAATAACTGGTGAAGGGGAGGAAGAAGGGCAGTCCAGACATAGGGGATAGCATGAGTCAAGGCATGGACCTCTGGACAACCACAAGGTATTTGGTGTTATGGAGAATATAGCAAGAGGCAGGGGCTGGAATGACAAGGATGAGGAGATTGGAGATATCCAAAGATAGATTCTCTGGGCCTGGCCAGTCCCAAGAGAGCCAAAAGTCCTGAAAGAATTGGCCAAGCCTAGAGGGGGAAGAGCTCTTTGTTAAATGAAACTCAGAATCAGGGAGAATCCAGCCTGTTAGGCTAAGATGGTCATGAGTTTAATATCAGGGGTTGACAAACTATGACCCATAGGCCAATTCTGGCCCATCACCTGTTTTTGTACATAAAGTTTTATTGGAACACAGTCATGTTCATTTATTTGCATGTTGTCTGGCTGCTTTTATACTGCAAACTCTGAATTGACTATTTGCAACAACACAGACTATTTGGCCCACAAAGTCTAAAGTATTTGCTATTAGGCCCTCTATAGAAAAAGTTTACTGACTTCAGGTTTAAACAAAGACCAATTAGATGACAGGGGCAAGCAGGTCGGCACATGTGTCTTGCAGGTGTGTTTATAAGGTCATCAGTGCTCAGGCCAGCGTGGTTCGGGCTAGGCTTGGGTCAACTGAGCCGGCTTCAGTTGTTCTCTTGATGCCGAGAAGAGCTCCAGAGAGCTTTGTCCTAATGGCACTTGGATGACAGAGGCCTTTTATTTGAGACACTTTATGGCTACCCAAATAGCTGTGTCCTTGTAGGAGAGATCCTTGGGCTTTCCTCGAGTGAGATTTCCTCCTCTTTTAGGAGTTTTCAACATGGTATCTGGGTCTGAAGAAAACAAAGATTTGACCCCAGGGGTTCTCTGGGGTTAGACATTAAAGGTTGTCATGATTCCTAGGTGAAGACTCCCACCTGCAGCATGAATCCTGCCTGATCTCTTGCCTGGCTTCTTACCATCAGAATTAGTGCAATAAGGACCCATAATTATCTATTCTGGCTGAACGCTTCTGAAAGTCTTTGAGTTATCTAAGATTCTAAGCCTCAACCTTCTTTTCAAAGGGCCATCAGCCCCTTTGGCTTTGAGAACTTGCTATGGCCTTTACAACCCGTTCTACCATTGTGGAAAAACATGTTTGTATGTAGTTTCTCTCAGGTTATCGAGGTCATTAGTCAGGGAGTAACACAGAACATATCTGCCTTTCTCTGTGATATCCCTCAGATTTCTGAGGACGGCAACCATGGCCACAGGGATCCCTCATGTTGTCCTTTTACGACCTCAGCTGCCTCCCGCCTTCCCCATCACCTCTTCAACCATGGCCAACACTCATCTGTTACCCAGTTCTATAGTTTTGTCATTTTAAAAATGTTATGTAAATGAAATCATACAGTATGTAACCTTTTGGAAAAAGTTTTTAAAATTTAGCATAATTCTATGGAGATCCATCCAAGTCATTGTGTGTATCAATAGTTTATTTGTTTTCATCGCTGAGTAGTATTCCACAGTGCAGATGTACCACAGGTTGTTTAATCATTCATAAATTAAAGGCCACCCAACTTGTTTCCAGTTTCTGGCTGTTGTAAATATAATCGCTCTAATCATCCATGTACAGGCTTTTGTATGAACTTAAATCTTTACTTCTCTGGAATAAGTGTAGAGGAGTGAAACTGCTTATATGGTAGTTGTACGTTGACTATTTAAAGAAACTACCAAATTGTTTTCCAGAGTGATGGTACCATTTAAATTCCCATCAGCAATTTAGTTTCTCTGTTTCCTTGCCAACAGTTAGGATTGCCATGATTGTTTATTTTAGCCACTCTGATAGGTGTGCAGTGCTATCTTATTGTGGTTTTAATTTGCATTTCCCTGGTGAACAATGATGGTGTCTAAACATCTTTTCATGTATTATTTGCCATCTGTATATTCTCTTTTTTGGACATATTTCTTCATTTCTTTGTTGCCTTTGCCCATTGTCTAATTGAGTTTTGTTTTTATACTGTTGAATTTTGAGAGTTCTCTATACATTCTGAATACAGTCCTTTGTTGAATAAGTGGCTGGCAAATATTTTCTCCCAGTCTGTAGCTTGTTTTTAATCATCAGGAATTTTTACAGAGCAAAAAAATTTCTTTATTTTGATGAAGTCCAATTTATCAAGTTTGACTTTTGTAGACTGCTTTTGGTGCTAAGTTTAAGAACTCATTGTCTAGCCCTAGATCCCCAAGATTTTCTCCTATGTTTTTTCCTAAAAGTTTTATGACTTACATTTATATCCCTGATTTATTTTGAGTTAATTTTTCTATAACATGTAAAACTTCAGTCTAGTACATAGAAATACAATGATATTTTAAAATGTTCATTTTGTATCCTGTGACCTTGCTAAACTCACTTGCTGTGCCAATTGTAAATGCCTAGGAATTTTCTACATATATACTTATGTCATCTGCAAATAGGGACAGTGTTTGTTCTTTGTGATCCATATGCCCTCTCTTTCCTTGCCTCTTGCACTGGCACGATCTTCCAGCACTGCCTTTCATGTTCTTACATTGAATAAGAGAGTAAACATCCTTGACTTGTTCCCAATCTTACAGAGAAAAGCATTCAGTTTTTCATCATTATAATGTTACTGTAGGCCTTTTTGTAGATGCTCTTTATTAAGTGGGTAAAGTTCCCTTTTATTTCTCTTTTCCTGGAAGTTTTCTAAAATCAAGAATGAGTGCTGATTTTCTCTCAGTGCAGACGGAGCATTTAGACACACATTCTTTGGGTTTATCTTGTTTGGGGTGCCCTTAGCCTTTTGAATCTGTAGGCTTATGTCTTTTGCCAAATTTCAGAGGTTTTCAGCTATTATTTCTTCGATTTTTTTTCTCTTGCTATCTGCCCTCTTTTTCTTTTTCCTCTGGGATTCCAATGTAATGAATGTCAGATGTTTTGTCGTGGTCTCAAAGGTACCTGATGCTTTTTTTTTTTAAGTTTCCTCTCTCTGTTTTTCAGATTGAGTAATTTCTATTGTTCTATCTTCCAGTTCACTGATTATTTTTCCTCTGTCTCCTCCATTCTGCTGTTGAACTTATCCACTGAACTTTCTATTTTGATTATCGTATTTTTTTGGGGGGGTTCTAAAATTTCCATTTGTCTCTCTTTTATATGTTCTATATCTTTACTGAGGCTTTCCAAGTTTTTCAACTGTTTCAGGCATGTTTGTAATTGCTCTATGAAGCATTTTTTTTTTAAGCTTGGCTACATTAAGATCTTTGTCAGATAATTCTAACATTTTTTTCATCTTAGGGTTGGCATCTTTTGGTTCAGTTTGAGATTTTTCTGGTTCTTGTTATGACAAGAGATGCTCACTTGAAATCATATTTGTATGTACAATGTTATGAGACTCTGAATCTTATTCAAACATTTTGTTTTAATTGGTTTTCTCTGACAAAGCTCTGGCAGGAGAGGAGAGATGCTATGTTATGGCCAGGTGAAAGAAGTACAGATTCCTACTCAGTCTCTGTTGACATCCTAGGTGGCCTCATTATTACCAGGAGGTGGTGAAAGTCCTGACTCTTTACCAGGCTTTCTCTGACACCACCCCAGTGAGAAGTTGTGTGGCCAGTAGTCACCACCGTCACAGCCATGCATGTGTAGGTTCCCATTTAATTCAGATATACAGTAATAAATCCACGCAGCTGGAAACTGGTGGGCCATTTCTTTATTCTAGCCTCGCACCCAGCAGGTGAGTAAAAAACACACTGGGCACCAAAACCCACCCATTCAGCACTCACAAAGTTACTGACACAACCAGGTTTTCCTAGAATCAAAGGCCCCACTAGCCTCAGTCACCTCTTTTTCCCCATCTGCATGCCTTCTCCCTTCTCATTCATTCTGGCTTCTCCTTCAGCACCCCGCCATCTGCCTGCTTCTCTGCAAAAACATGGCCTTCTTTTTCCTTTTCTCCTTCTTCACAAACTTTTTCTTGGCCTGAAAACCTCTCCTCCAGCACACATTAGCATAACAAAGCCCCTTCCCAAGCAGGAAGGTAATTAGCCGTCCCACCTGGCAGCAGCCATTTTTAACAATAAAAGTGAGAAACTCCAAAAATACAGATTTCACAAACTTATTTGCCCAACAGAAGTAGAAAGATTTGTCATTTCTGCTGGGTGGGGATGGAAGTCCAGAATCCCATGCAGTCTCCTTGAACACTGCAGGAGGGGAGGTGGCAGGCCTCATTACTGTCTGGTGAGGATGTAAGTCTTAGCCCCTTATTTATCCTTCCTTGATACCATCCTGGCTGGGCTGTAGTGGTGCTTCCCTATAGCCTCATGAGAATGGAAGTCCAGGCTCCCCACTCAAACTTTGTGGGAATGGGTGGGAATGGGGGCCACAGATTTCAGGTGGTGATAGGCAGGAGTAGAGTAGTTATTGTCTGTAAAGCCAGGAGCCACCATCGTGGCCATTCACATGCAGGTTCGCATTGGATTCGGACAGTCAGTAAAGAAACAACAGAGCCAAAAACTGATGGGCCATTATCTTTAATCCTAGTTGCACCCGGCGGGCAAGTAAAAACACACACTGGGCTCCAAAACCCACTCACATTCAGTGCTCACAAAGCTACTGACTTATCCGAGTTTCCTAGAATCAAAGGTTTCTAGCTCACCAGACTTATTCATCTCTGTTCCCCATCTCCTTCCTTCTCTCTGCACAAACTCTGCACAAACTAGCTTCTCACTCAACACTCCGCCATCTTGGCTGCTTCTCCTGGCCTACTCCATGTGGCCTTTCTCTGCTCTCTGCTCTGCTCTCTCATGCTAATCTCAGGAACCAAGAGAGCAAACTCTCATTCTGCCCCCATTTTATAGTGTAGATTCAAAACCTTTAATCTAATATACAAAATAGGGAAGTCTCTAATACAAAGTCACTTCTCTGAGGCATGATTGGATTGTACCACCCCACATCAAAAAGGTGAGAAAGGCTTAATCCCAAAACCAAGCCCCAGGTTACAAGGATTCTACCTGCCCACAGCCAGCCCCCAACACACATTAATATCACCTGGGCAACGGCCTCCACGTGGGCAGTGTCATCTTTAACAAAGTGAGCATAATATGTTTTATCTGCCCAACATTGTCTAAAAGAAGCAGGTTACTAAGATACTTCTCATCTGATTTTTTGCTGAATCAGAGCAGGCTTTATTTGTTTGTTTGTTTGTTTTATCTGCATCTCTTGGCATTTTCAGGTTGCTGGGTTCTTTAGCTCCATGTCTATGATATATGAACTAAAAATGAAACCAATACAACTCATCACCACCTTATTCTTTGGTTCTGTGGTCTCTAGCTGGTCAACCTACTTATTTCCATCTTTCAGTTGTTTCTGGAGTTTGTTTTGAGTATAATATCAAGGGATTTTAGTTGTACTCAGCAGGTGGAAGAGGGGAAAGTATGTTTACTCCATCTTCCCAGAAGTAGAAATCTCTCTCTGGAGTAAGACTTTTTGATTCAGAAGACATCAGTAGAAGGCCCCAACTCAAGTGGATAGAGAATTGGTCACTTCTGTCATGAAGTACTCACTGAATCCTGTCCTCAGATTGCTGGCCATGAGACATTCCAGTCATCCCACATATCTGTAGTTCAGATACTGAGCCTGCTGTTTTCTTTGGGGATTAGCGTTGTATGCTCTTTTATTTATGGAAGGAAATTTTCAACTGTGTCATTTGATTCCTGTACCTCAAACGGGACCACTTGTCATGGAGACAGTGACTACTTGAAGGCCACGTGGAGTGCACTAAGGAACCTAGGGGAGACCGCCTCACAATCCCCTATACAAGTTTCATAAGATGGTCTTAAACCCCAGTCCTTACTGGTATTTATTGGTACACACTAATAGAGGCAGGGACAAGAATGAGGAAGTCAGGAAGGGGAACTTCTTTAGAGCAGATACTGATTAATCAGAATTGCTCATTTTATCCCTATTGTGCTGCACTCAGTTGAGTACTTTTGTCATTAAAGCCACTCTGGTTTTGCCTCAGGGTACTGAACTCTGTCCCTATTCTATATTCCTATTCAGGGCCTCTACACAACTAGAAGCCCAGAACTTTCTAATGCTCAGCTGTTCTGTCATGGGAGACCCTTCTCTAGAGAATGCAAACTCTCTATCCCTGAAAACATTCCATCAGAGGTCCATCAGAGGCTGAAAGTCCTGAGCTGGGGAGGAGGAGGTTGACATCTAAGGTTGTAAAACTGTGAGTTCACTTGCTTTTTTTGGGGATGGGCTCCCAGGGGGCAGAGGCCATGTGTAATTTTATAATTACATTTGCTCGGCCCAGGTCCTCATGCTCAGTTTTGCCCACAGAATGCTGTTTGTGTCGCTAACAGAGTGATGACCAAGTGGCTAAATGACTGAGAAGTACAGGATCTAGCTGGCATTCATTCCAATCAGCCAGACTCAAACACATCATGGGTGGGTGAGCAGAGTTGGCTAATACCCAGATTATGCTGTGGACATAGGGAGCTCTTGATGTCAAACTTTCCTCCCCTGCCCACCAGCCCTATGTATTACAGAATGGTATGACTCAGCCAGTGCCAGCAGATAGACTGGTTTAAAATTCACAGCATAGCAAATATCCTTAGAGAATGTGTAAGCGTTTACCTTGCCTTTCCACTTCATCTTTCGCTCAGGACAGCTGGTCTGTCTTCGATCTGATTATAGCATAAGGGCTAAATATCCAGGGCTCAGATATAAAGATGTATAAATCCATTAGGTAGGGAAGAGAACCAGGTGGTAGAAAGAGCTGGCTCAACACTTTTCTTTTTCAGAGCTCTGTGCAGACATCCACTAATGAAATAAACCCATTAGGAAAAGAACATTGGAGAATTCCTTTCAAGAGCATGGAGGTCCTCTGGAGGAAAGAAAATTCTATGACTAAGATAGAGATTTAGGGGTGTCTGGGAGAAAAATGTTTTTTTGAAAGGTTTCTTCAAAAGAGAGAAGGTACTATGTTCTAGACAATTTCAAATAAGTTATCTGAGTTAAGTATCATGGCAAATAGGTGACTTAGTCATTGCTATCTCAGTTTTCAGAAGAGGAAACAGGCTTTTAAAGGTTAAGCAATTTCTCTGAGGTCACATAGCTTGCAAGTGGCAGAGCTGTGATTTATACTCTGGCCTGTCTGACTCCAAAGCTAATCGTTTCATCGTGCCACCATTCTGGCTTGCCTAGAACAGGAGCACCAAAGGGATCATTTCTTGGAGATTTGCTTTAGAAGGACCAGACTTAGGAAGAGAAAAGAAGAAAATGAATACGTGTTTTAAAAAATTTATCCATATTTACTAATTTCTTTGTTAATCATCTCTTATTGTATCTTAGACCTCCTATTTGTTATTACTGTTCTTCCGAGTTAAATACGCCCCTTGATGAATATATTGGTCAAGGTTTAATCAGAAGGGAGAAACTACAGTCACTTGAGCAGGGAGAATTTATAATAAAGAATTACTAAACTATAATGAGGATTGGAGTAATAAAGGACTGGGTGTTAAGTAGCAAAGAGAGCTCTAAGGAGTGTGGGAATAGCAAGTATAAGAAGCAGCCAGCACCCCAGGGACTGAGATAAAAAGCCCAAGAATAAACCCCCTGAAATCCGACCTTGCTGGAGAGAATGTGGCCATGGCTCACTCAACAGCAGAGAAGTTTCTGTGGTGAAACTTGTGGAAATCTGTTCCAGGTAGCCAGGGAACCCTGTTCATCAGGAGTTGTCTCGCCAGAGGCACTTGGCTATGGCAGCACCTGAGGGAGGTGCTGGGGGGAGCTGCTGACTGCTCGGTATGCCGATCACCATGCCATGAGAGTCAGGCGCTGGAGAAGCTGGGCTGAGGGATCAAGGATTGGAACCTGGAAGGAAAACCCTTCTGCAGTATCTTCCCAGTGCCCTTTACTGACAAAACTTAATGTGGCCTCACCTGTGGTGGCGCAGTGGATAAAGCGTCGACCTGGAACACTGAGGTCGCCGGTTCGAAACTCTGGGCTTGCCTGGTCAAGGCACATATGGGAGTTAATGCTTCCTGTTTCTCCCCCTTCTCTCTCTGTTTTTTTTCTCTCTCTCTTTCTCTCCCCTGTCTAAAATGAATGAATAAAATCTAAAAACAACCACAACCACAACAAACACCTTAATGTGATGCCAACTGGCAAAGGAAAAGTGTTTCAAGAGCCTACCTCTACTTTTACAAAGCAGAAGAGATTTGGAGCTGAGTGACAATACCTTGATAACTAGCACAGCGAGGGTCTTCTGATGACACCTGTCTCAATTTTTGTCTGGAAGTGTCATCCCCATTCTCATTGGACATTTCTGCTGGGTGTACAATTTATTTTTTTCTCAGCCAGTGATGATATCATTCCACTGTCTTTTGGCTTTCATTGGGAAGTCACCTGTCAGTTTGCTCATTTTTTGTTTGTCTTTTTTATACCTGGTTATTTTAAAGGTCCTTTTTTTGCCTTTGGTGATTTTCAGATTCACTATGCTTAGAAGTAAATTTTGTTTTGATTAAGCTGTTTGAAATCTGCTGAATCTGAAGATTAATTTCTTCTTAGTCTTAAACAAGTCTCAGCCATCAGTCCTTCAAACAGTGCTTCTCTCCTTTTTCTCTTCTCTTTTTGAAACTGGTTAGATGTAAGTTAGAGCTTCTCCCTTTAGCCTCCGTGCCTCTTAACCTGTCTTTCTTTTCTTTCTTTCTTTTTTAAAATTTTACTTAGAAAATTAAGTTTAACAGGGTGACATTGATCAATAAGAGTACATAGGTTTCAGGTAAATGTTTCTTTCAATAGTATTTGAATTGTTTATTATATGTTATACCCATTACCCAAAGTCAAATCATTTTCTGTCACTGTATATTTGTTCCTCCTTACTCCCTCCCCCTCCCCTCCCCCACACCCCTTTCCCTTGGTAACCACTTCACTTCTATCTATGTCCATGAGTCTCAGTTTTATATCCCATCTATGTGTGAAATCATATAGTTCTTAGCTTTTTCTGATTTAATTATTTCACTCAGTATAATGTTCTCAAGGTCCATCCATGTTGTAAATGTCACTATTGTCATTTCTTATGACTGAGTAGTATTCCATTGTATATATGTACCACATCTTCTTTATTCAATTCTCTAACCTCTCTTCCTTTTTTATTTATTTTTTTGACAGAGACAGAGAGAGTCAGAGAGAGGGATAGATAGGGACAGACAGACAGGAAAGGGAAGAGATAAGAAGCATCAATTCTTCGTTGAGGCACCTTAGTTCATTGCTTTCTCATATGTGCCTTGACTAGGGGGCTACAGCACAGTGAGTGACCCCTTGCTCAAGCCAGGGACCTTGGGCTCAAGCCAGCAACCTTGGGTTTTAAGCCAGTGAACTTTGGGCTCAAGCCAGCTCAACCATGGGGTTGTGTCTATGATCCCACACTCGAGCCAGTGACCCTGCACTCAAGCTGGTGAGTTCCCCACTCAAGCTGGATGACCCTTGTTCAAGCCGGAGACCTTGGGGTCTCAAACTTGGGTCCTCTGCATCCCACTCTGACGCTCTATTCACTGCTCTATGGGCTCTTTAACCTCTCTTTCATATATTAATTTTTTTTTTTACTTTTATGCTGCATTTTTGCTATATTTTTTCAGATTTGCTTTAGAGTTGATGGAATCTCTTATTAGATGTGTCTAAAAATGTTACATTAATTGACTCTTAATTTCAACTATTATACTTTTTTGTCTTTTTAATCTGTTTGGTTATGTTTATAGTTTTCCTTACTCTTATTTTGAGTGTTATTTTTTACTTCTAAGCATATCAAACATGGTTTGTATTTTGTGTCTGTTAATCTTAATATCTGAAATCTTTATGGGTTATGATGAGGCTGATGCAGTTTCTACTGGCTTTTGTTTATGGTGTCATGTTTCTTTGTGTATTATGCTTTTTTGAGTGTATTACATATTTCTTGGAATGTTATCTACAGAAATTATTTAAGTCTGGGTTGAAGAAGAATATCTTCAAAAAGAATTTGTTTCTGACAGGCTCCTGGGGGTGCTACTGAAGCAGGGACATGTTTAAGTTATAGTCTCAGGTGAAGTTTTGTGGACAATCAGATAATAACAATTTAAGCCCCAAATCTTGATTATGATCTGGGTTTGTAGTTGCAATTCTCAGAAATTTTTATCTTTTTTACCTAGAAGCCAAGATCTGAGGTGGTCAATTAAAAAAAAAAATTATTGTTCTTTCTGGTAAGAGGGGTGGGCTGTTATTTCTACTTCACCATTTGAAGACATAGTACTCTGAGTCCCTAACATTATACAGAAGGTGGTCATTCTCTTGTTTAGCCTTCCCACTTTGGATGGGCCATAGTGTTGGTCTCTTGTTTCCTGTGCACTCCTGGGCCACAAATACTGAAGCTCAAGGTCATCTGGTTTTGCCAGATGCCTTCAAGAGAAAGTTGGTTTTAGTGATCTTTTAGGTTTCAAACACCTTTATATAATTTTTGACCTCTGAGAATTCTTTTTACTTTCTTCCTTACTCATTTATTCCCATATTTTATTTAGCATAGTCGGAGGGTTTGTCAGAACATCTAGTCTGCTACACTAAGAAACAGTAGTTTAAACTAGGCTAGATATAATGCCACATCTAGTCCTCACTAGATAGGACTATTAACTCAATTTCTTTTCAGCCCAGGAAATTGAGGCTCAAGAAATTTATGGAGTTAGTAAGCAGCACCCTTAAATCTCCATCTTTTGGTCCTACTTCATCCTTTGTTGTCCCCACCACACCGCTCTGGTTCCATGGTTTTCTCTTTTCATTTTAATGCAAATTCTAGACATCTTTGAGATTTGAGCTATTTCTTAAGTCCAGAGAATTGAGAATTCTGGAGGAGATGTACTTGACGAAACACAGTCCAGCTAGCTTCTCTTGAGGGTATCCGCTTTAATTGTGGTGAAAAACTCAGTAAGGACTGTTCGGACTGATGAAGCAGGGACATCATGGTTACCTCCCATCTGTCCCTGGAGGTCTGTGGGGAGGAAGGGAATGCAGTCTTCCCTGCAGAATATCTCCTACCCTATGTGGTTTATACTCTGTACTCTACAGTCCCTTTGGGAATAGTGTGCTCTGTAAGGAGAAATCCCTTTGTCTGACAAACCCCAACCCCTCCTCTCTATCTGCCCCTCCCGCCCAGTCCTCCCTGTGTCTTACCAGGGATTTTAGAATGAACTCCAGGGATTGAGTACTTGTGTCAAACAGACTTCAACATTGGAAACGTCAGAAGTACACACCGTGCACTTCTTCCAGACTTGGAAAGAACTGGGACCAATTAGAAGTGAACTTTTAAGAGAAATGAACATCTTGCATGCCAGCTTTTAGCTGAATGTCACTGCAATTGCCTGAATTGTAACTATCAGGAAAAAAATGCATTCTAATTATGGAAATGCCATTAGAAAGAGTTCCTTCTGCCTGGAACCAGCTTAAAGAATGACTACCACCCACTCTCTACCTCTACTTTATCTCTCAACAAAATTCTATATTGCAGTGGGAAAGAAAGATTATGTGCTGTAGTGAAAATAGAATTTGTACTATACAGAATCTAAGTTTGGATCCTAACTCCATATATTGGTTACGCAACCTTAGGCAAAACAATTGACTGCTCTGATCCTCAGTTTCCACATCTATAAAATGAGGATAATTATACCTACTCTATGAGGGTGTCAGGATTAAATGAGATCACATATGCGATGTATGGTAGACCTAGACTGCTACATATTGGATTGCAAAATTGAGTGGGTGGAGATGGAGAGACAAGGACAATTATCTTAAGACTGAAAAGAGAGCTTTGATACAAATAATAACTGACATGGTTACTAATTTAAACATTTATTCACTCCAGTGATCTCGACACATTCATTTAGAAGTAGGGACCCACACAATCATTTAGATATCATCTTTTGGCGCCTGCAGGCATGGGTCAGGGGTGGCAAACTCCATGTAGGAGGAGATGAAGATACTTAGAACTCTATCTTCCCATAACATCTTGTCATTGGGAAGATTTCCATTCCTTGATCTTGCTGCTATCTCGTCTGACCTCATGCCATGGCAGAGTAGTTCCCACCTGCAATTCTCAAATCCTGGCAATTTGGGATCAATCTTTTCCAACAGGTGGAAATTGGGCCCTGATGACTGGAAAAAGCAGATTTATTGCAAAGAGTTTCACAGATCTATATGCTCACCAATCATTGCTTAGAGACAGGCATTATCTTGAAATTATGCATTTACTTATGTTGTGACTATGTAGATGCACTTAAGAAAAAGAAAATGCTTAAAGGCAGTAGTAGATTCAGAAAAGCCTTTTGGAATTTTATTTTCTCGGTCAATGAATACTAAAAGTACAACCATTGCATATGGTTGTGGGTCTGAGAATTTTTTATATTTCATTTGAAAAGATCAGAAATGACCAGGGACCTGAAGAAAGACTGACATCTTGGTGGGCTGATGCCCTCTGCACTCTTCCATTTCCTCAATCTGTCGGGCCAGTGTTGAAGAGGATGATAGAGTCATCTCTACCTGCTAGAGAGGCATCTCTCTGAAGGACAACTATGACCCAGCTATGCCTCCAGTTGGTTTTCCCTGGATCCTGTGGAGGGCTCAGTAGCTGTGTGTTAAGTACTTGGACCTAAACACCTTAGTCCCAGCCCCTGTCAGTTGTCTTTGTGCTGTGAGACTGGTCATAGTGACAGTGGTGGCTCAGGGACAGACAAGAAGGGCAGGGAAAAGGAAAAGGAAAAGAATAAGAGGCTGGAGCTCAGAGGAGCAAGATGAGGATAGGCTGGATGAGGAGGGGGTGAGCAAAACCAAACTGTAGAGAATGGTGACCAAGGGTTCTCACTCAGTAACTCCTGGGAGAATAACTTAAAAGAGACTAAATTACAGGGTGATCCAGCCTCCATATTTTATCCTTTTAACCTACTTTCTTTCCCTTTTCTCCTCTCTCCTTCTCTCTTCTATTCCTGTGGAGGCATGCTTTTCCTAAGACTTATCCCAGCCTGGCCTGTGGTGGCACAGTGGATAAAGCATCGACCTGGAAATGCTGAGGTCGCCGGTTCGAAACCCTGGGCTTGCCTGGTCAAGGCACATATGGGAGTTGATGCTTCCAGCTCCTCCCCCTGTCTCTCTCTCCTCTCTGTCTCTCTCTGTCTCTCTCTCTCTCCTCTCTAAAATGAATAAATAAAAATAAAAAAAATTAAAAAAAAAGACTTATCCCATCACCATGGCTTTGTGTCCCACCCTTTTCATATTTACCATAGCCTCACTCTTTCAGTGATCACTTGACTCTTTCATATCTTCTCTCCTTCATAATTTTTTTCCTAAATATGTAATCATTGTGCATGAAGTCATACCCTTCATCTTATCTCTTTCTTTTCCTTCATAACCAACTATCTGGAAAGACCAGCTTACTGTCTTCTCATGCCTGATCTACTTCTTTCCCATTTATTCCCCAACTTAGAGTAGGAAAAAGAAAAGAATAAGAGGCTGGAGCTCAGAGGAGCAAGCATCTGTGCCCACACTCCACTCAACTTGCTCTGGGAGATGCCAGTGTCCTCCTCACCATCAGACCAAGCAGAACATTTTCTTTTTTTTTTTTTTTTTTAATAACTTTTTATTAATGGTAATGGGATGACATTGATAAATCAGGGTACATATATTCAAAGAAAACATGTCTAGGTTATTTTGTCATCAAATTATGTTGCAAACCCCTCGCCCAAAGTCAGATTGTCCTCCGTCACCCTCTATCTAGTTCTCTGTGCCCCTCCCCCTCCCCCTAACTCTCTCCCTCCCTCCCTCCCATGTCCTCCCTCCCCCCCCCCCTTGGTAACCACCACACTCTTGGGCTATGGACTTTTGTATGTTAATTTTGTATCCTGCGACCTTACTGTATTGGTTTATTGTTTCTAATAATCTTTTTGTGGAGTCCTTCGGATTTTCGATGTATAGGATCATATCATCAGCAAAAAGTGATAGCATTACTTCTTCTTTTCCGATATGGATGCCTTTTATTTCTTTGTCTTGTCTGATTGCTCTGGCCAGAACTTCTAGCACCACGTTGAATAAGAGTGGAGAGAGTGGACAACCCTGTCTTGTTCCTGATTTAAGGTAGAAAGTCCTCAGTTTTATGCCGTTTAATAGGATGTTGGCTGATGGTTTATCATATATGGCCTTTATCATGTTGAGATATTTTCCTTCTATACCCATTTTGTTGAGAGTCTTAAACATAAAATTGTGTTGTATTTTATCAAAAGCCTTTTCTGCATCTATTGATAAGATCATGTGGTTTTTGTTCTTTGTTTTGTTGATATGGTGTATTACGTTAACCGTTTTGCGTATGTTGAACCATCCTTGAGATTCTGGGATGAATCCCACTTGATCATGATGTATTATTTTTTTAATATGTTGTTGTATTTGGTTTGCCAGTATTTTGTTTAGTATTTTAGCATCTGTATTCATTAGAGATATTGGTCTGTAGTTTTCTTTCTTTGTGCCATCCTTGCCAGGTTTTGGTATGAGGGTTATGTTGGCCTCATAAAATGTGTTTGGAAGTATTGCTTCTTCTTCAATTTTTTGGAAGACTTTGAGTAGAATAGGAACCAAGTCTTCTTTGAATGTTTGATAGAATTCACTAGTATAACCGTCTGGGCCTGGACTTTTATTTTTGGGGAGATTTTTAATAGTTTTTTCTATTTCCTCCCTGCTGATTGGTCTATTTAGGCTTTCTGCTTCTTCATGACTCAGTCTAGGAAGGTTGTATTGTTCTAGGAATTTATCCATTTCTTCTAGATTGTTGTATTTGGTGGCATATAATTTTTCATAGTATTCTACAATAATTCTTTGTATATCTATGATGTCTGTGGTGATCTCTCCTCTTTCATTTTGGATTTTATTTATTTGAGTCCTGTGTCTTTTTTCCTTGGTGAGTCTTGCCAAGGGTTTGTCAATTTTGTTGATCTTTTCAAAGAACCAGCTCCTTGTTTTATTGATTTTTTCTATAGTTTTTCTGTTCTCTATTTCATTTATTTCTGCTCTGATTTTTATTATCTCCTTTCTTCGGCTGGTTTTGGGTTGTCTTTGTTCTTTTTTTTCTAGTTCCTTAAGGTGTGAAGTTAAGTGGTTTACTTCGGCTCTCTCTTGTTTGTTCATATAGGCCTGAAGTGATATGAACTTTCCTCTTATTACTGCTTTTGCTGCATCCCAGAGATTCTGATATGTCGTATTTTCATTTTCATTTGTCTGTATATATCTTTTGATTTCTGCGCTTATTTCTTCTTTGACCCATTTATTTTTTAGAAGTATGTTGTTTAGTTTCCACATTTTTGTGAGTTTTTCCCCCTCTTTTTTGCAGTTGAATTCTAGTTTCAAGGCTTTATGATCAGAAAATATGCTTGGTACAATTTCAATTTTTCTAAATTTTCTGATATTGTCTTTGTGGCCCAACATATGGTCAATTCTTGAGAATGTTCCATGTACACTAGGGAAAAATGTATACTCTGTCGCTTTGGGATGTAATGTCCTGTAGATGTCGATCATATCCAGGTATTCTAGTATTTCGTTTAAAGCCACTATATCTTTATTGATTCTCTGTTTGGATGACCGATCTAGAACTGTCATCGGTGTATTGAGGTCTCCAAGTATGATTGTATTTTTGTTAGTTTTTGTTTTAAGGTCAATAAGTAGCTGTCTTATATATTTTGGTGCTCCTTGGTTTGGTGCATATATATTAAGGATTGTTATGTCTTCTTGATTCAACTTCCCCTTAATCATTATGAAATGACCATTTTTGTCTCTGAGTACTTTTTCTGTCTTGTAGTCAGCATTATTAGATATGATTATTGCTACGCCTGCTTTTTTTTGGGTGTTGTTTGCTTGGAGTATTGTTTTCCAGCCTTTCACTTTGAATTTGTTTTTATCCTTGTTGCTTAGATGTGTTTCTTGTAGGCAGCATATAGTTGGATTTTCTTTTTTAATCCATTCTGCTACTCTGTGTCTTTTTATTGGTAAGTTTAATCCATTTACATTTAGTGTAATTATTGACACTTGTGGGTTCCCTACTGCCATTTTATAAATTGCTTTCTGTTAGTTTTGTATCTAGTTTGATTCTTCTCTTTTGTTTTTCTATCATTTGTTTTTGTTTGTTTGTGTTCCATACTTCTTTCCTCTGTTGCTACCTTTTTTAAGTCAAGTGTTTTTGTGGTGGTTTTTTTAAGGGTGGTTACCATTAAGTAATGAAAAGGGTACCTACCATATTCATTGTAGTACCCTATCTTATAAGTATTTCTGCACTTCATCATCCTTTGCTACTGTTAATCTCCATCCTCTCCCCCCCTTTTTTTCCTTTGTTGTCACAGTTTAAATTTGGTTTTATTGTGTTCTTGGTGGAGCTGTTACTTGTGGTGTTGTTTTCTTTTGTTCTTTGAATCTGGTTGGAGAACCACCCTTAGTATTTCCTGGAGTGGGGGCTTTCTGTTGATAAATTCTCTCATCTTTTCTGTATTTGTGAATGTTTTTATATCTCCTTCATACTTGAAGGATAGCTTTGATGGGTATAGTATTCTTGGCTGAAAGTTCCTCTCTTTCAGGGCTTTAAATATTGGGGTCCACTCTCTTCTAGCTTGTAGAGTTTCTGCTAAGAAATCTGATGATAATCTAATAGGCCTTCCTTTATATGTTGTACTCTTCTTTTCCCTGGCTGCCTTGAGAATTTTTTCTTTGTCATTGGTTTGTGTCATCTTTATTATGATGTGCCTTGGAGTGGGTTTGTTGGGGTTAAGAAAACTTGGTGTTCTGTTTGCTTCTTGAATTTGAGGCTTTAGTTCCTTCCACAGGCTTGGGAAGTTCTCGTCTATTATTTGTTTGAGTATATTCTCCATTCCATTTTCTTTCTCTTCTCCCTCTGATATACCTATTATTCTTATGTTATTCTTTCTGATGGAGTCAGACAATTCCTGTAGGGCTTTCTCGTTTTTTATTATTTTTGAGTCTCTTTCTTCTTCTCTCTGTTGTGCCTCAAGTTGTTTGTCTTCTATTTCACTAATCCTATCTTCAATCTGGGCTGTTCTGTTAGCTAAGCTTGTTACCTCGTTTTTCAGCTCGTGAATTGAGTTTTTCATTTCTGTTTGATTTGTTTTTATAGTTTCAATTTCCTTGGTAATATATTCTTTGTGTTCATTGAGTTGTTTTCTGATCTCCCTATATTGCCTTTCTGTGTTTTCTTGTATATCTCTGAGTATTTTTAAGATTTCTATTTTAAAATCTCTGTCATTTAGCTCCAAGGCTTCCAATATGTTAAGTCTTTTCTCCATAGATTTTTCCACATCTATTTGTGTTACCTCTCTTTCTTTTGTATCCATAATATTCAATTTCCTCTTTTTTATCGGCATCTGAGGGTGGTCTTATTGATAGCACTAATTAGAATTAATAAAGAGTAAAAAGTAAAAAAAAAAAAAAAAAAAAAGGGTAAAACACCCCACAAAAAAAAACAGTAATAATTTATTATTTCCCCCTTTTTTTCTCTCTTCTCTTTCCCTCCTCTCCCCTCCTCAGGGAAATATCGTGCCTATAATGGAGGGCCTGATTTGGGGTGAAGAGTTCAAGGGGCAAAAAAAAAGGGAGTAGGGACCTACTAAATGCAAAAAAAAAAAAAAAAAAAGGAAGAAAATCTTAGACAAGCATAAGATGATTTGCTTGTAAGTGATGGTCAACTAAGAGATATAATGAGAGGGATAAGAGGGAACCAGAAAAAAGGACCAAAAAAGAATAATAAAGAAGAAAAAATAAAAATAATAAGTAAAAATCTGTTGTATTAAGTGGATCGAAGACTAAATACAATGGAGACCTTGGGTTGAGAGGACCCAAAATGCCACAAAAATAAACAAACAAGAAAAAAAAAAAAAAAGAAAAGCAAAAAAGAGAAATAAAGCCAAAAAAAAGCCTTGAGTCCCAAATTAACTAATTTGTTCGTGATTGAGTATTATATGGGAGGAAAGTAAAATGAGAAAAGAAAAAACGAATAGAAAGGAAAAAATAAGAAAAAGAGAAAAAGAAAGGAAGAAATAAAATAGGAAGAGAAAAAAACAAAATAAAGCAAGACAAAAAACAAAACAAAAAAGAGAGAGTGAGAGTTAAGTGTTTTGGAGTATAATCTTAAAGGAGGGTGAGGATGAAGAAGAAAAATAAAATGCAACACTCATGAGTAGTGTAGTTCAAGAAAGGGGAAGCATAAGATGGGCAGAGAATAGAAGGACCGAGGTGGAGGAAATAAAGGCAAAAAGATAGAAGAAACAAACAACAACAAAAAAAAATTAGTGGATCAAGTTGTAAAGTCTGTGGGTTTTTCTTGATTTTGAGAGGTTAACTTCTTCCTTTTTCTTTTCTCTCCCTCTTCCTGGTCAGTGACTCTGTACCCCAGGCTCTGCCCCTGTGTCACTCTTAGGTAGGGATTTGCAGTTGATGGGATTCTATGGCAATGTCATATAATTGGCTTTAGTCTTGCTGGAAGTAAAGGCTTGTTGGCGTTTGCAAGGTTCAACGATGAGAGAGTTTGCTTTCCTGGATTCTCTCTCCTAGTCCCCCCTTTCTGAATTAGCAGCCTGGTGATCCAGCTATAAGGCTGCAACTGCTTCTGCCTGGGGAGTAAGAGGCTCAAAGAGCTGGGAAATCCCCACTCTATCCCCACTCAGTGCAAGGCTTTGGGAAAGGCTCTGAGAGTCAGGGCCTCCAGTGTAATCAGGTGGTGGTGGGAGTCAATTGTTGTCAAGGTGACTGTTCAGCGCCTATCATTTAGTTGGACCTCTCAACCCAGGCTTTCCACACTTTGTAGCCTGTTTTTGCAGGGAAGAAGAGGCACTAGTCTCTGCTTACGACTAGTGTAGTATAGACCTTATTATCTGCCAAGTCCTTCTTGTTAGCGTTTATCCCTGAATATGGAGGCTCTATCAATCAGAAGTTGCCCCCGCCCCTTTAGCGAGAGGCACTAAAAAATATCACGCCTCTTGTCTTGGATCGCTGAACTGAGAGAGATCTTATCAATTAGAACCGAGGGTGCGCAGATTTCATGGGTTAAGCTAATTTCAGTGATTGGGTCGCAGCTGTGTTTCCGAAGGTATTTTAGGCTGCCTGTGCGCGCCCCTCCCCCAACGCTTGATTGTTAGCTTGAATGGCTGGGTGAGGTGCCCCGCCCACAGAGAGAATCTCCCAAGCCTCTCCCGCTCGCCCTGCCGCTGGACCGCACCAGGCACAGGATAATGGAGCCCCCTGGGTGTGCGGGCCAGCAGGGCGCCCTGGGCGCGTGGAATGCCCAAGGCACGCGCGTGAATGGGGCGCTCCTGGCACCGGTGGCCGGCGACCCCCACTCGCAGTGTGCGGGCCGCTGGGAATATCAGCGGTGCTCAACCGGACCGGGTGCGCGCGGCTGCTCGCAGCGGCAGCTCGTGGCGGCCGCTCGCGGTGGCGGTTCGCGGCGGCGGCTCGCGGGGGCTCGCGGTGGTGGCTCGCGTCGGCCGCTCGCAGCGGCTCGCTCGCAGCGGCTCGCGGTTCCCAAGTATATGGGCTGACTCACCGCAGGCGCACTCCCTCGCGGCTTGAATGAATGCCCCTGCGGTAGCTTCCTCCACACCCTCGTCTCTCAGATTCAAGTGATAACAGTCCTTTTGCTTTCAGTTTGTGTGGAACTCCGGAATGCTCCAAGGATAAATTTTTCTGTTTCTAGTTGATAAATTTGTTGTTATTTAGGGGAGAGCTGTCAGATGCGCTTCTCACGGCGCCATTTCCGTGACATCACCAAGCAGAACATTTTCAATCCTTATATCTTTGAGTCTTTCTGGAGCATTAAACTTCCTCAGCTTCTTTAAGGTCTCCTCTTCATGAAACCCATTGACTCTCAAGCCATGGTGGTCTTGAGGGCTCTGAGTTTGCCTTTCCTCTCATTTTACTCCACTCCATTTCCAGAAAGTCGGCAGCTTTAACGGTAACAATGTCTCCAGCTCTGACCTTTATCTTGAACTCTGAACTCTTGTACAATCACCAACTGGACAGTTCCTCTCAGCTGTCCCACTGGCACTGCAGACTTAGCTTAAACTGAAACTTGTCGCTGCTAGTTGACTGGATCCCTGCCCTCCTGAGTATGTTGTGACAATCCCATCCATTCAGTTACTAAGACTAGAAATGCACAATCAACCCTGACTCTTTGCTATGGACTGAATTGTGTCCCTATTCTCCCCTCCTCCCAATTCAAATGTTGAATCCCTAAGCCTTAGAACTACCATATCCAGAGATAGAGTCTTTAGGAGATAATTAAGGCTAAGGGTGGCAATCTCTGAGAACTGTGGCTTCATAAAAAGAGGACATGTGAGTAAACAGCAAAAAATTTGGCTCTCTGCAAGCCAAGAAGAGATCTCTCACCAGGAACTGACCCTGCTGGACCTTTGTTTTGAGGCTTTTGACCAACTTAGAATTGGCTTGATGACCTCTCTGCCTACTGAACAGAGATTGTGCTCAATCTTCCTTTGTTGTGTCGGAATAGTGAGAAACAGATGTTTTGTCACACAATTAAGTAGCCAAATCAGGGAGCATTTGTTTTAAAGCCAGCCACCGCACAGAGACCTAAGTCAGTCAAATCATATGGCCCCGAACACAGTTTGGGGCCAGGTTTCATTTTATTTATTTATTTATTTTTAAATTTTCTTTTCTTTTCTTTCTTTCTTTCTTTCTTTCTTTCTTTCTTTCTTTCTTTCTTTCTTTTTTTTTTTTTTGTATTTTTCTGAAGTTGGAAATGGGGAGGCAGTGAGATAGACTCCTGCATGCGTCCAACGGGGATCCACCCGGTATGCCCACCAGGGGGCGATGCTCTGCCCATCTTGGGCGTTGCTCTGTTGCAACCAGGGCCATTCTAGCACCTGAGGCAGACGCCATGGAGCCATCCTCAGCGCCCAGGCCAACTTTGCTCCAATGGAGCCTTGGCTGCGGGAGGGGAAGAGAGAGACAGAGAGGAAGGAGAGGGGGAGGCTGATGGAGAAGCAGATAGGCGCTTCTCCTGTGTGCCCTGGCCGGGAATCAAACCCAGGACTCCTGCACACCAGGCCGACGCTCTACCACTGAGCCAACCGGCCAGGGCCTGGGGCCAGCTTTTAAAGACAAAATCACATACTGGTTGGGGTATGGAAAGGAGGGGGAGCCCAGGGAAGCATGGTACAAAAGCAATAAAACGTTCATTAATTTCGCTAACAAGCTCATTAAATCTTACTGTCTTGCTACAATGTTTATCTATAGGATCATGTAAAGCCAGTAGCCAGGGCTGCCATCACAGCAGCCTGGCCCATGCAGGTTCGCATTGAATTCGGACAGTCGGTAAAGAAACAATGGAGCCAAGAACTAACTGACGGGCCATCATCTTTAATTCTAGCTTGCACCCAGCGGGCAAGTAAAAACACACACTGGGCTCCAAAACCCACTCACATTCAGTGCTCACAAAGCTACTGTCTTATCCGAGTTTCCTAGAATCAAAGGTTTCTAGCTCACCAGACTTATTCACCTCTGTTCCCCATCTCCTTCCTTCTCCCTGCACAAACTATGCACAAACTGGCTTCTCACTTAGCACTCCGCCATCTTGGCTGCTTCTCCTGGCCTCCTCCACGTGGCCTTTCTCTGCTGTTCTCTCTGCTCTCTCCTCTAATGCTAATCTCAAGAACCAAGAGCAAGCTCCTGTTCTGCCCTCATTTTATAGGTAGAAATCAAAACCTTTAATCCAATATACAAAATAGGGAAGTCTCTAATACAAAGTCACTTATCTAGGCATGATTGGATTGTACCATCCCACATCAAAAAGGGTGGGAAAGGCTTAGTCGTAAAACAAAGCCCCAGGCTATAAGGATCCTGCCTGCCCACAGCCCACCCCCAACACACTTTAATATCATCTGGGCGACGGCTTCCATGTGGGCAGCGTCATCTTTAACAAAGTGAGCATAATATATTTTATCTGCCCAACAGATCAATTTAAAGAAAAAAATATTTCTATACACTAAGACCATAAGCTTTGAAGATGATAACACAGTAGTGATAAATGTTTTGCATGCTTAAAACATTTCTAAACATTCTAGGATTTATGGCCGACCCCTGACACATCTGCAATTTGGTGAAACTAACTTCAAGGTAGCGGGTAGGGAGTTTTAGACCTAAGTAAGTTCTGGGGTTACTTAGAGTTTAAGATGGAAGAGAAGCTAAATGAAGTACCTATGCTAAGAGCCTTTTTAAAGTTACCTATTGCTAAAAGCCTTTTTTTTTTTCTTCTGTATTTCGCCTTCACCAGTATCCTAGGAGTCCCTTTGCTTCTCACTTGTATCCTGATTTTGGTGTGCCATATCCTCCAGTAACTTTCCAGGAAACAGTTCATAGGAGGTGGTTTTTTGTTTTCACTTGGCAAGTCTCTAAATGTTTCTATTCCACTATTACATTTATTTTGTATTTTGAATAAGTATAGCATTCTGAGTTGAAAATTGTCTTCCCTCGGTATTTTGATGGCGTTGCTTTATTTAATTATTTTTTAGATTTCAGAATTTTTGTTGGGAAGTCTCCTGTCAATCGTTTTAATCCATTTTTTTGTAATATTTTTTCCCCTAGTCTCTTCAAGTTTTTAAGGTATTTTATTTGGCCCCAGGTTTCTAAAATTTTCCTTCTATGCTTTATAGTGACTCTATTTTTCTCCATTGTGCTGGGTGCTCAATGAACCCTTTCATTATGGAAACCCCTGTCCTTCAGCTCTAGGATATTTTCTTGAAAAAACCATTTTCTTAAACATTTTTCTCCCTTCATTTTCTCTCCTTTATACTATGTTGTGTAGATAATGACGTCTCAGAGACCATGGGGCATGCACTGAGGGACCTAGGGGAGACAGCCTCACAATCCCCTATACAGGTTTCAGGAGATGGCCCTGACCTCCAGTCCTTACAGGTATTTATTGGTACATGCAAATTGAAGCAGGGACAAGAATGAGGAAGTCAGGAAGCAGAGAAGAGGATGAGGAGAAGAGAATGAGGAAGTCAGGAAGGGGAACTTCTTTAGAGCAGACAAAAGGGCAAAGGAAGTAGCTCAAATGTCCCCACTTATTGATTAATTAGAATTGCTAATTTTATCCCTATTATGCTGTGTTCAGCACAGTACTGCATTCAGTACTTTTGTCAGTAGGCTCTGTGGCCTTTGCCTCAGGGCATTAAACTCTGTCACTGTTTTATGTTCCTGCTCAGGGCCTCTACAATACTAGAATTCCTATTTTTCTAGCTACTGGATTTTCTTAGCTGACCCTCTAATTTTTAAATCTTCTCCCTTTCATTTTTTATTTCCTTATATTTTTGCTGTACTGAATTTTATCTTCTGGCCCTTGTATTTAATCTTTTATTTCTGCTCACAGGTTTCTGTTAATTTCCAAGAACTCTTTTGTTGCTGTTGTTTTCTGAATATGACTTTATAATAACTTCTTGTTGTAATTCAGTGTATTCAAAATCTTCACATACCTCTCTAAGGTAATTATCAATAGATACGTGGATGTTTTCTTTTTCCTGAATGGTCTTTTGGTCAAATAAGTTTGTAAATATGATGATATGTTTGGTTGCTTTGGGTGTGGGAGACAAGCTGTAAGCTTGCAAAGTCATTATCGCCTAAGGCTTAGTTTTAAGATTAAGCCTTTCCCTCTCTTCTAATATTGAGGTCTTCTCAAAACTAAGCTTTTTCCCACACCCTTGACTGTTGCATAATAGGGGGTGGTGCACTCTTATGAGGAATCCCGTTTATCAGTGGTCCCCAACCTTTTTTGGGCCACGGACCAATATAATGTCAGAAAATATTTTCACGGACCAGCCTTTAGGGTGGGACAGATAAATGTATCACATGACCGAGACAAGCGTCAAGAGTGAGTCTTAGTCGGATGTTACAGAGGGAATCTGATCTTCTTTAAAAAATAAAACATTGTTCAGACTTAAATATAAATAAAATGTAAATAATGTAAGTTATTTATTCTTTCTCTGTGGACCGGAACCAAATGGCTCACAGACTAGTACCGGTCCACAGCCTGGGGGTTGAGGACCACTGCCATTTATGCCTCAGATAAGAGGCATTGTATCAGAGACTTTCTTATTTGTATATTGGCTTAAAGGCTTTAATTTTCTACACTATAAAATGGAGCAGACTGGGGCTCTTGCTCTCTTGGTTCCTGCTATCAGTATTGCAGAGACCTCCCTGATCCCTTGTCCTCTATGGTAAAAGCAAGTTTTCTGCTTTTCCTTTGGCTTCTCTCGTGGCTTGCCTGTCTTGGTAAGACACCAATAAACAGAATGGCCCACCATCCTCCGACTCTGCCATTTCTTTACTGTCTGCCAGAATTCAATGACAACCTGCATTTGAATGGCCATGATGGCGGTTCCTGGCCATACAGTCTTTTTTCATTAAATTGCTTTTTTCCCTTTATGTTAATTTATTTCCATGGTGGAAGCATTCCTTACGTGTTTGGTGGTCCTGTCTGTCTACCTTTGTCTATTCATGGTTGGAACTCACCAACTTGTGGCCTCAACCTAGGGTAGGTTTGCTGGATTATTTAGTTGTATCCCTTGCTGTAATAGGTTTATGCCTTCTTCTTGGACTGGTCAGGTGTAAAGCCAGTAGCTGCAGCCACCATCACAGCTGCCTGGCCCATGCAGGTTCTCATTTAATTTGGACAGATGGTAATGAAAAAATGGAGCCAAGAACTGGTGGGCCATCATCTTTATCCTAGATTGCACCTGGTGGGCAAGAAATACACACAGTGGGAAAACACTTCCCTTTCCAGTCAGGGCTCCCAAAGCCACTGACTTATTCGAGTTTCCTAGAATCAAAGGTTTCTACCTCACCAGCCTTATTCACCTCTGTTCCCTTCTCTTTCTCTCTGCACACACTCTGCACAAACTGGCTTCTCCTTCAGCACTTTGCCATCTTGGCTGCTTCTCTGCTCCTCAATGTGGCCTTTCTCTGCTCTCTTCCTCTGCCCCATTTTATAGTGTAGAAATCAAAACCTTTAATCCAATATACTAACAAGGAAGTCTCTGATACAAAGTCACTTATCTGAGGCATAATAGGATTCCTCATGGGAGTGCAGCACCCCACATCATGCAACAGTCAAGGGTGTGGGGAAAAGCTTAGTCTTAAAACTAAGCCTTAGGCTATAACAACCCTACCTACTTACAGCTTGTCCCCCACACCCAATGCAAACTCTAAGTGAGCAAACATATACATCATAAAACAAACTTATTTGAGCAACATCAGGTTTCCTGGAGAAGTATCTCCCAGTCTCCTACCTGAAGGGGATGAGTCTGGCTTAACAGCAATTACTGGAGTCCATGTGGAGATGCAGGTTAAAAGTCTCAATGTTCAATATGCAGACACTCTGATTTTAGTACCATGTCCCTGGTTTCAGCTAGACTTGGTGTCCTTTAGTCTAGAGATCCAACACCTGTGTTGTTCAGTACAGTAGCCTCCAGCCACATGGGACTCTTAGCAGGTAAAATGTGGCTGGTGTAACTGAGGAACTCAATTTTTTATTTTAGTTAATTTTTAAAAAAATCCATACTTTATTTGATATTGGGAAACTTTTATATACTTTGGAACAATTTGAATTAATTTTTTAAAATAAATTTTTATTAATGTTAATGGGGTGACATTAATAAATCAGGGTACATATATTCAAAGAAAACATGTCCAGGTTATCTTGTCATTCAATTATGTTCATACCCATCGCCCAGAGTAAGATTGTCCTCTGTCATCCTCTATCTAGTTTTCTTTGTGCCCCTCCCCCTCCCCCTTCCCCTCTCCCTCCTTCTCTCCTGCGTCCTCCCCCCCCCCCCACCCTTGGTAACCACCACACTCTTGTCCATGTCTCTTAGTCTCGTTTTTATGTCCCACCAATGTATGGAATCATGTAGTTCTTGTTTTTTTCTGATTTACTTATTTCACTCCGTATAATGTTATCAAGATCCCACCATTTTGTTGTAAATGATCCGATTTCATCATTTCTTATGGCTGAGTAGTATTCCATAGTGTATATGTGCCACATCTTCTTTAACCAGTCTTCTATTGAAGGGCTTTTTGGTTGTTTCCATGTCTTGGCCACTGTGAACAATGCTGCAATGAACATGGGGCTGCATGTGTCTTTACATATTAATGTTTCTGAGTTTTGGGGGTATATACCCAGTAGAGGGATTGCTGGGTCATAAGGTAGTTCTATTTTCAGTTTTTTGAGGAACCACCATACATTCTTCCATAATGGTTGTACTACTTTACAGTCCGACCAACAGTGAATGAGAGGTCCTTTTTCTCCACAGCCTCTCCAACACTTGCTATTACCTGTCTTGTTGATAATAGCTAATCTAAGAGGTGTGAGGTGGTATCTCATTGTAGTTTTGATTTGCATTTCTCTAATACTAATGAAGATGAGCATCTTTTCATATATCTGTTGGCCATTTGTATTTCTTCCTGGGAGAAGTGTCTGTTCATGTCCTCTTCCCATATTTTTATTGGATTGTTTGTTTGTTTGTTGTTGAGTTTTATGAGTTCTTTGTATATTTTGGATATTAGGCTCTTATCTGAGCTGTTGTTTGAAAATATCATTTCCCATTTAGTTGGCAGTCTGTTTATTTTGTTGTCAGTTTCTCTTGCTGAGCAAAAACTTTTTAGTCTGATGTAGTCCCATTCATTTATCTTTGCCTTCACTTCTCTTGTCTTTGGAGTCAAATTCATAAAATGTTCTTTAAAACCCAGGTCCATGAGTTGAGTACCTATGTCTTCTTCTATGTACTTTATTGTTTCAGGTCTTATATTTAGGTCTTTAAAAATCCATTTTGAATTAATTTTAGTACATGGGGACAAGCTGTAGTCGAGTTTCATTCTTTTGCATGTGGCTTTCCAGTTTTCCCAACACCATTTATTGAAGAGGCTTTCTTTTCTCCATTGTGTGTTGTTGGCCCCTTTATCAAAAATTATTTGACCATATATATGTGGTTTTATTTCTGGACTTTCTATTCTGTTCTATTGGTCTGAGTGTCTATTTTTCTGTCAATACCATGCTGTTTTGATTGTCGTGGCCCTATAATATAGTTTGAAGTCAGGTATTGTAATGCCCCCAGCTTCATTTTTTTTCCTTAGGATTGCTTTGGCTATTCGGGGTTTGTTATAGTTCCATATAAATCTGATGATTTTTTGCTCCATTTCTTAAAGAATGTCATAGGAATTTTGATGGGAATTGCATTAAATTTTTAAATTGCTTTGGGTAATATGGCCATTTTGATTATATCTATTCTTCCTATCCAAGAACAAGGAATATTTTTCCATCTCATTGTGTCTTTTTTGATTTTTCTTAACAATGCTTTGTAGTTTTCGTTATATAGGTCCTTTACATTCTTTGTTATGTTTATTCCTATGTATTTTATTTTTTTTGTTGCAATCGCGAAGGAGATTATTTTTTTGAGTTCGTTTTCTAATATTTCATTGTTGGCATATAGAAAGGTTACGTATGTTAATTTTGTATCCTGCGACCTTACTGTATTGGTTTATTTTTTCTACTAATATTTTTGTGGAGTCCTTCGGGTTTTTGATGTATAGGATCATATCATCTGCAAAAAGTGGTACCTTTACTTCTTCTTTTATGATATGGATGCCTTTTATTTCTTTTGTCTGATTGCTCTGGCCAGAACTTCTAGCACCACATTAAATAAGAGTAGAGGGAGTGGACAACCCTGTCTTGTTCCTGATTTAAGGGGGAAAGTCCTCAGTTTTATGCCATTTAATATGATGTTGGTTGATGGTTTATCATACATGGCCTTTATCGTGTTGAGATATTTTCCTTCTATACCCATTTTGTTGAGTGTCTTAAAAATAAAGGTGTGTTGTATTTTATCGAATGCCTTTTCTGCATCTATTGATACGATCATGTGTCTTTTGTTCTTTGTTTTGTTGATATGGTGTATTACGTTAACCGTTTTACATATGTTGAACCATCCTTGAGATTCTGGGATGAATCCCACTTGAGCATGATGTATTATTTTTTTAATATGTTGTTTTATTCGATTTGCCAGTATTTTGTTTAGTATTTTAGCATCTGTATTCATTAGAGATATTGGTCTGTAGTTTTCTTTTTTTGTATCGTCCTTGCCTGGTTTCAGTATGAGGGTTATGTTGGCCTCATAAAATGTGTTTGGAAGTATTGCTTCTTCTTCAATTTTTTGGAAGACTTTGAATAAAATAGGAACCAAGTCTTCTTTGAATGTTTGATAGAATTCACTAGTATAACCATCTGGGCCTGGACTTTTATTTTTGGGGAGATTTTTAATAGTTTTTTCTATTTCCCCCCTGCTATTTGGTCTGTTTAGGCTTTCTGCTTCTTCATGACTCAGTCTAGGAAGGTTGTATTGTTCTAGGAATTTATCCATTTCTTTTAGATTGTTGAATTTGGTGACATATAGTTTTTCATAGTATTCTACAATAATTCTTTGTATATCTATGATGTCTGTGGTGATTTCTCCTCTTTCATTTTGGATTTTATTTATGAGTCCTTTCTCTTTTTCCTTTGTGAGTCTTGCCAAGGGTTTGTCAATTTTGTTGATCTTTTCAAAGAACCAGCTCCTTGTTCTATTAATTTTTTCTATAGTTTTTCTGTTCTCTATTTCATTTATTTTTGCTCTGATTTTTATTATCTCCTTTCTTCAGCTGGTTTTGAGTTGTCTTTGTTCTTCTTTTTCTAGTTCCTTAAGGTGTGAAGTTAAGTGGTTCACGTGGGCTCTCTCTTGTTTGTTCATATATGCTTGAAGTGATATAAACTTCCCTCTTATCACTGCTTTTGCTGCATCCCATAGATTCTGATATGTCGTATTGTCATTTTCATTAGTCTGTATATATCATTTGATCTCTGCGCTTATTTCTTCTTTGACCCATTCATTTTTTAAAAGTATGTTGTTTAGTTTCCACATTTTTGTGGGTTTTTTCCCCTCTTTTTTGCAGTTGAATTCTAGTTTCAAGGCTTTATGATCAGAAAATATGCTATGCTTGGTACAATTTCAATTTTTCTGAATTTGCTGATGTTATCTTTGTGGCCCAACATATGGTCAATTCTTGAAAATGTTCTATGTACACTAGAGAAAAATATATACTCTGTCGCTTTGGGATGAAGTGTCCTGTAGATGTCTATCATATCCAGGTGCTCTAGTGTTTCGTTTAAGGCCAATATATCTTTATTGATTCTCTGTTTGGATGTTCGATCTAGAGCGGTCAGCAGTGTATTGAGGTCTCCAAGTATGATTGTATTTTTGTCAGTTTTTGTTTTTAGGTCAATAAGTAGCTGTCTTATATATTTTGGTGCTCCTTGGTTTGGTGCATATATATTAAGGATTGTTATGTCTTCTTGATTCAGTGTCCCCTTAATCATTATGAAATGACCATTTTTGTCTCTGAGTACTTTTTCTGTCTTGTAGTCAGCATTATTAGATATGAGTATTGCTACACCGGCTGTTTTTTTTGGATGATGTTTGCTTGGAGTATTGTTTTCTAGCCTTTCACTTTGAATTTGTTTTTATCCTTGTTGCTTAGATGTGTTTCTTGTAGGCAGTATATATTGATAGTTGGATTTTCTTTTTTAATCCATTCTGCTACTCTGTGTCTTTTTATTGGTAAGTTTAATCCATTTACATTTATGTAATTATTGACACTTGTGGGTTCCCTATTGCCATTTTATAAATTGCTGTCTGTTAGTTTTGTATTTTGTTTGATTCTTCTCTTTTGTTTTTCTATCATTTGTTTTTGTTTGTTTGTGTTCCATACTTCTTTCCTCTGTTGCTACCTTTTTAAAGTCATTTGCTTCTGTGGTGGTTTTTTCAACTGTTGTTACCATTAAGTATTGAAAAGGGTACCTACCATATTCATTGTAGTACCCTATCTTATGAGTGTTTCTGCGCTTCATCGTCCTTTGCTACTGTTAATCTCTGTCCTCTCCCCTCTTTTTTTTTCTTTTGTTGTCACAGTTTAAATTTGGTTTTATTGTGCTCTTGGTGGAGCTGTTACTTGTGGTTTTGTTTTGTTTTGTTCTTTGAATCTGGTTGGAAAACCCCCTTTAGTATTTCCTGGAGTGGGGGCTTTCTGATGATAAATTCCCTCATCTTTTCTGTATTTGTGAATTATTTTATTTCTCCTTCATACTTGATGGATACCTTTGATGGGTATAGTATTCATGGCTGAAAGTTCCTCTCTTTCAGGTCTTTAAATATTGGGTCCACTCTCTTCTAGCTTGTAGAGTTTCTGCTGAGAAATCTGATGATAATCTAATAGACCTTCCTTTATATGTTGTATTCTTCTTTTCCCTGGCTGCTTTGAGAATATTTTCTTTGTCGTTGGTTTGTGCCATCTTCATTATGATGTGCTTGGAGTAGGTTTGTTGTGGTTAAGAAAACTCAGTGTTCTGTTTGCTTCTTGAATTTGGGGCTTTAGTTCTTTCCATAGGCTTGGGAAATTCTTGACTGTTATTTGTTTGAGTATATTCTCCATTCCACTTTCTCTCTCTTCTCCCTCTGATATACCTATTATTCTTATTTTATTCTTTTTGATGGAGTCAGACAATTCCTGTAGGGCTTTCTCGTTTTTTTTATTTTTTATTTTTGAGTCTCTTTCTTCTTCTCTCTGTTGTGCCTCAAGTTGCTTGTCTTCTATTTCACTAATCCTACCTTCTATCTGGCCTGTTCTATTCGCTAAGCTTGTTACCTCGTTTTTCAGCTTGTGAATTGAGTTTTTCATTTCTGTTTGATTTGTTTTTATAGTTTCAATTTCCTTGGTAATATATTCTTTGTGTTCGTTGAGTTGTTTTCTGAGCTCTCTAAATTGCCTTTCTGTGTTTTCTTGTATATCTCTGAGTATTTTTAGGATTTCTATCTTAAATTCCCTGTCATTTAGCTCCAAGGTTTCCAATATATTAAATTTTTTCTCCATAGATTTTTCCACATCTATCTGTGTTACTTCTCTATTTTTTGTATCCATGATATTCGATTTCCTTTTTCTTAATGGCATCTGAGGGTGGTCTTGTTTTTTCTCTTTATTAAATTTAATGCAGTGACATTGATAAATCAGGGTACATATGTTGAGAGAAAACATCTCTAGATTATTTTGACATTTGATTGTGCTGTGTACCCCTCCCCCAAAGTTAAATTGTCTTCTGTCACCTTCTATCTGGTTTTCTCTGTGCCCCTCCCCTCCCCCAACCCCTCTCTCCTTCTTCACCCCATCCCCTCTCCCCCCACCCCCCACCCCTGTTGCCATCACATTCTTGTTCATGTCTCTGAATCTCATTTTTATGTCCCTTCTATGTATGGATTCATATAGTTCTTAGTTTTTTTTCTGATTTACTTATTTCACTCCGTATAATGTTATCAAGGTCCATCCATGTTATTGTAAATGATCCGATGTCATCATTTCTTATGGCTGAGTAGTACTCCATAGTATATATGTACCAAAGATTTTTAATCTACTCGTCCTCTGACGGACACTTGGGTTGTTTCCAGATCTTCACTATTGTGAACAATGCTGCCACAAACATGGGAGTGCATTTCTCCTTTTCGAGCCGTTCTATGGTGTCCTTGGGGTATATTCCTAAAAGTGGGATAGCTGGGTCAAAAGGCAGTTTGATTTTCAGTTTTTTGAGGAATCTCCATACTGTTTTCCACAGAGGCTGCACCAGTCTGCATTCCCACCAGCAGTGCAGGAGGGTTCCCTTTTCTCCACATCCTCGCCAGCACTTATTCTGTGTTGTTTTGTTGATGAGCACCATTCTGACTGGTGTGAGGTGATATCTCATTGTGGTTTTAATTTGCATTTCTCTAATGATTAGTGATGTTGAACATTTTTTCATATGCCTGTTGGCCATCTGTATGTCCTCTTTGGAGAAGTGTCTATTCATCTCTTTTGCCCATTTTTGGATTGGATTGTTTGCCTTCCTGGTGTTGAGATTTACAAGTTCTTTATAGATTTTGGTTATTAACCCCTTATCAGACGTATTGTCAAATATGTTCTCCCATTGTGTAGTTTGTCTTTTTATTCTGTTCTTGTTGTCTTTAGGTGTGCAAAAGCTTTTTAGTTTGATATAGTCCCATTTGTTTATCCTGTCTTTTATTTTACTTCCCCGTGGAGATAAATCAGCAAATATATTGCTCCGAGAGATGTTGGAGAGCTTACTACCTATGTTTTCTTCTAAGATGCTTATGGTTTCACGGCCTACATTTAAGTCTTTTATCCATTTTGAGTTTATTTTTGTGAGTGGTGTAAGCTGGTGATCTAGTTTCATTTTTTTGCAGGTAGCTGTCCAATTTTCCCAACACCATTTGTTAAAGAGGCTGTCTTTACTCCATTGTATTTCCTTGCCTCCTTTGTCAAATATCAGTTGTCCATAGAACTGTGGGTTTATTTCTGGGTTCTCTGTTCTGTTCCATTGATCTATATGCCTGTTTTTATGCCAGTACCAGGCTGTTTTGGGTACAATGGCCTTGTAGTATAACTTGATATCAGGAAGTGTGATACCTCCCACTTTCTTCTTCTTTTTTAAGATTGCTGAGGCTATTCATGTTCTCTTTTGGTTCCATATAAATTTTTGGAATATGTGTTCTATATCTTTGAAGTATGTCATTGGTATTTTAATTGGTATTGCATTGAATTTATAGATTGCTTTGGGTAATATAGACATTTTAATGATGTTTATTCTTTCTAACCATGAGCATGGTATATGCTTCCACTTGTTTGTATCTTCCTTGATTTCTTTTATGAATGCTTTGTAACTTTCTGAGTATAAGTCTTTAGTCTCTTTGGTTAAGTTTATTCCTAGGTACTTTAATTTTTTTGGTTGTAATTGTGAAGGGGATTGTTTCCTTAATTTCTCTTTCTGACTGTTCATTGTTGGTGTATAGAAATGCCTCTGATTTCTGAGTATTGATTTTATATCCTGCCACTTTGCTGAATTCATTTATCAGGTCCAGTAGCTTTTTGACTGAGACTTTAGGGTTTTCTATATACAATATCATATCATCTGCAAATAATGATAGTTTTACTTCTTCTTTTCCCACTTGAATTCCTTTTATTTCTTCTTCTTGTCTGATAGCTGTGGCTAGGACTTCCAGGACCATGTTAAATAAGAGTGGTGAAAGGGGGCACCCCTGCCTTTTTCCTGATCTTAAGGGGATTGCTTTTAATTTTTGCCCATTGAGTATGATGTTGGCTGTGGGTTTCTCATAGATGGCTTTCATCATGTTGAGGTATGTTCCCTGTATTCCCACTTTGCTGAGAGTTTTGATCATGAATGGGTGCTGGATTTTATCAAATGCTTTTTCTGCATCTATTGAAATTATCATATGGTTTTTCTCCTTCTTTTTGTTTATTGATGAATCACATTGATTGATTTACGAATATTGTACCAGCCTTGCCTCCCCAGAATAAATCCCACTTGATCATGGTGTATGATTTTTTCCATATATTGTTGGATCCGGTTTGCTAATATTTTGTTGAAGATTTTAGCACCTATATTCATCAGAGATATTGGCCTATAATTTTCTTTCTTTGTGTTGTCTTTGCCTGGTTTTGGAATCAGAATTATGCTGCCTCATAAAAGGAGCTTGGAAGTCTTCCTTCCTCTTGAATTTTTTGAAATAGTTTGAGAAGGATAGGAGTGAGTTCTTTGAATATTTGGTAGAATTCTGTTGTGAAGCCATCGGGCCCTGGACTTCTCTTTGTTGGGAGTTTTTTGATAACTGTTTCGATCTCCTTTGTTGTAATAGGTCTGTTTAGGTTTTCTGATTCTTCCAGATTGATTTTTGGAAGATTGTATGTCTCAAGGAATTTTTCCATTTCATCTAGGTTTTCTAGTTTTTTGGCATACAGTTCTTCATAGTATTTTCTTACAATATTTTGTATTTCCGTTGTGTCAGTTGTTATTTCTCCTCTCTCATTTCTAATTTTATTTATTTGAGTCCTCTCTGTCTTTTTCTTGGTGAGTCTAGTTAAAGGTTCATCAATCTTGTTTACCTTTTCAAAGAACCAGCTCCTAGTTTCATTGATCTTCTGTATTGTTTCTTTAGCCTCTATGTCATTTATTTCTGCTCTGATCTTTATTATTTCCTTCCTTCTACTACATTTGGGCTTTACTTGCTGTTCTTTTTCTAATTCTTTTAGATGCAGGGTTAAGTTGTTTATTTGAGCTTTTTCTAGCTTCTGAAAGTGTGCCTGTAGTGCTATGAACTTCTCTCTCAGCACTGCTTTTGCTGTGTCCCATAAATTTTGAGTTGTTGTATGCTCATTGTCATTCGTTTCTAGGAATTTTTTTATTTCTTCTTTGATCTCATTCTTAATCCATTCATTATTTAACAACCTGCTATTTAGTTTCCATGTGTTTGAGAATTTTTGAGCTTTTCTGTTGTGATTCATTTCTAGTTACATGCCGTTGTGATCAGAGAAAGTGCTTGATACGATTTCAGTCTTCTTAAATTTGTTGAGAGCACTTTTGTGCCCTAACATGTGGTCTATCCTATAGAATGTACCATGACCACTTGAAAAGAATGTATATTCTGCTGCTTTAGGGTGAAAGGTTCTGAAGATATCTATTAAATCGAGTTGATCTAGTGTTTCCAATAAGTCTGCTGTTTCTTTGCTAATTTTCTTTCTTGAGGATCTATCTAGTGATGTTAGTGGGGTATTGAAATCCCCTACTATTATAGTATTGCTGTTGATCTCGCCCTTTAAATGCATCAAAGTCTGTTTTATATATTTAGGTGCTCCTATATTAGGTGCATAGATATTTATAATAGTTATATCTTCCTGTTTGATTACTCCCTTTATCATTATGTAGTGGCCTTCTTTATCTCTTACTATATCCTTTGTTTTAAAGTCCAATTTATCTGATATAAGTATTGCTACCCCAGCTTTTTTTTCATTTCCGTTTGCATGAAACATTTTTTTCCATCTTTTTACCTTCAATCTATGTGTGTCTTTTGTTCTAAGGTGTGTCTCTTATAGACAACATATGTATGGGTCCTGTTTTCTTATCCACGCAACTACCCTATGTCTTTTGATTGGATCATTTAATCCATTTACATTTAAGGTTATTATTGATATGTAGTTGTTTATTGCCATTTTCTTCTTTAAAGGTGTATTCCTTTTTTTGCTGTATTCTTTTCCCACTTTGATCTGTTTACAACAGGCCCCTTAGCATTTCCTGCAGCATTGGTTTGGTTGTAATGAATTCCTTAAGTTGTTTTTTGTCTGGGAAGCTTTTTATTTCTCCTTCGATTTTAAATGATAGCCTTGCTGGATAAAGTAGTCTTGGTTGTAGGTTCTTGTTCTGCATTACTTTGAATATTTCTTGCCATTCCCTTCTGGCCTCAAGTGTTTCTGTTGAGAAGTCAGATGTCATCCTTATGGGGGCTCCTTTGTAGGTGATAACTTTTTTTTCTCTTGCAGCTTTTAATATTTTCTCTTTATCGCTTAGCTTTGGTATTTTAATTATGATGTGTCTTGGTGTAGGTTTCTTTGGGTTTCTCTTTAATGGAGTCCTCTGTGCTTCCTGGATTTGTGAGAGTTTCTCTTGCATTAATTTAGGGAAGTTTTCAGCTATGATATGATTGAACAAACTCTCTATCCCTTGTTCTTTTTCTTCTTCTTCAGGAACCCCTATGATGCGGATGTTATTTCTCTTCATGTTGTCACAGAGCTCTCTAAGAGTTTCCTCTGACTTTTTGAGTCTCTTTTCTCTTTTCTTCTCTGCTTTCATGCCTTCATTCCAGTTGTCCTCTAACTCGCTGATTCGATCCTCTGCTCTATCTATCCTGTTTTTAATTCCTTCCATTGTGGTCTTTATTTCTGATATTGTATTTGTCATCTCCAACTGATTCTTTTTTATACTTGCTATTTCTTTATTTAGGTTTTCAAACTGACCCTCCATTGTTGTTCTAAGATCCCTAAGCATCCTTTCAATCATTATTTTGAACTCCGCAATCTGGAAGTTTGATTATTTCCATATCACTCAGTTCATCTCTCGAAAGTGTCTCTTGTGGTTTCATTTGGATTGCACTCCTTTGTCTTCTCATCCTCTTTTTTGGGTGTTTTATTTATACAGTTGGTTGAGTCTAGGCTTGGTGTTGTCTGCCTCCAGTTTTCAGTTGTGTTATTTCTAGGTCTTCTTGGGTTGGTATCAGCTGTTATCTGTAATCCACTTTCGGATTTGGGCAGCTTTGAAGTCTTAATTTGTTTGTTTTCTTAACAGGTGATAGTCTTGCTTACTGATCTCAGCAGGGGGCTTCCTTGAAACTGTATCCAGGAATGTGATGGGTGTAACCTGAGACTCTGAAGACCTCTTTAGTGGGCTAATCTCACTGGGGGCAGGGTGTTTTCTCAGCTTCAGTAGGGGGAGGTGTATCTCAGATCTCCATGGAGACCTGAGTTACTGCTCCTCCTCCCCACTTCTTTTTTTCAGCTGTATCTTATTGCACTGATTGGAGCTGGAGAGATGTCCGGAGATCTCTGATCCGGAAGCACTTCAGCTCTGTTTTGTGAAAGGTTCAGTCCCTCCCCCAGCTATGGCTGCCTTCAGCACGGATGAGTCAGCCCTTTTAGCTCGTCTCTTGCATCCCTTAGCCCCTCACAGTCTGTCCCTCTCCCTGTCCTCTCCACCTGGGAGATAAGCTGGTCCTTTCAACGCACCTCGCTCCCTGGTCACCAGGCAAGTGGCTGTGAGCAGTAGTTTCTGCTCCCCTCCCTCCGAGATCCTCTCTGGGCTCTCAGCCCCACCCCCCCTCCATTCCGGCAAGCAGAGGAGGTTCAGGGGCTCCCTACCAGGACCCCTGTGGTTTCTTCTTTACTCCTTGGTTTTTGAGAGCCGTTCTTGCAGTTCAGAGTTGGTTTTTCATGCTGATTTTTCCTAAATTGATTTGCATTCCTGTTTGGTGGTGAGAGCTGGGCATCTGTGCATCCGCCTACTCCACTGCCATCTTTTTTCCAGTGAAGGTGGTCTTGTTGATAGTACTAATGAGAATTAATAAAAAATAAAAAGTAAAAAAAAAAGTTAAAAAAATGGGAAAAATTTGGAAAAAAAAAGAAAAAGAAAAAACCCACAAAAAACCCCAATAATAATTTATTATTCCTCCCCATTTTCTTTCTTCTCTTCACCTCCTCTCTCCTCTTCCTTAGGAAAATATTGTGATGACTTGTGAATTATATTATGCTAAATGGAATAAAAACTGCCTATAACGGAGGACCTGAGTTGGGGAGAAGTGTTCAAGGGGCAGAAAAGGAAGTAAGGACATAAAAAATACAAAAAAGAAAAAAATCTTGGTCAAGTATAAAATGATTTGCTTGTAAGTGATGTTCGACTAAGAGATATAATAAGAGGGATAAGAGGAAAACAGAAAAAAGGAGGAAAAAAACTATTGTATTAAGTGGAGCAAAAACTAAATAGAATGGAGATCCTGGGTTGGGAGGAATGCTAATGAGTTAAAAAGCAAAATAAAAAAGACCCAAAATCCCACAAAAAAAAACCTTGAGTCCCAAATTAAATAATTTGTTCATGATTGAGGATTTAAAGAGAGGAAAAGTAAAAGGAGAAAATAAGAACCTAATAGAAAGGGAGAAATAAGAAAAAGGGAAAAAGAAAGGAAGAAAAAAAAGGAAAAGAAAAAAACAAAAAGAGAGAGAGAGAGTTAAGGGTTTTGGAGTGTAACCCTCATGGAGAGTAAGGAAGAAGAAAAGAAATAAAATTATAACACTTATGGGTAGTGTAGTTCAAGAAAAGGGAAGAATAAGACGGGCAGAGAATAAAAGGACCAAGGTGGAGGAAATAGAAATAATAATAATAAAGGCAAGAAGATAAAAAAAAAATAGTGGAACAAGTTATAAAGTCTGTGGATTTCTCTGGATTTTCAGAGGTTAACTTCTTCCTTTTTCTTTCCTCTCCCTCTTCCTGGTCGGTGACTCTGTACCCCAGGCTCTGCCCCTGTGTCACGCTTAGGTAGGGATTTGCAGTTGATGAGACTTTACGGCAGCGGTTCTCAACCTGTGGGTCACGACCCTGGTGGGAGTCGAACGATCAAAACACAGGGGTCGCGACCCACAGGTTGAGAACTGCTGCTCTATGGCAATGTCATATAGTTGGCTTCAGTCTCGTTGGTAGTCAAGGCTTGTTAGCATTTGCAGGCCCCGACAACGAGAGAGTCTGTTTTCCCGGAGCCTCTCTCCTAGTCTCCCCTTACTGAATTAGCAGCCTGGTGATCCAGCTATGAGGCTGCCGCTGCCTCTGCCTGGGGAGTAAGAGGCTCAAAGAGCTGGCAAATCCCCACTCTAACTCCACTCAACGCAGGGTTCTGGGTAAGGCTCTAGCAGTCAGAGCTGCCAGTGTAATCAGGCGGGGCTGGGAGCCAACTGCTCTCAAGGTGACTTTCAATGAGCCTCCAGGCCTGTTCAGCACGCCTAACAGTCTGTGAGACCACTCTCCCCAGTCTTTCCGCACTTTGTAGTCTGTTTTGGCTGGGAAGATGCCCTAGTCGCTGCCTGCAGTACAGGTCTTAACATCTGCCAAGTCCCTCTTGTTAGTGTATATCCCTGAGTATGAATGCTCTGTCAATCAGAAGTTGCCCCCACCCCTTTAGCAAGAGGCACTAAAGAATATCACGCCTCTTGTCTTGGATCGCTGAACTGAGAGAGATCTTGTCAATTAGAGCCTTGTAGGTCAGTTGGGAGGTGAGCAGACTGTGGGTTAAGCTAATTTCAGTGATTGGATCTGCAGATGTGCTCCAGGACGAACTGCAAGCTGCCTGCATGCCCCTCCCCTGATGCTTGAATATTAGCTTGGATGGCTGGGTAAGGTGCCCCCCCCAAGAGAAGCTGGGGTGTAGGGAAGTTCACTTTGGCGCACTTCCCACTTGCTGCTGGTGGTTGGGGTGCTCTGGGTGCACGGGCGAGTGGGTAGTGGGGTGCTCTGGGTGCGTGGGCGAATGGGGTGCTCTGGGCGCAACGGTGGCTGGGGATGCTTGCTGCAGCGCGCCGGCGGCCGGGCACACCGTGGCGGGGGCGTGCGGTTTCTCACGGCACACAGGCAGCTGCTCGCAGCGTGCAGGCTGTTGCTCGTGGAGTGGAGTGCGGGCGGGCAGTTGCTCGTGTGGGTTGACTCACCACAGGCACACTCCCTCCTTGGCTTGAACGAACCTCCGTGCCACAGTGAGCTTCCTCCACACCTTCAGCTCCCTCCCGACTCTCAGCTCCAAGTGAAAGCAGCCCTTTCACCTTCAGTGTGTGTGGAACTCCCGGATGCTCCAAGGATAGATTTTTCTGTCTCTGGTTGATGAATTTGTTGAAATTTTGGGGAGATCTGTTGGACGCGCTGCTCATGGCGCCATTTCTGTGACGTCACCCCAAATTAATTTTTTAACTAGACTCTATGAAATCTAAACATATATCAAGTATTTATTTTTTCTATGGAATTTTTTTGGGTGACACTGGTTAATGTAATTATACAGCTTTCAGATGCCCAATCCATAACACAGCTCTGTACTCAGTATTGTGTGCTCACCTCCTTATCCAGTATTTCTGATGAAAACTTTGTGTCCAAATTGATGTGAATGTAAAATACACATTGGTTTTTTTTTTTGTTTTTTTTTTCATTTTTCTGAAGCTGGAAACAGGGAGAGACAGTCAGACAGACTCCCGCATGCGCCCGACCGGGATCCACCCGGCACGCCCACCATGGGGCGATGCTCTGCCCATCAGGGGGCGATGCTCTGCCCATCCTGGGCGTTGCCATGTTGCGACCAGAGCCACTCTAGCGCCTGAGGCAGAGGCCACAGAGCCATCCCCAGCGCCCGGGCCATCTTTGCTCCAATGGAGCCTTGGCTGCGGGAGGGGAAGAGAGAGACAGAGAGGAAAGCGCGGCGGAAGGGTGGAGAAGCAAATGGGCGCTTCTCCTGTGTGCCCTGGCCAGCAATCGAACCCGGGTCCCACATTGGTTTTTGAAAACTAAGAATGAAAAAGATCTCAGTAATTTTTTATAAGGATAATATCTGATTAAATTAACTACATTTCTTTTTTCTTTCTTTTTTTTTAAAAAAATAAGAATACTAGAAAATTTTAAATTGTGTGTGTGGCTTACACATATTTTTTTATTTCTTTTGTTTTCTTTACCAAGTGAGAGGAGGGGAGATAGAAAGACAGACTCCTGCATGTGACCGATTGATATCCACCTGGCAACTCCTGTCTGGGGCTGATGCTCTGCCCATCTGGGGCCATGCTTGCAACCAAGTTAAAATTTTTTTTATTTTTATTTATTTTTATTTTTTTATTTTTTCCAAGTTAAAATTAGCGCCTGAGGAGGAGGCTCCACAGAGCCATCCTCAGTGCCCGGAGCCAATGCACTCAAACCAATCGAACCATGACTGTGGGAGAGGAAGAGAGAGAAACAGAGAGAGAGAGACAGAGAGAAGAGAGTGAAGGAGGAGGGGTAAGGGTGCAGAAACAGATGGTATTTTCTTCTGTGTGCCCTGACCAGGTATCAAACCCAGGACATCCACATGCTGGTTTGGCTGACACTCAACCACAGAGCCAACAGGCCAGGGTTAGAGATGATGCTGCAGTGGAGAGGGGCAGTCATCCAGCTGGGACTGGGTCTCTAGCTGCCCCGTAAATGGACATGTGCTCAGTCAGTCCTCCCACTTGCAGAGGTCCTGGTGCTGCCTGGGCCTGGGCCTGGACCTGTGCTGCAGCTCAGCTGGTTCTTGGTTTTGCTCCATGCCTGGCTAGAATCCAGTTTCCTTGGGCTTCCTTGTCAATTACCAACTAGTTGTCTGCTTTCCGTTTCCAAAAGTTTATTGCTATTGATTCTCTATTCTCTTTTGTCTTTGTGGTTTATACTTTATAAAAAATCACCGTTGCTTAGGTGAGGTTTTAGGAGGGAGCAGAGATGAAAATGCACATATACAATTTACCATCTTGGACTGGAAATCCTAAAAATCTTTTGATTTTATCTTTTGATCCATGTCACTTTGTGCCCTAGTCATTTCTTAGAGGGAAGTTTGGTTAGCCTTCAATAGCTGACCTTTCTTTTAGCCTCTCTTCCTGCAAAGTTCTTCTCTAGGTGACACATCTGATTATGTTGCTCCTCTGTTTAAAACCCTTCAACAGCTTCCAACACACAAACAAAGCCACTCAAGCTCTTTAGCATGACAAAGGATTCTTCAGGAACTGACCTTTTGTGCTTCTGTGCCTTATCTGCTATTACTCCTCTCTGCAATCTCACTATTCATCGTCCTTGTGATAGGTTCCACACATTCACCATACACTTTAAAAAGCCCCTTCTTCCTTGGCCGGTTGGCTTGGTGGTGGAGTGTTGGCCTAGCGTGCGGGAGTCCCAGGTTCGATTCTTGGCCGGGGCACACAGGAGAGGCGCCCATCTGCTTCTCCACCCCTCCCCCTCTCCTTCCTCTCTGTCTCTGTCTTCCCCTCCCACAGCCGGGGCTCCATTGGAGCAGGGTTGGCCCGGGCGCTGGGCATGGCTCCATGGCCTCTGCCTCAGGTGCTGGAATGGCACTGGTTGCAACAGAGCAAGGCCCCAGATGGGTAGAGCATTGCCCCCTGGTGGGCATGCGGGGTGGATCCCGGTCAGGCGCATGCGGGAGTCTGTCTGACTTCCTCCCTGTTTCCAACTTCAGAAAAATACAAAAAAATAAAAAAATAAAATAAAATAAAAAGCCCCTTCTTTGCCTTTTTCCTCCTATGTCTGTTCTCTGCTTGGATAATTCCCCCATCCTTGGTAGCACACCTCAGCAAGCCTTCCCCACACCTTGCCTTTGGTAGTGGGGGGCGAGGGGATGTGGCCTAGACTGGGTGACCTGTTCATTATAACAACCACAACCAGCGCCCGCACCTACAGCATGCAGCAGGCACTCTTCTGGGCATTTATATCTGTTAGCTTATGATTACCATCCTCACTTTCTAAATGAGCAAAGGGATGCACAGAGGAGTTTGATGACTTTCCTGATGGAGTCAGAGTTTGATATTGAACTCTTGAGTTGCTGTCGGTGTATGTCAAAGGCTTTCATCTTCCTGTAGTTCCTAGAGTACCAGTCAGCCACCCCTATTAGGAGCTACCTGAGGCCAATCTTTCTTCTTTTTTTTAAAATCTCTGTATTGTAAATGCCACATAACTTGGCATACAGTGGCTGCTCAACATATATTTATTGAACAGATCTTCTATCTTCTACTCATCTTATTGTGGTCTGTTGGGCAGATAAAATATATTATGCTCACTTTGTTAAAGATGACGCTGCCCACATGAGGCCATCGCCCAGGTGATATTAATGTGTGTTGGGGATTGTTGTAGCCTGGGGCTTGGTTTTGGGATTAAGCCTTTCCCACCCTTTTTGATGTGGGGCGGTACAATCCAATCATGCCTCAGAGAAGTGACTTTGTATTAGAGACTTCCCTATTTTGTATATTGGATTAAAGGTTTGGATATCTACACTATAAAATGGGGGCAGAATGGGAGCTTGCTTTTGGTTCCTGAGATTATCATTAGAGGAGAGAGCAGAGAGAAGAGGGCAGAAAGAGGCCATGTGGCCAGGAGAAGCAGCCAAGATGGAGGAGTGTTGAGTGAGAGGCCAGTTTGTGTAGAGTTTGTGTAGAGAGAAGGAAGGAGATGGGGGACAGAGGTGAATGAATAAGTCTGGTGAGCTAGAAACCTTTGTGTTGGTCAAATAAGTTTGTAAACATGATATATATGTTTGCTCGCTTGTGACTTATATTGGGTGTGGAGGACAGGCTAAAAGCAGGCCAGGTTGTTGTAGCCTGAGGTTTGGTTTTGGGACTAAGCTTTTCCCCACACCCTTGACTGATTGTATGATCTGGGTGGTGCACTCTCATGAGGAATCCAATGATGCCTTGGATAAGTGACTTTGTATCGGAGACTTCCTTGTTTGTATATTGGATTAAGGGATTTTGGTTTTCTACACTATAAAGTGGGACAGACCAGGAGCTCAGACACACAGTTCCTGCTATCATAATTGCAGGGGCTCCCCTGATCCCTTGCCCTTCATGGGAAGAGCTGGTTTTCTGCTTTTCCCTTGTCTTCTTTTGTGGTTTGCCTGTCTTGGTGAGACACCAATAAATAGGATGGCCCCCCATCCTCTGACTCCGCCATTTCTTTATCGTCTGCCCGAATCCAATGGGAACCTGCATGTGAATGGTCACGATGGCGGCTCCTGGCCTTACAACTGGCATAGTTTCCGGCAGGATTCAGAGATTGGTATGGAGCCACCACCCTTGATGGGTGGGATAGAGTACTGGTTGCTGCTCTGGCTCCCCATGGCTATCCTTTTAGGGGCCATGGGCTACATGTTTTTTACTCAAGAGGAAACTGCCCGAGGTCAAAAGCTTCAGCATGAATTGCAAACAGAACGGCAGAAAAGGCTGGAACTGGAGCGAGCACTGGAGAAGGAATTACGAGTTCGAGAGTTGCAGTTTACCCTGGAAGCTGAACGTCTTCACCGGCAGTTGTTGGAGAAACAACTGCGGATTCAAGAGCTCGAGTCTCAGCTTCTGGCCAAAAGCCAGCAGCCACAGGAGCCTAAACGGTCACCAAAGGAGCAGCAGCATCCGTGCCGGTGGATTGGCTTTGAGTCAGCGGGAGCAGGCGCTTGCGACTCCTCTTCTGAGGATGAGAAGGCTCAGGCTGAAGCTCCCATACGCACACTGAGAGCCCGACCAGTTGTCGCCAAGAAGGTAAAAACCCAGCAACAAAGAGTCCCTCAGGGGCAGCCACAGCCTCCTGCCCAGGTAATGGAACACTCTGTGGTCCGGCCCTATACCCAGGCAGAGCTGATGGAGTTGGGGGCACAATTTAGGCAGAAACCTACTGAATCCCTGGTAGCCTGGTTACTACGATTATGGGATATAGGGGTGGATGGCATCATGCTCTCCGGAACAGAGATGGAGAAATTGGCCGCCATTACCACACACTCTTCCTTGAGGCAGCGTCTTCAGAACTGCCACGGCAACCCAGGAGACCATACCCTATTAGAATGGGTGATGGCTGCCATTCGTATGGTCTGGCAGAATGCTGGAGAACTGCCGGGGGCAATGAGTCGGTGGCAGTGCTACAGTGAGTTAGTAAAGGTCCTTCGAGAACTAGGTATGAAGAATGCTGTTTTCAACCCTGGGTCTCGTGGGCCAGACGAGGAAGTGTTTACGGCCAAAATGAGGGAATTTGTCCTTGCTAGCGCCCTGTCAGCCCTTTTTGGGTCACTTGTGGCTATCTTGGGCCCCTATGTGGGGCAGCCCATCAATGCAGTTACACAGATGGTAGCAGATTTGGGAGAGCTGGAGGCCGCTCGGGATCATAAAGCAGTGAGGGCTGCTGCCTATGTTTCCCCCCCAACTAACAAGGGAAACGGGCCTGTAAAGGTTACCCGAACGCAGATGTGGGTAGACTTGATTGCAGCTGGAGCAGATAAGGGGAAATTGGATGGCCAGTCTAATAAAATTCTTTTGGAGCTTTGGCGGCAGCTTAAACCAGAACAGAAGTTCCAGCCACTGAGACGAAAGGCCCCAGCAGCTACCAATAAAACGTTTGGTGCGCGCACAGCTCGGTTACAAGATTATATGATAGAGACAGCCGAGGGAGAGGGGAACTCCCAAGACCCATTGTACCAGTTTGAATAGGAAAAAGGCCGAGGGACCCGTCTAACGGGGATGGGCGGGGACCGGAGGCCACATGTGGAACTGGCTATCCACTGGTCCCCTTCCAACGTACAACAGGTGTTGGCCTTGGTGGATACAGGTGCAGAATGTTCCCTTCTCTATGGAAACCCAGAGCGGTTTGCTGGGACCCCAGTGGCCATTGACGGTTATGGGGGCCAAACTGTTCAAGTGAAGCCAATAACTATTCCATTGGGGATAGGGAGACTGCCTCCTAAGCCATATAAGGTGTATGTATCTCCTATTCCTGAATATATTTTGGGGGTAGATGTCTTGCAAGGACTGTGGTTGGAAACTTCAGCTGGGGAGTTCCGGCTGCGGATCAGGGTTGTGAAGGCAGTATTGCGGGGACATGCATCACATTCCCCTTTGCAATTACCCATCCCTCGGCGTGTGACTAACACCAAGCAGTACCGCCTGCCAGGTGGTTATGAAGAAGTCACAGGGACAATCCTTGAACTAGAAAAGGTGGGGATCATCCGGCCAGCACACAGTCCTTACAACTCCCCAGTATGGCCTGTGCGCAAAGCGGATGGAACCTGGAGAATGACAGTAGATTACAGGGAACTTAATAAAGTTGTTCCCCCTTTGCATGCTGCTGTTCCCTCGATAGCTAACATGATGGATCGGCTAAGCCATGAGTTGGGGACATACCACTTTGTGGCAGACTTGGCCAATGCTTTTTTCTCTATTGATATAGCCGCAGAGAGTCAAGACCAATTTGCCTTCAGCTGGGAAGGGAGACAATGGACCTTTACAGTGTTACCCCAGGGCTATTTGCATAGCCCCACCTTGTGCCATGGGCTGGTGGCTGCTGACCTGGCTAAATGGAAACAGCCAGAGGTAGTCCGCATGTACCATTATATTGATGATATTATGCTAACTAGTGATTCTCTTTCAGAATTGGAGCAAGCAGTCCCTACCCTGCTATCCCATTTGAAAGCATGTGGCTGGGCAGTTAATGAGAACAAATTACAAGGACCTGGGTTATCTGTTAAATTCTTGGGAGTTGTCTGGTCGGGTAAGACAAAAGTTATCCCTGATGCAGTTATAGATAAGATTCAAGCATACCCTGTGCCCACTATGGTAAAACAGTTACAGGAATTCTTAGGTTTGTTGGGGTATTGGCGAGCATTTATACCGCATTTGGCTCAGTTACTACGCCCCTTGTACAACCTTATTCGAAAGGGGGTTCGCTGGGATTGGACTGAGCAGGCGCAAGGTTCATTTGCAGCTGCTAAGAGAGCTGTCAAGGTGGCACAGGCCTTGAATGTGTTTGATCCTGCCAGGCCCTGTGAGCTGGATGTTCATGTAACCTCAGAGGGGTTTGGATGGGGCTTGTGGCAGCGGACAGAGCGCCTACGGCAACCTATTGGATTTTGGTCCCAATTGTGGAAAGGTGCTGAAGTTCGTTACTCATTAGTAGAGAAGCAGCTGGCAGCTGTGTATGCTGCCCTCCTGGCAACTGAGAGTATTACAACCACAATACCAGTTACAGTCAAAACAACATACCCTATAGCTGGATGGGTGAGAGATTGGGCAACTAAACCACGTAGTGGTATGGCCCAAATGTCTACCCTGGCCAAGTGGGGTGCCTATCTGCAACAACGCTGTGCTCTTAGCACCAGCCCATTGAGGGCAGAACTGCAGGAAGTCTTGGGTCCAGTCACCTATGCGACCTTAGAGTCAGGTGCAACTGGGGCTCAGGAGGCAGAACCTGAGGTCAGTCCCTACCAGGAGGGGCGGGTGCCCATCCCTGAAGATGCCTGGTATACTGATGGTTCCAGCAGGGGCCAACCTGCCAAATGGACGGCTATCGCCTTCCATCCGGCCACTGAGACTATTTGGATGGACACGGGTACAGGCCAAAGCAGCCAATGGGCAGAATTAAGAGCTGTTTGGCTAGTTGCCCATAATGAACCTTCACCTCTGGTGATCTGTACTGACAGTTGGGCTGTCTATCGTGGACTGACCCTTTGGATTGCTACTTGGCACATTAACCAGTGGATGGTAATGCACCGTCCATTATGGGGTCAGGCCATGTGGCAGGACTTATGGGAAATAGGACACCAGAAGCAGGTGACAGTATATCATGTCACAGGGCATGCCCCTCTAGCCCATCCTGGGAATGATGAGGCAGATACATTGGCAAGGGTGCGATGGTTGGAGACTGCACCTGCAGGTGATGTGGCACAGTGGCTCCACTGGCGCCTGCTCCATGCAGGACAGAAAACTATGTGGGCTACGGTTAAGGCTTGGAACTTGCCTGTGTCCTATGCAGAGGTACTTGCAGCCTGTGAGCAATGTGCAGTATGTTCCAAGGAACACCCTCGGAGACCACTGGTGTCACCTGGACAGATCCAGAGGGGTCATGTCCCACTGACACGATGGCAGATAGACATCATTGGACCCTTACCAAAGTCAGAAGGGTACCAGTATGCAGTCACTTGTGTAGATACTGCCACCGGGCTGCTTGCTGCTTACCCCGCTCGTAACCCTGACCAGAGGGCAGTCATACAGGCTCTGGACCGCCTGAGTGCTGCATACGGGCGACCGCTGGTCCTTGAAAGTGACAATGGTACCCACTTCACTGGTTCAACGGTGAGGCAATGGGCTCAAAAGCTGGGGGTGGACTGGAAGTACCATGTTCCCTACCACCCCCAGGCTGCTGGCATCATTGAGCGTTATAATGGACTCTTAAAGCAGGGACTGCGACAGGAGGGGGGCACCGGCTCTCTTACTGGATGGACACGCCGCTTATGGACAGTACTTCGGATTTTGGATGAGCGACCTCGACGGGGAAGCCCAGCTCCAGTAGAGGCCCTCCTGCATCAGACAGCTGCCCCTATTCAGTTGCAGATACGCACCAAGGACATTTTACTCAAGCCAGGTTTCGGACAGCAGGGCAATGTGCTCTTGCCTGCTCCAACAGCCCTTCTTAAAGGACAACGGCTTCAATGGACTTGGCCCTGGACTGTACAGGCCCCCCATCTGAGATGGGTGGCCTTGTTGGCACCATGGGGAAAGGGGTTAGAGGTGGACCTCCAGTTAACTCCTTGGGCAACCAGCACCTGGCCACCTAAGGTAGAAGTGTATTATCCCTTGAGTGCTCAAGGGGACAGCATTTTGAAGGGCACCTTTGTAATTTCTTTATGGCCAATAATGAGTTCCCCTATTTTACTACACATAGAACCAGCAGATGCTGGTGTATTGGCCAATAAGGTTTGGTATGCCCGCTCAGGGCGGCCTCTGGTGCCAGCTACAGTGCTGTCTGCAGACGAAACTCTGGCCTGTATTCTGCCAGAGGGAAAAGATTTGCCTCTCTTGGTGCCACTGACAGCTCTCTCATTTCGCCCATAGTTTTTGATCTGTTAATCCTATTGCTGTAGTTGGTACTATTTCTGTTTATGCAATGTATCCCACTCCTTGCACAGTGACCATCATGGAAGATGCCTGTGGTTTAGATTGTGAAGTGAGCAAAAGGGGTGGAATGTTGGTCAAATAAGTTTGTAAACATGATATATATGTTTGCTCGCTTGTGACTTATATTGGGTGTGGGGGACAGGCTAAAAGCAGGCCAGGTTGTTGTAGCCTGAGGTTTGGTTTTGGGACTAAGCTTTTCCCCACACCCTTGACTGATTGTATGATCTGGGTGGTGCACTCTCATGAGGAATCCAATGATGCCTTGGATAAGTGACTTTGTATCGGAGACTTCCTTGTTTGTATATTGGATTAAGGGATTTTGGTTTTCTACACTATAAAGTGGGACAGACCAGGAGCTCAGACACACAGTTCCTGCTATCATAATTGCAGGGGCTCCCCTGATCCCTTGCCCTTCATGGGAAGAGCTGGTTTTCTGCTTTTCCCTTGTCTTCTTTTGTGGTTTGCCTGTCTTGGTGAGACACCAATAAATAGGATGGCCCCCCATCCTCTGACTCCGCCATTTCTTTATCGTCTGCCCGAATCCAATGGGAACCTGCATGTGAATGGTCACGATGGCGGCTCCTGGCCTTACACTTTGATTCTAGGAAACTCGGATAAGTCAGTAGCTTTGTGAGCACTGAATGTGAGTGGGTTTTGGAGCCCAGTGTGTGTTTTTACTTGCCTGCCGGGTACAATCTAGGATTAAAGATGACAGCCCATCAGTTTTTGGCTCCGTTGTTTCTTTACCGACTGTCCGAATCCAATGCGAACCTGCATGGGCCAGACGGCTGCTGTGATGGTGGCCGTGCCTTCTGGCTTTACATGGTCCCTACTGTTTCCCTTCTGTGTATGCTATAGTGCTTGGGCAAGGTTTGCAGGCTTAATCATTTTCAAACTAGTTATTCAGAAAACCATGATTATCATTTCCTGTTGATACTGGAGGAGAAGAAAGACCCATGCAAAGACAGTGTAAAGCCAGTATCCACGGCCACCATCACAGCCGCCTGGCCCATGCAGGTTTGCATTAGATTCGGACAGATGGTAATGAAACAACGGAGCCAAGAATTGGTGGGCCATTACCTTTAATTCTAGCTTGCACCAGTGGGCAAGTAAAAACACACACTGGGCTCCAAAACCCACTCATTCAGTGCTCACAAAGCTACTGACTTATCTGAGTTTCCTAGTATCAAAGGTTTCTAGCTCACTAGCCTTATTCACCTCTGTTCCCCATCTCCTTCTCTGCACAAACTCTGTACAAACTGGCTTCTCCTTGAGCACTCTGCCATCTTGGCTGCTTCTCCTGGCCACCTCCATGTGGCCTCTCTCTGCTCTCCTCTCTGCTCTCTCCTCTAATGCTAATCTCAGGGACCGAGAGAGAGCAAACTCCTGGTCTGCCCCACTTTATAGTGTAGATTCAAAACCTTTAATCCAATATACAAACAAGGAAGTCTGATACAAAGTCACTTATCTGAGGCATAATGGGATTCCTCATGAGAGTGCATCACCTCACATCAAAAAAGGTTGGAAAGGTTTAGTCCCAAAACCAAGCCCCAGTCTACAAGGATCCTGCCTGCCTACAGCCTGCCCCCAACATACATTGATATAATCACACCCATCCCAAGCAAGAAGGGCAGCCAATACCATCACCTGGGTGACGGGCTTCCACATGGGCAGCGCCATCTTTAATAAAGTGAGCATATATATTTTATCTGCCCAACAGACAGTCTGAGCAGCTTTCCAGGCATTTGCTTAAACATATTTTGTATACTTTTAAAATAGTAGTCATATTATTTTATTATTATTATTATTTTACAAATTCACTGGTTTAAATAATCACAGAGGTTTAGATGATGTGGAAAACTCTAGTGATGTTCCTTTGATGAAAAGATTTTTTTCTCTAGACTTAGTGTAATCTTTATTTGAATTATGCCAGGAAATCTTAAAACCGTGGCTTCATTATTTTCTCATTGCAAGTCTCCTCTTTTTGGATGCCATGCCAATGAACCAAGGGAAAGAAGGCGCTTTCTGCATGAGCCAGGGGGGTGACTCTTCCAAGGGCAGCTGGGGGCAGAAATCTCCCGAAACTTGTGAGCTAGGGAGCTAGGTGGCCCTGGAGGAGAGCCGGCAGCCAGGGCGCGAGGCGAAGTCTGGTGAAAGCTGTCCTGGTTATAAAAGATAGTCCTAGGGAGGACAGATGTCAGTACCAGGAGGCCAGCTGGGGGGGGGGCAGGTTCACCTGGGAGTGGTCCCAGTCTTGGATATTGATGGAGGAATCCAGAATTTTTATGTTGCAAGGCATTAGGGGGTGACAATTTGACTGAGACATGATAGGAACTGCTTTTACATAGCAATATATATAGAACTAAGAAGCATTTAATAGTCTATGTTAAAGTATGGGGGTGCTGACAGAGTTAAACTCTAATCACCCCATCTAAGTAACACCCTCCACTACTATATCTCATGAATTATGCTTGTTTTCTTTCTAGCCCTCCTGAATAAATTATAGTAGAGATAAAGCCTCTCACTATTCCTGCCACTGTGGGACACTTGGCAGCACATTAGACAGGTGGCACTGCTGGAGGGGTGGCAAGATAGGCTAGTGTGTCTAAGCATGGGCTCTGGATCCAGACAGGTCTGAGTTCAAGGGCTGGTCTCACCACATATTAACTGGATGACACTGAGTATTATACTCTTGGCTTCTTGGTTTCCTCATCCATGAAATGTGAACAACACCCATCTCTTGGGGTTGTTTGTAAAATTAAATGAGATTATAACTCATAAAGGGTTTTTAGCAGAATACCTGGCCTATGGTACATATCTGATATGTTTGTAAAAGATGCCATTATTATTATTATTATTGTTTATTATTATTTCCCAGATGGACTTTCTATTCTCAGGAATCTCAGGCAGCACCAGGAGGCCACGGGGAGCCCTAGGGAGCATGATCACCCTCATGGGGGAGTGGCTGCAGGAAAGTGATGTGTGACCCTCTGGGTGGAACTCTGAGCTGGAAAGATGTTGGGCTACTTGGCGGGAATGCAGCAGACTATGGGGTGAGGATTGAGAGAGGAGTCTTGGGACAAAGGGTGCAGAGGTCTTTGAACTGGGTTTAAAGGAGTCCTTTCTCAAGGCTCATTGGCTACATATGCTGTGTCAGGTCTGGGGCAAGAGAACTTAATTCCAAACTCAGGATGGTGGAGCTAAAAATTAATGAGACCCACCCTGGTGGGAGGGGTGGGGGCACCTTGCATTCGGGCTCCCGCAGCAGTGCAGTGGCAGCAGGAAATAGGCTAGCGCCTCTTCCCCTGCACTCGCCTGCTCTTCCCCCCTTACCCACTCTTCCAGACGGGGGTGGCCTCCACGTGCTTGTGGGGGACGGGGCAGTGCGCACCAGGTGTAAGAGGTTGGACAGTGATCAGGCGGAGCTCAGAGAGGCAGCCAGCAATGAGGTTGTCACTTCCAAGAAGAAGAAGTGGGTTCTGTCAGGAGAGGGAGGGCTGGTCAGCCTCAGGAACCCCCACATAGGATCCACAAAGGCAGAGGTGGCAGGCTTTGCTCAGGGGGAGGCAGCAGGGCCAGGCCTTCACCCCAGTCTGGTGCTTTTATATTCATCCCTTTTGGGGACAAGGCATCAGGCCTTCCTGGTCACCCTGTCCCAACTCCATGCTCACTAAGCCACCTGCTGGCAATCTGGCTTTATAAGAGGCTGTCCCCAGGGACACAGAGCTCAGTCAGGCCCACTCGTGCAGGCCGCTTAGCACTCAGAGCTCTCACTGCAAATGAGTGTACTGACAACCTTTGTAAGAGTTGGTCTGAATCAGGTTTCTGAGTCCTTTCCCTCTGGGGACTGACAAAATCCTGTTTTTAGGCCTATGAGGTTGAGGACCAATCCCTGGATTAGGACTCTGCTAAAGTAGTGGCTACTGTCCTGGGAGGCTGTCGAGGAGCAGCCTGCGTCCTTGCCCCAGGGAGCCCCACCCTCATTCCTTTCCCTCACACAGCGGCCACATGTGTGTGTGCAAACATGTATGTGAATGTGTGTGTGCACATGTGCCCCTTCAGGAGGTATATAAAGGCTTGATGGAGGATGGGACACGGGAGCCTCTTTTCCCACACACCTCTCCCCAGCCCCCAGAGAACCACTGCTTGTTAAAAGCCACACAGGAGGCCTTAGCCTGAGAGTTAATATCCTGGAAGAGAGAAGAGCTATACTCCCCAACTTTCTTATTGCATCCTGGGAAATAGCCTGGACAATGAAGTTGGGTAGACATGATGTATAAACAGACTGCGCTATTTTCTAGCTATATGCTTTTGTGCCAACTTCTTAGACACATTGAGCCTCAGTGTCCGGATGGGGATAATAATGCTGTCCTCACATGGTTGACACGGGGATTAAATGAGATGATGTATGTGCAGCCATCTAGTATAGAATCACAACCAGGCACACAAAAAGAGCAGGGTAAGTGGTAGCCTGTATTGTTGGCTAAATTCTGAATGGGAACCTGCATGGGCATTGAAGAAACAAATGTAGCCAGGTGCTTGGTTTAGCAGGTTTCACTTTTTATTCTCCCCGGAGGAGATCAGGTTGATAACTATGAAAGGCTGCAGAGAGGAGGGCGCAGACCTTGATTCTAAGATGTTGTCATTTGCAAGGTGTGCCAGGCATTTAGAAATAATGTGTGTGTGTGTGTGTGTGTGTGTGTGTGTGTGTGTGTGTGTGTGTGTTGGGAGGGAGAAAAATAATACCTGTGATTATATTATAAGGCATGTTCTGGTTTTAGAAACATTAAAATACAGAAAATATGCATCTAAAATTAAGAAAATGCTGTATTACACTTAATGGCTTATACTGCTTGAGTGCTCGCGATGTGCCAGTGCCGTGCCACGGTCTTTGCACAGATCACATGACTGAATCTTCACAATGTCTCTGTGGGAGTGGCACTATTAGGATCCTCACTTGGCCAATGAGAAAAATGAAGCTCAGAAAGCTCAAGTATATTTTCTAAGGCCACACAGCTAGCAAGTCATAGAACCAGAGCCTATAATCACTTGCTGGTGCCAATGTATTTGTTCTTAATCCTTCTGTGTGACTGCTGCTCCAGTTTAGGATACATACCAAGTTCAGCTCTGGAATGGACGCCCACAGTCATTATATGTTTCTAAGCCCATTTGTCCTGTTAGGGGCACATATGATTAATATATCCATTAATATATTAATTATCCATTAATATGCCCATCACTTTTGATAAGATTTCCTTTGTTTTTAATACAATATACTTTCTGGAAAGACCCTATTAACCATTTACACTTTAATGTGACTTCAAGTCATAGAATCATATAATCTTACAATGACAAGGAACCTTAAATTGCATCTAGCTTTAGTTCCCATGAAATTCAGAATTTCCTAAATAGTGACTCTAACATGACCACCCAGATTGTCTGTACATTAATGTCTCCCATGGCAGGGAGCTCCGTGATTATTATTTCTCTACACTCATAGGGCGCTAATTGCTAGATTATGTTGAATTCAAATCTGCCTCTCGGCCACTTTCCACCAGAAATCCTTCCTCTTGTCTCTGGAATGATTACAAAACAAATCGGCTTCTCCCTTTCTATGACAACCTCTCAGATATGCATGATCTCTAATATCCCTTTTCTTTCCCAGGCTGAATGGCCCCATGTTATTGATGTATTTCCCATAGGACTAGTATTGGACTTTCTCACCATCCTGGCTTCCTGGGTGTCTGTACACACTCTAATTTTGAAAATACAGAAGGACCAGGTGGGGTCCTTCTCTTGGGGCAGTTGAAACTTAAGCCTGACCTTTTTTTTTTTTAAGTAAGATTTTATGTATTTATTTTAGAGAAGAAAGAGTGAAAGAAAGGGAGGAAGAGTGGGAAGCATCAACTCATAGTTGCTTCATGCATGTGCTCTGACCAGGCAAGCGCTGGGTTTCAAATCTGCAACCTCAGCATTCTAGGTCAACACTTTATTCATTGTGCCATCACAGGTCAGGTCAAGTTTGACCTTTTATTGCTAGAGTAGAGAGGTCTTTGTTGCTTGGGAAAGAAATTTCAGACAATAATTTCCAGCTGGGAGAGGCACTAGGAAGCAGCTATGTGCCATTTATGCATATCCACTCATGACACATTTTATATGCTTTTTAACTTGAGGGGGACAATCAGCATGCTACTTGGGTCTTCTCTGTTAGGCTGTAAGTTCATCCCAAGTGGGCATCGCTTTTGGTCTTTTCTGGGCCCTTCTTAAGAGCCTGCTGCATTGGTCTGCCTTCCTTGACTACCAGTAAATTCAGTAAATTTGGTTGATTTATGGACTCACTGGAGCCTAAGAAGCTATTTTCTGCTCTGTTGTATCCCAGAATTCAGCTGTGTCCAGGTGCAGCCAGCCCTCTGCTTGCCTGTTTCCTCTAAGAACATGGACCTTGATCTCATGACTTGCCTATGTGTCACAGTAGGATAAATTTCACTTTGGAGCTCTCCACTCTCTTCTATCCACAATTGGGGAGAAACCGGAGTACTGCATGGTATGGTACATCTCAATCTGCAAAGAGCCCTGGACACCCTCACCCTATCCTTTTTTTTTTGATAGAGACAGGGAGAGTCAGAGAGAGGGACAGATAGGGACAGACAGGAAGGGAGAGAGATGAGAAGCATCAATACTTCGTTGCAGCTCCTTAGTTGTTCATTGATTGCTTTCTCATATGTGCCTTGACTACGGGGCTCCAGCAGAGTGAGTGACCCCTTGCTCGAGCCAGCGACCTTGGGCTCAAGCCAGCAACCATGGGGTGATGTCTATGACCCCACACTCAAGCCAGTGACTCTGTACTCAAGCTGGTGAGCCCATGGTCAAGCCAGATGAGCCTGTGCTCAAGCTAGCAACCTTGGGGTTTTGAACCTGGGTCCTCCGCATCCCAGTTTGATGCTCTGTCCACTGTGCCACCGCCTGGTCAAGCACCCTATCCTTCTTATATTTATCAGCCAAGACTCAGGTAATGAAAATCTCCCAGGCCTACATGTATTCCAGGGCTGCAATTTGTAGAGAAGTGGGTGATGTATCAAACAGATGTTTCCAATTATAATTCCATCAAGCCTCTTGTCTCCTCTGCCCCTTCTCGCCCCTCCCACTACTTCCCTCCTCTTTCCTGATGTCGCCTATGAATCAAATGCCTCTTCTTAAAATTGTAATCACCGAAATAAGGCAGTGATTTATAAGGAATTCTGAGATACCAAATAATCAGCTGAACACTCCAATTTAATGGCAGCAATAACTCAAGTGCCTCCATGCTCATCTTGGGAGGAAGAGATGCGATGGTCCTGGTTGTTGAATGACAAATGCTCTTTTGTGAGTTGTAACAAATCAATTATCCACATGTTGAAAACTGAGTGGCTCCTTTATAAGATATACTTTTATGGGTGAATTAAAAACAATGTCCTAGGGAAGGAGGAAACCAGAGCTCTTTAGTTATTTTTCTGGCATAAAAAAATTGGGGAAATAATAGCTCTGAGGAGAAAGCCATCCTATATGACATCAGTCAGAGATGCAGGCGCCCCCGTGCCTATGGAAGGTGCACACCGAATGCTCAGGGTCTGTTTTACATTCAGTCTGAGCAGATAAAAAGGAATCTGCCTCCACCTGTGGTGGCATTTTCGATCGAACTTGCTGGCTCCCCGAAGAGTCCCGTGGGGGCATTCAATCCTCAAGCTCTCCTTGAGCATGTTTGTCTGCCTTGTACTTCTCATTTCAAGGAGAATTTCTTGTTTTATTTCTGCTAAGAAAGAAGTCACGCCTCAGCAGCTGGCCCTGAGATTGGAGCCTGTGTTGTCTTGTTATGTATGGCCCCATCTGTTGGGGCCTTCCAGAAAGGCTCGTGCCCCCACTCAGCTTCTATTTTCCTCCCCTCCTGCTTTGCATTCATTTGTCACACAATGAAATACAAGAGCATTTGCTGTAACCTTCCTGTCAAAGCAGACGGGGCTCAAAGCCATCCCAGGCCTTCCCCCAGCTGGCGAGCTTGTCAGTTTCAAAGGCCTTGAGAAGGTCATGGCGTCACAATGCCAAATGTCATGGTTGTCCCATTGTATGAGGGCTTCAGACATATCTGGTGCGGTGGGTGCTGTTGTCCCCAATACCTTGCAGAAACAAATTGGAAACTGTCATGGGGGTGGTGACCAGAGGGTGGATGGTTTGTGACTGTCCCATGAAGAATGACTGAGGGATTCTGAATGCTTTGAGTAGAGGAGAGAAGACACATGGTGTGGGGATTGGTGGATAACTGATGCTGGGAATAAGCACCTTGTCCATTGCTGAAAGTGTTCAGACAGAGGAGGATTTTGTACAGGGTAGCAGGTTCCCTAGGCCTTGTATCTCAGGCCTGCATGACCCTGTCCCTCCGAATAGTGCTGAAACCTTTGCCAGCAGTTGGCCGGCAGCGCAGCTATTGTTCTGCCGGTAGGCTTTCTCTGCCCCTGCTGCCCACTGTTCTGCCTGGCCTGCTCGCCTGCTCTCCACCTTTTCTTTAGCCTAGCCCCTCCGCTTGACTTCTCTTAGGGGACTTCCCTCTACCTTCTTTCCTTCTTCCTTAAATCCTAAATTGTCTCAATAACTTTCTCTCTCTCTCTCTCTCTTTTTTTTTTTTTTTGTATTCCACCCCTACCCTTTTCCCAGTGCTCAGCCTGCCTGGTTTGACGCTCTGTGGATGACTCTTTTATGATTCATTCATTCAGCAATTATTCTAAATGCTTTCTATGTATAATTTTGAGTCAATTTGGCTAGGGTAAGGGTTGCCTACATAGCTGGCAAAAGGTTATTTATGGGTGTGCCTGTCTTCCAGGAACAGATTAACATTGGAATCCATAGACTGAGTAAAGAAAACTGATTTTACCAATGAGGTGAGCATCACCCAATCTGCTGAGGGCAGAGGACTAACTGTTCACACTCACTCTCCCTTATCCAACTTTGTGTAGATATCACTAAATGGAATGATACTATTTTACTTGATTACTCATTGTTTGATGATATTCCCTCATTAGAATGAAAACTTCACAAATACAAACCTTGTACTAATAAGCTGCCATATTCCCAGCACCTGGCAAACAGCAGGCACTTAATAAATGTTTTATGAGTGGGTGATGAATGATAGGCTAGAGAAACAGAACCTTTGTAAGGAAATGTATTTGCATTATAATCAGGCACCCCCAGGACAAATGCTGAAAGGAAAGAGGAAAGATGTGTTAGGGATCCAGGTCAGAATGTTATTAAAGAGGTAGGAAGGCATGTAATGAGCATATTTATTATGTGAACATAAAGGCCAGTTTTTAAGCTCCTCGCTCTTAAGTAGGGTAACATTTTTACTGTTTGCATTATGAATTTGCTAGCAACTCCTGTCACCTTTATGATAAATAAATGCAGACATACTTCTATAACAAGTATTTTCAATATTGAAACTGTTGCCAAGCCCCCAGTAAGTGCAGTGTTTGTCACTGGTTACAACAGATGCTCTGTAGTGAAAGGTTCTAACCTGCAAACGTGGGTACCCATTCCATGGCCAGGCCCTTGCAAGGGGTCATGTCTGGTGACTTAAGGTTTGTGCAGTCACACGGGGATGAAAAGGAAAGCTGGCCTGGTCTTAGGTTAGTCATAGTTATTTGTTGGGCCTTTAAGGAGCAGTCACTCATGTATTCCCTTCTGCTTTCTCTACCAGGATAATCTACTTGCTGTTTGTAAAATGAACAGTTCCATGGCCAAATCTCAACATAAAACAACACAAAACAAAAAGATCCATGTACTTGGAGACAAAACAGGTTGGAAGGTGGAATGGCTTGCTGGTCGATGCTTAGATGTTGGGAATGATGGAAAGATCGAAGTAGGATGATACTTGATTTATGGTTTAGGTGACTGGTGGATGTTTGTATTTATCAGAGTTCAACCAGAGAAGCAGAACCATTAGGAGATCTATTTCTCCCTCTCTCTATCTCTCTCTATCTCTATCTCTATCTATTTATATCATCATCTATATCTATATCTATACCTATATCATCTATATCTATATCTGTATCTATCTAATCTATATCTATATTTCATCTATAGATATACATATAGGTATAGACTAGATATAGTTTTATTGTAGGGCTTTGACATTATGCGATGTGGGAGCTGGGTCAATGGTTTCGTACACAAAGCTGTCACTTTGTCTGCGGCAGGCAGTCAGGAGAGGAAGATGGACATGACACTGGGAATGCAAGACAGAAGGGAATCTGTGCGGATGAGCCAGAGCTCATGAGATTTTGCCCTAAAACTTCTGTTGACCTCTCACCCCCTTTACGTTTTCTTTGCAAAAGAAGCTGGTCACCTTTATGACAGAGCTAACCCACCCCTGGCCAGCAGTGTGAGATGCTGAAGGGGGAGACCCGGTGGGAGCCGGAGGAGGTGCCTGCCTGGCGATGGCCTCACCCGGTGAGGAGGGCCAGCAGGTAAGAGGCAGCCACACCCATCACCCAGCAGTGGCTTTCTGAGAGTACAACTAAAACTGTCTCTGCTTCACTTTGGCCTTCCAAGTCTCACATACAATGCCTCTTGTGGCCCATCCTACCTAAGCTATGCAGGAGAAGGAATTATGGGAAAGAAGGTTCTGCCTCTCTCCATGGGCAGATCTCCCATCATGGGGACTGACAGATCCTCGGGCAGTGTAAGTGAAGCCATGGCTGTGGATGAGATGACTCAGGGACTGTGCTGAGCTACAAAATATTATCATTGAAAGGATGGGCAGAGGATGGGAACTTACTGTGAGAATGAGAAGGAGCAATCAGGGAGGCAGGAGAGAACCCGTGGGAGGCAGGACTGAGCTTCTGGTATAAATATACTGCTCACAAAAATTAGGGGATAGTACTTTTTTTTTTACAGAGATAGAGAAAGAGAATCAGAGAGAGAGAGAGACAGACAGACAGACAGAGACAGGAAGGAAAAGAGATGAGAAGCATCAATTCTTCATTGACAAACCAGGGGGCTCCAGTAGAGTGAGTGAGCCCTTCCTCAAGCCAGATACCTTGGGCTCAAGCCAGTGACTTTGGGCTTCAAGCCAGTGACCTTTGGGCTCAAGCTAGTGACCATGGGGTCATGTGTATGATCCCATGCTCAAGCCAGCGACTCCTCACTTAAGCTGTTGAGCCCATGCTCAAGCCGGATGAGCCCGTGCTCAAGCCACCAACCTCGGGGTTTTGAACCTGGGTTCTCCACGTCCCAGCCTGACACTCTATCCACTGTGCCACCACTTGATCAGGGGCATATTTCAAAATGAATATGAAGCAATAAAAAAAGAAGCATTTGATTTTTTTTATTAAACAAGAACATCAGAAAAGCAAATGACAATTAAAAATAGTTGTTCAGTTATGCAAATGAGATACAAAACCAACTTTTATTTCATGGGTGAAAATGCACTATACAAAAGGCTGAAAGTACTGGAGTGTCTGCATGTTCCCTGATCTACTCATTTTTGTGAGCAGTGTTTTAGTAAAAATGTGGGTCTTCTTACAAATAACAATGATAACAATGAGTATGATGTTAACCAGGCATAATAATTGAATTTAATGACTGGCAACTATGGCACTGACCTATCAGAATGGATACTGGACTGTGAAGAGGTTCCAAGGGTCATGAGGGAAGGCCATCACACCACCATATGGTGATGGTGGTGATGTTGGTGGACATTTGGTTTGGTGGAACTGGGGTTGGTTAAGCAGATATTTACCATACTGTATGGGAGTTTTCCACATTTGGACAACTATGCTGTCTTGGTGCTTATTAGCAGAAAACAGCCCTACTGGTAGCAAACATTAACTGAGAGCCTACTGTGTGCCTGGTGCTCAGCTAAGCACTGTGAGTCTATGCGATGGTGGTGTTATCTCTGGGATGCTTTGCCTTGTCCTGACTGGCTCTGGAGGAGAATCTTAGATCCCAGAAGTCTAAATTATCAGACTCATGACCAAAAAACATCCACTGTCACGATGTGCACCACTTTCACAGAGGATGTATTTTTGGGAGGTTTTATAGGCCTTGCTCCATGTGTTGAACATTTAAACATGAAGCAGCTGTTAATGGGTACCATGCTGCTAATTAGGACAACCTGGAGAGGAGCAGCTGCCCTGCACAGGGGTGGTCTGGAATGACAAAGGCTCCATCATCTAATTGCCAGAGTCCTAGTGTTTGTCTCTATGGGACAAATTATGAACTAACAGGAAGGATCCATGAAAACTCATGGATCATTACACTTAGAAGTTCTTGGCTTGAATGATCTGATGTGACTATCTACCCAGATCAAAGAGCAGAAGATTTCCAAGGTGCTACTTTGATTCGTGGTTAACACATACATCTTTGGGCACAACATTTGAAAGGGCTGTGTACTCAGAAGTAACCCCGAAGTCACTCACTTTCACTTCATCCCCTCCCCTGCAGCTTGAAGAGTATCGTTCCTCATCTGACCTCTGTCTTCTGAAAAATCAAGGCTGGTTCTGCCACTTTCCTGCTTCTCAGAAGAAACTTTGAAGAGGCACTAATATATGATCTTAAATGATCTGGGCGTTTGTATTAATACTATACTACCAGATTGACCAAGGACATATACCCAGAATTGTCCCATTCTCAGATTGTGTGTTGCCATTTGGCTTGGTATTAGTGGAGGCCAAGATGAACAGGTTCAATTCACATGTGAACCAGGCAGCCTCGCTCTGGCCACAAACATGTCTATAACTTGGGCCAAGGGTAGTGGTTGTCTTTGATCTTTGAAGGCTGGAGGCAAGAGTAAGGGTAGCTCATTGGCTCTCTCACCATAGCCAATAGTGGATAGCACAAAACACATGCTTTTGTATGGGTGGGTCAGTGAACTCCACTTTGATTTATGGAGCATGTTATTTGACTATGGGTCTGTTCCTCCCTTGGGTATTTCTTGTTTCCTGCATAATGAAGGAAATCAGCAAAAGGTGGCAAATTGGATTTCGCCTTGCAACTTTCAAGCTTATTCATCAATTTAAAGACCTGAGTTTGCAATGTGAGTTTCTTACCAATAAGTAGCAGTGTCTTCTTAGTCATTTGGTATGAAATACCAAGCTCTGGAGCTGGTGGTGAGAAGGGAATTTCAGGCAGGGAGAATGACACAAGCAAAGGTGTATACACATTAAAGGTTTGCATTTCAGGTGGGTAAAAACAGGCATGTCAAAACAATTGGACTGAAAGTCCTTATCTCTTTCTATAAAATGGCAGCTGAGAAATTTGCCTTTCAGTGGAGGCATAATCTAGTTAGGTTTTCCTGGGGACCTTGTCTCAATCTGATTTGTAAACAGATAGATTTTTTAACTACCTGGGTTGTAAATAATCTCTAGCTTCCTGCTTCTCTTATCAGCCAAGAAAAGCAATTTACAGCATAATGCCTAGATAAACAAAAGTACTTTCAGGTCCAAGTGATTTTCCCCAGTTCCCTTTAATTAAAGCTGATTTCCTTCTTAAAATGTGAGTCATTTCTCATCTCAAATTTTTCTTTCTTGAAAAGGGAATTTATATGAGTCTGGTTTTTGTTGTTGTTTGTTTATTTATTTGGCAGAGATTAGTAGTATGTTTCACCACTATCCAAATGGGAAATGGCTTTTGTAAAGCCATCAGCCAAGGCCAGGGCCACTATCAAAGCAGCCTGACCCATGCAGGTTCGCATTGGATTCGGACAGTCGGTAAAGAAACAACGGAGCCACAAACTGGTGGGCCATAGTCTTTAATCCTAGCTTGCACCCAGCGGGCAAGTAAAAACACACACTGGGCTCCAAAACCCAATCACATTCAGTGCTCACAAAGCCACTGACTTATCCGAGTTTCCTAGAATCAAAGGTTTCTAGCTCACCAGCCTTATTCTCCTCAGTTCCCCATCTCCTTCCTTATCCCAGATACAAACTGTACAAACTGGCATCTCACTCAGCACTCCGCCATCTTGGCTGCTTCTCCTGGCCACATGGCCTCTTTCTGCTCTCTGCTCTGCTCCCTCTGCTCTCTCATGCTAATCATCCCAGGAACCAAGAGCGCAAACTCTTGTTCCGCCCCCATTTTATATTGTAGCTTCACAACCTCTAATCCAATATACAAAATAGGGAAGTCTCTAATACAAAGTCACTTCTCTGAGGCATGATTGGATTGTACCACCCCACATCAAAAAGGGTGGGAAAGGCTTAATCCCAAAACCAAGCCCCAGGCTACAAGGATTCTCAACACACATTAATATCACCTGGGCGACAGCCTCACGTGGGCACCGCCATCCTCAACAAAGTGAGCATAATACATTTTATCTGCCCAACAGCTTTCCATGGTTTGCTGGGTAAAGTTACAATCCTACAAAGCCTTGCTCTGGTTTTGCCTTTTTTCCCCTCTCCCCACCCTCCTCCAGCCCTATCTTGTCTCTTAGTCCAGCCCCCACTGACCTTGATATTCTTCCAAGCATCGTGATCCTCCCCACCAGTGATCTTGTGCAGCCTTCCTAAATCAATGACTACTAGCCAACTTTAGTCTTGGCTGAAATATCCCTTCCTCAGAGAATTTGCTCTAATCATCCCTTCCCCATTTTGGGCAGATAAAATATAAAGTGTGTCCGTAAAGTCATGGTGCATGTTGGGCAGATGAAATATATTATGCTCACTTTGTTAAAGATGGTGCTGCCCAGGTGGAGGCTGTTGCCCAGGTGATATTAATGTGTGTCTCTGTGGGCTGTGGGCAGGCAGGATCCTTATAGCCTGGGGCTTGGTTTCAGGATTAAGCCTTTCCCACCCTTTTTGATGTGGGGTGGTACAATCCCATCATGCCCCAGATAAGTGACTTTGTATTAGAAACTTCCCTATTTTGTATATTGGATTAAAGGTTTGGATTTCTACAATATAAAATAGGGGCAGAAGGGGAGCTTGCACTCTTGGTTCCTGAGATTATATTAGAGGAGAGAGCAGAGAGGAGAGCAGAGAAAGGCCACGTGGAGGAGGCCAAGAGAAACAGTCAAGATGGCGGAGTGTTGAGTGAGAAGCCAGTTTGTGCAGAGTTTGTGCAGGGAGAAGGAAGGAGATGGGGAACAGAGGTGAATAAGTCTGGTGAGCTAGAAACCTTTGATTCTAGGAAACTCGGATAAGTCAGTAGCTTTGTGAGCACTGAATGTGAGTGGGTTTTGGAGCCCAGTGTGTGTTTTTACTTGCCCGCGGAGTGCAAACTAGGATTAAAGATGATGGCCCACCAGTTTTTGGCTCCGTTGTTTCATTACCATCTATCTGAATCCAATGTGAACCTACATGGGCCAGGTGGCTGTGATGGTGGCCCTGGCAACTGGCTTCACACCCATATATTCCGTGTTTTTCTGGGGAGTGTTTCGCTTGCTTGTAATCAGCGAGTTACTGATATTTATTTATTTAGCATGTGTTCTCTGCTGGATTGTAGTTTCTTGGGCAGGGGGACCATATCTGTTCAGTAACTACTGTACCCTTCTCACAGAGTATCCATAGTGATTGAATGTGCTCAGTTAACATGTTGTCTGATTGGCAAAAATAAAATTCTTTATTAAAGCAGATAAGTGCATTGAAGCAGAAACATTCTACACACTTATAAATATTAACAATTTATACTTTAAAAATATTTACAAAGCATGTTTTGATTCAGTAAACTCTAGATGCATTTCAGTATCCTTTTCATTGATCCTTAACTGCTACTCCTCATAAAAACATTTCTTACTGATTTATCTTGGAATCATTATCTTAAAGTCATAAGCATCCTCAGGATGGCATTTTCTTTGTGACTTCAGCTCAATGATTTCAAGATAGTTTGACAATAGATGTCCTTCTACCTTAGAGCTAGCTGCTGGTGGCATTTTCTGCCTCAGTCACGAGGAGCTTAACACTTGCTAATGAATCAAATCAGACAGAGTGGTCTTAGCTGCCATCTTAGCCTTCAGTTAGAAACACCTCCATGGTAGAATAAGTGGCAGCTGCAAAGTGGTTCCTCAAATCACAAGGTAGGTGTTTTTTCTTGCTGACTAAACTTCTAGAAGCACAATGAAATGCTTCCTCCTTTATTTTGCCCTAGCTGGGTAAGTCTCACACTCAATAATGACCCATTAACCTGTGTCTTTTATGAAGTGGTATCCCAGCTCCTGCCCTCAAAGAACTTACCATCTAGTTAGGCAATAATGACCCATTAACCTGTGTCTTTTATGAAGTGGTATCCAGCTCCTGCCCTCAAAGAACTTACCATCTAGTTAGGCATAAGAAGGTTGAAAGGAATTCAGGGTAGGGCATGCGCAGGGATGTGTGAATATCTCATGCAACAAGTCCTGAAAGTCAGGGGTGGGGATGATTTCTAAAGAGCTTAGATTAGTCTCTCAAGAAGGAGAAAATGTTTTACTTCAATTTTCACATGATTAATTGCCATTTCATCATGTCTTGATCCGAAGTCACCTCCCTAGAGAAGCCTTTCCTGACCACCCTGTCTAAAATACACACACCTGGTGCCATTCTTGACCCCTTTATCATACTTTATTTATTTATTTATTTCCTGAAGTTGGAAACGGGGAGGCAGGCAGACAGACTCCTGCATGTGCCCGACCGGGTCCACCCGGCATGCCCACCATGGGGCGATGCTCTGCCCATCTGGGGTGTTGCTCTGTCACAGCCAGAGCCATTCTAGCACCTGAGGCAGAGGCCATGGAGCCATCCTCAGTGCCTGGGCCAACTTTGCTCCAATGAAGCCTTGGCTGCGAGAGGGGAAGAGAGAAACAGAAAGAAAGGAGAGGAGGAGGGGTGGAGAAGCAGATGGACGCTTCTCCTGTGTGCCCTGGCCAGGAATCGAACCCGGGACTCCTGCACGCCAGGCCGGTGCTCTACCGCTGAGCCAACAGGCCAGGGCCTATCATGCTTTATTTTACAGTCTCCCCACTAGAAGTAAGCTCCAATCAGAGGGACTTTGTCTTGGTCCGCTGGATCATTGTGAGTACATAACTAGACACTCATTAATGCTTGTTGAGGAAATGGATGGGGGTTGTGGTGAGTACATACACAGAGAAAGTGGAAATTCAGATGGAAGAAATGTCATGAGCAAAGGCATAGAGGCTGGCTCTAAGTGAGCAGTTTTGATGGGATCAGGTGGCTCATTTGAGAGAACAATGAAAGAGTGAGCAGTTACTGTATGAGTTAGAATGGGGCTAAATGATAAAAGGCCTTAAACAGCCAACTGTGGAGTTGCTATGTAAGGAACATGTGGGTTGGACCCTGGGCTAGGGACACAGCAGTGAGAATGAAAAGATGAGGAGATGTTATACAGAAGCCTTCAGTAAGATTTGGAAAGTGACTGGATTTGGGGGAGAGGAAATTCATGGAGATGATTCAGCTGTTGAACCTCCAGGAATGTTGGTGCACTGACAATAATAGTACAGGGGGTCCTCGGCTTACAACATAGTTCCATTCCTATGACAGTGACGTAACCCAAATTTTGGTGTAAGTTGAAATACACCCTAGCCTTATCATTTACCTATCCTAACAGAGTTGTAAAATCATAATCTAGAACATAAAAACACAACTAAGCCATAGAAAAAGGGAAAGGACATAAATATACTGTACTGTACTGTACACTGTACTGAGTATTCTTCTGCCACGTGCAACTAAACTAGTTCACTCATGTAGTCCATAAGTATTAACTGAACACTCATGTCTCAACTTTTTAAAGTTTTTATGGGAGTGGGTATTATAAACTTGACGAAATGTGATAGTAAGCCTGTCGTAATCCGAGGACTCCCTATAAGTTCAAAGTAGAAACTGACTTGAGAGACGGACAGGTGGGCTCAGTTTGATCTAGGTGGAGGTTAAGGGAATGGCAGGACATTCAGCAGATATGATCCGCAGCCATGGGTGCTGCCGGAGGGTGCTCCCAGGTGAGGCTACGTCCTGTTTCTAGCCTACCCTGAGAGCTGGCCCATGGAGTCATGGGTTCCCAGTACACTCTTTCAATAGTCCCTACCTAATTTTTATCATCAGTCTCAGGTGTGACTAGCTGTTCACCTCCTGGATCTTCTTCTCTGAGTGCCCACCTTCCAGAGAAAGAGATGTTTTCTGTCTTTCACCTTTCCTTGATAGAGGCCAGTGCTCATTTAGACTGACAGATGCCTTCATTTGGAGTATAAGATCAAGGGTAATTGCAGAAAAGTTCAGGTTGCTTTTGGAGCCTCTACTTCCACACCAGGGTCCCGTCCTGGTCGCTCTCTCCCTCTCTCTGTAGCAGCCCACACAGGCCTGCTCATCTCAGTAGGTTTCCCCTTCTTCCTCCCTCTTATTAGAATCTATGGTTAGAAAGTGGTCTGGTGGGAAAAGAATGGGTTTTAGAGGCAGATTGGATTATATCTAAGGTCTGCTATTATCAGCTGAGTGAACTTGAACAATGCACTAAATCTCTCAGGGCTTAATTTTGCCATATGTCAAATGGAGAAAATACCACCTCAGGAGGTCAGTATGAGCAATAACCGAGCCTCATTTGATGACCTTCACCGTAGAGCATGAACACCATGCCAGACACCCATGGGAATGTTCCACAAAAGTTAGATTTTCTTGTGCGTTTATTTTTTGGGAAAGGATTTGGCTGGGTATGATCTACTTCATGATTAGGTATTAATAGCTGACAAAGCTGAAATTTCCCTTACCATAAGGGAGAGAACAGTGGTGAGATTTTAGGTACAGCCAAGAGTCTCTAAAATTCCTGGGAGCTGGACAGCAGAGGGGCAGCCTATGAAGCCTCCCAAGGCTCCCATATTGTGGCAAAAACACACCTGGCCATTATGGACACCTTTCTTTTTCTCCTTTTTTAGCCCAGGTATGGATACATCTTCTTTTTCTTCTGACAAAGCCATACATGATCTGAAGTAGTTGTCCACGAAGTGTGGTCCTTTGTTTACCTGAGGTACTTGTTAGAAGTACAGATCATCAAGCTCCATCCTAAACCTACAGAATCTGGCCCTCTCTGAGCATAAACTTGGGGAATCTGTGTTATATACAATCTCCCCAATGATCCATTTGCATCCAAATTCTGAAAGCCACATATCTAGAGCCTTAAAGGGGATAATTTTACTAAGGTTCCCGAGGTGAGCAAGCAAATAAATAGATGTAAAGGAAACACAGATGGCAGAGTTTAGGGCTCTGGATGCATCGGGAGCCTGAACAGACCCTTGCACATCCAGCTGAGGTCATTCTGGCTTGGAAAACCTCCTGTCCTCTCAGATCCTTCCGCACTCTTTCATCTCATGCCTTAAGTCCAGTAATGCCCATGACTGCTTGGAGCTGACCCTGTGAATCGCATCCTGGCTCGATACCCCTGTTGGAGAATTCCCTAACTTCCCTAACAAAGTGACTAATTCATCATCCCCATGAGACCGATCCTGGACCCCTTTATGTACATTTTGATCCATAATTTTCCCATCTTCTCAGCACTTTGCACCTTTTCTTTCTCCCTCCTGTTCTCCATTGAGATTACAAATGTGCAAGCATGTACACACACACACACACACACACACACACACACACACACACTGACATGTCCATGAAGTCCATGGCCTCGTAATTTGATAAGACCAATCCAATGACTGGCACAAACTAGGCGCCTAATAAATGTCACTTCTCCTCCCTTGTTCACTTTCTACCTTCCAGCTGCTCCATTTGAGTGCAAAAACGTTGAAATAAAGGGAAGAATTTAAAGAGGGAATACATTATTACTAAATCGCAAAATCTAATCAGCACATGGGGCTGGCTGCTGGGTTTCCACACCTGCATACCAATGAAGCTGCATCTGGAGCAGAATAGTTTGTGCTCATAAACCATGACCTTCATTATCCGCGGAGGCGGCCAGCAGCGGCGGTCCCTATAGAAATCTCTGCTATCTAACTTCGAGGATGGCAGAGGAGACAGTCTTCACCATTTGTCTCGGCGGTGCTAACAAATGCTTTCTCTAGTGTTGTACAAAGTATAGTCTTCCCCTATTCTTTCTGGCTGGAATAGGCTTTTTTTTTTTTTTTCAATTAAAAATTAAAGTAGCTGCTGAATTTATATTCATTTTTGGGGGCCTGCAATTTATGCTCCATTTCTCATAAGCAGCCTGCATTATCGTGGAGCTCATCTACTCACATTGCCTCTTGGAAACAACCACTTAAATCACTGCTCAGTTAAAAATGGTTCCCTCATGCCAGAGTACCGGAGGGCAGTGTCACATGGAATCAAGTTGACTGAGAGTGACATGAAGCCATGCAGCTCAATCGTCTTCCTAGGAAAGAATTCACCCAGGGTTGCCTTACGGGTTGTCTTGCCTCTTCCTCAGTAGCTTCAGGGCTAAGAGTCACAAAGGAGCGGCTGGAATTTTTCGAAAGTTCTTTTTTTTTTTTTTTTTTGTATTTTTCTGAAGCTAGAAACGGGGAGAGACAGTCAGACAGACTCCCACATGCGCCCGACCGGGATCCACCCGGCACGCCCACCAGGGGCGACGCTCTGCCCACCAGGGGGCGATGCTCTGCCCCTCCGGGGCATCGCTCTGCCACAACCAGAGCCACTCTAGCGCCTGGGGCAGAGGCCAAGGAGCCATCCCCAGCGCACGGCCATCTTTGCTCCAATGGAGCCTTGGCTGCGGGAGGGGAAGAGAGAGACAGAGAGGAAGGAGGCGGGGTGTGGAGAAGCAGATGGGCGCTTCTCCTATGTGCCCTGGCCGGGAATCGAACCCGGGACTTCTGCATGCCAGGCCGATGCTCTACCACTGAGCCAACCGGCCAGGGCCTTGAAAGTTCTTTATAAGTAGCAATGATTTGCATTCTTGTAACTCCCACTCCTTGTTCTTAGTTTTGCCCTGTTAGCCACTCAGATCAAATTCTCTTTAAGGGAAGTCTCCAAATATAAAATAGAAGTTCTCTTTCCTTCTCTTACGGGTTGATTTGTGTCATACAAAGAGATATGTTGAAGTTCTAAATCCCCGTATCTTAGAATAGGATCTTATTTGGAAGTAGGGTCATTGTAGATATAGTTAAAATGAGGCCATCCTGGAGTAGGATGAGCCCTTGGTCAAACATGGCTGGTGTCACACAGGGAGAATACCAGGGGAAGATGGGGCAGAGATGGGGGTGACATAACCACCAGCCAAGGAATGCCCCAGGCTACCAGGAGCTGGAGGAGGCAAGGAATGAGCCTTTCTTAGAAACTTCAGAGGAAGCATGGCCCTGTGAAAACCTTCATTTGATGATTTGATCTGGCCTCCAACATTGTGTAAGAATAAATTTCAGTAGTTTTAAGTCACCTGGTTTGTAATATTTTGTTATGGGACCATGTTGGTCAAATAAGTGTAAATATGATATATATGTTTGCTCGCTTATAGTTTGTATTGAGTGTGGGGACAGGCTGGGTAAGCAGGCAGTGTGGTTATAGCCTAAGGCTTAGTTTTAAGACTAAGCTTTTCCCCACATCCTTGACTGATTGCATGATGTGGGGTGGTGCACTCTCATGAGGAATCCCATTATGCCTCAGATAAGTGACTCTGTATCAGAGACTTCCTTGTTTGTATATTGGATTAAAGGTTTTGATTTCTATACTATAAAGTGGTGCAGACCAGGAGCTTGCTCTCTCGGTTCCTGCTATCACCATTGCAGGGGCCTCCCTGATCCCTTGCCCTTCATGGTTTCTGCTTTTCCCTTGTCTTCTTTTGTGGCTTGCCTGTCTTGGTGAGACACCAATAAACAGAATGGCCAACCATCCTCCAACTCCACCATTTCTTTACCATCTGTTCGAATCCAACCTGCATGTCAATGGCCACAATGGCGGCTCCTGGCCTTGCAGACTATTACCTCCCACATTTCTGGATTTTGTACCTCAGGACACAGCTCTTCCTTGGCAGCTTTGGTGTACTTCAAATTATGACTGAGTTTACAGTCAATTAGTTAAGACCCATGATTCTTTTCCAAGTGTCCTGCGACTCAATCACATCTCTCAATTGGTTAAATTCTTTTATCATTATATAGATTACTGCACTGCCTCCTTCAGATTTTTTTTTTAATCCTGAGTCAATTCCCCAATACACCCAAAACTCTTTCCAGCTCCATATTTTCCCCAGATATCTCTTTATGTTTTCACTGAATTATTAATCACACTGAGCTGAGGACAGAGAACTCTAGTATATTGTCAGACTTTTTTGCCGACTTCCTGTGAATCCATCAGATGTCTCTGCAGACTTCCTGTAATCCATCCATACATTTGTTTACTCAATAAATATTAACTGAGCTCCCCGTGCACGCCAGACATTATTCTAGGCACTGAGGGTTTGGTGATGAATGAGACAAATCTTGGTCCTCGTGGAAATTAACTCAACACATTAGTCAACATTTGGGATATACCTGACCATTAGTGGAATGTGTGGGTATCTGGGTTCTGGCAGGTCCTTTATCATCTCACAAATGCCAGTTGCAAATCTCCTGAGCCAGGGGCCTGGAGAGATGCTGTTCCTGAATGGAGGACTGCTCTTTCCAGCAAGCAAGAAGGCTCCTCGTTCTTGCCTTCTCTGTGACCAGGTGTAGCTCCTCAAGGGTTTCTGTCTCATTTTGCTACCTGGCTTTTCTTGGACTGCTGACCATTAGAGCAGCTTGGGGTTTGGGTAGGAAGAGAAGGGAAAAAGCGAGCACCAAGTTCACCCCCCTGCCCTTCATTTGCTCTTCATACTCCTTCAAGGTTCTAACATGCTGTTTTATTTTTTCCAAGTCTTTATAATGGTTTCTCCCTCCTTGGCTGCCAAGAAAACTCTTCTCTATGTTCCGAACACATTCTAGACATCACCTTCTCTGGGAAGTCTCCTTTGGGGGCTTCTGCTTCTGCCTCAGAGCTAGTCACTTTCTCCTCTGTGTATTGTACATGATTCTGTTGTTGTACTTATCATGCTGTATTAGAATTTCTTTTTAAACATTTCTTTCTCTCCTACTAATTTGAATTCTCAGACCAAGAGCTATTTGTTATGCACATTTGCAACTCTAGCATTCACCACCAGAAATGCTGTCGAATAAGTAAATGAATGAGGGAATGATTGAGAAAAAGATAAACTAACCTATTGTATGTATACCAGACACTGTGCAAAAGGCTTTACATACACTATCTCATTTAATTCTCACAGTGGAAAGATAAGGAAAGGGAGGGCCTCAGGGAAATCAAGTACCTTTCATAAGGTCAAGCAGCTAATAAGTGGTGGGACTGGGATTTCAGCCCTGGTTTGTCTGATTCCAAAGCCCTTTCTGTTTTCACTGCACTAGTTGCTCTAGTTACGCTGATTGTACCCCTTACCGTTTGCCAGAGTCCTCACTTTACGTGAAAACTCCATTTTTCTTTTTTTTTTTTTTTGTATTTTTCTGAAGCTGGAAACGGGGAGAGACAGTCAGACAGACTCCCGCATGCGCCCGACCGGGATCCACCCGGCACGCCCACCAGGGGCGACGCTCTGCCCCTCCGGGGCGTCGCTCTGCCACGACCAGAGCCACTCCAGCGCCTGAGGCAGAGGCCAAGGAGCCATCCCCAGCGCCCAGGCCATCTTTGCTCCAATGGAGCCTTGGCTGCGGGAGGGGAAGAGAGAGACAGGGAGGAAGGAGGGGGGGGTGGAAAAGCAAATGGGCGCTTCTCCTATGTGCCCTGGCCGGGAATCGAACCCGGGTCCCCTGCACGCCAGGCCGACGCTCTACCGCTGAGCCAACCGGCCAGGGCTGAAAACTCCATTTTTTTAACATGACCTTTTCTCCTCTCTGTCCACTCCCTTCCTTAATCATTATGCATCCAATTTTGGTCAGTGTCAAACTGTCTTAAGGACAAAACCTCAAGTCTGTTGACCATGGAGAGAGAGTTTTGGTCAAGCAAAAGGTAACATCGTGACTTCAGTTGTGTTTCAGCCTCAGGCCCATGAAAGCATACCTGCCCTCTGGACCACACCTCATGAAACCAGACAGAAAAATGCCATGGCTGACATTAAGACCTAATATAATGATCAACAACTCCCTACCCTGGCCCCAACCAATTAGCAGAGCCCATGATCCCAGCTCCTTTAGTCCCAGTGATTAATGATTTCTCCACATATATAACCGTTCCCCGGAAGACATCAGGGAGCCAGGTCTAGGAGCACTAGCTTACCTGTGACTCTGCACTTGGCACCATTTCCTAAATGAATAAACCTTTACTTTCTTTGCTGCAAACGCCTGTTCATGTTTGATTGGGCAGGTGAATGAACCCCTTTCATCTGGTAAAATCACTACTCCCTCCACTCTTTCATGGGCACCTGAAGCTCCCTCTTATGCCCCACTTTGCTCCATTAAGTGATGCTTTTAGGTTATGGTTGATCCAACAACCATGAACTTGCTTCACTCACTCATTCTCTGGCCTTTCTCACTGGCCACTCCACAGGGCCTACACCACATGTGGAAGCTCAGATACATGCTCTCTACTTGATTTTCCTTATCTGCAGATCTAATAACCCATGAAAAAAAAGAAAGGATCTGCGTTGACATTACTGCACTGGCTTCTGACACTGCTTCATTTGAAGTGTGTAGAAATTGATTAGGCATTACTACAGATAAAATATATTATGCTCACTTTGTTAAAGATGGCGCTGCCCACGTGGAAGCCTGTCACCCACGTGATATTAATGTGTGTTGGGGGTGGGCTGTGGGCAGGCAGGATCCTTGTAGCCTGGGGCTTGGTTTTAGGACTAAGCCTTTCCCACTCTTTTTTATGTGGAGTGGTGCAATCCCATCATGCCTCAGATAAGTGACTTTGTATTAGAGACTTCCTTATTTTGTATATTGGATTAAAGGTTTTGATTTCTTGCACTATAAAGGGGGGCAGACCGGGAGCGCGCTCTCTCTCTCTCTCTCTCTCTCTCTCTCTCTCTCTCTCTCTCAGTTCCTGAGATTAGCATTAGAATAGAGAGCAGGTTGGAGAGCACAGTAAGGCCACGTGGAGGAGAGGAGAGGCAGCCAAGATGGTGGAGTGCTGAGACAGAAGCCAGTTTGTGCAGAGTTTGTGTAGAGAGAAGGAGATGGGGAGCAAAGGAGAATGAGGCTGGTGAGCTAGAAACCTTTGATTCTAGGAAACTTGGATTAGTCAGTAGCTTTGTGAGCTCTGAATGAGTGGGTTTTGGAGCCCAGTGTGTGTTTTTACTTGCCCGCCAGGTGCAAGCTAGGATTAAAGGTGATGGCCCACCAGTTTGTGGCTCTGTTGTTTCATTACCATCTGTCTGAATCCAATCCGAACCTGCATGGGCCAGGCGGCTGTGATAGTGGCCCTGGCTACTGGCTTTACAACTGCCAAGTAGAAATAGAGGGTGACCTGCAAGTGAGCTTGGGGTATGGGTTGCCACAAACTAATCCCCCCAAAGAGGACCATGGTATGAAGAAAAAGGCAAGGGCTTTAGATTTAGAAAACAAACCAACATTAAGTTTGGTTTAGGCAGTGTCTTTGGCCAAGTTCTTCCTTTCGGCTTCAGTCTCATCCACCAACTGGGACTGATTTGTTAAAAGAGTCCTGAAGCAGGCAATGAAGCAAATGTTTCTCAGCTATAAAAAGATGAGGCTGGAGAGAGGCAGAGACCCGGGGAATGAAACTAAACTGCCTGGAAGTCTATGAGCTGAATTCTCTGGTTTGAAGGTGTCCCCAATCACTGGCACTACATGGGGTCAATGCCTCCATAGAATCTTAGAACCAGAAGTTAACTCCAACCTCCTTTTTTTTTTAATTTTTAAAAAATATTTTATTTATTGATTTTTAGAGGGGAGAGAGAGAGAGAAGGAGGAGGAGCAGGAAGCATCAACTCCCATATGTGCCTTGACCAGGCAAGCCCAAGGTTTTGAACCGGCAACCTCAGTGTTCCAGGTTGACGCTTTATCCCACTGCGCCACCACAGGTGAGGCCGTCTCTGACCTCCTTTTTAAATTTCTGTCTACAGATGAGGAAACAGGCTCAGTGAGAGGAAGTGACTTCTTAAAGACCAAAGTAGAAACTGATGGCAAAATGGAGATTTTAATCCAGAACCCCCAGTTTCCTGTTGAAGATTCTATACTAGTGTATTTCAACTTTTTCTGATTCTAGACTAAGAAATACATTTATAATCACTGCCTAGAACACTGTCACATATTTATATATACCTAGTATGTTTGGATAAAACATATTTGTAACAAAATATTCACAATACAGGACATATTTCTTCATGCAATTAACTCTGCGCATTCTACTCAAGTCTGTTCCACCCCATCCCATCCCATCCCATTATAGTTGATTTAAAAACAAAAGTTCTGGTGACACTTGAATTTGTTTTCACTTTGCATATTGTGAAGCAGGGGCTGGCTGTCTACAGCCTGCAGGCCAAATTCTACCTGCTACCTGTTTTGGTAAATAAAGTTTTCTAGGTAAACAGCTACATCCATCATTTACTTATTATCTTTGATTTCTTTTGCACTACAGCAGGAGAGGTTTTTTTTTTTTTCTTTTTTAAATTTATTTTTTAAATTGAAGTAACATTGTTTAGTAACATTCTATCAACTGCAGGTGTACCACATTAGAACTTGATATCTCTGTACTCTAGCAGGTGCTCACCACCTAAAGTCTATCATTTCTGTTCATTATTGTATATCCGACTCCTTTTACCCAGTTTTCTCTCCCTGCTCCCCTTTCCCTCTGGTTACCACCATTCTGTTGTCTGTGTCTATGAGTTTGTCTTTTTTGTTCATTACTTTTTTGTTTTTATATTCCATATATGAGTGAAATCAAATGGTTTTGTCCTTTTCTGTCCACAATAGCAGAGATGAGTAGTAATAACAGAGTTGGTAGGTCCCATGAAGCCAGAAATATATACTAGCTGGCCATGTACAGAAAGAGTTTGTGAACCCCTGTGGTTACCACGCTTTGTGCTAGGCTGAATCTTTAAAACCTTCTTTTCATGAGTAAAGTGTGATGATGGGTGAAAAGGAGTGAGAAGAGGGAGCAAGAGGCCTCTGGGCCCTTCGCCAGTGTGTGCTTTCAGAGGTTTGGGCTGTAAGGGAGGTGAGCAGGGGTGAGAAGCCTGGGGTTCAGGGTGTCCTTCGCTGGCCTGTCTATACCCTGGAGTCTTTTGCAGTCCTTGTTTTCGGTTCATGGACTCTTGTGGGAGGGCCACCAAATGCAGCTTTTGCATTAGCACTGGGGAAGGAAGGTAGAAGTAACAGGACTGCACCTGGCGCCCAGGCCAGATCTGGCAGCTGGCGCCCTTGGAGACGTCTATTAGTGAGTCACTGACTGGCAGGCCTCGCTTTGTGCTCGCCTGCCCCTACAGTTCTTAGTGGGAATGTTATGGTTTTCAGCTCCACTGGCCTGTGCTTTGACAGGTGCTGAGTTGTTACCAAGTCTTCAGGCGGTTCCCCTGGCCTGCTGCCTTCTGATGCATGACAAATAGGAGCTGCCCTCGTGTTTGCAGCGCAGAGACCCGGAGTCTGTCCTTGGCACCATAGAGACGTGGTGATGCCTTTCTCAAATGAAACATGACAACTAGCACCTCAGGAACTTGGATTAGGATTGGTTGCTAAGAATAAGTGACACAGATTTTTTTGTTGTTAATTAGGAACAAATGTTCATCAGCCCCTTTTCAACTCATAGATAGGGTGCTATGAAACGTTTTGAGGAGGTAACACAGTTGGTTTTCTATTTGAGGATCTCTTGTCTCTGTGCAGGACCACTTATGGAAATACATTCAGCTCGGTTCCTGTACTGCACATATCACAAAGACAGATTGTAAAGTTTAATGGCATGTATATTTAGTGCATACATCCATGTGCGTGCATGCATTTATCTATACAAAGTATAAGTCATTGGTACAGATCACGAATGATTACAGCAAGGAAATGCATTGAGCAAGTGATTGAAGTGTGCTACTGCTTAGATTGCCTTTGCAAAGGCTTACTGTTTGCTATTTTCTCATAATGATGATGATGATAACAACAGCTCCTTATTGAATACCTACTGTGTGCCAGGTACTATTCTGGGTGTTGTAATACATTTTTTTCATTTAATCCTCCCTAGCAACCCTTTCAAAGTAGATGTAGTAATCTCTATTTTTCTCAGAGGAGTGACTAGAGTTGCCTGAAGTCACAAAGGCTCCAGCTTGCTGCTCTGGAGGAGATACATGAAGTCCTGAGGCTGGTTTTCCTCCAGGTTCTGAGCTGCCCTGGTTCACGGAGAAGTTCTGTTCTGTCATATCTATCCAGAGCCACTAACATGTGGTCTATACGTAGCTGTGTCCTGGGACAATGTTCTCCAGAGGAGGGATAAAGGGTAGTTCTCTCCTCCAAGAGGAAAGGGCACAACCAGGCTTGCAAGCTTGTCCCCTTTTGTGCTGTGCTGACCACACCTGGAACTGTTCTGAGTTTAGTGGAGACAGAGCCATGCACCCTGCTGGGGAAGGCACATTTCTTCTTCCTTATTTATTTATTTATTTATTTATTTATTTATTTATTTATTTATTTTAATTAGTTGTGTTTACATAGTTATAAGTGTACCCCTGAATATATCTCTCTCCCTCTCCTCCTTGTTCTCCTTGATACCACCTTTGCCCCCTCCCCCCACCATCTTCTCTCCTTTCCTCCATGATTTACTATCCTGCCCTCTATCTCTCTGTGTTATGTTTATATGCTTTCACTAATGTCTTTTCTTTCTTTGATTCCCCTCCTCTGATCCCCTTTCTCTCTGTCCACTTTCCCTCTGGACTTTTTGACCCCTTCTCTGCCTCTCTTCTGTTTCTCAGTTCACATTGTTCATTGGATTCCCCATATGAGTGAAGTCATATGATATTTTTCTTTCTCTGCCTCGTTTATTTTGCTTAACATAATAGATTCCAGGTCCATCTATGTTGTCACAAAGGGTAAGATTTCCTTCTTTTTCACGGCCACATAGTATTCCATTGTGTATATGTACCACAGCTTTTTAACCCACTTGTCTACTGATGGACACATGGGCTGTTTCCAGATCTCGGCTATTGTAAACAATGCTGCAATAAACATGGGGGTGCATTTCTTCTTCTTCTTTTTTTTTTTTTTTGTATTTTTCTGAAGCTAGAAATGGGGAGAGACAGTCAGACAGACTCCCGCATGCGCCCGACCGGGATCCACCCGGCATGCCCACCAGGGGGTGATGCTCTGCCCACCAGGGGGCGATGCTCTGCCCCTCCAGGGCATCGCTCTGTTGTGACCAGAGCCACTCTAGTGCCTGGGGCAGAGGCCAAGGAGCCATCCCCAGCGCCCGGGCCATCTTTGCTCCAATGGAGCCTCGGCTGCGGGAGGGGAAGAGAGAGACAGAGAGGAAGGAGAGGGGGAGGGGTGGAGAGGCAGATGGGCACCTCTCCTGTGTGCCCTGGTTGGAAATTGAACCCGGGACCTCTGCACACCAGGCCGACGCTCTACCACTGAGCCAACCGGCCAGGGCCGCATTTCTTCTTTTGAATTGGTGATTTGTTATTTTTAGGATATATTCCTAGAAATGGGGTAGCTGGGTCAAAAGGCAGTTCTATTTTTAATTTTTTTTTATTATTTATTTATTCATTTTAGAGAGGAGAGGGAGAGACAGAAAGAGAGAAAGGAGAGATAGAGAGAGAAGGGGGGAGGAGCTGGAAGCATCAACTCTCATATGTGCCTTGACCAGGCAAGCCCAGGGTTTCGAACCGGTGATCTCAGCATTTCCAGGTCAACGCTTTATCCACTGCGCCACCACAGGTCAGGCTATTTTTAATTTTTTGAGGAATCTCCATATTGTCTTCCATAGTAAGAGCATACAATGGAGTAAAGACAGTCTCTTTAACAAATGGTGCTGGGAAAATTGGACAAATACATGCAAAAAAATGAAACTAGACCACCAACTTAACCATTCACAAAAATAAACTCAAAATGGATAAAAGACTTGCATGTAAGTCATGAAACCATGATCACCTTGGAAGAAAACATAGGCAGTAAGCTCTCTGACATCTCTTGCAGCAATATATTTGCTGATTTAACTTCATGGGCAAGTGAAATATAAGATAGGATGAACAAATCAAACTAAAAAGCTTTTGCATAGCGAAAGACAACATGAACAAAATAAAGAGACAACCCACACAATGGGAGAACACATTTGCCAACACATCTGATAAGGGGTTAATAACCAAAATCTACAAAGAACTTGTAAAATTCAACACTAGGAAAGTAAACAATTCAGTCAAAAATTGGGCAAAAGAAATGAATAGACACTTCTCCAAAGAGGACATACAGATGGCCAATGGGCATATTAAAGAATGTTCAACATCACTAATCATTAGAGAAATACAAATTAAAACCACAGTGAGATATCACCTCACACCAGTCAGAATGGCACTCATTAACAAAACAACACAGAATAAGTGCTGGCAAGGGTGTGGAGAAAAGAGAACCCTCCTGCACTGCTGGTGGGAATGCAGACTGGTGCAGCCATTGTTGAAGGCACATTTCCTAATGTCTCTGCACCCCACAAAAGCCTCCTTATGTCAGGTTCAGGGTTTCCACTGCTCAGAAGCCCCATCTCCCATGGTTCTCTGGTTTCTTGCCTTATGTCTGGGCATCTTTCCTGCTTTGTGTTGTTGAAGGCAACCTATGAGGAAAGAGGACCATTAGAGGTCTCCCCAGGGCTCAGACCTGTTCCTTTCTCTCTTTCTTCAGAATCCAGTCCTGATGTGGGGTAGTCTGAGGAAGGCTTATGGTACAGATTTCACATATGCAAAGGGAGACCTTTAAAAAGCGATGGTAAACACAATCATAAAAATGAGACTCTTCAGAAAAATCAAAGTTGTACCAAGCATATTTTCTGATCATAAAGCCTTGAGACTAGAATTCAACTGCAAAAAAGAGGGAAAAAAACCCCACAAAAATGTGGAAACTAAACAACATACTTTTAAAAAATGAATGGGTCAAAGAAGAAATAAGTGCAGAGATCAAAAGATATATACAGACAAATGAAAATTACAATACAACATATCAGAATCTATGGGATGCAGCAAAAGCAGTGATAAGAGGAAAGTTCATATCCCTTCAGGCCTTTATGAACAAACAAGAGACAGCCCAAGTGAACCACTTAACTTTACACCTTAAGGAACTGGAAAAAGAAGAACAAAGACAACCCAAAACCAGCCGAAGAAAGGAGATAATAAAAATCAGAGCAGAAATAAATGAAATAGAGAACAGAAAAACTATAGAAAAAATTAATAGAACAAGGAGCTGGTTCTTTGAAAATTTCAACAAAATTGACAAACCCTTGGCAAGACTCACCAAGAAAAAAAGAGAAAGAACTCATATAAACAAAATCCAAAATGAAAGAGGAGAAATCACCATGGATATCATAGATATACAAAGAATTATTGTAGAATACTATGAAAAACTTTATGCCACTAAATTCAACAATCTAGAAGAAATGAATAAATTCCTAGAACAATACAACCTTCCTAGACTGAGTCAAGAAGAAGCAGAAAGCATAAATAGACCAATTAGTAGGGGGGAAATAGAAAAAACTATTAAAAACCTCCCCAAAAATAAAAGTCCAGGCCCAGACGGTTATACTACTTCTATCAAACATTCAAAGAAGACTTGGTTCCTATTCTACTCAAAGTCTTCCAAAAAATTGAAGAAGAAGCAATCCTTCCAAACACATTTATGAGGCCAACATAACCCTCATACTGAAACCGGGCAAGGACAGCACAAAAAAAGAAAACTACAGACCAATATCTCTAATGAATACAGATGCTAAAATACTAAACAAAATACTAGCAAATTGAACACAACAACATATTAAAAAAATAATACATCATGATCAAGTGGGATTCATCCCAGAATCTCAAGGATGGTTCAACATACGTAAAACGGTTAACGTAATACACCATATCAACAAAACAAAGCAAAAACCATATGAACTTATCAATAGATGCAGAAAAGACATTCGATAAAATACAACACAATTTTATGTTTAAGACACTCAACAAAATGGGTATAGAAGGAAAATATCTCAACATGATAAAGACCATATATGATAAACCATCAGCCAACATCATATTAAATGGCATAAAACTGAGGACTTTCCACCTTAAATCAGGGACAAGACAGGGTTGTCCAATCTCCATTCTTATTTAATGTGGTGCTAGAAGTTCTGGCCAGAGCAATCAGACAAGACAAAGAAATAAAAAGCATCTATATCGGAAAAGAAGTAAAGGTATTACATTTTGCAGATGACATCATCCTATACATTGAAAACTCCAAAGATTCTACAAAAAGACTACTAGAAACAATAAGCCAATACAGTAAGGTCGCAGGATACAAAATTAACATAAAAAAGTCCTTAGTTTTTCTATATGCCAACAATGAAACATTTGAGAACGAACTAAAAAAAAAATCCCCTTCAGGATTGCAACAACAACAACAAAAACCTAGGAATAAACATAACAAAGAATATAAAGGACCTATATAATGAAAACTACAAAGCATTGTTAAGGGAAATTGAAAAAGATACAATGAGATGGAAGAATATTCCTTGTTCTTGGATAGGAAGAATAAATATAATCAAGATGGCCATATTACCCAAAGCAATATACAAATTTAATGCAATTCCCATCAAAATTCCAATTACATTTTTTAAAGAAATGGAACAAAAAATCATCAGATTTATATGGAACTATAAAAAACCCTGAATAGCCAAAGCAATCCTAAAGAAAAAGAATGAAGCTGGGGCATTACAATACCTGACTTCAAACTATATTATAGAGCCACGACAATCAAAACAGCATGGTATTGGCAGAAAAATAGACACTCAGACCAATGGAACAGAATAGAAAGTCCAGAAATAAAACCACATATATATGGTTCAAATAATTTTTGATAAAGGGGCCAACAACACACAATGGAGAAAAGAAAGTGTCTTCAACAAATGGTGCTGGGAAAACTGGAAAGCTACATGCAAAAGAATGAAACTGGACTACAGTTTGTCCCCTTGTACTAAAATTAATTCAAAATGGATCAAAGACCTAAATATAAGACCTGAAACAATAAATTACATAGAAGAAGACACAGGTTCTAAACTCATGGACTTTGGTTTTAAAGAGCATTTTATGAATTTGACTCCAAAGGCAAGGGAAATGAAGGCAAAGATAAATGAATGGGACTACATCAGACTAAGAAGTTTTTGCTCAGCAAGAGAAACTGACAACAAAATAAACAGACAGCCAACTGTATGGGAAATGATATTTTCAAACAACAGCTCAGATAAGAGCCTAATATCCAAAATATACAAAGAACTCATAAAACTCAACAACAAACAAACAATCCAATAAAAAAATGGGAAGAGAACATGAACAGACACTTCTCCCAGGAAGAAATACAAATGGCCAACAGATATATGAAAAGATACTCATCTTCATTAGTTATTAGAGAAATGCAAATGAAAACTGCAATGAGATACCACCTCACATCTGTTAGATTTGCTATTATTAACAAGACAGGTAATAGCAAATGTTGGAGAGGCTGTGGAGAAAAAGGAACCCTCATACACTGTTGGTGGGAATGTAAAGTAGTTATAACCATTATGGAAGAAAGTATGGTGGTTCCTCAAAAAACTGAAAATAGAACTATCTTATGACCCAGCAATCCCTCTACTGGGTATATACCCCCAAAACTCAGAAACATTGATATGTAAAGACACATGCAGCCCCATGTTCATTGCAGCATTGTTCACAATGGCCAAGACATGGAAACAACCAAAAAGCCCTTCAATAGAAGACTGGATAAAGAAGATGTGGCAGATATACAGTATGGAATACTACTCAGCCATAAGGAATGATGACATCGGATCATTTACAACAAAATGGTGGGATCTTGAAAACATTATACGAAGTAAAATAAGTAAATCAGAAAAAACCAAGAACTGCATTATTCTATATGTAGGTGGGACATAAAAACGAGACTAAGAGACATTGACAAGAGTGTGGTGGTTGGGGGGGCGGAGAGGGGAATGAGGAGGGCGAGGGGCACAATGAAAACTAGATAGAAGGTGACGGAGGACAATCTCACTTTGGGTGATGGGTATGCAACCTAATTGATTGACAAGATAACCTGGACATGTTTTCTTTGAACATATGTACCCTGATTTATTGATGTCACCCTAGTAAAATTAATAAAAATAAAAATAAATGAGACTCAGACATGGACAAGAGTGTGGGGGTTACGGGGTGGGGGGGAGAAGAGGGAGGAATTTGGGGGAGGGGCACAAAGAAAACCAGTTAGAAGGTGACGGAAGACAATTGGACTTTGGGTGATGAGAATGCAGCATAATCAAATGTCAAGTAACCTAGAGATGTTTTTTCTGAACATATGTACCCTGATTTATTAATGTCACCCCATTAAAATTAATTAAAAAAAAAAAGAAAAAAAAAGCGATGGTAAACACAATCTGGGTCAAGGCAGATCCCAGACCAAGGTATGAGAGTTGCAGAAAGACAGATTTGTTTCCATAAACAGAAGTGCTACTGAATAATCTGAATAATCTGAGCTGTTAAAAATGCCTGGCTGCCAGGTGGTAAGGGTGAGCAGGACATCTGAGATTGTGGGGACCCTTTGGGCAGTGACTCCAAAATTCCAGACTCTGAATTAAGGCTGATTCATGATCAGTTCATATTGGTCTCTGGTAAAACAGGGACTGTGTAAAAAATTTCCAAACAACTAAGTGTTCAAATGCTGGGATTGTCTTTCTTATTTTATTTTATTTATTTTTTTGGTATTAGAATACAGCTTTTTGTGTGAACTGATGGTGGTTACAGATTATTGTTATATTTATTGTCCCTTATTTGGTTGCCAACAATATAAAGTCTCTCCAAGAATACGTTAGAAATTATACTGGCCCATAAAATCCAAATGCCTGAAATCATTGCTCTAATATAACTGTCCCGCTCTTTCCAGAAAACTGAAACCATCAGCATGCGCTCCACACCACTCAGCTGCACCTTGTGTAAGGGAAGCCCCACTGCTTCTCGCCTCCTAAGCTTTGGTGTTGAGCCTCAAACCTCAGCTGTGTGCCTTGCTGACCTGTGCTGTGATGGGGACATTGTCTAAGGAATGCCAACCTCCTATTCACAACCTGGAAAGGGTCTGGCTACTGGGTAACCAGGACCTCACCAACAGAGATCAGTGCGGATGAAAGGCAGCTAGCCTTAGGTGGGCTGGGGGCTGGCATGTGGCCTGGCTGTGAGTCTGGTGCCAGTGGGAGTGGATATTCTATTGTCCAAAAGCCAAGAGGTTTGACATACTTCTGTATATACAATACACATCCATGCCAGGGGCCAGCTGGTGGGGGAGGTCAGGGTTACCCAAGTGGTAGATAATGTGTGAGGTTATGTGCGCAGAGGTGCACTAGTAGTCACAGTAAACATTGTAGCTGCAGGAAGAAACAGAGTATCTGGTTGCAGAACACAGCCCCTGGGGAGGAGACAGCATTGCTCAGTGGCCCAGAGTCTGTGTGGGCTGGAGCCTCCATCACTAACTAGCTGTTTGACCTTGGGCAACTTATTTAACCACTTTGGGCCCTAGTTTCCTAATCGTTAATAATATTTACCTCCTTGGCTTGTAGTGAAGATTCAATATATGTAAAACTCTTAAACCACAGAAAAGGGTGTTATAAATGCTAGTTATCACAATTATTGGGGTTTTTCTCTCTCTAATTTTTATACCTTCCTTGGTTTCAGATTCTGAGGTGGGGGGGAAGGTGTTACTCTTTTAATGCTTGGCTCAGATGTGGATATAAACTCTATCTTTAGTTTTAAAGAGTCTACTGAATAAAGACAACAGGGAAATAAATGCTAAGACTACAAGCAGCAGCATCTCAATCCAAACCTGCAACACGGCATTTACCCTCCTTTCAGGATTTAACATGAGGGTTAAAGAAGATAGTGTGTGCATAGTATATATTTAGCACAGCGTCTCTGCATCGTCAATATTCACTAAAAGCTATTACTGTGCTCCCAGTGCTACTAGCAGTGTTCAAGTTATAAGATAAATTAGTAGGGTGTTTCATGTGTTCCTAGTTTATTTCCTCTGTAATAAGACACTTTGATGGAGGATCAGGGGCTCAGCAAATGGTTAACACCCATCTTCTCACTAGATCCGCTTGTCTCCATTAATGCATAAGGAGACTTGCTCTATAATTGAAGGGAGCAGGAGAAGTTTGCATACAGGGACTACAGGGGAAAAAGACAAAGACAGCAAAACATGACTTTCATTTACTGCCTGACCCCCTTGATGGCGTCTGATTCTCTAAGGTTAGGAAGCTAAGGCTAACCAATTTTTATGAGATAGTTTGGTGAATTGTGGGCACAAGTTGAACTGCTTTGGAATCTCAGGAAAAAGCCCAACATGGACTAGTAACTTGCCATTCTCTTCAGTTCTACATGGAACTCAGCACCGTTCTGGCTTCCCGGGAACATTCTGGACACATTGGGAAATGACAGCCTGGCAGAACATGTTGGACCCTGTGTTGTAATGGCAGGAAATAGTTTTGCAGATCTGTGTGAGTCTATTTGAGTTCTGCGAGTAACCAGGAAACACTTGGAAGGCAGCGTCTCCGGCAGAGCTGGCAGATCTGCACCACTCTTGCTGCTCCAGTGGTTCCCTCTTATCCACAGGGGACACATTTCAAGACCCCAATAGATGCCTGAAACCATAGACAGTACTAAACCTTATAGACACTATTTTTTTATACATATACACATCTATAATAGTTTAATTTATAAACTAGGCACAGTAAAAGATTAACAACAATAACTAAGAATAAAAATAGAATGATAACCATATATTGTAATAAAAGTTATGTGCATGTGGTCTCTCTCTCAAAATATCTTACTGTACTGTACTCACATTTTCATCTAAAGGAAGCACCTCACAGCTCCTCTTTGGCATATTTGAATGGCCAGCATCACTATTCTTGAAACTTGGGGCCATTATTAAGTAAAGTAAAGGTTACTTGAACATAAGCACAGCAATAAAACTGGTGTCCTTATAAAAGAGGAAGAGATACCTGAGATCCCCCTCCCCCATAATGTGAGGACGCAGTGAAAAGGTAGCCATTTGCAAGCCAGGAACAGTCCTCTCACCAGAAATTAGACCCCACCAGAACCTTAATCTTTGACTTTCCATTTTGAGAAAAAAAAATTCTGTTATTTAAGCTGTGCAGGTATGATATATCTTATGGCAGCCCAAGCTGGCTAATACTATAATACATGCATGCTCATAGCACTACTAACATGTAAGGCCTTGTGGTCTCCACTTAAGGGTACCCAAATAAGAAAAGTTTAGGCCCTGATTTCAAAGATTTCATTGACTTTACTAAGAAGGACAGATAAAGACTAACATATGACCAGAGGCTAAGGGACACCATGGCAAATGTTTTGGTAAAAGCGAGCATGGTGTGTTATGGGGCATGGTGATGCATAGCACCATGGTTGGGCTTTGGAGTTATACAGATGCTGGTTTGAAACCTTTATTTGCAGTATGACCTCAGTCAAGTTAATTATCCTCTATGAACCTTAGTTTCTTCATTGTAAAATAAGATAATTTTTCATAGAGTTATTATGAAGATTAAATAAGGTTAAGCAGCTAAGGTATTTAGCATAGACTCATGGGAAAGTACTAATAATTATTTACAATATGATTGTTAATAGCACTTGTAAAGAGCATCATATTGTTGGAAGGATGGGCAAAAAAAATTCCTGAGAGGAGACAGAGCAAGAGCTGTGTTTTGTAAAATGAGTAGTGGTTAGACAGAGGACATGGGAAAGACGTTCCAGGTGGAAGGAACATAGTATATGCAACTACTGGGGACAAGAAGTAGCATGCTACATTTGAAGGATGTGGGAGGACCTCATAAATGCAGTACAAAGGCTGTGGTGGGAGCATGTAGGAAGTGGAAGGGGATGTGGAGCAAGACAAGTAGTAGGAGCTACAAAGATAGAATTTGAACTTCATTCTGAAGGCTTTGGGAAGCCACTGAAGCATGTTGAACAGTAGGGTTTAAAGTCATCATCAGATGTGCATTTGTGAAAGCTCTCTCTGGCAATAATATGGAAGATGGATTGGGAAGGGGTTGATAGGAGCTGGAGAAACTTATATGGATATTTTAGTGATCTGAGGCAATGTGACAAATGGTCCTGATTGAGATAACAATGGTGACAGAGAGAAGGTGACAGACCTAAGAGATTGAGAGATTAGACGAGTAGAAGGGTGAGGAGAAATAGCAGGTAAGAAGCGAGAAAAAGAGAAAAAGGACAGAAATGACTTCCAGGATTCTGTGTTGGCTTCAGGATGGGCGGTGGTTGAGCTTGGAAAGAACTGAGAGAGGTGCATGTGGGACACCAGTTTTCAGTGTCTGTGGGTCGGTCATCCACATAGAAGTGTCCTTCAGTAAGGAACTGAATATAGAATTCTAAAACTCTATGGAGAGTTCTGGGTTGGAGAATTAGATTTGAATTTAGATTTATATTGGAAGTTGAAGCCCAGGTTTGAATGAAGTCTCTTAAGAAAAAAGTATGTAAAGCAGAAAACTAAGGACATAATGTGGTATGAACGTAGACATTTCAGGGAAAGGGGACCAATAGGAACCAGGGAAATGATGATAGAATAGTCATAGGGTCAGGACGAGGGACAAGTGTCACTCAATGGAATGGAAGAAAAGGCTATAGGAAGGAAGACATGTCAGCTACACAAATGCCACAGAGAACCATACAAGTTAAGGCATGTTGGATCTGACAGTCAATTATTGGTGGCCTTTCAAGAATTGTTCAAAGCTGAGGCATTGAGAAAGCTTGACTCTTAAGGCTAAAAAAAGGAAGTTACCTTAGGAAGGTTATGGGCTATGACAGGTTCTTCTTTCAAAGAGGGGAGAGACTCATGAACATTTATAATTTATGGGGAAGGAACTAGTGGAGAGGGAAAGATTAAAGATATAGGAAATAGTGATTGATGGGACCAAATTCCTTCAGGGAACTTTTCTACCTGGGAAGGGTCTGCAGACCCAAACTGAAAGTCTAACTTTAGATGGAAGGAGGGATACCTCTTCCATTGAAGAAGGGGGTGGGGAATAAAAAGAAATACATGCAGATACAGGTATGTTTGAAGGAGACAAGAGAGGGAGTTGTCTAGATGGCTTGCGTTTCTCTGTAGGATAAGAGGAGGGTTTACCTAATGAGACAAGGAGCTTGAAAATAGGGGTAACAGTTTGGAATAGTGGTTGGAATGGGGGAGAAAGCTGCTAGGGACATGTGGAAGATTCTCCAGCAGTAAAGAAACCTTAGTGTTTATAACAGGCTCTATACGGGGCAGGAGAATTGAACACAATGAAGAGAGAATGCTTAAGGTGCTATTACTATGGAAAAGAAAGAAAGCTACAAGGTGGCAGACAGATTGGGAGATTACAGTGTGACCAGTGGACCTGAGATCTCTATTAGATACACGCTAGAAATAAGAGAATGAGAGATTTGCATGTTGTATTTGATAATAGAGAGCAAGAGCAAGACAGGACAGTAAGATTACACAGGGGAGGTAAGGAAAAGTTCTAGATGGGTTCATGGGTGTCTGCTGGCTCAAGTAAATGACCAGGAAGCTTCCGGATTAAATAGGGCCAGAAATTGAGAGGGGCAGGGTCTTGAGAGGGTCTTCTACATGAGCAATTTTCAAATTTTAGTGTCCATGTGGGTCACTAAGGGATTTTGTTAAGAAGATGCAGATTCTGAGTCATGAAGTCTAGGATTGGGCCTGAGACTTTTCATGTCAATAAGCATCCTCAGTGATGCAGAGTCTGTTGGTCCACAGACCAGCTTTGAGGCGCAACATCCAAACAAACATTGAAATGGTTCAGGATGAAGGTTGGTTCAGGAGTAGAGAGGAAGTCCTTACCTGTGGCTTTCCTCACTAAGGGTGCTTGTGACTTCTGTCATGGAAGGAAGACGAAGTAGCACAGAGGAGAGATGTGAGGGAAAGAGCTCTGTCTGGCATGACCCACAGCAACCTCCCCGCCATAAGAGAGAAGGCCACTAATTGGCTAGCAACACGATATCAATTAACTCAATAGAATTGGTCCCCTGAAGCCTGTTTTGCATAATTAATGAAAGCTTAGCTAAAAGCTGCTGAAAACACTAAAGCCGAAGAGTTACAATTTTCTGATCAGCTAAGCAGAAACACCGCAATCCAGACTGTTTGTGGACCCAGTAAAAAGCTTAACTCCTGCTAATTACTGAAATTGGCTATAGAGCCCTTGGCTTTGCCATATCCTAATAGGGGGAGGCAGGGCTGGGCTGAAACACGCGGTCACCCCAGGCAGACTGATAATATGTTGTCTCTTTAACAAAATATTCTTTAAATATTTGTTCAACATTTAGTAAGCAGAGAAGCTGAGTGCAGCCTGAGAAGCAGAATGAAATAATACTGGGCCAGGTGCAGTTTTTCCTCTGTTATTTCAAGCAATTCAGCTCTGGCCCAAGCTTTCATAACCTCCTCAGCAAAACAGGACTGTAGTACTGCCCCCCCGCCCCCGAAAGCAGGTTTGCCACTACCTCTGAGATGTATGGGGATGCTGCTGGGAAGTCCTGCCTTCTGTCTCAAGTTCACGGAAGTATTCTTTCGGAGAGCTCTTTCAGCAAATAAACTTGTTGTACCTTGTTACATGTCCAGAGAAGTTTAGCTTCACTTTTCAAAGGGCACCATGGACAACTCCTCAGATGGCAGTATCGTTGGCCTTGGGGGATGGTGCTGGGGTAGGTCAGTCTCCTTAGCACTCAACCAGGGCAAACATTAATGGGGAGAGTTGGTTCACTTCCATTATTTATTAAAAAAAAAGTTACCTGGGTATGGGTAGATAACTTCTCTAAACCTCATGGGTCAGAAGACTTAACATTGTTCAGATGGCAATAGTCCAAAACTGGCCTGCCGATTCAAGGCGATTTCTATAATCCCAGCTGTCTTCTTTCCAGAAACTGGAAAACCAATCTTAAAACCATATGGAAATTCAAGGAGTCATTAATAGCCAAAAACAATCTTGAAAAAGAAAAATGCTGGAGGATTCACACTTTCTGATTTTAAAACTTACTGCAAAGATATAGACAGTGTGCTATTGACTGAAGGATAGACACATAGATCAATGGAATAGAATTGAGAGTCCAGAAATAAACTCTCATGACATTTATGATCAATAGATTTTTGACAAGGTGACAAAACAATTCAATGGGGGAAAGAATCGTCTTTTCATCAAATGATTCTGGGGCAACTAGATATCCAGATGCAAAAGACTGAATCCAAGATCACATCATCTATAACATCTATTTCAAAACAGATCAAAGCTCTAAATGTAAGGGCTAAAACTATAAACGGTTAGAAGAATACATAAGGGAGGGTATTTATCCCTACATTTCATGATCTTGGGTTAGGCAATGGATTCTTAGTACAGGCAACAAAAGAACGCCGACCTTATGTTTAGAGGTGCCAAACTAAAGCCTATGGGTTTTACCAGGATCCCACCCTCTCTGAAAGAAAGTGTCAGCCAGAAATAGATGAGCCCTCATAAGGTCTGAAGCTCAACTTTGAATCACCTAATATCCGATTATAATTAAAGGTGATCTGCCAGAAACAGAAGTACCATAAATCCTCTCTGGGGTAAAATAGCAGAGCCACAGTGATCTCTACAATTTGTCAGACACAATGTAGAGTAAAAAATAATCAGGCATGCAAAAAAGACAAGATTTGCCTAAAAGCACAAAAGAAAAAAACCCAAAAGGACATACTCACAAAAGATCCTGACATTAGAGTTATCCTCTACCGACTTTTAAATAATTTTATTAATAATTTTAAAGGTGATAAATTAATAATTTTACCAATGTGGAAAAAAATTGGCAACTATTTAGAAACTTTAAAAAACAATTAAATTAAAATTCTGGAACTGAAAATTCCTTCTCTCTTGGAAAACCATGAACTCAATTTTTTTTTTTTTTTTTTCCCAAGCTGGGTGATTTCAGACACTTTGCTCAGTTTCTCAGCCTCTCAATCATTACTTCTGGAATTGTCTTCTGCCTCTTGAGAAACCTCAAATGCTTGCTTGTCTAAATTCTCTTGTTTCTCTAATTTATTCTTACTATGCTGTACATTTTTATTTATAATCTCAGTAGCTTTCTTATATGCCTTTGAACAGATTTTCAAAATATTTTGTGTAGATTGTGTAATTGTCGTTGAGAGAGAGGCTTGGGCTGAAGCAAGGCCAGAAGCAGGGCCTCCCACACAGTTGTTCAAGCCGTCACCTGGGCTTGATTTGTGATGCAAAATAAGACCATTTTCTCAGAATTTAAAATAAGACCTTTCTGTTTCCTATGAAAAAAAGAAGGTACCGTATTTCTACACGTATAAAACACACCTTCATTTTGGGGCTTGAAATTTTTTTAAAAAAATGTATTATATAAAGTTATTGAACTCGTTTTATTCATCATAAAATTCATACAATTCCTCATCACTGTCAAAACTCCCATCCATTAGCTTGTCCTCATCTGTGTCCGATGATGAATCACTGTCCTCATATTTTGCCTCGTCCTCAGTTCCATCTATGGCAGTGGTCCCCAACCCCCGGGCCGCAGACTGGTACTGGTCCATGGGCCATTTGGTACCGGTCCGCAGAGAAAGAATAAATAACTTACATTATTTCCATTTTATTTATATTTAAGTCTGAACGATGTTTTATTTTTAAAAAATGACCAGATTCCCTCTGTTACATCCGTCTAAGACTCACTCTTGATGCTTGTCTCGTAAGTTCGACAATTTTATTTAAAAATACCACAGTTTTTATGCCGGTCGCATAATTTTATTTTGTGCATTTATCTGTCCCACCCTAAAGGCCGGTCTGTGAAAATATTTTCTGACATTAAACCGGTCCGTGGCCCAAAAAAGGTTGGGGACCACTGATCTATGGCATTTGAAATGCTACAACCACTGTATAAGACACACTCAGATTTTAGACCCCAAATTTTTTGAAAAAGGATATGTCTTATACATGGGGAAATATGGCAAGTGCTTACCATCACACCTGGATGACCACCACAACCTAGATATTTTGCCTCTGAAAATCATAGGCTTTTTTTATACCCAAATATAATCTAAGATCACCTGTAAGAACTGCCTTATGGTCAGCAAGGCAAGAGCTGATCTTTCTATACTTTCTATACATGATGGGATTGCACCACCCCACATCAAAAAGGGTGGGAAAGCGCCCTGGCCGGTTGGCTCAGTGGTAGAGCGTTGGCCTGGCGTGCAGAAGTCCCAGGTTTGATTCCCGGCCAGGGCACACAGGAGAAGTGCCCATCTGCTTCTCCACCCCTCCCCTACTCCTTCCTCTCTGTCTCTCTCTTCCCCTCCCGTAGCCAAGGCTCCATTGGAGCAAAGATGGCCTGGGCGCTGGAGATGGCTCCTTGGCCTCTGCCCCAGGCACTAGAGTGGCTCTAGTCGCAACAGAGCGATGCCCCGAAGGGGCAGAGCATCGCCCCCTGGTGGGCAGAGCATCGCCCCCTGGTGGGCATGCCAGGTGGATCCCAGTCAGGCGCATGCGGGAATCTGTCTGACTGTCTCTCCCTGTTTCCAGCTTCAGAAAAATACAAAAAAAAAAAAAAAAAAAAAAAGGGTGGGAAAGGCTTAGTCCTAAAACCAAGCCCCAGGCTACAAGGATCCTGCCTGCCCATAGCCTGCCCCAACAAACACACATTAATATAATCATGCCCATCCCAAGCAACGGGCTTCCACGTGGGCTGCACCATCTTTAACAAAGTGAGCATAATATATGATATTTTATCTGCCCAACATACTCAATGGAATACTATGCATCCATGAAAAAGAAGGAAATCTTACCTTTTGTGACAGCACGGATGGACCTGGAGAATATTATGCTATGTGAAATAAGCCAGGCAGAGAAAGACAAATATCATATGATCTCACTTATATGTGGAATCTAATGAACAAAGTGAACTGAGGAACAGAATAGAGGCAGAGGCAGGATCACAGGGACCAGAGAAACAGCATTCTGAGGGAAGGGGGATGAGGAAATGGGACCAGAGAAGGTAAAGGGATTTGTGCAATTATATATACATAACACAAAGATAGCAGGAAAGCAAATCCTAGGGACGGGGAGAGGATATTGAGGGGAGGGGGGCAAAGTGGGTATAAAGGGAGACACGAAGGTGAGGGTGAGGGAGTTATATTCGATAGGACACTTGAATCCATGTAAACACAATAAATTAAAATTAATGAAAAAAATTTATTAACCTAGAATAGATCCACAAGAACAGTGGACAGGGTTGGCTTAAAACCCTTTACTAAAACAGCCATAGGCCCGGCATGACTACCCATCATGACCTGCCCAGTTAGGAATTTAAGATCAGATCATTCAATAAGGTTACTTTTCACAGAACCCCTCTTTTTTGTCATCAACACACGCATTTCAGAGATGTTCGTCATTGTGCTGAGGTTGAACTTTCTTTGACTAGCAATTCACATGCTATGCATCTCGCTCTGTTATAATGTGCAGGACTGATTTCTTCATCCCTGGGTTCTGGCTCGTAATGTTTCAGTTGAGAAAAGAGCTGTGATAATAATATACTTTCCAATCTTTGGTAGAAAGAAGGCATGTATCACTTTGCTCCAGTCATCTTTCAGAAAGGACAGGAGAACTGGGAAAGAGCTGCTCTTGTTTCTGGGAAGCTTCCTAATCCAAGCAGTTATTTTGGCAGAAATGTGTGCTGTCCTTGGAGCCTGCTGATAATTCCCTAAATTTTATCCTAATTTGTGGAGAGCTTCCAAAGTAGCTGTCACCTTGAGTGGCATAATTATAGTCTGTGTACAACCTCTTTTTTTTTTTTTGTATTTTTCTGAAGCTGGAAACGGGGAGAGACAGTCAGACAGACTCCTGCATGCACCCAACCGGGATCCACCCGGCACGCCCACCAGGGGGCGATGCTCTGCCCCTCCGGGGCGTCACTCTGCCGCGACCAGAGCCACTCTAGCGCCTGGGGCAGAGGCCAAGGAGCCATCCCTAGCGCCCGGGCCATCTTTGCTCCAATGGAGCCTTGGCTGCGGGAGGGGAAGAGAAAGAGAGGAAGAAGGGGTGGGGGTGGAGAAGCAAATGGGCGCTTCTCCTATGTGCCCTGGCCGGGAATCGAACCTGGGTCCCACGCACGCCAGGCCGATGCTCTACTGCTGAGCCAACCGGCCAGGGCCTGTGTACAACCTCTTGATAAGAAAAAAGGGACAAGAAACATATCAACAAGGTTTGAAAAAGCACCTAAAGATAATGAACGTGGTAATAAACTCTGAGAGCACAGGACTGCTTTGTGTTCCCGGGTTGAGAAAAAGAGGGATAGAGAGAAAAATTCCATGTTGAACCCAGGGGCAAATCTGCTTCCTAGTTCCTCTGATAATCAGAATAGCAATGACTAGAGTGAGAGGAGGCTGCATGGAAAACCCTGGGCTTTAGAGAAAGAAGATTCTGGCTCTACAGCTTACTCACCACCTGATCTGAGAATATCACTCACTTCCTCGGACCTCATCTCGAAGACAGCGATGATCATTCTTGCTTTCCTGGGTTGTGGCGAGGATGAAATGTGGAAACCACTGTGAAAGGATGACATTCAGCACTGCTAGACATAAAAAAAGAAAAGCCTGGTGTGGTTAGTGTTGTGGTTAAATATGCAGGTTGTGGAGTCAAATAGACCTGGGTTCGAATCACAGTTTCTACCTCCTCATCTGTGCTTCAATGAAGTGATGCACGTAAGGTGTTTGGCATTGTTTCTGCCGGATGGCAAGTGCTCAGTGCAGGTTATCTGCTGTTATTATTGTTGCTATTTCTGTAATGTGATGATGATGTAGGGGACCTGCTTACTCATTTTTGCCCATTCTGAAGCGAGGACATAATATTATAGTCAGATTAGGTCTCCTGTGTCCAAACACCACATGACATTTTAATGTAAGGTCTGAAGGGAGAGACAAAAGGCTTTCTGGGGAATTTCTGAACTCATGCTCTAGAATGAGAATTATATATAGTTCAACCTACCTTTACCTGAGCATAAATATACATAGCTAATTATAAGTGACCTAGAAAGCATTCTGATGAAAATATCTACTGGTTCTTCATGAAGGAACTAGTGAGCATAATTATTAGGTAAGTGACAGGATGTGCTTGTTCTGGCCTGGAATGGTGTCCTCTTAGTAGATGCTAAAGACTCCCTTTTGCACTTTGAGGCTCCTTTCCTACAATATTTGAGCTGGAATCTCACTTTCTCAATATGTCAGGGACCTTAACACCACCATTGGCTCCTTATGCTCTGGAGCCAGACTGGTTTGATGAGCAAGGTGCAGCAGGAACTGAAAATGCTCACCTTCCCTGAAGGGACAGCAGGTGAATGGTTACTTATCCTCCCTGCCTTGGGAGGTGGGGAGGAAAGACAGCCTTTGAGGCTGAACTCTGGGGATGGTGGAGAAGCTGAGAAGGGGAAATGTTCTGGTGCAAAGGAAGTTGTAGGCCTAAATGCAGTGTTGGGTTAGTGATACAGACAATACTGTATTTCTTTTTAAATTATTTTCTCCTGCCTTCCTTGACATATTACTTTTTTTCTTTCTAACTTCTTGATTTTGATGCTAGATCTATTTGAGGCAGAGATGTGTATTGAAAATGAAAGAGAGGAAAAGGACTTTCTCTGAATAATGTTTGGGCAGCATCCTATAGGTTTTAATATGTAGTATTTTTATTTTTATTATTTGCCTGATATTTTATACAGCAGGTAGGGTTCTTCCAGCAATAATAACAGAAAGCGCAGACTCAAATGCCTTAAGGAGTTATTAACTTCTGCAATAAGAAGTTTGAGGGAAGAGTTTCAGGGATGGTGTATTTAGCAGTTCAAGTGCCTTCAAGCCCCATGTTCCTGATTGTCCGGTTCTTCCACCATCGATATACAAGGGCTTTTCCTTAGGCTATTTCCTTCATGGTGGTAAGAGGTAGTTTCAGGTGTCACCTGCCCATAATATTTCCAGATGTAGAAAGGGGACTGTTTCTTTCTAGCATTGAAATAAGTCTTTCCCAGAAATCACTCATCAGATTTTCCTTCAAAGTTTATTTGCTGGGATTGTTCTATGCCTCCATCCCTGAACTCATCACTGATTTGTCTTAGGCCTAGTAAGATTCACCTTCTGTGATGGGAGTAGAGCCCCCTTTACCTGCAGCAGATGGCTGCCTGGAGAAGAGGGGATATAAGAACTAAATCAGGGTAAAGTTTGAAGAGAAGGAAGGAAAACAGTTATAGAAAATGCAACTGGCAGTAACCACTACTTTTTACAACTGTGGTTTTGACTTCTTCCTAAACTTAAGACTTGTTTAGCCTAACCAGGTGGTGATGTAGTGGATAGAGTGTCAGCCTGAAATGCTGAGGACCCAAGTTCAAAACCCTGAGGTCGCCAGCTTGAGCACAGGCTCATCCCGCTTGAGTGCGGGCTCACCAGCTTAAATGTGGGTCACCGGCTTGAGCGAGGGATCATAGATATGACCCCAAGGTCTCTGGCTTGAGCAAGAGGTCATTGGATTGGCTGGAGCTCCTCAGTCAAGGCACATATGAGAAAGCAATCAATGAACAATTAAGGTGTTGCAATTATGAGTTGATGCTTCTCATCTCTTTTTTTCCTGTCTGTCCCTGTCTATCTGTTTCTCTTACTGTTGGTCAAATAAGTTTGTAAAATATGATTTTCATGTTTGCTCACTTATAGTTTGCATTGAAGGCTGGGCAGCGCCAGGTATATGTGGTCTGTGAAATTACAAATTGCCTTCCTGCTTGGAAGGGGCCATTGTTTTTCTAATGTTTTCTGGAGGAGAGGTTTTCATGCCAGAAAATTTTAAAGAGAGAGAAGAAGAAGAGACAGAAAAAAGCCTTGTTTGCAGAGTGAGAGAGAAAGAATGCAGAGTGCTAAAGGAGAAGCCATGTTTGGCAGAGAAAGAGAAGGTGTGCAGATGGGGAACCAGAGGTGAAGGGCTTTGTGAGCTCCATTAAGACTGGTGAGGCCTTTGATTCTAGGAAAAACCAGAGAAGATTCTCCTGGCTGTGGAACTGGAGAATGCATCAGTGGCTTTGGAAGCCCTGTGTGTTTGCTCATCGGCCAGTGTGAGACTTTAATAAAGGAATGGCCCACCATTTTTTGGCTCCATTGTTTCTATATCATCTCTCTGAATTCAATGACAACCTGCATGTGCATGGCCTCAACAGTGGTGGCCTCTGGCCATATACTTACTTTAAAAAAAAGACTTTTTTAAGGTATGGGAGAAAGTGTTAAAACTTAAAAATGGTCGGATCCAGGAAGATGGCAGCAGAGTAGGCAGATGCACAGACTCCCAGCTCACACCACCAAACTGGATTACAAAATAATTTAAGAACAATCAGCATGAAAAACCAACTCTGGACTACAAGACCAGCTCTCAAAAACCAAGGAGCAGAGAAGAAGCCACATTGAGCCTGGTAGGGAGTGCTGAGGAGCAGTGAGTCTCCCCTGCTTACAAGAACAAAGGGTTTGTGAGGCTGAGAGCCCAGAAGGGCTCTCATTCCAAGGAAAAGAGTAGTAAATATCGCTCACAGCCACTTGCCTGGGGATCTGGGAACAAAGTGTGTTGAAAGGGCTGGCTTATCTTCCAAAAGGAAAGGGGGGGGAGAGAGAGAGAGAGACAGACGATGACTGGCAGAGGAATGCAGGGGACAACCTGAGAAGCTGACTCATCCAGTGCTAGAGGCAGTCATAGCTGGGGAAGGGGTTGATCCTTCCACATAACACAAGACTAAAGTGCTTCCAGATCATATATCTCCAGACATCTCTCCAGCTCCAATTAGTGCAACAAGAGAGCTGAAAACAAGAAGTGGGGAGGAGGGACAGTAACTCAGGTCTCCATGGAGATCTGAGATACACCTCCCTGTACTGAAGCAGAGAAAGCACCCCACCCCAGAGAGAGTAACTGGTAGATCAGGCCTTCAGAGTCTCAGGTTATACGCACCACATTACTGGATACAGTTTCAAATAAGCCTGCTGAGATCAGTAAACAAGACTACAACTGAGAAGAAAACAAACAAATTAAGACTTCAAAGCAGCCCAAATACAAAAGTGAATTACAAATAACAGCTGATGCCAACCCAAGAAGACCTAGAAATAACACAACTGAAAATTGGAGGCAGACAACACCAAACCTAGACTCAACCAGCCCTACAAACAACACACCTAGACACACAGACATAATGAGAAGACAGAGAAGTGCAATCCAAATGAAACCACAGGAGAAATCTTCAGAAAAGGAACTGAGTAATATGGAAATAACCAAACTGCCAGATGCAAGGTTTAGAATAATGATTGTTAGGATGCTTAAGGATCTTAGAACAACAATGGATGCTCATTCTGAACACCTAAATAAAGAGATAGCAAGTATAAAAAAGGACATTGAAATATTAAAAAAAAAATCAGTCGGAGGTGACAAATACAATATCAGAAATGAAGACCACAATGGAAGGAATTAAAAGCAGGATGAATAAAGCTGAGGATCGAATCAACGAGTTGGAGGACAAGATGAACAAAGGCACGAAAGCAGAGCAGAAAAGAGACTCAAAAAGTCTGAGGAAACTGTGAGAGAGCTTTGTGATAACATGAAAAGAAATAACATCTGCATTATAGGGGTTCCTGAAGAAGAAGAGAAAGAACAAGGGATAGAAACTTTATTCAATCAAATCATAGCTGAAAACTTCCCTTAATTGATGCAAGGAAGGGTCTCACAAGTTCAAGAAGCACAGAGAACTCCATTTAAGAGAAACCCAAAAGACCTACGCCAAGATACATCATAATTAAAATACCAAATAATTAAAAATACCATGGAGATCTGAGTTACTGTCCCTCTTCCCCACTTCTTGTTTTCAGCTGTGTCTTGTTGCATTGATTGGAGCTGGAGAGAAAATATTAAAAGCTGCTAGAGAAAAAAAGGCTATCACCTACAAAGGAGCCCCCATAAAGATGACATTCAACTTCTCAACAGAAACACTTGAGGCCAGAAGGGAATGGCAAGAAATATTCAAAGTAATGCAGAACAAAAGCCTACAACCAAGACTACTTTATCCAGCAAGACTATCATTTAAAATTGAAGGAGAAATAAAAAGCTTCTCAGACAAAAGGAAAACTCAAGGAATTCATTACAACCAAACCAATGCTGCAGGAAATGTTAAGGGGCCTGTTGTAAACAGATCAAAGTGGGAAAAGAATATAGCAAAAGAGGAATACAGCTTTAAAGAATAAAATGGCAATAAACAACTACATATCAATAATAACCTTAAATGTAAATAGATTAAATGATCCAATCAAAAGACATAGGGTAGCTGCTTGGATAAGAAAACAACCCATACATATGCTGTCTACAAGAGACACACCTTAAAACAAAAGATATGCATAAACAGAAGGTAAAAGGATGGAAAAAAATATTTCATGCAAATGGAAATGAAAAAAAAGCTGGGGTAGCAATTCTTATATCAGACAAAATGGACTTTAAAACAAAGACTAAAGTAAGAGATAAAGAAAGCCACTACATAATAATGAAGGAAGCAATCCAACAGGAAGATATAACCATCATAAATATCTACACACCTAATAAAGGAGCACCTAAATATATAAAGCAGACTTTGATGAATATAAAGGGTGAGATCAACAGCAATAGTAGGAGATTTCAATACCCCACTAACATCACAAGATAGATCCTCAAGAAAGAAAATTAACAAAGAAACAGCAGACTTAAAGGACACACTAGATCAACTTGATTTAATAGATATCTTTAGAACTTTTCACCCTAAGGCAGCATAATATATATCTTTTCAAGTGCTCATGGTACATTCTCTAGGATAGACCACATGTTAGGACACAAAAGCAGTCTCAACAAATTTAAGAAGATTGAAATCATATCAAGCATTTTCTCTGATCACAATGGCATGAAACTAGAAATCAACCACAAGAGAAAAACTGAAAAATACTCAAACACATGGAAACTAAATAGCATGTTATTAAATAACGAATGGGTTAACAATGAAATCAAAGAAGAAATAAAAAAATTCCTAGAAACAAATGATAATGAGCAAATAACAACTCGAAATTTATGGGACACAGCAAAAGCAGTCCTGAGAGGGAAGTTCATAGCAATACAGGCATTCCTTAAGAAGCTTGAAAAAGCTCAAATAAACAACCTAATCCTTCATCTAAAAGAACTAGAAAAAGAACAGCAAGTAAGGCCCAGAAGTAGTAGAAGGAAGGAAATAATAAAGATCGGAGCTGAAATAAATGACATAGAAGCTAAAGAAACAATACGGAGGATCATTGAAACCAAGAGCTGGTTCTTTGAAAGGGTAAACAAGATCGATGAACCTTTAACAAGACTCACCAAGAAAAGAAGAGAGAAGACTCAAATAAATAAAATTAGAAATGAGAGTGGAGAAATAACAACCGACACAACAGAAATACAAAATATTGTAAGAAAATACTATGAAGAACTGTATGCCAAAAAATTAAACAACCTAAGTAAAATGGAAAAATTCCTTGAACATATAATCTTTCAAATATCAATCTGGAAGAATCAGAAAACCTAAACAGACCGATTACAACAAATGAGATCGAAACAGTTATCAAAAAACTCCCAACAAAGAAAAGTCCGGGGCCCGACGGCTTCACAACGGAATTCTACCAAATATTCAAAGAAGAACTAACTCCTATCCTTCTCAAACTATTTCAAAAAATTCAAGAGGAAGGAACACTTCCAAGTTCCTTTTATGAGGTGACCATAATTCTGATTCCAAAACAGGCAAAGACAACACAAAGAAAGAAAATTATAGGCTAATATCCCTGATGAATTTAGATGCTAAAATCCTCAACAAAATATTAACAAACCAGATCCAGCAATACATGAAAAAAATCATACACCATGATCAAGTGGGATTTATTCTGGGGAGGCAAGGATGGTACAGCATTCGTAAATCAATTAATGTAATTCACTACATAAACAAAAGGAAGGAGAAAAGCCACATGATAATTTCTATAGATGCAGAAAAGGCATTTGTTAAAATATAGCACCCATTTATGATCAAAACTCTTAGCAAAGTGGGAATACTGGGAACATACCTCAACATCATAAAGGCCTTCTATGACAAACCCACAGCCAACATTATAATTAAGGACAAAAATTAAAAGCAATTCCCCTAAAATCAGGAACAAGGCAGGGGTGCCCCCTTTCACCACTCTTATTCAACATAGTACTGGAAGTCCTAGCTACAGCAATCAGACAAGAAGAAGAAATAAAAGGCATCCAAATTGGAAAAGAAGAAGTAAAACTATCATTATTTGCAGATGATATGATACTGTATATAGAAAACCTTAAAGTCTCAGTCAAAAAATTACTGAACCTAATAAACAAATTCAGCAAGGTGGCAGGATATAAAATTAATACTCAGAAATCAGAGGCATTTTTATACATGAACAATGAACTATCAGAAAGAGAAATTAAGGAAACAATCCCCTTCACTATTGCAACAACAACAACAAAAAGTTCCTAGGAGTAAATTTATCCAAGGAGGTTAAAGACATACTCAGAAAATTATAAAACATTAATAAAAGAAATCAAGGAGGACACAAACAAGTGGAAACATATACCGTGCTCATGGTTAGGAAGAATAAACATCATTAAAATGTCTATATTACCCAAAGCAATTCAAAAATTCAATGGAATATCAATTAAAATACCAATGACATACTTCAAAGAAATAGAACACATATTCCAAAAATTTATGTGGAACCAAAAAAGAACACGAATAGCCTCAGCAATCTTGTAAAACAAGAATAAAGTGGGAGGTATCACACTTCCTGATAACAAGTTATACTACAAGGTCATTGTACTCAAAACAGCTTGGTACTGGCATAAGAACAGACATATAGATCAATGGAACAGAACAGAGAACCCAGAAATAAACCCACAACTTTATGGACAATTGATATTTGACAAAGGAGGTAAGAGCATACAGTGGAATAAAGACAGCCTCTTTAACAAATGGTGTTGGGAAAACTGGACAGCTACCTGCAAAAAATGAAACTAGACCACCAACTTACACCATTCAGAAAAATGGACTCAAAATAGATAAAGAATTTAAATGTAAATCGTGAAACCATAAGTATCCTAGAAGAAAACTTAGGCAGTAAGCTCACTGACATCTATTGCAGCAATATCTTTGCTGAATTATCTCCACAGGCAAATGAAATAAAAGACATGATAAACCAATGGGACTATATCAAACTTAAAAGCTTTTGCATAGCTAAAGACAATATGAACAGAATAAAAAGACAAACCACACAATGGGAGAACATATTCAACAATACATCTGTTAAGGGATTAATAACCAAAATTTATAAAGAACTTGTAAAACTCAACACCAGGAAGACAAACAATCCAATCAAAAAATGGGCGCAAGAAATGAATAGACACTTCTCCAAAGAGGACATACAGATGGCCAATAGACAAATGAAAAAATGTTCAACATCACTAATCATTAGAGAAATACAAATTAAAACCACAACGAGATATCACCTAACACCAGTCAGAATGGCGCTCATTGACAAAACAACACATGATAGGTACTGGCGAGGATGTGGAGAAAGGGGAACCCTCCTGCACTGCTGGTGGGAATGCAGACTGGTGCAGCCACTGTGGAAAACCGTATGGAGATTCCTCAAAAAATTAGAAATGGAACTGCCCTTTGACCCAGCCATCCCACTTATAGGAATATGTCCCAAGGACACCATATCACCGACTGAAAAAAAGAAATGCACCCCCATGTTTATGGCAGCATTGTTCATAATAGCAAAGATCTGGAAACAGCCCAAGTGTCTGTCAGTGGACAAGTGGATTAAAAAGCTGTGTTACATTAAAAAAAAAAAAAAAGCTGTGGTACATATATACAATGGAATACTATGGGGCTATGAAAAAGAAGAAAATATTACCTTTTGTAACAATATGGAGGAATCTGGAAACTATTATGTTGAGTGAAATAAGCCAGGCAGAGAAAGAAAAATATCATATGACCTCGCTCATTTGAGGAATCCAAGGAATAATGAGAACTGAGAAATGGAACTGAGACAGAGGAGGGATCAAAGGGACCAGAGGAAAAGAGGACAGACAGAAAGGGGATGATAGGATGGGATAAACCTGAAGGGAAGGGGGGAGGGTGCTTTCGGGAGGGGGGCAAGGGAGATGTTGAGGGGAATAGGGGGGATGCATTCGGGGTGACTCTAGAATCTATGTAAACACAATAAAATATAGCCAAAGATTTTGGTTTGTTTCTGATTTAATTTTGAATTATAAATAATAATATGATTCAGTGTTTTTATTTTTCAGAAATTTTCAGTTTTTTCTTTTCTAATATTTAGAGAAATTTTGCATTTCGTGGCCACATGAGAACAAAGGATAATTCCTGGTCTTAAATTGATATTGTTAATTATGTCATTTAGATTTTCTGTATCTTTCTCTTTCATTAACTTGATCTTCTAAATTTTCTATTTTGGAATAATTTTAGATTTACAAAAAAGTTTACAAGCATAGAACAGATGGATCCTATATACCCTTCACCTAGCTTCCCCTAATGTTAGTCAAGCTAATAAAGTGCGTTTCTAAAAAATAAGAAATTAGGCCTTGTCTGGGTAGCTCAGTTGGTTAGAGCATTGTATGGATATGCCTGGATTGTGGGTTCAATCTCTAGTCAGGGCACATACAAGAATCAACCAATGAGTGCATAAATAAGTAGAATAACAAATTGGTGTCTCTCTCTCTCTCACTCCCTTTTTCTCAAAAATTAATCAATAAAAAAAGTTAAAAAAATTAATAACAGTACAATTCTATTATCTGAACTACAGACTCTGTTCATATTTCACCAGCTCTCCCATTAATGTTTAACTTGATCTTTAAAGACTAAGATATATTAAAATGTCCCATTGACCTGTTTCTCTTTGTATTTCTGGCAATTTTTGGCTTCCTATGTTTTAGTTCTATATAATTTGCCACATATAGCTCCAAGACAATTTTATGTAAATTTGGATCTTATCTTTTATTACTATATATAATGTGATCTTTTAAATAAAATTTGATGCTCTTTTTAGTCCTGGCCAGTTGGCTCAGTGGTAGAGCGTCGGCCTGGCGTGTGGAAGTCCAGGGTTCAATTCCCAGTCAGGGCACACAGGGGAGGTGACCATCTGCTTCTCCACTCCTCCCCCTCCTCCTTGTCTGTCTGTCTGTCTCTCTCTTTCTACCGCAGCCATGGCTTGAATGGTTTGAGCAAGTTGGCCCTGGGGCACTGAGGGTGGCTTTATGGCCTCACCTCAGGTGCTAAAATAAGAGCTCAGTTGCTGAGCAATGAAGCAGTGGCCCCAGATGGGCAGAAAGTTGCTGGTAGGGGGCTTGCTGGGTGGATCCCGGTTGGGCACATGTGGGAGTCTGCCTGTCTGCCTCCCTGCCTCTCACTTAAAAATAAATAAATACATAAACAAACAAACAAATAAATAAATGTAATGTTTTTTCTTTGAATTCAGCATTTTCTCAGGAAGATAAATCCTGACTTCTTTACTTTTTTTTTTTTTTAAAAAAAGCAGTTTATTTTTATTTTTTTAAGTGAAAGGAAGGGAGACAGTGAGACAGACTCCCACACGCACCCTGACTGGGATTCACTTGGCAACTCCCTGTCTGGAGTCGATGCTTGAATCAACTAATCCATCCTTAGTGCCTGAGACCAACCAAGCTATCCTCAGTGCCCTGGGCCAATGCTCAAACCAATCAAGCTACTGACTGTGGGAGGGGAAGAAGGAGAGAAGGGGGAAAGGGAAGGGGAGATAAACAGATGGTCACTTCTCCTATAGACCCTAACCAGGGATTAAACCTAAGACGTCCACAAGTTGGGCTGATGCTCCATCCACTGAGCAAACTAACCAGGGCTTATTTTTAAATTTTTTATTTATTAATTTTAGAGACAAAGGAAGGAAGAGAGAAACATCAATTTATTGTTCCACTTATTTCTGCATTCACTGGTTGATTTTTCTGTGTGCCCTGACCAGGGATGTAACCCACAACCTTGTTATATTCCAGATGACACTCTAAGTGACTGAGCTACCCAGCCAGGGCCCTGACTTCTTTTTTTCTTTAAATTTGTTCAGCATTCTTTTCCCCATTTTTTTTTTTTTGTATTTTTCTGAAGCTGGAAACGGGGAGAGACAGTCAGACAGACTCTCGCATGCGCACGACCGGGATCCACCCGGCACGCCCACCAGGGGGCGATGCTCTGCCCACCAGGGGGCGATGCTCTGCCCCTCCGGGCCGTCGCTTCGTTGCGACCAGAGCCACTCCAGCGCCTGGGGCAGAGGCCAAGGAGCCATCCCCAGCGCCCGGGCCATCTTTGCTCCAATGGAGCCTTGGCTGCGGGAGGGGAAGAGAGAGATAGAGAGGAAGGAGACAGGGAGGGGTGGAGAAGCAGATGGGTGCTTCTCCTGTGTGCCCTGGCCGGGAATCAAACCCAGGACTTCTGCACACCAGGCCGACACTCTACCACTGAGCCAACCGGCCAGGGCCTCCCCATTTATTTTTAAGAGAGAAAGAGCAAGACAAAGACAAAAAGAGGGAGAAAGAGGGTGAAAAACATCATCTCATACTTGCTCTTACTTTAGTTGTGCATTGATTGCTTCTTGTATATGCCTTGACTGGGTGAGCCAGTGTCCTTTTGCTCAAACCATCAACATTGGACTTTTCATGCCAGTGACCTTTGGGATCGTGTGGACAATTCTCCTGCTCAAGCCAGTGGCCCCTGACGAACCCACGCCCGAGCCAGCAATCTCAGCGTTCCAGGTGGACACTTTGTCCGCTGTGCCACCGCTGGTCAGGCTCCTCCACTAGTTTACTTTCCACTTTATGAGTAACTTTGAGTGTGGATCAGCCAGGGTCCGGCAGAAAACCTCTGCCATGCTCAAACTGGGCAATCTGATGAAAATTCAAAGGAACAATTTGCAGCAGTGTGAGAGTATAGAAGAGCAACTGGGAGCAGCCTAGTGCCTTTGGACTTAACAAGGGGGCATTATGAGCACCCCTGTGTCAGTTACTAGAGCTTGGAAGGAAGGGGCTGTCTGACAGGAGCTGTGGCCTTTGGTGACTCTCCATGAGGGAACCAAGGAACCTGACTCTCTCTCTGCCCTCACTCAGAGCTCCTGTTGGTGCTTCCGAAGACCAACCCAATGGAAGCCAGAGGGAAGGCGAAAGGGTGATGCTCTGGTGCTGCTTGACCTCCTGGCTCATAAAGCAGTGGGGAATAGCAGAGTGTGGGTGTGGATGGCAAATAAAAGAGATCTACTACCACACCAGCTGTGTTGTTTTTACATAGAGCTCTAGTTAATTCTTTTGACACAACCCAAGAATTAGTTTTAGGCATTAGGTTAATGTTAATGTTTTGCACTAACACTCATCATACTTTTATTTCTGTCATCTACTTTCTACTTTAAAAAATTTTCTTGTTATTTTCTAAAGCAGTTTTTTCTGTCATTTGCTATTGTCCATTTTACATTTTCTGCTAATTTGGAAGGCATATAGCCTGCTTTTAGCTCCACTTAGTTAAATCTGCATGTGTACTTAAATAACACAGTTAAATATGCTTTTATTAATAGTCTCAGAGTCTCAACTTTATAGATGAAGCAATATCTACAGACAGCCCCACCTCCCATGAAAGGTAAAAACATTAATGCACAGTCTTTCTTAATACCTTTCTATTGCCAATAATTTGTTGGTATGGTTTGCGATTTTTGTTCTGGTTTATAAGCTAGATATTTTTCCTAGTGGTTTTAATTTCAGGAAGTATAAACTTGACCTTCTATTTTGTAATTGTGATTGCTTTAGTCCTGAGACTTAAAGGCTTCCAAGGATTCACTGTTTGAGAGAACCATGCCGCTTTGGGGCCAGGTTCTGTCCCATGGTGTATTGTTCAGTCCTTAGTTTGTTCTTTCTGCTTTGGGGAGAGCTGGTCATGTTTGCTTAACATCCTAGAGGTTCCTGACTTTTGCACTGAAATGGCCTTGAGATTTTTATTCCTGCCCAACTGGGACTTTTGTCAATTATCTTGAGGGGTGAGCTCTCTTGTTTCTCTCTCCCATTATGCTCAGGAAATTAGATACATTGAGGAAAAGGAGCTTACAAGGCACATTCCCTCTGGCCACTTTTAGCCCTAGTTCCTATAACTTCAATTTGAGTGTGCAAAAGTGAATACTATTAAGATTTTTAAAAGTGTTTTTCTTTTTTTTTATTTTTATTTTTCCGAAGCTGGAAACGGGGAGGCAGTCAGACAGACTCCCGCATGTGCCCGCCTGGGATCCACCCAGCATGCCCACCAGGGGGCAATGCTCTGCCACTCTGGGGCATCACTCTGTTGCATTCAGAGCCATTCTAGTGCCTGAGACAGAGGCCACAGAGCCATCCTCAGCGCCCGGGCAATCTTTGCTCCAATGGAGCCTTGGCTGCGGGAGGGGAAGAGAGAGACAGAAAGGAAGCAGAGGGGGAGGGGTGGAGAAGCAGATGGGCGCTTCTCCTGTGTGCCCTGGCCGGGAATCGAACCCAGGACTCCTGCACGCCAGGCCAACGCTCTACCACTGAGCCAACCGGCCAGGGCCAAAAGTGTTTTTCTTTTAGTCTACATAACTCTGTTTTGCACTCTCTCTGACAAGTTCTATAGTCAACTGCCTTTTATTTCAGTTTTAGGATATTTTTTTGAAATTTGTGGTATGAGATTTGGATCTTACTATGGTTTCAATGTCAATGGTGTGTTTGCTATTTACTTCTTTTTGTTTACATAGGTTTGGACAATGAAGTCTTATTATTTGCCATGTACTGTCACTTTATTTTTGGAATACTTTTTTATAAGAAACATTCAAATTTTATTCTTTAATTTATCTGATACTATTTTTTATACTATTTTTCTATATGTATAATGCAGATATGTGACTTTATTTCAGCCTAATGGTTAGAGTTTTATATCAAATAATTTATTGAATAATCATGGTTTCCTCAGTCATTCAAAAAACTACCTCTACTATAAACTGAATTCTCATATATACTGGGATCCATTTCTATCTTTCTATTCTGTTTCACTGATCTTACTGATTTTTGTTATTGTTCGACCTCTCTACCTCCTGCCACCTCAAACTCATTCATGGTGTTTAGGGTGTGACAACCTGAGTCAATGAGCACTCTTGAATTCAATGTGTTCTTTATTTTTCCTGCCTTTTGAAAGCAAGATATATATATATATATATATATATATATATATATATATATGCTCTCCTTCCTGTCTGCTCTCTGCAGTGTCCCTCACTCGGAGACTCTTTTGAGTCTTTAGAGATTCCTGATGAAGTATCCTGCCAACCTCTCACTCAGCTTGTATTTTTAAGGGGACAGGAATGGCGACTAGGACCTGAGAAGTCTGTTATCATCCACAATCCTGAGTAAGGAGTGGGTGAGCTTTGCAGGGTGCAGATTTTTGGCCATCTCCAGCCTGCAGGCCTACTGACTTCTTCCTCAGACATCCAGCATGGCCGTGGGAGACCCCACTTCCTCTCATCTCATCACCAGCAAAATCTTTTGTTTAGCAACCACTTTGTAAAGCTCGGAGACTACGAACTACTGAGCATGTAAACTACTGAGCATTGAAACTTGGGAGTGGGTCTGTCTTCCCCAATGCCATGAATAAATGATGACTCCATAAGCCCGACCCCCTCCCAAGAAGAATACAGAACTGAAGACACATTTTGATATGTGTGACTATTCAGAGCTGCACAAGGACCCTCAATCTTTGAGCAATTTCAGCTTTTTAGGAATTCTGAACCTACTATAGGGGAGACGTTGACAGGAGTATAATTTTTCCCGGTTCATTTAAAGAAAGCAATTTTAGGGAAAATTGAAATTTATCATACAGTTTTTTTTTTAACACTCTATAAATCTGAAGCCATCTTGATAGCTGCAGAACATAAAAATGTACTATGGATAACTTGGTTTGCTCATAAAATGATCATGTTTGGCATATTAACTGTCGAAGTATGGTTTAGGAAGACAACAATTTTCCATTTATTAATTGAATTGACATTTAAATGCATCCTGGTTTGTAATAGACAGAATGACAACACAGTGGGGTTTAAGGAAGAGAGTACTTCAGAGTGCTCACAAAACAGCACAAGTCTTTGTGGATTTCATGGTCATGGAACCAAGTGGAGCCCAGTCAAGAATTTCAACATCCAGATAAGGAACTCTTTCCTTCCTCTGTCCTTGTAAGGCAGGCTTGTGTAGTGGTAAAGACCATGGACTCTAGATCCAGACAGCTGGGGTCTGAGTCCTAGCTCTGCTACTAACTAGCTGAGCGACCCGGGTCAAGTCTTCTAATCTCTCTGTGCTTCAGTTTCCCCATCTATACAATAAGGATGATGAGGGATTTCTTCATGATATTATTATAAAGATTAAATTAACATATGTAAAGTCTTTAGAGGAATTCTTAGCATATAATATGGATTGTTTTAGAACTTTATTTTTAATTTTTAAAAAGTTTATTTAGAAAATTAAATTTAACATGGTGACATTGATCAATAAGAGTACATAGGTTTCAGGTAAACATTTCTATAGCATTTGAACTGTTGATTATGTTGTATATACATCACCCAAAGTCAAATCATTTTCCATCACTGTATATTTGTCTCTCTTTATATCCCTCCCCCACCCCTCCTCCCATCTCCTTCCCTACATCCCCTTCCCACTGGTAGTCACTTTTCACTCTTATCTATGTCTATGAGTATTAGTTTTCTGTCCCACCTATGTGTGAAGTCATATAGTTCTTAGCTTTTTCTGATTTACTTATTTCACTCAGTATAATGTTCACAAGGTCCATCCATGTTGTAAATGTCACTATGTCATCATTTTTATGGCTGAGTAGTATTCCATTGTATATATATATACCACATCTTCTTTATCCAATCCTCTATCAAGGGACACTTTGGTTGTTTCCATATCGTGGTCACTATAAATAATGCTGCGATGAACATGTGGGTGCATGTGTCTTTACATACTAATAGGCAAATAAATGAGAGATGATATTTGCAAATAATATGGATTGTTTAAATGTTAGATAGTGTTACTGTTAAGATTTCACAATAATTATTCAGGGTCTATGTCTCAGTAGAGGTAATGGATGTGGCTACCCAAAAATTTCTCAAGGGAAGGAATACATCAGGTTCTAGTTTAAGGACCACAAGTTTGTAGCACTGGGAAAGCAAATTTAGTTCACGGGTGTGTTTTATTTGACTTGAAACTATTTACAGTGTTTGAATTTGAAGTCCTCTAGGAGAGAAATGTATTTCCCAGTTAGCTACACTCCCTACCCTTCTCTATTACTATTTACCCGGCTAAATTTATTAATTTGTTTTACCTCCCTGGCCCCTGAAGGCATTTCATTTAAGCCAACAAGAAGGAATCTATTGGAAAAGAGAATATAGAGTCTTTATTCTTTTCCCTTGACAGCAAAAATACAATTGCAGAAGCAACTAATAACAGGGATAATCCTGCAGGGAATTCAGATATCGAAGTCAGCAGTTAAATCTAAAATAACTATCATTACTATGTTCAAGAGAATAATAGAGAAGGTTGAAAATCTTGGTAAGTATCTGAAAACTACAAAAAGAAAGCAAGTGGGAATTCTAGGAGTTAAATACAGTAAATAGGGCCTGACCAGGTGGTGGCACAGTGGATAGAGTGTCAGACTGGGATGCAGAAGGACCCAGGTTCGAGACCCCGGGGTTGCCAGCTTGAGTGCGGGCTCATCTGGCTTGAGCAAAAAGCTCACCAGCTTGAACCCAAGGTCACTGACTTGAGCGGGGGGTTACTCAGTCTGCTGAAGGCCCGTGGGCAAGGCACATATGAGAAAGCAATCAATGAACAACTAAGGTGTCACAACAAAAAACTGATGATTGATGCTTCTCATCTTTCTCCCTTCCTGTCTGTCTGTCCCTATCTATCCCTCTATCTGACTCTCTCTCTGTCCCTGTAAAAAAAAAAAAATATATATATATATATAAATAAATTAAATTAAAAAAAAGTACAGTAAATAGGAAGATTCAAAATCTTTTCCTACACCCAGGTTATAGAAGAATTTATCCATGTTTTCTTCTAGTACTTATATAACTTAATTTTATGTATCTAGATAGTTGATTTATTTCAAGTTTATTCTTGTATTTGGTATAATAAAAGGATATAATTTTTACAAATGGCTCTTAGTTTCCCACACCGCTTATGAAAAAGTAATTTTTGCCCCAGTGATTTGAGATACCACCTGAACTATACACATAATTGCCATGCATACATACGTGGATCTGTTTCTTGAATTTCTGTTCTGTTCTAGTCTGTTTATTTCTGTGTCAGTACCACACTATTTTCATTATAGATGATTTTTAGTATGTTTTAATAACTGGTAAGGCTAGTTTATCTCAGAGTTCTTGCTTTTCATTATTTTTTTCTAGTTATTCTACGTATTTTTCCATTAACTTGAGTATCAACTTGTCTAGCTTCAGAAAAACAAATTTCCACCCAATACATTAAAACTAGAACATTTGTTCTAACTGACCTTATGCTGGGTCATAAAACAAATTTCAAGGAACTGATATCATAGAAAGTATGCTCTTTGTCTAAAATGCAATTAAACATGATAACAAAATTTCAATATGTTTAGAAATTTAGAAATACATTTCAAAATATCATGTGGGTCAAAGAAGAAGTCACAAAGAACATTAGAAAAAATAATTTTTTAAGATTTTATATATTGCTTTTAGAAAAAGGAGAGCGTAAATGGAGGGAGGAGCAGGAAGCAACTCATAGTAGTTAATTCTCACGTCTGTGCCTTGATCAGCAAGCTCAGAGTTTCAAGCTGGTGACCTCAGTATTCCAGGATGATGCTTTACTCAATGAGCAACCCCAGGTCAGGCTACAAAAAATTTTGAACTGAGTAATAAAATTGTCAAATTTTTTGTGTGTAAGTATATGAAGAAGAAAGTATCTTTATACTGTGATAGTACAAATGAATGAATCAAATTTCTTGGTCACAAAGTTAGAAAAAGGCCAGCACATTAGTAGCAAAGAAAATAGGAGTAAATAATAAATATATGTAGAAATTAATAAAACAAAAGAAAATATAATGGAGAGGATAAATAAAATCCAAATTTGGTTCTTTGAAAAAATATATATATTCTTGATATACTGCCACTGAGTATATCAAGAAGAAAAGAGAGAAGGTACATATCTGAAGTTAAGAACAAAAATGGCAACATTGCTAGAGATTCTGCTAATATTAAAAATAATAAGGTGATATGAATGCTTATTATTAATAACATTGCCTAAGTTTAGATTAGATGAACAATATTCTGGAAAAATGCAACTTAGCAAAAGTAAAGATCATAACTTTGGTGTACGAAATGATTTCTTAGGCAGGATGTTAAAAAATGCTAAATACAAATAAAAATATTAATAAAGTTCACTGTTCAAATTAAGAACTTGTCTGTTAATCATTTAACACCATTAAAAAAGTGAAAATTCAGCAAAAAGTGGTAAAAAGTATTTGCTATATATATAATAGACAAAGAACTGATACTAAGAATATAAAAAGAATGTTCAAAACCAACAAGAAAAAAATAAAACAGCCAAATATAAAAATAGGCAAACTTGAATAGGCACTTCACAATTGAAGATATCTAAATTATTAACAGACAAGTGAAAAGGTGTTGGACCCCATTGCTAATCAGGGAACATAAGTTAAAACCATGAGATACCACTACACTCAACCAGAATGGCTAAATCTTAACAGTTTGGTAATACCAAGTGCTGGAGTAGATGTGGAACGATTGGAACTCTTAACATACACTGCTGGTAGAAGTGTAAGTCCACGCAACTATTATGGAAAAGAGTGTTATGATATTCTAAAGTTGATCATATACATATTCTATGACCCAACAGTTCCATTCCTAATTTTATACCCAACAGAATGCGTTTGTGTACTAAGATGTTTGTATAAGAATATTTAGAGCTGCATTATTCACCATGGTCCCAAATAGGGAACAGCTTAAATATGCACAGATAACAATGATGAATGACCTAGAGCAGGGGTCCCCAAACTTTTTACACAGGGGGCCAGTTTACTGTCCCTCAGACCGTTGGAGGGCTGGACTATAAAAAAAACTATGAACAAATCCCTATGCACACTGCACATATCTTATTTTAAAGTAAAAAAACAAAACGGGGACAAATACCATATTTAAGATAAAGAACAAGTAAATTTAAATTAAAAAACTGACCAGTATTTCAATGGGAACTATGGGCCTGCTTTTGGCTAATGAGATGGTCAATGTGCTCCTCTCACTGACCACCAATTAAACAGGTGCCCCTTCCGGAAGTGTGGCGGGGGCCGGATAAATGACCTCAGGGGGCTGCATGCAGCCCGCTGGCCGTAGTTTGGGGAGGACCCCTGATCTAGAGCCATATGTCAGTAATGTTTGGTGGAAGAGTTTGACTCAAAAGAAGAAATACTGTATGATTTATATTAAGTGCAAAAACCAGGCAAAACATTAGTGATTAGGGATGTATATTCAGGTAGCAACACTATAAAGTATGGAGGTAATTGCCGTAAAAATCAGGATAATTTCATCTTTATTGAGGCTAAAGCATGATATGCCTTCTGGAGTATTTATAATCATCTAAATTAGAGACCAGCAAATTAGTCCATTTTTGTAAATAAAATTTTATTGAAACAAGGCAAGCCCACTTGTTTACTATCGTCCATGGCTGCTTTCCTGATACTATGGTAGAGTTGCGTACAAGGGGTCCTCAGGTTATGACAGTCTTGACATACGATGTTTTGAGTTTACAGTGCTTACTCCCATAAAAACTTTAAAAAATTGAGATCTGAGTGTTTTGGCTTATCCATTAGCATATATGTACGGACTATATGGGCAAACTAGTTTGGTTGCACAAGAATACACAGTAACAAGGTGTACACAGGAGGGAGTTGGTATCCCCCAGCACGCTTACCTACGCCATTTTAGACTGTTAACAGCACAAGTGTTCCGTTTGTGTTAGGCTAGGATGTGTTTCAACTTACACCAAAATTTGGGTTACATCACTGTCGTAGGAACCGAACTGTGTTGTAACCTGCAGACACCCTGTATTTGCTAAAGGGGCCAAACCAGCTAAGTAAAGTATTTTCTATCTGGTTTTTTATAGAAAAAGTTTGCCAACCTCTGACCTAAACCTTCACCTGGAAATTGATTTCACAGGCATTCCTTTGTGAAAAATGCTGCCCCCCTACACATTTTTTCCTTTTCTTTGCAGCACCTTTTTGTTCTGTGCATTTTTTTTTCAGGCTAAGTGTTTTATTTTACAATAAAAATGATATTTAAAATCTATACTTGAGTTCAAGCAGAGGCCACCAGAGCTGTGTGGAGCTGGGGGTGATCCACTCCCTAAGAACCATATAAAATACCATTTGTACTGACACTTCAGCAAATTTATACCTGATGGCTTTTCAGAGTTATTCAAGAATAAGTCAAAATAAGAATGTCCCTGAAACTAAAGCTCAGAGAGATGCAGTGCCTTGCTAGGATCTCAGAGCTTGGGTGGGCTGGGAAGATGGGAATTGTATCCATTCTGTCTCACTGCAATGTGCATGATCTTTCCATTACACACCATGGTATATATCTCTTGGTTATTGTTAGAAATAAAACAAATCAGGAAAGGAAGGAAAACAGCCTGATTTTCAAGCATGTTAATGGCTATATTCAGCCCCTAAATTTTGACAGTGTATTTTTTCTCCAAAACACAGTAAAAGAATGCTTATTGGATCATACTTTTCGTCTCCTGAATAAATTGTTTCTACAAAAGGTTTGCAGTCACAGGGGTTAAAATGGGACTCTGGAGGCTCTGGACCAGGTGTCCCCAAACTATGGCCCACAGGCCACATGCGGCCCCCTGAGGCCATTTATCCGGCCCCCCACCGCAATTCCGGAAGGGGCACCTCTTTCATTGGTGGTCAGTGAGAGGAGCACTGTATGTGGAGGCCCTCCAACAGTCTGAGGGACAGTGAACTGCCCCTGTGTAAAAAGTTTGGGGATCCCTGCTCTGGACCATGGCTCAGTGGATAGGAAGTCAGCCTGGTGTATGGATGTCATGGGTTTGATTCTCAGTCAGGGCAAACAGGAGAAGTGACCATATGCTTCTCTCCTCCTCCCTTTCCCCCTTCTCTCCCTCTTCCCCTCCCGAAGCCAGTGACTTGATTGGTTCAAGCGTGGCCCCTGGTACTGAGGATAGCTCCACTGGAGTGCTCCAGCATCAGGTGCTAAGAATAGTTCAGTACTAGAGCATTGGCCCTGGATGGGGTTGCTGGGTGGATCCTGATCAGGGTGCATGCAGGAGTCTGCCTTACTATTTTCTCTCCTCTCATCTAAATAAAAAAATAGGTCTTTGGAAACTTCTAGTTCTAGTAACTTACATAGTAACTTATACTGTACTTACACAGGGGACCCACCTTCAAACTCAAGTTTGATTTCAAAGCTAGTAGAGGTTAGTGTGATAGCTTTAATCATCACAACTCCTTCAAACCTTCCTGCAAGCCATCAGAATGAAATGACAAAACTAGCCCAATCACTCATTCCCTATGGGAGTGTGTTTCCTCTGTGATATGTCCAGAGTCACAAATGAAACAATTACCTTTTCTGAGTAACAATTAAGGTAGACAGACCTTGCAGTTTCAGAGCTGCTTTGGCAAAACCATTAATGCCTCTCTGCTAAACAGTTTACAAAGTATAAATAATGGAGCAGATTAACTAGACTATTATTATAATTGTTCACTTTACTCTTTACACCAAGAGCCATTACATAGAATTTAGTCGGGGATGCTATTTATAACTGCTGGCCCAAGCATCCTGTGGATGCTCCTAAATTCATTTACATGTTTTTCCTGTGAAAATCCTCAATGGACTTAGGTTACCAAGCAGGTCCTTCAGTCTTCAAGTGACTTGAAATTGTCCAGGCTGTCATAGTGAGGTTTTCTTTGCCATCATGCTCAAGATTATTTATGCGACAGGCGGACTTATGCCCAACATGCTTGCTAGCCCTCAAGATTATCAGAGATACTCTAGGCTAATATATTTGATTTTGGCATCAGACAGATGAGGGTTCAAATCCCAGCTCTTCCTCTTGCTAGATTGTGATGTAGGACAAGTTATTTAAACTCTCAAAGGTTCAGGTTCTTTTCATATAAAACACCATTGTTAAAATTCAATGAGATAATAGATACAAAACATTGAACATGATATAGGAGATAATGGTAGTCACCATTATGGCTGTTTAACTCCTTGTATCCATTATTATTATTGTTTAATAAAACACTAATTTTCTTTATCAAGTGGGCAGACTAGGAGGGGCCAGGAGCAACGGGGAGGGAGTATAGAGCCTGTTGGTGTCTGGATGAGGGCATTTAGTTTGTCAATGGCTTGGGAATAAGAAATCTATGTAGAGCCTCCAACCCCCCACTCCGCCCTTTCACCAACCACCTGTATTCCCTGGACTGGGGACTCTGCTGCGCTACTGATGTGGAGAGAGTACCTCGTGTATTCCCACAGGCCGGGCTGGGCATGGTCCCTTGTTTACTCACAGATCTCTGCCTGCAATTCTGTGCTCTTCCTGACACTGGCTTTATAGTAGCAGAATTTTCACAAACTTTTGGTTTTTAATTAGAACATAGTAATTTAATTAGGATATAGTAAATTATCGTTTCCTCACCACTCCAGACCTTGCTTAGTTACAAAATCAGGTTGTTCCCCTTTCCCTAGTGGCAAGAATGGGCCTCTGTGTTGCTATGATTTTGCTGTTTAACGTTTTCAAGCCCGCTTATATTAATAAATTTATCACTTAGTGTAGACGTAACAGAATTTTCACCTTTGTTTTCTCACTTGACACTCTGAACATGCCTGTGAAGTTTTTTTTGGAAGTATCACCTGATTTTACTGATGAGAAATTAGGAACTCACAGATTAAGTTATGCCATGGATAAGTTGCCAGATCTCCTGGGTTTGTGCTTGCTAACTGCTTCTCTCCAGATGAGTATTATACCCTTTAAAGATGTTGTTAGTCACAGCTGCAGAAAGGATGACAATCCCTTTAAAGACCTGTGCCTGGTCTGGAGCAGGCCTCAAGTCCTCTGTCAAAGAGGGCCCAGATCAACCTTCCATACTTGCAAACTTCACCCCTGAAACTGCATGACTTCAGTTGGTGCCTTCCTCCATATTCCCACCTGCTTAGCATCAGCCCTCACCAGTCCTTCCTTTTCTCCTCTGCCCAGTCTCTTTCTTGGCTGCATCCACCAGCTCCTTCCTGCTTCCAACCTCTGGCTTTATTTCCTGATCACTGACACCCTCAGTGTATATCTCCCTGGAGGGAGAATCCTGTTTGACCTGGCCCCAGCCATCACACCTGTGTGCTGCCCGTTCCGGCAGCCTTCATCTTGAATTAGCCTCAACAAACTTGATGTCAGTTTAGGGAGGCCCTGCTGACCCCTAATTCTTGGTAATATCATCTCAGGACTCATTATGCTCTGAACCTGTACACCTGGTAGCATTCAAGTCTCACATGCAGAACTGAGCTGGGCCCCAACTCTAGAAAGGTCAGGTACCTGGGCAAAATTTCTAGAGGGAAGATAATGCACCTTAAAATTCTCATGCATTAATACCTGGTCACCTTCTACCCCTAGCACAGAATGCCTCTCGCCCGGCTTGAGTCCAGAGGTTCAGCAGCCAAGACCACATCTGTACGTTATTCTAAGCCAGCCCTATTCCTGCCACCTCTTGCCCCATCTGCTCAGGCTCTCCCCTGCTTTAACATCTCAGTCCATTTTTTGAACCCAAGTTTACCTGCATCTCTGGACTTCATCCTACCATTTCAGTTCTTGGCTTACACCAGGTCAGTGCTCTCTTTAGATGTGGCATGGTGCGACCAGCCATAACACAAGGGGTGGTTAGTTCCATTGCGCAACATTTTGTCTAAGAATATATGAATATTAATGACCAAATTAAAAGTCATATTTTTTTTTTACATTTTATTGTGGTAAATATACATAATATAAAATGACCATTTTAACCATTTTTAATGTTAGTGGCATTAAGTACAGTCACATTGCTGTGCAACCATCACCACTGTCCATCTGTAGAACTTTTTCATTTTCCTAAACTGAAATTTTGTACCCATTAAACAATAACTCCCTCCTCTGCCCCTTCTTGTCCCCTGGAAACCACTAGGCTACTTTCTGTCTGTGAATTTTAACATATGGTACTGTAAAAACCTCATGTAAGTGGAATCATACAATATTTGTCTTTTTGTGATTGGCTTTATTTTATTTAATATAATGTACTCAAGGTTCATCCAGTAACGTGTTCGAAAAGAGCCCAGCTATTACACTCGGAATCCTTGAGCAATTTTCTTTACTGCTTGAGTTTTCTCATCTGTAAATTGGGAGCTATCACAGTAATGAGTTACAACAAAGTATAATGTAAAATACTTAACAGCAGCTGGCTCCTAGTGAGTGCTCCATAAATGCAGTCTACCATTATTATGGTCTTCTCCGACCAGGGTCAAGGGTTCTTTTACACTATCTCCTGCTCTGCTCAGTATGGTATTCTCTGACTAGCATACATGAAGCATCTGACATGTGCCTGGCACTCAATAAACATTTATGGCATGAGGGTATAAATGAAAATTCCTCCTCCCGCAATTCTGGCCTCTGAGGGTCAGATGAGACCAACTCTTTAAAATGTGACAGGGAGAAAAATAAGACTCTTGAGGACCACGGTTACTTCAACTCAAATAGTTCTTTCATTTTAAAGTATTGTTGGCATACAATGTTATACTATACTCAACAGCTATTAATATGGTACCTAACCGCAGTGGGAAAGTGTTAACCGTTTGAGGTCAGGATGAAATGAGAAGCAACATTGTCCACATCTTGGAGTTGACAGGCCCGGGGCCAGGCTTAAGATCTCTCTTGGCTACTTGTTGGGAGCACAACCTTAGACGACCACTAATTTCCTTGTGATGAGCCTCAGTTTCCTCCCCAGGCCGTGTGAGCAGAGCCCGAGGTCTCCGCGGAGCACGTGGGGGCGTTCTCCCTGCTTCTGGCCCACGGAGGCCACGCCCTTCCCGGAGGAGCAGCCGCTCCTGCTGGGAGCGGCCGGCTGCCAGGCAGGCAGGGTGTTATTTGCAGTTTGAATTCCGTTTCCTCCTGATTCTTCTTTTTGTTATAAATATAATAAAAGTGAAAGAGACCGATGGCAAGACTTGATTCACTTTTACTAAATGTTTTTAGGGTGTGAATATAATCTGAAAACGAGGGGAATGAGAAGGAGGTTGGGCACCTGGGAGAAGGCGAAACCAGGTTGTGGCCGGCCATGGCTTGGACAGTGCCATCCGACCTGTCCTTCCCCACCCTGGCCAGCCCGGTACTCTGTTGTCAGTGAGGAGGGATGGAGAGTGGAGGGGCTGCTGCCTGAACATGGCATTGTCCCCAAGATACATGAGAAGGCAGGACACAGGTCACTCACTGGCTGATAGTTCTGGGGTCAGACCTAAGGATGCTACCTTTTCCAGAAGAGCAAGGGCAACATTCTCCGGCCCACAGAGGGGCGTGCAGTGCCTGCCCTGAGCCTGGGTTCCTCTGAAACACTGTTATAACAGGCCAGGGTCTCAACCTCAGCACTGTAGACATTTTGAGCTGGATAACCTTTGTTGTCGGGCTGTCTTGTACATTTTTATATATTTTGCAGCATCTCTGGTTTCTATTGTACACAAGCCAGTAACATCCTCACTCTCCAAACTATAACAAATAAACTGTCTGCAGACAGTGCCCAGTATTGCTCGGGGGAGAAAATTGCCCCTGCTTACAGCCACTGGGTCAGGCTCTCGGCTGGGCCCGCCCAGGCTTGCCCTTCTCAAGGGGTGGGTAAGTCAGAATGTCATAGGTGGAGTGATCTGGCAGTCCTGTGCAGGCTGGATAATTTCGGGTCTCTCTCCACATTTCTCGACCCCAAATAAAGAGGTTCTCCCGTTCTCTGGCTTCCACTTGGCTTTGGCCAATAAGAACGAGAGAGGAGATTTGAGGAAGGGGAGAGAGTGTGGTATCTACAAGTAGTGAGGGGCTGGCTGCCTCCCTTCTGAAAGGCCACAGCTCTGGTCCAGTGCCTTCTCCTGCGTGAGTCACTGCTCCTCCCGAGGCTTCACCTGGTGACAGTAGCTCCATCTCCATCACCGTTACCAGCCCCAGGTGCTGCCTGCTTGGCCAGTCCTTTACGCTGTCTTCTAAACTTCTAAACTTCTCTCAGGACCCTGTTTGAATGTGACCTCTATTGTTGAAACTTGACTGATCCAAATATATTGTGTGACCTTTAAAAAACATTTTCATGATCAAATATTTATTTTTTTCTTGTGTTAGTTCATTTGACCATTCATTGATTCAATGCACTGTTTTTTACATCTGGACTCTGAGCCAGGCATAATGCCAAGTGCTGGAGGCACAGACATGAATCAAACATGGTCCCTGCCCAAAGGGAGCTTCCAGTCTGACAGCGGGATCAGATGCGTGGATGGTCATTGTCAAGGACAGGCGCTCAGGCGCTCTTCGAGAGCTGTGACAGAGCCTCACACTGCCCGTGCAAGGACAGGGGGAGAGTGTGGCCCCAGGGGAAAAGGCTGGCTCTCGCCAAAGTTGTCCTGTCATCCAGTGGCTCTACCAAAAAGCCCACAGATCCCACCAGTGTGTTCTTGGGAAGGAAAGAAAGTCCACAGGCCTCTCTCTGGGCCCCGAAGACTGTCCCATCTTCCAGCAGGGAGCCTCCTCCCACTGGCCCAGAGCACATTCACCCTGAGGCCCTCCAACTCTTGGCTGCCTGACATTCTGACTGATGGCAGGAAGAAAGAAAACATTCCAGAGCAAAGAAGTACCTCCCTGCAGCTGCTGCCAAACAGGCTCCTGTCCAAGTGCCTCCCTGCCTGCCGCCTGCCAGCCTGACACAGGGTCATCATTTCCTCCCAGCGGTATTCCGCATAGCTGGAGTCTCCAGGACCCCAAAATAAATTAAAACATTGATTGATTCTTAATATTCTCTCAAATCTCTCAAAATCTCTGGGTCTTATATCAATCAATGTGCCAGTTACAGGGACTTATTCAATAATCCGCAAAGTATCCTGGTAATTACTTTTGGGTTCACCCCATGGCAGAGGCAGGCCATCTTTCCATCATTTTTAGGGCCCTGTGTCCAGTAACCTATCAGGGGACTCCCATTTCTTAATGTAATTACTCGTGTCTTCAGTCCAGTGCCTGTACAGCGGAGGGGAGGTCCACGTGTGGGGATGGATCTGTCGGGCAGACCTGGTCAGGGACTCGAAAGCTCCGCCCCCTCTCGGCTGTCTTGTCTGCCTCCCCCGCTCTCCCTCTGCCTGTGACTCCACTGTCCTTAGCTTTCTTGGAATGACAGTTCAGAAATTAATTTCATGGCATCTCATTTCCCCAGATTAAATGAAAAAGCTTGCTTATTAGAGAAAAGCTGTCTGAGAGCCACAAGCGGGCGGGTGTTTCTGATGCTGTCTGAGGAAGCTGCCTGGATTTGGGGAGCAGAGGTGGGATAGGGAGGAGGAGCAGGGAGACGGGCCATATGCCTCTCCGAACAGCAATTGCTCACTTTGCAGTAAGTTAACAAAGTGACTTCAGCTCATTAGGAACTAATGTGCTTCTCCAAGAAGGGGCTGTGCTCCTAATGAGGCTGGAGAGGCCTCTTTCTGCCAGGTCCTGCTCCTCAACCTGCTACTTCTGGGCCCTGCCTTCCACTCTGACTTCCTCCCGTGCTGAGCTTAGCAAAGTGGGTGGCAAGCCATCCCTGGAATGTGTTTTGCTCGTTCGCCATTCTTCACCTGTGAACTTGTTCTTCTCTCTCCATCTGGGTTGCTTTCCTCTTCTTTCTTCCACCCAACAAACTCTTGGCCATCCTTCAAAGTCTTGTTTTAGTGTAAACTCTTATGGGGAGTTCTGAGCCCCACAACACACTGCATTTTCCTCTGTCACTAGGAATCCAGATAAGGCTCAAAAGTATTTTCAGACATGTCTGCAGGGGTTTGGCTTCCCATCACCTTAGAATAAAGCTCTTACAGTGACCTCCAAGATGATAGCTTTCCATCCGTCATTGCCTCCATCCCCTACACTGTCCACTGCTCACCAGGCTCCAGTCACACTGGTTGTCTCCTGTTCATCCACATGCCGGGCGTGGTCTACCCTCAGGCTCCTTGCATGTGCAGTTCTCTCTGCTGGGATGCCCCTCCCCAACCTGGGTGCCTCACCTGCTCATTCCTTGCAGGTGTCTGCTCAAACATCACCTGCCCGTAAAGTCCTTCCCTGACCACTGTGTTTAAAAGACCCTTAATTTCATCTCATTAATCTTTTCATTATTTTATTTTTATATTGTTTTGGGAGAGAGAGGAAGAGAGAGAGAGAGAGGGAGAGAGAGAGAGAGAGAGAGACAGGAAGGGAGAGAGATGAGAAACATCAACTCGTAGTAGCGGCACCTTAGTTGTTCCTTGATTGCTTTCTCACATGTGCCTTGAATGGGGGGCTCCAGCCAAGCTAGTGACCCCTTGCTCAATCCAGTGACTCTGGGCTTAAGCCAGTGACCTTGGGATCATGTCAATGATTCCATGCTCACGCCAGCAACCCCATGCTCAAGCTAGTGTGCCTACACTCAAGCTACATGAGCCTTCAGCATCCCAGATCCACACTCTATCCACTGCACCACCACCTGTCAGACCACCTACTTAATCTTCTTAATTTCTCTGCACAGCACCTAACACCACCTGATTTTATACAATATTATTTATATGTTTCAAACTAAATTTGGAGCTGTATAAGGGCAAAGATATTGGTCTATTTTTCACTTCCATGCCCAGAATCTAAACAGTGCCTGACACACAGTAGGAAAATCCCTGAACATGTTTATGTTATGAAATCAATGAATTAATGGTGAAGCTCTGTTTGTGGGAGTTGATTTGCTACCTGGTGGGGGTTCTGGCCCCTGGACAAATGCCCCACCCTGCAGAAGGGAGAGATTGCAGGCAGAGTTGAAGGAACTGTTCTCACAGAGTGGACGTGGGAGATACACACTTCAGATCTCCACATGCGCATTTAGACCTGGGTCAGGAAGTGGGGCCTTCTGCGCACCTCGTCCAGGGATGCAGTAGTGGTCTGTCATGCAGTGAGCCCCAGGGCCTCAGAGGACTACTCTGTGGAGAAGGAGTAGGGAGATTGGAGACCACGAGACCTGAGGGCAATGGAGAATGGAGAATGAAGAACGCACCCAACGCATCACCTGGGAACTTGTGTGGATAAGCAAAGCTAAGAAACAATGAATGGGAGCTATGACTGTTCCAGGGACCCTATTTCTACCTATCGGCTTGAAAAGGGGTTTACTGTAGTCTTGATGGAGTGCCTTCGGTCGCAAACTGAGATTTCACACCGAGACACATATGCCTTTTCAAAGTGATGACCAAAGCTGTAGGCTTGGGTCATCGTCATGAAAAATACTCTTCAGGTAACCTCCTCAGGTCTTCTGGGAATTAGGACTAATGTTCAAGTTTATTATCTTCAAACAGCTGAGCAGGGAATAAGGGAACTCTCAGTGTCTTTGCGCAGGCCCGAACAGGTGGGACTACTGAATCTTTTACACAAGGTGGCTATGGACCTGTGTAATACATGGGGGGGATGCCCAGCTGTAGGCGGGGAGTCGTCTATCCTGTTCCCTAGACAAATGGGACACGACAATCTTACAGAGAAGACATTTCCCCCCAAACACTTTTCCCTTTGGTGAACCACCCCTTTCTCGCTCAGTGTGGCTCAACTGGAGCTGTTGTTAGTCATGGTACGTCTTCCAGCCTGACCCCAGTACTGCGATGTATCTCCTGGCGATGAGGTAGGTCCAGGGGCGGACATACAGTCCTTCAGGGCCAATCAGTTTCCCTGACAGTCTGCTCTTCCTTTTGGAATCAGCTCTGAGGACAGTGACTTAAGTGAGCCAGTAAACCCCCTTTCGTTGTGGCTGATTTGGGCTGGATTTGTCACAACCAAAATGGCCTGACCAACACAGGTCAGTTCCCTCTCTCTGCAAACCACAGGGCCTGAGAGCCCAGTCTAGGTATAGCTGGGAGAGAAAACTGGGAGAATTGGGGACCGTTCTCCCAGAGCCCTTCCCTTCCCACCTCCCTCTCTCCGCACGTGCACCTGCGCACGCGCACTGGACAGCGGGGGAGGGGGGGTGTACGGGGGAGGGGGGGTGTACGGGGGCGGGGCTGAGCTGGGGCTCCAGCCAGCAGTGCCTTGTACGTTTGACACCAGCAGCCTTGCCTTTTCTTCAGCCAGCTCCACGGCTTTTCTTTTTTATGTGTCTGCTGTAAATTCTCAAGATGAAAAGTGTGGAGAGTTGTCATAACCTCATCACTCACCCCCAGGTGAAATATTGGGGTTTAAGACAAAACGTGTAAATTTCTTTCCAACTGCGAGGATTAGGGTGAGCCTAGCACGTGGGCCTCCATGGCACTACGTCTAGAACAGGGAGTCTCTCGGGAGGACAGCAGGAGATGTTAGAATAAGATAGAGCTCAGAGCTATGCAGAAAGCTGAAGCCCAAGGGCTAGGGGGGTTAAGTGACTGATCTGATGAGGCCAGAAGAAATGTCCAAATTGGGGCACAGACTCAGAAATCTGGGAACCACGGAGACAGCAGCAGGCACGATGGGCCCGGAACAGGTGCAGAGGCTGTAGGACAGGCACTGGGAACAGGCACAGTGTTGTCACCTTTCCCAGATCCTCCAAAGTGTGATCAGTAGGTGGGCCATGTTCACCTGGATGGTTGATTTCTAGGGGAGCCAACTGCTTCTTCTTTCCTAGTCCTGCCTTTGCATACAGGTGGGCAAAAATGTGTTTACAGTTCGAATATAAATTAATAATCTAAGAATGAGCACTGTGTTTTACATATCACAACTGCATACTTACTCTCACAACCCCTGTAGCTGTTTTCTTGCTTTCGTTAAGCTAATGGGGGGTGATAATCATTAGATTTTTTTTTTTTTCTGATGAGAAGTGAGATCCAAATTTAACCATCTTTGCCCATTTTTTCCCTTGTTTTCTGTAGGGCAACCAACGTGCCTCTTAGTCTGCACTTCTTTCAAAGGGACACTTTCAAAGACTTTCATTTCACTCACCCCAGGGAACGCGGTAGCCCTCAGCAAGCAGGGACTTAGGGCCATGGAGTCCTAGCCCCTCCCCTCACTAGCTGTGTAACCTTGAGTGTGTCACTCATCCTCTGTGGGCCGTTTACATCATTTTCCAGGACCTCCAGCTCTGCTATTCTGAGGTTCTGCAAGTCTGTCTCCTTTACTGGTCAATCTCTAAACCACAAGAACCCCACCCGGAAATGCCCTTCTGAATTCTCACTGGTGAGCAGGTGTCTGCTCACAGGCCCTGTTTCCCAGATGCTACAGGCAATTTGGGCAGTATATTTTTAAAGTTACCACAGATGGGAAGACTAAACTAAAATGAGACTTGTTCTAAATGCTGCTTTTAGCATGTTAGCCCCATCTCTTCGTCCCTCATTGCATTCAGCATTTTGGATGGCCGCCCAAATAGCTTATGATCTCCCTGATTGCTCAACAAAGTGTCCTGGAGAAGAGCCTCAGATTGGATCGCAGCTGGCTCTTTGGTCCCTTCTCCCTGCCACCACCCCACAGTTCTTATTCTAGTCCTCACTGCAGGGCGATTGAGATCCCATATGATTGATGTTATGGCCTCTGTAACAGACTCCGTTATCGGCATAAACATGGGCAGATTTGCTTTCTCATCAGGCCCTAGAGGTCCATAACAGCTTCTATTATCTTCCCAATTGGACCGGTCTGTAACCATAATCTAACTTCTTGGCTCTGTTGAGTTCATTTTCATACGTCGTCTTTTTATCCACACAGTAATGCTCTTCCTGCCTCTGAACTGCTATTTTTCTTGCCTGGAAACCAGCTCTCCTCACATAATATTCTTGAAATTGGGAACATCTATAACACTAACAAGATTGACCCTGGCTTGTCTCAGGGATGAGTCTCATCCTTGGGGCAGCTTGACAGTGGGCAAAGCCTCAGATCGGCAGATGGTGAGTGAGTGGAGTCAGGCCAGGAAGCAAGCCCATGCTTCTCGGGTACAGGCATTGGCAGCATGGGAGTCAGGACAGATGGAATCAAGGTAGGGAACTAGGAATCAGGAATTGAATAAAGAAAGTCACAGGTGAGAGTTGAATCCAGAAGCTGGGCTCCGGAACCCCAGGGCAGCTAAGCCTGATCAGTAAATGAGATAGACTTATTTGTTGTTTGGGGTTTCAGGCAACATGACAGACCAGGGCCCAGAAAAACTTCTGCTGGGGATCTTGCATGCAACTCTTGAGCCAAACGGTCTGGATTTAAATTTTAGCTATGCCCTTACAGCTGAGTGACTTGGAACAAATTATATAACTTCTCTATGCCTCAGTTTCCCCGTCTTTAAACAGGATGACTAGAATAGTAACTTCCTCATAAGGTTGTTTAACTGAGTTAAAACCTATAAGTTCTTAGGAGTGGTGCTTGGCCCATTGCGGCATCAGATTCAGCTGTTACCACTTTGCACATGAAGAATTCAGCTCCAAGGGTATGTTACAGGCTCTGACCAGCTTCTGCTGCTGCCTTGGGGTCTATATCCCCCCAGGAAAGGTTTGGCTGTGGTTAGCATGATATTCCAGTCCCAATTTTTGCTCTCTCCTTATGTTTATTGGTTGGATAATTGGACAACTATTCATTTTTTTATTTTTAAGTTCCACTGGAGATTTGGAAAATAAACACAGTGCTGTTTTGTTTTGTTTTTTAAACATTAGAGGGAGAAAGAAAAGGAGAGAGATGAGAAGCATCAACTTGCAGTTATGTCACTTTAGTTGTCCGTTGATTGCTTCTCATATGTGCTTTGACTAGGGGGCTCCAGCTGAGCCAGTGACCCCTTACTCAAGCCAGCGACCTTGGGCACAAACCAGTGACCTCGGGGTTTTGAACCTGGGACCTCAGTATCTCAGGTCAATACTTTATCCACTGTTCCACCACCAGTCAGGCAAACATATTATATTTCTGAAATAACCAGAATGTGGGCTTTGGCATTAGTTAGCCCTCAGTTCAACTCCCCATACTTTTAATCACTTGTCACATGACATTTGGCACATTTTAAGCTATTTGAGTCTTGCTTTCCTCATTTACATGACCGAAGTACCAACATATACCTCACAGAATAAATTCAATTTTCTAGATAAAGTATGTGAAACACATGACTCAACTCTCTTTTCCTCCAAAGAGCCCTGTCTTATCTGGTGGCTTGACTAGGGAGGTATCCACTTCCAAGCCCACTTCTACACATGCTGGCAGGATTCAGTTCCTCAAGAGCTGGGGGACTGAGTGCTATCAGGGGGCTGTTGACTGGAGGCCACCCTCAGTTACCTACATGTGGGTCACTCCATGAGGCAGTTCACAACGTGGCAGCTGGTGTTCCTCAGAGCCAGTAAGTGAGAGAGCAACAGAGGGTGAGCAAGATAGAAGCTAAAGTCTTTTTACAACCTGTTACGTGATATCCCACCATTAGTCATTAGCGATCCACACTCAAGAAAAGGGATTACACAAGGGCGTGCCTACCAGGAGGTAGGGATCACTGGGGCCATCTTGGAGGCTGCCTACCTCATTCTGAAACCACCTCTTCCTGACATGTCCCCAACCCTTCTCCCCTCTTCAAAGGCAACATTAGCTACAACCACTGAGTCATTTTTCACTTTACCACCTTCCCACCCTCAACCGGAGCCAAACCCCCACATGCATCGAGGTTATCCATCTTTGAGCAAGAGGTTCACCTCAATAGAGGCTCTTAATATAGCAATTCCTATTTTTTACTTGAAGACTTCTCCTTCTCACCTCTAGTTTTCTGAGGTCTACATTTCTTTTAACAGGAAGGGGCAGCTTTTCCTTCTACCCATCCTCCAAAAATTGTAGTAGCTGAATTCTGTCTTAAGTTCTGTGTTTTACTAAAGGATATTTGAAGTGTTCCTTTGTCTTGTATTCGGAAAACTTTTAATTTCAGTAAATCACCTTTGGCATGGCTCAGATGGTGAGGTATGTTTGCCTCTGTGGGGATGAATTAGCCCTGCCATTTACTCCAAAGCTGAGACACATCTGTTTAGGGTTTATTGACTTCTGCCAGGAATCCTGTCGAGCTTTAGTAACAGTCAGGTTGAAAGGAAAGGGTGAAGAGATGCTGAGATGGGAAAGCTGATTGCAAAGTGGGACCAGTCCTGGGAGGAAGCAGAGAACTGTGTCTTGAGGCTCACCTAACTCACTGTGCCACAACCCTAAATCCAAGCCAGGGGTCAGAGTTCAAAAGAGGTTAGAAGCAGCAGTAAAATTAGCAGCTGGAATAATCCTGGAGATTTAATAAAGTACTGAGAGGTAGGCACGAGTATTAATGGATACTCGAGGCTCAGAGAGGTATAGCAGTTTGCTCAGGGTCACACACACAGCCTTGAAGTGGCATCATAACCCTCATACCCCCTCCTCCAGGCTGGGTCCAGAGCCCTGATCCTGTGAAGGGAAATCAGAGAAGACCAAGCCTTTCATTGCACAGGTGTGAGAACAGACCTAGCAACGAAAGGGACTTGCCCACGGTCACATAGCAAGGCAATGGCCCAGAGTGCTCTTATATATGCTACACTATTGCTACTACGGTGTATGGCTTTCCTCTTTAACAGACTACATCCAAACCAACCACCTTCCCTGAGCTCCTACCCTGCCCCTTGTGTTCTTATTTGAGAGCTCCCAGCCTTCCCATCACCATGGATACCTTTTGTGTTGTTTTCTGTCTTGAACTCCATGCTTTGGAAAACCTTATCTACCATGTACTCCTTACTTGCAAATAATTAATTAACTTTTACAGTTCTATTCGTTAAAACTAGATATACCTGCTAATCAGAGCTTATGATCCATAACAGAGCTCACAGTTGGTATAAATACTGAGTTCATATAAATTGAAGCTTGTAGTTGTATTTCTTTTTTGGAGAGTGAGGGAGTTACTGAGAAAAACATGTAGTCCACAAGGAGCTTAAAAATTTAAAAACAGCACGTAGAGCTCCATGACTACTCCTATTGTAGAAGTAACACAGGGCCCGAAAGCCCCACCCTACAACACTAAGCTGCTTGAGCCCCCTTTCCTAAGCTCTGGGTGCTCATGGGAGCCTGGCAGGCAAGACCAGATGTCTTCTCATTTACGGGGAAACCAGGCAAGGCTCTGTGCCCTGTGACTCCACTTTTACTGCTCACCGTTCTACCACTTAGAGCTAGAGCTTTCTTCCCTTGAGGAAGGCAAGTGGGCACAATTTGAACTACAATTAGCAATTTATTTCTTGTTATCAGCTAAGCCCTTTGTTGAGTTTCCTGGCAGTTCCTCAAACGAGATGGTCTGAGGTCTCAGCAAAGCCTCCAGGAGACAGTGAGGGCCCAGAGGTGGCCTGGGAACGGTTCCCAGTCCTCCAGGTCCTGTGTCTATGAGCATGACGTGTCCAGTCCTAACCAAGGGCTGGGCGACCAGGTTGGCTGCTGGCGCCCCCACTCAGCATACTGTCACCAGCCCAGAAGAGCTGACAGCACAGAGCTGTCTCAGCTGGAGGGCCAGGGCCTGGGTGCAAGGTAGAGACAAGGGGCTTTCCGAAACCATACCCGCTTATTCTCCATGTGTCAGACAGAGGGCACACAGCTCTGGGTCTTATAGCAGCCTAAGAGTTTATCTAGCTTGCCTCCAAGATGCTGATGGCTGCAGTGTTGGCATGGAGCCATATCCCAACAAGGGGCAGAAACGTGATCTCCATAGAGGTGGGAGAGTCAGAGGGGCCCAGGGAGCCTGGTTCTGTCTCCCTCACTGTCCTGTGTGCCGAGGCCCTCTTTCTGCCCAACTCTCTGAAGACTCTCTACAGCTTTCCCCAGAGCCACCCATACTCTCTTGGGATCTTCACAATGGACCTGGGGCATCAGGAGGAAGCCAGACCTTGTAGGAGGGAGGCCATGGCCCATGGAGCTGACTTCTCATGCTCTAGGGAAGATTGAGACAAAACTGACCATAACCCTACTCCAAGGCACCCTCTGTGAGGGACTACACATGTCTGTTCTGGAAACCAGATTATTAATTTTTTTCTCTGACAAAAAAAGGATAGGAATATGGCAGGTAAACTTTGCCTTCTTGGGTAAATATATTTATTATATAAATCTATATTTAGAAAATAATGTAAATTTTTGTTTAGTCTTTATTAAAGCAATCATAAAAGATATGTATACTTTCACTAAAATTTAAGACACTTTAAAAGCTTTAATTTAATGATAGGGACAGGGAAACCTAATTGAAGATTCAGGTTAAGAAAGCTGATGGAACTGTTTTTAGACGAGTCATTGAAAGGACATAAAAAGGTAAAGAATGAATTAAAAAAACCTTTCCTTTTCACAAATACCACAGAAAAGCATCAATTAATTTTTAGATTGTCTGATCTTGAGTGCCCAATTGTTTAATAAAATAAAAGGTAGCATAATATAAGAGGAAAACACAAATTCCTCCTGCCCTCCTTTTATAAGCACTCTTGTGATTGCAACTGGGCCTGCCTGGATGACCCAGCATAATCATCCCATCTCACAATCCCTAGTTTACCCACGTCTATAAGTCCATTTTGCCATGTAAGGTAAACACATTAACAAGTTTCCAGGAATAGGATGTGGACATCTTTGAGGGGTTACTATTAGGCTACCTCATCTGCCTTGCCATGTATTCTTTCAATAAGTCTATATCTCTGATGGCAATCATTTACACCAGGGGTCAGGAACCTTTTTGGCTGAGAAAGCCATGAATGCCACATATTTTAAAATGTAATTCCGTGAGAGCCATACAACGACCTATGTACCTTGTGCATTATCCAATAAAAATTTGGTGTTGTCCCAGAGGACAGCTGTGATTGGCTCCAGCCACCCGCAACCATGAACATGAGCGGTAGGAAATGAATGGATTGTAATACATGAGAATGTTTTATATTTTTAACGTTATTATTTTTTTTATTAAAGATTTGTCTGCGAGCCAGATGCAGCCATCAAAAGAGCCACATCTGGCTCGCGAGCCATAGGTTCCCAACCCTTGATTACAAATCTATATAATTTGGGCTCCTATATCTGCCCTGCTCACATCCCCTGGAAGGGACAGTGAAAGTATCACATGACTCCACCCACCTTGGCATGCCAGTAGTTGGTGAATAGCTGATCTATTTTCTGGTTTCTGATTCATTGTCCTGTTGACTTGCCATTTACCAGCCAATGATTCAATTCTAAATAATCTGAATGAGATTGCACAGGAACTGCAGCCAGTTGATGGTACTTTCTTTAGACTGGGAAAAAAAGTGATCTAGAGTCAGGATTGGTAGTTGCCTTAGAAGGCTAAGAACAGTATGTACAATATAAGCAGAGAAACCAGTGGATCAAGACTCAGGTGAAAACAGAATTAGAAAGATCACATGGCTTCAGATAGACTGGGATATTCCCAGGTCTAGACCCTCTGGGGCCTGGCTGTGCCTTCTATCCTGTCCATTTAGTCCAAATTCTCTCTGTGTCACTGCACTAAACCACACCTCTGTTCTTGAGCCAGCTGGAGTGACATTTGATTTGTTGCAACAAAAAACAGCTCCAAATAGAATAATCTTTTTTTCCTCGACCTTTTAGAAAGGTGACTTACACAAACCCTTTCAATCAAAGATCCTGTATTCAGGAGGGGGTCATCAAAAATGTCAAGAAGAACGAGTTGACGGTGGGATATGTCTCCTTGTGGTCCCCTTCTGTGTCAGGGGCTTCAGCTCCTGCGCCCTGGTGTCCTCACTTCCCACAGCTAGAACAATGGAAGCCTTAAGGGCAGACCCAAGCTCCCCGACCTCGACCAAGACAAGGAATTACCTGAGCAATTTTCTCAGGGTTGACTTGCTGAGAAAAAGAAACCTACTCCCACATTCTTAGCCTCACCATATTCTCTCAGTCCATAGTTCCAGGCTTCTGCCTCAGTTTCCCTGTACTGAACTCTGGTCTCTTACACTCTACTTTCCCTGCTCAACCCTCTCCAAGGTTGGCTGCCACTTGCTTTACTCCTAGGTATTGGTTGGGGCTGTGCTGTGACCGAGCCATCACTCAGAACCTTATTACCGAAGTGCCTTCTGCTGTCTAGACTGCCGTTGCAGCCCACCGGGTGCTGGCACCTGCTCCTGTCATGCCTGAGTTTGCCACATCCTCTGGACATCACAGAATGTATCTTCCAACCTCCTGGCCGGCTTCTCTGGGTCATGCTCCTGTTCCGCCAGGTCAGGGTTTCTCTTGTTCCTCACCAGTGGGTGCGAGTGAGAACCCTGTCACCTTGTGCTCCTTGCTACTTTCTACCTGCCGGGGTGGGAGGAGGCTTCAGAAAGCACCTGGGAACCCCAGAGCTACGGACTAATGACTGGCTTTTGCTCAGCAGTGAGCGTTTTGTGCAACAAAATATTAATGGGCTCCCGCTGCCTCCTGGGCCTTAGCTGTCAGGGAAAAAATGAAGGAGACCTGAAACTGCTAAGGAGCCAGCTGCTGACTTAACTTTTCCTAATTTTTCTACCTCTGGGGAAATTGCCAAATTAATTGAAAGCCAGACCTCTCAATTCTGCTGCAGCATGTGGGTGGTGGCCTTGGGAATGCAGGTCCATGGACTCAGCTGGGAGGTCTCAGGCACTGTGTCCTGTGGTACGGGCCACCTGGGGGCCCTGAGACAGGTGTTCCTGTCCCCCTGCTGCTCTGCCACAGGGTCCAGGGCACATCCCAGGAAATGCAGCCTTGGCATCAGTGCTGAGAGCAACTCTGCTCCGTGGTCACCCTGCCAGAGGCTGCTCTTCAGCATTATTTCCTTTCCCTTGGTGGTTGTTTCTACAGTGGAGCTGGTTTTGTTTTTCCTGAATTTTGGAGAGGGGGAGGAGGGTGTGCCAGGCAAGACCTGGACATATAGACAGGAACCAATGTTCAATACATTGGCTTCCTAAGACCTGAGCATAGCGCTAAGAGTCCTGCCGTTGGCATTGTAGCCTGAGATGGGGTTCAGTTTGCAGCATTTCCCAAGATTATTTGGTTTTGGAACACTCTGGTTTTAGAGCACTGATTAACATCTCCCTAATAGTGTTCAATGGAACACAGTTAGGAAAATGTTATTCTACCAGGAGATTTATCACACTGTATTGCAATGATTTATTTGCATGTCTGTCTGCCTCACCCAGCAATGATTTCCTAAAGGGAAGAGATGTATCTTCTTCATCTTTTTATCTCCAGCACCTAGCACAATGCTTCTTTGTAGAGTTGGTCCCCTAAATAGCTCTTGTCAAGGTCACCAACAGCTTTCATCTGGGTTCTCAGTTCATTCAAATTCCCAGTAATATTTTACTTCGTTTGCCGCTCCTTTGTACTTCAAATACATTTTCCTCTTGGCTCCTGTGACGCCACACTTTCCTGGTTTTCTTCTGCAATACCAGCAACTCCTTTGCAGTCCTACTACTGAATTTTTCTCCCTGTCATGTAAATACAGAGGTGCCCAGGGCTCCATCCTTGGACCGTTTCTCTGCTCCAGCCACACTCTTTCCCCAGCTGACCTCAAGCAGACCCATGGCCTAAAACACCTTTTCTAAACTGGTGATTATCATGCTTAGATCTCTAGAGATGACCTTTCTCTTGAGCCGTAGACTCATATCTAGCTGTGTATCTGACATTTCCTCTTAGATGTCTACACTCTTGATTTTAACCAGCAAACCTGTTAATCTTCTGATCTCTCCTATATTAGTAATAGCATCAACATCTACTAAACTGTTCATACTCAAACGCTTAAAAGTCACTCCTTTCTTTTCCGTTTCCTTCAATCATTAGGATGTCCTACAAGTGCTTCCTCTGTGATGTTTCGATTATTGTTTAACACATGTTCACTCCCTTCCCTTCTCCCTCCATTGATATTGGACTTGGTTAGCTGGCTCACTTTGGCCTTTGGGATATTAGCAAATGTGTCCTGAGATGAGATCCTAACTGTGTTTAAAAAGTGTGGTTTGGAACTTATATTCTGTGTCAGTTATCAATATATTACCGGTCAGTTTCAAATGCACTGCCCATGCCTGAACTATGGAAGGGTAAGCGCCTTTACAGTCTTTTCCCTTTGCCAGCTGGCATAACGTTAAGTTTTGTCAGTAGAGGACACTGGATGTGCCCGACTCCCTCTGCACACGTGTCCGCCAGCCTGCAATGCCTTGCTCCCCAGGTGGTGTCCCAGCCTGCCTGACAACTGGGCAGCTGCTCTGGCTTAGGAACCTGGGGAACTTGTCAACATCGTATTTATCTTGACCAGTCTTTAAGCCTCGTAATTTATCTTCTTTTTTCCATTTTTGCTACTCTGCAGTATATCCTTTTTTTAAAAAAAGATTTTATTTATTTATTATAGAGAGGGGAGAGAGGGAGAGAAAAGGGGGGAAGAGCAGGTACTATCAACTAACTCCCATATGTACCTTGACCAGGCAAGCCCAGGGTTTCGAACTGGCAAACCCAGCATTTCCAGGTTGACGCTTTATCCACTGTGCCACCACAGATCCAGCCTCTGCAATATATCTTGATCCCAACTGATTAATGATGTTTCAGTTATTATACATGAAGATTTAACATATACTGGGTTCTGTTTCAGATGAATTTATCCTTTCTAGCATATTAACCCATCTATTTATTTGATTTGGGGCCCTTACATAATGTAAGAATTATAATACCTTTAAAAATATCCGCTACTTTTTTCCTGTTCACTCAAATAAATTTTAGAATCATTTTATCATGTTCCAAAAACCCTTCATTATTATAAATTTATTTGGAAAAATTAACATCTTTAGACTATTAAAGTTTTCCATCTAAAAGACTGGAATATCTATATTTACTTATCTTCTCCTTCTTTTATTTATTTTATTTTTTTTGTATTTTTCCGAAGTTAGAAGCAAGGAAACTGTCAGACAGACTCCTGCATGGGCCTGACTGGGATCCACCCAGCACGCCCACCAGGGGGTTATGCTCTGCCCATCTGGAGCATTGCTCCGTTGTGGCCGGAGCCATTCTAGCGCCTGAGGCAGAGGCCATGAGCCGTCTTCAGCACCCAGGCCAACTTTACTCCCATGGAACCTTGGTTGTGGGAGGGGAAGAGAGAGATAGAGAGAAAGGAGAGGGGTAAGGGTGGAGAAGCAGATAAGCGCTTCTCTTGTGTGCCCTGACTGGGAATCGAACCCAGGACTTCCACACATTGGGCTGATGCTCTACCACTGAGCCAACCGGCCAGGGCCTACTTATCTTCTTTTATGTCTTCATAAAGATTTCTGATTTTTATTACATAGACTTTGTACTTTATTTGTTAAGATTAGTTGTAGGACTAATTGTCATAAAAATGCAAATTAAAACCACAATGAGATACTACCTCACATCTGTCAGAATGGCTATCATCAATTAATCCACAATGGGCAAATGTTGGCAGGGATGTGGAGAAAAGGGAACCCTCAGGCACTGTGGATGGGAATGCAGCTTGGTGCAGCCACTATGGAGAACACTATGGAAGATCCCCCCAAAATGAAAAATGAGATTCCAAGATGGTGACAGAGTAGGCAGATGGTCCAACTGCCACCTCCCAGGACTAAATTGGGTTACAACTTAATTTAAGAATAATCATCTTGAAAAACCAACTTTGGACTAAATGAAGAGGAGTCTATACTCAAGGATCACAGAAGAAGCTACAAAGATAGGTAGGAAGGGCTAAGACGTGGAAAGGGCTGCCCTGCTCCCAGGGGCAAGTGGGGTGGAGAGTCCGGAGGGACTCACTGCAGGGAAGTTTGCCCTGAGAGCTGAGGGTCTAAAGCCCCAGGCTGGTACCCCAGACTAGAGCCCCAGAACCTAGAAGAGGCACCCACATAGCATTTGGTGGTGAAAAGAGCAGAGGTTTCTGTCTGTGAGAAAGAGATGAGAGCTCTCAGAGACGCAGGCTCCATCTTAAAGGGCCAGTGCAGAAAATCTCATTCACAGCCCCTTACTCGGGCCTCTGGTGGAGGGAGGGCTGAGAGGACTAGAGTTGCATAAGGAGAGTGTAAGGATGGAGGTCCAGGGAGAGATACAATGGGAGATGGTCACTGGAACCCCTTTGCTGAGTCATTCTCCAATACTGCAGTTGTCACCTTTCTTGAGCAGAGCAGTTCCTTCTGAGAGGCATCAGCCTGGGGAAAAGCAACTGCTGCACCCTTGGGAATCTCTCCTGTCCCACCCTATGGAGACTGAGCCACTTTGAGAAGTAAGCGAAGAGGCAGGGGGTACATCAGTGACTCAGTTTTCTGGCATTGATGCCGAAGCTCCTTCCCCCACACACCTGAGACTATAGCTGATGCTCCCACCTCATGGAAGACTCGGTAGAAACTGTCCAGACTGTGAGAAGACCACATCTTTGGTTCTTGAAGTTCACACCCATTGGACTCTTGGTGGCCACACCTTACTGAGGTCTGTGAAAAAACTCTGGACAGACTAACACTTGGGGCTAAGGGATGGGAGCCACACCCACTACCCTTCCTAATCCTTAAGTTGCCCCAAGCTTTAGACTCTACCAGAGGTTTAATTTCAGTGGCTGAGTCCAACAAGCAACCAGAAGACAGAGGTGAGTAGGAGGTGAGTCTCAGAGAACGCTGGTCTTTTGCTGACTTTTCCCCAGGTCCAGTGTGAGTAAAAGCCAGCCTAGGTGTGCAGCTTGGTATTTCCATGTGCGCCTGGGCCCAGAAGAGGCAGTCACAAACTCTGGATTGCTTGTAACTCCAAGAAGGTTGCTGAGGGCCAGTCATAGGCAGTGTCACCCACTGGTCTGCACCACTTTCCCTCAGGAAAGCCCAGGCCCAGCACATCCAGAGGCCAGCTGTGAAAAGCATTGATTCAGAACCTAATGAAACTTGCTGGTGGCATTTCTTAAGGAATGATTCATCAGACACCAGACCCAGCTGAGACGAATTTCATTTTCTGTGATCAGCACCAAAACAGTGGCTCACACATATTGCATAGGGTTGAGCTCCACAGTCAGCTGGCCCGGGTACTGGATATCCTGCCCCACTGGCTAGGTTCTACACAGGGGAGGGAGAGAGCCTTGAAACATGAACATCCAAAGGGTGGGTCCCTGTGAGCCTATTGTTGGATCTGGTTTAGGGTGTTAGCCACTTTCTGAGGGTGGGGCACAGTCAGCCACAGGGGAGTACTCTGTTAGTCTTCCTCCCTTAGACCAGAGGCTCATTAGCTGGAAGAACTTCTGCAGAGGGGACTGTTGGCCCCACCCAATCTGAACCTGCTGCTCACCTCACTGGGGAGAAATAGAATTGGAATATCCAGCAGTGTCTGAGAGAGTTGGCTACTTTCCCATACTGAGTTCCTGACCCAGAGACCCCTGAAGTAGACGGTGCCACTAACATTATATTCCCAACCTCAGCTGCTCTAACCCACCATGATTGCAACCTGTAGAAGGGTTGGTAGGGTGAAGCCAGTCTGAGCCCACACTATAGTCTTTCTACATAAGACTCTGTGAGAAGACCATGCAGCTATAAGAGGTGATGAGGCAGCTGTAAAGTTGAGGCAAATCTTACTTATGGAATTTGTTGCCTATATAGAGTTGCTTTCATCTCTAAGCAAGAAGAAGCTGATCCTTATACACAGGTTGACCCCTCCCACACTGCCCAGGCAGAGAACATGCAGAAACAAACAACAAACAGGAAAGTAGCTCCAGACAGGTAACCCATGGCTGGTTACAAACAACAGCTGACACAAACTCAAGAAGACCTAGAAACATCACAACCAGTAGTGAGTGGCAGACAGCACTAATGCTAGACTCAGGTAGCTACATAAGCAGCACATCCAAAAAGAGGAGTACACCAGGCACCAGACACTCCAGAGAATAGATATGCCCAGTAGGCCAGACACTGCACAGTGTCGAATACATATGATCAAGGTTGACCCTTAGAGCCAGACAGCCTGAAGGGATAACTACACCCATGAAAGGATCAATTACATTTAATACTCACATAAAACAGGAGGGTAAATAACACCCTCAAGTGGTATTTATCATTTCTAGAGCAAGGAACTCAGGTGGATTAGAGATAAGTATCATTGAGCCCATCTTCCTCATAAAGATGCCACAAGAAATTTCAAAGTCAGAGCAGAGCTACTTAATATACAGACAAATGAGCAGACCAAGAAATATGACCCAAGTGAGTCAACAAAAGAAATCCCAGAAAAAGCACTAAATAAAATGAAAAGAACCAAACTACTAGATGCAGAGTTTAAAATAATGGTTATTAGGATATTCAAGGATCTTATAACAACAATGAATGATCACAATTAGAACTTAAACAAAGAGATAGTAAGCATTAAAAAGGACATTGAAATCACAAAAAAGAGCCAGTCAGAAATGACAAGTACAATATCAGTAATGAAGACTGCATCAGGGCCCTGGCCGGTTGGCTCAGCGGTAGAGCGTCGGCCTAGCGTGCGGAGGACCCGGGTTCGATTCCCGGCCAGGGCACACAGGAGAAGCGCCCATTTGCTTCTCCACCCCTCCGCCGCGCTTTCCTCTCTGTCTCTCTCTTCCCCTCCCGCAGCCAAGGCTCCATTGGAGCAGAGATGGCCCGGGCGCTGGGCATGGCTCTGTGGCCTCTGCCTCAGGCGCTAGAGTGGCTCTGGTCGCAATATGCGATGCCCAGGATGGGCAGAGCATCGCCCCCTGGGGGGCAGAGCACCGCCCCTGGTGGGCGGGCCGGGTGGATCCCGGTCGGGCGCATGCGGGAGTCTGTCTGACTGTCTCTCCCTGTTTCCAGCTTCAGAAAAATGAAAAAAAAAAAAAAAAAAAAAAAAAAAAAAAAAGACTGCATCAGAAGGAATCAACAGCAGGCTGGATGCAGCAGAGGATTGAATCAGTGACTTAGAGGACAAGATAAATGTAAGCACAGAAGCAGAGCAGGAAAAAAGAAAAGATGCTCAAAAAGACTGAGGAAACTCTAAGACACCTCTGTGAAAACATGAAGAGAAACAACATCCTCATCATAGGGGTTCCCAATGGAGAAGAGAACAAAGCAAGGAATAGAGAACTTGTTTGAAGAAATTGTAGCTGAAAATGAAGGAAACAATCACACAAGTTCAAGAAGCACAGAGAGTCCTATTAAATATGAATCCAAGAAGGCCTACACCAAGACACATCATAATTAAGCTGCCAAAGTTAAGAGACAAAGAAAAAATATTAAAGCTCCAAGAGAAAAGCAGTTAATTACTGACAGAGGAACCCCCATAATGATGACATCTGACTATTCAACAGAAACACTTTAGGTCAAAGGGATTGGCAAGAAATATTTAAAGGGATACAAAACAAGAACCTAAAACCAAGACTATTTTATTCACCAAGGTTATCATATAAAACCTAAAGGAGAACTAAAAAGCTTCCCAGACCAAACAAGACTCAGCTCAAAGAATTTATTACAACCAAACCAGTACTGCTAGAAATGTTAAAGGACCTGCAATAAAAAAAGGAAAGGAAAAAAGAAATCAAGAGACAGAGAACTGTAGGTTTAAAGAATAAAATAGCAATAAATAAGTACATATAAATAATAACCTTAAATGCAAATGAATTAAATGCTCCAATCAAAAGACATAGGGTAGCTGCATGAATTAAAAAAAAAAACAAACCCAAAACTGAACCTGTATATATGCTGTCTAAAAGAGACCCACTTCAGAACAAAAAATACACATAGACTGAAAATGAAGGAATGGAAAAAGTATTTCATAAAAATGGAAATGAAAATTAGAACTGGACTAGCAATAGCTATATCTGACAAAATAGCCTTTAAAACAAAAGCTATAGTAAGAGACAAAGAAGGTCATTACTTAATGATAAAAGGAGCAATTAACAAAGAAACAGTGGCCTTAAATGACACACTAGATCAACTGGATTTAATTGATATCTTTAGAACATTTTAAAAAATGAAAAATTGGACTTTATCAAAATCAAACTTTTGCTTTTTGAAAGACATTCTTATGAAAATAAAAAAGACAAACCATGGAAGAAATTATTTGCAAAGCACAAGTCTGCTAAAGAATTTATATTCAAAATATAATAAAGAAACCTGAATAAGAAGATAACTAGATAAATAAATGGTTTGAACAGATGCCTCACCAAAAAAAGATATATTGGTGGCCAATAGACACATGAAAAAATGCTCAACATCATCAGTTTTTAGAGTAATAAAACTTACAACTGAACCAAGATACAATTGTATATCTACTAGACAGCTAAAATGAAAAGACCAACAATACCAAGTGCTGGCGAGAATGAGGAGAAACTGCAGGTCTCACGGAGCATTAGTGGCAACGTGAAACAGAACTGCACTTCGGAAAGTAGTTTGGTATTTTCTTATAAAGTTAAATATTTACTTAACATAACCCAGCATTCCTACTCTTAGATGTTTGCCCAATAAAAATAAACATATATGTTAATTTGCAAACCTTTATACAAATGTTTATAGAAGTTTCATCCATGATAGTCTGAAACTGAAAGCAACCTCAATGTTATTGAGTGGATAAACACATTTTGATACATTTATACAATGGAACATTGCTCATGCAACAATATAGATGAATCTCAAAAGCCATATGCCAAGTGAAAGAATAACGATACCAAGTGCTACTGTCTGATTTTATTATATGACATTCAGAGGAGGCCAAACTATGAAACTGGATCAATGGTCACCAGGGCTGGGGTAGAAGAAAGGTTAACTTTAAAGAAGCTGGGACAAGAGTGTGGTGGTTACCAGGGGTGGGGGGAGGGAGGACATGGGAGGGAGGGAGGGAGAGAGTTAGGGGGAGGGGGAGGGGCACAGAGAACTAGATAGAGGGTGGCAGAGGACAATCTGACTTTGGGTGAGGGGTATGCAACATAATTTAATGACAAAATAACCTAGACATGTTTTCTTTGAATATATGTACCCTGATTTATTAATGTCATCCCATTACCATTAATAAAAATTTATTTAAAAAAAATAAATAAATAAAGAAGCTGGGGGGATATTTTTGGGGTGATGGAAATAGTTTATATGTATATTGATTGCCATGGTGCTTAAATGACCATACATAGTTGCTAAAAGCCATCAAGTTGTACACTTTAAAGGGGTAAGTTTTAGTATATGCAAATTGTTCTTCAACAAACCTCTTTTTTTATAAAAAGGACATTAATATATAGGCAAAAAAACCATCATGGTTTTAGCACTAATCTTTGTTTTGCTCTTTTTTAATAGAAATGTCATTATTTATGGATTTTATTTTTATTTCTTTGGCTAGAGGTTTGGGAAAAAAGACATTTTATGTTAAGAAGATAACCTTCTGTATCATTTAAATTTCTTAGCTGACAATAACAAAAATTGATTCTGGATTAATTAAGCAGAAAAGGAATTTGTCGACAGGATCTCGGATAGTTCAGACAATCCCCGGAAGGTCAGGAACAAAGGGAGCCTGGGCAGCTTGTGCCAAGCTCAGACCACGACATAGAACAGCGAGGAATGGCCGCTGCCATCTTGGAACGTGGGAGGCCACAGCCAGAAATGCAGCACTGCTGGCCCGGGAGCCTGGATGCAGAGACTTGTGCTGCTGTTACTGCTGTCCCTGCAAACTCATGTTGCTGCTATTACTGGAACCACTATAAAAAATGCCCTGCTCCCAGAAAGCTAAAATTAAAAAAGAAAACATTTTCTGATGCCTGTCTTCTTTGCGACACCATCTGAGCTTAGGCCAACTGCCTCACTGTTGTTGCCAGGGTGAAACCTGTGGCCAGAAGAGTGAGCATCTGTTTTCTCCATTTCTATAGCAGGTCGCTCTGCCTCCTACCAAAACTCAGACAGTGGGCAACTTCCCAAACCTAGGCAGGGGTTTGGGTTGTGGAGTGCCCTTCCACTATAAACCCCCCACAAATGTCCACTTTCAAATGTCCTCCTTAGGAATCAATGTTGAATTTCCGTAAACGATTTTTCTGCTCCTATTGAGATAGTCATACGGCTTCTCTTATTTGACCCATCGATGTGTCTGTAAACAGGGTTTCTCACACTAAAACAGTTTTGCATTCTTTGGGTAAACCATACCTGGTTTGGTAAATTATTCATTTAATATATCGTGGAATTCAACTTGCCATTGTTTTGTCTAGAACTTTCACATCTATATTCAAGTGAGATTGGTCTGGTTTTTTTTAGTTTATGCTGTCTCTTTGTCCACTTCAGTGACATTCTGGACTCTTCCTCTCAGGGTTTGCATGCTCTCTGCTTGGGACTGAGCCCTGAAATGTTTCTCATAGACCACAGACTTGACCACAACCCTCCTGGCTCATCAAGTGTTAAGAAATAATGGAGATGGACATAGAGGTGATGGAAAAGTCCAGATGCCTGAAGCGTCCTTTAAATTCCTCTGAGGGTTGATCATGTGCCAATTGCTCAATTATTTCAGCTTCAGCGTAAACAAGCATCTCCTCTGTAGAAAGATGGGGAGAGGGAGGCTATAAAAGGAGACCCGGAAGGCCTTCTCATCTACTTGTGTTTCATGGTCGGGAAAAGGAAGCCCAGAGAAGGGAAGAGACCCACCCAAACTCTATCCCCGGATTCCCTGATTCTCTGAGCTTTGCTCTTTCTAATTCTTCATAGACAGGCAGCCAAAAAGCAGGTTCGGACTCTGCTGAAACATTTTCACCAGCAATGCGGACAAGCTAAAATTCTTAACACAGTTAGTACCTGCACATTACATAGTTAGACCCTAAGCCACCCTTTAGACACCTGTGCCCCAAAAGATTATACAAGCCCGTGCTAGTCTGCCCACCCCTCATCATTTCTTTTCTTTTTTTTCTTTTTTTGTATTTTTCCGAAGTTGGAAACGGGGAGGCAGTCAGACTCCCGCATGTGCCCGACCGGGGGCGATGCTCTGCCCATCTGGGGCATCGCTCTTTTGCAACCAGAGCCATTCTAGCACCTGAGGCAGAAGCTACAGAGCCATCCTCAGGGCCCAGGCCAACTTTGCTCCAATGGAGCCTTGGGTGCGGGAGGGGAAGAGAGAGACAGAGAGGAAGGAGAGGGGGAGGGGTGGAGGAGCAGATGGGTGCTTCTCCTGTGTGCCCTGGCCGGGAATCGAACCTGGGACTCCTGCACACCAGGCCAATGCTCTAAGCCCATCAAATATAACTCAGGTGTTAGGTCAAGGGTTTGAGGTCAGGCTGCTTAGATTCAAACCTTGTATCTACCACATAATGGCCATGAGAACTGGGATTCCTCAGTTCCTCATCTGCAGAATGGGATACTAAGAGTGTTTACAGTTCAACCTGTCCTGAGCTCAGAGTAAGCATTGCAACTGTTTCTATGAGGAGCTTCCTTTGTGCCACACCTGTGCCTGACAGTGCGGTGACAGAGGTAACTGAGACTCAAAGCAACGTGTTATTGTAGTACAGACACTGCTTGTGCTCAGTCATGGAGAAATGTAGAAACCAAAACCACACAGCTCTGTAGCCAGGCTAGATGTGTGGGCGCACCTTTCCAAGGCTGGGAAGTTAGTGGGTGTGGAAGGGCTGCCTTCTGTGCAGGCCCTGGAGCAGTGCTGTGGGCTGCACCAGTCCTCAGGCCAGTGGGAGGCACCAGTGGAGTGCACTGCGTTCCAGGGGACACAGGATGATTTACTGCTGCTCCTCAGAGCCCGCTAGAAATGGGCAGGCCATTCATACAATGTCGGCCACTAGAAGGCCTTCCCAGGACAGTCTAGACCAGGGGTCCCCAAACTTTTTACACAGAGGGCCAGTTCACTGTCCCTCAGACCGTTGGAGGGCCGGACTATAAAAAAAAAAAACTATGAACAAATCCCTATGCACACTGCACATATCTTATTTTAAAGTAAAAAAACAAAACAGGAACAAATACAATATTTAAAATAAAGAACAAGTAAATTTAAATCAACAAACCGACCAGTATTTCAATGGGAACTATGCTCCTCTCACTGACCACCAATGAAAGAGGTGTCCCTTCCAGAAGTGCGGCTGGGGCCGGGTAAGCGGCCTCAGGGGGCCGCATGCAGCCACGCCTGCTGTAGTTTGGGGACCCCTGGTCTAGACATTATCTCTTGTCTCCCAACTCTCCAACTCCATATATGGAGTTGTGAAAAAACCCACATCATACCCTGTACCCACACCCTCCAGACTGCACCAAGAAAGGCAACATTGATTTTGAGAAACCGTGCTAAGTTCAGGGGATAGAACCGTGAGCAAACAGACAGTGTTTCTACCCTAAAGGAGCTTATGGCCTAGAGCAGAGGCCAGGCCAATCCAGGCTGTGCTGAAACAGGGGGGAAAGAACAGGGACTATGAGAGCACAGGGGGGAGGGACACCTGACCTAATGGGGGAGGAGGAAGGCGGGAAGCGCTCCAGGGAGGATCTCCGCAAGGAAGGGTGCTTGGGCTGATGAATTATGATGACACTTCTGAGTGCTTGCCCTGTGCCAACACCCAGTGCTGTGTGTGCACCGTCTCGTGTATTCCTGTACCTACCAGTACAGTTATCTTCTCCTTTTACAGACAAGCAGAGGAGATGTGGAGGGTTGCTGTGAATTGCTCAATGCCACACAATTTTAAAAGTGCTGCAGGGGGGATGTAAAGCCTGATCAGCTGCCTGCAGGTGCTGCCCACGCGACCACTAACCAGAGCAGATGTTAAGTAGGCATAGGTGGGGGCTGAAAGCAGGGAGGCTGGGAAGGCACTGGGGGGAGGGGCGGCCTGGCTGGAGCAGGCATTGAGGTGTGAGGCATAGCCGGGGGCAGGCTGGGACCAGAGGCCTTGGAGGGGCTTGAAGGCTGCACTGAGAATTTTATTCTTTTAGAGCGCAGTAAGAAGACACTGAAGGGATTTAAGGCCAGGAAATACATCATCAGAATTGTATTTTTAAAAAGACCATTTTGTTTGCAGAATGGAGAACAGATTGGAAGGGGGAAGGCGTAGATGTGAGGAGACTAATTTAGAGGCCACTTCTGTGCCCCAGATGAGGGCTGGCGGCAGCTTGCAGGAGGGGACAGTGACAACAGAGGAAATTGGGAGGGAAACTGAAAAATTCTCTAAGAGCTAAAATTGACAGTGTTTGGTGAAAAGGAGCTGCAGGGGAGGGAGGTGTCAAGGAGACTCCTCAGATTCTGGCTTATGCAACTAGAGAGTGGGGCCATTCACTGGGATGGAAAATGCAGGAAGGGTGTATCTATTTTCTGCACTTGTCCACACTTTAATGTCCATGCAACTCAAAGTCTAAGAGCAATTTACTCTAAGGAATTTTAAGGGTTGCTGTGTGTAAGGGGGAGGTTGATACTTCTGGGAAATGACAAAGTGTCAGCAGTCTTTCCTACTACATACGGGCATTCCACTGTCACTTAGAACATGACTTGGAAGATGGCACCAGAGCCCACCAACAGCAAAGTAAAGGGAATGAGGTTCCTGGTGGCCTTTCTAGAGGCAAGTCTCAGCCTGGCTTTCCAAGCTGACTTTGCAGGAATTCAGTGCCACCTCCTAGAGTTTCACATTCCCCAGAACCTGGGTTCTGCCAGGGAAGCCTGACTGTGGGGACTTTCTTGTAACAATATGTAGTAGGCATGAAGAAGTTGAACAGAAATCCCAAGGAAGCCATGTGAGTTTTCATCTTCAGCCGCTGGAGAGAAAGCCAGGCGGATTCTAGGCCCCAGTCCTAGAAGGTCGCAGATAGTAGGCACAAATGACCTAATTTGTGGGACTCGGGGCAAAAGGAAAGTGCGGGGCCTCTTGTTCAAACTATTAAGGATTTCAAGACAGCAATGGCAGAACGTAAACCAAGGCTTGGGCTTTCCTGGTCTCGGGGCCCTGGTGACTGCACCGTTGTTTGCCCAGCTTTGGGGCAGTGAGGATGTAAGGATAGAGTCCAGCCCCATTCCCCGGGCCAGGCCAGGCTGAAAAGGGCCAAGTCCTGCTGAGGCCCAAGGCAGTGCGGCTTTGCTCTGTATAACTGGGCATCACCAGGGGCTGTGAACGTGAAGATTCTGACTCAAGCCTTGTGGAGCAGCACCTGATATTTTCTGCATTTCTCAGGGCCCACTGCCCGGGGATGCCTGATGCTGACTGTCCTTAGGCCACACTTTTGATAGCAAGAGCCCCAAAGCCAGCTTAGGCCAAGCACTCACTGATGATGAGGACCTGGGCACCAGTTTTTCTTTATATCCCAGTTTTTCAGGCTGCCAATCCTATCTTTAGGGACCTGGCCTTCCAATAGGAGAACACCTGTAGGTTTTACTTACCTGTCCTTGTAGAAACCAGGCTGAGTTTGAGTCAAAGATAGAAAATTTAGACCTACTAAAGTTGGGTTAATATGAGTCATGTCAATTACTGATAACAATAACAGCAACAATGCCATAACATTACCTAGTAGTTTATATTTATTGAGAATAAATCATGTGCTAGAAATAGAACTAAGCATGTTATAGACATTGCCTGATTTATAACTGTATACAGTTGAAAATTACTCATAATAATAGTTAATATACATGTGCAAGGACCTCCTATCAGTGATCGTATTATATAGTATATTAACTTATTTAAAGTCATATAAAACTTTTAGTATTAATTTTCAAGAATTATCTGGCCTAACCCTCCTAACATCCTTATTATAGACAGTATGATGATAACCATTTTACAGATGTAAAGACTGAGAGATGTTTACTAACTTGCCCTTATCTGGCTCTTGAAGTTTATGTTCTCAAGCACTCTCAAGTAGTTGGTCCCAGTTGTGACTAAACTGGAATGGGTTGGGTGTTGGCTCACACTGCACAACTTACAAGGTGCTCTCACAGGTAAGAATTCATTTGATCCTCACTGCTACCCTATGAAGCAGTGCTCAATAAAGACATTGAGGTCTGGAGATGTTCAGACCTTGGACAAGGTGTGGCTTCTCCAAGTTCATAGCCAGTAAGTGGAAGATGTAAGGACCAGGGAACTTGGGCTCTGGAGTGCCGCACACTGCGCCTTCTCCATTGGGGAGATAATGGGATGGAAATGTCTGAGGATGCAGGCATCCCACTCCAAGTTTGGCGAGTCAAGGTGACAGCTCCGGAGAGGGAAGATGTCCAGCAACAGAGCCGGGGTGCCAAGTGCTCCCAGGAGTGAGTGGTCTCTCCAGCCGCAGGTGCTGGGCTACTGCTTTCATGGGAGGGTCAGAAGTTACCTCTTCCTGAGGACTCCCCTCTGCTTTCCTCAGGGTCAGACAGGCAGCAGAGCCAACAGGCTGAGAGGGAAGGCTCAGGTGCTCTGGTAGAAGATGGATTCCACTTCTCACTGTAAATTGTCCTCTGTTTCAGTCCAATGGAATTAATTGTAGTGCCTCCTAACTGGTTGTCTGGGATGAAATGAGAGCTCTGAGAAGACTGTCTGGCTTTTCCTCCTATCAACAGGTATTATCTTCCTGCAAAGAACTCTCACCCCAGATGTTGGGTGAAACCAACAATGGGTACCCCTGAGCTGAAGGGCTGAGTCTTCCTTGTCTGAGCAATTGTAGTGTTGGCCAGGCTCAGCTCCCTGGCCTCTCGCTTCTCCAGCCCTCAATTCTAACATCTTGGGAGGCAGCTCATTGTTGAGATTTCCCCCCATCCATATGGAGTATATATAACCTTCAAAAAAATTAAAACAACAATTTTGTCTTTGAGTGTGATAGAATAGAAACAGCTTACATTTGGGTCAGAAAGCCTTGGTTCTGATTCTAGCTGTGCCACTGGATAGCTGTGTGATTTTGAAAATACCACTTTAACTCTCTGGACCATGGTTTCTCCATCTAAATAATGAAGGAGTTGGATTGAATTTAATATTTTACAAAAGTTCCGTGGCTCCCATTCCAAGCTCCACAAAGCATGGGGCACAAGGGATGTAAACTCAGAGGCCAAGGCCCCTCCCCTCTAGAGGCTCCATCCTGGGGCAGGGGAACAATCAGGTGGTGGGATGTGTCATCTACTGGCACTGTTTGGCTCTGGCATCCTAGAATTATTTCCATTCTCACCCTTGACCACTACCAACATTGTTGGGCTGAACAGTGAACAAATAAATGTCTGTTGCTAGTCCTTGCTTTTTTCTCCACGTACCCATTCCGATTAAAGAAAAATTCTTTTAGATGATAATCTAAGTTCTGAACCACTGGCTTAGTGTAGCATCTGTCCCCAAAGTCTGGTGGCTTCCACAGTTCAGATCAGTGATATTAGATGGGACGTTGAGTTTCTTTGGGTTGGTGAAGGCAGACATTGTGAGGCCACCTCTGACATTCTCCCAGCTCACCTGTACCTTTTCCAGGAGGCCTCTGGAGGTGCTTCAAGTCGGCAGGCCTGGAGGCTCATGTCTTTGTAATTCAACAACTACAGCAGCTGGTTCTTTCCCCTTACGATTTAATACTTGTCATTTATCTGTGTCAAAACGGCAAAGGAGCAAGTTTCCAAAGACAGATTTATTATGTGTGCTGAGCGTCTCAGGTGCAGCAGTGCATAGAGATGGGCTGAATTCCATATTTTCCTTGGGTTTTTGTTCTATAAAAATAGCCACTTTTACTTTGCATTCAGACAAGTGAGAAATATAGTCTCGAGCTGTGAGTCACCACGGGGCACTCACAGAAAAGTAACATTATTGTGGAACGGGGTTCTAGCTTGTGGTTTCAGGGTCAGCCACCAGGTTTGCCCAAGTGTTGGCTTATGCAAAGAGAAAGTTGTCATCAGAACTGGCTACATAATTTGTGAGGATCAGTGCAGAATGAAAATGTGGGGCCTCAAGGTTGAAATGCAGGAAAAAGTGCTGTTATAGATAAAGCTTTCTCCTTTCTTCTACTGTCTCTCTCACTTGTCAGAGTGTTTCACACTTGCTATTTAGTGTTGTTCTAAGAAAAATTAGTTTTCTAGTATTAGTATGAATTTTACTGTTTATCTTTATATTGTACAATGCAAGTTTAAATGCAGATATAAGAGCATATTAATTTTTAGGTGGAACCACCAAAATGATTCAATTCTTATTTTGTAGCTCCTCCCTCGAGGGTGCCTTGAGCTGGCCAGAGAGACAGACCCAAGTCAGACTCTGGAAGGTTGAAAAAGAAATAGAGGATCGATCCCACCCTCACCCCACTCCAAGCATTGAGCTGGCTGAGGGGGCACTTAAGCATGGGAACACTTGTTGGGGAGTATGGGTCCTCACTGATGTCCTGGGGCTTCTTCTCATGATGTAATCTCTTGGCTTGAGAGGTGCCAGCTCCCCACTCCCCTTCTGCTAGCCTCAGGACTGAGGATTCCTGCAGCCACTGAGGATTTGGAGAAATCAAGCCAGGCAACTCTTTTTAACCATGAGCTCACCACCCCAAAGCACAGCAGGTGGGTCTTCTCATTGACTTTTAAAGTCCATGCTGGGGTGTTTTTATGGTTCCTGTATTGGGGTAGGTGAGAGACTCAATTTTTGAGGCTTGGCCTCTGGCTAACCATCTGCCAGAAGCATCTAGTTCTGCTGAGCCCCACTCCCAAAATGCTGCATGAATGGTGTGTGCTGGACCCCCACTGTCCCTGTGCCCTGCCTGGGGTGGCAGGCAGCAGTGGTTGAGGAGTGGGGCTGGGGAGAGAGAAACTCTGCAGTCCCCCCACCTCCCCACCAGAATGGTTTTGTAGAAGTAGCAGGAGGCAGAACCATGAGTCACCTGAGGCCCTAAGCTCCTGTAAATGCTCCATTGTCCCAGCAGATGTCTCTTAGCAAACACAAATTCAAAACTAATATTATCAAGAATTTCAAGATGGTGACCACAGAACATTAAAGTCCAAGCACAGGGCCCTCTGAGGAAGCAGCCCTGAATGTCTGCACTGCCCTGGGGGCATGTCCGGGTTGTACCCCTCAATCCAGAGCATGGCAAAGACTGACACGACACTGCCTGAAAGTCCACGGGGCTATGACCCCTTCTGGACCATCAGCCAGCAAGCCAGTGGGTGTCAGACCATGTGGTGGGGAGAGACAAATGCAGGGCTCAGAGGCAGAAACCTCTGTGTCTCTAGTCCTGCATCTGACCCTATTGTCTGTGTGGCTTTAGTAAAATCATTGCACTTTTCTTTGTATGAGTTTTCTACTCATAAGGTGAGGATGATGATGTCTCTATTTCTCCTTTGCCTCCCTGGGATACTATACACAGAACTCTGAATGTAGCATTTGCAAGTGTCCCCAGTCCTTAGGAAGCAAATGCCAGAGTTGCAGAGATAAAGGAAAACTAGAAGCCAACTGGGTCAGATTCCTGCTTTTGGCTTCAATTTCTCCCTCAACATTTCCACTAAGAGGTCAACTTGCCTCTGCATCTCTTGTGACAGAGAACTCACTACTTTCCAAGGCATCTCATTCAATGGTTGGAGAGCTCCCATTGCTTTGAAGTACTTAGAAGAGTTCTAGCATATATTAGATTCTCAATAAATATTGGTTAATGATCAAAAAATTCTTTATGTTGAGCCCAAACATCCCTTTCTGTAGTTTTCATCTGAGGTCTGAGTTCTTCTTTCTGGTGCAGAATAAGAAAACCTAATCCATCTTCCATGATATTCTGGAGACTGAAGAAACTGCTCCTCCTTGGACCCCTTCACCCCATGGCTTGCTTCAATTGGAACATGTATTTCTCAGGTGAGATGGGTCTGAGCCCACTCACCATCAGACTGTGGTGCCCAGTATTGGACACACTGCACCTGACATGCTCTAACTGACCTCTGTTTCCTCCCAAATAGAACCTAATGGGCTCCATTGAGTATAGTAACCATTCTCCCACTTATTTGAAGAGCTGCCCTATAAGAGGCTGTGGAGGAAGAACTAGCTCCTCAAATCACCTCACCTCTTCCCTTGCCAGGGACTTCTGACTAGGCAGCAATAACCTCTCACTCAGGGTATCAGCTTCTGGTGGCTCAGGCCGGCTCACTCTTGTCACTCCATGAACACAGGGTCGCACTGAGGAATCAAGTAGCTCCTACATACAGGCAGTTGCCCGAGATACAGTGGGAATAGCATTGGCACCTCCTAATTCATGAGCAGTCATGCTCTAAAGGCCTGAATGCTAAGGCCAGACATCTCTAGATTTCTCATTGTCCTTGACCTCCATTTTCTAAATTTCTCAATTTTTCCATAGTGGTGAGGCCGTCTGTTCCTCTGCTGGGAGAGTAACTTCAGGTCTCTGTGGTTCCTTACGCCAGTCTTTTTACCTGAAATGATCTTCCTGTCTTCCCTGCCTCAACCTTCAAGATTTACCTCACAAGTTGCTAATGTAAAGAAATAAACAAAAAACCTTCTTAGCTTGTAGGCTGCAGAAAAGCAGGCTGAAGAGCAGATCTGGCCTGTGGGCTACGGTTTGCTGACCACTGATTTAGAAACGACGTAACAAGAATATAGTTTTGATGAATCAGATGGCATTTCTCAAAGGGATAAAACGTATTTATTCTAGCCTGCCTTCTGTTTAATTAATATCTTAAAGTTTTGCCACTCCCCTTCAGTGATTAAGATATCAGAATATCACTCCCTCTTTATAAAATATTAGAGGGGGGGGTCTTCACTTATTTATAGATATCATAGTTCAGGTTCATGAACCAATACTGACCTTACTAGATAACTTACCTATTTTCTGATTAATGCTTTAAAGAAGCACTACAGATCAAATGCTTCTAAAATCAAAGTCATCATTTTGGGTAGACAGCCTCTGATATTAAACTGACTTATGGTCAATAACTCCAAGGAACAAGTTAACTAATTCAGTCACATAGTCATATATTTTGCAGATAATTTAGCTTAGAGAGGGCACCAGGAAACTATATTTTTCAAGGTTAAATGTTCTGTGGGTGTTTATAGAGATGTTTTATGAACAAGTGGGTATTCTGTTTACCTGCTTTAAATTTTTCCAAGCAGAAATTATTGCTGTATGTGCTCAGATGGAGAACTTTAGGAGCTCGATTCTCTTTTGTCTGCGCTGGAGTGTATCCCAAATGCTTTCTGAGGGAAGTCTTGGCCCACCAACAACTCCTTCGATCTGCTTCTTTTCCTCCTATGCGTGCACATATACTTGCCAAACTCCTCAGCTTTCCGAAGGGGACATTGATCCTCACCCCACTAGCTGGCTCTTAAGGCAGATTTGCCCCATGCTTACGTCTGCAACATAGCCAGCTGTATCACATGCCAGGTGCCCATGAAAGTGTCTAGTGGATGCCCAGTTGGACCTCTGAGAGACTCCTGTATGGTTAAAGAACTGTCAAAAATAGCCCATGAACTCTTTTCTTCCAGTGGTTCTGAACCTTTGGGGGAGCTCAAAGCCACCACTCATACTCTGATGGAAACTATAGAACTTCTCTGGGAAATAAAATTTGCTTTAAATTTCAGTATTGGAAACAACTGCTCTAAATACTCTAAACCCCGCCTGACCAGTGGTGGTACAGTGGGTTGACCTGGAACACTGAGGTTCTGGGTTTGAAACTCCAAAGTCACCAGCTTGAGCTTGGGCTCGTTGGCTTAAGCACAAGGTTGTCAGCTTGAATATGGGGTCACTGGTTTGAGCCCAAGGTTGCTGGCTTGAGCAAGGGGTCACTGGCTCAGCTTGAACACCCCCCAAGGCACATATGAGAAGCAATCAATGAACAACTAAAGTGAAGCAAGTAAGAGTTGATGCTTCTCATCTCTCTCCTCCTTTTCTCTCTCCCTTCCTCTCTCTCTGTCAAAACAAACAAACAAACAAACAAACAAACAAACAAAAGAACTCTAAACACATTCTAAGATGAAGCCAGGCAGCAGAGACCCTTTGTTCTACCTCGCTGAAGTATTTTCCTGGATGGTGACTTAGGATCAGCCAAAAACTCACCTTCAGGAACACTTCAGTATTTAAGGGTATTGTTTAGGACAGTGTTTAGTGCATCACACATGCAAATGAGAGTCCATGGGGGTGGGGGTGGGGATTTCTCTCTGTGGCCTCAGTATCACTCTTGTACTTCTCTTAAGGAGCTGTTTTTGTTTGATTCATTATTTATTACATTTTTACCTCTAATATTGTGAATATAAACTCAGTAACTCTCTACCTAGCCACACTTTAGAATCACAAGAGACATTTTGCCACATAAAGATGCCCATCTAGATCAGTATCTCTGGGGTGGAGCCTGGCAGTGATTTCCAGAAGCTCTTCAGTGTCCCTAAAACTCAGTCAGGGTTGCGAACGACCGGTACCTAGTGACTCATCTTCCCTGGCACTTGCTGACTGGCAGCAGCGGTTGTCAGGGGCTTGAGGCTGCTGTGGATGTCCTCTTCTCTCTCTTGGTACCCTAGCCTTCAGGCTTCATTTTCCATTTTGTGAACACATTTTAAATGTGACTTTATCATATTGCAACATGTTTTATTTTAGTTGGAGACTGTGGATAACCTACTTGAGCTAGCTTAAACTAAAAAGCATAGCAGGGAATTACTATAGTATTACAGGATTACCTCAAGGATACGCAGAAAGAATGGGTTTGGGCTGGAGAAGGGACAAGAACTAGGACTGAGAAAAATATTAGAAAGCAAGGCATCCCCTCCCCTAGTCTCTCTCCCTTCTCTCCCCCAAACACCCTATTTCGACTTTTTCCTAGTTATCCATTTCATTCTGTCTACCTCTGTAGACCAGCTTTCTTTTCTTCTCTGTGCAGAAGGTAATTTGATAGGGTCTTATTCAGCCAGTCAGTGGAAAGTGACCACTGTCTCCAAGTACCAGTTTCAAATTCTCAGGAAAAAGACTGCAATTGACCCAGTTTGGGTTAGTCATCTCCACTGGGTCTGTTCACCCGGGACCATCAGAGGAGGGGTAAGGAAGTGCAAACATGGCTTCTGGACCCCCCACTATAACTGGGAGAGGAAGTTCTTAGAGGAGGGAGGTCACAGGCTAGACAGGTACCCTTAAAGATGGCACCAACAGCAGTATTTGTGGAAGCTACTCTGACCTTTTCCGGAATAAAGAAGAGGAGTGTAGGCAGACACAGAGATTGGTGTGCTCAATATGAATTATGTCTGAATCTATCTGAGAATTTGTTGTAGGACACTTATGACATAGGGAGATAGTGAAAAGCTTCATATAGTTGGAAAATGGAACCAGGATGTGCTAAGGAGGCAGGAAACAATGGACATTTTGGCATTTCAAAAACATTGGCTCCTGTGAAAGACCCACAAGAAGCCATTTCTGCATCCTGCCTAGATAATATACCTGCACATGAAATTTATCTTGGACATCATTTTAGAAAACCTTAGTCATTGCCCTTTCAAGGATTTTGATCTCACTTGCCAGAACTGCTTTAGAAAAGTGTTCAAAGCGGAGGGTGATAATTCTATGTTAGCAGACTGGTCAGTGGGGTTCAGTTCACACATCTGCTGATGCTCAACATGGCTGCACAAATTCTGACAAATTTCAAAGTCACTGCAGCAGAGTCAGGACTGGATAGGGCCTCATTTGTCAGGCTAACGTCAAGCGCAGTGAAATGAAATGGGTAGTGTTAGCTGCAGCCAATATTTTTCATGAAACAATTTATATTATGGAGCAATAATAAAAATAGCTGTGACTTTTTGAATAATTATTATGTGTCAGGACCTGTGCAAAGAAATTACTGTCCTTAGGCTTTTTTATAACACTAGAAAATAAGGTAGGATTTCGTGAACTTTATATTGAAGTGAGGGAGGAGAAACCAGAAGAATGCAGAGGAGAGGGGGCCTGCAATATCCAGGGTCTTACACTCCAGCCTGTGTGACCTCAGTGTTATAGACTGAGGGAACAAGAGCAGACAGGAAAGTTTGAAAAAAATAACAAACCACTGCTGTAGACTTTACTTGTTATCAGTTCCTTGAAATAAACTTGCAGCTCCAGCAAGAAGAATGAGTAATAAGATGTCTATGAAGGACAGACGCTCCTGCTTCTTCTCCCCTTCCCCTCCCTAAGACATGGAAGTCACGTAGGCCTGCAAACAAAGAAATCATAGAAATCAGGCATTTGTCACGTAAAAGCTAAACCTGTAAAGGTATATAAGATGTGAGAAATCTAACTTCGGGGAGCTTGTGTTTTGTTGACTCTGTTAGGGTCACACAGCTCTGCTGGCTAAATAAATCCTCCTTCCTTCATCAAGTTGTCTGGGTGTTTTTGTCCTCCTTTGATTCCTGCAATAGAAGCATAATATTAAGGTGACCAATCGTCCTCCTTTAGGGAGGACAGTCCTTTTGTTGTAAGTTCCATCCTCCCTTACATGTCCTCTTTTTGATATTGGAAGACTAATCTGTAAATGTCCATATTCTATCGATGCAGAGTTGATCCATTGCATGTGATGGGACATATTTGTATTTGACATGACAATTCATCAAGGATCAGTACTGTGTGGTGAGACAAGATTATGAGACGCATGCGCTCAGCATGGGAGACCTTGAGAGAGCATGCAATATACTAATAGCGCAAATGGCTTTGTGTACTTCTTACTGAAACATCACACAGCACATATGACATTGTAGACTCATGATTATTTCTTTCTCAGTGAATATTCAATCATAGACAGGTAAGCACAGTTCATGTAAAATTCAATATGAAGGATATTTCTTGTTCAGATATTTCCAATATATTGTTACAAGATGATACACTGACAAAAAATATTCATTCAATGGAAAAGTACTCATTTAGATAATATTATCCAAGTGAATACTTTTTCTTACAATTATTTTTAAAAATTAATAGGCATGTAAGCATAATTACAATATAAAATATTACAAATGCTTTTATTATGCATTTATTATATTATAGTGTTTTATTGTTGCAATGAATAAAATGTTTCTTTTATTTATGATATTGTTTTCTTCCATTTATTTTTGTCCTCCTTTTCATTGTAAAAACATTGTAAGGTTGGTCACCTTAATATTATACATTTTCAGTGTACACAGTATAAATGTAGAACTCAGTGAATTTTCTCAAACAAAACACACACAAGTAATCAACACCAAGATAAAAAAAACATTACCCTAAAGTTCCTCATTGGAATCCGTTCCAGATACTGCAGCTGCCCAAAGGTGACCATTGTCTTAACATCTAACAGTACACATTAGTTTTGTCTATCACTGCACTCTGTATAAATGGAATAATAAATAGATACTCATTGAGTTCTGGCTATTTTCACTCAATATTACATTTTCTGAATTTCATATATATTGTTGCATGTTCCATTATGTGGAACATGTAGTATAGTATTCCACTATGTCTCAATTTGTTTATTCAGTCTACTGCTGATGCACATTTGGGTAATATCTAGTTTATTTTCACTGTTACAAATTATGCTGCTATGATTATTATAGCACATATTATTTAGTGAATACATGAGTGCATTTCTACTGGGTATATAACTAGAGGTGAAATAGCTGGATAATAAGACATGCAGATATTCAGCTTTATAAGATACTGAAAAAGTTTATCAAAAACAATTGCACCAATTTACCTTTTCACCAATGGTGTAGAAGAGTTCACTTTGCTCTACATTCTTACTAGCCTTGATTTGAAACTTTCTGACTTTCTTTTTAGCCATTTTGATGGGTATATGGTTATGATAGTGTACTGTGACTTTAATTTGAATTTCCTAGATTATTCTTGAAGTTTATTTATATTATCATTACTATTATTATTTTTAGGTGAGAGGAGGGGAGATAGTGAGGCAGATTCCCGCATGTGTCCTGACTGGGATCCACCCAGCAACCCAGTCTAGAGCCGATGCTTCAACCAACTCAGCTATCCTTAGCACCCGGGGCTGACTCTCTACCCAACAAGACCACTGGCTGCAGGAGAGGGAAAAGGAGAGAATGGGGAGAGGAAAGGGTGGAGAAGCAGATGGTCACTTCTCCTGTGTGACCTGACTGGGAATCAAACTTGAGACGTCCATAAGCAGCTGATGCTCTATCCACTGAGCCACTAGCGAGGGCCTATATTTTTCACTCAGTTGACATTCAACATTATAGTTGCAGGTGTACAGCATAGTGGTTAGACATTTATGTAATTTATAATGTGAGACCCCCTCCATATGTCTAGTATCCACCTGATACATAGTTATTATAATATTATTGACTTTATTCTCTGTTATACTTTATAATACCATGACTGTTTTGTAACTGCCAATTTCTACTTCTTAAACCCTTCACCTTTTTCACCCAACCCCCCCCCACTTCCCTTCCATCTGGCATCTGACAGCCATCAGTTTGTTCTCTGTATCTATGAGTCTATTTCTATGATGATTAATGAACTTTAGTACTATTTCATATGGTTGGTTTTGGTTTTTCTGTTTAATATCAGAATAAAAAGATTTGTGACACATAAAAATGATTTGATATTTATATTTCAGTGTAAATGAATAAAATTTACTGCTTGTTCATTTATGTATTGTCTAGGGCTGCTCTCATTCTACAATGCTAGAGCTATTGTACCATTGTACCATTCTACAATGGTAGCTGCAACCCAGACTGTCTGGCCCACACAGCCTAAAATATTTACTATCTTCCTTTCTACAGAAAAATTCTGTAGACCCTTGTTCTAGATAAACATAAATAAAATCTACATGGAGCCCATGTAACCTTTGGCCACAGATCAGACCAAAGAAATGTCAAATACCACCAATGATCTTTTACCGTTCTCAGATCATTCCCTGTAGGAAACAGTACAAAAGTAAATAGTAGAATAACATAATATAAAACACTGGCTTGAGAAATTTATGTTTAACTTAAAAAATATATGTATATTTTTAAATTGATTTTAGAGAAAGAGGCAGGGAGAGAAATGAACAGGAATATAGATCCTTTCCTGTATGTGCCCTGTCGAGGGGTCAAACCAGCAACCTCTGCACTTTGGGATGATGCTCCAACCAACCAAGCTATCCAGCCAGGGTGAGAAACTTAGGTTTAACTTTTGACTAGAAAACAAAAAGGCAGAAATATACATTTAAATAAAATAACTAAAAATAGTGGGGCCTAAAAGGAATGCTCTTAAAAATGGCAGATACAACCTTTTGAGGCATTTACTTAATTATCCCAACAAATATTTATTAGTAAGTCACTGTATGCCTAAACCATTATGCCCAGAATATTCATCAACAGAACCAAAGACCACTGAGATGCTCCCTGCACAGTTCTGGACACAGGAACTTTTGTTTAGGTATTTTATTTAGCTTGAAGACTATTGTAAACAATAAAATGAGAGACTATTATCAGGCCTCAGTCAGAAAGTGGCCTGGGATCTACAAGGTTGGAATAACTGACCTTGCTTTGTAAAATTGTAAAAATTAAATGGCCATTAACTCAATCACCAAACACATGCCTTTATAATTATTTTCTAGACTCTGATCCATTGCTAGTTACTATGGCCTGTGGAAGCCTGGAATACAATCAAGAGCCATCAGTGAGGTTTCTCTCTTCCTCAGGGTTATTGTTTAACCACAAACGGTAAGTAAAACCTTATTTCCCAGGATACAACATAGGTAGAAGTGTATTTAAGTAATCAGCTTTCTGTTGGGTAAAAAGTCAGAGAGAAAGCATCTCCCATGAGTCAATGGATGGAAAATTTAATAACCCCTTAGATGAAAACTGGTCTCAGCAGGGTCTTAGTGACTTAAAAGCAAAGAATTGAAGAACAGGGCATCTCTCCTATGACACTGGAAAGTAAGAGATGGTAGGCAGCAATACAGTCACGTATGTCAAGAGCAGGGGTCCCCAAACTACAGCCCCCTGAGGCCATTTATCCGGCCCCCACCATACTTCTGGAAGGGGCACCTCTTTCATTGGTGGTCAGTGAGAGGATGCATCCTGCACTCCTGGAGTACTGTATGTGGTGGCGCCGCAAAGTGTGGAGTCGCTCACGTGTAGTACTACCTCTGGTGACACGGGATGCACGTGTCACGGCTCTGGAAGCACGTCATATCACTTGTTACAGCTAGCAGTGACAAATATAGAACCGGACATTGACCATCTCATTAGCCAAAAGCAGGTCCATAGTTCCCACTGAAATACTGGTCAGTTTGTTGACTTAAATTTACCTGTTCTTTATTTTAAATATTGTATTTGTTCCCGTTTTGTTTTTTTACTTTAAAATAAGATATGTGCAGTGTGCATAGGGATTTGTTCATAGTTTTTTTTATAGTCTGGCCCTCCAACGGTCTGAGGGACAGTGAACTGGCCCCCTGTGTAAAAACTTTGGGGACCCCTGGTCAAGAGTGTTAGTGGCCCAAAGAGAATTAGAATTCTGGAGAAGGTTAATGGGGATCTTCTGGAGTTTCAGGGGCTGGGGCACAGTAGAGACCCTTGAAAAGGAAGGGACAGCCTATGCAAGGAACAGGCTGTAAATTATACAGATGCAAGGAAGCAGGGCCCCACCCTCTGATCCTTATGGGTGAGCTTTTCTCCTGCAGTCACTGTGAGGCCACACCTTCCGGCTGGCTACTATAAAAAGAAATAAAAATTATATATAAGAAAAGGGAAAATGAAGGAGATTATTTCAATAATGAGAGGGAGTATGGAAGGTTAGAAAGAAGGAGATTGAAACAACGATAAAAAAATCATATTTTTAAAAGAATATTAATCATAATAAAGGCAAAAGGTTAGCAACTGAAAAATAAGAGTGGAATAAAATGGATGAGATTTTAAAGAAAATGTAAAAGGCTAAAGCCAACAAAAGAAAAGGTTAAAAATGTAAAAGTATAAGAATAATAGGTATATCAGAGGGAGAAGAGAGAGAAAATGGAATGGAGAACATACTCAAACAAATAATAGATGAGAACTTCCCAAGCCTGTGGAAAGAACTAAAGCCTCAAGTTCAAGAAGCAAACAGAACTCCAAGTTTTCTTAACCCCAACAAACCTACTCCAAGGCATATCATAATGAAATTGACACAAACCAACAGCAAAGAAAAAATTCTCAAGGCAGCCAGGGAAAAGAAGAATACAACATATAAAGGAAGGCCCATTAGATTATCATCAGATTTCTCAGCAGAAACTCTATAAGCTAGAAGAGAGTGGACCCCAATATTTAAAGTCCTGAAAGAGAGGAACTTTCAGCCATGAATACTATACCCATCAAAGCTATCCTTCAAATATGAAGGAGAAATAAAAACATTCACAGATACAGAAAAGATGAGGGAATTTATCATCAGAAAACCCCCACTCCAGGAATTACTAAAGGGGGTTCTCCAATCAGATACAAAGAACAAAAAAAAACAGAGCCACAAGTAAAAGCTCCAAGAAGAACACAATAAAACCAAATTTAAACTGTGACAACAACAAAAAGAAAGAGGGGGAGAAGATGGAGATAAACAGTAGCAAAGGACGATGGAGTGCAAAAGTACTCACAAAATAGTTCGCTACAATGAACAGGGTAGGGACCCTTTTCATTACTCAAAGGTAACCACCATTGAAAAAACCACCACAGATGACGTCAGAGTAATGGCGGGGTAGGAAGCGATACCGATAAATCTCCCCCAAAACTCAACAAGATCTTCAACCAGAAACAGAAAAACCTATACTTGGAGCTTCCAGATGCTTCGCAATACACCCAAAGGTATGATTGAGTGAAAAATTGGCTAAATATATAACCAAACCCCGAAGGAAATAGGGAGTAAGAAATGCTCCTCCTTCCTCACTAACCTAAACAGGGCGGCTTTCTCTGGTAACTGTGAATATAGAAACTGAGGCGGGCAAAGGGGGTGAATAGATCCAGGCCGCCGCGGCACAAACGGCCGAACCAGGCTGTGGCACGGAGATCCAAGCTGAGGAAAATCTGATCCTGTGGCAACCCGGGCAATACAAGCTAACACTCGCGCCAAACCCAAACAAAGAAAGACAAGCAGAGCGGCCATTTTACCCGGTCTCCTGGTCAGTGCGCAGTTGGTGGGCGAGAATTTCTTCCTGGGAAAGCCACGCACAGGAGGGAGTGAGAACTAATTCCAACAGTGGAGATTTTCCGTGCTGGAGGGTGTTTCACTCAGAGGGAACCGCGGCCGGCCTCATATTCTGGTTTGCGCACGCAGATAAGGAGTGAGCAATTCCTCCGAGTGCCTCGGCAGTGCGCGCCCGTGTTATCGCACAGAGGGGCAGAGTCAGGGGCCTTTGTGTGGGCCAAAGCGGAATCTCGAGCCGCCCCAGCGCCTTGCAAAAGCCGCGCACGGGGACGGAGCGAGACTCAATTCCAACGGTGGAGATTTTCCGTGCTGGAGGGTGTTTCACTCAGAGGGAACCGCGGCCGGCCTCATATCCTGGTTTGCGCGCGCAGATAAGGAGTGAGCAATTCCTCCGAGTGCCTCGGCAGTGCGCGCCCGTGTTATCGCACAGAGGGGCAGAGTCAGGGGCCTTTGAGTGGGCCAAAGCGGAATCTCGAGCTGCCCCAGCGCCTTGCAAAAGCCACGGACGGGGACGGAGTGAGACTCAATTCCAACGCTACAACTTTTCCCTGCGGTTGGGGGTTTCACTCAGAGCGTGAGACTGCTGGCCGGATATCCTGGTCGCAGACAGTGAGTGAGAGTTTCCTCCAAGCGCCCCGGAAGTGGGCGCCCGCTTGTGTTACCGGATAGAGTGGCAGAGCCAGAGGTCTTCGAGTGGGCGGAAAGCCCGCCTAATTATGCTAGCAGCTCTGACTGACTGAGCCTTACCCAGAGCCCTGTGCTGAGTGGAAATAGAGTGGGGAGTTGCCAGCTCTTTGAGCCTCTTACTATCCAGGCAGAGGCAGCAGCAACCCCATAGCTGGATTATCAGGCTACTAATTGAGGAAGGAAAGACTAGGAGAAAGGCTCCAGGAACACGGACTCTCTCACTGTCGGAGCCTATAAATGCTATTGAGCTTCGACTGCCAACAAGACTAAAGCACAATACATGACATTGCCATAGAGACTTATCAACTGCAAACCTCTACCTGAGCGTGCCAAAGGGGCAGAACCCGGGGTACAGAGTCACCGACCAGGAAGAGGGAGAGAAAAGAAAAAGCAAGAAGATAACCTCTCAAAATCAAGAATAATCTGCAGACTTTATAACCTATCCCATTTTATTATATTTGTTCGTTTGTTTCTCTTATCTTCATTCTTGATACTTTTTTTTCCTCCTCCAATTTGGCCGATTACCTCTCTACCGGTCTTACTCTCTCCTCTCCTTGAACTACACTACCCATAAGTGTTACATCTCCCATTATCTTTTCTCTTTTCTTCCTTTCTCTCTATGAGGGTTGCACTCCAAAACCCTTAACTCTCTCTCTCTCTCTCTCCTTTCTTTTTTCTTCTTTTAGTGGTTACCTCTTTTTTTCTCTCTCTCTCTTTCTTTTCTCCCTCTATATTAGTTTCTTCCTTTCTCCTTTACATCTCCTCTCATTCAAACCTCAATAACAAACAAATTATCTTATCTGGGACTCAAACCTATGTTTGTGGCATTTTGGGGGGTTTTTTACTTCACCTTTTTAACTCACTAGCAGTGCTCTCATCCCTGGCTCTCCATATTATCTAGTTCTTGTTCCACTAAATACAATAGTAATTTTTTAACTTGTCCCCCCATTTTTCCGTTTTCCTCTTATTCCTCTCATCATAACTCTTAGACAACCAACACCTAAAAGCAAATCATTTCATTCTTGACCCAAATTTTTTCCTTATTTGCTTTTTGTGGGTCCATACGCTCTTTTTTTTTTTTCTTTTTTCTTTCCTTTTTTTTTTTTTTCTTTTTTTTTTTTTTTTTTTTTTTGCCCCTTTATTACTTTTCCCCAATTCAGGCCCTCCATCACAGGCATTGTTTGTTATAATTCACAGTCCACCACAAGATTTTCTCAAAAAAGAGGGGAGAGGAGAGGAGAGGAAAAAAGGAGGGGGGGAATAATTTCCTTTTTTTTAATTTTTATTTTTTTTGTCTTTATTTCATTACTAATTTTTTTTAAAAAAAAAAACAACTCTTCGATTTTTTATTTTTTTAATTTTTACTTTTTTTAACTTTTTATTCTTTATTAAATCTCATTAATACTATCAACAAAACCACCCTCAGATGCCATTAAGGAAGAGAAAATCGAATATCATGGATACAAAAGAAAGAGAGGTAACACAGCTAGATGAGGAAAAATCTATGGAGAAAAAATTTAATATATTGGAAACCTTGGAGCTAAATGACAGAGAATTCAAGATAGAAATACTAAAAATCCTCCGAGATATACAAGAAAACACAGAAAGGCAATTCAGGGAGCTCAGAAAACAACTCAATGAACACAAAGAATATATGTCCAAGGAAATTGAAACTATAAAAACAAGTCAAACAGAGATGAAAAACTCAATTCACGAGCTGAAAAATGAAATAACAAGCTTAGCTAATAGAACAGGTCAGATAGAAGAGAGGATTAGTGAAAGAGAAGACAAGCAACTTGAGGCACAACAGAGAGAAGAAGAAAGAGACTCAAAAATTAAAAAAAATGAGATAGCCCTACAAGAATTATCTGACTCCATCAAAAAGAATAACATAAGAATAATAGGTATATCAGAGGGAGAAGAGAGAGAACATGGAATGGAGAACATACTCAAACAAATAATAGATGAGAACTTCCCAAGCCTGTGGAAAGAACTAAAGCCTCAAGTTCAAGAAGCAAACAGAACTCCGAGTTTTCTTAACCCCAACAAACCTACTCCAAGGCATATCATAATGAAATTGACACAAACCAACAGCAAAGAAAAAATTCTCAAGGCAGCCAGGGAAAAGAAGAATACAACATATAAAGGAAGGCCCATTAGATTATCATCAGATTTCTCAGCAGAAACTCTACAAGCTAGAAGAGAGTAGACCCCAATATTTAAAGTCCTGAAAGAGAGGAACTTTCAGCCACGAATACTATACCCATCAAAGCTATCCTTCAAATACGAAGGAGAAATAAAAACATTCACAGATACAGAAAAGATGAGGGAATTTATCATCAGAAAACCCCCACTCCAGGAATTACTAAAGGGGGTTCTCCAATCAGATACAAAGAACAAAAAAAAACAGAGCCACAAGTAAAAGCTCCAAGAAGAACACAATAAAACCAAATTTAAACTGTGACAACAACAAAAAGAAAGAGGGGGAGAAGATGGAGATTAACAGTAGCAAAGGACGATGGAGTGCAAAAGTACTCACAAAATAGTTCGCTACAATGAACAGGGTAGGGACCCTTTTCATTACTCAAAGGTAACCACCATTGAAAAAACCACCACAGAAGCACATGAGATAAAAAAGATAGCAACAGAGGAAAGATGTATGGAATACAACCAAATAAAAACAAAAGATAGAAAAACAAAAGAGAAGGATCAAACAAGACACAAAACTAACAGAAAGCAAGATATAAAATGGCAATAGGGAACTCACAAGTATCAATAATTACACTAAATGTAAACGGATTAAACTCACCAATAAAAAGGCACAGAGTAGCAGAATGGATTAAAAAAGAAAATCCAACTGTATGCTGCCTACAGGAAACTCATCTAAGTAACAAGGATAAAAACAAATTCAAAGTGAAAGGCTGGAAAACAATACTCCAAGCAAATAACATCCAAAAAAAAGCAGGTGTAGCAATACTCATATCGGATAATGCTGACTACAAGACAGGAAAAGTACTCAGAGACAAAAATGGCCATTTCATAATGGCTAAGGGGACACTGAATCAAGAAGACATAACAATTCTTAATATATATGCACCAAACCAAGGAGCACCAAAATATATAAGACAGCTACTTATTGACCTTAAAACAAAAACTGACAAAAATACAATCATACTTGGAGACCTCAATACACCGCTGACGGCTCTAGATCGGTCATCCAAACAGAGAATCAACAAAGACATAGTGGCCTTAAACAAAACACTAGAGCACCCGGATATGATAGACATCTACAGGACATTTCATCCCAAAGTGACTGAGTATACATTTTTCTCCAGTGTACATGGATCATTCTCAAGAATTGACCATATGTTGGGCCACAAAAACAATATCAGCAAATTCAGAAAAATTGAAGTTGTACCAAGCATATTTTCTGATCATAAAGCCTTGAAACTAGAATTCAACTGCAAAAAAGAGGAAAAAAATCCCACAAAAATGTGGAAACTAAACAACATACTTTTAAAAAATGAATGGGTCAAAGAAGAAATAAGTGCAGAGATCAAAAGATATATACAGACTAATGAAAATGACAATACGACATATCAGAATCTATGGGATGCAGCAAAAGCAGTGATAAGAGGGAAGTTCATATCGCTTCAGGCATATATGAACAAAGAAGAGAGAGCCCAAGTGAACCACTTAACTTCTCACCTTAAGGAACTAGAAAAAGAAGAACAAAGACAACCCAAAACCAGCCGAAGAAAGGAGATAATAAAAATCAGAGCAGAAATAAATGAATTAGAGAACAGAAAAACTATAGAAAAAATTAATAGAACAAGGAGCTGGTTCTTTGAAAAGATCAACAAAATTGACAAACGCTTGGCAAGACTTACCAAGGAAAAAAGAGAAAGAACTCATATAAACAAAATCCAAAATGAAAGAGGAGAAATCACCATAGACACCGTAGATATACAAAGAATTATTGTAGAATACTATGAAAAACTTTATGCCACTAAATTCAACAACCTAGAAGAAATGGATAAATTCCTAGAAAAACACAGCCTTCCTAGACTGAGTCAAGAAGAAGCAGAAAGCCTAAACAGACCTATCAGTAGAGAAGAAATAGAAAAAAAACATTAAAAACCTCCCCAAAAATAAAAGTCCAGGCCCTGACGGCTATACCAGCGAATTTTATCAAACATTCAAAGAAGACTTGGTTCCTATTCTACTCAAAGTCTTCCAAAAAATTGAAGAAGAAGCAATACTTCCAAACACATTTTATGAGGCCAACATAACCCTCATACCAAAACCAGGCAAGGATGGCACAAAAAAAGAAAACTACAGACCAATATCTCTAATGAATACAGATGCTAAAATACTAAACAAAATACTAGCAAATCGAATACAACAACATATTAAAAAAATAATACATCATGATCAAGTGGGATTCATCCCAGAATCTCAAGGATGGTTCAACATACGTAAAACGGTTAATGTAATACACCATATCAACAAAACAAAGAACAAAAACCACATGATCTTATCAATAGATGCAGAAAAGGCTTTCGATAAAATACAACACAATTTTATGTTTAAGACTCTCAACAAAATGGGTATAGAAGGAAAATATCTCAACATGATAAAGGCCATATATGATAAACCATCAGCTAACATCATATTAAATGGCACTAAACTGAAGGCTTTCCCCCTTAAATCAGGAACAAGACAGGGTTGTCCACTCTCTCCACTCTTATTTAATGTGGTACTAGAGGTTCTAGCCAGAGCAATCAGACAAGACAAAGAAATAAAAGGCATCCATATCGGAAAAGAAGAAGTAAAGGTATCACTTTTTGCAGATGATATGATCCTATACATCGAAAACCCCAAAGAATCCACAAAAAGACTACTAGAAACAATAAGCCAATACAGTAAGGTCGCAGGATACAAAATTAACATACAGAAGTCAATAGCCTTTCTATATGCCAACAATGAAACAACTGAGAAGGAACTCAAAAGAATAATCCCCTTCACGATTGCAACAAAAAAAATAAAATACTTAGGAATAAACATAACAAAGAATGTAAAGGACTTATATAATGAAAACTATAAACCATTGTTAAGGGAAATTGAAAAAGATATAATGAGATGGAAGAATATACCTTGTTCTTGGCTAGGAAGAATAAATATAATCAAGATGGCTATATTACCCAAAGCAATATACAAATTTAATGCAATTCCCATCAAACTTCCAATGACATTTTTTAAAGAAATAGAGCAAAAAATCATCAGATTTATATGGAACTATAAAAAACCCCGAATAGCCAAAGCAATCCTAAAGAAAAAGAATGAAGCTGGGGGCATAACAATACCTGACTTCAAACTCTATTATAGGGCCACGACAATCAAAACAGCATGGTATTGGCAGAAAAATAGACACTCAGACCAATGGAACAGAATAGAAAGTCCAGAAATAAAACCACATATATATAGTCAAATAATTTTTGATAAAGGGGCCAACAACACACAATGGAGAAAAGAAAGCCTCTTCAATAAATGGTGCTGGGAAAACTGGAAAGCCACATGCAAAAGAATGAAACTGGACTACAGTCTCTCCCCCTGTACAAAAATTAACTCAAAATGGATCAAAGATCTAAACATAAGACCTGAAACAATTAAGTACATAGAAGAAGACATAGGTACTCAACTCATGGACCTGGGTTTTAAAGAGCATTTTATGAATTTGACTCCAATGGCAAGAGAAGTGAAGGCAAAAATTAATGAATGGGACTACATCAGACTAAGAAGTTTTTGCTCAGCAAGAGAAACTGATAACAAAATAAACAGAAAGCCAACTAAATGGGAAATGATATTTTCAAACAACAGCTCAGATAAGGGCCTAATATCCAAAATATACAAAGAACTCATAAAACTCAACAACAAACAAACAAACAATCCAATAAAAAAATGGGAAGAGGATATGAATAGACACTTCTCCCAGGAAGAAATACAAATGGCCAACAGATATATGAAAAGATGCTCATCTTCTTTAGCTATTAGAGAAATGCAAATCAAAACGGCAATGAGATACCACCTCACACCTGTTCGATTAGCTGTTATTAGCAAGTCAGGTAATAGCAAATGTTGGAGAGGCTGTGGAGAAAAAGGAACCCTCATACACTGTTGGTGGGAATGTAAAGTAGTACAACCATTATGGAAGAAAGTATGGTGGTTCCTCAAAAAACTGAAAATAGAACTACCTTATGACCCAGCAATCCCTCTACTGGGTATATATCCCCAAAACTCAGAAACATTGATACGTAAAGACACATGCAGCCCCATGTTTATTGCAGCATTGTTCACAGTGGCCAGGACATGGAAACAACCAAAAAGCCCATCAATAGATGACTGGATAAAGAAGATGTGGCACATATACACTATGGAATACTACTCAGCCATAAGAAATGATGACATCGGAACATTTACAGCAAAATGGTGGGATCTTGATAACATGATACGAAGCGAAATAAGTAAATCAGAAAAAAACAGGAACTGTATTATTCCATACGTAGGTGGGACATAATAGTGAAACTAAGAGACACTGATAAGAGTGTGGTGGTTACGGGGGGGAGGGGGGAATGGGAGAGGGATAGGGGGTGGGGAGGGGCACAAAGAAAACAAGATAGAAGGTGACAGAGGACAATCTGACTTTGGGTGGTGGGTATGCAACATAATTGAACGACAAGATAACCTGGACTTGTTATCTTTGAATATATGTATCCTGATTTATTGATGTCACCCCATTAAAAAAATAAAATTATTAAAAAAAAAATGTAAAAGTAAATGAGATGAAAGATGAAGATAAAAGGGTAAAAACTGTAAGGTAGGAAGGGAAAAAGAGTACAAGTAGATAGGATTTAGGATTAAAAGCAAAAATTAAAAATTAAAACTATAAAGGTAAAAGTATATGAAGTCACAAGAATAATATTAGAGAAATACCTTAAGAAATACCTAATTTGTAAAAGTTTAGAATTGGAGCAAGAGGCTAAAGCCAAACAAACAACAACAAAAACAAAAACAGCAGGACAGGAGCCAGCTAGAAGAAATAAGAAAAGTCCTGGGAGGTCCAGCTGGTTGATTAAACGTTCTAGAGTAAGGGACTAAAGGGGAAGAGCAGTGTCTTACATTTTAAGCATCACCTTCTACTTAGAAACGAGCACTGTCAATAACCAGTCCAGGGCTCTGCTCTTGCCTATAGAGAGAGGGAGCCTGACTCCTGAACACAAACAGGCTGCCAGGGTTCGCCCAAGCCTGCCTTGTGGCAACTCTCCAGTAATAGTAGTCATTTCAGGTAGGTACCAACATCCCATAGTCCAGGTAAATATAATTGCTTACAATAACACAGCAGAGCTGAGAGTTATACTCAAGTCCAGTCTTCATTCTATAGCTTTGTTCATCCTAAAGCCTCTGAAGTGTAGCCTTCAATTGCCAGACTCAATTGCCCCATCCAGTTAGTTTTGGATGGTAACTACTGACTCCCAGCTATTAGGAATGAAGTGATACATTGGCTTATTTTTATACTAACATATTTCACCTTTCTCTTCTCATTTCTAAATCATAGGCATGTATACTGTTTACATTCTATTAGGTCACTTTTACTTCCATGCTTGTTTTTATTTTGGTTCTGCAGTTAAATATGTTTAATGCTCACTGACAATCTTTTTGCCTGGTTTTCCTCAGTCATCTCATTTGATGAGAACTCTACCTCTACTGTAGTAGTCAGAAGTCAAAGTTCTCCATAAAAACAGACACAGTAGGAGACTGAGAAATCCCAAGATCTGCAGTTGACAAGCTAGGGGCTCATTAGAGCCATGATGTAAGTTTCAGTTCAAGAGCAGGCAGCCTTGAGACTTAAGAAAAGCCAATGTTTCAGTTCAATCCTGAAAGTAGGAAGAGACCAATGTCCCTGCTCGAGCAGCCAGGCAGGAGAAATTCCCTCTGATTTGGGGGAGGGTCAGCCTTTTTGCTCACTGGCATTGGGGAAGGAAATCTGCTTTACTCAGTCTATCCCATTTTCTGATTAAAAAATGCCTGCCATTCTGTCTTTAACAGGGTTTTAATACCAAACGGACATTCAGATAGTGACATTCCCACGCTGCACTAATATTGTTTGGCTGGGGCCAGGAGAGTCGGGAGTGGTAATCAGGGGTCTGGGAAATAATCCCAGTGGTCCTGGTTGCCACCATCTTGTCTAATAAAGTCACTGAAACTCAAGATTCCCTTCTGCTTCCCAACACTTTCTCAAAGAACTTAAAACATACTCCCCAGGAGTGAAAGGCACATGACTATGTTAATAATAATAATAATAAAAAAGAACCCTCAAATTTTAGGTACACTGGTATGGGAAATTATGTTGCTAAAGAAAAATAATCACTTGGACCAATATACGTGGCATATCTTATTGTGTAAGTAAATGAAAAGATATTCATATACCAGGTAGGGCAAAAGTAGGTTTAGAGTACTGAGTATGTAAAACAAAGTTTATTTTTGTATTATTAATTATTGTGCTCTTTTCCACATGAACAACTGTAAACCTAGTTTTGCCTGGCCTTGTACACACACACACACACACACACACACACCACACACACACACACACACACACACACACATCTCTCTCTTTAGTCTACACATAGAAAATGTCAGGAAGAATGGAAAATAGTCATTTATCATGACAAAGGGGGCAGTTATGTTAGGATGGAGGAAAATAGTTTTCTTTGCTACTTTAATAGTTTCAAAAGGTATGGTGAGTTTATACATAATTTTTATTTTATTGTTTTAAACATATTTTTTAAGTAAAAATAAAATTAAATGCCCCTCTTCTTGTGACAGCCGGTGTCCTGAGCAGGGCCAGGTGCATCAGCTCCTATGTCAAAGTGAGCTTCCTGTTCTCTCCCCTGAGGGGCTGAGGCAGCCTTGTTCCCCTACTGCAGGGAATCCAAGGGCTGGACAATTAGGATCAAAATCCACAGGCTCATTTCTCCAGGACATCCTCTTGCTCTCCATGGAGAACTTGGGGTTCCTAAACTCACCTTAAAAGTTATCCTCCCCGCTGCACTTCAGGTTCTTGTTTTTAAAAATGACTAAGGGGGGCCCTGGCCAGTTGGCTCAGTGGTAGAGCATTGGCCCAGTGTGTGGAAGTCCGGGTTCGATTCCTGGTCAGGGCACACGGGAAAAGTACCCATCTGCTTCTCCACCCCTCCCCCTTTCCTTTCTTTCTATCTTTCTCTTCCCCTCTCGCGTAGAGGCTCCAATGGAGCAAAGTTTGCCCTGGCGCTGAGTGTGGCTCCATGGTCTCCACCTCAGGCGATAGAATGGCTCCAATTGCACCAGAGCAGCGCCCCAGCTGGGCAGAGCATCGCCCCCTGGTGGGCATGCCCGGTGGATCCCAGTCCCGCACAAGCGGGAGTCTGTCTCTCTGCCCCTCTGGCCCTCTGCCTCTCACTTCAGAAAAAAAAATGACTAAGGGGATATACTCAGCACAAATAGCTCAAAACAAGGGAGCTATGGAGATGCCTATTTTCTCTCTGGAAGCTCTGAGTTGGTTGATGAACTGGATTTGTGACCAGGGACCTTGTCTTGGGGCTGCTAACCTTGACCCCCTGTGATTCTCATCTGGGCCAGTTCCATGTGTGGCACTGAGAGAAAAAAGGGTGCCTTGGTCACCCATCTTCGGTGGGAAGCTGAGGCTGTCCTGAAGCCAAGGCTTTGTTTGCCTCCGGGCACTCGATGTGGCTCACAGGGACAGAGGACAATGACATGTGTTGGCCTAAACCAGAAATCCAAACATGATCCACATACAGGGGCACATGTGATTATGGTGGGGGCTTACTTACAGATTCAGAGACATTTTCCATCATTTCCAAAAAGTTTCTCCAAAACTCTCAAACTTGTTATTTTATCAGAAAAAAAAAATGAAATGGTTTTTCATTTATAGCAAAACTCCAGAGACATCTTCTTGTCAGACAAGACTCTATTGCTCCTACAAATAGAGTTCATTATTTTGTCAAAGTGAATTAAAATAGAATGTCACGTATCGAATGTCACATTTTTGGATTTGACATTGTATGTAAAAAGGTCCTTTTAAAAAAAGGAAAGGAAATCTGAAGACTGGGTTAGAAGCTTACTTGAAGAAGAAGAAATATAGACATTAAAAAGTCCCATTTTGGTTTTATAAAATTTCTTTCCAATGTGACAGTCTGGTAAAAATCAGGTAGTTTTTAGTTTCTAAAATACAATTTTGATTAAAAATTTATGAAGCAACTTGGAGGAAAGATACTACATAAATTGAGAATAAGTCTTATGGGTCCCTTAGAGAGCGAAGCTGGGAAATTTCCACATTAAAGTGGTAAACAGTATTCATTCCCACAAATACCCTTTTTAGTGTTTGGAATAACTCTCTCTCCACAGTCCAGTGGTTTATACTGTGGCAGCTAAGGATGACCAGAAACACTTGAGGGTGACAGACTCCCGAAGACTGGGCTTGACCCAGGGGGGCTGATGGCCCCCAGCATAACCTCCAGTACTTGAGGGTCCATGTCCTCCTCACCTCAGATCATTTCCTAAAAAATTGAAAACCATCACCTCAATCTTCTGGTGACAAGTAGAAGTGGGAGATAAAGTGAAGAATGTTTTATTTTTTCTCCTGCCCGCAAAAATCTTCCCCAGAGCATGGGACTCATGATATAAGTCTGAGTTAGAAATTATGGGTGCCATGAGCCCGTTTTCACGTGGTTGTCTTTAGTGCTCTCTCCCGTCAGTACCTGCCTCCTTCTTCATTTGATGAACTCTCACTCAAGCGTTCCTTCTCCAGTCAAGATTCCCCCTCACTTCCAAGCAGGGATAATCAATCAATACTGGAATCACAAAACACACTGTATATCTCCCTACTGAGGAACCTAAAACATTCTAATGCAATTATGTATGTAAATGACTAATCCATCAGACTGTGAGTTCCTTATGCCTAGGATTTTGTCTTAATTGAATTCTATATTCAAAACACATAGGATGGCACTTAACACATAGTATGGTATTAGCACATAGTAGATGTTCAACAAAGGTTTGTTGAATAAATACTTAGATAGACCGATGAATGGGTAAATGAATGAACAAGTGAATGATTGCATAAGTGAAAATACAAGTGAATAAATAAATTCAAGAATAAAACAATTTATATTAATGAATGGAACAATGAATAAGATAAATGTCGACTCTATTATCTGTCTTTCATCTATCTATCTATCTATTTATCTATCAATCATCTTTTATAAGCTTCACAACACATGTTATTTATTTTTAATTAACTTACCTACATTAAAATTTTTTCCTCATTCTCAAGAAAGATACTAGTAAGATCTGAGATTATTCAGTTGAGGAAAGTTGGGAATCTGAGTAGCCTGTCCCCTGTTGGAGGTTCCAGGGGGACAAATTACTTCTTGGGGATTGGCTGTAATGGTTTTATTACTGGGAGCCTCCCCATTCAAGGATATGCTTCTCATTTTCAACCCTGAACATCTCCTTTGCTCATTGGCTTTGAGACTTTTAAGACGACCAGTGACTTCCAACAAGATTGTCCAGAACATGACCGTGACCTGAGTGCACCTGCACTCAGTCCCCGATACCTGCCTTCCCTCCAAAGACAATGGAGCAAGAGGCCTAAGGACTGAGGTTTGCAGATGTTTCAGCTTCAATGAGGCCCACATTCACATTCCAGAGTACTGTGATCCAGGGACGTGCCTAGGAACACAGAGTACAGCATATCTTGCTCCAAATCTTCACTTTGCTCCTCACTTGCTATGTAACTAGTGTAAGCTATTTGAACCTCAGTTGTTGAATGGGGATAATAATATCTATGAAGAAGGCACATATGAGAAGCACATAATAAATGCCAGTTTCTGTCTTGTCTGGTAAAAATTTTGAAAATAATAGCAGTTGAAAGAGAAAAGCTGCTCCTTGACATGAGGCCCTTGGCCTCGACTACCCAAGACAAGCTTCAGAAGGGCAGAAGGGCATTGATTCCACTGAATCCTCCTGCTAGCCCCATCCCTTCATCTTCAGTGATGCTAGGGTTTCTGAATGATCTCCCAAGGCAGCCCACAGTTTCCAGTGGCCACAGGAGCTGCTCTGCTGAGCAATCAAATAAGCACTTGGAGAGTGTGTCATATAGATAAGGACTCAAGACAAGGACATGGGAGATACCTTGGCTCTTATTTCAGGATAACACTTGTTCTGCCATGTTTTTCAACCAAAGATCAAGAATCTTGCTACAGCCTCAGTGAGAATGTTGAGTTCTCAGCACTGTTAACATTAATGTCTTCATCACCTCTGTTAGAAAGGCAGAGGAGAGAGTGGGCACAATTTCTGCAGAGAGAAAGCAACCATCAAACCTGTGTTGGCCTGGAGAAGCCCCTTAGTCTTTTGGGGGTCCCTTTTCAGAACAAGGTTGTCAAAGCCAGGCAGGAGAGCTCAGAGAAGAGGTTATCTTAATGAGAGCAGAGGCAACCTGGAGTCATCTGGATCTAGATTCAAGCTGAGCAGATGTGGGTAGGTCACACCAGCAGGGATTGGAGTTTGGCTGCAACACTAAGAGGGAGCATCTCCTTCAATTTTGCACCCTAAATGCCTGTCTCACTTGCCTCACCCTTCTACTGGTGTGGCTCATAGAATATTAGCTACCTCATCTATGAATTGGAGTGTTGAAAATACCAAATAATAATACTTAATGTTGTTGAGCATTAAGTATTGTAACATAGGTACAGTGATTATCCACATTTTACAAATGGCCAGAATGAGGCACTGTGCTATTAAGCAGTAATTTGCCCATGTTCCCCTACCTAGTAGTTGGGAGAGCTGGGATTTGAACCCTGAGATCCTAGCCCCAGTGTCCAGTCTCATCACCATTACACTGAACTAACTATAGTGCAGGCAGATGTGAGGAGGACTACATTTAGTAACATATAGAAGAAATCTGTGTTGAAGAAGAGAGCCATTCATTAATAAACTGAGAATGCACCCAGTCACCCTCATCATAGTCAGTCCCTTCTTGATGCATAGCCGGGCAAGTTCAAGGGGACATACACCCCGAAGACCCAGCACGAGCACCAATAATCTTGGAACACTGTTGTTCCAGAAGATTCTAGACCCAGGGTTTTCTGCAGCACACCCACAACGTAAGTTCTGGGTGATTGACTTCTTTCCCACGGTCACCATCTTGATATTCTTGACATCTGTAATCCAACCCCTATGAGGCTGTCACAAGGTTCATTCACATGCATATTAGATAATACCCATTAGTGATACCTATTAATTAAACAGAAAAATTTGTTTATAATTAACTTGAGAAATTTATGACTTTAGAAAACAATTACAGAAGCTCATATAAATACATTAGGTAGCGATAGCAATGACAAATTCAATTACCTTCAAAAGGAACCACTGCTATAAATGCCATAGCCATCACTTGTCATGTTTGACAGCAGCTTGTAAATCTATCAGTTCATCTATGAGCCAACACTTCATGTGATTTGGAGTGCGGAACGTCATCCTGCAGAAATTGTTTGTGATACATTGCTAAGTGAAAAGGACAGGCTTGAAAGCTATATACAGTACATTCTCAATTTGGTGAAAACAATTTTTTGTACGTGTTATTTCCTGTGTGATATATATATATATATATATCATATATTTATGTGATACATGTATTTATGAATATATATGTTGAAATATAAATAAATATATATATTTTGTTCTGGTGAAAGAAATACATAAAAATGAAAAAATGCATGCAGAATACATAAAATAAATAAATAAGCATTGGTGGTTTTTTATAGATGACAGGACAGCTGACTATTTTTATTTTTTTTCTTTATGGCTTTTTGTATTTTTCCAAATTTTAAAGGAAGAATTTACTCTTTTCATGCCAAGAAAAAATTAATGGTTATTGAAAGGGTGGAAATAGAAGATAAAAGAATTAAAAGATAAATATCTTTTTTTTCAAGTAAATTACTTTTTTTTTTTTTTATTTTTTTTTTTTTTATTTTATAATTTTATTTTTTTAATGGGGTGACATCAACAAATCAGGATACATATATTCAAAGATAACAAGTCCAGGTTATCTTGTCGTTCAATTATGTTGCATACCCACCACCCAAAGTCAGATTGTCCTCTGTCACCTTCTATCTTGTTTCCTTTGTGCCCCTCCCACCCCCTATCCCTCTCCCATTCCCCCCACCCCCCCGTAACCACCACACTCTTATCAATGTCTCTTAGTTTCACTATTATGTCCCACCTACGTATGGAATAATACAGTTCCTGTTTTTTTCTGATTTACTTATTTCGCTTCGTATCATGTTATCAAGATCCCACCATTTTGCTGTAAATGTTCCGATGTCATCATTTCTTATGGCTGAGTAGTATTCCATAGTGTATATGTGCCACATCTTCTTTATCCAGTCATCTATTGATGGGCTTTTTGGTTGTTTCCATGTCCTGGCCACTGTGAACAATGCTGCAATAAACATGGGGCTGCATGTGTCTTTACGTATCAATGTTTCTGAGTTTTGGGGATATATACCCAGTAGAGGGATTGCTGGGTCATAAGGTAGTTCTATTTTCAGTTTTTTGAGGAACCACCATACTTTCTTCCATAATGGTTGTACTACTTTACATTCCCACCAACAGTGTATGAGGGTTCCTTTTTCTCCACAGCCTCTCCAACATTTGCTATTACCTGACTTGCTAATAACAGCTAATCGAACAGGTGTGAGGTGGTATCTCATTGCCGTTTTGATTTGCATTTCTCTAATAGCTAAAGAAGATGAGCATCTTTTCATATATCTGTTGGCCATTTGTATTTCTTCCTGGGAGAAGTGTCTATTCATATCCTCTTCCCATTTTTTTATTGGATTGTTTGTTTGTTTGTTGTTGAGTTTTATGAGTTCTTTGTATATTTTGGATATTAGGCCCTTATCTGAGCTGTTGTTTGAAAATATCATTTCCCATTTAGTTGGCTTTCTGTTTATTTTGTTATCAGTTTCCCTTGCTGAGCAAAAACTTCTTAGTCTGATGTAGTCCCATTCATTAATTTTTGCCTTCACTTCTCTTGCCATTGGAGTCAAATTCATAAAATGCTCTTTAAAACCCAGGTCCATGAGTTGAGTACCTATGTCTTCTTCTATGTACTTAATTGTTTCAGGTCTTATGTTTAGATCTTTGATCCATTTTGAGTTAATTTTTGTACAGGGGGAGAGACTGTAGTCCAGTTTCATTCTTTTGCATGTGGCTTTCCAGTTTTCCCAGCACCATTTATTGAAGAGGCTTTCTTTTCTCCATTGTGTGTTGTTGGCCCCTTTATCAAAAATTATTTGACTATATATATGTGGTTTTATTTCTGGACTTTCTATTCTGTTCCATTGGTCTGGTGTCTATTTTTCTGCCAATACCATGCTGTTTTGATTGTCGTGGCCCTATAATAGAGTTTGAAGTCAGGTATTGTTATGCCCCCAGCTTCATTCTTTTTCTTTAGGATTGCTTTGGCTATTCGGGGTTTTTTATAGTTCCATATAAATCTGATGATTTTTTGCTCTATTTCTTTAAAAAATGTCATTGGAATTTTGATGGGAATTGCATTAAATTTGTATATTGCTTTGGGTAATATAGCCATCTTGATTATATTTATTCTTCCTAGCCAAGAACAAGGTATATTCTTCCATCTCATTATATCTTTTTCGATTTCCCTTAACAATGGTTTATAGTTTTCATTATATAAGTCCTTTACATTCTTTGTTATGTTTATTCCTAAGTATTTTATTTTTTTTGTTGCAATCGTGAAGGGGATTATTCTTTTGAGTTCCTTCTCAGTTGTTTCATTGTTGGCATATAGAAAGGCTATTGACTTCTGTATGTTAATTTTGTATCCTGCGACTTTACTGTATTGGCTTATTGTTTCTAGTAGTCTTTTTGTGGATTCTTTGGGGTTTTCGATGTATAGGATCATATCATCTGCAAAAAGTGATACCTTTACTTCTTCTTTTCCGATATGGATGCCTTTTATTTCTTTGTCTTGTCTGATTGCTCTGGCTAGAACCTCTAGTACCACATTAAATAAGAGTGGAGAGAGTGGACAACCCTGTCTTGTTCCTGATTTAAGGGGGAAAGCCTTCAGTTTAGTGCCATTTAATATGATGTTAGCTGATGGTTTATCATATATGGCCTTTATCATGTTGAGATATTTTCCTTCTATACCCATTTTGTTGAGAGTCTTAAACATAAAATTGTGTTGTATTTTATCGAAAGCCTTTTCTGCGTCTATTGATAAGATCATGTGGTTTTTGTTCTTTGTTTTGTTGATATGGTGTATTACATTAACCGTTTTACGTATGTTGAACCATCCTTGAGATTCTGGGATGAATCCTACTTGATCATGATGTATTATTTTTTTAATATGTTGTTGTATTCGATTTGCTAGTATTTTGTTTAGTATTTTAGCATCTGTATTCATTAGAGATATTGGTCTGTAGTTTTCTTTTTTTGTGCCATCCTTGCCTGGTTTTGGGATGAGGGTTATGTTGGCCTCATAAAATGTGTTTGGAAGTATTGCTTCTTCTTCAATTTTTTGGAAGACTTTGAGTAGAATAGGAACCAAGTCTTCTTTGAATGTTTGATAAAATTCGCTGGTATAGCCGTCAGGGCCTGGACTTTTATTTTTGGGGAGGTTTTTTATGGTTTTTTCTATTTCTTCTCTACTGATAGGTCTGTTTAGGCTTTCTGCTTCTTCTTGACTCAGTCTAGGAAGGTTGTATTTTTCTAGGAATTTATCCATTTCTTCTAGGTTGTTGAATTTAGTGGCATAAAGTTTTTCATAGTATTCTACAATAATTCTTTGTATATCTACGGTGTCCGTGGTGATTTCTCCTCTTTCATTTTGGATTTTGTTTATATGAGTTCTTTCTCTTTTTTCCTTGGTAAGTCTTGCCAAGGGTTTGTCAATTTTGTTGATCTTTTCAAAGAATCAGCTCCTTGTTCTATTAATTTTTTCTATAGTTTTTCTGTTCTCTAATTCATTTATTTCTGCTCTGATTTTTATTATCTCCTTTCTTTGGCTGGTTTTGGGTTGTCTTTGTTCTTCTTTTTCTAGTTCCTTAAGGTGGGAAGTTAAGTGGTTCACTTGGGCTCTCTCTTGTTTGTTCATATATGCCTGAAGCGATATGAACTTCCCTCTTATCACTGCTTTTGCTGCATCCCATAGATTCTGATATGTCGTATTGTCATTTTCATTAGTCTGTATATATCTTTTGATCTCTGCACTTATTTCTTCTTTGACCCATTCATTTTTTAAAAGTATGTTGTTTAGTTTCCACATTTTTGTGGGATTTTTTTCCTCTTTTTTGCAGTTGAATTCTAGTTTCAAGGCTTTATGATCAGAAAATATGCTTGGTACAACTTCAATTTTTCTGAATTTGCTGATATTGTTTTTGTGGCCCAACATATGGTCAATTCTTGAGAATGATCCATGTACACTGGAGAAAAATGTATACTCAGTCACTTTGGGATGAAATGTCCTGTAGATGTCTATCATATCCAGGTGCTCTAGTGTTTTGTTTAAGGACACTATGTCTTTGTTGATTCTCTGTTTGGATGACCGATCTAGAGCCATCAGCGGTGTATTGAGGTCTCCAAGTATGATTGTATTTTTGTCAGTTTTTGTTTTAAGATCAATAAGTAGCTGTCTTATATATTTTGGTGCTCCTTGGTTTGGTGCATATATATTAAGAATTGTTATGTCTTCTTGATTCAGTGTCCCCTTAGCCATTATGAAATGGCCATTTTTGTCTCTAAGTACTTTTCCTGTCTTGTAGTCAGCATTATCCGATATGAGTATTGCTACACCTGCTTTTTTTTGGATGTTATTTGCTTGGAGTATTGTTTTCCAGCCTTTCACTTTGAAAATGTTTTTATCCTTGTTACTTAGATGAGTTTCCTGTAGGCAGCATACAGTTGGATTTTCTTTTTTAATCCATTCTGCTACTCTGTGCCTTTTTATTGGTGAGTTTAATCCATTTACATTTAGTGTAATTATTGATACTTGTGAGTTCCCTATTGCCATTTTATATCTTGCTTTCTGTTAGTTTTGTGTCTTGTTTGATCCTTCTCTTTCGTTTTTCTATCTTTTGTTTTTATTTGGTTGTATTCCATACATCTTTCCTCTGTTGCTATCTTTTTTATCTCATGTGCTTCTGTGGTGGTTTTTTCAATGGTGGTTACCTTTGAGTAATGAAAAGGGTCCCTACCCTGTTCATTGTAGCGAACTATTTTGTGAGTACTTTTGCACTCCATCGTCCTTTGCTACTGTTAATCTCCGTCTTCTCCCCCTCTTTCTTTTTGTTGTTGTCACAGTTTAAATTTGGTTTTATTGTGTTCTTCTTGGAGCTTTTACTTGTGGCTCTGTTTTTTTTTTGTTCTTTGTATCTGATTGGAGAACCCCCTTTAGTAATTCCTGGAGTGGGGGTTTTCTGATGATAAATTCCCTCATCTTTTCTGTATCTGTGAATGTTTTTATTTCTCCTTCGTATTTGAAGGATAGCTTTGATGGGTATAGTATTCGTGGCTGAAAGTTCCTCTCTTTCAGGACTTTAAATATTGGGGTCCACTCTCTTCTAGCTTGTAGAGTTTCTGCTGAGAAATCTGATGATAATCTAATGGGCCTTCCTTTATATGTTGTATTCTTCTTTTCCCTGGCTGCCTTGAGAATTTTTTCTTTGCTGTTGGTTTGTGTCAATTTCATTATGATATGCCTTGGAGTAGGTTTGTTGGGGTTAAGAAAACTTGGAGTTCTGTTTGCTTCTTGAACTTGAGGCTTTAGTTCTTTCCACAGGCTTGGGAAGTTCTCATCAATTATTTGTTTAAGTATGTTCTCCATTCCATTTTCTCTCTCTTCTCCCTCTGATATACCTATTATTCTTATGTTATTCTTTTTGATGGAGTCAGATAATTCTTGTAGGGCTATCTCATTTTTTTTAATTTTTGTGTCTCTTTCTTCTTCTCTCTGTTGTGCCTCAAGTTGCTTGTCTTCTATTTCACTAATCCTCTCTTCTATCTGACCTGTTCTATTAGCTAAGCTTGTTACTTCGTTTTTCAGCTCGTGAATTGAGTTTTTCATCTCTGTTTGATTTGTTTTTATAGTTTCAATTTCCTTGGACATATATTCTTTGTGTTCATGGAGTTGTTTTCTGAGCTCCCTATATTGCCTTTCTGTGTTTTCTTGTATATCTCGGAGGATTTTTAGTATTTCTATCTTGAATTCTCTGTCATTTAGCTCCAAGGTTTCCAATATATTAAATTTTTTCTCCATAGATTTTTCCTCATCTAGCTGTGTTACCTCTCTTTCTTTTGTATCCATGATATTCGATTTTCTCTTCCTTAATGGCATCTGAGGGTGGTTTTGTTGATAGTATTAATGAGATTTAATAAAGAATAAAAAGTTAAAAAAATAAAAAATAACAAATCGAAAAGAGTTGTTTTTTTTTAAACAAAATTAATAATGAAATAAAGAAAAATAAAATAAAATAAAAATTTTTTAAAAAAGGAAATTATTCCCCCCCTCTTTTTTTCCTCTCCTCTCCTCTCCCCTCTTTCTTGAGAAAATCTTGTGGTGGACTGTGAGTTATAACAAACAATGCCTGTGATGGAGGGCCTGAATTGGGGAAAAGTAATAAAGGGGCAAAAAAGAGAGTAAGAAAAAAAAAAAAATGGAAAAAAAAAAAAAAAAGAAAAAAGAAAAAAAAAGAGCGTATGGACCCACAAAAAGCAAATAAGGACAAAATTTGGGTCAAGAATAAAATGATTTGCTTTTAGGTGTTGGTTTTCTAAGAGTTATGATGAGAGGAATAAGAGGAAAATGGAAAAATGGGGGGACAAATTAAAAACTTACTATTGTATTTAGTGGAACAAGAACTAGATAATATGGAGAGCCAGGGATGGGAGCACTGCTAGTGAGTTAAAAAGGTGAAGTAAAAACCCCCCAAAATGCCACAAACATAGGTTTGAGTCCCAGATAAGATAATTTGTTTGTTATTGAGGTTTGAATGAGAGGAGATGTAAAGGAGAAAGGAAGAAACTAATATAGAGGGAAAAAAGAAAGAGAGAGAGAGAAAAAAAGAGGGAACCACTAAAAGAAGAAAAAAGAAAGGAGAGAGAGAGAGAGAGTTAAGGGTTTTGGAGTGCAACCCTCATAGAGAGAAAGGAAGAGAAGAGAAATGATAATGGGAGATGTAACACTTATGGGTAGTGTAGTTCAGGGAGAGGAGAGAGTAAGACCGGTAGAGAGTTAATCGGCCAAATTGGAGGAGGAAAAAAAAGTCTCAAGAATGAAGATAAGAGAAACAAACGAACAAATATAATAAAATGGGATAGGTTATAAAGTCTGCAGATTATTCTTGATTTTGAGAGGTTATCTTCTTGCTTTTTCTTTTCTCTCCCTCTTCCTGGTCGGTGACTCTGTACCCCGGGTTCTGCCCCTTTGGCACGCTCAGGTAGAGGTTTGCAGTTGATAAGTCTCTATGGCAATGTCATGTATTGTGCTTTATTCTCGTTGGGAGTTGAGGCTCATTAGCATTTATAGGCTCCAACAGTGAGAGAGTCCGTGTTCCTGGAGCCTTTCTCCTAGTCTTTCCTTCCTCAATTAGTAGCCTGATAGTCCAGGTATGGGGTTGCTGCTGCCTCTGCCTGGATAGTAAGAGGCTCAAATTGCTGGCAACTCCCCACTCTTTTTCCACTCAGCACAGGGCTCTGGGTAAGGCTCAGTCAGTCAGAGCTGCTAGCATAATCAGGCGGGCTTTCCGCCCACTCGAAGACCTCTGGCTCTGCCACTCTATCCGGTAACACAAGCGGGTGCCCACTTCCGGGGCGCTTGGAGGAAACTCTCACTCACTGTCTGCAACCAGGATATCCGGCCAGCAGTCTCACGCTCTGAGTGAAACCCCCAACCGCAGGGAAAAGTTGCAGCGTTGGAATTGAGTCTCGCTCCGTCCCCGTGTGCGGCTTTTGCAAGGCGCTGGGGTGGCCCGAGATTCCGCTTTGGCCCACACAAAGGCCCCTGACTCTGCCCCTCTGTGCGATAACACGGGCGCGCACTGCCGAGGCACTCGGAGGAATCGCTCACTCCTTATCTGCGCGCGCAAACCAGGATATGAGGCCGGCCGCGGTTCCCTCTGAGTGAAACAGCCTCCAGCACGGAAAATCTCCACCGTTGGGATTAGTTCTCACTCCCTCCCGTGCGTGGCTTTCCCAGGGCGCTGGGGCTGCCCAGAGACTCTGCCCTCAGCCCACAGAAAGGCCTCTGACCCTGCCTCTCCGTGGGGCAACACGGGTACCCACTTCCGCGGCTTAGGAAGAAATCTCTCTTCCACTAACTGCGCACTGACCAGGAGACCGGGTAAAATGGCCGCTCCGCTTGTCTTTCTTTGTTTGGGTTTGGCGCGAGTGTTAGCTTGTATTGCCCGGGTTGCCACAGGATCAGATTTTCCTCGGCTTGGATCTCTGAGCCACAGCCTGGTTCGGCCGTTTTTGCTGCGGCGGCCTGGATCTATTCACCCCCTTTGCCCGCCTCAGTTTCTATATTCACAGTTACCAGAGAAAGCCGCCCTGTTTAGGTTAGTGAGGAAGGCGGAGCATTTCTTACTCCCTATTTCCTTCGGGGTTTGGTTATATATTTAGCCAATTTTTCACTCAATCATACCTTTGGGTGTATTGCGAAGAATCTGGAAGCTCCAAGTATAGGTTTTTCTGTTTCTGGTTGAAGATCTTGTTGAGTTTTGGGGGAGATTTATCGGTATCGCTTCCTACTCCACCATTACTCTGACGTCATCCCCGTAAATTACTTTTAAAAGATAAGGAGACCCTATGCAATCATTGTGTGTGCTACTTCATTGGAGTTTTAAGATTATTTTCATTTTTGTATAAAACACTGACAAAATAAACTCATTGGGTTTACATACCTGATCCTCATCGCTGGGCTATTCATGCTCTGGTTCTATACTTGGGGAAGAAAAGCAGTGCCGTTTAACTTTTAAAAATATCAGCTCACGAGAGTACTGCAGGTGCTTCAGATTCAGGATAAAACACACCAACCAGTCATTCTGGACAAAGACTAATTCTCGAAAGACTCTTTGAACAAACCTCCTGTTGACAAACATATGTTCTTGGGAGAGGGGTGAGGATCCCTCTTTGCCACATGATTTATCTTCCCCAAATGTCACAAGGGAAGAAAAAGAGCATTTGTTTGACTAAAAGCTGTGAATGCCTTTTAGGAAAGTGCACTCCCAGAGTGTCAAAGGTCATCTGCCACCACCTCCTCCTTCCCAGCACAGGGGGGGATAGTGTGACCAGTGGGGTCACTTGCCAGCCAGAAACAGAACTCATTATGAACACATATTGGATCCCCTTGCTGTTAACATTTAATAAACACCGACACTGTGTCATCTGGTGGCCTCTTATCTTCCCTATCGTGGCCCACTTTTAATTACAATTCAGCCCCTGGTTCATAAAGATTTTTAAGCCCAAGTGCAGTCACTGGAACATTCATTTGGGTAGGTATTCCTCAAAAAAGATTCTGTATCCCAGAAAGTTTGGGAAGCTCTGATTCTTCTCTCTCTTGAAGATTCTTAAAACATCAGCTTACCAAAGTCTGGGAGGAGCCCCACAATATAGAAGCTTGCTTATTCTTGTTTAGTGCAGTGTTTTCCAAACTTTTGCGGCCACTGAACACTTTTTTTTTATTTTTAAATTTTATTTAGAAAATTAACTTCGATAGGGTGATATTGCTCAATAAGAGTACATAGGTTTCAGGTGAATATTTCTATAGCATTTGAACTATTCATTATGTTATATACCCATCTCCCAAAGTCAAATCACTTTCTGTCACCTTATATTTGTTCCTCTTTACACCTTTTCCCTCCATCCCCACCCCCTCTAATTCCCCCACATCCTTTCCCCCCATGTTCCCTTCTCCTTGGTAATCACTTCACTTTTATCTATGTCCATTAGCCTCTTTTTACGTCCCACCTATGTGTGAAATCATATAGTTCTTAGCTTTTTCTGATTTACTTATTTCACTCAGTATAATGTTCTCAACGTCCATCCATGTTGTTGTAAATGTCACTATGTCATCATTTCTATGGCTGAGTAGTCTTTCATTGTATATAAGTACTACATCTTCTTTATCCAATCCTCTGTTGAGAGACACTTTGGTTGTTTCCATGTCTTGGCCACTGTGAATAATGCTGAGATAAGCATAGGGGTGCATGTGTCTTTACGTAACAATGTTTCTGAGTTTTGGGGATAGAAAACCAGTAGAGGAATTGCTGGGTCATATGGTAGTTCTATTCTTAATTTTTTGAGGAACCACCATACTTTCTTGCATAGTGATTGTACTAATTTGTATTCCCACCAGCAGTGAATAAGGATTATTTTTTTTCCACAGCCTCTCCAACACTTGTTTTTACCTGTCTTGTTGCTAATAGTCAATCTAACAGGTGTGAGGTGGTATCTCATTGTAGTCTTGGTTTACATTTCTCGAATAGCCAGGGAAGATGAACATATTTTCACATACTTATTGGCCATTTGTATGTCCTCTTGGGAGAAGTGTCTGCTCAAGTCCTCTCCCCATTTTTTTTTTTTTTTTTTTTTTTGTGTGTGTGTGACAGTGACAGAGAGAGAGACACAGAGAGGGACAAATAGGGACAGACAGGAAGGGAGAGAGATGCAAAGCATCAATTCTTTATTGTGGCTCCTTAGTTGTTCATTGATTTCTTTCTTATATGTACCTTGACTTGGGGGTTACAGTAGAGTGATTGACCCCTTGCCCAAGACAGTGACCTTTGAGCTCAAGCCAGTGACCATGGGGTCATGTCTATGATTCTACACTCAAGCAAGCAACCCCACACTCAAGCTGGTGAGCCCCCACTCAAGCCAGATGAGCCTGTGCTCAAGCTGGTGACCTCAGGGTTTTGAACCTGGGTCCTCTGAGTTCCAGTCCAATGTTCTATCCACTGCACTGTTGCCTGGTCAGGCTTTTCCCCATTTTTTTTTTTTCAGTTTTCTGAAGCTGGAAACAGGGAGAGACAGTCAGACAGACTCCTGCATGTGCCCGACCGGGATCCACCCGGCACGCCCACCAGGGGGCAACGCTCTGCCCACCAGGGGGCGATGCTCTGCCCATCCTGGGCATCGCCATGTTGTGACCAGAGCCACTCTAGCGCCTGAGGCAGAGGCCACAGAGCCATCCCCAGCGCCCGGGCCATCCTTGCTCCAATGGAGCCTCAGCTGCGGGAGGGGAAGAGAGAGACAGAGAGGAAAGCGCGGCGGAGGGGTGGAGAAGCAAATGGGCGCTTCTCCTGTGTGCCCTGGTCGGGAATCGAACCCGGGTCCTCCGCACGCTAGGCCGACGCTCTACCGCTGAGCCAACCGGCCAGGGCTTTTCCCCATTTTTAACTGGATTGTTTGCTTGTTTGTTGCTGAGCTTTGTAAGTATTTATATATTTCGGATATTAACCCCTTATCTGAGCTGTTGTTTACAAATATCATCTCCCATTTAGTTGGCTGCCTATTTGTTTTCTAGTCAGTTTCTTTTGCTGTGTAGAAGCTTTCTAGTTTGATATAGTCCCATTCATTTATTTTTGCCTTTATTTCCATTGCCTTTGGGGTCAAATTCATAAATTGTTCTCTACAACCAAGGTTCATGAGTTTAGTACCTATGTTTTCTTCTATGTAATTTATAGTTTCAGGTCTTATATTTAGGTCCTTGATCCATTTTGAATGAATATTTGTGCATGGGAACAAGATGTGGTCAAGTTTCATTCTTTTGCATGTGGTTTTCAATTCTCCCAGCACCATTTATGGAAGAGGCTTTCTTTTCTCCATTGTATGTTTTTTGCTCCTTTGTTGAAGATGATATGCCCATATATATGTGGTTTTATTTCTGGGATCTCAATTCTGTTCCTTTAGTCTGTATGTCTGTTTTTCTGCCAATACCATGCTATTTTGATTATCATGGCTCTATAGTATAATTTGAAGTCAGGTAGTGTGATACCTCTGGCTTTATTCTTTTTCCCCAGGATTTATTTAGCTATTCAGGTTTTTGTTTTTTTTTTCAAAATTTTATTTATTCATTTTTAGAGAGGAGAGAGAGAGGGAGAGAGAGAAACAGAGAGAGAGAAGGGGGGAGGAGCTGGAAGCATCAACTCCCATATGTGCCTTGACCAGGCAAGCCCAGGGTTTCGAACCGGCAACCTCAGCATTTCCAGGTCGACGCTTTATCCACTGCGCCACCACAGGTCAGGCTAGCTATTCAGGTTTTTTTATGGTTCCATACAACCCTGGTGATTATTTGTTCTATTTCTTTAAAATATAACATTGGTATTTTGATGAGGATTGCATTAAATTTATATATTGCTTTGGGTAATATGGCCATTTTAACTATGTTGACTCTTCCTATCCATGGATGTGGGATATTTTTTCCATTTCATATCTTTTTCAATTTCTTTCAATAATATTTTATAGTTTTCAGTATATAAGTCCTTCATATCCTTTGTTACGTTTATTCCTAGGTACTTTATTTTATTATTTTGTTGCAATTGTAAAAGAAATTGGTTTTTTTTAGTTCATTTTTCTAAGTTTTATTGTTGGCAATAGAAAAGCAGTAGACTTTTGTATATTGATTTTGTATCCTACAATTTTACTGTATTGGTTTACTTTTTCTAATGGTTTTTTGGTACAGTCTTTGAGGTCACTCCAGGTTTGTCTCCTCTCTTCTCCAAAGCCCACTATGAATATGTTTTATCTTCTGCCCTCTTTTCACCCCATCGCACCTGTAGTCTATTTGGTGCACGGATCTCTCAGGTATGCCTGCAAGCCCAGCTGGAATTCCCTTGCTGCATTACACTGGGGAATAAAATTTTTGTTGCATCCACAAAAACACTTGTTCTTACCTAATTCGAGTGTGCCAAACTTCAAATCTGACATTAGTTTTTCTCTGTAAGCTACAGTGTTTTTGCAATTCAAGATTTTAGGTTTTCATCTTAACTTTTCAACATTTAGTTTAACATAATGAAGTAGAATGTCTTCTTGGGCATCATCTTTGTAAAAATATAATAATTTATATAATGTAGTAAATACACTAATACACTAAAAGATATAATTGCATCAGAATTTGTCTACAATTTCAAAACAGAATGTATTAAAACTTTTTTAATCATAAAATTTGCGCAAAACTTATTTAAATTCTATTCAGGAAAAAAATTTGCATTTGTAGATCTTGAGTTTGTGTACTTGTTGAGGACAATCTTGTTTGATGCTCCAGCAGTAGTCTGCTCATCACTAACAGCTCCAAGATTTTTGGGAAACTTATCAAGGTGACTGTTCAGGTAGTGAATCTTAACGCTCATGTTACATCCAATGTTGCGGAAAGCCAACAGCATCCTTTGAACCAGAAGTTCACAGTTTTCTGCTTTTCTGTTGCCAAGGGAGTTCTTTGTAACTGCCACAAAAGACTGCCATGCTGCTTTCTCCTCCTTATTCATCTTCCTGACAAATTCTTTGTCACATGTGAGGGTTTGAATTTGAGGTCCATCGAATACACCTGCTTTTATCTTCTCAAAAGACAAGGCAGGAAAAGCAGAAATAATATGTTGAAAGCATTCACTTTCTCTATTCAAAGCCTGAACAAACTGCTTCATTAAGCCAAGTTTGATGTGAAGTGGGGAAAAAAATGATCCTTTCTCAATTAAGCACAGGTTCATTCACAATATTTTGCATCACTACTTCTAGAGCTTCACGTTTCGGCCACTCCTTCTGTGTCCAGTGTTTCTCCCGAGCTCGGCTGTCCCACAAACACAGAAGGCAAGGATACTTCGTGAAACCTCTCTGTTGTCCTAACAGGAAATTTACATTTTAAGATCCACACAAATGATCCAGTTATGCTCCTCATACTTCAGAAAGTCGAGGACAATTTTTATGTCATTCTTACTAAGTCATTCAATTCGGGTTGGCTAAACTGCTGAGGGGTTAATGACTGCTTGGTATCAGAAGAAGACCCTTCAGATTCTACAACCATTTCCTCATACATCTTATCAAAATACACTTGATCACCATGTTCACTTTCTTCATCCTTAGAAGAAATAAAACCATTGAAAACTGAAACTGGGAGTGTCTCAGAGTGTGGGATATGTTGTATTGCTGAAGGAATATTAGGATATGCAATCATATGTCATTTTTTCTTGCCAATGCCCTTTGTATGGATCAGACAAAAATAACAGTCACTGCTGTGGTCCTTAGGTTCACGCCAAACCATGGGAATACCAAAAGGCATTTCTTTATGTTTTCCTTTTGTCCAGTCATGAAGCATTTCCTCACAATTATGACACACAATATGAGAAGCCCAATTCTTGTCTTGATCGCCAAGGGGAACTTGAAAATAGGTGATATATGCACTTGTCACAAATGATGAAATATTGTGCCTTTGACGTTGAAGTGTGTAACAGCCACATATATAATAGAAGGTGTCAGGACTATTCTTATATTTATGCTTACTTAAAGAAGCCATGATTCAATCTTAAAACAAAATAAGAGGGTGTTTTTATTAGATAATAATTTTTTACATTTAAAAACAACCACAATTATGTAAAAGTGATGTTTGTAAAACATTAATTGCCTTGTGGTTATGTTCAATCCAAGAGTCATTGCCCTTTAACTCCAATTTAAAAACCAATGCATGCTATTAACTGTTACAAAAAGAAATTAAAATTGCATAAAAACTAGAGCATGCACCAAAAAACGAATTTCAAATTTGGAATCAGTTGAGAGCCTGGATAGCTCAGTCAGTAGAGCATCAAATTTGGAATCAGCGATGCAGAACTATATAGAAAGAGTTCTAAAACTTCATGCAACAGAAAATGAAAAAAAAATTGTTCCCCAGTGTTATAGTTGTTCAATTTGTTGAAATTTCAAGGGGAGAGATCAGGTGTATCTCTCACACGGCCATTACTCTGACATCATCTGAAACCAAACACTCTTTCTCTTAAACCATCTTTTAACAGCAAAAATTAGTTTGGGAAAACCCAGTGAATTCACTTAGTTTGAAGATGCAAAACAATTGAATTTAGGACTGTATCAGCCAGGCAAGTCACTTCCTCACTCCTCACTGGGTTGTTGACAGTACCTAACACAGAACATACCTTCAACAGACATCAGTGGAATCAGAGTAACCTAGGAAGACCAGACTAGTTGGGCAAAGGGTTCAATCACAATCTCACAATAGGCTCTGTTTTATTTTTATGACACATGCAAAGAGACATTCCAATGTCAAATAAAGTAGAAACATTGTCTGTAAAATAAAATTGCATTCATTTGACAGTGAGTACATTTTCTTGCTTGGCTTGGAAACAAAGAACTGTGGGCCTGGATAATCCACACACCATGTCATCCTAAAGGCAAAACTGATGCTCACAAAGCCATATGACTGGTCCGAGGTCACAGGACTAATAGGAGGTCCACTGAAGTCTCCTTACTCCAAGCCTGAGTACTTCTCCAGCTCCAGCCCCTATCCATGCTATTATCCCTCCAGTATGGCCACTCTGATACTGTGATAGAATAAAAAGGTCTTTTAAATGAAATGGATTTGACAACACACAACAGTGCTAGTGAGGATGTGGAGAAAAGGAAACCCTCCTGCACTGGTAGTGGGAGTGCAGACTGGTGCAGCCACTGTGGAAAACAGTATGGAGATTCCTCAAAAAATTAAAAATAGAACTGCCTTTTTATTCAGCTATCCCACTTTTAGAAATATATCTTAAGAATCCCAAAACACTAATTCAAAAGAAGATATGCACCTCCATGTTTATTGGAGCATTATTTACAATAGCCAAGATCTGGAAACAGCCCAAGTGTACATCAGTGGAAGAGTGGATAAAACAGCTTGGTACGTATACACAATGGAATACTATGCGACTATGAAAAAGAAGGAAATCTTACCTTTTGCAATGCCATGGATTGACCTGCAGATTATTATGCTAAGTGAAATAAGCCAGGCAGAGAAAGACAAATATCATATGATCTCATTTATATGTGGAATCTAATTAACACAGTGAACTGAGGAACAGAATAGAGGCAGAGGCAGGATCCGAGGGACCAGAGGGATAGCAGTCAGATGGAAGGAGGATGAAGGGACAGGATCAGAGAAGGTGAAGGAATTAATGAAGTTATATATACATAACACATAGATACAGATAACAGGACAGCAAATCACGGAGAGAGGGGTGGAGGGAGACAGGGAGAGGGGGGCAAAAGGAATATAATGGGGGCACATTGTTGGGGGTGTTACATTGAGTGGGACACTTGAATCCATGTTAACATAATAAATTAAAATTTTAATTTAAAAAAAAAAAGAGAGAGAACTCCTGAACAGCCTGAGAGTAATATGATCCCAACACAGAGGAACCAGCCTGCCAGGACCTGGGGACTCAAGGGGGAGTGATAAGCAGACAGCTGGAAAAAACAATGAGACAGATTTGAATTTAAACCAAGGGTCTCAAACTCAACTCAGCATGTGGGCCGCAGAGCAAGATCACAGCCAAACGGGCTGCACTAGGTCTACAAAAGGCAACTGTTACGCAACACTTTTCTCACTGCAGTTTTCAACAAAAAAAAATCAGTACAAGCACAATCGTACATGCAGTTTACTCAGTGTCACAAAACGACCAGAAACTGTAGTTCGCATCACAATTGCTGTTAACTAAGCTAATATCTAGCTAGGATGCTAGAGAAATGAAAAATATAAGTAGGCCCCTAGGCTTACTTAATTTTATCCAAAATATTTTGAACTTTGTGGATTAGTCTGCGGGATGCACAAAATTAGTCTGCGGGATGCCCGCGGGCCGCAAGTTTGAGACCCCTGATTTAAACTGTGGATCTATGAACCAGCAGTTGTGAGACATTAGGCAAGTAGCTTAAACACTTAATGCCTCAGTTTCCCCATCTGTTAAATGGTAATCATAATCTCACCTCACAGAGTCACTGAGAAAATGAAATGAGATCATTCATTAAAAAATCACTGTCAGCCCTGGCCGGTTAGCACAGTGGTAGAGCGTCTGCCTGGTCTGTGTGGGTTTCAGGGTTTGATTCCTTCCCAAGCAGCAGGGCACACAGGAAAAGCAACCATCTGCTTCTCTACCCTCCCCTTCCCCTTCTCTCTCTCTCTCTCTCTCTCTTCCACTCCAGCAGCCATGGCTTGATTAGTGCCAGCCTGTTGTCCCAGGCGCTGAGGGGGGCTCTGTGGAGGCTCCACCCCAAGTGCTAAAAATAGCTCAGTTGCCAGAGGCCTTAGATGGGCAGAGCATCAGCCCCAGATAGGGGCTTTTGAGTGGATCCCGGTCAGGGCGCATGTGGGAGTCTGTCTCTCTATCTCCTCTACTCTCACTTTAAAAAAAAAATCACTGTCATAAGGTATGGGATCAGTACTGTTTTATTATAATTTTGAAGCACTCTTGATTATTTTTTCCCCTCAAGATAAGACTTCAACTTCTTTCTTCTCTGTGACTGTCACCCTGGAGTGGTCTTTTATATTTGAGTAGTAAGAACCTTTCAATATCAATAAAAAAATAAAATTAATATGTAAATTGCCTATTAATGAAAAATTTATGTTGAATTCTAAGGGTGTGAAATTTTAAAAAGAGAGCATGTGATTTATCATACCCTGGACACTGTCTTCCTATCGGCCTTGTAGATACGGAAATGAGGACACCTCACTGGAGGGACTAGGTCTCTGTGCTGGCTTCTGCCTGTCATTAGCTCTAACCTAGAGGGCCAGCCTCGCTGACGAGGCCCGACGCTAACACAGGCGGGCTGTTGGCAGACACCAGTATGTTTCCCTAGGAAAGGCACCCACTTCGGGCTGGCGGAGGGCTTGCTCCCACTGGTTGCTGACCGGTCTTGGCATATTTTGCAGACAGGTGGGCCTTGTGCAGGGCCTGTCTTTGGCTGCAGCAGAAGAAGAATTTGTTTACTCCTTAGAGACAGACAGATGTCTTGCTTCCAACATCTGAAGGGACCCTCTTCATTGCCTCTCCTTCCACCCTCTCCATGCCTTTACTCCGGGTCTCATATGTCATTGGGTCCATTGTACCAGCCTTCTAACTGACCTTCCAGCCTTGCCTGTAGCCCCCTTCCTATGGGTCCTCTGCAGCCAGAATCATTTTTCCAAGCCGCTGACCTCTAATGGCTTCCTATGGTTTCCAAAAAAAAAGCCAGAAAACTTAGTCTGACATTTGGTATTCTCCAAATCTGGCTAGTTTACCTTTAACTTTAGTTTATATTTCTCTCCTATCTGCTTCTTTTGCTCCAATCATACTGAGCATCTTGACATTTGCTTTTCCTGTTCATACCCCATTATTCTCGGCCTGTAAATTAAGTTATTGCGGTGACTATTTCCTCTGAATGGCATCCCCCCCTCCTCGTTTTTCGCTTTCAAGACTCAATTCAAATGCCAACTTTTTGATGTCATCTTTCCATACTTAGTAGAATTAATCATCTTCTCCCTTGGATTCTCACACAATTCCTTGAATACTCTTTATGAACATTTGTAAAAATTTTTATTCCCCCTTCACCTTCACCAGTTTATGAGCTTTTTTAGTACTGAGCCTGTGGTTATTCAGTGTCTAGTAAAAAGTATCTGCTCAGTAAATGGGTGTTCAGTGGCTGATGCGTGAATGAATAGATGAGTATATGAAAGGAAGAAAGCAAGAATTTTTGAGTGACTGTGTAGATGTGGTAGGGGGAATGTACCCCCAAATAGATTTAAAAGCTTGAAGTCCACTTCATTACAACAGTTTTTCCTGCAATGAAGTGGCTGTAATTGATTTTGTGATAAAACAAAAAGAAGTTGAAATATAAAATAGTCAGAAAAAGAAAGATTTTTTTCCCCTGAAGTTTGGGCATCAGAGAAATTATAGGGATAACAGAGGAATAAAATGAGAAAAAAAGTCATGTTGTCCTTGCCGAGACTCAGAGTACAGAAAATAAGAAAGGAATCAGGCTCGAGAAAACCACTGTAGCAGAAAAGATGAGTAAAAGTCCAAACCATGGAGAGAGATTTTGGTACTCATCTCTGAATTGCCCAAAAGTCCAGCACAGTGAATGGCACACAGTAGTGGCTCAATGAATGCTTATTGAATGAATGAGGAAACATGTGCAAATCACCTACAGAACCTAAAGAAGATATAGTCCTTCCAGGAGCAATCAGTGATCTGGAGAACTCCCTGTCTCTGTGCATCTTTGAGAGAATGCTGTGATTTCTATGGATGCCAAGTTATATCTAGGGGCTGAGGTAACAGTGGTTGCTTTTCTCCTCTTTATTTATTTTTTGTGTGTGTTACTATTATTTTCAAATACTGATCTTGGCAAATGGGTAGCTCTGGGCTGTTAAATAGAAGACCTTCATGCTAAGTAAGCATGAAGGCATGAGCTAAAAGAAAAACATCTATTTTCCCTGATAGTGAGACCAGAAGAATTGGACCTAGCACCACCACTGTGTTTCACCTGTCCACGGGGAATATCAGGCATTGAGGCCCTGAAATTGAGATACAGCTCCAATTTTAAAGAATGAGAATAAGCACATGGGTTGTGAGACAAAGAAATGTCAAAAATATTTCCTGACCATTGAGAAAGAGATACACTCATGCTGGATGGATTCAGTTGCTAAAGGAGTCAGTCTGGCTTGGATATGCTAGGTCTGAGATTAGAAAGATACCAACGTAAAATCCAATTTCTATATCTTTCAGATATGGGAGAAACAGGATTTTGAATGACCCTGTTTTTTTTTTTTTTTTTAATTATTATAGGATTCTTTAGGGCAACAAAACAGTTACAAAGCCCTTACTATTTGCCAAGAATTGAGTTAGACTCTGGGGGCCCAAAGATGGAGAAAACATGGCCTTTGCTCTCAAGGAGCCCTGTGAGGAGACAGATGTGCCAATGACCAGTGGCTGTACCACATGATCAGGGCTCAGATGGATGTATGAGTGTCAGGGTCTGAGGCCACAGTGGAAGGCATTGTCCCTCATATGAAATAGGGGAGTCAGCAAGGGCTTCATAGAAGAAGAAGGTCTATGAAGAGAGAGCTTGCCCGATAGACAAAAGAAAGAGGATGCTCAGCCCTGGCCCGGGTTCGATTCCCGGCCAGGGCACATAGGAGAAGCGCCCATTTGCTTCTCCACCCCCACCCCACTCCTTCCTCTCTGTCTCTCTCTTCCCCTCCCGCAGCCAAGGCTCCATTGGAGCAAAGATGGCCCGGGCGCTGGGGATGGCTCCTTGGCCTCTGCCCCAGGCGCTAGAGTGGCTCTGGTCGCGGCAGAGCGACGCCCCAGAGGGGCAGAGCATCGCCCCCTGGTGGGCAGAGCATCGCCCCTGGTGGGCGTGCCGGGTGGATCCCGGTCGGGTGCATGCGGGAGTCTGTCTGACTGTCTCTCCCCGTTTCCAGCTTCAGAAAAATAAAAAAGAAAAAAAAAAAAAGAAAAAAAAAAAGAAAGAGGATGCTCCAGGCAGATGGCCTAATCAGGGGTCTCCAAACTTTTTACACAGGGGGCCAGTTCACTGTCCCTCAGACCATTGGAGGGCTGCCAAATACAGTGGTCCTCTCATTGACCACCAATGAAAGAGGTGCCCCTTCCAGAAGTGCAGTGGGTGCTGGATAAATGGCCTCAGGGGGCCGCATTGCGGCCCGCGGGCCGTAGTTTGGGGACGCCTGGTTGGGGCAAGACTGGTGCAACAAGACCAGTGGGGTGTGTAATAATAATCCAGATATGAGACGCTGAGAGGAAGTGTGAACTTGAATGACTGCAGCAAAGCTGGAAGAATGACTGAGTACAAGGGAGGGAGTGGGTGAGGTCAAGGAGGACACATTTCTGACTTGCAGGACACCTTTCACAGAGATGGGAAACAAATGGGGAGGATCAGACTTGAGGGCAAGTCGAAGAGGATGGGTTTGAGGGTATGAGTCTGTGGTCTGGAAGGATGCTCAGAAATACCTGGGTACATGGATCAGCCCAGGACAAAGGACAGCTTGGAGATGTAGGTTTGGGAATCTTCGGGAGAACCACACTGGGCCTAGTGGTGCACTCTAAAGTCAACAACAGCAAGTGGGAGGTTATAAGCACTGGTGAGCAGAAGCCTCATTCCCGAGGGCCCATATGTTCAGCTATGCGGTTTCCCAGCCGCCCCTGCTGACATCACTTTTGCTATGACGCACTGCCTTTCCCTTAGTCTCCTGGCTTCTTCCTACTCTGTGTAGTAACAACATAATCAGAGCTACAAAATTTAAAAGATAGCAAACCAAGCTGGGGTGACCAGAGTCAAGTCCCAACAGCAGCACAGAGGGGCACAGGTGTCAGGGAACCGAGGGGCCACTGTACTACAGGCTTCCTCCTGGGTCCGGGGAAGCTATTCTGTGCTCAGGGAGGGCTTTTGCTTGGCGGGATTTCTGAACTAGAGAAAGAGTGAGCCCTTCATCACGTGATCTGACAGTGTAGGTGGTTCTTCCCACATGTCGTTTTAAAATCCACAGTGCATGAGGTGTGGCCAGAGAGAAGCCAGCTCCACTCTGCACTCTCTCCGGCGGGGGGTGGGGGGGTGGGGGGGGGTCCTCACTGACTGTCCTCAGGAAGAGCCTCGGGCAGCAAGGGTTGGGCGCTTTCCTGTGAGGAGCTGTGGCCCAGAGAAGGGGGGCTGACTGCATTAGCACCGAATCCCCGTGGCCCCGCTCCTTTAACATTTAAGATGTTCTTCTGGGTGTCTGATGCAAAGGCGGGCGCAGGAGAGGTGGCAGGAGGAAGGCCTGGGCACTGCTGGATGGAAGCTTCGGCCTTCACCGTTCCTCAGGCTCACTCACAGGGGGCGCACGGCAGCCAGGCAGCCAGCTCTCCTTAGGTTCTGATTTCCAGCCCCTGCTTCTCTGTGCAGAGAGGAAAGATTCCCTGATGAAACTTCAGGCCTGTGTTTCTCAGACTGAATCAGCGTTCTTCCCTTGACATCTGATGTGTCTCCTGTCACTTTTCAGAAGGGACTGTTGGGTGGGAAGAAAAATTCCTTCAGTTAGGAGTAAGTTCTGCCCAGATTCAACATTCACTTCCCCCTCCACCCTCCCCACTGCAACCCTAAACAGACCCCTGCATACCCCACATGGAATAGATGTCCTAGTCTTGAGAATGGGCCTGGTGTGACAGGCCTCCAGGGGTGTACCAGGTGGTAGGGAGGATGGAGGGGAGTTAAAAGTATTCAGTGGCCTGCTCTGACATTCACCAGCTGTGTGGCTGGAGGCATGACCTTTTAGACCCTTCTGCCTTAAAGCCCTTACTTGTCTGGGAAATGCCAGAGGCAGGAAGGGAGTTGTTACACATAGCTAGTGTTATTTTTACAATTTTTATTTTATTATTTCTAAGGACAAGTACATAAAAAGAAACTAGGGCAGTGAGGGTGGCTCTACTTCCTGCCCCCTCCTCCACTGTCACACACGTGTGATCACATGCGCACATGCACACGCAGTCAGAAACCGCCATGCTTGAACTCCCTGGAAGTGTGGGTCCCAGCATGATGCACAGATTATAATCTAAGATAAAGGCAGGGCAGGAAGAAACTTTTATGGGCTCCCATCATGGGGTAGATGATGCTGCAAATTTTTTCTGCATTACTTTATTAGCCCTTACAGAATTCTATGTGGGGATTCAGAGAAGCTAGGCCACTTGCCCAAGGACACTCAGCTAGTAAGTGGTAGAATTAGGACTTGAACCCTTGGAGGTCTGGCTCCCAATGCTAAGCTGTCTCTGTCCCACCATGCTTCCTCTGACAAAGAATGTCTACTCTTTGCACCTTGTCCAGCATCCTCCAGTCTGGACTCTAATCGAGCTTATCCTTAACAGGCTGACTTGCTTATCACACCCTGGCACAGGTGTCTAACGTCCATTCCTCCTTCCTGAGCCCCAGTTCCTTGATTCCTATCATCCTTAAGTTTTCAACCCTGCCCATGATGGAGTTTCACCTTCAATACCTCCCCTTTAGTCAGTTCCCTATCCATATCATTCCTGATTGACTGGCGTCTTCTCAGACTCTGTCTTAGACAACATGTCCACTTCCCCTTTTTTAGCTACCAGTTTTCTCAGTGACTAAACGATCTAACTGATGACTGTCCTCTCCATTTTCAACTGGAAGAAGTTGGTATTTCACTCCCTGCTCTCCATGGCATAGACACTGGTCAGGGCTCCATGCTGGGTGAGATAGTCCCCTTTGGGCTTAACTAGCTGAAATGATGTTAGAATTCTACCTCATTCCCATTTCCAGGGTCTTGACTGTGCTTTTCCTGGTTCCCTACATTTGTCTCTGGCTTGGGGTCAGAGAGCTTGACACTTTTTCTTCTTCTCTTAGCCTTTTCTAGAGACTTCCAAGTGAGGACTCTGGCCGCCAGTCCAAGATTTTGTCGGGACCACAAAAAGAGCTTACTAATAAGTTGGCGACTGTTGCTCGCCCTGCGTGCTTTCTCATCTCCTCCTGCAACTGCAAGCACAGGGCCATGGAAATGAAGGATACTCCTGATGCCCCGCCTGTCCTCTCTCAACACTCACCTCTGAACACTGATGGTTGTTCTCTGCATCTCTCTGCCCGAGGGGCGAGGCTGGAAGTGCTGGCAAGCTGACCCCTCTGGGAGCCACCCTTAGCCAATGATAGGTGGGAATTGGAGGGCAAACACCCCAGCTTCCTCATCCCTCAGGTGGGACACCCCAAGGTGTTACTGCATACTATCAAGTGTCCCCAGTGAGGTTCCCCTCTGTTCTCTGCAGCAGTAACCTGTTCCTTTGTTCACCCAAGTGGACTCTCTTCCTGCCCCCATCTCACTCCTCATTTCCCTAAAGGCACTTCTTGTGCAAGTTGCTTGTACTGAAATCGTTCTTAGGGTCTGCTTCTGGGAGAACCCAACCTAAGGCAGGGTCTTAAAGCTGGTGTTCTCGGAGGCTCCGGCTTCTTCCACACGGCTCCTTTCCAATGGGGTCTCAGTCCCCCAAACCCCTACATGGTTCCGGGGCTCAATCAGTGCACGTACCAAAGCTCCAGCAGGTGTGGGAGTAAAAAAACTATTTAGTATAGTATTCATCTTTAATGGAAGCAAGTTATGGAGCTAATAACACTGATATTTTCAATAGACCAAATTAAATTATGCTTTCCATCTTGTATCTTAATTAAAGGGATAAAAGCTGTTTCACATTTTAATGAGCGAGTACATCTCGAAAACACCTAAATTAATACGGGAGTCATCACGCTAGGAGAGCAGCCTTCTGCTAAGATGCACGAGGCCAGAGAGAGCATGGGGAGCAGAGAGGGGTTCCCTCCGTGAGTGAGCACAGCCACAGCAGGAGCTCGGAAAGCTTGGCTCTTCAAATGTTCGAAAAAGGAGATGGGTGTGCAGCTGGAAAGCACGGCCTTTTACTTTTCCGGAAGGGTTCACTTTCTGCATGTGACTCTTCTTGAAGAGGTCTGAGCACTGGGTCTAGGAAATGTGAGGTAACAAGGACCCTTTAAATCAGGTGTCCCCAAACTACGGCCCGTGGGCTGAATGCGGCCCCCTGAGGCCATTTATCCGGCCCCCGCCGCAGGTCCAGAAGGAGCACTTCTTTCATTGGTGGTCAGTGAGAGGAACATAGTTCCCATTGAAATACTGGTCAGTTTGTTGATTTAAATTTACTTGTTCTTTATTTTAAATATTGTATTTGTTCCCATTTTGTTTTTTTTACTTTAAAATAAGATATGTGCAGTGTGCATAGGGATTTGTTCATAGTTTTTTTTATAGTCCGGCCCTCCAACAGTCTGAGGGACAGTGAACTGGCCCCCTGTGTAAAAAGTTTGGGGATCCCTGCTTTAAATGATGACTGTGCCTTGGCTGTCTTCTCAAATGAGCATTCTGGGGGTTCTGACAGAGCCTGAGCACAGAAGGGGCTTTTCCCATGGGGCTGGCCTAGCAGGTGTCCTGTGCAGGTTCAGAGGGCGGCCAGGCTCCAGTGGCTGTGTTGCTTCTCTGTCTAAAGAAAACGATCTGGGACAGTGCTCGCTGTCTCCTGCTGGGCATGTAAGTTCTGCTGCAGTCACAGCAGCAAACTTTAAATTGCTACTTTTCATAAATAATACACACTTATCAAAATGTTTTGAAAATACATATAACTGAAGAAGAGAAGTCAAAACAAAAAAGTAATCCCATCACCCAGAGAGAATCACTGTTAACACTTGCTGTGGGTTTTTTCGGGGTTTTCTTGGTGCCTCCTGCCATTCTGTTGGTGAATGTTTTTGAGGATTCCGGGGAATGAGGGAGGGGGGTCCACTGCCCATGACTGCTTGCTGCTCTTGTCCTAAACTGTTTGCCCCAGCTGCCCCTGGCAGCCCCCTCTTACAATCTATCATCGCTCTTGTTAGCTGTTCCAGCTTTTTTGTTCACTTTATTTCAACCATGAGCTAGCTGGCTCCTCCTCCTTCATTTCCCACAGGAGAGTTAACACAAGTCTCTTGGAGAGTGACCTGAATCAAAGGGTTTGAGTGAAATGGGATTTTAACACGGCAAAGGGTATCACACGTCATTCTTCCTTCCCCAAGGACTTTTTATTGCCTCCTTGCTTGGTCCAAGACCCTGGTTGGCCCTGCTCTGTCTCTCTAAACTCTTCTCCCATCTTCCCCCTCCTTGGCTGTCTCACATTCCCCAAAACTCCGTTCTCTTGAGTTGCTAAGGAGTCACTCTAGAATTCCTATGACTTTGTTATGCTAGGTGATTTAGTTCCTTTTATGTCTGTACCTCTCACGTAGAGACTAGTCCAAGTCCTTTCCTTCTATAGCCCAAAGGCTGCTGAGAATTTTCTAAATCAGATGGCTATCCCTCTAGAAGACAAGTAGTGGGAATTTCATTTTATCTTATTTCACTTCATTTCAGTTTATTTATTTTCTCTTTCCTCTAAAACAAATTTTTAATAAATATTCTTTCAGCTAAATGGGAGTGAGGTGGGCTGTCTGTACAACCCTCAATCATACTGTTAGGCTTATGTCTTAGCAGTGATAGACTAGGTCAGGAAATAGAAACAAGTTCAAGGCTATTGGTTCATTCTGCCGAATTGCTATCCAGAAAGTGGTGCTATCTCATACTCCCTCCAGCACTACCATGTGACAGTCTGCTTCTGCCTACCCTGGCCAGCTTTGGGTATAATATATTTTAGAGGTGGAGAGAAGTAGCCATTTTTGATGGATGAAATTCACACCCACGTGTTGATGTAATTTTGAAAACAGTTTCTGAGCCGTGTGTGGGCATAGCCTGGGAAGCAGGAGCCCTCTGTGGTAACCCCACGTCACCTCTTTGACATCAAGCTTCCAAATGGAATCTTAAGTTCTGCACAGCCGTTTATCAAAGGGTTTTCAAATGTCACTTTCCAATTTGCATTGGACCTTTCTTACATATTAATGTGATTCTGTTGCTAATGTATATATTTTTGCTGCTGCACCTAAATTTGCATTGGAAACTCTAAATGAGGCTGTAGAGTGAGCCAGCTCTCTGGGGAAAAATGATCCAGTTGCTTCCCCTTGTGGTCGGTTCATGAGGATGTCCTCAAAGGTATCACAGAAAAGTCAGAATCCGCTCAAGCAGTCCACTCTCAGGCCCCGCCTTCTCTGGTGCGCAGCTCAGCTCTAGCCCAATGCTTGACCACTATGTCCTCATGCTCTGGGCAAGGCTACATTGATTTTTTTGGTTTCTCTTTGTTTAATGAAACTGTGTTGGAAGGATTTGGCCCCTTGCTTTGCCTAGATGTTTTGTCCATGGGGGGCTCCAGGGCCCAGAACTAAGTTAGGCGTTCCTGCAGAGGCGACATGCAAGGCAGGGAGAGCCAGATGGCCAAGCCAAGTCCAAGTGCTTTGGGAACACTGTTCCCGGTATCTGATGCCTTCACTGTATCCTCCTGGGGCCCGCAATGGGTGTCTCCGAGCATCACCGCACTGCCAGGGCCTCGGACTCTGAGTGCACAGGGTTTGCACGCTAAAGAAAACTTCTGGAATGTTGCCTGCTGCCCATTCTATTGGCCTCTGCTCTGTTCCTTCCCTTCCCAGGCTTGAACTTGAAGACAAAGTCACTCCCATTTGGACGTTAGAAACTTCTTTAGAGGTTTTGGAAGGGGAGAATTTGACCCTCTGACCTGAAGCCCAGTGTGATGGCTTGACCTTACTAGCTGGGCATAGGGCTCCCTTGCTGGCGTCAGTATTACCTTGACCTTTTAAACTGGCTACCCCCAGCCCCAGTCATGCACTGAGATGCCACTAACCCTCAAGGGGAGCCGCAGTCCCTCAGGATGACAGCAGCGGGGCAGGTATCCTGGACTCTTCTTGTTCACCCCTGGCCCGTTCTTCTGCCAAACCTCATTTTTTGCCCCATTCTGAATCCTTGGCTCCACACCCTGATTTTGGTTCTATATCTTGAGATCTTGAACTTGGTATCTGTGCCTTGTCCTCCGGGCCTCTGGATCTCAGCTCTCCCTGGGACTCTGATATGCATCCGCTGCTCTGCTTCTCAGGCTTCAACGTACTGCAAGTAGGAATTCCTGTCCGAGTTCAGGCCTGTGCCCCTCAGTCAGGGCTCCTGCAGGGCCAGCACAGGGCTCTCTTCTCCTCATGTGCATGAGTGCTTAGTGGGTATACTGTGGAGAGGAGAAAATGAATGGAACTCTTAAGCTTTGTGTCAGAGAAGCTGAACCCAGTCTGTAGCAGGGCAGTAATTAGCTGGTCTTGCATCTGTTCTCAAATGTGCAGTCAATTCATGAAGACAGGGTCAGATGAGCCCATCTCTTCTTCCCACACCACCTGTCAGACCACACACCCTACCACAGGGCACCATCTAAGCTTTTGGAATTGCTTGACCTTGGGCCCAGGGCTTGCTTCTGCCTGCCCAAGCCCTACTCAGCAGGAGCACCAAACCTCTTCACCATCAACATCCTGAACCCACTCTGACCAGGAGCAGAAGGGCATTGGAGACCTCAGGCACTCTCTCAAGTGAAGGGAGGAGTGTTTGAGCTTCTGTCATCAGTGTGCAGTTCCTGGAGAAGGACTTCCGGCTCCTCATCTCTGACTATGCTCTGCCTACAGCACCATCCTCAGCCTATAGCACCATCCTCAGCCCACAGCCACTGGAGCTAGTATTTTCTGGTTTGTCCCTCATTCTCCCTAGGAATCAAGACTGTGTTGGTTTTGCTAGGGCTTCTATAAGTTACCGCAAACTGGCTGGTTTAAAATAATAGAATCTATTCTCTCACCATGTGGAGGCCAAAGTCCAAAATCCAGAGGTCGAAAATGTTGGCTTCTTCCTGAAGCTCTAAGGGAGATGTCTCTCTCCTCTCCGGCAGTATTTGGTGTTCCATGGCTTCTTGTCACATGGCTCTAATATCTGCCTCTGTCATCACACCACCTTGACTATATCTCATCTCTCCTTTTGTGAGTTTATAAGGACATCAGTCACTGGATTTAGGGCCCACCCAGTAGCTCAACCGACAGATCACTACCCTGAACTGCAGCTGACATGGCTGTGTTCTCATCCTTCTCCAGTTTCTCCAGGAGCTGGACCTTGTCCCCAGGACTCTGGGACCCTTGCTGATTCCCTGCTGAGCCTGGGACCCTGGATGATCTTGTTTAGCTCTAAGCATAACTCATGTCTGAGCTCTCCAGATATGCCCTCTCTACTTGTTGACCAAATTCTTTGCTCTACCTGAAATATCGGAATTAAAACCAGAGTTCATTGTATCTCATGAAACATAGAATATGGGCTCTAGACTCTGGCCACACCAGGACAGTGACTGAGGGGAGAGGGCATAAGCTTTGAAGAAAATCTTGGGTCTTGGATTCGAGACTCAGTCCTTGTATGAAGGGTTCACTCAACATTTCTGAGTTTTAGATTCCTCAGGTGACAGGAGGGCTTGGACCCTAATGTGGTGGCTGAAAGAAATCGGTGAGAGTGTAAGGGGTCTAGGACTAGTGTTGGCACAGGCTATTCTTTCTTTACTCTTCTGCCTGCTCACCTTCTAGGGTGAAGGTCTTGCCTTTACATAGACAAGAAGTGGCATCCCGACAATGTGGTAGTATTGCAATGTGGTAACATAGCAGAGTTATGCTGGAGAGGAAAAGCTATCCCCTTCCCCTCCCCTCCTTCCTCCTAGTATATAGAACTACAAGCCTTTGATCCAGGACCCTGGGATTCAACAGTGAGGTGAAAAGCCTGAGGGGGTTGTGGGAAAGAGGAGGAAGAGAAGCAACACTCAACATCTACCCGAGACGAATTCTGTATGAAGCGTCCACTCTTGTAATAGGCTGCATTTGCAGAACTTTCCAGAATTTGCAGGTACAACTGTGGTGTTGTGGATAGGAAGTACTCAATCAGTGTTGATTTTCTCTCCTCCTAAAACCAATGCTCTCAGTCCTAGCTTCCCCCTGTGTACACCAAGCCACCACTAAGTCAAAACCTGCCTCTTGACCCAAGGATGGCACACAAATCGAATATCCCCACCATTCCCTGTGTTCTCCCCATGAATGAGTTTATCCTGTGCCCTGGGTGTCAACCTCAAAGCCATGTGGTCTTGACTGGCCAGAAAGAAGGTTTAATGCAATCCCAATTCAGAACTGGGCTGATACCTGCCGGAGGGGCTAGAGCTGGGAGTGGGGTGGGGTGGATGGGAATGGGGGATAGAGTGAGGTGTGTTTAAGGGTAGTCATGGATTAGTTTAATTAAGTTGGAGTCTACTTCTGTTTATGAGTATCACACAGGGCAGATTTCTAATCTTTTCTATTCCAAAGCAAAATACAGAACTGAAAAATCTTATCATTTTCTGACAGTCACTGGATTTCTGTGTAGGGTTGGGTTTAGTTTAAACAACTCACAGTTGACAATGAATATACACACAAGTGTTAATTAAGGCTTCTGTTTATCTTTCCATTCCATTTCCTGTATTAGGCCACATTTGGTCTTGTTAGTATACCCCTCCGTGGCCAACCCTGAGCTCCTGCTGGCTTGTCCCCAGGTTGTCCTCCGCAACCTCCCTATATTATTCAGAGATTTAATGACATACGGCTGAGCTCAGGTCAGCCTTTCCTCACCAGGGAGAGAGTACCCACTGACACAGCCCTCTGAATAATTAACCGAGTTCTGTCAAGGGCCTTTTTTTGTGGATAGATGGAGTAAAAAGAGCATGTAGCCCTTTAAACATTCTTAATTGAGCTAAATGAAATACCAGACTCCTTAGCAACAGGCTGGGCCTCAAAGCCAGCCTTGTGGCATATTACAGTGTACTCTGTGTTTGTGTGTTTGAAATGGCATTGATCTGTCTGGGGCACGCGTTAGAGCACATAGCCACATTCTTCCCTGGCACAGTCAGATTAGGGTAGAGCTCAGAGGAATCTCCTTCTAGATGAGTTGGGATTCTACTATTCAGGGAGTTAGGCCAGTTGCTGCCATACAAGGGATACAAGATGTTCATGTAGTCATAGTGATAGATGTGATGTTGAAAACATTTATTAATAGGGACCGCACAGCCTCCAACCAATTGGAAAAAACAATAGCCATAAATAACAGATAGAGCTATTCTGGTGGGTACTAACTAAATTTCAGCCATGGAAAAAGATAGCTTGCAAAGAGCTTCACATATATTTCCCCATTTGATCATAGCCACAATCCTATTAGATGAGTCTGGATACTTTTCTAATTATAGAGATGAGGAAACTGAGGTTCGGAGAGGTTATGTGTCTTCCCCAAGGCCATACAGCTAGTGCCAAAGCTGAGAGCCAGGCACCCTTCTTGTTCTTTTTACTATGTTACTTGTGCCACCAGGTCCAGGAAGATCCAGCTTGGGGCTGGGCTGCCAACTGGCAATCCCCGGGCAAAGGTGAGAGTGAAGGCAGGAGAGGAGGGCGGCCATGCTCTGGGATTTGTAGTCCATCAGGATGGAGCCAAGAGCCAAGTGAAGACCGTTTTGTGCCCTGTGCTTGCAAAGCCCTGTGATCCTACAGGAGGCTCAGAGAAAGAGAGGATGATGCCAAGTAAACATAGAGAGGAACACTCCTGGAGGACAAGACATGGGTATTCATTTGGAAGGAGATCCCGGGAAGTATGAAGAGGAATTAGGACAAGTTAGATATGGAAGGAGAAGACCTATTAAACTGAATACCCACAAATGAGTCACCACTGTGAGCAGCCAAGCTCAATCCCCTGGGGGCTTTCTGAAAACCATGTGGCTGGCCCTTGCCTCAGAATTATGCCAATGGAAGATGGTGAATGGGGAGGGAAGTTTAGGGAAGGTTTGGAGCATGTGTCTAGCCACTTCCATCCCCACTCCAGTTATTAACTTCTCTGGACTTCACAGCTGTGCCTAGTGATTCAGAGAGTCCAGCAAGGCAGAGAAGAGAGGCTGAGTGTTGGGAGTGAGGGCTGAGAGCTGTCTTCCCAACTCAGATGAATTCAGGTGGGCTGGAGGGAAGTGAGATGGGGCATCCTCAGCATCGGCCATGCCCACGGATCCCACAGGATGGCAGAAAACAGGAAACGGGTTTTCACCATTGGGGGCTGGCTTTCTCCATGTGAAAGAAGAAGGTTGGGATGTTTCAGCCCTGATATCCAAGCCCAGTGCTCAATTTCCTGGGAAACTCAGGAAGAGTGTTCCTTTTTTCTACAGCTACAAAATGTTAATGTCTGGAATTTCTACCACTCATCTTCTGACTTATTTGGAAGCCCCTGGAGCCTCTGTGGTTGGAGGAGACTTGCTTGTGGCCTTAGTGAAAAATACCAGCCTTCCCCCAAGGCTGACTGTCTCTTCTCCCCCATTACCCCTACCCTCACACAATCTGTAACTGGCACCTTCGCCCTGCCAGAGGGCCTAGTGGGGAACATCTGACAGATATAGAATGTTTTAATTTTGGAAACCATTGATCTAGAGCACATTAACAAATGGCACCTGTCGGTCCCAACGTTGTTTGCCATCCATCTTGTCTTATCTGAGCACCGACTGCATTTAGATTGGAGATATGTCAGTTTTTAGGGACAGATTGGGTTCAGGCACCCCCGCCCCACAGCCAAGAAGAATTGTCCCTCCAGCCTGTTAATAATAGGAGCAGTGCCTCTGGGAATGAAAAGGGGTCAAGGGTAGGAGAAAGTAGCAGGGAATTTCTTGGAAGTGGCTAAGAAAAAGGTCTCTTGGCCTCCACAATAAGGGGTAGTCTTCAGGTACCCTTGAGTGGTTAGCTAAGGAGAGACTGGACTGTTACCCCTTACAGACATCAATAAGCAGCTTAATTTATATGGTAAGTGCTGGGCTAGGGGTTCATCATGGGGAGTTTGCCTTTGCCCCTCTGCGGGAGCCTGGACATGTGGTTTGCCTTTTTTTTTCCTTTCATCACACCACTTGTAAAACAAGCAGAGAAGTCTCTGCCCTGCTGCATTGCATTAAGCTGCTGCACAGAGCTGAGGATGGCAGTGCTAAGGAAAGTTGAAGGAACCATGGGGATGTCTTTTATTTATACATCAATGCGGTAGAGTCAAAGTCAAGAAAACCTCTGTGGCTGGGCGAGGCTGGGCGGAGGGATTCACCTATAGCTCTGGGATAGCATCGGTGATGCTATCTTACCTGAATAAAGACAGAAGGAGCAGGCAGAAGGGATGGGGTTCCAGCACAGAAACTGGGCTTCAGAGAGAAGGATTGTAATCTTAAACCCAGCTCTGCCCTACAGACAGGTCTTCTGGTTTGGGGGAAGGACAATTCCTGGGTCTTAGTGAAAATAATCGTCCATACTTCCTAATATTTCCCTGGCCTTCTTCTGACACACCAAGCACACCTCTGCAGAATGTTTTGCTGTCCTCAGTGCTATGAAGGACTGTCCTGGTATAGTGAGCACCAGTTGGTTTTGCCACCTGGCATTGTGGTCCCCATATCCAATTTTCCTCTCTTTCACCTGCTTTCAGCCCTGTGCTTTGGCTGATGCATTGAGTCTTGGTTTAGAGATGAAAGATCCCTAGATTTCTAGGTGATCTAGGACTCAGCCAATCAGAATACAACATTCTCTTTTGGCCACAGGAATTAAGTCAAGGATAGCTATCTAAATAGAGCCCAGAAAATGCAATGAGGTGCTTCCAGAAGGAAATCTTTCATTTCACCCCCATGTGCAGCCAAAGATGGAAGAGGACAGACCCCAGCAAGGAGAAAAACTGAGTCGCATTGATACCATCTGAGCCCTGAATCCAGTTGTACCTGAAACCAGACTCATCCCTGGAACTCTGAGAGTTAAAAACCAATAAATTCCTTTTGTGTTCTGAGTCATTTTGAATTAGGATTTGTCTCTTATTATTACCTAAAGGGTATCAACTGAAATACCTGGACAAGGGGGAACAGCACTCTGGTCACCTTTATAGATAGTGCAGTTGGCACCCTTACTTTGCACCAGTATCTTTTAAGCCTGGATTGTGTGAGTTGGCCCTGAAAGTCTGATTATTTTGGGGTGAACTGAGAAAGTACACCTCTAAACCTAGATGGCAGAAACTTGGCCAGGGCATAACCCACAAATGAGAGATTCTGCCTGAGTGACCACCTCTGGCACTAAATGACATCTCTGTGGTCACTGTGGGTGACATCTTATTTGTGTATCTTCCAACCCACCAACATGCCCCCACAAACTTTCTTCTTCATGATGAGGCTGGGAAAATGACAGATGCCATCTTTTCACTTTTCTATTTATTCAGGAGTTCTTTAATTCATTCAACAAATAAATGAACAGGGGACAGCGAACAATAAATCTAGTAAGTTGACTGAAGTAGTAGTAATATGCAAAGTATTGCATTTAACAACTAGTGTGGGCCCTGGCCGGTTGGCTCAGTGGTAGTGTCGGCCTGGCGTGCAGAAGTCCCGGGTTCGATTCCTGGCCAGGGCACACAGGAGAGGTGCCCGTCTGCTTCTCCACCCTTCCCTCTCTCCTTCCTCTCTGTCTCTCTCTTCCCCTCCCGCAGCTAAGGCTCCATTGGAGCAAAGATGGCCCGGGCGCTGGGGAGGGCTCTGTGGCCTCTGCCTCAGGTGCTAGAGTGGCTCTGGTCATGACATAGTGACGCCCAGGATGGGAAGAGAATCGCCCCCTGGTGGGCAGAGCGTTGCCCCTGGTGGGCGTGCCGGGTGGATCCCGGTCGGGCGCATGTGGGAGTCTGTCTGACTGTCTCTCCCCATTTCCAGCTTCAGAAAAATAAACAAACAAACAAACAAACAAAACAACAACCAGTGTGGTATACTGCTGAAGCTGTAGTTCCCAAAAGTGCTCATGTCAGGGCTTCTTTAGGGAATGCTGGTCCATGTCAGGGTTCCAAATGCCATCAGAGGCATTATCTTTCCCACCAGCGTTCTGGCCAAGAGCCATGGAGGCAAAAGAGTTGGCTGGCAAATGGCAAAGGGTCATCAGACGAGCTCAGAGATATCTCAGTATTTTAACAGCTTTATTGGTGAGTATTGGCTGCATTTCAGTTCTGAATTAAGACTAGATTTTTAAGGGCTTTGCATGCCAACTTGAGGGCTCTTTATTCCACCTTGAAGACAGTGGGAGTCATTGGGGGTATTAGGAAGGAGTCAGACATGACTAGATTTGTGATTTAGAAACACATTTCTTTTTTTCTTCTTCCTCTTTTCCAAGTGAGAAGAGGGGAGACAGTAAGACAGATTCCTTCATGTGCCTTGTCTGGGATCCACCCAGCAACTCCCATCTGGGGTTAACGCTTTGCTCATCTGGGGCCATGCTCGCAACTGAGCTACTTTTAGCACATGAGGCAGAGGCTCCATGGAGCTATTCTCAGCGCCTAGGGCCAATGTGCTTGAACCAATTGAGACATGGATGCGGGAGGGGAAGAGAGAGAGAGAGAGAGAGAGAGAGAGAAAGAGAGAAGGAGAGAGAAGGAGGAGAAGCAGATGATTGTTTCTCCTCTGTGCCCTGACCAGAAATTGAATTTGGGACATCCACATGCTGGGCTGATACTCTACCACCAGTGGTAGTCAACCTGGTCCCTACCGCCCACTAGTGGGTGTTCCAGCTTTCATGGTGGGTGGTAGCAGAGCAACCAAAGTATAAATAAAAAGATAGATTTAACTATAGTAAGTTGTTTTATAAAGATTTATTCTGCCAAACTTAGCGAAAATCCGACATAAAGTACTTGGTAAGTAATTATTATTATATGCTTTAACTTGCTATGACTCTGCTTTATAAATTTTATAAAGTTAAGTTCCTTCCCTACTTTATAAATCACCATTACTGTGGAACCAATGGGCAGTTAGAAAATTTTACTACTAACAGAGATACAAAAGTGGGTGGTAGGTATAAAAAGGTTGACTACCCCTGGTCTACCACTGAGCCACTGGCCAGGGCCTAGAAACACATTTCTAATGACAGTCTGGATGATAACTGGATGAAGGACTAGAGACAGGCAACCAGAAAAAGAGGCTGGTGATAGTGGTCCAGGCAAAGATGGGGGTCCACATTAAGAGAATCTTTCCCCCTTTTATAGGTTACCAAACCAAGTGGCTTAGAAAGATTTGAGTTTGAGATGACATGTGTGGTTTAGTTAAGTTTCTATAAAACTTAATACTTTTTCTAAGATAGTGTGGAGTAAGAGCAGGCTGTTGTTGTTCATTTCCTATTTGTTGGTCAAATAAGTTTGTAAATATGATATATATGTTTGCTCACTTATAGTTTGCATTGGGTGTGGGGGACAGGCTGTAAGCAGGCAGGGTCGTTATAGCCTAAGGCTTAGTTTTAAGACTAAGCTTTTCCCCATACCCTTGACTGTTGCATGATCTGAGGTGGTGCACTCTCATGAGGAATCCCATTATGCCTCAGATGAGTAACTTTGTATCAGAGACTTTCTTGTTTGTATATTAGATTAAAGGTTTTGATTTCTACACTATAAAATGGGGCAGAGGAGCCCATGCTGGAGGAGAGCAGAGAAAGGCCACATGGAGGAGAGGAGAAGCAGCCAAGATAGTGGAGTGCTGAAGAAGAAGCCAGTTTGTGCAGAGAGAAGGAGATGGGGAACAGAGGTGAATAAGGCTGGTGGGGAAGAAACCTTTGATTCTAGGAAACTCGGATGAGTCAGTGGCTTTGGGAGCCCTGAATGGAAAGGGAAGTGTCTTCCCACCATGTGTATTTCTTGCCCACTGGGTGCAAGCTAGGATAAAGATGATGGCCCACTAGTTCTTGGCTTTGTTGTTTCATTACCCTCTGTCCGAGTCAAATGCGAACCTGCATGGGCCAGGTGGCTGTGATGGTGGCCATGGCTACTGGCCTTACACTATTGTATTTAAGAAGTTCCTGAACACTCCCGGAAAACCTGCCCTTGTAAGATATCATTCTTCATTCCTTAACTTGGATGTTCCACTGGGATTCTGAAAAGCTTCAATTCACTGATATATATATCAGGAGGAGCTGCTGAGCTGTTTAAGCTTCTACTATCTCTACTTGAAATGCTTGATATAAAGTTTTCTGAAGAATGCTTCTTCCTTTGCAGCTGTAGGGGAAGGCACGGAAGTGGCTTTGACCCTCAACTAATCACATCCCACCAGCAGACCCAATGTTAACTTCACAACTGGAAGTGGGTGGATCATCAACCTCCAGGAAGTTCACTCCTCAGACATTTTCTGAGTCCCTACTATGCACCGGACACTCTGCTCCTTTCACATCAGCAGTTCCCCAGACACTTCACCAACCTGTAGATGGAAGAGTCTGGGCAAACCCAATAGCCTTCTTTGGTTTCCCCTTCAGGCAAAGTCTACTCTGCACCTGGGCAGCGTCAGTGGCCAGGTCAATTTAGGAGCCCCAGGAATGGCTCTCTTTATGGTTCTTCCATTTCCCTGGGGGTCACTGTGAGACATCCAAAGACTATAGCTCCAAGAGGCCACAAGTTAAAGCAAGCACCAGCAAGGTAGGCCACCTCTGTCATTCTTGAGTGTCAGAGAGCAATACTCCTACCAAGATCCTTTCTACTGCACCTTGATGTCTTCTACTAAACTTGGAAGTAGTAATTATGAGGGCCCAAATCTGTCACCCATCCCAGACCAGACTTTGGCCTTGGGGATAGTTTTCCAATTAAGTATGCAATATGGTTCTCTGCTGATAATTCCCTTGCTGCTCCCAGGAAGCAAATTAAAGCTGCTTTTCACTGGAGAGCTTTTTTTGGGGAAAAAAAAATTTCTAAACTGGGCTCTTAAAGGAGACAACTAACTCTTATTTGTGTTACACATTCAAAAACTGCCAATGAATACAAAGCCAGAGACAGTTTTCCACATAGACTTTTGGGATAGCCTGTCTGATTTGGTGTGGTTGTGGGGAGGGGAGTTTGAAGGTAGAAGGGGAAATGGGGGGTGGGAATCCAAGGATAAGAAAAATATGAATCAAACTAAGGGAGAACCCCAATTGTCCTGACAACCAGCTTTGTGAATGGGCACAGAAGGGTTCAGCAACTTCCCTGCGGGCACCCAGAGACTCCCAGGTACCTGATGGGAAGAATCTGTCAGGATCCTGGGTCAGGGTGAACGCTAATAATAGCTAAACTTTCTGTTGTACTTATAATGTGCCAGGCACTATTCTATGTTCTTTGCACATATTAACTCTTTAAATCCTCACAACAACTCCATGAGATGAATGACATTACTATTATGATTTCTTTTTTCCCAGCTGAGAAAATTGAAGCAGAGAGAAGCTGAGTAATTTGCCCAAGTCACAGAGCTGGTGAAGGTTAAGTAGAGCCAGAGAATCAACTCCAGAGACTGTGCTGAGAACCTCTGTGTTAAGAAGGGGGCAGGGTTCCTGACCAGATAGCTCAGTTGGTTGGAAGGTCATCCTTATGTGCCAAGGTTGTGGTTTTGATCCCTGGTCAAGGCACATATAATGAATTGACCAATGAGTGAATAGATAAGTGGAACAACAAAGTGATGTTTCCCTCTCTCAAATCAATAATCACTCACTCAATCAATTAATCAAGAAGTAGACCCCACCCTGCACCAGCAGGAGGACCCAAGGTAAATTCCTGGGACCCTCATTTTTTCTTCTAGGCAATGAGGAAAGAGTGCAGAATGATGGGTTGTGGTAAAGGGTAAATGAGACCGCATGAGGGACAAGTGCTTTGCGGGCTCGAGGGCTCTGTACACACATCAGTGAGGCTGTTTGCCACGGACCAGCGTGTCTTGTAATTGTCCAGGTCCTGAGTGAGAATGGTGTGGAATGGAGAAATAAGCTCAGAGAAAAGAAGTATGAGGTCAGGAGGTCTCTGCAAGCTGATGGCAAGCCAGAGCAAAGCAAAAGCCACAACTGGCTTTATTATATAGTGCAGAGCCATAAGCAAATAAGGAAGTCTCCCATACAAAGTCACACATCTGAGACATATACAAGAATCCTCTTAAGGCATAAACAAGAATTCCCTGAAGGCATAAACAGAAATCCCCCCCCCATTATGCATAACTGAAATCAACCAACAGTTGAACAAAAGGTGAGAGGAAGGGCGTGTAAATTGCCTTTGGCAACTTAACCAAGCAGGTGAGGTGGAGGATGGGCAGCAAGGACTGTCAGCTACTGCCAGTCCCCCACTTCTCTGTCCCCCACAAATCTAATGGCAAGGACTCTGTCCGCTTGCAGCCTCCCACAGTTGTTTAGTTTGCTCTTGGACCGAGAGGAGGAGGGAAGGCTGAAAAATCAGCTTTTCCTTGGAGAACCCCAGAAACCTTTTCCAGCTGGCACCCCAGAAACTTTGGGATTCTAGGAGGCTGGAGAGGAGAAGAAGGAGGCAGGAAAGGACTTCCGGAGAGGAAATGGGCCTGGCAGCCGGCCCTCTTCACAGATGGAGTTGGAGTGCTCACCTCATGCCAGACTCCATCTGTGGGGCCCTCTTGGGGCCTCTGCACAGACCCCTGGGGCCCAGCAGGGGTGCTCCTGCAGCTAGCTGCTCTGGCTGTGGCCCTGCTCGCATGGCCCAGGGGTTTCCAGATACCGTCCACCCCGTTCCCTCTTCTCAAAACTACTCATCTCGCAAGGCCCAGCTCAAAGCTGAGTCCTTCATGGGTTTTCCAGACTATTTCCAAGGCTGAAGACAGCCGAGCGCCTTCGTGCCTCACAGCACTGTGTGATCTGCTCTCTCCCCTTTGTCTGGCAATGTGCATCTGTGTCCGGTGAGCTCACCGAGAGTGAGAACGTGCTTTCTTGCAGAGCAGGCCCTGGACACGTTTGTTGAATTGAACTGAGGAGCAGTTTGGGAGTGGCCAGAACTCTCAGCCCTACTGTGTGACCGTGCATTAGTCACAAAACCTGCCTGGGTCACAGTGTCCTTGTCTGATGAGGCGATGGTTGAACCAGATAATTTTGAGGGTCCCTCCAGCTTTACCTTCCCCATGTTGGAATGAAGTGCCACAACGTGGGAAATCCCGGGGCAGGGCAGGTCGGCCTGCGTGTCTGTGTCTGAGAGTCACACTCGCCTTCGCTGTGGTCTGGGTAGACAAGCCTACCTCCCCACCCCCTTCTTCATTGCCTGTCGGTTCTCCTGGGGGGGGGAGGGCAGGGCTCTGAGAAACCTTTAAGACGCCAAGTGGGTAGAATTAATTTACTTGACAAAAGGAGTTGGTTGCAATAAACTGCTTTGCCAAAGAGAGCATAATCACCTCTCTGATGTTTACCCCTCGCCAATAGCTGTCCTAAAATCCTTTCTGGGGCTGATCTGGCTCTGAATCTGAAGGGGAAAAAAATTAAAAACAAATTAGATGCAAGGATGATGAATTTGATGAAGGACAAAGATGCCTCAGGCTTTTCTTCCTATAGAGAGACTCAGGGAGTAGGGAGTGGGTAATGGGTCACACGCAGCCTGAAGAAGCCGCCAGAAGGAATCTAGGTGGTGACAGCTAGCTGCTCCCCACGGTCTCACTCCCAGGTTGTAGGAAAATGGGTTTCAAACCCAATTCCACCACACTTGCAGACATTTTTTACCGGCCAAGCAAACAACAGAAGAGTTTCCGCAGTGGCTCTGTGAGCTCAGTAAACCCAGCCTCCTCCCCTTTTAGACCCAACCACACCTGCACGACGGGATGAAGCAGGCACAACCAAACCCCAGACATGGGATTCTGTGCTTCTTGTCAACATTAAACAACAGCAAGACCTAGAATCCATGCCTTAAAGGTCAGGGGCACAGACCTCCCTGGATTCTTACGTCCTGTTCAGGCAAAGGCGAGTATTGTTTTCAAAGTATTTTCAGCCAGTCCACATATCTGAATGCCTCCTTTCACCAATGCAAGCTCATTTCTGATACACATCTTGCTAGTCAACAAGCTACTATTTTCACCAATAAAACCCATTTTTGATATGCAACACACTAATTTTCAGAATGTCAGCTGTTGATTGAAATATAAAAACCAGAAGGGCTTATCTGGTGGCTTCCGACATGTGGGCCTCCCCTTGAGCATGTGTTAGCTGATGACTCCTGGTCTGTGAATCCTCTATTAGGGCAAAAACCCTGGAAATTGAGTTTCCCTCGATGCTGAAGTATTTGAAAGTAAATTATGGCCATCATAACAAGAAACCACAGAAGAGAAACCCTGTGACCTGCAAATCAGTGAATTAGAAGAGAGGAATTTACTAAACCTTATCTCATATGCAGGTTCTATTCCTGCATTCGGTCACTGAGTCTAAGTCCAGGTCATGACCCCTGACCGTCATTACTAGTTGACCTCTCTCTGACCTTGACCACAGAGAGAGCCATCTCTCTCTCCAGAGCCTGGAACCCAAGCCACTTTAACCGCGGCCATGCAGGAGGCTGGCACAGACCTTAGGACAATGAATGGTCATAACTATTCAGGTCACAGGACGAGCCTTCAAGCCTGAGAGTTCCTGTCAGAAATTTAGTTTGGTTTGCATTTTGTCAGGTGCCTTCCTGGGAGAGATGTGGATTTCTACCTCCTCACTACACAGACCACTAATTTAGGCTGCCGGGAGTTATTTTGTGAGGAGCTTTTGCTTTCTATAAACATATTGCTTAGATTTTTTGGTACATTTGGGGACTCAGAGTCAGTTTAGCATTTTAAAGAAGCTAAAGAATATGTAAAGCATCCTAGTAAAAATATAGTTAGAGTCTAGGCAGGAGTATAATCATTACATTAATGCATCAGCTCGTATTCCCAAAGGCGCTTTTGCTTATGTGAAATCCTTCCCCCTCTGGTTACGGTTCTCAGGATCTCTTTCTCTCTCTCTTTTTTTTTTTTTTGGAATTTCAGAGTCAGGTTTTTGAATTTTCATCACTGTTTTATTTATGAAGCAAGGCATAATTCAGACAGTACAGTGAACAAGTCCTGAGCTTTGGACTCAGATGCCCCGGGTGCCTACCACCACTCTGCTCTGGAACAGCTGTGTGACCGTGGGTTCTTTGCTTTAACCTCTCTGAGCTTTGGGGTCTGCATTAGCAAAATGGGGATAATAAAGGTTATCCTATTGGGGGTCATGGATGAGTAAACCAATTTGTGTTTGTAAAGTACTTTTCATTTGGTAAGTGCCCAGTTAAGGTAGTTGCTAGTAGTCAGGGTCAACCCAGCAAAGTGGCTGTGTGTGGACACAGCATAAGGAAGGCTTGCATTAGGTGTGGTGAGTGCCTATGTTCTGAAGAATAATTATTTTTGAGCCTCAGTGGACCTCTGGCCTGGCTGCGGGGGGTGGAGGGGCCTCAGGCGAAGGGTACAGTGCATTTAACATTTGGTCATCAGGGCCTCTGGCTCTGGGCTCTACTCAATAGGATCCAGAGCTGGAGTCGGGGGAGCCAGAAGTGGGCTAGAACAACAAGCTTCGGAGGAAGGCTGATGATTTCCCACGGTGCTTCTCAGATTGCTCTCAGCCTCTGACTCCCCTGAGGCTCTCATAAAGCTGATTTAGATTCAGTAAGTCTGGAGCAAGACTTGAGAATCCGCGTTTCTCACAAGCTCCCAGATGATGTTAATGTTGCCGACCCATGGACCAAACCTTGAATAACAAAGTTCTAGAGCAGAGGAACTCAGCCCTGGTTACACATTATAGTCACTTGAAGGGCTTAAAAAAAACCCCACATCTTAAAAAATACCTTCACAGTAACAGCTAGGTTAGTGTTTGATTGAAACATTGGCCGATGTACCTTAGCCAAGTTGACATATAAAATGAATCATCACGCTTTCCAGTGGGTTCATCCCCGTGGTTACAGAAAGCCAGTGCCTTCGAGGGAGTGTGTGTTTGCCAGTGTGTCTGTACACACAGACGTGTACTGGTGTCCAGTGTCTAAACTGGGTGTTCAATGGGGACAGGAAGACACTCCTTCTCCTTCACCCCTGCCCGAGTTCAGATCTCTGTCACCCAATGCCTGGACCATTGCCACAGTGTCCTAACCATTGCTTCCAGGTTCTTTTTCTACCACAGTTGTGAGCCAGAGAGCTCTTCTTAAAAAGACAAATCTAATTAGCTCACTCTGTCTTCCTGTTTCAAGTGCTGGTTACCTATTGGATCCCCTTTGGGTTGATGATCAACATCACATTCTCTCTTTCTACCCATGGGACTAGCAGAGGGGATGAGGCTAATAGAAGCAATAGCTTGAAGGTTTAGAACACTTACTACATGTCAAGCTTCGCATGGATTATTTTATTGAATTTTTACAACTCTGAGAGGCAAGTCCTTTTATTATCCCTACTTTGCCAGTGAGAAAACCGAGGCTCAGGAAAGGTTACACAGCTGGGAGGGGCAGAGCCGGGGCTTAAACTGACTCGAATCCACCCTCAACCCCCACACTACACTGCCTCCTGGGAACATACCATTTGGTTGAACAGTTTGGTGGAAAAGCACTTTGTTTAAATCAAATTGATTTGGAGCATAATTTGATTTAAAAATAATCTATCCTCTTTTACCATTTACAAGTAATGTCGATGCATAATGAGATTCCTTCTAATTTGTTTATTTTTAATTGAGATATAATTCACGTATCATAAATTTATCATTTTAAAGTAGACAATTCAGTGGTTTTTAGTATAGTCATCAAGTGGTACCAACATCACCAAGCACTATTTAACTTCAGAACTTTCCTGTCACCCCCCAAAAAGAAACCACATACACATTAGCAATCACTTCCTACCGCCCCTCACTCCAGCCTCTAGCAATAACTAATCTATTTTCTGTCACTATGAATTTGCCTATGCTGGACATTCCATATAAATGTAATCATGCATTATGTAGCATTTTGTGTCACTTCTTTCACTTGGCATGTTTCAAGTTTTTCCAAGTTGTAGCGTGTATATAGTACATCATACCTTTTAATGGCTGGATAATATTTTTTGTATGGGAAGCTGAATAATGACTCCCAAAGATATCCATGACCTAAACCCTAATCCCTGGCGCATTATTTTATATAGCAAAGGGGACTTTACAGATGTCATTTTTACAGAGTAAAAATTTTGAGGTGCGAAAATTATCCTGGATTATCCGGGCAACTGTGATGATAAAAGCAGAGACTGGAGTGTTACACTTCAAAGATAAAGAAAGGGGTCACAAGCCAAGGAATACAGGTGGGCACTAGAAGCTGAATAGGCGAGGAAATAGACCGTTCCTTCAGAATGCCCAGAAGGAACCTGCCCTGCCAATATTTTGACACCAGCCAGTGAAATAGATTAAGGGCTTCTGGCCTCCAGAACTGTAAAAGAACACATTTGTTTTGTTTCAAGCCACCAAGTTTCTGGTAATTTGTTACATCAGTCAGAATAAACTAATAATACGGATATAGCACACTTTGTTTATCCATTCATCAGTTGATGGACATTCATTTTCCCCCCCATTTTTTTGGCTTCATGAATAATGCTGCTGTGAAAATTCATGTACAGATTTTGTGTGGATGTATTTTTCAATTCTCTTGATTAGGGTCATACAGTAACTCTCTGCTTAACTAGCTGAGATTTGTTTTGCAGACCTCTGCACATCCTGAGAGACCAGTGAAGGGTTTCAAATAGGGCAAGCTGATTATCAAGCAGGACCCTGGGGATGGCAGGCTGTCTAGAAGTTCCAAAGAGCATTTCTAAGACTCAAGCTGCCACCCCAGGCATATACAGCCCTTTCAGAGTGCCAAGGGAAATGGAGTTGCAATTATTCTTTGGTATGAATTTGTTTGCAAATAGAAGCAGGTATGCTATTTCCTAAAAACACTTGCTGCAACAGTATAAATATGACCAATTTGGTAAAAATAAGCCACTAAGAATTTCATAGGACTTTCATGACAGGAACTGATAAGGGTTGTGTTTGTCAAATGGATTCAGTGTTGCCTGAGTAACTTCTGTGAGCCTCGAGCCAGGCCCTGGGGTTGAGCTCTTTTATATTGGTTTTTGGAGTTAGTTTTCACTTTCCTGTTGCAGAAGCATTACTTTCCTCCATGTGTTACAATGGAGGATGACGTGGAGGCCGAGAGAGGGGAAGTGTTGGCCCAGTCACAGAGCTTTTATGTGATGATGGAGACAATTCAGATCAGATCTGTCTATCTTGAATTACTTTCATTTCAATGGAAAAGGTGTTTGTTTGGGTTTATAAGTGTGCACACTGAGAGGCCTCCAACAGTCACTTGATCTAAAACTTCTTTGGGTCACTTTTCAGTGGGAAGTCCTCATGAGGAAAATGAGGTAGAGACAAATGTTTTATAACTCCTCATAGGAACTGAGCAGGACAGAGGTATTAAAAAACCTTGTGGTGGTTTTGTTTTGTTGTTTTGTACTTTTTGTTTCTTGAGCATCTGCTACAAGCCGAGCTTCTCTCTTGGTCCTCAGAGCATCCTTTTGAAGTAGTTATTACCTCCATATTTTGGACCAGGGCAAGGGATAAGGAGAGCTTATATCCCCAAGGTGATTCAGCTGGTAAATACAAAAGCCAGGATCTGAAAATAATCTTACCACTTTTTGCTTTGGAAACTGAGACTCAGAAAGAATTAGGATTTTTCTATCTGGGGAAACATGGTGAGTGAAATGAGAGAACAGAAAGGTCTAAGCAAATGCCCCGGAAGCCTATAGTGGTGTGAGTTTGGGAAGGAGATGGAGCCACACCAAGCCCGGGTGACCAGAGAGACTCACTGGGACCAGCACTGAAGGTCAGGCCCAGAAGGGGAGCGCAGCCTGGCAGGCCGTTGCAGGGGTGTGGGAAGCGCAGGAATGGAGGACCACACCTGTCCGTGACCAGAGAGACTCACTGGTCCAGCACTGAAGGTCAGGCCCAGAAGGGGAGCGCAGCCTGGCAGGCCGTTGCAGGGGTGTGGGAAGCGCAGGAATGGAGGCCCACACCTGTCCACCACTCACCGTGGGACACATTGGGGCCAGTGAGTGAATCGGAGCCTGAGTCTTTCTATTTAAAATGGGGATAAGAGGTCCTGTGAGAATTAGAAAGACAAGAAGTGACCCAGCAGTCTGTACTCAGGAGGCCCTGGAGGCTCTTCTGAGGCATCTGAGGCACCAGAGGCCCGAGCGTTTTCTTTTTTCAGTCAGTGCTGACAGGCTGAGTTCTCCCTCATGGCCGCGGGCCGGTAGGTCATTGGCAGCAGGACTTAGGGTGAGTGTTCAGCTCTTGGGCAAAGAGCTTCGCGGAGTCTGGAACTCTGATTCAGCGTTTCTTCAGCCGGCCTGCCCATGAGACTTGGGTAACAGAGATAGAGCAATCCCGCTGGCGGCTGCTTCCTTGTTGCTAAGTAACCAAATATTTGATAGTAAGTTCCTATTGATGAAGTTAATTGCAAAGGTTAATTGTCTTCTGAGAAGGGAAATGCTCCAGGAATGTATTTAAGAGCTGGTCTCTGAACTTCCGAGAGAACATGATTTAAAACAACAACAAAACAAATAAAAAACTATCTCAGGTGATGACGACATCAGGCATCAGCACTTGCTTCTTTCTGCTTTGTTCGTCCACAGAGCAGAAGTTTTCAAACTTAGCAAAGGAGCTAAGGGGACTCTTACAAGGAAACCAAATGGAAGAGATCAAGGATAGCTAATTTGGAGGGGGCAAGGTCAGGCCCACTCAGGACCACCCCCACTCAGAGCCCCTCCTTCAACCTGGTTCCCTTCACCCAGTGGCTTACCTGTTGTGCTAGCTGCTGGTTTTCTATTTGCCTCTCCTTTATTAGCCTGTGAAGTCCTTGAAAGGTAATGCTGTTCTATCTACCTCTGTGTCCCGAGTGCCCTGCATAAAACCTGATACAGTGCAAGTGAATAGTAAATGCATCTCTAACAAATGATAACCTTATCTGTCATGGACCAGGTTGGATCAGGTGAATGCAGCTAGAATATTGATTCAAACAATGGAGTGCCAATTTGTTCCAGTTGCAGGGTTCCGGGTCCCTAGCGAAGCAGGTCAGGGACATGAGACAAGAAGAAATAATATAACTTACTGGTTATTTGACCTTGGGCAGGGGCCTCCATTTCCTCATTTTTAAATGGGTATGATAAAGCCTACTTTGCCTCCCAGGGCTATTCTAAGAACTGGTGTTGATTATTTAAAGTATGAGGTCTCGTGCCTGGCGCAGAGCAGGAGCTCAAGATATGGCAGCTAGTTTCTTTGTAGTTGTTGTTTTCCAACAAGAGACTGAAGTGGTCGCTGTGGGACAGGCTGCTTCAAACAGAAAAGCAACTCTGATGTCCTGTAACGCCCAGAGGGTTCCTAGGACCGGAGAGCACCAAACCCCGGGGCAGGTGGCGGTGGGTGCAAACCAGTGGGCTGCCTCTCTCCAAACCTCCTCCATTTACAAGTGAGGATTGAAGAGGGGTTTCCTTCCAAGAAGATCAGGGCTGTGAGTGGTGCTAGTGCTGGGGTAACGATGTGGAGATGTGCTATTGGTTCTGTCTCACCATCACCCATGGCGACCACTGTGCAGATGGCAGCATCGCAGAGCTGAGGGGTCATTCCTTCAGAAGTGGCATCCACGTAGGTCTGCCATGTGTTTCCTCATTCCTTCAGCCAGACCAGGCTTAGGGAGCCCCCAACATGTGCGGAGATGAGGGGGTACAGAGGTAAAAGACATGAGTCCTGCTTCAAGGAGCTCATAGTCTGACGCAAGGGCTGGCAAACTTTTTAAATAAAGGGCCAGCTTGTAAATATTTTTAGCTTATAGACCAGATGGTCTCTGTTGCAATTACTCCACTCTGCCATTGTAATGTGAAAGCAGCCGTAGACAATATACCAACGAATAGCATGCCTGTAACAATTAAAGTTGACTTAGAGAACTAGGTGTGGCCCCAGGGCTGTAGTTTGCTAGCCCCTTAAAGAAAGACAAGTGCTAAGCAGATCCTTACAGAACAGTGTAGTTAGTGTCACTGGCAGATGTCACACGGTGCGGCAGGGACCCAGACACGGGAAACAATTATTTTTTGCTTGAGAAACTTCTGAAGAAATCAGCTGGTACCTTCGGGGAAGTCATTCTCTACTCTTGGTTTCTTCAGTAGGATATTAACATTACAGAGATCACAGGGTAAATATGAGGGTTTATACACCTAACATACTGTCTGGTCATAGCTATTTCCATACACCAACTCAATAAATGTTAACAATAATAGCAGCTAATGTTTTGCGGGGCCTTTTGTCTACTGGGCACTCTTTCATGCATGTTATATATGTATATCACGTCATTTAAACCTCCTAACTACACTATGAGAGATCTATAGTCAATTACTTCCATTTTACATATAAGAAAATTAAGGCACATAGAGATGAAATAATTTACTTAGTAAGGTCAGAGCCAGGATTCAAAGGTAGGTTCCAGAGCCAGAACTCTGACCACTATACCCACAATTACCATTGAGAGTATATTTTTGGTCCTAGTCAAGCCAGGAAGGACAACTTCTGGGAAACAGGCCTGTTTTTGTGGACAGAGAGTTAGAGGCTTCACTGCCTATCCTCTGGCAACAGAGCCTGAGCCCCAGTGTCTGGGTGTGGCCAGACATGAGTGATGCTAACACCCTGTTAGCATGACTGCAAGGGGTCATTTAAATTGTTTCTGCTGCAAAGAATCAAAGGTACAGGTGTGTGCTGGTGTCCTCCAACACTCTGTACCTTGCTGTAAAGGATATAACACATACACACATGCACACACACAGACACCTACACCTATTGTTTCTGCTAGGGTCAGAAAACAGTTGTAAAGCAGATCACTTTCTCACAACCAGATCAATACTTCCTTTTTATTTTACAATTGAGAAAGTGAGTTCAGTGAGGTCAAGTAACTTGCCCATGGTCACACAGCATGGAAGAGGCACAGCTGGAATTTACACGAAGATGTTCTCATTTTAAGTTCAGTGTGCTTCTCATCATATCAAACTTTATTCATCCCCTCCCCTTGTTCTTCTTATCTCTAATCACCAGCTATTTCCCCCAAAGAAAAATATATGGAATGCTATAAGGGTGGGCGATGGTATTCTTACTCACTATTTGGGCTCATCTTTTTAGAGTTACATTTTCATGCTGTGTTCACAATAGGGGAAAATAAGCCAACTCTATCAAGAAACAGAGCCACAAGCACTGTGGGCTTAAGGATACCGTTGTCTGCTTCTTGACTGATGGCCACTCAGGGACTGGGCGATTGGACTTGCCATCCGTGCTTTTAGCAGCTAATTGCATTTCTTAACTGTGCTGCTTCAAACCAAGTTACACAAAGCACAATTCCTGGAAGTCTTACACTGTTTGTCAGAGTACAGGGCAAAGCTCATCTTACTGGAAATCTCCCTTGGTCTCTGGAGAGGGTTCAGTACAGCAACAGTCAGGAGCCTCAGCCCCCTTTGAGCTCCCAGAGCTTCCAATTAGAGTTGCCTTTGAAGTTGGGGTGTGAGTCAGCCCAGGTAAGCCTGTTACAGAAGGCTTATCTCTGTCTGGGTTCTGTCTAGGTCGGAAATGGAAGCCCTGCGGAGAGTGGCTGAACTTTGGTCCAAGGTAAAAATTCAGAGCACCAGACCCCAGGGTAGAGGCCCATGTCCAAGGACTAGTATCTGTACCTAGCTCTCAATGATAATAACAATACTAATCACAACAATAGATAATGTTGATTGAGTTTCTGTGGATCAAAAACCACTTTTGCAACACGTCTCAGCATCATTTTTCTGTTGCAATGGCCAAAGTTCTGCATGGGTTTTGATCAGCTTCTGATAGGTACAATCTGACAGTGTCTCTCACCTCTAATACATACATGTGACTGACGACCTTCTGCTCTGCACCCTTCCTGCTAATGCCACGGTAAAACCTCACCCTGCATCCACACAAGTGAAACACAGAAGTGCAAGGGAGTGAGTGCCCCAGGAGATGAAATGTTGAGCAATGGAAAGAAGAAGCCACTGGATACATTTTTTCCTCTTTCTTTTCCCTGATAGATGGTCCTGAGACACAGCTTGTGTGGCCTGGAAGGTCTCAGAGATGCTCCCATGATTAAGCACTCTGAGATTGCTTCTATTAGTTATAGTAGGAATCTGGTGGCTACATGGACTCAGGGTGGAGAATTCTTGCATGAGTGAGGGCAGCTAGTCCCTGAACAGGGGCTTTCTAGGACAAGAGGTTTCCATCAATTGTTGAAAGGTATCAGTTTCAATAGTGAAGCTGAGCTGAGCTGGATTAAACTGGAATCAGATAAACAGCTTCAATACCAAAAAGGTTCTGACCTATATTCTTGACTTTCTGAGGCTGTTGGCTAGTTACTACCACGAATGCAAAATAAATCGAATGCTACCTTCCTGCTCTGGAATGCCCTCCCTTTTGTTGGTCCTACAGTTGAGCTATGTGGCTAGCCTCTAGCTGTTGTCTAAGGGCTAAAGGAATATTAGGTCCGAGAGGGATATTTTTAGATCATCTTACATCAGCACTTCAGCCAGAGATTCAACTCAGCCTCTGAAACCCCAGACAGAATAAAATTAGGACAGACCTCAGATGTGATGATATCTGCCTTCATCACGACTTTGCTGCCGAGCCTGGAATTCTTTGATGTATCATGCATGTTTGGAGGAGTGCTAGGTGTTAACATGTGAAAGACTAAGAGGGGATGGTCTAATCGAGGGTTGTTTCTGCCTGCGCTGACTTTAACTAGCAATGGTTTTAACCAATAGTCACAAATGGGGTGCAGTAGAGGTCATGCTAGTGTGGGACATAGAAATATACTATTTCACAAATTCCCTTGCTGTTGTATGTAGACTTAGAATGGTGTCTAGCCAAGGGATGTAGCCAGATGTATGCCACTTTCAGTCCTGGCCGTAAAACTGTCCATTTGCCACTCTTTCTCTTTTTTCTCCTCCACTTAGCTGGAAGGAAAGAACCCTAGTTAGGTGGAGCCCATGATAAAAAATTAAAAAAAAGCTCAATCCTTGATACTCAGAAAAGGCACCTGCCCCATGTCAACCTGGGTTAAGCCTCTGAGACCTGGCTTATTGGATCTTATCACATTAATGCTAACAAAGCAGAAGGACAGTGCTCCTCCACCCTGCTGCCTGCCACCAGGTCACCACAAGATGGATGGGGAGCAGTTATGCCTCCTCCCCTGGCACCCCATGGCTCACCAGTCTTTGCCGTCTGGGTCATGATGGAGGCACAGGAAGATTTTACTGAAAGGCCAGGAGAGTTTCAGAAGAGCAGTGTCCGGTGGGGGCAGCGAGCAGGTAACTTACTGTGACCGTTTCCTTGTGAGCATGGGGAGGCACCACAGAGAAGCAGCCTGCAAAACCCCAGACCTCTCTCTCTCGGTTCCATCTGGTGCCCTTGCAAGTCCATTGGATTTGTCCTCATCTTTGGTTTCCACGAGTAGATGAGATTAAATATTTTAGGCTGATAATGCTGTCCCTGGGAGGGAGGGTCAGGGGCCTGTGAGATGGTGCCTCCTTCCTCTCCCCACCCCAAGGCCCTGAGGCTGATTTTCTTACAGGCTCATCTGAAAAGCCAGCCTCCCCACTGGGCACATTACTTTATCTTTGAGACAAGCCAGCACAGACTCATTTGAGGAAAGCATATTTTTCTTGGTAGGAAGTTTTGACCTTATCGCTTTACCAAGAGTGACACTTATTATTATTATTTTTTATTTTTTTGTATTTTTCTGAAGTTGAAAACGGGGAGGCAGTCAGACAGACTCCCGCATGCACCCGACCTGGATCCACCCGGCATGCCCACCAGGGGGCGATGCTCTGCCCATCTGGAGTGTTGCTCTGTTGCAACCAGAGCCATTTTTGCGCCTGAGGCAGAGGCCATAGAGCCATCCAACTTTGCTCTATGGAGCCTCGGCTGCGGGAGGGGAAGAGAGAGACAGAGAAGAAGGAGAGGGGGAGGGGTGGAGAAGCAGATGGGTGCTTCTCCTGTGTGCCCTGGCCGGGAATTGAACCCGGGACTTCTGCACGCCAGGCCGACGCTCTACCACTGAGCCAACAGGCCAGAGCCCGACACCTATTATTAACGTGTGGGGCATTTGGCTCTTGTCTGAGCCTGGTTTGGCTTGTAACGGCCACCAACTGAGCTATAAATAGTTTACTTATTGACACTCAGAAAAGAGGATAGCCCCTCCTTTGGGGAAGGATAGTTCTCAAGTTATTCAAGGATTTAGGGGAATCCCCAAGTTATTCCCATACTCTTTCCAAAAATATATGTACATATACATATATATACACACACAATCACAGAAGGTAGATGACTCCACTCCCAAGCATAGCATGTGAGGCGCACCCCTACCTCAGGATCTTGCACCTGCTGCCCCCTGTGCCTGGAACACTCTCCCCTAGATCGCTGCCTGGCTTGCTCCCTCCCTTCCTTCAGGGTACTTTACAGATGTCATCTTCCCAGGCAGGTATTCCCTGACCATCCAATAAAATTGCATTTCTTACCTCCCTGCCTCTTTCCTGCTTTACATAACTTCAAAGCACTTATCAAAAAAACCCCCACAAAAATCTCCAACATGCAGTGTATTTTACTTGTTAGTTCATTGTGCGCTTTCCCTAAATAACATATAAACTCTAAGAAAACAGAGGTTTTTATCTGTGTTGTCTCCTGCTCTATTCCCTGCCTCTAAATCAATGCCTGGAACTTTGCAGATGCTCAATAGATATTCATTATATGAATTAATGATTCCTTTTTACAGAAAAAGAAGCAAAGTCTCAGAGGGGGTTAGACACAGAGCTAGTGACTGTCGAGAAAGATTTTTAAGCCCAAGAATTCTGCTTCAAAGCATTTTTATTTTCTGCCCTGACATTAGACTTGAGGCGTGTGCAATGTGGCCATGGGACTGTTATTAAAAAATGATGCAGCCACGAGGAGATTATTTGCTGTCGGACACCAGGCATCAAGGAGCTGACTGCCCCAGCGGCTGCGCTTGGCTGGCCGTGTTTCTGTTCTACCCACAGAGGCTAAGTTTACCTCGTCAGCAACATCTGTGGGCTGCGAAACTGCTTCACCTCTCTGGGGCTTCACCTTCGGCTTCCTACCTGCAAATATCGCCTTGGAGGTTTTGTGACCTCGTTGGCAGCCACATGTTTCTCACTGGCATGTCATTCATGCCTTTCTGTCCCAGGAGGCTCACGCTCCACAGGAGCTGACTTGTGATTAGCTACTCACATTCTGCAGCTCAGGATTGGAACTGCTACGGTCACCTTCACTTCAAGCCATAAAGCTTTCCACGGAAGAGGTCAAGTCTTGCCTTAAATCAGTGAGGGCTTCCCATAATGCTGACACCTGCGTGCCACCCCTAGAGGTTCTGGTTCCGTTGGTCATGGCATTGTAAGTTTTTAAACCTCCCCAGGTGATTCTAAATGTGCAGTTGAGGTTGGAAATGCTGCTTAGATCGGCAGTAAGGCCTCTTTCTGAGAGGAGAGAATACAATGGAATTGAGAATAGAAGCATTTCAGAAAAACAGTCACATCTCATTCCCAAATTCTCCTGTGCTTCCTCCCGGAGGCCATATTCTCCCCGGTGTCATTGCAGAATTCTGACATTTCTGTTTTCTAGATGCCTTTCTTACTACAAGGGTGGAACTCTGCTAGGTAAGAAGTTCTTTCTGTTGATGTGCTTAATTCTCTCATTAGTAAACTAGCCACCATAGTAATAGCATTGACATTGTAGTTTTGTTGAGAGTTCATGGAGCTGATAACATGTAAATTAGTAGTTGAGTGCCTGGCATATAGCATGTTTGGATTGGCTACTATTTTTGCTATTAGGCATCTTACTTATAAAATGCTTTTCCCAAAGTTCATTGTTACAGATTTAGTATCAGCTACAACATAACCTTTCACCTAGATCTCATATGACTCTTTAAAAGCCTTTGGCTTAACCATGAATCTGGTACACTCCAAAGGTTTTACAAAGAAAGTCCCATCCTATGTCTCTTTAAACCTGAATGGCATTATGGCAAATCTTGGTCCCCCTGTTTAGAATTTCATGCTTGGGCATGAGCCAGCTTTATCTTCTTTTATCTTCTTCTGGATCAATGTTCTGGACCTGACTCCACAGTGGTGACGATTCCAGGGGTGGCTGTGACTATATCTGCTACATTCAGGAGACCAAGGCCAGCTCTGTGGCCCAGGTTTGTGTCCCAGTTTTGTGTCCCCGGGAAGGACTCTGGAGCATCAGGGACCAAGATGAGCACAGAGAGGGGGCCTAAGGAGTCTCTGTGAATCATGGCCCTGGGACCTGGACAAGCTTGGGCCTTTGGATGGGGAATCGGGAGCTTAGCCGCTGGGAACTGCTGCCAGTGGAGGCAGGGCTGACACAGTAATGAAAAAGACACATAGTCCACTCGAGAGATAGCTAGTTAGTGAAGAAATTGCTCTGAAAGTAGAATATTTCTGAGATGGATGCTGAATCCACAGGCTTTAACCATAGATCACGTCATGTTTTCAAACACATTTCTCTATGTCGATGATTTCACTTATTCTGCAGCTTGTGCCTGATTCAAGAGCTGTTAATTCCTGCCAATGAGACTGGAATCATATCATTTGGGTTCCAAAATTAGCTTTGTATATTGCAGCTGAAAGGCTGTCTCTTCGTTTAAGGGAGCTGCAATTTGAAGATGCACCATCAGCACAGCCACGATGACAGATGAGGAACACCTAGCCTGGCAGGGCCTCCCTGGGGCAGAGCTGACTGCACACTGGCAGGTCCTGTTCACACCTGCTGGTGATTCACCTCATTGGTGTATGATCTGCTGCTTTTCAGACGGCAGGGGGATACTAGAGGCAGCTGGTATCTGGAATTCAAGTGTCATATCTAGTACCTTGGACAGCGGCCTCTAAAGGTACTCCAAGTCACAGTTCACAAGGAACAGCAAAGGGCAGAGACGCTGGGATGCCCTGAAACCCAAGTCAACCTCCCAGGGACCTTGGATCTTTGTGTGAGGTAAGGAATGTGCAGTGATGGGGAGCCTGGTTGAGCCAGGCTTTGTGAGGTCATAGAGAAGTCATGCACAGACAAGCTGCAGTGATGGGTTATTATAGGTGTACAGGGCAATGTGGAGCACCCTGGACATCTTTTCAACCGACACACACATTCGCTCTGTGTCTAGAAGTTTCTGGAACTGGAACAAGATGCCAGATCCCTAGAGAACCCATAAGTCAATATTATTAGGGGGGAGAATTTTTCTTTTTCTTTTTTTTTTTTTTTTAGTAGGTTGTTGAATGGGGATTCATCTATTTTCTTGGAATTGTAAGTAAAAGAACCAAACTTGAAATCAATGAGTGCTATTTATTCCTACATTTCTAAATGGGACCACCTGATGGAGCTTCACAGTCAGCCGGCCCAGGTTCCGGATATTCTGCCTCTCTGGGCTAGGTCCCACAGGGAGAAGGAAGAGAGGCTTGGAGCATGGACATGCAAGGTGTGGGTCCCCTTGAACCTATTGTTCAGTCCCGTTGAGGGGCTTAGTCACTTTCTGGGGGGGCACAGTAAGCCCCGGGGTAGGACTCTCTCAGTCTTCCTACCTGAGACCAGGTGCTCCACAGCTGGAGAACTTTGGCAGAGGGGATTGTAGACCCTACCCACTCTGAACCTGCAGCTACTGGGGAGAAATAGAATTGAAGTATCCAGCAGTGTCTGAGGGATTAAGCTCTGGGGTAAGGGCCACTTTCTCCATCCTGAGCTCCTGACCAAGAAACCTTTAAAGTAGGGGGTCCCACTAACATTGTACTCCCAACCTCAGCCTATCAAGCTTGAAACCTGTAGAAGGATTGATGGAGTGAGGCTAGTTTGAGCATACACTACAGTCTTTCTACAAAAGACTCTGTGGGAAGACCATGCAGCTGTAAGAGGAGGTGGAACAGCTGAAAAGTGGAGGCAAATCTTACAGAGCTTGGGGCTTTTATAAAGCTGTTGTTATCTCTAAGCCGGAGGAAGCTGACACAAACAGTGAACAGAGCAGTAGCTTCAGACAGCCTGTGGCAGGTTACAAAAAATGGCTGGTGCCCAAAAGACCCAGAACCAATACAACCAGTAATGAGTGGCAGACCACACCAATGCTAGGCTCAGCTATCCATACAAGCAGCATCCCAGAAGACATCAGACACTGTAGAGAATAAATAAGCCCAACAAGACAGACACTGCACTCTGCCTAATATGCATGATCAAGGTTGACCCTCAGAGCCAGCCAGTCTGAAGGGATAACCACACCCATGAAAGAACCAACTGCATTCAATATGTACATACAACATGAGGGTAAATATTACCCTCAAGAAACATTCCTAGAGGTAAGAATTCAGGTGGACTGGAGGTCAGTACGACTGAGCCCATCTTCCTCATAAAGACATCGCAACAAATTTCAAAGTTAGAACAAAGCTACTTACTATGCAGACAAAATGGGTAGACAAAGAAATATGATCCAAATGAATCAACAAGAGCAATCCCCAGAAAAAGAACTAAATGAAATAGAAGTAATCAAACTACCAGATACAGGGATTAAAATAACGGTTATTAGAGTGTTCCAGGATCTTAAACAATAATAGATGATCACAATGAGAAATTATACAAAGAGATAGCAAGCATCAAAAAGAACATTGAAATTATTTAAAAAAAAACCAGACAGAAATGAAAAATACAATATCAGAAATGAAGACTGCACTAGAAAGAATCAACAGCAGGCTGGATAAAGCAAAAGACTGAATCAGTGATTTAGAGGACAAAATAAACATAAGCACAGAAGCAGAGAAGCAGAAAGAAAAGATACTCAAAAAGACTGAAGAAACTCTAAGAGACCTCTATGACTACATGAAGAGAAACAATATCCACATCAGAGGGCTTCCTGAAGGAGAAGAGAACAAAACAAAGGATAGAGAGCTTGTTTGAAGAAATCATAGCTGAAAATTTCTCTAAATTGATGAAGGAAAAAGTCACACAAGTTCAAGAAGCACAGAGAGTCCTATTAAAGATGAATACAAGGAGACCTAAAACAAGACACATCTTAATTAAGTGTCAAAGTTAAGAGACAAAGAAAGAATACTAAAAACTGCAAGATTAATGCCATTAATTACCTACAGAGGAGCCCCCATAAGGATGACATCTGACTTCTCAACAGAAACACTTCAGGCCAGAAAGGAATGGCAAGAAATATTTAAAGTGATGCAAAACAAGAACCTACAACTGTGATAAGGTGCCAAGGAACTGCAAAATTGTTGATACTGGTATTTCAAAAAGAAGAGGTTGCAGGGGCAAAAATCAGCTTGTCATAGTTTAATAGTTATCTGGAAGGACTGATGCCACATGCTAGACAGAGCAAAGAAGGTAGAACTGAACTGAAAACGTCCTCTTCCCCTTCCTTGAGAGCCTTTAGGAGACAATGTTTACATATCTTAATTAAAAAATTCTTACACTGATTCTAACTCTTCCTCCCCTGGAGTCATGAGAGTGATGTATACCTCTAGACAAAGGGATTATGAGCCCACTCCCCTTGCTTGAAAAACCTGTATTCTGTAACATTTTATATGCTTTCTAATAATCATCTCTTTTGAAATTCTCTATATGTATAAAACTTGTAAACTAAGAAAGCAGGGACTAGCTTATTAGATTTCCTAGTAAGCTAGCCCCAACACTCTTAGCAAAGGTAACTTCATTTAGCTTCTCTCCTTATCTTAAGCTAAACATTTCATTTCCCACTATTATGGTGATAGGGAGAGGTATTAAACCCTAGAAGATTTGGGGATGTCTTTGATATGTAAAACATTTATTGCTACTGTATTGATATGTAAAACAACATTTACCGATATTGTGTTGATATGTAAAAAAAACATTTACACTACTGTATTATCTTGTGGTCTTGATATGCAGGAATGTTTTTACTTTTAATAGATCCTATAGATAAATGTAAGCTTATCAGTAAATAACTTTAGTACCTTGCTCCCCCTCCTTTTCCCCCCAATCAGTATGTGACCATGTCTATATAACCAGCCTCAGAGCTATATTCTGAGCTGCACGATTTGGGTTAGCTATACCCCGTGTAAGTCATTGGCTTAATAATAATAAAGCTTCTCCTAAAATTTCTTCTGTAACCTGCTTTGATGTCTCTATGTAACCTGCGGATTACAGTACATACTTTATAACACAGCCAAGAGTACTTTATCCAGCAAGGCTATCATTTAAAATTAAAAGAGAACTAAAAAGCTTCTCAAACAAAACAAGACTCAAGAAATTCATTACAACCAAACCAGTGCTGCAAGAAATTTTAAAGGGCTTGCTTTAAAAAAAGCAAAGGAAAAAAAGAAATCAAGAGAAAAAGGATTGTAGGTTAAAGAATAAAACATCGCCTGACCTGTGGTGGCACAGTGGATAAAGCGTCTACCTGGAAATGCAGAGGTTGCCGGTTCGAATCCCTGGGCTTGCCTGGTCAAGGCACATATGGGAGTTGATGCTTCCAGCTCCTCCCCCCCTTCTCTCTCTCTGTCTCTCTCTCCTCTCTCTCTCTCATCTCTAAAATGAATAAATAAAATAAAATAAAATAAAAAAAAAGAAAAAAAAAGAATAAAACATCAATAAGTAAGTACATATTAATAATAACTGTAAATGTAAATGGTTTAAGTGCTCCAATCAAAAGACACAGGGCAGGCCCTGGCTGGTTGGCTCAGTGGTAGAGCATCAGCCTGGAGTGTGGAAGTCCTGAGTTTGATTCCCAGTCAGGGCACACAGGAGAAGTGCCCATTTGCTTCTTCACCCTTCCCTCTCTCCTTTCTCTCTGTCTCTCTCTTCCCTTCCCACAGCTAAGGCTCCATTGGAGTGAAGTTGGCCCGGGCACTAAGGACAGCTCCATGGCCTCCACCTCAGGCACTATAATGGCTCTGGCCAAGACAGAGCAATGCCCCAGATGGGCAGAGCATCGCCCCCTGGCAGGCATGCTGGGTGGATCCCAGTCAGGTGCATGTGGGAGTCTGTCTGACTGCCTCCCCACTTCTAACTTTGGAAAAATACAAAAAATACAAAAAAAAAAAAAGAAAAAACATAGGGTAGCTGAATGATTAAGAAAACAAGACACATGTATATGCTGTCTATAAGAGACCTACCTCAGAACAAAAGACACAGACTGAAAGTGAAGGGATGAAAAAGAATATTCATGAAAATGAAAAAAAATAAATGAAAAAAAAGCTGGGGTAGCAATACTTATATCTGACAAAATAGAAGAAGATCACTATATAATGATAAAGGGAGCAATCCAACAGGGGGATATAACCATTGTAAATATTTATGCACCTAATATAGGAGCATCTAATGTATAAAGCAGATTTTGATGGACATAAAGGGCAAGATTAACAGCAATACTATAATAGTAAAGGATTTTAATACCCCACTAATATCAATGGATAGATTCTTCAGACAGAAAATCGACAAAGAAACAGCAGCCGTAAATGGCACACTACATCAACTAGATTTAATTAATATCTATCTTCAGAATATTTCACCCCAAAGCAGAAGAATATACTTTTTTTCCCCAGGTGCTTATGGTACATTTTCTAGGATAGACCACATTAAGACATAAAACAAGTCTGGATATATTTTAAAAGATTAAAATTATATCAAGCATTTACAATGATCACAATGGCATAACACTAGACATCAACTACAATAGAAAAACTGAAAAATATTCAAACACTTGGGCACTAAATAGCATGTTATTAAATAACAAATGGGTTAACAATGAGGTCAGGGAAGAAATCAAAATTTTCTTTGAAACAAATAAAATAAACATACATCAACCCCAAATCTATGGGACACAGCAAAAGCAGTCTTGAGGGAGAAGTTTATAGCGCTATATGCATACCTTAAGAAGCAAGAAAAAGCTCAAATGAACAACTTAAGCTTGCACCTTAAAGAACTAGAAAAAGAACAACAAATAAAGCCCATAGGAAATAGAAGGAAGGAAATAATAAAAATCAGTGCAGAAATAATGACATAGACTCTAAAAACACAATACAAAACATCAGTAAAACCAAGAGCTGGTTCTTTGAAAAGGTAAAGATTGATAAACCTTTAATCAGACCATCAAGAAAATAAGGGAGAGAACCCAAATAAATAAAATTATAAATAGAAGTGGAGAAGTAACAACTGACACCAAAGAAATACAAAGGATGGTAAGAAAATACTAAGAAGATCTATACATCAAAAAATTGAACAACCTAGGCGAAATGGATAAATTCCTAGAAACATACAATCTTCCAAAACTGAACCTGGAAGAATCAGAAAACTTAAACAGACCTATTACAACAAATGAAATTGCAAAGAGTTATGAAAAAACTCCCAGCAAACAAAAGTCCTGAATGGGATGGCTTCACAGGTGAATTTTACCAAACACTCAAAAAACTAAGACCTCTCCTTCTCAAGCTATTCCAAAAGATTCAAGAAGAAGGAAGACTTCCAAGCTCATCTTATGATGTAAGCATTATCCTTATTCCAAAACCAGGCAAAGACACTACCAAAATAAGAAAAATATAGGCCTATATTCCTGATGAATATAGATGTTAAAATTCTCAACAAAATATTAGCAAACAGGATTCAGCAATACATTAAAAAGATCATACATCATGATCAAATGGAATTTATTCCAGGGAGGCAAGGCTGGTACAATATTCTCAAATCAATTAACATGATCTATCTTATAAACAAAATGAAGGATAAAAATCACATGATTATATCAATAGATGCATAAACAGCATTTGCTAAAACCCAGCATCCATTTATGATCAAAACTCTCAACAGAGTGGGAATACAGGGAACATACCTCAACATGATAAAGGCCATCTATGACAAACTGACAGCCAATATTATACTCTATGGGCAAAAATGAAAAGCAATCCCCTTAAGATCAGGTACAAGACAGGGATGCCCTCTTTTGCCACTCATTCAACATAGTTCTGGAAGTCCTAGCCACAGCAATCAGACAAGAAGAAAAAACAAAGGGCATTCAAATTGGAAAAGAAGAAGTAAAACTGTCATTATTTGCTGATCATATGGTACTGTACATAGAAAACTCTAAAGTCTCAGTCAAAAAACTACTAGACCTAATAAATGAATTTGGCATGCTGGCAAGCTATAAAATTAATATTCAGAAATCAGTAGCATTTTTATATACTTGCAGTAAACTATCAGAAAGATAAATTAAAAAATAATACTCTCCACTATTGCAACATAAAAATAAAGTACTTAAGAATAAATTTCACCAAGGAGGTAAAAGACTTATACTCAGAAAATTATAAGACATTGAAAAAAGAAATTAAGAAAGATACAAACAAGTGGAAATATATACTGTGTTCATAGATAAGAAGAATTAACATCATTAAAATGTCCATACTATCCAAAGCAATCTATAGATTCAATGCAATTCCTATTAAAATGTCAATGGCAGGTCTGACCCATGGTGGCGCAGTGGATAAAGCGTCGACCTGGAAAGCTGAGGTCGCTGGTTCAAAACCCTGGATTTACCCAGTCAAGGCACATGTGGGAGTTGATGCTTCCTGCTCTTCCTCCCTTGTGTCTCTTCTCTCTCTCTCTCTCCTCTCTCAAATGAATAAGTAAAATATTTTTAAAAAAGAGCCAGAAACTTAAAAAAAAAAAAGATGTCAACAGCATATTTCATAGATCTAGAGCAAATATTCCAAAAGTTTATATGGAACCAAAAATTATTTGAATAGCTTTAGCACTCTTGAAAATGAAGAACAAATTGGGAGGTATCACACTTCCTGATATCAAGTAATACTACAAAGCCATTGTAATAATCAAAACAGCTTGGTATAGGCATAAAAACAGGCATACAGATCAATGAAACAGAACAGAGAACCCAGAAATAAATTCACACCTCTATGATCAACTGATATTTGACAAAGGAGGCAAGAGTATATAATGGAGTAAAGGCAGTCTCTTTGATAAATGGTGTTGGGAAATTGAACAAGTACATACAAAAAATGAAACTAAATCAACAACTTACACCATTCACAAAAACAAACGCAAAATGGATAAAAGCCTTAAATATGAGTCACAAAACCATAAAAATCTTGAAAGAAAACCTAGGCAGTAAACTCCGATTTTTTTCGTAGCAATATTTTTGCCAGTACAGTTCCATGGGCAAGTGAAATAAAGGACAAAATAAACAAATAGGAACATATCAAAGTAAAAAGGTTTTGCACAGCGAAAGACACCATGAACAAAATAAAAAGACAACCCATACAATGGAAGAACATATTTGCCAACACATCTGATAAGGGATTAATAGCCAAAATTTATAAAGAACTTCTAAATCTCAACACCAAGAAGGTAAACAATGCAATTAAAAATGGGTGAAGGAACTGAATAGATACTTCTTCAAAGAGGAAATACGATGGCCAATAGGCATATAAAAAATGTTCAAAGTCACTAATCATCAGAGAAATGCAAATTAAAACACAATGAGATATCACCTCACACCTGTCAGAACGGCTCCCATTAACAAAGCAACACATACAAGTGCTGGTGAGGGTGTGGAGAAAAGGGAACCCTCCTGCACTGCTGGTGGGAATGCAGACTGGTGCAGCCACTGTGGAAAACAGTATGGCATTTTCTCAAAAAATTAAAAATGAAACTGCCTTTTGACCCAGCTATCCCACTTTTAGGAATATATCCTAAGAATCCCAAAACACTAATTCAAAAGAAGATATGCACCCCCATGTTTATTGCAACATTGTTTATAATAGCCAAGATCTGGAAACAGCCCAAGTGTCTATCAGTGGACTAGTGCAGTGGTCCCCAACCTTTTTTGGGTCACGGACCGGTTTAATGTCAGAAAATATTTTCACGGACTGGCCTTTAGGGTGGGATGGATAAATGTATCATGTGACCGAGACAAGCGTCAAGAGTGAGTCTTAGAGGGAATCTGGTCATTTTTTAAAAATAAAACATCGTTCAGACTTAAATATAAATAAAACGGAAATAATGTAAGTTATTTATTCTTTCTCTGCGGACCGGTACCAAATGGCCCATGGACCGGTACCAGTCTGCAGTCCGGGGGTTGGGGACCACTGGACTAGTGGATAAAAAAGCCATGGTACCTACACACTATAAAATACTGCATAGCCGTGAAAAAGAAGGAAATCTTACCTTTTGTAATGGCATGAATGGACCTGGAGATTATTATGCTAAGTGAAATAATCCAGGCAGAGAAAGACAAATATTATATGACCTCACTTACATGTGGAATCTAATTAACACAGTGAACTGAGGAACAGAATAGAGGCAAAGACAGGGTCACAGGGAGCAGAGGGACAGCAGTCAGAAGGAAGGGGTATGAGGACACAGGATCAGAGAAGGTTAAGGGATTGGTCAAGTTATATATACAGAACATATAGATACAGATTAAAAGATAGCAAATCCCGGAGGGAAAGAGGAGAGGAAGGTTGGGGAGGGGGGAAAAGGGGGTATATTGGGGGGCACGTTGTTGGGGGTTGAGGGTGCTATATTGAGTGGGGCACTTGAATCCATGTTAACACAATAAATTTAAAAATTTAATTAAAAAAATAAAGTAAATGGAACCACTTGATACAGCCCCTAGGATACCACTCACACACTCCCTGTCTGTACAAGTAGGGAGATATGTGGTCTTTGGGGCTGTGAATTGTTAATACTGGAGCAGAGTGTTGTGACTTTTCCCTTTACCTTGGAGGAGAGAGCAAGTCTATACCCTGCCCCCAGTCAAGTGAATGGGAATTCAAGGAAACAGTGGAATTATAGAACAAGGATGGATGCTACCTTATCCCCTGGGTGGATTCCCACTAGGTCACTAGGGCATCGGGCTTGCCTATGTTCACAGGAGAGGAAGACTGGAGAGAGACAAAGGGCAGAGAGAGGAATACAAGAAGAGCATTCCTTATTCCTGCCCCCCTCTCACCACACACGCTCGTGTTTGGTGTGACAAAAACAGATTCATTCCATGGTCTGAGAGCATCCTGGAAAGGCAGCATGGCTGAGCTATCTTCCAACCCTCACCTAAGAGACTGTGGGCATATCACTGCAGGCAGGAAATGTATGTGGGGGAGCAAATCGGTCATAAAGACTCTGCTTTCTGATCCAGCATGCAACAGGCTTGGAAGTCACCACTCTAACCTAACAAGTACCAAGCTGAACAGGCTGAAAACTCAACAACTCTTCTCAGATCCGTAAGAAGAGTGAGGTCACTGGGAAAACTGCTGCTACCCCTCAAACCGGAAAGACCATCAAGTGAATACAGAGAATCATGACTTACAGGAAAGAAACCCCTGAGCTGAAACCTTCTTGGGAACAGTGTCAGGTGACAGACACCTAAACTATAATTGATGAACAAAGAACAAGGGTAACAAATTGAACATAGTAACACATGTGGTAGATATTAATCCAACTATATCAATAATCACTAAATAGACTGATTAAAATATTATCAAAGTGGATAAAAAACCAAGACTCAAGAAACCACTTTAAAGACACACATTAAAGCTAAATGGTTGGAGAAAGATATGCCATGCTAACACTACTCAAAGGAAAGCAGGAGTAGGTATCTTGAATTCGGACAGTGAACTTCAGACCGAGGGAAATTATGAGGGGATAAAGCGGGTATTACATAACGATAAAGAGGTTAATTCTCCATGAAGACATAATAGTTCTTAATATGTACACTCCTGACAACAGAGCATCAGAAGTATTGTCATCTAGTTGTAGGTACTGTTCTCTTACAAGTTTTTGATCCCCATTCTTAACTACTACCCACACTATTATCCCTCTGAAACTACAGGAGAGTTTAGCTATCCTCGGAGCTGTCAAAGGTCTGAAGATGCAACTGTTCAGATCCAGGGTTGAAAACAAAGGGCTTGTACAGGGAATTAAGGGATGAAGCTTTGGCCTTTCATAGAGAGAGGATGGCTTTGTATCAAGGCAACATGCAGAGCTGAAAAAGTCAATAAGAACTAAAACTTAAATACTGTTGCTGATGGATCAGAAGAACTGGGCAGAAGAGGTGAATGGTGATTTGGGGTTAGTTAGAGCTCACATCTTTCTTCCCCCCACTCCTCCGAAGAGGTGCTGGGGCCAAGCCTCAGGGATGAGCTACACAAGGGCTATCATCTTTAGGAAAGTAGAGATCTATAAACAAACAAAGGCTTCTAACATTTGAGCTGGCGTCATTACAGCTTTTGCTGCTATGCAGTCCAGCATGGGAGATAAAAAATGACAACGATGTCAGTTAAAATACATTTAGTTCTACCTCAAATGGCAATTCTTAGCATGTCACGGAGATACTGGTTAACTCAATAGGTTAACAGGTGGAGCATATAAGCTCAAAATCATGGTTAAAATTTTATGAAGCACCATTAGGTTGATATGAGCAAACCACAAATGTTATTGGTGTACTTTGATGAGTCATTCATCCATCCATCCATCCATCCATCCATCCATCCATCCATCCATCCATTCAAGTATACATACATACATACATATGTACTTTTTTCTTTAATTAACCATTATTGCAGAACCTCTATTTTATTTTATTTTTTGATCCCAGAGCCTGTATGTTTCAAATGCTTAGAAGCCATACCTTAACAAGACTAAGCTTGCTTATTTGGGGTGTTGGACTTCCCACAGCAAAATAGCCCTAATTACCTTTCAGCACGAGATGCCTCCAAGTGACAGAATCCTCTGTTCCATTGCAAAATAAGAGATACCGTGTTTCTCCCCTTCTGTGCTGAGTGATGTTAGCAGCCAACCTAGAGAGCACACAGGATGAAGTCAGAAACCTCCCCCCTTCCCTGTTCCATTTTACTCACACCTCCACCAAGCACGTGCCTAGACTTATGCTGGAGCTGAACCAGGAGACAATTCTCACTGACCACCACCACATGGCTGTCCTCAGAATTGCCACCCTGCCTCTCTCCACCACACTGCTGATTAAGGTTTTCTTTCTGAATTGGTTTTATGTACTGAATTCCTCTACCTTTAAGGTTGTTTTTTTCCAGGAAGCTTGTCAGTATTTCACGTAAACTGCCTTTGGTGTGCCTGGCTCCATCAATTTAATAGATCAAACAATAATAGCAGCTAATGTATTAGGTACTTACTATATACCAGGTACTGTGTTAAGCACTTTGTATAGGTTAATTGACTCCCATTCTCAAAATAACCTTACTTGTCAGGATTCTTTTGGTTGCAAATTACAGAAATGCCAATTAAAACCATCTTAAACTTAAAAGGCAACTTATTGACTTAAGTAACTGCAAAGTCCAATACAAACACATGCCAAAATTAAACACACAGAATAGAACATGGCTACCTCTGGGTGGATCTTAGATACTTTTTCTTTTTCTTTGTGTGTTCTATATTAAGTTCTTATTTACACTAGACATATACTATTTTATAATCAGAGAAACTTAATTTAAATGGCTCTTACATAGCATTTTCCACATTGTTTCATGTATTAAAACCAACTGGGACTCTAGTTCCCTGGACTATTATCTCCTCAAGGGCAGGGATATCTCCTTAGGTGTCTTTGTAGCTCCTTCCTTGCCTTTTCAATTTGTGCTCAAGGATATCTGTAAAGTGAATTGAGTTCACCTGTCTCATAAAGGCAGCATTTTGCAGTTCCAATTCTTCCAGAAGGCAGATGATAATAAGAAAGTTGTTTACACTCAATCCAATACATGATTTCTCAGGACAAACCGTGTAACCTCAAATGGCAGCAGTAATCCCAGGTTATTGTGAAACTCAAATGATTTAGAGCCCCGTGTGAGCTGTAAAACCTGGCAGTTGGCAAGGACTTGGGTTTATAGAGCTTCTTCATTCTCTATCCAAGAAGCCTCTATCCAAGGTAAGTCATGTCTATTTCAAAATTTCTAAGAACCATCATTATCTCTTGATGAAAAGAAATGGTGGAGGAAAGGGAGGCACTGGGAACATCAGTTTAGCACACATTATTAATCCGCTGCCATGTGCACACTTTATACTGACATATCCTACTATTGCTGGAGGGTCAGAGTCTTCTGGGAGAGCCTGAAGCGCCCTCAAACTCAATAGACTTAAGACTATCAGATACTGCTTCGCAAACTGGTCCTCTTGAAGGGGTCTCCATCCTAGGGAATAGTGCCTCCCTCCATCTTCAACTCTTCTCTCTTCTTCATGCTCCATAGTCAAGCCACTGCTGTGATCTGCCTGCTTTGCCTACTATGCAGGGATGAGCAAAAGTAGGTGTACAGTTGTTTGTGTGGAAAAAGACTATACACCTAATTTGCCCACCTTGTGTGTCTCTGGAATTCATTCTTCTCTCCGTTTTTACTCATGACCCTAGTCCAGGCTACCATCCTTGCTATCTCCTGGTATCCCACATAAGGGTTTGCTATCCTTCCATCAACTCCACTTAGAAGATAAGCACAACTCTCATCATGGCACCTGCTTGCTTAAAACTCTCCTGAGGTCCCTTTACTCTGAGGACAAAGGCCCCATCCTTAACCAGGCATACAAAGGCCCTGCATGGCCCCACCCTCCACCCTCATCTCTGGTCCTTTCACTCTGTCAGCCCTGGCCTGCGCTTTCTCAAGGTCCTCTCGCCTAGCTCTCCATGCGCCATGCGCCCCGAGTGGAAGGACATTCCTCTACCTCCGTTCGCCTTTCTCAACGTGCGCATCAGCTCAAATGTCACTTCATGTGCATCGGTCTCTCATTTTTTCACTAGTTTAATCTGCCTTTTATACTCTGTCAGAATTTTGTGTGTCTCCTTCATAGTACTTACAACAGTTGTAATTTTGCATTATTTGTTTAATTATTTGATTAACATTTGACTTTTCCACTAGACTGTAAGCTCTATGAGGACAGTGACTGTCTATCTTTTCAGTCACTGTTGTATCCCCAGCATACAGCGTCCGGACACAAGTGATACATATGTGTTGAGTGAATGAATGAATACATGTGTGCATGCCAGGATCCTCTGTGCTGTGAGCTGGGGATACAAAGAATCAAGTACTGTTGTGACCTGCAAGTTCCTGATAGCCTGTTAGGAGAGACAGTACAGGTAGAGAGACAATTTAAAGAGATCTGTGAAGACCCTTCAAAAAACTGTTCTATGGGGATAAAATACTTATGAAAGGGAAAAAAAACAGACCCAGTCACACCAATGGAAAAAAACTACCTTTTATAACAAAACTTGGTTATGCATATGTGTACATAAAAATATATAGTCACAGGCATGCCAACCCATTCCACAACATATTAATTTAGAGACACAAATAGCAGCCTTGTGCATGTATTGCACATGCACACAAGCAAACATACCACACACTCACAAACACACTTCATACCTAACCCCGTACCCACGCACATGCTCACATACACACACACACACACACACACACACACACACACACGTTCACACAGGAAAAGTGGGTATTGGTATTTTATTTACAGAGGGTGGGAGTGCCAAGATTTTTACAATGAGTCAATGTGTGAGAGAGTCTCATGGGGGAATTGTCCTATAACCAAAAGTGTCTAGTTTCAGGGGAGGGGCCCAAGGCCAACAGGAGGTCAGGGCCAAGGCTTAGTGGGGCTGTACCTCAGTGGGAATGGATTGTTAACCAGGAGTCTGAGTGGATGCTCCATCCTTCACCTACTGGGTTCCATGTCTGAGAGTCAAGGCTGCAGCTCAGGGTCACCCTGAAACCAGAGGCTGAGTTTGTATTAGGTAGAATAGAATTGATCTAAACCCTCACCCACTGGGAAAGAGGCAGCCAAGCACATTCCCTCCTTCCCTCGATCCCTCCCTCCTTCTCTTTGATCTTCCTGCTCTCTCCTTGGCACTGGAGTGGAGCTGGGAACACTGATGAAGGAAGCAAGGGTGCTGCTCTCACAGAGCCCATGCTCAGCTGGGACATATGGCAGGTAGACAGCCAATCACAGTGCAGTGTAGAAGGGGCACTAGCCAGCCCTGGAGGCTCGGCAGTGGGTTTAAAGCTGAATCCCAAAGGACTAGAAAGTATTGGTTGGGTGATCCTGACCTGGTACATCTGCAACTGGGCCTCAAATCTGCATTTTGCAAACACCTCAATCATTCAGACTGGTTGGGAGTTGGTGTGGATCACGGGCTGAGAAACATTGACATGGGGGGCTAGGGCCAGTTAAGAGAGACAAGTGGGGGCTGTAGTGATAATCAGGGTATGGGGTGGAATTCTTCTAAATGCTAAACATTTTGGGGAGAAGGAAGAGATCCACAATGTATCTCTCCACACAAATTGAAGAAGGGAACACTCTCTCAGGGGACAGAGACCAAGGCTCTGAGTTGAACTTTGTCTGTGGGAGGAGATGTTTCAAAGGACTTTTATATTTATGTGTTTTCCCTTGAACTATGTGGTAGTTTTATAAAGCACACATAAATGGAAAATATAAACATTTTTCTGGGTGGCGAATGCCCCATAGGAGGCACCTCTGCCCTTTGGCTCTGGGGGAAAGTCATAAGTCAGGAATATCCTAAAAATACTCATCATAACAACAAACATTTGATTACTTCTATGGCCAGGTACTGAGGTAAATGTATTCCATTTATATTCTCATTTCATAGTCATTATTATCACCCCCATTTTTCAGTTAAGAAAACTGAGGCATTGAAAGGGATTTACAAAAGATAGCCAGTTGAATACCTAACTATGCAGTCACTCACAACTGCTGGAAAGGAGGTAAAGGCCTTTTTGAGTCTGGCTCCCTAGGTGCAGTCTGGACAAACTGTGCTTGTTCGATATCCCCAGTTTGGCCAATCCACCCCAATCTAAGCAGAGGAAAGAGAAGTTTCTGCCCCTCCTATGTCCCTATTTGTCTTGGTGATTTTCTTTGAACCGTCAATCGTGAAGCTACATCTTGAGCTTCCCTGACTGTGATGCAATGCATGGGGATCCATGATCATGGGTCCAGGGCTCCGAGCATTGTGCCCTCTGCTCACCCTTCCCCCAGGCCTGCCTTTCCCCGTGGTCCTGCCTGACTGTCATGGTGTTAACATCAAAGGACAAATGCGGTCCTATATTTCAAAGTCATTGGATAGATCTGATTAATTTTAGAAATAAACAACATGAAGATTCATCACAAACTTTCAGGTATGAGCAGCAATAAACAAACCCTGAGCGTGGAGTGCTATTTATTTATTAAAACAGTAAATTGAAGTGAAATGGGCTATTTATTTTGCACAATGTCTTCCACAGAAATAATTGGTTCATTAATCACACTCTCACTGTGGTCACGTTTGGGAGGTCAGGTTCACCAGGGAATTGAAACAGGACGGTGTTTATAGCCCTGTTTGTGTGTGGTGCCCAGGGAGGCTCTCTCCCAGGGGCCTCGGCATGTTCTGTGGACAGAGGCAGACAGGCAGCTGGGAGGTGGGTGGTTGCCCAGTGGTTAATGCCACAGCCTCACAGCAGAGGGCCTGAGTTTAAGTTCTGGTTATTTATCTGACCTTGGGCAAACTACTTAACTTCTACGCTTTGGTTTTTTCATCTATAAAATGATGCTAATAATGGAAGCTCCCTAGCAGGGTAGGGTGAGTTTAGTTGGCTAAGCACTGGTACAGGTCCGGGTCAGGTCTGGTGCTCCTATCGGTGTTGGTGATATTTGCTCCTTTGATCCAGGTAGAGCCTCAGGGCGGGACACTCTGGTATCAATGGAAACCTGGAATGTAAGGTTACTGTGGGGCTCCCAGGGCCCCCAAGGGAGGCAGAATGGTGTAGCAGAGGCTAAGAGAACAGGCTCTGCAGTCATCCTCCCTGAGTTCAAATCCAACCAGTGTCTCTTACTAGTTATGCGCCCTTATAGAATGATTTAGCCTGCTCATACCTCAGTTTTCTTTCCTGTAAAATGGGGGGGGGGGTGATAATAATAGTGCTACTTGATAAGTTGTAATGAATATTAAATGAAAAAAATAAATGAACAGTACTTACTTTAGTACCTGGCCATAGAATCAAATGTTAGTTGTTATCAGGATTATTTTTAGGACCTTCCTGGCCTGTGACCTTCCCCCAGACACCAAGCATGGTTTAGATGAGCACAGCAGGTGAGCAAGCACACGGGACTTCAGCTCCTCCCCTGGCAGGGATGGGGAGGGGCCAGAGCCCAAAGAGGGAGGTGCACCTATGCCAAAGGCCAACGCCACAGTGCAGCTGGACAGTCTATAAATCTGGGCAGGTGACAGGAATGACAGCGTTTTGGGTCTGTGGGGCAGGGCACAGAACAGATGAGTAACGTCTCTTGGCAGTAGCACCCCAGCCCGTGGGGGGCCCCAGAGTGCTACCAGTGAGCTAATGATCATGGACTCAGTCCCATCTGGGAGAGCAACTTTTGAGCAGCACAGTGGAGTGGATGGGAGGGCCGATGGATAAGCCAAATAGGTAACACACATACCTATTTCTCTTCTCTCTGGCTCATCCACTCGGGTTCTCTTGCCTATGAAAGCCAGAGCCTCAGAATATTTCCCAGCACAACACTCCAGGTAGCCATGACCAACCGAATACACTCAGATGGAAGGGATCTGTTAGCTAGTCTAGTGATGCAAGGTCGAAGCCCATCCCAGGCTTCTCTATGGCATGGAGACCAACTCCAGGTCCCCACATGATAGTCAAAAGGGGCCGAGGCTATTGAAGGAAGCCTGAGTTTTGATGACGCTAGAGGAATTGGACAGCAAGGCTGACAATGTCCTCAGGGGCTCAGGCTGGAAGTGGAGAGACCTCTCTCCTTCCTCCTCTCTTTCCCATCAGTAAATGGAATAGTAAATGGGAAAGTACAAGGTATGGTTAGTTTCAATGCAGGAGGCATTCAGAGGCTGAGGGAGGGATGTGGGCTGGGAAAAGAGGAGAGGCAGTTAGGTGGCCTGGGGCGTCCAGACGAGAGCAAGTCTGGCCTTTTCTGGCTACTCTGGCCTGCTCCATGGACAACATCAGTGGCTCCTCTACCTTTCACCTCCGCTGGGTTTGGCCAGGGGGCAGCTTTGGTAGAATCTCCGACAGCCAGGGGAAGGAGAAGTGAAGGTATTTTCTGTAGCCTTACTCCTTCCTCTTAAAGGCCCCCTCCCTGCTGGACTGTGGGCTCTACAGTTGGGATTCCTCCTAATTTGACCGTGGACCCTGTTGGGTGTCTACTCCCATGGAAGCAGCTGTCAGTGGGGTCTGGAAGCACCCCTCCCTCTCTGTCCCATTGGTTAGAGGGGTAGGAAGAGCATCTGCTCTTGCTGTCTTTGGGAGCATCACCTTAACCTGCCACATTGCTGTTGTCCTCATTAAACTCTCTTCAGTGGTCTGTGTCCAGCTGAGATCCCGACACATACGCTGAGTGCAGAGGGGTGTTTTTTTACTCTATAGGTATAATCTATAAGGGGTCAGATTATACCAAGGTCGTTTCCACTGTCAGGAACTGAAGATGACCAGGTCCATGGAAAGATGAGACTAGAACCATGATGGCGAACCTATGACACGCGTGTCAGCACTGACACGCGTAGCCATTTTCGATGACACATGGCTGCATGCGGCCACATACCAGAGAAATATGGGGCCACATGCCGAGAAAGACGTTTCATCCTCAGCTCCTGCAGGGCCAGTGGCAGTAGCCGAGGATAAAACATTTGCTGTAGTGTAGACACTCTGTGCTGGAGGTCTGTAGGCCAAAACAACAGAACTCCGGCACAGAGCGTCTAGTTCTGGGACTTCCGGTTAGGCCGTTAGGGGATCCTTGACCTCACTTCCAGCCAGTGGAGCAGGGAGCAGCAGAATTCCGGGGGCAGGGGGGACGCATCTCTGGGGGCCCTGTGATCACCATTACCAGCAATCACAAAACCACAGCAACCATCATCCAATCTACTGTTCTGGGGTGTAGTGGATTTCTAATTGACCATTGTTACTGAGATAAGTGAGGGGGAGGCTGAGAGAGGCGAGGGCCTGTGCTATGGGTGCCGTTTCCCGCCATTAGAAATAGCAGCAGCCATCTTAATTTACATAAGATGCAACTTGCAGAATTTCAAGACAGCATCTGGGCTCAGGTATTTGTCGACTTGAGGTCAAAGCTTGAGAATCTGGAAAGGGGCCACTTGGAGAATCAAGAGGAGTGCCACTATGAACAGGAAATTTGGAGTGCCTGGAACTGATTACCAGACACTTTTATCACCCTGAAAAATATAGCAATGGCTTTACTCACAATTTTTCCCTCTATGTACTTTTGTGAGACCTTATTCTCAGCATTAAATAATATCAAAACCAACAAAAGAAACAGATTGACAGATGAAGTTAGTAGCGCTTACTTGGGCTTGAAGTGTACAAAATACCAACCTTCGATTGAAGATTCAGCCGATGAAATTCAGCAACAAAAAAGTCACTAATAGGCAGGTTAGTTAAAGAATTCCCCCTCCCCCTCACTTATCTTAGTTCACGGCACCCCACACAAGTTAAATAATATCAAGACCAACAAAAGAAACCGACTGACAGATGAACAAAGAAGTCACTAAGCAGGTAAGTTAAATAATTAGTTTTTGGTTTATTAAATACAGTTATATATTACAATTATACATTTTTGTTATTTAAACTATAAATATAGTGAAATTATGGTGTGTTTTTTTTCTCGAAGTGACACAACACCCGAGTTATGCTCGGTTTTTTGGTGAATTTTGACACACCAAGCTCAAAAGATTGCCCATCACTGGACTAGAGCATCCTATGGGAGCAGGAAAATAACTCCCCGGCTGTCTCCTTGGATTGGGGGTCATTTCCATGGAGTTTCCCTTTAGTAATTCCATCCTTTTCAGAAACCCTGCTTTGCTTCACCAAGGAAAGCAGGGGTTGCATTTGGGTCCACACTTCAGACAGAGCACAAAGGGAGCACAACGACCCCTAGAGGCTGTTCTGAGGGTGGCAGCAGCAGCCCACAGAACTGGGACACCTCCTTGAAGAAGGAGGAGGTGGGATGGGGGGAGGGAATGGAGGGAGGGGTCCTAGGATCTCAACCACTTGACTCAGTTGCCTCTCTCACCAGGAGCAGTTCCTCCTGGGAGAAGGTTCCGTGCTGTGGGCTCAGTTTTGGGCATTTTCTACAAAAATGCTGTGTCGCAGGCAGGATCTACTATATAATTTGCTGGGTCGGGTACAAAATAAAAATACAGGGCCCCTCGTTCAGAAATTAGTAAGAATTTCAAGACAATGACACCAGAGCATTGAACTCAGCTGGTGTGTGTGTGAGGGTGGGATGGGGGGGGAGGGACTTTGAGCTCAGAGTCCCATGCTACACACCCATGAAGCTGGCCCCGGACACAGGTTCTCCCTGTGGAAACTGTTGTGAGTCCCCACTGCTGGTACAGAGAGGGTGACCAGAAAGACAGGGGCATGACATGTTGACAGTCTTTACAGTGCAACCCCCAGGTGTCGCCACACTGTGTGATTTGAAAACCCACTCCTATTAGGGCTAATGTTTCCTTAGGCCCTTTCTGGCCAATCATGTTAGCAAAACACCAAGGAAGAACAAAATTTATGTCTGTGGGTGGGGAGAGGTGAGCAGAGGTCACAGGACCAGGCAGGGGACTGGAGGGGCTTGTGGGTGAGGAGCTAGATGTGGTCTGAGGTGACCACCTCATTCCCTCCCTTCTTTTTGGAGCCGAAGACAGAAGGATCATGGCTGAGGGAACGCACCTGTTTGGGTGACTATCCCATGTTTGTTTTGGGGGCTGTTAGACTATTGTGATCATGGAGAAAATGAACAAATGTAGACTCTTCAGGCCAGAGAGTCTCTCATCTCACCTCAGAATCCCCTCGTGTCTCTTGCCTGTAGTCAGAAAAAAATAGTGAGGATTAAAGAGCTCCGATTCCCAGCTCCTTTTCACGCAGAGGCCATGGTAGAAGATGCTCTGACGGCAGCCTCACTCTTAGGAAAAAGATTTTTGGGGAGTGGGCAGCAATGACTTTCCTGTTTGGGGTCAGGCTGTGTGTGTGTGTGTGTGTGTGTGTGTGTGTGTGATCCTGCGTGTGCCTATGTGAGGGGCTGTGCGGGCCTGGGCCCGTGCTTGTACAGAAGGAGACAATGCATGCCCCTCTGTTGCACGTGTGCACATCGCAGTAGGGGTCGTGTGTGCACTCACACATGTGTGAGGGTCTAGGGCATGAGTAGGTTCTGGTCTAGAATCTTCCTTTTGCGTCATTCAGTCTTGTTTGTTGTAAAGGGAGCTGCTCACTCAGCTCAGGGAGAAGAATCCGAAGCATAGGTGTGGGTTGGCTCTGGGATGGGGAGGAAGCTCAGGCAGCTGTAGGGCTGTGTGTTGTCCCTGTCTGTCATGATCACATGTTACAGCTTTCTCACGATGGCTCTGCTGCCTCTGTCAGCTCCTTTCTCTTCTCTGCTCAGCTGTGGTCCCCCCTAGCCCCTCCAGCCCCCCACCCCCTGTGACTTCAGCCTGCACAGGGACCCCACACCCCGGCTCTACCCCAAGGCGCATCTCTATCTGTGGCCACGGCGCCTGGAGTCTTCACTAACAGCTGGCTCTTTACATGTGTCATGGGGCAAGTTTGCCAGCTGCATTTGATTGGCCTGGCTTGTCTCTTTGTGCTGAGTCATAATCGCTGGCCAGCATGCGAATACCTGCCCTGTGGTCAGATTGAATCAGCTATGAAGCAAAGAGAACATAGTCATAGCACAAACAGGGTCACACCTGGGACCGTGGTTGGGGCCATTTTCCTTAAAGAGATACAGACACGGAAGGCAATGATGAACATCTCGGATCCTTATGCAAAAATCCTTTCACATGTGCAGTGCCCACCCTGTTCCCCGTGGAGGCCGGGACAATGGGCAGGACTTGATAGGCCAGGCAAGTGTGAGTGTAGGCAGCTTCCAGGGGGCTGGGGTCTGCTCTTCCCCACCCCTCCTCCGCTTTCCTGTCGTGGATTGCATTGTGCCTTCCAAAATGTATATGTTGAAGTCCTCACCCTTTGTACCTTAGAATGGGACCTTATTTGGAGATAGGGTCTCTACAGAGGTAATGAAGTTAAAATGAGGTTACTAAGATAGGCGCTCATCTGATACAACCAATGTCTTTAAAAGAAGAGGGAATTTGGAAGCAGAGACAGGCCCGCACAGAGGACAGACCGTGTAAAGAGACCCAGATAGAAGACCCCATCTGTAAGCCGAGGAGAGGGGCCTGGCACCCGTCCTTCCCTCACGGCCCTCAGAGGAACCAACTCTGCCGACACCTTGACCTTGGACCTCTGGCTCCAGGACTGAGAGACTGTTGTTTAAGCCGCCTGGCCCATGGTATGGCATTACAGGAGCTTGAGCAAGCTAATACACTCCTCAAGAAAAACTTCTTGAGAAAAGAAAAGAAGACCTGGGACACTAACATTCTGGGAGGTATGTTACAGATGTCCAGCGAGGGTGACAGCCAAGAAGCCAGGCCTCCTCACATCCACAGCCCAGCCCTGTGTCTAAATCCCCGAACTGGATGTGTTTGGCACTCGGCCTCTGGACTTACTGAAGGAGGAATCTCTGAATCCGGTGCCTCACTTACTCATTTACCACTTTTGATGAGACCCACTGAAGGTTTTAGGCCAGGAAGGAATCTGACCATATTTGCACTTCAGAAAGAGCCCTGTGACTACTGCAGTGTGGAGGGCAGGTGAGATGAGTGGGAGAGACTGGAGGTGAGGGCCAGGTCCACTTGAGTGATGAGAGGCCCAGGGAACATTACAGAGTCCATAGGAGGCATCACTGCCAGGGTGGACTGAGATGCAGGCGGGAGGGTGAGGAATGAGGAGGCTGGGAATGACAGGAAGTCTCTGGCTTGACCACCTGATGAAGGGTGGTGTGGGTCAAATAAGTTTGCAAATATGATGTATATGTTTGCTTGCTTATAGTTTGCATTGGTGTGGGGGACAGGCTGTAAGCAGGCAGGGTCCTTATAGCCTAAGGCTTAGTTTTAAGACTAAGCCTTTCCCACCCTTTTAATACTAAGATCTTCTCAACACTAAGCTTTTCCCCACACCCTTGACTGTTGCATGATGTGGGGTGGTGCACTCTGATGAGCAATCCCATTTATGCTTCAGGTAAGTGACTTCCTATCAGAGACTTCCTTATTTGTATATTGACTTAAAAGTTTTGATTTCTACACTATAAAATGGGGCCGACTGGAGGCTCACTCTCTCTCAGTTCCTGAAATTAGCATTACAGAGGAGAAGCAGCCAAGATGGCGGAGTGCTGAAGGAGAAGCCAGTTTGTGCAGAGTTTGTGCAGAGAGAAGGAGATGGGGAACAGAGGTGAGTAAGGCTGGTGAGGTAGAAACCTTTGATTATAGGTATACTCAGATGAGTCAGTGGCTTTGGGAGCCCTGAATAAAAAGGGAAGAGTTTTCTTACTGTATGTATTTCTTGCCCACTGGGTGTGAGCTAGGATTAAAGCTAATGGCCCACCAGTTCTTGGCTCTGTTGTTTCATTACCGTCTGTCTGAATCAAACGTGAACCTGCATTGGCCAGGCGGCTGTGAAGCTGCCCGTGACTACTGGCTTTACATTTGGTGTAGTTTGTGGCAGGATTTGGATCAATTCGGTATGGAGCCACCACCACCTTTGAGCGGTGGAGTAGAGGACTGGCTGCTGTTATGGTTCCCCATGGCTGTCCTTTTGGGGGCTGTAGGCTGGCTGACTTTTACAGCCATGCATGAGGAAACCGAGAGCTCTATGGAAGAGGCTGCCTGGGACCTGCAAACCAAGCAGTGGATGGAGCTGGAGCAAACGTGGGAGGAAGAGATGCCGACCCTGGAGCTGAAGCAAGCACCACAGGAGGCTGACCAGGTTCACGAGATTCGCTCGGAAATGGAGTAGCGGCTAGAGAAGGAATCACAGGTTTGTGAGTTGCAGATTGCCCTGGATGTTGTGGAGAGCCAGCAGTGGTGGGAGGCCAGGGCTGAGAACTGGGCCGGGGCTGCAAGGCCCATGGAGCAGAAGGTGGCGGCAGCTAGGGGCTCAAGCCCTGCAGCGGGAGCTGGTTTTTTAGTTCCTCTTTGGAGGATGAGGAGAATCAGGCTGGAGTTGTGATCCGCAGTCTTCAGAAGGTGAGAGCCCAGCAGCAAAGAGTACTTACTATGCCCCTAGTAGGTCTGTGATTTTGGAATAAAGGGGTGGATGCCATCATGCCCTCTGGAGCAGAGATGGAAATGCTGACAGCCATTGCCATGTGCTCCTCTTTGGGACAGTGTAAGACCTGCCACGACGGCAGAGATGAGGGGTGTGGCTGGGGCCCCATGTGCATGGACTGATTCCTGGACTATGATCGGAGTGGGCACTAGCTTCTTTGTTGGATGGACTTACGGATTTTGGACAATGTGAAATACTCTGATGGGGGTAGGGGGTGGCTTTTCTGGAGGCCCTTCCCCTGCCCCAAGAAGCTTTTCACACGGCTGGAAAGAAGTCCAAGGACATTTTGTGCTTTTGGCAAAGCACTCAAAGACTGGTGAAGTGTGTCCTTGTAATTGTTGAAATTGTATGATTTGTCATGTTGTTGTAATTTGTGTAATGTGCCTAATTTCCTTGTGCAGGAATACCTGTGCTTTAGATTGTAAGCAAGCAAAAGGAGTGGGATGTGGGTCAAATAAATTTGCAAATATGATGTATATGTTTGCTTGCTTATAGTTTGCATTGGGTGTGGGGGACAGGCTGTAAGCAGGCAAGGTCCTTATAGCCTAAGGCTTAGTTTTAAGATTAAGCCTTTCCCACCCTTTTAATACTAAGATCTTCTCAACACTAAGCTTTTCCTCACACCCTTGACTGTTGCATGATGTGGGGTGGTGCACTGTCATGAGGAATCCCATTTATGCCTCAGGACTTTGTATCAGAGACTTCCTTATTTGTATATTGGCTTAAAGGTTTTGATTTCTACACTATATAATGGGGCAGACCAGAGGGCTTGCAGTCTCGGTTCCTGAAATTAGCATTGCAGAGGAGAAGCAGCCAAAATGGCGGAGTGCTGAAGGGGAAACCAGTTTGTGCAGAGAGAAGAAGATGGGGAACAGAGGTGAACAGTGCTGGTGAGGTAGAAACCTTTGATTCTAGGAGACTCTGATGAGTCAGTGGCTTTGGGAGCCCTGAATGGAAAGGGAAGTGTTTTCCCACTGTGTATTTCTCGCCTGCTGAGTGTGAACTAGGATTAAAGGTAATAGCCCAACAGTTCTTGGCTCCATTGTTTCATTACTGTCTATCTGAATCAAATGTGAACCTACATGGGCCAGGCAGCTGTGATGGTGGTCACGGCTACTGGCTTTACAGGTGGTGTCACTGGGGTAGGCCTGGGAGGAGGAGTGATGGGTCTGTGTTCAGCACGTAGGTTGACATTGTCTGAAGGACAGCCACTGGGCTACCCAGAGCCCATCAGCAGTGGGTCATCAGGCCTGGAGCTCAGGCAAATGGTCTCGGGTATAGATGTGGGTCAGGGTGGCACTGGTGTTTGTGGGTGTGGGGCCATTGCACAGGGGGAATGGGAGTGTTGGGCAGATAAAATATATTTTATCCAGTGCCACTTTGTTAAAGATGGCACTGCCCACGTGGAAGCCTGTCGCCCAGTGATATTAGTTGCCCTTCTTGCTTGGAATGGGCGTGATTATATTAATGTGTGTTGGGGTGGGCTATAGGCAAGCAGGATCCTTGTAGCCTGGGGCTTGGTTTTAGGACTAAGCCTTTCCCACCCTTTTTGATGTAGGGTGGTGCAATCCCATCATGCCTCAGATAAGTGACTTTGTATCAGAGACTTCCTTGTTTGTATATTGGATTAAAGATTTTGATTTCTACACTATAAAATGAGGTCAAACTGGGAGCTTGCTCTCTCGGTTCCTGAGATTAGCATTAGAGAGGAGAGCAGAGAAAGGCCATGTGGAAGAGGCCAGGAGAAGCAGCCAAGATGGTGGAGTGCTAAGGGAGAAGCCAGTTAGTGCAGAGTTTGTGCAGAGAGAAGGAGATGGGGAACAGAGGTGAATAAGTCTGGTGAGCTAGAAACCTTTGATTCTAGGAAACTCGGATAAGTCAGTAGCTTTGTGAGCACTAAATAAGTGGGTTTTGGAGCCCAGTGTGTGTTTTTACTTGCCCGCCGGGTGCAAGCTAGGATTAAAGATGATGGCCCATCAGCTTCTGGCTCCATTTTTTCTTTACCGACTGTCCTGTCCAAATCCAATGCGAACCTGCATGTGAATGGCCACAATGGCAGCTCCTGGCCTTACAGGGAGGGAGCTGCACCTCCCAGAGGAGCCCTAGAGATGAGCATTTCGGAGGTGATGCTCAGGGCAGCATAGGGATGGGGTGGGGAAGATGAGACAGGGAGGGAGGGAAGTAGAAGGTACATCACTGGGGACCCTTTGAAAGACTGTTGGCTTAAACTCTGATTTATTTCCCTGGGGGGTTAGGAGGTCCACTCCTGGTTGATTGAAGGTTTTTCCTGAGGGACAAACTCTCTGGTATTTCCAGTCTGAGCATGTGCCATGGCCTGAAAAGACCCTCAGGCAGAGACGCAGGAAGCTGCGGGAGCTGTGGGGCAGTGACGGTTGGAAGGTGGCCTCTGGGGCCAGTCAGGATATGGCCAGGTCACTGACAGCTTGTGACACACGTTTCTGAAGTCATATCCGTCTTCCGGTGGGAAAGAAGAGCCTGTCTTCTTCCTTCATTAATCATAACAGGCGAGACCCAGGGCAGGAACAGGGTGAGGGCTGGGGTCGCGCTCTGAGCTGCAGGGCTGGCTGTCTGGGGATCTTATCCCACAGGCTAAAAGGCTTTTCTGTATTAGGGAAGGCAGTAGAAACAGAAAACAAAGTTGTTTAATGTGCAAATCATTAAAAAAATAATGATCTCACCCCAGGGTGTTCAAGAGCTCTTAAACATCTGTTAATGAGCTTATAGCAGCAGCAGGGAAGCAGCCAGCTTCCTGCAGATGGGTGAGGGTGGGGTGGCTGAGGGTGGGATCGGAAAGCCGAGGTTGGTGGGATGGCTGGGGCTGAGGTGTGCTGGGGCTGTGATGAGCCTCCTCGCTTTCCTCCTTTGCTTGTGCTCTCACCTGCTGCCTGCCCCACACCCACCCAGTACATGGTTTTCTACTTCTTTTTTTTTTTTTTTTTTTTTTTTTTTGAGAGAAAGAAAGATAGACAGGGACAGATAGGAAGGGAGAGAGAAGAGAAGCATCAATTCTTTGTTGCAATTTCTTAGTTGTTCATTGATTGGTTTCTTATATGTGCCTTGACTGGGAGGTTTCAGCAGAATGAGCGACCTCATGCTTAAGCCGGCAACCCCACACTCAAGCTGGTGAGCCCACACTCAAGCTGGTGAGCCCGCACTCAAGCCAGCAACCTTGGGGTTTTAAACCTGGGTCCTCAGCGTCCCTCAGGCTGACACTCTATTCATTGTACCACCACCTGGTCAGGTGGCTCTTAACTTCTGACCTTTATACCTCCAGCATTTAGCAGACCCTGAACTGGTCATGTAGTCCCCAGTCCTAGGGTCTGAGACCACAAGGCCATCTCAGACCCTCTTCTCCACCAAGGCCTCGGAAGCTGGGCTCAGGGAGACAGTGAGTGGTGTCCTGTTTTAACTGCCCGCAGGTTAGCCTATGGGGAGGGTTTTCTTCTCAGGGCTTCTTGGGATTGCTTCTCGGGGTGTAGATATTGTTGGGAGTGGTTGATGTCAGGGTACCTATGATAAGAGGGCAGGATGTGTGGGATCTGTAGGGATGTGGGTGGTGACAAGTTTAGAAAGAAGTGTCTCTAGGCAGGTGGTACAGATATGAGTGGGTGTTAATACAAGTGAGGTGGGCTATGGATGTCAACAGGTGTGGCGACATGTGGCTGTCAATTGATAAAAAGGTGTGGATTATAGTGACAGCGACTGGGTGTCAGGATGTCAATGAATGAAATAATAACAGCTAAGACTTTATGGTACTCATTATGTACCTATCACTACTGTTTTATATGAATATACTCATTTAATTTTTAAAATAACTCCACAAAGATAAACTATTAGTATTTCCATTTTTTTTTTAATTATTTTTTTTATTTTTTTTTTACGGAGATGAAATGGAGGCACAAAGAGGTTACGTATCTACTCAAGGTCATTCAGCTAGTAAGTGGCCGGGCTGGGAGTTGAACCTGGGCTGTCTGGCTCCAGAGTCCATGCTCTTGGTCCTTCTGCTTCACCTGATATATGGTATGGAAAAGATGGTGCAAGTGAGTGGACAGAGGGACATTCTAGATGGGGCGTGAAGTGGAGGTTGTGAACAGGACGAGCGGTATGAATGGATGTTATAGTGGGTGGAAGGAGGGCGAGTGGGCACTGACCGAGATTGTGCTGGGCAGTCGTGCTCAGACTGTAGCAAGGACAGTCACCTGGCAGGCTTGTTAAAACCTAGGTTGTTTACAATTTGGGAGGTCCGGGTAGGGCTTGAGAATTGCATTTCTGGTAAGTTCCCAAGAAATGCTGATGCTGCTCGTCTGGGAACCAGACTCCGGGAACACTGAGGAAGGAAAGCACGTGTGGGTGATTGTGAAGAACAGGAATTGGTATTTTAGAGGGGAAGAGGGAGGTGGGGAGACTGCGACCAGAAGTGTGACTTTAGAAGTCTGGGATGTTTACAGCTGTAGGAAGATATTCAGTTGAATGAGCGCAGAGATGAGTATGGTTTAGGTGGGGAGAGAGTTCGTGAGGGGGAGCCTATGACAGTGTCCTGGAAAGCCCCTAGTAGCCCCTAGTGGCCCCACCACAGTGCATCCTGTGCTAGCTGGGCTTCTCAGTGTGCAAGGGTGGCCAAGACAGGAGGTCCCTCTTTCCCTGTGGGTCCCATTGGTGCAGAAGCTTTCTCTATGTTCATCTGTTTTTCAATTATAAATTAGTGATCCAAAACAGGTGACTGCTGGCGTCCCAGAGAACCGGAGAGGGTGAGTAAGGCTGAAACCTGTCCAAAAAGGGTTTCCTCTCCTACTTCAGTCTTAGAGCTTGTCACTTATCATAGTTCTACTATGAACTAAAGTGTCAGAGGTGGTTCTGGTGAGGAGTGCCCTTCAAACTAAATAGAAGAGCCCCCACAGAGGATGGTCTCATAGGCCAAGACAAGAAACATTCAGTGGGAAGCTATGAGAGGATTGGGCAATGGGCTACAAGAAAGAAAGTTCCACCCTGGGAATCACCAGATTCCCCAGGCTGGGCCCAGAAAGGTGACTTGGGGCCATAACTGGCTGAGCCATGTTATAGGTTGAGTTGTGTTCCCCCAAAAGATGCATCCTCCTCCTCTGTGCCTCAGAATGTGACTGTATTTGAAGATAGAGTCTTTATGGAGGTAATCAAGTCCCAATGAGATCATTAAGGTAGGCCTTAATCCCACATGACTGGTGGCCTTACCAAGCAGAGAATGTAGACACGGAGACAAACCATGCAGAGGAAAGAGATGGGAAGACACAGAAGAAGATGGCCTTCTACAAGCCAAGTAGAGCCTGGGCCACCAGAAGCCAGGAGAGAGGCATGGATCCCCCTTCACTGCTCTCAGAATGAACCAACCCTGCCGACAGCCTGATTTCAGACTCCCAGCTTCCAGAACCATGATAGAGTGACAGTGACGCTATGGTTTAAGCCACCACGTTTGTTACAGCAGCCTCTAGAAACTAATGTACCATGATTCGTAGCAGGAGCCAACTGGTCTTAGCGATTGGATGCGGCATTTGCCGTAGACAAGTGCTATTGCTGAGGGGCTGAGCAGTGGGCAGCATTGGGAGGTGAAGGAGGTGACTTCAGGAGAGGGCAGTGTGGCCTAAAGCCCAGCAGATGGCCAGCAGATGATACTTCAACAAGCAATGCTGATTTCTCTAGGAATGAAGAACTGAGCTGTCTTCCAGAGGAGGAACGCCCTGAGCTCACAGGGGCCTTCCCGTCACCCTGGGCTTCACACGGAAAGCGGGCAGCTGGCACAGCAGGCTCCCTGCTGCTGGTGGGGCTTTCGAGCCTCCTTTCTCAGGGATGTGGGGCAGGAAGGGTAAATAGGGGTGCATCTTTGGCTGTAAGAACTCCAGGTTCAGAGGAGCCAGGCGTGAATCTCTACCACACCCAAAATACTGCAAAAACCCTTTCTTAATCAATAGTATTTTATTGACAGTTATAAATATTTTCCATTTGTCCCCTATATACAGTTGCAAAATAGTTTATGATAGTATACCTTCACCCACCATTCAGCATCTTTCTAGAAACTCCATGAAAATTGAATAGGAAATAAAAAGCTCTTGGGGGGGCACTAACCTGGTTCCCCAGCCTTCAAACAACCCCCCACAGACAGCAGGCAGTGTTGCAGTGGGTGCTACACAGTAGCAAAGGGACAGTGGGGACACACCTGGCGAGGTCAGGACACCAGGCTCCTCAGGACGTTGGTGATGCTCCAGTGCTGGCCCGAACACTTCTGCAGCACCAGCTGGAAGCCAAACTCCGAATCACTGTTCTCCTGCAGCTCCAGACAGCGCTTGGACTTGCGGTTCTGGATGGGGCCTCCCTAGGAGCCAGGGCAGAGAGTGGGGTCAGAGGGTATAGAGGCAACATGGGGACATGAAGGCTGGGACTCTATGTGTCTAGTTGTCTGGGATCCAATGAAGCTACAGGAGGTCTGGGGCCTGCATTCCCAGGAAGCCTCAGGCTCCCCATCTCTGATGCACTGGTCTCCTCTCTGAGACTGAACTAGTGCTTCAGTTTTCTTCACAGAATCCTAGGTCTTTGCTAGAATAGAGATACCCCCCCCTACACACCCCAATGCCTGTCTAAATGGCTGGGGTATGGCATGCTGGGTTGCTCCTACAGCAGCTCCTCTCTAGGGCGCTAAGCCCTGCTTCCCATAACCACAGGCTGGGGCCATGCTCTGAAAAGCCTAGTTCCTTGGGACCACCCATGATCAGACTGAATTTAAATATGGCCAGACCTCCTGCCTTTAGAGTCTATGCCCCAACTGGACCTCTGGAGTCATCAGTGCTGGCCTCAACCAAACTCAGGCTTCTGGATCTGTTTAGAACAGGGGTTGGGAACCTATGGCTCACGAGCCAGATGTGGCTCTTTTGACAGCTGCATCTGGCTTGCAGACAAATATTTAATAAAAAAAATGTTAAAAATATAAAACAGTCTCATGTATTACAATCCATTCATTTCCTACCGCTCATGTTCATGGTTGCGGGTGGCTGGATCCAATCACAGCTGTCCTCCGGAACAACACCAAATTTTTATTGGATAATGCGTAACGTACACGGGTCATTGTATGGCTCTCATGGAATTATATTTTAAAATATGTGGCATTCATGGCTCTCTCAGCCAAAAAGTTTCCCAACTCCTGGTCTAGAAGGACGCTGGGTTCCCTCATCTCTGGACATGCATAGTTTCCCCATGCTACTGCTGTTCCAGAATGTTCTGTGGCTGTGCATACGCAGCTTATACCCCAAACACTCTGGGGCTACTGGCTATGTGTCTGGATATCAGCAGTTGAGTATCTCTGAGTTAGACTGAAAATGTGCTCAGTTGGGCGTTGGCCTCCCAAATGAGCAGAATTGCACGGGCTGGATGGTGGTCCATGTAGGTGATTCTTCTGTAGCTTAATGGTACTCGAATATATGCTCAAATTCACTTTCCCCAAGAACCTACTGTGTCTCCCATCTCAGCGCTAACCAGGCATCTGTGTGGGAAAGTTGAGCGTTTTCAGCGAAGCCTCCACCTTCTCCCCAACATTTGATTAGGCACTGATTCCACCAATGCCACCTCCTTCAGGCCAGTGCCTGTCCCCTTATCCTGACCCATCTAACGTGCCCTGATCCAGGCCACCATCATCTCTCCTCCGGACAGCTGCCTCAGCCTCCTCGCCGACCCCCTCCCCCCTTCCAGAGCAGGGGTAGTGATCTTTTCAGAGGCACACTTGGCCAGGAGGAAGCCAGAGCGAGCTCCAGCTCAGCACTGACGGCCTTAGGGGCATTTCTCCCTGGCCTGTTTCCCTCAACTTTCACACCTTTAGCAGCAGTAATACCACAGACCTAGTTTTCTGAACCCATCTGCGTTTTCTCAGGATTCCTAGACTTTGACCAAGCTGTGCGCTGTGCCTGGGGTCCCTCTCCATGCTTCTGTTGCAGGCTAAACCATGGTCATCCGGGGCTCAGCTCCAACTCTGGCTCTGGCTCCGCTTCCTCCGGAAGCCTCTCACCATCCACCCCTACCCCCACTTCCGCCTGCTCTCCTCCAGTCCACCCAGCTAGTCTGGCGCTCCCTATCCCTTTCTCCCACTCAGCACTTCTAAATGACACTGAAATTTCTTATTTACTTGTCTTTTTCCCTCTAGACTGAGAGTTCTCTTACCAATTTCTGTTCCCTCAACATCCAGCAAAAAGCTTGGAACATGATAAGCAATCATTCATGTTGGCTGTCATGACCTATAATAGGTGAAAAGGGAATCGGTCACAGGACAAGATGACCATGCCCGGAAATTCACCATGCGGTGGCACTGAGCAGGCCTGGCAGCAGAGAGAGGGAGGACCCTGCCTCTTAAGACTCTTCAGCCCACACCCTCAGCTCCCAGCTGCGTGCATGCCCAACACAGTGAACAGCCCACTGTGAGAGAGGGAGACAGCGAGCCCCTTCTGGAAGTCATACCCAGTCTGCCTCCACCATCCCCATGGCAACAACTGACATCTCAAGAGAACATCAAGGATCAGTTCTCATGACCTAGAAAACTGACAGTACTTGCGCAGCTAACTAGACACTTCCCAGAGACTCAGCAATTCTGGCCTATAGCTATGTCTAGCAGAAATGTGTGCACCGAAGATATGCACCCGAGCACTTTCTGAAACATGATTTGTAGAACGCCAATATGGAAGCAACCCAGACATGCATCCGTAGTAGAGTGGATAAATAACTTGTGGTGATTCACATAATGGAATACTACACAGCATCAAAAATGAACAAATCACAGAGCTCTACTCAATAAGGATAAATTTCACAAGTATTATACATTAGTCAAAGAAGCCAGACAGAATATATACATAATCCTAGTTCTATAAATTTCCCAAACAGGCAAAACAAAACCAGTGTTCAGCCTGACCAGGCAGTGGTACAGTGGATAAAGTGTTGGACTTGGCTGCAGAGGACCCAGGTTCAAAACTCCAAGGTCACTGGCTTGAATGCAGGCTCATCTAGCTTGAGCATGGGCTCACCAGCGTGAGTGCAGGGTCACTAGCTTGAGCGTGGGATCATAGATCTGACCCCATGGTCACTGGCTTGAGCTGAAAGGTCCTCTGGCTTGAAGCCCATGGTCACTGGCTTGAGTCCAAAGTTGCTGGCTTGAGCAAGGGGTCACTTACTCTGTGGTAGCTCCTCCATCAAAGCACATATGAGAAAGCAATCAGTGAACAACTAAGGTGCCACAATGAAGAACCGATGCTTCTCATCTTTCTCCCTTACTGCCTATCTGTCCCTGTCTGTCCTTCTCCCTGTCCCCCTCTCTCTCTTGCTAAAACAAAACAAAACAAAAAAACCTACACAGTGTTCAAGTCAGAATGGGTTACCTTTAGGGAGGGAGGATTCTGGGGTGCTGCTGGGGTACTATATTCCGACCTGGGTGGTGCATACATAGGCATTTGCTTTGTTTTAAATCATTAAGTTGAGCATTAATTTTTGCATGAATGTTTGCATGTTTCTGTATGTATATGGTATTTTTCAGTTAAAAAAAATTAAAACAAAAAAACCCAGCTGTCCAGATGGCACTTTGAGTAGTGGGTGAAGGAGGCAGGGAGTGAGAAGCCGGATGGCAGAGGGGGTCAGGTGTGTGTGTTAGGTATGGAATTCCCAATGTCCAGTATGTGGGAAATGGACCTGCTGATGGTAAACATCTTCAGAAGCATTCAACTGAGTAATGCATGTCCCTCCTCCTGTCTCCCCAGCCCAGCATCTCCCCTGAAGAAAGCAATGACTCATTGCCCCCAAGAGCACAGAGACGTCAAAACAGGGGGGAAACTGAAACAGCAAGCTGGTCTGGGGCCCACAGGGGCAGCCAGGGGAAACCCACAAGCTCAGGCCAGAGGGGGGAGAGGACTAGTCCATGGGACAAGGGCTCAAAAAGGACCCTAGAGTCCCTACGGGGGAGGAGACTTTGAAGGCTGACCCTCTTGTTCTCATCTATAACCTGAACAGCCTCTGTACTTCAGCCAGGGGCCCTGGCACTCGGCCCCCTATCCAGCACCTTCTTTCCCGAGCGGCTCCATGCAGGATCCTTTTCCTCCCATTGCACTGAGACCCTTGTCTCAGGAGCATCGGCAAGGATACCCAGACCACCCCTCAGCTCCCCATACTTGGGCCAGCTCCTGCTTCTCCATCCCTTCCCTCCAACAGGGGAAGGTGAAGCCCATGTTCCCCGTTCTCTGCTATTCCTCATTAAACATTCCCAGCTCCGTGGAGCACAATATTGCATAGTTCTTCCATTCTGGTTGCGCTCCTTTTGTTTTGTGTCACTCAGAACTGACTGTAGAGCACAGACCACCCCATCTCCACTGGACAACAGTCTCTTTCAATGTAGCCAAGGAATTAGCACTTTGGGTGGCCACACCACAATCCTGAGCCACACTGGGATGACTGTGGAGGACAGCCTCAAATTGTCCTCTCAGCAGCTGTGGGTCCCCATCCTGTTCCTCAAAGGCTGGACTTTTGTGACACTTGCAAGGCCAGCCCCGTCACTCTGCCAGGCCAAGGTTTCTGTGGCTTCTGTGTAAAAGCTTGCAGCCTCTGGGCCTGAGAAGCACATCTGCTGCCCACCCACAGGCTGGGCCATGTCACCGGTGCTCCTTTAGCGGGCCTGTGTCCAGCTTCTCCTGACCCTCCAATGTCCGCCTAGCCTGGAAGTGTGTCCTACCCATGGCTAGGAGCGGAGCTCAGGCTGGGCTGGAGAGAAATCAGCCAGCTCTCTTATTTGCAAGGTCTGCCAGGGGTTCGTGCATTTCGGGTAGCAAGATGGAAGGGGGGCAGTGCTGAACTAGGATGCTTCTTGTTTGGTTGTCAGCTGTGTGGCCTTGGGCAAGCTGTTCCACCCTTCTGGTCCATTATTTCTAGGGCCAGATGATCATTTCTGTCCTGATTTCTGGAGAATGAGCAGGACAGATGGGAAGTCCCTTTATCAGCTACAAAACAAATGGATTTGAGACAGTTCATAGTATCAGGGAGGGTGCTTCGGAAAAAAACAGTTCATCGTATCAGGGAGGGCGCTCCGGAAAAAGACAGTTCATCGTATCAGGGAGGGCGCTCCAGAAAAAGTGCACACCAAGCAGACGGGGGCCAGACCGAGTGCCCTGTTCATTCTGCGGAATATTCTGACTGCTCAGCATGTCCTCAGGGGCTGGGTCAAGCCAGGCCTTTCCAACAGTGACTGCTTCAGCAATCCCTGGACCGTGGAAGCTGGGAGAAACTGGGCCAAACAGAAGGTCCTCAGCCCTCAGGCACATTCTAAGCCTTCTGCAGGGGCACCTTGCCAAGGTCGAGAGGTGACAGGGGCCGAGGTCTCTGAGAAGTGAAGCGTTCCTTCAGAGACTCAACTATGACATTTCCCAGGCCCTCCCCTGTCCCAACCATGCCCTCAGCTCTCGAAACAGGAAGTGTCACGACCCTGGGAAAGAAGCAGCATGTGTGGTCTCTGGGAAGAAAGGGAGTGAGACCAAGAGAAGGGGTGGGGTGTGGGGGGGAGATAGCCTTTGTGAGAGTGCCTGGGTCCATCAGGGAGGGAGAGTGCGAGGCCAAGGAGAGCCCCTCTCTGGAGGCTCTGAAAGGAGAACCTTCTGCCACCGGGTAGTAAGGCCATCTGGGAGGCCTCACTGACCGGAACCCCGGTGTGCATTGGGAGCACAGCTGGAGTATGAAGAGAAGAGTCAGGCCAACCTTTGGTGTGAGAGCTAGCACTGGCCATCAGCACAGTCTGGGATAAGAGTAATAATAGTAACCTTTATGTGCTATACCAGCACTGTGTCAAATGCTTTACATGCCCAGTCTCATGCATCCCTCACAACAACCCTGGGAAGTAGAGATGCTAATTATCACCCTTTTGTAGAACTGGAGACTGATGTTGGGAGTCTTGCTCAAGATCGCATGGTCAGTACATGGTAGAGCTAGGCTGGGAGCCCAAGAGTCAGCCCCCTTCACTGTTCCTCACCAGGATAAGTGGCCAGCCCACCCCACCATTTATTCCACCCGATGTCTGTCTCAAGAGAGTGAACTAGACTGACAGCTGTTGGTGCCCCAATATCTGGGGTCATCTTGACCAGAGAGAAGGGTCATCTTGACTTGTAAGGGGCTCTGAAGAGCCAGTTTGATCTAGTTTTTTTGAGAGCTCTCTGTAGAGACACGTTTCATCCATCCACCCACCCATCTGTCCATCAATCCATCCATCCGTCCATCCATCCATCCATCCATCCATCCATCCATCCATCCATCCATCCATCCAGTATTAAATGAGTGCCTACTCTGTGCCAGAAATATCAGTGACTGAACAGGAAAGAATCCTTATCTCTGTGAAGATTATTCTAAGAGGGAGAGAAAATAATAAAATTTTATATAGTCTTAGAAGGTGATAAGGCTGTGAACAAAAACAGGGAGCAGTGCTCTGGACTGTATGCTCGTGCTTTCCTAAAATTCATGCTGAAGCCCTAATCCCCATGTGAGGGTATTAGAAGGTGGGCATTTGCAAGGTACTTAGGTTATGAAGGTGGAACCCTCATGAATCGGAAATATATGAAGAGATACAAGAAGAATGATCTGTCTCTTGCTGCCATGTGAGGACACAGTGAGAAGACCACCATATGTAAACGAGGATGCAGGCTCTCACAAGACAACGAATCTGCTAGCACTTGGACCTTGGACTTCTCAACCTTCAAAACTGCAAGAAATAAATGTTTATTGTTTAAGCCAGCCGTGTATGGTTGTTTTGTTACAGCAGCCAGAATGGACTAGGTCGGATAAGCAGGTCGGGGTGATCCTCACTGAGAAGGTGAGATTGATAGAGGAAGACGTGAAGGAGAGGAGCTGGCCCCGTCTCTCACGGGAGAGACCTGAGGCCCCGTGCAAAGCTCCCACACCAGCAGAGGCCTGGAGTGTTCAGAAAACAGCACCGAGGCCCTGGTGCAGAGAAGGCACGGGAGTGGCTGGAGGAGATGAGGCCCAAGAGGTGAGTGTGGGGCAGGCTGTGTCAGGCCTCAAAGCTGCTGAACAGACTTTGGCTTTTAACTGGTGACAGGGCCAGTCACTGCCGTGTAGAATTGAGAAGTTAACCAGGTCACTGTGCTATGTTGAGCACTGAGTGTTGGAAGGAGGAAGGAAGCAGGGACACCTGCTAGCCCCCTCTTGTCCTCACACCCAGGGCTAGCCAGCAGCCTCTGCGCCTGGCCCAAGGCTCTGGATGTGGGGGCTGAGGCCCCCTGAGGCTTGATGCAGGACCTCCGACCGGCACTACCTTCTGTGGGACGGTGCCGTCACTTGGTTTTCTAGTCCAGTCATCTAAATTATTTGTGTAATGCTTACAACTATAGGATCTAGAAACACACAATACTTTTAATTAAAGAATTTAAATAAGGGCAATTAAACCTGGCAGGAGAGATGCTGAAGCACACAGAGAGCTTAATTGGAATGGGAACCAAATTAAATATGGAAACAGTATTAGAAACATCGAAAGCTGAATGTATAGACTTCAGAAGGCTAATAATAATTCCTAGAGCTGGGTGCCTGGCCCTCAGCCTAGCTGCTTCTCCTTCTGGGCCTCTCTGGAGTGGTGGCCAGAACGGATATGAGAATGAGAGGTGGTCTGAGCAGAAGCCAAGAACACAGCACTCTGCTCCGGCCATACCTCTGGCTGTCCCTGGCCACGACCCTGGTAAGTGGATGAGCCACTCTGAGTTTCAGCATTCTCCTTTACAAAAGGTATTAAAGTATGGGGTCATTCCAATTTTGTGTCTACATGGAGCACTGACCAGCAGCACAGTGGCACGTGGACCTGTGGTCCATCAGCCTCTTGGGTGTTGAGGAAGTGACCCCAGAACACACATCCTTGAGCTTCCTCTCTGCCTCAGTTTCCCCAAGTGTGAGTCTGTGGTAACTGGGGGTGGAATAGCTCAGACCAGACCAAACAACCTGGCTCCTTGTGGAGTAGTAGGCTGGATAGATGGATCAGACAGAGTTCCTAAAGGCTTATTAAACCATAGATCATTGGGCTCCACTTTTCTATTCCAGTAGGTGTCCAATGAGGCCAAAAATGTGTCTCTTTAATTTTCCACGTACTACTCTGCTGGTTGTGTTGGTCCAGGGACCACACTTTGGGCACCACAACCAGCCATCAATCAGCCTGTCTCAGGAAAGGGGAGGGCCCAGCTGGTTGCTTGCATTGGCCTCCCTGAGGTGCAACATTTGGAGCATCTGGGATGAGAGTGCTGGTCTCACATTTGCAATCAACATGTTCACAAGGAGGTTGTGTGTGGCCTGCTTTCTCTTGTGAAGACTTCTCTGTTTATTACAGAGCCCCCATCCTATTTTCCTTTCTAATTAATTTTCCAAGAGCAAGTGGCCCGATGGGGCTTTGGCTTTATGCACAGTGGTTTTGTGAGTTTCCAGGTTAAGTAGTTAATAATTAGTAATCATACTTCAAAGCATAGGTGGGATGTTAGTGCTGGTTACAGAAACCCGAGATTAAGCCTTTTTGTAGAGGAAAGTGGTCTCTCTGTATTATGAATATTCAACACTCCACTGAATCAATAAGTATTTGGTGTTTATCTTTCTTCAAGAGGATTTGAGTGCCTGGGAGATCTGCCTGGGATTTGTGCTGAAGCCCCGTTGGACTGAAGATGGCTCAGTGGCAGTGTCAAGTGTGAAAGGAAGGGTGAAGGGGGCGGGCTGTGAAGACGGCAGGATGGCGGGAGGGAGTTGTTTGCTGAGGAGGGGAGTCCAGCCAGGTCAGGCATACCTGGGGCTTGGCATGGCAGGGAGACCCCCAGCCACAACTCTCACTGCAGTACCCATGGGCTTTCCAGAGGCGAGTCAGGCACCATGAGTGCTGTATTTGACAGAATTCCCAGACTTGACCTTGGAAAAATTATTCAATTTTTCTGTGCCTCAGTTTCCTCATCTGTAGAATGAAGATAATTTAAGTACCTAAAAGCTTTGTCATGGGAATTAAGTAATATTTATAAACAAGTATAATACTACCTGGCACAGAGTAGGCACAATATAAATGTTTGATAAATACATTTCAAAATCTGCCCCAGGTCAGAGTAGCGGGGAACAGAGCCATCATACCTGGCTCCTGACCCCTTTGGGGGGGGGGGTGAGCTGCGGGAAGAGGCAGGGGCTGACTGCCACAAACTAACAATCACTAAGAAAATATTCCGGCCTAAATGAAGTATTGTCCATCCCTCAAAACCGGACCGTTCCACACTTGCCCCTTCATATAACATGGAAATGAAAAGTTGTTTTGTTCCAAAGCTGTGATGAAACACCTGCTATGGTCTTTGTTCTCAGTACAAAAGATTCTCCAAGTTGGCCTTCCTGACAGAGCCCGGGGATTGAAGCAGGAGAAAGTCAAGGACCCCTCCTCCTCGCGTGTTGGGAAATGCTTTGGCAGAATTAGAGGTGCTCCTGGGAAATGTGCTCTGCAAATGTGTTCTGTTTTCAGTGGGTTACTCATCTTGCATCAAATTATCAAATTAGATCCACACACCAGAGCCGACAGTCCCTGGATAGGCAGGCTTGGCTCTGGGCTGAGCTCTGTTCCAGGCAATCTCCTCATACTCCTGAAAATCTCTTCTCTCTGGCATTAATAAAAATCTTTGTTATCCTGGGTGTTTCTCATTTAGAAAATGCCGAAGTGCTGTACTGAGAACGAGGAGAACACAGGGCTGAGGTGTGGGGAGGGCCTGCCTGTGGGAACACCCATCTGTGTGTCCTTGAACCCCCAGAGGGGTCTTGGGAACATTTCCACCAAAGGACCTGGACAGGCAATAGGAGTGACTGTACACCCCAGTCTGGGGCTAGCATGAAACTCAGTCTGAGTACCTGGCAAATCATCAAAGTTTCCTATTTTAAAAGACATTCATACAAATGTGTACTTTACTCCATACCGTACACATCCTCATTTTAGCATAAAACATTCCCACCTCCCTCCCTCAAATCTGGAGTTACAGGGAGGAGTGCATGTTTGTCGTATGTCTTTGAGTACCCCGCGTGGCCCATGCAGTTGGGATGCACTATCACCTGAAAGTGTTCTTTGTAAGAACTGGGGATTTTCCAACTGAGCAGTGAGTGCCCTTTGACTCTTACGTTTAAGTGTCTTTGAAATACTGTAGTACTATTTTTTTTTTCTTTTCAGCACACAGGCATGCATGCAAGGAGAGTCACTGAAACTCAGATTTTGTTCATCTTTGGGTCTCCCACAAACCTAGTTCAAGACCTGGCTCATCAGAGGCCTTTAATTAATATTTGTGAGCTTTTAAATAAGGGACTTCTTCCTCTGATCAATAGCACACTGGATGCCTCAGGCCTTCTGTTAGGGGCTGGAGATACTGAAAGTACAAGACAGTCCTGCCCTCCAGTTTCCTGGTTGACAGAAGACAGAGGCATGTAGTGAAATAACAAACAATTCCATAAAGCGGGATAAAATGACCCTCATACCAGAAGCTCAGCTCATATTCAAACTCATGCTGCTTTTTATTAAGGCAGGCCCAGTGGGGCATCTCAGGATTGCTCTCTAACTTCAGCTTAGAAATACAGAATTTCAAGGTTGGCAAGCCCTTGAGACCATCCAGTCCAGCTCCACTTAGAGCTAGAGAGCCTTCGATGAGTGTCCCCTGTTGAGTGTCCCCTGAGCCCATGTCTTCTCTGAACTGCCAACCTCGTGTCTGGACGACTCTGATTATGAGAAAGCTGTTCTAGCATTGTCTCTGACTCTCCCCGTGGGTCCTTCCAGAGCTAAACGGGACAAGTCTGCTCTCTCTTGCATAGGGCGCGGATATTTGAAGGCACAGCTCCAGTATTCCTGATGTCCTGCTGCTCCAACAGTCCCTGCTCCTTCAACCATGCATTCAAATAGATAGATTTTTAAGGAAGTCGGAACTTAGAGGACACACTCCATGACAGCCTTCCTATGGCAAGACTCCTTCAATAGCACCAGCATTTACTTAACCATTCACAGTAATGGTGGCAGAGGGGAGAGTGGGTGTCTCGTTACCACTGGATGGAGGCAGTCCATGCTTTGTCTGACAGGTGTCTTGCCACAAAATTCTCTTCCGTAGTGACATGGTATCTGCTTCCTCCCTCTCCTTCCATTGGTCGAGGGGCCATTCACTAATACCACCTGACCAAATCGCAGAGTCTCCCAAATCTTGGTATGTGGGGTATTCTTGGAGGATCAAAAGCCCCATACTTTATGCATATTGAATTTATAATCCCGGTAGGTAGTTTAGGAAATTGTTTAAATTGGCAGGAGTCACAAGCTAGAAAAATCACCAAAGGCAACACCTACCACTTAAAACGTTAATGGAGTTTTATCTTGTGTTGACATGGGAAACGTGGGCTGTTTAGAGACATGTACATTGCTTGAGAGGCACAACTCTGACTGCTGTTCTTCAAACCCAGCCCCTGGGGTGGCCTTGGATTCATAAGCAGCCCCCTCACAACTACCTCCATTTAACCCATCACTACTTTCAATAGACTATTAAAATGTCTCTCAAAGTCCAGCTGCTGCCTGGATCCATGCTCCTGTGACAACCAATCACCTCTTCCCTCACAGGGACAATGGAACAGCCCCTTAGCTTGCTGGCCCGCCTGCAACCTCTTTTCTTCAGTCCACGGTACTCTGCTGCCAGAGGGTCTGCCCCATCACCGCAGTCCACAGCTTAAGAACCTCTCTTAGGCCCTCCGTTTGCTTTTAGGGTGAAGTCCAAGCTTCTGAGCATGGCTTTCAACCACCACTGTCATGTGATAATGTCATTTGAGCAGGCCTGATCACCACTGTCTGCTCAAATCTGATCTCTCTCTAGCCCCATGGAAAATTCTAAATTCCTCCCATACCAAAACTGGATTTCTTTTCAAGTGTGCTCTGCCTTTTCTTCCCTTCGCCCAGTCTGAGCCTCACTTGGAATGTTCTTCTCTTTTTCTACACCTGGGAACAGTTCTGCAACTTTCAAAATCTAGATCAAACAAGCCTTTAATGTTCCTGAGTTCTGCCGACAGAGCCCGTCACCCTGGGCTCCCAGACCCTGTACCCTTCTCATTCCTCCTCTCATCCTCCAGTTCCGCTCTGTGTTTACAGGTCCACGAGCTCCTCCGGGGCAGAGGCCATATCTGATTCATGTCTGCATCCCTCTTGCCCAGCCCCCATGCTCTATAAATGTTTGATGAACGACTGAAGGAGAGAATGTCCATTATTGGAAAACTGCTCATCAGAGCTCTGGACATCAGTGTTGCCAAGAGATGTTTCCATCAAACATGGTCTCTCAGTGTCAGAATCGAACACTGTGCTGATTCATCCCGAAGCATTGGAAATTCAGAAGAGCTTCCGAGGGTTAGAGGAGAGGCATTTTATTTGTTAAACAGAAAATCAGGGTATGAGATAGAACACTAAGATATGCAAATGCCTATCTTCTTTGTAGGGGAATGGGGGAGAATCGCAATAGATTACTTTGAAATTAATTCAGCCTGAGTGTCTGTGGAGTTTAAATGCAGTCCTCAGGGGAGTAAATAATGCAGAAAGTGAAACTGAAGAGATTTGAAATGCACCAGTAAAGCTCCTTTCAGTCCAACTTCTGCACCAGAAAATTCTTGTTGGTAGGATCCCCATGTAATTTGCAAAGATTAAAACCCATTGTAAGAAAGTCTGCCCAAGCACATGACTTTAATCATTTAAGAGTCTTCCAGCTTCCTCTGGCCTTGTCAATAGTAAGTCCTAACCAATGTGAGCTTGGGGACAGACTCCAGGACGCATGATAAATATTGATCATTTTGCCTTAAACAAAAATTTTACATATGTTAATGTTAAAATATCAAGCGAGAAAAACAAGATAGAAGGTGACAGAGGACAATCTGACTTTGGGTGGTGGGTATGCAACATAATTGAACGACAAGATAACCTGGACTTGTTATCTTTGAATATATGTATCCTGATTTATTGATGTCACCCCATTAAAAAAAAAAAATTATAAAAAAAAAAAAAATATCAAGCGAGAGTGGCTGCTCTAGATTTGCAAACGAGGATTTAAAAATATTATTTCCAAACAGTTTCTTGGTGGAAGGATCAGGCAAAGCACTCTGGGAGTTTTGATTAGATAGATACCTAAGTGGCTGCCCAGGGCCCTGGGTTCCATGTATCAACATGGCCTGCTCTGTTGGACACTGTCCCTTCAAGCAGGAATCGTGTGGGGCTGTCTGTTCAATGCCATGTGTGGAAAGGAGGGAGGGAAGAAGCTGGATTTGAGGACATTTGCATCAAGGACTCTCATTTTAGTGTAATGTTCCTTTCTCTGTCCCAATCAGGGAGGCAGAGATAAGATGAGGGCCAGCTAGGGGCACCAAGGCATCCGTATCTACACAGATGAGCTGAGCCACCCCAGCCCATGACCTTGGGGCTCATGTGGGAAGGCTGTCTGTCTGTGAGGGCTGAAGAGGAGGCAGAGCGGCCTGCCTGTGGGGCTAGGATACTGAGCAGCCTGAGTTCAGATTCAGCCAGCCTGTTGAAACTCCAGCTCCCATGCTCCCAACTGTGTGAGCTTGGTCAGGTGACTTAATCCCACTTTACCATCTTCGAGATGGAGTTGCTGTGCTGATTAACATCAAACTGCATGAGGCTAGACACAGAGAGGTCGAGGCCCCTCCGATGGAGTTCTATTTCCCTGGTGATTCCAGAGCTCCTGGGAGGAGCAAGGCCACTGAGGGGGCCAGGGAGCTTACTTTAGTTGGAACATTGGATCTGGGTGACACAAAGTCCCCAGAGCTGCAGGTGCCTGGTTGGGCCACGACTTCCAGGGACTATTCCAGGAAATCCTGGGTCCTCCGCCCACCTCCTATCCCAGTGAGTTGAAGCTGGCTGCCCTTTACTAAATGACCCCAAAACAATGACCTGTGTGGAAACCTCATCCCCTAGGCCAACCCTGGGGGGGTCAGAGACCAGAGATGACCTGCCACTAGCTATAACCAGGAGACTGGGGCTTCATCTCTTGAGAAGGCACTTTGCAGAAGAAAGGTGAGGCTTTAAAGCCAGAGAGTTTAAATTCCAAGCCTATCCCTTACTGTGTGACTCTGTACAAGTGATTCCCCACTCTGAGTCTGTTTCCATAAATCTAAAAATGAAATAAAATGATAATAAAAACAACAGTGACAATAGAATAATAACTCCCTCAGAACCAATCTTAGGAGTCAATGAGCTAATGTATGTGAACCCTTGACATGTATATAGTAGGTGCTCAATAAATCCCAAGATTGATTGGCTGGAGTCACAGCCTCCCTAGAGCCCCTGTGTCCCTCTCCCTCTTTTTCTGCTCCTGCTCTTGCAGGGGCTCTGGGCTGATACCTGAGAGAACTGCCAGTGAAGCTTCATCCTCTTGGTTTTGGCGTAGCTGCACTCAATGAGCCGCGGGCGACTGTTGACGTCCACCAGGCACCGGTTGTCATCATCGTCGACTGTGGGGCTCAGGGTGCCCACATGGATCTGCTGACTGCTTGTGTAGTACACGTTCTGGGGGCGGGCAGAGAATGAGGTTAACTGAGGTGGGAGGGACAAGTTGGGCTTCTCTCCAGGCATCCGGCAAAGAGATCACACTCCAGTGGCCTTCAAATATTTTCAAGCCACTTCACAAACTGCAATGGACAAGAAGAAACCCTTTTACATTATGATCCAGTATAATGTCTAGGTCCACATGTCTAACTGAAAGAAATTTTTGAAGAAACGAAACTTAGCCTCTCTATATGCAATATACTCTATTTTCTGTCCTATTCTTCTATAGGAAAACACTGGTCAAAACCTTTTTAACACCGTTTTAAAAATGCCCTCCCCCTTTTTTTGCGACAGAGACAGACAGGATGGGAGAGAGAAGAGAAATATCAAGTCTTTGTTGTGACACCTTAGTTGTTCATTGATTGCTTTCTCATATGTGCCTTGGCTGGGGGACTACAGCAGAGTGAGTGACCCCTTGCTCAAGCCAGTGACTTCAGGCTTCAAGCCAGTGACCCTATGCTCAAGCTAGATAAGCCTTGTACTCAAGCTGGCAACCTTGGGGTTTCGAACCTGGGTCTTCTGTGTCCCAGTTCGACACTCTATCCACTGTGCCACCGCCTGGTCAGTCAAAAAAATGCTTTTTAAATACATTGCTTAGAGGCTTGCTGACTTCCTCCTTCCATAAATATGTTATACAAGACACTATGTGGCCAGTAGTTAAAGAACAAAAGATCTGGGCCACACATTGAGGGTTTTCAAAATCTTGTGGGATGAGAGATATATAACAAGTAACTTCTATCCATACTAAGATGGTGCAGAGGTTGGAAAACGTTTTCTTAAAAGGCCAGACAGCAAACATTCTTGGCTTCGTATATGTATTAAAAGGTCCCCAAGAGCACCACCAGGTTCAGTGATTCACTAAGACTCACAGGTCTCAGCATATGGTTGTACTCATGGCTCTGATATATTACAGTGAAAGTATACAGGTCAGATCAGCAAAGGAAAAAGGCACATGGGGCAAAGTCTGGGGAAACTGGGTACAAGCTTCCAAAGGTCCCCTCCCAGTCATCACACAGGATGCACAGAATTCCCCCAGCATGGAGCTGATATGACCCATGTGGGGTGCTGTTAGAGACTAAGAACTCAGAGTTTCTACAGGGGCTCATCATGTAGGCAACCTCTGCTTGGTATGTATAAAAATTCCAGACCCCCAGAAGGAAAAGCAGCTATTTAGCAAAAACCGTATTGTTTATACAGTCAGTTTAGGCACAGTGAGCTATTCTTATCTGTGTGGGAATGGTAAAACCTCCTGGTCCAAGTTCCCAGATGCCAGTCAAGTCAAGCAGACCTTTCCAAGAAGGGCGATCACTGCTGTGTTAAATGTTTTCTGTACAGAGGGTCATACAGTCTCTATCAGCCCAACTCTGCCATGGCATGATCACAGCCACAGATAATACGTAAATGAATGGCTGCATTCAGTAATGCTTTATTTACAAAAACAGGGGCTGTCTCATGGGCTGTAGTTTATCCGTTCTGGCATAGAGGAAAGCCACACGCCCTTAGCCTTCAAAGTTTTCAGTCACTTTCCCGAGCAGTGGTTCCCAATAAAGGCTCTAAGTGGACAGTCATGGGGTTCTGTGAGCTCTTTTCTTCACATTCCTAAAGGAATTAACACCCCCACCTGGGATTAGACCTCTGGGAATATCGAGATACCACATTTCTTTGCTTAAGGTTAGAATTCAGGGTGGGCTCTTTTAATATTTTGGTTGATTAGCAAATTCTTACTAGTAAGCATTTTTTATTCATTCCAAATGGCAAAATGAAGTATTTCTTGCTTTAGTAAAAGAAGGTGGTTGACAAGGACTTTTAAAACATGGGGGCAGGGCATAAAGGGACCATGGAGTGAGGAGGACAGTGCATGCAAGGAGGGTGAGTAAGGGGTGGTTCTTTAGGGCCATGTCCTCCCTGATGCTTGGAAGTCCAGGAAAGGGGTGGAGAGACAGGCAGGGTCATTTCAAATTAAAGAACCTCAGGCCAGGGTATAAGTCAGGGCCCCAAGAGGGGAAAGATGGTACAGTCAACGAAGGGAACTGCCATATGTAATAAAGGCACAATTCTCAGTGGTTTTGGGAGGGTGTAAGGGCACCACAGGGGTAGTATAGTTCCCAGGGGTTGGTAACCTGGAGTTGTTATCACTCCTAGGCCCCAAGGGGTGAGTGGAGAGAGCAGTTACTAGGACCAGAAAGTTGACTCAAGAGCAGATTCAGGAAGGAAGGTTTGAGGTAATGGTGAGAAGAGGTGGATAAGCACCCTCCTCTCCCCACTCCATTCTTCTGGTGGACCAGCCCACTCAGCCCACTGGCAGAACCCATCTGGAAACCAGAGGACAGGAGAGCCCATTGAAACATTCCATAGAGTCGGCCTCACAACGCGAGAGGAGAAGGATAGAGACTGGCTCTGGAAGGACAGACAGACGATACTCATCACACCAAGGATTGCTCTCTAAGGTAATCTTACAGATTATCAAGTTTGGCGAGTCCACTGAAACAGACATTGGAACTACTAACGTTTACCAATTCTTCCCATGACAGAGGCAAGGGATCATGCTGACCAAAGTTCTGAGCAGTGACCAAAGGCAAAATGCCCAGCTTCAATGTAGAAACGTGGCCAGAACACAGAGGCAACTATTCATCAACTAAATTGGGTAAGAAGTGGGCTTCACCTCAGAGTCCTGATATCGTCATTGTATGGCCTAGACTTCTAGTTGACCACCAAGGAAAGCTGATGACCTGCTGTGCCTTCCAGTTTATTGGAGTTGAGGGAGAATTTGATAACTGATAAGATTTTGGAAATTAAACAGATGTAATGAAACATCTCATCCATCCATCCATCCACCCACCCACCCATTCAACAACCAATAATCTCTAACTTGGTTCTGAGAATTGAAATGAAAAAGCTATGATCTTTATCCTGGAGAAGCCAAGAGCCACATTGGGGAAACTAACATATCAGGAAATAATGGCCCTAATCACACTAATATAAGAACTATTTCCACTTCTTCTATTCACCTACCTTGATTCTTGCTATTGTGAGATCAGAAATGAAAACTCAGCACCTCCAGAAAGCCTTGTCTGAATACACAAAAGTGTGGGGCCTCAGCCTGCCACCTGGGCTTCTTCCAAAACATGCACAGCTATTTCTGCCCCCTTGGGGTGAATGCACCATGCTCTCTCCTCAGTGTTGCTCTTAATCAGCTTGCATGCCAGGACCCAGATGTCCAGCGGACCAGGAGCAAGGCAAGGAGAGTCAGAGAGCCAGCTGCTGCCACCCTTTCCTTCATCCCTGTCCTTAGGGCCTGGCTCCGTTTCCCAGGCAGTCTCCACAGACACAAGCGGCCACCCAGGTAATAGCCAAAATCAGTTTTACCCACTTAGCTGCCCTGAAGTGCTTGGGGGAGAGGCTTGAATGATGTGTGCTCTCACTATCTGCTACAGCTGTTGTCAGAGCTGTTTATTGCTCCAGCGACTGGGGAAATCATAATGGGATCAGACAGTTTTGTTTTGGTGTGTTTTTTTTTTAAAGCCAACAACAAAGTACAAATCACAGGGACATTCAGCAAAGAGGAGTCTCTCAAGTAAGTCACTTGAATAGCTCAGAAGGCCAGCGGTGGTGTCCTGAATCAATAAATGGCCTGAACGCAAAAGAGGGGAAACAGTTTAGTACAAGATGCCCCACTTCAGGGCCTGCGGGCCAGCGGAGCGGCCTTTGCGAAGGGGAGCCTGGGAGGTTCAAGGAAGAAATTACTTAGAACTGTGTCAGTGGAGGGCAGTTTTTGCCAATCAGGTACTATTGGTCAAAGTCTGGAGACATTTTTGGTTGTTGTGATGGGGGCGGGAGACAGGCTGCTCCTGGCATCCAGCGGGTGGAGGTCAGGGATGCTGCTCACGCACAGGACAGCCCTCAGCTGCAGGGAATTATCCACTCTCAACTCAATAGTGCCGAGGTTGAGAAACCCTGCCTTCGACTGCTAGTCATAAAAATGGAAATATTTTTAGCCCTAACTACATATCAGATATAAACTAATTTATATGCTTTTTATCCCACTGCATCCTAAGAATAACTCCAACAGGTGCTACTATTATTTCCATCTTGTAGATGAGGAAACTGAAGCACAGAGAAATGAAGTAATTGGAGAACAATAGCTGAGACTCAAACTGAGGCGTTTTGATTCAAGAGCCACCAATGACTTCTCGCCTCACTTGCTTCCCTCACTCAGGTCACACCAGGTCCAGCGGCTGGGTGGGAGTAAAAGAGGCTGGGAGGCTCTTTGGAAGCTTCCCCTGTGATCCCTGTGAGACATGAGGGGGGCCTAGACAAAGGGAGCGTCAGTGAGCTGGAGGGAACTCTTCTCACAGGGCCACAGCACAAGATGGCACGAAGTGCTAAGGGAGCAACATCGTCCTGTATCTCACGTCAGGGGGGAGCAGGAGCTGCTCTCCTGTCTGTGGCTATTTTACAACCCTCCCCGGCATAGAATGGACATCCCCAACCATGCAGCCAGCTCCTCCTCCACTGCAGGGCTTGGTTCTGCGCATCCTCCACAGCCCACGCAGCTTAGCAGGGCTGCAAGCCTCGGCTCAGCGTTTCATTCCAATGCTTACAAGAGAAAGAGAAATATCCTGCCTGGGCAAGGTGAAGGGGCAAAAGCATCTGATCTCAGAGCACATGCAGAGGGATTTTCCTCTCCCTCAGGCTGGGGGCAGAGGTGATGACTAGGAGCTAAGGGGGAACAGCCAGCCAGGGGCCCACAGCACTCCCCACCCCACCCCACGCACATTCCTGCCCTCAGGGCCTCAAGGCCACGCTTGGCAAACAAAGACCCCCAGGGCGGGAGCTTCCCCTTGCTGTAACTCATCTCCAGGACAAGCAAGGGCCCCTGCACTGCAGGATGAAGGTGGAGCACGTGCCAGGTGTGCTCAGCATCCCGTCTGTTCCTGGCAGGTGTGGAGAGGGGCCCGCCTCCCAGAGACCAGTCGGCCTCCCGCAGGGTCCACCCCCTCACAAGTGTCAGACATCACCTCACTCACAGACACCACCACTGGGGTGAAACTGCCTCTGGAAGGGAAGAGGGAGAGCAAAGCCAACATGTTTTTGTACATGTGCACACCAGGCCCTCTGCTAGGGACTTTTCACACCTGTGGTCACCTTTCAGTTTTAAGGAAGGAAAACTGGGCTAAGAGGGTTTTAAAACCTTGCCAGATGTGGATGTAGATAGCTGTTCCCCACCTTCCTGCCTAGGGGGCAGCTCCCAGGAAGGCCGAGTTCCCGGCAGGTAAGGACCTGCATCCTACTTCCTCGGTCAAGCAGCGCAGACAGCTTTCCCCTGCCGTTGGCAGGGCCTCCCCTCAGCCTGGGCTGGATCTAGGGCACCGCTGCCAATCCCGTTCCAAACCAGCTCAGGCTGACTCAGGCACAAGAGCTTGAATCCCTGAGAACCTTCCTGAACTTATCTTTCTGAACCAGCAATGCTACCAGGGCCACGTCCACCAGATTGTTCACATGGAGCCCCAGGAGCTCTAAGAAAGGGGGTTCTGGGGCCCCTGAGGAGAGTCAGGTCCGGGAGGGTAGGGCCTTGTGGGTGGGGTTCTAGGGCCCTCTCCCAGCCAGATCTAGGAAGACAGTTATTTAACTATCATATACATTTTGTTCAAACAAAAGTTTACAAAGAGTGAAAAGGTAACAAAAGGTTAAAAAGGTGTGAAAAGTACTGCTCTAAATGAACCGATGTTGCTCCATTAAATTTAATTTCTTTCTTTCTTTTTTTCTTTTATTCAATGAGAAGAAAGGAGGCAGAGACAGACTCCCACATGTGCCCTGATCAGGATCCACCCAACAAGCCCACTAGGGGGCGATGCTCTGCCCATCTGGGGCATTGTTCCATTGCTCAGCAACTGAGCTCTTCTTAGAGCCTGGAGTGGAAGTCATGGAGCCATCCTCAGTGCCCGAGGCCACTTTGCTCTAATCAAGCCATGGCTGCAGGAGGGGAAGAGAAAGAAAGACAGAGAGAGAAAAGCGAGAATGGGAGAGGTGGAGAAGCAGATGTGCACTTTTCTTATGTGTCCTGACCAAGAATAGAATCCAAGACATCCACATACCAAGCCGATACTCTACCACTGAGCAACCCAGCCAGGGCCTAAAAATAACTTCTAAATAAAATAAATAAATTGAACATGAAGCGTTTGTCCAGGAGGGGGACATTAGGCTTAGGAGACCTTTGTTAGCTTATACTCCACCAACAGCATCTGTAAACACTCAGATGAATAGCTTTAACTTCTTGTTTCCAACCTCCACTCCCTTGGATTCCTTCATATGACCAATTTACATATTTTTCTTTTTTTTTCTTTTTCTTTCTTTAAAGTGAGAGTAGGGGAGATACAGAGACAGATTCCTGAATACACCCTGACCAGGATCCACCCAGCGACCCCAGTCTGGGGCCTATGCTCTGCCCGTTTGGGGCCACTCTCACTGAGCTATTTTTTTAGCACCTGAGGCAGAGGCCCAATGGAGCTATCCTCAGCACCTGAGGCTGATGTACTAGAATCAATTTATTTAGTCATAGCTGCCAAAGGAGAAGAAAGAGAGAGAGAGAAAGGGGGGAGAAGCAGATGGTTGCCTCTCCTATGTGTTCTGACTGGGAATCAAATACAGGACTTCAACATGCAGGGCTGACACTTTACTGTGGAGCCAACTGGCCAGGGCCCAATTTGCATATTTAAAATCATTCAATACCTCTTCTACCCAGACTTCCATAACTACTTCACAATGCCTTAACCTCTTTGGAAATTCTGGAGCTGTCCCCATGCTGAGCGCAGACTGAGATAACAGAATCCTGGGATGGGCAGAGGGAGGGGGGAGGGCCTCTCAGATGAACCAGGAACATGGAGCAAAATGGGGCTGGCTAAATTACTTAACATATAAACATTTTAAGGCACAACTGAGGTACCTGTTCTCTCCCAAGCAAAGGGCATGCCAATTTTGAGCAGCTTTATTTCCTCCATTAAGTGATGTTTCCCTGGCAACAGTGCCAGCCTATAGAGTGGGCCCTTGAAGAGTGAGGCATCTTAGAGACATTTAGAGATAGATACTCTTTCTAGAGTATGGAGTGGCAGTGGTGGTCCTTGGCTAAAACCTTCTTCAGTCTGGAGAGTGGTGAGGGGAGGGGAGAGAAAAGGGGAGAGTCACAGTGGGACACATTACAAGAGGTTCTAGAACCTACCACAGGGGAGAAACAACTCTACTTGCAGGGTGCTTTCATGGGAAAAGTGACCCAGGATGAACCAGCATCCTTGTGGTCATTTCTTTAGATACTAGGAAGGTATCTGTGTCCTAGAGGATTGTTACAGTCCATCAAAGCATGAAGAATCCAGCTCTCCATGGAAGTGTGTGTGTGTGTGTGTGTGTGTGTGTGTGTGTGGAACATACCAGAGAGTGACACAGTCTAAGGGTCAAAAATCAAAGATAATGAGGTGATTACAAAGTGTCAAAATAGGGGGGATGGCAAAGACCACTGAAGAGAGGGCCAACTTGTGGGCTGGACCACTAGAGTAGGGTGGGCTTTCTGGAGAAGAGGGTGTGTACTAGACCTTGGAAGAGAAGAAAGATCAGTGAGCAAATGAGATAGGGGAGGACAGAGGAATCGAGAGGACACAGTCCTAAATGCAGTCCAGCTGAGGCAGTGCTCCCCACCTTGGTGCACATTAGTCATCTGGAGAGCCTCAAAAAACCATAAATCATAATGTCAGGGGTGGGGCCTAGACATAGGCATTTATCCCAGGTGATTCCATTGTGCGGCCAAGGTTGAAAGCCGGCTATATGAAGAGACTTAAGAAGAGCAGCCTAAGGAGGAAATGCAGATGCAGCACTCATGACCTCAGTTCTAAGCCTCCTTCCATTGTGGGGGAACAGCTGGACCCCCAATTTGCATGACTCTGACAAGGGTGTCCCAGAGGTTGGGAAGCACCACTACTTAGGGCAATGGTTCTCAGAAGGTGGTCCCAGCATCATCTGGGAACTTGATAGTAATACACGTGTTTTTGCACCAACCCCCCAGACCTACTGAACGAGAAACTCTGAGAGTAGGGTCCAGGAATCTGTGTTTTATTAAGCCCTCCAGGGAGGTGAGCCTCTGAGAACCACTGGTCTAGGAAGAAGGTGGCCTGCTAGGATAGAGAGAACATGGGGTTCCGAGTCAGGTGGGTCCCCACCCTCGCTTCCTGGCAGAGCAGCCACGCTGAGCCTTGGTTTTCAGATCTATAAAATACAGTGCTGAGAACTGAAGTATTGATGGCTCCTGGTATGGCCACAGGCACTGCAGGGAAAGAACAAGGCAGGCAAGCACAGAGATGGTCGTGGGAGGGCAGGAGAAGACCCAGTTGAGGGGTGTCCAGCTGCCCTGCCTCAAGCACCCTGATCTCTGTGGCCTCGTCTTGTGTCTGACTGGCCAGGAGACCTATGGGTCAGGATTCACAGAATTATCAGGCAGGATGAGGGCATGGTGGGGGCTGGGGGGAGAAGGAGCAGAGCCTTGCTTTATTAAATTTCATTACAGTGATGGCTGTGGCACCCATAATATGTGCTAGAAATGGCCTCTTTGTCCTCTTTACCAAGAATGAGCTGCCACTGGCCCCGAAGCAGTCAGGGCAGGCTGATTTAAGGGTTTGCTTACTGGTCATTGACCCCTCGACACAGAGGTTAGTTACCGTGCTGAGGGACACAGAGCACTGATGTTAAATCAGGAATGAAAGGAAGTCATTTCTAAAATGATCTTATGTTCGCTGACCACAGGACCAGGTATACAGGGGCTGGGAACATGGATAAATATCTGCTTGGTTTAATTCTGAAAGAGCAGAAACATGAAAAGCCAGGTCCCTAGCTCAGAGCCCCCCCCCCCCCCCCCGTGAGCCCATCTCCCCGGTGGATGGGGGACAGATCAGGTTAAGCACCAGGTTTGGGGGAGAGTTTTATAAGTGGCACTCAGCCCAAAGTCAGTAGTTGATCCAGTAAATTCAGCAAACATTCCTTTGTGCCCTCTTGGGTGCAGGCCTGAGCTGGACATTGGGGTGCAGAGAGGAGCCAGACATGCTCTCCCTGGGGAGCTCTGAGTGCGGTGGGGAGATAGTCATGCTGAAAAGTGAAGGGAGCAGCCTCATGGCCAGGCTAGGGGGCGGGGGTGGGGTGGGGGTTGGGGGGTGGGGGGAAGGCAGGTGGGAGATAAGGCTGGAAGAGCAGCTTGGGGCTAAAGTCTGGACAGCACCCTTCTGGAAGCAGGAGCTGTGACTTCAGATCAACTGAAGGGTTCCCAGAATCCTTTCTTAAAAATTTATTGATTACTTTTAGAGAGAGAAAAAGGAAGAGAAAGAGAAACATCAATTTGCTGTTCTACTTATTTATGCATTCATTGGTTGATTCTTGTGTGTGCCCTGACCGGGGATCAAACACACAATCTTGTATTGGGATGATGCTCTAATCAACTGAGCTACCCAGTCAGTGCCTCTCAGAATCTTTTGAGTCAAAACATTCAAGGGTCTTGGAAAGTGAGCTTGGCCTAGAGGTGACTCAGGCCACTTCTATAAGCCTGTCTGGAAGAGTTCAGTTGTGGGCCTGCAGGGCAGCAAGAAGAATAGCAGACCTTCTGAGCAGTCTTTGAACAGAACACAGACTAGAAAGGGCTAGGCTAGCTTGATTCCTGTTCTCCCACTGTGCACCTGCACCAGGCAGCGGGGGACGCAGCCGCTCAGCACTCTCATCGGGCAGGGAAGTTAGACCCATAGTTGTCTCTGTGTGTTTTCTTGTTTCCCTCCAGGCCTTGTGCCCACAGCACAGGTGCCAACCTTCTCCCTACTACTGACGATGGGGTTGTTGGCAGCACAACAGACTGATCAGCAACCCTAATCCCCCACTTGCTGTGTCTCCTTTTCCTGTGTCATTCTGAGCTCTTGGTGTCCTCTGAGTCTAGTGCTTCCCTGTGAGTCCCTCTGGCCAAGGGGAGCCAGGTGACAGGGGTCACCCTGGGCTTCTTTCATGGACACTGAGGGCTGAGCGGTACTGAATGACCATGGAGAGACTAGCGACAAACCAAAGATGGCCGCAGGGTTCTTGATGCTAAGAGTTCTACTTGCTTGCTTCTAACAGCATTTTGGCTCTCTCTGGCCATAGGGTTGGCAAGTTTCACAGGCCAGCCAATCAGAGAATCCCTTGCCTTGACCCAGGGATTGGTGCCAGGATGAGAATGTGATTCAGTCTGGGTCAATAAAAGTTCTTCCTGGGATTTTCTGTTTGTGGGATCAAGCTGGAAGGCTCTAAGCCTAGAGTTTCCTGTTGTCTTCTTTCTCAGCGAAGCCCTTTTCTCCCTAACTATGGGGGAGACTAAAGGGAACCAGAGTCAAAGAGGAGACAGTAGTAGTAGGTGGGGAAGGAAGGGGGGGGTGAGAGAGAGAAAGAGAAGCTACATTCCAGCCCCTGGATCCAGCCCTGCCTGAATCTAGAGCAAGGACTAGTCTAATGACTAATGACTAAGGACTAGTCATTAGTTACAGGAGAGGATAAAATTTCCTTTTTGCATTTAAGTTGGCTTGAGTTGGGATTTTGTCACTTGCAACCAAGAGTCTTGACTGATACAAAACATACAGGAGACATTTCCAAAACACCAAAGGGGATGAGACAAAAGGTTCAAGTCATAAAGTCCAGTGGTCCTTATCTACAGGGTGAATGTAGATGTCACGTATGTTTAGGGTTATTCATTCATTATTATAAAGCAAGTCACTTGTTTTAATAATAGAGTACTGAATTTGTAAACGCCTAAGTTGTTTTTTTAATAAGATAAGTAAATACCTCGCTCATCTGCATACCAGTGTGCTTTCTTTAGTTAGTGAAAAGCTAGTGAACCTGTAGGTTCACACAGCCTCACTAAGGCCCTGGGCGTGCGCTGAGTATGTAAACATAACCAAAAATTCAGGTGTAAGTGGATTAGATGAGAACTAGAGAGAAGGCTTGAGTTATGGGGAAATACAGTCAGTGTGGCCCAGGATACGTAAGCACAGCACTCTGGACTGGGATCACTGGCTGACCCCTATTGTTCTGTAGCCACCTGTGTCTGTCTCTGGGGAGCAGTGCTTTCCAACTGCTCCCCACCCCTGGGCCTTAGCCCTCATCCAGCTCCTGCTGCTGGGCCACCCCTCCCTTGCTCCTCCTCTCTTTGTCTGCACCCGGAGGATCGGCCTGGCTGCCTGACAGACCTGCCGGTCCTGGTAGCTCTCTCCAGCCGAGCCCTCTGACACAGATGGGGGCTACAAAGAAAAGGCTACTTCACACAGTGCTGCAGAGGGAGAGATGGCCGAGGAGGCCCAATCATTCGTCATGGCCAAGGTGGTGGGTCAGGCCTCCAGCTGAAAACTGGCCTCAACATGGGGAAGAAGGGTGCTCTGTCAGACAGGCTGAGAAGGTGCAGAGCCAGGGACTGGCATAGGCAGCTGTGAGGGGGCAGGAGGAGGTGTCACGGCACTTGGCCTTCAGTGTTTAACAATGACCCATTTCCTGTGAAAATGGCTCTGACCAAGGGCGGGCCCCAAATAGTCTGTATTCTGTGTCTCTACAAGCCCATTGTCAAGAGTGGAACTGTTAAGAGGCCAAGAAGGCTCTATCCTGTCAAGAATTTAAAACATGAAATCAAGAGGGACAGAGGGGAGGCAGCTCTGTTGCTAAGACGCCTAGCTGGAGGAGATCCATGAACTTGCACTGCTGAGGCAGCGGCCCCATTCCTGCCTTCACCAGCCAGCCCTCCCTTTGCATCAACAAATGAATCGCCCCAGGCTTTCTCTTTGGTTTTAGATTAAGCTACCCAAGTTTGTTGCAGTTCTTGTTGTTAATAACAACCCCCTCCCCTGAAATGAACAAATACAACTCACTTGCCCATCAGGAAGTTATCTTCAAGAAATCTCAAACACCTGCTCTTCGGCTGCAGGGTCCCATTTGGGCCCCTGTTTGGAAGGTGCTGCTCAGAGCCCATTAGAGTCATGTCTGCTCACCTGTCACAGGCTGTGTCTACTCACCCACAAATAGCTAAGACAGAGCATATTGAGTGCACTGAGGAAAACGTGCCCTGACATTCCTCTTTTCCAGACACAACAATCTGCCAACTCCACATCAATGTGTGACAGTCAATGCAGGCTGCGTAACGACTCTAAGAGATTGATTCACTGCCCCATCCTATGAGGCCCCCTCTGCAATCCCCTCCCAGCTGAGCTATTACACATTTCCTCATTGTTAGTGTCTTTAACCCATGAAATGTGAGTAGGAGAGACACGTGTCATTTCCAATCAGAAGCTTTAAGGGTACCATTGGACTGGCAGCGTCCAAGAGAGGGGCTGCTCCTTTGGTCCCAGAAAGAGAGGAGATGACACAATGCTGAAGCTGAACCATGATGATCATGAAGCATGAGCATGAAATAAGCATGTGCTGTTTTAAGCCACTGCAATTAGGGATCATCAGTCTAAGCTGGATGATGAAGAAATCAATACTAGATGAGGAGGGATGCCAAACCTGAAAATTTGGGACATTGACTTTGGGGCCAGAAAGTGTGTGGTGAGGAAACGTCTTTGGACACTGGGAAGATGGTGACTTCTCTTATGCAACAATGAAAGATTTGGCAATAACTTGGTAGACTGCTAACATGGCATATGAACTCCGCTTCAGGTGAAGAGTGTGCATTTGTTACTATCAGCTGCTTTTGACAAGGCACCAGAAAAAGGAAGATAGGGTGGGAAGATACTCGGACATGTAGAATGACTGAGACATGTTATTAAAAACCACTTGGATTTTGAGGTCGCCTGTTACTGGAGCATAGCAAAGCCGGAACTGACTGACCGTTTCGCTCTGCTCCCTCACCAAATAATCACACAAAACAGAATCACAAAATGTGATGCATGGTCTTAAGGGAAGGTGCAAGGGAATTGAAAAATATGTACCAAGAGGATTGACCTAATAGGGACAGTGGGAAAAGGGTTGATTTAAGGAAGACTGACTCTGGATCTAAACTGCCCAATTTCAGTTCATTCTCTGTGTAGCTATAGACAGTTACCTGGCCATACACACTCTCAATTTTCTCTTCTTTAAAAACAGGAGGCACTACTGGTGCTTACCATGTAGGGTTGTCACTTAGTGTTGGTTAGTGTTAGCATTAGTAATGTTTCTCTTAACACTGGTCACTCCCCATTAGGTTCCAAGTTCCCCAAAGGCAGGGACCATGCTTGTCTTGCGCACTGTTGTATCTCTACTATCTGAGCCACTGCCTGGCATGTCTACTCATAATGTATTAGTGGATTAAATGAATATGTTAACATGCTATACCAGGGACTCTGAATTTCAGCTCAGAAATCCATGCAGGCTCCCTCCCTGCTGCTTGTTTCATTATCTCTTACTCTAAGACTCCTTTAAGCTTCTCTCTGCCCAAGGTTTGGACCAGTATCTTTGATATCACCCTCAATAGAGCCCTGAGGATTCATAGCTTGGATAGAACAGGATCCTCTCTGTAGCACAAGGTTCTCAATATTTGCCCCCAGGACACAGTCTGTGTCAGTCCGAACCCTTGCCTGGTCCTGTCTCTTGTTGGCACATCACAACTGTTGTTCTGCTTTGAATTAAGAAGAGCTCAGAATGTTCCCAGGGAGAAAGAGTATGTGTTTGCATGTGTGTATGTTTAACAGAGATTTTAACATGTGCAGTGGGGATCAGGACTCACCAGCAATCACAGTGATCAGAAAGATGGAGGAAAGACATGGTAATAAAACCTGTAGGTTAAGATCCAGAGGGAGGAATTAGCCCAGAAAAATAGAGTTCATGTGGATGAAATATCGATGCCTGATTTTAATTTGTAAATATAAATCTGTGTTTCACCTGCTCCAAAACCATCTCTATCTCCATCTCCCTCTTCCCTGGAAAGGGTATAACTGCTCTACTGGAAAAGAGGCCCAGCTCATGTCTTTATTGGATGCTATAGACCTCAGATAGCAATGTCAGATGCATTGCACTATGACAGAGAAAATGTTAGAAAACTAAGACCATTTTTTTAGGGACACCTTTGCTTGCCATACCACGGGATAAATATTTTTGCATGAATGAATGAATGAATAAATGAAATAATACAAATAGACATCATAGATTATTATGATAGGTTATAAAAACAGCCACAGATTTCCCCCATCCTTGCATGCAAATCACCTTGTAATGTAACTTTGCAGTTCCTCCTTGGCCAATGGCAAAACTTCCATAGCAAATGTGACACAAGGAGAGACCCTAAAAGCGCTCTACCAAAATGGCTCTTCCTGAAGGACACTGCCACTTCTGTGAGCTTTTGAATCTGCTGGTTTTGCCATCAGGGACATAAATTAGAGCTGACACTCCACTCCCTGCAGCACCCATCACACCTCAGCTCCACCATCCCTGTATGAAAATATCTCCTTGTACCAAAATTAATTCAAAATGGATCAAAGACCAAAATATAAGATATGAAACAATAAATTACACAGAAGAAAACATAGGTACTAAACTCATGGACCTTGGCCATAAAGAACATTTTATAAATCTGACTCCAAAGGCAAGGGAAGTGAAGACAAAGATAAATGAATGGGACCACAGCAGACTAAGAAGCTTCTGCACAGCAGAAGAAACTGACAACAAAACAAATAGCCAGCCAAATAAATGGGAGATGATATTTTCAAACAACAGCTCAGATAAGGGCCTAACATCCAAAATATACAAAGAACTCACAAAACTCAACAACAAACAAGCAAACAATTCAATAAAAGAATGGGAAAAGGACACGAACAGACACTTCTCCCAAAAAGAAATACAAATGGCCAACAGCTTTATGAAAAGATGCTCATTTTCACTAATGCAAATCAAAACTACAATGAGATACCACCTCACACCTGTTAGATTAGCTATTATCAACAAGACGGGTAATAACAAGTGTTAGAGAGGCTGTGGAGAAAAAGGAACCTTAATTCACTGTTGGTGGGAATGCAAAGTAGTACAACCATTATGGAAGAAAGTATGGTGGTTCCTCAAAAAATTAAGACTAGAACTACCATATGACCCAGCAATCCCTCTACTGGGTATATACCCCAAAAACTCAAAAACATTGGTACTTAAAGACACAAGCCGCCCCACATCCATTGCAGCATTGTTCACAGTGGCCAAGACATGGAAAGAACCAAAAAGCCCTTCAATAGAAGACTGGATAAAGAAGATGTGGTACATATATACTATAGAATACTAGTCAGCCATAAGAAACGATGATATAGGATCATTTACGACAACAACATGGATGGATCTTGATCACATTATTCTGAGTGAAATAAGTAAATCAGAAAAAACTAAGAACTGTATGATTCCATACATAGGTGGGACACAAAATTGAGACTTATGGACATAGATAAGAGTACAGTGGTTCCAGGGGGAGGGGAAGGGAGAAAAGGAAGAGGGTGAGGGAGGGGAGGGGCATAAAGAAGACCAAATAAAAGGTGATGGAGGGCAATTTGACTTTGGGTTATGGGTAAACAACATAATCAAATGCCAAAATGATCTGCAGATTTTTTTCCCTAAATCTATGTATGTCTAGTTGATCAATGTCGCCTCCATTAAAATTAACTGTCTAAATAAAATTATATTAAAAAGAAAGAAAGAAAGAAAATATCTCTCCCTCTGATGTCAGACACTACCATGCTCCGCCCACTTTGGTCTTCTCACCCAAGTGCATCCAGGGCAATCTGCCATGGCCAGCAAGGCCTTTGGCATCAGGCTCACAGTTGCCTCCACTTCAGGGTCTCGGACAATGAATGCCCCAACCTGCGCTGCAGCCTCCATGCCAGGGAGGGCCACTTGGATGGCACCTTAGCCACCCACATGCAGACCCCGGCTCTTAGTGCCCCAGACGCTCTACCCCTGAAATCTCACCCTCCCTTTCCTACTTTCATTCAACTACCTATTCATCTTGACAGCTCACTCCCTGATATCCTGAAAGTCTGCTCATCGACCTAAAGGAGACAAGCCTTTGTTCCTCTCCTCCCACACATCCATCTCCTCCCTGCATCTCCAGGCCCCTAGAAAGGCTGCATCCAAACTCCTTCAACCACCCCCTTGCCAGCACCTGTAAGTCTGTAATTCCTTATCCTTTCTACTTTCGACACCCTGGACATCTCGCCCCTGCAGCCTTGCTTGCCTTCTCTACACCAGGTCCCCGGATGTTGGGTAGAAATGAAGAATATCACAGAACAGGGCAAGTGAGACGCACCACCAAGTCCTGGTCTTCAGCTTGAACTGGGCCCCTCCACACCACCTTCCTTCAGCCGACTCAGCCACTGAGCCAGTTCCCCTAGCAGAGTCTCTCAGCTTCTCTGCTCAGACATAACCAGATCCCTCAGGCACTGCCCTCAGATAACCTGGAAACCTGTTCCTCTTGAACCTCCCTCCATCCTGCCCTCAGGCCTCGGAGGCAGAAGGTCCCCATTGGCCTGGGAACTCGTCCTGTCCTGTCCTTGCCCTGCCCCCTCCCACCAGAATGCGCTTCATTCTCCCTCCACATATTCAACCTCTTTCTCCACTGAGTTCTTTCAGTTTCAAAATAGGCTCCTCATACTCCCTATTGCTTTCTTTAAAAAAATTTTTATTCATTGATTTTTAGAGTGAGGATAAGGGAGAGACAACTAATTTGTTGTTCCTCTTATTTATGCATTCTTTGGTTGACTCTTGTACCTGTCCTGACCAGGGACTGAACCTGTAACCTTGGTGAATCAGGAAAATGCTCTAACCAACTGAGCTACTCAGCCAGGACTGCTTTCCTTAAAAAGCAAATTAGAATACACACCTTCTCTCAGCTCCACAGCCCTTTCGATGGCCAGGCCCTTTCTCTGTCCCTTCATACTGAGCTCTGGGGCAGAGCGGTCTGCCCTCGCTGGCTCCACCTCCTCCCGCACTTCCCTGTATGCAGGTGCTCTTGCTACCATGTCCTCCCAGACATCCCACAAGCACCGCAGGTATCCTGGGGGATGAAACGCTCCTCTGGCACCCACTGTCCTCATCTCAGGGGTAGGTGCCAGGGTGAACCTTGCTACCCTAGAACTTCCCAGAGTGACTCAGGAAGTGAACCATGGCTCCTTCCATTTTGTGATCATCCCTTAAGAGGCTAAAATTTTCCATCAATTTATTCATTCCTTCATCCAATACATGTGACTTCTGAACAGCCCAGAATATTCTTAGGAGCTAAAGATACTGCAGAGACATAAATGTGTTCTGTAGCCAAATTCTACGAGAATTAAGACCAGCAAGTTTTTTTTTCCTGCAGAAAAAGTGTTATAAAATTTTCTTTTTAAGTGTGTCCTTCACCTGAGCCAACCTTCCCTCCCACACGTGTTCCTGCATTTAATAGTGTATTTCTAAGCAAGAGAAAAAATAAAACCATTCTGGTGATTGGTTTAGAGGGCCCCCAGCTCTTGCTAAAATTTCCAGGTTAACGCAGTGCTAACCTCAAGGACTCCACTAAAGCTCTCTGCTGGCAGGACTAACGTGCAGCAAGAAACAGATTTTAGCAGCTGGGACTAAGGCAGTGTGGTGACAATGAAGTTAGTTGGGAAAATCAAATCTAAGAATCCATTTATGCCCATGACATATTCTGAACACATCTACTTAGAAACTTTCTTGAAATAAACAAGCACATCCTTAAGTTGCCCTGATATAAACACCATTCAGACGTCCCCACTCAACGCCACCAGCCATCCCCAAATCCCAGAGCCTGTTTTTTATGCTCCTTCTTCGTTACATTCGCAGCTAGTGGTGGTATTGCATCCTCCAGGGCACCTTTGGAAATGCATAGCGATGTCTGGGTCCCACATTAACACTGCTGCTGTCAGGATCCAGGGATGCTGAACACCCTGCTTTGAGTGGGACAGAACTGCCCCACCCCAGATGCCACTGATGCCCTACTAGGAGCAGCAGCAAGGAGCAGGGAATAAAGTTTCCCTATTTCTTTGGGTCTGTACTTTGTGAAAATGGCAGCAGGGCACTCATGTGGACCATGGGCAAACCTCCCCACTTCTTGCTCTAAGTAGATAGAACAGGAAGTGCCTTCGTCGAGGGGTGGGGGCACTGTACCTATGCTATTCAAGCGTGGACTCTCTCCTGAGGCAGAGTGCTTATAACCTATATGTGTCACTGGCTCACTGCTCTTATCCTGGGCTTTCCTGGGGACAGTTCTTCAAGACCATCTTGAGTGTAGAATGAGTCACAAAAACTCCAAGGTAGGTGTGGGGAGCAGTATCAGTCAGTGTGGCCCTGCCAACAGGAGACCTTTGGGGGCTGGGGAACTTCTCTTACTGGGGGATTGAGTCAACTGAAAAGGCAGGACAACTTCTATGTGCCAGCAAGCCTTGGTGGCAGGAGAGGCTTCCTTCATTTCTGCCCAACAGCTCATAGCAGCTGGCCCTCATCAAGAAAAATTAATAGTGTCTGGCCTCCATCCAATGAGGGAGGGCACAACTCTCAAGCTCCCATCCCTGGGTCACCATGAGAAAAGGCACTGGGTCTAAAGGAAGAGCTACAGACTCCACCAGATATTATCTTGACTAAGAATAACTGATACTACTAATACAAATAAAAGCCACTGCAATATACTGTTCAAGGACTTACTGTGTGCCAGTAAATATATTTCTCCATTTAATCCTCATAAACCTCTATCAGATGAATGGTTTTAACTCTCCTTTACAGAAGGGGAACCAGGCTTCGGGCTAAGGCTGGTAAGTGGCAAAGCCAGTGTGTTTGAGCAGACGGCTAGGATGTCTTTGCTAGGAAGACTACTTTCCTTTACTTAGAAACTCACCAGCTTTATGGACAGATCTATTTATTGACCAGAGGGGCATGAGTGCCTACCCTAGCTGGGCAACATGCTGGGCACAAAGGATGATACCATGGAGAACACAGCAAAGTGCTCACTCTCAAGGAACTGAGGATCTAGTGGTGAAGAGATACCAATAACAAATAAACAAATCCACGTATAATCGGCAACTCTGAGAATAATTCCATTCACACAGACAAGACAAGAGCTGTGATACAGACAGGTGCAGGAATCAGGTGCAGAGATTTGAGAGAAACAAGTGAGAGAACCTCAGATGGCGTGGTCAGGAAAGACTGCCTAAGGAAGTGGCTTGAGGCTGAGACCCAAAGGATGAGAGGGGAGGGATGTGGGGGCCCTGGAATGCTGAGACTGGACGTCTTCCGATGGGGAGACGGTTGCTCCAGTTCCTCGTGGAGGGGGGTGGGGAGTATAAATCCCAAAGACAAGGCATGTGCAGACCACCCTCGTGAGTCAAGAGAGCTGACCCGCCTGTGTTCTGTGTCCCAGCCCAGGGTGGATGGGGAGGGCAGTGTCACGGGGCAATATTTTCAATTCTTCATCCCTGTCTCAGGAATCTGCCATAAGATCTTACAGGGAGGGAGGAAACTGCAAATTAGATTTAGTTTTTCTTTAGATCCTAAGAAGAAGAGCGTGCCTGGTAGTTGGATTAATAAACTACTCCCTCCCTCGATCTCTCATTTCAGCCTATACTCTCCCAGCAAGTGTGCTCTGAAACGTCCTAGGGGCCAAGCCTTCGTTATACCCACTGTGGAGGCTTAATGTCCTGTCTCTGTCCAGAGAGATCACATATTTAATGAAACCAGGGACGCCGTCCTGAGTCATGGCTTTGAGCATGGGCTCTGCAGTTAGGCAACGGGTTGTCACATTTTGTAATTTTGTGGCTCTGAGAAAGTTACATAACTGCCCTGAGGCACAGTGTTCTCCCCAAACAAGTAGGGTAAGAGCAATACCCACTTCCCAGGGCTGCTGGGAGTATTAACTGAGATTATGCAGGCAAAGCATTTAGAAAGATGCTTAGGAACAGTAAAAAAGAAAGAAAGAAATAAACATAAGCTGTTGTTAGTACTATTATTTTTAAGCAGACTTGCAAGCTCTCAAAAAATGTTGAGAGACTGCCCTCGTTAGAACGAGAAGCAATTTGACTCTAAAGGCAAGTGAGGTAAAGGCAAAAATAAATGAATGGGACTATATTAAACTAAAAAGCTTCTGCACAGCAAAAGAAACTGACAACAAAATAAACAGGCAGCCAACTAAATGGGAGTTTATATTCACAAACAATAGATCTGACAAGCGGTTTATATCCAAAATATGTAAAGAACTCACAAAGCTCAACAACAATCAAGCAAATAATCCAATTATATAATGGGGAGAGGATCTGAACACACACCTCTCTCATGAAGATATACAAACAATAAATATATGAAAGGATGTTCATCTTTGCTAGCTATTAGAGAAATGCAAATCAAAATTATAATAAGATACCACCTCACACCTGTTAGATTGGCTGCTAAGCAACAAGACAGGTAATAATAAATGTTGGGAGATGCTGTGGAGAAAAAGGAGCCCTCATTCACTGCTGATGGGAATGTAAGTGGGTACAGTTATTATGGGTGACAGTATGGTAGCTCCTCAAAAAATTAAAAATAAATTTACCATTTGACCCAGCAACCCCTCTACTGGGTATCTACCCAAAAAACTCAAAAACATTGGTACATAAAGACACATGCACCCCCATGTTCATTGCAGCATAATTCGCAGTGGCCAAGACATGGAAACAACCAAAGTGTCCCTCGATAGAGGATTGGATAAAGAAGCTGTGGTCTATATATACAATATACTACTCAGCCATAAGAAATGATGACATAGTGACATTTACAATAACACAAATGGACCTTGAGAACATTATACTGAGTGAAATAAATAAATTGGAAAAAGCCAAGAACTATATAATTTCACACATAGGTGGGATATAAAACTGAGACTCATGAACACAGATAAAAGTGAAGTGGTTACCACGGGGAGGAGGATGTGAGGAAAGGGGTGAAGGAAAGAGAGTAAAGAAGGACAAATACACAGTGATAGAAAATTATTTGACTTTGGATGATGGGCACATAATGATTGCATTATGTGGTGTTTACCTGAAACCTATCTATTCTTATGAACCAATGTCATCCCATTTATAAGTAAGTTAGTAAGTAAGTAAAATGAGAAGATAACGTCACTGAGCCCAGTTCAGCACCATGCCATTTTCCTGACCAAGAAGCTGAGGCCCAGAGAGGTGAAGTGACTTGTCAGAGAGAATAGAGCCGAGTCAAGATCTACACTCATCTCCTCTGATGCTGGCTCGGTGACCTGTTCCTATGCCCAGAGAGGCCTGAGAAGCAAAGTTCTCAAAGGAATGGCAGGTGCAGGGTGAGAGGCTCAGCCTCCCTCTGGGTAGTGATTCGGAAACATCTTCTTCAGTGTTGCTGGCCCAGTGTGGTTCTGCTAATGATTGCTTCTTCCCAGCCTGTGGGAGCTCAATAAAAGTCATGCAAAACTCGCTGGTTAGCACTCTAATTGTGGAGTTTGGATGTGGAGGGAAGAACATATCATGTGGAATGAATAACAAATCAAGCCGTTCCTTTTTTAGTACTGAAGCTGGTGGAGCAGCCCAGAGCTCACCACTGCTCAGTAAGAAAGAAAGCACTGTGGCACCAATGTCTGCGTGCCCAGCATACCTGTCCGCTCCCTCCCTGGGCACCTGCACCCTATGCTGAGCTGACCTGTGTGCAGCTACCAAAAGGAATGTGGGAACGGGGTCCTTTCCCAAAGCAGGCTGAGAAATCGGCTGGGTGCTCACCTAATCCAGAGCTGGACCAGCTCCAGGCTGATGCCCACAGGCAGGTTCGGTGGGTATCTGTAATGGAGAGGGAGCCCTGTGATAGTCACCTGGGCCACGCCCTGCGGAAGCAGCCAGAATCTAAAGGGGGCAGTGCTGGGAGAGAAAGCACTGGTGGCCAGCCTGCCCTTCCAGCCCCGAGCTCCCTCACCCCAGGAGAGGGTGCTCCCAGGTGCGACACAGTCACACCTACCATCATGTTCGAGACGCTGTGGGTCTGCATCCACCAGCTAGTAGGGGTGGGGACTTAGGCACACCTTTATGTCTTTGAGCCAACATCTCTGAAGTGGGAACCAGCTGGCAACATGTTTTTAGGATGAAATGAATTGACTTACGGAAAGTATCTAGGGAGACTGACTGACACAATAATTATACACACAGATACACACGCATATTATAAAACATAATTATGTTAGTAAACAAAAAGAATATAATCACTAAGTAACATTTACTATGAAGTACATTTTGTTTTAAATGACAGATATTTAAGGTAAAGAGAAATGAAGTCTCCTGTCCCAGGTGACACAGCTAATAAGTGCAGAGTGGGGATTTGCACGCAAGCCGCCCCCAGGGGGACCCAGCTCAGGCTAGTTCTCTTTCCCTTCATTCTTTCAGGTGGGCTGTAGGGAAGGAGCGAGACTGAAGGCTTCAGTTATAAAACAACTCGTTCACTCATCAGTTATAGATAAGCAGACAGAGAGGAGTGAGTTCCCGAGCCCTGGGACGCAGGCAGAATACAGTAGGCTCCTGGTCTCCATGGCAGCCTCAACGGGCTGGAAGGATGAAGGGAGCCACTTCAGCCCTGGGGATCCTGGGTTGCAGGGCCATGACTGCAGGTGGGCAGCCCGACTCGCCTCGCCTCAGCCTCGGAGACGCTCTGACCCTTGAAGAGGCTGCCCTTAGGTGTGAAATAGTAACACCTACCATCATGTTCTAAGCACTGGGCTAAATGTTGTCACATATAGACCACCAGAGCCCTCACAATAATTCAGTGACGTGTATATGGCTGCTCATAACTGAACATTAGGGAGATTAAGTCACTTGCCTCAGTCACACATGTGGTATGGACAGAACTGGGACTCGACCCCAGCCCTGCCAGATGCCAAACTCATGAGCACTTTGTCACTGCCCTGGATTCTCTGGAGCAAAAACTACTACCTGCTGTAACAACCAGCCTGCACTGCTGAAGTGGAAACGTCACAGGGAGGAGTGAAGGGTTGCTCCCCACCAGAAGTGCACCTCCCAGAGGCACCCCTCACTCTGCATCCTACGGGGACAGTGCCCCGTGGAATGATGCGAGGCTATAGCTCAGAGGTCAAATAATGCAGGGCTGGAGGGGGCCAGTCAGATGTTCAGGGTTGGTTGAGGCTCCCCTCACACTGTAGGTCAGCCAGGGCCCTGCACTAACATTCGTCAGCGGGCACCTGGGCGATCCGACCACACACAGGCACTTGTGGAGGGCATTGTTTCATCCCATCAGAGCCAGGAAATTAACTCAAGGACATTTTACAAAACCTCACAGCCTCTCAGAGCCTGGCACTCTAATTTATTTATAAATAAAAGTCACAGAGAAGTAGACAAATCTCCCAAAAAGTGGCTGACGACTTAAGTTCTTGGTCCACAAAGGAAAAGCTTCTCAATTATCTCTGAGATGTTACTTGAAAGACATAGGGATTCAAGTTCAAGCACAATCCATGGGAAGCTGCTCATGTTCCGTGTATCGCCCCTGGGTAACTGCCAAGCGGGGGAGTTATGGCATCATTATGACCCCATGTGAGAATGGCATTTCTAGAGAAGTAACAGACAGAGAAATAAGCAAGTTTGTTCATTCATCTCTCTCCCTCTCTCTTTCTCTCCTCTCTTCCTGTATGTAGGTACAGATGTATTAGCCAAGTAAGAATTTTAACAAATAATAAAAAAGTTCCAAAGAAATTCCAAAAAGTAAAGGTACCAAAGTCCATCTACAATTCCATATTTTTCCTATTTTCATCACACACATTACCTGATCTAAATGGAATTCAACACTGGATAAAAATAGAATACTTTCAACTCTAATCTTTATACCTTGAGTCAAAAAGCACTTCCTGAAGCATAAACGTGGCGGCTTCAGAATTTCAAAAACTTTAGAAGGAATTAAAATCCCTTTTATCTTCCTTCTTCTATAGCCAAGAATTCACCTTCCCATAGGAAAAGCACTTTTCTCTTCCTGGGTCTTTTACAGTCGAGAAGATTTAGGCAGAAAGAATGAGAGGAGTCCCCAGACAGTGTCCTTTCCCATAGCCTCTCCTTTGATGGGCTAATAAAAAGGTGGTTTGGGGCCGTAGGTTGCAAACCGTGCATTGTATGAATTATAATGATCTAAGTACCTGCCTCCCTCTCCAGACTGGGACTCCTCTAGGTCAGCAACCTGGGCAGAACTGGCATTGCCCATGAAAATTCTTGGCATAAAATAATACTTAATGCATGTTTCTTGAATGAGCAAATGAATGAATGAGTGAGTGAATGAGTGACTGGCTAAATCAGGGGTCCCCAAACTTTTTATACAGGGGGCCAGTTCACTGTCCCTCAGACCGTTGGAGGGCTGCCACATACAGTGCTCCTCTTACTGACCACCAATGAAAGAGGTGCCCCTTCCGGAAGTGCAGTGGGGGGGGGGTTATAAATGGCCTCAGGGGTCCGTTCGCATGTGGCCCGTGGGCCATAGTTTGGGGACACCTGGAAAGCGCCTGTGGGGAGACCCTATTGTATCTTTCCCAGCAGAAGAAATTTTCAAGCTGTTACGCTAATTAGGATTAATATTCTCTGTTATTTTGAGGATTGCTTGAAAGTTGCTGCTAATTTAAATAAGATAGTTATATTTACTCATTAATTAATTAGCATGCTTCCCCTGGTTAATTTGGTTAGTTACACTATGCTTTCTCCTACCCAGGGCCTTCCCTGAGAACTGAGTATATCACCGCTGTACCAGAGTGAACTTTTTAAACAAATGTAAACAGAATTTCTCAAAGGGTTTAAGTGTAGACGAGAACCCAGTGCCACTTTCTAGCCCCAGCTGTCTTTGGCTCCCTAATGTCTTTGGACCCTGTTTAGGCTATGTGATAAATTGCTATAAAAAAATCTAATCAATAGACCAAATTTGTTCTTCAGGGGAAATGAAATTTTAAAATATGAGGACTTCCTAAAAGACAAGCTATCAGATGTTTAATGAATAAAACTGGAGCAGAAACTGTAACTCAAAATACAGGCATCGTTCCTAGTCTTGTCTTTGCCAGTAATTCATGGTGTGACCTCTGGCAAGTCAGTTAGTTCATCCCCCCAGATGCCATTCTCTTGTTTTCTTACTCATCAGAGGTGGAACGCATCTAGAAAATATATCTAAAGTCATGTGGCAGAGACCAGGCTTCCTGGGCACACAGAAAGCCCTAACGTCCCATATTCTCTGTAGTTAGGCAGGGCCACGTGACTAGCTCTGGCCAAATAAATGTGAGAGGAAGTCATATGCAGCACTTTTTAGTCAAGGCGTGAAAGTAAGATTTGCAGTCACATTTTCCTCCTCTGGGAGTGTTGTTTGTGTATTGATTTGTGTACCTCAAAAATTCACACAATGAAGTTCTAAACCCCCACTACCGCCACGTGTGAAAAGAGGGTTGGAAATAGAGTTGTTATAGATGTCATTAGTTAAGTTAGGATGAGATCAATGACTGGCACCCTTATGAAAAAGGGGAATTTGGACACAGACATGCCTACAGGGAGAACAACACTACGTGAAACCGGGTGATGCTGCCACAAGCCGAGGAGCTACCAGGAGCTAGGAGGGAGGAACACATCCTTCCCTAGTCCTGCAGAGGGAGCATGACCCTACTGATGCCTCATTGCTCTACAGGGCTTCCCGCTCCTTTGGCTTTCTAGTGTGGTCCTGCCCAAGCATCTCGCTGTCTTGATCCCACCAGAGGCACCTGGCAGGGTCATCCTGGCCCACTGAAACCAGAGGGGCATTCCCATCCTTTGAGGAAGTAGCCCTGCCCGTGGGCCTGTGGTGTGGTGGCCACCCTGTCAGTCTCTAAATAGCCATCAGCACCTTCTTCCTTTTCCTTCAGGAATGGTGCCTGTTCACAACTGAATAGCCGATGGCCCCGTCTTATAGACTTTAAGAAGTCCCACAGCCCTCCTTCATCCTGTCTCACTTCCTCCTTAGTTCACCCTGGCAGAGTCTCTTCTGGTACAATCCCATCTCCGTTTCTGGCTTCTGCTGCTGACGTGGTTAAGTCCCTGAGTCCCGACCATGATCTCTGTTGTTCAGTCACCTTCAGTGCTCTCTTCACAACATGTTTTCACAACATATATCTTCTTTTTTTTTTTTTTTTTTTGGCAATAAAGATAGGCTGAGAATTTTCCAAGCCTTCAAGTTAAAGTTAAATGGAGTCCTAAGGGTAGAACCCTGATCTGATAGGATTCGTGTCCTTTTACAAAGAGACACCAGAGATCTCACTCATGCTGTCTCTCCTTGCCTGTGAGGACAAACTGAGAAGGTGACTGCCCGAGACACCCAGTCAGCTGGCACTCTAATCTCAGACTTCCTAGCCTCCAGAACGGTGAGAAGACCAATCTCTGTGTAAGCCACCAAGCCTGGGCATTTTGTGCAGCTGCCCTGCTGGACTAGCACAGGCAGTGTCTGCTGAAAGTGAGCGTGTGTCCACCCTACCACTCAGTGATTCAACTCTGAAGTATAAACACAGAAGAAACAATTCATGTGTCCACCCTACAACTCAGTGATTCAACTCGGAAGTATAAACACAGAAGAAACAATTCATGTGTCCACCCTACAACTCAGTGATTCAACTCTGAAGTATAAACACAGAAGAAACAATTGTACCTGTGCATCGAAAGACATGAACAAAGACTGTCATAGCAGGATTAGTAATACTCCTGAACTGGCACTAGCCCACCTGCCCACCAGCGGCAGAATATATAGTAAATATGGGATGTTCATAAAATGGACTACACAGTAATAAAATGACCAAATTACAACTGCATGTAAAGCATAGATGTACTTTACAAATACAATGATGAAAAACAGAAGCCAACACGAGAAGCAGACCCTGACTCTATAATATAAAATTCAAAATCAGGCAATGATGCCCTTTTTCTTGATCTGGATGCTGGTTACATAAGTATGTTTGTTCTGGAAATTTATTAATCTGTATATTTATAACTTGTCTATTTAATGTATGTTATGTTATATGTCAATAAAGGTTTACATAAAAATAGTCACCCATTAGAAATGTCAGATCATTGTAATAATGCAGAACGAGCTGCTACACTGCATGATGTGGGGACAGTGTGATATGCTGACCTGCAGCTGACCAGTCAGGGATGTCACAGCAGCTCAGCAACAAAACAGATGAGGTGGGGGAGGTAACAGTGACCATTGCGGGAAGTGTCAGCATAGTACATGGGGTGACACACAGCATATCTTTCAGTTGTGTGTTTAGAAAGGTAGTAACTCAAACAGTAACTTGTAATTGTACAAATATATATATATATATCTTCTATGCTAAAATATTTTTTTTCTTTGTTTTAATCACTATGCAGTTCTGGAAGTTATATAAGTTAACTCTAAAAATGTTGTCAAGTCATAACAGCTTAGTCTGTGGTCTATGGCATTCTTAGTCAACAACTGTCCATTGTACTTTGTTGAATGAAACATGTCTCTTGCCTGTGCCTTGACATCCTCTGTAGATATCTGAAGCCCAGGCGATGAATGGGGAATTTTTCTAGGATAACATATTCCAGTAGCTGCTCTTTACTCTCCATCAGGAGAGCACCATAAGTGCTAGAAAGGGTCTCATGGCTATCAATTTTTGCCCCAGCTATAATTTACCAGAGTAGAGAACTTGAAGACCTTGAAATGGCATTCTGTAGGCACCCTTAGGTGTCAGGGAGTTTGGGGGAATCCTGGGTTTCCTGCTAAGGAAGGGCACGGCTGCCAGACCAGGGCTGTGACTTACCCATGGTCTTCCCAGAGGGGGCAGGTATTCCCTTTAGTAATGTATCAGCTTCCTGGCTTTCCACACAAGAGAATCCGGGCATCCTAGCATATGTTCCCCTGGCCTCCTTCCAGGGAAAGGAGGCATGACTCTCCTATTTTTGCTCATGAGGACACTTCCTAGAGAGAAGCTCTCAAGGTCCCTGAGCCCAGAGTAGCCATGCCAGAGTTTAACCATTCTTCCCCACACCAGACACACATTGCACACCCCCTGCATGGGGAGATCTCAGGGCACTCACCTGGGGCGTCATTCCATGGCAGATATACACAATGGGAACGTTCTCTGTGTCTGGACCCTGATCAAGACACAGATCAGTCTTCAGAGAGTTCTGCAGCTGAACACCAGGACGGGCAGCCACACCAAAGAGAAGAGAACAGAGAAAGAAATGTGTTAAATCAGGAGAAACAAGCTTTGCACTGGACAGGCTCCATTTCCATAATCAACCCAAGGCCTGTTGTATACTATGGAAACCAACAAACACCAACAAGCTTTGCATAAAGGTGCTGAGGTTTATAGACCAGCCCCTTTGAAGGGCAAGCATTCATGTTTTAAACAGCTAGCTGGTCTGGGAAGCTGAGTCAGTCTAGGTAGAAAGAAAAGGTACACTGCTGCACACATACAGATGGTGCTAGGTTTTTCACCCATCTAATTCTACAGGGGTGGCAGGTCGGCCTGCAAAGGTCCCTGGATAGATGTGTTTGCTCCTGAGGGTTGGGGGATGTGGGCAACATGTTAACTGTTTGGGGGGCTTGGGACTAGGCCCTCACTGCTTCCTGCAGTGGTTGCCAGCCCCAGTGGAGGCCCAGTTGATAATAGGTCTCGACAGTGGGGGGTTTGGCAGGTGAATAAGAGGGGAAAGGGCCAGGAGGGGAGAAGAAGAGAGAGCTAGCTCTTTCCCTCACCCACAGGCACACTACAACTAACAGCACAGATGTGGTTTCCCCTTGGATTGGGTGTGGGGGAGCTGCTGGGCATGTGCAAGCAGAGTAGCCCAGTAGTGATCAAGGAGATGAAGCATGAAGCAGACAGAATGGCAGACAGAGAAATCACCCTGCCCCTGCTGTGGCTGTGTGGCTTCCCAGCTTGAGTACCTGTGTCTGGCTGCACTTCAGTTCCTGTGTCCATAAGAGAGTCTGTGGTATCTTTACCCACCTTAACCTGAGCTAGCTTAAATAGCTTTTCTTAGCAATCAAAGCACTCTGTTTAGAACCGGAGGCTGGAAGTGGACATCATGGGGAAGTCCAGGGCAACGGACCACAGGTGGGCCATCTATTGAAGAAAGCCAGTGACGGGCAGTGACTGAGCTTTGGTAGCCCTGACGGATTGTGGCAGGAGTACAATGACTCCAATTAAGGGATGTGAAATGGAACAGATAGCCAGAGGTCCATGTGTGGTCTATTCATACCCTGGTCTTCACAAGGGGCAGGAACAGAGTCAAATTCTTTTCTCTTCAGCTTCCTTTCTTTTACTGGGTGATAGCAGCTTAAACTCAGATTTGTGGTTTGAAGGTTTTAAAGAAATATGAACATGTACCAACTCCCCAGGCAGGGACCCATGAGCGTCTATGCAGCAGATCCTCTATAATAAACCAACAGCTTGGCTGGCCCATGTGGGAGGAGCTGTGCAAACACTCTGGACCTCTCCCGCAGCCTGCAAATGATGGGTGTCCCCAATACCTAGCACTGTAACCATTAGTGAGAGCCGCTAACTGCTCCTGAGAAGAGAAAGGTCCAGAGATCCCTGATGTCAGGCTTGGTTCTCCCTGGGATCTCAAAGTCAGCCTCTGCATGAGGCAGCGGGTGCTACCTTTGATAAAGTCCACCTTGGCTGTGTCTTTACTCTCCCATTAAGCAGGGGTCTGCTGACACAGGTGGGAGAGACAGACTGGGGTGAAATCTGGGCTCCAGCCCTGGACTTTGGAGACAGACTCCAGCTCTGCCACTTGTCCAACTATGACACCCATTCACTTGGGAATGCCATTCATGTGTTCATTTTATTTAGTCATTCATTCAGTTCACATGTACTTACTATCTACTGTGTACCAGCGCTGGCCCCTGAGAAAGACTGAGCCCTAGTCTGGTGACTGACTAACAGGGGAGACAGGCAAGTGGAGAAGCAACAAGAATACAGTGTGCTGAGTGCTGCAGGAAGAGAAACGGAGGAGCTGGTGCAGCACAGACGTGGCCGTCCGCACAGACTTGGGTTAGGAATGGCTTCCAGAGTGGCGGCACGACAGGACGAGGAGGAGGCTGTCAGGCACAGCGAAGGCCAGAGCAGAGCATCCACGCAGCGGGAATGGCATTCCAGACAGAGAGCCGGGGCGGAGCTCCTCACTGCACTCACTTCCTTCATCCTGGAAAGAGATCGTGTCCCTGAGCCGGCTGGGAGGTTTCGAGGGTTAGGTGGGATAACGCATGGAACGCACTTCAGCGGTTCCCAGCATGTTGATGCAGTTATAAAGGTTGGTTTCCCTGAATGGCTTTCAGGAAGTTAAAGCAGTAATAATAGTAGCTAATATTTGCACATTTGCTATTTGCCAGGCCCTGAGCTAAGCTCCTGTAGGTGTTGTTTCCTTTCAGCGTCATGAGGTCAGTGCTATTATTATCTTTGTTTGATAGAGAAGGAAACAGACAAGAAGTTATGTTGCTTTGTCCAAGACCACATAGCTGGGAACCACTGAAGTGCGTTCCATGCGTTATCCCACCTAACCCTTGAAACCACCCAGCCGGCTCAGGGACACGATCTCTTTCCAGGATGAAGGTAGAGAGTGCAGTGAGGAGCTCCGCCCCGGCTCTCTGTCTGGAATGCCATCCCCGCTGCGTGGATGCTCTGCTCTGGCCTTCTCTGTGCCTGACAGCCTCCTCCTCTTCCTGTCGTGCTGCCACTCTGGAAGCCATTCCTAACCCAAGTCTGTGCGGACGGCCACGTCTGTGCTCCACCAGCTCCTCCGTTTCTCTTCCTGCAGCACTCAGCACACTGTATTTTTTTTTTTTTTTTTGTATTTTTCTGAAGCTGGAAACGGGGAGAGACAGTCAGACAGACTTTCGCATGCGCCCGACCGGGATCCACCCGGCACGCCTACCAGGGGCGATGCTCTGCCCACCAGGGGGCGATGCTCTGCCCCTCCGGGGTGTCGCTCTGCCGCAACCAGAGCCACTCTAGCGCCTGGGGCAGAGGCCAAGGAGCCATCCCCAGCGCCCGGGCCATCTTTGCTCCAATGGAGCCTTGGCTGCGGAAGGGGAAGAGAGAGACAGAGAGAAAGGAGGGGGGGGGGGAGTGGAGAAGCAAATGGGCGCTTCTCCTATGTGCCCTGGCCAGGAATCGAACCCGGGTCCCCCGTATGCCAGGCTGACGCTCTACCGCTGAGCTAACCGGCCAAGGCCAGCACACTGTATTCTTGTTGCTTCTCCACTTGCCTGTCTCCCCTGTTAGTCAGTCACCAGACCAGGGCTCAGTCTTTCTCAGGGGCTAGCGCTGGTACATAGTAGACAGTAAGTACATGTGGACTGAATGAATGAATGACTAAATAAAATGAACACATGAATGGCATTCCCAAGTGAATGGGTGTCATAGTTGGACAAAAGGCAGAGCTGGAGTCTGTCTCCAAAGTCCAGGGTTTTTCCACCATGCAATGGGACAATCCTGAGACTAAAATCCTGAAAGATGCCTCGTGACATGGTATGACCAGAACCTTTAAGGTTTTGCAAATTGTTGAGGTTACACAGCGATTAAGTAGCAAAGCTAACATTCAGAAGCCAGACATGTCTGTTTCCCGATGCTGCTCCAACACTACTCTCAGCACCAGAGCTGGAATTAATCCAAAGCCACTCCGCCTCCCAGACATGAAGCTCAATGATCCAGGGGAAACCCGTGCCTCTACAACAGGGTCCACAGGCCCTTCGACCTGCAGGAGTCATTAATGGGACCTAAGAGTGGATTAATGGATTGGTTCATATAGACCTGACACTGGCCTAATTGACAGTTTCAGGGGGTCATTTAACCCGAGCAAGTTAGTTTAGACATGGGCTGGAAGGGAAAAAGAAACAGGAAACTCTGCATCTGAGAAGATATCTGGTCTTTCCATTTCAGAATAAAAATAATCATCAGGAAGAGTGTTTCAGCCCCAGCAAATCCTCTGGCTCCAGCAACTGTATCCTGCTGCCCCCACTGAGGGTTCATTACTCTCCTTGAAAAGCAGGCACGTCTCTACTCACGTCAGAGCCCAGCCTGTGGAGGAGGCAGGAGTGCGCGAGGCTGGTGCGGCCCTAGGACGTGGCTGGCAGAGGAACATGCAGGGGTCAGAGATGTCCATCAGCCCTAGGGGTTGGGTTTGGTGGTGAGAAGGCTCCATGGTCAACCTGCTGTATGTGTTTATAAGAGGCAACCCTTTTGCTTGGAAGACAAAGACACCTTTGGCCAAGATCCAAAATTGCAATGGCTGCATGCACACAGTGCCACTGTTGTAGTTTTCCCTGCCGACTTTATACCATTTGGCTATAACTGACCACTTGGTGAGGAAGCTTGCCCTGGCTCACAGAGGTATGGGGCCAATAGTTTCTCTGAAGCCACAATAGCCTAACTGTCCTTTTTGGATGTGGTCCAACAATGGCCAAGAAGCACATACAACTTGGCATGGGGAGTGTAGAGGCATCAGTAGCAACTGTGTCCTCAGAATGGTTCAGGGTAGAAGGTGGGGTTAATGGGCACTTCACAGTCCAACACGTTTCCATGGTGACAACAGGACCTGGAATCTCAGGTAATTGCTGAGCAGCACCAGCTGAGGAGCCTTCTGACATTTGAATTATACCAGCCTGAGAAGTGGAGAGGCAGGAGGCTACTGGGCGGTTCTCTGAAGACATGTCAACCATGCCATGGGGGCTCTCATGGGAGGATATGACCCCTTCCTACAGGCTGGTCTCCAGGGCAACAGGGGCCCTCCAGATTGCGAGGAGGAGGAGTTCCTGGAATCTCCACACTGTTTCCGTTAGAATGCAAGGACGTTAGAGTTGGGAGGCCCACAGAGCACATGGAGAGCAACCTTCCACCAGCATCCTTCCCCTCACAGGCAGACGCTGTGCCCACTATGTTCCTGCTGAGGCGGGCCTTGAACTCAGTTCTGCCCACAGGTCATCAAAGGAAGAGGCCTTAGTTCACCTGTAACGTTTTATCTTTGGATATCAAAAAGGCCTGAGGGGACACTCTGAAAAGGGAGGAACTGAAATGATAGTAGCTATTTTAGACCCAGTGTCACCACTGGTTACCTATGCACATAAGGGCACATAGTTTTGCTTCTCTGTTTCCTCATGTGTAACAGGGTGAGGTAGGTTGTTTTGAGGGTGTAACTGTCAGTAGAAAAACTTTATGTGTTTGTTGTTTGTTCGGTCAGCAAAACTCAGGTGAGATAACCCAAAATCAAGCAAGTGTCACTTAAAATACAATGAGAATTTTATGATCCTGGGGATATGGGAAGAATGGGAGGGTTTATCACCTTCTAAGTATTTTAAACTTAGAAAATACATTTCTACATCTTAGACTTTCTCCTATCCTTTTACTATATAAAAAAACAAAAACAAAACAACTGAGGCCCATAGACATTAAGACACTTGCCTGGGAGGTGTCCTGGTCAAGATTGGAACTAGGTCTGTCTGTATCCAAACCCTGTGCTTTGCCCCTCCACTTTGCTGCCTTCACCGGGGAGAACTGCTCTGTGCCACCAACAGGCAGTACTGAAACATCCTTCAAAATACAGCAAACTCAAGAGGCTTATGTTTTCCAGGACCCCTTTCAAAATGCTCTGTGCATGAGTGGAGCCAGGCAGGCTGATTGATGGAATCTCAGGCATTAACTCTTGGGGAACAACTGGGGTTTGTTACATAGCTGTGCAAACCTAACTGCAGGTTTTTGTTTTATCAAGCGGAATATGCAAGTTTGGGGCTAGAGCGGAATTGGTTAGGACTATGCAGGAGAGACCAAGCACCTCTTCTAACAGACTGGAGAGGTCTGGGCTATGAAAGCAAAGTCTGCCATGCACACAGCTCCAGAAACAAGCCCCTCATCCACAGGCCTACCACAGAGCCACATGGGAGGCTGAGAGGTTCTCTCTCTCCTTCCCCCTGATTCTCTCTAGCCTCGCTCTCTGTCTGTGACTGAGTAGCACCCCGAGGGCTGGCTCCTTACCACTCCGTAGGCGATGATGTCTGAGTACATCCTCATCTCTGGGTACACGCTGACCAGGTACCACCGGAAGGTCTTGCACTGCAGCTGTTTCCTCAGAGCCTTCCTTGCAGTAATGTCCCCAATGTCAATTCCTGAGTCCTACGTGGGGACATGGACGCAGAGATGCAGCCATCACCAGGACACGGCTTCTCCCCAGACCTCCCCAACCAGGATTCTGGAGACTGTCTATGTAGGAACCAAACTCACACTTGCCCACAGGTACCTAATCCCAGTAACTGTCCCATCATAGACGATGAAACATGAGGTCAGCATTGATGGGGACTGTCATCAAAGGCCACTGAAAATAAAACTGGAAAATCCTTAAATTTTAAACTTAAAAAAAAAAAAGCTGTAGTTTGGCTGTAGGTGAAAAGTGGGAGGAATACAGTCTGAGTAAGGTCTTCCCTGCCTCAAGGGGGAAATTGAGAGGCTCTGAGCTGTGGGCAGAGAGGGAGTTGGAGGAAAAAGAGTTGAAGGTGGAGTAATGCTGATTCTAATACTGTTCCTAATACTCACGGCAGCTAAGGCTCATGTAAGATGTGCTAGGCTTTGTTTTGTATGAGACAGACATATATATTTATATTTATCTACTTAGATTTATTTATATTTATGTTTATTGTTTCATTTAAATCTATAGAAGTAGCACTATATAACCCTTATTTTACTGACAAGGAGTTAAGATAATGAGAGGTTCAGTGACCTCCTTGGTGACTTGCCCAAAGTCCTACCATTCATAAATGGAGCTGAGAGTTGAGCCCACTAAGCCTAGGTCTGGGGTGTACACTTTTAACCTTACCCTGTGAATCTGCGAGGGCCTGCCCTCCTGCCTCCTGAGGCCAGTCTCTGTGAGAGAAGCAGACCCTCTTTAAGCTGGGGTCTTAGCATAGAGAGTACTTGTGTTCCACATTTCCCGGGTATATCACTAAGGTGGTCCCTGAGCCATTGAGGTATAGCAGGCAAGGAATAATAATGGAGGCATGCCTGTCCCTGAGTGAGCGGGAGAGAGGAGCCCCCCCATTCCTTGTGGGCCCAGAGCAGAGCAGAGAGCACTGAGAGTCCCTGGGCCTGCACACCCACTGCTGAACAGGGCACACCATCAGCTGAGAAAGAGCTGATGCCACATAGAGAATGGAGACTTGGTGGCATCTCAGAGGGTGACACGATGGAGCTGGGACCATGGTATCTGATCAGACAGCAGCCAGAGTGGAGAAGGAGGAAGGAAGACAGAGAAGCACAATCCCACTGACATGGTTCATGCGGTGGTTGTGTGAACACTGGTTCAAGCATCGCTCTGGGGATCCAGTAACTGGGGTTGGGAATCTAGTGCAGTTGATAGAGTTTAAGTCTGAAATGTCTGAGAAAATCACAAAGATGGCTGCTGCAGATATCTGAACAGAATCATAACAAGTTTTTGATATCAGACCATGGGGGCTTGAGTAAAAACAAAATGTAAATAGAGAAGAAACACATTTATTTTTGCCCAACAGAGTGCAGGTCATATAAAAAGTTGAATCTGCTATAACCTAAAGTTAGTTTAAGGTCCAGTCTCCTGGAAAGAATTTCAGCAAGGACTCATCTTGATAAGCTCATCTATAAATTGTCTAGTTTCTGCTCCTGCCCAGCGCCCCTCCCAGCAACTGCTGCTCTGCCTCTCTGCTGGACACTGGCTCCCTGTGATCAGAAACACGTTTGACTTATCTCTGTGCCCTTGGCCCCGCACTTCATTTGAACTACATTAATAAGCCTGTGTTGAGCCAATATTTATGAAGTGGTGAACATAGCAACTAGCAATAAATGAAGCCTGCTTAACTTCAACCCCCCCCCCCCCAAGGCACCTGTTAAGTACTAACCCTTTAAACCTGACTGTACTTTATCCATATATCACAGAGCTATTTACCTGGACCCAGGCCTTTCCCCTTTCATGCTCTAACTGCCTTTATATGATGACAAATTAACCCTGTGTCTCAGCTTTTGCCAGGGGCCACTACAAGAACTTGTCTCAAGAAGGTCTCTGTGTTTTCCTAAGATTCCAGATTCCCTTTGGAAAACTTGCTTTCTACACTCAGGATCAAGGGAAAGTTGGTCTCTCTCCTTATGATCTAATGAAAAGTAGGAGAGATGATCTACCAGGCATCCATCTGTACTTTTACTTCTTATTTATTTATTTACTTACTTACTTACTTATTATTAAGTGAGAGGAAGGTAGGCAGAGAAACAGACTCTGGCATGTGCCCTGACTGGTATCTACCTGGAAAGCTCCTTAGGGAGGGAAGCTCTGCCCATCTGGGGCCTTTGCTTTGGTTGCCAAGCAACCATGCTATTTTTAGCACCTGAGGCAGAGGTCAGGGAGCCATCCTCAGCACCTGGGCCCAACTTGCTTGAACCAATCCAGTTAAGGCTACAGGAGGAGAGAGAAAGAGAGAATGAGGAGGAGTGAAGAGCAGATGGTCCCTTCTCCTGTGTGCCCTGACCAGGAATCAAACCCAGGACATTCACATGTCAGGATGATGCTCTATGACTGAACCAACTGGCCAGGGCCAATGTATTTGCACTTCTAAGAGATTCAAAAATCAGAGCTTTCCTTGGCTTATATTTCTGGACTTCATGACCCTTTCCTTTTCCTGTTTAGGAGTTGACTTAAGCCTTTCTGTTTGAATAGTTCAGCACTTCTGTACTGAGTGTTTACCGTAAAATGCATCAAAATCTTTCAGAGCAGGGGTCTGGAATTGAGAAATAAGCAAACTTCCTTAGAGAAGTTCACCTTGACCTTGGCCCTTATTATTAGAAAACAATAAATATCTCTTTTGTTCTTTGCTGAATACTTAATGGAGTGGGTTGAAGAGTGCTCCCCCCCCCCCGGAAAATTTTTGTCTATCTGCACCTCTGAATGTGACCTTATTTGGAAATAGGGTCTTTGTAGATATAATTAACTAGCAACCTGGAGACAAAATCATTCTAGATTTAGGGTGAGCTTAAATCTGTAAGAGAAAGGAAAGGGAGGTTTGGACACAGAGACAGAGGCAGAGATTAGAGTGATGTATCTATCAGCCAAGGAACACCAGGAGCTGCCAGAAGCTGTAACAGGCAAGGGAGAACCTTCAAGGGATAGCGGTCAAGGGATCATAGCCCCACCAGCACTTATTTTGGGTTTCCGATTTTCAGAACTGTGAGAGGATACATTTCTGTTGTTTTAAGCCACTCTGTTTGTAGAAACTTGTTTTGGCAGCCCTAGAACACAAATACACTTAGCCACACAAACAGCTGCCCAGTGTTCCTGCCTGCAGCGCAGCCACACACAGTTTTCCTTGTGGTGAACCCTGAAGAAGGCCTGCTGCCTGAGCACCTTGGTGTCATCCCTGGAACTCAGCTGCCTTTGGCCAGGAAGCAGAGGGAGTGCCCGACCCCTGTGCAAGAAAATATCAATACTTTGCTACACACTGACTTTCTGTTTGTTGATAAACAAACTGATTTTCAATTAAAGTTGATGGATGCAAGAGCTAGAGGATCCCCCTCTAGACTTCTAAATGCTCGAAACTCTAGAATTCTTCTTCTTTTTTTTTTCTCCAGAGACAGAGAGAGTGTCAGAGAAAGGGATAGATAGGGACAGACAGACAGGAACGGAGAGAGATGAGAAGCATCAATCATCAGTTTTTTGTTGTGACACCTTTGTTGTTTATTGATTGCTTTCTCATATGTGCCTTGACCGTGGGGCTACAGCAGACCGAGTAACCCCTTGCTCGAGCCAGCGACCTTGGGTCTAAGCTGGTGAGCTTTGCTCAAACCAGATGAGCCCGTGCTCAAGCTGGTGACCTCAGGGTCTCGAACCTGGGTCCTCCGCATCCCAGTCTGATGCTCTATCCACTGCGCCACCACCTGGTCAGAGACTCTAGACTTCTAAATGCTCAAGACTGGATGTGGGAAGGGACCAGGTGAGAGAGTCATTGCTGCTCAGTGCACAGCCTGAAGACTCAGCACAGAAGGCAGCAAGAAAGGCTGTCTGCCCAGCTTGGGGATTTTAAAGCTGGGGTGCAAATGCAGAGCATATAAGTGATAACATCAACAAGAGGAGATATTTATCTAGTGCTTTCCATTTTCCAAACACTGATCAAAGTCTTTACATACATGGACTTCCTTACTTCTCAAGACAGACATTAGGCAGGGTTGAAGGGTTGCGCTCTACTCTTGCAGCTGAGATGCTGTGGACAAAAGGTTAAATAAATAGAAAACAGATGTGCTGGTGACTGAACTGAAGGTACAGTATGGGACGTCACATCAAGGGCAGCTGGGAGAACAGGAGGCCATACAGCATCTACACTTCCTCTCTCTTTTTTGTTTTTTCTTTCTTTTTTTTTTTTTATCGTCAGACGGGTACTATGCCAATGTCGTAACAAGTTTTGAGAGAGGCACATGTCACACAAGAGTATGAACACCCAATCATCACACTTATGAACCAAAAAAGGAACACTTCTTTGTTTTTTCACTCGTCTTTCCTGAGTGCCTAATCTCTGTTAGGTGCTGTCCTCAGCATGTGTATCCAAGTAGGAAGAAGTCACACTCTGCCAGGAAGGAGTGTCTGAAGATCCAGACAAGCAAACAAGGCTCTGCACACAGCATGAAGCATGGAGGGAAGAGAGAGCGCTAAGGAGCAGCAGAGGAAGGGCCCCTAGTCCATCTCATGGTGTGGGGCAGCCGGAATGGTGGGAAAAGGGAAGTGAGCAGTCAAGGAGGGCTTCCTGGAGCAGCTGATGATGCTAAAGGTGAGTCTGAAAAGATGAGTAGGATAAGCTAACTGAGTGTTACCCACCCCTGCTGCCCCAAACCAGCACCCGGAGAGCTTTTTACAGATTCTGGCACCACTACACATCTACCCCTCAGAATCCCTGAGAATAAGATCCAGAATCAGTGTGCTGTTTTGTTTTTTTTAAAGCTCTCCAAGTGATGTAGTTGTTCTGCTGTTCTGCTTTTAGGATCTACTGACCAAGGGAGGAAGGACTTCTATACATGGTCAGCAGATTCATTTGTTAATAAGTATTAGCGAGGTTTTACTGAAATCCAACACTGTGCCCCATCTTGTGCTAGGCATGGTGACACAAATATAAACAACACAATTTGTCCTCAGGGAGCCCATGGTTTAGTGCAGTTGTTCTCAGCCTGGGTGGGCATTAGAATCCCAACGAGTTTTTCAAAAAAGTATCCCTGGTCCCCTTCCAAACCAATGAAATCATCATTTCTGGGGCTGTAACCCAAGTGATTCAAGTCCAGCCAGATGTGAACGCCACTGGTCTATGAGAGGGACAGAGTGTCAGAGAATAGGACATTCTTGTGTGGGGTGGTGACGCAATGACAGAGACATCCTTGTAGAGGGAAGCGCTCTCCCCAGCTGGTGCTGGCTCTCCAGGGAAGAGGTCCTGGAATTGACTCTAAGAGGTGGAGGGGAATTGGTAAGGGTGGAGGCTGGGGATGAGGTTTGGATAGGGAATTCCACGCAGAGAGGACAATACTGGCACAACATAGAGGCGAGAAACAGCATGAAATGGCTAGTAAGCTATGGACAGTTCCCACAGTCCGGGCCATCTGTGGAGACTCCAGAACAGGGCTGGTGAATGGTTGCGGCTGGACAGGTGGCCAGAGGAGAAGGCTTAGATCTGTGTCAAACACTGGGAAATCATTTCAAAATTTTAAGTAGGGCAATAACATGGTCGCAGCGAGGTTTTTTTTTGTTTGTTTTTTTGTATTTTTCCGAAGCTGGAAACAGGGAGAGACAGTCAGACAGACTCCCGCATGTGCCCGACCGGGATCCACCCGGCACGCCCACCAGGGGCGACGTTCTGCCCACCAGGGGGCGATGCTCTGCCCCTCCAGGGCGTCGCTCTGCCACGACCAGAGCCACTCTAGCGCCTGGGGCAGAGGCCAAGGAGCCATCCCCAGCGCCCGGGCCATCTTTGCTCCAATGGAGCCTCGCTGCGGGAGGGGAAGAGAGAGACAGAGAGGAAGGAGAGGGGGAGGGGTGGAGAAGCAGATGGATGCTTCTCCTGTGTGCCCTGGCCGGGAATCGAACCCTGGACTTCCACACGCCAGGCTGACGCTCTACCGCTGAGCCAACCGGCCAGGGCCTCGCAGAGAGTTTTTAAAAGATAAGTTGGGGTGGTGTGAAGAATGGCTCTGAGGGGGATAGGACTGGCACCAGGGGACCTCAGTGGAGACTTCTGCAAGGTAAGACACAGGCCTGAGCCCAGACACAAGAAGAGGCAGGAATGGAGAGAAGGCTTGGTGATGGGTTGGGAATGGGGCCCGAGGAAGAGGAGGATTAAAAGGAGATGCTGAGTTTCAAGTTCATATGTCTGGGTAGATGGTGGTATGAATTGAGACAAAGAATAAGAACAGGAGCAGATTGGAGGTGGGGGACAAGTCCTCAGTTTTGGTCAGATTCCATCCAAAGCACTCGTGGGAACACCCAGGAGAAGCTGTCAGCTGTGAGTCGGAAGCTACAAGCAGAAGTCAGGGCTTGAGATAGCAACAGGAAGTTGTGAACAGACTGGTGGCAGCTGACCCGAGAGTAGATGGGATTACTCAGGGAGATAGTTCATGATGAGAGCAGTGGGCCGAGGGTGGATCCCTGGGGACACGTGCATCCAGTGGAAGTAAGAGGAGCCCAAAAAGGGGTTAGGAGAAACTGGAGAGAGGTGAGGACATTCTGGGGTGTGGGATCATGGTGCCGAGGGAGTAGAGAGTTACAGGGAAAAGGTGGCATCTCGTAGGTTACAGACTCCAAAGTGTCCATGATGACTGTCAAAAGCAGCATTGATGGAGTATTGATTGTGACTTGAGAAGTGAATGGGAAGTGAAAAAGTTTTGACCCTTTCCAGAAGTTTGATAAGAGCAATAAGAGGGAGTCTGGACATAGATGGGAGCAAGGGGTCAAGAGACAGATTTTTAGGAAGCACACTGACCCTCCTCCTTCTCCACCTACGGCTCTACCAGGGACACTACCACATCTCATCCAGCTTTCTGGTTTTCACCACCATTGCTCTTCTCACTTGGTTTGAACTACTCCCCCTTGGGGAGTCACTGACAGACACTGAGTTTCATCATTTTCCAATTATTTTTAACATACTCAGGTCTCATTGGACTGGCTATGCATTTCAAAGTCTGGCAGCTGCAACTGGGGGGGGGGGGAAGTTTGCAGCTCTGGAGTATAGAGGGAAGGAGGCAGAGGTATGAATTGGACTCTGGTTCTTCAGCAGAGGATAGCAATCTACAATGCCTCACTGGTGAGCTCCTGGGAGTTTGCAAGTGTTCTTCGATTTTTCTATCAGACGACTCCCAGAGTGGGGCTCAGCATGCTGCCCAGAATACTGTGATCCAATCTGCAGCCACAGATGGGTCCAGAAGGCACCACTGTTTCCCTAGAAACACTCCCTCTGTCAGGATGCAATCCTGGGGAGGTTCATCAGGGTTGGCACACTCTGACTGGTACGCATTGGCTTCTCAATATTCCTCCCAACTGCTGAGATGTCACTGGTGGTGGGAGTGTGCAACCCAACTCAAGCCCTTCCCCTATGGTGGGGAGAGGGGATGTCTAATGGCTTGTACCCATTGTCTAGCATACTTTCTTAATCACTCAGCCAGAGAAACATTAGGTTGGGGGAGAGGTTAGGAAACAGGGCCTTCATATGGAAGCTTTAAGCAAAGTTCAATCATTTCCTTATTAGGAAGAGAGAGCTGGAGCATTCTAAAGCACTCCCAAGGGGGAAGCCATAGCCTTGGGAGGAAAGAAGGAGGGCATGAGGTCAGCAGCTGTCTCATGTGGAATGCAGCATAAGCAATGATCCCCAAGCAGACAGGCTGCTAAGCAGACTGGGATGCCATGGCTGGCATCTGTTGGTTTCTTCCAACTCCGCCATCCCAGGTCATTTCCATATGACACACCACAAGGCTGAACACACTCACTAGAGAAACATTGCTTTCTCCCTTGTACTTCTGAAGTGGAGGTGATTAGAGGGCTAGAGGACAGTGGCAGGCAGTTACAGTATAGGGTTCTGTGAAGTTTAGAAGCAGCCTAAAAAATGTCCAGAATAGTTCACTTCTCTCCTGAAGGTCCCTGTAAGAGTGTATCCCATCTCCATCCATGTGGCTCAAAAAATCCCAAATGCATAAGAACATTCCATTTCTTTGGCCAAAGATGTGACGGAAAAGCTGGAATGCAATCTATAGGGAGATTAAGGTATATTTTATGAATTTTGGTAATGACTGATATATTTCTAAGTCAGGCCATGAACTACCTAATGTCAGAGAAGCCGAGGACCTGAGAACATATAGTAAACTTGGAGCTACCTGGTCAAATGTTCTCATTTAAAATGAGGACACTAAGGTCTGCAGAGAAGAAGTCCTATGTCAAACAGCTGACCAGGGATGGGGGTGGGGGTAAATCATGGCTTAGTGCCTCATCATCAGCACCCTTTCTTCAAAATGTAGTATGTTTGGGGGTTAGGAGTCCACTCTAGCATGGTAAACAAGACCCTCATTGACCTATAGGAAGAAGGATTTAGTCCCATGTGTGTTTGTGTTTTTTTCCCACCAAACCACAAGCAATCCATCCCCACAGGGGCTCCTTACCTCTTGGGGTATGTTCCATGCCATGTAGACATGGCTTTTAAACTCATCCATCCAGACTTCCGCTACCCTGAGGGCGTTCCTGCGGACATGGGAGGTGAGGTCTTCTGTGTAGGGCTTGTGGGCTCGCTCAATGTGGGCAATCCGAGAGCAGGGCAGGACCTCCACGCTCCCGCCACACTGCCACACCTGCAGAAGGCACAGAGCCACTCATCAGTACCCAGACCTGACTCCGTGCCTCCGCACCAGGCCACCGGCGATCACTTACCTGCGCATGGATGAGGCCAGCTCCTTTTACCTTGTCTCTCCAGACTGCTGTCGGCAAAGGGAGAGAGCCGTACCCTATTGACACTTCAATTGAGTTATTGAGTCACTAATTTGTGTCTTGTTGCTGTGGACTTAGCTGCAATAAACTAATACGCCTCCTCTCTCCATCGCTTTGCACCTTCCAGAGAAGAGACTAGACATTTCGTGACCCAAGGTCTGAGTTATCCTTGCCCCGAAGGAGAAGTTGACAAATCCCCGATAATGGTCTCTGCAGCAGTGCTGACCTGCGGGGACCATGTTATCTTTACATGGACCGCAGGGGCCTGGGCAAGGATTAGTGATCCCCACAGGGAGAGGGCAGGCACCCTTCTCCTACTCCATCTTTCCTGGGCCCTGAGTTCTGACAGAACCCAAGAGAGAGGGAGCTGCAAAGACTTTGCTAAATATGAGCTTGAACTGGATGCAATTTTATTTTGAAAAAATTTTTTTAATGACCTTGCATTCTGAGCATCGAGGGACAGTGTTTTGGAGCGGTTGCCGCGATCATTCCGCTCTGAACTTTCAATGTTCCGGAACATGCACATCCTTTTGTACCTTGAGGCTTTTGTCTATTTATAATTTTAGAATGCTCTCCCACTCCTTCTCCAGCTGCAAAAATATCCTCTCTTAGGACCCTGGCCGCATGACCCCTCTGCTGTGGGGTCTTTGCTCAGTTCTTGGGGCAGGGGCAGTGGCTTCCCCCTCTGGCCCGCAAAGCTCTTGGTATCACAACTCACCTGCTGAGAGGCCAGCCTTCTTCCCCGCTCTGTGTTTCTAGAGGGCAGAACCCATAGCTTGTTGATTTCTCATTTCTAGCACTTAAGATAACGCCTGGCACATAGAAGTACTTTGTAAGTACTTGTTGACTAAATAAAAGATTGATGCTTAATCAGTCATCAATAAATGGTTGATACTGAATAAATATGAGATGAATCTAAAATGCCTGGTCAGAGCTGATGAATGAGGCTTCTGAGGGAAAGCAATCAAGGTCTCTCGGTGGACAGCAGTGGACGCTTGTCAGGCGTTGTCACCTGGATAATGTTTACACATACACAAGGACCCATCAACAACCAGATGTCTTCATCCAAGATAAGGTTAATTTCCCCATGTTAGTCAGGATGAGAATTCCTTCCTAACCAACACCAGTTGATCCCTACAGGCTGTTAGAGTTGTCAGGCAATTTATTGGCTTACCACTTTCTAAGCATGTCCTGCACTTGGCACATTATTTAGGGCCAATGAAAAGGAAATAAATATCCCCACTGAGCATCCACCATGCTCCAGGCCCTGGACTGTGCTTGTGGGGAGGCAGTATGGCCTGGTACTTATGAGTCAACTGTTTGGGATCAAATCCTGGCTGTTTCTTACCACCAATGTAACCTTGAATAAGTCATTGGATCTCATCGTGGTTCAGTTTCCTCATCTCAGCCAGGGATCATAAAAGTACCTATCTCATGAAACTGTTGAGAAGATTAAAGTTATTATATGCAATGTGCTTAGAAAAATGTCTAGCACATAATAAGCCTTCCATCAATCTCTGCTATTACTATACGAATTACACAGCAGGCTCTTCAGGACACCTTGTGAGGTCATAGTTATTGTCTCTAATTCCAAGTGAAGAGACTGAGACTAATGGCTGTCCCTTGCCCAAGACCACACAACTGGTACTGAAGACAAAAGGATCTGTCTGACACCCACTGAAGCTAAAGAAAGACTCCATGCGGCCCTGGCCGGTTGGCTCAGTGGTAGAGTGTCGGCCTGGCATGCAGGAGTCCTGGGTTCGATTCCCGGCCAGGGCACACAGGAGAGGCACCCATTTGCTTCTCTACCCCTCCCCCTCTCCTTCCTCTCTGTCTCTCTCTTCCCCTCCCACAGCCGAGGCTCCACTGGAGCAAAGATGGCCCGGGCGCTGGGGATGGCTCTGTGGCCTCTGCCTCAGGCGCTAGAATGGCTCTGATTGCAACAGAGCAACACTCCAGAGGGGCAAAGCATCACCCCCTGGTGGGCATGCCGGTTGGATCCCGGTTGGGCGCATGCGGGAGTCTGTCTGACTGCCTCCCTGTTTCCAGTTTCGGAAAAATGAAAAAAAAAAAAAAAAAAGAAAGGCTCCATGCTCCCTCAGGGTAACCTTAGGAGCGCACACCACCGTGCACCTGAATTTCTGTGACCTATCCAACCTGGGACTTAGGCTGATTTCCAATTCACTTTGCTTGGATTTTCAGTGGAAGCCTGTTAATGCTCTGAATATGTTATTGACAACACATGGTGTCAGGGTAATTATTCTTTTTTGCAACTGGAACCAGAGGCTATTACTTGCCATATTTCAGCAACACAACACAAAACAGGTTTCATAACAAAGCTCTTCCGTTACAAGGCCTGTTTCTCAAAGAGTCAGTTCACCAGGTCACCTTAGAGTGCGTGATCCCGCTGGTTGTAATTGGAAAAGCAGCGGCAGCACTTCCCACCATGGCCTTAGTCACACAGTAAGAGGAGCCCACGAACTCACCAGGGAGCTCTTGAATCCTCCCCTTTCCCCACCCTGCTGCCACCGCCCTTGTGCAGACCAAGTCAGGTCTCATCTGAACCCTGCAAGAGCCTCCAAACAATTGATTTCCTCTTGCCTTCCTCCTCCAGTCTCTTCTCCACACAGCAGCCAGAGGAGGCTTTTGAAGATGTGGATTGGATCTCCTGCACAGGGCCTCCCCAGCACAGCCCCTGAGGCTCCTAAGGGCCTGGCCGCCGCCCACCCTCCCGCCTCCTTCCTGCCTTTCCCCAGGCTCTGTGCTACAGCCACGCTGAAATGCTTTCACTTCCCCCAGAGTGCCGGGGTTTTCTCCCACCTCTGGACCTCTACACATGCAATTGCCTGCCCCTGCCTCTGCTCCGCTTCCCCTGACTCATCCTCAGGGTGTCAGTCAGCATCACATCACTGCACCCCCTTCAACCAGGTTAGCCTGTGGTGCTCTGTGGTCCTGCCCTGTCTATCCCAATCACAGCACTTTTGTACTTGCTGTTTAATTATCTTCTCCAGATCCCACTGCAGGCATGTGCCAAGTGGTACCTAGGACAGATCGTGGGTCTCTAGCAGAGGGGGCTGCCGGGAGGGAGAGGCACAGTGCTTTAGCACAGCTTTGAAGCCAGCAGGAACTGGAGTCTGGTGTTCACCTCCGCTACCTGCTGCCGTTACCACCTCTGGCAGGCTGCTTCCCTCAAGCCTCAGTTTCTCCCGGTGGCAGAGGGAGGTGACATGAGCATATCTTTAGCCTGTCCTGCCTCAGCGTGAGCACTGTATGGGGGCAGTCGAGGAGGTGGGGACAGGACATCTGGGTTGATTCTAGCCCTGAATGAGTGGCAGCTCTAGGCTACCTAACCTCTTGTCTATAAAGACATGTGACAGTGGTTTCTGCTCTGGGCTGTGGGCTCGGGAAGCTCCTGTCATAGTGCTGGGAACACCGTAAACCCCCAGTCTGCACCCATTACTATTTCTTTATTATAAACATTATAACTGTCGCTATTTGGCTTCTCTGCATATCCACCTTCAGGGAGCAGAGGACTCGCCTGCCTGGCTGTCTTCCAGAGTACTCCTCTTCCCCCCACTGCACACCCCCTCAGGAGGCTGGGAGCCCTTGTGAACCTAGGGGTCATCTCCACTCTCCTCTCTTCTGTGAAAAGAACCCCATTCGTGGAGAGGGTGACAAGCCTTTGGATTGTTGGCAGCTTCTGGGCATTTGTCCGCCACTTCTGGAGCCCGCCCAGTGACACTGAAGTAAGCAAGAGAAAGCCTGTGCTCTCCCATCCCCAGGTGGCTCCTGCTGACCAGTGGTTGACATAGAGAGATTCTCACAAGTCTCCCTCACGACAGCTGATCTCTGAGACCATCTCATGGGCAGTAGACAAAGAATAGGACAGGAAATCATGGGCATTTGGACTTCATGGAGGATGATGTCAGGATACTTCCCTGCAGGCTAGGGAGGGGCAGGGGATGGGCCATGAGAGACAGGGAGCTGGGCCAGGACACACATCACAGCCGGTGTACTATAGGAAGACCCAAGCCAGATGGAGGCTAGAGACATCAGGGACTGTGCCAGAGAAGCAATGTTACTGGGGGAGGGCAAATATGTAGGAAAGACCGATGGTTTAGCACTGCAAATTCTAGAGGGGGGCGCATGCCAAGAGGAGAGAGGGCAGGGGAGGTGGGTACTAGTGGGGGTGCTGAGAACTAAGACCAAGGGTCAGTGACCAAGAAGGCCGATGAAGTCGCAAGAAACAGGAAGCAACTGCCAGGAGGCAGAAGTTAATTTTTACATAATGTGAATGTGACCTTGGCTCGTTATAACAAATGAAGCACATGCTAGTCTTCCAGGCACCGAGGACACCCGACAGCATGTCAGCCCAGGGTTGGACCTCATGGTTTCCAGATGGGCACTGGTCAACATGCTTCTTGACCACACCAAATTCTTTCCTGTCTCTGTGCCTTTCCATCTGCTATTCCAACTGTCTCGAATAATCCTCTCTCCACTTATTACCCAGCTCAAATATTACCTTCTTTGACCTGCCCAGTCTAAATTAGATCTCCTCTGAATACTTTTAGTGCCCCATCCTTTTTATTGATACTTATTCACGATATTTCTATTTATGTATTTATCTTTCAATGTTGTTCCCCTACCCTCCTGCTAGACTGTAAGCTCCAGGAAGATAAGGATCACCTTGTATACACCAGCACAGGGCTGCGAATATATATTAATAACTGTGCTCTCAATGAGCGATTCTAGCCCTCCAAGAGCCCTGGGCTTTAACTATAGACAGACAGTTTTTAGTTGCTCAGCAAGATCCCTTAATAAAGGCGATAAACATAAAATGTGGCCAGATTTTACTGAACACAGTGATCTTCAAACTCAAGTGGTTTTTCAGCAGAGTTCTGACATTTAAGTGCATGCTGCTGCAACCAGAAAGAGTTACTTTGGCTGCAGAGCTCAAATTAACATCATAAAACCTGGGAAGTCATCAAATGGGCATGGGTAAGAGCAAGCGGCTTTTTCTCTCAGAAACTTGAACTCCCGAGAGAAGTCTTCAACCTTGCCAATCCCTGCTTTTGCCCACAGAGTAGCTGCTGGGCCTGCCCCTAGATGTGACCAAGTACCTGAAGCAGATTATGAGTAACAGTTATGCAGTGAAATAAAATCCCACTCACCACCAGCCCTTCCCAGAGAGCCCTGCTGGTGAGATTGTTTCTGAAAAGGTTTGAAACACTCACCTGGGAACTACAAGAAAGCATGCAGGTCTTAGAAACCGGTGGAGAGGGTTTAAATCCTGCCTCTGTTGCACATTAGCCTTTGATTTGGAATGGTCCTTGGATGTCAGTTGCCTTTTTATTAAGAATAATGATAGCTTGGGTGGTTGAAAGGAGATGCTGTATGAAAAGCTCCCCCCAGCAAAGACACAGTGGGTTCTTAGGGAAGATCAGGTTCCTTTCCCTTCCCAGGACTGGGAGCTGCTGGTACAAGGTCAGGCTCATCAGACTGAGTTTATGTTTGACACATATATAAATACGCTTTTCCCCCTCCCAAGCCTCCGTGTCTCCCAGCCAAATGGAGGAGCTGGACTCAATAATGTTTTAGATCCCTCTACTTCCTGCATTGTGTGACTGAGTTTTCTGGCCAGTACCTCCAAAGATGCCCAGTATTTGAGACCCAACTGGTTGAGTTGTAAATTGGGAGTTGTAAAATAGGGAGTCATTGAAGGCAAGGCAACAGAATGCATTGTGACAATCTCTCCTGCTCAGAGATTTGAGATCACTCTGCAGTCTGTGCCAGGAATAGCAAATAACACTCCTCTGTTAAACCCACTCACTTGTTAATGTCCTTCTGAAGCACGCTGTTGAGAAGGATCCTGAGACTCTCTGGGCTCAGTGGAAAAGCACACCATAGTTTATTAGTGATACCTACTGTGGGAAAGGGATTGGGAGCGGCGGCACCTTGGCTTTGTACTTCAGAGCCATGGTCCACAGCCCAAGATCACAAATCCTTTCCAGCTTTTATCTCCCTATGACTTTCAGTGAGCTCTTTGCTCTGGGTGAAATTTCCCACTGTTCCCTTAGCCCAACAATCCTCTTTTCTGCTCCCCATCCACCCAAAGCCAATCTAGCCCAATCCAGATTCCTGAAACACATGATTTGTATCATTCAAGTGGTCCTTACTTCTTGGCTTGTGTTCTTATGTTTTTATGTGGAGCTGTTTTACCTAACTTGACTGTGAAATGCTGAGACAAGAGTAGAAAGCCAAACCAGGCAGGTTGTGGGGAGAAAGAGGAGGAGGATGGGGGCTGAGGCTGAGGCCTGAGCTGGCAGAGGACCAGAGTCATTCACAGAGTGGTCTGAGGGTCACACATGCGGGCAAAGGCACCGAGCAAGGCGAGGCGGGACACTCCTTCAATTCTGCCCCACAGGCACCTAGTCCTGGCCCTACACAGGAGTAAGAGGGTAAGAGACTGACCAGGTGGTGGCGCAGTGGGTAGAGCATAGTATTGGGACACAGAGGACCCAGGTTCGAAACCCCAAGGTTGCCAGCTTGAGTGCAGGCTCATCTGGTTTGAGCAAGGCTCACTAGCTTGAGTCCAAGGTCACTGGCTTGAGCCCCAGGTCACTGGCTTGAGCAAGGAGTCACTTGGTCTCCTGTATCCCCCGGTCAAGGCACATATGAGAAAGCAGTCAATGAACAACGAAGGCACCGCAACAAAGAATTGATGCTTCTTATCTCTCTCCCTTCCTGTCTGTCTGTCCCTATCTGTCCCTCTCTCTGTCTCTTTCTGTCTCTGTCATATAAAAAGAGAAGAACAAGAAGAAGAAGAAGAAGAAGAAGAAGAAGAAGAAGAAGAAGAAGAAGAAGAAGAAGAGGAGGAGGAGGAGGAGGAGGAGGAGGGGGAGGAGGAGGAGGGGGGAGGAGGAAGAGGAAGAGGAGGAGGAGGAGGAAGAAAGAAGAAGAAGAAGAAGAAGAAGAAGGAGGAGGAGGAGGAGGAGGAGGAGGAGGAGGAAGAGGAGGAGGAGGAGGAGGAGGAGGAGGAGGTAAGAGAGGTCAAGGCTAAGACCAAATCCAGGGGCCATCACCAAGCCAGGGTCAAGAGTGGGAGGTGGTGGAGGAGCTGGGATGGGGAGGATGTGAAACCCAGAATCACCCTCCTTCCAAAATGCATCTCATCTCCACCTGGCAACCATCAGTCTCCAGAGAAAGATCACATTCCTTCACACAGTCCACGAGATCCCTGAGATCTGGGCCCTCCTGTTCGCTGCAGCTTCAACTTTTACCCTCTGCAGTCTAGTCTCACCGACTTCTCTTAGTCCCTACGGCAGACCAGGCTCTTGGCTTTCTCCCACCCCCTCCACGCCATTCCCTTTGCTGGAGTTTTCTCCGCATCCTCCCCTGACCACCTGCATTTATTTGCCCGGCTAAGTCCTACCTCCTTCCTGGGCTGCCCTAAATTTGGTTAAATGACTCTGCTATGCAGTCCCATAGCACCCGTACTTCCCCTTGCACAGCACTTATGATCGCTGTGTGTGTGCATAAAACTCATATATATGTACGTACAGTGTAAAGGCACATAATACAAGGGACAAATGTTTCCTTAGCACCTGCTTAAGAAACAGTACATTGGCAAGAACTTAGAAATCTCCGCATGCTCCTTCTTACCCCTACAGGTATCCATTCTCCTGAATTTTGTTAATAATTTCCTTGCCATTAACCTAAACTGCCTGTTTAGTTGTAGTTTTCGCTGTTTTTGCATGCTATACAAATGGAAGCATATTGTCTGCATTCTGCAAGTTGCTTCTCGCTTCATTTATTTTCATCACCATTGTGTTCCATTGTATAAATACATGGCAGTTTATTTAGGCATTCTCCCGGTGGTTGGCAGTCTGGTTGTTTCCAGTCCTATGAATAGTGCTCTTTGGAAGAATCTTACATGAGTCTCCTGGTGCCCACGAGCGGGAGCCTTTCAGTATATCCACACTACAGCGGAATGTTGGGGGCACACGTTATTCACAAAGTCAACCTGTTTAGGGACAGTGAGACTCATCCAGAGGCAGTTCCCGAGTCCCGCCCCCACCAGCCCAGACGAGCACTCACGTTGTTTCACAATCTCGCTAACATTTGGCATTGTCCAACGTTTTAATTTTTGTCAATCCAATGGATATAAAATTCATTCTCACTGTAGTTTTAATTTGCAAATCTCTAATTACTAGTGAGATGGATTTTTCTTTTTCCTGTTTATGGGCCCACAGTACCAGACTGTGAGGGAAGGCTATGGCCACCCTGCTCTCACTGAGGGACCTGCAGTGTCTAAGCAGGGCCTGGCACATGACAGAGACTTACTGCATGAAGGATGGACAGAGAGCTGGGCTGTAGTTCCGAATTATCCCCACACTACATTACTTGGTGCTCTCCCAGGTTTCCAAGGGTAAATATTTTGTTATTTTAAAGTATAAAGAAACATTTTAAAAGTCTAACAAAGCTTATTCTTCCATCAGACCTCACTGAAAAACTCTCCCTGGGGATACAGTTTCCCAAGCCATCCTCTTACAATAAACACTGCCAAAGAGACTTCTGGACAGAATTGCTGCTTGGGGAAAAACTCATGCTTTTTCTTGGAAGGTGTCCCTGAAGGGGTCTGATTTGGGGTCAGCTCTAAGAAGCATTTGAAGCAGTTTTCCCATTTGCAAGAGATTCCTCCTAAGTATCAGAAGGCAGCAGGAGTCATAAGGCAGAATTCCAAGGAAAGACCAGCTGGGCTGGAATGTCTAGAAGCCTTTCATGAAGAAAATGTTAAGAGGCCATTTTGCAGGGACTGGAGATTTGTTGAAATAGCTGCTTACCTATAGGACACCCAGGGGCAGCAATGGCGCCCAGCGTGGCACACGAGCCCATCACACACAGAAGACCCAGCTTGTCCTCAGACCCTAATGCTCTGACTGTAAAGACTGCAGCCTTGGGAGTTCATTTTCTCATGGAAGATTTCCCGAGGCTCTCTCGGCAAACACGGTCATTGAGATTAGAAGCCATTCTCTAATGGTTCCAGCCAAGGAGACTTTATTTATGATTATCTCAAATCTCCTATCAGCCAACAGGCCTTATTAATACTGTCCAAATTCCAGCTAGGATGGACTCAGAATAAAAATAAAGAAAAGGAAGAGCTCAGGCCGGGCTATACTGGGGTTAGGGAAGCAGAGACAGGAGTAGGGTGGGCTTCAAGGTTGTGGCAGACTCCCATTGCTAGTTAATACCCGTGTGCTTCTCAATACCTCTCAGACTTCCTTACAGTAGGGAGGGGCCATGTGAGCATCTCAACCAATCGAATGAGAAAGGAAATGACAGCTGTCTCTTCCTGGCCAAGGTGGGTAAGTATCCAGTGCGGAAAGCCTGTCAGCACTTCTACCCCTTTCCATCCCAATCTACGTATGTTTAAGCCAAAACGACCTTGTAGTTCCAAGATGGAAAGAACCCACAAGAGAAGCAACCTGAGTCCCTCAGTCACCACATGGAGAATCGCTGCTGAGGAGAACCACCCACCCTTCAGGGGACTGTGATGTGAGCAGGAAGTAAACTTGTCTTAGGTTAAGTCTCTGGGATTTAAGGGCTGCTATTGTAGCTTGTGATAATTGCCCTCATTAATATAATCTACCAGTGTGTAAAGAGCTAAGGAGACTAGAGAGGCTTGGGGTTGAGCCAAGGAGCACTGATAACCAGAGGTTCAGTCTATTGGGTGAGACTTTGTAGCAGACGGTTCAGGCCTGGGGAGAGATTGATTGTCCAGAAAGTGACAGCTCCCCAAATCCATATGATGAGTCAATTGAGAGCAGGACTTCACTAGAGGATAAAGATTTAGCCTGCTATCAGAGAGTAGATGTATTCTCAGGGGATGAGAGAAGATGCTGCTAGGGGTACAGAGGGTGTTAGGACCCTAGTAAAACAGGCTGCAGGTTAGGGTCTGGTTCAAGTTCAGAACTAGGGCAGAGGTCAGAAAGCCCAAGGAAAAGTCAGCAGGTGGAAGAAAAAAAGGCCAGGACCTGAAGGTCAGGCACGGCGCAAGGTCTGTCAGACAACCACAGCTAGCAGCCCTGTGGCAGCTCCATTAATCCCAGAACGAGTATGGGAGGCTGGGAAGGCTGGCTAGTACCAGTCCAGGCATTTCTATAGAACAAAAACTATAGAAGCTCCAAGTTCAGAGGCAAAAGTACTGCCCAAATTCCAAACAGGGTCCCACTGACACATGTGCTGTCTATTCTAATTGTGTTTTTGTTTTGAACTAAGATCTCTGGCCCGTTACCATCACTGGTGCTACCAGAGAATGCTAATGAGCTTGAATGTCAAGGGACTTGGAGAGCAATTTTCTGAAATCCATATAAAACCATTCCCATCCCTAGTCTGAGAGTCATTTTTATCAGATAACTTGGCCCCTTCGTTTCCTTGGGAGCGTTCAGAGCCCTCTCTGGTGAGTTAAGTCCCTTTGAATTGCTGTGAGCGCCTTTTCTTTGTGGATATGTTCAGGAAAGCTTGCTCTATCCAGCTGCTATTCGCAGCTGATCCCCTGGACTATGTTTAATCTATACTTATTTATATGAAGATGAACCACTTAATCATTTAAAGTGTTTACCTTATTATGTCTTTAATCAGTGGCTGTTTCTTTACTTTCTCAGAAGTTTAATCTAATCAGAAACAAATCCCACACATATGAATGGCTCATTAGCATGTCCCAATCAAATTCCAATTGACTGCCTATATCAGATGCCCCCTCAAAACAGTGACACTGACCCATGACAAGTCAAGAGAGTCCTATTTAAAATGCAGGGCAACCAGGAATCACTAGAGGAAAGAATATACTGTCACCCCAGCATAGTGGGGGCCAGCTCATAGGTGATAGTTGACTCATGTGTCAGTGAGACAGCAGAGGTGGGGAACTTCAGCAGTTTGGCAGACCCTGGTGCAGACATTAGAAAAAGGTATATGTCCGGCCCACGCATTACCCCCACATTCGGCTCCATGGGACCCTCGAGGTTAACCTTTTGATAATAAAAATGAATTGGAGATGCTGAACAGTCTCTCATTCTGAAATGGCATTGGGTCTAAGAAGCTTTCCTCTTACTCCGTTGAAATTCAGATAAAGAAAGTGGAGGTGCTAGGTCTTCACTTAAAGGGATTTGTCCTTTTCATACACATCAAAATGAACGGTCAGCTTGGGTATCATCTCTGAATGGAATCTATAGAAAACTGACATTAAAGATGGGCTTTACAAAAGAGGTCAAGATGGCAGTATAGTAGAAGAGTAGAGGAACTCACAGATCACCTCCCGTCATTTCTTGGGTGAGCAAACTGAAATTCAAGGTCACATAATAATTTAGAAGCAGAGTAGGAAATGTATCTAAGACCTTTGCTCCTTGGAAGACAGGAGGTCACTGTGGTTCAGAGCACAGGCTCTGGGATTAAACAGTCTTAATAATCAAAGCCTGCATTTCCTGGGATGGTGACTTTAAGCAATTCATCGCACCTTCTAAAATCCAGTTTCCTTGTCTGCGAAATGAAGACAAAAATGATACATTGCAAAAATAGTTGTTTTGAGAATTCGATGAGGTAATGCATGCAGAGGGTTTATATCAACAGCCAGCACAAGTTTAAAGCCCACAAAGTATTAGGTATAATTATTATCACGGTAAGGTTCCACTGATGGTGAGATTCACCACTGCTTTCATAAGAGCTTTTCAGGCAGTAGGAAACACTGCATTCCTCTGAGCTTGAGATGCGTGTATCTAACCACCTGTGTCGCCATCCCTTGCGTGTCTCTCAAGCACCATAAGCTTACTTTGTCCACAACGTTCTTTGTTGTCTTCCCTGCCTCCCCATCTGTCCTTTACTCTCTCCCTCATCAACCAAGCCTGAAACCTGCATAAATAATTATGTAATTGACCCATAATTATGTCATCTTTCTCTCCACTACATCCAATTATATCAGCAAATGCAGTCAGTTCTACCTCCTAAATATACCTTAAATTTAATCACATCTCTCATTCTGCCCAACCAACATCCTGGACTAGCTGCCATTATCTTTGTGTGGACAAATCTATCAAAGCCTCCTAACAAGTCTCTTTGCTTCAACCCTTGTTGACCACCAATCCATCTTCTAGAATTATAAATCAGATCATGTCCTTTCTCGGCTTTAATTCAATTCAACAATTATTTATTGAGCACATAATATGTGCCAGGCATTATTGTATGAGATGGGAATTTTGTTACAGAACAAAACATATAAAGTCCCCAACTTTTTGGAACTTAAATTCTATGTTTTCCATTGTAGCACTTGCTATGGACTAAACTGTGTCCCTTCTAGTTCGTATGTTAAAGTTCTAACCCGCATGTGACTGTATTGGAGATAGAACCTTTAAGAAGGTGAATAAGGTTAAAAGTTATAAGGGTGAAGCCCTGATCAGACAGAACTGGCATCCTTATAAGAAAGGGAAGAGACACTAGAGCTCTCTCTATCTGCCATTTAAAGACACAGCAAGAAGGTGGTAGTCTGAAAGTCTGGAAGAAGGCTCTTATCAAAACCCAACCACGCTGGCATCTTGATCTCAGACTTCCAGCTTCCAGAATAATGAGAAAACAAACTCCTATTGTTTCAGCCACCCAGTCTCTGGTATGCTGTTTTGGTAGTCCCAGTTAACTAATACAGCACTAATGGCAATTGTTACTATACATCTATTTTTTCTTTTGTTCCTTTGTATCAGCTGTCTGGTCTGTTATACCATTAGCTCCTCCAGAGGAAAGGGGTTTTGTTTACCTTTACATCACTGTATGCCCCATGTTAAACATTGTATACTCAATGTCACATATGGTAGGCCCCTAACAAGTAATGTCAAGTGAATGAACTGCATCAAATGTACACATAAAATTATAAGTTGCGTGATCTGATGTCCTGATTTGCCCATGACAATACTGGTTGATACGTGCTGTTCCAGTGTAATTTTATTAATAGTATCCCTTTCATTTTCAAGAAAGTTTTGGATTGGATAATATATTGTAATATTTGTATATTTATTATTTATTTATATATGCCAAATTTGTAAGGCAAACCTGATTTCAGAAACATTAAAATCCAAAATAAGTACCTGTCTTGAATTCACAGTATTACTGTTTTCTCTCTCTTATTCCACGTTTTCTTTATGTGATTACAATTCCTGTGCAGTAAAAACTGAGCAAGTCTTCCAGACCCTCACTCCCTGGCAAGCAGGATCTGAAGCAGGCGTAAAGAACAAAGTCCAGCATGGCACACTCCGCTCCACCACCGCTGGGTTCTGCGCCATGGAAGAAAAGGGGCTGGGGACCGGTGCCTCGGACCGTCTGAAACTAGACAGGCAGCACAGACATAGAGAGAGGGGACCGAAAGGAGTCAGTGTTATTCCCTGGGGCAGTTCACCAGGGGTTAACTCTTTATTTTCAAGACTGACTTTATAGTCAGGTAAGCCTTGCTTGATAGAACAATGAGTGTGTAGAGGGTAATGTCTGTAAATTGTCACTGACAAGCACTGGGTAAATTTCCTCACAGGGATCCCCCCCCCCCCTTGCGTGGCTTTACAGTGTAAAGAGCATTTGTAATGGGAATAAATGTCTCTGTGTTTCCCTTCTGCAATTTTATACATTTAACTATTAGGTCTTGTCAAAAGAAAACCAACATCTGAATGGTGATGATGAGGATGAAGATGATGATGATAAAAAGGAGGAGTAGGAAGAGGAGGGGGAAAGGAGGGGAAGGAAGAGGAGCTGGTCCTGTTTCTATCAGTCATTCTGAACAACTAATTCTAGCCTTGCCCGCGGTCCTTCCCTGGAAAATTAGAACCACAGTGTAATGATAGCAAAAAGCTACCTTTCAGGACATGATACAAAACAGCAGGCAGATTCAACTAAAGAAAAACAAAACACAAAAAAGAAAAGGAGAGAGAGGAAATGACCCTCCAGAACTTGAACATACATTGCTGGCTCCCAGGTTTATTATTATTATTACTTGCTTTTTGCTTCCCCACATCAGGAAATTAAATATAGATACATTACTATTAGCTGATTTATAGTGTATAATCAAATTTTATTAATTGTTCCAATAATGGCCTTTCTAGCCATTTCCCCCCTTGGTCCCAACTTCTTTAAGAGAATAAAAATTTCTTCCAGCTTGACTCTCAAAACTCTTTAATAACTGTTACCTCTTCCATGAGTTTATTAATGTTATTTCTCTACGGCTCCCTCACTGAACACGGTTTAGAAACATAACCGCGCAGCCTCTTCCAGCGTAAACTTGCCCCTGGGCGCTCTCCCCATTCTACTCCCCACTGCTTCTCGGAGTTGCTTCATTTTGTACTTTTTTCACTGCTTCGTTCTTTAGGGATGAATTTTGCACTTATCTTTACTAATCACAAAACTCAACCTGACCTGTGGTGGCACAGTGGATAAAGAGTCAACCTGGAACGCTGAGGTCACTGGCTCAAAACTTTGGCCTTGCCTGGTCAAGGCACATATGGGAGTTGATGCTTCCTGATCCTCCCCCTTCTCTCTCTCTCTCTCTCTCTCTCTCTCTCTCTCTCTCTCTCTCTCTCGCACATACACACACACACACACACACACACACATCTCTAAAATAAATAAAAGTTAAAAAAAAAAATTTTTACAACGTCCTGTTAAGCTGCATCTGTTTGGTGGCCAGTTTGTAATTGTGATGAGCTCATGGCTGATGCGTTAGAGGTAACATGCTATGGCAGAGACAACTTCCTCTCAACGTTTTCAGGTGCCTCTGGCTGTGGGCACAACAGAACAATTTGCTCCTGGGCTTGGGGCACCAACCTTCCCTCATACATGAGATCACAAGCAGGAGAGACCCCCAAACCTAGCGGTTTAGGCCTCACAGACCTTAGGTTGCTCAGACCTCAGGGCCCTGGGAATTTCAGGCTCCATGGTCCCAGAGGCCACATCTAGTAGCACACATCCCAGTAGAGCAGGGCTAGCTATTGCTGGCCACCTAGAAGCAAACTAAAAATTCAACCACTCTAGGCCTGACCAGGCAGTGGCGCAGTGGATAGAGCATTGGACTGGGATGTGGAAGGACCCAGGTTCAAGACCCCGAGGTCGCCAGCTTGAGCGCAGGCCCATCTGGTTTGAGCAAAAGCTCACCAGCTTGGACCCAAGGTTGCTGGCTTGAGCAAGGGGTTACTCAGTCTGCTGAAGGCCCACGGTCAAGGCACATATGAGAAAGCAATCAATGAACAACTAAGGTGTCGCAATGCGTAACGAAAAACTAATGATTGATGCTTCTCATCTCTCCGTTCCTGTCTGTTCCTGTCTATCCTTCTCTCTGACACTCTCTCTGTCTCTGTAAAAAAAAAAAAAATTTCAACCACTCTCTCAAGGTTAAGTCCATACTTTCCCACAGCCCTGGCACGTGACCTCTAAGCAGGCACTGGGTCACCAGTTCTCAGTGGCTCCTTCCCCCTCCATTCATGATTAAATAAAATCTCTAAGCTCTCTGCCTCCTTTCAAACCCTAGCCACTCTCTCCCTAGCCCTTTGAATCTGTCTTATATCACCAACCTTTGCCTCCACCTGTCCCGTTAAAGGTCTTCTTCCAGCTGCATTTGTAGGCCCTTTCTCCATTCACATTCTCACAGTACAGGGTGGTGATTTAGAGTCTTTGGCATCAGACAGAACTGTGTTCAAATCGAATCTCTACCCTCTTTCTCTGTGAGGCTTGGATAAGTGGCCCCATCTCTCTAAGCCTCTGTGTCTATAAAATGAGGAGAATAATATTATAGCCTCTCATGGGTCTCTGGAAGAGTAAATGACATACAACATAAAACTTGCTAGAATGTAAGCTCTCTGAGGGAAAAACCTAGACTCTCCTGTTCATCACTGTGTATCCAGTGTTCAGTAGTGCCCAGTATTAAATAAATAAATTCAATAAAAACAAAATGTTTGCTAAGGTAGCTGTTATCATTACTATTGATCTTAGCTGGATTATTGCATCCCTGGATTATTGCTGCCTTCTCCCATCTGTGATTCTCTACCAATTCCAGCCAATTCTTCTCCATATCTATGGGCACCACTCTGCCCCCCCCCCACTTCCACTTCCTATGCCCACGTTCAATTCTAAAAGTTCAAACTTTCATCATACTGGGCTCCTCCATCCTTTGACCTTTGATGAGCCCACAGAGGGCACCTGTTCCCTTGTCTCCCCTCTGAGTCTCCTCTTTACCTTTAGCTATGTATCTCTGACTCCTTATTGAAGTCATGATCTGGTTACATTTCTCTCTATTCTAATGCCAAGCTCATAACACAAGCAGCATAATAAGTGGTTCACTGTATGAATGGATAGATGAATAATGCAAACTTTTGGTTATTTTCGTTGCTATTTCTAATATCAAACTTACTCTATTTCCCCCTGCCCTCAAACCAATTCTCTATCCCAAACTCCCCTTTCTTAGTCAATAGCACCCTCAAATCTCCCAGCATCTGGGCTTGAAATCTCAATGCTGTCTTTGTCAAACCTTTAATACCTCATTTATGAGGACCAGAAAAGGTTAGGTCTTGACACCCCCCCCCCCCAATGATCACTGAAACCATCATTAACATCCAACACAGTGCTAAGAGAACATGTGGCTGATGCCTTAGATAAAGCTCTGAGTCACTGGGAAAATTTCCTTAGGAAGCACAGAAGCCTACAAACCTGAAAGCTGTGTTTAGTGTATTTTGAAACCCTTGGCCTCAGAAGACCGCATCGATAAACACTTATTCTCTCGTGCAGCTGTCAGCTCTCAGCAGGCTTGACACCGTGACAGCGGCTGAAGGACAATGCCAAAGCAGATTCCAATTCGTGACAAAATTCATGACATGACAGTGACAGGACTTGCCGTCTTCACCCACACAACAGATACACGCACACGCACGTGCCCATGCACACAGAGATGTGTTATTCCAAGCTCTCAGGTTATTCGGAACTCTAGCTCCAGCTGGCTTAGACTAACCCAATCGTTTAGAAGCCACCAGACTCCAAAAGTCCAATTTAAGGTGTTTAATTTTCTCTGTCTCCAGGGAAAAGGAAGGAAGAGAATGTGCTTACGGCCTTTCTGTGAGACGTTGCATCTGATGGTTTCCTGATACCATCTCAGCTGAGCAGGAATGCCAGTGCCCACACCCCTTCTCTTCCTTCTCAAGTCTCCCCAACTGTGCTGGCAGACACCAGAGGGTTTACCTGCAACTGTGGTAGCCAGTGTTTTTAATTGCTTTCCTTGCGGCTGTGTAAGAACAGCCATGATGTTAACAGTGAGCTGGGATTACTGAGACCTCCAAGTCCAAGGCCTCGGGGGAGAACCACAATGTCCTTTGTGTGTTTCAGTTACCAGCAGGCTAGATAAGCACATATGAACCTATCTAGACCTCTTTTACTGGTAATTTTAGCAAAGTCTCTAGCTCTTGAACCCGAGATCTATTTCGTAAAAAGCCTCAGATACTATAATAGCAATACTTGTTCTAGGGAGTTGGTACAAACTCTTCTCAGTTTTCTCCTCTTCTGTGTCTGCGACTCCCTGAACCAGATTTCCGACTCTGTCTGTTTCTGGCTCCTGTCTTTTTTTTTTTTTTTTTTTTTAAGTTTTTTTTTAATTTTTTATTTATTTATTCATTTTAGAGAGGAGAGGGAGAGACAGAGAGAGAGAGAGGAGAGACAGAGAGAGAGAAGGGGGAGGAGCTGGAAGCATCAACTCCCATATGTGCCTTGACCAGGCAAGCCCAGGGTTTTGAACCGGCAACCTCTGCATTTCCAGGTCGACACTTTATCCACTGCACCACCACAGGTCAGGCCTGGCTCCTGTCTTTTAGCGGCGCCTCTGTCTGCCCCCTTTCTGACTCTGGACTCTGACGTTCAGCTCGGCTCTTGTCTCTGTGACTCCCGCCAGTTTTGAAGTCTCCCGCGACCTCAGGCGAAGACATTGCGTGGTGTTATCTAATCCAGGCCCCAGCCCCCATGAGGGATTTAGGCTGAATCGTCAAACACTGAAACAGAATTGTGACCATCTTCCAAATCAATGATGGCCCAGGTTAGTCCCTGAAATTGAACTGTATGCCATGGATGATTTTAAACCCTGAAAGCAGAGGTGGATAAGAGATATGACACAGTGACAAGGCATGAGCCTTGAGACCAGTCAAGCTGGTTCTAATCCTGAGTGATCTTGGGGGAGGCATTTAATCCTGAAACCTCCACGTTCCTAACTTACAAAATGGACATTAACAACATGGACCTCACAGGGCTATTATAAAAATTAATGAGACAATATATATAAGGTAATGGGCCAATTGCACACAATAACTGGAAGTTTCCAATTATTATAATCATCATCATCATCATTTTCCAGACTATGGCCTAATACTGCTAACAACTGTAGCGCATGTATCTTCTTTATGAAAATAATAAATAACCTCTCTCTGTTGCCCAAGACTTGTGTCACTGAACCTAATCTTAGATATTGCAGACTTAGAATAGGAAATCCAGAAATATATCCAAATATGCATGATGATTTAGTGTATGATAAAGGTAGTATTACAAACCAGTGAGGAAAAGCTATTGTTTTAAATAGAAGATGCTGGGATAACTAGATGGCTGTAGAGATAAATAAGACATGCCTTATACCATACATCAGGATTAATTCTAAATGAATCAGAGCTTAAAATGTTAAAATTATAATCATACAAGTATTAGAATAAAATATAAGTGAGTATCTCTACAACCTGATAGTTGGTAAGTTGAGTAAGATTTTTATGGCTAAATTCTGGAAGCAGGAAGGAAAAAGATCAATACATTTGTTTACATGAAAAAGAAAAAGCCTTTGTGTAACAAAAAACACCAGAAGCGAAATCAAAAGACAGGTAACAACTGGGAGAATATATTTGCAATGTATATAATAGGCAAAAGAATTACCATCTCTAATGTTGAAGAGATTCTAAAAATAGAGAAAAGACTAACAATCTTACAGGGAAATGGGCCAAAGATATGAAAAGCTCACGGAAAAAGAAATGCAAATGACCTTAATCATATGAAAAGCTGTTCAACCTAGATCTTAATAAGAGAAATGCAAATGAAAATGACTCTGAAAGCCATTTTTCATACGTCAGACTGGCAAAAACCCAAGTATTCAACAACATACCTTGCTGGTTGGCTGTGAAGAAACAGGCACATTCGCACTCCTGGTGGGAAAAGTACTGCCCTTCTGCAGGGATATTTGATAATGTGTAGCAAAAGTACACATGCATTTGCCTTTTGACTTCACAATTCCATTTTTAGGAATCTATTAAAATGGTAACTTAGTAAAATATGACAAAATATGTGCACAAGACTATTGATTACAGCACTATGTCCTCAAAAGGAAACTGATAGAATAAATGATACAGAATGGTCATGCACTGGAGTAATATGCAGCTATAAAAAAGCTGTGAGAAACATCTCTGTTTACCAGTGATTTTCAACCAGTGTGCTACAAGAATTTTTAAAAGATGCAACACTGGATTATGCCTATTTTTTTGTTAGATCGGCAAAAAATAGAAAATATTTTTTGGTGTGCTGTAGAATTTTAGTAATTACTTTCTGTTTGCCATGAGATGAAAAAGGTTAAAAATCACTGCTATGTACTATTATAAAGTGATATTCAGAAAAAAAATATATCATGAAATAAAGTAGTGAAAACTATACTTAGATACTATTTATCTAAGAAAGAGATACATGAATATATATATACATATTTCCTTGTATAGTAATGTGCCACTTAATAATGGGAAGTGTTCTGAAAAATGTGTCATTAGTGATTTCTTCATCGTGTGAACATCGTAGCGTACACTTACACAAACCTGGATGGTACAGTCTACTATACACCTAGGCTTATGGTATAGTCTACCTACTGCTCCTAAGCTTACAAGCCTGTACACCATGTTACTGTACAAAACATCAGGAGAGTAAATGAAGCACAAGAAGAAATGGTGCAATCAAGAGGCTCAGTGAACACAAGACGTATGATATGAGGCTGCTGCCAGAGTAACATGGCACACTGTTTTATAGAAAACCTATCTTTATAAGTAGAAAGAGTATACTCTAAGATAAAGATAAAAAGTATAGGATGGCACATTCATAAACCACTAACGAAGTTGTTTATTATTATTAAGTACTATGTACTGCCCATGATTGCATGTGCTATGCTTTTATACGACTGGCAGCGCGGTAGGGTTGTTCGCACCAGCATCAATCACCACAAACACACGAGTTGTGCATTGTGCTAACACTGCCACTAGGCAATAGGGAGTTTTCAGCTCCAGCACAATCTTATGCAACCACCATTATATCATATATGGGATCCATCATTAACCAAAATATCATTATGCTGTGCATGATTATAGATTTTAAACTACAAAGTAAAACAAAGAAAAAAAACAAAATATTTTTTTAGGGGTAGTGAGGGAACAGAATGAAGAGAGCAGTGATAGAAGGTAGATTTTTCTGAATATACTTTCTTTCCTAGACTTCATTTTGGAATTATGTAAGTATTTAATAATTATGAAAAACTAAATATGAAAAAAATCTATTCCTAAAAATCAAAAACAAACTGAAACAAATGGCCCTGTTCATTAGGTTGGTAGGTAGTATAATCACTCAGAGGGGAACTATTCCAGATGACTTAAATCACAGTAATTTGACAGTTGTGGAACACAACCCCTAGTTATATTCTCTAGTGGAATATAATCAAAAGATGAAAAATGCAAAAAATATTAAACTGTTTCCAGTAATCATATTGCTGGTGGTAGTGCTGTTATTAGCATTCTGAGACAGTTGTGTGCATACTGAGGAATAAAGTAAATAAGTAATTATGTTTGGTGTCATGAAAAGCCAGACCTTTTTGGCATGGGAGAAAAATAATATAGAAGTGAGATTGATAAAGTTAAATAAAAACCCAGCAGTCCTAAATTTTAATCAGAGATCATCATGAACACCTGGAGTATTTTATTTTTACAAATAATAATGTCTGGCTCTGACTATGAAAAGACATAGAAACAGGGACCTACCCAGTAGCAATAAACTCCCCTTATGCCCAGATTGAGGTTTTAAATATTACCCCCCACTGAGAGAAAGCGGGGCTCCTCGGGGAAGTGGCTGATTACAGGTCTAGAGCAGGAAATGCACAGATGAGCCTGAAACATCTCTGATGGCAGGGAAGCCATTAAAGTGGCAAAAGGACTCAGGAGATAATGTCAGTAGACTCTCAATGGCCAACAGTAAAAATGTGCAAAACAATAAGGATATTAAATGAAATGAACACATATATATAATAAATTCATAATGATACTATCGATAAAAATACTAAAAATAAAATGTTCCCCTTTGATAGGTGGTAGAGAATGAATTTACTATTTTGGAAGCTGTTACAGAATTATTTATTCTGACGTTTCCAAATGAACTTTGTTGTACCTTCAAGTAACCAAAGAACGGATGATTGTGAATGTCTCTTCATAAGTTATTACAGCTAATAAATGAGGAAGGAGAAACAAAATGAAAATGTCATCATTTTACAACCTCTACTGCATTATTGGATCCAGGCAATAATCAGCAAAGACCCACACGTGGGTAGATAGCTTAGACATCATATACAACATGATGGAAGTACACAAATACTACTGCCTATGAAATATTCTTGCTACAAAATTGAACCTACTTCTCAGATCTAGCTACCAATTTAGAAGAAATATACAGGACAGAAGGACATGTTAAATGACATCAGGGGAATGTCATCAGGAAAATCTTGACTGTGGGAGTCTCTACAGGACAAATGGCCTACCTCTTTAAAAATAAATTACAAGGGGAAACAAAACACACAGGAGAAATGCAGTAGATTAATAAACACTTGAAAAGCTATATTAACCAATTGGATTTTGACTCAACAAATTGTATAACAAAACAAAAAACTATGAGAGAATTAGAAAATGATAAACACAATATTTGATGGTATTAGGGAATTCTTTTAAATACTTTTAGAACTAAAAATAGTACTGTAGCCGTGTTTTTTAAAAAGTCCTCATCTATTTTAGATGCTTATTGAAATACTTTTCCATGATGTAGTATCTGGGATTTGCTTCAAAATAACTGGAGTTGGGGGAAGATTGGGTAGGAGTAGAGATTAAAACCAAACAGGCCATGAGTTGACAATGTTAAAACAGTATGATAGATTTAAGGAAATTTATCATAGTATTCTCTCTATTTTTGCATATGTTTGAAACTGTCCATAATGAAGAGGTTTTAATTTTTTAAAAATCCTATTTATGACAAACTATCCAGAATATAGAGAACAATATCCTAGATCAGGGGTCGGGAACCTTTTTGGCTGAGAGAGCCATGAACGCCACATATTTTAAAATGTAATTCCATGAGAGCCATACAGCGACCGTGTACTTTTCGCATTATCCAATAAAAATTTGGTGTTGTCCTGGAGGACAGCTGTGATTGGCTCCAGCCACTGCAACCATGAACATGAGCGGTAGGAAATGAATGGATTGTAATACATAAGAATGTTATTTATTTTTAATGTTATTGTTTTTTTTAATTAAAGATTTGTCTGCAAGCCAGATACAGCCATCAAAAGAGCCATATCTGGCTTGTGAGCTATAGGTTCCCGATCCCTGTCCTAGATAGTATATTACTTGTAGGGGACACTTAAACACAAGTTTAAATTCCCTTCCTATATTACAGACTGTGTAATGTATAATTCTTGGGCCTCTGGAAGCTGAAAGGAGGCTATATATATGACCTGTCCTTGTTCCCTGGAAGCTAAGGCATGGGTGTATAACCCAGGTTTAGCCAACAGTGTGGTTTCACTTATGACTTGGAATCTGGTGAATGTCACTAATATGTGAGTAATGGAGCCCAGTATCCGGTGGTATGACATGCAGTCATGGCAATGGGGTCAGGGTTTTATCCTAAATAGACCGCTACTACCACTTGGCTTTGGCCTATGGTTCTTGCTATCTAGTCTCTCTTGGTTTTTTTGTATTTTTTTTTTAATTTTTTAATTTTTTACAGAGACAGAGAGTGAGTCAGAGAGAGGGATAGACAGGGACAGACAAACAGGAACGGAGAGAGATGAGAAGCATCAATCATTAGTTTTTCACTGCGCGTTGCAACACCTTAGTTGTTCATTGATTGCTTTCTCATATGTGCCTTGACCACGGGCCTTCAGCAGACCGAGTAACCCCTTATTGGAGCCAGTGACCTTGGGTTCAAGCTGGTGAGCTTTGCTCAAACCAGATGAGCCCACGCTCAAGCTGGTGACCTCGAGGTCTCGAACCTGGGTCTTCTGCATCCCAGTCCGACGCTCTATCCACTGTGCCACCGCCTGGTCAGGCTCTCTTGGTTTTTGAATCTGCTTCTCCAGACTTCTTGTTAATTATTTGAGATATCTAATGGCCTTACGATATATCCCTTTTCTCTATCAGTTCACCTCAGTTTTCTTTGTTTACAATATAAATACCTGAGTCTTATCTGAATAAAAAGTTCAGCAGGACTATAATAATATAAATTAATGCATGTTTTAAAAATAAAGCACTATATAAACTACATGGTAGTATATTTATACAACATATATCTACATGCACAATATAATAGATATACATCATATGGTTTTTGTAGTGTAGATAGAATACTTTATAGTGTACAAAATACTTAAATTTACCTAAATTGATTTCTTGTTATCTTTATTGTTAAAAATATTGATTATAATATTGAGATAGCAAAGTATAAAAATGAATTCACTTTTTTGGCCCACTAAAACATTTTTAATCTTTTTTTTTTTTTTTTTTTTTTTTAGAGGTTGGACATGATATGCATTATTTTTTTTTTAATTTTATTTTTTTAATGGGGTGACATCAATAAATCAGGATACATATATTCAAAGATAACAAGTCCAGGTTATCTTGTCATTCAATTATGTTGCATACCCACCACCCAAAGTCAGATTGTCCTCCGTCACCCTCTATCTTGTTCTCTCTGTGCCCCTCCCCCTCCCCCTTTCCCTCCCCCATTCCCCCCTCCCCCCCGTAACCACCACACTCTTATCAATGTCTCTTAGTTTCACTATTATGTCCCACCTATGTATGGAATAATACAGTTCCTGTTTTTTTCTGATTTACTTATTTCGCTTCGTATCATGTTATCAAGATCCCACCATTTTGCTGTAAATGTTCTGATGTCATCATTTCTTATGGCTGAGTAGTATTCCATAGTGTATATGTGCCACATCTTCTTTATCCAGTCATCTATTGATGGGCTTTTTGGTTGTTTCCATGTCCTGGCCACTGTGAACAATGCTGCAATAAACATGGGGCTGCATGTGTCTTTACGTATCAATGTTTCTGAGTTTTGGGGATATATACCCAGTAGAGGAATTGCTGGGTCATAAGGTAGTTCTATTTTCAGTTTTTTGAGGAACCACCATACTTTCTTCCATAATGGTTGTACTACTTTACATTCCCACCAACAGTGGATGAGGGTTCCTTTTTCTCCACAGCCTCTCCAACATTTGCTATTACCTGACTTGCTAATAATAGCTAATCGAACAGGTGTGAGGTGGTATCTCATTGCCGTTTTGATTTGCATTTCTCTAATAGCTAAAGAAGATGAGCATCTTTTCATATATCTGTTGGCCATTTGTATTTCTTCCTGGGAGAAGTGTCTATTCATATCCTCTTCCCATTTTTTTATTGGATTGTTTGTTTGTTTGTTGTTGAGTTTTATGAGTTCTTTGTATATTTTGGATATTAAGCCCTTATCTGAGCTGTTGTTTGAAAATATCATTTCCCATTTAGTTGGCTTTCTGTTTATTTTGTTATCAGTTTCTCTTGCTGAGCAAAAACTTCTTAGTCTGATGTAGTCCCATTCATTAATTTTTGCCTTCACTTCTCTTGCCATTGGAGTCAAATTCATAAAATGCTCTTTAAAACCCAGGTCCATGAGTTGAGTATCTATGTCTTCTTCTATGTACTTAATTGTTTCAGGTCTTATGTTTAGATCTTTGATCCATTTTGAGTTAATTTTTGTACATGGGGAGAGACTGTAGTCCAGTTTCATTCTTTTGCATGTGGCTTTCCAGTTTTCCCAGCACCATTTATTGAAGAGGCTTTCTTTTCTCCATTGTGTGTTGTTGGCCCCTTTATCAAAAATTATTTGACTATATATATGTGGTTTTATTTCTGGACTTTCTATTCTGTTCCACTGGTCTGAGTGTCTATTTTTCTGCCAATACCATGCTGTTTTGATTGTCGTGGCCCTATAATAGAGTTTGAAGTCAGGTATTGTTATGCCCCCAGCTTCATTCTTTTTCTTTAGGATTGCTTTGGCTATTCGGGGTAACATTTTTAATCTTAAAACACTGTTAGGGTAATATTTTGGTTTACCTATAGCACTTGATTACTGCGTGCATTTAACAGGGAAGGAATTTTAAAAATATATATGAAAGGCGTTGCCATTGTTACTTAGTTGATATAGAAACCACAGATGAACCTAGTCTTGGAACGAAGGCACTTTTGATACCTGGTGACTATGAAGTTGTGACATCTACTCCTCCCACTGTGTCCAGACCTACCTTGCTTTCTTCATCCCTCACGCCCCATGCAATAGCTACTGGCATTTTCCCAGGGCATGCAGAGATACTATATTCTCCACTGCCATGAAAGATTTAAGAGAGGGGATGAAAACTGGAAGACTAGGACAACAGAAAGATGTCAGAGATTTAAATAAAGTCACTGTCTGAGGTACAGTACTGAGAAATCACAAATGCATATTTCTACCTCATTAAACTATTAAATAAAGATACCCAGATAAGGAGAATCTTTAACAATTCCTTGGTGACCCCAAGGCCAAAATAGAACAGGTTGGTGTCACTGCGACAATGAACTACCCAGAGTCCAGATGACATGCTCAGAGGGGCCGAAGGGAGGCAACAGCCCCAGTCAGCAGACCAAAGGACGCAGTCCCCAGCCTTACTCAGATATTTATTAGCCAGTACAAATAACTCAAGGAAGCAGACAGAAGAAGTTTTCAGGGTGTGAAGTAAAGTGCAAGGAACATGCTGACTCCTAACCTCTGTTCTGAGAGCCTAAAAAACATTTTCTTTGTTGCTAAATCTTATTCTGCTGTTTTACTGTTTTCAGCACGTACTGCCTCCAGTACGTATGGGTCAGAGGCCTCTGGACTCTTGTCTGCTCAGGGCAAAAGTCTCTAATTGTAATCCTAACTGTATATTTTCATAGCATATTCCCACAAGTCAGCTGGACTTCCTTCTATCCTAGATGTTGCTCAGCTGTATAGGAAGAAGGGGCAGAGTCATTCATAGGGAGATAGCCTACACCCAGTCAGACTTATGGTGAGGTTGGCAAGAGCAGTTAAAAGAGGCATGGCTGGCACTGCCTCTTTCACTTGAGTCATCTGGGTCAGCCAGAATAAAGATAATTATCCAGCCTTAGCAGTAGACAGCAAGAGGTCAGTTAGGCTGCAGGATGCAAAAGCTGTTTAAGAGGCATTATAATAACAGACCATATTATAAAGAGACAGATGATGATAGATTTTCTAAGATACAGAATCTAAAATGCCAACAAGAAACCCCAGCTGAGTAAAGCACAGATATACAAAGAGTCAGTGACTTGCAGATATGCCTAAGTGGGTGTCCCATAGTCCTGTCTGGTAGACTCTCTTCTCTGTGATACACTTCAAAGAGCTCAATCCAGTCAAGAGCCGTCTATAGCTCAGACAAGATGGGGAGGGTGTGTCTCTTCCATCTGACTGCCTGCTCTGGACACCATGGGTGGCCCAGTGGCCCAGTTGGGATAATGTGCCTTCTCTCCTCTTCCCACTTCTATGGTTTCCAGCCCAGAAAAGTGGAGACAGCTATTATTTATATTAAATAATTTATTTTCAAGGAATAATAAACAGGCTAGGTTTCCAGATGAGTTTTCCTATGTCGATTCCATATAACTAAGGTGTGTCTCTTTCAAAATCTGAAGTTTAACAAGTTTTACATTTCCCAAAGAAATCTTTAGATATGTATATGCATCTTTTGTCTTATTGAACAGAGTACACAGAACACAATTTAGGCTTTTGTGTAGAAAAGAAAATTTAGACTCGGGACTATTATTAAGATAAATAATTGTGCTGTAAACCTGGGGATCTGGATGTTCAGCCCTAGGAGAAAGAGATCCAGGCTGTCGTGCTTTTGGTCTCTTGGTATCTATTCTGTATTCTATGTTCAAATAGTTTGCATACATTTGAAATACTTTGTTCCTTGAAAGTTAAACAGTGTTTGATGATAAAACCACCAACTGTTCGTTTTTTATTTGTGAGATGGTTTTTATTTATGGGAATATTTTAAAGTACTGATCCAATTTTTTTAATGGTTATAAGACAATTTTGGTTTCTAATTTTTTCCTGTGTCAGTTACACGAGCTATATTTTTCTACAAATTTCTTTGTAGTGTTGTTTATTCCTCTCTCTCTCTTTCTCTTTCCTGCTAAAAGTTTGTTGATTTCATTAGTCTTTTTAAAGAACCAAGTTTTGGCTTTTTTTAGGCCTTTCTTTAGTATATAGTTCTATTTCATAATTTCTGTTATCTTTTTATTATTTTCATCTAGTTTTAGTCTAATTTTTTCTAGTTACTTATATTGTATATTTAGCTCATTAACTTTCAGCTTTTTCTGCTTATACAAGAATGGGATGGTATACAATTTCTCTAAGTACTATTTTAACTGCATTTCCTATAATGTGATATGTAGTATATGTGTTTTCATTCAGTTCAAAATATTTTCAAATTTCCAAAGTAATTTCCTCTTTGATGTACGAGTCACTGAAAAGTGTTTTGCAATTTCCAAAAATATTGCTTTGTTTATAAGTTTTGGTTACAGATTTCTAATTTAATTCCGTTGTGGTCAGAGAACCTGGTCTATAATGAGGTTAAGCCCTTGCAGTTTGTTGAATCTTGTAGTTGTTAGAAGCAATGTTCTATATCTTTATTATATGCGGCTTAAGTGTCTGTTTGTCGCCGATAGCTTATTGGTTGCTTGCATAACTGTACTAGCCAATGGGGTGAAGTTGCACGGCTGAACGCAAATTGAGCAGGTCAGGGGGAAGGTGAACATTTGTTTGCATTGGCAATCATCTGTTTTACATAAAAACTACGTCTTAACGTAATTTCTTTTAAGAATGCCTCCTAGAAAATACAGCACTGAAGAGGAGAGAAAAGGAGCTAAAGCTGCACAAAAACAGCTTTCTCGACAAAAAGAAACCACTGAGCAGAGAAAAACAAGGCTTGCTTCAGTTGCAGAGCAAATGCGTCTTTCTTGGCAAAATGAGACTGATGAGCATAGAGAAACAAGGCTTGCCTCAGATGCAAGACAAAAAAGCCTGTCTCGACAAAATGAGTCCCTTGAACAAAGGCAGGAAAGAAATGCAAAAAAATGACAGAGTAATGCTGACCAAAATGCAAAAAGGATTAAAACAGTTTCAAACAGAGAAACTTTAATTTTTGAGCATTCCTCTGGTGACATGAATATTAAATGTGAACACTGTCAGTCCTTAAACTTCAAGTTAGAAACTAATCAATTTGACTGTGGCAAGAAAGGATTTTCTCAATGTTGCAAGTACAGAAACATTGTAGTTCCACTAATTGAGAATTATCCACCACTCTTGAATAAATTATTGACTAATCAGCATCCAAATAGCAAACAAATGTACCGCCAGTGGTTTCCTTCATTGCACTCTACTTTAAGCAATTAAGCAAGTAGAAGGGGGAAACCCCGTGGGGCACTAAGCAAAGGGGCATCCTCGCCGCCTGCACTGGGTAATTCAGTTTGAATTAGCAGACACCTTTGCACAAATCATTTTAATTACAATTTATAATATCTAGAACAGTGGTCATTTCGTATGACCGCCAGGCTTTCTAGTATAATATATGCTCATTAGATTCAAACTATGAATTGTTTTGGTCTATCAATTACTTGAAGAAATTTACTAAAATTCTCCACTATGTTAGTGGAGCTCTCAATGTCTTATAATTCTGTTAATTTTTAGTTTATATAAATTAAGGTTGAAGAATTAGATGAATAAAATTTTATAATTATTATATATTCCTGGTGAATTACACATATTATTTATAGGAATTTCTTTTATTTATTCTAAAACATGCTGTAATAGTATATTTCTAGTATTAATATAACTTCAGTAGCTTTCTTTTACCTGGCATTTGCCTGTTCCAATCTATTCAGATTGGAACTTTTTGTATTATATTTCAGACATGTTTCTTAAAAATAGCTTATAGATAACTTTTAAAATCTAGTCTAAAAATGTTTGTCTTTTAATTTAGTTCATGCAAATTTAGTGTATTTACCAATCTATTGGGATTTATTTATACTATCTTATATGTTTTCTCTTTGTACCACCTGTTCTGTTTCTCTTTTTCTTATCATTTTCATTTTTCCCCTCTATTATTTAGACTTTCTACTCTACAAATTTTATGACTTCTCTAGAATTTTAATATTCTTATTTTATTAAAATTTAGTCAGTTAATATTCTTTCTATCTTTATTAACAATATAGGCATTTTAGAACTCCTTAATTAGATTCTCCCCCTCCCAACTTATTTGCAATTGTTGTCATGCATTGTAGTTCTAATTTGTTTTTATAACTCAAAAGACATTGCTATTGTGTTTTGTACCATCAATATTTCTTTAGATTTTATACATATAGGTACTAGTTGTATGAGCTTCTCATTCTTCTTTTATCTGCTCATGTTTTGGGAACCTTTTCCTTGCATCCAAAGTAAATCCTTCATAATATTATTTGCCTTTTAGTGGCAAATTCTTTCAGTGTTTCTGTGTCAAAAAATGACTTTCTTTTTTTACTTTAGCTTTTGAAATATATTTTAATAAGTATCACATATAAGTTGATAATTATTTTCCCTCAGCATATTTAAAATATTATTTCATGGTCTTCTGGATTCCATTATTTCCATTGAAAAGTCCATTGTTATTCTAATTACCATCGATCTTTAGGCAGCCTATATCTTTTCTCTGTAACTGCTATAAAATTTTCTCTTTGTTTTTGGCATTCTGTAATTTTGCTATGATATGTCTAGGCTGGATATGTTTGTATTTATCTTGTTTTGGATAGATTGACTTCATGAATCTGAGGATTTGCCTTTTACCAGTTTGGACATATTTTTAGTGATTATTTAAATATTGCTTTTATCTCGTTCTCTTTTTTTTTGTATTTTTCTGAAGCTGGAAATGGGGAGAGACAGTCAGACAGACTCCTGCATGCGCCTGACCGGGATCCACCCGGCACGCCCACCAGGGGCGATGCTCTACCCACCAGGGGGCGATGCTCTGCCCCTCCGGGGTATCACTCTGTCACGACCAGAGCCACTCTAGAACCTGGGGAAGAGGCCATGGAGCCATCCCCAGCGCCCGGGCCATCTTTGCTCCAATGGAGCCTCGGGCTGCGGGAGGGGAAGAGAGAGACAGAGAGGAAGGAGAGGAGGAGGGGTGGAGAAGCAGATGGGCGCCTCTCCTGTGTGCCCTGGCCGGGAATCGAACCCGGGACTTCTGCACACCAGGCCGACGCTCTACCACTGAGCCAACCGGCCAGGGCCTCGTTCTCTTTTTTTTTATCATCTCCATTTGGATTGGGAATTCTAAGATATTAGACGTTCTTCCCCAAAATTATGTGTCTTTCAACCTCTTTTTAAATATTTTTTTCTTGATTTTCCTGGGCTGATTTTGAAAAATTTTTCTTGAGATCTATTTTCCAGTTTACTAATTTCTTTCCTTTAACAATGTCCATCTAGCTGTTTAATCCATTGATTAAGCTTTTAATTTCAGTTTTTATATTTTTCATGCTTGAAATTTTATTTTATCCTAATAAGACTGATTTTTTTAAATTAAGTGAGAGGTGGGAGGCAGTGAGACAGACTCCTGCATGCACCCCAACCAGGATCCACCCAGCAAGCTTCCCATTGGGTGATGCACTGCCCATCTGGGGCTACTGCTTTGCTGCTCTGTTGCTTAGCAACTAAGCTACTCCAGTGCCTGAGGCAAGGGAGGGAGCAATCCTCAGTGCCTGGTCCAACTTGCTCGAACAATTCGAGCATAGCTGTGGGAGGGGAAGAGAGAGAGAAAAGGGGGAAGGGGAGGGGTGGAGAAGCAGATGATCACTTCTCCTGTGTACCGACTGGCAATCAAACCAGCACTTCCACACACCTGGCCAACGCTATACCGCTGAGCCAATTGGCCAGGGTCAGGACTAATCTTTTTTATAGTTTCTTGCTTCTTATTCATATTTTCAATGTGTTAAAATTATTTAAATATATTACACAACTTATTTTATATCATATCTGCTAGATTCAATAGCTGAAGACTGTGTGAATCAGATTTGGAGGTCTGGTGCTCTTGCTCGTGTTTGGCCTGGTGCTTTCTTTTTCCCTCTTTTCTTTTTTTTAAGTGACTTCATATTCCAAGAAACTCTAGCTGTAAATTTGTGGCCTGAGTTAAACGGATTTTTGCCCAAAGAGGATTTGTATTCACTTTTGCAGATGCCTAAGAACTTCCAAAAACTTTAAGTTAAATATTATTTTTGAGTTTTTCTGGAGAGGAAAAATCTCAAGATTTTAAGTTATAAACCCAAGGGAGGAATTCACAGAAGAAAATTTTTCTATCTTCCCAGCACAAGAGTGAGGCAGGAAGTCGTTGACCCATCACCAGGGCTGAGGATAGGAGTATTTCTAGTTCATCTTTATATTGAGATGATTGGCCTTTGGAATCTCAGCTTTATAGGAGCTGTGTGTGTGTATTGGGGGGGGGGGGCGATTATTTTATTAAATTGTTCATATTGGGCAAGCCTTAGGGTTTGTATCTTGTCTGATGAAATTGAAAAAACATAAGCGGAAAGTCACCAGGTTCCTCAAATATAACAGATTCAAGCTTTCTCTAGGTTCCTACTTTCACTTAATTTTTAGACTCTATATTAGTTTTTTGGGGGCTGTTATAACAAAGTACCACAACTTGGATCACCTAAAAAAACAGATATATTCTTTCATAGTTTAAAATCATGTATTAACCACGCTCCCTCCAAAACCTCCAGGGAAGAAACCTTTCTTGAAAGAAGAATCCTTCTTTCAGCTTCTGGTAGCCTCAGGCACTCCTTGGCTTGTGGTGTCATCACTCCAATCTCTGCCTCCATTTTCTCATGGTCATCTTCCTGTGGGTCTATGCCTCTTATAAAGACATCAGTCATACTGAATTAGAGTCCAGCCTAATCCAGTATGGCCTCACCATACATTAATTACATCTGCAAAGACCTTATTTCTAAATAAGTTCATATTCACAGGTACAAAGGACTGAAACATCAACATATTTTTGAGGGGACACAATTCAATACATAAAATTGTCTAGCAATTTCTTAATTCCTTGCTAGCTCTTGAATACTTTCTTCTATACCCTAGCATTTGTATAGCAATCAACTGTACAGTCTTTGTGAATTTTATACAATGTCTAATTTCTCACTCTTTTCATTCTGCTTGGCCATAGCAGCTCTATTCCTTCTCCCACTGAGTTGTAGACTTAGAAATCACAAATTTTAAAAAAACATATTAGAAATGCTTGCAAAGTAAGAATAAGGCTTTAAATGGAAACTCAGTAGACATGATTATGAATAAGTAGAAGAAAATTGCTGCATCAACATTATAATACCTTTTTTGATGCCCTAAGGGGTTTATCTCTTGATCACTGTGGTATATCTATCTAGTCTTTCAAATCAGAGAGACCTGGGGTTGAATCCTTTCTCTACATCTTATAAGTTGTATGACCATGAGAACATATAAAAGCTCTTAATTTCACAATTTGCTCATTCGAGAAAAAGAGATATTATACCAGCAGCTACTGTTTAGGGTGTTTTACAGATGGATGGTATAAGTAAAGTGCCTAGCACAATCCCTGGCACAGAGTGGGTACTGAACAATTGCACGAACAACACTGTTTCTGGGATCCAAATGGGTATGGACTTTGAATAGTGGCCTCTGACTAAATGAGATGAGACAAGCAATGCCTTTGTTTTAACACAGTCCTATGGTGTAACCCAGGGGTCTCAAACTCACGGCCGCGACTAATCCACGAACAATTTTGTGCAGCCCGCAGACTAATCCACGAAGTTCAAAATATTTTGGATAAAATTAAGTAAGCCTAGGGGCCTACTTGTATTTTTCATTTCTCTAGCATCCTAGCTAGATATTAGCTTAGTTAACAGCAGTTGTGATGCGAACTACAGTTTCTGGTCGTTTTGTGACACTGAGTAAACTGCATGTACGATTGTGCTTGTTGTACTGATTTTTTTTTTGTTTTCAACGGCAGTGAGAAAAGTGTTGCGTAACAGTTGCCTTTTGTAGACCTAGTGCGGCCCGCCGAATGGCTGTGATCTTGCTCTGCAGCCCACATGCTGAGTTGAGTTTGAAACCCCTGGTGTAACCAATGGGAGCTCCTAAAGGAAGAAAGTGATGTAAGAAGATTTAAACTCATATAACGTGGAAGAAAAACACTGATAATCACACAAAATGTGACGATCCAGATGCTCAGCAGTTCTGTACCCTTTAAAAGGGGAACTGGAATTCAAATGAATTGGCCCCACTTTCTATGCTTAGACAGTCAACAGGGTGTTGGGTCCCTGCTTTAGAAGCCACCTTTCTTTTAACTCCAATGACACTTCATTTTCATAAAGTGGAAGGAAAAAAAAAAGTCAGGTAACATTTTATACCATATTTTATACCCTGAACACAAAACCACTGAAAGATTTTTCACAAGTATTTGAAAGCCTTTCCGAGGGCCACACCTCAGAACAGCTTTATAATCAAGGCAAGGAGAAGCCAGACATCTCCCACACACGCTGTGACTGACTCACAAACATGCTGGAGGCAGAGTTCACAAATCTAATTCCTTTCTCCATTCCCGGACATTTTTACTCAGAGAGCCTAAGTGCCTAGTGGCGATCCTGTCCACTCAGCCAATTCCTGGCAGCAGCTCCTAGTAAAAAATATTATGTTTTGGGACAAGCATTTATCCAGGCAAGGCACTGAAATGAGATAATTAGGCCACAAGTGGTGGATAAATGACCAGTCTAAGAAGAGCTTTAAAAATGAGAGTGATTATGCAGGCACTGTCCTCTATGAATATATTAGCTCCCATATAAGCCCTTGCCTTTGACTGCCTCTAAAGCAATTTCTCTGGGTCTCAGTGAAAATGGTTGTCTGGAAGTATCTTCTAAGCTTGGCTTCAGAGAAGCTGCTCTTGCTGCCCGTTCTCAAAGCCCTACTGATGAGTCTGGATGACAAGTCAGGCTCACACAGTCCTTGTCAGGCCATTGCAGGTGATGTCAGACGCTCATTGGAGGCGTGCAGTTTCCCCTCAGGGCAAGGTGAAGGTTGTGTGGGGCCAGCTGACTGTCCAGTGGGGGGGAAGGCTAAGGGGGTCAGAGCTGACAGGAAGGTATGGCTGAGCTGGAGTCCTTGAGTGGGAACTGAATATCAGGAACTGGAGATGACAGATACAGATGCTAAGGCAATGGTCAGCAAACTCATTTGTCAACAGAGCCAAATATCAACAGTACAACGATTGAAATTTCTTTTGAGAGCCAAATTCTTTAAACTTAAACTATATAGGTAGGAACATTCCTTATCGAGGTAGCGCCTGCACATGGTATTTTGTGGAAGAGCCACACTCAAGGGGCCAAAGAGCCGCATGTGGCTCATGAGCCACGGTTTGCAGACCACTGTGATAAGGTCAAAAGGGGTAAGAGTGACATCACCAGAAAGAACCAGCCAGGTGTTGGCGCGGTGTGCACGGAGGGCTGACAGCGAGGAGGAACTTCCTGATGGTCAAGAACACCAGCAGGTATGATGAGGTTTCCTTCAAGGGTTGGCAAGCCTGTGATGTGTGGATGTGCCAGGCTACTTAAAAATCCCCGTGGGGAGGACAGTGGAACCGTTGTAAGGACAAGCCATAAACCAAGCTTAAATGTTGGGTTTTCACAAGGATAGGACCGCAACCTAGACAGAAGTATGGGCTTTCCCCGAGGATGAGGTCCTTCATTGTATTCATCACCAGACTCTTGCCAACCACCAGGGGACCCATGCATCCCATCAGACACAGAGAGGGGTTCATTTTTGGGAGTTAACTTTTCATAGGCCCAGGAAAAGGGACCTGAGCCTAGGAAACATTCCTGTAGAATGAGAAGTTAGATGGTGCCTATTATGGATTCACACCATGCAGTGACAGCTACAAAAGGCCCCATACTTTGAGGCAGGACGGGGGCAACCTCCAGAAAATGGTGTCAGGCATGAATGGGCCTGAGGGTCTGACCAGCACTTGGGGGGTCAGATGCCAGTATGGAGTAAGCTTGGCTGTTCTGCCGTTTATACCCCATGAGTGTATTTTCCTGTAGTGCTTTCTTAACAAAGTCTTTAGGAAAAGTCTGAGGGCCACTGTGGAGGAGACAGATTATCAGAGTGAGAGACCCCAAGGGGAGGTGACTGTGTGGGTGACTCTTGTCCATCAATGCCTGCAGTTGCTCCTGGAGCACACCTTTGTTCAACCCTGAAAAAGCCTGGGTTTGGTTTTAGTGAAGAGGTTGTTCCCTTGAGTTAGGAGCTCAAATCTCTCATGTTCCTATCCCCAACCAAAGCAGTTTCTGAAGTGTTTTTCTCCCCGAAAATTCTGTAGGCACCATCCTATGTCTCTATCCCATCCTCATCAGCCCTGATCACACACACACAGACCACACTTAGGGAATGGACATTCAGAATCAGTCTGTGACCCTCAGCCTTGAGCCCCATTTCTCCACCCCCTTGACTCATTTGCCTTTTGGGGGGTTGAGCCAAGCCCGATGAGTAAGAAACCCTGCTCACCCTGATCCCAAGCTCGACATTCTCTCCTCCATAGACCTCCATGCCTTCGTCCAGTAAGCCGATCTCCTGGAAGTACAGGCGGTCCACAATGAAGCAGCCGATGAGGGCTGGGCTCCTGCAGGGGTGAGGGGAGATGGGCCAGCGGTTAGCAGAGAGGCTGTCTCATGGTGCTGCCAGAGGAGTGGGAGCAGTGGGAGCTTCCCACCAGGAGGACCTGATCCTTTCCCTTCCTTTGCTGCCGGAGCTGGTGCAGACCTCGTCCTCCGAGTGGCCCTCCCAGTCTAGACTGAACTCCTGTGTCTCTAGCTGCCTTGACCCCTGAACTGCATAGCCCATCTCTGTTTCTACCTGGGCTCTCTGCCAGCCTTCCCACCCTTCTTCAATTGGGTTCTGTATGCCAACCTTGGTCCATTTAGAGAGATTAGCTGGGGCTTTGGATAGCATGGTAAATAATTTGGATTTTATGTGTAGGTAAAGAAGTGTCAATGAGGAATTTTTAGCAGACAGTGGTATGAGCAGATCTGTGTTTTTAAAGCTCTATGTTTTAATACTCAGGTAGCTGAGAGGAAGCCAGTTGGGAAGCTGTGGCTATATCCAGGTGAGAAAGGATGAGGACCTGGACCAGAGCATCAAGAGTGAAGAGGGGGATTGTATGAAGATATATTTTGTTGTGAAGTCAGCAGAACTTGGAAACAGATGAACCATAAAGGTGAGAGAGGGGGAGGGGACTCTGATGGCAGCTGGCTCTCTAGTTTGGGTGGTGGTGGGGAGATAGCTAATGGGCAGGCCTTAGATAGTCCATCTGGGTCTCAAATTCAGCAGGCTCTTAGGCTATAGCAATACATCCACAGCTGGTAGGTCTAGCAGCTGGAAGACTGTTCCCTAGTGAACACGAGAGTGCGGGGCTCACTGGCTATGTGCAGACACCAACAGAGGACTTCACAAGGAGTGGCCCACACTTGCTGAATCAGCACGAGCACGTGTGGGCTGCTTGTCTGCTGGCAGCACTACCTTACACAAACGATTGAATTGTTCCCCTGCACACTGCTACCATTTCTAGCCCTTGTGTAGCTAGCTGGTGGCTGAAGGGTATAGAGGGGAAGAGGAAGATAAGGAGAAATGAAGACTCTTCAGTGATAACTGTTAGCCACATGCAGATAGACACATCTTTGAAACTGGAAACTCATCAGAACAGAGGAAGAGCTATTCTGCAGGCAGCGTCTCTGGAGAACACTGATGCAGGAGGCTGCTCAGGTGGAGACTGGAGCCCAGGGAGCCCAGACCTTCCTCCTTTTAAATCATAGCAATTTATTCTGAATGGCTTCACCTTTCACAGACTGCAGAACCCAGGGTGGTCAGTCTACCTTAACTCACTTCTCCTAAGGAGATGGAGTTCCTGCTCCAGTGGGAGACCCTTGACCTGGCCTTGGGCGGGAATGCTTTGGGAACATCCCCATTCTGGCTGTGTCTCTGAAATTCCTTAGCCTCTCCCGAGTGTTTGATTCCCTGTCTATGAAGTAGGATCAACTATATAACCTCACAGGATTAAATTAAGTAAAGCATTTGAAAACCTCTGGGACATAATTGGTACTCAAAAGAGCATTTTAAAAGATGCACTTGTACACTGCAGAAGCCTAGAGAATCCCTTCTCTAAATCACAGTGATTTAAAAACATCAGCCCTGCAGGTGGGAAGAGTGAGGTTTCGGCCTTTTCCTCCGCATTTCTGAAATGTTGAACTTGGCTGGGTGCCCCTGGACACACAGGAAGGGGCCTTCCCCACATGGCCAGACCCAGTCATGGAAAGACAGAATCCCAAACAGTGACTCTGGAATGAGCACGGGCCACGTCAGGCAGGCCATTACTTTTTTTTTTTTTTTTTTGTATTTTTCCGAAATTGGAAATGGGGAGGCAGTCAGACTCCCGCATGTGCATGCATCCGACTGGGATCCACCCGGCATGCCCACCAGGGGGCGAGGCTCCGCCCATCTGGGGCTTCGGTCTGTTGCATCCAGAGCCATTCTAGCGCCTGAGGCAGAGGCCACAGAGCCATCCTCAGAGCCCGGGCCAACTTTGCTCCAATGGAGCCTCGGCTGCGGGAGGGGAAGAGAGAGACAGAGAGGAAGGAGAGGGGGAGGGGTAGAGAAGCAGATGGGCGCTTCTCCTGTGTGCCCTGGCCGGGAATTGAACCCAGGACTCCTGCATGCCAGGCTGACGCTCTACCACTGAGCCAACCGGCCAGGGCCCAGGCCATTACTTATTAACCGGCTATGGTGTTAAGTAAACTCAGTTAGCCTGAAAGTTTTATTAATTTTTACCTCGTCTCATCCCCCCCACCTCAATATTAGAAATAGCTTACAAGAAAAATGTAAACTACATTGAAAAATAAAATAGATAAATGTGTGAAAAACCAAAAATTCACAACCAAATTAGGGGCTAGTTAGAATGCATGTGCAGCCTTAGGTCCCCCTTTACAGTTCTTTAAGTGGATCCACAAAGCAGACGCTGAGCTTCCCGGTGGCCAAGGTGAAAATGAACATCCATGGTCTTAGAAATTAGACTGGCAGTTTCCGTGTGGAAATACCCTATTATTTCTTCAGGGATAAACCAGGCTTTCTTTGACTAGCCATGAATTTGAAAGAAATTTCTTATGTCAGTCTTCTCTGAAACATTACTTTGAGACTTAAATAAATAACCATCTCAAAGACATTCCATTAGAATGCAAGAGGATCTGGGCTCTTTTTATAGCTTATGCCATGTGTGGACAAAGCACTCGAGTACAGCCTCAAGGAAACAGGAGCCAAGGTGGGCAAGGTAAATTTGTATAACCCACAACTTTCTGGTGGGCTGTCCTTCTCTAGAGATAAAACCAGGAATGTTCTTCCAAAAACCTTCCATTAATGTAATTTCTCTCAGCCAAGTTCTTGGTAAAAACTAGGTGAAGGGAAATTTGGAACTGAGGCATTCTTTGTGAAGGACCTAGAATGCAGGTTTCCACAGACCAGGCGGATACATTGGGAGATGAGCAGAACAGAAGCAGCTAATATCAGGGCAGTCTTGTGCAAGAATGTTTATTGCAGGGTGGCACGCTTCCCTCCAATAGCTTCCAACGGGCCTAGGAAGAGTTCAGCCATACCAGTTCTGAGCTCAAGAGTGGGTGGTTAGGGGGATGACAACTAGGCATGGGATCTTGCTGACTTGGGTTTGGACCCTGGCTTCATTGCCCAGAGCTTTTGGTAGAGCCATTCTCCTTGTCAGCCTTGCTTTCCTCATCTTGTAAAACAGGGATGACAAAATAAGCTGTCACCAGGTTATGAAGAGGAGCAAAGGAGACTGTGTGTAAAAGGCCCCTGCACACAGGGACTTCAGCACAAAATGTGGCAGGGGACCCTGGCCGGTTGGCTCAGTGGTAGAGCGTCGGCCTGGCGTACGGAAGTCCCGGGTTCGATTCCTGGCCAGGGCACACAGGAGAAGTGCCCATCTGCTTCTCCACCCCTCCCCCTCTCCTTCCTCTCTGTCTCTCTCTTCCCCTCCCGCAGCCAAGGCTCCATTGGAGCAAAGATGGCCTGGGCGCTGGGGATGGCTCCATGGCCTCTGCCTCTGGCGCTAGACTGGCTCTGGTCACAACAGAGCGACGCCCTGGATGGGCAGAGCATCGCCCCCTGGTGGGCGTGCCAGGTGGATCCCGGTCGGGCGCATGCGGGAGTCTGTCTGACTGCCTCCCTGTTTCCAGCTTCAGAAAAACACACACACACAAAAAAAAATGTGGCAGGGCCCTTAACAGATAAGTAACAGAGGTAACCACAGGAGAGCCAGCTAGAATTTTCTTCCGTCCTGTTTTAAATATAAATATAGTTCTTTTTTTTTCTTCTGGCAAGGAAAATGTGATCTTAGATAATAATCATCGCTTTCAATTAAATATTTCAAAATCTTTCTTCCTCATGTAATACAAAGTGACATCAGTTTTTAATCTCTTTCATTCCAGGAACTGTCCCCTAGGTCACCTTCTACTGTTGTCTGTGTGTTTAACAGGCAGGGGTTTGCAGGGAGCATAAAGGTGCCTGATCTGTGATTAACCAGGCAGAAATCAGGGCTTGTGGAGACCACTGTTTCAGGAGTCCTGATCCATAAGACAGACACTGCACAGGGAGTCATCAGGGAGTCTGTGGAGGTAGCAGCAAAAGCTGAAGGAGTTTGGGATACTTGAAATACAGTTTGAAGCTCCTTTTGTCTGAGTCCTCTAAGGATAAGCTCAAACATCAGCAGCAAAGCATACAAGCTAGAGTGAAGTCTGGTCCTGCCTCTCCTTCCCTCCAGCCTCATGGCCTGAGGCTGTGCCTCAGGTGCTCCTTCCAGACCTTTTGAACCCCCTCTCAGCCCATGAACTCACTCTGCTTCTTGGCAAATGGATGTCCTTGCCCCAAGCCTGCAATCTCCTATCAGCCCTTAGAAGCAAGTGCAAATGCTAAACTCCCTGAAAAGGATTCTCCCCACTTACCATGCGATTTCCACCAGCATGGTGGAATAATTTGTTATTCCAATTATTTTGTCTGTCTTTACTGAATCCCAGGACCTTGGTGTCCTCTTTTTTTTTTTTTTTGGTGTCCTCTTAATCACTCTGCCTCCCCAGCACCCAGCACAGTAGCTGACTCCCGGCAGTATCCACAGTGATGTCTTGGAATGAGCAACTTTGAGCCTCCGAATGAGTTCTGGGAGCCATGGCTCTTTTTAAACGGGATTACCAGAGCCCTTAAGCAGTGACTGAAGGTCATTTGTAATTCCTTTCCATCATCACCCGCTTCGTTTGGGGAATAAGGGTTGGGCTGGGAGGGGAGCCCTGCCTGGAAGGCGAGGCAGAGAGAGAGACCCACGGGCAAGGATGCTTCACGCTTCACCTGATCGGGGCCGTGGAGTTCTCCAGCTTCCACCAGGCCTTGGGGGGGTTCAGGTAGCGGCACCACAGCTCCCAGTCAAAACCCTGGGCGGCCAGCGGGTACTCTTCTATTTCAAAGTTGTCATATTTGATGTTGTCAAAGGATGGTGAGATGACTCGTTTCCGGTTCTCCTTTATTCTGGTGAGCACAGGTTCAGCCCTGAGCAGAACGGAGAGAGAGAGAGGGGTGAATGCTTCCAAGGTGGAGAAACAACAGACTGGCAACTCCTGAAGCTCCCTCCCTTGCAGAAAGAGGAGGGAACACCTGGCCACCTCCTCCAGGGGAGAGCTGCTCTGCCTCCCCGGAAGGAGGCCCTAACGGCCTCCCGGGAAGGAGGCCCTAACGACCTCCCAGTCCCCATACTTTGGGGCCGGCAGGAAGCCTGGCCGTTCCCTCGGCACCTCCTGGGCTGAGCTAAGAGCCTCTTAGTGCCTCACATCCTGGTGTCTGTTTGCTCTCCCTTTTTATTTTTTCTAAAAATAAAATTCACATTTTATTTACATTGAAGTAAACTATACAAAGTTAACTTTTTTTCACCAACAATAAGAGCAATATTTTCTATATTATTCCTGTATAACAGGGGTCGGGAAGCTTTTTGGCTGAGAGAGCCATGAACGCCACATATTTTAAAATGTAATTCTGTGAGAGCCATACAACAACCCGTGTACGTTACACATTATCCAATAAAATCTGGTGTTGTCCCGGAGGACAGCTGTGATTGGCTCCAGCCACCCGCAACCATGAACATGAGCGGTAGGAAATGAATGGATTGTAATACATGAGAATGTTTTATATTTTTAACATTTTTTTTTTAATTAAAGATTTGTCTGCAAGCCAGATGCAGCCATCAAAAGAGCCACATCTGGCTCACGAGCCATAGGTTCCCGACCCCTGCTATATAACTACAAAACACATTTCGGTAGGTTTTCCAGGTTGTGCTTAGAAATCAAGATGAGGCAGTAGATATAGTCATGGAAAAGGAATAAAACAGACAAATCAGTTGTCAGTATCCATGGCCTCTGATCCCACCTTGACCATAAAACAGAGGTGTTTGACTTACACCTGCTAAAAGCTCATGAAGATACAGGCTCAACAAAGGAATGTGAACAGCAACAACCGGCTGTGGAACAACAATGGCAGGTTCTTCCATTCAATCTTTAAAACTGTAACTTGTTCAAGATCATTAAAAAAAAAAAGACAAAATTTACACTGAAACCCTTGCTTGGCAAGGTCACATGTTTCTTTCCCTGTCTGGTAATTCCCCTAATTGTCCGTTACAGATTTTTAACATCACACTTAAAACTCCTACTACTTAAAGGTTAGTCATGAGCTTCATTATAAGATTTTATTAAATCTATTCCTTCCTCTCACACCTCCTCAAAATTAATTTCTTCAAAGAACTGATAACTCAATACACAACAACTGGATCCACCGTGACAATAAATGTTGTGCCTAAAGTGACTTAACGAGAACAATTCCACCTGCCATCAGCAGAGATCACAGAAGTGCCACATGGCACTTTTGATGCTGTCTTTTGGAGAAACAATTAGTTCTACAAAGCATGAGAGCTCAAACATGGGCCATTTAAACAAGCAGGCTATCAATGGCTGATGTACTCAAGATATCCAGTGATTAAGTGGATATATATATATACCTTATAGCTTTTCTATAAGGTGTTTTTTAAATTTCTTTTTTTTTTCGGTGAGAGGACAGGAGATAGTTAGGCAGACTCTCACCTGTGTTCTGACCAGGACCCACCCACCAAACCCATCTTGGGTCTTTGCTTGAGTATCAAGCTATTTTTCGTGCCTGAGGCTGATGTGCTCCAACTGAGCCATCCTCAGTGCCTGGGGCTACGGTCGGTGGAAACAATTGAGTCACTGGCTGTGGGAGGGGAAGAAGAGAAGGGAGAGAGGCTGGCAAGGGGAGAAGCAGATGGTGGCTTCTCCTGTGTGCCCTGACTAGGATGTCCATAGGCCAGGCTGATGCTCTATCCACTGAGCCACTGGCCAAGGCCAGATGTTCTTAAATTTCTAACATTATTTTAAATATCAAATATAAGAGAAAGCCAATTTAAAAAGTTTATCTGGTATTTTTGATGGTTTCTGAATTACCTGTAGGAAGCTCTGACTTAGTTGTACAGAGTTTCATATATTTGTCCACTATTATTAAATCCAAATCATGTTTTATAGTATATGAAAATTTATGTTAAGCAAAGCTAAGTTACTTAACCTTTTGTCTTTCAAAGTGTTCCCCAGTTGTGCTTTGAGGTGCTTCCGCCGTTTTCATAGTGTTCCTTCTCAATCTTTATCACAGGAAGAATACACAGGACCATCAGCAATACATAAACATTAGGAAAAATCTTGATGTCATGCAGGTGGAGGGTTTCATAAATGGTGGATAGAAGCTCTATATCTTTCCCTCTGTGTTTCCACTCAGTTCTCTAACAATGCAGCTCAGCTGAGAGTGCATCCGGATTGGATGAGTCACTTCTGTACACGTCAGCATGGTGTTCCTCTGACATATTGAATTTGAGCTGTCCCATGACAGAGGGTACTAGAGATAAGCATTTAAGAGCTTTGACGTGATGTTCTGAGAAAACACCTTTCAGTTCCAGGATTGGAACACTTGGAGTTTCTTTTTGTTTCTTAAGATTTTATTTTTATTGACTTTTTTTTTCTTTTTTTTGGGGGGGGGGGTGAGAGGAAGAGAGATAGTGAGGCACACTCTTGCATGTGCCCTGACCGGGTCCATCTGGCAACCCCAACTGGACCATTGCTTGAGTACCAAGTTATTTTTAGGGCCTGAGGCTGTCATGCTCTGATGGAGCCATCCTCAGTGCCCAGGACCACACTCAAACCAATCAAGCCACTGGCTGTAGGAGAGGAAGAGGGAGAGAAGGGGGAGAGCAAGGGAGGGAGAAGCAGATGGTTCCTTCTCCTGTGTGCCCTGACCAGGAATTGAACCTAGGATGTCCATAGGCTAGGCTGAGGCTCTATCTGCTGAGCCACTGGCCAGGGCTTTATTAATTTTTTTTGAGAGAGTGGAGAGACAAAGGGTTGGGGGGAGCAGGAAACATCAACTTGTAGTAGTTGCTTTCCTTATGTGCCTTAAGCAGGCAAGCCCAGAATTTTGAACTGGCAACCTTATTCCAGGTCGATGTTTTATCCACTGTGTCACCACAGGCCAGGCTAGAGCTTCTTCATAGTGAGGTCATCTGAGATTCTGGGTTTCCTTGCTGAGCTCTGTGGAATTTCCCAGGAAGCTTCATCTGAGTATCAAGTTTGATGGCTAAATTGGTGGCTTCCTCAAACCAAAATTCATGATAAACTTCAATATTTTCCATCACTTCATTTAGTGAATGCAGCACTGCAGTCAAGCTAATGGCTGCAAAGAAGACATCAGAAGTTTTCCCCTGGAGATTTTTTCCCAAAGTCTCTTAAAAGATAGAACATTTTTAAGAATGACAATGGTAACGATGAAATCAAAATCTGTTACTGCATTACAGGGTACAAAGGCTCAGCCCGCTGCACAGTTATTTTATCTCATATTTGTGTCACTACTTGCACCATCTAAACATAAAATAGGTGCTTGTAGGAGGTCTACTAAAATTTCAAAAGCATCACGCCTGCCAATCCATTGAGAATGGCAAGTTTTCTTTAGTTCTTGACTTTTTTCCTCATTGTGCTGAAAGAGGACAGAAATCACATTGTTAAGCTCTAAAAGCAATTGTAGTAATCTATGGAGAAAGAACAAACTTCCTCAGTTGTTTGGAATACCACAGGCACTCGCATAACAGGCACCGATTCTGCCAACCACATATCTAAGGCCCAGGAGGAGCAGAGTCTTTGGAAGAAAACCCACTGGACACAATGAAAGCCAAGCCACGACAGTACTCCATGTCTAATCCCCACTTCTTGGTGATCACAGTGTCAGATTTCATAGCCAAAATTTCAGCAGCACCTTCCGTGAGTCAGGAAGCGTACAAATTCCCCTTTCACATTATAAGATTGGTCAAAAACGTCACTGACGTGGGCAGGTGCTCTCTCCCTGCTGTGTCCACTACGTCGTCAGTGATTATCAAAAAGAAGTGAGAGTCTCTCACTTTCCTGAGGCTTCCCTCCCAGATCTCTAGCACCGGTTTCTGTTGTGTTTTTGAACAGAACAATGTGTTGACTGCTGTTGTCTCAAAGCGCTTTCTCAGAACCTCTTCACCATAATTTATCCGGCACTCCAGCAGCCCTTGAAAGTTATCAGGAGTAGAGAGACCTTCTGGGATTTCATCAGCTTCATGTCCACCCAGAGGTATATTTTGTTTTCCCGTAAGAATTAAAATTTCAAATAAAGATTTTAAGTGTTCTCTGTTTTCCTTCTCTTCAAGTGTTAAAGGTAAAACGTCTTCATCCTGTTCCTCACCTTGTTCTTGTGCGTTGGGATTCTGAGCATTGCTGTGGCTTATTTCTTTATGTTTTTGTACCTGTTCAGAAGTTTTGCCATTTTTTTTCTGGTTCAGTGTCCTGATTTCCTCTTCACTCAATTTTTTTTATTCGTGTTCTGTGTCTATGCTGTGGATTGTTCAAACAACTGGTAAGATAAAATATTGTTGGTATTGCATTATTCCCGAAGAACTGTCTTAGAAGGACTAGTTCTACAGATTATAGAGGTCTCAAAGTGTTTGGCACATAATCAATAATGTTTATTTAGTTGATCAGGTGTTTCATCTTCTAAGTCTGCTCTCCTACAATTTTCCACCCACTTCTGGCATCTAGCCAGATCCCGCGGGCTCCTGAAGAAAGCCAGGTCCGACTGCGTGTTCTGTGTGCAGCTGAGGACAGCACAGAACCTGGGCTTCGTCTCCGTCCCCCTGGCTGGCCCAGCATCCCCCTTCCTGCCTCCGCAGGGCGGCCTGACTGCGTCTCGGGGCTGGGGAAGGGAGCTTGGTGGGGAGGGGAGCCAGACAGGCACTTTGAGGCCTCCCTTTTTCCACTAGAAAAATAAAATCAAGACTTAAGAAAGAAGAAAGAAACAGATCTGGGGTTCCATGGAAAACTTTCGACTTGGGCTTTGATTTTGCTAAAATTCAGTTTGTTAACCAGGAGATAAAGGCATATAAGGATGGTAGGGAGACATGAAGATGAGAACGAACTTACTTCATGCTGCTTGGGTCCTTCCATATGTGGCCCCCACCCCCTGCCCCATTTGTTCCCCTCTGCCCAAGGAAAGGTGGCAGGTCCGGCTTCCGGGAACCAAGAGCCCTTATGGACACCGGGTGAGTAAAGTGTTTGCAGGCAGGAATGATAAGCTTCTCATTAATAATGCATTTGTTGCATAATTGTTCATTTAAGTCAGCTTGAAATACTAAGTGTCCCTCTCCTCTCCTAGCTATAAATCCAATGAAAATGCTTTTTAAATAGTCACAAATGGCAAGCAGGGACTGCAACTATGAAAAACAGCTGCACTGCAATCATAATCTGGCCAGTTCTGTGAAAGTTTGCCCAGATCCCGCCACGTCGTGTGTATTCCTGCTGCTCCTTCCTGCTCGGAGGCGCTCCTCGCCTCGCTCCAGAGAGGCAGACGATGGCACACGGCGTCTGGGAGGAGAGCAACTGCAGAGCCATTAGGCATAGTTGTTAGGAGAGCAGTACACTCAGTCGTTCTCAGGGCCTGAACCTCCCATGCCCAGGCTCTCTGCAAAGTCACACCCAGTGAGCCACAGCACACCCTGGCCTGTCAGGATGCTGACATCAGGTGCCCCATCCCTGGTAGGATGCAGCCGCTGAAGCCGTCTATCTGTTCTCGTCCCCTGTGCAGCACCTGAGCAGCCCTACCCAGAGAAAGAAAGGTTTCCTAAGACCTAATTTCTCCGGGAGGGAGAATCTGAGATACTGTGCTATCACCGGCCTGGCCTTTGGGGAACCCAGGGCACCTGTGGCAACATCAAACCACGTTCATCCCGTGCCCACTAGGCCTCGGCCCTGTCTTTATGGTGGGGCTTCTCTCTCATGTCTGTCCAGCTTTCACTTTCCTGGGGGTTGCAGCCCTGTCCCTAGCTGGGCTGGCACTCTCGGCTTTGCCCTTAGCATTTACTCTTCTGCCATAGCATGTCCCCTAGAGCACCATGCCAGCCAGAGTCACACCTAATGTCACCATACCCTTAAGACACTGTGTGTTGACCCTGTTGACCCCTAAGCCACCCATACCCTGAAGGGCCAGTCCTGTTGCCTAGGTCATTCACACACACATATCTTACTTGTTTCCAGAATTTTCTGCTTACCCCCACTATGATTGAGATCCCAGCATGCTTTGCACCCATTTGAGCCAAAGCCCAGGACCGTATGGGGACTCATCCTCCTCTCCTGATGGGCACTTACCAGCCTACATTGAACTCCACATGGGCATCGAAGAGTGCCACTACGGGGGCCGTGGCTGCCCTCCAGCCGCTGACCCTGGAGCGGATGAGGCCTTCCTGCTTGCTGTGGCGCACGACTTTGATGAAGCCTGGCTTCTGGCTGTTCACCTTGTCCACGTACTCCGTCAGCTTCTCCTTCAGCTCCTCTGTAAGGGAGGGAATGTGTTGTTAGCATAATGGGGGCCGGGGCAATCAAACACTCATCCTCTCATGGTGAAATGACCCCAGGGAGAGGCTGGAGGGCCCATTCACTTCCCCCAGTCATCCTTGGTGTCCCCAGGATAGCCAGTGCTGCTCAGATTTAAAGGGAAAAACAGGAGCAAAAACAGTGTTGTTGTTGTTATTGTTTTGTTTTTAGTAAGAGAGAGGGACAGACACGGACAGACAGACAGGAAGGGAGAGAGATGAGAAGCATCATTTCTTCATTGTGGCACCTTAGTTTTTCATTGATTGCTTTCTTATATGTGCCTTGACTGGGGGGCTACAGCAGAGTGAGTGACCCCTTGCTTAAGCCAACAATGTTGGACTCAAGCCAGCAACCTTGGGCTTCAAGCCAGCAATGTTTGGGCTCAAGCCAGTAACCAAAGGGTCATGTCTATGATCTCATGCTCAAGCCAGCGACCCTGTGCTCAAGCTGGTGAGCCCATGCTCAAGCTGGGGACCTCAGGGTTTTGAACCTGGGTCCTCCGCATTTCTGGCCGACACTCTATACACTGCACCACCGCCTGCTCAGGTGTGAAAACAGTATTTATTGAGCCCGGCAACTTGCATAGGATCACAGGCCTCACACACATTGACTAGTTCATCTTCACAACAAGCATGCAGGGAAACGAGGCTCAGAAGTCTTTATCAATTTGTCCAGTGTCGTGCAGCTTGTGAGTGGCAGAGCTTGGTTTCCTGCCGGGTCTAATGACTGCAAAGCCCACACTCTTCCCATCGGCTCAGCGGCCTCCTTCATCCCCAGTGCCCTCACCAGTCTCCCCTACAGAGAGTCGCATCTTTGATGACTCCAGCCCAGGATCCACTCCTGCCTGGGTCTCTGTCTTTACTGGGAGTGCGTGACCAGGAGTTGTGCCCTGTGAACAACTACCATTGGTTCGCTGCCTGCCACTGCTGAGCCTGCCTCTTAATAACTGTGGAGGGGGCCTGCAGGAGCAGAATGGACCCCTCGCCCCTCCGTGAGTAGCCACGTTCATGGTGTTCTCCACAGCGGCTCAGGCAGCGGTCTGTGAAGGCTCCCTCACTCAGAATGATGACCTGAATGGGCCGCCTTCTCCCACCTGCAGCCACAGCACCTCCCCAGAACTTGATTTGCTCTCTTCCTGTATTCTCCAGCACCTGCCCCTTAAGCACCCCTCCTCCCATCTTCTCAGCCAGGCCCTGGACAGACCGACCTGGGCTGAGCCCCATCCTTATCAGAGAACTATAGGAGCTCCGTGTCCCTTGGTGCCCAGTCTGGGGCCCCACCAGATAAGCAGCCCATTGGAAGTGAGAAAAAGGCACAGGGCAGCTGGCACCGTGCCTGGCACATGGCCGGTGTGCCCCGTGGCAGCAGCAGAGTATAGCAGAAAGAGGACAGAGGTTGGAGTCAACAACAACGCATGTTATGTCTGCTTCTCATGTATTAGCATTAGGACTCTGGGCTGTTACTAAACAAGTTCTGGATGCCCATGAGGATGTTTGAATGGGATGAATTTATTTTGCATATGGGAAGGACATGAATTTGGGGGGGGGGGACTTCAGGGTAAACTATTATGTGTTGACTTGTGTTTCCCCAACAAGATATGCTGAAGTGTAACACCCAGTATATCAGACTATGACCTTATTTGGAAATAGAGTCTGCGGATTTAATGAAGTTAAGATAAGGGCATTAGGCCCTAATCCAGTCTGACTGCTGGTTAGAGTCAGGCACAGGTAGGACAAGTGAGGAGACAGACAGAGAAGAGGCCCTCTACCAGCCAAAGGACACATGAGGTTACAAGAAGCCAGGAGCCAGGGCTGGAACAGGTCCTCCCTGCCTCCTTCAGAGGGAGCGCGGCCTTGCCTACACCTTTAGTCTGTACTCTAGAACGCTGAGACAATAAATTTCTGTGTTTGAAGCCACCACTTGTGGTACTTTGTATTTTGTAGTCCTAGAAATTTAGGTTGTTGTGAGGATTAAATGGGATTAACATGTGAAAAATGCATAGCACATAGGAAACACTAAAAAAAAAAAAAAAAAAAAACACCAAAAAATTTAGCTCCCTTCCCTCCCTTCTTCCTCCTAATTCCCATCACACTGGGAGCAGTAAGGGAGGGGGGAGCTGACCGTCCCTTGAAATCTGAGGATCCATCTCCAGTTGGCAAAGCCTTCTGCATATGCTCCGATCCAGACCATCTCTTCCCTCTCTGCCCTGATCCCAGATTAGAAGTCTGCAAGCAGCAAGGCCTTGGCAGCCAAAAAGAAGACACAAACGTGTGTAAGGGCCTCATGCCAGGGAGGACAATGACACATAGTGGTTACTGCCAGAATTGGTTTGCCTGATATAGATATTGGTTTTAAAACTTTTCACAGAAGATTCTGCCCAAACCAATAGGCCTGGATGGGTGGATGGGATGGGATGTGGTCCCTAGACTGCTTTTTGTACCCCCGCTTGAGTTATCATCGAGGGGGTGAAGAAACTGGGCATCAGAAATGCTGAGTAGTAGGCAGGAGGCTGGTCCTGCACAGCTACTAACTTGCTCTGTGACTTTGGGAAAGTCCCTACAATTCCAAGGCTTCCGAGTTAGCTGGATGTGATCTTAAAGTTAGTTTTGAACCAATTACCCACCTAAGGTTTGAACCCCCTCTGTCTATCCTGATGAGTGACCATCCAACCCCTCCAGTGACAGGAATTCTCTGCAGTGCAATGGACATTTCTCACTGGACCACTCCAAATATGAGATGCTCTTTTTTCATTTCCCCTCCAAATGCCAGGGTCCCTCAACCTTCCACTCCTTGGTCTAAGCCTTACTTTGTGGCCAGAGAGGGAAGATCAAGTCCCTCTTCCACTCTGACAAACATTTAGAGTTGAAGATCACCCTTTAATCTTTGCTGAGGATTTCTTTAGGTCAAATGTCTCTAGTTTCTCCTCATATTCCTCATATATCACGGATTCAAGTTGTTTTATTGTCTTGAGCTCCCTTCTAAACATGTTAGTTTTCCTCTATAACCTTTAAGTTTTTACCAAAAATTGGCCTAGTAAATCTGTAATAAATTGGTTATACAGAATAGAGGGAACTAATCACCTCCCTTATTCTAGAATCTATGCCCCTTTTCATGTAGTTTAAGGTCACATTAACTTTGCCTATTTTTCTCCCATCCAAGTACTAACCAGGCCCTACCCTGCTTAGCTTCCGAGATCAGACAGGATCGGGTGTGTTCCGGATGGTATGGCCATAGACAAGTTGGCCTAATTTTGAGTCAAATTGATTTTACTGGAAACATGTATCTACAGGTTCATTTCACATTGCGGTACTAAGTCAAGCCTCCTTTACCCCATATCTTCTTGGATGTATGCATGGTGGGTACATGCATGCATGCTTGTGTGTGTGTGTGCGTGCGTGTGCGTGTGTGTACATGCATGCTCTGAGCCAAAACATAGTATCTTTTGCTTACTCCTCTTTAAATAATCTTTTTAAAGATTTACACGTTTATCCAAAGTCAGGATGTCTTTCCCCTGATTCTGTTCTCCAATATCTGCTATCTAGCCCTTCTAGTTTTTCAGCTTCTGCAAGTGATAAGCATGCAGACTTATTGTCATTCAGGCTATTTTTTAAAAACAGTGTCACCCTGGTCCAGATCTAGAGCCAGTAGGGGCTGCCAGGCATTGTCATCCAGTCCAGAGAAAGGTCAGCTGATACACGCTGTGTATCTCACTTTAGCAGCTATGAAAATGGCCCCATGATCTCAGATCACGCAGCTGACTGGGGAGGCCTGGGGATGCCACTGTCTCACAAAGGTCAGGAAGTTGGCCATAGAGCAGCATAACTCAATATGCCCTAGAAGGTCTTCAGTATGGTTGCCAGGAGGCCTCTTAAAACACTCCCTGTTTCATCACTTCAAAGTCCACCCTCATATATCCTTTTTGAAAATGTTAAGTAGAGAGCTCATAAATCCTGATATTTGACAGTTAAGTGGTGAGTAGAGAGAACTTGGAGTGAGAACTGGGGCCGTACCGCACTCGTTGCGGGAGAGTCCCTGCCCATGGGGGCCACAGTGATACAGTATTGATGGGGCAGGGCTCTGTACAGTTGCCATCAAACAATCCCCCATGGATCCCACCTCTCTGAATTCACATCCTTGCGTAGCTTCCTCACACACCAAATCTGGGCTGATCCTGCGACAACAGGATGCAGCAGGAGAGCCCTTCTACAGTCCCAGGCCTTGGGGGGTCCTGCCACTTCTGCGTGTGTTCTCTTGCTTCCTGAAGGAAGCCTGAACCAGCTCCTTGTGGATGAGAGGCCCAGAAAACCCACCATTCAGGCTGTCCCACTGAGGCCCCGGATGTGAGTGAGAACATCTCGGGTCCTTCAGCCACCAGCTGACTGTGATCTCAGGGGGGAGCCCCACTGACACCTCCTAGAGCAAAGACAAGCTGCCCTTATTACAGAATGATGGTCCCAGCCCTCACTGCAGAATTATGAGCCAATGAACGGTTGCTGTCTTAAGCCACTAACTTCTGGGGTGATTTGTTATACACAAAGGCTACCAAACAGGATCTATTGTTCTGGTATGATGCTGGGGTTAAAATAAGATTATGAACCCCCGATGCACAGGAAATGAACTCAGACACAGAAGATCCAGTATAGAAGGTGGCAGCAGATGAAGGGCTTTGTTTCTTGTGGGAGCTGCTTGCCCTTTCAGACCTCTTAGCTCTGTTGACAGTGAGCTAGAATAAAGGTTTCTGGTGGATCAGCTAGAGAAAAATTCTGTGGGTAGTCAGCCACAGCTCAAACATTGGCTGCTGATTAAAAGAGAGGATTCTCTTAGCCCTAACTGAACAACTGCTACCAAGTGAGAGGAGGGGAGATAGAAAAAGTCCTGCATGTGCCCCAACCAGGATGCACCTGGCAACCCCCATCTGGGTTCCATGCTCAAATCAACCGAGCTATACTCAGTGCCCGGGGCCGATGCTCAAACCAATCGAGCCACTGGATGTGAGAGAGGATGAGGGAGAGAAGGGGGAGAGGGAGGAGAAGAGAAGTAGATAGTTGCTTCTCATATGTGCCCTGCCCAGGGATCAAACCTGGGACGTCTGTACGCTGGGCTGAAGCTTTATCCACTGAGCCAACCGGCCAACCCCTCCCCCCCCATTTAAAGGCCTGTACTACCCTGGAAACACTAACTCAGTCTTTGCAAAATACCTTTACCTAATTAAGTTTTCATGTTTTCTTTCAACCTTTGTCAATTGCCAAAACAAGAAAGGGCTCAAAATCACTTTTATATTTGCTAGGAAACTATTGACCAAGATACTCCCTATTGCATATTATACAAAATATATGATAAACACTTCTCAGCACGTAGCTCAAAAACATATAAAGAACTGTGCTTTTCCTAATTACAAACACAAAACCCATCATATTTACCTTTTTGCCAAGGCTGCCAGGAAGCTCAGAGATAAATATAATGACTATCACATTAGCGTTTTTGCTTCTCTACCTTTGCGAAAGTTTTGATTTTTCAAGTTCTAGCCTAAAAGCTACATAGGTTTTTTTTTACCTTTTTTTCTACATAATCTACCTTTAATTGTTTTTTGAAATAGCTATAAATAACTTTTAATAAAATGTCTTGGTAGAGCCTGACAGGAATATAATTGTGGAAAGAAGAGAAAGGCTGTATTTCGTGTTTGTTTTAAAGTGTTGAGGAAAGGGGAGGTAGGGAGTCTGCTCTCTGTGACTTTGCCAAATTTAGAATCAATGGCACAGCTGTCGATAGTGCCAGCATTAAGGAAGAAATACAATTTACACCCTGCATGGGGCCAGGTGTTATCCTGCTTGTGTTGCTCCTTCAGCCCTTTCCTGCTGTCCACAGATCCCTGCTCGGCTGGCACCTGGACGACCTCTGTAAATCAGCATGGCCAGAAGCCAGGCGGATGAAACCCTACTCACCTCTTAGGAGGTCACAGGCCACTCTCCATCATCCCCACGGGGTTCCTCCCCCCAGAACCAGCTAAGTGCTGGCTGCTTGCTGCTCTCCCTCTTTCAGACTAAGATACCAAATAAAAATGCAAAACTCACCAGCCTGGTCAACCAGAACCCTTTCTTCTCCCCCTATGTATGTCCCTGCTACTGATCCCATAAACAGCAATTAGCTCCGCGGAGTCACCCTAAAAGAAACAAACTGCAGTCTGAGCAGAAGAATTCTGGTACCAATGGCTGTTAATCTGATTTGAACACCTAATGAGATACTCTTTATCTCTTGCACAAAGGAAAATAAAGAATCAGGAAACTGGTACCCGATGGAGCTTTGCTCTCTGGAAGGCAGCTGCACAGGCATCTTATAAAACCGCCTACCCGGGCTTGCTACGGAGACCAGGCCCAGCACCTTGTCCTTCCCTCAGTGAGCAGGTGATCCTTTCCCACGTTTGCTCCAGGTCTAGGGGAAGCAGGAGGGAAGGGAGAGGCCACACGTCGTTCGTTCATTCATTCAACAAATATCGAGCATTCATTATGTGCCAGGTCCTAATCTAGCTGCTGTGGCAATAGCTGTGAACAGGACAGCCCCTATGACACATTCATTTGACTGGATGTTTGAAAGGTACTCACTGAGGCGCTGGAGGAGATCAGGGGACAGAGGAAGGAGGAAAGATGGAGGGAGGGAGGAAGGAAGGAACAAAGAGAAAGAGGAAGAGGGGAGGAGGAAGAAGGGAAACGAGTAGAGGAAAGGAGAGGGAGAGGGAGATTTTCAAAAAGGAAAATCAGAAACTGATTCAGTGCTTCCAGACCCTGAGGCCTGTTAGAGGACAGGTCTCCTGGGTCCGAGAAGAAGGGCTTGTGCACGCCCGGGAGAGTGCTGCCAGGGTTTGTGCACACCCGGGAGAGCGCTGCCAGGGCTCGTGCACGCCCGGGAGAGCGCTGCAAGGGCTCGTGCACGCCCGGGAGAGCGCTGCCAGGGCTCGTGCACGCCCGGGAGAGCGCTGCCAGGGCTCGTGCACGCCCGGGAGAGTGCTGCCAGGCACAGGTGCTGCTCAGCATCCTACACCGCACAGGACAGCCCTCCACAGTCAAGGACTGTCCAGGTCAAACTGTAAGTAGCACTGAGTTGGAGAAACCCTGCACAGCTTTTACGATAGTCCCTCCTTATCCACGGGGGATGCGTTCCAAGACCCCCCAGTGGATACGTGGATACCTGAAACAGCAGGTTAAACCAATACCAATCCATTTTTCCCTATACATGCATACCTATGATAGTTTTAATTTATACATTAGGTACAGTAAGGGATTAACAATAATAACTAATAATAAAATAGAACAATTATAACAAGATACTGCAATACAAGTTATATAAATGTAGTCTCTCTTTCTTTCTGATAACTGATCTGATAACCAAGATGATTACTAAGTGGCCAATGGGTGGGTAGCATAGACAGTCTGGATAAGCTGGACAAAGGGATGATTCATCCCGGGTGGGAGGAGGGCAAAGGGGTGAGATTTCAGTCTGCTATACTACTCAGGGTGGCTCACAATTTAAAACTTATGATTGTTTATTTCTGAAAATTTCCATTTAATATTTTTGGACTGTGACTTACTGGTGGCAACTGAAATCCCAGAAAGCATAACCACGGATAAGGGAAGATGACGTCCATTAATGATGGAGGCCTCATTCTGGAAATCTGAGCATGTATATTCACTGAGTTTGCAAACTGGCGGCCTTGGGGCTGCACCTGCTCAGAGATATATTTCTTTGTCCTGTAGGCATTCCTGCTTAGTGATAACTGGCCAGAGCCAAGCAGGAGCTGCCCCTATGGAAGTAACACGTCCTGCCAGCTGGCCAGCTTCCAGGGAATGCCATCTGGGTAGCTACACGGGGTTCAAGCTCAGAAGGGTCTGCACACGGTTTAATGATTCTGACTGTGGTGTCCCCATGGCATTCACCTTCCCACACACACTGCTGTCTTCCTTCTCTCTGCCGGAGGGCTTTCTCTGACCATGGGAGCCACTAGGAGTTATCTCCATTGACAGGTCTCAATCAATTAGGGCTAGAAGTTAGGGGATTAATACCCCATGTTATAGGTTGACTTGTGTCCCACCTCCCAAATTTGTGTGTTGAAGTCTCAACTCCCAGTATCTTAGGATGTGACCTCCTCTGGGTATAGGATCATTGCAGAAGTAATTAGCTAAGATGAGGTCATACTAGAGTAGAGGGGCCTCTAGTCCAATACAACTGATGTCCTTATGGGAGTATGGCCATATGAAGTCAAACACACGAGGAGAATCCCACATGCTGACAAAGGCATGGATTGGACCGACACATCTACAAGCTAAGGAACACCTGGATCTTGGACTCCCAGCCTCCAGAACTGAGAGACAGCTTCTGTTGTTTAAGCCACTAAGTTGGTGGTCCTTTGTCACAGCAGTCCTAGGAGACTACTACATCCCAGCTTCTTTTTTTTTTTTTTTTGGTATTTTTCTGAAGCTGGAAACGGGGAGAGACAATCAGACAGACTCCCGCATGCGCCCGACCGGGATCCACCCAGCACGCCCATCAGGGGCGAGGCTCTGCCCACCAGGGAGATAACTGGCCAGAGCCGATGCTCTGCCCCTCCGGGACCTCACTCTGTTGCGACCAGAGCCACTCTAGCGCCTGGGGCAGAGGCCAAGGAGCCATCCCCAGCGCCTGGGCCATCTTTGCTCCAATGGAGCCTCGGCTGCGGGAGGGAGGGGAAGAGAGAGACAGAGAGGAAGGAGAGGGGGAAGGGTGGAGAAGCAGATGGGCGCTTCTCCTGTGTGCCCTGGCCGGGAATCGAACCCGGGACTTCTGCACGCCAGGCCGACGCTCTACCACTGAGCCACGACCGGCCAGGGCAATCCCAGGTTCTTTACTCCTCGGGCGGGCCATTGCTGAGGCAGTTTGTACACAGCCTTTGGGTGGTTCTCAGGATGACTGGGCACCAGGGGCTATAGTGGCCCCTTGTTTGTCGTCCACAAACTGGCTTTCTTCTCTACCCTGTCTCACACTCCCATGTCTTCACCACTGTTTCCTGGGATATTCTTCCAGACAAATGAGTTGGCCTCAACTCTGTCTCAAGTTCCACCTCTGGCAGAACCCAAACTAAGACAGTCATACGTTCTCCAAGTCACTATGGTCCCACCACTTGCTTCACTCTTGCCTGGTTTTTGAAAACATGTGAATTTTCGATCCTTAACCTATACGTGTATGATGACTTACGTCCCTCTACCCTACATCTCTGCATTAACCGGCTAATGTTTAATAAAGGAAATAATAAAATTATTATTAATTTATTATTTATGTATTATAAATACATTATTATAATACCTATTATTTTATATAATTAGAACATTAGATAATGTTATGAAATATATTAATTATAATTATTATTGTGTTAATACATTATTCTAAGCATATATTAGAATATATGCTTACATTATATAAGCCTTTGACAATCTTATAATATAGTTACTATTACTATCATTCTATTCTGAAGACAAGAAAACTATGGGACAATGTGACCCGGTAGGAAGTGATGGAGTCGGGATTTAAATTCAACCAGGCTGTCCCTAGAGTCCATACTCTTTACCTCTGCACTGAATATTGCCTTCCTAAGATAAAAGGCTGGTCTGCTTAAAAATCAGCTGGTTAAAATCACAGGTTCCAAGGCACCACCCACACAGAGTCTAATTAGTAGGTCTGGTGTAGACCAAAGACTGAATTTCATATGAGCTCCCTGTGAGATTCTGGTAGGAACCAAGCCTGTTAACAACTAACATAAGGAAAGATGGGCTTTCTGAATGGGTGGGCAGGAGTGTCCTCTGGAATTATTAGAGATTCCAGCCCTGACAGAAGGCCTTAGACAGTCTGAAAAAGGGTCCCCACTACCTGGCCAGTGTTGGGTGGATAAAATGTATTATGCTCACTTTGTTAAAGATGCCGTCGCCCAGGTGATATTAATGTATGTTGAGAATCCTTGTAGCCTGGGGCTTGGTTTTGGGATTAAGCCTTTCCCACCCTTTTTGATGTGGGGTGGTGCAATCCAGTCATGCCTCGGAGGAGTGACTTTGTGTTGGAGACTTCCCTGTTTTGTATATTGGATTAGAGGTTGTGAAGCTACAATATAAAGTGGGGACGGAACAAGAGTTTGGGCTCTTGGTTCCTGGGATGATTAACATGAGAGAGCAGAGGAGAGTATAGAAGGAGGCCACGTGGAGGAGGCCAGGAGAAGCAGCCAAGATGGTGGAGTGCTGAGTGAGATGCCAGTTTGTGTAGAGTTTGTATCTGGGATAAGGAAGGAGATGGGGAACAGAGGTGAATAAGTCTGGTGAGCTAGAAACCTTTGATTCTAGGAAACTCGGATAAGTCAGTGGCTTTGTGAGCACTGAATGTGACTGGGTTTTGAAGCCCAGTGTGTATTTTTACTTGCCCGCTGGGTGCAAGCTAGAATTAAAGACTATGGTCCATCAGATTTTGGCTCCGCTGTTTCTTTACCGACTGTCTGAATCCAATGCGAACCTGCATGGGCCGGGCTGCTGTGATTCTGGCCCTGCCTGCTGGCTTTACAGCCAGGTTGCTCTTCTCATTCTCCCATGCTCATGGGCTCCACTTTGCTGCCCAGTTACAGACCCTTCACTGCAGTTGGTTTTCATTATGCCATGTGGCTATCTTTGGATCTGATGCCTTGGACTGTCCTCCTGTAGTTCCCCAGCTGTCCCCCACCCCTGCACAGGGCACTGCCTTTTGCCCCCTCTGCCTACCCATCAGTTTCTGGCCAGCGGTGCCCTCCTCTAGCTCAATGCTGTCTCCACAAACCCAACCTGGATTACAGCTGCCACCCCCCACCTTCCAGCAGTCTGGGAAGGGAGTGTGAACACCCCCAGCTGAGAAGTGCTAATAATTGCCAATCTCCAGTGGTGCTAATTTAAAGATTAAAAGCACAACACATTTCTGTTTATTCCTCTAAGAGTGAGCAGTAGCTGGTCTTCCTCAGATCAGAAGATTAACTGGCTTTTCTCCAAAGTCATTTAGGGCCATCGAAACACAAATGATGTGTCAACATACTTTAAAGAAGAGATTATTCATTTGGATGCAATGGCTGTCAAATTTAATGGATCATCCACTCACCCAAGAAGTTAAAAAGTAAATACATATAGATGCCATTAGACCCTCAAATGCCTGAAGAATCTGGAGGGGAGCTCTGGACTCAATTGGCCCGGCTGATGAATGATGGCGAGCCAGACTGGAATGGCTGGGATCCAGAGAAAAACAAACCTGCCGGAGCCCTACGCCCGGGGCTGCCTTGTTTTGTTCACTCCTCCCTAACATCACTCCAGACAAGCTTTCAAATCCCGGGCAGTTTACAAATTTCTTCCATGTGGTTTATTCTTCTGTCCAATACACTTAACGGCCACATTTCTGTCCAGCTCCTTTAATAGCTTCACTTCTTCAAAGTCAATTGATACTGAAGCAGATTTGAAATGGCCGTAAATTGTTTTTACTCAGGACTTGGGGAAAGAAAAGCTCCACCCAGGAGCCCCACAGATGGCATATAAATATGGCTACAGGACCCAGCAAAGTGTCGCAATTTTCCTGGGAAGCTCCAAGCATTCATTCAGTCTTGGCATGTTGCAGAAAGTCCCAGAATTACCACCTAATAGATGGCCACCTGTTTCTGAGACTACTCTTTTTGTATCATAGCTAGGCCTTGGTGACCACAAAAACCCACGAGAAATATGCACTCCTTACTTAGTGGTCTCCGAAGCCAGGCTCTCAGCATTCACTAATCCCCTTTACCTGCAATAAAAATGACTTATTTTCCAAAAGATCCTGCATCCCGCAACAAAATGGTCAGTGATAATAAAACGGCCCCTCAGCTGCCATCTGGGGGACAATGTGGGCCTGGAGGAGAAGGACTGACTTTCTTAGTAACCCAGCCCAAACCTCGCTTGCTGATAAGGAACAGTTGACTCAAGGTACAAACAGATTTTGAGGAGCTGTGGCAGCCACTCCAGTCCATACACAGAGTAAATGGTCCTGAGCCCACAGATGCAGCAGAATGAAGAAACAGAACATGCTCACCCCCCACTGTAAGGTTGTGGTTAACTTGCTTGCTATTCTTTCTTAAGGGCTTCCTGGCCTCCCCTTTGAAATGCAGCAAGATGTTTATCTTCACGGTAGAATGTGGGAAGTGTTCTTGGGAGCAAACACTTAGGAGGAGCCTGACCTTAAGGTTAGGAAAAGGAGACAGCCAATATTGAAAGGGACTAAATCACAAATCTTAAATCTTTATCTTGTCTCCCGAGAGAATGGCAGATGGACTAGTAATGGAAGATGGGTTATAGTTGTGAGTATGTGAAACACAGCGTTTATTCTTGTACTATTATTCATTAATTATTAATACACTAATTAAACCTGTGTTAACTTATGGAGGAGACATTCCTGCCAAACGAACCTCCCCCCTCCTGCTCATCATCAAGTCAGTGACTGTAAAGCCAGAAGCCAGGGCTACCAAAACAGCAGCCTTGTCCATGCAGGTTCGCATTGGATTCGGACAGTCGGTAAAGAAACAACGGAGCCAAAAGCTGGTGGGCCATAGTCTTTAATTCTAGCTTGCACCCGGCGGGCAAGTAAAAACACACACTGGGCTCCAAAACCCACTCAAATTCAGTGCTCACAAAGCTACTGACTTATCCGAGTTTCCTAGAATCAAAGGTTTCAAGCTCACCAGACTTATTCACCTCTGTTCCCCATCTCCTTCCTTCTCCAGCATCAAACTGCACAAACTGGCCTCTCACTCAATACTCCGCCATCTTGGCTGCTTCTCCTGGCCTACTCCACGTGGCCTCCTTCTGCTCTCTGCTCTGCTCTCTCCTCTCTCATGCTAATCATCCCAGGAACCAAGAGAGCAAACTCTCGTTCTGCCCCCATTTTATATTGTAGATTCCAAACCTTTAATCCAATATACAAAATAGGGAAGTCTCTAATACAAAGACACTTCTCTGAGGCATGATTGGATTGTACCACCCCACATCAAAACAGGTGGGAAAGGCTTAATTCCAAAACCAAGCACCAGGCTACAAGGATTCTACCTGCCTACAGAGACACATTAATATCACCTGGGCGACGGCCTCCTCGTGGGCAGCGCCGTCTTCAACAAAGTGAGCATAATATATTTTATCTGCCCAATGTAAGGACCAAGAGAAAATCAGAAAATAAGCAGGGCACTAATGGAACAGGGAACTTAAGGGTTACAGGCAGGTCCTGCTCCTGTTCTGTTAGGAATAACATGCCCAAGGTCCTTCAAGAAGCAGAGACAGATAGGGACTCTGGGAGGCTGAAAGAAAGAGAGAGAAAAAAGGAAAAAAAGACAAATGTTTGCATTCTATTGGTTAAGAGACCCTTATCAGAAGTTTATGTTTGAAATTCTCCACTGAGTAATACCCCCCCTGTAACTGCGCACGACCTCCCTAGCCAATGACTAACAGCCACATCAGCTTCTGTATGATGCTTGCTCATCCTAAATAGCCACCCTATAAAAAGGAGCCATTTTAGAAGCTCGTGGCTGCAGTGCTCCAGTCTCTTCGGAGGCGTGGGTTGCCTGCAGTCCCTGCGCAGGTTTGGGGGGCTGCAGTGTTCCCCTGTGTGGGTTACCTGCAGTCCCTGCGCAGGTTTGGGGGGCTGCAGTGTTCCCCTGTGTGGGTTACCTGCAGTCCCTGCGCAGGTTTGGGGGGCTGCAGTGCTCCAGTCTCTTTGGAGGCGTGGGTTGCCTGCAGTCCCTGCGCAGGTTTGGGGGGCTGCAGTGTTCCCCTGTGTGGGTTACCTGCAGTCCCTGTGCAGGTTTGGGGGGCTGCAGTGTTCCCCTGTGTGGGTTACCTGCATCCCTGCGTAGGTTTGGGGGGCTGCAGTGCTCCCTTGCATGGGTTGCCTGCAGTCCCTGTGCAGGTCTGCAATAAAACTTATAAAATTCACTTTGGGTCTGCTGTGGCCTGTCTCCCAGGATGTAACACCCAACAGTGACCAAGACCATAAAACAGGATTTGCTAATCTGAGTGTAGCAACTGCCCCTAGCTCTTATATCTAACACTCCTTCTTGCAGCTCAGGGCTAATACTCTTTGCTGGTCTCAGCCCACCTGCATACATACAGGCATTTTAAAATTAAAATTTCCTTTTTGGAATAGACTAGCCTCGTGTTTTCTGTTGGGCCCACAGTTTCTGCCTTTCAGTCAGAACTGGTTTCTGAAAATGATTGTGGCAGATGATATAAAAACAGTCCCCTGGCCAGTCAGGGGTGTGTTGGGTGCTGATCAATGTTTCTCTCTCTCTCTCTCTCTCTCTCTCTCAATAACTAAAACCCTGATTTATACCATGTGCCAATGTCTATGATGTAAATACTCCCACCACAGCTGATTTCAACCTACTAGCCTGATGCCACTGACTCCAAGTTGAAAAGAAATGTACAGAGTTGGGAAAGGGTGTGCATAATCAGCAAGCTATGGTCCAGGTCAGCCCCAGCACACTGGTTCTAAAGCCGAGGGCAGAAAGGCTGCTGTTCTGTGGGTGCTTCCCCCACTCACTATATAATGGGCTCAGTACTTTACATCAACTCATTATGTATTATTCATTCATTCAGCAATTACATATAAGTACATATGAAGTAGCATACACTATTCTAGATTCTCATCTTACTGAAATCTCATTAACACCCTGCAAACAATGACATCTACAGCAAATACTTATTTGCTTACCACATGCCATGTACTGTTCTAAACCTGCTTTATATGCAGGGCGGAGCCATAAGCCAGTAGGTTTATAGTTGTGAGTATGTGAAACACAGAGTTTATTCTTGTATTATTATTTATTTATTATTGAATTGTTATCTATGTGAACAATGGTAAACCTAACTTTTGCCCTACCCTGTATTACTCATTTAATCCTCTCAACAATCATCCTATTATTCCCGGTAGGTAGTATTATTATCCCCATTCCATAGATTAAAACATCAGAGCACAGATAGGTGGAATGATTTGCTCAGTGTCACAGAGCTAGAAGGGGATAGGGCTGGGATGCCAACCCAGGCACCACCCTGCCTAGCTTGAGATCCTCTTCTTAATCCCACATGTTATTATCTTCAATGACAAAGGAGAAAAGTCAAGGATCAGATTTTAAATGGAGTACCTCAAATGATACAGGCTTAAGGAATGAGCAGGGATTCAAACTAGGATTTGCCTAGTCATCTAAAGACTTTATTCGTTGTCACTCTACCCCACAGTCTACCAAAGCAGCCACATGTCTCAGGCCTCAACAGCATTTTATGGTCATGAATTTCCTTTAGGAAGAAAATGTCCTCATTTTACAATGGTGTATGCTTAGAACCCAAGAGAAGGGATTAGACTGCCAAATCCAGCTTCTTTTTGCCTAGAAGGCTGATACGAAGTATTCACGCTCCAAATCCGATTTCTCTGGGATACAAATCCCTGAGCAAGCAAGACCAAGAAATGACAGCAGAAGGCTTAAGTTTGCGTGGGTGCTTGTTACTCACCTTTGGGATTCACAATACAATCACTTGGGGAAATCCGTCCAATACGGGGCTCAGGACAAAAGGTTGCCTGAATCAATCTGAGTGTTCACAGATCCAACCACACCCTTCAGCTCCAGGCAAGGGATTCTGAACGCTTACACCATCTTTGCTCCTGACACCCCCAAACTTTCCCAAGGTCACGGAGCTGGTAATTGACACAGCAGGAAGAGAATCTGACGCTTTTTTCTCCCAGGGTCAGAGCTCCAGGCTCTTCATTCCATGGGTTCTATTTGTCCACCATGAGTAATTAAAAAATAAATAAATAAAAATGAGAGTTATGAACTAATAGAAATCAGTTGTCTTTATGAACTAAATGACCTTGGAAAAGAGCCAGCTTGCCCTTGTGCTCCCTGGGGCTGTGTAGAGAGGAAACGCCTATAAAATAAAGGTGGGACTGCAGCCCAGAGGCTGTGAAATTACTTAAAGGGCATAAAGTACTCTAGCTAGCTACTCTGATGGTTTTCAGCAGGAATCCCAGGACTTACTAAAAATGCCCTGACGGGTGATTAACATCAGCTGCATTCAGGCAGAGTGAACACTGGTCCAGCCCCAGCCCCTCCAACTTTGGAGTGCTAGATGGGTGAGCTCCCTGGGAGCATCTAGGGGGGCTGTGACCAAGGATCCAAAGCCATGGGAAATACTGGCATCAGCATTTAACAGCAGGTTAATTCTGAGCTGACAACAAGCCTTCTTGGTGTCCCATCAGCCAAAGGGTATTCCAGGAGGGCCAGGTCCCTGTCTTCCTACCCTTATGGGTTGGCACTCAAGAAAGACAATTGCCATTGGATTTTGGCGCTAACTTACGTTGTGCAAAGACTTGAAGAGTTTGGGGTGCTGCCTAGCTCAGAAACTTGGTGGTCCAAAATCTCATGGCTGAGAGCCCAAGAGTCTATCATTCTGAGCCCAACATTTCAAGATTCTGAGATCTCTAGAGTCTGTGATTCTCAGATAGTAATTCCCATGGCCCTGAGATCATAGGATTCAAAGCGTCTGTAAATGCCTGAGTTATAACATCCTTCTCCACACCATTGCTGTTGACCTATATACTAAGCTCAGTGGTGCCACAGTGCTTTTGCACTAACTGTTCCCTCTGCCAGGATCATTCTTCCTGCCTTGTCTGACCTAGCTCAGGTTCTTTGGGAAGGCTTCCTTCATCTGCAGCTCTCCAACTGGAGGAAAGACTAGCGGAAGGAAGGGAATTTTTCTCTTCTTGGAACACAGACAGGTGGTGCTAGGCAACTAGTGAGGGGAAGAATCAGTCTTTAGGTTCAGATCCTGCTGGCACAACCCTGAGCATCCTTGCGGGAAGAGCTCAGGCTCCCACTGGCTGTGAGTCAGCTCTGTATTTCTGTAAATCACTGCCACTCAGGTTGTATGACTGGCGGCCCCGGCCTGGCTGAGTCCCAGCTCAGGAGACCCAGTAGGCTGTGCACAGGTATTTACAGCCCAGCTCACTGCTGTCGGTGCTTGTTGGATCAGGAGGTCGGAGGTCGGGGGCTCTTTTCCTCGCCTCACTGAACACCTTCAGGCAATCTATTCTAAAAGAGAAGGAGCCTGTGGAGGAGTGGGTGACAAGGCAGAACTCAAGTGTTCTTTTAGCCCTCCAGCTTTTATTTCTTTAGTGAAAGGTGTTATGTGGAACAGAAAGAGCAGGGCTCAGGGGAGAGACAGACCGCATTTTAATTCCCAGTGCAGCCATTTAGCAACTGTATGACTTTGGGCACGTGACTTAGCCTCTCTGAACCTCAGTGTCCTCATCTTTGGGATGGGAATAATGTTATTTACCTCTTGGGGTTGCTGTAGGGTTCTGTGAGCTAATGCCTGGCATGGTTTAAGTGCTTAATAATAGTACTATTTTTTTGTTCATTAGTCTGAACTGCTTTGTTCCCCATCCTCCTTTTGAAGGAAGGTACTCTGGCTGGGAGAAGGGACCTCTGCATTTTTGGGGAAAGCCGGGACTGCATCAAAACTCTCTGGAATTTCCCTAGGCACAGAATAACCACTGCTCTTCCTTAAGGGTCACTCAAAACCTGGCTTCCCCAGGTTCAATCCCCACCCTTCCTACCCTCACCTGCCAGCCATCTACCTAAAAACCCCTCATAGGGCAATTTCTATGTGCAAGGCGCTCTGAAGAGCTTTGTTTTTATTAACTCATCTAACCCTCATAGGAACTCTATTAGCTAAGTCCTATGAGTGACCCATTTTATAGATGAGGGAATGGAGGCACAAAGAGCTTAAGAAACGTGTCCAAGTTCAAATAATTAGCAAGTGGTAGAGTCAATATTCCAAGTCTGGCAGTTTGGTCTCAGAGTCTATGTTCTCAACACATTTCCTATCTTTGGGACTAAGAGTAAGAGGGTGGATTTAATGAGCACCTGCCCAGGCTCTGTGCTAGGCCCTTCAGCATGTCTCATCTGTCCCACTTTGTGATTTAAAGCAGATTAAAAAAAATAAAAGAAGCATATGCTATCTCTGTTCTCATTCACAGTAACCCCACGAAGCAGGGGCCTTTCCTAAGTTCCTGGGCCCATTTTCCAAATGGAAAAATGAGACTAGGAAGAGAGTACCACAGTATTCATATGCTAATTCCCAGCAGCCACTGTTGAGGCCAGGTCCTGGCTGTGTTAATTCCCAGCACATCCAGACTGCTCTGTGCACAGCGGAGAAACCTCCCATGGGTTTGGAGGAAGCCCCCAGGCAAAGCGATACCAATGTGGGCAATGGGAAGTAAGCTGTGCACAGCTGAGAGGTGAGGCCAGAGATGGCACAGCACTGCTGGCTCTGCCACACGGTCCTGGCTGAGGGCACCACTGAGCCTGGCCCAAACAGCGACACCATAGGTGTTTGTTCCGTTTTAATAAATACATTTATAAGAATAAATGAATGATGTTTCAACTCAGTGCTGTCTAATGACTAAGACAAACTCTTCCAGGAAGACTCTGGGACACTTTTCTTCAGTTCCCTTTGCCGCTTGGCCCTGTCTCCCTCACTGGGGTGGCTTATTGAATGTCCCGCTGGACTGGGAGCTCCTTAAGGAGGTAGAGAGGCTCTCCCTCTTCCCTGTACCTTAGGCTGGTCTTTAATGGAGGCCCATTGGCTGGCTGAACAGCGCCTGGGACAGAAGTACTCAAACGAAGGTTTTACGAATCTCTCTGGAAAATAACCAGTTGTCTTGCTGTGAAGCCTCACAATGACATTGGAATTAAAAGCCGCTCTGTCTGGAACCTACTCTCTGAAGTTTCAGCACTGGCGTGGTTCCTGACACATGGTGGACATGTGGGCTCACTGGGTTTTTTTCACACACGTCGTCCCACTCAATCCCTGTGGTTCCTGGCGAGTTACATAGTACTGTAGCCATGGTTAATAGCAGGAAGCCGAGACTCAGCAGCTCTGAGACTGCCCTAAACTGTACAGCTCATGAATGTCAAGGCCCAGGAGGCAGGTCAGAAGACAGCCTTCGCCGTCTCCCCTCCTGCAGAGCACTGCTAGCCTTTCTTAGAGTCTTTGCCTGCTCAGTCCCCTCAAGGGTAAATGAAACAGGAAGGGGAAAGGTGTCATTCCTTCCCCCAGCAGTCCCCCTGTGGCACGCCGGGCTTTCTGCTGGCATCTGCTGCTTCCTGCGGGTCAGCTGAAGCCAAGCGGGCCATGCTCCCTCAGCCCACCCCTCTCTTGACCATGTGATTGGAAACATGTCAGAGCTCTCCAGAGCTGGGTACCATACATACGCACCAGGCACTGTTTTAGGCCCTCTGCATGATTTGGCACACTGAGTCCTCACCATGCCCTAGGACGAAGGAACTATTATGACTCCCCACTTCAGAGCTGGGAAATAGACTGACCTTGCCTGCCTTCACACCACTAGTGGTGAAGCCCTGGTCCACATTACATCTGTCTGGCTCAAGTTCAGTGCCAGCACTGGTCTTCTAGGACATGGACAGGGTGACGTGGGCGTGGCGAACTCAGCTCAAGAGGGAGACATCATGTTGTCTGGACATTTACTCAATCAACAAATATTGCTGAGTATGTCTCTGTGCCAGCTGCTGCTCTAGATGGTGGGGTTAGCTCAGAGAGCAAACCGGGCTTCTCCCCTCGAGGCGCTCACAGCCTAGTAGGTGGGACCGCACACAGATGGGTGTGTTCTATGTCAGGCGGTGCGTTTGTGCCATGTGGGAAAAGTGAGCACGGGGAGGGGCAGACAGTGATGGGTGAGGGGGCCTGGCAGCTGCAGTCTCTAGGCCGGGGTAACATTAACCACAGAGGGGCAGCAATGTCATTCATCCAATATGCAGGAGGCAGCTGCTGGTGTTTGTGAAGCCAGAGTCATAGCTGTGGACCTCAGGAGAAACTGTAGCAAAGGGTTAAGCACGTGGTCCAGCCTAAGCAAGGAGCTGGGGTTCAGGGAAAGGCCCAGGATGAGAAATAAAGTGAGGTGTTCGTGCAGCCTGGCAGGGCACATTCCGACAAACAGAGCCGGCAGCCCCATGGAAGGTAAGGTCAGCCCCCAGGCAGCCCCCATGGAAGGCAGGGTCAGCCCCCAGGAGGCCTTCCATGCCCTCTAGGCCTGAAGATGCTTAGCCTTGGCCCTGGCAGTGAGCAGAGACTGGGCTGAGTGCAGGGAGGGCTGCACAACCCTCCAAGGCAAAGCCTCTCTTATTCATGCTTCAGGTTCTAGTGGGACTGAGAGAGGCCGGACTGAGGGAGACGTGATCCCAGCCTTGGACCCTGGCTGGGCCACTGCCCGAGCTTCTGGCATGGAGCCAACTGACTGCATCCTCGAGTCTGGTTAGGTCTGCACTGGATCCCAAGTGTTGCTGAAAACAACCAACTGCTGAAAGCACTGACTTCGTTTTGTTGTTTAGCTTAGAGTGCTAACATTGGGTCTGTTCCTGGGCTCCACCCAGGTCAGGTGGGCTTCCCTGCCCACTCCTCATGAGCATTTCTCTTCCTTCACAGCTACTGAAGGCAGAGCCGGGGGCTTAGGGATGCCGTGCTCCCACCGGCCAGGAGGCTCAGGTTCGGGGCAGCGCGGAGAACAGCCCTGCGGGGAACCGCCTGCCTTCTAGTCAGCAGATTGCCCGCATAATCTTTGCCAGGCCCTTTGGAAATACTGATCTTTTTCTCAGATCCATTTATTTCAGCAATATATATCATCATATTCTTCTAATGAGACTTATTCCAGAAAACCACAGAAATATTCCTTCCCTGATAGACAGGCGGCACTGCTGAGGACGCTGTTCTCCCTCATGCCGCGGCCCTGTCGTGTTCCTGCCGTGCACGTGTTCTCAGCACTCGGCACACACGGGCCCGGCGCTCAGTGCTGGGACGTGGTCAGAGTCCCACCCTCAAGAAGCTCGCGGTGTACTGGGAGGAAATAATCAAACAGATTATTTTAGTGCATTAAAATATGCGCTAAACAGCAGCTGTCACAAGGTACTGGGAGAATCTAGTGCACGATGGGACAAGATTTACAGGATGGCATTTCGGCGTGTCTCAAGTGGATGGATGTGAGGCTTTGCTGGGCAGATAGAGGGACAGAAAGAGTACTGAAGTGGAAACCACAGAGCATGCATAAAGGCCAAGCGGCATGAATGTGCACCGCATTTTTGGGAAGTGGTCACAGGCACGCCGAAAGCGGGTTACGGCCAATGGGGAGGATGCTGGCGAGATGAGGGAGAGGGCGCTGGATGTGTGAGTGGTGAGCAGACTGTGAGGGGCCTTGACAGCTGGGCCAAAAAAGTATCAGGAAGCTGTAAGGAGGCTTTATTCGGGGTCCTCCCCTCTAAAGGTCTTTTAGAGATGAGCAGAAATGTCAGGAAAGACTTTTTATCAATTTGTTAATTTAATAAGTTACTGTAGCAGCAAATGGAACTGCCCAATTCCAGAAACCCAAGCAACCAAGGTTGTTGTTTTTGCTTTTTTCCCCTCAAATAAATAAGTTACAAGATCCTCACTCAGCTATAAGCCGCTGTCGGGCCTATGCTGGCTCTCTAACAAGGGCTGGAGACCATTGCTTGAGTCAGCATGCTGGACATGGGTAGAGACAGCATAGAGAGGCTGGGCCTGGCAGAAGCCAGGTCCGGTAAAGCTTTTTCTGATCACATCCTGACTTTGTCGGGCATGTGATGGATTCCTCACTCCCCCATAGCACCCAAGATTAAAGTAGCCAGGCCTGATACTCTCACTACGAAAACAACACACAGGTCCCCGAGCAGGATCTGACTCAGTACCCAGCCAGTCTTTTGAAGAGAATTCAGCACATAAAACTGGCCCTATAGAATCAGCCTGCAAAGGTCTTCAGCTTCGGAATTTGGGCTTTTTGTCATCTTTCTCAAATCATTCATTCTCTCAGTTCTAGACACCCACCCTCAGATATCATTCGTCCCTGACAACCGGAGCTTGGCAAGGTCCCACAGTTAGAATTTCGGGTATACACGGGGTCTCTGTGACTGCTTTAGAACACTGCTAACCATGAGCATTATGGAGGAATTGTGCGTGGCCAGTGGTGGAGAACAGGGCCCCAGGAAAGCAGAAAGAAGAGAAAAAGAAACTCAGCCTGTCTGGGTATCTGCTGTATGCAAGGTGCTTCATCCATATGGTCTCATTTCATCTTTACTACACTTCCATGAGATGGACAAACTGGGACCCAAAAACCAGGAGGAAGGTGAGGAGGCAACTTCAGAACCACAGGGAGCTCTGGGTCTTCCTGCTGGATGTGTGTTGGGGGAGAGCGGTCACCACACGTGAGGAGAAGGGGAGGGAACCTGAAAGACAGCTCATGAGAGGGTATCTTCCAGCAGAGTAAAGGGACCGAGACAAATAGAAGCAGGAGGAGGGAGGGAGGGAGCAAAAACAAGCTGATGTGAGGAGAGAGAATCGAACTCTGAGGGAAGGAACGAGACAAAGAGGAGGAGGGGAAGGCTCTGGAAGCCTGGGGAAATGTGAGCGGGAAGTAAGATCTTCTGTAGGCACGGCATGTTGACCACAACCCCGATGCAAATGTCAACCAACTAAAGAGACTCTCCAGCCCTGGTGGGTATAAGGACAGCATGGCCACTTACTGCTGAGGGGCACAGCCAGGAAGGAGAAGCACCACCTCCCTGAAGTATGGCTGAGCCTCACCCAGCTACGACCAGCCACTTCCCTCTGTCTTTACCTCTTTAAGGGCTGGACAGGACACTGAGGAGCAGGGATAGCTAAGTGGTTCTTCTAGTGCTTTTACCCGCTGACTCTGAAAGAGCGAAGGACTGGCAGGATGCCAGCTGGTCTGCCAAGGGTGTTTACAAGCAGCGCTTGGCTTCCTCCTCGCGAGCCTGGAACCCACAAATGCTGGATGGAGAAGGACAACATTTCTGCACAGAGAGGAAGGGGGAATTTGCTCAGAGAGTAAGCGATGCCGGAGGAGAAATGTGTGAACTGGTTACTATGGAGAGCGGCAGGGATGGTGGAGAGAGAATGCCCGCGTGGGAAGGGACCATGAGTCAGATGAGGGAACTATTGAGGTGGGATTTGAAAACAAACGGTTTATCCTCAGAAGTTGATTTAGCAATATGGACAGCATGGGTAATGAGCAAAGAGTACTTGAGGCCAGAAACCAGGTGAGGGGATGATCCCACAGCTACAGCAAGAATGTGCTTGTGACTTGAGTCCAGGGGACAATGCTGCCGGGGCAGGAAGGACCACCACCTGCCTGGAACCACCTAGCCCAAGGGTGGAGGTGTTTGGTGAAGCCAAAACGGGAGAAAAACAGGGCCGAGAGTTCTGGGTCTCTAGTGTACCATTGGCACTCTGACCAGATGGAGCAAGAGTGAAGCTGTTTTTGGCCCAGGTCGCAGGACTGGTGGGAAGACAAAGAGGGAGGGCCCGGGCTGCCCAGATGCCAAAGGGAAGGCTTCCTATTCAAAGAAGGATGTTTGACAACTTACTAAGCTAAAAATTCCTTCCCCTCATGGCTTGAGGGAATGATGTCACGGTTGTTTACTCTTTGTGCATTTTGGAGATCTTGGAATCTGATGCAACCTATAGGTCTTTTCTCCTGAAAAAACGTGCGCACACAGACAGATACATGTACACACGCATGCATGCTTGCAGATGTGCAAACACAGACAACCTTTTGCCTGTTTCAGGAGGATTAGGAAGTCCCCAAGGGTCACCCCTCATTCTTCTAGGACTCTGTGGGCTCTGCTTCAAACCCTTTCTTTCCTCAGCCCTGGACCTTTGCAATTGTACTTCCCACCACACAGATCTCCTCCTAGTCTTTGCCTGGCTAACTGCCTGGGTTCAGCCTCTACTTGAACATCTCAACCTCAGGAAGGCTTTCCCCACCATCTCATCACCACATTCCTCCAGTCCACTCCCCTCCACCTCTACATGTTCCACCAACTACCTGCAAGTATTTTTAAGTATCTAAAAATTATATGAATTCTTATTTTGATGTTGTGGTTGGTGTCTGCAACTAAAATGTATGACCTATACATGCCTGGGCTTTCTCTCTCTGCTGACGTCTAGTGTTAAAACAGTGCTTGATACATGACAGGGAAACAATAAATATTGAAATTAACAAATGTTTGCTGTTCTGGGTTGGCTTACCAATTCCTATCAACCATGAAGAGTTGGTGAGGTGGAATGCCAGGAAACCTTGGTGAAAATGTCTATCTCTTCCCAGTGCCTGTTAGAGAGGGCAGTCCAGAGACACCCAAAGCCTGGGCTTTAGGACAGATTCCAGAGTAGGCGGGAAAGAGCTGTGATATCATTGATTATAGGCTCCAGAAGGAAGCCCTCCAAGTGACCAGCTTGTATGACCAGCAATGACCCAAAACAGGGAGAATACAGGATGAGACCCAGAAAAATCAGACCCTGAGGAACAGTTGAAGGGGTTCATATTTTTAAACAGTCATGTAGAGGAAATAGAAAGGAGATTCCAAGTTGCAGTTGATTGGAATCCATAAGAACAGAGATAAGAACCCGTGTAAGAAGGGCCTTGCTTGGGGCCCACGGCGCAGAGCGAGACACCGAGAGAAAGCGCAGCCCCGTGGCTTCCACTCTGCAGGCGCTGCCTCTGTGCCCACGAGAGTCAGGCTTGATTTGAGGGGAGGAGGAAGGAAATTAACATTAATTAAATAACTGCTATGTTCCCACATTATAGTGCTCCACACAGTATAGCCTTTATTTTATCTTCAAAACAACCCTGAGAGGAACTATTGGTATTTGCATTTTATAGATGAGAAAACTGAGGTGTTAAGCAATGTGTCCCAGATACATACTTAATAAGCAGCAGAGGCTGGAGTCAAACCTGTATATGTCTGTCTTTAGAGTGAGTTCCTTTCGTGCCCACTGCTGTCTCTCTCGAGATCTTAGAGGCCACGGGATAAAGCCCAGACCCGAGTATTACCACTGTGCACTAGCTCTGCCTGAACTCACTGTGCAGATGGTTGAACAGAGGAAGGAATAAACAGTCACTATAGGAAACCCTGATTGTGGGCCAGTAAGTGCTTTCTAAGCACCTTACACAACAGACTCATTTGCTTCTCACAAGCTTAGAGGAAAACTTATTTTAAATTATTTGCCCTATTTTAAAGATGAGAAAACTCACACGAGGCATCAGAGTAAGACAACAGCTTTTAAATGGCAGAATAGGATTTGAACTCAGGGAGTCAGGTTTCAGTCCAGGGTTCTTAACTACTTTGATAAAAAGAAGATGAAGAGAGTGCCCGTTTCCAGGAAACTCTAGTCTTCAGGCCTAGAAGATCACATCTCAGGGCACTGAAACCCACTGGGGATAATACTACTAAACCAGTAGGGATAGAAAGGGGCTGGTGGCCCTGGCTGGTTGACTTAGTGGATAGAGCGTTGGCCCAGCGTGCACAAGTCCCTGGCTTGATTCCTGATCAAGGCACACATGAGAAAGGACCATCTGTATCTCTTCCCCTCTCTCACCCCCTTCTCTCTCTCCTCCCCTCTTGTAGTCAGTGGCACAATTGGTCCGAGTATCGGCCTCAGGCAGTGACGGTAGCTCAATTGATTCGAGCATCAGCCCCAGACAGGGTTGCTGGGTAGAATCCTGCTGGGGCACATGTGAGAGTCTGCCAATTCCCCTCCTCTCACTTAAAAAGGAAAGAAAGAAAGAAAGAAAGAAAGAAAGAAAGAAAGAAAGAAAGAAAGAAAGAAAGGAGGGAGGGAGGGAGGGAGGGAGGGAGGGAGGGAGGGAGGAAGGAAGGAAAGAAGGAGGGAGGGAGGGAGGGAAGGAAGGAAGGGAAGAAGGGAAGAAAGGAAGAAAGGAAGAAAGGAGGAAAGAAGGAAAGAAGAAAAGAAGGAAAGAAGGAAAGAAAGAAAAGAAAAGAAAAGAAAAGAAAAGAAAAGAAAAGAAAAGAAAAGAAAAGAAAAGAAAGAACCTGACTAGGTAGTGGCACAATGGATAGAGCTTTGGCCTGGGATGCAGAGGACCCAGGTTCGAAGCCCCAAGGTCACTGGCTTGAGTGCAGGCCCATCTGGCTTGAGCACAGGCTCACCAGCTTGAGTGTGCGGGGTCACTGGCTTGAGCATGGGATCATAGACATGACCCCAAGAATGCTGGCTTGAGCCCAAAGGTCACTGGTTTGAAGCCCAAGGTCACTGGCTTGAACCTAAGTTGCTGTCTTGGCAAGGGGTCACTCGCTCTGCTGTAGCCCCCCAGTCAAGGCACATATGAGAAAGCAATCAATGAACAACTAAGGTACCACAATGAAGTTGATGCTTCTCATCTCCCTTCCTGTCTGTCTGTCCTTATCTGTCAAAAGAAGAAAGAAAGAAAGAAAGAGAGAGAGAGAGAGAGAGAGAGAGAGAGAAAAGAAAGAAAGAAAGAAAGAAAGAAAGAAAGAAAGAAAGAAAGAAAGAAAGAAAGAAAGAAAGAAAAGAGGAGGGAGGGGAGGGGAGGGGAGGGGAAGGGAAGAGAAGAGAGGAGAGGAGAGGAGAGGAGAGGAGAGGAGAGGAGAGGAGAGGAGAGGAGAGGAGAGGAGAGGAGAGGAGAGGAGAGGAGAGGAGAGGAGAGGAGAGGAGAGGAGAGGAGAGGAGAGGAGAATGGGAGGAGAGGAGAGGAGAGGAGAGGAGAGGAGAGGAGAGGAGAGGAGAGGAGAGGAGAGGAGAGGAGAGGAGAGGAGAGGAGAGGAGAGGAGAGGAGAGGAGAGGAGAGGAGAGGAGAGGAGAGGAGAGGAGAGGAGAGGAGAGGAGAGGAGAGGAGAGGAGAGGAGAGAGCTGGAAAACCAGATGCACATGTGGGGTTTCAACCCAAGGAAAGGGAAAGACAAAGAAAGATTTAATGTCACACACAAGCAAGAGTTCTTTTCTAAAATAGGAAGGAAGATAACCCAGGCACATAAAACCAGCCTGTGTAAATAACCTGAAAATGGAAGGAGTATGGTGCTGAAGACTGGCTGAAGCTCCTGAAGTCAGGGCAGAGGGCGCCAGGGTGGCGGGGAGTGAGATGGAGTGGGAGGGAGGGAGCGGTGAACCCTGAACAAAAGGACCTGTAAGTCATGCTTAAGAGGTTTGTTTTTATCCAACAAGCAAGGAGCAAGATTGTAATGGGGTGGGTTTTAATAACAACAATAATGTAACAATGATGACAACAACCCATAACAATAAAAAGCTTTGAGAGTCAGTGCAGTATGATGGTTAAGTGGACAGATGTTTGGCACTGCCCTAGCAGAGTTCAAATCCCATCTCCATCCTGTCTAGTATGTGAATGTAGCTTATTTGTTCTACCTAACTGGGCATGTGTTCTAAGCTGTGAAATGGGAAATAATAAAAACTACCTATAGAATTTTTGTGAGGTTAAAGAATTAATGCATGTAAAGCTCTTAGAAGGCTGTCTGGCAGGTTCTGAATAGTCAGTAAATATCATCTGTTAATATTTTTATTATTATAAGTCACATTTATTAAGTAATTACTCTACATTAAGTACATAGTGCTAATAGTTTTACATGCCTTATCCAATGTAATGATTATGGTAGTTTTAACGTATGTCCACGAGGTCTTTGATATTTCTCTTTTTAAGAAATGAAGCTCGATTTCTTTCCCCTGAGTGTAGACTGGACTCAGGCACCTGCTCTTAATGAACAGAACATGGACAAAGTGGAAGTGTATCACTTCCAGGACTAGGTTGTAAGACACCTCATAGCTGAGTCATTCTCCCTTGGAAGGAGCTAGCTGCCTTGTCATGAGGAAAGATCCATGCAGGTCCCCCAGCCCCAGTCAAGCCTTCAGATAACTGCAACCTCAGGCAACATCTTGACTACAGCCTCATGATCCAGCCCCATCCAGCTAAAACATCCCTGGATTCCTGACTCTCAAAGACTATATGAGATAATGAATATTTGTTGTTTTAGTGTGCTGAGGTTGGGGTAATCTGTTTCACATCAATAGATAACTAAAACAGTGATCATTAGACAGAGTTTTCTTCCATATCCTTTAGGAAGGTTGTAAACTCAAAACATAAATGAGTCAAGTACTCAAGGACTACGGTAAACCACAGAGAGCCTGGCTGGCTAAGAAAGGCATCTGCCACTCAGTTCCAGCTGATTGTTACAAGGTATTTCCTCAAGAGAAGACAGAAATCTGGATATCTGGGTGAGAATCTAGTTTTTAGTTTGAGTTTCAATTTTTAGAAATACTATGCTGAGCCTGACCAAGCAGTGGCGCAGTGGATAGAGCGTCGAACTAGGATGCGGTGGACCCAGGTTCGAGACCCCGAGGTCGCCAGCTTGAGCGCGGGCTCATCTAGTTTGAGCAAAGCTCACCAGCTTGGAACAAAGGTCACTGGCTCGAGCAAGGGGTTACTTGGTCTGCTGAAGGCCCGCGGTCAAGGCACGTATGAGAAAGCAATCAATGAACAACTAAAGTGCAACAACGAAAAACTGATGATTGATGCTTCTCTCTCTGTTCCTGTCTGTCTGTCCCTATCTATCCCTCTCTCTGACTCTTTGTCTGTCCCTGTAAATAATAATAATAAAATAATAAAAATAAAATAAAAAAAGGAATACTATGCTGACCAAACAAAACAATTTGCCAGAAAACCACAACATTGAAACATCTGGATTGGATGCTTGAAAAATTTAGACTGGAGGCTTATATAATCAAGTGAAATAGCCACTAATTGAATGACTATGTCCAAAGGGACTGACTCATTCATGGCTCCACATCAGCATAAAAGGGGCTTCTAGAAGCAAGCAAAAAGTTCTGTCTTTAGTTCAATTCCTCAATAATATATATTTATATATAAATATTTTTTTGGTAGCTTAGATAAATATAGAGAAGGCATATCTATCAAAATTTGTAACTGATAATATGATAGAGGAAATGATAATAGATAAAAAAAATTTTAAAAACCTTAACACAAGAAAATGATGCATCAAATCTAACAAGATGTACTTTGATAGACATAAAATTGGTAGCTGTGTACCGTGCCCCACACTCAAGTGCACAAGACAGAGAGTGGGAGCCAACACTTATGCACTGGTCCTGAGGCAACCCATATAGGAAGGGGTATGAGAATATGCCCATTGGCTTTGGGTGGGTGAGGAAGGGCCCAGAATCAGAGAGGAAGAAGAAGATGGACCAGACATATGTAGTCTGCGGGGAGTCTGGCAATAGGCAAAAAGCTGGAGGTCCCATCTGGTGGTCAGTATCAGTGGTCAGTATGAGGTTGCAAGTAAGTACCTAGGGCAGATGTGGCATGGATCCCATTCCAGGATATTGACAGCCAATGACAGTTGAAAACTCAAAGGATGAACCCTATAGTAGAGAACATGGCCCATCTATCTGGACTGAGGGTCAGGGGCTTCATCACATGGGAAAAGCAAGATCAGTTACAAATGCCAGTAGCCAACAAACAAGTTGGAAACACTTGCCACTGTCATCCTCCAACTTATGCTGTAGTCTTGCTTCATTAAAATGCAATGGGAGGAGAAGAAGAGAAGGCCCAGATGAGGCCCATGATGATGGGTTCCTAGAAGCCGACTGGGGATTCACCATATCTGGCACCTGGGTACAGTTCTCAGACATTAGCCTTGGACCCATGTCCACACTTTTTTTTTAATATTTTAAATTTTATTTATTCATTTTAGAAAGGAGAAAGAGAGAGACAGAGGGGGGGGGGAGCAGGAAGTATCAACTCCCATATGTGCCTTGACCAGGCAAGCCCAGGGTTTCGAACCAGCAACCTCAGCATTTCCAGGTCAACGCTTTATCCACTGCGCTACCACAGGTCAGGCCATGTCCACTCTTAAATACACTTCTCAACCTGGCTTTGATTGTCACCAGGAAAGTCTGTGCTGTCACCTGGCTTGACTCAGAGTGGCTGGCTGGTCATGGATGGGATAGGTCTCTGGCTCTTATTTCATTTCTTGTCAGTTCCTTTCTATTGGAATCATGTTGTGAATATACACCACTGAGTTACTGATCTAAAAACCTTTAAACTTCCCCAAACTCAGGACAGATTTGGCTCCAGTGCCTGAAGCAGAGCTAAGCACACCACTCTTTAATGATTGACGGGGGGCTGGGGTGGGAACACAGGCAGTTCTTGGATATAGGACACAGGAAGGCAGCAGTGAGCCTGAGGGCATGGCTAGAGTCCAATCACGAAAGATGCAAAATGCCAGGCTGAGATGCCTGGCTTTAAGCTGTCACATAATAGGGAGCTATGGGACAGTTCCAAGCAGGGGCATGATGTGATCAGAGACTTTCTTTGGCAAGACCCTTCCAGCAATGGAGTATATCCTAAGAGCCAGACCAGAAGTGGGAGATGACCTGTAGGGACCCAGAATTCCCACAAACCAAACTTTCAGGACACTCAGAGTAGTCACAGTACACTTAAGCACCTTCTTCACCTTTGCTTGCCTGACTCCTAATTTGAAGTCTCAGGAAGTCCTCCCTTCCTTGCTGAGCCTGCAAAGACTAGGCCGGATGCCCTTCCCCTGAAGCCCAGTGTTTCCCAGTCCATCTCCCCCATTAGACGGTGAGTTCCTTGAGGGCTGTGCCCACGGCTGTTTAGTTATAGCTGCAGTGCCCTGCATTGAACTTAGCATTGAGAATGTGATCCGGAAAGGCTTTTTGAAAAGAAAAATGAATGGTTGATGATTCATTCCTGTCTCTAGGATGGGCTGGGTGGCACCCAATCAGATGAATTTTTTCTATTGCCTCTATCAAAACACTTAAGGGACCACTTGTAGGGTTGGAGAGGTATTCATGTACCTCCAGGGAGCCAGATTAACACTCACACCCACAGCCCCTTAAATCACTGAAATTAAGTGTGTGGGAAATAAACAGTAGCACAGACTGGTTCCACTCTCTAAAAGGATCTCTATCTGACCCACTGTGGGTCTCCAAGTCCCTTACAGTCAGGTAAAAGGGTGCTTTTAGATCCTGTGCAATCCAGAAGAAACTCAGGAAATCACAAGGACCTCAGGAAATCACAAAATCAAGGGCCTCGGAGATCCCAGGTTTGGGAACTCAGAATACATACTACTTAACTCCTTTCCTAAGTGAGAAACAAAAAAATAAACTCAGAGCAACCTCCTGACCATGGCAGATAAATGTGATCCTTCCTGCTTTTGCAGGGGAGCAAAGTGAAGGTTTAGGCTATGATGTGAGCTCCCTGCAGGACATGGGTGCTGAGTGGCCTGCTCAGGCCGGGCTGGTCCCAGCATTCTGGCCCACAGGCTCAGGCCTTCGTCCCAACTGTGCTGCCTCTTGCAATGTTGGAGGAGGCTGAGCGGGTGCCATTCTGGGCTTCCTTTGACATTCTGGCCATAAAACACATCTTCTAGGAACAAAAATACTGGGCTCCCTCTATTAAGGAATAGCTTCTTCTGTTATTTTGAGCAAACATATCATTTTTATGTACTCAAAGGCTGGGAAGATTCTTCCCAGTAGTCGGCAAACTCATTAGTCAACAGAGCCAAATATCAACAGTACAACGATTGAAATTTCTTTTAAGAGTCAAATTTTTTAAACTTAAACTTAATATAAGGAGGTACATTCCTTATCGAGGCAGCGCCCGCATGTGGTATTTTGTGGAAGAGCCACACTCAAGGGGCCAAAGAGCCACACGTGGCTCGCGAGCTCAGTTTGCCAACCAGGGGAGTAGGACAGCAGAAGAATCACACAGTCATGGTTTCCTAGCCTTCAGTGTGTTTAAAGAATGGAGAATCCTTTCAAGGAATCAGCCCAGTAGAATTAGACTTCTTTCCCCCTCATCTATGACATGTAAGCAACACAGTCAATATTCTCACAAAAAATAACCATTGTTGTTGAGGGCGTAGACATGTTTTAATCTGTGATGACAGTTTGTCTTGAATCATAAAACGTTTTTATCTTATTGAACCAGGCTTTGATGGTAGGCAGCTTCCTCTGATCGGCTGCCATGCTGAGCAGAACTTCACAGCAGTGGGAAGCAAAATAATGAGCTCCTTTTGTCAAGGGGCCGATGAGCCTCAGCTCGGCACGTGGAGCTAGTGGAGCTATGTGAGAGCAAGGACATGAGCGACAGCTCTGGCTGAGAAGGATTTCACACAGCAATATCTCAGGGCCTGAGTCCTCCTGTTCATGGATAAGCCAGCATCCCCAATACTCTTTGGGGAACTAAGTGTCAGTCCTTTTCCAAGCCTTCAGTGTGACATCCTGATGCACCTGTCTTGCAGCTGCAGGCAGAAACGGAGGCTGGGGGAGGGAAATGGGAAGGAGCAAGGCCTATGGTAGCACTGTTGGCACGAGATAAGAAGCCTCAGTTGTCTCTGGGGGCCCTGGGGATGGTGCAACGCTTAGTTCTCTTTGGAGTTAGCACAGCTCTGGGAGGTGGGTGCTTCTCTCTTCCCTGCCTCAGGCATTCCCCAAAGGAAGTGATCCTCAGAGCCAGAAAGAAAGGTGGTCATTTAGAAAAAAAATCGTGCTCTTTTAAGGGCAGAAAGGATGATAAGGCTCAAACATGGTGTGGAGGAGATGATAAGGGGAATAAACAGTGGAGAAATATGCAGAAAGCCAAGAAAGACCTGTAGTCAATTATTTGACTTTAAACTTGGGACATCTTCCTCAGAGTGTCCCATGGAAAGGACCGTCACAGGTCAGTTTATCCAATCCCTCACTACAACGTGAATCCTGGACACCATATTTCCGATATGTAGCTTCTGCTCTGCTTGATTATTTCCCATCATGGGGAACTCAGTATTTCACAAAGTAGCTCCTTCTCCTGCTGAATGGCTCTGGCTAAAAGAAAGTGCCTTCTCAAGCAGAGAAGAAATGTCCTTCGTTGTCGTTTCTACCCATCAGCCCCACTTTTGCCCTGGTGAACTCTGCTACAAGCCAGAACTTCCAGTGTGTGAAGATACTCTGGACATTCTGGGTCTTCACTCCTGGAAGCAGAATACTAGCGAGTCCTTCAACCACTCTCATGTGTCACTCCTTCCCAATGAGAGATCAGATCACATTTTTCTCCCTCTGGAATTCTTCTTTCTGAAAATCCTCAAGTGAGGTCTTAATCCAGGGCTATCCCCTCTCCTTCCCTACCCTCTGCCAAGGCAGAGAACGGCTCTGAACCAGGCTGGTGCCAGCACCTGGGACAGACAACTGATAGTTGCCTATTCTCACTCTGAGCTACGCCCGCTGTCATTTCTCAGCTGTGCTGCGGACTCCGTGACTGCTGTGCCTACCCACCCTGGCCAAATATGGGAGAGGGCACTGACGGTCTGGTCAGGTGGGCACAATGCTCTCACGCTGCTGAAAAAGATGAGGTTGTTTTTCTCCATCAGTAGCTGTGGGTGGTGCAGAGAGAACCCCGCCCTGCCCCCAACAGCTGCACCTACTGCTCACCAGAACAGTAGGGGGACTTCTGTCCCTAACTTTGGACCCCTGCTCCCAGGGAGGGGTGTTCAGTGGGCAGGATCCAGGAAAGGACATCTAGAATCATTTCCAGGCAGCCTGGCTATTCCAAGGAACCTGTGCCCAGAGACATCAGGCAATGATTGGCTGACACCCGGCCACTTGCCTGGCAGCAGGCGGAGAGCGCTCCCATTTCTCATGGGCTCCTTACAAGATGGGTTTTCTCTTCTGGAAAGGAGTGCGTGTCAAGCAGAGTGCATACATGCATAACACGGAGCCAATTATCTCTGCTCCAGGAAATGGGGAAGGCATCGATCACTGGATTCCCCGGGGGACCCTCAGCTTCAGGGCCCACGCCTCCGCTAGCACCATCCATTTGCAGAGATGGGCAAGACAAGTGGCTGTAGTAGCTGGAATCAATGAGGCTGCTTTTTCTCTTGTGTCCTCCTGAAGGGAAGAGCTAATGCCCGAAAATATGGGAAGGCAGGAGGGACAGGAGCAGGAGCGAAAACACAAAGGTTGGCATGAGCCCTGAGCCCTGGACCCTGAGGGAATTACGGTTCAAACGGCCCCCAGGGGAGTAGGCCAAACAGTCGCTGTTAGAGACAGAAGGAGAATCATGGCACCTCCCAAACCTAAGCCAGTTCTCAAACTCTACTACCCACAGCCAGATTCCCATTCAAGTGCGACTCTGCCTTATCCCAGCTCTAATCTCAAGCTAGTTCTGACTTCATCTTGACCTTGACCTTGACCTCCTCTTGAGCACAACTGCCCCCACCCCAACCCTACCCAGACCCTGACCACATCCTGGTGACAGAACCAGCCGTAATTTGAGCATCACTCTGGCCTTAACCTGAACATCCAGCCCAATCCGGCCATCAGCAGACCCGGATTCTTCTCCCAGCCTAAGGCTTGTGGCAGAAGGCGGAGGGGAGGGAGGTCCCACCTGTGACTGCAGAGCAGGCTTTAAGCCACAGAACTGCTTTGCCGTGCTGTGTTTCTCCTTTCCACCCCACCCTCCCCACACCAGACACTTCATGTGGCCCAGACACCTTCTTGTTCTTTAGAGGGTTGAACCAGTAGAAGCCTGACTTGGTTACCTACTGCTTTTGTGTCCTCAGCCATGGGACTCGGCTGCAGGAACTGGCCGTCCCTCATCTTCCTCCTGCTCCGGGATGGGTAAGATGGATGCAGGTGGTCAGGACGTGGGGAATGCAGGAAACCATCTCCTCTTCCCTTCCCTTCCTTCATTTTAGTTTTCTAGGCTATGGGATGAAATCACTGTATCATTGCTTAAAAATCATTTGTTTTTTTTCCAACTGTATTAAAAGTGTTCTTAAGATAAAACTAAGGCTGTGGTTAACCCCGCAGCAGAGACCAGTTAAGTAAGTAATTTTTGAAGTGAATTTGACATGGCCTGACTTTGGAAGGAACAACGTGGACATAGAAAGGGTAAGGCAGGGGCCCTGGCCGGTTGGCTCAGTGGTAGAGCGTCGGCCTGGCGTGCGGGGGACCCGGGTTCGATTCCCGGCCAGGGCACATAGGAGAAGCGCCCATTTGCTCCCCCTCCCTCCTTCCTCTCTGTCTCTCTCTTCCCCTCCCGCAGCCAAGGCTCCATTGGAGCAAAGATGGCCCGGGCGCTGGGGATGGCTCTTGGCCTCTACCCCAGGCACTAGAGTGGCTCTGGTAGTGGCAGAGTGATGCCCCGGAGGGGCAGAGCATCGCCCCCTGGTGGGCAGAGCATCACCCCTGGTGGGCAGAGCATCGCCCCTGGTGGGCGTGCCGGGTGGATCCCGGTCAGGCGCATGCGGGAGTCTGTCTGACTGTCTCTCCCCATTTCCAGCTTCAGAAAAATATAAAAAAAAAAAAAAAAAAAAAAAGGTAAGGCAGGTTTTCACCGAGTGGGGGTGAGGGAGACTTGTGCACGTGATGCCCGGGGAGGGGATTCGTGCCCTCCCACCCACAGAGCAGAGAGAACCACAGAGGAGCAAGAGGACTCTGTTAGGGGTCAAGTCTCCAAGGTCCACAGAACAAACAAGTATCATATTTTCTCCTTAGGAAAATTAGAAAGAAGCATTGACTACAGACCACAAGTGGAAGCCCTCTGAGGGTTCCTTTGATCCAGTCTATGAGCTGGAAAATGTCTTTTCGATGCTTAGGAGCTATCAGAGTGGGAAAAGTTCATGTTTCCTGAGAGTGAAAAGGTCAAGATTCATCAAGTAGTGAGGGATAAGAGTTCTGTTTGGTCAGGAAGAAATAGGACTTTTACCTAAGTGGGTGTCAGGCTCTTTCACCCTATGGTTTGGACTCCTGCATGTCTTTCTTTCTCTGCGCAAGTAACTTGACTGATGTGCTAGTCCTAACCTGATTTTTAGCTGCTTCAGTGGGGTGCTTTACAACGAGCAGGGTATTAACAGTCTTGCTGGGCCAGAAGCCAAGTGTCTCACCCCAAAACTTTTTCTATTAGATTTGAAAACCCCAGTGAGCTATAGGTGGGTAAAACACTTCCCACTGTTGCAATTTTCTTATTGTGAATAGCTCTGTAATTTATGTTGTCATTTTAATAAAAACTGCATCCATCAGAGAAATGAATCAGTCATTGAATTTAAAAATAATAGCCACTATTTACTGAGTACCTACTATGGGCCAAGCATTTAGACTGGATTAGCAGCTGCTGGATTTGTTGTAAAACAGACAAACAAAAAACCCCTCCTGCATTAAATAGGAGGATAACCGTCATGATGTCTGCAGCTTCCACGACATTAGGGTCTATCATAATAACTCAGCGATTTATTGTATCTTTTCTGATTTTCCGTGCTGGCATCTGGGGACAACTATTAAATGGCAGGTAAAGATTGAGATATCTTATCTCTCACAGGGCTAACCTTTTATATTAAGTACATGAGCTGGGAAACATCACAAAACACTGGTAGTTCCAGCCCTGCTTCTATCTCCAAAGCCATTTAAAAAAAATGGTCCACTATCTATACGCTATTTCAACCATGTTGAAAGGAGGGAATGACTCTGGCTGTCACTGTAGGGCAGTAAAGGCAGAATTGAACACGGGGGGAGCCACAGAGTTAAAATGTCATAAAAGTTGGGGCAGGATACCAACATAATTTCAGAATATGACCATAGCCGTATTCTAGAATGATGACCATCAAAACAAATATGAAAATCAGATTTCAGAGAGAATGCTCAAGATAAAAGCCAGCAGAAGAGAAAGGACAAGAGAGTTCTCAAATACAAGGCCAGGGTCATCTCTTCAGCCAGTGGGCATGCCCATCATTTCCTTTCTTAAAGCCCAGGGCCTTGTCATCATAGGTTATTCCAGTAGGAGAAACCCAGGATGAGTATTGTCCACAGGGGATTGGTTTTGAGGAGAAGGTCCTGGAACCAGGCTGGACCAGGAGGGGCACTCACCTAGGATAGCTCCCAAAGATATCACTGCAGAAAGACTCCTAATGAGAGCCAAGGAGGGAGGCAAGCTCTCAGAGCCAAGGTGCTTGCATGTGAGACAAGATTCTCAAACCTGGGAACTGGGAATAGGCTGGGATTCGGCACAGATAATGGACTGAGGTAAGGTGCTTGGGCCAAGGCTGCGAAAGGAAGGAGTGTGGGGCTGGGGGTGGCAGTGTGTAGTGCTGGCTGTGGACTGCAGGGCTGGCTTTCATTTAAGGGCTGCCGTCCGGCCAGGAGGCATCCTCCCTTTCTAACTGTGTAGTTTGAAAGGGCTGGAGCTGAATAGCTAAAAGCATCCTCCACTCAGATGAGCAAACTGTCCCTTGAGAGAACAGACCAGGCAACTTCTGCAATGAAGAGGCAATTAGGGAAGCTGCCTTCCCCTGAGACAGTCACCACCCGAGACATAACCTGCATCCCTTAAGCACACACCTTGCTGCTCTGCAGAACCAGAGATAAATAGCAAAGTCCACCAAGCTCCAGCTCCATTAATTATTATTCAGAAATAGCCCTGCGGAGCTTTCTCAAAGTCAGCCGCATGATGTAGTCAGCCAACGCTGCCAGATGATTTATGGGACAGGAGAGGAGAGATTCCCAGTGACCTCTATTATCCAGACACAGTCAGAGAACAGTGCGGGACAAGGGAAGTGCATGGCTTTATTTGGCCACTGAACTTAATAAACCTAAGAGGAGGGCAAAGTGGAAGGAGGAACATGTCCAAACAGAGGTTTACTAGGCTAAAGGAAAAGGGATCAAATCCCTCAGAAATGTGAGCTCCATGAGTGCAATGTTGGAAGCCACTGTTGGCTTCAGAGATGACAAGGCCAGGTGAGAATTCCCAATTGCTCGTTACATGCACTGAATGGAGGCCCAGCCCTCAGCCATTCACAGCTTAACAAGCGTGTCCTGGGTGTCCTGTGGGAGACACTATTATCTTAAACACGGCCCTCTCCCTAAGGATTTTACAATACAAACAGCCAGAGAAAATATAAAAATTACACAGAGAACCTGACAAAGAACTAAAAAGTATATATCAACTATGTGCCTAGAGAAATAGTCCCTTCAATGGACAGATCATAGAGTACCCAAGTCCTATGTGGAGAGGGTCTGGAAGGAGGTACTCCAGATGGGAGAAGGCATGTGTACACTAAATCACTCTCCTTTTGAGAGTCGCCATCGCTTTGGGGTCACCCATTGTGATTCCTACTCTCCCATTAAACAAATGTTTCCTCAATAAATAAAAAGAGCCCATTTCCTCATACTCTGTCTTAGTGGCTGGTGAGATATCCATGCTCTCATCATTGGCACAAGGGAGGAGGTCTAATTTTGCTATATGTTCCAAAACTGATATGCTGTGCTAACAGTCCCTAATGGGCCAATAATGGTTTAAGGGCTTCTTGAGCCCCTCCATCTTCACCCACCATGAGCTCCTTGAAGACAAGGGCTGGGCATATGTAACTAAGAAGGTCGCAGTGTCTGGGTTGTTGCCATACTCTATGAAGGAACTGCCTAATTTTGGTCAGTCACAAGCTGGATTCCTAGACTGTTGTCAAGGCAGGCACAAGAACTCACACGATCAGGCTTCGAATGGTCAGAAAGGCTATGTCCCACAAACAAATGTGCATTTTACTCGTCCAGTCTGCCATATCTGACCTGGTGGGAAGGCACTGAAGTATCAATATCAATGTTTACAGGAAAAACATCTTTAACTAAAAACAGCCCTGCCTGACCAGGCGGTGGCACAGTGGATAGAGCATTGGACTGGAACGTGGAAGACCCAAGTTTGAAACCCCAAGGTCACCGGCTTGAGTGCTGGTTCATCTGGCTTGAACACAGGCTCACTAGCTTGAGCACGAGGTCGCTGGCTTGAGCATGGGATCATGGACATGACCCCATGATTGCTGGCTCAAGCCCAAAGATTGATGGCTTGTAGCCCAAGGTCTGTGGCTTGAGCCCAAGGTTGCTGCCCTGAGCAAGGGGGTCACTTGGTCTGCTGTAGCCCCCCAGTCAAGGCATATAGGAGAAAGCAATCAATGAACAACTAAGGCAGTGGTTCTCAAACTTTTTGAAGTTGGGCACATTTAAAATCCTACAAATAATTGTAGGCACACTATATTCAAATTTCTGAGAAATATATTAATAATTAAGTCAAATATTAAAGAAAAAAATATGAAGTCCAAACATGCTTTTATGGTAATTAAATGAAACAAATATGACAAAATTAAATTTATTCTGATATTAAAAACATTTTTATGTTACATTTTTTGAGTTATGCTTTTTAGAATTCATAAAAAAGAGGGGTTAAAAAATACAAAAACGACAAAGAAGTTATCTTTTTATATATAGAGATACATTCTTTGTAAGATTTAGTAAATTCGGCAGGTCCTGGCACGAATGTGTTAAGTTTTTTCATTCTTGTGTTTATGAGAAACATGAGCCTGATGTTTCCTAGCAATTTCTTCAATGTTTGGGAATATATTTGAAAGGCAAACTCTCATTTTCTCATCAATACATTGAAGAATTCCTCTCTTTTTACTCTTAATTGTGTTGAGGGTAAAAAATCCTAATTCGCATAAATAGGATGTTGAAAATTATAGTAAAATGTTCAAAGCGTTTTTAGATATTGCCACATATTCTTCTTTTATAGAAATCCAAAAGGCTTCAAGAGACAATTCCTTATGTTTAATCATCAATCCAAACCCCCCACCATACATATCATCTTAACATTATACCAAACAAAGGATAGAAGAAACTTGCCTCCAGTCTTTCCAGGGAACATGGGGGGGGGGGGTAGTGTAAACAATCCAGCACCACAGCTTAACAGCCTTTTGCAACCTAACTGGGCAAGTGAGGTGGGAGGTTGGGCAGACTGTCAGCTTACAGCCAATTTCCCACACCTCTGTCCCCCAAAAATCTAAACTCCGAAAACCCTGTTGGTTTTTTGGTCCCCAACAGGCACATATTTCTCTGGAATACTATAGGGTGCACCTGGAAATCTTCTAGGGCACACCAGTGCACCCTGGCGCACACTTTGAGAACCATTGAACTAAGGTGCTGCAACAAAGAATTGATGCTTCTTATCTCCCTTCCTGTCTGTCTGTTCCTATCTGTCTCTTTCTGACTCTTTCTCTCTCTGTTAAAGAAAAACAAAAATAACCCCCCAAAAAACAGTCCTGGTACCAACACAGGCTGAAGGTGAAACCAGAATTTTCTTCCAAATGCTACCAAAAGACATGGGCCTCAAAGCTGGTAGCTCTCTGGATCTTTACCTCCTGCCCACCCCACCTCTCCCAGCTTCTGGCTCAGGGTCAGCAGGGGAGGGAGCTTAGTCTGTCTCTAGGTTCCTGCAGCTCAGGTTTCCCCAAGGCAGTCTGTAACCCACTTCTCCGAGAGCACACAGGGGTCACAGAGCCAGAGCAGCTCCTGCTTCCACATAGTCTGGTCTAAGGGGCGAGACCTGGAGATAGCTCAGGGCACTGCCTGGCCAGCTCTCTGTCCCCACCATGGCCTGGCCTTATGTGCTTGACAAGGTCCTTGAGGAAACCCCAGCCCCTAGAGCAGTGGTTCTCAACCTGTGGGTCGCGACCCCAGCGGGGGTCGAACGACCAAAACACAGGGGTCGCCTAAAGCCATCGGAAAATACATATTTATGATACAATACATTTTAAAATAAAATATGTATTTCTGATGGCTTTAGGCGACCCCAATGTTTTGGTCGTTCGACCCCCGCCGGGGTCGCGACCCACAGGTTGAGAACTGCTGCCCTAGAGTGAAGCTCCATGGGTAGATCATCCCCAGAAAGTTCTTCCTTTCCCCTCTGTCTGTTCCCACCCCAGCTCTGTGCCCCCCCCCCCCATCACCTGTGGCAGCTCCATGCAGGAAGCTCAGGTCTCAGACCCTCCCAGGAGGGTCACCTCACCACGCCCTGCACTTTGTTAGTGCTGACCTGGGTTCTGGCGCTCTCCCTGAACCACTGTGTGACTGAACAGGAGCACTGCCATTCTCTGGGCCTCAGCTTCTCGTCTGAAAAGTAAGGAGACTAGACAAAGTCCTGATGTCCCCCTGCTCTGTTTGTCTCTGGGGGCCGACTTTGATGAGCATTTTCTCATTCTTTTGTTTGAGGGCCTCTCTCTTTCTCTTGCAAACAGAGACTAATGCACACTGACAAGGACTCCATTGGAGCAATCAGAAGATAACTCCAAGCTGCTCCGCATTGTGAGGGTGATGTTCTGCAGCACTGCTAGCCAGGACAAAATCCTCCAGCCTGCATCCTCCATCCACTTCCGCCAGTCTCTGCCCGCTCTGTGCCCAGGAGGCTGACTTGTGGGGAAGGCATCAACAGCCAACCTTGCCCTGACAACAGGAAACCAGGGGAATGGGGTCTCTTCCCCCAGCACCTCCCTGTCTGGTCTCCTTAGGCACCAAAAAGCCGGCTCCTGTTCAGGTCCCTTCAGTTCTATTGGGTCCCAGTCCCCTTATATTTTCTGCCCCTATAAGACTCAGGTGGGAGGAATCTTTGCTGTTTCCAGCCCCGGAGTCTCGCATGATCCCTTGTGGCTTCATTACACCCTGCCTACCCCTCAGTAACGAGTCTCTATTACTAAACTCTCTTGGAATTATCCAATTTGAGAGTGCCACCTGCTTCCTGCCAGGACCCTGCCTTCTGATCCTGCAGTCAAGGGACTGTGAGGAAAACAGAAGGAGAGAGGAGTGTGGAAGGGAACCTCTGAAAACCCTAACTCCCATTTTCACCTTCACTATACTCAAACAATAAAGACCACACATGGAGTAAAGAGACCATCAGTGGTATTTTTCCACATATAATAAATGAGGGATGGCTGGCACTGTGTAATAATTTCTAATTACTAACCTTTGTTTGCTAAAACCCTTCCCAGATTTCACTCCTCTGCAGTTTTCAGTGACACATAGGAAAGTTTGCTTTGCTTTGTGGCAGAGAATGTGCACAGCGAGTGTCATTTTCCCCCATGTCTGGGGTTCCCTTAAATAATCACTCTCTGTCTAATGTCATGGCCGGGAGCAGTGGCTCCTGCCCTGTGTCATCCCATCGCTACAGAAAGGCCGCGGAAAGGGCCAGAGGGACTCTCATTTAACTCATCATCGAGCCAATATTTCTCAAGCCCTCCTCAGTGTATACAACAGTTAATTGAAAAATAAAGTTCAAGAAATAAAATTTTAATGAGGGAATATCTTAAAAAAAATTATGCAACCAATACGCTCCACATCAGTGTCCTGCCAGGAAGTGTTGGAAATGGCAGAGCCCTGTGGCTGGCTTTGTGTATTCCCATGAAAGAGCCAGTGTAGGTGAGGGCTTGGCCAATTATTTGCTCGGCTTCTTTCATATCTCCCAAGGTCGTGTTGCCAAAACCTCATCACTTACCGTATCTCCCCATGTATAAGACACACCAAATTTCAAAAACTTTGGGGTCTAAACTGGGTGTGTCTTATACAGTAATTGTAGATTTTTTTTACTGGCATTTCTCGCTTTTTCACGCTTGTTTTTGTGCTCATTGTTGAAGACAGGAATTCATCATCAGACACAGATGAGGACAAGCTCATGGATGGGAGTTTTGCCAGTGATGAGGAATTGTATGACTTTTATGATGAATAAAACTTGAGTTCAATAACTTTATATGATACTTTTTTTTTTCAAAATTTGGGCCCCCAAATTAAGGTGTGTCTTGTACATGGGGCGTCTTATACATGGGGAAACACGATCATCTGTCTGTTGCCTTCTCTTTCATTTCCTTGTCCCAATGTCCAGTTCCTTCTTTCCTTTTTCTGATACCTACCCATAGGGAGTGACTAAAATATACTAGAAGTGACATCCCTGTGACAGAAGAAAAGGCTTATAGAATAAACCCTTGTTCAGTTGAATTTCATGAAAGACACGTTTTTGTTTCATTTTCAGTCCCCACTGAATATAGGACAGCTCCGGGGTCACACAGGAACTCAGTCCATTCTTACTGAGACACTGATTTATGGAGTGTCCAGTCGTCCTAGTTTGCTCAGAAGGGACTGGTCTGGCCTGGCACTTCCTGCCATCCCGACACAATGGGCGGGTTGGAGAGTCACCGCCAGCAAACTTCTCACCCACTCGGCCTGGTACTGCTATTGTACTGTATGCATTTCAGAAGTCGTAGACAAGGTTCTCTAACAGCAGAGCTTAAGATGGTTTTCTCGGGGAACTGGTTTAACTGAGGGTGGGCTCTCAGGTGACTCCCATTCAGGAGTGGAGGGAAGCAGGTTAGGGGAGGGGTAGGAGCTGGGCAGAGGTCTGGGTCTAGCTGCAGTCTAGGCTCAGGCTGCCCCCACGGGCAGCTCTGGAGCCCGAATGGCAACCCAGGGTTATCCTGCTTGAGGCAACGGTGGGATTTAAGACACCTGTATCAATCAAGCCCTGGGCCATCCCCAGAAGAGGACTTGCCCAGGCATATCTAGGCGAGGCAGTTCTTCACAGAGGACAGTTTCAAGGAGAAGGGAGCAGCTGTAAGCTACTGCCGCCAACACTCACAGAACCTGGGGGACAGGTAAACTGGCCAGTAAAGGGGATCTGGGTGGACACCAATAGCATCCAAAACACCTACCAGGCTCCAGCTTGGCATCTGAGGTACCCTGGACACATTTTGGCAGTCAAGCTGCAGCTTCCTGCCACTTCCCTGAAGCACACTCAGGCCTTACAAGTGTGGTTCTACCTCAGTGGTCTCGTTTGTATTCTTAAAACTGACCTGAGATCCTTCTTGGCTAGGGCCAGATTGACCCCACCAGAATTTGCCAGTTTTTCCTGAAGACTGCACCTTACACTTAATCTCCCAAACCTGGCTGGGTTATGCTTCAAAACTGTAGAAGCGGCCCTGGCTAGTTGGCTCGGTGGTAGAGCGTTGGCCTGGCATGCAGGAGTCCTGGGTTCGATTCCCGGCCAGAGCACATAGGAGAGGCACCTATCTGCTTCTCCACCCCTCCCCCTCTCCTTCCTCTCTGTCTCTCTCTTCCCTTCCTGCAGCCAAGGCTCCATTGGAGCAGGGTTGGCCCGGGCGCTGAGGATGGCTCTATGGCCTCTGCCTCAGGCGCTAGAATGGCTCTGGTTGCAGCAGAGCAATGCTCCAGATGGGCAGAGCATCACTCCCTGGTGGGTATGCCGGGTGGATCCCGGTCGGGCACATGCGGGAGTCTGTCTGACTGCCTCCCCGTTTCCAACTTCAAAAAAATACAAAAAAACCCACAAAAACCGTAGAAGCTGTGGCCCTCTGATCCCTACCTCTACTGGACCATGTAAGTCTCTATAATCCCAAATCACAGCTTCCTGCAGGAGCTCTGTCCATTGGATGGCCACTGGACAGAGGCATGACGTGTCTCAAGGCACTGTGAGTTCTGCCTACAGGCAGCAGGTCAACCTCATGGGGCACGAGATACTCTAACCCTAGTCTTGTTCAACCTGGGTGATAGCTTCAGTTTGCTTCAGAGGTTCTAGCAAGCTTTGCAGCTTGGGCTGTGAAGATGCGAGCAGAGTGAATATCACATGGCTTTTTAAAATGCATTTTTTAAAATACCTAAAACATATGCCTCATGGCCCTTGTGGCAGATGCTATGGATGGCCCGCCTACATCCTCGCAGTCTCCTTCTTTCAAAGGGTTCCTCTCTCCACCACCACGTATCCATGCCAGAACATCTTCTCAAGGTTTTCATTCAAAGCCACAGAAGACTACTCTGTCCCAGCAGGTGGAGGGCTGAAATGCTAGAAATTAACACTCTGGAAAGCAGCTCTGAACCAACAATGAAAGGGAGCTGGTATATAAATACCCCAGCTCCCTCACCTCTCCAGGGTGATCATTCTAGGGTAGGTTTTACACTATTTCCCAGAGTTTCCTATAGGATTAAGTTCCCCCTGCCTGCAGTGGTCTCTGACATGATAACACACTCTTATTGGCTGCTTCCCTTCCTTAGCTTAACTCCTCACCCTAATGGCATTTCTCAAACTTCCTAAATAATCCGCTTGCTATTGAATCCATGTCTCAGGACTGTTCCCTGGGAACAGCTCCTCCAAGGCCAGGTGGAGAAACCAGAATGGAAACTGCCACACATGGGGGCATAACATATTTCCCCATGTATAAGACTCACCTTAATTTTGGGGCCCGAAATTTGGGGAAAAAAAAATGTATTTTTTTTTTCATAAAATTCATACAACTCCTCATCACTGTCAAAACTCCCATCCATTAGCTTGTCCTCATCTGTATCTGATGACAAATCACTGTCTTCATATATTGCCTCGTCCTCAGTTCCATTTATGGCATTTGAAATGCCACAACCACTGTGTAAGATGCACCCAGTTTTTAGACTCCACATTTTTCAAAAAAGGGTGCATCTTATACGTGGAGGAATATGGTATGTAGAGAGCCATGACATCCCTGGGCGCCAGGGTCAGATCCCTTTGTGAGCGCTTTCCACAGCGGTCTCTTCTGTACCGAGTGGCCTGGAGAGGGTGCAGCCAGGCCAAACGTCCTTCCAGAGTTGCAGCCACCCCATTAGGATTCAGAGGTACTCTCCACTTTCTCTAGAGGCTATTTGATCCTGGGAGGTGATGTTAATCAGGGATTTGATCATCCTACAGATGATTACTTGTACATGCTCATTCTTTCCCGGCTCCCTCAGGCTCCTTAACAACATTAGACTGCAATTTGAAGTTTATATAATTTGGTGCCTGATGCACCTTACCACTAGCCCAGAACAATTGAAGTCGTTGGCTTTGCACCAGAGCCACCCATCCGGGACTGCTCCATTCTGAGTGTGTGGCTGCGTCCCGGGCTCAGCACAGGAATGGGAGGTGGGGTGCGGACAGGAAGAGTGACTACTTCAGAGGTCCAGGCCCCGGGTCTATGAAGCTTTACTCTGTGAACACAGGTACTCTGCCACTCTCCTAGGGGATGATCAAGGGGCTGGCTTTGCCACCAAGCCAGGTCAGCTGGCCCTAATGTCCTTGAGCCTGAGCACTATCCCGCTCATCAGTGCCCACCTGTCCACATGCCTACTTGAGCTCTGCCCTCAAATCTCTCACATGCATCATGTCCAAAACTTAATTCCAATCTTACTCCCCAAACCCTTTGCCCACCCAACCCCGTCGCCCCATCTTGGCAAATGGCACCGTCATTCACCTCATCAACCCAGACAGAAACTAGAACTTCATCTTCCAGTCTCTCGTTTCCTTCACCCTCTGACATCCAGTTCCCTAAGAAATCCAAAAATATTTCAGTCCATCATCTGCTTCGTTCTCCAGACACCATATTCTCCAGACAAAGTACCATCATTCTGCTCTGATGCATTCCAAGAGCCTTCCAAATGATTTCCCTGCTTCCATACTTACCTGTATCCAGACTATCCACTACAGAGCAGCCAGAGAGATCTTTCAAAAATGTCAATCAGATCATACCTCTCCCCCACTTAATGTTCTCCACTGCACTGAGAGCAATAGTCTATAAGGTCCTATGTGACCAGCCCTTGCTTAATGCTTCAACATTATCTCAAGCCAATTCCTGGCCTTCCTTACTGCCCTCCAGCCACATTTGCCTGCTTGTGACAGATAACACAGTCTCTCCCACCTCAAGGTCTTGGTAGGTGCTGGTCCCTCTGCCTGAAACACTTTTCCATGGCTCTTCGTTTGGCTGTTTCCTTTTTTTTCTTTAGTGCTCAATTTATAGGAGCCACCTCTAGTCATGTTATCTGAAGCATGTTCCTCTTCACATTTGATTGATTTCATGTCATCATATTTATATATTTTATAGCATTTATCACAGCCTATAATCTTTTGATTGTGACATCTATCTAACATTACCGGGCTGTGACCCTTGAGGCAGCAGGGACCATGCCAACTCACATCCCCAGGGATCAACACAGTGGCTGGCACACTGTAGGTGACTGCACTGGTATTCTGTCACTGTGAAACAAAATACCACAGATTTAGCAGCTTAAAACAAAACAAACTGATTATTTCCTTTTCGATAGGTCTAAGTTCAGTTATGGTGTGGCGGGATCCCCTGCGCAGGGTGTCACCAGGCTGAAATCGGTGTCGGCCAGAGCTCTAGCTCTCATCTTGGTCTCAGGGTCCCCTCCTAGCTTCACTGGCTGTCGGCACAATTCCTTTCCTTGCAGTTGTAGGGAAAACTGAAATCCATGTTTTCCTGCTACTGTCAGCTGGGGCCGCTCTCAGCAATGAGAGGCCACCTGCAGTTCCCTGCTGAGTCCCCCACAGGCAGTTCCCAGCATAGATGTCTGCTGTCCTTCAGGCCACCAGAGCCCAAGTCTCTGATTTTCTTCTCTGCAACCAACCAGAGGAAACTGCTTTCAAAGGACTCATGTGATTAAGTCAGGCCCACCAAACTTATTGGACCTTAATTATATCAGCAAAGTCCCTTCACAGCAGTACCCAGATGAGTGTTTGATTTAATAACTGGAAGAAGTGCGTGTGCACCAGAGGCCAGGAGTCTTGAGGCTCCATCTTAAAATTCAGCCTACACAGTGATCCATAAATATTTGCTGAATGAAGAAAACAGATCTCCTTCTGGCCACCTATTTGTATAAGCAGTTCATACAGACCTATGTGAGTCCATTTTTAGGAAAAAGACAGGCAATTAGAAAAATAAAGCCTAGTGGGCTGTAACAGAATGGAGAAGGACTCATTGAACTTGGAACTAGGAAATGTAGACTTGAGCCCCAACTCTGCCACCAGTTTGCAGAGAGAACTTTGGTGATTCACTATCGGCTCTGATCATCAATTCCTTCATCTCTAAAATGAGCAGAACACACCTAGGTCATAGAATGAAAGAAGGTTTACTCCCTCCATTCATCCACCCACCCATTTATCCATTTCCCATTTCTCTCTCTCTCTCTCTCTTCTTTCTAACCTCCTTCCCTTCCTCTCTCCCCAATAATGGGAGAAGCCCCTGGCATAATGTAGAAGCCCCAAAACTGGGAACTGGGAGGATGGGATTTGCTTTTCCTACCACGCAGAATTCGGGAGTTCGGTGAATAGTGGGAAATCACCCACTGATGGACTGATGTGTCACAGGAATGCAGCGTACATAGGTCCATAGGGCAGCAGTTGGGCACCTAAGATGATAGAAACTCATTCCAGAAAGATTAAACAACAATCTTGAATGTTCTTTCCAGAGAAAATACAATCACTTCAGCCAATATCTTAGCCTCATGCCTGAGCAGCCCTGGTCAGGAGCACTCAGCAAACAACTTTGTTTTCTTTCATTCTCTGCATTAGTTCTCATGTTTAAGCTAAATGAAATCTGACAACACAGACAAGCTCGCAGACACATTCAGTCCATGAGACTTAGCCAGAAACCTCTTTCAACGCAAGTAATAATATTCCTTTCTTCAGTGTCTAAGCACCTTAGCACAGATACAGGGAGTCAATGTTGCTGCTGCACAGCCTGGCATTAAAATCTGCTATGTTGCTGGAATTTTCTGTTGCATCAGTAAGTGTTGATTGGTGACAAGTTAATTCCTTCCCAGTGTCTGGGTAGAGAATCCTCTCTCCACCTTCTGATCTCATCAGCAGGCTCCTTTGATCAATTCCCCTCTGAGACCCTGGTCAGGAGACTCTGCCAAAGCCCGCTGGAAGCCTCGTCCTCACCACTCACCCTGCTGGAGACACTTTTTAGTTTCTATTTGGCTCAGAACCCATGTAAATGCTGAGCCCTGATCTAATTTCTAATTCATTTCTGTCACCCCGTCAAATTCACCCAGTGAGAGAGGATTTAAAGATTTAGGTTTATAAAGTTCTAATTCATACTCTTTTCCCCAGATGAGAGAAACACGAGACCTAGGATGGTTTCCCCTGGGTTTCATTCGGCTTTGAAATGCTGTGGTTACTCACTCCCGCCACAAGCACTGACCACAGGGACCACAAGCAGACTCCACGACCATCTGTCAGGGTTGCAGGTCACAGCCAGTGTAAGAAAGGGAGGTGACGCAGAGGGAAAGAACTGGGCAAGACAGGAGAGCCCCGGTGAGCTGTGGCGCATCCAAACCACAGCCACCCACACCCAGGGCTGGTTCACCTGAAGCCTGAGCTCCTGTCTCAGTCGCCTGCTTCCTCCCTTGCCTCCTCCCTTACCTCCTGCCCTGGGAGAAGTCCAGCGAGATGAGCCAATGGGACTGACACGCTGCTGTAAGTGAGTCTCTCACGACCTGTGTTCTTTCAGCCCGGTCAGCTTTCTGGGCGCTGGCCACCCCCCCCCACTATCAGCCCAACATAGGGTGCTTGATGCAAGTTGCTCCCAAGGTCTCAAGATGCAGGAACATGACCAAGAATGGCATCCAAGTCCACGACCATCCTGCTCACTGATGTGACATTGTCGTGGCTTCCTTCTGTTCCTCTCTCCCCAAAATTCTACTTACATTTTGAGCTCCTGAGATAGGAGCTTCTAAAAACAACTAGAAATGAGGCAGCTTATTTCTACATCTGTGTCAAATGAGGGCCTGCTGTCATCCCCAACTAAAGCTCATCAGAGGCAGGAACTCTGTCTGGTTCACCGCTGCCTCCCCAGCACAGCGCTTAGAACTTGGTACTTGGTTTGTTGAATGAATGCATGTGAATGACTGTAAGAGCCGAGGAGGAATGAGCCCCTGTGGGCCAGAGCAGACAAGAGTGGCAGTCCCTAGGGGGGAAATGGAGTTTTCCCCCAATTTAGGGCTCCTAAGGGTAGATTAGGACCCTGGTAAAATAAAAAATGAAAACCTGCCGTCCCCACCCCCACCCCCACCCTATCACCATAGTGAGTGAGATTTCCATTGATATGCAACATAGGTGGGTCCACACTGGCTGTTGGACCCTTAGGCTCCTGTCATTTGTACTGTCTTCCCCACCCGCAGTGCTGTCTCCTGACACCAGACCAGGGACATGCTGGTCTCCTGAGAGCTCTGAAAGCTAATTTGCAGGACAGATCCAGGCAGCAGTGGAGGTGGCTGCAGGCTCCAACTCTTGTCCCCACACACCTCTTTGTGTTAAGCACTTGGGCCCTGGAGCTGCTGGGGACACCTGCTCTACTGTGTGGCTGGGGACAGCCTTGCTGACATCACCCCCACCAGAAGGCATTCCGTACTCCAAATATCTGCTCTCCATAGGAAGTATCTGGTTTGTTGGGTTTCACTGTCTGGGAAAGCAGAGGAGGGCTCGGCTTACCAGCAGTGCCCGCACTCAGCTCTGTTTCCATCCTTAGCACCGGGTTGTCTTTTTAAGCTGCTGAGCAAGATAGGCTGGGAGCCAAGAGTGAAGAAGGGGATGGCTTCTGCCAGCTGCACTACGGGCTATGTCCCTGGCCTTTTCCAGGGACAGTTTGATGCCCAGCTGCTGACTGCGGGACCTCTCACCTGAGGGCAAGAGATACCTCTCCTGATTTCCTCCCACTCGCCCGCTCAGTGCTTTTGCCCTGGGACTGTCCCCTTCGAGGGATGGTCACACTGCTGACCAGAGGAGAGGCCTTTTGTATTTCATTCCTGTAAGCTTTGTTAATCAAATACTGTCACCCTGACTGGTACCTAAAGCAAAATGACCCAATGCCCCTGGCTGTAGACTGCTTACAGGGAGTTCATGAGCAAAAAAAAAAAAAAAAAAAAAAAAAAAAAAAAAAAAAAAAAAAAAATCCCTTACAGGGACTATTCTTGGTTAGCAGGGAAATGTGTTGGGAGCTCCTGATTCTCTAAGTCAGTTTCCTTTTTTGGTAAAGGAACCCAAAAGAGGTTTTGAACTACCCACACTATTACCAGACTCAGGCAGGCGTGGGCATCCCAATGTTGGGACCTCAGCAGAGTGGCAGGTGAGGACAGAGAAGAGGCTGGTAAGAAGCAGGTCTGGAGCTGGAGAAGTTGAGCTCTGGGGTAGTCCACAAAGAGGCAGTATCCCCATGGCCAGGCACACCCAGGCATCACTGAGTAAGAATGCTCATTTCAGGGGAAGGGAACTATCAGTGGGAAGTCCCATCCCTCAGGATGCAGAAAAGCAAGAGGATCAAACCAGAGAGAGAGAGAGAGGCCCCTGCTTGGTGGTACAGGGAGTAGAGCTCAGCCTCTCAAAGAAGAGGATGAATGGTGAGCTAGGGCCCAGTGTCAGGGACACCTGTAGGGGTGTGGGGGTACGGCTGCATCCTAGCGGGGAACTGAGGATTGGTGGAGAACAGAGGCAGAAGGCCCAGTGTAGGACCAACTCAGAGAAGGTTGAGGAAGACTGGGGCTTGGAGGACAGCAGGTGTAGGGAACACACCCCAGGCTTCAGCAGCTCTGTTAAGGCCAGGCTCCCCACCAGCAGATAGAGACCACTGCTTTTCTCTGCAGAGGTCAGGGCTGGCCGGGTGACAAGCATATGGCACCTTGATATGTGTCACAGAAAGGCACCTCTTCTGGGACCCTCAGTTACAAAAAGGCACTTCTGAGGCTCATATCAGTATGCATGGTTTAGCGAATGGAAAGCATGTGCTCAGTTTTATTCCCCAAGTGCTCCTTGTCTGAGTGCCCTGGTGAAGGGCACAGCCTGCAGAACCGTGGAAGGTGTGCTCAGAAGCTGACACCACTGAATCTATCAGCAATGTTTATCTGACTTCCTTCCACCACACAGTCACAGGCTGATAATGCAGGGTCCAGTCCTAGGGTCAGGGCTTAAGTCAGCGGGGAGGGCTAAGCATTTGCCACCAGGACCAGCCTGGAGTTCAAGAGAATGCTGCCGGACAACACCCATTACATCAATATGTGGCTGTGGCCAAGAGTAACTCGCAGGCTGGCCATGGATGATGAATTTGGCAGGTAGAGGCAGCCCCAGCAGTAAGGAACAAAGGTAAGAGTCTCCAGGACTCCCGCAGAATTCAGTTTGGCTGCCTCCACCCCAAGGCTGCTGGGTACCCACTCCCAGTCCTGTGGGTGGTTGCACTGGTCAAAGAAATAGCAGTAGGTGGTGACAAAAAGCCTTCAGCTGAGCAGCCTGAGAGCCCACATGCCTGGCTGTGTAAACAACTTTAAGCTGCCTAAGCCTTGGTTGTAATTAAATTAGCTATATGGGCTTCTTTAAGCTCCATAAAGCACAATACTGTCTGACCATTCTTTTCCTTTTTTTTTTTTTTTTTTTTTTTTTGCAATCATTCCAGCTGCATGCAAAGCTGTTAGTATTTTTACAGCCTGGAATGTATATATCTTGTGTAGGACAGCATCTTTGAAACCTTAAACAATGATTAGACAGACTCTGGGCCAAGGGATGATGATGGTTTTGCAGAGGCTTGTGGGGGAGGGGCGCTCAGCAGCTGGTGACAAGCAATCTGATCCTACTTCGTCACTACACTGTGATTTTTTCTTACCAACAATTAAAAATAACAATGATTCACGTGGTGCAATTACTTGTCATTCCTTAGGATTGTGAGGGTGGCCCCAGGTAGTGGTAGAGGAGGCTGGTCCACTGTCAGTGGGGGCTTGCATGCACACGGCTGCTCACACAGCCTAGTGCTACAGACTGTGTGCTCCAAAACTCCTATGTCAAGTCCTAATCCCGGGCGAGCTCACATTTGGAGCTGGGGCCTTTGAGAGGTAATTAAGGTTAATTGAGGTCATGAGGGTAGAGCCCCCACGATGGGATTAGTGCACTGGAACCCGCTCTCCCTCTCCACGCCCACACGTTGAGGAAAGGCCATGTGAGGACACGGAGAAGGCAGCTGTCCACATGCCAGGAAGCAGGCTTGCATCAGACACCGAATCTGCTGGCACCTTGATCTGGGACTTCCCAGCCCCGGAACCTGTGAAGTTCAGCCATCCAGACTATAGTATTTTGTTACAGCAGCCCAAATGAACTAAGTCACTAAATGCTTGATCACACTGCATACATGCATACTCACAGGTTCATATTCACTCTGACACACATGTCCAGATGCTCATTCATACACAGGATCCTCAAGTTACAACACAGTTCTGTTCCTATAACAGTGACCTAACCCGATTTTTGGTGTAAGTTGAAACACACCCTCACCTAAGTCACTTACCTATCCTAACAGAGTTGTAAAATCCTAATCTAGAACATAAAGACACACGAAGCCACAGCAACAGGAAAGGGACATAAACATACTGTACTGTACACTGTGCTGCATATTCTCCTACCGCGCGCAGCCAAACTAGTTCGCTCGTGTAGTCTGTAAGCACAATGCTAACGGTGTAGGCCCAAACACTTACATCTCAATTATTTTTTATTTGTTTATTTAATTTTTTTTTACAAAGACAGAGAGAGAGTCAGAGAGAGGGATAGACAGGGATAGACAGACAAGAACGGAGAGATGAGAAGCATCAATCATTAGTTTTTCACCGCGCATTGCAACACCTTAATTTTCATTGATTGCCTTCTCATACATGCCTTGACCGCAGGCCTGCAGCAGACTGAGTAACCCTTTCCTCGAGCCAGCGACCTTGGGCACAAGCTGGTAAGCTTTTGCTCAAACCAGATGAGCCCACGCTCAAGCTGGTCACCTCGGGGTCTCGAACCTGGGTCCTCCACATCCCAGTCCAACGCTCTATCCACTGCGCCACTGCCCGGTCAGGCAATGGGAGTGAGCATAGTAGTGAACTTGAAATGTAGTATGTTGAGACTGTTGTAACCGGAGGACCCCCTGCACTCCTGCATCCATATGCACACACACAAGCATACCAACTTCTGTTTCAAAGGAAAGAGGAAGCTGCCCCCCCTCGCAAGATAACCTATGGCATGGCTGCCAAGTCGTCAGTTTCCTCTCTACTCCAACACAAGCCTGGAAGCCTCTGTGCCATGCTTCTTATTTGACCCACATTAAAGCTCCAGCTGAGGAAACAGCCACACCCTTCTCTTAAGTTCCTTCTTCATTTTCCTCTCTATTGTCCCTGCTGCCCAACATCACTTTCTCCCTAGAGTGGATGGAGGAAAGAGAATGAGGACAAAATTCAAATAAGTCTTTTGGACTCACAGACCCGCCATGCACCAAAGACAGCCTTGTTTAGCAGCCAAGGACGTAGGCTCTGAAACCAGACAACTGTCTATGGCCATACCACCCTGAACGCGCCCAATCTCATCTGAAACCAGACAACCTAGGTTCAAATCCCACTTCTGTGTGACTCTGGACAAGTTCCTAACTCCTCTGCGCTTTCTTTCTTGTTATATAAAATGGCATTGTGATGGTTCTTACTATTGTCACAGAGCGCTAAGTAATTTCTATGAAGTACTTAGAATTGTCTCTGACACACGCTAAGTGCTTGTTGAGTGGGCTGTCTTATTAGGATTCTGACTTGGGAGCACTGGGAATCAGTCTGGTCTGAGGCCCAGGTCTGGAAAAGTAGGGGTCAAACTACAACCCTGGGCAGGGGCAGCCTACTAGGCAGTGGTTTCAGCCAGGGGTCTGCCAGCCTGGGGAACCCCCTCTGGCCACGCCTGCCTGCGGCCCTGCATTAAAGTTCCGTAGATCCAGGACCTGTACCCAAGAGCGGAATGGGGAAGCCAGCCCAAGCGGGGACCCCAGGACACAGGCGCACCTTTTAATGTGTGTGTGGATCATACTGGCTCTGATTTGCCCTCCTCACGAAGCAATGGGGTGGCTAGTCACCAGGGGACATCCACACAGGACTGAACTCCTGTCTGACCTCACACTGCCCAGGCTCCCAGAAGTGTGATAAGTAGCAGAGACATGGGGTCCAGGGCCAGAGGACCCTAGTTTGAATTCTTCTCTCATCACTTCTGGGCTATGTGACCTTGAGCCTTGGTCACTTTAAATTTTTTTTTTATATTATTTTAACTTATCAGAGATAGCTTCTTCATCTATGAAATGAAGATGTTAACCACATCCATTTCCCTGTTCTCTTGTCAACAAAATTCACTTAGTGACTACTATGTGCTGGGCACTAGCTGGCAGTGGGACACTGAGAAGCCCAGCACTGTGTTCCTCTCACACTGGTCACCTTAGCTAATCTCACTGTGATTTCGTGAGTAATGACGAGTTCAAAGACTGTGAGAGGGAGAGAGCCAAGGCACGTGGATGCACTCCCTGGTCCAGCTGGCAGAGGCGCAGTGCAGACTGAGGGGAGACTTTCTGAAGCACCTGAGTGGGCCCTGAAGCCTGCAGCTGGGCAAGGGGGTGGGAGTGTGGGAGGGCGGCCATTCCCAGAAAGGGGCAAGGTAGAGCAAATGCTCTTGATCCACTGTAACCCAACCCGGCTGCCTTACCATGGGTTACCACGTCCACTGGATGGAGCAGGGACACAGTAGTAAGTGGGAATCAGGAGACTCAAGGTCCCATCTCGGCTCTGCTGCTCACACACTTGTGCCCTGGCAAGTCTCTGACAGATGTAACTCTTCAGTTTCCCCTCAAGAGCCAGCTGGGGCTTGACCGGCAGTCCGTCTGCCTCTCTGACACCGTGGTGGGGGAGGGGCAGCTCTGTTCTGACTGTCTCTCAAGGCCTGTCTGGTTCTATGCCTCCTCTTGCCAAAAGATGTGGAAGGCTACAAGGAAAGGAGGCCAGCGAGAAGGGGGATCCATAAGCAAAGACTATGGGTAGCCCAGGAGAGAGAGCACATACCCAGCTTCTGGTATGTGAGTGCTGGACACTGGCCATTCTCTGGATGAAAGGCCGCAGAAGAGGTCAAACCTCAAGCCGGTTTAGGTTGGGCATCGCCGCCAACCCAGAGCAGATCGCAGTCGTCAGGGAATGAGGTTCTTAAAAGAGTATTTGATATCGCCATTGTTTTGATGTACTTTTAGTCACAAAATTCATATTCATTTTGAAATTTCAGGTAGTATAAGAGAAGAGTGTATGATTTTTAAGTTTATCAAAAGAGGATATGAGGTTTAAAAGGAAACAGAAACTGAGTTCAGAGAAAAACACTTTGGAAGTGGGAGTGGCTAGATTGAGGGCTACGGTGACTCTGGGACAGCTGACGAAGGAGCCTGAAAGGGCTCACTTCACTGAGTACCTGCTCTGGGCCAATGGGCTGGGACACCTGCGTCACACTGAATGGGGAACTGCTTAGCCCTGTGCCAAAGGACTTGGCACAAAATATGTGGCTGTCAAAAACCTGTTGAGGAATTAAATAAATAAATGAATGAATGAACAAGTAAATAAATGCCAAGAATCAAAGACAGAGAGATGACTATCAGCTGCAAATCCTGGTACTTCCCCGCCTCTGGAGGTCTGTAAAGGTTGAATCACTCAGCCCCAGCTAAAGACATTAGCCCGCTGGGAGTCACTTAAAAGCATGGTAATTAAAACCAGGAGGCTCTGAGCTGGGTTCCTACCATTTCCTTGAGATAACAAAGAGGAGGATCCCGGGAGGGGAAGCTCTGCCTCAGAGTTTCAAAGAGGACAGGGCAAGGCTGCCATTGTGGTGAATGCCTGCTGAGGTTGGACGGCACAGAAGGAGGAAGCTCGGGGTGGCATCTGACTCCGTGTATAGGTCCCCAGAGAAGTTCACCCTCCTGCTCTGTATTCCACCCACCACTCCTGCCATCTCCCTGGGATACAGCAGGGAGGTCCCAGGGCCCCACCCCAGGAAGAAACACTCCTGTACCTTGAGGCTAGCCCTTGGGGGCCTACGGGCCTGCTGTCCCTCAGCTGCAGTACAGACGGAGGACAACAATGAGAACGTTCCACTGCATCAGAATGCTCTGGGAAGCTTATTAAAATGCAGGTGCCTAGCCATCGCCTCCGACCTACAGAATCAAAACTTATTCATTCTTTTCTTTAAATTTATTTTTTGACACTTACAAGTGCCAAGTACTATTCTAGGTGCTGGAGATACAGCAATGAACAAAAACAAATCTCCCTTTCCTCATGGAACTTACATACTAGTAAAGAGAAAATATCTAAATAAATAAGGGAAGTGATCAAGTGAGTACAGTGGATCAGATGGTAATGGGGGTTGTAAGGGAAAAGAAGCAGGGAAGGGATGAGAAACAATGGCTGTAAGGGCTGCCATTTAAAATAGAGTGACAAGTCCCATTTGAACAAAGGCCTGAAGAGGCAAAGGGGTAAGCTGTGCAGCTATCAGGGAGCAGGAGCATTCCCAGCAGAGAGAACAGCAAATGAAAATGTCCTGAGGCAAGAATGTGGCTGATCTGAATCTCCACATTTTTTAGTCCAGCTCAAACACTCAAGTCTGAGATCACGGTAGCACGGTGTCAACATCCCGTACAGGAGTCAGTCCCTGAAAGAAGGAAGATTGTTTAGGAAATTGCTTAAAAGGCAGAGAACAGGGACTCAGACTCCTACACAAGAACCATCTGCAGAGCCTGCAGCCTTGGTTTCCGAGGAAGAGAGCTAGAAGCCCAAAGGGCTTGGGGGAAGAAATCCGTCATCAACAGTCCTTTTCCTGTGTTTATGGAAACGCAGCCTAACCCCTGCAGAAGAGGTGACTCGGCACCAGGACACACGGAACCTGTGACAAACGCCTGGGAAGGAAGGCTTAGCAAGGAAGACATTCCGAAAGCTCCACACTCTCCATTCATTTCCAGTTTTAAACAACCGTCCCTTCCATCCTTCATTATCTCATTCAAGCCTCCAAACAATCCCCAAGGCAGGAATCATACATTGCAATTTTATAGATAAGGGAACCAGGGATCGCAGAGGTTAAGAAGGTACAGCTAGGAAGAAGCTAGAAAGAGCTGGAACCGAAAAGCTGGCTGAATGCCAAATTCCGCAGTCTTCCCACCAGAGAGCAGGTTCAAGGAAGAGAGAAAAACAAGGGCTCCCTTTAAGCCGTGGTTACATGCCAACTGCTGTTGTTATTTTTATTATTGTCTTTTTTTAAAATTTTTATTGATTTTAATTTATTGTGTTTACATAGATTAAAGTGTCCCACTGAGTACATCCCCCTACCCCCATGTGTCCCTTGATATCCCTTTTGCCCCCTCCCCCCAATGCCTTCCCCCCTTCCCTCCAGGATTTGCTTTTCTGCTCTCTATAACTCTGTGTTACATATATATAATTTCACCAATCTCTTTCCCTTCTCTGATCCCATCCTCTCATCCCCTTTCCCTCTGGTCCCTTTGATCCACCTCTGCCTCTATTCTGTTCCTCAGTTCACATTGTTCATTAGATTCCTCATATGAGGTCATATGATATTATTATTGTCATTTTAACTCACTCTTAGGACCTTGCAACCTACGTAGCACTTTCACTCCCATTACCTCTGTTATCCTCAGTGACTATGGGACAGACCAGGCAGGACAGGGCAGGGCCAGATGTCCGCACACGACACATAAGAAAAAAAAAGAAAAAAAAAAAGGCAAAAGACTAACAACTAGGAAGTGGCCAAACTGAGACCAGAAACCAAGTCCTAGTATGTTTCATCCCTATTTTACATGTATTTGCATGACTCCCTGATGACAGGGGCTTGATCTGCTCCATCATGCCCTGTATGCCCTTGGCCCAGGCCGGACAGGCTGTAAATGTTTGTTGAGCTGGGCTGAGCCGGCCTGATGTGAGATCAGTAGAAGCCCTGTGCTGAGTGAGGTGACGCCCAGGAGACGCAGGCCCCACATGGAGCCTGCCCAGGGTGTGGTCAGGGCTGTCCTGCTCCCAGTGTGGCTGGACTGCTCTCAAGAACCCTGTAGCCCTCTTTTAAGGCTGGAGACGGCTCACTTCCTCCAAGAGCCACAGTCTCACGTGTCTCTTCCTCCCCTCTTGAGAGCTTAGCTCAGGCTGCTCTCAGGGAGCCCCATTACTGGTCACCTCCCAGTCCCATTCCACACACTGGGAGGGGCACTCCAGCTGGCATCAGAACCCTTCCCACCATGCCCTCCACGCACCCAGGGTCCTGCAAACTAAAGGGTGCTACTGCTCTGCCAACCTCTCAGCACCCATTGCTATATGGCTCCCTGCCTCCAGCTACCTCCCTATTCACCCATCTGATCTTCCTGAGGGGGAGAAAGACGGACCCTTTCTTCCTAGAGGCAACCCTGGCTTCTGTGCCCGGACCCCACCTTGTCTCCCCTCGCAGGCCCTGCTCCTCCCTTGGCCTCAAGGGACTCAGGTACCACCATCCCAGACCAATGGCCTCACCTGGATTTTTGCAAAGTTTTCCAAGCAACTCTAATGTGCAGTCAGGGCCTTGAGGACAACCTGCCTTTCAAACAAGAGAGAAATACACACAATACAGTACAGCGGAGTGCAGTACAATGCAGCTCAGTAACAGACCGAACTACTCCAGGAAATAGCAAACTTCACATTTGTAAGGACAACTATTGTTTCTTAAAAGTTTCGTTTCAATTGTGTATGCATGTGTATGGGTGTGAGTGGGCATGTCATCCTGGGTCATGAGAGAGATTTTTTTTTTTCTGCTACAGATTGTGGTTAAATTTTTTAAAAATGTGTGTGTGTGGAAAACCAGTTCCTGCCTTAGCTCCAAGTCTCTCACAGTCACAATCCCTGGCAGAAAAATCCACCTCCATGCCTGCCCTTCTTCTCCGGGCTTCCGCAGCCCCATCCCAATACTGAAAGGCTTCTTGCTGAGGTTTCCACCAGCTTGTTCCCAGACTGTGTCCTCCCACCTGTCTGTAGGTTCATTCACACAGATGCCTCTCCTTCCTGAAATGCTCTCTGTCCGTGGAGCGTGCGTCGTCCTCCCGTTTTCCCTGCCGTTTCTTCTCTGTCTCTCACATTAACCCTCTTCCTGCCGACTTCTCCACGTCTCACGCTCAGTATTCTCTCAACTTCTACTTCTCCTTCCTCTCTCTTCTCTTTGTGCCACCCTCTCCTCTCGCTCAATGGCTTCAATTACTCTGTGTGCAAGGCTCCAAATCCATGAGCCCACGTCTTCCTCTCGCACTCCAGCTGTCGGTAGGCTATCTGTGCGGCAGCCTCCTGGAAATGAAGGCGGGGCAGCGGAGCGGTGGCACTGACCAAGTCAGGCGGGTGAGGCCAGCGAGGAAACATCATCACCCCCCTTCTCAGAGGAAGAAACTGAGACTCAGAGGTTGAGCGATGTTCCTGTGGTCACCCATCTACGGGAGAGAGGGTTCTAGAACCCAAGACTTTGGACTTCAGTCCAGACGTCTTTCTCTTTGCACCAGGCACTGAAACACAACACGTGCAAAAGCAAAGCTACATCTTATTCATTAAACCAGAGGATCTCAGCCAGAGCTGTGCAGCGGAATCATTAAGGATTCCTTTTTTAACAGGTGGCGAGATTCCACCTCCAACTTACTGAACCAGACTGTTCTGAAAGAGGCTTTAGTTTGTTTCAGCTTTATAATTTGAAGTAACTATAGATTCACAGGGGGAACACAGAAATGTACGTGCACCCTTCGCCAGCCTCCCCCAGTATTAACATCTGACACAACTACAGCACAATATCTAAACGAGGACATTGAAGTTGTTCAGATCTCTCTCTCAGCAGATCTCTGTTCATATTGTGTCATGTGTGGCTTTGAGTAACCCCCACCACAGTCAAGCTACTGAACTGTGCCATTGCCACAATGACTCCCTAAGGATCTGGGTTTGCAAGTTCCCCATCTCTGATGAAAAACCGCTGCACGATCCTACTGCCCTGCCTGCCCCTCTCTCCTGGGAACGCAACACCATCCTCTGAGTCAGCCTGGCTTGAAACTGAGTCTGTTTGGCCCAGCTGCCTAGGACCTATTTAGTTAAGAGATCCATAGACGCTTCCCTCCTGAAATCTCTCAGGCCCACATCTTGCCCCCAACCCCCATCCACAACTACTCCAGGCCCCGTGATTTCTTGACTGTGTTGCTGCAGTTGCCCTCTCATCCAGTTCCCTTCTTCTAGATGTTGCTTTGCCTCAACCAGCATCATCAACCGCAGACAAAGCTCTGCACTGCCCCGTTAGGACTGCATCACTCCTCTCACCAAAAACTTGCAATGATCATTGCCCTTTATAAAATGAAGTCCAACTCTTTAGATTCGAATATGAAATCCTCTATATCTGGCTTACTTTCTGTATCCAAATTTCTCAAACTCAGTATCAGCATTTCCCCTTTTCTTCCCGTAAGGATTGAAGACCGAAGGAATTCTTACTGCCATGATGAGGTTCTCACTATGGGGGAGAAACAGAAGACTCCAAGGTTTCCTTCTTCCTAGTACTCCATTCTCTGCTCTCTCTTGTGATGTGAGGAGGTGCAGCAGGATGAGGGCTGGGGTGCTCACCTTGGAAGGATGGCTTTCCCATCCCTTGCCTTAAAGGTAAGAGGTGACGGGGACAACATGCCTGGGTGGACTGAGGTAGGGCGGATGGGTAGGCTCTGCTCCTGTGAGCCAGAGCCACTGGGAAATGGAGCTTTTTTTTTATAATTATTTTTATTTATTTATTCATTTTAGAGGGGGGAGAGAGAGAGAGAGAGAAAGGAGGGGGGAGAGAGAGAGAGAGAGAGAGAGAGAGAGAGAGAGAGAGAGAAGGGGGGCAGGAGCAGGAAGCATCAACTCCCATATGTGCCTTGACCGGGTAAGCCCAGGGTTTCAAACCAGTGACCTCAGCCTTCTAGGTCAATGCTTTATCCACTGCACCACCACAGGTCAGGCAGAACGGAGCTTCTCTAAGCATCCATTCCTCAGACCCAAGCAAGGTGATGGTGAGTAGCTGCTGAAGATGTGGAAGCCAGTCCCCTTCCCGTCACCCTCAGAATAGATGATCCCCTTTCACACAGTGCCACTTATTTGCTGCCATCTTTTGATGCCTTTTTTTTCTTTACATCCATGAATAATGAGAGTCAAGTGATTCATAAGCACTGCCCTTCAGAAAGCTCTAAAATCTGCTTCACAGAGCTGTTCATACACTACTTGTTATGCGATGATTAAAAAAAAAAAGAGGCACTGGGTATGTACCCCTAAAACTCAGAAACATTGATATGTGAAGACACATGCAGCCCCATGTTCATTGCAGCATTGTTCACAGTGGCCAAGACATGGAAACAACCAAAAAGCCCTTCAATAGAAGACTGGATAAAGAAGATATGGCACGGCCCTGGCCCGTTGGCTCAGTGGTAGAGCGTCAGCCTGGCATGCAGGAGTCCCAGGTTCGATTTCCGGCCAGGGCACACAGGAGAAGCGCCCATCTGCTTCTCCACCCCTCCCCCTCTCCTTCCTCTTTGTCTCTCTCTTCCCCTCCTACAGCCAAGGCTCCATTGGAGCAAAGATGGCCCAGACACTGGGGATGGCTCCATGGCCTCTGCCTCAGGTGCTAGAGTGGCTCTGGTCACAGCAGAGCGACGCCCCGGATGGGCAGAGCATCGCTCCCTGGTGGGCGTGCCGGGTGGATCCCGGTCGGGCGCATGCGGGAGTCTGTCTCCCCGTTTCCAGCTTCAGAAAAATTAAAAAAAAAAAAAAAAAAGAAGATATGGCACATATACACTATGGAATACTACTCAGCCATAAGAAATGATGACACTGGATCATTTACAAGAAAATGGTGGATCTTGATAACATTATACGGAGTGAAATAAGTAAATCAGAAAAAAAACAAGAACTGCAGGATTCCATACATTGGTGGGACATAAAAACGAGACTAAGAGACATGGACAAGAGTGTGGTGGTTGGGGGGGGGGGAGGAGAGAGGAAGGGGAGGGGCATCAAGAAAACTAGATAGAAAGTGACGGAGGACAATCTGACTTTGGGTGATGGATATGCAACATAATTGATCAACAAGATAACCTGGACATGTTTTCTTTGAACATATGTACCCTGATTTATTGATGTCACCCTAGTAAAATTAATAATAAAAAAAAAGAGGTCCTGGCTGGTTTGCTCAGTGGTAGAGCATCAGCCTGGCATTTGAATGTCCCAGGTTCAAGCCCCAATTAAGGCACACAGGAGAAGCTTTCCTCTGCTTCTCCATTCCTCCCCCTTCTCTCTTACTCTCTGTCTTCCCCTCCCACAGCCATGGCTAGATTGGTTCGAGCACATTGGCCATGAGCCCCAAGGAGGACTCCATTCAGCCTGCACCTCAGGTATTAAAAATAGCTCGGTTGCAAGCATGGCCCCAGACGGGCAGAACGTCGGACCCAGACGGGGACTGCCGGGTAGATACCAGTTGGGGTGCATGAAGGAGTCTCTCAGTCTCCCCTCCTTTCACTTGGAGAAGAAAAAATTTGCTTATTGAGATTAAGTATGTTTCAATGATCTGATATATTTCAGCTTTAATTGATAACAAAATGCAAATTGCCCATCTGAACTTCTCATTACAGCAACAGAAATTTACTACCTGACACCAGAGAAAGTATTAAAGATAATAACACAAACCCAGTGAAACTACGGTCCCATGACCCAGCAATCTATTTTTTAAAATCATGCATGATCTGAAGCATATCCATACTAACAGTCCTCAAGAGCACTGGATTTAAACTGCCTTAATGTATCGTTTCTAGGTTTGGAGAATATTATGATTGTGGTACACAGATGTGGGGGGAATCAGAGGCCATGGACTATGCACCAAGGGAAGAGGTAGCCTGTAGTGACTAGAGTAGGGGAGATGGTGACATGAAGGCTTCAATAAGCATTTGCAGGCCACCCAGGGCTTTGTTAGGGCCAGACGGAACAGGAAACAGGGGATCCAGCAAAGAGGCTAGCAGTTCAACAGTCCCATTGCTGTTGATGGGTTACATATCCACTGCCATCCCCACCATCCACACTACATGACCTCTGCTACCACCAGCACCAACTCTTCCACCATTGTCACCACTAAGACAAAAGCAGTGAACAATCTCGTAGGCAAAGGCCAAGCAATACCACTACAAATAAAAGGATGCATCACAGAAAAGAATCACTATAAGTGTTCACTGTGTATCCAATCAGGGTAGAAATCAGGGCAATTTATCTTATTACACTAGAATTTTGGAGGGAAGAGTGGAAGGTCAGTAAGACAGAGCTTGGGGACCAGGCCTCAAGGGGATGCAAAGAGGGAATACCTATGGAGTGAACCTTCCGGAGCAGTGACCGCCATGCATCTCTCATCACGGAGGCAATATTCCGGAGAAGGAGCAGCCACAGAGAGACTTGAGAACATGAGAACCCCGAATAGATGCTGAACCCAATGCTCAAATGTCAGCCACAGAGCAAGGAGCTCAAACACTCACCATTACTGCTGTTGTCATCCACCAGGATGATCTCCTTGAGCAGGTGCGAAGGTGTGCGCTCAATGGCTGAGTGGATGGAGCGCAGAAGCACGGACAGGGCCTCATTGACGAAGATGAACACGATGCTCACCTCCGGCAGGCTGTCAGGGAAGGAGAGGTTGCGGCACCTGGAAAGAAGAATAGCCAGGATCTTACATCTTCCAGTGACTCCTCTGAGGTCACCCCAGGTCCTGGTCTACCCTATATTTTGGCTTCAGCTTTCCTAGATGGCTCAGGAGTTCAGATTCTTTCTAGGGCCTCTTCTTTCATATGCTTAAGCTAAACCCCAACTGTGTGGCAGACTGGCTCACAACCACTAAAACTGTTCGTCTCCCAATAGAATCTGAAATTGTCAATAGCCATCCCAGCTGAATAGTTATACCTGTAGCACCTAGTGCAGTGCTTGGACTCCAGTAGGAGGTCACTGAGTGTTTACTGGAAGAATGATTCAATATTTCTAAAACCATGAGGATAGAAAATGCAACCAAAGGAAAGTGTTAGTTTTTTCCAAAATGGCGGCCAATGCTTAGGTGAGGCCAGACCTTAGATGACCTGACTCCGGAGGGACCTATGCCTCCTCCCAAGACTTCTATTGCCAGAACCCACCCTAGCTCGCTCCAGCAGGCATACTGCCTGGGGCCTCCTCTGCCCCTCATTCATCACAGGCGTCCAGCCTTCAGAATCAGGCTGAAGGTAGTCAGTCTTAATGTGAATGAATGAGGGATGGAAGGACAAGTCCAGTCTCATTTCACAGATGAGGATGCTAAGGTTCAGAGAGGCTGAGTCCCCAGTTTGGGTCAGCTGCCAAGATAGAACATCAACTCTGGTCTTCTGGTATCTATACAGTGGTTCTTTCCTTAAGAAGAAATAATTGTAGGAAGGGTTGCCTTTAACTGACCCATTCCCCCCACGCTCCACTGAAACCCTGAAGCCATTTGGAGATCTCTTACCCAAGAGACATGAGGCAAATTCATAAAAGCCTGCATGCCATTCCCCATGGGAAGAGGAATACACAAGCCTGAAGTCAGACCTCGTTAAGACGTCAAACAATAAGAAATGCCATGGTCCTCACAGACATGACCAATTCCTTCCCCTGCAGCACTGCTTAGTGGGCAGGAAACCACTGCTGGTACCCTTCTCTGGCTGACACTAAACTCTGTTCCAGAAAGCAATGAGATCTCTTCTTTGGGAGAGTTGAAGGAAAGGACAGCAGCAGTGATAGCTTTGTCCCAGGCCCTGGGCTCAGAGAGGAGACTGCCCACTCCCACCACCAGCCGCTGAAGCTCCAGGAGTTCAGGTCTCATGACCATGTTGCATTGCTCCACAGTGGGAGGCACGGCCAGGTTAGAACATGCAATAATGAGCATAATCGCACAGAACTTCTGTTTGTTAGTAATTAAAGTGCTGCAGGATAGGAATAGGTCTACTCTTCCTTAATGAGGAAGGCTATGGGATAACCAGCACTGAGCAATTCGGAGGAATCACCGTGGGGCCTCAGCCTACTTAAGAGGGGGAGATTAATAAACTAAAATCACCATCTCTATAGTTACCAGAAATGTACAGAAACTTCTCCCATTCTATTTCTAGCTCTCCCTCTCTCTCACCAAAAAGCCGTGGAGATAAAGGAAAGAATTGGACCTTTTCCTAAATCTGCATCATACTTACAATCTTTTTATTGATTTTTTTTTAAAGAGAGAAGAAAAGAGGGAGAGAACATCGATTTATTATTCCACTTATTTATACATCCATTAGTTGACTCTTGTGCCTGCCCTGACCAGGGATCAAACCCACATCCTTGGCATAACAGGATGACGCTCTCACCAACTAAGCTACCTGGCCAGGCATAGTTAAAATTTAAATAAAACCACCAGGTTAACAGATTACAGTACAATTCATTTATTCTCATATTTAATGGAATAAATGTTTATTGAGCTTCTCCCACAAGGTAGGTTCTGCACTGAGGATGCAGGAGGATGAGGATAAAGTACCTGACCTCGTGGAGTTTATGCTTTGACAGTAATTAAAGAGGAAAACAGATAAGCATGGAAGTAAACTAATGATACAATTTCATATAAGTACTGAGATGAAAAGTAGCACAGGTTAAGCAGACAGCATGATGCCCTAGCAGGTAGCTATTCTAGAAGAAGTGGTCAGGGAAGGACTCTGTGAGGAGGGAAGACTGGATCAGAAACTTAAATGTCACTCAAAAGTGAGCCATACAAACAGAGGTGGATTAAGGTCAGTTGAGGCCCCAGGAGCAGAAGAAAATATTGGGCCCCTTAAGAAAAAGAGAGAGGCAGGGAAAATAAAAATACACATTAACCATATTTTGAAATAAATAAAAAATATTATGTACTATTAATGTTAAAATTGCACATATGAAATCAAACTTGGTGTCATTAGAAAAAAGTGTGATGTTGGGGGTTTGCAAAGCCCTCCAGAAGTCTGGCCCAGGGCGTGTGCCCTGTATGCCTGCTGTTAAATCCTCCTCTGCATTCAAAGACCCAGTGGGGCCAAGGGACAGTGCTGTGACTGGAGAAGAGGAAAAGGAAGGAAAATCGCTCATTTAACTGCAGTGAAGGGACAAAGAAGAAGGGGTGGGGGAGGGGGAGGGGGAGGGGGAGGGGGAGGGGGAGGCTTAATGAAGGAGAAAGACTGAAGTGACTTCTTAAGCTCATCACACCCTTTCCAAAAATTTTTGTTGTTGTAAATACAATTTTTATAATAGCAATGAATAGGTTTGTGGTTAACAGTCAAATAATAACTACTTTTCTGGCTAGTGCTTATTTACAGCTATCAAGACTAGCAGTTGGCCTTTCCCTAGGCATGAAAGCCAAAATTACTACTATTAACACACAATCCACTTGCTAATTGCACTTTAAAAAGAATACTATGTGTGGTCAAACTGCTAGCACATGACCTTTATTTTTCTTTTACAGAAGTGTAACGAACAGCTCCCAATATATTGGTACAAGTTCACGGGCCACCCTGCTAACTCCACCAGCAATGATGTCTGTTTGTACAATAGTTCTCCAGAGGTTTCCTCCGAGTTCGGAGACCCTTGGAGCCAGAGCTGCAGGATGTTTCCAGGTGTTTCCCAGAGTTAGAGGTTAACTGCAGTTCCCTACTTTCTTCCCTTCTTAATTCTCTACATAACCACTCCATGCCCTTCTTTCAAGGAGAACAAGATGAATTTCTTCCATTAATAGCCCTGTCCCTGTCCGGATGGTTTAAGCTACCAGTGTCTGTGAGTGGTCCCCGGATAGTCTTTCTCCAAGCAGAATGGAAATGTTATATTCATATCACAAACTAAACTCTACTGATCACTATTTTCATATGAAAGACCCTTTTGAACATTAGGCTTTTATATGACAACCTTTTTGAACATAACTCATACAATACATCATTTATGTGTGTTTGTTGCCCATCTCCCTCTACTGTAAGGACCCTCTCTGAGAGCAGGGACTTTATTTTGTTACTGTGCTACCTCCTACTAACACCAGAGACTGGCACATGGTAGGTTATTATAATTAAACAGAACTAAAAGGTTTCTTTATTTATATAAGGCCTAAATATTACACATGGGCCACTGATCTCAGCATGTTCCTTTTTCTTATAAACCTCCTCCTTCTGCAGGAGAGGAGTCCTTTCTCCACAGCAGGCCGTCCCTCTTCTCTTCTCCCTCCTCTGCACTGCGACCCCAGTCCCTCACACTCTGTTTCCAGCAGGCCTCCGTGTCTTTGCACTGCAACTAAGTGAACCCTCCAGGCCTAATATCCTGACTCCAGGCCACATGCCCTGACCCCCTTAAAGCCTTCTTCCCCCTTCTCTCCCAGGAGCTGCTGGTGGCTCTTCTCTGCACCTAACCTCAATGTGGGTCTAGGTGAGTGTTAGGCTCAGGGAGGTGTGCTGTGGCTGCCAGAGTCTAACTCTTGGAGGAGCAGGAACAGGGAAGTGCTGATAGGGTCCCTGTGAGGCCGAGAACAAAGAGATCAGCACAAAGCTGGGCAAACATCCTGCATTCTATTGGTTAGAGACCCTTATCAGAAGTTTATGTTTGAAATTCGCCACTGAGCTAAAAACCCTTCCCCTGTTGCTATGTTGCGCGCGACCCTCCTAGCGAATAGTGAACTGCCACATCTGCTTCTGTATAATGCTTGCTCACTTAGGATATATAAGGACTTAGTTGTAAGCGCCAGGCGCGACTCTCATTTGCAGCCCCTTGTGGATACGGTGTCTCCGGGCACCCTGAGAGTTCGCCCCTGCGCAGGTTAAACTTGGCCAATAAAGCAAGATCTAACCCCCTGAAAGTCTCCGACATTTGTTCTCGTACCCGGTGGATGCAACAGGGAGCAGACAGCTGAAGGGGGGCAGGATGAGAAAAACTGGGCAGAATAGTTTTCAGGTAGAGAGCATTGGCGGGGAGGGATGAAGTCACCCAGGTGTCAGTCCCAGCTCTGCCCCAATTTGCTGTGTGACCAGAGGCAAACCACTTCCTTCCCCTCTGTCCTTTCTTTTTATAGGATAGGGGAGTCGAACTGACACCTAAATGACACTGAAATGATCACTTAGGTGTCTTCCCTATAAAATTCAGGATCTTTTATCTCACATGTGGTGAATAGAAGGCATCTCACTAAAGAAATAGTTTGCAAGTTTTCCCTCCTTCCCAGCCAGCACCTGTCACCACCAAATGCCACCATAAACATCCCTTTACCACTATTGTAACTAGACAGGGTGACCAACCCATCCTGGTGTGCCTGGGACTCTCCTAGTTTCAGCACTGAAAACCCCAAGCAAAGCGGGACAGTTGGTCACCCTATGACTAGACCACAGCTTCTTGAGGGTAGGGAACAGGTCTTGCTTATGGCTGTGTGCTGTGTCTTGCAAAGAGCAGGCATTTGGTCAGTATCATGTTGAATTAATTATACTTATTTTTCCAGAGTCCCCAAAACACACACAATCACGGTTCCTATCTTCCTCCCAACATGAAGCAGAACTACACGGCTAAGAGGAGAGGCAAAAAGAGGAACGAAGGACACCATGTCAGTCAAGATGCCCATACACCTGTCGTCACACCCAACATCATCCTGGCCAGGCACTGAACTCGGGACAAAAGCCTGCCCGCCACAGGGCAACCCAGGGCCTTCTAGAGGAACACATATCTAAGAGCTGCGATGGAGGAGGATTGTTCTGGATCTAAACCCAGCACTTCAGTGCCAGAGTCTGGCTACTTGTTTCAACCAGCTCTGCCCCCACCCAAGAGCTCCGCCTCTCACAGTCACACCGTGGAGATGGTCTCTCCCGGCATGGTGTCCTCCAGGGCCCGGCCATCCACCCCTGCTCCCTGGTCCTGCCCTCCTGCCTGCACTGGGCCTCTGTCCCTGTACACTGCTTCTCTGCATCCTCTCCAGAGAAGGGCTAGAGGACGTGAGTGTCAGGGATGCCACCACGGTGTGACCGGCCCTTCCCTAGTCATACTCCTTGAAAAAGCCTGACTATGAAACCGATCCCTCATTCATTTTGAGAAGAGGCACATTCTCCTGTAAAATTAAGCCATAAAAGTTCCCTTTCTACTTTCATTCTTGTTCAAAGTCAAGCCATTTTCCACAAGAGATAAAAACAAGGCATTTCTGAGAGGGGAGTACTATGGCTGTCTAATAAGCTGGAATTGATGGTCATGATAAAGTCGACTTTATCTATCTCCGCGCCCAGAAGGCGGTGCGGGGGTGGGAGCAGCTACGTGGGGAGCCTCTCGGCAGAGCTCCCCGGACTGTTCTGAGATATTTATGAGGCAAGTTTATATCCAGAGCTTCAGTGCCATTACTGCCAGAGGCAGGGAAGCCACGGCAGACAGTGTGAGGCTAACCCTGGCTCCTGGCCAGCGAACATCACCCAGGGCAGCAGCCAGATCCTCTATACTGGATCTCAGATTCTCCCCTCCCTGACTCAAGCTCCCCATCCATCAAAGCTATGAGGCATGGAGCCACCTAACCTGGGTGGGAGGAGGGCAGATCTCTGCACTATCAAGTAGGATCTTACCTGCCAATGAGCATGAGGAACCACGTCCAACTATGTCAGGGTTCTGGGAGCAGAGAAGGGACCTACCTGGGCTAAGCAGTGAGAAGATGACACCCCCAGGTACCCACTCAGTGCCTCCAGCGTCTCTTTCCTCTTATATTTGTCCCAGAGGGGCCTTCCCCTGCAACTGTGGTCGGCACGGGATCAGGTGCACTACTGACCCCAGACGCCAGGGTCAGCACTATCCTCTTAGTCCTTCACGGCCATCAATGCCCACCCCAGCTTCCGCCATCCTACCAGCACCCACAGGACTGGTTTGATCCTCCTCTGCCCTCACATGGTACACGTCTAGCTTCTTAAAAATTATACAGGCCTCCAGGCCGGCCAGCATCCTGCTTGCTGGACTTGATGAAACTGAGGCTGGGGTGAGTGGGGATTCTCACTGGGCATGAGGATTGTCATGGTTTCTTGCCCTCTGGACGGCGTCTGTATCACCGTCATCTCTGGAGCTCAGAGACTGTGGGCGCTTGCTAGCCCTACTGCCCAGAGACAACACAGAATATGGGGAAATAATAATAGTAATAATTTCTATTTACTGAGTGCTTATGATTTGCTATAAACTATACTAAGAGGTGTGTCAATATTTTTATTTTCCCCCCATTTTATTTTTTCCCACAAGTCTATATGGTAAATTTTATTATACTAATTTTACAGATGAGGGAAATAGGACTGAGGCAGTAAGCTACCTTCCAGGGTTTAAACCTGGGATCAATTGTTTCCAAAGCCTGTGCTCATAATTCCTACTAAACGAGGGTCTGTATCTTCCTTCCCAGGCCTGCCCAGAGAGGTAAGCCAGTGGGATTGTGACAACCAAGAGATCTGGTGGGAGGGGCAAATAGAAGAGATACCACAGGCTACCGATTCAGATGAAAGGTGGGGAGAAGGTATATCCAGTAGGATGACATAGACAAATACAAAAAACACTACTTACTGGGCCTGAAATTGACTTTCTGTTACATTGCTCATTGAGATTAACAATCCCCATGATGCCTGGCATAAAGATTGCTGTGTCTTCTATCATGTGACCTCACCATTTGGTCCATAACTGATGGGACCAGACACTGATTCCTGAGCCTCTATCAATGTGCCAGCTGTCAGCCTACAGTGCTGCCTAGCCCAATGTGTGCTCATGTGTGCTGGAGGAGAAAGAAGCTATGTTTGCAGAGCACCTCATAGCCAGATCTCACAATATCAAAGAACGACCAGCACCCTAATAAGTGCTTTCTCGTGGCAGGTTGAATGTGAGATACCCTGAGTTAGGCAGGAAGCAGAAGTCCAGGGCAGCAGATGGGGTAGGAAGCAGAAGACCTTCAGTGTGTGAGCTGTAGAAACAGACAGTCACCATTAGGGACACAGCATGCTAACAAGTGAGCAAAGAGGATGCAGACTTGAGCCCAGCCAGGATGTCCTGGACAGATTCGCCCTCCTCCAGCATCTAGATCTGTGGCCTCTCGTTGTGTGATTATGTGATTGTGTGTAGGAATTAGTCTACAGAAACTCCTAGCTACCTGCAGCCATCTGAGTGAGTCAGTTCCTTCCTGAGAGCACACACATGAACTTCCAGGGCTGAAATTTGGCCCCCTCTTAGATTCCCACGGCATCCTTTGCTTTTCTCTCACGCTGCGTATATGCTTTCGCGACGTGCTGTTTTATGGGATTATTTAACGAACATCAGTGTCTCCACTAGACTATACACTGTGTGAGGAAAGGACCACATCTGTTTTTGCTCATCAGGTACCCCCTGTGCCTTACAGAATGTCCACCCAGAAAGCAGTGGGTATCTGGCTGAATGAAAAAACTAATACTTGAATGGTGAATCATAGAATGAATTCAGGCTCATGAAAGCCCTGTGGGTGGGAAGTTCACCATGATCTGACAGAACAGGAATCATTGAGTTGAACATTTACTCCCTGCCTGACTACAGCGATAAGAACAGATCATCCAATAAGCCAGAGGGCAAAAGAGGGGGTGACGGTGGCAGGGTGGGGATACTTAGTGGAGCCAGGGCCTTCAGGGATCTAGAAAGACACCGCCTCTCGCTCAGATGGGGAGCAGACAGTGGACATCTGGGAACGGAGCATTTCAACAGTCAGTAAGGCAAGACAAATGGGCTAGCTGGTTGTACAGCCAGAAGTTGCCGCCATTGCTGCCATTCACTTGCAGGTTCTCATTGGATTCAGGCAGATGGTAAAGTAACAGTGGAGCCAAAAACTGGTGGGCCATTCCTTTAGTAAAGTCTCACACTGGCCAACAAGCAAACACACAGGGAAAACACTTCCCTCTTCATTCATTCAGAGCTCACAAAGCCCTGACACATTCTCCGGTTCTACAACCAGGAGTATTTTCTCTGGTTCCTCCTAGAATCAAAGGCCCCACCAGTCTCAGTGGAGCTCACAAAGCCTCTCAGCTCTGTTCCCCATCTGCACACCTTCATTTTCTCTGTTCTCTCTGCCCAAACTCTGCAAACATGGCTCCCTTCTCTCTCTTCCAGCACACATTAGCAATACAATGGCCCTTCCAAAGCAGGGAGGTAATTTGCCACTTCAAAGATCACATACCTGGCGCTGCCTGGCGCCATTTTTGAACACTGGAAGTGAGCAAACTCAAAAGTAACAAATTTTACAAACTCATTTGCCCAACACTGGTCTAGGAACAGAATCCTTCATGGAAATTGCTGACAGGGAAACTTCTAAGTAGATGTGATCATCAAGACATCCAACTTTCATCCAGAAGCAGAAGTTCTACAAACATCCTTATAGGTGGCTCTACCAATTTAGAAAAAGGGTCTGCTATATCAGACGTAGATTACAAGTAGGACTACAGGGAAATGAGTCATTTAAAAGAGTCAACAGGAAGCAGAGAGGCTATTTTTTTCTACATCTTAGAAATTCAGGGAAAAAGGAATCCCTGAGGCAACATGGACAGTGAGCCACTCAGGGAACACAAGTCAGCTGGCTCTTGTTTTGTGGTAGAAGAGCCCCAACAGGAACTGGGTTTCTCCATGTGGTGGGTATGTTGGTGAGCTGGACAAGTTTGTGGCAAGGAGAGCTAAGGGGTGTGGGGGAAGGGAAGGTGGGCCCCGTGGGTCAGGAAAAGGAGGATGGGGAATCTTTGCTCTCCAGCAGAGCCTGGCCAGCCTCTGATACCCAGAGTGCAGGCAGGGGAAAAGTCACTCTCTGGGGACCTCCCTCTGATTGGTCTTGCAGTGCCTGCCTGGCATTCCTCTCTTATGTAGTGCCAGGGTATCTAGCCTGTCCCATGTGGCTCCTTGTCCACATAGTGATACATCCCCAAAGTCATCTCTTTTACCAATAGGAGACCAAGAAACAAACGTAACAAAAAGTTAAACAGCAGTTACTACATGTCAGTCAGTGCTCCGAGCCTCTACATATATTACAATTCAGTCTTTGTATTACCATGGCTAACGTACAGACAGGAAGACCAAGGCACAAGAGGCTAAGTAACTTGGTAGAATTAGAGAGCCTGGGCCTTGGAACCTGGGCTGTTCTACTCTAAACGTACTTTCCTTTCTTTATATCCCTTATAATCCATTTCTGCAGCTGTGATCTGAGTAGCAGAGTAAAACAAAACTATCACTTCCCCTTTTGAGGACATTATACCTCTATTAATGTAGCTCAAGATTATGCTACCTGTAAGAACAACCACATGATACTACTGGCCCATAACGAGCTTAACATTTACTAAGAACCAGAAATATTTTTTCCAGGTTGCTTTAGTTAGGAAGTATTTCCCCCAGCTGTGTTTATGCAGTTAACATTTTCAATTTAACAGCAGAATCATTGCCTAAGGCTGTTTATTTACCCATGTTGGTAAACAAGTGTTTTTAGGTTTGCTGGCTTGTATTGGGGCAGTGTTATGTAAATACAGTCTAAGTAAGGCTGCTGGTGCTTGTCCTCAGGGTGGCAGATTGCAAATTGTGTGTTGCCTTCCTGCTTCTGAGGGGCAGTTGTTTGCTATTGTTTGTTGGAGAAGGTTTTTTTCCCTAGCCTGTTTTGCTAGAGTGCAGAAAGAGGGCTGAGAGGAGTCCAGAGGGTGAGTCAAGGTTGTGAAACTGGAGATCAAGTCAGGGATTGGGAGCCCTGTGATTTCCACCTGGCCTGTTTTGCTGGGGAATGCTGTTTTGCTTGTAGGGGCCTGGGAGTCCAAGTGAGTCTGTAGGGAGAAAGGGAAGCCATCTTTCCTGCCTGTTTGCTCATCCGCCGTTACAAGACTTTAATAAACAGAATGGCCCACCATTTTCTGGCTCCACAGTTCCTTTACCATCTGCTCCGATCCAACCTGAACCTGCATGGCCACGGCGGCGGCCCCTGGCCTTACAAGCCCTTTGTCCGGAGACTGCCTCATGGAGCACACACAGACTTGTGGGTCAATTGCAGAGAGCCCAGATCCCAAACTCGAAGAGCTCTCCATGCCCAGACATGCTGATGTAGCATCCTGGAGACACAAGACCCGGGTAAAATGACTGACTCTGCCACATACTACCTGTGGGAACTTAAACAAGTTTCTTAACCTTGCAAATAGTCAGTATATGGACATAACAAGTACCTCAGAGAGATGTGGAGATAAAGAGAAATGACAGAAAGTAGACATTAAGCAGTTTGCACAGCACCTGGTATACAGTAAGTAAGTAAGTGGTAGCTTTTGGTGGAAATCATTAGCCTCTGCGTAGCAATTCTCAGATGGTCCAGCAATCATGATCCCAGTTGCTTTACCTGGCATCCCCTTCTCCCCCAGGACCAGCTACAAAATTTCAGGGCCCCATGCAAAAAGAAAATATGGCGGCCCCTGTTCAAAAACGATTGAGCATTTTAACAAAGTGACAGCGGAGCATTAAGCAAATGCAGAGTGCTTCTTCTAGCCTTCCTGGGGTCCTGTGTCACAGGTTGCATGCTGTATTAGTTCCCTAATACTAATGTCACTGCTGTAAGAAATTGCTACAAACTTGGTGGCTTAAAACAACACAAATTTATTATAGTAAGTTCTGGAGTTCAGAAGCATGACACAGGTCTCATCGGGCTACAATCAAGGTGTTGGCAGGACTATATTGCTTCCTGGATGCTCAAGGTGATCATCTGTTTTCATGCCTTCATCCAGGATCTAAAGGCTTCCCACAGTACTAGGCTTATGGCTCTTTTCCAACTTCAAAGCCAGCAGAGGTTGCCATTTCCGACTCTTCTACCTCTCTTGTCCACAGTTAAGTGCCCTTGCAATTACATTGGTCCCATTCAGATAATCCAGGATGATAATCCTACTTTGAAGTCATCTGACTAGAATCCTTAGCTCCATCTAAAACCTTCATTCTCTGCCATGTAACAAATATTCACAGGCTCCAGGCATTAGGATATGGACGTCCTTGGCATGCCATTATTCTACCTGCTATACATATCCACAAAGCCAGCCCTGCTGGCCCCCAAAACTGAGATCTTAGATGTCTACCTAGAGACTATGAAGACCCCACAGTCTTCTAACCCATACGCATACCTGTGGCCACACCCAGAGCGGGGGCAGCAAACAACCGTGGCCACCTCGGGTGGACCTAACCTGCTGGCAGACAGAATGTGCCCCTGGCTCCAGGCTGCACCCTCTCTGCTATAGTCCTGTCCTGTCCCCTTCCACCTGGACGTCTACACAAGGTTTCTCCAGCTTAGGGCCCCAGGAGCCTCTGTGTGTGTGTGTGTGGGGGGGGTGTACAGATGGGTCCCAGCTGCTCTCACTTGGGGCTGCAGGAAATAGTCTACCTCCTTTACTTATAACCCCTTGTGTCTCAGCCTCCAGCTTTAACCAGAGAGGCAGTCCACACTACCCCCTGGAAGGGAGGGAGTGGACCTCAGGGGGCTGCTGGAGAGAAAGGTGACATTTTTCACTCAGGAGCCTCTGAAGATCTGCCAGCAAAAGGCAGGAAGCAACACCTGCCAGAGGCTCTGCCCTGAGCTACCTTGGAGGTAGGCCAGACAGTTGCCATGGCAACATAACAGTTCTGAAGCTTGACACTGGAAAGACCCTTCTCCTACCCTCACTCAAATGTCCCATGACTTTGTTTGGAAATAATAACCACTGTCTGTGAGGTCGGTTGGCAATGGGGGAAGGTCATGTGAGGAACCAGGCCCGGGAACTTTGGCTGGAACCACCCACACCCATGCCTGCCAAAAAGAAATGGCCCGGAGCCCTTTGAAAAAGAACGACTGTCTGTCAGCCAATGAAATTCTGCCATGTCATATCAACCCAACCACCCTACCACTGCTACAAATTACCCCTGGGTGGGGGAAGCAGCGCGACTTCTCTGGCCCATTTTGTGAACCAGAGAACCTCATCTGGGATGTGCTCTACTAAATAAAGCTTTTGCTATTCCACACTTGATGGCTATGCCCTTCTATCTTCCCTTTTAGGTGGGGAAAATACCTTACATTTGGTGCCGAAACCCGGGAGGAGCTTGAAGCCCACTGGGGCCACTCCTCTCTCCTTCCCCTCCAAGAAAGAACCAGGACCTCCAATCTCCCACCCACTTCGGCACACGGTGCAGTAAGTCCCCTGCCTCCAGCCTCCCCTCAGTTCTTTCTGCTGAGACTCCCTGTTCGTAATCACAGCTGCGTCAGGGACCTATTATCCGTTCCAAGTGCATGTGTGCCTGTGGAGACATCCTGGACACTCCCACTCTACCTAACCATCCAGTGACCAGATGCCTTGAATTGCAGGATGCCAATTCTCATCTCTGATCACTCCGAGGGCTGAGGGTGGCCACAGAGGCACAGGAATCCAAACCTGACTCAAAAACACTCCTGGAGTGCCTTGTCCGGAATCTCTCCCTCCCTAAAGAAGAAGAAACTGATCTTCTTCTCTGATGTGGCTGGGCCACAGAACCCTCTGGATAATCGAACCAGGTGGCCTCTTGAAGGGGCTTTTGATTTTAACACCCTCACCAATTTAACTATTGCCACAGAACTGGGAGATCCCTACATTCAGTGCTTCTAGTATTTGCACTCCCATCCTAATCTCTATGCCGCCTGTTCTATGGCACAGGCCCTTTTTGGCCAGAGAAACCTCAGCTAAACCCTTCACTCCGGATCTTTCCTCCTTCGCTGACCCTCAACTCTCTCCCCCTCCTGCCTGACCCCTGGAGAGGGGGGCTCCCCTCTCTCAGGACCCCTCTCTGGTCCCTCTGTGGACCTCTTCCACTCGGGTCTTTTCCCTCCAGGAAGCCCCCTCCTCTGCTGGCCAGGAGCCCCTCCCTTCTCTGCTGTGTTCTTAAGCCCCTCCCCCATCAGGCCCTCCTCTGCCAGCCATTGGCTCTCACCCGGGTTTGCAGGGCTCCTGACCCCACCGCCCAGTCTTCTTGGAGGAAGGAGGTCTTCTTGCAGGAAGGTCTAGCCCTGTCCTACCTCTGGCTCTGGTGTTTCTGGCTAAATCTGGGTGCCGGGCTCCCCAGGAGCTCCCTCCCGTTACCCTCTTATTCTCAACCCCCAAACCCCTATCCGAGACATGTTAAAATAGCATTTAAAGTTTTTAATGGTCACGGCTAGTAGAAAAAGGCCGAGGCTGCTTGCCAGACCTGCATGCAGCAAAAGGTAATGCTCCAAATCCAGGTTCTTGTGGCAGCCCTGAGGCAGGCAGAGCAACATGGGCAAGGCACAGGAGGTGCCCGACCCAAGTCTGGACCTCAAAGAGGGCAACTGGTCCTGGCAGTGCCCCTGCCCGAGGCCGCCCACTAAGCCCTGCCCTAACTGCAAGCAGCCCGGTCACTGGCGGAGTGATTGCCCCTTTTGGGCAACAGGCTCTTCCTCAGTGTCTCTACGTAGAGGACAAGCCACCCGGGCCCATCGCTTGAACTCCTCGACCTCATGGACGACCAACGCGGCCTCGACTCAAAGACCCCATCACCCTCGCCAAGCCCAGGGTAATGCTACAGGGGCGGGTAAGTCCATCCGATTCTTGTGGACACAGGGGCTACCTTCTCTGTTTTGCCATCACACTCTGGACCTCTAGTTCCCTCATAGGTCTCGGTTATGGGAGTGGATGGGACCCTTCTTTTCTCCTTTGCACACCACTCCTGACATGCAGTTTGGATGGAATCCCCTTTTTCACACTCCTTCAGATTCTTTCTTTCCTGCATCTAATAGGTTTCTTTCGACACTGAATTCCCAATTTTGCTCTCTTAGCCAAACCCCCCTCCTCTTGCCACCTATCTCCCCTGTCTTTACTCCGCCATCTTCTCAGGGAACATGTGGACCCTTCCTCCCATAGGGGGTCCAGATGAAGCACACCCAGCGGTTGCCCTTTTGCCAGGAGACAGGGTTCTTCTGAGGGAGCTCCAGCTCAGCTCCCTAGAGCCCAGGTGGACAGGACCCCATGGTAATATTGACCACTCCTACTGCAGCCAAGCTCCTAGGGCAAACACCTTGGTACCATGTCTCTTGCCTCAAACTTGCCTCCATACAGGACTGCTGGCAGTCAGAACCACTGGGCCCTACTCGTCTCCAGCTCACCAAAAGGTTGGGCCCTGCAGATCCTCCTATTGCTCCTGTCCCTCCCACCCAGAACCTGCAACCAGAGTGAGTTAAAGCAAGGAGCAATGCTGTTCAATGAGACTGGCCTAGTGGAAGAAAACATCAATGTCCTCAACCATCTGCAAGAGAAACTGAGCAAAGATCTCTCCTCCTACAACCCACTTAATTCCTGGTGGCAGCCACCCATCCTCACCTGGGTTGTCCCTATCCTAGGTCAAGCATGGCCAACATATGGCCTGCAGGCCGGATCCGACCCTTGTAATGAGTATATGCGGCCCATGATTAAATTTTTAATATTCTTCACTACTTTAAAATCTCAGCTACTCAGAAGCAGAAGCGTCTCTGACTATTGGAAATCGAGATATTTAAGAAGATAGTGATACGCGGAAAAGAATTCCACGTAAGACTAGTCTAGGGTTAACTTCCAATAATTGGTTGGAATGGATTCATGATACTTATTTATTTTTTTAAAAAATTCCATTATAAAGATTTACAACTTTTGTACTCGTCTGTACTCGATATGAACTGTTTGACGTTTAGCAGCAACGTGAAACCCATGTTCTTTTAGATGGAGTTTGCCAGTGCGCACCCAAGGTCAAACAATTCATTATTTTTGTGGTCAAGTGTGCTGAATCAAGTGGCATTATAGCGTAGACAATAGCTGCAGTTGATAACTGAAAATGTGTCCAGGCTGTTTGTAAAACTAAATAATTGTTTTATTTGCAATATAACCCCTTCATGCTCATTCTATTAATTAAATATTGTTTTGATTGATTGCGATAGTTTGGATATTTATACGGTATGTAATTATATTTTTATTAAAATAATATTGTATATTAAATTTTTTTCACTCACGTTTATTCATAAACAAAATACATAATAAAATTTTACTTAAACGAATCGTTTTTGTATTTAACATTTTTTAATTTTAATATTTCATCCAGCCCATGAAAAAAGTTTTCTTTCTAATCTGGCCCGGGGGCAAAAACTGTTGGCCACGCCTGTCTTAGGTCCTCTTCTAATTATCAGCATATTACTCATATCTGCTCCTCTTTTTTTAAATTCTTACAGGACGGCATCCGCGAAGTTTCTCAAGCCACAGTTTAACAGATGCTCCTACACCCATATACATGACTCCGCTCAGAACCACCACCTTCCGACCTCCTTTCCCCATGATGCCTCTAACCAGCAGCAAGTAGCCAGATGAATAATGGCGCCCCTATCTAACATAAAAGGTCGGAATGTGAGGTCGGTTGGCAATGGGGGAAGGTCACGTGAGGAACCAGGCCCGGGAACTTTGGCTGGAACTGCCAAAAAGAAATGGCCTGGAGCCCTTTGAAAAAGAACAACTGACTGTCAGCCAATGAAATTTTGCCACGTCATATCAACCCGACCATCCTACCGACACTATAAATTACTCCTGGGCGGGGGAGGCGGCATGACTACTCTGGCCCGTTTTGCAGACCAGAGAACCTCATCCGGGATGTGCTCTACTAAATAAAGCTTTTGCTATTCCACACTTGATGGCTATGCCCTTCTTTCTTCCTCGGTGGGGAAAATACCTTACATTGTCTGTAAAAAAAAAAAAATGTCATGCTCTGGCTATTGTGGTACTGGTGGTCACTCACATGTCATCTGCCTGTCACTAGGGTGGGAGGCCCACACCTTTACCTCCCCCCCACCCAGATGGCAAGCTTGCTTTAACCTCCACCCCCATGATTGTCTGTTGGGAAATCAAGTGTGTTAGGCTTGCTCACTTGTACTTTGCCTGATTGGTGCATGAGCACAGGGGCAGCACCTCATGTGTATAGTCTATGTAAGGCTGCAGATACTTGCCCTCAGGTGGCAGATTGTAGATTGCAGGTTACCTGCCCCATTGGAAGAGGCCATTTTCTTTTTTTCTAGTGTTTGCCAGTAAGGGGTTTTTGCCCTGGCCTGTTTGTTCATCAGCCCTGAGAGAAAGAAGTGGTTTTCCCTACCTGCTTGCTTGTCCGCTGTTGCAAGACTCTAATAAATGGAATGACTCACCATTTTCCAGCTCTGCAGTTTCTCTACCGTCTGCCCGAATCCAATGTGGACCTGCCTGGCCTCGGCCACCCTCCTTACATTGTCCTTCTCCACAATCACAACCCATCTTCTCAAACCCACTAACCTCCCAAAAGATGTCTCCTCCATCCTTCCTCTTCATCTCTCAGGCAAAAGACTTCCCTGATCTTTTTCTCACACCTCCACTTAAAAAGAAAACAAAACAAAAAAAGTGATGTTTAATTTATATGCAAAAAATGCACAGAGCTGAAGTACACAGTGTGATGTGTTTTGGCAAATGTATATACCTATGTATTCCATAAGTCAATCAAGACTTGTTTCCCTTTTCTCCTTTGGCTCCTGGGAGGTTACTTTGGTGCCTACAGATAAGGAGAAGGAGGGACACTGGGAGCAGGAATGATTGGAGCTTGCACTTGGAGACGTGAGCAACAAAGCAAAGTCCGGCCAGGCTGAGATGTGGCTTTTCTCCCCTTCCATTCTGAGGTCCTGGTGTCTTCCCAACTCCAGAGGCGAGCAGGCAAACCCCCACCCAGATCTGGCAACGTTTCTCAGGGACTAAGAGCCTGGAGGATCACCAGCAAAACAGCCAATGTCTTAACTCCCAGAGTGTTCCCACCTGGATGGCCAGGGGGCCTTGTTACAACAACAAAGGGAGAGTAAATGGCGTGTTGATTTCCCCAAAAGAAATGTATCCTGGTGCATCGAGGACATTTGTCCTCTCTCTGCCCAAAAAAAGCCCAGATGAGGCTGAAAAACTGCTGCACTTCCTGTTTCCCTGACCTTCCTCTTCCAGGGGAGGGCAGTCAAATCAGAGAAGGGAGGCTCCCAGCAGACACAGCTGTCCAGGCGCCATCTCCCCACCGCAGAGGCCTCTGCAGGACAGGCTCCCGTGCCCTGTCAAGTCCAGCCTCTGACCTCCTGAGAACCTGCAAGGACGACTCCTCCCGGAGGAGGCCAGGAGATCGTCACTCTCCCACCACCCTGCCCTCTGGGTTCCCAGGCAGCGTAAGCTCCTTGAAGTTTCCCTGGCTGATGCTTTATTTGGTGCCTGGCACACACTAGGTGCTAAACAAATATTGGATGAATAAATTAACGAAGGCTAGAAACCAGTTGGATGGACATTTTTCCTTCTGGTTATGTTTTGGGCACTGAGCACAGTAGTCCCCTCTCAGGTGACAAGGTGAGTTCTCTTTCAGTACCAAGAAAGAAAGGGACAAAATAAGGAACTAGCCAAAAAAAAAAGGGGGGGGACTGGCCAGAGATGAGGAGAAAAGGATGGGGCAGGATTTAGAGCACCCACTTTCTGAGTCAGGAATAAAGCCAAGCATGATGTCAGGGTTAGAACCTGGAAGAGCAAAGCCAAGAACACAGAGAGCAAAGTACAGATCCCAACAACACCTCCAGGGGCAGACGTCCCCCAGGATAAATGAAGGTAACAAGAGGGAAAGGCACAGGCACTAAGACAGAAGCAAGATCCACCTGGCATGACTCTTCTGGAGACCAGCCTTTAGTGTGGGGCTTCCACTCCAGAGGCTCCCTCACCCCCACCCACCTTGCTCCAAATCCCAGCATGAGCTATAGCCAGGCATCTCTCTCCACCTAGACAACGGGCTTGATGTTCACTCAAACAATTTTCCCAACACTTAGAGACAGACCTTTCTGACCCAGACGAACTAATCAGCTTTGTGCTATATACTGTTAGAGTGGCCATCCACCCCCCTCCCCCAGACCCCTTGAGAATGACACAAGTGGACACCTGAAGGCAGCAAAACACTGTGACGGTTCCAAGCACAAATTTCTTTCCAGACTGCCTGGGTTCAAACTCCAGTTCTGCCATCTAGTGACTTTAAGCAGATTATATAATCTCTCTGTACCTCAGCTTCCTATTCTGTAAAATACAGATTAATTATACTACTGTGAAATTATAAGAAATAAATATATTCGTCTGCCGCTAGTTCCTGCTAATATTTGGTCTTTCATCCCGGTTCCCGACACAGCTCCTAACACCTTTGAGTATATTTTGATCTAATGAGGTGACTCTTGGTGGATCCCAAATGAGTGCTGGTTACTAGAAAGATCAAGCCATGTTTAGAAGTTTGGAATTCTCAGCCCTACTCCCTTATCCTTGGGCAAGAGGGGTGGGGCTGGAAAAGGAATCAGTAATCAATCATGCCTGTGTGATGAAGCACCCATAAAAATCCCTGAAGTACGGGATTCAGAGAGCCTCTGGTGGGGGGAACACATCCACTTCCTGGGAGAGTGACACACCCCAAGTTCCCAGGGACAGACGCTCCTGCACTCAGGGTCCTATGTATCTCTTCACTGGGCTGTTCATCTGTATCTTTATCATGTCCTTTACAGTAAACTGGTAAATAATAAGTAAATGTTTCCTTGAGTTCTGTGAGCCATTCTAGCAAATTAGTGAATCCAAGGAGGGGGTGGGTGTGGGAACCTTAATTTATAGTCAGTTGGTCAAAGGACAGATGCCAGTGACAACCTTGGACTTGTGCTGTCATCTGAAGCGGGGGGCAGCCTGGGAGGACTGAGCCCTTAGCTGGTGGGATCTGTTGCTAACGACAGACAGATAGTGTCAAAACTGAATTGAATTGTGGGATACCCAGCTGTTGCCAGAGAGTTGGTTGGTGAGGAAAATAAAAAACAACCCTACACCTCTGGGGCCAGAAGTGTGAGTGTGAGAATAAGGAAAGCAGTAAAGGAAACTACATTTTTCTAGGCAAGTACCAGTTCCAGAAGATTACTGTGAGGAGTCAGAGTTAATATAACTAAGATGCCAAACGTGTTCCGGAAAACGTGGCTGTGGCTCGTGCGATATAAATGTTTGCCGGTGTACTTTAAAGAGGATGATAATAGAAGATATTGAAAAGATGTTTCCAAAATGAGTTCTACAGGATAAGCCAAGCAATGGCCTTGTTACAAAGCAGGAATGTTTTTGTGGAAATTAACAGACAAAGAGAGGCACTGTTTTACTTACGCACCTATTTGTCTGGAGTGGTCCCCGATAGCTCTGGCTCGGAGACTGTACACCGAGTACTTGTGCAGAGAGAAACTGCGCTGTTAAAGCCACTGAGGGAGCCCTGGTGGAGGGGCAGGAGAGCTCAGCTCTGCTTCTTATCAGAGATTCGTTCTTCCAGCCATAAAAAGGGGCTGACAAAAGTCACCTTGCCCCACAGGGGAGGGATGGAAGCTTTATAAACCAAAGCTCTGTACAGAGGGAAAGTCTTATTCTTAGGATTACTGCTCCTTTCCAGTGGCTCAGGAGGAGACTGCAGAATCTGGCCACCTGGAGTCCTTCAGAAACCCTTTCTCTGCACACTCGGGAAGTCTACGCTGCCTCTGAAAACGCTCCCCATCAAAGGAGGATGCGTCTGCCAGGGAGCCTTGCCCTCTGAGAAAGGCCACACGGCCTCGGTCCCCGTCACCTTCCGACTCCTGTGGAGGTAGAGAGAAATGACCTGCAGGGCAGCTGTCTCAATGAAGGGTGAAGGTGTGACCTCAGATATCCCTGTCTCTTTCTGCTCCTCGGCTTCCATGAGGCTGGGGTGGGAAGGACACACCAGCTCCTTTGCTACCTTCATTGCAGGTTGGTGCGGTCCAGATGGGAAGGGCATTCCCAACAAGTCAAGCCCTGTGTAAAATACCTGTCGTTGTTAGAGCCATGCTGTAGCTTGTAATATCCACCCTTTCCTTAGCTTCCTTCTTATTTCCCCTTTAATTTGGAACAGGCGTGTATTGAGCCGGGCCTATGTTTAGCGTCAGAGCTAGCTGCAAAGTCCGCAGCTTCTGTGCTGGCTAAGGTCATGGCCAAGACCCCTGCAGGAATTCTGGGGCCCCAGCTCCTCTTGAGAAACCTTTCTCCAGAGGCTCTAGGTTTTGCCTTCATCAGACCTGCTCTCCCCCAGCTCCAGCTCTGGTCTCTGAAGCACTCCCAGAGGGCTAAGACCCTATGACACCGGTTGAAATCACCTTCAGGATGTTTCCATCATCCAACCCCCTCTCAGCACCTGCCCCACTGATGTCACAGTCCAAGACACCCCCCCCCTCTCACCTGGATTCCTGCCGGAGCTTCCTAACTGGGCTCCCTGCTTCCACCCCAGGCCCTTCAGTCTGTCTCGGCACTGCAGCCAGACGGGCCTTTGAAAAGGACAACCAAAGCACATTATTAATGTGCTCAAGCTCTTTCTATGGGCCCCTGTCAAACAGAGGGAAAGCCACACACCTTGCAGCTGCCTACAAAGCCTTTCTCTGCAATTCTCAACTAAGGATGTACATTGGATCACCGGAGAACTGTAAACAATACGGGTACTGCGTGCCAAATCTGGAAACTCTTATGTAATTGGCCTGGGTGTAGCTCCGGCATCAGGATTATTTTAAAGCTCCTGGATGAGTCACATGTGCAGCCAAAACTGAGAACCATTGCCCTACTTGATATGCCTGTTGCTCTCTAACCTCATCTCTACCTCTGCCTTCTTGCTTGCTCTGTTCTAGCCACATAAGCTTCCTTCCTCTTCTTCAAACATGCCAAACACACTTCTACCTCAGGACCTTGGCACTTGCTGGTCTCTCTGCCTAGAAAGCCCCCCCCCCCCCCAGGTAGTCACAGGACTTGCTTCCTTATCGCTTGGTCTTTGCTCCAATGTCCCCTTCTTAACTAGGCCTTTTTTGACCACTTCATTAAAAATTCCACCCCTTCTCCTATTCCAGGCTCTCCCTATCTCTCTTTCCCACTTGATGTTTCTCCAGAGCATCTGCTGCCATCGGACATGCTACATAGTTGACCTCTTTATTCTGTTTACTCTCTGTCCTCCCCCAACTGGAAAGCAAGCTCCATGAGGGCACGGATTCCCGTCGGTCCTGTTCACTGCTCTGTCCCTGTGCCTAGACTAGGCTGGCATACAGTAAGTGCTCAATAAATGTCCTTTAAATGAATATATGCTCTTCTCTTCCCTTGTAGGTCCTCAGATGCCATTTCATCCTTAGCGCCCAGCCAGATTCTCCCTGGGCCAGGAAAATCCATGCCCACTTATATAGTCACAGCAAAGGCTCGGTAAGTGTCTACAGAACTGAACTCTCCTCCCCCAAAGAACAGAGCCTCCAAAACACAGCAGCACAATTTTTCCTGAAAACTCCAGATATAAGCTCACTGTGGTTTGCAGCTTTAAGACAATTTTTACAATAAGGAGAAAGAGGGGAAGAGAAGGTGCGGAGGGAGCTCAAAAAAGTTAATGAGATTTCCTCAGCTGTGGTACGTGCCACATTTTTAATAATTAGGAGTAATAAAAATTCTAACCGAACCTTAAAAGAACATCTTCTGTAACAAAGAGAGAAGTTGAGACAGACTTCTCTGTCGGGTGTAATGACTTGTTAGCCCCAGAAGATGAATGTACTATAAAAAAAACCAACTAATTTACAGAAAAAAATAATTGTTCATAAAAATACAACTAATTGGGTTAAAATAACTTATTAACAGGAATGCTAGATGATTCTAGTGCCCTCAGGAGAAAATTAGGTCATTAATCCTCAAAATCTCAAATGGAAGAAAGCCTTCCCCTTGTTTAGCAGCTGGAGAAACTGAGGCTGGGGGAGGAGAAGGGGCAGAGTGACTTGCCCAATGCTGCCCAAGAGGACAGACCCTGGCTGAAGTAAGGAAGAGGCCCAGGAGCCCAAATGTCCAGGACTAGCTCTGTCCCCAGCACTGTGACCTCGTCTCCCCACAGGCAGGTCAACAAGCGCCCAGCCGCTGACTCTGCTCACCCACTGGGTCTGAGGTCAGGCAGGGGCCGGTCGAGGGGCAGGCGGTCACTGAGATAGGCGTTGTAGCCGTAGTACTGGAACTGCTTCAGGGCCATGCGCCGGCCTTCGGGGCTGAGCTCCTGGCCCCAGTGTGCAAACAGAGAGGAGTCCGTGAAGGGCTCAGCCTCGGCCTCCTCAGGCTTGGCGGGAGCCTCTGGAGAAAGAAGGGATAAGGAGACAGTGGGTCAGAGTGCACCCTGGCATATGCCTTGACAACCCCTGGCCCTTCCTCACTATTGCTTTGGGTAAAACAACCTTAGCCCCATGTTTGCGGGTAAGAGGAGCGGAGACTGAAACCTTCCTGCTTCCTCAAACTCATTTATCCATCTACCCGTTCATTCCTCCACACAATAATTACTTGGCTTAAAGGATATAGAAATATACCCACCTGGGTCTACTGAGAAGTGAATGGATGTGACCCTGATGTCCCATAGCTTCAAGTCAGAACCCTCTCTTCCCCAGTCTACTTCCTTGCCAGAGATGCTGGTCCCAGTCCTAGAATGGGTTTCTGCTTCCCTTTCCCCAGACAGTACCCTCACACTTCTCCCCACTCCCAGCCAGTCCTGAGCCTGCCCCTAACCCAAGTCCCCTAACTAGGGGTCTGCTCCCTTGCCCAGCTCTCACCAGCCCACCTCCTTCTCCACTCTCTGGCCCTGCTGTGAGTTCCCTGGCTCCCCACATGACATTCACCTGGCTACAAGGACCCCCGACCAGACTGCCTCCTGCTGCTCCCAGACTCTGCCCACCAGAATAAGAAATCAGTGGCACAGGGGATGCCCAATCCATCCCCAGTGTTCCACACATGCTGGGCCCTGCTTGTTGGACCCCTGATAGACTTTGTGGGGACTGTCCCCCTACCGGTCAAGAAGAGCTCATGGTTTCCCTGGAACTTTCCAAGAAAATGGAGGGGCATTATTATCTATAAGAGCAGAGGCTTTGGATTCACACAGACACAAGTTCAAATAAATCCCTGCCCCACCATTCACTGGCTACATGACCACAAACATCATTCACCCTCTCTACACCTCGATTTTCCCACCTGTACTGCAGGAATAATACCTAACCACCCACTCCTGAGATCTGTGATGGTTACATAAAATAATGTATAAAAAGTACTTAGACCAGCATGTGTCTCAAAATAAGTACACAATAACTGGAATTAGGGTTGTTATAGCAAGAGAAACCTGGCAGGTCATGGAAATCCCTCTTCTATAGTGGTAACAGGTAGGTCTTGCCAGGACATAGGCTGATGGGTCAGAACTTTGAAATTCATTCCCAGAGACAGGTAGTCAGATTAAACCACTCAAGGTCAGAAATCAGAAACCGGACAGAGATGCCAAACCCCTTGGATGGTGCCTTTTATGCTTATAAGCGTGCTCTAAGTAAGAGATGGAGCCAGGAGCCTGGAATGGGACAGACCAGAATGAAGCAGAAGCAAGTTAGGAACAGGAGAGGCAGGCTTGGAACACTTGCCCAAGTCCCCTCAGTTTCCATATAGAGTCTTAGGCGCATGGCACACCTGTGCCAGGTAACTTAAAGGCATAGGCTGGAGACAGACAAGGGGTTAAGGTTCCAGGATCTTCAAAGTTGTAAGTTATCATCTTGGTTACCAATTAGCCTTAAAGATATAAAAGGAGGCCCTGGCCAGTTGGCTCAGCGGTAGAGCGTCGGCCTGGCGTGCGGGGGACCCGGGTTCAATTCCCGGCCAGGGCACACAGGAGAAGCGCCCATCTGCTTCTCCACCCCTCCCCCTCTCCTTCCTCTCTGTCTCTCTCTTCCCCTCCCGCAGCCAAGGCTCCATTGGAGCAAAGATGGCCCGGGTGCTGGGGATGGCTCCTTGGCCTATGCCCCAGGCGCTAGAGTGGCTCTGGTCGTGACAGAGCGATGCCCTGGAGGGGCAGAGCATCGCCCCCTGGTGGGCAGAGCGTCGCCCCTGGTAGGCGTGCCAGGTGGATCCCGGTCGGGCGCATGCGGGAGTCTGTCTGTCTCTCCCCGTTTCCAGCTTCAGAAAAATACAAAAAAAAAAAAAAAAAAAAAAAGATATAAAAGGAAACTCACATGTTAAATAAATTAAGTTGCACTAAAGAGGAAAATGCAAGATATGTGTGCATTTCTATGACAAAGCAGACGTTTTTAGTACTGTAGTGGCTGCTTGAAGCTCCGTCCCATACTCAGGGAGAACCTGTTCTCGGCTAGGCATATTTGAAAGGAGGTACAGGGATTGCATGATCTTGAAGATGCTTGTTATCTCTAAAAAGATGTACAACTCATTTATCTGGAATTGGGGGGTAGTAAAAATCTAAATCAGTGAACCAACTGAATCATATCCTATTTAACAGAAATTGAGCTTTACTGCTCTCACATACCTAAATGGATATTAGCAAGTGAAATGAGATCAGTTAATAAAAAAATTATGATTCCCAATTAGGCCTGTGTTGCATAATATTGCATTATAAACATATTAAAGTCCTGGGTTCTATCACAGGCTTCTACCGTTTTACTCAGTATGGGTACAAAGGACAGAAAACTTGAAAACAGTGCATCTCGAATGATGAGTTAAGGGCATCAGAGCAGGAAGAAAGAACTCTCAACACAGAGCCTTACTTAAGGTGACCTCTACCACGCTCATGAGTATGGACTCCATGAGGGCGAGAACACACCGGTCTTTTTTTCCCTGAGGTATCTTGGGCTCCCAGCACAGTACGGAGCTCTTCCAAGACACTCAATACTTCATTTTAAAATAAATCAGTTAATAAGTACCCCATAGTGGTTAGTTATTAGACATGAGGAAATGAAAGAAGGTTAAATGACTAATCCAAGGTCACCCAGCTGTCAGAATCAAAGAAAAGTCTAGCTTCCTCCAAACCCCCAATTTTTTCCTCTACCTACAAGTAGCAAACTATGGTCCAAAGGCCAAATCTACCTATTTTGTAAATTAAGATTTATTAGAACACAGTCTCAGAGCTACAAAGGCAGAGTTGAGTAGGTACAACAGAGACCATATAGCCTGCAAAGTGAAAAATACTATCTGGCCCTTCAAGTGTAATACAGCCCCCCCCCATACCTTACATTTGACATATCTTAGGTAAAGAGGACTTGCCTTTGCTAACTCCATCTGTTTTACTTTCCTTTCCAAAGGACCGGTTCAGAACACTGGCTATAGAGACAGAATCCTGGGGTTGATACTCTGGCTCTACCAGTTACCAATTTAGTCTAGCTTGGCACCTGTGTAACACACCGGCAGGGAGGCATTCATCTGCCTTCTCAGACTCACCATGAGCCAGGTGGTGTGGGCCGGAGGGGAGTCCCCAGCAGGGCTGAGGTGACCCACAGGCTTGAGGAGACTCTACCATGCTGTGCCCCTCTCTGCGAAGGACATTCCGATGGGGCCGTCTGTCTCCTTCGGCATACAAGACAGAGACTCCACTAATGCCCACCAGACCCTGGACGATGCCGACGCCGCAGACGCCAGGGCTCATTCCCACCACGCCCCCTCGGTGCCCCTCACCTCAGTGCCTCCGCTGCTGCCCACTTCCCTCCACACCCTCCAGGCTAACTCCCCTCGCCTCTTTATGCTGAGTCACTTGCTCTGCAAGGCCTTTCCTGAACGTTTTACCCTCTTTCACACCCACTGAGGTACTTTACTATTTATCTTGCTTGTTGTTTGTCTCACCCTGAACGTGAGCTCAGTGGGGTCAGAGATTTGTTTTGTTCATGAAGATAGGCAATATGAAAGACCCAGGCAGTAGCAGTGGGTCAGGGTAGGGTCAGTAACCCCCCCCCCCCCAGCAGGAGCTAAAAGGGAACCAGTGCTGTGTCAGCAAGTGAGACCATGAAGCCTGCAAAGGTATGGCGAGGGCAGATTCCAGCTGCAGGCAGTAAGTTTCCTGCCCAGTTCCCTTAAGCAAAGCTATACAAGAAAACAGTATAGTGATCAACGATAGACAATCTCCACCCTTCATTGTGCATGACCTGTTTTCCAGAAAATTCTGCCAGTGCACACACAGGGCATCTGGGAAATGCCACAATATGGTCTCAGAGATATGCCCACCATGCCTGACATGCAGGCCACTAATGAGAGCTGAGAATTACAGATACAGGTCCTGACCGCCTCCACGCTAACTCATGGAAATGGGAGGGAAATGGGGCAGGAGAGCAGCTGGCAAAGCTCTGAGCAATTAATGCAACAGGAGCCGTAGCTCTAAGCATTGTTCACGAGCTCACCAGCCACGCATGAGAAGCACATCTGGAGACCCTGCCAAGGCTTATGAGGCTCCTGAAGCCACTGCTGCAGGAAGCAGAAGGGATACCTGTGTGAGGGCAGCTGCTTCCATAAGCAGTCCAGAGGGCAGCTCGCCCGGCTGCTTTTACTCCAGGGTCTGGGTGGTGCTGAGGCTGCACGACGGACCAGAAAGGAAACAGGTTTTGGGCTCCCCAGTCCTGGGGATCCCCACCTTTTGAAGCTGACTTGTTTGCCAGCTCCTGCCATGCACTTAGTGGAAACTTTGAAGCGCTGGGGATTTTTGGAAGAGGTGTAGAAGCCATAGCCTAGAACTCTCCTTAAGTAAAAAGCCAGCACCTATCATGGCTCCTTAAGTTTTAGGATGAATCTTTAAAAAGCAATAAAAGGGGAGACATTGCACAGTTATTGCTGGAAGTCAAAGTGGGTTGGGGGACCCTGGCCGGTTGGCTCAGCGGTAGAGCTTTGGGGTGTGGAAGTTCCGGGTTCGGTTCCTAGCCAGGGCACACAGGAGAAGCTCCCATCTGCTTCTCCACCCCTCCCCCTCTCCTTCCTCTCTGTCTCTCTCTTCCCCTCCTACAGCCAAGGCTCCATTGGAGTAAAGCTGGCCTGGGCGCTGAGGACGGCTCCATGGCCTCAGCCTCAGGCATTAGAATGGCTCCGATTGCAGGGGAGCACCACTCCAGATGGGTAAAGCATCGCCCCCTAGTGGGTATGCCGGGTGGATCCCAGTCAGGTGCATGCGGAAGTCTGTCTCTCTGTCTCCTTGCTTCACACTTCAGAAAAATACAAAAAAAAAGAAAAGAAAATGGTTGGGGCTCCTAGAGCACTGGTCAGGCCCTGCCAAGGGGGCAGACAGAGCCAAATGGGACACAGCTCACTTCCCCGAGTGCCCCCTCAGCTACTACCCAAGGGGGACTGGGAACTGTGTGCACATTGGTAGCAGCAGTGCTGCTTCTGGTCCCTCGGTTAGGGTTCCTTTAGGGATATTTTCCCAGGAAAGAGGGAAGCCTTCTTGTTTCTTGCGGGTTTACTCAGTTTGCTGTACATTCCTCTTTCAGGAGGAAGGGATGGCTAAGAAGGCTTCAAGGGTGGGTGGAGAGGGGGCCTAGCTTCTGCCCTGCAGCCAGTCCTACAGCCACTGCTATTTCTGTTTCTGCCCTCGGGCCATCTCAAAGCTGAAGCTTGGGGTCTTTGGGGATAAGAGCCAGAACCCAGGGATGAGGAGGCAGGAGAAACTGGGACAGGCAGCCTGTGGCCGCAGGCACTGGGCCGTGTGCCTAAAGTTCACCCGAGGAATGGGCACAGATGGTCCTGTCTCCCAGTCCTCCTACCAGAGTGTCCAGGGGACCCCGTCTCTCCTCACTTCTCTGGACAAGGCTCTCAGTCCCTTCAGGCCTCCAGTCTGTTCACTCGTGAAATGGGAGCAGATGGTCAGGCTGTGCTGGAGGGTGGCTGTGCAGTCGGCTTCGGAAAGATGAAGGCTAAGCATTAGACAATGGAGTGAGCATTGCTGGATATCCCCGATAAAAATCCTTCAGGGATGTTTCCTTTACTTTTACCCATTTTATTTCTTTATTTTTAAAGTTTTATTGGGGTATAATTTACATACCACAAAATTTACCTTTTCCAAATGTACAATTCAATGATTTTTACACAACTTTCTTCCACTCTTGAGATGCCTTGTTGTATGTTTTACTGTGGATTGAAAAGGAAAGGCCTCAGTGAATGTTCAGAAATGTACACTTCTCTGGTCACTTTCAGTAAACTCCAGTGGGCTGGCTCCCTGGCTCCCTGGCTCCCTGCTGATGAGAAGTCATCGTTACCCCCACCGAAGGGACTGACGCTTGGGCCGCGCCTGACCCAGAAGCCCAGGCTCATTCATCAAAGCTGATTCCTGGGAGGCTGCCTGATGAGGTGCGATTCACACCCCCACACAGGGAGGGACTTCACAGGCTGCCTCCACTTTGCCTCCTGCTTCTGCTGTGTGTTTCCCATTCTCCTCTTTCAACATCCAGCCTGGGGGTCAAAGCCCACCCCAGTGCCTGGTCAGGCCGGACTGAGAAGCAGGAGGCCTTAGCCAAACCTCACCTCCAACACTGGCAAACTCTCTACTCCCTGGGCCTCCATATCTCTTCTGTAAGATGGAGCCAGTGTTCCGGTTTTATTTGGGAGAAGGACTTTAGCACATCTTTGTGGTGCTTTTCTTATGTCAAGCAAAGCAAGACATTAGGACTCCACTTGTAGTTGTGCTCCCAAAGAAGAAATTTCATATTGTTTAAACACCCCTTAATGTCCTTTCACGATAAGGAAAGAAAGTATTTTGTTGGTTGAGGGTCCCCCCTCTTCCCTACGTCTGCAGGTGCGTGAGGACATGAGTGAAGGCCTTTAGCCAGCAGTCCCTACAGCTACTTTCTCTTCCAGGAATCCTCAGGACTGTTAAGAGAAAGAAGTACAATCTGACAGGAAAGGGCTTGGAGCTAATCGGAAGAAAGGAGCCCTCATGATCTCTGCTCCAACACCATTAAAAACCCCTGAATAACAACTTGACTCATCGTGGCAAAGGTGAGTCCAGGAGAGCTTCCTCTGGCTCCTGGAGGGCACTCTGGGGGAGAAGACAGGCTTCTCCAGAATGCCCTGGTAGAAGGCAGGCCGGGGCCTGCACCGCCAATGGCAGCCTGCTGCGGGGCTGCCGCGTCAGCTCTGCCCTCGCCAGCTCTGTGGGACCTCCGTGAACCTCTCTGAAGCTCAGCTGACCCCTCTGTTTAGCCTGTTGAGTGGAGGCAATAATATTTACTTCTAGGTCACTGCAAAGATTAAATGAGGGGGTGAATGTCAGTAAAGTTCTTAGCAAACTATCAAAATTGTGGTAAGAGGATTCAGTTTCCTGTTGCTGCTCCAACACATCACCACACATTTGGTGGCTTAAGACAATGCAAACTTACTCGCTCGTAGGTTTGGCAGTCGGGAGTGTGACAGAGTCTCCCTGAGCTAAAATCGAGGTGCTGGCAGGGCCGCGTTCTTTTCCGCATGTTCTAGAGCAGTGGCTTTTAACCTTTTGACACTTGGGGATCGGTGAAAACAGAAGAATTATTTTAGGAATCACTAAGACAGAAATCACCCTGTGCATAAAGGAATCTGACCAAGATCACTGGGTCTATAATCTTCACACATCAGGGTGGTTAACTCTATCATAGACTGGCATGAAATTTCTGGTGGACCGATCCGTGGAGCAGCGGTTGAAAAACACTGTTCTAGCCTGGCCTGCGGTAGCGCAGTGGATAAAGCGTCAACCTGGAATGCTGCGGTCACCGGTTGGAAACCCTGGGGTTGCCTGGTCAAGGCACATACGGGAGTTGATGCTTCCTGCTCCCCTCATTCTCTCTCCCTTCTCTCTCTCTCTATCCTCTCTAAAAATGAATAAATAAGATCATAAAAAAATAAGTAAAGAAAGAAAAACACTGTTCTAGAGGACAATCTATTTCCTAGGACTCTTGAATCCTTGAATCCCCCTTTCCAGCTTCTAGTGGCCACCTGCATTTCTTGGCTCAGAGCTCCCTTGCTCCATGGTCAATGTCAAAACAGTGGGTTAAGTGCTTTTCCTACAGTATCAATCTGACCTCCTCTTCTGACACCCTCTTCCACTTGGAAGGCTCTTGTGATCACTCTGGATCTGGGTAATCCAGGGCAATCTCCTTGTTTTAAGGTTAGCTAATTAACCATCTTAATTCCATCTGCAATCTTCATTCCCCATTGTCATGTAAGGTAACATATTCACAGGTACCGGAGATGAGGATGTGCACATCTTTGGGGGCCATTATTCGGCCGACCCCAGTAAGAGATCGATCACTGTGGTTTTTGCCATCCATCAAAAGGAGATTCTAATAGCTGCCCCGCAGGGTTATAGTGAGACAAAGGAACGAGAGTGCACTTCTGTTGAGAGCCAACCCCACTCCTGCACTGTTCTTAGCACAGCTGCACTCTCACCCCTGACACTCCACTGAGACTAAACATGCAGAGACGCCCAGCACAAGCCGGGCAGGGCTGCCAGCCAACCAAGTTCTCCAAAGAAGCAGGCACACATGAGGCCAGCAGGTGGCTGTGAGCTGTTGAGGGTGCTCGTCAGCCGTGCAGCCACATTGGCACTGCCTCCTTCATATGCCCAGCTGATACACAACAAAGTAGAGCCTCAGACAGTGCAAGGCAGGTACTGTGACAGTGGCACTCCTGCCCCTATTTCTTCCCACCTAGCTCTGACCGAAGCATCCTACTTTCCAATTGGCTACTGACCTCTGTCCCTGCTTCTTGCTGCTGTGTTTGGGCCTAGGGGCCAGTATTTGACTACCTCAAACTCTGTTTTCAAGACTCTTTAAAGCTGCAGTGCTATTGCTTTGGGAGGATTCTCATCTAAGAATCTGATGAAAACTGTGACCACTTCCCATAAAAAGGCACATGGGCACATACATAGAACAACCTGCTTTCAAATTCATGGAAGTCACGACAATATATGATGTCAAACAGGGGCTGGCCAACCCTCTGGTGTAAAGGACCAGTTTTGAATATTTTAGGTTTTGCTGGGCACGTGGTCTCAGTCACATCTACTCAACTCTGCCTTAGAAAATACACTAGTTCCCTCTTATTTGTGGGGATCTGTTCCAAGACCCCCAGTGGATGCCTGAAGCCACGGATAGTACCGAACCTCTATATACACTATGTTTTTTTTTCCTATATATGCATACCTTTGATAAAGTTTAATTTATAAAGTAGGCACAGTAAGAGATTGACAACAATAACTAATAATAAAATAGAACTTGTATAACAACATACTGTGATGTAAATTGTGTGAATGGCCTTGGGCCACTATTAAGTAAAATATGCATGATTTGAATACAAGCCCTGCAATACCATGACAGTCGATCTGATAACCTAGGCAGCTACTCAGTAACTAATGCGTGGCTAGTGCCTATAGCATGTATAACACTGGACAAAGTGACAATGCATGTCCCAGGTGGGATAAAGCTGGATGACATGAGATTTCATTGCTACTCAGAATGGTGTACAATTTAAAACTTATGAATTGTCTATATCTGAAAATTTTCATTTAATATTTTCAGGTCACGTTGGCCATGGGTAACTAAAAATATGGAAAGTAAAACTGGGGCTAAGGGGAGAAGATTGTACATAAATGAGTGGGTGTGTCAGCATTCAAAGAAAACTATTTCTACAGCAGGCAGTAAGTAGGTCAGATTTGGCTTGTAGGCTGTGGTTTGCCAACACCTGGTGTGGTGGTAACGCCAACTGTAGATCACAATGGCTGCCCAGTTGACAATACTTAACTCATATGGTTGTAGTGGGGGATGAAGGAGTGACTGGGACAAGCCCTCTGAGCAGTGCCTGACACTTAGCTAGCTCTGGGAAAGTGTCAGCTAGGACCTGCCTGCGGGTCATGAGCCCCTGCCTCTAGGACGCTGGCTTCACTGCACCTCTTTGCCTTGTTCCACCAAGGACCCACTCAGAGCCCCTGGGATCAGCCTCACAGGACACGACCTTAGCCCACGTGGCTTGGGACAAGAGAGGCCGACTTCAACCTCAGTTGAGAAGACCAAAAGTCAGTTCTGATTCTGGATGTCCAAGTTACTGAGAACAAGACCCTGGGCAAGGCCACGGGCAGAGGAATCAGGCCTCATACCCTGGTAGGAGCAGGCAACGGTTAGAAATGGCAGCCCAGGATTCAGGAAGGGTGGCAAGTCCTAGCAAGGAACTAGAGAACTAGTCGAGGATCTAAGTCGAAGCACAGCATTTCTGTCTGGGCTGACACGGCAGGCAAAGAGCAGGAATTCTTCCGACTCTGGGAGCCAACTCCACATATTGCATGACAGCCTCTCGCAGCCAGGCACACCTCACCCCCACTCGTGTGCTGGGCTAGGACTGCCCTGTCCCCCCCCCCCCTCGGCCGGCACAGGGTGGGTTCTGAGCCTGAGTGTGGCTGAGCTCAGGGCTGAGACTAATGGGTGAGCAGGGGCAGCCAGAGCTCCCTGGGCACACACACTCATTGAAATGGAAATGGACTTTGATTAGGAATTATGCGGAATGAGAGCTACTATTAAAGGCCCATGTTTTTATGCTGCAAGCCAACCAATATAAAGAACATGCGAAAAACTCGTTTTAGGGAGTGACAAATGTCCATATCTTAGAAACCAGGATTTATAGGTACCATTACGGGCTACTTTAAAATAGCCCTTTAAACCTCCAATTCTGCCTAGGAGATATAATGAACTCTCAAGTACATACCATCATTTCCCCCCACCCCCACCCTGAGGGCTGACAGCATGGAGCTGAGCACCTGGGCTTCTAAATATACACCTCACTGTTCATACATAAAACACAGTGTTTCTACACATCAATTTCTTGGAAGGAACTAGCAGGCCAACCTTGTTGATGTGGAAGAGGCACACTTCTCTTGGTATAGATGCACAGATGGGAACAGCTGGGCTCAGCTGGGAGAGAGAACAGTGGCCCTTTGTTGTAGGCCAGCCCGTGGCCAGGCCAACTTCAGATGCCAGCCAGCCTCCCACAGCCTGCGCCTCCTACGCACTGGGACAGGCTACGCAAGGGCCCTTGCTTTGGGATACCTGCAGCCTGAAGTGAGCTGGGAAGAGCACATCTACCTTTCCTCTGTGATATTTCCCCGCCCTTTTCAGTCTCAGGGAAGCCTGCTTATTTCCAATGTCCTTCTTCTGGAGCAGCCATGTGCTCTATTTCAGTGGTTCCCAAATGTTAGCCAGCAGAATGGAACCGGTGGGGCTGGAAGCTCACAGATCATCGCAAGACTCCATCCCAGAGTTCCGATGTAGCAAGTCTGGGGTGTGGCCTGAGAATGTACATTTTTATCAAATTCCCAAGGGATGCTGGGACTGCTGGGTGGATGCCACTCTGAGAACCAGGCTGAAGTGGTAAATGGGAACCACGGGCCTCCTTTTAGTCCCTGTTTTACAGCTCATTCACTACCAGGGCCTTGGGCAAGTCCCTCCCTCTCTGTAGGCCTCAGTTTTCTTGTGGATAAATGAAAGGGATGGAACAACATGATCTCTAAGGAACTTCCATGTCCTAAAATGCTGTCATTCTGAGATGGTTCAGATGACAGATTCTGGCTCCCACAGGCGCTGTGGGCTTCCATTTGAAAACAGAATGTTCAATGGCATCCTTTTACCTATCCAATGCTTTATTTTATTTATTTACTTATTTATTTATTTAAGTGAGAGGAAGGAAAGCAGAGAGACAGACTCCTGCAAGCCCAACCAGGATCCACTTGGAAACCTCTATCTGGGGTTGATGCTCTGCTCATCTGGGGCCACTGCTCCGTTGTTCAGCAACCGAGCTATTTTAGCACCTGAGGTGAGGCCATGGGGCAAATTTTCAGTGCTCAGGGCCAACCTGCTCAAACCAGTCGAGCTGAGCTGTGGCTGCAGGAGGAGAAGGGAGAGAGAAAGAGAGAGAAGGAGAAGGGGAGAGGAAGGGGTGACGAAGCAGATGGTTGCATCTCCTGTGTGCCTTGACCAGGAATCAAACCCGGGACTTCCACATGCCAGGCCAACACTCTACCGCTGAGCCAACCAGACAGGGCTCAACTCTTTATTTTATAAATAAATGAAGTAGGTCCAAAGAGGTTAAATTACTTGCCAAGATTGCACAGCTAGGTAACAGCTGATTCTTGTACTAGGAGAGCAGACAAAGCCCCTGAATGCCCTCAATCCCTGCTCAATGCTCCCTCCACCATCCAGGAGGGTTCCTGCAAAGTGGCTCTAAGAAAAAGCGAGCTGTTCGACCACCCAGTATTTCCAGTACCTCTGAGGCAGCCAAACCCCACAGCCTGAGCCCTAGGCAAACGGCAAATGCTCCCTCAGAGACCCTGATCAGTGCTGAGAAGTGGGGCTGATCTACAGAAGCACCTGCAGCCTATGTGTCAGGCTGACAGGTAGGAACGAGGGGCTCTGCAGGTGTTAGGGAAAGAATGGTAATCACCAGATCCTGGGACTATTAGCCCAGGCTCCCAGAGGACAGCCAAGTTCCTGTTTTTCCCCATTATCTCCAGGTGTATCCTCACACATGGGCACGCGCACACACACACAGTCACAGAGGGCCACAGCAGCCCACAAAGGCTTGTCCTGAAAATATATAGATTCCTCTAGTCCCAAGCAGCTGCTCACTGAATGTAGGAAGATCTTTAAAAATGTGTCATTTCAAAGATAAGAGAAGAACACTTGTAAAGACAAACTTGCATGAAGAAATATTATGGGCTCCACTCTGGTGACAAAGCCCCATCTGAATCTTCAAGTGCAATTTACAGGAAGAAGGATAAACAGGGACCAGAGCGCTTGTGGATACGCTCAGGGGTCCTGGCTCCCCAGCCGTGGGGGCCCAGGGTCGAGCCTGCCGTCCCTCCCAGCTGCAGCTGGTTCACTGGTCATCTTTTCCTTATTGTCCTCAGTCATAAATCTCCCAGTCCTGGCAACCACAGCTGTATTTTGGTGCAAAGAAGTGGATCTGTCCTTTGAATAAGAGTTAACAAAAAGGCCCTTCCAACCTCAGACCCCTGCAGGACTAGGAAAATCTTTGAATCCAGGTCAAAGAAACCATCAAAAGAAATAGGCCACCTTCAAACTAAATCCATTTCTCCAGCATGACGGTAAAAATATTTATCACATGAAAGATGTAAAGAAACCTTTATCATGTCTTGCTCTGTATTATAAATGCAGTGTGTCTGGCAGAATATGTCCCCCCCCCATAAAAAAAGAAAAGAAAAACCCTGTCATGCCTATAATTTTGAAAGGGGGAAAATTAGCTCTTTCTATCTGGCAAATTATTACTTTATCAATCCAGTTGTGCAGCAAGGGCACCTGAGGCAGAGGAAGGAGATGGCCCAGTGTTCAGCCAGACAAAATAAGTTTCAGACAAAGAAACTCCACGCTTCTGGGACATAATGAATAAGTGGTCCCATGCTTATCTCTCTCTGTCAGCCACGGGCTTTGGAAAGCATCGCACTCACATCTTTACACAAGGTCAGACAAGGCCACTTCCGTGGGCCTCAGAATTATCCACAGGGTCTGAACTTGCCTCAGGAACCTCTGGAATCATGAGTGCTTGTGCTACAAAATGAAATTTCAAAGTGTCTGATGAAGCCTGTTTCCATGCCCAGAACGAATCACAAGAGGGCAAGATGGCCTTCCTGGGAGGCCTGAGTCCCAGCCTCAGATCCGAGGAGAAGAGCTTTGCTCAGACACCCTGTGGCCCTGAGGTCCCACCTCTCCATCGTCGGTGACCAGAGAGGACAGCTGGATGCACAGCCCCTCCCAGGCCACTGCCCATGTCCTTCTCCTCTCCAGGAAGGAGATGTGCCCAGTTCTAGTGCCCTTTCCTCTGGGCGGGTGGCTCACTCAGAAGCACCCTGGTGGGCTCCAGCATACTAGAAAAGACACATTGGCTTGGCCTACCTTTCCTGGCTACCCACAGAGAGACAAAAATTAAACTCCATGCATTTGAAGTTATGAATGGAAATTAATTCACTTACTCAAAGAATATGCATTGAGATGCAGCCGTGAAAAGAGGGAGCCTGGCCTGGAAGACAGGGCACAGGTCACGTAACCTCTCTGCCTCAGTTTCCTAATGAGGAGAAATGAGTAAAATCATAGTAACTGTGTCCGTGTGGGGTTACTGTGGAGAAGACCGGGTGAGGAGTGTTCCCTCTGTGCTGAGTTAACGGGGGGGGGGGGGGGGAGGTCTCCATCTCTTCTCCCTGATTTCTTCCTGACCCAAGTGAGTCTGTGGTATAATCAGGACACATCTTTTCCTAAAGGAAGACTCAGGATAGAAAAACACCTTGTCTACTGGGAGTCAGAAGCCCTGCGTAACAGCTCTATGTGTCTTTGATTAATAAAAGGTAGGAAATAAACTGATCATCTCTAAACAGGGGCAGCGTTTTTAGAAGAGAGCCTTTTCTAAACCTGGGGTCCAGGAGGCGAGAGGCCCTTGACGGAGAGAAGACAGGCATGCTTATGTGTGCCCACCGGCCACACCCGCTGCACGTGCCCGCGGCAGGAGGGCTTTGCTGGCTCCTCCACTGACACGCAGAAGCCGATGAAGAATGTCAATCAAGCTCATGGTTCTATTGTATCCACTACCTCCGGTGCTGTCGTCCTAGCTCAAGTCACTTGAATAACTAGAACCCTCCCAGGAGTCCCTGGTCCCCACTGCAGCTGGTGCCTCTGCTCCGTTAGAGAGGCTTTCCTTCCCAGAGACAGACAGGAGAGGCAAGGCAACAGAAGCTCTTCTTCCCAGGGCTCCCAGCAAGGTCCTCCAGACACAGCAGAGGCTACTGTGGCAACTTGAAGACCAAATAAAGGCCTTTGAAGGAAACCACCCCGTGTCCTGGAGTGAGCCATAAATGCCTCCAAGGGTTGGAGTCCACCTAGGAAATGCACCCGCACTTGCTCATGTACGAGCAGGGCAGAGACGGGCACCGACCCTGAGGCCGCATCTAACCCAGACTCCCCACGATCAAGTCTACTGGGGAACAAAACAATGACAAAGACTACTGCTGCCCAAGCCCTGCTGGATCAAACTCTCTGGAGCTGGACTCTGGGCATCTTGTTTAGTTTTATTTCATTCTTTATCTTCCCAGGTGATTCCAACATGCAGCCAAGATTTAGAACCACATGGCTGAGGAAAGGTTTCCAAACTTCAGTGTATACACAAGAAGCCACCTGGAAAGTCTGGTGAGAATACAGATTCACCACAACTTGAGCCAAAAGTTCTAGAACAGGGTAATTCTTAACAAGTCCCAAGAAATTAGCTCCTCTCTGATCAACAGAACTTCACGTCAAATCAAACCACCTCGCATCTCAAATGACAAAGCAATTCTGTATCCCCTGAACAAATACTGTATCCCTTTATATACCACAAATGTTTTATGGGACAAATAGCCTTCTCTCAGCTGGTAATGTTATCATTACCCTCTTTCAGTCTTTTGCAAGCATAATAACTCATGACTGCAAAGTCTGTTTTCCTCAGCTGAACATCATGATGTCTCCTTTTCCTACCTGAGCCTCAATAGGCCCCTCCTCCCTAAGGCAAATCATGAAGGGCTGGCTCTTCAATACACTCCTGTATAGAAAAGGCAACCTGCCAAGGATCCGGGCTACGGTGGTCCCCAGCCCTTGGCTGGTAAGTGCAGTTTTCCTTCCTTTCTGCCATGCAGTTCTTGTAAATGGTCACGTCTTGTTTTAAGATTCCGGGTCTTTGCTCAATACTACCTACTTTTCCAGTGTTTCTGATGCAGTATTCCCTGGAACACACTTTGAGAAACAGGGCAGCTGAGGCTAGGTTGCAGGGAGGCTGCTGGAGAATAAAACAAGGCCAGGTTGGAGGATGAAAGACATCATGGGCTCTTCAATGAGTCCCAATTTCCTGAATTATCTGTAGGCAGGATTTTCAGGACCGGGGGCTTTTGCAAACAGGGCACCAAAAATCAAAGTGTGTCTGTCCACTTCAAGAATGCCTGGCTCGATGACCAGCCATCCTGACAGTGTATAGCAACTCCTGCACTCTGGTAGGTGACAGGGAAAGCTCCTGAGCCACTGCAAGAGGGCTACAGAGACGAAGCCAACGGCTCCCTGCCACTAGCAGCTCCTCAGCCTGGCTAGTATGAGATGAGCAGGAAAAGAGGTGTATTGTTAATGTGTCACCATTCCACATTGGGAGGGCTGGCAGGGTTGCTGGCTGGTTAGGTAGATGGACAGCCACACAGACAGATGGTCAGACAGCTGCAGCCAGGGTTTGGTATGGAGAGTATCTCGGGCACAACTGCAGCCTCTTGAGATGGGCCAGTAGAACGCAGCACTCTATAAATAAGCCAGCTCTGGGGATATTACTTTTTGGATCCCAGGAGCCAGGAAAAGCAGTCTAAGTTGATAGACACACAAAGGAACCAGTCAGCTTTCTTGCCTTTGGGAATGTCTCAGATGGCACAGAGCTAACGAAGGCCCAACCACAGCCCCAGACCTTTTCTGGGGACTGCACGAGGTGAGCAGAGGAAAGGTATTGGGACAGCTCTGAAATCCTGCCCCCATCATACCTGTCTTCCCCTGGTGCCCAGGGAGGCCTTGGAGGCAGGCGAGACAGCAGGAGCTCCAGGACAGATGGCACTTCCCCCTCCAGCAGCCGCAGGCCCCGGTCCTACACACCACTCAGCCATCGTTCACGTGCACTTCGTGTGGGAACACCGCCAAGTGGTCAAGAGCATGGGCTCCATATTTAACAGGCCAGAGTCAGATCCCCCACTCCACCTCTAACAATCTGCATGAGTTGGCGCCAAGTTCCCTAATCTCTGTCCGCACCTCTGTTTGCTCAACCATAGGAAGGGGAGGAATAGAATGCTACCTCCTAAGATTTGAAAAGAGTACGCGAAATATTTTATGTAAAATGCCCCAAATACCTGGGACATGGTAAGCACTCAATCAAAGTCAGCTATGTGGAGTGGCAGCAGCACTGGATACAGAGAGACTAAGGGCTGAGAAGCCAAATTCCCAACTAGCCACTCTGTCCCACACTAGCGGCAGGACCTTGCACTCCCAACCTTCTAAACCGCCTTATCTCTGAAGTGGGCACGACGGTCCCACTTGTCCTATCTGCCACAAAGGTTTGCGTGTGTCTGTCTTTGAACTCTGTGTTTGTGCCAGTGTTATAATCAGCACATCTAGAATAGTCGCTCCCTGCTCCTCAGCCTGGCACAGGCATGGCATATTTGACCGCCCCTGAGCATAGCAGATGAGACAGCAGCCCACTGCAACAGTGAGTCCCCCTCCCCAACAGCACTTGAGGGATCTCGTTCTACAGACAACCAAGGAATTCGATGGGCCATTCAGCTGCCGATCAGCAGTGGTAGAAAAGGATGCCTCTGAGGAAAGCCTGCCCACTGGCCACCCTGAATGTGTTGCCATAATTATGTCTTTTACAAGGTCCAGTTCCAATCTCTAAGGTGGGAAGGGGGTCAGGCAAGGTCCAGCAGAAGGCCTCTGTCTTCTAGGGAGCATTCCCTGGTGTCCAGAACCCTTGTTTGTTCCTCTAAACTCTGTTACCAGACTTATTCTCAGTTTGGTTCACAAGGGCCATTTTGGACTTCATGGCTAGATTGGGAGCTCTCTGTGGGCAAGGCCTGTGCCTTGCGCAACTTTGGACTCATCACACCACATGGCCCCAGGCTGGTGTCATAGCTGGTGTCTATCAGATTTGTTGATGGATGTGTAAGGGTTGGTTGTTTGGAAGTGAATGTAGGCTCCCTATGGTGTTTCCAGCTTCTCACAGCCTTTCCAAGGGGATCGTTAGAGAAGAACCTGGACCTCAGGAATGACCTAAAACCCCCTCAGCTTGTCTTCCCTGAGCTCTTCTGGAGAAGTCTACAATCTTGGACATTAGTGATTCCCTCAGGCCCCTGGAGCAGGGTCCCCAGTCATGCGCTTTCCAAAGGTTCATAGTCTCCAAACAGATTTTGTCCTTTGAATGAACCCAAGTCCCGTTCTCTTGCTTCCTTGACCACTTCCTGTAAGGACCTTTAGAAAATGCACTTAAACCAAAACAACTGTGACCACATCAACCAGAAAGACCGCCCCTCCAATCTGTTTTTGTCGCTCACATCACCTTTGCCAACTGACAGGGACATCTGGTGAAATGCTTTTGAAGTTGTGCCCACGGTGTTTTCCTGCCTTGGAGGGCTCAGAGCCAGCTGCTAATCCATGCTTGACCACAGCTGAACCTCTCACTATGTCCCTGAGGTGGGAAGCGTTAAACCACCTGGCTCAGGCCAGATCTTCCTTCAGACCCTGGACACCAAGTTACCCCACGTTTTCTGTCTATGCGTGTTCTTATCGCTGGCACTAAGGAAATTATACTGTGACATGCCTCACATTTCTGTCCTGGCCCATTGATGGGAACTCTCAGCTTGTCAGAATATGGGGAAAAGCCTCCTATCCTCCATACATCTCACTTTCGATCAGTAGAGTATGGGGAAGACCCCGCCCTCCGTGCAGTTGGCTAGGTAAACGACCACCCTGAAGACACCATCACTCCTCCAGTATAGGCTTGGGGACAATGATAGGATGACCATGCACTGGCAAATGTTCATCCTTTGTTCTTTATGAATCTCTTCTAATATTTGACCAGCTGAAATATTGGCAGAAGTAGGGGATTTACTGAAAGACACCTTAAAATCCCACTAGCTAGGTCCCTTGGCAGATTCTTAGACCCCTTCTTCCTTCCACCAGAGCTTCATCCTGCCCCTGTGAGCTCTAGGCTTGGCCTGCAGCAGCATCTCGCCAAGGCCTGTCCCCACACCTGAAGACCAGGAAGGACCTGCTGGGACCTGCAGCTGCCATGGAGAGTCCGTGGGGTGTCCTTGCTTTCCAACCACCTATGGACCCTGGGCACAACTTCTGTGACCCATGCGATGCTTTTTTCCCCCCATGTCTCCATCCTAAAAACTTCTACCTGGGCCCTGGCCGGTTGGCTCAGTGGTAGAGCGTCGGCCTGGCGTGCAGAAGTCCCAGGTTCGATTCCCGGCCAGGGCACACAGGAGAAGCGCCCATCTGCTTCTCCACCCCTCCCCCTCTCCTTCCTCTCTGTCTCTCTCTTCCCCTCCCGCAGCGAGGCTCCTTTTGAAGCAAAGATGGCCCAGGCGCTGGGGATGGCTCCTTGGCCTTTGCCCCAGGCGCTAGAGTGGCTCTGGTCGCAACAGAGCGACACCCCGGAGGGGCAGAGCATCGCCCCCTGGTGGGCAGAGCGTCGCCCCCTGGTGGGCGTGCCGGGTGTATCCCGGTCGGGCGCATGAGGGAGTCTGTCAGGCTGTCTCTCCCCGTTTCCAGTTTCAGAAAAATACAAAAAAACAAAACAAAAACAAAAACAAACTTCTACCTGGGGGCCAATTGTTTCTTCACATGACTTCGTGATTCCTCCCCCACCTGCACCAAAGAGCCCCTGCACATCAGTCGTCACTCTCTTACCTGTATCTTCAGTCTCTATCTATCCCCTGGTTCATTCTCCCGTCGTAATCGATGAGCCCAGTTTCCCCATCTGATAAAACCTCGCCTGGCTCCCCTTTCATTTTTCTGCCCTTTACTTCAGTTTCAGTCTTCTTGTCAGAGAAGTCTACATTGTCTGCTTCCTCCCCATTCATCCTTACAGTTGGCTGTCTAACCCCTCCTGGTTTCAGTGGTTCCTGGGGGAAGACTGTGCCCTCGAGGCATGCCTGCATCCCTAGAACATGGTACAGGGCTTAGACATGATCGAAGCACAGCAGATGTTTGATGAATAATGAATGAATGTATAAATGAATGAAAGAGCAACTGAACAACATTCACATAACTCATACACCATTTTGGGCTTTATTTTCTCATCTTTAAAACAGTGAAGGCAGGCAGGGCAGATTCAGCTCTGACATGGCAATGTGATGGGACTTCCCTCTCCATGCCATCATGACAAGCAGGTGGTAGGCGTTGTGTATAATGGTGTCAAGGACGAGGGCAGCAGCATTAACCCCAGGCAAGCGTTTCCTTGCTGTGATCCCCTAATTCTCTTTCAAATCTCCCTCCCCCTTCACTTTGTTAAACACACCAGTGCTGTCATGAGATCTTGAGTTTAATTAAAATGATGTTTATAACACCCATAGCACGGGGCTTGGCACATGAAAAGAGAATCCTTGTAGACCCATGTTAAGCAAGGCAACTGAAGTGCAGAGAAGTTCAGTAACTTGCGTGGGGATGGATACGCAGCAAGAAAATAAGGTCAGCAGGATCTAAACTCTGGGATACTTTTCCAATGACTCCTCTTGACCCATGCATAGCCCATTAGCCTTTGGGCTCCCATCTTGCTCTGGCCCTGACTTATTGTGTGTTTGACAAATAAAACAGCTTTGTAGCCTGACTCTCTCTGTCAGCAGCACAGTTGTTCAGGGATCAAGAAGAACCTAGCCAGGAGTCCCAGAAAGTGAGGGGGACATGGCTGAGCTACAAGAAGCCTCGGCAGAAAGCTACTTGAAGGAAGCACCTTGTGCTTTTTGTTTGGGGTTTACTTGCAGGAAAAGTACGTTTCTTTAGAGTGTGCCGCCAGGAGAAAATGGGTGATCTGTCTCACACCAGGAGCAGCTGAGAGCACCTGAGTCTGACAGGGGGACATGCACTCTGCTGTCTGGATGTGGGCCATGTTCCCTCTCCCTGCACCTCCGGGAGGAGGCACAGAAGACACACAGGGCTTCGGGACAATGCCCCGAGTCAGCCTCTGGCTCAGGGTGGTACCGGGGTGAAAGAGAAGAAGGGCTCACACGGGAGTGGGGGTGCATCAAAGGCAGTTTCCCCTTCATTTCCCTCTCTGGCCTCTTGTATTTCTCAGGGCTGCCCTTCTCTGCCCCCAGTGAACCTAACTGGAGTCAATTTTAGGTGGGTCCATTTGAAGAGGGGAGAGGCAGAGAATACTAAATTATTAGCAGTTATTTTTGGATTCTTCAATGGATGGTTATTCATTCTATAATGAGAAAGCAGTAACAAATTACACTTTAAGGGCTTATGAGCTCCTACTGAATGCACAGAGTGGAGCAAAGATACACTATTTGTATACTGAGTCTAGTAGGAGTGCAGATGATTAAACTGTGTAAGTAAAATGAAGTCAGCTATGCTATGGCTATAGAAACACTAGTTATATGCAAGACAGTGTGCTAAGTATTTTCATGTTCATGATATCATTTCATCTTCCATATAATCCTGTGGGGGTAGGAATTATCCCCATTTGATAGACAAGGAAACTAGAACTCTGAGAAGTATCTTAGACAAGATGATGCAGTAAGTAGAGGACAGGGCACCAACCATGTCACCCACCTTACTTTACCCAATTTGGCCCCACTGCCCCTATTACAAAACCTACCTGGCCCCAAACAAAATACTTGCAACCCAAAGGCCCAGAAAAGTCCCTGGAACCATGCAGAGCATTATTGAGTAAAATTAAATAGAACTCAATAGGGCTACTGTTACTTATTTGACTGTATCAGTGCAAAATACTCTGAGGCAAGAGCTTGGATGAGTGAAAATGCATTTACTGAGCAATCAAATGAAAGTGCTCAGGGCCCAGAATATGCTCTTGCATATAACTTACTTTATAAATACAAACCCAGTCTTATTCAAAGTTTTGAAAAGAAAGATTTGCCTTTCAATGGAATATCTGCATTTTCCCATAAAGGTGTCTTAGTCCCCAGAGATGCAAGATCCGATTATGCTACACGTTTAGCATTTAGAAAGCCTGAGGATTCCAGAAGGCTCACTTCAGGCCTGAAGGTGGCAGCGTGCACAGTGTAGAGTGAAATATGTGAGCATCTTGCTTTCAGCATCCTGAGTACCATCTCTAAAGAAAGTCTCCAGGGACTGTGGTATTAGTGCTTTATTATGGAGAAGCCAACATAAATATGTGTGTAGGGAGAGAGAGAAGCAGGTTCACTCCCAAGCCATTAACTTTGTTATGCTAATTGAGCACCTGGTGCTATGGTAATAACTGAACTCACCAGGCAAATCTGCCAAGTGGAGCCTACACTCTATTGATGGAGACAAACATTAAGTAAAATAAACCAAGAATGGAGGTCACTGTAGATTGTGAAAATTGTTGTGAACGGAATAAACTTAGCATGAGAAAGAGCAAATTGGAGGGGAGGCACTGCTTTAGATAGAGTGGTCAGCACAAGTCTTACTGGGGGACAGATTTGATTGAGCTGGGATCTGAAAGACAAGAATGAGTCAGTCACAAGACAAAGGGGACAGCAAGTATGAGTCTTTTGGTCAGAAAGAACTCAGGGGTTCCAAAGAACCAAAATGAGACCATGGTGACTAGAAGCGGGGGGGTGGGGGGGGTCATGAAGGGCTCTGTAGACCTTGACGAAGAGTGTGGGTCTTGTTCTAACAACAATGGAGAAACTTTGAAGGACTTAAGCAAAGGAGCAGAATGACCTGATTAACACATTACAAAGTTCATTCTGGTCCTGGCCAGGTAGCTCAGTTGGTTAGAGTGTTATCCAGGTAGGACAAGGTTGCAGGTTTGACCCCCAGTCAGGGCACATACAAGAATCAACCAATGGATGCATAAATAAGTGGAACAACAAATCAATCGCTCTCTTTCTCTCCATCTCTTTCAAATCAACTTAAAAAATTTTTTATTCTGGTCCAAGAATGAATGGGAGGAGTCCAGTTAGGGGCTATTGAATAGTATAGGTAAGAAGTGGCGGAGTGACGTCACGGAAATGGCGCCGTGAGCAGCGCGTCCGACAGCTCTCCCCTAAATCACAACAAATTTATCAACTAGAAACAGAAAAATTTATCCTCGGAGCATTCCGGAGTTCCACACAAACTGATAGCGAAAGGACTGTTATCACTTGAATCTGAGAGACAAGGGTGTGGAGGAAGCTACCGCAGGGGCATTCATTCAAGCCGCGAGGTTGTGCGCCTGTGGTGAGTCAGCCCATACTCAGGAGCCGCAGCGAGCCGCCGCGAGCTGCCGCGGGCGCGCGCCCGGTCCGGTTGCAGAGCGAGCACCGCTAACGTTCCCAGCGGCCCGCGCACTGCGAGTGAGAGTCGCCAGCCACCGGTGCCCGGAGCACCCCATTCACGCGCGTGCCCTGGGCATTCCACGCACCCAGAGCACCCTACTGGCCCGCACACCCAGGGTGCCCCATTATCCTGCGCCTGGTGCGATCCAGCCGCCAGCGGCAGGGCGAGCGGGAGAGGCATCAGGGTGGTCTTCCCCTACTTGGGAGATTCTCTCCGTGGGCGGGGCACCTCACCCAGCCATTCAAGCTAACAATCAAGCGTTGGGGGAGGGGAGCGCGCAGGCAGCCTAAAATACCTTCGGGAGCTCAGCTGCGACCCAATCACTGAAATTAGCTTAACCCATGAAATCTGTGCACCCTCGGTTCTAATTGATAAGATCTCTCTCAGTTCAGCGACCCAAGACAAGAGGCGTGATATTTTTTAGTGCCTCTCGCTAAAGGGGCGGGGGCAACTTCTGATAGATAGAGCCTCCATATTCAGGAATAAACGCTAACAAGAAGGACTTGGCAGATAATAAGATCTATACTACACTAGTCGCAAGCAGAGACTAGTGCCTCTTCTTCCCAGCAAAAACAGGCTACAAAGTGTGGAAAGCCTGGGTTGAGAGGTCCAACTAAATGATAGGCGCTGAACAGTCACCTTGACAACAATTGACTCCCACCCCCGCCTGATTACACTGGAGGCCCTGACTACCAGAGCCTTTCCCAAAGCCTTACACTGAGTGGGGATAGAGTGGGGATTTCCCAGCTCTTTGAGCCTCTTACTCCCCAGGCAGAAGCAGTTGCAGCCTTATAGCTGGATCACCAGGCTGCTAATTCAGAAAGGGGGGACTAGGAGAGAGAATCCAGGAAAGCAAACTCTCTCATCATTGGACCCTGCAAACGCCAACAAGCCTTGACTACCAGCAAGATTAAAGCCAATTATAGGACATTGCCATAGAATCCCATCAACTGCAAATCCCTACCTAAGTGTGACACAGGGGCAGAGCCTGGGGTACAGAGTCACCGACCAGGAAGAGGGAGAGAAAAGAAAAAGGAAGAAGTTAACCTCTCAAAATCAAGAAAAATCCACAGACTTTACAACTTGTTCCACTAATTTTTTTTGTTGTTGTTGTTGTTTGTTTCTTCTATCTTATTGCCTTTATTTCCTCCACCTCGGTCCTGCTATACTCTGCCCATCTTATGCTTCCCTTTTCTTGAACTACACTACCCATGAGTGTTACATTTTATTTCTCTTCTTCAACCTCACCCTCCTTTAAGGTTATACTCCAAAACACTTAACTCTCACTCTCTCCTCTTTTGTTTTTTTTTGTTTGTTTTGCTTTATTTTGTTTTTTTTCTTTTCCTTTTTATTTCTTCCTTCGTTTTTCTCTTTTTCTTATTTTTTCCTTTCTATTCATTTTTTCTTCTCTCATTGTACTTTCCTCCCATTTAATCCTCAATCACGAACAAATTAGTTAATTTGGGACTCAAGGCTTTTTTGGCTTTATTTTTCTTATTTGCTTTTGTTTTTATTTTTTTTTCTTGTTTGTTTATTTTTGTGGCATTTTGGGTCCTCTCAACCCAAGGTCTCCATTGTATTTAGTCTTCGCTCCACTTAATAGAACAGATTTTTACTTATTATTTTTATTTTTCTCTTCTTTATTATTCTTTTTTGGTCCTTTTTTCTGGTTCCCTCTTATCCCTCTCATTATATCTCTTAGTTGACCATCACTTACAAGCAAATCATTTTATGCTTGTCTAAGATTTTCTTCCTTTTTTTTTTTTTTTTTTTTTTTTTTTTGCATTTAATAGGTCCCTACTCCCTTTTTTTTTGCCCCTTGAACTCTTCACCCCAAATCAGGCCCTCCATTATAGGCACGATATTTCCCTGAGGAGGGGAGAGGAGGGAAAGAGAACAAAGAAAAAAGGGGGAAATAATAAATTATTACTGTTTTGTTTGTGGGGTGTTTTACCTTTTTTTTTTTATTTATTTTTTTACTTTTTACTCTTTATTAATTCTAATTAGTGCTATCAACAAGACCACCCTCAGATGCCGATAAGAAAGAGGAAATCGAATATTATGGATACAAAAGAAAGAGAGGTAACACAAATAGATGTGGAAAAATCTATGGAGAAAAGACTTAACATATTGGAAGCCTTGGAGCTAAATGACAGAGAATTTAAAATAGAAATCTTAAAAATAGAGAGATACAAGAAAACACAGAAAGGCAATATAGGGAGATCAGAAAACAACTCAATGAACACAAAGAATATATTACCAAGGAAATTGAAACTATAAAAACAAATCAAACAAATGAAAAACTCAATTCACGAGCTGAAAAACGAGGTAACAAGCTTAGCTAACAGAACAGCCCAGATTGAAGATAGGATTAGTGAAATAGAAGACAAACAACTTGAGGCACAACAGAGAAAAGAAGAAAGAGACTCAAAAATAATAAAAAACGAGAAAGCCCTACAGGAATTGTCTGACTCCATCAGAAAGAATAACATAAGAATAATAGGTATATCAGAGGGAGAAGAGAAAGAAAATGGAATGGAGAATATACTCAAACAAATAATAGACGAGAACTTCCCAAGCCTGTGGAAGGAACTAAAGCCTCAAATTCAAGAAGCAAACAGAACACCGAGTTTTCTTAACCCAAACAAACCCACTCCAAGGCACATCATAATGAAGATGACACAAACCAATGACAAAGAAAAAATTCTCAAGGCAGCCAGGGAAAAGAAGAATACAACATATAAAGGAAGGCCTATTAGATTATCATCAGATTTCTCAGCAGAAACTCTACAAGCTAGAAGAGAGTGGACCCCAATATTTAAAGCCCTGAAAGAGAGGAACTTTCAGCCAAGAATACTATACCCATCAAAGCTATCCTTCAAGTACGAAGGAGATATAAAAACATTCACAAATACAGAAAAGATGAGAGAATTTATCAGCAGAAAGCCCCCACTCCAGGAAATACTAAAGGGGGTTTTCCAACCAGATTCAAAGAACAAAAGAAAACAACACCACAAGTAACAGCTCCACCAAGAACACAATAAAACCAAACTTAAACTGTGACAACAAAGGAAAAAAAGGGGGGAGAGGTTGGAGATTAACAGTAGCAAAGGACGATGAAGTGCAGAAATACTTATAAGATAGGGTACTACAATGAATATAGTAGGTACCCTTTTCATTACTTAATGGTAACCACCCTTAAAAAAACCACCACAAAAACACTTGACTTAAAAAAGGTAGCAACAGAGGAAAGAAGTATGGAACACAAACAAACAAAAACAAATGATAGAAAAACAAAAGAGAAGAATCAAACTAGATACAAAACTAACAGAAAGCAATTTATAAAATGGCAGTAGGGAACCCACAAGTGTCAATAATTACACTAAATGTAAATGGATTAAACTTACCAATAAAAAGACACAGAGTAGCAGAATGGATTAAAAAAGAAAATCCAACTATATGCTGCCTACAAGAAACACATCTAAGCAACAAGGATAAAAACAAATTCAAAGTGAAAGGCTGGAAAACAATACTCCAAGCAAACAACACCCAAAAAAAAGCAGGTGTAGCAATACTCATATCTAATAATGCTGACTACAAGACAGAAAAAGTACTCAGAGACAAAAATGGTCATTTCATAATGATTAAGGGGAAGTTGAATCAAGAAGACATAACAATCCTTAATATATATGCACCAAACCAAGGAGCACCAAAATATATAAGACAGCTACTTATTGACCTTAAAACAAAAACTAACAAAAATACAATCATACTTGGAGACCTCAATACACCGCTGACGGCTCTAGATTGGTCATCCAAACAGAGAATCAATAAAGATATAGTGGCCTTAAACGAAATACTAGAACACCTGGATATGATAGACATCTACAGGACACTTCATCCCAAAGCGACAGAGTATACATTTTTCTCTAGTGTACATGGATCATTCTCAAGAATTGACCATATGTTGGGCCACAAAGACAATATCAGAAAATTTAGAAAAATTGAAATTGTACCAAGCATATTTTCTGATCATAAAGCCTTGAAACTAGAATTCAACTGCAAAAAAGAGGGGGAAAAACCCACAAAAATGTGGAAACTAAACAACATACTTCTAAAAAATGAATGGGTCAAAGAAGAAATAAGCACAGAGATCAAAAGATATATACAGACAAATGAAAATGAAAATACGACATATCAGAATCTCTGGGATGCAGCAAAAGCAGTACTAAGAGGAAAGTTCATATCACTTCAGGCCTATATGAACAAACAAGAGAGAGCCGAAGTAAACCACTTAACCTCACACCTTAAGGAACTAGAAAAAGAAGAACAAAGACAACCCAAAACCAGCCGAAGAAAGGAGATAATAAAAATCAGAGCAGAAATAAATGAAATAGAGAACAGAAAAACTATAAAAAAAATCAATAAAACTAGGAGCTGGTTCTTTGAAAAGATCAACAAAATTGACAAACCCTTAGCAAGACTCACCAAGGAAAAAAGACACAGGACTCAAATAAATAAAATCCAAAATGAAAGAGGAGAGATCACCACAGACATCATAGATATACAAAGAATTATTGTAGAATACTATGAAAAATTATATGCCACCAAATACAACAATCTAGAAGAAATGGATAAATTCCTAGAACAATACAACCTTCCTAGACTGAGTCATGAAGAAGCAGAAAGCCTAAACAGACCAATCAGCAGGGAGGAAATAGAAAAAACTATTAAAAATCTCCCCAAAAATAAAAGTCCAGGCCCAGATGGTTATACTAGTGAATTCTATCAAACATTCAAAGAAGACTTGGTTCCTATTCTACTCAAAGTCTTCCAAAAAATTGAAGAAGAAGCAATACTTCCAAACACATTTTATGAGGCCAACATAACCCTCATACCAAAACCTGGCAAGGATGGCACAAAGAAAGAAAACTACAGACCAATATCTCTAATGAATACAGATGCTAAAATACTAAACAAAATACTGGCAAACCGAATACAACAACATATTAAAAAAATAATACATCATGATCAAGTGGGATTCATCCCAGAATCTCAAGGATGGTTCAACATACGCAAAACGGTTAACGTAATACACCATATCAACAAAACAAAGAACAAAAACCACATGATCTTATCAATAGATGCAGAAAAGGCTTTTGATAAAATACAACACAATTTTATGTTTAAGACTCTCAACAAAATGGGTATAGAAGGAAAATATCTCAACATGATAAAGGCCATATATGATAAACCATCAGCCAACATCCTATTAAACGGCATAAAACTGAGGACTTTCTACCTTAAATCAGGAACAAGACAGGGTTGTCCACTCTCTCCACTCTTATTCAATGTGGTGCTAGAAGTTCTGGCCAGAGCAATCAGACAAGACAAAGAAATAAAAGGCATCCATATCGGAAAAGAAGAAGTAAAGCTATCACTTTTTGCTGATGATATGATCCTATACATCGAAAACCCGAAGGACTCCACAAAAAGATTATTAGAAACAATAAACCAATACAGTAAGGTCGCAGGATACAAAATTAACATACAAAAGTCCATAGCCTTTCTATATGCCAACAATGAAATATTAGAAAACGAACTCAAAAAAATAATCCCCTTCACGATTGCAACAAAAAAAATAAAATACCTAGGAATAAACATAACAAAGAATGTAAAGGACCTATATAATGAAAATTACAAAGCATTGTTAAGGGAAATCGAAAAAGATACAATGAGATGGAAAAATATTCCTTGTTCTTGGATAGGAAGAATAAATATAATCAAAATGGCCATATTACCCAAAGCAATATACAAATTTAATGCAATTCCCATCAAAATCCCTATGAGATTTTTTAAAGAAATGGAACAAAAAATCATCAGATTTAAATGGAACTATAAAAAACCCCGAATAGCCAAAACAATCCTAAGGAAAAAGAATGAAGCTGGGGGCATTACAATACCTGACTTTAAACTATATTATAGGGCCACGATAATCAAAACAGCATGGTATTGGCAGAAAAATAGACACTCAGACCAATGGAACAGAATAGAAAGCCCAGAAATAAAACCACATATATATGGTCAAATAATCTTTGATAAAGGGGCCAACAACACACAATGGAGAAAAGAAAGCCTCTTCAACAAATGGTGTTGGGAAAACTGGAAAGCCACATGCAAAAGAATGAAACTCGACTATAGCCTGTCCCCGTGTACTAAAATTAATTCAAAATGGATCAAAGACCTAAATATAAGACCTGAAACAATAAAGTACATAGAAGAAGACATAGGTACTAAAATCATGGACCTGGGTTTTAAAGAACATTTTATGAACTTCACTCCAATGGCAAGAGAAGTGAAGGCAAAGATAAATGAATGGGACTACATCAGAATAAAAAGTTTTTGCTCAGCAAGAGAAACTGATATAAAAATAGACAGCCAACTAAATGGGAAATGATATTTTCAAACAACAGCTCAGATAAGGGCCTAATATCCAAAATTTACAAAGAACTCATAAAACTCAACAACAAACAAACAAACAATCCAATAAAAAAATGGGAAGAAGACATGAACAGACACTTCTCCCAGGAAGAGATACAAATGGCCAACAGATATATGAAAAGATGCTCAGCTTCATTAGTTATTAGAGAAATGCAAATCAAAACTACAATGAGATACCACCTCACCCCTGTTAGATTTGCTATTATCAACAAGATGGGTAATAGCAAATGTTGGAGAGGCTGTGGAGAAAAAGGAACCCTCATTCACTGTTGGTGGGAATGTAAAGTAGTACAACCATTATGGAGGAAAGTATGGTGGTTCCTCAAAAAACTGCAAATAGAACTACCTTATGACCCAGCAATCCCTCTACTGGGTATATACCCCAAAACCTCAGAAACATTGATACGTGAAGACACATGTAGCCCCATGTTCATTGCAGCACTGTTCACAGTGGCCAAGACATGGAAACAACCAAAAAGCCCTTCAATTGAAGACTGGATAAAGAAGATGTGGCACATATACACTATGGAATACTACTCAGCCATAAGAAATGATGACATCAGATCATTTACAGTAAAATGGTGGGATCTTGATAACATTATAAGGAGTGAAATAAGTAAATCAGAAAAAAACAAGAACTACATGATTCCATACATTGGTGGAACATAAAAATGAGACTAAGAGACATGGACAAGAGTGTGGTGGTTACCAGGGGTGGGGGGAGGGAGGACATGGGAGGGAGGGAGGGAGAGAGTTAGGGGGAGGGGGAGGGGCACAGAGAACTACATAGAGGGTGGCGGAGGACAATCTGACTTTGGGCGAGGGGTATGCAGCATAATTTAATGACAAAATAACCTAGACATGTTTTCTTTGAATATATGTACCCTGATTTATTAATGTCATCCCATTACCATTAATAAAAATTTATTAAACTCCCAGGAAGAAATACAAATGGCCAACAGATATATGAAAAGATGCTCATCTTCTTTAGCTATTAGAGAAATGCAAATCAAAACAGCAATGAGATACCACCTCACACCTGTTCGATTAGCTATTATTAGCAAGACAGGTAATAGCAAATGTTGGAGAGGCTGTGGAGAAAAAGGAACCCTCATACACTGTTGGTGGGAATGTAAAGTAGTACAACCATTATGGAGGAAAGTATGGTGGTTCCTCAAAAAACTGCAAATAGAACTACCTTATGACCCAGCAATCCCTCTACTGGGTATATACCCCAAAAACTCAGAAACATTGATACGTAAAGACACATTCAGCCCCATGTTTATTGCAGCATTGTTCACAGTGGCCAGGACATGGAAACAACCAAAAAGCCCGTCAATAGATGACTGGATAAAGAAGATGTGGTACATATACACTATGGAATACTACTCAGCCATAAGAAATGATGACATCGGAACATTTACAGCAAAATGGTGGGATCTTGATAACATGATACGAAGCGAAATAAGTAAATCAGAAAAAACCAGGAACTGCATTATTCCATACGTAGGTGGGACATAAAAGTGAAACTAAGAGACATTGATAAGAGTGTGGTGGTTACGGGGGGGGAGGGGGGAATGGGAGAGGGAAAGGGGGAGGGGGAGGGGCACAAAGAAAACAAGATAGAAGGTGACAGAGGACAATCTGACTTTGGGTGACAGGTATGCATCATAATTGAACGACAAGATACCCTGGACTTGTTATCTTTGAATATATGTATCCTGATTTATTGATGTCACCCCATTAAAAAAATAAAATTATTTAAAAAAATAAAAAAATAAAAATTTATTAAAAAAAAAAAAAAAGAAGTGGCTTGGACGTGGTCAGTAGTGTGAAATGATGGGAGAGAGCTGGATTTAAGGTATATTTTGGAAGTGGAAACATCAGGCTTTAAAGTTATGTAAAGGTGGATTCCTCATTCATTCATTCATTCATATCAAGAAATGGGAAATTTCCAACCATAGGAAGAATTGCTAGAGCAGAGGCAAGGCTTCATAGGACTTAAATTCACCATGGATTACACACACACACACACACACACACACACACTGATCTACCTTCCAGAGGAAAGACATCACAGGCATTCAACAAACAAAAATAAAAGAGACTACCAAATACCATGTAAATTTCTAGATGTAGGTTTCAACTTTCTCCCATTTCAATTTTATCACAACAAAGAGAATAACCAAACAAAACCTCTTTTTTCTTGTTCTTATAATTCTACTTTGTGTCATTTCTCTTGGTGCTTTCTACCTGTATAATATGTACATCTTATTATCATATTACAGTCACTGCATCACTAATAGCTGATAATTATCATATTTCTAGAGCCTGTTAATATCCACTTTCCATAGCAATATCCTTCTAAATCTCCATATGAGTCATTTATTTCACTTTTCTTATGAAGATCACAGGTAGGTGCTCAGTGGAGAAATAATCATTAACCTCATTAAAACAGCAGGATAAGAAGTGAGAGCATGGCTCCTGACAGCCTAAGAGCTTCAAGTTGCAGCTCCCAAGACCCCAGGTTGAGTTTTGTTCCTTTTAGTCATAATGAATGTTAAAATCCAAAAATATACTTTAAAACAAAGTCTTTGAAACTTGGCCAGAAGCTGCTGGATCCTGTTGTTTACGCAGAGCATGGCACTTAACAATATGGCTAGCCAGCCCTGAGAGAAGCCATGCAGACAGCTGTACCTGCCCAACAGTTACTTATTATATTTTCAGAAGATGTCCAGCCTTGGGCAGAGTGACATTAGAAAACTGGAAAAGTGCTGATCCAAATCTCCCCTCCCCAAAACCCTCCTATAGGAAGTCCCAAGTGAAACAAGTCCCCAGGGGCCTTCTTGATCGTTAGTCACTGTCCACATTTCATCTGCCATGTGGGTGTCTTGACTTCATAGAATTCCAAACCATGCAGACCTGAGTCCACTGTCTACTCCAAAGGAAACAACAGGCACCAAATCCATGAACAGAGTTGGGAAGCCAGGGTGTTCATGATCCATTTCATTCTCTAAGCTTAACACTTTCCTTCCTGTACAGAAAGATGGCTCCTATGACACGGATGTGGAGAACCCAGAAGAATCTTCTCCATTCGGCTTTCCCTTCTTATCCCCTGGAGGCTATGGTCTCAACATATCAGTTTAAAACTCATATTTTTCTATCATATCTTCCTGCCAGGTTTTGGGCAAACAAGTGTGTTAGGCTGGCTCGCTTGTACTTTGCCTAATTGGTGCATGAGCACAGGGCAGCACCTCATGTGTATAGTCTATGTAAGGCTGCAGGTACTTGCCCTCAGGGCGGCAGACTGTAGATTGCAGATTGCCTGCCCCCATTGGGAGGGGCCAGTGTTTACTATTGTCTGCTAGAGAAGGGGTTCCCCCCACCACCACCACATGACTGCTCCTAAGTCCTGAGAGAGAGAGGGAAGCAGTTTTCCCTGCCTGCTTGCTCGTCCGCTGTTGCAAGACTCTAATAAATGGAATGGCCCACCATCCTCCAGCTCCGCAGTGTCTCTACTGGCCTTACACAGGTCCATGAAAATCAGCAATCAATTAGTTCCGTCCTCCCCAACCCAGCTGATAATTCTAGCTCAGTGCTCAGGTTCTCACAAATTGCAGTGGAATCGAGGATCGTCTAAACATCCCTGACAGTAGGAAGAGGTGGCCCTTCAGAATTGTGTCCCCTGGAATTCCAGACTCTTATCCATGTCATAGCTGACTTAATAGACACACGCAGTGGCCTAGAACTGTTCAGACAAGGGATGTATATTTCTGTTCTCCTTCTGTGTTTTCTCCTGTGGTTATTCAGAAATACAGAGCCAGGGAATATGATTCCTCATGGATAAACAGAGCTAATTGGACACATTCAGAAGGGAGGAATTTCTCCTATAGCTTATAAAATTACAGGTAGTAAATAAGCAAACGAGACGTGTTTCCTGTGACTCGGAGGTGCCGTGGCAGCCTCCTTTATTGGCTCATAAAGCGTCGCCCTGCACGCCTGCTCTGCTCGCAATGGCTCCAGTGACAAGGCTGAGCTATCAGCTCACTAATTGGAAGGTACTTTTTCAGGAAACTCTCCTCTGAAAAAAATCAAATGTTCAGGCCTCGTCCCCAGTTTTTCAAAAACCATTGCTCAGAGGCAATTAGATATTTGAGTTGGCTATTTCATAGCAACTTTGGCATGGTGTGACGGGCTATCACAGGGAGGCAGAGGCTTGAAGATGCCCACCCACATAACCAGAACGCTAGGCTGGGAATTTTCACTAAGGCACCAAATTACCCGAGTGAGTTCTTAGACCAACCCTTGTGAAACTTCAAAGTAGGTGGTTAGAAATGAATTAGAAATTCACCCAGATTTAGGGGATGAGGACTGGGTTGTTAAAGATTAAGAGGAGGATTTGTGAAGAGGGTATATCTGAGTTGGGGTGGGGGGATTCTCCACCAAGGGGAAAGGTTGGATGACCGACATCCCACCCCAAACTCCATGGGAGGGGCTTCAATGGAACCACCAACAGAATTAATATATGTTCTCCGAAGTTGGTGGACACAGGTGTGTTAAAATGATGGCAGGACTTTTTCACCTTGGGACCCATATCTGTGTACCACTGTCCTACTATGGGAGGGAGTTTTAGGGGCTGAAAATGCTCTCTGGTAGGACCATGGCCCCTTCCCAAGACAGGAGGCTGCCAGGTCAAGGGATCTTTCACTAAGCTGCTGTAGGGGAACCACCAGGACAGACACTGTGGGAGGAGCAGCCGGCTATGCTGGCGCAATGTCTCTGTCAAGGATAATGAAGTTACCTGGCTCAGCAGAGGAGTCTTAAGGAAAATTATAATGAAAGAGCCATCTTCCATGTCTGCCAGGCCCAGAGGGCACAAAGCCATCTTAGGACAGTATCAGCCAAGTAATAGCCAACCTGCCTCCACACCTCTCCTCCCTCCTTTCTAGAATGCAGAGACAGAATAGCTAGCAAATTGGAAAGGAGGAGCAAGAAAAAAAAAAATGAGAAGCAGGACCACATTCCCTCTCCTAACGTCAATTCAAGTCTGAAGGTTTCCTGATTGGATAAGCACTGGGTCCTCTTAGTGACGGGGCTGTGCTTGGTTTAAATTAATCACATGATTTATTCTTGTCCATCAACAAAAAAGAAAGTTCTGGTCCTGTCTGAAGTTTCACCGCATAACCAGAGAACACTTACCCCTATTGAGTACATTTAAAAGGACAGTGATATCAGAAATAAAGATGCTTCAATAATTACACCCCAAGGGTCCTGTTTATTCAAAATGCCAGATACACGAAGTTGGCGCAGCAAGGAGAGGCTTCACGTGATTGCCATGGTTGGTTGTGAATGCTGCCAGAAAGTCCAACAATTAGGAGCTGATTCCTTTGGGACATCGTGCTCTGTCTAAGATGAAAGCATCAGTCCCCTCTGGGCCTTAATATTTTCCTCGCTGTGGAAGGGTGGCTTTCTGCTCTCAGCAAGAACAAATCTATATTTGGGGTTGTTTGTCTCAGTTTGCAAGAATAATTTAGGGATATAAAGAAGATCCTAAAAATTTCCAAAGGGAAAAAAAAAATACAAAAAAACCAGTCAGTCATATATAAAAGAGCAAAAATATTAGATGGAACTAGATCTCCAAAGCAACACCGGCAGTTAGACGTCGTGAGTCAGCACCGACAAAATTCTGGAAAAAATTTGTTGTCAATCTAGACTTCTAAAGCCAGCTAACCTGTCAATCGAATGTGAGTACAGAATAAAGACATTTTCAGACATGCAAAGGCAAAACAGTTTTTTCCCGTGGCCTCTTTCTTGGGGAGCTACTGAGAAAGGGGATTCACCCAGGGGATTCACCCAGGGGATTCATCCCAGGAGCAAGGACGAGGGACGCCCCCAGCTGAAGGTGTGCCAAGGTCCCGGATGGCAGCACCAAGGCCGGCCTGGAGCAAACAGATCAAGCCCTCCAGGAGACAAAATGAAATAAGTGGATTATGTGAAGTAAACATTTAAAAAGCAATATCAAAGGTGTAAAACAGATGTACTAGAGGTACATAAAAATAAAACAATGCGAAATACTTGTGTAATTATTTTTCATAAAAAGAGTAAATGTTAACATCAGTGTACCTATTATTTGCCCATTTGTCCTCATATCCACTTCTTGCTCTTCTCCACCCTGTTAGAAAGGGGAGAGGGGCGTGGACTCCTGCAGGCTGCATTTCTCAACTGTTCTGTCTGCATTTGGTCAATGAGGGGCACTGAATGGAGCTAGAGGGCAGGAGAGAGGGGGAAGCCAGGGTATTTCTCCCCCATGCTCCCTGCTTCATGTGGTATTTCCCACAGAGATGGCACCTCTTCAATGGCTTTGACTCCTCTTGGACAGGCCCAGCTGGTACTACCTCTGCCAGATGACCCTGTGTCCTGGGCTCCGGAAAGACTGCCACGCCCTTGGCTCTGCAGCCTCCGCCATGGTAGCAGCTTCCTGCTGTGGCTAATTTCTGGCTGCCTTTAGTTCTCCTATTTGCCTTCCCAGCTCTCATTACCTGTGCTACCAATTCCTTAAATCATTTCCTTCCTGTTAAATAAAATGCTTTCTATTTTCCTAACTGGACACTGACTCAGCCAGGAAAATGAGCATTTACACCATGGAAATCTAATTAACAGTGACCAAAACTTTCACAGTTCACTGTCTACTGTTTTAACCCAAAGGGTGAGGATTGGAGGAGAGGAGATGTGTGGAAAGTGTAAGAAAGTCGAGCCCGTGTCTACAGAGGAGGGTTTCTATAACAGGAAAACAATCTATACGGTGCCTAATATTGTGAGTCGGGAAACAGTGGTGTAAGAATGTTATTTAGAAACATGGTGGCAAATATAAGAAACAGCTAAAGGAGTTAAATAGAACTCTTTTGGAGGTCAGGACTGGGAAGATGAGTCTGGTGAAGTATAGAACTATTTTATTTTACTTTATTATAATAGGCACTACCTGAGGTTTTCAACGATGTCAAGAATTACTTTGATAACATTCAAAAATAACGATTCATTCTAGTGGTTTGCTGAGGGATGACATCAAACTCACTACCTCCTAGTTTACAAAGCTGATCATCAGCCCCCCTGTGAAAAATCAACACTCTTATTTATCTATGATCTTTGGCCCCTGTCCAAGACCCTGCCACACCCTGAAGTCCCTGGCTGGTGGACCAATGTTTTCTTTGGAAAATTTACCTTCTGCAAAGCATAATCTAGTGGGGCCCAGCAAAGAAACATAAACTCATTTGAAACAGCTGTGTTCTATATCACTGTTTCTAAACTCAAGTTTCCCTATGGAGAGGTGAATTCCCTAGCCGCTCACCTCCCCAATCCAAGAGAGAGGGAGAAGAAAAGTGAGGGGGAGAAGAGGAGGGCAAAGCTGCGATGCTGGAGAAGAGAGACCGGAGACAGTGAAAGGTGCCTCCTGAGTTTTAAGATCTAGGTGGGAAAATACTGCTCTGTGTCACCTTTCCTATCTTGAGCTTCAAATGCATTTGATTCGATGACCGCTGGTTTAAAACGTACCTTCCCAAAAGAGTTCAGTGGTGGTGGCCACAAAATCAGTGAGGAGCAGGGGGCTCTCTCTCTCTCTCTCTCTCTCTCTTTCTCTCTCTCTCTCTCCCCCTCAGTAGTATGCTGTAACTCACCCTCAGTCACTGTTATTTGGGTTGTTTGGGATTGTTTTTTCTCCTCTCATTTCAGTGGTCTGGATATTCTCCATCATTCTTATTTGTTTGTCCATCTTTCCTTGGCCTACTGGTCTGAATTAGTTCCTGATTTCTCCCATCTCCCCAGCTGCACCGGTCTATGATATACATTATGAACTGATTAGAAACTTTGCTTCTAGTCTCTGGCACTGCCTGGTCCCAGTGCCAGTTCCGTGATCTGACTGTGGAATGCAGTGGCCGCCATTGCTGTTGGAACTCACTGACAGCAGAGGGTGACGCTGGCAAGCCAGCGTCAGCCCTCCAGAATCTCCTCTGCCTCTCCAGACAGGTCCCCTTGTTCACGTCAGCACTCCCCGCGAGGTGATCTGCAGAGCCGTCCTTCTGTGCAGCTACTAAGTGTGTGAAATGGCAGGCTTCATGGTCCAATGACTATGGAAATACTGGTTAATCCTGGTTAAGTGAAAAAGAATTGCGTGTGACTCAGGACTTCGCAGACCTTTGATGTACACTGGAAACCTCCAAGAGAGAAGTATATCTAATTGCAGCACTGGGCAAGCTCATGTGGCCCAGGAGCCATTCTTTGAGGGGCAAAACCCAGTACTGCTCTGTGGAACTTGCTTTGGGAAATGATTTTAACAAGAATTTTTTCCAAGGTACTGAACACTCATCCTCCAAATCCTCCTATCTAATGGAATTTGCCCAAATTGCTTCCAGGGGGGTCTAAGAAGCTACATGCAGGAGCTGGATAGTGAGCTCAGGACCAAGGGGCTGCTGGGGTCATCCAAAGCAGCCCCCTAACCCAGCACGATGAATCTTCCCTAAGTTCCCACAAGTGAAGATAGTCTGTCACCACTCACCCAGCTGCTCCCACACCTCTGCTTTTGCTTGTGATGTTGTTTCTTCCGAAACACAGATCCCTTGTTCTCTACTGTCTCAGGGTAGGTTTGTCCAAAAGCCAACTCTGAGACAAGCTTTAGCATTTGAGTAGGAGGTGGAAAAAATCCCGGTAAGGGAGAAAAGTGAGGAAAGGAAGGGGAGGCAGCCAGTAAAGGACACTGTATCCTGCCAGTACTGTGGGTAACTGGGGCTGGATCCTGCTGAGAAACTCAGTGTGGACCCCACACCTCAGAGTTCTCTCTCTTCCCAAGGGTGAGGGACCTGGGGACTGATCCCCCTCTCCTGCCAGTCTTTGGTTGATAGCTGCTGTGGGGGTGCAATGCCGGTGGCTGAGGCCGGGCAGGTCCACATTGGATTTGGGCAGAAGGTAGAGGAACGGCAGAGCCAGAAAGTGTTAGGCCATTCCCATTTAATAGAGTCTCGCAATGGCGGATGAGCAAACAGGCAGGGGAAAACTTCTTCTCACAGCAGCAGGCAAACAAGCGCACCCTCACAGTGGCGGCCAGGCAAGCATCAATCCTTTCTTCAGCTACCACTCCAGTTCCAGGCGCCCTTGGTGCTCAGCCTGCGTCTCACCCTGAAGCTCTCAGAAGCAGTCGCCCTCCTCCTCCAGCCACTATTGCAGTTCCTGCTGCTGTCGGCGTTCAGTCTGCAGCTCATCCTGGAGCTTTTGACTTCATGCACCCTCTAGCACAGAGCTTTCGGTTTCTTCTCTCAGGGCCGTAAAAACAAAACCCAGCCCAGGGCCCCCAACAGGAGAGCCACCGGGAACAGCCACTCCTTATTCAAGGGTGTTGGTAGCTCCATGCCGGTCTAATTTGAATCCTGCCCACTATGCCAGATGTAATGCCAGTCGCCGAGGCCAGGCACGTCTACATTGGATTCGGGCGGACAGTAGGAAAGCAGTTGTGTTAGGCTTGCTCACTTATACTTTGCCTGATTAGTGTGTGAACATGTGGCAGCGCCATATGTGTGTATTCTATGTAAGGCTATGGGTGCTTGCCCTCTGGGCAGACTGCAGATTACAGATTGTCTGGCTACCACTGTGAGGGTCGGGTCCATTCTTGGTGTTGTTCACCAGCCAGTGTGAGAAGTGGATTTCCCCTGGCTGCTTGTCTGCTGTTGTGAGACTCGATTAAACGGGAATGGCCCAATGCTTTCCAGCTCTGCAGTTTCTCTACCTTCTGCCAGAATCCAACATGGACCTGCCTGGCCTCGGCCACCGACATTACACGGGGGACAGGGTCATTGATTCCCCAGCACTCTAGCCTGTCCCAGCAGAGTGGACGTCGATGGAAAGAGAAAACATCCAAGCAAAGAAATGTAGGTGCTGGTGGTTGCACGTTGGGCCAGTGTGCACTGAAGGAGCAAGCAAGAGAATCTGGGCCAAGCACAGACAGCACCCACTACACCTGCCCAGGGCCTGTCACCCCACCCCCACCCTAGTGGGCCCTCCAGGCACAGGCCTTGTTTCTTATCACCACTGTATCCCAGGGCATAGCTCAGTGTCAGCTGCATAAGGATTTATTGGATGGAGGCATGCCTGTAAGCATAGCTTAAATACATTTCTTTGAATTTATCCATCCCAGTCTACGGTCATACCACCGTGAACACGCCTGATCTCATCTGAACTCATTCATCCCATTCACAGAATCATTCATCCTCTACTTATTCCCCATAGTTCCCATGCTCCCCTCTAACCACACTGAATCTTTATTGCCAATGTCTTTTCTGTTTTCCTTGTTGAGCTGTGATGTTTTGAGAACAAGAACCCTTATTTCCCCACAGCCCAGGCCCATGATAGGTGCTTAACATGCAGTTTTTAAACCAGACTGAATGGAACAAACTTCCCACTAGAGCCTCTGGGATAAAGACCCAGGGTGAGAAAGAACAGTGTTCCATAAAAAGTGGGGGGCATTGGCCTCCATCCTGGTTACTGAGAAGCTCATTGTAGGGAAAAGAGCTGTGTTAGGCTTGCTCACTTGCACTTTGCACGAGTACTGCGTGAGCACATGGCAGAGCAATGTGTGTGGCCTACATAAGGCTGCGGGTACTTCCCTTAGTGTGAACCAGGCTACAGGTACTTCCCTTAGTGTGAACCAGGCTACAGGTACTTCCCTTAGTGTGAATCACTTGCCACCTCAAGGGGCAGTTTTTCTGTTTGAGTGTCCACCACTGTGAGAAGAGGCTCGTCCGCCATTGTGAGAATCTATTAAATAGAAATGGCCCAATGCTCTCTGGCTCCTCAGTTCCTGTTCTGTTGGCCCAAATCCAGTGTGAACCTGCTTGGCCTTGACCACCGGCATCACACCCTTGTACAGCCAGATTGTGCCTAAAGGCCAAGTGGGGCTATGCTGGCCCCCATGCAATTGGCACACCTGTGTTGGGAACACGGCTTCACCAGGAGCTGTGCCTGCACACTGCTCACAGGGCCCCAATTATTAAAGATCTCTATCAACCCACAGCCCCGCAGAGCCACTGGGCAAGGGCGTGAGAGGACTGCACAGACAGCCTGGACCACAGTGCTCTGTGATGAGGAAAACTGCACAGAGGCAGACAGAAGGAGAGACGGCACCTCTGGACTCACTGAAAAAGGGGCCATCCTCCCCCAAGGGTTCACACAGAAGCCTCCGGACCAGCACACCAGCCTGGGTTCCCATAAAGAGGACAGTTTGTCTTCTCCATGGAAGTCCGTGCCCTTTCCGAACAGGAATTCAGAAACATGGCTACTGCAGGCAATTCTTTAAGAAGAGGATAAAAAAACTATCCCAACATACTAAGGTGCTGAGCTTGTGCATTGGGTAAACACCAGCCTCTTAGCAGCTTCATAGAATTAGCTAAAGCGAAACTTCAGTTACCATTCGTGCAGTCACGGGAGACAAGGAATAAAATCCTCATGGTCAGAAACACAAGGCTTGCCCTGCCAGCTGCAGGTCTAGACCTTGCTACTCAGAGTATGGTCTAAATACCAGCAGCATGAGCTTCAACTAGGAGCTTATTAGAAATGCAGGCTCAGCCCTGAGGCGTGTCTCAGTGGTAGAGAGTCAGCCCAGCATGTAGAAGTCCCAGGTTCGATTCCCAATCAGGACACCACAGGAGAAGCGACCATCTGCTTCTCCACTCCTCTCCCTTCTCTCTCACTTTCTCTCTCTCCCTCTCCCGCATACAGCCTTCATCAGACTGTACAGCTGTTGGCTTTTCTGCTTTGCCCATCACTAGGCGCTCTATGGTCCTCTTTCTATAACCAACTTCTAGCAAAGACACTGTGAACACCTTGGTTGAAGAGGAGAGGCTATCCAATGGACATTTCTCTAAAGGTAAAATTGCCCATTCATTCTGGAGAAGCCCATGGCAGGATGGATCTGAGACTGTGCCCTGGGCTGTCACACAGAGCTCCTGGGAACCAAGGCTAGCTGAAGACTCAGGAAGGGTCAGCGTGTTGCCCCACGAGGTCATTCTGAAACATACATTTCCTCTCAATCCAGGCAAGACTCCAAAAGCCAGAAGGCACTACAGCCAGACCTCAGTGATGCAAATGTGCTGCAGGAAGGAAAATTGATGGGGGCCATGCCCAGGATGCACCAAAGTTTCTTCAATAAATAATTAGCTCAATATCTGTGGGCAAGTGGTATTTAGGCTCCTTCCTGTGTGTTTTTGGAGAAATGGTTAATGCAGCTCTAAAAGAGAAGCTGTGAACTACGAGAGGGCAGGTACAGGTTAAAATGAAGGCCCTTATCAAAGAAAGCATCACTAGACAGTTTGGGTCCAATGTGTAACCCTCCCTCACTCCAAGAAATAGCATCCACTGTGTGCCAGGGCATCTCCACACATTTTCTTAGTCTTCAGTGAGATTAAATGAGCTCAGTGAGATGAAATATTATCAGCTTCATTTTACAACTACGGAAACAGAAGCTCAGAGTGGTTAAAAAGAATGGTCATTTGAAGTCACAGAGCAGGTGAGCGCTGGAGTTGGGACAGCTACCTGAGCCAGAACACCTCTAAGGACATTTTGCAGAGCTCCTACAAAATGCAACAGACCTTCTGCTGACCACTGGGGACCCAGGCTGATTCTGAATAATTTGCTTCACTTCAAAAATAGCCCAGTAAAATGTTAATAAAGCACCCCAATGTCTCTTTGCTGCTTTCAAAGGATGGACTGGGCACAGGACGAAGTATGCACTGTTATGTGGCTGACAGGAATGAGAGTCCCAGGGGTTGAAAGGACGGGTCCTCAGCAGCCCCAGCAAAGGGCAGAGAGAGGAGCTGGACTGTGTCCAGGAGGCATAAGGAGAAACTGAGCAGCTGAGCATGGCTCTTGGAAATGCCACCCAACATGAGACTTCGGACAAGTCACTCAACCTTTTCCAAGCCTCAGTTTCTCATTAGTAAATTGTGATCGTCATGCTGATCTCAAAGTGGGCCTATCATGAGATAACATAACATAGAGATAACCAATGTTTCTTATGTTGAGGTCACACAGTTGCTCCTAGGAAGAGAAGTCTTTGGAAACCATTTTGATGAACGCATACAATTTCCCCCTAGGACCAGGGCATCAGGTGTGGCTGAGGAGTCACAGAGGGGAGGAGGCCTTCCTGGGCCAGGTCCAAGGACTGGGAGTTTGCTCCTGAAAAAGAGAATGCAGAACAGAGAGTGCTAGGCCAGCAAAGAAAACAAAAGAAACATGGGTATTTCTCTATAAGCTAAGACTACAAGGTCTTGGGCACCACAGGACATTGGTGCCCCTGTCAAGAACGAACAGAGCTGAGAAGTAGATCTGAAAGGTAAGTAACTCCAAGTGGGGTTTCTTAACCTTTTTCTTTTTTTTTAAATAATTCATAGTACCAGACACATTGACAATTTATTGAACATGGTTCCTCCCCTGGAAAGTGCTTATCACTTACAGTGTACCATCTTTATTACATTGATACTAACATTTAACACTCAATAAATCTCCACTCCCTCCATGGAGAGGTGCCTGACAGCCACAGGAGTCCCTGCCTTTTCTTTGCACCCCAGCGTGGTTTGGGATCAGCAACTATGCTCTGCTACCAGGTCCCTCAAATCCAATGCAAAAAGAGTCCTGGAATGCCTTTGGCCAATCTAATGGACAACCCAATGCAGCCAAGACCCCCTGATCTGCTAACAATGGCTGATACATGTTTGTAAAAGGGGTTGGTAAGAGTTGAGTAGACCTATAGTGATGCAGTGGATAAAGCATTGACCTGCAATGCTGAGATTGCCAGTTCAAAACCCTGGGCTTGCCCGGTCAAAGCACATGTGAGAAACAACTATGAGTTGATGCTTCCCACTCCTTCCCCACCCCACACCCGCCTTTTTAGGACACCTTTGGTGATCTCTTCATCACCCTGAGCTTCTAGTCGCATTGTCCTAAGACTCTGTGTTTTGTCCTTTCTTCATCTTACCTGCTCTCATTCCCATGGTGAGCTCATCTAGCTTCAGAGATTTACTGACCACTTATTTTGTTTTAATTTTATACTTTTTATTTTGGAATTAAATTTAATGGGGTGACATCGATCAATAAGAGTACATAGGTTTCTAGTGAACATCTCTATAGCATTTGTACTGTTCATAGCGTTGTATGTCCATCACCCGAAGTCAAAACATATTATCAATAAATAAAATCTAAAAAAAAGAGTAAGTGAATGAAGCAAGGAAGGAATGTTCCTGCCACATCCCACCACATGATCTGCTATGACAGCCAGGGCCCTCCTCATCCAGTCTTCCTCCACCAGCACTCTCCTCCCCGGGAATAACCAGCCACCCCCACCCCCCACCCCCATTAGCCAATGTGCCCTGCAACCTCTGGGAGTTTGCTTATATGGTTCTCTCTGCCCAGAATGTCTGATCTCCCCTCAAGTCCAAGTTCAAGACCTCCTCCTCTGTGCATACCCCACCCAGAACTCACTGTTTTCCAGCCTGTGCCCTGCACACAGTTTCACTCAGCACAGCTGTCTGTTACTCCATCAGATTCTCCAGGGCAGGAGCTGACTGGACTCATTTCAGTATCTGACCTAACAAAGGCCCAGAATAAAACCATACATAATGAATAAAGGAGTGGATGAATGAGCGAGTCACTTTCTTTCCCACCCTTTCCCCTTTCTTCCTACTCTCTCCTTATGTCCTCTGCCTCTAACTGGTGATTCCACAGGCTCTGCATTCTTTGGTGTCACAAAATCCCTGAAATGATAGATTAAGGTTGGTAATGTTTGGGACTCTGAAGTCAGATAAATCTGTCTATGTGGCCCTGCCCTGAAGCTTGCTAATTATGTGGCCTCCTAATCGCTTCAAGCCTTAACTACCTTATCCATCAAAAGAGGATTATAATATATACCCTGTTAGGTGGCTGGAAGGACCAAGTAAGGTGCGTGTAAAGTGCTTGCGAAGGAATACGGGAGCCATTCTTACTCACAATTTCTGCCCTGGGAAGACAGAGTACCCTGTCCTGCTTGGCTCAGGTTGCATGTGTCAAGGCAGACCTGGTGTCCCAATGGCCTGGGGTATAGCAGAGAGCCAGGACACTTGCCTATTTGTAGAGAAATGCAAAAGCATCCCTTCCAAGGATGTGTAGCCAGATAAATGTAGAATTATATAGTGGTCTCCAATTTGTAATTAGAGCATCATGCAGATGAGTTCTGCTCCAAAGCCTACAAACATTTCTTCTCTATAGGGTTTCAAATTTCTCCTTGCTGCCACAAGTAGCTAATGCTGATCCCTAGCTCAGCAAATGTCATAGGCCTCTTGGGCTGTGCAAGAGCAATCCACTCTGCCCCTGGGACTCTCACTCCAGTCCTTTTGCTGTATGCGGGGGGAAGGGTGACAGGAGCCTGTCAGTCCCCTGGGCCACAGAAGGATGGGCAGGGCAGACTTCCACTGGGGAAATGAGGGCAAACTCTGCTGCAGGAGTTCATCAGTGACTGGGCAGCTATCCTGGGGCAAGATACCTTCTGGGACATGCAGTTTTTGCCCTGCACTGAGTTACCCAGTGTGAAACCTCAGCACAATCTCCAGGGACCCACAGAGATGGGTACTGTTGTTTCTAAGATAGTTGATGATGTGACAGAGTTACAAGGGAATGCAAGCTCTCTGTGGGACCAAGTCTGACTCATGTGTCAGAGACAGCCCTGCCCAGAAGGTCCTTCCTAGCAGAAGCAGCCAAGAAACTTTGTGATGTTTTTGGCTGTGGTCTTTTGCAAATCATGCTGTGCTAGGCTCGTTCTCTCCAAGGAAATTGAGATGGCTCAGCACAGACTGTTGGAGGGCTGGCTGTGGTCTCCAAAATTGGATAAGACAACCCAGGAGAGTTATCACTCTGGCAGAGCCACCCTCACCAAACTTGAGAGCCCAGCCCTTAAAGGAAGGCTCTGGAAGATATGTGGGCATGGGATTCAGCAGAAATGTGTCCACTGAGGCAGGGAGGACCACCCACAGAGGCCAGATCTGGGAGTCCAGCAAGTGTCCAGGGAGCAGTGGTCATCTCTGGTCCATCTCACCCGTCTCCTTGACCTACATGGGGCCATTATCACCAGGGAGGTCAGAAGCCAAGCCTGTGATGGCACGTAGTACTCTATCAGATGTCATGTTCCTACAAGGACACCTTGCCTATCTGGCATCCAGGAGCTGTGTGTCTACTCAGATATAAAACTTAAACTGGGAATCATTTGCACGAGTCAGATGGCAGAAAAGACTCACTATCATCACAGAGCCACGAACAGTGACAGGCATAGGAATGTACACCTTCCACGCCTCCTTCCCAGGCTCAGAGCACCAATCTATTCACTGAATACAAAGAACATTAGTCTTGCCAGATGGGGGAAATGTATCGAAAAACCCTCTGCCAGGGCATAACCAATTAAAACCTAAATTTTAAAAAGCCAATTGATTTGCTCAAAGGAGCAAACTGCGGGCTATGGGGGCTGTTCCTGCTGAGCAATTTCTCTGCGGTTCCCAAAGCAGATCTAACACTTCCGGATGGATTTGGTGTTCATAGGGCTCTGTGCAGAGTCCAGTGATAATCTCTATGCTTCAAAGCACTGGCTGGGCATTTTCTGATGCATTCTAGTTTAATCATTCAACACAATTTCACTTTATCCTTTCGCACCGGAATCTGAGCCCTGGGAAGGCCGGTGGCAGAATGCTGGGGCAGCACACTGCATGGGCCAAGGCTTTTCTGCTGGTGCAGTCTCCAACCACAGCCACAGAAGCAAGCGCGGAAGGGGAGCTCTGAGACACCGCTCCCCTCTGCGAGCAAGACCATTGTACTGGGCATCCGCAGCTACGCTAGCCTGAGGAACAAAACCTGCCCATTATAAGTGATTCAAATAGACAGAATCTGTAATGAAAAGCTCCTCTCACATAGAAGGAAAGATTACCTGTGATCCATTTAGCATTGACTCAAAATTTGATTTTTAAATTCTAAGATGAATAATGCGTGATGAGTTTTATGGGCTGAACCAGAATTAGTAAGTTAATGGGGAGAAAAAACGGCCCTTCAGGGCAGAATAAAATCACTCCCAATTGTATCCTGGTGTTTAAGTATAACTAGGCAACCTGCTATTAGGACCAAGCATTTTAGCCAACGTTTTTGCACGGATGTCCACCAGCTTAGTGTCCAGCAGTAGGCATACAGAAATAAGTAGACACTGGGGGCTGCCTTCCAGGTCACCTTCCTACTCATCTCACAGTCTCAAAAAGGGCATCTCCGGTTCCTGGCAGCTGCCAGTCTAGAACCAACAACAGCCACACCATAGAAGCCAAGAATGCTGAGAACAGTGGGAAGACATAGCCCAAGCCAGCAACACACAAAAGCACACAACTAGTAATGACTGGTGCTCAAGAGCAGTGGTCCCCAACCCCCGGGCCACGGACTGGTACCAGTCCGTGGGCCATTTGGTACCGGTCCGCAGAGAAAGAATAAATAACTTACATTATTTCTGTTTTATTTATATTTAAGTCTGAATGATGTTTTACTTTTTTAAAATGATCAGATTTCCTCTGTTACATCCGTCTAAGACTCACTCTTGACGCTAGTCTCGGTCACGTGATACATTTATCCGTCCCACCCTAAAGGCCGGTCCGTGAAAATATTTTCTGACATTAAACTGGTCCGTGGCCCAAAAAAGGTTGGGGACCACTGCTCTAGAGCTCTCGAGGCCACGTCCATACCCAGAACTCTCCACTCTAGTGGGCTTCAATAAGACAGCTTTCCCTCAGCTGAAGGAATCTTTCTATTTGGTTTTCTTCACAACCCAATGCCAGAGCCTACTCAAGAAAACAAAGACCCTCATTCATTAAAACCTTGTAGTTTTGCACACACATTTTTGTACACAAGCTCAACTTTGCTGCATAAGCTTGGGAAGTAGCTTAACCTCTGGAAGCCTCAGCTTTCTCATCTGTAAACAGGGGTGATATAAGCCATATTGAAGAATTGTTAGGAGAAGTAGGGATAAAGCTGGAAGTCTCTAGTGCAGTCTCTCGCACGCGGTGGTGCTTAGTGAATGGTTGTTGGTTACAAAACGAAAATGATATCTACATCTCAAGGTTTTTGTTTTCTGAAAGAAAGCATGTGAGGAACAGCCACCGCTGGGTCTGCCAGTTGGTGGCCACAGGGGAACGAATTGGAGTTTCCAGCCTTTCCTTCTCCAACCTGCTTACATCCCAGCCTGTAGCAGCAGACCAGAAGCCACGTCATAATGGTTCAGAGCCTGGCTCTGGTATCAGCCACCTGGGTTCAGCTCCCGGGAGGTGAGTTACCTACCCTCCCTGTGCCCCTGTGTTCTCAACTATAAAATGCAGTTGAAGTTAATTAAAAAAAAAAAATAGTTCAGAGGTCTGCTACAAGCATTTAATGAGGCCATGAAATAACAACTTAGCATGATACTTGGCACATATTAAATGCTTAATAAATGTTTATGGGGCGCGTGTGTTTTCCACACCAAGCAATTCTCCAACACCAGCGAGGTGCCCTATAACTCAACTCATTCCTGACACCACCTGAAGACAGAGTCAGGTCTCCCGGTTCCCACAGGGTAAGGGCTCAGTCCTACCCGGCTGTCCCCCAGCTCACCCCACTTCAGACAACAACAGAAAGCCCATATTGTCACCTTTACTTCTGACTAAATGGTTATAGATTGGAGATTCCAGCAACCCCCTTCTCAGTCTTGATTAATTTGCTGGACTGGTTCACAGAACTTAGAAACATTTTACCTACTAGTTCACTGGTTCATTATAAAAGGACATGACTCAGGCACAGCCAGGTAGAAGGGAGGCGGAGGGCACAGTGTGTGCACTTGTCATGCTCTCTGAGCTCGCCACTCTCCCCAAACCTCCACACGTTCACTAACCCAGAAACTCTCTGAACCCAGTCCTTTTGGGTTCTTACGGAGGCTCCATCACTTCGGTGTGACTGAGTAAATCATTGGTGATTGAACTCAATCTCTAGCCCCTCTTCCTTCCCAGGAGGACATGGGGTGGGACTAAGTTCTAACCTTCTAATCACAGGGTTGGTTCCTCTGGTGAACAGTCCCCATAATCAGGCGTCTCAGGACATTCTGAAAGACACCTCAAAAATATAACAAAAGACATATTTATGGCTCTCCAACCTTAGGAAATTCCAAGGGTTTAGGAGCTCTGTGCCAAGAACCTAGCCAGAGACCAAATGTATATTTCTTATTATAAATCACAATATTACAATGTTAAATAATATCATCATCATCATTATCATCATCATCATCATCATTATCACCACCACAATTAAGAGAAGAAGAAAAAGAATGAAGTCCCGGGAGTAGAATCTGAATACAGGAAAATGATATTCAAGTTCCCAACAGGAAACTAATGGTGTTAACAGGCGGCATAAACAAGCCAGACACTTGAACCTAGGAACTGGGTCCCTTACCCAGCACCTCCAGTCTAGGACCCCATGTGACCCAGAGAGTCTCTATATTTGTCACTGGCCATCTGGTCTGAGAACAATGACCAATTCCAGGGGCCATGCTTAGGGCTGCCATATGCAAGATGTTTGGAACCACAGCACTAACCACTGCCCAGACTCACCCAACTCAGCCACATTGAAGGCACTTTGCAGGGTGACCTGGATGCAGAGTCATGCCTCACATTTGTCAGTTTTACTTCTTCCCTTCTGTAATTTGCCACACTCACATTTCTATGCTACCACCGCCTCTTTTGTTTTCAACTCTGTAAAGGAAAAGGGTCAATTTGACAGCATTCTCTCTTCCATTATCTTAGTACTCACACTCATCTTAGGCATTTCCACAGCAGCCGGTTTAGAGAGATGAATCGAGCCAATCATGGGACTCGGCCGGTTCGCACCAGTTTGGCAGAACCAATACCTATTTTTTTGTTGATTTTGGCAAACCAGTTGTTAAAATGGCACTTGTAATCAGGGTTCTCTCTAAGGTGGGCTCCTGGGCAGCCGCCCAATCACAATTTTACATTCCATACTCTTATTTCACGTTCATCTGTGCTACAGCGCAGATTCCTGGAATATTGAAGAAGTGCTAGTGCCATGGAAAACAGCTGAAGAACAATTGCTCGTATTTAATGACATTTTTAATTACCAAATTGATATTAATAATTATTGAGACTCTGAGAAAAACATTTTAAAAAATTCCCAGAACTATGCAATACCTGAAAGTATTCAAAAAGCTAAAAATATTATCAGAACAGGCCCTGGCCAGTTGGCTCAGTGGTAGAGTGTTGGCCTGGTGTGTGGCTGTCCCAGGTTTGATTCCTGGTCAGGACACACAGGAGAAATGCTTATCTGCTTCTTCACCCCTTCCCCTCTCTCTTCTCTCTCTCTCTCTCTCTCTCTCTCTCTCTCTCTCTCTCTTTTCCTTCTATAGCCATGGCTCAATTGGAGCGAGTTGGCCCTGGGCACTGAGGATAGCTCCATGGCCTCTACCTCAAGCACTAAAAAGAACTCAGTTGCTGAGCAACAGAGCAACACCTCAGATGGGCAGAGCATTGCCCACTATGGGCTTGCCAGGTGGATCCCGGTCCAGACACATGCAGGAGTCTGTCTTTGCCCCCACTCCTCTCACTGAATAAAAAATAATAAATAAATAAATAGCGGAAAATTTACAAATTATATTGTCAGAACAACTGCTATAAGTTCAGCAGAAGCAGAAAGGGTTTTTTCAAAGATGAGCATCATAAGTTTAAAGAGAAGTCGCCTGTTTCTAATATATCAAACACAATGACTATGAGTCTAATCGGCCTACCTCTAAAGGAATAGGATCTTACTCCTACAGTGAAAAGATGGTTAAGTATAAATCACACAGCTGAGGATGCTCGGATAAAAGCAAAGAAAATTGCAAGTGAGGATGTCAATCAAGAAGCAATATGGAAATATCTTAAATAACAGTTTTTATTGCTTTTTGTCAGGTATTATTTAATATTTTTTCATTAATATTTTAAAATTCTTATAATCTAGTTTTGTATACCTCTTTTATTGTTCTTATTTAAGTATTAAATGCATGAAATAATAAACTACCTTTTGGTATACCGTTTTTTTATATTTAAAACGGTCATTAGGGCAGAGAAGAGGTTGTAAAATTACTTGAATCCCACCACTGAATTGAGCCAACGGTGCCACTATTCAAACCTGGTCGAAGACTAATTGCTCTCATTGGTAGAAAAGTATTTTAATCTTACTACAGCAACCATGATCGTCTGAGAGTGTCACAGATCAGACGCCTGATTCTACCAAAGGAAAATGCAATAACATGGAGTTATAAGCCAATCATGCTCACTGTGGTTTGAGAATATGAACGTAGAAGCTCCAACATGAATCTTCAAGATCGCCTTGGCTTTGCCAGGGGAAGAGGGAGGATGAAGAGTGCCTCAATAAACTCTGAAATTTTATCTCAAATTAAAAAAACTGACCCAGTAAAGAGATGTGAATGGAAAGGTGTTAGAAATCAGGTCAGCAATTTGTTAGCAATTTGAACTTCTGAGACTTAAACTTCCAACTTTGATTCATAAGTTCACCCTCCAAATTAAGATAAAAAGTGTTTTCCAAAGTGAGGACAGGAATGTTATGCTAAGCAAAATTAAACATGTTTCTTTATGGAAGTGAACTTTGACATCCAAGAACTTTGACTATGCTAATAACTATGATTCGTCAACAGGGGATTTAGTATGCAAACTTCCCCTAAATGAATTTAACATTTGGAGAAGGATGACTTGTGGGACTACTAGTGTTTCACGGGCCACAAACCAAAAACCATCAAGTCAAGAAACCAAGGAACTTGAACAAGCCATCTTGTGGGCTCTCCAGAGGAAACCGAATGACCTCCTCCCTCACCTTCTCTAAGACTACCATCTTGACCATGTGTCAGACACTTGGCAAAGTGTAACACATCCATTCTTTGATTTCATCTTTATAACTCTAAAAGATATGTGCTATCGGTATCCTTATTTCACAGCTGAAGCTCAGGAAGGTCAGTTACTTGTCAAAGGACACAAAGCAAAAAAATGAACTGGGAGCTTATTACAAGTCTACTGAATGAATAAATAAAAGAACAAATATTCAGGCAGGGTCTTTGCAAACACTTTCCCACATAATTTAAAAGGTTGTGTGCCCTGGCTGGTTGGCTCAGTGGTAGAGCATCAGCCCGGCGTGTGGAAGTCCCGGATTCAGAGCACATAGGAGAAGCGCCCATCTGCTTCTCCACCCTTCCTCTTCCCCTTCCTCTCTGTCTTTCTCTTCCACTCCTACAGCCAAGGCTCCATTGGAGCAAAGTTGGCCCAGGCGCAAAGATGGCTCCATGACCTCCACCTCAGGGACTAAAATGGCTCTCGCTGCAATGGAGCAATACCCCAGATGGGAAGAGCATCGCCTCCTGGTGGGCATGCCAGGTGGATCACAGTCGGGTCCATGCAGGAGTCTGTCTGACTGACTCCTCGCTTCTAACTTTGGGGAAAAAAAAAGGTTGTGTATATTTCCTGACAGGTGGTAGTGCAGTGGATAGAGCATTGATCTAAGATGCTGATGTCCCAGGTTTGAGACCCCGAGGTTGCTGGCCTGAGCGCAGGCTTATCTGGCTTGAGTGCAGGCTCATCAGCTTGAGCATGGGATTATAGATAGGATCCCATGGTCGCTGGCTTGAGCTCAGAGGTCATTGGCTTGAGCCCAAAGGTTGCTGGCTTGAGCAAGGGGTCACTGGCTCAGCTAGAGGTTCCCAGTCAAGGCATATATGAGAAGCAGTCAATGAACAACTAAAGTGACGCAACTATAAGTTGATGCTTTTTATCTCTCTCCTTTTCTTTTCTCTAAATAAATAAATAAATAGTTGGTATAAAATATAGTAATAAAATGTTGATGACCTATTGATCTTGTTTGATTACTAAATAGTCATCACATACTTGGAAAATGGCATGCCCTGTGATTTGCCCATCACCAAGACGTCTGGGATCTCCCCTATTCATCAACAATACCCCAGAGTACCATACAGCGTACTTTGTCCAATTACAGGGAGGATGAGCTATTGCCTGATTCAGGTGAACTTACCAGTTGCTCCTGGGTTTAGCCACAAGCCCGCATTACCCAGCAATAGACTGCTATCAACTTCAATAATGGGACATGCCAGGAAAACCAAACAGGACACTTGTCCTTGTGCAGAAAGAGGCTTACTCTTCATCAATTACATTTTTTGAAAGAACAGGCAGCTCACTATCTCTCAGTGGGTTCTGACAGACACTGCCGAGGAGTAGATGAAGGGTTATTATAGAGAAGGTAGGAGGAAGGAAAGATTGTACCAGGGAGAAGGGCAGCCCTGCAGAGTGAGCTGGCAGAGACACCGGGTTTCCTTTGCAGGTCTCATACCATTCTGACTCCTACCCCTCTGCCTCTGCTGTTCCCACTGCAGTCCACTTGCTCAGCATTTCTGGCTTGGATCTCTGCAATGGCCTCCTATCTAGTCTAACCGCTTCTACGACCATCCCCTCGCCTTCTGCAATCCATCAGATATAGTAGTCAGAGTAAACATTTAAAAACATAGATCAGATCGCATCATTTCCTCACTTAAAACTTAATAATACCTTCCCTTCTCACTTTGTATAATCTCTAAAGCCTTCAACCTGGTCTCCAGGGGCCTCATTGTTCCAGCTCATCTCACCCTTCCTCTCACTCACTCACTATGCTCCAGCCTCACTGGCCTTCCTTCTTCAGGCTCATTCTTACCTCAGGACCTTTGTACTTGCTGTGGCCTCAGTACCAGACCCTTCTTGTCATTCAAGTTGTAGCTCTTTTGCTGCTTGCTACAGAGAGGCTTTCCCTGACACCCCCCCCCCAATATCAATGCCCTCAACCACTCCCTTGTCAGTCACTCTGTCGTAACTTTGTGTTTCGTTTTCTTTAGAACACTCATCACTGTGTAAAATGATCTTGTTTATTATTTATGTTCTGCCTTCCCTCCTCCGGCAGGTACACACATGAGAATATATCTCCACGAGAGCAGGGACCCGGCCTGCCTTGCTCACCCACACCTCCAGCACCTGGAACACCGTTCCACACAAAATAGCTAATTAATATATTTTTGCTGGATGAAATAGCACCCCAAAGAGTTCTTTATAAATTAAACGAGATAATTATACATTATGAGTCTTGCAGAGGCCTTGGCATACAATAAGCACCTAGAACACAGTATTTCAAGTACCAACTCTCTTATCCGACATAATAAGGACCAATGAATGAGTTCATCAAAAAGGCTGAATAAAGCAGAGAACACTAAAATTCTACATACATATTATACAGACCTTAAATACTATTTTAACTTAAAACATTTATTGCTAATCTTTTGATGAAGTAAAAAGGCTGCTACTAGAGTTCTGCATTTATTTTTTAAATAATTCATAACCTTTTTTTAAATTATCTGTGATTTCCAGCTCCCCCACCCACAACCCATCTGACAGCCTTCATTGCTGTCGATTGACTTACCAAGTCATTCGATACATATAACTCAGTTTTCCTAAAAAACAACTCTCTTTTCACTCATATTTCACTGGGCCACTCAATATTTAATTAAATTGCATTGTTACCATGACAAGTTCAGACAGTGTGAGAAGGATGGGGAATGAACACAGCTCTCTGACCATGTAAGCATTTACCCCAACAGTGGGGGCAGATGCTCACGGAAATGCCAGGTGTCCCCGTGAGCCGTGCGGGCCCAGCAGGCCATGGCCGTCAGTCACTGGGTTCTGCAGAAGGAGAGGAATGAGGAACACTGGTGAATCCGTGAGTTGGTTAAGTAGGGCTGGGTGGGGAGAGACTCTGTGGTGGTAGTTGCACCGGTTCACGGCAGTAACTGTAGCTGTAGTGAAAGAAGAGTCAATGGAAAGATGCCAAAGTGTTTTCTCTGGTAGATGGTTATTTTCCTTTTAACAATTTCCCATATCTTTCAAATTTTGACAACATCATAAATAGTATTACACAAGAACAGGGACTAAATTGTGCTCTTGGCTAAGTGAAAGGATGTTGTTGACAGTTACCATATCTAGAGTGCCTGCTCTATCCAGCAATTTACATGTTACCTCTTCTCCTGTCCTCATGATCTCTCTGCAAGGCAGGTGGGCGCTAGGATGCCCAGCCACAGGACTGTATGATTGTGTTCACTTATTAGATCCTAAATTTAAGCTCAGGTCTCTGTCCCAATACTATACTCCCTCCTCTGCCCATGAAGCCACCAAATGCAGTCAGTGTCCCCCTGAGCTGGCAGGGCATCAACCCATGAGCCATCAGCCCGACCAAATCCTCACGTCACTGTCCTGCCCTCTGCTTTTGTAATTGAATTAGAAATAAAGTCTTCCTCATCATCTCTGTACCCCCCCCTCCCAACTCCCTCTCAGCCCTGGCTGTAGCCCATCACTCACTTCCCTCACCTACGGGCTCAGGACCCCCATCCTGGGTTAGATGAGCCTCACCAGCATGTCCTTCCTAAAGATATGCCTGTATCACTTTGTCTTGCCTTCCTTCTAACGGTCTTTCCTTTCTGGATTGTGGACTTCTTGAGCTGCACTCTGCTGTGCTCCTTCCGCCTGCCCTTAGTGGCCTGGGTTTCTGCATCACTCTAGCCCGGCCCTCCAGGAACTCCAGCCCGGCCCTCTGAAAACCACATGGCCGGTCCTATGCTCACCAGTGCTCTGCATGGTTCCCACAGCCATGCCTCATATCCTGGTGACTCAAGCTCTGCTCTGAACCACGAGTGTGACCCCCAGAAAGACCTATACCTCTGCTTCCCCAATTCAGGACTGACACGGCACATGAAAGTGTTGAGGTGAAGGGCTTACAGGAGAGGGTAATGTGTCTGGGAAGTGATGGAGCCCTCCCAGCCTTTGCAGCAGCTAGCTCCCAACAGCCCTTCAAACCCCAGAACTCAATGGCTCCAATCATCAAAGATATCAAGACTGTGACCTAGAGCAGTGGTCGGCAAACTCATTAGTCAACAGAGCCAAATATCAATAGTACAACGATTGAAATTTCTTTTGAGAGCCAAATTTTTTAAACTTAAATTATATGGGTAGAGCATCAGCCTGGCGTGCAGGAGTCCCGGGTTCGATTCCCGGCCAGGGCACACAGGAGAGGCGCCCATCTGCTTCTCCACCCCTCCTCCTCTCCTTCCTCTCTGTCTCTCTCTTCCCCTCCCGCAGCCGAGGCTCCATTGGAGCAAAGATGGCCCAGGCGCTGGGGATGGCTCCTTGGCCTCTGCCCCAGGTGCTAGAGTGGCTCTGGACCTGACAGAGCGACCCCCCCCCCAGGGGCAGAGCGTCGCCCCACCCCTGGTGGGCGTGCCGGGTGGATCCCGTTCGGGCGCATGCGGGAGTCTGTCTGACTGTCTCTCCCCGTTTCCAGCTTCAGAAAAAAAAAATTATATGGGTAGGTACATTCTTTATCAAGGTAGCACCCGCACATGGTATTTTGTGGAAGAGTCTCACTCAAGGGGCCAAAGAGCTGCATGTGGCTCGCGAGCCGCAGTTTGCTGACCAGGGACCTAGAGGGACAGAGACAGAAAAAGGATTAAGAGAAAAGGAGCAAAAGCCAAAAGAAAGGCCAAACATTGTTGAAACCTATCATCTTCACCCTCACCTCCTTCTACAAAAAAGATTTCATTGGCAGCCCAGATGGGATCTCAAAGCGAGCGATGAGGAAATTATGTACAGATCTATAGGAAGGTAAGTTGCAGCAGGGTTCTAGAAAAGTGGAAATCCTGACAGATCACCACAAAGGACTGCGAGACACTGGCTTCTCAGGAGTCCCCGACCCTGGCTGGCAGACCTGGGTTTCATCACTCCCCCTTCCTGTGGCTTTAGGCACGTGTCAACCTCTGCAAGACTTCATTTCCTTACATGTAAAACAATGACAGAAACACCTGTCTCATGGATTGTTGAGGCTTAAATTAGTTCATTCAGGCCAAGTACCTAGACCAGTGGCAATGCTTGGAGACATTTTTGGCAAGGGTAGGCCATCCTCTTTCTCTTCATCTTTCTGGACAGTGTATCTAAGCAGGTGAGAAACCAGGGAGCTCCTTACATTTTCCATGCAGATGGATAAGATGAGGTCCTGAGCACAGGGCTCGCTCCCCCCACACCTGGCGGTGCCTCTCCCGTGTGCCTTTCCCACAGGCACACAGCCAGTGGCAGTGCCTGGTATTGCACAGCAGGGATCACAAAAGACAGAGTGGTTAGCCGACTGGCACAGGGGTCTCTGAGCAACAGCATCCTCAGCTTGGAAACCAGACAGAAAAGAAGCTCCAAAGAGGCTGAACTCGGAGAGCGAGGCTGGGCCTGGACAGTCCTGAGAGGACCCCATTCCCATGCCCTCTCAGAGACAAAGAACAACTGTCCAATGAGGCCCAGAAGGCACTATTTCTCCCAGACTTGGTAAAAAATCCTGCATTCAGAAGGTAGATGCCAGAATTCATTCCTTCACTCAACAAACATTGGTGTCATGCTCTGGAGTGCCCAGCACTATCACAGTCTATGTTGGAAAAGATCCTGTTGTTATTTTCCCAGTCCTGTAACTGTTTAATCAAGACATCAATAGGAATGAATAAGTAACCAAGGGAAGGAGATGTTTAAATCTCACAGAATCTTGAATCTGACCAGACTCATTTTAAATGATGAAAATACCCAGTTGATAAAATGGTAAAAGCTAATATTATTCTATTATTCTCTTTCTTGCTTTTAAGGCATCAGAAATGATTCATTGAGTTTCTAAAGCATGATATTTTTTTTTTAATGTTACTGTCTCAGGGACAAACTATTTCAAGATACAATCTGGCTATATTATGTAATAATGAGTCTTCCACAGAGACAGCTCAAAGTAAAGCCACTTATTTCTCATTTATAAATTCAAAAAGGCCTATTTATACCTTGTCTGAGTATGTCAGGGGACTCAGGGGAAAGTGCTTTGAGAACCAGAAGGCCTGATACAAATGTTGGTCCTTGCTATCAGCATTAGCCATCCTAATTTCCAAATTCCCAGGGGGGCAGAACAAGTTGCATTTCTAGATCCTGGTTGCTAAGATGTCTGTCCTTTTTCCTACTTACTGACCCTCTAGTCTGGGAGGGTAGAAGCCAATACAGCCCAGGGAGGCCTGTGATCTTGCTCCTGTGATCTTGCTTCTTTGCCCGCTGCCTTGCTGCCTCCATAGACTGTAAATCCTTGTCAGATCCTCTGTAGGAACTTGAATCAGGAAGCTCTCTGCTGGAAGAAGCCAAGAGGAGCCTTGCATGATGCCAAACGCCTGTCTGGCCCAAAGCAGGAAGTCTATAAGAACACACCCACAGTTCTCTGTGTAGAGCCTTTCGGAGGCTAAAGTGCTTTCCTCCTGAGCTCAGCTCAGCACCTCATAAAGCTGGGCTCAGACTGCATATATCAGATGTCTCTCTAAGGTGAGGTGAGGCTGGCAGGATTTATGTGTTCAGAGGCCCCTTGCAAACAAACAAACCAATAGTACCTGACTCTCCTCTCTTCTGTGAACTAGCTGCTTTGGCTTCAAAGGCTGGAGTAAAAGGCCCCTATGTTTGCCTGAGGTGGTCCCAGGCCATCCCACTGAGGGAGCAGGTTGGCAGGCAGGAGCACGTGTGGCCTTGGAGATAACCAGGCCCCTGAGCCCCTCTGGGGAAGGACTGCTTGGGAGCCAGACAGAAAGCCTGTGACACACTCTGCTGGCTTCTGTGTGAAGGAAAACAGGTAGAGAATGCCAGGAAAGGAAAAAGGAAGGAAAGTCATTTATAGAAGGAGGCTGAGCAGAGAAACCAGATGTGGGCTGGTGTCAGCAGCAGGGACAGCCGATGCATAATTTACCCATTGTGACTGTGTTTATGTGTCTGTTTTTAAGGTTAATCGTGTGTTTTTGATTGAGGCCTCCTCCTCGGAGGGCTTCTGTTAGTGCGTGAACAGGATGCCTGTTTGAAATGCAAACATCCTCATTTGAAGGCGCAGAGCTTGCAAAATTATCCTTCCAGCTGCAGATAAGTTGTGACATTTGTAATAAGTTGCTAGTCATGAGGGGCTCGGTACATCCTCACAGAAATTCATGGTTGAATTTCTGACCAGCTTTGGGCCTTAACTCTCTCAGAAGGAAGCGTCCTTTCCAGCCCAACAGGTGAGGCATATGAGAGGGAAGCATAGGCACTCACTCTTCGGACTTTGGTCTAACCCTTGAACATCCCACTGGCCTGGACTGTGATCCCCATTAAAATGTGTGCAATGCATAGGCCAGGCAAGTACAGGGAGAAGAGGGGAGACTGGTCCCTACCCACTGACAACTTCACCTCTGTCCCTAGGGCAAAAGCAAATGGGCAGCTCTTCCCAGCAGCCACTCCAGAGGACGTACACAGGTTCCAGAATGCCAAGACTGGGGCCAAACAGTGAAGCTATCTGAGGTGCTGTAGGAGAAAGAGCGAGGCTTTGGAGTAAGATAAGCCAAATTTCAGATGCCAGCTCTGTCCCACTGATGTGCTGAGTTGCCTTAGACATTTCATCTCTCTGAGCTAAGTTTCTTTCAAGTTAAGTAGGGCTGCTCAGAAGCCATGAGAGGATAGAGGTAAAGGACCTGGCAGCACACAGGGTGGAGCTGCTTGATAAAGAATAGCTACTGCTGCCTGACCAGGTGGTGGCGCAGTGGATAAAGCATTGGACTGGAATGCAGAGGACCCAGGTTTGAAACCCCGAGGTTGCTGGCTTGAGCACGAGCTTACCAGCCTGAGTGTAGGGTCACTGGCTTGAGCGCAGAGTTGCTAGCTTTAATGTGGAATCACAGACATGACTCCATGCTCACTGGCTTAGCCCAAAGGTTGCTGGCTCAAAATACAAGGTTGCTGGTTTGAGCCCAAGGACGCTGGCTTGAGCAAGAGGTCACTTACTCTGCTGTAGCCCCTGGTCAAGGCACATATGAGAAAGCAGTTGATGAACAACTGAGGTGCCACAATAAAGAACTGATGCTTCTCATCTCTCTCCCTTCCTGTCTGTCTGTCTCTATCTGTCCCTCTCTCTGTCTCTGTCAAAAAATTTTAAAAAAAGAAAAGAAAAGAATAGCTATAGCTGCCTGACCAGGCAGTGGCACAACGGACAGTGTCAACCTGTGATGCTGGAGACCCAAGTTCGAAACCCTGTGGTCACTGGCTTGAGTGCGGAATCACCAGCTTAGTGTGGGGTCGCCAGTTTGAGCATGGGATCATAGACATGACCCCATGGTCACTGGCTTGAGCCCAAAGGTCGCTGGTTTGATGCCTAAAGTCGCTGGCTTGAAAAAGGGGTCACTGGCTCGGCTGAAGCACCAGCCCCTGTCAAGACACAAATAAGAAGCAATACATGAACAATTAAAGTGCATCAACTACAAATCGATGCTTCTCATCTCTCTCTTTTCCTATCTCTCTGTCTTTCACTTAAAAAAAAAAAAAAAAGGAATAGCTATTGCTATCATGATTACCAAAATAAATGCATTCTGGTGCATCTCTGCTGCAATTTCCAGTCAGACCTCTACCTGATGCCTTGTGTGATACTATGGGCTGCAGGCTTTCATCTGTACCATTATTTCACAAAGATGTGGTGTTGACCTGCTCAGATCAAGCCCTGTGCTGGGCACTGTAGGCTCAGCAATCAATAAAATAAAGCTGCTGTTATTTCTCCCTCCCCCCCCCAAAAAAAAGCTGAGTTTATGTGTGAGTGATTTTGACAGTTAGAAAGAATTTTATAATTTTGAGTCAAAACTATTACAATGCAACAGTATTCCTTGTGGTAGGGTGGGTTATGAGAAAACTTCACTACCTTCTATGATGTGCCAACTGACCTCCAGGTATCGTCTTCTTTCCCTTTCTGTTGGTGTTCGATGGACAGACAGAAAGTTGTGCCTGACACACAGTACAGCTTGATGAACCTCCGCCCGCCGCCCCCAGGCCCGTCACCCCCGGTACCCCAGAAAGCCCGGTCCTCCCCGACACAACCACACCACCCAGGACGACCACAACGCTCCATTCTAGCTGCATACATTCATTTGTCTATTTCACTCTTTTGACATTACCTTTAAAAAAGTATTTGTACTGCGTTCTTTTCTTTCCAGACCTGCTTTCACACAGGTTGGGCATATAAAGGCAAACAACTAAAAGGTTTCCTTTTATATCATGAAGTTCTGTCTTTACATAGTTTTCTTTTCTGATGAGCTGTTAGGGGCTGGGGCCTGTGTCCCCAGAGCCCATAAACAGTAGGTGCTCAGTAAGTATGTGTTGAATAAATGAATGATGATATCAGCTCCCTCAACAGTCACCATATCTAACCAAAAGGAGGATCAGAGCCAACAGGTGTAGGGCAGGGAGTACAGTGATGAGGTCTTAGAAGAAACTATAGCCCAGAGGCTATAGTTTCCAGGTCATGTGGTCTTCTGGACTGGTCAGCCCTGGGCCCAATCCTGAGTCACTGAAGTTCTGTTGAGTACCAGGCATTGCTGTTTTGCCTTCAAATATATTCAGTTTCCTTATTAAAAAGAAAAACTGACCGCAAATAAATCAAGTCATCAAAGAGTGAGTGAAAGCCTATACTAAGCTAGGCAAGAGATGTAATTTACCGAGTGCCAATTATGTATTTGATAATGTGCTTGTCTTTGATAATTCAGTGATGAACCCAGCCTCCAGAATGCCCCCACGTAGCTTCCAGGCTAAAGGAAGATACAGGTACATAAACAACTGCAATATTAAAGCATGTAAGTGCTAGAACCCATACATGATCCAGGTGTTATGGGGACATAGATAAAGAAGCAAACCCTATAGGAAATCCTACATCTAAGAGATAACATTTAAAGATAGCTTGAGCCTGACCTGGCAGTGGTGCAGTGGATAGAGTGTCAAACTGGGACACCGAGGACCCAGGTTTGAAACCCTGAGGTCACTGGCTTGAGCATGGGCTCATCCGGCTTGCACACAGGATCACCAGCTTGAGCGCAGGGTCACTGACTTGAGCATGGTATCATAGACATGACTCCATGGTCACTGGCTTGAGCCCAAGGTCCTGGCTTGAGCAAGGGGTCACTCGTTCTACTACAGCCCCCAGGTCAAGGCACATATGAGAAAGAAATCAATGAACAACTAAGGTGCCACAACAAAGAATTGATGCTTCTCATCTCTCTCCCTTCCTGTCCCTACCTGTTCCTTTCTCTGTTTTTGTCAAAAAAGAAAGAAAGAAAGAAAGAAAGAAAGAAAGAAAGAAAGAAAGAAAAGAAAGAAAGATTGAAAGATTGAAAAATGAGTGGGGTTCACTACATCAACACAGTAGGAGGACACTACAGGCTCAGTAAACAACATGAGCAACAGTAGAGATGATATTTGGTAATGCATACTGCTACGGGCACACAGGTTGTTGATAGCCGGTGTCTGCTGTGACTGGTCATGGGCTGCTTGTGAGATATCATGAATATCAACCCTGAGTAAAAACAGAGACAAGAAAGAGGAGGCGATGCTGAGGGAAGGGTAATTAATTACCAGTACCTTGAACATCTTATCTCTGCTAAGGATGGCACATAGGTGCCAGGCACAATAATATCCTATGCCCACTCTTATGCTCATATGACATTAGTCATCAATCACAGATCTCCCACCTGATTCACCCAGAAGCAACCTTATAATCCTACAGCACAAAGCACTCTAATGCAACACTACAAGTAATAGGAGCTGGCACCATCCTGGGTCGCACATTACGACTTCCATTGCCTCACTACCTCCTTCCTCATAAATGCCATAGAGCCTGGCTTCAGTCCCTGACACTCCACTGCAACTGTTCTATCTAAAATATCCATTATCTTCCTCCTTACCAGATTACACTGATGAGTATTCCTGTCTCAGGCTCAGGCTCCCTGGAGGAGGGCCGACCATGAATCAACTGGCACTATTGATTCCTGTCAGTGCTATTTTCTGCTAGAAAGTAGAGCATTTGTCTTAGATTAATTAAAAATGAACTAGGAGAAAGAACTGTGTTGTTAGCAAAGTGAAGGCATGTGAAGAAACTTAAGACCATGCTGCTTCCAGGTACCAAGTAGACAGAATATCCTGTCAGTGGGCAAGAAACTGCTCAGGAGACCCACGGCAGATCAGGCTGGTACAGTGGCAGAGATGCCCTGGTGTCCTTGGAGATGTCCATCTACAGAGAAAGGTGGAGAGTGGGTCAGGAAAAGGGCCTGCTGGTCCTTGCTTAGGCACTCAGACAACCCCACGTCCGTTCCCAGACCACACTTTCACATCATCGTCTTCCACACTAAGAAGGGAGAGCAAGGAAAAAGCACAGGATGCTTTTACCCCCCCACTCCCCTCAGGGATGCTTCCAATGGAAAGGGAACTTCCTTCTGTCAGAGGTTGTTCCCCATATTCTGGAAACCTGAACATACAGACGAACAGAGCTAGAGGTGACGCGTTACTCAGGCTGACTGCCTTGGCACTGTTAGTCGGGAACGTCACATGGACACCAGTGTTTGATGGATAACGAGTTAGTAGATGAACCTTTCCATGACGAACGTCTACCTTTTCAAGTTTCTCACTAATTCAAAACAAAAGGAGGAATCAATGAAATAAACATTTATTAAGGACTTACTTTATACCAGGAATATTTAATTCTCATAAAAACCCACCAAAAAATACACGTATATACATTTCCCCCATCTAATAAATGAGGGACTGAGTCTCAGAGAAAACCCCTCAACCAACTCACCAGCCCCAATGCCCTTTCCTTTATTCTCCCCTTTGCCCCCACTATTTAGTTCTAATGGTTATCCATGATTTACATGCACAAAGATTAAAGGGTCACCTGGCCTGTGGTCATGCAGTGAACGAAGCAGCAAACCGGAAGGCTGAGGTCATCTGTTCAAGTCATTGGCTCTGAGCGTGGGCTCATCAGTGTAGGGTCACTCACTGGCTTGAGCAGAGGAATCATTCACATATCCCAAAGCTCACCAGCCTGAGCTCAAAGGTACCGGGCTTGAGCAAGGGGACACTGGCATAGTCCTGGTCAAGGAACACACAAGAAGCTCAATGTACAATTAAAGTGAATGCAACCAAGAGTCGATGCTTCTGACTCTCTCTCTCCCTTCCTGTCGCTCTCTCTCAAAATAAGTAAATAATAAAAAGATTAAAGGGTCAATTACTTCTACAAACCTTATAAAAAGTACTCCTCCTATCTTGTTCCCAACTCCCCTGAGGCAACTGCTCTAACCCCTTCTAGCTTTCCTCTTAGTTTTTACTGCCTATCTCTATAGAACATGCTTATATTCTTCTGGTGGTTTTTTTTTTTTTCAGTTTAAAGCATTATCTATTTACTTACCTAATAAAAGATAAAAGTTTAGCTTTTATTAGCATATTCTGCCTCTCCTCCTTACCTGTTTCCAGCTGTTCATTTCTGAAAGTGACTTTATTCCATATCTACACTTCATAGTTTAGGTGGGTGTAGAATTCCAAGTTGGAAACCATTTCCCCATAAAATGTTGAAGGCATTGCTCTATCATCTTCTAGTTTCTAACTATTGTTTTTGAGTAATCTGAGGTCATTATAGTTCTTATTCCTTTGTCTTTTCTGAATGGGAGTTTGCAGGAGCTTCACTTTGTCCAATGTATTCTTAAAATTCACTTTATATGCCTTGGGTTTATTTTCAATCATTATGAGAAGCACTCAGTAGGACCTATCAATCCAGATATGTGCTTCAGGGATGGAAAATTTTCTTGAGTTAGTTCTTTGTTGATTTTTCCCTTCTTATTTGTCCCCTCTTTCTATATGGAGCACCTGTTATTTGGACCTTCAGGACTGATGATCTAATTACTGCCATTTCTGTCACTTTCCATAAGTTTGGTTTTTTTTTATCTTGTTTTTACTTTCTAAAAGATAACTTCAATCTTTAGCTTCCAACAAATTTGCTGAGTGTTTCATTCTTGCACATGTGGTTAATTCCCAAGAGCTCTTGATTGTGATCTAACTTTTTAAAAAGCATCTTATTCCTAAATGCAATTTCTGCTCTTAGCTCTCTGAGGATATTTAACAATTTAAAAAGTTTCATTTCCCTGGATTGCCTGTTTGCTTTAGGTTGTTTTTTCTTATTTGTTTGTTTTATGTTTCTCTCTTTCATATTGTTCCTTGCCATTCATTTTGGATGTCTGGTGAACTTGACTATCTCCTCTTATTTTTTTTTTTTTTCATTTCATTCTTTTAATTGACTGATTTCAGAGAGAGAGGAAAAGTCAGGGAGAGAGAGACAGAAACATTTATCTGTTCTTGTATGTGGCCTGATCAGGGCTCAAAGCCACAACCTTTACATAGAGGACCAGCACTAACCAACCAGTCATCTGGCCAGGGCTTATTTTCTCTTATTTAAAGTTAGTTCACTAAAAGGTTCATTGGAAACTATGTGAAGGGCTTTGTGACTACGAGCCTCATGGAGTATTCTGGTTGGGCTATTTTTAGATAAAATACCCATTACCGATAACTTGAATCTTCTTCTCATCTGACTAGAATAAAAATATATGGCTATAGGACTATAAGTATACTTCTTGAATAGTGTCTGTTGGGAAGCAGGTAGGAATGAGATCATGATGGAACTAATAAATGAAAGAACAGCAAAGATGTGTTTGAGGGACCTCAGGTTGAAAAGAGAGGTTCAGTGTTTGTAGCCCAGTGAGAGTTTGGGAGGACAAGAGGATTGTAATCCAGGAGAACAGATTGGCTCTTTGTAAAAACTCTGGCTATTCTTAACTATCCTCAGGGGACCAGAGACCTAAGGAGAGAGGACAGGTGAATGGGGGTCAGGGAATGGTAGTACCTAGAGAAAGCCTCTTACTGGAACCTCCTCATCATTTGGTCCTGATTCATGTACAATACAGGTTGAGTCTGTACTTTGTATATTCTGTGTTATTTAATTACATGTATAACTGTTAAGTACCTACTAGAGTCTCTGCTACTCAACAGACTTGCAAACTCTAGCATAGCAGCCTAGCTCTCTTAGACATCATGAGAGGGGATGACAGTCCAAACAATGTCCCAAAGGCCAGACATTATTAGATAGTAGAGACCTCCAAGCATGGCCAAACACATTATCTTAGCAAGAGTAAAGTGAAGAAAACACTAAGGGAAGCAACACATAAAATCAAAAAAAAATTTCTACAGAGCCCTGAAACACTTGGACAAATACTCTGTAATAGCAGTTCATTCCAAACCCTTCCCTTAGAAAACATTTTCACTTCAATCTATTAGAGATTATTCTTCACTTTTGCAATGGGAATAAATGACAAAGTTGGGTTAACTGCCATCATTCACTTTGCAATCAGTTTATAGTGCACATTTTTTTTATTAAGCAAAGACTATGTACATTTTGGTCCAGGGTAGCTTTACAACACATAATGTTAACTTCATGACAATCTTAAACCACTGTTCTAAGCACATATATTATCTTATATTGCATTGCTGCACAAGGAGTTGCTGTTGCTTTCTTTTTAACGTTTATAATTTGAAAATTTCAAACCTATTGAAAGTTAAAACAATAGCACAATGGATAACAGTATAGCCTCCACCTAAATGCATCAGTTGTTAACATCTTACCACAGTTAGGCTCTCTTTCTCTCCCTTTCTCTCCCTCTATATATTATATATTCTTCTTTCTCTCTCACTGTATCTATAAATGTATCATCAGATATCATTCAAGTACTAGAAATTCTTATATATTAATATAATGCCATTATCATACCCAAGAAATTTAACATTGATAGAATAAACTATTATCTACTATACATTCCATATTAGAAATGTTCAGTTTTCCCAAGTGTCCCTTATAGATCTTCATTTATTTTTCTAATTCATTATCCAATCAAAGATTAAGCCTTGCAATTGGTTGTCATATCTTTTTAGTCTTCTTTATTCTAGTACAATCCCTCTGTGTGTGCACACACATACACACACATACACACTTTTTTTTGGAAAACACTGACAGCTGTAGAGTCTATGCAGTTTGATTTGAAGACTATCTTACAATGGAAAGTATCTGACTAATTTTCTTTATTACATTCAGGTCAAAGATTTTTTGCAAAAATACTATGTAAGTGATGTTTTGTCCTTCCCGTTGCACTCCATCAAAAGTCCCATTTGTCCCATTTTTGGTAATGTTAAGTATGATCACTTATGGTATTTTCTGCCATATTTCTCCATTGTAAAATTACTTTGTTCCTTTGTAATTAATAAGTAATGTGTGGGGTGTTAACTTTGAGGCCATGCAAATATTGCTTCCCCAAAGTGTTGTTGTTTTTTAATCACTATAATTATTGTGATTCCTCCCCAACACCACTGAACAGTAATGAGAGGACAGAGGCATGGTCTTCATTCACTTCACTATCCCTATAAATCCCATTAGGCGCTGGTTAACAATAATGAAGCCTTTGGCACTCTTTTGCTAGAGCTGCACTTACAGGCTAGAACTTCATTTAAAAAATGCATTACACCAAAGCACAGTGAAAACAATTACTGATTCTCAATTACTCTGGCATCGCTTCATCACTGGAGATACTCGTCGATGCTTGGCAAGGGTGGCTTTGAATATCCTGAAGGTGAAAACTGGTCTATAACAGGAGAGGCTCTGAAACCTTCAGTGACCCCTAAGAACTACTTGAACACAATCCAAACTCCTTACTCTGGCATTCTTAGCCCCATAGGATTGGCCACATCTTTTATCCTGTCTCTCATAATTGCCTTCACATCCCCACCAAAGTAAGCTTCCCTTTTCTTCTTATATAAACCCCATGCTTTGCCTTTGCCCATTTTGATCCCTTTGTCTTGAGCACCCTAGTCTCCATCATAGAATTTACAAACCTGGCTCTGGCCAGTGGCTCAGTGGTAGAGCATCGGCCCAGTGTATGGATGTCCTGGGTTCAATTCCCAGTCAGGGCACACAGTAGAAACAACATCTGCTTCTCTCTCCATCCCTCTCCCCCTTCTCTCACGTCTTCCCTCCCGCAGCCAGTGGCTCAATTGGTTCAAGCATGACCTCAGGTACTAAGGATAGCTCTGTTGGAGCACACCAGCCTCATGCGCTAAAAATGGCTCAGTACTGGAGCATTGGCCCCAGATGGGGTTGCCAGGTGGATCAGGGTGCATGTGGGAGTCTGCTTCACTATCTCTCCTCCTCTCAGCTAAAAAAAGAAAAAAAAAACTTACAAACCTTACTTAGCTTTGAAGTCTTTGAAGTCCGTGGCCAAATATTTTGCCTTTCCATAAAAATTTGTTTAAAAAGTAACCAACATCTGTCTGAGTTCTCTTAGTCTACGACACTCAGGACACCCGGTACATGTTATTGTTCTGTGTGGTCTTGTCTCCCCATCAGGCTGAAATCAGCGCTGTGGGACTGAACAGTACACTGGGCGTGTGTTTAGGACACCAACAAAGTTCAAGCACCAATATACTTTTGAAAGAATTTGATATATTAAAAAATTTAAGCCTTACCAGGCAGTGGCGTACTGGATGGAGCATCAAACTGGGACGTGGAGGGCCCAGGTTCAAGACCCCAAGGTCTCCAGCTTGAGCGCAGGCTCATCTGGTTTGAACAGGGCTCACCAGCTTGGACCCAAGGTCACTGGCTCCAGCAAGAGGTTCCTCGGTCTGCTGAAGGCCCACGGTCAAGGCACATATGAGAAAGCAATCAATGCACAACTGAGTGCCGCAACGAAGAATTGATGCTTCTCATCCCTCTCCCTTCCTGTCTGTCTGTCCCTATCTGTCCCTCTCTCTGTCTCTATCATGGAAAAAAAAATTAAGTAGTTATCATGAGAAGTATTAGAACTGACTAGTATTCCTTATAAATATTTATAGTTTAATACATTTTGATTTTGAATTGCATATGGGGAGAGGGGAAGGGAGCACTGTAATTCTCAGGATCCCATAGATCTTAATCTAGACCTGACTGAAAACTCCCAGGCCCAGCCCCGTGTGTCATGCATGGTAACTGCTCAATAAGTATAGGATTAGGGGATATTTCAAAATGAATACGAACCAATAAAATATCCCCTAATTTTTGTGAGCAGTGTAGTTACCAAATGACAGAGAGAACACTGAGAGTTACACCAGTTGTTTTTGCTTCTCTGCAGATGGAAGGGCTTTCTCCCATTCTGCTATCGCACCACCCTTGGTGCGTCTCATCAGAAGGGAGAGGCTTAGGCTCTCTGTGGCTAACCACTTTTAGAAAGCAAAAATCTGCTTTCTGGTGACTGACCTTCTGCCACATGCTTGCATATTTGAATTCAACACGAGGCCAATTCCATCCTCTGTGAGAAAGAAAACCTCCTGTTCATGATGACAACTGGAGACAATCTCATTCCTTTAGCTATGCGGGGCCACTCAGCACCACTCAGAAGGTACATTCATATAAAACAAAGCGGCCCTGGCCGGTTGGCTCAGCGGTAGAGCGTAGGCCTGGTATGCGGGGGACCTGGGTTCGATTCCCGGCCAGGGCACATAGGAGAGGCGCCCATTTGCTTCTTCACCTCCCCCCTCCTTCCTCTCTGTCTCTCTCTTCCCCTCCCGCAGCCAAGGCTCCATTGGAGCAAAGATGGCCCGGGCGCTGGGGATGGCTTCTTGGCCTCTACCCCAGGCGCTACAGTGGCTCTGGTCTCGGCAGAGCGATGCCCCGGAGGGGCAGAGCATCGCCCCCTGGTGGGCAGAGCGTCGCCCCTGGTGTGCGTGCTGGGTGGATCCCGGTTGGGCGCATGCGGGAGTCTGTCTGACTGTCTCTCCCTGTTTCCAGCTTAAGAAAAAAAAAACAAAAAAACAAAGCATGAGTGGTAATGCCCTCTGGACAGCCGCCTGAGGGCAGGGCCTACTAGCACACCCCTTAGGTTCTTGGTTACAGCACCTTGAATCTTCTAGACCCCTAACCATGGCCCTGTAGATACTAACCCTGTAGATACTAACCTAGCCTGTGCCAGCCATAGCATGAGAAGTTCAACACAAGGGCAGACCCAGCTCCTGCCCCAAAGGAACATTACAACCAAGTCCCAGAGACAATACTGATGTATCTAAAGCAACCAAGAACAAACAAGGTACTGAAAATTCCCACACTGGGAAAAACCACCTTGAATGTCAACTAGCCCTTTGCTCAGCACTAAAGTACAAGACCACTTTGACATCTACTATCTTCTGTGTGCTCTCGGAGCCCTATGAGATGGGCAGGCAGGAAGCATTAAAGACGAAACAGGGCAATGAAGGCTCCTTACTCTGTGTCTCCTCTTCGATGAAGTCTCTCCACGTTCTCACCTTCATTCAGGCCACTCACTCTGCAAACATTGTGAGTATGAGTAATCACCAGGCCTCATACCACAGAAAGTCCCTTTGAGCACTAACTTTGTAGAAGGTATTTAGCCATTTGCTGACACAATTTCTGAGTCTGACTCTGGGCTCAGTGCAAGAAATACAGAAATGACAGTGCCTGTCCATTAGGAGTCCTCCAGTGATTGTCCACTTTTCACACCATCCCACGGGACCTGTTGGCCCATCTGTCTTTTCTTCTACGTTGTGATCTTTTTTGGAAAATGGACTTTTTTGTGACCTCAGGGAACATCTCAAGGCTGAGCACATCGAAATTCATTCCAAAGACGGGCTTCTGTAACAGTGGAGAGTCTCAGAGCCCAACCCTGCACGTGTGCCCGCTGAGCTCCACCCTCCTGTGAAGAGTCACTCCTCAGGCTGTAGGTCTTCCTGCCCCGTGTGACTGTCTGCAGCCTCTGTACACCCTCCGGGGCTCTAGCGGTGAGGGAGGCACCTGGGAGGCTTGGATTGGTGCAGTTCCTGCAGACCTGGCCGGCACCCTTCCCTCCTGGGTGGGTATGCAGCTGACACTGCCTTCCACTTGCCCCTTGTCAAAGACACGGGGTGAGCCAGATGACACAGAAGAGGGACAGGTGCAGGTGAAGGCCCGTTCTCCTGGAAATTCTGAAAACATGCTGCCCTCCTCTTGGACGGAATGAGGTTTCCTGCTGGGAATGATGGCACTGAAGTGTCCAAAGGCCACATTCAGAGACTGAATCCTGAAATCTCAGCCAAGGAATCTGCTGAAGACTGGAGGGGCCAGGTGTCCAGGGTCATGCAGGAAGAGCTCCTCAATGCTACCCGTGCCACCAGGCCCTGGTCCCCAACCTTGCACACTACCCACAGAAAGCGTCCTTCTCAGGTTGCTCTGTCCTCCACAGCTCCCAGTGAAGCCCAACTGAGCCAGTCCCCTGCAGTGGACAAAGCCAAACCCCACACATGTGATCTTCAGAGCAGCACCCCCCAATTCTGGGAAGACTTTGCTGGGCCCTAGTTACGCAAATGAAGTGGTTCACATCTTCCTCTAGGTCACACACCTCTTTGAAAATCTGAGAGAAGGGTTGAATCATCTCCTCAGAAAATGTATAAATACATACATATATATGTATATACAAACATACATATACACACACACATACAGAAGTATTCCCATAATTTTTGCACGTTCACAGATTCCCTAAAGCTCATCCATGAAGTCCAGGTTAAGAGTCCTTATTTTCAGACCTGTTTGGATAACTTGGTTGGTTAGAGCTTCTTCCTGAATCTCAGAGGTTGCTGGTTTGATCCCCGGTCAAGGCACATACAGAAAGAGATTGATGTTCCTCTCTCTCTCTCTTTCTCTCTCTCTCTCTCTCTCGATTTCTCTCCCCCTTTCCTCTCTCTCTAAAATGAATAATTAAATTTGTAAATTTTTAAAAATGAATCTTTGTTTTTAAATCTTTTCAGGAACCTGACATCCCTAGATTCTTAACAACCTTGGTCATTAAACTCACCAAAGAAGTCAATTTTTCCATCTGAAACCTCCTACTTCCATAGGATCAGTAAAGGGTTAACCCACCCCCAGGTCCCAGTGGCGTGTGACCTCACACAGTGTGGAGGACAGTCTGCCTTGTGTGCAGGCCCTCTTGACCCCCATCTCACTGCTGTCAGACTCCAATGACCCAGATCTGCCAGCAAGACAGTGTGTTTTCCTTTGTGGGAACCGTTCGTGGCCGTTTATCATTAACAAGCATGCTCCATGGATTTCACTTAGAGACAGAGGGGAGCATCCCAGTACTGTGGACTCCTCATTCCAGGTGGAACCAGGAATTCTGGATAAGAGATGTGGAGTGGGAATCTGTGTGAGGCACATGTTTATACACACACACACACACACACACACACACACTAATGCAGGTTCTTTCTGTACCTAGTATAGTGAAGCAAATTAGCCATTTCTTCAGGATGGCTCAGCCCAGCTCAGACTTTATCCAATATAATTTAAGTGACAGATTCTCCACCCCGAATGGCAGTTTGTACATGGACCTGTGTCTAGAGGGTGCTGTGAAGGTTTTGGCAGCCCCTGAGACCTGAGCTCATTATGTGCCTTAAGCCAGTGGTATTATCATACTTGGCTACTCTCTTAGTCCATCTATCATGCAACTGGGACACAAGATGCTGGCTACAAAAAGAATGTCTTCCCATAAAGGCCCAGAATAAAGCTAATTCCTCTCACCAATCAGGTGGCTCTCATGTGTGTCTTTGTATGTGTGTACATGTGTGTGCTTAAACATCCAAGGTATAAACACAGAAGAAGCAATGGACAGTAAGTGTTGATGGGACTTCATGTGGATTTCCTTGCAGGCAGACTTCAAAACAATGGGCACCCTTCCCCTCTGGGCCACAGATACACACTGGAGAAGAAGAAGGCAGCGTGGTGGAGGAGAATAGCTCTTGTCCAGAATTCCTGGTCCCACTTGGGAATCACAGGCACTTGGGCTCAGGTTCAGATCCAGACTCCAGCGCTTATTCCCTGTGTGTCTTTAGGGAAGACACTGCATGTCTCTGAGCCTCAGTTTCCTCTTCTGGGAATCAGGTAATAGGGGAATCAGAACCTCCCTCCTGGGGATGGGAGCAATGAACGCAGGAACTGAAGACAAGGAGTTAGCAGCGTGCTTGCACATTGTCAATGTCAGTATCTGCCCATTGTTTTTCTATACCTTGCTCCATTCCTAAGCAGCTCCAATGGAATCATCTGACTAAAAAATCTGACTCTGGCTTTTTAAACCCACCATTGTCATGGAGTCTACCTCTTTCAAAGACGTGGGTCATGTTCCCACATCATGACTGGCGCTTCTCAAAGGGGGCCTGGGTGATGAAACTGGAAACACTCAGTTTCCCGTTAATGAAAAGCCCGCCTCCTACCTGTGCATTACCGGTGCACTGTGTCTTCCCTGCTAAGCCTCCAGCTCCTGCTTCTCAAATAATCTAGTCTGTTTTGTTCAAGACGAGGGACAAGAGGCTTTAAAGAAGGGGAAGTCAAGTTTATTTCCTGGGACGTTTACATAGGTCACAGTAAAACAGTTTATGTCTCTCTCCAGTGACATTTCTTCTGGGACTGCTCACAGGGAATGTAATTTATTTTTTTGTAGAGCTTTAAAAGTTGTTGTTCTTTTGTTGTAACTGGAACTGAAAATGTGTTTCAAGGCACTTACAGGCTCCTGTTTGACCAATTCTGGCGGGACTTCCAGAAAGAAAGCACTACACTTGAATGGGCCAAAGATGGAAACCAGGGCCAGTGGGCATGTGGGCCAGGGGGCAGCTCAGACCCTTAGCGCTGGCTCCAGCGTGGGTTAAGGGAGGGCCGCCGAGAGCGAAGGGGCCTCTGCCTGAGAGATCTCTTGTGATCACAGAGGGGGGTCAGAACAGGAAAGGCAGTTAGCTGTCTATTAAAACACCTTCACTTAAAGAGACTCTTGGACCCAAACCTGCTCAGTGATTCCCACATTACAGATGAGGAACTGAGGGTGCCTATCTAAGGCTACCCAAGGAGTAACTTTTGGACCTGGGATTTGAACCAGGGTTAGGTTTCTGGAACTCCAAAATTCACAGTTGCAGTTGTCTGCCCCAGGTCGGCCCTTCCGGGAAATCATCTCTGACTCGCAGGCCGAGGACCCCGTGGAATGAAACAGATCAGTGTTTTCCAACCTCTGGTCCATAGACCAGTCCACAAAAGAGTTAACCATCCTGATGTTGTATGAAGATGAGAGACCCAGTGATCTTAGTCGAATTTGCTTATGCTCAGGGTGATTTCTGGCTTAGCAGTCCCCGAAATAATTCTATTTTCACTGGTTCCCGAGTATAAAAAGGTTGAAAACCACTGACAAAGACTCATGGTCGTTTATGCAGCAGGGGCCCTAAACTGCCCCATAGGAAGGAGCTTCCTGAGTACTGCTTTCGCAGGGACACTGGGTGGCAGGCCTCCCTAGTGGCCCAAGCGGTCACAAATCCTGGCATTTCTGAGTATGGATAAGAAAAAGAACAATCACACTAAGAATCTGCTTTCTAAGTGTGAAAGTCTACATTTCCCCTTGTTTGTCACTAATCTGGTTATGGCCACAAGCCACTGGTCCCTATGTCCCCCTCCCACTCTTACCCTATAAATAATAAATTCAAAGAAGCTGTCCAAGTTCTAATAGACTTCCACCGTTGGGCTGAGCTCTGACCTGTCACCTACCTGCTGCCATCCGGGCCGCTGGCAGTGGGACTAGAGGCCAGAAGCCTCTAACGGAACTACGACAGTCAGGATTGAGGGGCCACAGAGTTAGGAGCAGCTGGACCAGGACAGGCAGGAGCCCAGCGCCCAAGAGCACCCCAAGGGTGAGAGAAAAGCCAAAGGTCTGATTGTTCATGGGACAGACAAGGAACATGACTCCAAAAGGAGGCCTTACCCCAGAAAATAATTTAGCTGTGGGAAAAGGCAGATCCTACTAAGGAAAAAAGCTATCATTTACGGGGGGCCTCGTTTGTACCAGGCACATAGTATCAGATGAGAGGCATTATAGAAGAGTAAATGCTGTGTCTGAATCCAGATCCTGGGCTCAAGGTCTAAGCCTGTCATTTGTTAGCTGCAGGGCTTTGAGCAAGTCCCTTCATCATGCTGTGTCTCAGGTGGCCCTTCTGTAAAACAAGAAAGCAAAAGCCCCCTTCCTGGGATATCATGAGAATGAAATGAGGTCATTCTTACTAAATGCTTGGTACATGCAGGATAAGTACTCAGTAAATGTTAGCTGTTATTGAGAATCTTCACACTAGTCCAAGAAGTCAGAATTAATATTCCCATTTTGCAGACAAATAAACTGGATGCAGGGAGGCTGGGATACACCCGAGATCACACACATCTGTAAGTGGCAGAGACCGTTCGGAATCTTGGTCTCTGTCTGCCCCCAAGTTTTTCATGGGTGACCTAACTCCTCAGACCCAGTGAACAAAACCAACACAGACCTGCCCTCACAGGCCCGGCATCCCGGCAGGCAGAGAGACTAACACATAAACAAACAGAAAACATTTCAGAGGACAATACATTTTACTGAGGAAGATGGAGCAGGGTAAGGGATGTGGAGAGTGACCGGCCAGTGGGCCACTTGGTAAAGGTGGTCAGGGAAGGGCTCTTCGACAGAATGAAACCTGAGCAAAGGCCTGAAGGAAGGAGGGACGGAGGGAAGAAGCCAGGTGGAGATCAGCCAGGAGGAACAGGAGGTGCAGAGACCCTGGGGAGCAGAGCGACAGAAGAACAGCAGAGTGACAGAGCGGCCCAGTGGCCGGGCACAGGAGTGAGCGAGGTGGGAGCGGAGCTGATGCCCGCGGGGAGAGCGGCACCATAGGCAAGGCGCCCAGCAGAACCAGGGCCCCCAGCTCCTTCCCAAGCCCAGAGCCCTGGCCAGGTGTGGCGGTGCAGGGCCCACTGCACAGGGGCTGTGGCTTCTGGGAGGAGCGGTAACATCAGGCAGGTGCTTAGGGACTCGGGGCCGGGGGCCGCAGTCACCAGGAAGACAAGGGTAGTGCAAGGCCCTGAAGAGCTGAGCAAACCAGGGAAGCATTCCAGGTACCAGGAGCTGGGACCCAGTCTGAGCAGGGATAACACTGAGAAGAATCCTCACTGCAGCCTCCTCTCAGCCCCCACCCAGCCCTGGGGTGGCCACGGAGCTGCTGAGGGAACCCAGCTGCAAGGGAAGAACGTGCAGGGACAGGAAACCAAGCCATGTGTGCAATGTAAATCACATCAAGCAAAATTTCCCCCAAATGGCCCCATCCCTGGCCTGTTGGAGCAAAAGGGGCCTGGACGTACATTCCCAGCTATGCACTTAGTGGCCTTAGAAAAGTAACCTCACGCCCCCAAGTCTCCATTCCCTATCAGTAACGCAGCTCACCCTCAGACATGACCGAGCACCTTGCACGCGCGGGCACACAGAAGACCTTCCGTAGCAGTAGCTGTCCCCACAACTGCCACAGCATGCAGATGTGCTAAAGTCAAGAGAGACTCCAAGGCCATGGCTAATGTTGGCTGATCGAGCTCAAGCTACAAAATGTACGGACACGGTCAACTCTGTAAACAGGCCATATGGAAGTCACTGTGGTCCAGAGACAGCCAGACAGCTCAAGTGAGACCTAAGACGTGGCCTCCGCCGACCCAAAACTACCAGGATTGCCAACCCTGTTAGCATTAACATAGCACCTCAGTGCCTTGTAAGAACGCTTTTTTCCCACCCTGGAAGAAATACAGAGGGGGAAAGGAGGATGTATAGGAATATATACACCAATATATGTGCACATATGGATTCATTTCAATCAATTAGAGTCAATATTTGTGCGTTTCAGTTACCGTCAGATAACTAACGGCCAAGCAGACCCTCACCTGCAGCCTTGTCATCCCTGCTCTGGGGTGGGTGTCCTAAATCCTTTTTAAAGCCAGCAGTCACTCCCTTGTCTCTTTCTTTGTGAGAGGCTGGCTCCCTGGATGGGGCCAGCAGTACCAGACTCCTGCTGCGGCCCTCAGTCCCGGAGGCCTGCCCCTGCCGGGACACCCCGGGTCCCTTCTCACTCCCTGTGGTTCCTGGACGGGGCCGGCAGTACCGGACTTCTGCTGCAGCCCTCAGTCCCGGCGGCCTGCCCCTGCCGGGACACCCAGGGTCCCTTCTCACTCCCTGTGGTTCCGTGGCTCCCGGCAGGGTCACCCCGGGTCCCTTCTCACTCCCTGTGGTTCCGTGGCTCCCTGGACGGGGCCGGCAGTACCAGACTCCTGCTGCGGCCCTCAGTCTCGGCGGCCTGCCTCTGCCGGGACACCCCGGGTCCCTTCTCACTCCCTGTGGTTCCGACCCCCAGCCTGAAGCTTCAAAACCGACTGAGGAGAACGCTTGACACTATTGTCACCAAGGTGAGAACACTGAGAACTTTCCAAAAGGAGCCTCCCAAGAAAGGGAATCTGCCCTTGTCCGTTGCTGCCAGCTTCAGCTAAGGGCTTCTGCAGTGGAGGGGGGGTAGCAGGCATCCTGGGAGAGGCAGGCTGGTCCGTGCCCTGTGCCTCCTCCGGCCTGGTGCACCAGCTCTGCTCAGAAGGGCTCTCCCTCTGCAAGTCCCCATGATGGCAGAGCCCCACGGACGCCAGCAGAAGAGTGTCATCCCTGATGCAACACCACGCTCCAGAGAACTTCTCAGGAGCCATGGCACACCAGGCTGATTCTGGATCTGGTTGCACAAGACCCTGCCTCGCCCTCCAAGCTGAAACCTCCTAGCACCAACCAGTCCAAAGCCCTTTCTCCACCTTTGCCCAGTGCAGACACCAGCTGCATTTCATGACTGAAAAAGCCTGTGACGGGATAAGTAGTGTCTGTTATCTAACTAAATTGTAGAGGAAATGATGTGTGAATGAGAAAATGCTAACACAACCGTGGCTCACTTCTGACAGCTCGATTATGGTTTTGTTTAGTTAAGCACTTGTGCATTCTAATGAACTGTCTTATAGAATTATTAATTGGATCTGGGATTTCCAGGGTTTCCATTGTCCTGAATCCTTCCTAATAGAGACAATGTGTCTTTGGGAGTCTTGATTACAAAGATTGGTTTTCTACTCAAAACTCCTGGGCTAAAGCCCAGGATAAACTAGATCCTGGTGTTTAAACAAAACAAGAACTGCTCTCAGTCTTCCCACAAAGTTGAAGACACAGAGAAGCAACTTCTTGAAAATACAGGGACACAGAATAAGACTGAGTTAGAAACACTGCGGTCTATGGCTTTTCATTAGGAAAGGACTCCAGTTGAGAAACAAGGCAGAACCATAGATCGACTGACCAGGAGCCAAGCATTAGTCATTAGGGACAGGGAGGGAGCCCTGGACCCATCAGCTTCTCCAACACAGAGCAGAAAAAACTGGAAGGAGCCCCAGGCCCGTGTCCCTCAGAACATCCCAGTGCCTGCTCTGCTGGCTCTGACTGGACCGGCTGCACCACCAGGCTTCTTCTGTCCCCTTGCCTCTCCAAAGACATCATCACAGCAGCTAAAAGATCTTCCTACGTCCCTGATGAATCCAAACTCAGATCTTCTGCTACCAGCAGTGGAAGGGACACTCCACATAGAGAACAAAGATGTTCCCACCCAGCACTGCCACACACAACTGTGAGACTGTGCCCGGCACATGGGCACCCGGGGATTGAGGGGAAGCTGCAGTCCAGCCCACACCCACTCTCCAAGCTGAGGGCCTGTGGGGCTGAGTCGGCCCAGAGGGCTGTGCACCAGTCAAGGCCCTGGCAGGAAACTAGCCGGGAGGGTTTAGTAAGAAACTATTCATAAAGGTGAGCGGGGCTGAGGGAAGTCAACAGGAATGGAGGCAGCCTATTCTAGCAAGAAGAGGAGCTTAACCACCGCAGGCCTGAGGGGTCAGGAGATGAGTCCTTAGCGGAGGCAGGAGGAGCTGTGGCTGTGAGGTGAGCGGAAAAACACGGCCACTGTCAACAGGGACCCTGCTCGAAGGAGGCTCTGCAAGGGAACGCCCAGCCTCTCGCCCTCAGGCACGCCTGCCGGTGCTGCCCACTGGCCGCACCCCCGTGGGAGCCAGGCCAGGGACATGAAAAGCCTATTTGATGCAGTCCAGAGGCGAGCCTCCTGGGACCCAGGGCAGCATCAGGAAAGGTGAGAAGTGGGTGTGGAGGGCCAAGGGGACTCTTCCAGGCCAGGAGTCCACTCGCCAAGCCCCACCAAGGGCCGTGTGGCCGAAGACTGACCCACACCTTCTTCTCACTCCCATCTTTCCCTTAGGGCACCTCTCAGAGTTGGACCCACCACCACCACAGGCCAGGCACACTCCCATCTCCACGTGCCTCTGCCCCACCCCTCCGTGTGCAGGAGAAATCACAGGAAGGAGCAAGCAAGGAAATCTGGAGACTGAGTCTCCCTGGAACGCTGGGGCCTAGGAACCCACTCTGCTCTCCCTCCTCGAAGCCTCTAGAGTCTGCGGGTAAGATGGGTCCTGCCCATTGTGTAAGTGGTCCAGTAACTGTCCCAGTACCTGCCAGGGGTAGGCTTTATACACAAGAAGAAAAACGGTTGCTGGTCTGCCAACCAAGTACTGGACAGAAGCTGCCAAAAGAAGGCGTCCTAGAGCAAGGGGCAGCAAGGACTGTGAGAAGCACACCGCTCTGTCCCTCACATGTGCTCCGCCCCCTAGACAGTGTCTCTGGGACAGTGTTCTTGGGGGATATTTTAGCATTCAGTTTTCCAGCACTTACTACATGTCCTGCAGGCACTGTCTTTCCTAAAAGCTTTGCAAAGATTTGATGTCACTAGAACACTGTGAGGGAGGTATAATTAACTTCCTCATTTTACAGCTGAGAAAACTGAGGCTCAGAGGAGGTAAATAACCCGCCTCAGAGCGAACGATAGAGCAAGATTCAAACTCAGGCATCTGGCATCTAGGTTTGTTCTTGTAACTGCTATGCTAGAGGGAGCAGGCCCCTCCCACCGCTGCCAGCCAGACACTGATGGCCACCCAGACCAGTGGTCCACTCCTCCCTGACCAGACATTTAAAGTGTCACTGGCTTGAAAGCAGGGGCCTCAGGCTGGGTTTCTGGAAGGCAATGTCTGAGACAGAGGTGGACATGCAGGGGGTTCAGGAGGGCAAGCTCTCGGGATCCCACCTCTGGACAGGGGAGGGAGCCGGACCGGGCAGGACAAGCCACGCTGCGCTGCAGTCCTGAAGGAGGCATGAGCTGACCCTGAGGGGAGTTCAGGATGGATGACCTCATAGAGCAGTCATGAACTGGGGTGAAGGTGCCCCAATTGGCCGTCATTTTATGTAGAACAAACAGCCCAGGGAGAGGCCGTGACCTGGGCCAACCAGACAGCCCTCCCAGCCTCAGCAGCCCCCTAGAGCAGGGGTCGGGAACCTTTTTGGCTGAGAGAGCCACGAACGCCACATATTTTAAAATGTAATTCCATGAGAGCCATACAACGACCCGTGTATATTACGCATTATCCAATAAAAATTTGTGCCAGAGGACAGCTGTGATTGGCTCCAGCCACCCGCAACCATGAACATGAGCGGTAGGAAATGAGTGAATTGTAATACATGAGAATGTTTTATATTTTTAACGTTATTATTCTTTTTATTAAAGATTTGCCTGCGAGCCAGATGCAGTCATCAAAAGAGCCACATCTGGCTCGCGAGCCATAGGCTTCCGACCCCTGCCCTAGGGAGCAGAAGCTTTCTGCAGAAGGTGGTCCCAGCACATGGAGAAATCAGTCCACTGTTCCCACAGGGAGTAAGTCAGAGACCGGTTGCCTGGCCACAGCCGTCAGGAAGGGCTTTCCAGGCTCTGTGAACTGACCACTGGGCCAAGACTCCACAGGCTTTAAGAATCTCACATTTCTTCACCCTGAACACAAGATCCACCACCTCCTGGCTTGTTTTTGTACCCCATAATGAGTCCCACGTGTGCTGACACTGCCACTCCTGAGCTAAAAGTTATCTAAAGGCTTAAAAATCATAATTGTCTGACTACTAACTGGACTAACAAATTGGAAAACATTTAAAAATTACAGGATATAGGAAAATATGGAGAGAAAGTCTCTCCTGAGCTCTGATAACTTGCAGGTCCAGCCCTGCCTGCTGGCCTCCTCAGTCAGCCCTCCGACCAATGGCTGGACTCCCTCCACCACCCCTGGCTCTCTGGTCCACACCCACTGCTCCCTCTGCACCCCCTCCCCAGTGTGACTTGCTCTCCAGTCCCCCAGGCCTCTGCAGGACGGCAGCATTAATGCTCTGAGAGGTAGAGAGCACTCCGACTGTCTTAGAACTGCCAGATGCACCAGATAGGCCTGGCCTGTGGTGACACAGTGGATAAAGAGTCGACCTGGAACGCTGAGGTCGCCAGTACGAAACCCCAGGTTTTCCTGGTCGAGGCACATATGGGAGTTGATGCTTCCTGCTCCTCCCCCCTTCTCTCTCCCTCTCTCTTTCTCCTCTCAAAAAATAGATACATTTTTTTTAAATCTTCAAAAAAAACCACAAAAAAACTGCCAGATGGAAACCCACTCCTATGAGCATTAACTTTACCCCTAAACTGTTCAGGTTTCATTCACAATCAGAAGATATCAGCGAAGGTTCCAGTGGGAAGAATTCAAAGAATTACTTAAAGCCACCTTCATCCTAAACATAATTTACATTACAATTACAGTGCTTCAGATAGCTTAAATCAGCAGTTCTCAACCTGTGGGTCGCAACCCCAGCGGGGGTCGAACAACCAAAACACAGGGGTCACCTAAAGCCATCGGAAAATACATATTTCCGATGGCTTTAGACGCTGAGAAGCCGCGCTACCGTCTGCAGCAGCACTATTCAGCTTGAACGCACGCCGTTATGGACGTGCATTCCAAACTGAATGCCTGCAGTCATGCGCAGACGTAATTGCATCATCCGTCCGGGGCCTAAGGAGTGGGGGAAGCGGGGAGAACGCTCCACAGACCATAACACCGCGGCTGCTCGTCCATAGCAGTGCATTACGTGTGTCTGGTGCTTGCTGACGTCATCAGTGGGCGGGTGCAGCAAGCGCCGGAGGACAGAAGCCTAGGAGGCAGAGAGGTAAGAGGTGGAGAGCCAAGAGAGCCTGCGAGACAGCCTGCTGGTGTAAAAAAAGGTTAATAATGTAAAAACAGTACACACACCATACACACAATACTGTGTAAGTGTAAGGTGCTTTGTGTGTAATCACTACACAGTACACAAAGCAGCTTACACTTACACAAAGCACCATACATTTACACAGTGTGAAAGAGACCTCACATTGAGGAATCTGCTGTGCGGATTCTGCAGTGTAAAAGATCTGCCTCCTATAGAAGTCTATTGGGGGTGGCAGATTCCACCTTTGGAATTTTTCTGCTCTAGGAAAAGTTCTAGCGTGGAAAAAATTAAGCAACATGCTCTATATTTGAGCGGAATCTGCTGTGGCCTCCCATTGACTTGAATAGGAGAGGAAGAAATGTGTCGGAACTGCATTTCTGCCGTACAGGGGATCTCTCTTCTGCGGAATCCACGGGTCTCCCATTGAAGTAAATGAGATGTGGATTCCACCGCAGAAACCGCTGCTTTATGGTGTGAAAGAGCCCTGAAAGATACCATGCTGTGCAGAAACTGCAGTGTATCCTATGAGGTAGTTCACACTGTTCTATATAGAAAACATGCCACTAATCCATTAGTTAAGCAGCTATTTACAGAATGGTAGCCCCAATACACTAGGTAAGGAGGTCCATTAGTAATACATATTTCTCAATATATAATTAAATATTGTTTTTGTGATTAATCACTATGTTTAAATTATGTTTGATTTGTAGCAATGAGAATATATAATGCATATCAGGTATTTATATTCCGAATCATAACTGTAGCAAAATTACAGTTATGAAGTAGCCACTAAAATTATTTTTTGGTTTGGGGTCACCACAACATGAGGAACTGTATTGCAAGGTCACGGCATTAGAAAGGTTGAAAACCACTGGCTTAAATGAAAGGAATTGAAGGGGCTCAGAGAGGCCCTTTGGGAGGACCAACCAGCACCCTGTCAGGAGGGCAGCCCAGACCTTCTCCATGGGGCCTCCAGGCAGCCTGCTCTGGCTGCCCCTGCTGCCCCTGCTCCTGCAGGACCAACATCCCTACAGAGACTTCTGCACCAGACTCCCTCTTACAGGAGACCCAGACTAGCTGGCCCAAGGGTTCACCATCAAAGACACTTTCCTGAGGTCCCAGAAAAGGCAAGAACCAAAGAGCAGAAACATAGTGTGGTTCAAAAGTAGGAAAACCCCTAGAGCTACATCAGCCACCTTTTGGGCCAGATGGCTGCTTACCCCCAAACCAGAGAAGAGGGGCCCAGGCCTCTTGTCTCACAGGAGCACTCCTTCACAGGTGTTCCTCTCCCACCTCCATTTGTCCTCACCTCCGAGAGTCACCAGATCAGACACACATCACCCCTGCCCTGCAAATTCTATGCTTAGGACAGCACTGCTAAGAGAAGCCTATCCTTCCTGGAGCCCTCGCAGCTGCATCCCTGCCACTCTCCCAAAACAATTTTCACTGGCCAATAGGGAGTACGGATGAGGACAGGGGTGGAGCCAGGCTGGAGTCCTCCCACCACAAGGGAGGAGGGAATGAGAGTCTGCCCGGATTTGTTTGCAGTGGTCCTTGACCCACGGCCCTGGCACACAGCATAGGTAAGAAGCATGCCTGCAGAAATATGCAGCCCTGCCCTGGCCGTCCACCACTCCTGGGCTCAAAAAGCAAATGCAAGACCTCCAAATTGGTCCATGCCACACACTAAGCTCCTTAGGACACTGTAGGAAAGCTCAGCGCACACTAGAGTCCTGATACAAGCCACTGTAACTGCTTTCTTCCCCTGGATGCTAAAAACACAAAACACAGCAGGCAACCCACTGTATCCATGGAACTCTAGGTCTCCAACAGTCTCAGGTAACAACTCTACTGACAAAGGCACTTAGCTATTGGCATGTAGCCAGCAGTGCACCCATGTTAGCTATTGGCATGTAGCCAGCAGTGCACCCATGTTAGCTATTGGCATGTGGCCAGCAGTGCACCCATGTTTAGGAGTCCTGGAACATGCATTTGCCATGCACACAGCATGGAAAAGATTCATTTCCTACCCAAAGCTGGGTTCGACAGCCTCCCCATACTCACGCTCAAATCCCACGGAGCTGTCAAATCCTGAACTCACTTCCTCATCCTCAGATTAGAGCAGACGAGAGTACAGTAAAAGATGGAGCTCAGTGCCCCTCACCAATAGAGCAGCAATTTCCGTGCTCTTTCCTTACACGAGCCCTTGCATTGTGTCCACAAGGTAAATCCATCTGAGTGAAGGTCCACAAGACTATTTCTGGAGCCAGAGGTCTGCCTTCTGAACTCAGTTTTGCCACCAGCATACTTTAGGAACTGAAGAAAGTCATTTAGCCTTCATATGAAGAACAATAATCTTAATTGGTCCTGGACCACCTCTATGTATATTATCTCCTTTAATACAACAACCTTATGAGGCCAGTCTTATTATCACTCCCATTTTGCAGATGAGGGAACTGAGACTTACAGAAGTTAAGTAAGTGGTCCCAAGTACAGTCGTCCCTCACCATATTGTGGTTTACTTTTCAAGGTCTCACTGTATCGTGGATTTTTATATTGTATATATCTAATTTTGTATTGTGGATTTTTTACTATATTGTGGGATTTTACGTAGGTTTAAGAGTGTAGAAAGTGTTTAAGAACACAGGAAGTGTTTATAAGAGTGTGGGGAGGGTTTATACAGCCTTAAAATATATATATAAATAATAAAATAAATATAAGGTCACTACTTCGCGGATTTTCACCGATCACAGAAGGTTCTGGAACCTAACCGTGCTATAGACGAGGGACCACTGTACAGTGGTAGAGGGAAGCTGGAGGTCTTCAAACCCAGGAAGTCTGGTTTCAAAGCTGACACTCAATGATCTTACACATTGCCTTCCTGGGAGAGTCAGTGGATGCACCTTTATACGCAACAGCAACAGCAACAGCACTGGCTGATAGAATCAGAAAGAGTTACTAAAGGATTGGGAAGCTCATGGAATTTCTAGGAGAACTAGAGAACAAGGCTCTCAGTTATGTCACCAAGTACCTCACCTCAGTCTTCCTTCAGTGGAGGACCCCACCCAGCACCGCCAACACTGGGCGCTGAGATATGATGTAAATGGTACCCTAGCAGAAGCTTTAGGAGTCACTGCACAGAAAGCTCTTGCTTCTTTTTTTCTCTTCCAGGAAAATGGCAGAGCTCTACTGGGGGTGGTTCTTTCAGCCTGCGTCTCAGAACGGGAAGACACGCGGGGCAACAGAATGGAGCAGAGCTCAGTAGCAACCACAACTGACTCACATAGTTACTGATGAGGAGGCACTTGTCTGACACATGTATAGTGAGAACTACTCCACATCATTGTCTACTAAACAAAGAAAATACCTCAATAAATAGGACCCTGTGTCTGCCTTCACGACACTTTTCTGTGACACTCTCTAGTCTCAGCTGGCACAAAGAATGGAAATGTTTCAAGAGACACATAAATACTAGAAGAGAAGATAGAGATTCTGCCTGGAGTTTCCAGGAAAGCTTCCCAGGAGATATGAGAATTGAACTGAATTTTGAAGGTTATCAGGAAAGGAAGAAATTCCGTGCAGAGGAAACACTATGCAAATTCATAGAGGTACAATTTTAAAAAACACAAACATGCATACATACAAGAATACATTCTGATGTGGCTGCAGAGTAGGGAAGTGAAATAGGAAAAACAGCCAAATGGAAAAGCAGATTTCAAATGGCCCACAATGTCATGGCATCGGGTTTCAACTTCATACTCAAGACAACGGCAATGACCAAAAGTTTCCAGCAGATCTACATTTTAGAACTATCATCCCAGAAGTGGTAGAGTGGAGATGAGTGAAAAGCAGAGAGAGCAGTGAATAAGAAGACTGTTGCATTAAAACCAGTGCCAGGTAACCAGATCCTGAACTAAAACAGTGAAAATGAGAACAAAAGGTTCACAAAACATCTCAGAGGTGAAATCAGTAAGATTTAGTTGGATGAGAGACGAGACAGGATATAATGAAGGACAGCATGGAATGTTATGTTATACATCAGGTCACTAAATGGGTGGTGGAGTCGTTCATGGACATGGGGGAAGCAAAAAGGGGAACAGGCCTGGGAAAAGCTGACGGTCTGGTGTCGAACATATCACATTTAAGCTGTCTCTGGGACAAATTGATGGAGGTGTCCAGCTGGTACTTGGAAGATACAGAAGAAATTCCCATCTGCCTGGAGTGAGAGAAGGGTTTGGAAAAAGCTCTGGAGCCAGTGTTGACATTTGCATTATATCCACTAGGTAGTCACTAAAGGGACAATATATTGGAAGAGAAGAAGAGAACAGTATATTCTAGGCAGGGTATCAAACTGTACTATGCATGCCATAAAGGCAAGATGTAATCAGAGAAGAGCAGCAATGGGTATGGTTGAAGAGAGTGAAGCCTGTATGTGTTGGTTTCCTTTATGTGACATTTTCCCACAATCCATGGGGCTGGTCATGAACTAATAATTTTGTGAGTGAGGGAGTGTCTGTGTGACAGTGACATAGCATGACTTTGTGAAGAAATTTGCAGACTCTTAGAAGTGGACTCCTAGGGTTCTTCTTATTTCTTTACAAACTCAATTGCTGGTCCATTTCTGGCATTTATGGGTACTTGTTTCTCTTATTGTCCTTCTTCTATAAAAATCAGAATATATCTCATTATTCACCCAAATAATAAATGCCATATCATTCTTCCTTTCTAAAAATATAGCATATTTGCCAGGATAGCCTGAATTAGACTGCAATAGTAAAAACACCGTAAATATCAGTGGCTTACACAACAAACTTTTACTTCTTCCTCATACTACAGGTCCATCAGGAGCCAACCAGGAGCTCCTGAGTCATCACGGTCACCCTCATACTAGAATCCAGGCTGAGGGAGCAACTGTACCATTGACCCCTGTTGTCTACGGCAGAGAGAAAAGAGAATGGTGAAGCACAGGCTGGCTCTCAAAGCTTTCACCTGGGAGTGACACAGGTCACTTCTGCTCACATTTCCTTAGCCGAAATGAGCCACACAGCCAAGCCTGGCGTCCAAGGACAGCGGGAAGTCCAACCCTCCCACAGGAGCAGGTCGGCTCTCACTGAGCAGCAACACAGCTTTTGACACACCGCACACTAAGCTGTCCGGCTTCTCCAACCTCTGTGATCATGTTTCATCTACAATACGGCCATTCCCATTTGATGTAGACGCCTCCTCCAGGAGAGAGTTCAGCACAGAGATTACATTTTGTCTTTCAGAAATGGATCTCTCAGGTCTTGGCACCAGATTGCCAATGACCTTAGTATTCCCAGCCAACAATGTTTCAGTCGACGCCTGTACTTCTTGTATTATGATCCTTCCAAAAGTCTTAATTATCTTGGAGATGGCCCCAACCGTGGACTAAGGATGGAGCCAAGAAGCATCTGCTTTGACTTCCACCCCAGCTCTTTACTGCATAAAGAAAAAACAAAAACAAAAAAAGGCTGGCAGAGAACCTGTGTTTTACTATCCGAGGCACTTTTAGATCAAATGCCACCTATAGTCTACTGCTGAGGTGGGGGTTCTTTTTATGCCTGCAGATAACTTGTTTGCCTTGCGAGTCACTAGTCTGATGCAGCCAACTCATGTCAGCCCCAAACAGGAACAATCATTATTATTCCTAGTGCTAGGGCAATTTAACAGATTTTTCCTAAGTTAATGCCCGCGTGAGCTTCATTCAACCGACCTGCAAACAGATTAACACCAAGCGCCACCTCCACCACCACAGTTCACCAGCGAGAGGTGCCAGACCATGGGCAACGGCCCATGAAATGTTTAAGTTCCTTCAAGATTAAATATATACACTCACATATTTTTAAACCGTAAGTCTAGAAGTATTTATAAAATCAGATTGCCTTTTTCTGTTCCTCTTTCTCAGACGGAGCTTTCTGAGCATAACAAACTCCTCCCCTCAATCTTGTATCACTTCATCAAGCCAGGCACCTGCAATGGGCTGTTTCCTATTAGCTGCCTGATGGACAGCGATTACGCTCTATTTGCTCTAACTGTGAGTGGTAAAAGCCTGTCAAACCCAGGCACTCCAGTGAAAGACAGATGGCAGAGTTCCCCTCATTGCCACCACCAAAACCACTAACATCTCTAGATGCCGGGAAGGCAGATGTCTGGGTATTTTCTGGGAACTTCCTATATTCCTGACACTGTGCTACGCACTTTGCGTGGGCTCTCTCATTTATGCCTCAAACAAATCCATGAGGCTGGTCGATGATTACTCCATGTTACAGAGGAGGAAACTGAGACATGGAGAGGTACAGAGAGACTATAGAGAGTAGTAGGTGGCATATGAAGAGTTTTACAAGATAATTAGGAACTAGCCAGGGGTTCAAGGAGAGGGAGGCTACCCAAGAAAACTGAATAGCACAATAAAGTCATGAAAATGAGAAAAAAATACTATGTGTCTGGCTAAAGGGGCAGAACCAGGATGGCTAAAGCACGTGGTACTTAGGTAGGATCGCCTAATAATCAATCTGGGAAGGCTAGGCAGAGTCAAATTGTGAAGGGACTCAAATGTTATGCTGAAGAGTTTGGGCCTCTGACTTCAGGGACTGAATAAATAACAGAGGGAAGTGGACTGGGGTAAGGCAATAAGGAGTAGTGAGGACTGTGGCAAACTGGAATACACACATCCTTCAGCTGTAAAGGCATTCAAATTATTTTTTTCATGTGTGAGCTGAATTTGGTCCTTATGGCATAAGCTAGCAAACCTTAAACTTTACTAGGCAGTGAGAAGTTGATAAGGAAAATAATTTTAAAAAGACATGGTTGGAGCTCTTATTTTAGAGAGCTCCCTTGGCCGAGAATATGGATGACAGGCACTGTGAGACAAGACTGAAGACAAGAACTCCACCGAGGAGGAAAATGCAGGACAGTGGCCTGAGGCGATGATAGCTGGGATCTGGGTGATGGCAGTGGCAGAAAAAAATAATAGGTCTGAGAAGGAATTATTATGAAATGCAGGGGAGGAAAGGTATGGGGGGGGGGGTTCAAAGATAGAGTGAAAAATTATGTCCTAGACCTCACAGTTATGTTGCATGAAAGGGCCTTTGCTCCTGCAGAAAATTTTTGTTTCCTCCTGAGCAGTGGATAGAATGTAATTTATAAATCATCTGGCTGCCTTACAATTGTTGGCAGTGGTGGGATTCAGCTAGTCCGCACCAGTTCAGCAGAACTGATACCTAATTTTTTGTGGAGTTTGGCGAACTGGCTGTTAACATGGCACTTGTAATCAGGGTTCTCTCTAAGGTGGGCATCTGGGCAGCCGCCCAATGTGTAAATCATAAATTTACATTCTTTACTCTTTTTTAATGTTCATCTGCGCAACAGCATATTCTAAGTGCCCATAGTGATGTTCATTCCGTCCATAGGTGAAAAAAAATTGCAAGTGAGGAAGCCAATCAAGAAACAATATGGACATATCTTAACAGTTTTATTGTTTTTTTGGTCAGGTGGTGTTTAATATTTTTTAATTCATATTTTAAAACTCTTTCTTATAATCTAGCTTTGTGTACCTCTTTTATTTTTCTTATTTAAGTATTAAATGCATGAAATAATAAGCGACCTTTTGGTATATCGTTCTTTTATTCTTAAAATGATCATTAGGGCAGAATAGGTTGCTAAATTATTTTAATCCTACCACTGTATACACACACATATATATACACACACATATACACACACATATATATTTGTCCATCCTGCTAGTCTTTCTCTGGAGAACCTAATACACCAGATCAAGAAGGAACAGGACAGAATCCTGTCCCCTTGTCATCAGAGCCGGCAGGGCCAGCACAAGTAGCACAGAGAGTCACCTGTGTCTGAATAGGTCTGGCTTTCCCACGTAGGTTGAAGGTGCCTCTCAGTCAGGAGAATGTAAATCAAAGACAGAAGTGAGCTCCCCAATTTTTGAGCACCTACTGTATGCCAGTTACATTGCTGGGGCCTTTCCATAACTTATTTATTTAAACCTCACAAGTCTAAAAAAGAAGCACGAATATCCTCACTTTACAGATGAGAAAACAAGCTCAGGGCGTTGACCTAGGTCACACAGTTGCAAATGTTCTCTGTAGAGAGAACTGCCTGCCTCCCTACACTGCCTCCCTGGCTACGCACCTCCATTCAAGACAAAGGAACACAAGTGAAGAGAGGATGAATTTGATCACCTCATGCAAACTCCAGTGTGTGCAGTCCAGTCTGAACATCCCCAGGTGCTGGCCCTTCAGGGTAGGGGGGCAGCTGGACCTGACTCACTGAGGGGCATGATTTGATGTGGTCGATGCATCTAACCCAGCGGTTTTCAACTGGTGTGCCACAGAATTTTTAAAACATGCAACACCTGACTATTTAGTCATGGGCACTGACCTCTTTTCCCTTAGAATGGTCAAATAAAAAAATGACAACAGCCAACCCAACAACAGTTATCTGATTGTAAGTGAATAAAAATTGTACCTATTTTTTTGTCAGCCTGACAAAAAATATATTTTTTTGGTATGCTGTAGGATTTTAGTAATTAGTCTACACGTGCCATGAGGTGGAAAAGGTTGTAAGTCACTGATCTAACCCATGCACTAGTGAGTCACAACGCCTTGGATTCTTCAGGGAGCTTGCTGCTCTGGGAGAAGCTAGTCCACTCCTCGTTCTTTTTTTTTTTATTTTAATGGGGTGACATTGATAAATCAGGGTACATATGTTCAGAGAAAACATCTCCAGATTATTTTGACATTTGATTATGTTGCATACCCCTCACCAAAGTCAAATTGTCTTCTGTCACCTTCTATCTGGTTTTCTTTGTGCCCCTCCCCTCCCCTCCCCCCACCCCCTCCCTCTCCTTTCTCTCCCCCCTTCTGTAACCATCTCACTCTTGTCCATGTCTCTGAGTCTCGTTTTAATGTCCCATTTATGTATGGAATCATACAGTTCTTAGTTTTTTCTGATTTACTTCTTTCACTCAGTATAATGTTATCAAGGTCCATCCATGTTATTGTAAATGATACGATGTCATCATTTCTTATATCTCTGTGATCCTGGCTTTGGGATGTGTGCCTCCATTTCCAGACCTGGCTAGACACCCGGGGCGCAGAGTCACCAGCTTTGTCACCACTTTGTGCTGAGCAAGGAAGTCTAAGTCATCCAGAATGGGATTTAGCTGGGAGCTGCAGACATGGCAGCTAACAGGCTTCCCTGTTCTGACCAAACCTGATCTGCGTGGTCTGTGTGAATGTGTGTGAAGGTATAGAATTGTGTGAGGCAGTGTGGATTGTGCGAGAAGATGTGTGCATGAGAGAGAGAGAGAGAGAGAGAGAGTGTGTGTGTGTGTGAAACAGAGAGAGCTTGCATATAGTGTGTGCATGTGTGCTAATATGTGTGTTTGCTGTGTTTAACTATATCTGTGTGTGAATGTGTGTATGTATATGTGTCCAACTGCCTGTGCATGTGTGCTGTATATGAGTATGTACATGTGTGTAGCTCTCCTTCACAATCCTCTGGATTCTTCCACAGAAACATCCCTGTGCCTTCCACAGGTTCTGAGTCCAGTCCTCAGCGCTGCGGGACTCTCGGACAGGGCAGCTGGGAGATGGCTCAGGTGGCACAGAGCCAGCCAAAGCCCACACGAGCAGCTCCCCCTGGAGCCCGGCCATCCTCACCCACTCCTCCCCGACAAGACGCGCTCACCAGCACAGACACGCAGTGCCGCTCACAGCAAGGCCAGGCTAGCCGGAAAGAAGCTTGGGGAAAGCAGCTTCCTGGCCTAAAATTGTCAGGGCGGGGAACTAGTTCCCTGCCATCTGTAATATACTCTCAATAACAAGGCAGTTTTAAAATGAAGTGAACAAATGCCCTCCCTCCACAGGACACAGGAAGGCAGTCCCCTTCCCTGGGCTGCAGACAGGGCCCTGTCTGGGGTCTTCACTATACCTCTCATGTCTGCTGAACCTAGCACTGGGCCAAAAAGATAAAAACACTACACAGGGATTTATCTCAAATACGTGTAAACACACAGCTGTCGGCAGCAAAGACCAGGGAGGCTGGAAGCCAATCTTGGTTTCTCGTGAACTGTGGCTCTCCCCTACCCTGGAAACACTCTTTTTCCAATTGTCCCATCAGAATCTAGGTGTGGCAGAACTTCCTTCAGTGATGAAGCCCTGGGCACACTCCATGCCTTGGCTTCACCCTTAATTCTGCCCTGGTGTCCTCATTAAGGTCTCTTCATGTGAACCATTGGGGTAAGCTCTGCTTCGGGCCAGATCCCTTCTGATAGGTATGAATGTGTGTGTATCTATATGTATGGATGCACGTGCATGTGTGAGTGTGGGCACAGGCAGCTGCAAACACATGCACCCGTGTGAATCCTGACACACTCACCTGATATAGCCTTACCCTGAACTTCCAAGGCTGACAGAAGGGAGCCATTGTGGGTTATCCATCTCCATCGCAGAGTTCCCTGTGCTTACTCCCAACCTGAGGCCATGTGAAATGTTTAGTCTAGGTCTCTGTCCAGCCCCACAACTCAATAATAAATTCAAGGAAAGAAGGAGGGCAGTGGGAGAAAGTAGGGAGAAGGAGGGAGGGGAGCGGTAAGCAGAGCAGAAGAAGATGACTGTCATTCACTGAGTATCTAGAGTGGAGCATTTCCTCTATTCTGAAAACCATGTAGATAATCAGTCTCATTTTACAAGTGGGAAACCAGAACTCAGAGGCCTTGGGTAACGATTCTGAAGCCTCACAGCTAATGAGCTACGTAGAGGCACATTCACCCACAGGTGACTCAGGACCCCGACTGTTTCCAGTCCACCATTGCTGTATCTGCGCTCCCCCTACCAGGAGCACAAGCACAACCACATGGTAGATGCTCAATCAATGCTTGTGAAACAGAATGGAAGCTTAGAAAAAAATCCAATGGCATGCCTGAATCCAAAGAGAAAGATCACCAGTCGTGGAGAGAGTGGCCTCTCACTGCTCACGGCCTGAGCTCAGATCATCTTGAATGACTCAGTGAATGGTGTCTGTGGCTGCAGTCCTACAGAAAACATGGAGGGCTTCCCAAGGACCTTCTCTGACAATGGCCTTCAGTCAAAGCCAGGGATGGTGGTAAGTTGCAGGACAAGGGCTTCCTGATGGTCTGTTGCATAGTTGGAAATCGCAGCAGCGGCAGGGCTAGTGGCTAGCACCCCACAGCCTACTCTCTCAGCCAATCATTATTAGCAGACAGTGTATGTCACTGATAGAAACTGACTAAGTGGTGACTAAGTGGCCAGCAATGAGGGCATTTTATGATGGAAAAAATAATAATAACAATAACTAAACTCATCCTTTGGAAAGTCAGATGGCTCAACATTTATGCTCTGTTCAGGGGCCAAAGCTGGGCCTGCACACACTTGCTCCACCCTAATGATGAGCATGTTGCCCTGGAGGCCTATCTATTTCTGCTAATCCCCAGCCTTTAGGTAATCTCCAGGTCCCTGAAAGTACTGTAACTGTCTGGCTTCAGAAACACCTGCCTGTCTTGCCAAAGCTGGAAAGAACTCCTGTTGAGCTGCCCCCAGGAACAGGCTTCATCCTTACAGCAACCTGTTAGTCCTGAATCACGACCTGCAGAGTACATTGTGAAAATGAGGCCTGCCAACTCGCCAACACTCACACAGCTGGCAGGTACAGAGCAGGCCCAAACCCAGGTCTTCCCTGTTCTAGATCGTGCCATCTTTGCCATACCCAAACGATGCCAAGGCACTCCAAGCCCATTCAAATGCCACAGTACTCCTTATCCCCCTTGAAGAGCCACCAGGAGTGAGGGGAGTCACTCAGAAGCAGACACATATAACATCTCCAGATAAACATCCGGGGCCCACAGCACTGAGTCAGGGCTCACGGCGGGCACCCTGGACCCTCCATGCTGCCTGCTCTCTACAATAAATGTTTATAAACTTCATCTGTACAATCATAGCAGCACTTTCCATAACCAAGTTATGGATGAAGGAAACGGATTGGAAATGTTATCCAGTCGTGAGTTTACCCCCACAAATGTCTGTGGATCTGATGGTTTCTCCAGCGTCATTTCTGATAGACACCTCTCCTCTCTGTTTCATTCTCTCCTGCTCTTCTTTGTGCCCCTAAACAAAGGCGATGTGGGCACACAGCCAGGGTTTGCTCACTGCCCACCTGGCAGAGGGAGCAAGAGGGGCCTGGCATGCCCCCGGCCCCTCAGGGTACAGCAGTACAAAGACTTCACATGACTGAGCCCTTACTAGGGGCCAGAACTGCACACGGTCTCATTCGGTCCTCAGCATTCTCTATGCCATTCTCCTACTTCACAGTGAAACAGAAACAGAGGTTTGAGAGGTCAACCAGCCTGCCCGAGGTCACACAGCTAGAAAGTGACAAAACCAAGGCCTAACGTGAAGCATCTGGGCCTTTGACCATGGCCAGCTGGCCCAGGCCCTTGACCACAGCTGATCGGCACTAGTAAACCCCAGTGATGATCCCTATCACCAAGCTGATGGCTCCCAAGACTAACGTTCAAACGGGCAGAGGCTAACCATGGGTTCTCCCAGAGCCTTCTGCAGGCCGATCCTGAAGGCACTGGAGACCATGTAGGTGTTATATGAAAGAAGGGGACAGTTATTGACTAGCCATTTGGTCTCACCCTTACCTTGAATAGTGATTATTAATCATTCCTTCAGTTAGTCATTCAACAAACATTTGCTGTATACCTGCTCCATATCAGACACTGGTCTGAGAGCTGCTGATGCAAAGGTAAATATGACACAACATTGTCCTCTAGATGCTTAGCCTGTCAGCCAGAAAGAGAAGGAAGTGGCTGAGCCAAAGCCACCAACACAACCCGCCCACTGAGGTGCATGTCTATCCCACCCATGACATGGGACCGCCACCCCTCCTGCCGTCTGCATGACTTGAAAACTACTGTCTCTTCCCTAATCCATCTTCTTTTCCACTGGCATTTCCCTTGCTTTAATTAGCAGACAAATAGAACCTGTGCAATCTTTGCCAGTTCCTTGATGTATTCTTTATGCCGTGTTTACAAATGCAACTACAGACACAAATTACTCCTGCCACCTGTCCTGTGAGATATGCTGGTGGCCTTTAATGTTCAGCACGGCTCCTTATAGAGTATGGCACATAATAAGTCTGCCCATTTCTTCTACACATGGGAGGGTAATGTGCAAGCAGCAGACACAACGGGGGACAAGAGCCAGCAGACCTAGTTTGGGTCCTGGCTCTACTGCTATTTTCCAGTGACGCCAGGCAAGGCTGTGAACCTCTTTGAGCCTCCATTTCCTTATCTTTAAATTGAGGAGATTTGACAAGGAGCTCCATCAGGGCCCTTCCAAAGTCCCATAGAACATCTACATGGCTCTTGGTCCACAGTGTTGTGCTTTTTGTATAACACAAAAGAATGAGTATAAGAAGCTACTGATGAGGCAGATGCTGGCCCCTGGCCAACTGGAGACCTCAGTACCTGAGTACCTGAATAAGAGCATGAGATTCTGAGCGAGCAGACCTGGCAATCCCCGGTTCTGTGCTGGGCAGCTCTGCGCAAGACAGTTACCTTAAATGGGCCTCAGTTTATTCATCAGTAATATGGTTATACTAATACTTTCTTCATTGGGTTGGTATGAAAACTGAAACAATGTGGTTTTTAGCACTTGTAAAGCTGTAGGTACAGCCTTCTGTGCTGTATTTTCTGTACCGCCTTTGTTGTCCTCTGGGACCAAGTTCCAATATCCTAGGGTTGACATCCCCATTATGCATGGGCTCCAGTTTCCAGGGTTGGCCCTGTGCTCATGCTACTTCTTCCTAGCGAGCAGAGTCCTTCTCTGCCGCCAGTCCCATGGGTAGACCGTGTAGGCCAGGTCTTCTGAGCTCCCAAAGTCCGCCCTGAAAGGTCTGCCTGTCTGACCGGCATGCAGTGACTTCCTCCTCGCAAGTGTGGGCGCAGCCTGCTAGCAGATGTGTTCCAGACCTCCTTCGCCACCTCGGCGACCCAGGCCCACCCAGCCCGCACAGCCAGTGCATTTCCTCCAGACCCACAGCCTCTCTCTGCATTCCCCCTGGGGACCGTCTGCCATGCTGTTCTGTGCCCTGCTCCCTGGGGCCTGCTTGCTCAGATGTGTTTTTCTGCCTGTTCCCTCACTTCCAGCATCTGCTTCTGGAACACCCAGTAGAGTCACATGAAATCTTAAAGAGGGTCTTTACCATGTGGAGGGTGGGCCCCACACAAGGGGCTCCAGGTCCCACACTCTTCCTGTCCAAACACACACACAATAATTCAGGGGTTGGCCCAGGTACACTGTCTTCCAATCTGTGTTTTCTCTCTCGCTGTTCCTGATCATACTTTTTTTTTTTTTTTTTTTTTTTTACAGAGATAGAGTGAGAGTCAGAGAGAGGGATAGATAGGGACAGACAGACAGAAATGGAGAGAGATGAGAAGCATCAATCATCAGTTTTTCGTTGCGCATTGCGACACTTTAGTTGTTCATTGATTGCTTTCTCATATGTGCCTTGACCGTGGGCCTTCAGCAGACTGAGTAACCCCTTGCTTGAGCCAGCGACCTTGGGTCCAAGCTGGTGAGCTTTGCTCAAACCAGATGAGCCTGCGCTCAAACTGGTGACCTCGGGGTCTCGAACCTGGGTCCTCCGCATCCCAGTCTGACGCTCTATCCACTGCGCCACTGCCTGGTCAGGTTGATTATACTTTTAAGAAGCCTTATACAGAAACACCTGAATTATCAAGACCTTGGACTAGATTGGCACATAAACAAGACTACACAGTAGTAGTAGTAGTAGTAGTAGTAGTAGTAGTAGTAATAGTAATAGTTTTCATTTATTGAGTTCCAGGCACCTTTTATATATTACTTTGCTGAACTTGATGCAACAACGAGGTGACATAGGTGCTATTGTTATCTTTATTGTAGAGAAGGAATAGACAGCTTTGCCAAGTTTCCAAGATTACACAGCTACCAGCTACCAGGCCAGGCTGCCCAGCCAGGTCTGTTTACCCCACGGCCCCAGTGCTAAGCCACATTGGATCCTGCCTCCCCACGAAGGCAAGGCAGGCTCTGACCTGGCAGGGAGTAGTGAGGGGAGAAAAAAATGGGGCTTCCCTCCTTTGTCTGTCAACATCACTAAAGGTCTGATGGACACTGTTGTTCTGGCCTCTGCTAATTCTTCCCTCCGTCACATCAGATTCTTCCTCTACAGCTCTGTACTCGAGGGAACCAAGAGCTTCAGCAATTTCCACTCTCGGAAATGAAACTTGAGACAGAGGAAAACATCCCCCGGTCCCTGGATGCCACTTAGATCACAGCTGGAATGACCTGCAAAGAGAAGGCTGTACAGCGTTTGCTAATGGGTTTACCTAAAATGACGTTCAGCCTCACCTGTCATGGTCACAGACGTGGCTTCTACTACCACTGTCATGGCTCCTTTCTTAACAGCTTTGGAAAAACAATGACAGCAGGGTCACAGAGTGGTGCTTCAGGGCAGAATTATACATCAGGAAAGAACAGGGCTCAGCACTGTTGCCTAGTTTCTTGTTTAATTTCCTCGATGTATGCGAGGCGCATGCTCCCTGGATTTGTCCAGGTTGTCTCATTTTGCTCTCTGCGACAAAGGCCCTCTGTAAGGCTTTATCAGCACTAACCCAGCCAGTCCTCACACAACTCTGCGGGACAGGCATTACTGTTTCCTGTTACAAAGAGGAAACTGAGGCACAGAGAGGTTACATAACTTGCCCAAAGTCACACAGTTACCAAGGGGCAGATTTATAATTTAAACCCAAGCTGCCCAGTGTCACAGTCTATATTTTTGATTACTAGGCCGCCCTACTCTTCATTTGCTAGAAATCTGTTCAATATACCAGTAAAAGCAAATATTTTGTAACAATTTTCAGATGGATTCCCAAGTCAGGAAAAAGACTTTTATTTAAAACCATGTTTCTTAGAAGAGAGCTTAGAGAATGTGGTCACCAGGAGGCAGGTGATCGTGTTTTATAAGGAGAAAAGATTTTGTAGGTCTGCATCGTGTCTAGACAGGGAGCGAGGAGAAAAGATCTGTCCGTGTGTCTCTAGGGCTGCCCAGGGGAAAGGAGCCCGATCTGAGGTGGCAGCTCCCAGTGATCAGACAGAAACGGCCCGGCCGCGGCAGCTGCGTGGGGGAGTCAGCATCAGCCGGCCGGCAGGCCGGGCCTGAGGAAACAGCTTGGAAAAGCAGTGCTGCCCACAACACTTTCCTTGGACCTCCTGCAGCAGAACCACCTCTGCATCTTATTAAAAATGAAGAATCAAGACCTCACTCCAGACCCAAGAATCAAAATCTCTGGGGAAGAAAGGGGGAATGGGAGGGAGTATAACCCCCCAAACCTGAACCTTTAACGAGCTCTTAGGTGTTCTGCTGACAGGGAAGTCTGGAATCCTCTGCCATAAAGCCTGGTGCTTCTATCTGCCGTACGCCCCCTTGCCTTGTGCATCCTAGGGAAATATGGCTCAACCACCAGAATAAACCGTGACTTACAGCCCAGCCCCACGACCAGGTTTAATCTGATACTAATATAATAACATCAGGATAGCTACCGATTCTTTCACATTTACTAGATGCCGGATACTGCTGATGCTTTGCCGATCTTATTCATGCTTATTCTCATCACAGCCTTGTGCTGCTGTTACGGTCAACCTTGTTTTGCTGCTGATGAAATCAAGGCTTGAGGAGTCCCGGTAACTAGCTCAGGGCTGAGAAAAAAAAGCAAGCTGGGAGATGAAATTCAAACCTGATGTGGCACCTTGACCATTCCCACTGAGCCCAAGGGCTACAAGCAGCCCACCCCACGGCCACTACCCCAGGGCCACAGCTGGGGCTGGGAGGCCACTAGGTGAGAAAGGCCTGATGCCCTTTCCTGGCAGCAGGGGTGGAGGTGCTCTTCTGGCTGTACCTCCTTGTCAACTAATACCCCTGGGGCACCGGTCCTATGCTGACACCAGCCAGCATGCTGGGCCGATGCCAGCTTTGCTGGGTCTGAGCCTGATGAGTGGGAGAGACCAGGCTGTCACCAGCATCTTCTCATAGCAGCAATTGAGGCAAATACTTTTTTGCTGGAAACAATGATCCTAGGACCCCAGAAACTGAGAATCTCCTCTTAGGATCTCACACAGCTCCCCTGATGTGAAGGGGGGTCCTTACTTCTGAGATATGTACCTCGGGCAGGTTGCTCACTTTCATGGCTATATATAAATGGTGACATGAAGAGAGCCTCACTGGGTCTTTGGGGGGATCACAGGAGACATCGTATGGAAGGCTTCTGGACTCTTGCCCACACATTATAGGTGTGCAGGTCACTCAGCACTCAAGTCAGAGGTTCCAATAAATGCTGGGGGCTCCTTCACTAGCAGGTATACTCCCCATTCCCCCTTCCTCCCATCGTCAGAGCTCTGGGGGCCCTGTCCTCCCCCCTCCCCATTTTCTCAGTCCCAGGATATAGGATTCCCAAGAGTAGTTTTAATGGTCTTGTCCTCTGCTATATGCCCCAGCTAGAGGAGTGCCTGGCAGGAGCAGGTGCTCAAAACATACAAAATGAATGAATTCTGTCATTAAACAAATGCATACTGTACACACCTAATCCGTGTGGGGCCCAGTGCTGAGGACAGTTCTGTCTGGAGCATGTGGTTCTGCCCCCGATCGGACACCCAAGGCTCCCTCTCGTCCTCTTGCCCGTGAGTATGGCTAAACCAGCAGTGGAGCCATGCTCCGTTCCTCCCTACTCCTTCCTTCTCCTTTGTCCTGAGGACAAGCCGCTCTCAGAGAGAGATATTCAGACCTCACTCTCCTTCTCGGACTTTTCTTGTAAGCCCAGAGCTGGAGCCAAGCCCAGAGGCCTCTCCTAAAGAGGGAGCAGGTAGCGGTGCCTCAGCCTGGCCACCCTCTGAAGAGCTGTCCTGACACATTCTCACTGCTCACAGCGTCCTGCAGGAAAATGCACAGGCAAGTCAGATGGAGACACTGGCCACAGCCAGGGAGAAGCTTCACACCCTCCCCTCAGGAGCCCCTGGAGGACCGAGCTCCAGCAGTGAGCGTGCTTAGCAGCTACAACAGTGGACGGCTGCAACACAGAGGGATGCTGGCCACAGGGGAGGCTGCAGAGGGTTCCAGGTCCCCCTGTCCCCCCATCGATGAGCTAATGGATCCATCTCAACTACTTCCGTTTAGTTACTGATCATTAAAGACTTTGCTCAAAGTCTGGGGGGAAAGACAATGTCTGGGTCTTAGGGAGCAAAGCAAAACAAAACCTTAGCACTAAAGTGTTGGAAGGTGCTGCTGAAAGATCTATTGGAAATAAAGAAAAAAGAGTCTCTTACACTACAAAGGAAGTCACCAGCAGACAGGGATTTGCTCTGCACAAATGTGACGTGTGGCTTTGGGACAGAGGCACCTGTACTCCCAGGACTAGCTCCAGGGAGAGTGGGAAAGGGTTCTGGGCTGGGGACCAAAGAGCCAGGATGGCACTTGCAAGCGTGGCCCCTCCCAAGCTGGGCAACCTTGGAGGAGGGGCTTAACCTCTCTGGTTCTCAGTCTCCTTCACTGAAAACTGAGAGTTGGACTAGATTTTTCTAAACATATTTTGTGATTTCAAAAGCTCTTTCTCACCTTCATGTCAACATTTCAAAGACAGAGACAGTCCGTTTCATCATCTTCTCCAGGGCTTAGACAGTGTCCTTGTAACCTTGGCGAAGGGCCCTAGAAGGTTCAGGATAATTATTTCTCTGTCTTGTTGCTATGGAAACTTGCAACTCCTACCTTCTCCGGTGCTAGGACAATGGTGTGCCAAAGCTCCCCGGCGGTCTGTGTTTGTTTTGTCCACATGCATGTGTGAGGACTGAAGTGTGCCAAGGGTTGAAAGTGATGGCTTGCTGCCCACTTTAATTGCGAAGTTTTGTTAGAAAACTAGGGATCGTGGTGATCACATTAACAGTTCTGAGGCTGCACTGAGGGGCCCCCACAATTACAGCACCCCTTGCCTTTTGTGTGCTACCCTTGGTCTGTGCTCCGGGACTTCACCATGAAGCTTTGTGACTTTCTCGCCACCGCTAAGAAAACATACACTTCAACTTCACAAAGGCGCCCTCCTCAACAAGCACTGAAAGATCTGACAGCACTTCTTTGTGATGCTCTCCGATCACAAAGACACATCAACCCAGCAGAAATACGTGTCAGAAAGCAGGTCTTCAAGAAACTTGGAATTGGCAGAGAGGCTGATACTGCCGGTGCTGTCTATTCAGGCTGAACTGTCAGAGGGACAAACAGGTTGGAAAATCCTCCTGGTCTATATATATTTTTTTCTTCTTTTCCAAGTGAGAGGAGGGGAGATAGACAGACTCCTGCATGCACCCTGACCGGGATCCACTTGGCAAACCCCGTCTGGAGCCAATGCTCTGGCCATCTGGGGACATACTTGCAACAGAGCTATTTTTAGCACCTGAGGCAGAAGCTCCATGGAGCCATCCTCAGCACCCAGGCCGATGCGCTCGAACCTATCAAGCCGTGGCTGTGGGAGGGAAAGACAGAGAGAGAGAGAGAGAATTGGAGGTGGAAGGGTCAAGAAGCAGATGGTCACTTCTCCTGTGTGCCTTGACTGGGAATAGAAGCTGGGACATCCACATGGTGGGCCGATGCTCTACCACTGAGCCAACTGGCCAGGGCCACTTCCCAGTCTATATTAACTCTATAAAATGCATCTGATTTGCTAAAAGGTTCATGAACTGATATAATTCTCTTTTTTGATAGAATGTACAGTGACTTTGGAAAACAGAAATGCAATCATACACAGATGCTCCTGATAAAACAGAGGCAAACAAGAAGCTTCTTTACTGGCCCCACACCCAGTCCTAAGACTCAGTGTTCCTCACTTGCTGAAATTAATGGCTTGACACGGTGGCTGCCCATGTTCCTCTCACCACCACGCTCTACACCTATAAGTTCTTTTACCCTCCTTCCCCAAACAGGGGCAGCCAGCCTCCATCCCAATACTTGCCTGCATTTCCATGCATGCTTCAGACTCAAAACCCTCCCCAACTCCTCCGTCTCTCTCATCTTCCTGTACGTAATCAGTGACTAGATCTTCCTCGAACTGCATCTCCATTGCCACCATTTTTGCACTGGTTTGCAGTTACAGCCTTTCTCACGTGCATCATTTCAGTTGTCTCTCAGCTGGGCTCCTGCCCTTCAGTCTTACCTTCACCAAGCTATCCTCTACCACAGTGGTCCTTCTAAACCACAGGCCTCATCATGTCACTCCCAACTTAAAACTCTTCCCCTTCTCTCCAAGGCTCGCAGGACCAAGTCTTAATCCATTAGTCTGATACATAAGGCCCTTCCTGAGCTGGCACCCACCCCCAGCCTACCATTGTGGAAAGGCTCATCTAGCTCAAATCCTCACTCCTATTAGAGCCTTCCTCACCCTCTCTACCCTACCAGATAGAACAAGCCATGGTCGCCTCTGTGCTACCATAGCAACCTGGGCTTCCTCCCCTCCTTAGCTCTCCTCCTTCCATGAAATCTGAATGTTTCTTTATATATTTGTCTCCCTTCCTGATCATGAAGTCTTTGTGGGCAGGGTCCCCATCCTAGTCATCCCAGCTAGAAGCACAGTGCTGGTACACAATTAATAATTCTTCAGTGAGTGGATGGCTGGCTGGCTGGCTGGATGGATGGATGGACGGATGAATACATGAATACAAAAATGAGAAAATCATCACATGCTACTTACTTCACACATGCCAAAAACTAACTTCTACCACACCCCAGTTAGAGAAAGCAGTCAAGCCAAGTTCAAAGAGGAAGAGCTGGCCTATCGAGAAGAGGATGTGGAGTAAACAGGTTAAGAGTTAACTAAGCTGCTTGGGTTCAAATCCTCCCTCTGCCACTTTTTAGCCATGTGGCCTTGGTCCAGTCTCTTCACCTCTCTGAACATCCACTTTCCCGTCTGCAGTAAGGAGGGGGAGAAAGTAAACTGACCTCTCTCATAGGTTGTTGTGCACATTAAAATGTTTAAGTATACATTTTCAAACACAAAGATAGCTTAGGCTTTACTTTTAAACTAATTGATATGAAAGATTAGAATAGCCCTGTGTCCAACACATAGTAGATTCACAATAATTGACAGCCACGGCTGCTGAAATGAGGTCCTAAGTGTGAGCCCCTTCCAGCAGGCAGGTCCCAAGTTCTCCAGCCTCTCCTAGGTCTGGGTGAGATGGAGCTTTCCGGAAGGCTGGAGGGCAGCCACAAAGACCTACCTCGTGCAATTTCAGGCTTGGGCAAGGCCCCAGACAGTAAGTGATGCAGAGAGTACTCAAAGCCCACTGCAGATGATGAGGCCTAGGGGACAGGGCACTCAGAATGGCTCTCCCCATCAGGGGCTGCTCATTTTAAAGACCATGGGCTCTCACCCAGCCTCTGTAGGTGCCCACAACTAGACCTCTGCATGGTTGCCTGGCATGCCTCCCACTCCACAGACTAAGGAAGGCAGCCTTCGCCTCTCAGGCTGCAGGAAAGCTGATCACCTGCACCTTTTTGGAAAGACAGTAGGAGTTAGGACAAAGCTACTCCGTATAACACAAAGGCCTGCTCATCCAAACTTACCCTCTAGCCCAGGGGTCCCCAAACTTTTTACACAGGGGGCCAGTTCACTGTCCTTCAGACCACTGGAGGGCCAGACTATTAAAAAAAACTATGAACAAATCCCTATGCACACTGCACGTATCTTATTTTAAAGTAAAAAAACAAAACGGGAATAAATACAATATTTAAAATAAAGAACAAGTAAATTTAAATCAACAAACTGACCAGTATTTCAATGGGAACTATGCTCCTCTCACTGACCACCAATGAAAGAGGTGCCCCTTCTGGAAGTGCAGCGGGGGCCGGATAAATGGCGTCAGGGGGCAGCATGTGGCCCGCGGGCTGTAGTTTGGGGACCCCTGCTCTAGCCTCCCCCGTCATGATTCTTAGGGTCCTCACAGGTCTCCCTGTATTCATACATTCTAGGCCATCTTCCATGCTGCACCCAGGGTGAGCAGTATAAACACAGATCTGAGTTTATACCTCCCAAGCCCACAATCCATTCAGTGGAGGCCCCCTACTGCCATCCAGAGAAAGTCCAATTTCCTTGGCATGGCATTCAAGGCCTTCACAGCCTTTCCAGGCTTTCATCCTGCCCCACGCACTCTGTCTGCCATTCCTGGGAAAACACATGTTCATTCACACTTGCAGGCAACTGTACATGCTCTTCCCTCTGCCTGGAACACCTCAGAGTCACCCAGGGGGAAGGTGACAGAGCCAGGGCTCCGTGCCCTTCCTTTGACTCTGAGTTCCACACTCCCTGAGTGGGGAGAGCTCGGCGGGGGGGATCCCAGAACATCCCAGCCCCATGGTGCTGAGATGCCGGGACAGGCCTTTTCCATTTCTCACACTCCAGGTTCTCTGAATTTGCCTTCATTACAAGTCACTGTGTGACACTGAACACCTGGGTGATGGTTACCCAGATAAAGCCAGCACACGCTACAATCCCCAAGGATCTGAATGGCTCCGCTGCATAAAAGAGCACAAGCTGACATTTCCAATTAACCTTGTTCTCACCCCCGGTCACTGTGCACTGCATGGCACATCCTTACGGGACTGCAAAAGGCAGGAGTTCAGGGAGGGGAGGCAGGCCCTGCCATCCCAGGCCATAAAGAAGCACCTCCCCAACACCCAAGAGCTAAAACAAAACTGCTCCATACACTAGACTCTTGTCCAATTAGCCCTCCAGTCCCTGCCACTCAGCTTACAGGATTGTCTCCGCAGCCTCTGCTCCCGCTCTCTGATATCTGGACCTCCTGGGGTCCCTGGGCCAGGAACCACCCCATTTGTCAGGAGGAGGTTCCTCTGAAGGCCTCCTGGCCATGTATACAGAACATCATTCCCCTTCATTAGTAATGACTCTGCACATCTAAATAAGCTTTGAGTCTCAATAAATGTCAGGCACACAAGAGTAAGCGTATATACAACTTATCACTTTTCCCTACTCAACAAACTCTACTTTTGCATGCTAAAAGTTTCCTATCCAAGGCAGTAACTATAAATTCAATAAATAGATCTCTATGCTGAGAGCAAAAGATTCACCACAAATATAAAATCACTTGGCTGATCGTGATAGATGTTTTTATGGTAGAGAGCTATGCTTCATCTGCACTCTCATTCATACTAATGCACTTCATATTAGCTGTGCTGGCAGAGATTGTTAGAACACCCAAATTATGGCTGGGACCATACCATAACCATCCAGAAAAAAAAAAAAAAAGACTGTATTTCCCAGCTTCTCTTAAAGCTAGGTATGGCAATGTGACTACATTCTAGACAACAGAAAATAGGAGAAAGTGATATGAGTGACTTCCAAGAATTGTTCTTAAAGGGAAAAGTTACATACTTCTCTTTCTTCCTTTCTCCTGCTGGCTGGGATGCACATGAAATGGCTGGAGCAGGAGCAACAATTGTGGACCACAGTTGGATGGCTCATGTTGAGGATACCAGCAATCAGCTAAAAAAAGTCCAGGCCCCTGATACTAGAATAGCCATACCAGCCCCAGACTTCTTGAAAGTGAGAGAGAAATACAGTTCTATCCTGCTTAAGCCGCTGTTACACTGGGTTTTCTGTCAACTCACTGCTGTACCTCATTTAAATTAATAGCTCAGGTGACCTAAAATGGCTTGATTTGCTTTTTTAGGGATCTTTTTCCACATCACTGCCAAACACAGCATATGAGGGTCTTCTGTCCCACATGAGTGGGCTTCTTTAAGAGGCTGTTTCCATCTAAATGGAGGAATATATTATCTCAGTTCTTAGCCAGAACTTGACACTGGCAAAGCCTCCCTTGGCCCTTGAGTTTTCTTCTCCACTGTTCTGTCTGCCCTGACCTCTCTGTTTGATGTTCACGGGCCAACTTTTCTGGCCTACAACTCTTCCCTGTTATTCCCAGATCTTCCTCCATGTAGTATTTATTTAATGTGATGGCTTACAAACCCATGGCTGGGCTGGGACCCTGAGTATCACCCCTCCCCTGTCCCTCACCATTGAGAAGAGCCCAGCTCACACAAATATCCTTACGGATTCGCCTCCTTCCTTATTCAATCTATCCTGAAGCATGGTGGGGAAATAAAGGTAAAGGCCTTTCCTGGCTGATTGGCCTTCTCAAAAAGTTCAGCTTCCAGTCAGTCCTGGTCTGGGTTAGTTGGGGGAGAGGAAGACTCACATATGTAGTGGCAGACACCACTGAAGAGTCAGGCTTTGCTGACTACACAGGACTCTGGTGACAGCCCTGGGAAGCAGGAAACAGGCCAGTACGACAGAGTGATAGGCAATGTGTCTCACAGCAAAGACACAGAAGCAGGGAGTGGTCAGCTCTCAGCCCCTGGGGGGAGTAGCACCAGTGGTCTCAGTCCACGTGGGACCACAGAGTGTAGTCTCTCGAGTCTAGACCATGTGACAGTTTCTAAACCTCTGTGGGCTCCAGTCACCTGAACAGGCAGGTTGATAGTACTTGTTTCTCTGAGGACTACATGCTTGGGACCTCTCATAAAACACGAGGACCTCAAGGCAGTCCCATTCTCACAGCTTTCCAAATAAACATTTGGGCATCCTGCAGCTGGGGAACCATTGATCAACACTTTTGCTCCCTCTTGGGCCCAGAACTGAGCAATCCCCAAGTCATTCTCTTGTCACACCCCCACCCACTTCTTCTGAAAGCCTTTCTCCTGTCTCTCCCACCCCGTCCTCTTTCCCTCCCTCCCTCCCTCTTTCTCTCTCTCTCCCGCATACTTTAGAAATGAAGCATTAAGTTTCACTAGAGTCTCAGATTCCAGGGACATGGAATATTTCATTATACAAGACAAAGAAGGGCCACGGGCATTTGCATTCATGGGGATGAGCAGTCTGGAGCAGTGCTGTCCAAGAGAACTTTCTGTAACAGAAATGAGCAGCGTTCACGCTGTCCAAGATGGTAGCCACCAGCCACCTGGGGCTCCAAGCACTTGACATGTAGCTAGTCTGACAGAGAAGCTGAATTTCTAATTCTATTTCATTTCATCTAATTGCAATTAAATGGCCACATGTGGTTAGTAGCTGCCATCTTGAACACTGCAGATCTAGGGAAATCAGGCAAATAAGCCGATAGCTGTCCTAATGTAGAATGCAGTAAGGACCATGGAGAGAACGAATGTGCACAGTGATGTGTAGCGTGGGGATTTAACCTTCCTGGGGGGGGGGGGGGGCATTTTTCTGAAGCTGTCACATCTTTTTTTTTTTTTTTTTTTTTTTGTATTTTTCTGAAGCTGGAAACGGGGAGAGACAGTCAGACAGACTCCCGCATGCGCCCGACCGGGATCCACCTGGCACGCCCACCAGGGGCAACGCTCTGCCCACCAGGGGGCGATGCTCTGCCCCTCTGGGGCGTCGCTTTGCCGCGACCAGAGCCACTCTAGCACCTGGGGCAGAGGCCAAGGAGCCATCCCCAGCGCCCGGGCCATCTTTGCTCCAATGGAGCCTCAGCTGCGGGAGGGGAAGAGAGAGACAGAAAGGAAGGAGGGGGTGGGGGGTGGAGAAGCAGATGGGCGCTTCTCCTATGTGCCCTGGCCGGGAATCAAACCCGGGTCCCCCGCACGCCAGGCTGACGCTCTACCGCTGAGCCAACCGGCCAGGGCCAAGCTGTCACATCTTAATGGGCATCCCAACTAGAGACAAAAAGAGAACTCCATGCAAGGAAAAAAAAAAAGCTGGAAAGAAAATATGCCAAAAATCTTCAAATGCTTTATAATGAATTCATTTTATTTATATAAAAAAAATAAAATAAACTTTTTTAAAAAGTGGGTCAGCTCAACACTATACATTTCTCTCCAAGGAAAAATAAACTAAATAAAGTTGCTGTCGATTCATATGTGGGCCAACGTGATTCTTCCTTTTTACGCCACACAGGTCCGTCAGGGATCATGCCTGGGCTTCCACTGTTAGAGCCACTGGGGCCTGAGGCATCTCTAAGGCCAGGGAGCCCACAGATTTCCAAACCCCAGCAATTTCTAAGACTTTTGACCTCTTTAGGCTTCCTTAGAATTAAAGGCACATTAGCCTTGCCTGGGAGGCCAGCACAGCCCACTCCGCTGGTGAGGATAGCGCTGGCTGGAGGCTTTGGAAAAGCTGGTGGATATAGTTGCCGTGACTGCTCATTTCCTGGGCTGAAATAAAACTTTCTAAAAAGGAAAATGACATATTTGAAAATGCATTCATTAAACAGAAGGAAAAGAGGAGAGCAGCCAGTGGGGCCTCTGGAGGCTCACGTCTCCTCCCGAGATGCAGGAAGTTGGGTCTCTGCCTGCACCAGGGGTTTCTGGGCTGTCAGCTGTGTCAAGGGAGAGTTGTGGCCACTTGAATCACTCGCTTGCCAGGGCCAAACTGTGACAAGGACCCCAAGAAAGCTAGTCACGTACCCTCTGGCCCCCATAACTCTTCATTCAGATGTTCACAGTAACAGTCATCATGTGTATACATGTTATGTTTATGCTTCCAATACTTCAGAGAGGTCAGAAGCTTCTGCGGGCAGATGCCAACTCAATCCGTCCCAGCATCCTTGTGCCAGCGCAGGGCCCGGTGGAGAGCAGCTATGAGTAACGACTGCTGAAGACATGAAAACAGGGTATGGGCAGCACAGTTTTCAAATTCCAGGCCAGCCTCCGAGTGGCTGTGTGACTGTGGGCAAGCTACTTAACACTGGAGAGCCTCATAGTTGAAATTAAGTCTGAGCAAGTACGCCCTGGCCTGGTACAGTTGGTTAGAGCGTCATCCCAATACACCAAGGTTGCGGGTTCGATCCCTGGTCAGAACACATATAAAAATCAACCAATGAATGCACAAGTATAGTGGAACAACAAATTGATGTTTCTCTCTCTCTCTCTCTCTCTCTCTCTCTCTCTCAAATCAATATATAAAATAAAATATGAGGAAGCAATTTAGTCACAGCCTGACTCAGAGTAAGGGTTCAATAGACAGGAGCTTATGTTGGACAGAGCTGAAGGGAGATGAGATCCCACTAATCACAGAGCAATTCCCAGAGATTCTTCACCCAGAAAATTAGGGAACCTGCCTCTGGCCAGAGTTTGACCCAACATTCTAGCTTCCACAGGATTCTGTTGGCTTTTCTCAGGGAATACAAGAGCCTCCTTGGTTACATAACCCAGTCCAGCCTCACCTCATCTCCAGGCCCGGCCCCTCCCAGTCCCGATGCCCCGCCCACATTCCTGAGCCACGCCAGGCAGAGCAGCACTTTTCCAGGAGCCACAACTTCTGGGCAGACAGGCCCTGGATCCAGCATTAGCAACCCCAAAGGAGCCCAGCATAGTGCCAGGTATGTCCCCATCCCCCCAAGTCACAGTTCTGTGCTTTGCCTACATGTAGTAATTTGGACCAGTGGTAGTTCTCAAGCTGTTGACCCAGGACCAACAGTATTAGCATCACCTAGGAACCTGCTAGACATGCAAATTCTGGGACCCCACTCCATACCTACTGAACCACACTCTAGGAGGTGGGGCTCAGAAATCTACATTTTTAACAGGCCCTCCAGGGGGTTCTGACAGATTCTCAATTTTGAGAACCACCCTGAAGTTCTGCCTGGTTCCTCTTTCTCTATCACATGTCTTCCCATCCCCAAATTGGCATCTTCCTCCTATGCCCCAGCCAGGACTGAGGTCCTGGGCAGACCTTCTGTCTGCTGCCTGGATTTCAGGCTGACCCCATCTATGTGTGCTCTGCCTTCCTGACCCAGGGCCAACCACAGCTGGAATCAAGACACCCCCCCCCCAAGCCCACATGTACCGTCCCCAAGCATGGATGCAGCCAGAACCTCTGTCACACCCTCCCTGCCAGCCTCTCCCAGAATCCCACAGCCAGAAGGATCACATTCACTGAGGAGACAGGAGGGACAGCTTAGGGATGGGGAATACCTGTGGAAGTCACTGAAAGAAGAAATGAGAGACCCCTGGAAGGCCCTTAGCAGAAGGGAGGAACCCAGAGGGCTGGGGACCAGCAGGCTCCCCCATCATCTGTCCCCAGGGTTCCACCTACCAGCAGCCCTGCTAACCAGCTCCATCCGAGCCCTTCTATCCGTCCTCCCTTTAAATCTCACTTTCTACTCAGCTGCAATTGCTCACTGTTGGGTGCCAAGGCTGCCTACCATGCCCCTGATTGCAAGTCCACTAATGTGGCTCAGAAAACCATTTAACTCCTAGAAAATGCATGAGCACATCCCTAAGGGAGCACAGGAGAATTTGCTTCACAAGACACAGCCGCTCCTGGCTCTGCCTGCCTGATACTTTGTAATTATACATTGATTATGGTTCTCCCTCTGTACTCTTGGCCCCTGCTCAGCACTCCATAACCACAAAAAGATCTGTTGGTTAGGGGCCAGGGGAACTCCTCTGGGGTGAGTGGATATCCCTGGGTCACCACCCCTCCGTTGACACCACCACTGCCCCCTCAGCTCAGGTTCGCCTCTCTGCCCCTGGGTCATGTTCCTGCTGGGAGAGGCTACGCATTCCCTCTGACAGCACAATCTCTAGAGCTGTGGCTCGTGGCCGCCCAGCAGCTCCCATTCCTGCCCTATGCCCTGCCTTAGATATCTCCCCAGTCAGCTCGCTCCCCTCTGCCCCACCCACCGCCAAATGCCATCCCGACTGCCCTGTCAGATGTCTCTCTTCCAGGGGCAGCTGGATTCTGGAGGAAGCACAGTCACTGTGAGGAGAGGGGGCTGCAGAGACAGGAGGGTCACTGGTGGGGCAAGAGGACAGAGGCAGCCTCCGAGGTGCCACGATCTGTTTCTCCAGTGTTTTCCCATGTGCCTTCCATGACAGACATAATCCGTGATTGTCAGCAGGTGTTATGTGGGGGACAAAAGGGGGCTGGGGGACTTCTGTGATCCAGTTCATTTGGGACACCCTCCAAGAGAAGCAGGCTGTTGTACTGTAAGCCTTTAGTATAGTAGTTTAATGTAGTTAGGTCATCCTTAAAAGAAGACTTTCAAGGGTATTTACCCACAGAACTCTAGTAGTGTTCCACAGACACACTTTGAGAACTGGAGCTCTCAGCAGCTGTGTGGAATGGGGCCGGCTCCCACATGTGACTTATGCACATCCATGGCACCTGCAGACACCCTATATAGGGAAGGTGGTCATGGAGAGGCAAGAATAGCCAGACCTGAGGCCTGCAGGGCCCCGTTGCCAACAGTGTCTGAGCCTGTGGTTCCCCAGCGGAGGGGTGAGGGTTCTGGAAGGAGCAGGCAGGGAGGACGGGGCAGCAGAGGCTGCTCAGGAAAATCATAACCTTGAACCTGCTCTTGCAAACATGTCCCTGGGCTCTTTAAAGTCATGTCACATTAAATCCTACCAACAAGCCAGGACATGTATGTCACTATTGTCACTTTACAGGCATGAAAACTGAGACTCAAAGATGCTGAGAAAGAGCTCTCGTCCCGGGGGAGCCTTGACTGCCCGCTGGGAAGGCGAAAGGCAGAGCCCACTGACGCCACCCCTCTTACCCCTGCCCACCGCCACCATCCAGGCCACTCAGATGCCAAGGACACGGTCCCTCTCTGGCAGCCGGAAGGCTGCAGGGGCCTCTTCTATCAGATCGAACTCGGGAACATTTTCCTGACATGGTGTAAACATTTGCCAGGAACAGGGTTCCTATCTTCCCCAGCCCAGCTTCGTCCACGCTCTGGTGCTCAGGAGAGTCAGGCTGTGATAGCATCTCCTGGGAGAAGGCAAGTGGAAACACGGGTCTAGCAGGCGTCCCCTCGACAGAGCTCACCTGGGCTCTGCTTTCGGACTTAAATCTGCTCTGTTGGTTTGGGGGAAATCCAATTATTCTCGGCAGAGTAATTCCTACACCACAGAATTTCCAACAGATTTAGTCTTGTGCCTGGCAGAGACATTCAGAGGCAGCTTCTGCACCTGCAAACACATTCAGGCAGAACTTTCCCAACCTCCCAGAGGCCTGGGAGTCACACAAGGAAGAGAGGAAGTGAGGAGGGAACACTTGGTGCCCGAGGGGAGAGAGAGCCCACTCTCCCTCTGGACCCTCAGAGCACGGGGCTGCTGAGGCCCTCCTAAGACAGGCAGCCCTAGGCTACATTGCCCCATCCATCCACAGACTTTCATTCAGCACCCGCTATGTGCCAAGGGGAGAGTTCAGGAGCTTTTCTGGTGAACAAAAGACGCCTGTTTTGTGAGGTCTTACTTACAAGTGAATGGAATTGAGCTAATATCTGTGAGCCTCAGCTCTGTGACAGTTTTACTTCACTGACTCCTCTATAACGCTATGAGGTAGGCAAGAGTATCCCCATTTTCTAGGGGGGGGGACCAAAGTTTAGGGAAGTTAAATGACTTAGAAAACATCACATATCCATGCTGATCTGTCACCAGGAGCCAACCTTTTCCCTCCTCATTACGTTGCCTTCCTCAGCTTTAAAGAGTTTAAAGGCACCAGACAGCCTCGTGTTGGCTAACTCCCATTGTCAGAGGCGTGTTCACAGCAGGCCCTGCCGCAGCACCAGCTAATGATGACGACCTCTGGGAGGAGGCCCTAGCCAGCTTTCAGGGAGTCAGGGGTCCCCATGGTATGAGTACAAGTTTGGCTGCCCCACAGCTGTGCCTGGAGCTGGGAGCTATGGGATTGTGACACCCCAGGTTTAGACTATAATCTGCTGCTAAGCATGAAACAATCATGGGCCTGGAGAGGCCCTCGTCTCCCCTTATCTGCCATGACTTCTCTTCCACAGGGCTTCTCACTCCCTGTGTGTCGACTTCTTTAGAGTCTATGACCGCCACGGAAACAACGGCTCCCGTTCACACACCACCCCCATGACTAGCACGTGCTGGAACACAGAAGGCTCTCAATACCTATTTGTTGGATGAATAAATAAACAGAAGCCCAAGGTATCTGCAGATCATGCTAGAGGGCACTTGGCTATCTCAACAAGGCACATCTCTTGCCCTAGATGAATTCAGGGCACTGTGAGAACAAGTCGGTGAAAGACCAGAACATTTTCAGTGGTCCTTAATAAGTTCTGGAGAACAGGAAAGAAGTCAAGAGATCGGCACCAAGCATCCTGCAGTTCTAGTTTCTAAAGACAGTAAATAAGTGGGTTCTAGACTATAGACCTGTGGTGACACCCAGGCGATATTTTAGGAGAATTACAACAGCGATGATTTGAGCACTAGGAGCCCAGATGGCCCAATCTACTGGGTTAAATTATGTCCCTCCAAAATTCATGTCCATCTAGAACTTCAGAACGTGACTTTTATTTGGAAATAGGGTAATCAGTTAAGATGAGGTCATTCTGGATTAGGGTGGGTCACACAGGTAAGAATGCATGTGAGGAGGAAGACAGAGATCAGAGTGATGCATCTACCAGCCAAGAAATAACAAGGACTCCTGACAGCTAGGAGCTAGGAAGAAACAAGAAAGGGTTCCTCCCAGAACCTTTAGAAGATCCTCCCCTAGTGCCATATCCGTAGGCATGGCCCTACTGATAACTGTGGCCTCCAGAACAGTGAAGGAGTACGTTTCAACTCTTTAAAGCTACCCACTGTATGGTACTTTGTTACGGCAGCCCTAGGAAACTAATACACCCACCAAAGGCACATCCTATCACACTTACCTCATTTCCATTGCAGAATTATTAGAGCATAAAGGCAACAGCGGCCACTGCGTTCTGCAAGGACACAAGCAGAGTTTCCTAAGATCAAGACAAAGGCCCCTGGTCACATGGAACAGCCTGGTTAGGAGGCACCCATACCGGACCAAGTAGACTCTTTCTCAAGGAGATAGACTTCTCTCCTCATAACAGGAAAGACTAAGGTCTGGGAGGACTCAGAGCAGGGTCACCTGAGCCTTAATCTATACCCTAGATCAGACATAAGCTTACACCAGATATCAGCAGGTCATCAGGGCCAAGTTCAAGAATAAAACAAATCAATCACATGTAGTTGATCAAACCTAAAAGGTCACCTTGTAAAAACACATTAGGTTCACAGGAAGAAACTGGGACCCAAAGAAGGAGGTGGCATTACGTGCCCAAGGACACACAGTGAGGTGGAGGCAGAGATGAACTTGGGATTCCCGCTCCTGTGCAATTGGGGTAAATACGGGACAAAGCTGAAACTCTATCATGTCATTATTAGTCAAGTGCCAGAGCGAGCCATTTGTATGTGCAAGTGATAAAACTAGAGAACACCATTCACACTGTGGTTGGCCCCTAAAGTCGTGCGATACACACCCTGCACCCCATACATAGCAGCCCTGACAGCCACCTGGACTGCCACCTATAGGGATTGGAAAAATGTCACTGCAGCCACATCAGCAATATGGCACCAGTTGACTCGGGTTTCCATGGGCAACGATGGAATAGACATACCAGTTAAAAGCGAATCAGTCTCACTTCTGTACAAGATAGGTTCCTTCAAGAAAAAAGCCAAATATGAACTTCTTACTGGCTCTAGCTTGCTACCGCCATTGAGAATTTTTGCAATTTGCATTTGGAAGCTGCACCATACAGGTGCAAGCCATTGCTACCAATCTTGTGTGATGTCAGCTGCCAGCAGCTTAAACTTGACAGTGGTAGTCAACTGAAATTCCAAAAGGAGTAAAGCAGAACACAGTACTGTGTGCAGGGAACAGGCACGTTATGATGTGTCAGTGTGAGCTACCATTACCGTTAGTGGGAATTGACTGATTGATGCCAGCCAGTTATGAGTGACAGAAAAGGTACAGCAAACTACAGTTCCAAATGAGTTCAAATGTTACGTTCAGTGCATGCTATAACCTAAAATACATAAAGAAAAAGTGTACAGATTTTGTTCTTAGGAAATCTTTTTTCCCTGGTCCCAACAAATAAATGTTGAACAAAAATTTCAAAAACATTAGATAGAAGAGGTCCACCACATCATTAACCCGCTCTGGATGGAGGTCAGCCGGTCTCAGTGTGGCCTGGGGGCCGACCTTGCGTCTTCCCTGACAATGCCCGGATGTTGGCACTGGGTGGCCCTTCATGACTGTCCAGTCTAGCTGTTTTCTCAGGCTGTTTTAAGGTGCCCTAGGATGCCTCAGAGGTGCCTCCAGGTCCCTAAAAATTTGAGTCTCTGAGGCTTTTTATCTACTCAGAAAGCCTATTGTTTTGTTTTATTTTTAGAACTCTATGTTAGATTGCACTTGTAAAAGGGTTATGTTGAATTTTTTAAATGAAATAATTATTGCTCTAATCTAGAACCTTCATGGTCAATACAGCATGAACACTTTAACCAGAGAGCCTGGATTCAACTCTCATCTCTGCCACTTACTAGCTATGTGACTTTGGGAAAATCACTTAACTGCTCTGGCCTCCATTTCCTCATGTGAGAAAACAGAGATGATAATGGTATCTAATTCATCAAGTTGCTGTGAGGATTAAATGAGTTAGTATTTATGAGACACATAAAATAATGGACGGCATGTGTGAAGCGCACAGCGTTAGCTGCCATGACGACTGTTTTGCATCCTCCCTGGGACACACGGGGGCAAAGCAAAGCATCTCAGGTTGTCTGGATTAGCGCTGCAGTCCCCTGCCTCCGCAGCTCTGCAGGCAAGGTGCTCTCGGGCCACACGGCACGCTCCAATTACCACTCAGCCACCACAAGACGTGCCAAAGTTGCTGACAATCACAGAGGGTCCTTGTGACCACTGAGTTTGACACTTTCCCAGCTTGAAGTGGGAGCTGATTATTTGTTCAACCCAGCTGAAGAATGAAGTCAGCTGTGAGTATTTCTGTGCTACTTGTCCCCAAAGTGGGCCTGCGTGATTGATGTGGGGATGCCACCGAGGCAGGCCCAGACAGATGTGGACCCCCACCAGCCTGCCCTGCCTCTGCCAGCCAGCGCCAGCTCCTCGCTGGGAAGCTCCCAAGCAGGTGCCCTCACACAGCCACAGCATCTTTAGAAAACACCATCTTCCCTAGATTCTAAGATGCCATTTCTTTTTTACTTTTCAATATTTCCGAAATGGCAAAAAGAAAAAAAAATGTTACAATCAATGTGTGCATTTAATGTGGTAGTTTCTTATTCTTCCTCTGAGAAACTATTATTAAATCAATGATGAGTCTCATCATCGGTGACATGCTAAAATTGAGAAAAGACTGTTCCTTGTAGAAGATGCAATGAGACTCTCGATTTTCTGTAGGAAAAGACAAGTGACAAAGGAATGGCTAAGTCCTACGGCTCAGAGCTGGCAAATGCCCCAGCTTGTGTGCTTCTCCTGTGTCCAAGGCGTCAGGCAAGGTGAGGCCGGGCTCTGGGTGGACGCAGCACTTGTCCCCTGGGGATGGAGCCTGGGTGCGCCCCAGGCAGAGGTAAGCAGGGGCAGGAACGGCCCCGCACCGTACCTGGACACAGGCAGCCTTTCCCAACCTTCTCCACAAGCAGCAGCGATGGAAAGTCCAGCCCAGGCTCAGAGTTTCCTGGCAGAGCCCCAGCAGCTGCTGAGCTGCTGGGTTCACCCAGCGTCCCTGGCAGCAAAGCACGTGGAGGTGGAGGCGAGGTGGCATGGCTCCTGCTGCCCCACCGGGACACAGAGGGTGGACAGCTTGGCTCGGGGAGGCTTCCTGGAGAAAATTATAACTTCACCCGTTACTGAAGTCACTGAATACTGTCCCCGTGATCAAGAACAGTGCCAGTTCTCACCTCTGTGTCTGCAGTGTCCTCTCTGTCCTGCCAGAGCGACCATGAGGCATGGTGATTGAAGCCACAGCCTGCCTGGCCTTGAACCCTAGCTCTACCACGAGACTGGATTACTTCGTGCCTCTATTTCCTCATTGGGAAAAGGGAGGTGATGAGAAGAGCACCTCCCTCATGGGCTGTTATGAGGAGTACCTGAGTTATAACAGGTAAAGTGGCAGGAATGTGGCCCAGCACCTAACACGCTCTATTTAAGCTCTAGTTAAAGAGATATGCTGTTTGCCCGATAAACTCCTATTCATTCTTTGAAAAGTCAATCCAATAATCACCTTCAAGAAACCTTCCCCGACTACCCCTGACCCTACTTTCTCCTGTAGCTGTCTCTGTTCCTTGGATGTACTTTTCCTACAGAAAATCGAGAGTCTCATTGCATCTTCTACAAGGAACAGTCTTTTCTCAATTTTAGACATTGTGAGAGAAGCGAGAAGGCTAGTCTCTCCGTCTATTGTGTTCCTCACACTATAATTATCTGCTCATTTTCCTTGTTAGAGTGAGAGTTTAATAAAGGCAGGGATTTAAGACTTGACTATATGGACAGGATGGGATGGGACGGGACAGGACAGGACAGGACAGGACGGGACAGGACCAGGAGAGGTGGAACAGGGTGGGCAGGACGGGATGGGGTGGGATAAGATACAACGAGATAGAACAAACTATATAGTTATAACAAGAGCTTTTCAAACCACAACATAGACACTTGCATAAGGCAGGTTCAGGAAAAAAATAACCTTGATCTGGGATTCATTCATTCATTAATTTATTCATGCCCAAGGTGTTTAAGGCCAGGAACAAGCAGCTCTCCCTGGGGGCATCAGAGTCCTGCAAGCCCCCTGAGTCCCTCCTAGGGAAGAAGCCTCCTTCCGAGCCAGCTGGGAGCTCAGCTCCTGACCCTCTCGGGCAGCAGGCTCCATGTCAGGAAATGGAGGCCAACTCCCCACGCAGGAAACGGACCGCATCAAGCAGTCACTGGCAGCTCGGCTTGCCTGCCCACCTTGCAGGTGCTAACAGAGACCATTTTCCTGGGACTTCAGTCCTGACTGGGTCTCCAGGCAGCAGACCTTCTAAAATTCCTTCCTGGCCTTTCTTAGGGAATCCCTCCTTCTCGCTGCGAGAAAGGTGTTGGCATAACATTCCACAACTCTGCCACTGAGGAGCTGGCGAGAGTACAGCATGCTGCCCGGGCGTCCTGGCCTGCAGAGGCCCCTGGGTTGACCCTTCTGCCATGGAAACTCATTTTATTTAACCTTTCTTTCCGTTATAGCATTTTAACGAAAAAGTCATTTAAGATCTGAAGTGAAAAATACATTTTACTAGAACAATGCATAACCCAGATACCAATTGCCTTTTCTTATCAATTCTTGGCTCATTTATCATCTTTATTAAAAATCCATGAAGAAACAGCAGCCTTGGAAACTGCTAGGTGCCCTTCTCAGGGAGGTGATGAGGGAAGGGCCAGGAAGGGAAATCTGGACTCCATGTGAGCATAGTCCCTTTCTCTTAACAGCAGCCCCGCGGAGGGTCTTTCTCTATCCTCCACTTGCAACCCACCCGTGCAATTCCATACTCCGGGACCAAAAGCAACGCCTTTCCTACAAATGAAGAATCATACGGCTCTGGATTCAAATCTCTGCACTGCTATTTATAAGCCAGCTGACTTGGGGCAAGTTACTTAAGCTTCCTGACACTCAGCTTCCCAGCCGGAAAAATGGGTATGATTAATACCTACTTCACAGGATTGTGGTAAGGATTAAATGAGAAAGCAAAGGTGAGAACACCTAGCAGACTCAGGCAAAGAAATAGATGCCCAGTAAAGGCTGCTTGCTTCATTAATTCATCCCAACAGCACACAGCTGAGGGAAACCTTTCTGGCCCAGCTTGGCAGCCGGGGTGGGAGAGTCGATAACCTTTCATGCAGAATTGTGTCCGAGAGCCTTCCTCAGAGCCTTCCAGGGACCACGTGTGTGGTTTTTCCAGGGAAACAGGGCACTGCCTCCAGAAACCCTGGGCTCCCAAACAGCAGAGAAGCAAGCGGCTGCTGGGCAGAGCCAACAGTGGAAGAGGCATCTGTGTGGAAAGGGGAAGTCGGAGCAGGTCGGGAATGGGTAAGAACAGCAGTTACCACCCACCATCGCATTTCACCTTTGCACAGATCTTCCAGGCGAACAGGTGTTATTATGGCCTCTGTGTGCTGATGAGGAAGCCATGGTGCATGGGGTAAAGGGACTGGCCCATGGTCACCCAGTGAATAGGTACAGGGCAGGGTTCTGGCCAGGCCATCTGAATGCCTCCACAGACCACACTCTTAACCCCTCCTCTTTAATAAAGGTGTGGGGGCCATACATGCCCCTAGATGCTGTGCCTTCTAGGAGGCTGAATTGGGGCCTTAGGAGTTGTCCTGGAAACACCCATCACCACTGTCTCTGCTAAGCTAGCCTCTGTCCTCCACCTACTCCAAGGCAAACAGCACAATTTCAAAGCTCCATGCATGGTTCCACATGGACTTCTGCAAATAGCAAAACAAGTCGATGATGAGCAAATAATGTATTATTATGAAATTCCATGGAAAAGAAGAATCAATCACATATTAAGTTCATCCTAACACTAAGTGCCATACCTTTAATCCCCATTTTAATGAAGGGCACTTTGAGATTGAGGGAAGCTATTTAACTTGGGCCACATGGAAGAAAGTGGCAAAATAACCTTGACCTGTTCTACCAAGCTTGGGCCCATGCTGTCTCTTTACATCACTCCAGCTGAGGCCTCATTCACTACCCTGGAGCCCCTGCAGTTCTCAAGTTCACAAGTGAAGATGCAGGAGCTGCTTGTTTCCTCTGTTCTCTCCCTGCCTTCTGCAGTTTGCCATCTTTTTCCTGATGTTTCCTGTTTAAGCCTTCTCCCTGAAAATATGACCTTCACACCTAACCCAGGAGTCCAGGAGCTGCTCCCTGACCCCCATCCCACCCAGCAGAGGTGCCCTAAGGGAGTCCCTCAGTTCACAGGAGAATGAATGTCCAAATTGGTCCTTCTCGAGTGTGTGGCTGTTGGTCTCATGCCTCCCTGGGTCTGGGGACTTGGCTCTTCCTTACTTTGCTCCCCCAGGGCCACTTCAGCTCAGCCTGCAGTCTGCTCTTTGCGGAAACTTGGTTCCAGCAGTCTAAATAGGGCTCCTTGGTAAGAGACCAGCTGAGAGCTGGGAAGACAGGCTCTACTGCCTTTCACGGCATAACTGAAGAATGCCTTTGGACCGCTTCCAGCTGCGTGCCCTACCAGAAAGGGGCCTGAGTAGCTCCCGCCTTGTGAGTCTGAACATTTACATCAAAAAAGGATTAAACTGCTCAGATTCAACTGCCACTTACAGTGTCCTCTGTGCAGACAGTGGGCTAGGCACATCGTAGGCATTATCTCATTTGACTATCACTCTGTCCCCATTTCACAAGTCAGGAAACTGAGGCTCAGAATATTTACACAGCTTGTGGCTGGGGGTGAAGGGTCACACAGCTAGTATGTAGGAGTCAAACCTAGGTCTTCTGATGCCAAGTCCAACACTCTCTTTACGCCGCCCTGCCTCCCAACACCACGCTTTTGGGGAAACTATTCTGAAAAATCTAAGCAAATCTTTTCTATCCAGAACTATATATATCCACAGACAGGGAGATGAAATGAGATGAGAAAACACATTCTTTCCCAGAATTTGGGAGCAAGTTCTTACAAAGCTTCTAAAAAGCATTTTGAGTCTTGAAAGCAAGAAACTGCCAGTGGAGAAGAAATAAAGAAAAGAAAAAGCAGAAGATAATGAGTTATGCTGATCTGCCGTTGGAAGCATCGTGGCTGTGCCAACACCCTGAAACTAGCAAGGACCTAACAGGGGGCATGTGTGCTAGATAGGTGTCAGTTTGTTTAACCCTTACAATAGCCCCATAGTTAGAATGGATACTAACATTACCCCATTCTACAGCTGGAAAAACTTGAGCAGAGAGAGGTGGAATAACTTGCTCAAGTTCAGAGCTTGTAAACGTTAACTCTAGGAAGTATGGCTCCAAAGCCCAGCTTTGTGACCACTGAGCCCTATTAACTCCAGCTGAACAGCCAGTTTAAGAGGCAGCTCCCCCGACTCTCTGTCAGGACCCCATTCTAGGTCCTAAGAGAACACTCTCCTGGAAATCTATACTCTAAATGGCTACTCCTGCTGGGAGCCCAAATCCAGCCCTACCCCACCCCAATCTCCAGGAGGATCACGGGCAAGCACGTGGCAGAGCCGACCTAGAGTAAATATATCCCAGCTCCACTGCATCCCGGGCAAGCACATGGCAGAGCCGACCTAGAGTAAACGTATCCCAGCTCCACTGCATCCCGGGCAAGCACGTGGCAGAGCCGACCTAGAGTAAATATATCCCAGCTCCACTGCATCACGGGCAAGCACGTGGCAGAGCCAACCTAGAGTAAATATATCCCAGCTCCACTGCATCACGGGCAAGCACATGGCAGAGCCGACCTAGAGTAAACGTATCCCAGCTCCACTGCATCCCGGGCAAGCACGTGGCAGAGCCGACCTAGAGTAAATATATCCCAGCTCCACTGCATCACGGGCAAGCACGTGGCAGAGCCAACCTAGAGTAAATATATCCCAGCTCCACTGCATCACGGGCAAGCACGTGGCAGAGCCGACCTAAAGGAAACGTATCCCAGCTCCACTGCATCACGGGCAAGCATGTGGCAGAGCCAACCTAGAATAAATATATCCCAGCTCCACTGCATCACGGGCAAGCATGTGGCAGAGCCGACCTAGAGTAAATGTATCCCAGCTCCACTGCATCACGGGCAGGCACGTGGCAGAGCCGACCTAAAGGAAACATATCCCAGCTCCACTGCATCACGGGCAAGCACGTGGCAGAGCCGACCTAAAGGAAACGTATCCCAGCTCCACGGCTTATGTGCCGTGGGTCCCCTCTTCCACGTCTCTGCTTTTCCGAGGCATGGCCCCATGCATTTCCTCTGCCTTGTGTGAGGGCTGGAAACTCATTGGTCTCAAATGTTAACCTGAAAACTGTCACTGACCATCAGAGCAATAGCAATATAGGCAGTCCCCATTCCAGAACAAAAACTGGTTGCTAATCAAGTTGTTTGGAATTTAATGCCAATTTTTCATGAAAACCACGCTACCCCAAGGAGAAGTCTCCAGCCATCCAACCCGCACCGCACATTTACCCAGAACGGACTCAGCCAACATTCACTCCGGTCTGCACCATCCAACATAGTAAGCGCTAGCCCATGTGGTTAATTTAAATGTTAATTAAAATTAATAAGTCACACGAGCCACATTTTCAAGTGTTCATAAGTAGCATGTGGTTACTGGATACCCTGTTGAACAGAGCAGACCTAGAATATTTCCATCCTCTCAGAAAGTCCTATTGGACAGCCCTGTTCTAAACCCTAACCCCAAATCCTAACACTGCCTAAGACAGTAAGTTTTTCAGAGGTTAAACTGTGGGCCAGGAGCATACCGCCCTTTCCAAGGGAAACCATGGTAAATGGTAAAGGATAAAGGAGGGGATTTTGGAATCACGTAGCTCCCAGTCTGTCCCAGCTCTGATGCTTCCTAACCACACCATTAACTTCTGTGCCTCAGTGTCCTCATCTGGATCCCTCTCCCCAGACATCAACGAGGACTGAGTGTGATGCTGCTCCGTACACCACATACGGAATGCCTCCCCCGTCCACTACTAATGCTACCGGCTATGTAATGCCGGCTGGGAGCTCCAATTCTAAGCAATTACCAATGACTGCCACAGTCTGGGGCAGAGGGGGCAAGGGTTAAAAAGGGACTGCTGGCTGCAAAGGAGCAGTGGTGGGGAGGCAGGGAGCTGGTGGGCTTGTGGCCTCAGTAGTCTGCCCTATTCTCTTCACTCCATCTTTTCTGATTTCGGGTCCATATTACAATGACCTAAGGCCACTTCTAAATCACCCACCATGAGGTAAGTAACCCAATCACAGACACTGGGAAAGGCAGGGCAGGAAATTCCATGAAGTGACCCTGGGAATAAGAGAGAAGCCCTCGAGCCATTTAAAAATCTATTCATTCATTCACTAAACAATTACTGAGCATGGTAGGACTGTATATTAGGCACCAAAGAGATGTCAATGAATAAGACATGGCCCCTGTCCTCAAGGCCTCCACAAACGTGTGGTGAGACCTACAGAACGTGAATCATTGCACTAAGTGTGGTAAGTGCTCTGATACTGGAAAATCCAGGAGACCTCAGGAGCTTAAACAATTAGATGGTGGGTAAAGGGGTCTTGGGAATGGAAAGTAAAACGGTTTGGGAGGCTTCCAAGAGGTGGGGCTTGCTCTAAATCTTCAAAGACAAAGTGTGGAGAGACATCCAGGCAGAGGAAACTGCAGGAATAAAGATATCTGAGGGATGAATATTTCATGTCACTATAGCAGGCAGCTCCACGGAACCAGGGGCTTCCAGGGAAGTGACCAGAGAGGAGCCCGGATGGAGCAGGTCCTGAGGTCTCAGGACATCAGGACATCGTCCGGTCCCGTCTATTTTCTCGTTCCATGTTGTGACTGAGAACAAGAGGCTGAGCCAAATTATAAAGTCACATTTCAAATTTCTGTTCTGACCTGGCGTACTTTACGTCTGCTCACATTCCAACAGGGAGCCTCTTGTCACTGGTGTAAAAAATATTCATAAGCTAGGGATCATTTATATGGTTTCTAAAAATTAAAAACATTTGCAAAGCAGGGGCCTTGATTGATTCCTAGATTATAGAAAAATGCTAATACACAGGTTAGCACACTTTTTGTTAAAGGGTCAGGTAGTAGAACATTTCAGTCTCTGAGACATACAGTCCCTGTCACAACTATTCAGGTCTGCCGCTGGAGCTCCAAAACCACCATAAACAATACGGAGACGATGGAGCATGGCTGTGTTCCAAGAAAACCTTATTTATGAAAACAGGCCGTGGGTAAAGTTGGCCCTTAGAGCCAATGCTGGCTGTAAAGATCATCCTTGGGCCCAGCAGGGAAATATGAATAAAAACCATACATAATAGTTCTGTATTGGCATTAATTTTCCTGAGTGCGGTAAGTACGTGATGGTTCTGCAGGAGAATGTCTTTGTTCTTAGGAGATACATGCTGAAGTATTTAGAGGGCATAAAGGCAATAACTGAGTCTCTGGTAGTTCAGGGAGATAATAAATCTATGCAGAAAAAGGGAAAAGGCAAATATAATGTGGCAAAATGTGAAGAACAGTGAAACCGGGTAAAGGGTATATGGATGACCCTTGTACTAATCTTGCAACTTCTTTATAAGTTTGAAAGTATTCAAAACACAGAGTTTTAAGGAATAACAACTCAAGCCCCCTTAGAGGTAAAAAGGTCTTCATGACCAGACTGCTCTGAGCTCTTGGGGTCTTTCTGAATCTCCTGGCCTGACCTAGCACAGGCCCCTCTCTCAGGAGGGGTGCAGGTTCACTTTTGATCATAAGCCTCGCCTTTGTGATTAGTTCTGCAGTACCAGAGGAGGTCATTTGAATGCAAAAATGGGTGCAGGTTCTTGGCTCCTTCTCTGGGCTCTTTTTGTTTGAACTTTTGTTTTTCCCACCCCACCGCCTGGAGACCAGTTTCCTGTTGACACTGGCCTCAGGAGCTGTGGAAGAGCAAGCAGCCCTAAGAACCAGGAGTGCTTCCCATCTTGGGACTTCCTCCAGAGGACAAGCTCAGGGAGCAGCCACTGAGGAAAGGGGGTCTTCAGGACTCTGCCTGATCAAAGGCCACCTGGATCCCGCACATGCTCTGTGTGACCCTTGCCGCTGAGCCAGGAGCCGCTGACACCGTTTAAAAGGCTGTCAGCAGCACTTTCCCAGGCAACCCAGATCCAAAACTCCAGTGATCCCACTGCAGAGCAATTTCCTAATTCTTGACTTATTAGTAATCAATATCATGAAGAATGCTAACACCTCCATTAAAGTAGGCATCCATTGATTTTCAATGGGAAGGTAGAGTTATTTGGAAACCCAGTATCTCAAATTGCTTCTGTTTTGATTTCTCATCTGTCAAAGCAATACCATAAAGCACAGAATGTACAGTTCTTGGCAGGGGTTAGGGGGAGAGTAGTGGGAATGCCTGCTCCAGACCTCCCACCTTCAAATTCCTGCAAAGCACGGCCTCAAAGCACTGTCAGTCAGCAGTGCTCCTTGAGCCGCCCTGGGCACTGAAGCTGCCCAGCCCTCAGGGAATGCCTAGCACTGCCTCTGCAAGCCAGCACAGGCCCATGAGCTCTTCTGGAGGAAAAAAAGGAAGACAGAATTCCCTCACGGGGATATATGACAATACATATATGACAATACATGGAAACCAGGGCTCTAAAAGACTTGGCAGAGACCTTTTTTTTTTTAGCTCTTTCAAGAGCTATCCAGATACCTTAAAGACTCTTTCAACCTCCACAGTAACTGCTTATGGAGATAACCACCCTGGATGTCTTCTGCCAATTCTCCCCAAACACCCTTTGTGGTAGACATCATTCATTTGCAATTACTCACCACCCTCACTCTTGTCTATAAGAGAATTTCCCTTTGCCTTGTGACTCCCGAAGGCAACCCCTGCCCCACTGTCAGGCTGTCACATGACTTGTTTTGGCCAACGGAATATGAGCAGACATGAAGTATGCCGAGTCCAAGCAGAAGCTTTCAACGTGACTGAGCCATCTGGCTCAGCCTCTTGTTCTTCTCAGTGGCAATTAAATGGTCATGTTGTGGAATGAGAAAAGTATATGGAGCAGAACCATGGCCAGCGTAGAACCTACATGCAACACAGGAAGAAATAAACCTTTGTTTTGTAAGCCACTGAGATTTGGGGACTGTTTGTTATGTAGCCAAACTTAGCAACAACTGTGTAATCACCTTCCAACATAGGAGTGGCAAGTAGGGTGCTGGGAGTCTGCCAGCTCCATATACTCATATCCTATGGCTCTTATCTGCCACCTAACAAAGCCGGGCCTGATTCCATCTTCACTGTGACTCACTTTCCATCCATTAACATTGAAGACTCCTTAAGGAGTGAGTATTTCCATCAGTGTTCTTGTTTCATGACTCATACCTACCAATGACTCCAGTTGGGAGAAATAGAGAAGGCCTAATGTTTCAACAACACCATCTAGGGATCTCAGAGTGAACACTGCCCCCTTTTCCTCTCTAGGAGAGGCTCCTTGGTGCGCTGATGGATACTCACTGACTCAGACACAGAGCTCACTGCAGCGGAGAGAGCACTGAGGTAGCAGCTGGAATACTGGACTCCAGTTCAGGCAAAGTCACCTGGCCATAGAACAAACCTCCTTAAACCACAAGTCTCCAAGGGCCTGGTGACTTGGGCGAGCCACTCTCCCCATCTCAACTGATCAGTGGTTTTCAAACCTAGCCCTGGATTCCTCAGAGAAGTCTCAGCAGCCAGAGAAGGTGAGAGGAAGCCTGTGGCCAGTGGGCCCTCATCTCTTGCTTCAGCCAGGTCAGTTCTACTTTGATCTGTTAAACTTATTAGGTTTCCAGGCAAGATTTTGTTTGGCCAAATTCTATGACAAATGCATTTCAAAACTACTGGCCAGGTGATCTCTGAGCACTTTTCTGCTCTAATGCACGGTGAGTCTTCCCAGCCCCCAACTTCTTATGCATTCTGTGGCCACCAGCTTCCTAGTCACTGTAGTTAAGGATTTACTAACACCCGGAGGGCAGCCGGTGATGACTGACAAATAAAAATATAATGAGACAGATTCAAAACAACTCAACCAAGAGCTATAAAATAGCTGCCTCTAATCCTGGACTTTGGAAGGCTAATGAAAAACTCCACGCAGAGACACTACTATGGAAGTGAGCCCAAAGTTCTGACTTTCCATTTGAGGTTGTCTCTGCTTACGGTGTCTGGGTAAACCTACTGCCTGCCCTCCCTACACATCCCAACTGGAAAAGAGTCCGTCGGAATAAGAGTCATACTTTAAATCACATTATATGGCCAAAGTACCCTGGAAGCCATTCAGAGTGTGGAACCTGAGGTATTTGTTGATCCGAATTCTGAATCTCACCTGCCACACTTCCCCTCTTTCTGGCTCATGTTCTTCCTGAATTCTTTTTTAAACCTGTGGTTTCAGGGAGCCTATAGTCCATGCTCACCCAAGGGACAAAGAGCCTCCTGGTTTCCCAAAGCCCTGTAGGTGGACCCACGTTCTGAGCCCGGGGGAATAGGGCAGAATCTTGACAGTCAGGCCTTTACTACCCGAAGGGCCACATCTCATCTGCCCAGGAAAACTGTGCTTCCGAAATCACTAAATGACACTCGATGGAACGAGAATCCATTCTTCCATCCACCACAGCCCACAGGACAGGGAGTGGTCTGGATACCAGCCCAGAAGCAGCGGTGACTGTGGCTTATGTTCAAGTCGCTGATAAGCAGGCAAGCAGGGCAGAGGTGAGAAGTGGGGACCGGAAAATAGGACACGAAGTTGCTGGAGCAGCCAGGGAATTGTCACTGAAACAGATAGGAGCTGGTCCATGGAGACAGGAAGGGCTCAGGAAAGGAAGCTGGTTCAGGGAAAGTTGTCTACGAGGGACATGAGCAGAGCAGGCTGCTCAGGAAGCAAGGGCTGCGTGACGGGAAATGCAGCTTGGACTCTTCCGGGAGGAAAACACAGGGAAAGGATCTAGATGCCGGTGAGTGGAGGAGAGGTGAGTGAGCTCAGCTGAGCTGAGAGTCAAAGTAAGGGGGAGCCCTGGACGGTGATGGAAGAGCACACCCCATCTCATGGATCAGTGTTTGCCCCAAAGAGCTTAGCGCCAGGCTGAGCACACAGAGTGAGATCAGAGTGTGAGACCGAGTCCACCGTGAGCCGCTCCTGCTTCCTCCCTGCTGCGTTCTTGCTCCCATCCCCTCACTTCTCCACACTGCAGTCGGAGAAAGCCTTTACCCCTGCCGAGCCCTGCGTCTCCTCCCTTCCTACCTGCCCCGGCTGGCCTGGCACTGCCCACGCCTGCTCGCCTCTCCTTGCAGCTCAGCACACCAGGCCTTGCGTATCTACTGCTGCCCACAACTCCAGCCTCATCTGGCCTCCTTCCCTTCACACCCTGGGATTCTTGAATACACCAAGCTCTTTTCCTCTTTGGGGACTTCCATTTTACAGATGAGAAAACTGAGGCTTCAAACAAATTGAGTTGCTTGCCTAACAACCCATGGCTAGTGAGTGTCAGACAGATGGATCCTTGGCCCATGTGTTTGGCTGCCGCCAACATGGCGACTTTAGGACACCAAAGGGAAAAGTCCCAAGGGCGTGTCTTTGGAGAATGAACTCCGGACTCTGTGTGATGGAAGAAGGACAGCACTGAGCCTGTGATGCCTTTCCTCAGTATGCTGGGAAACAAGGTTATGTGCTGATCAGTGCAGCTCTTCAAAATGAACGTCACCCTCTGGGTCTGGGCCCGGATGCTTCTATGATCCCCCACCCCACCCAAGGCTCTAGTCATCTCAGTGACTGGGTCAGGTCAGAGGAGATGCCAGGTAAACTCCGTGTTCCTCTGGTGACAAACGCCTTTCCCCAGGCAGTGACAATGTGCTGGGGGTGGGGTGCTGCACAATTTCCAGGTCAGCCGAGCCCCCAGGCACCCTTTGCCATGGGCCATGCTGGCTTTGGCAACCTCTTGTCAATTAACTGTGTGCAGACCAAACATAATATCTTGACAAAGAATGGTTCAATTCAGTTCAAATAGACTTTCTCCATAGAGCCCATAATACTTAATGAGGTTATTCAATCTAGAAAGAAATCCAATGACCTGGAAAAAAGAGTTGGTGTGTGTTAGTGGCCGTTTTCGTCACTTCCATCTCCACAAGCTCCTACTTAACCTGTGGGTGGCACATCTTCCTGGGCTACAGGCTGTGGAAGGTGTTTGTTCAGTCTGGGGTCCCTGCCCCACCCCTCTATCTTGAGATGATACGGTGATCTATGTATCCAGAGGTGGAGACTGCGACCCCAACACAGACTGGGTATCAACTGGAATCCCTTGGAAGGATTTGCAAATGCGGTTTCCAGGCTCCACCCCTGGAGATTCTGACTCAGCAGACCCGCGGCGGGGCCCGTGGGTCTGTATTTCCCCATGCAGGCAGGCCTGCACAGCAGTGCTGGACACCATCAACGCTGCCGTACGCAGTGTCTCACAGGGACCCAGCCTCAGCCACTCCTTCCTGTGAGATCCCCGACCATGTAGCATCTCTGCCTCAGTTTCCTCCTCTAGAACAGCAGTATGCTATAAGTGGCCTCCTTGCCCTGTGGGTGGCTCACAGGGATCAAGGGAAGTAATATGAGTAAAATCATAAAATAGCTAGCATCGATTAACTACTCACCGTATGCCAGGCACCCCATGAAGCACTTCCCCTGCATAACTCAGTCTCCATGAAATACCCTATGAGAGAGTTACTGTTGTTACTTCTGTCTTAAAGATGATCAAACTGGGGCACAGTGAGGCGAGGCAACTCGTCCAAAATCACTGAACCTGGATATAAGTTCGGGCTTGAGTCCTGGGCACAAGCTCCTCTCCAGTCCCATCAGTAAAACCCGGCAAGTGCAGAGCTTGTGTGAGACAGCGGTCAGGATTCACTTTCCTGCCCATCCTGCACTGACAGCACCAGGGTGTGAGGTCTGAGCCCGAGGGATGGGACAGGAGGAGCCCCAAACATTAAACATGGTCAACCAGTGCCGTTCTGCAGGAGGACCGGGGACAGATGGCCCTCATGTGACCCTGACCTCCCTGCCAATGTTCAAGAGTACAGAAGCAGGCAGTGGTTTCTGCCGATGGGAAAGAAGGAAAACGCATGACAGCAGTGACTCTAACTGGGGCACAGGTTGCCGTGATGAACTCACAAGGTTAGAAGGCAAAAACAGAGACGAATTCTTAAAACAACAGCCCCTTAGGCTTATACATTTGACAAAGAGGAGAGCTACCATTTACTGAGCACCAGCTTGACACAAAACCCTTCCAAATTAACATTTTTTTTAAACCCACACAGTGGCCCCACGGAGCAGGACTTTTTCTTAGCCCATTCTACAGGTGAGAAACCTGGGTCTCAGAGATACTAATCATGGTGCCCCAGGGCCAGCAAGCAGTGGACACAGGACATGATTCAGGTGAGCCTGGCTTCACAGCCCCGCCTTCCCAGGGCCTCCGCATTCCCCACAGAGCACCTGAGCAGGCTGAGACTGGCTGCTTAAGAGGGTTCCAGCCCTATGCTGGTAGGTGTGCCTACCTCAAAGGGTCAGGCCAAGATGAAAAGTCATAATTAATCAAGCACTACTTAGTACTGGGTCATGGGTACTTACACTTAGTACTGCTCACAGGTGATGTTACTAACATTTCACCACTATGCCAGGCTGGGTTGTCATCCCATTTCACATGGGCAGAGCCTGGAGCTCTGTGGAGGGGAAGGGAAAGAGGGAGGCAAGAGCCCTATCCCACCGCACACCTCCCCAGCAAGCTCAGCCTCCCTAGAAAGGCATGCTCGCCCGTGGCAGCAAGAGGCAGACAGAGAATGAGGAGTTGCTATGGACAGGGGCAAGCATTAGATCAGAGGACAGACAGATTTTCTCTCTGTCAAGGGTTTTGTGTGACCAAAGGGGATGTCCTATTTCCTATCTTTTACCCTAGTCATTGTCTCAATAAACCCAATTGGAAGACACCCACTGAGCGAAGACAGCAACTTTCTGAAGCTGACCTCAATCCTTCATGCTCCAGGAAGCTGATGTGTGGTCCCCACTGTGCCTGAGGTGCTGTCCTGGGGCTTTCTGTAATGTTTCATTTGGTGCTCATGACCATGTTAAGGGCTGGGGTGTTACATAAAGATTCTCATCTTAGAAGAAACAGTTCAGGGAGATGAGGCTGGTTCCCCAAGTCTCCCAGCTAGTCCAAGGTGGAACTAGGATTCAAACCCAGGCCCCTGAGCCTAAGCTCTCCACGTGGCACCATAGGGTCTTTCAACAGCAGATGAGAATCTAAGCAAATCAATTATAGTGGGTGTGGCTCCCCACCTCTCACGGGAGCTCACCAATCGCACCACAAGCTCCACCAGCACATGGCAGACAGGGAGTCCACCTTTCCCAGGGTTTGCCTATGAGGAAACCTCTCCATGGAACAACGGCTGGCTGGGTCAGACAAAACACTGGCCCCCAAGGGGCCAGAGAAGGTAAACGGCTTCTGAAGGCTACAGATGTCCCCCTGGCCCTGCTAGGAACAGAAAGCTGGTCAAATTGGCTCCCTCAAACTGGGTGAGAAGAATGAGCCTGATGTTTAGGTACATGGCAGATGAGCCTTCCCTTTGGTCCAGACTTAAAGACCTGATTGGGATAGACAGAACTAAACTTTTGTATACTCCTGCATTACCTTAAAAATATCCCAACACAATATCCTCCCTTAACTCCTAACCACATCCAAATTCTGGCTACTGCCACATGATATATCCTCCAGGAGGAGGTCATCAGTCCTGGCTTCTGGCTTGGCCTTTCACCCACAGCATCATAGCCACCAAGATGTCACACAAGATTTGTTTAGAGTCAACTGTTCCACATCATGGAAAGTCCACCCACCAGCACCGACCACTTTCCAAGAGGGCAAAAGACACTCTGGGTGCAGGCAGGAGCCAATGTCAAAGGGAAATTCCTTCTGCAGGACAGGAATCTTCTTTCAGGAGAGCCACACAAAACAGATGGGAGACTGTCCAATATCTCTCCCAGCAAAAGAGTCATGTCAGGAGAGCGAGGATGAATAGCAGCATTCGTATAAATTACTCTGAGTGTCCATAGAGGCTTCTGCTTAACACTACCGGGAGGCTAAGGAATTGTTTGCTTCAGCCTGGCAGACCCAAAGCATGCAAATTAACAGCCATGATTTATCATGAGGTGTTTTTCACCAGCATTCTTGGACCAGGTTTCTTTAAGTATTTGGATTCATCTATCTAGCATGTGCCCAGTCTAGTTACTGCTACTATTATGTAAAATGCATCATAAATCCAACATTTAAAAGAGGTTTATTTGGGCCGGCCTGGTGTCCAGGGTCCAAACCTCAATACAATGAATACAATTAACTCCTGGCAGGGTACTAGAGGGTAGAAGCCAATTCACTGCATCTGTGAGCCCCTGGATGGTCATTCATGGTCTCTGTGGGGCCCGCAGGTCACCTCTTCCCTATTCCAGATCAGCCTCGACTGTGAGGTTGCCATGCTTTTGTTCAAGCAGTCCTTCCTCCTGCAGTGCCCTCCCTATGCCAGACCTTTGCCTCCCAAATTGCTCACCAACCTCCAAGGCCCGGGTCAAGGGCTTGCACCACTAAAGCTCTTCCTGATCATTCAAGGCGAGACCCTTCCTCCTGTTTCGCCAACCTAAACAGGGCAGGTGAAGAGGCTAGATGTGAGTTAGCAGACCCTGGGCCAGTCTCTTCTTCCAAATCCTGTTTGCTCATCTGATAAGATGGCCTCAAAGTTCCTTTTGGGCAAAAATTGAATGTATCTCTCAAGCCTTGGAATTTGTGCCTTATGGTATCTTCTCTATGAGACCATGAATCAAGTGTGTAAACTGCTTCCCCCCCCCTCTGGCCCTCCCAGCACCCAGCACCCAGCACAGTCTGTCTGGCAAACAGCAGATGCTATGAAACGATGGAAGGAAGGATGGGTGAGGGGAAGGAGGAGAAGGAGAAAAGAAAGGAGAAAGGAAAGTGAGCCCCTCAGTGAAGTAAGGGGCTCCATTTGTGAGTCACAAACAATTCTAGAGCAAACCCAGTACCATCTGAGGAGGAAATCTGATATCAACCTCAAAAGTTGAAAGCAATATCCATGTTTATTAAGAACATGCAATGTACCTGTTACAACGATACTGGGGGGGAGAGTGACCTGACCAGCATTTCACAGAAGAAGAAACTGTGGTTCAGAGAAGTGCAGCAACTAACCCAGGGTCACTCAAAAGGAGAGAGACTCAGCGTTTCAGGCTCTTCTGTTCAACCACCTGGCTATCAATATTCTGTTTGCTCCTGGAAGACAGGCTAGCCTGGCGTGCATTGAAGCCCAGTACGGCAAGAGTACATGGTGCCTTTCTCTAGCCAACACGGTCCTCCTGCTGTGACTGCATCTGACAGGCTCCAGGGCACTGATCTGGGGGGGGGGGGGTACTTTGATCAGGTCCCCATTGCTGCTCACAAAGCCGTTCCATGCAGAGGTATGGCCTGGCTTCCTGACTTGAGTTTGGAGTGATTAAGAGAAAAATCTAAAAGATAAAGCATCCTGTCATGCCAATAAATTTTCCCAAGAGACCAAGCACAAGCTATTGCTTTAACCAGATATAGTCAGAAGAGGGGGCAGTGGGGCTGGGGTGGGGGTGGGAGGGGAGGAGGAGGGAGAGTTAGCATGTTCTATGTTCTAGAACAGGTGCTCTATTGTATGTTTCACATTGACTATATGAGAAGAAATTATTATCTCATTGTACATATCAAGAAACTGAGGCTCCAAGAGGTTAAATATTTTGCCTAAGGTCATACAGCTAGAATCATAGGGCTAGGATTCAACCTTATTCCCACCCAACTCAGAAGCTCAGGCTGGGGCATGGTCTGATTCCTTAGCTGACTTAGCACATGGTACTAATGAGGTCAGGGCTCTGGATGTGGGGTCCAGATTAATCGAGAATGAGAATGTGCTTTATAAACTGAAATTCAAAAAATTGTTTTAGGCCCTGGCCAGTGTCTCAGTGGATAGAGCAGTGGCCTGGTGTATAGATGTCCTGGGTTCAATTCCCGGTCAGGACACACAGGAAAAGAAACCATCTGCTTCTCTTCTCCTTCCTCTCCTCCTTCTCTCCCTCTTCTCCCACAGCCAGTGGCTCAACTGGATCAATCGTGGCCCCGGGCACTGAGGATGGCTCTATTGGTCCAAGTGCATCAGCCCAAAGTGCTAAAAATAGCTCAGTATTCAAACATTGGTCCTAGACAGGGTTGCCAGGTGGATCCCAGTCAGGGCACATGTGGGAAACTGTCTCACTATCCCCCACGTTTCTCACTGAAAAAATCATTTAAAAATTTTTTATTTGCTTTGGCCACAGCCCGAGCCCCAGCTGTCACACTGTGAATGTACACCATTTGTTCCAGCGTGGAACCAGATGGGGTGGCTAGCTGCGGGCAGGCCTTCACCACTCCTCCAGGGAAAGACTCTGGCCCTGGACCCCCATGGCTGGGTGTTCAAGTTGTCCCTTCTGTAGACAGACACCAAAACCCAGACTTCAGCAGCTGTCAAATCATCTTTGTAGCCTCTCAAACTGCCAGACTGTCACCTTGATCACGGACTGGCTGTGTGGTCTGAGTTCAGTTTTCTCATCTGTAAAATGGGGATGATGACACAACCCAGAGGGTGATGGGGATTAAATGAAATGATAAACGTGTTATACTCAGCGAGTGCCTGTCCCATACCAAGGGCACAGTAATGTTAGCTATTATTCTGATTGTCAACATCAATTTCCTGCCCACCAGACCCTTACGAAGATCACTGTGGGAAACACTGAACCACCCATCGCCCCGGCCAAAGATGGAGCTTGGCCCAGCGGGGCAGCCCTGCTCATCCAGTCTTAATCCTGGACAGGCGTCCTTTGAATCTTCCCTGCCCACTCTCTGGAAAATGCCTGGCATATTAGGAGTTAAGAACACTGAATTTCAGAAAAAGCAGCCATTCACACACACCTCAAAAGCAAAGAGACCCTGCCCCTCCCAGCTCCTGTTTCATTAGATATAGTGTCACTGGCAAGGGGTGTGTGCCCATTCTCTCCCCTCTGACCCAGGGGTTCTAAATAAAGCCCACAGAATCCCGAACTCCACACCCAGAAGCCAGAGGTGCTGAGCAATTTGGGGACAGGCCGATGGAACCTTTATCTTAGTAGAAAGAGGGTGCAGACAAGTTCTCAGCTAGCCCCCCGAGAAAGAGAGTATCTTTGTCAGGAAGAGTCTTGGTTTGGGAAGTGCCTAAAAAAAAAGCAAGAAGACAGAGCCCAGATGGTACTGGGGTAGCCAAGGCCTCCAAGAAGCAGGACGCTACCCCATGTAATGAGAGGAAAAACTGGCAATTTGGGAAGAGAAGGAGCAAGCAAGGCCTTGACCTCAGCCTGCGACCTTCCCCGTGGCCTTTCCAATGCTCCCACAGTGAAGGTGTGTGAATGCTGTACGCAAGACTGCTCGAGGTGCGGTTTTCTTGCCCATGTTGACTTGGGGCAAAGCAGTGACCACAGGTGCACAGGCCACATCCAGACATGAAGGAGGTTCCAAGGTGGGCCTTCCAATGTGCTGAACCCCTGTGCAAGCTGACAAGGTCTCTGGGCCATCGAATCAGGGACTGGGAGGAAGTGAGCCAAGGATTTGTAGAAGGATCTTGGGCAGACTCTCCTGCAGGTCACTGGCTAAGAAAAGACCGATACTCTTGAGGAGAAACCAAAGGAAGAAAAAGAGAAAAAAAATCAAACTCAATAACCCAAATGATCTCCTTGCTTTCTCCTTGTAACTGCTCCCCAAAACATCCTTTTCAGGGGAGAGAACACTGGCTCAATGTTCAGCTTTCCTGGAGGTAGAAAGAACTTTAATTAAAAAGTAAAGTGCAGCTTGAGTGCACCTGGTAATGTGTTCAATGGCCTTGAGCCAATTAAGAAGTTTCCCTTTTATCCCTTCCTTTGCCAAGATGGATTTATTGATTGGCTTTTAAACATAGAAGAAAGAGAAAAAGCAACAAGGTGTCTCGGGAAGAAACCCCTTCACCTCCCAGAGTCAGAGGGTAAGGGAGAGCCAGAGCTGCATGTTGCAGGCAGGGCCGGGTCCCTGTGTGCAGGACAGACGGGCACCACAGTCTCCTTGCCCTCCACCTTCCCTCCTGGACTCCGGCTGCACACGCAAAGGCCGTGAAGAGAAGAAAAGGAAGTATGATCCCAGCCAACCTTTCCCTACCAGCTGTTCCCTAAGATTAGCCTCCTGGTGGTTTGCACCTTCTTGGAAATTGAAAGGGTATGTCAACAGCAAAGAACTTGAGGCTTGTACCAACTGGCTCCCTAGAGATCCAAAGGGGATGGGGTGACCTCTCTCTGTCCTGGGCTCCAGGAGGGGAGGAGGTGACAGCAGCACCACTGAGAGCTGGGGAGGAACAGGCCACTTCCAGATCTGTATCCAGCCAGGATGGCAACTTGGGTTTCCTGCCCAGGGGCATCCCAGCAGACACACAGGGGTGGCTGGAAACTGGCTGTGGGCTGTTACCCTCTCAGCTGGCAGTGGGGGAATGTCCGTCTGGGCATATGTTGAGCCAGTGGTGGTGACAACAGAGGAAATACCCTGCTCTGCTGCCATGGCACAGGGCCTCCCCGGTCTGCCCACAGTGGCTCCTGTGAGTGCTGCACTGAGGGCCAGCTGCCACCATTTCTCCAGGCTCATCAGGGCTTCGCAGGAGACAGAGTGGACCCCAACATACAACAGAGAGCAGAGCTGCTCTGGTGAAAGGGGTGATGGAGTGGAGGTCTCTCTCCCTACCCCACCACCAGGCCCACAGCTGCTGGATCACTGTCTAGGTCCCCACGCCTCATAGGACATAATCAGAAACCAGGAAGATTAGATGAGGGCTTTGGAACTGACACCCAGGGCACCAATGTGAGAGGGACCATGAAAAAGCAGGTGTGATTAAGATGAATTGATAATCTGTCTCCTTCTAAATAAACTAGCAAGCCCATTTGCGCTTTGACGCCATGCCAATCGATGAATTTATAAATCACTGTGCTAGGCCCTGGAATGCTCAAGAACAAATTCCCACCTGTAACCCTGTTCTAGCGAGGAGAGTCCCGGGAGCGCTGCGGAGGAAGGGTGTCAGGACAGGACATAGATTTAACCCTTTGAGTAGTATTAACGTTCATGTACATCCTCACTCAGAGGGTTAACAAAAACTCACTACTCAAAGGGTTAATACCCTGGGTCTGCACCCAGCTCACAGCTGAGTTGTGACTCAGTAACCTAACCTGTAAAATGGCTTCATAGAACCCGAAAACTGGGCCAAGGATGATTGCCACAGCCTCAGTGTGGTGAGTTTCCCACAGGAACGAAAGGAAGGCCAGAATGGGAGGAGTCTGGAAGCTGGAAAGTTCTGTTTCACTCAACTTTGGACAAGAAAGCAAAAGAGATTAAGAGGATTAGCGATAGGAAGACAGACAGAGGATAGATGATAGATAGATAGATAGATGATAGATAGATAGATAGATAGATAGATAGATAGATAGATAGATAGATAGATAATAGATAGACAGATAGATAGATACCTCCATTCTCAATCCAGTAAACTCTGACTTTACCATTCACTCACCTTGTGGCCTTTGGCATGTCACAGCCTGTGTTTGGGTCCAGGTTTCAGTCTGTTCCCAAAATGCAGTGGAAGACCTCTGTGAAAGTATCTCAGCAGGCCCACAGCAAATCTCACCTGTCACTGACCCTAATGGCTGAGGAAGGTGCCACCTGTTCCTTCTCCATCCGGAGGCCCAACTCTAGGTTCTCCTTACCAAATCTTTCATAAGATATTCCCCAAAATGTTAACCTTTAAATAAGCCAGGCTTTCTCATGCCTCTGGGCCTTTGCTCGGGCTGTTCCCTCAACTTGGAATCCCTCCCTTCACCATTCTGCTACTGAGCTCTTACCCATTTTTCAAGTTGAAATGCCTCCAGTCCTATGGCCAGACAGGTAGGCCACTGGAAGTTACAGAGTAATAAGACCTCCACACAAGAGTAAAATGCAAAACATTTAATAGTGGAATAGGATGGGCAATGCCCTAACAGAACACCCAACCCATCAATCCAGTAGATGCTGATCCAGATGGCCCACGCCAGCAGGTTCCAGGGAGCATCAGCCCTGTCCCCACCCATCATCCCCCAATATCAGACTGTCTCTCCCTTTGACCTAATGTGGACCTAATTGACTCCTAGGCTCAGTCGAGATGAGGGCAGAGGATGAGTGATTCTCTACCTACGGCAAACGTTTCCACGGGCAGTCCATAAATATAGGATCGGGGGTTATTTCCATCCTACTCTGGTTGGGGCAACCACATGGAAAAGACCACACTGGGGTTTCTGTGACCTTTGCCCTCCTCCAGCCCAAGGGCATCCTAGTGCAAGGACACCAGGTGTTGTGTCTCCTCCACGGTGGGGCCCTGAAGCCTGCTCTGCAGCTTCCTGGGGCCCTTGGAGAGAGGAAAAGGCAGTGAGGGTGTTGACGAGAATAATTTATGTGCTACGCGAGCTTGGTCTTTTTGCTGGCACTCCAAGAGAGGCAGGCTTGCTGAGCTCCAGTTGCTGCAGCCGGACAGGCCTCACCGTTCCCAAATTGTTCAAAGACACAGGGCAGAGGTGCTCCGTGGCCTGGGGGGTGGGGCCGAGCTGGGGGTGCTGGGGGATTGGGGAGCACAGTCACGCTGATGTTGGTGAGCATAAGCACAGGGTGGAGGGGGCAGATACAGGGCAGAGGGGGAGGCCAGGGTAAGAGGCAAGGCCCAGATGGGCCTGGCTTTCTGGCTGTTCCCTGGATTCAGAGAATCACTGATTCCCACTGGATCTGACTGATATGACAAATTCATTTTCCATCTGGATGCAAAAGGGTTCTAAATGGAGTCAGGTGCTGGTCATGTGTAATCCATGCCTTCTGGGGATGCCCACCAGAATTTTCTGCTTTCCTTGCCCACTTGTAACAGCTGCTGACTTCCTTGCTACTTTGGATCTGAATAGTGATCCAAGCAGAGACTAGAGCAGCTGTGACCCAGCTGACCTCCCTACCCACCCAGCCATCCTCTCCCCCATACACACACCGACCCAACCGCAATCTGAGATCACCTACTGCAGTCACACCAGAGCAGGGCGGCAGAAGGGTGCGACTCCTTATTAATTCAACAGGGGCTGCTGCTGATTGGATGCCTTATGATGGTTGGCTCCAGCTACTCCTCCTGGCTGGGCTAGCAAATGAAAGGGGAAGTCCCCACACGGGGCCAAAAAAGAATGCATATAGCTATTTCATGCTCAGCATGACAGAAGCAGCCAGGCTGGTTGGAGGCTTGTGCTTATTCCCAAAGAGGCCGCTTCCTTTGGCCCCCATATGCTAGAAGCCAGTCTGCTTGGGGACTGGCTTGATTATCTTACAGGTGAGCAGCCATTCGTTCCACATGTATTATTGAAAGCCCGCCAAATGTCAGACATTCAGTATATGAGATGCCAAGAAAAACAGGACCAAGTCCCTGCTCTCAAGACAGTTAAGTCTACCGGAGGAGAAAGACAACAAATGAACAGATATATCGAGTAATCTCAGGTGGCTCTATGTGCACAAAGAAAACAAGGCAGAGGCAGTGGGAGAGAGCACAGGTGTCAGAGAAAGCATCCCTGAGAAGGTGAGATCTGGGCAGAGAGCTGAATGCAGAGACAGGAACTGTGAAAAGAACCGGGCATGGTGGGCAAAGGCCCGAGGCAGGAACTGGCTGCTGTGCTTGAGGGACTGCACATGGCTGATGGAGCCAGAGCAGAATCAGAGAGTGGACAGAGTGGTGGCAGAGGAGGGCAGGGACGTGGGCAGGGCCAGAAAGCAAAGGGCCATCGTGGGGGTTGTGTTATTACTCACAATTACTTGCTACCGTCCTATAAGGGGGTTAAGCATGCCCATCTATTGCCCAGTGACCAGCAGTGCTATCCAGCAGAAACTACATGTCCAGCCACACAGTGAGTGGCTGCCTGATTTGCATGGGCTAGTGCACTGTAAGCAGAAGTGACGAACGCCACTTTGAATTGAAGTTCTAAGGGCCAGTATGATACTCAGCCCACTGCTGTTCTCTTGGTCTAGATCCTGGAATGAACAAGTCATGTGAAGTGGGCTGACACTCAGTGTGAATAAGAAATACACCTTTAGGCTTGAAAACTTTTGAGATGTTACTATAGCATAACCTCGCAGAAACTTACCAACACAGTCTGGCAGGCCCTATTAAGAAGGTAGAATTTATTCTTTGTATAATGACTAAGCATTACAGGGCTTTAAAAAGAGTACCCTGGTGTGCTTGTGTTTTTACAAGACCACCCTGGCTGCTAAGTGGAGACCAAACACTGCCTGCCCCCACCCCCGCCAGCTGTGCCTGTACTAACTCCCCCACGTCCTCACACCAGCCACACAGCATGTCCATTGCCACACACACCCCCACCGAAGATGCAGCCACTGGGGGAAGGCTCTGAGATACCCCGGAACCATCTGATCCTGCCTGTTATCTTCTATCCCAAACTGAAAGGCACTGGCCTCTCTTTCAGTCCTGCTACACACACCTTGGAAAGGACGTTCACGTGCTCTTCTGAGAAAGCCGTAAGGGCCAGACATGGTCCTCTCTAGATCTCTCTTGAGAAGCTGCACTCAATTTGTCACTATCTGAAGGCATTTTTCCAAACCCACACAGATCCAGTCTTGAGATATGGGTGTCCCACTCGATTACTGGAAAGGGAAGACATAGCCAATTGTTCCATTCCTCGTGGTACCATTTCTTGCGTTCTCTCTCCCGGCACCTGGTCCTCCTGGATGCTCATTCTGTGGGCATATCATATCCCCTAATGCATGATAACCCATTCGATGCCTCTGTATCCTCCAGAGCATCTCGCACAGTGCCAGGTACATGGTAGGTGCTCAGTTAGCATATTTTGAATGAATGAATAAATGCATACTATCAGAATCCACAGGCCAAAATAAAATTCAGAGGGTGAAAAGATTGCTAGCTCTGTTTCTGACTGAAAAGCACATGAAAGCGGGGTTTAATCAATAAATGAAAAAGGTTGTAGCTACTAAATTCCTCTCCACCTGGCACTAGCAAAGGACACATTTACATCTCATTCCCCAAAGGCAGAACATCAAAAGACCAGAGGTCTTATGAGATGTCACTCGTTCAAATGCAGACCTTCAGAAGGACACACACCATATGTGGCCAAGGAAAATGCTGAAATCTCCAGTTCCTTTAGTAAAGTAAAAACAAAATTGGCAATTTGCACATTATCAGCCAGCGGTGGTTAAACCCTCAAAATGCGCTGGGCATTAGATGGACTGGGAGGGAAAGATGAAGTTATCCAAGGCATAGTCCAGTCTCCGAGGAGTATATGGTCTCAACGTCAATATAAAATCCAGTAAGTGAATTTTGGTCTTGGGCAAATTAGCATCTCTTCACAAAATGAAAGCAGACGGTCACACAATGAAATAGACATGAACCATAGGGGCAGAAGAATTCATAAAGGAATGGCATCATGAGCTGACTGGCGTATGACAATTTAAGCCTTAAATAGGATCATCAGGCAGAAAGAAGAGAAGGTACACAGAGAGAAGCAAAGAGGGGCAGTAGGAGAAGTGGCCCTGAATTTCAGGAACTTGGTTCCAAAAGTCAGGACAAGTGGCCAGAGACAATAAAATTAAAGCAAACTGTTCTGCCAACAGCTAGGGACAGGAAGCACAAGGACAGATGCTGTGCTATGCCAGAGAAGTCCCAGAAGTTATGTTCAGGAAAGAAAAAAAAAAAACCCCACACACAAACACAAGGGGTTAGCTTGTATTTTACACTCTTAAAAACATAAATCGAAGTAAACAGGCCCCTTGCAGACATCAGGTTACCAACAAATGGAAAGCTGATGGCAGATGCCATGAGAGGGAATAGCTCCTGTTCTCCAGGACATTTCAAGTGACCCATAAATGGGATAGGCAGAGGGCAGAGGTGCACTTCTGAACATGCAAGGACAAACAGGAAAGCCTATAGTAAAACACCCAGAGAGTCGTTCGCCCCTCGACATTCCAGGGGATTGTGGAGTCCAAAAAAGCAAAACCAACGAGTCATAGTGTAAATCAGTGGTCCCCAACCTTTTTTGGGCCACGGACCAGTTTAATGTCAGAAAATATTTTCACGGACAGGCCTTTAGGGTGGGACGGATAAATGTATCACGTGACTGAGACAAACGTCAAGAGTGAGTCTTAGATGGATGTAACAGAGGGAATCTGGTCATTTTTTTAAAAATAAAACATCATTCAGACTTAAATATAAATAAAACGAAAATAATGTAAGTTATTTATTCTTTCTCTGCGGACTGGTACCGGTCTGTGAGCTGGGGGTTGGGGACCACTGGTGTAAATTATTCCTATTGTTCTGCAATGTCTATAAACAAACCCACACAAAGCACTTCTGTGGCAGATTAAAGTGTGATGGTGGTCCCAAGAGAAAGCACTTGTATTAGTGTTTAAGTTTCAAGCTGAACTGGCCACCTTTTCCCTAGAACACTGTTCTTACTTGAAAGACCAACTGACAGTCAGACCACAACTATTCAAAGTCAGGAATTTGGCAGACTTTTATCATAAATAAAAGAGGGGAGCTTGTTAATTCAAGAAACATTACTGATAGTATTTATCCCAATGATAATATTTAAAGCTTTTGAGCAAACAATAGAATTTTGGAAAACTTACAGCCACCATCAGGAGCTTGACAGCTTCCCAAAACTTAAAGACTTCTGATGAGATCAACAGTAACATTGATAAAAGTAATTATTGATACTTTATGATAAAACGTCTCAACATTTAGAGTTCATAATTCAGTGACCCTATCTTTTCCAAATGAACAGTGCAAAGTGTTACAAAATCAGGCTTGGGTAAAAGATACAAGCATAAAAGTACAAGACAGATCAAGGATTTTAGTGTAACAGTGTACAAAAAAATTTATTGATACAATTTCAGATTCCACATGGCAAGTAGCCTCTAAAAACCTATCTTTTGTCCAGTTTGGATATAGTATCGACGAAGAATATCATAATTATCTGAAAATGGTATTAAAATACTCTTCCTTTTCCATCTACACACCCATGTGAAGAATGTTCTTATGCTTCAAGTAAAATAACATACAGCAGCAGAATGAATGCAGAAGCAGATGCAAGAATTCAGCTTTCTTCTCTCAAGCCAGACGTTAAAGAGAGTTGTGAAACTGCAAAACAGTGCAACTCTTCTCAATAAAGTACAGTTTGTTTTGAAAACTACAGTTCTTTTTCATTAAAAAAAAAGTCATTTGTGATGAAATATAATTGGGTTTATTATGATCATTGGTAAATAAGTTAATAGCTATTTTTTAATTTTTCTGTTTAAATTTCTAATGTGGTAAATATCGATAGATGTAACCCACATGAACAAAAGCTCTTTGGGGTCCTCAATAATATTTAAGAGCATAAAGAGGTCTTGTAATAAAAACATTTAAAAATAACAGGATTAATTTATTGTTAGAAGATAGGAAATTCTACTTGCTCGGGGTCCAGCAGCCGTAAGACTTGGGCTCAGTCTTCTCCAACCCCAGTGACAAGGTCTTCCCTATTGACAAGCAGAAGCCAAATAGGACCTTTCTGCTAGGGCTATAAATAGTCAGGATGAGGCTGATAAAATAATTTGTTTCAGGGTTGATCTTTTAGCTGGTATACACTGGTCCCACCATATCAGTTCTTAAAATTCTAAAATAATTTCTTACCATTGGGTTAAAAGCTACCGTCCTAAGCCACTTCAGAGATAACCTCCCCACCACTAACACCCACTGTCCTGGCCCCGCCCCCAGTACCTCCCTCAAGAACCGGCAACTAAACAGTAACTGTCCATCACAGTAGGGGTTTCTAGTACCCTGCTCCAGCACCATAGCCAGGATCTGTTCTGATTGGATACTGCCAATTGCCATTATCAGTTGTACAAATTTTTGAAAAGCAACCTTTCCTTGTTCACTCCCTCAATGATGAGAAAACTTGGATATAACCTGAGACATGTAACTTGGAAACAACATTCTAGAGCAGGGGTCCCCAAACTTTTTACACAGGGGGCCAGTTCACTGTCCCTCAGACCATTGGAGGGCCGGACTCTAAAAAAAAAAAACTATGAACAAATCCCTATGCACACTGCACATATCTTATTTTAAAGTAAAAAACAAAACGGGAACAAATACAATATTTAAAATAAAGAACAAGTAAATTTAAATCAACAAACTGACCAGTATTTCAATGGGAACTATGCTCCTCTCACTGACCACCAATGAAAGAGGTGCCCCTTCCGGAAATGCTGCGAGGGCCGGATAAATGGCCTCAGGGGGCCGCATGTGGCCTTCGGGCCGTAGTTTGGGGACCCCTGTTCTAGAGGGTGAACACTGGCTGGAAACATCATGATGCCCAAGTTGCTGTGCTATGTAGACTGCCGCTATCAGCAGAGCCGGCTTGCTCTGGGGAATAAGTTACATATCAAGTCAATGAGAGCTGCAATCCCAGCTTCTCTTGAGACAGGAATAAGCAGCAACCATCCCTAAGCCAGGATCTAAAAAGGAGCTCCCTGTAGCTCAGCCTACACTTTGGACAGGAGCTCCAGACCCAGCTTTGCAGGACCACCCAGAGTCAAGCAGGGGAAATACTCAAAAGTAAAAGCTGAAATTGATGTTTAAAATCTAATGACCTCACAAATTCTGTTTCAGAAGACACATCCTAGAGGAGTAAGGCCAGTCGGTCATCAACATCAAAGCCAGCCTGTAACAAGGAAAAGTAATGGGCAATTTTTCCCCTTGACGTTCCCTGGTAGGTGCTCGAAGTGAAAGAGGAAGGGAAGAAAGTCCATGGCCCCTGAGGCATGGTGAAGCCACACCCCCACTTTAGCCCCCACACTTCCATTTCAAAGACCTCTTCATGATCCCAAAGATTAATATGGACCCCAAATGCAGACATCTGAGGTGAAAGAGGGAGGGAAAGGAGAAGAAAGCTTTTCCTCTAATTCGCTAAGCGAGGCATGTCTCCACTCATTGATTATAGGTTAGGTATTTCACAAACTTCTTAATTTATTTACTTTTTTAGATTTTATTCATTTTTATTAGAGAGAGGGGGGAGAGAGAGAGAGAGAGAGATAGAGAGAGAACAGGGGGAGGAGCAGGAAGCATCAACTCCCATATGTGCCTTGACCAGGCAAGCCCAGGGTTTTTTTGAACCGGCGACCTCAGCATTCCAGGTCGACGCTTTATCCACTGTGCCACCACAGGTCAGGCAGTATTTCACAAATTTCTATTTTCTTCCCCAACTTCCACACTTTTATACATACAGGTCCTTATGCCTGGAGGCTCCTAACCCATTTCCCCAACCTTTTATAGCTGAAATTTAACCCATCTTTCAGTGATCAGTTCAGATACCCCTTTCTCCATGAAAACTGCCAAGCCTGCTCACACATCTGCTCAGCTGGAAGTGAGTTTACCCACTGCTGACCTTCCACCACACATTCTTGTTGGGCCCTTTCTTACGGCACTTATCACATTCTACCTGGGGACTTGGTTACATCTGTCCATGTCTTCACCCCCATATTGACCTATGAACTTGTAAGCAGGTGCCCCATCTCCCCATTTGCACTCCTCTGGCCACCTAGCATAGAATCTGGCACTGTCTGTTGACCAAAACAATGGATGCATGAATGGATAGATAGGAAGGAAGGAAAGAAGGAAGGAAGGGAGGGGAGGGGAGGGGAAGGAAAGGAGGGAGGGGAGGGGAGGGGAGGGGAGGGGAGGGGAGGGGAGGAACAATGTTATGCCTCGATTCCTGCCAGGTGAGTCAATTCTTATCTCTGCCTTCTGGTTATGAATTCTCTCCCTGAGTCAGGCAGATACTTGGCTCAACAGTATATTTTTTTCCTTATTATTCAGCATCCTGACTGGCTTCATCTTCTTCCCCCAAATCTGGTGGATGTCATGGAGCAAGAAGATTCATCTGGGACAGCTCTGGGCTCTGAAGAAATTTAATTCTGTTTTCTCTATTCAAAAACAAACAAACAAAAATATTACAACACCCTTTGCAGTCAGGTAAACAGATTCCTCTCTCGATCTCAAACCCCAGCTCTAGCACTTACCGAGGGTGACTTGTTGTTTGTACTCTGCCACTCTCCCTTTTGATGAGAACAGATGTTATTTATCTCTAACTCCCAGACACCTGGAACTAGGAAAATTCCCAGTGCCCACTTAATTACCACCCAACAAGCGCACTAGCACCCATTAGAACTCTTTACCTACAAGGCCTGTTTCTGTTCAGGCCTGAGGAAGTGAGGCCAGTTACACCAGGGACCACAGTGACTGCAGCCCAAACTGGCATGCTACACCAAACCTTTATTCTGAGAGGGCTGCTCGCGCGGAATCACATTCCCAACTGATAGAATGCAAAGTGATGCTGAAGCCCTGAATAAAGGGATGAAGTGTTTGAAGCTTGATGTTTAGTTGTGAGCCCCTCTCCTGAGATTCCCCATTTAGGTGGAGGGCGAGAGTCCCTCTGCAACCTGAGCCTCCTGCTATGGACCAGCGTAAAAGGGTGGGAAGAGGTACTAGATCCAGCATTTCTTCCAGGGGAGAAGCACACTTATGAAACCAATAGATCCTTCTTGCTACTCCTAATAAGCAAGGTCTGGACCTCTAAAAAAGAGCAAGCCATGCCCTTCACCAAAGATAGGGACAACCCACATTCCAAGAGCATCTAAACATCTAGCCCCATTGTTGAAAATGACTCCTAAATATGCCGCCAAAAGAAAACACTATACCATGGCTCCACTTTTGCTGCTCAAAAAGAGTGGGAAACTGTTAGGAGTTACAACTAAGACAGGCATTCAGCAGTTTTTTGAAAGCCTTAACCAGCTGATTCATATAAGACTCACTGCCTTGCTGAATGCTAATGCCAGCCCAAGCTAAACTGGGGGAGAGGACAGTTTGTCCACCTCGCATCACTCCCAGCAGAGCCATTGAGTACCACCTAAGCTACGAGCCTCAAAGACCTGATCCTAGTCAGCTGCTCACAAAAATTCCCAACAACCTACTCTCAGATTCACAGGGCAAATAGTCCAGGGCAGGGCATAGGGAGGGCATCGGCATTTCAGACAACTAATGTGACCCGGGAAGGCAAAGACCATATGGTCACATGCAGCACCCCCTGTGTCCAGGGCCACAGAATTTGGTCCAGCCTTTAAAGGAAAACGAGAGAGACTGCAAAAAATACAGATCTGGGGTTACACATGCTGGTTTTGTGACTTAACCTAGGGCAAAACTCAAATAATCAACAACCGATGGAGCATACTCACGTGGCAGAGACTGTGTTCACTAAAATGCATTTCTTCTTCCTCCTGGGCAACCAGCTAGACTATATTTCCCAGCTTCCCTTGCAGTTAGGGAGAACCACATGACTGAGTTCCTGCCAGTAAAATATGGTGGAAATTCTGGGTTCCACTCTAGTCCTGGCTCATGAACCTCCCTGGTAGGTTCTCCATGTTCTTTCTCTCCCTGTGTCTGTCAGCTGTTTGCAGAGGGTCCGGCAGAAGGCTTCAATGCCTGAGCCAGTATTGTTGGATAGAACTACACTGGTCACTGGGTAAGTCAGGAATACACTTTTACTAGTCAAAGCCACTGGGGTTTGGAAGTGAGTACTGCAGTTAACTTTCTTGACTCTAAATAAAATAGGTACCAGCCAATCAGAAGGACCCGGGCTATTACGCTGCACCAGTGCACCTAGTATATGCTAGTGGGATACCACCCCCAACCTGCTTCTGAAACCTCCCTTTCCTCATTAGGGAAACAGGGATGTTTCCTCAAAAAAGTTTTTATGAGGACTGACTGAGATCATGCATGTGAAGCATGGAGCATGGAGCATGGACTAACCTGCATGGACCTCACTGAGTTCCTTTTCACTGTATTTCTTAGGTTCCTCATTTAAAACTGAAAATTATTCCAAACACTCCCTTCTAACTTATAGGCAAGTGGTGAAGGAGAACTTAGCAACCTAGATTTTCTCTTCCTCACATTTTCTTTTCTTTTTTAGGATGTTATTAAACCTAATTTTTGCTTTATTTTTACAATGGCCAGATCTTAGGAACAGTGTGTGTGTGTGTGTGTGTGTGTGTGTGTGTGTGTCTATGAATTTTTCTTTGTTGTTGTTGCTTTGTTTTGTTTTTGTTTTTTGCTTAACCTCTTCACCTTTTTCACTCAGCCCTGCAACCTCCCTCATCTCCCTCCCCTTGGATGGCTATCAATCTGTTCTCTATCTATAAGCTCACTTATATTTTTAAACACAGTCATTCCCCCAGTGCATACTGTTGACATTTTAAAACAGTTTTATGGACCTGGCCAGCTAGTTCAGTGAATAGAGCATCAGCCTGGTGTATGGACATCCCAGCTTCGATCCCCGGTCAGGGCACACATGAGAAACAACCACCTGCTTCTCTTCCCCTCTCTCTTCCCCTTCTATCTCTCTTCTTCTCTTTCAACCAGTGGCTCGATTGGTTCAAGTGTCCACCCATGGTGCTAAGGATGGGATGACCTGAGTGTCAGCCTCAGGTGCTAAAAATTGCTCAGTTGATTCAAGCATCAGCCCCAGATGGGCGTTGCCTGGTAGATCCCGGTTGAGGCACATGCAGGAGTCTGTCTCACTATCTCTCTTCCTTTCACTTAAAAAAAAAACCAGTTTTATGGAAATGCTCCTTTATGGGTGAATGTTGGGGCATCAAAGGAGGCTAAGACAGTCATAAAAGTACATTCTCTCTAGTGCTGGATAGAAATACAGTCAGCCCAACCATGGATGGGCTCCCATACTCTCTAACAGGACCAAATACACCAGTCACAAGGTTTGAGTCCCTGAGAACACACCTATAATCCTGGAAGCCAAAATCTAGCTGTGATTACATGCTAGAAGGACTTAACACTTCTCATTTTAATGTAACAGTTAGTTGCCAATGGTTCAGGCTCTATTGTTTGACCACATGGAGTCAATTCCTTTCCCACCATGTGCAAAGTATGTGACCCTGGATATGTTATTTAATGCTGTGTGACACAATTTTAATATCAGAAAAGAGGGATAATAAAAGTACCTATCTCTGACTGTTGCTATAAAGGTAAAGTAAGATAACTTGTAAATGCCACTTGGCATGGTACCTGCCTGGTACATAATAAATACTCAATAGATATTAGCTATTCATGTTTATTCAGCACAGATCAGAACCAACTTTTCAACCAGTTAAGGAGACTCCTATTCCTCTAAGCAAGTCCCTAGAAACACCATCAATTCATCTTCAGCAGACATTTTTCTATCTAATGATCTAAAGAGACAAGAATGCTTTAATCAATTCCTGGAAGTAAAATGCTAAGAAATTACATGCATAGTTACAAAAAAAAAAAAAAAATCAAAGTTGTTTCCCACACATTGTCCACCAGAGAAAAACATATTGACATGTTGTTCCTGCAAAGAAATGGACCAAGTTTTCCAGATGATCTTGAATCATTCATTCTTCCCACAACTGTCTTCAACTCTCCAGGGCCAAAAGGGACCTCCAGCCAAGAAGGGGCTCCCTCCCCTACGGACCTACCATGGTCCCCAGAGGAACCATGCTCCCGCACAGTACAGCACAAACTCAGAACATTAAATTTAGAAAAAGAATATATACCACAGCTTCTTAGAAAAGTGAGAAACAGTGGGAACATTCTGCACATAAAAATTCTACCACTCCCCGATGCACATTTGGGACTCCCAACTCTGAATTGCCAAAGGCAGGACAGGGACTCATTTCCAAGGAAGTCTGAGACCCATCTTGGAAAACATTTTGTTTTTAGTGAAAGAAGGGGAGATAGAGAGACAGACTCCTGCATACAACCCAACTGGGATCCACCTGGCAACCCCTGTCTGGGCCAATGCTCAAATCAATTGAGCTATTCTCAGTACCTGGGGCCAGCGCTCGAACCAATCGAGCCACTGGCTATGAGAGGGGATGAGAGACAGAAGAAGGTGAGGGAGGGGAAAAGAAGGAGATGGTTGTTTCTCATGTGTGCCCTGACCAGGAATTGAACCCAGGATATCTGCACGCCAGGCAGCGTTCTATCTACTGAGCCAACTGGCAAGGAATTAAAATCTTTTAATGTAGCTCCAAAGTATAAAAAGAAGGCACAGTGCCCTGTGACATCATTTCCTTCTCAAGGCCTCTGGTCACCTTTCTTGTAGATAAAATGTTAAGAGTCAGACTAGGCCCTGGCCGGTTGGCTCAGCGGTAGAGTATTGGCCCAGCTTGTAGAAGTCCCGGGTTCGATTCCCAGCCAGGGCACACAGGAGAAGTGCTCATCTGCTTCTCCACCCTTCCCCCTTTCCTTCTTCTCTATCTTTCTCTTCCCCTTCCGCAGCCAAGGCTCAATTGGAGCAAAGTTGGCCCAGGCGCTGAGGATGGCTCTCTGGCCTCTGCCTCAGGTGCTAGAATGGCTCTGGTTGCAACAGAGCAACGCTCCAGATGGGCAGAGCATCACCCCCCTGGTGGGCATGCCAGGTGCATCCGGTTGTATGCACGCGGGAGTCTGTCTGACTGCCTCCCCGCTTCTAACTTCAGAAAAATACAAAAAAAAAAAAAAAGAGTCAGACCAGAACAGGGGTCACCCAACCTCTCTTTTAAATATATCCACTGCAGCCACCTCTTGGCAGGACATACTGTGTCCATTTCTCTGTGGTCCCAACTGCTCCCTGTTATATTATAACAAGTCCTTATTACCCATGTAAGTTACCTGCCTGTCTTTTGAATTTGCAGTCTCTGCAGTAGAGGGTCTCAAAGGATGCTTCCAGCTTTGTCAATTCATGAAGGACATACTGTGTCCATTTCTCTGTGGTCCCAACTGCTCCCTGTTATATTATAACAAGTCCTTATTACCCATGTAAGTTACCTGCCTGTCTTTTGAATTTGCAGTCTCTGCAGTAGAGGGTCTCAAAGGATGCTTCCAGCTTTGTCAATTCATGACCTAAAATATCTATGACATGAATAGTCCACAGCAAACCTCCCTCAATTTTCCAAATTTCTGAAAGGCATCACAAAGCCCAGCTTTCCTTCCCTGGAAACACACTGATGCTGACGAAAGGGCTGTAAAGTATGCAAGGGATTTTGTCCCCTTTTCTCCACATGAAATCTCTCAAAATACCAGTGAGATATTGATGTAATTGGACCATACCTGATTTGTTTTCTACAATTTCCAGAGGATGTCATACGTGATTTTTACCATCTAAATCAGGGGTCCCCAAACTTTTTACACAGAGGGCCAGTTCACTGTCCCTCAGACCGTTGGAGGGCCGGACTATAAAAAAAACTATGGCCTGACCAGGTGGTGGTGCAGTGGATAGAGCGACGGACTGGGATGCCGAGGACCCAGGTTCGAGACCCCAAGGTTGCCAGCTTGAGCACGGGCTCATCTGGTTTGAGCAAAAGCTCAACAGCTTGGACCCAAGGTCACTGACTCAAGCAAGAGGTTACTCGGTCTGCTGAAGGCCCACGGTCAAGGCACATATGATAAAGCAATCAATGAACAACTAAGGTGTCACAATGCGCAACGAAAAACTAATGATTGATGCTTCTCATCTCTCTGTTCCTGTCTGTCTGTCCCTGTCTATCCCTCTCTCTGACTCTCTCTGTCTCTGTATAAAAAAAAAAAACAAAAAAAAAAAAACTATGAACAAATCCCTATGCACACTGCTCATATCTTATTTTAAAGTAAAAAAACAAAACGGGAACAAATACAATATTTAAAATAAAGAACAAGTAAATTTAAATCAACAAACTGACCAATATTTCAATGGGAACTATGGGCCTGCTTTTGGCTAATGAGATGGTCAATGTCCTGTTCCATATTTGTCACTGCTAGCTGTAACAAGTGATATGACGTGCTTCCAGAGCAGTGACGCATGACTTCCGCGTCACAGGAAGTAGTACTGTATGTGAGCGACGCCGCGCTTTGCGGTGCCACCGCATACAGTACTCCAGGAGCACAGGATGCATCCACCAATGAAAGAGGTACCCTTCCAGAAGTGCAGCGGGGGCCAGATAAATGGCTTCAGGGGGCCGCATGCGGCCCGTGGGCCGTAGTTTGGGGACCCCTGACCTAAATATTTCCAGGCTTTTTCAAATGCACTCTCAAGTTCCGTGGATAAGATTTCAAAGGTGAGCCCCATGCTCATTGGAACAAAATTTCCCTGTGCTGTTTTGTGGGTTTTCAAAGAATGGGTCCTCGTGTTTGTGCTATGGGTAGAATTTTAAATAAAGAATGCTTTTCTATTGCTTCTCAGCTCCTCTCTATTTTGATAAAAGATAAACTTAGTAAAGACTCTTGCTATTTTGATAATAGCAAGTAGTTTTCACTCTACATCAGACTGCGTGTGTGTGTTAACTGTATGTAAGAGCGCGAAGAAAGCACGCTTCTTCTTAAAGGGTTGTCAGGTCCAAATGGCCACCATTAACTGGTATCTGCTGTTCCTCTTAAGATGAACCTCACTCCAGAAATAAATGAAGAGAGGCCCTTCTCCATCCACCAACAATGGAAAACCACTAGCCTAAATCAGATCTTAATATTAATAACCCTATGTAATTTTTAACAGTTTTATTAATATATAATCCACATACCATTCTGCTGCCCACTTAAAGGGTATAAGTCGATTGTTTTTAGTATATTCACAGAGCTGTGTGCATCCATTACCACAGTCTAATTTTAAAACATATCCATCACTCCCAAAAGAAATCTATCTATACCCATTAGCAGTCACTCCCTATTTTCCACCCCCACCCCTAGGCAAACACCAGTCTACTTTCTGTTTCTGTAGATTTGCCTATCCGTATATATCAAATGATACAATATGTAGTCTTCTGCATCTAGCTTTTTATATTTAGCATAATGTTCTCAAAGTTTATCCATACTGGAGCACGTATCAGTACTTTATTTGCCTCTCCTGCCTGAATAATATTTCATTGCAAAGATATACCATATTTTGTTTACCAGTTCATCAGTTGATGAATGTTTGGGTTGTTTCCATTTTTTTTTGTTTATTATGATAATACTGCTATAAACATTAGTATTTAAATTTTCATGTAGACATGTATTTTTAATTACCTGGGGTATATATTTAGGAGTGAAATTACTAGGTCATATGGTAACTCTAAGTTTAAAATTTTGAAGACTTCCCAAATTATTTCTAAAATGATTGTACCATTTTATTTCCTACCAGCAACGCATGAGGATTCCAATGTCAGTGGATCCTCACCAACACTCACTAGTATCTGTCTCTTTTAGTATTCACACCTAGTGGGTATGAAGTCATATCCCATGGTTTTGATTTGCATTTTCTGCCCAGTTAATGATGTTGAGCATATTTTCATGTGCTTACTGTAGATTTGTATATCTTCTTTAAGGAAATGCCTATTCAGACACTTTGCCCATTTTTTAATTGGGTTATTTATCACATTTTAATTGAGTTATAAGTTTTTACACATTTTGAAATTAATCACTTAACAGAGATATGATTTCCAAATATTTTCTTCAATTGTATGGGCTATCATTTTACTCACTTGATAGTGTCCTTTGATGCACATGATCTTTTAATTTTGATTAAGTTCAGTTTATCTATTTTATGTCTTTTGTCACTTGTGCTTTTGGTGTCATATCTAAGGAGCCTTTGCCTAAACCGAGGTTACAAAAATTTATGACTGTTTTCTTATAAGGATGTTTTAGTATTAGCTCTTACATTTAGGTCTATGACCCATTTTGAGTTAGTTTTTATATATGGAGTGAGGTAGGGGTATCACTTCTAATTTCCTTTTTGATTTCTTCTGGTAATCTATTGATTAATTAGGAGTGTTTTGTTTAATTTACACATTATTTGTAAATTCCCCAGATATTCTTCTCTTATTTAATCCTTATTCCATTCCCTGTGGTCAGAAAATATATTCTGTAGGAGTTCAGTCCTTACAAATTTATTGAGACTTGTTTTACGACCAAGCACATAGTCCATTGTAGAGAATATTTCATGTGTGCTTGAGAAAAATGTGTAATCTGTTTTTGTTGAGTGGATGCTTTTATAGATATCTGCTAGGTCTTGTTGGTTTATAGCTCTGTTCAAGTCTTGTACATCCTTATTATTCTTCTGCCTAATTGTTCTATTCATTATTTAAAGGCATCTTCCAACTATTATTGACAAATCGTTTATTTCTCCTTTCAATTCTCTCCCTTTTTACTTCATGTATTTTGGGACTGTGCAGTGGCATAGCGACAATAACAGGCGCCTGGGGCACGACACTTTATTGGCGCCCCCCCCCCAACTACGCTTCTACTATGCTTTTCTTGTTTGTCTCAGAGACCATTTGGAGCCCCACCTGGGGCATGATAGACCCCCTTGCTCCCCCTCACGCCACTGGGACTGTGCTGTTAGGTACATATGTGTTTATAATTGCTATATACTGTTGATGGATTGACTCTTTTATTATTATAAGTGGCCCTCTTTTTCTCTAGTAAATGGTTCGGTTTGGTTTTAAAGTCTATTTTAGCTGATATTAGTATAGTCACTACATGTTTCTTAGGGTTGTATCTTCTTTATATCCTTTCTCTTTCAAACAATTTATACTTTGAATCAACAAAGTATATCTCCTATGGACATTATATAGCTGCTTCTTGTGTTTACATCCAGTCTGACAATCTACATTTTGACTGTACAGTTTAATCCATAATAATATTTTTAAGTTTTATTTATTGATTATTTTTGAGAGGGAGGGGAAAGGGAAAGACAGAGAGAAAGAGAAACATTGATTTGTTGTTCCATCCATTTCTGCATTCATTGGTTGAATATTTTATGTGCTCTGACCAGGGATCAAACCTGCAACCTCAGCACATTGGTACAATGCTCTAACCAATTGAGCTATCCAGCCAATTATTAGCCAGGGCTAATAATATTATTGATATAGTTGGATTTACATCTGCAATTTTACTTTTTGTTTTCCATAGGTCTCATTTTGTTGTTGTTGTTGTTTCTCTTTTCCTCCTTTATTGCCTTCTTGGGCGTTAAGTGAATACTGTACAACATTTTAATTTCTTTAATGACTTTAACTACATTTCTTGAGTTATTCTCTTAGTGGCTAAAGTTTACAATATACACTGTAACACATCCCAGACCATTAACTTAATTCTGGTGAAATACAGTGTTAGCTCCTCCTCCCCATTTTTGTATGTTCTTTATGCGATTATTATCCAATACTGCATTTCTATATGTTATGGACACCGCACTACAATATGGTGTATGTTATTTTATATAATCCCTTTTCAAATCCGGCTCTTTTCTTTAGATTTAATAATCTCTATTGATCTGTCTTATTGTCTATAGCTGCCCAGAGAACAGTTTCTGTCTCTTTGAGCTGAGAGGTTCAGGGAGGGAGCAGGTCCTGGCTCAAAGGCCACAGAGTGTTGCTTTTCTTACTGAGATTTAGATTTTCTTGAATAAATGTTTCTCCATCTCATGTATGCTCTTATAATAACTTCCAGAGACTTTAAATGGTTGGGATTTAAAAATAACTTACACCAGTTATTTATTTTTTTTACTGTGGAGAGGATCCACAGAGTTCCTTACCCTGCCATTCCTGAAACGTGTCTCCTGGCCCCACATGATTTGCGCTGAAAAAGAAATCATTTAGGGAACAGCTGGCTCCATTTTCCAGTGCTCTGCTCACCTCACTGTGACCATATTGTCTAAAATACAAATAAGGGGCATGTGGTCTGGCAAGGGCTTCACACTGCTTTCAGGTATGAGAATCAATGCGAGCAGTAAACTTTGGAAATGCTACAACTTATGATTCATTTAGATGGTTTCTGGGGACAGAAGGTCAGAATATTTGAAACTGAGTTGTCCCAGAAAACCTGGGGATATATAAGTTGCTAAAACCTTTCTACTGAAAAGTTAGAAGAAATTTCTGGCTGATACAAAGTCTCCTTTGAAAGGGGACAGTTCTAAGCTCTGTCTTTCCATCAACCATCTCAATTTATGTTTGGTGCTTCTCCAAAGACAATCGTTTAATCCCAGTGGGAATTCAACAAGAAGAGAACTGGGCTGTAAACAAAAAAACAGCCAAGACTAAGCTCTGCCACATTACACACACCCTCCAAGGCTGGAAGCAGGCTGCTTTGTTTCCATTCTGAATCAGTTACCATCTCAGCATTCAGACACCGGGGAGTTTCTCTCTCAGGCGACTTGTGTAAGTTCTCAGCTAAAGTCTCAGTACATAGATATTGGTAAGGGGAATGTGGCCAGGCAAAGGTGGGAGGAGGAAATAGGACTGTTTCTGAGACTTCATTCCCAAATTTCCCTACAATCAGCCTCTGCAGTTGCCAGGGAAGTCTGGTTTTGAAATGATAGACAGCCCTAGTACCCTCAGCCATCAGGGTAACACAGCTTCCCTGGAAATAAATGCAGCTTCCTAATTGCTTGAGATTGTGCACAAGCTGAATATGTATGATCTTCATGTTGTTACACAGGCTATAATTTTAAATGCTTCCACCAATATTTAAAACTCCTTTTCTGTCCTTAAAAAGACCCATGGATTTTATTAGATGCCTGGCTAGCTGGGGATCGCAGGGACTATGGGCCACAGATCTCCGGATCGGGGGAAAGGGAGACAGAAAGTATTGCAGTTAGAATTATTGCAAAGCATAACAACTTTATTATCTATAGATAGAATAAATATGTGTGTATTTATAAATATGGATACACTTATATTTGTGTATCCATTTTTGAAAGATGTGTATTGGTTGATTAATAAATTAAAAATCCATTTAAAAGCATTATTAAATTTCCGACTATCCATCATCATGTGTGGTCTCCATGGGTGACACCATGCTGACCATGCCATGCACCTGGCTGGGTCTCAGTTTAAGGGTCAGTAAAGTGAGGCAGGCTTACTGTTCAGGTGACACACTATTTGAGCCTCACACTTCTGGGGAGGGGGGCGGGACAGGATGGACAAGCTATCTGTTACCAACCCGAGATACTCCAGAAGCCTCCGGTGATTCAAACCAGTGAGCGGCAGCATCGGAATTTGAGCCACGTATTTCTGAGCTGGAGGAGGCAGGGCTGCTGGATATCAGAGGCCGCTTTTGGAACCAGAACCCAGAGCACCATTTCAGAGCTTCGAGAAGCGTCCTGAATATTGGCCCTGTTCTCTCAAAAACCAAAAGGCCTCCTCTCTCTAGGCAAAGAGAAAAAGATAAGGAATTTGGGAAGCTTTTCTGCCCCAGGGAAGAATCAGCCTGGATGACAGTTCGGTATTAACTAGCTCAGCCATGCAGGGAGGCATAATTAGTTTCCCAGCCCAGAGTTTCATTCCACTGGTCCCCCATACCCCAAGGGCTATGCAATCTGTTTGAAATGAAAAGAAAAATAAAATCACTGCTCTCCTCCCTGACCCATCGTGCTATTGCTCCTGGCCATGGGCAAAAGGTGAGGCAGCCATCTGTCTGCTTAGGTAAAGAAGAATGGAATAGTCATTTTTAAGTGACATTTTCAGTGTTTTCCCTAAGTCTACTATGCCCTCTTCCACCCCACTGCTTAAATGACTCTTTTCAAATTGAAAATATCTGAAAATAATTGGAAAAGAAAAATTGTCATAATCTGTGGCTCCTGCTAATGGGCTGCTCTATCCCAACGGGCTAGCAGAGAAGAAACTTCCTGTGCCTTTCTCTTGCCTGTGGGGCCCAAGGAATTTTGACAGGGTAGGAAGGAAAAACCCTCTCCTGACTCCAGACTGCCCTCTGGACAGTCCTTGCTCCTCCCTGCAGGCGGTTCCTGTCACCTCTCTACTGAGTGTGAAAGAACAAGTCTCAATGCAATTCCCCTCCTGAAAGACACCTCAAGATGGCAGGATCCATTCTGAGGGTCTCAGAGGTCACAGCGTGGCCAGGAAGCCACCTAGTTGACAAGACGCTGAGAAGGTAAAGGACAATTTTCCCTCAGCCCCAGGGGCCCTGAGGAATCCTTTACTCTTATGGGCAATCAGACTACGCTTTCTCCTCCCTACTGACTGCCCAGGTATCCATTTCAGTGAGCTCAGCTCGGGCCCTCCTCTTCAAGCAGGGTTGCCCTGCTCAGCTCCATCTGTTGGGGCATTATTCTCTGGTTTGGGTGCAGGTTTATTTCCCCCTTTCTGTACCCACAAGATTGCTTTCATTTGAAAGTGACCACAAGTGACAGCTTTGTTAATATAAAGACATTGAGAGTCCCCTGAAGGCTTCATGCTTCTCTCACCAGTTGACTCCTAGGGGAATCTCAGTGCAGGAAAGCACTTTTACACACACACACACACGTGCGCGCGCACACACACGTGCACGCACACACACACATATGCACACACACGCGCGCATGCACACACACACTGAGCTACAGCTTCTCTGCAATCAAACCTTGAAACAACAAAACAACAGGTGCCATGAAAGAGACCTCAGGAGCATGTGTTTCCCTGCCCCTGACCCAGAAGGAGGGCAGTGTGAGAGCACCTCCCGTAAGCCACTTCCAAGCCTGGAGGGGCGAGAACCAGCTGTTCGGTTCCCTGGCCTCCCTTCCAGACAGCTTTGAAGCCAGAGATCTGCATGTGATCCCTCTTACTAAGTAGTGTTAGGCAGCCCTGCTTAATTATTCATTCAGTCGCTCAACAAGATCCTACTTAGTCCCAGCTACATGCCTGCCACTATATGAAGCTGGAAAATGGAAATAAATAGGACCCTGTCTCTACCCTCAAGGAATCCACAGTGTGATGAGAATAGCAGGTTAATAGTTACAGTACAGTACAACTTTCTCATCCGTAAAATGGGGCTAATGATCTCACAGGCTTGTTTTAAGGACTAAAAGACACAAAGCGATTAAACAGCACCGAACAGCTAGTTGGTGCCTGAGAAGTGTCAATTTTTCTCTCTTTTCCCCTCTTTGTAGTAAAATCTCTGTCCTTACTTCATCTGCACCCTTGCTAGGATTTGAAAAGCTGGGAAGAAAACTGCTCCCAATACAAAGATGACATCATTATGATCCAAAGTCAGACCCTGCTCAACAGAGCGCCGTCCCCAATCCTGAAGATGATCCCAGCCCGTAGGTGCAGGCACCCAGGAGCCAGACAGGCCAGGGAGAGAAGGCTGAGGGCCCATCTAGCCTCATCCCCTGGGACCCCATCTAAGGAAATCTGCCCATCTGAAAATCTACCCATCCCTTGCCTTTTAAGCATCTACCTTCATCTGAGAATAGACAACTAAGGATTTCCTTTCCCACAGCAGAAGTTTCTTCTGAGGTTGAGGAAACTAGTGGATGTAGAAGGAAACACCTAGACTTGATTCAGGACCCTAGAGCCCCACCCCAGAGCCTCCAGGGCCCACAGGAAGGCACTCAGGGCAGCCACCAAGTTGCGCTGAGCCTTGGATCCCTCAGCAAACAGTACACGGGTGAGGATACTGTTTTTAACGTCAGACTCAATGTGCTCTGATTCCAGACAAAGGTCCTGCAGGCTGGAACCTTCACGACTGAGATCCAGCTGGAGAACATTCACCCTTCTTTGAGGAAAGTGGGAAGGACTGCATTGAGCTGCACAAAAGAATACTCTCAGTTTCTGACACGGCCAGGGGGGACTAAAACATTGAATTTCCTAGTTACAAAAATCAGTGCATACCTTCTATCCTTCTAAAGTAATTACAAAGTCAAAAATACTTATGCCTGCTTTGCTAAACACAACTGCTGTTACTGAAAATGTTAAAAATTCACAATTGTACAATTTTAGGTAAGTAAAATGAGTTTTTTGGTCATTACATTAAGCCAATTAACTCCCTACTAATAAGTGACCAAAAGAATTCCTGCTAATCAAAAATAGTTGATCACCCATGAAGTTTCATGATGACTTACAGGCCATTCCCCTGTGACCAACGAGACCGGTTCTACAGCTTTGTTCTTAAGTTGAATTTGCATGTAAGTTGGAACAGGTGCATTTACCTATTAAATGCAACTTAGACAGATGTTTGTCTGGACACAGTATTTAGTTTTACCTTTCTGTGCACATAAATAGTTAAATATTTTCAAACCTACAGAACCTATCTCCTTCATAACCTGGGACCTGCCTGTACTCCAGTTCTCCCTAGTGGAAAAGCAAAACCTAGCCTCAGTTTTCTGCTGTAACTAGAAGGGAATCTTTTTTCAAAGAGACTTTTAAAATAGATAAGTACTAAAACAAAAAATGTAGAGTACACCTTCCCAATGTGAAATTACACCTATCTCTGAGTTGTAAAGAATGTATACTAAAATTATACCATGCAACAAAATGCACATTTTATAGAAAGGGAAGGGGAAAAAAATTTAAATTGAATCTTCCTGACAATTGTCTTAAATCACACTTCCTGCCTGCAATTGGAATTATAAGTCGCACTGCTTTGAGTTAAATCAAATTCACCCTGGCAGGAAGATAGGCTGAGGCAGCCCCACTTCTGTTGGGAGATAGAGACGAAGGTAAACACAAGTCTCTCTTCAGAAATGAGACTCACAGGCCAGGTAACCTGGCACCTTGCATAACTCTCCCACCAGCCCGGGTCTCAACAAACACAGCACATTCCTGACAGCGTCCCTGCCCACTGCAATTCCAAGCGGGTCTTACAAAACGATTACTTCTCTGCAAACAGGGGCAGGTCCCCAGGCTGGCAGGTTTAGAATTTCATAGGAGTCCTCAGGTCAAACCGAGACTCTCCAACGTGTCACAGCTGAGAGGCTGGGACTTGCATTGGTTTGGGCTCCCTTCAGTCTCACCGAGGACTATCTCAGGCTGGGCTTTACCGGGGAGGTCCGAACACACACAGTATCTAATTCCACTGAAAGGGGCTTCGGATCGGATATGCGATGTGTTACAACCAGAAAACATATTCCTGACCATATTTTCTATGCAAGCTCCAACAAGGGATGATCGTGGGAGTGCAGGGAAGGGGAAAAGCCTGAAGAAAAATGCCCATCCATGCCCACAGCTGCCAGGCAGGGTGGGAGTACTTGCCTGCACGCCACCTCATTTCATCAGCACAACAGTCCTGCGGTGTTTAAGGAGCAAGTGTTCTCGTGTCTATAGTTAGGAAAACTGAGGTACTAGACAGGGAAGAGACTTACCCAAGGTCACCTGCTGTGTCAATGGCAGTGCGGATTCCCGGCCCTGTCTGCCTGCACGCTAAATGAGAGAACTCAGGTTTCCCTCTTCAAGGTAACTGTTGGTTTTACTTAATATCTGACTTGCACTCTGCTTGTCTTCCCGACTCCACGCCTGTAAATCCTTCTCATTCTTCAAAGATGCATCATAAATCCCAGCGTCTCCCTGAAGTCAGTTCTGACCACGCACTCTCCTATTATAGAATTCAGCTTTAACCCTCATTGCATTGGCTTGCTAACGATCCTCAGCTGGTTCTTGGGTTGTCTTCCCAGTCTAATTGTGAACTTTTTAATGAAAGGGCATTGTCCTATATATTTTGTCACCTCTCACCACACCTGGCACAGTGTCAAGACCACGCGAGGAACTCAGGGAGCAGCCTGGTACTCAGGAACAGTCTGGATTGATGACTTTCAAACCTGGGTTTCTCTTCTCACCCCTTCCAGTGGCTCCCTATTCCTTCCAGAGCATTGCTCACACAACGGCCTCCAAGGCCTGCACAACCTGCTCCCCAACTGGCCACTCTCTGCGCCCTTCCCCAGCCCTTTCTTCCACAGTTTCTCTGCTCTGCCTAGCCACGCCACTGTTCCTCAAACACACAAGGCACATGGCACTTCCCTGCCTCAGGGCCTTTACACTGGCTGTTCCCTCCACCTGGAGCTCTCTTCCCCTAGATAGTGTTCACACCTCACTTTCTTCACATCTTTACTTATAGTTGAGCCCCTGGCCGCCTTGTTTAATTGTAACCCCTTTATATTATATTTCTGTGTTTGTTCCACTGATATATTCCCAGCACTTACTAGGTACTCAGTAAACCCTGGCTGAATAACGGAAGGGGAGAGTGTGAGCACGTGACTAACAGAAGGCAGGAGTACACCCAGGCCACTATCAAACTCCCAGCCAAGAAGGAAGAGAACAGAAGCTGGGACGCAGGTTGCAGTTCCTCCCGACCATCCCATGGGCTCCCACATCTGCCCACAGAGCTTAGGGCCCACTGTTTTATACACTGCACCCTGACTAATCCACCTCATTCAAATGGGAAGTCCCAGGCAGACCTGGACATGCCTGCTGTTTCCTTTGTGTGCACCAGTCCCCTCCATGGTCCCTGACCTGCCCCTGCCCTGAGCCTGGAGGACCCCCCCCCAATAAAACTGATTTATAGAAGTGGAAGAGATGGTCTTGTTCACACTAAGTTCTACCCTAGAAAAGAAAAACAACACAGCCGACTAAAAAGCTCCACGTCCGGAGCCCCCCTCAGCCTGCCTGAGTGCTTGGTCCTGGTCAGCTCCGGCACAGGCGTTCAGCCTAACCAGGTCCGTGACTCTCCTGAATCCTTCTTCCAGTGTCATCTGAAGATGCTCGCTACGGGAAAGGGATGAGCCTGTTTTCTCTTGATCAGCATCAATAGAGCAGAAAAACAAGAGGGTCCCGGGCCCTTACTAAGGGTCTTGATAGAGGTAACAAGGTGTGTCTCTTACTCACTGCATAACCTTGGGCAGTTAAGGACAGGCACTGAGCCTCTACAGTCTCATCTGTAAAATGGGACGGGGGGGGGGGGGTAGACACCAGCATCCCACAGGGTTGCTTGCAATGTTAAACTAGTGGAACACCATTTTGAACATAATAGGTGCTCAACAAATATCAATTCTCTTTCTCTTTCCATCTCCTACACAAGTTCAGACCTATTTCTACACTTCCTTACTGGTTTTTTCCACCAATTTTTGAATCATTAATAAAAGTCTCTTCTATCCACTTTCTCTGGCTTCTCCTTCTACCATAACTCCCCAGATTCTAACAATTTTTTAAAAGCCTGGCCCAATTATAGACGTGGAAAATCTACATCATAATTCCTGCATGTTGTATTTTCCTCTATACACACTTTTAGAAAATAAAACAAATCAGAGGGTCAGTTTATTATTAAACTGAGATTTAGGAGCAGAAGAAACCAAAGTATTAAAAGACTATCCCCACGCTCATGAACAGAGAAGCAGGGCTAAAGCCTCTCCCACATTAAATGTCAGTGGCTCCTTCTCTCCTGTCAGGAAAAATGATGATTTATTGGACAAAGCCTGTCCCACTCCCCAGGATCTTTTGAGGCAGGAATCACACAAACACCAAGAATCAGAACTGCAATAAAGAGAAACCAGAAAGCCCCTCTGCTCTGGGACCCTAACCAAGGCACAGAGAAATCAATCTGTAACAGAAGATCAAAAAGACTCTTCCACATGGATAATAGAAAAATGTCACCAGCATACACAGGAAGAGAGATTAGTTCGATGAAGGAATCAAGTCACATTTGTGGATCTCGCGTAAGATTTTTGCTTACTTTTAACTTCCCAACGTATAAGTCACAAGGTTATTAATACAGACTCCTACTGTTTTAGGCAAATAAATTTGCTGATAGTTTGTGCCCAAACCACTTTATTAGAGCTTTCACTTACAGCAATTGGGTTTTTTTTCCTTTCCAAATCCTGAGAGGCTCAGACAGCTGAAAAAAACAGAATGCGGAGGGGGAGCGAATAACAAAGGAGAGAGGAGGCAGCCTGTGTGGGGGCTGGTGGGGCTGGGGAGGGGTTGGGACAGGGGCTGCTAGGTCCCTCACTGTCCTGTTATAACTCTCGGACAAAGTCAACATTCAAGAACAGAAGGTAGAAGACACCAGAGTGGTGCAATCAGCAGGGCAATTCTGCCCTGATACTGGGAGTTATCACTAAACAGAATTCACTGAGAGGACCAGGAGGGCCAACCATCCAGGTCTAAGGGGCCTCCTTGGAACCGCAATTCTTAGTTTTAAAACACTGAAAGTCCTGGCCAAACAGGATGAGTTGGTCACTATAGAAGACACATCACTTGTGCCAGGGCACAGTAAAGCACTCAGCACAGTGACTGCCACCCTGTAGGTACTCAAAAGTCACGTGTGAAACCTGAATGAGCTTCAGCCTGCAGTTGGCACGCTCTACTCTTCCCACAAGGACAAGTTCCTGGGGCCTCATAACCACCACGTGGATCCACAGTAACCCCGGAGAAGAGGCTCTCCACAGCCCTCATGGCTACACCTCATGATCCCTTCCAAAGCAAGGCCTTCTCCCTCTGGTGCCCCAGCCTCAGGGTTCCATGTTTACACCAGCACAGACCAAGCTACAGGTCTGGCTCCGTCTCCCACCCGTCTCCCACCTGACCTGAGGTCTCTGAGCTTAGACTTAACATAATCTTTGACTAAAATGATTCTCTCTCTGTGAGAGTGTCATGTTATATTTTCTATTCTATAAAGAGCGTAGATATTAGAGACAGTTTTCCTTCATGGCTCTACCACCTATCAGCTCTGTGACCTTGGGCTAAGTCTCTGTGTCTTAATGTTCTCATCTCTAAAAATTTCCCTCACCATGTTGTGAAGATAAAAAGCAATATGCATGGCCTGACCAGGTGGTGGCGCAGAGGATAGAGCATCTAGCTGGAACACTGAAGACTCAGTTTCAAAACCCTGAGGTCACTGGCTTGAGCGTAGGCTCATTGGGCTTGAGTGTGGGACCACCAGCTTGAATGCAGGGTCATCAGTTTAAGCTCGGGGTCGCTGGCTTGAGGGTGGGATCATAGACATGACCTCATGGTTACTCGCTTCACTAGCTTGAAGCCCAAGGTCTCTGGCTTGAGCCCAAGGTCACTGGCTTGAGCAAGCGGTCACTGGCTCAGCTGGAACCCCCCGTCAAGGCACATATGAGAAAGCAATCAATGAACAACTAAACTGCTGCAACTGTGAGTTGATGCTTCTCATCTCTCTCTCCCTTCCTGTCTGCCTGTCCCCATCTGTCTCCCTCTTGCTAAAAAAAGAAAAAAAGCATTATGCATGGACAGTCCTTAGCCCAGTCCCCAACTCAGAAGTAGTCCTTCCTCCATTCCCCTAATATAAGATACAATCAACTTTCAATTTTTTATACACCTGTTGCTCTTGAAGGAAATCAAGAGTTTGGTTAGAATTCTCACTTGTCACTTCTGTAGCTTCAAATCTCCCCTTAGCTTCCTTACTCTCATGTTCATAGGCTCAATCATGATGCTGTTCCCCTAGATCCACAGATGCCATTAGCAGGACACTTAGTAACCCAAGTTTCAAATCCTGTCCTGTCCCTGAATGACCTTCCTGCTGCTCTGGGGTCGCAATGGCCTTTAACTCGAAGTTCCCAGAGGACAAAGATGGGCATGTCACACTGGTGAAGCCAAACGATGCACCAGAGCTCATTACATGCAGCACCCCACAATTGTTAACAGGGTGCTCCACTCTGAGGCATCAACACTGGACACGGAAATGCACCCCTTCATGTCAAAGACCGGGCCCCATGCCTCTTCTTCAGGCATCATTTCTCATTGTTCTCATCTGTCCCAAGGAGACGGTTGCCAATGCCACTTCCCTGGATCTTTCCAAACACTATACTTCTGCAAACTCTTCAATGACAGTAATAATAAAACACAGCCCAGCAAAGTATGTTCTAGCAGTGTCATGATACAGGAAGCCTGTCACTGTCTCACTGGGGTTGGACGCTTAGGGCTTTCAGCAAACCTGGCTCACATAACTGAAACTGAATGCTGAACAGTCAAAGAGAGCATCTCAGAACTGCATAGCCACCGGCATGATCTCTTCTACCAACATATTTTAATCCATAATCATGTAGCCAGGAAAACCACCGAAGCATCAGTGTTCATCTAAGGAGGAATCGTCTAGCTTGAAGTTACAGCTGGCTGCACTAAGCTGGGTCCATGAAGAGACCCACACAGAAGATTCTAGGACAGTAGTTGTTACCAATCACTGGCACTACATATTTGCATGTTGGAACAGTTGTTCAGTAATTTGTTATTAACAATAATGTAAGTACCAGAGCTTATGAATGATTAAGTTTAATAAACTGAAGGGATTTCAAGGTTATCCCTCTCTCTTGCAGACTGATGTGCTTTCTGTAGTGGTAGGGGGAAAAAACGAAGTGAAAACAAAGGCAATGTGTTGAAACTTGCATCCAGGCCCTGCCCTGGGGCGTGCGCCCTGCATGTGAAGGCAAGTGTGTGTGTGAGGAAGGGAAACAGCAAGAACTCCTGAGCTCAAGCTCTGCATTGTGGAACGGGGCTGACTGACGCCGAAGGCAAAGTGAGATTAGGTAAGATGACTACTGTAGGTGCCAGGAAATAACCAAGTCTCTGACAAATTCAAGGCAGAACCCCCAGTCCTAGAGAGACATTCAAGGCCAGTATGAACAGCACAGCCGACCATTCATTGAATCAGGATCATTAACCAGCAGACCTAACCCACTCTGCCCCTTGCTCCCTATCACAGTGCCTAACCAACATTTATGAACTGCCACCTCTCCAACTTCATGACTAATTCTCTGTCTCCAGAAATCCCACCTTGCTGACTTTTGGCTACCTTCATCGCTCACATTCAGCTCGGTGTTCCCCCAAAGGAACTTCTTGTGCAATGTCACCGACAGATGGACCACCATCCTACATGCTTCTCCACAGGTCAAGTTGTCTGTCCCAGACTCTTAAATAGAGCAACAAAAAGGGGCAACAACCCTCAAGAGATCCTTCAAGCCTCAGATCAAGGCAACAGCCCATTTAGCTTTTGTAAGTTAAGTGAAGTCCGAAATCCTACAGGATGGTAATGAAGATACTCCAGCAACCCTGTATGTGGCTCCGAATCCTATTAATACCTTTGGAAAAATACAGACCAGCCTAACCCAAGTGACTGAAGCTGACCTTCAAGGCCCTCACAAACCAGAAAGCCAGACTATGGCTGGCCAACATTTCATTCTGAATTCTCCTTGAGATTCTACATCAACCTACTTATCAAGGGCAAATAACAATTTGTGTCAAGTGAGTAGGAAAGAATGTGGAACTCATTTATTTTACAGCCTACACACTTCTGGATAAAAAAGAAAATTCTTTGGCCATGGGGAAAAAAGTTGTACTCTTTGGCAAGGATTTTCTAGTTCATAAAGATGCAGTCTGAGCTATTAATAAAGGTAATTGGGCTCAACTTCTACATCCTGCTATTGAACTCTCTCAAAAATCAATCACTGTTACTAATATAATTTCACATGCCACAGTTCATTCTGAAGGACAAATAGCCTTACTGTTTAAAATGATACTCTTTCTTCAAATAAACTGCAAGCATTCAGTAAACATCATATCCTCTTCAAAACTCTGCCAAGTCAGAGATGAGATGAGAAGGACATCAGCCAATTCTAGGTGACATCTAAAAGCTTCCAGGAGCAAGAACATCTCCCAACCTCCAGGCCTGGAACATTTTCTGATTTTTTAAGGACCATATACAGTTGCAATTACCATGAGCAACCTGCTGTTACTGACCCGCTGTACATTAATATGCATATAACATGCCTAAACTTTTAGGAAACAAAAAGCATTTCATAATCCATTTCTCCCATTGTTGGGATGATCTTGACTCAATGAAGTAAGATAATGGATTTAGAAATTAGTCATATAATTATAATACATTATTAATCATAGTATTCAGGAGGGTAAAGAGTTATTATAAGAACAGTGCCCAGGAATTCAATTTCCTTTTAGATTTGTTTACTTTCTTTAATTCTCTATTATCCCTCACAAAAATTTAATAGTCTGAGCTTTCCTTTTCTTCCAAAACAGTGATTTTTAACTTTGCTTTTTTTTTTTTTTTTCAGAAAAGCAGAGCCTTTTTTAAAATGAAGTATTCTGCATGACACCAAATACAGGACAGATGAAAGAGGAGCTGCACTGGTTGCAGGGAGGGGAGGGGGGGTGCAGGGGAGGTCTAGGAAGCCTCACCCACCCTCTCTACTTCTTAGGCTCCAGATCAAACCTTCTAGAAGCCTGGGGCTTCTGGGGGCAGAGTTTGAAAATCACTGCCCTAAGTCATCTATGTAAAGAAAAAATTACATATATACTACAGAATACAGGCATTATTTACTTATGATATATGTAAATAGGATATAATTTTTAATACACAAATCACAAACATGAATAGCCCAAAAGTTGATAAAAGTACACCATTCAATGTGAAATCAAATATGGGGGTAGAGAGAAGATATTATGTTCTATAGTAATCAAAGGAGTAGAAATCAAACGAATAGAGCCCTTGACAGTGATTCTATTTGCCCAGGAAATGTTGACTGGTAACACCCAATACTAGTCGGGCCCCACGAAACCAGCACAATAATACCCTTGCTGGGGGTTGTGTAGAAAGGTTTTCCTTTTGAAAAAGAATCTTTCACCAAAATGGCCCTATTCTTTGAGTCAGTAATAACCCCACTTCTGGAAATACATCCTTAAAATTAATTTAAATAAAGAAAACAGGGAGGTGAAGATGTTTATTTCTGCATTATTTATAACAGAAAATCAAATGTTCATAAAATAGGGACACGGTTAAATCGTTGATGGTACATTGACGATGGAATGTTACCCAATCATTAAAAAGAGTAAAAGTTTTCCTTCAAAACCCTCCACAAATATCACCTCTCCAGATGAACCATGCTTTCATTCCCCCATGAAACAAACCCCAGGATGCCCTGGCCCTCTGTGTCAGCTTTTCTCTCCTGCCCCCGCTCAAATCTCCTGCTGGCAATTGAGTTGTATGCTTACCAACAGTCAGTGGGTTTGTGCCCAAGTGTGTTTAGACTTCTAGCACTTGTCATTGTAACAGTATAATTTAATTATGTATTATGTGAACCAATGGAATCTGACTACTAAAAAGATGAGAGTTGCTATTTCTAAGAAAATTACTTTAAATGCATTGGAAAGACTTTGTAAAGTTAGTCACTTAAATAGCAGTCAAATTACATGTGAGCAAAATGACTGCAAAAGACCAGACAACAGCCCTAAAAATGTCAGCTACTACACTGAGATTGTTTCATAAGCACCTTTAAGTCCTCAATGAATTTCAAAGAAAACAGAATAAAAAATTCAGACTTTGTAAACAGCACATTATGAGAGTGGTTTATGCAAAGGAGATGACCAGAAAGCACACTCAGGCCAGAGACAAAGCCTTGACCTTACGTCAAAAGGCTGGCAAATCAATGTACATTTTGAACGATATAAAATAAAATATGTAATGTATTGTATGTATGTAATAGCTTATTTGATTCCTCTCTTTAACAAATTTTTCCATTAACTGACTAACAAACTCTAACTCTGTTGAATACGATGGATTTTACTGTCCTTTAAAAGCAAGTCTACTATGACAGCAATGTCTTGATTCATTTTTTTTATCCAAAGTTTCCCCCCAGTGTCGTTCCTGGCACATTTAAGTCTCCGATAAATAAGGACTGAATCAATAAATCATGTAGCAAACATGAAAAAAATACTTCTAACAAAAAGCAGAATAAAAAATTACATATAAACCACAACTATACCTTTGTTTTTAAATATGGAGACTGATGGATAAAGCTAGAAGGAAATGCTCAAAATGCAAAATAGTTATATCAGAGTAGAATTAGAGGCTCTTTTATACATTTATTTTTTTATTTTTTTTAATGAGAGAGAGAGAGAGACAAAGGCAGACAGAAAGAGAGCAAGAATGAGAAGCATCAACTCACAGTTGCAGTACTTTAGTTGTTCATTGATTGGTTTCTCACACATGCCTTGATGGGGGTGGGGAGTGCTCCACCCAAGCCAGTGACCCCTTGCTCAAGTCAGCACCCTTGAACTCAAGCCAGCAACCTTGTGCTTCAAGTCAGTGGCCTTTGGGCTCAAGCCAGCAACCATGGGGTCATGTCTATGATCCCACACTCAAGCCAGTGACCCCCATGCTCAAGCTGGTGAGCTTGTATAGAAGCCAGCAACCTCGGGGTTTCTAACTTGGGGCCTCAGTGTTCCAGGTCAACACTCTATCCACTGTGCCACCACCTGGTCAGGCTCTTTTATACAGTTTTAAACATTTTCTTTCAATGGCACATCCTTACATATTCAAAAAGATACTGATCAAGAAAAATGAGTATGCTGTTTCCATTTCTATTGGACTTCCAAAATAAGAAGGGAATCAACCTTTCCTAAGTTCCCCAACACTAGGCCAACTTGAGCACACTTCTACTAAACCCACCTCACCACCTCAAGCAATCAATCTTTCTTCTCTTACAACCAACCCTGTTCTAACAGTTATTTTGTGTTTCCAACCCATCAGGATGCTATTTTTTAAAAGTTTTTAAATTAATTTTTAGAGAGAAAAGAGGTGGAGGAGAGAGAGTAACACTGAATTTTTGTTCCACTTATTCATGTCATCATCCTTGGTTGATTCTTGTTTGTGCCCTGACCAGGGATTGAACCTACAACCTCGGCATATTGGGGCTCTAACTAAACTGAGCCACCTGGCCAGGGCCCAGGATGCTATATCTATTTTTTTAATCTAGAGTTATCCACCCTCTTGTTTAAAACAAAAATTCTCAAAACTGTAATTTACATTCCCAAGAGATTCCCAAACACTATCTAATTAAATCATTCAATCAGAAAACAAATTAAAATGAAATATCACGGCAACCCCCAAGAGGAAAATAAACTTTTCTATCATGACAAGAACAGATCTCTAGGGTGATGCTCCAAAGCCTCTTCTAATTGCAAGTCCTATGGAACATGCTGCAGAACATTTTGTGACATTTGCAGCTTCCTAGACAACTTTCCTTCCAAAGCAAAGAGAAGCCTGAGCAAGGCTTCAAAGCAAAGCATATTCATTTGAGAATGAAAATGTTTTCATTAGGGCCTAACTGGTACACTGGGCATCTGCACTGTGTACTCATTCATTCATCCACGCATCCATCCAATACCTACTCTCTGTGAATGCCAAGAACTGTCCTGGCTGTCCCACAAACACTTTTCAAGTGAATGTAACCTCTGCTTCTCAGCAGGAAACAAAACCAAACCCAGAGCTTCCTGAGTTTATGTCGGAAGTCTCCAAATCAAAAGGCTATGATGCCATCACCCCTGGGCCACTCTCTGCAGGCTCTTGCTCTGACATCAAATCCCCCCACCGAGTGATGCCAGGGGAGCACAGTTCCCCCTTTGACCCACTGGCCCTCTTAGGAGACAGTACAGTATATAGTTAAGAACACAGACTCTGAGCCACATTAGCTGGATTTAAACCCCTGCACTACTACACACCAGTATTATGACCCTAAGCAAGTTGTACATAGCCTCTCCATCTTTAAAAAGAGCTAACATTACCTATTTCATAGGGATGTGAGGACTAAATAAGTCAATATACGTAAAGCATTTAGAATAGTGCCTGGCACATAATCGGTGCTGTGTAATTTTCAGCCATTATTATTATTATCCTTTATTCCCCCTCAGCCCAGCAGTCAACTGGATTGGTCAAAGTCTCTACTGACTAAAGGAAACTTAACAGTGAAATACAAATAAATGGCCAATATCATCAAGTATAAGAGTCTGATCTTGTCCTTTCTCATCCTTTGCCTTCAGAGGGCTGGGCTTGGCCAGTCCCAAACCTTGTAGGCCTCTTACCTAAATAAGGAAAATCCCTAAATTTCCCTTTAAATTCCCTAGACCCCGGCTCAGTGATAGCTCCAGCACCACCTGGGGAGCTGTCACTAGTCATTGCTACAATATTATGGCACAACCATGTGACCTCTGCCCTCCACCTGCCTCGTGTCCAGTTTTTCCTCTGTCAAGCTTCCCTGTCCCCCTATGGGTTGTGGCTTTCTGTCCTGAGAACCTGGTCATTTCTGAATACCCACCATAATCATAACACAGTCATCACATACCTACAAGAGAATTATACCAACACATGTTTTAAGGATCCTGCTCCCTCTTCTTTTCCTATCTTTGTCATTGTTTTCAGGTATATACGTAATTGAAAGTTCCAAACAATGTATCATTATAAGGTTTCCTGAGAGAAAAACCACAAAGGCTCCTTTCAACTTCAACATGCCCTTGTTTCCACGCAGAGCCTTATGAACCATGTGACATGGTCCACATTCAACATGACAGGGGCCCACTCTGCAATAAGCTCATGGTTTAAGAGTGTCTCCTCAATTCTTTCCAAAGTAGTACCTTGCCCACCTCCTCCCTGACCAGACTGGGAAGCACAAGAACATACACATACATGTACAGAATGGGTGAATAGAAATCTCTCAAAATCTGTGGGCAAACTGGAAATGTCAAAGTAAGGAATGACCTCGTGTCTTCCTGGGAACATTCTGAACCACCCAGGGGCAAACACTGTACTTCTATTGGTGATGAATTGTCAATCCAGACCCAGGGGATGGGAAGAGACAAGTAAAAAAAGAGCAACAGGCACCATCCGAAAGATAAATTGGTCTGCCAAGCCCAGGGCCAGTTGAGAGGCAGAGGGGGGTATGAAGGAGAAGCCGTCCACAGTCTCCTTTTTGGTGGAGTTGTCAGAGGCATGAACTTGTTTTGAAGTCATCAATCAGGAAGCACAATGGAAATGAACACCTCTCCTGCACTCACCTGAACCTGTCTTGGGAAGGAACTATTCTGGATACATAGGAAACACGGCAAATGTGGACAAAGCAGTTGTTCCCACCCTGGCAGTAGCAGCAGGTGCAAGAGTCGGATCAAGACACCCATGTATAAACAAAAGAGAGTGCTCCTGCCTGGTGCAGGCACTTAAGCCTGGTGGGCCTGCCAGATTTACAGGTGAACTAGGCTCAGCTGGATCTGCCTTTAAGCAGCTCACAGGCTTGGTAGAAAGCAGGGAGAGTGAGAGGTGAAGAAAAGGTAGGTGTGAACATGAGAAACTTGTGTGTGTGGGCACACCCCACACAGTGTGGTAGTGCCTGGAGCTCTCCATCCCCTGCCATTGACAGCTCATTGAACAGAGTCACCTGGATGGAGCATCTGCCCGGTACTCCAACCTCTCTTTGGCCCCAGCCCTATCCTGGAGAGCAACCTCCCAGCGCAGCCTTAGACGCCAGACCCACCCCCAGACGATCTAGCTGTTCCACCCCAGCCACTCCTTGGGCCCACGAGTGGAACGGCTTTCACTCAGCTGCCAGAGGCTCTGTGAGGAAGGCGCAGCCCAGGGAGGTTTCTCCTGGTCCTGAGCGTAGGCGCCACCGCAATGCACAGAGCTCCAGACTCCAACCCCTCTTCCCCACGTCCACACCTGCTCCAGGAGAGCACCTTAGAGCAGAAGGCTGTGGTGGGGGTAGGAACAAGCAGCACCTCTGCCACAGATTCCCCTGCATTTTCCCTTACAGACCGCGCACAACGAGGCTGAGGCTGGGGCTATGCAATCTTCCTAGCTTCAGCTCGTCCCGCAGCTTTTGGGTTCCAAATGCCAGTGGCTGGGACCGCGCTGGCATCTCCCCGTGGACCCTTACAGTGGCCAAATGAGCTGGATAGCCCTTGTGCGCTCTCTTGTACACACAAACATTCACACGTACACAGACTGAGGCCGGACCTGTGTGCGATCCCGAGAGCCCGCGAGCAACCTGCCCCGACTCACACGCACATTTGGACACGTGCGCAGCGCGCCCCCACACTGCCAGTCAGCTGCACACACGTGTGCCCTGGAGAAGGGTGCACGACCGCAGATATGAGGGTCCCGCACTCAAGCAAGAGCATACATACACGCAACCCCCCAAGCATTTGCAGCCTTGGAGCCCCGAATCACTCGTTAGATGTTAACCGACCCCAACGCACCCTGGAGAGCTCTAGGCACTCCCGGGCCTCGTGGGCAGCCCAAGTTTCCCGGGACTCCCGTACCTTGGATATGCTGCTTGATAACATTCTCCAGGTGGTCCAGCCGTTCAATAATTTTCAGGGTGTCCCCTTTGTCTTCCTCTAGCTTCTTGTCCGGCGCCGGCTCTTGCCCCCGCACATACACGCTGGCGATGTAGTTGGTGACCCAGCCCACGTAGAGCAGACATATGATGTTGGTCATGCCGCTCAGGATCACGCAAGTGGACACCAAAGTTTTGGTCTTCCTGGTGCATACCATTCTGGGCTCCCTTCTCCATATAGAGCTCCCGGGGCCCCTTCTCACCGATCGCGCCCTGGATTGCCCTGCGCTCACACCCTCTAGCCCGCCCCGGGCAGCTGGGCACCTGAGCACCTGAATCCGGAGGTTCTACAAAAGCTCTGTCCTCTGGCTGTGGAGCCGCCGTGCCCAAGTTTGGAGCTCCCGCCGTTGGCTGCCTGGAGAGCTTGACAAAGGAAATGAGGTGGATTTTTTTTCCAAATTAAAAATCTCCGAGCCCTTCTCCGAGAGGTCACGGGTGGCTAGCAGCCGTGAGCCCCGATACGCGCGTCTGGGAAACTTTGCCACAGCCTGAGTCTGCGGCAGCGCCGCTTCCCATCGCCAGCCGCCGGTTGCCTTGGCTGTCCGACCGGCCCGCACGCCTAGAAGGACGGCTGCAGCGGCAGGGAGAGCGGTGGAGCAGAGCGGCCCGGCCCCCTCCGAGCGACAAGCGCCGCCACCAATCGCGCTCGGGCTCCGGAGGGGGGGGGGGGGGCCGGGGCTGGGCGGCCAGACCATTGCTGAGGGCGCGGGGGGGCGGAGTCCAGCCCCCAGGCCCCACCTGCTGGTAGCGCCTGGCACCCCGCCCTCTAGGGACCCGCCTGAGCCTCCACCCTTGCCGGCGCTGGCTGCCGGAGATCCGAAGCTCTCTGAGAGGGCGCACCGCCAGTCCCAGCTCCTAGGTCGGCAGATAGTACTTCTAGGAAAATTCCACCTCTTGCAAAGAAACCTCCAGTCTTTGAGGGGTCTCAGCGGCTCGGCGCCCCTCACTGGCCCTGGTGGTGGGGCTTCTCGCATTGGTCCCACCAGCTCATTCTTTGACTGTTTTTCTGGTTGCCAGGACGCAGAGAGGCCACGGAAACATGGGCAGGATCACCAGTCCTGTCTTGGCCTTGTTCAGACCCTGTGGGCACCCACTTCTTCCTTGACGTCACTTGGACCTCCACGCTGTCCACTGGCCTCCTGGATGTCTCCAAACTTGGCAACTGTCAAAGAAGCCAACCCTCCTACGAGAGTCCTAGAAGATTTTGGACCACTACCACCACCACCATCCCTCTTGAAGATTTTTGCCTGAATCTAGATTTCTTTTTCCAAGTCTACACTCCCAGGAAAAAGCCATGTCCTATAATGCCAGTTATTATCCAAGGGGGATCAAGCACATCTCAGTGCATAAGGAAACCTTGCCCAGAAATATCCCTAGGGAAGGAGAGGAGGGGGGTTAAGCTCTCTGTGAACTGCACAGTCCCTATGCATGCTTTCTGGGACTGATGTTAGGGAGAACTGTGACTGTCAGCAAAGGCTGGGCTCCAATGGCTAAAACTATTTTGTTTGTTATTAGAGCAAATATTCCTATTATTCTCTTCTGCTGAATTCACTTCTTCTCAGCACCTGAATAGAATTCCTTTTAAACAAAGATTTTTAAAAACACATATTTCTTTCCTCTTCTCCATCTGTGGTGTGCATTTCCCTGGCCTGAAGAGTTAGGGAAGCAGCCTGCTGCATGCCCACCTTCTGCACCAGCACCTCGCCCAGACTTGGTGGCAGTACTCAAGGTGGCTCCCTCAGGTGATATCTTCTGGATTCAAAGGACTGGCCCCACAAAAGAGGGAGAGCACAAAACTGCAGAGGGAGCATGTTATGGCCGTCAGCCGGGAACCCTTCAACCAGTGCTTTGCTTACAAAAAAAACCCAAAAGATGCTGTGAAAATGGACATCAGTGAGGGATCCTGGAAGCTTTCTCTTTACCCACAGCTAGAAGAGAGAACAATAGGTGTGGGCTGGGGAGAGTAGAAAAGGATAGTATGCATGTGTCAATAAGTATGAGAGGAAAGAACACAAACTATTTGTGTGGGGAAAATCAAGATATCAAAATTTCTATTCATCAGGGAATAAAACTTGCCTCTCCCTTCCTTCTCCTCTGGAAGTATAACCAATTCACAAGGGGACTTTCCTCTGGCTGGCTGGATGTACAAGCAATGGCCTTGAGTACAGCTAATGACAAAGGTCTAATTCTTCCTTCTGTTCTACATCCTGTCAGGAAGAGCCCTGCAAGTTCAACTCTTCCTAAACCACCACAGGGCTAGACAGAGAAGGGTGGTACTCATTTTTCACATTCTTATGGAGGGGGAAAGCCTCAAGTTTAAAAATAAGGTTCAAGGAAAAAACAAAGTGGATTGCGTAACCTTACATTTTTGTTCAGCTGATCCTCTACGGTAATTTGTGACTGTGGTGGGAATGAATGCAACAAGGAAGAATGCAGAACAAGCTCTCCTCTCTGAAAGGTCATAGGGTCAAGTTGACCAGTTCAAAGAATATTCACTAGAGGTACAGCCGACTCCAGGACTCTAAACCCGGATCCACAGCTTAGTTATATGAGCTTGGACAAGTTTCAGAGTCACTGGGGCTCAATTTCTCCACATGTCAAATGTAAGCAAGACTTGCTGAAGGAACTAGTTGTCAAGATTAAATGAGAGAATGCACCAGAAAGAGCCCTAGTTGGTTCAGGACACATGGTGGGAGCTCAGGATCAGGTGAGTGTTCTTCCAGGATGGTTCCTCTTCATCCAGGCCAAAGTTCAGCTCCATGAACACCATTTCTGCTGTTTAGCGATACTTGGGGTGCTCCATCAACTAATATCAGTGCTCTCTCTCTACTGTAAGCTAACAGGAAGTAAACCTATAGGCAGCAAGGGACTCAGCTTGCCCAACTGGGCTACAGCATATTGTTTTTCTATTCATAATGTTTGTCTTCGCCATCAGTAGTGCAGCGATCTGCATTTATTGATAGGATTTTCAAACAGAAAGCTGGTTTTCAGGGACTGTTGCCCCCAGTACCCTCAAACTTCTACTTAAGACTCCCAACCCCTTGACAATAAACAAGTACATTGAAAGGGAACACAAAGACTTTACCCACAAAGGTTTTATAGTCACAGGCCAGAAAAGAGTGTCCATGTAATCCCCCCTATAAACAATACCTGAGTAAAGATTCGTATCTTTGACCCTCAATTCAATTATGTTCCATTCAATAAATAATTATTGAGCCCTGAGGTTTTGTATAATGACCAGTTGCCTTGAACCCTGCCCAGTTTACTTCAGACATGTGAATATGTCCTGAGTCTCATAGTCTCAAGATGAGGCTCCTTTCTGAGCCTAGAAAACTGCTAAAAATCATCCTTGAATCAGAAGGATGTTTTTGATTCTCAAGGCAGGTCATTTATCTGACTCCTAAAGTGTTTCCTCACCTTTATTTTAAATAAATCCTGAGGTGACGTCACGGAAATGGCGCCGTGAGCAGCGCGTCCGACAGCTCTCCCCTAAATCACAACAAATTTATCAACTAGAAACAGAAAAATTTATCCTCGGAGCATTCCGGAGTTCCACACAAACTGAAAGCAAAAGGACTGTTATCACTTGAATCTGAGAGACGAGAGTGTGGAGGAAGCTACCACAGCGACGCTCATTCAAGCCGCCAGGGAGTGCGCCTGCGGTGAGTCAGCCCATATACTTGGGAACCGCGAGCCGCCGACCGCGAGCTGCCACGAACCCCTGAGAACCCCCGTGAACCGCCACCGGCACCGCGAGCGGCCGCCACGACCCGCAGCGCGCGCGCCCCCGGTCCGGTTGAGCACTGCTGACGTTCCCAGCGGCCCGCACACTGCGAGTGGGGGTCGCCGGCCACCGGTGCCCGGAGCGCCACATTCGCGCGCCTGCCTTGGGCATTCCACGCGCCCAGGGAGCCCTACTGGCCCGCACACCCAGGGGGCTCCATTATCCTGCGCCTGGTGCGGTCCAACCGCCAGCGGCGGGGCGAGCGGGAGAGGCTTGGGAGATTCTATCCGTGGGCGGGGCACCTCACCCAGCCATTCAAGCTAACAATCAAGCGTTGGGGAAGGGGCGCGCGCAGGCAGCCTAAAACACCTTCAGAAACACAGCTGCGACCCAATCACTGAAATTAGCTTAACCCATAAAATCTGCGCACCCTCGGTTCTAATTGATAAGATCTCTCTCAGTTCAGCGATCCAAGACAAGAGGCGTGATATTTTTTAGTGCCTCTCGCTAAAGGGGCAGGGGCAACTTCTGATTGATAGAGCCTCCATATTCAGGGATAAACGCTAACAAGAAGGACTTGGCAGATAATAAGGTCTATACTACACTAGTCGTAAGCAGAGACTAGTGCCTCTTCTTCCCTGCAAAAACAGGCTACAAAGTGTGGAAAGCCTGGGTTGAGAGGTCCAACTAAATGATAGGCGCTGAACAGTCACCTTGACAACAATTGACTCCCACCCCCGCCTAATTACACTGGAGGCCCTGACTGTCAGAGCCTTTCCCAAAGCCTTGCACTGAGTGGGGATAGAGTGGGGATTTCCCAGCTCTTTGAGCCTCTTACTCCCCAGGCAGAAGCAGTTGCAGCCTTATAGCTGGATCACCAGGCTGCTAATTCAGAAAGGGGGGACTAGGAGAGAGAATCCAGGAAAGCAAACTCTCTCATCGTTGGACCCTGCAAACGCCAACAAGCCTTTACTTCCAGCAAGACTAAAGCCAATTATATGACATAGCCATAGAATCCCATCAACTGCAAATCCCTACCTAAGAGTGACACAGGGGCAGAGCCTGGGGTACAGAGTCACTGACTAGGAAGAGGGAGAGAAAAGAAAAAGGAAGAAGTTAACCTCTCAAAATCAAGAAAAACCCACAGACTTTACAACTTGATCCACTAATTTTTTTGTTGTTGTTGTTGTTGTTTGTTTCTTCTATCTTTTTGCCTTTATTTCCTCCACCTCGGTCCTTCTATTCTCTTCCCATCTTATGCTTCCCCTTTCTTGAACTACACTACCCATGAGTGTTGCATTTTATTTTTCTTCTTCATCCTCACCCTCCTTTAAGGTTATACTCCAAAACACTTAACTCTCACTCTCTCTTCTTTTGTTTTTTTTTTGTCTTGCTTTATTTTGTTTTTTTCTCCTCCTATTTTATTTCTTCCTTCGTTTTTCTCTTTTTCTTATTTTTTCCTTTCTATTCGTTTTTTCTTTTCTCATTTTACTTTCCTCCCATATAATCCTCAATCACGAACAAATTAGTTAATTTGGGACTCAAGGCTTTTTTTTGGATTTATTTCTCTTTTTTGCTTTTGTTTTTATTTTTTTTTCTCTTGTTTGTTTATTTTTGTGGCATTTTGGGTCCTCCCAACCCAAGGTCTCCATTGTATTTAGTCTTCGCTCCACTTAATACAACAGATTTTTACTTATTATTTTTATTTTTCTTCCTTATTATTCTTTTTTGGTCCTTTTTTCTGGTTCCCTCTTATCCCTCTCATTATATCTCTTAGTTGACCATCACTTACAAGCAAATCATCTTATGCTTGTCTAAGATTTTCTTCCTTTTTTTTTTTTTTTTTTTTTTGCATTTAGTAGGTCCCTACTCCCTTTTTTTGCCCTTTGAATTCTTCACCCCAAATCAGGCCCTCCATTATAGGCACAATATTTCCCTGAGGAGGGGAGAGGAGAAAAAGAGAAGAGAGAAAAAAAGGGGGAAATAATAAATTATTACTGTTTTTTTTTATGGGGTGTTTAACCCTTTTTTTTTTTTTTTCTTTTTACTCTTTATTAATTCTAATTAGTGCTATCAATAAGACTACCCTCAGATGCCGATAAGAAAGAGGAAATCGAATATTATGGATACAAAAGAAAGAGAGGTAACACAAATAGATGTGGAAAAATCTATGGAGAAAAGACTTAACATATTGGAAGCTTTGGAGCTAAATGACAGAGAATTTAAAATAGAAATGTTAAAAATACTCAGAGATATACAAGAAAACACAGAAAGGCAATATAGGGAGATCAGAAAACAACTCAATGAACACAAAGAATATATTACCAAGGAAATTGAAACTATAAAAACAAATCAAACAGAAATGAAAAACTCAATTCACGAGCTGAAAAACGAGGTAACAAGCTTAGCTAACAGAACAGCCCAGATTGAAGATAGGATTAGTGAAATAGAAGACAAACAACTTGAGGCACAACAGAGAGAAGAAGAAAGAGACTCAAAAATAATAAAAAACGAGAAAGCCCTACAGGAATTGTCTGACTCCATCAGAAAGAATAACATAAGAATAATAGGTATATCAGAGGGAGAAGAGAAAGAAAATGGAATGGAGAATATACTCAAACAAATAATAGACGAGAACTTCCCAAGCCTGTGGAAGGAACTAAAGCCTCAAATTCAAGAAGCAAACAGAACACCAAGTTTTCTTAACCCCAACAAACCCACTCCAAGGCACATCATAATAAAGATGACACAAACCAATGACAAAGAAAAAATTCTCAAGGCAGCCAGGGAAAAGAAGAGTACAACATATAAAGGAAGGCCTATTAGATTATCATCAGATTTCTCAGCAGAAACTCTACAAGCTAGAAGAGAGTGGACCCCAATATTTAAAGCCCTGAAACAGAGGAACTTTCAGCCAAGAATACTATACCCATCAAAGCTATCCTTCAAGTATGAAGGAGATATAAAAACATTCACAAATACAGAAAAGATGAGAGAATTTATCAACAGAAAGCCCCCACTCCAGGAAATACTAAGGGGGGTTTTCCAACCAGATTCAAAGAACAAAAGAAAACAACACCACAAGTAACAGCTCCACCAAGAACACAATAAAACCAAACTTAAACTGTGACAACAAAGGAAAAAAAGGGGGGAGAGGATGGAGATTAACAGTAGCAAAGGACGATGAAGTGCAGAAATACTTATAAGATAGGGTACTACAATGAATATGATAGGTACCCTTTTCATTACTTAATGGTAACCACCCTTAAAAAAACCACCACAAAAACACTTGACTTAAAAAAGGTAGCAACAGAGGAAAGAAGTATGGAACACAAACAAACAAAAACAAATGATAGAAAAACAAAAGAGAAGAATCAAACTAGATACAAACTAACAGAAAGCAATTTATAAAATGGCAGTAGGGAACCCACAAGTATCAATAATTACACTAAATGTAAATGGATTAAACTTACCAATAAAAAGACACAGAGTAGCAGAATGGATTAAAAAAGAAAATCCAACTATATGCTGCCTACAAGAAACACATCTAAGCAACAAGGATAAAAACAAATTCAAAGTGAAAGGCTGGAAAACAATACTCCAAGCAAACAACACCCAAAAAAAAGCAGGTGTAGCAATACTCATATCTAATAATGCTGACTACAAGACAGAAAAAGTACTCAGAGACAAAAATGGTCATTTCATAATGATTAAGGGGAAGTTGAATCAAGAAGACATAACAATCCTTAATATATATGCACCAAACCAAGGAGCACCAAAATATATAAGACAGCTACTTATTGACCTTAAAACAAAAACTAACAAAAATACAATCATACTTGGAGACCTCAATACACCGCTGACGGCTCTAGATCGGTCATCCAAACAGAGAATCAATAAAGATATAGTGGCCTTAAACGAAATACTAGAACACCTGGATATGATAGACATCTACAGGACACTTCATCCCAAAGCGACAGAGTATACATTTTTCTCTAGTGTACATGGAACATTCTCAAGAATTGACCATATGTTGGGCCACAAAGACAATATCAGCAAATTTAGAAAAATTGAAATTGTACCAAGCATATTTTCTGATCATAAAGCCTTGAAACTAGAATTCAACTGCAAAAAAGACGGGGGAAAACCCACAAAAATGTGGAAACTAAACAACATACTTCTAAAAAATGAATGGGTCAAAGAAGAAATAAGTGCAGAAATCAAAAGATATATACAGACAAATGAAAATGAAAATACGACATATCAGAATCTCTGGGACGCAGCAAAAGCAGTAATAAGAGGAAAGTTCATATCACTTCAGGCCTATATGAACAAACAAGAGAGAGCCGAAGTAAACCACTTAACTTCACACCTTAAGGAACTAGAAAAAGAAGAACAAAGACAACCCAAAACCAGCCGAAGAAAGGAGATAATAAAAATCAGAGCAGAAATAAATGAAATAGAGAACAGAAAAACTATAGAAAAAATCAATAAAACAAGGAGCTGGTTCTTTGAAAAGATCAACAAAATTGACAAACCCTTAGCAAGACTCACCAAGGAAAAAAGACACAGGACTCAATTAAATAAAATCCAAAATGAAAGAGGAGAGATCACCACAGACATCATAGAAATACAAAGAATTATTGTAGAATACTATGAAAAATTATATGCCACCAAATACAACAATCTAGAAGAAATGGATAAATTCCTAGAACAATACAACCTTCCTAGACTGAGTCATGAAGAAGCAGAAAGCCTAAACAGACCAATCAGCAGGGAGGAAATAGAAAAAACTATTAAAAACCTCCCCAAAAATAAAAGTCCAGGCCCAGACGGTTATACTAGTGAATTCTATCAAACATTCAAAGAAGACTTGGTTCCTATTCTACTCAAAGTCTTCCAAAAAATTGAAGAAGAAGCAATACTTCCAAACACATTTTATGAAGCCAACATAACCCTCATACCAAAACCTGGCAAGGATGGCACAAAGAAAGAAAACTACAGACCAATATCTCTAATGAATACAGATGCTAAAATACTAAACAAAATACTGGCAAACCGATTACAACAACATATTAAAAAAATAATACATCATGATCAAGTGGGATTCATCCCAGAATCTCAAGGATGGTTCAACATACGCAAAACGGTTAATGTAATACACCATATCAACAAAACAAAGAACAAAAACCACATGATCTTATCAATAGATGCAGAAAAGGCTTTTGATAAAATACAACACAATTTTATGTTTAAGACTCTCAACAAAATGGGTATAGAAGGAAAATATCTCAACATGATAAAGGCCATATACGATAAACCATCAGCCAACATCCTATTAAACGGCATAAAACTGAGGACTTTCTATCTTAAATCAGGAACAAGACAGGGTTGTCCACTCTCTCCACTCTTATTCAACGTGGTGCTAGAAGTTCTGGCCAGAGCAATCAGACAAGACAAAGAAATAAAAGGCATCCATATCGGAAAAGAAGAAGTAAAGCTATCACTTTTTGCTGATGATATGATCCTATACATCGAAAACCCGAAGGACTCCACAAAAAGATTATTAGAAACAATAAACCAATACAGTAAGGTCGCAGGATACAAAATTAACATACAAAAGTCCATAGCCTTTCTATATGCCAACAATGAAATATTAGAAAACGAACTCAAAAAAATAATCCCCTTCACGATTGCAACAAAAAAAATAAAATACCTAGGAATAAACATAACAAAGAACGTAAAGGACCTATATAATGAAAATTACAAAGCATTGTTAAGGGAAATCGAAAAAGATACAATGAGATGGAAAAATATTCCTTGTTCCTGGATAGGAAGAATAAATATAATCAAAATGGCCATATTACCCAAAGCAATATACAAATTTAATGCAATTCCCATCAAAATCCCTATGAGATTTTTTAAAGAAATGGAACAAAAAATCATCAGATTTATATGGAACTATAAAAAACCCCGAATAGCCAAAACAATCCTAAGGAAAAAGAATGAAGCTGGGGGCATTACAATACCTGACTTTAAACTATATTATAGGGCCACAATAATCAAAACAGCATGGTATTGGCAAAAAAATAGACACTCAGACCAATGGAACAGAATAGAAAGCCCAGAAATAAAACCACATATATATGGTCAAATAATCTTTGATAAAGGGGCCAACAACACACAATGGAGAAAAGAAAGCCTCTTCAACAAATGGTGTTGGGAAAACTGGAAAGCCACATGCAAAAGAATGAAACTCGACTACAGCCTGTCCCCGTGTACTAAAATTAATTCAAAATGGATCAAAGACCTAAATATAAGACCTGAAACAATAAAGTACATAGAAGAAGACATAGGTACTAAAATCATGGACCTGGGTTTTAAAGAACATTTTATGAACTTGACTCCAATGGCAAGAGAAGTGAAGGCAAAGATAAATGAATGGGACTACATCAGAATTAAAAGTTTTTGCTCAGCAAGAGAAACTGATATCAAAATAAACAGACAGCCAACTATATGGGAACTGATATTTTCAAACGACAGCTCAGATAAGGGCCTAATATCCAAAATTTACAAAGAACTCATAAAACTCAACAACAAACAAACAATCCAATAAAAAAGTGGGAAGAGGACATGAACAGACACTTCTCCCAGGAAGAGATACAAATGGCCAACAGATATATGAAAAGATGCTCAGCTTCATTAGTTATTAGAGAAATGCAAATCAAAACTACAATGAGATACCACCTCACTCCTGTTAGATTAGCTATTATCAACAAGACGGGTAATAGCAAATGTTGGAGAGGCTGTGGAGAAAAAGGAACCCTCATTCACTGTTGGTGGGACTGTAAAGTAGTACAACCATTATGGAGGAAAGTATGGTGGTTCCTCAAAAAACTGCAAATAGAACTACCTTATGACCCAGCAATCCCTCTACTGGGTATATACCCCAAAACCTCAGAAACATTGATACGTGAAGACACATGTAGCCCCATGTTCATTGCAGCACTGTTCACAGTGGCCAAGACATGGAAACAACCAAAAAGCCCTTCAATAGAAGACTGGATAAAGAAGATGTGGCACATATACACTATGGAATACTACTCAGCCATAAGAAATGATGACATCAGATCATTTACAGCAAAATGGTGGGATCTTGATAACATTATAAGGAGTGAAATAAGCAAATCAGAAAAAAACAAGAAATACATGATTCCATACATTGGTGGAACATAAAAATGAGACTAAGAGACATGGACAAGAGTGTGGTGGTTACCAAGGGTGGGGGGGGAGGGAGGACATGGGAGGGAGGGAGGGAGAGAGTTAGGGGGAGGGGGAGGGGCACAGAGAACTAGATAGAGGGTGACGGAGGACAATCTGACTTTGGGCGAGGGGTGTGCAACATAATTTGATGACAAAATAACCTAGACATGTTTTCTTTGAATATATGTACCCTGATTTATTAATGTCATCCCATTACCATTAATAAAAATTTATTAAAAAAAAAAAAAAATTAAATAAACAAAAAAAAATAAATAAATAAATAAATAAAAAAAAAATAAATCCTGCCTCAGGAGATCACCGTGAAGTTAATCAGATAATGGATGTGACCAGGCCTAGCAGAGAGTCTAGTATAGTACATTTCTTTAAACTCACACCTAGCATTTGAGCCCGGGGTCTCCTTGGACTCCTGCTACAAGAAGAAAGTGAGTACCTTGAAGAATCTTCAAAAATGGCTGGAGATCCTTGATAGGGTCTTTCCAATACAACCTTTGGAATTCGGCCATCTGTTGTATCAGGTCAGCAGCTGCCCTCCTCGTGCAATTTGAAGGGGAGCTAAGTAGGACTTCTCAGCCACAAGTATAGCTACACTGTCATCCCACCAATACTAAGCCTTCATTTGAAATATCTTTGATACCACAGTTGGAAAAGCCAGTCATTAATGGAGTTTAACTACCAGTTGAATGCATTCTAAGTGGAGTACCCTGACCTGGGGTTAAAAAGGAACAGTAGACCAATCTCGGCCAATGGCAGGGGTCCACTCACCAGAGAGTAATGTCAGTGGTAATCTACACCCACCAGATGGCAGCACCATTCAAAGCCTTGGGCCCAGAGGTACCAACAGGAATTTGGGGACTTCAGGGGAAAAGTGGGCCCTGAAGGTGGAAAGCCTCAATCTCTGCCCCGGCTACATGAGAAATGGTGTTGTTAGGTCCCTAAAATAAAAGGGATTATTGGGGTTTCCTGCAGAGATGGATGCAAGGTTAAGAGACAAAGGAGATAAAGGAACAATAGGTCCAATACCGGATTCCGCCTGACCGGGCGGTGGCGCAGTGGATAGAGCATTGGACTGGGATGCCAAGGACCCAGGTTCAAGACCCCAAGGTCACCAGCTTGAGCACGGGCTTATCTGGTTTGATCAAAAGTTCACCAGCTTGGACCCAAGGTTGCTGGCTCGAGCAAGGGGTTACTCAGTCTGCTGAAGGCCCGTGGTCAAGGCACATATGAGAAAGTAATCAATGAACAACTAAGGTGTCGCAATGTGCAAAGAAAAACTAATAATTGATGCTTCTCATCTCTCCATTCCTGTCTGTCTGTCCCCATCTATCCCTCTCTCTGACTCTCTCTCTGTCTCTGTAAAAAACAAAACAAACAAACAAAAAAACACTGGATTCCACCAAGCCACAGGAGAGGTCAAGACAGAAAAGGCACGCCTCTGGGGGAGGAAAGGGGAACAAAGAGAGGAATATTGTTTAGTAACTACAGTGTGTCAGCCCTACTGTTTTCCATATGTTGTGTCTTGAGCACAAACAGCTGGGTTTATATTTCAGTTCTGCCATTTAATAGCTGTATGATCTTGAGCAAGTTACTTAACTTCTCTGTGCCTCAATTTCTTCATCTATATCATGGGGATAATAATAACAATAATACCTATAATATGAAGATGTTTTGAGAATTAGATAAATTTATGTATTTAAAGGACATTAAAGGCATTATATAAGTATTGGCTATTGTTATTATTACTATTTTTGAGCACCAGAGTATTAAATGAAGGGAGAGAAGACAAGCCACCCTGCAAAAATTTTTTCTATCTAGGAGCAAAGGATCTAATAAACAGACTCTTGGCTCCTCTTCTTTCACATTATTGAAGGGCCCAAGGCAACTCCTAACTGAATTACAGGACAGATCCTGAAGGAATTCTGCAACTAGACCCATTTAACCATCCGTCCACTTATTCATCCACTAAATATTTCTGAGTGCCTACTCTGTGCTAGAGCAGTCCTAGGTACTGGTGATGCAAAGATAACTCAGAGACCTGCACCCCTGTCCTCAAGATCACTGTTTAGTGGAGGCCAACCAATAAACAACTGTAATACAGTCAAATAAACTCTAATTTGATATATTATATTACTATAGAAGAGAAAGGTATCAGGAGTTAATAGTGACACCAAGTTCCTCCCCACCAAGGAGTTATGTGATTTTTGAATGGCTCTGCTTCCATTCAATCACTAGACAGCTCTGTTGAGCGAGAATTTGTTCTTTAGATCTGGAGGGAAATATTTGCAAGAGATAATATACCAAGGATTGATATCCAGATTATACTTAAAATCATATAAACCAATAAAACAAAGAGGCAAAACTACACAAAAGAAAAAATGGAACAAGAATATGAGCAAGCAATTAACTAAAGAGAAAGCGTAAACATCATATATATATATATATATATATATATATATATATATATATGAATGGATACTTAAACTTGTTAAAAATCAGGAAATACATTTTTAAAATATATATACCATATCTCACCTTATCAGATTGACAAATTTAATGTGATAATTTTCAAGTATTAGAAAGAATATGGTCCTGGCTGGTTGGCTCTGTCGTAGAGCATCGGCCCAGCATGTGGAAGTCCCAGGTTCAATTCCCAGTAAGGGCACACAGGAGAAGTGCCCTTCTGCTTCTCCACCCTTTCCCCTCCCTCTTCTCTCTCTTTCTTGCTCTCTCTTTCTCTCTCTTCCCCTCCTGCAGCATGGCTTGAATAGTCAAGCAAGTTAGCCCCAGGCACTTTAGATGTCTCCATGGTCCCATTTCAGGCACTAAAATAGTTTGGTTGCTGAGCAATGGAGCAACGGCCCCATATGGGCAGAGCATCGCTCAGTAGGGGGCTTGCCAGGTAGATCCCAGTTGGCATGCATGCAGGAGTCTGCCTCTGCCTCCCTGCTTCTCACTTAAAAAAAGAAGGTAAGAGAAGTAAGTACTCCTATATCCTGCTGGTAGAAGTGTAATAGGTACAATCACATTGAAACGTAGTTTGGCATTGATGATAAAATTAAAAATGCACATACCCTGTGACCTTGTACTCAAAGTGTGTCCATGCACCAGTAGCATCAGCATCAGATAGGTGCTTATTAGAAATGCAGACTAGGCCTTGGCCGGCTGACACAGTAAATAGAGCAACAGCCCGGTGTATGGACATCCTGGGTTTGATTCCTGATCACAAGAGAAGCAACTGTCTGCTTCTTTCCCCTTCCCTCTCCCTCTTCTCCTCCTGCAGCCAGTGGCTCAATTGGTTTGAGCATTGGCCCCAGGTGCTGAGGATAGCTCAGTTGATTGGAGCATCAGCCCCAGGTAGATCCCAGTCAGGGCACATGTGGGAGTCTGTTTCACTATCTCCCCTCCTCTCACTTAAAAAAAAAAAAAAGAAAAGAAATACAGACTATTAGGCTCATCACACATCTACTGAATCAAAATCTGTAGTTTAACAAAATCCCCCAGATGAGTTATGTACATAAAACTGTTAGCCATAAGCTTTCTTTGGGAAAAGATCCATAATTAAGGGCAGTGGCCAACTTCTGAACTTCTTACTAGATTCATCTGCAATGTCTGAATATTTATAATGACTAATTTCTTAATGTAATAACTTCTGAAGTTTGAATTATTATTATTTTTTTAATTAAAAAATGATTTCTTTGGTTGAGCTGAGATCCTCTTCACATCAGTTGCTGTCCTGCTTTGTGACCCAAGCTAGTCTTTTGACTACCCTAAGCCTGTTTTTCTCATCTGGGAACTAGGGATAACTATTACACCCAACAAACAAATGGCTAGCCCAGCCTCACACATTGGCAGGCTATGAGCTCATCACTAACCACAACTCAACCTTTGCATTCATAATGACCATTCCTCATCATCAGGAAAGTGGTCAGTTGGTATGGTTAATAGTCACAGAGAAGACAGCAAAACCATAGGAGGAAGATTTTTGCCAAATGCAGCAAATACACACTCACATGCAACACACGCACACATACACAGTTCTTGAGCTACTTATGCTGGTTGTATGCGTTTCCTATTGAAAAAAACTAATGAAGTCATCAAGGTACATAACCACTTTCACCGTGTAGTGAGAGCAGAAATGCTTCCAACCACCACATCTTTCTTTTACTCAGTCATTTCTTAGTTTTGTATGTTTTCCATAAATAACATTTTTAGGAGTTGTCGGCTAGTGAAAATGTAGTAAAAGATTTTATAAAGATTTTGACTCTCTGTTCTTTAAAAGGATACTCAATAGGAGATGTGCTGATTAGGAAAGCAGTAGGACATAATGGTTATACACATGTAACCAGACAGACTTGGGTTTGAATTTGGACCTGCTATTTACTAGTTCTGTGAAAGTGGACAAGTTATAAGTTCTTGTATCTCAGTCTGTGCTAAGCATTCAATGAATGTTAGTTTTAATAATACTTCACACTTTTATTTAAATAACAAATCATGCCTTTTCATTGCCAATCCATAATTACTCATATTTATAGCATATATTCAGAAAACAAATCTTTCTGTAGCTTAGGAACTAAATATATATTTTTAATGTTTCATTAAAGGGATGAGTATCTGTTTTCTATACAATTTATATAGGTAAAACCAAGTAGACCAACACAGAACAGTGATGTGTTTTCTTAGACCACCTGTATCTCTAGGGCAGGTTGGGTTTACTGGTCCCAGTAATCCATAGAGCACTGGGTGACACATGTCTTGATCTTTACAACAAGCCCATAAAGAAGTTATTGCCCTGGCCAGTTGGCTCAGTGGTAGAGCGTCAGCCTGGCGTGCAGAAGTCCCAGGTTCGATTCCTGGCCAGGGCACACAGGAGAAGAGCCCATCTGCTTCTCCACCCCTCCCCCTCTCCTTCCTCTCTGTCTCTCTCTTCCCTTCCCGCAGCCGAGACTCCATTGGAGCAAAGGTGGCCCGGGCGCTGGGGATGGCTCCTTGGCCTCTGCCCCAGGTGCTAGAGTGGCTCTGGTCGCAACAGAGCGATGCCCTGGAGGGGCAGAGCATCGCCCCCTGGTGGGCATGCCGGGTGGATCCCGGTCGGTCGGGCGCATGCGGGAGTCTGTCTGACTGTCTCTCCCCGTTTTCAGCTTCAGAAAAATGCAAAAAATAAATAAATAAATACAAATAAATATTATAATAACCATTTTACAGATGAAGAAACTGTATCTACGGTAAGTTCAAACATTAATGAGGAACTTCAAGCCCAGGACTCTTTCCGTATACCACATCCCTCCTGGTGTCTGGTAAAGGAATATTTATCTTCAATGAAGGAACTACTGGCTGACTAAGACTCCAAAGTGAGAGACCTCTTGAAGAATTTGCATCTGTAAACAGGATTGTTGAAAACAGAAGTGCTTTCAAACTCTAATTGGATATTGTCCCCTGAGCTAGGAAAAGAGCTCCTAAATTCCCCTTTTCCAAAAGAGGAAATCTGGTTGAAGTGGAGAAAAGGAAAGTCGTTTATGGAGCCCCTACTGATAGCAGAAGTACAGTCACAGATTTCCCCATACCCATAAAAAGCACTAAGCTGGAAACCTGCGTGGGCTCTAGGAAGACGCGAAGGTCTCTAAAAGCCCCTTTAAATGTCCTTCTTCTTAGAAAAATGCCTGGAGGCTACCCTGATGCCTGGGGACAAGGACAGAAATCTCCTCCAGCTGCTTCACAGCACAGAGCCCTCCTTTCCAAAGCCTCACAGGTAGTACAGGACCTGTGTGAGGAGTTGCTGGGGCCACCCAGCCCGGAGAAGCGAGTGGCCTTTCCAGGATTAGTATATGATGGTCTGGGGCAATACTGGCCCTTAAGTATGTTCTGTGCCTTTCTGCCAGCCAGATGGTAAATAAAATATTCAGCAAACACACAACCTTCTCACAACAGCGAGGTGACTGGCTTGTTCAGAACAGAGTGATTTCTGGAGAAAGCACAAATTGCAAGTGGCAAGAAGCAGCTGGGAGATAGTTAACAATCTGCTTCCTGTGACAGAGCCAGAGACCAGAGATGGGGACAGCTTGCATTTGCAGCAGGCCCAGAGGCCCTCCTCAGAGAACTGGGTAATTTGTCATCAAAGGACTTCTCAAAACTTAGTTCGAAGACAAATGCAGATGTACAAAAATACAAAGTACTGAAATAAATGATTCCGGATAAAACAGCCTCAGCAGGTGCCAATGGATAGGTTGATGTGGCAGATTGTGTTTACAGATACCAATATAATCACTCTCTAACAGAGTCCAAATCCAAAGAATATCTAGATATTTGTTAGTAGTTCTCCACTGTGCCTGGGCTTCCTTATACAGGCATTCGCGAGCTTGATAAGGGAGCAGGCAGATTCCAGAATAAAGTGCTTAAGACCCAGTGTTTGTTCCCAAGTAGTGTGACAGACATGGCAAATTCCTTGCCAACCCACCCTAACTTCATTGCAGGATAACTGCAATGTTGAATGGGTAGGTCCAATATTTTAAGATTGTGCTCATTCATAAAGCTTATTTCTGTAAGTTTTAACAGGTAACACTCTTATTCGTGATGTGTTCTGACACCAAAATAGAACAGTGAAAATTCATTTATTTTTCAATAAATTATCAAAAATAATCACTTCCCACTTACTCTTCAACCATGATAATCATCTCCAAAATAGCTCCTGATAATGTTGCCATTGATTACAATGTGGTTAAGTCCAATAGCATTCATGTCTCTGTCTCTGTCTTACTTTTCAGTAACTTTGACATTGTTAAATTTCTCTTCTTTCTTCAAACATTCATTTTCCTTAGCTTCTAGGACAAAACACTCTCCTAGGTTTCCTCTTGCCTTTCCCCACTGCCAACCTATCATTTTTGTGTTTTAATCTTGCCATTAAATGTTGTAACTCCTCTAGATTCCATTCAAGCCTCTCTCTTCTTACTCCTTTCTCTCTAGTCCTAGCCAATTTCATCAATTACCAAACAATTAATTACTCTCCATAGACAGATGATTCCAGCCAGGTCTCTCCCCCAAACTCCAGACCAGTATATCCAATTGCCTGCTAGCATCCCTCCTTAAATGGCTCAAAAAACATCTCAAAGTCAAAATGGCAAAACGAAACTTAAGAACATCCCTTCCACTACCTTCCCAAACCTGGTCCTCTTTCAGTGCCCCCATCTCGATGAATAATAACATCCTTTCAGTTGTACAAACTAGAAGCCCAGAAGTTACCCCTCCCAATTCTCTCTCCTTTGCTCCTCATGCTCAATTCATGACCAAGTGGTGTTGGTCTTAACTGCTAATTATATCACAAATCCTTGCACAACTCCCTATGTCTTCCACCATGACCTTAACTAAACCATCTTCATGTCTCACCTGAAACATTAACTAGTAAACAACCTTTAGCTTCAGGTAGGCAGAGATGGGTCTCTGAGTTTTAGTCACAATAATGTCCCCAAAGCCTATCAAGGTACTAAATACTTAATAAATTAATGAACAACATTTCTACTTAAATTATGTATCATCTGACAGTCAGAGAACAATAAATCTGAGATATAAGAATGTCCAGATCATTTAAACTTGGTTTATTTATTCTCGTATATTTAAATCCGTTTGGAAAAGAATCTTCCCAAAATATGCAAGTGTTCCTTTTCTTTTTCTTTCCAAAATGATAAACTCAAACTGTCATTATTCTGAGATGATTATATAAATAGAGAACTCCAAATAAATGGCAATTGATTATAATTAATAAGGTACTTTAACAAGTTGCTAGATATTAAATCAATAAACAAAAATTAATTGCTTTTCTACACTCCAAAAGAAACGACTTGAAAACAATTAAAAAATTACATTTATCAGACCTTGATAACATTATGCTGAGTGAAATAAGTAAATCAGAAAAAACTGAGAACTGTATGATTCCATACATAGGTGGGACACAAAATTGAGACTCATGGACATGGACAAGAGTGCAGTGGTTACCAGGGGGAGGGGAAGGGAGAAAAGGGAGGGGATGGGGGGAAAGGAGGGGCATAAAAAAAAACAAATAAAAGGTGACAGAGGACAAATTGACTTTAGGTGATGGGTATACAACATAATCAAATGTCAAAATGATCTGGAAATGTTCTCTTTGAATCTATGTATTCTAATTGATCAATGTCACCCCGTTAAAATTAATTATCTAAATAAAATTTTTTTAAAAAAATTATATTTATCATAGCAACAAAAATATACCTAAGACTCCAGCTAGTTAAGAGTTGTGCGAGAGACACTGCAGCTCCAACAGTCATACAGTGCTTTCAATGGTTATAGTTCTCAGCCAGAATGTCACAACTGTCTAAAAGTTGAGGTCCAGGTTGGCCTCTCAGACCAACCCAACTACCTTCTACTGAAGATTTTTTTCCTAATGGGCCTCCCAGATAGAACCCGAATTCCTTCAGTATTCATTGGAGGTCAAGAGTCCAGGAGAGCTGGAGGAGCCAATAGCGGATCTAAGTCTTACAGAATGGAAGCCTGAGGGGCCTCCCCAGCCTTCAGACAGTATTTTTTTCCTGCTGCAGCATCCTAGATCATAACCAAATAACATTGTTTAAAGTCTATTACACTAACAACAACAAGATAAGTCACCAAAATAGGTCAATAAGTCACCAACAAAGCAGAAATGGTGCAGGAGTTTTCACCTAGCCAGCGCCAGGCCAAATTTCTGACACCGGCAACTGTGAAAAGCGGAGTGTGATCCCTACGACGACAGGTCGTGCCCGAAAGTCTGAGGACCGCGGTGCTGGGATGCGTCAGTCCAAGACTGGAGAGCAGCGAATTCAAGTCCTTCCAGAACAGAGCGAGTCCCACACTGATCTAGGCTGCCTGCAATGGCACAGGGCAGGGCTGGGGAGGAGCCAGAGCCATGGCCATGCTGGTGAAATCCCAGGGTCCAGGCGCTGAGGAATCATTTATATGCTGTGCTTCTCCGAGTCAGTTCCCTCGGAGGATTTAGTGCACCCTTTCTAAATCCCTACAATCCCGGAGAGCCTATAAAATGTGCTGGAGGAGCTTCTGCAGGCGGAGGTCCATGGTCAAGGCCGCTCTGCCATCTTGCCTTCTCCACCCATGTTCCTGGTTCACTCAGGAAGGGCGGAAGGCTTTGCCCAAGTCCCCAGTCCCGCCCCTCCAGCAACCTGTGTAAGGATGACCACCCTCACACAGGGGCGGACACAGTGCTGGCCTTGGAGGCCCAGCCTGAAGACCGAGTTCCGCACTTGCCGCCACCTTGGGGTGTTCCACCAACAGCTTGCAGGCGCTTCTGGGAATGTGGAGGCTCCCTTTTATTCCCTGAATTTTTAAAAAGGATTTTAAATCACACTTGGTTATTGACTCAGGTTATCAAACACTGCATTAAAATGGGAAGATGCCCTTGGGGTAGGGCTCTTTCCACTGAATAATACCAACCTGCTGAGCAATTAAGTTTGTTTGAATGTATGTCTTCTCCTCACAATCAAACTGCCACTTTAGACAATTGCTAGTGTTTTGACCCACTGGACTCCCAAATTCTTTCTTAAATTGTTACTCGTAATCTGCTATAAATTGGGAAAGCGAACAGCTGAACTATTAGAATTGGATGTAAATGAGGGAGAAAAGTCTTCGAGAGAGGTAAGGCGGAGGGACTCCCCTTTGAATAAACTATTCAAGTGTTTGACATATTTATTGGTTCACTTAGTTCCTGCTTCTCAACTTCCTCGCTGTTCCAGCTGCTTACACTCCTGGTCCCACCAATCAATTCCCCACAAACAGGCCAGAGTGCTTTCCTAAAAATGCAAAATTGATTCTGTCTCACACACACGCACACACACACACACATGCATGCACATTCCTCCCCTCTTAGTAACCCTTCAGTGGCTTCTCATTGACCTCAGGATGAAGTGCACTCTCTCTGACAAGCATTCAAAGTCCCACCACATCTGTTCCCTCCTACCTTTCTCCTTCACCACTTCTAAGCCACGCTGAACTCACCACACCACCCCGGTTCATCTTCTAGGTTTCATCTTAACACCTTCTTCTGGAAAGCCTCCCTGACTCCCTGAACAAAGCCATGCATGCAGCCTTAACCATGGTTCCATCTACTTCCCCATCCAAATGTTTAGCCCCCAAATCATCCCTGCATAATAATAGCATGTTAGATTTGTAGCTCTACCATTTACTAACACGGTTGCCTTTGGGTGAGTTACTTACCTTCTCTAAGCCTCAATTTCTTTATTTGTAAAATGAAGATAATTATTCACCCACCTCTTAACCTCACAGTAAAGACTGAGATGGTACATACGGAACACTTAGCACAATAAATGTGATTATTATTTTTAGTTCTCTGTCTTCCTCTCCAGAATATAAGTCCTGACTTATAGGAATCATGCCTGACATTTTTGTTCACCACAGCCAGCACAGCGCTGAATGCAAAATCTGAAACATAGCTATTCCATTATATGTTATTTGTTGAATGAATAAACGAATGACAATTTCCTGCCCCCCAAATCTGCAGGGGCTCCTACTTCGAACTTGAACACCTTCCCATGCTTCTGCCTGGCACTCTTTAACCTGTGCCACCACCAGCCTCTTCAGCTTCTTTGTGCGGCATCTTAATAGCTTGCCTGGTAAAATTCCCTTTCCCTCCTCTCCCTTCATGAAATTCTCCCTTCTGGGCCTGAGTCCTTCCTCCTCCAGGAAGCATTCCTGTGCCCATTGTTCAGGTCTTGGAACTCCCACTTAGCATCACCCATTCTGTTCTCAAGCGTTCCCCAACTCCTTTCATGCCTCACCTCTGCTCTAGTTTACACACGGTGGCCTTGAAGGCAAGCTCTGTTCTCCTTTTGTGCCCTATCCCCACCCCAGCCCTGGGCAGGGTCTCTCTCTGTCTTCTGCTCCTCCCAAAGAGCCATTCCTTTTGATAATGTTCTCCCCAAAATGACATCCTCGCAGTGTTTACCTCTGAGTTCCTGAGCTTCACCATGCCTCATTTAAGGTATTGACTTTCCAATTCACAATAAATTATTCAGCAGTTCATTTTCAGCCCAAATCCTCTTTTCTTCAGCGCCCATTCTTCTCCGGCTGCCATCTCGGGGTAGTCTTTACATCTAATGACATGTTTACAATTGTGTTATGCCAGTCATTAAAGCACCATATTGTACTCAGGGATAAAAAATAAAAATAATAATAATAAGCATTACTTGGAATTTTCAGCAGAGAGAAAGGTCCAACAAGGGTGCTGCTCTACTTTTTATCAGGAACAAAGACTGTCTCCACTACAAAGGATCCACGTGCAGGAAGGTTTTGGTTCAAAGGCAGGGATTTTGCTGGAACTTCCAAACCTCCCTGAAAAGCAGTCCAGCAGCTGATGACCACAGCTGAATCTGATGCCCTCAACCCCAGGCTTGAGGATTTTCAGTCTCTGTGATATCAGGTTGATGTTAGGGGAAAAAAGTAAAGAAAAGGAAGGGAAAGGGAAGGGAGGGGAGGGGAGGGGACAAAAAAGAGAAGGAGAGGGGAGGAGAGGAGAGGAAAGAGAGGAGAGGGGAGAGAAAGGAAAGGGAGAGGAAGTTAAGGGAGGGGAGGGAAAGGAGGGAAGGGAAAGGAAAAAAGAAAGAAAAGCATAAATCCTCCCTGATCGAGGACATCTGAGAAAGCAAGCTCACAAGAAACAACACAGCCTGCTTTGCATTAGGATTGGGTTTTTAAGGTGGAGTCTTCCCATCCTGCTCAAAGGGCCACAGTGCAAAGAGAGCTAGCTCCCTTTCCTCCTGCTGCTCTCACCCCTGGCATGTTAGCTTTACTTATCCTTATGCAAACCCCAGATCTCCAAGGATCCCAGTTAGAGACCCAGCTCTCATATTTCCTGCCTAATGTGAGCTGTCTCAGACTACGAGTCATTTCTGTAGGTCCAGGGCCATCATACACATTAAGGTGAATTTCTATGGTCAGTAATGGGGAAAAGGGGTGAGGGAACTCACTGAGAGTCGTGGGAAGGGAAGGAGACTCCCCAGTGTCTTAGATGTTACTAACATCTGTAATTTTTCTTCATTTTCTTTGTAATTACCTGATCAGCTAAGCCTCAGCCTCATTTAGGCTGGTGATTACCTTCAAGGGATTGACCGTGAAAAGAGCAGGACTGAGGGGTGTGTCGTATGAGGCAAGTGACAGGACTTCCTTGGATCCTGTGAAAACTGAGCAGATGTCCCTGGTGTCACCACAAAAAAAGGTTAAAAACAATAACAAATAAAATGAGGATGGCAGCATGTGCAATAGTCGGAGGAAAAGAAGTGAAATTGGTTGACATGGTAGCCATTCTGCTCTGAAAAAAAAAAAAAAAAAGAAAAATCCTATATTTCTCTCCTTGTCTCTCTTTCTCTCACTAAACACTAAAAGGAGGCAAGCCCAAGAGGACAGGACTCCGTACCAGAAGCACCCACACTCTGTCTGGAGTAATCCTCCTTGGCAGGTACATTTGCCACCCTGCTCATCTCACCACCCTGGCAAAGCCGATTGAACAAGAGACAGACACCTCCTAGCCAGAGGTTAGGCCAATCAGATTCTTTCTCCCAGGACTTTGTGATTGAGGCACAATAGACTGAATCTGTTAGTAGTGGGGAGTAAAGGAGGAGAGTGTTGTACCCCTCTCATGTGTGAAAGGATGTATGGTCATCTGCTCGGGCACCATCATGAAACTAGCAGGTTCACATCAATGAAGTCTCTGAATAAATGAAATATACCCTTCAAGGGAAACTGTTTTTATTTTTCAAACATGTTAGTTGGAAATCTGAAAATATATATGAGATTTTCCTGCCTACTGAGCACAATGTAATGCTTTTCTGACTGGTTCATTTATTCAAAAATATTTGGAGGACCTCCTACAGGCCTAGAACTATGAATACAAAGTGGCAAAAAATAAGACATCTTCCCTCAAGGAGTTCCTAGTCTTGTAGGGAAGATACAAAAATATAAAATATAATCATAACCTTGATGGTGGTAGCTAATATCCATGGTTAGCTAGTACTTAATTTGCATTATCTTAATCTTCAGAGTAAAATTATGCAGAAAATATTATTATTACTATTATCATTATTATTATTCTCATTTCACAGAAGAAAAAACTGAGATTCAAGGAGTCCCAGTAATTTACAGCTGTTAAATAATGAAGCAGGGCCAATTCATACAATCTGTCTAGAACTTGAGCTATTAGCACTACATTTTACCATTTCCTCCAAGTAAACAAATAATTGCAGGCCGTATAATCAGGACAGACTAAAGTCAGGCACTGGTTAGGTATCAAAAGGAAAGACTGATCAGACAAGGAGGAGCAGGGTCTTCCTCAGTGGAAAAGGGAGACCGCCCAAACAGCATATGCAAAAGCACAGAGAGCCTACCCCGGAACCAAGGCTCGTGGCCTAACGCGGGAGCCGGGTCCTCCCACGGGAGTGGAGGGAAAGCCCAGAACAGACGAAGTACTGCGACTGAGCGTAGGCATGCAGCCCCGCCCTGGAGCCAAGGCTTGCAGCCATCCAGTGAGCAGGCTCCTCCATCAGGAGCGAGGCAAAAGACAGGAATCAGGCAGAGACCTGCAGCTGAGCAAAGGTGCTCATGCCTGCCCTCAGGGCTGAGGCTTGTGGCCCTGGCTCAGTGCATAACTCCACCTGTGGGGGCGGGGCAAAGGCCGAGGCCACTGAGGCTTGTACACCTTAGCACATGATCACAGCCCTTCCCATGAAGGAGAGGTGGAAACCATAGCAACAGCCCCAGTAGGCTGGCAACAGCAACGCCCATATCCCAACGCCCTAGGCAGCAGCAGCAGAGGGCAGCAGGGGCCTGAAGACAGACCACACCTAGGAAACTCAGAGGCCACACCCAGTGGATCCCAGTGACAAAAACCTTCTTTTACACAGACAAAATGAGAAAGCAGAGAAATGCAACACAAATGAATCAAGAGAAATCCTCAGGAAAGGACCTGAATGAGTCAGATATAACCAAATTACCAGATACAGAGTTTAAAATAATGATTGTTAGGATGCTCAAAGATCTTAGAACAACAATAGATGGTCATTATGAAAACCTAAATAAAGAAATAGCAAATATAAAAAAGGACATTGAAATAATAAAAAAGAATCAGTCGGAAATGACAAATACAATAACAGAAATGAACACAATGGAAGGAATTAAAAGCAGAATGGATGAAGCTGAGAATCAAATCAGCAAGATAGAGGATAAGATAAATGAAGGAACAGAAGCAGAGCAGAAAAAAAGAAAAGAGACTCAAAAAGTCTGAGGAAACTCTAAGAGAGCTCTGTGACAACATGAAGAGAAATAACATCTGCATCAGAGGGATTCCTGAAGAAGAAGAGAAAGAACAAGGAATAGAGACTTTGTTCAAACATATCATAGCAGAAAACTTCCCTAAATTAAGGCAGGAAAACGTCTCACAAATTCAAGAAGCACAGAGAACTCCATTAAAGAGAAACCCAAAGAAATCTACCCTAAGACAAATCATAATTAAAATACCAAAGCTAAGTGGTAAAGAGAAAATATTAAAAGCTGCTAGAGAAAAAAGGCTATCACCTACAAAGGAGTCCCCATAAGGATGACTTCTGACTTCTCAACAGAAACACTTGAGGCCAGAAGGGAATGGCAAGAAATATTCAAAGTAATCCAGAACAAGAACCTACAACCAAGACTACTTTATCCAGCAAGGCTATCATTTAAAATTGAAGGAGAAATAAAAAGCTTTCTAGACAAAAAAAAAAAAAAAAAAATTAAGGAATTCACTACAACCAAACCAATGCTGCAAGAAATGCTAAGAAGCCTGTTGTAAACATATCGAAGGGGAAAAATAATATGGCAAAAGAAGAATACAGTTTTAAAGAATAAAATGGCAATAAACAACTACATATCAATAATAACATTAAATGTAAATGGATTAAATGATCCAATCAAAAAACATAGGGTAGCTGTGTGGATAAGAAAACAGGACCCATACATATGCTGTCTACAAGAGCCACACCTTAAAACAAAAGATGCACATAGACTGAAGATAAAAGGTCGGAAAAAAATATTTCACACAAATGGAAATAGAAAAAGAGCTGGGGTAGCAATACTTATATCAGACAAAATGGACTTTAAAACAAAGGCTATAGTAAGAGATAAAGAAGGTCACCACATAATGATAAAGGGAGCAATCCAACAGGAAGATATAACTATTATAAATATCTACACACCTAATATAGGAGCACTTTAATATATAAAGCAGACTTTGATGGATTTAAAGGGTGAAATAAACAGCAATACTATAATAGTAGGGGATTTCAATACTCCACTAACATCACTAGACAGATCCTCAAGAAAGAAAATTAACAAAGAAACAGCAGACTTAAAGGGCATACTAGATTAACTTGATTTCATAGATATCTTCAGAACCTTTCACCCTAAAGCAGCAGAATATACATTCTTTTCAAGTGCTCATGGTATATTCTCTAGGATAGACCACATGTTAGGGCACAAAAGCGCTCTTAACAAATTTAAGAAGATTGAAATCATATCAAGCACTTTCTCTGATCACAATGGATGAAACTAGAAATCAACCACTACAGAAAAACTGAAAAATACTCAAACACTTGGAGACTAAATAGCATGTTATTAAATAATGAAGGGGTGAACAATGAGATCAAAGAAGAAATAAAAAAATTCCTAGAAACGAACAATAATGAGCATACATCAACTCAAAATTTATGGGACACAGCAAAAGCAGTCTTTAGAGGGAAGTTCATAGCATTACAGGCATAGCTTAAGAAGCTAGAAAAAGCTCAAATAAACAACTTGACCCTGCATCTAAAAGAACTAGAAAAAGAACAGCAAGTAAAGCCCAGAGGTAAGTAGAAGGAAGGAAATAATAAAGATCAGAGCAGAAATAAATGACATAGAGGCTAAAGAAACAATACAGAGGATCAATGAAACCAGGAGCTGGTTCTTTGAAAAGGTAAACAAGATCGATGAACCTTTAACTAAACTCACCAAGAAAAAAAAAGAGAGAGGACTCAAATAAATAAAATTAGAAATGAGAGTGGAGAAATAACAACTGACACAACATAAATACAAAATATTGTAAGGAAATACTATGAAGAACTCTATGCCAAAAAACTAGACAACCTAGATGAAATGGACAAATTCCTTGAAACATATAACCTTCCAAAAATTAATCTGGAAGAATCAGAAAACCTAAACAGATCGATTACAACAAATGAGATCAAAACAGATATCAAAAAACTCCCAAAAAAGAGAAGTCCTGGGCCTGATGGCTTCACAAGTGAATTTTCCAAATATTCAAAGAAGAACTAACTCCTATCCTTCTCAAGCTATTTCAAAAAATTCAAGAAGAAGGAAGACTTCCAAGCTCCTTTTATGAGGCGAGCAAAATTCTGATTCCAAAACCAGGCAAAGCCAACACAAAGAAAGAAAATTATAGGCCAATATCCCTGATGAATTTAGATGCTAAAATCCTCAACAAAATATTAGCAAACCGGATCCAGCAATATATGAAAATAATCATACACCATGACAAGTGGGATTTATTCTTTGGAGGCAAGGCTGGTACAATATTTGCAAATCAATCAATGTGATTCATCACATAAACAAAAGGATGATAATTTCAATAGATGCAGAGAAAGCATTTGATAAAATCTAGCACCCATTCATGATCAAAACTCTCAGCAAAGTGGGAATACAGAGAACATACTTCAACATGATAAAGGCCATCGATGACAAATTCACAGCCAACATCATATTTAATGGAGAAAAATTAAAAGCAATTCCCTCAAGATCAGGAAAAAGGCAGGGGTGCCCCCTTTCACCACTCTTATTCAACATAGTTCTGGAGGTCCTAGCCACAGCAATCAGACAAGAAAAAGAAATAAAAGGCATCCAAATTGGAAAAGAAGAAGTAAAATTATCATTATTTGCAGATAATATGATATTGTATATAGAAAACCCTAAAGTCTCAGTAAAAAAACTACTGGACCTCTGGCCAGGGCACACAGGAGAAGCACCCATTTGCTTCTCCACCCCTCCCCCTCTCCTTTCTCTCTGTCTCTCTCTTCCCCTCCCGCAGCAAGGCTCCATTGGAGCAAAGATGGCCCAGGTGCTGGGGATGGTTCCTTGGCCTCTGCCCCAGGCGCTAGAGTGGCTCTGGTCGTGGCAGAGCAACACCCCGGAGGGGCAGAGCATCGCCCCCTGGTAGGCAGAGCATCGCCCCCTGGTGGGCATGCCGGGTGGATCCCAGTCAGGTGCATGCAGGAGTCTGTCTGACTGTCTCTCCCGGTTTCTAGCTTCAGAAAAATACAAAAACAAAAACAAAAAAGAAAAGAAAAAAAAAACTACTGGACCTGATAAATAAATTCAGCAAGGTGGCAGGATATAAAATTAATACTCAGAAATCAGAGGAATTTTTATACACTAACAATAAACTGTCAGAAAGAGAAATTAAGGAAGTAATCCCCTTCACCATTGCAACCAAAAAAATAAAGTACCTAGGAATAAATTTAACCAGGGAAATTAAAGACTTGTACTCGGAAAATTATAAAACATTGATAAAAGAAATCAGGGAAGATACAGACAAGTGGAAGCATATACCATGCTCATGGTTAGGAAGAATAAACATCATTAAAATGTCTATATTACCCAAAGCAATTTATAAATTCAATGCAATATCAATTAAAATACCAATGACTTACTTCAAAGATATAGAACACATATTCCAAAAATTTATATGGAACCAAAAAAGAACACGAATAGCCTCAGCAATCTTGAAAAAGAAGAATAAAGTGGGAAGTATCGCACTTCCAAATATCAAATTATACTACAGGGCCATTGTACTCAAAACAGTCTAGTTCTGGCATAAGAACAGATATATAGATCAATGGAACAGAACAGAGAACCCAGAAATAAACCCACACCTTTATGGACAACTGATATTTGACAAAGGAGGTAAGAGCATACAATGGAGTAAAGACAGACTCTTCAACAAATGGTGTTGGGAAAATTGGACAGCTACCTGCAAAAAAATGAAACTAGACCACCAACTTACACCATGCACAAAAATAAACTCAAAATGGATAAAAGACTTAAATGTAAGCCATAAAACCATAAGCATCTTAGAAGAAAACATAGGCAGTAAGTTCTCTGACATCTCTCGCAGCAATGTATTTGCCAATTTATCTCCACGGGCAAGTGAAATAAAAGACAGGATAAACAAATAGGACTATATCAAACTAAAAAGTTTTTTCGCAGCTAAAGACAATAAGAACAGAATAAAAAGACAAACTACACAATGGGAGAACATATTGAACTATACGTCTGATAAGGTGTTAATAACCAAAATTTATAAAAAACTTGTAAAACTCAATACCAGGAAGACAAAAAATCCAATCAAAAAATGGGCAAAAGAAATGAATAGACACTTCTCCAAAGAGGACATACAGATGGCCAATAGGCATATGAAAAAATGCTCAACATCACTAATCATTAGAGAAATTAAAGTTAAAACCACAATGAGATATCACCTCACACCAGTCAGAATGGTGCTCATCAACAAAACAACACAGAATAAGTGCTGGAGAGGATGTGGAGAAAAGGGAACCCTCCTGCACTGCTGGTGGTAATGCAGACTGGTGCAGCCACTGTGGAAAACACTATGGAGATTCCTCAAAAAATTAAAAATTGAACTGCCTTTTGACCCAGCTATACCACTGTTAGGAATATACCCCAAGAACACCATAGCACTGTTTCAAAAGAAGAAATGCACCCCCATGTTTATGGCAGCATTGTTCACAATAGAGAAGATCTGGAAACAGCCCAAGTGTCCATCAGAGGACAAGTGGATTAAAAAGCTTTGGTAGATATATACAATGGAATACTACTCAGCCATAAGAAATGATGACATCGGATCATTTACAACATGAATGGACCTTGATAACATTATACTGAATGAAATAAGTAAATCAGAAAAAACTAAGAACTATATGATTCCATACATAGGTGGAACATAAAAATGAGACTCAGAGACATGGACAAGAGTGTAGGGGTTACGAGGAGGGGGGGAGGAGAGGGAGGGGGTAGGGGGAGGGGAGAGGCACAAAGAAAACCAGTTAGAAGGTGACGGAAGACAATTGGACTTTGGATGATGGAAATGCAGCATAATCATATTTCAAAATAACCTGGAGATGTTTTCTCTGAACATATATACCCTGATTTATCAATGTCAACCCATTAAAATTAATTTTAAAAAAAGGAGAAAAAAATTACAGAGATGGGAAGAGTGTTGAGCACCAGGAGAGCTGCAAACAGTTTCATGCATTTGGAGCACAGGTATGGGAAAATGGACAAGGATGCAAGTAGAGAGCAATGAAGTGTAGATACTGGAAGGTCCCAGATTTGGGGCAACCTCATATTATGCCTAACTTTCCTAGAGGAAATTAGGAAGCAATCAAAGAGTCAGGTAAAGGGGGGGAATGAGATAACATTTGTGTTTTAGAGAGATTTTCATACTGCATTGTACAGGGTAAGAATAATGAGAAAGTGGTTTTAAAGGTGGAGGAAGGCAGGAAGGAAGGGATACTCTTCCTACTGGGACTTTAGGAAATGGTGTGGGGGGATGGCGGTAGTCACAATAAATGCAGCCTCTGAGTCCAGAATGTTACATATCCTGCTGTATATGATGCCCAGCGAGAAATTCTAGAAAAAAGAGAACCTTGAGAGCTATCCTAAATGCTCTTTTCCATCCCCATTCCTCACCCCTCTCCCACCATGAACCTCTTAATAGCCTCAGAGTTCTGTGTCTTCCACTGCTTCTCTAACTCTAAGTGCAGGACTCACCATTTTTTTCTTCTGACTGCATGCTATTTGTCTTTGGATTCCTGGCACCTAACACTGTGTTTGGAACAGAATGGGTGATGGCTAATGTTTGTTGAATCCAATGGAACTGCTTAATCCTGTGGGATAAATACTCCGTGTCAACGCCCTTGACTTGAGTGAAATCAATTGATGACCTCTTCACTTATGATCTTTTTTTTATATATAAAAAAATTTTTATTTTAATGGGGTGACATCAATAAATCAGGGTACATATATTCAAAGAAAACATGTGCAGGTTATCTTTTCATTCAATTCTGTTGCATACCCATCACCCAAAGTCAGATTGTCCTCTGTCACCTTCTATCTAGTTTTCTTTGTACCCCTCCCCCTCCCATTCTCCCTTCTTCCCTCCCCCCACCCCCCGTAACCACCACACTCTTGTCCATGTCTCTTAGTCTCGTTTTTATGTCCCACCAATGTATGGAATCCTGCAGTTCTTGTTTTTTTCTGATTTACTTATTTCACTCCGTATAATGTTATCAAGATCCCATTATTTTGCTGTAAGTCATCCGATGTCATCATTTCTTATGGATGAATAGTATACCATGGTGTATATGTGCCACATCTTCTTTATCTAGTCTTCTATTTTTTTTTACAGTGATTAAAGCCTTTAAGCAAACTCTTGGCCAATACAGCAAGAATCTATAAAAGAGTAGTGTCCTTAACATGTTCACCAAGTCCAAGTTGGCACCAACACCATGCCAAATCCCTGAAAAATGCCACCCAACCACAGTTCAGTCTGTTAGGAGCTGTCACAAGGAGCAGGAGTCCAGGAAAAGTCCACATCCAGGAAAAGTCCTCATGGCACTGGAATTGTTGTCACCATTCTATACTTTGCAGCTCATGTCCAAGTCCCAATGACTGCTGCTTCTAGCTGGTAATGATTCAGGTAGACTGGAAAAGCCATCTGCAGCATGTGTGGATATGGAGCTTCTGTTCTCCTCTGCCTGGAGAGATGAGACCACGTTGCTTTTCCCTGGAGCTCTGTGACTGTGGCTTGGTAAAGAGAACCTTGGGATACACTAAGCTGGGTGACAAAGGTAGATTCATAATAGAAGTTGGCAAAAGGGGGAAAGAGAGGTCTAAATTAGGAGTAGGTCCCAGCCTGAAATATGAGTGGGGCATTGAGGTAGGAGGAATAAAGGAAACACTATATATTAAACAAAGCAGCAGAAAATAGGACTATCAACACCCACAACAGAGATCTTCGAGGGAAAAATAAAAACCTGACTATTCAGGCAAGACATAGTTAATTGGCCCTTGTGCTAATGAGATCAGTTTACCTGCTTCTTGGAAGAAATACCCTAGGCTCGTCCACAGTGTCGTAGATGGAGCTGACGGCCCTGGGCACCTTCAGCCTTCATTGGCAAACCCCAGCATTCTGGGCAAGTTAGGTCATAGGTGGCTGGAGCAGGGCTGGAAGAGACTGAACCCTCCCTTAGAGGAGCGAGGGGGAAGCCTGCCTTCCAGTGTTTCTGTTTCCTCACAGCAGAGGCATGTAAGTCTGGCAGGCTTTAGCTCAATGACCTTCCTTTCCACTATTGAAGCAGGACCCAGATGGCATCCTATGAGACCCCTTTGGGGCGTTGGAGCCTTTAAGGGCATATCCTAAAAGCTGGTAGTTCCCCTGATCTCTATTGGGCTTTTTCTGCCTCTTGGTATCTTAAAAGCCATGCTCAGAAGATCTCGTTGAGGGGTTTGAGGATCCCCATCTGCCTATATAAATCTTTTCCATATATCTGGAGCTATTTGGAAAAAGACAAAACAGTGTTATTAGCTAGATCAAATAAAGAAGGTAGTAGTTTGCAGGCAAAAAAGATTTGGTGTCTCCTGTTCATCAGCATTCAAAAGAAATTTAAATTTTTTTCAAAGTAAAAAGCATGATATGGTAGATCCGTAGGAGTTTCAGGATATGACTACCCCCTTTTAAATTTTTTTTAAATTGACCTTAAAATATTTGCTGGGCACACTTTAATAATACCTTAACTTTAAAGATTGTAAGCATGACAAAATACAGTAAATGCTTTTGCTCCATATGCAGGAGCATTTTCAGTTTAACCAGTTTAGGAAATCCAATAATAGAACAATGCATACAGACAATGAGCTATAACATGCTTAGCAGCCTCTCCTGTTCTGACAGAGGTTACTATAAATCCAGAATATGTATCCACTGTAACGTGGACATAGGCCTGTTTGCCAAATGAAGGTATATGAGTAACATCCATTTGCCAAAGTTGTCCTGGTAGGGGTCCTTGAGGGTTAACTCCAAATGAAGGGCAGATTGTAGTATAGGACCCCTTGGACAGGATTTCCCAATCTACCGTGCTGCTTCCCGAGAAAGTTGAAACTGTTTACACAGGGCTGCAGCGTTCTGGTGATGAATAGTATGAGACTGAATTGCTTGATCTGTCATGATTGCTCCAAATAATTTTCTTTTGGGTAGCTTGATCAACAAGGGCATTCCTAGGCCCTGGCCGGTTGGCTCAGTGGTAGAGCATCGGCCTGGTGTGCAGGATTCCCGGGTTCGATTCCCGGGCAGAGCACACAAAAGAAGAGCCCATCTGCCTCTCCACCCCTCCCCCTCTCCTTCCTCTCTGTCTCTCTCTTCCCCTCCTGCAGCCAAGGCTCTACCAGAGCAAAGCCACCCGGGGCGCTAAGGATAGCCCCGTGGCCTCTGCCTCAGGTGCTAGAATGGCTCTGGTTGCATCAGAGCAACACCCCAGATGGGCAGAGCATTCCCCCCGGTAGGCGTGCCGGGTGGATCCTGGTCGGGCGCATGTGGAAGTCTGTCTGACTGCCTCCCCATGTCCAACTTCAGAAAAATACAAAAATACAAAAAAAAAAAAGAAAAGAAAAGAAAAAAAAAGGGCATTCCCTTGTGCTAAAGCTCCAGGGAGTATGGAGTGAGCTCGAGTATGTCCTATAAAACATGGAGCTCTGTGTTGACATACAAGTCTTTGAAGAAGCAGGAACTGCTGAAATAGTTCATCAGCATTTGTCCCTAAGACAGCAGTCTTTATAGTGGAAACACCATAGGTAAATATTTGCTGTCTGTATATAGATTAAAGGGGGAATATGGCAAATGTTGAAAAGCCATGATAATGGCATATAATTCTAGACTTTGAGCTGATTTTAAGTTGACAGTTTCAGTATAAAGTTGTCCATTGATTTGCAAGAGCGATTTGCCATTTAGTGGAAGTTTCCCAGAGCCATTGTTGTTGATCCTTTGAAAAGAGGAACAACAATAATTTTGAGGCTCAAAACCTATAAACTGTAAGGGTCGCCTATGCCCCTTGATAATCCAGGAGGCAACAAGATCAAAATATGGAAGTGTATTCCATGGGCTATTAGATGGTTCAATGTGCCCAAGCTGTAGCTGCTCTTGTACCCATTGAGCAGCTGCCCTAAGTTTCTCCTGAGAAAGGGGCCATTGGTCTACCCATACAAGATTATCTGATTTCCAAGTAATTGGGTCTGCACAATGCATTATTGAGGTAGCAGGAGCTACCAAGGCCCCTATGCTAAATTATGATATCCTAATCCACACCTTCTGATATTGGGTGCCACTTCTATGGGGGTGAGAATTCCTCGCTGTTCTTTCCCTAGACCCTTGGAGGGCCAAAATCCCCGATCAAGCATCTGAGTACTGACTAAACCATTAGGACTGACAAGCAACACTCCCATATTTTACAAAACATCTCTACCTCACAAATTAATTGGCCATCCAGGGAGCACATAAGGCTCAAAAAATCCAGAATGACCTTCTTAATCTTTCCAATGTAGAAAACTAGAACTTTGTTGAGGGGATTTACTCTGCCCTATACCTTGTAATTCTGTGGCTGCTGCATAAGTGGGCCAGGAAGGAGGCCAGTGTAGCTTAGCAATAATGGATACATCAGCTCCAGTATCTAAAAGTCCTTTAAATTTATGCTCATGTATTGTTAGTTCCATTTCAGGGCGTTCCTGACCTATTTTTTTTTAATCCAATTGAAAAAATCAGAGGAGCCAAATCACCAATTTGCTTGGGGCTCCTTTTGCAGTATGTGGCCTGAGAAGCAGAATTAACATCCTTATACTATTCATCTGTCTGAATTAGCCGTGAGACACATTCTTTTTTTTCTTTTTTGATTAATTTTGATGGGATAACATTGATAATATTGTCTTCTGTCACCTTCTAACTGGTTTTCTTTGTGCCCCTCCCCTCCCCCAACCCCCTCCCTCTCCTCCCCCCACCCTGTAACCCCATCACTGTTGTCCACGTCTCTGAGTCTCATTTTTATGTCCCACCTATGTATGGAATCATATAGTTCTTAGTTCTTTCTGATTTACTTATTCCGCTCAGTATAATGTTATCAAGGTCCATCCATGTTGTTGTAAAAGATCTGATGTCATCATTTCTTATGGCTGAGTAGTATTCCATAGTATATATATACCAAAGCTTTTTAATCCACTCGTCCTCTGATGGACACTTGGGCTGTTTCCAGATCTTTGCTATTGTGAACAATGCTGCCATAAACATGGGGGGTGCATTTCTTCTTTTCAAACACTGCTATGGTGTTTTGGGGGTATATTCCTAACAGTGGTATAGCTGGGTCAAAAGGCAGTTTGATTTTTAATTTCTTGAGGAATCTCCATACTGTTTTCCACAGTGGCTGCACCAGTCTGCATTCCCACTAGCAGTTCCTGCACTAGAACCCTAGAAAAGGGTTCCCTTTTCTCCACATCCTCGCCAGCACTTATTCTGTGTTGTTTTTCACTTATGATCTTGACATGAGTATTTCTCCCAGGTCTCAGCAAAGTTGGTGAATTCTGCTTGGCTTTCTCAGCACATGAGAAATACCACATTTCATCATCAGTTGCTGTTCTCTTCAAAAACTCTTCATATTGCCCAGAATTCCCTGGGTAAACAGAGCAAATACCAGAATGCCTTTACTGCAGCTACTTGTCACTTGGAATGCAGAACAAAGCTTGATGAAAAATTTCCTCAAGTTCATACTTCATTTCAAAATGAGTCTTTATCTACTGTAACTCTTTGTCACCTCTCTCTCTCTCTCTCTCTCTCCCTCTCCAGGCTCTCACACTCACACACGTGCATGCACACACATACACACACACACACACACACACATGCACATGCTCACTCACTGTAATAGTCATTGGTAGTGTCCACCAAATATTTTCACTAGAAAATGCCTTCTGGGCTTGACCTGTGGTGGCGCAGTGGATAAAGCATCGACCTGGAAATGTTGAGGTTGCCGGTTCGAAACCCTGGGCTTGCTGGTCAAGGCACATATGGGAGTTGATGCTTCCAGCTCCTCCCCCCTTCTCTCTCTCTCTCTCTCTGTCTCTCTCTCTCTCTCTCTCTCTGTCTCTCCCTCTCCTCTCTAAAATGAATAAATAAAAAAAATTTTAAAAAAATAAAATAAAATGCCTTCTGGGAAAATGGTAGGATTGTAGTTCTTGGCCCATTTGTGGTTTGGTAAGGCTGTGTGACCTGAATGAAAGTGCTGTGTGTCACTTTCAGATCAGAGCACTTAATTTCCAATACTTAATTTCAAGAGTTGTTTCTTTTCTTCTACCATGACTACCAGCAATGTTTAATATGGTGGCTCCTCTGATTACTTGGATCCCAGAGTAAGGAGCAATGAGCCAAGCCTAAGCCCATTGATGGCAGACATCCAACATGAACAAAAAAAACCTTTCTTGGCCCTGGCCAGTTGACTCAGTGGGTAAAGTGTTGGTCTAGTGTATGGTCAACCCAGGTTTGATTCCCGGTCAAGGCACACAGGAGAAGCAGCCACCTGCTTCTCTCCCCTTCCCTCTTCCCATCCCACAGTCAGTGGCTCGATTGGTTCAAGCATCATCCCCAAGTGCTGAGAATAGCTCAGTTGGTCTGAGCATTGGCTTCAGGCACTAAAAATAGCTTCGCTGATCTTGCCAGTGGATCCCAGTTGGGCTCATGCAGTAATTTGTCTCACTATCTTCCCTCTTCTCACTTAAAAAAGATCTTTTAAAAAACCCTCTCTTGTACAGCTGATGTATTTTGAGGGTTATTTTTTACTGCACATTACCTAGTCTGTTCTGACTAATACACACACACACACACACACACACACACACACAGATACTTCACCAGAGCAACTCGGTGTTTATCTGTTTTAGATCTTAAACTTCTGCATAAGATTTTGTTTGACAAATATTTCCAGGAGTTTTTTTTTTTTGGTTTTTTTGTTTGTTTGGTTTTTTGTATTTTTCTGAAGCTGGAAACGGGGAGAGACAGTCAGACAGACTCCCGCATGCGCCCGACCGGGATCCACCCGGCAGGCCCACCAGGGGGCGATGCTCTGCCCACCAGGGGGCGATGCTCTGCCCCTCTGGGGCATCACTCTGTTGTGACCAGAGCCACTCTAGCGCCTGGGGCAGAGGCCAAGGAGCCATCCCCAGTGCCCGGGCCATCTTTGCTCCAATGGAGCCTTGGCTGCAGGAGGGGAAGAGAGAGACAGAGAGGAAGGAGAGGGGGAGGGGTGGAGAGGCAGATGGGCGCCTCTCCTGTGTGCCCTGGCCGGGAATCGAACCCGGGACTTCTGCACGCCAGGCCGACGCTCTACCACTGAGCAAACCGGCAAGGGCTGTCCAGGAGTTTTTTAGAGATTGAAAATTTTGGTGACGTCACGGAAATGGCGCCGTGAGCAGCGCGTCCGACAGCTCTCCCCTAAATCACAACAAATTTATCAACTAGAAACAGAAAAATTTATCCTCGGAGCATTCCAGAGTTCCACACAAACTGATAGCGAAAGGACTGTTATCACTTGAATCTGAGAGACGAGGGTGTGGAGGAATCTACCACAGGGACATTCTTTCAAACCGCAAGGAAGTGCGTCTGTGGTGAGTCAGCCCATATACTTGGGAACCGGGAGCCGCCGCGAGCAGCCGACGCAAGCCGCCACCGCGAGCCGCCGTGAGCCCCCGTGAGACGCCGCGAGCCGCCGCAGCGAGCCACCGCCGTGAACCGCCGCCGCGAGCGGCCACCACGAGCCGCCGCGAGCAGCCGCGCGTGCCCGGTCCGGTTGAGCACCGCTGACGTTCCCAGCGGCCCGCACACAGCGAGTGGGGGTCGCCCCATTCACGTGCGTGCCTTGGGCATTCCACGCGCCCAGGGCGCCCTGCTGGCCCGCACACCCAGGGGGCTCCATTATCCTGCGCCTGGTGCGGTCCAGCCGCCAGCAGCAGGGCGAGCGGGAGAGGCTTGGGAGATTCTCTCCGTGGGCGGGGCACCTCACCCAGCCATTCAAGCTAACAATCAAGCGTTGGGGGAGGGGCTCGCGAAGGAAGCCTAAAATACCTTCGGAAACACAGCTGCGACCCAATCACTGAAATTAGCTTAACCCATGAAATCTGCGCACCCTCGGTTCTAATTGATAAGATCTCTCTCAGTTCAGCGATCCAAGACAAGAGGCGTGATATTTTTTAGTGCCTCTCGCTAAAGGGGCGGGGGCAACTTCTGATTGATAGAGCCTCCATATTCAGGGATAAACACTAACAAGAAGGACTTGGCAGATAATAAGGTCTATACTACACTAGTCGTAAGCAGAGACTAGTGCCTCTTCTTCCCTGCAAAAACAGGCTACAAAGTGTGGAAAGCCTGGGTTGAGAGGTCCAACTAAATGATAGGCGCTGAACAGTCACCTTGACAACAATTGACTCCCACCCCCGCCTGATTACACTGGAGGCCCTGACTCTCAGAGCCTTTCCCAAAGCCTTGCACTGAGTGGGGATAGAGTGGGGATTTCCCAGCTCTTTGAGCCTCTTACTCCCCAGGCAGAAGCAGTTGCAGCCTTATAGCTGGATCACCAGCCTGCTAATTCAGAAAGGGGGGACTAGGAGAGAGAATCCAGGAAAGCAAACTCTCTCATCGTTGGACCCTGCAAACGCCAACAAGCCTTTACTTCCAGCAAGACTAAAGCCAATTATATGACATTGCCATAGAATCCCATCAACTGCAAATCCCTACCTAAGAGTGACACAGGGGCAGAGCCTGGGGTACAGAGTCACCGACCAGGAAGAGGAAGAGAAAAGAAAAAGGAAGAAGTTAACCTCTCAAAATCAAGAAAAACCCACAGACTTTACAACTTGATCCACTAATTTTTTTGTTGTTGTTGTTGATGTTTGTTTCTTCTATCTTTTTGCCTTTATTTCCTCCACCTCGGTCCTTCTATTCTCTGCCCATCTTATGCTTCCCCTTTCTTGAACTACACTACCCATGAGTGTTGCATTTTATTTTTCTTCTTCATCCTCACCCTCCTTTAAGGTTATACTCCAAAACACTTAACTCTCACTCTCTCCTCTTTTGTTTTTTTTTTTTTTTTGTCTTGCTTTATTTTGTTTTTTTCTCTTCCTATTTTATTTCTTCCTTCGTTTTTCTCTTTTTCTTATTTTTTCCTTTCTATTCGTTTTTTCTTTTCTCATTTTACTTTCCTCCCATATAATACTCAATCACGAACAAATTAGTTAATTTGGGACTCAAGGCTTTTTTTTGGCTTTATTTCTCTTTTTTGCTTTTGTTTTTATTTTTTTTTCTTGTTTGTTTATTTTTGTGGCATTTTGGGTCCTCCCAACCCAAGGTCTCCATTGTATTTAGTCTTCGCTCCACTTAATACAACAGATTTTTACTTATTATTTTTATTTTTTCTTCTTTATTATTCTTTTTTGGTCCTTTTTTCTGGTTCCCTCTTATCCCTCTCATTATATCTCTTAGTTGACCAACACTTACAAGCAAATCATCTTATGCTTGTCTAAGATTTTCTTCCTTTTTTTTTTTTTTTTTTCGCATTTAGTAGGTCCCTACTCCCTTTTTTTTGCCCCTTGAACTCTTCACCCCAAATCAGGCCCTACATTATAGGCACAATATTTCCCTGAGGAGGGGAGAGGAGGGAAAGAGAAGAGAGAAAAAAAGGGGGAAATAATAAATTATTACTGTTTTTTTTTGTGGGGTGTTTTACCTTTTTTTTTTTTTTTTTTTTTTTTTTTTTTTTTACTTTTTACTCTTTATTAATTCTAATTAGTGCTATCAATAAGACCACCCTCAGATGCCAATAAGAAAGAGGAAATCGAATATTATGGATACAAAAGAAAGAGAGGTAACACAAATAGATGTGGAAAAATCTATGGAGAAAAGACTTCACATATTGGAAGCCTTGGAGCTAAATGACAGAGAATTTAAAATAGAAATCTTAAAAATACTCAGAGATATACAAGAAAACACAGAAAGGCAATATAGGGAGATCAGAAAACAACTCAATGAACACAAAGAATATATTACCAAGGAAATTGAAACTATAAAAACAAATCAAACAGAAATGAAAAACTCAATTCACGAGCTGAAAAACGAGATAACAAGCTTAGCTAACAAAACAGCCCAGATTGAAGATAGGATTAGTGAAATAGAAGACAAACAACTTGAGGCACAACAGAGAGAAGAAGAAAGAGACTCAAAAATAATAAAAAACGAGAAAGCCCTACAGGAATTGTCTGACTCCATCAGAAAGAATAACATAAGAATAATAGGTATATCAGAGGGAGAAGAGAAAGAAAATGGAATGGAGAATATACTCAAACAAATAATAGACGAGAACTTCCCAAGCCTGTGGAAGGAACTAAAGCCTCAAATTCAAGAAGCAAACAGAACACCAAGTTTTCTTAACCCCAACAAACCCACTCCAAGGCACATCATAATAAAGATGACACAAACCAATGACAAAGAAAAAATTCTCAAGGCAGCCAGGGAAAAGAAGAGTACAACATATAAAGGAAGGCCTATTAGATTATCATCAGATTTCTCAGCAGAAACTCTACAAGCTAGAAGAGAGTGGACCCCAATATTTAAAGCCCTGAAAGAGAGGAACTTTCAGCCAAGAATACTATACCCATCAAAGCTATCCTTCAAGTATGAAGGAGATATAAAAACATTCACAAATACAGAAAAGATGAGAGAATTTATCAACAGAAAGCCCCCACTCCAGGAAATACTAAAGGGGGTTTTCCAACCAGATTCAAAGAACAAAAGAAAACAACACCACAAGTAACAGCTCCACTAAGAACACAATAAAACCAAACTTAAACTGTGACAACAAAGGAAAAAAAGGGGGGAGAGGATGGAGATTAACAGTAGCAAAGGATGATGAAGTGCAGAAATACTTATAAAATAGGGTACTACAATGAATATGGTAGGTACCCTTTTCATTACTTAATGGTAACCACCCTTAAAAAAACCACCACAAAAACACTTGACTTAAAAAAGGTAGCAACAGAGGAAAGAAGTATGGAACACAAACAAACAAAAACAAATGATAGAAAAACAAAAGAGAGGAATCAAACTAGATACAAAACTAACAGAAAGCAATTTATAAAATGGCAGTAGGGAACCCACAAGTGTCAATAATTACACTAAATGTAAATGGATTAAACTTACCAATAAAAAGACACAGAGTAGCAGAATGGATTAAAAAAGAAAATCCAACTATATGCTGCCTACAAGAAACACATCTAAGCAACAAGGATAAAAACAAATTCAAAGTGAAAGGCTGGAAAACAATACTCCAAGCAAACAACACCCAAAAAAAAGCAGGCGTAGCAATACTCATATCTAATAATGCTGACTACAAGACAGAAAAAGTACTCAGAGACAAAAATGGTCATTTCATAATGATTAAGGGGAAGTTGAATCAAGAAGACTAACAATCCTTAATATATATGCACCAAACCAAGGAGCACCAAAATATATAAGACAGCTACTTATTGACCTTAAAACAAAAACTAACAAAAATACAATTATACTTGGAGACCTCAATACACCGCTGACGGCTCTAGATCGGTCATCCAAACAGAGAATCAATAAAGATATAGTGGCCTTAAACGAAATACTAGAACACCTGGATATGATAGACATCTACAGGACACTTCATCCCAAAGCGACAGAGTGTACATGGAACATTCTCAAGAATTGACCATATGTTGGGCCACAAAGACAATATCAGCAAATTTAGAAAAATTGAAATTGTACCAAGCATATTTTCTGATCATAAAGCCTTGAAACTAGAATTCAACTGCAAAAAAGAGGGGGAAAAACCCACAAAAATGTGGAAACTAAACAACATACTTCTAAAAAATGAATGGGTCAAAGAAGAAATAAGCGCAGAGATCAAAAGATATATACAGACAAATGAAAATGAAAATACGACATATCAGAATCTCTGGGATGCAGCAAAAGCAGTAATAAGAGGAAAGTTCATATCACTTCAGGCCTATATGAACAAACAAGAGAGAGCCGAAGTAAACCACTTAACTTCACACCTTAAGGAACTAGAAAAAGAAGAACAAAGACAACCCAAAACCAGCCGAAGAAAGGAGATAATAAAAATCAGAGCAGAAATAAATGAAATAGAGGACAGAAAAACTATAGAAAAAATCAATAAAACAAGGAGCTGGTTCTCTGAAAAGATCAACAAAATTGACAAACCCTTGGCAAGACTCACCAAGGAAAAAAGACACAGGACTCAAATAAATAAAATCTAAAATGAAAGAGGAGAGATCACCACAGACATCATAGATATACAAAGAATTATTGTAGAATACTATAAAAAATTATATGCCACCAAATACAACAATCTAGAAGAAATGGATAAATTCCTAGAACAATACAACCTTCCTAGACTGAGTCATGAAGAAGCAGAAAGCCTAAACAGACCAATCAGCAGGGAGGAAATAGAAAAAACTATTAAAAATCTCCCCAAAAATAAAAGTCCAGGCCCAGACGGTTATACTAGTGAATTCTATCAAACATTCAAAGAAGACTTGGTTCCTATTCTACTCAAAGTCTTCCAAAAAATTGAAGAAGAAGCAATACTTCCAAACACATTTTATGAGGCCAACATAACCTTCATACCAAAACCAGGCAAGGATGGCACAAAGAAAGAAAACTACAGACCAATATCTCTAATGAATACAGATGCTAAAATACTAAACAAAATACTGGCAAACCGAATACAACAACATATTAAAAAAATAATACATCATGATCAAGTGGGATTCATCCCAGAATCTCAAGGATGGTTCAACATACGCAAAACGGTTAACGTAATACACCATATCAACAAAACAAAGAACAAAAACTACATGATCTTATCAATAGATGCAGAAAAGGCTTTTGATAAAATACAACACAATTTTATGTTTAAGACTCTCAACAAAATGGGTATAGAAGCAAAATATCTCAACATGATAAAGGCCATATATGATAAACCATCAGCCAACATCCTATTAAATGGCATAAAACTGAGGACTTTCTACCTTAAATCAGGAACAAGACAGGGTTGTCCACTCTCTCCACTCTTATTCAACGTGGTGCTAGAAGTTCTGGCCAGAGCAATCAGACAAGACAAAGAAATAAAAGGCATCCATATCGGAAAAGAAGAAGTAAAGCTATCACTTTTTGCTGATGATATGATCCTATACATCGAAAACCCGAAGGACTCCACAAAAAGATTATTAGAAACAATAAACCAATACAGTAAGGTCGCAGGATACAAAATTAACATACAAAAGTCCATAGCCTTTCTATATGCCAACAATGAAATATTAGAAAACAAACTCAAAAAAATAATCCCCTTCACGATTGCAACAAAAAAAATAAAATACCTAGGAATAAACATAACAAAGAACGTAAAGGACTTATATAATGAAAATTACAAAGCATTGTTAAGGGAAATCGAAAAAGATACAATGAGATGGAAAAATATTCCTTGTTTTTGGATAGGAAGAATAAATATAATCAAAATGGCCATATTACCCAAAGCAATATACAAATTTAATGCAATTCCCATCAAAATCCCTATGAGATTTTTTAAAGAAATGGAACAAAAAATCATTAGATTTATATGGAACTATAAAAAACCCCGAATAGCCAAAACAATCCTAAGGAAAAAGAATGAAGCTGGGGGCATTACAATACCTGACTTTAAACTATATTATAAGGCCACGATAATCAAAACAGCATGGTATTGGCAAAAAAATAGACACTCAGACCAATGGAACAGAATAGAAAGCCCAGAAATAAAACCACATATATATGGTCAAATAATCTTTGATAAAGGGGCCAACAACACACAATGGAGAAAAGAAAGCCTCTTCAACAAATGATGTTGGGAAAACTGGAAAGCCACATGCAAAAGAATGAAACTCGACTACAGCCTGTCCCCGTGTACTAAAATTAATTCCAAATGGATCAAAGACCTAAATATAAGACCTGAAACAATAAAGTACATAGAAGAAGACATAGGTACTAAAATCATGGACCTGGGTTTTAAAGAACATTTTATGAACTTGACTCCAATGGCAAGAGAAGTGAAGGCAAAGATAAATGAATGGGACTACATCAGAATTAAAAGTTTTTGCTCAGCAAGAGAAACTGATATCAAAATAAACAGACAGCCAACTATATGGGAACTGATATTTTCAAACGACAGCTCAGATAAGGGCCTAATATCCAAAGTTTACAAAGAACTCATAAAACTCAACAACAAACAAACAAACAATCCAATAAAAAAATGGAAAGAGGACATGAACAGACACTTCTCCCAGGAAGAGATACAAATGGCCAACAGATATATGAAAAGATGCTCAGCTTCATTAGTTATTAGAGAAATGCAAATCAAAACTACAATGAGATACCACCTCACTCCTGTTAGATTAGCTATTATCAACAAGACGGGTAATAGCAAATGTTGGAGAGGCTGTGGAGAAAAAGGAACCCTCATTCACTGTTGGTGGGAATGTAAAGTAGTACAACCATTATGGAGGAAAGTATGGTGGTTCCTCAAAAAACTGCAAATAGAACTACCTTATGACCCAGCAATCCCTCTACTGGGTATATACCCCAAAACCTCAGAAACATTGATACGTGAAGACACATGTAGCCCCATGTTCATAGCAGCACTGTTCACAGTGGCCAAGACATGGAAACAACCAAAAAGCCCTTCAATAGAAGACTGGATAAAGAAGATGTGGCACATATACACTATGGAATACTACTCAGCCATAAGAAATGATGACATCAGATCATTTACAGCAAAATGGTGGGATCTTGATAACATTATAAGGAGTGAAATAAGTAAATCAGAAAAAAACAAGAACTACATGATTCCATACATTGGTGGAACATAAAAATGAGACTAAGAGACATGGACAAGAGTGTGGTGGTTACCAAGGGTGGGGGGGGAGGGAGGACATGGGAGGGAGGGAGGGAGGGAGAGAGTTAAGGGGAGGGGGAGGGGCACAGAGAACTGGATAGAGGGTGACGGAGGACAATCTGACTTTGGGCGAGGGGTTTGCAACATAATTTGATGACAAAATAACCTAGACATGTTTTCTTTGAATATATGTACCCTGATTTATTAATGTCATCCCATTACCATTAATAAAAATTTATTAAAAAAAATAATAATAAAATTTGATTTCTGAAGACCTTTTCAATCAAAAATCTATGATGCTATACAGATCCTCCCAACACTTCAGCTATCTTTCTTTACCTATTTTGACTTCATTGCATTTCTATAGACTTTCTTAATTTAATTTGATAGGCATTTCCAATGGAGATTTACTTTTACATAAAATTTTGTCTATTTTTGGATCTCAAAATGGTGACCCATTTTTTCTTCATCACACGTACTTTTACTTATCACAGCCTTCAAAAAAGACTTACCTGACAAAGTTGACAGCTCCTCTCTGACAAGGTGAGACTTGTTGCAAGTTATCCCCACACTGTCTCTGTTTCCCTGGGATACCAATAAAATGTGTCTTCATATTAAAGTCACAGCTAGTCTGAGTATTTTAGTCAACTGGTATCCCCTACTGTACCTGGTCAGAGTTCTATTCAAATAAGGTTTCCAGTAAATTCATTGATGATTTCTTTGGAAATAGTGGATACATGTAATATCAATGTTTCTTTGAAAGTCTAGTGACTTAAGGAACTTCTCATTTTCAAGGTCCACCTATACCAGAAGGGTCCTTTTACTGCTACATGAGAGCCCACCTAGAATCTCTTTGAGATAGAGTAAATCCGTAATCATCAAATTTTGTTCTACCTAATCATCAATCTTATAATCTTCCCCAATTCAGCTTGTCTAGGGTGGTGGCTTGGAACCCATATTTTTCATAAGGTGACAACTCTGAGGCAGGTCATCACAGAACCACAATTTGAGAAATTCTAGACTTGATATTTAAACTTTTAAACTCTAGTAATCTATGGTTAATTTCAAATTTCAGGTATGCAAGAGATTTAAAAATGGTCAGCTGAAAGTACCATGGGTAAAGCTCTGATCATTTCTAAATAGTCTTCCCTTAGTGGTGGATCCGAGGCATGGGAATGAAGGAACTAGGACTTCGCCTCATCAGTAAGGGCTCTAAAGAAGACTGCAGGGAGAGTTTCTTAACTGACAGCACCAGTGAAGCCAAAGCAGTGCCCAGGAGTGCTGAGGACCAATGGTGGGTGAATCAAGAACCTGAAAGGGTTGCCAAGCCAAGGTGAAAAAAGGGGTCAAAAGTAGAGTCTGAAAGTACAGCATAAGGGCAGAGAAATGAGAAGGTGAACATATAAGTGGTAGGTCTTGGCAGTTAGCTAGAGCAGAGATCTGGGTGAGTCCTAGGGGTAGACTCAGTGGCCTGGATGTCACGTTACCACTTGTAGGGAACTAAGGCAAACCAACAGGATGTACTTGGCACAGTGATCCCTAGATTCAATGAAAATTGAGTTAGGCTTTAATCCAAAGTGGTCAGGAGTGGGAAAAGTCATAGGATGAATGTAATCCATGTCCCAGGGAGAACCAAGAGGTTCTTTATATCCAATACATCTGAATGTTAAGTTCAAAGGTTAAGTCAATGGGGTTAGAAATAGGAGGCAAAGCTATAGAAACCAGAGTGGAGTACAGAATAAACCACAGCAGGAGTGAAGAGGGATGTCAAGGCCAATTGCCCTCTGCAGCTATGAGACTGGTCTCTCACCTTTATTGGCTCTGTGTGGTATGAGGTGTGTGGCCAGTTCTGAACACGAATCAAGCAGACACTGACCTGTCCCTGTTGGATCACAGAGGGGATGGGGCCCTTGTACCCAAGACCTCTTTTTACAGCCAGAACTCAGCCAAGGTCTGTTTATCCACCTTGGCAATAGGAGCTGAATAACAGACACCAAGTGTAGCACAGAGGCATTAAAGTAGAGAGTTGGGATTATTTGGGCTATGCAACTCACTAGGCTGATGTTTGGCAAACAAGCACAGCCTAATACAGAAACAAAAGATTCTGAGAACAAGGAAGAACAGCATTCCCTCTTTCCTCATCTTCTTTTTCCTCCCATTACAGAAGGCCTTTGCTAAAACAATGGCCCATGGCCCAGTAATTCCACTGAGGCTGTGTTAATTGTTTCTCATCACAAATTTGGGCACATCCTTCCCCCCATTAAAAATTCTTTGTGCTCAAAGAGAAAATAGTTTAGTGCTCATTATAGTTTTGCTTTCCAGTCAGTTAATGGAATGTGGTAAGTAATGGAGGGAGAAGGCAGACCTGAACTTAAAGACTGGGAAATTGATTTTATTCTCAGTTATGACATTTACTAACCACGTGACCTTAGGCGGATTGCTTCTTCTCTTTAAACTTTTGTTTCCTTGTTTGCAAAAATGAGGTTATTGAACTTCCATGTTTCTAAATGTCCTTCCAACTTAAACATTCTCTGATACTCATGATTCAGTAAGTCTGGATGGTACTTCCTTCCTACCTAACAAAAAGGCTTAGGAAAATGAATTTGACTCTCCTTGCACAAATGAACACTTAATTGTTGGATAAATGGATGGAGGGATCGATGAATGAGGGACATCCCATAACACATATTGTGGAGCATCTCCAACGAAAGAGTTACCACACCAAAGTGAAGAGGAAGACCTAGAGCAGGTGATACAAGTAAGTCTTAAAGTTAAGATAATGGGGAGGTAGACCCATGAGTAGTCAATCCAGATCCACTTTGACCCCCACAGACGCTGGGTCTTAGAATCACAAATACAGACTATCAGAAAGAATCCAAAGGTTTGCCATGTTAAATCAACCCATTTGACAGGTAGGGAAGGTGGGGAAACTAAGACTAGGAGAAGTGACTTGCCTACCGCCCCAGAGCTAGCTAGCAACCAAGAGCTAGAACTAACTCTTCTGCTCTCTCCCCGGTGCTTTTCCTCTGTTCTGTGCTGCCTCACGTTTCCCATGAGAAAAACTAAAATGAAGCTGAAGCTTTAGGCAAAGGCCCAGAGTTAATGACCCAACATAACTCAGATGGCAATCTAATACTGAAGCAAAAGCTTTGCAAAATGTTTCAAGAGAAGCCCTATACCCCTTATCTGGACCTGTACTTTAGAACCCTCCCCTCACCCAATTGCAACTGAAAAAAGGATGGAGAAGTGGACTCTGCAAAATGCATATCCCATAAAAGGAGATGATCAGAAACAAAGAGCTAATTATATGGGTTTTTCTGGGAATAATTCCAGAGATTTGGGTTTACTGAGAACACTCATGAGCAGCAGCAAAAGTTAGAGCCTCCTCCTTCCCCCAGAGCCATGAAAACCCCCTTACCATCCAGCCAGGAGTTTTGCCAAATAACTTCCTCTTGAGGCATTCAAACTCTCAGGACCTCAGTTTTCCCTTCTATACAACAGAGAAGGACAAAGGCTGTGGTAATCGAATGAGGCCCATGGATATCCAAGCACCAAATTTATCTGCTCCAAACTCTGTGTTTATCAGATTGGCTCTACTTAAGAATCTCTTGTGGCTTCCTGTGTTTATTATTGTCCCTGCAACATTGCTTATCCCATTTCCTTGCCTAATATAAAGTGTTCTTTGATCACTCACTCAAGCTCAGAGGAGTGGTTTCCTCTTGGTCTCTGAATTTATGGTTTATAATGCTCATTTGATGCCTGGATTAATGATGCCTAAAATTACAACATTATTGCTTTTTCCAGTGAAAGATTTCTTATCTGCAGTAAGCAGGAAAAAAAAATAGGTCCTCAAAGATGTCTACATCCTAATCCCCAGAACCTGTGCCTATGTTATGTTACATAAAAGGGAGAATTAGTTTACAGATGGAATTAAGGTTGCTAATCAGTTGACCTCAAAGAGAATTTCCTTGGTTATCCAGGTGAGCCCAATGTGATCATAAGTTTCCTTAAATAAGGAAGGGTGAGGAAGAAGAGCCAAAACTGGAGAGATAGCATTATAAGAATGACTCAACAGCCATTGCTACGTTTGAAAATGTATGAGATCACAAGTCAAGGAATGCCAGAGGCCTCTAGAAGCTGGGAAAAGGAAAGAAACGGATTCTCCCCTATATCCTCCAGAAGAAACACAGCCTTCCTTGCCAACACTTTGGTTTTAGCCCAGAGGAACTCATTTTAAGATTCTGACCTCCAGAACTGCAAGCCACTATATTTGTGGTAATCTGTTACAGTAGTAATTTAAGATTTACATATTGCCTATTACACCCTATCAGGCATCCCCAAACTACGGCCTGCGGGCCACATGCGGCTCCCTGAGGCCATTTATGCGACCCCCGCTGCACTTCCAGAAGGGGCACCTCTTTCATTGGTGGTCAGTGAGAGGAGCACTGTATGTGGCGGCCCTCCAACGGTCTGAGGGACAGTGAATTGGCCCCTGTGTAAAAAGTTTGGGGACCCCTGCTATGTTAAACTGTTGGATATCACAGACTATGATCAATATTTTTCTTCTGGCTACCAAATAGTACTAGACACAATTTAAGCAACCAGTGTATTTTTAAGTGAACAAATGAATGCATTATTTGGTATGAAAAAAAAAAAACAAAACAGAACAACTGGGAATCAACAATCAAGCAAATGACAGACCCAGATTCTACAAACTCTTGAAAGCAGATTCAGTTTTCTGGGTATAACATAATACAATTTCTAGGATATTTTTATGTGGGCGACACCCAAATCTTGTGTTGTTATTAATTTTCTGAGACACCATAATACTCTGGAAACAACTTTGGACTTGAAGTCAGAAGACTTGGGACAGAGTCTTGCCTCTGAAACATATTAGCTGTCTGACCTTAGCCAAAATGTATAACTGACCTCAGTTACCTCATCTATCAGAGAAAGACACTGTTCATATCCTGAGAACTTCCCAGGGCTGTAGTGATGATCACATGAGCCAATGCACAGGAAAAGGCTATGGAAACTATAAAATAATGTGTGAATGAGAGGGGCTGTCACTTACCATCTTTCTCTTTGGACTAATTTTTAACTAATAATTATTTTCTTGGTCCCTCTGCTGAGCTCACACTACATAAAGCCTTGTGGAGGAAATGTAAGAAATTAAAATTTTGGAAGAGTTTATAGTCCAAAGGAGGGACTAGGGTGAAATGAGTCAAGTCATTCAGTTCCTACACTGGTCTGGGAGCCCAGTGCCTTCCGTCACTGGCTTGGACGCAGGCACTGAGAGACAAGGTACTGCTAAGAATGGGGCAAGGGGCCCTGGCCGGTTGGCTCAGTGGTAGAGCGTCGGCCTGGCGTGCAGGGGACCCGGGTTCGATTCCCGGCCAGGGCACATAGGAGAAGCGCCCATTTGCTTCTCCACCCCCCCTCCTCTCTGTCTCTCTCTTCCCCTCCCGCAGCCAAGGCTCCATTGGAGCAAAGATGGCCCGGGCGCTGGGGATGGCTCCTCGGCCTCTGCCCCAGGCGCTAGAGTGGCTCTGGTCACGGCAGAGCAACGCCCCGGAGGGGCAGAGCATCGCCCCCTGGTGGGCAGAGCGGCGCCCCTGGTGGGCGTGCCGGGTGGATCCCGGTCGGGCGCATGCAGGAGTCTGTCTGACTGTCTCTTCCCGTTTCCAGCTTCAGAAAAATACAAGAAAAAAAAAAAAGAATGGGGCAAGGATTCTGCTACTACAGGTCACAGTTCAGTGAGCCAAAGATCAGAGTTAACTGACTAGAGAGGGGTCTTTCATTTGGGGGAAACCATGTTGCAGGTAGCTGGTCCAACCTAGAAACAGAACACTTGTGAAACAGCTCCTACCTGCTGGGAAATCCTTGCAAGCTCCTGCCTCATCCTATGGGATCTCATACACTTGTGGTCCATTGCAGATGGAATTTGGGAGAAGCAGAAGCCTTGGGCACATCCAGGCACAATCCCTGGAAGATGTCTGGCCCTAAGGACTAATGCCTTGAACTTTTCAATGGAGATTTCACTTCCTCGGGGAGTTAAGTCTTCTAGACTGTCAGCAGCGTCTGCCTTGGCCAAAGAACTAAAGTTAAAGAAGCTTCTGGTATGGCTTCTTACCCTTCAAACAAAAGTGCTCTAGACTCCCCCCCCCACACACACACACACACTTATGAGTCCAAAACATTCACAGTCCTATCACTCTATAAATAAACTCATTAATAAAGAAAAAGATGAAAACATATGACACAAACATCTTCATCTCCCTTCCCATTAGCTTTGAATTCTCTCTACAGCTCTTCTTAGCTTCAGAAATGTGGGATAAAAATGTCCCTCTAACTATTTAAATCTAATTCCTTGCTTGTGCTTTTGATTCTACACTAATCCATAAATGCAAAAGGAGAATAAAATGCTACAGGCAGAGAAAAAAGTGTTCACTGTAGCAATATCAATGAAAATTATATGTTAAAATTCTGGTTAAAGATGGCAATTTACTAGCATGTATTATTTCTTCTTCATTTTCTTCTCCTACTAAGATGATAGGAAGAATAATTCTTAAAAACTACACAGTGAATGAGACAGGGGACATCAGCATTGAACAGGCTCTATAAATTTTTAAAAGACTGAAAGTTGTTGGAAGAATAGTTACTGATTTTGAAAGATAAAAAGATCCAGAGCAGGGGCATGAAAAACCAACACTTTATTCCATAAAACCTTGGAAAGCCGATGAATTCAGCAGAGCCAGTACACCTAGATGAAGATATCTGATACCCAGCCCACTCACTTCTTCCCCAGGCAAGAAGAGCTGAGTTTCCTCTTCTGGAAAAATTAACATGAGAAGCTCAGGGTTCCAAGACACCGCAAATATGGAGGACAAGAGTAACGACAAAGAGATTAACTGAAAGTCTATAAAATGAAGTGGTGGGATTAAGTCCTTTTCCCCACCATCCAGATTGCTACAGGCAGCATGCTTATTATCAAGTACTTCCCTGATGACTTTTGGAGGTCGTTCTTCACTGGCATTTGGGGAGCAACAGGAAAATGACCAACCACTTCTTCAAGTACCATGAAGTGAAGCCCACCAGTTGAAAAGCATCACCACCATCCACTCCCCAACATATTCTCACTTGAACAAACACATTAACATTTTTTTGACTTATTCTTAAATATGAACAAACAACGAAGATTCACCAAATAATTGAGAAAACCTCTAACATGAAAGTGAGAAATCAAATCAAACAGAAAAAAAACCCTACCTTATGTAACAGAGATATGCAAAGCAGAAGAAAAGATTTCCCCTGATTGCTACCCCTCAGTTATATACAAAAAACCACATACACTAAACAGTAGGAAATCAAGACAGAAAGAACTCAGAGATTAGGGAAAAGCTTTTTATTTATTTTATTTATTTTTATTTTTTTTAGAGAGGAGAGAGAGAGAGGGAGAGAGAAGGGGGAGGAGCTGGAAGCATCAACTCCCATATGTGCCTTAACCAGGCAAGCCCAGGGTTTCGAACCGGCGACCTCAGCATTTCCAGGTCGACGCTTTATCCACTGTGCCACCACAGGTCAGGCCTAGGGAAAAGCTTTTTAGAAATGAACATATATGGTTGCCAAAGTTAAAAACTTGAATAGAATGCCTGGAAAATAAAATAAAAAAAAAATCTGAAGAAAAAGAGAACAAACACCAAGAGATGACCAATGAGTAGGGGGAAAAATTAAATAGAAAATAAATCCAAGAACTGTATAATACAAACTATAAGAGCTACAGGAAGAAAGAATAGAGAAAACAATGAGCAGGGAGTGGGAGGGTATTATTACTTTCTCAATGACAAGTCTCAAGATTGAAAGGACCCACAGGCTATCTAGCACAATAAATGAAAGAACAACCACATTAAAAGTTCATGAACATGAAATTTCAAGGACCAGGGAATAAAAAGAATATTATAAGATAGTCTTTCTTTCTTTTTTAATTTCAAAGAAGGAATAAGAATTATGAGGCTTCAGACTCTTCCTTAGAAACACTGGATAGCAGTAGACAATGAACCAAGGCTGTCAAATTTCTATGGGAAACTTTTTAACTTAAAACTTAAATGCAGCCAAATTACCCAACAAATTGAGCAGTAGAACAAAGAGTTCACGCATTTCATAACCTGCAAGATATTTACATGTAGTAGGAAGCTACCTGAGAATATACTCCAGCAAAAGAGAGGAAGGGAACTAAGAAGATCATGACAGGAAATAGGTAGCAAAGGATACAAGTTAGAAAAACGGTGTTGGTAGACCCCAGGGTATTATACATATAACTTCCCAGCATCACCAAGGACTCCAATAGAAAGAGAGGGGCACTCCATATAATATCTTTAAAAATACAGCATTTGAAAAAAGATGAACACATGAATAGAAAAATATGCATATATTTTTTAATTAAGCAATTGTAAATTTAGGAATAATAAAAACCTGATGTTTGGTTTCTTTGGAGTTTTTTGTTTGCTTTTTGGGTTTTCTTGCACAGCAAAAGCAAAGATCAACAAAATGAAAATACAACCCACTGAATGGGAGAACAAAGTCACCAATGACTTCGTTCAATGACTTTGACAAGGGGTTAATATCCAAAATTTATTTTAAAAAACAAACAAACAAAAAACTTATTAAACAACACCAAAAACAAACAAGTAATCCTATTTAAAAGGGCAAAGAACCTGAATGGAAAATTCCCCAAAGAGGACAGACAGAGGGCCAATAGACATATGAAAAGATACTTAATGTCACTAGTCATCAGAGAAATGCAAATTAAAATCACAATGAGATAGCACCTCATACCTGTCAGAATGGCTGTCACCTATAAATCAACAAACAACAAGTGCTGGTGAGGATGCAAAGAAAAGGGAACCCTCATGCACTGTTGGTAGAAATGCAGATTGGTGCAGCCACTGTGGAAAGCAGTATAAAGTTACCTCAAAAAATTAAAAATGGAACTACCATATGACTCAGTGATTTACTTCTGGGAGTATATCTGAAGAAACTTGAAACACTAATTAGAAAGAATATATGCACCCTTATGTTCACTGCAGCATTACTTACAATAGCCAAGATTTGGAAGTAGCCCAAGTGTCCATCAGTAGATGAATGGATAAAAAAAGCTGTGGAATATTTACACAATGGAACACTACTCCATTTTAAAAAGAAGGCAATTCAGGAAAGAGTTACCTCTCCTTTTCCCTTTTCCTTTCCTTAACAGTTGTCTGCTGATTCTCAGCCTGAAGAAGATTCCACAGTCCTTATTGATCCTTTTTTTTTTTTTTTTTTTTGGCATTATCATTTTTTGAAACACAGTTAACCTAGTTTTCTAGTTTGAGGTTTCCTTTTGGCCATCTTAAAAAACATTTTTTTAAATCTATAAGTTAGACAAGAAGGAGTTCTACAATGTTCAAGGCATTCCAGCAGTCATCTCTCAGTAAGCACGTGCAGGATCATGGGCATGACCTTTCTTCAACAGGAATAGGCCTTCTTGCTGCTGCTCCCCAGTCTTTAAGTATGCCAGCATCTCTTAGAAGAATGAACCAGGGTACTGCATGCCTTGCTAGTTTAATGAATCTTGAAATTAGTTCTGCATTGAATCAACAAAGAGCTCATAGTGCATTGTCTTATGTTAGTACTTCTTCCCATAATTTGCAGCCTATATTTAACATTGAAAGTAGAGGTCTACTCCCTTTGTTTTCTCAACTCCATGGAGATACAGACCAAGCCTGTAACATTTCGGCCAGCTTTGGTCTGTCTGCTAGAGATTTAGATGAATGGAGTCATTATCCAGCAGACAAGATTACTCCTGAGAATTTGCCCTACATTCTTCTACAACTTAAAAGGAGGATAGCTGAAGAAGGCCTTACCCTGAGTTATGCTAGAAATGGCAGATCTGCTACACGGGAGCCACCATACAGAGTACCTAGGGATGACTGGGGAAAAAAGGACACTTTAGAAGAGATAGTTTTGACAATCATGGTCCTCGTCTCAATAGTCTCAACCCAATGCTTGATTATGACCATGGAAGTCATTCTTAAGAATCTGGTTATTATGACAGAATAGATTATGAAGATGACAGATTAAGAGATGGAGAATGGTGTATGGATGATTCTTTTTTTTTTTTCTTTTTTTTTGGTGAAAACTCACATAACTATCATAAATTTGACAGTAAGTATGAGAGAAAGGAACATGGTATTGGCCCCTTACAAGAAAGATCTCTCTTTGAGAAAAAGAGGGGTACTCCTCCAAGTAGCAGTATTGAAGATTTCCATGGACTCTTACCTAGGGTTATCCCCATCTATGCTCATATGTGATTTGCCAGTTTATTCTAATAAGGATTGGAGTCAATATATCAATGAAGCAAGTCACAGTCATCAATGCTAGCTTCTTGAAATCTACCCAGAGTGGAATACTGTCAATGATACAGGACACACAATGAGTGACCCATTCATGTTGCAGCAATTGACAAACCCAGCACCAGGAATTCTGGAGCCTCCACTTCTCTCATTTTATCTTGGGGGACCAGCAGTTGGACCAAGAGGAAATCTGGGTGCTGGACATGAGAACCTGCAAGGACCATAGACTCAAAGTGAAAGGTTGGAAAATGACTGTCCAAGCAAATAATATCCAAAGAAAAGCAGAAGAAGCAATATTCATATCTGATAATGCTGACTTCAAGAAAACAAAAGTAACAAGAGACAAAGAAGGACATTTCATGATGATAAAGGGAACATTTATCAAGAAGATATAACACTTCTTAATAGATATGCACCAAACCAGGGAGCACCATCTACCAGGGATCAGTTAGCCATCTACTAACTGATCTAAAAGTAGAAGCAAAGAACCTGACTTGTGGTGGCTCATAGGATAAAGCATCTACTTGGAAACACTGAGGTCCCCAGTTTGAAACCCTGGGTTTGCCTGGTCAAGGCATATATGGGAGTTGATGCTTCCTGCTTCTCCCTTTTCTCTCTTTCTCTCTCTCTCTCTCTCTCTCTCTCTCTCTCTCTCTCTCTCTCTCTCCCCCCTCTCTAAAATGAATAAAGTCTTTAAAAAATGTTAATCTATTTAAAAATAAAGGCAGACAGAAACACGATACTTGGAGACTTCATCATACCATTAATGCCTTTAGCTAGATCATCCAAAAATAAAATCAATAAAAAAATACCAGCCTTAAATGATACACTGGACCAAATGGACATAATAGATATTTACAAGACATTTCAGCCCCAAACATCAGGTAATACATTCTTCTCCAGTGCATGGAACATTCTCAAGAATAGACCATATGTTGGGCCACAAAACTAATATAAACAAATTCAGAAAGATTGAAATTATACCAAGCATATTTTCCGACCATAAGCCTTTGAAATTAGAATTCAACTGTAAAAAGAAATAAAGAAACCCACAAAAATGTAAAAATTAAACAACATACAGTGGTACCTTGAGATACAAACAGACCAACATACGAATTTTTTAAAGATGTGAGCTGTGACTCGGTCCATATTTTTGTTTGAGATCCAAGCGATATTCTGAGATACGAGTCATGATTCGGGAAGCTGCCACTAGTTGGTGCGTTGGTGCATGGGTCCAGTATCAACAGTTTGATATATGAGTTGACTGACTTATAAGTTCAGTTACAGAACAAATTAAATTTGTATCTCAAGGTACCACTGTACTTCTAAAAACTGACTGGGCCAAAGCAGAAATAAAAGCAGAGACCAAAAGATATACACAGACAAATGAAAATGACAACATGACATATCAAAATTTCTGGGATGTAGTGAAGGCAGTAATAAGAGGTAAATTTATATCATTACAAGCTTATATCAAGAAATAAGAGAGATCCCAAATAAACATCCTAACATCACACCTTAAGGAACTAGAAAAAAAGAATAAAGGCAAGCCAAAGTCAGCTAAAGAAAGGAAATACTAAAAATTAGAGCTGAACTAAATGAAATAAAAAACAAACAAAAAACTATAGAAAAAATTAATACAACAAAGAGCTGGTTCTTTGAAAAGATCAATAAAATCATTCAAATCACTCACTGGCTTGACTTACTAAGGAAGAAAGAGGAAGAAATCATAAACAAAATCCAAAATAAAAGAAGAGAAATTACTACAGATATCATAGATATACAGTGCAAAGGATCATAGTAGAATATTATGAAAGATTATATGCCACTAAATTCAACAACCTAGAGGAAATAGATAAATCTTAGAACTATACAATTTTCCTAGACTGAATCACAAAGAAATGGAAAACCTATGTAGACCTATAAGCAGGGAGGAAATAGAAACAACTATCAAAAGCCTCCCAAAAAACAAAAGTCCAGGACCAGATGGCTACACTAGTGAATTCTACCAAACATTTAAAGAGGATTTGGTATCTATTCTTCTCAAAGTCTTCCAAAAAATACGAAAAGAAGCAATACTCCCTAACACATGAGGCCAACATAACCCTGCTACCAAACCTGGCAAGGATAACACACACACACACACAAACTACAGACCAATATCTCTAATGAATACAGATGCAAAAATCCTAAACAATATACTAGCAAATCAAATACAGCAACACATTAAAAAAAATAATACATTACGATCAAGTAGGATTCATTCCAGGAGCACAAGGATAATTAAACATGAAAATTGATTAACATAATAAACCACATCAACAAAACAAAGAAAAAAATTATATGATCCTATCAATAAAAGCAGAAAAGGCATTCAATAAGATACAATATCCCTTTATTTTTAAAACACTCAACAAAATCTGGATAGAAGGAAAGTACCTCAACGTAATAATGGCCATATATGACAAACCATCAGCTAATATCATACTAAATTGTAAAGAAATGAAGGGTTTTTCCTCTAAAATCAGGAACAAGACAAGGCTGCCCACTCGCTCCACTCTTATTCAACATAGTTCTGGAAGTTTTAGCTAGAGCAATCAGGCAAGAGAAAGAAATAAAAGGCATCCATATTGGGAAAGAAGACATAAAGGTATCACATTTTGCAGATGACATGATCCTGTATATAGAACACCCCAAAGACTCCACAAAAAAACTATTAGAAACAATAAATCATACAGTAAAGTCACAGGATACAAAATCAATATACAAAAGTCTATTGTTTTTCTATATGCCAATGATAAAACTTTGGAAAATGAACTCAAAAAAATAATTCCTTTTATAACTGCAACAAAAAAATAAAATAAAATACCTAGGAATAAACTTAACAAAGGATGCAAAGGACCTATATATTAAAAACTACAAAACATTATTGAAAAAAATTTTAAAAGACAAAATGACATGGAAAAATATTCCATTTTCATGGATTAGAAGAATCAATATAGTTAAAATGGCCATATTACCCAAAGTAATATACAAATTTAATGCAATCCTCATCAAAATCTCAATATCATTTTTTAAAGAAATAAAATAAAAAATTACAAGGTTTGTATGGAATCATAAAAAACCCCAAATAGCTAAAAAACAATCCTGAGGAAAAAGAATAAAGCCACATGTATCACACAACCTGACTTCAAATTATACTATAGAGCCACAATAATCAAAACAGCAGCATAAATTTAAAAGGATTGAAACTTTATAAAATATGTTTTCTGATCACAATGGAATTAAACTAAAAATCATTAGCAGAAAGATATCGGGAAAAACCAAAAAGTTTGGAAATTAACAACATGCTTATAAATAACTCATTTGACAAAAAAAGAAATCAAAAGGAAATTATTTTGAAATACAAATTAACACACAAAGTTTCAAAGTTTCTGGGATAGATGTAAAGCTTAGATATGTTTAGAGGAAACGTCATAAATTAAAAGAACAGAAGGAAGGTAGGGTGAGTATCAGAATTATAATGCGGTACTATTGCCAGTCAAAAGCTGAAGGAATGTTAGGCAAAAGCAACAGATGCTCACCACTCCTTCCCTCTGTTTCACCATCTCATCAAGTTTCCATTTCATCTCTTCCATCCTTCTTAAGTTTCCAAAGCATGCATACAATCAGGCTGTCTTTATCAACATCCTTGCTACATTGATTTCTTGGTGAGACAGTTTTTTCTCTACTTCCTGTGGCTGTGGTGGGACTAAGAATCTTTGGCTTCTGGCCCTGGCCAAGTGGCTCAGTACATAGAGCATCATCTTGCTGAGTCAAGGTCATGGGTACCATACCTGGTCATACCTGGTCAGGCACATATGGGAAGCACCCAATGAGTGCACAACAAAATGGAACAACAAAGTGGAATGACGAGCTGATGCTTCTCTCTTTTTCTCTCTCCTTCTTCTCTCAAATCATTGGGAAAAAATTTTTTTTTAAACGCTAGTTTCCATCCCCACCCTCTGAAGCAGACATATGCCCCACAGCACAGGTCAGTCAAGTTCACCCACTCAAGATTTTGAATCTAAGCCCTTGGATGGTAGTTCCCTAAAAAAGGTTGATCAGTTTCTGCAGTTGAGAACTCTGGATCTCTCATGGTTTCTGGCCTTTCAGGGGACAAATTGTCCAGCTTTTTTCTTCAATCTTACGGCTATTCATTATTCCTCCAATAACTGTCCTTTTCTTCTTTAAGTAGTCTGAGTCTATTTCTATTTATTCTTTTCAACCTACGAACGCTCTCTGATGTAGCTGTGTTCCCAGGGAGGCTCACTTCTCCCCTGGTCCATTTAGAATAACTGAAGGAAGTCTTTCTTTTTTTAAAAGAGCAGCTGTCTTTGAAGTGCACTATCTCTGAAACAAATAAAATATTTCTTTATTGATCAGTTGCTCCACTGCTCTCTTCTTTTGTACTAGTTACTGACCTAACCTTCTGGGCTGCCTTTTATGCAAGTTGCACTATTGGTTCTGCCTCAGCTGTTTATATCCTCATCTTCTAACACTGTTTGGGAGTGAAAGAGTCATGAACATGAATCTTTAAAGGAGTCATATGTATTTGGGAATCCAGGCCACAGAGGCTAATTTCATCTAGCCAAGTTAACACTTTTTTTTTACAGCATCATAAAGCAGACTTCACTCCTTATGTATGAAGCAGCTGTACTCTACCTGACAGGGCAGCTCCCAGACTTGAGCCTGGTATCCCAGTTTTTGAGAATGAACCCACTCTGGCTCTTTTTGCCAGCATCTCTCTTTATTAGCCCTGCGTAGGGTGTTGGTCCTGATTCTCCCAACCCCTCAAGTTACAAGACAGTTTTTCTCCTCTCAACACTCTGACTCATTATTCTCTTTTACTGAAGTACTTAAAATGAGAGCTTTAGGAAAGTACTCTGTGTAATTATATCATAAATGAATAGGCACACTTGTTTGAAATGTTTTCAGGTTTCCTAGAAACAAATCTCATGATCTTTCCCAGCACTAAGTTCTTAAAGTGGGTAACGGCCCGGGGGGATATCCTTATCCAATCCAGGGACCTGCATTACCAAGGCAATCTAAAGTATAGTCAATCAGTATTACTCATTTTTCAAATCCTTGTTGAGCACCTGCTGCATGCCAGGCTCTGAGAGCAGGGTATATGGTGGTGAAGAAAACCAGTGTGACCCTGCCTTCAGGGAGGACACAGTCTAGTGGAGGAGAGAGAAAAAATGAGTAAGTGAACTCAAAAATAGTCATAAGTGAGATGAGGCCTGGAGATGGGGAAGAGCTTCATGTGTTTGAGGAACTTAGTAAAGCAAGTGTAGGGTAGAGTGGATAAGGATGGAGAGGAAAAGAGTTTGGGCCATGTAAGTTTTATGTTAAATGTAATGAAAGTATAACCATTTTGGAAAAGAGCTTGGCAGTTTCTTTAGAAGTTAAACATAATTCTACCATACAGCTTAATAATTACACTATTAATTGGGTAGTAATCACATTACCTAAGGAGAATGAAAACATATACCTACATAAAGACTTATACATGAATGAATGTTCACAGAGGCATTATTCATAACAGCCCCACACTGAAACAATTCAATTGTCATCAATAAAATCATGGATAAACAGACTGCTGTATATCCATCCAACAGAGTACTGATAGGCAAGTAAAAAAGGACAAACTACTCATATAAGATCAAACTTGTTTGGGTTGGTAATTACTTGGATGTTTCTAATCATGAAAACTTTTTGAATGAACCATGTAAGATTTGCACATTTCATTATGTGTGAATTATAGCTCAATATTTTAAAATGTAATGGATATATGCAAAAGGGATTTTAAAGTGAGGAAAAATGTAACTTGATTTGTTCTTAACAGATTCCTCTCATCATTTTGTGAAAATAGATTTGAAGGGAGCTAAAAATAAAAAAGAATAAAAAGTAGATGATCATTAAAAAGGTTATTATAGCAGTTCCAGAGAAAGATGCCAAAACTTTGATTAATGAAGAATAAGGAAGCTGATATATAGATTTAAGCTATGTTAGAAGTTAGAAATGACAGAATTTTTTATTGAAAAAAGTTGAAGAACACAACACTATCAACAGTTCAAATGCTATAGAGCTATTTACCTGAAACCTACGCATTCTTATTGACCAGTGTCACCCTATTACATTTAATTTCTAAATTAAAAAAAGATTAAAACAAGAAAGAAAAAAGATGAGGAAATAAAGATGAACAGCTACATTTTGGGTTTGAGCAAATGAGTGGATAGCTCATCACTTACTCTAATGGATTAGCAGACCACCGAAGAAATAGGTTTGGCTGAAGATATAAGGGAGAAAGAATCATGAGCTCTGGTTTAGGTAGACTTAGCTGACAGTGTTTATGATGTATGCAAGTAAAAAATTCAAGTAGACAGTTGGATATGCATGTCTGGAGCACAGATGATTGAAATGAAGATACAAATACCGTCATCAGCGTGTAGGTGGTATTTTAGGCCATAACAATGGCTTATCAAGGGAGAAAGTACAGAAAGTGAACACATCCTGGGAAACACCAGTATGTGGACGTTGGGAGAGGAAGAGGGCCTGTAATAGAGACTGAGAAGAAATTGTCAGAGATTCCAAAAGTGGGAAGAAAACCAATGGTATATATAATGTCAAAAAAGGGAGTGGCCATCTGGGTCTAATGCAACTGAGACTAAGACAAGAACACAAACTGTCCTTGTACTTGGCAACATGAAAATTGTAGCGAACCTCAACATGAGAAATTTTGGTGAAGTGATAAGGAAAGAGACGCAATTTGAGAATTTTGAAGAGTAATCAAAGGTGAAGCCATGGAGATAAGTATGTAAACCACTATTTTGAGGCATTGAACCGTGATGAGATGTAGAGAAATGGGCAGTAATTAGAGAGGGGTAAGAGTCCAAAGAAGGACTTTTAAGGATAAGAAAGAGTTAATCATGTTGGTGAGCTGAAGAGACTGGGCCCATAGCGAAGAGGAGGGCTGAGCCTTTAGGACAGATAGGAGAAGATGAGAGGAGAGCAACCTGAAGAGAGGAGAGAGGATGGGCTCCTGCTCCAGGTGGAGCAAGGCTGTGATGGGACAAGCATGGTTTCTCCTTCGTTCCAGGAAGACAGAAGGGGAAAATGCAGATGAACGCAGATGTAGACTAGGGGGCCTCTGTCTGATGGTTCTAATTTTTCAATTAGATGCAGTTGACTCCAGATAATTAGATAAGAATGAGTGGTGCAGGAATGAAGTAGAAGATTTGGAGAAGAAAGGTGGAGTTATGAAATAGCATCAAGGGTGAAATAGCGAGTTTATTAGATAATTAGAATTTCTGGGCAGTGGATTGTGATTAGGAGTTTAGAGGGAAGCTTCTCAGTTATGTGATTTTTCTCCAGCAGTATTTAGTTATTCAAATTCAGGCACGTGTCTGGTTGAGCTCATCTAGGCTTGGAGTTTTGCCAAGTGAGTATGACAGCTACGGAAAGACATGCAGGGACTGAAGGAGTGAAGAAAACTAACAGCCATTTAATGGGTGCTCAACAGAAGGGATGTGTAAATAAGGTCAGGTTCTGTCACAATTTCTCATGTCCCTATCTGTGCTTAGCCTCCCACCTCCCCATAACCACCACACACTGAATTTGGACCAATCCGTGTGTCTGTAGATTATGACTGGAGGCTGGAGAAGAGATCTAACCAGTTTGTAGCCTTGCTTCTGGAGTTCAGTCTTCGTCTCCCTTGAGTTCCACATTTAGATTCATCAGGCATGTGCTGAACACCTTTGTAGCCATCATGTGCCCAAATTGGGTTCTCATGTGATACCTTGGTTCATAAAACTGAACTCTCATCACCTCGAACCCCTTTCCCAGACTCATGCTCCAGTAAAATGAAGTCCTTCTGACTAGTAGCTAGAGTCTGATGCCTGCTTCCCAATCCTTCCCACCCCGGTCTTTTCTCTGCCTCTTGCATTACCAGCTCTCTCTAAGGGAGAAGATACTGTAACCTAATTAATCAGAACCTGGACAATGTGCTCTATTTTACTAATGGGGACTGAAGTCCAGGTGCTTGCCTAGTGTTTAGTTTCCAATTTGGCCAATGTTTCTGTGGGTACCGCCTTCAGAAGGTAAGGGTCTAGTGAGAAGAAAAATGAGCATGCAGGCATTCCTAAGTACCTGGCCAAAATGTCATTATAATGGAATACAAACTTCTCTTTAAGCCCTAAACCATCTAACAGTCTGCCAGGATTTTAGATTAACGTTCATCTTAAATTGTCCATTAATTAGTCCCACCAGCTTGATGAAATCCCAAACTTACATTCTGACACCCTCTGCAACATTAGTGTTACAAATAGAATTGTGTCCACCAAAACGACGTGCCAAAGTCCTAACCCCTAGTGCCTCCGAATGTGACCTTATTTGAAAATAGGGTCATTGAAGATGTAATTAGTTAAGATGAAGCCATACTGGAGTAGGGTGTGTTCTAATCCAAGGATATGATTGGTATCCTTAGAAGTAGAGAAGAGACATAGAGACACAGACTCATGAAGGGGAAACGCCATGTAGTGCCAGAGACAGGGACTGAAGTACTGTACGCCAAAGAGCACCAAGGATCATTGGCGAGCCACCAGGCGCCAGGAGAGGCAAGGCAGGATTCTCCCCTGCAGATGCCAGAGAGCATGGCCCTGCCCATGCATTAATTTTGGACTCAGCCTCCAGAACTATGAGACAATCCATTTCTGTTGTTCTAAGCCACCCAGGTCGTGGTATTCTGTTATGGCAGCCCTAGAAACTAACGCAACACTCGCTTTCGTGCCAGACTGAAGCTTCCCTGGGTGACAGAAGCTATCTGCATGGAGTCCTGATCCCCTTCTGGTGAGTGACTTCATTTCAAGTCTGCCATCCTCCTGTGCTGCCTTAGGAAACCAGGCAAGGCTCAGCTCCATGTTCACTCAGCCAATCAAACACAAGTTTGCTTTGATTTTACCAGGGCCAACACATCCCAGCCTTAGCTCTGGGAAGGGTCAGTTTGACATGGTGGCCATGGCAACTATTCAGCTGAAGAAACACTGAATGGTCCAGTTAGGCCATCAGGAAAATGTCACTCTTTTTCCTAGCAATGCAAATATAAGTTCTGAAATGGACCAGGAAGGGTGCACTCTGAGCCCTCTGAACAGTGACCCAGGGAAGATAGGCCCCTTATTACACGGGTGTTTGCATGCAACCGATGTTGGGCAGAGAGTGAGAAGAGCCGTGGTCCACCGATAGCACGAAGAAGACAGATGATGTCAAATCAGATGCAGGGAAGGACTGCACTAATCAAAGTACCAATGGAGTTTAAATACAGTCCACACTGGAGTAAGGGACAGAAAAGGGAATATAGGGATCACTGTCTATTCTGACATGCAGAAGAAAGCAAAAGAGCCCATGCGGAGTGGGGACGCTGTACCTTACCAGGTACAGGGAAAGATCACGGGCCAAAATCTGTCTGTTCAGGTTGCATCTAAGCAGTGCTGGGTCTGGTCTCTCAGGAGGAGGGCTGTGAGAGCTAGGCAGAGGGTCAAGGTTCAGCCAAGTGGGCTGAGTTCAGGGAAGACCCCTAGTCTGAAAGACAGTGTGTGATAGGAGACAGAGTCATCAGAGGACCCCTCACTGGGGATGGAACTCACATAGTAAGAAGCAGAAAGCAAGGAATTCTTCAACTTGTATACTGCACAAATACTCAAGGCTTGCCCAGGCTCATCTAGTCCTGGGTCTGGTTCATTCAACAAATATTTATTGAACCTTTACTGTGTTCAAGTCTAAAGTGTGCTAAGAATACAAAAGGAACACGATACAGATTCTTCCCTGGAGGAACCTGGTATAGCCGGGAAAACAGACCCATCTGCGAATAATGACCATGCAGTGTGATAAATAGTAAACTGAGAGATGAACAAAGTGTTGTAGATGGCAGAGCGGAGGACCACAGCTCTGCCTGGGGACTTAGAGTGGCAGAAAATATATTGCATTAGTTTCATGGTGACCTAGATAAATTGTAAAAGAAAAGGAAAAGTGGAATGTTATTACAACCTCATACTCCACATCCTCAACCCCATCCCCCAAACTTCATTTCATTCCGTCCCCTTTGAATTACTAAATTTAAATTAAGAATAATCACATGTTGGAAGTATTCACCACTGTATCAGAAAAAAAGTTAAAGTTGATCAAAGTTCAGTGTGTTTCTTTTATTTTTTATTTTTTTAATTTTTATATTTTTCTGAAGTTGGAAACGGGGAGGCAGTCAGACAGACTCCCACATGCGCCCAACCGGGATTCACTGGGCACGCCCACCAGGGGGCGATGCTCTGCCCATCTGGGGCATCACTCTGCTGCAACCAGAGCCATTCTAGCACCTGAGGTGAGGCCAGGAAGCCATCCTCAGGGCCCGGGCCAACTTTGCTCCAATGGAGCCTTGGCTGCGGGAGGGGAAGAGAGAGACAGAGAGGAAGGAGAGGGGGAGGGGTGGAGAAGCAGATGGGCGCTTCTCCTGTGTGCCCTGGCCAGGAATCAAACCCAGAACTCCTGCACACCAGGCCGACGCTCTACTACTGAGCCAACCGGCCAGGGCTAAAGTTCAGTTGTTTCTAGATACAAAACCTCCATACCCTCAAAAGTTTGGTGATCTCTGTTCCATGAATTTAGATGACTGATGTAGGGCCAGTGGCTGTGGCTGTGCAGGTTCAAATTGGATTCAGGCAAATGGTAGAGAAACTGCGGAGCTGGAAGATGGTGGGCCATTCCGTGTATTAGAGTCTTGCAACAGCAGATGAGCAAGCGGGCAGGGCAAACTGCTTCCTGCTCTCTCTCAGGACTGACAAGCAAACAGACCTGGGGCAAAAAGTCCTTCTCTGGCCAACAATAGCAAAAATGGCCCCTCCCAATGGGGGCAGGCAATCTGCAATCTACAATCTGCCGCCCTGAGGGCAAGCACCTGCAGCCTTACATAGACTATACACACGAGGTGCTGCCCCGTGCTCATGCACCAATCAGGCAAAGTACAAGCGAGCAAGTCTAACACATTTGTTTGCCCAACATTCCACCCCTTTAGGGTTGCTCACTTCACAATCTACATGACCATCTATCTTCCGAGATGGTCCCTGGAGGTACATTCCATAAACAAATAGACTACAGCAACAGCACAAGTTATGCAATTACATTAGTTACAAAGGTGCCTTCACGATGTCTCCCTGAGCACTCTTCTTGAGGCACTAACTGTAGGCCCAGCTCTAGCCCCCTACCCCATGGTAGGTGGGAGGGTCTGTATAATCCAGGGCCATGTCCATGGAAACTGTAAAGTGTCCTTAGTGCACGTGGGGCAGCTGTGTTAGGCTTGCTCACAGGTTTACTGGTGGCAAGCACTTTGCCTGATTGGTACGTGAGGGTGTGGTTGCGCCACATGTGTATGGCCTATATAAGGCTATGGGTGCTTGTGCTCAGTGGGATTATGGATGGTGAATTGCCTGCCTGCCACTGTGAAGGGCCATTCTTGCTGTTTGTGTGACAGGGAAGAGGTTTTCCCCTGCCTGTGTGCTTGTCCACCGTTGTGAGACTTTATTAAACGGAATGGCCCTGATGTTTTCTGGCTCCACAGTTTCTCTACATTCTGCCTGCATCCAATGTGGACCTGCCTGGCCTCGGCCACTGGCATTACAGTGCAGCTCTGCAACTGGATGAGAGCAGCTTCCCAGTGCAGGAGGGCCTCCACCAGAGCTGCCCCCTCATCAGGGTCTCTTATACTCTCCAAAAGTCCATCCAACAAGGGTCCCCATCTCTGGTTGCAGTTCAAGAGCCCATTACACCATTCAATGATCAGTCCATGATAGACAGCCCAGCTGTCTGTGCAAATCACTAAGGTAAAGGTCCATTACAGGCAACTAGGCATACAGCTCTTTATTAACAGACCTCAGCACCTTTCCTCAAGTGCTCTGTCCATTGCCACAAGCCCCATACAAACCCCTCAGCAAGCTTACAGGGCTTGGTGGGGTCAAACACATTCAAAGCCTGTGCTGCCTGGATAGTTCTCTTATCTGTTGCTGCTGCCACTGCAAAAAAAAAAAAAATCCTATTATCTTCTAATGCCAACATCTGCTACACATTAGAGGGTGATCAATAGGTTGTCAATTTCACATAGGGCCTCGGGCCTCCCTGCCCATTGCTGTTAGGTGAATTTGTCAGCCTCCCCCTATTCAAACTGGAACAATGGGTCTTGGGGAGGATCCTCCTCTCCCACAGCTGTCTCCATCATATAGTCTTATAACTGTACTGCCTGTGCACCAACCATTTTATGGGTAGCTGCTGAGGCCTTTCTCTTAGCAGCTAGAACCTCTGTTCCGATTTAAGCTGCCATCAAAGCTCCAAAAGAACTTTATTAGACTTGTCATCTAATTTCTCCTTATCTGCCCCAGCTGTAATCAAATTTACCCACATCTGTGTTCAGGTAACCTTTATAGGCCCATTTTCCTTGTTAGCGTAGGAGGGGGGAGGGGCAGCATGGGCAGCAACCCTTACTGCTTTATGATCTCATGCTGCCTCCAGCTCCCCCAATCTGCTACCATCTGCATAACTGTGTTGACGGGCTGCCCCACATAGTGGTGCAAGATAGCTACTAGTGGCCCAAGAAGTGCTGATAGGGTGTTGTAGAGAATAAAGTCCTTCATTCCTGCCATAAACACTTCCTCATCAGGCCCATGAGACCTCAGGTTGAAAGCAGCATTCTTCATACCTAGTTCCTGAAGGACCTCTACTAGCTCACTATAGCAATTCCACCTACTCACTGCTCCAGGCAAGTCTCTGGCATTCTGCCAGACTATAAAAATGGTGGCCATCACCCATTCTAATAGAGTATAGTTTCCTGGGTTGTCATGGCAGTTCTGAAGATGCTGCCTTAAGGAGGAGTGTGTGATAATGGTGGCCAACTTCTCTATCTCTGTTCCAGAGAGCATGATGCCATCCACCCTTATGTCCCACAACAGCAGCAATCAGGATACCAGGGTCTTGGTGGATTTCTGCCTGAATTGCACCCCCAACTACATCAGCTCTGCCTGGGTGTAAGGACGGACCACAGAGTACTCCACCACCTGCCGAGGGGGTTATGCCTGCCCCTGAGAGACTCTTGACTGCTGGGTTTTTACCTTCTGGGTGACCACTGGCTGGGCTCTGAGTCTGCAGACAGCAGCTTCAGCCCAAACATCTCGTCAGAAGAGGAGGAGCTGGAAACACCTGCTTCCACTAACTCAGAGCCACTCTGCCAGCATGGATGCTGCTCCTTCTTGGGTGACCATTTCGGTTCCTGCAGCTGCCGGCTCTCAGCCTAAAGCTGAGACTTGAGCTCTTGAACCCATAGTTGTTTCTCCAATAGCTGTTGCTGTCAACATTCAGCTTCCAGGGCAAATTGCAATTCACAAACCCGTAATTCCTTCTCCAGAGACCATTCTAGTTCCAGGCACTGTTGGTATTCAGCCTGCATCTCACACTCCAGCTCTCAAACCTGGTCAGCCTGCTTCTCCAGCACTCATTCCAGTTCACACCATCATTGGTGCTCAGTCTCTTCTCACAGGGCTGTAAAAAACACCCAGCCCATAGCCCCCAAAAGGACAGCCAAGGAGAACCATATGCTGGAGAACAACAGCCACTCCTATATTGCACCTGTCCAGGGTGCCAGTGGCTCCATACCAATCTGTTCTGAATCCTGCTGGCTGTACCAGATAGAGGGCCGGTGGCTGTGGCCATGCAGATTTGCACTGAATTCAGGCAGACTGTAGAAAACTCCACCTTTACGACCTCATCTAATCCCAGTGGTGGGATTCAGGTGGTTTGCACTGATTTAGCAGAACCGATACCTAATTTATTGTTGAGTTCAGCGAACTGGTTGTTAAAATGGCACTTGTAATTGGGGTTCTCTCTAAGGTGGGTGCCTGGGCAGCTGCCCAATGTGAAAATCACAAATTTACATTCCTTACCATTTTTTAACGTTCATCTGCGTAGCAGTGTATTCCAAGTGCCCTTAATAATGTTCATTGCATGCATAGGTGGAAAAAAAAATCGCAAGTGAGGATGTCATATGAAAATAACTTGAATAACAGTTTTATTGTGTTTGTCAGGTATTTCTTAATATTTTTTCATTAATATTTTAAAACTCTTATAACATAATCTAGTTTTGTGTACCTCCTTTATTGTTCTTATTTAAGTATTAAATGCATGAAAAAATAAAATACCTTTTGGTATCTTGCTTTTCATACTTAAAACGGTCATTAGGACAGAGAACTGGTTGTTAAATTATTTGAATCCCACCACTGCAGACACCATGCTTCTGTCCTAAGGCAGATGCACAGACTGCCAGGAACCTGAAACTGGGGTGGAGGTCATGCTCCTCAGATCACTCTGCAGCTCAAGATACGTGAGGGGGAGATGCCAGAACCCTAGAGGAATTAGGGAAGTCAGTTGGCAAAATGAAAATCTAGTTTAATTTTTCTCACAAATGAACAATCAAAAAATCCAATATGAAAACAATAAAGATAAAATCATATCTTTGAAACATTATTTACCACAAGAGACAGAATAAATTATTTAAAACCTGCTTGATGTTTCAGTACCATGAAAGAAAACCCAGTCTCTGTAAAGTAGACCGAAAGAATCACAAATGGAAACCAGGCTAAGCTAAAGTCTGGCATGCAAAGGGAACTGGATGAAATTTAAGAGATTACAGAACTCAAATAAAATAGTAACAAAATTTAGGGAACAAAATTGACTCACACACAAAAAAATTAATCTGTAATATAGGATAATCTTGAGGAAACCTCCAAGATTAGGGATGCTGGGATGGAGGAAAGGTGGAAATAATGAGAAGGGAAATGATAGCTATAGAAACAGATTGAATAACAAATCACAAAATAGTTGGTACCCAGATAAAGAAGCTATTGCTGATTTAGCACTTATGGGACCATTCCAATGTACAGGACCACTCCTCGGCACCCACACTTTAGAGAGTCCTGCTTTGGACTTCTACCGGTCACGTTCCTTTCCATGATGCAGAGTCTATAGGGCTAGAGGATGAGTCCACCCTCAGCTTCTCCCATAGTCTGTAGCCTGATGTACTCTGGGTACCCTGAATTAAATTATTTGCCCACACGGCCTGAATCTGCTTCCCAGATTTGAACAGACCTCTTCCCTGGACCCATTCTGATAGTGTGACCACTCTGATAGTGTGTACACCCTTAGGCTTGAGGGGCTGCCAACAGGAGCTGCTTGCAGGGCTTATGGACGGAGCTGAGACATGCATGCAATGGCCTTGCAGAGTGGGTCCGTGTCAGGAACAGAAAGAGAGAGGCAGCCTGGAGGCTGGGGTCCTGTATCCGTTCTCCCTATAACGACATATTCTCAGAACTCAGAGGAGGCTGAGGATTCTCATTTCAAAGCAGCCTTTTAGGTGCCTATGAAGATATATTTGACCAAGTAGGAGGATAAAACATTATATTTAAGAGTATGTTCTCATGGCTTATAACTCTTAACTATTTAAGCACATGGTATGTGGTCCTCCATTTATGCACGTTCCTGGGGTCCCACAGCTTTGGGGAGGGCGGTGAGGCTTGCCAGTGTATTATTACTCCTGATGAGATGCTCCTTCAGGTCACCCCTATTAAGAAATGTAACCTTTTAGCACCACCTGTCCTGAAAGCAGCAGCCAGCTTCTCTTATGGAAAAGGGAGAAAAGACTTTCTGGTAGGGCACCTTGATACAATTAGAAACAGGAACTGAAGCCTCAAAACCTGTCATCCCTCTCTTTGTTTCCCTTTGGGCTTAAGCCTCTAAGGGCAGGAAGGCCCCGTAGCTGAACACCACACCACGAACTGCTGTCCCAAGAGGCGGGTAGAGTGGAGGACTCGATCTCCACTGCTGTGCTCGGGGCATCACCTTCGGGTAGCTGACCTGCTTCCGCTTCCTGCTTTATTCCTGAATGCCGTGGTGCCCAGCCAGTGGCATTTTGCTTCCAAGTTCACAAGTCTGCCATAGAAAATCCACCTCTTCATGCCTGGAAATATTTTTTTTCTTTATTGATTTAAATTTATAGTGTTTACATAGATTCAAGTGTCCCACCGAGTACATCCCCGCCACCCCCGTGTTCCCCTCAACATCTCCCTTGCCCCTCTCCCCCCAACGCCCTCCCCCTTTCCCTCCAGGATTTGCTTTAATTTTAAAAGCTTTAACCTAAAGGGCCCTGATCAGATCCACTGAGTAGCTAGCCTCCCTGGAGCATAATGCGGAGGAGAGCTTCACTGCTATTTACGGTGTCTCTTGTGTGCGGCCACACAGCAGTGTCTGTATGAGGCCACCCCCGATACAGTAAGGAGCTGTGGAGGGGCTTGACCTGGACTTCTGGATTCACTGCTATTATTTATAGATGGCACTTGTGATGATTAACTTTAGCGTCAACTTGGCTAGACCATGGTGCCCGGCTGTTTGGTCAAACACAGTCTAGATATTGCTGTGAAAGTATTTTGCAGATGTGACTAAAATTTAAATCAATAGACTTTGAGCAGAGTCGATTGTCCTCCATAATGTGGGTGAGCCTCATTCAATCAGTTGCAGTCCTTAAGAGCATATACTGTGGTTTCCCGAAGAAGAAGGAATTCTTCTCAAGACTGCAATGTAAAATCCTGTATGGGTTTCCAGTCTGCTGCTAAGAAGAATTCAGAATCATAACCACAACATCAACTCTTACGTGAGTCTACAGCCTGCCAACATGACCCGGCAGATGTCAGATTTGCCAGCCCCCACCATCAGTGAGCTAATTCCTTAAAATAAATCCCCCCACCCTCTCTCTCTCTCCCCATATATATACATATATACACACACATAGAGAGAGAGCTATATATATTTTAAGCTAATTTCTTAAAATAAATCCCCCCACCCTCTCCCCTGTCTCTCTCTCTCTCTCTCTCTCTCTCTCTCTCTCTCTTTTTCTCTATAGAGGCAGATGGAGGGGGTCAGGGCAGAGGCTGCTGCTGGATACCCCTGCAGCCACCTCCTGCTGAGTTCACTTGCTCCAGACGACCTGGTCACAGGGCAAGGGGCAGCAGAAGTCACTCTCTGCCGGGAAGGGAATGCCACTGTGCCAGGCCAGGCCCCCAGGGCTGTGGGCCTGGGCACAGTTACTGGTTCTGAAAGCTGGCAACTGGAGAGATGGAGACAACAAGCCAGCAGAGCTGGATGAGGAGCTCGGTGGGCTTCCCAATGGCACCCACACATGGTGGGCTGAGCCCAGGGTCACTGCTCTGTGGGTGACAACAAGGAGAGCTGCAGCCAGAGTAATAATACAACCTCTGGCAATTCTTTCTCTGAGATTTGGTTTCCTTGTCTGAAAAGGAGGGCTTATAATATATCAAAGCTGTACAATGAAAACTGAAAAGGGTGACAAGTAGGAGGAAGCACCAGGCACCCCGGCTCCCGGCTCATGCCCAGACAATGTCAGTGTCCTCTGTCTTCTCCCAGGAAGGATGGGCCGCCATCACCAGGAAGGGTGACATGAGCTAGCTCCGGAACCCCGCTACAACCCCAGACCTGCACCTGCCTTGTAAGGGGAGAGCCTCTCTCCCCACAGGGCTATTGTGAGCACAGACGTGGAGCACTGCCTTCAGGAACTGCTGGGGAAGGAAAGCTGTGTGCCCCCTGCTCTGCAGGAGGAAACAAAAGATGAGATATGTTTGATTGCTCTTGTACTGCTACTGCAGGGTGGAGCAAAAGCAAATGTCAGTGGTGTGATTTGCAAGGTGGTACCAGCACTGCTCTGGAGAGCTGAGTCTGGTCGGCATGAGTGTTGGACATGCCTAATGACAGAGGCAACCCTGTGTGCAGACCGCAGGGCACGACGCCAGCCTGGTTAGTCTATTCCTCAGGCTGGAACAGGAGGCCTCTGGCTCTGGACAGATGGCTCTGACCCTTTGTCTTGCTCAGATCAATAAGAAGTGTCCTCCCATGCATGGGGCACACTCTCTTGTCCTCTTTCAACAATAGGTTTAGAACCCCTATTCGTTTGAATATGTAGTGGGGAAGAAGCAACTTATAAGCACATCTGCTACCTGAGGAGCGTGGGTCCCCCTCAATGACAGTCCCTTCTGGATGGATATGCAAAGGAGGCTGGGGGCTGAATTGAAAAGGAGTGACTAGTCACTAGAAAAAGCAAAGAGGGGAGAGAAAGATTGGAAGCAATTCTCCCAGCTGAGGAATAGCTAAGGAACATGCTAGGAACGGAGGTCTAATATTCCATTTAAGTTATGTACTTTTTTATTTACACAAATTTTCACTAAAGTCTGGTAGACACAACTCCATGTGCGAGTTAGAAGAGGGATGACTCCCTCACTGGAGTAAACAGGTTGCAGATATGAGGCCACAGGGAATTACAGAAATCTTAGAAGCTGGGTTTTCCATAGTCATGGAGTGGGATTCATTTCTATCTTCTCCAAAGCTTAAGGGACAGGGAGGAGCCAGCTGACGTCATGCATGCACCAGCTTTGGTCTGATGATCTGATCACAGAAGGTCTTGCCAATCCGCTCAATCAATTATTGGGATGCAGTTTCACCAGACACTCCCTCGGCTCTTGCTTTCCAAGGCGAGCAGCCATGTCCAGAAATGAAGCCATTTGTCATGAACGCTCTGAGTCCTGCATATGCAGACAAAAATCAGACTTGTCCCCTGAAATGCTCCCAACATTTCAAGGACAGCATTGTAGACTTCTGGACTTCTTGTAGACACTAATTGCTCTCTTTCTTGGGGGGGAAAAAAAAAAGAGGGAGAGGGGACATCATTTGGCACTGATTTAGAATCCTATCACCTTGGAAAGTAACTAGGAGGCCGAAACATTCTTTGCCTTTGTCCCTCCTCTTGCTTCTCCATCCGATCCCCCACATCCAACACTCCCAGGCTTGCCGGCTACTCCTGAGGGGGTAGTCGTTTCTCATTTCCTGCTTTCAGATTAACCACATTATATAAATCCGCAAGCCTGCACAGTTGATAATAAAAACAGGGAACAGATATTGAACACCAGAGTGTGACAGGCACTCTGCGAGGCTCTTTGCACACAGATTGCCCCACTTCATTCTCACAGCAATCCTAAGCAAAGTAGGTGCTATTAATATTATTTTTATTTTCACAGGTAAGGGAACGGATGAAATCCAGACTCTACTGATGTATCTTGATCACCTACTTGACATCAGGCTATATGCTTTCACTTTAATCTTTTATTTTTCCAAAAATCATTTATTGATTACCCACATATTGACTCTGTGTTTCGATATGGTAAATATTGTTATTCTTATAAGACCAAGCTGAAGGTAGTGACACGAAATCACAGAGCATTGCTCAGTCCACAGCAGATCCTCATGACTGAGCCTAAGGACTGGAGCCGTGAGGAACTCAGAACAAGCTGGTCAGTGGTCCAATTTCACGAGGCTTTCAACCCTAGAAAAAAAATGTCTAGAACATAACACAAACAACACCAGCGGGAAAAGAGAAGTAGAAACAGACCAGGCAGTAAGAAATCCAGGGGCTTCCCCAATCTAGCACTCAGGTCAACAGTTTAATTCAAGGTCTAATTATGCTTCCTTTTTATTGTTCGTTTTTTTGTTTTGTTTGTATTTTATTCCGAAGTGAGAAGTGGGGAGCAGCAGACAGACTCCCGCATGCGCCGGACCGGGACCCACCCAGCACACCCACCAGGGGGTGATGCTCGACCCATCTGGGGCGTTGCTCCGCTGCAACCCAAGCCGTTCTAGCACCTGAGGCAGAGGTCATGGAGCCATCCTCAGTGCCCGGGCCATCTTTGCTCCCATAGAGCCTTGGCTGTGGGAGGAGAAGAGAGAGACAGAGAGGAAGGAAAGGGGGAAGAGTGGAGAAGCAGATGGGTGCTTCTCCTGTGTGCCCTGACCAGGAATTGAACCCAGGACTTCCATAGGCCAGGCCGATGCTCTACTGCTTAGCCAATTGGCCAGGGCTTTTTTTTAAAAAAGGATCAAAGTCATGTACCAAATCCCAGGCCAGACTCTACTCTTCTCACGACGGTCATACTCCGGGCCCAGGCCATGCCTGCGTTTGTAATCGCTTACACATGACGGGAGATTAGCCCACTGGAGCCAGCACAGCACTTCTGCAGCTGGGGCCTGTCAGGAGGGGAGGACGCACTGACCAGGTAAAACTAGATCTCACTCTGCCACTGAGCCTGGCTCAAAAAGGGTGGCAGAATGAGCTAGAATAGTGTCTCAAATGGTGCAGCTCTCTAAGGCTCCACAGTGCTTTCTGGATGCCAGAGGCAGCCATTTCGAGGCCAATGCATGGCCAACAATTTGACCAATCACATGTCTTCCCAAGGGTTTGTGACAGGACAAGCTCTCTGTCACAATTTCTGGGGGGAGAAGGGACAGCTACTTTAAGGTGCTGTAGAATCTGGGGGGTTGTAAAACCCCACGCTTTAGCTGACTATTTTCACTGCGGTCCCCCTCTGGGTTCCAGCCAACAGACATCTGAGCTCTGAAGGTCCCAGCAACAGCTCCTGGTGACGGAGCTCATGATGCCAGCCCCTGTGCCATGTGCTCCACATATGTTCTCTAATTAAATCCCACCTCACCCAAAGAGGATGATATCACTGACCTCATCTTATAGATGCAAAAATAGTATTTTAAGAGGTTCCTAGCTTTAGGCACAGGCCACAGACCTCATAAGTGGCAGAGCCAGGATTAGAACCACAGTCTATCTACCTACCTACAAATACTTACCTATAAGTGATTTAGTCTCTTTCCAAGCTTCGTTTGCACTCTGTCACCTCCAAATCACCCTAGATGCAGGAAAGGATCCCCCTGTAACACCCTGGGTGTTAGCACTTGGGTACTGGAAATTTCTTCTTTGCTCCTCTTCCCAGCATCTTTGAACTGGATTCTTCTAGCACAGTTATTCCGCTCTTACAGGAAGGAAACTGCAGCTCACCCACCTGTTGCCCAAGGTTTGGTGTTTCTCAACCTCAACCCACTGTGTCTGACATTGAGTTGCACATGTAATTTCTGTTGTCCTCCCAGGTGGAAGTATATGGAAAACAAGGACACACAGTGATCTCTTTTTCTTCTCTCCTCATTTGGGAGGTGAGGTCTCTGTTATAGCTTCTCTGCTCTGCAGTTCCCTAGGTGTGGGACCCAGAAGGCACTCAGTCCCCAGGTTCAGGCCCTGCCTTCACCTCCAGCTGCGATCTGAGTCTGTGTGAGAACCCCCAGGAGTGAAGGGGCACCAGGCAGAGCACTCTTCCAGAGCTTTCTGGGGAGCAAGAATAGGGTGCCTTCCCAGGTGAGCCCAGGATAGCTGACACACCAAGGTGATAGGGAAACCTCCTGACTGTGTAAAAGGAAAAGAGGTTTGGGGCCCGTGGGCTGGGAAGGCAGTGATGGAAGCTCCCAGAATACTGAACTCACTGGGTAGGTTTTGCTTTAAATGCACCCTCACTGTGAGTGGATTTTATATTCTTTGTCAGAAAATAGGTGGTAATGAGTCCCTTCTCCTAGCAGGAGGGCTGCTGTCACCTTGGCATTTCCATTAGAATGCAGCATTCACAGCTAAACACATCCCCAAACTCTCCCTTGCTACCCTCTGTGCTCAGGGGAGAGAGCTCAGAGGCAGAGCCAAGTCCCTCCGAGTGGCCCATGGAAACTCAAAAGCAAAGGGTCACAATGAATTCTGAGATCTCTTGAGAAAGCACTGTTCAGGACATAAGACTACCCAAAGTTAAATTGAGAAGGAGGAAGAGAAGAAAGTTCCATTGTTGGAACTGAGGACAAAGAGAAAGGATTTATGATGCACAAAAATAATGTGGCTGAGATTTTTGTCCTAAGCCAGTGGAGAGTTACTTTTTCTTTTCTTTTTTTGCACAAAGTAATTGGTGGGGGGGGGGGAAGTCTGTGATATGTTTATTGACAGCATTTTTCTCTCCTGTTCAAAATGAAAATAGCTTTCTTGAATCCTATGGAGAGAATATATATATTCTCATTATCATGCAGAAATATATTAGTGGGAGAACTGTGCTTTTAACCATTCCAAGATGTGATAGCAGGGCACTGTTGAAAAGGAACCACAGACATAGCCGGGGAGATTTTCATGCCCTAGAATTGTTTAGAGCTCTAAAGTTCACATGGTGCATTCACTGCACTTTCTCCCCAAGACAAACTCAGCTACTCTGATGTCCACTCAGAAGATAGGGAACCTGAGCTCCAAGAGGCAATACAGCTTAACCAAGGTCACCCAGAGATCAGGCAGCAGGACTGATCTATAATTATTTCATTCCTTCCGCTACTGTAGTGCAATACTTCCTAAGGGTCAGTTGTGCGTTTGGCATTGCACCAAACAACAGGAATAGAAATGAATACAGAGACTCCCCCTCCCCTTTCCTTGCCCCCCTACCCTCACCTGCAAAGCTGGATATCTTTCTCCTACATTTAAAATTTTTAATTTAGAAAATTAAATTTAATATGGTGACACTGATCAATAGAGTACGTAAGTTTTAGGTAAACGTTTCTATAGCATTTGAACTGTTGATTGTGTTGTGTGCCCATCACCCAAAGTCAAATCATTTTCAGTCACCATATATTTGTCCCTCTTTACGCCCCTCCCGCAACCCCCTCCCCAAGTTAATCACTTCACTTTTATCTATGTCCATGCTTCTCCCACATTTAAAGGCTCTCCTTTTCTTTGCTTATACCTGGTAGCACAGGGGGAACCATAAAACCTGGAATTCCACTAAAATGAACAATTTTCAAAGAGGTCCAGTTGCTGGGCCCTCTGGATCCTTCCGTTCCACTTATCCCCTCCAGTGGCTCCAGGCTCAGCTCAGACCCAGCAGAACTGGCCCCACCTACCCCAGGGGCAAGCCCTCTGGCCATGTCTTCCCTTCCTCCATCTTCTTGGCTTTCTCTCTCTTCTGGGAGTTCCCTCACAATTCCATTCATTTTTTTTTTTCTTAAGTGAGAGGAAGGGAGGTAAAGAGACAGATTCCTGCATGTGCCCCATTCGGGATCCACCGGCAACCCCCGTCCAGAGCTGATGCTCTGCCCATCAGGGGCCATGCTCACAACTAAGCTGTTTTTAGTGCCTGAGGCAGAGGCTCCACGGAGCCACCCTCAGTGCCCAGGGAAGATGCACTCAAACCAATGAAGCCATGGCTGTGGGAGGAAGAGAGAGAGGAGAGAGGGAGGGGAGGAGAAGCAGATGGTTGCTTCTCCTGTGTGCCCTGACCAGGAATCAAACCCAGGACATCCACACACTGGAATGACACTCTACCACTGACTCAACCAGCCAGGGCTAATTCGGCTCTTTTGAGGTCATAATAACTATAAAAGCAACATTTATTAAGTAGTAAGGTAGAGGTAGAAAGAGGATGAGAAGACCATTTTGAAAATAGATCCCAGGCAAAGGGCTACCTAAATTTCTCTCCTGTTCTCTCTCACTCTCTTTCTGTCCCCACCCCAACTCTACTTCTCATCTATCTCTTTTTTTTTTTTTTTAATTTATTCATTTTTTTTTTTTAGAGAGGAGAGAGAGTCAGAGAGAGAGAAGGGGGAGGAGCTGGAAGCATCAACTCCGATATGTGCCTTGACCAGGCAAGCCCAGGGTTTCGAACCGGTGACCTCAGCATTTCCAGGTCGATGCGTTATCCACTGCGCCACCACAGGTCAGGCCTCGTCTATCTCTTTATCTCTCTTCTTTAACATCAGCCAGCAGTTTCTGGATCATTAACATTCCACATTAGAGCACACTAGATTACAAAGGCATTTCAGACAATTAGATGTTAAAGCCATGGGCCCCATAGGTCTGACCACAAGATGAATTAACCACCTTCCCTCACCACATCTTGAGTGATCAGTTCTCTAACTCACATAAAGTTTGCAACATTGGAGCCTGCACTCCCAGAGGCCCCTCTCCGCTGACAGCCAGGCTGAGCCGTACATCAAAGTGAAATCCACCGGAGAGCCTGGCCTGCGGGGGTTAAGGGCACGGAGTCTGCAGTCTTCTGGGACTGGTTTTCCATCCAGACTCTATATATTATTAGTTGTGTGACTTCAAACAGTTATTTACCTTCATTTTTCTGAGTCCCAATTTCTTTATCTGGGCTGTGGGAAATGATAGTTCTGGTAAATTACAAACTGTGAAGGGTCAGGGATTTTGCCTGCTTTGCATTTTACTTAAAGAAAATCCATGCTCTCCAGGATTACTGACAAAACTGCGTGATCAGCTTAGCCTGACTCTTCAGCTACGCTGTCTGCCTTTCGGTTCTAAAACACATCTATCTGATTTTCCCCCTGCCTTAAAATCTTTGTTCATGTTATTCTCTCTGCCTGGAATAGCCCAGATTCTAAGCATAAAAGTCACATCCTCAGAAAACCTTTCTTGATTACCCTGTCTAAGTATCCTCAACCCTTCAACCGCCCTGCTTCTCATTATTCTTCGTCTTTATTTCCTTTCTAGCGCTGTAGGGTCAGCAGAAGAGCCAGTTCTCAGGGACCTGCAAAGCCTGGGAAGGTACAAAATTAAAGATTGCATTTTGGGAGGGGAACGGGGAGAGGGGAAGACAGCATTCACTTTAAAATATAAGCACCTCACTTGTGGTGGCACAGTGGATAAAACATCGACCTGAAACACTGAGGTCGCCGGTTCAATATCCTGGGCTTGCCTGGTCAAGGCACATATGGGAGTTGATGCTTCCTGCTCTTCCCTCCTTCTCTCTCTCTCTCTCTCTCTCTTTCTCTCTCTTCTCTCTCCCTAAAAAGTGAATAAATAAAATCTTTTTAAAAATTAAAAAAAATACAAGCACCTCTAAGAAGACACAAATGAACAAATTCAACAAGTTCCTCTCCTACCCCACAGAAGAAACTTATGGCTTAAGTGCCTTAACATGGAAAGAGGGAAACAGAGGCGTATAAAAGAATGATAGCAAAATACTACCCTCCTAAAACTAGGGATTCAAATTTTGGGCTATACCCCCACTCCTATTCCACCCCTAGGCACTAAATTGCAAAAATAGGGTCCATACATTTTAAATGGTGGTAGGCTTTAATCTGCCAATGTGTACTGGTGATGCCTAAGTATTATTATTTGTTTTCTTGTGGCTGCTATAACAGGCTGCTATAACAACTTACCAAAACTTGGTGGTTTAAAAGCACAAAAATTTATTCTGTTATGTTTCTGGAGGTTAGAAGTTTGAAATCCATATCAGTGGGCCAAAATCAAGGGGTTGGCAGGGCCATGTTTGCTCTAGAGGGTATAGAAAAGACTCTGTCCTGCGCCTCTTCCAGCTTCTGGTGTCTTCCAGCATTCCCTGGCGTGTGGTCACATCACTTCAATTTTCAGAACCAGCATCCTCAAATCTCTTTGTTTTGTCTTCATATCACCTTCTCTTCTTCTCAGCTTTTGACACCAATTTGGGGTCAAAACTCTCTTAGAAGGGCACTTTTGATTGCATTTAGTGCCCATCGAAATAATCCAGGACAATCTCCCCATTTCTAAAAAAGATCTCTTTTTCTTTCTTTTTTTTTTTTTTTTTTGCCATATACAGCAACATTCACAGGTTCCAGGGATTAGGAGTAGATATCTCTTAGGGGGTTTCAGCCAACCACATCCCAGTTCATTATAGTTCAAAAACAAAATAAAACAAAAGACCCCTTTCCTACCCAGACTATAGCCAGGTGGGACAGGAGGAAGAGAAATTGGGAAGCGAGGGTGTGCTGGGAGTAGGTCAGACCCTAGGGAGTAGGTCAGACCCTAGGAACTGGAAAGCAGGAGAGTTAGGTCCAGGCCCGTACACGGGGGGAGACGGCGGATCCACACCCCTGGCTCCGAGAGCCCACCTGGGAACCAGGAGGTGGATTTGGAGCATGGGAGCTGGAGAAGCCTTTATGGAGAAGAGGACCAGTGACATTCATGCAGTCAGAGGACAGGTCTGGGACACAAACATCCTTCTTCCAGAGGCCAGAAAATGGACCCTATGGGAACAAATTATGGTATCTTGGGCCCAGATAGAAGACAAACATGGAAAAATTACATTTGATCTATCTATGTATTTGACACAGACAATATTCCTTTTGAGACATTCCCTTCTGGTTCTCCTACCGTTCTGTTTCTCGGAGTCCTTTTCTTTAGCCCTAGTTGTCCACAGTAGTCACATGGTCCTGGTGTACCCACCCCCGACCCTTTCCCATCCCTGACATACTGTCTGCAAAATAAATAGAATGAGACAGTAGGTGTTAAAAGCGCTGTGTCTTAAGCCCCACTGCCTCGCTTGCACTTCTGACTGTGTTGACTCCTAGGTGTGCTCTCAGACAAGGGTTTTGCAGGCTCTCCAGGGAGCTTTAGAATCCTCGTGCGTAAAATACGGACAATGTTAGCTGTCGCTGTTATTTGCTTTTGTTGCTTGCCTTTTTTGAGCTCTCTTTTTGTTTTCTCTCGTGCATCTGAACCCAGCGGAGGAGGCTGGAAGGCTGCAGTCAGCACGGAGGGGGCAGAGCTGGAAGGAAGAGGAAGGGGGAAACGTTGAGGGCCAAGGCTGTCCCTTGGTGGAAAGTAGTTTTCTTTTTTTCCATCCGTTGGCGGCGGCAGCAAGAAGAGAAGCTGAGGCTGCGTGCAAGCGAGCCGGGGCAACAGGGAGTGCAGTGGGCTGCCCCCCCCCCCCCCCCCCCCAGCTGCCCTTCGCCCTCAGCCCTCAGCCCGCAGCGGCCTCTAACACTCGCGAACGCCTCGGCGTCCTCATTTTCTGGTCACGCCAGGAAGACGGTTGGCTCGGAACAGCGCTGCACAGATGGAAAAATTGGAACTGTGGAGAGAGGTGAAAGGAGCAGGAATTATTTAGTAAGAGAAGAGGCAGCCAGGGAGAGATTTAATAATAGTCTTTGAGGATCTGAAGGGTTATTCTATTGAAATTGGTGACCAGGTGACTCTCTCGGAGCACAGGACCAAAAGAAATGAGTTTACACTCCAGAGGAGAAGATGCTCAGGTTAGGTTTAAAAAAAATCTTCCTGTCAGGGTGGAAACAGGCCATTAAAGGAACTGGAGGGGACACGTCCAGTGGTACAGCACGATATCTGGAGGAGCAGCCTCCTGAGCTCGGAAGGTGCCCCGCCCAGGCAAGGCTCTGAGGAGCGGACTCCCATTTACCAGGACGCCAAGTGTCCTTCGGGTCGATGCAGTGGGGCCCCGTCTCCCTCACTGCAGACCCCATCTTGCCTCCTACACCCCCCCCCAAATTCTAGGAATTGTGTAGAAAAAAATAATTCATCCTTTTGGGAGTGGGTTGGTGGTGAACCATGCAGGCATCTCCCTTTTCTGACACTAAAAAGTAGAGTGCTCCCAAACACCATACAAATGCAGCGGAGACTCAGCAGTGGCCCCTGCACCTTCCTTCAGAGACAAGCTTCCTCTGTTTATGAGAAAATGGCCTGTCTGTTCTGGAGTACACGATGACAAAACCTGATAAGCCCTTAGCTCATCCATTCAGCAGACACTGCTGGAGTGCCTCGGCTGCTCTGGAGAAGGTGACAGGGCCAGTGGCTTCCTGACACAGAGCCATTACATTTAGCGCAGAAAATCAAAGAGGACATGAATTTCTAGTCCAGCTCAGGATGGGGTCTTGTCACAAATGGAGGAGGTTGGCAGGGAAAAGCTGGCCTATGTGTCTTTCTCAAAGCTGTGGTCAACCATATTACCTAATATTTAGCTCTTACTCTCTGCCAGATAAAGTAGTTGCATTAAATATATAATATCTCATTTAATCATCATGAGACCACACGGAAGTTGCTGTTATTAACACCCTGGGAAAATAATAGTAGCAACCTCATAGGGTTGTTGCAAGTTATTCAAATTAATATAGTAAAGCACACCTGCTCTTAGCAGGTGCAATGCAAGTATTGGCTGTTATTGCTGGCGCTGCCGCAGCTGCTGTTATTAAAGAGACTACTTGCCTGACCAGGTAGTGACGCAGTGGATAGAGCGTTGAACTGGAACACAGAAGACCCAGGTTCAAAACTTTGAGGTAACTGGCTTGACTGCGGGCTCACCAGCTTGAGCACTGAATCCCTGGCTTGAGCATAGGATCATAGAGGTGACCCCATGGTCACTGGCTTGAAGCCCAAGGTCACTGGCTTGAGCAAGGGGTCACTCGCTCTGCTGTAAACTCCCCAGTCAAGGCACATATGAGAAAGCAATCGATGAACAACTAAGGTGCCACAACAAAGACTTGATGCTTCTCATCTCTCTCTCTTCCTGTCTGTCTGCCCTATCTATCCCTCTCTGTGTCTCTCTCTGTCTCTGTCACAAAAGAGAGAAAGAGAGAGAGAGAGACTGCTAAGTGGTCTGTCCAAGTTTACACAGCTCATAAGGCAAAGCCAGGCCAATCTGACACCACAGCCCATGACCTTTCTGTCCACTGATCACATAGAGAGGCACCACACATAGCAGGCAAGCATATAGCCTCACCTGGTTAGAAAGAGAGAACACATTTGAATTCCAGTTCTGCCAGTGACTAGACGTGTGCCTCGGATAAGACATTTTACTTCTCTGAACTTTGGTTTGTGAATCTGTACGTGGATAAGAATGGTACCCACCTCCAAGTTAGTTCTAACGATTAAGTGTTATGAGACATAAAAGCAATCAGTGAGTGCTTAATGCCTTTACTACTATGACTCTCATTAACCGTTGAAAGGGCCAACAGACATAATTCAGAAAACAAGAACTCTGCGCTGGCAAAGAAGATATATATGGATTGCTTGGGGCTTTAGGTGACTGGAAGACCCCCCTCCTAACATGTGCCAATATACCGTCAAAGGGCAAGTGTTTGGGGTAGTTGAAGATTTTACCAAAGAGTGTTTGTTTCTCACTCATTAAATTCATAAAACACTGGCCAAAAACTCCCTGAGTGCCCTGGACACTTTGAGAACTCCAGGTACATCAGCAACCATGTCAGAGATTTCAGCTTTAATGTGGCAAAGCTGACAGCACAGCCCCACAGGGGCACTGTTTCTATTTTTGAAGGTCAGAGGTGGGCTTTCATGCTGCAGTCGGCTCGTGGAGAGCCCCCATACCCCTAATGCGTGCTTGACACGTGCCTGCATCTAGAAACCAACAGAGAAAGCAGCAGGTGAAGAGTCAGAAATGCACAGGGGTGGGTTCAAAGACTTTAGCTGCTGCTGCAAGAAATAAACTGGCTCCCATTGTCTTTCCGCTGAGACCCGCTATCTCCCGGCTTGCTTTACTGAGACTCCTCCTCGAAGTCAGATTTCATTTTATTGACTTTTGTTTAAAGAGAAAGGGAGAGAGACACCCACGGAGAGAGAAAGAGAGGGGGGGGGGGGAGAGAGAGAGAGCAACAGCCATTTGTTTCACTTATTCATGCCATCTCTGGTTGATTCAAATTTCATTTTTAATCCCGTAGTTGTTTTGGAGGACAATTACCAATGACCCACTAATCAAATCCCTTGCAATAAATATTATCTTTTTCTGCAAAGGACAGACCCCATTGCTCAAAGCACAGGTGAGGGAGACCCAAAGTGCAAAGCAGAATCCTGTCTGAAGCATGGTGGAGTTGCCCTGGCCAGAAACCCAGAGCCCACTCAGAATCTCCTAACTGCAAACACTTACATAGCTTACCATATTCTCAGCACTATATTTGAAGTGCTTTGCATATATTGACTCATTTAGTCCTCACAACAACCCTATCAGGTTGGTAATATTGTCATCTTTATTCTACATATGGGGAAACTGAGGCACAGAGAAGCTAAGAATTATCCCAAATCAAATAGCTATAATCTACTGAGCCAGGATTTGAACACAGTATTTGGCCCCAGATTCTCTGCTCTTGGCTATGAGCTAGATTCAGGACTCTCCTTTTGTGCACGAGGTGAAGCAAATGACTAAAACAGCACTTGGGGACGGGAAGGGAGAGGCGATGAGCATGAGCATGACGTTGGGAACTGAGTGCGAGGATCTGCTTTTTTCTTTCCATGTTTTCTTTTTGATGATGCTTGTTGCAGGGGGGTATTATCTCTTGCTAGTGCCATCTCTCAAAAAGGTTATTTATTCCTACATGCGAGTCTAAGTATGGAGCTTGGAGTGATGTTCTCAGCCCACTGACAAGCTAGTAAGCATCCCACAGACCCAGGGCAGGGCAGCAGTAGCAGGACAGGTCCATTGCTATATATGGAGTGTGTCACAACACATGAATTATGAGGGTTTGTGTGGCCCTTTTAGGACCCAGAGGCTGTGTCCAACCAAGGGTGACCAGCACAAACTCCAATTAGAGCAAGTGCCTCAGCATGACCTCCTCCCCTCCATTGTAGCCAGGGTGACTCCAGGGCTCTGAATGACAAATGTGTACAAAAAAGAACTTGGAATAGGGCCCTGGCCGGTTGGCTCAGGGGTAGAGCGTCGGCCTGGCGTGCAGAAGTCCCAGGTTCGATTCCCGGCCAGGGCACACAGGAGAGGCGCCCATCTGCTTCTCCACCCCTCCCCCTCTCCTTCCTCTGTCTCTCTCTTCCCCTCCCACAGCTGAGGCTCCATTGGAGCAAAGATGGCCCCGGGCGCTGGGGATGGCTCCTTGGCCTCTGCCCCAGGTGCTAGAGTGGCTCTGGTCGCAACAGAGCGACGCCCCGGAGGGGCAGAGCATCGCCCCCTGGTGGGCAGAGCATTGCCCCTGGTGGGCGTGCTGGGTGGATCCTGGTCAGGCGCATGCAGGAGACTGTCTGACTGTCTCTTCCCATTTCTAGCTTCAGAAAAATACAAAAAAAAAAAAAAAAAAAAAAGGAACTTAGAAAGAAGTTGAAGAGAAGAGGGGACAGAGGAAGGAAAGTGAAAGCCAGGGGTGAGTCTAGGTATGTGTGGATCAGGAGTGTTCCTGATGGAGACCCAGTCAGCTCTGACATCCCAGGGCTGTTTTCTTGGGTTGGTTCATCCAGAATCCCATCTATGCAAGTTGACCCTTGGCCAACCAAAGGTCCAAGTTCAATTCCAAGACCACCTTGGGCATCTGTGGAAGTTCTCAAAAACTTCCCCTAGGCCTATGGAAATGATGTTAACTACCGTCTAAGGCATCTGCCTCCCCTTCTTTGGTGACCTTGCTCCTACCACTGGAGAAGCCACACTCAGTCCAACTCGGTCAGCTCTCAGTTCACATGAGGGATGGAGACCAGGGTGTTTGTTGTTCTTGGTGGAGCCGCATCAGGCTTTTCCATAGGACTGTTTCTAGGTACACACTGAGACGCAGAGGTCTAGGGAAGGAGAGCCTCCGTTCCCCACACAGTATAGAGGTGCTGGTGCCGGGGGCTAGCAGAGGTGCAGAGCAGGGGAGAGTCAAGAGAGAAGCTCGCCTTTGTACTGGGCCTTGAGGGGAAGCGCCAGGACGTGAGTGCTGCCTGGTCAGATCCCACACCAGCCACAACCAACCAGCCAGGCTGTGCTGGCACATCCCAGCGCAGGAACCATGACCGTCCAATTGTTTCCAGTATTGTTTTCTGGCTGCGCGGTGCATACGCGCTATCTTTCCCCGCCACCTCCAGCAAGTCCTTGAGCTTCTAAAGAACGTTGTCATAGGAGATGATATTTTAAACATTTATCTCAAGAAGTAACAATTAGTCACACTGACTGATGGTTTGGATGATGAACTGGGAGAACTAGCTGGAGGGTGTTAGTGAACTGGTGACTCATCCCCACTCATCAGCTGCCCTCGCACAGAGGCAGGACAGTCTGCAAGGAAGGAGGCCGGGAATCGGACTGCCGAGCAGCTCTGAGCCAGGCTCACTGCTCACGTCATCTTCCTGATTTGGCACAGCCCCCTTGAGAGGGAGCGGGAGCGGTTAGAAAGGAAAGGGCACGCAGGAAGCTGTGGTACTCCTGGAGAGGCCGCAATGGGAGTTGGATCAGCTTGGTGAATTCATCATGTCTCAGCCCTGGCATCCTTTGCCTTACAGGCTCAGAAAACTCGCCAGGTTGGAAAAAGGGCAAGCCTGTTTCTCAGAGATAGACTCATGGGAACCAAGCTCAAGAGCAGATGCTTGCTAGCATGGCCGTGGCAACGAGAAGTGCACCCACAGTGCAGTGTTGCTCTATGGAGAGCCAAAGCATTCACCAGTGGCCGCCTGGTAAGTGGGGAATCGGAAAGTGGGTAGCCCATGGGGGGGATCCACAGTAGTTCTCAGAGGACTGTGTGATTCCAGATCATCTACTGAATGTCAGCAAAGGAGTCACCTTCTATGGGAAGCCTCCTTGTCGCTACCTCCCACCCCCAACCCAAGCCTGGGCCCAGCACACAGCTCTGTGCTCCCAGAATGCACAGCTCTATCGCAGCTCAGACCCCTCGGCCCAGCACCCTTCACAATCACACCCCCGTCTGCTTGGTGCCTGCACAGCGTGCTCCTTTGAGTCAAGGAGGTGCCTTATTCCCACAGGGTCCCCATTGCCTGCCATCTAGAGACTGCTCAGGAAATGTTTACTGAGACATGAAAATTCTATATCTTTAGGCCAGGACTCCCTCTTCACTGGGAAGCTGCCTGAATGAGTCTGTCAGCTTTGGGTTCTTTCCTGTCGAGGCTGTGTGCTGATGTCATCCTCCTGTTTATTCTCCGAACAGAATATTTATAGCTGTAAGTTTGGTTCCTACTAGGAAAAGTATAACCACATACCTTCCCAAGAGTATATCCAGTCATCACCTCTGAATCATCAGTAGCACAATTAGCTCCATGTGACCTCCGGGGTCACTGCACCCGTGACAGCAATTGTATTTGAGAAGATTTCAGTATTAACTCCCAGACAGCAAAAAAAAAAAAAAAAATGTCTAATGATAAGGGACTGGTTAAACAAACCATACCTCCTACAATAGAATACTGTGCAGCCAACACAATGATGTTTACAAAGTAGTTTTAATAAACCATAGGAATACTTATTCTATATTATGGGAAATAGAAGTAGCTTAAAAATTTGTGTATACCATATGATTTTAGCTATGTGAATAAAAGGCACAGATAAAAATGGGTATAGAAGGAAAATATCTCAACATGATAAAGGCCATATATGATAAACCATCAGCTAACATCATATTAAATGGCACTAAACTGAAGGCTTTCCCCCTGAAATCAGGAACAAGACAGGGTTGTCCACTCTCTCCACTCTTATTTAATGTGGTACTAGAGGTTCTAGCCAGAGCAATCAGACAAGACAAAGAAATAAAAGGCATCCATATTGGAAAAGAAGAAGTAAAGGTATCACTTTTTGCAGATGATATGATCCTATACATCGAAAACCCCAAAGAATCCACAAAAAGACTACTAGAAACAATAAGCCAATACAGTAAGGTCACAGGATACAAAATTAACATACAAAAGTCCATAGCCTTTCTATATGCCAACAATGAAACAACTAAGAAGGAACTCAAAAGAATAATGCCCTTCACGATTGCAACAAAAAAAATAAAATAGGAATAAACATAACAAAGAATGTAAAGGACTTATATAATGAAAACTATAAACCATTGTTAAGGGAAATCGAAAAAGATATAATGAGATGGAAGAATATACCTTGTTCTTGGCTAGGAAGAATAAATATAATCAAGATGGCTATATTACCCAAAGCAATATACAAATTTAATGCAATTCCCATCAAACTTCCAATGACATTTTTTAAAGAAATAGAGCAAAAAATCATCAGATTTATATGGAACTATAAAAAACCCTGAATAGCCAAAGCAATCCTAAAGAAAAAGAATGAAGCTGGGGGCATTACAATACCTGACTTCAAACTCTATTATAGGGCCACGACAATCAAAACAGCATGGTATTGGCAGAAAAATAGACACTCAGACCAATGGAACAGAATAGAAAGTCCAGAAATAAAACCACATATATATAGTCAAATAATTTTTGATAAAGGGGCCAACAACACACAATGGAGAAAAGAAAGCCTCTTCAATAAATGGTGCTGGGAAAACTGGAAAGCCACATGCAAAAGAATGAAACTGGACTACAGTCTCTCCCCCTGTACAAAAATTAACTCAAAATGGATCAAAGATCTAAACATAAGACCTGAAACAATTAAGTACATAGAAGAAGACATAGGTACTCAACTCATGGACCTGGGTTTTATTTATTTATTTTTTTTTTTTTTTTTTATTTTTTTTTTCTTTTTCATTTTTCTGAAGCTGGAAACAGGGAGAGACAGTCAGACAGACTCCCGCATGCGCCCGACCGGGATCCACCCGGCACGCCCACCAGGGGCGACGCTCTGCCCACCAGGGGGCGATGCTCTGCCCATCCTGGGCGTCGCCATGTTGCGACCAGAGCCACTCTAGCGCCTGAGGCAGAGGCCACAGAGCCATCCCCAGCGCCCGGGCCATCTTTGCTCCAATGGAGCCTTGGCTGCGGGAGGGGAAGAGAGAGACAGAGAGGAAGGCGCGGCGGAGGGGTGGAGAAGCTAATGGGCGCTTCTCCTGTGTGCCCTGGCCGGGAATCAAACCCGGGTCCTCCGCACGCTAGGTCGACGCTCTACCGCTGAGCCAACCGGCCAGGGCTGGACCTGGGTTTTAAAGAGCATTTTATGAATTTGACTCCAATGGCAAGAGAAGTGAAGGCAAAAATTAATGAATGGGACTACATCAGACTAAGAAGTTTTTGCTCAGCAAGAGAAACTGATAACAAAATAAACAGAAAGCCAACTAAATGGGAAATGATATTTTCAAACAACAGCTCAGATAAGGGCCTAATATCCAAAATATACAAAGAACTCATAAAACTCAACAACAAACAAACAAACAATCCAATAAAAAAATGGGAAGAGGATATGAATAGACACTTCTCCCAGGAAGAAATACAAATGGCCAACAGATATATGAAAAGATGCTCATCTTCTTTAGTTATTAGAGAAATGCAAATCAAAACGGCAATGAGATACCACCTCACACCTGTTCGATTAGCTGTTATTAGCAAGTCAGGTAATAGCAAATGTTGGAGAGGCTGTGGAGAAAAAGGAACCCTCATCCACTGTTGGTGGGAATGTAAAGTAGTATAACCATTATGGAAGAAAGTATGGTGGTTCCTCAAAAAACTGCAAATAGAACTACCTTATGACCCAGCAATCCCTCTACTGGGTATATATCCCCAAAACTCAGAAACATTGATACGTAAAGACACATGCAGCCCCATGTTTATTGCAGCATTGTTCACAGTGGCCAGGACGTGGAAACAACCAAAAAGCCCATCAATAGATGACTGGATAAAGAAGATGTGGCACATATACACTATGGAATACTACTCAGCCATAAGAAATGATGACATCAGAACATTTACAGCAAAATGGTGGGATCTTGATAACATGATACGAAGCGAAATAAGTAAATCAGAAAAAAACAGGAACTGTATTATTCCATACGTAGGTGGGACATAAAAGTGAAACTAAGAGACATTGATAAGAGTGTGGTGGTTACGGGGGGGAGGGGGGAATGGGAGAGGGATAGGGGGTGGGGAGGGGCACAAAGGAAACAAGATAGAAGGTGACAGAGGACAATCTGACTTTGGGTGGTGGGTATGCAACATAATTGAACGACAAGATAACCTGGACTTGTTATCTTTGAATATATGTATCCTGATTTATTGATGTCACCCCATTAAAAAAATAAAATTATAAAAAAAAAAAAGGCACAGATAAAATACTGGACAAGATATATTGCACTGTTAAAACAGCTACTTCTACACTGTGAAAAACAGGTGATTCTCCCCTTTTCTTTATGCTTTATGTTCTTCCCAATTTATAGTAGGTGTTATGTTGCTTTTACAATTAGGTAAAACAATAAATGTTACGGGAAAAAAATCATGAAGAACATACTCGAATTCTCTAAAACTATATTGCTTCTTAATTATATATCTCTGATCACTTTTATATAGATCATAGAGAAATTGAACTGAAAAAAGGTCTCCTCTCTCTGATACCTTAAGCAGAAGAAATGGCCTAATGTGTCTTGAATCAGTCTAACTCCCCTGCCTGGGCTCTTTTCCTGTCCTTATTACCCTTCTGTCACCCCAAATACTTTCCTGGGACACCCCTGGTTACAACATGTTGCAACCTTGTCAGCGTGCAGAATGCGCTGTTCATTGGAAATATGTAGAGATGGGGAAATACATCTACGATACTTCCACTGAAGGACTAGGTAGTTGCCGGCATGAGTTCAGATCCTTTCTAAAAATCATATAATGCTTTAACCAAATCTCTCCTATGTAGCATTTTTTAAATTTTGGCCTCATTTCCATTAAGGTAAGATTTACATAATGTGAAACTAACCATTTGAAGGTGATCATTTCATGCCATCGAGTACATTCACAATGTTTTGTAACCACTGTCTCTACTGGTTCCAAAATGGTTTCATCACCCCAACAGGATACCCTAAAACAGTCGTTTTCTGTTCTTCTCTCCCCAGCCCCTAGCAACACTGATCTACATCTATCTCTATGAGTTTGCCTATTTGGGATAGTTCATATCAATGGAACCTCGTGATATTTTGGGTATTGTTTCTTATACTTAGCCTAATCTTTCAAGGTTTATTCCCTTTTGTGGCCAGATAATATTTCATTGTGTGACTCTATCACATTTTGTTTATCCACTCAACCATTGATGGACATTTGGGCAATTTCCACTCCTTGGCTGTTGTAAATAGGGCTGCTATGGACGTGTGTGCACCTGTACTTGATTCCTATGTAAAATTAATGAGCTTATATTCTAAGGTAAATATCCATGCTCACCATGACAAGGCTTCCATCTGGGGACCCTCACATTCAGGAGCAAACTAAGACAAAGTCACAGCAAGTCAGCAAGATAAAAGCATTGTAAATTGAGAAATAACCAGCCATGGTAAGCCTTGAATTGTAGGTGGATTTCACGAGTAAATCAGTAGAAGAAAAGGGGAACGTGACAGAGAAGAAGTGATTACTACTACACATCTCTGGGAGTGTCATTTAATCAAGCAAAATGCTGGCAAGAGAATTAGCCACATACTAGCTTTCTATGTTATTTATTATATACACCTGAGAGTCCGTCCACTGTGTCTCTCTAGTGCCTCAGGCCAGCTCTGCCTGGGGCCCGCAGACGGGTTTGGAGACAGAGCACCACACAGCTCAGCTGATCGCTGGCTCTCAGGTCCTCCAAGGCTCAACAACTAGCTTCTCCAAATCCTCAGAGCCTGGATTCATCTAAGCAAAGATTGTGAACTAGACATCATCATACCCCTATTTGTGTCTCCTGGCCACCCTGGACAAAAGGATACAAATTCAGGAAAAAGGAGAGGGCGTGTGGTGTAATGGTTAGGAGTCCAGATTCTGGAGCCACGGGGCTGCCAGCTTGCGGTTGAACCCTGGCTCACATCTCACTATCTGTGTGATCTTGTATAAGTCACAACCATTCTGCGTCTCAGTTTCCCAGATGTCAAACTTGTGATAGTGAAAAGTACCAATCTCATTCAATTGCTATGAAAATTAGAAAGACAAAGTAGGGCGCTTTAATGTAAGATCTCAATAAATGTTAGCTAGGGTGGTATTGGAATAGTTCCAGGATTATAGCCCCTATAGGATAAATTGCGGGAGCCCGAGCTGCCTGTCCAGGAAGCCCCAGGAGGCTGACTGAAGTTTCCTGAAGGCAACTGCTTCCCCAGCCTTGGTCACACACAGACCCAAAGACCGCCATCTGGCTTAAGCTGATGCCACCAAATCCATGGAGCCAGCCATTCTCCAGGGGACACAGATTGTCTTGGGTTTTACTTGGCCATCTGTAGCACCTGAATGTACCATTGGGATAACCCTACAAGGAGAGGTGGCACAGGGGCCATCAATTCTTTAGGCATTTTGTTTTCTTTTTAAGGGGTGAAATTTGTGAATTTTAAAAATGAGTACATTTAAAGATATTGAGCAAATAATTGGTAATACATGAATATGGCAAAAATTAATATAGGGATGAATAAACTCTGGCAAACATTGATTCTAGTCTAGTCTAAAGATCTGTGACTATAATTTATGCAATATCCCTTTGATGTTATTGGATTTCTTTAAATCAATGCCACATTCACCAAACAGCCTTTTTCTTATCTACACTCACTCTGAGCCAGGTGCTATGTTAAAGAGATAAAGGTGAGGAAGAAATGATTTCTGTTCTTCTCACACCCAGTGGAGAAGGCAGCTGTGTCAACCAAGAGCACCAGGGAGAGAGCGGCCAGTGGAATTCCTTTAGAGGTTTATGTCAATGGTGCTTCTGGGCTGGGTTAAAGACCTTCAAAATACCTGGACTCTGAGCCTATGAGACTCCATTAAAAAGTCATTCAAAATAGATAATATGGGGTTAGAGCTTTGAAAGATGTTGGTGTATTGTCAGGGGAACATCATAATACGCATGTGAGGATATCATGATATGTACAGTGGTGCTCTGAGGCTGTCCCATTATAACCTCAGTGCATGGCATGGTGGTGGTGAGGTGTAGAGCCTGGTTCCAACCTCACGTGTGGAGTTGTGCTGGTGCCAAGTCCCATGTTGTCATTCATGGTGTAATGCTCTGGCCGTGCGCTGTCATGGTGTTACGGTGCCAGCGTGCCAGGATGTCTCCGGGCCATAGTAACCTTGCTGTGTTATGACTTTGTGAGTTTGCAACACAGAGTGATGGTGAGGCAGGTGTGATGCTGCCTGTCTTGCACATTTTCTCTGTCCTGCACATCACAGCCTTCTTGCGCTTGAGAACAGTAGATAGCACACTATACTTGGGGGCCTGGTAGATGATGAAATCACCAACAAAGAGCTCAAAATGCAAAAGAAAACATGGCATTACCTAGACTGTGGAAAGGACACTTGTTTACTGCAAAGGAGCTGAAACTAGAAGGCGGAACCTCAATTTAACTCAGCCTCAGCCAGGACACACACATTGGGCAGCTCAAATTCTTTTCCACAGATGACACGAAAGCGCCGCGAGTACTGACGCGGAGCTCACAAATGAACTTTAGCTAGGAGGAAAATCTGCAAACACAGAATCTGCAAATAATGAGGATGGATTATCACTGGGCAGATTATACACAAAGATTTATAGGGCAGAAGGAATCATTCTAAGTGCTTCACATTACTGACTCATTTAAACCCACCCAAAACAAAATGAAACAGGTATTACTATTGTCTCATTTTACAACTCAGGGAATGGAAACAAAAAGAAGTAAAAGACCTTGCTGAAGCCCCACAGCCAGAAAGTGGTGAAGTCAGGAAGTTCTTGTTCTAGAACCCCCGTGCTTAGTCCAGATTGCCTCTGGGTAGCAACTGCCTTCAGTGGCCTTTGGTTCTCAAGAGAATCACTTTGAAGCCAAAGATGTGAACCCCTACCTTCCCTCCAGCATGGAGTCTGGCTCATACTTTGTCATCCAGAGCAGTTATCTTTCCTGATACTTCTGCCGAGGCTGATCTCCCATCTGTTATTTGGTGACCTCCAATGAAGCTTCTACTACTGGTCTTATCCTTATCGACACACCCACATTGGCTGCCCTGCCTGATTGGGGAGGGCCCTCTCTTCCTACCATTGGACTACTGAACTGCCGCTTATGATACTCTTTCAAGAGTTTTTTCTTTTTGTGAGGTAAGGAAGAGTGTTGCATTGTATCCTTAGGACAAGTCATTAAGGCTAGGCAAGTGATGCTGACCCTATGACCCAGGCAAGAAGAGTTCAAGTACCTACTTGAGAGTGATTCCCTCACTGTCTGAGCCCTTCACCCACTTGTATATAGGTACAAAGAGGGGAGGGATGGGATGGTAAGATGGCTACAGGCGCCAGATTTAAAGTTTGAAATTTGTGTGCCCATGGAAAAGCTACAAACCATTTTAGTCCTTATTTTCAACTCTATAAAGTAAAAGCGATACACCTGCCATATAAAAAAAGTGATAAAGTAGGGGGTGATCATAACACCTACTTTATAAGATAGTTGAGATACTTAATTAAGAAAATTCAGCCTGACCAGATGGTGGCGCAGTGGATAGAGCATCGGACTGGGACGCAGAGGAGTCAGGTTTGAAACCCCGAGGTCGCCAGCTTGAGCGCAGGCTCATCTGGGTTGAGCAAAGCTCACCGGATTGAGCCAAAGGTCACTGGCTTGAGTAAGGGGTTACTCAGTCTGCTGTAGCCCCACGGTCAAGGCATACATGAGAAAGCAATCAATGAACAACCTAAGGAACCGCAATGAAGAATTGATGCTTCTCATCTCTTTCCCATCCTGTCTGTCTATCCTTCTATTTCTCTATCTCTGTTAAAAAAAATTTTTTTTTCATGCAAAAGCTGGAATAGCCGGTATCAAGATGAGCTCAATGAGAAGCATCTTATTTTTTTCCCCACTTTATTTCACAAGTATTATTTTTAGCATTCTGAGCCTATCACCATCAATCTGGAAGATATTTATTTTGTCGTTTCTCTTAAGAGTCTTACCACTTTCAAAATCAAATAGGACTCTTAATGGTTTGTACATATTGCCTAAACTCCTAAGGTGGGCATGCAATTGGATATCTTTACCCTCATCTTCACCACAAAATTTCCAAAGACATTTAGGGACTCCAAGAAGATGGTAGTAATAGAGGCATAGTTTTTTTTTTATCTTTCTTTAATCATTCCACAAAACAGGCTAAGATAGCAAAATCAAAATCCTGAAGACAATATCTACAGCAAAACAAGAATTCGCACCAGCCCCAAAATATGAGCAGTTGAAAAAAGAACCACAAATATTGCCCAGACCATCTGACATCAACAAGTATGTGTGGGGGAAGCAAAGAAGACACAAAATTTATGTTGAACTTGAGAGTCAGAAAACCCTAAATTGCTAATAGATGACACTTTAGGGAAGGAAAACACAATTTGGGAAAAACAGCCATAACCAGCAGGAGCCTGGCGGTCTTTAGCTGGTGACCATGGATCAGAGAATGCTGGAGCAGTCTGGGTTCTATGAACTCTTAGAACTTACAAGAGCTCCCTTCAGGACAAAAGCCTGCACTGAATAGAAAGTACTTAGGGTGGAATCTAGTTTACATAGAACAAAGCACTAGGAAAAAAGGAAAGAAAAGTTCCTGATAAAACTGGGGGAAGTTAACAGAGCCAGCAGATGTCAGAATATATAAGCCATATATTTGAACACTTGGTAATAACAACAGAATAGTGAACTGCAGAGCTATAAAGCCAGGAAAACAATCCTGGCCCACCCTCCTTACCAAAGTGAATAGAAAAATTCAAGCCCTTTAAGCATAAACACCAAAAAAGGATTGTGTTTCAATCCCACACAAAGTTATTTTAAGAAAAAAAAAAAAGAAGAATGATCAGAATAATGTTCCCATAGACAATGAAGTATGCCAGAAATAAAGACTAAAAACGCAAAGAAGAAAAGAGAGAAAACCCAGGCACAGATGGCTTCCCTGGTGAAACTCCTCAAAACAGTTAAAAGAGCCCTGGCTGGTTAGCTCAAGTGCATGGTCCTGATACATCAAGGTTGCAGGTTTGATCCTTGGTCAAGGCATATACACGATAAACCAGTGAATGCATAAATAAGTGAAAAAACAAATAGATGTCTTCTCTCTCTCCTTTCCTCTCTCTAGAAATCAATCAATCAATAAAAAGAATTAAAATAAATAGTACCAAGTTACAAAAACATTTTTTATAAAATAAAGGAGGAAGGAATACTTCCAAACGTGTTTTATGAGACCAGAATAATATTGGTTTGAAAACTTTATAAAAATACTAGACATTACAGATTAATAATACTGGGGAATATAGATATAAAAGCCTTGAAAATATACAACTAAGATACAAAAATGTATAAAAATGATAAAACTTCATGATTAACTAGAATTTATCTCAGGAATGCAAGGTTGGCTTAACTTTCAAAAATCTATGTAAACACAATTAATTAAAAAGATTAATAAAAATGGCAAAAAAGCAATTAATATTACTATATTAACAGAAAAAAGTAGGAAAACATGATTGTTTCAGTAAATGCAGAAAAATTCTTTCACAAAATTTAATACATATTTATGATTAAGGGAAAAAACTCAGCAAACTAGGAATAGAATAGGAATCCTTTAATCTCAGTGTTCGTATGGGTCTTCTGAAAAGCAGATAATAAGACAGGATTAGACATGCAAGAAATTTATTAGAGGAAATGTCTATGAGAAGAAATGAAGAGAAGGTCTAGAAGAAAATGAGAGACTTGTCAGATCATAGTACAAATCTGAGCCCAGATGAAGGAGGAGGGGAAGAAGGCAGGTGGTGGAAGCATTTCAAACTCCAGTGCAGCTTGTAGAGAGTTAGGCAAAGCCATCAGGGAGTCCTCAAGTCAAAGTAACCCACCAGAGGAATTCCATATCTCCTAGGCATTGGCTGGAGAAATCCCTGGGAAATGTGGCCTCAAGACAAACAAAGTGATAGGTGTAAGAATGCAGCTGTTGGACTCCTGTCTTTAAGCTTCCCACACTTGGAAATCTGAAAGACACATTTTCATAGCTGCCAAATTGTTAAAGTGTATCTATGAAAAATCTAAAATTAATCTCAGTCTTAATGGTAAAACCTGAAACACCTTCCTCTAAGATCAGGAATAAGTGGAAGCTGTCTACTCTTACCACTTCTATTCCACATTGTACTGAATGCAAAAAAGCAAGAAAAGGGTATAAAGATTGGGAAGGAACAAGTAAATGACTGCATATGTAAGTTATCTATCCAAAAAAATCACTAATTAATACAGGAATTTAGTAAGATTTCAGGATACAACAAACAAAAAAGCAACTGCCTTTAAAAAAATTGTATTGAGTTTATTGGGGTGGCATAGGTTAATAAAATTATACAGGTTTCAAACACATAATTCTACAATATATCATCTTTATATTGCACTGTATGCTCACCACCCCAAGTCAAGTCTCCCTCCATCTACCCCTCCTCTACCCTCTTCCTCCTCATCCCACTCCCTTTCCTTCCTGCAATCCCCACACTGTCGTAGCCACAGACAACTAAAAATTGAAAAACACCATTTACAATAGCATCAAAACCAAATAATATCTAGGGGTAAATTTAACAAACTATATGTAAGCTCTCTACACTGAACACTATAAAATATCTTCGGGAAATTAAAAAAGACTTAGATTATATTCAGAGACATAATTCTCTTAAGTTGGAAGGCTCAAAATTATTAGATGTCAATTATCTCAACACTGATCTATAGATCAATATGATCTTGTTATAAGCTGCATTGTGTCCCCCAAAATTTATATGTTGAAGCTCAAACTCCTAATAACCTCAGAAATTGACTATCTGGAGAGAAGGTTTTTTAAAAGGTGATTAAGTTAAAATAAAGCTGTTAAGATGACGCCTAATCTAATCTTACCAATATTCTTATATTAAGAGGAAATTTGGACACACAAAAAGACAGCAAGGATGCCTTCACACGTCGGAAAAACACTGTGAAGACATAACATGAAGGTAGACATCTACAAGCCAAGAAGAGATTAAATTCACTGACACCTTGATGTTGGACTCCCAGAACCCAGAACTGTGAGAATGACTAAAATTTAAAAGGTTGTTAAAACTGCCTGACCTGTGGTGGTGCAGTGGATAAAGTGTCAACCTGGAAATGCTGAGGTCACCGGTTCGAAACCCTGGGCTTGCCTGGTCAAGGCACATATGGGAGTTGATGCTTCCAGCTCCTCCCCCCTTCTCTCTCTCTGTCTCTCCTCCCTCTCTCTCCCTTTCCTCTCTAAAAAATGAATAAATAAATTTAAAAGGTTGCTAAAACTATTTATATCATCAGAACTACTATTCATACATTTCTGGTGGATTGTTAATGGTATAACACTTTGAAAAAATAAGTATCTGTCTCTTTTTAAAATAATTTTGTTTCATTACTTTAAAAAATGTTTTGAGATATAATTGACATAATATTAGTGTACAACATAATCACTTGATATTTTCATATATTGTGAAATGATCACCACAATAAGTGTATATAACATGTCACCACGCATAGTTATAATTTTTTTTCTTGTGATGAGAACTTTTAAAACCTACTTTTTTAGCAACTTAATTTTTTTAACATATATGTCCTTTTTTAAGATTTTATTTATTCATTTTAGAAAGAAGAGAGAGAAAGAGAAAGAGAAGAGGGGGAAGATCAGGAAGCATCAACTTCCATATGTGCCTTGACCAGGCAAGCCCAGGATTTCGAACTGGCGACTTCAGTGTTCCAGGTCGATGCTATATCCACTGCGCCACCACAGGTTGGGCATTTTCTTAGCAACTTTAAAATATATTGTACAATACAGTCTTTTTTTATTTTTATTGATTTTTTTAGAGAGAGAGGAGTGAGAGAGAGGGGGGGGGGAGGAACAGGAAGCATCAACTCCCATATGTGCCTTGACCAGGCAAGCCCAAGGTTTCGAACCGGTGACCTCAGTGTTCCAGGTCGACGCTTTATCCCACTGCGCCACCACAGGTCAGGCTGTACAATACAGTCTTATTAACTATAGTCACGCTATATATTACATTCACTCATTTTTCCTCCTATCACCAATCTGTTCTCTGTATTTAAGAGTTTGGGGGTTTTGTTTGTTTGGTTTTTTTGGTTTCAACATATACGTGAAATCATATGATATTTATCTTTCCACGTCTGACTTATTTTACTTAGCATAATGCCCTGAAGGTCCATTCATGTTGTCAGAACTGGCAAGATTTCCTTATTTTTTATGGCTGACTAATATTCCATTTTGTGTGTGCGTGTGTGTGTGTATACACATATATATATACAGTATTATATTGTATATATATATGTATATGTGTATGTGTATATACATCACACACATACAGGGATGGACAAATGTAGGTTAATAATTATTTGTATGGAACAATACATGTTGGTTATGATTACAACAATAGATTTATTAACTTAAAAGAATGTTACAATAGCATAGGAAATCTACTTTTGCCCATCCTTGTATTTAGATATACATATCGCATTTTCTTCATCCATAGATCAATACTTAGATAGTTTTGTCTTGGCTATTGTAAATAATGCAGCAGTAAACAAGGGAGTGCATATATTTTTTTGAGTTAGTATTTTCTTTTCTTTCAGATAAATACACAGAAGTGGAACTACCTATGTCTTACTAAGTTTAGCATTTGCCTATCCTATGAGTCAACTGTTCTACTTCTAGGTATTCACTCAAGTAAAATGAAACCATGTGTCCACAAACAGACTTGTGCAAAAATCTTTACAGCAGCTTTATTCTTTATAGCACTGAACTGGAACAAACCCAATCTATCAATAGATGAATGGATAAGTTGTGGTATATGTAATATAGAATACTACTCAGAAATTAAAAGGAATATATTATTTATACCCTCAAGAAAAAGTATGCAACTCAAACCATCTATTTAGTACAAGAAATCAGACACAAGATAATACAAACTGTATGATTCCACTTATATAATATTTGAAACTGACAAAACTAAACTATGTTGATAGATATTAGAACATTGTGATCTCTGGGTTGGGGTAGGAGGTTTTCTGGAAAGAGGAAGAAGAAAGTTCCTACAATGATGGAATTGTTTTCTATCTGATTAGCCTTCTGTTGCATAGGTGTTTTAATTTATCAAAATCATTAAACTTTCCCCATAATGCATTTTACAGTAGTAAATTCTGTCTCAAGAAAGGTATGAGTTTAAAAAAGAAAAAAAAAGAACTAATAAATATATCCAAAAGTTAATTATTAAAAAAAATCAACAATAACATAATTGAAGGAATAAAGAAGGAAGCATATACATAAAATTAGAAATAACAAGGAGGAAATAACCATAAAAACAGCACTTTTTAAAAAAATGATACAAGTCTTCTGTGTTAATTTCTGCAAATAAATTTGGGAAAGTACATGAAATAGATAATTTTGTGTGTTTTTTAAATATATTTATTGATTTGAGAGAGTGAGAGGAAAAGGAGAGAAAGAGAGAGACAGAGACAGAAACACCAATCTGTTTCTGTATGTGCCCTGACCAGGGACCAAACTGACAACTTCTGCATATCCAGATGATGTTCGAACCAACCGAGCTATCTGGCCAGGGCAAAATGGACAATTTTATAGACAATACAACTTGTCAAAATCAACCCCGGAGGAGACAGAAAGTCTAAACATAAAATGCCACAGAAGATATAGAGGAAATTGAAAAATAGCGTTCCTACAAAATGCGCCAGGTCCAGACTGTTCTTAGGGCAATTTTATTGCTAAAAATTATTTTATGGAGTGAATATAACATCAATCTCAACCTAAAGATGATTATATCAACAAAAGAAAAGCATAGGCCAATCACACTTGTAAATATCAATAAACATATTAAATAAATAGCAAACCAACTCTAACAGCACATTAAAATATTCATCATAACCAAGGATAGTAGATTTAATATTCTAAAATCCATTACTATTCAGCATTATATTAATAGCACTAAGAATTATTTAAGTAGGTATATAAAACACAAAGGAATCAACAGAACACTTTTACAAACAAGAAAATTAGTGAAGTTGATTATAAAAACAATATACAAAAATCAAGTCTTCATATACACAAACAAAAATCAATTTATATTTAAAGAGAAAATCCCCTTTGTGGAACAGAATTTGGCAATAGATAGCAAGATTATATATATATATATATATATATATATATATATATATATATATATATATATATGCATGCAATACACTCTTGTCCTTTGACCCAGGAAGTCTCCTCTTAGACATCTGTCCTAGAGAAACACAAAACATGAATACATGTTTCTGTAATAACAACAACCCAAATGTCCATCAACAGGGAACTAGTTAAATAAACTATAATTACATTTAAATAGTGAAGTACCATGCAACTATAGAAAGGAATGCAGAATATCTCTATTACTATGCAATGATCTCCAGAATATTATGCTAAGGGGGAAAAAGGTAGACTAAAGTATATATAATAAGCTACCATATATCTTAGGGAATGTGTACAAATACATATATGCACACAGACAGACATAGGTACATAGGTAGGTATTCATGTATAGTTTTGCTTATGTAAAAAAGCTTGGAAAATAAACATGTAAATAAAATTGTTGGCTAAATGGAAAGGAGAAAAAAGAGAGGTGAGTTGGGGAGAGAAGCTGAACTTCTCTGAATAATATCTTATTTTTTAGATTTTACTTTAGAACCATAAAAATGTCTTAGGTGATTGTAAATATGTAAATCAGAATGAAAAAGGCAATTCCTAAAGTCAACGGCAAAGTAAAATAAATGAATTTAACTGTGCATTGAGCTGATAGCTTACTGATGCAGATATATTATTTTAAATGCTTTGAATATAGTAATTCAACTCTGTCTCTAATGATATATACCCAAGAACCACAAGCAATAATAATATAATTTTGGTATTGTTTTTCTAATTACATATATATTAGGATAAAGCAAATAAGCAATTATGCTATTATTAAAAAGCAAGATTTTAGGCCCTGGCCGGTTGGCTCAGCAGTAGAGCGTCGGCCTGGCGTGCGGGGGACCCGGGTTCAATTCCCGGCCAGGGCACATAGGAGAAGCGCCCATTTGCTTTTCCACCCCCACCCCCTCCTTCCTCTCTGTCTCTCTCTTCCCCTCCCGCAGCCAAGGCTCCATTGGAGCAAAGATGGCCCGGGCACTGGGGATGGCTCCTTGGCCTCTGCCCCAGGCACTAGAGTGGCTCTGGTCGCTCAGAGCGACGCCCCCCGGAGAGGCAGAGCATCGCCCCCTGGTGAGCAGAGCGTCACCCCTGGTGGGCATGCCGGGTGGATCCCGGTCGGGCGCATGCGGGAGTCTGTCTGACTGTCTCTCCCCGTTTCCAGCTTCAGAAAAAAAAAAAAAAGCAAGATTTTTAGCATAAGAGAAAAAGTTGAAAATAAAATAAAAAATATTAAGGAAAGCCCTATAATCCTAAATTTGAATGAAAACATCTGTATACATTGTTTGAGCCTGACTCGGCTTCTCACCTTCTTCCCTGAACAACATGAGTTTCAGCACCTGCTCCAGCTTCTGTACAAACTATGGGAACCTGGGCTTCATGCAGTCGCCCAGGCACCAGGCCCAGCCGGCCAACAGTGCAGCCAATGTCTGTGCAGGTGCTGGAGGCTCGGGCTCCTGAATCTCTGTGTCCTACTCCACAAGCATGCAGGCGTCTGGGGGCCTGAGAGCCTGGCAGCCTGGCTGTGGGGATAGCCAGAGTCTGGCAAGCACAGGGGGCACCCAGATTGAGAAGGAGATTATGTCTGGCCTCCTGCCTAGTGAGGGTGAGGAGCATGGAGCTGAAAATCAGAGCCTGGAGAGCAAAATCCAGGAACACCTGCAGAAGAATGAACCCCAGGTCAGAGACTGGCGGTATTATTTCAAAACCATCAAGGACCTGAGGACTCAGATTTTTGCAGGTTTTGTGAACAATGTGCACATCATTCTGCGAATTGACAGTGCCCATCTTGCTGATGATGACTTCAGAGTCAAGTATGAGACAGAGCTGGCCATGCTCCATCTGTGGAGAATGATTCAATGAACTCTAAAAGGTCACTGATGACACCAGTATCACGGGGCTGCAGCTGGAGACAGAGATCGAGGCTCTTAAGGAGGAGTTGTTCTTCATGAAGAAGAACCACAAGGAGGAAGTAAATGGCCTACAAACTAAATTGCCAACTCTGGGTTGACCATGAAATTGTATGCCCCCAAATCTCAGGACCTCAACAAAATCATGGTGGACTTCCAGGCCCAGTATGACAAGCCGGCTCTGAAGAACCAAGACGATCTAGTGGTCCCAGAAGATTGAGGAGAACCCCACAGTGGTCACCTCACAAACCACTAAGATAGCAGCTGCTGAGAGACACTCAAGGAGCTGAAATATATGATATGGTCCTTAGAGACTGGCCTGGACTCCATGAGAAATCTGAAGACCAGTTTGGAGAGCAGCCTGAAGGAGGTGCAGACGCACTTTGCCATGCAGGTGGAGCAGCTCAACAGGATCCTGCTGCACCTGGAGTCAGACCTGGCCCAGACCCAGGCAGAGGGGCAGCGCCAGACCCAGGAGGAATACAGGCACTGTGGAATATCGAGGTCAAACTGGAGGCTGAGATCTCCACCTACCGCCACCTGCTGGAAGTAGAGGAGGACTTCGATCTTAGTAATGCCCTGGACAACAGCAACTCCATACATTCCACCCAAAAGATCACTACCTGCAGGATTTTGTATGGCAAAGTGGTTTCTGAGGTTAATGACACCAAAGTTCTGAGGTATTAAAGCCAGCAGAAGTGGGGCACCCCTTGTGGGGGGACAAGCCAATAAAAAGTTTAGAGATTGCCTGACCAGGCGGTGGCGCAGTGGATAGAGCATCAGACTGGGATGCAGAGGACCCAGGTTCGAGACCCCAAGGTCGCCAGCTTGAGTGCGGGCTCATCTGGTTTGAGCAAAGTTCACCAGCTTGGACCCAAGGTCGCTGGCTCGGGCAAGGGGTTACTCGGTCTGCTGAAGGCCTGCAGTCAAGGCACATATGAGAAAGCAATCAATGAACAACTAAGGTGTCGCAACAAAAAACTGATGATTGATGCTTCTCATCTCTCTCCATTCCTGTCTGTCTGTCCCTATCTATCTCTCTCTCTGACTCTGTAAAAAAATTTTAAAAAATGAAAAGTTTAGAGATCATTGACAAAGAAAGAAAAGAAAGAGAGAGAAAGAAAAGAAGGGAGAAAGAAAGAAGCTATTAGTATAAACTCATAATATGTATTCTCTTTAAGAAATATTTCTATTTCCAAGCTTGGATATCTTTCCTTTCCGGAAATCAAGGAACCTATCAACAACTACTGGGGTCATAATCCTATCAGAACTTGAGAAGCAACTCAGGACGGAGGCTCCCACGGGCCAGAGACAGGAATATCTGAGCATCAGAGAACAATAACTGCACTGGATTGAAGCACATGGACTGTGTTTAAATTGATGAGTTCCTAATGATGCCATAAAACAAAAAAATATCATTGGTCATTTCTGGCAGATGTTAGGGACCCAACCTGCTATTCTGAGTGCTGGAAAATATAGGGAAATAACCAAGCATTTAACTTGTTTTTCTTGATTAAACTATAGCATGAGGTAATCAAATAGTTGACAAGGACACAATCTCTACAGAAATAGCCCATGTAATAAATGAGAGGAGAATGCTAGAATTAGAATGCCATCATTTTGCAAACGCATAAATGAAATAGTGAATCTGGACAATGGTTAATCAATGGCTGTTATATCACAAAAAGAGACAACAAGTCAATGTGTGGCTCAGCTGATAGAAGCACAGGAGAATACCTACAAAGTATATCTACAAATAAATGAACAAATCTGAATCAGACAAAGTCATGAGGTCTCGCTGCCACTTTATAGGAAATGCAGGGGACAAAGAGCAAGGGTACCACAGGATGCAGTCCTATCTAGAAAATAGGGAATCACCTGATCTCTTCAACAAGTGAATGGCAAGGGGATAAAAAGAAAGCTGAGGAATCTATCAACTGAAGAGACTAAGAGAAATATCAACCACTTGCCGTGTGTCAATTTTATTTAGACTCAACCGAAAAAAAACAACAACCAGAAACAATATGGAAATTTGAATACTGACTGCTAAACTCATTAACTGCCGATAACTCCCCAAAATGTACCTTTTCTTTTTATGTCTTTAGGCAGCCTCACTTTTGCTGGGGCTGGATTAGCCGTTGAACAAAGGATCCACTCAGTGTGGCATGGCAACAGAACTCTCCATCTGGAGAAGCTGCCAAGCCCTGACGCTGGTCATGGGGAGCCCAGGCCACCTTCCCAAGTCCAAACAGCTTTTCCTAAAAGCTGGTCTAAGGCATTCTGCCAACCCACAATCAGGCGGCGGGCACCCTGCTGGCTTGTCCAGTAACACATTTTGGACAATCAGGTAGCTTAATCACCTCTCCTGCCAAGAAGTACCCTCTGACCAGCCCTGTCCGTGGGTTTCTACACACACATACACACACACAGAATAACTAGTGTCCTAAGAATAGGCACTAGTGCTTGCTTCAGCAGCACATATCCTAAAAATAGAATGACACAAAGAAGATTAGCATGGCCCCAGGCAAAGATAACATGAAAATTCATGAAGTATTCCATATTTAAAACTAAAAAAAAAAAATAGAATAAGCATCATCTACCTACCTATCACCTTCTGTGTCCAGCATTGCATTCAAACCTCACAATGACTCTGAGAGGAGGTATTTTTATCCCAGTTTACAGATAAGGAAATGGAGGCAAAAGCTTTAAGTAATGTAACGAAAGCTACACAGTTTGTACATGGCAGAGCTGGGATTTAAATCCAGGTCTATCTGCTCACAAAGCATGTTTATTTAACCACTATGCTGAATTGCCTTCTTTAACAGCAAGGTGGCTATTCAATCAATGTTCACTGGGAGATACATGTGTCTAACTGAGAAATCTGGGCATCCTGCCCATGTCTCTCCTTCCACATCTTCACTATGGCCCAGTGTTGGGCATCCCCTCTGCCCCGTGTAGTGGAGGGGCTGCAGGGTGCACTCCTCTGGGCCTGGAGGTATATAAACACACCTGGAAGGAGGCTGCTGTGAGCAAACCAAACTTCCCCCAAAGAATGGACAGGATGAGGTGTCTATAAATAATCATAAGAGTGTGAAGAGATTCTCTCTCCTGGGGCTCCCTTTGCAAAAGTTGATGGTAATTGATGAGGCTACAGGGACATGTCAATCCTTCTAATCTTAGAACCAGGTGTGGTTATTTACAGAAATGTCACTTTCCAGCCCTCTCTCCCCATCTCTGCCAGAGGCTTAGAGATCAGCAAATAACAATTTACTGCTGCCCTGGGGCACAGGCAATGAGCCACCTGCACACCCCACTGCCTGCAAAATAGGCTCAGGCGCCTACTCTGGCTGAGAGCTGCTTCCTCTTTGGAAATTGGGAAAGAAAGAAAAAAATCTCAGATTTGCTCCTTTTCCAGGCAGAGGGAAGTTAAGTGACCTCCCTGGAACCATATCACAAACCACCAAGTCAATAAAATTTAGAGTTTTCATACTGCCCACCTCATAGTAGGGGAAATCAATTGACCACTGAACCAGAAGTCGGAAGTATATATACTGACCCCAGATGGACTATCTGTTCGCATTCAATGTCTGAGTTCCAGTTTCCACATCTGTAAAAAGGAGGCTAGGCTTCCATCACAGGGTAGACACAAAGGGTTTTTGAAAATAATTAAATTAAGCGATGGGGTTAAATAATCTGTATTGTGTGAGAGATTATCATTATTATAGGCATTATTACAATGCAGTCTGTCCTCTATACCAGTGGTGCCCAACCCCCAGGCTGTGGACTGGTACCAGTCCGTGGGCCATTTGGTACCGGTCCACAGAGAAAGAATAAATAACTTACATTATTTCCATTTTATGTATATTTAAGTCTGAGCAATGTTTTATTTTTTAAAAATGACCAGATTCCTCTGTTACATCCATCTAAGACTCACTCTTGACCAGGGGTCCCCAAACTACGGCCCACAGGCTGCATGCGGCCCCCTGAGGCCATTTATCCGGCCCCCACTGCACTTCCGGAAGGGGCACCTCTTCCATTGGTGGTCAGTGAGAGGAGCATAGTTCCCATTGAAATACTGGTTAGTTCGTTGATTTAAATTTACTTGTTCTTTATTTTAAATATTGTATTTGTTCCCGTTTTGTTTTTTTACTTTAAAATAAAATATGTGCAGTGTGCATAGGGATTTGTTCATAGTTTTTTTATAGTCCGGCCCTCCAGTGGTCTGAGGGACAGTGAACTGGCCCCATGTGTAAAAAGTTTGGAGACCCCTGCTCTTGACGCTTGTCTCGGTCACGTGATACATTTATCCATCCCACCCTAAAGGCGGTTCCGTGAAAATATTTTCTGACATTAAACCAGTTCGTGGCCCAAAAAAGGTTGGGGACCACTGCTCTATACCGCTGTTAGGAGTGCCTATGGTAGGTCTCAGAACATACCTTGTAAATGTTTTGCCAGCACTCACATGGCCTGGCTGGTCAATGGCAAGAGCAGTCAGAGTGCAGCATACTGCTTTCTTGGGGCGTCTGAATTGTGGGTGAAGATTATTTTGTTCTAACAAGGTTCATAAACAAAAAATCAAGATTACAACTAAATAAAACACTTCTGGGAATCAGAGGGCAGAGCTACATCACAAGGTCACTCAAGTTGGCTTGAGGCTCTACCCAGAACTACTGGATCTCAATCAGTAATGGATGGAAAACCGTCATGCTCCTTCCTTGCTGAGGATGAAAGACCACACCAAAGGCTCCCGCTGCCAACCTGTCTGAGCTGACTATCAGAGAGGCCAGAGGGAGTGAAAGACTAATGAGCAACACGACACCTCAGCCTGATGTTCTAGCTTCTCCTGGGGGCTCCGTGCTTGCTCCTCTGCCCGCAGCAACTCTGTGTAGCAGATCTCCTGGGTGCTACCCACCTGTGTAGCGCCCACGGGTGACCTCTTTCAGCCCTATAAAATGGGAAGCTTGACCTGCAAACAAGAGAGCTAGGATTTGAATCCAGGTCCATGTATAATATCCTCCCAGTCTATAACCAGTTCCCATTGCAGGAAAGTCTAGTTCGAGTCAACAGGACTTTATGCCAAAAGGAACTATCTCTTATTTCCTTTCATTAGATATCTCCTCCACCTACGTGACCCTTTCATGCTTCCCCAGGGTGAACTTGTACTTGGAAAGTAAAGCCCTAAAGCCGCTTCCATCCAAAGAGAATACCAGGCTGGACTGACCAGAGCAGGGCTCCTGTTAGCCAGAGGAAAACCTTCTTCCTTTCCCCAGAAGTTCTAAGCACCCCCCAAAATCAATTGGAATCGTGTACAAGAAAAGCAACTTAGCTTAATTTCTGCCCTTAGGAGGATACGTTTTAGAAAAAGTTCTACTTGTCTGATTCTGGATTAAGGAGAAGCATAAACAATGATTTTATAAGCCGTAATGATAGGCAACATTTATGAGCCCTTTTTCATTTGTCACAGTTTGTGCTGAGTTGTGATTTACATGGATTATCTCAAATGATTAAACAAGATTCTTTATCCCTGTTTTACAGATGAAGGGCTGGCTCAGAGCCGTTAACTCAAGACCACAGTAGAGAGGGAGCTTTGATTCAACACCCAGTGATTCATTCTGAATAAAAGCCCTTACAGAACCTGAAGCCCCACATTGGCTAGATAGGCTTCAGGCTTTCTTCTACAGAACCTACTCAATACCCTTAAAAAAATTCATTTCCTTGGATAAAAAAAAATGTGACAAATTCATACAATTAAATATTATTCAGCTATTAAAAAGAATGAAGTAGTTATACATGTTATGACATGGATAAATCTTGAAGACATTATGCTAAGTGAAGTAAGCCAGGCAAGAACCTTGCAAATATTTCATAATTCTACTTATATGAGATAGCTAGAATAGGCAAATTCATAGAGACAGAAAGTAGGATTCAGGTTACCAAGGGCTGGGGGAAGGGAGAAAGAAGAGTTATTGTTTAATGGGTACAGAGTTTCTGCACAGGGTGATGAAAGAGTTTTGGAAATAGTGCTGATGGTGGCACAACATTGTGAATGTAATTAATACCACTGAACTGCAAATTTAAAACTAGTTAAAATTGCAAATTTTATGTTATATATATATTTATGTTTCGTGTTATAAAAACTTTCTTTAAAAATCCCTTTTCTAGACTGACCAGGTGGTAGCACAGTCAATAGCACAACATTGACCCGGATGCTGAGGTCCCAGCTTCAAAGCCCCAAGGTCACCAGCTTTGAGCGCAGGCTCACTGGCTTGAGCATGGGATCATAGGCATGACCCCGTAGTTGCTGGACTGAGCCCAAAGGTTGCTGGGTTGAAGCCTAAGGTCACTGCCTTGAGCCCAAGGTCACTGGCTTGAGTAAGGGGTCACAGTCCCAGTTTGAGCACCCTGCCTTCCCCATTGAGGCACATATGAGAAGCAATCAATGAACAACTAAGGTGCCGCAACTATGAGTTGATGCTTCTCATCTCTCTCCCTTCGTGTGTGTGTGTGTGTGTGTGTGTGTGTTAAATCCCTTTTCTATTTAACTTTCCTTTTCGATTAACAAAAAACAAACTCATTTTTGTTGTTTGCAATTAAGAACCTGCCTGAGCCACCATCTAAGCTGGAACTTGTGCTATGGGTCACAGCAGTAATGGCTAGCCCAAGTTACCCTGAAAACATACAACCAGACAGATGAATGAAAGCTAGAAAGTAAACAACAATTTGCCTATTACAGACTAGATTTGGGAAAGTAGCTTAATCTGTAAGTGTTTTTTAAGAAGGAAGCACATCTGGCCCAGAGGGAAAAAAGACAAGTTAACGAGTTTAATTTAAGCCCAGCACCGCTCCCACTCCTACAGCAGTGGGTCCCCACCTCGCTATGTACTGGAATCACCTGGACAGTTTTCAACATAACTGACACCTGGGTTCCAACACCAGCCATTCAGATTCAATTACTGGGGGTCCTGTCTGGACATAGTGAGGTTTGGGTGCTGCCGAAAGCTGGGTGTCACTGCCCTACAGTGGGGCTTGCTCTGCTCGTTTTTTTGTTTTGTTTTGTTTTGTTTTGTTTTGTTTTTCCTGAATCTGGAAACGGGGAGAGACGGTCAGACAGACTCCCGCATGCGCCCGACCGGGATCCACCCAGCACGCCCACCAGGGGTGACACTCTGCCCACCAGGGGGCGATGCTCTGCCCCTCCGGGGCGTCGCTCTGCCTCGACCAGAGCCACTCTAGCGCCTGGGGCAGAGGCCAAGGAACCATCCCCAGCGCCCAGGCCATCTTTGCTCCAATGGAGCCTTGGCTGCGGGAGGGGAAGAGAGAGACAGAGAGGAAGGAGGGGGAGGGCAGTGGAGAAGCAAATGGGCGCTTCTCCTATGTGCCCTGGCCAGGAATCGAACCCGGGTCCCCCGCGCGCCAGGCTGATGCTCTACCACTGAGCCAACCGGCCAGGGCTCTGCTCGTTTTTTTATAGCTTCCTGGGTTGTGACTGACAGCTCTGTCACCTTTGAACATTGTTGTCACCTAATGGGCAGATGGGATTAAGTAGGCAGAGCTGACTTGTCATAAGAAGAGCTAAGGCAGTTGTTCCCTCGAGAAGTGGCTAACAAAGCATGACAGTCACCCAGCTGGGACTTTGCTTCTCCAACTCATGATTTCTGTTCTCCTCTGGTTATGCCACCTTAGGTCACCTGGGTTAAACATCATCCCCACAGGCTCCCCTGGTCTTACAAAGAAGTGGGCTGCTGCCAGTTTTGTGGTTTATTCTGAATATAGTCCTCATTGTTTCAGAATAAACATTTCTGAGTAGAGAAAAGATTTCATCAGATCTGTGTTCAGAAAGATAGCTTTGCCAGTGGGGTTTTTATTAGTGCTATAACATCTTCCAGTCCACAAACTTTCACTGCATTTCTTCTAAATACCAATCACTGAGCTAGGGACAGGAAATAAAAATAATAATAAGATGCAATTTCTCCCTTCTATGAGCTAATGGGGGATAGAGACTGGTAACCAGTAGATAAAGGTAAAACGTGAAGCCAAGGATGCACTTGAGGTGTCATGGGAGGTTGGAAGGCAATTCCTGAACCAACCAAGGATGGCAGGGAGTTATCCAGGTGCAGGAGAACTTCCAAGGCAAAGGGTCAATGTGAACAAAGGTTAAACGAAAATAAAGAATAGGCTGACTGAGAGAGAAAACCACATTGTGAGGAGGAAAGCACAAGATGTTATATAGAGCATAATGTATAGGAAAGGGGTCATAGTCACAAATGTTTATGCAGTGCTTACTATGTGGCTGGCACGTGTGTGTGTGTGTGTGTGTGTGTGTGTGTGTGCGCGCGCGTGCTCACACACATTTTATTTATTTACTAAATTCTCATAGCAATCTAATGAGATAATGTGATCATCCCCATTTTACAGACAAGAAAATCAAGTCACAGGCAGTATAACTAACTGCCCAAAATCACAGAGCAAGTTACAGGCTGTCTCCAGATAAATAAACTCATAACTGCCACAGTCCACTCGTTCTGTGATAGATTACTGGAGTAAGCCATGCTTAGGAGAGTGGATGTTATCATGTAGAGGAAAGGGAGCCACTGAAGAATTTTCTACAGAGTGGGAACATCACATGTATATGAAGACAGAGTTGAGGGGGAAGATCTGAGGGAAGAAGTGTCCATTGGAAGGTTGGTAGTGGAACAGGAGAAAGAAAAGTATGAACTAGGTAGGCCATTGTAATAAGGGTAGAAAGGAGAAAATGGTCTTGTGAAAATTTCTGGCATTTGAATTAGTGGGACTTTGTAATTCAACAGAACTGGGTGTACAGGATGAAGTCAAGAATGCTAACTATGCCTGACCAGGCAAGTGATGCAGTGGATGGAGCATTGGCCTGAGACACTGAGGACTCAGGTTCAAAACCCCAAGGTTGCAAGTTTGAGCACGGGCTCATCTGGCTTAAATGCAGGGTCACTGGCTTGAGCTTGCGATAATAGATATAACCTCATGATCACTGGCTTAAGCCAAAAGGTTGCGAACTTGAAGCACAAGGTCACTGGCTTGAGCCCAAGGTTGCTGGCTTGAGTAAGAGGTCACTGGTGTGGCTGGAGCCCCCTGGTCAAGGCACATATGAGAAAGCAATCAATAAACAAGTAAGGTGCCACAACTATGAGTTGATGCTTCTCTTCTCTCTCCCTTCCTGTCTGCCTGTCCCTGTCTAAGTAAATAAGTAAGTAAGTAAGTAAATAAATAAATAAATGCTACCTGGCATTTAAGAGGAGGGATGATAGTCAGTTTTGGACATGCTGAGTTTGAGATGTTCTCGTGGGGATGGAGGACAGGCACTCGGATGTGTGGACTTCCACAATGGCTGTGCAGTCAATAGCTTCATGTGAGTAAAATGGGAAAGGGTGGTAAGGATGAATGCTATCACAGACCCCACTGCCTCTGTCTCCCCATACCTTTGTGTACCTCTCCACAAAACAGGTTATTATTATTTATCATTTATCAAACTCTCCAAGGTACTGAAACCCTCATTTTTGGCTGACATTCAATTATTTCTCTAAAAGCAGGCAAAGTTAGATTTTCACTTATCAAACTCTACTCATTATTCTAATTTAATTTTTCTGCAACCAGAGTCAGAGGGTTTTTTGTTTTGTATTTTAAGCATAAAGTTATTCTGATCTGAAAGACACCATTGCTTTATACCATCATGACAGGCCAACTTAGGAAGATAAGAGGCTGAGAGAGTAACTTCAGGCTCATTTATAAGAGTTAAACCTCATCCCAGTGGTTTGGGGCCTCTCCAGCAGTTTGCTGAAGTAGCAGAACTCCTCTGACTGCTCCTATAGATTTGGGTCATGACATCTTAGCCAAAGAAATAGCCCCGAAGACCAACTATATCCTGGTGTTCTCTCTAGCTTTCCCCATTTCCACTGCAGACAGAAAACGTGCTCCTCAATCGCGGGAGACACAGCTGTTCAGGTGCTTCATTCCCAAAGTCTCTTGCGAGGAAGCCCCTGCCTCCTGAGGCAGCCTCCCATCAGCTCTGCCTCTCCATTTCATCTCCATCCTTCACCCTGTTACTCCCCACTCATCACACCAGGACTATAAATCAACATTAATCATGCCATTGAAAGCCATGGTGCCACAAAACTTTGTCACTGGCTCAGTCTGACATCTCCCTCATCCATCTTCATTTTTAAACATGTAAGAAATCTTGAGGTAGTGAGAAAAGCTAATGTTCCACTGGTGGATGTGCCATGACCAGTAATTGTCTATGCAGTACCCACTCTCCTTTGCTCTATCCCAGCTAGCAGACTCATGTGGCCTCAAAAAGAGGTCAGTAGCCCTGGCCAGTTGGCTCAGTGGTAGAGCGTCGGCCTGGTGTGCAGGAGTCCTGGGTTCGATTCCCGGCCAGGGCACACAGGAGAAGCGCCCATCTGCTTCTCCACCCCCCCTCCTTCCTCTCTGTCTCTCTCTTCCCCTCCCGCAGCCGAGGCTCCATTGGAGCAAAAAGATGGCCCAGGCGCTGGGGATGGCTCCTTGGCCTCTGCCCCAGGTGCTAGAGTGGCTCTGGTCACGACAGAGCGATGCCCAGATGGGCAGAGCATCGCCCCCTGGTGGGCGTGCTGCGTGGATCCCGGTCGGGTGCATGCGGGAGTCTGTCTGACTGCCTCCCCATTTCCAGCTTCAGAAAAAAAAAAAAAAGCTCCTGGGAACCATTTCAAAGAGGGCCAACTGAGCTGGGAGTAAACACTTTTGTCCCTTCACACTTTCTCTTCTTCCTGCTGACATGTTAAGTGACAGCTGGAGCTCCTCACCCCTACCCCCTGATCTCCAGGCTTCTTTTACAAGTCACAAAACCATCTGATAATGTGCTTCAGCCACTGTATTTGAGTTTCAGTTCCTAACAGCTCTGCTACTGTGAGGCCCCCTGTGACAGTGGAAAATAAGGAGACCTAGAACGGCTTTCCCCAGTGTTGGCAGATGTTTCTTTGGGAACAGCCACTAGAGCAGTGCATTGAAATTACTATTATGTGTGTCAGCCTTTCATCCTAAATAATGACTTCCTTGAAGGCAAACATTCACAGTTATGTAGCAGCACCTAGCAAGGTGAGAACTCTACAAATGTATGTTTCTCGAACAAGTGAAAACTGCGCTGGGCTCTGGTATTAATGACCGAGTCCCTGAAACCAGCTAATTAATGAAGCTATATGCACCATCAGCCCTGTATATAGGATGCTGTTATCATTATCAAAATGCACAATGTACCAGTCCCCATTGTCTCCATGCAGTGGTTGTTGAATCAATACCCCTTTAGGGTAAGGGAAAGAAAACCTTCCTGGACATTACAATATTCCGCCATGGTTAGTTACTCAATGAAAAAGCATTATATGTCTTATAGTCTAGTCCACTTTTTCACCAAATTTTTATTGAGGAATCTTTTAGTACTTGATAATTAATCTTAGCATCGGGTTTTTGAGTTAAATGTCTGCATTGTCCAATTTTACTGGTGAGAAGCCGAGGTCCCGAGGGTGAAATGACTTGCCCAAGGTCACGTGCCATCTCATGGTAAGGCAGAGTCTGATCCCAGTTACCTTGCTGCTTTTCAACTTCATTGCCATTTTGGAACTGAGGCTCAAATGTTCTCAATTTCAAAAGAGAAAACGTGGCACAATGAATGAGGCCTGTGTTTCCAATCCTATGATCTCTAGGCTCTTCCTGCCCCTCGTTGGAGAAGCAGGAATGGAGGGGGAGCAGGTCCACGAGCCACTGGCAGAATGGGGCCCCAGAGTCCCTCCTAAAACCTGACAACGTGTGCAATTGCCTAAATTAAAATCAATATGTTGCTTGGTTGGAAGGCTGTGCAATTGTTTTTGAAGCCGGGTATATTATGTTCTAAATGATTAATCTGGCAGAGGCCATAAAAGACGAGTTCCAGGCTGTTTGAAGCTTATATTGCGAACAAGATGGTCTGGGAGGCAGCTGAAACCAAAAAGATGACAGCAATCCCAAAAGAGTAGCCCAGACAAATTGATCTGGTTCTGACATGGATGCTACACAGCAATTTGGGGTGAAAGAGACTTCTCCATTGACAGAAGCGAGACAGTGATAAAAGCAAAATGGTCAGCCACCCAATCTCACTTTCTGATGCTTGGGGTGGCTTCCCTGAGATGGCAAGAAAAATCAATGTGTCTAAGGCAAACGTGTTGATTCATGGCGCCAGATTGTCAAGAGGCAATGCTATCCTCCAAATGTTACGAGATGACCATTTAGCATGCACAAGTCGGATGCACTGTATGCCTATGGGGGAAACCCTCCCAACTCAAAGCCTGCAGCTGAAATAAGCAAGGGATCCTCTTACTTCCCAACTGAGAGGAAAAGTATAGCACAGTGATTAAATGCCCAGGCTTAAGTGTCAGAGAAATGTGGAGTCAAAGGCTAGCTTTTCTACCTATTTAGTACATGCCTCTTTGTAACCTGTCTAGGTCTCTGTTTCCTCATCTATTCGATCCCTCACAGGAATAGAAGGAGTACTGGTCTACCAGTATTGTGGTGGAAGTTAAATAAGATAATTGGCACAATAAGTATTGAGTAAATGGTAGCCGTTAATATTAATGTTTTCAGCATGCAAAAGAGCACAGAAGGTATAGCAATATTGAAATGCCAGCAGAGGTCACAACCTGGCCTCACTCTCTGAACTGCAGGCATTAGGTACATTCTGGACAATGGACAATGTCTGGCATCTTCGTTACTATTATTTCAAGAAGGTAACATTAAGGCTTCAGAGCAGGGCAGAGCTTACAAAATAGAAGCTCCCTGAAGTATATACTTAGGGTTTATTAGATTGAGCCCTCCTTCTGGGAATATCCCCAGCACATGAGGACCATCACATACTGTATCCTTATTACATGCCAATAGTGTGTCAAGCACATCTTAGATTTCTAATTTCTCCAAACTCTATGGACAAACAGAGGCACAGAGAGGGTAGGAACTTTGCCCAGAATCACACAGTGACCTTGGAAGGAGGCAGAAACAGTAGTTTTTCTAAGTTTGGATTTCTAAATCCAGTATTCTTTCCCCTGCATCACAGCTGTGCCTTTATTTATAGAAACAGAAATAAATTGCAAAGGATACATTTAGCTTACTTAAGAAAGCCAACAGTTGTAAGAGTCTATAAAATCACTTTAATTTAACCCATCTGTCTACAAAAACATACTGAATTAATTACAAATGTTGTTACCTATTTGTTTAAAGAAGATATAAGATGCAAAATCACTGCTTGTAATATGATGTTATGTCAATAGTGCACATCACCTAGCTATTTACTGAGAGACATCACTGTGTAGTAGCAAATATAAGAGCCAGGGAAATGGGTTCGTATCCTGGCTCAACCATGCACCAGTTCTGTGGCCTTGGACAAGCTCCTTAACTTCATCAAATTTCAATTTCCTCATACATAAAAGGCAATTATCAGTACCAATTTTGGGGTTACTGGGAGGACTAAATGAGATAATATATGTAAGGCACCTAGTACCTAGCAGAAACTAAATGCACTCCCATGTTCATTGCAGCATTATTTCAGTGGCCAAGACATGGAAACAACCTAAGTGTCCCTAGATAGAGGACTGGATAAAGAAGATGTGGTCCATATATACAATGGAATACTACTCAGCCATAAGAAATGATGACATAGTATCATTTACGACAACATGGATGGACCTTGAGAACATTATACTGAGTGAAATAAGTAAATCAGAAAAAGCTAAGAACTGTATGATTTCACACATAAGTGGGATATAAAACTGAGCTCATGAACATAGATAAAAGTGAAGTGGTTACCAGGGGAAAGGGGTGTGGGGGAGGAATGGTGGAAGTGGGTGGAAGGAAGGGTGTAAAGAGGGACAAATACAAGGTGACAGAAAATGATCTGCCTTTGGGTGATGGGTATACAACATAATCAACAATTCAAATGCTATAGAAATGTTTACTTGAAATCTGTGTACTCTTATTGATCAATGTCACCGTGTTAAAGCTAATTTTCTAAATAAAATTTTTTAAAAATAATGAGAAGCTATCATTCCTAGGAAAGAACTATACTTCTGCAAAATATCCTCCAATTCAGACATCTTACCAGTTCAAATAAGCAATTTTCACTAAATGCAGCCTTCTGATAAGCCAGCAATTTAACTTCTAGGAATCCAGCTCAAGAAAATGCTCACATTTGCAGAGAAAGATGTATGTGCTAATGATAGTTACTACAGATGATTTATAAAAATAATGGGAAGTGGGAAGCAAGCTATATGCATCCAAAGAATATAGTGAAAAAATATGATTTATCTATATCAGAGAAAACTTTTTCTATAAAGAGCCAAATAAAAAATATTTTTGACCTTTGTTGGCCATACAGCTTATGTCACAACTGCTCAGCACTGCTATTGTAGCTCAAAACCATCCATAGACAATATGTAGAAAAATGGACATGGCTATGCCTAAAAATAAAAATTAGAAAACCTTTATTTACAAAAACATATGAAAGGCCAGATTTGGCCTTAGGATTTGCTGATCCTTGATATATATAGTTAAATACTATGAAGCCAGAAACCATTAAAAAGTATATAAAGTAGGCCTGCATGTTTTTATACGGAAAGATATCCACAAGGACTCCTACTAATCATAAAAGAGGCAAACACCACAATAAAACTGAGGAAAGAATATAAAAAAACAATTCATAAGTGAGAAAATTCAAATAACCAGCTTGAAAAGTTTCTCAACTATTTAAATCAGGCGTCCCCAAACTACAGCCCACAGGCCGCATGCAGCCCCCTGAGGCCATTTATCCGGCCCCCCACCGCATTTCCGGAAGGGGCACCTCTTTCACTGGTGGTCAGTGAGAGGAGCACTGTATGTGGTGGCCTTCCAACGGTCTGAGGGACAGTGAACTGCCCCCTGTGTAAAAAGTTTGGGGACCACTGAATTAATTAACTTTTCTAAATGAAAACTAAAACAGGATTCTATTTTTATCATCAGATCTTCAAAATTTAAAACACTGACAAAATCACGTGTTAATAGTATTGTAGAAAAAAGAGTACTCTCACACTGTTGGGGAAAATATAAGGACAATCACTTTGGGAGGTCCTTTGGCAGTCTATTAAAATTGTAAATGTGCATATCCTATGACCTAGAATTTTCCATTCTACATCTCTACTCCTGGGACTACTTTAACATGCATGCAAGAAGACTAGATAAGGAAATTAATTGAAGCATTATAATAGTATAAAATTGAAAATGACCTAAAGGTCCATCAGTGATGAAATGGACAAATATATTTAATACATGCATGTGACAGAATGAGACTCATAAGTCAGAAGAAATAAAGCAATCTATGTTCATAAGTATAAACAGACCTCAGAAACACAATACCAAGTTTCCAAACAATTTTTACAATGTGACACAAATTAGGCATTACTACATATAATTGTGCATGTGTGCAAAGATTTTTTTTTTGACCCTGGCCAGTTGGCTCAGCGGTAGAGCGTCAGCCTGGCGTGTGGGAGACCCGGGTTCGATTCCCGGCCAAGGCACATAGGAGAAGCGCCCATTTGCTTCCCCCCCCCCTTCTTCCTCTCTGTCTCTCTCTTCCCCTCCAGCAGCCAAGGCTCCATTGGAGCAAAGATGGCCCGGGCGCTGGGGATGGCTCCTTGGCCTCTGCTCCAGGCGCTAGAGTGGCTCTGGTCGCGGCAGAGCGACGCCCCGGAGGGGCAGAGCATCGCCCCCTGGTGGGCAGAGCGTTGCCCCCGCTGGGTGTGCCGGGTGGATCTCGGTCGGGCGCATGCGGGAGTCTATCTCACTGTCTCTCCCCGTTTCCAGCTTCAGAAAAATACAAAAAAAAAAAAAAAGATTTTTTTTTTTTTAAAAATCTGGAAGGATAAGTACTAAACTCAAACAGTTATTTCAAGGCTTAAAGGAAAAGACCAGCATTAAAAGTGGTTGCCAAAGGAGATTTTAGTGTTACTCATAATGTTCTAATTTTGTAAAAAAAATTGTATCCAAGTATTATTCTATAATTAAAATAAATGTAATAAAAAAGGTATTCGTGATGTATGAATAACCAAGTTACAAAACTACATGTTATTTAAAGTTATATATTGTTTTGTGTAAATTTGTGTGTTTGTGTCTGTCTGTCTGTAACGAGTATACACAAAGGTGTTAATAGAAATATATGGTTATGGAATAGGAATTGGAGCCTGGGTAAGGATAATATTGTTATTCTGCTCAGGTTGTCATAGCAAAATACCACGGACTGAGTGACTGAAACAACAGATCTATTTCTCATAGTTCTGAAAGCTGTAAGTCCAAGATCCAGACGCTGGCCAGTCTGACTTCTTGTGAGGCCTCCCTTCCTGACCTGTCTATGGCCTTTTCCTCAGTGTGTGTTTGTGTGTGTGTTGGGGCGGGGGGTACCAAGGGGACTGAGCTCTAAGGACACTAGTCCAATACAATCAGGGCCCCACGCATTGACCTCATTTAACCTTAATTAACCTTGGAGGCCCATCTCCAAATATGGTTACACTGGGGATTGGGACTTCAACATATGAATTCTGAGGAAATACAAACATTCAGTCCATAACAAATATTTTCTTTCATTAGTAAGAAAGTATGGTGTAGAAACCGTACTGCTGCTGAACTGGCTAGGTTCTAACCCGGCTGTGTTGCTACAAAGCTGTGTGACCATGGGAAAATCAACTTCAGTTTTTCTATCTGAAAAATCAGGATAATGCTATTATCCAATATGGTATTTCCCGAATGTCAGGTACTCTTATTTATAAGTACTTAATTCATATTTCCTCACTTAATCCTCACTTAAACCCTATGAGGTAGGATCATATTCTCATTTTAGAGATGAAGAAACTGAGATGCGAAAAGATTCTGTGACTTGTCCAAGTCACAATACAGAAACATGGCAGAGCTGGCTCCAGGGACCATAATTATAAGTCATAACCAGTACTCTAGGTATATTATTGCTATTTTCATTTTATATAATATGTACAAATACATATGGTTCATATTCCTTGAATTTTTTAACTCAGAATATATATGTATATATACACATATACGTATGTGTAGTACATATATATATATCTATGTACATCTACATACACATATATGTAGTATTAGTTTCCTAATGCTGCAGTAATAAGTTCCACATTAGTACTTAAAACAATAAAAATTATGTTTTTTTAAATTATGTTATTGCTATGGGGGCCAAAAGTCTAAAACCAAGGTGGTAGCTGGCCTGAATTCCTTCTGAAGGTTTTAGAAAAGAATCTGTTTCCTTGCCCTTTCCAGCTTCTACGGGCTGCCTACATTCCTTGGCTCATGGTTTCTTCTTTCATCATCTAAGTGGATCATTTCAACCTCTGGCTCCATCATCACCTCTCCTTTTTCTGACTCTGAGTCCTCCTTTGTCCCTCTTGTAAGGACTTTGTCATTCCATTGGTCCCACCCAGATACTCCAAGATAATCTTCCACCTCAAAGTTCTTAAATAAATCATATCTGCACAGTCCCTGTTGCCAGGTAAAGTAATACACTCAGGTTGCAGGGATTAGGATGTGGTCATTTTTACACATACATAATATATACTGATTAATAGCTCACTTGCCTTCATGGCTCATTAGACATAATGTATATTTCCATACATATACTTTTTAAAAATTTTTATTGATTTAGCAAGAGAAAAAGCAAGAGAGAGAGAGAGAAAGAGAGAGGAACATAGATCTGTTAATGTAAGTGCCCTGACTGGGGATCAAACCGGCAATCCCTGTACTTCAGGACAATGTTCCCGCCAACTGAGCCATCTGCCCAGGGCCATCCATATATTTTTCTTTTTTCTTTTTTTTCTTTTTTTTTTTTGGTATTTTTCTGAAGCTAAAAACGGGAAGAGACAGTCAGACAGACTCCCGCATGCGCCCGACCGGGATCCACCCGACACGCCCACCAGGGGGCTATGCTCTGCCCCTCCCGGGCGTCGCTCTGTTGCGACCAGAGCCACTCTAGTGCCTGGGGCAGAGGCCAAGGAGCCATCCCCAGCGCCCACGCCATCTTTGCTCCAGTGGAGCCTCGGCTGCGGGAGGGGAAGGAGAGACAGAGAGGAAGGAGAGGGGGAGGGGTGGAGAAGCAGATGGGTGCTTCTCCTGTGTGTCCCGGCTGGGAATCGAACCAGGGACTTCTGCACGCCAGGCCGACGCTCTACCACTGAGCCAACCGGCCAGGGCTCATCCATATACTTTTTAAAGGGAGAAATCTGAGCTTGGGAAAAAGGTATCTGGCTGAGCCCCCTGCCCAGGAGATGAGGGGCCCAGGGAGTTCGGGTCTCAGGCCTGCCAGATGGGCAGGAATCACTGATCTAGTCTAACACAGCAAGGTGAGAAAAAGAAATGGTGACTCACTGGACACACACGTCCCCTGGGCCCCACAGCATAGCAGACGTTTGATTTGGGACAGTGGGCAGCCAGAAGAGCCCACGCCCTCAAGTGAGTCAGGCAAACAGACCAGAGAGAAGCAAAGGGCCACTTGTCCAAACTGGCCCCGAGGTTGGACCTGCGTCAGTTCTGACACAGCTCTCTGACACCTCTTACTCGGGTTTTGGCAAAGTCTCTGAAAACAGCTTTACTCTAACCAACCTAAACACTGAAACTTCTGCGCCGGGAAGGAAGACAGCCTTGTGGTTTCTCTGAAAAATCCTGGCATCTGGTGTTCGGCTGTAGGAGCCTCATTGGTGCCACTAAGTTGATCTGTTTCTTCTTGAAAACACTCCCCGCACAATCCCATGCATTTTAATTTCCAATCAGCAACGCTTTGTCAAGGTACCGCAGTGCCACTGAGTGACACGTCTCAGCGGCTGCTGTGCAGGCTCAATTACCTCCCGTCTGAGCATGTTTCTGAGCTAGGCACCACCCACGCCCCTTCCGCTGGGTGGCCCGGCCTGACCCAGCTCCTGCCGCGTGTAAGCCCCACCAGGATACTCCTTTGCTTTGACTTTCAGTCTCTGCCAGAGCTTATTCTATTAGTTCAAGAGAAAAATATGGGAACCTGGTAAATATGCTCAACTCACAACGTATCACTCGAGCTTCACTGGGCAGCCAAACCTAGGCCACAACTGGAGGGCACAGGGGGAAGGTCAGAGGTCAGAGAAACCAGTCCCCCTGCATATTCTGCTGCTGCCAATTGGTCAAGAAGAGAGGCTCCCAAATGCCATATGAGGCATAAGCCTTAAGCAGACCAATACAATGTCTTTCTCACTAACCCTGTCACCTCATCTTGATCAAGCAGCTTCTACTCACTGAGTCTGTATTCTTATCGGACCAGTTTATGGGACAACTAATATTCCTGATAATAGCCTATGCCACTGTCATTTGCCTTGATTACAAGTTATCATTAAAGTTGCTTCAGCTCAAAGAGTCTACAACGTTTTATTGAGGTAGCTCTGAATTATGCATGAAAAAAATGAACCTACACCATGATTTTTAAAAATCAAATTTATTCAAAATAAAATGTTTGCACAACTGAATTTTTGGGGTTGATCAAAAATGTGGTAGTTTGAACCTGTCTTCCAATTCTTTGTTCTTACACAAATTTTAAAAGGAAATGGATGTTGAACACTGACAAATAGTATATTCTTTCTGGAGTCAAGTTGGAATTTCTGTCTTGTAAGATATAACACACTTCTTGATACTCTAAGCCATGTGGCTTAGGGTTTTTTCTTCCTCATTTTAAATATGATTTACAGTCATTAAATGTAACAAATTTTCACAGTACCTAAGACACAGCAACATAGAAAAGAAAAAGGGGATATTTACTGAGTATCTAATGATAATATGTATCAGATACTGTACCAGACACTTTCTATGAGAAAGAGGTTATCCCTAAATTTCAAATGAGGAAACACAGTCACAGATGTTACATAGGTGACCCCGGTCACACAGCTAATCATGTGGATGTTGAGATTTATAATCTGTCTCTAAATTCCATGCTAACTTTTTTATATCATGCCATCTCTCCAACATGTTAAAGCAGGATAAGTTTTCAAATAACCACAGAGAAGAGGAGGTTAGATGTGACCATAAAATCTGCAAGTGGCAAATATAAAATATTATGACAAATAAAATCAGGTTTAATCATAAAACTGAGCTTCAGTTCTCTCAATATTTAACTGAACATTTATGAGTACATTACCCTAGGGAGAAAGTCCAAACTTGGAATTTGGCCATGGAAACCAGGTCAAGAGTCCATTCCCCCTCCCCCCAAATTGCCCAGAGGTCTTTAATGCCTCCCATAAGTCTGTTTCTCATTCTCCCTTCCTTTGCTCCATAAACAGCTCTGGCTCGGCCTGTGCCTTTCAGAGTTCTGACAGCCTGGACGGTTGGAGGAATCACAGGGGATGGTAAAAAGGAACTTTGCAATGACTCGTGACTGAATAGCATTATCTCTAAGAAGATGCCAAGGGGTGGGAGAAGCAGGGTTTCTCTGGTTTATTTGCCATGGCTACATTTCATTGCATTATCCACATTTGCCTCACTGCCTTCCCAGGACTGACAGTACTACAAAGAATTCAGGATGGCAAAGAATGGCCCAATGGTCCTACTCTCTTTTCTATGTCTTAGGTCCTGTCAAAAATTGTTACATTTGATGAACAGAGAACATATTGAAATGAGGAAACGAAATAAACTCACTCAAATAGCTTATAGTAGTACCAAGAGGCTTGCCATCTCTCACAAGACAGGAATTTCTCATTGACTCTACATGAAGCGTTCTTTGCAAATGGACATTTCAAGCCAGATGATTCTTTGTAGGAATCACACACTGGAGTGGTCTGCGCCCCGCAATCTCACCGCCCTTTTCCTGGCTAACTTCTACTTATCCTTTGGGTTTCTGCTTAAGCATCATTTCTTCTGGATGGTCTTACCGGCCTTCCTGAAGTCTAGCTGACTTATCCCCTCCAGTGTGCTCCCAAGGCACCCTGAACTGCCCCACTGAGCATTATCTGGTTATGAGCTGTTTACTTAGATGACGCAGCAGAGACTATAAATAATGTTCTGATCCACAGTCTGTTCTATTTGTTGCTTTCCCAGTCTAACTCCTCATTTGTTGCTTTTGTCTTCCTACAGCATCTTTGCCAAATTGTCATCCAGTCTATACCTTCACGCCTTAGATAATGGAGAGCCCACAACCTTTCTAGACCTCCATGTTATCACTAGAGAGTTAAAAGTGCGTTCTCCTAGTAACCCCCAATCTTTCTTCTTTTCATCTCTTCTTGGCCTTGGCTTTACCACTGGGGACCACCACTGTCAGAATGACAGGTAGATGTAAGCAGCTCAAAACTGCTTAACATTCTCAACCCAAACTGACCACTGTCAACCACTCAAATTCTTCTGACTTCACATATCCTTGGCCAGTCAGATGTGCATATGCAGTGAATACAGACTCTTGCTTTCTGAATGAGAGATGAGTGATAAAGGCAAACCACGAGGTGGGGGGGGGATGATGAATAAATCTCTTTTGGGCCCAGGATAGGTGTTGGGTCTGGATCTGGATCCTTGCCCCACTTGGCAGGGAGCAGAGTATCTACTATGCTACATCTAGACACAGAAGCCCCTCTGCTCCTGCCCAAGTCTTATCAATGTTCTTGAGATACCAAGTGGAGGCAATCTCTGCAGGTACCTTTGGGAAGTTCAACTGTGTGTGCCAAGTCTCAAACCTGGTCATTTGCCTGATGCAGGTATTATGGATTGAATCTTTGCATCACCCCAAAATTCACATGTTGAAGCCCTCCTTCCCCATATGGTGGCATCTGGAAATGAGGCCTTTGGCAGGTAATCAGAGTTAGAGTAGGTGATGAGGGTAGGGGATAGTGATGGGAATAGTGGCCTTAAAAGAAGAGGAAGAGGAGAGATACCTCTGCTCACACACACTTAGGCCATGTGAGCACATAGTGAGTAGGTAGCCATCTGCAAGCCAGGAACAGAGCTCTCACCAAGAACCAAACTGGCTAGCACCTTGATCACGGACTTCCCAGCCTCCAAAACTCTGAGAAATAAATAGCTGTTGTTTAAGTCACGCAGTCTAATCTATTTTGTAAGGCAATCAGAGCAGACTAATATAGCAGGTAACCCAGAATCAAGTTCATGTGCACAATAAAAAAGACAGGAAGGAATAGAACGCAGCAATCCAGCCAGCTCTCTCACTTTAAGGCCCCCCTACTGCAGGCACCCACCCCCATATACCCAGGCTGCTCAAGTAAACACTTTCTCTCCAAATAATGGTCTCCCCAGGGCCATGTCGGGCTCTTTGCTCTCCCTCAAGCCACATTCAGACCTCCCAGCACTCTGCACCCTGGAGATCCCCACCATTTTATGTAAGAGAGCAGTGACTTTTCCATCTGGCCAGCAGCACTTACTATAGTAAATACAACTTCAGAGTCTCTCACAGAAGAAGCTTGTCTTCCCCAGGAACTCCTGTCTCCATTCTCACTCCCTCTAAATCATTATCCACACTGCTGCCAAGGCATCTTCCTAGAAGACAAATCTGATCTTATAGCTCCCCTGCTTAAAGCCCTTTGAATGACTGCTCTCTCTCTTTAGGATAAAATCCAAACTCCTTTGTACTGTCCCTGCTCTCTGCCTGGGGATCATGGTTGACCACTCACCACATGTACCCTATTGTACACACTCACACATCTGGAAGATCTGGAAGACCCAAAGGTCCAAACTCCATAGTACTGTACCCTTGCCTGTGCCAGTCCCTCTGCCTGGGAAGGTCCCCCTCTCCCAATCTTCATCACCTGAAAGAATTCTTACGGGTCCTTTAAGAATCAACTCACTTTTCTGAGAACAATTCTGTGACCTACCCACCCCAACCCATACCCCCCAGGATGAATCAGTTGCCCCTCCTCTATATTCCCACAGCTCATATGCTTGCCCAAAATATAAACAACACATCACAAACTTCTGTATGTCTTTTAATCTGCTCATTTCATCTTTAAGTCAGGACAATAATTAGTCTTTATTTGTAGTCCCTCAATCAGTGCAGAGCCTGGCACATAGTAGGCACTCAATATATGGTCTTTGAATAAATGAGTGACCTGTGATGATTGAGATAATATACAATCTCACCATTATGATGTCCCTGTCCCCTGCCTGTAGATCATGATGTGGTTAACACTATATTAACATCCCCTCCCAAATCTCAGGAATTTTCCAGATCCATGAACAATGGTCTAAGTTTATACTGGCCAATATGGTGACTGCTAGCCATATGTGGCATTTAAGTTATATTAAATAAATTAAAATTTTAGTTCCTCAGTCACACTAGCCACTAATGCTATCATATTGAACATTGCAGATACAGAACATTTCTATGATCACAGAAAGTTCTATTAGATAGTGTGGGTCTAGGACAAGGCATACAAGTTGGGGTTGGGGATATAAAGCAGAGAATATATATATCTTTCTCCTCAAGGAGACTAAAATTTAACCTAGTTGATTCTGGTTCATCAGAAAATAGCCAAGCATTTCTGTCTTACCTGTGACTCTGAATATTCATTTTTGTGTATACTATATGTAAATTATTCCTCTGTTATGATAAACAATCATTTTTCAATTTCTTGCTCCATAAAATGATCCTCTTTTTTTTTTTTTTTTTTTTTTTATAATTTCCATATGGCTCACTGATTTACAGGGGTATTAAGAGACTTAATTGCCCTGACCAGTGGCTCAGTAGATAGAGTGCCAGCCTGGCAAATGGATGTCCTAGGTTTGATTCCCAGTCAGGGAATACAGAAGAAATGCCCATCTGCTTCTCTGCCTCCCTTCTCTCCCTCTTCCTCTCCCACTGCCAGTGATTCAATTGGTTCAAGTGCAGCCCTGGGTGCTGAGGATGACTCCCATTGGAACACATTAGCCTAAGGCACTAAAAATATCTCGGTACTTGAACATTGGCCCCAGATGGGTTTGCTGGGTGGATTCTTGTCAGGGCCCAAGCAGGAATCTGCCTCACTGTCTCCCTTCCTCTTACCTAAACAAAGAGAGAGAGAGAGAGAGAGAAAGACTTAATTATTATTTGTTTGGAGTTTTGCCTGTCAAGTTTGTTATTAGAGGATCCATGGAGATCCAAGTAACAAAAAATTTAGTGGAAAACCCTAGCTTATTTAAGTAGAGCCACACAAATAATAGGAAGAATTATCCAGTTAGATTTAATTTATCACTTACCCTTACCAAGTATTTATTGAGCATATACTATGCTTGGTAGTAAAAGACAAAGGAAAATATGGTTCCTGCTATAGACTTCTTATTTTCTAGTAATGACATCCCTGAGACTGAAGCTTAAAGGAGATAAGTGTGACATGTGAAAGGTACTGGTGGTTAGTTCAGGCTGTCCCTACCTTGATTTGATGAGGTCACCATAACCCTGATTGTCAGCTGTGTGGGTCCAGAACTGAATTATGTCCATAGACTCAAAGGAGATAAAGAATTATTATCATTGTTATCATGACAACAAACACTAGATAGTATTACTATGTGCCAGGCTCTACTGTAAGCCACCAGTCATATATAGGAATTATTAATCAATTACTTGCCAAATGTGATAGCATTTCCCAGGAATGCTACCACTAATATTTGCATCTGTTCCATAATCAGTGTATCTTGGGAACCTGGTTCCTAAGTCCAGAGGTTGGGTGGTGGGCCCTGACTCTAGTGGACATCCATGGGATACTAGCACCCCCACCTCACCTACCCACTTTCCTAGTGTAGCTTTCAAGCTCTTCATTTATTTCACCTTCTAGAACACATGATTGGTCCTGGATGGATACTTGACCCAAATGGGATATAAGCCTCTCCTTGTCTTGACCTGAGACAAGAGAAAGGACGGTAAATTCTTCTCCAGGGGTGGAGGCTGTAGGGTAAAACTCGGAAGCTACAGGTGTCTGTTTTCTCTACCATTTTAAGAAAGTGCATAGGCAAAGAGCTAGAAGCCAGCAATATGGGAGCGGCAGGGAAAGTCTTAGCCAAGGTTCAAGTGCCTGACCCCCTAGTGTCCTCAGTTCAACCTCAACGCAGATCCTCCTATCAGTGTGTGGAGTTCATCCCCTCCTTAGATTCCAGGCTGGTAGATTTCCCTCTTGATTGCAGGTTATTCAAGTTAAATTGCTTTCACTTGCAATCAAAAAATGTTCTGATTCACACAGCTTGCACTCAGAACAGGGCCCAACCCCCTTAGCACAGAGCAAAGGCCCCACCTGGCCTGGGCCCCACCTTCCTCACTGGTGTCATCTCCTGCCATTTCCCTGTCTCAGTGCCCAGAACACACCATGCTCACTCTCTCCTCAGGACTTTCTTGCATAAAAAATAATTTTCTGCTCAACTAAAAGCTCAATGATGATAGGAGCTGTATCTTTTTTATTCACTGATTTATTCCCAGGGACTAACAAAGTGTCAGCCATACAGTTTGTGCCCAATAAATATGGGATAGATTCATGAGCCAATCTACAAACAGAAACTGAATAGTTCTGAAGAATGTTACACCCAACCACACTGTGAGCACCTATGAAACAGCCCTGCCTACACCAGAAGTGATTCTCCAGGTCAAGAATACCCCGTCTTGCTGATGTTTAGACCCACTTTCTTGGACAAATTTGGCCATATGGGACTCCCCCTGCAAGCTCAGTGTACGCCAGCCTTCTCTAGAGCACTCCCCCTGCAAGCTCAGTGTACGCCAGCCTTCTCTAGAGCACTCCCCCTGCAAGCTCAGTGTACGCCAGCCTTCTCTAGAGCTCTCCCCCTGCAAGCTCAGTGTACGCCAGGCTTCTCTAGAGCTCTCCCCCTGCAAGCTCAGTGTACGCCAGCCTTCTCTAGAGCTCTCCCCCTGCAAGCTCAGTGTACGCCAGCCTTCTCTAGAGCACTCCCCCTGCAAGCTCAGTGTACGCCAGCCTTCTCTAGAGCAAATCTCCTTCAGTCATCAGTCTGCAGTTAGGTTTCAGCTGCAGCCAAGTTAATGCACATGAATATGTGAGATTCTCCAGCTTGACTGAGATTTGATAGACTAGGTTCTTCTAAACTTCTTTTTACTGACTGCCTTTTACTAACTTCCCATTTTATAAACTCGGAATGTTTTTATAGAGCGCTAATCTCATTCTATGACATTTGTATTCTTCCTAATTTCACTCACAGAAAGTAATCTTGAGTTTTAGCTCTAAGGTTTCCATGCCTGTTTTCACTCACCACTTGAATCCCCATCATTGAAATAACTACCGCAGCATCAGCAGCCACCCCCTTGGGGACGGGGGCCAGCACCACCAGCAGCCCCATCACCTTGGTAGCAGTAGCAACAGGAAACTCAAGGCGGGGTGAAGAAGAACTGTTCTTTGAGATGGTTTTGCTTCTCTTCATCATTTATATCCATGTCGACCCCTTTTATCAACTCCCTCCTGTTTTGTGCCCTGCCCTGCCCTCTCCTCACTCCCCTGTGCTCTCAAGATCACTGCTAAGATGGTATTGGAGGCTGTTGGGGATCAGAAGATAGGGGAGAAATAAAGAAGACAGCAAGACTACAAAGAAGAGGAAGTGCTTAGATCTCTCCTCCTCTGTCCACCACTCAAGGGCTCTTTCCCAGGGTCCCAGTCCCCTCTTCCTTGTCCCCACAGACCTCCCTAAGCAGGTTGGCACCTGGATTCTGGCTTCTACTCACCTCCAGTGCCCTACTTCGATGGCAGATTCCTGGGCTTTGCAGCTGACAGTGTGGAGCCTTTGGCTTGCTGCCAGGGTGCTCCACTCCTCATTACTCTTCTCACTGCAATTCATTTCCCTGTGATTGGAGACAATTAGGATGCCAACAAACAGCTGGCCCAGCCCTGTTTGGCAGTTACATAACCAGGAACATGTGCACTGCCCCATCAGAAGCAAGAGAAATGTTAATAAGGAGGGTTAATTATAAAGTGAGAGCCACCCCAGAATGACCCCTTACTGCATTTCACCCGCTGTTGGAGAGAAGCCAAGCATGGAAGCCTTGGCTGCAAGGACCAAAATAACTGTATAGTGGCCCTTTGGGAGAGAGAACTGCCAGCCCTGTCTGTAGGGCAGAAAGAGGCGGGGAGGGCCAGCTGTCTGATATACCCTGTGCCTGAGAACCTTGTGGTATAACCACCAACGTTACCCCAACAGCAGAAGACTCATAGGCTCTGTACCCTTTCACCCGCTTACTATACCCTTCTTCCTTATGTCCCCCTAATGTCTCTTGGCTTTGAGTCTTTGTTTCCTACTTCAAGAAATGGAAACATTCTCGGGGCGGGGGGGGAGGGTCTTGGATGTTGTGCCATTCTCCCACCCATCATAGTGAATCCCGCCCTGATGAACCACCGACCAGCCATACTGAATGTCATGGGGAAAACAGCATGGGGGGTCTCTATCCAATGCCATCTGAGGACTTCCAGCCAGACTATTTTCAATAAGCCATATCTGTGTTACCTAAATTTTTCCCTTTCTATAAAAACCTAGTAAAAATGGTATCTTTGATACCTTCCTTTTTCCCTTACATTTTTTAAAATGAGAAGACAAGTCCCAACATCAGAAGTTGAAAGAAGGGGAGAGGAGACAGGCGCTGGTGCGGAGCGGTTCTCAGTCCTCTCAGCATCTGCTCCTGCACCCCACCAGGGGCTGCAGGTGTGGGGGAGAAATGCTTTCAGGGCAGATGACGTTAGAGTAATGGCGCGGTAGGAAGTGATATTGATAAATCTCCCCCAAAACTCAACAAGATCTTCAACCAGAAACAGAAAAACCTTGAGCCTCCAGATGTTCTACAATACACCCGAAGATAGGGAGCGAGAGTTTCCTCCAAGTGCCCCGGGAGTGGGCACCCGCCTGTGTTACCGGACAGAGTGGCAGAGCCAGAGGTCTTTGAGTGGGTGGAAGCTCTGCCTGATTATGCTAACAGCTCTGACTGACTGAGCCTTACCCAGAACCCTGTGCTGAGTGGGAATAGAGTGGGGAGTTGCCAGCTCTTTGAGCCTCTTACTATCCAGGCAGAGGCAGCAGCAACCCCATAGCTGGATTATCAGGCTACTAATTGAGGAAGGAAAGACTAGGAGAGAGGCTCCAGGAACACGGACTCTCTCACTGTCAGAGCCTATAAATGCTAATGAGCCTCGACTGCCAACGAGACTGAAGCACAATACATGACATCACCATAGAGACTTATCAACTGCAAACCTCTACCTGAGCGTGCCAAAGGGGCAGAACCCGGGGTACAAAGTCACCGACCAGGAAGAGGGAGAGAAAAGAAAAAGCAAGAAGATAACCTCTCAAAATCAAGAATAATCCACAGACTTTATAACCTATCCCATTTTATTATATTTGTTCGTTTGTTTCTCTTATCTTCATTCTTGATTTTTTTTTTCTTCCTCCAATTTGGCCGATTAACTCTCTGCCGGTCTTACTCTCTCCTCTCCTTGAACTACACTACCCATAATTGTTACATCTCCCATTATCTTTTCTTTCCTCTTCCTTTCTCTCTATGAGGGTTGCACTCCAAAACCCTTAACTCTCTCTCTCTCTCTCCTCTTTTTACTTTTTTCTTCTTTTAGTGGTTCCCTCTTTTTTTCTCTCTCTCTCTCTCTTCCTTTTCTCCCTCTATATTAGTTTCTTCCTTTCTCCTTTATGTCTCCTCTCATTCAAATCTCAATAACAAACAAATTATCTTATCCGGGACTCAAACTTATATTTGTGGCATTTTGGGGGGTTTTTACTTCACCTTTTTAACTCACTAGCAGTGCTCCCATCCCCGGCTCTCCATTTTATCTAGTTCTTGTTCCACTAAATACAACAGTAATTTTTTAATTTGTCCCTCCATTTTCCTGTTTCCCTCTTATTCCTCTCATCATAACTCTTAGTCAACCAACACCTAAAAGCAAATCATTTTATTCTTGACCCAAATTTTTTCCTTATTTGCTTTTTGTGGGTCCATACACCCTTTTTTTTTGCCCCTTTATTATTTCTCCCCAATTCAGGCCCTCCATTACAGGCATTGTTTTGTTCTATTTAGTACAATATAATTCACAGTTCACCACAAGATTCTCTCAAGAAAGAGGGGAGAGGAGAAGAGAGGAAAAAAGGAGGGGGAGATAATTTCCTTTTTTAAATTTTTATTTTATTTTATTTTTCTTTATTTAATTATTAATTTTTTAAAAAACAACTCTTTTTGATTTTTTTTAACTTTTATTCTTTATTAAATCTCATTAATACTACCAACAAAACCACCCTCAGATGCCATTAAGGAAGAGAAAATCGAATATCATGGATACAAAATAAAGAGAGGTAACACAGATAGATGAGGAAAAATTTATGGAGAAAAAATTTAATATATTGGAAACCTTGGAGTTAAATGACAGAGAATTTAAAATAGAAATCCTAAAAATACTCAGAGATATACAAGAAAACACAGAAAGGCAATTTAGGGAGCTCAGAAAACAACACAAAGAATATATTTCCAAGGAAATTGAAACTATAAAAACAAATCAAACAGAGATGAAAAACTCAATTCACGAGCTGAAAAACAAGGTAACAACTTTAGCTAATAGAACAGGCCAGATAGAAGGTAGGATTAGTGAAATAGAAGACAAGCAACTTGAGGCACAACAGAGAGAAGAAGAAAAAGACTCAAAAATTTAAAGAAATGAGATTGCCCTACAGGAATTATCTGATTCCATCAAAAAGAATAACATAAGAATAATAGGTATATCAGAGGGAGAAGAGAGAGAAAATGGAATGGAGAACATAGTCAAACAAATAATAGATGAGAACTTCCCAAACCTGTGGAAAAAACTAAAGCCTCAAATTCAAGAAGCAAACAAAACTCCTAGTTTTCTTAACCCCAACAAACCTACTCCAAGGCACATCATAATGAAATTGGCACAAACCAATGGCAAAGAAAAAATTCTCAAGGCAGCCAAGGAAAAGAAGAATACAACATATAAAGGAAGGCGGATTAGATTAACATCCGATTTCTCAACAGAAACTCTACAAGCTAGAAGAGAGTGGACCCTAATATTTAAAGTCCTGAAAGAGAGGAACTTTCAGCCACAAATACTATACCCATCAAAGCTATCCTTCAAATATGAAGGAGAAATAAAAACATTCACAGATACAGAAAAGATGAGGGAATTTATCATCAGAAAACCCCCATTCCAGGAATTACTAAAGAGGGTTCTCCAATCAGATATAAGAACAAAAAAAAATAAAGCCACAAGTAAAAGCTCCAAGAAGAACACAATAAAACCAAATTTAAACTGTGACAACAACAAAAAGAAAGGGGGGGAGAGGATGGAGATTAACAGTAACAAAGAATGATGGAGTGCAAAAGTACTCACAAAATAGTGCACTACAATGAACAGGGTCGGAACCCTTTTCATTACTTAAAGGTAACCACCATTGAAAAAACCACCACAGAAGCACATGATTTAAAAAAGCAACAGAGGAAAGATGTATGGAATACAACCAAATAAAAACAAAAGATAGAAAAACGAAAGAGAAGGATCAAACAAGATGTAAAACTAACAGAAAGCAAGATATAAAATGGCAATAGGGAACTCACAAGTGTCAATAATTACACTGAATGTAAACGGATTAAACTTACCAATAAAAAGGCACAGAGTAGCAAAATGGATTAAAAAAGAAAATCCAACTGTATGCTGCCTACAAGAAACTCATCTAAGTAACAAGGATAAAAACAAATTCAAAGTGAGAGGCTGGAAAACAATACTCCAAGCAAATAACGTCCAAAAAAAAAAAGTAGGCATAGCAATACTCATATCTGATAATGCTGACTACAAGACAGCAAAAGTACTCCGAGACAAAAATGGCCATTTCATAATGGCTAAGGGGACACTGAATCAAGAAGACATAACAATTCTTAATATATATGCACCAAACCAAGGAGCACCAAAATATATAAGACAGCTACTTATTGACCTTAAAACAAAAACTGACAAAAATACAATCATACTTGGAGACCTCAATACACCGCTGACTGCTCTAGATCGGTCATCCAAACAAGAATCAACAAAGATTTAGTGGCCTTAAACAAAACACTAGAGCACCCGGATATGATAGACATCTACAGGACATTTCATCCCAAAGTGACTGAGTATACATTTTTCTCTAGTGTACATGGATCATTCTCAAGAATTGACCATATGTTGGGCCACAAAAACAACATCAGCAAATTCAGAAAAATCAAAGCTGTACCAAGCATATTTTCTGATCATAAAGCCTTGAAACTAGAATTCAACTGCAAAAAAGAGGAAAAAAATCCCACAAAAATGTGGAAACTAAACAACATACTTTTAAAAAATGAATGGGTCAAAGAAGAAATAAGTGCAGAGATCCAAAGATATATACAGACAAATGAAAATGACAATACAACATATCAGAATCTATGGGATGCAGCAAAAGCAGTGATAAGAGGGAAGTTCATATCACTTCAGGCATATATGAACAAACAAGAGAGAGCCCAAGTGAACCACTTAACTTCACACCTTAAGGAACTAGAAAAAGAAGAACAAAGACAACCCAAAACCAGCCGAAGAAAGGAGATAATAAAAATCAGAGCAGAAATAAATGAAATAGAGAACAGAAAAACTATAGAAAAAATTAATAGAACAAGGAGCTGGTTCTTTGAAAAGATCAACAAAATTGACAAATCCTTGGCAAGACTTACCAAGGAAAAAAGAGAAAGAACTCATATAAACAAAATCCAAAATGAAAGAGGAGAAATCACCACGGACACCATAGATATACAAAGAATTATTGTAGAATACTATGAAAAACTTTATGCCACTAAATTCAACAACCTAGAAGAAATGGATAAATTCCTAGAAAAATACAACCTTCCTAGACTGAGTCAAGAAGAAGCAGAAAGCCTAAACAGACCTATTAGTAGAGAAGAAATAGAAAAAAACATTAAAAACCTCCCCAAAAATAAAAGTCCAGGCCCAGACGGCTATACCAGCGAATTTTTTTTAATAAATTTTTATTAATGGTAATGGGATGACATTAATAAATCAGGGTACATATATTCAAAGAAAACATGTCTAGGTTATTTTGTCATTAAATTATGTTGCATACCCCTCGCCCAAAGTCAGATTGTCCTCCGTCACCCTCTATCTAGTTCTCTGTGCCCCTCCCCCTCCCCCTAACTCTCTCCCTCCCTCCCTCCCATGTCCTCCCTCCCCCCACCCCTGGTAACCACCACACTCTTGTCCATGTCTCTTAGTCTCATTTTTATGTTCCACCAATGTATGGAATCATGTAGTTCTTGTTTTTTTCTGATTTACTTATTTCACTCCGTATAATGTTATCGAGATCCCACCATTTTGCTGTAAATGATCTGATGTCATCATTTCTTATGGCTGAGTAGTATTCCATAGTGTATATGTGCCACATCTTCTTTATCCAGTCTTCTATTGAAGGGCTTTTTGGTTGTTTCCATGTCTTGGCCACTGTGAACAGTGCTGCAATGAACATGGGGCTACATGTGTCTTCACATATCAATGTTTCTGAGGTTTTGGGGTATATACCCAGTAGAGGGATTGCTTATACCAGCGAATTTTATCAAACATTCAAAGAAGATTTGGTTCCTATTCTACTGAAAGTCTTCCAAAAAATTAAAGAAGAAGCAATACTTCCAAACACATTTTATGAGGCCAACATAACCCTCATACCAAAACCAGGCAAGGATGGCACAAAGAAAGAAAACTACAGACCAATATCTCTAATGAATACAGATGCTAAAATACTAAACAAAATACTGGCAAATCGAATACAACAACATATTTAAAAAGTAATACATCATGATCAAGTGGGATTTATCCCAGAATCTCAAGGATGGTTCAACATACATAAAATGGTTAACGTAATACACCATATCAACAAAACAAAGAACAGAAACCACATGATCTAATCAATAGACGCAGAAAAGGCTTTCGATAAAATACAACACAATTTTATGTTTAAGACTCTCAACAAAATGGGTATAGAAGGAAAATATCTCAACATGATAAAGGCCATATATGATAAACCATCAGCTAACATCATATTAAATGGCACAAAACTGAAGGCTTTCCCCTTAAATCAGGAACAAGACAGGGTTGTCCACTCTCTCCACTCTTATTTAATGTGGTACTAGAGGTTCTAGCCAGAGCAATCAGACAAGACAAAGAAATAAAAGGCATCCATATCGGAAAAGAAGAAGTAAAGGTATCACTTTTTGCAGATGATATAATCTTATACATCAAAAACCCCAAAGAATCCACAAAAAGACTACTAGAAAAAATAAGCCAATACAGTAAGGTCGCAGGATACAAAATTAACATACAGAAGTCAATAGCCTTTCTATATGCCAACAATGAAACATTTGAGAATGAACTCAAAAGAATAATCCCCTTCACGATTGCAACAAAAAAAAATAAAATACTTAGGAATAAACATAACAAAGAATGTAAAGGACTTATATAATGAAAACTATAAACATTGTTAAGGGAAATCGAAAAAGATATAATGAGATGGAAGAATATACCTTGTTCTTGGCTAGGAAGAATAAATATAATCAAGATGGCCATATTACCCAAAGCAATATACAAATCTAATGCAATTCCCATCAAAATTCCAATGATATTCTTTAAAGAAATGGAGCAAAAAATCATCAGATCTATATGGAACTATAAAAAAACCCGAATAACCAAAGCAATCCTAAAGAAAAAGAATGAAGCTGGGGGCATTACAATACCTGACTTTAAACTATATTATAGGGCCACGACAATCAAAACAGCACGGTATTGGCAGAAAAATAGACACTCAGACCAATGGAACAGAATAGAAAACCCAGAAATAAAACCACATATATATAGTCAAATAATTTTTGATAAAGGGGCCAACAACACACAATGAAGCAAAGAAAGCCTCTTCAATAAATGGTGCTGGGAAAACTGGAAAGCCACATGCAAAAGAATGAAACTAGACTACAGTTTGTCCCCCTGTACTAAAATTAACTCAAAATGGATCAAAGATCTAAACATAAGACCTGAAACAATTAAGTACATAGAAGAAAACATAGGTACTAAACTCATGGACTTGGGTTTTAAAGAGCATTTTATGAATTTGACTCCAATGGCAAGAGAAGTGAAGGCAAAAATTAATGAATGGGACTACATCAGACTAAGAAGTTTTTGCTCAGCAAGGGAAACTGATAACAAAATAAACAGAAAGACAACTAAATGGGAAATGATATTTTCAAACAACAGCTCAGATAAGGGCCTAATATCCAAAATATACAAAGAACTCATAAAACTCAACAACAAACAAACAAACAATCCAATAAAAAAATGGGAAGAGGACATGAACAGACACTTCTCTCAGGAAGAAATACAAATGGCCAACAGATATATGAAAAGATGCTCATCTTCTTTAGTTATTAGAGAAATGCAAATCAAAACTGCAATGAGATACCACCTCACACCTGTTAGATTAGCTATTATTAACAAGACAGGTAATAGCAAATGTTGGAGAGGCTGTGGAGTAAAAGGAACCCTCATACACTGTTGGTGGGAATGTAAAGTAGTACAATCATTATGGAAGAAAGTATGGTGGTTCCTCAAAAAACTGAAAATAGAACTACCTTATGACCCAGCAATCCCTCTACTGGGTATATACCCCCAAAACTCAGAAACATTGATATGTAAAGACACATGCAGCCCCATGTTCATTGCAGCATTGTTCACAGTGGCCAGGACATGGAAACAACCAAAAAACCCATCAATAGATGACTGGATAAAGAAGATGTGGCACATATACACTATGGAATACCACTCTGCCATAAGAAATGATGACATCGGATCATTTACAGCAAAATGGTGAAATCTTGATAACATTATGCGAAGTGAAATAAGTAAATCAGAAAAAAACAGGAACTGCATTATTCCATACATAGGTGGAACATAAAAGTGAGACTAAGAGACATTGATAAGAGTGTGGTGGTTATGGGGGGAGGGGGGAGAGGGAGAGGGAAAGGGGGAGGGGGAGGGGCACAAAGAAAACTAGATAGAAGATGACAGAGGACAATCTGACTTTGGGTGATGGGTATGCAACATAATTGAACGACAAGATAACCTGGACATGTTATCTTTGAATATATGTATCCTGATTTATTGATGTTGACCCATTAATAAAATAAAATTATTTGAAAAAAAAAAGAAGTTGAAAGAATTAAGAGGAAAACTTTATTCTAAGAATGAGATGAGTCGGGCATGTGGCTCGGACTTGAGGCTTGATTGCAATCCCACTTTTTAACGAAGAGCAACTCTGATGTTTTCAGGAATCTACCGGCCTTGGCTCCTCTTTGCATCTTTTGAGAGTTTCCTTAAGTCCTGTGGATAGTAACAGTCTTCTTCTCCAGTTCATTCCTGTCCATTCCATTCTCATACATGGACCAAATTAGACTAATGCCTATGCAAAGTTTTACTTCTTTCTTATCCTCCAAAGCTATCCCATCCTCCAATGTATTTGCTATACTTATGATTGAATAATAACATACATATACTAATAAATTTTTCAGATTTATTATAATAAAACTGTGTCTATTTTATATCTAAATGCCAGGAAATGTATCTTTCTAAAATACTAGAAATGTAATGTCTTCTCAGGAATCTGATGGTTCCACCAAACTCCCCTTTCACTCCTCATTTTCAGTTTACAATATGAAGGATGAACAGAGAGTTAGAGCCTGGCAGCAGGGATAAGGCAGTGATGCAGGTAAGAAATGATGAGCTCCTGAACCATGACAGTGGTGAGGGACTGGAGAGGTAGAAGTGGATTCAAAAAATATTTAATAAAGCCTGACCAGGCAGTGGCGCAGTGGATAGAATGTTGGCTTGAGATGCTGAGGATCCTTGTCCCACAAGAATACAACCTCTAGACTTGTAAGGAAATTATTTACTTATTTCAGTTATCTATAACCCAAACCCTTTTGTTGGTGTAAAGTTAAATCAATATGAAACAGTGTTAAGGGGTAAGGACCTGCAAGTGTACAGTTCAAGGCAGGGAGTGGCAGAGAATGAGGCTGATGGGGTAAGCCGAGGCCAAATAACGAGAGTTAAAAGCTCTGTACTCTCCCATGTAGGCAAGGAGCGATACTTCACATTTTTTCTATAGACAAATTATGATACTGTTCAGACGCACACTGCCAAAGGCATATGCAGATTTACACATAATTCCCCAACAAGTAGCTATAAATTCCCCTTCCACTCCCCTTCAAGGAACACCTCAACCATGCCAATGATTTAGGACAATGTTACTGTAGAAATAAACATGTATTGAGCGAGGCGGGGCCTATGTGAGTCACCTGGGAACTCCTGGATCAAGCATCCAGAAGGATTAGAACCACCGGTGGAAGTATTAGAACTGGTCGCCATCCGCCTCATTTTTCCGTGAGGAAGTTGATGCCCAGTGAGGCTGAGAAACGGAGAGTGACCGGCGCAGAGAGAGGAAGGGAAAGAAGGAGGGTAACATCGATCTGTTCCTGTATGTGCCCCGACCAGGGATCGAACCAGCAACCTCTGTGCTTCGGGATGATGCTCCAACCAACAGCGATCAGGCAAGGTGACGTCACGGAAATGGCGCCGTGAGAAGCGCGTCCGACAGCTCTCCCCTAAATCACAACAAATTTATCAACTAGAAACAGAAAAATTTATCCTCGGAGCATTCCGGAGTTCCACACAAACTGAAAGCAAAAGGACTGTTATGACTTGAATCTGAGAGACGAGGGTGTGGAGGAAGCTACCGCAGCAGCGACGCTCATTCAAGCCGCGAGGGAGTGCACCTGCGTGCTATCAATAAGACCACCCTCAGATGCCGATAAGAAAGAGGAAATCAAATATTATGGATACAAAAGAAAGAGAGGTAACACAAATAGATGTGGAAAAATCTATGGAGAAAAGACTTAACATATTGGAAGTCTTGGAGCTAAATGACAGAAAATTTATAATAGAAATCTTAAAAATACTCAGAGAGATACAAGAAAACACAGAAAGGCAATATAGGGAGATCAGAAAACAACTCAATGAACACAAAGAATATATTACCAAGGAAATTGAAACTATAAAAACAAATCAAACAGAAATGAAAAACTCAATTCACGAGCTGAAAAACGAGGTAACAAGCTTAGCTAACAGAACAGCCCAGATTGAAGATAGGATTAGTGAAATAGAAGACAAACAACTTGAGGCACAACAGAGAGAAGAAGAAAGAGACTCAAAAATAATAAAAAACGAGAAAGCCCTACAGGAATTGTCTGACTCCATCAGAAAGAATAACATAAGAATAATAGGTATATCAGAGGGAGAAGAGAAAGAAAATGGAATGGAGAATATACTCAAACAAATAATAGACGAGAACTTCCCAAGCCTGTGGAAGGAACTAAAGCCTCAAATTCAAGAAGCAAACAGAACACCAAGTTTTCTTAACCCCAACAAACCCACTCCAAGGCACATCATAATGAAGATGACACAAACCAATGACAAAGAAAAAATTCTCAAGGCAGCCAGGGAAAAGAAGAGTACAACATATAAAGGAAGGCCTATTAGATTATCATCAGATTTCTCAGTAGAAACTCTACAAGCTAGAAGAGAGTGGACCCCAATATTTAAAGCCCTGAAAGAGAGGAACTTTCAGCCAAGAATACTATACCCATCAAAGCTATCCTTCAAGTATGAAGGAGATATAAAAACATTCACAAATACAGAAAAGATGAGAGAATTTATCAACAGAAAGCCCCCACTCCAGGAAATACTAAGGGGGGTTTTCCAACCAGATTCAAAGAACAAAAGAAAACAACACCACAAGTAACAGCTCCACCAAGAACACAATAAAACCAAACTTAAACTGTGACAACAAAGGAAAAAAAGGGGGAAGAGGATGGAGATTAACAGTAGCAAAGGATGATGAAGTGCAGAAATACTTATAAGATTGGGTACTACAATGAATATGGTAGGTACCCTTTTCATTACTTAATGGTAACCACCCTTAAAAAAACCACCACAAAAACACTTGACTTAAAAAAGGTAGCAACAGAGGAAAGAAGTATAGAACACAAACAAACAAAAACAAATGATAGAAAAACAAAAGAGAAGAATCAAACTAGATACAAAACTAACAGAAAGCAATTTATAAAATGGCAGTAGGGAACCCACAAGTGTCAATAATTACACTAAATGTAAATGGATTAAACTTACCAATAAAAAGACACAGAGTAGCAGAATGGATTAAAAAAGAAAATCCAACTATATGCTGCCTACAAGAAACACATCTAAGCAACAAGGATAAAAACAAATTCAAAGTGAAAGGCTGGAAAACAATACTCCAAGCAAACAACACCCAAAAACAAGCAGGTGTAGCAATACTCATATCTAATAATGCTGACTACAAGACAGAAAAAGTACTCAGAGACAAAAATGGTCATTTCATAATGATTAAGGGGAAGTTGAATCAAGAAGACATAACAATCCTTAATATATATGCACCAAACCAAGGAGCACCAAAATATATAAGACAGCTACTTATTGACCTTAAAACAAAAACTGACAAAAATACAATCATACTTGGAGACCTCAATACACCGCTGACGGCTCTAGATCGGTCATCCAAACAGAGAATCAATAAAGATATAGTGGCCTTAAACGAAATACTAGAACACCTGGATATGATAGACATCTACAGGACACTTCATCCCAAAGCGACAGAGTATACATTTTTCTCTAGTGTACATGGAACATTCTCAAGAATTGACCATATGTTGGGCCACAAAGACAATATCAGCAAATTTAGAAAAATTGAAATTGTACCAAGCATATTTTTCTGATCATAAAGCCTTGAAACTAGAATTCAACTGCAAAAAAGAGGGGGAAAACCCACAAAAATGTGGAAACTAAACAACATACTTCTAAAAAATGAATGGGTCAAAGAAGAAATAAGCGCAGAAATCAAAAGATATATACAGACAAATGAAAATGAAAATACGACATATCAGAATCTCTGGGATGCAGCAAAAGCAGTAATAAGAGGAAAGTTCATATCACTTCAGGCCTATATGAACAAACAAGAGAGAGCCGAAGTAAACCACTTAACTTCACACCTTAAGGAACTAGAAAAAGAAGAACAAAGACAACCCAAAACCAGCCGAAGAAAGGAGATAATAAAAATCAGAGCAGAAATAAATGAAATAGAGAACAGAAAAACTATAGAAAAAATCAATAAAACAAGGAGCTGGTTCTTTGAAAAGATCAACAAAATTGACAAACCCTTGGCAAGACTCACCAAGGAAAAAAGACACAGGACTCAAATAAATAAAATCCAAAATGAAAGAGGAGAGATCACCACAGACATCATAGAAATACAAAGAATTATTGTAGAATACTATGAAAAATTATATGCCACCAAATACAACAATCTAGAAGAAATGGATAAATTCCTAGAACAATACAACCTTCCTAGACTGAGTCATGAAGAAGCAGAAAGCCTAAACAGACCAATCAGCAGGGAGGAAATAGAAAAAACTATTAAAAACCTCCCCAAAAATAAAAGTCCAGGCCCAGACGGTTATACTAGTGAATTCTATCAAACATTCAAAGAAAACTTGGTTCCTATTCTACTCAAAGTCTTCCAAAAAATTGAAGAAGAAGCAATACTTCCAAACACATTTTATGAGGCCAACATAACCCTCATACCAAAACCAGGCAAGGATGGCACAAAGAAAGAAAACTACAGACCAATATCTCTAATGAATACAGATGCTAAAATACTAAACAAAATACTGGCAAACCGAATACAACAACATATTAAAAAAATAATACATCATGATCAAGTGGGATTCATCCCAGAATCTCAAGGATGGTTCAACATACGCAAAACGGTTAACGTAATACACCATATCAACAAAACAAAGAACAAAAACCACATGATCTTATCAATAGATGCAGAAAAGGCTTTTGATAAAATACAACACAATTTTATGTTTAAGACTCTCAACAAAATGGGTATAGAAGCAAAATATCTCAACATGATAAAGGCCATATATGATAAACCATCAGCCAACATCCTATTAAACGGCATAAAACTGAGGACTTTCTACCTTAAATCAGGAACAAGACAGGGTTGTCCACTCTCTCCACTCTTATTCAACGTGGTGCTAGAAGTTCTGGCCAGAGCAATCAGACAAGACAAAGAAATAAAAGGCATCCATATCGGAAAAGAAGAAGTAAAGCGATCACTTTTTGCTGATGATATGATCCTATACATCGAAAACCCGAAGGACTCCACAAAAAGATTATTAGAAACAATAAACCAATACAGTAAGGTCGCAGGATACAAAATTAACATACAAAAGTCCATAGCCTTTCTGTATGCCAACAATGAAATATTAGAAAACGAACTCAAAAAAATAATTCCCTTCACGATTGCAACAAAAAAAATAAAATACCTAGGAATAAACATAACAAAGAACGTAAAGGACCTATATAATGAAAATTACAAAGCATTGTTAAGGGAAATCGAAAAAGATACAATGAGATGGAAAAATATTCCTTGTTCTTGGATAGGAAGAATAAATATAATCAAAATGGCCATATTACCCAAAGCAATATACAAATTTAATGCAATTCCCATCAAAATCCCTATGAGATTTTTTAAAGAAATGGAACAAAAAATCATCAGATTTATATGGAACTATAAAAAACCCCGAATAGCCAAAACAATCCTAAGGAAAAAGAATGAAGCTGGGGGCATTACAATACCTGACTTTAAACTATATTATAGGGCCACGATAATCAAAACAGCATGATATTGGCAAAAAAAATAGACACTCAGACCAATGGAACAGAATAGAAAGCCCAGAAATAAAACCACATATATATGGTCAAATAATCTTTGATAAAGGGGCCAACAACACACAATGGAGAAAAGAAAGCCTCTTCAACAAATGGTGTTGGGAAAACTGGAAAGCCACATGCAAAAGAATGAAACTCGACTACAGCCTGTCCCCGTGTACTAAAATTAATTCCAAATGGATCAAAGACCTAAATATAAGACCTGAAACAATAAAGTACATAGAAGAAGACATAGGTACTAAAATCATGCACCTGGGTTTTAAAGAACATTTTATGAACTTGACTCCAATGGCAAGAGAAGTGAAGGCAAAGATAAATGAATGGGACTACATCAGAATTAAAAGTTTTTGCTCAGCAAGAGAAACTGATATCAAAATAAACAGACAGCCAACTATATGGGAACTGATATTTTCAAACGACAGCTCAGATAAGGGCCTAATATCCAAAATTTACAAAGAACTCATAAAACTCAACAACAAACAAACAAACAATCCAATAAAAAAATGGGAAGAGGACATGAACAGACACTTCTCCCAGGAAGAGATACAAATGGCCAACAGATATATGAAAAGATGCTCAGCTTCATTAGTTATTAAAGAAATGCAAATCAAAACTACAATGAGATACCACCTCACTCCTGTTAGATTAGCTATTATCAACAAGACGGGTAATAGCAAATGTTGGAGAGGCTGTGGAGAAAAAGGAACCCTCATTCACTGTTGGTGGGACTGTAAAGTAGTACAACCATTATGGAGGAAAGTATGGTGGTTCCTCAAAAAACTGCAAATAGAACTACCTTATGACCCAGCAATCCCTCTACTGGGTATATACCCCAAAACCTCAGAAACATTGATACGTGAAGACACATGTAGCCCCATGTTCATTGCAGCACTGTTCACAGTGGCCAAGACATGGAAACAACCAAAAAGCCCTTCAATAGAAGACTGGATAAAGAAGATGTGGCACATATACACTATGGAATACTACTCAGCCATAAGAAATGATGACATCAGATCATTTACAGCAAAATGGTGGGATCTTGATAACATTATAAGGAGTGAAATAAGCAAATCAGAAAAAAACAAGAACTACATGATTCCATACATTGGTGGAACATAAAAATGAGACTAAGAGACATGGACAAGAGTGTGGTGGTTACCAAGGGTGGGGGGGGGAGGGAGGGCATGGGAGGGAGGGAGGGAGAGAGTTAGGGGGAGGGGGAGGGGCACAGAGAACTAGATAGAGGGTGACGGAGGACAATCTGACTTTGGGCGAGGGGTTTGCAACATAATTTGATGACAAAATAACCTAGACATGTTTTCTTTGAATATATGTACCCTGATTTATTAATGTCATCCCATTACCATTAATAAAAATTTATTAAAAAAAATAAAAAAAAATAAATAAACATGTATTTACTATATATTCAAACAGATAAATCATCCACAATTTACAGGACTTTAACTCTTATTTCTAACAAGTTTCTGACAATATGCAGAGATTTTGTCTTTTTTTTTACTGATGTACCCCCAAACACCCAGCTAACCTACAACAGTAACTGACATATAGTAGATGCTCGATAAATATTTGTTGAATGACTATATAATGAATCTGCCTTACAACTGTGACAAACCAGTGTATTATGACAACAGAGGCTGAGAGCCACTATGGCCAGACAGCACATTGCCCATGAAGGCTCTTAAGTAAAGGCTTGACAGAATCATATGTGTGTGTTCGGAAGATCACCCTGCCTCCGTGTGAAGGATGAACAGAGAGTTAGAGCCTGGCAGCAGGGATAAGGCAGTGATGCAGGTAAGAAATGATGAGCTCCTGAACCATGACAGTGGTGAGGGGCTGGAGAGGTAGAAATGGATTAAAAAATATTTAATAAAGCCTGACCAGGCAGTGGCGCAGTGGATAGAATGTTGGCTTGGGATGCTGAGGACCCAGGTTTAAAACCCTTAGGTCCCCAGCTTGAGGTGGGACCACCGGTTTGAGTGTGGGATCATAGACATAACCCCATGGCCACTGGCTTGAGTCCAAAGGTCACTTTGAAGCCCAAGATCACTGGCTTCAAGGTACAAGGTTGGTGGCTTGAGCAAGGGGTCACTCGCTCTGCTGGAGCCCCCAGTCAAGGCACATAAGAGAAAGCAATCAATGAACAACTAAGATGCCACAATGTAGAATTGATGTTTCTCATCTCTCTCCCTTCCCTCCTGTCTGTCCCTCTCTCTCTCTAGCTAAAAAAATAATAATAATAAATAAATTAATTAATTAATTATTAGAATCACGTCTTTGCACAGGATCAGTTACACAGGCCAGAGCTAAGAACCAGGAATGTTCATCATACTGAAATCATAGTGGCAAAGCCCAGATGCCATTATATGTAGGCAGAAAATATGAGAGTAGCAAGCTTAATCGAAAAGGAAATGATAGACTCTGAGAGTTGTGTATGGTACAGACAAGATAGAATAAGTTCATGGATAATAAATACACTCAACTTCACAACTTTCCCTAAGATTACACATTAGTGCAGGCCTGGAATGGAAAATAGTCAGCAATGGTCAGAGCCAATTTCATCTGATCCTAGATTCTGAGCACTCTCACTCTCATGAGCTACAAGTTATCAGATCACAGCAAAAACTCCCAGTAAAAGGTCCTGTGGTCTTGAAATAATGACTAAACCCAGACCAGAGAACTGAAAATAAAGACCAAGAAGAGTAATTTCCTCCATATTTTCCAGAATAATTAAAGGAAACTAGCCACCCCTGACCCTGAGAGGGATACGCTCCAAATTTAGAAATGTACTTTTCTTTTGTACTTTCTTGTCATTTTATTAATTCTGTCTTATTCCTATTCTCAAGAACTCAGTATTACTCAACATTTGAGCAGTCCTCAAGTTCCATCTCATAGCTCCCAGAATTTTGCTTTCTTCTTATTTTCACCTGGACACTCATAACACGTACATGATAGAGCTGGTTGTACTATTTGGCACCAATAGGGGCTGCCAACTGTTTTGAAATAACGTCCATGATGTTATCAAATCTCATGGTTAATAAGTTAATTTGGGGGGTTTTTTCTTCTTTTTACAAGTGAGAGGAGGGGAGAGAGAGACAGACTCCCGCATGCAGCCTGACTTGGATCCACCCAGAAACTCCCCTCTGGGGCTGATGCTCTGCCCATCTGGGGCCATGCTCGCAACCAAGCTATTTTAATGCCTGAGGCAGAGGCTACATGGAGCCATCCTCAGCACCCAGGGATGATTCGCTTGAATAAATAGAGCTATGGTTGTGGGAGGGGAAGAGAGAGAGAAAGAGAGGAATGGAGAAGCAGATGGTTGCTTCTTCTGGGTGCCCTGACCAGGAATCAAACCCAAGACATCCACATGCAGGGCTGACGCTCTACCACTGAGACAACCGGCCAGGGCCAATTTCAATTTATTGATATAAATTTGTATCCTGACTTAATGATTTTTTTTTGTATTTTTCCAAAGTGAGAAGTGGGGGGGAGGGGGAGGCAGACAGACAGACTTCCACATACGGCCGACCAGGATCCACCCAGCATGCTCACCAAGGGACGATGCTCAGCTCATCTGGGGCGTTGCTCTGCTTTGACTGGAGCCATTCTAGTGCCTGAGATGGAGGCCATGGAGCCGTCCTCAGCGCTGGGCCAACTTTGCTCCAATGGAGCCTTGGCTGCCGGAGGGGAAGAGAGAGACAGAGAGGAAGGAGAGGGGGAGGGGTGGAGAAGCAAATGGGTGCTTCTCCTGTGGCCCAGGTCGGGAATCAAACCCAGGACTTCCACATGCTCGGCTGACGCTCTACCACTGAGCCAACCAGCCAGGGCTCTGACTTAATGATTTTTAACTTTTAAATCTGTCCATGAGTTAACTATATCAAGGCATACAATGAGAAGAAATGAGGAGGTAGGCCCAAGATCAGAAAGTGGTGAGTGAATAGGCAATACCAGAGCTGAATATCTTGTGTAACAGTAGAGTGAGAACTGGATCAGAGCCAGACAATGGGACAGTCACAGAGCTGAACACCCGTGAAAGAACAAGGTGCATCAGATCCTCGGCTGATTAGATTTGTCAGCTCTATCAGAACTAATTAGGTTACAGGTTCTAATGCGTGCTAACCAAACTTATAGGATACTGACTAATAAACCAAATGCTGAGCCATTAATTTTCAAGGAAACATGTAAATGACCTTCCCTGGACAGTGTGAGAGATAAGCTGACAATATCTTAGTCTCTGGCTCTCAATTTTTCTAGATTCTCTGAAACATTCTCTGTGAGCAATGCCAAACATATGCTGGTGTGGCTGGTTAGGCTAGAGCTCTTTCTAGCCATCACATTCTAGACAGACCTTCCTGAGACTACTTTGAATTTCACAGCAGTTACATCCATCCAGTCTTACTGTTGTTCAATTAGTACTTATTGATGCTGCCTGACCAGGCAGTGACACAGTGTATAGAACATTGGCCTGGGATGCTGAGAACCCAGATTCAAAACCCTGAGGTCGCCAGCTTATCTGGCTTGATCGTGGGCTCATAGACATGACTCCATGGTCACTGGCTTGAAGCCCAAGGTCACTGGCTTGAGTCCAAGGTTGCTAGCTTGAGCAAGGGGTCACTCGTTCTGCTGGAGCCCCCCAGTCAAGACACATATGAGAAAGCAATCGATGAACAACTAAGATGCCGCAACAAAGAATTGATGCTTCTCATATCTCTCCCTTCCTGTCTGTCTGTCTCTCTCTCTCTCTCTCTCTCTTGCTAAAAACAAAACAAAACAAAAACAAAACTTATTGATGCCTACTATATGCCCAGCAATGTGCTAGCAGCTGGAGCTATAACTGGTAAATGAGAGTGACGTGACCTCAGTTCTTGTGAAATTTATTTACATTAGTATGGGAAACAAACTACCAACAGGGAAACAAAACCACAACATTGAGTATGAGGGGTATGAAGCATCGGGTGCTGTAAGAAAGGGTAATGAAGGCTTCCTTAGGGTGAAAATATGAGTTTTAACCTGAGATCTGAAGAAGCCAAACTTACAAAGAGAGATGAAGAACATGGGGCAGGGCCCGGGATCCCTGGCAAAGGTAAGGCGTGTGCAAAGCCTCTGAGCTGGGTAAGAATATGGTGGGAAAGATGGTCAAAGTTGCTGGAGTATAATGAGAAAGGGGAAGACTTGTACAAGATGAAATTGGGGGTAGATCACACAGAGATTTGTGTGCAATAATAAGGAGTTTGGGTTTTATTTGTAGTGAAATAGGAGTCATGAAAGAATTTTGAGAAGTAAGGTGATGTGATATGAGTTGAGTATTTTTTAAAAATCACTCTATTAGAGTTAGGGTGCATGGTGACTTCAGGCACGGATGGTGTTGTTTTAGATGAAGAGAAGTCAATTGAATTGAGAGATATTCAGGAAGAATTGACAGGCTTACTGCTAGATTGGATATGGAGGAGGAAAAAAGATACATATGACTCCCAGGTTTCCAGTAGTTGGTGGGACTATCAATAGAGAAAGACAAATCATCTACTAGGAAAGGTTTCTTCTATGGAGGTCAATAATTTATGCTCACAAAACTCTGTTACTAGAGACCCTTCCCCCAAAGAATCTCTAGATCTATTCAAATCAATGGGAAAAGGCCAAAAAGAGTAGCTGACAATCATGATCCTCCTAAAAAATAAACACAACACACATCAGCTCAGATAACAAAGTCAAGGACAATCTCTCTCCCCTTTTAACCTCCTTCATACGGTGAAGCAATGCAGCACTGTTTTAATTTACCATCTCAGTTAAATCATAATATGAAGGTCACTCCTTAGACACTCAGACACAACATTATTAAATCCTATCCACTTATCATTATTATTGTTGCTGTTATTAAAATTTTTATAGGTGTCTCTGAAGACCTTTTGAATGAACTACAAATTTAATTTTCAGAGAAAATTAAATCTTATTTTTATGAAAATAAATGTTCTAGTTCTTCTGCAAGAACTAGAATTGAATCAATTAACAACTTTCAATAGATATTTTTTACTTAACCACCATTTATTGTTTACTTTGTGCTAAGCTCTATTTGAGCATCACAATTGCTCCATTGAATTTTTAAAGCCTTTAATAGTGAGCAGTATGAAGACTATGTAGCACACTAAAACATTCTTAGGATAAACAGCAGGGTACTATGATTCTGATTTGACATTAAACTGAAAATCTAGCTACAAAATGATACCAGTCAAGTGCGTGGTGTCTTGAACTGGGGGAGGCTACAAAAGTGAACGCGTGAAAAAGCATCAAGCTGTACAGATACCAGCCCTTCGCAGCATAAATGTAACACCTCCACAACAAGTTCATGATGCCTGGGTTATGATGACCATTTTGCACATTTTTTCATAAATATGAACAAGAATTTATTTTCTATAAATTTTATTCAGAAAATTAAATTTAACAGGGTGACATCAATCAATAAGAGTACATAGGTTTCAGGTAAACATTTCTATGGCATTTGAACTGTTGATTGTGTTGTATACCCATCACCAAAGTCAAATCATTTTCTGTCACCTTATATTTGTTCCTCTTTACATTCTTCCCCCCCCACCCTTCACCCTCACCCCCTTGCCTTGGTAACCACTTCACTTTTATCTGTGTCCATGAGTCTCAGTTTTATATCCCACCTATGTGTAAAATCATACAGTTCTTAGCTTTCTCTGATTTACTCATTTCAGTCAATATAATGTTCTCAATGTCCATCCATGTTGTCATAAATGTCACTATGTCATCATTTCTTATGGCTGAGTAGAATTCCATTGCATGTATGTACCACATCTTCTTTATCTAATCCTCTGTAGAGGGACACTTTGTTTCCATGTCTTGGCCACTGTAAATAATGCTGTGATGAACATGGGGGTGCATGTGTCTTTATGTACCAATGTTTTCAAGTTTTGGGGGTAGATATCCAGTAGAGGGATTGATGGGTCATATGGTAATTCTATTCTTAATTTTTTTATGGAACCACCATACTTTCTTCCATATGGTTGTACTAATTTGCATTCCCACGAGCAGTGAATGAGGGTCCTTTTTTATCCACAGCCTCTCCAACAGATGTTATTACCTGTCTTGTTGATAATAGCCGATCTAACAGGTGCAAGGTGGTATCTCATTATAGTTTTGATTTGCATTTCTTGAATAGCTAGTGAAGATGAGCATCTTTTCATATATCTGTTGACCATTTGTATGTCCTCTTGGGAGAAGTGTCTGTTCAGGTCCTCTCCTATTTTTTAAAATTTATTTCTTTTAGAGAGGAGGAAGAAGGAGTAAGAAGGGAGGAGGAGCAGGAAGCATCAACTCCCATATGTGCCTTGACCAGGCAAGCCCAGGGTTTCGAACTGGCGACCTCAGCATTCCAGGTCGATGTTTTATTCCTGCACCACCCCAGGTCTGGTTCTCCATTTTTAAATTGGATTATTTATTTGTTTGTTACTGAACGTTGTGAGTTCTTTAGATATTTTGGATATTAACCCCTAACCAGAGCTGTTGTGTGCAAATATAATCTCTCATTTAGTTGGCTACCTTTTTGTTTTGTTGTCAGTTTCTTTTGCTCTGCAAAAGTCTTTTAGTTTGATATAGTCCCATTTGAACAAGAATTGCTAAAAACCATGGGCAAAGAAAAAGAAATCTGTGTTGGCTGTTGGATAATAGAAGATTCTTTTGGCCCTTTCCTATATGTGATTTGGGAAAATATATTATCTAAGAAGTTAAGGAAGAGTAGAATATAAGATGATTAAAAATAAATCAGTACCTTCCCCTTTCAATGTAGATTGAAAGCACAAGAGAGAAATTCACTATTTATTGTTTGATCTGGATCATCTTCCTTCCCTTCCCAGCTCTACATATTGAGGTTCCCACCCGCTGGTCAGAAAGGAAACTGGGAGCCCCAGCCCTACAAGGCAACTAAGGCATGATGCTGCTGCCCATGGTCCCTGTTCCTGGAAAGCTTCCAGCAAGACAAAGACAACTTTGTGCCCACTGGGCTCCCACTGCTGTGTGCCCCCTCCCCATCATTCTGGATGATTTTGGCTGCAAGTTACAGAAAATACAACCAAATGGCTTGAAGATTGGAAAAGTTCATTACATCATATATCTGGAATTCCAGGTAGGGTGGGCTCTAATGCACTACAATCAGCAACTCAATGATATCAGCAAGGGCTCAGAGGTTCTTTCCATAAATCTGCTTTCCCATGGCTGTCCGCTCACCCCCAGTCTGTAGCAGTAGTAGTCAGACACAAGTAGTTAGAGACCACAGTCAGAGAGCAAGTTCTTGGTTCATATTCAGCAAAATAGTGATATTGTTTCCTTTGGGGTTCTCTCCTTAAGAGGAAGGTTATTTTTCTCCAAAAGCCCCCATTAGACTTCTCATGTCTCCGAAATAGACAGCACTGAATCACATGACCATCACATGACCACTTTAATATTAATCCCCAGAAAATAGGATGATGAAATTACCGTGAACAACTCTGACTAATCATTTGGATTATGGCTGATATGGGGTGTCAACCCTAATATCTTTGATACCCCTCATACATTTTACCTGTTAAAATATATCTTAAATGTGCCCACCTCACTGGTTTTCAAGTTACCATAATCTCTTGCCTGGACTATAGCAAAAGCCTTCTAACTAATCAAGCTACAAGTTCCTGATGGGTAAGGACCACCATTGCATACCCAGCTCAATCAAGGAGCCAGAGTCAATCTGCCTAATAAAGTGCAGAAATTAGAAGTCAGGACAGGGAGAGAAAAATGAGCCAGACATAGAAGGAAGATTTATTCTGGTGTTGAACCATTCTTTGCATGTGACACTGCACCAAGATTAGACTTTGTGTGGTACTTTGGCTTAGATATGGGTTTAAATGTGAGTCTCAGAACTAAATGTACTTAGTAATTAGTTTCTCCCGGAAATGCCAAGTTTAAATCTCAGAGAAAACCACCAGCCAAAGTGAAGAAAAAAAAAAAAGAAAAGATATCTTTCATTCATCCAATACATTCTTGAGAACTCGCTCTCTCCAAGGCAACGTGCTCGACACAGGGGACACAATGGCGAATGAGACTAAACCGTCCCTGCTCTCTCCGAGCTCTCAGCGGAGCAGGAAAGGCAGTCATTAAACAATTAATTACAGACTAATTATTTAATTGCAGTTTTGAAAAACGTTGTTAATAGAGAGATATAGGCAACTGAGACCATAGAACGGTTTGAGGTGAGAGGTGTGAAATCAGAAAATGCTTCCCCAAGGAAGTGACATTTAAACTGAACGCAAAGGAAAAGTAAGGACACACATGCAAGGGAGAGGAAACTGTACACAAAGACTTGGGCTGAATGAAACAGGGAAGGACTGAAAGACAGTGTATCCAGAACAGAGAGAGGAAAGAGGAGCAGGACAAGAGGAGCTGGGGGAGCAAGGGCAGCGGGAATGGTGAGCAGGATAGACCAGAGGACCTCCGCACTAGAGGTTGAAGCAAGTGGTATGATCAGAAGCCAGGAGATGATGTGACAAGTAATGGGGAAGACACCCTCAGAAACAAAGGGTAAATAAGGTGTTTCCAGAATTCTAGGAGAAATGAGACCCTCTTGCCAGCAAATAGAGCTCCTATTAATCTGTTTATATTTGTCTAGTTTCCCTTCCCACCTGGCTGTCATAACACAGTCACCATAAAGCCACAGATCTCAGTAAATTGCATAGTGTTCTCTTTATGGTGCCCTTAGGGCTGAGGTAGCCCCTGTGCAGGCTCGAGATGTTCCCTGGTACCTGGGAAATGGGTCTCCCCCTGGGCCTGGCCCTGTAGCCAGCCTCCTTCTTACCCTCAGCTTTTGCATTCTAAACAGGAGCCTTGTCCATTCCTCCAGCTTGGCCTGTGCAGAGGGGTTAATGTGCCCGTTAATTTTCCTCATTAGGTAATATGCACAATGAGGCACAAATGAGAAGCAAGACGTGAACACTGTCTCCAGCTGAGAAATCAATTCATACTTTAAATTACTCTCGGTGACACAAGTAACACCGGGTTTCTATTTTCATTCATCCTGATTTGTAGAAAGTTGTCCTCCTGAAGCACGCAGCCCCCAAGAGTGCCCTGGGAGGTTTCGCTGCTGCACCCCAGTGGCCCACAAGGAGGAAAGCCAGGATTGACAGCAGGCCATCCCCAGGGTGGGCAGGCAGCATGTACCACCCAGCATGGGTGACAAGGCCTTCTGGGCCTGTGCTACTGCTCAGCGTCAGCCGCAGCGTCAGCCAGCCAAGCTCTGGCAGGCTAACACCTGGGGTTCAGAGACCACGCTCCTCTCCTCATCACCTGATATCTCAGCTGATTAACTGTCTGAATTATTCATCCATTTCACACACATTTACATGAATATCAGATACTCTGCTTGGTTCAGAGAAGAGAAAAAGATTTTTTTAAAAGACCCCCCCCACACGCATACATTACATTGGAGATTAGAGTAATAAAAGCAATCCGTGTGTAAATCCCAGCTCTTCCGTTTAATAGAAAGGTAACCCTAGGCCAGCTATATAGCGCCTCCTTGTGCTTTGGGTTTCTTACCTGTGAAATGGAGACAATATTTTTCAAAATGGTTATAAGCGTACATGTATATAAGTAGAATTAAGATTCCAAGCCCCTGCTTGTCACTGTATCACACAAAATACATTTCATGGATTGTCACCAAATGTGGAGACAATTACTGGGATGATCTTATGTAAAATGTCAGCTATGAGAAAAGGTCATATATTGTATAACTCCATTTAAAAGAAATACTCAGAAAAGAAGTAAAACTATCATTATTTGCTGATGACATGATACTGTACATAGAAAACCCTAAAGTCTCAGTCAAAAAACTACTGGACCTGATAAAAGAATTCAGCAAGGTGGCCAAATATAAAATCAATATTCAGAAATCAGAGGCATTTTTATATACCAACAATGAACTGTCTGAAAGAGAAACGAAGAAAACAATCACCTTCACTATTGCAACAAAAAAAATAAAGTACCTAGGAGTAAATTTAACTGAGGAGGTTACAGACTTGTACTCAGAAAATTATAAAACATTGATAAAAGAAATCAAGGAAGATACAAACAAGTGAAAGTATATAATGTGCTCATGGTTAGGAAGAATAAACATCATTAAAATGTCTATGTTACCCAAAGCAATCTATAAATTCAATGCAATTCCTATTAAAATACCAATGACATACTTCAAAGATATAGAACACATATTCCAAAAATTTATATGGAACCAAAAAAGAACACGAATAGCCTCAGCAATCTTGAAAAAGAAGAATTAAGTGGGTTGTATCACACTTCCTGATATCAAGTTATACAAGGCCATTGTACTCCAAACAAAATTGGACAGCTACCTGCAAAAACATGAAACTAGACCACCAACTTACACCATTCACAAAAATAAACTCAAAAATGGATAAAAGACTTAAATGTAAGTCAGGAAACCATAAGCATCGTAGAAGTAAACATAGGCAGTAAACTCTCTGACATCTCTCGCAGCAATATATTTGCTGATTTATCTCCACAGGCAAGTGAAATAAAGGACAGGATGAACAAATGGGACTATATCAAACTAAAAAGGTTTTGCACAGCTAAAGACAATATAAACAAAATAAAAAGACAAACCACACAATGGGAGAACATATTCGACAATACGTCTGATAAGGGGTGAATAACCAAAATTAATAAAGAACTTGTAAAACTCAACACCAGGAAGATAAACAATCCCATCAAAAAATGGGCAAAAGACGGGCACTGAGGATGGCTCCTTGGCCTCTGCCCCAGGCACTAGAGTGGCTCTGGTCGTGACAGAGCGACGCCCCGGAGGGGCAGAGCATCGCCCCCTGGTGGGCAGAGCGTCGCCCCCTGGTGGGCGTGCCGGGTGGATCCCCGTTGGGCGCATGCGGGAGTCTGTCTGACTGTCTCTCCCGTTTCCAGCTTCAGAAAAATACAAACAAAAAAAAAATGGGCAAAAGAAATGAATAGACACTTCTCCAAAGAGGACATACAGATGGCCAGTAGGCAGATGAAAAAATGTTCAACATCACTAATCATTAGAGAAATGAAAATTAAAACCACAATGAGATACCACCTCACATCAGTCAGAATGTCACTCATTAACAAAACAACACATAATAATTGCTGGCAAGGATATGGAGAAAAGGGAACCCTCCTGCACTGCTGGTGGGAATGCAGACTGGTGCAGCCACTGTGAAAAACAGTATGGAGATTCCTTAAAACATTAAAAATAGAACTGCCTTTTGACCCAGCCATCCCACTTTTAGGAATATATCCTAAGAACACCAAATCACTGGTTCAAAAGAAGAAATGCACCCCCATATTTATGGCAGCATTGTTTACATTAGCCAAGATCTGGAAACAGCCCAAATATCCATTAGCGGCCGAGTGGATTAAAAAGCAGTGGTACATATACATAATGGAATACTATGCGGCCATGAAAAAGGAAATCTTACCTCTTATGACAACATGGATGGACTTGGAAACTATTATGTTAAGTGAAATAAGCCAGGCAAAGAAAGAAAAATATCATATGACCTCACTCATTTGAGGAATCCAGTGAACAATGTGAACTGAGGAATGGAATAGAGACAGAAGCGAGATCAAAGGGACCAGAGGGAAAGCGAACAGAGGGAAAAGGGATGAGAGGATGGGATCAGAGAAGGGAAAGAGATTGATGAAATTATATATACATAACACAGTGTTATAGAGAGCAGAAAAAGCAAATCCTGGAGGAAAGGGGGAGGACGTTGGGGGGAGGGGGGCAAGGGGAGGTTGAGGGGAACACGGGAGTGAGGGGGATGTATTCGGCGGGACACTTGAATCTATGTAAACACAATAAATTAAAATCAATAAAAACAATACTCCAAGTAGGCAAATCCATAGAGACAGAAAGAAGACTAGTAGTTGCAAGGGGCTAAGTAAGTGGGGGAATGGGAAGTAACTGGAATGGTTACAGGATTTCTTTGAGTGATGAAAATGTTCTGGAGTTAGATCACAGTAATGGTCATACAACTATCTGAATATTCTAAAACCACTAAATTGCATACTTTAAAGGGATGAAGTTTACGGTATATGGATTGTACGTTAATGAAGCTATTATTTTAAATATGTGTGAATGCCATGTGACATATGTAAACTTCAATTTGGAAATATCTCAGGAAGAAATATATGTAACATGAATCAAGATGATATGGACAGAAAAAAGACACTGAATTTTAACACGATCCAGAGTAAGAATTACAGGTAAGAGGGCTTGCAGGTGTTGGGATGCGATCACGATGCTTCACGAAGAGATAGCCCATCTCCAGTTGGACTGGCCCCATTTCAAATGTCAGTAGCCACCTGTGACTAATGCTATCATATTGGATAGCACAGTTTTCGAAGGAAGACCAAAAAGGAAGGAAGGAAAGAAGGAAAGACACTCCCAGTAATTGACACCTCCTGCAGACTGGCCATGCTACACAACACTACCTCGTTCCACCTCACCGACGCCCTGCAAGGGTGATGGCTCTAGCTCCATTCTGACGTTTGCGCAAACTGAGGCTTAAAGAGGTTAAGCACGCTTCAGGAAAAAGGAGTTTTGTTTTTAAGAAGAGAAGAGGGAACAACTAAGATTAAAAAGGGGGTGGGAGGGTATAATGCCAGTGGCCGAGGCCAGGCAAGTTCACATTGAATTTGGGCAGACAGTAGAGGAACTATGGAGCCAGAAAGCATCCGGCCATATCCATTTATTGGAGCCTCACAGAGAGAGGCAAGAAAATAAACAAAGGAAAACCACTTTTCACAGTGGAGGGCAAGGGGTCAGGAAAACTGCCCCTCACGGTGGTGGCTGAGGAAATTCGGGAACTGCACCTCTCAGTGGCGGGAGACTGATCTGGGAGAATTGCCCCCAAGGGAAAGCACCCATAGCTTTTCATAGAAACACACGTGGCTTTCTGCCACATGCTCACGCACTAATCATGCAACGTGTTTGCAGCCGGGAAGCCAGCAAACAAGCCTAACACAGCTGTTTTTCCCACAGAGTGGAATGATGATCAGAGGAATGTCCCAGAGGATGTATGTGGAAGGTCACTTAAGAATGACAAAATCCCACAGGATAGAAGATATATTTTACACACAATGGCAAAAGAAGTAGGGTTTCACCTTGTAGTATTCGCCCTGTCAGAACCATAGGGTGGATAGAGGCTGCTCTATTATCAGCTGTGGGGTCAACTTGAACATGAGCATCCACAGAAATGTCTCTCATCTCAGCAGAAGCTGAGATCCCAGCTGCAGCGGTTTGTAAGGATGCCAGAAAGCAGCCCTACCCTTGCCATTCACTTGGCACCTCCCAGCTGCCTTCTCCCCAGACATTACTCCATGCCACACCCCCAGAGCAGCAACAATCCTGACCTCTTTCTCCTCCCCGGCTCCCTTGTGCAGCCCTTTCTTTCTCTTTGCCTTTTCATCACCTGCTTCCTTGTCTCTCCGGGTCTTTATTTCCAAGCCTCTTTCCTCTCCATCTTCATAAATAATCCAGCCGAGGCACTTCCAGCAGCTCCTCTTTCATAAGTGGGCCTCTCTGAGATGCCTCCTCCCTGAATCATTCATCACATAAGGTAACTGGGAGAGAGGGTGATCCAGCTCCCACTGCTTCTCCTGTGGCCTTTTCCCCAGACACCACACAGGCGTGTGTCAGATACTGGAGCTCTAGCCGTCACACTATTGCCTCTGCCCCAGTGACCAACTCCGCAGGCTCCCCTACTTGCAGGGAGACACTGCTCTCCCTAACTTCTTAAGATACTTTTTTACAACATGAGGAATAGGAAAGATGGAATAAAGCTGATTTCTAGTTTAGTTTCCAACTTGCAATACACCCCAACCAGCACTAAGTTAGGCAGCCACGAGTCTGAGTCCTTCCTCTGCCACTTCTTAGCAATGTAGCCTTGAACAAGTTACTTAACACGCTTCCCCCATCCCAAAAGCTTGGTTGCCTCATGTTTTAAAGTTAAAATTCTTTTAAAGAATGGAGAGATAAAAAAAATACATTAATAAAAGAACAGCTTGCGCAGTTGCACAAATGATTAAAAGACATAAGGCTCCCTGTAATGCCGGTGGCCGAGGCCAGGCAGGTTCACCTTGGATTTGGGCAGGGAGGAGGAAGTTGGGACTGCAATGATTTTGTGGTTCAACGAACCCAGATATTCAACAGTGCCCAGAACCTACTATACCATTTCTATTAGATGGTAAAGACTTAATGCTTTCTCCCTGAGGTTGGGGAACAGATAAAGATGTCCACTTTCATCATTGTTTTAAAAAGAAAAAATCCCACTTTACTGAGGTAGAATTGACATACAAAAAGGTGTCTATATTAAATGCATACAACTTGATCGGTTTGGAAATAAGTACTCACACATGAAACCAGCACCACCATCACCGCCATCAACATATCCATGACCTTCAAAAATGTCCCATTGTCCTCTTTATTTGTGTGTGTGTGTGTGTGATAAGAATACTTAAGATCTACTTCCTTAGCAAACCTGTAAGTACAGTGTTATTAGCTATAGCCACTGTACTATACTATTCATCTTGTAATCTGCAACTTTGTACCCTTTGACTAATACCTCCCTGTTCTTCCTTCCTCATTTCTGGCAATTCCCGTTCTATTCTGTATTCCTATGAATTTGACTGCCTCAGATTCCTCATTTTATCCTGTGTCTAGCGTATTTCACTTAGCATAACATCCTCCAGGTTCATCCACATTGTTTCAAATAGCAGGATTTCATTCTTTTTTAAAGATAAATAATATTCCATTATATGTATAAACCACATTTCCTTTATCTATTTATCCACTGATGGACATTTAGCTTGCTTCCGTGTCTTGGCTATTGTAATTCTGCAATGAACATGGGAGTTCAGATACCTCTTTGAGATCCTGATTGCAATTTCTTTGGATAAATACCTAACAGTGGGATTGCTGTATTACATGGTATTCTCTTTCTTTATATTTTGAAGAAACGTCATACTGCTTGGCATAGTAGCTGCACTAATTTATATTCCTACTAACAATGTGTAATGATTTCTTTTTCTCTACATCCTCATATTTGGGTTTATATATATAAATATATAATAGCCATTCTAACAGGTATAAGATGATATCTCATTGTGATTTTGGTCTGCATTTTCTTGATGTTTAGTGATGTAAGCCCTTTTCATATACCTGTTGGCCATTTGTATGTCTTCTTTGGAGAAATCTCTATTCAGTTTTTTTCCCCATTTTTTTAAAATCAGTTTATTTCTTTTTCTGCTACTGAGTTGCAGAAATTCCTTATACATTCTGGATAGTAATTCCTTGTCAGATATATGGTTTGCAAATATTTTCTCCCATTCCATAGGATGCTTTATTATTTTTGTAGATTTTTCCTTTGTTCTGCAGAAGCTTTTTAGTTTGATGTAATCTCATTTGTCCATTTTTTTCCTTTGGCTGCCTGTGCTTTTGATGTCATGAACAAGAAATCATTACTAAGGCCAATATCATGAAGCTTTTTCCTTAAGTGTCCTTCTAGAAGTTTTACAATTTCAGTTCTTACACTTAAGTCTTTAATCTATTTTGAGTTGATTTTTTAAAATTTTTCCATTGATTTGAGAAAGAGAGGGAGAGAAGGGAAAGAGAAAGAGAAGCATCAGCTTGTTCCACTTAGCTGTTCCATATAGTTGTGCACTCACTGGTTGCCCCTCATATGTGCCTTGATCAGGAACTGAACCTTTGACCTTAGCACAGCAGGATGACACTCTATCCACTGAGTCACTGGCTAGGGCCCATTTTGAGTTGATTTCTGTGTCCAGGGTAAGAGAAGAGTCCAATTTCATTCTTTTGCATGTGGACATCCAGTTTTCCCAAGATTAGCAATTGAAGAGACTATCCTTTCCCTATTGTGTATTCTTTGCACCTTTGTTGAAGATCGGTTGACTTGTGTCTGCATGGGTTTATTTCTGGGCCTTCCATTCTGCTCCGTTGGTCTGCATGTCTATGCTAGTACCATAATATATTGATTACTACAGTTTTGTAACAGATTTGTTTGTTCTTGCTTGCTTTTTTTAAATTACTTTAGCTATTCAGGGTCTTTGTGGTTTCATATTAATGTTAGAATTGTTTTTTATATTTCTAGAAAAAGTGCCATTGAGATTTTTCATAGGGATTGCATTGAATCCATAGATTATTTTGGGTAGTATAGATATTTTAACAATATTCTTTCAACCCATAGACACAGGATGTTTTCTATTGATTTGTGTCTTCTTTAATTATTTTCATTTTACAAGTCTTTCACCTCCTTGATTAAGTTTATTCCTGAGTATTTTATTCTTTTTCATACTATTGTTTTCTTAATTTCTCTTTCAGTTAATTCATTGTTGGTGTGTAGAAACACATCTGATTTTTTGCAGTCTTCGGTGCTAATAGACAGGTCAGGTTTCCTACAACCAGAAAGGAGAGAGAATGGCAGGAGTCACGAGTACTCCTGTCACATAGACCCAGCAGGTTCCAACGCATCAAGCTGGCCCAGGGAAGAAGATAGGGAGCATATTCACAAAGGACATCTGCCCATCCTGATGGGATGCAGCAGGATCGTGGGCGTTTGTTCTTCTTTGTCCCTGCAACCCTTGCCAACCCACAAGTCTCCATCTCCTGTTCCTAAAACTCGTCAGGCAACTAATATCACTCTCCCCTGTACCTGCAGTATATAGCCTTCCTTGAGGGTCTCTATCTTCTGTGCCTGCATCTAATATCAGACCTCAAATGTCTCATTCTATGTACAGTATCTGCATCCTAGTCCATCCCTCAAGTGTGTCTTCCTTGAGCTCCCACCTATACCAGCTCATGTTTGTCTATATTCTGTGTGCCTCCAGTCCATCAGTGTCTTCACTTCCTGTTCCTCTAGCTGCTGTCTGAACTTATGTGTTTCCTACCCTGTGTGTGAAGCCCATGTGCACCTCAAGTGTCTATCCACTGTGTTTCACTTGGTTGTGGTTCACCTATTAAAAGACGTCTTGGTCCTTCCAGGTTTTGCCCATTGTTAACAAATCTGCCTTATACATGATCTTAGTGGTTTTTAATTGGTATATTTCACACCATCTGGGTAAATGCATGGGGCACAATCACTGCACCATATGGTGACACTGTGCTTAACTTCACAAGAATCTGGCAATAAGTTTCCCATTATAATTTTTATAGTCTTGCATTTTATATTTAAGGCAATGAGTAATTTTGAGGTAATTTATGTCTAAGGTGCAAAGTTCATATCTTTGTTCATTTATTTCCTTATGGTTACCCATTTGTACTCTCATTTGTTGATGATGACTAAACACTAAAAAGATTGTATTTTCTGTGTTGATGTGTCTTTATTCTTTTGACTAAGATCAAGTTGTCTGTATTTGAATAGTTCCATTCATAGAGTCTCTATTTTGTTCCAGTTATCTATGTGTCAATTCATTTTAAAATAGCATATTCTTTTGATAATTGTAGTGTTATAATAAATCAAATTGGCAAGTGTGAGTTCATTGACTCATTCTTCATCAGTTTTGTCTAGACTACTCAAAGTTTAAAATGAGTTTGTCAATAGCTACAAAATAAATTGCTAAGATTTTTATTGGGATTCACTGACTCTTTAAATCAATTTTAAAAGAATTGACATCTTAATAATACTGTGCCTTTTGATCATGAACAAGAAATATATCCCAATTGATTTATTTTTCTTTCACTGCTTTCAAGAGTGTTTTATATTTTTCTTTTTTAAGACAATTTTTATTCAATTTACTTAAACTAAAAATATTTCTCTTACCTCCCACCCTCACCACCACCTCTTGCAACCACCAATCTGTTCTCTGTATCTATAAGCATTTTTTTAGAATACACACACATAAGGGATATTATACAGTATTTGCTTTTCTCAGTCTCTTATTTCATTTAACATAATGCCCTTGAGGCATTCAAGTTATCGCAAATGGCAAGATTTCATTCCTTTTTTCGGATGAATAATATTTTACTGTACATATATATGCCACAATTTCTTTTTCCATTCATCTTTCAATAGACACTTAGATTGTTTACATGTCTTAGGTATTATAAATAATGCTGCAATGAACATGGGGTGTGTATATCTTTTTAAATTAGTGTTTTTGTGCTCTTCAGATAAATACTCAGAAGTGGAATTGCATGATCATATGGCAGTTCTATTTTTAATTTTTTGAAAAACTTCTATACTATATTCCAAACTGACTGCACCAATTTACATTCCACCAAAAGTGCACAAGATTTCCTTTTTTCCTACATCCTCGTAACACTTGTTATCTCTTCTCTTTTTGATAATAACCATTCTAACAGGTACAAAGTGATGTTTGATTGTGGTTTTGATTTGCATTTCCCTCATTACTAATGATGTTGAGCATATTTCATGTACCTTTTGGCTGTTTATATGTCTTCTTTGGAAAAATGTCTATTCAGATCATCTGCTCATTTTTTATTTAAAATGTTTGAGGTTTGTTTTGCTATTAAGTTGTATGAGTTTTTTTGTATATTTGGGGTATTAGCCCCTTACCAGACATATGATTTGAAATTATTTTCTCCCATTCAGTAGGTTGCCTTTTCATTTTGTTGATGGTTTCCTTTACTTTGCAGAAGCTTTTTAGCTTATATAGTCACACCTGTTTATTTTTGCTTTAGCTGTCAGATTTTTTAAATCATCATCAAGACCTATGTCAAGAGCTAACCACCATATTTTCTTCTAGGAATTGTATAGTTTCAGGTTTCATATTCAAGTCTTTAATTCATTTTGAGTCCATTTTTGTGTATGGTGTAAAATGGTAGTCTAGTTCTATTCTTTTGCATGTGAATGTTCAATTTCCCCAAAACCATTTATATAACCTTTCCACGTTATATAGTCTTGGCTCCTATGTCATGAATTAATTGACCATAGGTGTGTGGGCTTATTTCCGGGCTCTCTGTTCTGTTCCATTGATCTATGTATGTGTCTGTTTGCCAGTACTATACTGTTTTAATTACTATAGCTTTGTAATATAGTTTGAAATCAGGGCATGATGCTTCCAGTTTTGTTTTTCTTTCTCAAATGGCTTTGGCTATCCACAGTCTTTTGTGGTTCCATACAAATTTTAAGACTGTTTGTTTTATTTCTGTGAAAAATACCATTGAAACTTTGATAGTATTGAATTTGTTTATCACTTTGGGTAATATGACCATTTTAATAATATTAATTCTTCTAATCCGTGATAATGGAAGGAATGCCTTTCCATTTATTTGTCTTCTTCAGTTTCTTTTATTAATGTCTTGTAGTTGTCAACATACAGGTCTTCACCTACTTAGTTAAATTTATTCCTAGGTATTTTATTTCATTTGATGCAATTATAAATAAGATTGTTTTCTTAATATCTCTTTCAGATAGTTTGTTAGTAGTGTAAAAATATGAAGATTCAGTATTTTCTGTTTTGTAATTTTTTCCCAGTTTTATTGAGAAATAAGATATATAGCACGATGGTTTGATATACACATATTATGTAATGATTACTATAAGTTTAGTTAAAATCTATCATATAAAAAAAGAAAAAAATTTCTTTTATATTGAGAACTCTTAGAATCTATATTCTTAACAACTTTGTTATCTATCATACAGCAATGTTAACTATAGTCACCATACTGTACATTACATTACTAGTACTTATAATCAGAAGTTTTACCTTTGACCACATTTTTTCAACTATCCCTTCCCCCACCTCTGCTTCTGGTAACCACAGATCTCTCTTTTTCTATGAGTTTGGCATTTGTTTTGTAGTGTTTTTGTTCCTCTCTTTCTCTCTTTTTGTCTTCTCTTGTGTCTTAGCTAACATTTCAATACATTTGATATTGTCATTTGATGCTTAATGTAGATATAGTGATAAACTTTTATTCTTTTATTTTTGTCATTTTTGTATCTATTATACATTTTTTCTTTGTGGTTACCATGAGACTTGCATAAAACTTCTTATAGTTAAGATAGTCTATTTTCAACTGATAACAATTTAACTTCAGTCACATACAAAAACTCTAAACTTTTACTTCCCCACTACAAACACTTTATATTACTAATGTCAGAATTGACTCTTTTTATTGTATATTAATTAATTAATTTTTATGGCTATAGTTGTTTTTAATATTTTTGTCTTTAACTTTAATCCTGGGGTTCAAAGTGGTTTACTCACCACCATTACAGTATTACACTATTTCATATTTGTCTATATTGTGTATCTGCTAACAATTTTTTGTGATTATAGTCATATTTACTTTTATCCATGCAATTTCATCTTCATATATTTTTCTGTTCTGTTTAGCATATTATCATTTCAACTTGAACAACTCCCTTTAGCAATTCTTGTAAGGTAGGTCTAGTCATAATGAACTCTTTCAGTTTTTGTTTGTCAAGAAAAGACTTTATTTCTACTTCATTTTTAAAAAACAGTTTTGTCAACTATAATATTCTTGGTTGGCAGTTTTATTATTCTTTTAGAACTTTGAATGTATCTTTTCACTCCTTCCCAAGCCTGTAAGATTTCTACTGAGAAATTTACCAATAGCCTTATGGGAGTTCCCTTATATGTGATGAGTCATTTTTGTCTTGTCACTTTGTCTTTGTCTGTTCCAGTCAAGATGGCAGCATAGATATACATGGTACTCGGAACCTCCCACAATCACATCAAAGTTACACTAAAGTTACACTACAAGAGCTTCCAACATTCAGAATTCCTGACATCTAGCTGAATAGAAGTCCTACAACTAAGGATATAAGGAAGACATTTAAATTTGCTAGAGGGGTGGAGATGCAGAATAAGCTGGTCCCACACCTATGTGTGGCAGTTAAAATTGGAAAGAGGTCTCCCTGAAGGAACAAAGGGTCCCAGCCCCCCCAAAGGAACCCCCAGCCCTGGGTTCCAGTGCTCAGAAGAGAAGACCCCATAACTCTGGCTGTAAAAACTGTCAGGAACTGTGGCTGAGTGAGAGGGAGGATTGCTGAAGTCCCAGGCATTTTTCTTAAAGGACTCACACACAGACTTACTCAGACTCACTAGGTCTGAGTTCCAGCACTGAGGCAACAACTCACAAGACAGCAGGAACATATGAAAAGGAACTGAATTGTCTGGCTTGAGGTGAAGACTGGAGGGAAAACTTTCTCCCAAAGAAAAGTGTTGGCAGAGGCCATTGTTTCACAGAGCTGGCAGGCAGGTGCCATATCTGAGTCCCCATCAACCTGGATAACATTGTTAGACCTGTTATAGAGATTTCCTGAGACTCCACTCCACCCAACTTTTGGGTTCACCTAAGCCCCTGATCGGCAAACTGCGGCTCACAAGCCACATGCGGCTATTTGGCCCCTTGAGTGTGGCTCTTTCACAAAATACCACGTGTGGGCGCTACCTCGATAAGGAATGTACCTACTTATATAGTTTAAGTTTAAAATATTTGGCTCTCAAAAGAAATTTCAATTGTTGTACTGTTGATATTTGGCTCTGTTGACTAATGAGTTTGCCAACCACTGACCTAAGCCATTTATAGTGGATTTTTTATACCAAGAGCCTCTTGTATCTCATGCTTCAGACTTTCTTAAAATCTCTCAAACAAGCAGAATTTGGCCTGTGCATAGCCATTACCTCTTGCTAAATGGTTCCAGACCAGGAACTAGTGACAGCCAGAACAAGTAGCAGCCATCTGTAGATTGCTCTGTAGCTCATGCCAGGTGACCCCAGGCAGAGCACATGAAGTAGTGGACATCTCCTGGGAGGCTCCAGAGCCAGTGCGCAAGTGGACAGCTTCAAACCACACTGGATTACAACCTAAGCACTTCCACAAGTAACGTACTCAAGAGGCAGACTTGGTGGGTACCAAAGCCCCACTAAAGTAAGTCCTGCTTTGTGGGGTTGGCCCCTGGACAGCAGTTTCTCCACTGTAGTTGCAGCTGGTCTTCACAGCCAATTGGCCAATTTTACTGTGGATGATTTTTAAATCAGTAATTCTTCAGGGAGACAAGAGCTGGAACCTCCTGTTTTACCTTATTGATTACATCACTTCTTTTCTCACCATTTTTATTCAACAAAGTACTGTAAACTTTATTCAGCATAATAAGGTAAGAAAAGAATGTAAAAAGGAAAAATAAAAGTATGCAGACTGAAAATAAAAAAAATAATGTGTCTTTATTTTCAGATGTCATCATGGTTTGTATAGAAGATATCAAAGAATATACAAAATAATAAATTCTAGAACTAAATAAGTAAGTTCAGAAAGGTCACAGGGTAAAAGATAAAAATATGAAAATCAATTGTATTTCTCCCAGACAAGAAAAATATTTTTTTTAAAGTTCATCACCACTAAACTAGCATTACAAGAAATGTTAAAGGGACATCTTTAAGAAGACGGGAAAAAAATTTAAAAATATGAAAAATAAAATGGCATTAGCTACATATCTAGCAATAAATACTTTAAATGTAAATGGATCAAATGTTCCAATCAAAAGACACAGGGTGGCTGAACTGAGAAGAAAACAAGAGTTACATATGCCACCCACAAAAGACCCACTTTAGATGGAAAGACACATCAGATTGAAGGTTATAAATGGAAAAATATATTGCATGGAAATGAAAAAAAAGTTCGTGTAGCAATACTGATATCAGACAAAATAGACTTTAAAATAAATTCTATAACAGGAAACAAAGAGGGACATTTCATATACAGTAGCCAAGATATGAAAGCAACCTAAGTGTTTAGTAACAGATGATTGGATTACAAAAAAGTGGTTCACACATACAATAGAATATTATTCAGCATAGAAAGTATGAAATCTTACCATTTGCAACAATAAGGAAAGACTTAGAGGATATTAAATTATGCAAAGTGAAGAAAGTCAGAGAAAACAAACTCCATATAATTTCACTTATATGTAAAATCTAAAAAACAAAATAATTGACCAATCAAAAAATCAATTGTATATGTACTAGAAATGAAAACACTGAACATAAAATTAAAAATAAAGTACCATCTGCAACCATTAATAAGTAAAATAAAATACTTCAGTATAAAATATATATAATGTCTGTATGCTGAAGACTACAAAACTCTAAAAAAGAGATATAAATAAATGGAGAAACTATGCTCACATATTTTAAAACTCAACACAGTAAAAAGGTCAATTCTCCATAAAATGATATGTAGGTTTAATGAGTTCCTGTCATAATCTCAGCAAGGTTTTTGAAGATATAGACAAGCTTATTCTAAAATGTATATGAAAAGGCAAAGACCTTGGAATGACTCAAACAGTTTTGAGAAATAGGAATAAAGGGGAAGAAATCATTCTAACCAATTTTAATATTTCTTATATAGTGACCATAATCAAGACTTTGTAGTATTGACAGAGAAAAAGACACAGAGATCCATGGAACAAAATAAAAACCTGGACATAGACCCACAGAAATCTATCCAATTGATTTTCAAGAGGTAGAAAAGCAACTCAATGGAAAAAGGATGGTTTTTTCAACAAATCATGCTGTAACAACTGGCTACCCATAGGAAAAACACAAACAAACAAACAAATCATTTCTACTTAAACCACTCACCTTAGACAGAAAACAGTTCTGAATGGATCACAAATTGGAAGCAAAATATAAAACTATAAAACTTTTAGCATAAAACATAGAAGAACATCTTTAGGACCTATGTTTTTCTCAAAGTTTTTTAGTTTTAACATATGATTGAATAACTGGAAGAATATAAGTGGAACAATACTATAAAGTAGCCATTGCTTCCCTTCTGTGTTCCAACTTTCATGAGACATTGTTGCCTGTAGCCCACCTTAACTAGAAACATACTAGAGAGGGAATTCTGGGAAACTATATTTCTACCTAGCTTTTGATGTATTAACTCAACTAGCCTAATATATATATATATATATATATATATATATATATATGAGGAAAATCTGTGTTGAAACCATATAATACCTCACCATACCACACACCATACTAAATAAATCAATTCTGAATGCATTATATACCTAAATGTAAAGAAAAAGGCAGTATATCTCCTAGGAGAGACCATAGTGAAATATCTTTATGACCCTGAAATTGTCAAATATTTTTTAAACAAAAAACACAACATTACTACTCATCAAGAAAAAGACTGATAATTTAACTACACTAAAATTTGAAAATCCTATTTATGAAAAGACAAGACATAGACAGGAGAGTTAAGGGTATAAAAGCAATCCTCAGGTTGGCAAAATATATCTGTAATATGGATATGTAACCTACAACGAACTGTATCAAGAATATATAGAGGGCCCTGGCCAGTTGGCTCAAAGGCAGAGTGTCGGCCCAGCTTGTGGATGTCCTGCATTCAATTTCTAGTCAGGGCACACAGGAGAAGCATTCATCTGTTTCTCCACCCTCCCGCCTCCCTCTTCTCCCCCTCCCCTGTAGCCATGGCTCAAATGATTTGAGCAAGTTGGCCCCGGGTGCTGAGGATGGCTCCATGGTCTCACCTCAGGTGCTAAAATAGCTCAGTTGTCAAGCAACAGAGTAGCAATCCCAGATGGGCAGGACATCACATCACCCCATAGGGGTCTTGCTGGTGGATCCCAGTTGGGGTGCATGTGGTAGTCCGTCTCTGCCTCCATGCTTCTCACTTAATTTGAAAAGAAAAGAAAAAAAAGAAAAGAAAAGAATATATAGAGGTTCAAAACCCTGGGCTTGCCTGGTCAAGACACATATGGGAGTTGATGCTTCCTGCTCCTCCCCCCCCCCTTCTCTCTCTCTCTCCTCTCTCTCTCTAAAAATAAATAAATAAAATATTTTTTAAAAGGTTTTTTAAAAACTATGTAGAGAAAATGTCTTTTAAAAAAGTGGTGGTACAGTGGACAGAGCATTGACCTGGGATGCTAAGGTCCCAGATTCAAAACTCCAAGGTCACCAGCTTCAGCACAGGGCCACTGGCTTGATCATGGGATCATTGTGATCCCATGGCCACTGGTTTGAGCCAAAAGGTTGCTGACCTGATCTCAGAGTTTCTGGCTTAAGCAAGGGGTCACTGGATCGGCTGGAGCCCCCACTATGGACAAGGCATGTATAAGAAGTGATCAATAAACAACTAAAGTGCTGCAACTCTGAGTTGATGCTTCTCATCTCTTTTCTTTACTCTCCCTCTCTCTCACTCTTTCCTCTCTCTCTTTCTCACTAAAAAAAATAAAAAGAAGAAAAAGGCAGATATTTAAATAGAAAAGGAAGATTTTTCAAATCTCCAATGAGCATATAAAAAGATGTTCTTCAAGAAAATGCCAGTTACCCTGATTTATCAATGTCACTGCATTAAAATTAATAAAAATAAGATTAAAAACGTTAAAAAAAAAAAAGAAAAGAAAAGAAAATGGCCCTGGCCGGCTGGCTCGGTGGTAGAGCGTCAGCCTGGCATGCGGAAGTCCCGGGTTCCGTTCCCGGCCAGGGCACACAGGAAAAGCGCCCATCTGCTTCTCCACCCCTCCCCCTCTCCTTCCTCTCTGTCTCTCTCTTCCCTTCCCGCAGCCGAGGCTCCACTGGAGCAAAGATGGCCTGGGTGCTGGGGATGGCTCCTTGGCCTCTGCCCCAGGCGCTGAAGTGGCTCTGGTCGCAACAGAGCGACGCCCCGGAGGGGCAGAGCATTGCCCCCTGGTGGGCGTGCTGGGTGGATCCCGGTCGGGCGCATGCGGGAGTCTGTCTGACTGTCTCTCCCCGTTTCTGGCTTCAGAAAAATACAAAAAAAAAAAAAAAAAAAATGCCAGTTAAAACCACAATTATATACCAAGGTACACCCAAAAGAATGGCTAAGATTTAAAAGAAAAACAGTATCAAATGTTGTCAAGGGTATGGAGCAACTGGAATTTTCACCTTTCTGCTGCAGGATGTACAAATTTATACAGCTACTGTAGAAAACTGGCAGTGTCTACAAAAAGTAAGTGTATTCATAACCCATGATTTTGTAATTTCATCAAATGGTAGAAATAATCTAAATGCTCGTCAATAATAGAAAGGATAAATAAATTGCAGTATATCATACAACAGGATATAGCAATGAAAATGAGTGAACACTTGCTATATGCGGCATCATTATCAACTCTTACAACATAAAACTGAATAAAAGTAGCAAGACACAAAGAATATTGGGTGATTCCATTTCCACAATTAGGGTCAAAACATTTGAAAATCTATGTTAAATTCAAAGTTATGTGTTTATCTAAGAAGAGGGGAAATAATGACTGGAAGGTGGCACTGGGTGTCTTCAGAGATGTGCTAACGTTCTATTTTTTAACCTGGTTAGTGTTTACACACTAACCTGGAGTGTGTTTCCTTGGTGAAAATTCACTGAACTCACTTAAACTTATGTGCTTCCTACATGAATTACCTTTCAACAAAAATCATATTAAAAAGTTAAATATAAAGTAGTGATGATCAGGAAAGACTAGACACAAAAGCAGGAAGAAACTTAGATATAGATTGCCCAGGGAGGATGTCAGGAAATACCAACCCCCCAGGGGGTCAGATGTCAGGAAATGAGGACCTCATCATGTGTGAGTGCCAGACACCACGCCAGGGAAGAAAGCCAAGACACCAGACCAAGAAGAGGTGAAGCTAGAAGATCCTGAAAACACAGTTGCTGGAATATAAGATCAGAAGCTGAAAGGGAAGGAAGTGGTACCCAAGTGATCATTTAATACAAGCATTATTGAGCAATGAGATGATCTGAAATGGTGACTTGTTTTAACCATTCATATTTGTCATATTTTTAGTTTTGCTGTGCGGTACTTGTTTCTGAACTAACACAGGTCACCTTGCAATCTTAGACTATAGAACTTGACTTCTATCTGGCAACTCCCAAAGGATTTCAGTGGAGAAGGGGAAAGAACTTGTCACCATGATAAATACTAAACATTCAAAACCAACCTTTTTCTGTCTCTCCTTGGTCTTTGAAAAACTGGGAATGTTTATAATACAATCATAAAGTAAAAATAAAGTCATTCATCAAGAAACCTCATATATTTTCTTTATGTCTGAAGGTTGTTAAATCCTAATTATCCTGAACTATTTTCACACTGCTGAGCAGCCTCCACTTATGAAGTCAGTAATTAATATTCAGTTTGCCTAGAGCTTTCAGATTTGCATGTTAATTATTGATTTCTTAATCACCAGGATGAGTATTTGAGAGCTTTAGAGAACACTGACATTTGAGTAAATGTTACAGAGCGATTGTCCCTGTAGATTGGGGTTTTTAAGAAAATATTTTGCAATCTTTTATTTTTAGATTTCCTCTCCACCTGTAGCTCTGATTCTTTTCCTGAGGCATCTGCTCAGCTTGGTGTTGCTGTTATTGATAGGATTGCAAGGATGAATCTGGAAAGGGATGGCATTATCCCTTATGCTCTCAGCCTGACCATCTCTCTGCTAATGTCATTCTCTCCAGCAGGTGAGAGGAGGAACACTGGCAACACGAGCAGAGTAAAGGCAGACGAAGTGAGACTAGTTTGGCTAGACATTGAAGAAGTGGCCTGGCTGTAATGGTTGATCTAGTTGACATCTGGATTATGTAAAGCACAGAATTCAGAGACTCTGGTTGGGAAATTGAGAAAATTGATGGCAGGAAGTTCTGATGGCAAGTGACACTTGATGCTCAGGGAGCAGCAACAGCATTAAGTTGTTGTCCAGTCAAGTCTTTCATAGCAGGACTCCCACCAATCATGAAAGAATCCAAGAAACAGGTCTATCCAGTGCCCAGAAAAAAGGAACTGACAAGAACTGAACATGTGATCATGAACTTAATTAACTGGGCTGGTGTTCATATCAGAGCTCTGGAGGCCCTGGCCGGTTGGCTCAGCGGTAGAGCGTCGGCCTGGCGTGCGGGAGACCCGGGTTCGATTCCCGGCCAGGGCACATAGGAGAAGCGCCCATTTGCTTCTCCACACCCCCCCCCCTCCTTCCTCTCTGTCTCTCTCTTCCCCTCCCGCAGCCAAGGCTCCATTGGAGCAAATATGGCCCGGGCGCTGGGGATGGCTCCTTGGCCTCTGCCCCAGGCGCTAGAGTGGCTCTGGTTGCGGCAGAGCGACGCCCTGTAGGGGCAGAGCTTCGCCCCTGGTGGGCGTGCTGGGTGGATCCCGGTGGGGCGTAAGCAGGAGTCTGTCTGACTGTCTCTCCCCGTTTCCAGCTTCGGAAATTAAGAAAAAAGAGAGAGAGAGAGAGCTCTGGACTGAGTGGAACTCAAAGTGTCTTCTGACCATGGTCTTTTCATAGTTGCAGTAAAAACAACACAATGCGCGCGCGCGCGCGCGCACACACACACACACAGGCTCATCAATATGGGGCAGCTCACAGAGTATTTCATGACTGAGGGTCTGGAAAAAAAGACCATATGCCAAGTCCATCCAAGCCATGCTTGAATCAATCAAGAGGAGACTAGTTAAAAGCCAGGAGATGTGGTTGGCCAAATGCTGAAAAAAAGGGGTAGAAGAAAAATCATTCCAGTGATCTAAAAGGTTGAATAACAAACAGGCAAAGAGAGATGTGTGAATATGGAGTGGGGCAGCTTAGAAACTAGTCTTGAAAATATAACTACTAAATCCTTTTACTTGCTTTTTGACTCCCTATTGCCCAAATAGTAAACAGGTATCAAAATGAAAATCTTCCACTAGGCAAGTGTTAAGGGTTAGGATTGGAAATGTTGTGGCTTAGGTACTCACTCTCCAGGCACCAATCACCCTTGAATAGCTGTTCTACAACAAGTTGCTAATGAACTTCATCAAGCATGGGGTTAATACAATACAAATTTCATTCCTGCGGTCAGGATTGGCTAATTAACGGAGTAGGCCTAAAGTCAAAAAGCTACCCCGAGCAGCTTACCTTCCCAAGAAGTGCAGGGCCTTTTCCACATTGACACCACAGGAAGTGGTAGAGGGGAAGGAACAGGAGCCTTCTCTCACTAAAACATAGTCCTCAATTGAATCAATAATGAGAACTATATCTGCTTTTAATAGGTAAAGTCACAGACGGAGCTGGACAAGATGAGAGGAATGAGGCTTGACAGAAGGCTACTATGAAATTGCAGGCTCCTAAGTGGTGCTAATCACTACATTGATTCTACTGAGTGAGTTGATCCAAAAAGGACATTTCCTGACAAGAAATTTAACCAACAGAATAGTGGATAAATATCAATGGCCTATATATCTTTAAGTACCCCAAATTACCTTAAGGTGGTTTTCAACAGATTGGTTGACCATTCTTCCACCATATGAGAGAAATGTGTTTGGGACACTCAATTATAGCTGGTATTTTTTAAATTACCACAGATAGTAAACATTAATCCACTTTTTAAGCAACTTTTTGCAACATTTCAACTGGGACATTATGCCTGCAATTATCCTATAGTATGAAGCAACTCAAAATAGAAGTCAGGTGTTTGGCCACGTGCACATCCGGTATCACCTTTCTATTCGATTCCATCCTTTTCCTAAAACATTTCTGCCTGGCTTCAAAGTGACCCAACAGAACTTGAGGTAGTGGTCACTTTAAGATGGCTTCCCGGCCCTGGCTGGTTGGCTCAGCGGTAAAGCGTTGGCCTGGCGTGCGGGGGGGGGGACCCGGGTTCAATTCCCAGCCAGGGCACATAGGAGAAGCCCCCATTTGCTTCTCCACCCCTGCTTCCTCTCTGTCTCTCTCTTCCCCTCCCGTAGCCAAGGCTCCATTGGAGCAAAGATGGCCCGGGCGCTGGGGATGGCTCCTTGGCCTCTGCCCCAGGAGCTAGAGTGGCTCTGGTCGCAGCAGAGCGATGCCCCAGAGAGGCAGAGCATCGCCCCCTGGTGGGCAGAGCGTCGCCCCTGGTGGGCATGCCGGGTGGATCCCAGTCAGGCGCATGCGGGAGTCTGTCTGACTGTCTCTCCCCGTTTCCAGCTTCAGAAAAATACAAAAAAAAAAAAAAGATGGCTTCCCAAAAGCTTAATTATGACCCTCTCCTGACTTAACTGCAGTGGTAAATTGTATCAATAGCTGCAAATTTTCATTCTTCCTGAACCTATTCCCTTTCAGTGTGATGTTCCGATTCCTCCTACTAAAAACGCAAAGAATATTCCTGTGCCCACCTCAACTCTACTCCCAACTTGGGTTCTATCATGTGACTTGCTTTACCAAAGTGAATGTGAGTGGGCATGAGTGAACAAATATTTGAAATGAGCTTTTTCTGGTCTTGGCTCAGAAGATCTTCTGGGTCTCTGACACACTCTCAGCTAACTCCCACCTGCATTTCAGGACTGTAAGAAAAACTCAAGTGCTTTCCCATACTTCTTGGGACAACAGGGACTCTGTAGAGTTGTCTAAGGTCCTCTCTGCCCCTGGTATCCATATTTTATTTTCCTGCTCCCACACCATGGCAGCATGGGGATTACCAAAAACTTGCCATCTTCCAGGATTCCACTGACTCTCAGATCCCCGATATTTTCTTCAGGTTATGGCCCCTTCAAAACCAATCTGGAGCCTGACCAGGTGGTGGCACAGTGGATAAAGAGTCAGACTGGGGCACAGAGGACCCAGGTTCAAAACCCCGAGGTCACTAGCTTGAGTGCAGGCTCACCCAGCTTGAGTACAGGGTCATTGGCTTAAGCAAAGGGTCCCTCACTCTGCTGTAGCCCCCCAGTCAAGGCACGTATGAGAAAGCAATCAATGAACAACTAAAGTGCCACAATGAAGAATTGATGCTTCTCATCTCTCTCTCTCTCTTCCTGTCTGTCCCTCTCTCTGGCTCTCTCTCTGTCTCTGTCAAAAAAAAAAAATAGAAAACCAATTTGGAGCTCACACTAAGGAAACCATCCTCAGTGGCCCTTACCTGCCCATACTCCCTTCTTTTACTCCCAACTCTTTTCTCTCTTCAAGTGCATAGAGTTTTCTTTTTCTTCTATTAGTAGAAATAGGGATAAAAGGAAACTGGCTAGTCAATTATACTCCCAAATCAATTTCTTTTTTCATAAGTAAGAAGTGAGGAGAAAGAGAAACAGACTCCCACATGCACTCTGACTGGGATCCACTCAACAAGCCCACTATGGGGCGATGCTCTGCCCATCTGGGGCCATTGCTCTGTTGCTTGGCAACCGAGCTATTTTAGCACCTGAGGCGAGGCCATGGAGCCATCCTCAGCATCTGAGGCCAACTTGCTCCAAGAGAGCCATGGCTGCAGGAGGGGAAGAGAGAGATAAAGAGAGAATAGGAAGAAGGGGAAGAGTTGAGAAGCAGATGGTCACTTCTCCTGTGTGCCCTGACTGGGAAATGAACCCAGGACATCCACACACTACGCTAATGCTCTACCACTGAGCAAACCAGCTAGGGCCCTCCCAAACCAATTTCTATGTTAAAATAATTCATTCTGTTTTTTATATTCTTTTCATTTTTGCAATGGCCTCTTTTCCCTGAAAGCAAAAGTCTAGTTTGAATGATGGAAGGATAATACAACAAATAAGGAAACTGAGGCAGCAACAGCAACAACACCAGCATAAACCAATTACTATTTTCATTTGTTCATTTGTACATCAAATTGATAAGTGCCAAATCACAGACAGGTTCAGCTAAACAGACAAGCATCAAACCAAAGACAAAAACTCAAGAGCATCAAGTCATAGACATCAAAGTAGGACAAAGTTAGTAGAAACCTCAAGCCATAGAGATGGTAAGAAAGAAGAACCCCCTGCTGTGGCAGGGGCATAGGACTCAGGGGAAGGAAAATTGGGGTTCATTGTGCAAGTGCAAGAGCAGGCCACATGGATAACACTGTGGCCATGGCTGGCTATTTTGACACACTCATGCTTTAACTGTGCTGTGAACACCTTTTATCTTTCTTAATGCAGCTGTGTTCATAAACCACTGCCTAAGGCAGGGGTCCCCAAACTACGGCCCGTGGGCCGCATGTGGCCCCCTGAGGCCATTTATCCAGCCCCGCCACACTTCCAGAAGGAGCACTTCTTTCATTGGTGGTCAGTGAGAGGAGCATAGTTCCCATTGAAATACTGGTCAGTTTGTTTATTTAAATTTACTTGTTCTTTATTTTAAATATTATATTTGTTCCCGTTTTGTTTTTTTACTTTAAAATAAGATATGTGCAGTGTGCATAGGGATTTGTTCATAGTTTTTTTTTATAGTCCGGCCCTCCAACAGTCTGAGGAACAGTGAACTGGCCCCCTGTGTAAAAAGTTTGGGGACCCCTGGCCTAAGGAATAGTAAACAATCTGCTTTTCTCCCCCACATGGAATATCAACCAGTGCTCACTGCTTTTTTCAGTTTTGCCAACTTCACGTGTCTCACAGATGCTTTGGTCATGTAAGTATAGGTACAAATATTGCTATCCCACCACTCTCATCTCATTCAATCCTTTAACAGAACCATCCTGATATTTTGAGGGTTTTGATGATTAGAACCAAGCATTTCAAATGTTAATGTATTTATCAGTCCTATGTCAATATGATAAAAAAATGGAAGCAAAGCCATATCCAAGCTTACGAGGCCCAACACATAAAAGGATACAATATGACCCCTTCCCCTTCCAAGCCATCCTTTTATAGTAGTGGAGGCTCTTCCTTCTTTTGTCTCCTCTCCCCAAATTTGTCCTTAAGTCCTTGTCAGCTTTTCCTGACGTGGGTCCAACGCCCATGCATCTCCACTCCCAGGTGGAGTCAGATGCCTCTTCCCTGTGCTCCATGAAACATCATGCATCTTTTTTGTCACTACTTCCAATTATTTTAAAACTCCCTATTTACGAGCCTCGCTGGACTGTGAACTTCCAGACGAGGCCATTTTTGTCCCTTCCCTAACTCATTCATCACTGCATGCCCAGGCTGGAGGTCATATGTGTAAGTGTATAGGGGTGAGTGTACATCTCTCCTGGGGAAAGGGAGTAGGAGAAGGGGATAGGAGGTGTCTGATCTGTATATGCACCCCAGAACCAGCCTAGCACAGGGACTGACATAGATTAGACTTTAGAACTCGATAGTGGTAGTCAAAACACACTTGAAAGTAATTGCAATATTACTCATCCAGTCCAAAATTCTGGATCATGATTTTGGGGACCTCCCTGGTAGAGCTGTAAAAATCTCCTAGTGATATTCTACTCTTGACCTTTACCCATGTCCCTGACCATGAACTAAACCTCCCATGTACTCACGTGGTTCCAGTATTGACCTAGACTTGTTTCTGCTTAGCCACAAGTCTCAAAAGCCTAGAAGAAATAGCTGGAGAAAAAAGAAAAGAAGAATTTAAGTACAAAACACCCATCAGAAACAAACTGTGGTAGACTAAACATCCTCCATCTAAAAGATGATGCGCAAGCACTTTGAGCGCCTTCAGCTGTGAGGCAGGTGCGAGGTGCTGTCTGGGTCTAGGATGATCATTATTTCCGCTGTCTGGCCCACTGAAGACAGAATCCACGACCCCCGTGCATCTTTTCTTCCATCTTTGACATATATTATTCTATGAATATTTGATGTTTCAATCTGTGTACTTTGGGAAGAATGGTGGTGATTACAAAAGAGTGCTTTCTGTTCTCCTGGGCATGTGATGAAATGGCTGGTTTCCAAGCCCGCCTCCAGGAGGAGGAAGCCGAGGGGGCAGTATGCTAGCTCGGAGCCATGCTCACACCGTACCACTTTTGAAAGGCAGGCTAAATCCTTTCAAGATAGAAAGCAGTGGGTTTTCCTCTTCCCCATTTCAGCAATTATCCCTTGGCTGCTTTGTTTCACATGGATGTAGAGTGGTTATTTGGGATTAAAGGAGCAATTGAACTTGTTTCAAAAATCAGTTTGAGATTCCTCACCTCCCTGGCAAACATGTTATTACTGCCTTTGCAGAGGGGTATTTACCTGCCTGTCAGAAAAGTACCTTGTTTTGGTTTTGTGTGAAATCCTCTTTTACTTCCGAAGACCCGTCTGCGGAATAAAATGGGTGCTTCTGACAGACGTGTCCCCAGGGGAGGCGCGAGTCTTCACCCTGCCCGGGCAGGTCCTGGCCTAAAGCAGCTCCATTTTGTTGATGAAATGCAGTGATGGCCTTGCTTTAAACACAGAACTCCACGTATTTTTTTCATTTCCAAGGTCTCTGAGGATGCCCTCGGTCACTTGCTGTGTAAGAGATTCCTTCCCTGAACATGCCCTTTAGTTGTTTGGGTTTTTTTTCAGAAGGAAGTACTTGGCATTGAAAACAGAAGAGAGTTTTCACTCTGTTGCTGCGGAGTCCCTAGGACGTGGGTCTCTCCTGTCCCTTCAAAAGGTTCAATGTGGGTGTCACATTGTCCTCGGGTGAGTTGCCCAGGATTCAGGCTACCATCTCCTGCACTTAATGACAAGCCTGAAAGTGTGTGTGTGTTGTCAAGAGCCAGCTCTAACATTAGTGTCAGTACCTGTCAAGAGCTCTGGACTTTCAGACCTCTTTTATCGTCCTTACCTCTTTTAAGTATTTTAACGATCTGAAGAGCTAGATGCTTCCCACTTTCCAGATCAGAAAATGAAGGCTGGTAAAGACAAGGGTGTCCTTGTCGAAGTCGAAGAACTGTGTGGATGACCTAACCCAGCTCTCCTGAGTAGATACCCGAGACTTCTTCTACTGCCAAATAAAAACCATTACCAATTAGACTAAAAGTTATGAAACTGGGGATTGGACGCAGGTGTGCCATGCCCACAGTTCCTGGGGGGGGGGGTTCTAAGATGCAGGCAGGGCTGGGAACAGCTGCACTCCTCTGGCCCTGTGCTCAGGGATGAGAATGGAAGAAATGACTTTTCCCCCAGAAATAAATCGTGTATATGAATGTGTGACACTGGGCATGTCACACTTGGGGGAAGGTAAAGGGAGGAGGTGTCTAACCTATATCGGTACCTCAGGAACTCTGAGAAGTCAAGGTAGCAGGGACCCCTCCCCCTTCCTTAAGTATTTTAGGCTCACTAAGAGAAACAGTGAAAGAGTTTTAGAGAAAGGTGGTCAGACCATAGCCACAAATTTAAGACAGTCTTTGAATAATGTACATTTATTTTATTTCAGAGTTTCTCAACTTATGCACCATTTTATCTGAGACTTGAAAGTCCTTATTGTGGTGGCTGCCCATTGGATTGTAACATGTCTGGCAGGATCCCTGTCTTCAACTCATTAATGCCAATAGTAACCCCTCTCCCCTAGTTGTGACAGCCAAAAATGTCTCCAAGATAGGCTCAAATGACTCCAGAGAAACAAATTATCCATCTCCAATGGACAACTACTGCTCTATTTCATTGTATTTAATGAACACTTCTCTGTCTCCCTTAACTGAGGGCTACCTGAAGATAGGAGTTATGCTGTACTTACCTCTTCAATTCTCAAATCAGGCAGACACAGTAGAGGCCTTTCAATTCACAGTGACCACTTAAATTGACGTGTCATTCCCATGAGTGATCCTCTGAGGGTTTGTTCTTCACAGTCCTGGTCCCTTGGCTGTAGTTTATTAAAGAAATGACGGATACCTAATTCAAACTCAATGAATCAGATCCTCTCTCCTGTTGGAATTGAGACTGATAGACTGACTGACTCTATATCAGCATGGGCTAGTCTTTTGCATTGATTAGTTGGGAGCCGTGATCAGCCTCTTGTGCCTACCACATGAATCAAGACACAGAGAAAGCCAATCTTCCAAGAAATGAGAAGAAAAACATGTTCCAGCGGAAACTAGGGACCAGATGAGAGCATCTCTGGGTCCATGATGGTTTTTCAGTCACATTCCGATGATATTTTCCAGTCCCTTCCTCAGGCTTGGCTGTATTCCTGTACTGAATTCTAGGAAACATCTCTCCATCTTTTTGACAGACTTCCTTTTGTTATGTAAAACAGCTTAAGTTCCATTTTGATACTTGTAATCAATGAAACCGTAGTAATTCAGGGTATCTGGCACTGAGTTGATATCCAAAAGTTTTTATTTAATTAATTGGTTAATTAATTAATGGGCCAGCAGCCAAAAACAACTAAGTAGTGAGAGCAGCAGGGCGCTGCAAAAGCAGGAGGGATAGACTCATCCCTCAAGACAGTGCCCAGCCCCCCCCCGGAAGCAGAGGCAGCCCAGACACTGGGAGTGGCACTGGGTGGCACAGTGACATGGGCAGTGATAACATCTGAGACGGTGTTGACAAGAATCTAGTCCTCTGGGATTCTAATTCAAACCACTGAGTCTTTCCAAGTTGCGCCCAACCTGGGGTAATAAGGCTCCAACTAGCCTGTAGGAAATCTAACTATTTATTCAGCTAAAGCAGCTAGCTGTTCCTAAAGCATTTCAGGGAAACCCCCAATTCTTAACCATATTCACCACAGTGCAACTTGGTTCCCAGCTCCCAGGAGGAGCCAAGGTTACTTGTGGATGCCAGTCTGCAGCAGACTGGAATTCAAGGAAAGTTCTCCCAGCTCTCCCCCTGGGCACACCAGGATGCATTTGGTTCTAAAAGGCAAAGGACATATAGAGAGGGGACCAGGCTGAGGTCTTAAGTGACCTAAGGCAAGCTAACTCCACCCCTGCATGAGCAGACAGAAGAGGCACAGAAGTCCCTGGCCTCCTAAAAGACGAGCAGATTAACCTGGGTGGAGAGACCAGTTCCAGGTGTAACCAGGAAGTCTCTGCCTCATTAAGTAACAGTGTCTACTGATTGTGGCATCAAATAAATGAAGTCAAAACCACAACAGTGACATATGAAAAAGTGCTCAACATGATTAATTATGAAAATGTGACTCAAAGCCACAATGAGATACCACCTCAAATTCATTAGAATGACTACTATCAAAAAGAAAAGAAACAAACAAACAAAAAAGAAACAAGAAAGAAAGAGAGAGAGAATAAGTGTTGGTGAGGATGTGGAGAAATTGAAACCCTTGTACAGTGTTGGTGGGAAAATAAAATGGTGCAGCCACTGAGGAAAACAGTAGCAGTTCCTCAAAAAATTAAGAATGGGGGGAAAAATTAAGAATGGAATTACCATGTGATCCAGCAATTCTAGTTCTGGGTATCTACCCAAAAGAATTGAAAACAGAGCCTCAAAGAGATAGCTGTACACTCATATTCAGAGCAGCATTTCTCACACAGCCAAAAGGTGCAAACAACCCAAATGTCTATTGGCAGATGGATAGGAAACAATGGCGGCGTAGACACACAATGGAATATCATCCCACCTTCAACAGGAAGGAAATTCTGGTACATACTACTAAATAAATGAACCTTGAGGACATTTTGTTAAACGAAATAAACCAGTAAAAAACAAACCCCGCAGATGCTGTATGCTGCTTCCTATGTGAGCTACCTAGAATAGTCAGATTCATAGAACGAGAAAGTAGATCGTTGCTGCAGGGCTGAGGGAGGCGGATTATGAAGAGCTGTTGTTTAAAGGATATAGTTTCAGTTTTTCAAGATGAAAAGAGTTCTGGAGATTGGTTGCACAACAGTGTGAATGTAACTGAACATTACTGAACAGTACACTTATAACAGTTAAGATGATCGATTTTATGTGTATTTTACCACAGTTAAAAACAAAAACAAAAACAACTATGATGGCTGAGAGAGTCGCCACATGCCAAGGCTGAAGAAAGCAGATGACCTGCGTGTGCTCACAGAGCAGATGGCTCTCTGCGAATGGCTCACAGCATAAGGCAAACAACTGCCAGCTCAGACCTGCAGGCAAGGGACTTTTCTGCCTGGGTAGTTGCTCATAGAGTACAATGTTTCCCTGTAAAACCTCCAAGGCACCTGCACAGCAGTGTCTGTGTCCATTCTTGCTAATCTTTTATACCACCTGGGGCTGTCTGGGGAAGCCGTGATACAAAGGCAACCCAAACAGGGTACACAGTCTTCTATGTCAGCCTTGTGGGTGTGGGCTCTCCTTGCTACCAGAGGATCATAGGAAGTGGGGTCATAGAGCAGAGGACAGGTAGATAAGAACGTGGGTACTGTTAATGCTGGAGACCACTGAGATTGCAGGGTATCAAGGTACACGTTACCACTGTTGTATGTTTTGGTTGTGAACGTTACCTTTGGTGGCTTTGAAAGAGTAACCTATAGCAGTGGTCCCCAACCCCCCAGCCGTGGACCAGTACCAGTCCATGGGCCATTTGGTACCAGTCCACAGAGAAAGAATAAATAACTTACATTATTTCTGATTTATTTATATTTAAGTCTGAAAGATATTTTATTTTTTTTTAATTGACCAGATTCCCTCTGTTACATCCGTCTAAGACTCATTCTTGACGCTTGTCTCAGTCACATGATACATTTATCCATCCCACCCTAAAGGCCGGTCCGTGAAAATATTTTCTGACATTAAACCGGTCCGTGGCCTAAAAAAGGTTGGGGACCACTGCTCTAGGGTGCCCCCCACAGGCTTCCTTTCCCTACCAAGGTAGTTCTTGTTTCACCCAAACTCCCATTTCCCATTTCTGTTCTCAGATAACCATCAGAACCTGCTGTCTCCTTAAGATCCCAGGTCTGTGAGCTCCCATCACTTACCTGCAGACCCCAAAGGAGGGTTCAGGTTGTGGGAACTCTGATAAGGGATTATTGGGGATAAAGAGGCATTCAGAAATCTCCTGGAACAGAGTCACCTATCCGACCAGTGTAAGAGGACAGCCCTTTAGCTAGAACAACTCAAAATCCTTCTACTGACAGGCCAAAGTGATCAATGTTTCCTGAATTCCCCCTCTCCCATCCTCCTTCATCCAAGACAGCACTCGAGGGTGATAAGTTGCTTATTTGTACAGTAGTGCCTCCCAGTTTTATTGCAAATTAAACATTATAAACAAACAATAGATGTCTCTAGAGTAAATATACAGCCTTCAGACCCCTCATAAATTCTTCAAGAGGAGCTCTGAGCAGTTTATAATGTCCATATAATTTTGAGTGAGTTGCAGCCTTGTGTGTGATGTTAGGGAGAAGACTGCCCACTTAGCACAGCAGTTAGAGTGAGACTCTCCACTCTCCCATGTGGCTGTGAACTTATTCAGGGTTGGGGCATGGTGAAGTTCCAGTCCCACACGGGCCCATCCTCACCTTCTGTCCATGCCTTTTGATTTCTTGTAAGATTCTCTTTCTCTGACAAGCTCAGAATTCACCCCTGTTCACCAAATACCAGAATTCTGGAATTAGGGAAATTGTATCCACTCACCCGCAGTGAGCACACACAATAAGGCCATATGTCTGATGTGGGGAGACCAAGACCCAGGGAGGCAGAGAAGCTTAGCCGTAAGCAGCAGAGCCAGGACTAGAACACAGATCCTCCGACTCCTAGCTCAGGGCTCTTCTTCATGCACTGCGGGATCCAGGAGCCCAACTTAAATGAAAGGGCTTTTAAGTGCTAGGAATACTCAAAACTCTGGGCAATCGTGTGCCGTAAAGGGCAGAAGATCAGAAGAAGGAGCAAAAAGGAGAGTTGTGGGAGATCGAGTCAGAGTGCCAAAACCAAAATCAAGAGCAAAACGGAAGGAACAGAACGAGACCAGTGTGTGGCCAGATTCTCACTCCCGATGGAAGACACAGGAGACATACAGGCGTGCAGGGCTGGCCACGAGCAGGGAGATGGACAGGAAGCTCAGAGATTTCCAGTACCGAACTTGGGAACACATTCAGACCTAGAACATTCCTCTTTTCCATGGGATAGGATTAGTGCGCTTTAAGAATCTCTATGCACAGCCTGACCTGTGGTGGCGCAGTGGATAAAGCGTTGACCTGGAAATGCTGAGGTCGCCGGTTCAAAACCCTGGGCTTGCCTGGTCAAGGCACATATGGGAGTTGATGCTTCCAGCTCCTCCCTTCTCTCTCTCTCTCTGTCTCTCTCTCCTCTCTCTGTCTCTCTCCTCTCTAAAAAAAAATGAATAAATAAAATTAAAAAATTTAAAAAAAAAATCTCTACGCACAATCAACTCTTTGTTTTAGATTAAGTCAACAGGGGTACCATTCAAGCAGGTCCTAGGCTCAAGTGGGTGACTTCCATCTTAGGAGACTCTAAGAAAAGGCCCCATCACACACAGCAAATGGAAACTTGGGGTCTCCAGTAGGCTTCATGTAACCCTGACAGGGACTGTGTCCAACAGAGGTATGTGCTTGGATATTAGCTCTTGCCTTACCATATGCAAATGAAGAAACTGAGGCTCAAAGAGGTCAGTTTACTGAAAAAGACACAGCTGGTATCCAGAAGACTCCTTATTTACTCTGGCCTTCAGATTCCCGTTCCAGGGTTCTGCCACTCCACCAGCTTCCCCTAATCTCCCTAATCTTCCTGCCTCCCTAAACAAGTGTTAGAGGGGACAATGTTTTCTTAATTCAATTTTAATTTTTGAGGATGTTGTCAGTGTCGTGAGACCCTTTGAGATCATGATCAACACTCTAAAAAGTTCTCTCTCTCTCTCTCTCTCTCTCTCCCTCTCTCTCTCATGCATCAAGCCCAAGGAGGGGTGACAAAAAAGAAAGAGTGGTAGAGAGCAGCAGGTCAAGGTGAACTAGTGGTGGCTCCATGCATCGCGGTTCCCCAGCCCTCCCCGGCTTCTTGTGGGTCGTCTCCTGTGGAAGGTAGGAAGCACCATGAAGATAGCTCCTTTTTCTCTTTCTATTCCCTTCCTGAGTATCCCCATTTGACGCTAGTCAGTTAAGGCTATCTTTCCTAAAGGAAATCATCTTTAACTGAAAAATTGTTTTTAAAAATAAAAAAAAAGGCCCTGGCCGGTTGGCTCAGTGGTAGAGCGTCGGCCTGGCGTGCAGAAGTCCCGGGTTCGATTCCCGGCCAGGGAACACAGGAGAAGCGCCCATCTGCTTCTCCACCCGTCCCCCTCTCCTTCCTCTCTCTCTCTCTTCCCCTCCCACAGCGGAGGCTCCATTGGAGCAAAGATGGCCCGGGTGCTGGGGATGGCTCCTTGGCCTCTGCCCCAGGTGCTAGAGTGGCTCTGGTCGCAATAGAGTGACGCCCGGGAGGGGCAGAGCATCGCCCCCTCCCCACCCCCACCCCACCCCCCGTGAGCAGAGCGTCGCCCCCTGGTGGGCGTGCCGGGTAGATCCCAGTCGGGCGCATGCGGGAGTCTGTCTGACTGTCTATCCCCGTTTCCAGCTTCGGAAAAATACCAAAAAAAAAAAAAAAAAGTGAGGAGGAATCTAAATGTCCAACAAGAGGGGAAGAATCAAGGAAATTATATTGTAATCTTTAGTTAGGATATTATGTAGCCTTTAAATATAATATTTCTGAAGTTTGTAACATGGGAAAACATGCAGAGTCTTCAGTAACAAGAACTGTAAGAGAATAGAGGGAATGCTGGATAGAAGTGTACTTAACTACCAACCATTGGTTGTCTGAGTAACAAGACTATGGGACATTACCATGGGCTGAATATTTATGTCCCCCCACAATTCACATGTTAAGATCCTAAAACCCCAGGTGATAATAACAATAGGTGGACCCTTTGGAAAGTGATTATTAGGTCATGAGAATAAAGCCTTCAGTAATGGAATTAGTGTCCTTATTAAAGAGACCGCAGAGAGCTCTCTCAACCCTTCTGCCATGCTAGGACACAGCAAGAAGACTGCTGTCTATGAATCAGGAAGCCTGCTCTCACCAGACACCAAATCAGCTGACCCCTTGATCTTGGATTTTCCCACCTCCTAAACTATGAGAGATCAGTGTTTGTTATTTAATCTACCCTGCCCACAGAATTCTGTTATAGCAGCTCAGTTATATTTTTCTCTACTTTCTGTTTCTCTAGTTTTCAATTCTTAGAGTGAATATAACTTTAATTTTAAAAATGTAAACTTTATTTTTTTTAAAAAAAAGTGTCTTTCCAAACGTTGCCAAAAATTTAGAGAAAATAGATTGTGGTGGTTAAGACTCAGTCTCAAGTAGACTTGTTGGAGTCCCAGGGTTTGTTGTTATTTCATCCCTCTGTGCCTCTATTGCCTCCTTTGTACAGTTTAGATAAAAGTAATACCTATGTCTCAATGTCATTGTGAGGGTTAAACGGGATAAAGTGTGAAAAGCACCTTTCCCAAAACCTGGCACATAATTGCTTCTTAAGTGTTAGCAATTATTACTATTGTCATTGTTGCTACTGTTTCTAAGTTCAGTTGTTGGTGGTCAAGAGCACATACAGGATAAGATCAAGAACAGCCTAGGTCCTCCCTCTGGGTAGACTGAACCCCAAAGATACTCAATGAAAATGGCAGTGCTAGAAGGAGCTTTGAGCTTTTCAATTCTTAAAGAACTGAAAATACACTGCAGTCTGCTGTGAAAGCTCCTATGCAAAAGACATAAGTCTGTTAGCTGAGCCACCATTCTGCCTCACTGAGAGTTTTTCAAAGCTCTAGACCCTCTCAGGACAGAACTGCACTCTCTGAGAGGTTCACTGTGTATAAATGTTCCTAAGGAGAAGGATTCCTAAGTCATTTTCTAGATTCATGTGTGTTCTTTTGATTAAAACTTAAATTCTTGCATTATAAGGAACATTCCTGCTGCCAAGAGCATCCATCAGTAAATGATGAGAGATTGGACAGGATAATAATAGAATTCCAAAGAGCAAGTGACTTTCTCTGAAGAACATGACTATTTTGTGTCCAAGAAGTTCTTTTAGCTTCTTGGCAATAAAGATAGGTATCTGCAAAACCATCAGTAATTTTTCCAAAATGACAGATTTCTTTAGAATAAATGCCCTTTATCCAGGTCCATAAAATCTTATCTGACCACATTTTAGCCATCACATCTCTGGAGCGAGAATTGTATTGTTCACTTATAGACAGTCTGGGGTTATTAGGTACATCGAAGGCACTCTATGTGGGGTGGACCCCCCCTTGCTGCTTACAGACAGACCTTAAGCTGAAACTGGTATTCACAGTGAAGAGGAATCAGGGGGTTGCTAACAATAACACAGCTTAGCAATGCTTGTGGGAACCTACGGGACTGAAAGTTACTGTTTGCAAGATATGTTGATGAAATACTGTTGGTTTAAAATAACTACGAATTCACTGAGCTCAGTGCTTTCTGCCATTGTTTAAGCTTAAGGATGACAGGCTCAGCCCAAGTTAGTATGCCTTCCTTCAGAGAGATCTAGAACAGGCCTGACCTATGGTCAGTGGATAAAGCGTCGACCTGGAAATGCTGAGGTCACCGGTTCGAAACCCTGGGCTTGCCTGGTCAAGGCATATATGGGAGTTGATGCTTCCTGCTCCTCCCCCTTCTCTCTCTCTGTCTCTCCTCTCTCTCTCTCTCTCTCTCTCTCTCTCTCTCTCTCTCTCGTCTCTCCCTCTCCTCTCTAAAATGAATAAATAAATAAAAATAAAAATAAAAGATCTAGAACACTGTGCATATGTCCATGAGGGGCACTCTAACCCATCATTAGGATGATCAGTCCTTGTGGGGAAACTGAGGAAGCTCAGTGACTGAGAACACGGACTGGATATATCAACTCAATGTTTCGTTTCCATGTGTCAGTGTCTCCTGATACACATTGCTACACTTTCACCCATTTCCAGTGCTGGTGGAAAAAAAAATGCTTACAGAGAGTAAAATCCATTTTATGGAGTGCAGGTTTTAATGAAAACAGAGATGTATTTACCCCTCCCCCCATATATCCTCTGCCTTTTGGCAATAAAATTTGACTGCATCTGAAGGAGATTTTCATAGTTCTATAAAGAAAGGCAGCTTATAGCATGAAAAGCTTATAGCTTTTCAGAGAAAAAAGAAAAATTGAAGCCGAGGGTGGTTAAAAAAATATTTCCCATATCCCTTCCACAAAATGAACTCTCCTATCCATGCCCAGAGTCTTTGAGATTTGTAGTAGAAAATCCTCCCAGTATTTGACAATTTCATTTCCACAGTGACTGGCACATTTCAAAAGCGCAGTGAATGACTTTCCTCCGGATTTCTTTCCAGCAGTATTGTTATTATTGCCATCCCTGTTAGGTCAGGCACTTGTTTTGCCTAAAACAACAAACCATCAAAAACTCACAGCCTTCAAGGTTCTCCCTAAGTTATCAGTACACCTATGACAGATTTTATTATTTTTGCATTATTGTTTCTATCAGACTAGGACTCTCCAGAAATCTGAAAAACTCCCTTTACCTTTGTGAACACAAAAGCATTCCAGGGCTCCATATATTTCCCCCAGACAAATGAAAACATTATTACCTGGAGAATTCAGACCCAGTGTTGCTTTCTCCGAATTAACAGGAAGATTCATTCTGCACTGCCTTCATTCTTCCCTCCAGCTATGAGCAAGTCTACCATTCTGGATGGGAGACTTCGAGGCAATACATGGGGGCTCTCTGTAATGTGGGTCAGCCAGCAGAGGAAGAACTATTGTGGGCAATACTGTGAGCATCTGAGAGTAGGAACTAAGGGCATATTTGTTCTCTATCCTTCAGCACCTAGTAAAGGGTCCTTGAATCCATCTCTACTGAATAGGCTGGTTCCAGCAAGAGCAACCAGATGGTCCAAGACTCAGGTTCCAACAGATGTAAAGCAAGGCCAAGCAAAGGTGCTTTTCATACTTTATCCCATTTAACCCTCACAATGACATTGAGACATAGGTATTACTTTTATCTAAACTGTACGAAGGAGGCAATAGAGGCACAGAGGGATGAAATAACAACAAACCCTGGGACTCAAACAAGTCTACTTGAGGTGTGATGGGTAGGGGAGAGAGTGGAGGGGGTGACGGTGTACTGAACTGAAAGAATTTGGCATTGGGAGAGATGCATACAGACAGGTGATGACAATTCTAGTGATCCATCCACTCCTAGAAGGGCTTCAGTTAGTAATGTGGGAAAGGGCATTTCAGGAAGGAGATTTCAGTACCCCTCCACCACCATCCTCGACACGGAGGGAAGAAACTGAACTAGGTATAAGTCCCAACCTCAGAGTCAGAGTTTAAGTCAGTCCCCAGTCCTGGAGAGAGATGATATCAAGGCATGATATCCAGGTGATACAAGGCACAGGTTGAGACAAATGCCCAGTCTGGCAAAGTCTAATACTAAATCAGGAAGTCCCAGTATCAGGCAGCTCTCAAACAAACAGAGCTCATCCTTGCCACTCAAATATCAAGTCTCGGCATTTGACTTAACTCCAGGGGCCCTCATTGATGCATGTCAGGCTACTCCACATAAGCTGTGTCCTAGCCAGGAATGGCTAGAAGATTAATGAGGCCCTGGGCCTATAGGTAAGAGGAACTGAGGGAGGCAAAGACACAGCAATGGAAAACCTGCAGTCCCTCCTCAACTGGCTTCTAATGAGGCTTCAGAAACATGGTAGCTCAGGCTTGAAATAAACTAAAACAGTATTCTTGCAGAATTATTATTAAAAGATAACCTCGGCCTGATTGCTTTTCTTTGTTATTTAATGGGCAAGAGCAAGTTGTACAATATCTTTCTCAAGGCAGCAAATCTAAGTTCTGGACTCCTTAAGTGTCTGACATAAGGCCTGGGAAGGTTGGTGAGTAGGCTGGATGTGTCTTGCTTCGGGGGAATCTTGCCCACTGTTGGCTGTACTCCCTCAGGGTAACAAGGCAACCAGATGGTTTTACCAAGGCTGCAAAGGTAGGAAAGCTGGCCAGGTTCCCTAAATTAGTGTTCTGGGGCAAGCTGTGTTGGTGGCTTCTGGGAGTCAGTGAGGAGAGAAAAAGAGAAAGAAAGTATTCCCAGTGACCACGGCTCAGAGAGTAGGAAAGAGAAGTCACAATGGAAAGAGGAAAGGAGACTTATTTATTCAAGATCCAATGTGTCCGGGGATTAATGATGGATGGGCCTCTTGTTGTCAACTGGAATCTAAAAAGGGACACAGACTACCCCTTCTCTTCTCTCACCACCATCCAACTCTGCATTTTTAAAGATTATATTCTATACCCATTGTATCAGTCAGGGTTCAATTAGGGAAAGAGACTCCTCCAGGTTTTCCAAACAGGGACAATTGTAATATAGGGAATTAGACGTATGCTCAACGATTGAAAGGACATGAAGAACAGAGAACAGGGTAGCAGCTGCTGGAATCAAGAAGCAACCAGAGCAGGGAAGTGGCTGCCGAGAGTCTCCGCTGTCCCCAGCTCACAGCAAGTGATAAGGGAGATTGCCTGAAGGTGCTGCAAACCCCAGGAACTGCAGAGAGCTACCATCGCAGCTCCGGCAGCAGGTGGTTCACAGGCACTCACCCCGAATCTTCTGCAACCTCTCCTTTGCCCCCTTCTCATCGGTCACAATAGTGCTTGTGAGAAATGGCTTCTCCTGCTCTGCCCTACTTCAACCTGGGCACGAGTTTACAGAATCTAACACAGAGCCATCCTGGAGAGAAACTCTGGGAACTGCACTTGCAGACTTCTCTGTAATGATGAAGACAGACTGTAGAAGCAGACAGAGGGGATAATGGCATTAACAACTATCTGGCACCCTCACCGATAATGAGGGTTTTGCCAGTGTTTTTAATCCTTGGCATGTAACCTGTAGATGTGAAGTGTGTTTGTGGTTCCGTTTGGCATCTACCTCCTTCCTCAGGCTTGCACTGAGTACTGCAAAATAGTAGGGGTTGCTAGCTTGTTGATTCACTCATTTCCTGAATAGCTGCTGAGCCCTTACTACGGGGCAGGCGCTGGTCTAGGTGCGGAGTACCCTGGTGACAAGACAGATGAGGGCCCCGCCCTCAGTGGCTTAGGTGCTAGCGCAAGACAGTAATAAAGTAAACAAACTGAACAAGGCAATTTATTTTTCTTAACAGCTTTGTTGAGGCATATTTTACAAATCATAAAAATTCACCCATTTTAAGTGTGTAATTCAATGACTTTTAGTAGATTTACTGAGCAGTGCAACAATCACCATGCATCAGTTTTAGAAAATTTCCATTGCTGCTATAAGATACCTCATATCCATTTACGGTTAATCCCAGCCCCAGGCCACCACGAATCTTTTCTGCCTGTACACATTGGCCTTTTCTGCGCATTTCATTTAAATAGAATCGTGCCAATCACTTCAATTTGATATAAACACGACTTAACTAAATCATTTAAATGTGATAGAGTAACTGGAGCAGGAGAGGGGTTAACCTTAATTTGGATGGTGGGAGAAAGCCTTCTTGAAAAAAAAAATCTAACATTTGACTTGAAATACATCTTTTCACGTATATAAGTTATATATTGTCAAGAGCAAGAGGTAGAGATAGTCCCTAGCCAGTTAGCTCAGTGGTAGAGCATTGGCCCAGCATGTGGAAGTCCCAGGTTCAATTCCCGGTCATGTTGGCCCTGGGCACTGAGGATGGCTCCATGACCTCACCTCAGGTGCTAAGTAGTTCAGTTACTGAGCAACGGAGCAGAGGACCCAGATGGGCAGAGCATCGCCTGGTAAGGAGCTTGCCAGGTGGATCCCGGTTGGGGTGCGTGAGGCAGTCTGTCTCTCTGCCTCACACCTTTCACTTAAAAAATAAAAAGAGGTAGAGACTATTAATTGGTACATAGAGTAAATACATTAAAATACACCAATACAAAAATAAAACAAAATAAATAAATATGCTAAAATAGTGGTTTGGAAATGGGGTGCGAGTTCCATTACCTTCACAATAATCATCTCATGGCAACAGTCATGCCCCCAGAGGGTGTGGTGTGGAGGCCTGTGGGCTTTTGGAATGGCAGATTCAGGTGGAGAGAACTTGGGCAGAGGATGGCGATCAGGAAGGAAGGAATCAAGGGCTTTGTTTTCTCACTAAAGAACAGAGTTCTCAAATGCCAATGACAAACGTGGCCCAGCACCCACCAGAACACTCCAACGTAAGGAGAGATGGAACCAAACAACAGCATCTGCCTCCACTCCTCCTCTGTCCCAGGAGCTCAGCCAGGGTGCAGCAAGCTCTCAGCCCTCAGAGCAGTATGGGGCAGACAAGAGTTAAGGTTTTGGAACCAGTTTTTTCAATCCTAGTTTCTGTATTCCCTTGCAATGTGATTTGAATTGCTGTTTCCTCGTCTGCAAAATGGGAATATAAATTCTTATCCTGACAGACCATTCTGAGGATCAAATGTGATGATAAAGGTAAGCATTCCTCCCAGTGCCTAACACATTGTAAGGCCTCAATAAATTATGTGCTTTATTATTTTGAAGGGAGGAGCAGTGGGCTAAAAACCCAGGTAGGAAAGGGAAGCCTGAGGTTATATAATATTTGGTACATTAATTTTGACTGATTTAACTACTTCAGCCACCACACTTACTTACAAAGACAGATCCCAGTCCTGCTTCCGGGTAGAACGAAGTAAAATGACTTGTCTCTCAGAAGCAGCCAGGGACAGGTGAGACTGAACTGAGTCTGCAAACACAGGAGCTTAGAGCACAAGGTGACCATGAGATTGAGAACCCTCAGCCTACCCAGAGAATGCACTAACATCTTAGGGAGTCTACTGGATATCTACTGAGATGGAGTGGGGGCTGGAGCCACCTTATCTTAAGGGTAAGAGACCTAAAAGATATAAGGGTTAAAGCTATGATTATTGTTGCTGCTGCTGTTGTTATTTGTTATTATCATTCTCCCACCTTAGCCCAATTTGGCAGGTGAGTAAACTAACCAATAAGAGCAAGGCAGAAAAGGAGATGGGAAGTTCAGAAAGCTGTGCACCGTGAAGAGCTAAAAAATAAATTTGGGGGAGAGGGGTAGTCAAGACCAAGAGGTCCCATGACCTGGGGAGCCTGAGGCATAGTCATCACATCACCACCACCTCTCCAAATTCCCTTTCAGGGCTTCTTATAAAAACAGAGATAAAAACCCTAACAGGGTTGTCCTTAGCTAGGAAAACCCACAAACAGGATGAAAACAGTACCTGCAGTCTCTTGGGTCACTGCTTGCATACTCTCATCTCAGAATTCTGGTCAGCAAACAATTCAAATTAAATACAAGGAACTATCCATCACTTAGCCCCAGGGCTTTGAAAAGGTGTTATTAATTAGTCCTGACTAATGAAAAGCCAGCCATCACTATCTTTCTCCTCCATCTTCCAAGGGGGCTGATTTTACTTGTTTTCCAAATCTGGAGAAAAGACTTTTGAGGAGCCCTGCCGTGTTAAGATTGTACCCAATTGTGTCTAGCCCCAAAGGAAAATGACAATGGTCTCATATGAGAGGGGAGATAATGAGAAGAGGCTCCGTGATTACTAGACAAAGAACTGTGTGTTAACCTCTTTCAAGAGCAAAGCCTCAGCAGTCATCAGAACCAGGTGTAAATCCTGGTTCTGCATATTAAGCAAGTGCCTTAATTTCTCTGTGCCTTGATTTCCTTCCCTACAAAGTGAGACTGATAGCAAGCAGTCCCTATGTCATAAGGTCATAATGAGAATTAAGAGATAATTAATGCAAATTACTTTGTAGAGTACCTACCACATTGTCGGTGCAATAAGAATTGGTTATTCCTACCGCTAGATATATATTCAAACCTAATCGGTTGTCATGCACTGTGCTGAGAGCTGGAGTACGGGCACACCTGGTGCGGTGGTTTGGGGAGAGCAAACATCTAAATTTCAATCCTGGCTCTGCCTTTTATTAGTTGTTCCAATTACTTAATTCCCTTACGCTTTGTGAGCCTCAGTTTCCTTATCCAGAAAATGGAAGTACTAGTATATATCCCAGTATTGTTATGAAGATTAAATAGAATAAGGTCTTTAAAAAGCACACTAAAGATACAAGAGGAAACATTGTTAATCATGTGGATTACCTGGGCATTTTGCTTCTCTTCTTCTCCTCATTCAGTCCACTCCTTTTAGGTTTATTATCTTTACTATCTTGGTACCAACCAAGAGTGAGGGAAGGGAAGGAGGGCAAATTGACACAAATCTCAGTCCATTTTTATCAGGTATTGGTAATCCTATAGTATTTCTGATAAGAGGAAAAGGTGAAGGGTGAAGATGTGATTGATCATACACAGGACCTAGAGAGGTAGTATGTTTCTACTTTCCAGGATAAATATGGGTTTGTACAAAGAGATTAGATTTTCAAATCAGATCGGTGTTACAACTCTTTTTTCTTTTCTTTTTTTTTTCTTTGTTTGAATGCAGTGGTTAACAGAGGAAAGGACATGTAGGGGAGGGTGAGGGAAGGTTGAGGAAGGGTGGAAAGAAGGACTAATATAAGATGACAGAAATGATTTGACATTAGGTGATGGATATTATACAACATAATTGACTAATCAAATGATGGAGTGATATTTGTCTGAAATCTATGTACACTTATTTTTTTATTTAATTAATTGTGTTTACATAGATTATAGGGTCTCCCCATCTTAGAAAATCTGTATTCCACTACCTTTATACCTGTGCGATCATGGGTGAATTACTTAACCTCTCTGAGCTTCAACTTCATCTATACAAGAAGAGTAAATATACCTCACATGTAGAGTTGTTAGGTTTAAGTATAAAATAGGTAAAACAGTATCTGGACAGATGAGGTGTTCAATAAGTGGCAATCATCCTAAATTGAAATGTTTATTTCAAGTCGTTCAAGTCCTAAATATGGTAGTAATTTTTTAGCACTACCAAGATCTTTTTACAAAATACAGTAAAGTTCTAACCAGTTGACAGACTCAAATGCAACTTCTCGTTATTCCCTCCTCCCCTTCAGACCCATGCTTCTTGCCCCTTCAGACACTGCAATATAATTCATCACATCACTAGATCACACATTATAGTTCTTTGTGGCATCTCCCAAGCTTCTTGCTTTCAAACTAGCAGTTTTGTCTTTCACAGCAGCATGTATCTACAGGATTAATCACTCTCCAGCACCAGGGTTCTGTCAAAAAAGGTATACTGTGTACAAACAAGCACTCTGCGCGGCACCTGAGATACAGAATTGTGGAATGAACAGCTCCTGGCCCTCGAGGGAGACAGAACTGTTCCCATCAGCAGTGCCATGGACCAGGATTCCAATGGCGTAATACCCAAAGCCTTGTTAGAATCAACACTGTACAGCCAGAGTAGGTGACCTTTAGGTTGGGCTTTGGAGGATGGGGAAGAGTTTGACAGGTTGTCAAGGGCAGGAAAGGAGTGATATGTGCAAAGGCATGGAGATAGGAATGGTGAGAAGTTTGGATTGACTGGAACGTGGAAAGTTGGGAATGTGGTAGGGGACGGGATTACAGAAACAGTATAGGAAAAGATAAAGATATGAACTAGAACAGTGGTACTGAAGGTAAAGAGGAAGAAAAATATATGACATATCTGAGTCATAATATATGACTGATGATGTTGCATCATCAGTTCTTTGCGCCCAAAGACATTGGCAGAGGGATGAGGAGGAGTGCCTAAGAGATCTCTCAGGTGTCTTGCCTGGAGGACTGCATGGGTGGTGGGTCCACTGATTAACATGGAGCAGGAAGAACAGGTGGGGGCGTAAGTTTTCAGCTTAGCCTGGCATTTGTTGAATTTGAGATGCATGTGGGGACCTTCAAGGCCAAGGTAGGTTCCCAAACAAAGGTATATGTCCAATGTGTAACTCTGTTGGAGCTCTGGGGACCATCCTGGTTTGAATATACATCCTTCTCTCTGATAAGTGGTCATGTTTAGTAGACCTGCAGGTGTGCCTGGACAAGACAGAGGGTTTGAGAAGTCATTTTCACGAATGCAACTGCTTAAGTTAGAGGTGGAAAAGGCACTCCTTGCCCTGGCCAGTTGGCTCAGTGGTAGAGTATCAGCCCAGCTTGTGAGTGTCCTGGATTTGATTCCCAGTCAGGGCACACAGAAGAAGCAACCATCGGCTTCTCTACCCCTCCCCCTTCTCTCTGTCTCTCTCTCTCTTTCCCCTCCCACACCATGGCTAGATTGGTTTGAGTGCATTGGCCCTGGGCACTGAGGATGGCTTCTGGAGCCTCTGCCTCAGGCACTAAAAATAGCTCAGTTGTGAGCATGGCCCCAGATGGGCAGAGCATCAGCACCAGATGGGAGTTGCCAGGTGGATTCGGTCAAGGCACATGCGGAAGTCTACCTTCCCTCCTCTCACTCAGAAAAGAAGGGGGAGGGAGGCACTCCTTGGACCCCATAGCTCCCAGCAGAGGGAGGAGCTTGTGGTACAGCTCCTGGGTTGACTCTTGGCACTACTCTTTTCTTCCCTCCTCATCTTTTCTATCATGTTCATATCTTCCTTGTTTTCATCTCCTCTTGTTCCTCCTTTGCAGATTCTAGTGAATGCTTGATGAATCCTGGCTTAGCGAATAAGGTAAAACTTCCACTTACAAAACAAGCTCTTGCTTTTATCTTCCTCTGTGGATTTGGTTTTGCTAGAATCAAAGTAACATTAGCACAATTTGTTTGGATTAGAATGAAGACTTCTAATCCACTCCTTTGCAGTATTCTGTATTTTAATAACTTTAATAATTACTGCTTCCTTTTTCTAATTAAGAGCTTAGAGACAGAAACCTTGGAGAGGGGCCAAAACGGTGGTGTTTGGTGTTGTAGAGGATGGGAAGAAATGTTTGCATAGCAAAATTAGTACTTAGAGCCAGTAAGAAGCACCTGAATATCAATTGTGCAAGCATTTATTGTGCCCCACTGTGGACAAGCTTGGAGATTCTGAGGTAGCAGAAGATTCCTCCTTCCTGTTTGGGGTCTAGCTAGGATGCCCCAGGTTGCACTCTGACAACAATAGCATAAATTCCATAACAACAAACTCCTGGGAATGGCCTAGGCGTCCCTGCAGCATAAGAAAAGTACAGGTTTCCTTGGTTCTACCTCAGTGTTCCAGCTTCAGGGATGGGCACTGGTGGTTGAGCAGAAGTTCCTTTTGGGGAGTTGCCTTCACACCACAAATGTGGCTTCAAGCTCCAGTAGCAACTCTGTATTTTAGGGTGTGTCCTCTCCACCAGAAGCGAACCTAAAGGGCCCAGCAGGAGCCTCAAGCTGACCATTTCCCCACCTCCCGGCATGGCATGGGTATGGAAGACGTGACGAAAGCTCTATCTTCTGGGCACGAGGGAAGCCTGAAACTTGGCTGCAGAGAACCTCTGGAGGGGCAAAGAGCGCCTCCCTTGAGGAGCAGGCAGGAGCTTAGAGGAGAAGATGGGTCTTCTGCTCCCACGCTAACCCAGCCCAGACACAGTCCTCACACAGCATGAAGCTCAGCACAAGAATGAGCTGGTCTGGGCTGGGGTCTCCTACCTCTTGGACCAAGAATCACTATCCTCTTCCTTCTTGGGGCTTGTATTCAAGGATTAAGTAGCTTTTATTTTGAATTCTCATACATAAGATTTCGTTACGCCCCTTTCCCTCAATCATACTGCATCTCCTCTTTTAAGAGAATCTATTGTTAGTGATTCCAAGGGGCCTGTGCCTTTCTCGGGGAGACCCTCCAAAGAATTCCACTTTCACTCTTCTAAGGAATGCCAGCCTCAGGGAGTCAGAGATGGCTTCCTGCATCCCTCCCACTAAGGAAGAGAAAAAATGCACCGATTCAATCCTTAGTAGGCCACCCCTCTGATAGGGTCTTGAAACCCTAGAGATAAGTCTGATGCCAGCTTTGCCTCAAAAACATAAACAAAAGAGTCGTTGTCTAAGGGAAGAATCTGACTTGGGCTATAACCCTTCTATAAGACAAAACAGACTATGTACCAAATACAGGTTCAAAAAAAGCCCTCACTAATTCTAACTCGGTGGATTCGGGAGTTTCTCAAAGGAGGCATTTGATCTGGTTCTTTGAGGATAAGAAGGGTTTAACATTTGGACATCAAGGGAAATGGCATTCCAGGATGGGATTGCAAAATGAACCAGCCAGAGAAGCTTGAAGATGCAAGACTTTACAGCTGAAAAATAAATTTTAAATTTTTTAAAAAAGAAAATACAAGTTCTATTTAGAGAACAATGGGAGACCCAGTACTAATAAAGAAAAGTGCTCACACTGAGCAGGGCAGGACACGAAGCTGGGATGTATGATGACATCCCCCACAGGCCTTGAGCTCTGTGGGAAGAAGCTTCTTCATTCTCGAGGTGTTGGGAAAGCAGCGGGTCAGGTTCCTTCAGAGAGGCGTGACCCAACCCTTCCTCAGATGAATGAGCTTTCGGAGGATCACCGCTCATCCATATGAAGGATGGAGAAATTAAAACAGGCCACCAGCCTAAGAGCTACTGCTACCTGCCTGGAAATGAGAGACAAAACCAGCCAAAGAAGAAATGGCTCAGAGAGAATCCGTAGGTTTCTGCAACTGACTAGCTAAGATATCACTGTCTGAGTATATCTTTGATCTTCTCACCAGAGTCAAGCCACATGAAGGCAGGCACCATGTCTTTTCATCTATGTAGTGTTTAACACAGGTGGCTCTCATCAAAGGAGTCATAATCTGGAGGCGTTAGGTGGGCTTCAAGGGAATCTGCAAATCCCCCCAAAATTATATGCAGAATTTTGTGCCTGTACATATGTACACCTTTCCGTTGGAGAGGGTCTGTATCTTTTATCACACCCTCAAAGGGCTCTGTGACCCCAAAAATGGTTAAGAACAACTATTCTAAAAATTCATCACCTTCATAAATGTTTCCGACTCTCGGTTTCTGTTTTCATTCCTTCTCTGCATCCCAGGCTGACGCTCTATCCACCGCACCACCGCCTGGTCAGGCTTCATTCCTTCTCTAAGTACCAACTTCCTATTTAAAAAGGGGGAGCGTGGTCAAAAACATCAAATGGGTGCTGTGAACATTATTATATTTTATTTGTAGTAAAAACCCAAGACGTAAATTCAGTTATGAGTCTAAGGTATGCTGAAACTCTGAAAGGCATTTTTACTGTCCATACCTGACCTCATTCTCTGATAACACATACCTTTTCAGAACCTACTCTCTAAGAGCTGACGCTTCTAGGAGAAGGGGAATCCATTTTAATTAGAACTTAATGCTTCTGCAGCAAGGGCCTTTGAAGAAGCACCTTCCTGAGAATGCCAACTTGCACCTTGTAATTGCAGCCAGATAATTAGGACACAACTCTCACCTGCTGCCCATTCCATTTCCACATAGGTGGCAGGGGACAGATGTAGTATTTCTGGGAGACTGACACTTTCACCAAACATTGAAAGAGATCATATTGTACAAGCCCAGGCTGAAGAAGGGGTTTGTGCCACTTGTGAATGCCAAAGTAGTAAGGGAGTCACAGTTTGGATGCCAAACTATTAGATTTTCTGTAATAGGCCAGTGGTTTATGGGGACTACACAACAGTATTTAAAAGTGGAACTGTACTGGTCTGTGGTGGCCCAGTGGATGGGGTATCAACCTGGAACACTGAGGTCGCTGGTTCGAAATCCTGGGCCGGCCTGGTCAAGGCACATACAACAAGCAAGCAATGAACAACTAAAGATAAAGCAACTATGAATTGATAGTTCCTGCTCCCCCACTCTATCAAATCAATAAATAAAATGCTTTAAAAATAAAAACAATAAAAATAAAAATGGGACTTGACTGGAGAATCTAGAACATATGTCCCCTAGAAGAAGAAAATAGCCTCTGACCTCAAGAAAATATGGAGTCACCTAACCTGTGGTGGCACAGTGGATAAAGCATCGACCTGGAACGCTGAGGTCACAGCTTTGAAAGCCGGGGTTGCCCCGTCAAGGCACTTACGAGAAACAACTATTACGAGTTGATGCTTTCCTCTTCTCCACCCACCTTTCTCTCTGTGTGTCTCTCTTCTCTCTAAAATTAATAAATTTTTTTAAATAAAAATAAAATTAATTGGAAAATGTGCAGTCTAGTTGGAGAGGTAAGATACACACAAAGGAAAAAAGAACTTACTCGACCAAGGTCCAAGGAAGTGTATGCTCAGTGCAAGGTAAATTATTTACATAAGGGAAACAGGAATTATAGGAATTCAGACAGAAGGGCTGCTGCTATGGAAGGAGGTGCACAAAAAAAGGGGCATGAAAGAGGGCCAAAGGTATGGAACTAGCATGCTGTGTACCACACACGCTCACATTTCCCTCATAGCTTGTCCTCCAACAGCTAGGAGTGCCTGCCGTGGCCAGATACTTGACCCAGTCATTCTGCACATACAGGCTGGGGCAAAAGTAGGTTTGCTGTTGTTTATATGGAAAATAATGAGATAATTAATAAATAATAATACAAGAATAAAGTCTGTTTCACGTCTTCACAATCATAAACCTACCTCTGCCCCACGCTGTATTATCTATCAATCCTCACCACTGGATGTGAGGTAGGGATTATTATTCTCATTTCATGAATACGGAACTGAAGATCTGAAGGAATAAATAACTTTCCTAGGACCCATAACTATTAAGTGACTGAGCCAGAATGAAAACCCAGTTCTGTCTAACTCCAAATGTTAAATTCCTTTCACACCACACAGTGTCCCTAAAAAACTATTATGCTGAATGAAAGAAGCCAGATACAAAAGGTCACATATTGTGGTGCTCCATTTATATGCAACATCCACAATTGTAAATCACTTGAGACAGAAATGCAGTGGCTGCCAGGGGTGGGGGGGAGAGGAGAATTTCAAGAGAATTCCCTCAGACAGCGAGGTGCCTGAGTCAAGCAAAGCTGCCTAATAAGCCAACATTTTCTTCCTGTCTCAAGTGAAGGATCTGGATAAAGGTGTGCGCCTCTGTCCCTAGTTGACAGTGAGAATCCCTGGCACCGTCACCCGCGTTTATTAATCACAATAGAAAGCGTTGTCCAAGATGGTCCAAAATGCTCCTGAGAGTATTTATGAGGGGTGAAGGCCACTACTGTGATGGGTCTCCTAAATTCAAAAGACACAAAATTCTATTTGATCATTTTCAAATAACTCCACAGACCCATAATATATCATTTTTTGTGGTCATTTTTTGGTTGCTCAGGAGGAACTGAATCTCTGGGACTCTGAAACACAGAGCATGATCTCTTAGCTAAAGAGGGTAACTGGCCAGCCCCCCAGCATCCCTTCTGACTGGGTATTGTTCTTGCATCGAGAAGGGCAGAAATTCATGAGCAGTGTAAGGGGTCACTTGAGATATTTAATCCGTCTGTTCTGCCTTTTATGTGAACAATTATAGGTAACATGAAAATGGGAACTTACCAAGCCCTCAGAACACACCCATAGGCAAGGGTCGGTCATCCAAGTAGCAGTAATCCTGGACACAGACCTTATTTTAAGGCTTCATTCTCCTCTTTTCTCCTGTTTGTCTTCACCGTGAGCTACTCTCAAAAGCATCTGTACCTTTTTTTTTTTTTTTTTTTTTTTTTTTAGTGAAAGAGACAGACAGGAGCAGACAGACAGGAGCAGACAGACAGGAAGGGAGAGAGATGAGAAGCATCAATTCTTCATTGTAGCACCTTAGCTGTTCATTGATTGCTTTCTCATATGTGCCTTGAATGGGGGGCTCCAGCCAAGCCAGTAGCCCCTTGCTCAGGCCAACAACCTTTAGGCTCAAGCCAGTGATCACAGGGTCATGTCTAAGATCCCACGCTCAAGCAGACGACTCTGTGCTCAAGCTGGTCAGCCCACACTCAAGCCAGCGACCTTGGGGTTTCGAACCTGGGTCCTCAGCATCCCAGGCCGACACTCTATCCACTGTGCCACCATCTGGTCAGACAGTTATCTGAACTACTGACAGTGGCTTTTGTTTATTGGGAGTTTCACACAGCAAGCTTACTCTAAAATACTTGCAGCCTTTCTGGAAGCAAGAAGGAGGAGATGAGTGTGAGCGGACTCTATGCCTGCTCTACCTTCCTCATCGCCATAGCTCCCTCAGGCAGCCCTGGCGGAAAGGATATGTTTGCCCTGGTGGGCCTGCAGCTCAGTTTCCCCCACAGCATGGGTTCTGTTTCTGTTCCTGGAAGATTTCCCCTGAGAGAGCCTGGGATACAAGAATCAAACTCTTGGCCCTTGCCGGTTGGCTCAGCGGTAGAGCGTCGGCCTGGCATGCGGGGGACCCGGGTTCAATTCCCGGCCAGGGCACACAGGAGAAGCGCCCATTTGCTTCTCCACCCCCCTCTCCTTCCTCTCTGTTTCTCTCTTCCCCTCCCGCAGCCAGGGCTCCATTGGAGCAAAGATGGCCCAGGCGCTGGGGATGGCTCCTTGGCCTCTGCCCCAGGTGCTAGAGTGGCTCTGGTCGCAGCAGAGCGATGCCCCAGAAGGGCAGAGCATCGCCCCCTGGTGGGCAGAGCGTTGCCCCTGGTGGGCGTGCCAGGTGGATCCCGGTCGGGCGCATGCGGGAGTCTGTCTGACTGTCTCTCCCCGTTTCCAGCTTCAGAAAAATACAAAAAAAAAAAAAAAAAGAATCAAACTCTTTAGCCGCCCATCCATACCAATTATTGGGGTCACAGAAGTGCCCAAAAAGGTGTGCTTCCTGGGGATCAGCACAGTTCTGCATGAGGCCAACTATGATGCAGAAAGTCACATTCTGTGTAGAGTCCAGTAGGAGTTCTATTGAGTGTCCGATTCAGTGGCACACATAGAATTCCATCCTGTGCCTAGTGTAAGCCCTTAACAGGTGCTCTATACAATGACCACTTGAGCTTAATGACGTATAATGTGCTCTATCATGGAAAAAGCCAGTGAGATGACCTCAGCCATCCCAAACAGTAGTATCTGGTCAACAGCTCTATGCCAGAAGTGTTCTGAGCTGTGCCCAGTGAGAAGCCTAACATGGTACTAAGTATATAAATGAATAATGCCCAATCAGTGCCCATTTGATGACCTGTGTGGCACCCAATGAAAGGCCTTCAAAAAGAGTCACACAACTAGGAAGCTTTTCTCCTCCACAATTCCCTGAGACTGGCCCTCTAGCCTCATGATAACTCCCCATGGCCAGCCTCCCCCAGGCCCTTGAGGTCTTTAAAAAGCCACATAATATTATTTTAGCAACTCAGCCTGAGTGGTGGTGGAGCAATTGGTCAACCATCAACCCAGAACACCTAGGTCACCAGTTCAAAACCCAAGCCCAGGGTTGCCAGTTCAATCCCAAGGTCGCCGGTTCAATCCCCAGTTAAGACACATATGAGAAGCAATCATGCACGACTAAGTGGAACAACGAGTTGATGCTTCTCTCTCTTTCTCTCTTTCTCTTTCTCTCTCTCCCTTCCCCCTTTAAATAAATAAATATTAAAAAAAAAAAAAAAACAAGAAACTTGTTCTTAAAGACAAGCCAAGAAAATATAAAACCCCAAATACCAAAGTAACAAACTTTTGTTTTGAGGGGTTTTTTTACATTGCTTTTAAAATAACATGCAATAAATACTCATAAAACAGAACAACAGCAAGCAATTAATACAGAAATCTATAAAGTATAAAGTGAAATTCCCTGTTCCCTCCCATTTCCTATCAACCCTTCTTCCTAGAATTAGCCACAGCACAGTTCATTTGGTTCGTGTCCTTTCAGATATGTTCTATGCACTACATAAAACATACTACATACACAATTTTTTTACTCATACAGGGTAATACTAATTCATTCTTCTGAAGCATGTTTTTTTTAATGTAATACAATGTGGTCGCCTTTCCATGTCTGTATATGTGTGGTTACTTCATCATCCTTGATTAATGCATTTTATTCCAGTACAGACATACTATTATTTATTTAAACCAGCCCTCCTCTATTGGTAACATTTAGATGATTTTTGCCTTTTCATTACCACAAACATAGCAATAACATCCTTTAAATTTTGATAATATTGTAAAATCACCTTCCAAAAAGATGATAACAATCTATACCTCTTGATGACAAACACAATAAAAATCTTCTCGTTGTTTTTGAAAAGCCATCAATCAACTCCACTTTAAAATTCTGGAGGTAGGAAGCTCCTCATGCAAGTTTCAGGTTTGGAATGGGAGTACCCAGGCCCTGGCTAATTGCCTCAGTGGTATAGTGTCAGTCTGGCATGTGGATGTGCCAGGTTCGATTCCTGCTCAGGGCACACAGGAGAAGAGATCATTTGCTTCTCCACCCCTCCCCCTTCTCCTTCTTTCTCTTCCCTTTCCACAGCCACAGCTCAATTGGTTCAAGCACATTGGCCCCAGGTGCTCAGGATGGCTCCATATAACCTCTGTTTAGGTGCTAAAAATAGCTCAGTTGCAAGCGCAGCCTCAGATGGGCAGAGCATTGGCCCCAGACTGGGGTCGCCAGATGGATCTCCATCGGGGCACATGCGGGAGTCTGTCTCTCTACCTCCCTTCCTCTCACTTGGAAAAAGAAGATGAAAGAAAAAGAATGGGAGTGCCCATTCTCACTAGGCTTGGATATAGTTTCTGTGTTTTGTAACACATGAACTGGAATCCAGTCTTTGGCACTCTCTCTCTCAGCCTAGGTGTCGAACATCTCCCAGCTGCCAGCAATAAAGACCTGTCCTCAGCTTACAGGAGGCAGGCTTGGCTCACGTGGCCATCAGGGCTGCAATGCTTCCACTGCACAGGCCTGTCTCTGGAGATCCCCTGAGTGATGGGGCCTCCCTAAGTGAGCACAGAATCAGAAGCCAGCTCTAATTCCCACAAAAGTCATTCCCTCTGCCTGACAGGCTTCTGATCAGGTCCCTGGTTCCCCCTTCAGTTCCCCACCTGAAATGGAGCCCAAATAATGAGGGCTCTTCCGGTCTTCTTGCTCCTCTCTGCCCTTGCTCACAGCCCTGCATCCTCTAGCTCCGCCCTGCCTTACCCCCAGCATCTCCATCACCGATAGTCATTGTGAGAGTCTTGAGATGCCACTGCCTTCTCACTTCTTTTTTTATTGTCTGGACTGGATCAGAATTCACTGCATCCTCTAGAATCAGGGATGTGGACAATTGACCACTCTGACTGCTATCATAGTTGCCATACCTCCTTCTACCAGTCAGCCTGTGTTCCCCTTTCTCCTCCAGTGTCTTGGCCTCCCCTCACATTTCATTCATTTAACAAATATGTATTATATGTTATGCACATTTTCTATCAAATTGAAAAATTCCTGAAATAAATTACATGTGCATCAAGCTCTGTATTTCTATTGTAATATGGATGGCAAGTTACTGAAATTTTATGACTATATTACCGTAGACTAGCTAGTTCAGTCTTTTTGCTGGAAGAGGTGCACTCCTAGATAATTACCATCACAGTACTCTATCCCGTCCCATTGATATTGTATAAGAACAGCCAACATGTGTTAGGTACTCAGCAAGTATTGATTTAATGTGTGCATGTGTTAATAATGCTCACCAAAACAATCCTACAAGGTAAGTACTATTGTCATCCCTAGTTTATCAGTGAGGATTTGAGGCTAAATAATTTACCTAAGTTCACCTAAGCTGTAATTAACAGAGCCACTATCCAAATCTAGGTATCTGCTACCAGAGCCTCCACTCATAACCACTATGGCATTCTGCCCCTCCATTGCAGTTTTCTGCATCAGATCCTTGGGCAGAAGCCAAAAAAATTCATCAATGGCAGGTTCAGGAAAGCCTGAAAGATGAAGGGTCCAGGACCTAACATGAGAGTAACAGCTCTGGGTTCTGGCCAATGGAGCCTTTAGTAGGCTCAATGATCTACAGCTGTGGGCAGCCTTTGTCTAGAATGTTCCAGTGATATGATGAGAGAGATAGTAAGAGGTCAGTGCAAAGGACACAGAGCTCTCAGTTCTGTCCTGCTGCCACGAGTCCTACTGATGAGAGGTGGCCATTTAGATTTATTCTTCTTCCAACCCCAGTCATCTCCAAGCTTATCTTCATAGTGGTTAAGAGCTCACTGTGAGAATTGCAGGCAAGGACTCTGCATCAGAATCTATGTCCATCCAATCCTTGGTTCCACTGCATCATAGATGGGTGACTGTGGGAATAAGTTACTAAATGTATCTGTGTCTCAATTTCCTAGTGCATAATATGGCAGAAATAGTAGTATCTTTCCCAGAGAGTTGTGTGAATTTATGTAAGGGAGTTCATATAAAGTATTTTTAAAGTACCAATAAATGTGAACTATTTTAATATCATCTGAAAGGCTGGCTGACCATTTGGGAGCAGCTGAAGCAGTGAACATAAACCACAACCAAAAGATTTGTTCTTGTACAGGTGCGGTACAAGCTGCACTCAGAGTGGGGAGAGATAGGAGTATCTATCAGGACTTCCCTAGTCTCTGAGCCCACCTCGGGAGCTCCTCTGCATGAAAGGGGATTAGTTTTGTTCACATACAAATCCATGGGGACTCCAGAAAACCATAGCCTAGGGGAGCAGGAAGAAACCTCAGCTGTCTGCAGTCAGCCAGTCCATCCCCTGCTGCACAGATGAAGAATGAGTTACTGGCCCTGGCCAGCTGGCTCAGCGGTAGAGCGTCGGCCTGGCGTGCGGGGGACCCGGGTTCGATTCCCAGCCAGGGCACACAGGAGAGGCGCCCATTTACTTCTCCACCCCACCCCTCTCCTTCCTCTCTGTCTCTCTCTTCCCCTCCCGGAGCCAAGGTTTCATTGGAGCAAATATGGCCCTGGTGCTGGGGATGGCTCCTTGGCCTCTGCCCCAGGCGCTAGAGTGGCTCTGGTTGTGGCAGAGCGACACCCCGGAGGGGCAGAGCATCGCCCCCTGGTGGGCAGAGCGTCGCCCCTGGTGGGCGTGCCGGGTGGATCCCGGTCAGGCGCATGCGGGAGTCTGTCTGACTGTCTCTCCCCGTTTCCAGCTTCAGAAAAGAAAAAAAAAAAAAAAGAATGAGTTACTTGCACAGGGTCACACACAAAGAGTAGTCTTAAAACTGCTCTGTACCCAACACTGCCTCTGCTGGAAGAAATTAAGAATTCTGCTGCTTGATCTAACTTATTTAGCAAATTGTTTAACAGATTTAAACCATTTATACAAAATCATGAGATAAATCTCTTTTCAGCAAACACAATCTGACACAGTATGAAATAGCCACGGGTAGGTCTGTCTTGCAAACATCTTGCAACCTTAATTACCAAATAGCTCAAATGATGGCTAGCCCCTCACATTTATCACAAAAAGAAACTTCTCAGATAACTTATCTGTGAACAATAAGAAATAAGGGAAAGGTAAATCTGCTCTTGTCACAGGAATTGCTGTATTAAAAAAAAAAGAAAGAAAAAGACATCAAATTTCCCCACCAATTCTGCAGACTGTGAACCTAGTGTCCCTCCATAGTTGCACCGACCTCTTCAGCACCAGCTCTGGGGCACAACCAGTTGGCCAGTATCTGGGGCAAATGTCCTCTACAAAGATGGCTTTCTCTGTCCCAGAATACGGTCCAAGTTTCTCAAGAACATTAATCAGACAAAATGTTCACAGAATTGAGACAGCAACATGACGGCAAGGCTGTTGATGACGGGTGTGATTCCACGAAAAGAGTCAAAGGTCTAGTAGTTAATTCCAGACCCAGCGGTACTTCTTAGAAACAGTACAACCTCAGAAAAATTCCTATAGCTTTCTAAAACTCAATCTCCTCCTCTTTAAAATGGGAGAGATAGCTGCCTACATCACAGGGTGAGGATTAAACAAGAAGTATTGAGGAAATTCACAGCACAATGGCCGGCACATAGTAAAACCTTAAATACTCTTTTTTTTTTTTTTGTATTTTTCTGAAGCTGGAAACGGGGAGAGACAGTCAGACAGACTCCCGCATGTGCCCCACCGGGATCCACCCGGCACGCCCACCAGGGGGCGACGCTCTGCCCACCAGGGGGCAATGCTCTGCCCCTCCGGGGCGTCGCTCTGTTGCCACCAGAGCCACTCTAGCGCCTGGGGCAGAGGCCAAGGAGCCATCCCCAGCACCCGAGCCATCTTTGCTCCAATGGAGCCTGGGCTGCGGCTGCGGAAGGGGAAGAGAGAGACAGAGAGGAAGGAGAGGGGGAGGGGTGGAGAAGCAGATGGGCGCTTCTCCTGTGTGCCCTGGCCAGGAATCGAACCCAGCACTCCTGCACGCCAGGCCGACGCTCTACCACTGAGCCAACCAGCCAGGGCCAAAACCTTAAATACTTTTTAAGTTGAAAGTGTATGGCAAATAATTTCCTTCCTTCTGAAACTGATCTGGAGTAATCTGCTCCTTTTCTCATTCATACACAAATAAGGAAGAAATTCAGCTTCTCCTAGGCTCAACAGGGCCAATCTTTGTTCTAATGCTGCCACCTGCTGCTGGACAGCCAACATCCCAGGCTGCTATTTCAAGGGGATACACTGAAGGAAATGGGGGCGACTACCTGGGGTCTATCAAAACAAATCCCTCCCCAGTACACTTCCCTTTGACTCCATCCTTCAGGTCTGTACCAAGCACACACCTGACTGATCTGATCTTGGGATACAGACAAATTTCCTTGGCAAGAGGACAAGACAGAAGACAACATTTTCCTTCTAGGTCACATTTTCCAGCATTGGGAACATAAGGACAGCCAGGGGTTGAACTGCACGAGGTCAAAAAGTAGTATGCATCCTGCAGACATGTTTTGCTGAAACTACATGATATTGGCCCATACCATGTTTCATTAAAATTCAATTACCTACCAATGCTTAAATATCAGATTTCACCTTGACAAATGCAGGTTTTAAAATTGTTGAAAAGTAGAACGTCGGCCTAGCGTGCGGAGTACCCGGGTTCGATTCCCGGCCAGGGCACACAGGAGAAGCGCCATTTGCTTCTCCACCCCTCCGCCGCGCTTTCCTCTCTGTCTCTCTCTTCCCCTCCCGCAGCCGAGGCTCCATTGGAGCAAAGATGGCCCGGGTGCTGGGCATGGCTCTGTGGCCTCTGCCCCAGGCGCTAGAGTGGCTCTGGTCGCAACATGGCGACGCCCAGGATGGGCAGAACATCGCCCCCTGGTGGGCAGAGCGTCGCCCCCTGGTGGGCGTGCCGGGTGGATCCCGGTCGGGCGCATGCGGGAGTCTGTCTGACTGTCTCTCCCTGTTTCCAGCTTCAGAAAAATGAAAAAAAAAAAAAAGAAAAAGAAAAGAAAATTGTTGAAAAAACTAAAGATACGGCAACATACGACCCACATTCCTTTGTGACAGCAATTAGCTAGAGCTGAGTAGAAGTCCCGTTAGCCTGGGCAGACCCGCTCCAGTCTGACACCACTAATCCCTACTGGATATTCCACTTGGCCTGCCTCCCTTAGTAAGGTTACCTTGCTAACCCCTGACTCCGGCTCTATACAAACTGTTGTCTCACTAAATCCCAACCACAGAGTCTTACACAGGGTAGGATGGCCAAATAGAGTATTAACACCTTCCAGCAATAATATTAATTAGTAATTACCTCTCACTCAGTCGGTGCCAAGCCTACATAAGAACATTTTGTCCCTAACTTCTGACCTCAAGGGTATTTTCATCTTATTGTGCATTTAGATCTTACATCATAGCTTTATGCATTTGTTGTCCTCTGGGCCAAAAACCATAAAATCAGTAAAATATCTAATTCATAACAAATATTACTTGTAGAAATAATCTGTACAAAGTAAAATTTGCAATGGCAAAAGCTTCAAATAGTAAAATTTATTTTAAAATAACATAAAAACACATCTTCTAGGTAATATTGAATATAGCAAAATTTGAACTCAAAATTTTATATAAAACAATAGAATCTACACAAAATTTTGATCTGATAGCTTGACCCAAAAGAATTGTACTTGCTAAAAATAATTGCCAAAGGGAAAACTCACAAAAGCAAAAGTTGTGGTCAGTAAAACTTGACAGGAGAAAATTTTTAATTAGTTGAGTCTGTCAAAAATTGCATATGGAAAAACTGACCTTAATAAAAAAAAATTAGTGAAATAAAAATTTTGGGGGGAAAAAGAGGGAAATGTTATTAAAGTTATTAAAGAAACTATATTGAGTTTTACTAACTGCACTTCTCTCAATACCACAAAAAAACCATATTGATAACCCAGCATGTATGCTTCCATATATTTGTCTGTATTTACATAAGCACACATACCTACACTCACATGGGCAGAGGCTTCTCCTTGTCTTATAAAAATTGAGCCATATTACATACAGTTCCAGGCATCTTGTTTTTCTCACCTAAGGATATCTTACAGAAATCCTTTCAAATCAGAATGGGTTCATTTGTCTAAAAGAAAGTCTATGCGAAGGATTGCTAGTTTGAAGGAAAAATGTTTTTTATTTTTAAAAGAAGTTGTCAGGTCCCCATCTAGAGAACTGAAATAATTCACATTTCCTTTGGCAAAAGATGCAAATAACCTGTTTCTTTGTATCCCCCCAGCAGCTGGCTTTACTCCTTCTCTCACCAAACTGGTAGAGGTCATGATTAAGTATTACTTTAATTCACATTTATCTAACTCACGATAAATTTGAGTACCTTTTGCTGGCAATTAAATTTGCTTTTCCACAAAATGCCTGTTTATACAACTTGGCCATTTTTGATTGGGTAGTTTGCCTTTATTTGTCATGTGTAAAGAATTCTTGGTATATTTTCTTCACAAATCTTGTCACCTGAATTACCATTATTTTTTCCAAATCAGTCCCTTATTTACTGACTTTGCCTATGATATCCCTGCCATACAATAATGTAAATTTTTATATAGTTAAATATGAATATGCTAAACGGGTCTCTCCCCATCATTTCCAATTCTTAGAAAATCTAGGAATATAGTCTTTCAATGTATCTTACAGTTTTTAAACCTATCTTTAATTTATTTTAAATACACATAAGACAAAGACCCTTGTTTTTCTTCCAAATGAATATCCAGTTTTGCCAGAACCATTCATTATAAATACATCCTTTTCCCTCTAAACTACCAACTTTAATATAGAAGGTACTTCTATATTGCAGGATCTATTTCCAGAGTCTTTATTCTATTCTACTAATCCAGTTACCTAAGCAATATAATATTTAATTTACAGTATGTTCTGACATGTTGTAAACCTTCTCTCACTAGTCTTTCTATCATATTTTTCTAGGTCATTTTAGGCATTTATTTTTCTATATAAACTTTGACATCATGTTATAAACCCCCCCAAAAAAAACCCACTGGTATCCTAATAAAAATTAAATTAAATTTATATACTAATTTAGAGAGTTAGAAATTTTAATATTAAGTCTTCCCATCCAAACATATGGTATTTCTATTTGTTTGTATCTTGTTTTATGTTCTTCTATATGACACATGACTTCTAATGAATTATTTGCTTCACATAAATATTCTCTGCCTTTCTTGTTAAATTTCTTCTTGTTTTATAACTTTGTTATTCTTTTGGGGTGTTTTGGGTTTTTGTTTTTTTTTGACAGAGACAGAGAGAGTCAGGGAGAGGGACAGATAAGGACAGAAGACAGACAGGAAGGAAGAGAGATGAGAAACATCAACCCCCCATTGCGGCACCTTAGTTGTTCATTAATTGTGTTCTCATATGTGCCTTGATCTGGGGGCTACAGCAGAGCGAGTGACCCCTTGCTGAAGCCAGGAATTTTGGGCTCACGCCAGAGATCTTGGGCTCAAGCCAGGGACCTTGGGCTTCAAGCCAACGACCTTTGGGCCCAAGCCAGACACCATGGGGTCATGTCTCTGATCCCATGCTCAAGCCAATAAGCCTGCTCTCAGGCCGGCTACCTCAGGGTTTCGAACCAGGTCCTCCACGTCCCAGTTCAATGCTCTATACACTACACCACTGCCTGGTCAGGCTAACTTTGTTATTAATTACATCTTGTTAATATTTCCATCTGTCCCTATTTATTTTTATAATAGATTAAAACTGCTAACTTTTATATATTTATGTTACAACTAAATATCTAGCCAAATTATTTTATTAACTCTAAGAAGGTTTTTACTATAGCTTCTTGGATTTATGTACATAATCATATGATCAGAAAAAGAGATTATTTTTCTTCTTTTTCAAAGTATTTTTTACTAATTATTTAACTTATTCATTATATTTACACAATGCTCCAAGAAAATGTTAAATATTAACAGTGAGTAGGCATTTTTGATGAAATTAAGCATTCTTATCCAGTTCTGGGTTTGATTTAAATAGTTTTACTATTTTATCATTTAGGATAATATTTGCGGTTTATTTTTGAAAATAATATTTATTTTATTGAGAGGTTTTATTAGGAATAGTTGCTAAATTTAATCAAATGTTTTTAAATTGATACATCAATTTCTTTTCCTTTAATTTATTAATGAATTATGTTGATCAATTTCCACTTACTGTACTTTTTGTTCTTGGAATAAACTGTATTTGTTTTACTACTCTTAGATATATTACTAGAATCTATGTGCTGATATTATAGAAATTTTGCATCTATATTAATTACTATGTGTTGATTGTCCATGATCTAGACTAGTTTATAAAATATTTGAACTATCTATTCAATTTTTTTTAATTTTTTAGGTGAGAGGAGGGGAGAAAGTGAGGCAGACTCACGCATGTGCCCAACCGGGATCTACTCCACAACCCTGTCTGGGGCCAGTGCTCCAGTACTGAGGTATTTATTTTTAGCGCCGGAGGCTGATGCGTTCAGCACCGAGGCCCATGGTGGAACCAAACTGAGCCACTGGCTTTTGGAGGGAAGGAATGGGGAGAGGAAAGGGGACAGAAGCAGATAGTCGCTTCTTCTGTGTGCCCTGACCAGAATCGAAACTGGGACATCCATACACCAGGTCAGTGCTCTGTCCACTGAGCCACCGGCCAGAGCTCTATTCTTTAAAAATGAGATGAAAACTCAGTTATTAATCTGTCTAATCATGTTGTCTTCTTCAATCATAGCTTTCTTTTATTTTATTTTATTTAGAAAATTAACAGGGTGACATTAATCAATAAGTGTACATAGGTTTCAGGTGAACATTTCTATAGCATTTGAAATGTTGATTATGTTGTATACCCATCATCCAAAGTCAAATCATTTTCCATCACCTTATACGTATTTGTCCCTCTTCACACCCTTCCCCCCACTATCTGCCTCCTCTCCATTTACTTAAGTCCCCTTCCCACTCCCCCACATGCCCTTAAGCCTCCCCCACATTCCCTTACCCTGGTAACCACTTCACTTTTATCTATGTCCATAAGTCCCAGTTTAATCATCTTTTCAACATCTTGAATGGAAACTGGTACATTCATATTTTCCACTTCAGCCTATTTCTTTTGGGGATTTATATTTTTCTGGGAAATTAACTATTACTTCTGTTGTCAAATGTATTGCCATAGAGGTGCATGTAGTACTCCTTACAATTATTTTAATCCACACTGGCCAGTTGGCTCAGCAGTAGAGCATTGGCTTGGCATGTTTAAATCCCAGATTCAATTCCTGGTCAGGGCACACATGACAAGTGACCATCTACTTCTCCACCACCCCCTCCTCCCCTCCTACAGCCATGCCTGGAATGAGCAAGTTGACCCCAGGTGCTGAGGATGGCTCCATGGCGTCGCCTCAGGCACTAAGAATGGCTCAGTTGCCGAGAAACAAAGCATAGCCCTATAAAGGACTTGCCAAGTGGATCCCGGTCAGAGCACATGCAGGAGTCTGTCTCTGCTTCCCCACCTCTCAATTAAAAAAAAAAAATTAATCCCTACCATTTCCATTTTTATATACTTTTTGCTCTACCTCTTGAACCAGGAACTTGAAACCTAGTCTTTCTATCTCCAGCCCCAGTCCTCATGTCATTGTCCCATAATACACTTCAAGGTTAATTAAAGCTAAATCTGTAAATGCAAATCATTGCAGCTGATTAGATTGAAAAGATTAGTCAATTACAGAAATTAGGTTTTTACAAAGTTTTAATCATTCTCATTTTTGCTTCAAATAACTATCATGGCATAAGCAGAATTAGCAATAATGTATTCATGCTTAGTAAAATCTTGGGGAATTTGAATTGTCTTCATTTGACAAGCAGATTCATTGTTTCCTTCATCCTAAAACTGGTTTTGACCAGTACCAATAATTTCCATGAAAGAAAAAAAACCTCTTTATCTGAGACTATGAATACTATTCAATTCTTGAAAATGGTATTCAAACTAACATGAGATTCCATTCAGTTTAATAAAATACTACCTAATTAGGAATAAGCTTCATATCTCTAGAGACATACTAATATCATTAAAAAGAACATATGGCTGAGAAAGTTGTATGTACATTTATAATTATGCTCCCTTCTGAATATGAAAGACTAATTAAAATTATTACTATCTTTAAAGCTTTTTCTCAAAGGAAATGTTCTTCATTCTAAGCTACGTATACTCTTTAGAAAAAAATATATTTTAAAAGAAATCCTGAAATTCTACAAATTGTATCCAAAGGAGGACTCCTGTCTTCCTTATTATATTTCTGTAACATAACATCAATCAGTGTGGCTTGCATGTGCTTGCTTACTTTTTCTCTGTGATAATTTTTTAACAAATTTTTTTTATGATCCAATTGAAGAGATAAACCAATTCTTTATATACATCAGGCAAAAAAAAGGGAGGGGGAGGACAATCTTGGGCCTGGCGGGAAGGTGCAGAAAACTCCATCCTCTGGGCTTAGCTTAGACACAAATTATCACTCATCTATCCATTTCTCTTTGTCATCAATATCAGCATCTTTTCTGCCCTCATGGTCAATATACTGTACTTCAATTTGTCCCATGCTCTTTTGTTTCCCTTCCAACTCAGAGTTCCACTATCTTACTTCTCTTGCTCTGAGCATAATCTGATCTCTGCTGAAACTGTTCCTTCAAAAGCCACCTTTCTTGTTATAAGTTGAACTGTGTCCCTATCACATTCCTGTCTTGGTCCTAAACCCCCATACCTCAGCAGATGATCTGATTTAGAAATAAAGTTGTTGCCTGATCTATGGTGGCGCAGTGGATAAAGTGTTGACCTGGCAATGCTGAGGTCGCCGGTTCGAAACCCTGGGCTTGCCTGGTCAAGGCACATATGGGAGTTGATGCTTCCAGCTCCTCCCCCCCTTCTCTCTGTCTGTCTTTCCTCTCTCTCACTCTGTCTCTCCCTCTCCTCTCTAAAAAATGAATAAATTAAAAAAAATAGAAATAAAGTTGTTGCGAATATAATTAGTTAAAATGAAGTCATACTGGGGTAGGATGGGCCCCTAATCCAATATGATTTGTGACCTCATAAAAAGAGAAAACTTGGACATGCACACAGGAAGAACACCATGTGATGACAAAGACAGAGATTGGGCTGCTGTGGCTACAAGCCAAAGACTGCCAAGACTGCCAGAAAACCACCAGAAGCCAGGAAGGAGGCACAAAACAGATTCTTCCTCGTATCTTCAGAAGGAATCAACCCTGCCACCTCAGTAGTCTAGGCCCCAGAATTGTGAAATTACACATTTCTATTGCTTAAGCCACCTACTTTGTAGTACTCTGCTATGGAAGCCCTAACAAACTAATATATTCCCCTTCCAAATTTAATGGTATTTTCCTTATACTCATCTCCACTAACTTCTTACTTTGACTGGTAACAGTAGCCACCAGCCCTTGCTGGATATCACCCCCTCCTCTGAACTCCTTTTACATTTAATTTATATTAGTCTTGAATCATCACTTTCCACTCTATTTCAGTCCCTTCCAGGACCATGAGTTCCCAGAGGGCAGGAACCATGATTCATCTTAGAACTTGTCGCATCACTTAATGCAGTATCTAGCATATGGTAGGTATTCAGGGGGTTGGCTTAATTTTTCAAGTCTCTAAGCAAATTACTGTGTTAGCCAAACTGCTTGTTAGACTATTTGAAATTCACAGAGCTCAGAGCAGCTAAACTTTGAAAGTAGATTCAAATCACCAAAACCACCAGGAGACCTGGTTCACTTGGGTCTCATTCTCATCCAGTAAAGGTGGTCATTATGCATAGCAACCCTGCCTTTTGTTCCTGTGGAGCGCTCCAGGCTAGACTACTTCACTTACGCCAAAAGCTCTTTCTCAACATTCCCACCCCACCCTGAAAGGTCAGAACATGTCATCACCCTTCTTTGTGTCTCAGTTTATTAGATGCTAGGTAGATGACTAAACCCTTTGCAGTGATAACAAAATAACTGGGGCCAAAGTACTTTGAACTTGACGAGATTCTTTCACCCCAGTGTTATAACTATTCCCATGTCCAAAAGCCACCACTAGGAGGCTCCGGTATGTCTCTGAAACCAGGCTCTTTAGATTGGAGAAAAAATTCCAAAGGGAAAGATTGGAGAAAAACTTCAAATTCTTGATTTCTAATCCCAAAGCAGAAAAATGCAGAGCAATAGCTGACTATTCACCTGTGTGTACAGCCAGGGGGGCATCCTAAAGCCTGATGAAAAATAAATCTTTATCTTGTCCCTGCATATTTGAGATTCCTGGTGTGGCAGTTATGTGGATACTGAGGTTTCCAAGCAAGACAGAGAATGAGCTAAATGAAAGGATCAGAGAATTGAAGCTGATAGTTTGAATTTTGAACCAGATCTGGTTACTCTCCCCCAAAGCAAGCAGGTCTAGAAACTACCAGAAGTTCTATACTAGCTCCATGATAGTATTATTTATCGTTGCTGTTAATACTAACATTGCCAATAAAAATAGGTACGATTTGTTGAACACATGCTATATATACCGGGCATTGTACTAGATTTTCTGTATATGATATCATTTAACCCTCATGCTGCTTCTATGAAGAATTATGACTATTAGGAAACTAAGGTTCAGAAGAATAAATAATGTCCCAAGGTCATACAGCTTCTAAGTGCTAGGCATTCCAAAGCATAGTAGAAAAAAGAGCAAATACATGAAGATGAGGAAAGGCAGGGTACTCACAGGGACCCACAAGCAGTTGGGTATGAACAGAGCATGGAGAACGAGCACAGAAGGGAGAGTTGCCCTTAGATGCCAAGTTAGGCAAATGATTTTACTTTCCAGATTATTTGGAAGCATAATGACCACCTTTACTGGTTGAGAATGAGACTCAAGTGAACCAGGTCTCCTAGTGGTTTTGGTGATTTGAATCTACTTTCAAAGTTTAGCTGCTCTGAGCTCTGTGAATTTCAAATAGTCTAACAAGCAGTTTGCTTAGAGACTTGAAAAATTAAGCCAACCCACTGAATACCTACTATATGCTAGATACTTTTTTTAAGCAAGAAACTAAGGTGGAGAATGGAATGGGAGGGAAAGGATAAAAGGCAGACAGACCAGCTGTAACACTAGTAATAATACTGGAAAAACATGATGACACCTTTGCCTGCTCCATCTCTTTGATGATGGAGGAAAAGTGTTGGGCTAGAGAAATATACTTAGAAGATAAAATCAACAGATCTAGGGGAAATATTGCATAAGGTTTTAGCTGACGTCTCCAACCTCTTCTACTGTGCCTCAGGCTCACATATCTAATAGCCCATGAGTATTATGTCAAATGATGCAGGGGAAACAGGAGAATAAACAAAACAATATTGTTTAGTTTCCGTAGTGTAGTGGTTATCACGTTCGCCTAACAAAACAATATTTCTGATCACCTTCTAGTTGGGATAGACCAGTGGTTGGCAAACTCATTAGCCAAATATCAACAGTACAACGATTGAAATTTCTTTTGAGAGCCAAATTTTTTAAACTTAAACTATATAGGTAAGTACATTGTTATTAACTTAATTAGGGTACTCCTAAGCTGGCCAAAGAGCTGCACTCAAGGGCTCAAAGGGCCAAAGAGCCGCATGTGGCTTGAGAGCCGTGGTTTGCTGACCACTGGGATAGACCATAGCCAATAAACAAGAAAAATGCCCAGTACATATATGTTATGCAGACAGATTAAGGTGATATGATAGAGTTTGGCCTCCATTAGAATGAGTGGTCAAGAAAACCTCTTGGAGGGCATGCCATTTAGGCTCCCAAGTCCATGTGAAAATCAAGAGAAAGAACTGTCTTATTGGGTTTGGAGACTCCAAAGCAGGCCAGTGCAGATGGAACAGAATGGGCAGAGGAGGAAAGGGAACAAAGTAAGATCAGAGAGTTAGACAGTGACCAGATTGCACAGGTCTTTGTAAGGTTAAAGAAACTTAAATTTTATTTGAAGTATAATGGGAAGATGATGGAAGGTTGTACTCAAGGGAGTATGAATTTAAGTAGCTAAATGATCACTCTGGCTTCTATACAGAAAATGTAGGCAGGACAAAGGTGAAAGTAGGGAAACTTTTGTCAAGAAAGGGGAATGGATTGAGGATTTGTTGTGTTAGATTAAATGTGGAAGGTGAGAAAGAAAGACTCAGGGATGACTATTTTTTGGCTTCGAAAAAAATGATGGGAAGGACTGTGGAGGCAGTTTGGCAGGGAAAAATCAAGAGCTTAGTTTTGGACATGTTGAGTTTGAGATGCTTATTAGAGACCCAAGAGAGTGACGTCACGGAAATGGCGCCGTGAGCAGTGCGTCCGACAGATCTCCCCAAAATCTCAACAAATTTATCAACTAGAAACAGAAAAATTTATCCTTGGAGCATTCCGGAGTTCCACACACACACTGAAAGCAAAAGGACTGTTGCTGAGGAGAGAGTACACCTGTGGTGAGTCAAACCACACGTGCAGCTGCCCGCCCACACTCGGGGACGGCAGCCTGGGCACTGGCGGCCGCCCCAGCATACCCTGAGAAACCGCGCGCGCGCCCGTGCCACGGTCCCCGTCCACTGGCGTGCTGAGAAACCGCGCTTGCGCCCCGTGCCGCGGTCCCGGACACCGGAGTGCGGAGAAACCCCGCGCGCGCCCCGTGCCATGGTCCCCGGCCACTGGCGTGCGGAGAAACCCCGCGCGCCCCGTGCCGCGGTCCCCGTCCACTGGCGTGCTGAGAAACCGCGCGCGCGCCCCGTGCCGCGGTCCCCGGCCACTGGCGTGCGGAGAAAACGGGCACACGCATGCACGCGCCCCCAGCCGCGGTCCAGGAGGGGCGCCAAGGCTGTCTTTCCTAGTTAGGAGATTCTCTCCGTGGGCGGGGCACCTCACCCAGCCATTCAAGCTAACAATCGAGCGCTGGGGGGAGGGGCGCACAGGCAGCCTGAAATACTTTCTGGAGCACAGCTGCGGATCCAATCACTGAAATTAGCTTAACCCACGAAATCTACGCACCCACGGGGCTCTAATTGATAAGATCTCTCCCAGTTCAGCGATCCAAGACAAGAGGTGTGATATCTTTCAGTGCCTTTCGCTAAAGGGGCGGGGGCAACTTCTGATTGACAGAGCCTCCATATTCAGGGATATACCTAACAAGAGGGACTTGGCAGATATTAAGATCTATAAAGCAAACAGCGACTAGTGCTTCTTCTTCCCAGCCAAAACAGGCTACCAAGTGTGGAAAGCCTGGGTTGAGTGGTCCAACTGAATTATAGGCGCTGAACAGTCACCTTGACAACAATTGACTCCCAGCCCCACCTGATTACGCTGGAGGCTCTGACTGCCAGAGCCTTACCCAGAGCCTTGCGCTGAGTGAGGATAGAGTGGGGATTTCCCAGCTCTTTGAGCCTCTTACTCCCCAGACAGAAGCAGTGGCAGCCTCATAGCTGGATCACCAGGCTGCTAATTCAGGAAGGGGAGACTAGGAAAGAGACTCCAGGAAAGCAAACTCTCTCATTGTTGGACTTTGCAAATGCCAACAAGCCTTGACTACCAGTAAGACTAAAGCCAATTATATGACATTGCCATAGAATCCCATCAACTGCAAATTCCTACCTAAGAGTGACACAGGGGCAGAACCTGGGGTACAGAGTCACCGACCAGGAAGAGGGGGAGAAAAGAAAAAAGGAAGAAGTTAACCTCTCAAAATCAAGAAAAATCCAGACTTTATAACTTGTTCCACTAATTCTTTGTTGTTGTTGTTTCTTTCTTCTATCTTATTGCCTTTATTACTATTTCTATTTCTTCCACCTCGGTCCTTTTACTCTCTGCCCATCTTATGCTACCCTTTTCTTGAACTACACTACCCATGAGTGTTACATTTTATTTCTTTTCTTCATCCTAACTCTCCTTTAGGGTTACACTCCAAAACCTTTAACTCTCACTCTCTCCCCTTTTTTTTTTTCCTTTCCTTTTTTTCTTCCTTCGTTTCTCTCTTACTCTTATTTTTTCCTTTCTATTCATTTCTTCTTTTCTCCTTTTATTTTTCCTCCCATTGGGACTCAAGTTTTTGTGGGTTTTTTGTTGTTGTTCCTTTTTTTTCTTCTTCTGCTTTTGTTCTTGGTTTTCCTCTATTTGTTTGTTTTTGTGGCATTTTGGGCACTTTTTACATTGCTTTTTAACTCACTAGCATTCCTCCCAACCCAAAGTCTCGTTTGTATTTAGTCTTCGCTCCACTTAATACAACAGATTTTTACTTATTATTTTTATTTTTATTTTTTAATTATTGTTTTTTCTCTCCTTTTTTCTGTTTCCCTCTCATCCCTCTCATTAAATCTCTTAGTCGACCATCACTTACAAGCAAATCATTTTATGCTTGTCTAAGATTTTCTCCCCCCCCCCTTTTTTTTTTTTTGTATTTAGTAGGTCCCTACTCCCTTTTTTGCCCCTTGAACTCTTCACCCCAAATCAGGCCCTCCATTATAGGCAGTTTTTGTTCCATTTAGCATAATATAATTCACAGGTCATCACGATATTTCCCTAAGGAGGTGAGAGGAGGGGAAGAGAAGAAAGAAAAAAGGGGAAAATAATAAATTATTACTTTTTTTGTGGAGTGTTTTCCCTTTTTCTTTTTTTTTCTTTTTCTTTTTTATTAATTCCAATTAACACTATCATCAAGACCACCTTCAGATGCCAATAAGAAAAAGGAAATGGAACACTATGGATACAAAAGACAGAGAGGTAACACAAATAGATGTGGAAAAATCTATGGAGAAAAGATTTAACATATTGGAAGCCTTGGAGCCAAATGACAGAGAATTTAAAATAGAAATCTTAAAAATACTCAGAGATATACAAGAAAACACAGAAAGGCAATTTAGGGAAATCAGAAAACAACTCAACGATCACAAAGAATATATTACCAAAGAAATTGAAACTATAAAAACAAATCAAACAGAAATGAAAAACTCAATTCAAGAGCTGAAAAACGAGGTAACAAGCTTAGCTAATAGAACAGGCCAGATAGAAGACAGGATCAGTGAAATAGAAGACAAGCAACTTGAGGCACAACAGAGAGAAGAAGAAAGAGACTCAAAAATAATAAAAAACGAGAAAGCCCTACAGGAATTGTCTGACTCCATCAGAAAGAATAACATAAGAATAATAGGTATATCAGAGGGAGAAGAGAAAGAAAATGGAATGGAGAATATACTCAAACAAATAATAGATGAGAACTTCCCAAGCCTGTGGAAAGAAAGCCTCAAATTCAAGAAGCAAACAGAACACCAAGTTTTCTTAACCACAACAAACCCACTCCAAGGCACATCATAATGAAGATGACACAAACCAATGACAAAGAAAAAATTCTCAAGGCAGCCAGGGAAAAGAAGAATACAACATATGAAGGAAGGCCTATTAGATTATCATCAGATTTCTCAGCAGAAACTCTACAAGCTAGAAGAGAGTGGACCCCAATATTTAAAGCCCTGAAAGAGAGGAACTTTCAGCCAAGAATACTATACCCATCAAAGCTATCCTTCAAGTACGAAGGAGATATAAAAATATTCACAAATACAGAGAAGATGAGAGAATTTATCATCAGAAAGCCCCCACTCCAGGAAATACTAAAGGGAGTTTTCCAACCAGATTCAAAGAACAAAAGAAAACATAACCACAAGTAACAGCTCCACCAAGAAAACAATAAAACCAAACTTAAACTGTGACAACAAAAGAAAAAAAAAAGGGGAGAAAGGATGAAGATTAACAGTAGCAAAGGACGATAAAGCGCAGAAATACTCACAAGAAAGGGTACTACAATGAATATGGTAGGTACCCTTTTCATTACTTAATGGTAACCACCCTTGAAAAAACCACCACAAAAACACTTGACTTAAAAAAGGTAGCAACAGAGGAAAGAAGTATGGAATACAAACAAACAAAAACAAATGATAGAAAAACAAAAGAGAAGAATCAAACAAGATACAAAACTAACAAAAAGCAATTTATAAAATGGCAATAGGGAACCCACAAGTGTCAATAATTACACTAAATGTAAATGGATTAAACTTACCAATAAAAAGACACAGAGTAGCAGAATGGATTAAAAAAGAAAATCCAACTATATGCTGCCTACCAGAAACTCATCTAAGCAACAAGGATAAAAACAAATTCAAAGTGAAAGGCTGGAAAACAATACTCCAAGCAAACAACACCCAAAAAAAAGCAGGTGTAGCAATACTCATATCTAATAATGCTGACTACAAGACAGAAAAAGTACTCAGAGACAAAAATGGTCATTTCATAATGATTAAGGGGACACTGAATCAAGAAGACATAACAATCCTTAATATATATGCACCAAACCAAGGAGCACCAAAATATATAAGACAGCTACTTATTGACCTTAAAACAAAAACTGACAAAAATACAATCATACTTGGAGACCTCAATACACCGCTGACGGCTCTAGATCGGTCATCCAAACAGAGAATCAATAAAGATATAGTGGCCTTAAATGAAATACTAGAACAACTGGATATGATAGACATCTACAGGACACTTCATCCCAAAGCGACAGAGTATACATTTTTCTCTAGTGTACATGGAACATTCTCAAGAATTGACCATATGTTGGGCCACAAAGACAATATCAGCAAATTTAAAAAAATTGAAATTGTGCCAAGCATATTCTCTGATCATAAAGCCTTGAAACTAGAATTCAACTGTAAAAAAAAGGGGAAAACCCCACAAAATTGTGGAAACTAAACAACATACTTCTAAAAAATGAATGGGTCAAAGAAGAAATAAGCGCAGAGATCAAAAGATATATACAGACAAATGAAAATGAAAATACGACATATCAGAATCTCTGGGATGCAGCAAAAGCAGTAATAAGAGGAAAGTTCATATCACTTCAGGCCTATATGAACAAGCAAGAGAGAGCCGAAGTAAACCACTTAACTTCACACCTTAAGGAACTAGAAAAAGAAGAACAAAGACAACCCAAAACCAGCCGAAGAAAGGAGATAATAAAAATCAGAGCAGAAATAAACGAAATAGAGAACAGAAAAACTATAGAAAAAATCAATAAAACAAGGAGCTGGTTCTTTGAAAAGATCAACAAAATCGACAAACCCTTGGCAAGACTCACCAAGGAAAAAAGACACAGGACTCAAATAAAAAAAATCCATAATGAAAGAGGAGAGATCACCACAGACATCATAGATATACAAAGAATTATTGTAGAATACTATGAAAAACTATATGCCACCAAATACAACAATCTAGAAGAAATGGATAAATTCCTAGAACAATACAACCTTCCTAGACTGAGTCATGAAGAAGCAGAAAGCCTAAACAGACCAATCAGCAGGGAGGAAATAGAAAAAACTATTAAAAACCTCCCCAAAAATAAAAGTCCAGGCCCAGACGGTTATACTAGTGAATTCTATCAAACATTCAAAGAAGACTTGGTTCCTGTTCTACTCAAAGTCTTCCAAAAAATTGAAGAAGAAGCAATACTTCCAAACACATTTTATGAGGCCAACATAACCCTCATACCAAAACCTGGCAAGGATGGCACAAAGAAAGAAAACTACAGACCAATATCTCTAATGAATACAGATGCTAAAATACTAAACAAAATACTGGCAAATCAAATACAACAACATATTAAAAAAATAATACATCATGATCAAGTGGGATTCATCCCAGAATCTCAAGGATGGTTCAACATACGTAAAACAGTTAACGTAATACACCATATCAACAAAACAAAGAACAAAAACCACATGATCTTATCAATAGATGCAGAAAAGGCTTTCGATAAAATACAACACAATTTTATGTTTAAGACTCTCAACAAAATGGGTATAGAAGGAAAATATCTCAACATAATAAAGGCCATATATGATAAACCATCAGCCAACATCATATTAAATGGCGTAAAACTGAGGACTTTCCACCTTAAATCAGGAACACGACAGGGGTGTCCACTCTCTCCACTCTTATTTAACGTGGTGCTAGAAGTTCTGGCCAGAGCAATCAGACAAGACAAAGAAATAAAAGGCATCCATATCGGAAAAGAAGAAGTAAAGGTATCACTTTTTGCTGATGATATGATCCTATACATCGAAAACCCAAAGGACTCCACAAAAAGATTACTAGAAACAATAAACCAATACAGTAAGGTCGCAGGATACAAAATTAACATACAGAAGTCCATAGCCTTTCTATATGCCAACAATGAAATATTAGAAAATGAACTCAAAAAAATAATCCCCTTCACGATTGCAACAAAAAATATAAAATACCTAGGAATAAACATAACAAAGAATGTAAAGGACCTATATAAAGAAAACTACAAGGCATTGCTAAGAGAAATAGAAAAAGACACAATGAGATGGAAAAATATTCCTTGTTCTTGGATAGGAAGAATAAATATAATTAAAATGGCCATATTACCCAAAGTAATATATAAATTTAATGCAATTCCCATCAAAATTCCTATGACATTTTTTAAAGAAATGGAACAAAAAATCATCAGATTTATATGGAACTATAAAAAACCCCGAATAGCCAAAGCAATCCTAAGGAAAAAGAATGAAGCTGGGGGCATTACAATACCTGACTTTAAACTATATTATAGGGCCACAATAATCAAAACTGCATGGTATTGGCAGAAAAATAGACACTCAGACCAATGGAACAGAATAGAAAGCCCAGAAATAAAACCACATATATATGGTCAAATAATCTTTGATAAAGGGGCCAACAACACAAAATGGAGAAAAGAAAGCCTCTTCAACAAATGGTGTTGGGAAAACTGGAAAGCCACATGCAAAAGAATGAAACTCGACTACAGCCTGTCCCCGTGTACTAAAATTAATTCAAAATGGATCAAAGACCTAAATATAAGATCTGAAACAATAAAGTACATAGAAGAAGACGTAGGTACTAAACTCATGGATCTGGGTTTTAAAGAACATTTTATGAACTTGACTCCAATGGCAAGAGAAGTGAAGGCAAAGATAAATGAATGGGACTACATCAGAATTAAAAGTTTTTGCTCAGCAAGAGAAACTGATATCAAAATAAACAGACAGTCAACTAAATGGGAACTGATATTTTCAAACGACAGCTCAGATAAGGGCCTAATATCCAAAATTTACAAAGAACTCATAAAACTCAACAACAAACAAACAAACAATCCAATAAAAAAATGGGAAGAGGACATGAACAGACACTTCTCCCAGGAAGAAATACAAATGGCCAACAGATATATGAAAAGATGCTCAGCTTCATTAGCTATTAGAGAAATGCAGATCAAGACTACAATGAGATACCACCTCACCCCTGTTAGATTAGCTATTATCAACAAGACGGGTAATAACAAATGTTGGAGAGGCTGTGGAGAAAAAGGAACCCTCATACACTGTTGGTGGGAATGTAAAGTAGTACAACCACTATGGAGGAAAGTATGGTGGTTCCTCAAAAAACTGCAAATAGAACTACCTTATGACCCAGCAATCCCTCTACTGGGTATATACCCCAAAACCTCAGAATCATTGATACGTAAAGACACATGTAGCCCCATGTTCATAGCAGCACTGTTCACAGTGGCCAAGACATGGAAACAACCAAAAAGCCCTTCAATAGAAGACTGGATAAAGAAGATGTGGCACATATACACTATGGAATACTACTCAGCCATAAGAAATGATGACATTAGATCATTTATAGCAAAATGGTGGGATCTTGATAACATTATACGGAGTGAAATAAGTAAATCAGAAAAAAACAAGAACTACATGATTCCATACATTGGTGGAACATAAAAACGAGACTAAGAGACATGGACAAGAGTGTGGTGGTTACCAGGGGTGGGGGGAGGGAGGACGCAGGAGGGAGGGAGGGAGAGATTTAGGGGGAGGGGGAAGGGCACAGAGAAAACTAGATAGAGGGTGACAGAGGACAATCTGACTCTGGGCGAGGGGTATGCAACATAATTTGGTGAGAAGATGACCTAGACATGTTTTCTTTGAATATATGTACCCTGAATTATTAATGTCATCCCATTAACATTAATAAAAATTTATTTAAAAAAAAAAAAAGAACAATAAATGTTTAAGAAATGACAAAGGAAAAAAAAAAAAGAAAAAAAAAAAGAGACCCAAGGGAATGTGCCAGCTTGACAGTTGGAAAATACAAGTCTGAAATTCAGGAGAGAGTCTGAAGACAGAATGCACACTTCAGAATGATCAGCCTATAGATGGTATTCAAAGCTATAGAACTGTCTTAGTGAAAAAGAAAGAGCAGAGAAGAGGCCAAGGTCTAAGCTCAGAGACACTCAAATACTTAGAAGTCAGAAGAAAGCAGAAGTGTTGGGGAAGGAGATTGAGATGGAGCAGCCAAAAGTGAGAAAAAGCCAAAAAGAGTATGGCATCCCCAAAACTAATAGAAGCAAGTAGTCAAGAAAGGATAAGGAAAAAAATAAATAAATAAAAATAAAAAAGAAAGGATAAGGGACCAATTGTGTCAGTGCTGCTAACAGTTCAAGTTATAAGAGTACAGAGACCTACTCTTTGGATTTTACAAGATGTATGCTACTGATGCATTTGACAAGAGATCTAAGGGTCTCAGGAGAACAGGAAGCACAAATATCAATTGGGTCAAATGAAAGGAAGAAATGGAGTAAGCAAATGGCCTCAATATCCTCAGGAAAAAAATCACATGGTTGCTATTTTCACCAAGGCTCTTTAGGAATATTAGTATCATGCTCACTTTTTTTCTTTTTTTTTCTTTTTTTCTTTTTTTTTACAGAGACAGAGAGAGAGTCAGACAGAGGGATAGATAGGGACAGACAGACAGGAATGGAGAGATATGAGAAGCATCAATCATTAGTTTTTTTGTTGCGACACCTTAGTTGTTTATTGATTGCTTTCTCATATGTGCCTTGACTGGGGGGCTACAGCAGACCAAGTAACCCCTTGCTTGAGCCAGCAACCTTGGGTCCAAGCTGGTGAGTTTTGCTCAAACCAGATGAGCCTGCACTCAAGCTGACGACCTTGGGGTCTTGAACCTGGGTCCTCCACATCCCAGTCCGATGCTCTATCTTCTGCGCCACCACCTGGTCAGGCTCATGCTCACTTTTTAAGGTGAATATTTTTATCTGAATGTATTTTATCTCATCTTTTTTTTTCAACTTGATGCAAACACATTTTCCCTCCAGCTATAATTGCTAAGTACTATAGTTATAATACCTGAGACCTCATTTTTTTTTCCTGAGACTTCATTATTGTCTTCCATAAGACTCACAGTCTCCAGACATTTTTTAGCATCAAATGAACTCCATCACTAGCATCCAGCATGTTACAAAATATACTCCCAGACCCTTTTACATTTTTTTAATTTTCTTTTCTTTTTTTGTGTGACAGAAACAGACAGAGACAGAGAGAGGGACGAACAGGAAGGAAGGAGGAGAGATGAGAAGCTTAATTTTTTGTTGCAGCTCTTTAGTTGTTTATTGATTGCTTTCTCTTGCATGACTTGACCAGGGGACTACAGCAGACTGAGTGACTCCTTGCTCAAGCCAGCAACCTTGGGCTTCAAGCCAGAGGCCATGAGGTCATGCCTATGATCCCATGCTCAAGCCAGCAACCCTGCCCTCAAGCTGGTGAGCCTGCGCTCAAGCTGGATGAGCCTGCGCTGAAGCCAGCGACCTCGAGGTTTCAAACATGGGTCCTCCACATCCCAGTCCAATGCTCTATCCACTGCACCACTGCCTGGTCAGGCCTTCCAGATCCTTTTAGCCATAACATGCTTCTTCTCATCAAATTCAAATCAGAGGCTATTCATCCAAATGTACTATTTCTCTTTCTGAAGAGCAAGTAGGTAGCCATGGCTGAAGAACAAAAAAAATCTGAGTAGCCTTCTCTTATGTCCACATGGCTCCCAATTCTCTTAGAAATTTTATTTTATTTTATCTTATTTTCTCTCTCTTAGAGGATTTTAAGTTGCTCTGACTGAAGCAGCTGTACTTGTGAACTGTTTCTCCACTTAAAGATCTCTGCCCGGTTTCTGCAGAATTATAAAATGGCGATGCCTTTCCCCACTCCCATCCCTGACATGCTCAGGAGTTGCTGAAGAAAAATATCTACAGTGACTGCTGTGTCTCCTGGGAACAAGTCCCAATTTTTTTTTTTATGTCATTTGAGTTGGAAAACTCTTAACTGTGATCAAAACTGCTGCCTATTTTTTGAGGGTTTGAGAAGCCCTCTTATCTTTCAGGACCTCCGCCCAAAATTCATCCTCTGAGTTCCATGTTTCCAATTCCAGCACAGATGGGCTGGCTGACAAAGGAAGCTCTATGCTATGAGGACAGCTGTTTATTTCAGAGACGGCAACTCCTAATACAAGGCCAACAATGATTTTCTTGTGGGCCTTTTTCTGCTTTCAGAACCTGCTAGAAGCCTATCATGAAAACAGTCCGAGGCAGTTTTAAGATCTTCACTGCAATGATCTCCAGAAGTACTAGCTACCTGATGTTCACTGTCTTCGTCTTTGATAGACAAACATATATAAACATTTGCACAGCTTTTTGGCCTTGTCTTTGTTTCAATCTTCTGGGGGAGAGATGAGGTTTCTGTAAAACCTATTAGAACTTATATCTGACAATGAGACCTGGCTAAGACCTTCTTTTTTTTTTTTTTTTTTTTTTGTATTTTTCTTAAGTGAGAAGCAGGGAGGCGAGAGACAGACTTCTGCATGCACCCAACTAGGATCCACCTGGTAAGCCCACTAGGAGGCAATAATCTGCCCATCTGGGGCTTTGCTCCGTTGCAACTGGAGCCATTCTAGCATCTAAAGCGGAGGCCATGGAGCCATCCTCAGTGCCAGGGCCAACTTTGCTCCAGTGGAGCCTTGGCTGTGGGAGAGGAAGAGAGAAATAGAGAAAAACGAGAGGGGTAAGGGTGGAGAAGCAAAAAGGCACTTCTCCTGTGTGCCCTGGCCAGGAATCGAACCTGGGACTTCCACATGCTGGGCCGACATTCTAACACTGAGCCAACCAGCCAGGGCTTGACTAAGGCTTTTTAAATATATTTTCTCTTCTTTCCTTTTTCAATAATTGCTAAGAATTAAAATGAAAAATATTTGATACTGATAAATATCAACTTTGGTGGGTTGGATAAGTGCCTAGATCCTTTTTTGTCATGTTTAAAATGTTTGTTTTAAGCATCTTTTTTTTTCTTTTTATAAGACAAAGTATTGGAAATGTTTGAGATTTTTTAAATTCACATTTTCTGAATATAATATCATATCTTCATTTTCTGTTTTCTTTTTATTTTTTGAGAGAGACAGGAAGGGTGAGAAGCATCAACTCATATTTGCTTTCACTTTAGTTGTGCACTAATTGTTTCATATACATGCCTTGACCAAGCATGAGCCAATGTCCCCAGCTAGCAGCCTTGGGCTTTTCATGCCAGTGACCTTTGGGCTCAAGATTGAGAGCTTTGTGATCATGTGTATGATTCCCTACTCAAGCCAAAGACCTCGTGCTAATGAGCCCATGCTCAGAGCCAGCAACCTCGGAGTTTCAAACCGCGACCTCAGGATTCCAGGTCGACACTTTACCCAGTGTGCCACTATCATTTTCTTTGCAGCTGAAACATGTTAATAATCCATAGGAACCTTCTATTTCTTATTTGATTTTCTGGCTTATCTTTTTTTTTTTTATGATAACTTATTTGGAATTTTTTGTTATAGCCAACAGCATTTTCATACTGGTGCTCATCTGGTTACAACGGATGATAATTAAAATATGACAAACAAGAGTAAGCTCTATTCATCCATATAATAAACATTTATATGGTTTTCATATGCACACACCTCCACACTACCTGTTACCCAAGAGGTTTGTTGGAAAAAGGCAGATACAGGTCTTTGAAAAGAGATAAATCAAGCTAATATATGAGCAAGTACATCATAGGTAGTTGGCCTGAAGATGGTTATATCTAAAAGTAAATCTGTAATATTAACACATAGTACACATTGCAATAATTTGATTGCAAATAAGTATTATTTGATATGTCTAGCAGCACTGTAAGATGATTCAGCTGCAGCCAGTCATGACTTGATGTACTTTGGGTAGAAATGGTTATTTTCCTAAGCATTTGCTCCCCAAAGTGCAGATTGTGATTTTAATTTTTAAGCAGAAAATAAGTTTCTGTTGCCAAGTTGCCAACTTTATGAAGTATGAAGTTTAGAGAAGAAAGTGTTTCTACTATTTGATAAAGTGTATCAAAGTGGTACATGATGTTTTGAGTAAGAAAGTTAAGGATCCATGCCCTAGCTGGCTGACTCAGCAGTAAAGCATTGGCCCGGCGTGTATAAGTCCCAGGTTCGATTCCCAGCCCGGGCACACAGAAGAAGCGCCTATCTGCTTCTCCACCCTCCCCCCTCTCCTTTTTCTCTGTCTCTCTCTTCCTCTCCCACAGCAAGGTTTCATTGGACCAAAGTTGGCCCAGGCGCTGAGGATGGCTCCATGGCCTCTGCCTCAGGAGGTAGAATGGATCCAGTTGCAATGGAGCAATGAATGGCCCAGATGGGCAGAGCATCGCCCCCTAGTGGGCATGCAGGGTGGATCCCGGTCGGGCGCATGCAGGAGTCTGTCTCTCTGCCTCCCCACTTCTCACTTCAGAAAAAAAAAATTTTAATAGTTTAAAAAAATAAAAGAAAGTTAGGATCCATGATGAAACTTCATCTGAGACCATGCATCTAGGAGAAACGCTATTTTAAAATTACAGACACATCAAGTCACAAAATAGGTGCCGATTTACACTAACAGCTTTAGCCACCTAATAGCAGTATCATAAAACCAATAAGCCATGTTCGGCTGGTAAGGTACTAGTAAATATCTACAGAAACTTTCCCCTAAGAATTGCATATTATCCATAATAGTCGTTTACACTGTGTAGTATGTTTCTACTTTAAAAATGTTTTTACATCTCATACCAGTAAATGAAAAAGGAAGTTACAGGGCGTGCCAGATGCAGCTATAGTGTAAAATGAGAGGGGAAATGTGTGGACCATTAGGCTGCGGCTACACGCCGGGCAGCTTTGTCTTTGGGACACTGTATTATGTGAAGATAAACCCCAGATTATGAAGCTGGGCTGCAATAAAAACATTATCAAATAAGGCTGGCAAAACTCACTAAAAGTCAAGGCAAGAGAAGCAAGAGAAGTACATTGGATATATGAATCAAACCTCTATGCACTGACCTGCACAATAACAGGGAAGGATTAAAAATAGAACACAAATCTAGATGCCACTGGTTAATTAAAAATGCTTGTCATTTCATCTTTAAGTCTGCCACTCCAACTCCCCAGAGTTGACAACAGGCAAATAGAGAGTGGCTTCCAGAGAGGACATAGTAGGAAGGAGGGAGAAAAAGCAATGCCCAGCATGCGCACTAAGCCACACGGCATCCCTCCATACAAAGGTACACAGAACTGATCCCAGAAAGGAATAAACAAACAAAAACCTGGGCAGTGGGCTGAGGCAGCCTTCCTTTCAGAGTGTCCTCTTTCTTGGACTCTTTCTCACCTTGACTACTACCCTCCTCTTTACAGTTCTTTAGTCACCCCACCTGAACCCCAACCAAACTCCCTATCCCCAACCCCACTCCCAGAGTTTGGAAATAGGAAAAGATCTTCAGTGATTCAGTTGAGGTTAGATAGTCTTAACAGAATCAGTTGTCTAGAAGTAACCTTACAAGTCTTTTTTCCCTAATTCTCATCCTTTGCCTCAATTCTAAAATAATCCCACACACAGCATCCAGCCTCTGAGTCAGTACCTCCCCTGATTGTAAATCAAGGCCTCCTGGGGCAGCTCATTCTATTTCTGAACTGTTCTAATCATTAAAAGGTTTTCAGTCATATTAGCCAAAATTAGCCCCCTACAATTTCTCCGTACTTACAAAACATAAAGTAAGGCCTTTTCCTCTTGGCAGCCTTTTACATTGTTTGAAGGCAGCTGTCACCTTCCTACTGAGTACTATATCCCTGCAGTTCATATATGCTTAACTGCTCCTTATATGACATGATTTATAGGCTTCTAACAATCTTGCTCACCCACTCTTGAACATGTTGCAGCTCAATAAAATCCGTCTTCAAAAGCATCGCCCAGAATGGAACACAATATTGCAAGAATAGCCCAAATACAGAATGAAAGCCATTGTCTACCATTAAAAGAATTGCAAGCAACAAGGATCATATGAACAAGGGAAGGGTTTCTAGTGTTGTTATCAGAGGGTTTTTGTTTCTTTTCCTTGCGGGGGTGAGGGTGGGAGGGAGAGTCACGTCTTGACTCACTCATGCTTTTCATTCTGTGGTTCTAGAATTAAATTAAAAAACACAAATGAGAATCAGCTGTATGCAAGGCTCTCTGCTAGGGAAAAACATATGAGTAAGATACAGCCTTGAAGAGTCCACATACTCTTGTTCATCCCTTGCCCGGTCCCCTTCATGGGAATCATAATTACACAGGGTCTTTGATAAAGTAGGTTTGTATTAGTCATCTGTGTTAGAACACTTGGTAGGGCATTGGGGACCCTCAGGAAGATGTGCTTGACCCGGCCCCAGAACAGCTGGCTGTTCAAGTCTGTGTCCTCATGTGTTTACATCAGGGTCCACTGACAGCAGCACCACACCAGCCTGGCTCTTATACAGTCTGCATCCTCTTGCCAATCTGAGAGCCTCCTCCGCCTTCCTCCTCCCAGATCCCGGGATACTACATACACATTGAGTATTCATTCTCCCAAATGACAAAGACTCTGAAAGGAAAGGTGGGCTTCACAGTAACTGCTAACTGATGATAGCTTTTGAATACAGGGCTTCTCTATCTACCACGTGTCCAGAGCTCCTTGCATTCTCTTGGCAGTAATTGTTGGCTGCAGAAGGTATGGGAGGTTGCAGCTGCCACCTGTGACTACGGATACACAAGCTGAGGCTATTCGGTTACCCCCAACTGTCTTTTATAGAATATAGAACTGAGAAGTCATGGAGATCAGTCTACAGTGGACAAAATGAGGTAAACCCAGAAAGTTAACTGACTCATCTGAAGTAACAGAGGGACACTAGTGATAGAGCGTGGACTAGCCTTTTTTTTATTATTATTACAGTTTGCATGGACTATCTTGATTCCCAGCTGAGCGCCCCTTTTTCTAAAGCAGTGGTCCCCAACCCCAGGCCATGGACCGGTATCAGTCTGTGGACCATTTGGTAGTGGTCCGCAGAGAAAGAATAAATAACTTACGTTATTTACGTTTTATTTATATTTAAGTCTGAACGATGTTTTTTTTTTTTTTAAATGACCAGATTCCCTCTGTTACATCCGTCTAAGACTCACTCTGGACGCTTGTCTCGGTCACGTGATACATTTATCCGTCCCACCCTAAAGGCCAGTGGGTGAAAATATTTTCTGACATTAAACCGGTCCGTGGCCCAAAAAAGGTTGGGGACCACTGCTCTAAAGGACATCTTTAACAGCCAAATATTTTCTGTGTATTTGAAGAAGGGGCCTGGGAGTGAAAGTGACTCTATCTCTTCCTCTCAGTATTTCAATAAAGAAGTTTCCTGCAAACTAAACTCCTGCCACATTTAGTATACAAGCTATGCCCCTTCATTGCTAACTGAGCATCAAAGCTGTGCCGGTGCTGGGCTCCCACACCTTCCCCCAGCAGAGAGCGAGGAACCGCAGCGCAGAACCTGCCCGTCTGGGATTGCCGGCTCTCCCGGGCCGGGCTCGCCAGTCCCAGGACAGAGGGAAGGGCACAGCGGTAGGGCTGGGTCGGCCACCGGCGGCGGGGCCCTGTCCTGCTTATTCCGCTGCTTTCCGGGAAGAAAGGAGAGCACAACGTTCCGATGACCCCTCGGGACTCTGATTCCACTGCGGGCGCGACCGCAGGGAACTGGCCTCAGAGCCGGGCCTTCGCTCCGCGGAGGAAGGAGACCCAGGCAGCGGCCGCGCCGCTTGACTGCTGGGGCCAAAGGACCACGCGCCACGCCCTGTCTCCGCCCCGCTTAGCTCGGTTGCGTTGCGAGGCCTCGCATTCCCTTATTCACCCTGCCGTCTGCACTTCCACCGCCTGCTCCGCTTTCACCCCTTCCTCTTACTCCGCAGTCCGCAGCTCTCCGGTGCTGACCTGACCCCTCCCTCGCAGGCACACCGCAGGCACCTCCCTCGCCTCCCTCTTTCTGGCCCAGGGAAGACCCACTCAGAGAGCCCCCACCATTCGTGAGTAATGACTTACAGGAAGTCAAATTCTGCCCTGAAAGGTCTTGTTGTGAGCCCCTCAGGTTAAGATATGTGCTCCCCAGGAGTGAACTATTAAACATAATAACAGAGCTAACGGGAACCTAATAGCTGCCAGTCTTTGTTCTAAGTTACCAGTAGTATACTCATTTTACAAACTAGGAGACTGAGGCATCAGGTGGTTACAAAGACCTATGGGTAAAACAGCGATGGTATGTCCATACAATGGAATACTACTGAGCAGTATAAAGGAACAAACTACTGATACGCTCAGTAACATGGACGAATCTTGAAAACATCATGCTAAGGGAAAGAAGCCAGACACAAAAGAGTATGCTCAATGATTTCATTAATATGAAACTCTGAAAGAGGCAAACTAATAGCAACAAAAAGCAGATCAGTGGTTGCCTGTGGCCAGAAATGAGCAGGAAGGACAGTATAGGGGTGATGGAAATGTTCCAAAACTTTATTGTGACGGTGGTTGCACAACTCTGTACATCTACCCAAATTCATCAAGCTGTACAATTAAATGAGTGGTTTTTGTTGTATGTTAAGTGTACCTCAAAAACTGCCAAAAGGGAGGGGGAGAAAATTAAGCAGGCCAAGAGAACCTTGGATAATAGAAGGATGAGGATACAGGGAAGGTGGGGAGGAGTCGAGACGTGTGAGAACTAAGAAAGAAAGACGGGCGGCACAGAAGCCAGTGGAGAAACGAGTGCCTGGTGTGTTGTAGGTGCCAAATAAGTTCTTGTTGACTGAATGAACAGCAGTGTCCAGAGAGAGGAAGTGGACAACATTTCACAGAAAGGTTGTGGAGGACAAAAGCTCTGAAGAGGCTGCTGAGAGTTGAGATGAAATTAGGGGCCGCAGCCTCCATAGAAAAAGTCACTTTTTCTCAGCTTCAGTGTTCTGAGACCTTCCAAGGAGTGAGATGTTTGAGCTTGCTGTGCTCTCAACAGATAATCTGCTCTAGAGTTGTCAACCATAACACGTACAACTGTAAGTAAAAACAATGGGATATTAGGTTTGTTTGTGACTGTCCCGTTTACAAAAACCAGCCTAGTTTTTAAGTTATTAAAAAATGCTTATTTAATAATGTTCTATTATAGTATAATATTTTGAAATATTTTTTTTTCTTTATTTTTTATTTATTCATTTTAGACAGGAGAGGGAGAGACAGAGAGAGAGGAGAGACAGAGAGAGAGAAGGGGGGAGGAGCTGGAAGCATCAACTCCCATATGTGCCTTGACCAGGCAAGCCCAGGGTTTCGAACCAGCAACCTCAGCATTTCCAGGTCGATGCTTTACCCACTGTGCCACCACAGGTCAGGCTATTTTGAAATATTTTTAATAGTGCTTGACCAATAGCTTGAAAAGAAAACTAATGATTATCTGTTTCATATTCTAATCTTTCAAGATATAGCCTCAAGGTCTTAGAAGAGTGACAAGCATTGAAGATATGTCCTCTGCGGTGTGAAGTTTCTGACACTAGTTTACATGGATATGATTAGCAGTGTGCTGTGGTATTCAGCGAAGCCAGCCCACAGGGTAGGCTTTCCAAACCCCACGCTCTGGTTTGCAGGACCTGAGTCATGATGACTGATGGAAGAAGGTGTTGCCCATAAGCTAAGGGCTGGTGGGCTGATTAACGGTTTCAGCATGAAGCTCTGGGCCTCTAACCCTGACAGATCATTAGCTCCCAGAAAATGTACAGCCTTTGGAGGCCGTGATTATTATTACAAACTAATAAATACATGAAATCATAAAACAGAGCAAATGGTTTTTTTTATGTGCTGGGGATATTTAAAAACTAAGCTACATATTTCCTTGAATACAGAGTCCTGTTTGTAGCATAAATTCTGCCTTAGCTTCACAAAGCAGGAGCAGGGACCATTAGAAGAGTCATACTTCACTGTTAATGTTGCATTAAATTTTAACCACTGCAGTCATGGTTAAGGAGATATTTTTATTATAGTCTGGTATTGTCAGGACCTTGCAACTTAACTTGTTCAACACTCAAATTAATTATACTCATATTGATTTTTTTACTTGAAGGATATGAATGTCTTAAGGTTGATAAAACTTAATCCTAAAGGTTATTTAAATGTTAGAAAAAATAAAATCCTCAGACACAGAGTAATACATAGTATATGGGAAAAATAATAAGCCCTCATTGGAAGAAAGCATTATTCAGCCACTGTTTCTTTGTTGTTAAGTAGAATATGTTCCAGTGAAAAATATAGTACCACTACAAACTGATAGTATGTAAAAATGGAAACCAAAAACCTGTGCCTACTGAAATCATTGTCGATTTCTTTAATTTTTACTTTATATCATTTAATTCAGGGGTCTCAAACTCGCGGCCCGCCCACCAATTTTGTGCGGCCCACATGGATTAGTCTGCGGGCCAGTCTGTGGGCCGCACAAAATTGGTGGGCAGGCCGCGAGTTTGAGACCCCTGATTTAATTCATATAAAATATGAATTGGCTAATAAAAAGAGACAAATACAGTAATGGGGAAAAAACAAGGAAAAAAGGGCAAACTGCAACTATTCAAATAATAGGGGCCACTTTAATTACTGGGATGGGACCAGGGCTCTGGGCTCCTGGTAACAAGGCCCAAAGGGAAATTTGATAACCTGACATAATTGCCATCAGAAAGTACAAATGTACAAGAGGTCCTCCAAGAAAACTATTAAAATTTAGAAACCTGTTAAACTTGAATTATGTCCCACTCTCGTTGGCCATTAGACTGTGGCTCCTTAGTGACATTCTGCTATAAACTGAATTGTGTAACCCCTCCCCCCAAGTTAATATTTTGAAGCCCTAATTTCCAATGTGATTATATCTGGATATAGCCTGTAGTAAGTAATTAAGGTTAAATAAGATCATAAGACTAGGATCTAATTTCAAGGCACTGTGGTCTTATAAAAAGAGGAAAAGATTGATTTTTTTAAGTAAATTCAAAATTACCTTTGGATATCTTCTTTGGAGAACGGTCTCTTATTAGCAAATTTACTGTGCCTTTTATTAGTTTTTGAAGATTCCAATTGTGTTTAAAGTTTCATTTGATTGATGGTACTGTCATGCTTAAATATATAGAGTTAAACATGACTAAATCAAAACAGCCAAATATTAATATTTCTATTTTAATGAGACCTGAAAGCTCTAATTTAGCTTAATACCTTCAAAAGACAAAGTTAAGATGAAGGTTATGCTGATTGGAGATATTCATCTCCTATAAATATCAATACTGTCTAGTGTTTCAAGATGAAAATTAGATAGTATTCTTTAAAAAAAAAAAGGAGAGCAGCTTGACCTGCGGTGGTGCAATGGGTAAAGCATCCACCTGGAACACTGGGGTCACCAGTTCAAATCCCTGGGCTTGCCTGGTCAAAGCATACACAGGAAGCAACTACTATACTATGAGTAGATGCTTCCTGCTTCTCTCCCCTCTCTCTCTCTCTCTTGCTCTCTCACTCTCTCTCCCCCTCTCCAAAAATCAGTTATAAAAAAAGAAAAAAAATCAATAAATAAAAAAAGCATTCCACCTCCCACTGAACTGAATCTTGATCACTAAGAATGAGTGAATAACAAAGGCCTCTTACCATTTATTCATTCATTTAGTCAGTTGACATTTACTATAACTTACAAGGAAGTGATTTAAGATGGTCTTCAAAGTCATATCTGCTTGGATTTAAATCTTCACTACATCACTGACTAGACTTCTAATCCTGTGTATTAGTCAACATGAACCATAATCGAGTCCATTTGGGCTTTTATAATAAAATACCATAGACTGAGTGACTTATAAAAAACAAACATTTATTTCTTACAGTTCTGGAGACTGAGAAGTCTAACATCAAGGCACCAGCAGATTGAGTGTCTGGGAGAGCCTGATTCATAGACAACTGGCTGTCTTATTGCATTATGTTCACATGGCAGAAGGGGTCTCTTTCATAAGGGCACCAATGCCATTCATGTGTGCTCCACTCTCATGACCTGATCACCTTCCAAGAGCCCCACTTCCAAATGCATCACATTGGGGATTAGGTTTCAACAAATGAATTTTGAGGGAGATATAGATATTCATTCTATAGTATATAGTAACAAATCAAAAGTAAAATCTTGAAGCATCAGGTTTATTTCTCACTCATGCTACATTTCTGTCCTCAGGGAGAAAAAGTTGTTCTCATATAAACACTTAGAAGTCCAGGGTGACGGAGATTGCAGCATCTTGTAGCTGTGCATGCATTTCAGCTTTCTGAGCACTGGAGGGTCTCATATCAGCAATTAAATGCTTGAGTGAGAAGCAACCTATAGCCCAGAAGTGACATACATCAATTCTACTTCTAGCTTATTGACCATTACCAGTCACAAGGCTATGTATCTACAAGACGGTGAGGAAAATGATCCTTTCACATATTTAGAAAGAGGGAGATCTAGGAGGGGTGAGCACTAAAAGCCTCTATGACATCTTGGGCAAATTACTTAACCTTTTTGTGTCTCCATTTCTTCATTTGGTAGAATAAAGATAATAAAAGTGTTCTTATAAAGTTATGGTGAGGATTAAGCTAATATACATAATGTACTTTGAACTGTGCTTAACACTGAATATTCAATGGATGCTATTATTATTTTGTACCAGTTATTATTCTAAGCAGTTGGGACAAAATGAGGAATTAAATAGCTCTCTTCACCCTAGGAGTTCACACATTAGTAGCAAATAGAAATATATAAGTAAATATTCTGCAGGAAATCTGATTAATATCACTCAAAAATTAAGTAATGACTCAGGAAGCAGAAAGGCAGAGCAATATGAGAAGATGGAACACAGGCTATGAAATCAGGCCCTTGGCTCTGCAGTTTACTGGCTGTGACTTAGACAAGTGATTTAATCTCTCTAAGCCTCAGTATCCTTCTCTGTAAAATAAGAATTTAAAAACATTCACAGTGGTTATGAGGTTTAAATATGAAGCAGCATAATGTGCAACATGTAGTTCGATGAATAGAAGTTATTATTTTGAAGACATTCTTAAACATTGTACACAAAAACTGTTTCTGCTGTTCTAGTCATCTCAAACAATAAACAAGAACGAGCGCCTATGTACTACCCATATTCACTGGGGAATATAAATTTAGCTAGCTTATCTTTTTCAGGTCACATCACTTTAAAGTAATAAAAAAAAAAGTAAAAGTAAACAAAACAAACAAAAACCTACATGGTCCCAAGCAATATATTTCTTGATCTAGCCTGCCAGCTCTTCTGCCCCTACTCTAGCCAAAATCCCGCCCCACCCAGATTCTTCCCAGTCATTTCATAAGTCCCCAAAGGGCAACCTTGTGGTTTATCTAAGAACTAGTCCTCTTTTTTTCCTCTCCATTCATCTTCCTGCATTGAGCAACCAGAGAGGGCTCTCCACCATCCACCAGCTCCACTGCCCACTCACAGAAATGCGTAAGGTGCGTGGGGTGCGGGAAGTGTCACGGTAGATAGCAGTCTAAGAAGTTGAAACAACATGGGCAAAAATCCTAGGGAAGAAAAAAGCTGACTCCTCTCAGAAACTGAAAGAATATGTCTGAAATGCAAAGATCTAGGACAGTGCCCAAGAGGAAGCTGGTGAGTAGGCAGGGGTCAGATCAGCAGGGGCCTTGTTGGCTTTGTTGAAGACTCTGGTCTTTAGCTCATGAGCTATGGGAAATATGAAAAGATTGTAACCCAAAAAGTTACATGATTCTTTGTTTAAAGATTATTCTGACTGTTGTGTGTGAAAAGGATTGAAGGGAGGAAGTAGAATTAAGAACATATTTTATTAGTCTTAATTGAGAGACAATAGTTGTTGGCCTAGCTTGTGACAGTAAAGATGGAGAAAACTGGGCAGTTTTGAAATACTTTCAGGAGGTAGAATTGACAAACAACTAAGGCCTGAAAATTCAAACAACTATTACATATGAATTTAAGTTTAAATAGGGGAAAACAACATAGTAAGGTTCAGAAAGTTCTTATTTAGAAAGGGTTATAGAGGTTACTTTGAGATAGTAAATTTATGCAGAGACAAAAGGGTATGACAAGGTCAGATTTTATGCCTAAAACTTAAAATTCTGGGTTGTTGGATATATAATGTATATGTATATAATTTTGTTTTATATGAAATGTAATAGTTTACATCTGACATATTAGTTACACATATATTTATAAATATATGTGTATTATGAATATATGTGTATTCAAAATGTAACCTTAAGAACAATGATGAACACTGAGATGTTCAGGTCATATTCCTGTGGAACATTGAGCTACACATATTAGGCTACTGGCCTGGTTAATTTGCTTGGGGAATAATGGAAATAGAGAATGTATTTATGTTACATAATTGAAATTGTACCTACATATTTAATGCTACTCTGTTTCTTCTTCCTCATTCCTGAGAGAAAAAGGACATTTAACAACCATTGGAAACCACTGGTTTCCAGAAAAGCCAGACACAAACAGAGCAGCTGGAGAGAAAAGTTTCTAGCTGTCCTCATTTCTGTCAACCTTCTGGAATCAGATTCTTTCCTGGCTCTTGAGAAGGTCTGAATAGTGAAAGATGAGTTGTGGCCATCTGGTACTTCTGGGGAGGTGCCACTGGATCATGAAGAAAACACTGGGCTAGGAGTTACGAAGTAGGGGTTCTAACTTCAGTTATAGACCTGGCGTCTTGGACTGCCTTGAGGAGATTACTCAAACAATCTGGACCTTGGTTTTTCAGCAGTGGAATTTGGACTAAATTTGGTCTGCTATCACCATAATATACTATGATTCAAAGAGAGACTATGAAGCTTCCAACTAACATTTCACAGACAGTTTCTCTAAAAATTTAATTCATCTGACAAATGAGAACCCACTGTGTGTCAAATATTATCATAGGCATAGGCACACAACAGTGAAAAAAATAAAAAACAGACCAACATCCTCATGGTGATTATATTGTAATGGCTGTAGTGGCTCTATACAAGTTGTGGGTCATTAGGAATAGTATCTTTGTTTGTTAGGGTTTTTGTAGCATTAATGATGGAAAGTTTGTTCTTTCAATATTTATCACAGGCACTAGCTCCAAGAAGCCGTTCCTCTGAAAACTCAAATAGGGCTAAGTTTTTCTTTAAATGTAAATTATACAAATGGCCAACAGATATATGAAAAGATGCTCATCTTCTTTAGCTATTAGAGAAATGCAAATCAAAACGGCAATGAGATACCACCTCACACCTGTTCGATTAGCTATTATTAGCAAGACAGGTAATAGCAAATGTTGGAGAGGCTGTGGAGAAAAAGGAAACCTCATCCACTGTTGGTGGGAATGTAAAGTAGTACAACCATTATGGAAGAAAGTATGGTGGTTCCTCAAAAAACTGAAAATAGAACTACCTTATGACCCAGCAATCCCTCTACTGGGTATATACCCCCAAAACTCAGAAACATTGATACGTAAAGACACATGCAGCCCCATGTTCATTGCAGCATTGTTCACAGTGGCCAGGACATGGAAACAACCAAAAAGCCCGTCAATAGATGACTGGATAAAGAAGATGTGGCACATATACACTATGGAATACTACTCAGCCATAAGAAATGATGACATCGGAACATTTACAGCAAAATGGTGGGATCTTGATAACATGATACGAAGTGAAATAAGTAAATCAGAAAAAACCAGGAACTGCATTATTCCATACGTAGGTGGGACATAAAAGTGAAACTGAGAGACATTGATAAGAGTGTGGTGGTTACGGGGGGGAGGGGGAAATGGGAGAGGGAAAGGGGGAGGGGGAGGGGCACAGAGAGAACAAGATAGAGGGTGATGGAGGACAATCTGACTTTGGGTGATGGGTATGCAACATGATTGAACGACAAGATACCCTGGACTTGTTATCTTTGAATATATGTATCCTGATTTATTGATGTCACCCCATTAAAAAAATAAAATTATTTTAAAAATAAATAAATAAAATAAATGTAAATTATAGCACTTTGTGCCATGTGGTTTATTCATGAAGTGTATGTATATGTAAATTAATATTAAGTGAATTTAAGTAGTTGATTCATATTGAAATTCTATGTTGTTGTTAGACATCGCAATCAGACCATAAACTCCTGTGGAAGTGACCACTTCCCTGCAGGCCCCCAGCACAGTTCTGGGCCCCAGGAGGTGCTCAGTGCATCCCAGCTCACAGCTGGGCTGCGGGAAAAGCTGGATCTGAAACCCCACCACCCAGGAAGAGCTTTCGGAGCAGGATTGCCTACAGCTAAAATTCCATTCCTGGGCTCTTGCCAGTTTTCCTTTTCTCTGCCTGTCCTTTCCTGCCCCTGCATTTGTTTCCCAGCCCAAGGCTTCACCTTGCTCACATCCTTCTTCCACAGCTGTCAGCTCCCCAAGGCCAGGGATCCAGTCTCAGCCATGCGCAGGCGCCTCTGGAGTGGGTGGGCACCTCCCAGGAAATACCCTAGAAATCCACTGAGGTGTGAGAAGAACTACTAGAATACACACACACACACACACACACACACACATTTGCTTTTTATTTTAAAAAAAGATATTAAGATTAGTAACATTTTATATGTGGATTAACATCAGCATCAGCATTCCCATTCATGGTGCGTGTCTGATGGTTTCTTGGCCAGTACTTTACCCAAATTACTAGAAGGGAAGGGAGGAAGGGGAACTCCCACAGTAAAGAGAGGGTCACTGAGGGTTAAGCGAGGTAGATTTACAGATTATGTTATCTGGTTTTAACTAACTTACCCTCACAAAATAGAAAAGTGGCTTTAAAAGATTCCTACAATAAAACTACAGTCGTAATGCCGACAATATTAAACACTTACATAGCATGTACTGTATACCAGGCACTGTCCTAAGTGCTTCGTGTCCAGGAATTTATTTAAGCTTCACAAAAACCTTGTGAGGATGGTGCTGTCTTTATTCTCATTTTAAACATGAGGAAACTGGAGCATGGAGAGTTTAAGTAGTAAGTTGCTAGTCAATGACAGAGCCTCAGTTCACCTCAGACAGTGCTCTTAAATTAACCACAATAAACCATTATAAGAACTAAGAAACAAGAAAATGGCAGGACCCCACCCGGGTAGCTCAGTGGGTTGGATCATTGTTCTCATACACGAAGGTTGTGGGTTTGGTCCCTGGTCAGGACACATCCAAGAATCAACCATTGAATACATAAGTAAGTGGAACAACAAATTGATCTTTCTCCCTTCCTCTCTCCCTAAAACCTATAATTTTTCTTTTAAAGAACAGAAAATGCACGGAGACAAGATGGTGCTGGAGTAGGTAGACGTACCAACATCTACCTCCCAGAACCAAAGTGGAATACAAACTAATTTTTAGAACTATCATCTGGAAAAACCAACTTTGGACTAAACTAAGAGGACTCTTCAACCAAGGAACACTGAAGTAGCCACACCGAGACTGGTAGGAAAGCGGAAATGCGGAGAGGACTGCCCAGCTCCCCAGAGTGAACGGCAGCAGGGAGAGACTTGCGTGGCGGGAAGTGAGTTTAGCAGAGGGGGAAGGGTCCTGAGCCCCAGGAACAAAGCCCCAGCCTGCAGCCCCAGAGCCCAGAAGAGGTGTAAGGACAGTATTTAGCTGGAAATAAGTCAGGATACTGTTTGTGAGAAAGAGTCTGATTTCTCAAACCCAGGATCCTTCTTAAAGGAACTGCACAGAACATCTCTCTCACAAACCCTCAACCACGGCTCCTGGGGACGGAGGGAGAGAGGAGAGGACCAGAGTAACAGGAAGAGAGTGTAATCTAGGAGGCACAGGGAGAAACATTTTGGGAGATAGCCACCCTAACCACTGGGATGAGTCACTCCCCAAAGCTGAAGTGAATATTTCCCCTGGAAACAGCAATACCAGCAAAGGGAAGCAGGAGAGCAGCCAAACAAGCTCCCCCACAGCACTCAGAGCAGAGTTGCATAGAAGGAGGGAGCTTTTGGGTCTACAGCAGTGAGTCTTAGGGTCCGAGCTGCAATGCCCCCACCCACGTGGCTGAGGGCTCACCGGAGGGCCGGTGGCAGCGGGAGACAAAAGCGCGGTTCTGCTGGCAGGGGCGGAAGCCAGCTGGCCACCACTGGGCTCAGGTGTGAGCTCAATCTTGCCTGGCTGGGGGAAGGGGGCGTGCAAAAGTGGTCAAACTCAGCTGCTGGCAGCCTGTAATCCAGCCTGTGGGAGAAGGGCAGGAAGCCCAGAAAGGGTGGAGAAAAGCCCCGGGGCAAGGGCAGAGGAGCACAGCCTTGCCCCGCCCATGCAACCCAGGCTTGTGCTCTGACTTGGTAGCCGGCTCCTCCTGCAGGGGTGGAGCCAAAAGCCCAGAAGAGGCGGAGTTCCGCTACTGAGCTGAACTTGGGCACGCATTCCTGCGCGGTGGTAGAGCGCGTGATCACAGCCACTCCCGTGAAGAGAAAATGAGGAGGCAGAGAAATACAACACAAATAAACCAAGAGAAATCCCCAGAAAAGGACCTAAGTGAATCAGATATAACCAAATTACTAGATGCAGAGTTTAAAATAACGATTGTTAGGATGCTCAAAGATATTAGAACAACCATAGATGGCCATTATTAAAACCTAAATAAAGAGATAACAAATATAAAAAAGGACATTGAAATAATAAAAAAAAAATCAGTCAGAAATGACAAATACAATATCTGAAATAAAGAATACAATGGAAGGAATTAAAAGCAGGATGGATGAAGCAGAGAATCGAATCAGCGAGTTAGAGAACACGATAAATAAAGGCATGGAAGCAGAGCAGAAAAAAGAAAAGAGACTCAAAAAGTCTGAGGAAACTCTAAGAGAGCTCTGTGACAACATGAAGAGAAACAACATCCACATCATAGGGGTTCCTGAAGAAGAAGAGAAAGAACAAGGAATAGAGAATTTGTTCAAACAAATCATAGCAGAAAACTTCCCCCAATTAAGGCAGGAAAACATTTCACATGTTCAGGGAGCACAGAGAACTCCATTAAGGAGAAACCCAAAGAAACCAACACCAAGACACATCATAATTAAAATACCAAAGCTAAGTGATAAAGAGAAAATATTAAAAGCTGCTAGAGAAAAAAAGACTATCACCTACAACGGAGCCCCCATAAGGATAACTTCTGACTTCTCAACAGAAACACTTGAGGCCAGAAGGGAATGGCAAGAAATATTCAAAGTAATGCAGAACAAGAACCTACAACCAAGACTACTTTATCCAGCAAGGCTATCATTTAAAATTGAAGGAGAAATAAAAAGCTTTACAGACAAAAAAAACCTCAAGGAATTCACTGCAACCAAACCAAGGCTGCAAGAAATGCTAAGGGACCTGTTGTAAACAGATCAAAGGAAAAAAAGAATACAACAAAAGAGGAATACAGTTTTAAAGAAAAAAAAATGGCAATAAACAATTACATATCAGTAATAATCTTAAATGTTAATGGATTAAATGATCCTATCAAGAGACATAGGGTACCTGCGTGGATAAGAAAACAGGACCCATACATATGCTGTCTACAAGAGACACACCTTAAATCAAAAGATGCACACAGACTGAAGATAAAAGGATGGAAAAAAATATTTCATGCAAATGGAAATGAAAAAAAAGCTGGGGTAGCAATACTTATATCAGACAAAATGGACTTTAAAACAAAGACCATAGTTAGAGATAAAGAAGGTCACTACATAATGATAAAGGGAGCAATCCAAAAGAAAGATATAACCATTATAAATATCTACGCATGTAATATAGGAGAACCTAAATATATAAAGCAGACTTTGATGGACTTAAAGGGCGAGATCAACAGCAATACTATAATAGTAGGGGATTTCAATACCCCATTAACATCATTAGATAGATCCTCAAGAAAGAAAATTAACAAAGAAAGAGCAGATTTCAAGGACATCTTAGATCAACTCGATTTAATAGATATCTTCAGAACCTTTCACCCTAAAACAGCAGAATGTACATTCTTTTCAAGCGCTCATGGTACATTCTCTAGAATAGACCACATGTTAGGGCTCAAAAGCGGTCTCAACAAATTTAAGAAGATTGAAATCATATCGAGCACTTTCTCTGATCACAATGGCATTATAGAAATCAACCACAATAGAAAAACTGAAAAACATTCAAACACTTGGAAACTAAATAGCATGTTATTAAATAACGAATGGGTTAACATTGAGATCAAAGAAGAAATTTAAAAATTCCTAGAAACAAACAATAATGAGCATACATCAACTCAAAATTTATGGGACACAGCTAAAGCAGTCCTGAGAGGGAAGTTTATAGCATTACAGACATACCTCAAGAAGCTAGAAAAAGCTCAAATAAACAACTTAACCCTGCATCTAAAAGAACTAGAAAAAGAACAGCAAGTAAAGCCCAGAGCTAGTAGAAGGAAGGAAATAATAAAGATCAGAGCAGAAATAAATGACATAGAGGCTAAAGAAACAATACAGAGGATCAATGAAACCAGGAGCTGGTTCTTTGAAAAAGTAAACAAGATCGATGAACCTTTAATGAGACTCATCAAGAAAAAAAGAGAGAGGACTCAAATAAATAAAATTAGAAACAAGAGTGGAGAAATAACAAGTGACACAACAGAAATACAAAATATTGTAAGAAAATACTATGAAGAACTGTACGCCAAAAAACTAGACAACCTAGATGAAATGGACAAATTCCTTGAATCATATAATCTTCCAAAAATCAATCTGGAAGAATCAGAAAACCTAAACAGACCAATTACAACAAATGAGATTGAAACAGCTATCAAAAAACTCCCAAAAAAAGAAAAGTCCTGGGCCTGATGGCTTCACAAGTGAATTCTACCAAATATTCAAAAAAAAACTAACTCCTATCCTTCTCAAGCTATTTCAAAAAATTCAAGAGGAAGGAAGACTTCCCAAACTCCTTTTATGAGGCGAGCATAATTCTGATTCCAAAACCAGGCAAAGACAACACAAAAAAAGAAAATTATAGGCCAATATCCCTGATGAACTTAGATGCAAAAATCCTCAACAAAATATTAGCAAACCAGATCCAGCAATATATGAAAAAAATCATACACCATGATCAAGTGGGATTTATTCTGGGGAGGCAAGGCTGGTAAGGTATTCGCAAATCAATCAATGTGATTCATCACATAAACAAAAGAAAGGAGAAAAACCACATGATAATTTCAATAGATGCAGAAAAAGCATTTGATAAAATCCAGCACCCATTCATGATCAAAACTCTCAGCAAAGTGGGAATACAGGGATCATACCTCAACATGATAAAAGGCCATCTATGAGAAACCCACAGCCAACATCATACTCAATGGGCAAAAATTAAAAGCAATCCCCTTAAGATTAGGAACAAGGCAGGGGTGCCCCCTTTCACCACTCTTATTCAACATAGTTCTGGAAGTCCTAGCCATAGCAATCAGACAAGAAAAAGAAATAAAAGGCATCCAAATTGGAAAAGAAGAAGTAAAACTATCATTACTTGCAGATGATATGATATTGTACATAGAAAACCCTAAAGTCTCAGTCAAAAACTACTAGACTTGATAAATTAATTCAGCAATGTGGCAGGATATAAAATCAATACTCAGAAATCAGAGGCATTTTTATACACTAATAATGAACTGTCAGAAAGAGAAATCAAGGAATCAATCCCCTTTACCATTGCAACCAAAAAAATAAAGTACCTAGGAATAAATTTAACCAAGGAGATTAAAGACTTGTACTCAGAAAATTATAAAACATTGATAAAAGAAATCAGGGAAGATACGAATAAGTGGAGGCATATACCGTGCTCATGGTTAGGAAGAATAAACATCATCAAAATGTCTATATTACACAAAGCAATTTATAAATTCAATGCAATACCAATTAAAATACCAATGACTTACTTCAAAGATATAGAACACATATTCCAAAAATTTATATGGAACCAAAAGAGAATACGAATAGCCTCAGCAATCTTGAAAAGGAAGAATAAAGCAGGAGGGATCACACTTCCAGATATCAAGTTATATTATAAGGCCATTGTACTCAAAACAGCATGGTACTGGCATAAGAACAGGCACATAGATCAATGGAACAGAACAGAGAACCCAGAAATAAACCCACAGCTCTATGGACAACTGATATTTGACAAAGGAGGTAAGGAAATACAATGGAGTAAAGATAGCCTCTTCAACAAATGGTGTTGGGAAAATTGGACAACTACCTGCAAAAAACTGAAACTAGACCACCAACTTATACCACTCACAAAAATAAACTCAAAATGGATAAAAGACTTAAATGTAAGCCATGAAACCATAAGCATCTTAGAAGAAAACATAGGCAGTAATCTCTCTGACATCTCTCGCAGCAATATATTTGCTGATTTGTCTCCACAGGCAAGTGAAATAAAAGACAGGATAAACAAATGGGACTTTATCAAACTAAAAAGCTTCTGCACAGCTAAAGACAATAAGAACAGAATAAAAAGACAAACTACACAATGGGAGAATATATTTGACATTGCATCTGATAAAGGGTTAATAACCAAAATTTATAAAGAACTTGTAAAACTTAATACCAGAAAGACAAACAATCCAATCCAAAAATGGGCAAAAGAAATGAATAAACACTTCTCCAAAGAGGACACACAGATGGCCAAAAGGCATATGAAAAAATGTTCATCACTAATGGTTAGAGAAATGCAAATTAAAACCACAATGAGATATCATCTTACACCAGTCAGAATGGCACTCATCAATAAAATAACACAGAATAAGTGCTGGCGAGGATGTGGAGAAAAGGGAACCCTCCTACACTGCTGGTGGGAATGCAGACTGGTGCAGCCACTGTGGAAAACAGTATGGAGATTCCTCAAGAAATTAAAAATTGAACTGCCTTTTGACCCAGCTATACCGCTGTTAGGAATATACCCCAAGAACACCATAGCACTGTTTGAAAAGAAGAAATGCACCCCCATGTTGATGGTAGCATTGTTCACAATAGCAAAGATCTGGAAACAGCCCAAGTGTCCATCAGAGGACGAATGGATTAAAAAGCTTTGGTATATATATACTATGGAATACTACTCAGCCATAAGAAATGATGACATAGGATCTTTTACAACAACATGGATGGGCCTTGATAACATACTGAGCAAAAGAAGTAAATCAGAAAAAACTAAGAACTATATGATTCCATACATAGGTGGGACATAAAGATGAGACTCAAAGACATGGACAACAGGGTTGGGGTTACAGGGTGGGGGGAGGAGAGGGAGGGGGTTGGGGGAGGGGAGGGGGACAAAGATCATGGCTTTTCGGCATTGGCCATATTCCCCCTTTAATCTATAGGCAGACAGCAAATATTTACTTATGGTGTTTCCACTATAAAGACTGCTGTCCTAGGGAAAAATGCTGATGAACTATTTCAGCAGTTCCTGCTTCTTCAAAGACTTATATGTCAACATAAAGCTCCATGTTTCATAGGACATACTCAAGCTCACTCCATGCTCCCTGGAGCTTTAACACAAAGGAATATCCTTTTTTTTTTTACTCTTGTCTTTTCTTTTTTTTTGTTTGTTTTTTTGTAGTATTTTTTCTTTTATTTATTTATTTTTTGTATTTTTCTGAAGATGGAAATGGGGAGGCAGTCAGACAGACTCCCACATGCGCCTGACCGGGATCCACCTGGCATGCTTACCAGGGGGGAATGCTCTGCCCATCTGGGGTGTTGCTCTGTTGCAACCAGAGCCATTCTAACAACTGAGGCAGAGGCCATGGGGCCATCCTTAGTGCCCGGGGTGGCTTTGCTCTGGTGGAGCCTTGGCTGTGGGAGGGGAGGAGAGAGACGGAGAGGAGAGAGAGGGGGAGGGGTGGAGAAGTAGATGGGCGCTTCTCCTGTGTGCTCTGGCCCAGGAATCCTGCACACCAGGCCAATGCTCTACCACTGAGCCAACCGGCCAGGGCTTAGGAATGCCCTTGTTGATCAAGCTACCCAAAAGAAAATTATATGGAGCAACCATGACAGACTGAGCAAGTCAGTCTCATACTATTCGTCACCAGAACACTGCAGCCCGGTGTAAACAGTCTCAACTTTCTCAGGAAGCAGCACGGCAGATTGGGAAATCCTGTCCAAGGGGTCCTATACTGCCCCCTCATTTGGAGTTAACCCTCAAGGACCCCTACCAGGACAACTTTGGCAGATGGATGTTACTCATATACCTTCATTTGGCAAACAGTCGTATGTCCACATTACAGTGGCTTCATATTCCGAATCTATAGTAACCTCTGTCAGAACAGGAGAGGCTGCTAAGCATGCTATAGCTCATGGTCTGTATGCATTGTTCTATTATTGAATTTCCTAAACTGGCTTAACTGAAAATGCTCCTGCATATGGAGCAAAAGCATTTACTGTATTTTGTCATGCTTACAATCTTTAAAGTTAAGGTATTATTAAAGTGTACTCAGCAAACATTTTAAGGTCAATTTAAAAAAAAAAACAATTTAAAAGGGGCTAGTCATATCCTGGAACTCCTACGGGTCTACCATATCATGCTCCAGATATATGGAAAAGATTTATATAGGCGGATGGGGATCCTCAAACCCCTCAGCGAGATCTTCTGAGCATGGCTTTTAAGATACCTAGAGGCAGAAAAAGCCCAGTGGAGATCAGGGGAACTACCAGCTTTTAGGATATGCCCTTAAAGGCTCCAACGCCCCAAAGGGGTCTCCTAGGATGCCATCTGGGTCCTGCTTCAATAGTGGAAAGGAAGGTCATTGAGCTAAAGCCTGCCAGGCTTACATGCCTCTACTGTGAGGAAACAGGGACACTGGAAGGTAGGCTTCCCCCTCACTCCTCTAAGGGAGGGTTCAGTCTCTTCCAGTTCTGCTCCAGCCACCTATGACCTAACCCTGCCCAGAAAGCTGGGGTTTGCCACTGAAGGCTGAAGGTGCCCAGGGCCATCGGCCCCATCTACAACACTGTGGACGAGCCCAGGGTATTTCTTCCAAGAAACAGGTAAACTGATCTCATTTGCACAAGGGCCACTTAACTATGTTTTGCCTGAATAGTCAGGTTTTTTATTCTTCCCTCAAAGATCTCTGTTGTGGGTGTTGATAGGCCTATGTTCTGCTGCTTTGCTTAATATATAGTGTTTCCTTTATCCCTCCTATCTCAATGCCCCACTCATATTTCAGGCTGGGACCTACTCCTAATTTAGAGCTCTCTTTCCCCCTTTTGCCAACTTCTATTATGAATCTACCTTTGTCACCCAGCTTAGTGTATCCCAAGGTTCTCTTTACCATGCCACAGTCACAGAGCTCCAGGGAAAAGCTACCTGGTCTCATCTCTCCAGGCAGAGGAGAACAGAAGCTCCATATTCACGCATGCTGCAAATGGCTTTTCCAGTCTACCTGAATCATTACCAGCTAGAAGCAGCGGTCACTAGGACTTGGACATGAGCTGCAAAGTATAGAATGGTGACAACAATTCCAGTGCCATGCGGACTTTTCCTGGATGTGGACTTTTCCTGGACTCCTGCTCCCTGTGACAGATCCTAACAGACTGAACTGTGGTTGAGTTGCATTTTTCAGGGATTTGACATGGTGATGGGGCCAACTTGGACTTGGTGAACATGTTAAGGACACTACTCTTTTATGGATTCTTGCTGTATGGGCCAAGAGTTTGCTTAAAGGCTTTTAATCACTGTAAAAAAAAATAGAAGGCTGGATAAAGAAGATGGGGCACATATACACCATGGTATACTAGTCAGCTAGAAGAAAGGATGACATCGGATCACTTACAGCAGATTGGTGGAATCTTGATACCATTATGCAGAGTGAAATAAGCGAATCAGAAAAAAACAAGAACTGCAGGATTCCATACATTGGGGGGACATAAAAGTGAGACTAAGAGACATGGATAGGAGTTACAGGGGGTGGGGGGAGGGACGGAAGGAGTGGGGAGGGGGAGGGGTACAAAGAGAACTGGATAGAGGGTGACAGAGGATGATCTCTCTTTGGGTGATGGGTATGCAACAGAACTAAATGACAAAATAACCTGGAAATGTTTTCTTTGAATATATGTACCCTGATTTATTGATGTCACCCCATTTAAATAAAAATTTATTTATAAAAAAAATAAAACAAAAAAGAACAGAAAATGGCAGAGTGAACACTTTTCCTCCTCTTAGTACAACACTTGAATCAGATATCTTAAGAGGCTAAAAATCTGATCAGTGTGACAGTAAAATAGAATTTTATGAAGCTATAACAAAGATATTTGAAATATGGCTTTCATTCACTATCTTTTTTTTTTTTTACAGAGATAGAGAGAGTCAGAGAGAGGAATAGACAGGGACAGACAGACAGGAATGGAGAGAGATGAGAAGCATCAATCATTAGTTTTTGTTGCAACACCTTAGTTGTTCATTGATCCCCCTCTCATATGTGCCTTGACCGTGGGACTACAGCAGACCGAGTAACCCCTTGCTCAATCCAGCGACCTTGGGTCCAACCTAGTGAACTTGGCTCAAACCAGATGAGCCTGTGCTCAAGCTGACGACCTTGGGGTCTCAAACCTGGGTCCTCCGCATCCCAGTCCGACACTCTATCCACTGCGCCACCGCCTGGTCAGGCTCATTCACTATCTTTAATGGTGAACTTTGCCTTAAATTGTTTAATTATGTCTTGGAATATTAGCCAAAATTAGTAGGACATATATTGAATTTATAAATAAATGAATCAGCATATGTATATTAGTGCTTTAGTAAATAAACATCAGGTTAAAAAAAAAAGACTGGAGACTACTACCTTAGAGATTAACAGACAGCTAAACAACTTTCTATGAGTGTTTACAGACTTACACTCCAAATTGTTTATAGTGGTTATTTCCTGGGAGATGAGATTGTGCACACAAAACAGTTTGCATAAAATATCCACTTATTACCTATAGATTTGAATAATGTTGGAATTTACCAAACTGCCATGAAACACTTTATAAGGAAAAAATTTTTTTTTCTTAAGTGAGAAGTTGGGAGGCAGAGAGACAGACTTCTGCATGCGCCCTAACTGGGATCTTCCTAACAAGCTCACTATGAGCCAATGCTCTATCTGGGGCCATTGCTCCATTGCTCAACAACCAAACTATAGTATTTAGTGCCTGAGGTGAGGTCATAGAGCCATCCTCAGCGCCTGGGGCCAACTTGCTCCAATGAGCCATGGCTGTGGGAGGAGAATAGAAAAATAGAGAAAGAGAGAGAGAGAGAGAGAGAGAAGGGAGAGGGGGAGGGGTGGAGAAGCAGATGGTCGCTTCTCCTCTGTGCCTTGACCCAGAATCAAACTGGGACATCCACACACTGGGCCAATGCTCTACCACTGAGCCAACTGGCCAAGGACATTATAAGGAAAATTTAAAGAACAAAATTTATTTCTATATCTCTACTAACACTCCCAAAGTGACTGACTTCTTAGCATGGCATTTAGGGTCTTCCATGATGTTTGTAATCCTCTTCTCCATCTCTCAAAACCATCTCTCAAAATGTACCCTATTGTTTTGCCTTTCAGAAATGTCTTCTCACTGGTGTTTCTATTGGACTGTCCCACTCAGTTCAGTCTTTGGCCATTACATCAGGCATGTGACTCAAACTGAGCCAATCATAAAGAGGTTTCTTTTTCTCACTGTAACACATCCTACCAATCATCTGAGGCTCAAATGTTTTGTCCTGACAGACCCCATTTCTCTACACACTCAGGACTTTAGATATATCTACTATATCTTTTTAACATATTTTAGTTATGGATAGGGCTGCCACATGTGATTGCCAAGTTGTGCAATGCACACAGATGCCTAGCTAAGAGTGAGTGGAGGCTCAAGTCCAGCCCAAACACTGCTCACTTAAGCTATAAACCCTGGAGTATTTTTCCCAATTCACACATTGGATAGCACAGTCTTAACTATATCGTAAGCTCCCTAAGAGTAGAGAACATACTTGTTCATCATCAGGCACAGTTCCTGGCAACATGCCTTGTTAGAAGACTCTCAATAAATTTCTGTTGAATTGAATTTCAGAGTACATTTTTCAGACAAAAAATTCTTACATGCTTCATCATTTAAATCTTATTTCAGTTACCAGGAAATCAATGATCACACTGACTTTATACTCTCTTAAACATCATTCACAATGTCAAACACCTTAGGGCAGTGGTTCTCAAAGTGTGTACCAGGGCACACTGGTGTGCCCTATAAGATTTCCAGGTGCACCCTATGGTATTCCAGAGAAATATGTGCTTGTTGGGGACCAAAAAACCAACAGGGTTTTTGGAGTTTAGATTTTGGGGGACAGAGGTGTGGGGAATTGGCTCTAAACTGACAGTCTGCCCAACCCCCCACTTCACTTGTCTGATTAGGTTGCAAAAGGCTGTTAAACTGTGGTGCTGGATTGTTTACACTACACTACCCCTCCCCCCCTCCGTGTTCCCTGGAAAGACTGGAGGCAAGTTTCTTCTATTGTTTGGAGTAAAGTTAAGATGATATGTATGGTGGGGGTTTTGGGTTGATAATTAAACATAAGGAATTGTCTCTTGAAGCCTTTTGGATTTCTATAAAAGAAGAATATGTGGCAATATCTAAAAAAGCTTTAAACATTTTACTACAATTTTCAACATCCTATTTATGTGAATTAGGATTTTCTACCCTCAACACAATTAAGAATAAAAAGAGAAGAATTCTTCAATGTATTGATGAGGATATGAGAGTTTGCCTTTCAAAGATATGCTCCAACATTGAAGAAATCGCTAGGCTCATGTTTCTCATAAACACAAGAATGAAAAAACTTAACACATTCATGCTGGGACCTGCCAAATTTACTAAATCTTACTAAGAATGTATCTATATATAAAAAGATAACTATGTTTTCATTTTTATTTACAAATTCCAAAAAGCATAACTCAAAAAATGTAACATAAAAATATTTTTTAATGTCAGAATAAACAATTTTGTCATATTTATTTCATTTAATTATCATAAAAGCATGCTTGGACTTTATATATCTTTTCTTTAATATTTGACTTAATTATTATAACATATTTCTCAGAAATTTGTATATAGTGTGCCTACAATTATTTGCAGGATTTTAAATGCACCTCGACTTCAAAAAGTTTGAAAACCTTAGGGGTATTTAGTGGAGATTAATTTATTATGATAAATGACCCTTGCTCATTTTCTATTCTTTCCACCATATCTATTTCTTATCTATCTTATGATCTACTTTCTAAGTTTTATTTGTTATATTTTAGCTTCCAAAGAACCTTGTAAAACTGTAGGACTCACACACCATACATTTTAAAATTTTTTGTAGTTAAATTAATAAGACATTAAATCTGGCTAGGAATTTATGATTCCTCATAAACAACTGTGCCAAATACACAGCAGGAATCCAATAAATGTTGATTACTGACAAAAATTGTGATGAGGATTGGGGTTCAACAGATATATTCTGACTACAATGAGTAAATGAGATAATAATGGAAGCTTCTGCATTTTTTGTAAAGCAAGAAAAAAGGATCTAATTATCTGTGCATGTAGAAAATTCTATCAACAACTAACATGTCAATTTGATTTATTTGATTTTTTTCTTCTAGAGGACTGATGTAAACTAATGAGAAAATAGCCTGACCAGGCAGTGGCGCAGTGGATAGAGCGTCAAACTGGGATGCAGAGGACCCAGGTTCGAGACCCCGAGGTGCCAGCTTGAACGTGGGCTCATCTGGTTTGAGCAAAAGCTCACCAACTTGGACCTAAGGTTGCTGGCTCGAGCAAGGGGTTACTCGGTCTGCTGAAGGCCCACGGTCAAGGCACATATGAGAAAGCAATCAATGAACAACTATGTGTCACAATGAGCAACGAAAAACTAATGATTGATGCTTCTCATCTCTCCATTCCTGTCTGTCTGTCTCTGTCTATCCCTCTCTTTGATTCTCTCTCTGTCTCTGTTAAAAAAAAAAAACTAATGAGAAAATATTCCTTTACTCACTTGTCCTAGTCTAGAAAAGGTTTTAATAAACAAATTTTGATGATAATATGCTAAAGAAACTTCTTGCTGTATACAGAGAAAAGACAATGAAGAGGAAGAGAGAAATAACAACTACTATTTATCTTTTCAAAGAAATGTTCACTTTTAGGATACAGATTGTTATTCTTCCAGAAAAGAACAACTATAAGGATTAAATAACTAAATATCTAAAAAGTGATAAAGAAGTGGGATGTTTAGTCTAGTGAAAATCATCAAATAATTTAAAGACTATTTGGAATGCTTAAAATGTAAGGAATCAAGCAGCAAGTCATGTGCGGAAATTTTAAAAGAAAGGCCCAGAGACTTTGAATCACCCAGCTTTGTTAAAAATTAAAAGTGATTAGTCACTGCTTTCTTCCACTGAAAAAAAATTATACTTATCACATAAGAATCAAGGAAACTAAAATATATTTTATGGAAATTTATTCTCTATATAAAATATATTCTACAGCATTTATATTATATATGATTTACCTATGATGAAAGACTTTGGAGTCATAGTGCTTGGGTTTGAATCCTAGCTCCACCATTTATTAGCTTTGTGATCCTGGTAAGTTACTTCTTTATTCCTGCTTCTTTTTCTATAAAATGTGGATAACGATTATATCCAAGTCAGAATGTTGTTGTGAGAAGTAATAAGATACTATACGTAAAGTATTTAACACAGGACCTGGACCTGGAATACTCAATAAAAATTTGTAATTGTTATTAGAGATATAATAGAGAACTTATGAATCAAAGCAGAAAATAAAAGACTATAAAGGTTTTCAAATATTGAACATCTACAATGTGTCAGTCATTGCGTTAATTGATGTTCATATCTTATTTTTTAAATTAGTTGATTTAAAATTAGTATATGAGACACACATGCCCTCTGGTAAAAGAATCAAAAGAATACAGCATAGTTTAAGGTCTAAGTGAAAAATAAAAGATAAAAAAAAGAAAAGATCAAAAGAAAAATAAAAGATCCCAGCTAACATTAACACTGACACTGACAACCTCTATGCTGGGGTCTCTAAGGAGATGACCACCATAAACTCTCTTTTTTGGTGGTATAAGATCATATGCTGCTGGAGATTTCTATGTCCATAATAGAATTTACACATAGAACTCTCATCCTTTAGTACACAAATGCTATTTACCCTGCACTGGCTTCTTTTCATTTATTATGTCTTGGTTTTCTTTCTATATCACTTTTTCATTTTGGAACATTTTGGACTTTCAGAAAGTTGTAATAAGAAGTTACCTGAAATGTGTAATATAAACATATTATATCACCAAAGTACATTTGTCAAAATAAGTAATTAATGTTGGCACAATAATATTAACTAAACTCTGAACTTTATTCATGTTTCACTAGTTTTTCAGCTAGTGTCTTTTTTCTGTTCCTTCCAGAATCCAAGCCAGCATTCCATACTGCATTTAGTCCATGTCAGTTTTTATGTTTCCACTTCACTCTACTTTAACAACTGCATAGTATTAGATAGTATGGGTATACGACAATTTACATAATTGTACTGATGTATTTTCATGTTGTTTCTGGTTTTTGGTTATTACAAACAATCCTGTAATGAACATTATTACATGTATTATCTTTATTTGTGCTTGTAGGATAACCTTAGAACTATTAGGTCAAAAGACGTGTACATTTTATATATACTATTGATATACATATTGCCATATTGTGAGTTTATACTAACTCACAAAATTTAAATGAGTTATTTCCCCATAAGCCTTACTAATCTGAGAGTGAAAATCGCATTTTGCTGTTTTGATTTGCCGTTCTGTGATGAAAAATAACATAGAGCATCTTTTCATGTATTTGTTGACAATTCATATTACATATTTTTATGAAGCACCAATTTATCTCCTTTAAGCTTTCTTCTATTGGTTGTTCATCTCTTTCTTATTGATTTATAAGAGCTCTTTTATATTCAGGAAATTAGCCATTTGTCATATTTGTTGCAAACATCCTGCTAACTGGTATTTTGTCTTTTGAGTCTGTTTATATTAATATTTTGCTACACACAAGTTAAAATTTTTGTTACAATCTTTTTCTCTGTACTCTGGTTTTGGTTCTTGTTCCATGACAATATTATTGCAAAATAGTCACCTTCGTATACATTATTTTTCATCCCCACAATTCTATAAAGTAATTAGTACAATGAACACTTGATATTCTCAAGAAATATTGAGATGTCCTCAAATGCCAAATTTATAAATACTACTCTATTGCAATGATCTTACGAAATCATTTAAAAACATTAACACTGTGACTCCAACTTTGTTTTATTGGATTGTTCCTTATTTTGGACCTTGAAATTTGAGTGTTTGCAGAACCCTAGAGAAAGCTAAGATAAATCATGGTCAATTTGTCTTTGGTTGTCCTACGGTCTGATATTTGTGTTTCCCCCTTCTATATGTTTGCCAAAGCAGTCTCTGTTGATGTGAGCTTCTTTTTATGCTATTGAACACAATCTATAAACCCTTTCTTTTATGAACTCCTTCAGCTCAGAAAGAGGCAAGCATACCTATAGTAATGAATTGTTTTTTCTTTTTTGTTTATGTCAATAGAAAAATGCTATGCCAGGTCCTTGAACCAATCTTTCTTTGTGGTCTTAACCCCTAAATTTGGATCCTACCTCTGTTATTATTAACTGTATGGCCTTCCTTGTATCAATCTCTTAAATTCATTAAGCTTCAGTTTTCTTATCTGTAAAATGAAGGTAATAGTGGGTTAAGAATTCCACTAATGTGCTCACTCTATTGCTTCATAAAAATATTTGTACATGTTCCTAAGTTTCTCCTGGATTACATTTTCTTGAGTATCATGTTTCCCATTTTTATATCTTTTAAATGTTTACTAGGTTTTCTCCTAAATTTATGACTTTTTTTGTAGTGGTGGAAGCCCTCGCTGAAATAGTTTCCCAAATTGATTTTTCTTCTTTTCTTATTGATGGTGTCATTACAAATATAAGCCATTGACTAATTTTACATTCTATTCTAACTTAAGAGCCTTGCTTGTGGCTAAGATCCATCACTTTATTAACTTCTTCAATCTCATTGCTAAGAGTTGAATTTCTTTTCAGCGTCATTTTCAAAAAAGAAAATATTTTTCAAGGAGATAATATGTAAGTGGAGAAGAGGAGGTACCAAAGAAACTCTATCAAAGTATAGCTGCTGGGTGATTAACAAGATTTATTCATTAGCTAAATGATTAGGGTTTTTTAAACAAATTTATTTAACAAATATTTTTTAAAACCTCCTATATGCCAGGAATTGTTAGGGCTGCATAGTGGAGCTCAGTCTAGTGCTAGGATAATTGTTGCCAGTATATATTGATTGTTTAGTGTATGCTAGGCAGTGTGCTACAGGCTTCAAAGGTTCTATATCAATTCCTCACGTGTAAGAAAGGGGTATTAATAGCAGCTAGGCATAGAGTTCTTGAAAGAATTGAATGAAATAACTGCAACTATTAAACTTCCAGGTTTTGTTTGGTGACATATGTGTGTGTGTATTTCTATTTATTTAACCATTCTTAACTGTTAAAGTTTGTGATTATTATTTTCTTTAATATTTAATATAAACTTATAAAGTGGATCTATTACCTTCATTTTACAGATAAGAAAACTGAAGCTTAATGAATTTAAGAGATTGATACAAGGAAGGCCATACAGTTAATAATAACAGAGGTAGGATCCAAATTTAGGTAACCAATTTTCAGCTTATTCTTTCAGCCACTCAGCTATACAGTCTCCTATATTCTGGCTAATGCATAAAATTTAAACTTACTCTTTAGCACAATTATAGAGGGCTACATACACATCATGGACTTTTCTGGTCAAAACTTCAAATGTTAAGTTGGTAAATGCCAAAGGTCTACTTTAAAACCCCCATTTTTTTTTTTTTTTTTTTTTGTATTTTTCTGAAGTTGGAAATGGGGAGGCAGTCAGACTTCCGCATGCGCCCAGCCAGGATCCAGCCGGCATGCCCACCAGGGGGCGATGCTCTGCCCATCCAGGGCATTGCTCTGTTGCAACCAGAGCCATTCTAGTGCCTGAGGCAGAGGCCATAGAGCCATCCCCAGCACCCAGGCCAGCTTTGCTCCAATGGAGCCTTGGCTGCAGGAGGGGAAGAGAGAGACAGAGAGGAAGGAGAGGGGGAGGGGTGGAGAAGCAGATGGGCACGCCTCCAGTGTGCCCCAGCCAGGAATCGAACCTGGGACTCCTGCACACCAGGCCGACACTCTACCACTGAGCCAACTGGCCAGGGCCATGACCCCCCATTTTTTAGTTGAGAAAAAAACAGGTTCAGTGAAGTTTTATATGGAAAAATGTCAGAGCTTGAATCTCAAAACAGGTTAGTCAGAGTCCAAAGCCACATCACACCTTATTAAAATATAGTCATGGTCAAAATTTCTATTCATATTAATGAAATACACTCAACATTATTACTAATAGTTACAGTTTTGGTGGTGAACACTATCCCTAGCTCTTTAAACTGTACACTATGACTTCGACTACATGGCTTTTTAAAAATAGTTGAAAATGTAGAAATATTTCAAAAGGGTCTTGATATATAAAATAAAAGAAAGTGCTTTTATTACCATGAATATTTTTAAATATACATTTTATTTTAGGTACTTTTTAGATTTGCAGAAAAGTTGCTAAGATAGAACAGAGTCTGCATTTACCCCTCCCAGGTTTCCCTATGTCGGCATCTTTGATGACCATTATTCAGTTGACAAAACTAAGAAGCTGACATTGAAATATTATTGGTAAGCAAATTATAGATTTTATTTGGATTTTTAGCAGTTTTTCCATTAATGTTCAATTTTTATTCCAGGATCCAATTTAGGGCACAACATAGCATTTAATCATCATGTTTCTCTAGTCTCCTCTGGTCTGTGACACTGTGACAATTTCTCTCTTTCATTGTTTTTCTTGAGCTTAACTATCTTGAGGGATAGTAGCCAGAATCCTATAGAACAGTGTTTCCCAACCTTTTTTGTGCCATGCCCCACCTTAACCTCTCTAAAATTTTTATGTCCCCCCCCTATGTAACATACATAATTTTTAACATTAAAAAATTGATTTGTTCACTTAATTAACATAAATGATAGGTTCTAGGAAGAAATCACTATGAAATTGTTAACAAAACACAGTAAGTAAAATTTCAAAACATATAATGAAAAACAGAAATTTAAATTCCAAATAATTTTAATACAGAATTTTCTATATTAATTTATTATTTTAATTTAGTGTGATCCTTGCGCTTGATGCTTGCTGCACAGAGATTTTATATTAGGTTCCAATTTGGTTAGCTTTAGTCTCAAGTCTCCATGTTGTGTTATATCCAGCCGATTTCTTTTTTTTTACCAGTAAATCATTTACAGCACTAAATCCACATTCAGCTAAAAATGAAGATGGAAACGGTAGCAATAGTTTTCTTGCACATTTGGTTGAATTTGGGTATTTGATTTCTGTTTCCTCACAAAGCCATGCCATCGCTCCTTTGATATTAAATAAAGCTTTAACTGACTCATCATTTTGCAATTCTGCGAGTTCTTCTTAATACTGCATATTTGATATATCAGACAAATCCACTAACATTGGCTGCATCATCCATGTTGGGAAATCAATTTGTTTTAAATCAGAAAATCTTTCTTTTAAATCAGCCAATAGAATATTCAAATGATTGACAATAACAAGTAAAGCGGTATCAGTTACTTCACATTTTTGGAGCCAATGAAACTGTTTAAAGTTTTTGTTGTTAATATGTTTCTGTCATAACTCAATATTGGTAATGAAACCAAATATCTTTGCTTTTGCATCGACAAGAGTTTTATTTGTTCCTTGAAGTTGCTTATTTAATATATTTAGTTTTTCAAAGATATCGGCTAAATAACTCACAAATGCTTTATCATTTATTGTTAACAGATACTTCATTTCAGGTTTGTCGCTTAAAAAATCACTAAGAGTATCGAACAGTTCCATAAATCTTTTCAAACAGTTTCCTTTAGATAGCCATCTTACTTCAGTATGAAGTAAAAGTCTCACATGGTCTTCATTTTGTTCTTCACAAAATAGCTTGAAAAGACACTCACATTTGGCACTAGCTTTAATAGCATTAACACACTTTATTACTGTATGTAATACTTCATTCAGAACAGACGAGATGTTTTTAGCTACCAAGTTTTCCCTATGAATAACACAATGCACAAGAATCATTTCTGGATTTGCATCTTTCATCAATTTTAAGCAGCCATTTTTCTTGCCCATCATATTGGGAGCACCATCTGCAGCACAAGATGTTATATTTTTCATTGGTATATCATTGACATCTAAGTAGTTTTTTAGCTTATTATATATATCTTTGGAGGTAGTGGTGCTTTCTAATCTTTTACAGAACAACATTTCTTCAGCAAAATGTCCTTTATCAATATATCTTATGTAAGTTATCAATACTGCCTCACTGTCTCTCAAAATTGATTCATCCATTTGCAAGGAGAATTTTCTTGTTTTCAGCTTTTCAATAAGTTGTTTTTCAATATCCTCACTCATTTCGTCTATTCTTCTGCTAACAGAATTGTTACTGAGTGGCATAGCTTTTACATCTTTGTCATCTTTTTCAAGAACCGTTTTAAGAAATGCTGATATTGACGGTTTTATTAAATTCTCTCCTATAGTGTGATTTTCTCCAGTTTTAGCAATGAATAAAGAAATTTGATAACTAGCCTCAAGAACATGATTATTAGTTGAAGTGTGAGCAGTAAATAGAGACTTTAATGTTGTTCTTTTTTCAAAATTTTTCTTTAAAGTTTTAAAGTAACTCAAATCTGAATTAATATGAGCACTATGTTTCACCTTCAAATGCGCCTCAAGATGACCTCGTTTCATTGATTCGTTGGTCAAGCATCGCTGGCATAAAAGACAAAAAGGAATCCGCTCATCATGAACAGCAGGTATGAACCCAAATTTTAAATATTCCTCCGAATATTGACGAGTTTTTTTCTTGCTTTCACCACTCATTTTACTATGGGCTATAATAAAAATAAGATCAATTAAAAACTAATATTAAAATATGTGTTAAAATATATTCAATGTGATATAGAGTAAACGTATACTAAAAATTCTGCTCCGTGGTGAACCCAGGACGAAGTTTACTTGACGATGCCAATCACCCTGTTGATATTTTGGTCTTGTCAAACAAAATTATACTTAATAATTATTACCCGCAAATATTTAAGAATTGCATTTTTTGTTAAATTTGGCACCGATATCTAGCATTGCATTTAAATGGCCCGGGGCGAAAGAGTTAAAGTTGTATCAAGTCCATTTTCAAATTGCCCCCCTTAACTATCGAATTGCCCCCCTGTGGGGCATGGGCCCCATGTTGGGAAACACTACTATAGAATGTCCCCCAATCTGGTTTTGTGTGATATCTCTTTCATGTTGTGACTGGAATTATGTTATGAACATTTTAAAGTGAAGAGAAAAAGAAAAATGATCCAAAAAAGTTATAAGGAAAAGCAACAAGCCTCTGACTTAGACCTGTGCTGGCATATTAAAAATGTGAATCTCATCTTATGTTCAACAAAAATTTATTAAGCACCTACTATAATATGTGCCAGGCACTGTTCTAGGCACTGAGGGTGCACATTAAGAACAACCAGTCTAGATTGAATGGTCATGAAAGTCCTTTTTGAAGCAATAACATTTGAGAGGCACAAATGACAAGATATAAATAGATAAGAGCAAAGATTTGGGGGAAGAACATTCAGGGAAAGGGAATTTTGCAAAGGCTTTGTAGCAGATATAAACTTGATGTATTTAAAAATCGTCAATTAAGACAGAGTGGCTGGGTCATTGTTGTAAGAGTGGTGGATGATGGCCCTGGCTGGTTGGCTCAGTGGTAGAGCATTGGCCTGGCGTGCAGGAGTCCTGGGTTTGATTCCCGGCCAGGGAGAAGCACCCATCTGCTTCTCCACCCCTCTCCCTCTCCTTCCTCTGTCTCTCTCATCCCCTCCCGCAACCAAGGCTCCATTGGAGCAAAGTTGGCCCGGGCACTGAGGATGGCTCTGTGGCCTCTGCCTCAGGTGCTAGAATGGCTCTGGTTGCAACAGAGCAACGCCCCAAATGGGCAGAGCATCGCCCCCTGGTGGGCATGCCGGGTGGATCCCGGTCGGGCGCATGCGGGAGTCTGTCTGACTGCCTCCCCGTTTCCAGCTTCAGAAAGATAGAAAAAAAAAAAAGAGTGGTGGATGAGATCAGCAAGGCAGAGGGGCTAGATTACATTGGATTTTACAGGCCATAGCTAGAAACATGGGCTTTAAGCTGAGTGGGATGGGAACTCTCCAAAAAGGGTCTTGATATATAAAATGAAAAAGTGTTTTTATCACCATGAATATTTTTAAATATACATTTTATTTTAGGTACATTTTATATTTTCAGAAAAGTTGCTAAGATAGAACAGAGTCCACATTTACCCCTCCCAGGTTTCCCTATGGTCGGCATCTTTTATGACCATTTACAGTTGACAAAACTAAGAAGCGAACATTGAAACATTATTAGTAAGCAAATTACAGATTTTATTTGGATTTTACCAGTTTTTCCATTAGGTTTGAACCAGAGAAGCATATAATCTGATATATACTGCTCACAAAAATTAGGGGGGTATATTTTATCGCTTCATATTCATTTGGAAATATCTCCTAATTTTTGTGAGCAGTATATTTTTAAAAGATGCCGTGTGGAGTATGTGTTGTTGGCAGATACTAGTGGAAGCCAGGAATCCAGTTAACAGACAATTACAATAGTCCAGGCAAGAACTGATGGTGATTGGAATGGGATGGGCAGCAATGGACATAAAGAGAAGTGGTTGGACTGGGATATATTTCAGAGGAGGAAGTAACAGCACTTACTGACAAACTGAATATAAGATGAAGATTCTCAACTTTTTGGCTTGATAAACTGAATTGACAGTGCAATCTATTGAGGTGGGGAGAACTGACAGCATATGTTGCAGGAGGAGGGTGGGGGAGGCTTAGAAATCAGATGTTTTGCACAGGTCAGTTTAAAATTGAGACATTTAAAGTCATCAAAAAGGTAGATGAATGTATGAGTTTGGAGCTCATGGAGGAGATCAAGGCTGGAGTCAAAATCCATCTATAAAATAAACACACATATATGTAATTTCAGTAACTTCATTTACTAGGAAGAGTAGCCGTACACCTCTATTTGTTCATTTATTTATTAGTCAATTAATGCATTTATATTCTTATTCCAGAAATATTTATTGTATACCCATCAACCCATCAGGCCCTTGTATAGTCATGCCAATGGCCTCTAAAGAGAAGAGTGTGTAACCAAAGAAGGCAAGTCATGGGAAGAAAATATTAGACAAAAAAAATTAAGTCTTACAAATATTTAATATATAGATTTACACTGGCATCTCACTTTTAATAAATTAAAAGTGTGAGTTATGCAATTTGGAGAATAATTCAAGGATTTATTTTTTTTTTCAATATTTTGTGATTTATTCTAGTTTATGTGTTCTGTGCTAAGTAGATTTACCAGGTACATTATTATTTCATTGAATTAACACCCACTAAAAATGAAAATGGCTAGAAAAGATTTCTGGAAAGAAAACGTAAGTTGAAATCAATAATACTAACATATGCACAAAGACAAAAGTAGAGATGACATGTTTACTTTTAGCATGAGCTCAGTAGAAGTCATCTTATTAAATAGTAGGGAAAACATTTTGAAATCAGAGATTTGGAAAGATTTCCATTACATTTTCATGCAAAAAATAAATGTATGTATGTTACCTAAGGGTAGTATTACTGTGAGGGAAGTGAGGCATTCACTTTGGTTGCACAATATAAGGAAGTCCTTAAAACAGTAATTAAGATATTTATCTTAATGGAACATTTTAAAAAGCCAAAATTAATGCAAAAAATCTGTGATGAACAAAATATCAAAATTTTAAATAAAGACAAGGTTAGTACCTTTAAAAAAACTTACATATGTACATTAACACCTGAAGACAAAATTTTCTAACCTACTTAAAAATCCTCCAAGAAATGATTCCAGAGAATTTTGAACCTTTTTGTTAAAAATACCAAAAATGCAACATCTTCTGGCTGACTACAGGGAAAATAGAAAGTTACTAGTTGAACTTTGTAAAGCCAGGAGCCAAGGCCACCATCAGAGCTGCCTGGCCCATGAAGGTTCACATTAGATTCGGACAGACAGTAATAAAACAACGGAGCCAAGAACTGGTGGGCCATCATCTTTAATTCAGGCTTGCACCCGCTGGGCAAGAAATAATGTTGGTCAAATAAGTTTTTAATATGATGTATATGTTTGCTCGCTTATACTTTGCATTGGGTGTGGGAGACAGGCTGTAAGCAGGCAGGGTGGTTATAGCCTAAGGCTTAGTTTTAAGACTAAGCTTTCCCCCACACCCTTGACTGTTGCATGATGTGGGGTGGTGCACTCTCATGAGGAATCCCATTACGCCTCAGATAAGTGACTTTGTATCAGAGACCTCCTTGTTTGTATATTGGATTAAAGGTTTTGGTTTCTACACTGTAAAGTGGGGCAGACCGGGAGCTTGCTCTCTCTGTTCCTGAGATTAGCATTAGAGAGGATAGCAGAAAAATGCCACATGGAGGAGACCAGGAGAAGCAGCCAAGATGGTGGAGTGCTGAAGGAGAAGCCAGTCTGTGCAGAGTTTGTGCAGGGAGAAGGATATGGGGAACAGAGGTGAATAAGTCTGGTGAGCTAGAAACATTTGATTCTAGGAAACTCGGATAACTCAGTAGCTTTGTGAGAAAGAGTGGGTTTTGGAGCTCAGTGTGTGTTTTTACTTGCCCGCCGGGTGCAAGCTAGGATTAAAGATAATGGCCCACCAGTTCTTGGCTCCGTTGTTTCATTACCGTCTGTCCGAATCAGATACGAACCTGCCCGTGCCATGCGGCTGTGATGGTGGCTGTGGCTACTGGCTTTACAAATACATACAATGGGAAAACATTTCCTTTTCCATTCAGGGCTCCCAAAACCACTGACTTATCTGAGTTTCCTAAGATCAAAGGATTCTAGCTCACCAGACTTATTCACCTCTGTTCCCCATCTCCTTCCTTCTCCCTGCACAAACTCTGCACAAACTGGCTTCTTCCTCAGCACTCCACCATCTTGGCTGCTTCTCCTGGCCTCCTCCATGTGGCCTTTCTCTACTCTCCTCTCTAATGCTAATCTCAGGAACTGAGAGAGAGCAAGCTCCCAGTCTGCCCCACTTTATAGTGTAGAAACCAAAACCTTTAATCCAATATACAAACAAGAAAGTCTCTGATACAAAGTCACTTATCTGAGGCATAATGGGATTCCTCATGAGAATGCACCACCCACATCAAAAAGGGTGGGAAAGGCTTAGTCCCAATATAATCACGCCCGTCCCAAGCAAGAAGGGCAACCAATACCATTACCTGGGTGATGGGCTTCCACGTGGGCAGCGCCATCTTTAACAAAGTGAGCATAATATGTTTTACCTGCCCAACAAATTTCAACAAAGATTTTTCAAGGTTGGTGGATGGAAGTGATAAATATACAAACATATTAGTAAAAGCAGCCAAAGATATACTTCTTCCATAGGATCTGCATATCTTTGCGAGTTATCTTTTTTAGCCTATGACGGCCATTAAAACAAAGTACAGAAATAACCTGAAGGTTGCCCTGGCCGGTTGGCTCAGCGGTAAAGCGTCGGCCTGGTGTGTGGGGGACCCGGGTTGATTCCCGGACAGGGCACATAGGAGAGGCGCCCATTTGCTTCTCCACCCCCCACCCCCTCCTTCCTCTCTGTCTCTCTCTTCCCCTCCCGCAGCCAAGGCTCCATTGGAGCAAAGATGGCCCGGGCGCTGGGGATGGCTCCTTGGCCTCTGCCCCAGGCGCTAGAGTGGCTCTGGTCGCGGCAGAGCGACGCCCCGGAGGGGCAGAGCATCGCCCCCTGGTAGGCAGAGCGTTGCCCCTGGTGGGCGTGCCGGGTGGATCCCGGTCGGGCGCATGCGGGAGTCTGTCTGACTGTCTCCCCGTTTCCAGCTTCAGAAAGAAAAAAAAAAAAGAAATAACCTGAAGGTTGAATCAGAAATTTTAATAACCGTAAGGTATTCTTCCCCGCCGAGAAAGAAGGAAGGGGCTGGAGCCACGATGTGTGGAATAATAAAAGGCTTTATTGAGTACAGCGTGCATCCCGCCCGGCGAGGTTCCCTGGCCCCGAGAAAAGATGGAGGCCAGGGAAGTTGCAAGGTGTGACCCGTGTGATAGATATTTAAAGGGTCCCTGGGATGGTTGAGCTAATATGACGTGGCGAAATTTCACTGGCTGATGGAGGTGTTGCTCTTTTTCAAAGGGCTCTTGGGAAGTTTCTTTTGGCGCACTTGGTTGTGGGCAGTCCTAGCCAAAGTTTCCAGGAGGGCCTGAGTTTCCCATTATCCGCCAACCTTACATTCTGACCTTTCGTGTTAAATAGAATAGGGCGCCGTTTATTCGTCTGGTTACTTCCTGCTGATTAGGGGTTTCATGGGGAGGGGGAGATTGGCCGGTGGTGGCTTTGAGGGGTGTCAGGAGGAACATATGTTTGGCCATGACTGGAGAAACTTCGCGGATGCGGTCCTGTAAGGATTAAAAAAAAAAAAAAAGAGTAATAGGAGGATTTGCAGGGCTTAGCCTTTTGGTGAGCCAGAGATGGGTAGAGTCCAGTGGTTTCGACTGTCAGTGGTCCTGTATGGAGGCAAGCTTGAGGCAAAACTGCATGTTAGGAGTGGCGTAAAAGGGGAATGGAAGGGGTTACATCCATTCCCATAACTGAGACCTTCCTGTGAGGGAATTAGAGGTCCAGAGTGTGATGGCAAAACAGAGAAGGTAGCCCCCATGTCCACAAGAAATAAAATGGACTTACTCACTAGTTGCAGCATACCCTGGGTTCTCCGAGTCCAGGCCATGTCCTAGGAGTTTCAGTGATGCACCCACCTGGCTGGATTGGCCTTCCCATTCGGGCGGCTTGTCCTCCACGTAGAGGCTCTGAGGGAAAGCCTGTTGCCCAAAGGGGCAATTGCTCCACCAGTGACCAGGCTGCTTGCAGTCAGGCAATGCTCAGTGGGCAGCTGCGGGCAGGGGCCCTGCCGGGACCAGTGATCCTGCTGCCACACTTAAAGCAAGCTGCTGGTGGGGTTTCTCTTTGTGGCTTGGATTTGGGTCGGGCACCTCCTGTGCCTCGCCTCTGTTGCTGTGCCGGCCTCAGAGCTGCCACAAGAGCCTGGGTTTGGAGTGTTACCTTCTGCTGCATACGGGCCTAGCGAACAGTCTTGGCCTGTTTCTACTAGTTGGGACCATTAAAAACTTTAAATGCCATGTTCACAGGTCCCGGATAGGGGATTGGGGGTTGAGAATAAGAGGACGGGGGCTCGTGGGGAGCTCGGCACCCAGATCCAACTGGAAACGCTGGAGCCAAAGGCAGGACAGGGCCAGAACTTCCTGCAAGAAAATTAAGGTTGGGCATTGGGATCCTGCAAACTGGTGAAAGAGCCAATAGTAGGTGGAGAATGGCCTGATGGAGGAGGGGTTTAAGAACACAGTGGAGAAGGGAGGGGACCCTGGCCAGCAGGGGAGTAGAAAGAGATACTGGTAGTGCTGAATAAGAAACAGGATTTTGCAAAGGGAGGGGAGGGGGTTCTCGGAGGGAAGAGATCCCAGCGAAAGAGGTCTGCAGAGGGACCAGAAATAAGTCCCGAGAGAGGGAAAGAGAGTTGGGAGTCCATGGAGAAGGAAAGATCAGGAGTGGAGGTTTTAGGTGAGGTTTCTCTGGCCAGAAAAAAAGCAGTGGAACAGGCGGCACAGAGATTAAGGACGGGTGCGTGAACAATTAGAAGCCATGAACGTAAGGGATCTCCAACCAGCTCCCAGCTTTTTTGGTGATAGTTAAATTGGTGAGGGAGTTAAAACAGAAAGTCCCTTCAGGAGGCTAATTCAGTGGGTTGTGTGGCCTGGCCACAGAGGAGAAGAATAGTTTCTTCTTCTTTAGGGAGGGAGATTCCTGTGCCCCTACGGCCGCCCTCAGTCCTTGGAGTAGTCAGAGTTGAGAACTGGCGCCCCAAAACTCAAGCTCTGGCCAGGAATGGATAAGGTAAAGTGGATGGGCTTGGAACGTCTCCACAGGCACATGCACTCCAAACGGAAAGAGGTCCCTGATGTAGCTATGGTTTCTGACAGGGAGTCTTGGTGGAAAGAATTCAAGGGTGGCTGGAGACAGGGGACTTACCACAGTGTGCGCTGAAGTGAGTGGATGGTCGGAGATCCTGGTTCTTTCTAGGAGGGGACAGGAAGAGGAACGGTCCCTGCGGACTTCAAATTCCTCTCGGGTTTCGGCACCAAAATGTAAGGTATTTTTCCCTGCCGAGAAAGAAGGAAGGGGCTGGAGCCACGAAGTGTGGAATAGTAAAAGGCTTTATTGTGTACAGCGTGCATCCCGCCCGATGAGGTTCCCTGGCCCCGAGAAAAGATGGAGGCCAGGGAAGTCGCAAGGTGTGAACCGTGTGAGAGATATTTAAAGGGTCCCTAGGGTGGTCAAGCTAATATGACGTGGCAAAATTTCACTGGCTGACGGAGGTGTTGCTCTTTTTCAAAGGGCTCTTGGGAAGTTTCTTTTGGCGCACTTGGTTGTGGGCGGTCCTAGCCAAAGTTTCCGGGAGGGCCTGAGTTCCCCATTATCTGCCGACCTTACAATAACTTTCACAAGATACTAAGGAATTTTAAAAACACTGAAACCTAGTCAATCATACTGCTTTCACTAAATATTTTTACTAAGAGTAACAAGGGTTTTTATACCATTTGTAAGGCCAGTGGCTACCACCATGGCCATGCAGATGCAGGTTCCCACTGGATTTGGGCAGACGTCTGGTAAAGGAACTGTGCAGCCAGAAAATGGTGGGCCATTCTGTTTATTCAAGTCTCATAACAGCTGACCAGCCAACAGGCAGGGCTCTCAAGCCCTGCACCACTTCTTTCTCCACTCTATGCAGGGGAAAACCCCCCTCCTCCAGCAAACAATCGCCCCTCCCAAGCAGGAAGGTAATCTGCAATTTTGCAATCTGCCGCCTGAGGGCAAGCACCCGCAGCCTTCCATAGACTATACACATATGACACTGCCCCAATACAATGCAAAATACAGTAAAGCAAGCAAATCTAACTCACTTCTTTCATACTTCAAACACATTGGTTTGCCCAATACCAATAATATAAAAATTATACAAAATCACTTTTATTGTTACTTTAAATGTTTATTTCATCTTTATCTTATCCTTTTTACATTAAAAATGTTATATATCATGTTCAACAGGACGTGTATAATTTACATAAGTATACAGACTTATTTCTTTTTTGGTAATAGAGTGCAATCAAAAAAGTTTGGAGAGCACAGGCACAGGTAGTTAATGCTGTGGGTGTTAGGTACATGGCAGGATTATATAATATTATCTCAGCGTGCTGTTTAAATCATTGTATCCGTGGAAGTCTTTATGAAGGACACCCACTGAGTCTTCAAAAAGGTTTTTAAAATTGAATTTATTGGGGTGACACCGATAAGTGAAAGGAAAGTTTTGAGGAATGAGTAGGATTTGGAAAAAAAATAACTTGCAGAATTTAGGTGTAAAATAGAGCACAATGCTTAATGCTAGAGGAGATTAAAGTCCTCTAACAACATTTTAAAAGAATCATAGGTTCAAACTGCAGCCGTACTTCTTGAAGCCATCTCAGTCCCAGACTTGAACCTGTTGGAGAAGGAAGTACCTTTAAAGGCGGCAGGGGAATGCAGTTCTAATGTTGGTGTACGTGGGGGGAGATGTAACACCATTCCTCTGAGGCAAAGGCTGCTGCCTCCCCGGAGCAGATGGGCCCTGATACCCCTCCAGCCGCGGCCGTCCGGAGAATGGGAAGAGGGGCATAGAAAACGCAGCTCTTTCGGGCTGGGGCCGTGTTTGAGGGTGGAGCCCGTATTGCAGTCTCCACCAGGAAGAGGCCGGGGGTACGTGAGGAGTTGATGGAGTTGCGACGCCTTTCTAACCGGAAGGGAGAGCGGTATTGGTGGTAGGGTCGGGACAGGAGCTGGAAGCTCCCTGGCGGGCAGGGAGTACGAAGAGCCCGAGATCGCGTGGAGGACCCTGAGGCCTGGTCTTGTCCCTGCCGGCAGAGGGAGTCCCGAGATGGACAGTGTAGAATCCCTCTAACGAAAAGCTTTCCATAGCCCTCAAACAACTTGGAACCCCCCCTCCCCCGGGCCAATATTATCTGAAGTAATTAACTGCGAGCGACAGCTGTCCCAGCGTCCTGGGCACCGGGCTCGGAGCCCGACGGCCCGAATTCTCGCGAGAGCGGACGCCGCCATTTTTCCATTGATTGCAGCGGGCTGGGGGAGGGGCCGACAACCGAGGCGACGGCGGTGGCGGAGCGGTGGGTCGGTGTTTGCGCGCTGGTGTCTGAGGCCCAAGCTCAGGCCTCCGCGATTGCTGGAGCGCAGGCGGTGGAGAGAATGACTGCTGCTGCTCTTCTCTCCTGAGAGGGAGCCACCGCCACCTCCCCCCTCCCCCGGCAGGGCGGAGAGGAGCGGCCGCAGTCTGAGCGATGGTGCCCGGCGAAGAGAACCAACTGGTCCCGAAAGAGGTGAGGGGCCAGCGGAGGAGGCTAGGCCCGAGGCCTGCGGCCACTGGAGGCAGCGCAGGCCTGGGCGAGGGGCAGGCTGCGGGCCCAGCTCTTGTGTGGGCCGGGGTGTCGTGCGAGGAGGAGGTGTGCGGCGGGGGTGTGGGGGGGCGCGGTGGGTGCGGCGAGCAGTGGAGAACCCACCTGGATCTAGAGGGTCGGGGAAGCAGAGATCATCCCCTTCGCGTTTGTGGGGCTGGACAAAATAAAGGAGCGGAGTGGGAGGAATTAGGTCCCGCTTTGGGGGCGGAAGGTGGCCTTTGAATTACTTATTTTAACATGTCGAGCCAAGGTAATTTCAAAGAAAAGATTGTGGGAACAGCTCTTGGTGGGCTTGACAGGGTGACGGCGCTTCTGGGTTTGACAGGGGCGGTGTGTAACTTTCAGGGCTGGTGAAATCTACACCCAACTTGAGATCGGTGGGAGGGCAGAGTCAACTGGGAAGACTCGTGAGCTGCTGGTGCTCGGTAGTGCGGCTGGCCCGCCTCGGTCGGGCCTACCGACAGTCGTTGAAAGTAGTAAATGTAACTTTCACGGAAAGGTGAGAGTGAGCTCAGCATTACCATATGGAGAGCTGAACTACTTTTTGTTAAGTTGGGTGGCGTGTGCCAGTTGGGGTGACTTCTTAAATTCTTAAAAGCAAGTGATATGAGAAGGCTCGACTTCTTGGCTTCTCTTGAATAGTAGAAGATTAATGGTAGAACCCAGCACTGGCCAGTGAATTTCAATATATTAATAGTATCTCGGTTGGATTTGTAAATATTTTCAGCATATACAAATGTGTATTTTTAACTGGTTGATCTTCAGGCTAATGCTTTGGGATTTTTATTTCTCATGTACCTTGAATGGAGGCAGGTGTCTGTTGAAATTAGCTATGTAGTAGGATCTTGATATTTATGAGTGAAGTTCATTAAAAATTATTAATTTTTTTTGCCTTTTTTAGTTGCTTTGTCACTATTTAAAGTAAGCTCTAGTGTATTGGAGTTATGTGTCTATGGATATATTTTTCCAGTGCTGATAGTTGTTTTGCAACAATTTAAAAAATTCAGTCACATGTCAGTCTTCATAAACCATCAACTGTGCAAATATATAAACAGATGAATTTATCAGAAGTCTTGTAAAGATGCTAAGAAAGAGAATACTGGAAGTGATGGGTGCTATAAGAAGGATATAAACATGCATTTACTTTTAGAGCTACAACATCTTGCTGGTTTTCATTCTCACAAAAAGCAAAAGTTATTAATTTTTTGACTGTTAGAATATAAAATATAGGTGAAATTCTGCTTTAAGAAAAGCCAACATTAGATATATTTCTTAAATCATTTGCTTCATAGAAAATATGAAAACTGACACTGTAATGCTTTCTTTTTTTTTTTTTTTTACCTTTTGGATTTTGAAGATAAAATGCCTCTCCTTTAAAAATAACTCCCTAACCTGAGGCTTCTAGTTCACCAACTTTATTTTTCCTACTTTTTCTGGACTATATGCCTTTATTTTCTGTTTTATGGGCTCATCTTCAGTCTTTTCCTCTGGTTCATCTCATGATTTCTGGAAGCTTGCACAGTAGTCTCAAATCTTAAGACTGTTCTTTAAGTTCTTGCCTTTCTTTTTAGCTTTCTTTCTTCCCTTCCCTTCCCTTCCCTTCCCTTCCCTTCCCTTCCCTTCCCTTCCCTTCCCTTCCCTTTCTCTCTTTCTCTCTCTTTCTCTTTTTTTGATAGCCATACTCCTTGATTCTTATTGTTTGCTTGTTTTTCTTTAATTTTCTTTTGCATTTGATAGTTAAACAGACTATTCTTTGATTTTCATAATACTGTACTTTTCTGTTCCTTTTTTTCTTACCTGTTTGTCCTATCTGCCCACTCATTTAGTCAGTGCCTTTCTCTTCTGTGTTCTCAACTATCACTTTTGTCTGGTGTTTGTCATCTCCTCTCTGGTCTTTTTAGGTAGGAGTAGGATCATACAGTGCCAAAGCTGAGAGAGAGCACAGTGATCATCTAGTAACTTATACCCCTTCACTTTACAGATGAGAAAATTACAGCCAGAGGATTATCTGACTTGTTCAGGGTCAGATAATGAGTAAATGACAGAGGTAGGACTAGAACCAACAATCTCCTTGATTATACTCTGTTTTACAGGTTCCTCCAAGTAACAAAGAGGCTCTTTAAGAACAGTTGTAACTCTCTAGGTACATTTACTCTGTGAAAAGAAGTTACAAAATTTAATTTTTTTCTTTCATTTTAGTGGCTTCTCATGAACAATTTTTGTTTGTTTGTTTGTTCTTTTTGTTGTTTTGAGGACCTTTGTATAGGGAACCTCTGACCCCTGATAGATTTAGATTTTGGTTAGGTATGTGCATTCATGCATGTTGAATGAGTAATATTTTATTCTGGTCCCTGAAGCTCAAGGACAAATATATATATATATATATCTGGCTCCCAGTCTTTGTATGGCCCATGAGTTAAGAATGATTTTTATATTTTCAAGTTGAAAAAATCAAAATAAAGCTCTGCGATACACAGATACAAAATTCAAATTTCAGTATTAATAAGTAAAGTTTTATTGGCATGCAGCCATGCCCACCATTTATTTACCATTGTCTGTGTATTTATCATTGGCTACAGCAGAGTTCAGTAGTTGCGACAGTTGCTATATTCATGATAAATTTGAAACTACTTAGCTTGCCATTCAAGGCCTAGTACAGTTTGACTCTGGCCACAGCCTACCCTTTCAGCTCAGCTCTTCCCCTGTGAAATAAGTTTGTCAAACAGGTTTCCAGCTTGCTTTTCATTTCTATTTCTGCTATCCTCTCTTTCCTACTTCTCTCCACCTGTTCAGAATTTTCATGCACGTTTTTTCCCACAAGTCTCATATCTTATTCTAAAAAGCCCTTTCTGAGCATTTTAATCTTTGAGATTTCTCTTTCTTAGAAAACCTTAAATATGAATATAATTCATTTGGCAATGAACAAATAGTGCTTTGTGACATTTGTTATGATATCAAACTGTAATATACATTTTATATATTATCAATTTCTTGGCAGCGGAGATCTTTATGTGTTTCTCTTTCTCTGTTGTTTGTGCATATTATAGATCTAGGAGAGTGTCCTTCCTGGAGCAGAGATTCAGTAATATTTATTGATTGGTTATAGAATGGTGTGGAAAATAGAATTCTAATTGTTGGCCCCCTGCTTGGATGTTTTTCACAGAATCCTTGACAAGCTGTTTTCCAGCCTTTACTTGAATACCTTTAAGACAAATCTCTCATAATATTTTTGGCTCGGAATAGATCTGTTAAGTTTTTGAGTTGGGAGAAGTTTATATCTCTATTGCAGCCATCTTTTGATAGTTGCCTCTGGATAACATTCAGAGAAATCTTCAAATCATTTTCCATAGGATGCCTTTTTCTCATTGATGAAGGTGGAGGAAGAGAGCAGAAGGTCAAACCCTCTGTTGTGTACACCAGTGGTCCCCAGCCTTTTTTGGGCCATGGACTGGTTTAATGTCAGAAAATATTTTCATGGACCGGCCTTTAGGGTGGGACAGATAAATGCATAAAATAAAATTATGCGACCGGTGTAAAAACTGTGGTATTTTTAAATATAATTGTCGAACTTCCGAGACAAGTGTCAAGAATGAGTCTTAGAGGGATGTAACAGAGGGAATCTGGTCATTTTTAAAAAATAAAACATCATTCAGACTTAAATATAAATAAAACAGAAATAATGTAAGTTATTTATTCTTTCTCTGCAGACTGCTACCAAATGGCCCACAGACCAGCACCGGTCCGTGGCCCAGGGGTTGGGGACCACTTGTGTACACAGTCTGAGCATCTCAGTTCTTTCACTGTTTCTCAGTTGCTCTCTTTTAGACATTTTTCAGTGTTTTTAGCATTCCTCCTAAATTGTTGTGCCCAGAGAAGAGCATAGAAAGTATAGTCTCTTCATTTTGGTTAATAATAAAGCTTTTCACCTCACTTTCATTTCACCATGTACTGGTAGGTATGTCTTTGAATTGCTGTATAAAGATATTGGCTTTGAGATATCTTGCTTTTAATATCTTCACAGTTTGTAGTTATTGCTTTGTTGTTTTTATTACTTATTATTCTGTTTCACTTAGGGATTTATAACATTAATAGTTATTAAGTGTTACTGTGCATATTATTGTACTCTGCCATATAGGGACAATTTAGAAGAAACAGAAAATATTCATTCTTTCCTCAAATATCTTATAATATAATTAAGAATAGAGTGCACATTGATTCATGCTTTTAAAATAATACTTTCACTGCAACACTAAAATGGTGTCCAACGAATATATAAATGTAGAGAAGATGAGAAAATGAAAGAAAAAGAATGCAGTTTCATATCTGTTGGTTTTCTTCTGCCTCTCTTTCCCATTCAGTAAACACTACTTCTGAGTGGAACTAATGATAATGGTAGTAATAATCAATATTTATTAAGCATGTATTGTGTCAGATACTGATATGTGCTTTTCTTTTTAAAGATTTTATTGATTCCTTTTAGAGAAGAGAGAGAGAAAGAGAGAAAGAAGGGTAGGGGGAGGAGCAGGAAGCATCAATTCCCGTATGCGCTTTGACCAGGCAAGCCGAGGGTTTTGAACCAGCAACCTCAGGGTTCCTCCAGGTTGATACTTTATCCACTGTGCCACCACAGGTCAGGCCACTGTTATATGCTTTATGTGTACTGTATTAACTCAATTGAGCTTCATAATGTCTTCAGAACTATGTAAGGGCGATTGATGTTGAGAATCCCCAAGACATTAAAACAACTGGTTTTTCATCTCTGTTGTCTGTTTCTGTTTTTTAATTCCGTCAATGTCAGTTATGGAGCATGTTAAGTGAATATTTTAATTTTCCTAATTATATTACCTGAGAAAATGTCCCGTGGTGATTATCAATGTTTTTGATGGTTCTTTTAAAATTAACTTTTTTTTTCTTAAAATTGGGGTGTTGATTCTCCTTTATGAGTAAGAGTTATTAAGTATGTTAGGTAACTCAATTCGGTGGTTTACATAAATTGGAATGTTTGATAAAAATTATTAGTATTTCAGATATCATTGGAAATACTCATTTAATAAAGTAAAACCAACTGAATGCAGCATTGTATATGATTTCAATTTTGTCAAGGAAAATAAATAATTTAGGGTTATATGCATTGAAAGCTTTAAAAAGAATACTCTAAAATGTCAACAATTGCTGTTTCTGGATTATTGGTCTATGTTTAGATTTTTCTTCTTTATGTATTTCAACAATTAGCCATGTATATCTATTACTAAAAAAATTTGAATTACCTATAAACTGCAGTTTTTGAGTATTTATATACAGTTGTATTATTCTTTATGCTTATGGTTTTTATTTTCCCCATGTCTTCATGGTCTGTGTATTTGCCAAGGAGTAATCTGATCCACTTTTATTGGCTTTGACTTTTGATTGTAGTTTACACATTTATAGCTCCATGTCTGACCTCTCTTCTAGATTCAGATTTCTACCTGCATACTGGATATTTTTACTTGGTTGTACTGTACTAGCTATAAATTAAATGTGAGTAGTATCTGTCTTCTCTTTCCTCACATCCTCCTCCCAAAATAATTCTTTCTCTGTATTCTCTTGTTAGTGTCATCACCATCTATTTATATCCTTAAGTTAACATTTTTTTGGCCTCCTCCTTTTTCCTTTTTCTCCTATATACTGTAGTTGGTTCATCACTTGGAAAATATCTCTTGTACCCTTCCTTGTATTTCTATTAATGGCTGTGCTTCTGTTTTCTCATTCAGATGTAGTTCTAATGGTCCTGCTTCTAAGTTGTTCCCTTTCCTAGCCCTCCTCCTCACAACTTCCAGAATTACTTTCTAAAACATGAGATTAGAATTTACCTGCTTTAAAGTTTATAATTATTACTTTATTTTGCAAATCAAATAATAGGTGCTATTTATAAACACTACTCATGTGCCAGAAACTGTGCTAAATAATTTACATACATCATTTAATTTCTTTAACAGCCCTTTGAGACAGCTTTTTTTTGTTATTCATCTTGTATATGAAGAAAGTAAAACAGAGAGGTTAAGCATCTTGCTTAAAGTTGTATAGCTGTTTGATTTTAAGTTCATATGGCCTTACCCAGTTAGGAAAGTGCTTCATAATCTAGCCCTAATTGATTATTAAAAATTAAATTATCAGTTTTACATGTACACATTTAAAAGTTGAATAGCTCTGTAAAACTGTGTAACAAAAATGGTAGTCCCCTGCACATTCTTTCTCCCCTTGATTTCAGGATCTCCAGAGGCAACTATTTTCAACTCATTCTTTTGGTACTTATCTCCGTATCTGAAAGTATGCTTACAGGTTTCCTTCTTGATTTTTCAGTTTAAGAGATTATCTACTGACTTCCCACAATGGAAGAAATGGTTTACCATTATCCCCAATTATGCAGAGATGCACTTCTCAATCCTGCCCAGTCCTCTCAATATATCATATTGCAAGTTGTTTAGATACATCAGTCTTCAATGTTTATATCAATGGGACTGTAAACTAATCATAGTTGAGCCATGTAGTTTACAGTGATTATTTTCCTGTCTTATAACCTGGGTTAATATACTTAAAACAATTTTTTTTGCCTAGTTTGCTATGTACTTATTTATGCAGCCAAGTGATTTTCCACTGGGGACAACTTAGAGGACGCTTGGCAACCTTAGGTAGGTGGAGAGAGGGTAGGGAGCATGCTATTGATATCTAGTGAGTAGAAGTTAGTCATGCTGCTAAATATCACCCCACTTTGCACAGGACAGCCACCACAACAAAGAACTGTGTGCCTCAAAATGTCAATAGTGTGACTGTTGAGAAACCCCGATTTAATTCTAAGTCTCAAGAGTATAAAATCTCTTACTGTGTCCAAACCTACCAGTTTTTTTTTTGTTGTTGTTGTCTTAGATTTGCCCTTACAAATCTAAGATGACACATCTTAGTTCCTTTCAGGTGTTGGAGCTCCTGGTTCTGTATCTGATGCCTTCATCTTTTTTTGCTTGCTTTTACATTTTTTGGAGGACCACTTTTAAGAGCTTTCTGGATAGGATGTGATTTTTTTCAAGACCTCACTGAAAATGTCGTTTCTATCTCCTTGCTTTATAAGATAGTTTCTCAGGGCAGAGAATTCTCCATCAGAAAGAATTTTCTCTCAATTTTGAAAGCATTTGTTCATTATCTTGTTTTTCATTTTCATTTCTTTTTATTTTCTCTGTGGAAGCTTAGGTAATCTTTCTCTAGAGTTAGGAAATGTCTGTAGTTTATGCTTTGGAATGGGTCTGGTTTGGGTTTTTTTTTAATCCATTTCTGCTGGGTTCAGGGTAGTTTTATCTAATCTGGAATGTATCTCATCAGTTCTGAGAAATTTCCTTAAATATTTGTTTTCTTTTCTCTCGAATTCCTGTTGTTTAGGTAGTGGGCCTACGAGTAGTTTCTCTAATTTGTCTGTTTTCATCTATTTTCCATTTCTTTTTTTGCTTTCTGGGCAATTTTTCTCAACTTTATCTTCCAGTTCTACTATGGTTTTATTTCTCCAATCGTGTTTATAATTTTCAAGCACTGTATTTTTTTTCTGGAAGAAGTTTTTAATTATATCTTATTTTTGTTTTATGGATGCAATGTTTTATCTTTATTAGGAAATTATTGGTAGTTTTCTTCTCTGTAGTTTTCTTCTGTTTCTTTTTTGTCCAAATTTCCTTTGTTTGTTTACTTTGAACTTTGTCTTTCCTATTAGGGTCTTCTTTAGATGTTTGGTGCTCCTTAGAAGTCAACACTTATTTAAAAGAGGTACCTTAAAAAGCTGAATGGACCCAGGTTCAATTCCCGGCCAGGGCACATAGGAGAAGCGCCCATCTGCTTCTCCACCCCTCCCCCTCTCCTTCCTCTCTGTCTCTCTCTTTCCCTCCCGCAGAGAGGCTCCATTGGAGCAAAGATGGCCCCCGGCACTGGGGATGGCTCCTTGGCCTCTGCCCCAGGCGCTAGAGTGGCTCTGGTTGCGACAGAGCAACGCCCCCGGAGGGGCAAAGCATCGCCCCCTGGTGGGCATGCCAGGTGGATCCCGGTCGGGCGCATGCGGGAGTCTGACTGTCCCCGTTTCCAGCTTCAGAAAAAAAAAAAAACAAAAAAAACTGAATGGACACAGACAACAGTATGGTGGTTACCAGAGGAAAGGGGGATGGAAAAGTAGTAAAGGGTAAAGGGAGTCAAATGTATGGTTGGTGACAGAAAATTTGACTTTGGCTGGTGAGCACACAATGCAATATACAGATTCTATATCATAGAATTAAATGCTTGAAACCTATATATCTTATTAACCAATGTCACCCTAATAAATTTAATTTAAAAAATAAGCTGAATGGAAACTCTTTCGGTAGGTGATTATGGAGGTTTCCCTGGAGGTTGATATTTCTGGATAATTTCCTTGCAGACTTCTGGTGACACATTTTTTCTCTTGTGCTGCATTGCTTTCCCAGAATAAGGTGTTCGATCTTTTACCTGAAGAGAACAAGGTTGGGAGCTGAGTAGGAAAAGAGGATGTGTGTTTCATCATTAAGTATGCAAGTTCACTTTCATTTAATTTCTCCAGTTTTCAATATAGCCCCCCTCACATTCATTTAAGCCTGGTGTCTTCTATCTAGTCCAGAGATGTCCTGTTTTATGTTCTCCAGATTGTTTGGTCTTTTTCCAGGGAGGGTCAAAGAGTAGAAGAGAGGTTCTGGGGTTATTTTAAGCAGATTTCAGTCTAGTCTAGTGTGAACTCCACCCTTACTCCAGAGTATCTGAAACTGCTGATTCCTGAGTGTTTTAGGTTCAATTTTTTTATAGAAGAGTACAAAAAGAATACAGAAGCTAGCCAAGGGGGCACTGTTTCTGGTTGGCTTCTGTGGTTATTCTTTCTTTTAGAGTACTTTGTACTTTGTGGCACCAAATAATACTTGATCTCATCTTTTATCTTCCCTGCCCCAACCCTGGAATCAGCCACTTTTCCAAGGAGTTTAGGGGTCTTTTGGTATAAATGTAAATGTGATATAAACCAGGTGTCTTTGGTTTTCCTCTAGGCTTATTGTAGGATTCACCTTTCTCAGGTATAATAGTCATTACCTCTTGTTCTGCTTTTCCACTTTGAAAATGGATTTTTGGTTTCTTATGGATTAGTAATGCTTTATAAATTTTCTTTACTCTTGTTTCAGATATATTTGGGCATCAGAGCTAAATGCTTGTATTCATCCTATTGTCTTTAACCAGAAATTTCTAACTTAATATTTTTGTGTCCTGCTCCAAGCCAGTTTTGTTTTAGCCACATTTGACTACATTAATTGCTGTTCACAAATACGCTGTATACCTTCTGTTGGGCAGATAAAATATATTATGCTCACTTTGTTAAAGATAGCACTGCCCATGTGGAAGCCCATCACCCAGGTGATAATATTAATTGCCCTTCTTGCTTGGGATGGGAGTGATTATGTTAATATGTGTTGGGGGAGGGCTTTCACGCCAAAAGGTTTTAAAAGGAAGAGAGATCATGTTGTTGTTCAGGGAGAAGAGTGATTACATTCTAGGAGGAGCCCATACTAGAGGAAAGCTGAGAAAAGCCACGTGGAGGAGAGGAGAGGCAGCCAAGATGGCAGAATGCTGAAGGAGAAGCCAGTTTGTGTAGAGAGAAGGAGATGGGGAACAGAGGTGAATGAGGCTAGTGAGCTAGAAACCTTTGATTCTAGGAAACTCAGATAAGTCAGTAGCTTTGTGAGCACTGAATGAGTGGATTTTGGAGCCCAGTGTGTGTTTTTACTTACCCGCTGAGTGCAAGCTAGGATTAAAGGTAGTGGCCCACCAGTTCTTGGCTCCCTTGTTTCATTACCATCTGTCCGAATCTAATGCGAACCTGCATGATGGGCCAGGCGGCTTTGTTGGATGGCTGCGGCTACTGGCCTTACATCTTTCTTTGTCACTTATTCCTTTGCCCTGAGTGAATAATGGGAATTTGTTTTTATCATTTGATTTTTAAGGATTTTAAAATGGATGAACTTTGATTATACGTGAATACTTCTATTTAAGTACTTAAATGTGTAGGATTATTGCCTCTCTTTTTATTTTCCGTTTTTTGGATAGTCACATAAACTTTTTGTATCTTAGTGCCCAGGTGCTGTAACTTTTTGCCAAAATGGAGGATAGAGTATTAGTACATTGCCAGAGTACTCATGTCCATCATAGCCCAAATTGGAAAGAAAAGGTTGTATCAAATATAGGAGGTTGTGAAAACACCTCATTAAACATAGATTTAAATTCCTATTGTAAATTGAGGTTCTAGAAGACATCTACTTTTAAACCTGGTTCATCGGTATTAAGGATCTTCTTCAATTCAGGCACCATATTTAGGTGTCATGATACGTAAAGGAATGTTCTGTGAAATTGATTACACAGCAGAGTATAAAGTGTTTTGCCCAGGTATTGCTGGCTTAAAATTTAATTTTGCATAAAAATTCTCTATTGTAAAAAAAAGTCTATGACAAAATAATGTGATCTTTTACATCAAGGTTTTTAAATGTCACATGTATTTTTGACCCTGGTATTTTATTGTTGTAATATAAGTAAACAGATGTCTCTTCTCTGCCCTACTGAATACTTTCTTCTATTCGTAGGCGTGGGAACAATAAGAATTGCCCTATTTTTATTTTTTGTTAATGGAGCCAAACTGAACCATATATATTGAATGTAGCCATGGATATGAACATTTTGATTTACATAAAACTGACGCTACAACCCACTTTTGAGAGATTTTTTACTATTTTTATGAAAATTACTGAGATATATGTCTTGAAGTTAGATGATTTTTTTAAAAAATTACTCTTAAAATCCTATCTAACCAGCAATATTCAGGCCTTTACAAGAAACCTTTCCTCATTCTCCTCTTTCAACCTGATTGCATTTTCCTTGCCCTGAAATCCCATGGCACTATAGTTTTTGGCATTTGAAAAATTATACCCCTTTATTATAAGTTACTTTTTACTTATATTAATGCTTTTATTAAATAAGTTCTTTAAAGTTAAGATAGCCAGATTGCCTGTGTTCAGATACCAGCTTTGTGACCTTGGTCAAGTTACTTCTCAGTACTTTAGTTAAATGAGATATTAACTACCTCCTAGGGTTGTTGGGGAACATTAAAGTAATTAATACATATAAAGTGTCTCCCACATAATAAGCTCTGTAAATGTTAACTTATTATTACTGTGACTACCTTTATTCTGTTATTATCTTTGTCAGGGTTCAGAACAGGTCACCCCAAGATGTGCCTCTGTGCTATGAGGATTGTTTTGAGCTAATGGCAACTTTAGCTGCAGGCTCAAGAGAAATTTCTGTCCTTCCCTTAACTGCTATTGAATTAGGGCCCTTGACAATAATAAGGGATCAGCAGAAATAACCTCTTTTTGACTTATCTGGTAGGGCAGGGCAAACCACTAATTACCAAACATGTGCTCTCCCTGCAATGACCTTTTGAAGCCCCGAGGTGCCTTACCTCATCCCTAGCTCAAAATGTCATATATATGAACCTCTTATGCATGTGGTCTCTCTCTCATGTACGTGGGGTTTCCATATATATATGTGTGTGTTAAATTTGTTTATTTTCTCTTGCTAATCTCTTACATATATTTGATTATTAGACTGGCCTAAAGAACCTGAGGGTAGAGGAAAATTCTTTTCTTCCCTCACACCTTTATTCCAGATTCTTCCTAGGGGCCAGTACAACATGGTTTTCATTGTTGTCCAAAAAATATTTATTGATTAAATGAAATCAAGTTATATTTCAATTATTAAATATGTTACTTGTTTGAAGTTATAGTTCTGATTATGACCTGTGAGCTAATCCTATGTGTATAGCACAAATCCTAAACGATTGGCTTTAGGGGATTCTGTGAGAATGTAATATTTGAACTAGGTCACAAAGGGACGACTTGATTGCTAGGTTAAGAAGGAGGGCAGAGCTATTAGTTACAAGGAATAATATTTAAAACACAAACTTTGTAATGTATTTTAGAAAGAGGCAAAAGTTTAATGTAGATGGATGGGGGACCTGGAGTTGAGTGAGAGAAGTTAATTCTGGCATGTTGTATCTTAAAATTCTGGAGAATTTCTATACCTATCAGGGGTTTGGATTTTTATTATGTAGACATTAGGGGGCAAGGAAATGTTTTTTTCCCCAGAAGTAAACAGATTTTTTCATAATGTTATAAAGTTTAATTGCTGAAATTTGTTTATTGAAGCATTTTATTTACATGAATGTTTTATGTCCTGGATTAATATTGAAAATTTATATACAAATGAAAATGGAGAAAGGGGGAATTTGCTAATAATACTTTATTCTCTCACCTATTTTCTTATTCATTTGCAATCATATAATTAGGTCGTTTTTTGTTTTTAAGTATAAACTTTTTCCCATCACAGTGCACCTTAAACACATCTCTACCTATTGTTGTGCTGGCAGGATGTCATTTGGCGTAATTGTTACATATTTGAAATGAATAATATAGGCTTATTAGATAGGATACATACACTGTGGGAGGTGATCTCTGTTTGGAAGTCCTAAGCGTTTTCTCACACTTGATGCTGGAAGGGAAGTTTGCAAGTGTACTTAATGATTTTCATGGACAGCCACAGTACTAGCCTTGTGATGATGTGATTCCTTTGCCTTTTCAGAGTGACGTTTGTAGCTGGTTGCTTCCCAAGTGATTTATCACCAGTCTATTTGCAGGCATTCATGTTGGTAGGAGCTATAATATAGAAAGTGATTTTCTCATGGAATATATAAACTAAATTACTAAAATTCTGTAGCACAAAAATATATTTGACAAAAAATAGGTATAATTTTGATTCATTCACATGGATGGCTGTTGTTGTGTTGGCTGTTGTCGTTTTAACATTTGACAATCTAAGGGAAAATAGGTCAATGTCCCTGACTAAATAGTCAGGCATTGCATGTTTTAAAAATTCTTGTGGTACACCAGCGTGTTGCAACACACTGGTTGAAAAATCACTGGTATAGAGAATTCCCTGTTTATCTCCCTTTTTTTGACAGAAGCTTGCAGGCTATATAGGTAGACCTGTGTGTGCTAGATAGAGAGTGATGACTCTGGTGATGGGAGCAGCAGCTTCTGAGAACACCACAAAGAACATTTTTTCTGTTTGTTTTTGTTTTTGCATTTTTCTGAAGTGAGAAGCGGGGAGGCAGAGAGACAGACTCCTGCATGTGCCCAACTGGGATCCAACTGGCAAGCCCAATAGGGGGTGATGCTTTGCCCATCTGATGCGATGCTCCATTGGAACCAGAGCCATTCTAGTGTCTATGAGGTGGAAGCCATGGAGCCATCCTCAGCGCCAGAGCCAACTTTGCTCCAGTGGAGCCTTTGGCTGCTGGAGAGGAAGAGAGAGATAGAGAGATAGGAGAGGGGGAAGGGTGGAGAAGCAGATGGGCGCTTCTCCTGTGTGCCCTGGCTGGGAATTGAACCCAGGACATCCATATGCCGGGCGAACACGCTACCATTCCATGGCCAGGGCCTGGAATGTTTTTAATTAAGGGATTTACAAAATCTTCCCAAGGATATCCCCAATGCTCCAAGTAAAATTAACTTTAATAAGTATCTAAGAGGAGCTCTTGATTTCAACCCCAGTTCCAGATTGGATTATAAAGTAGAATTTTTGTATGAATCATGAAAGATAGGTATTGCTTTAGTAAATATAAATAAACTATGAATTTATATACATTTATTTTATAAATATAAAATGTCTACCCTCTTATGAGTCTGGGTGTTTTAATTTGATAGCCTTTAATTTTAGGTTTACATCAAGTTATATATTATTTTGTTTATTTTTAGTACTTTGAGGTAATGAAAGGAATTGGTAAAAAAATTTTAGATACCTAACAATGAAGTTTCTAATTAAGACATCTGCAAAATATTATTGCTTTAATTTTGACATTTTGAATTCATGTGTCTTGAAATATTTGCTATTACATTATTTACCATAAACATAATACAAATATAATTTTAAGAATTCTAAGAAAAATAGACATGACACAGACTGTTTCTATAGTTCATTAATATGATTTAACACTTATTATATAGTTCCTTCATTTTTAGGTGAGAAAACTATAAAGGCTGTAAAAGCTCAGTAACTTATTGAAGGTCTCAGGGAGTAGAAGAGCTATAATGAGATCTTTTTATAAAAGTCAAGTTTATTGAGATATAATTTATAGACAATAAAATTTGCCCTTTTAAAGTAGTATACAGTTTTATGAATTTTGACATATACATTGTATAACCACCGCCACAATAAAGATACAGAATTATCTCCATCACCTTAAAAACATTTTCTCATGTTCTTTGTAGTCAGCTCCTTCCTTCACATCCAGGCCCTGCAACCACTCTCATCTATTTTCTGCCCTTATATTTTTACCTTTTCCAGAATATCATGTAACTGGAATTCAAAGTATGTAGAATTTTGAGTCTGACTTCTTTAATTTGGCATAAAACTGAGATTCATCTATTTTGTTGCATTTATAAGCAGTGTTTTTATTGCTGAATGCCACAATTTGTTTATCCTTTCACCAGTTGGATGGGCATTTGAGTTTCCAGTTTTTGGTGATTCTGAATAAAGCTGCTACAAATACTTCTGTACAGTTTTTTTGGGGTGGGCATGTCTTCATCATATGGTAAATGAGTGTTTAACTTTGTAAGAAACTGCCAAACCCTTTTCTTAAATGGCTGTACCCTTTTGCATTCCAATTATCAATGTTTGAGCATTGTGGTTGCTGTATATCCTTGGTACTTGGCAATATTAGGGTTTTTTTGGGGGGGTTTTGTTTGATGATATAGAGCATCTTTTCATGTGCTTGAGCTTTTTTATTAAGCCTAATCTCGAAAACATGCCTTAGGAAAGTATTATGGTTAAAGTTTTGCTAGGCACTGATGGGAGAGAGAGAAGAATATCTATTCTCAAGGATTTTATGATTTACATAGGAAAAATTGGTAATTGTGTAAAAGGTAGTGTGGCTCTAATTTTTGTAGGCTCTTTGAGAAAGAAGTTCACAGACTAACTGGTTTGGTTGAAAGAACAATGGTTTGGGAATTAGAAAACTCACTGGTTTGACTTTGCCTTAGTTGCTTAATCTTTATGGGCTCTCTTCTCTGAAATGAGGGAGCTGAACCAGATAAGGTTTAGGATTTGTCCTTAAATTATAAATCTATATGAACTTTGTTAAAAAAAAAAGGTGTTTTTTTTTTTTTTTAATTTATTGGTTTTCAGAGGGGGGGAAGGGAGAGAAAGAGAGATAAACATTGACTTGTTCCAGTTATTTATGCATTCATTGGTTGATTCTTGTATGTGCCCTGACCTGGGATCAAACCCACAACTTTGGTGTATCAGGACAATGTTTCAACCAACTTAGCTACCTGGCCAGGACTACATAAACTTTTTAGTGGTAGGTTTTTCTCTATTGTTTTTGGTAGTAGGTTTTTAAACTTTTTGAGAAGGTGTGCAATCAGAAAACAAAGGATATTGCAGAATTTCGTATATTTGCAGAATATCCTATCTGTTGAAATTCTTATTACCCCAAAAAAGATTATCTTTTGAAATTTTAAATAATATAAATTATGTACAGTATAAACATTATAGTCAAGGATTATAGATTTCTTAAATCTATTATAAGGATAGTAACTGATAGTTCTATAATAATACCTTTTATATGATATATGATTTATAGAACATCTATATAGAACAGGGGTCCCCAAACTTTTTACACAGGGGGCCAGTTCACTGTCCCTCGTTGGAGGGCCACCACATACACTGCTCCTCTCACTGACCACCAATGAAAGCAGTGCCCCTTCCGGAAGTGCGGTGGGGGCGGATAAATGGCCTCAGGGGGCTGCAGTTTGGGGACCCCAATATAGAGTGTTCTATATAGGATTATATAGAACATATAGAATCATATAGAACATCTATATGATTTATAGAACATTTTCAAGTTATTCCATTTTGATTTTCAGAAAAACTTTTTGTGGTTCCCTGAGAATGTAGGTATAGGACATAGCTGAAAGAGAAAAGTAACCAGCCTCTCTTGACCTGAGATGAGAATCCTAGTCTAGATCTTTGCCTCTACACTACAGTATATTGCTCTTTGTACTGTAGTTTACTCCAATAGGAAATAAAGCCTTTAAATAGTTAATAGCAGTGCAAGGTATTCCATACTCTCATTGTACTTTCTCAGCCCTCTCACTGACATCAGTCATTTCTATAAATACCTCTGGATCCTTTTTGTGGAGAATGGTATTCAGAAACCAAGATCTGGATGCTAGATGTGTTTATTGCTACAGGGATGTCATTACTTCTAGGTTCTCTTAATGGAAGGAGCTAGAAAATATGCATATACACATACATAAATGTGAAATCTGTTTTTATTTCTATATTTCTACATGTATTCATATATATATACTCAAATCATACAAAACCCCTTAAAAATAGGAAAATTTTTTGTCTTTTGGATTATAAGATAAAATAGGAAATGTTCATGCTTATGTTTTTACATTTACCCATAATATATTTTATACATATTATGTCTATAACAGACGAGTAGAAACCCGTTTTGCAGACAATTTTGCTACTTTTACAAATTTATGGTCATGAGTATTCTATTTAATTTTGATGTTTTTAAAAATTGTGGTAAAATAAATTTAATGTAAAATTTACCATCTTAATTTTTAAGTGTACAGTTCAGTGATATTAAGTACATTTACATTGTTTTACTACTCACCATCATCCATTCACTGAAATCTTTTCATCTTGCAGAATAGTATCCTTAGCAATAACTTCCCATTTCCTTACCCACCCACTCCCAATCCCTGGCATTCACCATTCTACTTTCTGTCTCTTTGAATTTGACTATTCATAATGCTTCTTTAGGTGGAAGCATACAGTATATGATCTTTTGTGCCAGGCTGATTTCACCTAGCATAATTTCCTCAAGGTTTATTAAGTTTGTAGCATGTACTATAAAATTGCCTTTTTAAGGCTTAATTTTTATATATGTGTGTACAAGATATATATAGGGTAACATTTTTGGAAAACTTGTAAGCTGAAATGATGTAAGTTGAATTTGACTTTGCAGCACAGATAGTGATGTAACAGGAGGTTATAGCCTTGACTAAGAGCTCATGATGTCTGCCTTTTTGTGGAAATAGCCCAAACATCATATTGAGTCAACTCTTAAGTTATTTTATACTGTAGGGTTTTGCAGTGTATGTACATCAGGACAATACTTTTAATTACTTAGCATTTATACATTTTCATAAAATATAGTCATATTTCACTTTTAATACAAACTGGTTTCATAGCATTTTTACCACTTCTATGTAGAGAACTTCCTTTAGCCATTCCTTTAGGGTAGGTCTCTTAACAACAAATCTCTTCCTTCATTGAAAGTCTATTTCTTCTTTATTCCTGAAGAATATTTTTACTGGTTATAGAATTCGAAGATGACGATTCTTTTCTTTCAACACTTGTAAAATGTGTCATATCTGTCTCTGTGATTTCTGAGGAGAAATCTGCTACATTTTAATTGTTTTGGCCTTACAGATAAGACTTTTCTTTCTCACTACTTTCAAAGTCTTTCCCTTTGACTGTAGTTTTCAAGGAGTTTGATTATGTGTCTTGGCAGGGATTTCTTTGGGTTTATCCTCTTGGGGTTCACTGATCTTTTTAATATATAGTTTTATGTCTTGTCAAATTTGAGAAGTTTTTATCCATTATTTTCTATTTTTTTATTTTATTCATTTTAGAGAGGAGAGAGAGAGGGAGAGAGAGAGAGAGACAGACAGACAGACAGACAGGGGGGAGGAGCTGGAAGCATCAACTCCCATATGTGCCTTGACCAGGCAAGCCCAGGGTTTCGAACCAGCGACCTCAGCATTCCAGGTGGACACTTTATCCACTGCGCCACCACAGGTCAGGCTATCCATCATTTTCTTGAGTGCTTTTCAGACCTGCCCTCTTTCTCCTTTCCTTCCAGGACTTGGATGACACAAATATTCCATCTTTTTTTTATAACACAGCTGCTTAAGACTGATCTTTTTATAGTTTTATAGGTGCTTGAGATAGGTTTTTATTTTTTTAAGGTTTTTTTTCTTGATTGTTTAGTTGAAAATTTTTGTTATCTTTAGGGTCACTGATTCTTTCCCCTGCCATCTTCTTTCTGCCATTGAGCCCATCTAGTGAGTTTTAATTTTGGTTATTGTATTTTAGCTGGTGTTTTTGCTGAGACTTTTGTTGTTTTCACTTATTTCATGTGTGTTCATAATTGCTTGTTGGGTGTTTTTATGATGACCACTTTAAAATCTTTGTCAGATAATTTTAATATTTGTGTCATCTTAGTGTTGGCATCTGTTGATTGTCTTTTCTTATCCAAGTTGAGATTTTCTTGGTTCTTGGTCTGACAAGTGATTTTTTATTATATCCTGGACATTTTGGGTATTATATACATTATGAGACTCTGGGTCTTATTTAAATCTCCTGTTTTAACAGACCCCCCCCCCCATACCATGCTAACAAGGAAAAGATGGCACTCCCTTGTTACTTGGAGATCGGGTGGGAGTCCAGGTTCCTCATCCTACCTTTATTTACAGTCTGGGTTGAGAGGAGTGCCTTATTACTGCTGGTTGAGGTTGAAGTTCATGCTCCCATTAAGCTTCTGTGGACACCTGCTTGGTTGGGAGGGTGTGGGACACTTTGTTATCCCCATATGGCCTCCAGTGATAGAAGTAAGGAGGCTCTCCTTACCACTCAGTTGTGGGGAAGGTCATCACTGCCCACTAGGTGTTCTCTGACATCACCCTGGAGAGAGTGGGGGGGAAGGGATTGCCTTGTTACATACAGACAGCCAAATTTGGAAATCTAGGCTTCTCTCAGACTTTAATGATAGTCATGTGGGCAGGGAGACAGTTTTTTTCCGTGATGTTTGGCTGTGGTATAGTGTGGTTAGTATCTGAAAGTTTTCTGTATTATAAAGCTATCTTTTTTCTGATTCTTTTGCTAGAGAAGGGCAATCCTTTCTTAATTTTTAATTTTTTTTTTTAATTTTTAGAGTGAGAGAGACAGGACGGAAGAGAGATGAGAGACATCAACTTGTAGTTACAGAACTTAAGTTGTTCATTGATTGCTTCTTATATGTTCTTTGATGGGGGAAGAGAGGGCCCCAGCCAAGCCAGTGACCCTTTTCTCAAGCAGCTTCCTTAGACTTGAAGCTAGCGGCCTCATGCTCAAGTTGGTGACCTCAGGCTTTCAAACTTGGGTCCTCAGCATCCCAGGTCAATACTCTGTTCACTGTGCCACCACCTGGTCAGGCAAGTGCTAGATAGTTTAAAGAATAGAATATTGTGTGTGACTCTAAGACTATTAGTGACAATAATTCTTTTTTAACCGCTATCTAAATGAATGGTGTTTTCTTTTAAATTTCATTTTAAGAGACTTTTGGCCTTTTTTATGCCCTATATTTTTCCAAGTATATATTAATAGAAGTAGAGGAATCCTAGAAGTTGAAATTTGTCTTTTCTATTTTAGATATCTTTAGTGTTTTTAATTATATTTTAATGTAGTAACCTCAACTTATCTAAAATCTGTATGTTACTATCAGTTAACATATAAACCTGATCTTGATTATGTTACTTTTTATTGTTTGTTTTCTGTAGATACACCATTCTGCATGCTGTACACACTAAGAATGTAGTCCTTGACTTCTCCCCAGATTTTTTCCTGTGTACTGCTGCCTAGGAAAGTTGCTTTAATTTTCTTACTGTGCACTTAGTTGTTTTTTCTTTTTTGACCTAGTAAGAGTGGGCTTACATTTACAATTTTTTTTTCTTTTTTTTTTTTTTCTTAAGCTGGAAACAGGGAGAGATAGACTCCCGCATGTGCCCGACCGGGATCCACCCGGCACGCCCGCCAGGGGGCGACGCTCTGCCCACCAGGGGGCGATGCTCTGCCCCTCCGGGGCATCGCTCTGTTGCGACCAGAGCCACTCTAGCGCCTGGGGCAGAGGCCAAGGAGCCATCCCCAGCGCCCGGGCCATCTTTGCTCCAATGGAGCCTCGCTGCGGGAGGGGAAGAGAGAGACAGAGAGGGGGAGGAGTGGATAAGCAGATGGACGCTTCTCCTGTGTGCCCTGGCCGGGAATCAAACCCAGGACTTCTGCACGCCAGGCTGACGCTCTACCACTGAGCCAACCGGCCAGGGCCCATTTACAATTTTTTATTTTATATATGTTAACTAAATTTGCATCTTTCTTTTTTTTGGGACTTACATCTAAATTGTAAAAACAAATACATGTGCAATATCAAACATTTGGAAGTTCCAGAAAATCATAAAGAGAAAAAAAATCACCTCTAATTCTATCCTTGAAAGACCATACTGTTAACATTTTGATATAGTTTTTATATTCTGTACATGTTTCCTTCTCCTCAATATAGACTTTTTTTTAAAAGGCCACTATGTTTTTAGTCTTGTAATGCTAGTCTTATTTCTTAGCAACATACAGTAAATATTTTCTCTTGTCAATTAATGTTACATAGCATTTTTAAGGGCTGCATGGTACTCCACTGCATATATTTGCTTATTGCATTGTCCCTCTACAGTGTTGACGAGAATTAGTGACTAGTGTGTAGCCTTGTATTGTTTCTATTCTTTTTTTTTTTTTTGTATTTTTCTAAAGCTGGAAACGGGGAGAGACAGTCAGACAGACTCCCGCATGCACCCGACCGGGATCCACGCGGCACGCCCACCAGGGGGCGATGCTCTGCTCCTCCGGGGCGTCACTCTGCCGCGACCAGAGCCACTCTAGCGCCTGGGGCAGAGGCCAAGGAGCCATCCCCAGCGCTGGGGCCATCTTTGCTCCAATGGAGCCTCGCTGCGGGAGGGGAAGAGAGAGACAGAGAGGAAGGAGGGGGGGCGGAGAAGCAAATGGGCGCTTCTCCTATGTGCCCTGGCCGGGAATCGAACCTGGGTCCCCCGCATGCCAGGCAGACGCTCTACCGCTGAGCCAACCGGCCAGGGCCTTGTTTCTATTCTTAAAGTGTATATTTATTCTAAAAGTGAGAGGTTTCAGCATTTTATTATGTTTGTAAAAGTTGTAAAATTGAGCCCTGGCCAGTTAGCTCAGTCAGTTAATTAAGATTGTTGTCATGAAACAAAAGGGTTGTGGGTTCTGTCTCTGGTCAAGGCACAAATTGAAGCAACCATTGAGTGTACAACTGAGTAGAACAACAAATGAATGCTTTTCTTCCTCCTTCACTCTCTCTCCCTTCCTTTCTCTGTCTCTGAAAAAAAGAAAACAAAAATTAAGCCCTGGCTAGATAGCACAATTGGTTGGAGTGTTGTCTAGGAGCATGGAAGTTGCCAGTTGGATTCCCCGGTCAGGGCACATACAGAAGCAGCTCCGTGTTCTTGTCTCTCTCTCCCAGCCCCTCTCTCAAAAAAAGAAGGGGAAAAAATGTAAAATTTTGTAGATTCACTTTATCAAGTTAAAGAAATACCTTTTTTATTTTGTTACGTGTTATCATGAAAAGGTGTTCATGAAGTTACCATGAAAACTAGTCATGAAAAAATGTTTAATTTTTTTCAAATGCTGTTTTTGTATTTTATGTAGTGATATGATTTTCTCTCTTACTCGGTAAATGTGTTGCATTATACGAATTAATTTTTCCAAAGTTAAATGAGCCTGGTTATAATCATTTATGCTTTAATACATTGATGGATTCAGTTTCCAAATTCTTTGTTTCAGATATTTTGCAGTTGTTTTCCTGTGTAGTATTGGTTTATAACTTTCTTTCCTTTTTTTTTTCTTTCAGTTTTTTGTTTCTTTGTTTTTAGTTTTTTGTGGTTTAATATCATATACCAGCCTTATAATGTGATTTGGGAACATTCCTTGTGTTCTGTAACTGTCAACAATTTTTGTAAAACTTGAATGGTTTATCATTGGTATTGGTAAAATCTTTAGAAAAATCATCTAGGCCTGGATTTTTTTGTTGTTGAAAGATTTTTAACTACTAATTGTTTAATGACTTTAGGACAATTGAGGTTTTCTTTTCCTTTGTTTGATAAATCATATTTTTTCTAGGAGTTTATCCATTTCATTATGTTTTCAAATATATTGTCATAAATTTGCTTGTGACATTCTTTTATATGTTTTTGTTGTTATAGATATAATTATATTCCCTTATTCATAATATTGTTGTTCCTTTTTGGGGGATTGGTCTTACCAGTGGTTTGTTGTTTAGGTTTTTGTTAATAGAATCAGCTTTTTGCTTTGATAATTTTCTTCATAGTATTTTTGCTTTCTATGTCATTAATTTCTACTTTTACTTTTTTATTTCTTCTATTGCTTTATCAATGTGGTACAAAGTTTGTTGTTTTGTTTTCTGCCTCTGGGGACCAGCTACAGCTCCAAAAACCATTAACAGCAGAGAACTATTTTTTTAGTTTTAGGTTTTTAGAGATCTTTCAGAGTTTGACAGATCACTGTTCATCTTACCTTGCCCTATTCTGATGCAGGTTCACTTATTCTGCTGGGAAACTCCTTGCTTTTCTCCCAGTATGAGTTTTGAGATAAAATACTTTTATTTGGCTCTAAATATTTTCTAATATCCATTATTATTTCTTCTTTGACCCATAATTTAGTGTTTCCTAATTTTGTAGTTATATATGAAGTTTCTAGTCATCTTTTTGTCATTTATAGTTAATTTACTTGTATTATAATGAGAGAGTGTGTTGTGTTCACCAGTTTTTTAAATTTGTTGAGACTTGCTTTATAGTAAAGACCAATATCAGGTTAGTTTTTATAAATGTTCTTTGTGTGCTTTAAAAAGGATATATACACATAATTGCAGTTGTTAAGTAGTCTTTTCATGTACCCATTAGATGTCTTGTTAATTTTGATGTCTCTTTCTTCTGTATCTTTGTTGAATTTGGTGTTACTCTTAATTTTGACCATTTTGACAGATGTGTGGTAATATCTCATTGTGGTTTTAATTTGCATTTCCCTATTGGCTAGTGAGACTAAACATCTTTTCATGTGCTTATTGAACACATGAATCTGTTATGTTCTTCATTGAAATATCTTTCATGATTTTTGCCTATGTCCTAATTGCATTGTTTACTTTTTTAAAATATTTTATTTATTGATTTTTAGAGAGAGGGGAGAAAGAGAGAGAGAGATTGAAAGGGGAGGAGCAGGAAGCATCAACTCCCATATGTGCCTTGACCAGGCAAGCCCAGGGTTTTGAACCGGCAACCTCAGTGTTCCAGGTTGACGCTTTATCCCACTGCACCACCACAGGTCATGCGCATTGTTTACTTTTTTATTGCTAGGTTTTAAAGAGTTCTTTTGGTATTCTAGGTACTAGTCCTTTTGTTCACTATGTGGTTTGAAATATTTTGTCTCAGTCTGTAGCTTGTCTTTTCATCCTTAACAGGGTCTTCGCAAAGTATTCATTTTTACTTTTTTTTTTTTAATAATTTTATTTTTAATGGGGCGACATCAATAAATCAGGATACATATATTCAAAGATAACAACTCCAGGTTATCTTGTTGTTCACTTATGTTGCATACCCATCACCCAAAGTCAGATTGTCCTCTGTCACCTTCTATCTAGTTTTCTTTGTGCCCCTTCCCCTCCCCCTTTCCCTCTCCCTCTCCCCCTCCCCCGTAACCACCACACTCTTATCAATGTCTCTTAGTTTCACTTTTATGTCCCACCTACGTAAGGAATAATGCAGTTCCTGTTTTTTTTCTGATTTACTTATTTCACTTCAAATAATGTTATCAAGATCCCACCATTTTGCTGTAAATGATCCGATGTCATCATTTCTAATGGCTGAGTAGTATTCCATAGTGTATATGTGCCACATCTTCTTTATCCAGTCATCTATTGATGGGCTTTTTGGTTGTTTCCATGTCCTGGCCACTGTGAACAATGCTGCAATGAACATGGGGCTGCATGTGTCTTTATGTATCAGTGTTTCTGAGTTTTTGGGATATATACCCAGTAGAGGGATTGCTTAGTCATAAGGTAATTCTATTTTCAGTTTTTTGAGGAACCACCATACTTTCTTCCATAATGGTTGTACTACTTTACATTCCCACCAACAATGAATGAGGGTTCCTTTTTCTCCACAGCCTCTCCAACATTTGTTATTACCTGGCTTGTTAATAATAGCTAATCTAACAGGTGTGAGGTGGTATCTCATTGCAGTTTTGATTTACATTTCTCTAATAACTAAGGAAGGTGAGCATCTTTTCATATATCTGTTGGCCATTTGTATTTCTTCCTGAGAGAAATGTCTGTTCATGTCCTCTTCCCATTTTTTTATTGGATTGTTTGTTTGTTGTTGAGTTTTATGAGTTCTTTGTATATTTTGGATATTAGGCCCTTATCTGAGCTGTTGTTTGAAAATATCATTTCCCATTTAGTTGGCTGTCTGTTTATTTTGTTATCAGTTTCTCTTGCTGAGCAAAAACTTCTTAGTCTGATGTAGTCCCACTCATTAATTTTTGCCCTCACTTATCCTGCCATTGGAGTCAAATTCATAAAATGCTCTTTAAAACCCAGGTCCACGAGTTTAGTACCTATGTCTTCTTCTATGTACTTTATTGTTTCAGGTCTTATGTTTAGATCTTTGATCCATTTTGAGTTAATTTTAGTACAGGGGGACAGACTGTAGTCCAGTTTCATTCTTTTGCATGTGACTTTCCAGTTTTCCAGCACCATTTATTGAAGAGGCTTTCTTTTCTCCATTGTGTGTTGTTGGCCCCTTTATCAAAAATTATTTGACTATATATATGTGGTTTTATTCCTGGGTTTTCTATTCTGTTCCATTGGTCTGAGTGTCTATTTCTCTGCCAATACCATGCTGTTTTGATTGTCGTGGCCCTATAATAGAGTTTGAAGTCAGGTATTGTAATGCCCCCAGCTTCATTTTTTTCTTTAGGATTGCTTTGGCTATTCGGGGTTTTTTATAGTTCCATATAAATCTGATGATTTTTTGTTCCATTTCTTTAAAAAATGTCATTGGAATTTTGATGGGAATTGCTCATTTTTACTTTTGATGAAGTCTAGTTTATTAATTTTTCATTTTAAAGATCATGCTGTTGATGTTAAGTTTGAGAACTCTGCCTAGCCTTAGCTCTGGAGGATTTTCCCCTTTTTTCCTAATAACTTTATATATAGTTTTATATTTTTCATGTTCATGATCCATATTCAGTTAATTATTATTTAAGGTGAGAGACTTATAGGATAGTTTTTGTTTTTTTTCGCCTGTGGATGTTCAATCACCATTTTTTAAAAAGTCTATCTTTCGTCCATCGAGTTCCTTTTGTATTTAGTCAGAAATCAGTTGGGCATATTTGTGTGGAGATCTGTTGTTTTTCATTGATTTGTATATCTTTCCCTCTTACCAATGCCATATGATCTTGATTGTTGAAGGTATATATAAGTCTTGAAATTGGGGTCTTCTTACTTTATCCTTTTAGCTATTTTAGTTCCTTTGCCTTTTCATTTAAGTTTTAGAATAATCTTGCCTGTATCTTCAAAAATTTTTGCTGCAATTGTGATAGGCCTTGTATATCTTTTTGGGAAGAATTGACATCTATACTAGGTTGAGTCTTCCAGTGTAAAAACATATTATGTTTCTCTATGTATTTAGATTTTTTGTTATCCCATTGTGATCAGAGAACATAGTCTTTATGATCATTTCAGTCCTTTTAAATTTGTTGAAGTTTGTTTTATGGTCAGGATGTGGTCTGTCTTGATTATTTGTTCCATGAGCATTTGAAGAGAATGTATGTTTGGTCCTTGTTTGTTGGAATGTTTTAAATTTTGATTAGATCCTGTTGGTTGATGGTATTGTTGGGTTTTTCTGTGCCCTTACTGATTTTCCTCACATAGTTTCTTCACATTCATATGCTGATAAATACTCAGCTGAGCTCTCAAAAGATCACTCTACAGATCTCTGGAGCTTGCTATTTGTGCAGCTTTCTTCTCTCCAGTACTCTGCCCTCTAAATTCTAGCTGAGTTGGCCCCCTTGAACTCATCTCTTGAACTTAGGGAAATTGCTGGACTCTACCAGGCTTCTCCCTCCCAGCTTGGAAGGTGGCTTATCTTGTTTGTTTCTACTTTCTCAGGGATAACTGTCCTGTGTTGCTTGCTGTTCAATATTTGAAAACTATTGCTTTATGTATTTTATCTAAATTTTTAGTTATTTAAGGTTGGAGGGAGAATCCAGTCTGTTATTTCATCTTGATTCATAGTGGACTTTTTTTCTAGATCGACAATTGTTGGGACAATAAGTTTGTGATCTGTATTTTCTGGTTTTGCTCACTTTGTTAAAGATGGCTGCTGCTCATGTGATGATGCTCTCACGTGTACAGCTAATTACCTTCTTGCTTGGGAAGGGCCTTGGTTATGCTAATGTGTGCTGGGGAGGGCTTTTGCACCAAAAGGTTTTAAAAGGAGGATCTAGGAGGCCATTTTGGAAGAGAGACCACGTTGTTGGAGAGGGGAGAGTGACATGGTGGTAGAGGAGGCAGGCAGCCAAGATGGAGGCCTGCAGAGAGGAGGAGATGGGGAACAGAGGTGAATAAGGCTGGTGGGGCCTTTGATTTTAGAAAAAACCAGAAAGATTCTCCTGGTTGTGGAACAGGAGAACATGTGAGTGGGTTTTGGTGTCCCATGTGTTTGTTTTTACTCATTGGCGGTACTAGTCTAGAATAAAGGAAAATGGCCCACCAGTTCTTGGCTCTGCAGTTTCATTACAGTCTGTCCGGATCAAATGCGAACCTGCAGGGGCCAGGTGGCTGTGATGGTGGCTGCGGCTACTGGCCTTACAACAATAAATAAGTAAAATATAAACAAATGTATTAGGTAGTTATAAGTACTATGTGGAAACCTGAAGCAAGGAGGAGAAATGAATACCAAGAGGATTGTACTTTTATTTAAGATGGTGAGAGAAGGACTAGATGGAGAAATTGAGTATTCTGATTATCTTGTATTATATAACAGTATGCTCCCGAATTCAGTGAATTTTGCTCACAGATGTTAATTTAAACAAAGTTGGACGAGGGCAGTTTGCTTCTTCTCTGCTAGGCGTCAGCTGGATCAGCCGAAAGGCTGGGGCTGGAATCATCTGATACTTGCTCTCACACATGTATGGTGGCTGATGCTGGTTGCCAGCTATGATCTCACTTAGGCTGTAGCTGAAACATCTACAAATGACCTGTCCATGTGGCTACTTGGCTCCCTCCCACACAGCATAGTGGCCAGGTTTTCATCACTATGTGAGATGATGATGTTAACTAAATTTATTGTGGTAAAAATACAATATTGTATATCAATTATATCAATAAAACTGGGGAAAATATGTGACTTAGAACATTTGATTTATATACAATTCTTAAGTTACTACTTTTTGTTAAAATGTGGTTGTTTTTTATGTCAGTATTATTCTTTATAACTATAGCACAGATTTTCAGTAACCTAATGAGAATAATTGAGGCCTAAGATAAAAATTATAAATGTAAGTTATGAATACAATTCTAGATGATATAATAATACTTTAATACATATTTTTGCAAGAAAAAAATGTCCAAGTTAATTGTTCTCATTTTACTGTCTTATCTCTGTGTTTTAAAACAATGATTTGTAATTCGTTTTGTTCTCTGTATACTATAGGATGTGTTTTGGAGATGCAGACAAAATATCTTTGATGAAATGAAGAAGAAATTTTTACAGGTAGACTGCTGATGTAATTAATTGCTTTAGTTTGATAATCAGCAGAGCAAGTAACAGCATGTTAGTATTTTTATTTAATAACACGGCATGTATTAAGTTTTATGCTTGTTTGACAATTTCATTTCTACCCAATTTTAATAAGAAAGTTACCTTAAATGAATATCTGTCTGATAGTCTCTTGTTTTTTTACAAGTGAATGAGGGGGAAAACTGATATAAAAACCACAAGAACCCTTTGTTTTGACTTTCAGGTATATTAGTTGTCTGTTTCTTTTATAGACATTTTTATTTTCTGGAATATTAATAGTTCTGGGAAATTAATCATTTAATAATGTACCGAGTCAAAATCCAGAGATCTTATTTGAAGAATTAAGTAAAACAAAACTTCTGGCAGTGTATTATACACTACCACCCTAAGCTTTCCTGTGCTGTATCATCTCATTCTAACCTTTACTTAATACCTCATTTTCTCAGGTCCCTTTAGCTCCAAGTTTTTTTCCCAGTGTTCTTCCTTTAGTCTCTCCTGCCCTCTCCACGTTACCTATGGCAAACGACCGCTTAGAAACAGATCACATTACATTCGAGTTTGCTGAGAGGGTTGGAGTGGAGTGGAAAGAGGAACTTAAAAATAAAATAATCTTTTTTCCCCATATAAGCTAGGATCCCCATCATTGCCCCAGGAATTGTTACTTGTTGAAGTAAAAATAAAGTCTGAATGAGGCCTATAAATTTAATAAATTTCAATCAGCAAAAAGTATTCACACCAGCAATTCATTTTTTAACGCATTACAGTGTATTAAAACGTGAACTGTAGCTATCTGGAAGGGTATTGTGTTAAGGCCTAATTTATTAGCTCGTAGCAGCTCCTATATCAAGATATAGATCGCTTGGACTTACATGTGTATGTGTTTGTGTATTTTTAAGTTTGCAACCATAATACTATTCTTTGTAATAACATTAAAAGGAAGAAAGTTTTATGAGAAAATGGACTGTCTATTAAATTTGTGGGTAAAAAGTTTCCTTCTTAATGTTTTAAAATTCTTGGCCTGGCGCAGTGGATAAAGCGTCGACCTGGAAATGCTGAGGTCGCCGGTTCGAAACCCTGGGCTTGCCTGGTCAAGACACATATGGGAGTTGATGCTTCCAGCTCCTCCCCCCTTCTCTTTCTCTGTTTCTCTCTCTCCTTCTCTCTCTCCTCTCTAAAAAAAAAAAAAAAAAATGTTTTAAAATTCTTAATTCTCTTAGAAAAATCTGAACCTTGATAACTGAATTTTATATGATATTGTTTTCTACATGTTAATGCCTTTCTGAATATGTACCATGAATTATACGCCTTGTTTTGTGTTTTTTTAATAAACACTGAGGAAGTATTTTTTTTTTTTTTTTCATTTTTCTGAAGCTGGAAACAGGGAGAGACAGCCAGACAGACTCCCGCATGCGCCCGACCGGGATCCACCCGGCACGCCCACCAGGGGCGGTGCTCTGCCCCCCAGGGGGCGATGCTCTGCCCATCCTGGGCGTCGCCATATTGCGACCAGAGCCACTCTAGCGCCTGAGGCAGAGGCCACAGAGCCATCCCCAGCTCCCGGGCCATCTTTGCTCCAATGGAGCCTCGGCTGCGGAAGGGGAAGAGAGAGACAGAGAGGAAAGCGCGGCGGAGGGGTGGAGAAGCAAATGGGCGCTTCTCCTATGTGCCCTGGCCGGGAATCGAACCCGGGTCCTCCGCACGCTAGGCCGACGCTCTACCGCTGAGCCAACCGGCCAGGGCCGGAAGTATTTTTTATGAAACAAAAATTATAATGTTGCCCTGGCCGGTTGGCTCAGTGGTAGAGCGTCGGCCTGGCATGCATGAGTCCTGGGTTCGATTCCTGGCCAGGGCACATAGGAGAAGCGCCCATCTGCTTCTCCACCCTTCTCCCTCTCCTTCCTCTCTGTCTCTCTCTTCCCCTCCCGCAGCCAAGGCTCCATTGGAGCAAAAGATGGCCCTGGCGCTGGGGATGGCTCCTTGGCCTCTGCCCCAGACGCTAGAGTGGCTCTGGTTGCAACAGAGCAAAGCCCCGGAGGGGCAGAGCATCGCCCCCTGGTGGGCGTGCCAGGTGGATCCCGGTCGGGCGCATGCTGGAGTCTGTCTGACTGCCTTCCCGTTTCCAGCTTCAGAAAAATACACACAAAAAAAATTATAATGTTAACTTCAGAGAACTCAGATTTGAAATTAGAACTATTAGGAATGCCAAGAAAAAGTGCCAAAAATAACTCAAAAGCCAAACAAACATGCCTTTAGCAGTCATATTTTCAATTAAAAATCCCAATATTTTTTTGCCTTTTGTAAATAAGACTGTGGTTTTATTATTTTTTATTTGATTTTTCAAGGACTCTTTCTTCAGACTTTGCTAGGATATCTAGCTTTGTTTCTGCACTTGCTTAGCATATGAACTGTTAATATCTATTGACTTTCCCCTTATTCTCACAAGTGTAATATTGCTATGAGTTGTCCATAAAATAAGTAGTTTTATGCTTTACACCTTTTTTTTTTTGTACTTGGCTAGATTTTCTGTGCAGAAAACTTTATGCCTCTCAAATAGCTCAGCTAAGATATATAAAATATTTTCCCTAGTAGAGCATGCTTTAGACTTGTTTAAAACTGCATTTTCTTTCTTACCTGTCATCTCTTATTCATCATAGGACTCTTTTAACTCAAAAATAGTGCTCCCTTTCATAAATTACATTTTGTCCTCAAATATCTTACCTTAATGTTGAGTGCAATACTTACATGGGGACATCCTCCTCCCTAACCCTCTTTACACCTTCCCAACTAGAGCTCGTTTGTGCTTAAATTTAGGTGTGTTTTTCTTACTATTGCTATGGAACAGCATACCCCAAAATTTAGTACTTGAAAACAGCTAGTTTATTTGCTTACAATTCTGTGAGATTGGCATTGGGCAAAGGCTCAGCTGGTCCGTTGTTTGGCTCCACATGGCATCATGTGGGATCATTACTTGGCTCCATTTGATTGGTGGCTAGCTTTAGATGGAATATGCAAGAAGGCATTTTTCTCATATCAGGCATCACAGTGCTCCACTAGAATGGCCACTTTCTGCATGGATTGTTAGGGCTTCCTCACAGCATGGTTGTCCCAGGGTAACTGCATTATAAGAGGGAATGTTCCAAGATGTGCAAAAGCAGAACTTGCTGATTTCTTAAGGTCCCACACAGTATCACTTCGGTCACATTCTGTTGGTCCGAGCTGGTTATAAGGCCAACCCATGTTTATGGGAAGAGGAATAAAGATAAAAGAGTGGCAAAGAATTTTTAGCTATCTTTTAATTTACCTCGATGATAATTGCTTTTTTTTCATTGAGCTTAAGTAGGATCAATTAGGGGTAGAACTCCAGAGAAATTAAGAAAGATAGCTACTTTGTTTTCCCAATTCTACCAAGTACCTTTTAACATTTATTATTTTTTTTATACATTTAAATGTTTTGGAAATCTGCATGTTTAATATAACATTGTAGAGTTGGCTTTTTCTTTGAAATGCTGTTACAAAATTATTGGTACACCTTACTGACTGTATCTTTTAATTGAAAAACATTTTAATTCATTTTCAAATTGGGAGGTTGGAGTTAGGGAGGACAGAATTCACCTCAGTGTGATTAGTGCTGGCAATAGTGGTATCAGAAATTTGGATGCAGTCCATAGATGATAACCACATATTAAATTAGATTAGAAATAAAGAATGAACCAGAAGATTGGGCTTTAAAGAGGAGCAGAGATTTTTGTTTGTTTAAATTATTCTAGAATTTAACCCTTTGAGTAGTGATTTTTTTCATGTTCGCTAACACCTGGGAGTGAGTTTTTTTTTCAAAAAATGAAATTAGTTCAAGTTACAGTTTTATAAACTTAATTAAAATCATGTTTTATAACCAATTTATGGAAACAAGAAGAACATACATTTGCCCTTTTTTAATGTTGCCTTACACATGTACGATCGAACTCTGCATGGCCAGGAGGCACGAGGATGTATATGAATGTTCATACTACTCAAAGGGTTTTAAGAGTAAAATGTGATTGACTCAAGAATTCTGCTTATAGAAATTTTAAGAAAACAGAAAAGTGCACAAAGTGTTAGGGAAGATATTCATCACAAAATTATCTCTAAAGTGTAATAAATCCTAGGCTAAGAGCCAGAATAGCATTAATGAATCAAATTATACCTCACAGAAATTAGAGTATATTTCAAAATGAGTATGAAGCTATAAAATATCCCCTAATTTTTATGAGAAGTGTATTATTCCATGTAATAATATATTGTTCAACTATTATAATGAGTTTAAAAGGTTTGATAGGGTAAGATTACATGGTATGTTTATAAGTAAAGAAAAATGTTTAAAACAGCATATCAGGTCTACAGGAAAGTTCTGTCTGTTTCTATCACAACAAGTTTCGACACGTAAGCACATGTTTATTTGGCGCATGTGTGCCTCTATTTTTATCATCACTTAATGTATACATACTGACGTAGCAAATTAAAACAAAGTTGATTCACGTTAGTCTTATGTGTGAAGCGATAGTGTACCCATGGCTACTGATAAAGTTCATTTACGCCACTTTATTGTATACGAATTTCAACAAGGAAGAAATGCTACAGAAGCATGTAGAAATTTATTGAAAGTGTTTGGTGAAGGTACAGTTTCTGATAGGACATGCAGAAGATGGTTCGAAAAATTCGAAACAGGTGATTTTGACCTTTCTGATAAGCCACGTTCTGGGCGGCCATCTTTGATCAATGACAATGTTGTTAAGACCATGTTGGAGCAAGATCCTTTTCTGACAACATCGGAGATCGCAGAAAGGCTTAATTCAGCTCAGCAAACCATTTCGGACCATATTCGGAAGATAGGATTGGTGTGGAAATATTCAAGATGGGTGCCACATGAATTAAGTCAGAAGAATTTGGATGATCGAGTCGTCATATGCACATCTCTGCTTGCTCGGAACAAAATCGAGCCCTTCTTGAACCAGATGATAACTGGGGATGAAAAGTGAATTACCTACGAAAACATCGTAAGGAAAAGGGCATATTGTGAACCTGGAAAACCTAGCCCTTCCACCTCTAAACCAAATTTGACTCTGAATAAGAGAATGTTGTGTATATGGTGGGACATTCGAGGACCAATACATTATGAGCTTTTAAAACCGAACGAAAAGCTCAATTCAGAGAAGTATTGTCAGCAACTGGATAATTTAAAGACAGCAGTCCAAGAAAAGAGGCCAGCGATGTTCAATAGGAAGAACATCATACTGATCATGATAATGCCAGGCCACATGCTTTGGGGACTCGTCAAAAAATTTCAGAACTAGGCTGGGAAATTCTGTCGCATCCACCATATTCCCTGGACTTAGCACCCTCCGACTATCACTTGTTTTTGTCCTTACAAAATTTTTTGAAGGGCAAAAAATTCAAAAATGAAGAAGATATCAAACAAGCACTGGTTCAATTTTTCGCATCAAAGGATAAAAGATTTTTCAAAAATGGGATATACAAATTGCCCTCACGCTGGCAAGAAATCATTAATAATAATGGCAATTATATTATTTAATAAAGTTTATTGACAATAAGAAAAATTTGTATTTTGTTTTAATCAAAAAATGGACAGAACTTTCCGGTAGACCGTATATATATATTGCCTAGCCCAGTGTTTAGAATGTTTATGTGTGTGCGTGCGTGCGTGCGTATAGGAAAACTATTTGGAAGGATATACACCAAAATGTTAATATATGGTTATCTCTGTGTTATGGGATTACAGGTGATTTTCACTTTTTTCTTTATATTTTGCAATTTTTTAAAAAGAAATGCACAGAGAAGAAAGCTTTTGCCATTTTAAAAATAATAAAAGGCACACATGGAATTAAATTTGTGTTTACTGTTGTACATTTAAATCTTCAAATGAGGTTTAGTTGGTGATAATTTCCCCACTTTTTTTTTTTTTTTAAGTGAGAGGCGGGGAAGCAGAGACAGACTCCTGCATGCACCACAACCGGGATCCACCCAGCAAGCCCCCTACCAGGCGATGCTCTGTCCATCTGGGCTGCTGTTCCATTGCTCAGCAACTGAGCTATTTTAGTGCCTGAGGCAAGGCTATGGAGCCATCCTCAGCGTCTGGGGCTTACTTTGCTTGAACCACTGGAGCCATGGCTGCAGGAGGAAGGGAGGGAGGGAGGGAGGGAGAGAGAGACAGAGAGAGAGAGAGAGAGAGAGAGAGAGAGAGAGAGAGAGAGATGGGGGGGGGCGGTGGAGAAGCAGATGGTCGCTTCTCCTGTGTGCCCTGACTGGGAATTGAGTCTGGGACTTCCACATGCTGGGCCAATGTTCTACCATTGAGCCAACTGGCCAGGGCCCCCACATTTTTGGATGAAAGATGAGGAGGCTATAGTACCTGGACCTTATTTCATGTATTTAGGGGAAGAAGGAGGAACTGTTGCTGTTTGACCATTAGATGTTGCCACATCACCATTATTATATATAATGCTATGTCAACCCTTTTCCTGAATTCCTAGTTAGTGTCATCTTCTTTAGAGGATCAACTCCAACCTATCTGAAGCTTTTAAAAGCTGGCCACCTGGTGTTTTATATATGGAAAACTTGAACCTACTTCTGAAGTATACCTTTGAAACTGTAAAAATGTATCTTTTATAGTTGAAATTTAGTTCTTCACTCTTTTGTTGTAAACCAATTTTTAAAAAGGTCCACTTTGCGTTTCTCAGTTTGGGATTAAAATGTATAAAACAATTCATTATGTTCAATATGACACCTTAAGTTTATAGGCAAGGCTTTTTTGTTTTTTATTTCTGAGAAGTATATCAGTAATACTCTTTTTGTCACCTTAATATTTTTATAGAAATGCATTCTCCTTTTGTTTTTAAATGGGTTATTGATGATAATTAAGTATTTTGATTTGTCTAAAATATAGTACCTAGCCAATGTCTTAAACATTATATATACATTTATAACAATTTATTTCTGTTCTAAATTAATTGGATTAGATTTAACTTCAGTCATCTCTTGCAAGCCCAAAATTGTATATGGCAGAAACAAATTATATTTGTATCACCACATCAAACAAGCAGGCAAATCTTATGTCTATTCTATCTTCAGTACTAATTAATGATAATTATTCTAACTTAAAAATGGATAATATAGAAGTAACAAAAGGTTATATTAAAAGAAAAGAAATGTTATTGCTTACTGAACTAGTCTGTACAGTTTATATTTCTGAAAAGGCTATCATGGGGATGCTGAGAGGTTCTCCAGTTAAATGACTGCTGCACTTGACTTTGACGGAAAGCAAAAGATTTAGATGATCACAGTTGCATAATACTATTCTGGATTGAAGGAAGATAACATTAGAAGAAGTTAACTTTCTCAGGAAGCAGTTGCCATCATCTTGGTGTAAGATTCTGATTGCTGCAGGCAGAAATAAAGAGATAAGAATTTGGTGATTGTGTGAGGTGAATAGGAGGAAGGAGACAGGGAAGATGTTCAGCCCTCTGACTTTACCAGCTGGTGATGAAGGTGCCATTCATTGAGTTGGCCAGTATAGCAGGAGGGAAAGAACTTCCACAAGTATCTGATCTAACCTATTACTCCTGTGGAAAGTGAGAAAGAAAAATGGTGTCCTTCAGTAGCTTGAGAGGGGATATAGCTTCTTTGAGAACATGTCCTTTAAATTTTTTTTTGTCTTGATAATTACTGAGAAAAAAGAAAGGAGAATTTGTGACCCTAACTTTTTTCTGCATTGGTAATTGAAAAGTTTTTATTTTTCTTGCTTTTCAAAATATTCTTTCTGCTGGCTGATTTCTTTGGATTAGCTTGTTAGCTCCCAGAACTTTGATAATGGGCTTTTTGGATTTCTGGTCCTGAGGCATGGTTTGTCTATGTCCCTTAGTTATGGATTTTGAAATATTAGACAATCCTCACTGCATTTCTACACAGTTCTGTTTCTGTTTCTTCAGGAGACCCAGACATGCTTAGTTTGACTGTGCTAGCAAGGTGATGGCACATTTTTAAGGGTCAGATTTTGTTATTTTCAACTGAAAATTGCTAAGGTATACTGTCTTTGTGGCTTGTTGACCACTGATTTACAAGCCTTGAAAGGTGAAAGCAAATATCCATAAGAATTGACTGTTGATTATTAAATATGCCCCCAGTTTTTCCAAAACAAACAAATGTGGTGCTTTATATGTTTGACATATGTTTGACATATCTATTAAAATGTTCCAGCATAACAAAACAGCAATACTAGCACAAATAACATTTTGTAGGATTTTTAAAACATTTAATTATAAAAAATGTAACTAATCATAATTGCTTTTCTTTACAGATAAATTATATATATATATTTTTAAATTTCAGATAGAAAATGCTGCTGAAGAACCTAGAGTCTTATGTATAATACAAGATACTACTAACTCAAAGACAGTGAATGAACGGATCACTTTAAATTTACCAGCATCTACTCCACTGAGAAAGCTCTTTGAAGATGTGGCCAACAAAGTAGGCTACATAAATGGAACCTTTGATTTGGTGTGGGGAAATGGAGTCAATACTGCTGATATGGTAAAACCCTAGACTTAAAGTATCTTCTCTTAAGTGGCTAATATTATAGTCATTATTATTGTTGTTATAAGTGAATATATTAAATATTGGAACCCTTTTTAATATAAGCAAAACTGTAATATTAAGAGTCTCAAGAATTATGTCCCTCGTCATCCCTTTGCCCTCATTCACTAGTTGCTTATCCTAAAGTTTGCACCACCAGTTATTTTTAATTCATGTAAGATGACTTGTCATATTGTGTCAACTACCAAAAATTTTCAATATTTACTAAATGGAATGATGTTCTTCTTGTATTTTTAAATAAAAAAATGTATGATATAAAATTATATGTATTTTATAATTAATTTTTGGAAAAGAAGAAAAAAGTGTATACAGAAAGAGAAATGAATGGAAAGATATACACATCAATTTTTTTTTTTTTGACACTTTCTTTTTTTTTTTTTAAGATTTTATTTATTTATTATAGAGAAGGGGAGGAGCAGGAAGCATCAACTCCCATATGTGCCTTGACCAGGCAAGCCCAGGGTTTTGAACCGGCAACCTCAGTATTTCCAGGTTGACGCTTTATCCACTGCGCCACCACAGGTCAGGCTATACACATCAATTTTAACAGAGATTCTGTGCCAGGTAGAGCAGTAGGTCCCTGATCAGGAAGATTGGTGGTACCATGACTTCCACTTTGAGGATTTTATAGTCTACTTGTAGAGACAGATGTATCAAAAAACAATTACACTTACATGTTTTAAGTACTATATTATAAATTTGCCTTGAGTGCAAAGAAGGGGCATTGATCAATTTTGCATGGGAGAGTGGTGGAGGAGACTGTTGAGTTAGTTGTAACTGCAGTATTAGACTGTTTATACAGTCTTTTTCTGTCAGTACAGATTCACTCTGCATACTACTGTTAAAATTATCTTCAGTCATCTTAAATCACAGTATTTGTGCCACCTTTCAGTTCAGAAATCTTTGGTGACTGCTCACTACCTACCATTAAAAATCAGATTTCCTAGGTTAGCATTCAAGACAAGCTACAATTGATCCTTTATCTTTGTAATCTTAACTCCCAGATACTGGACTACTTTATTTTCTTAACTTGAATTTCCATACTTTTCTATATCCATGCTTTTGTTTATAATGCCTCTTTCTGTCCTATGTTATTGCTGTTATTAAGTTTTCCAGGAAGATCTCTCTAATGGCAAATGAAAAAAATGTGTATTTGGATGGCATAGTTTTGATTGGCCCTATGAAAGAACCCAAGGTGTTTGATGTTGCCTGATATCCCTTTAAAATTCATGTTATATTTTAAAATATAGAACTAGTAATAAAATTAGTCAACTTTTTCCTCTGAAATCAGTACAAATTGGTAGACCAACAAAGTATACAAAGAGAAACAATATTTTATCTGAAACTTGGAATACTCCCTGTTATATCACCATGTAATTTCTAGTATTGCCTCTTTTTTAGTTTATATAGTTTCTATACTCTCATAGATGTCTACCCAAGTCCTATTTATATTCCACTTTTATTTATTTTATTTTTTTGAGAGAAAGACAGAGACAGACAGGAAGGGAGAAAGAAGAGAAGCATCAACTTGTAGTTGTGCCTCTTTTAGTTATTCATTGATTGCTTCTCATATGTGCCTTGACCTGGGCACTCAAACCACACCAGTGACCACTTGGTCAAGCCAGCAACCTTGGGCTTTAAGCTAGCTACCTTTGGGCTCAAGCCAGCCACCTTTGGGCTCAAGCCAGTGACCATGAGGTCATGTCTATAATCCCATGCTCAAGCCAGTGACTCCACACTCAAGCTAGTGAGCCCCAGTGATCTCGGTGATTTGAACTTGGGTCTTTAGCATCCCAGCTCGACATTTTATCCACTGTGCCACCACTGGTCAGGTTATATTTCACTTTTAAGAAGCCTTACCTGATGTTTCCTCATGCAACTTGAAAAGTAATCTCTTTCTCTTTGTTCTCTTATTTCAATTTTTATTCTTCTGTGCCAATTATCATAGTCTCCTTTTATTATAGTTGTTATTTATGTCATTCCATTTGGTAGAGTGTATTTTGATGGCTATGACCTCATAATATTAATTTTGTATTCTCTGTAGATATTTTCCTTAGATACTCAAAAAGTGTTTATTAAATTAACATCTACATACCTTCAAATAGCTCTGTGTCAGGATTACTGTTTCTCTTCAGCTCTGGCTATTCTTCAGTACTCATTTCTATATTTTTATTTGCCTACAGTCTATTTCTATAATTAAACTTTAACCTGCTTGTTGTAGAATGCTGAATGTGTGCTTCTCTGAAAACCTATCCCTCTTAGCTATTCACCACTTTGTACACATAACACATTTATTGAGGTGAAACCCCTGTGTATTCGAGTTATATCATCTGATCTTTTATTTCCTGCCAGAGAATGTAAAGGATCCAGTGATACTTTTCCTCGTCCTGTGTGGTTTCTCTTAGCTTCATGTTTTCTATCTCCATTTTTTTTCTCATGGATTTCTAGAGCCAAAGATAAGAAATAGATTATATATTTTATTTGCTTAACAATTACTTTGCTCTTACTAGGCTCTATACAAATATAACCTCAATCTTCATAACCACTTTATAAGGTAGGTGCTGTTACAGCCTTGTATTACAGCTGAGGCAACTGAGTGATTGGAAAGTTGAGTAACTAACTTGCCAAAAGTCACATAAATATCAAGTTGAAAAATTACTTCTTAATTATTTTGTCCTTAATACCTTTACTTTTACACTTGGTCTTAGCCAAAAGGCTGGGAAGCGATACACTTTCATAAAATGTTACTTTCCCAAGAAATAGAGGCTTTTTTTTATTAAATAAGCCCTTCTAAGGAGACATCTTCATATCTTTAAAACATTTCTTAATGTAACAAAAATGTTTTAAAACAAAAGAATGTGGTATTCATTCCATTCTGCACTTTTCTCAACAGTGAACCTAGGGTGTGGGTGAGGAGGGCCTGAAGCATACAGAGCTTCACCTCTTGTTCACCAATTAGAATACATCAGAATGCTAGCTAAGGTTGAAATCACCCTAACAAAAAAAGAGTTAAGGAAAGACTAAATATTTTAGGTATTTAATTTTCAAAGGAGTGATTACTTTTATCCCCCTGAGATTGTCTGGATCCTGGCAGTGGACTTAAAATAGGTATAATGATACCTATTTTACTAGGACAGGCTTTTACTTAAGGGGTCTTTCTTAAGATTCAAATTTTGTTATATTACATAATTATTTTGGGTTGTTTAATTTGTTGCTTATCTGAGAATTCTCAGTATATTCATATGTAAAACATGTCTTCAGTTTTTAGTTACATAAAATTATCTTTAATTTTCATGAAAATCTATTAGATACTATATTGCATATTTAGAGAACATAAAACACAGATGTTTATAATTATTTTTTTGTGTAGTACTTTACATTAGTTCTTAACCTTTACTTTTTCTCTTTTCAGTGTTTTAGACGTTGGGGAAGGGGAATGTCTGGGACACCTGTCAGTGTGTGCACTGTGTCTGGGCTTCACCGTCCCAATGCACAAGTAGATGAGTTCATTCCAAGTGTAGATCAATAGAATTCACCAGAATCTTTGTTTAAAAAGATTACTTTAGCCGAATAATTGTTGATATATGTCTATTTGCATATTGCTTGTTTTATTTTATTATCACAGTTAATGTTTTTCATTATCTGAGATATTTTACTTTATGCCCATAGCCTCCACTAGATCACACCAGTGACAAGTCTCTTCTTGATGCTAATTTTGAGCCAGGAAAGAAGAACTTTCTGCATTTGACAGATAAAGATGGTGAACAGCCTCAAATATTGATGGTAAACTATTTAGAAACCCTGAAATTCTTAATTTTTATGCAGTGTCACCTACTACTTGGGAAGCAGTTTTCCAAAGGAAGGAGGAGAGATGTGTTTTGTAATTTATGTATAATAAATTATATTTCTGTTTTATATTGGTTGGTTATAAGTATATGCTCACATGGTAACACTGGGCATCCATAGCACTGTTGTTTGTGTAAATAATCTGTTGCCATGCTGAGAATAACCATCTTCAAGACCACTACCACAATAGGGATGAGGGTGGTCTAGGATAAGTAAAAATGCCACAGAGATCTCGTACTGTATAATGATGTGGCTTTTCCTTTGGTTAAGTATTCATGTGTTTACTATAAAATATATATTTTTTTTGTATTTTTCTGAAGCTGGAAACGGGGAGAGACAGTCAGACAGACTCCCGCATGTGCCCGACTGGGATCCACCCGGCACGCCCACCAGGGGGCGACGCTCTGCCCCTCCGAGGCGTCGCTCTGCCGCGACCAGAGCCACTCCAGCTCCTGGGGCAGAGGCCAAGGAGCCATCCCCAGCGCCCGGGCCATCCTTGCTCCAATGGAGCCTTGGCTGGGGGAGGGGAAGAGAGAGACAGAGAGGAAGAGGGGGTGGAGAAGCAAATGGGCGCTTCTGTGTGCCCTGGCCGGGAATCAAACCCAGGTCCCCCGCACGCCAGGCCGACGCTCTACCACTGAGCCAACCGGCCAGGGCCTACTATAAATTTTTGACAATTTTTTCCAAGGTTTTTTAGTATTTTGGAGAAGGGACAGACCCCACCCCAGAATTCTCTACTCTGCCATTTTTTTGCTCTCACTGCCCCCCCCCTTGGGGGAATGACTGGTTTGTAAATTATATGATATGTTTCTCTTTTTTTTAGATTTTATTTATTCATTTTAGAGAGGAGAGAGAGAGAGAGAGAGAGCTAGAGAGGAAAAGAGAGAGAGAGGGAAAGAGAGAGAGAGAGAAGAGGGGAGGAGCAGAAGCTCCTTGACCAGGCAAGCCCAGGGTTTCAAACAGGTGACCACAGAGTTCCAGGTCAGTTCTTTATCTACTGCGCCATCGCAGGTCAGGCGGTTTCTATTTTTTTAGTGTTTACTCCAATTTTTATTTTGATATGATTCCCTGTCTGGTCTAGTGACTTTAGAGATAAATTAACCCAGTAACTTCCAATTTGAGGGACATTCATTAGATAGATAGATAGATAGATAGATAGATAGATAGATAGACAGACTGAGAAAACCTGTTCTGATTTAACTTTGCTATTTTATGTACTGATGAATGGAAGGCTCAGACAGTTTTTAGACTTTCAGAACCATTTTCTGCAATGAAACTTGACTTAGGAAAAGTTCTATTTGATGCTTTTCATTTAGAAGTCTATTGTAAATTAGAATGCCTCTCTGGACAGTAGGTAATAATTAAAAACAGTTGCATCTGTACGGAAGCATTATCAGAATACGGTCTCTGAACTGCTTTAATCTCATTATTTTTATGATATAAGATGATTTTGTTTAGTCTGACATTGAAATCAGCTAAAAATGTAGGAATATCTGGATTCACAATTTGGGGGTTTATGTTTTAAAATGCTTAATAACTACTCTTCAGCTCTGTCTTTATTGTTTGCACTGATTTTATATCCCTTAGTTCTTTTTGACATTTTTCTCATTAATGGGGGAATTTCTTATGGATGCCGTAGGAAACGATCCATTTCATTCAATCCTTATTCCCAGCTTGTCAGACCTACTTGGCAGGGATGATGTAAAAATGAGTGATAAACTGTCATCAAGGAGTTCATAATGGTATTTTTGATTTATTAGTACTAAAAAAGGACTCCTTTTTCTTGTGTAAGTGAAATTTGAAAGAAATTTAGAGAAAACTGAGAAAGTAAGAACTTTGGAAGGACATGAACAACTCTCTGAAGTGTTTTTATCAGGCATCTTTTAAACCTCCCTACAGGAAATGCCAAAGGTATACACTCCTTTAAATGTCTTGATGGTAACAGTTATAGTAGTAATGCCTCATCTTTTTTCCTTTGCCTCAACAATTAGTATGTCTTCTTTTCATTCTTTCAGCAACAGTTGCCATTTAGTAACTGTTGGTTATGCTGCATTTTAGGAGGATTCCAGTGCTGGGGATGACAGTGTCCATGACAGATTTATAGGTCCACTTCCAAGAGAAGGTTCTGTGGGCTCTACCAGTGATTATGTCAGCCAGAGCTACTCCTACTCATCTATTTTGAATAAATCAGAAACTGGTAAGATTTGTCACTCTTGTATTTTCATAAGCTGTAGGGCATTAGCCCAGAGTAATATTAACAATCTTTAGCCTAATTCCCTCATTTTGTGGATGAGAAAACTAAGACCCAGAGCAGGATCAGTAGCTAACAGAAGCAAAGTTAAAACAAAAATGTGGTTTTCCTTTCAGCACATGGTTGCTTTTACTATATTATTACTGCCACTATTTAGTAATAAAGTAAAAAAAATACTGCATTTGTATTTTGAAGGAAGACATAATTTTTTTTAAGTTTATATTTTGAATTTTAATCTTAAATTTTTGATATTGACTTCCTCTGGAAAGGAATGTCTCTTATCTCCCTTTGGATTAGAATAGGTTATGAGTGACACTTCCAATTTGAAGCAGATAGGCCAGGCTTAATTTATTAGACCTACTGTGTTACCTTTTAGTTTAATCAAATCATATATTTGACATTGATCATGTAATTTAAAAATTCTGTTAACTGTTTTCTAAACATGATTGAACCTAGATTTTTTAATTTTTTCTATTTGTTGAGCTAGTGAATTGCCTTTTTTGTATACAAAGAATATTCTACATTATGTGATGGGTTACTTGCCTAAAAACATAATTTAGATACTTTTACATATTTTATGTTAAAACTAAATCTTTGTAGCCAATAGTATTATTCATATTAAAAGAAATAGATCCTGCGGTACAGAGAAGCCTTTGATTTCGCAGCTAGTTAATGCTAGGTATGTATGGCTTTCGAATCTTTAGTCTTAGAACTTCAAAACAGAGATGATTTGAAGAATTATATGCAAATACCTGGTATAAAAATAAAACTTGAGTTACATTGCACATTTTGTTTGATTGTGATCTATAATTTTCCATTTACTGTATTTTGTAAGTAAAATGTAAACTGATTTTCTTATAGCTAATCATTTGTGCAGGTTTAAAGGTGTATTTGTTTTGGAAATTGCAGTTAAAGCTGGTCATGTTTGGTATTCAGGATCATTTATATCAGTAGAACTTTTGCAGCAAACTACCAAAAATAAAAGGGAATGAAAAATTATCTTCTGTTTTGGATAATAGGTAACAATAAGTCATTTTTCTCATTACAGTGTCTAATGAGAAAAATTTGAGAATCAAATATTTCTTTTTTTACTTTTTTTATTTTTTTATTTTTCTGAAGTGAGAAGCAGGGAGGCAGAGACAGACTCCCACATGTGCCCAACTGGCATCCACCTGACAAGCCTAGTAGGGGGTGATGCTGTATCCATCTGGAATGTTGCTGTGTTGCAACTGGAGCCACTTTAGCGCCTGAGGCAGAGGCCGGGGAGCCATCCTCAGTGCCCGGGCCAACTTTGCTCCAATGGAGCCTTGGCTGCGGGAGGAGTAGATAGAGGGGGAAGGACGGAGAAGCAGATGGGCTCTTCTCCTGTGTGCCCTGGCTGAGAATCGAACCTGGGACATCCACACCCTGGGCTGACATTCTTACCACTGAGCCAACCAGCTGGGCCCTCAATACTTCTTAAAAATTCATTTTGGCCCTGACTGATTTGCTTCGTGGTAGAACATCAGCCTGATATGTGGATGTCCTGGGTTTAATTCCCAGTCAGGGCACACAGGAGAAGAGCCATATGCTTCTATCCCCTTCCTTCCCCTCTTTTCTCTATTTCTCCTCCCCCTCTCTTCTCCTCCTGATTGGTTTGAGCAAGTTGGCCCTGGTGCTGAGGATGGCTCTGTGGAACCTCACCTCTGGAGCTAAAATATAAAATAGCTCAGTTCCTGATCACTGCCCTAGATGGCCAGAGCATCGCCAGTAGGGGTTTGCTAGGGTTGGTCCCGTTGGGGGTGCTTGTGGGAATTTGTCTCTCTGTCTCCCTTCCTCTCACTTAAAAAAAAATTCATTTGGGGATATGTGTTAACAATGTAGGTTCCAAAGCTGTACTGGTTTAGCTGCTCTGGAGCAGGCTGGATAAATTTCAGTTTATCTTAAATAAGCGTCCCAAATTATTTTGAGATAGTTGGAACATTGAGAAAGATCTAGATTTAACAAGTCAGGAGCAGAATTTTAATCTATATTTTCTACTTAATACTATATGGGGAGTATTTTTTAATACTATTAAGTGGTATTTTAATACAGAGTTGAAAGTCAGAATGGCTGAAAATTAGTGTTTTTGTATATGGCTTATATATTTAAATTGTTACTGGTTTTGTAGTAAACATTCTTGCACATAAGTCTTTACTTTCATCTATGATTATTTTCTTAATGTAAATTTTCAGAAATAGAATTACTAATTTGTCATTTATTTTTTAAAAGTTTAGAGGCCTTTGATATACATTGCCATGTAATCATAATCTTGATTTCCAATTATTGTTCCTCACATACCTCTGCTCCACTCCTTTTTCCTACCTGTATATTTTTTTCCAGTATTCTGGGGTACTGCCTTTGTTAATTGAAATAGTATATAAGTATCCTAAGGAGTTGTGCTTCAAAACTTACTTTGATCACTAGGTGGGTATATAAAAAAGCTGTGGTACATAGAGGCAGGGGAACATTACTTGACCGTATAAAAGAAATGGATGGACCTAGAGCATATTGTGCTAAGACTAATAAGTCAGTCAGAAAAAGACAAATATTAATTATTTCACTTATATGTGCAATCTAAAGAGCAAAATAAATAAACAAAATAGAAATATACTCTTAGATACAGAGAACAGACTAATGGTTGCCAGAAGGTAGGGAGATTGGGGGACTGAGTGGAAAAGGTGAAGGGATTAAGAAGTACAAATTGGTAGTTACAAAGTAGTCATGGGGATGTAAAGTACAGCATAGAAAATACAGTGTGTCCGTAATGTCGTGGTGCACTTTTGACCGATCACAGGAAAGCAACAAAAGACGATATAAATATGAAATCTGCACCAAATAAAAGGAAAACCCTCCCAGTTTCTGTAGGATGATGTGGCAGCATGTGCGCATGCGCAGATGATGACGTAACACTGTGTATACAGTGGAGCAGCCCACAGCCATGCCAGTTGAGATGTGCACGGTACAGAGGAAAGTTCAGTGTGTTCTGTGGCTCGCTAAATTTGAATCCTGACCAAAGTGCAGCATGAATATTGGCTCATTTATAATGAAGCGCCACCACATAGGAATAACGTTACTCGGTGGGATAAGCAGTTGAAGGAAACTGGCAGTTTGGTGGAGAAGCCCTGTTCTGATAGGCCATCAGTCAGTGACAAGTCTGTAGAGGCTATACGGGATAGCTACTTAAGGAGCCCTAAAAAATCTGTGCATGAGCCCACATCGAACTGCACTGAATAGATATGAAACTGGGAGACTTTTCCTTTTATTTGGTGCAGATTTCACATTTCTGTCGTCTTTTGTTGCTTTCCTGTAACCGGTCAAAAGTGCACCATGACTTTACGGACACACTGTATAGTCAATAATACTGTAATAACTATAAGTGGTGACAGATGGGCACTGGAAATATTGGGAAGAACACTTTGTAAAGTATATGGTTGTCTAACCACTATGCTATATACACTGAAATTAATACAAAACAATATTGCATGCAAACTGTACTTGAAAAATAAATTTTAAATTTAAAACTAATTTTGTTAGTGACTGTTTAATTTGTATTTTCCTTAAGTTATTATACATCTTGGCACTGTGTACAAAATGTTTTAATTGAAAAATGCTCTTATGATTTTACCTTAAGGTTCTAGGAATACATTTCTCTATAATGCAATGGGCTTGAGGACTTAACATATTCTTTCCTGTCTCCTTTGCCTGCCAGCTCTCTCTGTTAGTTAGCTGTTGTTGATAGATAATGATTGGGAGGTGGGGAGATATGAATTTTGAGGTGTAAGGAGTGGATTGAAGGTTGATGTGGACCCGGAGGTGATTAGAAATTCTGTGACTAGGGTGTTACATTATTTAAATGCCTATTTGTTCTTGGCCAGTTTCTTTAACAATTCTTTTATCTACTCAAAGAGTTTGCCTCATTGATGCTCTATCCACAGAACCACCCAGCCAGAGAGCTTGCCTCTTTGATTGCTCTTTTATTGCCTGTTGGTTATGTTCATGATTTCTTTCTGCATGTATTCTCTACAGCCATGTTTTTCAACTGCTGGTGTACTAACTGCTGCTGGTCTGCCAGAAATTTCATGTTAGTCTGCGAAATAATTAACCGCCCTGATGTTGTATGAAAATTACAACATGTATTCTTATATTCTTCTCCCTTACTGGCTTATAATGCTTAACAATATTTATTCACGCCTATTTCAGATACAGGACCCACAATGATAATAGTTGTCATTGTTGATTTAGATAATACACAATGACAAAAGATTTCTATTAATTCAGTAGCACTTTAAACTTATTAGTCTCACTAAAACTTATATTTTTTTAAGAAAACAGTAATACATTTATGTGAGACACTCTTCATTCTGGCAAAATGAGTGACAGCAAAAGTGAATTGCTATTACCCCTCCTTCCCCTAAACCTCTCCCTTATCACTTTTTTCTTTTTTTTTTTTAAGCCCAAAGAAGGGAAACAGGGTCACAAATACATAATACATGATTGATGTATGGGTACACAAAGGAAAATAGTAGTATTTTTACTTATTTATTTTTATTTTATTTTATTTATTTTATTTTTTTATTCTTTTCCAAGTGAGAGGAGGGGAGATACAGAGACAGACTCCTGCATGCGCCCAGGCTGGGATCCACCCAGCAACCCTTATATTCTGCCCATCTGTGGCCATGCTCGCAACTGAGCTATTTTCAGCACTTGAGGTGGAGGAGGCTCCCTGGAGTCATCCTCAGTGGCTGGGGCCGATATGCTTGAACCAATTAAATCCTTGCTGTTGGAGGAGAAGAGAGAGAGAGAGAAGGAGAGAAAGAGAAATGGGGGGAAAGTGGAGAAGCAGATGGTCATTTCTTCTGTGCCCTGACTGGGAATTGAACCTGGTACATCCACACGCTGAGCTGACACTCAATAGTAGTATTTTTAAAACTGTAGGTAGCGTGATTGTTCTTGAATGTTTAGGAATTGGGGAAGGAGATGGAGAAGAGAAATCCCAGGCAGCGTTAGCTGGGAAGAAGATGCACAATAATGTGGTCTCCTGGCTAGAGCACTGTTGTTTGTGGGGAAGAATCTGTATATATGAATAAAAATGAAATTATGCTTTTCATTATTAATAATCAGGCACATCCCCCTCATGTGCACCTGCTGCTTATAGACTCAACCCCTGGTCTGATAAGGAAGAAATATCAGTAAATGTATAATTACAGATTAGCGAGATAAAGTCTCTAATATATATAAAGGACAGAATGTTATGAAAACAACTCAGTTGGGGGGTGGTTAGAAATTCAAGCAAATTATAATTATAAAAAATATGAAGTAAAATATATAAACACAGTGTTCTTAAAATAAAGATGAAAGCCTTTAGAAATCAAAGCTTGAACCTTAGTCCAAAATGAAAGGTGGGTAGCTACTTGGTCTCTCAGAATTATACAGGTTCAGATAGTGTGGAATCTATTCCTCTTTTACACAACTGACCAAAATTTATCATTCACATTTTTTAGTCCTTTCTTCACCTTCTTTGGTGATATAGTTGTACACAGGGCCTTCCTTTTCTTTTTTCTTTTTTTTTTTAAGCGAGAGACAGACAGAGATAGGGACAGACAGGAAGGGAGAGAGATGAGAAGCATCAATTCTTTGTTGTGTCACTGTAGTTGTTTATTGATTTCTCATATATGCCTTGGCCAAGGGGCTACAGCTGAGCCAGCGACCTTGAGCTTAAGCTGGTGAGCCCATGCTAAGGCTGGCAACCTTGGGGTTTCGAACCCAGGCTGACGCTCTATCTACTGTGCCACTGCCTGGACAGACGGGCCTGCATTTCTTATGACATTTTTTTATAATTGTTGGAAAATTGAAAAGGTATTTTGAAAGCTTTAGTGAACACCTTTAGCATCTTTTGAGAAAGGATTTAAAAGAATTTTTGAGACTGAGTCATTCAGTATAATTATAAGTAAATAAGTTATTAAGCAAGGTGTTTACCACATTTTGTTCAAATAATGAGGGATAACTAAAATGATGAGACGTTTTTTGTTGTTTATTTCATAAACTGGGCCGTAGTCTACTTCAGAGAGGAGTTTCAAAAATGTGTTCTCCACAGTGGTAGCCATATCCAGTTAGATATATAAAGCTAAGTACTTTTATTATTTTTTTTGAAAAGCGCTTGTGAACTTCTGAGGACACAGGCCTCCCCAACACTCTTAAATTCTCCTCGCTTAAATTTTAAGTTCATATACATTTCTCCTTTTTTTCCTTCTTCTCCTTCTCTCCCTCTAATCTTTCCTGCTTCCATCTCTGACTTCTCATTTTATAGTCACTCTTTGCATAGTATGCTGATCTATAAAGTCTCGTATTGGATGGGCCAGTTAAAATAAAGGAAGTCGTTCTGAGTTTATATAAAGAATTTATCTCATATATTATTAATTCTTGGTAGAAATTGTGTTATTGGGCCTGATGACAGGGCTAACTGGTTTAGTTCAGTCATCCTACATTGGGTGTGTGGGATCAAGTGAATATGTTTATGCTTTTCAATTTTAAACTGCAACTTTTAGATTTGGTGAATAATCTATTTTTATTTTTATGTCAGTTAAACAATGTATTATATCTCTTACACTTTTATTAAATGCTACATAATACCCATATGTATCTCTGGGCATATAACAAGATATCCTGACTTTCTGAGAAGAAGGTTTATATAGTATATATACTACTTAGGTGCTGTTGAAAAAATAGGAGTAATTTCCAACTAAGAAACCTGAACCTCTCAATTTATACTGTATATTAAGTTTTTAAGTTATTTTTTCTTATTTTTAAAATATAAATGCTGATTCATGTAAATTTGTTCTTTTTTTAAAGGATATGTGGGATTAGTAAACCAAGCAATGACTTGCTATTTGAATAGCCTTTTGCAAACACTTTTTATGACTCCTGAATTTAGGAATGCATTATATAAGTAAGTATTTTAAAATTTATATGAATAAAAATGATCAAAAATTAAAATACAGTTTTTAATGAATAAAATCTAATTCATCTTCTTACAGTTATTTGTCAAGTATGGAGTATTGCTCACTTCATAAGTCGCACCAGAATAGTATATGAGAAAACCATTTTATGAGAGATTGGTATATGAAAATTTTGTGGGGAAAGAGAATTAGAAGTGCATAGACAGCAAAAGATAAAATTGATAAGATTTACCTTAGGAATAAATTATTGTTTATATACTTCCCTTATAGCTTTAACACCTTTATGAAGAAATACGTTACTTGCTTTTTGAGGTCATCTGTATAGCTAAACCACTTCTCCTTTCTCTTTGTTTCTAATTAATACATAATGCACCTGTTCTGTGTTTTGTGTTTGTTTCTAAAAGACTGTACATACATCGCATAAATATATTTTAAAATGCTTTATGAAGAAAGTCCATATGTAAATAAAACCTAATGTCAGGCACTTATTTTATGAGTGCCTTTGGTAATATACAATACACTCTTGCCTTGTATTTTTCCTTCAAGGTTTACATAACTTTTATTTTTTGAAAACATTTTAAAGTAGATATAAATGATTTCTTTTCTTTTTGATGTTACTTTTGACTAACATCTTTGAAATTACTATAAATATGTATTTAAAATATTTTGGGAACTTCTAATATTGGTTGTATTGTTTAAACATTATATTACCCTTACATTCATATGTAAGCTCAATTTACTTATAAAAATTGTCATCTTTTTTATTCAGCAAGTGTTTGTTACCCAGTAGTGTTTATATACTAGGCACTTGATGGATAGAGATGGAGTTAGAAATAAGATATTTGGTTTTGACTAAGTTACAGATCTCTCCACAATAGCAACATATGTGTATATGAAATAGTTTAAATAACATTTAAGGACAGCCAAATACCCTGAGAGTTTAGAGAGAAGGGAGAGTAATAAAACTTGGAAAAGTAGCTTAGTTAGAAAGTAGAATTTGAGGTCATGAGCTAGGTAAGGTTTGGCCCAGTTGGGAAGATAGAGACATTACATATGGGGGGACTTTCAAGAGCAAAAATGAGTAGTAGTAAGTAGTACCTGAATGTTGTTATTAATTTATATATCAGACACTGTAATGAACACTTTCCATGTAGACTCATATAATTCTTAATGGTAACTGTATGAATTATACAGTGTTATTCACATTTTACAAAGGAGGTAACTGAAGGCACAGAGAAATTAAGTACTTTGCCAGAGGCTACTATGCTAGATAAGTGATGCAGCTCAGTAGATTTCAGTATTCATTTCCCGATTCTGCCTGTATTACAGCTAATGCCAATAAGTATAATTTGTTATAGGGGCCCCAAGAGGTAGCGTAATTGGAGTTTTGTCAGAGTACTAGATGTTGAGGTTAATAGATGGAGTCTAGACCCTGCTTTGAAAACTAGAACAAATTGAACAGTCTAGGGTGATGTGCCTGCTTTGCCAAGTAATGCATAGGAATGGGGATCCCAGGAACTGATTAACCATGAGTCCTAATCCTTGAAAGCGGTATGTAAATATATAGCTCTGTGGAAGAGACTAAGAGCACAGCCAGGTCTATTCATTCAGCAAATATATATTGAGTACTTACTGTGTGTTAAGCACTCTTTTAGGCAGAGATTACAGTGGTGAATAAAACAATCACCCTCTTCAAGCTTCCATAAGTCAGCTTATAGAAATGAGTCCATTTTACATAGTCATATATGCTATGAAGAAAATAAAGCAGGGCATTGTGGAAAGAGTAACTGTCAGGAGATTTGGTAGTCACGGGGTACCTAAGGAACTGCCATTATCAATAAACTGCCAATCTTGTGAAGATCTGGAGAAGATCTTGTGAAGTCAAGACACACAGAACGGCAAGTGCAAAGACCTTAATTTAAGGAACAAAAATCCATTGTGACTGGAGCTCAATGATCGAGAAGAGGAAGTTAAACAAAGTTAGAAAGGAAGGCTGAATGCCATGAGGATTGTGAAAATAGAGTGATGCTTAAGGATAGTTGGGAAACAAAGCCTGAGAGCCTGATGATGTTTCATAATGTAGAGCCAAGGAAAGGATGGCTTGTTAAAAAAGCTCAATTTCACTGCACACAGACAGGGTAGCACTAGCGTGAAAGGATGGGGTTCTTTTTCTTGTTATCTGATAGCCAGCAGACACTATACCACTTTAGATGTGGAGGCATGTAAGTGATGTGTTAAATACATCGTTTTAGGAAAGTTATATTGCAGCATACAGAATTGATTTGGAAGATAGGGAACCCTGGAGGAATCTGTTATTAAGCCAGGTACAGATATATGAGGCTCAGAACAAAGTTGGTAGCAGTGATTATATTTCAGATTGAAAAGTGATATATAACTTAGTGACAAATTTTATTTAGGAGTAAAGGAAAAGGAAGAATCAAACATGGCACCAAAGTTTCTAATTTAGGTGACTGGTATAACAGCAAGTACCAACAAGATTTAAAACCTTTTTATGGTTCTTTGTACCAGGACTAAAGGACAGGTGAGAATTCAGTTTTATATTATAGTGATTTATCCCCAGTAGTGAATTTTACTGGCAAGAAATTTAAGCATTCTGTATTTTGACTTCACTGTTTCTTTACAGCTACAGGGAGAATTTTAGATCCCATAATGTCAAGTATAGGTTCTTTCTATTGAGAAAAGCAAGAATAAAAAAGAGCTAGGAATTGAATATACAAGAGTGAATAATGAGTAGAAGTGTTTGCATGGAAGCTCTGAGAATAAAAATGTGAAATGTATTTCACTGACATCTGCAAGACAGAAGGGAGCTTTGGTGTGTGAAAAAAGAACAGGATCAGACAGCTGTAACTTCTAAGCCCTAAAATAAGAAAAGTATTGAATACTTTAACAGAGGGCCATACCAAAAGCAGAAAATATTTTTATTATATTTATAAATTGCATTACAGGAAAGTTAACGTTCTAGCCTTCTTTGAAACTAAAAAGATTCTACTGAGGAAGACAGCTTAAGATAAAGAGAATCAATAAATATTATCCTTATTTAATTTTGTCTTTGCCATTTATTTTATTGTATATAAATTATTTTAAGGACTTTAGTGGGTACATTACAAACTTTAATCCCACCCATCTTATTTTTTCAATGAGATCCTTAAGTTCTTTGGTTAGGATTTGCTTGTTATTGAGACAGTCCTGTAGTTAGGGCTAGACTAATGTTTATCAAAAGTATATGAGAGTAATTATCATATCCAGCTTATTTTATTAACATATTCTCTTTTTAAAACATTTATTATGGAAAATTTTATACATTAAAAAATAGTGAAATATTATAATGAATTTGTCTGAACCTGTCACCCATCTTGAAATATTGTCAACTCATAATCAGTCTTTTTTATCTATAATCCTTCATTTTGACTTTTTTGAAATATGCCCCTGAGGTATATTTTTTGAAATATGGCGCCTGAGGCAGAGGCCACAGAGCCATCCTCAGCGCCCGAGCCAACTTTGCTCCAATGGAGCCTTGGCTGTGGGAGGGGAAGAGAGAGACAGAGAGGAAGGAGAGGGGGAGGGGTGGAAAAACAGATGGGCGCTTCTCCTGTGTGCCCTGGCCGGGAATTGAACCCAGGACTCCTGCACTCCAGGTTGACACTCTACCACTGAGCCAACCAGCCAGGGCCAACAATTACTTTTAAATGTGCTTTTTCATTCATTCATATTGCTCTCTTATGCCTTTTCTTATTAAAATCTAAATTTCTTCTGAATTTATGAATTGGAGAATGAATAATCTTTCATTAGATATTAATAACTAGTTAATATTCAAACTATGTATAGGATTTTACATTGTTTTTATTTTAATGTTATGCTTTAAAGAATAAAAATATTTGATAAATAACTTTCAATTATTTTATTTCAATAGGTGGGAATTTGAAGAATCTGAAGAAGATCCAGTGACAAGTATCCCATACCAATTACAAAGGCTTTTTGTTTTGTTACAAACCAGCAAAAAGAGAGCAATTGAAACCACTGACGTTACAAGGAGCTTTGGATGGGATAGTAGTGAGGGTACTAATTCTCTTGTAATGATAAGTATTTCTAATATTCAAAGGAATTCTGGCAGACAGCATTATAAACAAATAAATCAAGAACTTAATTAACTTTAAACATTTTCATTGCTTTTTGTCGGGATTTAAAAATAACTTAATTTTAAAATGTAAGCTCTGGGGAGTAAATTTTTGATCAATCATAAATTTCCTATGAAATACATTTTTGTTTTACTCTATATGTACTTAAACTAAAAATTTTTTAGGTTTATCATCTTAGATTTTTTTTTTGAAACTCTGTAGAGAAAAATAACAAAAATAGCAAATATTGTATATAGCAGTAGTCCCCAACCCCCGGGCCGTGGACCAGTACCAGTCCGCAAAGAAAGAATAAATAATTTACATTATTTCCACTTTATTTATATTTAAGTCTGAATGATGTTTTATTTTTAAAAAATGACCAGATTCCCTCTGTTACATCCGTCTAAGACTCACTCTTGACGTTTTTCTTGGTCACGTGATACATGTATCCGTCCCACCCTAAAGGCCAGTCCGTGAAAATATTTTCTGACATTAAACTAGTCCGTGGCCCAAAAAAGGTTGGGGACCACTGGTATATAACACCAGCATACCTGTATGTTGTTCGTAAATGCTGAGATCTCTCTCTTTTCCTATGCTTGCCTCTTCATGACTAATATGTATTTTGTGTTCCTTTTAAATTTAGCATTATTTTGTATAGATTTTTTCATGTTTCTGACATTTGTTTTTAAACAACAAATTAACATTTTATTACACTAAATTTATTGCTATTTTTAATTAAATTTTCTCTTAAAATAGCTTGGCAGCAGCATGATGTACAAGAACTGTGCAGAGTCATGTTTGATGCTTTGGAACAGAAATGGAAACAAACAGAACAGGTAATTCATCCTTCTCAAAAGTTTATGGGAGTGTTTTCTAATAAATCAATCATTACCTTAATGTGACTTGTATTCTATTAGAATGTTTTAGCTTGATTATAGTTTACTCGTGAAAGGACTAAATGGGGAATTGAAAATACTAGATTCTCAGTTGACCATTAACTGAGTCATAAAAATCCTCATTAAACCAACATAGACCTCAGTTTCCTCATCCTTGAAATAAGGAAATTGGGCTCTGTTACTAGATGTTTCTTTTTAGCTAAAAAAATATGTGGTGTGTTTGTGTGTGTGTGTCTGTTTTGTATGATTTGGGGGATGATTCTTGAATAGTATTTCAAGATATTTACTAAGTAAATTATGTGCCTTATAATTTGTAGAACATTACAAAGTATATTCATCAAGCATTACCTCTATTTTGACCAGTGAAGTATAGTCATATGCTTTTGATGGTTAGGGTCCTTGTTTTTCTGACCCTATTTTTATTATCCAGTGGGAGGAGAAACAGATTAAAGATGGAAAAACATTAGCCAAGTCATTGGGATGAGGAATAAGGCTGAATTGGATGAGACTCGTGATTCAAGATTCAGAACAGGCCCTGGCCGGTTGGCTCAGCGGTAGAGCGTCGGCCTGGTGTGTGGGGGACCCAGGTTCGATTCCCGGCCAGGGCACATAGGAGAAGCGCCCATTTGCTTCTCCACCCCCCCCCCCTCCTCTCTGTCTCTCTCTTCCCCTCCCCCAGCCAAGGCTCCATTGGAGCAAAGATAGCCCGGGCGCTGGGGATGGCTCCTTGGCCTCTGCCCCAGGCATTAGAGTGGCTCTGGTTGCAACGGAGCGACGCCCTGGAGGGGCAGAGCATCGCCCCCTGGTGGGCAGAGCTTCGCCCCTGGTGGGCGTGCCGGGTGGATCCCGGTCGGGTGCATGCGGAAGTCTGTCTGACTGTCTCTTCCTGTTTCCAGCTTCAGGAAAAAAAAAAAAAAAAAAGATTCAGAACAGAGGGTTTATACTGGGTGTAGTGATAGAGGATCATAGGGATTAAAAAAGGGAAGAATGGTGGGCAGGGCATCTGGACAGTAGCCTAGAGGGTCTGTTGTTTGATTGGAATTATTTTGATGGCTTGGACCGGAGTTTTTTAAAATGTAGATTGTGTTCCATTTTTGGGTTATGAAATCAGTTTAGTGAATCTACACCAGCATTTAAAAAAGAAAAAAATGAAATAGAACAGAAAAGTATAAGAGAGTACCACATAAGTAAGGGGAAGTGTTGTTATTATGTAACTTTTGTTACACTTATAAGTACCAGGTTGCAATGCAAATTATTTTCTTTCTGTGGTATGTTATCAAAACAATATGAAAAAACACTGGATTGAACCAATTAGAATTCATACAGAAGGCTAAATCAAATATGACTGGGGCAGGTGAATGAAGAAGGCTTCATTAAATATTGCAATCGATAATGATGGTAGATCCTAGTTTGAAGGCTTATAAGTCCTAGACATTTGAAGAGATGTAAATTTATGAATGAGGTAAACTGTAATGTGCATTTTTCTTGTTTATTCTTAAAAAATTTGGAAAAAAATAAGTTCATCTGGTGATATACTTTCTCTACATAGTCCTGTGGGATTGTATTTTAGTAATTTATATATATGGTATAATGGCCTGTTTCTTCTTTATAAGTCTGAGTTACCCTTATTGTTACATCACTCTATGGGTTAACACTTCATTAAGATCATCTGGGACAAGTGTGCTGCGTTCCAAAGTTTGGGTACAAGAATATTGAGGCATAACATTCACATGGAGGGTCCTTACTTCAGGAGTTATTTGCTTTCTTTGGGGCAGAACAGCTCCAGTTGCTAAGTTTGGGGATGAAGTGAGAGATCCATTCTTTTAGGTGAAGATATTTTAAGGGAGATGGAGTTTAAGATTTTTTATTTTTATTTTCTATACATTTTTAAAACGTTAAAATCTTTCTTCTTAAAATTGTTTTATATATGTTACTAAATGCTAAAAGGTTTTGAGCTAACATATGATTTGAGAAATCAGAATATATTATTGTGAGAGTGGTGATATGCATATGTAAAGCTATAAAAACAGCCAGTTATTTAACTGTGTAATAATTAACATGCTTAAAGTTATAGATTAAGATGTACTTTCAACCTAATGAAAAGATATGAGGTTTAATAGTATCATAAATTGGTGACTGATTTCAACAGAACATTTTTTAATAGTGGGTTTTTTTTAATATATGAGAATTGAAGTAGATAATTTTTGTACATTGATTTTTCAATTAGTGCTAATCTAATTTAATTGATTTTTAGTTTTTATCAAACTTTGATTTTTTAATAGAATTTTAGACAAATGTTAAAGTTTTTTAAGATTTTAGTAAGAATTCATATCCTTTTGAAATTCATTTTTAAAAGCATGAATTGTTTTCACATTTTAAAAATTATTGTTAAGGAGCATTTTAAAGTGTAAATGTTCTTATTTTTAGGCTGATCTTATAAATGAACTGTATCAAGGCAAACTGAAGGACTACGTGAGATGTCTGGAATGTGGTTATGAGGGCTGGAGAATCGACACATATCTTGATATTCCATTGGTCATCCGCCCTTATGGGTCCAGCCAAGCATTTGCTAGTGTGGTGTGTACCTTTCCGCTGACTGCTTGTGTATCCATACACAGAATACATAATAGCACAGTGGTATAATCTATCATAAGGTAAGTATCATCCTAGATACACCTTCTTGGGTTGTTAGTCATTCCTGCATTTAAACTAGCAAAATCTAGAAGATTTTTGACCCTTCAGTGAGTCCTAATAGTGCATGTATAAGAGGGAAGGTGAATGCATATGTACTGCCTCATGGCTCAGTATTTTATTCTTTCTAATAGGTGAATAGACTATTTCACTTTGTTTTTGTTTTGTTTTGTTTTTTACTTCTAAATAGTCTGTTCTAGAAATACTGTTTTGTGGCCTTTTTTGCATTAGGGAGTACATTTTGTTTTGGGGACATTTTCCATACTTTTTTTTTTTTTTGTATTTTTCTGAAGTTGGAAACAGGGAGAGACAGACAGACTCCCGCATGCGCCCGACCGGGATCCACTCTGCACACCCACCAGGGGGTGATGCTCTGCCTCTCTGGGGCGTTGCCCCGCCGACCAGAGCCACTCTAGCGCCTGGGGCAGAGGCCAAGGAGCCATCCCCAGCGCCTGGGCCATCCTTGCTCCAGTGGAGCCTCGCTGCGGGAGGGGAGAGAGAGACAGAGAGGAAGGAGAGGGGGAGGGGTGGAGAAGCAGATGGGCGCTTCTCCTATGTGCCCTGGCCGGGAATCGAACCTGGGACTCCCACATGCCAGGCCAACGCTCTACCACTGAGCCAACCGGCCAGGGCCCATACATTTTTAAAACTGGAAAAATAACCTTTGATTTTATGATAAACAGAGGCCACATTTTAAAAGGAGCATCTCTATTCTAAAATTTAATTTAAATGTATGCATTGTAAAAGCACAGATAATTTGGAGAATTAGAGCAATATATGATTAATTTATATATTGAGTATCTAAGTGGGAGATTGTTTTCCTAGTGATCCTGTTACTCATTTCTTAATTGCTTTTTGGTAATTTTATTATTGCCTTTATCCTTATGTGTGTTTAGTTATATGGGAAGAGCTAAGTTGATATTTAAAACCGAGAGTATTCAGAAACATTTATTTAGAACCTACTATGAGCCAGGGGAAGATTTCAGACCTGAGACATCTTAAAAAGTAGAATTTCATCATGGTGTTATTTGGCTCTTAACTTTTGCTGACAGCTGATGGTAGCTCATAGCTAAAATCATTTTTCTAAAGCTGCTCCATACTTTATCTTCCAAAATAGTGTTTCTGTGTGATTTAGTCCTCTGGTCTCTAGGACAATTGATTCCCTCTGCTTTTTTCTCCTACTTTTATATGGCTCTTAGAAAATAATCAGAAAGAAGTTATGGAATCCATTAAGTGAAATCCAAAGTAAAAGAGAAGATCAGGCCTCCTCTCTTTCCTCCACTGTTTTTCAGTCTGCTTCCTAAATTTGAAATATTTTGTGAAGTGCTTAATAGTATCTGTTGTAAACTGCCATTCTAGGTATATGAGATTGGCTGTGGTTTGAGAAACTTTTGTTTCTCACTTTTGTTTTGCTTTATTTTGGCAGTTTAAGTTATAAGTGGCATACTGAAAAACCATTGGTTTTTCAGACAGTTAACACTTGTCTTTCAATGTTTTATTTTCTAACTCATTTTTAAATATTGACGTTTCTTTAGCAAAATATACTAGGGAAATATTTGATAGGTCCAAGTGATAATAGAATATTTTTTCTACTTTGTTTACGAAAGTATTTTTTATAAAGGATTTTTCATGTATAAGTTTAGTTTTTTTATATATTAATTGAATGTTGAGGAAGATAGTTTTTGTGTTTCAATGCAATGTTATATGTGAGTGTTCAGTCAATATAATTGCTTAGCTTATTTTTTTGTCCTGACTTACTCACCTACTGAATTACCACCACTCTCTTAAGTGCATTATAGACACAGCAGCAGAGCAATTTGGAGAATATTTTTAGAGAAGTGAAAAATGTCACATTTCTAAGTGAAATTCTCCAAAGGTATTATCCTCCATTGATACATTGATAGTGGTGGTGGTGGTGGTGGTGAAGATGGTGGTGAGTCAGTGGAAATTGGAAGTTACAGCTATGAGGCAGTATGTGAGCAGGTTTATAACACACATGCGCTAATAGGGCTTGCAGAAGGCAACTTAAAACTTCCTAGACTTTGCTGGAATCTCTTGAGGGAAATAATAGCAGGTGAAACTACCCAAGATAGGAGTTCTAAGGAGGATACTACCTTCAGAGAACTTTATTTAGAGGTAAGTGATTTCCCACTATTTTCTGAATTTGAAACCTATAACCTACACTTCTTAATCCACAGAAATCATCACACAGCATCTAAAATTAGTTTTATATCACTGCTTGCCATTGTGTATTTTGTTAATTTTGTGTGTTTTTAAAAAGTTGATATAAATGTAGATTGTAAAAATTAAGTTAAAAGGAACATTATGAAATCTCATTTAGTCTATATATAATATTTGGACTTGGTTTGAATTGAACTCTTTTTAATTTTATTTTCCTACTTTTAATTTTGGATTCTAGTATTTTTGTCTTGTATATATATATATGTACACACACAATATTAATGGCTATATATTCTGTTTATTGTATGTTCTGTTCAGTGAGCCACCATTTTATAAATATGTATATACAGTGAGGTTGAATAACACCTGATGTTTAATTTCAGACAGTTAAGGTTGAGGTTCTGTTAAAGTGTTTTTTTTTCTTTATTTAACTTTCATCTAAAACATCCAATTTCTGGAGTTGTTTTATTTCCATGTTCAAAGATTAAAATATGAATAAATGAACACTTAGCTAATTTAGCCTTAAAACATCTATAATAATTAGCCCTGGCCTGTTTGCTCAATGGATAGAGTATCGGTGTGGTATATGGATGTCCTGGGTTTGATTCTCAGTCAGGGCACACAAGAGAAGCAACCATCTGCTTTTTCCCCCCTTCCCTTACCCCTCTTCTTTTTCTCCTCTTGCAGCCAATGGGAGCATCAGCCCTGGGCACTGAGGATAGCTCAGTTGATCCAAGTGTGGCAGGCTCAGGCACTAAGAATAGATTGGTTGATTCGAGCATCAGCCCCAGATGAGGGTTGTCGGGTGGATTCCAGATGGGGAGCATGCAGGAGTCTGTCTCACCATCTCCCCTCCTTTTACTTAAAAAAAAAAAATCTATAATCAATTATATGATAGTTTTCATCATGATTAATAGGAGACTTTTTTAGTATATGTGCTGCCAAAGTGAGCACTAGAAGACTTTTTTAAAATGAGTATTAGAAATTACCTATAGTTTTAAAACTTTCTATCATAATATTTTCTTATTGAATTATTTTTTAATTATTATAGCTATATTTACTTAGTTTCTGGTCTTCATTTAACCTGGTCAAATAAGACATCAGTATTTAAGGGCTCCTTTGCCAATCTCTACCTCTCACATTGAATTCTGTTCAACCTAGTCTCTAACAGGATTTAACAGATGTTTGAGAGAGGGCTTCTTTGATTAAATTTGGGAAACTGTAACTATAATCTTCTTTGTGAAGTTCATAGTATGTATTTTAATTAAAATGCCCTAAGGATTCATGTAGTAGAGAAATTTGTTTAATTGTATTTAACCTAGCATTGTCTTTCTCTGTGGGACATCTTTAATATTTTAAAGGACATTTGGATTCTGAGGAACAGATTTTGGGAAGCACTGCATTAGATTTAGGTGATTTAAGGACTATTTCTACTTTGTTACATTAACATTTATGTCCTTGGGAGGTTGAAGGAGAGTGAGAATATTGAAATATATGTTTCAGTTTACTGTTGTTTTACATATTTTTTTATTACACCTAAAAAATTAGTATCAGCTGAAACATTGCTTGTATTAGTCTTTTTTAAAAAATTTGTTCTTAATGATTTATTAGGTAATTGGAACCTTTTATTTTCACTGATTTGAGCTGTCTATGTAAAACCAGTCTTTCTGAATTTTGTAACCAAAGAAATGTTGAATCTGCATATTGCCAGGCATATTTGAAAGCATATTATAAGGAGATAGTCCTAAATAATATATTCTAATGACACATAAAAAGTAGAAACATAATTTATATTGATTAATTATGAAAGCCTTTTTCACAAACTAAATGAAAAAGAAACTGGAAAAAAAAGCCTCATGTTTGATGTTAACAGAGGGGATGCTTTTCTACTTAACAGTAAAATTTTAAACACTATGTTTTATGGGTATCTTTTGTCATGTAACATATTTATTGAGTTGCCTACTCTGGCAGGCACTGTTCTAGGCCATTATCTAGTAGGATACTTTTATGCTGTTATTAGGTAAGTGCATTTCAATATCTGTTTATTATGACAAAAATGTGTTAAACAATCTGAAATGAGTTTGCTGTATAGTTCTATATAGTGTCTTTGAAAAGATTAGATTATATAAAAGTCTTTCTTTCATAAGTAAACATAGTTTAATGGCTAGTTTAAAGTTTTGAATAGTAAATTGTTAAATTTATAAGTATTTATGAAATCATAAGCTTTTCAAGTGTTTACTGTAAGCAAGTTTATACCATAAGACATACACCCAGATTTAACAGGTGATTTGGACATTTTTATATGGCTGGCTCAGAGTGGTCCAAATCTATAAGCATTACATAAAGATAAATTGCTTCAGACTCGACCCTTGGTTTTCCAGGAATTTTGTTTTTTTGGACATAGTGGGAACCAGTTTAAAAAGTGGCAACTTCTGCTTTCAGGAAAATGGGGTAGATGTACAATTTCACTATTTCCTCCGCTGAAACAACTGAAAAATCTTGAACATTGTATGTAAAACAGACATATGAAGATTCTGAATGGTGGTGAAAAGCCATAAAGATCAGGCACCTCAGGGTTCAAGGAATGACATGGTGGTGGATTCCTTGAATTTTCTTTTCCCATAATATATCCCATACTTGGGGCTGAGGAAATTGACAACCTGGAAACAACAACAGACACAGATGAAAAAGCCTGCTTTTTCTAATCAAAAGACCAGGAATAGGACATTCTAGTAAGGCCCAAAGCTTTTTATACAATAACTGCCCTGCTTAAGCCAAACTCGACAGAAAGACCTTGCTTGGCCCCTGCCCCCAATCATGCAAGCCAGGTCCTAAATTTCCACCTTCATCAATTTGAACAGTTCTCCAACCCCACACTAGGGTGATTTCAGAGAAGGCTGAGTAGCCAACCAGGAGTTTATTCTGTGCGAGGCAGTAACAAACCTCAATGCCATTCTCCTGTTTTCTTGGTTCACTGTCACTAGAGACCAAAGGGGAGCTTGGCCTTCAACTTCCATCTGACAGTATGGAAGTGCTCCTTCTACTCCCCACTGGAGTGATGCCCGGTGGAAGAGAATCAGGATTTTTACCACCTCTCCTCACAGCCAAGGTGATATTAGCAGAGGCTGACTAAGCAGCCAGAATCTATACCCTTGCCCAATAGTAATGAGGAGCTCTTCCCCACCTCAGATGTCAACTGATGCCCAGTGTGAAACCTAGACTTCTGCTTCCACCTGACAGCAATGAGACAGGGATCTTTTCCCCAGCTAAAGCAGTGTCAAAGGAACTAGCTAAACCAGGAGATTTAAATAGGATCCAGAATGCCCCAAATGTTCAGGTTTCAATAAAAAAATAAACCACTCTACATACTAAGAACCAAGAAATCTTCATTTTGAATGAAAGAAGAGACAATCAGTAGACATAAGCACTGATATTAGACTTATCTGACAAATATTTTAAAGTAACCACCATAGAACTACTTCAACAAGAGATCCCAGACCCACTTGCAACAAATGAGAATACAGAAAGTCTCCAGGAAGAAGTAGCAGATATAAAGAAAAATGAAATAACAGAAAACTCAATGGGTAGACTCAGCAGCAGAATGGAGGAGAGTGGAAAGCATCAGTGAAACTCACTTGAAGATAGAACAATGGAAACTTTCTCACCCAATCTAAACAGCAGAGAGAAATAGACCAGAAAAATAAAAAAGTTCCTCAGAGACTGATGGGATTGTGTAGCAAAATATCTAACGTTTTGTGCCACTGCAGTTCTAAAATGAGAGAAAAAAGGCAGGGCTGAAAATACTCAAAGATAGAATGGCTGAACTACCCAAAATTGGCAAAAAGCATAAACCTTCAGATCCAAGAAGCTGAGCAAACCTCAGATAGGATAATACAAAAGAATCTACACCAAGTCCAAGTATAGTCAAACTTCTGAAAACTAAAGATAAAGAAAATACCTAGAAAGCATCCAGTGAGAAGGCACCCTTTCTTATAGGGGAAAACCATTCTGATTTTTCATAAGTAGATTTGTCACCAAAAACTATGGAGGCCAGAGGGAAGTGGCACAATTTTCAGGTGGGTGTTGAAAGAAAGAACTATCAAGTAGAGCCTTAGATCCAGTGAAAATATTCTTCAGGAATGAAGGGGAAATCAAACATTCTTGGAAGAGAGAGAGCACTAAGAGAATTTGTCACCAGCAAACCTAACTTTAAAGAATGGCTACTAAAGAAATTACTCTAAACAGAAAGAGCATGATAAAAGGTATCTTGGAACATTAGAAATGAAAAAAACATGTTAAGCAAAAATTTGGGTAAATAGAATTGGCTTTTCTTCTCCTTCTTTCATAAATTATGTGTAAGAGTTGAACCAAAATTATCACACTGATGTGATTCTAAATATGTACAGGAAATGTTTGAGACTGTTACATGAGGGAGAGGGTGAGAAGACATAAAGGTAGGTAAGGTTTTTTCTCTTCTTCACTTGAACTAGTAAAAGGATGGCACCATTATATATATATATATAATGCCTAGAAAACTACTTTATAGAGAGGTACATTCAAAACAGTATAGATAAATCAAAATAGAATTCAAAAAATACTTAAATAATCCACAGGAAGTCAGGAGAAACAATCTAAAATAGAGAACTTAGTTATGTATGAATGGTCTAATTATACCAACTAAAAGGTAGAGATTAGTATATTATATAAATATTTTAAAAAATGACCCAGTAGAATGCAGTAGAATCTCTGTTCAAATATATTGGTATTGGCAAGAGGGGGGCATTATGTAATTGTAAAAGGATCAGTCTATCAAGAAGACAGCAATCCTAAATTTGTATGTACCAAATAATAGAGCTGCAAAATATATGAAGCAAAAACTGCTCAAACGAAAAAAATTGACAAATCTACAACTATAGTTGGGGACTTTAATGCCCCTTTCTCAATAATTGATAGTTAGAACCTCTAGACAGCAAAAATACAGTACTCAATAATATTATAAACCAACAGAGTCTAATCAACACTTACAAAATGCTGCACTCTGTGATGAGTCTTACCTTAATACTAAGCCAGACAAAGACAGTTAAAGCAAAACAAACAAAAGTTATGTCTAAGCCAGTGTGCTTAACGAATATAGATAGGAAAATCCTTACCAAAATGTTAGCAGATAGAGTAAGTAATATAAGAATTGTATACCATGGCCGGCCCTGCCCAATTCACTCAGTGGTAGAGCGTCGGCCTGGTGTGTGGAAGTTCCGGGTTCGATTCCCGGCCAGAGCACACAGGAGAAGCGCCCATCTGCTTCTCCACCCCTCCCCCTCTTCTTCCTTTCTGTCTCTCTCTTCCCCTCCCGCAGCAAGGCTCCATTGGAGCAAAGTTGGCTCAGACACTGAGGATGGCTCCATGGCCTCTGCCTCAGGTGCTAGAATGACTCAGATTGCAGCAAAGCAGCGCCCCAGATGGGCAGAGCATCGCCCCCTAGTGGGTATGCCTGTGGATCCAGGTCGTGTGCATACCTACCCCCCCCCCTCACTTTGGAAAAATACAAACAAAAAAAATTTGTATACCATGGCCAAGTAGACTTCATTCCAGGGATTCAAGGCTGATCACTATTTTTAAAAATCAATGAGTTAATCTTACCAAAAGAGGAAAAGTTGCATGATCCTATTAATTGACTCAGAAAAAGCAGTAAATTCAATAAACACTCATGGTAAAAACTCAGAAAACTAGGATAGGGTAATTTTCACAACTTGATAAACATTTTAGAAACCTACAGCTCACCCCTTTAAATGTAATTTTTAAAAAAACCAAAACCCTGCAGCTAACACAGCACTTCACAGTAGAGACTGAATGTTTCCACTTCAAATGTCAAGAATGTCTGCTCTCAACATTCTTAATTCAATATAGTACTGGAAGTCCTAGCCAACACAGTAAGGCAAGAAGAGGAAATGAAAAGCATACCAATTAGAGGAAGAAATTAAATTGTTCCCAGCCCTGTTTTTAGATAATTTTTTATGTAAAAAATTCCTAGATAAAATAAGTGAGTTTAGCAAGGTAGCAGCTTATAAAATAAACTTAGAAAAATCAATTGTATTTCAAAATATTAGCAAAGAACATGTGGAAAGTGAAATTAAAAGTATAGTACCAATTTATAGTTGTGGAAAACAATCTTAGGTGTAAATCCAACAAAGATACACTATTAGACCTGTGTTAGAAACTACAGACTCTGAACAGAATACTTACAAAAACGGAGAGACATGCTGTGCTCATTGATCAGAAGATTCAGCATAGTAAAGATGTACATTCTTCCCCAAATTAGTTTGAATGCGCTTTCTTTCAAAATGTGGCAAGATTTTTGATGATATAGTCAAGTTCATTCTAAAATTTATGTAGAAGGCAAAGGAACTAAAATAGCTAGAATTTTGGAAAAGAAGAGTGAAGTTGAAGAAATCTATCCACCTGATTTCAAGACTTGTATAGCTATAGTGGTACTGGTGGAGGGATAGACAAAATAGATTAGTGGAACACAATGGAAAACACAATTAGATTCAACATACTTGATTTTTGAGAAAGACACAAAAGTGGTTAAATGGAGGAAGGATGTTCTTTTCAAATATGGTGTTGGAACAGTTGGGCATCCATATGTACAAAGAACATCTACTTAACCCTTTGAGTAGTACGAACGTTCATGTATGTCCTTGTGCCTCCTGACTGTCCAGAGTACAATAGTACAAAAATTTTTATTTTAAAAATGTGTAAGGCGGCCCTGGCCGGTTGGCTCAGCAGTAGAGCGTCGGCCTAGCGTGCGGAGGACCCGGGTTCGATTCCCGGCCAGGGCACATAGGAGAAGCGCCCATTTGCTTCTCCACCCCTCCGCCGCGCTTTCCTCTCTGTCTCTCTCTTCCCCTCCTGCAGCCAAGGCTCCATTGGAGCAAAGATGGCCCCGGGCGCTGGGCATGGCTCTGTGGCCTCTGCCTCAGGCGCTAGAGTGGCTCTGGTTGCAATATGGCGACGCCCAGGATGGGCAGAGCATCGCCCCCTGGGGGGCAGAGCACCGCCCCTGGTGGGCGTGCCGGGTGGATCCCGGTCGGGCGCATGCGGGAGTCTGTCTGACTGTCTCTCCCTGTTTCCAGCTTCAGAAAAATGAAGAAAAAAAAAAAAATGTGTAAGGCGCCTGCCCCGGCGGTGATGCAGTGGATGGAGCGTCGGACTGGGACATGGAAGATCCCGGTTCGAGACCCTGAGGTCGCCAGCTTGAGCACAGGCTCATCTGGTTTGAGCGGGGCTCGCTGGCTTGAGCCCAAGGTCGCTGGCTGGAGCAAGGGGTCACTCGGTCTGCTGTGGCCCTGCGGTCAAGGCACATGTGAGAGATCAATCAGTGAACAACTAAGGAGCAGCAATGAAGAATTGATATTTCTCATCTCTCTCCTTTCCTATCTGTCTGTCCCTCTCTCTGGCTCTCTCTCTGTCTCTGCCGCAAAAATAAAATAAAATAAAAATAAATTTTAAAAAATGTGTAAGGCAACATTAAAAAATGGCAAATGTATGTTCTTCTTGTTTCCATAAATTAGTTATCAAACAAACCTGATTTTAAGTTAATAAAACTGGAACTGGAACTAATTTTATTTTTTGAAAAACAACTCACTCCCGGGGCTCAGCGAGCATTAAAAAAAACAAAACAAAAAACCTACTCAGCCTGACCTGTGGTGGCGCAGTGGATAAAACTTCGACCTGGAACGCTGAGGTCGTTGGTTCAAAACCCTGGGCTTGCCTGGTCAAGGCACATATGGGAGTTGATGCTTTCTGCTCCTCCCTTCTCTCTCTCTCTCTCTCTCTCTCTCTCTCTCTCTCTCTCTCCTCTCTAAAATGAATAAATAAATAAAGTTTAAAAAAAAACTACTCAAAGGGTTAATCCTCACATCATGTACTGGAATTGACTCAAAATAGATCATAGATTTAAAGTATGAAGTTACAAACTTTAGAAATATAAACAATAAAGAAGTCTTCCAGACCTAGGGTGAAGCATATGAGTTCTTAGATTTGATACCAAAGTGCAGTCTAACCTGACTGGTGGTGGCTCAGTGGATAGAGAGTCTGCCTGGGTTGCTGAGGTTCCAGGTTCAAAATCCCAAGGTTGCTGTTTGAGCATGGGCTCGTCTGGCTTGAATGCAGGCTCACCAGCTTTAGTGTGGGGTCACCAGCTTGAGTGTGGGATCAGTGACATGATCCTAAGGTCACTGGCTCGATCAAGGGGTCACTGGCTTGGCTGGAGCCCCTTGGTCAAGGCATGAATGAGAAGCAACCAGTGAACAACTAAGGTGCCGTGACTGTGAGTTGATGCTTCTCATCTCTCTCCCTTCCTGTCTTAAAAAAAAAATGCAATTCATAAAGGAAAAATTGAGAAGTCAGAACTCAAAATTAAAACTTTGGTCTTTGAAAGGTCATAGAAAGAGGATAAAAATAGAAGCTGAATATACTTGCAAACCACATTTCTAACAACCAATTTATAAGATATATAAAGAAGTCTCAAACACAGTAGCAATAAAAACCTCTAGTAATCCATTTTGACAATTGGCAAAATACATAAACATTTCAGTAATGAGGATATACAAATGTTAAATAAAGACAGGAAAAGATGTTCAATGTCACTAGGGAAATACAAATTTAAACCACAATGAGGATATCATTCTCAACCAACAGAATGACTAAAATGAAAAATAATGACAGCATTAAAACCTTGTGACAGTGTGGACAAACTCAATATTTGGTGGGAATGAGAAATGTCACAGATAGTTTCTTATAAAACTAAACACATAATTACCATAAACTTCAGCAATTGTACTCTTGGTTATTTATCCCAGGGAAGTGAAAACTTGTGTTCACACAAATCCTGTACACAAATTATCATAGCATCTTTATCTTAATATTCCAAAGCTGGAATCAGCCCAGTTGTCCTTCAACAAGTGAGTGATTAACAAACTTGTACATACAAATCATAGAATACTACTCAGTAATAAAAAGGAACAAATTATCAAGAAACCTAAAAGAAGAAAGTACAGGCCAAGGATTTAATATCCAGCTAAGTGTTTCTTCAGTTAGCATTGTGATACAAAACCAATTTTGAACATTGAAGAACTCATTGAATGTTATAATCATGAGCCCTTCCTGTGGAGTTTATTAGAGAATGACCTCCATCCAACAGGATCATTGGGGAAACTCCAGCAAAGGACTGTGTGTATTTGATTTATTGAATTGTAGAAGTAAGGACTAAATTTTCAGAGTGTGGGGACATGGGTAGAAGAATAATATGAAATATTAGACAAAGGACAAAAAAATACTAAGAAAACAAAGGGAAAGGAGAATAAGATCATAGACTGTTGAATAGGTGGCAAGTACCATTTAGAATTGGCAGACTGAAAACTACAAGCATGAGTAAGAAAAAAGGGAAAAAATAAAAGGATGAAGGGCAATAACAAAAGTATAAATGCACTACACAAAAATTACAGATCTTTCTAAATAACCAAAAGATAAAGAAGCAAACATATTACATATAGAAAAGAACATAGTAAATGTTACTTAATACAATTATAATAGACAACAGTGACCAAGATGAAACAGCAGTGATATCAAATATGAATGGGCTTAAATTTTCTGATAAAAGAAAAAGATTTTCGGCCCTGGCCGGTTGGCTCAGCGGTAGAGCGTCGGCCTAGCGTGCGGAGGACCCGGGTTCGATTCCTGGCCAGGGCACATAGGAGAAGCGCCCATTTGCTTCTCTAACTCTCCGCTGCGCCTTTCTCTGTCTCTCTCTTCCCCTCCCGCAGCCAAGGCTCCATTGGAGCAAAGATGGCCCGGGCGCTGGGGATGGCTCTGTGGCCTCTGCCCCAGGCGCTAGAGTGGCTCTGGTCGCAACATGGCGATGCCCAGGATGGGCAGAGCATCGCCCCCTGGTGGGCAGAGCGTCGCCCCATGGTGGGCGTGCCGGGTGGATCCCGGTCGGGCGCATGCGGGAGTCTGTCTGACTGTCTCTCCCTGTTTCCAGCTTCAGAAAAAAAAAAAAGAAAAAGATTTTCAAGTTGTCTCATAAAAGCAAACATTATGTTAGAATTTGGTTTAAGCAAGGCCTGACCTGTGGTGGCGCAATGGATAAAATATTGACCTTGAATGTTGAGGTCACCATTTTGAAACCCTTGACTTGTTGGTCAAGGCATATATAAGAGAAGTAGATACTACAAGTTGATGCTTCCTGCTTCTCCCCCAAGTTTCTTTTCTCTATATCCCCTCTCTCTAGAATAAAGTAGAATCGTTCTTTAAAATCTTTTTTATTTTTATTTTTCTGAAGTGAGAAGTGGGGAGGCAGAGAGAAAGACTCCCATATGCACCCAACCAAGATCCACCCGGCAAGCCCACTAGGGGGCGACGCTCTGCCCATCTGGGCCATTACTCTTTTGCAACCAGAGCAATTCTAGCACCTGAGGCGGAGGCCACAGAGCTATCCTCAGTGCCCGGGCCAACTTTGCTCCCATGGAGCCTTGGCTGCAGGAGGGGAAGACGGAGATAGACAGAAAGGAAAAGGGAAGGGATGGAGAAGCAGAAGGGCTATTCTCCTGTGTGCCCTGGCCGGGAATTGAACCTGGGACTTACACACAACGGGCCAACGGTCTACCACTGAGCCAACCAGCCAGGGCCCTTTTACAGATTTCTTATTAGCTTGAAAAGGGAAGAATAACTGTATAGTAGAAAACTGAAGAATATCCTGACTGTGATTAAAGTGAATGCCACTAATAAGGAGTACAGGAGCATGATGGCCTGCAACTGTGATACACTTAAAAGGAAATACCATTGTAGTCTCGAAAGGAATGCATAATCATGATCTAATCATGAGGAAAATCAGAGAAGCCCAAATTATGGAACATTGTATAAAATAAATGGCCTCTACAAAAATGTATTAATGCCATGAAAGAAAGGCTTTGGGCTGTTAAAGAAAAAAAGGAATCTGAAGAGATAGCCAGCTGGTGCAATCTGAGCCTGAATTTCCTTCTATATTGGAAGGGCAGAAATGCTGTTACAGACATTTTTAGAATTAGAATGTGGATGGACAGAAGCACTTTCTCAATATTAAATTTTTCTGAGTTTGATAACTAATGTTTAAGAATATTCTTGTTCTTAAAAGGTCACATTGAAGTAAGTATTAAGAGGAAAAGCATAAAATATACATGTATATGGGTGGGATAATGATAAAGCAAAGGTAGCAAAATGTTAACGTTGGTGAGTCTAATTAAATAGCTAATGGGAATTTTCTGTTCTTTAAACTTTTCTCAGGGTTAAAAAAATACATATATAAGCTCTGGGCATAAACTGTAAGCCAGAGACCAATATACATACACCTTAGCCTAGCATGGTAGAATTTGAGTAAGATAATTTTTCACTCTTCCTCCTCCCCTAACCCACCCTCCGATTCTTTATTTGTTTCAGATATTGAATATTTTACCAATTCAAATTACCTCCATTTGGAAAACAACGAATTTGATGTTGTTCTGTGTTTAGCTATATATGTGATTTTTCTGAAAGTTTATTTTACTCTTTTTAAAGAATCTATTTTTTATGCTTAAAATATACTTTAGAGAAAAAAATCTTTTTCTAAATGTGTCCTTTTCTGTGACTTCCAGTAAAATGCTTGGTCATGTGGAAAACCCCTGGGTCTCCCCATCTTTGGTCTTCTTGTAATTTTGAGAACAAATAGAGGATGGATGAAGTTAGGAATATTTTGAATATATTTTCATATCTTTAATCTCTTTTCAATGAACTATGTCATACTTTGTGCATGGTAGTTTTTTAAGCTTTGGCAGCTATTTTACGACTAAGTCCATTTTGTCAGATCAATCTCATCTGTCTTTTGAGGAACAACAGAAATATTTGAAAATACTTCTTAATGATTCCACTTCTTTTTTATTATATCAAATAAATGTGTGTTGTCAATAGTTCTACTTAGACTGTATGGAGAAGAGATGACATCAAATGAAATTTGAGATTATGAAACTTATATGTTGTATTAACTAAAATTTGTTTTTTCAATTGTAAAAAATTATTAATTAAAAATTAATTTAATGCCCATTAATTCTTCAACAGTATTCATACTAAATGTTTTGCTTCTGTCCTAAGGCTGTATGGAGAAAAGAGAACCACATGGTACACTAGGTGAACAAGCCAGGAGCTCTCATTATACATTTCAAATGGAGCAGTATCTGACATGCAGTGAGAAGAATGCACATTGATTTTCAACCTTTATACTAGTGCAGTGGTGGATAACTGGTTGAATCTAAATATAGTCATTAAGTATAATTATTAGATTTTTAAGTGTATGGATACTGTGAATTCTTCATAGTTCTGTGTTATTTACTGTACAGTTTTAAAACATCTTTTACAAGAAGATTGAAATGATGCATGCAACTGCTTTTCTAAGAAGTATGGAATTACTTTTTAATCTAAAGACCGAGGATTTTTATTAGATATTTAGGCAAACACCACTATGCAAAGTCAGTAAAATCTAGGTAAAATAACTGATGTGCAATACTAGGAAAGGCGGATCTCATACAGTATGAAATAAGTAATTACCTTTTTGCTCAGTTTTTATAATGATAACATTTTGTTGATTTTGTGTATTTTCCTTTTTGCATTTTGAGTTCCTAATTTTCTAGGCATTCTATTATAAGTATTTTGGTAATTGCAATGTTTTTTGTATTCAGAACTTTGTCATTAATATTATAATACTAAGTAATTATGAAACAAATTTTTTCTCTCTAGGAAGAAGCACTGCATGCATTTATTCAGCCAGAGATCCTGGATGGCCCAAATCAATATTTTTGTGAACGTTGTAAAAAGAAATGTGATGCACGAAAGGTAGATGCCAGATAGAAATTAATACTTAAATATCTGAGATAATAGTCAGTGTTTAATAGGTCCCTCTTTTTTTTAGGGTCTTCGGTTTTTGCATTTTCCTTATCTGCTGACCTTACAATTGAAAAGGTTTGATTTTGATTATACAACCATGCACAGGATTAAATTGAATGATCGGATGGCATTTCCCGAAGAGCTAGATATGAGTACGTTTATTGATGTTGAAGACGAGGTAAATGTTTTTGTATTTTCTTCTTGTAAGATGTTTATCATTAATCCATTTGGTTAGTTGTGTTTAAAAGAACTATTTTGGGTAACTTAACACTGATGTTTAGACTATGTTCTTCATGGAAGCCTTTACTTATTTTCTGATCCCAAGTTCTATAAAAAGAGCTAACTTTGCATAAGCTTTTCCAGTCTGCCAAATTATATTTTGAATATCCTTGCTTGATCAGAGTAACTTATATTATTTGAAAAGACAAAAAAAGACCTAAAACTCTGGAATTATTTCTTTAATTTGAGAAATAATCTTACGTTTCATAACTTTCTCAGTTATTGAAACAGACCAGTCTAGAAGTGGGCTTCACTTGTACATAAAAAGCATAGAACAAATATATATGAGTGAATGAATGAGCAAACTGGATTGGATCGCCTTGATTTCTTATATTTCTCTTAGTGTCTTTTTCAAGGATTAAAGTGTGTGGGTTATTCTCATTTAAAGTTTGCCTGCTCTTCAGTTGACTAGATTAGAAAGCTTAGAAAAGAAATGTATTTTGTCAGTTTCTATTTTCTTTTTTTCTTTTTCTTTTTTCTATTTAGACAATTAAATTTAACAGGGTGACATTGGTCAACTAGAGCACATATACAGTTTGTCCATAAAGTCATGGTGCACTTTTTACCAGTCACAGGAAAGCAACGAAAGATGATAGAAATGTGAAATCTGCACCAAATAAAAGGAAAACTCTCCCAGTTTCATACCTATTCAGTGCAGTTCGATGTGGGCTCACGCACAGATTTTTTTAGGGCTCCTTAGGTAGCTATCCCGTATAGCCTCTACAGACTCGTCACTGACTGATGGCCTACCAGAACGGGGTTTCTCCACCAAACTGCCAGTTTCCTTCAACTGCTTATCCCACCGAGTAATGTTATTCCTATGTGGTGGCACTTTGTTATAAACGCACCGAAATTCACGTTGCACTTTGGTCAGGATTCAAATTTAGCGAGACACAGAACACACTGAACTTTCCTCTGTACCGTGCACATATCGACTGGCATGGCCGTGGGCTGCTCCGCTGTATACACTGTGTTACGTTACGCCATCATTTGCACATGCGCACATGCTGCCACATCATCCTACAGAAACTGGGAGAGTTTTCCTTTTATTTGGTGCAGATTTCAAATTTCTATCGTCTTTTGTTGCTTTCTTGTGATCAGTCAAAAGTGCACCATGACTTTATAAACACACTGTATTTAGAGAAAACATCTCCACATCATTTGGACAGTTGATCATGCCTTATACCCATCATCCAAAGTCAAATCATTCTTCTTCATCCTATATTTTGTTTCTTTAAGCCCCTCCCCCTCCTCCAACCCCCTCCCTCTCTTCCCTTCCCCTCCCCCCGGCAACCACTGTACTTTTATCTATGTCCATGAGTCTCAATTTTGTGTCCCACCTATGTATGGAATCATATAGTTCTTAGCTTTTTCTGATTTGTTTCACTCAGTATAATGTTATCAAGGTCCATCCATGTTGTTGTAAATGGCACTATGTCATTTCTTATGGCTGAGTAGTATTCCACTGTATATGTGTACCAAATCTTCTTGATCCAATTCTCTATTGAAGGGCATTTTGGCTGTTTCCATGTCTTGGCCACTGTGAACAATGCTGCGATGAACATGGGTCTGCATGTGTCTTTACGTACCCATGTTTTCGAGTTTTGCGGGTATACACACAGTAGAGGGATTGCTGAATCATATGGTAGTTCTACAGTGGTACCTTGAGATATGAGCAGTCCAACATACAATTTTTTAAGATATGAGCTGCGACTCGGTCCATCCATATTTTTGTTCGAGATCTGAGCAAAATTCTGAGATATGAGTCGTGATTCTGGAAGCTGCCGCTAGTTGGCGCATTGGCGCACGGGTCCAGTATTGGCAGCACAACACCCAACATATCATTCTTTCTCACATGTTACCCTCAGAATCAAGTCTAATCTCGTGCTCTGTACTCGTTCTTGAATCATTCTTGTATTTTTTTACTAACTTTTTGTGTGCTATCATGGGGCCTAAGAGAGTGAGTGTAAAGGACAGTGGTGAGAAGAAGAAGAGAATGATGTCGATAGAAGTAAAGCAAGAAAGAATAGAAAAACAGCATGGTGTACATGTGATTGAACTGGCAAGGCTGTATGACCGCAATACATCTACAATTTGTACCATCCTTAACAAAAGGATGCCATCAAAAGTGCAAATTCAGCAAAAGGAACTACAATTCTGTCCCAATCAAGGACAAATATCCATGAAGAAATGGAGAAGCTTCTGCTGGTGTGGGTGAAAAAGAACCCACAGGAGATACAGTGACAGAGACTATAATATGTGAAAAGGCACATATTATTTACTATGACTTGAAGAAGAAAGAACCATCAACCTCAAAAGAGGCAGCAGAAGATATGTTTTAGGCAAGTCATGGCTAATTTGAAAATTTCAAGAAGAGATCTGGCATCCACTTGGTGGTGAGGCATGGTGAAGCTGCGAGTGCTGATGTTAAGAGCTGAGGAGTACATTGCATGTTTTGCTGCGCTTATCGCAAAGGAGGGCTACATCCCCCAACAAGTATTCAACTGTGACAAAACCGGATTGTTTTGGAAAAAAAATGCCCCAGAGGACTTTCATCACCACAGAGGAGAAGAAGCTGCCAGGCCATAAACCCATGAAGGACCATCTGACCCTTGCATTGTGTGCAAATTCTAGCAGTGACTGTAAAGTAAAGCCACTGCTAGTGTATCATTCCTAAAATCCTCAAGCCTTGAAGACTCATAAGATTCTTAAAGAAAAACTGCAGGTTATGTGGCGTGCCAATGCTAGGGCATGGGTTACGCAGTAGTTTGTTGTTTTTTTTCCTGAAGTTGGAAACGGGGAGGCAGTCAGACAGACTCCCGCATGCGCCTGACTGGGATCCACCCGGCATACCCACCAGGGGGCGATGATCTGCCCATCTGGGGCGTTGCTCTGTTGCAACCAGAGCCATTCTAGCGCCTGCGGCAGAGGCCATGGAGCCATCCTCAGTGCCCGGGCCAACTTTTTGCTCCAGTGGAGCCTTGGCTGTGGGAAGGGAAGAGAGAGACAGAGAGGAAGGAGAGGGGGAGGGGTGGAGAAGCAGATGGGCGCTTCTCCTGTGTGCCCCGGCTGGGAATCGAACCTGGGACTCCTGTACGCCAGGCCGATGCTCTGCCACTGACTGAGCCAGCCAGCCAGGGCCACACAGTATTTTTTTATTGAATGGGTAAATCTCATCTTTGGTCCTGCAGTGAAGAAATATCTTCAAGAAAATAAACTCCCGATGAAAGCATTACTAATCCTTGATAATGCTCTAGTCCACCCACCTGGTCTTGAAGATGACATTCTCTATGAGATCAAATTTGTGAAAGTCCTCTACCTCCCACCCAACACGACTTCAATCTTGCAACCTATGGATCAGCCGGTCATTTCCAACTTTAAAACGCTTTACACAAAGCACTTGTTCTGTTGCTGCTTTGAGGTGACTGAGAATACAATTCTAACCCTTCGAGAGTTTTGGAAAGATCATTACGACATCGTGATATGTTTACGCATTATTGACTTGGCATGGCAAGAGGTTACAAGAAGAACCTTGAACTCAGCATGGAAAGTGTTATGGCCTGATGTTGTTGCAGACAGGGACTTCGAAGGATTCGAACCAGAGACCGAGACCGAGGTAGAAGCGTTGGAGAAGATTGTGTCCCTCAGGAAGTCAATGGGTCTGGAGGTAGATGACGGTGACATAAACGAGCTCATCGAGGAACATGAGGAGGAACTCTCAACTGAGGAGTTAAGGGAGCTACAGATGATGCAACATATGGAGCTTCTGCAAGAGATTAGTAGTGAGGAGGAGGTAGAGTCGGAGGAAGTGATTTCTACAAGTGAAATTAAAGACATGCTGGCAATGTGGGAGAAGCTTTCAAGTTTCATTGAAAAGAAACACCCAGAAAAAGTTTCAACTGGTCATGCTTCAGCACTTTTTAATGACCCTTGTTTGTCACATTTCCATAACATTTTAAAAGGCAGGCAAAAGGAAACCTCTTTGGATAGATTTTTATTCAAAAGTCCTGCAAGTGAAAGTGCTGAAAATGTAGCCAAAAAGGCAAAAACAGGTGATGATTAAATGAAAAATATATAATGTTAAACTTAGGTTAAGTTTAAAGTTAAGAAAGTGAATTTTTTTACAATTAAGTTTTTGTGGTTTTATTTTAAGTAAAGAAAGTGCAGTTTTAGTTTTGTTTAAAGGAAATGCAGTTTTAGTTTAGTGTTAAGAAAGTGCAGTTTTAGTTTACGTGTCTACAGTGCCTGCATCCCTTCCACCCTTCCTCCTCCTCCACCATTCACCTCTGTTAGCTGCACTTGTCTGTCTCCAAGGTAAAAATACAGTACTAAATAACAGGTTTTTCTTTTATTTTATATATTTTGTTATGCATTGGTAAAGTATACATGTGTGTTTCTTAATTAAAAACATCTTTTTTCATAATTTAGGATGGTTTGGGGATGTTTTACAGGGCTGGAACGGATTAAATTTATTTCAGTTATTTTAAATGGGAGAAGTTTGTTTGAGTTCACTGACTTAAGAGCTCGGTTACAGAACAAATTAAACTCATATCTTAAGGTACCACTGTATTCTTAATTTTTTGAGGAACCACCATACTTTCTTCCATAATGGTTGTACTAATTTACATTCCCACCAACAGTGAATAAGGGTTCCTTCTTCTCCGCAACCTCTCCAACTCTTCTTATTACCTGTCTTGTTGGTAATAGCTAATCTAACAGTTATGAAGTGGTATCTCATTGTAGTTGTGATGTACATTTCTCTAATAGCTAGTGAAGATGAGCATTTTTTCATATATCTATTGGCCATTAGCCGATGGTTTGTTGTAAATGGCCTTTTTATGTTCAGTTATTTTCTTTCTATACCCATTTTGTTGAGTGTTTTAAACATAAAAGGATGTTATATTTTATCAACTGCCTTTTCTGCATCTATTGATAGGCTCATAGGGTTTTTGTTCTTTGTTTTGTTTATAAGGTGTATTACATTAATCCTTTTACGTATGTTGAACCATCCTTATGGTTCTGGAATGAATCTCACTTGATCATGATGAATTACTTTTTTAATGTGTTGTTGTATTTGATTTGCTAGTATTTTGTTTAGGATTTTTGCATCTGTATTTATTAGAGATACTGGTCTGTAATTTTCTTTTTTTGTGTTGTCCTTGCCAGGTTTTGGTATGAGGGTTATGTTGGCCTCATATAATATGTTTGGATGTTTTGTTTCTTCTTCAGTTTTTTGGAAGACTTTGAAAAGGATATAAACCAGATCTTTTTTGAATGTTTGGTAGAATTCGCTAGTATACACATCTGGCCCCGGACTTTTATTTTGGGAGAGGTTTTTGATAGTTGTTTCTATTTCCTGCCTGCTTATCGTTCTATTTAGGCTTTCTACTTCTTTGTGATTCAGTCTAGGAAAATTGTTGTGTTCTAGGAGTTTATCCATTTACTCTAGATTATTGAATTTGGTGCTGTATAGTTTTTCATAGTATTGTACAATAATCCTTTGTATATCTATGGTATCTGTGGTAATTTCTCTTTCATTTTGGATTTTATTTATATGAGTTCTTTCTCTTTTTTTCCTTAGTGAGTCTTGCCTGGGGTTTGTCAGTTTTGTTGATCTTTTCAAAGAACCAACTCTTTCTTGTATTAATCTTTTCTATAGTTTTTCTGTTCTCTATTTCATTTATTTCTACTATACTTTTAATTTTTTCCTTTCTTCTGCTGGTTTTGGGTTGCCTTTGTTCCTTTCTAGTTCCTTAAGATGTGATGTTAGGTTATTTACTTGGATTCTCTCATGTTTTTTCATATAAGCGTGTAATGATATGAACTTCCCTCTTATTACTGCCTTCGCTGTATCCCAGAGATTCTGTTTTGTCGTGTTGTCATTTTTGTTTGTATATATCTTTTGAACTCCTTTTATTTCTTCTTTGACCCAGTCATTTTTTAGAAGCATGTTGTTTAATTTTACATTTTTGTGGGTTTGTTTACTTTTTTTAATTGGTTTTAATTTATTGTGTTTACAAAGATTCTAGTGTTGCCCTGAATGCATCCCTCCTCCCCCAAATTGCCCTCAACCTCACCCTTGCCCCCTTTCCCATAGCACCCTCCCCCCCTCCCCTTCAGGATTATTTCATCCTATCATCCCCTTTCCCTCTGTCCTCTTTTCCTCTGGTCCCTTTGATCCCACCTCTATCTTTATTTCGTTCCTCAGTTCACATTGTTCATTGGATTCCTCAAATGAGTGAGGTCATATGGTATTTTTCTTTCTCTGCTTGGCTTATTTCACTTAACATAATAGTTTCCAAGTCCATCCATGTTGTCGCAAAAGGTAAGATTTCCTTCTTTTTCATAGCCCCATAGTATTCCATTGTATATATGTACCACTGCTTTTTAATCCACTCGTCCACTGGGCTGTTTCCAGATCTTGGCTATTGAAAACAATGCTGCCATAAATATGGGAATTCACATTTCTTCTTTTGAATTAGTGATATGGTGTTCTTGGAATATATTCCTAAAAGTGGGATGGCTGGGTCAAAAGGCAGTTCTATTTTCAGTTTTTTGAGGAATCTTCATACTGTTTTCCACAGTGGCTGCACCAGTCTGCATTCCCACCAGCGGTGCAGGAGGGTTCCCTTTTCTCCGCATCCTCGCCAGCACTTATTCTGTGCTTTTTGTTAATGAGCGCTATTCTGACTGGTGTGAAGTGATAATCTCATTGTGGATTTAATTTGCATTCCTCTAATGATTAGTGATGTTGAACATTTTTTCATCTGCCTACTGGCCATCTGTATGTCCTCTTTGGAGAAGTGTCTGTTCATTTCTTTTGCCCATTTTTTATTTTGGATTGTTTATCTTCCTGGTGTTAAGTTTTACAAGTTCTTTATAAATTTTGGTTATTAACCACTTATCAGACGTATTGTCGAATATGTTCTCTCATTGTGTGGTTTGTCTTTTTATTCTGTTAATGTCTTTAGCTGTGCAAAAGCTTTCTAGTGTGATATAGTCCCATTTGTTTATCCTGTCTTTTATTTCACTTACCCCTGGAAATAAATCGGCAAATATATTGCTGCGAGAGATGTCGGAGAGCTTACTGCCTATGTTTTCTTTTAAGATGCTTATGGTTTCACGACTTACATTTAAGTCTTTTATCCATTTTGAGTTTATTTTTGTGAATGGTGTAAGTTGGTGGTCTAGTTTCATTTTTTTGCAGGTAGCTGTCCAATTTTCCCAACAGCATTTGTTGAAGAGGCTGTCTTTACTCCATGTATGCTCTTACCTCCTTTGTCAAATATCAGTTGTCCATAAAGGTGTGGGTTTATTTCTGAGTTCTCTGTTCTGTTCCATTGATCTGTATTCCTGTTCTTATGCCAGTACCAAGCTGTTTTGAGTACAGTGGCCTTGTAGTATAACTTGATATCAGAAAGTGTGATACCACCCACTTTATTCTTCTTTTTCAAGATTGCTGAGGCTATTCGTGTTCTTTTTTGGTTCCATATAAATTTTTGGAATATGTGTTCTATATCTTTGAAGTATGTCATTGGTATTTTAATTGGTATTGCACTGAATTTATAAATTGCTTTGGGTAATATAGACTTTTTTTTTTTTAATAAATTTTTATTAATGGTAATGGGATGACATTAATAAATCAGGGTACATATATTCAAAGAAAACATGTCTAGGTTATTTTGTCATCAAATTAATATAGACATTTTAATGATGGTATTCTTCCTATCTATGAACACGGTATATGCTTCCACTTGTTTGTATCTTCCTTGATTTTTTTTATCAATGTTTTATAATTTTCCGAGTTCAAGTCTTTAGTCTCCTTGGTTAAATTTACTCCTAGGTACTTTATTCTTTTTATTGTAATAGTGAAGGGGATTGCTTCCTTAATTTCTCTTTCAGACAGTTCTTTGTTCGTGTATAAAAATGCCTCTGATTTCTGAGTATTAATTTTATATCCTGCCACCTTGCTGAATTAATTATCAGGTCCAGTAGTTTTTGACGGAGACTTTAGGGCAGGGGTCCCCAAACTACGGCCTGCGGGCCGCATGCGGCCCCCTGAGGCCATTTATCCGGTCCCCGCCGCACTTCTGGAAGAAGCACCTCTTTCATTGGTGGTCATTGAGAGGAGCACATTGACCATCTCATTAGCCAAAAGCAAACCCATAGTTCCCATTGAAATACTGGTCAGTTTGTTGATTTAAATTTACTTGTTCTTTATTTTAAATATTGTATTTGTTCCTGTTTTGTTTTTTTACTTTAAAATAAGATATGTGCAGTGTGCATAGGGATTTGTTCATAGTTTTTTTATAGTCTGGCCCTCCAACAGTCTGAGGGACAGTGAACTGGCCCCCTGTGTAAAAAGTTTGGGGACCCTGCTTTAGGGTTTTCTATATACAGTATCATATCATCAGCAAATAATGGTAGTTTTACTTCTTTTCCAATTTGGAGGGATGCCTTTTATTTCTTCTTCTTTTATTGCTGTGGCTAGGACTTTCAGAACTATATTGAATAAGAGTGGTGAAAGGGGGTACCCCTCCCTTGTTCCTGATCTTAAGAGGATTGCTTTTAATTTTTGCCCATTGAGTATAATATTGGCTGTGGGTTTGTCATAGATGGCCTTTATGATCTTGAGGTATGTTTCCTGTATTCCCACTTTGCTGAGAGTTTTGATCATAAATGGGTGCTGGATTTTTTTCAAATGCTTTTTCTGCATCTATTGATTTTATCATATGGTTTTTCTCCTTTTGTTTATATGATGAATCACATTGATTGATTTGCAAATATTGTACCAGCCTTGCCTCCCCAGAATAAATCCTATTTGGTCATGATGTATGATTTTTTTCATGTATTGCTAGATCCGGTTTGCTAATATTTTGTTGAGAATTTTAACATCTAAATACATCGGAGATATTGGCCTATAATTTTCTTTTTTTGTGTTGTCTTTGCCTGGTTTTGGAATCACAATTATGCTCGCCTGATAAAAGGAGCTTGGATGTCTTCCCTCCTTTTGAAGTTTTTGAAATAGCTTGAAAGGGATAGGAGTTAGTTCCTCTTTGACTATTTGGTAGAATTCACCTGTGAAGCCATCTGGCCCAGAGCTTTTGTTTGTTGGGAGTTTTTTTATAACTGTTTCTATCTCATTTGTTGTAATCGGTCTGTTTAGGTTTTCTGATTTTGCCTAATTTATTTTTGAAAGATTATATGTTTCAAGGAATTTGTCCATTTCACCTAGGTTGTCTAATTTTTTGGCATATAGTTCTTCATAGTATTTTCTTACAATATTTTGTGTTTGTTGTGTCAGTTGTTATTTCTGCACTCTCATTTCTAATTTTATTTATTTGAGTCCTCTCTCTTTTTTTCTTGATGAATCTATTTAAAGGTTCATTGGTCTTGTTTATCTTTTCAGAGAACCAGCTCTTGGTTTCATTGATCCTCTTTATTGTTTTTTTAGCCTCTATGTCATTTATTCCCACTCTGATCTTTATTATTTCCTTCCATCTACTTCCTCTGGGCTTTACTTGCTGTTCTATTTCTAGTTCTTTTAGATGCAGGGGTAAGTTGTTTATTTGAACTTTTTCTAGCTTCTTGAGGTATGCCTGTAATCCTATGAACTTCCCTCTCAGGACTGCTTTAGCTGTGTCCCATAAATTTTGAGTTGTTGTATGCTCATTTTCTTTCGTTTCTAAGAATTTTTTTTATTTCTTCTTTGATCTCATTGTTAACCCATTCTTTATTTAATAACATGCTATTTAGTTTCCAAGTGTTTGAGTATTTTTCAGTTTTTCTGTTGTACTTGATTTCTAGTTTCATGCCATTGTAATCAGAGAAGATGCTTGATATGATTTCAATCTTCTTAAATTTGTTGAGACCTGTTTTGTGCCCTAATATGTGGTCTATCCCAGAGAATTTACCATGAGCACTTGAAAAAAATGTATATTCTGCTGCTTTAGGGTGAAAGGTTCTGAAGGTATCTATTAAATCCAATTGATCTAGTATGTCCTTTAAGTCTGCTGTTGTCTTTTTTAATTTTCTTTCTTGAGGCTCTATCTAGTGATGTTATTGAGGTATTGAAATCCCCTACTATTATCATATTGCTGTTGATCTTGCCCTTAATGTCCACCAAAGTCTGCTTTATATATTTAGGTGCTCCTATATTAGGTGCATAGATATCTATAATGGCTATATCTTCCTGTTGGATTACTCCCTTTATCAGTGACCTTCTTTATCTCTTACTATGGCCTTTGTTTTAAAGTCCGTTTTGTCTGATATAAGTATTGCTACTCAGCTTTTTTTCATTTCCATTTGCATGAAACACTTTTTTCCAACATTTTACTTTCCATCTGTATGTATCTTTGGTTTTGAGGTGTATATCTTGTAAACAGCATATGTATGGGTCCTGTTTTCTTATCCATGCAGCTACCCTATGTCTTTTGATTGGATCATTTAATCTATTTACGTTTAAGGTTATTGATTTGTAGTTGTTAATTTGCCATTTTATTCTTTAAATCTACATTCCTCTTTTACTATATTTTTCCCCTTTTGTTCTGTTTACAACAGGCCTCTTAACATTTCTTGCAGCATTGGTTTGGTTGTAATGAATTCCTTGAGTTTTTTTTTTTTGTCTGGGAAGCTTTTTATTTCTCCTTCGATTTTAAATGATAGCCTTGCTAGATATTGAAGTCTTAGTTGTAGGCTCTTGTTCTGCATTACTTTGAATATTTCTTGCCATTCCTTTCTGGCCTCAAGTGTTTCTGTTGAGAAGTCGGATGTCATCCTTATGGGGGCTCCTTTGTGGGTGATTGACTTTTTTTTTCTTGCAGCTCTTAGTATTTTTTGTTTTTATCTCTTAGCTTTGGTATTTTAATTATGATGTGTCTTGGTGTAAGTTTCTTTGGGTTTCTCTATAATGGAAATGTCTTGCTTCTTGAACTTGTATGACTTTTTCCTGCATCAATTTAGGGAAGTTTTCAGGTATGATATCTTCAAACAGGCTCTCTATCCCTTATTCTTTCTCTTCTTCTTCAGGAACCCCTATGATGTAGATGTTGTTTCTCTTCATGTTGTCACAGAGCTCTCTTAGAGTTTCCTCAGACATTTTTAGCCTCTCTTTTTTTTTGCTGCTCTTCTTCCATGCTTTCGTTTATCGTCTTCTAAATCACTGATTCAGTCCTCTGCTTCATCCAGCCTGGTTTTAATTCCTTCTAATGTAGTGTTTATTTCTGATATTGTAGTTGTCATTTCTGACTGGTTTTTCTTTATTATTTCAATGTCCTTTTTGATGCTTGTTATCTCTTTATTTAGGTGCTCATTGTGTTCATCCATTGTTGTTCTACGATCTTTGAGCATTTTAATAATCATTATTTTAAACTCTGCATCCAGTATTTTTGTTATTTCTATCTCACTCAGTTCTTTCTCTGGGGATTTCTCTTGTTGAGTCATTTGGATTGCATTTCTCTGTCTTCCCATTTTGTCTGTGTATACACTCCTTGTTGGGGTGTGTTGTTTGTAAAGCTAGCTAAATCTAGAGTAGGTATTGTCTGCCTCCAATTTTCAGTTGTGTTATTTCTAGGTCTTCTTTGGTCGGCCTTGGCTGTTGTTTGTAATCCGCTGTTGGCTACTTATCTACTATCACTGTTCTTTTTTGCTGTTTGTGTTGGCGTTTTCTATGTCTTAGCTGGGTCAGGTGTGAAGAATCCTTCCTTAGGCTTCCATGTTAACAAGGGTTGTTAGGTCTTAAACTGGTGCTTTCTGTATCTGGCCGCTGAATGTGCCTGCCCTGTACCTCCCTGTCTGGGGCCTGGTGCAGATCAGTGAAGGTCACTGCCTGTGACTGGCTCTTACCAACCTTTTTGGATCTACAGGTGATCCAGATCTTGGGGCTGCCTCTGCTGGGCCCAGGTGCCATTGTAAATATCAGCTGTACTCCTAGACTTTCTTTTATCTACTCTTGGCCGGGGGCAAGTTTCTTTAAAAGTTCAAGTTCCCCTGAGATCCGCTTTCTGTTGCCTCTTATTGCTGGCTACTTGTTGGGCTCAGTACTATAATTCAGTGATTAGGTATGGTATTGGATGTGGCCTGCTCCTTAGCCTCAGTTGTCATTCGATCCAGACTTTTTATTTATTTTATTTTGTTTTTTTCTTCTTTTTCAGCACTCAGTAGGGTTATTCACAGGGGTCCAGTGGGTGTGGCCCCTGTGCTCCTGTTGTGTGGCCTGTCCACCAACCCGCTGCCTCTGTTGCTCCCTGGGTCATTTGGGGTCAGGTGCTGCCGGTGTCAGCCCGCCTCCGCGGCCTCTGTTGCCCCAGGCGGACTCATGCATGCCTATGCACACCAGCTTGGACTGCTTCCAAGGCTGCCCCAGCCTCCGCTGCTGCTGAGGGCAGGCCTGTGCCGTGGGCAAGTTTGTGCATGGGCTTGGGCCTCCGCAGTGTCCACTGTAGCTTCCGCCTCTGCCCACTCGGACCGCTTCTGGGGCTGCCTCAGCCTCTGCTGCTGCTGAGGGCTGGTCTGCGGTGCGCGCACGCGGGAGGGGGGGGCGTTGTGCATCCCGCTCAGACCTCCTTAGCAGCTGCTGCATCTCCCACCTCTGCAGCCGGACCTGCTCACACCCACTCAGACTACCCCCAAGGTCACCCAGCTTCCACTGCTTCTGTCGGTGCACCTGTGCCACAGGCAGGGTTGCGTGCCGGCTCGGACCTCCACAGGGGCCGCCAAGACTTCTGTCCCCTCCTACTTCTTTTTTGCAGTTGAATTTTAGTTTCAAAGCTTTGTGGTCAGAGAATATGCTTGGTATAATTCCAATCTTTCTGAAGTTGTTGAAGTTAGTTTTGTGGCAGAGCATATATGGTCTATTCTTGATATATGCCATGTACACTGGAAAAAATAATGTATACTCTGACATTTTGGGATGAAATGTCCTGTAGATGTCTATTATGTCCATTTGTTCTCGTGTTTCATTTAAAACCATTATTTCTTTATTGATTTTCTTTTTGGATGAATGATCTGAAGCCATTAATGGTGTATTGCGGTCTCCAAGTATGATTATATATTTTCGGTTTGTTCTTTTAAATCGGTTAGTAGATGTCTTATATATTTTGGTGCCCCCTGGTTTGGTGCATATCTAATATATTAAGAAGTGTTATGTCTTCTACATACAATGTCCCCTTTATCATTATGAAATGTCCATCTTTGTCTCTGGTTACCTTTGTTGTCTTGTAGTCAGCGTTGTCAGATATGAGTATGGCTATACCTGCTTTTCTTTGGATATTATTTGCTTGGAGAATCATTTTCTAACCTTTCACTTTGAATCTATTTTTATCATTGTAGCTTAGATGTGTTTCTTCAAGGCAGCATATTGTTGACTTTTGCTTCTTGATCCAATCTGCTACTCTGTGCCTCTTTATTGGTGAGTTCAATCCATTTACATTTAGTGTAATTATTGATACTTGAGGATTTCTTATTGCCATTTTATATACTGCTTTCTGATAGCTTTGTGTCTTGTTTGGTTCTTTTTTGTTTTTCTGTTATTTGTTTTTGTTTGGTGGTATTCCATACTACTATCTTCTGTTTCTTCTTTTTATAAGCTATATGTTTCAGTAGTGGTATTATCAGGGGTGTTTACCATTAGGTTATTAAAAGAAAAATTATCGTATTTATTAGAGTCCATTATCTCATGTTGCTTCTGCACTCCATCCTCCTTTGCTACTGCTGCTGCTGTTCTTTATCAAACTCTCCCCTTTTATATTATTGTCACAGATTATCCTTGTTTTTATTGTGGGTTTGTTAAAATTTTTACTTGTAGTTTTGTTTTGTTTTGTTCTTTGTATCTGGTCAGATCACCCCTTTAGTATTTCGTGTAGTGGGGGTTTTCTGGTGATAAATTCCCTCAGCTTCTATATGTCTGTTAATGTTTTCATTTCCCCTTCATATTTGAAAGATAGCTTTGAAGGATATAGTTTTCTTGGCTGGTAGTTCTCTCTTTCAGTACTTTAAATGTTGAAATCCACTCTCTTCTGGCTTGTATAGTTTCTGCTGAGAAATCTGATGATAGCCTAATGGGCCTTCCTTTATATGTTATGTTCTTCTTCTCCCTAGCTGCCTTGAGGATTCTTTGTCATTGATTGGTGATCATTTCATTACGATGTGCCTTGTAGTAGGTATGTTTGGGTTGATGTAACTCGGCATTCTGTTTGTTTCTTGGATTTAAGGCTCTAACTTTCCACAGGCTTGGGAAGTTCTCGTTGATTATTTGTTTCAATATGTTCTCCATTCCCTTTTCCCTCTCTTTTTCTTCTAATATAACCATTATTCTTATATTGCTCTTTCTGATGAAATCAGACTATTCTTGTAGGGATTTCTCATTGTTTTAAATTTGTGAGTCTCTTCTCTCTGTGGTATTTCTAGTTACCTGTCTTCAATGTCACCGATTCTCTCCTCTATCTGGCCTGTTCTAATAGCTAAGCTTGTTACCTCATTTTTCAGTTTGTGTAGTGAGTTTTTCATCCTTGTTTTGTTCTTTTTTATCATTCCAGTTTTCTTAGTGAAGTATTTTTTTTGTTAAGTTGTTTTTTGAGCTCACTAAATTGCCTTTCATTGTTTTCTTGTATCTTATTGAGTATTTTTAGAACTTCAATTTTGAATTTTCTGTCATTAAGCTCCAAGGCTTCCATGTAATTGAGATTTTTTTCCTGGAGATTTTTCATCATCTATCTGAGCTACATCTCTGTCTTATATATTCATATTTGATTTCTTTTTCCTTGATGCCATTTGTGGGTGGTATTGTTAATAACCCTAACGAGGTAACTGAAAAATAAAAAATAAAGTAGAAAAAAATACAGTGAAAAAATGAAATATCTATAAATAATAACTATGACAAAAACTACAGATAATAAAAAGCAGAAACTGAAAAAAAAATTTTTAAATGCAGTAAAAAGCAAAACGCCACAAAAAGAAGTATGAGTCTAAAATATAATAATTTGATGAAAAATGACATTCAGATGAGAAGGGAAAAAAAGGAAAAGAAATAAAGTGATAGAAGAAGGGAAGAGATTAAAAAAAGAAGAGAAAGTGTCAGAAATGAAACCCTTGCAAAAATCAAGAATAAAAAGTATAACATCTAAGGATAATGAAGTTCACGTGGGGAAAGGAGAAGGAAGAAAAAGAAAAGCAGAAAAAGAAAAAAGAGGAAAAAAAATATTTTCTTCCAGTTTTGAGTGGTAACTTACTCCTTTTTCCAGTAGGCGGTGCTGTACTACAAGGTTTGCCTCTGCAAGATTCTTGGGTGGAAATCTGCTGAGGCGTAGCTGTCCTAATGATGCAGGCAGGGCCGTCACGTTGGTTGGAGAGGCTTGTCAAGGCTTTGCAATTTTATGGCTCTAGCAGTGGCCAACCGGGAGTCCTCCAGAGCCCTCCCCTATGCCCCAGCAGAGCAGGGGATCAAGCACCCAGGCACCCACATCTCTCGCAGGAGAGAGTAGCCTGGAAACCCCGCTGATGTTGGTCCGCTACTGCCACTGTTCACACAGCAAGGGGAGCAATACTGGTCGGGGAGTCTGGGGTGACACAATCCAGTCCCTCCTCCGATACCACTCTAAGCACACAAAGCATAGCCCTTGGCAGGGCAGGGACTGCTTGCCACAAGCCATCTGAATTTTGGGAACAGTTGGGCAGAGATCGCAGATCAGGGAATTCCCGCCTACACACGCTATCTGCCCGGCAAGCCAGTGCAGAGCTTCAGAGCGGGTGGCAGCACAGATCACAGATCAAGGACGTCTGGCGCCACAAGGCTAAATAAACTCTACTGGTCGGGTGGGCAGACCAAACGTGCCCCTGTGCCCCATGGGCTGATCTCTACAAACTATTCACACACAGTTCTGGGAGCACGCCATGGGCTTTGTGTGCGCCCAATGCCTGCAGTCATGATTGCTGCAGACACCGGGAAATTGCTTTGCTCCCATTCTTGGTTGTTGCACCTATCTCTCAGCTTCTTCCCCCCAGACTCTCCTCTTCTCCCAGCTCCAGCTGTGAGACAACGTGTGCCAGCAGTGCCTCCCTCCCTTAGGTCCATGAGGACAGAGAAAGACTCAGTCCACTGGCATTCTTTTTCTTCTGTGAGCAGATTCTATCTTAGACCCACCTTCCTGCGCAGTCATACCTTTGTCTATCTGATGTGTGTATATTTCAGGTTCATTTGAGGTTTTTTTTCTCTGTGTATAGTTGTAGAATTTGTTGAAATTTCAAGGGGAAAGATCGGGAGTATGTCCCACGCCGCCATTTCTCTGACTTCACTCTCCAGTTTCTATTTTCTAATTAGTTTGTTTTAATTAAAACATTATTTAAATAGTTTGAGAATAGGACTTGGAACAGGTAAAACTCATCAATTTCTTCCACTCATTGACCTCTTTGAATTCTCTGGTTTCATTCTCCTTATCCAGTAAAAGATTCATAATGTCCCACAATATTTTTTTTGAAAACTCTTTAATGTTTTATTTTATTATGGGGAATATTTATAACTACTTAACATAGTTAGAATGATAAATTTTTATTATTCTCAAAACTGTTCTGAAGCATTCTTTCTGATTGAAACTGATTAGTATAGTTATAAAAATGCCTTTTCAGAGAAGCTCAAATATGATTTTAAATATTCATCAAATTTTATTTATTGCTGTTAAGTACTAAGAGCAGTCTTTCTGAGCCTCATCTTCCTTGTCTGCAGAGTAAGGATAATAATTGGTTGTCTTACAGCTTTTATAAGAAGGGAGCGCCTTAGATAAAGTAGATGTTCATGGAATGATACCTAAGACCAGGTAACATTTTGAAAGGTTTAATTTAAAATAATATCTCAAACACTTGTGCTTAACAAAAGTACCCAAAGTATTGCTCAACTTTCAAAGGAGACATAATCACTGTAGGATTCCGATTGAGTGATCATTATTACTTCAGTCTTCTGTATGTTTCTAATACATTTCTTGTAAAGGGAATCTTTTCTAAGGGAAGAAAACCTAAATATAGGTTTGACAGGAACAGTTAGGAAGTTCTAAGTCCATTTGTGTGGGAGAAGAAAAGAGATGTTCTGACAAAGGAGTTTCAGGAATGATCTCTTTGGACTTTGTATAGAGATCTGAAGTTGGTTTTTGCCTCCATTTTTCCTTAACAACGAAAGGGATGAAGATTATACGTTAGATGCAGCCCCTACAGCAAAGTTCTTGGCAAAAAAAATTGGTGCTTATTTTATATTGCTTGGTTAATTCAAGAATGTCTATGCAATACCTTAGAGAATAATTCTTAAATTACTTAAATAAAAACATTTTTAGATATGTGTGTAAAATATTAAAGGAAAAGGGGGAAAGAGTTGTTTTAGGATTTCTAAGTAGTACATTAATATGAATGCTTTTAAAATGTAGTTTGTTGGTTTCATATTTTTAAAGTCACTTTTTAAGAAAAACTAAAATAAAATATTTTCATTAATAATAAGGTATGTGAAGAAGAAGCACGTGGAGTTTTACCTGAGTATATATTTTTCCTTTAATTAGTGTGTAATTGTAAGATGCTTATGTTTTATTAAGAAATCTCCTCAGACAGAAAGTTGCACTGACAGTGGAGCGGAGAATGAAGGCAGTTGTCACAGTGATCAAATGAGCAATGACTTCTCCAATGATGACGGTGTTGATGAGGGGATCTGCCTTGAAAGCAATAGTGGAACTGAAAAGATTTCAAAACCTGGTCTTGAAAAGGTACCTTCTATAGTTTGTGGGTTTTAGTTGAAAGAGAGAACAATGTAATCTCTGAGCTGATATATATATATATATATATATATATATATATATATATATATGGCTGTGTGACCAATAAAGTTCTCTTTTAATTTTTGAAAATTAAAACTTTTTAAGGTATTGTTTTCTTATGCATTTATGTAACTATAATTAAACTTATGAAAAACTACTTAAAGATGGCATTAATTTCTAGAAGACTGAACTGTGATTATGTAGGCAAGGTGGGTGATGGTGTGGAAGGGGTCCTAGTAATCAGGACTTCTGCCTTTTAAGTTGCAGCAAGACTACATATTATATCTTAGAGTTCTTTCATATAGCCAAATGAAAACATTAGATTTTTTGGTTTTTATAATTCTGTCTATAGAACACTATAGGAAACAGTTAGTAATAGGACTGATCTTGTTACGCTGAGGGAAAGATAAAGCCCTCAGTCTGCTTCCTCTTCCCATCCCCACCTCTCACTCCCACCCGCAACCCCATGACAGCCCTTAGGACACTTCAGAAAATGTTCGAGTTCCATGGATTATAATTTTAAAACTACAAAACTGGATGATCTCTAGGAGAAAATCTTTTTTCTCACTGTGTCAGTGATTTTTAACATTTTATCAAACTGTTTCTTTCTCATTTATATAATCTGCTTTATTGAGGGGAGAATTACAGGTCGAATATCTTGAGCATGGTGTGAAATGAATCACTAGCATGAAGACTGATTGCTAGCTCAGTCTTAGAGTCATATTGCATATACATGCTTTTTTAGGCCATATTTGAGAATGGAATTTCACTTGCATAGATCTATTTTAGACCAATACCAATATTATCACCATCATCATCCTTTACCTTTTAAAATGATCTATTTATTTCAGGGAAAATAGATGAGTGTAAATTACTATGAAATGAATAATGTAGAGGATACATTATAACTTAGTATAAAGAATATTACATTCAAGCAAGGGTTGGTACACTGCCTTAAGAGCAAAATCCAACCCTCTGCCTGTTTTTCTGCATAGACCAGAGGTTCTCAACCTGTGGGTTGCGACCCCGGCAGGGATCCAACGACCAAAACACAGGATCGCGACCCATAGGTTGAGAACCGCTGGCATAGACAATTATGTCCTTTTTACCCTGGTCTTACTAGGTAGGGCTTTCCTTACAATGTTGAATAGGTGTGGTGGGAGAGAATATGCTAGCCTTGTTTCTAGTCTCACGAAGGACATGTTCAGTCTCTCATCTTTCAGTATGATGTTGACTATAGGTGTTTTGTGGATGTTCTTTATCAGATTGAGAAGGTTCTCCTCTTCGCAGTTTGTTGAGTTTTAAACTTGAATGGGTATTGGGTTTTGTCAGATGCTGTTTCTGGGTCAATTGATATGATCATATAATTTTTCTTCTTTAACCTGGATTACATAGATCAGCCAGTTTCAAATGGTGTACTGGTACGAATTTTTTAAACGTCCAGTACCTTGACTATTTAGGCAGGGACCCTGACCTCTCTTTCCTTAGATTGTCAGATAAAAATCTGACTATAACTAACACAACAATAGCTGTCCATTGTGAATGAATCAAAATTATGCCTTTTTTTTTTGGTCAGACTGGCAAAATATATTTTTTAGTGTGCTATAGGATTTTGTTAATTAATTTATGTGTGCCAAGAGATGAAAAAGGTTGAAAATTGCTGACATAGATTGATTTTCTAAAGTTGAACCAGCTCTGCATACCTAAAAGATGAAATCAGTAGGTCACTGTATTACAGATATTACATAAATACAATAATTGTTCCATATTGTTATCTGCTTTAGTTCCTTTGTAAAGGAAATAGAATATACATATATTTTTTTATAGAAAAAAAGAGAGAGGAAGGGAGAGAGAGAGAGATGAGAAGCATCAACTCACTTGTGTCACTTTTAGTTCTTTGATTGCTCATAGGTGCCTTGATGGGGGGGGAGCACTCCAGCCCAACCAGTGACCCTTTGTTCAAGCCAGTGACCTTGGGACCTTGGGATCATGTTGATGATCCTGTGCTCTAGCCAACGACCTGCACTCAAGCTGGTGACCTCAGGCGTTTCAAACCTGGGACCTCAGTGTCCCAGGTGGGTGCTCTTATCTACTGTGCCAGCACCAATCAGGCAGAAATAGAATCTTATTTGAATAAAAAAGTTATTTGATATTTTTTTATCTTAACTGCACATCTTAGAATAGTCTTATAATTGGCATTTCTAAAATTTTAGACTATTTTCTTTTTTACACAAATCAATAAATTACATTTTAGATATGCATAGCTTTAGAGATTATATCATAATTAAAATGCGAAGGGGAATACACTTACTAAAAAACTTGTGATATATAAAATTATATGGTTACTTGCCATTTTAATTATCTTAGAGGAAAGTTAACCTACCATAAATGTATAAGACAACTAACATGATATACTTCACTATATATTAATAGCAAATAGGAAATATATAAATAAGGGTTTTGTGTTTTTCCTCTTCTTGAGTTACCTTTATTTTTTTTCCCTTAGAATTCCTTGATCTATGAGCTCTTCTCCGTTATGGTTCATTCAGGGAGTGCTGCTGGTGGTCATTATTATGCTTGTATAAAGTCATTCAGTGATGATCAGTGGTACAGCTTCAATGATCAACATGTCAGCAGGGTAAGGAGTGTTTATTGTTTTTTTTAAGATTATAATTATAAAAAAAAGAGAAGGGATGTTTCGATAACAGGGTTTATTGAAATGGGAGAGTGTGTCCAGTGAAGCATTTTAAGACACATACCAAATTAGTGTTTTATTATTGCTTTCAGTAAATTTCTTGCTTTGTTATTATTACTGTTATTTCTTGGTTTGGTTTTGTTTGGGGTTTACTGAGTGTTTCCAGAGAGACTCCCAATTTTCCCCTTGTCCTGAGCCTTCATGTAGGATGATTAGGAGCACTAATTCTGATTGGTCACTAGTAGCCACTAATTATGATTGTTATCTGGGTGATCCATTTAACTCTGAGTTTAGAAGTTGGGTTACATATTGATGTAAAGGTAATGGTGTTGCAGATTTTTATCAAAATTAAATAATTTTTTAGATAACACAAGAGGACATTAAGAAAACACATGGTGGATCTTCAGGAAGCAGAGGGTATTACTCCAGTGCTTTTGCAAGGTAAATAACTGTGATTTTTAGTGTCTGCAAATTAATTATAGCTTCTCAACATTTTTCACCATTTAAAGGTTTAACCCAGAGGTTGGCAAACTACAACCCATAGGCCAAATCCACTATTTAGAAATAGAGTTTTATTGAAACACCACCATATTCATTTGTTTAAATATTGTATGTTGATCTATTCCACCACAGCAGCAGAGTTAGGTAATTGCAACACAGATCATACTTTTACTATCTGACCCTTTCCAGAATAATTATTGCTGACTCCTGACTTAACTATAGTAATCATTCTAGGACATAGATTTTTTTAAGATTCCTATGTTACTAAGAGGAGGTACAGAATATTCTCATAAATGTATCAGTAAAAGCAAAGTAGATTTTTTTTCTAGAATGTTTTAAATTTTAACCTGTTTGAAAACAGTTTCATGATTTTTTAATTGTTTGAAACAACAAAAAACATTTTAAATAAATATTTGATGCTAGAAAATAGAATCTTTACAGTCTACTTTTGTCTCCATTAATCTTTTTGTATGTCTACTAGCTCCACAAATGCGTATATGCTGATATATAGACTGAAGGACCCAGCAAGAAATGCAAGTATGTTAACATGTAATTATTTGATTCTAATCTGCAGTATAAACTAATTTCTTTTGCAAGTTTTGCAAACCCAGATAACCACTCTGTGTGTGTGTGTGTGTGTGTGTGTGTGTGTGTCTGTGTGTGTGTGTGACAGAGACACAGAGAGGGACTAAGAGGGACAGACAGGCAAGAAGAGAGACAGATGAGAAGCATCAGTTCTTCATTGCAGCTCCTTAGTTGTTCATTGATTGCTTTCTCATATGTGCCTTGACCGGGGGCGAGTGACGCCTTGCTCAAGCCAGCAACCTTGGGCTTCAAGCCAGCAACGTTTGGGCTTCAGGCCACCGACCATGGGTTCATGTCTATGATCCCACACTCAAGCTGGTGACCTCCAGGTTTTAAACCTGGGTCCTCCGCTTCCCAGTCTGACGCTCTATCCCCTGTCCTACTGTCTGGTCAGGCTCAGATAACCACTTTTAACTGATAGAACAATTAGGGTTTTTTTTATGCATTGAATAATTAATTATAAAGACTAATGAGATAATACCAACTGGTAAAAACACTTGAGAAAAAAAATGAAGTTTTTAAATATATTATGGAACAAAACTTACTCTGGATTAAGTAAACCAGTTATTATTTGCAGTAAGACTGTATTATGTGCAGTTTGGTTTAGTGATGACGATAACCTCTAGACCTGTGCAACAGTCATAACTCACCAGCTGCATGTTCCAGACCAAGTTATTTAATTTTTCTTACATTCCACATGTGTAAAGTAGGAAAAAATTATAGTATTTTTCAGGGTTGTTATAAAAATTAAATGAGATAATATAGTAAAAACTCAAATTTAGCTATTGGGTATTTTTCCTATTATAATTGTTTTGGGTATTTAGTATCTAAATATGTTGGGGACCCTAGATGAAGTTAACTTCCCACTTACCACTCTGGAAATTTCTTCAGAACTAGAATTAAATATCTGCTGTTTGCCTAAAAAGCAAGTAAAGTTTTATGAGTCTAGTATGCCTTTTTTATTATATTTTAATTTTACTAACAACTCCCTAAAATAATTCTGTATACAAAGCATGTGCGGTTGTCTTTTTGTTGTTGTTAATTATTACTTTCCAAAAATTGCAGCTCCTTCCTGTTTTTACTTGCTATCTCTGAATTTGTATCACAAATAGGTAGAGGTGTGTGCTTGTGCCTGAACATAGTTATATATGCACAGATGCTGTGTTTGCTTGTATTCTTTTCATATTTAAAATAATATATTCACTATTACTGATTTTAACATATGTTCTTTATTTGGAAACTACCATACTAGGAATAAATCGATTTTAAGCTGTACATTTTATTACATTTTTGTAAGCTTTCATTAGATTGTGAAGTCACTTGACACAGGACTTAGGACTTATTTATCTTTTCTGCAGCAGCACAGTCCAGGGTCTTTTATAGTGGCTTTTCAATAATTTACTTATAGAATTAATGAAAAGAAAGGTAATTATAACAAGAAGTCATTTTAAAACAAAGATTTCGGAGTAGATGTAATCATTTGATATAACCTAAAAAGGAACTTGTGTAGTGTCAGAGGTACTGAAGGCAGACCCAGGATTTAGTTCATAGGCCTCTTTGGCACCCAGCATTCCAGATATTTCCACTAGAGCAGAATACTCAGCTTTCCTTATTTACTCCCTAGCTCTAGATTTGTGATGAAGCACCAGGGGGCGCTCTGTGTACATCATGGAATATTTTAGAATTAGTATTTCTGAGATCAGTAGATTTTGTAACTATAAATTGTTCTCATTTAATGCTTGATAATCACTGGCTTTATTAAGCAGTGTCATCTTATAATGTCACTTTTAATACTTTGAGTTATATATGAAATTCTTTGATAAAAAGACAGCTTTGAGAACAAAAACAGTAGCAACAGCAACAGCATTTATTATATTTTAGTATATCCCGGGTAATAACTATGGGGTAGGTGTTGGTAAAAGCTAAAGAAACCAAACTCTAGAGAAGGAAACTTGCCCAGACTCACTTAATTTTATGGTGATAATGTGATTTGAAATTAGAAATAGTTTTATTTCTGGGTTGCAAAGAAGCTTTTTTATTCTAAAAACCCTAATCTACATAGAGGTGTCCTGGAACAAACAGCTATTATGGATAAAGACGACTTGTTAAAATAGGAGACATACTATGTGTTATTATTAACTACCTCTTTCCCCTTGTCTGGAAGGAGCTCATGTTTCAAGTTGAGAGATTTATGTAATTACAATATATTTTGATGAGAGCTTTAGTAGAGTTATATGTACAGTGTGAATGTTGTAGAACAGATTAAATAAAGGAAGCTCAATTTCAGTGACACTGTCTTACCCTGTTTTTATTATTAATAGAATTTCTAGAAGTAGATGAATATCCAGAACATATTAAAAATTTGGTGCAGAGAGAAAGAGAATTGGAAGAACAAGAAAAGAGGCAACGAGAAATTGAGCGCAACACATGCAAGGTTAGGTTTCATAATTTTACTTTTAATTGTAAAGTGCTACTGATGTTTGCTTAACTGCAGTTCTCATAGCTAACTAATTGGGCTGATTCTGTAGATACTTATACTATCATGTTCATTAAGCAGTATAACCAACTATATTATTGAGGTAAGATATGATTTTATAGTATGCATTAGAGAGCACTAAGATGTAGTGATAATACTTCGTGCTGGTGAGGTTACAATAAGATGAACATTGTCACACTCTGCTACAAAAAGAATAAATGTATAAAAAAATTTTTGCCTAGATATTGAGTGGAATTTATCAAGAACTTGATGCAAATTTATATTATTTTATATATATAATTAAGGAAATATTTACTAATGAGAAAATTTTTACCACAGGGACATTTATCACACTGTTTTCCAAACTAGGGGTAAATTGGAAAAAACCTGAATGTATATTACTAGAGGAATGATTATATAAATTACGATATATGCTTAAAAAGAAATATACTTGTTAAAATTGATGGTATAGTTTTTTAACAATTAGGAAAAAGGTGCTGTCTATAGAAGTATTAAGCTTTGACTTAAGATCTGCTAAATTGATGATATTTTACAATTTCTAGATAAAATTATTCTGTTTGCATCCTGTTAAACAAGTAATGATGGAAAATAAACTGGAAGTTCATAAGGATAAAACATTAAAGGAAGCAGTAGAAATGGCTTACAAGGTATGTTTAATTGTTAGCATTTAATTACTGATATCATAGATGTAACACTATTAAGATATTTTCAAGTTTTTATTAGTAGTAATATAAGTACTTGTAATAACAGTGATAGCCCATTTAAATCATTTATCTTTTAAAAGGATGGTTTATATACCTCTTCTTTGAAACATAGTTGGTTTTGTGAAATTCCTCAAAAAATATTTTATCTGTTTACATGCATTTAACATATTTTTGAGTGTCTATTATATGAGACATTAGAGGCACTAGAGTGAATAAGACAACATGAGATGTTAGAGATACCAGAGTGAACAAGACATGCTCCCTGACCTCACTGTGTTTATAATCCATTGGGGATAAAAACAAACAAAAAACATTTAAACAGTAAAATTTGCAAATGTTTTACTGTTTAGATGCTGTAAAGCAAACCAGTAGTTGATTGGGATTATTTATTTTGAGACTTTCACCCTGAGAAGGAGACAGCTATGTGAAAAGTTGGGGAAGAATATTTTAAGTAGAGGTGACTGCATGTGTAAAGACTGAATTGAGGAAGTACTAGCATGACCAGGAAACTGAAAGAAGGGACATTATGTTGGATTGTCTTGAATCAGAATAGAGAAGCATAAAATGAAATTAGAGACTTGCAAGAATACAAGTTGGCATTTTCTAAGAATAGTGGTAAGGTGTTAGTGGGTTTTGAAAGGCAAATAGAATATGAAGCATTCTTTAACCAGATTATTCTGTCATTTGTGAGACTTGACAAATATTTTTGCTGTTTTCTATAAACAATATCATTGACTAAAATTAAACAGTCATTACCTAGAGAAAAAAACTGCATACTACATTACTTTATAATTATATTATAATTATAATAGAACCAACGAGGGAACTGGAAATAATACACAGAAACCTGACATTGTTTCTCAAAGTGTGATTCAGCACAACCTGCACCAGGATTGCATTCCTATTAAAAAACTAATTCCTGCCTAACCTGTGGTGGTGCAGTAGATAAAGCGTCAACCTGGAAACGCTGAGGTTGCCGGTTCAAAACCCTGGGCTTGCCTGGTCAAGGCACATACGGGAGTGGATGCTTTCTGCTCCTCCCCCCTTCTCTCTCTCTCTCTCTCTCTCTCTCTCCCCTCTTTATAATGAATAAATAAAATCTTTATAAAAAACTAATTCCTGCCAAATGAATCTGAGTTTCTGTGTTGGTGCCCAGGATTATGCATTTTAAGCAAGTACCTTTGGTGATTTTTAAGCATACTGAAGTTTGAGACCTACTTTGTATTAGGTACCTGGTTCTTTGTAGACATCAGTATTAAAAATTGATATGTGACTATTTTAATTAACATCACTGTTCCTCACTAAACTGTTAGCACTTACAATGGCAAGAGTGTTCTGGTTTTGTTCACAATTGCATTTTCATTACTTTAGACTGGTATATAGGAGAGTCAAAAATTACATGGTTATGTAAATGAGTAAGTAAATGAACAAACAATAAAATTGATGAATGGATGGCTTTGAATTCACCTTATTGAAGTAAAAATCCTTTAAATATGCAGGTACCATTTTTGCAAAACCATAGTGCAATCAGATTAGACTAAAATAGAGAAAATGTCTTAAAACAGTTTTACACAGTAAGGTCAATCAGTGATAGCAAGCAGTAAGGGAGCTTATATTCCATCAGTTTTTAATTCAGGAAGAAAAAAATATTGTCTTAAAAATAGGAAGTAACAGTTTACAAACATAAAGAATTAAGCAAACAGAACAGAGAAATAAATCAGTCTTATGTCCCAAAAATAGAGTTCATCTTTGAAGATGAGAGTGAGGGTGAGTAGAGGTCAGCGAAGTTGAGTAGAGGACATGTTTTTCTTTCTTTTTTTTTTTTATTTTAATTTTATTCATTTTAGAGAGGAGAGAGAAAGGGAGAGAGAGAGACAGAGAGGGAGAGAGAGAGGAGAGAGAGACAGAGAGAGAAGATGGGGAGGAGCTGGAAGCATCAACTCCCATATGTACCTTGACCAGGCAAGCCCAGGGTTTCGAACCGGCGACCTCAGCATTTCCAGGTCGATGCTTTATCTACTGCGCCACCACAGGTCAGGCCATGTTTTTCTTTCAAGTCACAATTGCAAAACTTAAAACAGGTTTCTTTTTTTTTTCCCCTTGTCAAATGAGAGGCAAGGAGGCAGGGAGACAGATTCCTGCTTGCGCTCTGACTGCTATCCACCTGGCAAGCCCTGTCTGGGGCTGATGCTCTGCCCATCTGGGGCCACTTCTCCATTGTTCAGCAACTGAGCTATTTTAGTGCCTGAGGCAAGGCCTTGGAGCCATCCTCAGCGCCTCGGGGTCAACTAGAGAAAAAAAGAGAGAGAGAAAGAAGGGGAAGGAGTGAAGAAGTAGATGGTCACTTCTCCTGTGTGCCTTGACCAGGAATTAAACCCAGGAGTTCTATATACCGGGCTGATGCTCTACTGCTGAGCTAACCGGCCACAGCCAAATGAGGTTTCTATGTTGCATCCAGGGCATACTATATACTAGTGACTTGGGAGAGGGAGCAATTTTATGATAGGAATGTCTATTCCCTGAACTGTAGGTATCCTGGAGGCTAGTATTGAAGGGAGGTGGTCCAAAGAGGAATGAGCAGCACTTGGGAGACACAGATGCTACTGCTTGTATGGTAGCTCTATGAGGCATGCTGTCCTCCTGTACTTAGGGAGTTACCAGTTCTCCAAAGTGGATTAAAAAAAAAACAAAAGATGCATGTTCTAGTTCAGGCGTGGCCAACAGTTTTTGCCCCCAGGCCAGATTAGAAAGAAAACTTTTTTCACAGGCCGGACGAAATATTCAAATTAAAAAATGTTAAATACAAAAACAATTAGTTTAAGTAAACAAAATTTTATTATGTAATTTGTTTATGAATAAACATGAGTGAAAAAATTTTAATATACAATATTATTTTAATAAAAATTTATTTTAATAAAAATATAATTACATACCATTTAAATATCCAAACTGTATCGCAATCAATCGAAACAATATTTAATTAATAGAATGAGCTTGAAGAGGTTATATCACAAATAAAACAATTATTTCGTTTTACAAACAGCCTGGACACGTTTTCAGTTATCAACTGCAGCTATTGTCTATGCTACAGTGCCACTTGATTCAGCAAACTTGACCACAAAAATAACGAATTGTTTGACCTTGGGTGTGCACTGGCAAACTCCACCTAAAAGAATGTGGGTTTCACATTGCCGCCACTAAACGTCAAACAGTTCATATCGAGTACAGACGAGTACAAAAGTTTTAAATCTTTATAATGGAATTAAAAAAAAAAAGTATCACAAATCCATTCAATCAATTATTGGAAGTTAATCCTAGATTAGTCACATGCGGAATTCTTTTCCGCGTATCACTATCTTCTTAAATATCTCGGTTTCCAGTAATCAAGGATGCTTCCACTTCTGAGTAGCTGAGATTTTAAAGTAGCAGAGAATATTAAAAATTTAATCACAGGCTGCATAAACTCATTAACCAGCCCACAGGCCATATGTTGGCCATGCCTGTTCTAGTTGGTAGTTTTCCCCTTATGTTTCTAGCTTAGTGGTCCATCTAAAGTTTAGAATGTTAACTTTTTTTTAAACAAAAAATGTCCTTAAAACATGTTAGTGCATAGGCTGTGTGATTTGAGGGATAATGAAATATGGTTATTTAAAAATAGCATTTAAGTTGTGCTTTTAACTTGGATTTCTTTGAGCTTTTATGCAAATCATAAACATGGAGATTTTATTGTTTGTTAGGACCTGTTAAGAGATGTTCTAAATGAGAACTCTAAATGTGAGTGCAGTTACCCAACAGACTAAAAAAATTATGTTTTTTCTTTTTTCTTGGTGGTGGTTTTATTTTAGATGATGGATTTAGAAGAGGTGATACCCATGGATTGTTGTCGCCTTGTTAAATACGATGAGTTCCATGATTATCTTGAACGATCGTACGAAGGGGAAGAAGATACACCAATGGGACTTCTACTAGGTGGAGTCAAGTCAACATATATGTTTGATCTGCTTTTGGAGACAAGAAAACCTGATCAGGTTTTTCAGTCTTACAAACCTGGGGGTAAGGAATTTTACGGTATTTTGAGTAGTACTGGACTTAAAATTTTCATTGTATTTTGTTGATGGAAATGAATTTAATTATAATTATTCATGTTCTTAAAATACTGTAAATGTTCTTCGGATAGTTTCTGTAGGTTGGTAAGTAGTCAGTATCAGGCTTGTAATTAAATTCTTGACTACTTTCAAAGACCTATACACAAAATTTAATAACAACAAAACGTCTAGTTTATAGTGTTGAGTGGGATTTCTCTTCTTCGGTATTGGATAATCTTCCCTTTCCTTCCCCATTTATAAAGAAGACCCTGGAACAAAAAAATGTATATTCTCCTAAAGACTTAGAGTCTGTTTTTCAGAGTCTCCTTGAAAAAGATGGTTTAGCCTGACTGGTGGTGGCACAGTGGATAAAGCGTCACCCTGAAATGCTAAGGTTGCTGGTTTGAAACCCTGGGCTTGCCTGTTCAAGGCACATATGGGAGTTGATGTTTCCTGCTCCTCTCCCGCTTCTTTCTCTCTCTTTCTCCTCTCTAAAAAGATTTTTTTTTTAAACTATCACTAGAAAAAGGTGGTTTCATGCCTGACCAAGCAGTGATGCAGTGGGTTGAGCATCGGCCTAGGGCACAGAGGACGCAGGTTTGAAACTTCGAGGTCACCAGCTTGAGCATGGGGTCACTGACTTGTGAGTGTGGGATCGTAGATGTGACCTCATGCTTGCTGGCTTGAGCAAGGAGTCACTGGCTCAAGCTGGAGCCCCCCTCCTTCGCCCCATCAAGGCACATATGAGAAAGCAATCAGTGAACAGCTAAGGTGCTGCAACTATGAGTTGATGCTTCTCGTCTCTCTTCTCTTCCTTCCTGTCTGTCCCTGTCTGTCTCCCTCTCAAAACAAAGGAAAAAATGGTTTTATAACCCATTATTGCCAGCATATTTAATTTTTCCCCATTCTCCATTTCTATAGGTCTCAGGGACTTCAGCTTTTTTTGTTTTTATTGAATCTGTCACATTTCTCAGTATGGAAGCATTTTTGGGTTTTTTTTTTTCAATTTGAAACTGATCTGGAAAGCAAAATACCATGCCCCTAGCTTTACCCAGTCATTCCTAAAGACAGTTGTTACATGTCCAAAATTTTTTAGACATGTAACAAAATTTTTACTATATTTATATTATAACAAATAGGGCAAAATCAAAATGTTTTAATTTCCCCCCCCAATTTCTTACTGTTGTTTTCTTGACCCTAATTCCCTTGTGTTGATTGTTAATCAGAAATCACGTTTATGTTCTTTTATTCCAAAAAGCTGAATTAACAAAAATTTCTTCTCTTTCGAATTCTGTTCCTCCATGGACTCTGTACACCTCCTTTTTAATGAAGACTCCTCTTTCCAAAGTAGATGAAGTGTGATGTTCTTTCAAGGGCTCCCTCAGTCAGACTGCCCTATTTGTAAAGCATTTCTTTGGAGCATTTTTTTGCAGATTATTTTTGAGCTAGGTAGTAGCAACTACAGTCACAGAATAACATGAGCCGGCAATAAAACCATTTCTTTTTAAAATAAGAGTTTATTTGAACCAACCTTGATGTCAGGGAGCAAGATCTCAAATGCTCTTGATAAAACATTTTTTGTTGTTGTTGTTATTGTTTTTAAAGATAGGGACAGACAGGAAGGGAGGGAGATGAGAAGCATCAATTCTTCGTTATGGCACCGTAGTTGTTCATTGATTGCTTTCATATATGTGCTTGACTGGGAGCTCCAGCCGAGCCAGTGACCTCTTGCTTAAACCAGCAACCCTGTGCTCAAGCCAGATGAGCCCATACTCAAGCCAGCAACCTTGGGGTTTCAAACCTGGGTCCTTTGCATCCCAAGCTGACACTCAGTCCATTGTGTTACCACCTGGTCAGGCTAAAAACTACTTTTTGTATTTTTCTGAAGTGAGAAGCAGGGAGGCAGAGACAGACTTCCGCATGCGCCTGACTGGGATCCACCCGGCATGCCCATTTAGGGGGCGATGCTCTGTTGCAACCAGAGCCATTCTGGTGCCTGAGGCGGAGGCCATGCAGCCATCCTCAGTGCCTGGGCCAACTCTGTTCCAATGGAGCCTTGGCTGCGGGAGGGGAAGAGAGAGACAGAAAGAGAGAGAGGGAAGGGTGGAGAAGCAGATGGGGGCTTCTCCTGTGTTCCCTGGTCGGGAATCGAACCCAGAACTTCCACACGCTGGGCCAACTCTCTACCACTGAGCCAACCGGCCAGGGCTAAAACTACTTTTTAGAAAGAGAACTCTGTGCATGTGAATTGTAAAACTTATAAATAATTGCATTTATTCATTAATAATCAAGACTTTAGGAGAATATTTTGTCAGATTTAGATTAGCAACACAGAGAAAAAAACTGAGGATTGACATATACAGTACTACATATAAGAGATTAAACTACTTAAGCTAGATAATAACTTAAATGTAGTGATTGAAGAACATTTATTTTTCTGATAACTGAAAGTTTAGTTATATATGATCTCTTGAAAACAAGTGGAGTTGGTGTTAAATTGTAATATGAAGATTTTAAGTGAAAAAACAAAACTTTTAAAACAAAACAGTTTTTCTGTTGAAATTTTTAGTAGGATACAGAAAATACTCTTTTGAGGAAAGTCTTTGATTATAAACAAGGTCTTGAATGGTTTAATAAGGGTTCAAAAGCAAGTAGGGCTGCTATGTCCCCCTTTACTGTTTGTTTTGCACTCTGTAGTTATTTATATGTATTTAGTGTTGTAGTTTGGGTATGTATTTTGGAACTCTGGATATATATTTTTAATATGCTTAATAAATTTGACAGGGGTGTTATGTTTTATAGGGAAACAAAGATGTATTTTTTTAAAGTCCCATTTCTACTTTTGTCATTTTTAAAAAAGAGATCTAGAACTTTTTTGATTAGGCCCATTTCTATATCTTTGTTTGTAATGTGACACATTGTGAAAGAAGTTTTAACATGTGTTATACATGTATAACATACCTCATTTTGATAATTAGAAAAAATGTTATCTTTCCCATCTATTAGAAAAAATATTAAGAGTATATAACTCATGTGAAAAAGTTTTAAAAATAACCTGCAGTTATGTTTCTTTTTTTTCAAATGTGACAGAAGTGATGGTGAAAGTACATGTTGTTGATCTAAAGGCAGAATCTGTAGCTGCTCCTATTACTGTTCGTGCTTATTTAAATCAAACAGTTACAGAGTTCAAACAACTTATTTCAAAGGTAAGTTTTAAAATTGGTTAGTGAATATTTTTGAGTGCTTGCTCTGCACACAGCATTGTGTGATATAGCAATGAGTAAGATATAGGTATCAATATTTACTCTGAGTCAGTATTTACAGCTAGGAGACAACTATAACTAGAAGAGAGGAACACTTCAAATAGAAGAAACAGATTGACTAAAGCAGGGATCCCCAAACTACGGCCCACGGGCCGCATGTGGCCCCTTGAGGTCATTTATCTGGCCCCCGCTACACTTCTGGAAGGGGCACCTCTTTCATTGGTGGTCAGTGAGAGGAGCACAGGATGCATCCTGTGGTCCTGGAGTATTGTATGTGGCAGCGCAGCAAAGCGCGGCATCGCTCACGTACAGTACTACTTCTGGTGACGCGGGACACATGCATCACGGCTCCGGAAGCGCATCATATCACTTGTTACGGCTACCAGTGACAAATATGGAACTGGACATGGACCATCTCAGTAGCCAAAAGCAAGCCCATAGTTCCCATTGAAATACCGGTCAGTTTGTTGATTTAAATTTACTTGTTCTTTATTTTAAATATTATATTTGTTCCCGTTTTGTTTTTTTTTTTACTTTAAAATAAGATATGTGCAGTGTGCATAGGGATTTGTTCATAGTTTTTTTTTATAGTCCGGCCCTCCAACGGTCTGAGGGACAGTGAACTGGCCCCCTGAGTAAAAAGTTTGGGGACCCATGAACTAAAGTATCAAGAAAGTGTAAGGCAAGTTTATAACACAATGATGTGTGTGTTTGGCTGGATCATTGTAAAATACGTGCCTGGAAATTTAAGTTCAGTTATTTCGTGGCAGGTTTTTAAATAGTAAACAAAAATTTGGGCTCTATTTGTCGTAGACAGTAGGACGTATATTTTGTTTGTTTTTCTAAGTATATTGGTTTGATACGCTGTACTATACAGTGGTATACACTACTAGACTAGTGTTCCAGATAGAGAGAGGTGTCAGGAATGTAGGTGAGGAGGTTGTTGAAATAATTCAGATGAAGGCATATGCCTAGAAATACGAAGAGGTGTGGATTATAAAACTGATTATAAAAGGATATCTGTAGGATTTGTGATTGGAAATGTTGGTGTAAGGCAGGAGCACAGATGACCTGAGGAGTTTCAAACTTGAGTAACCACAAACGTGGTGATATAATAGAAGTAAAAGAATAAGGTTAGGAAGCAGATTTGACAGGAAAGGCGATAGATTAAATATTGGCCATATTATATGTGAGCTAATGATATATGCTCATTCAGACTTTCTGAGCTAGAAAACATAATGATGAAAACATTCACATTTTCTTGAAGAAAAAAAAAGAAAACTAGTCCATTGAGGAGAAATAATTAATCTTTCTATACTCAAGTGAACATTGAGTATACAAATAGGCAAAATTTTGCAGTGTCCCTAAACCCCAGGTTAAGATCTCTTGGTGTAGTGGAAATTGTACAGCAATCACAATAAGTTCAGTCCAGTTTTCAGTTATTCATCTTATGGTAATTTTGTCTTTTCTGTCCCCTGAGGTTTTAGTGCATCTTTTAACAGGTAGTATTAATAAAACAAAAAATTGCTCTGTGAAAAAAATTGTGTAAAGTATTATATAGAAGCTGGGTTTTAATTATTATGCTAAAAAATGACTTCTAACATTTTTGCCAAAGTAACAATTAGAGGAAACAAATCATATTATGAAGCCATATTTTATGATTAAATTGCTCATTAAAAAAAAAACTACATTACTGTAATTGCTCAGTGTAGAATACTCAAGAAACACGTGACATTCCCTTCCCTGAAGAAGCTAATAATTTTCTTGTCAAAAAATATGTCTGTAGAGAATAAAGCAGTTATAAAACATTGTGCCTGGAAGTAACAGTGTTTAAGCTAGGCTTCCTAGGAATTATTTATCATTAGTTGTATTGAAAACCAGTTATATGTTTTTAAATGTAATTATTTAAATCTGTTATTTTATGTGAAATTTATAAAATAACACCAAAAATTAAGGACATGGAATTCTAGAATAACTTAAAAATTTTTTTGTGTGTGTGTGTAGAATAACTTTAAATTTTGCCTACTAATTTAATCTCATTTTACACAGAAGAAAATTGATGTAGTAAAATTATTAATTATTCACAGAATTCAAAAGAACCCATGAAAAGTCAAGAAGTTATACAAAAAAAGGTTGATGTTTGACATCAGCTCCCAAAAAGTCAATTATTTTATCTCTTTGAATCAAATTTGTTCATTTACTTTGCAAGTTTGAGAGAAATAGAAATTTTGGTGAAAAATCATTACCTTTTTTTTTTTCTTTTGTATTTTTCTGAAGCTGGAAACGGGGAGGCAGTCTCCCGCATGCGCCCGACCGGGATCCACCTGGCATGCCCACCAGGGGGCTATGCTCTGCCCATCCCAGGTGTCACTCTGTTGTGACCAGAGCCACTGTAGCGCCTGAGGCAGAGGCCATGGAGCCATCCCCAGCGCCTGGGCCATCTTTGCTCCAATGGAGCCTCGGCTGTGGGAGGGGAAGAGAGATACAGAGAGGAAGGAGAGAGGGAGGGGTGGAGAAGCAGATGCGCACTTCTCCTGTGTGCCCTGGCTGGGAATCGAATCCGGGACTTTCGCACGCCAGGCCGACGTTCTACCACTGAGCCAACCAGCCAGGGCCAAAAGTCATTACCTTTAAAATAGTTTCAGAGCATATGTATATACTTTGTTCTCCTAATTTATAGCATTATTAATGAATGAGACTAATAATTTTTCTAGAGATTTTTAAAAATTTTTTAAACCTCTACTAAGATTATTTTCCTCTTAATTTTCTTTCTGTGGTTTTTAAGAACTCAGCATTGTCTTATTTTCTTATATTCCCAAGTCAAGCAGAAATATTCCTTAAAGTGCTTCTTTATTAAATTACTTTTATTATAGGCTATCCATTTACCTGCTGAAACAATGAGAATAGTGCTGGAACGCTGCTACAATGATTTGCGTCTTCTCACTGTGCCCAGTAAAACCCTGAAAGCTGAAGGCTTTTTAAGAAGTAACAAGGTATTTCTTATTTTTTCATTACTATTTTCTGTGCTGGTAAATAGCAAATGAAATTAAATTTAACATTGTAAGCTCAGCTATCCACCCTTTAGATTCTCACATCCTCCCAATAATTAACCTTGGTGTAGTCAGGTCAGATCTGGCTTTTCTCTGGCCTATGACTTAGTCTTGCTGGTCCTCCTCATTGTTTTATTCAAGCCCCAGATTAGCCCTGCCTTTTCAGTGAAGCCTTTATAACTATTTCTATCCACAATGATTATGTCCTCTAAATTTTATTCATTCTTGAGCTTCTCCCATAAAGTAGTACTTCATGGTGAAAGTTGGAGGCATGCCTAGTTTAGAGAAAATTATCATATTGGCTTCACCCAACCTTATTCTTTTTGTCTATTCATTTATCTCTTAGAAAAGAGAAAGTTCATGTTGATGTTTTTGTTTTATCTCTTGATATCATCATGTGTTTCATTATTTATCATTTTTCCTGTGTGTTCCTGACACCATTAATTTACTCTGGATAAATTACACTTAAAAAATGTTCTTGTTTGTTATCTTTTATATATTGCTTTTTACAGTCTCATTCATCTTCATTGTCTTTTATCTTATTTAACCATTTTTAGTATTGTTTATTAATCCAATGTGTAATTTTTATTTTATTTTTTCATTCAGTGAGAGGGGAGGCAGAGACAGACACCCCTTCATGCGCCCTGACTGGGATCCACCCAGCAAGCCCACTAGGGGGCAATGCTCTGTCCATCTGGGGTGTTGGCTCTGTTGCTCAGCAACCAAGCTCTTATTAGTGCCTGAGGCGGAGGCCGTGGAGCCATCCTCAGCACCCAGAGCCGACTCATTCCAGTAGAGCCATGGCTACAGAAGGGGAAGACAGAGAGAGAGAAGCAAGAGGTGGAGGGGTGGAGAAGGAGACGGGTGCGTCAGTGTGCCCTGACCGGGAATTGAACCTGAAACACCCACACACCAGGCCAATGCTCTACCACTGAGCCAACCAGCCAGGGCCATCTCTGTTTTCTTTTTAATACGTTTCTGTGGTATATTTGTTTATAATATTAAAATCTCTAATCTACCTTAATACTGGTTTAGGTTACGGAGTGAAAGAGATATATTTTTTCTTTAAATGGGTAACTGTTAGTCCTGATGTGTAACATTTATTGAATAATAGTTTTGTTTTTATTCAAAACTCAAAGCACTATTCATAATTGCCAAATCTGTGTATATGCATTTCAATTTTTAAACTTTATTATGGAAAGTTTAAAGTATAAATAGAAGTGAAGAGAATATTGTAATGACCCCCCCCATGTATTCATCACCTAGCTTCTATCATATCAACTTGTGTTTCATTTGTATTCAAGCACCTACTTCCCCCAGATTATTTGAAAAACATCCCCAGCATAAAATAATTTCATCTATAATCTGAATATATATCTGTAAAAGATGAGAAATCTTTTTAAAAACATTAATAATTATTACAACTAGGAAAATGAACAGAAATGCCTTAATATCAACCAATATCTCGTCAGTGTTCAAATTTCCCTAATGTTCTTAAAATTTTTTTCTAATAGGATTTGTTTGTTCAAATCAGTATCCAAATAAAGCCCATACTGTATCACTCAAGTCTTTTTTTTTTTTTTTAATTTAAGTAAGAGGAGAGGAGATAGACTCCTGCATGTGCCTTGGTGAGGATCCACCTGACAACCCCTACTGGGGTAATGCTCTGCCTACCTAGAGCCATGCTCATAACCATGCTATTTTTAGCTCCTGAGGTGGAGGCTCTATGGAGCCATCCTCAGTGCCCAGGCCTTTGTGCTCGAATCAGTCAAGCCATGGCTGCAGGAGTGGAAGAGAGAGAAGGTAGAGGGCAAGAAGCAAATGGACACTGCTCTTGTATATTCTGACCAGGAATCGAACCTGAGACATTCACATGCTAAGTCAATGCTTTATCACTGAGCCAACCAGCCAGGGCCTCTCAAGTCTATTTTTTTTTTTTTTTTGTATTTTTCTGAAGCTGGAAATGGGGAGAAACAGTCAGACAGACTCCCGCATGCGCCCAACTGGGATCCACCCGGCACACCCACCAGGGGGGGGCGCTCTGCCCACCGGGGGGTGATGCTCTGCCCCTCCGGGGCATTGCTCTGCCGAGACCAGAGCCACTCTAGTGCCTGGGGCAGAGGCTAAGGAGCCATCCCCAGCGCCCGGGCCATCTCTGCTCCAATGGAGCCTCCGCTGCGGGAGGGGAAGAGAGAGACAGAGAGGAAGGAGGGGGGGAGGGTGGAGAAGCAAATGGGCGCCTCTCCTATGTGCCCTGGCCGGAAATCGAACCCGGGTTCCCCGCACGCCAGGCCGATGCTCTACCACTGAGCCAACCAGCCAGGGCCTCTCAAGTCTATTTTAATATAAAGAATCCCCTGCATGTTTTTTGTTTGTTTCCTGATAGTTAATTTGCTATAGAATCAACTCATTTGTCCATTAGATTTTTTTTCTATAATCTGGATGTTGGTCTTGCGTTCCCACAATGTCTTTATATGTGTTTCTCAATCTATATTTGTACTAAGCTTTGATTTCCTAAAGAGGAGGATGTGGATACAGAAATTTTCTGAAAATGGACAACCCATAAGATATCTGCATGTGTGTGTGTTCTATTTTAGCATTGTTTTATGGCTAATTATAAACATATGAACATAATATTTCTTTTATATAGTCTCCAGAAACAATGAATGTGCCCTTTAGAAACATTACAGCCTGAAATTTATAACTTAATATGTACTGTCTGGTATTGACATGATATTATCCTTAGAATGAATGAGAATGTCATTGAAATTAGTGATGCAGTATAACTCTTTGATTTATATTTAGGTGTTTGTTGAAAGTTCTGAGACTTTGGATTACCAGATGGCCTTTACAGACTCTCATTTATGGAAACTCCTGGATCGGCATGCAAATACAATCAGATTATTTGTTTTGTTACCTGAACAATCCCCAGGATCTTATTCCAAAAGGACAGCATACCAAAAAGCTGGGGGTGATTCTGGCAATGTGGATGATGATTGTGAAAGAGTCAAAGGACCTGTGGGGAGCCTAAAGTCTGTGGAAGCTATTCTAGAAGAAAGCACGGAGAAACTCAAAAGCCTGTCACTACAGCAGCAGCAAGATGGAGATAATGGGGACAGCAGCAAAAGTACTGAGACAAGTGACTTTGAAAACATTGAATCACCTCTTAATGAGAGAGACTCTTCAGCATTAGTGGATAATAGAGAACTTGAACACCACATTCAGACTTCTGATCCTGAAAATTTTCAGTCTGAAGAACGATCAGACTCAGATGTGAATAATGACAGGAGTACAAGTTCAGTGGACAGTGATATTCTTAGCTCCAGTCATAGCAGTGACACTTTGTGCAATGCAGATAATGCTCAAATGCCTTTGGCTAATGGACTTGACTCTCATAGCATCACGAGTAGTAGAAGAACTAAAGCAAATGAAGGAAAAAAAGAGACATGGGATACAACCGAAGAAGACTCTGGAACTGATAGTGAATATGATGAGAGTGGCAAGAGTAGAGGAGAAATACAGTACATGTATTTCAAAGCAGAATCGTATGCTGCAGATGAAGGTTCTGGGGAAGGACATAAATGTATGTACTTGAAAACAGCTTGAAACAGCATCACTTATTGTCATTTTATTTAAATTTTTAGTTAAAAAAGAATCAGCTAAGAGTTAAGTACTTTGTTCTAAGACCACCCGTAACTTCCTGGAATATAAGACTATTCTCTATCGCCTTAGCTTTTATTTTCAATGCAGTTACTATGAACAGTGTTCATAGACCTGTGCAACACATTAGACTTATGATAGTAACGATCTCAAAACTTTGGTGAGATACATTATTTTAAAAAAAGAATATTTTAAAAATGAAATAATTATGATAAAAGTACTAAGTAAAAAAAAAATTAAGAAATATCGTATTTCCCCATGTAGAAGACGCACCCTTTTCCAAAAAATTTGGGATCTAAAAACTGGGTGCATCTTATACAGTGATTGTAGGTTATTTTACTTGCATTTCCCGCTTTCTTGCATGGATGAGGAGTTATATGCATTTTATGATGAATAAAATGAGTTTAATAACTTTATGAAATACATTTTTTTTCAATTTCTGGGCCCCAAAATTTTTATGTGTCTTATACATGGGGAAATATGGTAGTTTTAAAAGTAAGTAATATTAAAAAACAAACAAACACATACTTTAGAAAATGCTACATTCAGTGCCCAGAAAAACATTTTTGTTCATGTATCCTGATCTCGCTTTTCTTCATCCCCCAATGCAGTGCAAACAACTCCCTCCCACACCCCTGAAAAGTGCATACCTGGGAAAGGCAGAAGAAGGAAAGGTGCTTTTGCATTTTAAACTAATTAGGTCCAAATAACAGTGGAAATGTAACATTTATACATACATCTTGAAGAAACTCAAATGAGAAAATGTGAATTGGTGGGCCAAAATGGAGAAAGAGAAACTCTATAATAATGTTTCAGATTTCTATGGAGGTTATTTTTTTTATCCACTTCATAAGCTCATTAACTCACATTATGTTATTTAGGTCTCAGTAGCTGTGTGAATTTGATGTTGGTGGATGCTTTTCACTGATGAAGAAACTGGCTCAAATAGGTTAAATAATTTGCCTGAGGTCACATAGCTAGTGGGTCACACTTCTGGGATCAAACTCAGGTTTTCTGATTGCTGCTTCCACCACATAACTGCTACCACTCTTTATTCCTTTCCTCATAGCATCAGACAAGAAAATTAGCCAGTAGCTACTGTGCTTTCTTACCATTCTCAACCCGTAGGGAGCATTATAGAAATTAAAAGTCGCTCCTTTTTGCCTGACCTGCAGTGGCACTGTGGATAAAGCATCGACCTGGAATGCTGAGGTTGCCTACCAATCCGAGACACTGGGCTTGCCCGGTCAAGGGACGCAGAGAAGCAAGTTGATGCTTCCCATGCCCCCACCCACCCACCACTACCTTGTTTCTCTCTCTTTCTCTCTCTAAAATCAATCAATAAATAAATGAAAGTAGCTCCTTTTTAGAAAAAGGTTAGACATTTTTTAAGTGGTTTGTTTTAAAATAGTGTCCTGAAAATTTGCATGTAGCCTCAACTTTAAGAAGGATTTAGTGGGAATACTTAGAATTATAGTCTGAAGAATATCATTTCCATTTTAGAATGGTTAGTGAAATCTTTTAAAAGGAGAGTGTTGGCCTTTTTAACCTTTTTGGAAAATTCATAGTGGGCTACTTTACTAGCATTCATTGAAATAATAAACATGATGACGAAGAGAAGCTATTTACTACAATTTATGTAGGCTTCTAGAAGCCATAAAGAAGGCTAGTTTGAAAAAGTGAGAACTGCAAAATGCCTTTTCATGTTTAGAGAACTGGCTTGGAGAGAGGGAAGTAGGGTTTATAGCAGCAGTTTTAGGAGTCTGTAGTAAGTCTGATTTATCTCAGTTTCTCAGTGACCTGAGAGTAGGTACCTGGGGAACGTGGATGGTGAATAATAAATAATACAGGTACTTCAGAGTGATGAAATGGCAAGGTAAAATAGCTACAAAGAATTTGAAACCGTCCTGACCAAGCGGTGGTGCAGTGGATAGAGCATCAGACTGAGATGTGAGGACCCAGGTTCGAGACCCCGAGGTCGCCAGCTTGAGCGTGGGCTCATCTGGTTTGAGCAAAAAGCTCACCAGCTTGGACCCAAGGTCGCTGGCTCGAGCAAGGGGTTACTCGGTCTGCTGTAGCCCCACAGTCAAGGCACATATGAGAGAGCAATCAGTGAACAACTAAGGTGTCGCAATGAAAAACTGATGATTGATGCTTCTCATCTCTCTCTGGTCCTGTCTGTCTGTTCCTATCTATCCCTCTCTCTGACTCTGTCTTTTAAAAAAAAAAGAATTTGAAACTGAATAGTGACACTCTGTGTATAGTATAGGCAATTCATTTAGGTAATAACCGAACTGCCCTTAAAATAGTGGTCTTTAAGTTATCTGCTATAATTTAGGAATTGTTACAGGGAGTAATTATATAGCTTTTTCTGAAAATGCTGTTCCAGTTGGACCTACTGTAGCTTGCAGGCACTTGGGTATAAACAGGAGGTAAAAGTAATGAAAATGTAGTGCATTTGCACAGAAATTCCTTTGTATAATTTTGGTTACCACTTTACTCAAGAAATACATAAAAGAAAGGAAAAAAAGAGGGAAACCCTAAAGATAGTTACACTGCGAAGAGACTGAATTCTTCATTTTGAAGAGGTAGATAAGAAGAATGGTGGGATACTGAGTAAGATTGGTATAATGAACCCACAGGAAAACTGAGGCTCTGAGAGATTGGATGGCCTCCCTATATCTATAGCCATTTATCAGACTAAAGTGGCAAAACTGAAATTCAGCCATTAGGCTTCTGCTTTCTAATCAAGTAATTGTTTTCATTGCACACTTCTCTCAAGAAATTTAGTATCTTCCTGAATAGTGTAAATAGAGGCTTGTTTTCTAAAAGTTGGGTTATTAATATTTAGGGCACTCCTTAAAGCTTAGAAATGGATTTTTTTTAATCCTGTTTGTATTTCATCTAATTGATACTTGTGACATTTTCTACAGTGATTTTTACTTAATAACCAGGAAAACAGTAAATGAACATTCATTTTCAGAAAAATCCACCCCCCAAATTAGGATGACCTGGGGACATAAACCAGCTGTGTTATTAGGGTCTCATCCTTGACTTTTGATGTACCGTATTTTTTGCTCCATATGACGCATGGGCATTTTCCCCTCCACTTTTTTGGGGAAAAAGTGTGTCTTATGGAGCGAAAAATACGGTATTTTATTAAATATCTTAACACATCATTTGGTTCAGATTTTTTTTTCTTATTTTCCTTCTTAAAACCCTGGATGTGTCTTATGGTCAGATGTGTCTTATGGAGCAAAAAATATGGTAAATGTCTCAGAAGACCAAGGCCTAGCCTAGAGAGAGCCTTAGGGCTGCAGGGGACTGTGGGCCTCGTGGCGGAGCAGTTGTAATGTGCACTGCCTGTAACAAGAGAAAGAGACAGATGTGGGAAGACTATAAACACCAGAATAAATATTGAACTATCCCAGAAGTTTGTTCATGAGTGGCTCAAAATAAAGGACAAAAGATTAAAACAATAGGTATTAGAAAAAAATGAAAGTCCCTAAAGATAATTCATTACAGTGCCAAGAACGTGTAAATTGAAGCTCAGAGGAGGTGGGAGTTTCTGATCCACTTAGATACTGTTTCTGTTACAGTCCAACCATGTCTTGATACGTTTGTTTGTTTTTCTAGTGGAAATCCCAGAACTAGATTTACTAATAAAATTTGAGGCAATTACTATATACTTGGCACTGTACTAAAAGCATAGTAACTATATTACCTCACAGAATTCAATGCGATATTCTGAGGTGTAGGTACTTTTACTGTCTCCATTTTTCAATTGAAGAAAGGGAGGTGTGGAGGCTGGCAGCTTGCTCCATGTCTAGGAAGCACAAGAGATAGGGTTGGAACCTAGCCAGAGCCTGTGCTTTACTGGCAGAACTAGGAATGTATGTATTTGAAAAGAGTTCCTAGAAGTTTTGTTTTGTTTTGTTTGTGAGGACAGAGAGGGACAGACAGTGGAAGGGAGAGAATTGAGAAGCATCAATTCTTCATTGTGGCACCTTAGTTCAATTGTTCATTGATTGCTCTCATATGTGCCTTGACTAGGGGGCTACAGCAGAGCAAGTGACCCTTTGCTTAAGCCGGTGACCTTGGGCTCAAGCCAATGACCTTTGGGCCCAAATTACTGACCATGGGATCATGTCTGATCCCATGCTCAAGCCAGCGACCCTGTACTCAAGCTGGCGACCTTGGGGTTTCAAACCTGGGTCCTCCGCATCCCAGTCTGAAGTTCTATCAGGCAGGCCCTGGAAGTTTTTTTTTAAGTCAGCATCCAAAATAAATAAGCACTTAAATATCTCAGAACATTTATTTTTTTAGATTTTATTTACTGATTTTTAGAGAGAGGAGAGAGAGAGAAGGTGGGAGAGAACTGGGAAGCATCAACTCGAAGTTACTTCCTGTATGTGCCTTGACCGGGCAAGCCCAGGATTTTGAACTAGCGACTTCCACATTCCAGGTCAATGCTTTATCTATTACACCACCACAGATCAGGCTCTCAAAGTCAAGTAACTGAAAAGAGGAACTTATTTCCTGCTCACAGTAAAATAATAAGTATATGATGTTTTATTTATACTCTTAAGAAGTTTCCTCTACAGTTTTGTTTCTGTTTTGTTTCTTGTGTGTGCTTAGGGTTGATGGTGCATGTTGATAAAAGAATTACTCTGGCTGCCTTCAAACAACAGTTAGAGCCCTTTGTTGGAGTGCTGTCCTCTCACTTCAAGGTCTTTCGAGTATATGCCAGCAATCAAGAGTTTGAGAGCGTCCGACTGAATGAGACACTTTCGTCATTTTCAGATGACAATAAGGTTGATTAAAATAATTTTGAACAATTAGTCTTTTAAGTGATAAATATGAGAACTTCGTGCACTACATCCAAGTAAGGTGACATAGATAACCTAAAAGGGTAATTTTTCTTTGATGTTTAGTGGTTATTTGTTGCTGTTCTTTCACTCATCTAACAGACACTTCTTAAATGTTAACTGTGTCAGTTACTGTTCTAGGTGCTGGGGAATCAGAGGTAAAAGATATACCTGTTCTTAATGAGCCAGTTATCTAGAGGATTTTGGAAAACCACCTAAACAATGGGTGAGAATGGGTTGTTCTGCTGAGAATGTCATCTAAAAATTTTTTTTAATTTATAGATTACAATTAGACTGGGGAGAGCACTTAAAAAAGGAGAATACAGAGTTAAAGTGTACCAGCTTCTAGTCAATGAACAAGAGGTAAGTAATGTACTTAAGAGCAAATTAAGGTAGTCTTTGCATACAATGCAGAAATTTTATTACTAGTCTTTTTTTTTAACCTCTCTAAAGCAGAGGTCAGCACACTTTTTCTAGGATATCCTTTAGCTGTGCAGGCCATACTGCCTCTGTTGTAACTACTCAGTGCTACTGTTATAGCACGAAAGCAGACAGAGACAGTACATAAAACCAGTGTGAGTGGCTATGTCCCACTGAAGTCTTGTTTATAAAAACAAGCAGGGAATGAGTGTGGCTCTCAGGTCATTTCTTGTCATTCCCCTGCTCTAAAGCATTACTACAAATGCCAGGGTGAGGCAAAAACTTCCTGCTTTTAAAAGGGGATTTTCTGCTGCTTGTTTTCTGGGAAGATTATATAATATATTACAGGTGGATAGCAGTTGACCTACAGACTATATGGGTTCCTTTTATGCTCCGAGTATCATTTCACTACTTCACAAGCATTTATCTAGTGTTTGTCATGTGTGCTAAGTGCTTGGAAGTATTAACTCCTTTAATCCTCATCAATTAACTGTGTAATTACTTTTTATTATTCCCATTTTATAGATGAAACTGAGGCACAGAGAAGTAACTTGCACAGAGTCATACGTCTTGTAAATGGTGGATTAAGTATCTAACCAGCCTGTTTTTTAGGGAGTAATCAATAAAATACTTAAGTTGTGGTGAATATCCAGAAGTATAGAGCAAAGATCCTATTTTCAGGATGTTTATAATATTTTGGAGGGGACATAGACAAATGTGAAAAACGAATAGCCAATAAGGGGATAAATTTTTCATGAAATTCCTTCATTCTTTCAGCGATTTATTGGGCACCAATCATATCTCTTGTACGTATGTGATCTATTACAGTCATTTTGACTTAGCTGTTTCTTCCAGGTATGGGGTTTGTGGATATTATGTCTGTTTTGAGACAGTGAGTATGCTTAGAGAATTAGTATGCATTTCCCTTATTTTAATTCATAAAAGTGATTCTTTTTAATTTTCAAAATTGTGATCACTTTATTTAAAAAAGGAAAATAGAATCTTTATAAGGACTCTGTAAGGAAGACTCTCCAATTTATAGATGGGAAAACTGTGGAACCTTGGGAGATATCTTAGACATCTAAACTCAGGCCCATAATTGTCATAGTATAAAGTACAAATTAAATATCTTGTTAATCCTTATTTTAATATATAACTAAAGCTCTAATTATTTATGTTTCCAGCCATGCAAGTTTCTGCTAGATGCTGTGTTTGCTAAAGGAATGACTGTACGGCAATCAAAAGAGGAATTAATTCCTCAACTCAGGGAGCAGTGTGGTTTAGAGCTCAGTATTGACAGGTAAAGTAAAATTAGTGTCATCAGTGATTCGAAGAAAGACTGTGTGGTCAAATGATATAGATTGGATGATTTTCTAAACTGAAAGAATTAAAAATTCCTGTAGTATTCAGAATTCAAGTACTGCAAATTAGTTTAATGGAACCAAGCAAAAAACTAATATTGTATTTGAATTTCCTCTGTAGAATATTGCTAAATTTGAAGTATTGGAAGCATTTTATTTTTCCCTAGATTTTAATGAATAACCACTTAAGCATAATTCTTTTTTTTCTTGATATCAGATTTATATCATTTTTTTAAGTCAAGAATTTCAAATTATAGTACTTTAAAAATGTCTTATCACATTTGTAGGTTTCGTCTAAGGAAAAAAACATGGAAGAATCCTGGCACTGTCTTTTTGGATTATCATATTTATGAAGAAGATATTAATATTTCCAGCAACTGGGAGGTTTTTCTTGAAGTTCTTGATGGTATTACCAGTATTTGGGGGGATATCAGTTAGAAATACCCTAGAATTAATATAAGTCTATAGGTTTTTAATCTAATAATGAGTTTCTTCCATCTTTTCTGTGAATCCCATTTGCCTTCTTACAGGGAAGTGGCCATTTCAAGGGTGTATTTTTAGTACTTTTTACAGAAAACTTCTAATATTTTCTTACACACAATAGCATACAGTATCATGTTTCCTTGTCTCCCCATAACTTGTCAATTCAGGATTTTAACCTTTTAAACTAAATTAGAAATTTAAAACAAATTAGACCTGAAATAGCCTGAAAAAGATAAAGAGTATTACTGAGCCCTCTGAAAACTATCACAATCATATGTAGAAACATTCTTCTCTCAGAGCCTGGGGACTTAGGGAATAATCACTGTGTCTGGGTAGGCCAGGAAGAGATCATGAATAACATAGAAGTCATCCTTCTTAGGAAAGATTGAGTATGGATTAGCAGAAAATATACTGAAAGGTGGGTACCTGAATCAGTATCATTCCAGTATATATTTTAGCATCAAATAGTTGAGTAAGAAGTAATTCATGAAATTAAATCTAAGAAGCATTTATTGATCTGTAATTTGCAAGACACTGTTAATATCTGGTGCTATAAAAGTGAATAAGAACTAGTGATTGTCCTCCAGATGTATATAGCCAATGGGTGAACCAGAATTCAAAACTTATAATTCCAAAATGATAGGTACTAATGACCAAATCAGTATAATTTGTTCTGGTATATACCAGAGGATGATGACAATTGAGTTGAGCTGGATTTTTTTTTTTAGTGAGAGACAGACAGGAAGGAAGAGGGATAAGATGCATCAGCTCGTAGTTACAGCACTTCAGTTGTTCATTGATTGCTTTCTCATATGTTAACATGCCTTGACTGAGGGGCTGTAGCCAAGCCAGTGACTCCTTGCTCAAGCCAGTGACCCCATGCTCAAGCCAGCAACTTTGAGGTTTCAAACTTAGGACCTCAGCGTCCCAGGTCAATGTTATGTCTACTGTGCCACCACATAAACCCAGGCAAACCTGGGTTTTGAAGAATCAATAACTTTGGGTGCAAATGTAAAGAGAAGGATTTGTGATAGCTTGAGTGAGAAAAGGGGGTAAAGTGAAGACAATTTGATTGTGATTTTAGACTGTGGACAATAGCCAATAGAGCAGGAAAGATTGGAAAATCCAGAAAAGAGAGTAATTGTTAGAACAGTGCACAGCGGAAGTCAGGAGAGTAAAATTAGGAATACTGGTAGAAAGAGAGCTTGCAGAAGAGTTAGGAATTATCTTTGAGACTAGAGGGAAGAGTAAATATTTAATTCTCAAAAACTCCTGGGTATAATTAGTTTTTTTATGCCCATTTTATTTTATTTTTTAATTTTTTTAATTTTTCTGAAGTGAGTAGCGGAGAAGCAGAGAAATAGACTCCCACATGTGCCCAACCAGGATCCACCCAGCACGCCCACTAGGGGGTGATGCTCTGCCCATCTGGGGCATTGCTCCATTGCAGCTGGAGCCATTCTAGCGCCTGAGGTGGAGGCCATGGAGCCATCCTGAGTGCCTGGGCCAACTTTGCTCCAGTGGAGCCTTGGCTGCAGGAGGGGAAAAGACAGGGAGGAAAGAGAGGGGGAAGGATGGAGAAGCAGATGGTCACTTCTCCTGTGTTCCCTGGCCGGGAATCAAACCCGGGACTTCCACATGCCAGGCTGATGCTAAACCACTGAGCCAACTGTCCAGGGCCCTTTTATGTCCACTTTTTAAAAGTAACACTTAAAGTTTAAGTCTTTCTGTTTAGCCCAGGCAAAATACAAAATGTTGAATTATGAACTTCAAGAGATAATACAGTGATAGCCTAATCTTGCATGTTCATAGGGGTGGAGAAAATGAAATCCATGTCACAGCTGGCAGTTTTGTCACGACGGTGGAGGCCTTCAGAGATGAAGTTGGATCCCTTCCAGGAGGTGGTGTTGGAAAGCAGCAGCGTTGATGAGTTGCGAGAAAAGGTAAGTTCAGTTGGCCAAGTAAGCTAGTATACGTTTCAGATTTTGCTCTGTGCTCACTAAGAAAAGCCTAAAAAGTGAATTCCAAATACTGATGCAGCAACCTTGCCTTCTTTGTCTCTGTCACATTTTGTGACACCTTGACTCCATTTTAATTGTTGTTTAGGGGTCCTGAGGCCTTGAAAAATAACATTGGCTTCTCTAGTCATCACAGTGAAACCTTACTTTCTGTTACTTGGATCAGCTTTGTCCTAAGTAGTTAGGATTAGTTAGAAGTTACCAAAGTATGTATTTTAAAAAACAAAACAAAACAAGTGAGGAAGGTAGAATTAAATAGAGAATCCAGATAAAGCTCTCTTTTGAATGTTTTATTTTAAAGGTGGGGATTGTAAATATCTGAAGCAAGAATGAATTACTTATAAATGGTACTAGGACAACTGGCATGTTAGAAAAAATTTTATTTTGATACTTCACACCAAACACAAAAATAAATTCTAAATGTATTAAATTCATATTAAAAATGTAATACAGTGATAAATATTCTAGATGAAAATATTTTTATAATCCTGGACAGCAAAAGATAGTTTGTAAGCATACCAGAAGCTAAAAAAGAAAGACAAACTACATAAAAGTTTAAGCTTCTGTACAGCCAAAAACAATTATTTTTTAAAATAACCAATAAAGTTAAAAATAAAGGACAAAATATTTGAAACATATGTGAAACATGATGTCTATAATTTATAAGGAGCCACTATGTTAATAAGGAAAAGATGAGTAATATAATTTTAAAATAGGTAAAGAACATGAATAGGCAATTAGTTGAAGAAATACAAATTAAACAACAGCATTTTCACTTCTTAAATTGATGAAGATTTAGAAAATCAATACCTAAAGTCGTCAAAGTAACAGGCAATATCATACACCTTTGATCAATGGTTGAATTGATAGAAGTTTTCAGGGTTCAGTTTGCCATTTTCAACATTCCACATGTGCAATTCTATATCTAAGAACTCAATCCAGACAAGCAGTTGCAGAAGCATAGAAGGATATTCACGGAGGTGTCTAGTATAGCACTGTGACTGGGAAAAATTAAAAACAGGCTCAATGTCCATCAGTTGGAAATAAAGTAGTTCAGCTATTGAAGAGAGTACGGTTGCTCCACACTCTGTTCTTATAACAGGATGATTATTTTTACAGAATAAAGGTATTATATAGAGATACTTTATAAATAAATTTTGCGCATTTGGAAATGTCTGCATATAGTTCATAGGGGCATAGGAAGAGGTCCTGAAGGGATGTACTAAATTGATATTTCTGGGACATGGCATTTGTGGAGTAGAGAATTTCACCTTCTGCTTTTTTCCTGAATCGTTATATCAAACATATATTACTTTTTAAAAAATGCTATTTCTATGCTGGGTAAAAAGAAAGTAACTTTTTAAAGCAAATCTATATTTTAAATGAACCTCTATAATGTTTCCTTTTACAGCTTTGTGAAATCAGTGGAATTCCTTTGGAAAATATTGAATTTGCCAAGGTAAAGCTCTGAGAATGTTTGCATCGGGTTACTAGTGCTCATTAAACGTGGTTAATGGCGTGGTTTATTCCTTCATTCTTTTTTCCTTAGGGTAGAGGAACCTTTCCCTGCGATATTTCTGTCCTTGACATTCATCAGGATTTGGACTGGAATCCTAAAGTTTCTACCCTGAATGTCTGGCCTCTTTATATCTGTGATGATGGTGCAGTCTTATTTTATAGGTAAACATGCATAATGTTTTATTTTATTTCTGAGGATAGAACATTTTTGTTTTGCATAAATGTCTTGTTTTCTATAAATACCTTTACTACTGTTATGATATAGAGTCTATATTATAGACCATCCCTGACCAATAGAAATACAATGAGAGCCACACATTTCATTTTGAAATTTTCTAGTAGTCACATTTTACAAAGTAAAAAGAAACGGAATATTAATTTTAATAGACTATTTCTAATCCACTATGTCCAAAACATTGTGATTATAACATGTAATCAATATTTAAAAATCATTTATGAAGTATTTTACTTTTTTTTTTAGTAGTACTTAGAAATATTATGTGTTTGTTACACTTTTAGCACATTTCAGTTCAGATCAGGCACCACCGATCAACAAGCGATCAGTAGGCACGTGTGGCTCCAGGCTAACATGTTGGACAACACAGAGAGGAAAGAGAAGTCATTTTAGAGCCTGGAAGATACAGTTTTGAATTTAGCTTTGTTATTTACCTAACTCCTCCTCTGTAAAGTGGTGACAGTGATGTCATCTTGCAAGATTTTATGAGAATTCGCTATTGCATTTTAAAAAACTGGTATAGTGCTAGTTTTTATGTTTAGGTTCAATAAATGATAGCTATTATACTAATAACATTGAAATTATACCATTTTAGAAGCAATTGCTATGCTAATAAACACATTAGAAATCTACATCTTAGTATATGAGATTAATTTCAACGGTGACATCACATTTCATTTTCTCGTTGAGGAGCTTTATAGCATTCAAGCATAAATTAATAGAGGCAGATGGCCTAATATTATGTTATTAATGTTTTAAATGTAGGGATAAAACAGAAGAATTAATGGAGTTGACGGATGAACAAAGAAATGAACTGATGAAAAAAGAAAGCAGTCGACTCCAGAAAACAGGACATCGTGTAACATACTCACCTCGGAAAGAGAAAGCACTAAAAATATATCTGGATGGAGCACCAAATAAAGATCTGACTCAAGACTGACTCTGCTAGTGTAGCATTTTCCCTGGGGGATTTTGGTTTTAATTAGATGGTTCACTGCTACTGTGTAGTGCCATTATGGCCGGACATGGTTAGGGGTAACCCCGCGACACCAGCACTGATTGGACTGCCCTTCACCAATCAGAAGCTCAGTGCCCAGTGGGCCACTATTTTGACTTGGAATCATGTTGTGCACTATAGTCAAATGTACTGTAAAGTGAAAGGGATGTGCAAAAAAATAAAAACAAAAAGCAAAACCTGCTACTAGAAAAGGGGGAAGGGGAATGAGTAAACGTCTTTTTTGCGGACACATGTGCACATAGCCGCTAGTAAAACTAGCCTCGAACAGGATGCTGATAGCTTAATAATAAAAGCTGTGCAAAGGCCATGAATGAATGAATTTTCTGTTTATTTCACTGATGCACACATTACCTCATTGACAATTCCTAAGTAAATGCAACGTGTGTTGACTCTTGGAAAGCAGCAAAAATAGGAGCTGAATTAAGAAATTCTTAGAACCAGCCATAACCCAGTAAAGAATTGTGAAATTGTGTTTTTTTGTTTCATTATTTGCAAAGTATATATAAAGAACATTATTCTGGAACATCAAAACGTTTCCCTTAGACCACTCACAGCAGATGGCAACTCAAATTGCTGAACACTGTAATTATAACTGTACTTAAGTTATGGATGTAGAGAGTACGTTTCACTCGTCCAGTCAGCATGTAAATAAAAATGATCCTATTGAGTTATAATTGCAGTTCTATTTCCCATGGTGGTTCTTCCCACATATCATTCATGATGTACATTTGTGTACATTGAGAAGTATTGCAGCCTCTGTAAATGTGCTCCTCAGTGAAGTTCCTCAGTGCTGAGTCCCATACGATTGTATTTGCCCTTGTTAATGAGGTTTTTCTGTTCAGCTTCAATTTCATTTCTTTTTGTACATTATTTTTGAAAATATACTTCAAGTTTGAATCTTATAGAGCCCTTGTAAGTCCCACTTTAATTTTTGGAGTTGATTTGTAGTTACATGTAGTTTAACTTTGGGGAAATGTCTTAACATCGTGTTGAATAAACTTGCTAATAAGTCAGGTCATAGCACAGGCTGATGCAATCAACATGATTTCATTGCAAAGTCTATTAGAGTCAGCAAGTTTTTGCTTTGCTAAAAACAACTATTCAATGAACACAGTTATACGTAAATTTTGAAAATGCTGTTTAATTTATAAAAATCAATAAAAAGGGTTTTGGTAAAACTTTTTCATGCCAGATACTGTTTACAACAATGAACATGCCAATAAAACATTTGTTCATTCTGTTGTGTTATTTTAGTCATTAAACCTTTGTGGATGAAGAATGTGGGTTAAGAATAGATTTGTTTTCTTTATAACATTTTGTACTGTGTACTGAATTATTTCTATGATAAGGTATGTTTACAGTAGAGTCTCATAAGAGATAAAAAGATGTTAATATTTAACTTTGGAGGATCCTGTCAATATAACAAAATCATTTTTTTTCTTTTAAGATATAATTAGAAAATAATATTAGCTGATGTTGGCTCTGCAGTTTGAATATGATTGAGAATTCCTTAATATAGCTTAAAAGTCTCTTGGCATCCACAAGAAAAAAATGTTTTCTAAGGTATTTTTCTGGCTAATATTTATTCCATGTAAGTTGTATAGCATTCTGCTCAGTTTGAAGTACTGTTCTGAGTTTGCGTTCCTGGAATTGGTGGTGTTCTCAGGAAAACTGGAAGCATTGTGGTGAGTTGTCTTCTGAGGCCACAGATTTTCTGATGTAACATGACAGCTCTGGTTCTGACACAGGTGTACTGTGACTTTAGACATGGTGGTTAATACATTGGGTTTCCACCTTTAAGGACTGACTGCCTAGTGCAGAGGCGGCTGATTTGTAAACAAAATTGGCTGTGGGCTTGTTTGGTTTGGTTTGGTTTCATTCAGTGTTCCTATGAAAGTAAATGGTAAAATTCTCATTCTGTGCCTTCTGCCCTCATCTTTGTTTTGTGTTTGCTACTTGTAATTGCAGGCATATTACAAATACCAAGAGTAAAGGAAATATATTTCGAAAGTTAAACCTGTTGCTTTTCAGTGCCTGATAGTGAAAACAAGGTTGCACTTTAGTTATTTCAGCAAAGAGGGTGGTGAACTTTTCAAAATGGACTTGTGATAGGAACAGGAATATATATGTAAGGGAGGTAAACGTGCAACAGCCCCCCTCAGATGCAGAGAGGCTCAAGTGAGCGCCTCGGAGGCCAAGCAGCACAGCACTAACTGGATCAAGTGCCCAAGCCGGCGGGGCATGGAGCCTAGGAGTCACTCAGCTGCTGAATCTCCTGAGGCCAAGGCCGGCCACATGCGGTAAACTGACCATGCTCCCCACAGGTCACACCAAGGTTATGGAGCACTTTTACTGTGGGCAGGTGGGCTTGTGTCAACCAGCATGCCCTGTGAGAACAAAGACATTTCTGAAGCATGTGCAATGAGTACCTTCTGGTCAAAGAAGGAAAAGTTTTGGTTTCAGGATCATACCAGTCTATACAGAAGTTTGCTAGTTGAAGGTCCACTTCACAAACTTAAGTGAAAAGGATAGGGGTCATGATGAGAAAAAAGTCAGTGGAGCCCTACAATAGAATGGTGATTTCTTATGTAATGGGAAGTACTTGAAAATTCTGAGAAAGCAGGGGTGAATGTCTGTCCCAGCTAGAAAATAGCCAAGTAGCGACTGGTTACCAGGCTGCACTGTTAGGAACAGCATTGTGACACATGTCTGGGACAACAGAGGAGAGCTACAAACTTACCATATGGTCTAAGCTAAACAAGCGCACTAAATCTGGGAGTGACCTGTGAATGTATGGAATATAATAAAATTTTTATTCCACTTCATTTGCTAGCATTTCCTTTTCAATAGGCTGCTGAAGTTCTCTCTTTGACGGTTGTCCTTTTGTTCAGCACTAAGACCCTAACCAGCTCTTTTGTGCTTGTGACTTGCAAACTGTAGTCTAGTCTAGAATAGAATCTGAATGAGCAATTTTTTTTTCTAAATAAAACTATTCCATCTAAATTCTGTGTGATTTTTGAAAAATCAGTACTTTGGTCATTAGCAATCAAAAGGCTATACATTCTTAAATGCAAAATTGTGTATGTATAGTTTTCTAGAGGGTCCATAAAATGTGTTTTTTTTTTTAATTTGGTTTATAAAGGAGTTTGTTGCCCAAATAAAGCTTGTAACCACCTTTGGGTATATGAAATCATGTTCCTTCAGTGTCAATCACATGGGGAAAAGGGTTGCTCTGATCATGTGGTTAGAAACTTAATTTCCAAAACTTGGCTTTCAGAAACGAGAACACTTGACAAAATGAAGAGCACATTAAAGCAAGTGTAACCATTTAGAAAAGAAGGCAGCAACCAGGAGCGGCCAGGTTAGGGAATAGGGAAAACACCACCACCCGGGTCAGAATGCTCTGCTCCTTTAGTCCTCCAGCTAATTAAGAAGAGGCTGGCCTGAGAATTCTGCCCCCAGGAATTATTGGACCCTATGGCCTAGCCTGAAAGGTGGGGACCATGCTCACACTGCTGTTTTTGCTCCAACCTGCCTCCTCCCCCAGTACAGAGGGCACACTTAGTTCTCAGCCTGTTTTATAATGCTTAAGTAACCCATTTGTTTAAGAAGTATCAACTGGAGATACAAACATCCACTAGTTCTATTTTTCCAGTGACTGTGCCAACCGTACTTGCTCTATTGAATGTAACTTCCCACTGGAAGGCGGCTGTCATCAAGCTCTCAGTGCAATCTGTAACTTTGAAGTAAAGGCTTTGTTAAAACCTGATGTTATTAAAGTTTTAATCATTTGATTTAAAGCTCCACCACCACCACACACAGCTCTGGAGAGGGAAGGAGAATGTGGTTGGTGCTCACTCCTCACCTGCTCTTCCTGCACCAGCTCTGGACTGCAGGAAGAGAAAGGAAGAGGGGTAAAAACATCCCCTTACATGCACAGCCTGTCTGTCATGGTGAGGTTACTGTCTGCTTTCATCTGGTCTATAAAAATCACTGTGAAGACTCCGTCCCAGAAACTCGGGCAGCCTTCCTTTCACAAATTTATTGGGCTCAAACTAGGTCAAGTCCATCCCTTGCTGTATGGGGGACTGGCTTTGCCAGCCCTGTGGTGGTGGGAGAAGGGCCAGAAAGAGGGCTGGGTACAGCTGTGGGTACCTGAAATAACAGCATCTGCCCTGTCCTCCTCAGCAGGATCTCTGGACCGCAGAGGAAGGCGGTAAGAGTCAAGTACCAAACCCCACCTAACCCTTACCACATTTCACTTAGAGTTGTGAGTAAAGGAAATACATCATCTACTCTGGATTCCAGCTGAGTATTTTGCAAAGCCTCTCCTGTGCTTATATTTTTCTGGCTATAATGACAGAGTAAAGCAAAATAATATACCTGCACATAAGCTCCATGAGGGAGGAACCTAGTGTTACCTCATGGACACGATCTCCTTGGTACTTAATGTAGTGTCTGACATACAATCAGTGCTCAAATTTTTTGATTGAAATAATTTTTAGTCTCCTTTCCGAACACTTGCTCAAATTTACCTTGTCTTCCAGCCACTATGAGTTACTTGCAGTTTCCCCTACACACTTCCCTCCTCCTTGCTTCCTTCCCTCTGCCTGTGGCCCAAAATGCCTTTTCCTATTCCTTCTGGCCTCCTCCTGATCAACTCCTATCATCTTTGAGAACCAGTTCCCATTCTAGGTCTGCCAAGCCAAGTGCCCCTTTGAAGCATCATAATGTTCTGTTACACTATCGGGTTGACTGCTTACAATATGGCTGGGTTTAGTATCATATATTTCCATTAGGTTGTGATACCTTCATGGAGGGGACCCTACCTGGATCAATGTGGAGCCCCCAGAACATATCATAGCACTTGGTTCTGAGCAGGCTCTCTATAAATATCTGTTGAATAATAAGAATGTCGAGTGTTTCTGATGACTTTTTTTTTTTTTTTTTTTGTATTTTTCCGAAGCTGGAAATGGGGAGACAGTCAGACTCCCGCATGCGCCCGACCGGGATCCACCCGGCACGCCCACCAGGGGGCGACGCTCTGCCCACCACGGGGCGATGCTCTGCCCCTCTGGGGTGTCGCTCTGTAGCGACAAGAGCCACTCTAGTGCCTGGGGCAGAGGCCAAGGAGCCATCCCCAGCGCCTGGGCCATCTTTGCTCCAATGGAGCCTCGGCTGCGGGAGGGGAAGAGAGAGACAGAGAGGAAGGAGAGGGGGAGGGGTGGAGAAGCAGATGGGCACTTCTCCTGTGTGCCCTGGCTGGGAATCGAACCCAGGACCCCTGCACACCAGGCCGATGTTCTACCACTGAGCCAACCGGCCAGGGCTCTGATGACTTAACTGAATAGAGACAACAATATATTTGATCTTAAAGTTATCACTTGATCCTGGCATACTATATATACTTCATACTGTTTTGACTTCCAGCTCTATCAATTAATCTTTTAGAGCCTCCATTTCTTCACCTGTTAAATGAAGAAAACACTCATGAATTCAATGAAGTGTAAATTGAGTTAGTATAGATGGCCTGCCACCCAGGCGACCTTAATATAGAGTAGCTTTACTAAAAACTGTGATTCCACATGTAGGTGGGATACAAAATCGGGACTCATGGGCATAGACAAGAGTGCAATGGTTACCGGGGGGATTGGGATATGAAGGAGGGAGTTGGGGAAAAGGTATAAAGAGGGACCAATATTAGGGGGACGGAGGATGATTTGACTTTGGGTGATGGGTATACAACATAATCAATTGTCTAAATGATGTGGAGATGTTTACTCAAAATCTACGTATTCTTGTTGATCAATGTCACCCTGTTAAACTTAATTTTCTAAAAAAAATTATATATATATATATATGCGCTTTATTATTACATTCCCTTAAGATCTTACTGAGTTATAAGTCAGAACTGCGTTTGATTAAAGAAGGCTCCCAAGAAAAGTCATAAAAATTCCAGTTATTCTTTCAGAAGAGTGAAATATTGACACTCTTAAGATTAATTCCCATCCAAAAATGGTTATTTCTAAAATATATTGTTCTAAAAGGAGTGTGTTTTCATTGTCTGGAATATTTGCTTACATGGAAAGGGCTTTTTTTTTTTTTTTTTTTTTTACAATGCAGGTCATTTCTATTTTATTTTTTCTGGATGAAAGGGATTTGGTATTTACTCAAAGTCAAAAGAAAATAACAAAGTCTAAGAACTACATAAGAGGAGTTTTAAGTGATTTATGCTTGATTTCTAAACGCAACATCTGTGTTTATACATAACTAAACCTCAAAGAAAGCATGCTTATACAGTCGTTTGCAACTTTAAAATTTAATGACTCTGGATGAATACACAGTGGAAACAGTCCATGACACCTGAAAATATAGTCTGTGGAAAGCATACAGTCCATGCTCTCAGTCTGGCTATTACAACCATATTTCATAGAGCCTTGCTTGGTCTGATTTTCTCCATGTGGCTGATAATGGTCTACAGTTGCTGATAAGTGATTTTGCAAATTTCATTTACACTCCTGGTCCTACCATTACCTAAGTACTGTTTCTGGCAAGTTAACTTAAATATTATGCTCCAGTCATGTACCTTCAAAGTTACTAATGTAGCTAACTGCCATAGGGGACAGTGTCAATACCACTTGTCCACCACTAGAATAATGGCCACCCCACACGGGGAGAACGCTGTTATTTCTAAGAGCAGACGTTTACTCTTACAGAGACGGGTACATTAGATTGACCTTAATTCCAGCTCTGCCTCAGAAAAAGAAAAATCTCATTCTTCCTCTTTTTAGGGGATACTTTTGGTGGCACCAAGACTGGTGGGAAAAAGTGGGGAGAGCACTGGGTTTGGAGTCCTGCTCTAGTCTTCAGTCGCTGTGTGACTGGGGCAAGCGGCTTGGCGTCTCGGAGCCTCTGAGATGCGGACAGCTGGGGAGAACAGCACCCCCTTCACCAGGCGCTGGTGACAGCAGGACTTGATTGTGGATGTGAAACGGCTTACCTGGCACAGAGGTAGGAGCTGAGTGACTGCTGAAAAGCTGAATGCATGTAACCCGGAGAGAGCAGAACATTTCACCTGCAGCAGCTGAAGGCAGGCACGGCTTACCTATGCCCATGCGAGGAACTGCATGAAAAATTCATCTGTTGCATTTTTGCTGGGTATACATTGGCAAAACAGGGCACTCCTCTCCACATGTGTAAGCATCAACATTTCCCCAAAACCCATCATGAGGAAATTCTGCATCCTTTTCCATCCCCTCCTGGGGGACACAGGACAAAATGAAATGTGCCCTCTGCCAACCAGCAGAGGCAAAGTGGCCAGTAACTTGGCCCAGGTTTAGCAGCCTTGTTCTGCCTTCACCCCCACACGCCATCCTTCCCCCGTCCCCAGAACCGGGATGCGTGGTGTGCTGTCCGGGGGAGCGGGGCAAGTGCACAGAACCTTGTTTTGTTTCAAGCCAGAGGGAGAATGTTCTGGGAAGAGGCCATGGAAAAAAGCCTGGCGAGCCAACACCTAGAGGACACAGCTGGGGAAATAAATTAGCTACTTCTATTGCACGTCTACCCGCACACAAGCCTGGGTCTAAATCTCGTCTCCTTCCAGCAGCTCAGAGGCGGCAGGCTCCCCGAAGGCCATTTCCACGGAGAGGCTCCTCTCCAGGTTCTCCAGCTCCTGGCGCACCTCCTCAATGAAGCTGCTGTCTCCATAATCACTGGGGGCCTCTCTGGGTACCAGGCTCCCTCCGTCTTCGTCGCGGCTGCCCAGGAAGGTCGGCTTGCACACATACACCAGGCTGTGGCTGGGGAGAGACGAGGGCTGTGATTCGGCCGAGGGCCAGGTCTCCCTATGGGGCAAAGCTGGGCCCTCCACACGGGGAGCCTGGGCATGAGACAAAGGCTCCATCTCATGCTGCCCCCGGTGCTCTCCCAGTCTCACCTACAAAACGCCTCCTCTAACATCTCTTCAACAGTCTCAACTCTCTGTCAACATCTTGCCTTAGAAAAGTACAGAAGGAGGCTCACTTTTGGAGAATGTACTTGAGCGGCAGCTCCCCCCATCTCTAGGGGATGTCTGTCTTCCTGTGACTGACTGACTCTCTTGCGCTGGGCTTCCCAGGTCACAGGGTCTGAGAATTTAGAGCCGCCCGCCCATCTCCTCCAGACAGAGCAGCTCCCGACAGAGGGACGTAACGTCCCATGTGCCTGTGGGGAACCCTGGGCCTGTTTCCCTCCTACCTCTCCACTGCTCCTTCTTAGCTTGTCCTTTGTCATAACGGGCCTGGGCTCCCTTTAGTCCAGGGGTAGTCAACCTTTTTATACCTACCGCCCACTTTTGTATCTCTGTTAGTAGTAAAATTTTCTAACCGCCCACCAGTTCTACAGTAATGGTGATTTATAAAGTAGGAAAGTAACTTTACTTTATAAAATTTATAAAGAAGAGTTACAGCAAGTTAAAGCATATAATAATAATTACTTACCAAGTACTTTATATCGGATTTTCGCTAAGTTTGGCAGAATAAATCTTTATAAAACAACTTACTATAGTTAAATCTATCTTTTTATTTATACTTTGGTTGCTCCGCTACTGCCCACCATGAAAGCTAGAACGCCCACTAGTGGGCGGTAGGGACCAGGTTGACTACCCCTGTTCTAGTCCTTAGTGCTTCTCCCTCCACACCCTCACCCTCTCCCCAGAGCACCCACTCACAAGGATCCAACCACTCTCTAGATGAGCCCTAACTTGTACCCCTGGCCATACCTTCTCCCTAGCCCTAGTCCCATAGGTCTGATGGCAATTGAACCCCTCCATCTGCAAGACCCAAGGACACTTCAAATCAAACCTTTCCTAAACTGAAGCCACATTTTCCCCCTGCTCCTGCTCCTGAGTCCCCATGGGTAGCATTTCATCTCCTCTTGGCCCCTGACAAGGAAGACAGGTGGAGCCTCACCTGTGAGGCTGGCAGAGGAGGCCATTGGCACATGGGCATCGGTCCAAAGCTCCATCAGGCTCCAGCTCCCAGGTGATAAGGTCCAGAAGCCGGCTGGCAGGGTCATGGCAGAGCTCACCCTCCACAGGCAGGGGTGTGCAAACAGGGAACAGCAGACCTAGAACCGACCACACATCACCCCGGTGGCCCAGCCCCAAGGTGGGAACCAAGGGAGGGAGCAGAGAAATGGGATGCAGCCTCCCACTTTCCACCCTCATCCCCAATGTGGAGGTTAGGAGTAAAGAAGCAGAATGAGAGGAAACAAGAATGACAGTATGGGCTCAAGAGAGAATGAGCTAGAGCAGTTATGGAGGACTGCCTGGAAGAGGTGGTCCTGTGCTGGGGTTTAATGTCAAAGGTCTGGAGAAATTAAGAGTGGAAGAAAGGTGTTCAAGGCTGGGGCACAGTGTCAACAAAAGCCTGGGGTTGGGCTCAGGTTGGGCCAGTGAGGTTCCCAAAGGGGCCAAGGAGTAGTAGAGAGAAATAGAGAACAGGCCAGCTGGAGCTGGCCAAGGCTTGGCAGGTAGACCAGGGAGTCTAAGGGACAGAATAAAAGTGGCTGCAGCGTCCAGGGGAGTGACAGCCAGAAAGCTTGTCCTTAAGAAAACCTGCAGGAACAGCAGGTACCAGGTGGGTCGGGGTGGGCAAGGTGGCTGAGGGTGAGGTTTTCAGAAACATTTGTGGGAGGGGAGAGCACCTGAGCTGACCTCACCTGGGAGGGGCATGAGCTTGGAGGATGGGGGCAGAAGGGGGCAGTTCGGTTCACAGGAAACAGGACAGGAGCCAGGTGTTAACTCAGCCCTGGGGAGCGAGGTAGAGTAAGATAGCAGAGCTTGGGACAGGGCTTACCCTGCACCCAGAAGGGAGCCACCCACCTCTCTGGAAGGCACAGCAGAGCCCGGGCTGGCAGTCCCTCTGGTTGTCACAGATGGTCCCATTGCTACCTTTGGTGGCTGTCTTGGTGCAGTGACCCCAGGCACATAGCTGGTCTCCACAGCATTCACTGTCCCGGGTGCAGAGCTGCAGAGAGGTGGGAAACACAGCAGCCCACCCGCTCGCACACTGGGGAGAGCCCATCCCGCCACCAACCCCAGCTGGGAAAGCCTGGAGATGCCACAGCTAAGCTAACCCATGTTGTCCCACTGTACAGATGAAGACACTGAGGTCCTAGGTCAGTGTGGGGATTGCTATTCATGGAAGTCAGGGGAGCAGGGCTAGTGAGACAGACGTGAGGGGTCAGAACACTAGGGAAAATAGTTCTGGGGGGAATGCATGAGTCTAGGTCTTCCTACACAGCTTGAAATTTTGCCTTTAAAGGATGTGGTTGTCTCTGCAGTTCACCCACAGACTTATGTTTGCCTCCTTATTAGGTCCCTGGGTCAGGAAGGAAGGTGGCTTTGGGCCCACAGATGCAGGCAGCAATGTGAGTCTTCTAAGCTGATTACATGAAGGCCCAAGCCTGGGAAGGTCACGTGAATAGTCAGGCACGTGGGTGCAGTGGGCCTAGAGTCACACATGGGGAATGGCAGAGACTGAAGTGGGTCCCTGACCATGCTTAATGATGGCACCCAGCAGGACAGGCTGGGAGGCACACTTTTAGCTTCTAACCAGAGATGGAGTGGGATGGGGAGTCATAAGAAGCCCTCTATTTTTTACAAGCTTGTTATTGTGCTGAACTATTGTCTTAAGGATGAAAAGGATCAAGAAAAGTCTGTGAGGCCGTATGGCTTTTTCCAAACACCTGCTGGGAGGTGGCAGAATCTCCAGTCCTGTTTCATGCTTTCCTGAAAAATCTTCATCAGGGAAGAGTCTGGCTTGTTCCTGGCCCTCTTTCTGCCCTATCTGATGGGGCAGACTGGGAGAAAGATCAGGGGGGTGGGCTGAAGGCCAGGAAGGTGAGACGCTGCCCTTTCCCTGCCTGGGGGGTGCAGGGTCTGGCTGGCTAAGTCCACTGGGACCGGTGTTCCCAGGGGAAGGGACAGGGGTGGTGCCTCTCCCCCGTCATCCATGAGGCAGCAGCTCTGAAGATGGCTTCCTGGTCACTCCAGAAGTCAGCCCCACTGGCTGTCATGGAGAGGCTCTTCCAAGCCGGGACGTGTGGCTGGGCTCCACAGGAGCTTCCAGGAAGCCCAGCTGAGAACGTGGGGCTGCCAGCCTTCTCCCCCAGGGCTCTCTCTAGGCCCCCACGGCCCTGCGGCTGCAGCCTGGAGGCCTCTGGGCACACTCACCGTCTGCTGGTCTTTGCACAGCTGGCAGGTGTACTGGAAGCTGGCAAACTGGCAGTACCTGCGGGGCCCGCAGTCCTCGTCAATGATGCATTCCTGGGGGAGGGGAAGGCAGCTCTGTCAGGTGAAGCAGGTCAGCAAGCCCGCCGTGCCCAGGGAGGGCGAAGCCCTGTTGTACCCGTCTCAGCCCTGCAGGCTCAGGGTGCAGAAACAGCTTCCAGATGCCCTTCACTGCCCCTCCCCCAGCCCTGCCTGGCTCTCTCATCAGCCCCCTGCCACCACCCCACTGCCCCGGCTGGCAGGGCCCTCCCTGGCACAGCGCAGCTAAGCTTCTGCCCTCTAGGATGCCACACCCAGTTCACACAGTTGCCTCTGTGTGCAGCCTTCCCTCACACCCAGGGTGGGGAGCACGGAGACCTCGGCCACTCTTCAGCACAGAGCAGATGGATTTAATAAAAGGCTGAATGAGTTCCAGGCCGGCTGCACAGGACGGGCTGGAGTTCAGCAGAACCCTGCTGACGGCGAAGGAAAAGGGTGGCCTCGGGGAGCGCACCTCGGGGTCCTGGGTCGGAGGCTGACAGAGGCCGCTGCCTGCTTCCCAAAGGGGCGTGGGGTGGGTGGGGCGGGGCATTCTGCCAACCCCCAACCCCAGCCCAGGTGCTTTCTCAGCTGCCCGCCCCACTCGGCTGGAGAAATGGGGGAGAGAAGGAAGGAAAGGAATTTGTCCACCATCGAGCCCCAGAGAGAGGAGGTCACGGGAAGGTCACTGCAGGCCTGCTACAGTCACCGGGTCACTGGCAGGAGCAGGACTATGTCAGCTCAGACCTCTGGCAGCTGCAGAGGAAAAAGAAGGGCAGATGAAGTGGGGACATTGTCACAAGAACCACCACTGAGGACCCTGTCAGGGGGCCAGCACAGGCTGGGCTCTATCTACATCCTGGGCCACCTGTAAGCACTCCAGCAGGCAGCAGGACGGATTACTATTCCCACACTGCTTGCTAAAGATGGAGGTTCCGAGAGGCCGCCACCCTCCCGACAGTGCAGTTAGTTCATGGTAGGTGGACTTCCCACCACTAGCCCTTGGGAGAAGGGGCTCAGATGCAGCTGGCAGAGACTGTGGAAGAGAAAGACTCCCGGGACAGGGATTCTGGGGCCCTAGCAAACCTTCCAAGGTTCTAGGGAGGCAGGTCCCTCCCTCCCCACTATGATCAGGCATGCTCCATCCTAAGAGCGGGTGTGGAACCGGACCTGGGAAGGCCTGGAGGGCAGGCCCTGGCCCACTTGCTCCAGACTAGCCCCCACTCTGCTCCGTGAACTGAGGCAGCATCGCTCACAGGTATGGACAAGGAGACTGCCACCAAGGCCTTCTGGGCACCCTGGGGGCCAGAACATGCGGTTAGGCCACCTGGCCAGGCGAACTCATTAGCTCTGTCATTGGGAAGGGGCTAGCATTTCAGGCTCAGGTCTGGGTGTACCCTGGCCAGACAGCAGGCCTGAGAGGGTGGCCATTTGGCCCAGGGAGGCTGCAGGCTTGGCTTCTGCACCGACAGCCCCGGTACCAACCCCCAATAGGCACAGCTCAGAGAGTGGGTCCTGTACTGCTCACCAAACAAGGCCTGCCCCGCCGGGAAGACTGCCAGTGCCACTGGACAGCACCTTCCCAGGCCTCCTCTGAAGGGTGACAGGAAAGAGGCCAACTTGGAGGTTATGGGACAAGTCACACCCTGCATCAGCCCCTGTGGTCACCAGGGGCCCAAGAGGAAACAAGGGCCAACACCCAGCATAACTAAAAAGCAATTTAAATCTTTACTGTAAATTCTTTTAAAATGTCTAAGAGAGCACATTGCCTGGCACCCTGCAAAGTGACCAGAAATTGCTCTTCTCTGGGTCTCCCCAGAGTTTGACTCATGTCAGCCCACTGATCACTGTGGCCAGCGGGTCCTCCTCGAAAGGAGTCAGTGCTTATCCCTGTTCCCATGCCAGCAATCCAAAAACGTCAGCATGCTACTGTCACTGTTCTTACGCATGAGAAAACTGAGGCTTGGAGAGGGGGAGGGGTGAAAGGGCTGCCCAAGTCAAAAGCTGAATTGGGGGCTGGGCACTCGGTCTGTTTGACCCCAGAGCCACAGACGAGCCTTGTCTCAGCCACCACACCCTCCCGAACACAGCTCAGCTCTGCCAGCTCAGCCGGAAGCGTCCTGATAGTTCTCCCCAAGTAGAACAGTGCCAGAATAGGAGGGGAGGGAGGGCCCAAAGACATCGAGTCTCTTCTCTGAACCCAGCCAAATTTTGAAGAACTGGGACAAATATGAGAAGGTCCTTGCCCTCAACGAATTTATAATTCAATTAAAAACAAAAAAAACACAGAAAACAGAAAGGCAATCCAGTAGAAAAGGAGAGACAGGGTATGACCAGGCAACGCCCAGTAACAGAAGCTGCTTTGTTTCTCCACAGGGAAGATGTTTGACCTCACCAATAATCAAGAAAATGCAACTTAAAAGAGCAGGATACCATGTTTTTGTTTGCAATGAAAAAAGTTATAAACGTTGATAATATCTGTGGTTGGCAGAATACTGTTTCCCCACCCCCACCCAACATCCACATCCTACTGGAACCTGTGGATGGATATGTCACGTTACGTGACAAAGGAGTATTAAAGTCACAGGTAAAATTAAGGTTGCTAATCAGCTGACGTGATGATAAGGAGAGCATCCTGGGCCATCCAGGTGTGCCCAATGTAATCATAAGGAGCTATGAAGATGAAATGGGGGCAGAAAGAGAGTCGATGCCACGGGGAAAGACTCCACCAGTCCACCCAGACGTCGCCGGCTCTAAAGATGGACGAGAGCCAGGGGCCAGGGAACAGAGTCTCACTGAGAGCCTTAGGAAGGAGCTCAGCCCTGCGGACACTTCTGTTTTGGTCCAGTGAGGCTCCTGCCGTACTTCTGACTTACAGAACTGTAAAATAATAAATCTGTGTCCTTTTAAAACTACCAAATGTATGATAAGCTGGTACAGTAGCAATGGGAAACTAACATAATTTCCAATGTTGGTAGGGGTTTGAGGAAATGGGCAGTGCCAGGCACTTTGGGGGGGGGTAATTAAAATTAAACTAGATGTTTTTTGCAGGCAATTCATCAGCACCTATCGAACATTTAAATGCAAGTATATTTTGACTCAGTAATTTCCCTTCCAGGTGACTATCCTCAGAAACTTTTTTCTACATGTATATATATTTGAGTACCGGGGTGTTTAAGGCTACATTGTGATATCTCTAGTCCAGAAACAATGGAAATGCCCAACAAGAGGAAACTGATTAAACAGCTATAGAGTCATTTTGTGGGGAAATGCCACCAGGTGGACAAGAAAAAGAAGGTAGTTCTTTGCACTGTGATGTTTACATCAGTAGGTGAAAGCACAAAATCCCGTTTTTGTAAAGCAGAATAACAACATGTACAATAAACTAATAAATCACAGGGCCTGGCTGTGAGAGCCCAGCTATGAGCTGGAGCCCAGAGCGCCTGCGCAGTAGCTATGCCAAAAAGGACATGACCCGGAAGTGGGAGTGCATGCGCGGTTGCTCCCACAGTTATATAACCTGCTGCCTTATCTATAAGGCAGAAGGGGGGTCGCGCATGCATGAATTCTTCTGCACCATATAAAACTGGCTTTGGGAAATAAAGTGTGTAGCAACTTCTGTAACTTGCTCTCCCCTGTGTTGACCCCTTGTGCATTCTTTCCCCTCTGCACTACCGCACCTCCCAAGGAACCTCTTGACCCTGACACTTGGCACACAGGGGCACACAACAGATACGTGTTGAATGGATGCACCCTCTTGAACATTACTATGGCAGACAGGCTAATAAAATGCAGATATTAGCAAGGATTTGGGAACCAAAGCAAAAAACATACATTCCATTAATTTGATTTCTCATTTCCCAAGAATCCTGTCAACGTAGAACTTTCACTCTATGCTCTCTTTTCCAGATCTCTTATTTTAAAAAGTACAAGCTAAGACTTCTCTAGCACCAACCCCTGTAAGACCTTGTTGTTTACAATTCTCCATCAAGAAAAATACACATTCATCCTTAGGAATATTTTTCTTTCCCTAAACCCGCTCCTACACATGACAAAGCATTCCCTGCACTGCCACAGTGAAGCAATTAATTTTTTTTTCTAGGTATGGAAAATTTTTTTGTGGCATGGAACCTTGCCAAAGACTTTTCAAAAACTGAAATACAATAAAGCTACTGGTTTCCTTTGCTGACTGATTTGCAAGAGGTCTGGTAGGTGAGGTCAGTGTGACCCCTCCTTGAGAAAGGTCACTGCTTTTGTTCTGACAGTCTGCAGGCTTGTTTACTGTGGATGTGCATTCCCAGTAGCTTCTACAAAAGCTCCTTAAGAACTGTGATCAGCCTGACCAGGCAGTGGCGCAATGGATAGAGCACTGGCCTGGGACGCAGAGGACTCAGGTTTGAAACCCCAAGGTCACCGGCTTGAGTTGGGGTCACTGGCTTGAGCCCAAAGCTCATTGGCTTGAGTCCAAGGTCACTGACACTTTGAGCAAGGGGTCACTCACTAGGCTGGAGTCTACCCCCCCCCCATCAAGGCATATATGAGAAAGCAATCAATGAACAACTAAGCTGCTGCAATGAAGAATTGATGCTTCTCATCTCCGCTCTTCTCTCTCTCTCTCTCTCTCTCACTAAAAAGAAAAAAAAAATTGTGATCATACTGGAAACCTTAGACCTCCAAAGCATGAAGAAACCCCAGAGGCCAAAAGAGCACTTTTGAATCCTGGTTTTATCCTTTAATAGCCGTGTGACCTATTTCACTGGGCTGCTGTATGGCATTAATGCTGTCTGAATGGTGGCCATAGCAACAGCAGCTGTGTATCTTTTATACCATCCAATGTGTGATTCCCCTGAGGAGCACCCCTGGCAGGAGATCAGTTTGTCAGCAGAAAAGCAGGTTCAAACAATAGAGGTTAATGTTTCCACCAGCAACTCTCCACCTCTGTCCCTGTCAACACTTGGAGATTTCACCAGTCCTGACTTATCTGTATCCAGACAGTATCCCAGAGGAGTCAAGTTCCTGGGGGCAGAGTAGCTTCTCGTTGTACGAAGACCAGGCTTTCCATACAGTAAGGCTTTGCCAGTAGGAGAAGGGTCTCATCTTTTCTGGTGGTAGAGACCTGGGAAACAGGTCCTCTCACCTTAAACAGAACTGAATGAGTGGGAGGGGAGGACATGGGTGGGTGAGCTCCAAGCAGAGCCAGGCCGGAACTGAGAAACCCAGGATTTTATTCTTTTCAACAATTCTAGTTTCTCTAACCTGTGCTTACAGGTTATAGTCACACGTAGGCCAATGTTTTAAAGGAGCCTCAGCATCCCGCTGGGCATACGGTGTCTGAAAAGGTGAGCTCTAAAGGAGGAGGCTGGGGAGGTCCTGGGTTTGCGGTACCTCTTAGACCATTAGGACTGGGAGGCAGGCTCCAGCAGGCTGCACTGAGATGGAATTAAGGACACTCACCAGGGCAGAGGGTAAGGTCACTTGAGTGCCCCAGAGCAGGAAGGAGGGGACGCCATGCTGAGCACCTACCCTTCAGAGCCTAGAACAGCAACCCATGACATTCTGACACAGAGACCCAGCAAGAGGGACCACCAGTGCCTGCCACTTGTCACAAGTTCTCCTCAATCCCCTCAACATGGGATTTATTATCTATACTTCACAGCTGTGGAAGTTGAGATTCAAGGTGAAAGATCTGCCCAGAGTCACCCAGCTTAGAGGTGGAGCTGGGAGTCCAAGCCAGTCAGTCTGACTGTAAAGACAAGTTCTTTCCATCTCCTCCTGGGAAGATCATTCTCCTCTCCCTTCAGCACTAATCAGTTCCCTCAGGGGGCAGGACTTGCCTGAGATAATGCCCTGGGCCCCACACATTTCAGGAGACAAAAGACCAGAACTCAGAGCCAAGACCAAGAGTGCTGGACATCTGGATCTCAAAGTCATTTAAGAACTGGCTTCAGCAACCCCTTTCTAGTCTCTGTTAGTCCAGTCACTTCCTGTCTGTCCCTGTTCCTCCCTCCCATCCTGATGGGGAAATCTGACAAACAGTCTGAGGCTGGCCATTAAGACCAAGCCATTCAGGGAATCAGGTCTTTGTTGTCCCCAGGAGAGAGCTATATTTAGAAAGCTCTGGGCAGAGCCCCAGGCACTCTGTCCCGAAGCTGGCGGCACCGAGGGGCTAGCCAGGAACGCACCATAGCTCTGGCAGAATGCTGGGCCTGGATGCGGCCCTGGTGCTTTGCCGCTACTATGTCATAGTGGGAAATGTCAAAAGAGCTGTTCTGCATCTTTGATTTTCCTGTTCAGAATTTATCAGAGGAGAGCAGCTCTGAGGAGGCAGGAAGAAGACCGTACAAGACCCCTGGGAGGCTGTCTGCAGGTCGATCTGTGGGCAAGTCGGGCCAGGCTCCTCGGTGGCCCCCAGGCTGCCACGCTCCCCTTCTCGCACTGGCTCGGCACTCTGCCCACACTGCTCAGGAATCCCAGACGGTCTTGTTCTCCTGAGGTCCAGAGGAGGAAGCCACGTGGGCACACCTGTCCAGGGCCAGGCTGTCCCCAGCCTCCTCTCGAGCCCAAGGCTCTGGAAAGAACATCCTCAGGGGAGGAGTGAGAGCACCGACTGAAACTCGCTGGCCCTCAGAGCTTTGCACACTGCGGCTGGGGCGGGGAGAGTGGCACTGAGGGCCCAGGGGCACCTACTGTGTGTCTGCGCCTGCTCAGGCTGTCGGCTCTCTGGTCCTCACAGCCACCCACTGCATATCCCCCAGCATGGGCTCTGCACACAGTTGCCATTCACTAAAAGAACAAAAAAAGGAAATGAAGAGATGAAAAGATGAAGTACTGACCAATCTCCATTTTGCAGATAAGGAAATTGAGGGTCAGAACCCAAGATGGAGTTTAAAAAACTAAGATTTAAACCCAAGTCCATCAGACCCCCAAGCCAAGTCTTGTTCCTTCCACTGCACCCTGTTGTCTCCAAATGCACAGTTAGGCGTTGAATTGTGTTCCCCCTTAAAGTCGTATGTTGAAATCCTAACCTTTGGTACCTCAGAGAGTGATCTTATTGGGAGATAGGGTCAATGCAAATGTAACTGCTTAAGACGAGGTCCTCAGGATGGGTTCTAACCCAATATGCCTGGTATCCTTCTAGAACAGGGAGATTTGGACACAGAGACAGATTCATGTGGGAGGAAGACAATGGGACAATACGAAGAGAAGAGGGCCATCTGCAAGCCCAGGAAGGGGTCTGGCACACATCCTTGCCACACAGCCCTTAAAGGACCCGATGCTGCTAACACTTTGACTTTGAACTTCTAGCCTCCAGGTCTGAGAGACATCCATTTCTGTTGAGTACCCAGTTTGTGGCACTTTGTGACAGCAGCCCTCGTAATCTAGTCCCGCCCCTGCCCCCACCCCAGCAGCACACAGCCCCAGTCCCCTCTGTTTTGATTCTCCACCCGCTTTCAGCCTCTGCTTCTTGGCCTTGGTACCTCCCTGGGGGAGGTGACAGAAGGGAAGCCGGTGGGGAGCCACTGGAACATTCTGAAGGGTGTTGAACCCAGAAACCAGAACAAGGTGGGGGGAGGCGGGGGGGGGGAGGAAGGAGGTCACACAGAACTATCAATACAAGGGGCCCAGACTGGCCATCTGACCAAGGAGGACAAGTGGGCATATAAGGGGCAAGGAAAACTCAACACAATTCAATTGTCTCTGGGTTCTTGGCACATTGGCATTCATCACCTCATCCTGTCTTCCAAGGTGAGCAAGAGAAGCCCCATTTTATAGACAAGGGAGTGAGAGGCAGTGAGATGAAGTCGCTCACCAAGGTCATGGGCAAGGAGTGCCAGGGCTGGCACTTGCCAAACTCATCCAGTGCTCCAGGAGATACAGGTGACCCCGGGTGCTGGCGGCTGGGGTACCAGGAAGGGGACAGGAGGGGGCAGTGTGAGAGAGGCAGGAGAGGGGGCCTGCCAGCTCTGCCTCTGTGGAGGGTCCTGGAGGCGGACCCTGGTGCCCAGAGGGTTAAGAGGTGCTGAGCACAGCAGGAAGTTGCCTTTTCATTCACAATTCAAGTCGGGGCCTCAGGTTCCTCAGAGTCCTTTTTGACCTTTAAAGCAGGCCAATCACAAGAATCTATAAAAGACACACAGGTCTGCACACAGCAGGGTGCCCGCAGCCCCTCCTGGACTCCACACTGGAAACTTGCAGCCAGCTCAGGGCAGGCAGGGGCCCCAAACCTCACCACGGGTCTGGGCTGACCCACGATGTGGAGCTTGCCCTGTGGAAAAACCCAGGCAGAGGCCAGGAGCTGACGCCAGCTATTATTATCCTGAAGTCCCGATGTCTGCAAAAGCCTGTGTCTCCTGGGGCTGCTCCAGCCAATTCTTTCCCCCCCAGTCACAGGGCCCTGGAAGAGGGGAATGCATCCTAGGGCTGGGCATTCCAGGTGAACAGACACTCACCCCCAACCGGTTTGTGCCAGGAGCATTGGGGAAATAGTCCGGGAGTTCTCCCCCTCCTGCTGCTCCCTCCCCAACATACGCAGCCCCCAGGCCCCACCCTGCAGGGGCCCCCCTCTCCACCAGCCTCCTGGGGAGACCGTCAGGGGTGCAACGGGGGTGTTTCAGAAAAGGGCCTGTTCCCTCCTCCGGGGATCCTGTCTGGCTGCCAGGCCACACTCACAGAACTTCCCAACGCTTTCCTTTCGTCTGAGTGACGTTGCCTTTGGCAAACTTACACCATATTTAACTCCAAAAGAAACTTCTTCGTGTGCCCAAGTCCTCTCCAACCAAATGAGTGTGCTGTTGCCCCTTGCAGTTCGAAGCAGTGGAGGGAGCCCGTTTACCCTCTCCCCAACCAATGCTTCTGCAGGGCTTCCACCCCTATTCCACAGGCAGACAGTGGGGGGACCACTGGGCATGGGTCAGATGTTCACCAAACATACTGGGGACCCAGTTAATGCTCCGTATGCAGAGAACTGCTGTTCAAGTCATCAAGAGCCAGAGAGTAACTTCGGGTTCAAAAGCACCAACATTAGGGCACCGGGCCTGCAGCACCTCACAGTTGTGGAAGCAAAGGGGCTGGGCTCCAGGCTCCAGTCTCCCTCCTTCTCTGCCAGGCCCCCTGCTGCAACCCAAGTTATCTTCCTACAACACAAAACTGATGACACAGGGCCCTAATCTTCATGTTCTGAAAGCCGCACCACAGCCGAGGGGCCCTGGAAGACACTGAGGTTAGACTAATTCCATCAGCATCTAAAGGAAGGAGACAGGCTACCCTGCAGGCCCGGAGAATGGCCAGACTGCACCTGTGACACTGGCATAATAATGTGACAAGGGTGGACTGAGTAAAAAACCGGGTGTGCCACGGAGCTCTCTGCTCAGGCTGTGCCTGGTCGCCATGGCAGCCCTCAACACATCAGCCTCCCAAAGCGTAACAGTCACTCACTCAGCAACCTTTAGACAACCAACCTGGCTCCATGCTTTGCATGGCATACAGTCCTTCATGCTCAATCTCCGACCTTCTTTCGAGTCCGATTTCCTGACCCACCCCAAGACCCAATCCCGGTCCCTGCTTCTAGAATGCCCTCACTGATTCATCTTTAAGGAGCAGCAAAAATGTCTGCTCAGTGAAGCCCTCCCTGACTCTCCCACTGGGCAACTAGCCCCTGTCCCCTTGGTGCCCCCCACCCCCAGCCCTCAGTATCCTACCCAGTAAACAGAGGATGAAAATGGAATGCGGGCCCTGGCCGGTTGGCTCAGCGGTAGAGCGTCGGCCTGGCGTGCGGGGGACCCGGGTTCGATTCCTGGCCAGGGCACATAGGAGAAGCGCCCATTTGCTTCTCCACCCCCCCCCCCTCTCTGTCTCTCTCTTCCCCTCCCGCAGTCAAGGCTCCATTGGAGCAAAGATGGCCCGGGCGCTGGGGATGGCTCCTTGGCCTCTGCCCCAGGCGCTAGAGTGGCTCTGGTCGCTGCAGAGCGACGCCCTGGAGGGGCAGAGCATCGCCCCCTGGTGGGCAGAGCGCCGCCCCTGGTGGGCGTGCCAGGTGGATCCCGGTCAGGCGCATGTGGGAGTCTGTCTGACTGTCTCTCCCCGTTTCCAGCTTCAGAAAAATACAAAAAAAAAAAAAAAGAAAAGAAAATGGAATGCGGTTGGCCTCAAAGGACCAACAGGCTCTTAAAAGACTTGTCGAGACTTATACTGGAAAAGCCAAGATTCAGCGAGGGGGACATTTTTCTCCCAGCAATCTCAGGCAGTCATCTAGAGCAAGGAGGCCAACCCCACATCCCTCTGCTTGGTGACCTTATGGCTCAGTGGCCGATTTCATGTGCTTCTTCATCTCCACTCTGGTCTCTCTGGTCCCGCCCACTCTCTTTGGCCTTCCTGGCTGCTCTTCGGGCCAAGCAGGTTTCATGCCCTTTTCCTCAGCTGCACAACGCCCCCTTCGCTGTTAGGGGTCTGGCAGGGCTAGCACTCCTGGGATCCTGGTGATCTTCCATGAAGTATCAGTCCCTGTTGATGCCAAGTCTCTGGGGTCACCTGCGGGAGGTGCCCCGGTGGTTCCCACTGATCTCTGACCCCAGTCTTGGCCCCCTGGTGCTGAAAGGGAGCCCCATGGGGAGGGTCTTCATGCTTTCTCTCTTTTAAAATAAAGGTTCTGGGCAATGAATGGCAGGCATCAGAAGCAACAGCTTGGGGGGAGGGTTACAGTGGGCCCTCGTGGACCCTGCTGTCTGAGGGGCCAAGAGCACTGCTTTACAATGATGTGCCCGGGCCTGAAGGAGATTCTTTTGGGAACTGTGACCAGCCCTCCCAGGGGGAGAGGACAGACTCTCCCAGGGAGAGAGGGATCTGGGGTGTCACCGCCATAGGTCTCCTAGGAGACCACTCTGGGAAGTCATGATAGGAATGTCTATGGGAAGGCAGGTCTTGGCTCTTGTTTCTCACAAACATTTTGTCACTTGTCCAAAGGACTTTATCTGCTTTATCCTTCTGACTTCTCACCCACAAACCAGCCACCTCAGGCAAATCTCCACCATCCTCCTCCTCCTCCTCCTCTTCTTCTAGCTGGGGGATGAACTAGCAGTCTGGCTAACAGCTTCCCCTGCGTTCTGCCTCCCCTCGCCTCCAGTCCTGCCAGGCCTTGGCCACTCTGCAACACATGCAACCAGAATGGACACCCGCCTCGGTGCTGGCATCTGCCCCAGACAAATAGCATTCAGCCTTAGAGGACAGCAGAGCCGTTGCCATAACAGCAGTGTTCTGAGTCTTGATGCTTCTGGACCAGGGAAGACCATGGCCTGTGCCTCGGGTTACCAACCAGGATGATGCTCCCACGTGACTATGGTGAATGGGGTCCAATCAGGGCCTTATGGGGTAGCCACGGCTTTGTGTCTCCACCCTCAGAAATCTCCTTATGCAGGCCCTCTCAAAATCACCTTGCTTCAAGCAACTAGCATTAAACCTAGTCACATTCACGTCATTTACCTGCACCCAATAAGCCTGGTATTGTTCACACCATTGGCTGTGTGATTCCTTCATTCATCCAAGGGAAAGAATAATGCAGAAGATGAAAGGTAGAAAGAGGGTAAGTTTCAGGGCTAGAGTATAAGTGTCTGTTTATTCTTTCCAGTAATTACAAAAAGCTGCTGAGAATGTTCTGCTCAGCCAGGCATATTCAGGACCCTCTCTCTGTCGTTGGGATGGAATGTCTCCATATTTACTCGGTTGGTTCCTTGTTTACTCTTTCCTTAGGATTCAGTGAGCTTATCTAGCCTAACCCAACCCCTTCAAACTGTTTTTCCTTTGCCTTGCAAAGAGAAGATAAATGTATCACGTCCCTACTTACTCTTAGCACTTAGAGATGGTACAAGACCTAGTTTCCCAAAGTCTGGTATTCTGAGACACAGTTCCTATGCACGCACACTGTACAGCCCTGCGGTGTGATGAAGCCTAGCTCTTCCTTCTCTTCTCTGTCTGTCCCCTAGGCTTCGGGCTGGGCTCTTCAGTGGAGCAGGTGAAGTCTCTGAGGAAGAACAGGCTCTGGGAGGTGTGGCACGTGCTTCCTCCTGACACACCAGAAACCTCCAACTGGATGTCTCGTCTGTGTCCTCAAGCCAGGCCATTGGTGAAACAGGCCTCAGAGTGAGGAGGCCAGGAGACACCTCAGAAGGCAACCTCACACTTTCAGGTGAGGCCTCCGGCCTTCCTGTCCCTAACCTCTGCTGGAGTCCTAAGGAAGGGGAATCTACAGGCTTCCGACCTGGCCACAAAGGTGTCAGAAATAGATCTGAGACCACCTGCACACGCCTACCTCTGAGATGGACCCTGATCCCAGTTTTGCTGGTGACCAGAATTTGTTTAAACTTTAGTTTCCTGTCATTAGGTCTTCATAGTCCTTAGGATTCAAACCACCTGAATGGTGGCCGGCAGTACTTGGGAAAGCCTGGGTTCAGATCCCACCTACAATGGTGGGGGTTCCACTCCAGCAAATGCAACAGACAGGTTCTTTCAACAACCTCCCCTTTGTCTGAGAAGCCGTGTCTAAACCTGAATGACCAAGAGGCCCCAGTGTAGGCACTGGCCACTTCCCTTTCTGTGCCATGGACTCCTATGGAAGCTACCTGAGGGCCCTAGGCCCCTGCTCAGAATAATGCATTTAGATAAAAGATGATTACACTGAAATACACTTATCAAAACATTTTTGAGATACAGTGTTTTATGCACTTTACTCACATGCTGAATAATAAGGTCTGACAGCGATCTTAATTTTTAAGAAGTGATGAGCGTCAGTACTATTTAAAGACGTTGGCAACTACAGCAAGAGAATATGAAGATATCTGTGACTGCTCTTGGGAACAGAGGCACTGCTGGTAATGCTGTGGTCTGTTGCCCATTTTGATGATTAGAAGAAGTGCTGCTTTAGTTTAAAAGATAGTGAGAACAAGGGTGCGGCTCTTTCCCCGTGATTCTATCCAGGTGGAGAAGGTGGCTTTAAGGCACATCCAAGGTTAAGAGCCACTGCGTTAGTGCCCGCAACCTATCACCCTCTTCCAAAAATACGGCTCAAAGAATTCCTTCAATTTCCTTAAAAAAAAATAGGAAAAGAAGAAAGTTTAAATCAACACAAAACAAACACAATATTGTTTTCCCCTTTGCAGGAAAAAAAGTCACTTTCCCAGCGCACTGCCAGGCCGCTGGGTGGGGGAAGCAGCTGGCATGGGCCCTGGGCCTCGAATGAGCTTCCAAGCCCCATGGCCCCAGGCCTCCTTCCTGCCCTTATCAATGAGTCTCTTTCTCCCCCTAGCACCACCCACAAAATTCTACCACAGTGAGGACTAAAAAAGGTGCTTGAGGAATTGTTCAACCTTTCAAGTTGAACCATTTATGTTAATGAGCCTGAAAAAAGCCTTAATATGTTTCAGGCATGGAAAAATAGGTTTTGACCTCATTTTGTTCACAAGCAGCCACGGCTTAGTCGCTTCACTTTGATGGGATGGCCAGACACACGGACAATGTCAGCAATGTGCAGTGGGGTAGGGGAGGCGGTCCAGGCACAGCCGAGACACCTCGGAGCCACCCATCATCACAATGGCTCCAGTGCTGCCCAGGGAGGTGCCAGCACCAAGAACCCACCCATCACACCCTGTCTGCTCCAGCTCTCCAAGCCCAGACCTGGGCCACAGGTTACAGAAAGGACCCACACGCGCCTTGGTGATCTACCTAAGTTTGCTTCCTTCCTTGGTTCTTGTCACTGGCTGTGGGAAAACAGCTGTGTTGGGCTTGCTGGCTGGTTTACCAGCTGCAAGCACTTTGCCTGATTAGTGCATGAGCACGTGGCAGCGCCGCATGTGGGCGGCCTATGTAAGGTTAAGGGTGCTTCTCCCCAGCGGCCGTTCTCCCAGCTCACTCTCCCACCACTGCGAGGCGCGGATTTCCTGCTCCCTTGCCCTTATCTGCGAAAAGCAGGCTTTCCTTTGTTTATTCGCCCTTTTCCTTTTTTGTTCATTCTCTCGCCTATCTTTGCGAGCCTCTTCGGCAGCACATATACTAAAATTGGAGCGAGCCTCTAATAAATGGGTATGGCCCGATGCTTTCCAGCTCCACAGTTCCTCTACCGCCTTGTGGGAATTCAATGAGAACCTGCCTGGCCTCAACCACCGGCATTACACTGGCCAAGCGTAGATGAGTCTTTTAATAACATTGGGCTGCAGATATCTCATCTGTAAAATGGGGATGATAAACCCAAGCATATACCACAACATTTGCCAGACAGTCAATGATTACTGGTGACTTTCCCATGTGACCCTTTTGTAAGGTCATGATACACAGGAGGAGTGTAGGCTTTGGATGTCAGGCAGACTTATTTCCAGATCCCAACTCTGCCACTTACTAGCTGTGTGAACTTGGCAATCACTCTGGGCTTCCTTTTATTTAGAGTGGGGCTAGTACCCCGTTTGAGGTAGGTTTGGTAAGGGTTAAGGAAAGGAGCTTATATGACATGGTCACACGGTACCTGGCACGTAGTAGGTGCTCAATGAATATTAGTTCTCTTTCCTTCCTCTCACCTCCAAATCCTAGCAAAACTGTCGGGGGGAGGGAGCTGCTCCACTGAGGCAGGCACACATGTGACTGACTACTGGCCTTTGATTTGGCCTTTCTGCTACACGGTACGTGTTCTCTGGGGAAGGAGGTCCCCATAGACACTGTCAGGAAAAACGGGACCCTGGAAGCAGAGAAGAAGCAAAAAACAAAACAAATAAAAAAAAAACTTGGCCCTGGCCGGTTGGCTCAGTGGTAGAGCGTCGGCCTGGCGTGCAGAAGTCCCGGGTTTGATTCCCAGCCAGGGCACACAGGAGAAGCGCCCATCTGCTTCTCCACCCCTCCCCCTCTCCTTCCTCTCTGTCTCTCTCTTCCCCTCCCGCAGCCGAGGCTCCATTGGAGCAAAATTTGCCCGGGCGCTGGGGGCCTCTGCCCCAGGCGCTAGAGTGGCTCTGGTCACGACAGAGCGACGCCCCGGAGGGGCAGAGCATCGCCCCCTGGTGGGCAGAGCATCGCCCCCTGGTGGGCGTGCCAGGTGGATCCTGGTCGGGCGCATGCGGGAGTCTGTCTGACTGCCTCTCCGTTTCCAGCTTCAGAGGAATACAAAAAATAAAAAATAAACAAACAAAAAAAAAACAACTTGCGCATATGGGGCTGAGCCTAAGTCCTGCTGCTTCAGGGCTGGAGGAAGATGGAGCCTGCTGGCCTCTGCCCACCTCGAGCCACGGGGGACCCGCCAGCCTGGGGCGCAGGCCCTCCTCATCTTCCAGCCACCGTATGTTCCACCCTGACCACAACTCACGAGGTAGTGGGCTCTCTCTGCCTTTTGTCTCTGCTTCTTCTTCGGGGAGGCCCTGGATTATGAGATTGGAAAATTCAGGCTGTTTCCCTGTGGCTATATTTGCTACATCGTATCACTGAAATGTGCCAGTGGCCAACTTCTTCAGATACGAGCACATGCCACCCACTTAAAATACCCCTCTTCGATGGTTAGAACATCCGTCCCTCTTGATGGCAGCAGGTCCCATACCCCATCACCGGTGAGAGCAAAAGTGGGTGAGAGATTCCACAGTCTCCTAACCATCCTGCTCTGATACCCTCTCCTGGTGACCCCAAGGGGCTCTGTCATCCCTGGGAGGGAGCAATTACTGTGTTCCTTGGTTTTTCATTTGGGGCATACTTGGGGGAGGTGGGTGTTTAATGAGTAGATATAAATGACATGAACATAACCAGGTGGTGGAAGGTTGTGAAAGCCTCTTCAAAACCACCCAGATTGTGGCTATAAACTTTCATGACTTTTTCCATCCAAAATATATCTTTATATTGAAAAAGCCAAAATTTATACCTGAGTTTGTATTCCAGTTCTTCTATTCAACATCTATCATGACTTTAACTTCTCTAAACTCCTGTCCTCATCTGTAAACTATTAACTACACAGTATTATTAGGACTAGAAAATAAAACATGTAAAAACACCTGGTTTACAGCCCAACAAGTGACAGGTGTTCAGTAATGCAGATCAGCAAGTTTCAACCAGTGTGCCGCAAGAATTTTTAAAACATGCAATACCTGACTATTTAGTCAGAGGCACTGACCTCTTTTCCCTTAAATGGTGAAATGAAAAATTGACAACAGGCAACACAACAATAGCCATTTGGTGTGAATAAATGAAAAATATACCTATTTTTTGTCAGATCAGCAAAAAATAATTTTTTGGTGTGCCACAGAATTTTAGTAATTAGTTTATGTAACCATGTCATAAAAAAGGTTGAAAATCGCTAATGTAGATAAATAAATAAATGAGAGAGAAACATGAGAAAACCATTTTTCAAGCAAATAAAACTCATACTTGTAGCTCTTTGCTGACTCTTCATAGATTTCCGATTCTGTTTATATTCCCCTATTCACTCCCTGGTCATACAGTTCTCTAGTTTTCTTTTTCTTTTTTAATTTTTTATTTATTCATTTTAGATAGGAGATACAGAGGAAGGAGGGGAGAAGCAGGAAGCATCAACTCCCATATGTTCCTTGACCAGGCAAGCCCAGGGTTTTGAACTGGTGACCTCAGCGTTCCAGGTTGACGTTTTATCCACTGCGCCACCACAGGCCAGGCACAATTTTCATTCATAAATTTGTTCATTCAACTACTGAGTGCCTACCTCATGTCAATACAGAGGTGAATACAACAAAGTCCCTGCCTTCCCAGGACTCACACTCTTCTAGACAACTTCTCCTGGCCACCACTTTATGAACTTCTGGTTTTGCTCCCCGGGCCTCAGAAGACCCTTCTCCACTGGTCTTGACCATTTTTCTCAGCATCAGGAAGAACATCTTCCCTTTTACTAGTCTTATGAGATATCACAAAAATGGTGGCACCTTGACCCCGCTTCCTGAACAGGAAACTTCAGGTGCACAGTGTATTAAAAACTGAAATGAACTAGACATGAGGTCTCAACTCCAATAGCTGCATGATTTGGAGAAAATTGGGTTTGGGGTGAAACAGGAACAAGAAATAGATCTCAAATATAGAGCTCTTAAGTTGATTATCTGCTTGAAGTGCTGTGTTGTCTCAAGTTCTGAGGCTCTATCTGGGCTCATTGGGAAAGAACTGCATTGATTAGTGATGTCTGCCACAGACATGGCAATGGGTGGATGGTAGTGTATGTGCTATATGTTTTTATCCCTGGTCTACAGGACCTCAAAAAATTCTGTGGATTCTGCCATTTGTATTTGTGTCTCAGTGGCATATCGCTTTACCCTATCTTTGGCAGAAAGCCTGTCTTAACACATATCTTCTTCATGTGTGGTCTAACACCTTAGCCACTATTACCTGAGAAACTTTCTCATTTACTATGTTTTGAGCAGCAGCAACCTTACAACAAAATTAACATATTTACCAATTGATCACATTCATATTCAATATATTAGTGCTTCCTGTTTTGGAATCAATAAGACCTAAGGGATTTGTTTTGTTGTTTTCTCTTAGTTCTGGTTCTGCTACCTAGCTCTGTTGTATAACTTCTCTGAACCTAAGTTACTGGTACTTTATGTATAAAATGGGGTCAGTAGTATATTTGCTGCACATGGTTGTCCTGTGGATCATGTGAGGGGAAGCTGGTCAGATTCCAAGCACAGTGCCTGGCACACAGCAAGGGCCCCATAAATGGCAGCTCTTATCTTCATCATCATCTATTATTATTATTGTCATTATGACCACAAATTATTATTGAGCACTTAATCACTTTGCTGATGGGTTGGTCTGAGTTGTTACCAGGATTTACCCTGAAAATGAGAAACAGGCAGCTTTGTGGGGGGGTGGTTAATTTGGTCACTTTTGGAGTCATAGTGGCCAAATGAGGGAATATTGTGGTCCTTGATATTATTTTAAAAACAAAACAAAATGGACTCACAAGCTTTGTGAGTTTTTCAGAATGATAGCAAAGTCAAGGACGGGCAGGGCCACGCATCTTACAACCAGATGCAAAGGCCCCGTGGCGAGGCTGTCCCGGCTGGTCTGGAAGGGTCCCCAGGTTCTAATAGCAGTGGACAGCCACTGGCCCGCACAGGGCAGCTCTTCAGCCGCAGGCTACTCAGACTCCACAGAAGCTAGCTTGTTCTGCAGCCACCAGCCTAATGAGATTTCAAGTTCAATCACTGTCACTTATCTGGCCTGCCTACTGGCACCGCACAAAAGCAGAGTGTTCCGTTTCTAAGTAAAAGGGTCCAGATTCCAAGCCCTGAAGCCAGGCTTTTTGAAGGGCACAAAGGACTCAGGCCTTGGGCTTCACCAGGATTAAGCAAAACTCTCTCTCCACCAACGTATCTGCCAACCAAACCACGGCTTCCTGGCTCTCTGCTCTGCGGACCGCGTGTGTTACAGAGCACGTTTCGCATTTCAGACGCAGGATGTGTTCCTAACTCGCATGTATTTCTAACTCCTTGGCTAGGCTCTCGAAGCCCTTCCTGATCTCATTTCTGCCTCTCCCCAGCCTCATTTGCTGCTCCCTCAAGCACACCCCAGCTCTGGAATTCTAAACTACACAGCGTTCCCCACGCATGGTTTTATTTCCACATGCTTCCTTGACTGTGAACAGAACAGTCTTCTGCAAGGAATACCCCTCGTACCCACAACTAAGAATTCCTAGACATTATTTAAAATACACCTTAACTGCCACCTCTTCCAGGAAGCCTGCCAAAAAGTGTGAAGGATCCGAGGGTTCACTTACAAAGTGACAAGTGAGCCTCCCACAGTCTCACGGATGCCAGCAGAAGACATGAGACTCGTGGGTCTGGGACAAAGGAGTTATTGCCGACAGCAAAGAAACAGCAGGAGCTTCGTGTTTGCGGCAGTTGCCTCGCCGGCAACACGGAGCGGCCCAGGTGCGTGCTGTGCCTGCAGCAGGGTGCACCCCAGCTGAGGAGTGTCAAGTTCAGAGAATCTGAACTGTTTCTAACGGATGGCCAGCAAACCGGCCCTCTGCCAAGACGCTGTGTAGTTTGTCTTCCAAGGCTGCTTGCTGGACAAACATCCTTGAAAAGATAGTCTGGAACAAAAGGGCAATTATAGTAATGCCTCTGCTTATAAAATGAGCAGAAATGCCAGAGACCATGAAGGATCATCAGCCAACAAGTCTTCCTGGCTCCCTGATCCGGTGCCTGCACAGTGCTCCCACCACGCCCTGGACAACCTCTGCCTTAGGAAACAGGAGTTGACATTCTAATGGTCTGTTTCTTGGTGCACTACCGCCTGGGTGCTCTTTGATGTTGGGACTATCTTTTACATTTATCTGCCATACATATAGTAAATGCTCAATGAATGTGCACATGAAAGAATGGCTTGAGTAATTAATTCAGGGGATTTTGACAGCCATGGTTTGGGGTAATCAAATAATAGCAACAAGCGGCTGACGCTGGCTGCTTACTCTTGCAGTCTAGGTGCTGTGTGGTGTTTTACCTGGATTATTTTACTTTATCCTGATGAAGTAAAATGACAACACTGTATGAAAGGTACTTTTATGAACCCCACTGTGCCTAAGAAGAAACAAAGGCCTTAGAGCAGTTAACAAACTTAAAGTCACATGGTTCACAAAGAACACTAGAGCTGCACTTTGAACTCATCTGCCTGTGAACTCAGCCGCCGCACCCGAGCGCTTCTCTGAACCAGGAGGCATCTGAGCCTGTGTGTGTGTGTGTGTGTGTGTGTGTATGGGGGTGTTCGTGGAGGTCAGGGAAGAAGGAAGAAGGAAGTGCCTGTCTTTGTATGTTTACAGGGGTGGAGGCAGAAGCCTGCATGTCACCAGCACCTACTCCCTGGTGTGAGTCAGGCCGTAGGCCACCTCACATGGACACTGAACACCCACAGTTCCCACTGGGACTTCACACTTTCCTAATCTGCCCCGCACTGGGGCAGATGGTGTTTGGCTTGGGAACAGCCTGGAATGCAGAACTGACCTTTTACTCTGAAAAAGGAAGGAGAGGGGATAAGATGAATCTGTGAAACATTGTTTGCTACAATGATTCACAAACAGCAACTGCCCTTGACCTTATTAATAATCAAAGAAATAGAAACCAAAAGAAGATCAAAATCTATCACCCACTGTAACATACCCACTGTAGGTGAGGGTTGGTGAAACCCAGTCTCAGAAAATTGCACTAAGAATAAAAGTAATATAACCTTTTTAGAGGAAAAATTGGCAATCTCTCTCAAAATTTTATGTTTATTTATTTATTTATTTTTTGTATTTTTCTGAAGCTGGAAATGGGGAGAGAGACAGTCAGACAGACTCCCGCATGCGCCCGACCGGGATCCACCCGGCACGCCCACCAGGGGCGACGCTCTGCCCCTCCGGGGCGTCGCTCTGCTGAGACCAGAGCCACTCTAGCGCCTGGGGCAGAGGCCAAGGAGCCATCCCCAGTGCCCGGGCCATCTTTGCTCCAATGGAGCCTTGGCTGCGGGAGGGGAAGAGAGAGACAGAGAGGAAGGAGGGAGGGGTGGAGAAGCAAATGGGCACTTCTCCTATGTGCCCTGGCCGGGAATCGAACCCGGGTCCCCCGCACGCCAGGCCGACGCTCTACCACTGAGCCAACTGGCCAGGGCCTCTCTCTCAAAATTTTAGATATGCACCTTTTGACTCAGCAATTTGATTTCCAGAATCAGCACAAATCAGTACTTGCAAAATTGTTCAAAAATATAGATAGGTAGAGATGTATGTAGCAAAACTGAATAATTCACAAGCTCTTTTTAAAAATTCCAAAAAGGCCTGACCTGTGGTGGTGCAGTGGATAAAGCATCAACCTGGAACGCTGAGGTCGCCAGTTCAAAACCCTGGGCTTGCCTGGTCAAGAAACATATGGGAGTTGATGCTTCCTGCTCCTCCCCCACTTCTCTCTCTCTCTCTCTCTCTCTTTCTGTCTCCTCTCTAAAATGAATAAAGTCTTAAACAAATTTTCAAAAAAAAAACCACTTAGAAGTCTATAAAGGAAAAGTCTCTGCAAATTTCAATTCCTTCAGAGATATCTACTATTAACGATTTAGTATATATTTTGCTAAGCTTTTTTATGTATACTTTTTTCTAAAAATGACTTTAATATACTATATATATACAGTATATTTTATATACTTACTAGAGTATAGATATTGCTCTGCAATTGGTTTTTTTCACTTAACATTTTATTGAAGAAATAGCCTTTTATACCAACTTATATGAAAACTACATGAAACTAATTTATTAACCCCACAATACTTTGATTTTGGATGTGGAATCATGTATATTTAATGACTTCCTTCTTGAATGACATTAAGGTTGAGGAGGGCATAATTTAATACAGCCAGGTTATGGCTCAAAAAGAAATGCATGAACTTTATTTCCTTGGAGATTGTTTATCCATTTCTCAGAAGGATCCAGAGCTCTTTAATTTTCCCTGTAATTTTTTCCTGCTTGATTCAGGCACAAGGGCCTTATACTTGGCCAGAATTCACAGAGTCTACCAAAATAAAAATCTAGAAACACAATGTACCCAAATGTCTGTGCATGTGGAAATGCACATTCACACAAGACTATGTCATCGCTCTTAGAACCACAGTCTGCTGTTCTCTAGGGAAACCAGTATACATCCTGCCAACCTGAGGCCTGTCCTGGAACTTGTCAGCACGTGACCATCAGCTTTTCTTGCCGTTCATCACTGCCCATCCTTTCTTCCGTTTGTTGCCCTAACACCCAAACCAGACACATCCGACTTGCAAGGACAGCAGGTGAGTCAACCTGTGGTTAGGAACACAGAGCTGGTGAAGTGCATTACTCAGAGGGTGAGGCAGGGCTCTGGAGAACTTAGCCCAGGGCTGCAAACATGAGTGGGAAGAGGCCTAGGAGTCCTTATACACATCCTTAGCTTCCAGACGCCTGCATTCTCTTAGCCACAGGTTGCTGGGAACCATGGAAGAAACCAATTGGAACCCACTTTTAATCACTTTTCAATAATAATGAGCCTTATACAAAGAGCGGCTATAAACCTTGCCTTACTAGCTACTCACTCAATTTTGTGAACCAGCAGGGATTATGAACCCCTTTGGTAAATGAAGAGACTGACTCAAAAAGGACAGAGCTGGATAAAGCGTCGACCTGGAAATGCTGAGGTTGCCGGTTCGAAACCCTGGGCTTGCCTGGTCAAGGCACATAAGGGAGTTGATGCTTCCAGCTCCTCCCCCCTTCTCTCTCTCTGTCTCTCCTCTCTGTCTCTCCCTCTCCTCTCTAAAAAAAATAATAATAAAAAAAAATAAAATAAAATAAAAAAAGGACAGAGCTGTAAGGTCAGGGAAGGGTTGGACCGCCCTGCTCAGCAGGGCACCCCAGGAGGCAGGGACGTCTGGGAGCTGAGTTTCTCTAACAGGCCCAGGCCCATGCCCTCTCCTAGTGCATTTCTGTTAAAATAAACCCTAATGACTTGTTATCATGGGTCCTCCCCTCTGCCGTTCCATTAAGTTGATAACAGCAACTCCAGCATCAGGAACCAGGGAGTAGGGAACAAACAAAACCCGCACCCACCTGTGCTTATTCTATGATGGATGGCCAAACTGAAGGCATGGGAGAACCTGAGACCTCATGGGGAAGGCTGTCATTCAACACCCTTGCTCCTCCCACACTCCTGTTTGGTCTGCCTGGGCTTAGAGGTGACAAGATGCTTACTCTTCAATGGGAAACCAATAAACAGTTCAGCCACAGTTTACCTCCCCATTTCTCCAAATCTTCAACCAAAATAAGAGACAAGCATCCTCACAGCAAAGAAGACATTTGTTTCACACTTGTAGAGAATTCTATTGTCACTGTTCTCCATCCACGGTGTCAGATCAAAAAGGTACTGTCACCCCAATCATTCTCTGGGACAGAAAAGTCACCAGGTCACTCAAATTGCTACTATCTGCATGATTTTGGTAGTGAAATTTGTCTCCCTGGGGCCTTGAAAGTCTTGACTAAGATCTAGGAGTTGGTCGTAATGTAATTGAAGCTATAGGTTGAAATGAAGTATGTTCAGTAGGAAAAACAAACAGACCTATTCTTTTATGTCATATTCTAATGTAAAAAATAGAAAAGACGCCCTGGCCACATAGCTCAGTTGGTTAGAGCATCGTCCTGATACTCCAGGGTTGCAGGTTTGATCGTGGGTTGGGGCACATACAAATATCAACCAATAAATGCATAAATAAGTGGAACAACAAATCAATATTTCTCTCCCTCTCAAATCAATCAATATCAAAAAAATAAACAAGAGACAACATATGCATGACACACTAAGCTCCGTAGCTGTGAGCTGTATTGTAATTAGAGGATGTGTCCCTTCAAAATGGTGCCTTGGCTAACTGAGCCAGATTCTTTATATTTGGGGACATGGTACTAGAAATAAAAAGGTCCCCATTGATGCATAATGATTTGTCTGTTCTCTAGCTTCCAATACACTGCTCTCCTCCTAACCTCACCCTGCACAAAAGCAGCACCACATCCGTCAGCCACCCACTGGCTGTGAAGGGAGACAGGCCGAGGGCTCCACACAAAAGCCTCACAGAAAGACGTCAGGCCACATCACCATCGCCAAAGCACTCAGGTGAAATAACAAGCCTCAATGTCCTTTTCCCCTTTCTCATTTGAATGTAAAAACAGACCAATACCTTGCACATACTGTGCTAAGTTTTCTAGACAGGCATATAGTATTACTGTCAGTAACTTTCCATGGGCCTCCTCAGGTTACCATACATATTAATACCCATACCAGCATTTGAAGAAAGGAAAACAGGGGGTGCTTGGTGATTATGTTTAATTGAATTCATCTGGGAATTTTAAATCCTGGAAATTTAGCCCCTGTTTACAGTAACCCAAGATTGGAACAGCATAAGATTTCTGTCATTTCGAATGGCAAATCTCCCTTTTCCGTTTAAAAGGTTTCTTCAGCATGTAATGCATTTAGAACCAACTGTAAAAATCATTACATTAAAACTATGGAATGGGGCAGTGGTGACAATATGTGACCCTTCACATTCCTTTAAAGGCGATTGAGTCTTTAAGCTTCCTACACAGACAAAGGGACTCCGTGTCTCTGTAAAGATGATGCTTGAACCCTTGCTCAGTTGAGTTAGGACCATGGTAACTCACAAACCAAAGAGCAACAGGATGGAAGAATTCTGAAGGCATCTGAAACTAGATTTTTGCTTCTCCGACTTTTAGCAAGCCAACCTGGCAACAAGGGTCTGTGGTAAGATACATGTCTCCATTCCTGACCATGACATCCCAGTCACAGGTGGCTTGAAAAGTCTCCAGTCTGTTCCCTAAAGACCCCTGGTGCTCTCCCTATACTAGCCAGTCAAGCATCAGATGCCCCAGTCTCCCTTCTAGCCAGCCAAACTGGAATTTACTCTCATAGAGAAACTTAAGGAGTTAATATCTTAAAGACCTAAGCAGAAATCAAGAAAAACTTAGGGTGTCTCTACCTTCTGGGTTTCTGGGATCCATCTCTCTCAGTGAACCTCCTGCATTCTCAGGACCGTTTATACAGGGCTCTGATCATGCACTGCACAAGGTGCTGCCTGTACAATCCCCTTCACACAATGGACAGAGGGCGTGGGGATCCTGGGCCTCCCAGCTGAGCCTGCAGTATGAATACACAGACACACAGGCCACGCACACTCGAGAAAGCTGGCACAGACTCACTGGCTGCAGCACACAGGCGCTGGCTCTGACCCAAGCATGCTCTTTGAATCTTTGACATCTTGTTTCTCACCTGCACATCATGATCAGAGCCTTGGTTCCCCCATCACAAGGCTCAAAACCTGACAGTCATCTCACTTGGTTGGGCACGGGGGAGAACGGGGGGGGGGGGGGGGGGGGGGGGGGAGGATTTGAAAGGTGCAGGTCATGTGTGCACTTGAACCTCCAGCAGGTGTGAGTATGCTTACAGCCGGCCAGTTGGGCTCTGGAAAGCTCCCTGGAGCAAACTTCTATCATTGTGCAATCATATACTTCTTTTACCCTGAGGACAATGGTTTTTTTCTTTCTAATTCATAGCCCTGAGAGTTCTTTCCCCTGCCCTTTCCATTCCACGGCTTCTGCTCAGGCCTTCCTTCCCTCCTGGGGCCTCAGAGACTTAAATCTGGCCTATCCTGAGCTTTTCCCTCAGGGTACCAGGACTGTATCTAACCGCTGGTTTGTTTTGTTTTGTTTTTTTGCTTCCCTCTCTCTCCCACCTTTGAAAGCTGGCTTCTCTTCCCTCCTGATCTTACTCAATCTTGTCTTTGTTCTAAAGGCTTCTGTCCTCTCACAGTTGGGAGAGATGGTGACAATCATTGTCTTGCTTAAAGAATGGGAAAACCAAGGTTACCCAGCTCATAGGTGACAAATTCATGCTTCTAGCTTCCACCACTTGAGCTGTTCTCTTTTTACCACACAGCTTGCCCCACCCCACCTCCAAGTCCTTTCAATGGTGGGTCACTAGCATCACAACAGCCAACTGGACCCCCCGCCCCCTTTCTGGACTGCAGAAAGTGTCTTTGACTATTGTGCCAAAAACAAGCCAAGAAGAACCCATCGACTACCAGCCATGTCAACACCACCTCCCTAATGTGAATACACTGGTTCTCTCTGGAGATGAGGACAATAGCGGCAAGCAAATATCCTCGATCCCCTTGGAAGGCCAGAAATACGTTCTGCACCTCAGGGGAAAAGCTCATAGTCCAGAAGTTTGCATAAGGTGCCTGGGTACAAGGAAGCTGGTCCTTGTGGTCTCCACAAAAGATACGTATTGTTACTGTGGCCAGTGTCACCAGGCGGTCACTTGGTCCATGCCTTGTCAGGCATCTACATCTTAAGCCAGCTACTTCTTTAAGAAGATACGCTACAGGTGAGTCACCGTTAGCCTGGGAGTCTGGAGACCAGTGACTCCGACTGGGTCACTGTACCCAGGTCTTCTTCCTGTGAAATGATGCCCCTTCCAACTTTAGGACTCTATAATTTTATGTTCAAAATCTGCCTTTGGATGAAACAACAGGCACCTAAGTAGCAGGCAGAATCACAAGGGGGCCAGAGCATAAAGATGAAGATGGGGTAGGAGGACACCCTTTTCCCTTTAAGCCATGGCTTCTACTTAAGGTTTTCTTGCTCTCAGAATGCCTCATCTGGGCTGAAATTATATAAGGCATAGGCCAGACCAGAGGCTTTAGGACGTTTCAAGATTAGATGCACCAGGTCTTGTGACCAGAGTCCCTAACCATTTCAAGGCTGAGATGGAGCCATGCAAATGACAATTGGATTTAATTTCTCTGTTATTTCTGATGCAAAGCGCACAAAGGTAGAGCCTGTTCCCAGGCTGCACTGGTCTAGCAGGAATTAGACAATCTTGGCAGAAATGAGGCAGGAGAGGTGCCTGAGAGTCAGCTCCTTCCTGCCCGTGGTTTGAATCCTGGGTTACCCTTGGCCGGGTGCACAAAGGTGTTTGTGCTTGGGGCTGTGAGCACGGGGCAGATGACAACTCACGTGGCTCCTTCTGCTTTCTTCATCTCCCACGGACGTAATCACTGTCTCTGAGAAGACCATTTGTCCAGTCTGGTTGTTGGTGATCTACAAGAGAGTGGGCACGGTGAATGTGAAATAGAAGGGATTCTGGGAAGCTCCCACAACTCTTTTTTCCCATTTTCTGATCCAGGGGCATCCATTAAGGTGGACAGACTGCCCACGGCCCCTTTCTGCCTGAGTTCCACTAGCAGCCCTCAGAGGAGGAGCTTCCCCTCCAAGCAGTGATGATAGATACAACAGAGCCAACCTCACAGGGTTGCTATGTGAAGGGATGAGGTGGTCTGCGTAAACCACTCAACACAGAACCTGCCACCTAGCAAATATTCCATGTTAGCTATCTTTATCATTCTTGGGGCTCATCACTTGAAACTCAAGGTAAACTTTCTTTTCAGCAGTTACAAGTCTGAGTGTCTAACTGAACATCTCTCATGAGAAGCAAGCAGGTTTTAGCTACAGCTGTTCCACTCCTGATTTTGGTGAACCGTTTTGTTTCATCAAGAAAGTCCTTTTTAAAAAAATTGTATTGATTAATTTTTAGAGAGAGGAGAGAGAGAGAAAGAGAGAGAGAGAGAGAAGGGGGGGGGAGACAGGAAGCATCAACTCATAATATATAGTTGCTTCCTGTATGTGCCTTGACCAGGCAAGCCTCAGGTTTCAAATCAGCAACCTCCGTGTTTCAGGTTGACGCTTTATCCACTGTGCCACCACAGGTCAGGCAAGAAAGTACTGAAACTTAGCTCAATGAAGGACATACACAGATCAAAGGAAGATATCCTGAGATTCACAAAGGTATCCCTCCCAACCGATGGAAGTGTCTCTCAGATCAACAAAGGTGGCAGTTTGATCAATAAAGGACACTTTCAGATCAATGAAGTACACAGATCAACGAAGGCAGAGCTCAGATCAATGAAATCAGAGTCTCCGGAGATGGACGCATGCAGTTCTAGTTTGTGAAGCTGCCCAGTGGAGTACAGTGTACAGCAGGGGTCCCCAAACTACGGCCCGCGGGCCGCATGCGGCCCCCCGAGGCCATTTATCCGGCCCCCGCTGCACTTCTGGAAGGGGCACCTCTTTCATTGGTGGTCAGTGAGAGGAGCATAGTTCCCATTGAAATACTGGTCAGTTTGTTGATTTAAATTTACTTGTTCTTTATTTTAAATATTGTATTTGTTCCCGTTTTGTTTTTTTTACTTTAAAATAAGATATGTACAGTGTGCGTAGGGATTTGTTCATAGTTTTTTTTATAGTCCGGCCCTCCAATGGTCTGAGGGACAGTGAACTGGCGCCCTGTGTAAAAAGTTTGGGGACCCCTGGTGTACAGCCATGTGTGAGAACCAGAGCAAAACTCTGAAAACTACCCAATTATACAAAGCCTCTGAGGATTGGGCTCAGGTTGGTAAATTTTACAGGCTCCCCAGGTAATTCTGATGCACGCTGAGAATGTAACACCAGTGGTATACACCTCGCCCCCCCATCCCAGAGATTATAGTCAAATGAGGGGAAAAGATGACTTATGTGTGAAACTGCTGAGCAGAATAAGGAAGTCCATGTCTGAAAGTTAAAAAGTGAATAAAGGACAAAGAGTCATAAGAAAATATAAATACTAAATGTTCAATGACAAAAATAATTTGTGTTTAAAAAAAAGAAAGGAAATACTTAATAAAAGGAGAATCTTGGCCCAGTATTCCTCTATCTGTTGTCTGCCTCTGGTTCTGTGACCAGGGACAGGCATGTCAGAGCTGAGCCTCAGAATTCTGATGTGGAGCCCAGGTCATTCCTGCCCCATTAAAGGCCATGTCTAGTGTTTTGGTTGATGGTAAAGAACAGAAGAGCTTCTGACCCAAAGCTAGATCTGTGACCACTGAGCCTTGCCACAGCTGCCAACTGTCTAGTATGTAACCTGAAACTAGTCATTCTCTTCTTTGATTCCCAACTTTCTCATTTCTAGTTGATCTTTCAAGTTCCTGCCAGCTCTACTATCACAGGAACCTGCAGCTAGAACAAAGTGGAAACTTTTAGCCTAATTAATGGTGGTGAATCAAATTCCATTTCTAAGGAGATAAGAATCATGTCTTCATCAACATACTTTAAAATTTTTACCTAAATGATTCCTCTCCTGCCTGACCAGGCAGTGGTGCAATGGATAGAGCATCGAACTGGGACTCAGAGGACTCGGGTTTGAGACCCCAAGGTTGCCAGCTTGAGTGCAGGCTCATCTGGTTTGAGCAAGGCCCGCCAGCCTGAGCCCAAGGTCGCTGGCTCAACCAAGGGGTCACTCAGTCTGCTGTAGCCCCCTAGTCAAGGCACATATGAGAAAGCAATCAATGAACAACTAAGGTGCCACAGTGAAGAACTGATTCTTCTCATCTGTCTCCCTTCCTGTCTGTCTGTCCCTATCTGTCCCTCTCTCTGATCTCACTGTCTCTGTCACAAAAATTAAAAAATTAATTAAATAAATAAACAATTCCACTCCCTAGCAAAGAGGTGATGTCTTCTCCTTGTATGCTAATTTTTTTATAAGATTAATCATTGTTGTATTCTTCAAAAACTCTACAGTCTTATAGGTTGCAGGACTTCTCAGAGCCTTTATTATACTAATGTGCAGTTGTGTATCTATAGGAGGAGAATATATACAATGTTTCCAAATATGTTTCAGCACCACTGAGCCCCTCTTTCATGAAGCATTGTACAGGACAGGGACTACTACGATATGCTGTTAACATCACTTTACCATAATAACAACAGTAATGATAAAAACAACTAGCTGCTGCATAGCACCTTTATAGTTTACAATGAACTTTCACATACTTTAGGGTATTTGACCATCACAATACTGTAATGTAGGTCCTGATGTTCCCATTTTATAAATGTGGTCATTGAGGGTCAGAGCATTTAAATTTTTTCAAAATCACACTAGTTACTGGGAGGACTCACACTTAAAATATCTGACATCTTCAAGAAGCAACTTGAAGAAGCAGCTGAACCTGTTAGCTAATTATTGTCAGAAAGGATGAGTTAATATTGGTTTTGACAGGAATAAAAAAATCACTTTTGAAAACACTCTCCAGTCTTCAGATGAGAAACGCTAAAGGAGTCTGTCTGCTCAGCAGGTGACTCATTCATTTATCTGGGGGAGGGGCACCATCTGGAGCTGGGCCGATCAGTATGCAGCGGGAGGGGAGCCACACACAAAGGCTACTTTATAGTCGAGGCAATGGCCCATGAAAATTGGCCCCTTTGTGCTGTATGACACACAAATGCTATTGTGTCTACCAAGTCATTACCTGAGCACTTCAACAAAAGTAAGGCTCTTTTGTGACAGCTGTTGTGGCCTTGCTTATAGGAGTTGAGGTGAGATCAGAGGTCAAGCTTCTTTTTTTTTTTTTTTTTTTTTTTTTTTCATTTTTCTGAAGCTGGAAACAGGGAGAGACAGTCAGACAGACTCCCGCATGCGCCCGACCGGGATCCACCCGGCACGCCCACCAGGGGCGGTGCTCTGCCCCCCAGGGGGCGATGCTCTGCCCATCCTGGGCGTCGCCATATTGCGACCAGAGCCACTCTAGCGCCTGAGGCAGAGGCCACAGAGCCATGCCCAGCGCCCGGGCCATCTTTGCTCCAATGGAGCCTTGGCTGCGGGAGGGGGAAGAGAGAGACAGAGAGGAAAGCGCGGCGGAGGGGTGGAGAAGCAAATGGGCGCTTCTCCTGTGTGCCCTGGCCGGGAATCGAACCCGGGTCCTCCACACGCTAGGCCGACGCTCTACCGCTGAGCCAACCGGCCAGGGCCCAGAGGTCAAGCTTCTTAACGGTCACAACAGCATGTCAACTCTACAGCCTCTGACCACGTCCTGAATATTTGCGCAGCAGACTCTCCTCCAGATAACACAGGCTTACAGAGCTTGCTCTCAAGTCCTGTCAAACTCACACCGGAGATCTCACCCCCCAGGAGGAGGCTTATGCTCTGTTCCTTCATATATGCAGTGTTTTTCCTTCCTTCCTTCCTTCCTTCCTTCCTTCCTTCCTTCCTTCCTTCCTTCCTTCCTTCCTTCCTTCCTCCCTCCCTCCCTCCCTCCCTCCCTCCCTTCCCTTCCTTCCTCCTTTCCTCCCCCCTCCCCCCTTCCCCCCTCCCTCCCTTCCCCCCTCCCTCCCTTCCTCCCTTCCTTCCCTCCCTCCCTCCCCTCCCTCCCTCCCTTCCTTCCTTCCTTCTCAAACTCGCGGCCCACAGGCCGTATGCGGCCTGCCAAACAATTTTGTGCGGCCCACAGACTAATCCACGAAGTTCAAAATATTTTGGATAAAATTAAGTAAGCCTAGGGGCCTACTTGTATTTTTCATTTCTCTAGCATCCTAGCTAGATATTAGCTTAGTTAACAGCAGTTGTGATGCGAACTACAGTTTCTGGTCGTTTTGTGACACTGAGTAAACTGCATGTACGACTGTGCTTGTTGTACCGATTTTTTTGTTTTCAACTGCAGTGAGAAAAGTGTTGCGTAACAGTTGCCTTTTGTAGACCTAGTGCGGCCTGCCGAACGGCTGTGATCTTGCTCTGCAGCCCATATGCTGAGTTGAGTTTGAAACCCTCCCTTCCTTCCTTCTTTCCTTCCTTCCTTCCTTCCTTCCTTCCTTCCTTCCTTCCTTCCTTCCTTCCTTCCTTCCTTCCTCCCTCCCTCCCTCCCTCCCTCCCTCCCTCCCTCCCTCCCTCCCTCCTTCCTTTGCAGTGTTTTCTTACTCAGCTCAGATCTGGAATGAACCTGCTCGCTTTTTGTGCAAGATATTTGACCAAGAGACATGTGATATGTGGGAAAAGCTCTGCTGTAGAATTTTGAATGGAAAATCAGCAAACAAGATGTTTAATGTGTGGCAGTAGAGGCTTTCCCTTCTGAAGACAGAGCATGTCACATTTGACTTCCTCCTAAGGAAACAGTGTGCTTGCCGTAACATGGACTCCAGAACTCTAGTTCAACTCTACTGAAGCATACACAAAAAACCTGCGAGATAAAGTCCTCAAATTCAATACTAGCAAAGTATTCCTCTGTAGACCCTTGTTTGCTTGCTTTTTTCAAGTAACAAAAGCCCCTGAACATTCCTTTACAATTGGACTGGCAGGAAGCCTCGAGTTAAATTTATTGCTTAAATGCAAAAGCAACTTAGGTTTTTGATACAGATCTCTCCCTTTTAAACAGCTCTCACTCCCTCTGGTTGTTAATCTGTATTGTACCATCCTCATTTGTATTTTTGGCTTGTATATCATTTGATATATACAAAACCTTTGTTCTCAGATGGGACTGGGAGCTACAGAGAGGAGGAAGCGCTGGCCACGATGGCCCTTACCTTGTGAATTTCTCGGTGCACATGGATGGTGCTGTTTCCAACCTTGGTTTCTGTGTTGGTCTCATTGTGATAACTGGGAGGTAAGTTTGCCACGTTCACTTCTGATGATGTTTTAGCCGCAGCTTCTTCTGCTTCCATCTATTAAATCAATGAATGAACAACTGTTTTCTCTTGATACAAGTCAGAGTCCATTAAAAAAAAAAAAAAGAACCATGGAGATGTAAATACAGCATAGGGAATATAGTCAATAATATTGTAATAACTACATATGGTGCCAGATGGGTACTGGAAATACAGGGGAACACTCTGCAATGTATATGATCGTCTAACCACTGTGCTGTACACTTAAAACTAATACAAAATAATATTGAATGTAAACTGTAATTGAAAATAATTTTTAAAAAAAGAACCAGGGCTCTTTTTTTTCTTTGCAATTACAAATATTGGCAATAATGATAGGTAGCTTTAATTGCTCTCCCACTAGGACAAGACACTGTACTAAATGTTTTGCATATATTATATCCATAAATCTCACAACTTCCCTATGAGGTACGTGTTCATGTCCCTGTTTTATAAATGGGGCAGTTGAGGCTCAGGGAGACTAGATAATTTCCGAGACTCGATGAAGGGCAGAGTGGGGATTGGAGCATGTTCCCATTGGACAGTCTTGGCCCCTGTACAGATGTTGCTGGTGTCCTGCCCATCTCCCATCTTCCCTAACCTGGAAGTCACCTGAATTTCATTTCTTTAAGTGTTAATAACCAACGCTGTCTCTCTTTGAGGGTATCTCTGGTCGCCAAAGTGTGTTCAGTCTGCGCAGGCCCCAAGTGCTAGGGAGCTTACACCCCAGGAGCAATCCTCAACCAGTCAGGGACAGATTAGGGGGGGAAGTACTCCAGCTCCCTCCCCCACCATGGGACAGCCTCTTTCTGAGGACCCCTCGTGGCACTGAGCCTTAGTTGTTTCCCCGGAGCAGTAACTTGTTCATTAGTGCAGTCTTGATTGTTTTTCTTCTCTTCCATGTCGGTTTCTCACTTCCTCCTAGTGTTTCTGGGATCACTTCCAAAGTAAGTTATTTGCTCCCAAACCCCTGTTGCAAGGTGTGGTGGTGGTGGTGGTGGTGGTGGTAGAGGACCCAAACTAAGGCAGCTACTGGCCTTGGGCTACAGTTCTGTTTCCTTCCCCACTCCACCCCTTGGATATAAGAGGGCCCTTCATAGGGGGTCAGCTGATGCACATCTGCACCCAATTTCCCCCCCACCCCAGATTTATCACCCCACCCCAGCCCTGATGAGTGGGCAGCTGACAACATGACCCATTCAGAGCTGACTGGGCTCGGAGGGAGGCCACATCATGGAATAATTGAGCCAATCAGATACTCTCTAGGAATTAAAAGTGAGAGACACAAAGAGAAGTTCTGGCTGGTGGTTGGCAATTTTCCAACACTGCTGTCTTCGACTTTGGGCTATTTTCATTCCTATAAATGAATCCTCAAAAATCTTTCCCTTTAAAGAAAAACCACTGTCCTCTATCTCCTTAGGAACTAGATGAGACCTCTCTTCCGACCTCTCTTCCAACCAGACTTACTGGACTGGGATGGATATGGGAAAAGGATTTCTATGTCTCTAAAACACTGAACTAGAAGTGTAAAGAAATTCTATAGGCACAAAGGCTCGAACAATCAAATGAGGACTTGGTGGGTGACTGCTGTGTTTGCCTGAGACAACTGCTGAGTTGTTTAAAGTTGATCACTGGCTCCATCATCATCATCCACATTGACATCACAATAGCCTCCACGCTTGGGCATCAGCTGTGTGTGAGCCATTGCACCAGATATCTGCCACGCCTCCTTGAATATTCACAGTGATCCTGTGAAAAAGGGGTTTTTACCCTCATTTTTCAGATGAAGAAAACAAGGTTGAGAGAAGTTAATGTGTAGTAAGTGGCAAAGCTTGAATTGGAACTCAGGTCAGCCTGACTGCAAACTACGTACTTCCCCAGCACATGATTCTACCGGAGTGGCTTATGCTTTTACTGAGGAGATAGGAGAGCCCCACACAAACCAGTCTGAGCATAGATAACATGATGGTCTCTAGAAGCAAGTCAGGGGTTCAAAGAAGAGAGAAAAGAGGCTTTCTTTCAAAAACAGGAGGTGGTGGCCCTGGCCGGTTGGCTCAGCGGTAGAGCATCGGCCTGGCGTGCGGGGGACCCAGGTTCGATTCCCGGCCAGGGCACACAGGAGAAGCGCCCATTTGCTTCTCCACCCCCCCCCTCTCTGTCTCTCCCTTCCCCTCCCGCAGCCAAGGCTCCATTGGAGCAAAGATGGCCCGGGCGCTGGGGATGGCTCCTTGGCCTCTGCCCCAGGCCCTAGAGTGGCTCTGGTCGCGGCAGAGCGACGCCCCGGAGGGACAGAGCATTGCCCCCTGGTGGGCAGAGCCTCCGCCCCTGGTGGGCATGCCGGGTGGATCCCGGCCGGGTAGATCCCGGTCGGGTGCATACGGGAGTCTGTCTGACTGTCTCTCCCCATTTCCAGCTTCAGGGAAAACAAAAAAACAAAAAACAAACAAACAAACAAACAAAAAAACCAGAAGGTGGCATGACTGGGTTGGTCTCAAAAATAGGTGAGATTTAAACAGAGGGAACCTAAAGACGGCAAAGCTGTGGCAATCTGAGCAAGAACGGCGTGTGTTGAGGGCTAGACGGCAAAGCTGTGGCAATCTGAGCAAGAACGGCGTGTGTTGAGGGCTAGAGCAGAGGGTCCATGCTGGGCACAGGGTAAAACAGTAATGATGGAGTGGAGAAAGTTCAGCAGGTAGATCCAGGGAGCAGTTCTAAAGCAGAGAGCGTTATCCTGGTTTTTAACCAGGAGGGTACAGCAGTCATGCACCAAACTTTAAATGTATGGCTCCCTTATTAAACCTGCCACATTAGAACTTCTGAAGGTGGGACCGCAGATGTCTGAGGATGATTCTGAGGTACTTCCTTCCTCCCACTTGCTGCCAGGTAAGAACCTCTACTCCAGGCAATAATGGGGAGTTGTACCAAGTTCTAAAGACTAGTCGGGAAATCACATACAGCCCAGAAAAGGAAGAGAAGAACCAGGCAGAGGACTGGCTAGAACCAGGTCTGGGGTAGAAAGTTATATCCGAAGAGGGGAATTTTAGGTGGTGAAAGTTTGAAATGTGTCTAGAAGGACTAAGTCACTGAGAGCTGGCCCAGCCTCTTCAGAGGGGAGTACAGTAGAAAGCGCCAGGCTTCTGGAGTCAGGCAAGGTGGAGCCAAGTCCCAGTTTGGCCCCAGAGCAGCTGAGTGACTTTGTACAAGATAACAAAAGCCTCCTAAACCTCAGCTTTCTTTCTCGTAAAATGGGGAGATGATCCAGCTTGGCTGCGCAGATGTGAGAACTAGGATCACAAAATCCAAGTGCTCGGTACAGCATTGTACCATCAAGCAAAGGTGTAACAGATAGCTACTTTCACAGCATTGTCCTTCAAAGAAGCAGTTTTGGCAGCTTGTTTGCCAGAGAATGTTTAGGTAGACGTGGAAAGAGCAGGTATCTGTCACACATTTGAAGAGTTTGCTCGCAGATGGAGAAAAAAAATGGAATGGAGTTAAGTTAGGAAACAGGACGGGCAAGAAAAGAACTTCATATATATACATATATATGCTTGTAAGTGAGAGAGCCTGGGATGATTAGTGGTGGGAAAGACAGAGCTGGAAAAGGCTAGGAGACTGCAGCTGTGGCAGAGGCGACTGTCCAGAAGGAGACGAGAGTGTTCTAATGCTTTTAAAATTCCCATGGGAATCTGAATCCTCCAGTTTGGCTTTCAAATAATTGACAAGTTCCCAAACCTAGAGTTTGCTTTGGGCTGAGCAGATAGTCTTTTCATAAAACCTCCCTCTCAACCAGTGGTTATTCAACAGAATGAGCTAACAGTTCTTTTATGGTGGCCATGAACTAGAAGTACAGTTTACAATGGAAATTTCAACCACAACTATTACTGCCACTAGCAAGAAAAACTTCAGCCTGAAGCCATAGGACTTGTTTCATAGAGGAGGAATGTGAATGTTATTTAATATGGCATGTATGGTTGGTTGAATCTGTGTGTCTGTTACAGGGGTACAGTAAGAAAAACTGGAGAGATGAATCCAGGCTTGGTATTGGGGTTTTTCCTAGGAACATTCTAAAACATGCCAGTTGCAGATGAGGCAATGAGTGTATGGGTGGTGGTGGTGGGAGGGACTGAAGTGGTTTTATCCCCAAAGTACATTTTACAAAGAATAATAAGACAGGAAAACAGGAACAGCCTGGATTGAACTATCGGAAGATTTGACTCCCCCAATAATGAATCTATGAATAGAGTTAACTTCATCTTTCCCCTTTGGAGAAATCAACAGCTGGACTCAGCTGGAATATTTAAAATGTCAGAAAGTTACTTGGTAAGTTCATGATTCAACTATATAAACAATTAATCCATCTGGCCCAGTCCTTTTTGGTTCTTACCCAGGACAACAAGTAAACAGCAACTGTTCTGTGTTTATGAGCTTCTGACAGTCTCTTAAAAAAACAACATCAATAGTCACAGTCTATCAAGAATCTATTATATGTTGGACACGGGTGATTCTTTGTTATTATTCATACTAGTACCATTAATATGATGATAATAGCCATTATTTATTGATAACAAACAATCTCTGTTAAATCTTACAACAACCTCATCAAGAGCTCTTATATTATCCCAATTATACTTAACCCCATCTTAGATGGTCAGATAACTTGCTTTACTTGCACATTCTCATTTAATTCTCTCCTTTACCCTAAGGGGTGGGCACTTTCTCCATCCCAGAGCCTGGATGCCGGCCTCTAGTAAGTGACAGAGCTGGGATCTAAGAAAGGTTGGTCCCCACGGCCTGTTCTCCTGCCACCCAGGTATTCAGCTTCTCTCTCAACCTGCCCCACTGCTAGTGAGGACACTCTGGAAAACAACCATTGAGTAGGCTATCAGTGGCAGTCAGTGTCTTTCCTTGGTGGCACACTTCAGTTTGCCCATCAGCACAAGTCAAGCAGAGCCATATCTAGAGGGAGGAAGACTGGGGCCCAGGCAGAGCTAAAGTAGACAATGCATTACAGTGGCCCCTAAACTGCCCTGATCAATGAAGAGTGATGGTAACCAGGAGTTACCATGAGAGGACCATGCTGGCTGGATAAGTCCACATGGAAAAAATATGGTGGTGACCTAGTCAGTTTCACTGAGAATCTACATGCAGGGGGAAAGTCCTGGAATACAAAAGGATCACAAGCCCAATTTAATTTGAAGGTGCAAAATTAAAAAACAGGGGGGCCTATCTGACCCCCCCCCCTACTCTTTTTCATTGTTCCATGCCATGATACTCATGCTTTCCCACAGGAAACAAAGTCCACAAGTTTTGGAATGTGGCCCATGCAGTGAATGTTCAGGTACAGCTAGCTGCTCGTGCAACTGCCTCCATATCCAGTGTCCCCTTCACTGAAAACTCTAGGTTGACTATTATGGAAGGAAGGGGATATATCCCCAAACTACAACAGGGGTGAGGGGAGAAAACAACTTCTCCTGGTAGACCAGAGTTAACACTGGATTTGCCCAAATAGATGTGAAGACACCTGACACATCACCCTAGATGTCTGGTCTCTTGCTAACTCCTTCTCTTCAAAGACAGGCTGCAGCCAGAGCTGGGCCCAACAGTGACTATGCCCTAGAGCTGGGCCGGCTGCAAGTGCCTCTGGCCTGCCAGCCCAGGCAGTGCTGTGCACCTGCCAAAAAGGATGCCTCCATAGTGTTTGGACCTGGGAGGTAATGGAAGGAAGAAGCCAAACAAAGTTTTGCCTAGGTACCTGATATTTGATATCAACAGCTGGTATACTGGCCCTGGCCAGTGGCTCAGTGGCTAGAGCATCAACCTGGCGACATCCTGGGTTCGATTCCTGGCCAGGGCACACAAGAGAAGGGACCATCTGCTTCTCTCCCTCTCCCCCTTTTCTCTCTCTTCCTATCCTACAGCCAGTGGCTTGATTGGTTTGAGTGTCAGCCCTGGGTACTGAGGATAGCTCAGTTGATCCCAGGATATCAGCCTCAGAAGTTGATTCGAGCAATATCCCAGACAGGGATTGCTGGGTGGATCCCAGGAGGGGCACATGTGGGAATCTGTCTCACTATTTCCCCTCCTCTCGCTTAAAAAAAAAAACAACCACCAGAAACAGGTGCTATATATTATATGCCAAGTGCCCCCACATATGGCATTTAATTCCCACAGGAAACTGAGGAGTGAGATGTTAAGGGATTTTGTCCATTGTCACGGTGCTAGTGGTAACAGAGGGCCTTGAGCCCAGGACTGATTTCAAAGCAATCATGGAGTGAAGGTGGGGTTTCTTTGCCACATTACCCCTCATCCTCCCACCCACCACCCTTTGATGATTTACACTGCAGGGCTCAGGATTCTAATGTTCCTTCTCTAACCCACATGGCATTGGGGAAAGCCCAGAGAAATGACTAGCAAAGCTCAGAGTTCTTGGTCCCTAGGTGATATCCTGTGTCTTGGGAAGATGGCACATGCTCAAAGCCCAATGGACAAGCTAGAACTTGACACACCTGGGGCTTCCTCAGACTTTCTGCAAAACGCAATGTTGTAATACCAGGAGCCTTGCAAACATCCGCTTACAGCAGTGGGAACCCAACTGTACACCTGAAGAAAATTGGGTAATGGCGGGCAGGCTGCAGACAGGTGGTGACCAGGGCTGGCTGCCCGTGAGTGGGTCCAGCTGGAGGCTTTCGGTGGACAGCCTCAGATCCAGATCTGCTGGCAGGAAGTCAGGCAAGGTGGGAGTTGGGATCACCCCGAGCTGTCCCTAGATCACTTGAAATTTGCTGCTGGCCCTACCAAGCCCCTTGGCGGCACCGAGGACCCTGGCTATCACTAGGAGCACTGTTTCCTCCGGCCACCCAGTCTCCCCCAGCCCGAGCCTTGCGCTTCCTAGAGCCTTCAGGGCGCACCCACCTCCTCTACGGCGCTGCGCAGTTTGTGCTGCGTGTCCTCCATCAGTTCCTCCACCTCACGGAACATCTCGTTTAGGGTGGCCTCCTCCTGCGGGTAGCTGAGAGCCGGGCCGGGCTCGATGGGAGCCGAAGTCGCTGTCGGAGCCGGGACGGGAGTCGTGGGGACCGCCGCCGCCAGCAGCAGGCACAGCAGGGTGCCCTGGAGCCGCCGCATCTCCGCTCTGCGCCCAACGCCGCTGCCTCCGCCTGTGTCCCGGAAAGCAGTCAGAGTGGGCCGACCACCCCCTCGCCAACCTCGCCGCGCCGCCCCGCCCCGCCGCCTGGGATACTCCGAGTCCCGGCCCGCCCCCGGCGCTCCTCTTCCCCGCACCCACCTCCGGACGGAACGATACCGAGTCCCCTCAGGACGTAGCTCCTTCGGACCAAGAAGCAAGCCCTGGATCCAGCCCCGCACCGCCACGCTCTGATCCCCGTGGTACCCCTGCCCTCATCCTCATGCACAGGCTGAGTTCTGTCCCCGCCCCTAGAGATGGGCCCGTCCCCGGAGCAACGGAGCCCGGGTCCCCTGTGCTAATAGCCCCCAGCTCGCCCCACCTCCTGGGTTCAACGGTTTCGAGCCCTGCCCCTCTCCTCGACCAGGGCAGAGCGCAGCTCTAGTGCCACGATCCCACTCCCACCGCAACCTTACCCCAGCCCCATCTGGGTGGTCAAAACGCAGGTCAGCACACTCCCCTCCGGGGGGAACCTGAGCCGAGCTCCGGGCCCTTGACCCACCCAGGCGAGACCAAGCAGAGCCATCCCCCGTCCCTGCCACCGCCCCTCACCCACCGGAATGGACAGAGCTGTGCTCGGGGTTGGACCTGCCGGGCTTCGCGGGGAGGCCTCCGCGGTTCTGCTGGAGCTGGAGCGGCGCGGCGGGCGGGCCGCGGTGCAGGAGCGCGGTGGGGATGCCGCAGCGCTGGTACCCGAGCGAGCACGGTGCGCGCCCCGCCCGCGGGCGGGCCAGGCCCCAGCCCCGCCGAAGGGGCCGCGCCTAGCACGCAGCCATTGGCCAGCCCCGGCGCCCGCACCTCACGCCCCAGGCCTGCCTCCTCTGCCTTCGTGATACACTCTAAGGAAGATGCCTCCTATCCTGAATCCCCGTGGCTCCACGGGGTCCACTGTCATCTATGGCTTGGATTCTTGCAACAGCGTACGGAAGGGGAACAGGGAGGGGGTGTTCCTGCGTCCCGCCTGGCCCTCTCCAAGCCACCCTCCACTCAGCGTGTAGCCCTACAGGACGAAATCCCAGCCCCTCAGTCTGGCGTCAAGGCCCGTCAAAAGCTGACCTTTATCTGTCTGCCATGGTTGACAGCGTACTCCAGCCAAGAAAACCCACTAGTAGCTCCCGGAATAGGGCAGGAGAATGTCAGCCAGCCTGTCGAGGGCGGCATAGCCGGGCTGCCTGGGTGAGTCCTAGCTCTGCTCTTTAGGACCTCATCTGTTCCTCCAAGTTACCAGATCTGTCTGAGCTCCAGGGAGCCCAAATGTAAAATGGAGGCTAGAGTGGTAAGGGGACCTCATAGTTAACAAGCAGAACGTGTGTGGGAAGTGTGCGGCACGCGTGGGTTATAAGTGTTAACTTCATAATGGGAACAGAACTGTCTTAATCACAGCAGTCTCTCCATCACCTAGAATAGGTGGCTCTATTTTATTTTTTGAAAAAACGATTTTAAAACTATGTGAGTATCTGGAACAGGGATTACTCATATATATTTTATTGAATAAATATGTGTTTTATATGCCAAACCTCCTTCTATTTCTTTCTATTACCCTTTTGGTCAGGACAGTGCCCCAGCACCTTGTGCTTCCCCATTGCGGCCCTGATTTACATGGTCTATCTGGTGGCCCATTTCCCCCAGAGACCAGGAGCTCCTGGGAGGCAGGGACTGACTTGCTCACTTTTGTGTTGCCAGGGCTGGAGCCATAATACACACTTGGTCCCTGAGAAACAGATGGACTGGTCATTATAACAATAGCTATTGCTATATCAATATAGCAACACCATTACTGAGCACTCACCATGTGCCAGAAACAGGTATAACTCATTTAGTTCTTAACCTCTGAGGCTGGTACTACTACTTCTATTCCCGTTTTGCAAATAAGGACGCTTTCCGAAGTCACAGCTAGTAAGTGGTTGAACTGGCATTCGAACCTAGGACTCTGGCTCCAGAGTCTTCACCCTTCACAAACTCCTCTGCTATAAGCCTAGCTGGGAGGAACTGCATATAAAGATGTTGACTGCAACTCTGTGCATAAATAGCAAAAATGTGAAAACCACTTATTAGTGTTTTTCAGGAGGAAAATGGGTAAACTGGGATTCCTACAAACAATGGAATACAGCAATTACAGTAATGAACAATATTTCTAGGCAGCAACATGGGAAAATCTCAAAGAACCATAATGTGGGATGGAAAAGGAAATTTGCATAATGATATGTACAGAAATTACTTGTGCATATTTTTAAAACACAGAACAGCAGCACATATTGTTTATGGATGCTACAAATGTAGTGAAGATTACAGAAACGGGCAGGCTGCTCTGAAGTGGAAAGCAAAGAAAGAGATGAGGACCATCTTCAGTTGTATTCATAACATTTTATTTCTCTTTAAGAGAAAGTGTGGAGCTCTGACGCAAAAGTGTCCAAATATTCACATCTATTTAATCATCATAGTTGATTAATTGCATGTGGGTTTATGGGTGTGTCTGTTGTATTATTTCTGGTGTATTTAAAACAGTCTGTAAATACACTGAAACAAACAACAAAAAGCGAAAGGCAAGTTTCCCTCTCCCCACTCATAAAACAAGACAAAACCTCTTATGGCCAAACAGATTTTTTTTTTTTATGTCTGTTCTCGACAGACAGAAATACTCACCTCCCAGAGGCCCAGCAGTGGCCCCATTACTGTGAGGTGAGAGGCAGGAGTGGAAGGGTCCACACAAGGCCCAGGTGGAGGGGCATTTCTTTTCATAAAAGGCCCTCTGTCTGTTTGAATGGTGGATGGGAGTACCAGGCAGCTAGAGACGATTAATGGCTCAGGGCAGCAGATAAGGCTTATCTGTTCCCTCCCCAGGGAAGGGAGCAGTACACAAACAAGAAAACCTCAGCTACCCACAACTTACAGGCACTTAGTCAGCATAGGTGACTACTGTGCATGGATTTTTTAAACATTTTAATCATTCACAATAATTAATTGGATCAGTGGAGGGTTGATTACACATTTCTCTCTTTTTCTTTCCCTTCCATCTTCAATAGATTGGACTAAACATAACATGGGAAAAAATGTTGATTTGGGAAAAGTCAACTCAGAGATAACTCTGCTGCATGCCTATTTATTTAGTATCTGTTTTTCCTGCCAGAATGCAAGCCATGTGAGATTGCACGGGGAGGGGGGTGGGGGGGTGGGGGGTGGGTGCTTGCTGCCGCAGCCACAGCCAGTCCAACCAGGGCCTGCAGAAAGGAAGCATTCAATAAGGAGATGCCAAATGAATGAGAGGCCTGCTAGGGGCAGGGATCCTGGCCCGCAGGAATCTACGGTATATGAAAAAAGTAGACAAGTAAGCAGAAGATGCCAGGGACAGTAAGATGAAGGAAAAGACAGAGAGAAACTGGTGCTAAAGGAAAGAAGGGTGAAGAAGTACAAATTGCCAGTTATAAAAATAGTTACAAGAATATCAAGTACAGCATAGGGAATAGAGTAAATAATATTGTAAAAGTTATGTATGGTGTCAGGCGAGTACTAGACTTACTGGGGTGATTATTTCATAAGGTATACGGATGTCTAATCACTACGTTGTACACCTGAAACTAATATAATATTATATGTCAACTGTACATGAAAAAATAAATTTAGTGCCCTGGCCAGTGGCACAGTGGATAGAGTGTCATGTCAGAGCACCAAGGTAGCTGGTTCAATCCTGAGAGAGCTGATTCAAGCCCTGGTCCAATGAACTCTGCTGGGAGTGTGGGATCATGTAGGATCCGCAGGGATGACCTACCTCTCAATCTACATCTACTTTGATTGGACTAGATATTGGATTCTTTCTTGACCCATCAGATTCTTTTTGGACTTTGAGACTAGTGACACCAAAAGTGAATGTGGAGAGATAAGTCAGAGAGGGAGGGAATGAGGGGGAGTGACATTTAAGGACTGAAACTCCATGTGCCTGAGGGAGAGTGATAGGGAGGAAGAGAGTAGCTGCTTCGTTGCATGATGTCATTCTGGTTCTTGTGAATCTGAGACCCAGCTGCACCATCTGTCCAGACTCTGGGAGATGTTTTTGGATTCTTCCCTTTGTGTTTGAGCTAGGTTTAGTAACTTTGTTCCTGGCTACCCAACTGTCTGGGGTGGGGCTGCCCAGAGCTTACCCAGGCAGTCCTTGCCAGGAAGGTTTGCATTACAGAAGATTACTACCTCCCTCTGAGACCCATGGATTAGAAACAGAGGGCTGCCAGGTCTTGTGGACAGGAGAAATGCCAGGCAAGGCCCTCCTTCCCTTGGTTAGGGGACCCCTGACCCACAGTGCCAGCCACTAATTTCACTGAGCCTGCCTAGGTCTTGCCTGGAACTTGTAATTGTTCTGATGAAACTGGTGCCAAGATTTTTCTGAATGGAAACTCCATCTGGCTTTGGAAAGAGTGTTCACGTGGATTCAGGGTTTCCATGAGTAACAGCCACTGAATATCCAAAACATACATTTCCTTTGCCAAGTTTCCGTGGGTGAGTGGATAAAAGCGACCCAGAGGACCATATTCCTGACCATCCCCCTTGGAATGCAGCACAGGAGGGATGAGCCCTGATCCTGGCTGTCTTGGGGGTTTTGTTGTTGTTGTTTTTAGCAGGTGGATTCATGCTCTGTACTGTATATTCCTGCATGCATGTCTGAAGTGGAGAAGGATGACTAAGGAGCAAGAGAATTTTGGTGGAATCAGTGCCCAAAGAAGAAAAGCAAAGAATTGATATTGTTAGGCAAACTATGGAGGAAGAATGTCTAGAAATTGTTTCTACCCAATTCTCTCCATTGCTTGGGGGACAGACAGGTATGTTTTTCTCCTCCCTGGAGCAATTTTCAATGGTGAGTACATAACAGAATCATCTGTGAAGCTTGCTAAACAATGCAGATGCCTGGGTATTTTGGGGACATGCTGACTCACTAAGTATGAGGTGGGGCCCCTCAAGCTATATGTTGGAATGGTCCCTGATAAACATTTTGTTATCATCAGGCCTCAACAAAAAGCTCCCCTCGCCTGACCTGTGGTGACGCAGTGGATAAAGCGTCGACCTGGAAAGGCTGGGGTCGCTGGTTCAAAATCCTGGGCTTGCCTGGTCAAGGCACATATGGGAGTTGATGCTTCCAGCTCCTCCCCCTTCTCTCTCTCTCTGTCTCTCTCTCCTCTCTCTCTCTCTCTTCTCTAAAAAAAAAAACAAAACCCCAATAAATAAATAAATAAATAAATAAATCTCCCCTCCCTCCATCAGCCTTTCCTTCCACCTGTGGAGCAGTGTGGTCAGGCCAGCAGGGCTTGTTTTCCCACAGATGTGGTTGGAAGCTGCTGGAGCAGTGGAAAGGGGGCTGGGCTTGGAGCTAGATAGTCCTGAGTTCAGGTGGCTCTGATCCTAACTACCATAACCTGAATATCCCAGGGTTCTCTAGATCAGTGGTCCCCAAACTTTTTTGGGCTACGAACCGGTTTAATGTCAGAAAATATTTTCACGGACCAGCCTTTAGGGTGGGACGGATAAATGTATCACGTGACCAAGACAAGTCTCAAGAGTGAGTCTTAGACGGATGTAACAGAGGGAATCTGGTCATTTTTTCAAAATAAAACATCGCTGGGCTTGCCTGGTCAAGGCACATATGGGAGTTGATGTTTCCAGCTCCTCCCCCCTTCTCTCTCTGTCTCTCTCTTTCCTCTCTCTCCCTCTCTGTCTCTCTCTCCCTCTCTCTCTCCTCTCTAAAAATGAATAAATATAATTTTAAAATAATTAAAAAAATAAAACATCGTTCAGACTTAAATATAAATAAAATGGAAATAACGTAAGTTATTTATTCTTTCTCTGCAGTAAGAAAGAATGAGCTACTTATTCAAATGACAGCAGAGATGCATCTCAAATGCACTATTCTAAATAAAGGAAGCCAGACTAAGAAGACTATATACTGATTCCATTTATAGGAAATTCTAGAAAAGGCAAAACTGTAGGGACTGCAAACAGATCATTGGTTGCTAGAGGCTGGGATTGGGGGAAGGGGGTTGACTGTAAAGGTGTACAGGAACATTTGGGAGATTCTATACCTTAACTGCAGTGGTAGGTAGAAGAGGTAATATACATTTGTTAAAACTTGCAGAAATGGGCCCTGGCCGGTTGGCTCAGTGTTGGAGCGTCGGCCTGGCGTGCAGGAGTCCCGGGTTCGATTCCTGGCCAGGGCACACAGGAGAGGCGCCCATCTGCTTCTCCACCCCTCCCCCTCTCCTTCCTCTCTGTCTCTCTTTTCCCCTCCCTCAGCTGAGGCTCCATTGGAGCAAAGTTGGCCCGGGCGCTGGGGATGGCTCCATGGCCTCTGCCTCAGGCGCTAAAGTGGCTCTGGTCACAACAGAGCAACACCCCAGATGGGCAGAGCATTGCCCCCTGGTAGGTGTGCCGGGTGGATCCCGGTTGGGCGCATGCAGGAGTCTGTCTGACTGCCTCCCCATTTCCAGCTTCAGAAAAATACAAAAAACCAAAACAAACAAACAAAAAAACTTGCAGAAATGTACACTAAAAAACTAAATTTAATGTACATAAGTAATTTACACCCAAATCCAAAGACAATGGGATAAAAAAAGAGGCAACATAGTTTGCCCAAGGTCAGAGCCAGGGATTCCTGTAGGTGTGTTGAACTTCTCGATCCAGACTTTGAATTGTTCTGCAATATGGCTGCTCACCACCTCACAAAGCCCCACAGGTGAAGGGGGCATTTCTCAGGTAGCAGGTTGCTGTCTGTGGTCAGGGATGTCAGACAAAGAAGCCAGTGCTAAGGACACCATGGTGTGGAGAAAAGAACTGTATTGTAGTCATGGTTTTGCTACCTTCCAGATGTCTTGGATAAGCTAATTTATATCTTTAAACCCTAGTTTATCATTTGAAAAATTTTTTTTTTTTGTATTTTTCTGAAGTTGGAAACGGGGAGGCAGTCAGACAGACTCCTGCATGCGCCCGACCAGATCCACCTGGCATGCCCACCAGGGGGCGATGCTCTGCCCATCTGGGGCATCGCTCTGCCACAATCAGAGCCATTCTAGCGCCTGAGGCAGAGGCCATGGAGCCAGCCTCAGCACCCGGGCCAACTTTGCTCCAATGGAGCCTTGGCTGCAGGAGGGGAAAAGAGAGACAGAGAGGAAGGAGAGGGGGAGGGGTGGAGAAGCAGATGGGCGCTTCTCTTGTGTGCCCTGGCCTGGAATCAAACCCGGGACTCCTGCACTCCAGGCCGACACTCTACCACTGAGCTAACTGGCCAGGGCCGAAAAATAATTTCTCCTTTATTAAAAGAGAGAAATAAAAGCCAATTTTAAGAAACAAAGTCTTCAGCCTGACTTGTGATAGCATAGTAGATGGAGCATCGACCTGGAATGCTGGGGCTGCTGGAACAAAATCCTGGGCTTGCTGGGTCCAGGCACAGATGAGAAGCAGCTACTAGAGGTTGATGCTTCCCGCTGATCTTTCCCTCACTTTCTCTCTCTCTCTCTCAAATCAATAAATAAAATAGCCTGGCCTGTGGGGCCCAGTGGATAAAGCGCTGACCTGGAATACTAAGGTCGCTGGTTCGAAACCCTGGGTGTGCCTGGTCAAGGCACATATGGGAGTTGATGCTTCCTGATTCCCCCTCTCTCTTTCTCTCTCTCCTCTCTCTCTAAAAATAATACATAAAATATAAAAAAAAACCACATTAAAGAAAAGAAAAAAACAAATTTTTATTGTCACGTACCATTGTCATTGTCAAGGTCGGGGCCCTGGAGCAGCCCCAGCCCTGCTTTACTCTCCAGCCAGGTGACTGGGACAAGTCTCTCCACTTCTCTGAGCCCCACTTCCTTCATGTATAAAAGAAGGACAAGAACTGCCTCTTCCTCATGGGACTTTTGTGAGTGTTACAAGAAAGATTTCATTAAGCCCCTCAGTAAGGTGCCTGGCCTGTGAGTGTTAGCTAATAAGAGATTATCATCCTCAGCATCATTACCAGGCCTGGCCGACAAAGCTCTTGCAAAGTGAGCAGAAAACAGAGCTCCCTTTGTATCCGTGTGCTCAGCTGGAGCTCCAGGGAAAGCGTAGTGAGAACAGTGTCCCCGGTAATTCGGCTCAGACCACGGAGCGTTATGGAGGAAGGGTTACAGAGCGTCTTGGAGCAGACAGCTCTTTTCTGCTTACGCAGGCAAACCTTTTATCTGTTTTGGCGCGCAGCGTCGCCAAGATGGCTGGGTCAGAAGAAGTTCACATAATAAACACGCTCCTGTCCAACGCACTTGGGTTCCATTGCTGAGGCTCTCACATTTTAGGCTTCTTTCCTTTTATCTCTCAGGGCCTGCACATTCCTTTCTGCAACATGATTTCCATCCAGCCCTCTGATGAACTGTGGGCGAGATTCAAAAGAAAGCCTTGCTCAAAGCCCCACTGATAACGCGGGAAAGACTTCTAGGATTGAAGTGATTTGGATAGGAACTGCTAAAACTGTGTCTTATCTTTATTCCTCTGGCGGTGCCTTCTTGATCTGAAGCAGCCACTTGGTGTGGGTCTGCTTAGTATCTTTGTAAGACGATAGTCCTTTGCTAGTTTGATTATGCTGCTTTGAAAAATTCACCCTGAGGCTGGTCCTGAGGCTGGCCAACACTGACAGACAGCGTGACCAGTGCCCATTGTCTTTTCAACCAGGGGCTCTCAAACATTAGCCAGTATTAGAATCGCCTCAGGACAGGGGGTGCAGGTGTTAAACACAGGCTCCTAGGCTTTGCATCTCTGACAATTTCCTAGAGGAAAAAAATTTCCTAGGTGATGCCAATACTATCTGTTCAGAAACCAAATCTTTAAAACTTCTCTTCTTTTCTTTTTCATTTAGAAATTAAATTTAATGAGGTGACATTGGCCCCCAGAGCACATAGGTTTCAGGTAAACATCTCTATAGCATTTGAATTGTTCATTGCATTGTGTGCCCACCACCCAAATTCAAATCATTGTTTGTCCACTGTATATTTGGCCCTCTTTACTTTCCTTCTCCCCCTCCATCTGATAACCACTTCACTTTTTTCTATGTCCAGTTTTATATTCCACCTATGTGTAAAATCATATACTTCTTAGCTTTTTCTGACTTACTTATTTCACTTAGCATAATATTCTCAAGGCCCATTTATGTTGTCATAAATGGCAATATATCATCATTTCTTATGGCTAAGGGGTATTCCATTATATATATATATATATATATATATATATATATATATATATATATATATATATATATCTCACATCTTCTTTATCCAATCTTCTACCGAGGGACACTTTGGTTATTTTTATGTTTTGGCCACCATAAATAATGCTGTGGTGGACATAGGGTGCATATGTCTCTGCATACAAATGTTTTTGAGTTTTTTGGGTAGATACCTTGTAGAGGGATTGCTGGGTCATAAAGTAGCTCTATTCTTAGTTTTTTGAGGAACTGCCATATTGACGTCCATAGTGATTGTACTAGTTTATATTCCCACCAGCAGTGAATGAGGGTTCCTTTTTCTCCACAGCCTCTCCAACACTTGTTATTACCTGTCTTGTTGATAACAGCCAATCTAACAGGTGTGAAGTAGTATCTCATTGTAGTTTTGATTTACATTTCCCTAATAGCTAGTGAAGGTGAGTTTTTTCCTATATCTACTTGTTGTTTGTATGCCGTCATGTGAGAAGTGTCTATTCAGGTTCTCTCTCCATCCTTTAATTGGATTGTTTGCTTGTTAGTTGTTGAGCTTTGTGAGTTCTTCACATATTTTGGATATTAACCTCTTGTTGGAGCTGTTGTTTGTGAATATCAACTCCCATTTGGGTGGCTTCCTTTTTGTTTTGTTGTCAGTTTGTTTTGCTCTGCAGAAGCTTTTTAGATTGATATAGTCCCATTCATTTATTTTTGTCTTTACTTAACTTGCCTTTGGGATCAAATTTATAAAATGTTCTCTATGACCAAGGTCCATGAGTTTAGTACCTATGTTTTCTTCTATGTTATTTGTTTTTCAAATCTTATATTTAGGTCTTTGATCCATTTTGAATTAATTTTTGTGCGTGGGGACAAACTGTAGTCAAGTTTCATTCTTTTGCATGTGGCTTTACAATTTTCCCAGCACCATTTATTGAAGAAGCTTTCTTTCCTCCATTGTGTGTTTTTGGCTCCTTTGTCAAAGATTATTTGCCCATGTGTGGTTTTATTTCTGGGTTCTCAATTCTGTTTCATTGGTATATATTGATATATATCTGTTTTTCTGCCAATACCATGCTGTTTTGATTATCATGGCTCTGTAATATAATTTGAAGTCAGTCAGTGTGATACCTCCATCTTCAAAGAACCTCTATTATTGATAATTGAGGAAGACACCAAACTTCACCAGTGATCAGAAGGTGCTGATGGAGTTGCTGATAGCATCCCAGCCCAAGTGAAAGAGATTAAGACTATGGATAAAATTGAGAGGAAAATTGAAATGTTTTCCAAATTTTATGCTAGCAGTTACCATCAAACATTTCCAATTGGGTTTAAATGATAGAACCAAGAGTCTTTTGTCTTATGAGTGCTTATGCACTTCATACTCCATTGCTACTTCAGCCCAAGGTTGCTGGCTTGAGTCCAAGGTTGCTGGCTTAAGCAAGGGATCACTGGCTTGGCTGAAACCCCATGGTCAAGGCACATATGAGAAAGCAATTAATGAACAACTATGGTGCCACAATGAAGAATTGGTGCTTCTCATCTCTCTCCCTTCCTGTCTGTCTGTCCCTATCTGTCCCTCTCACTAAAAAAAAGGAAGAAAGAAAAGAAAAGGAGAAATAAAAAAAACAAAATAAATTTTAAAATAAAATAAAAATAAAAGAGAAAACCGCAAAAGAAGAACAAAAACAATAATAAGCAAAACAACAACAAAAAAGAACCAAAAAAAGAATGCAAATGAAAAAAAAAGAGGCTTTGCTATCATTTTCCAGTAGGTGTCGCTGTCTTACAAGTTTTAGCTCTGTGAAATCCCCAGGCTGACCTCCACTGAGAAGCCACTGACTGATGATGGAGGCAGGCTACAGTCACAATGATGGTGGGGCATGCTGTGAGATTTACAGCTTTAGCAATGGCAATATCAGGCCTGGCCTTTGGGTACTCCTCCCTGTGCCTCAACAGACCAGAGGACTAGACACAGAGCAACTCCATTCTTCAGGGCAAGAGCGGTCCTGTAGAGCTAGCTGTGGGGTCTGTCTCTGCCATTCTTTGTACCCATGAGGGGAGGGAGACGGGATCTAGAAGGCTGGGATCTGCACTTTGTATTTTTGTGTCTCTGTCTGAGTGCCAGCTGGCAGACCATGGGAACACTAGCTGTGACCCCATGTTTTGCCACTTTGCTTCAGTATCTCTCCAAATTCCCTCAAACCTTTCTGCTCCTCCCAGCAGAAGACCCAGTCACTCCAAGTTTCTCTCTTCTCCAAAGCTGACCACCACAAGTGAGTCTTATCTTCCATCCCTCCTCCCACCCGCTTTTTTTTACCCTTCCCACCTTTAGTTGATTTGGTGCACAGCTCTTTTCAGGCAAGACTGCGAGCCCAACTGGGTTTCTTCATTGAGTTATAGCTGTTCGACTTGTTGAAATTTCAAGAGGAGAGATCAAGGGTGTCTCTCATGCCACCATTACTCTAATCCAAATATAATTTTTCTAATAGTGAAATTTAAATTTAAAAACACAGGTAAGCCTGACCAGGTGGTGGCGCAGTGGATAGAGCGTCAGACTGGGATGCGGAAGGACCCAGGTTCGAGACCCCGAGGTCACCAGCTTGAGCGCAGGCTCATCTGGCTTGAGCAAAGAGCTCACCAGCTTGGACCCAAGGTCGCTGGCTCCAGCAGGGGGTTACTCGGTCTGCTGAAGGTCCGCGGTCAAGGCACATGTGAGAAAGCAATTAATGAACAACTAAGAAGTCGCAACGCGCAACGAGAAACTGATGATTGATGCTTCTCATCTCTCTCTGTTCCTGTCTGTCTGTCCCTGTCTATCTCTGCCTCTGTAAAAAAAAAAAACAAAAAAAAAAAACACAAAAAAACAACACAGGTAAATAAAATTTAATAATGTTGGCCCTGGCTGGTTGGCTCAGCGGTAGAGCATTGGCCCTCCGTGTGGAGGTTCCAGGTTCTATTCCCAGTCAGGGCACATAGGAGAGGTGACCCTCTGCTTCACCATCCCCCCCCCCCTCTTCTTCCCTCTCCTGTAGCTATGGCTTGAATTGTTTGAGCAAGTTGGCCTGGGGCACTGAGGATGACACCATGGCCCCTCCTCAGGAGCTAAAATGACTCAGTTGCTGAGCAATGGAGCAGCAGCCCCAGATGGGCAGAGCATCACCAGGTAGGGGGCTTGCTGGGTGGATCCCAGTTGAAGCACATGCAGGAGTCCATCTCTCTGCCTCCTTGCCTGTCACTTAATATTTTTTTTGTGTGTGTGGCAGAGACAAAGAGAGTCAGAGAGAGGGACAGATAGGGACAGACAGACAGGAAGGGAGAAAAATGAGAAACATCAATTCTTTGTTGTGGTTCCTTAGTTGTTCATTGATTGATTTCTCATATGTGCCTTGACTGGGGGGCTACAGCAGACCGAGTAACCCCTTGCTCAAGCCAATGACCTTGGGCTCAAGCTGGTGAGCTTTGCTCAAACCAGATGAACCCGTGCTCAAGCTGGCGACCTCGGGGTTTTGAACCTGGTCCTCTGCATCCCAGTCCGACACTTTATCCACTGTACCACTGCCTGGTCAGGCAAAATATTTTTTTAAAATAATGTAGCTTATTTAACCTAATGAACCCAAAATACTATTATTGTAATATACAATCAATATGGGATAGACAAAAGTAGGTTTACGGTTGTTCATATGGAAGACAATACAATAATTAATAAATATATAATAACACAAGAAAAACTATTTCTCATACAACTATAAACCTACTTTTGTCTACACCTGTATAAAACTCATTAATGTGATATTTAATATTCTTTTTTTCATACTATGTCTTCAAAATCTGATGTGTGTTTTGTGCTTTCAGCACATCTCAGTTTGAACTGATATTTCTAGAGCCCTATAGCCACATGCAGCTGGTGGCTGCTGTATTGGGTAACAGAGTCATATACAGCCACAAAAATGATCTGTCAGCAATTGTCTTAAGGCTTACTTCTGTATGACATAAAAACATCTGTATATCTTTTGGCACAGTAATTCCAATTTCCAAGATTTATTCTTCAGAAAAAAGGTGTATGAATAAATATGTAAGTATGTTCACTGTAGATGTGTTTCTACTGATGGAAGATTCAGGGTTCTGAGGTCAAAATGCCTGAGTTTAAATTCTGGCTCTCCCACTTTATAGCTGCAAGAGTAAATTATTAAACCCTTATCCTCCATTTCCTCATCTACAATAGATCCTACAACACTGGGCTGTTTACAAAGATGAAATGAAAGTATCCACATGTAGTGCTTCTTCTAGTTACTGGCCCATTCATAGGTGGTGCTCAATGAATCTTAGCTATCATTACCAACAAAGAAAAAATGTGACAATAGAAATCTCCAGCAATAGGAAAATGATTTACTGAATTATGGTACCTTCATATGGTTTCAGCTACCTGAGAGCAGGGACCATGTCTTACTCTGTCTTCCACAACACCCAGAATGGTGCCTGGTACATGATCAGCACCCAGGAAGTATTTGAAGGATGAGTGGCATGGGAACTCTTTAGAATGAATGAAGCTGCACACCATGTGTTAGTATGGAATGATTGTAGGAAAACATGTACAACAGGATCCCACTTTTGTATGGGGGAAAAGATGCCTTATGTGTATAAAGAGGATGTGTTCAATTATACAACCATGAGGAAAAGATGGACAGCACGTCAGACAGTGAGTGGTTCTGAGTGGGGAGTTTGATAATAGTTATTTTTGTTGTAGATCACTTTGTATTGTGTTTATGTGCTGGTCTTGTTCCATCTATCTGGTGAGCTCCATGGCTTGTCTTACTCATCCCCATCTCCCTACTGACCTAGCACTTGTTCTTGGGTGGGTTAGGGTTTAGCAAATTGTTGCTGGACTGAATTGCAAATAATTGCTTCCCCTGTCTCCACCTACACAATGAATCAGTAGTTGTTGAAGATCACACAGCTCCTTTTAAATGTTCTCATTTTAGATCTAAGTCCTGAAATATCATTAAATATGCTCTCTGACTTGTCTAATCTATACCCCTCTGTACCTAATGCACAGTGAGCCTTAGTAGGTAGGTAGAATATATTAACTAAATGATTTGAACAATAAAAATGTGGCAGGAGCCCTGGCCGGTTGGCTCAGCGGTAGAGCGTCGGCCTAGCGTGCGGAGGACCCGGGGTTCAATTCCGGGCCAGGGCACACGGGAGAGGCGCCCATTTGCTTCTCCACCCCTCCGCCGCGCTTTCCTCTCTGTCTCTCTCTTCCCCTCCCGCAGCCAAGGCTCCATTGGAGCAAAGATGGCCCGGGCGCTGGGGATGGCTCTGTGGCCTCTGCCTCAGGCGCTAGAATGGCTCTGGTCGCAACATGGCAACACCCAGGATGGGCAGAGCATCGCCCCCTGGTGGGCAGAGCATCGCCCCTGGTGGGCGTGCCGGGTGGATCCCGGTCGGGCGCATGCGGGAGTCTGTCTGACTGTCTCTCCCTGTTTCCAGCTTCAGAAAAATGAAAAAAAAAAAAAAATGCGGCAGGAGCCCAGCTCTGTATGAAGCTGCCTTCTCCCAGAGGGTCCTGTTCAGAGTGACAGGAGTGAACAACCAACAAATCCCTGTGCTGGGAGCTTTCCTCCTCCCAAGACCTCTCTCACGGCTTTCTGTCAGGTGGGTTATGGAAATGGTATTAACGTGCAGAATATTAATTTCTTGTCTCGGGAACTACATATATCTATTGACGTGTCTAAGTCATGTTTATTTAACCATTCAATGAACACGTGGAGGCATACAATGTGCCAGCTAATATGCCGTGCCCTGGAAATAGGAAAATGAGGAAGGCAGGGTCCTGTTCTTAAGGAGCAGAATCTCTTGTTCTTGCTTTTGTTTTCTGTCAGCTTGAGAACCAAGACCCAACAGCCTCCTCATTGAAAAAAAAATTTTTTTCCCCTGTCACTTCTCAGTCTTTTGGCTGATCAAGTGTAGGAAAGAAGAAAGAAAGAAAAAGAAAGAAAGAAAGAAAGAAAGAAAGAAAGAAAGAAAGAAAGAAAGAAAGAAAGAAAGAAAGAAAGAAACCCTGACCAGGCGGTGGCGCAGTGGATAGAGCATCAGACTGGGATGCCAAGGACCCAGGTTCGAATCCCTGAGGTCACCAGCTTGAACGTGGGCTCATCTGGTTTGAGCAAAAGCTCACCAGCTTGGACCCAAGGTCGCTGGCTCGAGCAAGGGGTTACTCGGTCTGCTGAAGGCCCACGGTCAAGGCACATATGAGAAAGCAATCAACGAACAACTAAGGTGTCACAATGCGCAATGAAAAACTAATGATTGATGCTTCTCATCTCTCCATTCCTGTCTGTCTGTCCCTGTCTATCCCTTTCTCTGACTCTCTCTCTATCTCTGTTAAAAGAAAAATAAGTTTTGTCTTTTTTAAATTTAAAAAAAATTTTTTATCGTCAAGCCTGGAATAAATCAACTCCAGACTGCTGTGTAGAGTTGTCACAGGAGTCCTGGGTGCTAGTCTTTTACTTTATTTTTTAGTTGACATTCACTATGGTCAAGAGCAAGTCCAGTCACCTCTTTGTGCCTTGGTTTTCTCCTCAGAGCCCTGGGTTATCTACTCACCCTTCCTAACTCTCAGGGGCTTTGTGAGGGTCATGCAGGACAAGGGAGGCTAAATGAGCTGGAAATAAAAGGAGCTGGGTGGCTGTGTCATGCATTACTGTCCTTCTGCCCTGGGTTGTCACTATAATCTGCTGAGAGGCTGGATGTAAGTCAGAGAAAATAGATATTGTTTTCATATTTTCAGTGGAAACACCTGCCTTTGGATATTAGATTGAAAATGAAAGCATTTAGAAGTATCTGTGTGATTTGGAATAGCTCGTTGCTCCTGTCTGAGTCTCAGTTTCCCCTTCTATGAAATAAGGCAGAGGGACTAGACTGATGAATTTCAAGATACATTCCAGAAAATTATCCACTGGGAAGAGAGTTCTATCCTCACATCTGCAACTGAAGTATCCATAATAAAAATATTTTTTTGTTTTAAATATTTGGCTTCAGTGTAAGTTTTTCTTTTCTTTTGGATAAGAATTAGTGGAGCTAAAACCAAAAAGGGAAATAAAACTCCATGCTAAATAATCTGCAATGTCTTTCTGGCTCGAATAGTCATAATCACACACACGTGGACCCGTGTGCTATTTGCTTAACATGTGTACATTCCTTTTGTATGTGTGTATTAGGTGTGCATGAGGGCTTCTGGAGACAGGATTCCTTTGTAGAGGTGACTTGGCCATGAGTTTGTAGCCTGCTTGACTTATTTTAATGTGTGCATTCAGAGGTGACCTATTTACATAGCACTTGTTGAATTACTTGCAGAATTCCTGAGTCTGAATAGCCTTTAGCTACTGAACAGTTGGTCCAGGGCAGGGGTCCCCAAACTTTTTACACAGGGGGCCAGTTCACTGTCCCTCAGACCGTTGGAGGGCCGGACTATAAAAAAAAAGCTATGAACAAATCCCTATGCACACTGCACATATCTTATTTTAATGTAAAAAAACCCAAAATGGGAACAAATACAGTATTTAAAATAAAGAACAAGTAAATTTAAATCAACAAACTGACCAGTATTTCTCTGGGAACTATGCTCCTCTCACTGACCACCAATGAAAGAGGTGCCCCTTCTGGAAGTGCGGCGGGGTCCGGATAAATGGCCTCGGGGCCGCATGCGGCCCGCCGGCCATAGTTTGGGGACCCCTGGTCCAGGGGAAACTTCTTCCAAATGCTGGAATTATGTACTTGAGATGCAGGTGTGACGACAGGAGGTTGCTGGAGAGTGGAGGGTTGTGGAAACAGCACCACCTTGTGGTGTCCGTGGTCACTTACCTGAGCAGGGCCTGGTTGGTCCCGAAGTTAAGGGGTGGTTCTTAAAGGGTTACACTCCTGGGACTAGGGATTCTGAGTTTGCTGGAAAGGCGCTTTATGAGGCCATCACTGGGGTTTGAGGTCAGGTCCCTGCTTGGCATCAGGTCCCGCTGCCTGACTTGGGAGTCCTTCTCTGACAGCTGCCACGCCGCTGAAGGCTGTGAAGGCTGCCAGGGCAGGTGCGTGCTTGCGGGGAAGGGCGCTGTCCCTGGTGTCAGGGCCCAGCCTCAAAGGAGATGGGACAGGTTTCACAACCACAGTGGCTGAGGCCAAGTGGAAAGACTGTTGATCAGGAAATACATAGAGAGAGTGTGAGAGGAGGCATCTTCTTGTCCAGAAACTCAGAATTGTGCAAGACTGGTCCGCCCACCTCAACCTCACCCTGACCCCAGTCAGGGCCTGGAATGAACCCCCCTGCTGGGCCCCTCTCTCTCCGCCCTCCCACCCCCAGCACAGAGTCGCTGGGAGGATAACCAAGGTGTAAGGGTAAACTTAGCTCAGGAAAAGAGACTTGGCACAGGGAAGTCCTCAAAGGCTCCCATGTCCACTCCAACCCTGTTCCAGTCTGTGGACCTGACATCGGGTGACAACAGTGAAGCTGGCCCAGCCGGTGTGGGAACTCACAGCCGGCGCAGCGCGGCCGGGTTCAAATACAACACGAGCCACTGGCACGAACCGCTCATGTAGTGTAAACTGTTCTAGTAGCCACTCTACAAGAAGTAAAAGAAACAAGTGAAATTAATTTTAGTATCTTTTATTAAACCCCATCTATCCAATATCTTGTCATTTCAACATGTAATTAAAGTAGAAATCAGTAGTAAGATGTTTTATATTCTTTCTTTCTGTACTAAGACTGTGGAATTGTGTATCTGGCACTGCAGCACGCCCCCTCCAAGGAGACCTGGGGAGACTTGTCTGTCACGGCGTCACCAATATTCCCCATGGCTCAGGGCCCTTTGTTACCAAATGTGGGTCTTGTCGTCCCTTTCTATAAAACCTGGGGCTGGACTGCTGACCTCTGGCATTTCTTCCTGGAGCGTGTTACTGCCATGAAATGCGGCCCTCCCCTGCCCGGCCCTGCCTTCCTCAGGGGCTGGTAAGAGGCTCAGCTGAGGGTAGCCTGTAGGAGCTCACTGACACCCAGGGAGTGCTTTTGAATCGATGTCTGTTGACTAGTGACCTACCTTTCCATCCCAGCTTCCTGAGGATTGCCAGGAGCCATCCTGACTGACTTACCAGAAGATTCCAGCCCCGACGATGCCTGCCAGTGTCTGCCGGTGCCCCTGACGTGGCAGCTCCCAGAAAAGAACTTCTCAACTCATTCAGGGGGCTCTTCCCTCTTTCCTGGGCCTGGGAATCCCCTGGGAAGAAACCCGAGGTGAGCCCCTCTGACTTCCAGAGCTGGACAGGGCTCCAGGCTCCCCTCCTCCGCCCCAGCGGCCGACAGAGGCTTCCCTGGGTGCTGTGGAGAAATCGTGTGCTGCTGAAGTCTGGACAAGAGACTCAGACCCCATAGGCCTCTGTGGTTCAGCGAGGCTTCTAACCCTCCATGAAGGCCCCTCACCCCCTGCTCCCCCACGGAGGGAACTGGGGACTCAGCCGGGGGCCCATTCTCCCTCTGCAGGCACCTGGAGCCTGGCTGGACAGCCGCTGGCCCACACACCTCCTGGGCAGGGGCCATTTCCCAGAGCACAGGCCCCTCCATACCTCGCACTCTCCCTGCACTTCCAGACCCAGACTGGTGAGGCGGGGGTTGATGGAGACTATCAGTCAACCCTGCACGTACCGACTAGGAAACAGAGGCCCAGAGAGGAGTGTCGTCAGGACAGGGAGCTAGTCAGTGGCAGAGTCTCTCGCCTCCATTCTGGGGTTCCCCCCTCACCTCTGTGCACCCCACTCAGTATCAAACCGTACAGCGCTGAGGCTCTGCACCCGTCCACTGCATTTGCTGGTCAGTTAGATCCATCATGGGTAGTCCTGGCAAAACCACTCAACTCAGAAGCCCCCAGGGGTCTGACCCTGGGGGTCTGCTGGATGGGGTGGGGATTGCAGAAAACAAGGCCCTGGGTGAGCTGGACTTTGCTGCCCCTTCCGCACCATAGTGGCTTCACCTCCCCCCCCCCCCCCCCCCCCGCGGGTCTATCCTCTGCTCCCTGGCACCCTGAGCCACTTCACTTCCCCAGTGGACTACCCTCTTTCTCTTTCTCACCTCCAGGGCTTAACCCTCAGGCTGCTCCCTCCTCTGACAACTCTCTGTCCTCTCCCGATGTGTGCCCAACTCCTCCCACCCTTGGAGACCAGCCAGACATCACCCCTCTTCCTATAGTCACCCCATTACAGCCACCACCAAGCATGTTTCCGGTTTCTCCCCGTATATCCAGAGCCTGGCAGTTTAATGATGGAGGTATGACTGAACTCCTGGATTCTGGAATGTTCTTATTCCAGACTCACCCAGTGCTTGAGCTGCCTCCCTTTGGACTTCCCCAGTGCTGTTGTCCTCACTCATTTCCCTCCCATCACAGAGTGCCTGTTTCCTGCAGGAAGGGAGCTGACTGTTGTACCCCAGTTGGGCCTCGGCAGCCAGCTAGGCATTCTTTTTCTGCCCAGCCAGGTGGGGCCTGGGAGGTCTGAGAGCCCTATGGGTCAGCAGCGTCCAGTCCTTACTTCTTCCTGGCAATTTTGTACGCACTGGCATTCTGCAAGGCTCCCAGCAGGTGGCGCCAAAGCGCTGCCAGGAAGAATGGCCTGGTGGGAGCCTAAATCCCTCCATCTCTGGCTGCCTGGGCTCCCTTCTCACCGGGCCAGAGACCGCCTTGGGTTCTATTGCTGTGACGGGAGAACTGCTTTCTAACAAGTATAGGGCTGAAGACTCCTTGACAGTGAAGGTCAGGAAGGCTCTGTTCATGACTGCTGCCCTGTGCTCAGTGAGGCTGAGTCACTCTTCGGTCCCCTGCTCTGTTCGGGGTCTGGCACTGTGTGTGCAATGGAGGGATAGGCTGCCACGTAAGGACTGACAGGCCCTGCACACTTCCCGTGCTGGGATTTCAGTGTCCGGGGCTTAGGGGCTAGAGCTGGCAGGGAACTTGGCTCTCATTAAGCACTGGTGTGCCTGGCATAATGGATTACCGTTTATTATAACATTGACCCCCCAGGGTGGCAGAATGAGGCCAGGAGGGCAGGACGCCTTGAGCCGGTTGCCCCACTAACAAGCAGCCTCATTCATTGTGTAATTATTATTTTTCATATTTTCTTAGCATGAACATGATTGGGAGACAGTTATCCAGGGCTATACTGTCTGATGTGGTAGCCACTAGCCACAGGTGACTATTTAAATTCAAATTATTAAAATAAAAAGAACATTTAAAGCACAGGTCATTAGTTACACTAGCCTCATTTCAGGTGGCTTCCACACTCAGAGGTCGCACGTGGCTAGGGGCTGCCAGATTGGATAGCACAGAAATGGACATTTCCATCACTGCAGGAAAGGTAGTAGCACAGCACTGACCTAGTGCTGAGTTCACCTTCTGGATACAGTATGCTTTAGAATTTCAGAAGTCTCTTGACTCTCTAGCACACTACCTTCTGCTGATATGGTTTTTGCAACATAATAAAGAAGTACACTAGGCCCTGGCCAGTTAGCTTAGTGGTAGAGCGTCGGCCTGGCGTGCAGAAGTCCCGGGTTCGATTCCCGGCCAGGGCACACAGGAGAAGCGCCCATCTGCTTCTCCACCCCTCTCCCTCTCCTTCCTCTCTGTCTCTCTCTTCCTCTCCTGCAGCCAAGGCTCCATTGGAGCAAAGATGGCCCGGGCGCTGGGGATGGCTCCTCGGCCTCTGCCCCAGGCACTAGAGTGGCTCTGGTTGCAACAGAGCGACGCCCCAGAGGGGCAGAGCATCGCCCCCTGGTGGGCAGAGCATCGCCCCCTGGTGGGCGTGCCGGATGGATCCCAGTCGGGCGCATGTGGGAGTTTGTCTGACTGTCTCTCTCCGTTTCCAGCTTCAGAAAAATACAAAAATAAATAAAAATAAAGAGGTACACTAGACCTGGGATTAAACCCTGACCTTGCCATTTACTAGTGTAGCAGCCTGGGGGGAAGTCACTTCACCTCTCTCTGCCTCCATTTTCTCATCTATGAAATGGGGACAGTATTGCCCAGCTCCCACAGTCGCCGGGAGGATTAAATGAGGTAGGGCAGAGAGTCACCGAACACAGTGCTTGGCACGCAGTCTCATGGCCCGACCGCCTCCACCCTGATTTTGTCTTCTTGCATCCACTCATCCATAAGCCCTTATCACTGGTTTACGCTGTGTCCAACCTGTGTCGGGTTCCACAGCTTATTCAAAGAGAGCGCAGGGCTTGACTCTTACCTAGAAGGAGATTGCAATCTAGGTGGGAGGGTGAGATAAGAGCTATGAAGCAACCTGAAAACAACTCTTAGGTAATACCCAGGGCAGTGTGTCATCAGGTGATACAGGGCCCCACGGATAAGGCATTTGGTGGGGTGGGAGGTTTATCTGAGAATGCCTGGTGGGGGGAGGGGTGGGAATAGACCTGGTCTGCAAGGCAGCAGAGGGCGTGGGCAGGCAGACTCCGAGGGGGAGTGGGGAATGGTATGGCGGGGGAGTACAGGAGCAAAGCCAGACTCGGAGGTTGGTAAGGAAGGGAGGGGCCGCAGCCAATGCACAGTGAGGGGCAGCCCCGCTATGTTCTCCTGGAGAAACCAGAGGGCTTGCTAAGAAAGTCTCTCAGCTCTCAGGAGGCAGGCAGACTTGCATGAGTTTGATGAAGCAGGTGGTACCCAGACATGTGGGGCCTCGAGCTGAGGTCCTGAAGTCACAGTGGCCTCAGCAAGATGTGAGCTCAAGTTGCTGAAGCCCAGCCTGGTAACCAGAACTGATCCTCAATTGGTCTGTAAACAAGTCCACGTCTAGTGGTCTGGGCAGTGGCGGGCAGCGGCAGGAAACAGGATGGAGGAGATGCAGTTGCCGCATGTCTGAACCCAGCACCTGACTCATGTGAGAAGAAGAATGGGATGAAGGCTGAGGCAGAGGGCAGTGAGGAGCGGAGGAAAGTGTCTACAGAGAGGACTGGATGTGCAGAATCATCAGGCAGAAACACCCGCAAGGGCACGTGCCTGTACACACACATATACACGCAAGTACACATGTATAACCCTCCCAGTTTACATATGCATGCTAATCATAGCCAGGGACCCTTAAGGAAATATGCACATGAACAGGCACGCACACATGCAGGCACATATCAACACACATGTATATTACACACGTTCTTCCCCCGCCCAGCCCATCCTTCTAGGGCCGGAGCTGGGGCTGCTGTTGGGTTTATAGCAAAGCAGCCAGGAAGCATCTGTCCTGCCTGGGCCCCCGGTGCGTTTCTGCTGGAAGCTTCTTCAGGCTTTACTTGTAAAGATTATTTATTTTGGAAAGCAACTTCTCTGTTTTCAAATAAAAAGTTGGGACATGTGGTATTGGATTTCCCTGACCTGACACTGACCTAGAAAAATGTGCTGCAGGGACAGAAAGTGCGATGGCCCACTGTGCTGGCAGACACCGGCGTTTCCCTCTTCTTGGCTTTGATCCCAACAGTGAAGATACAACTGAGAGGGGACAGTGTGGCCTCCCTGCCGGAGCAGCACTTTCCCTGTAGAGCTGGGGGAAGCTGAGGCCCGTTCGTGGGAGCCTCCTGAGGGCCTTGAAGAGCAGGCTGGCAGGGGAAGTCCAGCAGCTGGGCAGGGGGCTCTGGAGGACGGCCTGTCACAGGGAACAGTGACAGGGACCAGCATGCAGAGAGCAAGCAGACGCAGCACTTGCAAAGCATGGCTGGGGCCCAGCTACCAGGGTTCCCAGAGCTGTCATCAAGGAAATGGGCAATGCAACTTCAGCTCTGGATGAGGTCTGAGGCAGGGTCCTGTCCCCTGCAGGAAGACAGGCTTTCAGAAGGCGCAGCTGCCCGGCCCAGCTGTAGGTGAAGGTCGTGGTCTGCTGCAGGCCTGCCGGGGGCCTGGGCACTAGCTGATGGAGAAGGAGCAGGCCCAGAAAGCAGGGTCTGAGATGAGAGCCTGCCTCACTATGGGAACTTGAGCACCTGTGGTCTCCCTGGGGGCACTGGCTCTCAGTCTGATTGGTATCGTTGGAGACTCAAGAAGCAACATGCAATCCATTGCCTCAACCCTGAGCCACAGAGTGCCTCAGCTAAATGTATGACCTAATTCAGTGCCTAAGATCAGGGTTCACATCCTGACCACCTTCCCCTCGGCCTCTCACGAGGATGGAATGGGATCAGAATTCTGACATGCTGGCAAGAGCAGGTGACACGGTGCTCACTCAATCTGAGACAGAGCCCAGAGTCACCAGTCGCCAGCTGTGCAGCCTGGACAGGCTGCTCCTCCATGCCTTCATTTCTTCGTCTGTACAACGTATATAATTACAAAATTAAACTCACTCACAAAACTGATGGAGATTCAATGAGTTAATAATATGTGTAAAGCACTTTAAACAGTTCCTGGCACTTAATGAGCACTATCACTGTTTACTATAACATTAAATATCCTCCTTAATGATGTATTCATTCATTCAGTAAGTATATATTGAAGGCCTACTATGTGCCAGACACTGGGAATACAGCAGCAAACAAGATACAATGGACAGAATAATGGACCCCTACCACCACCACCACCAAAGGCGTCTAATCTGCAGAATCAGCGGATGTGCTGTGCTCCACGGCCAGGGGGAATTAAGATTGCTCATCGGCTGACCAGAAGATAGGGAGATTATCTTGGATTACCTGGTGGCTCAAGGAAATCAGGAGGGCCCTGCTTAGCAGAAGAGAGAGGCAGGAGAGGCAGAGTCAGAGAGGACACGTGGTGATGAAGTAGAGGGCCGGTGAGGCAGGGGCTGGTTTGGGAGGAAAGGATCCAGGAGCCCAGGAATAACTAAGGTCAGCCTGTGGGAGCTGGAGAAGGCAAGGCCACGACATCTCCCCCGAGCTTACAGGAGGAATGCTGCCCTGCCCTTGACTTCCGCCCAGTAAACTTCTGACCGGCAGAACTGTAGGATAACACATCTGTGTTGTTTTAAGCCACTAAATTTGCAGGAATTTGTTGTAGCAGCAAGAAAATTCTAATGTAAGCCCTTCCTCCTGGGGCTCACATTCATATCGGGGGAGATAGAAAGGAAGGAAATAAGTGATATAATGGAGTGTGGGGTGGGTATCACCTTTCTTTCCCGTGGGTGGGGAGCGGGGCTGCTGAGCACAGGTGAGCAGCGTGGAGCAAGGGGCAGGACAGTGTGGCTGGAGCGTGTCGGCTGCTGGCCCCCCAGCCATGGCACCGCCACTTCTCACGGCCCTCTGGGTGCACGTGGCAGAAAGGCAGGGCTGCTCTGTCCCAGTGCTCCCAGGCTCTGGTCTGAGGCACAGCTAAGGCTCATGGGCTGGGGAGTGGGCGGTACGCAGGGTCTGGCCAGGAGTGGGTGGGGCCTGCTGCCAGGAGACTGGGGCGATTAGCATGTTCCCCGAAGCCTGCTGGTGGGGAGCAGAGGAGAACATGTCATCTGTCAGAGACAGTCAGGAGTGAAAGCCAAGGCCAGGTGGCTGCCACGGTGAGAATCTTTCTGGGTTGCTGTAGTTACCAGCTCTTGATTGAGCATAATAAGGAGCACCAAGATCCTCCCGTCAGGAGGCCATAAAACACTACGGGGACTTGGCTTTCATCTTCCTTGGCTGCTTACAAAGCCTCCCTCTTTCATCTTTAGGGCCTTTAATTGGCAGGTCTGAGCCAAGAGAGCTACCTGATGGCTGAGGCCTGGGTTGGACTCGGCCTCCCAGCCCCTCCCTGCTCAAGTCACCGAAGTCTCTGCTCCGTCCTTGGGCTTACACTGAGCAGCTCCAGAGGTCTGAGGAGCTGCGCATCACCAGGTGGGCTCCACCCTGGGGACGCAGCTCATGTGCTGGAGTGAATGATGCCTTGCCGCTCCGCTCTCGTTCAGGAATTCAGGCTGTGCACTGCTCAAAGGTACACCACAGGAGCACCATCCGTGTGGGAGACAGACACTAATTTATACTAACTTATGTGAGAGCGCCCTGGATGGCACAGAGACTGCGTTTCCAGATAAGTAGCAGAGAGCCGTTGTGACCTCAGTTCACACTGGCACTCTGGCCTGGGCACAAACTCTCTGCACACACGTGTGCGTCCTGCCCCGCCTGTACTCCAGCTGCCCACTTTGATCTTGCCTCCCGACGTCCTTTATGCCTGGTTCCCAGCCCCCTGAGACTGAACCTGCCGCGGCTGCCTCACCGGGGTGTGTGTGTGTGTGTGTGTGTGTGTGTGTGTGTGTAGGACGGAGAGTGGCACTCAGAGTGTGTGCTACTGGCTACGAGTGTGCCCCTGTGGTGTGCATTCCTGTGCCTCACCTTTCCAACACAATCTTTAATAATATGTGTCTTAGTCTGAGTTTCCCCAAAATTAACAAAAACGTTGAATCAAGTAGTTCGTTTGCAGGGTGATCCCAGGAAATGCTGATGGAGAAAGAAGGAAATGAGAAAGGGAAGGGGAGAAAGCTTATCCAGCAAGTTACCTCTGCAGGTAACTGGAGCTTAACTTCACCAGGGGTTCTGGGAAAGAGTGTACCAAGGGGCAAGAGAGCTGGGGTATTTACCCACCGCCCCATCTGTCATTGGCTGCGGCTGCTCCTAGGGCGTGGGCTTCCCAACACTTCCTGTCTGTCTTGCACGTGCAGGCGGAACAGGCTCCGGTGGCCCGAGGAAGCCCCGAGCGAGCGAGTCCCAGAGGAAGCCCCGAGCGAGCGAGTCCCAGAGGAAGCCCCGAGCGAGCGAGTCCCGGAGGCTGGCACTGAAGCTGGGCTGGAGTGCGCAGAAATGGTAAATGTTGCGGGATGCAGTAGGGCACCGATAGAATCTGTTACAGACGCTATTGTCCTTTAACAATTGTCTCAATCTTGTCCTTTTCTTTAACAATTGAACCTACAGGGGACAAACTGATCCAGAAGTTGTTCATTTCAGAATGACTTCCTACGTGATTGCCCATCTTGGTCACAGTTTAACGATCTCTCCATTAACATAGCTACATTTCTATTTTCAATCTTCCTTCCTTCCTTCCTTCCTTCCTTCCTTCCTTCCTTCCTTCCTTCCTTCCTTCCTCCCTCCCTCCCTCCCTCCCTCCCTCCCTCCCTTCCTTCCTTCCTTCCCTTTACTTTCTTTCCATTCTTTCCTTTCTTTCTTTCTTTGTATTTTTCTGAAGCTGGAAACGGGGAGAGACAGTCAGACTCCCGCATGCGCCCGACCGGGATCCACCCGGCACGCCTACCAGGGGTGATGCTCTGCCCACCAGGGGGCGATGCTCTGCCCCTCTGGGGCGTCGCTCTGCCGCAACCAGAGCCACTCTAGCGCCTGGGGCAGAGGCCAAGGAGCCATCCCCAGCGCCCGGGCCATCTTTGCTCCAATGGAGCCTTGGCTGCGGGAGGGGAAGAGAGAGACAGAGGAAGGAGAGGGGGAGGGGTGGAGAAGCAGATGGGCGCTTCTCCTGTGTGCCCTGGCCGGGAATCGAACCCAGGACTTCTGCACGCCAGGCCGACGATCTACCACTTCTTTTTTTCTTTTTATAAAATAGTAAGGAACAAATACAAATCCAAGTAAGTGCACAAAGAATGACCACAATGGTCAACACTTAAAAACACACACTAGGGACCCAGTTTACTTCTTCCCCACAGCAATGGCATGTGGTAGATATCGTTGCTGTTATTGCTACTTTACAGTTGAGAAATGGAGGCCGGGAGAGGTGAGGTAATTTGCTTGAGGACGCACAGCGAAGCAGTCTTGCTGCAGAGTGCATGCTCCTCATCAGTCTGGCTGCCGTGCCCACCTGACTTCTAGAAATGGCCCCTCAGCTGCCTGGTGAGAGCTTGAACAAGGCATATGTCAGGGAGCTGAGGGGGACTCAGTATTCATGTGCAAAAATGTAGATTTTTCACATTTAAATATATCAACACCGGTGTGGTACAAAATAATTTATGGCTGGGCAGGTTGAAATTTTGATCTAGTAACTGAGTTGGGCTAGAAACGCACATTGCACAATTCCCACTGTTTGAAATGAGTATTATTTTAAGACCCATCTCACTGAATGAGAGAAATTAATCCCGGTCAGTGCAGGGGCTGCCCTGAGCCTTTCTCTGGTGTTTAGTGCCAGACATCTGGGGACAGGGGTTGAGGCGGTAGGAGGGTGTCTACACTGAGAAGGCCTCCTTGCCATTCGTCACTGGGTAACTTGTATACACGGTCGATGAAGGAGACACCAATGGCCCTGGCCAGATAGCTTGGTTAGTGTTGCCCTGAATTATAGAGGCGGCCAGTTTGATCCCCTCCCAGGGCACATAAAGGAACAGATCACTGTTTCTGTCTTTTTTGCTCTCTCTCTCTCTAAAACCAATAAAATAATAATAATAATAATAATAATAATAATAATAAAAGAAACATCCAAACCCGAAGAGAAGTTTTATAAGGGTTTATCTGAGTCCAATTGATGGCATTTATCTGAGGCATTATCTCTCTAAAACCAATAAAATAATAATAATAATAATAATAATAATAAAAGAAACATCCAAACCTGAAGAGAAGTTTTATAAGGGTTTATCTGAGTCCAATTGATGGCATTTATCTGAGGCATTATCTCTTTAAAACCAATAAAATAATAATAATAATAATAATAATAAAAGAAACATCCAAACCTGAAGAGAAGTTTTATAAGGGTTTATCTGAGTCCAATTGATGGCATTTATCTGAGGCATTATCTCTCTAAAACCAATAAAATAATAATAATAATAATAATAAAAGAAACATCCAAACCTGAAAAGAAGTTTTATAAGGGTTTATCTGAGTCCAACCTTGCTGGGGAGCAAGGTTTCAAATGATTTGGAGAATAATAGTTTTTAGTGTCTTTTATGCATTAAAAATTAATAAGGGGATGTAAGGAAATTTACCCAAAGGTATGAGAAAGCAAGGCGGGGCTTGGATTATAGGAAAGTTAAGATGATGTGCTCTCTGGAGGGTGGGTACATCTTAGAAAGAGGGGTCTGAAAGGGGTCATTTCAAAGATGAACACAAATGATGGCTAGGGCTTGTTAAGGCAAAGGTAAGTCTTTTACTGAAGAAGTCATAGGCCTGGGACTGACTACCCACCATGACCTGCCCAGGTAGCAATTTCTGATCATTAGCCTTTGGGTCTGTTGGCAGTAATGCCATGTCCTTTCAGGGGCAGGAGCATCACCTTAATGCCCCTTGCCATGCTGACTGCAAAGGCCCAGTTTCCTTCTGCTTTCTGAGCTCAATCCCTAGCTACTTGTGACCAATGTCATGCTTCGCACCCAGTCTCCCCCCCACCCCACCCCAGGGACTCTGTCTGGGAGGGGGTGGGGAGGCGAGAAAGTAGTGCAGTAGCCCCTGCTCAAGACACCAACTCAGCTCTTATCCTAGCCCCTCTATTTCTCCTCCTCTTCCACCAAAGAAGTCTTATTTTTTGCTTTCAAGGATGAGAAAAATAGCTCTGCCTAACAACTGCATACCTTCTAAGCTGATGTGTAATCCATCCCAGATTCCTTTCTCTCCCACCGTCCTGACTGTGTCCTGGTGCATGACCACCACCCTGAGACTCAGTGGTGTAAAGCACACATTGTATTCTGGTCTAGGGTTGCCAGATAAAGTGCGATGGCTATTTTACCTGTAAATTATGTAGATATATTATCGTTAAATGTTAGAAAATTTGAAAATTTATCTTTAAGTACTGTACAGATAACATTAATTTCAGTGAAATATGAATTTTACATTAATCAGTGGAGAATATTTTAGTTTAAGTCTATCCCATGCAATATTTAGGACCTACTTATACTAAAGAATTATTTTTTATTTATTTATTTTTATTTTTTATTTTTTTTCATTTTTCTGAAGCTGGAAACGGGGAGAGACAGTCAGACAGACTCCCACATGCGCCCTACCGGGATCCACCCGGCACGCCCACCAGGGGCGACGCTCTGCCCACCAGGGGGCGATGCTCTGCCCATCCTGGGCGTCGCCATGTTGCGACCAGAGCCACTCTAGCGCCTGAGGTAGAGGCCACAGAGCCATCCCCAGCGCCCGGGCCATCTTTGCTCCAATGGAGCCTTGGCTGCGGGAGGGGAAGAGAGAGACAGAGAGGAAAGCGCGGCAGAGGGGTGGAGAAGCAAATGGGCGCTTCTCCTGTGTGCCCTGGCCGGGAATCGAACCCGGGTCCTCCGCACGCTAGGCCGACGCTCTACCGCTGAGCCAACCGGCCAGGTACTAAAGAATTATTCATCATCAATCTGAAATTCAAATTTAACAGGACGTCCTGTAATTTTATTTGCTTAAATCTAGCTACCCTACTTTGGGCACTGTTTTGAGGGTTGGGCATTGGGTGGAAGGGCACCCTCCCACATGGCTCTTCATGCACGTGTCTGGTGCCTGGGTGCTCGTGGCCTCACTCTCTTCATATGAAGTTGAGTCCTCCAGGCTTTTCTGCGCAGTTAAGGAGTCTCACAGAATGACAGCCTTAGGTAGTCAAGCTCCTTACACGGAGGCTCTGGGACCTGGGTCTGAGAACAGGGATTGGAAGTTGCCAGTCTCTTAAGTTTTGGGCCTGGCGACTGGTACAACATCCTTTACATCTTACTTTTCTGGTTAAGCAATCACAAAATCCACCTGTTTTCAACAGGTGGGGACATAGACCCCATGTCTTAATAGGAGCAGTGACAAAGAATTAATTTGTAGTCATCTTTTATGTATCACACACCCTGAGAAGGAGTAGATGTGCTGTCATCCCAAAGCCTGAAATCATCTGTGTTTCTCTTACGTCATTCCTGGCTTGAGGCAATGATAACAGCTCAGTTCAGCTGCTGTCTGATTGGGGGACGAGTCCTAGACAAAGAGGACAAGCTTAGAGAAACCTCGGTTAATATTTTACAATGTTATTCTGCTCTGCAAACAAAAATTGGTAGGGTTGAATAATATATAATGAATCAGACAGATACAGTAGTCCTCCCTTACCCTGATTTTGCTTTCTTCAGTTGCAGTCACTGGCGGTCAACCAAAGTCTAAAAGTATTAAATGGAAAATTCCAGAAATAAACAATTCATAAGTTAAAAATATTTTTTTTTACTTACTGATTTTAGAGAGAAACACATATTTGTTGTTCCACTTATTTATGCATTTATTGATTGATTCTTTTTTTAAAAAATTATTGATTTTAGAAAGCAAGGGAGAGAGAAAGAGAGACATCCATCTGTTTCTGTATGTGACCTGACCAGGAATCAAACCCCACTGGCGAATGGGGACCATGCTCTGACCGACTAAGCTACCCCAGGGCCAGCAATTCATACATTTTATATTTTCTGCTGTTCTGAAGGCCGTGATAAAATCTCGTGAGTCCTGCTCCCTCTGGCCCAGGTTGTAAAAAATATGCTCCTCCTGGCACTTAGTAGCCATCTTGATTATCAGGTCAAGTGTTGCAGTACCGCCCTGCTTGTGTTCAAGTAATTTTTTTATTTACTAATTGATCTCAAGGCACAAGAGTAGTGATGCTGGCAACTCAGATATGCCAAAGAGAAGGTCAAGTACTTGTTATGTATTGTCAGAGGTTAATAGCAGCCTAAGGCTACGTCCCAGTGCCTCCACCATTCAGTCACCTCACTTCATCTCACCATGTAACATGGTGTCATCATATCACCTCATCACAAGAAGGAGAAGTACAGCCCTGGCTGGTTTGCACAGTGGTAGAGCGTCGGCCTGGCGTGCAGGAGTCCTGGGTTTGATTCCCGGCCAGGGCACACAGGAGAAGTGCCCATCTGCTTCTCCACCCCTCCCCCTCTCCCTCCTCTCTGTCTCTCTCTTCCCCTCCCGCAGCCAAGGCTCCATTGGAGCAAAGATGGCCCAAGCGCTGAGGATGGCTCTATGGCCTCTGCCTCAGGCGCTAGAATGGTTCTGGTTGCAACAGAGTGATGCCCCAGAGGGGCAGAGCATCGCCCCCTGGTGGGCATGCCGGGTGGATCCCGGTCGGGTGCATGCGGGAGTCTGTCTGACTGCCTCCCCGTTTCCAACTTCAGAAAAATACAAAAAAAAGGAGAAGTACAGTACAATAAAGTATTTTGAGAGAGAGGCCATATTCACATAATTTTTATTACAATATATTGTTCTAATTACTTTATTTTATTACTAGTTATTGTTCATCTCTTACCTTGCCTAATTTATTAAACTTTATCACAGGTATGTACATATAGGAAAAGATATAACATATAGGGTTTGATACTAGCTGTGGCTTCAGACATCCACTGAGGGTCTTGGGGCAGATCCTCTGAAGATAAGGGGGGATTGCTGTATTCATAAAATGATGAGTGTAAAAATTAGTTTAAAAAATATGTTTACAGTATGATGTTTTAAAAACATTATACATATTGGGTAGCTATATGAAAAAATATTAGTGGTGTTTTATCTCTAAAAGGTGTGAATCTGATAATTTTGATCTTTCCGCTTGTGTGTGTTTTTGATATTTTATAAAATGCATGTGCCACTTTTTTTAAAGAAAAAAAGAGATTGTCCTAAAACAAAACAAGAATCCACTCTCCTCTGAATTATTAACCAGTTTGCTCTTTGTACAAATTCTGCTGAGCATCTAGCATGTATCAGTACTGTTCTAGTCACTGGAGAGTCTGCTACAAGTAAGACAGATAAGGTCTTCCCTAGAGCCTTTGCAGAGGGCATGTCCCTGCCAACACTTTGAGACTTCTTGCCTCCAGAACTTGAGAGAATACATTTCTGTTGTTTTCAGTGACTCAGGTTGTGATAACTTGTCACAGCAACCCTGGGAAGCTAGCTAATACAACTCCTTTATTCCTTGAATTTTGTTAACCAACGTGACAGATTTCCACTTTGGAAATGAGCAACCTAATTGTCCCTATGTTACAGATAAGAAACTGAGATTCTAGAAAGATCAGTAACTTGCCCTAGACTCCACAGAGCATGGCTAATGAGGAAGGAAGTGCCTTGCATTAGGTCACACCCTATCCCTGCATCTCTGACAGGCTGATGAGTCCAAGCTGGGATGAATGGGGCTCAGGCAGCTGTTTGCAGATGTACTCACTGCTGTTTATATCTGCAGCTGCCACCAGGCCCTCTGTATCAGTGCTGAGGCCACAACGTGATCCTCACTGAGAAACCTCAGCGCCCCCCCCCCCACTGGGGCAGGAGGGACTGTCACTGCTTTTCTTTCCTAAAACAATTTCCCCCCAGATTTTAAAATGAATTACTTGCTTTTTGGGAAATAAATCAGAAAAGATAATTAAGAACAAAGAAGAAAACAGAAATTACTTTTATAATCACCAATAGTTTACTATTTGTAAATGTCCAAAAGAAAAAAAAAAGCCCTATATTTATTTTAAAAATTAAAAAAAAAATTTAATGAGGTGACATTGATCAATAAGAGTACATAGGTTTCAGGTAAACATCTCTATAGCATTCAAACTGTTGATTATGTTGTATATCCATCACCCAAAGTCAAACTGTTTCCTGTCACTGTATATTTGTCTCTCTTTAAGCCCCTCTCTCCCCAACCCCCTCTCCCTGGTAACCACTTCACTTTTATCTATGTCCACAAGTCTCAGTTTTATATCCCATCTATATGTGAAATCATATAGTTCTGCATCTGGTTATGCTATATACAAAAATTAGGGGATCAGGGAATGTGCAGATACTCCAGTACTTTCAGCCTTTATAATAGCGCATTTTCACCAATGAAATAAAAGTTGGCTTTGCATCTCATTTGCATAATCAAACAATTTTCTTTGACTTGTTTGCTTTTCTGATGTTCTTGTTTAATAAAAAAATCAAATGCTTTTTTTATTGCTTCATATTTATTTTGAAATATCCCCTAATTTTTGTAAGCAGTATATATAGACATACATTCACAGAACAAATGTAACTAGGTTTAGAAATGAACACTAATATATAAACTCTTTTTACTTTTGGGGAAAGCTGGCCATAGGAACAACTTTGTACTCTATCCTCAGCACTTACCCAGGTCATTAAAAAATTCTTTGTCAATACCATTTTTATGGCTGCATACTATTTTATCAAGTGGATCACCACTTAATAATCATTTGTTATCTATTACTAAGCATTCTAGTTGTTTCTACTTATTCATTAACTTTAAAAAAAACTCTGTTTCAAACATACTTGCCACAAGTCTGCGTACATTTCTGATTATGCCCTTGGCATGAAATTATTGGGTCCAAGGTTATGAACATAAATTTTTTATAGCTTTCTTGAGCTATAATTTATATAGCATAAAGTTTACCCATTGTAAGTATATAATTTTGTGATTTTAATAAGTTTATATCATTATGCAACCATCCCCACACCCAGTTTTAGGACATTTTTGTCACTCCAACACACATCCTCGTGTTTATTTGTTGCCAGACTCACTCTCACTCTAGCCCCAGACCACTACTGATCTGCTTTCTGTCTCTGTAAAATGTCCTTTCCTGGACATTTAAGCAGAATCAGATACTCTGTGTTCTTTTCTGTGTGGCTTCTTTCAACTGTCATACTGTTTTGTGGTCCAGTGCTGTTGTAGCATGGATCAGACTTCGTTCTTTTTCATGGCTGAGGAGTATCTCATTATGTGGATACGCCATATTTTGTTTATCCATCCATCTGTCCATGGAAATTTGGATTGTTTCCAGTTGTTGCCTATTGAGAACAATTCTGCTATGAATATTTGCCTACAAATCTTTGTGTGGACATGTTTTCATTTCTGGAGTGGGTCATCTGGTACATTTATATTTAAGTTTTTAAGAAGCCACCAAACTGTCTTCCAAGGTGGCCGCACCATTTTACATTCACACCAGCAGTGTATAAAAGATTCCCTTATTTTTTTTTACATCCTCACCAACACCTGACCTTTTGATTATAGCCATTCCAATAGGTATGTATTGGTATCTCTTTGTGGTTTGAATTCACCTTTTCCTAATAACTAATGATGTTGATTATCTTTTCATGTGCTCATTAGCTATTTGGGTATTTTTAGAGAAATGTCTATTCAAATCTTTTGCTTATTTTTTAATTGGGTTGTTTATCTTACTGTTCTTTTTTTTTTAATCTTCCTGTTCTTTGCAGATTCTGAAAACAAGTCCTTTATCAGGTATGATTTGCAAATCTTGTCTGCCTGGAAAAATATATGTTTTTTTCATTTTTAAAAAATGATGTTTGTTAAAAGGCAAAGGTTTTTTTTTTTAACTTTGATAACATCCAAACTATCTCTTTTGGATCACCTTTTTTTTTGTGAGTTATCTAAGAAATCTCTGCCTAACATAGGGTTATAAATGTTTGCTCCTTTGTTTTCCTTTAGGAGTTGTTTTGAACATAATTTTGAAATGATGTTTATTTGGTATTACTAAGGTGACCAATCGTCCTCCTTTAGGGAGGACAGTCTTTCTTTTGTAAGTTCCGTCCTCCCTCAAGAAGTGTCCTCCTACGAGTCCTCCTTTTTGATATTGGAAGACCAATCTGTAAATGTCCGTATTCGATCGATGCAGAGTCGATCCATTGAGTGTGATGTGACATATTTGTATCTAAATGAGTACTTTTTTCTTACAATTATTATTAAAAATTAATAGGCATGTAAGCCTAATTATAATACAAAATATTACAAATGTTTTTATTATGCATTTATTATATTATAGTGTATTATTGTTGCAATGAATAAAATGTTTATCTTATTTACAATATTGTTTTCTTCAATTTATTTTTGTCCTCCTTTTCATTGTAAAAAAGTTGGTTACCTTAGTATTATTCATTTTGAATATAATTCATGGTGATATACTACAATTAGGAAATATAAATGAGCAAAAAGAAGAAAACCCTGGGCCCTGGCCGGTTGGCTCAGCGGTAGAGTGTCGGCCTGGCGTGCAGGGGACCCGGATTCGATTCCCGGCCAGGGCACATAGGAGAAGCGCCCATTTGCTTCTCCACCCCCCCCTCCTTCCTCTCTGTCTCTCTCTTCCCCTCCCGCAGCCAAGGCTCCATTGGAGCAAAGATGGCCCGGGCGCTGGGGATGGCTCCTTGGCCTCTGCCCCAGGCGCTAGAGTGGCTCTGGTCGCGGCAGAGCAACACCCCGGAGGGGCAGAGCGTCGCCCCCTGGTGGGCAGAGCGTCGCCCCTGGTGGGCGTGCCGGGTGGATCCCGGTCGGGCACATGCGGGAGTCTGTCTGACTGTCTCTCCCCGTTTCCAGCTTCAGAAAAATACAAAAAAAAAAAAAAAAAAAAAGAAGAAGAAGAAAACCCTGATTACTCATATAATCCTGCTACCCCGAGATAAACCTCAGTTAATGTTTGGTTACATAGGTCTGTGTAGATTGTCTATTGCTGCCTTATGCATCATTCTTAAAACAAACAGCTTAAAACAACACACACTTATTATCTCAGAGTCTCTGTGGATCAGGAATCTGGGAGCGTTTCTGTAGCACTCCAGTCCACTGGGAACTACTAGTGTCGCGTGGAAAAAATCTACTCAAGACACAAACTGATGTCAAGAGGAAGAGGGGGAGACCTGCCAAGGGAGACAAAGAAGACCTCCTGAATCTCCTTCTCCCTTAGCTTTTATTGATCAGAAGCAACACAGAGGTAACAGGATTTCAAGGGAGGTAGGCCAGGTGATAAGAGGAAAGAATGACTAATGGCCATTTTGCTGACATGGAGAAAGGGCTAAGTTGGTCAGTACATTCCTTTTCTTTTGCTAATTAGCAAGCACAAAGGAAGGGGCAATCTAGAACCTCTAGGCTAATTTTCTAAAGCCCGTTCACATGCATTCCTTTGTGTTGGCACAAAGGTCACTCACTGACACAACTTTTTTTTTTTTTTTTTTTTTTTTTCCTGAAGCTGGAAACAGGGAGAGACAGTCAGACAGACTCCCGCATGCGCCCGACTGGGATCCACCCAGTACGCCCACCAGGGGCGATGCTCTGCTCACCAGGGGGCGATGCTCTGCCCCTCTGGGGCGTCGCTCTGTCGTGACCAGAGCCACTCAGCGCCTGGGGTGGAGGCCAAGGAGCCATCCCCAGCGCCCGGGCCATCTTTGCTCCAATGGAGCCTTGGCTGCAGGAGGGGAAGAGAGAGACAGAGAGGAAGGAGGGGGTGGGGGTGGAGAAGCAAATGGGCGCTTCTCCTATGTGCCCTGGCCAGGAATCGAACCTGGATCCCCCACACGCCAGGCCGACGCTCTACCGCTGAGCCAACCGGCCAGGGCCTCACACAGCTTTTTGGTGTTTGCATCCAAGAGACATTCACTCAGGGCTTTTAACTAAAGTTCCCCAATCTAAGTCATAGAGGGTTCAAGGTTAGATGGGTGATTAACTACACATTTCTCTGGGTGCCTTGTCTCAGGATCACTCGCAAGACTGGGATCAAGGTGTTCGTGGGGCACCAGTGACCTCAGGGCTCGACTGAGAGAGAATGCATTTCTAAGTTCACTCCTGTGACTACTGGCAGACCTCAGGTCCTTACTGGCTGTTGATAAGTGTTGGGCAGATAAAGTTATTTTTTCTCACTCTTATTGTTAAAGATGGCACTGCCCCTCGCTCAGGTGATAATATTAATGCCCTTCTTGCTTGGGAAGGGGCATGGTTGTGCTAATATGTGTTGGGGGAGGGCTTTTGCACCAAAATGTTTTAAAAATAGGAGCTAGGAGGCCATTTTGGAGAGAGTGGCCACACTCTTGTCGGGAGGAGCATCCCAGACTGGAGCAGGGCAGGGAAGCCACGTGGAGGAGGCAGCCAAAATGGTGGAATGGGGGCCCTGGCCGGTTGGCTCAGCAGTAGAGCGTTGGCTTGGCGTGCAGGGGACCCAGGTTCGATTCCCAGCCAGGGCACATAGGAGAAGCGCCCATTTGCTTCTCCACCCCCCCCTTCCTCTCTGTCTCTCTCTTCCCCTCCCGCAGCCAAGGCTCCATTGGAGCAAGGATGGCCCGGGCGCTGGGGATGGCTCCTTGGCCTCTGCCCCAGGCGCTAGAGTGGCTCTGGTCGAGGCAGAGCGACGCCCCGGAGGGGCAGAGCATCGCCCCCTGGTGGGCAGAGCATTGCCCCTGGTGGGCGTGCCGGGTGGATCCCAGTCGGGCGCATGCGGGAGTCTGTCTGACTGTCTCTCCCCGTTTCCAGCTTCAGAAAAATACAAAAAAACAAAACAAAATGGTGGAATGGGAAGGAAAAGCCAGTTTGTGGAGGAGAAGGAGATGGGGAACTGTAAAGACAGTAGCCACAGCCACCATCACAGCCGCCTGGCCAGTGCAGGTTCGCATTTGATTCAGAAGAACCGTAATGAAACAACGGAGCCAAGAACTGGTGGGCCATTACCTTTTAATCCTAGCTTGCATCCAGTGAGCAAGAAATACACACAGTGAGAAAACACTTCCCTTTCCATTCAGGGCTGCCAAAGCCACTGACTTATCTGAGTTTCCTAGAATCAAAGGTTTCTACCTCAGCAGCCTTATTCACCTCTGTTCCCCATCTCCTTCTCTCTGCACAAACTCTGCACAAACTGGCTTCTCCTTCAGCATTCCACCATCTTGGCTGCTTCTCCTCTCCTCCATGTGGCCTTTCTCTGCTCTCTTCTCTAATGCTAATCTCAGGAACCGAGAGAGCAAGCACCTGGTCTGCCCCACTTTATAGTGTAGAAATCAAAACCTTTAATCCAATATACAAACAAGGAAGTCTCTGATACAAAGTCACTTATCTGAGGCATAATGGGATCCTTCATGAGAGTGCACCACCCCATATCATGCAATCAGTCAAGAGTTTGGGGAAAAGCTTAGTCTTAAACTAAGCCTTAGGCCAGCGGTTCTCAACCTGTGGGTCGTGACCCCGGCGGGGGTCGAATGACCAAAACACAGGGGTCGCCTAAAGCCATAGGAAAATACATATTAGGCTATAACCACCCTGCCTGCTTACAGCCTGTCTCCCACACCCAATGCAAACTATAAGCGAGCAAACATATATTGTTGGGCAGATAAAATATATTATGTTCACTTTGTTAAAGATTGCGCTGCCCATGTGGAAGCCCGTCACCCAGGGGATGATATTAGTTGCCCTTCTTGCTTGGGATGGGCATGATTGTATTGTGTGTTGGAGGAGGGCATTTGTGCCAAAAGGTTTTAGGAGGAGAAGAGGGATTATGTTCTAGGAGGAAAGAAGAGAGGAGAGCAGATAAAGGCCACGTGGAGGAGAGGAGAGGCAGCCAAGATGGCAGAATGCTGAAGGAGAAGCCAGTTTGTGCAGAGAGAAAGAGATGGGGAACAGAGGTGAATGAGACTGGTGAGGTTAGAAACTTTTGATTCTAGGAAACTCGGATAAGTCAGTGGCTTTGGCAGCCCTGAATGGAAAGGGAAGTGTTTTCTCACTGTGTGTATTTCTTGCTCACCAGGTGCAAGCTAGGATTAGAAGGTAATGGCCCACCAGTTCTTGGCTCCATTGTTTCATTTCTGTCTGTCTGAATCTAATGCAAACCTGAATGGGCCAGGCTCCTGTGATGGTGGCCGTGGCTATTGGCTTTACATATATCATATTTAAAAACTTATTTGACCAACAGGAACAGAGGTGAATAAGGCTGGTGAAGTAGAAGCCTTTGATTCTAGGAAACTCAGATGAGTCAGTGGCTTTGTGAGCGCTGAATGAGTGGGTTTTGGAGCCCTGTATGTACTTTTACTTGGTTGCTGAGTACGAGTCTAGAATGAAGGAAAGTGGACCACCAGTTTTCGCTCTGTTGATTCCTTACTGTCTGTCTGAATCAAACCTGAACCTGCATTGGCCAGGCAGCTTTGATGGCAGCCGCGAATATTGGCTATACAGTAGGGGACATCAGTTTCTTGCCACCGGGGTCTCTCTTTGGGGAAGTTTGCAACATGGCTGCTTGTTTTCCTGAGAGCGAGAAGCGAGAGGGTACCCACACAGAAGCCAATCTTTTTGTAACCTAGTCTTGGAAGTGACAGCCTATCATTTTGTGCCCTGTTCTAGTCATAGAGGTGAGTCACTAGGTCCAGCTCACCCTCAAGGGGAGGGCATTACACAGGGTATGAATTCTAGGAGGCGGGGACCCTTGGGGACCAGCTTAGAAGGCTGCCACAATGTCCTTATTTATTTTCTGTTTTTCTTAATGAATTAGGTGATGAACCTTGACCTGTGGAATATAGAGGTACAGGGGCCCCTTTCTAGATTCTAGATCTTACTGGGTCAGAATCTCCATGGGTGGCAACGACATCTCTCTGCAAGTATAGCTTTTACACACTCCACAGGTCATTCTAACAGGAGCCAGAGTTGAGAGTCAAGGGCAAGTATAAACATAAGTGGATATTTCCTCACATGGATTACAACTGTGCTTAAAAGTATATTTTCCCCTCAAATAGTCTCAAACTCAAACATGACCTCAGTTCCCAGTGTGGGGCTGCCATTTCTGTCCCTCTGCTCCAACGGGAGACGTGTTTGAGAGTCACCTTGCAGGCAGAGCCCCAGCACCTGGGTCTGGAAATCACTGCCTTCATTTCTGGGGGCTTTGGAGGAGCCAAGCAGGTGCTGGCAGCTGCTGGCCCTCGGGCTTGGCTCCGGAGCAGCAGCTCTGACATCAATCCATCAGTCAGAGGACACTTTTAGCTGCAAGCCTGCTGGCGTGGAGACTTTATGAGACCAGGAATCCCTGGCTGTGAAATTGCTGGCATTTCATGATGTGAGAGAAGATTTACAAGCTCCACACGGTGTTAGGCTCTAAACCCAGGTCCAGCAGTTGCACAATCAAGCATGTGAGGCAGGCAGAATGCAAGGAGGTGGCAGGTAGGAGACAAGGGAAGCTACTGTCTCACTGTGCCTGGGACCCCTGGCCCCAGCCATGCACCCACAGGGGGCTTGGTTCAAGGTGTCTTCAGCTAATGTCCACCATCTAGGAAGAAGTCACCCCACAGTCATCAGTGAATGAATTGGTGAGTAGTAGTATGTGAGATTGTAGACTTAGAGTGGAAGGGCCTTCAGAGGCCCCTACCTGATGTTCCCTTAACACCTTCCTTGCTAAGAGGCCATTCTGCTTCTGCTTGATATTTGCCCCTACTTCCCAATCCAAAGGAGACACCTGGCATTCACTCTCCCATAACCTTATTTAATTTATTTTTTGCATAACCCTATCTCTACTGAATATATATTTTATGCATTATTTTTTCTTTTTCAATTTTTGTGGTTTTACCTTTCTCACTAAAATAAAGGCTCCCCGACCGCAGGAACCTTGCCTGTTTGGCATTCAAATCATTGCTGGACCTCAATTCATTATGTTGGCAGAATAAATGAATGAATAAATGGATGTTCGGATACTTCCAGAGGTGGGGGACTCACCACCTGACAGGCCAGCCCATCCTTTGTCTGGGTGGCTCTTGACTATTGGCTCATTTTCAGGTGGCTGCCATCTGCCTCCATGTGGCCTTCTTCCATGTCCTCACTTACAGGGACCCTCTGACACAAGCCCATGCCTCTTCCCCAGTGCAGCCATCCAGAGATTTGATAACAGCAACCACCCACACGCTTTCCAGGTGAATGTCACCATTTCTCTCGGCTGTCTCTCATATATTAGTGCCATCCTAATCCTCCTCCTCCAAAGGACTGGCGTGGGCCACTGTCCCTCAATAAGTCAGGTGAACTCTTTTGACACCCTTAGCAAATCTTGGCAGTTTTCAGATTTTGAGACCCTCTTCCCTCAGCAGACATGTAGCTCGTTTCTTCATGCTCAGAGCTTTTAGGCAGAAAAAGAGTCAGTGGATTTCACTGAGAATTGATATTTTTAACTAGTTTTCACTCTATTCCTTTGCCCCAAATTTCCAGTGAACAGCAGCCAGAGGTAGAGGCTCCTGGATTTGGGGGACCGAATATCTACTGACCCTACCCCACCCCTCCATAATTCTTAGGGCCCGGGTGATGGGTGTGGGGCTGAAGGCAGAGTGCCTTGTGTGGTCCCACCTAGCAGAGGAGATGGGGACCATCCCTCTCCCCTTCGAGGGCAGTGCTCGCCTGAGGGAGGGCTGGGGAAACGGAGTCTCATCCCAGGGGATGCTACCAGGGTCTGAGATGAAGGGGATGCAGCATCTGAAAAAAGAGGTACAGTGTTCTTATTATTCTCATAATTTAATCTCTAGATCAAAGTTCAACACTCTTTTCCTGCCTGGTGGGGAGAGAAAGTGAAGTGTGCAGGTACTGTGGGGAGGAGGTTCACAAAGGCTGGGAAGCTGGCTGGGGCTCTGCACCTGCTCCGCTCCCCCAAGCTTGGGGTGCCCTCACCACACTGATGCACCCCTGGGCACATCGGCCCTGACTGCCCCTCTGCCCGCTGGCAGCAATGGCCCTTTTGGCCCCGGGTGTAGGACCTCAAGTGTCCAACAGGAATGATCCCTGCTCTGCCTCCTTGTCGGGGTGCTCTGTGGAGCACCCGGGGAACCAACAGTGCCCAGGTGCGGAGGGCTGGTGGCTGCCTTGGGGCACCTGGATCACATCAGCCACTGCTCTGGCCCGAGTCCCAGGTAACCCCTATTCCCAAAGATGGGCCTGAGGCCTGAACAGGTAGGTTTGGAGGTGAAGTATATGAACTTTATGGATTCTATTTTGCAGATGAAAAGGAGGGATGGAATGGATAAAGATCAATGAAATCCACTGGTGGATAATAATTTCATGCATTCCTTTATCCATTTACTCAGTTAAAACATTTCTGGGTTCGCGGTCACCAGACCCTGTGCTGGCTCCTCCCTCATCCTTCCCAGTTCCGTCAGCTCCACCTTCTCTCTAGGAAATTCTAAATAAAATAGTCAACAATAAAAATTAAATGCCTAGGAGAAGGCGATAGTGTATAAATGCTATTTAATTAAAAAAAATTTTAAACAATTATAAAGTCCCCAAATCAGTGTTTTGTAGAAAAGCCCACATTCTTACCGATGTCTAGTCTACTAGGATGCTTCCAAGCCCTTTCTCACTCAAGTCTGTGCATTCAGTATTATTCTGAAGATGATCATGGCTTGACATATTTTATAGGGAAGAGTTGAGAGAAAAAGGGTTTGGGTAACAACTTGACTAAAGAGAAAAACAATTTTTTTTTCATTGGTGAAACCCTGCTTGGGCTGCTGAGACTCAGGTAACTAACTACCTATGTCACTTAGAAAGAAAAGGTGGCCCTGACTGGTAGCTCAGTGGATAGAGCGTTGTCCCAGTGTGCGGAGGTACTGGGTTCAATTCCCAGTCAGGGCACACATGAAAAGTGAACATTTGCTTGCTTCTCTTTCCCTCCCTCTCCTCTTCTCTCTCTCTTTGCTCCTCTTGCAGCCAGTGGCTGGATTGATTTGAACATCGGCCCAGGCGCTGAGGATAGTTCAGCTGACTAGAACATAGGGCCCCAAATGGGGGTTGCTGGGTGGATCCCAGTCAAAGTGCATGCAGGATTCTGTCTCTCTATCTCCCCTCCTCTCACTTAAAAAAAAAAAGAAAGAAAGAAAAGGTGACATACAATCACATAGTGTCACAAACACACAACAACCAAAAACTTACAAAACTGGTTGTTTGGGGTCTTCTGGTCACCAGCGTCTGCTGTCCCAGGGAGGAGGAGCCCCATTCTGTGTGGGTGACCAGGTGAGTCTGTGAGATGTGTGCTTTGGCAGGTGGACCACTAAGTTTGGGGAGTGGATGAGAGCGCTTTCTACCACCAGTCAACCCCCTGAAATCCAGAACTCTGAGCACTGCTGCCCAGGGGTTTGGGAAATGTTCACTACCACTGCTACTATTAAAACCACAGAACCATCACTTTATCAGCCCTCACTAGCTTCTGAGTGCTGGTTTAGACACACGCCTCTAGGTGCCTCAGTCTCCCCACTTCCCACGGGCAGTTACACAGAGATTAATCCTGGGAAGCTTATAGCAGCCACTGTTGTGGAAACAGTAGTGGTTCAGAGTGTTCTGTGGGACCTCAAGCTGTTCCAAGATGGTCCGTGTCACCTGTGAAATCTGAGGCCCCGAAGTCAACAGGGATGGGAGCACACTGTGCCCGCCACCCCGGTGCCTGCGGTGAGTGCCATCGGTGCACGTCCTGTACCCTGGCTTTGCAGCTCCTGGGAACATTTATAGCTTTAATGTGGTGCTGGGGGCAACAGTACCTCCCTCCTCTGGTCTATTTCAGTCAGCGAGTCAGGAGGAGGAAGATGGGCAGCGAGGTGCGAACAGGCTGAAGCACAGCTGGCGTGCTCTCGGCAGGTGTCTGAGCACATGGACTGTGGCTCTGGCAGCGCGCACTGGAATGCCAGCTCTGCACAAATGGCCAGTGCTCCTGGGGCTGGCTTCCAATGTTGCTAAGTCTCCATCCCCCCATCTCTGGGCTGGAGAGTAAATGTACCTCCACAGTTCAGCTAGGTTCAGCTGAACTGTATGTAAAGGGCAGAGCACAGTGCTTGCCTGCTTGCTGACTACACTTTCAGGACCTTCTACCTCTTTTAATGCCAGAGGGAACAGGGACTCCTCAGGGCTCACCTTCCACCCAATCCTGATGAGGCAGCAGTCCGATCTCCCATAATGCACCACAGGTGAGATGCTGATTACTACCTAAAAGGAACGGGTCTGGGTTCCAGGTTCTCCTCAGCTCTCTCTCCATGTTTGGATGGGACTCTCAGCTCTTGCTGTAGCCAGGCATCCTATCATCTACATGTGGGATCCTTCAGTCATTTGACCAGAAAGAACCATTTTGGAAAAGAGGTTACATGTTTTCTTCCTTTTTTATTTATTTATTTATTTATTTATTTATTTATTTATTTATTTATTTACAGAGACAGAGAGAGAGTCAGAGAGAGGAACAGACAGACAGGAAAGGAGAGAGTTGAGAAGCATCAATCATTAGTTTTTTGTTGGGACACCTTAGTTGTTCATTGATGGCTTTCTCATATGTGCCTTGACCGTGGGCGACAGAGTAACCCCTTGCTCGAGCCAGCGACCTAGGGTCCAAGCTGGTGAGCTTTGCTCAAACCAGATGAGCCTGCGCTCAAGCTGGCGACCTTAGGTTCTCGAACCGGGGTCCTCCGCATCCCAGTCCGATGCTCTATCCACTGTATCACCATCTGGTCAGGTGAGGTTACATGTTTTCAAGGGTGCAGGATCTTTCTGATCACCCTTCCTCTGGCCCCTCACTGTGCACACACACACACACACACACACACACACACACACACACGCCCTAGCCCACACACATGCACACATTCCCTTGTTTCTTGGCCCATGAAACTCCTAACTCCAGTCATTGACCACTGAGCTCATATTCTGTTGTTCTTGTTTGCCTGGTTTTCATTTTGTCTTGCAAGTTTCTGGGTAAATTGTCTTTGATCCTTTTGAAAGTAAATAATGTGTAAATACGTACATCTGTTTGTGTAGAAGCTCTTGAAAACATTAACTTGTGTTGCCCAGTTAACTAGATTTTAACAAGATTTTTCTGGGCATTTCTGTTTATTGAGTTTCTGGAAATTACAGTGGGTTAAAATATACTTGTTACCATTTGCAGTTATTTATCCGTGTTAACCAGCAATATTGTGCAAACAGTCAAAACAAAACACAAAAACAAGTTGGAGAAAGTGGGCTGCCTGCGGCTGAGGATCACAATCCCTGATTTCGATTGTGTGTGTGTTTATCAAGTAACCTCCTCAGCCACATAACGCCTACGTCACAGATTAACTCATTATTATAAGTAAACTTTATATGGACTTGTAAAGCCATTAGCCACGGCCACCATCACAGCCGCCTGGTCAGTGCAGGTTCCCATTGGATTCGGACAGACAGTAATGAAACAATGGAGCCAAAAACTGGTGAGCCATCACCTTTAATCCTAGCTTGCACCCGGCAGGCAAGAAATACACACAGTGGGAAAACACTTCCCTTTCCATTCAGGGCTCCCAGAGCCACTGACTTATCCAAGTTTCCTAGAATCAAAGGTATCTACTCACCAGCCTTATACACCTCTGTTTCTCATCTCCTTCTCTCTGCACAAATTCTACACAAACTGGCTTCTCCTTCAGCACTCCGCCATCTTGGCTATTTCTCCTTTATTCCACGTGGCCTTTCTCTGCTCTCCTCTAGCATGGGCTTCGCCTAGAACATAATCACTCTTCTCCTGGAACAATGTGATCTTTCTTCCTTTTAAAACCTTTTGGTCTGAAAGCCCTCTCCCAACACATATTAACAATATCATGCCCATCCCAAGCAAGAAGAGCAACTAATATTATCATGTGGGTGACTGGCTTCCACGTGGGCAGTGCCATCTTTAACAAAGTGAGCATAATATATTTTATCTGCCCAACAGGACTTATATAATTGTATGGCCAGTAGTCATGGCCATTGCAGCCATTCACATGCAGGTTCCCATTGGATTCAGACAGATGGTAAAGAAACAGCAGAGCCAAAAAATAGTGGGCCATTCCTTTATTCTAGCCTCGCATTGGCCGGTGAGTAAACACACACAGGGCTCTAAAACCCTGACACATTCTCCGGTTCCACAACCAGGAGAATCTTCTCCGGTTTTTCTTTCTTTTTTTTTTTTTTTTTTTGTATTTTTCTGAAGCTGGAAACGGGGAGAGACAGTCAGACAGACTCCCGCATGCACCCGACCAGAATCCACCCGGCACGCCCACCAGGGGCGAAGCTCTGCCTACCAGGGGGTGATGCTCTGCCCCTCCAGGGCGTCGCTCTGCCGCGACCAGAGCCACTCTAGCACCTGGGGCAGAGGCCAAGGAGCCATCCCCAGCGCCCGGGCCATCTTTGCTCCACCAATGGAGCCTCAGCTGCTGGAGGGGAAGAGAGAGACAGAGAGGAAGGAGGGGGGAGGGTGTGGTGAAGCAAATGGGCGCTTCTCCTATGTGCCCTGGCCGGGAATCGAACCCGGGTCCCCCACACGCCAGGCCGACGCTCTACTGCTGAGCCAACTGGCCAGGGCCTCTTCTCTGGTTTTTCCTAGAACCAAAGGCCCCCATCAGTTTCAGTCACCTCTGGTTCCCCATCTGCACACCTTCTTCCTTCTCCTCTCTGCACAAACTGGCCTCTCCTTCAGCACCCTGCCATCTTGGCTGCTTCTCCTCAGCACACTTTATTTCCTCTGCTCACTCTCCAAAAATGGCTTTCTTCTTCTTTCTCCTTCTTCTTCTCTTTTTAAAACTTTTTGGAGTGAAAACCCCTCCTCCAGTAAACATTAGCATAACAATGGCCCTTCCCAAGCAGAAAGGTAATTAGCAATTTCAGACTAGTGCCGTTTTTAATAATACAAGTGAGCAAACTGAAAAAACACAAATTTTATAAACTCATTTGCCCAACAATAATTGAATACCATATACAATTTATGAAATACATTTTTACAAATTTTTTAAAAGTACATTTCCATGTGTATTATCAGTGTAGGCTAACTGTTCTAACAAACAACCCTCAGATATCAATGTCTTAATTTATGTCAAAACACAATGTGAATTTGCAGGGAGCCCATCTCCACTGTCATTCAGGGGCCCGGACTTGTTCACCCCTGTTGCTCCACCTTCTTCTGGGTCCTGGAGTTCTTTTCACTCATCACATGGACGGGGACAGTGTGTGTGTGTGTGTGTGTGTGTGTGTGTGTGTGTGTGTGTGTGTGTGTGTGTGTGTAGTGAGAGAAGATGAATACTGGCAAGAAGCAGCCATTTCTGCTGCAAGTATATAACCTCACCCTCGTGTGAGCTTGATCAAAGAGCTCCTAGCAGGCAGAATGATGGCCTCCCAAAGATGTACATCTTGATCCTCAGAACCTGTGATTATGTCCCTTACAGGCATAAAGGACTTTGAAGATGTGATTTAAAATCTTGAGTTGGAGACATGCTCTCGGATAATCTGGGTGGATGCTGTGTGATCACAAGAGTCCTTATAAGTAGAAGAAGGAGGCAGGCGGGTTGGAGAGAGAGGTTTGTTGGTGCTACTCTGGTGGCTTTGAAGATAGAGGAAGGGACTGTGAGACAAGGGATGCTGGCAGCTTCTAGAAGCTGGAGAAGTAAGGGGCGGGGTTCTCTCCCAGGGCCTCCAGAAGGGAGGCAGCCCTGTGGATACCTCAATTTTATCCCTGTGAAATGTTTCAGGTTTCCAAGCTCCAGGACTATAAGATAATTTATGGTGATTTAAGATGCTAGGTCTGTAGCAATTTGTTACAGAGCCATAGGAAACAAAAGAAGAACTCATTTTACTTTGTGTCCCTACTGTTTGCCTGACCCATAGTAGGTTCACATAGTAGGTGCATTTTCACATGGAGTTTGAAGCAAAACAAACCTGTGAAGCAGGAACTAAAGTCATCAAGGAAGGTGGGGCTGCTTCCTAAAGGTTGGGATAGTATTGTCATGGAGCCAAGGTTAGAAGGGGACTGAACTTCCAAGAGGAAGGAGCCTTGGGAGGGGGTGGCCTGGAAGCATTCCTGTTCCTCTCCTTGTCTCTCTTTGAGTCCAGTATGTGGGGAATGAAGTGGTTCCTCATGAAGATGTGCTGGTGTAGCAGGAGCCCAGCATCCATTCTGGGGAGGAAGCTGAGGACCACAGGAGTAGAAGGCTTACTAAGGAAGTGGGTGGAAAGGCTAGTGGTTAAGAGTTTGAGCTGGCAGTTGGACGGCTGGGGTTCAAAGGCTGATCTCACTCCCCTTCCTGTTATCTAGCTGTGTAACCTTGGGTGTGGTATTACTATTGCTGCATAATAAACCATCCCAAAACTTAGTGTTGTAGAACAACCATTGTATTATGCTCATGCATTTTGTTGATAGGACAAGGCACAGCAGAGAACAATTTATCTCTGATCTGTGATTTCTGGGCCTTTGGGTTGGGAGGGGGATATTCAAAGGCTGGAATGACTCAACAGCTAGGGACTAGAATCATCTTGCGTTTGATGTGGGCTGGCTGTCAGCTGGGCCTTCAGCTGGAGTTGTCAGCTTTTATATCCACATATAGGTAGCATGGCAACCTTTTGTGAACACTTAGGGCTTCAAAGGCAAGTGCCCCAGCTCATAAAGTTGAGCTGGTCACTTGTTTTATGACCTGGCCTCAGGAGTCATGTACTGTCTCTTCTATTGCATTCTATTCATTTACATTCAAATCATAAACCTACCAGATCCAGGAGGGGAACTAGATTCTATCTCTTGGTGGGGAGTGGCAAGGTTCTAATAGATACACCAGATACTGTTGTAGCCACCTTTGAAAAATATAATTGGCAATTTCATTGCTTTCTCTGAGATGTGGTTTCTTTGGCAGGAAGGCAGTGGTGATAACTATAGTGTTCTCATCTGGGTTAATGTATCTAAAAAAAGCCTTTGGCACAATGCCTGGCATGTGATATCGTGAGTACTCCTAAGAGAGCAGAGACCAGGTCTGTTCTTTCTCATGATTGTATCAGTGCCTTGCACAGTGCCTGGCACATGAATGAGCCTGAGAGGGTTGTGCCAGAATGGGGGTTGCCAATCAGTATAGCAGGTAGTTATTGCCGTGTAACAAACCACCCCCAATTAGGAGCTTAAAACAATAGCCACTTTATTTGCTTGTGGTTCTGTGGGTCAGTAATTCAGGCTGTGCTCAGCTCAGTGGATCTTCTGCTGGTCTCACTTGGGATCATTCATGTGGCTGCAGTTATAGGCAGTTGACTAAGATTGAATGTTCCAAGATGGCTTTACTCACACACCGTCAGTTAATGCTGACTGTCAGCTGGAGTGCCTCTGTTCTCCTCCATGTGGCCTTTGTAGCAGCCTAGCTCAGACCCATTTCCATCAAGGTCTTAGGGTTCCAACTGCAGCCGAAAGAGCAAACCCGAATCAAAAGTGCTTCTGAAGCTTCTGGAGTCAGAAGGCTAGGGTTTGCTAATTCCCATTGTCCAGCACAGGTCACATGGCCAAGCCTGAAGGGATGACGAAATGAATTTCCACCTCTTGATGGGAGGAGTAGCATAGTCACATTGCAAAGTACACAGGTTAGAAGGAATTATGGCAGGCATCCTGGCAAACCATCTCTAACAGTCAATGCTGAGATGCAGGAAAGAGGTTGGGAGGAGGCTGAAGGCCCGACTAACATGAGGGAGGTGGTGGGGAGAAGTGCTGGGCATAGGTGACAGTCGATCCAGACATGGAGGACCCTGGTGTTAGCGAGGAGGCTTGACTTCACTGTCAGCCTTAAGCCGCAGGGAAGTACATCATCTCAGATGACAGAGCATGCCAGGACTGGGCACGCTCCAGCATGGCTGAAATGGCCACTCGATGGGGTCACCTGTCTCGGGCCTTTTCTACCCAATCTCTACCCTCCTCAGTGAGGGCTTTCCCCTTTAGGCTCAGCACGGTGACCATAGTAATCTCCAAAGTCACATCCCGGCGTGTGTAGAGGGAAAAGTGGAAGCCTTTCTCAGAGTCCAGCTTAGCAGTCTTCCTGTTACAGCTCCTTCACCAGGATTGGGCCGAGAGGGTGGGACCCCATGGTTGGCTGTATTAGTTTCCTGGGATTGCCATTCAAATGACCACACATGAAGTAGCTTAAAGCAACAGAGGTTGCTTGTCTCACAAGAGGCTGGAAGTTCGAAATCAAGGTGTAGGCAGGGCCATGGTGCCTTTAAAACCTGTAGGGGAGTCCTTCCTTGTCTCTTCCTAGCTTCTGATGTTTTGCCCCAAATCATTGCTGTTCCTTGGCCTGAAGCTGCATCCTGCTCATCCTCTGTCTTCACATCCTTGTCCCTCTGTGCATGTCTGTTAATCCAAATTTCTTTTTTTTTTTTATAAAGTGCATCACTCATATTGGATTAGGCCTACTTTAATAGCCTCATTTTAGCTTGATTTTTCTGTAAAGATCTTATCTTCAAATAAACTCACATTCTGAGGCTTTAGGGGTTAGGACCTCAGCATAGCTTTTTGGGGGGACTATACCCATGATGTTGCCTAGAAGACTATCTGAAGTGGAACTGAGGTTGGAGGTAAACCACAGTGGGCCCTACAGCCCTTGAAAAAATGGATGAGAGAATGAATGACAGTGGTATGCGGGGCTTCACGTGAAGTCAAGTGATAGCATCGTGGTGAGGTTGGCGCTTAATCTGATCCTCACTGAGGATTGGTGGGCACTTCTGCCTTGTGCTCATCACAGATTGTTGATCACAGCTATGATTTATCTCTTGCTGTATCTGTAGTCAGGAACACAACCCCTCAAGGAGAATAAGTGTTATTTCTCTGGGAAATTTTGACAAACCACATTATGACTTGGTTTCCAAGAATGCATCATGGTGAAAAAGTCTAGCCTGTTATATAGACAAACAGCAAGTACCCACAAGCACCTCCCTTGTACACACAAACCATCATCACCAGGGCAACCTCGGAACAGCAGCCAGCTGCCTAGCAACCTCGTCTCTCTGTGGGTGAGACAATTGGGTTTCCCTGGAGGAGCAAAGGGCACTCCTGCAGACTCTGCTCGCAAAGCTCCCTAAAGTTGCCTTGTTTCAGAATAGGTCTGGTTTTCCCCTATCCCCAAACATATCACACACTTCTTAGGAGCCAAACTTGAAGTTTATACCCACCACTGAAAGTTCTGAGTAACATCAGATGCCCGGTTAGGGGCTGCTGGCCTTGTAGAGTAGGCACTAGTCTGGTTACCTTGCTCTTTTGAGAGGTGGGGGACTGGATGGAGGTGGGGGACTGGATGGAGGTGGAGGACTGGATGGAGATGGGGGACTGGATGGAGATGGGGGACTGGATGGAGGTGGGGGACTGGATGGAGGTGGGGGACTGGATGGAGGTGGGGGACTGGATGGAGGTGGAGGACTGGATGGAGGTGGGGGACTGGATGGAGATGGGGGACTGGATGGAGGTGGGGGACTGGATGGAGATGGGGGACTGGATGGAGATGGGGGACTGGATGGAGGTGGGGGACTGGATGGAGATGGGGGACTGGATGGAGGTGGAGGACTGGATGGAGATGGGGGACTGGATGGAGATGGGGGACTGGATGGAGGTGGGGGACTGGATGGAGATGGGGGACTGGATGGAGGTGGGGGACTGGATGGAGGTGGGGGACTGGATGGAGGTGGGGGACTGGATGGAGGTGGGGGACTGGATGGAGGTGGGGGACTGGATGGAGGTGGAGGACTGGATGGAGGTGGGGGACTGGATGGAGGTGGGGGACTGGATGGAGGTGGGGGACTGGATGGAGGTGGGGGACTGGATGGAGGTGGGGGACTGGATGGAGGTGGGGGACTGGATGGAGGTGGGGGACTGGATGGAGATGGGGGACTGGATGGAGATGGGGGACTGGATGGAGGTGGGGGACTGGATGGAGGTGGGGGACTGGATGGAGATGGGGGACTGGATGGAGGTGGAGGACTGGATGGAGGTGGGGGACTGGATGGAGGTGGGGGACTGGATGGAGGTGGAGGACTGGATGGAGATGGGGGACTGGATGGAGATGGGGGACTGGATGGAGGTGGGGGACTGGATGGAGGTGGGGGACTGGATGGAGATGGGGGACTGGATGGAGGTGGGGGACTGGATGGAGATGGGGGACTGGATGGAGATGGAGGACTGGATGGAGGTGGGGGACTGGATGGAGGTGGGGGACTGGATGGAGGTGGAGGACTGGATGGAGGTGGGGGACTGGATGGAGGTGGGGGACTGGATGGAGGTGGAGGACTGGATGGAGGTGGGGGACTGGATGGAGGTGGGGGACTGGATGGAGATGGGGGACTGGATGGAGATGGAGGACTGGATGGAGGTGGGGGACTGGATGGAGGTGGGGGACTGGATGGAGGTGGAGGACTGGATGGAGGTGGGGGACTGGATGGAGGTGGGGGACTGGATGATATTAAGCCTTCAGAGTGCCCCTGAGTGAGTCTAAAACTAAAACTAAAAACTCCCCTCACAGTCTATTAATTAGAAATTCATGCCAGTTTATATATTTAAAATATGCATCTATGTCCACAGAGAGCTACCTGTAGCAATAAATCACTTTTTATTGTAATTTTTTCCCCTTATTAAGAAAGGCTAGTCTTTTGAATAACAGAAAGGGGAGATGATGGAGACAGAAATTAATTTGTAGCCTGGACACTTTGAAGAGGTCAGACTTCTATGAAAATGGGTGTTTGAGGGCTGCTAAGTGCAGAGAGAGGGGCACAGGAATGCAAGAAGGTGCCAGAGCCATTTTCATCCTGCCCAAAATGGGACACCGGAGGCCATTGTCTTTCTGCCCCGGGTTGGTTGCCTTTCCCTTTGGAAAAGAGCAATGTCTCTTTCCCTGGGAGCACTGCTTGCCCTTGGCTTCGAGCCCTCTCCTCGGTGAAGGTTGTCACCATCCACCCAGGCCCCCCTAGACACCTCTCATGTCTTTAGTCCCTGTCAATAAATAGGTCATGACTATTCTAATTCCTCAATATTGCTTGAATTTTCCCCTTTCTCCCAATCTCTGTGACCCATGTAAGTTCAGACTTCGCACTCCTTCCTGTCCCCATCCCTCTGCCCCTAATGCACCCTCCACCCTGCCCAAGATGGTCTTGTTGACCTGCTCATCTGATCACACTATTCCTGTGAGGACACCTGTTTGCTCCTACAAATCTATTTCTATCCTGCTCTTGGCCCTGGGGGTGACCATGCCAATGGCCTCCCTTGGATTCTGGTCTCTGGTTGGTTTTAGCCAATGAAAGGCATTGGCAGAAGGTCAGAAGGGGAGGAGAGTGAGGTTGGGGGTCTTCACACCCTGGCTCTCTCACTGTGGAGTCATCCCAGCCAAAGGCCACAGCTCCTTGCAAGATGACCTTTGCATGACTCACAGCAACTGCTCCTCTCCCTCTCCCTCCCCCCTTCCTGCCTAACAGCCCTGGTGTTGCAGTCCCAGGTGTAGCACTATACCTTGCAGTTTTACTACATGCTGCTCAGACCTTACTCAGGAGCTATTTCATTTAACACTCCTTCAATTATCCTCTTCTGAGTGTGCCATCTCTTCCTGCTGGGTCCCTGAATGGTTCAGTTCTCCTACTCAAAACCCTTAGACTTTCACAGCCTTTAAAATAAAGTCCAAATTGATGATCTTGGTATTCAAGGGCTTTCGTTATTTAGCCACATTTACCTCCCCAGCCTGTTTTTTGACACTGGCCTTCACTTACTCTAGAATCAAATGATAAGGAGCCATTTACCCTTAGAGCCCATTATTTCTTATGCCTGAGTTGCCTCTCTCTCTTTCTCAGCCTCAGAAGAACTTGGCTATCTTTTAAGGCCCAATACTAGGTAGGGTACTAAAGGTCTGCCACAGTGCCTAGTATGTGACAAACTTTCCGTAATTGTATAAGGAATAAATAGTGAGAATTTTTGAGAACCTTGCCCCTTTCTTCCAGGTCCAATATTAGGCAAAAGCATGTTATGGACACACGTGACTTAATGGTTATGGAAATGGATTTCATATTCACGTAAACCACAGGCACTATTCAGTCTTCTTCCCTAAGTTTTGGGGACAGATGGCAAGGGGAAAGTGAGGAGGCTTTTGAACACAAATTAAGAACAGGGTTGTATTACCCTGATCAAAGCTTGGGAAGAATGAGGGCATCCTCCTCAGCAGGCTGTCTCTGATGATCCCTGGATGAATCACCATGGAAAAATAGAGAGACGATGTTCTAGGCACCAGACATGTACTCAGTAGAAAACTCTGTCCTTTTAGGGCATTCTCATTCAGTAAATATTCTCCTGCTGCGAGCCTCCTGGGAACGGTGAGGGCGGGGTTGAAGGAGCAGGGCAGGGTCAGCATCGGAGCCTACTGGGGAGGCAGCCCGCAGCCAGGTAGCTGCGTTCATGTCATCTGGAGCCCAGGCAGGGAGGCCTGCTAGGGAGGAGGCCAGAGAGCCGGCAATGCTCTGGGTCTCCCCCCATTTAGGTGGGGCAGCTAACAGAGCCACTCTCCAATTCTCCTTTAGTCTGGGCCTGGCTGCTGAAGAAAAAATTTTGTATAATGTGTATAAGAAAGTCTGACTAGTGGGTCCCTGTGGGAAGGAAGTGTGTGTGTGTGTGGGGGGGGGGTGAGGCTAAGGCAGAGCATTTAGCTTTGTCACTTTATAGCTTTCTGTAATGAATAACAGGCGGAGGTGTTATTTTTTAAAAATGCCAAAGAAGTTATCTCATCAGTGGGATTTTAGGCCAATTGGATTTTACATTTTTTTGTTTGTTAAAAAAATAAGTAAATTTCATTAAATATCAGTGTAGCTACTGTTCCTCTAAGGTTTCCAAGACAGTTCTGAGTTAAAACACAGCGTATCCTGTCCCTTTGCCCTTGTACACTATAGAAATGCCCCAGAAATCCTGACTGGGTTGGAACCCGGATTTCCTTATCTGCCTGGAGATGGTGCCAGATCACAAGTCAGACCTCAGTTTCCAGTTTCTAGTAAAGAAAATATACTCAACATTTTTAGATCCAGTAAGAATGTTCATCTTTTTCCTTTCCTCTCTGAGAGTACCCTCCCAAATGGATTATTTTTTCCAGGACTCTGAGAATACAAAAATGCCCTTACCGTGTTGTGCCAGCCTGCCAATCCGCACACTTAGGAGAGTGGTGTACAAGGCCCTGGGAACATCTCGGGTGCCCACTGTACCAGACACGGGGGATCACTTCCTGTTGGTCCTCACTGAGAGATCCTCACTGATTCCCATTCCTGTTCCAGAATTTGATCTTTTCTATGGCCCTTCATCTTACCACTTCTTAGCAACTACCAACTCTCCTAAAGAGGCAAGATGGTCCGTGGATGACATTGTTCCAGCTTCTGGATCAAGCTTCTCCTGAAGGCAGGTTTATCCTTATATTTTGTTACAAGCCAGTAAATTCCGCTTTTTGTTTAAGAGAAGTCAAGCTCCCCTCCCCAACCCCCGTGCAATATATAGATTAATAAGTGATATGTGACAGGCTGTGCTGAAGGCAGACATAGGCCTGTCCCAGTCCCTGGGCTTAGTGGGGATCTTATTATCTCCTCTTCCCTGTTGGTTCCAGGAGTCATCACGCCCCAGACCCCAGCCATGACAGTTCCATTCTGCCACCCGCCCTGCTCAAGCCTCTGACCTGTATCATCTCCTCTGACTCCCTGTATTACGGGTGGGGTCCCACTCTCCCTTAGATGTCAACTAACCTTTAGATAAGAATTGCTCATCGTGTCCTTGACTAGGTTATTCTGGGAGCCACAGTGAAGTGAGCCTGAGCTTGCGGAGTCATGGGCTCACTATGGGGAGTGAGGCAGTGGCTGACGGGGCCCATCAGTGAGACCGAGAAAGACACAAAAGTGCACATGGATTGATTTCTCAACAGGAGTGCTTCCTCCTGAGCTATTTGTGTGGGACCAGCCGCTCTGAACCTGCGGTCTCCTTTCCCACAACTGTGCACCAGGAAGAAAGAGCAGGAGGCAGTGCAACCACGTGGAAGCCATTTGTTTTTATTTAGTAAGGCGAAGACAGGCGTATCCTATGGCCCAGCAATTCCAGGTCCAGGAATACACCTTGGAGCAATGCGTGCATATTTGCACAGGGATATACATACAAGAACGCTCATTGCAGTATCTCTCATAATACTCAAAAGCTGGAAACAACCCAGGTGTATCCGTTGAAGTGTGGATAAGTAAACATGGCATATCCACACAGTGGAATACTATACAGCTATGAAAAAGAATACACTGTAGCCACACGTGACAACTGGAGGATCTCATACACATAACTGAGCAAAAGAAGCCAGACGTGCAAAACCCCAAAACACTTTATTCCTATAAGAACTCAAAACAAGCAAAATAAAACTATTTTCTTTAGGGATACAAACTTAGGTGGTAAAAGTAAAAGCAAAGGGAGTAGATACAATAAAAGTCTAAAGGAGAGTGAGAGTATGATTAGGTGGGGACATGCTGGGTGTTTCAGTGTTGACAGTATTTCATTTCTTTTTTTTTTTTTAATTTTTTTAATTTTTATTTTATTTATTCATTTTAGAGAGGAGAGAGAGAGAGGAGAGAGAGACGGGGGAGGAGCTGGAAGCATCAACTCCCATATGTGCCTTGACCGGGCAAGCTCAGGGTTTCGAACCGGCGACCTCAGCATTTCCAGGTCGATGCTTTATCCACTGCGCCACCACAGGTCAGGAACAGTATTTCATTTCTTGATACGAGTGGTGAGGACACAGGCATTTGTTTTGTGCTTATTTATTAAAACATATACTGTTCTATGGACTTTTCTGTCTCTGTGTTAATTTTCTTTATTCACAAAATGGAAGAGAGAGGGGGCATCATTTTAATAGGAACTTGGATGAGGGTCTCACTCTCTGATGCTCTCTGCTTCAGAATGTAGCACACGGTCCCAGGGGAGAGATGTCCCTACTTGGTCCTCGTGTCCCTGTCCTGCTCCCGATCACCCATCCCTTGGGAATCGGGGTCAAGGTCCAGTGCTGGCAGAAGCACCCTTATCCTTGACTAAGCCTGACTCAGCTGTCACCAATGGCGTCTTCTGGGCTCCTGTACTCCCAAAGATGTAATCGAGCAGGCTCTGTGGGGAGACAGCCTGTAATAAATTTCCTAGGATGGAAACAGAATGCAAATAAAAATAGTCGTGCCAGATTGCGGGTGTGCATCACAGCTCAGGGTGTGCTCCGACATGCCTGGGCCTGGGCCAGAGCCTGGCATGAGCATCCCATGTCCAGCCCCATCCTCATCCTCCTCTGCTGCTCAGGGCACAGGGTACATGCTATGCTCTCAGCTAGACAGGAGGGCTGTGTGCAGGTCAGACACCCTCTCACCAAAACTACTTCTGAGCATTTGGAGTGTTTGTTTCCACAGCACTTGGCGGGCAGGCAGCCTGGCATAAATCAGATGCCCAGTGACCCAGTGGTACCACGTGGTCCTTTGCACTGTGATGCTGGGACTGAGAAGGCTAGTTTCCCCGAGGAGAACCCAGAGTGAGCTGTCTCTGCAGCCCTCGGGAACTTTGTTTAGAGCACACAAATCTCTGCATTTGGGGCTTGGGGAGTGATGAGGATACTGTTGGAAAGATCTTGGTCCCTGGGATGCTGGCCCCCTGACAACTTGCTATGCAAACAGAAGCCTGGACTTCCCTCTGCCTTTCCCTCCTTTGTCCCCAGCAAGGTGGAGTCAGAAACCTTGCACTCAGGGCTTCACCAGGGATTCGTGGAAGTTGATCAAAGCAGTCAGGGTGGCCAGGGGCTGCCAGGAGATTTTGGTGGACTGCTAAAGATGTCCAGCAATAGATCCCTTGATACATTTATCCCAATCCTGGGTGTGCGTTTTAGGCAAGGGAACCACAGGTAAAAAGGCACAGAAGGTAAAAGAAATGAAGGACTTGGTTACGCCCCCTTTGCCCATTCACCTGCTTGAAGTCTCTTTTTTCTCCCCTTGGCCTCAGGGGTCACTGCTTCCTGGGCCCATGGATACAAAAGCTCAGCTCAGATCAGGGGCCCTCAGTTCAGATGAAGCTCGTAAGTTCCTGGGGTCAAATAGTCTTGGTGAGACATGAGCTTGGAAAAGGCTCAGAGCAGCCTGGGTGGACTGCAGAGAAAGGGAGGTATATAGAGACTGGCAGGAGGAAGAGTCAGAAGGAGCACCTATCACTGACTTCAAACAGAAGCCTGTTTGTGGTGCAATGAAATCACCGTATATGGTTCGGGAGGAAATTCTCTGTAAGGAGCTGCATGCAAATAGGTCACCAAGTAATGGCAAAAATATGCGGGCAAACGGAGGTGCCTGTGCAGTTTCTGTGTCTCCAGGGGCTAAGTAAACTCCAGGAAGCCATAAGGTCTCAGGAGGACAGAGGACAAGGGATGTTCCCTCCACCTCTCTGCCCAGCCTCCTGCCTCCTGCTTGTCCCCTGCGTACCAGGACCCCCCCACCCCCGAGTCTGACCAGCATCCCTGTTCCCTGTTGCTAAGATCAGGCAGAAATTCGGAGATTGCTTGAGACACTTTCTGGTGACTAACACAGTACTTGAACAGGAAATAGACTGGAAAAAGCTTAGGAGGAGCTATAAATAGCCCATGTCCTGAAAAACGAACTTGGAAAGAAATGGAATTAACACACTGCAAGGAGAACAAGAAGATCACAGGCTCCAAGCAAGAGCATCCATTCCTCCTCAGAAGTGAGCTGTTCTTCCAGATGCGGCGGCTCCATCTGCCCTTGTAGGAGTCAACTCTACCATGTGTGCCCTGCTCCACCCAGGGGTTGACCAGCCAGCTCAGCTACCTGCCAGTATTATAGTATCATGCCCTGAATTGTCTGTGGTTCTGGGGATCAGGTCTTGTAGAGATTGTGTGAGGGTGTGTGTGTGTGTGTGTGTGTGTGTGTCTCACTGAGGCTCAAGGATCAAGGACTATGAATGGTCTTATTGGGACAAGTAGAGAACTGAAAAGGCCTTAAAATATCCCTTTGCTTGCCTCAGTTTCTCCCTACCCATCAGGTGAACAGCAATCTCCCATGTTGAACCCAGTGAAGGGAAAGTAAGACAGGAGAGCTAGCCTTGGATTGAAAGGTGGGTCAGCAGACTGGGTTCTAACACCAGCCAAGAACTCCTATGCTGAGAAACTTGGAGTAGACACTCGTTGGACTAAGACTGCTTCATTTCTATAAGATGGAGAGGTTGAGATAGTTCAGCGGAGTTTAACTCGTTTTCTTTTCTTTTTTCAAAGCTGCATAACATTTCTCGAAAGGAAATCACAAGAGAGAGCAGATCCGCCCTGGGTTAAGATGGGCATCTCACACACTGTCCCCTCTCCTCCTGGTGGCCGTTGAGAAGCCAGCGCAGACGTGCAGGGCCTCGCAGAGCACCCTTTGAAAACCACTAGACTAGAGTGGGCTGGCCGTTCAAAAGCCCTTCCTTGTGGTCCCTTTACTCCTTACCTCCATGTACAGGCTGGAAAGTTAAAATAATGACGAGTAACATTGAACAATGAAATCGAACTGAAGACATCGGTCGGAACAGAAGAAGGATTTAAAGCTCAGGAGCCCCAGCTGACTTCTTAATATCCTCATTAGAGACTGGAATAGACTAATTGCAAAAACAGCCACACTTCTCCACCCCTCCCAGCATCCACACCCTCTGTGAGGTGACTTTGTAGCTCCTCCCGTCAAGAGAAGGAATACATGGCCCCACCCTTTGAATAAACACTGGCCTTGAGATTGGCTTTGAACAATACATAGTGGAAGCGATAGTGTGCCATTTCCCAGCTTAGGACTTGAGAAGCCTGTGTCTTCTACTCTGTCTCTTAACTGCTTGCTGCTGCTTGGCGAATAGCCTGGGTCAGCCTACTGGGGAATGAGAGATCACACAGAGAGGTCTGAGCTGTGCCAGAAAAGGCCACCCCAGACCAGCCAGGTCCTAGCCAACTGACTGCAGACACATAAGCAACTACACTCATGGGAAATAGTTTATGGGTAATAGTTTGCATTTTGGGGTAGTCTATTTCTGTTCCTGCTATCTGTTGCTGAGTAACAACCACCCCAAAGTTAGTGGCTTAAAACAATTTATTAGGTATATACAAATTTATTATGGTCTCCCATGGTTCTGTGCATTGATTCGTCTCAGCTGGGCAATTCTCACTTGGAGTCTTTTATATGATTATAGTCAGATGTCAGCTGGGGCTGCAGTCATCTGAAGTTTCAACTAGACTAGGTGTCTGGGATTGTTCATTCAGATGGCTGTTGCTTAATGCTGACTGTCCTCGTGGGGCCCACTGGAGCCACTGACTGCACATGACCTTTCCGTGTGGCTTAGCTTCTCATAATGACCTCTGGGTTCCACAGAGGTCAGAAGAGGAACAACAGGGACAAGTAAGGGCTATGCTAGCTCTGGTATGACATCACCTCCTCCATATTTTATTGGTTGGAATAGTCAGAGCATCCTCCCAGATCCAAGAGGGTAAAGAAACAGATACTACCTCTTGGTGGAGAAATGGCAAAATCACATTTCAAAAGAGAATGTAGGATAGGAGATACTGTTGGGACCATCTTCGGGAAATAATCTACCCCAGTAGCACAGCATTGTGGTGGCAAAGGGCAACAGACAAACATTTTTGTTTCCCACAATCCCTCCTTTCCTGCAGCCCCGCTTTCTGTTTGTCCTCTCTGGTTCCTCATGGAATCGCACTGGGATTGGCAACGGAGCAAGCGGAGAGGAAGGCCTGCAGGGCCCTGCTGGGGGCCGCTCACTCCTCGGGCTCGGTGGGAAACATGGCTGCGACTGAGCAGTGACCGCAGCCTGCTGAGGGCCTGGAGGGAGGGAGTGGCCCGCTGGTGCGTGCCACCCTCTGGGCCTCGGTTTCCTTTTCTTCATTCTTCTCAGGGCTCTTCAGTGTGGGAAGGAGGAAAGGCAATTGTTTACTTTCAGACGGGAAAGGATAGAGTCAACTCCAGTCAAGTGCTTTGTCAATATCAGCTGCTGTGGGGGGTAAAATCGGATGATTAAGAGGTTCAAGTTGAGATTCTCACTTCATTATTCACAGAGTGACTGGAAGGTGTCAGTCTCTGCTCATCCCAGCCAGGCCTACCTGCAGCTCAGATCTTGAACTGTCCTGTTTAGCTCTGCCCGGGCCCATGACCCTGTAGAGGGGAACCAGGCCTGACTGACCCACAGTGGGCTGGCCCACAGGCCTGACTGCACAGACGAGATCTGTGCAGCGGGAGAGGGAGGACTTAGTGCTGTGCTCACGACCCGAGTGCTCCTGAGGAAGCCCTCTCTTTGGGCTCCTGCCCACCCTCCCACTCCAGCCTCTGCCCAGCCCGCTCAGAGTGACTGTGTTTCCGCTGCAGTTCTCACAGGTTTCCCAGTGGACAGGGAGTCCTCTGGACCCCATCTGGCTGGAATTCTAAGGTATTGCTAACTTCTCCCGTCTTTCCTCCTGTGAGCTAGATCCTGTTCCTTAATCTAACATGACTTCCTCTTTCAAGTGGGAAGTTTCAAACAGGAAGTCTCTCCAGAAGCAAGATGTTGCTGCCCACCTGAGGACAAGGCTCCTTGGCAAGTGCCAGAGACTCTTCCTGTCAGAGCCCTGCCTGCCTGCCCAGGAGCCCTTGCCAGACCTACAGCCGGTCAGCACCGCTGAGAGCCCTGGTCCCAGCTGCTCCTGTCCCAGCAGGCCTGGTAGCTGAGCCCAGCGGGTCATGACAGGAAGCGTGTGGATACCTCCCACGCTGACTTGGGTTTTGGCTTGCTTTTGCACCAACAACCTGTCTGCCCTATTTCCTATTAAGGGGGGAACTGGACTGGTTTTTAATTAAGCCCATATCCCAGAGAGCCTCGAGGGAGAGATGGTTTTGGAGAACTCCTTCAGCAGCCATCAGAGAAGGGAGGAGTTCGGGAGAGCTGGGAGCAGGAAAGAGGGAGGTGAAAGTGAGGTCAGAAGTCCAGAGCGGTTCCTTCCTGGCTGAGGTAATGCCCTAGCAATGTGACCTATGTAATGGGTAGCTCACCTGCACATCTGCACTCACAGGAGTGCCAGCCCCTCCTGTGGCCTCCCCAGGCCCACAGCTAAGCCCTCTGCACATACACACCCATCCCATCCTTCTACCGAGAGTTGGGGATGATCTTTGAACATCATGCAAATCAAGCAAAAGGAAATTATATCCACTGTAATACCCGCATACAATAAAATATTTGAACAGAGAAAAGAAAATTTCCAGAGTTCCACTCCTAGAGATAAATAGTTTTTATATTCTGGAGTTATTATTATTTTTAATGTTTAGCCAAATTATACTCTTCTGATCATCTCTCTGGTGCCCCGTTTGGTCCTTAGCTGAGCCCCTTCTCCCAGGCTACAGAGGTCATGAGGTTGCTATGGCTTTTCTGTTCCCATCATAAGGAGTAGGGCTATCTCAGTCATTAGGCTCAGGATTCTTCCCTACACCCACGAGACCTCAAGGAACTGGGCCTCCCCCTTCAGAGAGGATCCTCATCTGGAAAAGCTCAACCTCCTTCTCTCCTTCTTCCAAGGGACAGATGATAGCATTGCAAGACTGCTGTAATGGCATTTCTAGACTAACAGGGCCCTAGGATGTGACCCTGGGAAGGGAAGGAGGAAGCCTGGAGCCTTCAACTCCACTGGTCCTCTCTCCACTCTCAAACTCCCCCTTCCCATCTCTTTCTGCCATTGCCTCTCCCTGCCCCTCTGTCTCCTCTCTCCCTTTTCTTCCCTTCCTCCCTACTCTCCTTCCTCCATAACGAGCAGAAGTGGGTATTAGCACTAGACCTGAATTCCACAGTCACAGGTAGATAGACCTTTGCTCACAATTTGATCATTGACTGACTGTGTGACCTTGATTGGACAACTCACTTTAGATCCCTGAACTTTTATTTCTCATCTCAAAATGGAGACAATAATGCCACTGTTATGAGGACAAAATGGGTTCATACCTTTTAAGCACTTAACCCAGTGCCCAGCACATGATAGATACTTAATGAATGTTAGCTGATTCTTTCTTTTTTTTTTGTATTTTTCTGAAGCTGGAAACGGGGAGACAGTCAGACAGACTCCCACATGCGCCCAACTGGGATCCACCTGGCACGCCCACCAGGGGGCGATGCTCTGCCCATCCGGGGCGTCGCTCTGTTGCGACCAGAGCCACTCTAGAGCCTGGGGCAGAGGCCAAGTAGCCATCCCCAGCACCCGGGCCATCTTTTGCTCCAATGGAGCCGTGGCTACGGGAGGGGAAGAGAGAGACAGAGAGGAAAGAGAGGGGGAGGGGTGGAGAAGCAGATGGGTGCTTCTCCTGTGTGCCCTGGCTGGAAATCGAACCTGGGACTTCCACACGCCAGGCCGATGCTCTACCACTGAGCCAACTGGCCAGGGCCGATGTTAGCTGATTCTAATCTGCACCAGGTAAGCATCTACTGTGTGCCCAATGCAAAGGTCCAGAAGGGAGTAAGGCAGAGATCCTTAAGCCTCTCTTGTAATCTTTTCATAGTGTATGGTAATGATTTGTTTCCATAAAAGGTGTAGGAATCATAAAGAACTCCCATTGCCAGGCACCCGAGGACCAGATTTCAAGGGCTTCTGTACACTTAGAAACAGTAGCTTGGTGGCTGGAACGAAACCAAATTCAAGTCCTGCAGCAAAGAGTGTCTCCAGTCTACCCAACTTACTGGTTTGCCTATAATCCGCCATTCCTCCAGGGGGAAGCAACCTCTAAGATAGGAGGTTACATGGCTGACATGCCTGCACTTTTGTTTATGGAAGACAGCAAGCTCAGAGCCCTGCTCAGGCCTCTGAAGTCCCTCAGAGACACCAATGTAGAGTCCCAGCAAATGCCAGTCTGCTCGGAGAGTTTTGGTTTGGTTTTACTCTGCACGCCATGGTTGGGAAGGCAGCTGAGAGCCCTGGCTGGGAGGACCTGTTTCAGTGGACTTGCAGTACCTGCCTCAGTGGGGTTAGGGGGCGGGAGCTTGTTTGCCATCCTCAGATTAGCCAAACTTTGGGATTCAGTTTAAATAGCCTGCTTTCATTTCCTGCTGGCTTGGCTCTGCTCACATCTGGTTAGCTTTCTCAGAGGCTCCTTACTCTTCCATTGGGGGTTGATTCCCTTAGGAATGATGTTCCGGGGTTCATTGTCATGTCCGATACAAAAGGCAGCCTGAATAGATGAAGAGCTTTACCTGGCTTATGGACTGGGAGATTCAGTACCGTAAAGATGAGAATTGCTCTCAAATAAAAATATAATTTAAAAAATGCCTACCAAAATCTCAATAAGGATTTTCCTAGACCTTTGCAAGCTGATTCTAAAATGTATAGGGAAGAGAGAAGGCCAAAGAATGGCTTAAATGATTTTAAAGGACAAGGATGGGAGACTGACCTTGGCAGCTATTAGGACCTACTGTGGAGCCATTGATATGAAGGAGTTAGTGCAGGAATAGGCAAATAGACCAATGGGAAAGAACAGAGGGCCTAGAAATAGAGCAACATGTATCTGAATACCTGATAAAGGACAGAATGACATTAATAAAGATAGACCATTTAGTAAACAGTGTTGGGTTTTAATCATCCATGTGGAGGAGTTAAAATTCAAGGTGGAACACACACAAAAACAGAATGTGAAGACATTTTGAAGAGAATGTAAGTGTAAGAGACTATATTTGTGATAGTGGGTTAGGAAAATACTTTTTAAAGAGAGAATAACAATAACAGCAAAGTTACAAACATTTGCCTAAGTTACAATGAAAACTTTTGTTCAAAACAAGACACAATAAGCCAAATAAGATGACTATCACAGTCTATACAGAGAATATTTAAAGAAATCCTATCATCAGTAAAAAAAAAAAAAGGTTAACCAGAAGAATATAGAACAAAGAGTATGAGTTGAAATTCACAAACACATGACACCCAAACATCCAATAACTATAAGAAGCTTTTCCTCCATCATAATTAGGAAAATGCAAATTAAAATCACAATGGGAGATCACTTTATCCCAATCTGATTGGCAAGACATTTAAAGTCTGACAATACCAACTTTGGATGGCAGCGCTACATGCTGGGTAAACAGCACTGAGGAGAGTAAGTTGGTAGAATTGCTTTGGAGAGCAATGTGCTATTAGCTAGTGAAGTTGAAAATGAATATTCCCTAAGATTCAGAAATACCAACTATAAATATATAAGAAAAGCTCTCTTACATGTATAAAGGGGAAATATACAAGTATGTTTTTGTCAAATCAATTATAATAGCAAAAAAAAAAAAAAAAAGAAAGGAAGAAATGTCTGTCAACAGGGGAATGAGCAAATAAAATGTGGCATATTCACTTAATGGAATGCTATTCAACAGTCAAAACAAATTAACATAGTCTCATGATTAAATCTCAAACATCAACATGGGTAAATCTCAAAAACATGTTATGGGGAAAACAAAATTGTGACTCATGCATATGAATCTATATCAAGATAATATGTTTTAAAAGATGAAAAATAGTACAAAACATTGTTTAGTAATGTATGCCTATGCAGTAAAAGTGTAAAAACATACACCAATCTGATAAATATTAAATTCATAAGGAAAGAGAATGAATGCCTTTGGGGTACAAAGCATGCATTACCTGTAATATGTCTTCTAAAAAGAAAAAGAAAAATGTATGAAGCAAGTATGGCAGAATGACAAGATTCATTACACTGTATGGTGGTTACATGAGTGTTTGGTGTTGAATACGTTGTTTCCTTTTGTTTAATATTAAAAGAAATACCAAAACCTAGGTCCCTGGTCCCTGGGATTCCTCCAAATGCATGAGCACGTCTTGGGAAAGCAAAGAGCAGATATGTTTTTGTCCTTATATTTATATCCAGCAGTTTTCCCAGAGATTGTGCCTTTCAACACACTTCTCACCCATGACATTAAATGACTTCTCAATCATCGATTCAGCATCAGCTAAGTACCATGCACTGAAGAAACCAAATAATTAAGGTCTGTCCTTCCCTAGTACAGGTGCTTGTACTGTATGAGCAGAGACAGACAAGTAAATGATCTTATTCTGATTAACGCTACAACTAAAGTGTGTTTCAAGATACTGTCTGTGCGATAACAGAGTGGGAGCGAGCAATTCATTCCGCCAAGGCTGGGGACAGACAGAGCAAGGGGTGGGGCCTTGAAGGCTGAATAGGAGTTTGGAAGACATTGAGGGGAGTATAGCAGGAGTACAGAAAACAAGGCACGGGGGTGCCTGTTGTGTTAGGGATGAATATGAAGAGTAGCATCAGGTTGGACTCATGCTTCAGAAAGATCCTCTTGAAAGTGGTAGGAAAAAATGAACAGTCAGGGAAACCGATTGGGAAGCCATTGAAAATGTTTCAATGAGAGGTGATGAAATCTGAACTAAAACACAGTGATTTGGGTTATTGTTTCCCTGCAAAGCTACAAATTAACTGAGGGTAGGGGGCATGATTTAACCGGGTTTTGTCGATCTCTGTGGACTCATAGCACCTACAGCTGTACCCTGCATCTGCTAGGAGCTCAGTGCATGCAGGGCAAGGGGAGGAAGGGATGAAGGGAGCAGGCAGGTCCTGGGCTCGCTCCCTCCTTCCACAGATAAGAACTGATAGCAGGAGTGGGAGAGTGATATCTTTAAGAAAGTCCTTAGTTGGATGCTTATTGTCTCTCAAACAGCAAGGAGCTTTGTAAATCCCTCTGCTAACAAGTTTATAAGCACATAGGTGTTTAAAGACAAAGCCTGGACAGGTAAATTTCATGACAATGAGTCCTATTATAAAACTGCAGTCTGCGTAAGGAACTGCCTTCTCTTCCCCTTAGGCAGAAAGAGTTCCTTTAAAACAGACCAAATTCTCTGAGATGAATAATACAAAACAATAGCCCTTCACCTGGTCTCAGTCCAAATAACAGACTATTCAGATGGCTCTGAAAACACCTGCTTGTATGCTGTTGGCATTGTGGGCAGGGCCAGCCCAGCATGACTGAGAACTTTACAAGTCTTTTTTGTTCTGCCACTGTGAAGTAATTGGCTCTCCACCCCAACATAGTAAACTTCCAGCCACCTGAATAAAATTCACCTAAATTAACAGATCTCATAAAAAGTAAAACAATCTTCAAAGTGCCTGTCCAGGTGGTGGCGCAGTGGATAGAGCGTCGGACTGGGATGCGGAGGACACAGGTTCAAGACCCTGAGGTCTCAAGTTTGAATGTGGCCTCATCTGGCTTGAGTAAAAGCTCACCAGCTTGGACCCAAGGTTGTTGGCTCGAGCAAGGGGTTACTCGGTCTGCTGAAGGCCCATGATCAAGGCACATATGAGAAAGCAATCAATGACCAACTAAGGTGTCAAAACGAAAAACTGATGATTGATGCTTCTCATCTCTCTCCGTTCCTGTCTGTCCCTATCTATCCCTCTCTCTGACTCTCTGTCCCTGTATATAAAAAACAACAACAATAAAAATAAACAAACAAAAAACCCAAAGTGCAGACAGGTGTGAATACTTCTGTACCCACCCTCCCTGTGATTCCTCTAGGTCTCGAGAGGGACTGGTCCCCCTCTGGTCCATGGCTCCATCTACCACATCTGGCTCTGTCGGGTGTTGAATTGGTCCCTCTTGACACTTGAGTGGCTCTCTCCCACCTGGCTCTCTTCCTGGCTCTCTGCACAAGGCTTTCAGCCTAAAAATGACAACACCAGAAACCACCCTCTATTCTGCCTCTTCCCACTGTGTGTCCCCTTCCAGTCATATGAGACTTCGCAAGGAGTCATCTATACTCATTGTCTGCCCCACCTCACCTCCTGTTCATCTCTTAGCCAACCCCAGGGTTCTATGCTTAATATTCACCTGGGAAAGAGGAAGGAAGGAAGGAAGGAAGGAAGGAAGGAAGGAAGGAAGGAAGGAAGGAAGGAGCTGATTTTTTTTGCTTATTATATACCAAGCTTATTATATACCAATGTTTCAAAAAATGTGCACGTGGTAACTTGTGAAATCCAGACATAAATGTGATGTAAGTGCTATTGTTATTTACATTTTATAGATGAGTAAAAGAGGCACTGAGCAGTTGAATTCTGCCTGGGTCACACTGAACCAAGATTTGGGCAAAGGCACTGTGGAAAAGCAGCTATTTTGGGCTTGCTCGCTGGTTTACCAGCTGCAAGCACTTTGCCTTATTCGTGTGTGAGCATGTAGCAGTGCCACATGTGTATGTCCTATGTGAGACTATGAACACTTGTGCTCAGGGAGATTGCAAATGGCAGCTGCATGCCCGCCACTGTGAGGGGCCATTTTTACTGTTCCTTTGCCTGAGAAGCAGTTTTCCCCTGCCTGTGTGCTTATCCGCGTTGTGAGACCCTATTAAACGGAATGGCCCAGCACTTTCCGGATCTGCAGTTTCTCTACCATCTGCCCAAATCCAATGTGAAACTGCCGGGCCTCGGCCACCAGCATTACAGGCACTGTCTCTAGAGCCTGGACATTCTTATACTTCGTACTCAGTACAAGGTGCCTTGAAAGAAAAAAAAATGCAAGAAGATGGCATAGCCTTGTCCCATTCATTCAATCATTCATTCACTTGTTCATTATTTAACACTTACTGATGGCTTATCATAAGCAAGGCAGAGGGCTAAAGACATGAATCTGCCATTAAGATGCTCAGAGTTCCAAGAGGGAGGCAGGACAGCAATATGGTATGAGAAGAGCTCTTGGAAGTTAGTGGGCGGGGAGCTGGGGCAGCACAGAGCTTGGTTGGCTTCACGTAGTGATTCTCTATGCATTGGACTCACCTGAAGTCTTTAGATACTACTGATGCCTGTGCCCCACCCCCAGCTGTTATGATTTAATTGGCACTGGGAGTTTTTTAAAATTCATTTTAGAGAGAGGGGAGAAAGAGAGAGAGAGAGAGAGAGAGAGAGAGAGAGAGAGGTGGGGGAGAGAAGCAGGAAGCATCAACTCGTAGTTGCTTTCCGTATGTGCCTTGAATGGGCAAGCCCAGGGTTTTGAACCGGCGACCTCAGCATTCCAGGTCGATGCTTTATCCACTGTGCCACCACAGGTCAGGCAGCACTGGGAGTTTTTTTTTTTTTTTAATTTTTATTTATTTATTCGTTTTAGAGAGGAGAGAGAGTTAGAATGAGAGAGAGGGGTGGGGGGAGGAGCAGGAAGCATCAACTTCCATATATGCCTTGACCAGGCAAGCCCAGGGTTTTGAACCAGTGACCTCAGTGTTCCAGGTCAACGCTTTATCCACTGCGCCACCACAGGTCAGGCAGCACTGGGAGTTTTAAAAGCTCCTCAGGTGATTCTAATGTTTGGCTAAATTTGGGGAACACTGGCTTACTTAGTAGGGAGTTTAGTTTGCAAGTAACACAAAACCTAACTGACACTTTTTTTTTAAAATAAATTTTTATTAATGGTAATGGGATGACATTAATAAATCAGGGTACATATATTCAAAGAAAACATGTCTAGGTTATTTTGTCATTAAATTATGTTGCGTACCCCTCGCCCAAAGTCAGATTGTCCTCCGCCACCCTCTATCTAGTTCTCTGTGTCCCTCCCCCTCCCCCTAACTCTCTCCCTCCCTCCCTCCCATGTCCTCCCTCCCCTCACCCCTGGTAACCACCACACTCTTGTCCATGTCTCTTAGTCTCATTTTTATGTTCCACCAATGTATGGAATCATGTAGTTCTTGTTTTTTTCTGATTTACTTATTTCACTCCTTATAATGTTATCAAGATCCCACCATTTTGCTGTAAATGATCTGATGTCATCATTTCTTATGGCTGAGTAGTATTCCATAGTGTATATGTGCCACATCTTCTTTATCCAGTCTTCTATTGAAGGGCTTTTTGGTTGTTTCCATGTCTTGGCTACTGTGAACAGTGCTGCAATGAACATGGGGCTACATGTGTCTTCACGTATCAATGTTTCTGAGGTTTTGGGGTATATACCCAGTAGAGGGATTGCTGGGTCATAAGGTCTAACTGACACTTTTAAGCAAAAAAAAAAAAAAGTATCCAGGAAGAAATGTATTTTTGGGTAGGGTTTGACCTAGGTCTCAAAAGATGCCACCAGGGTGAGGTTTTCTTCATTTCCAGGGGAAACCCCAAATAAAAGCCCAGCGTTGTGTTTCACTGGCTCTGACTTTGGCCTGAACCAACTACAGAGGCCAGAAAGGTGGAGGCTGGCCCAACTGTCCTATGTCCCACCTCTAGGGCCAGGAATTGGAGGCCTCTTTGCCTAAAGCCCATGGTGGAGAGTGGAGGCTTCGTGACAAGGCCTTGTGTGCCTGTGCGCTGAGGGTGAGGGCTTAGCCAGGGCCCCGGGGGTAAAAATGAGGAGTTTATCTATTTTCTAGGAGATGGAGAATGACATGACTACTTTGGTATTTTAAGAACATAACTCTGACAGTTACAGAAAGGACAGATGTGACTAAAAAGTTAACGTCATTATATTGTTGAGAGAAGAGATGTTGGGACCCTGAAATAAGAAAGTGCCAACGAGGATGGATAAGATGGAGAGAATGCAAGTGACGTTTCTGAATTTGATTGACAGGATTTGTTACCCAGTTGGGAAAGAAAGTTTAGAAATGCAGAGGAACCATAGATGGCTAGGAAATTCCTGATTTGGGAAATTTGGTTGTTGGTATACCCTCAGTGAGATTAGGAGTATAGACCGTTAAATGGGTTTTATTGTTATTAAATTTTTTTTAACTTATTGATTTTAGAGAAAGGAAGGGAGAGAGAGGGACGAAGAGAGGACAGGAACACCGGTCTGTTCCCGTAGGTGCCCTGACTGGGGATCAAACCGGCAAGCTCTGCGTTTTGGGATGACGCTTGAACCAACCGAGTTATCGAGCCAGGGATAAATGGGTTTCAGACAGTTCAGTTTGGACATGTTGAAGTTGAGGTGTCTTGAGGACCTCCAGGAGTCCCATGGGCAGATGCACATTTGAATCTGGAATTCAGGAAAGAGCTGGAAGTCACCAATGTCTGTCTAGGAGCTGAAGCAGGGGAAGGGATGTGACCACCCAAGGAGAGATGTGGAGGGAGAAGGACATGAGGAGCACTTACCAGCACCAGAGACTGAAGTGGAGCACCCACAGAGATAGGACAAGTGGCTTTGGAATCAAAGGAAAGAGGATTTTAAGAAGGGGGATTGGTCACGCATCATGTGGTACAAAGTAGTTAAGGAGGATGAAGACTGGCAATGGAACATGGGTTTGACAACTGGGAGGCCCCTGCTACCCTAACAAGAACCAGGTATAGGGTTTAGGGTGAGTGAACATACAGGATACAAACAGATCAAGCATGGATCCATCACTCTTCAACAAGTTTGATGAGGCAATCAATGGCCAGAAGCTCAGTTGGTTAGAGTGTCCTCCCGACATGCCAAGGCTGCAGGTGTAACCCTTGGTCAGGACACAAAGAATCAAACAGTTATGGGCATGAATCGATAGAAAAACAATTGATGTTTTCCTCTCTCTCTCTCTCTCTCTCTCTCCACACACACACACACACACACACACACACACACACACACACACACAGTGTGTCTGTAAAGTCATGATGCACTTTTGACCGGTCACAGGAAAGCAACAAAAGATGATAGAAATGTGAAATCTGCACCAAATAAAAGGAAAACCCTCCCAGTTTCTGTAGGCATGTGAGCATGTGCAGATGATGACATAACACCATGTATACAGCGGAGCAGCCCACGGCCATGCCAGTCGAGATGTGCATGGTACAGAGGAGAGTTCAGTACGTTCTGTGGCTCGCTAAATTCGAATCCATGACCAAAGTGCAACGTGAATATCGGCGCATTTATAACAAAGCACCACCACATAGGAATAACATTACTCGGTGGGATAAGCAGTTGAAGGAAACCGGCAGTTTGGTGGAGAAACCCGTTCTGGTAGGCCATCAGTCAGTGATGAGTCTGTAGAGGCTATACGGGATAGCTACCTAAGGAGCCCTAAAAAATCTGTGCGTGAGCCCACATTGAACTGCACTGAATAGATATGAAACTGGGAGAGTTTTCCTTTTATTTGGTGCAGATTTCACATTTCTATCGTGCTTTCCTGTGACCGGTCAAAAATGCACCATGACTTTACGGACACACTGTACAAATATATCTATATCATCTATATCTATATCTATATCTATATCTATATCTATATAGATAGATATAGATATAGATATATATATATCTTTCCTTCCCTTCCTTTCTCTCTAAAAATTGATTTTAGAGAGAGAGGAAGGGAGAGAAAGAGAGGGACTCATGAACTTGCTGTTCCGTCCACCCATCCATTCATTGCCTGACTCCTGCTTGTGCCCTGACTGGGACTGACCCTGCAACCCTGGTGCCTCAGGACACACTCAACCCAACTGAGGTAACTGGGCAGGAAGTAGTTTCTTTTGTTTTTATTTGTTTCCTTTTTAAAGTTTGATTTGGTTTGTTTGATGAGAGACATTTGACCAAACTGTCAGGGGAAAACTAAAAGAAGAAAGACTGAAGGGGAAGTGATTTTCCAAGGAAGTCGAAAGCAGATTAGTGGTTGCCAGCTGGGTGGGGGTGGGGGGTGGAGGGCGACCTGATGTGATGGGAGTGGGGTTTCCTTCTGGGAGAATAAAAAATGTCCTGGAAACAGTGGTGTCAGCTGCACAACATTGTGAATTTACTAAATGCTACCAAGTTTTATACTTTGAAATGGTTGAAATGATGAAACTTTTATGTTTATTTCACCACACAGACACACAAGCACAGGATTTTATCTACAATGCTTATAGGGTTTTATGTGGATCATATCATTTTATCCTCAAAACAAACTTATAATAACTTTATAATTTTATTAGTGACAGTTACACAAGCGAAAGCAGGTTCAGAGAGACTAATTTATCTCACACAGCTAGATTTGAGATTCCAACCCAAGCTGATTTAACTGCAAAGCCCAAGCTCTTAAGCCCTCTCTCACATTGCTTCTATAGCCTCTTGACCTCGTAGGCGCATATATTGATAATGTGAAAAGATCCATATTCACCAAGGTACTGATCCTCCAAATCTCAGGGTGATGAAATTATATTTCTTATATTCTTCTTTTTGATTGGGTGTAGCTTTAATTAAAACAGGATAAAGCCTATTTTCAACATGCAGAAGAAGAAAAATTTTAGAGGTATAGCCCTTTCCGAAGGAGACGTTCTGGTGTGTCAGAAACCAGTAGAGAGGATGTGAACCTTCACAGGTGAGTGCGGAATGGGGAAGGAGCATGAACTTAGAACCTAATCTGAAAGGGAGTTCCAGTCTTCATTTCATGGAAAAGAGGAGAGAGGGTCCTTTGGCAGGAAGAGCAGGCATGATGTCCTGAAGCCAGGAGGGATGGGGGAGAAACAAGGAGGGACAGGCTGGACCCAGTGGGGTGATGCCTCATGGCACCTCTTTCCTGGGTCTCCCTCGGCCCCTCTCCTGGCTTCCTCTCCTCCTCCTCTGCCCTGAGTGAATCATGCACCATAAATTTACTTTGCTGCATGCTGTCCACAGGGAAGCCACAGCCTTGTTCCAAGATGCTTCCCTTGGTCCTCAGGGAAATAGAAAACCTCGAGGGCTGACCTCTCAGGCATTCTTAGAAGGCCACTGTGGCCATGCTTTCCTGCTTTGTCCTGGGATCCTGTGACTATTGGGCACAAACCCAGAGCTGCCCTCACTCAATCGCTTCTTTGATTTTCTCCCAGTTGGACTGACAGGGATTGTTGGCCAGTGGGAGGGTACTGAGCACTGAACTGTGCAGAGAAACAACTATTGCATTTCTTTCTGCCAGAAGTCCGATTTCTTTCAGACATGCCTGTACTGAGAGGGGTCGGTCCTGTGCAGTTAGGACATGGCCTCTACTATTGAATAGTTTGCCTAATGTGTGACTTGCCCCATGACTGTAGGTCTACAATTTATCCCCTCGACAGTGTTTTTACATCTTTGAGATATCTCTGATATCTCTTTTTTGCCACGTCCTTGGCATCTTACACATCAAACTGATTTGTCTCAGAGTCTTTCCTATTTCTAATAAGTATATATCACATTTTCAGTACTTTTATATTAATGAGTTATGTGCTTCTGATAAGTATCAGAGTGACTAAGTGACAAGAGCTTAAGCACAAGAGGGAGACAGAGGAGGCTTTGAATCCTAATTCTGCCAGTTCCTAGGACATGGTATTTAACCTCCCTGATCTTTGGTTTCTTCAAGTGTGGTGGTTAATTATATGTGTCAACTTGACCAGGCCACAGGGTGGCCAGATATTTGGTTCAACATTATTTCCACGGGTGCCTATGATGGTGTTTCTTGATGGGATTACCCATTTGAAGCTGTAGACTGGGCAAAGCAGATGGCCCTCCCCAGGGTAAAGCAGTTGGCTCTCCCCTGGTGGGTGGGAATCACCCAATCCTTTGAGTGGTTGAATAGGACAAAAAGGCAGAAGGGAGAATTCACATTCTCAGCCTGACTGCTATAGTGAACATTGGTCTTCCCCTTCCCTTGGAGTAGGGCTCATAGCATTGGCTCCCCCAGTTCTTAGGCCTTCAGACTTGGACTAGAACTACATCACCAGCTTTCCTGGGTCTCAAGCTTACAGATGGCAGATTGTAGAATTTCTCAGCCTCTATAATTACATGAGTTAATTTCTCATAATAAATATCTATGTATCAGCGTTGGCCAGTTGGCTCAGTGGTAGAGCGTTGGCCCAGCCTTTGGAAGTACTGGGTTTGATTCCCAGTCAGGGCACACAGAAGATGCAACCACATGCTTCTCAACCCCTCCCCCTCCTCTCCCTCTCTCTCCTCCTCCTGCAGCCATGGCTCGAATGATTCAAGCAAGTTAGCACCAGGTGCTGAGGATGGCTCTATGGCCTTGCCTTAGGTGCTAAAATAGCTTGGTTGCTGAGCAACAGAGCAGTGGCCTCACATGGGCAGAGCATCAGCCCCAGATGAGGGTTGCCGGGTGGATCCTGGTCAAGGCGTATAAGGGAGTCTGACTCTCTCTGCCTCCCTGCCTTCCACTTTAAAAAAAGAAATATATGTATGTATATATGTATGTATGTATGTATATAAATGTGTATGAATTATCTATCATCTATCTATCTATCTATCTATCTATCTATCTATCTATCTATCTATCTATCTGTTATATCTATCTTGTATTGGTTCTGCTTCTCCATAGAAGCCTAACTAATACACCAAGTATAAAAGGGGATTAATGATTTTAATCAGTAATCCTCAGAAGTAGTCCAGTGTGGGTGTTGTGAATATTTGTAAGGTAATATATGGGCTTATTACAGGCACATGGGAAGTAGCCATTTTATTTACCTACTGTATCAGTTAAGGTTTGATCAGGAAAGCAGGACCATTCGGGGGTATGGAGTAAGAGATTATTATAGGAATTAGATTCACACAATTGTGGGAGCTGGTGAAGAGGTCTGCAGAAAACTGTTGCCTGAACTTGGGTTGGTCAGCAGGGTTGGTAGGCAAGAAAACTATTTGAATGTGAAGTGGGAGAAATGAAGAGCAAAGTGGAACTTAGACTACCTGTATCCCCTTAGGAGAAGCTGGAATTGGTGTCTATTTCTTACTACCTCCACCCCTGTCAACCAGTGACTCTTAGAAGCAACTTGTACCTTTCCCAAATTGGTGCACACACACTGGCCCTGGACTCATAGGAGCGGAAGGAGGACTACCTGCATTTGCTGCAGGAGGCTGTGTCTATGCCTGGCTATTGCTCCACGCCAACAACACACAGGCATAACAGCAGTACCCGGGGCCTGCAATGACCTTCCAAGTGCACAGCCTGCTGTCACTTCTACCTTCCTAATCTCATGCAAATGTCCCTTGTGACCAGTCCTAACTTGGAAGCATCCAGGAAAGGCAGTTCTGGGAAACCCAGTTCTAGCTTAGTAAATTGCTACAATACATTATACTCACAGATGTGGGAGGAAAGCAACTAATCTTTAATCCTGGCCAATAATAAGCCTTCTTGTATGTTATCTCATACTCTCGTGTCACAAAATAAGGGCTATTATCTCCCTCACTGGCTTTCTCAGAGTCACCCCATTATGGAGAGCAGAAGTTGAACCCAGGTTGTTGGAGTCTGGATGCTTTCCACAAGAACTCAACCTGTGAAGGTGATGTGGGCTCTTCTACACGGGGGCTCCAGCTCCCTCATGGGAATGGTCTGAGTGCTCCTGCAAACCCCTCAGTTGACAACGGGAAAATGACCCCTTCTGAATGGGTTAGAGGCTGGGCTGCCCTGGGTCATCTCTTGCCATCTAAGCTGCATCCAAGGGAAAGATTTGAAGAGAAAGGCAGTTGGGCAGGAATTTAACCTTAGTTGAAAGGTATTTACCCCCTACAAAATGCACAGAACTTAAGAGAAAAGCTTAACAGGGGGTGGCATGTTGGTGGGGTGAAAGTGGGAAGTTGACAACAGGAGATGAGGTCATTATAACATAACTTCTGAGAGGGAAAAATCATAAATTCTTTCTTTGATTTTATGTGGGACCAAACCTAAAGCTATGGTCTAGGCTCATGTGAGAAACAGTGGGTGGTGGTACAAACACCTTGCTAAGTAGATTGTTTTTTAAGTAGATTTCTCTCTTTTTCTTCCAGCAAACATTTACTGACACCCCGCACGTGCTGGGTGCTATTGAATCAACATACATCAAATACCACCTGTTGCTCATTTTGAGGTCAAGGAGCTCAGGTGAGCTAACCTCACTGTTTTAGGATGGGTCCCCCAAGAAACAGACTCGGAGATAAAAATTTGGTTGCAAGCAGCTTATTTGGGACGTAATCTCAGGAAATGCCAGTATGGGACTGGGGAATTGTGACAGGGAGTGACTGGAGGGACACCAAGAGTTATGGTAATGAGCAGGTTAGTGCCATGGGTACCAGGGGCTCAGTCCTGCTGGGGAGCTCTGGGACAGAGAGAGAGAGATTGCACACACCTCCACGATACCCCACCAGCGTGGCAAGACATTTAGGGTATGTATTCACCAACTCTTGCCCACCCTATTTGAATGTTGCTCCAGTGGTGTTACACCCCCAATATTCTGGCCCTGTGCATGTCCACCCTTGCTGCTGAAGCTAGAGAAACCCTCACACAGAGAGGCGCAAGTGCCTGCAACAGAAAGCCAGCGGCACATATGGAAACCAGCAGCACCTGCTATTCCCACCCTACATATAGCGTGTCTCTCTCCTCCTCCCTTCTTAACCATACGCAGCTTTCATTCAGGCATCCAACTTTCTGCCATGCAGAGAAGGTGGGGAAGCTGAGCCCAGCCCCAGTGCTTGGTGGAGGCCCTGACGGGCATGGCCAACCTGCACATTCCAGTCCTTTGGCTGTGGCAGGGGTTCCAGTGGGCATTGGACCCAATCCATTCAGAGTGGATCTCAGGACTCCTGCTTGGAATGCTGGGTCCAAAATGTTCTCTTTTGGATAAGGTAGCTGGTGGCAACAAGAGCTCTTAGCACTGACTATGATGAGGAAAACCTGCCTGACGACAAAGCCAACACAGAGGAAGGCAGAGCCAAGGGGACTGCGAAGAAAGGCAAATGGACTTTACTTCTAGACACTTTTGTCATAGGAGTCTCTTTCTCTTCTATTAGAGTCAAGTTTCCTCCACTGCACGTGGGACACATTTATTGGAAGCCCTGACTTCAGTGGAAAGAGAGAGCTTCTCTCAAAAGCATACCTATGTGCTGAGCCTGAAGAAGACATCTGCTTGGACCGTATGAATGTCTGTTGGACCAACCACCCCTGGGGCTACATGGTTGGCCAGCCCTGGGGGTGATGCCCAGTCTTGTAGCGAGGAGGGTGTAAAGATCACAGGTTCAGGAGTCAGCCAGATTCCCCCTGCTGTATGCTGGTTCCTAGGAGACCCTGGGCAAGTGACTTCACTTCTCCAAGACCCCATTTTCTTATTACTAAGGTTTGGGTGGTAAAAGTATTCACCCCCAAACATGGCCGAGATATATACTCACAAGTTTAGTGGTGGGAGTGGTCATGGCCGTGACCAGGAGTTGCTCAAACGATGCCTCTTATGGACTCTAGTTCTCTGTACCCTTATTAATATCAGCCCCCCAATTTTATTTTTTTCAAAACCCTTATATACCATTCACTATGTACCAGGCACTGTTCTATGCGCATATGTCCCTCTTACTATTTCCCTATCACAGGTGAGGAACCTGCTGTCCAGAGAAGTTAAGTCATTTACCTAAAGTTACCCAGTAAGTGGCAGAGTTGGGATTCAAATTCAGGCATCTTGACTTCAGAATCTGTGCTACTAATTACTCAGTTATGATGTCTCTTAGAACAGTGGTCCCCAACCTTTTTTGGGCCATGGACCGGTTTAATGTCAGAAAATATTTTCACGGACCGGCCTTTAGGGTGACCGAGACAAGCGTCAAGACTGAGTCTTAGACAGATGTAACAGAGGGAATCTGGTCATTTTTTAAAAATAAAACATCGTTCAGACTTAAATATAAATAAAATTGAAATAATGTAAGTTATTTATTCTTCCTCTGTGGACCGGGTACCAAATGGCCCACGAACTGGTACCGGTCCGTGGCCTGGGGGTTGGGGACCACTGTCTTAGAATAACTGCACTGTACATATTTGTGGGGTGGATATGTAATGAGTGGACAGACAGATGAGCTTGAGTGAGTTCCCTCCACAGGCAAAGAATAGTATCCTTGTCCTTGCCCCTAGCCAGCTGCTCTGTGGAGGGCTCAGGAGCTTCCTCCCTAGCTCCATTTAATTACAGCTGTGTGTTCTAGACTGGGCTTCAGGTTTGCATGAACAAAAGTCTGCCTGCACTGCAGGCATGGCCTAGCTTGCCATTAGGGTGCAGGGGTTTTTGTGGCATTGTTTAGTCTCTTATTCTCTAGAACTATTCCCCGTGATTTCATAGTTGGCTTTGAGTGTGTGTGTGCGTCTCACCAGGCTATTTGGGGCTGGGGCTAGAGTACTTTCATGCTCCTGTGTCTCTTCCTCTCTCTTGCATACACACTCTGTCTTTGTTCTGGTTGGCACACCGCCTCCTGCCGGTAACCTCAGCCCTTCAGTACTAACTTTCCCATCATTGCTGCCAACGTGCACACATTCCTCAAAGTGCAGTGGTGCTTCTGAGGGTATTACTGATTTTGACAAGTGCTGTTTCTTTCTCAAACTGCCTCTGAAAAATCCACTATAAATGTGGTAGTCCTAATAAGTTCCTAGTGACCCTGAACACTTTTCTGTCTTAATCATTGAAAAGCGGTGCATTCTGAGGCCTATCGGGATGATATCGGGCTGGAATGAGGCCCCAGGGATCTTGCTTCTCATATATTCCGGAGGCTGTTTTCAGGAGGTACAAATGTTTCTACTTTCTGGCTTAGGAAGTCCTTCTTCAAAAATAGTTTTCACAGTGGCCTGAGGCCAATCAGCCTTTTCTCATCATTTAACAAAGTCACTGGACTCCATAGAAGCAGCTGGTGAGAACCACACTCACCATTTTACCCCTTCCTAGAACATTTGCCCATAAGGAAGAGGTCCAAGGGCGTGGACCCTTTTCTATTTGGAGGGGTTGAGGCACAGGTGGAACTCTTTCCCCTGCCATTCAAACGCTAGGAGAAGGACCCTGGCTTCTCTACAGAACATCCTACACATCGAGGATCCACTTTGTTCAACTTTTACCTTTCTTCAAGCAAAACTTTTGGACTAGAAAAAAAAAAAAAAAAGCCAGACCCGAGCCCAGGCCAGTTGGCTCAGTGGTAGAGCGTCAGCCTGGCGTGTAGGAGTCACGGGTTCAATTCCAGGCCAGGGCACACAGGAGAAGCACCCATCTGCTTCTCTACCCCTTCCCCTCTCCTTCCTTTCTGTATCTCTCTTCCCCTCCCGCAGCCAGGGCTCCATTGGAGCAAAGTTGGCCTGGGCACTGAGGATGGCTCCATGGCCTCTGCCTCAGGTGCTAGAGTGGCTCTGGTTGCAACAGAGCAGCACACCAGATGGGCAGAGCATCACCCCCTGGTGGGCATGCTGGGTGGATCCCAGTAGGGCGCATGTGGGAGTCTGTCTGACTGCCTCCCTGTTTCCAGCTTCGGAAAAATACAAAAAAAAAAAAAAAAAAAAAAAAAAAGCCAGACCTAACATCGCCGCAACCCACTCAGAACACCATCAGGGGATAAGCAGTGATGGTGGAGACCGCCACCCAGAGTTCTTTCATGGGGAGGAACGTGTTGTGTTGTTTATACCCAGTGCTTCCAGTCTGAGATGGAGATATTTTTAGGAATGAATCTGGGCCTTCCCTCTGATGCTAATGCGGCATCTGCATCTCCCAGACAACCTTCACAAGCACACATTCCCCATCCGAGAGGAGTGGGCTGGGGAAGAGATTGTTATTAAATATAGAATACTGAGTCGCTGAGTTTGCCCGGCACGCTAAAAGTGGGGCAGGGGCACTGGAAACCTGGAGCCCATTCCTGTACTCTCTGGTGCTCAGAAGTGCCTTCCTGTCGCTGGGGCTCCATTTATTTCTTTATTTCTTTAATCTATTAAGTAAGGAACTTAGATATTTTCTCTAAGGTCTGCTCTAACATTGCATAATTTTTTCTCTGAAGATCTTAGTCGTATAAACTCCCAGACACAGTCAGAGTCTAGCAGAATATCCCATGGCCACTACTTTGTCCAGAGAAAAGGGAGCTGTGACCTCCTGTCCCCATTCCTTTCCACCACTCCCCCCACCCCCAGGGGGATGGCCAGTGTGGCTTGTGTGTGGTGGCGAGGGGCTGGGACCATTGGCTCAAGCGGTCCCAAGGCTTATCTCTCTCCATGCAGGTAGCCCCCATTACATCCCAGTTTGCCCTACATCTAAGGAAAAGCTCACCCCTCAGCCCTGAGATCCACCTACCAAGGCCTTTCTTACCTGAGCCCCTGAGTTAAAAATGTTGGGAGTGGCATAGGGGGAGGAGGCAGTAGTCCTAGGAACCCAATGATAAATTTTAGTTTTTGAGCTATTAGGACTTCTGTGCTGAGCAATGCTATCTCTATAAAACTTGGTTAGCCCAGAGTGTCCTTGAAGGAGTCTTAGATTTGTTTAATTTGGATAACATTGTGCTATAGATAAGGTGATGGAGATGATAAAAAAATGAAAGTAATAAAAAATACAGCTCCCATAGCATCATGTACTCCTGATAATTTATCAGCTGCACTATAAATTTCACAAACATAGGAACCACAGCTAGCTCACAGTAGCATTTGTGCAATGAATGAATGACCTGTATTCATCTCCATCACCAGTATGGGTATCTCAGGCCCAAGCCAGAAGCAAAAGGCTTTGAATGTATTGAGGCCTTGTGCTGGGGGCAGAGGTAACACTTTTCTGATGCTTCTCTGTCTGGACTTTCCTATACTACTCTGTAAAAAAGGCAGGGCCACGTTGGTCTCATCTCCTGACTCTGACAGGGCCCAGGCCTGAACTCAGAAAAATTTTGAGGCAGGTTAGGCCCAGAGAGGGTCCTTCACAAATAGACCTGGTCTATCCAGCACTCTAGCAGTATGGGCTGGGCTGTAGAGGCCCCCTTGCACAGTGGTTAGACATGCAGATTCTGGAATCAGATAGTTCTGGGCTCAAATTCAGACGCTGATACGTAGTAACCACGTGACCTTGACAAGTTACTTTACCTCACTGGGTCTCAGTTTCCACATCTGTAAAAGGGGATGATAATGAGAATGCATGCTCTACAGAGCCATTGTCAGGATTAAATGAGATAATGATCAGAGACAGTCCATCAGTCCAACAGTCCATCAACTGGCATCACTGGCAAGATCCCACAGAATTGAAAGCTGCCCCCTGCGAGTAACTGCTGGCACAGTCTTGTCAACTAAGCAGGGGCGGTTTTTACTGAAAGCTCACCTGCAGGAAGTTCACTGAACCCTGAAGATGCTAAGAGAGCTTCCAGGTAGGACAATCCCTCTGAAAACCCAAAAGTTCTGGAATAGAATCCCTTGGTAAAGAATAGAGAAAAAACATAAGCCCAAGGTTTGATAGGGGCAAACTGCTCTGTTTGTACTTACCTGGCAAGGGAACATAGTCTTTCCAGAGGATGGTCTGGTGCTGTGGAAATCACAGCAGCCTGGAGTCACAATACTGTTTTCTCATTGCCCAAGTCTGCCTGTTCTCTCCACTGTATCAACTCGGAACATTTATTGATGCCTATGTTGGACCAAGCCTGTGATGGGCCCTGGGTTTTAGAGGTAAGACATGACACCCACCTATGGGATCCTTGTTTTATGATCACTGCAAGGTGTTGGCAGTGTCTATAGTTTGCAAAGCTGCTTCACACCCTCACTAGGTCCCGCATGATTTACACTGTATTTTCTGTGAATGGAGCTCCTGAAGCTGTGGGAGTATGGGCAAACCTGGAAGGGGCAGAGCAGAGATTAAGGTAGCCATTTGACAACCAGGAGAAGAGGGTTCTTCGGTAGGTAATATAGGTGGTCTGCACCAGTGGTCCCCAAGCCCCGGGCCGCGGACCGGTACCGGTCTGTGGGCCATTTGGTACCGGTCCGCAGAGAAATAAAGAACTTACATTATTTCTGTTTTATTTATATTTAGGTCTGAACGATGTTTTATTTTTAAAAAATGACCAGATTCCCTCTGTTACATCTGTCTAAGACTCACTCTTGACGCTTGTCTCGGTCACGTGATACATTTATCCGTCCCACCCTAAAGGCCAGTCTGTGAAAATATTTTCTGACATTAAACCGGTCCGTGGCCCAAAAAAGGTTGGGGACCACTGGTCTGCACCACTCCCTCTTGTCACACCATCTTCATCCTAAGCAAAGGCTGTCCAGGTGAGGGGAATTGCCTGTCGGATGGCAAGGCGTGTTCGCTGAAGCCCAGAGTGGGTCAAGAAGAACAAGGAAGGAAGGAGGCCCACAGCCGTTATTGGGAGTGCTATGCTGCTTCCCCAAGTCCAAAGCGGGTGGATGGGGCTTGCTTTCCAGCTGCCTCGGAGCATGCGGCCCAGCCCTGGCCCCTCCCTTGACAGAATACCAACACCTGGGTTTTCATCTCGCAGCACCACTACGGCCCGCCCACATCGGCCCTCCCCACTGGTCTCAAACCTGCTCAGGTCAGGGTGAGAGCGCCGGCGGCTCCCAGGGCTCGGCCCAGCAGCAGCCCACGTGCGCCCGCTGCAGCCGCGGTGACAGCTGGCCCCAGTGGGGCGGAGCCCGCGGGGAACAGGGGTGGGCTCCGCGCCGTGCTGCCATTGGTCGGGGCCCTCGGGCCGCGGGCGGGGCTGCTCCTGGCTGCCCTGTCATTGGCCGCACCGTCAATTGGGGAGTCTCCGGGGCCCCGTTGGCCTCGCGGCGCAGAACTGCGGGCGCTTGCCGGGCTAAGCCTGTGCGGAGCCGTCTCGCTCCCTCCTAGCTCCGCAGGCGGCCTGCGAGCTCTGACCGCTGCTCCCACGGCCCGAGGCGAAGTCAGGAGCTGGCCCGAGGCTCAGTGGCCAGCGCGGCTCTCGGTAAGGCGGGACGGCGCAGGGCTCCCTGGTGGGCGGGCGGACAGGCGCGGCTGGAGACCGTGCCAGCGCAGCCTGGACTCTGAGCCCTAGCCGGCGCCCGGAGAGTCAGGTGCGGGCGCAGCATCTCCTGCCTCAAACCCACCGGGAGCCCGGCGAGCAGGTGGCGCTGCCCGGGAGGCGGAGGCTTCCCCGTTCTGTCTCTGAACGATTTAGAACGAAATAAAAGCTGCCCATCCGTGAACCGAACTATCTCTTAATCTTGCCCGCCAACACCCAACCTGGCAATTCTAAGCCTAGGAAATCCCCAGACGTCAACGCGGAGTGGGCGCAATGCGCCAGCGGCACCCCCTGCCGCCGGCGCGGAAGATTATCCCCAAACTTTGCTTCCCATGGTTTGGGCTCCGCGCCTTTCACGTTCTCTCCTAGCTATTAATGCCCCTACTTCCCCTCCCTCCTTAACAACAGGAAGTTGAGTTGGGCCAAATGTTAGTGGCCTGGCCGTCTGCGGGCTAGGACCGGGTCTGTGTCTGTGTCTGGGGCCGGGGCCGTGGCGCTGGCTGAAGGGGCCGCGACACTTGTCCACTTGGCGCCGCGCGCCCCCCTCAGCCCGCGTTCACCGCAGGCCCGGGAGCACTCCTGCCGGGGCGACCGCGGCGCCCACCTTGCCGTTGCCCGATCGGCCCTAGGGAGAAGTAGAGTCTTGCCTGCAGCCTCTGCCGCCGCCGCTGACCTGGCTTTCAGGCTGGAGCAGGTGGGGTTAACTTTATCCTAGGCTACCCTCGCGGCAGAGCTGGGAACGGCTTTTGCTGGATGGGGAAGAGGCGTGTTGAAACCAGAGTTAACGTGCGCCTCCTTCCACATTGTTTATTCCGAAGCCTGGGTTCTTGAAGCCAAAAAGCTTTTATTTGGAAGTGTGTTGCGTCAGGCTCTGCGGGAAGGGACTTCAGCAGCGCGGGGACCCTCTTGCTGTCTTGACTGTTCACTACACTCTTCAGCGGGCTAGGTGAAGGGTGAGGTCACTAACCGGCCCCCTTCTGGGTAGGTCCTGCGGGAATAAAGCCAGTGGTGGGTTGGCCCTCCGATATTTGCATGCCCGGGTGTCCTGGCACCTTCACCAGCTCTGTTCCTGTTCCCTTCCTAGGGGAAGTGGACCCAACAGGTGGGCCTCAATTCCCCAGAGCAGCTCACCTGGTGCTCTGGAGACTGCACTTGCACTAAGAACTCCCCTGCAGGCAGAGAGAAGACAGATTTATTAAGTGCCTGCTGGGGAATAAGGCCTGCCTTGTGGTACTTTTGCAGTCGACTTCATCGTTACTCTCCCAAAACTCAGAGTTGTGCCTCGGGAAACAGACTCGAGTAGGGCTCGTGCCTATGGTCGGTCACACAGTAAGTGGCTGAACCAGGATGTAAACGCCGCTTAGGTTTGCCAGAGCCAAGACCAATGCTCTTCTCTAACCTGACCAGGCGGTGGCGCAGTGGATGGAGCGTCAGACTGGGATACGGAGGGCCCAGGTTCGAGACCCCAAGGTCGCCAGCTTGAGCGCAGGCTCATCTGGTTTGAGCAAAAGCTCGCCAGCTTGGCCCCAAAGTCGCTGGCTTGAGCAAGGGGGTTACTTGGTCTGCTGTGGCCCCGCGGTCACGGCACATGTGAGAGAGCAGTCAATGAACAACGAAGGTGTCGCAAGAAAAAAAACTAATGATTGATGCTTCTCATCTCTCTCCATTCTTGTCTGTTCTATCCCTCTCTCTGACTCTCACTCTGTCTCTGTAAAAGGAAAAGGAAAAAGAAAAGAAAAGAAAAAAAAAAAGACCAATGCTCTTCTCGTTGCCCCGTGGCTGTGGAAAATGGTGTGCCCTGCCGCATGATCAGAGCCTCTGAAAAGATTCTGTCCAAAGATTCCGGAGATGCTTCTTTGGTACAGTACTCAAACTGACCCAGGTTATCCAGATTGCTCAACTTGCAGACCCCTTACCCACGCTGCCCTCCAGTCAAGGGTGATGGCTGGTATTTGTCAAGCTGTGATGGGAAGGGTTTGATTGGCTGCTGGTGTTTGGGTGCTGTTTGGGGGCGAAGCTTGCCTATGCCATGGACTTGGTCTCACTTCACACTTCTGGTCTAAGAGAACTGTGTTAGCTGTTGCCTCTACCTTAGGACTGATTCTAATTTTGTTTTTACTTTTTTTGGGGGTGGGGCAGGTGTTGGAGTACACCAATTATGGTTATAAGGTGATTGAGTTACAGTTTGGGCATATCGTCATAAAAAGTGACATCACTTTTATTCCTAAGTCCTGTCTTTGGGGCCAGGGCTCTGGCTTTCTGCTTATCCTCCTCTTCTAAAAGAAAGTCATGATTAGCTTACTACCAACCAGTTACACTTTATTTATTTATTTACATCTCCAGGGAGGGACCTGAGACTAAGAATATATATGTGTCTGTGTGTGTGTCTCTGCGGATATGTGTGTTAGGGGTGGCAACTTTGTGAAAGGCTTTTTTAAAATTTATTTTTAAATTACAGTTGACATACAGTATTATATTAGTTTCAGGTGAACAACATAGTGATTAGACATTTATATACAGTATGAAGGGATCACCCTCATAAGTCTAGTACCCACCTGACATCATACATAACTATTACAATATCATCAATTATATTTCTTTTGTTGTACTTTACATCCCTGTGACTATTTTAATAACCCAACCGCTTATACTTTGGCACAAATCAGTGCAAAGATTAAGGCTGGTTGTAGCTGTGGTTACTGGAAGCCCATTCCCTGCAGCTGCAAGGAGCAGAGGAACAGGTACTGGTAATCCTTCTCTGCCTAGGATTGGGGTGTGTCTCTATTCTTTCTGCCATGTCTACACCCCCATCTGGGTGTGCCTCCCAGTAATGACCCTGCCCCTTCTACTCCCTACTACTGAAGGGTAAAGGTCCTGCCATCTTGGTGGAGAGCCTTGACTCTGCAGGGAGTGGTAGGGAATGGGTGTAAGAAAATTTGGTCTTAATATTGCTAATCTTTGAACTCTCCCTGGACCAAGGGTTTCCAGTGTTTAAAGAGCCAAGAAATCGCCTGACTTGTGGTGGCGCAGTGGATAAAGCATCGACCTGGTACACTGAGGTCGCTGGTCCGAAATCCTGGGCTTGCCTGGTCAAGGCACATATGGGAGTTGATGCTTCCTGCTCCTCCTCCTCCCCTTTTCTCCCTCTCTCCCCCTTTCTCTCCTTCTCTCTACCTGTTTCCCTCACCTCTCTAAAATGAATAAGTAAAATTTTAAAAAATTTTAAAAATAAAGAACCAAGAAATGGAATACAGTTCATCATGCTGGGAAACAGGAAAACTTTGTGGCCGTCCTCTGAACTCTAGAGATTAGGGTGTGCGGCTCCCCTGCTGTGCTGACTATTCCCCATCATGTATTGAATAGTCAGTCCTCACTTAATGATGCTGACAGGTTCTGTGACTTTAAGTGAAGTAATATATAATGAAACCAATTTACCATAGGCTAATTGATATAAGCAACAGTTAAGTTCCTAAGTCATCTCATCAGTGTTACAACGAAAAGGCTTTGAATGAAACAACATTATTCAAGGACCTGCTGTAATTATTTGTGAATGTCTTCCCATCCCACTAGGAAATGTCATTTAAAATATTCATAAACTTGGTGGGTTTATTTTCTGGTTCTCACAGATTCTCTTTGTTCTGTATTCCCTCAGCTTTTATGCCTGTCTTTATTAAGATATCTACCACGATGTATTATAATCCTCTATTTAAAAATGTCATGATATTTTCAAACAGAAAAATAGAGAGAATAGTATAATGAGCCCCATATACTTATTATTCAGCTTCAGCAGTCATCAAGATTTCAGGATTATGCCAAGCTGGCTGACTGGTGCTCTCTCTGTCCCTCCCCCTCCTTCTCCCTCCCTTTCCTCCTCTCCCCTCTCCATCCCTCCCTTCTCCCCCTCACCCCCTCTCCTTTTTTCTTCCCTCTGTTCTTTCTTCCTGAGGTATTTCACAGCAAATCTGATATGTCATTTTGCCTCTAAATAATCTAGTATATATCAGTTTAAGAAAAAAAAAGACCTCTTTTATGCCACATTGCCATTACTGCATATAACAGAATCAACAGTAATTCTTTGGTCTCATCTGCCCATATTCAAATGTCCTTGATTGTTTGAATCAGAATCCAGACAAAGTCTGTATGTTGCATTTGGTTGCTAGTCTCCTTATGCCTATTTTAATCTGGGCCTGCACCCGCCCTCTTCACCCACCTCTTAGCCAGCTATTACTGTCTGTTTTGAGTGCCCCTCTCCCCTACTGGGCAGCAAACCCCTGGAAAGTGGAGTTGGCTTAGGCGGGCTGGATCACCAGCGCCATGTCTGGGGTTGGGCGGAGGCTCCCAGAGCATCTGTCCAGTTGTGTCCTAGCCATTCAGGAAATGCATTTTGAATGAATGAACCCTTCGTGGCTTTGTGTAACTGCCTGTGCCTGTGTTTAGATAAGAGATTTTTTAAAAAAAGATGACATGCTTGTGTGTGGACTTTCCTCAGCAAACGTCAGTCTGTAAACATCCTGAAATAATAGAAGTATTTGCTGTGCTCACCCGAGCTGCTCTGGTTTGTGGTGGCGAGCCCAGACGCCACATTTATGGCCTGATCAGCACTGGCCTCCCCAGATCACGTGTGGGGCTGATGGGGACCGAGGTCATTTCTTTTTTTTTGTATTTTTCTGAAGCTGGAAACGGGGGAGATACAGTCAGACAGACTCCCGCATGCGCCCGACCGGGATCCACCCGGCAGGCCCACCAGGGGTGATGCTCTGCCCACCAGGGGGCGATGCTCTGCCCCTCTGGGGCGTCACTCTGCCGCAACCAGAGCCACTCTAGCGCCTGGGGCAGAGGCCAAGGAGCCATCCCCAGTGCCCGGGCCATCTTTGCTCCAATGGAGCCTTGGCTGCGGGAGAGGAAGGGAGAGACAGAGAGGAAGGAGGGGGAGGAATGGAGAAGCAAATGGGCGCTTCTCCTATGTGCCCTGACCGGGAATCGAACCCGGGTCCCCCGCACACCAGGCCGACGCTCTACCACTGAGCCAATCGGCCAGGGCCAAACTGAGGTCATTTCTGCCCAAGCTTTGAATCCTGACTTACTCAGCCTCAGGAATGACCACGTTATGATCCTGACACCTGGCATTTAGTCTGCGAGGAGAACGCTGTGCGCCTCTCTGTTTGTCCTCTCTCTGGACAGAGCTTCTTCCCTTGTGCCTTCAGAAGGAGCCTTCTGTAACCTGCCCCACACCTAGGCGAGTTGTGAAGCCTTTCTCAAACCATCATGCATCTGCCAATGAACACTTGACCTTTCAGTGTCTTGGCTGATTTTGTGGTGAAGAGAGAGTATCCCCGCTGGCACTTTTGTGGGAGTCCTGATGAAGGAGACCAGAGGCTCAAGAGGGGTGGAGAAGGCGCTTCCTCCCGTTGACAGTGAGCTCCATACCTGAGTCTCTGCTCAATCTCCTTGTGGTACGGGGCACTGATAGACCTCTTCTGACCCACCCAGCAAGGACCCTGCTCTGAAAACAGCCCTCAAATGAGGAGGTTCTTTTTCCTCTCTTCCTCCTCCTCTTCATTATTTTCCTTAACCGTAGACAGTCTTTTCTACTGGGCAAAAATATAACATCCCTTTCTCTCTGGATGACAGGGCTAGATAGAGTTGATGCTTTTCCTTTATCTTTTACTTCTCAGTATTCTCCCAAATTTTTTATAGTAAAAATGTTTATCTAACAGAAAATCAGCATACATTTTTTTCTCTTAAAGAGAACTTCCTTCAACCGATTTGGAGCGGTAGACGAAATTATACACGCACTCGGTACAGCTGATACGTGTGGGTAAGGTCACAGAGACGTTGGAGTTTTTATATTTATTTATTTTCGGATAGTACTTTAAAGAACATACCCAGACTTCCTACAAGTTAGAAAAGAAAGCAAGCTGGGGTTAAGAGATGGGAAGCTATGATACTGTATAGCCTCACCCTCTCTCCCATTTTAATGCCTCCCCTTCCTTCCTAGGACTTGCATTTTATTTTTCCAACATGCATTGTTCTAACATTGGGCCCCTGATTTTGACTTTTATTATTACTATTATTATTGTTCAGGGAGGCTGACCTATCAGGGGAAGACAGTATGACAGACTGTGTTAAGACAAGGCGTCAGGGCAAGGCTGCAGGCTCTGACGCCCTGTCTTCTCGGGAATGCGCCTGATAGCCAGGCACTCTGGTCAGCTCGCTTTGGGGGGCCCTGAGCCCTCCCTCCACCGTTCTCTGTTTTCTACCCTGCACCCCTCCAGAGGTAGAAAACATAGCTGGTCTGCGCTGATAAGGCTCTTCCTTTCTGAAACACCGTTCAGTCTCAGAAACTCGGAGCTGGTGGGGGTGATAGGAGAGGTGGGCCTCTGGTTACAAACAAACCTTCGTTGCAGGATTGCGCCACCACGGAGTCTGGTTTTTGAAATGCTTTCTTTCTCTGTCAGCTATTGAGGAAGCGTCTAGCCCTGTGCCCCAAATGAAGACCTTTATGTAACTGTCAGGTATGGTTTCATTTCTTAAATGCAATTGCTCTGCACCCATCCATGCATCTTAATATTATTACAGTTCATCATAGAAAAACCTGCCCGTCTCCATGGCAGCGGCAGGGAGTGCTGTGTGTGGATGCTACGGATGTTCTAAGGGTTGGGATTTTTAGTGTGTTCTTTATTCGCCCTTGCGTTTCCCTCCCCTGAGAGTTGGGGTAATTTCCCACCCTCAATCCGCTTCTCCCTGGGGCTGTCCAGCACTTGCATTTCTTCCAAGGCTTGGTCATATTTCTCTGTGAGAAACCCAAAGCTAAAGGCGGGCCCAGAAACAGGGCTTCGCTTCCTGCTGGTTTGGGGCTCAGGTTTTCCTCCCTCCTGGGCAGTGGGGGCCGTCCAGGGCACCTGCCCTTTCTGTTGGCTGCAAGACGAGGGCGGCAAGGAGCTGGACGGCAGCCCCCAGGCCCTGAGCTGCCAGAGCGGCCACAACAGCAGGTTTATGGGACATTTTCAGGCCTGAGCTCCTGATATACCTAGTCCAGAGCCCAGCCATTTTGGAGTAGGAATCTAGGGACATCCCATTCTGGCCTTGCCACTGCGGTGTCAGTGTACTAAGATATGAAAACAACTTCTTTGCTCTCATGACTCTAAATGTCTGGCCCTGGCTACTGAGTACTGACTGTATCTGGTGAAGATGTGCAGGATTTGAGAGCTTAGCCTCTGCTGGGGGCCAGGAGATGAGATGTAGGGGAAGATAAAGAAGTGCCTGGAAAAAAGTTAGCTGGACTTTTGGTCACTAAGGAGAGTTGCTCCCTGGAGAGGAGTGGAGCCAGGGTCTGCTGACCCCTGCGCTGGACAGCTGTTTATCCCAGGGAAGCTAATGAGTGTGAGCTGCAGTGTGTAGAGTTCATGGCTGCTTAAGGGCAGGATGCTGGCACTCCAGCATCAGGACAGCTGGGCTTTTGCACAGGTTGGTGCAAAAGTGATGAGTTAGGAGCTCCCTGCTTGGAGGAGGGAGGAATCTGATAGCCAGATGAAAGGGGAAACAGAGGCACAAGCAGGGGTCTGGAAGGCCTCTTTCCAGACCCTCAGGGAGAGGATTCAGTCATTCTCTTTTCTCTGGGAATGTCCTGTGAGGCTCCTGCTATCAGATGGGGCCTCAGGGGTGATGGGGTCCATGCTGGAAGAGCTCTCGGCCGTCAGCCTGGAGGTGTAGCACAGTCCTGTTGTGAAGGAAGGAAGAGGCTCTGGATGAAGTCTCAGGCTTCCTTTTAATTCCAGGCTTGCGACGCAGGACCCACAAGTTTCTGCTTGGTCCGGGTTTTCATCTCCAGCCTGGGTGGATCTGTTACCTTGTATCTGACATTTTGGACTCTCTTAAAAATGACTCACCCACCCACACACCTACATAAATGCATGGTATGTGCCCCTCCACATACACACAGATGCATGTACTGTGCTCACCCCCATACACATGCATAGAAGCATGGTACTCACCCCCGACACAGTAGCGTGGTCCTCATCCCCGTACACAACACATGGATGCATGTAAAATAAGCACAAAGGGAATTCAGTGAAAAGTAAATCTTCTTCTTCCTCCGTTCTCCAGTCTTCAGCTCTCTTCCCCAGTGGTTTCTGCTGTCCCCGAGCCCCTGTGGATCCTTCCAGAGTCTAGGCGTATCTTTGTGCCTGCGTCCCCCTTTGCTCCTCTTCATGCCTCTTAGGAAGCAATCAGGATGTGACACCACAGCGCCCAGAGGGTGGCTGAGAATCAGAATCAGTAGTTACTTGAATTAGCCGAAGCTCAACTATTACCCTACTTTGTCACCCTTCTCTTAAATATCTTTGTGTTAGATTTGTGGGTATATTGAGTAACAGGCAATGTGCTGAGAGAGACCTGGATTCAAATCCTGGCCATGTTGCTTTGGGCAAGACAATGAACCTAGTATTTCAGGCTGTGAAGAGGCAGTATTTACTACACCTACCTCAAGGGCTGGAGATGAAATTAACGTACTTGTGAAGTACCCTGTATAGGCAGGCACTCCACAATGTCAGGTGTTTTTTTTTTTCTACTTCTGAAGAGTGACCCATTTTCAGAATGAATGACATTGGCATGGAGTCCTCTGGATGGCTTCCTGGAAACCTTCTCAGTGGGTCCTGCGCTTTTATTCCTTTGCAGAAGGCAGCCTGTTCTCCAATTCCTGCCAAGTCGAACTCTCCCCCATTACCTCCTTCAGAGTGTGGGGAGCCCCCATCCTTCCCTTCTCCTCCGTCCCTCGGCCCTCTCCCCTCCCATCCCCATTGGTGAGCAGGAGGCTGCTGGCCGCCTGCAGAGGACTTGGGGCTGTTTAGGCTGTCTCTGGGTGTTTATGTTGTAACAGTTTCAGACGCTCCTAGCAGATGTCTGTTTAATGCTGAAACTTCATCTTTATCTTCAGCCTGAAAGAAGAGAAGCTGTTTTTTAAAAATCTTTCATTGGCATGACCACACAATACAGCCTAGATTGCCTCCAAGTGTCATTCTTTATCCCTCTTGCTCTCTACCCATTTTGAAAGCCTTCGGATCCAAACGGAGAGACCTTATATGTCCTGCTTTTAGGGCAGCACTTAAATTTGGCAGGCAGCTGTGATCTCTTAAAAAGGTAGGTCAGAGAAGCAAAGGCAACCAGCTGACTAGTTTTTTTTTTTGTTTTTTTTTTTATGGGCTGGGACAGATGGTGTGAATGAGAGTAGCATTTCTGTGTCCATAGAAACCAGTACCTTCCCCCACTTCTGCCCCTGCCTTCTACCTGTGGTGGGAGAGACCACCGTCTGCATGCTGCCTGCTGATTGGCTGGGAGATCTTTGGTGGTTCCTTTCCCTTTGGACTCAGGGAGGCTTAAGGTAAGGAGGGAGGGGAACTAGAGTACTTTCAAATGATACTGACCTCCTGGGAGGCAGGAAGAGGTGGCAGCCATGATTCACACTCTTGAGATGTCAGCTAGGAAGGACCCATTGGGATCATCTAGATCTCACTCTTGCCACCTTGCTTTACCTTTGGGGAAACTGAGGCTTGATACTGAGCAGAGGACTGGGAGGTGCAGTTTCTTGGTTTCTTGCTCAAGGTCCTCCAGCCAGGTCTGAGTCAAGTCTGTGTTCCGTCCACCATTTCTGCCAGGCTGTGGAGCTGCGATCTGCTTCCAGCTGCTCTGCTAGCAGTTGGCCTTCCCTTTTGAAGGACAGAGTCCCTCACCCCCCATCTGCTCTCCCATTCTTTGAATTTAGGATGTGCTCACTTGTAGCACTGATTTGTACAATCACTTGGTGCAAAATCTTTACTTATCAAAAATACTTCCCCAGAGCCTTGGGGTCTAAAATTCCTACCTTTGTTTTCAGCCCTTGTCTCCAGAAGGCGTGTGTGTGTGTGTGTGTGTGTGTGTCTATAATTCAACTGGGAAGGATGGCAGTGTATCTCTGATTAGCTGTCAGCTGAGAGCTGCACCTTGAGAGAATGGGGGATGATCATCTGGGAAGAGGTGGAGGAGGGCATCTGAAAGATTGTAAATGGGGTGCTATCAGGGCAGGCATGGAGCACTGGCCAAGGCTCCGTAGCTAACAATGCACAGCAGTTTTGATGCTGGGGACACTGCCATGGATGACAGCAATGGAGATCACCTAACTCACTGAGGGAGGTACATTAGATAAGCTCACTAATGCCTGCACATCAAGACAGAGAATGGAATGTGCTTTGGAGAGTTGTACACTGTGGGGAACCAAGGGGGACTTTCTGGAGGAGGTGGCACTTGGTCATTGAGAAGGAACATAGAAAATAGGCAGGATTTCCAGAGGCTGAGATGTAGGAAAGAGAAGGTATGTCTGGGGGTGCCACATGGTGGAAATGTGAGGGCTGCTTAGGGAACCTAGAGAAGCCGAGGCTGGAATCAGGCCGGCCCTGAGTGCTAGGGATGGGGACACGACCCTCACCCAACAGGTAGTGGGAAGCCATTGGAGAGGGATGGTCAGAGCTATCCTTCAGGCAGATCGGCCTGTGGAGGAGTCAGCGGTGAGGGATCTGTCAGGAGGTCTGCACGGCCCTCCATGCTTTGGATGTGTACACTGACCAGGCGGAAGCTGTTTGTCAGGACCAAGAGTGTGAGTGGAGTGGGGAATGGGGGAGGGGAGCGGTTGAGGCTGGGCCACATAAGGCCTGGTCTGTGTCCTGGTTTTGCCCCACAGCCTTCTGTGAAGGGTGTCAGCCTGGGCAGTCCTGTCTTTCCGTTTAGGAGAACAGACCATTTTGGAACTCCTCAGTTAGGGTCTTAGAATATGAGACATCTGTCACTTTCTGTACCACCAAGTGTGCCTGCTCTGAGCTTTGGCAGCCCTGTCCTCTGTGGTTGTTTACTGCCCCACTTTCCATCCTCGGGCTGCAGGCTGAGCCCTGTGTGCTGATCATTCCCCCTCAAGGTCAATTTCGGAGGAATGAATAGGGAGTCAGGTGCTGAGCCCTTGTGGGGGTGGTTACCCCTGGATCAAGAGCAGATGTTACCTCGCCCCCCCCAAAAGCCTGACCAGGCAGTGGTGCAGTGGATAGAGCGTTGGCCTGGAACACAGAGGACCCAGGTTCGAAGCCCCGAGATCTCCAGCTTGAGTGCAGGCTCATCTGGCTTGAGTGCAGGCTCACCAGCTTTAGTGTGGGTTGCTATCTTGAGCATGGGATTATAGACATGACTCCATGGTCGCTGGCTTGAACAAGGGGTCCCTGGGTTGGCTGGACCCTCCCCCCCAGTCAAGGAACATATGAGAAAGCAATCAACGAATAACTAAGGTGCCTTAACTATGAGTTAATGCTTCTCACTTTTCCCGCTTTGTCTGTCTATCCCTGTCTGTCCTGTCCTTCCATCTCTCTCTCTTTAAATAAATAAATAAATAGCTAGCTAGCAAGCAGGTGTTACCTGCCTGCATGTGGATGAGACCCTCACCAAAGCTGCAACGGAGCAGAAACAGAGGTGACCCCTCCTTCTTTGTTATAATTGGTGATGCCCCAAGCACTGTGGGCCACGACCTGGAATGACTGATTCTCCCTTCTGTGGACTCATAAGCACCTGAACATCTCCGAAGGTGGGTCCTGCGCTGGGTCTCTGGTGTACGCTTTGAGTTTGCTTCCCCAGTAGAAGGAGGCTTGAGCATGCTGGTGGACCAGGGCTGGACTCGATGTCACCAGGCAGCTGGAACACTTTGAGTTTGCTTCCCCAGTAGAAGGAGGCTTGAGCATGCTGGTGGACCAGGGCTGGACTCGATGCCACCAGGCAGCTGGCACACTTTGGGGGAGGGGGAGTTGACTGTATCCCAGCCTTTTCCCTAGGCCTGTGGACATTCTGGCCATGGAAAGGGGACAAAAGCTGAGCTCAGCTTTCGTGTGCACCCATGTTAACCTGGCAGGTGGGAGGCATGGCAACCTAGTATGCCTGTGGCTTTGACATTTGAGCAGGGCTGCTGGCACCTGTTTTCTGCTATAGATGTCTCGGAAACACCCTTGCTTTCTCTGATGGAATAAATTGCTCCTGCAAATGTCATGAGTGTAGTGCCTGTGGGAGCTACTGATGGAGTCTGGGCAGGGTACTGAACAGCTTTCCTTTTTCTTTGTTCTCTTAGAATCAGTCCTAGCAAAATGAGACGAAGTTGGTTTATTGATTGATTTATCAATCGATCACACCATTCATTCTGCCAGTCAAGACTTCTGGAGTTTTTTTTATTTGAAGCATGTTGATATAGACTGATTAGGGCTTTCAAAGTGACTATAAAAGCTCGGGCAAGACATCTACTTTCTGTAAGCCTCAAGTTCCTCTTCTGTGAGATGGGAGTGATCCTCTTTATCTCTCAGGGTGGCTGTGAGGATTAAATGGGGGCAATTTGCATAGCATTCTGGACTCAGTGCTTGGCACATAGGTAGCCTCTCCCCCTCTAGCCTTTCCCTGAATTGACCCCCAGGAGGCTTAGAGCACAGATGTGGGCAGGGTACCCATTGGCCTCAAGCCTCCCATTCGGCACTGTTTCCTAAATGGGTTTTAACCTTAACTAGTGACTTTTAAGAGAATGGCTCAGTCAAAGCCCCTCTATGTGCAACAAAGAAAACAGGGTGCCTTTCTCTTCATGAGAGGTCTTTTCAGTCAGACCTTGGAACACAGAGCAGTTCCAGCTGGGTCTGCCCATTGGAGGCGACCCATTCCGTCTCTGGATGGCTCCTTCTGTCACCTCCCTGTTGGCTCCCATGGCTTCTGGTATTTGTTTCCAGTTCTGCCACCTTGAAGTCATAGAGGATGAGTCTAATCTCTTTTATCTCTTTTCCACATGACAGCTCTTCAGATACTGTTTTTAAAAATTGAATCTGATGCCATCAATTAGAAGATGTATCATTATTTTATTTGTAAGAAAGAAAAACACTTCCATCCAATTCAACTGTGGAACCATACCTTGCTTAAAATTTTTATTTTATATTTACTGAAAAAATTCTTCTAGGGTTTAGACATATGTTTTCTTTCCATATCACTTCTGCACATCCATAACAAGGAAAATAAATTGGTTATGGTATTTTAAAACCTTTTTCACTTTCAGAATCCAAGTCTTTTTTTTTTTGAGAGAGAGACAGAGACAGAGACAGGAAGAGAGAGATAAACATCAACTCATAGTTGCGTCACTTTAGTTGTTCATTGATTGCTTCTCATACGTGCCTTGATGGGGGGAGTGGGGGGATCAAGGCAAGCCAGTGACTCCTTTCTCAAGCCAGTGACTTTGGTCTCAAGTCAGCGGCCTTGGGATTATGTCAATGATCCCACACTCAAGCTGGTGAGCCTGTGCTCAAGCCAGCAACCTCAGGGATTTGAACCTGGGACCTCAGCGCTCTATCTACTGTGCCACCACTGATCAGGCCAGAATCCAAGTCTTCCAATCACTGTTTAACTCAGAGTCACCAATGTGATTTTATTTTTATATATATTATTTTATTCTGGTAATATAATCATATCTTTCTTAATCTCTATTGTCTCTGGATTTATTTTTTCTAACTTCTGATCTCATTCTGTAAGTTTTGATGATGCTGTTTTCTTGACTTCTATCAGAAGATTTCAAGGGAGGTTTTTAGGTCAACAACTTGGACTCACATTCCTTCTTTAAATGGTCCTTAAATATTTTAGCTCCTGAAAGGGTAGCAGTTGTCTAGATATGTCAACAGTCAGATTTCCGTATGACAATGAAAATGAGGCAGTGGCAGCTGTGCCAGGGCTGCATCCTGGCCGGGAGAGACGGAGAGATTCCAGGGGGTTAGGAGGTCTATTCTGCCTTCAGACATTTTACAGTCGAAAAACGTTGTATCTTCTAGTGAGTGAAATATGTTATTCAAAGACAGTCCTTTTTTTCTCTGCTGCATCTTCTTCCAGATTAACAGTTTATCATGCAGGCTCAGGTCTTTCTGCCTTCCCTGAGTTCCTTTCTGAACAGACTCCAGTTTGTCCAGAGTCTGATGGAGTGAGGACAATGACTGAGTCATATATGGCATTTGTGGTGTGACCACAGCAAGGAAAGGAGCTATCACCTCCCTAGTTCAGGTCATTCTACTCCTCTTAATGCAGCTGAAGATTACACCAGCTTTTCTGGCAGCTATAACACACCATTTTTGCTGACATTCTTGCTGACGAGGTCTTTTTAACATATGGTGTTAATAATCTGCCTCTCCCCTGGCCTAGAAATGTGTGTGGTTTTAGAATTTAAATGCAGGTTCTGGCAGTAGAGCGTCGGCCCGGCGTGTGGAAGTCCCGTGTTCGATTCCCGTCAGGGCACACAGGAGAAGTGACCATTTGCTTCTTCACTCCTCCCCCTCCTCCCTCTCTTTCTCTTTTTCTCTCTCTCTCTCCCCTTCCCTCTCCTGCAGCCATGGCTTGTTTTGAGCATGTTGGCCCTAGGCGCTGGTGGGATCTCAGACGTTAAAAATAACCTAATTGCCAGCAGCCCCAGATGGGCAGAGCATTGGCCACAGACGGGGGTTGCGGGTAGATCCCTGTCGGGCACATACAGGAGTCTGTGTCTGTATCCTCCATACTCTCACTTGAAAAAAAAAAAAAAAAAGAATGTAAATGCAGAGCCACTCTTTTGTTCCCATCTGATTCAGAACAATCATTTCTGTTAAATTTCAACTTGTTAATTTCAGTGCAATATTCCCATTCTGTTGAGCTCTCTCAGGATGCTGTTGAAATGTGCCTTCCATAGCATCATCCAAATCACTGATAAAATGCTTATCAGGAGAGAGGCCTCCCCTTCGGTGACATGATCTTTAATCGGCTCACTCTGGGAAAGCACTCCGACTGCTTTCAGGGGTCCCGGGCTGCCCACAGAGATGCAGTGGGCAGTTCAGTGGTCTCATCAGCAAGAGTTTCCACTCCTCTGACACAGGGGACTTGAAGTTGTTGAAAGGATCTCAATATTCTGTTTTAAGAATCAAGCTCCTCCCCCATCTCAGCTTCTAGTCTCATCTCAGTGTTGGACCTTTACTTGTCAGTCTAAAAATAGCTCTTTTTGACAGTGGCCAGGATGCGCAGTGTGGGAGCTGAGGCTCAATTTCCCAGGACCCTTTATGCCTCTGGACCACTTGACTCAAGACAACCTCCCACCTCCAAACCTTCCTGTCCCCTGGGGCATGTTGTGCAGCCTCAGCTGGTCCCTGGCCTGCTTCCTCGGGCTGACGCTCTGGGATGAGCCTGTGTCACTGTCTCAGGGGCTTCTTTGGTTAGACATCCTTCTCTTGGGGATGAGGCAGGCTATATATATATATATATAGAGAGAGAGAGAGAGAGAGAGAGAGAGAGAAAGGGAGGGAGAGAGAGAAAGGAAGAGAGATGAGAAGCATCAACTAATAGTTGCTTTATTTTAATTGTTCATTGACTGCTTCTCATAATGTGCTTGACTGGGGGGCTCAAGTCAAGCCAGTGACCCCTTGCTCAAGCCAGTGACTTTTGGGCTGAAGCCAGCAACCTTGGTATCATGTTGATGATCTTGCACTCAAGCCAGAAACCCTGCACTCAAGTGGGTGAGCCTGAGCTCAAGCTGACAAGCTCAGGGTTTCAAACCTGGGACCTCAGCATTTCAGGTTGATGCCCTATCCACTGTGCTACCCCCGGTCAGGGAGGCTAGGTTTTTAAACGGGGCTTTCCTGTGCAACCACACGTCTATTCTGTACCACTGATAGAACAGTTGCAGTGAGCCAAGGCTGGGATAAGGGCTTTGTAAATATAACTTATTTAATTATTGTGTCACCCCATGAGGTATATATTGTCATTATTCCCACTTATTGATAAGGGAATTAAAGCTCAGAGGGTTTAACTGACTTGCTCAAAATTTCATGTCTGGAAGAGGGAAAGGCTGAGTTAGAATCTACTCAGCTCATCCTTGAGTTCAGTTTTCAACCATTATGGTGAGTTGCCCACTTCCTAAAAGACCCTCCTCCTCCTCCTCTTGCCTTCCCTTCCATCTCCCTGCTGCTCACACCTCCCATTCCCCTCCCAACTGCATAGCTAGAGTTGCATTTCAGAGAGTCTGAATCATTTACTTCCTTAATCTCACATCCCAGAGCCCTTCTATTCTCCCAGCCTGGGCACCAACTTCCCCTTCTTGGTCTCACAAATTTCAGAGGAAATGATTGCTTTTCCTCTGCAGTTCCTGTGTCCTCCTGGCCATTCGGCCATTGCTGTGGGAATTCGGTGAGTTGTTCTGTTTCTAGAGGTGCTTCTTCTCTCTTCTGAAAGATGAAGTGCTCAGGGAGGCCAGGCAGAGCTTGTATAGCCAGTGGGGCTTCTGCAGCTGTCAGGGTGGTCCATTCCCCCCCCCCCCCCTCCCAACCACCAGAGCTCCTCTCCGATCGGCCCGGGATCGGGTCAGCAGCAGACCAGTGGTATTCACACTGACTTTTTACCTTTATGCCTCAGTTCTCTCTTCACACGTGTTCTCTGGAATTATTCCCCTCCCTTTGTTTCATGGGCCTGCCACACAGACACACCTCTTTTCTTGTCATGTAGACACTCCATCTCCCTCTCCGTTCCAAGTCCATTTCTTTAGAAGACAAAAGCAGGCCTCAGAGAAAGGTGCATATGTAAAGGAAAGCATGCATATTTGTATCTGTGTGTATGTACATAAACAGCATCAAGGACGAGACACAAGCAACTGATACCAGTGGTAACCTGGTTCAGAGTGGGGACAGATTGGGTAGCCAGGGCCAAGACAGGAGGGGCATATTTCCTGTGCACTTCTGTGCTTTATAATTTTTGAACCCAGCGAATGTATTTCCTATTCAAAATTTTAAAAAGCGTAGATAATCTGGGAGTCCTGATTGGCGCACGGTGGAAAGAGTATGACTCACCTAGTTGCGTCACCGCTCTGCCTCCTGCTGCCACGTGGACCTCAGTTCTCAGTTGTGAACAGGGCCAGTCCCAGCCACTGACCTGGCGGTGGGGACACAGGAGACCTCCGCTAGCCTCCGTGGGACTGCACACGTGGGGGGTCTGCCGTGAACAGGGTTTCCTCTCTCTTCCCTGACTCATCTCTCTGGAGCTCAGAAGTAACTTGAGATTTTACTACCTTTGGTGGTAATCTCACTTTACTTAGAGCTGGTATACCTAAAACTTACACCATGGGTTTTTTTTACTCTCTGTTGAACTCCAGCATTTAAGGAAATTAAAACACTGGATGTCTGGGTCTGCCCAGAACAACTTTGTACTGTACTTTCTTTTCCAGACCTGTGGGACCTGACAGGTTATTCAATTCCCAGTCTACCCAGCACAGGGCAGTGCCGCTAGAATGGCTCTAACAGCCTTTGAAAACACAAGCTCATGACTGGGTTTGTGGTTAACCAAGATCAGAGCAGGCCCCAAAGAAAAAATTCAGGGCATTGGGAAAAGCCAGTCCAGGTATCTACAATTGAGGAAGTGACCTGATTTAGAAGGTGGCTTGTTTACTTTGGGCAGTTAATTGAGAAGCATACATTGAGCACCTCCTGTGTGCTCTAGGCCCGGTGCTATGGAGATGACAATATGGCTAAGACCCAGTCTTTCCCCCCAAAGTGTTCACACTATACTTGGGTAAATAAGACACATGTATTAAAAAAAAAAAAAAGTAACAGATTTTAGTAACAGTTCAGCTCAGTCATAGAAAGCGTCACAAGTTAGTTCATGACTAATTCCCATATTACTCGTGGGGCTGAAGAGGACCTGGAAATCTTCCTGGTGAATGAAGAGGGGGGGGGGAGGAGGAGTAGAAGGGTGCATTTGATCTGAATCTGGAAGGGTAGTTGAAGGGCAGATGGATATGTAGGAGGAAGCAGGGATCATCTCTAGGTTGAAAGTGGATAGAAGGAGCTGAGGCTGGGCAGATGACTTTCAGACTTGTCTGCCCAGCCTTCATTATGACATTGAAGGACAGCCTTCAATATGACGAAGCAAGTGAGAAAGAGAGAAAGAGAGAGAGAAAGTTCAGGACAGATTTGGGAGGATAAGGGCCCAGGGTCTCATGGGGAACTCTTGTTGAAACCCCTAGCGTGGACGGGCAGGAGAGGTTTGGCCTCCAGACAGTTTAATCTGGGCATCTCCAGCCTGTCCTCTAGATATGTCCTCAGGGGCAGAGAGGGAGGCCAGAGGCATGCCAGCCCTTCCCCCATGGTTGTTCTGTTTGGACATTTCCTTCTCAGGCATTTTAAATGCCTACTCATTCATTCATTCATTCGGCAGGTATTTATGGTTCTTACTGTGTGCCAGAACCTGTTCTAGGTGCTGTGGTTACAGCAGGGCAAAAGAAAACCAGAATTAAGTAATTTGCCCACAGACTGGCCAGTGGAAGGTAACGAAACAGGTACCCCCGTGTCCACCCAGGAAGCAGGGGTATGGGGGCTCAGATCGACCATCTTGCCAAAGTCTTCTCTTCATTTCCTCTTTGTCCTCCTTCTGCAGAAGGTTGGGAGGAGCCCATGTGACCCACAGACCTTTATACAGTTCTGCTTTTATCCTCCTCCCTCCTCCAGGTCCTACTACTTCCAAAAAAGGCACATGATGGTGGGCTTGAACTGAGCCAGTGATCAGAGTTGCTTAAATCATCTCCACTCACATTTTCCCTTCTCTGTGGGTCTGAGGCCTAGACTGGGACTCTGTGCTCTGAGCTGGGTGGGCAGTGGAGACAGAACATACAGCTTTATGCATTTGGAGCAGTGCCTGAACACAGTGGTACGCCGGGGAAACCTGCAGTTGGAGCTGGAGGAGGCTAGCATCCACACCTCCCCCAGCAGGACGGGCAGGTGCTAGGGGTGGGGCCCAGAACCATGTCCAGGGTGCAGGGAGCTGCTGGAGGCCAAAGCAGAGATGCGGGTTGAGGGTGCAGAGACTGCAGGGTGCAGGGACAGACACTTCCTCTCCAGGAGGCAAACGGGCAAATGATCCTTCCGCTAAGGCTGCAGAACCAGCATTGATCCCCACTTATCCAACTCCAGAGTAGTTCCTTAAATAGAAGGATCTTCTGTGTGGTTCAGCCCAACAGGAGGTCACTGAGGAAGTACCTGTAGTGTCCCAGCAGGTGGGAGGATATGGAGTCCTGTGAGACAGGGACCTGGCTATGAGGAGCTTATGTTCTAAGGCCTCATTTTTAACCCCCGCCCCCCCCCACCGAACCTTGAATGCCAGGGCGATGGTGGTGATACTATGTGCACAGGACAGCATGGAGATCCCTGGCATCCCAGAGCTTGGGCTAGAATGTGGGCCTGGCATGTCAGCACAGCAGTGCACACTAGAAGCTGGCAGAAACCTCTGCTCATCCAGTTGGGTTCTTGGACCTTTACAGTCATGGTTCTCGGTTTCCTCCATGGTTACTGTATAACCACATGAGCAGACACAGTAGTGTCTCTGGGTGTGGGCAAGAAAGCTCCCACGACAGTGGCTCACTCAGGCCAGTGCCCCTTCTCTCCTCCTCCAGCCTGGCCTGGCTCTGCTGCCATTCTTTGCCCACTTGCCTGGGCCATCCACTTCTTTCTTTGTTTTGTTTTGTTTTTTCAGTGTGCAGTGCTTTCCTTTTCTTTAGCCTTTATCCAGCGTTACCCTGTCAGACTGAGAGTCAGCCCTTCCTGCTTCCTAAACTCTCAGCCCCAGCCCCCCTCTTCTCTCCATATGCCTCCAGGTGGAGAGCCAGCAGCCCCTGGCTCAGCATTTACCTGTTATGTAACATGTTTTGAGCACCTACCAGGCAACAGGCCGTAGAGCAGAGACCAGCACCGTGGAGTCTGACGGGCTGGGGTGTCCTTTCTAGCTCTGACTTTGGCTAGGCGCTTTGATTTCTCTGAGTCTCAGTTGCCTCCCTTGACCTGGAGGGCTGCCTCCCTCCTCTACCTCTCAGGGAGGTCGTAAGAACCTGCTGAAATCATCCACGCAGTGCACTCAGCACGCAGTTCCTAGCTCAGAGTAAACTGCTAAATGCCAGTCGTGATTATTCTTTGACGTGTATTGTCTTATTTAATCCACAGCCTGGCTTTATAAGGTAGACATCATCCCCCAAAGGGGAGCGGATGAGCCTCAGTGCTGCTGACACGACTCATCCAAGGTGTCTGGGCGGTGGAGGCAGTGAGGCTGGTCGTCCCGCCCAGGTGCTGGCCGGCCGGCCCGAGGCCACACGCTCCTCGCTGCCTCTGCTGCCGGGACCAGGCCTCTGTTCCCCAGGCCTCTTGGTGTTCTCCCCAGTCCTAGTCAGGGCACTCAGCAGATGCTTAGTGAATGATCCTTCCTGGCTGGTTTAAGGGTAAATGGGTCAGCAGGGGGGCAGGAAATGGGACCCCTTGAGCGTCCTGTCCCCTTTCAGATTTCAAGCTGAGCCAGCTTGCGCAGGGTCCCCGCCAGCGCACGCATACTGCTCCAACGCCGGGCAGTGCCCGACGGCAGGGCTCCCGCCGTCGCTTCGCACTCAGCCAGGGAGCGTGACAGCAAATCCTGCCCTGCGGGGAAACCAGCCAGTTCCTTTTTATTTCTTTATTTATTTTTAAACAGCAGAGCATAAAGTTATAAAAAAGAAAAGAGAGGGAAATACCTGTCTGGATAATCCCGGGTGACGGGGCAGCCTTGGCCTGAACCCAGTTGCTGGGAAACAAAGAGAAAAGCCGCTAGCTGGCAGGCAGGCTCCGGGCAGTGTGTGGCATTGTTGTGCCCCCGAGGGCGGAATGGGGGGCGGTGTCAATGGGAGAGGCCTCTTTGGAATGGCTGACTGAACTCCCTGTGCCTTGCACAGGTGCAGCCCACAGGTGCAGCCCGCAGGTGCAGCCCACAGGTGCAGCCCACAGGTGCAGCCCGCAGGTGCGTGCCAAGGGTGGCTGCTCTCCACATGATTGCTGTCAGGGTGGCTTGCACATCATTTCAGATCATGGTTTCCAATTTTCCTCCAGCAAATGCTGGAAGCTGTCACTTTCTCCTCTGGCTGACCCTCCTTTTGTACCAGCTGAGGGTTGTGTCTGCAGTGTCCTGCAGACCTTGGTGTGGCCCCCGGGGACGTGTGGAAGAAGATGGCTGTGTACATGCATTCCTGTGTCCCCATGGCTAATGTTGCAGGAGAAGGCAAGGCAATCAGTGTGGCTGGTTGTTTTGTTACCAGGTCAGAGGTTCGTTTCTGTTTGTTTCTCTCAAACCCTTTAAAACACATCTGAAGGGAGAGCTCCTTCTCTTGGAGGAAATTAAGAGGGTGCTGTTAGAAGGCCTTGAGGTACAGGAATAGACTATCTTTGGGGTGGCCCAAAAGGTGGGGAGAAAATGAGGCAAAGCAAAGCAAAGATAATAGTGTTTGGCACAATGCTATGTGTCAGGCATTGTAGTTGTACCTGTTAAGTCAGAATCTTTTGGTAAAGCTGCCAAGAAAAACAAAACAAACAAATAAGAAGAAACACCCACCACCCCAAGAAAAATCTCTCCATGGGATTCTGATGGGCCTAACCAGTTAAGGCCCGTGGATAAATGCCATTGCATCACACTGAGCCTCTTGAAGATTAAAATAACCAATGTGCAGAGAAAGAAACATGCCCAAGGAGGGACTGTGGGTGTCCACAGTGCTGCCAGTCCCGTCCGCCCCTGAAGGCAGCCGCTCTCCTCTGCAACCTGTCCCAGGTGGTGGGAAGGCCTGCCGTGAATGAGGGGGCAGCAGCATGTCCCTGTCTCCCCTGAGCACAGTGAGTGGCAGCAGGCATGCCTGTGTGAGGAGGAGGCCTCAAGCTCAGGGACCAGAGTATGCTGAGAAGGCAGCATGACAAGCAGACCAGGTATTGGGCTCTGAGCCTCAGTTTCTCAACTGGAAAATGAGCTGGATGAGCATCTAGCTCCCAGGGCTGTGCTGAAGGTGAGATGAGACAGTATCAGTGAAAGAGTCTGACACACGTTTAAGGGCTCAGACAAGGTAATTTCTCTTCCCTTCCCTACGCTCCTTCCATGGGATTTCCCCCTGTGCCACCGTGAACTCAATGAATATCAGCTCTGGTCTCCTCTCTCCCCTCCCCCTTTCCTAATCCTCCGGGCAGGGGCACCCACACCTGAGGCTGGCTTCGAGCCAGGGATCGTGGGACTGGGGTGCTCACCTTCACTTCAGTCTGTAGAGGTGCCTGCTGCACGCGTGTGCTTGTCCCTGGCTGCCTGGGTCGCACAGAGTGTGCGGCTGGCATTTTCCTAGGTGGGGTTTATGATGAGAGAGCAGCCAGTCATCGAGTGCTGTTGTTGGTCAGGACTCTCTTGATTTCAAGTGACAGGAACCCAACTTGAATAAGCTTAAGCAAAAATGGAATGCCATGGAATGTTCTAAAGGAGGCTCACAGACTCAAAGGAGGCGCTGCAGAATTTAGCCCCAGGAAGAGGACAGGGGACCTCGGCATCCCCGCAGCAGTGTCCTCTGCTCCGTGGCCCTTTGTAGCAGGCGGCTCCACCGCCCTTCCCCTACCCCACAAGGACTAGGGCTTTCCTGTGGTTTATCACATTGGAACTTTCCCCAGCTTGGAGCACATGCACACCCTCTGTACCCACGAATGTGGCCCAGAAGGAAAGAGGCTATGATGAACCTCTCTTGAGTCCCATGCCCGCCTCTTTGGGGAGTAGAAGATGGCATGAAATCTGTTATCAGAACAAAGGGAGAAGGATAGTAACACTATTAATAAGTGAAAATACTACTAACTTTTATTGAGGGCTTACTTTGTGCCAGACAGTATTCTAAGCTCTTTACCTGTAAATAATTAATCTCATTTTTACAATCAACCCTATTTTACATACCAGGAAGATGAAGCACAGAGCAGTTAAGTAATTTGTCCAAGGCCACATAACAGCTTGTAGGAGGCCTGGGATTGAACCCAGTCAGAGGACTCCAGATGTACTCTTAACCACCCACTCTGATGCAGACAATAAGAACAGATGTCAGCTCCAAGCACATACCCTGAATGACACACTGGGCTGTGTCCTTTGGAGCATTATGCCATTTCATCTTCAGAACAGCCCTATGGAGTAGGCACTAACCTTATCCCTACTACTAGATAAGAAACTGAGGCCTGACCTGCGGGGGCGCAGTGGATAAAGCTTTGTCCTGGAACGCTGAGGTTGCTTGTTTGAAACCCTGGGCTTGCCCGGTCAAGGAACGTAAGAGAAGGAACTACTACGAGTTGCTGCTTCCCTCTTCTCTTCCTCTTTCTCTCTCTCATCTCTTTAAAATAAATAAAATCTTAAAAAAAAAAAAGTTGAGGCTCATGTAGATTATGTAACTTGCCCAGGGGTCACCTGACTTATTTAAAGTGACAAAGCTGGGATAGGAAACCAGGTTTGCCTGATTCCAGGGCCTGAGCTCAGGACCACTCCAGTGGTAGCTTTTGCACTCAGACCCCCGGTGCCTGGGATGAAGAGCAGACCTGGTGCAGCATCTGCACCTTCATCCTCTGTCTGGGCTTGTGGTGTGGAGATGCCTGCCTGGTGCATGCTGCTGAGGGGCCGGCATGGTGGTTATGAGCTGGCATTGTTAACTTGCACCAAAAAGTCCTGCATAAGCCTTCAGTGTCCCTAAACTCTGAATTTCTTTCTTTTTTTTTTTTTTTTTGACAGTGACAGAGGGAGAGTCAGAGACAGATAGGGACAAACAGACAGGAAGGGAGAGAGATGAGAAGAATCAATTCTTTGTTGCGGCACCTTAGTTGTTCATTGATTGCTTTCTCATATGTGCCTTGATAGGGAGGCTCCAGCAGAGCAAGTGACACCTTGCTCAAGCCAGTGACCTTGAGCTCAAGTTAGTGACCTTGGGCTTCAAGCCAATGACCTTTGGGCTCAAGCCAGCGACCATTGGGTAATGTCTATGATCCCACACTCAAGCCAGCAACTCCAGGCTCAAGCTGGTTGAGCCCGTGCTCTAGCTGGCAACCTCTGGGTTTTGAATCTGGGTCCTCTGCTTCCCAGTCTGACGCTCTATACACTGTGCCACTGCCTGGTCAGGCTAAGCTCTAAATTTCTTCATTCCCTCATTCACCAAATATTGATGGAGTGCCTAGTAGGTGCCAGACTCTGTTCCAAGCTCTTGAGGTCCTTTAGAGAAGACCTCAGCTGTATAGAGCTAGGCTTGGAAAACAGCAGAGAGGAAGGTCCCTGAATTGCTCTTACAGTCCTCGACATTCGTGAGGCCACTCAAGCTCCCAGGAAACCTTTCCTGCACCACCTAAGTCAGGCCTACAGGGGCCTGGAGACCTCTTGCTCCTTTGTTTGGGACTGTCTTGATGGCATGCCCAAGAGGAGGCTTGTTTATTCTGATTGATGACAAAATAAAACATTGTGTCCGGGAGTGAGCACAGACATTGACTCAGGCCAACTCCACTGTGAATCGCAGGCCTTTGACAAATTACTTAACTGCTCTGTGCTTCATCTTCCTGGTAGGTAAAATAGGGTTGATTGTAAAGATGAGATTAATTATTTACAGGTAAAGAGCTTAGAATACTGTCTGGCACAAAGTAAGCCCTCAATAAAAGTTAGTAGTATTCTCACTTATTAATAGTGTTAGTATCCTTCTCCCTCTGTGCTGATGACAGGTTTCATGGCTGTGGTCAGTGCTGACTGAGTCTCTAGGTAAGGAGGCACCTGACGGTACTGTGCCTCAGTTCCCCCTCTGTGACTGCCTGACTCAGTGGTTGCTGGGCCATAAATAGCACATGCTAACCACCTATCATGTGGATTAATTCCCCTCCTTTCTTCAAAGGACTTACTTGCTTTGTAGATGTCTCTAAAAGCCAGGGTCCATGGAGAGGGGCAGCTAGAAGGGGTTCTTGGTGAGGAAATTACCAATTAGGTCAAGCTTCTCATTTTATAGATGAGGAAACAGAGGCTCCTCCAGGGGAGGGATGGTACTGGGCTCGAGGACCTTCTGGGTTAGTGGAATTAAAGGAAGCTCAAAGCACTTGGCTGTTGGTCAGAGAGAGGGTACAAGTTGGTACTTGGAGTGGCTAGATCAGTGTGCACAGGCCTGAGTGGGAACCTGACTGGGGACAGCCTTTGCAGGCCGGTCCAGCAGTGCCCACCTGCACCCAGCATGCAGACAACCCAAGTAGGACCTCAGAGGGCCCGCACTGCCCTGCTGCCAGTCTCAGCAACGTGCCTGGGTGGGCAGGGGCTTCTGTTCCGGAGATCTAGGGAGCTTGGGGAGGTCCCCAGTTCTCAAGCCTCCTGAGACCAGTGGTAGAAACCCTTGCCAGGATGCCCATCTTCCCCACCCACTGTACTCAGAAGCTTCCCTTGAGAAGCAGGGGGCAGATAAGTAGAGCTCTCAGCCTCTCTGACTTCTGGCTTCAGACGACTGCACAGAGCCTGCAGCTCAGGCTGATGGAATGTGGCCAAGGCGGGCCAGCCTGTTTGTTAACTGCCATCGGCTGGGGAGGTGTGGCTTGATAATGATGATGATGACAGAGAGGATGGCAGCATCTGCCCACGTGGCTGCCCTTGAAGCCTGCCCGCCACTCACTGGGTGTGCAGGCCCATCACAACAGCACAGGTGCACCTATCACCTGGTGGTGGGAGAGACGAGGAGCATGGGTCAGCCAGACCCGGGCTTCAGTACTGCCATGCTATGGGACTTTCTGCTCTCCAAGCCTGTCCCTGTCCCTGTCCCTGAGGAGCCACTGAGACAAAGCAGGCCTAGTCTCTAACAGTGCTCGTTCCGTGCACGGCCAGTGCTCAGTAAGTAGTAGCTTCTCTCCCATGAGTAGGCTGAGAGTTCTGCACAGTGAGATCCAGCCTCCAGGCTCTACATGCAGATCTTTGTCTTGGAATACTTGTGCGCTTCTGTGACCTCGTGGGCCTTCTGCCCTGCGGAACAAGAGTGTGTGCATCCACACAGTGTTGCAGATCTCAGATTGCACATCTGTCTTGGCGTTTGTCTTCTCAAGGCTACCTCTTTTCTGACAAATTTAGAAGTGTGAAAGTCATTCCTTAGAAATGCCCAGTAACTCTGGGCTCCATTTTCCACTCAGGGGCAGAGGCGTTTTCTGCAGAAGCAGTAGAGGTAACCAAATCATTTGGGTGGTCGGCGGAAGCTGGCGTAATAGTTTAGGCAACTCAGGCACGGATCAGATGGCCCACTTTTATAACTTCCAGTTTAGCCCTGTGGCTTTCCACCTTCGGGACTGGGACACATTTCACATTGGTGACTTGTTATGAGGTATTTACATCAGCTTGATTCACTTGAATCATGTCCGAAGCTTAGAAATTCTGGCGTTTCCTGTTTCTTCTAAAGTGCCTAATAAAGCATGTGTTTTCCAGACCCATCCGACCTTCTGGGCAAGCCTTTGTGTAGAGGTGTGGTAAGGCTTTCGGGTGCCCAGACAGTGGCAGGCGGTAGGATTTGTTTGACCATCTCACAATTCCTTTCTTCACATGGAGCGCTGAGAGCACAGAGAAATTCTCTGTCCCTTTCCTCCTGCTGGGTAAAGTGTTACTAAGGGGCAAAGTGCACAAGCCTGTGGTCCCTCTTGTCAGGGAGAAGATAGGAGGCTGTGGTGTGAGATAAAGTAACATTCATTGTCGGACTCTTGTTTTTAAAGGAACATGGCAATCGGGGCGCGGCTGGTCCTGGAAGGAAGCTACGTTAGTCACCACGATGCCTAAGAATCAGGTAAGTCACAGTGGTGGATCCCTTTTATTGAGTCTTTGGGTAGCCCTTGGGGAGCTGGCTTCAGGCTTTGGTAAGTGTCGGGGCACTTGCACTCATTCCACAAGCCCCGTAGAATGTTTTATTATACAATACATTTTTAAATAAAATATGTATTTCTGATGGCTTTAGGCGACCCCTGTGGTTTGGTCATTCAACAGCCCCCGGGGTCGCGACCCACAGGTTGAGAACCGCTGGAGCCTAGTGAAAGTTCTCTGTCTTTGCTTCCACCTGTGCCCAGCACCCTCACGTTGCAGGGGAGGGGGAGACAGGGATAGGGACTGAGATGTGTTTGGCGACAGGAAAGGCCTGTCTAACTCAGTGGTCTTTGGGAGGGTGGGAGCTCTGCCCCCTCTTTCCCTCAGTAAGACCAGCAGCCCAGCTGTCCTGACTCTGGTCCCAGCTCTGGTGATGCTTCAGTCTCCTGCTGGCCCCGAGTGCAGCCGAGGCAAGAATCTGGCTGGGCAGCTTCTGTAGGGAGTGCCTGCAGAACACTGTGGACCATTTGTCCAAGATCTGGAAATGTGATTGCAGCATCTTCCTCTGCTTGGGTTTCATTCTGAGGAGAACAAGCCTGGTTACATCTTTATGTGGGTTCAGCAGGTCCGTGGGGTCTTAGGGTCTAGAGAGCTAAGGTATAGGCACAGAAATCAATAATGACGTATTTTTTGCATAGTCACCCACTGTTCTCTCGGGCTCCATTCGGTCCCTGTTCTGTCCTCTACAATGCGGCCAGAGACCTTTCTCGAAGACCTGTCTGCCCAGCACTCCGCTGCTGGCCTCCAAGGACTCCTCCAGTCAGACCTCAGCCTCAGGTTCCAGGCTTATTTTCTGCCTCCCCTCTTTATCTGCTTTGGCTCCAGTCCACCAGCTCCTGGAACAGATAGATCTGTGCATCTGGGACATGCTGTTCCCTCTGAGAAGCTTCCCTCCCTCCCTCAGGCAACGCTGGTGTCTGTTCTCCTCTATACTCCCATAGCGATTGGCTTAGACCTTAGGTACCAAACACGTGTCCTCCAACCTTCCTGCCTGAGCTGAGCAGCCCCAGCCAGGTGGTACGGTTCTGGGCGTGTGTGGCAGGGGTCAACAGATGTTTGCTGACTCCAGGAGTTCAAAGCCTGAGGTGTCTTCAGGGCTACAGCTGACAAAGTTCTATCCTAGTGTATCGTGGGAGCCTCACACCCTGGGGTGGTCACATCATTCTCGTTTACTTTGTAGGCATGGGGACTGAGGTCTGGGCAGCCAGCAAACTGGCTCCAGGCTGTAGCCTAATAAGGACCAGGACCCACATCTCCTGTGGTCCAAGCTAGTCTGGTTTCTGTAATACCAAATTTCATAATTAGAGAGAACCCAAGAGATAATTTAGAGCAAGCCTCTTATTACTGGATAGGGAAACTGAGGACTGGCCTGAAGATACTTTCTCAAGATTACATAACTAACTGGTGCCAAACGGAGAATTGGAATGTAGGCGCTGGACTTCTAGGCTAGCATCCTTTCCACTTCTCCTCCTCCTCTGCCTCCCTTCCAAATGCAGCCATCAGAGAGCGTTTTGGGACCATCATTCTGCATTGACAGAAAGGTGGAGGACTGAATGAGCACCCTGCATAGTGCTGGCCGTGTGCTCCAGGAGTCTGCCTGGAGATGTGAGACCAGGGCAGCCTCTTGGTGGAAGGAGGAAGGAGAGAACAGGGTGAGGATGAGGGGTACCTGCCCAGAGTATGTAGTTGCTTAAGGGCTGAGATGGGACACAGCTCAGGGCTCCTCTTTATAATTTCAGTGTTCTTTCAACTCAGGGTCCAACCCAAGAGGTTGGAGCCTGTGGTGACCTCAGGGGAGGGACAGCAGTGAGCATGTCTGGGCATTTAGAGGCTGGCCTGGTGGGCACCGAGGAGCCATGGGGAGAGGAGTCCATGTTGGGAATCCTGACCAGCAGAATAAGAAGGGGTTGACTGGACCAAGGGGAGGACTGCTCTAATAATTCTGATTCTTAGTGTCTGAGCAAAGAGATACTGCTTAGCTAGTCTGCGGTGGCCTGAGCATCCTCCTGTCCCCTGGAGAAACACCGAGTGCAGACACGTCCACAGAGGAGGGTCGGGCAACGGCCAGTGAACCCCATCATGGTCTGAAGTGTGTGTGGGGGGTGAAGTGTGTGCATTTCTGGATGACTTGTCCCTGTAGGGCTCAAGCGACCACACTTCTGCTTGGTCTCCCCCCTGCCACAGGGCTCAAGCGACTAGACCTCCACTTGACCTCTCTCCCCCTTTGAATTTGGGGGTTCTCCTGGGCCATTTGCTCAGCCCAGGTTTGATCCAGGTCAGGCAGGTGCTGGCTGCTCTTTCCGCTTTTATTCTGCCTCTTCTCGGGCTTGCAGACTGCAGGGCCGATCGCAGGTTCCCTCCCAACTGGCAGGTCCAAACATACAATTTGCCCAAATTATAGAGAATGGGATGTTTCCCTAATAGGTACCTTGGGTTATTTTTCAAAACATGACCAGGCTCTAAACTTCTAGGGCAGGGAAAGTGTGTAGTGTTATATTATTATTTGTTTACACTTTAGGTTTATGTTGCAATTTACATTTGTAAAGATCATTTCAACTCCTAATAAGGCAGGTAGATTGACTCCCATTTCACAGGAGGGAGACTTGACTTAAGCTGCCAGGGTGAGGTAGATGCCTCAGGGCTGAAGATGGGACCCAGCTCAGGTCTCCTGTTTATAAATTCAGTTCTCTTCCTACTTTGCTGTGCTCCAACCCTGTGGAAATCCCTGGAGGGTGTAGGACATAAGAGCAGCTCAATAAATATTTGTTAAATGAGTGAACTTTGGCTTTTCTTTTTCTTTACTTTTTTTTTCTTTTGGCCACACTTAACCATAAATGGATCTGCTTTGGCAGCAAGGGAACACTACACCGTGAAGTATTTGAATTTCTTGCCACGATAAGGAACTGGTGAGTTCTCTTCTCACCCAGCCTCACCTCCCGGAACTGGGTCATGCACACTAAATAATTAATTCCTTGAACCTTTTACTCAGAGCTTTCTGCTCCTGATGCTGAGATGATCCGTCCAGCGCTGATCTTTGAAAGGTCCCTGGCAGTGGCAGATCCTATTGCTTGTTGTCATAAACCTTCAGATGACCCATCTAGCTGCCCACAGTGGATACTCCTGGCGCAGTCAGGTCAGACTCCCACTGGGTTAATTCAATGCACTCCGCTGCTCTTCCCCACCAGCCTCTTCCAGATGGAGGGAGCAGATCATGAAGGTCATCTTAGATATTTAGGGGTTTGTAGGAATAGGAAGACCTACATCTCCCTTCTCACTGACCTCTGAACTCCCCAAGGTTTTGTGGCGAGGGCTGGAGAAAGAACAAGTGGACCATGCCAGGTGGGGCAGGAATACATGGAGTAGGGGAGGAGGCAGTTATCAAAATATCTGCTGGGCCTGCTCTTTCCCTAAGTGACACTTGGGTCATGTTGCTTAGAATCTGCAGGGGATCCAGCTGGCCTCATTAGAGCAGCCTAATTAGATTCTTGAGGTCAGGAGGAAAGTGGAAAAAGGAGTCGGCAGAGACACATGGTCTAGTGCCGGCTGTTCACAGACTAGCCACACGGCCTTGGGACAGTCACAGAATTTTACCTGCCCTCAGATTTGTTATTAAGAACATAATGGGGTAAGGAGGATTGTGGCATCTTAAAGGAGCCTCTTAGACATCTGTGGTCTGTCCTCATGATCAGCTCGGTCTTCTTCAGGTCGCCTCTTCTTCACGTGGCTGGAGCTTGCTTCTGGAAGCACTTTTCTCCTGGCCTCGGTAGCTTGGCCACCTCTGCCCTGCTCCACCCCCAGATAGACCAGCACACAGACTAGAGCTGCCTTTGCAGCCTTAGTCTCCCACCGAGCAGCACAGGGAAAAGCCTAATGTTTTGATAGAGTGTTGGGGACCTACAAGGTATGGGTTGGTATAGGAAGGGAGTGGGAAAAACCTCTGAGTGGAAGGAAGGCAGCCCAGTGATTAGGGGTTGTTGGTATTGATGTGTGAATGTTCAAACCTGTAGAGAATCATTATAAAAATGTATTCAAGCCTGACCAGGTGGTGGCTCAGTGGATAGAGCATCAGACTGGGATGTGGAGGATCCAAGTTCGAGACCCCGAGGTCGCCAGCTTGAGTGCAGGCTCATCTGGTTTGAGCAAAGCTCACCAGCTTGGACCCAAGGTCGCTGGCTTGAGCAAGGGGTTACTCGGTCTGCTGAAGGCCTGCGGTCAAGGCACATATGAGAAAGCAATCAATGAACAACTAAGGTGTTTCAACGGAAAACTGATGATTGATGCTTCCCGTCTCTCTCCGTTCCTGTCTGTCTGTCCCTGTCTATCCCTCTCTCTGACTTTCTCTGTCTCTGTAAAAAAAAAAAAAAAAAAAAAATGTATTTGAGCCAAATACGAGATATGCCTGGAAGCAAGACCTCAACAGACTGAGATAAATGCTTCCAGGAAATGACAGTTTGCAAAAACTTTTATGCATTTGGAACTGAGGAGGGAACATAAGCAGATTACATAGAGGTGGGAGAAAGGTGCGGGGGTGTTGGGTTACTAAAGAGTTAAGAAAGATTATGTGCTCTCTTGAGGGTGATTATGTTTTAGGAGGGGTCTGAAAAGAGGCATTTCACGAGTGTTGTAACTCTGATGCACAGAAACAATGGATAGGGCTTGCTCAAGACAAAGAGAAGCCTTTTGCTAAAGAAGTTATATGCCTGGGGCTGGCTACCCATCATGACCTGCTCAGTTAGGAATTTGTAATTGGTCACCCTGTGAGGTTACTTCAGGGAGGGCCCCTTTTTCATCCACATTGGGATATGCATGCTCTTCATGCCCCAAGGTCCCTGGACTCTGCCGAGTGGCTTGACCAGAGGGTACTAGATAAGTTCTTAGGAATATGGCCCCAAGTTTATCCTCTTCTTCCCTGGCCAGGCTTTGTACGCGGGGTGACCAGACACTCCGGAACAATAAATATCAGAGTGTTGGTAGAAGGCTGCTCTGTGGGAGCTAAAAGATGTCCCACATAGACAGCTAACCCAGAAAGGGAAGGAGTTGAGGAAGGTAGGTCTGTCTCCAAGACTTATGACCTTGAGCATGCAAGCTGGGAAGAACTTACAGATCATCTCATCCAACTCTCCATTTAATGGGCGGAGACACTGAGGTCAGGGCATGACTTAACCAAGCCATAAAGGAAGCTCGTGGTGGAACTGGGATGGCAGGGAAGTCTCCTGATTCCCAGGTGGGAAGAATTATAAACATACGAAGTGGTTCTTTCCCTTGCTTCACGTTGCCTCCTGACGTGAGTTCAGCTACCACACCTTCCACTCCTCTCTTTGACCCTGAGCTTGATTGTCTTAGGTGCGAGTCGGGCCCCAATGGCTCCCACCTCCTTGTTTATGGAGACCTAATAAAAGTTGGGTGCAACCTCAGAGAGAGGTGAGGCTTCTCCTGGGCAGGCTGTTTGGTTTGTACTTAGTGACCTAACACTGCTGAGTCAGCATTATTCTGTTTTATGATATGGTTTAGGGTTAAAGAGTAATTCAAGACCAAAAATGCAGGATCTGATGGCCCAGCCTCAGCGGCAGTGGCCTCTTGTGGGTTTGTCATTCAGATAAAAACCACCTTGGTTGCTAAGCAGGTCTCGTTCTGAGACTCCCAAGCTAAGGGCATACATTGTGTGCAGCTGCTGGCCCTGTCCCTTGCTCTGAGAGGGTTAGAGGCTGGCCATCCCATCACGGCTTTGGTGGCAGGCGAACCAGACAGAAGCCACTCACTTTTTCCAATAGGACTCCATTTGGCTCAGCATTTCCTGCTGAGCTCAAAGAAATGGATCTTGAGCTCTTTCCACTGGGTAGCCACTGGGGTTGCATATTTTACCTTGTTTGTTCCTCACTGTAGCCCTGTGAGAGGTAGGCATGGCTCTTTATTATATTGAAGAGAAAACTGGGGCAGATACAGGTTAAATAACTTGTCCGTGGCCCAGAAGATACAGGGTGCCTGACTCCAAAACCTTTTCTCATTCCACAGAGAAGAGAGGGCTGGGGTCTAGTGGCCCGGGCACTGATTGAGTCAGGAAGCATTTGTTACTGGACTTTCATGTGCCAGGCCCTGGGCTTGGCTGCAGGGATGCAAAGGTGAATAAGATCTAGTCCTTTTATTCCCAGGAACTTGTGGCCCTGGTGGCAGGATAGATGTGTACAAGGTCATAGTCACTCCTCTAAGCATTGTCATGAAGAGACACATCCAATGTTCTGGAAGCACTGGGAAGAGTGCCTCGCACAGGGAACATGGCACACGCAGGTGCTGCACGTGCTGCAGGACGTGGGTATTGGAGGACGAATAGCAGGTTGCTAAGCAGAGAAGGCTGCCGAGGGTTTTCCAAGTAAAAGGTGTGGAGGTCTGAAAGGGCTTGATTTGGTATTTGGAAGTAGTGAGTTATGTGCTTGTTTTCCTTGCAGCATTCGGTTGAGAGATAAGCTGGCGTGGGAGGAAGGGGTTTGGAATCTGACAAAGTCCTTCTAAAATGCTAATTATGTGCGAGTCTTTGGAAGAAGCATCAGTTGAGACCAGCCAAGATTCTCCAGAGAGAATTCTCCAGACACCTAATGTACCTTTCCCCATAAGAAGGTGGGTGGGCCTCATTTTCAGACAGGTTGTGTTCATTTTCGACTTTGTGTGATTCATGAACCAGTGGAAGTGTTTATTGATGGGGCGAAGGCATCAGAGCGGGACAGACCATGTTGCCAGTTCATATTTAAAATGTCTCAGATTCCTCTTGCCAAATAAGCTGATAGCAAACACCCTGGTGAGTTCATGCGCAGACTGTCTCTCCAGGGAGGGCTTTGCGTTCCAGACAGGGTCACAATAATTCTGTAGAAGCTGGAGCTGTGGGGTGGGAAGGCTACTTAAAAATAAAGACCCATGAAAAGATATAGCTGTTTTATTTATTTATTTATTTATTTATTTATTTATTTATTCATTTTAGAGGAGAGAGAGAGAGAGAGAGAGAGAGAGAGAGAGAAGGGAGGGAGCAGGAAGCATCAATTCCCATACATACCTTGACCGGGCAAGCCCAGGGTTTCGAACCGGCGACCTCCACTGTGCCACCACACGTCAGGCGATATAGCTGTTTTTAAAGATGATATTTGCCAGGCAGAAGTATCTAGGAACTAGATTATTTGCTGTAAGGGTGAACCAGGATCTTTAAAAATATCAGCTCTTCCAAGTGTGAAGAGAGCCCTCCAGAAACTCTTGTCTCTCTCCTGCTTAATGAGTTCCTTGCTGGGGGCTGTCCTAGGAAATCAGTTTTGGAAGCTGCGCTTTGATCCTGACTGGCCCTTCCCGGAGAGGAGGGGAACTGAGGACTGGAGAGTGACTTAAAGTCGAAGGCTTCTTGGTCTCATACCACAGTCCATCTCTTGTAGCCCTTGGTTTCCTTTCCTTACGAGGAAAGGGAGAATCCTTTTTGGGACAGCTGCTGCTTATTTTATGAATGCGTTTTTCAGAACATAAACCCAAACACCAAGAGGGGAGTCCAGCATCTTCATTTAGCCGACACAAATGTATTGCATGGAGATGGCGGGAGATTGCCTCCCTAACCGTTACAGAAAACTCACCAGCTTGGCCACAGCAGTCCTCTCCCCTGGGGCTGCTTGTTTTGGAGGTTCAGGTCAGTGAGGGGCATTTTGACCCACTGAATGGGGCAATGGTCAAGGCATCACTGGTCCTGGAGTGCTTGTCCAAGCATCTCCAAGCTCACAGGAACATGGCCTTTGAATGCGGCCTGGAGAGCTGGGCATCCTTCTCCTTAGACCTCTGCTGCCCTCCCTCCCCCAACAGGCCCGCAGTGCCTGCAGGGCCAGCCTCACGGCCATTTCCAACGGTCTAGTGTTCCAGGACTGTCAGACCCCCAGCTTGTATGCCTAGTCCTGGAATGTGAAGTGCAACCTGTCAAGCCAACAATCTCCTCAGAAGTGTGTTCAGCAGTTGAGTGTATTTTAGGGACTGGTTCTCCCATGTCTTATCAGTGAGGCCTTTCTGTATTTACTGTCTGGAATCTTAATTGGTGTCATAGAGCTTTTTGGAAAATAGTTCCAGGCGACTTCAGTTCTTCTGTGCAGTGAGAAAGTGGCTCAAACTGTCCTTCTCTTTCTCTTCTGCTCAGACCTCTGAACTACCCCCAGATGCCAGCATATTTGACATGGGCAGAGATCTCCTGGGTGGGCCCCAGTGCCGTGAAGGCAGCTTTCTCAGAGCTATCTTACCCTGTTGGTCTCCGGCCAACTCACTCCTGAGTTGAATCTGAGACCATGAAGCTGTGTTCATTTAGGACATTGCCTGGCACGTGGTGATCAGTATCTATAGGATGAATAAATGAACAAATAAATAACCAGCAAGCAAATCCTCCTGTTTTCCAGCAGAAGCAAAACAGATGTGAACAGGTGTCAGGGTGGGCTGCCAGCGTGCAGTGCAGGATCCGGCACGTACTCCAGGAAAGACCCCTGTGGGCCTTGGTGCACAGGAAGTCACAGGTCTCCTATCTGCTAAGCTGGGCCTGCAGGGAGGGCCAGACTTTGATCCATATCCAGAAATTCTCCTCCCCAAGACCGAGTCCTGTTTGGGGGGCTTAAAACAAACAACAATACCATCAGCAAACTGATGGCAATGTGGCCCCAGTTCTGCTGCTTACCCTGGCTTGCCCTGCCTGCCCACACTTGGCTGAATGTTCCATGCTCGGACATGCCTCCTAAGACCTTCCTGATGCATGTTCTTGCTTTGCCATGCTGCTTCTCTGCAGAATTGGGGATTTTATATTGAAATCATAGATACTGGCTTCCCAGGTATGTTGACACACCGATGGGCTTTGAACATGAGGCTTTCCTGACTCAGGCAGGGATCACCTGCCCATGCAGGTGCACATACCTGCTTATAAAGGCTGAATGCAGTTTATAGGCCCTTGTGAGGAGGCTGGGATGAGGGGCGTGGCTGGCTGGACTGCTGGCTGGGTGGGTGGATGGCTCAATGGAAAGAATGGATAAGCATCTTCCCTTCTGCCGGGAGCACCCCCCACACAGAGGCCCACTGATGGCTGAGATCCAGGGAGCCATTATTGACATAGCTAATAACATTAATGACAATATAAACAACAAAGCCTATATAATTGTATATTAGGAAATTAAAGGTCTGTAAGTCAAAGGATAAATTTGCAAGTCTTATAAATGAACTCTAAACATGGTGCAATGTAAGCTGTTTCGTTCCTCCTGAAATAGATTTTTACCAATAAATAGTCATTTATTCAACCAACTGGTACTACCTACTAGGAGCACACTCTACACTAGCCCTGAAACTGTCAAGATAAAAACCAATAGATAGCTTGTTAATGGATGAATTAGTCAAAAAGAAATGTAGTACAAAAAGTTGAATTATTTGTATCTTAAACATTGATTGAACACCACTGCTCACCCAGAACTGAGCTGAGTACTCTGGGAAATAGAAAAGACACTGGGCTTTTTCTTAAGTTTACATATTAGTTGTCCAGATGAGACTGATGCAGAAAAAATGATTGGGTTCAACGACGTGCCAGATAGTGTGATCTATGCCCTGTCCCCATGTAATAAATCTCTGCCCCCTCCCCCAGATGACAGACAATCCCTCAGAAGCTGAGGAGACAGTTTATTCACTTGGTGTCTATACTGCATTGCAAGATCCTGGGTCCAGTATAGATCCTCAGTAAAAGCAATGAATGGAATTGAATGTGATTAGTAATTTCCAACTGTAGCTGGGCCACAGAATTCCCTGGGAAATTAAAAACAAAACAACAAAAAACATTTCCCCCTTGGCCCTCAGGCTGCAGAAATCCTGCTGGGAGTGGGCCCAGGAAACTGTTATTTTGGACACTTCCTGGTGACTCTTCTATAAAGACAAATTTGGTTACCTCTGGCATAGATTACAGGAGTTAGACGAATGTATGGGGAAAGAAGGTCAGTAAGGGATAAAGAAGCTTTGTGCCTGGAAGCTACACTCATTCCTTGAGAGCTAGGTCTGGTGCCACTTCTCTGATTGGCTCTTTAGGTTGTCAGTCATACCATCTTCCGCCTCTGTGCCCACACATCTGGGTACCCACCCTTCATGCAGTGCTTATCAAAAATTGTTAGTTTGAATTTGATTCCTTGAATAGATTGTGATGCTCACAAGAGAGACTGCACATAGTAGGTCTTCAATTATGAGGCCTGACTGCTTCAGGGGATGAGTAAGATTTGAGTGTGGTGGGAGGAGGAAGGCAGAGACTGGATGTGGAACAGGGAATAAGTAGCCCTAGGGGGATCGCGAATACCTTGGGGAATCAGAGGAAGTGGGGGCTGCATGGGGAGGGCTGAAGAGCCCAGTAAGGGCGTCTGGACTTCCGTTGTGGGGTGTGAGGAGCGCCGAGGGCTTTGTGAGCGGGTGGAGGTGGTGCCTGAGAGTTGGGGAGGGGAAGACAGGAAGTGGAGACTGGTTAGGAGGCTCCTGCGGAAATTCTGCTGGTGGTTAGAGACGAAGGGCAGCCACAATTCAAGCCACCACCTAACCTGAATTTTGTGCTGTTCCTGATTACATTTTACCCACAAGCACAGTTACGGAGCATCCACCATGGCTAGAGGCACAAGTGCCAGGCTCTGGGACATGCACCTCTGACATGAGAGAGCTCACAGTCTGGTGAGGCAGATAGACCCATAAACGGATCAATGCAATAGTATGTGTGAAACCATCATTGGTAGAGCACGGGGTGGGAAAGTGAGGGCAAAGTGGGGCTTCAAAGAAGAACAGCGCAGCCAAGAGTACTGCCTGGCCAGGCGTCCTCGTACTTCATCCTCACATAGCCCATTAGGGTCAGAACAGCCCATTATTATCCCCATTTTATGGATGAGGAAACTGAGGTTCAAAGAGGTTAGGTAACTTGTCCAGGCCCACATGCCTAGTAAGTGGCAGGTCAGGTTTGCAGCCAGTCTGCCTGACTCCAGAAGCCAAACGGGGACCCCTGAAACTGCTGCCTCTGATGTTTCATGTCTAAAGCTGACTGGGATTTCACCCTGTGCACAGACTCTGGCTGGACATTCTAGACAGAGGGACCAGCATAAGCAAAGGCACAGGGAGGGAGGCGTGGAAGAGTTGGGTTTACCAGGGAACTGTGGCTGGCTCGGTAAGTCTAGAGTGGGCAGGGTCGGCGGAGTGGGCAGAGGGTAGGCTGGAGAGGAGGGAAGGGGGACTCATGGTGGCTTTTGCTTGCTTTACTGAGATGTTGGGCTCCACCCTGAAGGCTGTCAGGGAGCCGTTGAAGGATTTGAAACAGGAATGGAACCTGGCTAAGTGTGCATGTTTGTTATCAAGATCTCTCTGGCTGCCACATGAGGAATGGGCGGTGGGCTGGAGGGAGGTGATCTGGAAGCAGGAAGGGCATTTAGGAAAGTTGGAGAGTTCCAGGTAGAGCAAGAAGGAAGGACGGGGTGGGGGGCAGTGGAAGGGGTAACTGAGGAGGCAGGACTTGGTGACGGGCAGGCTCTGTGAGATGGGGAAGGGGCCAGAGAAAGTGACTCCAAGGTTTGGCTTGAAAGTCAGGATGCAGGTGGTGCTGTTCCCTGAGAGTGTGGGTGTGGGAGCGGGACAGGTGGGAGAAAGGTGAATCTGACTGTGTATGAGGTGTATAAGCGAGTCCATGGACTATGTAACTGGCAGTTGATGTAAGAGCCTGGAATGCTGCGGGGAGATTGACATTAGGGATAGCTTGTGGGTCGTCAGGACTTAGATTCTGGTTGAACAGTAGGAGTGTTCGGGTTCTGCAGAGTGAGAGGAGGGTGAAGATCAGGACCTTGGGATACAGCAAAAGTTCAGGGGCAGGTAGCGAGAGACAAGTTTGTGAAGGCTGACAATGGGCAGAGACCAGCACAAGATAAGGTCCTGTAAGTGATGACTGGATTTAGAAAGAGTTGGTGGTGACCTTGGGCACGATGCCTGGGATGGGCTGTGTGTGTGAGTGGAAATGAGATTGTGGTGGAGTGAAGGGGTGAGTGGACGTGAGGCTGGGCGTTGGCAGACCAGACTCCTCTGTTGGGAACCCAGGCTGTGAGGAAGAGGAGGGAGACTGCCATTTTGTTTCTCCAGTAAAAGCGAATGTGGCTCTCACTGTCATTGAACTTGTGCACTGTTTTAAAGAATGACTTCACATTGGTAAATTTACAAATCGGAAAAGGAAAAAAAAAATCTTCTCAAGCAATGAATCCCTTTTATTTTAATTGAAAAAATGTGGTCACTTGATACAATTCTTTAAGATGGGGGTGTGTGTGGGGGTTTTGGAAGACAGGTTCCATGAGACATGGCTGGGCTGGGTGGGAGCTCCGTCCCCAGGTTCATTGCTCTTGGGCCATCCCTGGCTCCTGGGTGCGGTGCTGTGTGCAGAGAACACGGGCGCCATTGAGAAATCCTTTTCAAATTCACTTTGCCATGACGCCTGTCCCTGCTTCCCAGAATCCCACTCCATCCTCCAGAAAGATTACTAGGGTTCAAGTCCCTGAGGCCTAATTTCACTAAGTCAGGAGATGTAGCGCCAGGCTGATACAAAGGCTTACCTGGGGAGTGACTTTAAGGGCGTGCTGGGCGGAGACTTGGAGGAAATAAGCTTTTCAGCTGTCCGACGTCCGCATAAGGTAGACCAAGGAGAGGGTGAGCCACTCTTGCCATCTATGTGATAACGCACCAATTTCTTCCCTGGCTTAGCTTGGGAAATCTCAGGACGGTGGGAATTGTCCTCCAGGCAGTGTGCCGGAACGACACTTAATGACACATCTGGGAGCCTGGCAGGAGAGGTGCCTTCTTTTAATTCTCACAGGACTCTATTGTTTATGACTTGCTCAGGGAGTGCTCGGTGACTCAGAAATGCATGTTCTTTCCATCACATGGGCTTCCAGGGACTCAACTGAGGATGCAGGGAGTTACTGAAACCCAGGAAATGCCCTGGCCTACCCCATTCGTCTCTTTCTCCTGTCTCATTCCATTTTCCAATAGGGAAGGAATGTGCTTTTCCAACATAGGCTATGTATGTGTAATATGAGGTGCTGAAGTACAGAGATGGGCAAGTTTATTTCTGGGAGGGTCAAGAGACTTTTCCTGGATATCGAGGTCCTAATAGAAGGGAAGATATAACATGACGAAACTGGTTGGTTGGGGTGTTAATTCCTGTGTGATCAACCTTCTTCTTGGAGGGAGTGCTTTCTGACACAGGCCAAATTTGACATGCCCACTGTGCTATCGTTTACCTACTCTACTAGTTAATAGGAGGCTTCCTGCCTACCAGATAAACCCTTGATTCTCAGTGACTCCACATACATTTAAGTTTATTTCTTACATGTGTGAAGTTCAAATGTTCCTGGTCATAAGGAGCTTTCCTCCAAGTGGGCATCCAGGGGTCTTGGCTCCTTTCTCCTCGTGGCTTTGCCATCTTCAGTGTGTGGTTTCAAGGCAGAAGTGGGAGGAGCATAGAGAGTCACCAGAGGAGGTTCTTACGGGTTGGTCCTAGAAGTCGTGTAAGCCGCTTCTGCTTAGATCGCATTACCTAGAACCTGGTCATGCGGGATCACACAGCTGCACAGAAGTACCCAGGAGGAAAGGGCAATGCGTTAGGTGATTAGCTGTCCATCCCACCAAAGCTCAAAAGTCACCTCTCAACTGAGCGTTATTGGCATATTTAATATCCACTGTCCTCATCTGATATTGTGTTGAGATCTCATTAGCCCAGATCCTAGCATTTTGAGTTTGCTGAAAGAAAGATAGGGGAGTGTCATGAATTAAAGGGTCTAGGCCACAGACCAAGTCCCAGATGTTGGCGTGTGAGGGAGTCCTTGTATACCTCCATCCACTTGACGGGAGAGCAGGAGGATGGGTCTGATAGTTTAAGATGTGGCCTCTACACTCTAGCTATAGGCCCTCAACACACAGGTTCTCCACTTCTGGCCATGTGACCTTGGGCAAGTTGCTAACTTTTCTAATGCTTTGAAAAATGAGGATAATAATGATATATAACAATGCCTTGGTTTGCTACAATGATTAACTTATTTAATACAGATATAGCTTTTAAACATTGCTTGAGACTTCACAGATGCTCATTAAATGTCGGTGGTGATTATGCTCCCCAGGATGGAACATTCATTCATTTATTTAGCACGTACTATATATACAGAGTGCCTTGTGATAGGAACCAGGAGTCAGGAAGTAAAAAAATTAATTTCAACACAGAACTCATAATAGAGCTAAGTACAGAATACTTTCTGTGTCCATGAATTTACTTATTCTGGGTACCTCCCACCACTAGCTTTGAGATAGGCTGGCCTCTGGAAATGTGAATTCAGAGTTTATAGTCTTCCTAGGTATCCAGCGTGTAATCAAGGTGATTTGGGGAACATGCAGATTGGGTTGTATGCAGGTTTCTTTCTTGTGGGTTCACTGCCACAGGGTCTTGGCATACAACTGAGATTGGGCCACCAGCATGGCTCCCTGGATAGGGGTCTGCCATGCTGAACTTGAGGGCCTGTAGTCCAGAGAGCAGAGCAGCTGCGGAGGCCTCCTCTCTGACCTGCTAGAATGTAAGTCAGTCATTAAGTTAGTCCTTGGCAGGGCTCTTGCAGAATGGCCTTTTCTTCTCTGCAGAAAAGTAGCACTGCTGGTGGGTGGGGCTACATGGCCAAGCGCTCATCAGGCCTGAGGAAAAGACAGGTGCCCACCTCCTGTTGCCGAGGCCCTCAGCTTAGTCAGGAAGAGAAGACCTGTGGACTTGGACTGTGTCTGTAGGAGAGGGTATAAAAGTTACACATGCTTTTGGTAAAAGATTAGGGAAATGCAGAAAGGCATAAAGCTAAAAATAAAAATCATCTGAAATACCATTTCCTACACATAACCACTGCTCATGTTTGGCTTGTTTCGTTCTCCTATAGATGTTAATTTATGGAGTTGCAGCATATTGAGAACCTGAAATTGTATCCTGCTTTTCACTCTGCATTAGGGCTGAAGCATTTCCCCACAGATCAAATGTCTTTACAAATATTATTTTTATAGAATGCTTAGTACTTGGTTGTTTGGTTGCACTGTAACTCAGGTAACCACGCTCTGATCCTGACTTATATAGACTCCAGGAGCCTGAGAGAACTTCAGAGACTGCAGAGCTGAGCCCATTTTTAAGTTGACCCAGCGCCTGCAGGGCAAGCAGGCGTATTATTTTTATCGACATGGTTCATATAGATCAGCGATTAAGAGTGTGGATTTTGAAGTGAGATGGAACTGGGTTCGTGTCACAGCATCCCCACTCGCTACCCGTGGGATATCGAGGAGGTTACTAACCTCTGTCAGTGTCTTTCCTTCTGTCACGCAAGGATGGTTACATGAGATCATGGATGTAAGTGGTCCGGGACGGGGTCCGGCCCACCGAGCAGCTGAGCAGTGCCGCTGTTGGTGTCCTCATGAGGGCGGTGAGAGGGGCAAGCTCAGTCTTCCATGCCCAGGCCAGAGTTCTGCCACCTCAGAGGCTTTGGTTCGCCTAAAAGTTTCTTGAGAGGCTTAGAGGTGCATGTGGAAATGTGGAGCACTGGCTAGAAATCCTTACGGAAAACTTTAAAATGTGTGTGCACACAGGCATACACATATACACATGCGCACATGCACATATATATGCATGCATATATGTGCAAACATACACATGTGTACACACACATACCTTTATAAGTGCATTCATATATATGCACACAGGCACATGTATATAATGCATGCATGTACACACTGCATACAGACATGCATATATACACATGCATATTCACATATACCTATATACACACACGTGTGTACCCACACACATAATAGGAACCACAGATGGCAAACTTATGCTTGCATTAAAGAGAGGCGAGATGGACAAGTTCTGGAATAACTTTTTTTTAAATTCTCAATGCCTTTCTTATAGACTAGAAGCAGAAAGGGGGGAGAGGGGAGACAGAGAACTACCCCATGAATTTGTTGGGAGGACGCCTTAAGATAATGCGGGTGAAAGAGCCTGGCCTGCTGTGGGCCTCTGACGGTGCTGGCCTCCTTCCGGGCCTGTGACTGGTCAGCATAAAGGTCTCTGCCTCATTGCAGGGGTGTGGGGGGTCATCTTGAGATCTGTTGCTGGGAGTGATTCCACAAGGAGGTGGGTGGAGCTGAGGGAATGAGAAAGTAGGAGGTCACTTTAAGCCAGACCAGTAGAGTCAACTCTACTGAGAGTGTGAGGAGAGGGCTGGGCTGCAAGCGCAAGGGCCAGATGACCTTGGGCTCTCAGCGGAAAAGCAGCATAGAAGGCCAGCGGACCTGGAGCCTCTTTCCTGAGTTCCCTACCCTGGGGCAGTGTAGACAGGACAGTGGGCCAGCCCTTGCTGCAGCCTGGGAACTGGTCAGGGCTTTCCTCAGCCTTTCCTAGCAGGGTCCCGAACGGCATTTGTTAGATGATTCAGCACGTCTGCGTTCAGTGCACATGGAAGGGCTTTGACTTCCTCTGGGTGATCTCGGGCTAAAAGCAGGAACAGAGAACTGTGGGGAGACAGGATTGATCTTCCTGAGGCTCTCTGCTGGTCGGAGGAGGCCGGGGGAGGGGGCAGGCTGCCCTGGGAGGCCGTGTGCTCTCCATCTGCTAGGTGACCAAGGGAAGGAGGGTGTGCCTGACTGCAGGGAGATTACAGGGCGGACAGGGAGCTCTTTCATTCCCTTCCCAACCCTGGAGTTACCCCTTTCGGTTCAGGTTGGTTGCCACATGCGCTCGTAGATGGAAAGCTGGCCTTCCTGGGCAGGCTGAGAAGATGGCATCTTCAGGCATCACCTGTAAACCGGGCAGGTGTTCTGCCCATGTTGGGATCTGTGATGCAGCCTGTGTGGCAGGCGTTTCCCGCTGCCAAAGCTCTGACTAGCTCCTGCTTTATCTTGGGCATTGGCTCGAGGTAGCCACAACTGGAGGTCTTCTGTGTGCAAGGCGCAGAGCCGGAGTTGTTAGTCCTTCCAGCCACTCTGTGAGTGCATGGGGGTGAACACCCCGATTTCATTGCTAAGGAAGCTGGCCCTGGCTAGTGGGCTCTTGGTGAGGTGAACCTGGGAGATGGTAAGTTGGAATGGGGAGCTTGGTAGTGTCAGTAGCAAGAGGGTTAGGTTTCCAGATTGCATTTACCTTGAAACGTATCTTATCTGTGAGCCTTGAGGGTGGGGTTGGGGCTGAATTTTTCTCCTGAGACAAATTGCTGCTTTGTGCCAGGGTTCTGCCCAGTGTCCCTCCAGCTCTGCTTAGTTTTGATAGGACTTTGCCATTTTCCCACCACCTGATCACACTGTTGATGCCCTGTGACAGGTGGGGAGGCTCAGGGAAGGCAGAAGGTGTGACAGTTCTAAATGTTTGAGTGCACTGGAAATTCTTGGGCCACAGCCTCGTTCTCTAATGTGAGGGGTGCTCAGGGATTCTACATAAACCTGGAACTTGTCTCCCGGATGCCATGGGCCGAGCCCATTCCCAGTGTTGCTGCTGGCAATTTGAGGTCTCGAGTTTTCATTGCAGCAGCCAGAGGCAAGGAAGGGGAATTGCTTTGTGACTCATGAAGTCACATAGGCAGAACCACAAATAAGGGACTTCAGTTGGCAAGGGCAAATTGCTTCAAGGCTATTCTTGGAAACTGAAGCATTACATCTTGTTTATTCCCAGAAAATGCAGGAACCTTTCATATTTTTGGGTAGCCGGTTTTATTTATATTTTATATCGAACTCCAAAAGGGCAGCAGCTGGGTGGTGGTTGACAAGAAAGACTTTAACAAGAGCTATTACTCAAGACCCTGATTTAGCTAATCCCTGACCTTCTGCTTTTGGGGATGGAGAGAGGGTAGCCACCAAAAGTATTACAACTGCAGTTTCTGGAAGAAAGAGCTTGAAGCTCAGACTCAGATTTACAGTCGTTCTAAATCAGCCTTTGTATCTCATTAATAAAATCACCTTATACCATGTATGTTTTTAGTTCATTACTGAAATTGCCTTGTTTGAGGCTCCCCCCTGTACATATGGAGAACTTAAAACTCAGAAGTTAAGTGAGGTGTCCAAGGAGACAGAGATAGGAAGTATATTTGAACCCACATCTTCTGAATTGAAAGCCCACGGTCTCTAGTTGTTTTTTTGTGTTTGTTTAAAAAATTTTTTTTAATGTTTATTTTACTGATTTTAGAGAGAGAGGAAAGGAGAGAGACAGACAGACAGAGACGACAGGAACATTGATCTGTTCCTGCATGGGCCAAGTACCTAATTCCTTGACCTGGGAAACTAGTCCCTGTGGTTGTCAATTATGTTCCTTTTTCTCTTCCTTTTTTGTTTGATAAAGTTTGGACCGTTTAAAGAATAGTAATGAGTGCTGATTATCATGTAGCCAACGGAATATACCACCTCCGTGGTCTAATTTAATCCTTACAAACCTATGAAGGGAGTATTATTATCCCCATTTTACAGATGAGAAAATAGGCTGAGAGAGATTAGATAAGACAGCTAGTGAGTGCCTGTGACCAAGTTCACACCTAAGCTTGGCAGACTGAATATTCTGATGTTCTTCTGCAAGCAACATTCCCTGCATGGGTATTAGAGTCATTTTTAAGGTCTTTGACTTAAATTGGGAATTTGATTTTAAAGGTTAAGATGAAAACAAACAATAAACAAAACAAAACAAAAACAAGAAACAAAAAGAAAACCGAATCCTGGTCTGTGGGGGTGCAGTAGATAGAGTGTCGACCTGGAATGCTGAGGTTGCCAGTTCGAAACCCAGGCTTGCCCAGTCAAGGCACATATGACAAGCAAGCAATGAACAACTAAGGTGAAGCAACTATAAGTTGATACTTCTCATTTCCACCCCCTACCCCATAAAAATCAATCAATAAAATCTTAAAAAGTGAAAAAGGAAAAGAAAAAGAAAGGTTAGACTAGACAAGTCTGAGCCTGGTGGCACGGGCTGTGGGGTCCAGTTCAAGGCAGCCCCGTCTTCCCCAGTCTGGCCCTCTCCCTCCACCTCCCTTATCTCTCTCTGGATAAGAGCTAGTTCCTGGAGCTCCCACACCCACCCAGAACCCTCAGCAACACCTTTGGCTCTTTCCACTGGAGGCCCAAGATTGAGTTGTGCATTATTGTTTTGGGGGGAGGAGAGGAGGCAGCTGGGGTTGGGAGGAGACAGGTTCTTCCAGTTTGTAAATGATTCTCTGGCAGTCAGGTCTGGCTTGATACCTCGGAACAAGTCACCATTTTAGATGAGGAGGAGTTGGCAGCTTGGAGAGTTGCTTTACAAAATGATTTTTCGAGCTGGTGCATTCCTCAGATGCCCTGTGTGATGGGTGCCGAATACATTTTCACATCTGCTCAGTGCCCCCCAGAGCCAGGCTCTGCTGTCACACGTGTACCTCACCCTTCACGGCAACCCCGCAAGGTGCAGATGGTTACCTTCTCTTACAAAAGGATTAACTGAGGCTCAGTAGTTCTGTGGCTTGTGTGAGGCCATATGGACAGCGAGGGGCCAAGCTGAGCTTTGGATTCGGGCTTTCATGCCCCAAAGCCTGTGGTTTTCTCTGTACCACCTGCCCATCCTCAGAAAAGACTGCGGGATACCAGTCAAATTGTCAATTAGTCACTGCATCCTGTGCTCAGTGCTGGGCAGAGAAGTGGTTCCAAAGATAAAGACTGAGGGTTATTAATACTCTCTGAACAGCAAACGAGTCTGCTCTGTTTATGCGCTCTGGGTGGCAAGTGTTGGATGGGGGGAAAGTTGAAGCACAGTAGGAGGCGGTGTTTATATGAACGATGCCAGAGTGAGCATTGTGGACCTTCCACAAGCCGGGGGAGCGTCTGTGAAGGGCTCCACGTCTCACCGGTGCCGGGCAGGCTTAGAGCCAGCTCTCTCAGTTGGTTGGATTTGTTGAGTTGCAGGGGCCAGCGCAGGCAGGTGAGTTCTCATGGAGGACGGAGGCTCTGCCTGGATCAGGGAATGTGCTGTTCTCCTTTCAGCCAAACGTGCTACAGGCACGTTGGGAGCTCTTGGGGGAAGGAGAGAACAGAGGGTGGGGTCCTCTTCTGTTGCTGGTATACCCTCACCTGTCAGTATGTGGGTGTCCAGTGTCTGGACAGTGTGTCTGTCCCCAGCAGGCTGCTCCTTACAGGTAGTGCTCAGCACGGCTACCGTGCAAGATTCACAGGTGCTTGCACGGGGATTTCTCCCCACTGCTTTCCTCACTGTCACCTGGGCAGCCCCTTAGCTGCCTGCTTCCCCAGGCCACCCTCTCCTGCTCATCTTCCCAGAGACTTATCTTAGCTGCTGTTTCGTCCCCTGCACCCCATGGCCCACTGGGGAAGCCAGTCCCCTCCACGATCTGCTGTGGGCACCCCTACCACATCGTGTCATGAGTCCTGAACTCCCATAGTGTTGAACTTGCTGTCATTCTGCAGCTGTACGGGCTCTTCCCAGACTCACACCTTTGTATGGTCTCTCCTTAGACTGATGACGCCCACTCCCCAGTTTCCTAGTGAAATCTACTTTGTTCCTGAAATTGTCACATTTTGGCATTTTCCTCTGCTGGCTCCTCCTGCTCTGGCCTTGCATAGCCACCTGCTCTGTTGGCCACCTCCTGCTCTGGGCTTCACCTTCTATAAGCGCTTGCCCATTGTCTTGTAACCAACTCTTCATGTGCCTGTTTCCCTTGCTACGCCCCATTTCTGTACCCCCAGCACCTAGGTTGATGCCTGGCTCTCACTAAGACACTAGTAATTGTTGTTGAATGAATGAGTAAAGGTTTCAGGAAGAAGATAGACACTGGTCTCTCTCTCTGCTTTTAGTATTGTAAAGCCAGCCCACAAACCAAATGCACCCATAATGGTGCTCCCATCTGGAGAGTGGGAAGCTGCCCAGCCTGAGGGACTCGTCACTGTGTTCGCTGTCCTCCTCCTGCCAGGCCTGTGTCTGCGGGATGTCAGTGTGCTGTATCCTCTCAGTTACAGACCCTCCCATCCCCAATCTCTCCTGAGAGCTGGGCCAGCCCCAGCTCCATGCTTGTCTTGTTGTACTAGCTTTGGATTCTGGGAAAACAGCTAGTGCTTTGGAAAATCAGCTCGAATTTATTTTTGTTCCTTTGAAACTTAAATGGCTTTCCCCCCAAAAATGCCCGAGGTTAGAGTGGTGCAGAGAGAAAGGACCATGGCCAAAACCCAGGCAAGCTATTTCTGTGATGTGAATGAACGCCCATCACGTTTTTCCTTCCATCAGCCTAAGCACTTGTTCCAAAGAGCTCACGGCTCGGTCTTACGAAGCACAGGCTCCTCTTGTCCCACCTGTCTCTGTCTTTCTCTGATGGAGGTGGAGGCTGTGGAATAAGGGGAAGTTTTGAAAAGTTGCTATTTGTTCTCTGTAGAGGGGCAAGACTTGCCCTCTGGTTGCCAACAAAAAAACACGTAAAGATTGACATCTAATGATAGGTGAGATGCTCATATAACCTGGGAGGAATGTGCTTGGAGGTTTGTTGTGGTTTTTTGGGGGGTTTTTTTTGTCTGTGTGCTAATGTCATGTGGCTAGGTTACAGTATATTAGTTAACCCATTTGCAGCAAGAATTTTAGGTTTTTAATGGTGTTAAATCTAGAGTGCTTTTCTGCTTTTTTCCCTTTTACTAGTTACTATTTCTAGAACCATCTGGCTCACAGAAAAATTGAGAAGGGAATGTTGACCTCAGCTAGGGTGTCGCTTTGAGCTGTCTGTGCTTCCGGTCTGCAGTGAGAGGCGTGGAGAGGAAGGGATCGCAGAGCAAGGTAGCACTACCGGGTTAGATGGCACGATCGGTCATTTCCTATAGATTATTTATGTTTAGTACTTAATATTTAGTATCGTAAAGGGATTTTATTTGCTCTCTCACTGCCCACCCTTGGAGCTGACCTCTGCCTTCACCTGTCATTGCAGGTGTGACGTTTCTTCATGGTGTCTCCTTCCCTTGTCTCCACACCACTGCTCCACGTGGCTCCTAAAACATGGGGGAAAATGAGGATGAGAAGCAGACCCAGGCCGGCCAGGTGTTTGAGAACTTCATCCAGGCCTCCACATGCAAAGGCACCCTCCAGGCCTTCAACATCCTCACCCGACAACTGGACCTAGACCCTCTGGACCACCGAAACTTTTATTGCAAGCTCAAATCCAAAGTGACGAGCTGGAAGGCCAAAGCCCTGTGGTACAAATTGGACAAGCGTGGCTCCCACAAAGAATATAAGCGAGGGAAGTCATGTATGAGCACCAAGGTAAGGGAGCCTGCGTGTGACCTTTCTTACCCTTGCGAGACATGTGGGTTGACTTGTTGAGAGGGTAGGAAGCTGTTGCCATTTTGACCTTCTAAGGTTCTTAATGTGTGTGTGTGTGTGTGTGTTTTATTGCCTTGCTCAGTTGACGGTTTTCTTTGTCTGTATATACATGCACAGCTTATCTTGATTGGGAGTTTCCATCTTATTGTGGTGGCTTTAGCAACTCTTCTTGTGCCCTTTCCAAGGCAGAGAAATTAAAGGCATGCTTGGCATTATCTTGCTTCAATTTCTACTGCCACGACTATTAATAGTAGCTAGTACTTATTGAGCAACTTCCGGGTGCCAGGCACTTGATGTTCATGGTTTCTTTGAACGCCCACCATAGTCCATTGGGCCATTTTAGAGATATGGAAACTGAAAAATCAATGATCTTGCCCCAAGGTCACACAGTTAGAAGGCAACCTTGGTCTAATTCTGAGGGAGGGGGGGGCCCTACATTCCATGGAGAGGCACAATTAGGGTTGTGTTCCCTTGGGAGCAAACAGTTTAGAAAGATGCCCTGACTTTAACTGGCTAAGAAATAGATCTTTGGTCCTTACTGCCTTTTCTTCCCTCTGTCTCTTCTTTCTCAACCTCTGCATTCCCTGCCTCCTTACCTCCTTTCCCAGGATGCGTTTCCGTGCTCAGGATCATGCTGTGGTTAACCCTTCACAGGCTGAATACTCCCCCCACTGTTTGGCCATATGGAGCATCTGTGAATGTGGGGCTGAACAGCATGTCCCATCTCAGATGGGTGGGCTATGCAAGGCCCACCACTGAATAGATAGCTGGGAGTCAAGATTTCCTGGATGGGCTTTGGGGGCTGCCCACCCTAGCCTACTGGTCCAGACTGGATGTTTAGGTTAAAAGTGAGCACGCTGTGTTTAGATCTCATAGGAGATAGCTCAGCCAGAGCCCTTGGAATTCTAGTCGGTGCCAATCCCAAACAAGAGGATTGAACTCTCCATGGCGATCAGGGCTGTTGTGTGTTTGTTTTGCTGTTGAGTCTACCGTGGGATATAGCTGTCTTCCCTTACCCCAGGAAGACAGCTGCCAAGCTCTCTGAGGCAGGGACGCACAACTGTACAAGGCTCGGGAAGAGCATTGCATCCGGGTGAAACAGACCAATGGCTTCAGCTCAGGGTGACCTAGCCACAAGCTTCAGCCTCACACAGAGGAGATGGACGTGTTAAACAAAAGGAAGGGGGGAAAGGAGTGGGGCCAGCATCCTAGGTGCCATCTCCGCCCAGCACCTCCTAGCTGTTGCAATTTCATGGTTCAAGTTCACTGGGAAGTTCTTAGAAGTGCGGGAAGCTTTTAGCTTTAAAAGCATTAACCTTCTCAGTAATTACATATGGTAGTTTTCTTTTAAAAAGGTGCCACAGAAGTCAGGTGGCTGGACTGCAAGGTGTTTTCCAGGCAAGGTTCTTAGAGGTCTTATTTTATTAGGAAATGCAGGAGGGGGAAGTCTCTTGGCAATCTGAAGACAGACCTGCAGAGGGAGTCAGCCAGCAGAGGGATCAGTGGAGGCCTGACTACCATGTAAATGGCCTTCTTTTAAAAATCACTAGCCAGTGGCCCTAGCCGGTTGGCTCAGTGGTAGAGCGTCGGCCTGGTGTGCAGAAGTCCCGGGTTCGATTCCCGGCCAGGGCACACAGGAGAAGCACCCATATGCTTCTCCAACCCCCTCCTCCTTCCTCTCTGTCTCTCTCTTCCCCTCCCGCAGCCGAGGCTCCATTGGAGCAAAGATGGCCCGGACACTGGGGATGGCTCCTTGGCCTCTGCCCCAGGCGCTAGAGTGGCTCTGGTCCTGACAGAGCGACACCCCGGAGGGGCAGAGCATCGCCCCCTGGTGGGCGTGCCAGGTGGATCCCGGTCGGGTACATGTGGGAGTCTGTCTGACTGTCTCTCCCCGTTTCCAGCTTCAGAAAAAAAAAAAAAAAAATCACTAGCCAGTTGCTTTGCCTGTCTGGCCAGCCCCTATTTTATAAGCTTTGATGGCTTGAAATAGGAGAGTCCTCACGCCCTGTGGTTGGCAGGTCACCACTGGTGCCTGAGAGGCAAAGGGGAGAACTAACATCTTTAGTGAGTGATGCTGAGTAAGAGTGATCCTTGCCCAGGAATTTTTATGTTTTTCTTAGGAGGAGGAATAAAGACATTTCATTTCTTTTTTTTTCTTTTACTTAGAGGAGGTAGAGAGACAGACTCATGCATGCGCCCTGACTGGGATCTACCCAGCAACACCCCTACAGGGTGATGCTCTGCCCATCTGGGGCCGCTGCTCCATTGCTTAGCACTTGAGGCAAACTATTTCAGCACTTGAGGCAAGGCCATGGAGCCGTCCTCGGTGTCCAAGGCCAACTTGCTCAAATCGAGCCATGGCTGCAGGAGGAGAAGAGAGAATGAGAGAGAGAGGGAGGGAGGGAGGGAGGGAGGGAGGGAGAGAGAGAGAGAGAGAGAGAGAGAGAGAGAGAGAGAAATGAGAGGGGGAGGGGTGAAGAAGCAGATGGTCATTTCTCCTGTGTTCCCTGACCAGTAATCAAACCCAGGACTTCCACATGCCGGGCCAATGCTCTACCGTTGAGCCAACTGGCTAGGCCTACAAAGACATTTCAAATGTGTGGTAGACCATCTCATAAAAACTACCTGGAAAGTAAAAATGCATTTGAATATGGATTCTAAGGACAGTTGTGACTGTGTGAGGCCACTTGAGCTGCATATTTCAGAAACCCAACTCAGGCTACCCTAAAGAAAACAGGGAAATCAGTCGTTTGTATAAACAGGAAGGTCCAGACACTCAAAGCCTTTCCATCCTCTCTCTTTCCATCTATCTCTTAGATGTTTTGCTTTGTTTTGGCTCCATTCCTCCATCCTGCAAACAGATTTTTTTTTTTCTATGTTGGTAGCCTCTAGCTCGTATCTTTTAGCTCTGTGACACAAAAGGCTGAAAAAATATCTCAGGGAAGGATCCCTATAGGCTCACCTCTGGGCCATTTATTTTGGCTAAAGCCAGGGGAGCTGCTACTGTCTTTGGCAGCCCTTTCAAGCATCACATGATTGACATGAAGGAGGAGCAGGTCCCCAAGGACATGAGGTGAGAGATGGATAAACAACAGGTGTCCTCTACAGTGACGGGTTATTAGCAGTCCGGTTATGGTAGAGGCCCTTTCCATATTGGGTTCACGTGGATGTTAGCGCTCAGCTCTGAGAGCTGGGCACTTACACTCCTTGTGAGTCAAGCAAACCACAGAACACAGTCCTCTTGCTCTTCCAACATGAACAGATTTGGACTTGCTTACACCCCTCATTTAGATATACTTTGGTGTAGTCAATTATGCTGAGCATTAGCCAAACAAGAAATGCCGGATATTAGCATGCATGTGGCTGGTCATTAATGCTAAGCCATGGGACACAGGTGTGTCAGGTCCCAGGCATATAGCCAAGCTCCTGGTAAGCCACGGGTAGGATGAGAATGAACGAAATTCAGCAAGAACTCCCACCTTTCACTGGTGTGCACACATGTCAGTACCATCTGGAGTGGATCTAGGCTTCAGGATTTCATTAGCATTTACCAACCCCTGCTAATGCCAGGAACTATGCTGCTCCCTTCATGCCAGCAGAGAGAGAGAGAGAGAGAGAGAGAGAGAGTGTGTGTGTGTGTGTGTGTTGCTGGTGATGGTGATGGTGAAGGCAGATTTGTGACCAGGATCTGTTTGGAGAAGAAGGCTCTGGTACAGGTGTCAAAGACAGGGAGAAGGACCTGCAAGGCCACTAGAGCAGTGGCTTAGATGCCTGCTGCATAATCTAACTTGGGATCATTGTTTATTATTGATTATTATTTATGAGGGTTTTGTCAGTCACTTGATAATTCTTTCCTTGGGTGTGATCTGTTTGGATATGAACCAAGGGTATGAACCTTGGAATGAACCAAGGATCAGGGCAAATTAACTTCTTTCAGGACTGCTCTTGGCTCTGTATTAGATTAGTGCCTGAATCAAATGCCGCCTCCAGTTGTGTAATGTTCCTGGGGAAAACAACCCAGGAGAAAATGCAACTTAGCATGGAAATTACCATAACCGTAAAACCATGGCATCTGGTTGTTTATTTCACATGCACCTGTGATGCTAGAAGGAAAAGAGAATGTTGTGTAGAGTCCCTGGTATTTGACAGGTGACATACAGGACCCAGCAAGCTAAAGTTATTTGTCTGAAGCTTGTGGGTGACATTGACAGGACTTGGGCTCTACTTATGGGCTTGCTCATTTATTCTTTTTTTCATATATTTATTATGTATTTCCCTTGCCCTGCACATTAGTAGGTATTTGACAGGGGAGATGGTTTAGAAGGTTAACAAGAAGTGGTTCTTACTTGAACCTTCTATAGAGGAGACAGAAATATCATTATTTCTGTATTTATTCACTTAAACATTTGTGAGGTGAATAGTTACTGAGCAGTTACTATGTGCTAGCTCCTTATCTAGGAATCCACCAGCCACTTAATATCTATGTGGCCTTGGGCATCTTACTTTAATCTCTCCTAGTTTTTCAAATGCTATGAGCCAAAAAGACCTAAGTCTGATGATCTGTTGAGTGGTCAAACTAGGAACACTGATTTTGGTGCTAAACAAGATTTAATTGCAAACAGATTAGAATTGATTTTCTTTTTTGCTTAAAAATTGATTTCTGATAGCAATTCCAAAAAATAAAAATTTGAACATGTTTTTAGCAGTAGCAGCATTTGAACTCACTTAGATCTCTGATCTTCAGTAGGATTCTCTATAAAATGAGGTACTTTCTTCACAGAGTGACTGTGAAGATGAAATGCAGTTATTTTTGTCAAGTGTTTAGAATGCGGCCTAGTACACATGTTTTGCTATTATTATCATGAGTATCCTAAGTGCTGTGAGAGGGGTATGTATACTGTTCTGCAGGAGTGTGTGACTGAGGGAGTCTGAAAATGCTTCCTGGAAGAGGAGGTGTGATCTGGGGCTTGACAGATGAGTAGGAGTTTGCTAAGGGAAGAGCTAGAAGGAACACAAGGCAGAGAGATACAATCTAGGCAGAGTGTGTTGCTCACATACTGGGAATGAAGGTGTATGTGGGGAGAGGTGAGCTGGTGAGAGCCAGAGAGAGCAGAGTGGGTGGACGGCAGGAGACCAGAGACAAAGGCCTCCTGGGGTCAGGCTGCGAAGACAGGGTCCTGCAGTCAAACAGAGGACATGGAGGACCATTGAGGACGAGCCCTGATTCCCAATCCAGGGTTTTTTCCACAGCCTCCCTGTGGTGGCTCATTCATCAGAGGTAACCAGTTCAGGAGAAGGCATTTGAGCATCACTACCATACAAACGGGAGTACAGGAAGTGAGTCATGGACTCTTGTCACCAGCAGAAGTGGGGCTAGCCTATAGAATGAAGACTCTTTGGTCAACTTGTGGAAAGTAAATGTCTATATTTTGTGAGCATCCAGCAGGGTCACCCCACACATTTTGTTCCTGAACGTGACCTTTGTCCTTTTTTGCCTCTGCAGTGGCTCCTCGGTGGGGGATAATGCATGCAGCCCACCTCCTGCATGGTTCCTGAGCTACAGGGGGAGGCAGGCAGGGAGGGTGGGAGATTGGGAGCGGTGAAGCTGGGAGCAAAAGGCTGCTACCTCTTGGCCCTGATAAGCCTATCTGACATTCCAGAACTCTGAAATCACCCACCACAGCCCCCGAAGGCAGGCTCTGCAGCACTGATGGGGCCCTATCTAGTACCACTTTGCCTAATATGGACACTTGCAAATAGAGCAGAAGATGGTCTCCAGGGTGTGACATTCTGTTCCCATTGAACAACAAGCTTAGATGAACTCTGCATTTGTCCACTTACCTGATAATGGACTCCTGGCACTGCTACGTTAGAATGGTCAAGCCTAGATGACCAGTTGGGTTGTGTGAATTACTACAATGGTCATCACAACTCCGCAGGGAGTGTGTGGGTTTGCATGAATGCGTGCACTGGGTACTATATTTGAACTTGAGTAAATTGAATACTTCACAATATTAAACTCAGTTGAAAAAACTCTTTTTTGGCTGTCTTCATGAGAAATGGTTAATCTGGGTTCACTGTGGTTCATTTTATAAATAGATTTGTAAATAAAGGCCCCTTTGTCTTTTTAAGAAAAAAATAATTTATTTTCTTTAGTTAAAAAAGAAATGCTTGCTCATAGAAAAATAATTTAAGCAGGACAAGAAAATATACTGTGAAAAGAAATGTCTTGTCTCCAGGTCCCCTCCCTAGGGGAAACCACTGTCCCATATCCTGTGTGCCTTTCTTGAAAGTCTCTGCTTGTGTGTGTGTGTGTGTGTGTGTGTGTCTGTGTCCATTTGTGCATGCATGTGGACGTGTGCATCCCCCTTTCTTTTTGATAATTTTTACACATATTTATTGTATATCTTGCTTTTTGTCATTCAAAAATATATGTTAGCCTGACCTGTGGTGGTGCAGTGAATAGAGTGTTGACCTGGAATGCTGAGGTTGCTGGTTTGAAACCCCGGGCTTGCCCGGTCAAGGCACATAGGGGAGTTGATGCTTCCTGCTCCTCGCCCCTTTCTCTCTCTTTCTCTTCCCTCTCTGAAATAAATAAAATTTATAAAATGGCTAAAAAATATGTTAGAGATTGTCATATCAGTACATGGGACACCAATCCTTTGATTACTTACACGGATTTTTAGGGCTTCCTGTTTCATGGCTAGATTACAATTTATTTAACTGCTTAGGTTTTGCCAGTCTATTGCTGTTTTAAACAGAGCTGTGCATACTTCCTCATACGTGCTTTGTATAGATGTGAAACCATCGCTATGAGATAAATACTGAGAATTTCAACATCATAGGTATGTGCATTGCATTTACAATATCACAGGCATGGTCAAATTCGGCCCCCAGAAATGCTTCCTGTGGACACTCCCACCAAGAGTTGTGGAGAATGCTAAGAAGAGTCCTTTAAAGGGGAGCTACCATGCCGGATATTGGCTACTTGGCTTTTCCTTGGCCTTGCTGAGGAGGCAATGGGATGGACACCCTCTGAGTCCTAGAGTCTGGGCTGGTGGTCCTTGAACAGAGCCACTGAGTGATCGCAGTCACCAGAATTTCATTGCTGTTACCACCCAACATTTGCATAGTACTTTATAGTCGAAAAAGATAGTTGCGTATACATGGTTTCATTCAGAAGTCTGCTTTATCAGTGAAGGTGAATGGTCTTTAAAATAAGAACAAATACAGATGTATACTTTCCTCTTCACAATTGTATCAAAGAATGGGAGATTTTAAAGCCCTAGCCCAGGGAGGACCTATACTGTTTGGGCTGAACAGGGACCCCTTTCTGGCTTAGCTAACTTGTTCTCTTGATGATTGAGTGTAGTAAATATCACACCTCCTCCAGGGAGTCTTTCCTGACCTCTCCTCTACTTCCCCCTTCTTTATCCCATCCCTCGTCTGGGTTTGGTGCCCTGTGTGGGCTTCCAGGCTCTGGTCCTTCCAGATGTCCTCAAAATCATTGATTGCTTTTTTTTTTTTTTTTTTGTCTCTTTTACACTCACATCCTAAGGATAGAGACAATGTCTGGCTCATTCATGGATCTCAAGCACCCAGCACAGGGGTTGGCACAGGGAAACTACTCAGGGACTGGGTTAGTGAACTCTGTAGCAGCTCAAGATGCTTTTTCTGGAGCTGTACAAATAGTGTACTATATGACATCGGTAGTTCTTCTTTCTGGAGCTCTGCTGGGTAAGTCCTGTCTTTCCAAGCTTTGATAGTGGGTTTGCAGAAGGCAGCAGCACTAGCCAATTCCTTTATTTCCTTGTTTAAGCATCTGTCCAAATTTGCATCAGCCCATTGCTTCCTGAGCCTCCTTTCCCTGTGGTGTGGGGATGATGACCACAGCCTTGTCTGGGCCTGGACGAGCATCTGGCTACTTGTGGTGTTTACAAGGGGAAAGGGGAATCAGCCAATAGGCCTGGAGGCTGAAGGGCTGGGTCTTCTTTTTCTTGGAGAAAAAACGAAAACTCTCTTGTAGTTTCTGGCCCACCCAGGGTTGCACAAAGCCTTAGGGAATCTCTGGCTAAAATTATCCAAATAAATGTGTACCACGGGGCAGGGCAAAAGGAAACCATGAAGCCGGTCCATGCTTTGCTTCCCAGACTGGGAGGAACCCCTGGCTGCCCTCTTTCCTGCTCATCAGAGATTATTGCTTTGCTTTGCTTTTTTTTTTTTAAATAATAAAAAAAAATATTTTAGAGATCAGTGTATTCCATGGGCAGGGAATTTTCCACTTAGTGTGAATAGATCTGTCTACCTCCTACTCAGCTGGGTGGGGCATCAAGCTGAGTTCAGCCTCCAGCCGAGAGGGCAGGTCCAGGGAGGGTCCCTGGGCGGCCTAGCCCTTAGTGTGTTCTCTCTGAGTCAGTACGGACGGCACTCGGCTGCAAGTAACTGACCCTGACTGCAGGGACTTCAGGAAATAGGGGCTTATTTTTAAGCCAGACACCAGGAGACAGGTGGTGGCCAAAGCACTTCAGTGGCTATCTTCTTTGTGACTCTCTAGGTCAGCGTCGTCCAATAGGAATGTAGTGCAAGCCACATATATGTAACTTAAGATCTTCTAGCAAAGTCACATTTGAAAAGTACAAAGAAATGGTGAAATATATTTTAATAATATATTTTATTTAACCTAATATACCCACAATACTATCATTTTAACATATAGTCAACATAAAAATGATTGAGATAGTTTGTGTTTTTATTTTTATTTTTTTGTACTAAGTCTCTGAAATTCTGGGTGTGTTTTACAGCTCATCTCACTTTAGACGAGCCACACTTCAAATGCTCAGTCACACGGGACTAGTGGCTTTCGAACTGCATAGTGCAGCTCTAGGCTTTCCCTTCTACTTGTCACTTTGTTGTCACAAGATGATAGTCTTCTTCTTTTATTTTATTTTTTAAATTAAAGGTATTGGGGTGACACTGGTTAATAGGATCATATAGGTTCCAAGTGTATATTTCTATGATACACAGTCTGTACGTTGCATTATGTGCCCACCACCCGAAGTCAAACCACTTCCCATCATCAGATATTTGACCCCTTTTGCCCCCCATTCTCCTGCCCCCTTTTCGTCTTTTAAAACAGCTATCACATCTGCTTTAGAGGCAGGAAGAAGATAGGAGGGGCTGCTCCAGCTGACACATCGCCTTACCACGTGGGCAAGAGTGTCCCCAGGAACTTCACTGAAATACAAGTCCGTGGGGGCAGGACTTTTTGCCTATATAGTTTTTGCTGATTCCCCAGTCCCTAGGATAATGTCTGATGCATATTTGTCAAAGGTTGAGTTGTTAAAAGCAAATGCTTAGAAGGTGTTTGTGGTGTAAGGTATTCATTAACAATCAACACCTGTGAGAGGAGTGATTATGGGGGGGCAGGGAAGCAGGACTGGACAGAAGCAGTGAAACTGTACAAGAGAGCAGATGACTGCAGGCTCAAGTAACTGGGTACTTTGTACTTAGCCTTTCTTTGTAAGAGACAATGGTGGGAGGCCTAACAAACTTCAGGTAACAAAGGATGGTTAGCTCTGAGCTGTCTATAGAACATATTTAACATATATCCCAATAAATCTATTGTATTACATAACATATAGTTATAGAAGTATATGCTTTAAGGGGAGTAATTGTAAATATAGTATTTCCACGTACTATTGGATGTATTGCATATAAAATTATATTACAACAAAAACTTTTCCCCTTAAACTTCTGTGCAGCTTCTTGGAAAGAAAATCCAAGTATGTTCTAACTTCAGAGCCCGCTCCGAACTTCACCTGTTTGTGTGTGTGCTGCTGCCAGCTGGCACACCCCCCCCCCCCCTGTGTCTGGAGAGCTTTAATTAGAGAGATAAATACAGGGGAGCAAGCCATCACCAAAGGTTTGTCCACGGGGGTTCCGCAGTGGATGATTTTATTCTTGGGTACTTTCCCCAGGGAGAGCTGTCTGACTCTGAGGACCACACCTGGGTAGTTCCTTTAGGTTCAAGTCTGAAGAACAGGCCAGGGAAGTCTTTTCCCCTTCCCCCAAGGACCCACCTGCTGACCTTTATGACAGCAGTTTATTGCTCTCTCTAGCTTTAAGAAAGTGAGCTCTTCTTTTATTTTTTTCATTTCTGATATCATTTATTTTCTATTGTTGTAAAGTATATATAATATAAAATTTGCCATTTAAATTTTTTTTTACTTTTTAGTAAATCTATTGTGATGACATTGGTTAATAAAATGATAGAGGTTTCAAGTGTTCTATAAGACATCATCTGTATATTGCATTGTGTGCTCACCACCCCAAATCAAGTCTCTGCCATCAGAATTCCTCCTCCCTTTACTCTCTTCTACCCCTCCTTCCCTCTGGTAGTCACCACACTGTTGTCATATCTGTGAGGTTTACTTTCACTTTTTTTGCTTTATCCCTTCACCTTTTTCACTCAGTCCCAACAGCTGTCGGTCTGTTCTCTGTATCAATGAATGTTTCTATTTTGTTTGTTAGTTTATTTTGTTTATTAGATTCCACATATGAGTGAAATCACATGGCACTAGTTTTTCTCTGCCTGGCTTATTTCACTTAGCATAATACTCTCCAGGTCCACCCATGCTGTCTCAAAAGGTAAGATTTCCTTCTTTTTATGGCTGAGTAGTATTCTATTGTGTGAATGTACCACAGCAGGTAAGTGGATAAGAGAGCAGCCCAAGTGCCCATCTTTTTCTTTCTTTAAATTTGTATTGAAGTGACATTGGTTAATAAAATTACTAATAGGTTTCAAGTGTACAATTCTACATCATCTGTATATTTTCTTGTGTTCACCACCCGAAGTCGCCATTTACCCCTGTTTCTCCGCTTCTAGCTGCCCCCAGCCTCCTTTCCCTCCGGTAATCATCATACCACTCACTGTCTGTGTCTATGAGTTTGGTTTTTGTTTTTGCTTAATCTTTTCTCCTTTTTCACCCTGTTCCCCCAATGCCCCTCCTTCTGACAGGTATTAGTTTGCTCTCTGCATTCATGAGTCTGTTTCTGTTTTGTTAGTTTATTTTGTTAATTATATTCCACATATGAGTGAAATCATATGGTATTTGTCTTTTCTGACTGGCTTATTTCAGTTAGCAGACTCCTCGCCAGGTCCATCCATGCTGTCGCAAAGGTTTCCTTATATTTTTTACAGCCGATTAGTATTCCATTGTGTAGATACACTGCGGCTTCTTTATCCACTCATCTACTGATGAGTACTTGGGCTGCTTCCAAATCTTGGCTATTGTAAATAATGCTGCAGTGAAGATAGTGGTGCATATATTCTTTCTAATTAGTGTTTTGGAATTTTTTTGTGTATATTTCCAGAAGTGGAATCACTGGGTCCACTTACTCTCATTTTTTTTTTTTTTTTTTTAGTGAGAGAGACAGAGACAGGGACACACAAAGGGACAGACAGGGACAGACAGGCAGGAAGGGAAAAAGATGAGAAGCATCAATTCTTCATTGTGGCACCTTATTTGTTCATTGATTGCTTTCTCATATGTGCCTTGATGGGGGGCTCCAGCTGAGCCAGTGACCCCTTGTTCAAGCCAGCAACCTTGGACTCAAGCTATTGACCTTGGGCTTCAAGCCAATGACCTTTGGGCTCAAGCCAGCGACCATGGGGTCATGTCTATGATTCCACGATCAAGGCAGTGACCCCACGCTTGAGCAGGTGAGCGCACGCTCAAGCTGGAGACCTCAGGGATTTGAACCTGGTTCCTCTGCATCCCAGGCCAATGCCCTATCCACTGTGTCACCACCTGGTCAGGCAACTTATGCTCATATTTTAAATTGCCATCACTAAATTAAATTTTTCACAATTATTAATTCATTAGAAAATCGTTTTAAGTGTCTATTACATGCTGGACACCAGAGATATAACAGTGAAAAAAACATCCACAAAATTCCTGCCCTCTTGGAGTTTATGTACTTCGCAGTGAGAGACAGACAATAAACATGTGTGGTCTGAGTGGGCACACGTGTGTGTCGTGGAAAGTGCTAGGGAGAAAATAGAGCAAGGCGAGGGAGTCGTGGGCACCCGGGGCAGAGGGGGGTTGCTGTTATACTGCACGTGCTGGAAGGGTTTCTGTGAGACGGTGATGTTGGGGCAGCGACCTGAAGGAAGCGAGGACGCAAGTGTGTGGCTCTAGTGGGAGGATGAGCCTGAACCGAGGAGACAGCAGCAGGCTCCGAGACGCTGACAGGCACGTGGGCTCAGTGTGTTCTCGGAACACAAGGAACCGCTGGCTGGGGGGGAAGGGGGTGGAGGGGAGCCAGGCTGTGGTGGGAAGAGATGGGTCCAGGAAGGGAGTTTGAGGGGCCCAGGGCTCCGGGGCTGTGGGCCTGGAAGCCGTGGGAGGGACTTGTACTCTGAAAGAGATACGAAGTGCAGCAGGCTTTGAAGCCAGGAGTCACATGCTCTGACTCCCTCATGGGAGGAATTGTGAAATCTCAGAGGTGGAAAAAGTCAAGGTAGACTGGAGTCTCTCCCCTCTGTAAACAACAACCATCTCAGGCCTAAGGAATTTACTGCACCCTGTGCCTGCCCTGTCTCAGGGGACCTGCCGGCTCTTCCCTCACAGACCAGCAGACTGGCAACAGGCGGGAACCGGCTTCGCTGCCTGGCTGAGGGCAGAGCTAAACGTGCTGAGTTGGTCTTCTTGGAAGGAAGAATTCTCCAGAACACCCATAGCCCTCAATGCTATCCAAGAAGGAGTATTTTGTATTCCCTCATTCACTCACTCATTTAGTGACTGCTGCCTGCCAGTTCTCTGTGGGCACCAGAGAGAAGGGTGAACAGCAGAGAAGGTCTCTATACTCACGGAGCTTTCTTCCCATAGAGTCGGCAGAGAACAGAAGCACACAGAAATAACTGTCATGACATCCCAAGAGGACACTGTTGTAGATGTTGTGACAGAGAGAACTGGGGGAGGGGAGTTGATTCTAGAAAGGGTGTCAGGAGGTGATGTTTACACTGAGACCTATAGATAAGAGACAACCAGCCAGCAAACAGCTGGTTGTTGAAAAAGGACCTCAAGTGCAAAGGCCCTGAGGTGACAAAGCAGCCAGGCAGCCTAGGGAGCTGGAGTGAAGTGAGCTAAGGGAAAAGTGTTATAAGATAAGGTGGGGCCTGACTGGACGGTAGTGCAGTGGATAGAGCATCAGACTAGGATGCGGAGGACCCAGGTTCGAAACCCCGAGGTTGCTGGCTTGAGCACGGGCTCATCATCTTGAGTGCGGGCTCACCAGCTTGAGTACAAGGTCTCTGGCTTGAGCATGGGATCATAGATGTGACCTCATGGTAGCTGGCTTGAGCCCAAAGGTTGCTAGCTTGAGCAAGGGGTCACTCACTTTGCTGGAGCCCCCCTAGTTAAGGCACATATGAGAAAGCAATCAATGAACAACTGAGGTGCCCCAATGAAGAATTGATGCTTCTTATCTCCCTTCCTGCCTGTGTGTTCCTATTTGTCCCTCTCTCTGACTCTCTCTTTATCTCTGTCAAAAAAAACCACACAAAACAATGAGGTGGGGTGAGGGGCTGACAGAAGGCAGATTACTGAAGGGCCTCACATGCGTCTGTTGTATCAAGTTCATGCTTTATTTTAACAACTCTTTGAATCGCAGCTCCACTACTAAGTAGTGTGGCCTTGCCTCTTGGAGCCTCTGTTTCCTTATCTATGAAATGGGAGTAGTAATAATAATAAGAAGTTATTACCTCAAAGGGCTGGGGTGAAGTTTATACATGAAATGCCCATCAAGCTTGTAAAGTCCCAGTAGCTGTTCATTACCTCGTTCTCCTTCCTGAAACTATCCTATTAGCTTTGTGACACAACATTTTGGACCCATGAAGATAACCCTCTGCGTGTGTATCTCAGGCTCTTACCTCCCTCTTGTGCCCCATGAGCCCACCCTTAGGTACCTTGTGGACATCTTCAGGACGTCCCTTGGGCACCTTTAAACCATAGTCACCATCTCCTTTCTGAAATCTGATTCTCTTCCTCTGTTTTTCCAAGTCCTGAAGCCTCAAAGCTCTGCAGGCATCCTGGTCTCCCCCTGCTCTCCAGCCCACATCTAATCAGCAGTCAGGTCCTGCTGCAGCTTACTTTGCAATTCTATTCGTATCCATCCCCTCTTCTCCATCCCCACTGCCCCCATTTGGGTGGAAGCAGTGCTCTCTGACCCACACGACCAGTTGCCAGTCTGTGAGCTCTTCTTTTGCCTTTCCTGCCCTCCAGCCCAGCTGCCAACCCCAGCAGAGTGACCCTTCCAAGCACAGATCCAAATGTGGCTCTTGGTCCAAATTCCTGGCTCCCAGCACCTGGGCCAAGTTACACCTCCACGTTCAGCCTGGCCCAGTGCACTGCCTGAACTGCCTTCTCCCGTCTCACCAGCCCTGTGTTCCAGGGTGCCCTTCCCACATGCCCTACACTAGCCACAGTCCCTCCCTGATTGACCTCAGCCTCTTCTCCTCCCTCCCTGCCTTGCTCTGCTCAGAGGCCCCCCACTCCTGTGGCTCCAGCAGCTCCCACCTCCTACCTTCACCCCATAGTCCCTCCCTGATTGACCTCAGCCTCTTCTCCTCCCTCCCTGCCTTGCTCTGCTTGGAGGCCCTCCACTCCTGTGGCTCCAGCAGCTCCCGCCTCCTACCTTCACCCCCACAGTCCTTCCAAGGGCCACACCTGGGAGTTTGCCCCTCCCCCCAGAACTGCTCTTCCTAAATTCTCATTTGGAAGGCTCCTCTCTAACCACAACCCTAAGCTGCTGCTTCTGTTACTGTGTCACTCTCTCAAAACCTGCTGCCAACCGAGACTTTCCTCCCCAGCCAGCTCCTCCCTTACCCCACCCGAAGCCTGTGTTCTGTGTGGGCCTGGGCGGTGGTCTCAGTGGCTTGTCAGGGTCCCGCCTTCCTGAGGAGGTCTGACTCGAACCCTTGTGCTGACCTCAAAGGCTGCCTGCCCCTGTTGGAGAAAGTCGCAGAATTCAATAGGGCGGCTTCAGAACCAAGTTCTGATGGCTGAATGCTGGACATCTTGGTGCTGCCAGGACAGCCCTTCTGTTTGCCTCTTGCTGCCATCCTTTGCCCTCTGCCCTTCTGCCCTCCCGCCCCTCCTTGGAAGTAGCCACCCTACTTCTCATGAGAACCAATATCGTCAGCACAGTTTCTTCTTTCCTTCTCGACCAGATTCCTGGGGAAGATCATCTCTGTGCTGCTTGCTCCCATGGCTTCATCCCCCCCTCCCAGCCCATGGTAACCTGGCTTTATTCTCACCACACCAGCCGAGACGCTCTCGGTGGTCTCTGGGGGCCTTGGAGTGAGCCCAGACCATGACTTCCTTTGCATCCTCATCTACTTGGTCGCTTTCAGACACTGGACTGGAAAGTCACCATCTCCTTGAAATCATTCTCCTTAGAGAGGCGCAGAGGGGTAGGCAGGAGCCCTGGCTCTGGCGGGGAGGGGAGAAGGTGGGTATGCTCCTTTACGAGGAGGAACGAGGACCGAGGACCAGCAAACCTGAGGATTAATGAACACCTGTGACCTCCCCCAGTGTTTTCACAGTTTCTTGGCAGGAAGGTTTTCCATAAAGAGCAGGTCATCAGCCTCTCTGCTGAGGCAGCTGAGCTTGGCGACAGGTGTGGGTGGCATGGATTTATGATCCCTTCTGGTATGGCAGGAGCCTCGTATTTTTTCCCTTCAGATTTACTCCGGGGCTCCAGATCACATTGAACGACTTGACCATTGATTAGAAGTTGCTTCACATGCTATAAAGCTTTTTTGCTTACAGAGCAGTTTTGCATTCAGTACCTCGTTTGCCCCTCACCATGACTCTGTGAGGTGAAAGGCTGGCGTTATCATCCCCACTGTACAGATGAGGAGACTGAGGACTCGCCTGGAATTTCAGGCAGTAAAATTCAGGAATTTCAGGGGATAGAGGGGAAGAATGTAAGAATGTTTAAAATCAGGGGTCTGAAATTTTAGTGCTCAGGTGACTGACCTTTGTTTGAGGACTTCAGTGTAGACAGTGACTCTCAGAGCTGAAATGCATTGTACCTCCACCCACATGATGTTTTCAACACTTGGTATTGGGGGTTAAGGATATGGGGTCAGTGGCAGGGGCTCAGACATTATTTTTACCTTTGTTTTTAAAAGAAATACTGCCTGAAATATTAAGGTGGATAACAGCATTACTTCATATTTATGATTTTAGAACTTCATGTTTGAGTATTTGCCTATTGGAGGTTCTTAGTTAAGGTCTTGGCACTGTGAAGCTCCCTTTGCTGGATGCAGGAGTTTGACACTTTGCGTCAGGTGTGGCATTTGCAGACCTATATAAGCTTCAGCATCTCATTTATTTTGTTTTGTTTACACAGATTTAAAATAGGAAGTTTCAAGTAAAATAGTTAACAGCTTATTTTGCAATCTTTCCAATTACAATAATTGAGAAACTCACACATGTGCTAGGTAGATGTGTCTAACTTACTTTAAAATTCAATTTCAGCCTGACCTGTGGTGGCGCAGTGGATCAAGTGTCAACCTGGAAACTCTGAGGTTGCCGGTTCAAAATCCTGGGCTTGCCTGGTCAAGGCACATATGGGAGTTGATGCTTTCTGCTCCTCCCCCCTTCTCTCTCTCTCTCTCTCTCTCTCTCTCTCCCCTCTCTATAATGAATAAATAAAATCTTTATAAAATTCAATTTCAAAACCAAAATTTTCAGAGCTGTAAATGGTGAAGACCAACTTCCAAGAATTGTAAATGAGCTTAATGGGGAGCCTCTGAGATTGTAAGTGTTCAGTCCACTGTAACTGTTGTTATTTCACCCTGAAGGTTTAAAGAACGGGTTGGCAACTGTTTCTCCTTGTTGCGGATTCATGACAATGTTGGTCTGGTACGTTTGGTGATTGCATCATTTTTTTTCATCTTTTTTTTTTTTAAGAGTTTTAGATTCACAGTGAAATTGAGGGGAAAGTACAGAGCTTTTCCATATGCTACTGCCCCCACCCATATATAGCCTCCCCATTATCAACATCTCATACTATAGTAGTACATTTATTACAATTGATGAGCCTACTTTGGCACATCATAATCCTCCACGGTCCATAGTTTACCTTAGGATTCACTCTTGATGTACTTTCTATGGGTTTGGGCAAATGTATAATGGCATGTATCCATCATTATAATATCATACGGAGTATTTTCACCACCCTAAAAATCCTCTGTGCTTTGTCTAGTCATCCCTCTTCTCTTCCCAACCCTGGCAACCACTGATCTTTTTATTCTCCCCTTTTTTACATCCTTTTCTAGAATGTCATATTGAAATCATATAGTAAATAGCCTTTTCAGACTGGCTTCTTTCGCTTAATAATACACATTTAACATTCCTCCATATCTTTTCATGGCTTGGTAGCTCATTTCTTTTTAGGGCTGAATAATATTCCATTGTCTGGATGTACCACAATCTTTCCATTTACCTACTGAGGTACATCTTGGTTGCTTCCAAGTTTTGGCAATTATGAATAAAGTTTCTGATAACATCCTTGTACAGGTTTTCCATGTGGACATAACTTTTTAGGGCAACTAAAGAGTCCGATTGCTGGGTTGTATGGTAAGAGTATGTGTAGTTTTGTAAAAAACCACCAAATTGTCTTCCAGAGTGTTTGTACCAAGGTGCATTTCTTCCACCAATGAATGAGCAGTCCTGTTGCTCCGTGTCCCTGTCAACATTCAGTGTGATCAGTGTTCTGGATATTGGCCATTCTATGAGGCATATAGTGGTGTCTCGTTTTAATTTGTATTTCCTCGATGACATATGATAGGAAGCTTACTTGCTATCTGTAGGGCTAGGGACTTTTTTTAAATTTAATTTTCAGGAGTCTCTGAACTTGGGTGGTGGGGGGATCTTTATACTCACTAGCCTCTAAATGACATGTGACATGTAGCACTTCCCTCAATCATTAATGTAAGCAGCAAACCTACATTAGGAGTGCCTGTGACTTGTCACCCATAGAAATCACAGGTATTTTCGTTTATCCTTACAGTTTTTAGACATATACCTCTGGTGGTTTACACTTATTATTATTTAGAAATTATATAAGGTATTAGACCTGCAACTAGACCTTATTATTTGGTGTTATTCGATATGCTAATTGGTTTACAATTTTGTTTTATGCATTTAAAGATATTTTTCTGAGAAGATGTCCATAGGCTTCATGTGGTTTCCAAAGTGACCATGGCCTAGAAATGGTCCAGGAACCCCCGGTCTGATGCAATGGCTGGGAACTAGGGGTCAGGCGCCGTGAGGGCTGCCTGTGTGCGGCAGAGGGCACCCGGGTAGAGCCTCAGCAGGACCTGGGTTAAATCTCTGCTCCTCCACTTAGCAGTTTGTAACTCTGAGCCAATCACTGTAGTGGCTTGAGTCCCAATTTTCTCATCTGTAAAGCAGCAATATGAAAGTATACCTTATTGGCTTTAACATACAAAGAATCATTTCTATCTCATAGGAAGTCCTCAAAAGCACAAACTCCACTTTCCCTTCCTACTCTGGTATGATAGGAGAGGTTTTAGTAGATGGCCATTCTAAGGTTTCTCTTGTGGACTGTATCCTGTGTCTCTCTTTTAATTCAGGCCAAATCAGACAGCTCATGGTTATTCCAGGTCGAGCCGGTGTCCAAACACCCATGGGATTTGCCAGTCTCCCTTCCTGGAGCAGCAGTGAGAACAGGGCCTCTGAGCCTCCTGGCCCTTCGCTGTCCACCTCGGCTTCCCCGGGCTCACCTCCAGGCTGAGCTCACGGCTTGGGAATGCGCAGGCCGATCTCCCGCTCTGTGGAGTGCCCACAAGAGGGTCTGTGGTGGAACAGGTTCTAAGAACAGTCCCTACACTTAGTGTCTGGAACTGCTGATAGCAGACCTGGGAAACCCATTAATCATTGTTCTCAGTGGCCCTCCATCCACTCTCGCTGTTTCTCCAACTGTCGTTTCAAGCCCACTGTTCAGAGATGGAAAAATGGAGCCTATTATTGTCTTGTTGAGAAGGTGCTGCCGTGACAGCACACTTCTCTATACAGGAAGTTAGGAGCGGTGGCGCGGGGGTGGGGTGTGGCTCAATGCCGTGATGAAACCGTACCCAGCTCCTCTTTTGTTTTTCTTAAGCTGTGAGTCAAAAAAGGCTTTGTGGTCATTCGCTTGTTTAACTGTCCTGGTCTTTGGAGTCATGTTTTATTCCAACTCACTTCTCAGAGTAGGTGAAAATATACGATATGCCCAGCTGAGCACGGAATGATTTGTTAAAATGATGGCTAGAGCCTCAGCCCGATGGAATCTGCTTGGAGTATATAGCAAGGGTATAGTATACCATATCCTCCTCCCTGTCCCAGCCCAGAAATATCCTCTCTACTCCAGCTCTGAGCCCAGAACTGACTACCTCTGCTCTGTGTAGGCCTGTGAGAAAATCTTGTGGGAGAAAGCAAAGGTTTCTTAGACTGAGATGAGCTCAGAGGGTTGCTGGTGTGTCTTGAGTCTCCATACCCCTGGTAGGATGCTGGCTGGGGACTGTTAAGTGAGAGGGAATTTCTTGCTCCAGGACATAGGAGAGTCAGATGTTCCAAGGGTTCCGCTGAGATAAACTGCCCTGCAGGCTCTCACTTCTTCACACCAAGAGGTGGGATGGTGGTGCAGGCATGGGCTATGCCTGAGAGCACGGTCTCTGAGGTCAGAGCCACCTGGGTTTGCATCTCATTTACCTTCAGCATGCTACCTGACCTTTCTGTGCTTCAGTTTCCTGAACTGTAAACTGGGGACGCTAATGATACCCAACCAGCCGGGCAATTGTGAAACCTGAACAAATTAATATTGTAAAGCACTTAAAACAGTGCCTGACTCAAGCTGGTCATCGTTCCCTCTTGTCAGGGGGAAAGGGAACCTGAAGGGTGTGGCTCTTGATCTCTTGCCTGTTTCCTGCCCTGTGGGCTGCCCCGTGTTGGCCTCCTCCCTAGTGGTTAAGTACAGTGTCGGCATCCCAGAGGTGGGCTCCCCTGCAGGCCCGAACCAGCGGGCATGCCTGCCCACAGGGCTGCAGTGGTACTCAGCTGCTTCTCTGAAACCCCAGCCCAGGTAGGCGGGGGGGAGGGCCTGTCTCCAGTCTGTCTTTGGGACACCTAGCTCCTGCTGTCCTGCCCTGACATCTGTCCCAGAGAATGTCTGACATTGGGATTCTGTGATGAAATTGTCTGGGCTCTCTGAGAGGACAAATACATTCCAGACATGGTATGAAACCAAGCCCACTCCTGGGCCTTCCGTGCTTGTTCAGACACAAGAATGAGTTTGGTGGGGGAATGACTTTAAAAATCCCTCACTCCAGCCTGCCTGGAGAGGGCCTTGGGTGGAATTTAATTTGAGGTTTAATGACAACATTGGTAACTAGCCCACACTGAGCCCTGTAGTCTCAAATTCCCCATCAAGCCTCGGGGGTTGGGGTGACTATTCCCATCACTGGGCCTCCCAGTTAGGTGGTCCTTCTGAATCTCTCTGCCTTAGGGGTTTACACAGCAGAAGAGGCCTAGAACGTTACAGAACAGACTGATGGCCAAAGGAAAGCTTCTTACCAGCCTCCCTCAAGATTCCTTCTGCTTATATCATGTGGTCTTTGTAAAGGGCTTAGAGCATTGATTAGCTTTCATTCAGCGTGAGCAGGTGCGTGCGCTCACATACACACACACACACACACACACACACTCAGGGTCATGATGGCGGTGCTCTAGATACTAGAGAGAAAGCAGGAGCACTCAGAAACTGGTGGCTGCTGTTCTTTAGTGCTAGAGGGAATAGTGGAGAGATATTCACACTTTACCCACACGGGTCCAAACACTTCCTCACACAGAAGGCTTCCTTGCCCGCATCCCTTCCTTTTGTTCTAAGCCTCTAGTGTTTCCTTCCAGTCCAGATGACAGAGTCTGGCTGTCTGGGAGTGATCTGCTGCTCTGTTGCCTGGGGCTGGAATCTGAGCCTTCTAGCAACAATCTGATGTGTGTAGCTATTACTGGTGCCATTCTATGGATGAGCAAACTGAGGCTGGAGGAGGCCAGGGCCTGACAGTGCTGCTCAGTTCTCCCAGGTGAGGCAGCAAGGATGTCCAACTTGTATACAGGGTGCAGAAAAGGAGAAGCTCTGGGACCTCTGAGGCCTGGAGGAAACTGGGTGACACCCCTAGCCCACGCTATGCTTCCTCTAAACTGCTTCCTCTAAACTGCTTCAAGTTGAACCCCACACACTGCAATCATATTTCCAAGATCCTGCCAGACACTCTTCAGCATATACCATACACCTCCCAGGCACAGAGAATATAGTATAGAGGAGTCCTGGAACTGGAAGTGGGTCCGTGCTCTGCCGGGGGCCCACTTCCTAGTACCGGCTGGGGTTTTCTGTTCTCTGCTTCACATGGGAGGTGGGGGCTCTCTAGCCAGCTGCCAGGGAGGCTTTCTTTACGGGAGTAACTGGGGCCTGTACTTTCACTGGAAACTGCAAAGAGGCGGGGAGCTCTCCAGTGCTTTGAAAGTGGGTTTTGAAAAACAAATAAGACCTTGCCTACGCAGGGATAGAGCAGAGGTTAGACATGGCTCTTGGGGAGTGGGAGGGAACTTAGTTGAACAACAGACTAGGAGGAACTCTGTAAGTGAATCTTAGTCCCTGTGAAAGTAGGCCCATGAGCTTGTCTAAAGGACAGCATGCCTTCTGTAGTGAGTGAATTTAATACTGGCAGCTATCATTTGTTAAAAAAAAAAAAGCTTTATAATTCACAAAGCCCTTTCACAGGCATTGTGTGTCTGTGTATAAATACTGTAGGTAACCTTCCTCTTAGGGTGATTATATTATATTAAAGACACCACACACACACACACACACACACACACACACACACACACACACCTCTTTATTTTGCCTGTTACGGAGTGGAAAGAACACAGGGTGGCTTTTAGCGTCTGGGCCTCAGTTTACCCATCTGCAAAAATAGGGGTGACATCTTCTATTAGGGAAATGCTGCAAGAGAATGTGGCTCCCTTCTGCTCAGGTGCCAGTGGGAGTGTGGAGAGTGGAAGGTGACTGCCTCTGAGAGTGTTGGGCAGTTCCAGGCTGCCCAGCACAGGGGATGGCAACCCTTAGCTGATGCTAAGGGGATGTTCCCTCCAGAGCCGCTGGCTCAGAGGGTGGGATATGCCTCTTCCTGGACCAGGCAGGAGACTGGGACCCCAAGGACCATGGGCATTTGGACTGTGCACCCAAGCTGCCCTCTAAACCTGGTTCTCAGGGTGGTCTGGGGGGGCCTGGTTCCCACTGTGCTCATTCTCATCAGGTGGGTCTTCTGAGTAGTGAGTAGTGCTTCATCTCAGAGAGTGGGAGAGAGCAGTGAGCCAGGCCTGAGGAGCAGAGGTGGACAGTACGTTGCTGCACCCCACCCCAGGCCAGAGCCTGCTCCTTCTGTCCCCATCACCTCATCCTGCCCTGTTGCCTTCTCTGTATCTTCTTTCTCTCCATCCCATGAAGCTGTTTGCTTTTTCATTGTAGAGTTTTCTGTTCCTTGTTCCTTATAGAAGCATTGATTAGTTAAATGATTGCATATTCAAGGCAAGGCATCTCTAAGTTTTATTTTTGCATTATGTGCTTTAGTTATGATTTTTTTGTTTTTGTTTTTTCTCTATTAGTAATGCATCTGGCCCTAACCCTGTCTAGCAATGTGGTCCTGTGTCTCCATCTGAGGACAGTAAAGCTCCTCTCAGACTAGCAGTGGTCTAAGTGATTAATTGAAGACCAGACAGGGCAAGACCCCAGCCCTTCCATCAAACTACCCAAAGATGTGTTGGTTGTTGCTGAGTGGTCCCAGGCAGGGACCTTGATTTTTCTGGATCTGACTTGAGATTGACTCATACACTGTGGTTTTGAGGGCTTTGTTTCCGTTGTCGCTGCTGCGTCAGCAGCGGCTGGTGGAGGTGACTGGGTGTTTCCTGATTGTCTGCCCTGCTCCTCACCTCCCTGCCGCCCTTGCTGGAGTCTGGTGGCTGCTTTCCCGAAAACCTCTGACTTCCCAGTGTCCGTGTGGGTGGGCTTCCCAGGGCCCCTGCCCTGCTCTCTCTCTCTCTCTCTCTGGTTTCCCCTCCACCTCTCCTAACCAGATACCTTTCTCTACTCCCCATGTGCCCCACCCCTCCACCGCATGTGCTAGGTGGGTTGTTGGTGGGGAGGGGCAGTTCTCAGAGAGAAAGAAAAAGCTTGAACTGTCAGCATCTCCAGAAGTCTATTACACCTTGTGACCATTGCTTAGCATTGCCTTTTGCTCCTCCCTCTCCACCGTTCGTCAATGTGGTGAACCCTCTCCCTTCCTCTACTTCTGTGCTGTGTTCAACATGGGAGCCACTGGCCACACGGCTCGGGCACTTGACCTGTCCAAATCGATGTGTTCTAATTATAAAATACATGCTTGATTTTTCAGGCTCAGTATGAAAAAAGAATTGCACAATAGCTCATTCACACTTTTTTATATTGAATATATGTTGAAATAATAATATTTTGGATATATTGAATTAAAAATAAAATATGTTATTAAAATTAATCTTACCTGTATTTTTTTTCTATGATACCTGACACTCAACAAATTGAAACTAAATTTATAATTTCACTCTTCGTCTCCCCTCCCACTCCGTAAATGTATTCTTCTTTCTGACTTTCAGACTTAGTACACAGTGGTAACACCCTCCCACTCTGAGAATCTGAGTCAGTTTCACTGCCTATCTACCCCCTCACTCAAATCTGTAATCCCTTCACATTTGTGGAGCATGTCTCATCCAACCTTCCTTTCCGTCCTCACTTGGGGGATGTCTTCATCCAGCCTTAGAGTGGCTGCCTTCCAGGTCCCTGCCGCCCTCTCCTCTTTCCTGACTCCTCTAGGGGTATGGTGGATGAGCACCAGCTTGCTCGGGAGCCTTCAGGGTCTTTTTAAATTTTTATTTTTTATTTTTACTAAACTGGGAGTATCTGTAGGCAGGAAACACGACATGTCCTCTATTTCCCTAATGTTGTACTAATCCAACATGATTTTAAAAAGGATATTTATTGAGTGCTTTATGAATAAATGAGTGAATAGATGATATTCTTTTCCCCTTGGCTCATGGGTAGGATCAGGTATGACAGGGAACTAGGGTATTGGTTTTCAAGTGCTTTATTTTTCTTTTCATAGTTCAGCAGAGCTTAAACCATCTCCTCATCTACTTCTTCTGCCGCCCCCCTTACCATCACTACTACCCAATGTCTGAGCGGGGGAGGCAGTTGGTCCTGCCTGGAGGTTTGCAGCCATGATGCAATACACCTGGATCCCGGAAATCCCACCTTCCATATATGGGCTTCCTCAACCGGCCTGAAGGTGATGCCACAGCTCGGCGCTGGCCCAGGCCTGCCTCCAGAGAGCAGGTCCCCGCAATGCCCAGGCACGTCTTTCTCTTGGTGGCAGAAAGAATTCCCAAGCAGCTCCCAGCAGGTCGTGAGGAGAGGCTTTCCAGAAACTGGCCCTTAAAGATGCTCTGATAAAGAAAACATAACATATTTTTTGGCAGGTTGTAATCATGGTTGGGCAGGATGGTGTAGGATTGGAGTCTCCCAATGTCTAGACACTGTGATCTAAGCACAGTTTTGAAATATTTTAATTACAAGCCACTTTATAGTGTAAGGTAACCCACTTGGAAGTTATCACAGGCTTATGGAAAAGTTTGCTCACTTCTCTTGCGGCAGCTGCCAGTGGAGTCAGAACTACCTTGCACTGGTGAGAACGGGTTCCCTGTCTTGGAAGGCACATGTGAGGTGCAGAAGGAACTCACCTTTCTCCTGTTACTTGTGAGGCTTAAGGCTCCTTTGCTCAGGAGTGTCTATATGCAGATACTCTGGGGCCTGTCTCCTGGAGCTGGTGATCCACATCTGGATCTGAGACTACCCTATCCAGCTGCTTCAGTGGGCTGGGCACCAGATGTGTATCCCCAGGAGGTGGACCCAGGTGCTATGATTAAATGATGTATTTTTCCTTAGGAAACTTTAGGATTGCCGTCCCCTCTAACTAGCTTTGTGATATCTGCTGTTGTTTCCTCTATCTGAGCCTAGCTGTTCCATGGGTAAAGGATGAGAAAACCCCTTCTTAATGCAACTTTGACTCCTTTCCTTCTACCCAAAACCTGTGCTTCAAAACAAATTGTTTAACACACAAGCTTGAATACAAGGTTGGACAAAAGTAGGTTTATTGTTGTGAGACACAAAACACAGAGTTTATTCTTATATTATTCCCTATTGATTAATTACTGTGTTATTTATCTGTATTATTTGTCTTCTTCTTCTTATTGTCGTTACTTTGTGTCCTTACTTATTATTTACCTTTTAGGTAATGATGGCTGGTAATTTAACCTACTTTTGCCCATTCCTGTATATTAGACAGTATCTTCCCTCCACTTTTAACAAGTCCAGAGGTAGGTACTTCATTGCTCATCGGCGTTGGTAATCAGCCACAGATAACCTGTGCTCACACTAAGTTGATGTAATGCCAGGTAAAGTGAAGTAAGAGTGGTGGTTAATAGCTTGAGGCCCAGAGTTGGACAGATCTGGGTGTGAAATTTAGCTCTGGCTCTTACCAGAATAAGAACCTTTGGACAGTGGGACCCCCCCCCCCCAACTTCAGTGTCCTCATCAGAAACAGGGAGATAAAAGAATCCCTGCCTCATCAGTTAGTTTCTGCCTCATTTAACAAGATGATATAAGTAAAACCCCAAGAGAGTGTGTCTCAGTAAATACAGGCAGTGATACTTCAATTGGCCTCTGTGTGCATCCTGATTCGGGGTAAAGGTATGATTTGATTTAACTCATTTATTCATTGGGAACATACCTCCTATGGGTCAGGGACTATTCTGGCCCCTGGGGATACAGCATTAATAAGGCAGGCAAGGTCCCTGACTTGCTGGAACTCACATTCTAGACGGAGAGACACACAGTGAACTTGTTAACAACTAAAACAGAGATTTAGGGTTGTGATAAGCATGGTGTAGAAAATGAACAGGGAGATATGATAAACGGGGTGGGGCTGGGAAGGCATCTCTTGAGTCACGTGACGTTTGAGCGGAACCTGAATGGTGAGTGCAGAGAACTGAGGGAAGGGTGTCTCAGGCAGCAGGAACAGCTAGGGAGGTCACTACACTTCGGGAGGTATTGAAAACCTGGTCTCTGGGCTCCCATGAAAACCTTCCTGGAATCCCTCAGGATAAGAGGTTATAAGGAAGCAAATGTCAGCCAGGAGGATCTAAGCCAGTAGTTGGCAAAATGTCTAAAATATTTACTATCCAAACATTTACAGAAAAAGCATGCCACCCCTGATCAAAAGTCCCTTCCAGGTCGGGCAGCTCATGTACCTGTGATTTCAGGAACACAGGACTGGTGCAGGGAACAGCAGCCCAGTGGCCTCCTCGGGCCCAGGCTCCAGTTGGGGCTCCTCCACCATGATCATGATGCCCTGATAAAAGCAGTACATCTGCCCCAAAGGGTGCAAATCAGCCTTTGAACGGGTGGGATCGCAGCATCCACATCTGTAGATGGACTGGACCAGGAGCTCTTAGATGTCAAAATGCTGATTTCACTTCTAGGACTCCTCAGAAAGAAGGGAGGGAGCAGAGGAGGCACTGACGATTGCTACCATTTACTGAATGCTCACCACGGGCTATTCTAGGCTCTTTTATGAACAGTTCTACAGTTTATTGATGCCATCTCCACAGCAACCCTAGTTGGTAAGAACTACCCTTATTCCCCTTTTATGGTTGAAGAAGGGAGGTCAAGTAAGTTGAGTGTACTGAGCTGCTGCGCCCAAAATCCCACAGCTGGTGAGTGGCCGGCCTGCTTCAGAGCCTGCCCCTCACGTCCCCACCAGACGTACTGTTTCTCAGCGGTGTTCCACCGAGGGCTGCTTGTCTTTGCCTGTTTGCATGCCTAAATTAAGTTGTGCTTAGACCCTCAGCCATTATTTCTTCAGCACCTCCCCATGGGGCTAGAAACCCTATAAGAGTAGAAGATGAAGGAGGCTGGCATATTCTTATAGTGAATTCTTTTTTTTTATTTTTATTTTTTGTATTTCTCTGAAGCTGGAAAAGGGGAGAGACAGTCAGACAGACTCCCGCATGTGCCCGACCGGGATCCACCCAGCACACCCACCAGGGGACGATGCTCTGCCCACCAGGGGGTGATGCTCTGCCCCTCCGGGGCATCGCTTTGTTGCCACCAGAGCCACTCTAGCGCCTGGGGCAGAGGCCAAGGAGCCATCCCCAGCGCCCGGGCCAACTTTGCTCCAATGGAGCCTTGGCTGCGGGAGGGGAAGAGAGAGACAGAGAGGAAGGAGAGGGGGAGGGGTGGAGAAGCAGATGGGCGCTTCTCCTGTGTGCCCTGGCCGGGAATCCAACCCCGGACTTCCGCACGCCAGGCCGACGCTCTACCACTGAGCCAACCGGCCAGGGCCCTTATAGTGAATTCTTACCTGCCACCTCCTCCTTTGGGAATACTCCAGGCCCCTTGGCAGGGTGGCCCAGATATGGCTGTGGAGTGTCAGGGTATCCTCGTGCTCCTTGGGCCCTCAGCCCAGCTCTGGGCTGGCTGCAGAAAGAGCTGCTGGGCTCAGGTAAACAGTGCCTTCTTTGCTGACCTCAGAGCAGCAGGAGTCAGTGAGCATGGAAGAAATGCCTGGCCTCTTCTTACACAGATCTGTTACTAGGCCCACGGTGGCCTTGCTACGGAGGCCAGGCCACGATGAGGCTGCTGTCCACTGATGGGGCAGCCTTGCCTGTGGCTCTGAGTGCCTATGGGTGAGGTGGTGCCAGGGGGCACCACCCGTGGTCCCAGTACCCATGTACCCATGGGGGACAGAAAAGGGGTCAGAAAGGCCCTAGTCGTTGGGAGAAAGGTGGCACAGAAGGCAATCTAGAAGAAAGAACTAGATGCCAGAGTCACAAGGCCCTGGTAGTGACTCCTGACTCTGCCCTTCATCAGCCGTGTGCTCTTAGGCAAGCGTAGTGTGACAGCTCTGATTTTATGCTTTGGTGCTAGTCGCCTGGGTCCAAATGCCATTTCCTTCCTCCTCACTGCAGCGTGAGCCTGGCACCCTCTTTAACCTTTCTGTGCCCTGGCTTCCGGATCGTGGGATGTTGTGAGGTTTGAATGAATGGATACAGGTGAAACACTCAGATCCGTGCGTGACACTGAGTGAGAGCTCCACACACGCCAGCTCTGTTAAATCATGTCACCTCCGAGTCTCAATTTCTCAACTGTAAAGGGAGAGGCAACGCCGCTTTCACAGTGACCGTGAGTGAGTGCACTTAGAGCAGGGGTCCCCAAACTACGGCCCGTGGGCCGCATGAGGCCCCCTGAGGCCATTTATCCGGCCCCCGCCACACTTCCGGAAAGGGCACCCCTTTCATTGGTGGTCAGTGAGAGGAGCACATTGACCATCTCATAGCCAAAAGCAGGCCCATAGTTCCCATTGAAATACTGGTCAGTTTGTTGATTTAAGTGTACTTGTTCTTTATTTTAAATATTGTATTTGTACCTTTTTTTACTTTAAAATAAGATATGTGCAGTGTGCACAGGGATTTGTTCATAGTTTTTTTTATTAGTCCGGCCCTCCAACAGTCTGAGGGACAGTGAACTGGCCCCCTGTGTAAAAAGTTTGGGGACCCCTGACTTAGAGCATCCGCTGCGGGGCTGGCATTCGTAAGAAAGTAGGTGCTTCTCCCGACCTCAGCCATGACACCTGTTTAGTGGAAATGTTTGTCACTGGGTAGATTAGCGGCTGCTGGCAACAGCCCTGGCTGGTTCCTCTGGGTTGGGAAAGTGTCGGTGTGAGGATGCTCAGCCTGAATTCTGCCTTTATCCTTGGATTAAGTTACCCACGATGTTGGCCCCTTCTGGAAGTCAAGTCACTAAGTCCTGGCCAGGAAGGGACATCTTGCCATTGCTGTAGTTTTCCTACTGGATCCTGTCAATATGCAGCCACTATACCAGGTTGGCCCCAAAGGTGCTGGTCCAACCAGGGTCTGCCAAGCACTCTTGCCTCTTTTTTTCTAATTATCCCTGAGCACTAACCTGTGCCAGGCTAGTTTTAGGGGTGCACAAGAGAGCCATGCATGCCTTTACTTTTGAGGAGGTCATAGGAAGTCAGATAGACAGACTTGAGAAATAATTGAAATTCATTGATGAATGGGAAAATGGTGGGGCAGCTGTGTGAGTTCCCAGTCTACTGTCTCTCTCTCAGTGACTACCTGCCACGGTCTCCATGGCACAGTGGTTAAAGGCATGGTCTCTGGAGTCAGGCGCCTGGGTTTGAATCCTGGCTCCATCTCTTATAGGGACAGCTGTGAAAATGGCGCAATGTATATGGGTTGCTGTGGATAAAGGACTGCGAGTGACTGGCACTGTAAGGTGGGGCGCCAACATGACTGAACTCACAGTTTATAAAAGCAAAACCTTGCTAAGTAACCAAAAGGAAAAAAGGAAGGTGAGAAAAATGAACTGGTTTATCTATTGCTGGATGCTAGATTGATTCCCCCGCCCCATCCCCCACACATATGGATTATAACTGGCCCAGAGTTTTTAGCTTTAAATATATCTGGGCTCAGCCCATCTCAGGAGGTTCTTTCCCTTGTTTTTCCTAAAGGAACGTGACTCTAGACCCTTTTTGGGATCTTGGAGAAGCATGTGACTTCTGCTCTCCCAAAGGGAGGGAAGGGAGGCCAGGCAGTTGGCTGGCTGGCTCCAGTCCCTCTCCTGTCCCCAAAGCTCCTTATGAGAACAGTCCTCCAAGATGCCAGCACTGAGCGCAGAGAACAAGAACTCACAGGGGCGACCAGAAGGAAGAGCATTGATAGGGAGAAAAACTAAGGCTTTAAGAAGCAAAACATATTGTAAGTCATTACATCAAGTGGTATGTTTAAGAAATGTGCATTCATTGTATATAGATTTCATTTTTTAAAAAATGACTTGAACAAATATTGAACTCTAGTTAATGATATGCATCCTAAAGTATTTAGAAAGAAATGTGCTGATTCTTCAATTTAGTTGAAATGCACCAAAAATTTTTTTAAAAAGGATAAATTGATGAATGAGTAGAGGGATGGATGGATGAACAGATATGTGATAAAACAAGAAGAGGAAATTCTAGTTATAGAATCCAGGTGGCGGGTATTTGGGTGTTTGCTAAAATTCTGTGAACTTTTCCTGCATACTATTTGAAAAGTTTTATAATAAAATATGGGAGGGGGGGAGTATTATAAAGCTACTAGACTGAAAGCAGGGAAGAAAAAACCCACAATAAAAAAATATACAAGTAGATGCTTGAAATACTTATAAATATTTAAAATGTTGTTGTAGCTAAATATTAATATGAAGAAATATAAAACTAAGCCTATATATTGTTTGCAACAGATTTTCTTTTTCTTTTTGGACTTGATCATACATACATTTGGGGAAAGAATGTTTCAGGCAGAGGGCAAAGCAAGTGACAGGCCCTGCTTGTGCTTAGGACATTCACTGGAGTGCGGAGAAGGGAGAGCAGTAAGAGCTGAAGACAGAAGGGACATTGGAGGGCAAGGTCATGTAGAGTCTCAAGGCCACGATAAGGTCTGATTTTGAGTTTCACGTGCCTCGGGGTGACATGATCTGACTTTAGAAGGACCACTCTGGTTGCTGTAGGGGATGGACTGTGAGGGGACAAGGGTCAAGCAGAGAGACCAGGCAGGAGCCCTCATACCAGGGCGAGGGGTGGGATGACAAGTCTTAGGTCAGGGTGGCAGCACGGAAGAGGTGAAACTGATTGGGTTCTGGATCTCTACCGAAGGTGGACTCAACCGATTTATTGGTGGGCTGGTCATAAGGTGAGAGGAAAGGAATCGAGGTTGATTCCAGATTCTAGGTTCAAGGGACTGGAAAAGTGGAAGGTAGATATACATTTCCCAAGATGCAATAACTGGGAAGGGACAGGATTTTGGGGGGCGGTAGTGGGGGTAGGATGATCAAAGTTTGGTGCGGATGTTTTACATGTGAGGTGCTTATTAGAGCCGCTGGGAATGTCAGTGGTTATTAGCCTGGGAGTTTTGGGACAGGAATAATCAGCATGCAGATGACCTTTAAAGTCATGGAAGTAAATAATGTAAAATATAGGTCACAGAGGGAACAAGGCCAAGAGTGAGCCCCAGGCACTCCCAAGTGTAGAGGCCAAGAAGACGGGTAGGGGTGGGGGACCAGCAAAGGCACCTGAGTATCTGTGGTCAGTGGGATTCGAGAGAGTGATGGACTGTTTCAAATTCTGGTTCACCTCTAGCGTCTCTTCTCTCTTCTTACCATCTTTGTTACTGCTCTAGAACCAACTGTCCTAACGTGGCAGTTTCATTCTACTCCGAAACCATAATAGCCCCAGTGTGGGGAGGTGTTCCAACACTTCAATCTGACATCCTGGATCGTCCACAGTCTGGCTCCCTGTCCCTCTCCTCCCGGGTTGCGCCCTCCCCGCCCTTCCTCAGCACCATGTTCGCCTCAGCACAGCCAGGCTCCCCACGCCCTCCAGACTCCCTCCCTCTTTCTCAGTCTGGACCTCAGCATGCCATTTCTTCTGTCTCTCCAAATTCCCAGCTTTCATTCTCCGCTCATGGCCCATCTTCTAGAGCCCTGGTTGGCAAACTGTGGCTCGCAAGCCACATGCGGCTCTTTGGCCCCTTGAGTGTGGCTCTTCCACAAAATACCATGTGAGGGCGCTACCTCGATAAGGAATGTACCTACCTATATAGTTTAAGTTAAAAAAAAATTGGCTCCCAAAAGAAATTTCAATCGTTGTACTGTTGATATTTGGCTCAGTTGACTAATGAGTTTGCTGACCACTGTTCTAGAAGATCACTTTTTTGACCAACGTCACCAACCTGTTCCTCCAACAAATTCCTACAGTACTGACAGGTAGTGCCAAACAATGTAGCATTCACTGCCTCTGTTTTTCTTCCCTAGTCCCCAAAGGGACAGTTTCCCAAGCTTTGGAAACATGAGCCTTTCCTGCCTCCTCTACAACCCCTCAATGTGGTCTCACTGATCTTTAACATCTTAATTGAGGAGGGAGCCTATTAATACTCTAGCATATTAATATATATTTATAATATCCCTGGGGAACCTGAGAGAATTAATATATGGTTATGATCTTAAGCATGGACTCTGGGATTAGAGGTTAGGATCTCACTCTTATTCTGTGACCCAGGTCAAGTCATTTAACCTTCCCAAGCTCCAGTTTTCGAATCTGCCAAATGGTGACAAACACGCCTAAGTCAAGGTTGTTTTAGGAATGAAACAAGATGCATTTCTTATAAAGGGCTTAGCACAGTTTTGGCACATTATAAGCAGTCAGTGGTGACTGACTTTTATTATGAATACTGTTCCTACAATTGCTCTTCCCAACAGGGGAGGTGCAGGCACCACAGAGGTGGGCTGGAGTTGGCGCTGCTGATTATGCACTTGGACACGGAAGTGAAAGGACTCGTGGGCTCCCAAGCTGCTTCTTGTTGGCCTCTCCCAATGGTGTGGGCTGTTCTGGGGGCAGCGCCCACACCTCCACTCCAGGGGACCTATGTCTTAGGTGGGGAGATGTCGTGAAGTATGGGCAGCACGCAGAGGCAGGCAGCAGAGCTTTGAGGATTGTACTTATAAGTTTCAAACCAGGGCTCTAATATAAGTGTAACTAAGGCCAAGGGGCAGAATGCTTGCAAATGTAACTATCCTTGAGAATCCTGACCCTGTGGTCACTGCTTACAGTTGCTCACAAGAGGAGGGCACCGGCTCAGCTGGAAGAGGACAGAGAGAAATGGAATGTTTCTCAGAGGAATTTGTATTATTTGAGGCAGAGAGAACAGGTTATCTTTTTTCATTTCCTTTCTATAAATGCCTGAGGTTGTTGAGTGGTATGTAATTGTTACTCAGGAATACCTGGGTGTGACCGAGATACAGGAGAGTCAGACTGGGGCAGAGCCATGTCAAAGCAGATGAGATCTAGCTTTCTGCCCAGAACGGCCCTTGAAGTTGTCACAGAGAGTCCCTGCCTGGCCACGCCCCTGGCAGTGACTCCTCTGGGGCTAGAACCTTAGGTGACTGCATCTCTCTCAAGCCCCCCTTAGCACCATCCCGTGAGCAGGGCTGTGAGACCTGGCCCCCAGTGCAAGCCCCCCAAAATAGAAGGTGAGTGGCTCCTTGAGTTTGAAAACACTCAGTCCTGTGATTCTAAAGTGAATTGTTTCTACTTGTGGTAACCTAGCAACAGCCAGGGCTTTCCTGCCTGGGTTTAGATAACAGCTTGTCTTGAAAGCCCGTAAGGCTGGAAGCCACACCAGGAAGTGTGGTGGCATGTCCCTGGAACCAGAGTGATACCCGGGGAGGTGGCCCATGGGTCAGCATGCTACCAGGGAGACAGCACCATGAATGACCTTCTGTTACTTGGCTCATCTTGCCTCCCAGGCACTGGAGAAGGCTCGCACCGTCCGTGCCCAAACCCACTGCTGTCGTGGCACCTGCCAGATTGCCTTTCCAGGACTTACATGGACTCGAGCTCCATCCGGCCTGTTAACCTCCCCCCAGGGAAGCACAAAGGCTCAGCCCGGATGTGGAGCAAGCTTAGACCTTCCGTGCAGAGGCCCCTGCACTCAGCCTGAACCCCAGCTCCATTTAGGAGGCTGCTCTGTGCTCAGGGCAGAGAAGGAATAAAAAATGACCATGTGCCCCCAGGTCAGGCTCTACTATCAGACAAGCAGTTTTGTGCACAGGTCTTGGGCCCACCTTGCCTGGGTTGGAATCCAAACTTGATCCCTCACTGGTTATATGGTCTTGGAGAAGTTTCTGACCCTTTTTTGTCTCCATTTCTTAGCTCAAAAATGGGGTTGCAAAGGGTGCCTGGAGCAAGTTCCTTGAACTTTCTTATCCAGTTTCCTCATTTACGAAGTGGAGATGACTGTGACATTTCATAGGCAGTTGGGAAGGTGAACCACGTAAAGCAGGGGTCTCAAACTCGCGGCCCACCGAACAATTTTGAGCAGCCTGCAGACTAATCCACGAAGTTCAAAATATTTTGGATAAAATTAAGTAAGCCTAGGGGCCTACTTGTATTTTTCATTTCTCTAGCATCCTAGCTAGATATTAGCTTAGTTAACAGCAGTTGTGATGCGAACTACAGTTTCTGATCGTTTTGTGACACTGAAAAGTGTTGCATAACAGTTGCCTTTTGTAGACCTAGTAGTGCGGCCCTCCGAACGGCTGTGATCTTGCTCTGCGGCCCACATGCTGAGTTGAGTTTGAGACCCCTGACGTAAAGGGATCAGGACTGTGCCTGGCAAGTAGAAAGCGTTGGGCAGGCGCCGGACAGCTCAGACACTGGAATCATCCTCTTCAATGAGGGCAGAGCCCAGGGAAGCAAACTTGTGACTACCGACCTCATCTGCCTGCTGCCTCCAAGTGCTGGCTTTCTGTACCCTGCCTCGCTGGAGTGTCTGTACACAGAGCCTGCAAGGAAATTAGAGGCAGAATTCAGAAACGGAAATCAAGCCTCCAGACAGCTAGACAGCTAAGCCTGGGCTTAGCCCCCGGTCCCCCGGGCGGCTCCCTCTGGGGACTGAATCCTGTCAGCAGTCGGGTGCAGCTCCAGCGCACCCACCCACTTGTGGGTAGAGAGATGCACGTGTCCAGACGTGGGGAGTGCTTGCGGGGTTCCTCTGGAATGGCACGAGTGTCTTGTGAGCTAGGGCTGCCCTAGCCCTGGGCCTTGACTGTGGGTCAGTCCCTCTGTTCCCTCTTCCGACCCCATGATAATAGAAAGCTGACTTTTTTTTCCATGTGGTGGTTGTCGCTCTCTGTGAATGTGGAGACCTAAGCACTGCAAAGCTTATCTATACAATGGACTTCCTGCTGATGTTGGATCTGCCCTGTTCCCTGTTGGGTAATAAATTTATGTCACCTGAGCACGCAGATCTGCTGACGTCCATGATGCTGGTGGCCTTGGCAGACTCCAGCTCCCCCCGCCTGGGTGGGAATCTGCAGACATAAACCCTGGATGACATGAACTGAGCATCCTGGTTAGGGACAGAGAGCCAGAACTGTGTGGGCGGTGAGAGTGTAGAGAGGTCATTCATCTGTCAGCTGTGTGCCAGGCCCTGTGCTGGGCTCCAGCATACAGAAGACACGTGTGCTGACCTGGGAATCGGGTGCAGATAATTATAACGTGAAGAGCTTACTTCTGGGTAGCACTAAGGACAGAGCCGATGGGAAGAACATACAATGTAATTTAGGGCTCAAGGAGAAAGACCTTGGAGTTGAGTTTTAATGAGAAGTTTTCTTTCCTGGAGGTATTCCTCAGCGGTGATAGCCCAGCTGAGCCTGGGAAAGGGGGGCAGCTCCTTGAGGTTCAGTTATCAGAACCTTTGCATCCATGGTGTTCACACCATACCAAACATCTAGAGCAGGGGTAGTCAACCTTTTTATACCTACCGCCCACTTTTGTATCTCCGTTAGTAATAAATTTTCTAACTGCCCACCGGTTCCACAGTAATGGTGATTTATAAAGTAGGGAAGTAACTTTATTTTATCAAATTTATAAAGCAGAGTTACATACAACAAGTTAAAGCATATAATAATAATTACTTATCAAGTACTTTATGTTGGCTTTTTGCTAAGTTTAGCAGAATAAATCTTTATAAAACAACTTACTATAGTTAAATCTATCTTTTTATTTATACTTGGGTAGCTCCGCTACCGCCCACCATGAAAGCTGGAACGCCCACTAGTGGGCGGTAGGGACCAGGTTGACTATCCCTGATAGAGGGTCTATTGTGGGCACACTAGGGATGCCCTCTCTGTCCTGTTCCTCTGCCAGGCGTGTAGCAGCCATGGTATTTGGCCTCTTGTCAGAACTCCGAGTTCCCATGTTAATCATAACAAGCGTGTTCCAAGAGGAACTGGTCAGGCCCCTGCCAACACGCCTTCTCTCCTGTCTTGATAACATCTGCACCAAATTTTCTCTCTTTATATAATTAGGCCCACTGGTATTTACTTTGACTTTAGATTATGGTATGAGTGGCGTCTCTGAAATTTCAGGCCTGAAGTATATGCTGGGGCCGGGGATGGTGGGAAAGTGAGCTTTCAGCCATGGGATTTCAGATCTAGTGGGGAGGGTGGGGTCAGAAACAGTGTGCCGGCTACTGTTTGCCCAGAAAACACACAGCCGCCCCCCAGCGGGTGGGAGGGGGTGTCCTGCCTTGTCCTGGGAGCAGTACTGGGTCAGGCCTTCTGGACAGAGGATGCAGGAGGGCTCTCCTCCTTCTCTTCCTGCCCCTCGTCACCCCACATCCTCCCACTCTCTCCCCATCTCTGGCCCTGGAGTGACAGAACTCAGCAAATGGGAAAAGATGCACTAACTGCAATGAAATGCAGTGAATTCAAAGTTAACCCCAAAGCCAACCTCACAAGCATTGGGGTTTGGAGTCTTGCTTTGAAATGCCTGTCATGGTCTGGCTATGTGTGGGCTGGCGGAGCTGTTTGGGGTGTGAGATAAGAAGTGGAGCTGGGCCTGGGGGAGTTGGTTCTGTCCAGTCAGCTCCCACCAGGAGGGAAGCCAAGGGATTTGCATAGGAGTGAGCTGTATCTCAGCAGTGACTTCATTTCCCCCGATGGGTTTCCACAAACTCTGTGGAAGGTTCCAACGTGTAAGCCGCACTGATTGTGGTGTGGGAGCTTTGATATGCTTGTTTGTGCTTTTTCCTTTGGGACTCTGGAGGCCCCAGATGAGTGATAACTGGATGATGGAATATTTGCTAGAGGAAGGGGAATGCATTTTTGTGAGATAAGGCTTAAGCCCAGGCAGGAGGGAAGTTTCCAGATGCCTCTGCTGTGCTGCGCAGCGAGGAGTGGGTGCAGCTCTCCTCTGTCTTGCCTTGCTGGGGTATCCTTAGTTACTCGGACACCTTCTCCCCCTCCCATGAACTCTTACTTGCAAAGCTGCCTTAGGGGCTGCCTGGGAGCAGGGCAGCTGTGTAGGGGTGTCTCTGTTCCCTCTGCCAGAAAACTCCCTTCTCTACTGTTTTGTTTTATTTTTAAACAGTAATGGTGTTCCTGATAAGATTTGCTTTGAATAAAGGACTTTTGCTGCATATAACTAGCTAGGTCATCATGAGTCTTCCTTTCTCTCCAAAATGACTGTAGCTTCTTGGGGAAGTCTTGTTCAACATCACAGTTTCCATTAAGACCCAGCATGGGACTTGCACAGAATCCTATTTGTCACCTCTGCCCACCATGGCCCCAGTGCCTTCAGGACCAAGGCCATTCTCTTAGGCCTGTTATTTAAGACCTTTAGCACCTGCTCCAGTGAAACTCTCATCTCTTTTTCTCCTTTTCCTTCCTCCCCCCAAAGTATCCTTCCCTCCATCCACCTGAAATGTTCTTTCTTCTTTTTATTCCTGGCAAACCAGAACCAGTACAGCATGGTGGGCCCTGGAGTGAGACCACCTGGGTTTGAATCCTGGCTCTGCCCATTTAAATCTGTGATACCTTAGGCCAAATACTTAGCTGCCTTGGCACTCAGTTCTTCTGTCTGTGAAATGGGGGTAATAATAGCTCCTCTTTGATTTGTTGTGAGAACTGAGCAAAAACACGTAAAGCGTTTAAACCAGTGTCTGGCACATAGTAAGTGCACAACAAATAAGTAAGGCTGTGGTGGTGGTGGTGGTGGTGGTGGTGGTGGTGAGATGATGATGGAGGAGGAGGAAGAGGAGACGGAGGAGATGATGATAGTAGTGGTGATAATTATTTTTAAAGCCTTTGTGAAGTCTTTTGCAATTTACCAAGCAGGATTAGCGTTTCCCTTTCTGAGCTCCAAATAGAACTAACTAATGGGGTCCTAGTTATTTATTTCACAAGTCTGAATTTACCTACTGTATTTCCCCAGGTATGATGTACCCTTTCTCGAAAAATGTGGGGTCTGAGAACTGGGTGCGTCTTATACAGTGGTTGGAGAGTTTTTACTTGCATCTCCTGCTTTTTTTTTGAACGGATGAGGAGTTGTATGAATTTTATAATGAATAAAACTTGAGTTCAATAACTTGATGTAATACATTTTTTTTTTTTAATTTCAGGCCCCCAAATTAAAGTGTGTCTTATACATGGGAAAATACGGTAGACTAAGAGTTCCTATGACTAGGTCTCAGCAATAAGTATAACAACATCTATACTAGTGCCTGTCAAACTAAATTCCATATACTTTTTTCTCATATATTTATTTTACTAAGGTATAATTCACTCTTTTAAAGCATGCATTCAATGGTTTGAGTATAGTCACAAATATGTGCAGCTACCACCACTATCTGATTCTAGAACATTTTATCACATTAAAAAGAAACCTTGTAGCCTGACCAGGTGGTGGTGCAGTGGATAGAGCGTCGGACTGGGACACGGAGGACCCAGCTTCGGAACTCTGAGGTTGCCGGCTTGAGCACGAGTTCAATAGCTTGAGCATGGGATGATAGACATGACCCATGGTCACTGGCTTGAGCCCAAAGGTCGCTGGCTTGAGCAAGGTCACTCGCTTTGCTAGAGCCCCAGGTCAAGGCACATATGAAAAAGCAATCAATGAACAACTAAGATGCTGCAATGAAGAATTGATGCTTCTCATCTCTCTTCCTTCCTGTGTGTCTGTTCCTATCTCTCTCTCTCTCTCTGTCTCTGTCATAAAAAAAAGAAAAGAAAGAAAGAAAGAAAGAAGAAAGAGAGAAAGAGAGAAAGAAAGAGAGAAAGGAAGGAAGGAAGGAAGGAAGGGAAGGAAGGAAGGAAGGAAGGAAGGAAGGAAGGAAGGAAAGAAGGAAGGAAAGAAAGAAGGAAAGAAGGAAAGAAAGAAAGAAGAAAGAAAGAAAGAAAGGAAAGAAAGGAAAGAAAGGAAAGAAAGGAAAGAAAGGAAAGAAAGGAAAGAAAGAAAGAAAGAAAGAAGAAAGAAAGAAACCCTGTACTCATCAGCAGCCGCTTCCCAATCTCCCCCGGTCCCATTCCCTTGCAACATTTCTGTCTCTATTGCTTTGCCTGTTTTGGACATTTCATTTAGATGAAATCATATGGTATGTGTCCTTTAGTGTCTGTTTTTTTTCACTTAACATAATATTTTCAAGGTTCAACATATATCAGCACTTCATTCCTTTTTATAGCTGAACAGTATTCTATTGTGAGGATATACCACATTTTGTTTTTTCATCAATTTATGAACACTTAAGTTGTTTTGGCTATGAACATTCATGTACAAGTTTTTGTGCAGATATGTTTTTATTTCTCTTCAGTATATACCTAGAAGTAGAGTTGTTGGGTCAATAGCTACTCTATGTTGAACATTTTGAGGAATAGCCAACTGTTTCAGAGCACCTGCACCCTTTTATGTTCCCACCAGCAGTGTATGAGGGTTCTACTTTCTCCACATCCTCATCAACACTTGTTTTTGTCTGTTTAGTGCAATGGTAGTCAACCTGGTCCCTACCGCCCACTAGTGGGCATTCCAGCTTTCATGGTGGGTGGTAGCAGAGCAACCAAAGTATAAATAAAAAGATAGATTTAACTATAGTAAGTTGTTTTATAAATATTTATTCTGCAAAACCTAGTGAAAATCCGACATAAAGTACTTGGTAAGTAATTATTATATGCTTTAACTTGCTGTAACTTTGCTTTATAAATTTGATAAAGTTACTTCCCTACTTTATAAATCACCATTACTGTGGAACCGGTGGGCAGTTAGAAAATTTTACTACTAACAGAGATACAAAAGTGGGCTGTAGGTATAAAAAGGTTGACTACCCCTGGTCTAGTGAGTATAAAGGGATATCTCATTGTGACTTTGATTTGCATTTCCTTGATGACTAATGGTGTTGAGCATCTTTTCTTGTACTTTTTGGCCATTTATATATCTTCCTTAAAAGAAAGAAATGTCTATTCAGCCCTGGCTAGATAGCTCGGTTGGTTTGAGCGTCATTCTAATACACAGAGCTTGTGGGTTCAATCCCCAGTCCGGGCACATACAGGAACAGATCAATGTTTCTGTCTCTCTCCCTCTCTCCCTTTCTCTTTGTCTAAAGTCAATCAATAAATAAAATTTTTAAAAAAGAAATGTCTTTTCTGATCATCTTCCCATTCTTTTTTTTTTTTTTTTTTTTCCTTTTTCATTTTTCTGAAGCTGGAAACAGGGAGAGACAGTCAGACAGACTCCCGCATGCGCCCGACCGGGATCCACCCGGCACGCCCACCATGGGGCGACGCTCTGCCCATCCTGGGCATCGCCATGTTGCGACCAGAGCCACTCTAGCGCCTGAGGCAGAGGCCACAGAGCCATCCCCAGCGCCCGGGCCATCTTTGCTCCAATGGAGCCTTGGCTGCGGAAGGGGAAGAGAGAGACAGAGAGGAAAGCACGGCGGAGGGGTGGAGAAGCAAATGGGTGCTTCTCCTGTGTGCCCTGGCCGGGAATCGAACCCGGGTCCTTCGCACGCTAGGCCGACGCTCTACTGCTGAGCCAACCGGCCAAGGCATCTTCCCATTCTTTAATTGGGTTATTTGTCTTTTTATTATTGAGTTGTAGAATTTTATAATATATAATTACTTCTCAGATGTATGATTTGCAGATATTTTTTCCCACCAGTGGGTTGTCTTTTCACTTTCTAGGTAGTAACCTTTAAAGCACAAAAGTTTTTAATTTGATGAAGTGCAATTCACCTCTTTCTTCTTTTGTTGCCTGTACTTTTGGTATCATAGCTAAGAAATCATTGCCTAATCAAAGTCACAAAGATGCACCATAAGCTTTTTAAAAGGAATCTTATTTTTAATAACCCTACAAGAAAAGAGTAGCAGACCCATTTCACAGATGAGGAAACTAAGAGGTCAAATGCCAGAGCTGGGATGTAAACCCAGTTCAGTCTGACTCTGAACCTCATGAATATCTAACTGTGCCTCCCCCAAGCCCCTTTGCCTCTACAGCCCTCATAGGACGTGTCACTGTGCCTGGTGCATAGTAGGCCCACAAGTAATGGACATTGGATGGATGAATGGCAGGTCCTAACAGATGCTTGGTTTGCACTTGCTGGTTGATTTGGGTGGACGGGGGTTTGCTGCTGACTAGGGGTTTGTGTCTACAGTGCTAGAGGTCACTGAGTGTCTCTCTCCTCTCTCACCTCTGCAGTGTCTCATCGTGGGGGGAGGACCATGTGGTTTGCGCACTGCCATTGAACTTGCCTACCTGGGGGCCAAAGTGGTTGTGGTGGAGAAGAGGGACACCTTCTCCCGGAACAACGTCCTACACCTCTGGCCTTTCACCATCCATGACCTGCGGGGCCTGGGAGCCAAGAAGTTCTATGGGAAGTTTTGTGCTGGCTCTATCGATCACATCAGTGAGTGGAGCCAATGGTGGCACCCGTGGTGGGAGGGGGGGAATGACCTTGGGAAACATCTCTCCACATTGAGGAGTCCCCAGAATGTTCCACTGTGAAAGTCCCTGGGGGCTCCACATATCCAACTGGCAGCTATGTAGTGAAGGGTCTGCTCGGTGCCCTGTGCCAGACCCTGCACTATGCCTCACTAGACTGTAAGCACCATGAAGTCAAGGACTGCGGCATGTCCTGTTTACCAAGTATCTCCAGAGCATAAAGGAGTGCTTGACACAATAGCTGCTCAATAAACTTCTGCTGAGTGAATGAATAAAATATGAGAAACTGAAGCAGAGGTAAATAACAGCCTGTACTCTTAGCGATCTCACTGAAGATTGGTCAATATAAAATGTGCTTTCATGGAGGAGACAGGCCCTGGCCAGATGGCTCAGTTGGTTGGAGCATTGTCTTGAAGTGCAGAGTTTATCGGTTCAATTCCTGGTCAGGGTACATACAGGAACAGATGTTCCTCTCTCTCTCTCCTCCTTCCTCTCTCACTAAAATCAATCCATATATATATATATATATATATATATATATATATATATATATATATTAAAAAAAATAGAGTAGTTAGACCTGCTCGAAGAGTTCAGAAGAGGGAGCTATGTGAAACCACTCAATGGGCCCGGTTGTCAAGGGCTTCTTGGGCAAAAGAGTATTGGTGGTTCTGGGGAAGCAAGGGCAGCTTTCAGAACAGAGGAATGACACAACTCACAGGTCCCATACCGAGTTTCCTTGAGCTTTAAAAAGAGAGAAGGCGTCATGATGAAGGTTCTTTCAGAAAAGGAAGGGAAGTAGAGGCCATGGGCTTCAGGGCCTAGGCCATCCCTGAATGCTTGGGTAGGGCACGGTGAGAACCGGGGTTCTTCTGCGCAGATGTTACTACAGCCCGGGGCTCGTGAGGCAATATGTGTGCAGACGGGCTCTGGGAGGGTAGCCTGCCTCCTCCCATAAAGGAAGGAGGTCTTTAGCCATTTTATATTTAGCAACTGTGACTCATGGAAGTTAGGGAGGTTAACTCTATGGAGAGAGTTCAAGGGTTTGAACAGATTTGGGTCCAAAATCTGTCTGGTCCATTTTTCTGTGTGACTTGGGTCAAATTCCTTCCCTTCTTCAAGCCCCAGTGTGGTCTCCCATAAATATGCTAATGCCAGCCTACCGGGATTGCTGAGAGGATTGAATAAGGTCAGGTTTGTGCTGTGCTATCACTGTATCTGGTGCTTAGTAGGTGCTCAGAAAATGCTTACCATCTAATGATGTACAGTGAGCAGGAAGTAGCCAGGTTCCCCGAGCTTCAGAATTCAGAATTCGGAACGCAGGTGGGAAGAGAATCCTGAGAACTCTGTTTTAATGACGACAAGAACTGATGAATATGAGATTCAAGTGGGAAAGACAAACAGAATTATCAGCTACATAGCATGTAATTTAGCCTGACACAGGAGAATTTATTCCCACTCTGAGGTGAGACAATTCCATGAGTCCATCGGAAAGTGATTTGGATTTGCCCAATTTAGAACAACAACAATGAGCACCACTTTCTCAGCAGATCCTCTTGAGAGGCAGAGCTGGGCACCGGGAGGCCCCGGGAGGGCCCCGGGGCTGTTGGGCTGCCTTCTAGGCCAGGAGCCTCTCTCCTCCCAACCATTGACGGGGCTCCCAGTGAACTCCTAGGTCGTGGAAACAGCCCAGCGTGCAGAAACACTGGCAGGATTGTGGAGCCGAGATTCAAACACTGAGAGTGATCACGGTCAAGGGTAGCCCTAGTACCTGTGAGAAGGGAGGCAGGGAGAAGTTACTGATCACCTACTATGTGCTGGAAACATACAGACTAGGAACCCTGACACCACGAGGAGAGGCCAAGCTGCCTCCAGTGCCTGCTTCCAGGCAGGAGATGGATTGGATTGTGTAAGTCCCAGCTGATTGGCTTTTTACCAGACTGATCGTGGTCTCCTGCCCTAGCTGCGTCCTGGACCTCAGTGTTGCTCAGCAGTTCTCAACTTGTCCTGTGTCAGCATCTTCCTCCAGTTCCCACTGTGGCTGTTCCAAACCTCCACCACAGCCTCCTCATTCTTAGCAGATGTCTTCCCGCCTATGCTCTGGGGGAGAGAAGCCACTGGCAGGCACTCCCGTTCCAGCCCCCTTTCCCGCCTCCCCATCCAAGTCCCCATTGCTTCCTTTCCACCCCATGTCAGAGGCAGAGCTGACCACCTCCTCCACAACTCTAGTCCCTCCTGGATTCCTGCTCTCCTTTCTACCTGCCCCATCACTTAGTCTTCCTGTTTCTTACTTCTCACTGGCCCTTCAGTTCTGTTATAGCCCATTACTTTTCTCCAAATTATTTATTCTAGAAGGAAGAGATGTGGACCTTGTCTATGCTTTCCGTTCACGCCTCCTTCCACTGCAGTCTGATTTATCTCCTACCAGTGAGCTCAAAGGATTTACACCAAGGTCTCTACAAACTCCCCAACTCCCAAGTGCCCTGGCCTCCTTCACATTCCTTAATTTCTTCGTGGGATGTGGCACGATTGATCCTTCTTCTCTTGGCTTTCAGGACGGAAGCTCAGGCCTGTTCTGCTACTCCTCTGCTCCCCCACCACTGTGCCCTGCCCTATGCTGGTCACCCGTGTTTCCTTCCTTGGAGGGGGTGCTCTATATCTCCTGGACCTAGCATGGTGCCTGGCACATTGTAGACATCCAGTAAATGTTAAATGAACAAAGCCCATGAAATACAGAGGGACTCACAGAAAGTTTGAAACTGCATTCCACAGAAATATACTTGGAGGCAACCCTACTTGTGCTGAATGGTAGGGAAGGAAAAAGAGAAATGAGGTGCCACATATTTGGGGAGTTTTAGAGACTGGGTAGGAGGTCAGGAACTATGATCCCAGCTTTGTGGAGAGAATTTATCCTCAGCCCCGTACAGTGAATAGCTGTGAGCTTAGGCATAGGTCGCCACAGAATGAGCCAGTTAATGGCTGACTTTACTGTGGTCTTTTACTCTCCCCACCCCTCTTTCTCTCTGTCTCTCTGTTTACTCTTCTTTTCATCTTTATCTCATCAAACCCACAGCCCAACCCAGGAAAGAGGCAGGAAAGAGAGAGCCTCCATCATTATAACATTATCTAATAGCTAGAGCACAGGCCTAGAATCAGAGCTGGGTCTACATTCTAGTTTTGCTACTATGTGACCTTGAGCAAGTCACTTAGCCCAATTAGTCCTCAATTTCTTATTTATTTTTCAATTTCTCATATATAAAATGAGTATAATTATCTCAAAGGACCACTGTAAGGGATAAATGAGAAAACCCTGTAAGTTTAAATGAGAAGACACAGAGCCCCTGCCACATACTTCGTGCCCACTAACAATCATTTTTCATATAGTGCGTGCTTAGACCGCATTGAGCAGTGATTATATGGTATGCTGCGTACAGGAGGCACCCAGGCATTGTTACTCACAGCTCGCCTTTCTTCCCCTTCCTTTCTCACAGGTATTCGTCAGTTACAGCTCATCCTATTCAAGGTGGCCCTGATACTGGGAGTTGAAATCCATGTGAATGTGGAGTTTGTGAAGGTTCTGGAGCCTCCTGAAGATCAAGAAAATCAGAGTACAGTATAACTTTCCTCTCCTGGCTAGAAATCAGATGCTGAAAAATGGAAAATACCTCTGCAGCTCTCAGAGGATGTTTCTGTGACAGTTTTTCTTATTGGGAGCTGTTTGGTATAATTTCATCAATGGAAATTTTACCTTTTTTGACCATTGCTGTCACTATAGGTTTGTTCTTCAGCTCCCAGGGGAGCTGAAGATTTTATTAAGCCATTAAACCTGTGATTTGATTACCCTGCCACTAGGAGGTGGTGCTTTGACCCATGAAGTCAAATCAGGAAGTAAGAAGACAGATTTGATTGTCTGATAAAGTTCCTTCATTTGTTCTTCAAGCTGTTTGTGTGCACACACAGATATGTGGCTATACTTATTGTACCTGTATGATATTTTTAAAAATCTAGTAAAGTGAAGTTTCTAGGGCAAATGTAAAATAAATGTTCAAAATATATATTATTTGGTATATAATATTTTTAAGCTTTATTGGAATATAATTTAAAAGCATAGAATTCACCCATTATAGTAATATCTTACTTAGTCATTTGTCTCCCTCCCTTCCTTATTAATATGTTTATGTAAGTTCTGATTTTGTCTATATACTGTGGTCAGAGAGTTTCTTCATGATGCCTCTGCATCTTATTATCAAAATCTACTGCCTGGGCAAGGCTTTCAGTGTCGAGCCAAACAGTGTCAGAGATCTTATAGTTTTACACACAGGCCATGACTCTGATTTCTCCTGTCTGAGCCAAGGATATTGAGAACTTAGGGGAGGTATTAGTTGGCTTTTGTAGCTGGGTGTCCGTTAAACTTTCAGAGACCATGGGCTCTTATTCCCAGACCTCCAGTGGATGTGAGATTCTAATTATGAGTAACCATCAAGGTTTCATCTGAAAGTGGTTTCTTAAGAGACTGTGCTGCACAGTGGAACATTTTGAGCATAAAGAATAGGAGTTCATGCCTGACCTGTGGTGGCGCAGTGGATAAAGCGTCGACCTGGAAATGCTGAGGTCGCCGGTTCAAAACCCTGGGCTTGCCTGGTCAAGGCACATATGGGAGTTGATGCTTCCAGCTCCTCCTCTTTCCTCTCTGTCTCTCTCTCTCCCCCTCTCTCTCCTCTCTAAAAATGAATAAATAAAAAAGTAAACTTTAAAAAAAAAAAAAAGAATAGGAGTTCAAACTGCTTTCATTACACCCTGCACATCCCTTTGGGTCTGTTAAGCAATGGGATGGCGCTGAGGAATGTGGGGAAAATGAAGAGAACATGGTAGAATCTGTTGAGAAGAATAAGGTGCAAATATGAGACAAGTTTGAGAATCACTTGAGGGTCGACTCCCAGCCTTATAGAAACCAATAAAACCAGGCATGGTGTTAGCGCACTGGTTTACTTTGTCTAGGACTAAACTAAAGCTAAAGCCAGAGGACTCCAGATTCCGGTGTGAACCTGTACGGCTCTGGGTCTTTCCTCTGGAGGGTCTGTGTGGGCTACCTATACCTGATGGCATTGTCCATTTCTCACAGCTAACACAGAGGAGGTGTAATCACCTCTCTTTCCACTCTTCTCTGTGCCAACTCACCTTATTTTTTCTGTCCTGGTAGAAATCGGCTGGCGGGCAGGATTTCTCCCTGCAGACCACTCTCTGTCGGAGTTTGAGTTTGATGTCATCATCGGTGCCGATGGCCGCAGGAACACGCTGGAGGGTGAAGACTCTGCTTCTTGGGGCTGAAGATGGGGAGGCAGGAGTGGGAGGGGATGTATCTGGATGGGGGTAGAGAAAGGGGGCAATCTGACAGGTGCCAAAGCTGGAGGGACTCTTGATAGGAGGGCAGACCACATTGTCATGCTTGAGGCGAGCGTTTAGAAAGCAGCCATTTAATTGTCTCCAAACCTTGGTGTTTCCAACTGTACCATGTGGAAGAGAGAGCCCTGTTAGAGCACGGTTATGAGGACTGGGAAAGGATTCCAATGGAAAAATGTTTTATGAAGGTAACGTGCCATGGAAATTTAGAGGAAAAATATCAATATATATTTATTGAACGCCTGCCAACGTTCAAGCCATGGTGCTAAGCACTTTCATACTTCCTCTTAGATCAGCATTTTTATACTACTAATGGTATCAGTTTACTGTCAAGTATAATAATCCAGAAGGAGGCACCCATCTCTTTCATAACTTACGCACATTCCCTGCTGGGCAGTAAGATGAGTTTTGCCCAGACTGTCAAGGTGTGGAACTGCTTCTCTGAGTTCTCAGTGTGGAAGCACAGCACGTTTTCTTTGGCTATGTCATAATCTAATAAAGTTGAGAGAGGAGTCGCATTGCCAGGAAGTGCCTTCAGTCACCTGCAGCCCAGTCCCAAGGCGAATCGGTGCACAAAGTGCACTAACTTGCACTAAGCACACTAACTTGAGACCATGGGTTGGGGTTAAAGTAGTTCCATGTGGCATCCCTTTGACCAGGAGCAGGCCTGCTTTTCCAGCTCGCCCTGCTCAAAGGCTGCAGACTGCAGACGTCTGACTGACAAGGCACCTTCTCTGAGGTTGAACACACTCCCTGAAATAGGGCTGATTTGGGGGAATTCAGGGGGTGAGGTTGGCTGGCTGAGGCCTCTCCCACCTGCTGTGCAAACAGTGCTTTCTCTCTCTTCCCCTCCGCACTTACCCTCCCCACACCCCTTGTGAACAATAACCAACATCCAACAAATTTTTAAGCTGAAATGTGGATGTTGTGCTGTTTAGAGTTTATGGGGCATTTTGAAGGTTTGAGGAAACTGTAGGTCTGAATATTTGAAAATTCAGGACCCATGCTCAGCTTGAGACTAGTTTGGCATTTCATGGACACGAAGGGCAGGGTGGGAAGGAGGAGAGCCATTGGAGCAACTTGGGACCAAGAAAGTAACTACAGTGGGGTTTCTCAGTGGGCACTATCGACATTTCGGGGCAGCTACTGCTGTGTTGTGGGTGCTGTCCCCAAGGCATTGTGGAATGCTTAGCAATATCGCTGGCCTCTACCCAGCTGACACCATTAGTACCCCCAGTTGTGGCAAACAGAAATGTCTCAACACTTTGCCAAATGCCCCATGGGGGGCAAAAACACTCCCAGTTAAGAAACGCTGGACTAGATAATGCCATTGCTGACCATTTTGACAAATGAAGAACAACTTGAAGGAGTATGTATAAGGAGGAAACCCAAAGGGATTTTTGACAAAAAAAAGTCTAGGAATCAACCCGAGACTTGATTACATGGTGAGGGAATGAGAGGAATTCCCAGGGGGGCTGAAGACAGAGGTTACGTCCAGTGAGGCTGCTAGCCTAGGGAGTCCCTGAGTTAAAGTAAACAGCAGTGCCCAAGGCAGAGGGCAGTTTGGGACTATAGGCATAGGCAGATGCTAAAAGGAAGGGAATTAGAAAGTGGTCTGTGGAGATGTGACCACCTGCTGTGACTTCCTGTATAACCACCTGTGAGAATGTGGTTTCTAAAAAGGAATATATACAGGGGGTCCTCGGGTTATGACACAGTTCTGTTCCTATGACAGTGACATAACCCGAATTTTGGTGTAAGTCAAAACATACCCTAGCTTACCAATTCTAACACAGTTGTAAAATCATAATCTAGAACATAAAAACAGAACTAAGCTACAAAAAAGAAGGAAAAGGACATAAATATATTGTACTGTACACTGTACTGTAGTAACAAAAAAAAATGACTCACGTCTCAATTTTTTAAAGTTTTTATGGGAGTGAGTGTAGTAAACTCAGAATGTCCTATGTCAAAATGTCGAATGTTGAGGAGCCCCTGTATTTGGTCTTCATCTCTTCCTTGCCCAGAGCTCCCAAAACCCTCGGGATTTCCTGAGTGATAACAGTGGGAGCATCTTCTGTTATAATATTTGGTTTCTTGTCCTCAATTCCTGAAATACCTTCAGAGCCAGAAAGGTGAAATAGGCACCTCTTTATTCATAACAGGCCCGTTTCAATTATACCTGAGTTTATGTTAATGAGGTGACTTTTGGAAATCGCCTAAAGATGGGGAGGAGGCTGGTTGCCAGGGGAGCCAGCCACACGGTTCGGTTCCAGGGTTGGAACTTTCAGTCCCACCCCCTGACCTGCTGGGAGGGGTAAGGGGATGGGGATTGAGTCAGTCGTAGTGGCCAGTGATTTATTTACTCAAGCACACCTAAGTGATGCAGCCTTCAACTCCCATCTTTAACAGGCTGAGCCTGCGATTACCTGTTGGAGATCACTTGAGCCTTTCGTTTATCAAACACTAACCAGGATAACGGGTCTTGTAGATTCTTAGAAAGGGCCCCGGCGATGCCTGGCTTCCTCGGGTGCAGCCCTGGGCCCTGCTGCCTGCCCCTCTTCTTCTGGAATTCTGTTTTTACTGACTTATGGGCATCTGAGAGCAGCTTTCTCAGTAATCTTTTTCAGTTTTCACACCAAATCCAGAAGAAAGACCCATTTCTCCCCGTTTCCTCGTGCAGGGTTCAGGAGGAAAGAATTCCGTGGGAAGTTGGCTATTGCAATCACCGCCAACTTCATAAACAGAAACAGCACAGCGGAGGCCAAGGTGGAGGAGATCAGTGGCGTGGCTTTCATCTTCAACCAGAAATTCTTCCAGGACCTGAAAGAAGACACGGGTAAGGCTGCCACCTTTCTCCAAACCGGGCCGTTGTCCCTTCCAAAAGTGCCCCGAGGAGCCGCTGACTTTCCCTGCTCTGGGGACAGGGATATTCACTCGGATCAAGTGGAAGCAGGGACTTCTCCTTAAAATTATAATGGGCAGGATTCCTTCCAGGACAAGAGGAATTCTTGAGGGAAAGTTCTAGATGTCGTACGTAAATATAGATGCACATTTCTTTACTCAGGAAACATTTACTGACTGCCCATTATGTGCTGGTACTGAGTATCATGAGATTTAAAGTCGAGGCTGACATGGCACCCACTCGAAGTGGCTCCCTGTCCAGGAAGGAACGCCCACATTAACTGCCCTAGTGCAGGCTGGTCAGGCTGGGCCGGAGATCAGGGTGGGACTCAGGGGGCACTCTGAGTGGGGAGCCAGGAACCGATGGGTGCCCCCTGAAGAAGCCGGCATGCTTTTGTCCACTGTGCCATATGCTCTTCTTCCTTAGGATGTCCAGGGAGGCCCCGGGAGCCTGACACTCACTCAGGGGCATCAGTTGTCCTCAAGGCATGGGCCTTGAGGAAAGTATTCATTTATCTACTTGATACATATATATTGAATGCTCACTCGGTGCCAGATGCTGTTCAAGGGTGTGAGGCAGGGCAGTGAGCCAAGCCAACAAAACCCCACTGTCAGAGCTTATATTCTATAGAGGGAGGCTGGCCGTCAATCAATAACTAGCATGTCAGGTTGTGTGTAAGGATGGTGGGGAAAATAATGCAGGGTGAGGGGAAAGTGAGGGATGAAACACCTGCTCCCAAATAAGTAAAATTCCAGATTTTTTCCTTTCTTTATTTTTATTTTTTATTTTTTATTTTTATTTTTCCGAAGCAGGGAGGCAGTCAGACTCCCGCATGCACCCGACCGGGATCCACCCGGCATGCCCACCAGGGGACGATGCTCTGTTGCAACCAGAGCCATTCTAGCGCCTGAGGCAGAGGCCATGGAGCCATCCTCAGCATCCCGGCCCACTTTGCTCCAATGGAGCCTTGGCTGCGGGAGGGGAAGAGAGAGACAGAGAGGAAGGAGAGGGGGAGGGGTGGAGAAGCAGATGGGTGCTTCTCCTGTGTACCCTGGCTGGGAATCGAACCCAGGACTTCTGCATGCCAGGCCGATGCTCTACCACTGAGCCAACCGGCCAGGGCCCAGATTTTTTCTTTTTTAACTGAATTTGAAAATATATAAACTTCTTGAAAAGACAGTGTCACAACAATGTTAAATCTTTATACTAGAAATAAATCATCCACACCCAGCACCACCGAGCCCAGGGCAATCCTCATTTTCATGTTCTTCTTTTCAGTAATGTTCCACCTGCATCCCTACCTTTTACATGGATCTAGCTCTCATCATCATGCCCCTATTTTCCATTATTCTGCTTTTCTCATTCAGCATCACATTTTGAATATTGTCCCCATGGTCAGTTTTAGCAGAACAGCTCTTTAAGTGGGTGTATTGTCACTGCTTAAGCATTTAAACCATGGGGTGGCAAGCTGGTTGGCCACATGCTTTTGTAGTGCCCTGGAGCAGAGAAACATTATAATATCTTTTAAATGGCTTAAAGAAGAATCAAAACAATATTTTGTGACAAATTGAAAGTTATACAAAATTTAGGTTTCTTATTTTATTTTTTTAAGTGAGAGGTGGGGAGGCAGAGAGACAGATTCCACATGGCCCCGACCCGATCCACTTAAGAAGCCCCTGACCAGGGGATGCTCTGACCACTGGGGCCGCTGCTCTGTTGCTCAGCTATTTTAGTGCCTGAGGTGAGGCCATGGAGCCATGCTTAGTGTCTGGGGCCAACCTCTCAAACCATATGAGCCATGGATGCGGGAGGAGAAGAGAGAGAGAGAGAGAGAGAGACAGAGAGAGAGAGAGAAGGGGGGAGAGGTGGAGAAGCAGATGGTTGCTTTTCTTGTGAGCTCTGACTGGGAATTGAACTTGGGACTTCCACACACTGGGCCGACGCTCTACCGCTGGGCCAATTGGCCAGGGCGAAATTCCAGTTTTAATGTCTAAAAATGAAGGTCTGTGGGAAGGCAGCTATGCCAATCTGTTTATGTTGTTGCTTGTGGCTGCTCCACTGTGAGTGGCCGCAGCTGAGATCCAAGGGCTCATGGAACCCAAAATATTTACTGTCTGGCCTTTTACAGTGAAAGTGTATGGACTTCTGATTTACTTTCCAGTTATTGACTGTTACAGCTCAAACTGCTTCTGTTGGATTATTGCATTAAGATGATTTTCTAGAAATGGGGTTTGTTATTGCACCAGACTCTGCCTCTTACTGACCAGTGATGTGTGCCCATTGCGTAACCCTCTGACATCCAGCACGACTGTCTTATTTTATTTTATTTTTTTAAAAATATTTCCTTCCAGCATATTATGTCCCTTTGAATGATTTAAGAATTCTCCAACCCTCCCTTCCCCTCAAAAACCAAGAAAATAAGTACTTAAATAAACCACCGAATATAAATTATGACAGGATCCTGAGTGTGTTTTCCCAAATGTTTAAATGAGCTTCCTTTCCACTCTGCTGTGGTTGTCACCTTTGGCCATTGTTTCACAACACTGCCCCTCATACGGTGATGGTGACGAGGATGAGTTTCCTCTGATTCTCTGGGGGGCCGTTTGCACTGAAGGCTGCTTCCTATCTACTAGTAATAAAGCAGTTCCTATGGTAACCCAGCACGCCTCTGTGCTGGCTGCTGCTAAGTTGCCCTGCATCTATCTGTTCCATTCTCTCCCTTGGAAGAATCAAAGCTGGTGCCAATCAAACTTCAGCCTGAATCAGAATCGCCTGCAGGGTTTGTGAAAGTAGGGGCTGCTGGCCCTGCCCCCAGAGCCTCTAGTTCAGCAGGCCTGGTTTGCTCCCTGATCGTTTACATTTCTAACAAGTTCTCAGATCATGCTGATGCTTCTGACTGGGGTCCACACTTTGAGCTCAAATGCAGAAACCTAGTCCTTTTTTAAATTTTATTGATTTTGGGAGGGGAGGAAAGAGAGAGAGAGAGAGAGAGAGAGAGAGAGAGGAGAAGCAGGAAGCATCAACTTGTAGTAATTGCTTTCTGTATGTACCTTGACCGGGCAAGCCTAGGGATTTGAACCAGTGACCTCAGTGTTCTAGGTTGATGCTCTATCCAGTGCGCCACCACAGGTCATGCAGAAACCTATAGTCTTTTTTCAGACAGACTCTCGCATACGCCCGACCGGGATCCACCCGGCACGCCCACCAGGGGCGAGGTTCTGCCCACCAGGGGGCGATGCTCTGCCCCTCTAGGGCATCTCTCTGCCGTGACCAGAGCCACTCTAGCGCCTGGGGCAGAGGCCAAGGAGCCATCCCCAGCACCCGGGCCATCTCTGCTCCAATGGAGCCTTGGCTGCGGGAGGGGAAGAGAGAGACAGAGAGGAAGGGGTGGGGGGTGGAGAAGCAAATGGGCGCCTCTCCCATGTGCCCTGGCCGGGAATCGAACCCGGGTCCCCCGCACGCCAGGCCGACGCTCCACCACTGAGCCAACCGGCCAGGGCCCAGAAACCTAGTCTTTTAAAGTGTTTTTTTTTTCCAATTGTTGGAGAGTGGAAAAGATACAATACAACCCAACTCTTTGACCTGAGTTGTTCCTCCCAGGGTTTTCACACACAACCAGCAGGGGCTGCTGGCTGTGTAGAAACACCACTTAGCTGTGTTCACTTGGACCAGTTCTGGCACTTGACGTTATCTTATCCAGCCCGGCCTGTCTCAGAAACATATCGAACATGAATACCCTGCAGGTGAATAAAGCAGCAGGGCAGAGCTCCTGGCACTGGGCAGTGGGGAAGCAGTACTGAGTGCACGAATGCTTCTCTTTTCAGGGATTGATCTCGAGAACATTGTTTACTACAAGGACTGCACCCACTATTTTGTCATGACCGCCAAGAAGCAGAGCCTGCTTGACAAAGGCGTCATCATTAATGTACGTATCTCTTGGCTGTTATGTCCCGTCTTTCCCTTTGTGACCTGGGCTGGCAGCATCAACAAGTGCAGGAACAGACATCCTGCCAGAAACTGAGCAAGGGGGGAAAGAGGAAGGGACCTCCACCCACCACCGTCCTGCTTGGTGTTGCATGAACATTTGATGAACGAGCCCACACCAATGTGTGTGCAGAGGCGTTTCTGCAGAGAACTTGGGTGGGGGTGGGCGGCTGAGTCCCTCGCCCTGGTGTTAGTCCCTCGCCCCTTGTTCCTGAGAGATCACTTGAGTCTGTCTTCCCCATATTTCATTCAGCCCTGCTTTCTTTCCTGAGAGGTCACAGTCATTCGGAAGCCGATGGGGGCTTCTTGTCTTAATGGGACACAGATGCTTTAACTTGTCAGTTTCATCCTGTATTCCCATTGTCATGGTATGGGGGAAAGCTCTGGGAGTCAGAGACTTGAGTTGAATCTTCACTCTGCCACCTATTAACTGAGGTCTTGTCTAAGCTGCTTAACCTTTCTGAAACTCACTCTTCTCATCTGCAGAGTAGGAATAATAGTTTCTGTCTGAACGGGTTGCTTGGAAGAGTGCCTTTAAAAATGTATACGGAGCACCTAGCACCGTGCCTAGCAAGTAGTGGATGGTAGAGTCCCTCCATAACTCCTCTGCCTGTGTTGAACACCTGTCTTTTGTCCAGCTGGTTTTGTGGCCTCTGCTTCCTGCCTCTGCGTTTTCCTGCTGAAACAGAGAGCAGGGTTGGTGGAAAGTGTCTGTGGTCAGGTGTCCAACCTTTCCAGAGCCCCTGTTCCCTCCGCCGCTGCTGTAGCCTCCAGATAAGGATCATGCAGTCTGGGGTCAGCCTGCTCCCTGGGGTCAGCCTAGAGCTCAAGCCGCGTGGTGACCATTCATCGCTGCTTGTCAGAGAAGAATGCGCCTATGTTCTCGCCAGCCCGTGCTGGCAGCGGCCAGATGGCGTTAGTAACCCAGCCCTCCCCTGGGTCTCCTCCGTACCGAGAGCCTGAGTTGCTGGGTGGGAAGTGTGAATGAGGGAGGAGGTTTGGAAGAGGCTGACTGAACACCACCCGCAGCTGCATGAGCAGTGGGCTCCACAGCTGGTGCTCCACTGCTGACCTGGCCTCAGGAAGGCAAGTCCACGTCTCCTTCCTCCCTCTGCTCTGCAGGCGTTTCTCCAAAAGTTGTGACCTCTGTCGGGATGCCTGTGTCAGATAGTGGAGGAGTGTTATTTCAGGACCAGGGGTGCAGGTGCGGTGGGCACCTTTGCAGGCTGGGGAGGCTTTGGTCAGCCACCCCTGGGACATGAGGCAAAGTGTGACTTGGCTTTCCTCTTTCGCGGGCTAAGCACTCCAGCCATGCTAAGTTTCAGGTCATCCCAGGGCAATTGTCCAGGCCACACGTGTTGATTATGGAGACTCAATTCCTTGGCACTTGTCAAAGCCCCTCCATCTCCCATCTCAGGCTCTCCACTGTGACACAGGTGGGCAAGAACGACCACTCTGAGCCCACATTTTGTAACTATGGAAGAGCTGGGAGCAGATCCCAAAGGGATCTGTCCTCATTGGGGCTCTTTCTTCTCCCCCAGGGACTCTGGGAGCATCTTCTGAGCTGGTGCTAAGGGGCCTGTTGGTATAAGACCAAATTATTATCTAGAAATTGGAGGCCATAGGCTAGACATGGGGGAATTGAACAACCATTTGTTCAGGAGTTCTGGCCCAAGTCTCCAAGTGCCCAGCTAAGCTTTATAGTATTTGCATAAGCCAGGAGCCAAACCATCTATCCTGAGCCACTTGAATTAACATTCATCTCCTCCTCCTGAAGGAATGGCAAGCCCTCTCGGCTTTCCTCTCCCTATCTGGGTCAGCATCTTCCTAGAGATACAAGGTACTGAGAACATGTTTATGGAATGACTGATTGACCTGCTTCCCCATCTAGTCCTTCTGATCTCTGGGCTTCTTTCTATGGCTACTGAAGGGAGAGCAAAGTTTCTCCTCAAGAAACCGTACCTCTAGGTTGCCAGCTGTGTCCACCTTGCTTTCCCTACAAGGAGGGTGGCCCACCCCCTGGGACCCTGCCTCTGCTGGTTCACACACATGCAGGCTCGGATCCCGGGAGGAGCTCCCATCATGGCTTACTCCTGCCGTAATGGGAGCTCGGTTGCCGTGTGTGTGAGGTGGATGCACATCACAGCTGGTCTCCGAGGCTGAGTCCACCCTCACAAGAAGCGGCGAACAGGCACTGCCTGACCTTCGCTTCTGGCCTACAGCCTCTTTCCAGCTCTGCACTTGGGGTGACCATTCTTCCTGTTGTATTACCTACCTTTGCTTGTTTTGGCTGCTTTGCTCACCACCCTACCTGTCTGTCTAGCACCCAGACTCTCTTTAGTACCCCAGGCCTGTGGAAAATGAGGCCCAGATTCATTCCCCTGCCTTTACCTGAATTTGGAGCTACTTGGCCAGGCCTGCCCACTTTACTGAGAGCCTCATTCCCACCTTCCTCTTTCTCATTTTTGTTTTCAACCCTTCCCTATGGTTCTGCTCTGCCATCCACCCACTCGCCTGGGACCTCCTGCCCTGCAAGGCCCTGTGGCTCCTCCCAGCAGCCCCAGGCCAGGTGGACTGTCATCCCAGTGCAGCCTGGGGGCTGTCCCTTTGCCAGGTCCCCGCACTCCCACTTGGGCATCAGCACCAGACATTGTGTTGTGTCCACATTCACCTATCACCCAGTTCACCGCGGGTACTTGCAGCATGTGTGAAGAGGGGGCTTTTTGAGACTCGTGTGTTCATTTTTCCCTATCTCATCTCCACACCTCCGAGGGAAGGGCGTGATCATGTTAGTGTAGGAATAGTTTGAAAAAGGAAATCAAATAACAGGAGCTCCAGCCTGAATGCCATGATCTGACAAAGGGCTCTTAGGCCAGTGCTGATGCAATGTGGGTTACATGGTTTGGGTGTGGAAATATTAGAATTCCCGGAACAAAGTATTTGAACTCGTGGCTATGGGGAAAATTGACCCAGTAGGTCACTTTGTAGATGAAGCTATGCCTTTACCTGAATTTGGAGCTACTTGGCCAGGCTTGCCCACTTTACTGAGAGCCTCAGTAAATTTACCTTTGTAAATGCTCTTGCTGGTGCCTAGGGTGGGTCCAGGCTGCACTTTGCGGTATGCTGTGTTTTGTGTCATCATTATTGAGGACAGGAATTCCTATTCATTGAGTACTTCCCAAGTGCCAGGTGTCAGGCTGGGGATTTTGTATAGTCTCATTTGGTCCTCACACGGTTCTGTGAACTAAATTTTGTTTTTCTCATTTACCATGTAAGCCAATGGAAAGTCAGAAGGTTTTAACAACTTGCCCAAATTTATGCAGTCAGTCAATAGCAGAGGTGGGATTTGACCTGTTGCTCTTAATAACCCCAAGGCCTGTGTTAGTCTTATACATACTAATCCCTGTCACCTCCACCCCAACCACAGATGTGCACCTTCTGTGTCATCTTTTAGGAAACATGGCCTTTTAGTTTCTTTAGCTACACAATGAGCAGATCTGACTCTCAGAGACAGGCGTCCTGCAGTCCCTGCCCGTGTCCCTCCGAGATGGGTGTCCTGGTCCTCTAGGCTCAGGTGTTTGAGGCCCTGGTGGGAAGCATAGCAGCGAATACTGTGAGAGCCCAGCAGGGCCCCGAGGAGCCTCAGCCTGTCGAGAAAAGGGGTAACTGAGTTTGGAGAGAAAGTCTGAGTTATGTTAAACATCCATTTCTTTTCAGTTCTTGTTTGACCACTAAACACAGCATATCTGGACCATATTAGCTTAGCTTAGTTTAGTTCATTATAAAATCACTCTTTCACTCACTCTTTTCCCTTTTAATTTTACTGGTTGTATAAATCAGCCATAGCAAACAGGCTTCTGTATTTGCTGCCAGACCATTATTAGGTACACTGTTCATTACAACACAGTGTTCTCTGTTGAAATCCCTACATGAGACAACTCTTTTAGAGCTTTGTGCCAGGAAAAAAAGACTGCCTTCCCTAAGGAATTCTATGCTTCCTTCTCTCTGATAAGGAGAGCCCTGTGACATATCACATTTCCCTTTCGCCTTGGATGCCAGGAAGCTCAGAGCCAGCTTTGATGCTTAATCACAATGATTAATCCCCACAGCTGGCTGATTTGGTTCCTCTTGCTTCCCCTTGGCCCTGGTTTTCTTCTGCGCCTGGATAAGCGTCACTGTACAGACCCTGTTCCCACTCCTTGTGTGAGGAGGTGGGTGTGAGTCCTGCCCTCTGGTGGGGCAGGTGGCTGCACTGTGCTCCTGCGCTTCCCCCCAGGACTACATCGACACCGAGATGCTGCTGTGTGCGGAGAACGTGAACCAGGACAACCTGCTCTCCTACGCCCGTGAAGCTGCAGACTTCGCCACTAATTACCAGCTGCCGTCTTTAGACTTTGCCATGAACCATTACGGGCAGCCCGACGTGGCCATGTTTGACTTCACCTCCATGTACGCCTCAGAGAACGCGGCCCTGGTGCGCGAGCGTCAGTCACACCAGCTGCTCGTGGCCCTGGTGGGCGACAGCTTGCTAGAGGTACTGCCTACTTTTGGAGCCCCTCAGTCAGTGGTGGGTTTCAGCCGGTTTGCACTGGTTCAGCAGAACCGATACCTAATTTTTTGTTGAGTTTGGTGAACCAGTTGTTAAAATGGCGCTTGTAATCAGAATTCTCTCTAAGGTAGGCGCCTGGGTAGCCGCCCATGTGAAAATCACAAATTACATTCCTTAATCTTTTTTAACATTCATCTCTGCACAACAGTGTATTCTAAGTGCTGTAGTAATGTTAATTCTGTCTGTAGGTGAAAAAAATAATTAACAACTATGTTTGTAATATTTATTCATTTCATAAACCTCATTATACCTTTGATGAAATACTACATTTTAATTCCCTCACGTTTCTTACTTCAGTAAACAAACATGACATAAAGAGAAAAAGTGCCAAACAACCAGGGGGTGACAAGCTGTCATTGGCAGTATCTTAAATAACAGTTTTATTGGTTTTTGTCAGGTATTGTTTAATATTTTTCATTAATATTTTAAAACCCTTTCTTATAACGTTATCTAGTTTTGTATACCTCTTTTATTGTCCTTATTAAGTATTAAATGCATGAAATAATAAACTGCCTTTCGGTATATCACTTTTTATACTTAAAACGGTGATTAGGGCACAGAATTGGTCGTTAAATTATTTGAATCCCACCACGGCCCTCAGTCCTGCCTAAAGACAGGCCCCTGCAGGTATGTTGGGCTGGAGGCACCTGCTGTTGCACAGCCAGGGAAGGGCAGGCCCCAGCCCACCAGCGGGACCCTGCCAAGCCCACCCCGGCTTCAAAGCCGACCCCTCCCCTAAACTCAGAGGAGCCAGTTTGTCTGTGTCAGCCAGAGAGCGCTTTCTTCCACCTGGAGTTCTCCTGGGCTGATCTCTTAGCTGAAGTACAAACTTAGGGCCCTGGTCTGGACTTCACAGCCATCCTTCTCAGAGCACGTGGACCGCTGGGCGTGGCCAGGATTCCTTTCTCGTGTGGGTGGAGCTTTGTGGCCTTTCAACATTGAGGTAATGGAGGATGCAGGAAAGGCACGTGGACCCCAAGTCCAGTTTCTGTCCCTGGCTTGCCTGCTCAAAATTCTTCCCCCACATGGGCAAATGCTAGGATCCTTAGGTTAAATAAAGGCTTCCAGAAGGGATACATTTTCATCTTTAATATAAGCATGGACCAAACTGTGTTTATGTATTTATCCCAAGTTAAGCATCAAATTCCAAACGATGCTTTGGGTGGGCATGGGACAGTTTAGTTAGAAGCGAGCTTGGTGAATCAGCCCTTGCTCACCGTGGTGTGTGGACTGTAAGCTCAGGTCCTTGGTGAAGCACTCAGCCCCTCAGCCCCACAGCCCACACCCCACTTCTCCACTTTGTCTCTTGGAGTCCATGATCTCTGCTGCACCCAAACCACACAGACTTCTCCCATCAGGCCCCGCCACTGTCCAGCCACCAAGACGTTGCCCACTATCTTACTCCCGCTACTCCTGAATAAATTACAATCAGAATTCTATCCATTCTTTAAAATCAGCATAAATGTAACTCTTTTATGAAACGTTCCCTCTTTTCCTCCCCCAGGGTGGGAGTTTTTCTCTGCCTTTTTTGAGCCCCCAAGCAGTTTTGCTGCTGCTGTGCCATGGGCCCCTCTACATACGGCTGGTGCTGCAGATGTTTGTGTTTGTGGTGAATCTTAGCAGCTGCCCCACACCTCTCTGTCCCCCCGTGCTTTGCATGGGCCTGGAGCCAGAGCGTGCAGGATAGAATGCAATAGCAGGCTGGAGTCATTAGAATCCCCTCGAGTTTTGCATGTTTTCTTTTACAGCCCTTTTGGCCCATGGGCACAGGCTGTGCCCGCGGCTTCCTGGCCGCCTTCGACACGGCCTGGATGGTGAAGAGCTGGGACCAGGGCACGCCTCCCTTGGAGCTGCTGGCTGAAAGGTGAGTGCAGGCAGCCGAGCTCCCAGCTGAGGCAGGAAAGGCAGCGTGGAGGCTGTTAGGTGGCACCCGGATGATGCCTCTGTCCCCTCTCATCTGCCTTCCCACACGTGGCTTGCTTTGATCATCAGGGTCCCCAGTGAAACTTTCTCCATCATGACTTTCTTTGGGGGCCAGGACCTTAGGTCCTGGATGCCAGGGAGAACTTTTCATGCAAGTGGCCCTGTAATTGGGGTTCCAGCCCTGCTCACTCGCCCAGGAGCCGGAGGAGGTTCAGGGGAAGCTTCCATTAGAATGCTGAGTGCCTCACCCTTTTGGGGGCTGGATTCTCTGACCTCCCCTCCCCCGGACCTCTTCTGCTGCTGAGATCCTGGGCTTCCTCCCAGACCCCTGCTGTTGTCTACGTGGCTGTGACAGCTGGTGGACTGAAAGGAGTCAAGACTAGTGGGTGGGGACAGCCCTTTGCTGGTCTTGGGTACGGAGGGACAGGCCACAGGAGACCGCGTGGCTAAGTGGTGGTTATAACAAAACCATAGGTCACTGTGCTGCCAGCTCTGCCTGGTGGAGGTGGCTAGCACCCCCTCCTGGACTCCTTTCTGCCTGCTCTCCACCCCTTTGAAGCTCCCCCACTCTGCAGATCTTAAGAACCAGGAGGGCCAAGCATTGCAGGGAAGATTTATACAAACACAGCTAAGAAGCCCTTGAGGGCAGGAGCAGGGGCATGGGGGTGGGGACAAAGGCCTCAGGCTTCAAAAGCAATCCTTGACCCCATGCTCTGCCTCCCTCTAGAGAAAGTCTTTATCGGCTGTTACCTCAAACGACCCCAGAGAACATCAACAAGAACTTTGAGCAGTACACGTTGGATCCAGGGACACGGTATCCGAACCTCAACTCCCACTGTGTCCGGCCCAATCAAGTAAGTCCTTCCCGGGGCTTCACCTGGGTGACCCTGCACTATGCGGTGGGAAGGAGAGGTCACCTCAAATCTTGGCACATCCCTGGGGCTAAGGCCACCAGTACCTCCTGGCCCAAAAGTGGGATCAGTTCATCTCTCTAGGAAAGTCACAAGAGTAACTTCGAATCAGCATCTCTCTACCCTACAGGCAAGATGTAAGTAGATGTCTATTCATACACATGTACATATATAAGTTCTGTCCGTTTTTGGAATAAAACAAAATACAAATTTTTCTTACCGTCAATAAACTTTATTAAATAATATAATTGCCATTATTATTAATGATTTCTTGCCAGCGTGAGGGCAATTTATATATCCCATTTTTGAAAAATGTTTTATCTTTTGATGCGAAAAATTGAACCAGTGCTTGTTTGAGATTTTCTTCATTTTTGAATTTTTTGCCCTTCAAAAAATTTTGTAAGGACAAAAACAAGTGATAGTCGGAGGGTGCTAAGTCCAGGGAATATGGTGGATGCGACAGACATGCTTCTGTAGCATTTCTTCCTTGTTGAAATTCGTAAAAATTACAGTGGCATAAATGAACTTGATCAGTAGCCATGGGTACACTATCGCTTCACACATAAGACTAACGTGAATCAACTTTGTTTTAGTTAATTTGCTACGTCAGTATGTATACATTAAGTGATAAAAATAGAGAGGCACACATGCGCCAAATAAACATGTGCTTACGTGTCGAAACTTGTGATAGAAACGGACAGAACTTTCCGGTAGACCTTATATTTACATATGTGTACTTGCCAGCATGCATTTGCTGCTAAATATACCTCTCTCAAATAATCTACTTGACCAAATACTGAGTTCCTTTTATCACCATCCTGGAGTCTATTTTTTCTCCCCTTGATTCAGAGCCATACAATGTCTTCAGCCAATGGCACAAAGAGTGGTGTGAATTTCAAAAATCAGCCAATGATAATATACACTGCTCACAAAAATGAGGGGATCAGGGAATGTGCAGACACTCCAGTACTTTCAGCCTTTTGTATAGCGCATTTTCACCAATGAAATAAAAGTTGGTTTTGCATCTCATTTGCATAATTGAACAGCCTCTTTGACTTGTCGTTTGACTTTCTGATGTTCTTGTTTAGTAAAAAAAAATCAAATGCTTCCCTTTTTTTTAATCGCTTCATATTCATTTTGAAATATCCCCTAATCTTCGTGAGCAGTATATTTACACGTGAGTGCTTCCACATCCGGGTGGATGACTGAGCTCCGTTGCTCTGTGTCTCTGTGGCCTGGGTTCTCTCGCTGAGGGTCCAGTGGCAGAGGAAAAGGATGCTGACACTAAGTAGAGAGTAGGTCAGGCCCAGAGGCCCTGAGACTAGAATTTGAAGGAAGACTGGTGGGCAGCCGTGTGGTCTCTCTGGCTCGTAGGTGAAGCATCTGTACATCACGAAGGAGCTGCACCACTTCCCTCTCCAGAGGCTGGGCTCAGTGAGGAGATCCGTCGGCCTCTCCAGGCAGGGTAAGCAACCACCCTGGGACCTCAGGGAGGCCACTGTGCACACAGGTCCTGCAGCCAGCCTGGCTCTGCTCCAGTGACCCGTGTGACTTTGGCCAGGCTCTCTCCTCAATACTTCAGAGTCAGGACAATGACATCCCTACATCATAATCATCATAAAGCAGTTAATACGTGTTGAGTTGAGCACTCAGTACATTACAGTGAACTGTGGAATTACTTCACTGGGACTTGCTTTTCTTTTCCTTTCATTTCCAGTATGGGGGTCTTGTCTCCCCAGCTGGGTAGCACACTCTGTGTGCTCCCCTCTTTCCCTGGTCATCCAGGGCCTGGCACAGTGCTGGGCACAGGTGCTCAGGAGTGGGGGGAAGAGATGATTAAATGAGTAATCCATCAGGTTTTGCTCAGGTCACCATCCTGCTTTAAACCTCTCGGTCATCTGCCCAGATCTTGTGTTCTCCCTGCCTTTGGGCCAGCTCGGCCTTACCAGCCAGCCCTCCCTTTCCTCCAACACCACATGCCCCAGTGCCACCGCCCCCTGTAATCAACCATCCTACACAAACATGGCAGCTTTTCCTCGAGTCTTTGCCATGGCATAGCCCTGTCTTCCTGCAATGCCTTCTTCTGTCTGATAAATTACTAGACACTTTTCAAGAAGCAGCTCAAATGTGCCTCCTTTGTGACTCTCTTTGGCAAGTTCCCCGGCCCTGGTAGACTCAGAACAAACTCACTCACATGCTCCCCCAGCACCTTGCTTCTCTGACATTGCAGCTCTGTGTCACCGTCACCCGCTTCTGTGTCTGTCTGCCACACTGGATGAGATGTTGGCAGAGTCCTGTCATTTTCACCTATGTGTTTGGAGAGCATGCTTCCTGTCTCAGCATCCTGCTCTCCTGCCATGCTCATGACAGGGCCCCTGGCCTTGGTACTTGCTTTTCCTCCTGGTCCCCAGCCATGGTGGCAGTCAGAGAGACTGCCACCCCAGGAGACCCTGAGATTTCCCCAGAGCACTTCACTGTCTGTTTCCCCTTCCTGCAGAGTCAGACATTCGGCCCAGCAAGCTCTTAACCTGGTGCCAGCAGCAGACTGAGGGCTACCAGCATGTCAACGTCACCGACCTGACCACATCCTGGAGGAGTGGCCTGGCCCTGTGTGCCATCATCCACCACTTCCGGCCTGAGCTGATGTGAGTCCAGGGCCCAGGCTGGACCTGCTGAGCTCCTCACAGCCCAGGGGGACCCGCCAAGCTCCTCACAGCCCAGGGGGACCCGCCAAGCTCCTCACAGCCCAGGGGGACCCGCCAAGCTCCTTACAGCCCAGGGGGACCCGCCAAGCTCCTCACAGCCCAGGGGGACCCGCCAAGCTCCTCACAGCCCAGGGGGACCCGCCAAGCTCCTCACAGCCCAGGGGGACCCGCCAAGGGGGACCCGCCAAGCTCCTCACAGCCCAGGGGGACCCGCCAAGGGGGACCCGCCAAGCTCCTCACAGCCCAGGGGGACCCGCCAAGCTCCTCACAGCCCAGGGGGACCCGCCAAGCTCCTCACAGCCCAGGGGGACCCGCCAAGCTCCTCACAGCCCAGGGGGACCCTGGAGACGAGGGAAACCAGGGCTGTTCTGTTAGGCGCAGAACCTTCAGAACTTGGTTCAAAATTCCTCTTTGCATGTCTTTAGTTTGAGCTTTTTCTTACATTTTACCCCTTTTGCACTGATTCGTCTGCCCACAACTTGTTTGATCTGTGTTCTTAATATATGAGGAGCAAAGTGACTCAGGCTCAGTGATTATACTTGTCTGTCTCCCCCCCACACACACACACACACACAACTACCCATCACCACACTTGAAAAATGTGAGCATTTGCACCATGGAGCTCCCCCCTTAAGACAGGAATTGCAGGCAAGACCTGATGGGGGTGGGGGTGGGGAAGGTTTACAGCCAAAATGTTAGATTTGAGACCCAGATCGATTTGCTGTGTACCATTGGGCAACCGACGAGTTTGTTTCTTCATTTTATAAATTGGGAATAATGTCAGGTTCGTTAGGAAGATTGAATTATATTTGTGGAAATACCTTGTGGTGTTGAAAACACAATACACCTATTGTGGTATCAAACTCGATGTGTGCAGTGTCTCGTATCTGGAAGCAGATTCATCCGAAGGGCGGAAAGGGAGCCTACGAAAGGGTTATCAGTTGGTACCTTTAGAAAGTGAGGTTGTATTGAAAAGGGGGTGGGACTCTCACTTATTACTTTACATGTTATCAATAATTTGATTCCTTTGTTTTTTACAAGAAGCCCATGTTAGTTTTGTTAAGTGAAAGGAAAAGAACACAAGGGAACTGCTGAAAAGTCAAGTAGCTCATCCCTTTCCCAAAGTGGTATAAATCATTTCCTGATTGTTTTCAGCCCAGGCAGCAATGACATCATCGTGGCCCCAATCCGACTTGGCCCCACCCTGAGCGAGAGGGACAGTGCTGGCTCTGACAGCCTCCTGGGGAGCAGGGTCAGGATGTGATTTGGGACAAGGGCTGGGGTCACTGTTACTTCACCCCCACCCCCACCCTCACCCGGTGCTTCTGCCTCCTCTCCCTAAATGTCACCTTGTTTGATTCTCTAGCAACTTTGACTCTTTGAATGAAGACGACGCTGTGGAGAACAACCAGCTGGCATTTGATGTGGCTGAGCGTGAGTTCGGCATCCCCCCAGTGACCACGGGCAAAGAGATGGCGTCGGCCCAGGAGCCCGACAAGCTCAGCATGGTCATGTACCTCTCCAAGTTCTACGAGCTCTTCCGGGGCACCCCGCTGAGGCCTGTGGGTAAGGACCTGCTTCTGGAGCAGGCTTTGCTCTGCCCTTGAGCCATCTCTGCCCGTGTCTGGCTGCTCTTTACACTGTGGTCTTCTGCTCTAGGGCTGACCCCTGCCTTCCCTTCCACTGTGAGGACAAATAGGGTAGGCCCCACCCACCCAGACCCGTGTGTGTAAGCGGGTCCGTGTGCAGCTGCCACGTGACGCTGGGGTCTGCCCCTGACGTTGGGAGGTCTCCGATAGAGCTGCAGCAGCTCCCTGGCCAGGCCATTTCCATTTTTCATTGGAGGGGACAGAACTATTTTGGAGGGGCCCTGTAGTAATGACACCCCTGAGCCCTAGGGTAGCTGCGGAAGGATCCAAATCTCTGTCACACTTTTACTTCCTAACAGACTCTCGGGGCAAAAACTATGGAGAAAATGCTGACTTCAGTGTGGCCAAATCATCCCTCTGTCATAACTATCTCAACCTCACGTTTCCGAGGAAGAGGACGCCGCGCGTAAGTCTAGGCTTGGTTTGTTTAGTTTCTTCCTGCACGTGGACGGGGCACGGGGGTTGGAGAATGCCCTGCTCTTGGTCCGTCTCTGCTGATGAATTACACAGATAAAGCACTCCCAGAAGGCAAATAAAACGCAGTCTAGTAATGGAGTGTTTCTGGAAGTTCCCCCCACCTCCATGACTTACAAGTGGCTCCAGGAAGGTCCTGGTAGATCAGCTCTGCCTCCTGAGGGGGGGAGGAGGGGACTGTTTCTCCCTTTGTTAAGGAGATGGTTTAGATCAGCAGCACAGTGGCCGTTCAGTGTCAAGGGTGCCTGGGGATGCTGCACATACACATTCTGTTCTGTTAATTTCTTGTATTCACTCACCAAACGTTTAGAGGGCCATACTGTATGCCAACATTAAGGCTGAACTTTTGTTTTTGACGAGGAGAGAAAATATACAGAGGTGAATAGTGTATGTTCCTTGCCTTCGAAGAGCTCGAAGCCTAAGAGGTTTCCAAGGTTTCCAAACTTTCCTGACCTATGGCACCCTTAGTGTCTTTTTTTTTTTTTTTTTTTTTTTCATTTTTCTGAAGCTGGAAACAGGGAGAGACAGTCAGACAGACTCCCGCATGCGCCCCACCGGGATCCACCCGGCACGCCCACCAGGGGCGACGCTCCGCCCACCAGGGGGCGATGCTCTGCCCATCCTGGGCGTCGCCATGTTGCGACCAGAGCCACTCTAGCGCCTGAGGCAGAGGCCACAGAGCCATCCCCAGCGCCCGGGCCATCTTTGCTCCAATGGAGCCTTGGCTGCAGGAGAGGAAGAGAGAGACAGAGAGGAAGGAGAGGGGGAGGGGTGGAGAAGCAAATGGGCGCTTCTCCTGTGTGCCCTGGCCGGGAATCGAACCCGGGTCCTCCGCACGCTAGGCCGACGCTCTACCGCTGAGCCAACCGGCCAGGGCCACCCTTAGTGTCTTAATAACTTGTTTTTCACAGTATCCTTAGATTAAAAGAAATACTTAGAAGTTCCATTTCTTAAGTAGTTAAGTTCAAATAACATAGTAAAAGTATTTTGCAAGGTCTGTGACAGACTGCACTGCGGATCCCTAGAAAATCAAAAATGTCCTGCCCCTCCTCCGTGGGTTTACCGAGGTGCCACACGTGGGCGGTGGCCGTGGTGCACAGGGTGGGAGCCCTGGGCCTCCTGAGAGACTCTCTCTGACTTGCCGCGGTGTCTCTGTAGAAGGAGCAGTGCAAGTTGTCTTGCTTGTGCTCACTGTAAAAATTTTAGAAAGGAGGCCCAGGGGGCAGGCCTGGCACAAAGCCGCCTTTCCTGTCCGGCACGGGCAGCCCTGCCCTTGCTGGGCCGAAGGCTGCAGGCCTCTGCTTGTCTCAGTCTCATCAAGAGGCTGGCAGTCTCTTAAACCCTGGCCAGTCATGCCATGTCCTGCCAGTCCCTCCACCCAGGGTGGGGCTGTGGCCGTGTGGCCTCCTCTGTCTCTCTCAGCTGTGTGAGCATGGTCACTTTTTCCACTGAGGGATGTGCTCCCTGGAATGTTGCAAGCAGTTGTCGCGCTGGCTGCAGGCGCAGGAGAGGATCCTTCGCACCCCACCACGCCCTGTCTGTAGGAAGGCCTGGGAGCCACGCTGGGGCTGGGAAGGAAGGGGTGCGGGTCTGCTGGCACACTGTGCTGCTCCCAGCTGTTCTGCCCTGCTCTGTGCCCCAGGTGGCACCATGCAGAGGCTCTGTGTGAGGGCTGCGTCACCACCACGTGTCCCACAAATGAAAGCTATTTCTTGAAGACCACTAACAGTCTTGTTCCATCCCAGTCTGGCCATGTTTCCCGTGAAGCCCAAGGACCCACTCAGGGCTGTCCCGTCCCAGGCAGACCAGTGCAGCCTTCCTGGAAGCTCTCGGGCCAAGCGTTGACCGCCTTTCTCCATTCACCTGTTTCCTCCCACAGAGCCCACAGCTGGGAACAGAAGGGGGAATGGGAGAGGACTGTTTAAACCTTGCACTCACCACACCTCTGTTTACAGAGGGACCCAGTTGAAATCGCCCAGCCAGCTCTAGCTCAGATGGTGGGAACGGCCAAAAGTCAGACAGGCCAGCCAGGCCCCCGATGTCTGCTGGGGCCTCGCTGCACTCTCCGCTGGCTCTGCTGGGAAGTGCAGGCAGCCCCTGTCCTCTCCCCGGCCAGCCCTGACCGACTCTGAGCCATTTCCAGTCTCTGCTGGGGTGTGCATGTGGGCTGTTCATCTTGAAACAAGTGCAGAGCCACAGATCTGATCCCACAGCCCCATTTATTGCCCCAAATATTCCCTGCTCTTGAGATGGGTAGAGACATTACTAGGTCTTATTTGTCCCTCTTAAAACTGATTGAATGCTTCCTCTGGGTGTGATGGCAAGTTAGCAAGGCCAGTGGGTCCTGAGGTCCTGTGGTCCTCACTGAGATACCCCAGCAGATAGTCCACTGCTCAGTGCCAGTGCAGTGATTGGACCGCACGGAACACACCCCTCCCCATTCGGCCACAGCTCTTCTTGTTGCACTTGGATGCTTTGTTGGTTTGGGGAACCTATTTACTGTGCTCTTTAGTCTTTTTTAATTTTATTTTTATTTTTTTGCATTTTTCCGAAGCTGGAAACGGGGAGAGACAGTCAGACAGACTCCCACATGCGCCCGACCGGGATCCACCCAGCATGCCCACCAGGGGTGTCGCTCTGCCACGACCAGAGCCACTCCAGCACCTGGGGCAGAGGCCAAGGAGCCATCTCCAGCTCCCGGGCCATCTTTGCTCCAGTGGAGCCTCGGCTGTGGGAGGGGAAGAGAGAGAGAGAGAGGAAAGGGTGGGGGGGGGGTGGAGAAGCAAATGGGCGCTTCTCCTATGTGCCCTGGCCGGGAATCGAACCTGGGTCCCCCACATGCCAGGCCGATGCTCTACCGCTGAGCCAACCGGCCAGGGCCCTGTGCTCTTTAGTCTTAACATTTCTCACAAGCAAAGAGTACTAAGTGAGACTCAGAAGAGTACACAAACATAGAGGCTCCAGGACAGTTACGCCCGGAAGATATCCATGCGATTTGTTACACAACCCTCGATGCGCAGCTCACGTGCCCCTGTGGACTAGATGCAGGCCTGCAGCGCTGCGCTGCAAGCTCACACAGTGTCTGCACATGGGTGCATCTGTATTCAACCCTTCTCCCACTCCTCCCTGCCCCTCCCTGCCCCTCCCCCACTGCCAGAGGAGCACTGGGACATGGGGACTGAACAACCCACGTCTGTCTGTTCACAATGTGGCATCTTCATCTGAAGGGGGCTCATTGTTTCCCTGCTGAGTCAGTCACACAGATCTCTCTCCCTCCTAGTTTTCACTGTTGCTATTAAATTCTTCTCTCATCCCTAGTCCTGATAACGTTAAAATCCCAGCAAGACTGACCAACACGAGGCAAAATATGACTCTTCCTCCTCCAAGGACGTCATTTACATTTAGAGAGAATCACTTTCCCATCCATCTGCCAAGAGGGTTGTCCCTCTGGTAAGTGGTGGCTATGGGGCTGACTGATTTGCTCTGAAGACTGGATAGTCCCAGCCTGTGGAAAGATGAGTTTGAGATGATCTTTTCCCCTTAATAAGCCCTGGTTCTGTTTCTGCAGAACTGCCTGGTCAGCATCTAAAAGCCTCAGAGCAAGAATTAGTTCCTGGGGACTCTTGTCACCATGTACCACAGGTGACATCCCAACTTATGTGGTCTCAGTTCTCACTCTCCTAGACCTGCCATATGTGGGTAATACCTGCATTTATGATCATTTTCAGCCATTACACACATTATATTACGTATGTACTCAGGGGACCCGATCTTTTCTCCATTCTGAGCCCACTCCTTGGAGGACAACACAGCATAGAAGTTGTCACGAAGGTTGAAGGGAGTCAAGAGGAGCAGGTCGTGGTGCTGCCAGGCTTCGCCATTGCAGGGCCCATGAGTAGCCCCTCCAGTACCCGGTCTGCGGCTGGTCTCCCCTGTCCTCTGTACAACAGCTGGAGATTCTGAGCTGACTTACGGAATGGCAACGCCCTCTGAAGCCAGGCAGACACATATGTGTTAGATCTGCTGGAGATTCACATGTTTAAACCTCCCAGGAAGGCCTGACCTGTGGTGGCGCAGTGGATAAAGCATCGACCTGGAAATGCTGAGGTCACCAGTTCGAAACCCTGGGCTTGCCTGGTCAAGGCACATATAGGAGTTGATGCTTCCAGCTCCTCCCCCACTTATCTCTTTCTGTCTCTCCTCTCTGTCTCTCCCTCTCCTCTCTAAAAAAAAAAATGAATAAATATACCTCCCAGGAAGTCCCTTTGCTTGTCTGCAGAATGATTATAGTAACCAGCATTGCACTACGGTGAAGACACCTAAAACAAGTGCACACTGCAGGCCTGAGCACATCCTTCGGCACCTGGTAGGGGCTCTATAAATGATAGCTTGTGCCTTTTTAAAGTGCCAATTAAATAAAGATGCATATCTTCTGAAAAGATAAGTGAAACTAGTTGGATTGGACACTAGGTCTGGCACTGTGACCGTGATCAATGTAGCACTTGACAGCGTACAAAACCGTGTTCTGTGCATCTCATTTGCCCTCATGTCACCTTCTGAGGAAGGCAGGGAGTATTATCTTGTCCCAGTTTTAGAAATGGAAAACATGAATGTAGAGAGATTAAATTTCAACGTCATGTAGGTGGTGAATGTCAAAGTCAGAACAAGAACTCAGATTTTCTAATTTCTGCTAACTAGAATGAACCTGCATGATGGTGCCTAACACTTATATAGCACCTTTTAAGAAGTCTTTAACATACATGATTTTATTAATCTTTACAATAAGTTGGCCCTGGCCAGTTGGCTCAGTGGTAGAGTGTTGGCCCAGTGTGTGAATGTCCTGGGTTCTATTCCCTGTCAGGGCTCACAGGAGAAGCACCTATCTGCTTCTACACCCCTCCCCCTCTCGCTTCTCTCCCATGCCTGCTCTCTCTTTCTCTTCCCTTCCTGTAGCCAAGGCTAGATTGGAGACAGTTGGCCCCAGGTGCTGAGGATGGCTCTATGGCCTCTGCCTCAGGCACTAAGAAGAATTCGGTTGCTGAGCAACAGAGCATTGCCCCCTAGTGGACTTGCCAGGGGCACATGCGGGAGTCTGTCTCTCTCTGCCTCCCCTCCTTTCATTGAATAAAAAAAGGAAAAAAATCTTTACAACAGTTTATGAGCTTAGTAGTATACTATCTCATAGGTGGGGACACTGAAGTTAGGGAAATTAAGTCACACAGCCAGGAAGCAATTAGCATCTGAACTTGAACCCATGACTTCTTACTATTCTGCCATTGAAGGGGAATACTGTACAGCTCTTTTGCTAGTGTCACTGGCCATCTTTTTAAATCTCATGGCAGCCATCCTACTCAACCAGGTCATTGCCTGCAATAACCAGTCTTTCCTCCTATGACCCAGATCTAAACTTCTCTAGGATTAGGGTATACCAGCTAACTAAATATATATAGTTTGTTTGCTTTGGTATAAATCATATTAAGTCAGCTAGTATGGGAACATGGTTATTTTGTGTTGATCAAATAAATGACCAGATTGGAGGATATATATCTGATATTTTTTAATGGTGATATCAATTAATTTAATAAATTACTTTTGGTATGTAGAATCTTAAAAATCATTGGAAAATCATGATAAATAGTTTGGGTGAAAGAGATGGAAAAAAATAGGAAAAGAAAGTGAGTTACTGGTTTATGCTCTGTCTGACTGGGCACAATAAGTATTTTCTTTCTCTTTGCACTTCAATTCTTTTTTTTTTTTTTTTTTTTTTTACAGAGACAGAGAGAGACACACAGAGAGGGATAGAAGGGACAGACAGACAGGAACAGAGAGAGATGAGAAACATCAATCATCAGTTTTTTGTTGCGACACCTTAGTTGTTCATTGATTGCTTTCTCATATGTGCCTTGACCGTGGGCCTTCAGCAGACCGAGTAACCCTTGCTCGAGCCAATGATCTTTTGCTCAAACCAGATGAGCCCATGCTCAAGCTGGTGACCTCGGGGTCTCAAACCTGGGTCCTCTGCATCCCAGTCCGATGCTCTATCCATTGCGCCACCTCCCGGTCAGGGTGCACCCCAATTCTTTATAGAACAAAATAGAGCCCAAGGAAATGGGGGTGCTGGGGTGACTTTAGTTCCCACATAGAAATATACAGATAAGAAACAAATAGATAAATTTCTAAGTTTGCATTTTCTCCACCTTTTTGTTTTAACCTAGCTCTTAACTGCGAATGAGTGCATCCGTTGTAAACCCATAGGGAGAGTAGGGACTGGTTCGGTATGCTTGTTGCTGACTGCTCCACACAGAGCACACTTTATTCTCCATGGGTCAGGCTGACGCAAAGGCGCTTCCTTTATCCCCCCTGAAGGATTTGGGGTCTTCTCAGGTGCTGCTTCTGGACACACTTCCCGCAGCAGTGCTTTCTGTGCCCCTGTGTGGCTAACATGCTGGGTTTGGATCTAAACAGGCTCTGATTGTTGAAACGGCCACACCCAGGGCTGCTGATTGCAAAGGAGAATAAGACATGTTGCTCTTTGAGGGAAAAGCCAAGTCCTCATTTAAGGTAGAAACAAAAAATCAACAGAAAGCCCTGAGGTTAGGCACTGAGTGTTCTTGCTGGGTAGGACATCCTGTCCTTTCCCAGGCTCCAGGCTCCAGGCTCCAGGCTCCAGGCTCCGTGCTCCGGGCTCCGGGCTCCGGGCTTCAGGCTCCAGGCTCCGGGCTCCGGGCTCCGGGCTCCGGGCTCCGGGCTCCGGGCTTCGGGCTTCGGGCTCCGGGCTCCGGGCTCCAGACTCCAGACTCCAGACCCCAGTTTCCAGGACAGGGATGCATTCACAGGCTGTGGAGCTGGGGGCCCAGACAGCCTGTGCCTCTAAGACCCAGCATTGTTGCAAATAAGGTCTTCTGTTTCTCTTGGTGTTTACCCAAGCGTTGGGGTTGAAATAATTTCCATTCACATAATAATGATTTATTGGAAACAGAAGAAAATGTGGAAGGGAAGGCAGGACTCTTTGATCTGTTTCTCTCTCTCTCTCTCTTTTTGTTATCTGAGCAAGAGAAGGGTTGAATTTTTAAGCAAATATTAATGACTAAACACTGATTGATCTTGTCTTAAAATATTAAAGATCCTGATCAATATAGGGAACATGCGGAGGGATCAGGGTTGCGGGGGGTGGAAGGACTGGGGAAGCAGGTGCTTTCTGTTGGAAGCCAGTGAGTCCATAGCAGCTGGTACTAGGGATTCCACAGTGTTATTGTTGTTACTATTATATAGTATATTATCGTGCATTATAATAGTATCCAAAATTATTATTCTTGTTCCAGGACAAATGGGAGGTCAAAGAATCCTCCTGTGATTGGGCAAATTTAAGATGTATGGGGCTGATGGAGCTCTATGCCCGGGTTTGAGGGGAGAGAATGGCCAGCAGCCCTTGCCACCGCATCCAGAGTGGAACAAAGGCCGGGATTTATTCTGGGCCTGCTATGGAGGGCCCTCTGAGGGTGAGAAAGCTCCTAGCAAGAGGGATACATAGTCGGTGGGGATGACATGGTCCTCAGGGGGCTAGCCATTTGGAGCAGGCCCCAGCAGGAGACTGGTGATAGAGGGGTCTAACCTCAGTGTCAAAAACACACTTACCCTGCAGTGTACAGAGAAGGTGGCAAATCCAGCCCTCCAACCCACCCCAGCCCACAGCATCAGCACAGCCTGGACAGTTTCACTCATTGCTTTGAGAATCAAGCCTGACAATGGGTGGCCTTTGGTGATCTATGCAGAGGTAATGTCGTAGGCTTGGGGAGTGTGAGTTTTTCTTTTTCTGGATTTAAATGTCCAGATTCAGGCAGCAGAAAGTAGACTGTAAAAGGGTATTGGTAGCTGCCCTGGCTGGGTATCAGTTGGTTAGAGCATCATTCCAACATGCCAAGGATGCAGGTTTGATCAGGTCAGGGCACATAAAAGAGTCAACCAATGAATGCATAAACAGGTGTAACAACAAATTGACGTTTTTCTCTTATTCCCTTTCTCACTCAAAAAATCAATTTAAAAAATATTAAGGGTATTGGTAGGGCAACCATGTCATTTATTTTCTAAACCGGGATGCTTTTGAGAGTGAAAAGAGGCACTATAACTAATTATGCCAGGAGAAAAGGGCAATAAATCAAAACCATTCTGGACAAAGTGGGCTCTGTACTCACCATAATGTTCAGACAAAATGTGATGGTTCTTTGAAGTTAAAATATCATATACAGGAAGCTGGGACGGTGGCTGAATGGCAAGTGTAATTTGCCATCAAATCCTCAGGCAGCTGCTGCGAGTCCCAAGAATCCCGCCTGCGAGGTGAGCCACTCACTTCCTTGTAGGAGGTGTCTCCATAAGGCAGCACCCTGAGGGGCTTCAGCACGTTGTCACTGTGCTGAGCCTAAGGGCGCATTCACGTGGGGACGATCCCAGCCCTGCCACAGGAAGTTTAGTTTGTGCTTCGGGCCGCTTCCGCACAATTTGGGGATGATTCCCCCCCACACACACCTTCTCACAGAAACCAGCTCCCCGGGTGGAGTGAGGCTCCTTCTACCGCGCCCAAATAGAAGCCTGTGTAGCATTAGTCATGGTGCAGGGTACTTTATGTCCGTCTGTCTCCTGGGTGGGCGGGGCTGCGTGCCCAGTGCTGGCTCAGGGCTGTTAGCAGAACTGCAACCCTTGATGGCCCCGAGTTCATCATGCTTTCTTGGCCATTGCAGGTGGACGGCCGGACCGAAGAGAATAATGACATGAACAAACGGAGGCGGAAAGGCTTCAACAATCTGGATGAGGTCCGTGTGCACAGTGTCAGTTTAAACAGAGGCCCCGTGGCCTGACAGCCAGGGCCACAGCCCCACCCGATTGTCGCCACAGCCCCGGCCCTCCTTGCTTTCTTCTCTTGGGAACCTCTCAGTTCCGAGCTTGACTTGGTAGAAAAACAGTTGGGTCTGGTCCTCACTCCACTACTTACTACTTATGGAACTTGAGAAACAGAACCTCCCAGGGTGGGGTTCATGTCTGTAAAATACAAATGATACATTTGAAATGTAGGAAACTTGGCAGGATTTTTAAAGCTTAAATAAGATGTTCTAGAACATTCTGGGCACGCTATATGGCACCTCTGTTAATATATAATCACTGTTAATAGTGAGTAGTAAAGGGGCACCAGTGCCCCCTTTCCTCCCAGTCGTTGTTTCTACCTTTTGTGTTTTCTGCACCTGTAGTCTTTAAGGCCCAAGTCCCGGTGCCCACAAGTGCCACCTTCTGGTGGCAGGAGAAAATTACAGACTACTTTGTCAAAACCAAGCGTGAATCTCTATCCTGCTACTAAAAAATTGATCAACAGAAAAAGAGAGTATCAGTTCCACTCCCCCAGGCAGCTCTTTAAAGAGACCTGAGTTATACCCTGCATTTGAAAAGGCCATTTTAGTCCCACAAAAGCAAGCCCAGATATTGTCAGTGACTGTAGGAGACCAGCTTTATGGCTGATGTCATAATTATGATATAGAGGCACTGATACCTGAGTTATAGGTCTTAGAAAAGACATCTTATATGATTGAAGAAGTTTTATTGCTATATATTTTTATGACATTATTGCTCATGTCTGTGACTTGCTTCATGTGGAAGCCTTGCCTGGGGTCAGGACCCTGGTTTTCCCAGCTGAACTTTACACCATACAGAGCCACAGAGCCTGCCGGGGCGGGGGGGGCTGCCCACTGCTCAGCCTGTCTTGTGGGACATTGAGAGGGCAGTGCTGATAAAGAAGACCCGGAGTTCGATTCATGTCTTAAAAGGTGCAGGAACTCACTTTATCCAGTGATTTCAAATCACTCTTGTCCGAACCTTTTCTAGAACTTCTTTGATGAGCCCTTCAGGAACTGTTGCTTCCCAGTGTCTTGGCGCTGGTGGAGAAAGGAGCCGATAGGGAGATAATTGAGAGAAGGAAGCAGAGGCTGATGAAGGGGGCAGGAGATGTCCCATTTCCCGTCATAGTGTTGGCTCTGGCCTTAGGTGCTTGTCACTTGATCTGACCTCCGTCTCAGAAGCTTGGCTGGCATGCACTGTCTCAGGTAGAAGTCTCCTGTCCTCATCGGGGGCTCCATTGAGGGAGTGTCCGCGCTGCTTCCATTGTTGGCAGCACAGGATGCAGTGTGGGAAGACATCTGGTTGTGCCTGCCCCTCCTGAGGAGCCTCTGGGCTGTTTTCTGGCCCAGCTTTTTGCTTCTAAGTTAAGCAAATAATAATTTTTTCTCAATTCTTGTTCCTCAGAATGTAGGCCATGAACCGGCAGCATCAGCATTACCTGGTAGCTGGTTAACAACACAGTCTCAGGGCCCAACCCAGACCAATAGAACCCAAATCTGCTTTATTTTTCTTTCTTTAAAATTTATTTTATTAAAATTTTAAATTTCTTGTGTTAACATGGATTCAAGTGTCCCACTCAATATAACACCCTCACCGCCAGCAACATGCCCCCCATTACACCCCCTTGGCCCCCCTCCCCCTAACTCCCTCCCCTCTTCCCTCTGGGACTTGCTGTCCTGTCGTCAGTATCTCTGTGTTCTGTATATATAATTTCACTACTCCCTTCACCCTCTTTGGTCCCGCCCCCTCATCCCCCTTCCCTCTGCTCCCCGTGACCCCACCTCTGCCTCTATCCCGTTCCTCAGTCCCAAATCTGCTTTTGAAGGATTTGGTGACTCGGGTCTGGAAGTACTGTCTGCATGACCCACTGTCCTAGCCAACTCTGGCCTTGTACAAGCAGTGACCGCCCTGGTGAACCGTCCTATTGCAGTGCAGTTACATTCCCCACTTTGATGTGGGGAGTGAGCCTGTGTGTGTTTGCCCAGCACTTCAGAGCGGCTATGCATACAAGGTTTCCCACGGGGCTGCTACTTGTAGGGATCTTTAAAAAAAAAACACACATACACAAAAAAAACATTGACTGTAGCTTGCCGCTTCCCATGAGTTTTTTCTAAGTGAACACATCTTTGTTGTCCTGGGAACGTGTTTCTCTGTGGGGGACTCACTGTCTCCTCAGGACAGCGGACCGCCTGCTGACATGACGGTGTCATTCACACTTCAAGGCCTGTGGGAGCAGACCCTATGGGAAGGGGGAGCAGACATTCCCTGGACACTGGTCATTTTCCAAGTTTTATTTTTAGCAGATGAGTTGAAGAAACCTGGCCCGGTCTCCATTTTATAAAGCAGCGTAATCAAGTGAGCACAGCCAACACCTTACCAGCCATTAGTCACGTTGGTAGCATGTGCCCTGATATGAGGCAATGAGAAGAGCACTTTGCCTCCATGGCACCCTCCTCCAAGATCCGTAACCCAGGTCTAACCATGAGGAAACATCGGGGCAACCCAGATGAAGGGACTTTGTATACAGTAGTCGGCCAGTTCCCTTCAAAACTGTCTAAGTTAGAATCTATGTAAACGCAATCAATAAAAAGAATAAATAAAATAAAAAACTGACTAAGTCATAGAAGACAAAGAAAGATAGAGGAACTGTTACAGATGGGAAGGTCTGTTACAGATGTTACAATGTAGGATCCTGGATTGCACCCTGGAACCAAGAAGAGGACAAGTTGTGGGAAAACGGGTGTAATCCAAAGCAAGCCTGTAGTTAATAGTATGGGGCCAGTGTTCATTTCTTAGCTAGGATAACAGTATCCTGGTTATTCCTAATGTTAACATTACATTCCACTGGGTGATGGGAATGTAGGAACTGTCTGTACGATCTTTGTAACTTTTCTGTACATCTAAAATTATTTCGGCCCTGGCCGGTTGGCTCAGCGGTAGAGCGTTGGCCTGGCGTATGGGGGACCCAGGTTCGATTCCCGACCAGGGCACATAGGAGAAGCGCCCATTTGCTTCTCCACCCCCTTCCCCTTCTTCCTCTCTGTCTCTCTCTTCCCCTCCCGCAGCCAAGGCTCCATTGGAGCAAAGATGGCCCGGGCGCTGGGGATGGCTCCTTGGCCTCTGCCCCAGGCGCTAGAGTGGCTCTGGTTGCAGCAGGGCGACCCCCCGGAGGGGCAGCGCATCACCCCCTGGTGGGCAGAGCTTCGCCCCTGGTGGGCGTGCCGGGTTGATCCTGGTCGGGCGCATGCGGGAGTCTGTCTGGCTGTCTCTCCCCATTTCCAGCTTCAGAAAAAGAAAAAAAAAAAAGTAAAAAATAAAAAAAATAAAATTATTTCAAAATTAAAGTTGTTTTTAAAAGACAGCAACATCAGCGCAGGGTAGGTTGAAGTTGGGAGTGGGGTACAGAGGAGAAAGAAGGCAGCCCACAGCCTGGGCCTGACTGACACCTCTCTTGCTCCCTTCATCCCCCCTACTATTCACCCCTTCGAAGTCACAGATGTATTTTGAAAATAATTTTGCTCACCACCTGCATTATTATTGTTATTAATTATTATTTTTGCAACAACTCTGTGAAGTGGCTTATACAGATGAGGAAACTTCAGGGAGGTACATTCCCAAGGTCACTGGGCTGAGACGTGAGAGTCAGGATTCACACCCTAACTCTCTGGCTCCTAAGCCTGGGTATGCCCATCTTTGGGAAGACACCCCCCCCCCTGAGTGCATTGTCTCCATTTGAGCATCACCTGCCGCTTGTGCCTCACTTCCTCAGAACGTGGAGGGTCTCCTTCTGCAGAAAGTTAGTCCCTGGCCTCAGCCCCCGTGCCCTGCCCCTGATATCTGGATTCCAGGACCCAACAACCAATGCACTCATTTGGCCTTTGCAGCCCTCAGCCTTCTCCAGCCGAAGTTTGGGCTCCAGTCAAGAGGGTAACAGCAGTAAAGAAGGTGGGAATCAGAACAAAGTCAAGTCCATGGCAAGTCAGCTGCTGGCCAAGTTTGAGGAGAACTCTCGGAACTCTTCTCTCCTGAAGCAGGTGAGTCCCATCAGGTGCTCACTGGGCCTCCTGCCTCCTTGGTGACCAGAACTAAGAGGCCAGCAGAAATGTTCAGGTTAGTGACAGATGGCAGGCATGCCAGCCAGGACTGGCTCAAGTGAGCCTTCTTCTAGACCAGGGGTCAGCAGTTTTCCAAAAGGGGCCAGAGAGCCAATACTTTAGGCTTTGGGGACCATCTGATCTCTCTTGCAACTAGTCAACTCTGCCATTGTAGCATGAAGGTAACCATAGACAATACCTAAACAAATGTGCATGGCTGTGTTCCAATAAAACTTTATTTACCAAAGAGGCAGCAGTCCCAATCTGACCGAAGACCATAGTTTGTCCTGCCTATTCTGCATTAGAGAAGAAATCCTTTCCCTGATTTGGTTTTACTTTGCCGCCATCACTTGGTTTGCAGCCATCTATGAGATGGTGCAGTTGGAAGAAGCTTTAGAGGTGCCGGCTGCCTGGGACAGCACTAAGGCCATGGTGAGAAGACCTGTCCAAACAAGAGGAAATTGAGTCACAGGTCTTAGTTCCATGTGGGCCTGCAAGAATGGGGACCAATCTCCCAAGTGTTGTGGTGTCTCCTCACCTTATTCCCTAGGGCAGGTTGGCAGGGCTGTGTGTCTGATCAGGGTCATGTGAGGCTGTCAAAGGCTGTCAAAGCTGTGGTCAAGCGGCAGACCGAGCTGACTTCTTGTGGACTGTGACTTGAGGTCGGTGCTGCGTGGTTCGTTTCGCTTCCCTGAATTTCTCTGGGATGTCACTGTCACATTACCAAAGCTCAGGACAAAGATTTTGGTTTTTCTTTGGAGAATACCTGTCACATGACAGAATTAGGCTCCTCCCAGGAGAAGGACAGACTCTAACAAGTCTAGGTTAATTGGGTTTTTAGAGATGATCATAGCTATCTTCCTGGTCTTGGAATGAACCGTGCCCCTTCTGGAAAAACTGCCCTTTCCCCAGGAAACCAGGTTTTATTATAAGGGGGTCATTTTCCTGAGACTTGTTACTCTGGATTTTTTTCTCAATAGCCCCTTCTGGGGGCTTCACCCATCTCAGCCCGCCAGTGGCTGAGGCTGTCAGCCATCGGGACTGTACACCCCATCCTCCAGTAGGCAGGAAGCGTTTCCATTTCCAGGAGGACTCCAGGGCCAGCCACCCTGTCTTGGCATGGGCTCCGGCAGTGCTTGTCCAGGGCCCCGGGTCTGAGCCAACAGCGAGGCCTCCCTGAATTTACACGTTGTTCCGAGGAGGTGACTCTGGGACTTGCTGTGTACATGGGCGGAGAGCCAGGAGTCAGGTTTCCTGGCAGGGCCTGGCCCGAGCTCAGCCCAGTGCTCTCTCTCTGTACCTGAAAACTCTCACTCCCTGCCTCTCTTCCTCTCCTCCCTCCAAGTGTTTGTCTGACTCAACCTTCTCCTTCATGTTTCCTGCGGCTTCTCTTTTGGACTCACTTTTCTCCTCCCAGGAACACTGTATCTCGGGGATAGGTAAGCCTGTCCTGTGCTCGTCCTCTGACCCTCCTGTTAACTCTCGCTGTCTCAAGCCGGAAGAGCCTACAACCAGCTCATCGCCTCCTCTGAAAAGGCAGGTAGGGCTCCTTCCAGTGGATGGGGTCTTGGTGAAGCCAGGGGGGACTTAGATTCAGAGGATGGGCTCATTTGGCCCTCTGCACACCCCAAGTAGGGCTAATTGTAAGTTCTCTGGGAAGGCAGACCCAACTTGAGGTCCTCACCCTTATAGGTAAGAATAACCAAACAAGCAGCATCTTCAAATACTTTCCATTGACCCTTCAGCCAGTCAGGGGTATCGACTGACCAACTGCTATCTGTGATCTTGGTGCTCTCTTTGGGGGGAAACTGACCACACCACGTAGTCTGTGGTCTACTTTGTCTGATGCCCCTGGAACACATAGCTTTCATTGCAGACCACTGAAATAGGCTGGTTTCTAAATGGATGCAAAAGTGGCAGTGATGCTGGAATGGGCTTAGGTGGCCAAGTGGTCGCACGTAGGGAAGGGTAAGGCTGGGGTGTGGTGCCCGAGCCCACGAGGACCTGCCTGGTGCACAGGGAGGCAGCCAGCAGCCATGCCTGGCTTTTCCCAGCTAGCACCCCTGGATTTGGAATTTGAACAGAATCACTGTCATTGACCACAGCATTCAAAGATGTCTGGTCAGCATGAGAAATTCTGTGTTGCTTCCGGGCAGCAGAGGTTGAATGAGGTCAGTGTGAGTATGAAGCAGAGATTTTTGTGTGAGTGTATAAGAATTACCTAAAAAGCATTTTTTTTCAATAAAAAGGGTTATTTTAAAAAAAATACCAATATTTGGTGCCCATCCCAAGAACAGCTAAATGCGAATCTCTGGGAGTGAGGCTCAGTCTTGGGTGGCTTTTCACAAGAGCCCTGAGAGATTTGAGAGTGCGTCCAGGACCGAGAGCCCAGGCTGCACAGGCTTTGATTCGCTGGGTTTGGAGGGGGCCCAAGACTGATGTTAAGGAGGATGTCAGATTTATATAATCTAATTAACCAATTTTACCTCGATAAATTGAATTTAAAAAAAGAAAATGTAAAAAAACATTATTAATAATTAAAGGTGATATCAGGTGATTCTGATGAAGGTGGTAGAATATCAATGCGTGAGGTTGGTTTGAAATCTTACCCAAGGGGGCCCCTGGTTCTCATGGGGACTCCCCGTGTTGGGGGGTGGCTGTGAAAGGGCCGCAGTAGGGAAGGGAGCTTGATTTTCCTCCTCTCCAGTTTCCCTCGGTGGTTGTCAGGGGGCATGTGCTCCGGGAGATAAACCAAGTGGCCGCTGGTGGAGAGTGCCCGAGCCGGCCCTGGAGAGCCAGGGCCAAGTCGGACCTGCAGCTCGGCGGGCCGGAGCACCGTGCGGCCTTGCCGCCTGCCTGCCAGGGAGCGCTGGCCCTGTCTGGGGTGCTGCGGCGGCTGCAGCTAGTGGAGGAGAAGATTCTCCAGGTGAAGCCTTGCCCTCTGCTCTGCCCTGTGCCTGTGTCCAGGTGCCTTCCACCTCCCCTGTTCCTCCGCCTGCCCAGGGTGGGTCCTTCCTCCCACTGTCCGTGCATGCCCTGTCCCCTTCGTGTGTGTGGTGAGTGAGTGAGACAAGCCTCTCACATCCCACCATCCCCGCCTCTGTCACTATCTCTCTTTTCTTTCTGCTTTCTTGCCTTGGCTGCAGAAGAGGGCTCAGAACTTGGCCAACAGGGAGTTTCACAAAAAGAACATTAAGGAGAAGGCGGCTCACCTGGCCTCCATGTTTGGACATGGGGATTTCCCACAGGTAAACGGGGCTCTCAGGGCCCCCAGGAGCCCAGGCGCCGGGCATCCAGTGAGGTGACCGTGAATCAGTTTCTGGAGCTCCATTTCCTCCTTCCTCCTGCTTTAAGGGCATGAGGCACGATTCATTTTTTTTAAGCCACGAAAGAATTCAATGTTGTATCTATAAAAAGATACAAATGAGAACATTCAAAATAAAAAGGTAAATCAAGACAAAGGGGCTATCCAAGGCAGAAAAGTGAGCTCGGATGAAAGGGAAATGTTACTGAACAGAAATACAGGCTGTTAGATCCTGGACAGCTTCTGAGTAGGCTCGGAGCTTCCTACGGGCCAACACAAAGGGGAAAGCTGGTCAGCTGCGAGAATTCTGCACAGTGCCTTTAAGGTGAAAGCAAACCGCTTGTCCATGATGATTTGGGGCACGATGGAGAGAACTCCCCACGGCCTGGATCAGAGCGATCCTGTTGCGTCCGTCAGCCACATGCTCTGCTTTCCCGAAAGGCAGCGTGGAGCCAAGAAGAATGGCTTTGTCTTAAAATACAAAGTGTAGCCCCCCTCCGAGCCAGACACTTCTTTAGAAATGTTCCGGAAAGAAGAGTGTGCGCAGGCAAGGAGGGGAAAGAATTGATACGAGGTCCCACAGTCCTTGTAGCGCAAGGCACCCTCCTGCGGCAAATCCTGCCTTAGAGAGTGCTTCCCCCGATGTTTTCTCTCAGGTTCTTTCAGACCTAGGTCCTCTGCTACTAACCAGAGTCATTGATATGGGAAGGAGGCATTTTTTTTTAGTTGCATTTATTTAATTCCTTTTTAGGTGCTGGGAGGCTGGCACAGGTGTCTGCACCTGTAGAGGCCCCAAAGTAGCCCAGGATTCTCCTCGCCTTAGCTTGCACCTACCACTTTGTACCAAGCTCCAGGGTGAGGGCTTCAGGACTTGGCACTGGTGTCTGCCGCAGACTCAGGCAGGAACCAGGATGGACCAGCTCCAGCTGTTACAATGTGACACAGGAGTTGGAATAGTCGCAACAGAAAATGTAACTGGGAGACAGACAGTCCTGTTGGGCCCTGAAGACAGAGGCTTCTGCTTTGTCCTGCAATGCGGGCCCCAATGTCTTTTCCTGTCCTTGAATGCATAGGCCTAGGGCTGCACTGAGGAGCCCTAGGGGTGCCTCTCCCGGGGATAACGTTTCCTCTGTTTCTGTTCTGCGCAGAATAAACTACTCTTTAAAGGCCTGTCTCACACTCCTCCGCCTTCTCCCTCCTGCCTTCCATCTCCTGATCTGGCTGCCACTGCCTCTCCATCAACTGTTGACTCTGTTTCTCCTGCCAGAAAGGTAGTTGTCCTGAGCAATTGGCTCCCCCCACTGCCTGCATGTTCCGAGATGTCCTCCTGCTCCTCAGCCTGCACAGACAAACATCTGGAGCTTGGTTTGGCTGAGATGACAGTTTGTAAGATATTTCACAACAGTCCTGGATTTGGTTTTGTTTTGGTGTTGGACCCAGCAACACAGCGGTACCGGCAGCACAGGAAAGCTCATCTGACACCACTCATTCATCGCTCATTCATCCAGCAAGCATTAGCTGGGCACTTACCGAATGCCAACCACTGTGCCAGATGCTAAGGAAATACTGAGGAGCATTCTGTTACTACAGTGTAGATGGCAAACAGCACAGCAGGATACAAATAAGTGACCTTTTGCCATCTGAAATTGCCAAAATTGTCTGTTTTTGACATAACAAAATGGCAATTTCACATGACGAACCCAGAACAATACTATGTTAATTCTATGAGAAGTGTAAACGGCAAGACTGTCGGGACCCAGAGGGGGAAGCCTGGAAGGATTCGCGGGGAGGGCATACGGGAGCCGTGTTGAAGGTTGTGTAGGAGGATTGGCTGGAGAAGAGTGCAGGGGAGGGTATTTTAGAAAGGGCCCAGCATGTGCAAAAGAAGGCCGGCAGCATTTGCCTGAGCGCAAGGTCAGAATTCTGGTGTGGTTTGAAGTTGGGGATAAGAGTATTCACGGGGGCACAGAGAATGAGTGTGAAAGTGAGTCCACTCTTTTTGTGTTAAGGAATTTTAATCCTCTTACAAAGAAGTACTGAAGGCTCTTCTCTGTGTTCTAGAAGGATGTGGCGTGGAGGGAGGGAAGGAGGAGGTGAGGAGCCAACTCTGCTTAATGATAATAAGATGCACCATGAGCAATTATTAAAGTTGGGTTCTGGGGCACTTTCCATAGTTTCCCTTGCCCTCCTATTACGTAATGTGCTGAGAACGCTACCAGGCTGGGAGGGAGAGGGGCAGCCCCTGAAGGATGAGCCTAAAAACGGCCGTGAAGTCTACCTCTTTAGCTGCTGCACATGGGAATAGGTGTGCAGTCTCTTCCCATAGACTGTGCTCCTCTGAACATATCCACTCTGTTTCGCCGCCACCTAGGCTCAGCTTGGTGGGGTGCTGAACGTCCCCCTAGCAGAGTTACTACTCATCTGCTTCCATCCTGTGAGGCTGATGTACAAACCAGCTCCCTGCGGTCACATTAGAGAAGTAGGCATTGTCTCCCTCTGTGTAGCTGGGGTTCCACTCCTTTTGACCTCCATAACTGCGGGAAGAAGGGTGCAAGGAATCGCATCAGCACCCCTTCTCCAAGGTGGTGTGACACATCCCTGGAAGGGTGGCAGGAGGTGGCACGAAGAAACACCAACACTTTCTGTCTTTGAGACCACCGAAGGTGGCTGTGGTGTCCATGTCTTGTTCCAGGTCAGCAGAGGCTGGCTCATCCATCCTGTCAAACCAGCCCCCTGTAGGGCATTAGCCTCCTATCATCCCTTAATTAGCTTCTTTATTTAAGAAGGGAGGTCACTGCTCATTCAGCTTTTGCTATGGCTGCTAGCCATTTGCCAAGGCTGCCGAGCTATTGTAAGAACAAGATGGTGGCTGAGTGTTTGTGCAGCTGAGCAAGAGGGATGGCCTCACTGAGCTGGGGGCTGTGACTTAGTCCTCCTGGGTCCGGAAAGCAAGGAGCATTGCAAAAGGAGCTTTCTCTACTCTTATGGGTATTTGTTTTAGAACTGGATATGCAGGGTTTACTCTAGAGATTTGCATATTAGAGGGAAGCTGGGCGGTTCTGGGTGGCAGTCTGCCTTTCTTTCATCTGATACAGGGCCTGACCAGGCAGTGGCGCCGTGGATAGCACATCGGATTCGGATGCAGAGGACCCAGGTTCAAAACCTCGGGGTCGTCGGTTTGAGCTCAGGCTCATCTGGTTTGAGCACAGTTCTCCAGCTTGAGCCCAAGGTCGCTGGCTTGAGCAAGGGGTTACTTGGTCAGCTGTAGCCCCCGGTTAAGGCACATATGAGAAAGCAATTAATGAAAACTAAGGTGACACAAAGAAGAATTGATGCTTCTCATCTGATACAGGATAGACCTCAAGCCTGCCTCCAACCTCACTGTGTTTCTCTCTTGTCCCAGGGAGAGAGCGAGGCAGCTCTTTGGACATGTCCTGTGTGTGTTCCAGCCTGAGGGATTTTAATATGCAGAGTGCTCGAGTGTCTCAGGGAGGCAGAGTGCTGAAGGGAAGAGAACAGGGGCTTGGAGTAAGAGTACCAATGCACTGAGACCTGGGACAGTTAGTGGACCTCTCAGCACCTGCGTGTCCTAACCTGTAGAGTGGATGTGATTGCAGCTACTCCTGAGGGTGACTAGACTAATGCAATGACCTAGCCTGTGTCAAAAATGCCCAAAGTATCTGGTAAACATGCTCCTTCCCCAGGGGAGGAGAATTTTAGAAGAAAGCTCACTTTCCTAAAATGCATGTTGATTCCTTTCTTTCTAAAGGCAAAGCAGTCACCTTCAGGTCTCCATTTCTACCCTAGACACGTAGGAACAGCGGGTGAGCGAGAGACTCCCTGAACCTCAGCTGCCCCCGGCTGGGAAGGGAGATTATAAGAGTGATGGACAGCAAGGTGCCTGACACCAGGGAACAAAAGCTCAGATGTGGGCTCCCCCTGGCGGCGTGGGGGTCATAGCCCCAAAGGCCAGTCTGTGTCTCAGCTCTGAGCATGTAATATCCAGACCCCTTCAAGCAAGAGGGTTTCTGTCCTTGCCCTCCCCTTTTGTTACCCTGGGCATATGGCTGAGGACTCAGGCCCACAGGCTATCCTCTGACGTTTCCCAGGCAGGGACTCTTCAGTGCAGCATGTCCTCTGGCCTTGCCTGTGGGAACTCCCCCTCTCGTGGGCCCCCAGTTCCAAGGCCTTGATGGCTTCATTCTCGCCCCTGCTTGACCTCTGTGGCTTTATGATATTCACAGCGGGCCAGGTGGCCCAGCTCTGTGGAGAAGAGCAGCCTGGGTGCCTATGATTCTTGGCTGAGTTCCAGGCCCAAGGAGGGACATTACCATTGTTTGGACACAAAAGGGCCCAGAGGCCTGCTTCCTCCTTCATTCAGAGCCTCTGCCCTGTGCCGGGGGTCTAGAGGTGAATAAGACAGGGTCATGACATCAGGGAATGCAAACCAGCAGGGAGATAGGCAGGCTCAGAGCAGGGTAAGAAAGGCTCCGACAGCCAGGCAGAGACCGTCATATTCCAAGCTGGGAGTATCAAGGTTGCCTTAGGAATGTGTCTTTGTGGAGGTCCAGCCGTCTTCTTCTGCAGCCTCTGGCCATGGTGCTTGTGACAGCAGTTACATCACCGTGTTAGAAAGTGGGTTGAGAAAAGCCAGCGCAAATCCTTGGTGGGTCCCATTGTTCTACTCGTGCAGAGGAGGAAACCCAAGCAGCCAAAGGTTCTCCCAGTGGAGCCACGTAAGGAGGAGACAAGTGCCAGAGCGTGGACATGTGAAGGGTATAGGTGCCTCCCCAGTTTGTAGCTGAGGAAGTGGGGGTTTGCGGAGGGAAATGGTGTATCTGAGTTTAGTCTAATGGGAGATGCAATGTGAGATGAGGGACCTCCTGAATTGTTTACCATTCCAGCATGCTCTAATTAGATGAAAAATAGTTAGAATTTACAATGGAAAAAAGGGAGTGAGAAGTAACCAATATTTTAATTTTACAAGAATATTGAAAGATAACTGAAGGGTTATGAAAAACAGTCCCCTGGTGCTCTCCAAAATTACCAGCTCTTTAGAAACTAGTGACTGGGCAAGATCACTTTTGGTCAGATCATCAGATCGCCCACCTTTGCATCTGACAAACGTTTCCCAGGCGGATTGTAAGCCCTCCCCAGGAAGCTAGGTGACTTGGCTTTCAGTGAGTGAATCTTCTTGTTGAGAACCTCCAGATCTTACTCTGAGGTCAATACCAGGCTGGGTTTTCTGGAAGTTTCTTCATCTGCTGAGCACTCCTTTCTTTCTCAGGATCTCAAGAGCCCAGTCATTTCCTGGTCAACTAGCGCAGTGCTACATAATGTGTGGGCCCCGGGCAGGTGCTAGTCTGTGACAATGGGCATGACAAGTGAGAGTAAGCATTAGACACGGGTAAAGCAATGTGACATTGCCACACATCAAAGTGTGTAATCTTATTTCTGCTTATTCATTTTTATTGTATTCAAAAATATCAGGCCACAAGAATTAGAGATTAAAGAGAAAAAGCGAAGTCTGGTCATTTACCACTGGAGGTCTGAGGAGCACGGAACAGGTGCCAGCTCAGCTGTGTGTGTCCGCACTCTCACGGAGCCCGCAGGGTGTCCTTGCTGCCAGGACATGTGATCCCTGTCGTAACGCGCACTCTCACACTGGTCTCTGGGGTGGGTTTCATGGGTCCCTTCTCACCCCACTAGGCAAGTTCTCCATTACCTGGTCTCCTTGTGACCTCTCCCCCTCTGTCTCTTCATACTGACCAGTGGGGACTCTGGGATGCTTTCTGTCAGGTTGGGGAGGGCCTATAGGAGACTCACTGCTGTTTTCCATTAGAATGCTTCCATTTTATCATTCTTAAGACAGCATCTATCACAGGGTGGGGCTATGGATGCCATTGGGGAAAAGTAGCCTTTTTGGCCTACAAGGAAAGGCCAGGTGTGGTCTTCAACCTGCATCCTCTGGCCAGGCGACCGGACAGTGCCCTGTGCTGGTAAAACAGCGAAGCAGGCCCGCGACTGTACAGACATGTTTGGGCAACACCCCCAGCAGCCCCACAGCCCTCTGCGTGCTTCCTTAATTGCTCCCCGAGTCACGAGTGTGCGGAAGCTCAGCGATACAAAGTGCTTATTAGCTAAGTGGTTAATAAGGTCTCGTTAGGGACTTGTATTTAAAGCCCCACAAAGTACAGTTTCAATCTCTGCTAACTCAGGGGAGGCAATGATTGCATGTGGGCTCACGGCATCACCACGGTGCCTTCCTGGAGAAGCACCGCAGAGCCAGTCCACACACTGGGCCGGCGGAGATGGCCACGCTAGGGCAGTGTGGACAGGGAAGTAAAGTGGACCTCCCCACTTTATTCTGATATAAACCCAGAAAGTACTTAGCATTCTACAGCCTCTATGTGAGGGGCCCATTTGGGGGGGCTTAGCGGAGACAGGAACATCAGACACATGGCGACATGTTGTCCTCAGCCAGTGCACCTGAACCTGAACAGTTCTGGAAAGCAGGAGCCAAGTTTCTCGGCATTTGTGGAAAGCCTGAAGCCTGCAGAGACTGTGCTTGTGAGCAGAGTCCTAATCTCTCCCAGGTTGGGCCGGGGACCGGGGGCGGGGGAGAGTGGGGGTCACAGGGTGGGCTGGGTAATGGCCTGGTAGCTGCTGCTCCTGAGGAGCTGGCTTTGTAAAGTCTGAGGAGGTCGCATCTGTCTGAGTTGTGGGATGAGGCACCCAGAGTCACATCCTCTGCAATCCCCCAGAACTACAACATGGTTCTGGAGTGACGAGTCCAAAGATGCTGTCAGGTTGGGGTTAACTTAATGAGAGGGGGCAGGTGTCACTCTCCCAGCCTGATTGGCAGCCCCTCCCAGTCATTCCCATGTGGTGCCTGTGCCTTTGCTGCACTCTGACGAGCTGGTCTCGGGGTCTGAGGGTGGGCGTCGCCATGAGGAGGTGGGGAGCTGAGGGAGCTGCTGCCATTTGTTTACTGTTCCCCACACTTCCTGGTATATATTTGGGACGTACAGTTCTGGAACTAGCTGTGGCCTCTCAAAAGCAGTCTTGGGTTTAGGTTGAAGGTGTCCCATCACCCACACATAAGTCACTGTTACTTGTTTTCACAATGACCATGGGCCTGTGCCCGAGGGCCTTCGGCCTAAATCACGGCTCTGCTGGCCGTGGCTCCCGGAAGCGGGGTTGGAGGCTGGGGAGGGCCTGGAGCCTCCCTCCTTCCAGGGTCATGGGATCAGGAACAGCGTTTACAGAATCTTGTACTGCGCATGTCTGCCTCCCTGCAGCGGAGACTGCGGCATTGCCAGGGTGCCTGTTCAGAGCTGGCGGGAAGAGGGATCAAGCTGCATTTGCTGGGGTGGGCGTTGCTTGTCTCCTGCCTGCTTGGGCTGTCAGCTCCCACCCTCCCCTGGCTCCCGACATGCCGGGGGTGACCCAGACACTCATAGGCAGGTGTGGGCCACTGTGCCCCCAGTAGCACCAGGCGGTGATCCCCGGGGCCCGTGGGGAATGGGCCTCCCCCACCCTAGGCCGGCCTTGCCCAGCACTAGGCCTGGGGCCCTCTGGGTACTGGTGCCTGGAGTCTGTAGTGATGCTCCCCATCCTGGGCCCCCCACTTGCCCACCAGCGACTGGCTTTACCGCCATCCCAATCTCTGCTTTTATTGGGAAGGTGGTCTGTGGTCCTGGCCTGGAGGGACTCTGGTCAGGCATAGCCGGCGCTCCCTGGGAACACGGAAGCTGCCCGGCTGGCTGTAGCCTGCCTAATTCAGAGAAAAAAAGGAGGGAGGAGTCAAGTTCATATTGGCCCAGCCCCTGCTAAGTGCCAGGCACTTTGACACACGTTCTCTCAGTTCTTACCTCACATCCATGAGAACGGCACAACCATCCCCATTTTATTAAACTTGAAAACTGAGCTCAGCAGTGGAGAGCTTCATGCCCTGCTTCAGAACCGGCTTGTGGAGATGTAGGGTCCTAACTTTCCTCCAGGTCTGTGAGGGCTCCAAGCTCATTAAGCAGCAGTTCACAGCCCTTCGAGGGGAGGACCTTGGGGAGGGTGGCTGTACTTCAGCTGTCTATGAGGTCTCAGTTCCTTAGATTTTTTTTTTTAGGTGAAAGGAGGGGAGTAGTGAGGCAGACTCCTGCATGCACCCCAACTGGGATCCATTCAGCAAACCCTGTTTGGGGCCAATGCTGAAGTACCGAGCTATTTTTAGTGCCTGAGGCTGATGTGCTCCAATAGAGCTATCCTCACTGCCTGAGGCTGGTGCTCAAACCAATTGAGCCACTGGCTATGAAAGGGGAAGAGGGAGAGAAGGGAGAGGGAGGGGGAGAAGAGAAGCAAATGATCATTTCTCCTCTGTGCCCTGACCAGGAATCAAACCCAGGATGTCTATATGCCAGGCCAATGCTCTATCCACTGAGCCACTAGCCAGGGCCTTGGTTCCTTAACTCTTTGTCTCCTTTGCTTGCTGCTATTCTTCACAGGTTTTTGGAAGCCCTGGTGACACAGGTACAAACATAGCTTTTGGTGGTGACCAGACCAAGTAGCCCACATTATCCTAGCCACCTATAAGATAGGTGTGCCCAAGTGGGTGTCAGGAGACCAGAGTAGAGTCCTGAATCTTGTGTTTATTTGCTAAGGGGCCTTGGATAGATCATTCTGTCTCTGGATTCATTTACTCCATCTATGCACTGAGAAACTCAGTGACTCCTGAAGGCCTGCACCCTAGTGGATGTAGTTAGATCAGTCACCTGGCTCACCGGGTATCACTGGGTTCCATTTCTGTCCTTTGCTACATCCTGAGTGCCTATGGCCCACTACTGGCTGGTTTTGGCTATTATAGGATGTCAAGTGCTATTTGCATGTGGATGTGCCCTCTCCCATATCCTGCCTGTCGTGTTTTTTTCTTGGTGCTAACTGGTCTTACCTTTGTCTGTTTCCTCTACCTCTGCTCTTGGGTAGCTGACGGTAGGGAAAGTGTCCAGCGGAATAGGGGCTGCAGCCGAAGTCCTGGTCAATCTGTACATGAATGATCACAGACCTAAGGCCCAGGCTCCCTCTCCAGACCTGGTAAGAATGCATCCCTCAGCTTTACCCGCAGATCCGGCTCTGACCTCCCAGGGAGGGTGCTCAGGATACAGACAGGATGGTCTGGCCCTCTGCAAGGTGCCCCTTCTCATACTCAGAGGGGCAGAGAATGGGCTGACTCAGAGCAGTTAGAGGGAGTTGCATTTCCTTAAAGGCACACCTTGCTTGGCAACCTTGGGGTTGTTTTGTGAGGCAGAGCATCTTGTCTGCTATCTGGGGCTCTGGAGGGCTCAGTGAAAGGCCTGGCTTAGCCATCCACATAGACAGACATCTTGTACCATCAATGTTCAGTGTCCAAACTCAGTAGCCCTTTTGCATTAAATTGAGAGTTCAGTTATGAAGAAACACCTCTATTTGAATTCTCCCTTTCTCCAGTCGAGGCCACTCGCTGCCATCATGAGCGATTTGAATCAACAGTGCCTTTGGTTTCCTTTCGGCACATGTGCCTAGAATCGCCTAGAATCGCCAGGGTGCACCCTGCCCTCCCTCTTCTTCTCCCCCCTTGCATTTAGGAGTTTGACTGGCAGCCTGGTGCACTGTTGGACACTACCCTTCCCTTTTCTGCAGTGCTCTTAAACAGTTTTGATGTCACAAACTTTCCTCGCCTGACGTAAGCCACTCAGGGCGACAAGGGTGTACAAAAACAGGCTTTCAGTGAGCTCACTCTACACCCAGACAACCCTTAACCTTTGGGATAGATTGCTAGAGAGGGTATTACTGGGCAGGCACATTTGTGAAAGATGCCCACTGCAGTAGACCAGGAAATATCACTTTGACCCCAAAACCAGAGCAGCCAGGCGAGGGGACAGCTTCTCCTGGACACACCCTGTGGGCAGCCTGCCTGATACAATTAATAGCAACTCTCCTGCAGTTTGTGGGTCTGTGTTGGGAGCATATCTTCCCACACTCACTGTCTGTTGCAGCACTTGCAGTGACATGAGCAGCAAGTGGGAGCCCATGATATCCCCATGATTCAGGTTGGAATTTCTAAGAGCCCAGCCCTCTCATTCAAAGACTCAGTGTAAGCCCCTAACGCACTGCTCTTCTCTCCTGATGTCCTGTGCCCCCAGGAAACTATACGAAAGGCATTTCCCTTGAACCTGGGTGGCAGCAACACCTGTTACTTCTGTAAAAGGCGCGTGTATGTGATGGAACGGCTGAGCGCGGAGGGCCACTTCTTCCACCGAGAGTGTTTCCGCTGCAGTGTCTGTGCCACCACCTTGCGCCTGGCCGCCTACGCCTTCGACAGCGACGAAGGTAACGACCTCCCCCAGGGACAGCTCTGGTCTCTGGCCTGGGCTCCCGTCCTTCTGGAGGCTCTGGGACACTCTGCCATTCCTAGGAAGTACAGTGTCATCAGAAAAGCTGGTCAGAGAGCCTGGAGCTCCTGTGGACAGAGAGGCCACCTGTGGTGGGCAGGGGATCCTGAGGGAGGAGGGAGCTGCGGCACCTGGTGTGTACTGGCGTGGTGTGGCGCAGAAGGGTTCCAACCGAGTTCCGCGTGCTTTGTGTACATTTTCTACATGCCTACATGGTCGAGAAGCACGTGTTCAGAACCACACCGCTCCTGCAGTAAGGGTTCAGTAAATGGCAGCATATGAATGTTCTATTTATAAAGTATATATTATCAAAATAACCGTAATAGTAACATCCATTCTGACAAGTGGCTGATCAGAGGTCATTGATGAAGGAGTTGCGCTCATTGGGACAAGGGATTATTTTCTCATTTTTAGCCCTTGGTATTTGTGCCATCAGATATAATGACAGGTGCAGTATAGCACAGATCGTCAGACTAAAGTGCCAGTTTCAAATTTAGACTGGAGCACATACTAGCCATATAACCTTAGACCTGTTCCCTAACCTCCTGGTCCTTCAGTTTCCCCATCTGTAAAATCAGGGTTCTAATAGTACTTAGCATATAAGGTTGTTGTGAGGGTTGCTGAGTCAATTCACGAGAAGCATTTAGAATAGTGCCTGGTATATTGTGAGTCCTACATAAGTTTTTCCTATTGTTATCATTATTTCCATCGCTGTTATTACTGATATAATGGTGAGCAAAGAAGGCTTTTCTGGAAAGTGTCCGAGGTCCTGGGCAGTGGCCAGTGTCCCAGTGTGCATCTTGCCTGGACTTTTCCTCATCACTGCTGCCACCTGTTCCCAGTATTTCCCACTGCTAGGGGTCCCAGAAAGGAAGAGGAGCTAGAAATGGTGCTGCTGTCCATTTTGCTGCCTGGTAACTGGTTTGGGGAAGATAATTGTACTTCATTTGTTTGAGGAATTATCTGAGGGCTTCAGCCCACCTCTGGGAGACCCCTGTGTCTGCAACCTGCCTCTGAGGCAGCATGGGTCCTGTGCCTCATCTTAGTGCCACTTTTAGACAGATGACAGAAACCCTTCCCCAAGTATGAGCTGTCCTGAATTTGTTTCCATTATTGGCACGTTCTGACCTAGACAGTGATGGGCACTTGGCTCAGGTCTACTGTGTTTCTGGTTTACAAGATTAAAACGTGTGTGTGTGTGTGTGTGTGTGTGTGTGTGTATGTGTGTGTGTGTGTTTCTTTTTATAGGCAAGTTTTTCTGCAAGCCTCATTTCATGCACTGTAAAACCAATAGTCAGCAACGAAAGAGACGGGCAGAGTTGGAACAACAAAGAGAGGTACGTTTTGCCTTGACAGGCCTGATGAGATGGGGAGGCCCCTGGATAGGAGAAGGTTTTCAAGGGTTCCTCTACATTAGGCCAGCATCCCTGGCCCTAGAAGGACTGAGACTCACAAATGGAGAAGAGGGCTCTGTTCCCTGGTGTGTGGGTCCCTTTGCCTCAGTCTGTTCAGCTGGCCTTTGGGGTGTGTCCCACCAGATGCCAGCTCCCAGGTGAGTGGCTGTGCTGGCCTCTCACGAGAGTCCAGAAGAGCTTTCTCATATGCCAGGGATGCGACTGTATGCTCAGCTGTGCAGAGGTTCCCGGTTATTTCCTCATGGTCCCCTGTGTCCTGTTTCCCCCCCTCCCCCAACATGACCACAGGACACTGTTTGTAGGGATGCCTGGTATGGGGCCAGCTTTGCTGAGATTTCTAAGTCCTTTCCCAGCCCCTTGAATGTCAGCACCGTGATGAGCGATGGGCTTGTTACAGTGCCCCCTCTGGCAGCGCTTAGCAAATAACTTCTATGGCCTGACTGATCACGGCCAGCAAAGATTTACAACTTAGGGCTTTTTTCTGATTACACATTAATATAGGCTCAATGTAGAAAAATGGGTAAATAAATTAAAGTATATAAAGAAGGAAAGTTAAATCACCCATCATCACTCTATCCTGAGAAAAACATAGTTCTGTAAAAAACATTTCCTTCTAGACTTCTTCCTATGTGAATGTATTTTAACCCAGTCAGAATCCTATTGCTACAGTTTTATCTTTCTTTTGTCACTAAAACCATATCGAGAACAGTTTCCCATAACATTAAAAATTATTTTGGAGCATAATTTTGGGTGCTTGTCAAAAATGGCCAGTAATTTATTTGAGTTCCATATGGCTGAACGTGTATGTTGTTCAATGTTTTTACCTTACAAATATTTTTACAGCAAACATCTTTGTGCATGCACATTTATCCATATTTCAAATCACTCACTTAGGCTAGATCATAAGAAGTGTGATTGGAGGCAAAGGATATGTGTTTTGAAGGATCATGATCCCCATGACCAATTTGCTCCCCACCCCCCCACCCCAGGAAAGACATGCCCATGCTCAGCCCTCTTCGGCAGTGCATGCATGCTGAGATTATTTGGGGGTGGGTGGGTGGGTCTGCCAAGCTCTATTTTATTGGCTCTCTTTGTCTGCTTTGTCAGAGGGGTCCTCTGAGATTCCTGGACTAACTACTTTCCTTTTGATCTTTCCAAGGAGGAGGGGATTTGGAAGGAGCAAGAGGCCCCTCGGCGAGACCCGCCCACGGAAAGCTCCTGCGCAGCCGCAGCCGCTGCCCTGGGCCCACCGGCAGGCAGCCCGCCAGGTATCACCACTTCCTCCCTTGGGATGGCGCTAAGCTGGCCTCTCAGGCTGCTATGGAGCCTGCCTGACTGCATTCGGGGACTCCTGCGCGCCGTCGGCCTGCATTTCAGGGACAATGCTTACAACTACTGCTACCTGTACGAGCTCCTGAGCGTCGGGCTGCCCCTCCTGTGGGTGTTGTCCGAGGTCCTGGCTTCCATGTACCGGGAGTCCGAGGAGTCCCTCGAGAGCATCCGCGACTGGGTGCTCGGGCACTTGCCAGTCAAGCTGCGCTGACGGGCGCCGCCCCCAGGGGCTTCACATTACCCGCGTGCGTGGCTGTGTGTTTGTCGTGGGCTGCGGCTGGGGCTCGCCGGGGAGCCTCGCGTTCTTGAACCCGTTAGCTCAGAGCCAAAGAGCTGGCCACCTGCACTAGCCTTGTCAGGGTGACCGTCTGGGTGTCACAGTGCTAGGGCCAGCACAACATGAAGGATGTTTTTTGTAGATTTACATTTCTTTTATACCAAAGCGAGCTGTATTTCTAGGTTTACATTTCAATTTTTAACTTTCAATAAGCCAAGAGAAAGCATATTTTACCACGTGTGTCCATTTTTCTAAACATAGGTTTGAAGTTTATACCTGGTATTACCAACCATCCCACACCCCAGCCAGTTGTCATAGTTATTGCCTGCAACGGTAATGATTTGGGCTTTTACATAAACAAAAGTGAGTGTGTGCCATCTCCTGGCCCATGCCTTTCAATTTATGTACCCAAAGCCACTTGTCAAGAGGGATTAATTTTTTTGCAACATGAAAGCATAATCATTTCAGAAGAAAAGAGTAGAAGGAAAAAGTAGAATTAAACATACAAAGCACATGGCAGTGTGTAGTTGGCTGTTATATGAAGACTGTTTTGCTCCCTTATTTTGATGTACAATAGTAGCTTAATGTTTCCCCTGCCCTCCATACCGAATCCTAGCCAAAGGGCACAGAACCATGGGGTTTCCAGCAGACTGCTACAAACATTTTTCCTTCCACAAATGAGCACTGTAGCAAAAGCCCATTGGCACCTGGCCATGCAGAGCTCCGTGATGCTGATGCAATACCTGCTGAAGAGGAGCTATGTCAGCGGGTGGCATGAACCAGGAGCTGTGACCATGGGGCTCCCCAGCAGGTCCCCAGCCCAGGCTGCCTTCTGAGCCAAGGCCACTCAGGGTCCATAACAGTCAGGCTAAGGGAAGAATCTGCCCTATTCTATCATGTCTTTTGGGACTGAGAGCATTTGTTAGCACCTCAGGGTATTATTTCTGGGAATCATGGCCTCCCTATTGAGCACTGCTTGCAGATATGCTGACTGCTTAGCCACTCAGCCGCTGTGCACATTTGGTCAAAACAGTCAGAAACCATTTATTTTCACACTGTCCTGGCAAAGGAATGTGTCTGACCTCCAGAGGGAAGGTCCCCTGTGTCCTGATTGGCAGGGGAGGTTGGGAGGGGATGCAAAGAAATATGTCCTATTAGGGGCAAAAATAAGCATTGGCCTACCTGCATTCTTCCCTCTGGGCATCTTGAGGAGGCCTAGGCTCCCCTCACTCCACTGTGCCTGGACATTTATAGCTGCTGGGTCTGGTTGGACAGTGGAGAGGCTGACAGAATAAGGCTGCCTACCATGCTCAGGGTAGCTAGAGTTGCTGGGCCAGGGATAGCTCATGCACTTGTTACCCTAGAGATCTCCTCTAGATCAAGTAAGGATGGAGCCTGGCATGTGTTTGGATCCAGAGCTCTTGAGTACTTTGAGATGACAAGTTTCTCTGGGGTGAGAAGAAAGGGGGAGGCATTTCTACAAACACTTCCCTGAACTCCTTGGGTAAAACGGCATGGCTGTGGCCAAGTCTGTGGGAACTGACACTTCTCTCCTCGTTGGACCTGTTTTCAATTCAATGACTTGCATTGTGTATTTCTAAATTTTTGCTGGGATTTTAATGTTCAGCATTGTGGGAGGAGCACTTGATTTATTTTATGTTTGATTCCAGAAAGTAAATTCTCCAGGTCATGAGATGTGGACACAAGCACAGTTGTGTCGTTATTGTCATTAGCTCAGGGTAGGCTGAGACACTCCAATGAAGCCACAGTTAAATCTATGAGATTGTCATTTATGGCCATAAAGAGACTGGTTTGAATTACTCTGGTGAGACAGGGTGTCACTGTTAGAAGCCTGAGATGTTTGTATATTCTGAGACTTTGAACCTTCCTGGTAGGCAGCACCAAACTCACAGTGGGCCCTGGGGGGTGGACGCCTCTAGGCCTCCACATTATATTCCAGACTGACTATGAGACACTAGAGTAAATTGGGGCAGAGAGGACATGGGGGCAGGGGGGTCCTGAAGGCACGCGGAGCTCTGAGTGGAGACCTGTGGAGTGTTGCAAATGCAGACCACCCACGTCCACTCTTGTAGCTGAGGAGCTGCTCACTGCCAGAAAGGTTCATCTGTCCTAAGCCAGCAGTGGCTTGTTGGGGAAGTTTCCCCCCTTTTAAATCATTGCCTTATATTAAACTCCCATGTTCTCTTATGGTCAGTCATTTTCCTTTTATTCCTCCCAAACTAAACTCTCTTTTCTGTCTCTCTCTTTCCAACCTTACACTGTGGCCGTCAGTGCATTTCCGCCTTCCAGTGCTACACCCACTTCTTGGCTGACACACTCCTGCTCTGAGGTGACTGGTTTTTTTGCCGATTTCCAAACAGTGGGACTAACCGCTAAGCTGCTTTCCGCACGCCGTCCTCCCCGCCGTGGTACTGGTTGTGCTAACTGCCAGTGTCTTGCATACTAATGGACTCATTCGGTGGCATGGTGGGTGAACAGCGTGGGGTGGTATTCGGATCAAAAGCTGTTTCCGATTCCACTGACCTCTGGGCTAGCAGCCCGCCCGCCAGGTGCATGCCCGGCCTGCCTCTGTTCCCTTGTGACCTGCGTGCGTGCCTGCCTGTGTGCTTTTCCAGTGCACTTACAAGGCTCTTACCTTCCTGGGAGGGTTCACCCTGACTGTGAGACAGTACTGAAGGGGGGCTCTGTCACCTTTGAAAAGAACTCCTTCATCTAGGAGCCTCTGAAGAAGCACAAACATACAAACGTCTTCTTAAATTGATTCTAATACAAAGATTATTAATGTCATCGATCAAAACCAGAGGTGACTCTTTTCAGAGGGATTAAAAAAAAATACTCCCAGGCTTCATCACCAGCTTGATCCATGCTCTCCATTTTGAACACATCATTATAATTTTCCTAGCAAATCCTATCTCTGATGCAGCCTATCCTATAGATCCAAGGGTTTCGCAGTGGCTCTCCTTGCCTCTCTCGGCTCATAAAGACTCACCTGAGGCATACGCTTCAACTAGAGCAATCCTCGCCACTGGCCAGGGGTGGCTGTGAGCAGTGACTCAGTCCAGCCCTGGGCCTGGAGCAGCCAGTTTCGATGCCCTCATGGCTCTGCTCAAACACACTTTCCCTGCTGACTCATTCCTGGAAGCAGCAGGACATTCAAAGTGCTTTTAAAGAGCAATGCCCCAGCAAGTGCAGTGGGGCTGTTGTAGGCCAGGCCTCATGCTCTCCTGCTGCAGGTGGTGCCCGTCCTGCATGCGGCCCAGAGCCACGCTGGCCTCTGGGCCTGTCTGTGCTGCCCTGCATGCTGCGTTACTCACTGCATCCGAGCGGATCCTAGCCAGTCCGAAGTCATTGCTCTTGTCTTATCTTCTCTTGCAGAGCCTCCCTCCCTTTATAGAATGTCAGCCAAAGAGTGCCCTCCTCCCCTCCCAGCCCCTTCCTGAGCTAGCCTCCCCATCTCATCGCAATGCATGTTTGTGACCTTAGCTGTCATTTACAGTGCCACATGGAACCCTGTATTTTGCACACAGCAAACAATGTTTAGCTTTATTTATGATATTTGATGCTGTAAATGAAAATAAATATGGTTCTTTATAAAGCTCATTGTTTCCTCTCTTCTTTGCCATGGAAGCTGCTCAAACCTGCAACACAGGGGTGAGTTTAGGGGTCAGTCTTCCCTAACCTGCTGGCGGGACTCGCACTTGTGGTGACGTGGGACTCTCTGGGGCTGCGCTGGGCACTCTGAAAGTAAATATTACCCAGGGGTAATATTTGGAAAAAGTCACCAATGCTCCTGGGCCAGGCTTTGGGATCTCTTTCTTGAAAACTCATGGCACTTTTCTGCTCTAGATGCTGGACATAGCTGGTGAGGGTCAGGGTCACCTCAGCTGTTAGGAACCAACTATCTTAACAGCTCTTTCCCCCATACATCCAAGCTACGGGCCTACACTCAGGATTCGGATACTAATCAAGGTTCCTATATTAAAAAGGTTGCTCTTGAAAGTTTCGTGCTGGTCCAGCTGAGTGGCGAGTGGAAGGTCAGGAGAAAGGACCAGCCATTGGTTTCAGGGTGGCAGTGAACGTGGCAGGTGCGCTTATTCAGATGAGAAGCCATTTGTGACCCCGAGAGACCTGTCCTGCCCGCAAAGGCTCCATGCCTCAGTGTCCTAGGCTGCAAATCTCCGCTCACAGGGCTCCTCTGGGGACGGCACCGTGGCAGGCTCTGGTCCAGCCCAGGCTGTCTGTAAAGGAAGGATTTGGAGTCCCACTTGCCTTCAGAAGTTTGGTCCTCGGCCTCCCTAGTGTGGATGCCTGCAACTGCCAGGCTGAATGTGACTGGGCTTCTGACACTGGTGTGAAAACCCATCTGTGAACTTCATGAGGGCCATTGTACCTCCAAAGGGACGTTCCTGGGGCCCCGGGTCTCTGATCCCGGCTGCAGGCATCTGAAGCTGCCTTCAGAGCTGCCTGAGGTCATGGCTAAGGGAGCTACTCTGACCCAGCTAAGATACTCATTTTTTTTTCCCCATGAAAGAAAGTGTGTTAGGGACTGAAGTCAGGAACTAGGTTGGACAAGTAACTCATTCCTTTATTCGTTTATCGGTTCAAATATTTGTTGAAAGCCTACCATGCTCGAGGCATATCCTAGGTCCTGGGAATGTAGCCGTGAACCACACAAAGCCCCTGCCTCTCCCTGCATCTTGGGACATATGTATCTCAGTATTGTGTACTAGACTTGTTTTGTTCACTTGTACATGTGCTCATATTTGCTCAACTAATACTGAACGTCTGTGTCATGCTGGGAATATGGCAGGGAATGAAACAGACAAAGGTCCTCGTTCTCATAGAGTCTATAGTTTGGCATTTATTTTTTTATTTGACTGGATTAAAGCGACATTTTCAAAAGGTGGCAATGGCACACTAGCTTTGTGAAGAAAGGGTTCCCTAGTCACAGTTTCAGAAATGTTTTATACCAACCATGCCAGTCCTCCAAAACCTTAGAGATCCACAAGATTTACTAGCGTGGTTAAGTCTCTGAGGAGTTCTCTAGTAAAGAAGCATAATTAAGTTTGTGAAAGTTGGCTTCCCCATACCAATTTTTTTTTTTTTTTTTTTTTTTTGTATTTTTCTGAAGCTGGAAACGGGGCGAGACAGACAGACTCCCGCATGCGCCCGACCGGGATCCACCCGGCACGCCCACCAGGGGCGACGCTCTGCCCACCAGGGGGCGATGCTCTGCCCCTCCCGGGCGTCACTCTGCCTCGACCAGAGCCACTCTAGCGCCTGGGGCAGAGGCCAAGGAGCCATCCCCAGCGCCTGGGCCATCTTTGCTCCAATGGAGCCTTGGCTGCGGGAGGGGAAGAGAGAGACAGAGAGGAAGGAGGGGGGGGATGGAGAAGCAAATGGGTGCTTCTCCTATGTGCCCTGGCCGGGAATCGAACTCGGGTCCCCCACACACCAGGCCGACGCTCTACCGCTGAGCCAACTGGCCAGGACCCCTATACCTATTTGAAGTAGTTCTTATTGTTTGTTTGTTTGGGGGGGAGTTTTTGTTTTGCATATTGCATTTTACCTAAATGTTTAGTAGAGTATTCTTTATTCCTGAAACTTTGGATTAAAGACTTAAAATCATAAAAGTAAAATAATAGAATTAAATAAAATTGAGCATTGATTAAATCTTGGGGTAGTAACTTTCTAAGCTTTAAAATAGGAAAAGCATGACACCAATCTGACTACAACCATTTTTTTAAAACTCAATATGTAACAATAAAAATGAAAATCTTTTATAGGTAATCAGAAAGAGAAAAAAATCTGAATTAGATGTGATAACAAAGAAATATATTGCAACGGCATTTAAAAAATTCATGCAAAGCTGGTGTTTCCAGGCACCTGGCCCATTCATTATTGATCGGTTAATATTTGCCGATTTTAAAACCCAATAAGAAATGGGCAAAATCTATGCACAGACACTTCACACTCAAGCAAATTAAAAAGAAAAAGCAAGCATTGACAAAAGGTATTGAGCAAAGTATGCTGTACCCACTGAATTAGTAAAGAAAAAACTAGATTGTAAAAGAAGGTATGAATTTAGTAATTAGTACTGAGTACAAGTAAATGGGGACAATCTTTTCTGAAAAGCAATATGGCAACAATTATTAAGATCCATAAAAGGGCTCTGACCTCTTGGCCCAGTAATCCTACCCCAGGGAACTGATCCCAAAGAAATAATCCCACCGAAGAAGCAAACCTCCACACAACCAGAATATTTAGGAGGGTAAGTGGGTCAGGCAGTGGGTGGGCCGTTCTCCTTTATTTCTGTGAACTCATTCACATTTACAGCTTTCTCTGTTATTCCTTAAATAAGTGGAAGAAGCAACTGCTTCTCGGCCTGCCCTGGAACTGGCTGTTACTGACTGGGCGATTCTTCCGTGCCAGGCATGGGGCCAAGCACTTCATGTGCAACATCTTATACGCGCTTCCTCTCCGCATGGCAACCTTGAGGCTGGCACCAATAGTAAAGGAGCTCCCTGATCCTGGGAGGTTGATCTAGACTCTAGCAGGGGTCCCCAAACTTTTTATACAGAGGGCCAGTTCACTGTCCCTCAGATCGTTGGAGGGCCGCTACATACAGTGCTCCTCTCACTGACCACCAATGAAAGAGGTGGCCCTTCCGGAAGTGCGGTGGGGGGCCGGATAAATGGCGTCAGGGGGCTGCATGTGGCCCGCAGGCCGTAGTTTGGGGACGCCTGCTAGAGAATATCTTCAACTGGGAGGGAACAGAAAGTGCCCTGGGCCTGAGCCAGGAGTCAGGTGCTGCTTGCAGGATAGCCTTGCCACTTGGGAAGAGCCTGGACTGTCACTTTGGCCCTTTGTGCTGACTCAGTGGCATGGGGTCCCGTGAAGGTGGGATCAGTGAGCATGCCTGTTAGGGCACTCAGGGCAGGAGCAACTCGCTTCTGAGTTCCAGATAGCATTTTCCAGGTTCTGTGCAACAGGGTGGGTCCTGAGGGAGACTTTCTTCAGACAGGCTAGATCATCAGGGACTCAGAGCCCCTGGGGGACATCTTCAGGTTGCGGACTAAACAGAGGTCTCCGTACACCCTGGGAGGCAAGATCTATTTTTCTCTAGTTTTCTGATCTCCTAACCGCCCTTCAGACACCCAGCCTCAGCTCCACAGTCCCCGTTCTTCCTGCCACCTGCCCGCAGGAGTTGCAGTTTTGCAATGGACTCAGACAGTTCAGTGGTCTGGCCCCTGTGACTCAGACCTGCTCTCCTCCTGCTCTCTGATCCCCTGGGTCCCAGCCACACTGGGCTCCTCAAACAGCAGGCACACAGCCTTAGAGCCTTCGCACTGTCTGTTCCCTGTGCCAGAAACGCCCTTCCCCAGCATCCTTGTGGCTCATCCTGCCCTTCATTCAAATCTTTGTTCCCGTCTGTCCCGCCCAGTGTGAGGGAGCACTCAGCCTTCCCCTCCAGCTCTCCTCCTCCCCCTTTCCCAACTAGATGGTTGTCCACAGCATTCGTCACCTCCAACCTAGGATGTAATTCACTTATTGATTTCATGTATTGTTTATTTTTCCTCTTGGCAAGAACATAAGCTCCTCAAAGACGAGTCTTTGTTTCTTTTGACTATTCATGACCCCAACAGGTAGCATGGTCTTGGCATATAATGAGTCCTCAATAAATGTCTGTAGAATGAATAAAGAATGGCAGGCCTTGCCTTCTGGCCTGGCCCTCAGACCAGGGTGCCTGTAGTCAACTGGGGCTGGGGACGATCTGGCATTGGCTCGTGGCTCAGGGAGAACCTAGAGAGAAGTGTGATGTCTGTCTGCCCCGCTGTCTCTGCAGGGGTGTTTGACTAGGAGAAGGGAGTTTTGATTTTGCTTCTAATTTGCCTTTCAAGGGGCATGATCTCCAGTTTCCTAGTATGTAAAATGGGGTTAATAATAATAACCAGAAGAACGTATTGTCTCCCTGGGCTCTGGGGGAGGGGGACAGGGTCTCCAGAGTTGGGTAGAAACAGGAACAATTTCGTAAGCAGAACCGGGACAAGGGTCTTCACCCTGACTCTGCAGCGGGGCCCAGCCAGGAAATGGCCTCGGAACTTGGCTGCTGGGAGTGGCGTGCGAGGACAGACATTTCCCCGGGCGTTGCCTGGCCCTGCCTCTGGAGTCTGGTCGTTCAGCAGGGAGCAGGTGTCTGGCCAGAGCGCTGAGAGGAGACTGGGCTGCTCCACTCTGAGCAGACCTGCTTCCCTCTGGGAGACCCGGGGCAGCTGACTGGAGAGGCGTTGGGTCGTTCTCAGCCCCCTCCCCCGTACCTCCTCCCTGGCCAGCCCCCAGCCCTACAGTAGTCCTGGGTCCTCCCTATGACCACTGAGAATTAAGCCAAAGTATGACAACAGCCGGGCCTGGGGGAGGCACCCTGGCCCCTCAGCTGGGGCCGCTCCGTGTCCCAGCAGCGACCCATCTAGCCGATTCACTGGGCGGCTCTGGCTAAGTTACTCTCTGGACTCCGTGTTCTTCCACTCATGTGGTGAGGATGATAATCCTGTCCATTCAGGTTGCCAGGATGTTGGTGGTGATGGACGGAGCGTGTTAAACAGGCATGTGGGCCCTGGGTGGTGGGCGGTGTTGCTCTGCCATTGCCTTTGGGTTGTTCCATCGCCAGCACGGGGACCCCTGGCACCAGGTCTGCTGGTTTGTGCGTATGGACAGGAGGCCTCGGGAATAAAGAGAGGCATCCGGGAGCACAAACTTGAGGAGTGGCACTAAACCCCGGAGACCCAGCGGCAGGCTGGGCCTTGTGGGCAGAAGGAGGGGAGGAGCGTGTCCTCCCCCTGGGCCAACCGGTGATCAGGGGCAACATCAGCTTCTTATCCACAGTCTCCGCCTCCCAGCACCCCTGTCTCCCCCACGCCAGCCCTCCACTGTGAGAGGTGCTGGCCCGACCCTGCGGTACTGGGGGACCATCTCCCCTCAGCCCCGCTGGCTGGCCGAGTCAAACTCTCGGGGAGTGTGAGGGAGAGGCCCCTGGGATGCTCTGTGCAGGTGTGGCTGGCTCCTGCTGTGCCTGTGCCCTGGGTCTGGTGCCGCTGCAGCCCGGCACGGGTCACCTCTGCCCGCAGCTGCCCTGTCCTGCCAGGCTGCTCTCCACTCCCCCACTCTCCTCTCCTCTGGCTGCACGTGCCCGGCCTCTCGTCTCCTCACTGGTCTGCCTCTCTCCTCCTCGTGGGTCCTGCACCCCAACTTCCACTCGGCAACCAGAACAGTCAGTCTTTCTGTGGTGCAACTCTGACCAGGTCAGTCCCCATCTCCCCATTCTTCAGCGGTTGCTCTTAGAGTCACTGTGCGCTTTGCCTCGCCATTCAAGGCCCTTTGGGGCTGGTGTCAGCGCCATTGTTTCCCACTGGTTCCCTCATCTCCTGCCCCGCAGCCATGTGGACTTGCTGTCCGTTCCCGTACAGATGGCAGCGCTTCCCCACGTCCCGTTGCTCACAGAAGGCCACCCCCCGAGGCACACCCCCCCCCCCCCCCGCTCTGTGTGTTCAAATTCATCCTCAAGTCCCATTAAAATGGGACCTTCAGCACAAAGCCTTCACTGCGTGGAAGTCAGATCTCCCTCCCCTTCCACCTTGTCCCAGCTTCACTCCTGGACTCTACCCTATAATGTCAGTATTGGTGAACGGGCCTCATCTCCCCTGTGAAACAGAAGGAGATCCTTGAAGGCAGAGACGTGGCTGGTTCACCCCCAATCCCCAGCCCGGGCCTGGAGCATTAGCAGCTGTTGACTCTATGAGTGTTTGCACATGCAGCCCACCAGCACACATGCCTGTGCTCGGATATGAGCCAGGTGTAGACTCAGCTCTCTGCTACAATGATTCTGTGTAATAAGCCTCCAAAATCTCAGTGGCTTTTAGCATTTCCTTTTCTTGCCCATGGGTCTGTGGGCTGGCTGGGTAGCATGGCTTCAGGCTGCAGGGTTAAGTGTGGCCGGGGCTCTCATGGAATTGGCCAGGCTACAGGCCATCAGTTGGATCCAGACCTGTTCCGTGTGCCCACAATTGGGGACCAAGGTGGTCCTCTGGGATAAGCCCTTCTTATGGCAAAATAGCAAGAGTATGAGTGGACAAGCCTAATAGCAAGGCCACTGAAATCCACCAGTCACATTGCATCCCCTAATTTCCACTGGTCGAAGCAAATCTGCTGGTCAAGCCTCGTGTCAATTGGGCAGGGAGACACAGTCCACCTACTCGAGTGTGATGGTCTTCCGGGTCACAGGACAAGGCACAGCTCTGATGCAGGGAGGGGCTGAAGAACCAGGGGCACACTCCAGCCCCTGCCAGCGGCTGCCCAGGAGGGTGCCCTGCAGGGCTGCTCCTGCCCACCCTCTCTCTAGACCCTCTTCTCTCAGCAGATGAGCCGACCTCTCCCAAGAAGTCCAAGAGTGTCCCCGAGCCAGAGCCTGGTGGTGTGGAAGGCGCAGCCACCTCCCCCCTGCCCTCAGAGTGGACCTCTGTGAGGATCAGCCCCGGGGAGGCCGTGGCTGGGCAGGACGTGCTGGCTGTGTGTGTCCTGGTCACCAGCGATGACAGCAGGTATACTCAGGTCGCTGCAGGATGGGGCAAGAATGGATTGGGAAGGGGGACAGTATTCAGAAGCTGGTCTTCTCTGCTTATTTGCAGTATGACCTCTCTCTGCTCCACTTTTTCATCTGTAAAATGGGGACAGTCACAGCACCTGACTCATAGGGAGTTGTAAAATCGAAGAATGAATTTTAAACTGTGTAGAACAACTCAAACTACCTAAAGTAACAAAGGCAAGTACACTGGTTCATCTCGGGGGAAGTGCACGGCGGCACTCAGTTCAGGCCAGGTTGGAGCCAGAGACCCAAACTGCTGCTCTCCCCTGGGGCTCCCTGCACACGGGATTCCAGCCGTCCACAGGGGGGCTGTCTCCCAGTGCAGCACTCCTGGATACTAAGGGCCTCAGCCGCATCCAGAAGCTCGTGTCCATGTCAGGATTTCAAGCTAGGCCTCCGCTGGGTACCACCTATGTCCCATGCACACTGGGGCTAACTGGCAAACAGGACCAGGATGCTGCGACAGTGGGTTTGGGCAGTCTGATGGATAGACAGACCACCAAAGCCCCAGATGGAAGAGGGATAGTGACCTAATAAGAAGAAGCACACTGCATGGATAGAGAGAAAGAGAGAAAGTAAATATATGTATTTATTAAAATGTCACTGCACTGCCCAGTAGGCTTTGCACTTTCCCTGGGACTGTGCTTGCGCTTGTGCTGTGCTGGCTGCTGTATTTGCCCTGCCAGTCATTCAAGACCCAGGGTGAATACTCCCCTCCCGCACTGGCAGTCTTTCCCGTCCTACCAACCATTCCCCAGGGAGGCAAGCAGTAGGGAAGTGTCTGAAGGTTCAGGACAGGGTTCCTCATGATGAGCTCAGTTTAGCCCAGTGAGCTTCCGAGTGCTGCTCAGGGCTGGCTGAGGGGAGAGGAGCGGCCTTCGTGCCAACACCTCACTGCACATTGCTGGGCTGCTTCCTCCTGCCCGAGCCACACCTGTATGTCTTTGCTGAGGCTGCCACAAAGTACCACAGACCGGGTGGCTTAAACAGCAGAAATGTATTCCTTCCATTCTGCAGGCTAGAAGTCTGAGATCAGTGTTGGAAGGGCTAGTTCCTTCTGAAGGTGGGAGGGAAGGATCTGTCCCGGGCTCCTGTTCTCAGTTTATATGTAGACGGTTGTCTTCATGTTCTCGTGACATTTTCCACCTGTCTGTGTCCCGATTTCTGCTTCTTGTAAGGACACCAGTCATATTGAATTAAGGCCCACCCTAATGACCTCATTTTTAAAGACCCTACCTCTGATGCAGTCACAGTCTGCGGTACTAGGGGTTAGGACTTCATATGAATTTGGGGGATACAGTCCAGCCCAGAACAGAGCACGAGGCTGTGCTGAGGACAGAGATAATTAAGCCGCCCCCGCTGCCCTGGAACCCCAGGATCTGCTGGAGGCAGCGGTGAGCAGGGCACTGTTGGTTTGGGGGTGAATGAATGGCGGCTCCTGGGTCACCCGCTCTCTCTTCCCTCTTCCAGCTCGGAAGCAGAGTTGGAGTGCGACAGCAGCGAGGCCTCCAGCGCAGAGCCCTGTGAGGAGAGGCTCCGGAGGCCGGGGCCCCCGCCCCTGCTGAAGCCCCTCTCCTGCCGCAGCCCCCTGAGGGAGGCCCTGACCAGGGCAGCCTCTGCACAGCATCTGGAGGAGCCCAGAGCTCTGCATGGTGAGCAGGGCGCCTGCCTGCTCGACGGCCCTGGGACATGGGGGCGGAGTGGAGGGCCCCCCAGCCGGTGTTTGCTCAGGGAGGACCAGGTTTATAGGAGATACAACCGCAGGCTCAGAGGCAGAGGGCTGGGGTGTACGTGGGGGTGACCCAGGCCTACTCCTCCTCCTCGGGAAGCTTTGGAGTCTCCAATAGGAAGGTGGCAGGGGGCCTGGCTGTCTTTGTGTGTCACAGGCAGGCGGAGATAATTATGGTGGCCCTCAGGCATTCCATAGCCCACCAGGGCAGGGAGGGGGGCTCAGCTGCTATTGGGCCACAGGCAGCCCCAGACTTGGGGTCATCATAGAGCCATTAACAGTGCTTGAGGCTTGTGGAGTACAGTACAACTACTTGCATAATAAATGCACATTCTCTGAATGGGCATTTCCTGGAATGGCCAGGGGTTTACTCCGTACATGGCCCATTTTATCTCCGGTGACCCTGTGAGGTAAGTACTATGAAGCCCAGTTTACAGGTGAGCTAATGGACTGATTGCTTTCCTGAGATCTCCCAGCCTGTAAACCATGTGGCCCAATGCTGATGCTTCTACACCCTCAGAAGTCGTTGTCCATCCGTAGGAGCCCAGTGTTTTATTAAAGGTGGCCTTGAATGAGTGTTTTGACTCAGCGGCAACGGGGAGTCCTCTGGGTGGGAAGAACAGGCTGATAGAAACTTGCCACCAGCAGGCCCAATGGCTTTGGCTGCTATGGAGGGAGGGAGCTCAAATTGTCCTGCACTGCCCTCTGGTGGCTGAGAGCAGAATTTCCACCTGAGCCTAGAAATGTTTGCAAGCCGGGTGGTTTCACAGGAATGGCCATGAATGTGGGAGACCAGGGAGACCAGGGCTGAGGCCAGAATCCTGGGAACTGAATTTTTTTTTAAGAACACATTGGCTTAGTGCCATATGTGGTGCAGTGAACTCACTGAGAGCTGAGTTGTGCCCAGCTGGGTGCAGGCTGCCTGATCTGGGTGCTGCTCAGCCCGGTCGGCCCCTCTGTCCCCCTGGGCTCCAGCCTCCTCAATAAATACAAAGCCTGCCTGCCATTCACTCTCTCCCTCCATTTCTTCTCTCTCCTCAGTTGCCAGGGAGTCTAGGTAACTTACACAAAAGACATCAAACAAAATTGTATGTCTAGAACATATGGAAGATAAAGCCTCAATCAAGACCGAGGTTAACAAAACTAGTTTACGAGGTATGGAGCCCAAAGAGGAAGATCCTCATCCTAAACAGTTGCTCTAGTGGAATCATCAATTTGATTCTGAATTTTATGGCAGCCAGAGTTAAAAAGGAAATAGACGATTTTTGTTTTTCTTTTTTTTTTCTTTTTTTAAGTGCAAGAAGGGGAGATTGTGAGGCAGACCCACATGCACCCCAACTGGGATCTGACAGGGCAACCCCCATCTGGGGCCAATGCTTGAATACTGAGCTATTTTTGGTGCCTGAGGCTGACACACTCGAACCAACCAAGCTATCCTCAGTGCCTGGAGCCATGCTCAAATAAATCAAGCCACTGGCTGCGGGAGAGGAAGAAGGAGAGAAGGGGAGGGAAAGGAGGGAGAAGCAGATGGTCGCTTTTCCTGCGTGCCTTGACCAGGAATCAAACCTGAGATGTCCACAGTCTGGGATCACACTCTATCCACTGAGCAACTGCCCAGGGCTAGAAATGGACAATTTTTATTCTCATTCTTCCTATATTGGCCTGCAGCAGCAAAGTCTCAGCACATACCACTGTTTCTGATGCTTCACTCTTTAGAAAGGTTCCAGGTTATGTCAAATAAACGATACCGAGAAAGATATTAGCTCATGTCTCTAACGATGGTTCTGTGGACTAGGCAGCCATGGTTTCCCTGAGGCTGCTTCCTTCAGCATCCCTTGCCGGCAGGTGAGGGCAGAACAACAAAACCTGACTCAACAAAAGCAGTTCTCCTGAGGGAGTGGGGTTGGGTTGAGAACAAAGCAGTGTGGCCAGAGCATTTTGTTTCTGACAGTCCTGTTTAATTCCAGGATAAAATATAGAGCAGATAGCAAAGTGGATAGACCTCATGACTTTCAAGCAATCTTCTGTTGATTTTGCTTCCATCCATCATGGTTTTGGTCGTTGCTAGGCAAACCACAGTATAAGGTTGAAGCCTCTGGCATGCTCTAAGTGCTATGTTTGTATTGCTGGTTGTGGTGAGTCTATCACTTTACTAGATAATGTGGAGTTGACGTCATGTTGTGGATGTTAGGGAGCTTTATTCATCACAATTTTCACCTCAATATATGGTGTGGAGATGAGCCAAGACAATGCTGGACAAGACCAGGATATGATTTAAAAAGAATCCTCCGTGCTCATAGCAGCATTATTCACAATCGCCAAAAGGGAGAAATGACCCAACCGTCAATCAGCAGGTGAATGGATAAACAAATTGTGCTATATCCACACAATGAAATGTTGTTCAACCTGAAAAAGAAAGGAAATTCTAATACATGCTACAACATGCATGAATCTCGAAGGCATTATGCTAAGTGAAATGAGCCAGACACAAAAAGACAAGTATTGAATGATTTCCACTTCTGTGAAGTGCCAGGAATAGTCAAATTCATAGAGACAGAAAGTAGAACGGTGCTTACCAGGGGCCGGGAAAGAGGGGGCACGGGGGCCATTATTTAGTGGGTACTGACTTTTCAGTTTGGATGAGGAAACTGTTCTGGAGATGGACGGTGAGGGCGATTGCACAGTACACGTGTCCTAATGCCGCTAAACTCTGCATTTAAAATTGACTAATGTGGTAAATTATATGTCGTAAACCAGGGGTCCCCAAATTACGGCCCGTGGGCCGCATGCGGCCCCCTGAGGCCATTTATCCGGCCCCCGCCGCACTTCTGGAAGGGGCACCTCTTTCATTGGTGGTCAGTGAGAGGAGCATAGTTCCCACTGAAATATTGGTCAGTTTGTTGATTTAAATTTACTTGTTCTTTATTTTAAATATTGTATTTGTTCCTGTTTTGTTTTTTTACTTTAAAATAAGATATGTGCAGTGTGCATAGGGATTTGTTCATAGTTTCATAGTTTTTTTTTATAGTCCGGCCCTCCAACGGTCTGAGGGACAGTGAACTGGTCCCCTGTGTAAAAAGTTTGGGGACCCCTGTCATAAACATTTTACCGCAATTTGGGACTGCCTCAGCTGATCAAGGAACCTATCACCTCCTCCGAGTCCTTTATCACAGAGCACACCCAAGATGATGGTTTGGAACAGAACTCAAGCCCATGTTATTGAGGCCACAGGAAACTCTTAGAAACACTCCCCTGAAACACCTAGTTTAGTGGTTCTTAAAAATCTTGTTTAGAAGGCACATATCTACCCTCCCACCTTCGGAGACTGAGATTCAGTGGCCCCAGAGTGGGGCCGAGTCAGCGCCCCAGATGCTCCCACACGAGAGGGCCGAGTCCTACACCCTGAGAATCCCCGGAGAGGCGCTTCCTAATTGTGTCTCCGCCTTTTGGCTCTGATCAAGTGTAGAGGAGGAGCTTCCTAGAGGCCTGCTGGATGAACTGGTTGTAAAAATGCAGGCTTAAGCAACTGAATGAGTTGATCTAGCGCACGGGGTTCTTGGACATAAACCCATTAGAGTTAGGAGGACAATCTGCACCCAAATTACTCTAGTTTAGAAAATTCAATGTTTATCCATTTTTTTTCCTGACAATCATTTGATAACAGGATGGTCCAATGGCCTGTGGAGGGCACTACTAGTCTGTAATATTAAAATAGTATCGTTGGAACCAGATGGCACAATCCTTACCCTCTAAGATCTCCAAAGCACTCCCTTGAGATAAATATGAATGAATGAATAAAAATTAAATATAAGGTAAAAAAAAAAAAAGGGGGGGGGGGAACAACCCTGCCTTCCTCTGCTCAAAATTACCAGGTCAGATCGTTACCCACCCTCTTGTTGCTGTTGTGAAAATGTATGCGTGTGTGCCCTGTCGACACCAGGATGGAGACCTCGCTGGCAAAGTTGAGCTGTTTCTCATAAGTTCCAGTCTACAAAGTTAAAAGCTAAGGCAGGGGTCCCCAAACTTTTTACACAGGGGGCCAGTTCACTGTCCCTCAGACCGTTGGAGGACCGCCACATACAGTGCTCCTCTCACTGACCACCAATGAAAGAGGTGCCCCTTCTGGAAGTGCGGGGGGGGGGGGCGGATAAATGGCCTCGCGGCCTGCAGGCCGTAGTTTGGGGACACCTGAGCTAAGGAGAAGCAGCAGAGCTTTAAGCACTCTGCTGTGTTTCTCGAGCCGTTTCTCCATGAGCTGATTAAGAGGCGAGCTCTGGTCGGCAGGGTGTAGCTGCGCTTCAGGCCTGCTTGCTCCTTGTGCAAACACCCTGCGTTTTTGTCTGTTACATATATGAGACACATGATGGGAGACTTCAGCTTTGACGAACTGCTCTCCTAAAAATAAATATAAGTGGATCAAAATTGTGAGCTGGCTGTTCATCCTGTATCGGGGAGATGGGGAGACTGCACCCTGTGCCTGTCCACACAGGCTCCCCTACACCCACAGCTGTGACTATGGAAACAGGCCTGTGGGCTGGGAACCCGCCAGCCAGAGCAGGATCAGAGCATCTCCCTAGGGAGTAAGGGGGGGGGGGTGCCGAAGAGCTAAGGAGCTGAAGGATCTTGTCCCAAGGAAAGGACCCTCAAGCCGTGGTCAGCACCTGTGTTGACACCCAGCTCTGAGCATAGCAGGTAATAGAGTGGAATCCAGAACTTTCCACAGAGAGGGAGAGGGCTCTGCCAGCTAAGCCTTGGATTCGGAGAGGCCCGCATCAAGCCTTCCCTACATGCATTCTTTCACCCCCACATCACTCCCATGGCTGGCTTTCTTTCATTCCTCCTGGTCCACCTATGTGAGCATCAGGCATACATCACCCCCATTCTTTCTCTCAAGGCTGTGATGGAACCACTACAGGGACCTGGAGCCTGAGGCCTAAGCTGAGGCCCCAGTGTGGGAGTTTTCTTCTGCATCAATGTTCATCCTGCTCAGCTGGGCAGAGGGTCTTCAGTGCACAGTCCACAGCCTCTTGCGAATGTTTCCATTGGAACCGAGGCCAAGAGGATGTTCCTGGCCATGGATTGTCCAGAGGTTTAGTTAAAACTGGTTCCCAGGCCCTGACCGGTTGGCTCAATGGTAGAGCATCGGCCTGGCGTGCAGGAGTCCCAGGTTCGATTCCCGGCCGGGGCACACAGGAGAAGCGCCCATCTGCTTCTCCACCCCTCCCCCTCTCCTTCCTCTCTGTCTCTCTCTTCCCCTCCCGCAGCCAAGGCTCCATTGGAGCAAAGATGGCCCGGGCGCTGAGGATGGCTCTGTGGCCTCTGCCTCAGGCGCTAGAATGGCTCTGGTTGCAACAGAGCGACGCCCCAGATGGGCAGAGCATCACCCCCTGGTGGGCGTGCCGGGTGGATCCCGATTGGGCGCATGCTGGAGTCTGTCTGACTGCCTCCCTGTTTCCAACTTCAGAAAAATAAAAAAATAAAAATAAATAAAATAAACTGGTTCCCAGAGGATTTCCAGGGCTCTGAGTGGAATGGGGAGAGAGAATAGAGCTTCTAGGTTTCGATGAGAGCAGCTCCGTTTTTGTCTGTTACATATATGGGACACATGATGGGAGACTTCAGCTTTGAAGAACTGCTTTCCTAAAAATAAATAAGTGTGAGTATATGGACATATATGTCTATACACACACACACATATATGCTTATTAATAATGGACAATTTAGAATGATGGCTCATAATTGGATGCATTTTCTGAAAGGTGGAAGTCCCTGTCTCATAGCAGGGTCTCAAGAACTAGAGCATTTGATGAGTGAATGAGTGAAAAATTGGAGGCGTGTGTTATAGGGACAGGAAGATGTAGTCTGAGGAAAGGGAGGGCTCAGTCAATTATGATGATTAGTCAATTAACTTTTGGTAAATGGACTTCAGGAGAAAACTCCCTATTTTTTCTATCCATTTAACAGACTCTTCCTTCTCCCCACCTTCCCTGCCCCCCTTTTTTTCCATGACAGCTGTGCAACGATCCGGCAGCTTCCAGTCCCCAATGCCCAGCAAACTCCAGAGCTGGAGAAGAAGATCCTATCCGAGTGAGTCCTGAGCTCTCTGGGGTGGAGGGTGGGGGTGGGGGTGGGCAAGAGTTCTCTGATTAACCCTCAGGGGCAGCTGTTCTCTTTCCTTACATGTCCTCCCTTACCTGGCTCCCTGGATGTGAGGGGCGAGGAAAGAAATACCAGGTTGACCCTATTTCCACTGCTGACTTGAGGAAGCACTGCTCAAGGGATTTGAGAATTTCCCTACCCCCTAGCTCCTCCCTCCAAAATCACAGTCCTGGAACTCAGTTACACTTGGAAAGGACCTTATTGAAGCAGCTCCAAGCTTTCTGAAACACCAGTGAGGAAGCTGATGCCTAGGTCACTGTGTGTTTTGATTCAGTACTCTGAAATCAGGCTGGGGGCATCAGCTTAACTTCGTGCAGTCATGGGTAAAACAATGAAGGAAGCCACACACGCGCGCGTGCACACACACACACACGCACATGCATGTGTGTACTTACAAGCAGTATGCACAAATGCACAATACACACTGCCCTGTTCCTTTTTCTGGGCAGACTGTGGTCCCTGCAGGCTGGGAACCAGCAGGTTGGGTGAGGACCAGCGTCTGCCATGGATGCCAAGGCAGCAGGCCCCCACTAGGGGCGCTGTGACCACACATACGCAGGGCAGAGCCTTGGTAAGTGCACAGTTTACCAAGGCTGCCCTCATTCCTGGTGCAGCTATTACAGAGCAGGGATTCCCTCTCTGAGCCTGAGAGAAGGGCAGGGACTCTTCTGATTCCAAGTCCATCTGTGCCTTCCATCTCTTCTGCCCCTACACACCTTCTCTGGGCCTTGCTCTAGAAGAGATGAGCCCAGAAAAGCCCTGGGTTGGACAGGGTTTCTAAAAAAATTGATGTTGTTGTAGTTGGAACAGAGAGTTGACTCCTTCCTTCTGAGTCAGCGCTGACTTCTGGCCAGTGAGTCATTCTCCCGGCACCCCCCAGACCTGCAGCCTCTCTCACTCGGGTCAGCCTGGGACACGGTGCCTCTGGAGCGGGACCAGAGCTGCACACCTGGGCAGGGCACTTCACCTGGGACAACCTGAAATAACTCTTGAATCATCTTACAGCACAGGCAGTGAGGATGAGGGGAAGGAGCAAGGGAATGTTTACTGAAGTCGTGGAGCAGGCCTTTTCCACAAGTCATCTCATTTACTGCCCTGCCGTTACCCCTCCCCCATCAGGGGACGTCTCCTATGGGTGGGTTCCACTGGGTGCAGATGCCATCCCAGTGCCTCCAGTCAGCTGTACCAAGTGCCACCAGTGTGAGGGGACTATCCTTGCCCGCAATAAATTCCCAGTCTGGCCTGAGAGCCAGGAGTCTGGTGGGAGACCCTCACAGCAGGCTCAGACTGCTGAGGGAGGCACCGGACAGAGGGGGGCACCGTCCATCCTCAGCACCTGGTGACCAGCAGCATGGTTTCTGGGATGGGCCCGAAGACCTCAGCCATGTCTTTAGTTATCAGAGGAGTGTCAGGTACTGGTAAAAGCTGCTTTGAGGGCAGGCACTGAATTTGAACCATTCTATGGGCCTAGTGCCTAGCATGGGCCTAGCCCAAAGGAGGAACCAAGTGTTTCCTTGCTGAGTGAATGAATGAATGAATGAACAGACCAGGAACAAGCAGGCTGGGCTGAGAGCAGGAAGAAATGGACACATGGGTTCGGGCCTGTTCAGGATGCCGCCCCTAGAGAACGCTCCAGGACTTTGGGAGGATTTGAGCTACTGACTGAGCTCCAAATTCTGGGAATGTCCCCTGCAGTCCCATTTTTTTGACAACCACTAGAGCCATTATTTTGGTCATTTTTATTTTGCCTAAGAGGAAACCCCACTGGGCAAGGCTGGTCCCATAGTAGAGAGCAGAACACGGGCGCCATCTCCCCTGTCCATTCTCTGCCCCAAAAAGGTTGGTTCTGTGTGATTGCCCTTGGCACCCTCTCCCGCTGACCATGTTCACCAGAGTGACCTCTAGGGTCAAGGGGAAAGGTCACCCTAACCACAGGGCCCAGAGGAGAGACACTTGATCCAGGTGGGAGGTGGGGCTGTAACCCAGGCTCAACAACACCCTTTGCCTAAAGGGACCTGAAGGACTAGCGCCAGCCAGGACCGAGGCCTCTGCACAGGGCAGGGCATCCCTGTCTGGGCCATGCCAGTTTGAATTAAAAGAAAGGGCCAGCGGAGACAGATCTGAGTTGATGAATAAGGAGTTACTGGGCCCACAAGTTAGGGAAATCCTGGCTAGGGTGGGTATTCAGCCCTCTGGAACGGGTCAGCGGTGCAGCAGTGTTTTTATTGGACACCACTGTGTGCATGGGAAGAGAAAAGGGGATGGAATTCATATTTAGCCAAGCATGCAGCATTTTTTGGGTCCTGCACTGAGCACCTCTTTTTATCTCATTTTCTTCCTTTAATGTCCCCTGAAGCAAAAGTGGACATCTTGTTTTCTGGTTGAGAAAAGGGGAGGAGGGGGAGGTTAAGAAACTTGCTCAGCCTGACCAGGCGGTGGTACAGTGGGTAGAGCATCGGACTAGGTTCAAAACCCTGAGGTCCCCAGCTTGAGTATGGGCTCATTCAACTTGAGTGTGGGGTCACTGGCTTAGGTGTGGGATCATAGACACGACCCCCCGTGGTTGCTGGCTTGAGCCCAAAGGGGGCTGGCTTGAGTCTAAGGTCACTGGCTTGAGTCTAAGGTCACTGGCTTGAGCAAGGGGTCACTCACTCTGCTGTAGCCCCCTGGTCAAGGCACATATGAGAAAGCAATCAATGAACAACTAAGGAGCTGCAACAAAGAATTGATGCTTCTCATCCCTCTTCCTTCCTGCCTGTCTGTCCCTATCTGTCTCTCTCTGTGTCTCTGTCAAAAAACTAAAAAAGAAACTTGCTCAGTGTCAGCAGTTGGTGTAAGGGAAGAGGGGTTCCAGGCTCCCTTTTCCGTTTTCTGAGGAAACCCAAAGACATCAGCCACTTTAGGCAGGTGAGAGTCCCTGTCACCTCTCAGCTCTGCCCTGGCCTCCCCTCCTCTCCTGGGCAGCATCCACTGCCCAAGCAGTGGCCTGAATGGCCCCATCTCCCCAAGCCCTCCCGAACCCTCCGGGAGACGGGACAGTGCGTGAGGCACTGCAGCGAGAGGCCCCACCGGCTGGGATGAGGAAGGGTTAGAGAAAGGAGAGAGGGCGCAGCTCCCAGGTCATGACCTTGTGAACCCGAGGCTTTCCTGTCAGACATGGTTGCCACGGTGTCCCTGGCTCTGTGTCAGAAGGTTCCCGGAGAGCTCCTCGGGAGAACAAAAGGGCAGTTTGTTGAGCCGAGGGGACTTTGAGAAAAGCTCGGGAGTTTGAGTCAGGAGGTGGCAGGGAGAGGAGAATGAGGGGGCGAGGAAGAGGAGGAGAAGGAATTTGGCAGGAATTTGGCAAGCTGAGCACAGGAAACAAGGCAACTGACTCACAACTTTTGCCTTTTTAGGTTCGACCATCTAACTGGGCTGAGAAGGGGGTTTGGGTGGCAGGCCAACTCCTGGCAGCCGGGGGCTCCTCCCCAGCAGCTCCTTCCTGCCCCCTCAGATCTGTGCCCCTGAGTTATTTTCTCTGGAGCAGCCCGGGGGGCTTCCCTGTGGGAGCTTGCTGGCCGCATGTGTGTGGTAGCCATCTTTTCAGAGCCCGGGACCACGATCCCTGCTCCGACAGGCTTGCATTTGTCCATGAGGAAAGCAGGACAGAATTCTGAAAATCCCCCTAGGTGGTCCTCCATCAGAGTGGGTCTTAAAGGAGTGTTTCTAGGGTCAGGGTTGGGCTTGGCCTGGCCCGGATGAATCCCAGAGGGGGAGCCCAAAGCTTTGGGGAAACTAAGGCCAGGGGGTTGTGCTGACTTAGGAAGCAAGCTAAAATCTGGAGGCTGGACACCTCAGAGGAACATTGGATGGGTCAGCAGGGAGTCCGACAGGAGTCGGTGGTTAGAGACAGAGGTCATGGGCAGCCGTTAGGGCTCGGAGGGTTCAGGGGAGAGCGGGCTCGGCTGCAGCTCAGACACGGAGTGGGCGGATCTGAAACAGACATGGCATTTTCTGAGTCCCTTTGAGGGCAGATGACTGATATGGCTCAAGATGGAAGCAAAATGCTTGCAATTTTAGATTTAAGGTTACTGGGGGGGTGTATGTGTGTGCATGTGTGTGCATGTGTGTGCCCTCACAAGAGACTGGGAGAGAGAGGGCAGGATTGAGCTCATAGGCCAGAACTGTCAGAAGTCTGCTCGCTAGACTAGTTGATTTCAGCTCCCATGGTTCAGAACTAGGCTGTTCCTCTCGGCCTCGTCCACACCCCTCTCTCCTGTTGCTCTGAGCACCTCTTCCACATCTCGTTTGTTCCTTGACCAACAGGAGCTTGGCACAAACCTCACTCCTAAATGGCTAAGGATATGCTTCAGATAATGTGATACTCATGATAACCTCTCTCTCTTGTGTTCCCTTAAAATCTCAAAGTAACCATCTCATCTGCGAGCCCCTTGGCACACAGGTGAGGGAGAAGGGATGTTTCCTTTGCAGGAACTGCCCCTCCTGTCTGTGCCTGCAGCTGATGGTCCAGCATCTGTGGGAAGAGGCCCTGGGTAGTTGATTGACTAAGTGATTTCATGCAGCCCCAGCCCTCCAGCCACATGGCCTTAGGGGAACTTAAGGGGTAGATGTTCATTTCTAAGAAACACCTGGGGGGGCTTCCTGTTTCATTTCTCGAATCCATCTCTGGCACCGTCCTCCCTCTCACTTACAGAGTTGGTGCTTTACTTAAAACCTCCTCTTCTCACGGTGAAATAGGTAGTGGAGAGTATGTCTGTGTGATGGAGAGTATGTTTCCCTTGGTAGGTTTGCTGCCAGTGAACAACAAAAGGACCGTGTCGCCTCCACAGGAAGCGTCTCCTTCTGCTTCTCCTTCCTCGTGGTCTTCTGCTTCGTCTTCCCTGCCGTCTTCTTCAGGCAGCACGCCAGGCAGTGCGCCGGACGGCCCCTCCCCAGCCCAGGTGACTGCCCCTTGGTGCCCCGCACGGGTGTTAGGAAAGCCAGCTGCCTCTGCTCCTCCCGCGTCGTCACTGAAATCCAGTATCTTAGCCCTGTATGGTCAGCCCGTGTGCCAAGCCAGGGCCTCGGAGACGCTCTGTCGAGAGTCTACCCAGTGCCTCACTCAAGAGTCCCTTTCAGAGAAGTTCCTCCCGCTCCTCCTCCACCACCCCGCAGGCACTGCACTCACTCACTCACTCAGCACACTCTGCAGTCTGGGCCGGCTGAGGGATGCAGTAGCGCTGGGGCCCGTGCTGTGCCCTGCAGGCCCGCCCCGGGGCTGTGAAGGAGCTGGCAGCTGCAGGAGGGCAGGCGCAGGCCCAAGGGCGCCCTTGGGAGGAGCTGAGAACCTTGGAAGCAGCATTTCCCTTGAATAGAAAACAGCATCTCTGAGAAGCACAGGGTTGGACTCTATCCTGCAGCATGAGTTTATCGGGCCTCTGTGACCTGCCAGGCCCTGCTCTTAGCTCTGGGAAGGACTGCACCAGGCAGAAGAGCATGTGCCCTTACGAAGCTCCTGCCCCGTGACCTACCCCCCAGTCACGGCTCTTGGCAGGGCACGACCACTCCTAGAGTCCACCCATGGTCTTCCTTGGCCAATGGCCAAGTTCCTGCATGTAGAAACGGCTACCTGCTCAGCGGTGCCAGGTGTGAGTCAGGTTTAGGAAAGTCATTAGAAGGCCCTGACAGCCATCCTGCCACCACTGCTCCAGCCCAGAGGGGTTAGCTCTCTCCTTACTCCAGCAGGCTCCACGGAGAAGCCTTGGTTTCCTGGTAATTGGAAGGACAAAGCTGTGGGTGGAACGTGCCTGTTAATAGGGCCAAGGCTGGCAGGCCATGGGGGATCTGTCTTCCCCTCTGTGCCTGGCACCCAAAGGGGCCAGGCCAGCCCTACCTCACTAGCCCAGGAGCTTGTTCAATGCCTTTGCCTTACCTTCTGGCCTCCTACCCACCTAATCCGAGACCCAGAAAAGCCTTTGCTAAACTGATGCAGGGGCCCCAGGCAGATAGATCCCAGCAGGCCCCAAAGCAGCCATCTGAATGAAGAGCTGCCTCTGAAATCATCGCGGGCAGACTCCTTCCAACTTTGAGTATCTGAAATCTGGAGGGAGGAGGGTGTACACGCTAAGATCTACCTTTCTCATATAAATGCTGGAAATTTCCCCATCACTGCTATGTTTTTCCCAGCAGATCTCAAGAGGTCATTTCAGCCCTTCTAACCCAATCTTTCTGAGGCGAGCCAGAGGCCGAGGAGTACCCAAAGAAATCCCTCTGTATATACCTCATGGCCAAGTGCTGGAGCGGGCAGAGTACTGCCTGGCGAGGCCTGGTGGAGACGGCCTTGCAAGCTGCAGGCCACCCAGCCCTGTGGAGACGGCTTCTGATGACTGTCAGGATACCAGGAGCATCCACAGGGGCCCACACCTCCTTGGCAGGAAGGACAGGTGCTTGGCAGACCAAGGGCTGTCTCCCCGGGCTGGAGAGGACTCAGGGAAAGGGAATATTGACTCCCCATGGGGAGAGGAGGCTGGGTCAGAGCTGGCAGAGGGGAAGAAGTTGGGCCTAAAGAAGCTGGCCCTCACTCAGGAGCAGAAGACCAGGTTGCTGGATTGGAATGACTTCAACCCCGAGAGCTTGTACCCAGAAGCTGGACCACAGCTTTCCCAGAAAAGGGCTGAGAACGGTGGAGGAGGCCCTGTGCTGAAGCCAGCCTGCCCCTCGCCCTTCCCTCGGGGAGTGGGAGAGAGCCTGCCGGCCCAGACGGAGACTCAGGAGAAGAGGGCGACCCCAGCTGAAAGGACGCCAGGGGAACAAGGCGTGGCTCCACCCAAGTCCCCCCTGAGGCTCATTGCTAATGCCATCCGGAGGTCACTGGAGCCCCTCCTCCCCAGTCCCGAAGGTGGGAGGAAGGCCTGGACCAGGCCGGAATCCATGGCCTGGCGCACCAACCAGCCGCAAGCGTGCACACGGTCATTCAGCCTTCGGAGAACCAGCTCCAGTAAAGACTGGGACCAGCAGTCCCCTGGGAGAGACGCGGCGAGCAGGGCCTCAGCCTTCTTCTCCCTGGGCGCTCTGCCCGCCAGGGCTGCCCAGCCCTCCGCCCCCGGCCTTCCTGACCCTGCCTTTCGCACCCGTAGTTTGCCCAACCGGCCATCCAAGATGTTTCCTGCATTCGCATCCCCACCCTGCAACAAGATGGAAGACGTCCCTACGCTCCTCGAGAAAGTGAGTTTGCAGGAGACCTGCTCAGATGCATCTAGGGTTCCGAAGAGAAAAATCTCACTCTTTTCCTCCCTCAGACTCAAAGACAAAACTTTTGAGAATTCCCTCCAAGAATCCAGACAAAGAAAGGACCTCCGTGACCTCTTTAACATCCCCAAGGGGAAGGTGCTGCCTGTGGACAGTGCCCTGGCCCTGGAGAAGCGGGGCCAGCCTTGCAGTTACCTGGGGCGGAGGGTCCGTCCTCCTTCTCCAAAGCAAGATGCAAGTAAGTGGCTTTCTCCTAACAAAAGTCTACAGTGCATGCTGGACAGTTAGTTATCATTATCGGATTAATAAACAGGCATATTTTTCTTTGTTTTGCTTCTCAAATTAAATTCTGATAAAAGTAGAAACACTTAAATTTGAAAAACTATGAAAAAATTATATTTGAAATTATGTCTGCCCTGGCTCAGTGGTAAAGCATCGGCCCAGCATGGGATGTCTTGGTTCGATTCCCGGCCAGGGCACACAGGTGAAGTGACCATCTGCTTCTCTACCCCTCCCCTCTCCCTTCTCTCTCTCTCTCTCTCTTCTCCTCCCGCAGCCATGGCTTGATTGGTTTGAGTGCATCAGCCCTGGGTGCTGAATGGCTAAGGATAGCTCAGTTGTGAGCAAGGCCCCCTGATGGGCAGAGCATTGGCCCCAGGTGGGGGTTACTAGGTGGATCCTGGTCAGGATGTATGTGGGGGTCTGTCTCTCTGTCTCCCCTCCTCTCACTTGGAAAAGAAGAAGAAGAAAAAAAGAAATTATGTCATAGAAAGTTTTGAAAGAGACAGTTAATAAAATTTTACTACTCTCCCACTTATTCTTCAAATGTGATTTTTTTTTTTTTAAACAGGGACAGAGAGAGAGTCAGAGAGAGGGATAGATAGGGACAGACAGACAGGAACGGAGAGAGATGAGAAGCATCAATCATCAGTTTTTCGTTGCGACACATTAGTTGTTCATTGATTGCTTTCTCATATGTGCCTTGACCGCGGGCCTTCAGCAGACCGAGTAACCCCTTGCTCGAACCAGCGACCTTGGGTCCAAGCTGGTGAGCTTTTTGCTCAAGCCAGATGAGCCTGCGCTCAAGCTGGCGACCTCGGGGTCTTGAACCTCGGTCCTCCGCATCCCAGTCCGATGCTCTGTCCACTGTGCCACCACCTGGTCAAGCCAAATGTGAATATTTTTAATAAAATTTTACTACTCTTCAACTTGTTCTTCAAATATGAATATTTTTTACTAAGTTATATACAAAATTTTGCATCCTTTAAATCAACTTTATATTCTAGGTATTAAACCAATTACCTCATAGTCCACATAAATGTAATTTAATGGCTATAGAATATTCTATCAAGTGGCTATGTTATTTAATAAACTGTCTTTTATGGTTTAACATATATGTATATATAAATTATATATATGAATATATATATTTCATATATGGTCTTGGGTGGACATTTTTATGCATATAGCTTTTCCTTTCCTTTGAATTATTTTTTTTTAAAGGATAGATTCCAAGAAATGGGGTTTCTGGATGAAAATGTAAATACTTTTAAGATTCTCAGCTAACACTGACAAATTGCTCTTTAGGAAAGAACACAATGGGTAAAGGATACATGGAATCTCTCTGTTATTTCTTACAACTGCATGTCATAAATTTTATTTAAAACATGGGAAAGGTACCAATTTATATTTCACCACTAATGTAATTTTTCACCACTCTGCATTGAGTATCATATTTAAAAAATATTGTTATCTTAATAGTCAAAAAATGATTTTTCAATATAATATATATATTAAATGTATATAACTGAAAAAAAATTTTCTTAATGGCGCCTCCTTTAAACTTGTATTTTTTTTTTTTTTTTTTTTTTAGAGAGAAATCGTTTTGTTGTTCCACTTATTGAGGCATTTATTGTTTCATTCTTTTTTTTTTTAATTTTATTTATTCATTTTAGAGAGGAGAGAGAGAGGAGAGACAGAGGGGGAGAGAGAGGAGAGAGAGACAGAGAGAAAGAAGGGGGGAGGAGCTAGAAGCATCAACTCCCATATGTGCCTTGACCAGGCAAGCCCAGGGTTTCGAACCGGCAACCTCAGCATTTCCAGGTCGACGTTTTATCCACTGCGCCACCACAGGTCAGGCTAAACTTGTATTTTTTTATTACTAGCTTGTACATGTTTATGTCTGTTTGGTTACCAGTTGAACCTTAGACTTTTTTTGTATTTAAATCTATAATTTTTTAAATTATAAAATTAATTAATGCATTAAAGAATCAGAATAATTCAGCAATATGGAAATATCTTTAAAAAAGTAACCTATATTCTCTCATCCCTACTATACTCACCAAAGTTTTGGTGTATCTCCTCAGAGATCATTTAAACACTCACATGATTTCTTTTTGTTGTTGATATTTGTCTGATTGCTTTAAACAAACCGGATTCTACTGTTACTACTGTTGAGCAACTTTCTTTTTCTTTTTTTTTTTTTTTTTTGACATGTTATTTCCTTATTTAACTATTATCTTGGAACTTAGGTTTTCAAGCAAAAACTTATTTCTCTCCTTTGGTGCTTTAGTTAAAAAGTTATATATATAGATTAATAAGAGGTCTTATTTTTAGCCAAGTTCGGGATAAGCATGGACAGGCTGAAATTTATACCTTTTATATCACGACATAAACTTTAATGTGTTGTGCGTTTTTTGATAGATAATACACTCACATGGTTCAAAATAAAAGGGTCCAAAAGACACAAAATGTGCTATCTCCCTTCCTTGTCCCTGAGCCATTCAGGTCGTATCCCTGATGACAGATACTATTATCTATCTGGTTCTTAGGCTTTCTTCCAGACAGAATTTATGAATACACGAGCAAATTTACATATTATATTCTTTTTTTTTTCTTTCACAAACAGTAGCATATTGTACATACTTTTTCTCTACTATTTTTTAAAAAAAGATTTTATTTATTGATTTTATGGGTGTGGGGAGAGGATACCCCCCACATCCTCTAGCTGTTTATTGGTTGCTTGTGGTATGTGCTCTGACTGGGCAAACCAGCGTTTTGAACGGGTGACCTCAGTGTTCCAGCTGGGCACTCAATCCACTGCGCTACCACAGGCCAGGCACCTTTTTGTGCTTTCAATTTTATTTTGGAGATCATCACATATTAGTATATAAAGAGCTTTCCCTTTGTTTTATAGTTACAAGGTATCGCATTGTGCGCATGTTACCATGATTTATGTAGCCAGTCCCCTATGATGGGAAGTTTAAGCCATTTCAAGTCTTTTGCTGTTACAAACAGTACACAGTAATTAAGAACTTAGACCATTTGGCATATATGTGAATTCATTTGTAGGATAAATTCCTAGAAATAGAAATGCTGGAACAAAGAACATGTGAATTAAGAATTTGATAAATATTGCCAAGTTGTCCTCCATCAAAGGGGTGCCAGTTCACACTCCCAGCAGCAAAGCATGGGAGTACTATTTCCACACTGGCACAGACTGGGTTGTTACACTACTTTTTGTTTAATCTTTACCAATCTGATAAGTGATTGAGCATCTTTCTATAGTCATTTATATTTCCTTTCCTGTGAACTATTGTTTCTGTTTTTCAGTTATCTTTGGGGTTGTTGCTATTTTTCTTCAGGATGTGTGGGGGACTCTATTGAAAGGGAAATTTAGCCCAGTTTTGTGATATGAGTTACAAATACTTTTCCCAGTTCCTTGTTAGTGTTTAACTTTCTTTATGGTTGTTCTTGTCATGTAAAATTTTTATTTTTATATAGTAGTTGTAAGCACTTTCTCATATGATGACTTTTGAGCTTTATATAATAGTTCAGACAGAGCTTCATCCAAGTTTATAGTTTTCTTACAGTTTCTTTTGTGTTTTTTAAAAAAATTTTTTACATTTAAATATTTTCATTTTTTTCTAGTATAATATATGAGTTATGGATCCAACCTTATTGTTTTTAATGTTTCCCTGATTATTTTAAAATAGTTTATTGAATAATTTATCTTTTACCTTTCTTATATGAGATGACATCTTTATCATATATCAAATTCTTGTACTTGGACTGATTTCTACATCATTTATTATATTCTATTGAGTTGTCTGTTATGTATCAGTACCACACTTTTAATTATTTTATTTTGTATAGTTATATGGTTTTTTAAATTTGTGTATTATACAATCAGGTAGAAAAAGTATTTTATTACGGATCTTCTATTTTAAAATTGTCCTGGCTTTTCTTGCTTGTTTGATATTCTGTATGAATTTAGCATCAGCTTGTCTGTTCCAAAAAACAAAAGAAAGAAAATCCTATGAGTACTTTTATGAGATTGAGTTAGGTTTACAAACTGACTTGAAAAAATTTATAACCTTATGATGTGAATTGACTTTTTATTTGTTTGTGTTTTTTATTGTGACCCTCAGGAATATTCTAAACTTTGTATCAAATAGCTTTTGCATGTATATTGTTAAGTTTATTATTAGATATGTTTAGTTTTTCTTGCTATTATAAATATTTCCATTTTATCTTGCTGCTATTGGTTGTATACATGAAAATTATTTATTTCTGTAGAGTATTTTGTACCCATCCATTTTTGCTGTATTCTCTTTGCTTGTAAAAATTTTTTAGTGAGTTTTCCTGGGTCCTCCCCAAAATATACATTCATAACGTGTGCAAATAATGATAATTTTTACCTCCTATTTTAAAGTTGTGTACCTCTAATTTATTTTGTTTCCAGAATCTCCAGGAACAATATTAAATAAAAATAGTGATAATGGTTTCCTTATTATAGTTCTAACTTTAATGAGAATGTACCTAATTAATAAAAATAATGTTTTCCCATTTAAGCATGTTGCTGACTTTTTTCTTAACCCAGATATATTTAATCATTTTAAGGAAATAGCCATCTAGTCATATTTTATTGAAAGTACAGTTGATCCCTGAATAATGTGGGTTTGAACTGTGCAGGTTCACTTATCTGCAGATTTTTCGTCAATTGACCCAAGCAGTTCAAACCTGTGTTTTTCAAGGGTCAACTGGTGAACAGATGTGAGTATTTGGAGGGCTGACTCAAGTTATACACCAAATTTCCACTGTGTAGGTAGGTGGTAGGTACCCCTAACAGGGTCAACTCCATTTTTTCATCACAAATGGATGTTGAATTTTATCAAATATCATTTTAGCCCCTTCTGAGATGGTTGAATAATTTATTTTCTTAGCTTGTTTTATATGAATTATATAATAAATTTACTGATATTGAACCATCCTTGAATTGCTAAAATAACTACCACTGGTCATGATGTTTTATTATTTTAATACAATCTTCTGTTCAATTTTCTAATATTTTAAGATTTTGCATCAAATTTTTAGGTAAGATTAGCCTTTAGTTTGTTTATATTATACATACATGATTTCTGTCTGTGCTGATTACAATAAGTTGGAGTAAATATGTTTTCCTGATTTAATTATGAACAGCTGCATTTTTTTTTTTTTTTTTTTCTGAAGCTGGAAACGGGGAGAGACAGTCAGACAGACTCCCGCATGCGCCCGACTGGGATCCACCCGGCACGCCCACCAGGGGCGAGGCTCTGCCCACCAGGGGGTGATGCTCTGCCCCTCCGGGGCGTCGCTCTGCCAAGACCAGAGCCACTCTAGCGCCTGGGGCAGAGGCCAAGGAGCCATCCCCAGCACCCGGGCCATCTTTGCTCCAATGGAGCCTCGGCTGCGGGAGGGGAAGAGAGAGACAGAGAGGAAGGGGGGGTGGAGAAGCAAATGGGCGCTTCTCCTATGTGCCCTGGCCGGGAATCGAACCCAGGTCCCCCGCACACCAGGCTGACGCTCTACCGGTGAGCCAACCAGCCAGGGCCTGCATTTGTTTTTATTCATTAGGAAATCATGTGACCTCTTTGGCTTACAACAGAATAGAAACATAGAGAATGGAATTAGGTTAAAGTTGACTAGCTCTGGATAGAGTGCCTGGGACCATCTCATAGAAAATCTCTGTGATGCTCTCAGATGATTTTAGGTCAGTTCATAACAATGTTAAGATTTTACCTACCCTATCAGATTAAACTCATTATTTCCCTTTATTTTCCTGCTGCTGACCAACCCAGTAAACACGGTTCTCTCCACATTTAATTTGTACATGTCCATGCAATAGAGATTAAAAATATATATATATTCAAATGGAAAGTGAGTTATTCAAAGTGAAGTACCTTGAATTTATGATCACCTGAAGAAGAGCCAGCTGGAATTTATTTATTTTTATTTTTTACAACACAGCTTTCTAGGTAAATTAATATCATACATAAACTCTGAGTGTTTCAATTGCTTAGGGATATAAACTGATTTGAAGTATTTACCAGTGCCTGTTTTTTGTTTTTTTATGTGTGTTTGTTTATTTTTGTTTTTTGTATTTTTCTGAAGTGAGCATCAGGAAGGCAGAGAGACAGACTCCTGCATGCGCCAGACTGGGATCCATCCAGCATGCCTACTAGGGGGCGATGCTCTGCCTATCTGGGCTCTGGCTGCAACCACAACCATTCTAGTGCCTGAGGCAGAGGCTATGGAGCCGTCCTCAGTGCCTGGGTCAACTTGGCTCCAATGGAGTCTTGGCTGCAGGAGGGGAAGAGAGAGAGAGAAAGGAGGGGGGAACGGTGAAGAGGCAGGTGGGCGCCTCTCCTATGTGCCCTGGCCAAGAATCAAATGTGGTACTTCCACACACCGGGCCAATGCTCTACCGCTGAGCCAACCAATCAAGGTTTTATACAATTTTAATGCTAATTATTATTAAGGTGAACAACTTTTTACAATGAAAAGGAAGACAAAAGTAAATTGAAGAAAATAATATAATTAAAAGAAACATTTTATTCATTGCAACAATAATATGCTATAACATGATAAATGCATAAAAAACATTTGTAATATTTTATATTATAATTATGCTTACATGCCTATTAATTTTTAATAATAATTTTAAGAAAAAAGTACTCATTTAGTAAAACTAAATATCAAACAAAACCACTAATTTGGAGTGATATTTGGGTGTATTTATCATTAGCTAATTAAAAAATATGTTTTATGCAACTATTTAATCAAAATGTGTTATTAATAGATATGATTTGAGGTTAGATTTCCACTTTAAAACTCGAATTTAGGGAAAATACTTGTAAATAAAATTATATGTATTTGGAAATTATTAAATAGATAATGAATTAATAAAATGTAAATTGTGCTTACCTGTCTATGATTGAATATTCACTGAGAAAGAAATAATCGTGAGTCTACACTGTCGTATGTGCTGTGTCGTGTTTCAGTAAGAAGTACACACAGCCATTTGTGCTATTGGTATATCGCATGCTCTCTCAAGGTCTCCCATGTGGAGCACATGTGTCTCATAATCACGTATCACTGCACTGTACTGATCCTTGACGAATTGTCGTGTCAAATACAAATACGTCACATCACACGCAATGGATCAACTCTGCATTGATCAAATATGGACATTTACAGCTTAGTCTTCCAATATCAAAAAGGAGGACATGTAGGACACTTTTCAAGGGAGGATGGAACTTACAAAAGAAGGACTGTCCTCCCTAAAGGAGGATGATTGGTCACCTTATTATTATTCTTGTGTATAATTAAAGAAAGTACCATGAGAACGTCTTTTTTATTTTTGCATAAACTTTATGTTTCAGGATAACATGATACCATAAAATACACAAATGATGAATTTTTACAAAGCACACATTTGTGTAACCACCTTGGAGATTAAGAGGAAGCACAGTGCCAGCACTCAGAACCCTCACTCATGCTTCTTCCCAAATACAGATGCCACCAAACAAAAGGACTTACCACCTAACTTTTAACATCATAGATTACTTTTTGCAGTTTTTTGACTTAAAAAAAATGATGCATTCTGTATTGGGGTAGGCAGAATTCCGAGAGGGCTGCATACAGTACTTTTATCCCTCCTCCCCAGCATACTTGCCCAGTATAATCTTGTCTTCTTGAATATGGTAGGAATGAAAATACGATGGATTTCACTCCCGGGATTGGGTTATGGGATTTTGCAAATGTAATTGAGTTTCAAACCAATTGAGTTTGAGTTAATCAAAAGGAAGAGATTATCCTGGGTAGGCCTAACATAATCTGGTGAGCTGTTAACAAGGACTGGACCATTCCTGAAGTCAGATATTCAAAGTATGAGAAAGACATGATCCTGCTGACCTCGAAGAAGTAAACTGTCATATTGTGAGAGGGCCTGGGAACAGGAGGCCTCTAGGAGCCAAGATGGACCTTCAGCTGACAGCCAGCAAGAAACCAGGGCCCTATGTCCTGCAACCACAAGAAACTGAACTCTGCCAACAACCCAAATGAGCTGGAAGACAACACTGCGCTGCAGATGAGAATCCAGCCTGGCAGACACCTTGATTGCAGCACTGTGAGACACTGAACAGAGGACCCAGTTGAGCTGCGCCTGCACTTGTGACCTTCACAACTATGCAATAATAAATGGGTGCTATTGTGAGCTGCTAAATTTGTGTTCATTGTTCCCACAACACTCGAAAACTAATGCAAGTATCTACTTTTTTATGCATGACTTCCTTCATTAATCATTACATGTATGGGGGCAGGAGTTGATTTATCTATGCAGTTATATGCAGCAATGGTTTATTCTTTTCCTTTGCTACATTTTTATTTTCTTGTATGAATATGCCACAGTTTATTTGTGCCTTCTGTTGGTAGGTACTTGGGCTCTTTTCCGCTGTTTTTATTCTGAGTAATGCAGCTTCAAGCATTCATTCATATCTTTTCTGTATTGTCAGAAAAAACTGTCTAAGATAAACAAAGCCAGATACTCTTTAAAATAGTAAAGACAGATTTTAATTAGTAATATCACTATTGCAATAGGGAAAAGAGTCTAGCATGAAATGAACTCAGCTTTGATTTTTATAGAGGAGGCATGGTATTTTACAGGGAGAATGAGGGATTAGGTTGAGGGGCCGAGTAGAGGGCTCAGCAGAGTCAGGGAAGTGGAAAAAGTTACAAAGCGTTGGTCTGTATAAATGCTGATTGTACCAGCTGAGTCTGTTAGCTGGTTGTTATTGAAGTCAGGATTCCATCCTCCCACAGAGACAGGAGAAAGAGGCCCTATGCTTCCTGGTGATTGCATTTTTAAAAAATGGCCTTTCAGGTTCTTGAGAAAGACACTCCTGAATGGCAGAAGACACATATATATCTCAAAGGGACAGAGGAGGGATTCTCAATTGTAAGCCCTTTTAGTAAACTCTAAGAAAAGGGTGGGTAGCCAGAGGCCTGTTCAAAGGCCTTGGTTAGAACAGTTGATTCTTCGGTCAGCCTTGAGTTCTCTCAAATACTTTAAGTAGAGTTGGCCTCATCCAAGGGTTGTGGCCTTAAGCTGTTAGAAACTGTGATAGTGTTTAAATCTTTTAATGTAGGAAGAAGTGAGTGGGCTAAATAATTTATATTGAGAGTGTAGTTTTGAGAAGCCAAGGTTAAGGCCAAGTCAAAAAAAAGGGCTCAGAGGAGCTTGGCTAAAGTTTGTTCAAAGAGAGAAGCTTTGGCAGTACAGGGTGGGGCAAAAGTAGGTTTACAGTTGTTTTCGTGGAAAATAATACAATAATTAATAAATAAAAATACAAGAATAAACTCACAACTGTAGACCTAATTTTTCCCACCCCATATATACCTGCAAGTAGAATTAATAGGTCATGGGGTAGGCATGTATAGTTTGCTTTAGAAAATATCATTCAGCCTGACCAGGCGGTGACACGGTAGATAGAGCGTCAGACAGGGACGTGGAGGACCCAGGTTTGAGACCCCGAGGTCGCCAGCTTTAGCGTGGGCTCATCTGATTTGAGAAAGGCTCACCAGCCTGGACCCATGGTCGCTGGCTCGAGCAAGGGGTTACTCGGTCTGCTGAAGGCCCATGGTCAAGGCACATATGAGAAAGCAATCAATGAACAACTAAGGTGTCTCAACAAAAAACTAATGATTGATGCTTCTCATCTCTCTCTGTTCCTGTCTGTCTGTCCCTATCTACCCCTCTCTCTGTCTCTCACTCTGTCTCTGTAAAAAAAAAAAAAAAGAAGATATTGTTCAAATGTTTTCCATAATGATTGTACCTATGTTTATATCCCCCATTAGGAAATCAGAGCTCCTTTTGACCCACATCTTTGTCAACACTTGATAGTCTCAGTTTTTTCAATGTAGCTCTCTTTACGGAGTTGTATCTCATCATTGGTTTTAATCTGCACTTACCTGATAATGATGTTGCACTACCTTTCACGTTTGTTAAATATTCTCTTGTATGAAGTCTTTATTCAAGTGTTTTGCCCATACTTTTATTGTGTAGACATCCCTTTCCTTATTATTGACTTGTAAATTTGTGTAGATTCTGGATATAAGTCACCTGTGTGTACACACACACACACACACACACACACACACACATATATATATATATACATATATATAGTAAATATCTTCTCCCACTCTTTGGCTCATTTTTTCCACTCTTTAAAAGTGTCTTTTGATAAAAAGAAGTGTTTATTTTAATGAAGCAAAATTCATCAATATTTTCCTTTATTATTGATTTTGTATCCTATTTATGAAATCATTTAATCATTTTCTTCTCTGAGGTCATGAAGATGTTATTCTATGTTACCTACTAGAACTGTGTTGTCCAGTATGGTAACCACTATTTTACAATTGAGATATGGCTAGTATGAGTAAGGAACTGAATTTTTAATTTTATTTAATGTTAATGAATTTAAATTTTAAAACTTATGCAGTGTAAAATATTTTTCTATTAAACACATTTTTCTTTTGATAGAATTACATTTTCCTTTAACCTAGCTTACTGTGAGTTTTTATTATGAATAATGATACATTTAATCAAATGCTTTTTCTACATCATTTGAAATATTCATATTATTTTACTTTATGCAATAATGTGCTGAATTATATTGATTGCATTTTTATATAGATTCAGAAATGTTAAGTCATAACTGAGTTCTTGGGGTAAACCCAACTTGGTCATAATATATAATCTTTTCATGTATCACTCTGAAATTTGCTCATTGTTTGTAGTAGTTTTGTACATATGTTCATGAGAGATATTGGTCTGAAATTTTTCCTTCTTGCAATATCCTTGTCCAGTTATATTATCACACTATGCTAGCTTCATAACACAAGTTGGGAGGTGTTCCATTTTTCTCTATTCTCTGGAAGAGTTTTAAACATTTGGACACAAATGAAGTCATCTAGCCTAGAATTTTTTTTTGTAGGGTGGTTTCCAATTATGGATCCAGTTTTTTTAATAGATATCATTATTCAGATTGTCTTTCCTATTATGTCAATTTTGATCAATCATGGTTTTCAATAAATACTTCTATTTTATCTAAATTTTCAAATTTATTGTCTTAAAATAGTTTATATAATAGCTTATTGTAGGACTTTTTTATTTCCAGTATGGAAATTGGTGTTTTCTGTCTTTTTTATCTTCTTAGGAGGCTATCGATTTTATTTATCTTTCTAAAGAACCAAATTTTTGCTTTGTTAATTTTCTATTTTATTTCTGCTTTGTCTTTATTGTCTTTTATAATCTCTTCTTGATTATTTTTTCCTTTTAGTTTCTGTAGATTCAATTGGTTGTTCTTTTTCTAGCTTCTTGAAATAGAAGTTAGAGCATAAATCTCAACTTTTTTTTTGCATACTGTGTAGATTTAAAGCTCTAAATTTCCCTCTAATTACTATGTTAGCTGCTTCCTAATCATTTTGTTATGCTCTTTTTAATCATCAGTTTACATTTATTTTTAGTTTTTCTTTGATCTATAGGTGGTTAGAAAAGTATTATCTCACCTTAGCTTTCCCACCTAGCAAACTCATTTTGAAATTTTCTAGTGTTATTTTTTATTACTGATTTCTAACTTAATATCACTGTTGTCATAATACATACTAGGTATGATTTTAGTCCTTTGAATTTTGTTGATACTGTATGGATTAGCATAACACCAAGTTAGTAAAACTCCATGTGCTCTAGAAAAGAAAAATGTATATTCTCTAGTTCTACATATTTTTATCAGTTAGGTCAAATGTATTAGTAATCTTCTGTATCCTTAATGGTTGTCATCTGTATTTCTGACCAAACAGCTACATAAATAGGGATTTCCTTATTCTTTCCTTTGGTTCAATAATTTGCTAAAATGGCACTAAAAAAACCACACCAGTTTATTATAAAGGATATAATAAAAGATACAGTCGAACAGCTTAATGAAGAGATGCAGAGGGTAAAGTCAGGAAGGGTCCCAAGTCCAGGAGCTTCTGTCCCTGTGGAGTTGGGGTGCAACACCCTCTGAGTTTGTAGATGGGTTAAGGTTAGGATTAGGATTAGGCTGCTAGATTTTGTGACTATTACATTACTTGAATGTCTATGTTTTGTTTCTTCATTTAAAGATTATTAAAGTAGGCAGTGAAGAACGTATGCAAAGGCAGTCAAGTACTTGCAGATCAGTTTATTTCTTCCAAGGCATATTTTTAGCTATATTCAGGTGAGTCAATAATAACCTTTACTCTAGGGCTTCTTTCTCCCTATTACTAAAGTGGGACTCTTCCGTGGTCTCTACTAAGGCCCCGCATATTTGTTCTACTCTGGCTGGGGGGAACTTGACTATTTCCCAGTCCTGCAAAAGCTTTAGATGTTATTTATTCTTTAACTCCCTAGCAGGTATTTGCCCAGCCTTATGTAGTTTCTTTCTGGGCATCAGTTGTTTACTATTAAGCAATAGACTTAAGGGAACATCTCTGCTTATTTCTGAAGTTCTTTCTCTGCATAGCTCACTCCTCTCCAGTACTCTCCCTCATACATTCCAGCTGCCCAGCCCTCTCAAACATAGATCCCTGTTTTTTCAACCCAGTGAATCAGCTGTGCTCCAATAAGGTTCTTCCTGCCAGCACTGTGCTATGGAGAAAAGTGCCTCCAGGCAGAGGAAGCTATTGTGATTATAGGGCTCACCTCCTTTGCTTCTGTTCTCACCTTTTTCACAGCTCTGCGCCTCCTATTATCCAATGCCTGGAAAGAGCTGCTGCTTCTACTATATTTTGTCCTGACTTCCAGAGCTTGTGGTGGGGGATCAATCCCAGAGTCAGACACTCCATTGTAACCAGAGTGAAACAATGCTGCCAAGTTTTTCCTTTTTTGTTTTTTGACTCTGAAAATGAAAAGTGAATGCCTAGAACGGATGGTTCTTTGATGGAAGAGGGTAGAGGGGAAAAGATTTAGAGACACCTATATAACTTTATATAACTTTGCCAGAAGTTTCCGAAATGTCTTATATCTGGAACCATTTTCCCCTCAATTTCAAATGAAAAACAAGGGGAATATTAAATTTGTTTCTGAGGTTTAGAAAACGTGTTATCCTGAAGTTATTATACTTTTTTCCATTAAATAAAGGAGAATCAGGCAGTTGTTCTCTAATGCTGTAGTCTTGTTCGTTTCCATCAGTGATCATTGTGAAGCAGGGGCTGTTGCTGATGCCGGTAACAACATGTATTTGAGCACCTCCAGTGAACCAGGCACTGGGTTAGACTCCTTACACTGATCATTTTTAATCTTGCGATGCAAAATCTGTGTGTTAGAAAATCATGATCCCCAGAAACACGGGGAGGTAGAAGTTGGTTCCTCAAGCTCACACACTCAGACTAAATTACCCAGTGGTAATTTATGGCTGCAATGGGGAAACAATCTCCGCTCACCACTAACAAGCTCCCTTCCAGTATTATGCTATATACTGCTCCCTGATTCTACCTTCACCTGAGCTTCCTCATCTGGCAAAGTGAAGGGGAAAACAGTTAAACCTCCCAGGAGAGGCGGTGTTATTATGTATGTAGATGTTTTGCATTATTTTGCTTTGAATAACCGCATATGTAAATGTACTCCTGGAGGTTAAAATTATTATTATTATTTTTAAACTTGGCCTCCCCCCCTGGGGTAAATGGTTGAAAATTATGGAGAAGAAAAGGCAGACTGGAGGGAATGTTAGTGTGGACTGGCTTCTCCACCTTCCTCCCCACTCAACACATCCTGCCATTCAAATATCAGCTGGCCACCGCACAGTCAAAATGAGTAAATTTCCTGGAGTCCTCGCTGGTTCTGATGTTCAGTGTCCAGAGTGCATTAATCCAGATATTTAATCATTAACTCAGTATCAGGTTGATGTGTAGGGGTAGATGTTCTTGCTGAGAAGAATAAAAGCCTCCTGTGGCACCTGGAAGACTTGATCGCCCTGGGTCGCCAGCCGGATCACAACGAGCTTCTAGCGGCCACGTGCACTTTGCTGCCTCTCACCATCCACCTCTTGTTCGGAGGCTGGCTGGCACATCCCCTCGTCTTTGGCTCTCCCGTGGGCCCTGCATTGTTGAGCCCTCCCTATCTTAAACTGCCTTTCCTGGCATTTGAATCATCACTTCGATGATGTGATAATATCTGCAAGTTGGGAAAATAAAAGTGGCATTTGTTTAGCCATTATTAATGAAATATTTATGTTGCATGAGACTATGTGATAAAACCTTAGGCTTAGAGTCCTTTTGCTTCTGATTACATTTGGGATTTTTTTTCTATGACCAGACATTCTGACGCCAGCTCTTTTACACTGAGCAGATGTCATGTAGTAAAAATGGGTACCAGATGCTGTGAGCCGCAGAAAGGCGATTTGTTTAAGAGCTGGCTCTGACTTTTTTTTGCATTCAATTACTCTGCAGAACAAACCTTACACAAGCATTTAGGTAACTCAGCTAACTTCAGACAAGCATTTTAATAATAGATTTCATCTCTGAATGCATTCAAGCAACACACCATATAAATGGTGTTTAAGGAATTAATTGATTTCTGCATAATCCCTTTATTTTTAACGTGAAGAGAGCTGCAAAGCTCTTGGCAGGGACCCAGAAGTGTAATTAACGTGAAGGGCCAAATTTTCAGTTGCCCTTAGGTATTGCCCCTTCATGCTTGTGGCAGGTGCAGTGGGGGGGGGGAGAGAATGGGGAAAAAGGGGAGGAGGGAGAGGCAGCTTTGGGTCACTAAGTAAGAAAAGAAGCTAGGAGTTAAGTGAGTTCTGTTCCTCTTTCAGGTCCCAAGCATGTGCCCATCAGGGAGCAGGTGACAGAGGCTGACTCTTCCACGACCTCCTCTTCTGCAGATGAAGAATTTGATCCCCAGCTTTCCTTGCAGTCGAAGGTAACAATACTTGGCAAACCAAAGGGGGCCGTGGCTTGCGGGCTGTTTACCCTCCAGGTTTGAGACCCAATGTGGGCTCCAGCTGCAGTGGTTTCATTAGAAGGATCACGTTTTATTGCACCTGACAGCAACTGCTCTTTTTACCTGGAATACCCCAAGAACTATCTCTCTTTCTGTTGTTGTTAGCTTTTATAAGCTTGCCTTTCTCAGAAATGTAAAATTGGGGAGGGATAAAAGAACCAGACGTATTTACTTGAAACCACTTGTGACTACAACTCTTAAAAGTGGGTTTAATTTGTGGTCCGACAAGAAAACTATTGAAAAAATTACAGCCAGCAGATGCCTATTTCCCTGGGGGAAGCACAGCTTCATTTAAGAATAACTGGAGACAGATTATAGAGAAAATGTTATGTTTATGCTAATTAGAAATATGAAATGAACCACCCGGTTGCATGCAGGTATGGATACTCCGAGGGCCCCTGCTGTGGAAGGGACTGGTTGTGTGTCACTAGGGAGATGGCAGTCCTCCTCCTGCCTTAGTGAACGTGAATATTTCTGGAGAGCACTTCATACAACTCCCATGGACATGGATTAAAAAGCATAAACATTAGTATTAGTACAATATATGTCTTTAAAGGAACCTGTAAGTCATACACAGAAACACATATCCTATGACCAAAACTCACAATTATTTTCTCACCCACGGGAGCTAGGGCAGTTTTACTGAGACCAGGGTGCTGAGTGGCTGGACTGACACGCTTCCTGAGTAGACGGAGACACAGGTCACTGTCTGGCAGTTTTTTGGAGCAGTGAGGGCCTGAGGAGAAAGGGAGAGGACCAGGTTTATTTACTTAGACTCAGCATTTCCAAATCTGGCACTAGGAGCTTTGGCATCATCTCAAGTCCCTCAGGGGTTCCAGCTCCCCAAGGCCCATCCTAGAGCAAGTCAGGAGGGGGCTGGGACATGGCGTGTGTGTGTGTGTGTGTGTGTGTGTGTGTGTGTGTGTAAGTGAGGGAGAGAAAGAATGAGAATGAGAGAATGTGTATGGACTCCTAATTTTGTAGCTGTGGGCATCTATGGTTAGTTTGTTGCTCAGTACAAGTGAATTGTATGTGTGTGTCGATTTCTGGGCTTTCCTTACTGCCCCTTTCATCTTTCGAGTGGCCTGAGTTACTTCTGTACTCAAATGAGGCAGAGGCCCCAGCACCAGCCATCCTGACACTTAGGGAGAATAAAAGAATGGAGCGGCCCCAATACATCAAAATATCGAGAACAGGATTCCCAGGGCAAGCCTTGCAAATAGCTCCTTGTCCTCCTGCTGCCTCAGAACAGACCCAGTCCTCACTTGAGCTTGCAGCGGGTAAAGCCTGCCTGCTTCCCCTGGCTTCTGGTGGGGCCTGCTCTTACAGGGAGGAAAGCTGGCCAAAGATTTCCCAAGGACTCACAGTGAAGGCTTGAGGGGAGCTTCCCCCCCTCTGGGTTCCCTTATCTCTTCAGTCCCATACAGGTGTGTCCCCAGACGTGTGGCATAGAGCCCATGCCAGCTCAAATGAACCTTTGCCTGGGAAACTGGAGACAGGCTGCACACACGCCACCTCTTCCCTTTGCTTCGCCCCTCCCCACCGGCAGTCTCCCCTCCCCAGAGACTGGGGCTGGCAGCTTGTCCTCATCCTGCCAGAGTTCTCCTTTCTCTGTCCTTTATCTTCTTCTGTAGCCCTCAGTGTCTCTCTGCTCCTCTCTGTGTCGCCATCCCCATCACTGAGGATGCAGGAGCTGTGTCTGGCGCATTGTGAGGCTCTCTGAGCACTAATAAATCATCGTGCATTTCTAGGTCAACATCTTTTGATCAAAAACAATAAAGGGCCTTCTTTCCTCCTTCAGGTTCTGTTTCGCTGACTCTTGATAAAGCAGTTGGGGTTTGGCAGCTTGGCTGCTGGGAAGTGTTAAGACGGCGTGATGCTGTTAAAGCATCCTCCCTTGAAATTGGACTAAAGGGTCTTAATTTAGGAGGAAACTCTACCGCAGGGGTCCCCAAACTTTTTACACAGGGGGCCGGTTCACTGTCCCTCAGACCGTTGGAGGGCCGGACTATAAAAAAAACTATGAACAAATCCCTATGCACACTGCACATATCTTATTTTAAAGTAAAAAAACAAAACGGGAACAAATACAATATTTAAAAATAAAGAACAAGTAAATTTAAATCAACAAACTGACCAGTATTTCAATGGGAACTGTGCTCCTCTCACTGACCACCAATGAAAGAGGTGCCCCTTCTGAAAGTGCGGTGGAGGTCGGATAAATGGCCTCAGGGGGCCGCATGCGGCCCGCGGGCCATAGTTTGGGGACCCCTGCTCTACCGTTTCTATAAAGCAGAAGCTCTTGACGTGCCTACACAGTATTTGGCACAGGAAAGGTGGAAAAGACCAGGTGAAAAGGTGGATGCTGGATTCAGGTTTCCCGGGCCCTCCTCCTGGCTCTGCCAGTTACTGCTTGTGTGTCCTCTTGGACAAGTTATGCAACATCTCTGAGTTTTGATTTCCTTATCTATAAAATAACTAATGTGAGGGACATTTAAGATGATACATGTGAAATAATAAATACAGTGTCTGGCACATAATGCTCAATAAATGTTGGGATTTATTATGGAGGTTAATAGATTGTAAGCTCAAGAGATATTTGTTAAATAAATGAGCTGACTCTCCATAGATTGAGTTAGACAGTCTCTGGATAACAGTTACTAGTGATCTCTACCACCCTCCTTCCCAGGCTTCTCAGAAAGGTCCTAACAGCCTAATAGAGAGGTTCCCCCAACCCAATGGCCTGGAACCGCTATTCAGAGTGATGGACAGTCAATTTGGAAGTCATCCCCTAGAAATAGAGATGTTATAATATGGAAGAAGTTTGAGTTCTGAGAGCCAAAATTTCCTTCCAGGGATGAAGGAGAACATAAAGCCTTTAGGGTTCCAGATCCTAAAGGGAGTCTATAAAAACCAAGTTTTATCATTGAGATCAATGTTCTCACCGATGATGTATATAGACATACGGAAGCCTGAAAGCCGAGGCTTTTCCAAAGACAGTGGTGGTCTCTCCATGGAATGGGTGACAGAATGACAAGGGTCCATAGAACCCTGGAGAGGGTCGTGCTTTTGAGGCTCAATTTGTAACCTCTGTTATGGATCTGGATTCCTCTGGGCAGTGTCTGGGGTCAGACCTGTTAGGTTGGGCCCCCATGTGTGGATTTATCGTCCATTTAATGGACAAACATTCCATTCAGCCACTGTTATTGAATACTCAGGCACCAGCCTAGCTGTAATAATTTTTTAGTTCCATATTTGTTTCTGCCAGCATTAAAAAGGAATCTCTAGCATGCTCTAATTCTCATGTTAGTATAGAAAATTGAAGTGTTAAGGCAAACTCATAATAAAGCTAGCCCAATCTGAACATTTATTTTGTATGTACAGGATGTATACATATGTATAATATATACACTCCTGCATAGATACACACATATAACGATAACAAATAGATTTTTTTAAAAATTATAATCATGCCAATTTATAATATAACAATAGTGCTAAATAATAATAAAAATCATAGTTTGTACTGAATTTTATCCAAAAAATTTTCAAGTATTCTGCAAAGGGTTTGACCCACCTTATCTCATTTATTCCTTATTACTTCCCTACGAGGTAGGCGTTAAATCATTCTTATTACTCCAAAGAGGACACTGGAGCCTAGAAACTGTGACCTGCTGAAGCTACGCAGCTTGCGGGAACTGATGCCAGCTCTGCATGGCCCCCCAGCCCAGGGCTGAGCCATTATCCTCTGCTGCATCTCCAATCAGAAGTGCCTCTTGAACTTTCCAACATGCAGAGCTGGCCCCACTACTAATTCCCCTTTCTCTGGTGTCTAAAACCTGGAAATGGCACCATCAAGAGCCAGCCATCTATTTTAAATGCATCAATTTTGAATAGTCTGTAATTTCCAAGCCCAGGTACACAGAGATCCCAGGGGCATTAATGAGACATTGGTACAGCAAAGTGAAGTAGGGAAGAGGAATGATCTGGGCCTCTTTTCAGCCAAGAAAACTTTTCATTTGATTGAGATATGCTCCTCTATTCCCAGGTTTAATTAGGCAGTGTAGACCCTATCTAAAGGCTATTTAAAGTTATTAACTGGTTTTCAGGTAGTGTGTGTGTGTGTGTGTGTGTGTGTGTGTGTGTGTCCCAGGTTCATCATCACAGGGCACCTGTAGCACCTGTAGAGAGTATAATTCTGTTATTATTTCTTCCTTCGACTGAACCAAGTCAGTGCTCTATTTTTTTTTTTTATTTTTTTTTTGTATTTTTCTGAAGCTGGAAACGGGGAGAGACAGTCAGACAGACTCCCGCATGCGCCCGACCGGGATCCACCCAGCACGCCCACCAGGGGTGATGCTCTGCCCACCAGGGGCGATGCTCTGCCCCTCCGGGGCGTTGCTCTGCCGCGACCAGAGCCACTCTAGCGCCTGGGGCAGAGGCCAAGGAGCCATCCCCAGCACCTGGGCCATCTTTGCTCCAATGGAGCCTTGGCTGCGGGAGGGGAAGAGAGAGACAGAGAGGAAGGAGGGGCGGGTGGAGAAGCAGATGGGCGCCTCTCCTGTGTGCCCTGGCCGGGAATCGAACCCAGGTCCCCCGCACACCAGGCCAACGCTCTACCACTGAGCCAACCGGCCAGGGCCCCAAGTCAGTGCTCTATAAAGCTACACCCACCTACACACACAGGCACAGACACACACAGACACACACAGACACACACCAGTTCCCATCTAGCACCTACTAGCCGCATGTGGCTATTTAAATTTATATTTAAACTCATAAAAATGAGATAAAACTTAATATTCAGTTTCTTAATCACACCAGCCTCATTTCAAGTGTCCAGTAGTCCTGTGGGGCTGGTGGCTTTCCATATTTTAGACAGCACAGATATAACACCTTTTCATCCTGCGGAAGGTTCTGTTGGACACTCATCGTTCCAGAATAAGCAATGGTTTGGTTGCAGAGGGTAGAAACCTATGACGGTATTTTGTAAGTTTTACCTAAATTTTCTCACATATATTTTTCTTCTCTGTTGGTTTTTATAGGAGAAGAAGGCGCTTAGAAGAAAAAGGAAGCTGGAAAAAGCAACAAAACAATTGGTTAAACAAGAAGAACTAAAAAGACTTCATAAGGCTCAGGTCAGAAAATGAACTTGCTAAGAGTGAGTGGGTCTGGGATCTTTGAAACCTGGCTCTGAAAGCGCTCTGGAAGTCTCTGTTATACTGAGGAGGTGGGCTGGAGCAAGATCAGTTCCTCTTCTCTTAGTGACCAAGTCTGTGGCCATTCTAAAGGCTCTGACTTGATCCCTGCTGGGACTCTGGGGCCTGGAGAGGCCAGGTGTTGATCTAGCACACTCCCAGCCACCTTTCTATCTGCAGACATGTTCCCGGCAAAGTGAGCCTGAAATGACAGGCAACATATGGCCTTAGGAACCACCCAGGCCTTGACTGCCACAGAGCAGTGGCCTCAGCTTCCTGCCAGTGTCTGCTGAACTGACAACTATTAGGGGCTGTCTCTGTTTCCAGATTAGCCGACAACATAAGCATCCAGCATTCCGATATAGATTTCCTGGACTACTCTGAACATTTCTGCCCAAATCGATCTCTCCGCCTCTGTCACAGCCCAGCAAAATGACGCGGAAAGGCACGGCCTTCTCCCTGTCCCCGAGGACCCCAAGCCTAGCCTTGAAGAACAGCTAGGGTTTAGGACAAAGGGACCTGGAGTGACCACTCCTATTAACCCAGGGGACCTTTACTTTCCTTCCTCCAGTCATTCCCTTTATCCGGCCATGTATGTAGTCCCCTAAGTTGTTTCTGACAAGAAGGAGGTCACTTAATTCAGCCCCTTTGCCCTTCCCAGTGAATGACCTGGGAGCTGCCCCTTTCGCCTAGTGGACAGAAGAAATGCCCATCAACTTCCTCTGTCCATGCTCAACTTCTAGAACATGTTTCTTTGAAACATTTCAGCCTGCCCTTCTGAGAACAAGCTGAGTCTTGATGATATGGATCGGGGAAGCTCAGCAATTTCCCCTCCTATTTTCACTCCAGACAGTAGGTGGCAATAAGAAAAGAATTACACTGGCTTTTCCAGTCTTAATTTGCATTCCTTTTTAACCTTTGAGAGGATCATCCTTAGCTTCTGAAGGATGACCTCTATATTAGCCAGCTGGGGCTGCCCGTAAGTAACAACATCCCACAGAGTGGGTAGCTCAAACAGCAGAAATGTTTTCTCTCACAATTCTGGGGGCTGGAAGTCCAAGATCAAGGTGCCCTCAGGGTAGGTTTCTGGTGAGGACTCTCTTCCTGACTTTTTTTTTTTTTTTTTGTATTTTTCCGAAGCTGGAAATGGGGAAGCAGTCAGACAGACTCCTGCATGCGCCCGACCGAGATCCACCCGGCATACCCACCAGGGGGCGATGCTCTGCCCATCTGGGGCATTGTTCTGTTGCAACCAGAGCCATTCTAGTGCCTGAGGCAGAGGCCATGGAGCCATCCTCAGCGCCCGGGCCAATTTTGCTCCAATGGAGCCTTGGCTGCGGGAGGGGAAGAGAGAGACAGAGAGGAAGGAGAGGGGGAGGGGTGGAGAAGCAGCTGGGTGCTTCTCCTGTGTGCCCTGGCCGGGAATCGAGCCTGAGACTTCTGCATGCCAGGCCCACACTCTACCACTGAGCTAACCAGCCAGGGCTATTCCTGACTTTTAACAGCTGCCTTACCGTGCCCTTTCGTGGCCTTTTTTTCTGTGCACATGAAGAAAGAGATCAATCTCTGGGATCTCTTCCTCTTCTTATAAGGACACCATTCCTATCAGATTAGGGCCCCACTTTCATGACCTCATTTAACTTTATTTACCTCTTTTAAGGCCCTGTCTCTAAATGCACTCACTTTGGAAGTTAGGGGTTTAGCATATGAATGGGGTAGAGAGGGCACTCTACTTACTCATCGCAACCACATAGCCACAATTATGATGAACTAATCAGTAATAAAGTTATTTAAATATTTTCTTTCCTTTTGCAATTCTACACCATCCCAGCAAGAGACCGATTTATAAAGATATAATTATCTTTAAAAGAGAGACGCAGAGGAAGGGGGCATGAAATTACAAGTTGTTTTAGATATGATTCCCACCTATTTCCGATGTTCTGTGTGGGGCTTAAACACTCTTAGCTGGCACAGGGGAGCCAGGTGGCACAAGTCCCACCCCAGCTCGGGCCTCTTCATGGGGTTGCAGGTGCTTTAGCAATTGTACCCCTGTATCCAGGGAGACTTAGAAAGATGTGGAGTTAAGGAGGAAGGAGAGTGAGACAAAGCTCAAATGATGTAGAGGAGAAGGAACACACACATACTACCTGCCCCAACAGCTGCCAGTTCCTTAAGTAAGCCTGGTCTGCCGGGTGCAAAGCATGTTCTGCCAAGAGATGTGCATTTTAGCAGCATGGTGTCTGAAAAGAGTAAATTGATGGTGTGAATAAGATGTACATAGGAAAGGCTTTCCCCTAGTTATATACACAAGAAAGAAATGATCCCAAACCTTAATAGGTGCCAATGGTAGTCTAAGGAGGGTGTGAGGTTGTCCTTTAATAGGATAAACATCCCATGTCTTAATAACCTGCTAGTAACAAAGCTACCGTACTCTTCCACAGTTAAAGGCCCCCAGGCACTAGCCCCACAGTGCAGTGAAGGAACAGGTAAATCTGTAGCTGAAGACAAGAGCCAGACAGACCAAGAAAGGAACACCCAGCCCAGGAGTGGCCCAGGTCTCCTGCTCCAGACCAGCTTCTTGGGAGGAATCTGCTGGTGCTTCTTGGGAAAATGGGATGTGAGCGTGCTCTGTGTTGGTCCCCAGAGCCCCAGTCCCAATATGAGTAGTGGCTGTAGCTCCTGTGGCTCTGCCACGACCACAGTCTGAGGCTGAGGTTCCAAGGAGTCCAGGAACCATGAAGATTGTCCACCTAGCCCAGCAGCCTCTGCCTGAGAGCACGTCTGTGCCAGTGGCCTGGTCAAAGGGGACTATTTTAACAACTACTTGAGGACAAACTGAGCTGACACACAGACTCCTTGCTTTATGTATTCATGGTAAAGGAGGAAAATGTCAAGTTCTAGTTTGGGAACTCAAAGGCTCTGACCCAGTTAATCAAGGAGGTGACGTCATCTGGGAAAGGGCTTCTTTCCTCTTGGAAAGTAAGTGGCAGAATTGGCCCCTCTGGTGACGCTGCACACCGAGAGCGGCCATGTGACTCCAGACCCTGCCATTGCAGGCCATCCAGAGGCAGCTGGAGGAGGTGGAGGAGCGGCAGAGGGCTTCCGAGATCCAGGGCGTGAGGCTGGAGAAGGCGCTGAGGGGAGAAGCAGGTAGGCTTGGCCGGGATCCGATCCGCAGTGGCGGCCCCAGCCCTGGTGTGGTCTGAGAGCGGTGCTGGTCTAACCCTCTGGGCAAAACAGTGAGGCTTTGTCACCCTCTGTGGATCTGTCATTGTCTACATCCAGCATGAAATCTATAACTGCTTCACACTTACGCGATCAGCCTGCCCACCCCATTAGAAATTCCGAGGGCACTGGGAGGCCTGTGGGCCTTGTCCCTGTGTGTCTGTCTGCCTGGTTATCTGCCAGTGTGAATGTCCTCTGCAATTCAGGGGTCAGGATAAATTCAGGAGAAATATTTGGGGATTTAAGCAATGTTGGTAGTGATTCAAAGCCTGGACTTTAAGTAAAAATTCTGTTTTTTTCACTTTACTCACTCTATAAACTTGAGGAAGTCACGTTTTAAATCTTTATGAACTTTGTTTCTCCTCTAAAATGGAGATAATAGTGGTTTCTTACCTTATAGAGCTGATATAAGAATTAAAGAAGAAATTATACTTATGGATATGTTGTACATATATATGTATATATAGATATCTCCATATATGTATGTATATATAATTTATATATGTATATACATATACATACACAAATACATACAGACACACACATATATAAATTAGCACATTCCCTGGCATAGGTAAAGCACTAAATGGTAACTATTCTACTGACAGCTTCAGACACTCAGATCCAAACAGAATGCATCTGGTGGAGACCTACCTACCGTGTGTTGGGCATGAAGACAGTGGGTCTATAATGATGGTGATAACCCAGTTTCTGCCTTTGAGAACTTTGTAGCCCATTGAAGGACACAGACCTGTAGAGAAATAAACCTCGATACAGGAGGACAAGTGCTATGTTAGGAGCAAGCATTAGGGTGCATGGAAACAGGACCCAGAGGTTCCCAACTGGCCCTGGGACAGGGGCGGTCTGGCCAGGCTTCCTGGCAGGGTGCCCTAGTAGGATGAGAAGCAGAGGAGGAGCTGGAAGTCATCGGGGAGGTGAGAAACTGTGCTGGCAGAGGGAGCAGCCCCAGCAAAGGCCGTCTGCGAAAAAACACGAGATGCCTTAACAAATGCGGAGCCAGTGAAGGGTTCCGAGGCGAGGGAGAACAAAGACGTCTACGTTGTTTTAGAAACTATCCAGCATCTGTGTGGCTAGAGAATTGGAGGGACCCTTAGAGTTTGTGGAAAGTATTGTCTCTTTGGCTTTGTGACACGATCTCCTTTAGCCTTTTATATTTAGGAAATAACGTGTAAAAAACCAAACACTGAAAACACATCTCTCTCTGTGCAATGAGGAATACGTGAAAGGTTAGGATTTTAATTCTCTTAAAAGTTCAGTTATTAGAGAGAGATGATTCTAGAAGGGACTGACCCAGATTCTGTGAGGGCTGAAGCTCATACAATGTCATGCCCGCAAAATCGAGAGGGCTGCTCCCAGGGCCTTGCAAGGGTCTATCCACGTGGAGGCCCCGTGGTTTCTTAGCTAGGGCTAATCTGTCTCTGGACAACAGGAAAATGTTGGAGTCTGACTCTACCCCTCTGTGCCTCAGTTTTCTTGTCTGTAAATTACGAGTGATAATTATATCTGTTTTGTGTATTTGTGGTGAGGATGGACTAAAACAGTTCATGTGGAGGCCCTCATGTGGTGTCTGACTATGGATGGATGGGATAGATGATTAATAAATATTTGTTCCTTTTCTTACTAAAACACACTGTGCATCTCCTTGCAAAGAAGACCTAAGTCCACTCATCAGAAATAGGCTTCATTACAAAGACGATAACTGTTTCTTGCTGTTTGGAGCTAGAGTCTAAGTCTCTCCTTATAGCTGCTATTGGGAGCTTTGGTACAATCCTCTGCCCCTATTTGAGGTTTGGTCATATTCCCAATCAAGAAAGCCCTGGTTTCGATGAGAACCTTAGCAATATAAAGGAGCAACTAGCAAAACTAGGACATGTTTCAGTTTTTGAGGGAGGCAGTGTGGCATCATGGGGAGGGTAGAATTATAGGCATCAAAAAGCACAGGGTTCAAATTCAGTTCCCTTGCGTTTAGGCTTTGTGATCCTAGGGAAATGACTTAACCTCTCTGTGTTCATATTATTTATCTAAAAAATGGAGCCAATAGTCTCCACATTACCAAGTCATTTTGAGAATTAAGGGTATTGGTGGGCAAAGAGCTTCCCAGAGTATAAGCAATAAATGGTACCCGATATTATTTTACACACTATTAATATCCACATATATACACCTTTAAAGACTTGACTCCCTAATCTTCACTGCTTGAGATTTAAATTCTAGAAACCAATTTTTTAACGCTTCTGAAAACCCCCTTTTCCCCATTGTAAAGCAAGGCTATTTTGAGTAATGTGATGAAGAAACCCAGACAGCGTGTGGCATTGTCAAAGGTGTGCTAACCTGGCCAGAAGATGGACCCCACGTATTTTCTTTACATCCTTGGTAATTTAATTCTCCTGCTAAAGCTATGGGCCATTTTCTCCTTGATTGTCCTGCATGGGTGACAGATGTATATCAACCAGGGGCTGCTAAAGACTAGAAGAGTCAAGTCAGGGAAGCATCCCCAAAGGAAACCATATGGAAGATTGGCAAACCAGGCATCAAAATTAATACATTCTAACTTGTAATAACATTTGTGCAATACTAATGTTCCTTTACAGTTTAATATTCTATTCAGCCCCTTTAAGAGATTGCCCTGGTGCTTAATGAATGACCAATGCTTATTAGGTTAAGCTGTATTTGAGCTGGCCTGTGCTGCTCTGGTTCAAGTAATTTAATGGGAATTATTTAATAGGTATTATTAGGATAATTAGAAAATGATCACAGTTAGGCAATAATATTGAGCTATAAAGGTTGTGAATAACCAGATTTAGAGACAGGCCTGAAAACATGAGTAGTCTGTGACAGTTAGGCAAGTCTCTTCTAATAATTATGTGTGCCAGCCTGAAAGGGTCTTTTGTCCCCAGGAGTTACTCATTAGGCAGGCATTGAATTAGAGGAGCATACGGGGGTGCAGGACGGAGGGCAATGATGGCTGATGAGCAAAATGAGGCTTTGATGAGCTCCTAATTGTCGTGACAACAGTTCCTGCTTTCTTTTTTTTTTTTTCAACAGTCAGATATAAGCTTCTCCATACCCTGGAGAGAGTTTTCCCCATTTTGTCAAAGAAGGTGAAACAAAAAAACCCCAAAATCCAAGAAGCTTCCCTAGAAGATGGGTCATTATGTTCTGTAGAATGTGTGTGTGTGTGTGTGTGTGTGTGTGTGTGTGTGTGTGTGTGTGTGTGTGTGTAAGAGAGAGAGAGAGAGAGAGAGATATGAATATCTTTGACAAAGGGAATGGATTCCCCTGGTGGCCCTGCTAGTCCTGTGGAAAGGACAAGGACATGCAGTGTCCTGACTGCCCTGGGCACCTCTTCCTGGAAGGAGGGCAACCCGAGCTTTGCCAGCCACTTAGATTCTTCTTAATCAAGGCCCTGTTACCTACTGGCTTGTCGGTTGTCAACACAGTGGTCAGTGTTAGGTGCTGGGGTCATAGAAAACCCTAATTTAGCAAGAGATCATCATTCACATTTATATGGGCTAGCTAGATAACAGAATTTGTTCTTTCTTTCAATACCTAGAGACAGGTGAAATCTGATAAAACAAAAAAACAAAAACAAAAAAACAACAACTGTGAGTGACTTTGAAAGAAAAATGATTTATCCCCAAAAGAGGTGTATGGCAATTATTCCCCCCTTATACACTTACCAGCTTCTGGGGAGGTTTACCAGCTGGTTGTCTGCATTGAGCTTCTTCCCCCCACCCCACCCCTTTTTTTTCCTTAAGAACCAGATGGCTCTCCTTCATAGAGGGGTTTACAAAGGAATATTAGTATGTGCAAGGCTGCCAGCAGATGGCAGCAGGAGCACACATTATGATGAAAAATTGCAATGAAAACCTAGACAGGAAGAGAGAAGCAGTTTGGCTTACACTCTGTGGTTGTTGTCTTGACTGCTGCTGAGAAACAGAAGGAATGACAATTTTCTGGATAATGTAATGGTGAGATATCCTAAAAGAACAGAAATATTAGAGTCAGACACCCCTGAGTTCAAATCCTGATATCATTCATAGAGAATGGCAAGGCAAGACTCCAAAATACATGGCTAATTAAGCAAGGAATTTAGGTTGGTTTGCCACAACTCTATGATTCAATTACAGAAGGAGACTCCTGAGTTTGAATCCCAAAGTGGTCATTATATAGTAATTACCTTTTTGCCAAATTTTCTTAGTTGTAATATGTACTAATGATACCAACCTTATAGGGCTGGTATGAAGAAAAGAAATTAAGTTGGTAAAGCACCTAAAAAACTGCCTGGGATATATTAGGTGTTCAGAAAGATTAATTCCTCCTCTTTTTTTTTTTTCTTAATCCCTTCACCTTTTTTCACCCAGTCTCCCAAAACTCCTTTCCTCTGACAGCTGTCAGTCTGTTCTCTGTTACCTATAAATCTATTTCTATTCTTTTTTTTTTTAAGTTAGAGGAGGGAAGATAATGAGACAGACTCCCCCATGCACCCCAACTAGGATCCACTCAGCAACCCACATCTGGAGCTGATGCTCAAATCAACGGAGCTATCCTCAGTGCCTGAGGCTGATGCTCTGACCAATGAGCTATCCTCAGTGCCTGGGGATGATGCTCAAACCAATCAGTCACTGGCTGCAGGAGGAGAAAATGAGAGAAGGGGGAAAGGGAAGGGGAGAGAAGCAGATGGTCGCTTCTCCTGTGTGCGCTAACCAGGAATCAAACCCAGGATGTCTGTATTCTGGGGCAGCACTCTACCCACTGAGCAAACTGGCCAGGGCCAAGTCTGTTTCTATTTTGTTAGTTTATTTTGTTCATTAGATTCCACATATAAGTGAAATAATATGATATTTGTCTTTCTCTGACTGGCTTATTTCACTTAGCATAATACTTTCAAGGTCCACCCATGCTGTTGTAGAGGGTAAGGTTTCCTTCTTTTTATGGCAGTGTGGTATTCCATTGTGTATATGTACCATAGCATTTTTATCTACTCATCTTCTGAGGAGCACTTGAGCTGCTTCCAAATCTTGGCTATTGTAAATAATGCTGCAATGAATATACGTCCTTGTTTCTCTCATATTCCTATAGAACACAGCCCGAGGGTCAACATTTTCTCAGACTGTAGTTTATTTATTTGCTCATTCATTCCCATTCATTTATAACTATATTCCCTAGAAGACATGAAACTTGTTTCTATAAATGTATATAGTACATGAATTTCACATGCCTGGTCAATATTAGGACCTTGATATAGACTCATGCTGTTACCCCCAAAAAACCAATTCAGTAAAAGCAGTTTAACAAAGAGAAGCATACACTGTGATTCTGAGTCATGCCTCCCTGACAGTGTGCCGTAATCTGGGGATCGATCTCAGGGAATGGACATCCTTTAGGCAGCCTCCCACAGTGATTTGTTCCATACCTATACTGAGAGGCGGTGAGTCCCAGGCTTGTCAGCCATCACAAGTGGCTAGTTGCTACGCTCTCCAAGTTCAGCAGAGCACGGGAAGAACTGTGGTCCTTCTTTGACCCTAGAGACTGGAAGCTCTGGTAACATTATTTCATCAGATAATACAATGGAATATCGTCAGGAAAGAACCACCAACCTCATAGAGAATAGCTGGGGCTAACAAGACTCCCAACATCGATGGTGAAGCAAGCCCGGAGTTTGGGTGGTTTACCACAGCTCTCTCCGTAGGTTCTGAAGTGAACACTGAGGTGCATCTCCGCAGGGAGCTGATTACTCACAGCCCCAGAAACAGCAGGAGTGGCCACAGGGTACAAGTTGCCCTGTACCCAAGCCCCATGTGTGACCCAATACCCTCAGCTGGTACCTGTGCACACAGTGGATTGTGCCACAACAGAGGAACTTGGTGCAAAGAAGTCAGCAGCTTTTAGAGCAAGCAGCAGACGAGCCAGCCCCCTTTCCCAGGAAGCAGAGTTTCCTGGTAGTCCTGCTGGGGGCATCCTGACTCACTTCTCGGAATCGCCAACCTGACTAGTTGTAGGAACGGCTCGGGGTCAGAGGACGGTTGTTGTGTCTACTCGTTGGCATACTCAGCAAAGACACAGATAGGGCTGCTTGACATCTATGGCAGACCTCCTCACTCAAATATTGATGATCTATTTATTATATATTCACCTCTGCTTCCAGGCTCAGCAGCCACCGGGTAGAAACTCAGTGGCCTTATAACAGAGACAAGTGAGATAGGCCCAGTGCAGGCAAGACTAAAATTCTCTACCTGAAGAAGAAAAGGGTTCTTTTTGCTGGAGTTCTTTTCAGTGCATGGATGAACATTGGGGTTTCTTTTTGTTTGTTGGTTAGTTTTTGAGAGAAAGAAAGGGAGAGAGAGAGAGGCACTGACTCGTTGTGCCATTGATTGCTTCTCATATGTGCCCTGACCAGGGCTCAAATTGGTGACCTCATGTCCAGTGGGTGCCCTTAGGATTGAGCTGGCGACCCCAGGCTCTAGCCAGTGACCTTGATGCTCCAGGGAGGCACTCTATCCACTGTGCCACCAGCACCTTATAGCATTGTTTTATACACAAAATATTGCCATCACAGCAGCATAAAAAGTACATTTTATCTTACAAGTTAGTCCCTATAAATGTATAACTGAATAAAATGTTTCAAGAAATACTTAATTTTGCTACATGTAAAAGACTGGAACTTTCTATTTTGTTTCATTTTTAGTGCTTGATATAACCCATAAAACTAATTTTGCAACCCTCAGGTTTGAAAAAAATGCTGTCATAATGATTTTACCTAAGAAAATATTCAAAACCAAGTAACAAGAAGGCTCTTGAGCCACAGATACAGAATGGGGTTCCTGAGAAGTATGGGACAGCGGACCGGTGGATGGGGTACTAAAGCCCATTCTGTACTAGCATACTTTTTTTAACTGAGAGGAAGGGAGATATATATACTCCCACCTGTGTCCCAGGATCCATTCAGCAACCCCATCTGGGGCCAATGTTCAAGTCAACTGAACTATTCTTAGCACCTGAGGCCAACACTGGGACCAGCTAAGCCACTGGCTGTGAGAAGGGAAGAGAGAGAGAAGGGGAAGAGGAAAAGGAAGAGAAACAGATGGTCGCTTCTCATGTGTGCCCTGAACTCAGGACATCCGCACACCAGGCCTATGCTGTATCCACTGAGCCAACAGGCCAGGGCCTAAACATACTTTTAAAAACATTGCTATGGTCCCAAGTATGATAAATTTCCCAGGCCAAGAAGAAGAGGGAAGATGGTATACTGAAACTTACACATGCTAGGAAAGAAGTGAGCACAAAAACAATTCCAGGCTTGCCTTGGGGTAAATATCAGTGGTTTTAGAGTCTAAGCCTGGGAACTAACAAAAAGTTAAGGAGCTGATCTGAGATTCCCACATTAAGTCAAGTCTCTAGCTTTCCCAAACCAATTATGGATCCCCTAAAAAACCCTTGCCTCAGTTTAGGTGCTCAGAGTCCCGACAGATTAAGTTTAATAAACTATGAGCTTATAATAAGAATAATTTTGAAAAACACTCAAAACACAGGGAAGTGAGTCACTAAGGATGAGAGTCAGCAAAAATAACACATTTAAATGGCCAAGAGCTTCAACTATTATTACATATGAAATATACCGAGACTGTGTGTGAAATATTTAAAGAAATAAATTGCATACAAATATGAACAAGCATAAAAACTGTAAAAGTGGACAGGCAACAACACTTCAATCTTAAGCAACCATAAAATAATCAAACAACATCATGAACTTCCTGCTAGGATGTACAAAGAAAGATAGAGTCTCATTAAACTAGAGGTAAGTTGGAAGTTGAATGATTAGAGGTCAACTGTTTTAGAGTCCTTATATTGTTTAAAATGAGACTAAGGCGTTAAGTTTAGACTTTGCTAAGATATTAAAAATGCCTAATTAAATTTTAAGTGTAATCCATAAAAGAATAGAAATAAAATTTGGTATAACTTCCAAATCAGTTGGGGAAAACAGAGGGAGAAGAAGTAAAAATAAAAATCAACCAAACAAAAATTCTAACTCAATTCTAAATAGCAATAAAAAAAGCATTAAAAAAGATTAAAAGATAGCATGAATAAACATGGAAGAAACAAACCCAGACATATCAGTAATAGCAATGACAGTTAATGAGCAGAATGCCCAATTACATGCTTTTTAGCAAACACATAAAACACAGAATGTTTTAAAGTAAAAGGATGGCAAAATATATGCTAACTTAATAAAGCTGGGGCAATTATATTAAAGCCACTATAACAGCCTTTAATGCCAAAATCATGATTAGGAATAAATAGAATCACTACATAATTTTAAAATGATCAACTCCCCAAAAAGATATGATAGTTTTATATGTCTATGTATTAATTATAATATGCTCAAAATATATAAAACCAAAAAGTGATGAAATCACAGGGAAATATTTTTCTTTTCATACCAGGAGAATTTAGTACATCACTCAAGTAATGATAGTCAAGCAGACAAAACAGTATAAATTTAAAAAATGCGACTAATAATCTTAATTTAACAGTCACTTATAAAACCCTGCACTTCCAAAATAAAGAATGTATCCTTTTCTCAGTTTCACATGATGATTTACAAATATTGACCATAGTTCACAGGTAAATCTCAGGAAGTCTATATTATACAGATTCCATTCTATATTACAAAGTAATTAACTTAGAAATCAATAGCCAAAGGGTATTTTTAAAACCATGTGCCCAGAAAGTAAAAATATACATTTATCATGAATCAAAACAAATGAATATTTACAGAATATTTGGGAATTTAAATATACTAAAGAAAAGAAAAACAGTAGATGAAACTCATGCAGTACAGTGAATGTGGTTCTTAGAGATACTGTCTTAAATACTTTTATTAGAAAAGAAGGAAGGTTAAAAATTAATGAGCTAAATGTCCAACTTAATTTAGAAAAAGGAAAACAAAATAAACCTATGGAAAGAAAATAACAAATATATAAGCAGAAGTAAGTGATATAGAGAATAAAGATCAATAGAGAGGATCAAGCAAGCCAAATATTGGTTCTTTAAAAAGACTAATAAAGCCTGACCAGGCAGTGGCGCAGTGGATAGAGCGTCGGACTAGGATGTGGAGGACCCAGGTTCGAGACCCCGAGGTAGGTCGCCAGCTTGAGCACGGGCTCATCTGGTTTGAGCAAGGCTCACCAGCTTGAGCCCAAGGTTGCCAGCTCGAGCAAGGGGTCACTCATTCTGCTATAGCCCCCTGGTCAAGACACATATGAAAAATCACTGAACAACTAAGGAACCGCAACAAAGAATTGATGTTTCTCATCTCTCTCCTTTCCTGTCTGTCTGTCCCTATCTGTCCCTCTCTCTGACTCTGTCTCTGCCAAAAGAAAGAATAAAAGGCTAATAAAAGGCTAGAGGCAATCCTTAAATTGATTTTAAAAAGTAAGATAGAAGACAGAAATACATTAGGATGAAAAAGACAGACATAACCACAGTATCAAAAAGATAAAAGAATATAATGAGCATGTAATCTAATTTCAAAATTTGGCAATCTCACGGTGATTTAAAAATCACCATATTAACAAATTTAAGAGGAAAACCATATGATAAATTTTAGTAGAAGAAGAAAATATCATTTGACAAAATCTGATACTCATTTGGGATAAAAACTTTTAGCATAAAAGGAATAGAACAGGATAAAATGTTCTTAATTTAAAGGATATATTTTAAAACCATGAAGCAAGCATCATGGTTGAATGGAAAAGTATTAGAAGTGTTTTTTAAAAAATCATTAATAAAAAACAGATGCCTACTATCACCTCTGTTACTCGACATTGTACAGGAGACCCTAGCCAATATTGTAAAACAAGAAAAAAATGGCATAAGGCTTAGAAAGGAATAAACAATATTTTGGTTTTTTCAGATGATAGAATTATTCACATGGAAAACCCAAAAGAATGTACAAATAAATTATTAAAAATAAGAAAGGTCAATATGATGGCAATTGGATATAAGATCAAAATTTTAAAAGTAGTTATATTTCTATATCTCAGCATCAAGTGGTTATAAAATGAAATAACAAAGAAAATATCACTAACATTAGCATAAAAACATATATAGGAGTAAATCTACCCAGAAATATGTACAGTTTTTATGAAGGAAATTTCAATCCTTTTCTGAAAGCAACCAAAGGCCCAAAGATAAACTCATATACAGTATATGGAAGCCCGATGTGACCCTGTGCATTGCAGGTCACAGGGAATGAGTGATCTGGGGACAACTGGCTCTTTATGCAGGAAATAAATGAAACTGAATCTTACCTTATCCTATACAAACAAATGTTTCCTAAATATTAAAGACTTTGATATGAAAAATTAAACTGAAAAGTTGACAAGAATCTTTTTGACCTTAAGTTGATAGTCTATAACACTGTAAAGGAAAAGATTATCCACTAATTTGGAAAATGTATTGGTAACAAATGTAACCCCCCCAAATTATTATTCTAGAATATGTAAAGAACTCTTATGAATCAGTAAGAAATAGGGCCTGACCTGTGGTGGCACAGTGGATAAAGCGTCAACCTGGAAATGCTGAGGTCGCCGGTTCGAAACCCTGGGCTTGCCTGGTCAAGGCACATATGGGAGTTGATGCTTCCAGCTCCTCCCCCGTCTCTCTCTCCTCTCTCTCTCTCTCTCTCTCTCTCTGTCTCTCTCTCTCCTCTCTAAAATGAATAAATAAAATAAAAATTAAAAAAAAAACCCAATGTTAAAAAAAAAAAGAAATAGACCAGCAGCTCAATATGAAAATAGGCAAAAGATATAAATATACATTCCACAGTAAAATATTCATGAGTCATTAAGAAAATGCAAATTAAGACTATGAGAAACTATTTTAAACAAATTAAATTATCAAACTGATAAAAATGTGATAATACTAAGTATTTGACGAGGATGAGAGATAAAGAGAGCTTTTATTCAATGTTAGTGGGGATGGAAAGAGTCACAACTCTTTGGAAAACAATTTGGCTTCATGCCATGAAACTGAACCTGGGCATAACTCACTGGCCCAGAGCTCCGTTCCTGAGTGGATGTTTCAGATGCACTGTTGCCCACATGGACCAGAAGACTTACACAAGAATGTTCGCAGCAGTGGCACTCATCACAGCAAAACACAAAGAACAACCTAGATGCCCAGTAACAGGAAGGTGGGTCAATTGTGATATAGGTAATTGTGGCATATTCAACTGAATATTAATTATATACATAGTAGTGACAATGAATGGCAACATGGATGCATTTAGAAGTATGAGTTTAAAACAAGTACATTTTAGAAGACTACATCTAATATAATATCATTTCAATATAATTCAAAAGCAAGAAAAACTTTATAATGAGTAGATATGTAGCTAAAAGCAAAAGCAAGTGTTTAAACAAGGAAGAACTAGATCTTTTTTCAACTGCAGCCTCTGGCTCCTGGAATAGCATCATGAACTTCCTTCCAGCATCCTGGCTATGTCAAGACTGAGTTAGGCCAGACCCACAGAGCAACTTTCTGGATTATCACCAACAAATGTAAGGTGCCTGTGGGAGGTCAGGGTACCCAGAGCTCTGGGTACAGAAGGCCTGGCTAGAGATTTAGGTGAAAGAGGCCTGTGAGTGCAAGAGCTAAGAGCTGACCAGGGCCAGAGAACAAGAAACAGAGGCTGAAGCATAGGCATTGTGGGGGAGGGGTCCTGCACGGTGCTTCCAAGGGGTTTTGACTGCAGTTTTCCTCATGCTCACTTATGCCCCAGATCATCAGTGAGGATTTTGAAGGCAGCAACAGAATTGCAGCAAACACCAAATTAGGACTTCTTACAGATTCTGTGTAGGCATGAATTCACATCTAAAGAATTATATAGTTGAGGCCTTGGCTGACTGGCTTAGTGGATAGAGTGTCAGCCTGGCACGTGGATGTCCCAGGTTCAATCGCTGGTCAGGGCACACATGAGAAGTGAACACTGGCTTCTCTTCCCCTCCCTCTCCCCCTTCTCTCTCTTGCCCTCTTGCAGCCAGTCACTTGTTTGATCCAAACATTGGCCCCAGCGCTGAGGATAGCTCCGTTAATTTGAGCATCAGCCTCAGATGAGGGTTGCTGAGTGGACCCCGGTCGGGGAGCATGAGGGAGTCTGTCCATCTATCTCCCCTCCTCTCACTTAAAAAAAAAAAAGGATTAGTTGAAAACCAGGCAGTGTTTCAACAAGGCCCAACTTGAAGAAACCACACACCAATACACAATTGGAGAGGTATTCAGCATTACTAACAAAAGAAAATGTTTAAAAAGCCATGACTTTAAAGACCACATTGTTCAAGTATTGTCATTATTTATTGGGAAGAAAAGTGATTGACCCTTAAGTGCCAGCCCCTGTGATGTAAGCAGGGACTGAACAGGCTAGGTGATTTGAACTTGACTGTGGAATGGAATTGGAGAATTTCAATTGGGAGTAACCAAATCCGTTTTGTATTTTTGAGAGTTCATTTGGGGAAAAGTGAGTCACTTTTAATAACTCCATTAATAATAAAAAAGTTGTTTCGTGTTGAGTTTTGATTACTTTGCTTCACCCGAGCAAGTAGAAACCTTGCATTTTGCTTTGGAAAAAGCATGGTGTGAGTAGGCGGGAGCTAATGAAGAAGCTGTCGACGAGGAACACAAGCAGGGGTGGAGGAAGGGGTTAGGCAGCTGAGCTCTTCTAGGCAGAGCCCGGCCTGCTTGCCTTCTGGCTGCATCATTCTGGCTGCATCATTCTGGCTGCATCCTGGTTCCCAGATGTACGAGTCACATCCCTGCCCTGGAAAGGCTTTCGGTTCAACAGCAGTCCCGGGACCAGATGGAGACATGGCTGAGCCAACAAGCAGTGTAGGCAGAGTATACGAGTCTTCCCCAGCAAGTGCTGGTGATCCAGCCAGCCATGTGACCTTTCCATGTACAGGGGGCCAAAACAAAAATTATTTCAGAGTGTTTATTAACCTCCAGGGAAGTTACAAGATAAAGGTTAGGCATGTATGATCAAGTCAGGGATTACGCTCTAGCTGAGTTTTAAAGGTGAACAGAAAATAATCCACATGGAATTATACAGAAGCAGACACTGGAGGAAACAACAGGCACTAATAGCAATGGTACAGTTTATTGAGTGTTTACTATATGCCAATCACTACGGGCAAGCATTTTACATGCATCATCTCATTTAGTCCCCCGTGACCAATTATGAGGCAGGTACTATCACCACCCGCATTTTTCACAGGAAGGGACTGAGGTGGAGAGATGTGAGGCTACTTGCCCGAAGTCACACATTGTGTAAGTGGCTGAGAGCCAGGTCTGCTTGATCTCAAAGCCCAAGCCCTCTGCCGCTTCGCTCCCCTGCATCGAAGAGCGGGGCCACGCTGGTCCAGGCTTCATCAGGACCTGCGTGTAAGGAAGCTGTCTGGTGGGTGGCAGTGAGCTGATGGAAACCATGGAGTAAAGCTTCAGGGTGCTGTTGGGGTGGAGAGCGAGGCAACCTGGGGCTAGGCCCAGTCACCCGTATCCAGCGCTTTGGAAAGGAACCTGCATTAGAAGTCCGTGTTCAAAGATCTCCGTAAGGGATTTTGACTACTGAGGAAAGGAAGACTAAAAAAATGAACTGTAGGCTACGCAATTACCAAATTATTCCGTTGAAAAAAAAGAAAATTAAATTAATTCAGTTCAACCTGTGTTTGCTGAGTACTGCCTCAGCAGCGACCAGTGTGGCTGGCTGCACGGGGAGCCTCTCGAGTGGGCCAGATTTTAGAAGGACACATAGGAAAGATGGAAAAAGGGATGCAGAATCCAGGAGAAAGGTCTGGCTAGAGCCTGTGGGCGGGCGTAATGGAGCAAAGAGGCTGATTCTGAAAAACAACAAGAAAAAATACTCTAAAGACAGCAAAACAGTGCTGTTTCTTTTGGATTGGGAACAAGGGAAGGCTAGGCCCCGTGCCCGAGCCAGATGGTATCACATTACACAACGGGAAAAGCAGCATTCTCAACTCTCAGCTTTTCTGTTTTCTTTATGGAGGCAAAGGATCCTCAATCTAGAAATGTTAAACAATATCTAGAAGAGGAGAGTGCCCCTGGGTAGGTGAGGAAAATGGGAGAGCAATGAATTCAGGCTTCTGCACCCCAGTGAAAGATGATCCACACAATGAGTTGAGTCTTGGATGGGGCATTATTCACTCAGAAATTGTTAAGTGAACTGAATTAACCCCCTGATATTGAAAAACCTTGCAGGTGTAACCTCAGTGTTTGAAAACCCATGGAGACTTCCAGAGCCAAAAGAGTAGAGATGGGCACGTTTTCTACTTTTCACATGAGAAGGACACATGAATACGCATCCTTGTCAAAGTTCTAGATAATATTATTATTTTTTTAATTGTGGATATTAAGAAAGACATTTAGAGATTACTGAGGAACCACTGCTGTTTACAGAGAAGCTGCGAAAAGCAAACGCCATGTCCTTTTCTGAGTGGACTTGCAAGGCGTGTGGTGCCCACGGACACGGCGCACATTGCGGAGCTCGGTCTCAGGAAATTATATTGTTACCAGAGTTTCCTATAACAGCCTAACAGACAAGATAGAGCAATGTGGGCTGGATGATACCAGTTGGATGCATTTAGAGACTATGGAACAGTTTCACCCAAAGGCTGAGAAAGGTCCTTCAATGGGACAGAAGCCCTGTTTTTGGTACAGTCCCATCTGACATTTTTGTTTTCAAGATCGCATAAAGGTACAGGATGGCCATTTATCAGCCCTTTTTGCTGCTTTGGTGTAGTGACAGTTTTCTGATGTTCTATTTTATCCTAGCTCATTAGGTCCATCTAATCCAGATTATTAACTATAAATATCCTTTTTAGCAGGTACTATGCCTTACTAACTCCAAATTTCTTGTGATATATAGCACTATCTATCACTGTATCCCAAGTCCCTAAGGCAGTACCCAACACCTGTATCATAAATAGGTGGTATAAAATGAGTGAGCAAATGAATGAATTCACCAGAAGTTAAGAGCTTCATTGTAGCACCAGTTTGCATATTAACTAAATATATAATATGGGGCATTGCCTATACATCTCTCCGGACCCCATTTTTCTTATCAATATAAAGGTGGTCAAGGAGACAGGGAGAAAAGGGAACTCGTTTTGCTGGATGACTTGCTATGCTACATGCAAGGCAATGTACTTAGAGACATTGTTTCCCTGACTGGCTGCACAAGCAGTGAGAAGCATGGGTTTAGGATAAGGCTCACATGAGTCCCAGTCCTGGTTCTGCCATCACTAGCTTTGAGGTTGGGCAAGTTAATCTCTTAAACCTCTATTTTTTCAGCTGTCAAGTGGTGATAATAAGGGAAACTACTGGTGAGTATGTTATGAGGATTAAATGAAATGCTCATTATAAGGCATATAGCCTATTGACTGGCATGTAATAGTTGCATAATAAACAGTAGCTCATTATTATTATTACATTACCTGTGTATCTTACTGTTCTGTTTAACCAGTGAAGAAGCAGAGGCTCTAAAGGTTAAACAACTTGCCTGAAGTCACACACACATTTTCTGTCTGCATTGTTTCCCCCACCTGCTTCCGGGACTCTCCGGCACATATCATACTTCTAGAATGGCCATGAGCTTTGCAATACAGCCTGTGTTCTCATTGCAGGGTAAAGTTCTAGAAAGCCATCTCCATGTGGCTGCTTCTCAAACATGCCCAGATTTAACATTTTTAGTATCCCGACATTTAGCATTTACTATTGAGTATCTAAAAGTTGTGTCTATTTTCTCATGGTTGTTTGTTTAATAAAGGCCATAATCTAAGTTTTAAGAACATATATGGATATAACTTATATAACTTTCTCCCCATGAGTCTCAAAGCTGATAACATCTCCGCCGGCATCATTTGCCTTTTCTTTTTGCAAAAAATTTAAATGCCACTCACCCCTCCTTTATGACCCACTGTGGTATGAGCTTTTCTGCCCCATGAAGGAAGCCACACTCCACCTGGCCGCTCAGTAGGCATTTGATTTGGGAGGAGGAAGATAGAAGGAAAAGTAATCATCAGGTGATTAGGATTTTCTTTGGTGAAGGATGTGAGGCACAAACTTAAAGAAGTTTTGCTGAGAATATACAAGTAGACAGGAGGAGGGCCATTTGTGGCAGGACATTATCAAGGGCATATGACCTTGAAACTGAAGTATTCATGCCCTAAATGTGGAAGAGGACCTCCCTTCGAGCATGCACAGGTGGGTTTTATTTGTCATGTCCCTGCTCCTGAGGCATCAACAGGCCATCAGGGGGCTGCCGCCTGCCGAGAGCCCTTTTTGCTACAAACATGGTCTTGCTCAGGGAGCCCCAAAGCAGTTTGATCAGGTGGAGAGAAACGCCAATCTAACCCATTTGTTGCTGATTTCTTAAGCAGATTCAGGCACACAGGATGAAGCACAGCTTTTGCAGGAATGGTTTATGCTGGTTCTGGAGAAGAATAAATTAATGCGATATGAGTCGGAGCTACTGATCATGTAAGTAAGGCAACACAGCTAACAGTGAGCCCTAAACGCAAAAGCGGGGCGGGTATGAGGTGGTTCACCCTCCTACGCTGCAGTCCTGGGATCTTTTCTTCTTGTGCATACAGAATTGTGATTGAGGCAAATTGATATTTGATGTCTTGCATATCATGCTGGCATTAGTACAGAGAACCTTCAGTTGTCTATTTTCTCTGTGTAGTCTCATAGCTAAAATAGGTTTCAGGTAATGGATCTGAAGCTGGAGGGCGTTTGGAAAAAGTATTTTCAATCCAGCCTGTTATCCAAACCAAGGGGACTCACCTGCAATGGGGAAGCATGTCTCTGGCTTCTGAGCGTGAACCACGGAGAAGGCTTGGTGAGAGCTACCTGGGCACTTCCTTGTGGCTTTAGCGGATTGAAAAACTGAGATCTGTCTGGATGTCCTCTTTGAATGAAGAGTAGCTGACTGGTTTGGAGGTTAGAGATAGGTCTCAGCATACTCTGACAACGTTGAAGGTCACTATACCTGTCACCATTCTGAAGAGACAGAACATAACATTTAATATAAAGCAGTCGAGTGCCACAGGGTGTACTGGGTGTATTTACTTCTGCTGTCTCATTCCATCTCATCTAATCCTGAGAGTTAATGGTGGTGGTGGTGGTGGTGGAGCTTTGAAGAGGTCTAATAAATTCTATTTCTCTCCCCTGCCTGGGTTCTGAACCAGGTGAGAAATAAGACTACCAAGTCAACAGGTGAAACATCAAAAGATCACCTTCATTACTGTTATTAGCTTGGCTAAATATGAGAGCCCAGTGAGCTTGTTATCTGTATGATTTTCCTTGGGCCAGAGTAATAAATTACCACAAACTGTGTGCCTTACAACAACAGACATCTATTCCCTTACTGTTCCGGAAAAGGGAACTCTGAATCCAGATGTTAGGAGGGCCATGCTCCCTCCATATCTCTAGCCTCTGGTGGTTCTAGGCATCCCTTGGCTTGTGGCTGCATCACTCCAGTCTCTGACTCTGTTTCCACATGGCCTCTCTGTGTGTCTATTTCTTCTTCTGTCTTTCATAAGGATACTTGTCATTGGACTTAGGGTTCACTGGGATAATCTGTAGTGTTCTCGTCTCAAGGCGCTCAGTGTAATTACATCTATTATATCTGCAAAGACCTTTTTTTCAAATAAGGTCATATTTACAGGTTCTAGAGATTAGGATGTGGACATATGTTTTGGGGTCACTATTCAACCCATGACACTAACCAAATTTCAGAATTAGACATGGTTATCTACCATATTTTTCATTCCATAAGACACACTTTTTCCTCCCAAAAGTGGAGGGGAAAATGCCGGTGCATCTTATGGAGCAAAAAATATGGTATTTTATTACATTTTTTTATTAAATATTTTAACACGCCATTTGGTTCAGAATATTTTTTTTCTTATTTTCCTCCTTAAAACCCTAGGAGTGTCTTATGGTCAGGTATGTCTTATGGAGCAAAAAATACAGTACATAGTCAGATAATGTAATAGACTCACTTTTTAAGGGCAAAGCTTTTACACCAGACCAGTAGGTCTTCACTGGGGATGATCTTGCCTTCCCAGGGAATATTTGGCAATGTCTGGAGACATTTTTGTCTGTCATATTAGGAGGTGCTACCAGTATTTAATGAGGCCAAGGATGCTAATAAACATTCTACAATGCACAGGACACCCCTGTCCCCCAGCAATTAAGAATTTTCCAGGCCCTGGCCATTTGGCTCAGTGGTAGAGCGTCGGCCTGGTATGCGGAAGTCCCAGGTTCAATTCCCGGCCAGGGCACACAGGAGAAGCGCCCATCTGCTTCTCCACCCTTCCCCCTCTCCTTCCTCTCTGTCTCTCTTCCCCTCCCGCAGCCAAGGCTCCATTGGAGCAAAGATGGCCCGGACGCTGGGGATGGCTCCATGGCCTCTGCCTCAGGCACTAGAGTGGCTCTGGTTGCAACAGAGCGACGCCCCGGATGGGCAGAGCATCGCCCCCTGGTGGGCGTGCCGGGTGGATCCTGGTTGGGCACATGCGGGAGTCTGTCTGACTGCCTCCCTGTTTCCAGCTTCGGAAAAATACACACACACACACACACACACACACACACACAGAATTTTCCAGCCTAAAATGGCAACAGTGTCAAGACTGAAAAATCTTATGTAGACCTATGGCAAGACTCAGTATAATCAAGAACACGTGTTTGCTTCAGGCAGGCTGATCCTAGCAGAGAAAGGGTATGGGCTGAGTTCTTCTAGTCTATTTTCCAAAATTTACCTCCCCTGGGGTGAGAGAGAGTCCAAGCGGGGCTTGGGGGAGGAGGCCGGCAGTTATGCTCATGGAGCTCCACTACCATGGAAGAAAATTCTGGGAATGGGAGAGAAGGAGTCATTTGTAGTCATTGTGTGTCCCATCACTGTTTTTTCACTGGTGCACATACTGAGACTCACACACTAAGTGATGTTTATGCACCTACCTGACTCCCAAGTCCTTTTCATACAACCATCCCACATGTCTTCCTTTGGATCAGCTGTGAATTATAAAGTTCGTTTAACAAAAATGTATCAAGCGTATTATTTTCGTGGTGCCAGTAACTGTGCTGGGTACTGAGGAAATAAAGATGAAAGAGGCCACAGGCTCCTCACGGTTTCAGGGGAGGCAGACATGCAAACACATAGCACAACAGCAATAAGAAAACGTGGCAGGAGCCCCACGGAGGTGTGTGGAGCTCAGCATATCTCAGCAATCCTTCTCAGCACCTTCGGTGGTCCCTACAGCAGCAAAGCTTTCAGTTCAGAGATATTCCAGTTTTAATAGGAAATAAAGAAGGCAGTAGCTACTGTCAGTGGGCTTATGTGTCTACACAAATCTCTAGTAGTTATAAAGTTTGAATGATTTCTCATCCCCAGGGCCCAAGAACTAGAATTAGAAGATCATCAAAGCAGACTGCAGCAGAAGTTAAGAGAGAAAATGCTCAAGGAGGGTGAGTATGGTGATACGTTTTGGGTCCTTGTAAGGACATTTTCCCCCAAAAAGACAGTTGAACAGAACACGCTGCAAATCACAGCAGAGCTCTGCCTGCCTGCGACTCAGAGGGGAGCACAGGGCCAGCCTCCCTGCTGGCCACCACCACCCGCACAGCACACCCCGTGTAGCTTCATTCACTTGGCTGCGAGAGCGGCACTTTGCTCCATCCCATGTGTGGATAGGAATGAAGTCATCGATTCACACATTCAGTGATTCATTCATTTGTTTAACAAATGTTTGTGGAGAATCTAGTGTGTGGCTGGCATACGGAGAAGATCCCCTGTGCCCTGTGGTCACTGGAGACCAACACCCAGTCCAGTAATTACGGTACAGTGAGATGAGGACCATGTCACCAGTGCTTTGAGACCACAGAGGAGATGGTAAAGGAAACATCCTGCCCAGCGTGGGCTGGGCCAGATGTATGTGAGAGAAAGATTTTCACCATGGAAAACAGAGAATTGGAATAAACTCAACTGACACAATATACTGATTTATGCATTCATTGGCTCCAGTCCAGGAGACACATTCACTCTGTTTTGCTCCTGTGTGTTTGTGGGGCCAGATCCATGCGTGGCTTTCTTACATTAAGACCTAGGTCTAAAAGAACCAGTCAAATAATTTCTTTATATATCATGGACAGAACATTGCACCTACCTATGGGTTGCCTGATACCCATCATCATGAATATTTTTATTTAGGTATTTTATCCCTGTTTTATAGATTAGAAAACTTAACAGACATGCTCAAGATAAATGATAGGGTTAAGATTAAAGAGCAGATTACCATAGACTCAGGGTCTCCTGTTAGTAAGGATTTGTAGACTTTCTTTATAGCAACAGAGTTCTATTTCTAACAAAACCCTTATAGAACTGTACTATACAGGACAGATAAAAGGGATTATCAGCTCTTACTTGTTGGAAAGGGCTCAAATGGGTCCATCAATGACAAGCTAAAGTTAAGAGAGGAATTTTAAATTTCCTTTGTCTTGATTATCAAATATGGAGATTAAAATTAGAATATACCTAAATTAACAAATCATAGTGTATAACTAATACTTGATTTATATATCTGATATAAATTTTAACTTGCTCTGTTTCAGGGTAGTAAAATAAACACCAGCAAAGACTCCATTAGACAACCTTCAATTCTTTTTTAAAAAAAAATTCTTACTAAGGAGTGATGGTCATATTTTCTCACTCCTCTCGGGTGTGTGAAAAAATATATAGCTTTACATTTTGTCTCTACCTGAGCTCATCTCCCACAAAAGCTTCATCCCACTAATTAGCAAGAAAAAAAGAACCTTATATATTCTTCTCTGGTAAACTTAGTCTGATGCAATATTTTAAACAGTCTCTGTAGGAAATGCTCGGTCTCTTTGGGATTAAAATGTTCAGTCTTGCAGATGGCTGCCCCTTCCTTCTGCTTTTCTCCCTAAGACGACTGCCAGGTAGGGCGAAGAGGCAGGTTTCCGTGCCATTTTGGCATTGGGGATCTGTGTGGGTTGCACTGAATCATTGAGTACCCTACAGCTGTCTCCTGTCACCTGGCTGCCTCTCTCTCCTGGCATTTGCAGCTAAGGTGTGTGGCTGGTGTAACCCACAGCCTGCCATTCTCTTAGCGTGCGTGGGGCCTCAGGGTGTTCCCTGGCTCATCAGCCCCTCTGCACATACTCCATTCAGTTTGGCTGGACAGTTACCATCCAGTGTCCCCTGTGGGGCCGCTTCACTCCTCAACATGGGCAAGCTACCTTTGGTAGCTCTGAGGCAAGTGAACACTTCTAGGCTTCGCTCGGCCACACACACACAGACCTGGGGAGTCACTCACACCCTACTTCTCTGCCCAACCATGAAGAATGACCTCTGTTTATACATAGGGTGCCTTTCCAGCTGTTTCTTCCCAGAGTTTCAAGCGAGACACAAAGCATGAGTCCTTGGGCCCCTTGTGCTCCTGTCAAATGATAGAATATTTTTTCACCCCCTGGAGGGCTTCTAAGGACCAGAATGGAGCGACTGGAACACGGACAGAGCTTTCACGGTCCTGTAAAACATGCGCTGCAAAGGGAATGGTGCTTCTTTATGTCTTCGTTGTCATATATGCCTTTGTCCTGACCTTGCCTCAGAGTTAAGCCTGATGTGAGAGACAGCAGCACCTTCTCTACTCTGGGCTGGGGCTTACCACCTGGTCCTGGAGTGTTACATGGAAGGGGCTAAAGGAATTTATGAAGTCCTCTCCCAAGGCTATAATCTGGCTGATGAGACTTAAATTTGGCTTTAAAATCCTGTTTTGAATGTCAGAAAGTCATTACTGGAGTACCTGTTTTTTACTGTTTCCCTTGCCTTATAACAATCTTTTCTCCCCTAGGCAATTGGCTGTCAGGCTAGTTAGGGAGAAAGTCACATAGTCCAAAAGGCTAAAGGGAAAAGCAGTCCCAGTCTGGAAACGCCCTCCTATTGGCCAGCTGTAGCCTCACTCTGCTTCCGCCTGCCCCCTACAGTTTGTCATTAACTACAAAGTGAGAAAGGATTTTTGTCATTGAAATCTAGCTACTGGTTGCAGACTGTTTAGTTAGAAACTTCTTACTGTAGCTCACAAACGTTTAGGGAAAACAGCCTTTTTGTTATTGGTGGATTTTTTTTCTTTCCTTCTTTTTTTTTTTTTTCCTTCACAGAAGAGGGGAGGTTGGAGGCCTGAGCCGGGCGTGGCTGGTATTAACTTTGTTTTCTCACAAAGGGGTTCACCCTTGTCCCTTTATATATATTCTCAAGGTGGAAACTGAGCTGACTGCAGCACAAAGCACCCACCATTCTGATCTGTGGCTATGAGGGCAGTTCCCTGGTGTCCGATTCACTTCCTTGTTTTCTCCATGGAAATTGAAGGGCAGAACAAACCCAGAACAATCAAGAATGCAGAGGCCGGGACTCTCCTGGGGCCAAATCTTACCTGAGGTCCAAAGTTTTTCTTTTCTTTTTTTCTGTAGAGAGCCAGAAAGATGAGAACGATCTAAATGAGGAGCGAGAAATATTCAGCGAGATGATGCAAGTGATCGAGCAGAGGGACAAACTCGTGGAGTCCTTAGAGGAACAGCGCATAAAGGAAAAGGCTGAGGACCAGCACTTCGAAAGCTTCATATTCTCCAGGGGCTGTCAGCTGAGCAGGACATGAGCAAGGGCCCTCTCCCTCAACGCCAGCCAGGGACCCATCTGGCTGTGCACACCCACACACTCCTCCTTCCTTTTGCAGGATTTGTTATACCTGTCCCTTCAGTTACACCATACTGCAATATGTTTTCAAAGATTAAAATTCTCTCGTATGTGCTACAGCTGCCCCAGATCCTTCCAGAGATTATACTGAAGAAAAGACAAAGACACTTTGGAAATTGGCAGTCAACTTCAGCAGGTCCCTCCAATTCGATGTGACCTTGGCAGACGACCAGCATTGTTGTCCCTGGAAAGTGACACAGAGATTGACATTCCTTTTGCTTTTTATCATATATCTGCTCAATTCATTGAGTTACACATCTTAAAATTTCTAAGAAGCTGCCTTTTCATTAATATGTCCATATTTACCTTTTTTTTTTTTTTTTTTTACATGGACGATTGGTTTCCAAATGTCAGAAGGAAGCAGCAGCAGTTTAAAGATTAGGTTAATATTTAAATTGTGTTTCCAGGGAAAGAGGAGAAACCTTGAGATTACTGATTACATAAAGCAAATAACTCACATAGCAGGTGTTAATTCAATCCAGGGCGAATTTAATTTACGAGGTGTATTTATAAGCCTTGATATAATATATATAAGCAATGAGAGTTTAATAGAACATTTGAGCCTTAATTTTATTAAAAAAAGAAAGAAAGAAATGAAACAAAACTTCAACTTGATACCAGCAGGATTCAAGATCATTAGTTTTCACCAAGTCCTGTTGGCTTAGAGCAGCTTTTTTATTGTCAGAGCACTGTCCTTATGGCCTCTGGGACATGCTGGAAAGCATTTTTAGAAAATGAATAATTTTTAAATAACTGTTGGCAATGGCAAACAGAGAAACTCTTCCATTTGTTGGTGAAATATGGGTGAAGTTGGTGCTGCTACTAAAAATGAACACACTAGTGGTCCAAGGCAAGGAATGTGCCCCAGTGGTGGTCTTCTTGGGTCCAAAACAGAAGTGACCCTGCGGCTCCGCAGGGATTGCCCAGGAACCCCACAGAACAAGAACACTGCTGACTTCACCGGATGCTGAGAACACTGACCCCATGTACCAAATCCCAAACTGGGTCATGGATCTTTGTTTTCATATGACACTGTCAATCTGCAAGGAAAGCTGGGAGGTGGATTTCGTGCACTGATTTGGAATCCCTGGGATGTTTTGATGGTTCAAACAGAACCAAAGAAAAGACTTCAAATGGTGGTCTGTTGTCATAAAATATTTTGTTTCCCCTCAAAGAGATTCTTTGAAGATTCAGTCTGTTATTGACAAGAGATGGACTGAAGACCCTTTGTTGTTGTATGTTTGGCCTCTGTCATCACTGCAAGTGTTTAAATGTGTCATTGGATGAAAGGTGCTTTGCAACAGTTGGCTTTGACCGAAGACCTAACTTTCCTCAACATAAATTGACCCATGAACCACTTCTGTCTGAGATGCTATCTGTGTACATCTGTCTGGTCGGGTGACAAACCAGAAATTAGAAGTGTAACTGGATTTACCAAGTCAGCCAATGTTTTGGGACATATTAAAAGACAACCTTTCCATGGCATATCAAGTTCCTAAGGTTGTAGGCGTTTTCTACTCTTTTCTCTTTCTTTCTTTCTTTTTCTTTCTTTCTTTCTTTCTTTCTTTCTTTCTTTCTTTCTTTCTTTCTTTCTTTCTTCTTTCTTTTTCTTTCTCTTTCTTTCTTTCCTTTTCTTTTTTCTTTTTCCTTCTTCTTTTTCTTTTTCTCTCTCTCCTCCTCCCTTTCTTTCTTCCTTTTTTAAAACAGCCAAATCTTTCAGTGCCTGAATTCTATTATTAGTAAATATATATAGGCATCTATCTGTCTATCTGTCTGTGAAAACTGTGTCACTTATGGCTATTTATCTATTTATTTGGTCGAAATTGCTAGTAAGATTTCCTCATAATTCTGGTTTTCCTGTGTTCTAATTTGGAGAAGACCTATTACCACTAAGATGTTGGTATACAAACTATTTAATATACAAATAACTCAGATGTTTGGGGCAGTAAGTTGTATAGTATTAAAGATTTATGGTGATAGTCAAACTAATATTTTTGACCACTAGGCATTTGGAGGTAAGATTATGGATGTGCAGGAATATTAACTTATTTTAAGAAGGGGAAATATAACTTCAGTTTTTGCTCTAGAATATGCAGAAATATTCAAGCCCTGTCTTTTCTGTCAATTATGTATATATAAAAGTGCATTATTGAATGCTTGCATACATTTAACAGATTATGCTCAAATATGTAGTGTCTGGGTTGTTACTGTGCAAAATAATTAAATGCCATTTATTTTAATTTGTTCTATTTGCATCTAAAAGAAAAATTATCCCAAGAAGGCCAAGAAGGAAGATGGTTCTTGGCCCTAGTATTCTGTTAATAGATGAGAGACACAACTTGTCCACTTTTTCTTCCAAAGACTTTGTTCTGTGGTTTAAGACTATGTCTTATCTGGCCAAGTTCAAACATAAATCTCATACTTAACAGCCTTCTACTTACACTGGCTTTCAGTTTTCACCAGGACATAAAACCTACTTCAATAGTCATTTCCAAAAAGACACAAACATTGTAGCTATTAAAGTATTTTAAATGATTCCATTTCTTATTCACAATGTTTTTAGACCCTCAAAATGTATAATATTGTACATTTGAAGACAGTTTCTTTGTATGCAATATGAGTAAGATTATGATGAAAACCGATACAGCCTTCACAGTCCCCTAAAGCAGTGGTCCCTAACCCCCGGGCCGTGGACCAGTAGCGGTCCGCAGAGAAAGAATAAATAACTTACATTATTTCTGTTCTATTTATATTTAAGTCAGAATGATGTTTTATTTTTAAAAAATTACCAGATTCCCTCTGTTACATCTGTCTAAGACTCACTCTTGATGCTTGTCTCAGTCATGTGATACATTTATCTGTCCCACCCCAAAGGCTGGTCCGTGAAAATATTTTCTGACATTACACTGGTCCGTGGCCCAAAAAAGATTGGGGACCACTGCCCTAAAGAACACTTGTGATCAAGACTGAGCAATTCAGGACTCTGAATGAGACAGGCAGCCCTAGCCTCAGGCCATATTGCATAGTCTCACACAGCTTCTAAGTCAACCAAATGGCTCATGATATTCTTAAGTTCAGAGTTTTACATAAATTGGACCAAGAGAACAGTTTTTTTAATTTAGTGTGTGGTTTCAAATGCCTCACTCAATAGAACACCCCCACGAGGACAGTTCTTAAGCCTGCTTTCCCGAACATCCATTTATTTATCTATCTGTTTAATAAACATTCTCCCAATATCCATGGGTTTCTGCAGCCTTGTTCTGGGTGCTGGGACACAGAAAGAATATTATTCTTCTACTCTGCCCATAAAAAAGAAAAAACTACAAACATAACCACTCCCAAATAAATACAAAGATAAAGAACCATTTTTATTATAAGCATCAAACTACTCATATTTATCTTAATCATAAAGATTTATAGCCCCAACTATTGTAGTGCTCCTTTGGCAATAAAAACACAAATAAGTTCATGTTTCTAAAACTGAAAAATACTATCAAGTTGTACTGTTCCATTTAAACCTTGATTTGGCCGAGTTAGGCTGTTTGGAATCAATCAAGGCTGAGAGGCAGCATGTTCATTGCAGCTGAGAAAGGAAGTGGCAGGTGTTTCCAGCTCTGATGAGCTGCAATGAAATTGATGTTTTCTGCATTCGAGAGGCCAATGACAATCCAGCAACGTCTGTCTTCCCAGGAAGCAGATTTACAGGCTTTTCCTTCCAAACTGAAAATGGCAGCACAACCCACCCAGGTGGTTGATCAGAGAACTCCCTCGACATGACAGACGTGGCAGGGGGCAGCTGGGGCTGCCACACGAACAGAGAGAGAGGCAGCCATTGGACGCGGTGAGCTCCAGTGTAGGAGTTTATTGTACTAAGAAGGTTCACGGACAGGGGAGCGTGTACTATTTCACCTACTGTTTATCTTCTAACCTCATTGCCGAGTAGCTTGTAAAAGATTAATTTGCTCCCACAATTGGGAACTATTCATGTGGATTGAAATGTGTTACATGTGCACTGCTATATAAATACTGAAAGGCACCAAAAATAAGTGGCTTTGTGTTTAAGGAATGTTAACGTTTTCATGCCGGCTTGGTCTGGCACCTCGGAGGGCAGGGTCCGTTTCATTTCTTTCTTTGCAGTGAAAGGGCCTGGGTGAAGCTTTGATTTCGTGTGGGAGTCTGTGAGTTCATGTCTGAGGCTTTATTCCTGCTGGGGCGCCTGGAAGGACTTACCTGACCTGCAAATTGGATTCACATAGAGGAGGGGTGAAGACGGCTCACCTCAGGTGTAGTCTCTCAACAAAGAAGGCTATTCTTAGAGCTGGGGAGGAGGAGAGATGAGGCCTAACCTAGTTTCACCTCCTGTTTCTCTTACCTTCTTACCTGGGGTAGCCCGGTTTTGTATTTCATCCACTCAACAGGAACGCTCCCTTTGCACAGAACGGGCTTCTTCCTTCAGCTCACTCTTTTAGGACAGAGTTCTCTGTTTGTTTGTTTTTGTTCTTAATCCCTATGTGCACAAATTCATGAAATGTGAGTGCATAATGCACCAGGATGACCCCATCAGGTTAATGAATTGGTCGGTCTGGTCTGCATCATTTCACACTGCGTTCCCCCATTGTTTGAAAGCTTTTGTTTACTGATGGAATATTTGAAATGATTCATTTTATTTTCCGCTGAACATCCACCAAAAGTAAACATAACTGCAGAGGCGCACTCCTGTCTTGCAAGCACTAACATGCTGACCCATTAACTGTATGTAACTCACCATCCCTCAGCCTCCAGGGCGCATTTGGTAAGCTCATGCTCACTCCCTCTCCAAGCTCATTTCTAGAAATAGAAAAAGGAAAGCCAAGGCTGTCTCGGCTCCCCTGAGGAGCCCTCTGACCCTGGCAAGGGCAACAGATCCTGTGCATTCAGCTCACCTCCCCTGCCAGGCGCCGTCCTCAGCTCTGTATGCACATTGTTTCTTTTCATCCTGAAAGCAACATGCCTACGCTCAACATTACCCCATTGTGTGCAAGACTGAGACACAGGGGCTCAGCTCACCTGGTGGTCCAGGTACACCGCAGTGGAACTGAGGCTGAACCAGGTGTTGGTTTCCAGAGCCTGGGCCCTTGACCACCAGGCTATATGGCCACGCTCTGTGTCCCCACCTGGCCTGTGCTTACCTGTTTCTTCTCTTCCTGTCCTAGGTAGGTTCCCATTGCCACCCCCCCCCAATACCCCGTGCAGAACCCTGCACAGGGGAAAGCTGGGAATAGGAGCCAAAGCTGCTGTTTCGCAGTATTTTGTGTAACTCTCTGTGCTGCCTCCTATATTCTCTAACGTGAAAATGATTGTTCAGAACAGGTAAACTACCTAACCTCCGCCACCCCTCACAAAACTCTTTCAATAAATACGATGCTTTAGGAAACAACGTCCTGTTTATCCAGAGTGACCAAGTACCCCCGACACCCTGCCATGGACCCCCTCAGGATTTTTTTGCTCCAAATTGAGCATGGCATTACCTAATCAAGTCCCCAGTCCCAAGGGGATGGAAGAGGAAGGACCGAGGGAGTGTGCTGGGAACCAGCTGGGAGTGAGGTAGCTCCTGCTGGCCATAGAGGTGAGGGAGAAGGAGCGGGGTGAGGGGCAGGACAGTAATCATGAGTGACACTCATGGCCCGTGTGGAACTAGAGCAAGTGCCCCGATACTGGGGTGAAGCTCCAGAATGAACCGGGCACATGAACTCCGCTTCCTTCCCATCCCCAGAATAATAGTGTTCCCATAGGAATCTGGGAAAGTGTGTATGAGTGTGTAGTGTAGTCCCAAACCTCTAAGTAAGTGATCTGAAAACAAATCAATAGCTCAAAAAAAAAAAAAAAAAAAAACCCCAAAAAACCCCACCATCAACTAGTTAATCATTCTAAACACAGTTAACTGGGCTATGAGTCACTAGCTCAGGGCTTTAAATCCAACTCTGCCTCCGTTCACTGGGCGATACTGAACAAATTAGTTGTGCCTCAGTGTCTTCGTCTGTGAAGTGGGCCGGTTCTCCGTCCTCTCTCCCTCTCTCACAGGTTCCTTGAAAGTGTCTGCTGTACACAGACTCCAATTTTAAAACGGAAACGGCTAGCTCATACCTTGCTACTATAATTGGAATGACAATGGTGAATCTCAAACTGTTCAAATTCCAGCAGCAGAAACAAGAAAAAGAAACACTTCAAATCTCAGCAGAATGGGTAAAATGGGGTTTCCAACGAGAGACGAAATAAGCAGTCAACAGGGCCAGGGAACACACTTTTCAGAACATTGTCATTCCCCTTTTCGGGTTCTCTCTCTGAACCGGGCTCTGCCGACCAACTGTCAGTCTCTTGCAGACCCGTTTGGCTATTGGTTCTTCAAGTCCACCCTGAAGATACTATCTGATGATTTGGTTGCATCTCATTAGATGTAATACTTCTGACCTTCCTCCCCAAAAGAAAACATCAAAAGTAGGAATCACTTTAATCACTTGCCCAGCAAAGTTGGAAGTGAGGCTCCTACCCCTCCAGGCCACACAATCTGGAGATGGGTGTGGGTGGGAGGTGAGAAGGGGGAAGGGAGACCTTGGAAGTGACCTCAGTGGCCTGTGACTTGGACCACACACCAACAGAATCACCAGGTACTCTTGACTGGCTGGGTCTGAAGTGGCTGGCAACTCCTTTTAATCCTTAAAAGCTTGCCTCAGGTAGGAAACACTGATCTAAGAGTTTCAGCGCTGTGTGTAGTTGGCACTCAGCTCTCACGCCCACATGAGGAGACCCTCCTGCTGATGACTAGGGTTCATTACTGGGTTTCTGAAGGCTAGGTAAGCAGGTCACCTGTCTCAAAGAACTTGAGACACATTCCCTCATGGCTGACTCAGAGGCCATTTGGATGGCATCATCTTGTGTGTCCTTCAAAAACATTCCCACCCTGAGTTCACCATGTCATAAGGCTCGGGTTGTTCAACTTCCCCCCGCCCTGATGCCTTCTCTGCCCACCAAGGGAAGGCCTAGTTCCACCACCCTGCCCCTGCCTTCTGGATGCCTTAGTCCAGGCAAGTAGGACTCCTGAAGGACATGCAGCCTGGTCTTCAAAGGCCACTGATAATATCCCAGAGTTCCTGTTGGGGGGCAGGGGGCTGTGCAGTGAGAAGTCTCGCTTCAGAGATATTTCATCTCCCACACATTCTTTTCATCCGAGAAGCATACCTTGCTTTCAGTGATCAAAGAGGTCCCCAAGAGGTTCTGGCTGGCTTCTCTCTACTCCATGATGCTTTGATGTGGTTAAACCTCTAATTATTGATTGGTCTCCAGACCCTTTGTAAGACCCTCTTCATGATCTGCAGGAGCTCCTGTTTTGTTCCTTAGATGGTACATTCATTTGCAGGTGGGCTGTCACAAAGTATTACAAACTAGGTGGCTTAAAACAACGGAAATTTATCTCACAGTTTTGAAGGCTACAAGTCCCAAACAAAGGTAGCGGCCACTGCTTCTTCCCCAGACTCCGGAAGGGCAGTTGCTTGCCTCTTCAGCTTCTGGTAGCCCTGAGCATTCCTGTCACACCAGTGGCTGCCATCTTTCCCTGTGAGTGTCTGTGTCCAAATTTTTCTCTTCTCCTAATGACACTGATCTAACTGGATTCGGTGCCCATCCTACTCCAGTATGACCAAATACACTATTTAATATAACTAATTATATCTGCAATGACCCCATTTCTAAATGTCACATCCTTAGGTTCTAGAGCAGGGGTCCCCAAACTTTTTACACAGGAGGCCAGTTCACTGTCCCTCAGACCATTGGAGGGCCGGACTATAAGAAAAACTATGAACAAATCCCTATGCACACTGCACATATTTTAAAGTAAGAAAACAAAACGGGAACAAATACAATATTGAAAATAAAGACAAGTAAATTTAAATCAACAAACTGACCAGTATTTCAGTGGGAACTATGGGCTTGCTTTTGGCTAATGAGATGGTCAATGTACTCCTCTCACTGACCACCAATGAAAGAGGTGCCCCTTCCGGAAGTGCAGCGGGGGCCAGATAAATGGCCTAGGGGCCACATGCGGCCCGCGGGCCGTAGTTTGGGGACCCCTGTTCTAGAGGGTTAGGCCATCAACATACCTTTTTTTAGGGCTCATAGTTCAACTCATAACAAGAGGGATTTTTTTTTTTTTGAAATATGACTTTGCCCAGTGAAAGCCTCTTCCAGTTTGAGTTTTACTTTAATTTGATTTGAAATGCTTGGTTTAGCTCTACCCTGGGTGAATGCTGGTGGTTGAGGCCAGGCAGGTTCTCACTGGATTCGAGCAGGAACTGTAGAGCCAGAAAGCATTGGGCCATTCCTATTTATTGGAGGCTCGCAAAGATGGGCAAGCAAATAAACAAAGGAAACACCTTTTTCACAGTGAAGGGCAAGGGAACGGGAAAACTGCACCTTGCAGTGGCGGGGGAGCGATCTGAGAGAATCACCCCCAAGGGCAAGCACTCACAGCTTTACATAAACTACACACATGTGGTGTTACCACCTGTTCACACTAGTTGGGCAAAGCACTTGTAGCCAGTAAACCAGCAAGCAAGTCCAACACAGCTGTTTCCACAACATTCTACCCCTTTAGGCTTGCTCACTTCACAACTGACAGGTATCTTTTGCGATGGTCCCTGTGCGAAGAGCGAGGCACATTACACAAGCATAGACTACAACAACAGCACAGTTATACAATAATTACAAAGGTGCCCTTCACAATGTCTCCCTGAGCACTCTGCCCAGGGCATTAACTGGAGGCCCAGCTCTAGCCCCCTACCCCATGGTAGGTGGGAGGGTCTGTATAGTCCCAAACTGTGTCCATGGTAACTGTAAATATCCTCGGTGCGTCTCTGCAACTGGATGGCTTTCTGGTGTAGGAGGACCTCCTCACGGTCCCCCATCAAGGTCTCTTATAGTATTGTCTACAACAGCATGCCCATCCAGTAAGGGAGCCGGTGCCCCCCTCCTGTTGCAGTCCCTGCTTTAAGAGTCCATTATACCGCTCAATGATACGAGCAGCCTGGGGGTGGCAGGGAACATGATACTTCCAGTCCAGTTCCAGGTCTTGAGTTCATTGCCTCATCATAGAACCAGTGAAATGGGTACCGTTGTCACTTTCAAGGACCAGCGGCGTTCCATACACAGCACTCAGGCAGTCCAGAGCCTGTATGACTGCCCTGTGGTCTGGGTTATAGGCGGGGTAAGCAGCAAGCAGACCAGTGGCAGTACCTACCCAGGTGATGGCCTACCGGTATTTGTTCAACTTTGGTAAGGGTCCAGTGATGTCTATCTGCTATCGTGTCAGTGGAACACGACCTCTCTGGATCTGTCCAGGTGATGCCATTTGTCTCTAAGGGTGCTCCTTGTAACATACTGCACATTGATTGCAAACTGCAAGTACCTCTGCATAGGACACAGGCAAATTCCATGTCTTAACTGTAGCCCACATAGTTTTCTGTCCCGCATGGAGCAGGCGCCGGTGGAGCCACTGCGCCACATCACCTGCAGGCGATCCCAACCATTGCACCCTCACCAAAATGACTGCCTCATCATTCCCAGGGTGGGCTAGAGGGGCATGCCCCATGACATGATATACTGTCATCTGCTTCTGGTGTCCTGTTTCCCATAAGTCCTGCCACATGGCCTGACCCCATAACAAATAGCGCATTACCATCCATTGGTTAATGTGCCAAGTAGCAATCCAAAGGGTCAGTCCATGATAGACAGTTCAGCTGTCGGTGCAAATCACCAGAGGCGAAGGTCCATTTCGGGCACTAGCCAAACAGCTCTTAATTCTGCCCATTGGCTGCTTTGGTCTGTACCCATGTCCATCCAAATAGTCTTAGTGGCCAGATGGACGGCTATGGCCCTCCACTTGGCAGGCTGGGCCCTGTTTGAACCATCAGTATACCAGGCAACCTCGGGGATGGGCATCTGCCCCTCCTGGTAGGGACTGACTTCAGGTTCTGCCTTCTGAGCCCCAGCTGACTCTAAGGTCGCATAGGTGACTGGACCCAAGACTTCCTGCAATTCTGCCCTCAATGGGCTGGTGCTAGGAGCACAGCATTGTTGCAAGTATGCACCCCACTTGGCCAGGGTGGGGGTTTGGGCCGTACCACTACATGGTTTGGTTGCCCAATCTCTCACCCATCCTGCAATAAGGTATGTGGTCTTGACCATAACTGGATTTGTGGTCGTAATGTTGTCAGTGGCTAGGAGGGCAGCATACACAGCTGCCACCTGTTTCTCCAACAATGAGTAACGGACTTCAGTGTCTTTCCACAATTGGGGCCAAAACCCAATAGGTTGCTTTAAGCACTCTGTCCATTGCCACAGCACTATCCAAACCCCTGAGAGGTTACATGGACATCAAGCTCACAGGGCCTGGCAGGATCAAACACATTCAGTGCCTGTGCCACCTTGACAGCTCTCTTAGCTGCTGCAAATGCACCTTGTGCCTGCTCAGTCCAATCCCAGCAAACCTCCTTACAAATAAGGTTATATAAGGGGCACAATAGCTGAGCCAAAATAGGGTATGAATGCTTGCCAATACTCCAATAGACCTAGGAATTCCTTTAACTGTGTCAGGGATAACCTTTGTCTTACCCAACCAGACAACCCCCAAGAACTTAATAGATAACCCAGGTCCTTGTAATTTGCCCTTGTTGACTGCCCAGGCACATACCTTCAAATGGGATAGCAGGGTAGGGACTGCTTGCTCCAGTTCTGGAATAGAGTCACTAGTTAGCATAATATCATTGATAAATGGTACATATGAACCACCTCTGGTTGTTTCCATTTAGCCATGACACAAGGTGAGACTATGCAAATAGCCCTGGGGTAACACTATAAAGGTCCATTACCACTCTTCCCAAGTGAAGGCAAATTGGTCTTGACTCTCTACAGCTGTATCAATAAGAAAAAGGTGTTAGCCAAATCTGGCACAAAGTGGTATGTCCCCATCTCATGGTTTAGCTGATCTACCAGTTTAGCTATCGAAGGAACAGCAGTGTGCAAAGGGGGAACAACTTTATTAAGTTCTCTGTAATCTAATGTCACTTGCCAGGTTCCGTCCGGTTTGTGCACAGGCCATATCAGGGAGTTGTAAGGGCTGTGCACCATCCAGATGATCCCCACCTTTTCCAGTGCGAGGATTGTCCCAGTGATTTCTTCATAGCCACCTGGCAGGCGGTACTGCTTCATGCTAGTCACACATCAGGGCATGGGTAATTGCAAGGGGGAATGTGCTGCATGTCCCAACAGCACTGCCTTCATGACCTGGACTCACAAGTGGAACTCCCCAGCTGTGGTTTCCAACCACAGTCCTTGTAAGACATCTACCCCCAAAATATATTCAGGAATAGGGGATACATAAACCTTACATGGCTTAGGAGGCAGTCTTCCTATCCCCAATGGAATAGTTATTGGCTTCACTTGAACAGTTTGGCCCCCATACCTGTCAATGGCCACTGGGGTCCCAGTGAACCACTCTGGGCTCCCATAGGGGAGGAAACATTCTGTACCTGTATCCACCAAAGCCAATACCGGTTGTACATTAGAAGGGGACCAATGGATTGCCAGTTACACATGGGGCCTCCAGTCCCCGCCCACTCCTGCTAGGTCCCTCGGCCTTCCCCCTATTCAAACTGGAATAGTGGGTCTTGAGGATTCTCCTCTTCCTCAGCTGTCTCCATAATATAATCTTGTAACCATGCCACCTGCACACCAACTGTTTCATTGGTATCTGCTAGGGCTGTTCGTCTCAGCAGCTGGAACCTCTGTTCTGGTTTAAGCTGCCACCAAAGCTCCAAAAGAACTTTGTTAGGCTTGCCATCTAATTTCTCCCTATCTGTCCCAGCTGCAATCAAATCTACCCACTTCTGTGTTCAGGTAACCTTTACAAGCCCATTTCTCTTATTAGCTTGGGGGGGGGGGCAGCCTGGGCAGCAGCCCTCATAGCCTTATGGTTCTGTGCTGCCTCCAGCTCCCCCAAATCCGCTACCGTCTGTGTAACTGCCCCACATAGGGGCTCAAGATAGCCGCTAGTGACCTAAAAAGGGTTGATGGGGCACTACAGGGAATAAGGTCCCTCCTCCCTGCCATAAACACTTCCTCATCTGGCCCATGGGACCTCAGGTTGAAAGCAGTATTCTTCATACCTAGTTCCTGAAGGACCTGTGGCAGCTTACTATAGGACTGCCACCGACTCACTGCCCCCAGCAAGTCCCCAGCATTCTGCCAGACTGTACGAATGGTGGCCACCACTCATTCTAATAGGGTATGGTTTCCTGGGTTGTCAAGGCGGTTCTGAAGATGTTGCCTCAAGGAGGAGTGCGTGGTAATGTCAGCTAATTTCTCCAACTTTGTTCCAGAAAGCATGATGCCATTCACCCCTATGTCCCACAACTGCAGCAACTACAGGTTGCCAGGGTCTCGGTGGGTTTCTGCCTGAATTTTGCCCCTAACTCTATCAGCTCTGTCTGGGTGTAGGGCCAGACCACGTAGGGCTCCACTACCTGCCCTGAGGCACTCTTGGCTGCTGGGTTTACCTTCTGGCCAGCCACTGGCCAGGCTCCGAGTCTGTGGATGGCAGTTTTCTCTCAAACCTTCTCCTCCTCAGAAGAGTCGGAAATGACTACCACCGTCGACTCAGAGTCACTCCACCTGCATGGATGCAGCTCCATCTTCAGCAACCGTTTGGGTTCCTGCAGCTGCCAGCTCTCAGCCTGGAGATGAAGCTCGAGGCCTTGAACCTGTAGGTTCTTCTCCAACAACTGCCGGTGCCAATGTTCCACTTCTAGGGAAAACTGCAGCTGATGAAACCGCAATTCCCTCCCAGAGTTCATTCCAGTTCCAGGTGCTGTTGGTGCCCAGCCTGCTGCATCTCACCCTGCAGCTCTTGAGAGCAGTTGGTCTCCTTTTCCAGCAACTGTTGCAGTTCCTGCCGCTGCGGGTGCCCGGTTTGCAGCTCATCCTGGAGGTCTCAAATTCGGGTGGCCTCTCACACAGAGCCTTCAGTGTCTGCTCATAGGGCTGTAAAAAATACCCAGCCCACGACCCCCAAAAGGACAGCCATGGGGAACCATATGCAAGAGAACAACAACCACTTCTCTATCCCACCCTTCAAGGGGGGTGGTGGCTCCATACCAATCTGTTCCAAATCCTGCCCACTACTCGGATGTAATGCCAGTGGCTGAGGCCAGGCAGGTCCACATTGGATTCAGGCAGATGGTAGAGGAACTATGGAGCTGGAAAGTGTTGGGCCATTCCTATTTATTGGAGGCTCGCAACGACGGATGAGTGAATAAACCCTGCTTTTTGCAGTGAAGGGCAAGGGAGCGGGAAAACCACACCTCACAGTGGCCAGAGAGCAATCTGGAAGAATCACCCCCGAGGGTAAACACCCATAGCCTTGCATAGACTATACACACGTGGCGCTGCCACATGCTCACGCACTAATCAGACAAAATGCTTACAGCTGGTAAACCAGCAAGCAAGCCCAACACAGCTGTTTTCCCCACACTGGGTTTTAAAGAAAAAAGTAACACAGAAATAAAAAGAACACAAAAGGATAAATATGACAGATATAAATTACAAATACAGTTTATGAAACCTGTCTGAATAGAGCACACAGACTTCAATTTTCCCTCCATTATCTTAGTAGTTAGAGTTACTCTTCCACTGTTGTTTTAATGATTACCCTAGAGGTTACACTATGATTCCTTGATTTATCAAAATCCGATAGAAACTGCTACTTCTTCCCAGACAATGCCATAGAAGCCTTAACCCTACGTACTTCCCAATTTAAACGCTTTTGCTTTTGTGTATTTTAATTTGCTTTAAATATTTTTAAACCTTATAAGGCATTATTATTATTATTATTATTATTTGTATTTTTCTGAAGCTGGAAATGGGAGAGACAGTCAGACAGACTCCCGCATGCGCCCAACCACGATCCACCCGGCACGCCCACCAGGGGCGACGCTCTGCCCACCAGGGGGCGATGCTCTGCCCCTCCCGGGCGTTGCTCCGTTGCGACCAGAGCCACTCCAGTGCCTGGGGTAGAGGCCAAGGAGCCATCCCCAGCGCCCGGGCCATCTTTGCTCCAATGGAGCCTCGGCTGCAGGAGGGGAAGAGAGAGACAGAGAGGAAGGAGAGGGGGAGGGGTGGAGAAGCAGATGGGCACTTCTCCTGTGTGCCCCGGCCGGAAATCGAACCCAGGACTTCTGCACGCCAGGCCGACACTCTACCACTGCGCCAACCGGCCAGGGCATTATAAGGCATTATTATTGTTATTTTATGCAGTTTACATTTGGGGGATGCACCTACATATCTGCCCTTTTATTTGTGTTGTATTTCGCCCTGTGTCCCCAAGTTTCCATCTGGAAGAATTTCCCTTCTGCCATACACTTTAGTATTTTCTTCAGTTTGGGTCTGCTATTAACAATTTTTATCAGTTGTATTTTTTTGTTTGTTTGTCTACTGAAAAGACCTTTATTTGCTTTTTATCTACAGAAAGTAGAGTCTTTTGGAGTCCCAAACCAAAGCTAGGGAGGCTTACCAAAACCCTCAGCTTGGAGGCACCTGATCTTTGGTCTACTTATCCTCGTGAGGTTGGCAGTGGCTCTGCTCACTGTCTCAGCTTCTCAGCTGCCTCTTCAGAAGTGGCAGATGCCCCATGGGGGATGTAGTTTCAAGTGACAGGCTCACCTCTCTGGGGTTCCTCCTTCTCCAAGATCTTGGCCTTACAAGTTTCATTAACTTTCTAGTGCTCTCAAGCAGATTTATTTTACATTGTGTCCAGCTTTCCACAATGTTTTCAGCAGGACGGTTGGTCTGTATTACATGGTTTGATGGTACCAGAAGCCAAATAGCCCTTTTCCATCTGTTTGTTAGGATGATTCCCAGAAGCATTCATGGTACACTTTGCTTGCATCCTATTGGTCAAAGCTTAATCATGTGACTTCACCTAGCTGAAAAATATTGCCTTTATTCTGAGGGAGCATAATCCTAGCTGAAAAGTGTGAGCTCTATGGATATTTGGGAGAACAGATTCTAGGGGTTATAGTATCAGCCTCTCAGTTATTGGCTATTCACATAATGTAAAGCAAGTTATTCAAACTCTTTTGAGTTTCAAGTTCCTCATCTGTGAAATGCAGATAACAATAATATTATTTATGAATCTTCAATGAGAAGCCAATAACAGACATTTATTGATTAAGGCATGCTATCTGCTGGGCACGGTGCTAAGCAGTTTATTTACACTAACTTTCTTGGTGGTCTCAACAATCCTATGAGGTAAGTACTCATTTGTTCTCATGATGGTGTGAAAACTGAGGCACAGAGAGGTTCACTTGCACAAGGTCATCCAGATGTCTGGCTGCAGAATGGCCATTTGAACCTCGCACTGTCCCCATTGCATGACCCTGATTTGTAAATCACAGAGCCCCATCTGTTGGAATTTCTGAGGGACAATGACAAGACCTGGATTGGAACAATGCTGGGTGGCTGAGGGCAAAGCATGTTTGAGAGAAAAATGGAAATAGAAAGAAAAATGGTCTCCTAAGGAACAGAACTGGTCCAGTTTGGGACCTATGAATTTTTGAGCAATTTGGGCCACCCAGAGACTTAGAGAAGGAGACCATGGAGATAAAAGGGACCCTATAGAGCATGTAGTCCAATGGCTTTATTTTTAAAAATTAATTTTTTGTAATGTAGTTACACATTTTATTGACGTACAATATGCATACAGATTATTGCTCAAATTATTAAGTGTACACATTATTAAATGGATTTTCCCAGTGAAACACCCATAGAACCAGTCCCCAGGTCAGGAAACAGAACAAGAGCAGCTCCAGGAGCCCCCCTTATGCTCCCAGCCCTCTGCCCCGTTCTCACTACCCCTCCCAAGGCTAATCATTATCCTGACCTCTAATATCAGACTAGCTTTGCCTGTCTTTGAACTTTCTATGAATAGAATGATAGAGTGCATGTTCTTTGTGTCTGAATTTTCTTCACTTAATATTATTTTGTGAGACATATACCTATTGCAGCTTGTAGTTGCACATTGTTCATTCTCATCACTGTGTAATATTCCATCTTGTGACTATTGCAATTTACTTATTGACTTAACTGCTCACAGGCGTTTGAATGGTGCTGCTACGTACTTTCTAGACTGTGTATTTGGGTGCACAAATGCACTAGTCTTTGGTGGGTGTAGCCTAGACTGTAATTATTCATCATATGGCACTGCCTTGGCTTCCCTTTATTGATGATGGAAGTGAAAGTACAGACAGGGCAGAGGCTTGTCCAAGGTCACCCAGCTCCTGAGCCAGGGCTGGAACCTGGGCTTGTTCTCTCCCGGTGCAGTTTGAGCCTAGATTTCAAAGACAGACTGACCTAGAGCTTCAGCCGAGTCTCACACCACACACATTTAACTTATGAGATGTTTTTATCATCTAAGCTTTAGGTAAGATGAGGCTGATGACCAAGCATGAGAGGGGCAGCTGACCATCAGGGCAATAACTGTAAACACCAATTTAGATTGGAGAAAGCTGGTGCAGATCCTTCCCTGCATCTTTTCAAAGAACAGTGTACGGTCTGTGTCCCTGATTAAACTAGATTTTTACTCAGTCTACATCAGGGCCAGGACCTGTGCAAGGCAGTTCCCCATATATTATTTCATTTAATCTTCTGGCTGCAAACCAGATCACTTATATCCGTAAGGACTCTAAAAGAGAATTTATAAGGTCTGAAGCAAGCTGGAGCAATTTAGAACAGTGTTCAAACAATCTAAGGTGAAGGAGCAACCCATCATAGACCAGTATTTTTGTAAAATATAATAAAAATAAATTATTAGAAAAATAAAATGAGCCTGACCTGTGGTGGCGAAGTGGATAGAGCATCGACCTGGAACGCTGAAGTCGCCAGTTTGAAACCCTGGGCTTGCCTGGTCAAGGCACATATGGGAGTTGATGCTTCCTGCTCCTCTCTTTTTCCATTCTCACTCTCTTCCTCTCTTCTCTCTAAAATGAATAAATAAAGTCTTAAAAAAATAAAATGAAATGCAAACTGTAATTTCCCATTTTTGTTATTAAATTAAACCAATATAAAATTTCATTGTTATATTGCTATAAAAGTTTCTAAACACCCTCAGTTTCTACACTTACATCATTGAGGACCAAAAACAGTTTGCAGATCAGTACTGGTTTTCAGACTACACTTTGAGCAACACTGGTTTGTCATTTACCACCCATTCCCACTTGGCTTTTGAAGAGAGATTAATAATTATTTTAGAAGCAGAAAGGTTTGAATAACAAGATACCCACACGACACTGAGACCTTGGAAACCATTCATTGTCTACATTAATGGGACTTTACCATTCCCCTGTCTTTATCAACATGACTTTAAATATTCCACAGAAAAGATAAAAGTTACAAATAACTCTATTGTTCTTTTCTAGAGCTTCCTTTGAAATTTCATTGAAATGAACCCTTAAACTTTTCAATAGTCAGCATTAAAAGAACTACTTAATCTCTAAGATTCTTTGAAAGGCTTGGCTTGTGTCAACTAATCCTAAACTATTTTATCATGATCCTTAGCCAATATGAACTAAGCACTACCTCTTGAAAGACCTGCCTTAAACCAGATTCTAAACCTTACAAATATCTCTACTTTGCCCTCGCTCTTCCCCAGTTCAAGATGCTACTAAGACTCTGAAGGCAAGGCTCTCCTTAACATGATGTACAATAAACTCAGCTTTGCCTTCTCCACAGCTTCTTTTGCTGGTATTTTCCTGGAGCCAGCGTTCAACAATCAGGACTTTCCTTTGTTTTTCCTTTTAGTCTTGCCCGGTTGCTTTCAAACTTTAGTGTGCATAAAAATGACCAAGGAGGGTCATGCATGAGCAATTTAAGAGATCTCCATGTATAATTCTAACCATGCCATATTTAGGCCCTAAGCCCTACAAACAGATATTAGCAATTGGCAAAGAATAGAGAACCATTGAATATTAGAGCTGCAAGTGATTTGGTGCCCAAACATCAGTGCATAGATTAAAATCACCTGATGTAATTCCTTTTTTTAGTGAGAGACAGATGGACAGGGACAGACAGACAGGAAGGGAGAGAGAGATGAGAAGCATCAACTTGTTGCAGCACTTTAGATGTTTATCGATTGCATTCTCATACATGCCTTTAGGGGTGGCAGGGAGGGGGACTCCAGCTGAGCCAGTGACCTTGGGATCAAGCTAGCAACTTTGGGCTTCAAGCCAACGACCTTTGGGCTCAAACCAGCAACCATGGGGTCATGTCTATGATCCCACACTCAAGCCAGCAACCCTGAGTTCAAGCCAGTGAGCCCGTGCGCAAGCCGGTGAAGTTGGGGTTTCGAACCTGGGTCCTCAGTGTCCCAGACCAATGCTCTATCCACTGCACCACCTCCTGGTCAGGCACCTGATGTAATTCCTGTAAAGAAAAATACCTATCTCTTGATTTTAGTCAGATGTATTTCATCAGAATTTCTAGAGATAGGACCTGTGAATGTTTGTAACAAACTCCCTAAGGAATTGTGATGCACAGTCAGGTTTGAGAACCACTATCCTCTTCTACCACTTCATTTTGTAGATGAAGAAATTGAGACTTAGAAGCAGGAGTAAACTAGATCACATAGCTGTTGAACTGTGTTTCTCATGATTCTTTGACAAAGCTCCCAGGGCTGGAGATCAGATTTATCAGGGTGGTGGTAGGAGGGGGAAGGGGGTTGTTGTAATTTCCCCCTGCTCCTGGCTAAAAGAGTTTAGCAGTCTTCTCTGCTTTCTGTTAGATAAGCGGCACCAGCTAAAGTATAATTTTCAAAAACTGTAAAATTAGGACTTTTCAGCAAAGATAAAATGAATGCATATTCCGCTGAATCTATTGACCATCTTGTTTATTACATTTTAGTTTTTAGAAGTTGCTGCTTGTTAGTGCTCTCATTAGCTCAAGTAAAGGTAAATGGGTTATTAAAAAGCTTTAGGAACATGTCCTTGGAGGGACACACAGCTGGCCCTTTGAGGGCAAGTAGGCTCTGGGAGGAGATTCAAGGTCCAGGAAGCTACTCCCACGGTTTTTCATTTTTCAGATCACATGGCTTCTTGGGACCACTACTTTGCTCCTTTCATATGATTCTCTACTCATCAGTCTACATATGGCTAAAAATGGACACTCTGTCTTAAGTCTGCCTTATCATCAGTAACCTCAGCTTCTAACAAGTATCTCTAGCTTACTTCAGATTCTTGATTGAGACTATCTTATTGGCTGTTCTCCAGTTGAGCATTTGCAGTCCTTTGAGTCAGGTCAATCAGCTGTAGCTACTTGGAGGAAACATACTTGCTAAGGCCCTGCCCCAGAGTGTGTGTGTGTGTGTGTGTGTGTGCGCGCGCACACACACACACACACACGCACACACACGCAAAAGGGAGAGAGAGAGCCAGAGAGAGCGAGAGCGAGAGAAGAGCCCAAGTGAGAATTTAAAGTCGTCAAGCACAATAAAACGTGCCTTTTAATCTCCAGCATGAGTACTTGAAACATTGTGTCGGGGCACCCTTTATCCTAAATGAGTCTGGTTGTCACTCTGTTGCTTTTACTTAGGCCGGATGAGGTTTTATTGGCGGGGATGGGGAGTGTATTGTCTCACAGGATCTCATGATTGTACATTCCCATTCATATTTCCACCAATATTTGGGGTCCTCCTTTGCATACGCCACTGAACTGCTAAAAACAGGGATGTCTCTAAGAATAAGAAGCCTTGGCCCTGTACTCATGAACTTCAAACTTCTCAGTTTTGACTATGTTGATGAAGAGGAGGTTGGATATACCCACTTATGGCACAACTATGGATAAGTGCAGGGACAGTCGGATGTGCCCAGCCAGTGGGGCCTGAACACATTTTGGTTTACTCTTTTTCTCTCCACACTCCCTCTTAGGCACAAGACACAGGTCTATTAACAGTACAGGTAGAGAAGCTAGGGAAATGCAAGCACCTCTTCAAGCACCTGGACCAAGTTAACAGGTGGGTTCCGTTCAGCAACTACGGAACCCCGGATTTGTGCAAGGATCTGTGCTGCGTGCAAAGCCAGGGGAATTGAAGCTTTTCTCGGCTCCCAGGCTGGAGGGTCACTCATACACATAAACAGATAAGGCTGCACGTCCTGCAAGGGGTAGATCTAGGGCATCCACCCTGCTTGGGACAGCCAAGGGGCGCAGGGAGCTGGACGGCCTGGACGAGGGCGAGCGTGCAGCTCCTTGCAGGGCGGAGGGCGGCGCGAGGGAGGGAGAGAGGGAAGGGAAAGGCGAGCGTGAGCTGCCTTAAATGCTTGGAATAATTCCGCTTCCGTTTGGAAAGCCGCAGCCTCAGTCCCGCCGCGCCCGCCCAGAGCCAGCTCCGCGTCCCCACCGGTCCGCGGCTGCCCGCTCCACCGCCATGGCCACTTCTCCGCAAAAGTCGCCCTCTGTCCCCAAATCCCCTACTCCCAAGTCGCCCCCGTCCCGGAAGAAAGATGACTCCTTCTTGGGGAAACTCGGAGGGACTCTGGCCCGGAGGAAGAAAGCCAAAGAGGGTGAGTGTGGCCCGGCCGCACGAACGGCAGGGGACGGGGTCGTGGGGCCGGGGCTCCGGCCGGGTGGGGGCGCGCCGCGGGTGCCCGGCCAAGAAGGGGGCGCGGCGACGCGTGCGCGCGCTTCCCGGGAACGTCGTGGCGGGGCCAGGCGCGCCTGGCCGGCCTTCGCCATCGCCCTGCTGGTGGTCGCACGCGCGCCGCTCTCCAGGGCCTGGCGGCGCCGGGGCGGAGCAGCCCGAGCTTGGGACCTGGCATCGGCCGCTCTGGGCCGGGGACCGAGGACGCGTGACCCGAGGGCCCAGGACAGCCGGCCTGCCAGCTAGGTGGAGGCGGCGTCCTCCTGTAGGCCCCAAGTCCCCGCCCTCTGCGCGTCCAAAAGCTGGCATTTTCCAAGTTTCTGCTGAAACTTTTCTGGGCGCCTTCACTCTCACTGTTTGCTTTTTGTTAGTCTTTGAAATCAGGTCGTTTCTAGAGCTGCTGAAGTCCAGAATGCAGCCTGGCCTCTTTGGAGCTTGTCCATCCTCACGGCCCAGTGGGGCTCTGTTAATGCGTAGCTCAACATCAGATGTTTGTTGAATGAATGAGTGAAAACCTGGTTTTCCTAACTGTCCCGCCCTGTAATGATAAACTCGAACACAAGCTTAAACCCAAGGATGAGCCGCACACACTTAGCATCATGGCTGTGACCCTTCTGTGAACTCAGGAGTTGAGAGCTTTTGCAAAAACCATTTCCTTTCCTCCCCCCACTCCCCACCGCGCTGAATTGAAGGGCTTATTTTTTTTCCCCCAGGACAACTTGCCTGTAAAATATTTTGTCTCATGGACATATTTCACAAACTGGTTTTGGGTTTGGAAAATGAGGTGACAGTTCTGAAGAAGCTAGTGATAGATGCGTAGATAGAAGTTGCTTGGTTAACATTTTTTTCCGTAGCCTGCTCAGTGGTTTGGGAATAACCCTTTTGAGGGCTGTGATACTGAGATGTAAAATAAGTTTCATGTTCCCAAGTTACCTTAAAGTGTAAAAAAGAACTTTATTGTTGAGAATTACATCGACACAAAGGACTAGACTTCCATTCTTCATCCTGAAGTGAGAAGCAGCAAAACACATCCCCAAACATGTTTTTCCCAATTTGATTATTTTGGTAAACCATTGAGTAGTGTGCAGTTGGTAGCAAATCATGAAACCCTGACTTGGAAAACCCTTTTCCAGACTACCCTTCATTTTCCTACAGCACTATTGGTGTGGGCTCTTTTGTTCAAGACTGGGCAAGCCAGAATTCCTGAGGCTCATAACCTACCAGAAGAACTCTCCTCAACCTTCACCAACTCTAGAAAAGTTTATTTCACTGGAAAAGTAAAAGCTTGGTCTCTCTGTATCTACTACTGTTCTATTCGTGGAGCCAGAAGAATGAGTTTGATGGTGGCCCTTTTTTTTTCAGGTGGACTAGCCTGTTTCCTGCAGTCTTTCTCAGCAAGCCATGCATTTTCTGTTCCTATAGGTGGTCCTCACAGACATGATTTTATAGCTCACTGCCATTCTTTCCCTTCAGCTTCACTCAGGGTCCCTGCAGGAAACAAAACAGAGGGTCGAATTAGTTGGGGTTTTTTCTTGCTTTTTTTTTCAACTTAGTTGGGATTTTGAAAATAATTTAGGGAAGGAACTGTTCACAGAGGTTTGGGCAGAGTTAATGGAACCCAGAGGGATAATCAGGAACCTAGAGGCTAGCAGAAGACAGGGGGAAGTTGTGACTATCCTTATACCCAACAGGACAAGGGAAGCAAACTAGAACCCACTGAGAGCTGGTGTTCTGAAAGGGGCTGCCTGACAGGAACCGCAGCTATAGAGGGACAGAACCACTGTCCAAAATGTGGAGACAGATGGAGCAGAAAGACACAGCACACGGGAGACTCTGCATGTTCTCTCTCTTTTTGCCCTGAATCTCTCTCTCTGGTACTTTCAGTTGGCTGGACCCAGTGGGAAGTCACCAGGGCAAGGGATTCTGGGTGATGTTGGGGTCAGCTCCCTCAGGGCACAGAGCAGTGCAGAGTATAGATCATAGTGGCGGGGGCAATGGAGAATAACCAGCAGACCCTCCCAAAGCGAGCTGCCCAGAGTCAACATAGTACATTAGCAGTCCAGTGCAGCCAGCCCTGGCTAGAACACGGCTGTCCCCCTCCTTGTTCTAGCATAGACACCATGTTCTATTAATGCAGCCAAAGCTGCTTTTCTTTATTGTACCGGCTACATCACAACTGTTATCTCACAGAGCTTATTATCAGCTGATTGTGTGTGTGTGTGTGTGTGTGTGTGTGTGTGTGTGTGACAGAGTCAGAGAGAGGAACAGAGACAGACAGGCAGCAGGAAGGGAGAGAGATGAGAAGCATCCATTCTTCCTTGCAGCACCTTAGTTGTTTATTGATTACTTTCTCATATGTGCCTTGGCCGGGAGGCTACAAAAGACCGAGTGACCCCTTGCTTGAGCTGGCGATCTTGGGCTCAAGCTGGTGAGCCTTGCTCAAACCAGATGAGCCCACGCTCAAGCTTGCAACCTTGGGGACTCGAACCTGAGTCTTCTGCATTCCAGTCTGATGCTATATCCACTGTGCCACCACCTGGTCAGGCCAGTTGTATGATTATTTTTATGTTTGTTGCTCCTAAATCATTCCCTTCCCTCTCTCAGATTTACTCAATTGTGTTTTTGAAATCAAGTGCAAGATCTTTTTTTAATCCTTGTTATACTTAACTGTTAAATCCTGATTCTGTTTCAGTCTATTAGATCATTCAGGGCATGTAAATGAGTAAGTTGAAGAGCATGTGCTTCTCTTAAAGGGGCCAGCCATCACCAGCTCCAGCTGCTCGCAGTTGCACTTCACCATGAGGCCCGTCAAAGAAGGCAGTGGGGTGGGTCTGAAATGACTGCTCTTGGTAAGCAAGTGCTGGGTCTCAGTGATCGGCGCTTTACCTTCCCAGGGGCCCACTAGCCATCATTTCAGTAACAATCAGGTTAGATCTTGCTCAGGATCATGCATAATCTCTCAGCTCTGTGCTTTGCAGAAATTGCCTTCTTCCACTTTACCTCTAGTGTTCGGGAACCTCCTATTCTTCATGATTCCTCAAGATTACTGATGTTGGTCTATCCACAAATTGTTTCAATGTTTTGACATAGAATTCTCCTGGCCCAAGAACTACCATTCATTCATTTGATACCTGTTATGTCCCACTGTAGGATACAAAGCTTGGAAGGACATAATTCATGTTCATTAGATATTTAGGTCAATAATTTTATATAAAAATATGTCTTCTAAGAATACTTACTAGCTACGTTATAGGATAACTAAAGTCTCATAGGAATACATTAAGCTGGTCATCATTCCAGTGTTTTCATAAGAAAAAGAAAAAAGCATTAGAGAGGTAGTAGATAATAGAGGTTAAAAGCATGGATTTTGGACCTGACCAGGTGGTGGCACAGTGGATAGAGCATCGGCCTGGTTTGCTGAGGACCCAAGTTTGAAACCCTGATGTTGCCAACTTGAGCGCGGGATCATAGACATGACCCCATGGTTGCTGGCTTGAGCAAGGGGTCTCTGGCTCAGCTAGAGCCCCCAGGTCAAGGTGCACATGAGAAAGCTATCAATGACAACTGAAGTGCTGCAATGAAGAATTGATGCTTCTCTCTCCCTTTCTCTCTCTTTTTCTCTTTCTTGCATGCACGTGCTAAAAATAAAAAGCATGGTCTTTGGGACTAGACACTTTTGGGTTTCATTTCTTATCTGGCTCCTTATTTATTGCTGTGATTTAGGACAAATTCCTTAATCCCTTGAAGCCTTTGTTTTGTTTATCTATAAAGTGTGAAAATTCCTTCCTTACATGGAGGTTGTGAGATTGCATGAGGTAATATGTATAAATGGCACAAATAATAGTAGCTATTAAAACTGACAGCTCAGTTTCACACAGCTGCTCACTATGTTTTCTGCACTGCCTGCTCTGTGCCTTAAGGGAGCTGACCCCTACATCACCAAGAATTCCTTGCTCTGCTGGCTTCCTACTGGGTTCAAGACTATTGAAATAGTCTTTTCATTATGGATGGCAGAAGATTCTACAGGTTCTGCAAATAGCCTAGTAGCCCATGATTATATGAAGCCCATGTAAGCACTTTGGAAATTAGGAATCTTTCCTTGCAAGTCAGAGCATTCAGTTTCTGAAATGTCACATTTCCTTTTATTTATTTTTTATTAAGTGAGAGGCAGGGAGGCAGAGACAGACTCTTATATGCACCCTGACTGGAATCTACCTGGCAAGCCCCCTACTGAGCAAAGCTCTACCCATCTGGGGCTGCTGTTCTATTGCTTGGCAACCGAGTTATTTTAGTACCTGAGGTGAGGCCATGGAGCCATCCTCAGCGCCCAGGGCCAACTTGCTCAAACCATTGGAACCATGGCCATGAGAGAAGAGAGGCGGGGGTGGAGAAACAGATGGTCCCTTCTCCTGTGTTCCCTGACCAGGACCAGGAATTGAACCTGGGACTTCCACATGCTGGGCCAATGCTCTACCACTAAGCCAACAGGCCAAAGCCTGAAATGTCACAATTTAGCATTTAAAAATATCTGGGCCTTGTCTAGTGAGTTATAGCTAAAAGGCTTTTGTTTTTTTCTGTAGATATTCTCTTTGGAGTTTCCCATCCCTCCTTATGCCATGTGTGTCCTCCTGTGTAGGTTCTTAGACTAGCCTTTCAGAGCCCACTTGCCAAAGGGCTACATTTCATTTTTCTTCCTCAAGACTTGCTCTTTCCAGGAACGCATCTTGAGAGGTGCCTGCCAGCTACAGGTGCCCTTAATTAGGTCAGCAGCAATGGTTATTCCTATCCTTTACCCATTTATTTATTATCCTTAGAGTTTTACATTGTCTGTTGTCTAAACTGTTTAATGAGTGCTTTACTTTACAATTCTTATAATAATCCTAGGGCTTATCACTCTGGTTCTAGTTGGTTGTCCAGTATAACGGGGAAATCCCAAAACTCTGCAATGTATTTATGGTTTCCAGAGTGAGCAGAACCCTCAGCATGGCTGAGCTGTTCTTTTCTTCTAATCAGCTTGCATTCTCATTTTCCAAAGGACCTTCTTAGACCCTCACCACTCAAGCTCTTCCCCAGACCTTGGGACAGAAAACTGAATACCAGGTATTAGCTTATTCAATTTACCTTTAGTTCACCCCTCCACACATACCCACACATACGCCCACACATCTTCTTTCTCGCTCCCTTCCTGCCCTAGTCCCTTCCATGGAAGTTCCTTCTCCACTTACTCATTGACCTTTCAGTTCCCCTTTCTCCCAGACTTGGCATAGCCAGATACCTTTTTCTCATATCCTCAGCCCTTTCATACTGCCTGTTCCCCTAACATTCTGTAAATATGCTTGAGTCTTTTCCATTTGAAAAAAATATCCTGCTATTCATCAGAGATCTTGAAAGAGTTGTATGTACTGACTTCCCCTTTTGTATCTCCTAGTCACTCCGTGACCCACTATACCCATTCTATCAGCAGTTATTTGAGTGCCTAGCATATGCCAGGTACTGTGCTAGATGCTGGGAAGTGGCAAGGAAAAAAACATACAAAGATCCCTGCCCTCATGGAGCTTACCTTCTAGTAGGGGAGACAGGTACTAAAGAGATGGATTTGTAAAATATGTGCATTTTATGTGAGTGGTGATAGTGCTATAAGAGTGAAATAATGAAGGAAAAAGGAAAGTGGAGTGGTGTGGGATGAGGGCTGGTAGGCAGTTTGAAATAGGATGGTTAGAGAAGACCTCACAAAGAAGGTTTTATGTGAGTAAAGACCTGAAGGAAGTGATAAGAGAGCCATAGGTATACCTTGGAGACAGAGGGACTTACAAATTCAAAGGCCCTGGGGCAGGAGTGGACCTGGTGTGTTGAGGACCAGCAAGGAGGTCCCTCTCACTAGAGGAGAGAGTGAACACAACTGTGGAAGGTGGTATGGTCTCAGGAACAATTAGGGTGGGGCAGGTTGTGTAGGACCCTGGAGGCCATTGTAAGACGAGGGCCTTTAGTCAGAGTGAAATGGGCATGTTTTGGAGGGTTTTGCATAAAGAAATAATATGATTGTCCTTCTGTTTTAACAGGGTCACTCTGATAATGTTAAGTGACTGAGGGGACCGGGGTTGAAGCAGGGAGGTGAGTTAGGAGGCTGCTGTGATGACACAGATGAGAAACAGCGGTGGCCTCGAGCTGAGTGGTAGCTGTTGAGGGGGTTAAGCATAGAATTCTGGATCTAGTTGGAAGATACAGCAGATAGGATTTACTGAAAGATTGGATGGAAGATGAGAGAGTAGAATCAAGATGAGTCCTAATTTTGCTTTGAACAGCAAGAAAGATGGAACTGATTTTACCTGTGATGGAGAATTCTGCAGAAGAGCTGGTCTGGGGCTAAAGAGCGGGAGCCCAGTTTTGGCACTGTTTAGTTAGACGTCCCCACTGGACTTCCTGGTGGCGGTGTGCTCGCAGTTGGTTCCAGGAGTCTAGTTCAGGGAAGAGGTCTGGGTTGGGATACAGCAGTGTGTAGATGTATTTAAACCCTTGAGACTCAATGGGATCATCAAGGATAGGAGTGTGGATGAAAAGTAGAACAGGTCCAACGGCTTTCACCACTTAGAAGCTGGGAGATGAGAAGGGACCAGCGAAAAGGAGGCTGGAAAGTATGTGAGAGGAGAAAAACAGGGAGTGTGGAGTCGTGGAAGCCACCTGGAGAGTCCAGTTTGTCCCCACTATTCACGCCTCACTGACCAAGGTCTCCAAAGCCACCCTCTCCTTTCCAATCCTGATTCCACTTGAGCTCTTGGTGGCATTTGACATGATTCAATTTTGTCTTTTTCTTAAAATTATCTTCTCCCTCGATCTTAATCCGCACTGAATTTGCTCCCTGTGTCTGCCATGACTCTTTTTTTAAAAAGTTTTTAAAAAAATGTATTGATTTGAGAGAAAGAGGGAGTGAGATCGTAGTTGCTTGACTTTCGTTGTTTACTGTTTGCTTCCTGTATGTGCCTTGACCAGGCAAGCCCAGGGTTTTGAACTGACAACCTCAGTGTTCCAGGTTGATGCTCCATCCACTGCGCCACCATAGGCTAGGCTCCCACAACTCTTTTTCAGATTTCTTCTCTGGATTTTTTTTTTCCTGAAGCTGGAAACGGGGAGAGACAGTCAGACAGACTCCCGCATGCGCCCGACCGGGATCCACCCGGCACACCCACCAGGGGGCGACGCTCTGCCGGGGCGTCGCTCTGTTGCAACCAGAGCCACTCTAGCGCCTGGGGCAGAGGCCAAGGAGCCATCCCCAGCACCTGGGCCATCCCTGCTCCAATGAAGCCTCGCTGCGGGAGGGGAAGAGAGAGACAGAGAGGAAGGAGAGGGGGAAGGGTGGAGAAGCAGATGGGTGCCTCTCCTGTGTGCCCTGGCCAGGAATCGAACCTGGGACTTCTACACGCCAGGCTGACGCTCTACCACTGAGCCAACTGGCCAGGGCCTTCTCTGGCTTTTCTTACCTGTTTGCCCCTCTGTAGCATTCCCTGGGGTTCTGACTTCACCTGTTTTGCTGTTTCCTTTTCCCCTGTGTATCTATCTCCTCTGCTGTCATAGCTTCAGTGACCATCTACCCATTGATAGTTCTCAAATCCAGATCTTCGCATATAGTCCCGCTCCATAACTTTCCGCCGTCTCCCGGGTGTGTCACAGGATCCTCAAGCTCAACATGCCCTGGATAGACTTATTTGCCCCACTTGCCCAAATCTGCCTCGACTCCTCCACTTTCACCAGCTGCCTAAGGTGGAAATGCTGTGGTCACCCTCTGCTTCAGAGGTCAGTGAGTTTTTCTTAAAGGGCAGATACTAAATGGGTATTTAAGACTTTACTTGAGCCTGACCAGGTGGTGGCACAGTGGATAGAGCGTCGGGCTGGAATGTGGAGGACCCAGGTTCGAGACCCCAAGGTCACCAGCTTGAGCGCGGGCTCATCTGGTTTGAGCAAAGCTCATCAGCTTGGACCCAAGGTCACTGGCTCGAGCAAGGGGTCACTCGGTCTGCTATAGCCCCCTGGTCAAGGCACATATGAGAAAGCAATCAATGAACAACTAAGGAACCACAACGAAGAATTGATGTTTCTCATCTCCCTCCCTCCCTGTCTGTCCCTCTCTCTGACTCTCTCTCTCTGTCTCTGCCACACACACACACACAAAAATGATAATAATAATAATAAATAAAAAGACTTTACTTGACTTGGGATGGTGAACACACAATACAGTGTATAGATGATGTGTTGTAGAATTATGCACCTGAAACCTGTATCATTTTGTTAACCAGTGTCACCCCAATAAATTCAATAAGAAGGAGGAAAAAAGACTTGGCTGACCCTCTAGCCTCTACTCAGCTCTGCTCACATTTTCATGGACAATAGGTAAATGAACAAGCATGGTTGCATTCCAATAAATGCAGTATGGACACTGAAATTTAAATTTCAGATCATTTTTACGTGTCCTAAAAGATTCTTGTTCTTTATTTTTTCCAGCTACTTAAAAAGGTAAAGCCCATGAAAAAAAAAAAAAAAAGGTAAAGCCCATGGCCAGTAGTTTGTCCACCCCTGCTCCCGTTCTTCCTCACACCCAGTCATCTCATAGAACTTGCTAATGCTGCCTTCTAAGCATCACCGCCTTAATTCAGGCCTCATCGGTGCTCTTTGTCCTCTTTGAGATTGTATGTTTTAAAAAAATTTACTGTCTTTATTTTCTACCTGAAATATCCACCTACTAGTCTCCCTATCTCTGGCCCTTTCTGGTTCAGTCCATCTTTCATTCTTTTGCCAATATGTTGGGGCAGGGGGTTGGTTTTTGTTTTAACACAAAGATAGTATCTCCCAGGGCAGACTTCTTAGCAAGGCTTTCAAGACCTTCACTCATTAGTCTAATCTCTTTTATTTCCCTTCCAACAAACCTCCATTTTAACCACATCAAACCACTTTTCATTCTCCAAATGCATCATGTTTTTCAAGGTATTAAACTTTACACCTGCTGTTCTATATTTCTGGAATGAATGGAATGTCTTTCCTTCTCTATACACCAAACTCCTATTTGGTCAATACGACCCAACTGAGATATCCCCTTCTGCTTGATGCCATCTATAGCTCTCCAAGGAGGACCAGGATGCTTCCTTCTCTGTGGCCCCACCTACCTTGTCCATGTATCTGTGGTAGCATTAGACACATTGTATTGCAGCCATTTGTGTGTGTGTGTCTCACACTGTGGTGAAGTCTCTCCCCCCATAGCCCTCCTGCCTCCTGTAATATTTAACACATAGCAATATTGGAAATTCTATGGAATGAGTTTCCCCATATTTACCTTAGTGAAAATAGCCCACCACTAACTGGTTGTATAACCTTAGACAAGTCTCTTCCCCTTTGACCATTTCTTTTAGAGAGAGGAGAGAGAGAAAGGCAGGGGGGAGGAGAGTGAAGCATCAACTCATTGCTCGTTGTGTGTGCCTTGACTGGGCAAGCCCGGAGTTTCCAACCTGCAACCTCAGCATTCCAGGTCCACTGCGCCACCACAGGACTGGCCCCTCGGCCCATTTCTGACCTCGTGGACTAGGCTGTATAACCTCTTAGGGCCCTTGCCACTCTGGTGTTCTATGATTCCTACACTCTCGTTTTGCCAGGCTTCTCTCAAATTCCGTTTTATTGTCTGTGTAGGGTGGTCTGGGAGTGACATCATCACAAAGACCTCTTTCTTTCCTCCACTAATGAAGGCACCTCCATGTCGGGAGCAGGAGATGGAAACCGGGATAAGTGGGCTGCGGCCCAAGGACACCTCCATATTAGGAGTCGGTCTCCTTGTCTCATGGAATATCTCTATTTGGTTAACAAGTGCAGTTTGTAATTATGTTTTAGCCATTAGTACAGGGGAAGGGTTGAGCTCCTCGTGTAAACATTTGTCAGCATCAAAAATCTCTCCTCACGGTCAGGGGGGGAAAAAAAGCACATTGCAGAAAGCTCTACAACAATTTCAAGACCAAGAGACTTTTCAAAATGAAATTAAGAAATTAGAAGACTTTAAAAAGTTGTAAACATCCTGTTAAATTTTCAATATGTTCTGTAGCCTGAAATCAGTAAGAAATCCAAATAGGGCTTGGCCTGACGCCCAGAGACCCGAGGACAAAGAAGCCCGTCTGGCTCCGTCCCCACCCGTCCCCACCCGCACCCTTCCCTTTCGTTTTCTGCAGGAGCCGGGGGGGGGGGGGGGGGGGGGGGGGGGGGCGGTGGGGGGGCGGTGTGTGCAGCTCACACACTGGTGTCCCGGGTGCCAGCTCAGCACCAGGGTTTTACCAGGTGCCCTCACAATGTTTTTGTTTTTTTTAAAATTATTTTATTTACCTATGGATATTTAGAGGAGAGAGGAAGAGAGTGAGAGAGAGAAACATCAATTTGTTGAGTCTACGCTTAAACCCTACTGAACTGCCAGCCAAGGCTAAAATGGTTCTAAACTAACTGCTTGATAATCATCAGTGGGCATTTTCTTACTACTGAGGGAGTGTCTAGATTATTTCAAATTGTGTTCTAACCTTAGATGATGTTTTTCGTCCCTTGATTCCATCAAGGCTCAACTGTTAGATGTGTGTATGTGTGTCTGTATGTGTTTCTTTTATACAACTGCCTCCTCCCTTGCCCAGAGATCACTTTACCCTCTGGGAGAAGACATTTTCACTGAGCCCTGTTGTTTGACAGACACACACAGGCCCTCGAGGCCAGAGGTTTGGGTCCTAGAATCTGACTGTGCTGGGGCGGCAGTGAGCCTCCATGGAGGGCTGCTGGTCAGGCCTGGTGAGGAGGTTGAGTGTCGAGGCCAGTGTTCTTTTCATCCAGAAATGCGTGCTTTGCAGAAATGGCATTGCACGTATTCATGTTAGAATGCTTAAATGAAGAAGGACTGAGATGAAATTGCAAGGTTCGGGGGAGATGAGAGAAATGTGCAGACTGAAACTCTCTCCAGCCCACGCCCCACTACCTACACAGTGAAGGAGATCTGAAAGTCAGATGGAGCAAGGTCACTATCATTGCTCCTCAGCGGAGAGCTCTCACTGCAACGCCCCTCACTTCCTGGGAAACGGCCTGTGCCACAGCTTCATCGAGCTTGCCTTGCTCTGTCATTGCAGCTGCTTCCTCAGTTCAGACCTGTGACAAAAGTTGGCATGGTGTGGGTCGCTATAGGGCTCACCTAAAACTTGGTTCTTGTAGCACTTACTAAGTGATAATTCTATTTGCTTGGAACGTATCAGCCTGCCAGTCTTAGAAAAGCCAAACTTGGTGATTAGTCACTGTCTTGCCTTAGAACCAGCACTGGGGAAACATTAGGCGGGGGGAGGGGGGGGGGGGGGAGCCGCGAGCTTAATCAGAAGTATTCTGAGCTGCTGCACCCTCTCCTGGGGAGAGAAGAATAAACCACCTTACTTAGCATCTCATTTTTTTTTTAATGAAAAATTTTTCCCCATTATAAAACTAGCTCTTGCTTATGAGATTTGTGGGAAAATTGAAAACAATTTTGCAAAGTACCGACTCCCAAAGGCAAAAAGAGAAAACAATCTTGCAAAGTACCGACTCCCAAAGATAATTACTATTAAAAATTTGATTTATTAATATAAATTTTTTCTTTATTATAACTTCTTTCTTTTTTATAATTGTGAGCTAAATATTCTGTATCATTATTTATTATTATAAGCTAAAAAGTTTTCAAGTTATTACAAACCTTATCAAATAGGCTTTTATAGGTGCATAATATTCCATTGAGTGAGTATCCAATTGTTTAAACATTTCTTTTGGGCCATTTTTTTTCTTCTAGAAATAAATTTACCTAAAGCTTTTATTTTTTTAAATTCAGAATAACTTCCTTTGCATGGAGCCCCAGAAATGCAATTGCAGGGTCAAAGGCTGATAGTTGCTTGCTTACTGTCAATAGTTTATAATTGATAATTGGGGGGAAATTAGTGCTTTGGATCTGGGTGGTCTTCCTGGTAGGTTGTTTGAAAATAAAACCAACATTGTTAGGCTGAAAGTATCTGTTTGCTCTTGGCTGGCAGGACCAGTTAGTTACCTAAGGGGTGGGTTTGGGTGGGGTGGGGTGGGGAGGGTGAGGCCTCAGAAGAATGCTGATTTCCATTCTGGCCAGTAATGTTTTCAAAGTAAGCTCTAGTACAGGCAGGTCTTTATTGCAGAGCATTATCTTATGGCCATCCTTCTATTCATATACAGTCTCATGTATCACACCCAGTGCCCGCTCTTCCTTATAACAGAATCTGAGGTGTGGCCACCTTGGAATAGTCATTCTTGAAGCTCCCCTGGGAGTCACAGTCACCACCCCTGTCTTGCTGGACCAGGACCTAGTGGAGGTTTGGTCAAGAAGCCCCTTCTTCCTTTCTTCCCACCTCCCAACTTCTGAATTCTTGGACTTGCCCCACAACTTGGTAACGACAGGCAAATGGGAGGGACCCGCAAGACAGTGGGCTAAGCGCTATGGTTGACAAACTTAGGTTCATAGTGTTGAGGGACGCAGAGGAGAAAAGGCTCTTGAAGCCAAAGGAAGAATCCCCAGGCTGACATGAGAAAGAGCAGGATTTGGGAGCCTTCTGTTTCAGTTGGATTTTAACTGAGTGGGCTGGGCTGATGCCTCAGAGGCTTAATTTTCTCAACCTGCATTAGGAGTCAGTAGTCAGGTGTCTTATTTCATCTCCTGAGAATGGATCTGAGCCCGTTTTTTGCAAGTAATTATCACACCCAGCACCCCAGGGAATATTTCTGGGGAGTCACCCATGGAGGCAGTCACTCTCCCTGGGAGAGATGTGTTGAAGGCATTTATTTCATCGCTGAATCACACACACTCCCTTCGCTCATTCCATTATCTCCTTTAGAATCTAGAGGCAACTCCCCTTGTCTCCTCTGTGACGAGCACAGCCTGACATAAATGATGTTCTTCATGAAATCCGCAGACCTCCTGGGTGAGAATGGTGATGGACTGCAGAGGGGCAAGGCTACCAGCCTGTTCTGCTCCCTTAGTGATACAAGTCCGGGTGGCAAGGTGCCCAGTGACACCAAGGGGCAGGCTTTGCACTTGTTGATTTCCAAGGTGCATTCATGGATTGACTAATTAATCTGCCATTCGCAGTGTTACATTGAGTTATTAATTCCAAACAATCGCTCCTAAAACAGCTTTTGTCCTAAAGCAGCTTTTGTTCCTAAAGCACTTTGTTTTGGCCCACGTGGCTGTGACTGTGGGGCAGCTGGGAACCCCTGTGGGGAGGCGCAGTGAGTCTGGAAGGTCTGACCAGTTTAGGGGCAGGGCCTCTGGGTCAGTTGAGGTGGACACTGAGGTGGCAGGGTGCAGAGATTCTTGGCATCTTGTCGTGTGCCTAGGCCCTGAATCAGGGAGGCTCATCTGAGCCCAGGGTGGGGTCTCAGATTTAGAACCCTGGGGACAAAAGCTGGCAAAACTTAGCAGGCATCTCAGGGTTCTAGCTGAGCAGGCGAGGGGCAGTGACAGGTTACAGTATTGGGGTGGACTCGGGCTTCGCGGGCCCCACAGAAGGGACGTAGGTGAGTAGGCTGCCAGAACTCACATGGGAACCTAGGTCTTGCCTCTCTCACCTCATCCCCTGACACTCCAGGCTTGGAAATAAACTTCCTTCTCAGTGGGGAGGGGTTTTCCTGTTTACCTTGAGGCTAAGCTCTCCCTGGCTCCCAGCCTGGTGGGACAGACCTGCGGAGGGCAGGTACTTAATCATGACAGCTGAGAGAAGCAGGGGCAGCAGAAAACTGTTAATGCTGTTTGCAGAACACAGAAGGAGACTAACATAATTCCATTTAAAGCAACTCAGCATACAATTCCCTTGCAAGGAAGAGCAACTGCCTCTTGGCTGAGGCCTCTCTTGGGGGGCTCAGTAGCCCCTCCAGCGTCTCAAGCGCCTGGGGAACGAACAATCCCTTCCCCTGCTTCTCCTCCATTCCTGTCATTATGGTAAATTACAAGGCTCCCATGATGACTATGGAGAGGCAGATTGATCTGTTCATTCTGATTGTCACTGTGCTGAACATGGCCGGGGTGATGGGCACCCAGATTTCACACCTTATAATGGCCCTGCCAGAGGTGGATATTAGCACAATTGGGACTTGACACTTCAATAAATGAGAGACATTCTGCCGTGGAGATCAAAGTTCAGAATTGCTTAAATTGGTGTTAGAGCAGGTGGGAAACCGGAGTCCAGGACCATGAATTAGTTAGATAGCAATTGTCATTCAGTTTGTAGGGCCTAAATGTCAGCTTTTCAAATGATATAAAATCAATTTCAGTAATTTGGGCTCCTAGTTATCTAGCCCTTTTAGTATTACCGATTCTGGGAAGTGTGATTCATGGTTTAGCTTCTGCTCCTTGTCTGGGGGGTGGGGGAGCACACAACCTCGCTTGTACCTCTGGTGTCAGACAGTGGTGTTCGTGCAGGATGGGTACCAGTGGGTTGCCAGATCCATTGGAGTGTGGATGACGGTTTCCCTTATTTGGATGTGCTGCTAACCCCAAGGTACACTTCCAGCCATGACCTCTCTCCTGAGCTTCAGACTCATTAGCGTGGGTGTGTCATGGCATTGTCACTGGCACACAGAGATGAACCTGAGTTTTAACACAGGGCACATTGTTCCCAAAGGCTTCTGATGAGGTGGGAACATGCTCTGGTTTCTGATGAAAGCTCAATTCCACAGGAAACGTCTGATTTGTATAGAGGAGTGTGCACTTTTTTTTTTTAATATTGTAACTTCATCGAGATACAGTTCATGCATTTCAACAATATAATTCAAAGATTTTTTTAAAGTATTGTATATTCTCAGTTGCACAACCACCGACACAGCCAGTTTTAGAACATTTTTATCACTCCAAAAGGAAACCCTATACCCATTAGCAGTCATTCTGCCTTCTGTCCCCATTCCTTGACCCCCAAGTAATCACTAATCTGTATTGTATCTCAATAGCTTTGCCTATTCTGGACATTTCATATAAAAGGAATTTTATAAAATGTGGTCTTGTGTAAGTGGCTTCTTGCACTTACTTAGCATGGTATTTTCAAGTTTCATCTATGCTGTAGCATGTATCACTACTTCATTCCTTTTGATGACTGAAAAATATTCCATTATATGAGTATGCCACATTTTGTTTATCCAATCAGTTGATCAGCATTTGGATTGTTTGTACTTTTTGGCTATTGAGACTAACAAGGCTCTGAATTTTCATGTACAAGTTTTTGTGTGGACATAGGTTTTCATTCTCTTGGGTAGATACCTAGGAATGGCATTGCTGGGCTATATGGTAACTGTAGGTTTAACATTTCAGAGAGCTGTCAGGCTGTTTTCTAAGGTGGCTGCCCCATTTCACATTCCCACCAGCAGTGTATGAGGGGTCCAATGTTTCCACTTTCTCATCGACACTTATTATCTGTCTTTTAGATTAAAGCCACCCCAGTGCGTGTGAAATGTGGTTTTCATTTGCGGTTCTCTGATGGCTGGTGATATTGAGCATCTTTCTGTGTGCTTTTTGGTCATTTGTAGATCATCTGGTCATTGGTTTTTTTAAATTTCATAGAGTTTAGTGAACATCTCCTAAGTCCTAGCATGATGAGAGCTCTGGCTGCTAACCCAGAAAGGTGCATGTGAAGAAGTCTCATTCTCTCATTTTTAAAAACATTGGCTGGAAGCACCGGAGACATGCTGCATCTTGTATGGGGTGCATTTTATTCTGAAGAATGACTGTATTCCTGAAATATTTCCAGTAGGCAAATTGTCATAACTTTATCATACCATTGGCTTTTGTTATTACATTGAAAATTGTTTGGCTGGAATACAGTTTTGGCCCCAAACTGTTAAAAAATAAATCATACCAGGACAATAACAGATTTAAAACTTATACATTTAAGTGAAATGTAGGAATTCTTAATGATATGGTATGACTTTTCAAATAATAATAGTTAACACAAACGATACTAATGACATCAGGGAAAGCACTTGTCCTATATGCTATTAGGAGCCAGGCACTGTGGCTTTATTTATATTAACTTATTTGATCTTCCTAACAAGCACGTGAAATAGGGATTGTTAGCATCTTTGCACCTTTACAGATGAGGAAAGTGGAGGACAAAGATGCCAGGTAAGTTGCCCAAGGTCAAGGGTAATGTTAATTAAGTAACACTAGCTGCTATAACAAATAGACCCCAAATTCTCAGAAGTGTAACCCAATGAAAAGTTTATTTCTTGCTTACAACAGTACCCGGTGGCATTGTTCTTGATTGAATTGCCTTCTACCAGGTCACTTAGCAATCTAGGCCCCTTTCATCTGAAGGCTGTGCCTTCATCCAATCTCTTGGAGTCCTTGCCAATCAGCCGGTGGATGAGATGGAGAACAAAACTGCAGTGGAAGGTTTTCATGGCCCATGCGTAGCCATGATGGATATCACCTCTGCCTGCTTACCGCTGGTCAGAACTTAGTTATGCGGCTACGCCTATGTGCAAGGGATGCCAAGGAACATAGTTTAGTTGTCTGCCCAGAGGGAAAGGAAATGAGTGCTCACAAATACATGCATCGTTCTGCCCTTACTAGCAAGTGTAAGACATGGGATTTGAACCTGGGCAATCTAGCTCCAGAGATTTGCTCTTAACTAACACATTCTTCTGCCTCACGGTGAACAGTGGCTTAAAGTCTAGAAAAATGTGGAGAGTTGCACAGGTTTTTACTCAATTTTCTTGTCACGTGTAACTGTATTTGGAGGCCTGGATGCAATATGCCTGTGAATTTTGTCAAAGGCTTTGTCTTTCAGAAAAGAATAGCCATGAGAACTGACATTCCTTGAGTGTTCACTCTGTGCTGGACACCGTGTAAGCTTTTTTACACGTTCTATTTCACTTCATTCTCACAATGACCCCAGGGGATAGGGAGTTTCTTGTCCCTTTTTCCAGGTGAGGAAGGTAGCAAAGAGCTTGGTTATATGTCCAGCGCCATGGAAGCCAGATGAGTCTCCGGGTCTTGAGGACCCTCACAAGAAACCAGTGTGCCAGGTGGGCACTGAAGGAAAGAGGAGACAAAAAAGCCACCAAAGGTACAGTTTACAACTGAGCCAGAACTTTGTCTGGATTCATACAAATCAATGTCTGAAAAGCATTTATGAGACAATCAGGGAAATGTAAACACGCACTAGAGGTTTGAGGATATTCAGGAATCACCGGTAAATTGCAGGCTGTGAGAATGGCAGTGTGGTTATGTTAAAAAAGAAAAAAGTCCTTACCTTTTTGAAATATGTCCTGAAATGTTTACGGAGGACATGATAAAATGTCTAGAATTGGCTTCAAATTTTGTGGTGCAGGGGTTGCGGTGTAGGTGGACAGAGTGGTCACAGGCTACTCGTTGTTGCAGAGTGATGGTGGGTACGTGGTGGAGGGTTGTGGTACTAGCCTCTCTTTTGGGGAGCATATTTGAAATTTTCTATAGTTTTAATAAAAGAGAAGAGGTTAGTGATTTGGGCTTTAATGAACCATCTTTCTGTAGCTGCCTAGCTGGTGGATGAAGTGATGTGGATGTGCGCAGAGCACAGACCGTGTTTGCTGAGAAGCAGCTGAGCTGCCTGGAATGTTTCGTGAAACGGGTCTTCAGGGACTCTGGGAGCCATTGGCCAGTTTTGAATTCTGATTCTGAGATATCCCTGGAGGTGGAATTTAGAAGAAATGAGCTCCTGAAGAGGAGCCCTGAGGCCTCCAAAAGGCAGGCTTCCTGAGTAAGGGAGAGGCCAAGCCAAGGTCTGGCTCTGCCCTGGCCAAATGGCCTCAGCACAGACGAGTTGTGCAACCCGTGATGAATATCTTTCTGAAAGGTACAGCTCAGCCTCAGGCCCCAGCTGCACTTTAATTAAACAGTGAAAATCCATCAAAGACTTGGCCTCCTCAGCCGGCCAGTTCTCCTGAGTCCCAGGTGAAGCCAGCTCTGGGCTGGCCATAGGCCAGGAGGAAGGTAGGCTGCAGGCCCTCCCAAGTCTCTGCCTAAAACCAACAGCCAATGCTCAGCAGCCCGGCTTCCGATCCAATGCAAATTAAGCATGGCATTTGGAGATGGTATTAAATGTCCTAAATCAATATTCTAGAGGCAAGATCAGAACAATTAAAAACCCTGATTTCCTCCTCAGATTTTTGGATTATATATGAATATCAGTTTTCAATTCACTTTTAAAACTCATCAGATTGAGAAAGATGGGGTCTGCTTGGGGATGCTCTGAGCATAGTTTATTCCAGCCTCAGCATCTTTTCCCAGTTTTACATGTATCCAACATATATCAAGCACTTAGTGCTTTCATATATGATGTCACATTTAATACCTACAGTAACTGCAAGAGGTCCTGTTATCTCCATTTTACAGATGAGGAAACCAAGGCTCAGAGAGGTGAAGTGACTTGTCCAAGTTCCCTCAGCTACTAAGTAGATCAGGGATTTGAATTATTTTCTTCATACTGAAGTCCAACGCTTTGCCCATTGTAACACAGCTGTCTTTTCTGAATAGTGTTTATTTTTCATTCATGCATAATAACAGATGATGAATAAACAGTACAATAGTAGCTATTTAATAATCTACTTTTTTCTCAAGTCTTAGAAGGTGTTGGCAGTTTTCTAATCTGTCCACTTGTTCAACAAACACTTATTGAGAGGCAGCCTGGTGGGGAGGTTCCTGGGTCCTGGTGCCCACCAGACTGCCTGGTCCCACCACACGCTGTCTGACCTAGGACAAGTTCATCAGTCTCTCTGAGCCCCTGCTTCCTTGTAGAGAAGGAAAGGATGTTACTAAGACTACCTCAGGGTGGTCATTCGGGAAGGTGAAAGGAATTGGTACTTGCAAAGTGATTAAAGGAGGATCTGGTCCTCAGTGGGCATTCCATGGGCATGAGAACCTGGCAGTTACTGCCGAGGTCCTGGCAGATAGAGCCGTGTCTTTGCTGTCATGGAACCTACTTTTTAACGTTTAGCCCATTGATATTATTGCTTCTATTTTAATTAAACTAGCTAAAACTGTTTATTTTAAAAAATTTGAAGAGGCCAGAAATATAAACTAAAAAGTATGGGCCCTTTTCTACTTTTCTTCTCTCAAGCTTTAGATATAGTGTAGCCTATTATAATAGCAATAATAAGAGTAATAATAGATTGTATAATAATATAATAATAGTATAGTAGCAGAAATATTCTGTTTTGCAAGCATATGCACTTGTGTTAGTACAACTGGAATGCCATTGTCAGGAGTGCTCAGCAGTTTAGATTTTTCCGCTTACCTATGTATCTTGAGTATCGTTCACATATGGATTTACCTCAAGTTTTTAAACTACTTTATGCCTGGCTTGGATGTGCCATCGTTAAATTCAACCAAGTCTCTATCAATGAATATTTAATTTTTTGGTAGTGTTTTGCTACCCCAAACAATGCTGCATTAAACATGCTTGTGAACAAATAAAAACATTCTATACCTGTTTATCGGTACGATAAATTTGTAGAGGTGGAATTTCTGTGTCGAAAGTTAGGTTTGAATTTTGTTGGTTATTACCTAACTGCTTCCCAAAAAGAAAATGCAGGGAACAAAATCACCTACCCAAACTTTAAAGCTCTCATTTCTTGTTAAGAATTCAGTCTTGAAGAAAGAGGGTGGGAACTAACAGTTATCCTGATCTCTCATTTTATTAGAAATGCTTTTCCCTAGCCACACATGTTTAGGCATCAAATTGTCAGGCTTCTGATACAGACAGGATGGTCTGGATCTCAAGGCACAATCCTGTGTGTTCTTAACTGTCTGCCCACTCCCAGGCACCCTGTGCTCGGAAGGACAGACTTCTGTTTTTTCCCTTCAACTTTCAGGATAAATATTTAGAGGTTCCACACTTTCTGGAATGGGTGCTCTTAGCTGCAGAGGGCCCAGCTTTCTCGCTGGTGGAGAAAATCACAGAAGAGCATCCCCAAGCAGAGTCTGAAGCCAGTGTTGCTATGTGTTCCACCAGCCGGCATAGGCCTCTCTGCTTCCTTGAAGTCCTCCAGGCCCGGAAACAGCTGGGTCTTGCCACTGTCCTTCCTTCTGCCTCCAATCCCTTTGGCACAGAGAGATGGGACTCATTAACATACTGACTTCCTTTTAGGGATGATGGCTCTACCAACCCCTAGACAATCAGGAGCAGAAAACCCAGTGATGAAGATAATAAATTGTGTCAAGGATCACAGCAAGTAGAGGAGTGGAATGACTCCTGAATCTCTGTATCTTCCTGTTACATTCCAGAAGCTGCCTTCCTTGGGGCTTAAATCACTCCCTAAGAGCGACACCGCTACCAGGCTGTGGTGGAAGGCCAGCTGATGCTTGCTGGCCCGGGTGAGGGGGACCCAGAGAGGGCCCTGACTGGAAACGAATCCTGGAATTTTCTTTTGGCCAAGTCTTTTGAGTAGGCTGGTGACCCTGGATTCCCCAGGTAACAAGACAGTACATTTCTGCTCTCAAAGGGCATGAGGTCTGGCCTCTAGGGACTCCTGTGCTCCTATGCCTAGCCCAGGCCCTGGAGAGAAACAGACCTAATAGCCTAGTGAACCTAGGCAAGTCATTTCATTTTTCTGCAGCTCAGTTTTCTCCTCCACAAAATGAGGGTGAAGATAACGTAGTACCAGTTTATTGCGTAGTTAGTAATTAGAGCTAATTCATGTCAAGTGTTTAGCACTTGGAACCTGGTACACAGAAAGCACTTAAAATTACTTGCTATTATTACTGTTATTTCTACCATTCCTCTTGGCCAATTCTGTAAATAAAAAATTGGGAAATAGGGTCTGGTTGCGGCTCTCACCCTTGCCCATGATTTGTAATAATGCTGGTGAACTTTTATATACAGTTTACTGTGTTCCAGGGTTTTATGTACAATATATTGACTCATTTAATCCTGCCAGACCAGTAGCTACACAGTAAAATCTACTATTAATCCCATTTTATGGTTGAATAAACTGAGGAACAGAGAGATTGAGCAACTAGCCCACAGTTAGTATATAAATGGTGGAGCCAGGATCCAAACCCAGATGGTCAGTTCTAAAATCTACTTTCCTAACCACTACATTATCCTGCCTCTCAGTATATGTTTGTATATTTCTTTTTCTTTTTTTTTTTTTTTCTGAAGCTGGAAACGGGGAGAGACAGTCAGACAGACTCCCGCATGCGCCCGACCGGGATCCACCCAGCACGCCCACCAGGGGGCGACGCTCTGCCCACCAGGGGGCGATGCTCTGCCCCTCTGGGGCATCGCTCTGTTGCGACCAGAGCCACTCTAGAGCCTGGGGCAGAGGCCAAGGAGCCATCCCCAGTGCCCGGGCCATCTTTGCTCCAATGGAGCCTCAGCTGCGGGAGGGGAAGAGGGGAAGAGAGAGACAGAGAGGAAGGTTAGGGGGAGGGGTGGAGAAGCAGATGGGCGCTTCTCCTGTGTGCCCTGGCCGGGAATCGAACCCGGGACTTCCGCACGCCAGGCTGACGCTCTACCGCTGAGCCAACCAGCAGGGCCTGTTTGTATATTTCTATAGGAAAGTTTTCCAAAGATACCATAGTGAAGTGGCATGTATTTCTCTTTTTGCTTGTGTTTTTTAAAAAATATATATAAGCTTTTCTTATAATAACAATACAGCATTATTAGAATAGAGATGAAGAAGATAAAAGTATTTATCTACTGTGCTACCATCTGGATCAGTGGTCTAGAAGAAGGGCCAGTTCTTTTTTTATTTCTAATCCTTTGTGGACTGTGATGTCTTACTGTGTGTGACTACTATGTAGCTCATGTAACTTATAACTCTTCATTCACATCTGATGGCACTCAGCTGGCGTATATGCTGTTCAACTATATAATTCTGTGGACATATACTTAGAGGTCACAGCAATATCAAATAGCTAAAAGTTTCTGAATGTATATATAAAATTATATTGTCATGGTAGACAGTAAACAGTTCGCAGACCGGAGCTGGTCCACAAGTATTACTCTGAGTAGCACTGACCTAGACAAACACTGTTTACATTTTAGCATATTTATTTCCAGTATTTTCCTGTGGCTTTTTTGTTTGTTTGTTTATTTTTAGTCTATATACACATCTCTTTTTTCTCACTACATTTCCCATTACAGTGTAACTATAAACACTTCTTGAGTCTAACCTTTAATGGCTATAATATAATAATATTCCATCTGGAAGATGTACATAGATTACCAATCTATTTTATGTTTTCACTTATTTGCTCTGATAAAAATACAATGGTAAACAGTTTTAGTATAATTATTTTTCCGTACTTAATTTTATTCCCATAGGCTAGATTTCCTAGAATGAAATTACTGAGTCAAACAATATGAAGAGCCTTTTACATTTCTTGATAGAAATTACCAAATTTCTAAAAGAAATGGGCCACTCTATGCTCCCAGCAGTAGTCTGAGAGTTCCTGTTTAACTACATCCTCTTCTGCATTCATTATTTTAATTTAATTAATGGAAACCATCTTAATTGTTTTTTAATTTGATTACTGATGAGGTTGAACATTTTTCATGCATGTAGCCATTTATTTTTCCTCTTCTGCTTTATACTCAGTTGGATACTAAAATTGCTTTGAACAGATTTCAAACTACTTTAGACTGAAAGCCAAGTAAATCTATACATAAGGTCTATATATTGATGTATGGTATCTCCATTGTCTCGCTCCTTCCCTTTTCTCTGCTGCCACATTGGGGAATGCTCTTATGTGACCTTGATGGTCCTCATCTTTAGAAAAACCCATCTGAATTCTTACCAAATACTGTGCACCAATAATGTAGCAAGTGTATGGGACTGTTCTGGTTCAAATGTTTGTGTCTTCTCAAAATTCATATGTTGAAATCTTAACATCTCCCCCCCCCCCCCCACCCAAGTGATGGTACTAAGACCTAGGAGGTAATTTGGGGGAAGATTAGTGACTTTCTGAAAGAGGATTCAGAGAAAGCCCTTGCCCCCTTCCACCATGTGAGGACTCAGTGACTGGCTGAACCAGGAAGAGGGCCCTCACCAGACACAAATATGCTGGTGCTTTGATGTTGGCCTTCCAGCCTCCAGAGCTGTTGGGAAATACATTTCTGTTCTCTAAGCCACCCAGGCTATGGGATTTTGTTATGGTAGATCAAATGTTTTAAGACAGGAATTTTTCTTGAGTGTTTATAATTATTTCTTCAGCTGTATATTTTCTTTTTCTTTTGCTCTTTCTCACTTTTTTATTTCCTATATGATTTGAGCCTATTTTGTAAGTATGACATGCCAGCTTGATTAATTCTGGAAACTACAGATCCATTGGAATTTCTGATATATTTTTGTGAATTATGGGGAAAGTAGGAAGCATTTTTGAAATCTGGATGTTTTTAGAAAATTCTAGATGCCTAAACACAAATATTCAACTGTATTCCTGCGTGCTGTATGCTATTTTAGCAGTGTAGGCAAAGTGAGGACTAAGGAATGATGAGGGAAGTTTGGGCTGAAGTCTGGCACTAACTGTTGACCTATATTTCCCATTAAACGGATTTTTGAGGGCTTGTTTGCTGTTTAATAACAGCAGGAGATATTTATTGATAAGACCATGATTTCTCAGTATGCCCCAAAGTGTGCCCTTTCAAAATGTATGCCAGTGGTTGAGTGTAGCGGCAGGGGCGGAGCAGTGACTCCCACCTTAACAAGCTTCAGGTCCCCTCCCTGGGGACCTATTTTTAAGCAATAGAAAAGATCATAATTTAAACAAATTGACTTTGTAGGCAAATAATTATAACTAGTTAATATATGTGGACATTAAGGGAATTTAGTATGAACGTTTATCTAATTTTATATTTAAGAAAGCTATTAATAGGTATACACACACACACACACACACACAAAAGTACACTATGTTCAAATTAGTTTGGAAAAATCTAGGTCAAAAGAGCTTCTTTTTCTTATAGTAAGGCTTAATACGTTCTTTGAATTTCCGAAGCAGTGGCATAGTGAGATGTAGTGTACACTTTTTCTAAAACGTTTTTTACCTATGGGGGTCATATTTTTCAAGAGGCTTCTACTAATCTCTTGCTAATAAGAGTTTTGCAGCAGCCTGACCAGGTGGTGGCGCAGTGGATAGAGTGTCGGACTGGGATGCAGAAGGACCCAGGTTCGAGACCCTGAGGTCGCCAGCTTGAGCGTGGGCTCATCTGGGTTGAGCAAAAAGCTCACCAGCTTGGACCCAAGGTCGCTGGCTCGAGCAAGGGGTCACTCAGTCTGCTGAAGGCCCATGGTCAAGGCACATATGAGAAAGCAATCAATGAACAACTAAGGTGTCGCAACAAAAAACGGATGATTGATGCTTCTCATCTCTCTTTATTCCTGTCTGTCCCTATCTATCCCTCTCTCTGACTCTCTCTCTCTGTCCCTGTAAAAAAATAAAATAAAAATAAATAAATAAATAAATAAATAAAGAGTTTTGCAGCATATAACAGACCATGCAAAATGCTGGAGACAGCCCAACTTCTGTGGCGTTGATATTCATGTTGGTCATGAATCTTCAAAAGCTAGAGACCATTGTGCTGGAATATAGACTCATTTGAGAAATGGGAATGATAGCCCAGAGTTTATAAAGGGTCTTTTTTTGTTTGTTTTTTAAAGATTTTATTTATTGAATTTGCAGAGAGAGGCGAGAGAGGAGGTGGAGGGAGCAGGAAGTATCAACTCCTAGTTGCTTCACTTTAGTTGTTCATTGATTGCTTGTTGTATGTGCCTTGACCAGACAAGCCCAGGGTTTTGAATTGGCAGCCTCAGCATTCTAGGTTAACACTTTATCCACTGAGCCACCACAGGTCAGTTGGTTTTCAAAATGCAATTATTTATCATTAGCTTTCCTTTCTGCCCTACGGTAGACCAGTAGGGGAGCAAAAGGATTGGGAAACCACCATCACAGGTTAATTCTTAAATGACACTAGAAATGTTTCTTCCTCCTTCTAAAATAGAGCAATCCAGAGAGCCCGGTTAGTGAAGATATTTTCCAACTTAGGTTAGAGGGACAATATCACACAGGAGTTCAGTAGATATAGACATGAGAGTCCACCTGCCTGTGTCCAATCCAGACTGTGCTATTTAATTAGCTGTGTGACTTTGGGCAGTTAGTCAACTCATCATCATTCTCAAGTTGCCCAAGCATAGAATCTGGATAATAATATCACCCCGTAGGGTTGGCGTAGGGATTAAAAATTCACGTAGAGTGCTCACAATTTCACACATTAGTTGAGGTCCTGGCAGGAACAGTTGGCACACTCCATGGAGTAACTGAAGAGAGTAGTGAAGGGACCTTTTCAAAGGTGCGGAGAGGTTGATGGAAACCAGGGACGGTGCAGCACCCCAGGGCTGGCAACAGCAGGGAACAGTTGCTACCCTTGGATCTGAAGGGGCAAGGGTGTGGGGAGAAAGCTGTCAGAGAAGATCCACTGCCAACTCATGGCCCGGCAGGGGGGGAGTCAGGGAGCACACGTCCTGACCTCATCCACTGGCTTTACCAGGGTAGAGCGTGGTTGTGGAGCAGCAGATGGATAGCTCAGATTGTAAGGGTTCAGTACATATTAACTAATTTTAATGGGTAGGATGCAGTTAATTTCCATTTTTTCCCTTGGTCACAAGAGATTCTACAGGATTGCTCTTTCTTATGATCTGTGTGACTTCTGAAAAATGGAAAGTTACTTAACCTCATTGTGCTGCAGTTTTTCAGTCTCTCTACAGAGCGAAGGATACTACTAATACACTTCTTATGATGTGAGATGATGAGTTTATACATGGCAGACACACAGACAAGTGCCTGGCACATAATAAGCTCTCAGAAATGGGAAGAGATGAGCTATATCCCTTCAGTGTAGTTTCAGAAATGTGGACGTGGACGTTCTACTTTGTTACAGATAATACATCTAAGAAAGAGCTTATTTCCCTCCTGGGTCTGGCCTTCTCTCTGAAGGTTTAATGCCTCTCTGAGTTTGTGATGCAGCTGTTGAATCTCAATTCTGGGCCTCAATTCAGTCCCAGAAAACTGAATACATTTTTCTGATATTTTATGGTAATTTTTCTGTAATATGCTTGGCACAGCTGAGGAGGTATTTTTTAATCCTCCTCTATCCCTTGGTTGCACTGCCCATTAAATCTATGCTTTATAAAACACGTCATCAACCCCACCAGCATATGTCTCTGCTGCCTCCCTCCTCCCCCCAGAGGCCGGTGCGGGCCAGCTCTACGGTCTTGTCTACTTTTCTCTGTTCCGTTTCCTTTTCTCTTCCAACGCTTCATTGTGAAATGTCTACTTCACTCTGCCTTCTTCTTTACCCCCTACCCCATCCTCTGCCATTTCTATTAATCTATTAATCATAATGGATGGAGGAGAGGGAAAAGGAATCCTCTTGCTTTTCCAATTTTTTAAAAAATATTTAAAATATTTTTATTGATTTGAGAGAGAAAAGAGAGAAACCGCAATTTTTTATTCTATTTATTTATGCATTCATTGATTGATTCTTGTATTGTGCTCTGACCAGGGATTGAACCCGCAGCCTTGACATATCGGGATGGTGCTTTAACCAACTGAGCTACCTGGCCAGGGCTTGCTTTTTCAATTTTGCCATATGCAGTCTGAACCCTTGGTTTTGAGGTCACCAGGATAGGGAACAGTGCCCTGACGAGTCCCCTAAGGGGTGAAGGAACACTGCATAACCCTCAGGGGGACTGGTTCCCCTAGAATTACACATGCTGATGATAGTGGCCCCGCCTCCTTCCCAGTGCCCAGCCAGGGCTCTAAGCATCTCAACTGTGCCTGAGGGATTCTGAGGCGGTGACACCCAGAAGGTGTCAGCCAAATACTTGAAGTATGTGATCCATGTTTATGTAGTGGGGCTGAGGAGAAACTGATATTAATATTATTAATATTAATAATTAGCTGTATTATAGGCCTGTTTCTTATATCCAGAATAAAGGATCATGGGTGTTTATTTCATGTGGGTTTTTGAACTAAGCAACATCTTGGAAAATATAGTAAAGGAGTTAAAATTTAGTTGCTCATATATATCACTTATTCCCACTAAATAGCTCTCATATCAAGAGTAAGTTTGGTTTTAGTGTTTCAGCTGACCTGGATCTGCTGACTTCAGGTTACTATTAGCTGACTAGTTTTGGGGTTGGTGTGGCCTCTCATTGCACCTTGCAATTTGCCCATTTCACAGTGCAAACATGTTCATCCAAACTACTTTTCAGAGAGGAAAGTGCCTTTTTTATTCCCTTCCACCAAATGCTCTATCATCTTTGATAAAAAGATGGACCAATATACACTTTACCAGGACCAGTTGTGAAAGAGGCAGTATGTGGAAACCCAAGTTAACTGGTACTATATACATTTCCAACTATTCCAGGACTGTTTTAGCATTTCTTATAAACTTGCACCTCAGGCAGCTGCGCAGATGGCTCACCATTTAATGTGGTTCTCTCTTTTTCTTAATTAGTGGGAAATGCTTAGATAGGAGATTTACCAGGACCTCAGTTGTGATCTATACATAGTTTATTCATTTGTCCAACAAGCACTGGGTATTATTCTGGCCTAGATTGCCATTAGGTCTTGGGATAGCAGGATATCCTTGGGCACCAGTGCTTGGGTTGAAGGGATCATGATTTGGGGAGATCAGCCTATTTGTGGCAGGGTCCATTTCCCTGGGGTTATCAAGTAAGGTGTCAGGGCCCCAGGAAAAGGGTCCAGTCCTACAGGGATTGGAGAGTACTCTCAGCCTGGGCTGGCTTGGAGGGAAGAAGAGGGAAAGCCCTTGGTGCTAGAGTCTGATCTAAGAATTTGAAGGTGCCGGCTGTGGAATTGCCTTTGTATCCTGATTCTTCTGTAGTGGGGCAGTCCCTTCATGGGTGTGGGCATGGGCATGGCAGCTGGCCAGGGCCTTGTGCCAATAATTAGGTGGGGACTGGAAAGGCTGCTGAGAGTGGAAAGGGCTGAATTTGGCCCCATTTCGAAGAGCATGGGTGGGCCTGCTGGCTTCCAGCTGTAGAGCCTGAGTCATCAGAGGCCCCTGGCTGGAGTGCTCTGGGTATGTGACAGAGCCTAGAGCCTTCTTGGTCCTGGGACCTGACCCCAGCCATCCTTACCATTTCTAGAGTTTTGTGAGCTGTTGTCTGAAGTCCCCGAGGAAGACTGTAGAAGGCCAGGCAGAAGACCCCATAATGTGATTGACATGGTTCTCACACGGTCCGTAAGAGAGCATTAATGAAAATCACTCCCATGCGCCTAGTTTTATGGTTTACAAAGGAAGGAATTTGGGCTGTGTCAAATACCAGCTGGGTATCTATGTACAAATCACTAAACCCTCTTAGCCTCAGTTTTCTCATTTATAAAACAGATCATAAAAGTCACTTCCTTGCCATGTAATAGATTTTTTATTGAAGAGAGTGAAGGAAGGAGGAGGCAGAATGGGACACAAAAAAGCAGGGCTGGAACAGGTCTGGAGGAAAAGCCAAGAATGTAGTTTTTGACTTAAGCAGCAGGCGAGACGGAAAGAATGGTGGCTGCTCTCCAGGTTGTCTAAAATTGCGCAGTGTACCTTTTAGTGGACGTTGGAATTGCTTTGCTGAATCCAAATCATATTGTGAGTATATTTTCCATGATTTCAAATTTAAGACATGCTGATAGGAAAAAAGTTAGAAAAAATATCAACTATACTGCTCACAAAAATTGGGATATTTTCAAATGAAATGAAACAATAAAAAAAGCATTTGATTTTTTTTTTATCAAACAAGAACATCAGGAAAGCAAACGACAAGTTAAAGTTGTTTGATTATGCAAATGAGATGCAAAACCAACTTTTATATCATGGGTGAAAATGTGCTATACAAAAGGCTGAAAGTACTGGAGTACCTGCATGTTCCCTGATCCCCTAATTTATGTGAGCAGTGTATAAAGAGAAACATGAAAAGAAACAATACTCTTTTCACTGTTAATATTTGGGTGTTTTCTTCTCATCATTCATATAGCCAATCTTTTAATAAGAAAATAAGAATCATAATATATATTCAGTTATGGGATCCAAGTTTTTTTCCATGTAGTTTGTGCATATACAGATGGTCTCTGACTTATAGTTTTTCAACTTTACACTAGTATGAAGGTGATACTCATTCAGTAGAAAACATACTTGAATTTTGAATGCTGATCTTTTCCCAGGCAGTGATCTGTGGTAAGACACTGTTGTGATACTGGGCATTTGCAGGGAGCCCCTGCTCCCAGTTAGCCTCACCATCACGCGGGTAAACAACTGACATTGTGTTAGGTTATTTTGCCCACTGTAGACTAATGTAAGTGTTCTGAGCACATTTAAGTTAGGCCAGGCTCAGCTATAATGTTTGGTAGGTTAGGGGTATTAAAAGCATTTTTTACTTAGGATAGTTTCAATTTATGATGAGTTTACCTGGATGTAACCCTTTTGTAAGTTGAGAAGCATCTATGTATGTTTTTAGCTTTGGTTTTACAAAATTTAAATCATATTATATATTAATCAGGGTCTTCCAGAGAAACAGATCATAAATATCCTCTATATGTATACACACACATACACCCCCCCACACACACGTATACCTATATACACATATACATATGTATATATGTATTAAACAATATATACATACACACATAGGAGTTGGTTCTCATGATTGTGGAGGCTGGCAAGTTTAAAATCTGTAGTGTAGGTCAGCATGCTGGACTCAGGAGGACTTAATGCTGCAGTTTCGAGCCAGAATTCCTTCTTCTTAGGGAAATCTTAGTTTTTGATCATCAGGCCTTCAACTGATTAGATGAGGTTCATCTACATTGCCGAAGGTAACCCCTTAAAGCCAACTGATTGTAAATGTTAACCACATCTAAAAATTAGCTTCACAGAAACATCTAGTTTTTGATTAAATAACTGGGTACTATAATCTAGCCAAGTTGAAACATGAAACATCATATATGATATGACCCAGTTTTATATTTTGATTTTTTTCACTTCTCATGTCACCAATATGTTTTCATAGCATCATTTTATAAGAACTTAATATTTAATGACTTTATTGTTTTTTCACCAGATGGTTACCATGATTTATTTAGAAATTTTCCTGTTGTCATATATTTAGGTTGTATCCAGCTTTATAACTGTAGATATAATATTGTGATAAACATCTTTGGGTGCATTTTCTTTTTATGTATTTCTTGTTGATCCCTAGAGTATATTATTATTTTTTTTATTTTATTTATTCATTTTTAGAGAGGGAGAGAGAGAGACAGAGAGAGAGAAGGGGGGAGGAGCTGGAAGCATCAACTCCCATATGTGCCTTGACCAGGCAAGCCCAGGGTTTCGAACCGGCGACCTCAGCATTTCCAGGTCAACGCTTTATCCACTGCGCCACCACAGGTCAGGCATCTAGAGTATATTATTAACAGGAAATTACTGGGCCAAAGGTTAGGAATATTTTAAGATTTTTGATATATATTGCTAATTTTTTTTATATATATTGCTTTTTAAGTTATAATCCTTGCCATTTTTTATGAGAAATGCGGATTCTTGGGCCTTACCCTGGACCTGCTGAATCTGAATTTTAATAGATCCCACATGTGACTTGTACATACACTACAGTTTAAGAGGCACTGCCTAAAAAATTTATACTAATTTACAATCCCACCATGCTGTATCCTGAATGTTAGTGTCCTCCCAAAATGCATCTGTTGAATTCCTAAGTCTGATGTGGTAGTATTTGTAGGTGGAACTGTTGGGAGGTGCTTAAGTAATGAAATGGAACCCTCAGGAATACGATTCCTGAGAGAGCGCCAACCCCTTTTACCTATGAGGACACAGTAAGAAGGGACCATCTGTGAATGGAAGAGGGCTTGACCATGCTGGTGCTTTGATCCTGGACTTCCAGTCTCCAAACCTGTGAGAAATAAATTTGTTATAAACCATCAAATCTGTGATATTTTGTTATAGCTGCCCAAAGGGACTAAGACATATCCAAAGTACAGAGCAATAATTGCTCCACTTCACTCTCATCAAAACTCGGCATTATTTTGTTTTTTATCTTTGTTAATTTGCTAGCCAAAAAAATGATATTCTGTTTTTATTTTGACTTTTATAACAAATTGATTGAATAGGCTCACTTCCATAGGAGTTCAATTAGGAAAAAACTTTTTTTTTTCCCATAAGCACCGCCTTAAAACATGTTCTGTGACATTTTAGGTGGATCATACAACTTTCTACTCTCTTCCAGCTATAATAAATACAGTCTTATTTAGGTAATTATGGCTCGATTTATAGGTATGAAAGTGAGTCCAATCTGAAATCAAGTCTTCAGTTTCCTGTCCAATTCCACGCTCTTTTCTCCTCCTAGATCAGCCCCTTGGCTCAGGCAGCTGCTGCGGGGCTGGGGGAGTGGGTGGGCCTGCGGTGGTCCTTCATTCTTTCTCTACATCCTGCTCCTGTTCTGTTAACTACAGCTGGGGCAGAAAGGGATGTGATGGTAAGGACAAAAGTCTTCCAATATTGGTGCCATCATTATAATACTCTCCAGACTGCTGCTGCCTTGCCGGCTCATTGCTGATGCCCCGTGTTTGGTTCCTCGGAGGCCCTGCAGGAACTGTTGACGACTTCTTCAGTGTGGTGAGCTTGGTTGGGGTTTCAGTGTCTGGCATCCACGATGCAATGGCCTCTCATTACACATTAAAATAATGCCATTCATAACTGCCATTGCTATCGCTCACAGAAAAACACATCTGTTTCAGTTCCCCACAAGTGACAGCAAAGTGGACTGAAATTCTATTATTCAAAATGTGTGTATCTGATATTAGATGATGGAAAGAGCAATTTTTTTTTTTGGAGGTTGAGACCATCTTCTTTCTTTTTTAAGGTTTATTTCTGAAGTCTCCATTCTACCTTGGATGTGTTCAGGAAAAGTATAAGTAGTTTTGTTTTTTTTTTTGTTTTCCTTTTAAAGATTTTATTTTTTGTTTTTTAGAGAGAGAGAGAGAGACAGAAAGGGGGACAAGGAGAAGGAAGGTAGTAGCTGCTTCACATACGTGCCTTGACTGGGCAAGCCTGGGGTCTCGAACAAGTGACCTCACCATTCCAGGTCAACGCTCTGTCCACTGCGCCACCACAGGTCAGGCTGTATAAGTAGTTTCTACTGCAGGCATTCTAGGTAGAGCTGGGGAAAGGGCATAGAAATATAGATTGTTATTCTTTGGAGTTGAATCATAGAGAGAAAAACTATGAAGGGATATTTTTAAATGTTTTATTTAAAACAGGCTTAATGAATCAAAAATACTTTCTAGCCAGCTTTTCAAGTTGTTTCCTAAAGTCAGGAAACAGTTAATACTTCCTTTTTCACTTTGGGGGCTGGAAGAAGAAGGGATTGCTTAGGCTCCAGGTACAGGTCACAATTCCCAGTTTTCCTCCTCTCGGTCACTTCTGATACCCTAAGAGGTGTTCCCAGCTGCCCCAGTGGTCACCACCAGACGAAAGAAGTTGGACATGCTCATGGCCTGGATATGTTGGGTTTTCTCTGCATCATCCCTCATTCCTCTTGAAGGCCCTTAGCGAAAGGGCAATGCTTCACCCACTCTGTGAACTTGGCCCTATCACTCCATCTCCTCATTTACATAATCCAGATTTGTTCATTTACTAAATGTACTGAGTGCCTACTATCTGCTAAGCCCTATTTTAGGAGTTGGGATACAGTACGAAATAGGATAGAGATCTGAATAATAAGGGAAGGCCAGCTGTGTAACGATATTCAGGACTAATAATGTTCCAGAAAGAGAGGTCAGCAAGTACAGCCGCAGAGGTTCAAGGAACGGAAAGGAGGCCCACAGGGTTGGAGCACTGAGGTCAAGGGGAGGCTTGCAGGAAATGGGGCTGGGAGTTGGGCCAAGGCTAAATCTCACAGACGTCACCGGGCCATCAAAAAAGGCTGTGAGTTTTTCCTAAGGACATATGAGAAGCCAGTAGGAGATTTTAGTCTGAGAGTGACATGGTCTGGTTTATTAACAGTGCCTGCCTCATTGAACATTAATTGCAATTAAATAAGATAATGTATATAAGATAACTCAATGGTATGCCTGGTATATAACAGGTACGTGATAAGTAGTAATTATTATTTTTATATTATACATATTTTGGAGAAAAATTATCTCCTACAGTTTGACCTTAAAAGATGAAATTTGTAATTAACTGAATAATGGCGCCTATGCCCTAGTCCTTAGGACCTGGCAGTATGTTCCCTTACATGGCAAGGGAGAATTAAGGGTGGAGATGCAGATAAGGTTGCTAATCATTTGACCTTAAAATTGGAAAAGTATCCAGAGGGTTCAATGTAATCACAAGGGTCCTAAAACTAGAAGAGGGAGGCAGAAGAGAGTCAGAGGGGGACATGACCATGGAAGAAAAAAGTACATCATCACTTTGACGATGCTGAAAGGAACATTGAACCAAGAAGTGCAGGTGGCCACTGACAGCTGGGAAAGGCAATGGGTTCAGTCCTGGAGACTCCAGAGGGATTACAGCCCTCCCGACATCTCGATTTTACCCCAACGAAGCCCATTTCGACTTCTGGCCACCAGAACTGTGAGATAATGAATTTGTGTTGTTTTAAGCCAATAAGGATGTAGTAGTTTGTTACAGCAGCCATAGGAAATGAATACAAGAGTTTTGCACCAAATATTCTAAACTCCAGTTTAATATGCTTCGATATGACTGATGACCTGTGAATTTTAAAATCTCTCTTTGGTTCACCATCTATGAGTCGGTGCCTACTACTACATGCCAAACTATATAAGATAACATCTGTGCTTTGGGGGAGCTGACCAGCTAGGAGACTTGCTGGTGTTTTTTGTAACCTCTAGGTGTACCAAATTGCTTATGTGCCTCTAGGGGGCATGGGGTAGCCTCTCAAGCACACTGGTGAAGTGAGTCATAGTTTACATTGATCTGGGAGGGCAGAAAAAGCCACAGAAGTATTGATAAGAGATTGGGCTCTCAGCCCCAGTACCCTCTGGCTGGCTGGCACAAGGGACTGCACAGGGTGGGGCTGGGGGTGGGGGGATTGCCTTGTTCTGGCCTTGGACCCTACTTAAAATGCCTCAATCTGCCCTTTCCCTGTCTTCAGGGCCCAGCCCATAGGAAGCACTCCCTCAAGACCGGCCCCACCCCTGGCAGAGGCTCCCAGCGAAGTTCCTGACTGCATGCTTGAGCTGAGCTTATTTTCCCTTTACTAAGCCTCGGTCCTGTCTGTGGAGATGGCATCCAGGGAGCTCCTGGAGGCAGGCCCAGGCCAGGCACACATTTAGGGGCTCAGCAATGCCCGTGATTTGGTTGGTTGGGGCTGGATATGAAGGGCTTCTAGGCACAGGCTTGTGCTTTATCCTTGTAGGGAAGTTGATTCTCTCTGGTCGCTCCTCCCCTTGGAGACCTTGCTGAGAAAGCTCAGCTGCAGGGCTCAGTGCCTGCACCAGCCCATCCCTCGCTCTGTGGCTGCCAGATGTGGGCTCCCACAGCCAGCTCCAGCCTAGTCCCTCCTACCCACTGCACATACAGCTGTGGTTTCAAATGTTCAAAAGAAAAAATTTCAGTACAGAACCTTCTTTTTCAATGAAATATCAGTATATAAAACTTAAAGTCAGGAGACAATAAAGTAGAATCGAGTCATTAAGCATCCGGACCCTGGCATCAGACAGACTTGTGATCAAATCCAGGCTCTGCCTTGTCTATAACCTCAGGTAAGGTATGTATCTGCTGTGTGCCTCCCTTCCCTCGTCTGTAAAATGGGGGCACTGACAAGTGCCTAGTTCATGGAGCTGTTGTGATGACCAAAGGTAATAAAGTATGTAGAGTGCTTAGAGGGCCTAGCCCAGCATAGATACTCAATAAATTTTGGTATTGTTATTAGAGTATAGATTGATTTTTCTAATTTCTCATTTATAATATTAATTATCATAAAGCCCCTCAGGGACAATAGTTTGACTGTTTGGATGAACATGGAATTTTTAAAACTAAATTTTATTTTTTTTGAACAGTTTTAAGTTTACAGGAAAGTTGTGAAGATGGTACAGAGAATTCCCATCTTACATGAGTGTGGCACATTTGTGACAGTTAATGAACCAATATCAATGCATAGTCATTAACTAAGGTTCGTACTTTTTTGGGTTTCCTTGGTTCTTACCTGACTGTGCCCTTTTTCTAGTTCAGGGTTCCGCTCAGTACAGCGTAGTACACTTAGCTGTTGCATCTCCTCAGGCTCCTCTTGGCTGTGACAAGTTCTCAGACATTCCTTGTTTCTTATGATCTTGTTGGTTTTCAGGAGGACTGGTATTTTGTAGAATGCCTTTCTACTGGAATTTATCTTATGTTTTTCTCCTGCTTAGACTGGAGCTGAAGGCAGAAATTAGAAGTCAGTGGCTCATGGGTGGCTGGCACCGTTTTTTCTTAGCCTCAGCATTCGTGAAATGAGAATCAAATGTCTGCGGGAAGCCTCAAGCACAGCTGGAAAATCACAGTGGAGAAGGTGAAGTCCATCCACACTTCTTGGTGCGGCCTGCCAGGTCCTTCTTTGTCCGTCCTGCCCACTTCACCAGCCTCCCTGCCTGGCTGTGACCACCCCAGCTTCTTCACAAACTCTGAATAAGTCTGGGCTTTGGTGCATATTGGTCTTTCTTCCTTCCTTTATTCCTCTGCCTGGCTAACTCTTGGTCTCTAAGAAGACTCTTAAGATCCTCTGCCTTGATGCCTTCCTACTTTCTCTAAGGAGGTTGGCACTGTCCCCAGTGTTCCCACAAAACTTGGCAAATATCTTTATATTGTCCTTTTTGGGTCACATCTCTGCTTCTTCACAGGCTGGGAAGATTCTTGAAAACAGGGACTGACCCATAATTCTCCCTGTATTCCTCATACCCAACATGGGGCCTGGCATGCAGTAGGTACTGAGAAATGCTTAGTGAATGACTCTGAGGTTAGAGCGATGTGCTGTTGCAATACCAGCCTTAACAAAAAGCACACTGCCTTTGTCCTAAGGACATAGGGTGCCCCAGTGGATGATGGATGACAGTGACAATCCTTGGTTGGATCTTTTAAAGCCTTTCTCCCTGCTCCAAAGGGGTGTGAGAATATGGCGAGCACATGCAAAGGGCCACCAGGGGGCTCCAGGAAGCAGTTTACCAGCCCAGCTAGCTCCACAGGAAGGCTCAAGGGTGGCCTTTGCAGCAAGCCTTGGGTCAGAGTCGACAAAGAAAGTGTGTCAAAAGAGAGGCCTGTTTTGCTGCTAATGTGCCAGGCTCTGTAGCAAGGACAGGATGTACCAGCCTGTTCTGAAAACATGTGTGGGCCCCCAGACGATCTCTTTCCCCCAGAGGTCTCTGCCTGCAGAAATCAGGACAAAAGATACTGATAGCCAAGAAATAATATTTGCAGGAGCAAACGATCTTATTATAGCCGCCAACAGACCTTCTCTTCGTTCAGCTTTCCCAATTTCTGCCTCCACTTCAGCATTAATAGTTCTCTTTGGATTGGAAACTCTTAATGGCTATTCCTAAAGCCAAAATTATCACTGAGAAGTTGGAGCCAAAATCTCAGGGCTTTATTTTTTTAATTCTATGAGGAGGGAAAAAGCTGAGTTAATTTGAGATAATGAAACTTCAATTAGAAATTGCTCCCTGGGGTCAATAACATTTATTATTTTGTTCTTGCAGCTGATACTATTAACAGTAATAATAACAATAGATCTCTTGTAGTTGGTGCCTACTCCATGCCAGTTATTGGGGTGGGGATGTCTGCCTGGGCCACACATTTGCCTTTGGGTATTCAAGGGGAATTAGAGCAGCATAATCCCTGCCATTGGACCACAGAGATATTAGCTCTATTTCATAGATGAGGAAACCGAGGCTCAGGCACATTAAGTGATTTCTGAAAATCAAATTCCATCTGGCTTCAAGACCTAAAATCTTGCCAATCAACCAAGCATATCCCAAAGGATCTAAAATAGATGACATTGGCCCTGGCAGGGTAGCTCAGTTAGTTAGAGTGTTGTCCTCATACTCCAAGTTTGTGAGTTTGACCCCCAGCCAGGGTACATACAGAAAACAACCAGTGAACACAAATAATTGGAACAGCATATCAGTGTTTTTATCTCTCTTGCTCTCTCTTTCCCTTTCTCCTTTCCTCTCTTTCTCTAAAATCAATCAATCAATCAATACTTTTTTAAAATATGAAAGTTGCCAATCATAAAACATGACTCTGCCCCAGGGGAAAGGAAGAGGTAATCACACAAGACAGAATCTTATAGGAATTAAAAATAAATTCATCATTAATGATAATGATAAAAAAGACTGATAATATCTTACTCTTCTGCAGTTATGAGCTTCCTAGCATTTGTGATAGACAAATGAAAGTACAGTGAAGATCTGCTAAAATTTAATACTGTTTGTATTCAAAAGACTCTTACAGTTTACTCTAAAAGCAAAGTTAACTTTCCTCCAAAGTTAACATGTTTTAAGTGGAGTATTTCTTCTAAGGGTTTTGACCCAGCCACACGTGATCCTCCTGCACCCTCCTGTTCTGACCTCTCCAGTGTGATGGTGGTCAGGAGAGGTGCCCATCAGGCCAGCCCCAGGAAGCTGCCGCTGGCAGTTCCCTGTCCCGAAGGCGCTCTCCCCACCATTTATAAGGATGAGAGTGCTAAACGGTAGAGCCCAGAACCAAACTTGGAGAACACGGGCCCCAAGCTGAAAGACATTAATTGTCCGTGGATAGCTTTCTTAGATTGGAGAGAGTCTGTAACTGTTAGAACAGAGCAATATCTGCACAAAACCGTGACTAAAGGAAGATGTGCAGAAACCCCTTGGACTCTTGTCCCACACAATAGCATGAGCCGCTGTGTGCACTGTGCTCTTGGCTGGGCCCTGGGGCTCTACAGGCACACGGGGGCCACGCCTGGCACATCCTTGGCAAATTTACTTCACGCTCCGGGACTCACCCGGTGCTAGCTCGAAGCTCTTAATTATTTTTCTTTGTCAAACCTTTGTCAGCAACTTCATCCCAAAAGATGTGGTTTATTTTCCCTTTGGCAGTGTTTGTGACTCTAGTAAATAAGAGATAATTACACTCCAGTTTTAAAATTAAAACAAGAAAAGCTCGAGATGCCAATGAGGAGTTATTTACATTATACCGCAGCCCGCGCGCGTTCCCGAAGACCCAGCAGACTCCGTTGGCGATGTTGCATGCAGACTCTGAGGCGTTTGAGCGGTTAAATGTTCATTGTATGGGGCCTGAAATTCCTTCTCTTACTTCAAGTTAATATTAAATAATGCTTCAGATTCTTTCATATTTTACCACCTCTGAAAAAACTTTAACGCTTTAAAAGCACAATTAAAATGCAGACATTAAAGAATTGCAAGATTAAATGGGAGAATGCACGAGAGCGTGAGGTGTTTTTATTGCATCATGTCCTCTGTGCCTTGTGCTCTGCTTTGGCAGAGGCGGGATGATCTTGACTTATGGCTGCCGCCGAGTTTTTTTTTCTTTTTTGTCCCCTAGTTTGTGTTTAGAAAGTGAAAACCTATTCAAATGAGTTCGTACAAACATTTGATCTTGTTTTTGTAAGAAATGAAAGGAGTTGTGAAAAGCAATTTTAAAAATGGAATTAGATTCTTAATATCTCTTGGCCCGCGAAGCCGTCTGCGTCTGCGGGGAGAGGAGTTCTGAGGGGCGTGGCAGCCCTTGCTTGGTAGGAACAAAGCTCTAATTAGGGGGCCTGGTGGAACCTGGCAGAGCTTTGCTGCATGAAGGCTTTGGGGAGGAGAAGACATCATCCCGCTGTGTCAGAGGAACTAGTACTGTAGATGAAAGCGTTCCGGAATGGAAGGCTGGACACAGGAACCTGGCTTTTCACCCACAACTCTCACCCCACACCCAACCCTTTGATGAACTGATGCACGGGAGTGCAGGAGGGCTGCTTTGAGGACTTCGGGACTTGGAAAGAGAGTTTACTTCTGATTAGTGAGCTGCTGGCTATAGTTGTACAGATGGCCTTTGGGTGCTGGAAATCTGTGAATATCCCCCAGAGACATTATAGGGCCACTGGTAGAATTTAAATAATTTAATGAGTTCTCTGCCCTAATGACCATTTTAAGGGTATAAAAAAAAGATATACCAAAAGATAGTTTATTATTTATGCATTTAATACTTAAATAAGAACAATAAAAGAGGTACACAAAACTAGATTATGTTAGAGTTTTAAAATATTAATAAAAATAAATAATACCTGACAAAAAAACAATAAAACTGTTATTTAAGGTATTTCCATAATTGCTTCTTGATTGGTGTCCTCACTTGCAAGTTTTTTCACCTATGGGCGAAATGAAAATTACTATGGGCACTTAGAATAAATGCTCTTGCTCAGATGAACCTTAAAAAAGAGTAAGGAATGTAATTTGTGATTTCTACATTGGGCAGCTGCCCAGGTGCCCACCTTAGAATTCTGATTACAAGTGCCATTTTAACAACTGGTACGCCTAACTCAAAAAATTAAGTGTTGGTTCTGCTGAACTGGTGCACACTGGCTGAATCCCACCACTGTAAAGGGCTCATGGGAGCAAAGATAGAAGGAGAAACTTGAAACTAGGATTCCAACATGGCAGAGTGGGAAGAGAGTGCAATAGGCTACGCTTTCTCCTAGGCCTTTTATTTCTGTCCATCATAGGAGAAAGCCATATTTGGACAATCTTGCATTTAGGACACACCAACCACTTTGATTATTAAGTGACATTGCTTTCCCCATCCCCAACCTCTCCCCCAGATGTGCTTTGATAACCCAGCTGCACGCCCTGATGTCATCAGTTCTTAAATTGATTTGGAAAGATGAGGAGAGTTTTAGTCAATGAGGAGCAACAGCCAAAGTTTACTCTTACGGGGAATCAGCCTTTACATCATCTGACCGTAAGACATTTCCTGGACTGCAATATATACTATCACAGATCTTAATTTGAGGCATAGATATATAATTATTTCATTTTGAAATATGGTGGTAGTAAGATTCAGCATTAACATGAGCAGTCAACAATTCAAACTTTTATTTGCTCTGATATCGAAGGGATATCTTTCTGTTCCCATCAGCCACAGGGGAAAAAAGAGAAAGATTTAATGTTTTACTGATAATAATACTTTTTCAGCCTGATTTAATTTTTTTCTTAAAGAAAAATCTTTGGAGGAGGAGAGAAGAAAAAAGCTTTGTAATTGATTTGTTTGGTCTTGAAAATCCACACAGCTCCCTGGATCACGGTGAGAAGACAATGGCCTTGCCCACTGAGCTGTAGTCACTCATCTAGGCATGTCTTATTAGGGTCCAAAAGTTTGAAAACTTAGAAGAGTTGTGTATAATCCTCATTTGTTTGCCCTTTCAATATCTTAATGCCATGATGAACTGGCAAAGAAGTCTAAAGCGAACTGATTGAGGGGGAATTTTCCCCCTTGGTGAAACTGATTGACCAGCCTGTGTGACTATCCTTTAAAAAAATATTTCATGTGTAGAATAATTTTGACCATTGTGAGCATAAATGGCTTTGTCACCAGTTAGCAGGCAGATGGAGCATGTGTTTCACATTATTAATTCGAGGCAGCATTAGGGCTGGTTGAAGCAACTTTTAGGAAAGCGGAGTCTACACTACCCCATCTTGCTTCCAGTTCCTCTGCAAGCAGCAGTGTTAAAATGGGCCAGGGTTGTAGAACAGCCCCTTGTGATGGGAGTGCTGTGAGACATGAGTCCTGCCAAAAACTAATGGATCATTTACAGGAAATAAGAAGTTAAAGAGGAGGATGAGTCAGTAGACTTCAAAGCTAACCCATTTCCACAGAACTTAAATAATGAATACCAAAAACTGAGGATTTCACAGACAGCTTATACAGCGCTCTGTGCAGCCAGAGCCTCTGCCCAGCTCTGGCGCTATCTACTTCCAGGAAGGAGAAAGAAAGAAAAGAAAGGGAGAAAAAGAAGGGAGGGAATGGAAAAGAAAGAAGGGAAACAATTTTAAAAAGGAGAGGAAGAAAGCTGGATGGAAGGGAGGGAGGGAGGGTGGAGGGAGGGAGGGAAAAGAAAGAAGTAGAAAGGGCTGAGACAGATGAAGAGGCAGATAATGAAGAGTGATCAGAAGGTGGGTTGTTAAGTCTAATTTTGCACAAATATATTTTGTGTGGCAAGTATCCTGGTACATCTGTCATGTGGGTCTCTGTTTAGCAGATTACTAAAGTCAAAATAAAATTGTGTATCTTTTAAATGCCACTGAGTCATTTATGAGCTCATAGACAAGGGGCTTAAGGAGTTTTTTTGGGGTTTTTTTTGTGTTTTTTTTTTTTTGGAACTACTTATGATGAAGAATTGCATTTGAGAAAATCGAGGGCTGGTTCAGATTATGACCACAGAGCAAAGAAAGGTCTGTCACTTGAAGGAAACTTGTATATCATTGAAATACAAGTAATCTCCTGGTTAGGGAGATTTATGCATATCACAAAACCATTTTGATCCAGCAATTCCACTTTTAGGAGTTTACTCTTAAGAAATAATTGGGCAAGGGTATAAACCCTGTGTAGATAACAGCATTGTTCATACTTAAATAAACCTTGAAATAAACTATGTATCTAATAAGAAGACACTGGTTAATGGTTAAAAAGTTATGCTATATTATACAGTAATATACTATAATGTTATTAAAAATACAATGTAGTTTTCTATATGATTGACATGGAATGATTTGTCAGTATATTAATGGAAACTTTTTCAAAGAGCATTTATACATAATTATATGTGTATATATGTAAAAAATACATATCATTATATCTGCATTGAACAAAGTCTGGAAATATATACCTAAATGTGTTAGTAGTGATTAAATCTGGGAGGTAGGATTTAGAGCAATTTTAATTTTTCTGTCTGTACTTTCTAATTTATTTTCTACCATGAATATGTATTAGCTTCCTAATATTAAAAAAAATACAATTGATAGGAGAAGAGGACTTTTCACTCTGAGAGAGGATTTATTTAAGCTTTTTCTCCACAGAGAAGGGCCCAAGTTAAGTTTGTGTTTACAGAGCCCCTCCCAATGTCAGGAGGGAAACTTTCCCAAATGTCAAAAACCTGTTTCTGGATCTTCTTTGCTTCAAGGGTCAAGCCTTCCCTCTTGCTTATAGCCTGACCTGAGTCTTCTGGGACAGCTGGAGCCAAGAGATGCATCTCTTGCTGGGCGACTCTGGGGTGGGAGTGAGGGGGATGGGCGGCTAGGCGCATCCTTCCTGGCAGCACCCTTGCCTCTGGATTGGAGACCATATCACTACCAGATTCTGATGGGAAGTAATTATAGGTTTCCCAAGGTCAGCTTGGGTGTTTTAAAAAGACATAGTGGGATGGGGAGGAGTAATTATTTATTTCAAAGAAAACAAGCCCCAAAGTGCAAGTCATTGGAAGGTTCCTGCAGCCACATCCCTCTGGACCCTGAAAAAAATCAGGAACTGAATTCCTGTGCCATTCTCAGAAATTCTCCAACAAAATTGGCATGGGCCCAATGAGCATCCAAGGTGGGAGTGTAGGCCACCTACCTGGATTTTTTGTGCTTCATGACAGATGCTCCCTGGTTTCTGTCTGGGTGGCATGGGCATTGTCCCCACAGTCAGGGTGTGGCGAGGTGCCCCAGCAGGCCCTCACCACATGCCTCCCCTCTGCATCTTGCTCTTCCATCTGCTTGGGAGCCCTGGTGACTCTTGGGACCAGCTTCCCACTTTTGTCTTGTGATCTCTTTGTTGGATCCAGCTGGTCTCATCCCTGGGGCAGGATGGGTGTGGGAGGAGGATGAAGACAGTTGGGATTCCTTAGCTGGTGGGTTGTTAGCCTGGAGCAGAGCTGAGCTTCTCAGCCATCCCTACCACAGCCTCCCCCGCCCCTGGTTCATAATTGGGACATAAGCTCCAATTTTGACTTGATCTTGAGCCAGCGTGATGATTGCTTACTTCTGTGTAAGGCAACTTTAATTTAATCTTTATCCTGCCACCCACTAGCTTTGTTACTCAGGCAGATCACTTAACCTCTCTGAGCCTCTGTTTCCTCATTTGTAAAATTTCAGCTTTGATTTTTTCCTGAGTATCTCCCATGTCTACAAGAGGTATACATTTTATTTGACATCTGTTTTTCTCCTGCTGTTTTGTGTTTTATTATAGGAGGGGGTTTTGGCCAATAACCCATAAGGGTAGATAAAATTATTTTCCTCCCCTACAGTGGGAAATAGTTACCCCCCAAAAAAAAAAAAAAAAAAAAGGATAGGCGGCAAGATGTCAGTGGAGTAGGCAGACGTACCAACTTCCACCTCCCAGAACCAAAGTGGATTACAACTTAATTTTAAGAACCATCATCTGGAAAAACCAACTTTGAACTAAACTAAGAGGACTCTTTAACCAAGGAACACTGAAGAAGCCACACTGAGACTGATAGGAAAAACGGAAACACAGAGAGGGCTGCCCAGCTCCCCAGAGCGAACAGCAGCCTGGAGAGACTTGTGTGGTGGAAAGTGAGTTTAGTGAAGAGGGGAGGGTCCTGGGCCCCAGGACCAAAGCCCCAGCCTGTAGCCTCAGAGACTAGAAGAGGCATAAAGACAATATTTAGCTGTGAAACAAGCCAGGATACTGTTTGCAAGAAAGAGAGATTTCTCAGACCCAGGATTCTTCTTAAAGGGACTGCATAGAAAACCTCTTTCCCAACCACTCACCTGAGACTATGGGGGACAGGGAGAGAGGAGAGGACCAGAGTAGCAGGAAGAGAGAGTAATCCAGGAGGCACAGGGAGAAACACTTTAAGGGACACCTACCCTAACCCCTGGGTTGAGTCACTCCTCAAATCTGAAGTGAATATTTCTTCTGGAACCAGCAATACCAGCAAAGGGAAGCAGGACACCAGCCAAACAAGCTCTCCCGTGGCACTCAGAGCAGAGCCGCTTAGAAGGAGGGAGCCATCAGGGATACAGTATTGAGTGCTAGGGTATCAGCTGCAGCGCCCCCACCCACATTGGTGAGGGCTTGCCAGAGGGCATGCAGTGGTGGGACATGGAAGTGTGGTCCCACTGGCATGGGTGGAAGCCTGGCCAGCCACGACTGACACCCCATGTGAACTCAGTCCTGTCCGGCGGGGGTGGAAGGGGTGCACGAAAGTGGTCCAACCTGGCTGTGGGCCAGGTGAGCAAGAGCTGTCCTGCCTGCAATCCCTCCCACAAGGGCAAAGTGAAAGCCAGAGAATCGGTGGAGAGCCGCAGCTGAGCAGAGGTGCGCAGCCCTGCCCGGGAGCCGGGGCTTGCGGCCCAGCATGTGAATGCAGCTTTGCTATCGGGGGCAGGGTGAAAGCCAGGAATGGGCGGAGACCCGTGGCTGAGCATAGGTGCGCAGCCCGCCTGCAGGGCCAAGGCTATGGCCCCAGTACGGAGCGCAGCCCAACCCGAGGGGGTGAGGTGAAGGCTGATACCCACCAGGGCTTATAGCCCAGGCGTGTGAACACAGCCCCCACCCATTGAGGAGAGGCAGAAACCGCAGTGACTGCCACAGTGGGCGGGCACCGGCAACGCCCATACCCGAATGCCTGAGGCAGCCGCAAAGGGGGTTTTGGGTCTGCAGACAGACCACACCTAGGGAACACAGAGGCCACACCCATTGGACTCCTGTGGCCACACCCTTCTTATACACAGACAGAATGGGAAGGCAGAGAAATGCAACCCAAATGAATCAAGAGAAATCCCCAGAAAAGGACTCGATCAGATATAAACAAATTACCAGATGCAGAGGTTAAAATAATGATTGTTAGGATGCTCAAAGATCTTAGAACAGCAATAGATGGACATAACAAGCACCTAAATAGAGAATTAGCAAATATAGAAAGGACATTGAAATAATAAAAAAGAATCAGTCAGAAATGACAAATACAATATCAGAAATCAAGAACACAATGGAAGGAATTAAAAGTAGGATGGATGAAGCTGAGGATTGAATCAGCAAGTTAGAGGACAAGATAAATGAAGGCATGGAAGTAGAGCAGCAAAAAGAAAAGGGACTCAAAAAGTCTGAGGAAATTCTAAGAGAGCTCTATGACAACATGAAGAGAAATAACATCCACATCATAGGGGTTCCTGAAGAAGAAGAAAAAGAACAAGGGATAGAAACTTTGTTCAATCAAATCTTGGCTGAAAACTTCTCTAAATTGATGCAGGAAAAAGTCACACAAGTTCAAGAAGCACAGAGAATTCCATTAAAGAGAAACCCAAAGAAATCCACACCAAGATACATCATAATTAAAATACCAAAGCTAAAAGATAAAGAGAAAATATTAAAAGCTGCTAGAGAGAAAAAGACTATCACCTACAAAGGAGCCCCCATAAGGATGACATCCAACTTCTCAAAAGAAACACTTGAGGCCAGAAGGGAATGACAAAAAATATTCAAAGTAATGCAGAACAAGAGCCTACAACCAAGACTACTTTATCCAGCAAGGGTATCATTTAAAATTGAAGGAGAAATAAAAAGCTTCCCAGGCAAAAAAAACTCAAGGAATTTATTACAACCAAACCAATGCTGCAAGAAATGTTAAGGGGCTTGTTGTAAACAGAACAAAGGTGGAAAAGAATATAGTAAAAGAGGAAAATAGCCCTAGCGTGCGGAGGACCCGGGTTCGATTCCCGGCCAGGGCACACAGGAGAAGCACCCATTTGCTTCTCCACCCCTCCGCCGCGCTTTCCTCTCTGTCTCTCTCTTCCCCTCCCGCAGCCAAGGCTCCATTGGAGCAAAGATGGCCCGGGCGCTGGGGATGGCTCTGTGGCCTCTGCCCCAGGCGCTAGAGTGGCTCTGGTCGCAACATGGCGACGCCCAGGATGGGCAGATTATCGCCCCCTGGTGGGCAGAGCGTCGCCCTGGTGGGCGTGCCGGGTGGATCCCAGTCGGGCGCATGCAGGAGTCTGTCTGACTGTCTCTCCCCATTTCCAGCTTCAGAAAAAATGAAAAAAAAAAATAAAAAAAGAAGAAAAAAAAAAAAAGAGGAAAATAGCTTTAAAGAATAAAATGGCAATAAACAACTACATATCAATAATAACCTTAAATGTAAATGGATTAAATGATCCAAGATCCAATCAAAAGACATAGGGTAGCTGTGTGGATAAAAAAACAGGACCCATACATATACTGTCTACAAGAGACACATCACAAAACAAAAGATACACATAGAATAAAGGTAAAAGAATGGAAAAAAACATTTCATGCAAATGGAAATGAAAAAAAAGCTGGGGTAGCAATAGTTATATCAGACAAAATGGACTTTAAAGCAAAGACTATAGTAAGAGATAAAGAAAGTCACTACATAGTGATAAAGGGAGTGATCCAACAGGAAGAGATAACCATTATAAATATCTATGCACCTAATATAGTAGCACCTAAATATATAAAGCAGACTTTGATGGATATAAAGGGCGAGATCAACAGCAATACTATAATTTCAATTCCCCACTAACATCACTGGATAGATCCTCAAGAAAGAAAATTAACAAAGAAACAGCAGAAAAGGACACACTAAATCAACTGGATTTAATATCTTCAGAACCTTTCACCCTAAAGCATCAGAATATACATTCTTTTCAAGTGCTCATGGTACATTTTCTAGGATAGACCACATGTTAGGGCACAAACGAGGTCTCAACAAATTTAAGAAGACTGAAATCATATGAAGCATTTTCTCTGATCACAATGGCATGAAACTAGAAATCAACCACAACAGAAAAAGTGAAAAAAACCTCAAACACATGGAAACTAAATAGCATGATATTAAATAACAAATAAGTTAACAATGAGATCAAAGAAGAAATTTAAAAATTCCTAGAAACGAATGATAACAAGCATACAACAACTCAAAATTTATGGGACACAGCAAAAGCAGTCCTGAGAGGAAAGTTCATAGCACTACAGGTATACCTTAAAAAGCTAGAAAAAGCTCAAATAAACAACCTAACCCTGCATCTAAAGGAACTAGAAAAAGAACAGCAAGTAAAGCCCAGATGTAGTAGATGGAAGGAAATAATAAAGATCAGAGTGGAAATAAAAGACATAGAGGCTAAAGAAACAATACACAGAGGATCAATGAAACCAAGAGCTGGTTCTTTGAAAAGGTAAACAAGATTGGTGAACCTTTAACCAGACTCACCAAGAAAAAAAGAGAGCAGACTCAAATAAATAAAATTAGAAATGAGAGTGGAGAAATAACTACTGACACACAGAAATACAAAATATTGTAAGAACATACTATGAAGAACTATATGCCAAAAAATTAAACAACTTAGGTGAAATGGGCAAATTCCTTGAAACGTATAATCTTTCAAAAATCAATCTGGAAGAATCAGAAAACCTAAACAGACCAATTACACCAAATGAGATCAAAACAGTTATCAAAAAACTCCCAACAAACAAAAGCCCTGGGCCAGATGGCTTCACTGGTGAAATCTACCAAAGATTCAGAGAAGAACTAATTCCTATCCTTCTCAAGCTATTTCAAAATATTCAAGAGGAAGGAAGACTTCCAAGCTCCTTTTATGAGGCAAGCATAATTCTGATTTTAAATCCAGGCAAAAACAACACAAAGAAAGAAAATTATAGGCCAATTTCCCTGATGAATTTAGATGCTAAAATCTTCAACAAAATATTAGCAAACCAGATGTAGCAATACATGAAAAAAATCATACATCATGATCAAGTGGGATTTATTCTGGGGAGGCAAGGATGGTACAATATTCATAAATCAATCAATGTGATTCATCACATAAACAAAAGGAAGGTGAAAAACCACATGATAATTTCAATAGATGCAGAAAAAGCATTTGATAAAATACAGCACCTATTTATGATAAAAAACTCAGCAAAGTGGGAATACAGGGAACATATCTCAACATGATAAAGGCCATCTATGAAAAACCCACAGCTGTCATCATAATTAATGGGCAAAATTAAAAGAAATCCCCCTAAGATCAGGAACAAGACAGGGGTGCCCCCTGTCACCACTCTTATTCAACATAGTCCTGGAAGTCCTAGCTACAGCAATCAGACAAGAAGAAGAAATAAAAGGCATCCAGATTGGAAAAGAAGAAGTAAAACTATCATTATTTGCAGATGATATGATACTGTATATAGAAAACCCTGAAGTCTCAGTCAAAAAACTACTGGACCTGATAAATGAATTCAGCAAGGTGGCAGGGTATGAAATTAATACGTAGAAATCAGAGGCATTTTTATACACCAACAATGAACTGTCAGAGAAATTAAGAAAACAATCCCCTTCACTATTGCAACAAAAAAAAATAAAGTACCTAGGAGTAAATTTAACCAAGGAGGTTACAGACTTGTACTCGGAAAATTACAAAACATTGATAAAAGAAATCAAGGAAGATACAAACAAGTGGAAGCATATACTGTGCTCACGGTTAGGAAGAATAAACATCATCAAAATGTCTATACATGCCTGACCTGTGGTGGCGCAGTGGATAAAAGCATCAACCTGGAATGCTGAGGTTGCTGGTTCAAAACCCTGGGCTTGCTGGTCAAGGCACATATGGGAGTTGATGCTTCCTGCTTGTCCCCCTTCTCTCTCTCCCTCTCTAAAATGAATAAATAAAGTCTTTAAAAAAATGTCTATACTACCCAAAGCAATTTATAAATTCAATGCAATGCCAATTAAAATACCAATGACAGACTTCGAAGATATAGAACACATATTCTAAAAATTTATATGGAACCAAAAAAGAACACGAATAGCCTCAGAAATCTTGAAAAAGATGAATAAAGTAGGAGGTATCACACTTCTAGATATCAAGTTATACTACAAGGCCATTGTACTCAAAACAGCTTGGTACTGGCATAAGAACAGGCATATAGATCAATGGAACAGAACAGAGAACCCAGAAATAAACCCACCCTTTTATGGACAATTGATATTTGACAAAGGAGGTAAGAGCATACAATGGAGTAAAGACAGTCTCTTTAACAAATGGTGTTGGGAAAATTGGACAGCTACCTGCAAAAAATGAAACTAGACCACCAACTTACACCATTCACAAAAATAAACTCAAAATGGATAAAAGACTTAAATGTAAGCCGTGAAACCATAAGCATCTTAGAAGAAAACATAGGCAGTAAGCTCTCCGACATCTATCGCAGCAATATATGTATTTGCTGATTTATCTCCATGGGCAAGTGAAATAAAAGACAGGATAAACAAATGGGACTATATCAAACTAGAAAACTTTTGCACAACTAAAGACAATATGAACAGAATAAAAAGATAAACCACACAATGGGAGAACATATTCGACAATATGTTCGATAAGGGGTGAATAACCAAAATTTATAAAGAACTTGTAAAACTCAACACCAGGAAAATAATCCAATCAAAAAATGGGCAAAAGAAGTGAATAGACATTTTTCCAAAGAGGACATACAGATGGCCAATAGACAAATGAAAAAATGTTCAACATTACTAATCATTAGAGAAATGCAAATTAAAACCACAATGAGATACCAGCTCACACCAGTCAGAATGGCGCTCATTAACAAAACAACACAGAATAAGTGCTGGCGAGGATGTGGAGAAAAGGGTGCCCTCCTGCACTGCTGGTGGGAATGCAGACTGGTCCAGCCACTGTGGGAAACAGTATGGAGATTCCTCAAAAAACTAAAAATCGAACTGCCTTTTGACCCAGCCATCCCACTTTTAGGAATATATCCTAAGAACACCATATCACTGATTCAAAAAAAGAAATGCACCCCCATGTTTATGGCAGCATTGTACACAATAGCGAAGATCTGGGAACAGCCCAAATGTCCGTCAGTGGATGAGTGGATTAAAAAGCAGTGGTACATATATACAATGGAATACTATGGGGTCATGAAAAAGAAGGAAATATTACCTTTTGCAACAATATGGATGGACCTGGAGACTATTATGTTAAGTGAAATAAGCCAGTCAGAGAAAGAAAAATAACATATGACATCACTCATTTGAGGAATCCAGGAACAATGTGAACTGAGAAACGGAATTAATCCTGAAGGGAAGGGAGGAGGGAGCAGTTGGAAGGGGGGGAAGGGATATGTTGAGGGGAATACGGGGGAGTGGGGATGCAATTGGGGTGACACTAGAATCTATGTAGAATCTATGTAAACATAATAAATTAAATAAAAAAGACTTAATTTATATAAGCAAACATAGGAATTATGAATATGATTTTATAAAAACATTTTTGTTGATTTTGATTTTATAATACATAATTACATTTCAATTTATATTTATTATACACTTGCTCCCCAAAGAGAAATCTAATGTATGCCATTTACATTTAGCAAATCATACTTTCTCACATAATTGATTAAAATTGAATAGCATTTCAAATAGGGAGAAGGCGTATATTTTATGAATATCTAAGATGTACAATAACATTTACTTAAAATAAAATTTATATTTAATAAAAAATAAAATAAAATTTTAGCTTTATTGAGGGGTGGAGAGGGTTATTGAAGAATAAATATCATAATGTAGAAAAGTGATTCAAATAGTGCCCCATACGTGATAATAACTATTATTACTGCTGTGATAACTGATATTTATTGAACAAGACTTTGTTCCAGGCACTCCTATAAACACTTTAGGTGTAATAATTTACTTAGTAATCACAGTGGCCTCTGAGGTAGGTACTAACCAATCCTATATACAGATAAGGAAATTGACCATGGAGAGATTGAATAACTAGTCCAGGTTAGTAAATGAATTAGTGAAGTAACCATTGTGACAAAGGAGTTCATTTTTGTTTTTTTAATTGTGGTAAAATACACATAACTTAAAATTTACCATCTTAACCATGTTTAAGTGTACAGTTCAGTAATTTTATGCACATTAATATTGTTCAACTAGTCTCCCGAAATCTTTCCTCTTATAAAACTGAAAATCTATACCCATTAAACAACTCCTCATCCCCCCTCCTCCAGATCACAAAAACCATCCTTGTACTTTCTGTCCTATGAATTTTACTATTCTAGGTACTTCATCTAAGTAGAGTAATGCAATATTGTCTTTTTGTGACCAGCTTGTTTCACTTAGCTTAATGTACTCAAGGTTTATCCATTCTGTAGCGTGGGGCAGAATTTAGTTTGTTTTTATGTCTGAGTAATATTCCATCACATGTATATGCCATGTTTTGCTTATCTATCTGTCTGTTAATGGACACTTGTGTTGCTTTTACCTTTTGGACTATTGTGAATAATACTATTGTGATCATAGGTGTACCAATTTAAGGTCATGTTTTTAGTTCTTTTGGGTATCTATCCGGAAGTGGAATTGCTAGATCATATGATAATTTTCTATTTTTAATTTTTTGAGGAACTATTATACTGTTCTATTATTTGTTTGTTTGTTTTTTTTTTTCTGAAGTGAGAAGTGGGGAAGCAGACAGTCTCCCTCATGCGCCTGACCAAGATCCACCTGGCATGCCCACCAGAGGGTGATGCTCTGCCCTTCAGGGCTGTTGCTCTGTTGCAACCAGAGCCATTCTAGCACTTGAGGTAGAGGCCATGGAGCCATCCTCAGTGCCTGGGCCAACTTTGCTCCAGAGGAGCCTTGGCTGCAGGAGAGAAAGAGAGAGATAGAAAGGAGAGGGGGAGAAGGGCAGAGAAGCAGATAGGCGCCCCTCCTATGTTTCTGGCTGGGAATCAAACCTGGGACTTCCACACGCCAGGTCAATGCTCTACTGCTGAGCCAACTGGCCAGGACATACTGTTTTCTATAGCTGCCGTACCATGTTACATTCCCACCAGCACTATACAAGGGTTCCAGTTTCTCCATTGGATTCTTGCTGATTGATGTTGTTTTCTGTTTTTCTTTCTTTCTTTCTTTTTTTTCTTGATAGTAGTCATCCCAATGGATGTGAGGGATCTCATTATGGTATTTATTTGCATTTCCCTAATGGTTAGTGACTTAAGCATCTTTTTATGTGCTTATTGGCCATTTATGTATCTTCTTTGGAGAAATGTCTATTTAAATGCTTATATTTTAGTCAGGCTGTGTGTGTTTTTGTTGTTGTTGAATTTTAGGTGTTCTTGATATATTCTAGATATTAACCCCTTATCAGATATATGATTTGCAAATATTTTCTCCCATACCATGGGTTGTCTTTTCATTCTGTTTATTGTGTCTTTTGATGCACAATCAACAGAGTAAAAATCTTAATTGTGACATAGTCCAGTTTATCTAATTTTGCTTTTGTTGCCATATCTGACTAAGGGGCTCTTTTAGAGTGATCTATAGTTGAGGAAAAATGAGGAAAGATTAGGTTTGACTCATTTGGTGTGGAAAGTAAAACATGAAGACAGAAGCAAACTCTCTGCATGGTGCTGAGAGCACAGGAACCGAACAAAAAAGAAGAGAACATCTAACTAAGGGGAGGCAATTTGGGATTGGATCACAGCCCAAAATCAAGGTGAAAAGCTAAAGAATACTGTATTACCAGACACTGGCAGAAAAAAGAAAGGGTCCTAAAGGACTGGGAACCATGAAGTCCAAATAAGAATAAACAATTAGGAGAAGATGGGGAAATGATGGGCTTTTGACGATCTAAGGAAGGAAAATGGTGTGCATTAGGGAAGGAATTATTGGTTTGAAATTTAAGAGAAGATAAATTCTCCTAGCTGGGGAAAAAGGGAGGTTCTACTGACAAGTAAAATGGATTTTGCAATGGTGTAGGAGAAAAAGCAGGATGGGGAGGAAGCTGAAGCTGCTAATTAAGAGAGAAAGAGAGAAAGAGGGGGCTTTTCAAAGACCCAAGGAAATGACCGCAGAACTAAATTCTTGGTCCTTTTCAGCCTTCCCTGTAAGGGGTTCCAGTGGCAATGAATGGACACAGCCAGAGTAGGCAGGGGAGCGGGAGGAGCGGGAGCGCTGAAGAGCATGCGAAGAACTATCTGAAGCCTGTTAATGTCCTTTGATGCCTGTTATTTATTTTTAAAAATAGACAGAACCACACCTTGGCAGAAAAAAACCCTGGCTACAATTGCTGCTACAAAGCCTTAAAGGGCAGGCAGGGGAAGTCTAAGTGTCTGAGGCAAGCAGGCTTCAAGCAGCAGCAGCATCACCTGAAGATGATTCTACAAGCCAGGAGGCCAGTGCTGCTAGAAAGAGCTCTGTGCTGGAAATCAGAGCCCTTGCGCGAAGTCAGAGCCATTCTAGTGACCTTACTCTGCTCAGTGATTTCTCACCTCTTCATCTAGAAAACAAACGCTGTGGCTAGTTGATACTAGTTTCAGAAGCAAAGAGTCTTATTCCCATGATCTCAGGTGATGAGGTGGGGGGTGTTTTTAGCAGGCACCTTGACAAGAACTATGAAAAAGTAAGCAAGTCAGACCACTGGCTGAGCTGCCTCCACTTGACATTTGGCCCTGAAGGAGGAGGGGACCCAAAGGGTATTCAGAACCTAAGGCAGCAGGAGCGGCGATGAAGGTAGAAGTTTCTGGATTTTCAGTTTGGCATGCTGCCACTAAAATGACTTTGTTTTGTTTTCTTGCTGTTGGATGGCTTCCAGGCCCTCTGCTCCAGTACTTTTCTCTCCATCCTTGCTTCTGCTTGCCCATCCTACCTGCCTAAAGTAGGGATTGCGCTGAGGCACAAGATTTGTTCTTAGTGGCTGATGTTGATGGAATGGTAGCTAACACTTACTGAGTGCCTATTGTGTGCCAGGCACTGCTTTAAGCACTTCACAGGTCGGTTTTTTTTTGTTTTTTTGTTTGTTTGTTTTTTACAGAGACAGAGAGAGAGTCAGAGAAACGAATAGATAGGGACAGACAGACAGGAACAGAGACAATGGGACTGAATCATCAGTTTTTCATTGTGACACTTTAGTTGCTCATTGATTGCTTTCTCATATGTGTCTTGACCATGGGCCTTCAGCAGACCGAGTAACCCCTTGCTCAAGCCAGCGACCTTGGGTCCAAGCTGGTGAGCTTTGCTCAAACCAGATGAGCCTGCACTTAAGCTGGTGACCTTGGGGTCTCGAACCTGGGTCCTACACATCCCAATCCAACGCTCTATCCACTGCGCCACCGCCTGGTCAAGCAGCACATCACAGGTCTTAAATCATTCAATTTTCTTACCAGCCTGGTGGAGCAAAGACCACTATTGTTCCCAGTTTATTGATGGGTAAAACAGGCCCAGTTAAGCAATTCACCCATGCTCACACAGCTAGTAAGAGACATAACCAGTGTTCGGGTCCAGACAGTGGGCACCAGAATCTGTGCCCTTCATCCTACCTTCTGTCTTCCAGCAAGGATGGAAGGAGTTAGCTGTCAGAGGTCTTAAATTCCCATTTCCTTCAGTGGTCACCAAAACAGTTGTCAACCATCTGTTCATCTCAACCTGTTTAGGACTTTTTAAAAAATATTCTATAATCTGTACCAGCTCTGAGAGGTGGTGCCATCCTAAGTTTACTATGTGTGATACCTTGATGGAGTCAAATGCTTGCCATTATGAATTGTTTGACATGGAACAGAGAAGGAGGTGGGCTGGCAACAGGGGCCACTTGGGACCTGACCTAGCTACAAAGAGGGGCACAGATGAGGACAACCAGTCATGGTAACTGAGGGACTTACAGACATCTTAACCCTAAATATAATAGAAGTTTATATTATATCCTTTTAGGAAATCTAGGCAAAGATGTGAGACTAGAGTTCAGGTTGGGTGGTGGTGGTGGTGGCGGTGGCCAGTAAGCCACAGAAATGAATGAACTTTCCCAGAGAGAATATACAGCATGGGGACTCCCAACTACATTTATCAGATTCTCTCTCTGTGAGTCTAAATACCAAATGAATTCCTCAAACAGATTTATCCCCCTGTAATCTCTTTTAAAATCTACTTTTGCAGTAATTGTAGAAGAAGATTTACTGAAATGGACTTCACGTGGTCTTAGGATATCCACTACCAGGGCATATGTATCTCAATTGCCCACTGGTGATATCAAACATCCTAGGCCATGCTTGACGGATAGGCTGGTGATGATCGCAAGGGCAGTGACAAATCAAGCTCTCATTGGCAATGCTTAAGTTGTAGTGCTTTTTAGTCATTGACGTATTCTGGTGGGAAACAATGGCTTAATTTCTTCAACCAGAATCATGCAAATATAGTTTGTACGCTCCATCCCTTAATCCACAAAATAAAAGGAAAAATCAAAAGGGTGCATTTGAAAAATATTGGAGCTGATCAAATCTTTTTCTGATTATATTCTTTTGAAGTCAAACTAAGCTCTAGAAATATTGGAACAGGTCAGGCCTGGAGTATTCTTGATTGAGTAGTTCAAAAATCTATTGATAGAATTCAAAGCCTTACCAGGTGGCTGTGCAAGCCAGATGCTGAGGCTTTAACCTGCCATCTCCCTGCATTTCAAGGGTTTTCCAGCCAGGGAAGGGCTTCGATTCACAATCATGTTCATGTATCATTTGAAGTGTTTGTAGTGCTCTCCCACTTAGCATTCTTACATGTTTTATTTTAACTTAAAATCATTCCATATTTACCTTTCTAGCCAGGGATCTACTCACATGATCACTTATAGTTCTTAATAATAACTTCAAAAGATCAGATCTCATATAATTGCTGTCCAGAATTTACTTAACCTATTCCCCTGAGTTTGGTCATTTAAAACCAATTCAGTTTTGGTTCTTATTGATACGTTGTTGGAAACGTTGACATTGCTTTACTGCTCTTTTTTTTTTATCCTCCTCTTTTTAACTTTTGAATATCTTCTTGGGAATATAGTTCCGAAGAGCAACTCAGGATCGAAAGGGTTTGTAGTTATTGTTCCATGTTGTTAGACAACCTGTAGGAACACTGCAGTGATTCACAGTGCCCCGGCAATGGTTGAGAATGCTCGATCCCCACAACTCCGCCAGTGTTGGTCTGTCATTGTCGCTTATATTTTTGCATAGGTGTACAGTTGTTTTGATTCCTATTTCTTTAATTATCAGTGAGACTGAACATCTTCCCTTGTGCTGGTTTATCGGGTGCATTTCCCATTGTGCATGATGCATGCACAGTATATGAAGTACTTGGCACAGGGTTGCCACTTATTCCTGTTCCTTCTTGCTCGCTCTTTTTCCTCTTTCCTCTTTAGCCATTTGTCAAATGTGGTTTCACCACTGATAATATGTTTACATCACAATAGAAGACCTCATACTTATTTTGGATTGTAAATATGTATCCATTATTTTTATCGTAATTTAAAACTTTCTGTTGCCCTCTTTATATTTGTTTATTACTTTTTATATAGGAGACTTTAAATAAACCTTTAAAATACTTGAATCTACCTTCCTCCAGCCTTATAGTAATACTATTTTGTTTTTCAATTTTCATGAATGTATTTCTCTGCTACACTTGGAATACATACACTATCTTTTTTTTTTTAATGTACTCTGTGTTTAATTAGTTTATTGACCAAGTTGGAAAGTATTACCCTATTTAATTAGCTATGGATATAACCTTTTTTTTTTTTTTCATATCGATACCAGCTTGGTCCGCCAGCATCTACTAAATGGTGATTCCTTCATTCATTATTGTGATTCTTAGTTTTTGTTTGTTTGCTGTACCCTAAGGATGTAGAAGTGCTTAAAACCATCTCTGGACTCACTATTTTATCAATCTTTGTCCTGACTTTGAGCCAGCAATATTTAGTTTTGATGATGATCACTTATAATTCAACCTTAAATTTGATTATTATATCCTCCTTCAATCTTCTTTGGTATTATTGTGTATTTGTTTTTCTTATTAATTATGCCTGTGACTTATTACATCCTAGGCCATTCTAGCAGGAATTTAATTATTCTTATGTTAATCTAATTTTTGTTTTCTGGACTAATGCTATTGATATTACTCCAAAAATTTTAAATCAGGAGCAATTGGTGTGACTTTGTTTATTTAGGTATTTATTAATTCTTCCCATTGTGCTTTTATAATTTCTACTTCACTAGATACCTTATTTATCTAGATATATAAATTCTCAAAGTTTTTTTTCCTCCAGAATTGGGAGCAGCACCACTTCTCATTACCTTCTCTAGCTTTTACATCATTGATATGTATTTGGTTGATCTTGCATTTTCTATTTATACTATTCTATCTTCTGCCCAAAAAGTGATATTTCTATTTCCTCCTTTCCTGTATTTATTCTCTATTTCTTGCTCATCTTGTCCTGCAGTATTTCCTATTATTCCTCCCACAGGAGTGCTACAGGAGAGGGGTATCTTTGCTTCTGCCTGTGTTTGCATAGGGAAGCTCCCAGGACTGTGTTCTTCACTGTCATAGCTATAATCTGCATATGGCTATTTTAATTAAAAATTAAGTAAAATGAAAAAATTTGGTTTTTTAGTCATATTAGTTACACTCAAGTGCTGAGCTACCCTAATAATTTCCCATGTAGTGCTAGTTTTGTCTCTGTAGGACATTTCCCTTTTTCATTTGTAGGATGTTATTTGTGATTTATTAAACTATATTCTTTTTTAAATCCTTTTTTATTTTATTTTATTTTATTTATTCATTTCTAGAGAGGAGAGAGAGAGGGAGAGAGAGAGACAGAGAGGGAGACAGAGAAGGGGGGAGGAGCTGGAAGCATCAACTCCCATATGTGCCTTGACCAGGCAAGCCCAGGGTTTCGAACTGGTGACCTTAGCATTTCCAGGTCGACGCTTTATCCACTGCACCACCACAGGTCAGGCCTAAACTATATTCTTGAATAAGATAGTCCCCTGATTCACCTCTGTGTGTGTGTTGTTAGGTGTTTTAAATCAAGATCTTATTTACTTCCTAATATTAGTTAGATTACACACAATCTTGTCTGTATTTTGAAACCTTTTATGCAACTAGTATTTGAAAATTTGAAGATTTTCCTTGAGAATCCATTAGGGGATTCTTTTAAAAATGTATGGAAAAGACAGAGCTTTCCCTAACAGTTCCTCTGACATGAGTCTATACATGCTTTTAATTTTTTCTTCAACATAATTAGTTCATAATAACACTGTTGAACATAAACTTCCTTTAAAACACGAGGCAGCCTGCTGGGTGACAAGATGAGCGTGTTATTGGCCATCAGAAAGAATTAGGATTTTTTTTTAAAAAGGAAGATTCTAAACATTTTTTAAAAATTTATTTATTTATTTATTTATTTTTTACAGAGACAGAGAGTGAGTCAGAGAGAGGGGATAGACAGGGACAGACAGACAGGAACGGAGAGAGATGAGAAGCATCAATCATTAGTTTTTCATTGCAACCCCTTGCTGGAGCCAGCGACCTTCGGTTCAAGCTGGTGGGCTTTTCCTCAAACCAGATGAGCTCACACTCAAACTGGCGACCTTGGGGTCTCAAACCCGGGTCCTTTGCATCCCAGTCCGACGCTCTATCCACTGCAGCACGCCTGGTCAGGCAAGAATGAGGATTTTTATATCCCTCCTCCCTGGATTCTTCAAGGCTCTCCTCCACCCTCAGGCTATGCTCCCCAGGTCAATCCCTGCCCCCTCCCCCCAATTCATCAACCTGATCTTCTTCCCAACTTCCAGTGTCTCTGGCAGGGAATGCCCCTTTCCTCTTCATCTCTCATTCATTCTGAGGACTTGCCCAAAGTTCCTATCTTTGTGATTTTCCCCGAGTGATTTCTCTCTGCTCTCATCTTAATGTATTCCTTGAGTGTGACATTTATTTATTTATTTATTCATTTTCACAGTCTTATATAGTCTTATATCTTCTGTATTGTTATGTACATCTCCTATGCCTAATATATATCCCTGTAGGGCTGGGAATGGAGAGAAAATTTAGTTTCTGTTTCTTTTGTTTAGTACTAAGAATGTGGCAGATGTTAGGAGATACTTACTGAATAAATGTGTTGACAAATGAATGATTCTTACTTCATTGCCAGGCAAAGTCAGTAAAACCTGGGGCCGAGGGCAGGTTTTGTTAGGTTTAGTAAACTAGTATAACCTATTTGGAGAAGAAGGCAAAACAATTTCCATAAATTGGAATTCATCTTCCAAGTTTGTTTAATTCAGCCATTCATTCCCACTTACTCAGCAGGTAATGATAGAGTAGCTCCCACGTACTAGCTGTGGGAGTTACAAGGTTAAACAAAATAAACATGGTCCCTGGCTCTATGGTGTTCACAGTCTATTAGGGGACATTGGTATTCAATCAGCAAATCAACACATAAATATGACAAATTGTGCTAAGTGCTATAAAGGAAAGAGAAGGATATGGACAATTAAAGTTATTCTGGGTTGTCAGGCAGGACCTCAGTCAGATTAGGAAGCGACACTTAAGCTGAGAGCTAAAGACAGGTCATTGGCAAAGCGAAGCCTGCCAGAGGGAAGGGCATGTGCGAAGGCCATGAGGTGTGAGAACTTAGTGAGTCTGAGAAACAACCAAAGGCTGGTATGCGACTAGAGCATGGTGAATAAGAGGGGAATTGACATAGACTGGAGCAGGTCCTGACCCGAAGAGCTCTGATGGTCCAGGGTTGGGTATTCGAGTTTTAAGCAATGTTCTGTATATTTTAAGGGATTTTTCTAAGCTAATATCTGTGTCTATTAATGCTCGAAATAATATACATATCTTATTTAATACCAAGAACATCCCCATTCTCCATTTAATATGCCCATTTTCCAGATGAGGAAACCAAAGCCCAGAGATGTTAAGCAACTAGTCTGGGGCCCCATAGTACATTTCGGAAGGAGCAATATACAATAAAATTGTCTTGAGCCTCCAGAGCCCAAGCTCTGACCACTGGGTGGCCTTGCCACTGTGTGGCGACGGGGTTGGCAGTGTAGGAGCAGGCAGGTAAATTAGGGGCCCCTTCCGCAGTCCAGGTTAGCAGTCAGAATGGCAAGGGGGTGCTATGTAACTGGGAAAGCCAATATTCTAGGGTCAGGGCAAGGAGAGAGACAAGGAAACATGATTTAAGGGAATAAATATATATGATTTATTTAGACTTTTAAAAAGGCTTTGAAGTCATGTTTTAAAGAATTCAGAAAAGAAACAAAGCAATCAGCGGAAGCACAGCATGAAAAGGAAATAAAAATTGGATCAAAAATGAAGTACAAATCACACTAATAAAACAAGGGTGTTTTTTTTTTTGCTTTTAATTAATACAGTAGAAAGAAAAAATAATGAAGGAAATATGACAATTATTATAAAAGAAATGTGATATTCGTATAGAATTTATAACTTCTTCCTGAATTAGCTGAAACAGAGAACTGCTTAGCTACAGTGATAATAATGAAATTGGTCAAACATGTGTTGTCCTGAAATCTGGCAGGCAATCTCCTGCCTTCCATGAGGGCTCCATTTTTCCTTTCTTCTCCTTTTCTTCCTTTGCCTGCTGATGTCTGACCAGTCTTCATGAACCTGTTCAAATCCTTTTCTAAAATAGAAAAACAAAACCATCAACATGAATACATGATTATTTTAGCCCAAATCAACAATTACCAGAAGTACAGACGGCCTCGTAGGAGTGGAAGTGAAGGTTACTTCATGCTCAGCCATTTTGTTGACAAGAGAGGGACTGGTTTAATCTGCTTTAGAAATGTTGTCTACCATAGTAGACAACATTTCTAAAAGGCAAGTTTTGGAGCCATAAAGGCATAAATATGATCTAGAAACTTTTATTAGGTGGATGACCAAGTGGGCTGAATAAAGTTAAAATGAAGCATCTGTGGGCAAATTGAGGTTGTAAGCTTTTAGGTAAAAGCTCCAAATACAGCGGCCATAGGTGGGCTCTGTGGCGCAATGGATAGCGCATTGGACTTCTAGTGACAAATACAGCGGCCATGTTACTAATTTTATTCTTTTGGGAAAAGGTAAAAGACAGTGGTTAGAAGTCACTTCCCATCAGGTTCTCCAACGGGGATGCAAGGAACCCTATGGCTGGTTTCCAATGAGCAGGACTATATCCTGACCAGGTGTGTGTGCCCCCAGAAGCTCAGACAGTGACAGGGGCAGGTGAGAGTATATCTTCAATGCAGCTGCCAGTTCCCACCTCATGTCCACCTTCTCCATGCCTCCCTCATCCTGGGACATGTCTCCCAATACTTGGGACAGGGCTCACTACCAACCCGTGGGGGCAGCCCTCTAAAATCGTACCAAGTACTTCCCATGAGGGGACTGGGAACTTTGCAAAGCAATGGCAGAAGGTGAGCAGAGAATTTGGGAAAAAGTGGTCGTAAACCTTTTGCACTGGCATTGCTTCATTACCACCAGTCTCAGGAAAGCAGTAACACTTTTACATAACAAGTTCAGGCCACTCTAGTTTCTTTTTCATGTAGCGTCTCACAAAAAAGGAAGGAGGGGAAAGGAAGGTAAGCAGAAGGAAGAAGAGAAGAAACAGAGTGGATAGATAGCTAGATGTTAATACTAGGCCATTTGTTCACACACACGTGTATGCATTCAGCATTACTAAGCCAGGACAGAGCAGGGTCCTGAGAACTGAAATGACCAAGGAAGAAACTCAAGATACCTTCTTTAGATAATCTGCTACATGTTTACAGATACTGGTATATCTAAATATGCAAAGTCCCTAGCATAGCGTCTGGCACATAGATGGTACTGAGCAAACCCTGGTTGTCATCATACCACCATCACCATCACCATCAAGATCCTTGAGGACATATGAGTTGTTCATGCATCTTGGAATCCCTGGATTAGCAAAGTGTCTAATGCAGAGGTCAAAGTCCATGAATATGCTTTGACCCATTACTGAATGAATACATTTTTGAACACTCACTCCATGCAGGCACCTTTAAAAAGCATGGAGAAAGCTGAGATTGAGGCTTTTGTCCTAAAATGAGATGAAGAATAAATAGAAAATGTTGTAAATTAAGTCAATATAAGGGTAGCATTTGCTAAGTGCCAAGTGATTAAAAACAGAAGGAGCTTCAGGAATTCTAGGGAAGAGGCAATTCTGTGGGTTGGTAGAGAGAGGGTGATGTATATTAATTCAGAATCTAATCAGGTTCAGAGGGTTAAAAGAAGTGCTAACCCTTTAGCCCTTTGGCAGTGGTAATGAGCAAACTAAATGCCTCCCCAAGACATGAGTTTGTAGACACCCTCCTACAGTTGTGTCCTGGTAAATATTTAACAACCGACGCTACAGAAAAAGAAAAAGTATGGGAATAAATGCATATATAAATTTAAATTTTACTGTCTAAGGATCAGTAGCACACAATTCACTAATAATAATAAAGTATCCAATACTCATTCCTGGACATTCCATGAGCCAACTGATTCTCACAGAATGTTTTTGTTGAGCTCATGTCTAGAGCTAACCTGTGGTTGCCGTCCCATGATGATTTGACTAGTGGAATTTCATCCCAGTTCGTTCTTTCTCAGTATACTTATTGTCATTAAATCTGGTATGTGATTCACTAAACTGTTTCACATCCATGTGCATGTTCATTAAACTGAAATCTCTTGCACCAACACTAAGTATGACAGAACTTATTCACCAATGACAGAAACACCTTTACTGAATCAGATAATAGTTTTCAAATATGGGAAGAGTGTTTTCCTTGTTTTTTAATGCTGTTTGTAATGGACTGACTACAGGCATGACTCACTTTAAAGCTTAATCTACATTATTGACAATCTTAACTCTAGATAATCAAAAACCAAAAAAGTCAAACCAGGGTTTGTAATGTTTGTGGATTTCCAAAGCGTAAATGCCACTCACCTGGCCAATTTTGTAATCTCCTTGTCTGTTGAATTGGGAAGAGAGATACCATTATGTAGTAGTTCTACCATATAGATATAAATGTAAATAACTTCAAGAGCATAGATAAAATAAGTGATGAGTTTTGAATACTTATTATCTTTGTTCCTAAGCACCATTCATTCAATTACGTTTATGTTTTAAATTTTAATAGTGGCTATTCTTAACAACTGGCTCAATGAAAATCCTGAAAATGTAATAATGGAGAGCTGTTAGGAGCTGGCTTCAAAATACCCATTGCCCCATTTCTAGTCAGTATAAAAGTCTCTTCATTTGGGTGAAGAGCTCTCGACTCAGCATCACCTTGCCCCTCCCAGATATACAGCTCTTAGCTGCTCACCGGCCTGTAGCTGAAAATCCACACAGACTCATTTCTTACCTGGTACTAAGCGTGCCATGGGGAGTGTGATGTGGATCGTGCCTAAACTGTGTTACCCTAATGTTTAGTGTAATCCATAATAACTTTACATTTCACACTTATTTCCATTATATTATTCTTTAAAGATAAGAACAAGAAAGCAGGATCTTAAATGGCTATGACAGAAGATTACTGTAAACAAAGCACTTAGTCTAGCTGTCAAATTAGTTTCCCTCCAGTGTTCTTCAAAAGCTCCCTTCTGGCTGCCTCCTGAAAGAACCCAAACCGGCCTAACGAGTTGGAGAAGTTGTCAACCTTCCTGTCTCTCAACCAGAACAAAGAGACACGATCCCTGATATCAAAAACACAAACTTTTATCAGCAAAGCAAACTTCTGTTGACAAAACAAGTTCCCCTGGCTCCATGTTGAGTCATTTTCCTTTCTTAAGCAATACCCCTTTCACACAGATGGGAAAAGTCTGCCAAGGGGGAGGCAAGAATAACCTGTCTGCCCCACTCCCCGGGCTGACCCTGGGCAGTTTTGCACTCGTTGGTAAACAGCTGACCCCTGTCCCCACCACTGCTCCCCACTGTTGCAGGCAACTCTGTCCCTCCCCAGTCCTGCTGGGCCTTCCCATAATCCTGTGACAATGGGAGCCTCCAGACCTGCTCTGACGTCTGACTGCACAGTGCCCAGATATTGACCATTGTTAAGTATTTTGATGATCATGCCTACCTACATCCTCCTAATTATAGGGTTTGAGCCACAAAATACCTCGTGAGCTCACCCCCACTTCCAGATCCAAGCCAGAAGGCTCAGGCCCACTGCCTGACTGTGGGATCCATCTTGTTATTCTTTTTAATAGACTTTTTTTTTAATTGAGTTTAGAGAGAGAAAGAAAGAGAGAGAGAGAAATGCATCAATTTGTTGTTCCACTTATTTATGCATTTGGTTGATTCTTGTATATGCCCTGACTGGGGATTGAACCTGCAACATTGGCATATTGGGACAACACTCTAACCAACTCAGCTACCTGGCCAGGACAGATCCATCTATTTTTAACAGAGAAAAACTCAGCAGCTTGGAATCAAACAAAGATCTTCAAAATCCAAGGCTCCTTCTCTATGTATCTGCCCTGCATTTCCAGTCCTTGGCTGGTTGCCATGAGGTTTCACTCATTTATCCCCACATCCCAGTTCCTTTAAAACTCTGTGTGCTCTCACCTGCTCTGACAGGCCCCCCTGTCCCATGCTAGGGCTTCACCATCTAGAATTAGACCTTTTGAATGCTGACTTTGGCCCAACTGGACCTTATCATACCTGTGTGCAGTTCCCGTAGGCTGATGCCACCGTGTGCCCCACCTCACTGTCTTCCAGGTTCCCTGACTCTCGCTCCTCTCTTTGTGCCATCAACGCTTAGTCACAGTGCCTCACTTGCCCATGGGGACTTTTTCTTATCTTCTGCTATGGATTCCAAACCTGAGCACTCATCCAAACCCAGCAGTTGTTGGTAATCCCCAACCTCCCCTGTCTGGTTATAGCCCTGGTCCTCACAGAGGTGAGGATACTTGTTTACACTGAGGCCTCCCATTCAGTTGCCCAAAACCATAAAAGAGATAGAACCTATTTCTCCAAAGGAAAAGGGCTTCACGAAGGAGCTGTAATGTGATCGATATCCAATCACTGAATCATTATAAAATCACTTTTTTCAGTTAACTTTTTCCTACTTTGCTTAGGGTTGTGTAATCACTACTATAATTGTGTAATGGTTAAATCATGATTCCCCACCCCCCTATTTCTCTTCTTGCTTGCTGCTTTAAAAATATTGCTCACAGAGTTTATTTATATTAAAGAATTTATATTAAAAGTGAATTCCAATAAAAGGCCTATTGATTAGCTTATTTGGCCTTGTTCAGGAGCCCGTTTTAAAAATAATGTGCATGTTTAGGACAGGAGGGTTTTCTAGTTGTCATTTCAAAAGATAAATGTGTTGGGAAATGAAGAAAGTATAAATAGACATCCATGTCATTTTATCTAATTAAAGATGAATGCTGAATTTGAGGAGCTGGAGTAGAATTGAGTTCTGGTTCTAAGTTGCTTTGACAGATTTGTGATCATGGGATATAAAGCTCTGTCTCTCAAGGTCTGTCCTGGTGACCATTAACTCCTTCAGCTTGGTACTCTGCATCCAGAAAGGCATCTTCCTACCTGGGTGGGGGGAGAAGGAAGGATGCCGCAGTGTCTGACAAGTCAACAGAACGAAACAAAAAACAACTGCTTTATCTGGACCTCTGGAATTTAAAGTGGTTTGACAAACTAAGAGCCACATACTGTCATGTGTGTATGGTGCCAACTTCCCTCCCTCGGGTTCTTATGTCTTTTTTCTGTTTGTGGCATTGCAATTTTCCAGAATGTTTTTTTAAAGGGGGAATTACAGTAGTAGTGGTTCTCACACAGTTGGTTTTAGACATTATTGTTGAAGCCTGACATGGCTTCATTATATTTGAGCTTGTTTTTGACCTTGACCTCTGGAAACCTAACTGGCAGCTTAGATCCATTCTATGACTACACACAAAGGACTTTGTGGCTAGAAATGAGAGCTCTGTTGTGGCTGTGATTCTGGAAGATGCTTCCCTAATGGAATACTGCAAGGCTGGTTTAATATTAAAAGGTATATTAAATTGAATTGTTTTGTTGGTTTTAGTACCCTTAGAGGTTGCTGGGGAAAGCAGAGTCCTTAATGACTGATTTAAAGAATAGAATGCACTTGAACTTCAAGGTCAAATGCTGAATTCCTTCTGCAAGTGGAAATGCTGCACCTTACAAGGAAGGCCAAGGCTCATTTCTGTGATGACCTTACCCTCTTGAAACTTTCCTGGAATCTCTTATCGTTAGCTCCCCACCTAAAGGATGAAAAACACTATCTGATTTCCAAATTTCCCATCTCTTATTTGAGTTTGCAACTTTCTTGAATAACAGATGGCCAGAAAATGTGTAAGCCCAAATAAAAGCAAAGCATGGGCTTTACTGTATCTTCACTGGTGTCAGTTGTATTTTAAAATTAAAATTATGTAAATTGTCCCCTGGCTTTACATAGTAGAAACAGAAATGAAGGAAACAACCCCCACATCGGAAGGTATTTTAGTTTGGGTCGTGTGTAGGGCTTTTCTTTTTCTTTCTCTCGTTCTCTTTCTTAATCTTTTCTCTTTCTTTTCTTTCTTTCTTTCTTTCTTTCTTTCTTTCTTTCTTTCTTTCTTTCTTTCTTTCTTTCTTTCTTTCTTTCTTTCTTTCTCTTTCTCTTTCTCTCTTTCTCTCCCTCCCTCCCTTCCTTCCTCACTCCCTCCCTTCCTTCCTTTCACTCTTTTCTTTCTTTCATAAAGCTTTTAAATGTTCGCTTTTTAGAGAAAGAAGAGAAAAGGCATTTGGTAGAAGCATTTTTGCAAGTTGCTCATTCACGAAGCTTGCAGTTTTGCCAGCATCCAGCCGAGAATATTAGGGCTGACAGAGACCTTTGAGGTCCTTGTTTTAATTGCCTTGAAAAGGGAGGACAAGATTCTGGAGGAAAACACTAAAGGAGGGCTTGGTCTCTCCCAGTTTGGCATCTTTCTTACCTCAAGGAGTTAAAAGTCAGGGGCTGAGCCCGATCAACCAGATGGTCTTTAACAGTAACATGGTTCATATTGTTTAAATTATACTGTTTCAAGTACCGTGCCTCGTTTACCTTTTATGGAATAAAGTGTGGAAAATTGACCACAGATGTAAGTAACCAAGAATGACGGGGAAGCTGTTGTTACCAGGCCTCCTCTTTTCTCTCTAACACGCCTGATCCCACAGATAAAAATAGAGAGAGAGATGGGAGGCAGACCGAGAAATAGCTTGCCTTACCTCAGTGACTCAGGTCCGAGTGCCACCGGCCCTCTGCTTTACATTTTCATAAACCCATGGCTGGCCTCAAGACTCATGTGCAGGCGACCCTCAAATTCTGATTTTCCAAGTGCCCTCAGATTGTACCACATAAGCAGTTTTTCCATCCTGTTTTGAAAGCCGGGGGAGGGGGGAGGCAGGGCAGACTGACATGGAGCGATGTTGCAGCCCTCCGTTCCCAGAAGGAGTGAGTGAGTGGCGCTTTGCAGCCTGAGGACCGCAGACACAGGCGGCCTTCTCGTAGCTTTGATTACGATCTCAGCTGCGGGCTGGGCCAGATTAATTAGAACTAGGCCCTCGTTATTAGCGCTCATTTCTGAGTTGACTACCCAGAATTAGCCCGGTATAGAAAGGAGCTGTTGAGACAGGCCTATGCTTTCCTTTACGGCATGCTTTTTAGGGTTATCAAATCATTTATGCCTTTTTAAACCTTCAGTGGAATACTCTGCAACCAAAGGAATAAACTAGGTTTTGTGAAGTCCCTTTTTTCTCCCTCCCTCCCTCCCTCTCTCTACTCCTCAGTTTTGCGCACCACTGCCAAGGCCACGCTGACTTTGGCCTCTCATCCTCCTATGAGGCACTTGCTGCCTTTGCCTGTGGCTATAACCACAATCAGGTGACCGGACTTCTGCTCGCAGGCCTGCTGGAGGCAGTGAGGGCCAAATTTACCCGTGGACTGTTCTGAGCCTCTGGGAATTGGACACCATTTCTCAGAGTGGTCGTCTGGGCTGCCTTCCCTTTATGTGGAGTTCCGCAGGAGGTGGGGCCAGCTTCTCTGGTCACATGGACTTTCTGTCTCTTTGTCCCCTCTAATTCAGCTGCACTTTCTCCTGCCTCCTCAACTCATCCCTTCTGCCTGGCTCCGTCTCTGGAATCCTGGCTCTACTGTCAAAAAAGTCCCCAACATCGGACCTCCTCTCCCATTCCTCACACATTTTCCTGGAAACCTGGGCCCGTTCTCCTAGACATCACTTTCTTCCAATGCTTCCTCAGTTTTAAGTTCACTGTCCTGCCTGACCCCTTTGAAACCTCTCCTTCTTTTAAGCTGAGGTGCCTGGCTAGCTCATGCCCACCTGTGATCAATGCCCGGAGGCCTCTCTGCACGCAGGGAGGAGGTTGGCACTTGGAGGTGGCACAATCCTGGCTGATGAACTCAGCAGCCTCCCTACTGACCAGTCCATCAGCCACGTGCTCTTTGTCTTCTGTGCTTCTGTGGCTCTTCATTCCACCGTGTGCCTTTCTCCCATGCTCATGTCTGGAATCATGAACACTTGGCCCCTGAACTTCCGTCCCTGCTCACAACCTTCCATTTTACCATCTCTACTACTCTGTAATTTCCACGAAGACGTGCCCATCAACCTCAACTCCTGACTCTTTGTTTTCCCAGATCCTTAGTCCCCTCCCACCCAGCCTGGTCAGTTGTAGGTTATTTCAGCACATTCTCCAGCATCCTCAGTCTCCTCCAACCCACCCCACACCTATAGTTCTTTCATTTCTCCACCTGAGCAACCCAGCCTGAATCAACTCTCAAGGCCTTCTTCCTGAGCCTGACAGGAGTCTGCTGATAGCTGCTGGAGATAATCACTTAATCCGCCTAAATCTGGGGAGACAAACCTCCATCTTCTAATATTACCCCAACCCTCAGTGCCACCCATCCCTTCTTAATCAGCCCCTCTCCTTCCCTATTCACCCAGCATCTTGACAACTCATCTCTAGCGTTGCTTTTCCGCTTCCACTCATGCATCAAACTGCAGTCTGGATTCTCCCATTGAAATCGTTCCAGCAGAGGTTACCTGTGACCTCTCAGTTTCCATCTCACATGATCCCTCTTGAGCTCTCTGCTTCTTGGAGTGCTCTTCCTCCTCAGCTGTAATGGTCGGCACTCAAGGTCCCCGTCTCTGAACAATAGTTCTGTTTTCCCCACTGATGCTTCCTTTTCTTTTTACTTAAAAATTATTACTCCCTGAGTTCCTGTCCTCTGCCCCCTCTCCTCTCACTCTAGCCAAGACCTTGCTCATGCAATGTGTGTGTGTGTGTGGGGGGGGGAACAGAGAGTTGACTGTACCAAAGGCCACTGTTAAAAACATCTTCCTCATTCAACACAGATGGGAAGCCACACACCCAGATGAGGGATGGTGCTTCACAGTCTGTTTCTGAGAGGATGGGCGTGAGTCCCAATACTGAACAGTGTTCATTTGGTGGTGATAGCAGGTGTCAGTGCCCATGGGCTCTGGATGAGCAAGCCTATGGCCTTAGCAGAGGGTTTGAGCTGCCATGTTTGGTGTTCAAGTTCTCCTAGGTATGATGGGTAGGCCGTTCCTAGAACCCAAAGGAGAGTTTCCATTTCAAAAGCTGGGTGTACAGTGGAAACAGTGCAAGTTTTAGAGTTATATGTTATATTTTGAATCCTGCTCTTCTCTTACCACTTACGTGACCCTGGACAATTGATTTCCCTTCCGGCCTGTTTTTTGATGTTTTCAAATGCAAAATAGATGACATGATCTTCCTCTTGGAGGATTAGGGATAATGTCCATGTTAGTAAGATGTTATTTGCTGGACTTAATTCAGTAGGATAATTGAGCTGAATAGTGATATTCTCTCAGGCTAACTATAAACCTGACAAACCTGGCAACTCGCCAAAATTACTTCATAATCTCTTTTATGGAAGTAGCATCAAGACAGGAGGAGGAGAATGAGCAGAACCAGGCCCTGCTTTGTTTGATTGTCACGCACAACACAATTAGAGCCCATTCAGGAACAGTCTCTCATCCAGGTGTCCATGATGTTGGGACCGGAAGTTCAGGAGACAGAGAAAGCAGTGTGGGCTGCAGTTGCTGGGACAAATGGCTTTGGAGAACCTTTGGCTGCCCGGAATAAAAATGTCATGTTAGTATAAAGTGAGTAATGAGGGATAGAGTCATGGGTTTCTGTTGAAGTTAGATGGGGGAATTAAAATTGACGCCAAAGGCCCCAGGGAGCCATTGACTATTTTAGAGTGAGGACATGGTGTAAGGCCTGTGGCCATGGGTTCACATTGAATTTAGGCAGATGGTTGAGAAACTGTGAAACTGGAGGGTGGTGGGCCATTCTGTTTATTAGAGTCTCGCAATGGTGAACGAGCAAGCAGGCAAGGGAAAATTGCTTCTCTCTGTTTCTCTCTCTCTCTCTCTCTCTGTCTCTCTCAGGACTCACAAGCAAAACAAGCCAGGGTAGGGGGAACCCTCTCTCCAGCAAACAATGGCCCCTCCCAATGGCAGCAGGCCAAAATCTACAGTCTGCTGGCCTGAGGGCAAGCACCCACAGCCTTACATAGGCTATACACATGAGGTGCTGCCCTGTGCTCATGCACCAATCAGGCAAAGTGCAAGCGAGCAAATCTAACACACCTGTTTGCCCAACACATGATAAAACAGTGTTTTAGGAAGGCTAGTTAGTGTAGCTTCCTCACATATAAGACATTCCTGACTGGGAGGATGAGGCCCTGGAAGACGCTGGACGGACTGTGGCAGGAACCAGACCTAAACATGTGCGGGGATATTGTGAGACTGAAAGAGAAACTTTTTGTGGCAAAGTATACATAACATAAATTTTACCATTTTAACCATTTCTACATGAACAGTTCAGTGGCAGTAAGTACATCTGAGCACATGCTTGGTCTACTTATATCATATTTTGTATGCTTTGTTATTTGCACATTTTCTTGTAATTTATTTTTTCGTATATTACAAAGTATCAGTTTTCAATGATTTGGAAATTAAAAAGAAGGAACTGGTCCTTTTCTTAAGATTGCTTGAGAAGCACCCTGCTGGAGGAGTGAGAAAGGTATAGGGAAGGAAGAGGTGGTCCGTGACGGATATCCTCTCCCCTCTTCTGCCAGGCAAGATCCTATTCGTTCTCACAGCACACAGTAGGTACTCGGTGAAGTAGTTCACATGAGTGAAACAATTTAGAGAGCCGATGTGGAGGGTGGACACAGATGATGCTGTGTGGAGGGGAAGGTGAAAGAGCATCAGGGCCGTGTCTGGGATCCATGCCTCCTCAGGGAAGGTGGGGGGGCATTTACCTGCTATGAGTAAGATACGTGAGGAAGATGTGGGAGTTGAAGCACAGAAATGGAGCGGGGCAGCCTGGGAGGGTCACGTGCCACGGAGGCCAAGGGAGTAAAGGGAAAAGACAGCAGATGCTCTCTGCGTCCCATTCACTCACAGACCTTGTACTTCTGCTGAAGTGTCCATCATGGTTTCTTCATCGATATCCAACTCTCAAATACACTTTAAACTTTGCCTCTCATTCAGTCAAGAAATTCCACTAAGGGCCTATTTTGTGCTCCGTTTCATGCTATAGACTTTGCTTACACTATTCCTAATCCCTGAACACCCTTTCAAGGAACCCATTGCTGTCTCCATTTTATAGAAGAGATTCAAGAGGTTGAGTTTTTTTCCCTAACTAAGGCAACTAGTCGGTGGCAGAATCAAAATTTGAACACAGAACTTGAATCCCTCCTGGCCCTGGCCGGTTGGCTCAGCGGTAGAGCGTCGGCCTGGCGTGCGGGGGACCCGGGTTCAATTACCGGCCAGGGCACATAGGAGAAGTGCCCATTTGCTTCTCCACCCCCCACCCCTTCCTCTCTGTCTCTCTCTTCCCCTCCCGCAGCCAAGGCTCCATTGGAGCAAAGATGGCCCGGGCGCTGGGGATGGCTCCTTGGCCTCTGCCCCAGGCGCTAGAGTGGCTCTGGTCGCAAAAGAGCGACGCCCCAGAGGGGCAGAGCATCGCCCCCTGGTGGGCGTGCCGGGTGGATCCTGGTCAGGCGCATGCGGGAGTCTGTCTGACTGTCTCTCCCCGTTTCCAGCTTCAGAAAAAATACAAAAGAAAAAAGAAAAGAACTTAAATCCCTCCTGCCTTGCACAGTGTCATAAGGCTGGTGCTTAATAAATGTTTGTCGGGTCAACTTTATAAAAATTTGGACCAAGATGAGATGAAAGAAGAGAGAAAAGGCAGTTCAGGGTTAGGGATAATTTCAGTCAGTTCAGAGGAAGAATGAGGAAGAACAGAGTTAGAGCAGACACAGGGCAGCCTGGAATTGTGTGTGTCTCTAGGAAAGAGAAGGCTGCATGGGTAACACTGTTTAGGATGGAGACTGGACAGGCTTGGGGATGGCAGAGGAGACCTCGCTAGTTCTGATCCCAGGCCACATTATAAACAGTGAGTGACTCTTTTGAAGTCTGTTGGTCCAATAAGTTTGTATATGTTTGCTCGCTTATAGTTTGCATTGGGTGTGGGGTACAGGTTGTAAGTAGGCAGGGTGGTTATAGCCTAAAGCTTAGTTTTAAGACTAAGCCTTTCCCACCCTAAGTGACTTTGTATCAGAGACTTCCTTGTTTGTATATTGAATTAAAGGTTTTGATTTCTACACTATAAAATGGGGCAGAGGAGCCCATGCTGGAGGAGAGCAGAGAAAGGCCACATGGAGGAGAGGAGAAGCAGCCAAGATGGCAGAGTGCTGAAGGAGAAGCCAGTTTGTGCAGAGTTTGTGCAGAGAGAAGGAGATGGGGAACAGAGGTGAATAAGGCTGGTGAGGTAGGAACCTTTGATTCTAGGAAACTCGGATAAGTCAGTGGCTTTGGGAGCCCTGAATGGAAAGGAAAGTGTTTTCCCACTGTGTGTATGTCTCACCCGCTGGGTGCGAGCTAAGATTAAAGCTAACAGCCCACCACTTCTTGGCTCCGTTGTTTTTTTTATTATTATTTTTAAATTTTTTTAAGACTTTATTTATTCATGTTAGAGAGGAGAGAAGGAAGAGAGAGAGAGAGAGTGAGAGAGAGAGAGAAGAGGGGAGGAGCAGGAAGCATCAACTCGATATGTGCCTTGACCAGGTAATCCCAGGGTTTTGAACTGGTGACCTCAGCATTCCAGGTCGATGCTTTATCCACTGCACCACCACAGGTCAGGCGGCTCCGTTGTTTCATTACTGTCTGTCCAAATCAAATGTGAACCTGCTCGGGCCAGGTGGCTCTGATGGTGGCTGTGGCTACTGGCCATACAGAGTCTCTATCTTAATTTCTGAGCTCAATGTGACCTCATGCATTTTGTCTCTTGGGACACAAGGATAATAAGGAATGGGCCCCCACATAGGCCCGTGGTTCTGTTGATTTTTATTTAAAACTACATAGGAGCGATGCAAGGAGGGCCCAGGTGTCTAGTGCTAAGGGCCTTTGGTACAGACATCCTCACTGTGTCTACAGTGACCCATTGCTACCTGTGGACTTCACTCCTTTCATTTAGTCCTCAAGTTTCCCCCTAAGCTGGTGGTTGAAACACGATTGGATTAACCAACACTGGTCTTGGCTATAATGGGGGCATGAAGTGTCTAGTCCGACTAGTTACACTGTAACTCACCTTTCACCACCTTCTCTGGGAATGGTGATACCCAGAGGCCCAGCTGAAGGGACAGGTCAGATCTTGTTCAGATCTCTGACCCAAGACCGGCTGATCCATGTCACTACCTTGTAGTCAGCTCTCTAATTGTTGTCCGTAGTCCTTACCGTGGCCGACAGGCCTGACTTGTGTTGGCTCCTGCTCCCTCCCCTACCTCATTTCCTGTCATTCTCCCCTGGCTTCCTTTCTTCTAGTTCCACTGGTTGTCTTGTTCCCTTCACTTCCCGAGTAAATTTCCATCCCAAAGCCTTTCACTTTCTGTTTCTTTTTACTGAATGTTCCTTCCTCCATGTATATGCATATCTGGCTCTTTCACTCAAATATCAGTTCAAAAGCTGCCCTTCCTTTCAGGCTGGTGATCAGCAATTTAAAAACAGCACTTCCAGTTTCTCTTTCTCCCTTTGCTCTGAGCTATTTTCCTTGATAACCTGTCATTGCTGGCATAACATGTGTTGGCTTGTCTTTTCATTCTCTCTCCCTTTCACTAGAATGTAAACTCCCTGTGAGCAGGAGTTTATCTTGTTCTTTCCTGTATCCCCACAGCACCCAGAACAATTCTTATCACATGTCTGTGCTCAATTAATATTCGCTGAATGAATGAATGACGAGTGAATAGTTTTTTTCTCAGGCATCCGAACTAAGGACACAGTGACTTTCTTGGTTGGTGACAGGCTCTGGCCTTTTGGGGTTAGTCACGTTGGTCACATGTGGAAGCACTGGAAGCTGGTCAAGAACTAAGATGAGGTCGGGAACCTATGGCTCATGAGCCAGATGTGTCTCTTTTTGATGGCTGCATCTGACTCGCAGACAACTCTTTAATAAAAATAATAATAAACGTTAAAAATATAAAACATTCTCATATATTACAATCCATTCATTTCCTACTGCTCATGCTCATGGTTGTGGGTGGCTGGAGCCAATCACAGCTGTCCTCCAGGACGACACCAAATTTTTATTGGATAATGCCTAACGTACACGGGTCGTTGTATGGCTCTCATGGAATTACATTTTAAAATATGTGGCGTTCATGGCTCTCTCAGCCAAAAAGATTCCCGAGCCCTGGTCTAAGAGAAGTTGAGGGGACAGAGAGTCCAGGAGTCCCTGAAGGGGGAAGAGAAGGTTTTGCTCCTTGGAGGCTTTATCTTTCCCTTTGTGGCCTGACCTTATTTGTATTTCTTTTGCCCATTGACTTGTCTGGATATCTGTATTAGTTTTCTCTTACTGCATGTTACAGTCATATAATGTTATAGTAATTAAATATATAGAAATAGAGAATATTATAGGAAATATATAGAAATAAGTTAGGATATAATATCAAAAGCCATTAAGGCAAGTGAATAAGGCTATATACCCCCTGGGTAAGAGGTAATCTAGTGTGTAGAGCAGGGGTCCCCAAACTACGGCCCATAGGCTGCATGCGGCCCCCTGAGGCCATCTATCCGGCCCCCGCCGCACTTCCGGAAGGGGTACCTCTTTCACTGGTAGTCAGGGAGAGGAGCACATTGACCATCTCATTAGCCAAAAGCAGGCCCATAGTTCCCATTGAAATACTGGTCAGTTTATTGATTTAAATTTACTTGTTCTTTATTTTAAATATTGTATTTGTTCCCGTTTTGTTTTTTTACTTTAAAATAAGATATGTTCAGTGTGCATAGGGATTTGTTCATAGTTTTTTTTATAGTCCGGCCCTCCAACGGTCTGAGGGACAGTGAACTGGCCCCTTGTGTAAAAAGTTTGGAGACCCCTGGTGTAGAGATATGATAGGCAAGACCATGCCCTCTGCGCAGGGCCCAGTTAGTGAGTGTGTGTGAAATTATATATAGATAAGAAGAGCTCTCTGTGAGGAGCCTGCCCAAAGTGGTTTTGTGATAATCCCATAGATTAACACCTATTAGAAGGCCTAGGCCAGAAAGGATACTTAAGTCGAGGGAGCCCCAGCTGCAGTCAGTCATCCAGACTCCAACATTGAATGTGGACTGTGTCCACACCGCTCTAACCAAAGACAGCCGAGAGGAACACGCCCGCCGGCAGGGCCGCGGTAAGCTGTACCCAGGCATGCCATAGGATCAGTGAGTAATAAACTGCCTGTGTGATTCTTGCAACTAACTTGTGTGTCAGTCAGGTCTTTCCTCTGGTGGCCATTGGTCTCAGTACCAATAAATAGAATCCTCATAGCTGCCTCAAGAGTAGTCTCGAAGAGGCCTCCAGCCCTGCTGTTAAGCAGGAATGTCCCAGGGCTCAGGGAAGTCGAATCGGGGATGCCTGATTGACGTAGAGTTTGGGCTTTACTGGGACAGTGCATGTTGGTCAAATAAGTTTGTAAATAATGATATATATGTTTGCTGGCTTATAGTTTGCATTGGATGTGGGGGATCAGGCTGTAAGCAGGAAGGATTCTTATAGCCTAAGGCTTAGTTTTAAGACTAAGCCTTTCCCACCCTTTTGGATGTAGGGTGGTACACTCTCATGAGGAATCTCATTATACCTCAGATAAGTGACTTTGTATCAGAGATTTCTTTGTTTGTATATTGGATTAAAGGTTTTGATTTCTATACTATAAAGTGGGGCAGACCGGGAGTTGCTCTCTCTTGGTTCCTGAGATTAGCATTAGAGGAGAAAGCAGAGAAAGGAGAGCAGAGAAAGGCCACATGGAGGAAAGGAGAGGCAGCCAAGATGGCAGAGTGCTGAAGGAGAAGCCAGTTTGTGTAGAGAGAAGGAGATGGGAAACAGAGGTAAATAAGGCTGGTGAGCTAGAAACCTTTGATTCTAGGAAACTTGGATAAGTCAGTAGCTTTGTGAGCACTGAATGAGTGGGTTTTGGAGCCCAGTGTGTGTGTTTACTTGCCCGCTGGGTGCAAGCTAGGATTAAAGCTGATGGCCCACCAGTTTTTGGCTCCGTTGTTTCATTACCTTCTGTCCAAATCCTATGCGAACCTGCATGGGCCAGGCAGCTGTGATGGTGGCCGTGGCTACTGGCTTTACAGTGCATAACAAATTATCACAAACTTAGCAGCTTTGTTATCTCACACTTTTGTGGATGAGAAGTCCCAATGAGCTGGCTTCTGTGCTCAGGGTCTCACAAGATTGAAAGCAATGTATTGGTGGTACTGGCTTCTTATCTGGAGGTCAGCAGGAAGCCTTCACTTCCAAGCTCATTTGGCTTGTTGGCAGTCTTCAGCTCCTTGCTGGTGAAGGACTGAGGTCCCTATTTCCTCGCTGGCTTTTGGCAGGGTCTGAGAGGCCACTCTCAGCTCCTTGCTGGTGAAGGACTGAGGTCCCTATTTCCTCGCTGGCTTTTGGCAGGGTCTGAGAGGCCACTCTCAGCTCCTTGCTGGTGAAGGACTGAGGTCCCTATTTCCTTGCTGGCTTTTGGCAGGGTCTGAGAGGCCACTCTCAGCTCCTTGCTGGTGAAGGACTGAGGTCCCTATTTCCTTGCTGGCTTTTGGCAGGGTCTGAGAGACCACTCTCAGCTCCTTGCTGTGTGGTTTGTCCATGTCAGCCTCAGAGAGCCTCCTTACATCCAGTCCTTTCCACAAGCTCTCTGACTTCCTTTCCTGCTACCCGTGGGGACCAAACTCTTCTTTTAAAGGGCTCATGTGGTTAGGTCAGGCTAACCCAGATAATCTTATATTAACTCAAAGTTAACTAGCAGTAACCTTCATGATGCCTATAGAATCTCTGTTGCCTTGTAACCTAACATTGTCAGGGCATAAGATCCAATCACACCCACAGTCCTAGCATGAGGATTGAAAACCTTGAGGGACCACTTTAGGATTCTGCCTACCACAGAATCTTTCTTTTTAAAAATCTCCTTCAATTAATTAGTTTGAGGAATGGGGCTTGCAGGTGGTGGGGATAGGGGGTATCTGTTGCCTCCAACCAAAGAGCAGTGGCCACAGAGGCCTCGCCCTGGGGAACAGGGGTGGGGGGCTGCAGTTACAAACTTTGCCTTTGTGACTTCTGTGAAATTGTGGTTCTTTATTTTTCCTCTGGAATAGAGTTCAGAATACTGAGATGCAAAAGATTAGACCATCTGCCGTACTTCAGATGCCAAAAATAATGAAAATAGCCCCCTGCCTCTAAACTCTCTGGTAGAAAACTTTCTTTTTTTAATGCTTTTCCTTACAGATCACTCTCCAAATGAGATCACTGGTGATCCTGAGCCTTTTCCCATGACTTAATTGATGAGGCAAGGACCGCCCAGCTGAATCTCACAGAATAGTTCTGGGGTAATTGGCTTACAGCCTCTGGGCTCTTGTTGAAATGAGTGATTTTGGTTAATCCACACCATGAAGCCGAAAAGCTATTATGTATGTATATTTTCACCCTGAGGTATTATCAAGAAATTCCATATAGAAGGGAATGAACTATGGTTTGGGACTAGAAAAACATATTTTTAAAGAAAAACTCAAGAAGAACTCTGTTTCCTACAGATGTAAATCAGAGCAAGTTTTAAAGCCTTCAGTGACTCACAGGTCACCGACCAAATCTGCTGACGGAGACAGGATGAAACAAAAACAGTTACACTCTCATGAGTTTTCCCCTTGCTGCTGTTAGCGCTTCCATTTGCCCGATGTAACACAATTTTCCAGGACGCTGTAGGAAATCAGAGATATGGAATTGCTATCCAGTTCACTGCCTCGCTTCAAATAATGTATAGTAGTAATTGGGTGTCAAAACGTAGCATGTGGTAAGTTGGGGGGAATTGAGATGGGAAGCTTACCATGTGGAAAATTGCCAGCAGGTGGAAAGATGGTGAGATTATAGATTCAGAGAGGACCAGAGTGGAAGGAGGCCTCACCCCTTAGAGCCTCGTCCAGCCCTTATTTGATGCATGAACCAGTTCGATAACGTGGGACAGGAGAGGTCATCCGTACTGCTTGATCCTCCTCTTTCGAGTGAGTGAGTAGAAACAAGAAAGCAGTAACCATGAACGAAGAGAAGGAGTCCTAGACTTTGGGTAGCGCCTGAGGCTGTTTCTGGAGGACTTGACACTTTGGAGTCTTATTGTCAATTGGAGATTGTGATAACTAGTTAGCAGGGTTGCTATAGAATTAAATAAGATCACGGGTAAAATTTGCAAATTACTCCGTAGTTGTAAGTTATTAGTGCTATTAATAGGAAAGCATTGAGACTCTGGCCTAGGATAGTGGATGGTCAGTGCATGAAGAAAAGGGACATGGAGCCAAAAGGCAGGTATAGAAATGCAGGGACAGACATTGTGTTTTCAAAGCTGCTTTAAGAATGGGAGGAAGGGCCAGCCTCAGACCTGAGACGAAAGCCCACACTGCTTGGGTGTGCACAGGTGTAACGGACACCCTCAGTCACACAGCCTGAGAGCAGAGCTCAGGAGCTCACCAGGTTCCCTGAGCAACGAGATGCCAAGCCTGAGTCTGAGGACCTGAAGAGACAGAGCCGGGCCTGAGGCTTCGTGAGGGTAGAAGGCAGAGGGCTGCCGCCACCCCCAAATGAAATGGAGGCAGTGTCTATAGGCTTTGGGAAGCTGTATCCAGGTGTTTTGTGATGCTTGTTGACTTAACTTCCTAAAAGCATCCATCACTGGCTGACCCTGCTTTCTCTTTTGGGTGACACTTTTGCCCCTGCAGATACAGTATTCAACGGTAGAAAGCTGAACTCAGCTTTTGGCAATAACAGGATTAAGTGTATTCATTCATTTCTGTATTCAACAAGCATTTCTTGATGCGTGTTCTTGCTCAGCCCTGAGCTATAGGTCCTCTAGAATTCTCCTGGGGATTCAGAGATACAGCTTAGTGGGTGTCAGACAGGAGCACACTGGTGCTGGGGTGGAAGCAGGTCCAGCATAATTTTCACTTTCCCTCCCCCATGCTCTCAGCCAGTAATGCTTTCACAGAGTCACTACTGCTTCTGATTCCTGTCCCTAAGAGTTTGCTTCTGGACTTGCTTTCTCTCCTCTACCTTCAAATTCTAGGTTGAGCCCTGCTTCCCTTCCAAAGTCTTAAGAGATCTCATGCGTGTGGGTCTCCACTTCCTTGTCTGTGCCCCAAGTTTACTATCGCATTATCTCTCTCCTGTTTGCTTTGTCCTTTTCAGCATGTGGCTGGTCCTCAACCTGGCTCAGTAGGTGCCTACTGAGTTGAACCTAGAGGTCCCCATTTCTGGGGCTGTGTGACAGCTTCAAGGAGGCAGGTGTAAACTGCCTGCTCCCTGGCTTCTCTTTGTTCATGGATTCCCCATGGAGTGGGCACATCAGTGTTGCCTTCAAGTGGTATATGGATTTGGCAGAAGTGAAATCTAGATCATTAATGAGAACATACAGTAGGGCATCAGGCAGTGCTGTGGATAAGAAGTGCCAATAGAAAGAGGAGGCGTTGCAAGGTACTCCAGATAACACCCTGAGCCAAAGTTCAAAAGCCAGAAAAAAATGAGACCCCATTAACAAAGGTGTGGAGGACCAGAATCAGGTAGCTCAGACAGTGATCACCTAGGCCCTAGGGCTTATGATGACTAAGTCATTTTTTTAATGTATAATGACACTCATCCCACTGTATCTTAAAGGCATTATATAGTCTCTGGCATTCTAGTTGTCCCTGAAGAAAGAAGCCACTGGCTGTTACCACATAGGTGAACCCCAAGGCATTCTGAGACTTTAGCCCTGGCCTGGGGCAGGAGAAAGCAGCTGAGATAGGGTAGAATCAGGGCAGGAAGTTCAAGATGTTATGAGCAGTTAGATTGTAGTACCTGGTGGTCTGTCAGGGTCTCGCTGTCCTGCAGTTAGTGGGTAGAGTTGAGAGATCCTGTCTTTCAAGGAAGGGGCCAGCGATGTTGTCAGGGAGGCTGTGGCCTAGGGGAGAGCTCTACTTCTAAAAGAAAGCTAGACTTTTAACCACTGGTGCACAGAGCCAACTTAGCGATGGGGTCTGGGAACACCACCTGTGCTTGCACGTGTTCTTGTTCAAGGAGGCAGCCTGAATGCTAGGTATCTATGGTCAAGGTCCCCACACACTCAAATTGTGTAACATGAATGCACTTTAATAAATGGTGTATTTAAAAAAAGTAAGCTAAGCATACTCCACCCTTGGGGGAGCTGTTACCACTTCTAGATCTGAATGATTATTGAATTCCAGACATGACAAAGTGCTGTGAGGAGGGCCATACAACTGCCAGAGCCTTTGGTCATGGTGAATCAGGAGATCCGTACCCCAAGCTCCTCTCTATCTCTAATCTTCTTGGGGGCACTTCCCACTGCCCTAACTTCAGCTGAAGGCAGGAGGCAAGTGTGTGCATTGGGGCAGGGAGCAGGGCGGAGAAGGCAGACATGGATATGGAGGGGTGAACACTGGGTTTTTGCAACAGAACTAATTCTGGACCCTTTCTTTTGGTGAGACTGACTCTACTGGTGTCCTTCTTGCCCTGGTGGGGTTGGGCTCAGGACTCTAGTAAGGTGAGCCTCAAACTAAAAAAATCTCTGTTCCTTAGAGCTGACAGGAGCTGGGAAAAGCAGGGCCTGGAACTGTACCTTTAAAATAACAGCTTGCTCCACACATACGGAGGCCATATGTCCTCAATTTTCCAGGGCAGTCTCAATTTCAAATATTCTGTCCCATTTTGTCCATAAGAATACTGGCACTTATAAGATCACATGTTCCAATTTTTGATTCAGAAAATATGGTCACTGTATCCCTATACCACAACAAATGCCAGATGGTTTAAAGAGCTAATTTTTTTTAATGGTATACTTATCCCAATTGTTGAGAAAAGACAATTTTCTAACTATTGAAGCAATTGAAGAAATTATCAGTGACAACTTTGATGGGCTCAATTACATTTAAAATAACGCACCTTAAAAAAGAAAATCAACAAAACTAAAAGGTAAAAAGAAAGCAACAGATTAGAGAAATAGTTGCCATAAACATAACAACTAAGAACTTAACATCCAGACACTTTGGGGTAGTTTTATATAAATCTTAAAAAGCCCAATCAAGGTTTCATTGAACAGATGGTCAAAGGATATGAGCAGATAATTCATACAAGAAAAACATTCACTGTAAACAAATCCCAGGGAGGTAATTGAATATATTCAAGTTAAAACAACTATGAGTTACCATATCACACCTATTACGTTATCAAAAATAAATAAAAGTATAAAGTATAACATGGGCAAGGCTTTGTGAAAACAGATATATTCATACATTGCAGAAGACATTATAAATTCTTTTTGTGATAAAATCATCAGTGTGATGATATGTAAAGTAGATCACAAAAGCAATCTTTTTTTTTTTTCTGAAGTTGGAAACGGGGAGGCAGTCAGACAGACTCCCACATGCCCCCGACCAGGATCCACCTGGCATGCCCACCAGGGGGCAATGCTCTGCCCATCTGGGGCGTTGCTCTGTTGCAACCAGAGCCATTCTAGAGCCTGAGGTAGAGGCCATGGAGCCATCCTCAGCGCCCAGGCCAACTTTGCTCCAATGGAGCCTTGGCTGCGGGAGGGGAAGAGAGAGACAGAGAAGAAGGAGAGGGGGAGGGGTGGAGAAGCAGATGGGCACCTCTCCTGTGTGCCCTGGCTGGGAACCAAACCCGGGACTCCTGCACACTAGACCGACACTCTACAACTGAGCAAACCAGCCAGGGCCACAAAAGCAATCTTTTACTTTGACCCAACAATTCCACTTTTAGAAATATTTCCCAAGGAAATAACATTAGGAAGAAAAAATATATATAAATATAGTTTTATCTATACTGAAACAACCCAAACAACCAACAACTGTGTGGTAACTTAAATATATTACAATAATCTAGAATAAATAAGTATTATCATTCAAATATCAAATATGTTTACTTTGTATGAGGGGAGATATATTTTAAAATGTTAAGTGACAAAACCACAATGAAACTCTATGGCAGTAATGATTGTGGTCATATGAAAACTAGTTTTGTCCGATTGTAAGAATCAGATAAGAGTTTAAATTGTACAGTTCATCAGTTTCCTATGGTAAAACAGTATTCTGTGGATTCTGGCTCAGTGTTTCATTACTGTTGATTTCTGACATTGTAAATGTAGCCACGGTTTTTATAAAAATGAGAAAAGTAAGAACATGGCTCTGTCTCCTATAGGTCTGCAGACTGTCTCAGGGATGAACGCTGATTGCTTTAAAGAGACTTCTAAACGTAATTAAATATCAAAATAACCTGGAGATGTTCTCTGAACATATGTACCCTGATTTATGAATGTCACCCCATTAAAATTAATAAAATAAATAAATAAAAAATAAAAATAGGGAAGGAAAAAAAACTACCTTCTATAAAGTAGTTGCTTCCTGTACAGCATTGTATTCACTGGCTGGGGAACTTTCTCTCCTCTGTCTCTTTTCTCTCTCCTAGGTGTGACCCGTGAATGCTCAGCCACCTGGTTCTTCAATGTGTTACTCAAAGTTTCAAATATAGCAGTTCATACTCAACTGTGAAATCGCTTCATTACCATCTACAAAAGGGTCACCTAGTTACACCCTGCCCACAACTGCAAGGCAAAGTCAATACAATCTCTAGTGCATATTTTTCTGGTATTTTTAAAGCCCTAAATGTTAAAAATAAAAGGGGGGAAAGGGAGAGAGTTCGTTGTGCAAATATGAAACTTGCAAATACCTTACCCCCATCAACCCTATAAACATGCAGCCATTGAGGGCTGGTGTGTAGCCATCTCTTGGGTCTCTGGCACACCTCAGGTAAACCCTGAGCCTTGCAGTGGCCCTGTCTGTTTGTGTGCACTGACTTCGTGTGGGAAATCCAAGTCCCACCAGTATCTTGCTCCCTGGGGCAGCGGCTCCCATAAAGGTATATAATAAGCACTTGTACACAGACCTTAAGAGTTTGTGGAATTCCACATTTCATTTTCAGTGTGACTTATTATTATTATTATTATTACTACTTTTTAATATATTGATTTTAGTGAGAGGAAAGGAGAGAGAGAGAGAGACAGGAACATCGATTCTGTTTCTGCTAGTGCCCTGACTGGGGATCAAATCTGCAACCTCTGCACTTCAGGATGATGCTTCAACCAGCTGAGCTATCCGGCCAGGGCTTCTGTGTGTCTTTGAGCAAAGCACTTGACACCTGAATTTTTCTTTTTTTAATTTTTTTTTTTTTAATTTTAGTGAAGGAGAGAGAGAGTGAAAGACAGGGACAGACAGGAAGGGAGAGAGATGAGAAGCATCAATTCTTCGTTGCAGCACCTTAGTTGTTCATTAATTGCTTCTCATATGTGACTTGACCAGGGGGCTCTAGCTGAGACATTGACCCCTTGCTCAAGCCAGCGACCTTGGGTTTCAAGCCAGTGACCTTTGGGCTCAAGCCAGTGACCATGGGGTCATGTCTATGATCTGATGCTCAAGCCGGCAACCTCAGGGTTTTGAACCTGGCTCCTCAGAGTCTCAGGACAGCGCTCTATCTACTATACCACCACCTAGTTAGGCAACACCTGAATTTTTCATAGAAGACAAAACCTGGGGGAGGAGCCTGAGGACAGTTTGTGTGAGTGCTCTGACTTCAGTCACTAGCTCTGGAAGTAAATACCATGCATATTATTAAGATTTATAAAAAGAAAACCAGGATCGAAACCCTGTAGGGTTCCAGCTACCCATCACAAAGCTCACTCCCAGTGTGGGGAATGAACACAAGTTGTTTGTTTTTTAGTCTGGATTTATTTTTTCTTAAAAATTACACATTTATTATCTTACAGTTCTGTAGGTTAGAAGTCTGACATGGGACTCAGTGGGCTTAAATTAGTATATTAATAGGGCTGTGTGTCTTTCTGGAGGCTCTTGTGGAGAATCTACTCTTGCCTTTTCCATCCTTCTCTAGAGGTTGCCTGCATTTCTCTTGGCCTGGGGTCCCTCTCCCATCTTCTAAACCAGTGGTCCCCAACCTTTTTTGGGCCATGGACCGGTTTAATGTCAGAAAATATTTTCACGGACTGGCCTTTAGGGTGGGACAGATAAATGTATCACATGACCGAGACAAGCGTCAAGAGTGAGTCTTAAATGGATGTAACAGAGGGAATCTGGTCATTTTTTAAAAATAAAACATCAATCAGACTTAAATATAAATAAAATGGAAATAATGTAAGTTATGTATTCTTTCTCTGCAGATCGGTACCAAATGGCCCATGGACCGGTACCAGTCTGCAGCCCGGGGGTTGGCGATCACTGTTCTAAATCACCAGCACATCTCTCCCTGACTTTGACCCAGCCTTCTTCACTTTCAGTACCCTTGTGATTACATCGATCCCTACTGGGTAATCCAGGATACTCTTCCCCATTTTACAATCTTTGCCTTAATCATATTTGCAGAGCCCATCGTGCTATATATAAAATTACATATTCACAGGTCCTGGAAATTAAGACATAGATATCTTTTTTTTTTTTAATGAATTTAGTTAAACTCAATTTGTTCTTCTCAATCTTTTTACCTCTTTCACCCAATCCCTTTCCCATCAGGCAACCATTAATTTGTTCTCCATATCTATGAGTTTGTTTCTGTTTTATTTATTCATTTATTTTGTTTTTTAGATTCCATGTATAAGTGAAATTATATGGCATTTGAGTTTCTCTGTCTGACTTATTTCACTTAGCATAACACCCTATATGTCTATCCATGTCATTGCAAATGGTAAGATTTCATTTTTTAAGGCTGAGTAATATTTTGTTGTATATATGTACCACTTCTTCTTTATCCATTCGTCCATCAGTGGACACTTGATTGCTTCCGTAACTTGACTATTGTAAATAATGCTGCAATGAACATAATTTGAAGCTTTATGTTCAAATTAGTGTTTTGGATTCCTTCAAATACTATAAATACCCAGGAGTGAAATTGCGGGGTCATATGATAGTTCTATTTTTGATTATTTTCAGGAACTGCCGTACTGTTTTCCATAGTGGCTGCATCAATTTACAATCCCACCAACAGTGCGTGAGGGTTCCCTTTTCTCCACTTGTTGTTAGTTGAGTTATTAATGGTAGCCATTCTGGCAGGTGTGAGATGATATCTCATGGTGGTTTTAATTTGCATTTCCCTGATGATTAATGATGTTGAGTATCTTTTCATATTTCTATCAGTCATCTTTGGAGAACTGTCCTCTGCCCATATTTTAATTATATTATTTGCTTTATTGCTGTTAAATTGTTGGAGTTCCTTGTTTATTGTGGCTGTCAACCCTTTATCAGATCTATCATTGGCAAATATCTTCTCCCATTCAGTAGGTTGTCTTTATGTTTTGTTTATTCTTTCCTTTGCTGTAAAGATACTTTTTAGTTTGATGTGATCCCCATTTGTTTATTTTTTGTTTCCCTTGCCCGAGGAGACATATCCAAAAAAATATTACTGAGAGTGATGTCAAAGAGTTTATTGGCTGTGTTTTCTTCTATGAGTTTTATGTCTGTCAATATTTGCTTTATATATTTGGGTGCTTCCTCAATATTTGCTTTATATTTAGATGCTCCTATGGTGGGTGTATAAATGTTTACAAGAGTTATATCCTCTTGTTGGATTGATCCCTTTATTATTATGAAATGCCCTTCTTTGTATCTTGTTATAGCCTTTGTTTTAAAGTCCATTTGGTCTGATGTAAGTATTGCTACCCCAGCTTTTTCTTTTTAATTTCTATTTGCATAAAGTATCTTTTTCTATCCCTTTGCTCTCTGTCTGTGCACTTTTCAATCTGAAGTGAGTCTTCATAGACAGCATATGTATGGGGCTTGTTACTTATTCATTCAACCACCTTATTTCTTTTGATTGGACAATATAGTCCATTTACAGTTAAAGTAATTACTGATAGGTATGTAGTTATTGCCATTTTATTGTTTTCTGATTATTTTTGTAGTATTTCTCTGTTCCTTTATTATTCTCTTACTCTCTTGTGTGCTAGTAACTTTCTGTGGTGTTGGGCTTAAATTCCTTTTTCTTTATTTCTTATATATCTCTTACAGATCTTTGGTTTGTAGTTACCATGTACTTCATATATAACCAGGCTATATGATATAGCAGCTTATTTTAAGATGATAGTTACTTAAGTTTGAACACATTCTAAAATCACTATCATTTTACTCAACCCTTCATGTTTGTTTTTGTCATTACTTTTTACTTCTTTTGTGTGTTGTGTGTAACCCTTCACTTATTGTTGTAATTATACATGGGCTTTCAATTTTTGCCTTTTAGCCCTTGTGGAGACAGTCCTCAGGTTATGAACAAAATACGTTCTGTAAATTTGTTATTTTTGTGTGTGAGTGTAATAGAGACAGAGAGACAGAGTGACAAACAGGGACAGACAGATAAGAAGGGAGAGCGATGAAAAGAATTAATTCTTCATTGCAGCACCTTAGTTGTTCATTGATTGCTTTCTCATATGTGCCTTGACTGAGGGCTACAGCAGAGCGAGTGACCTCTTGCTCTAGCCAGCGACCTTGGGCTCAAGCCAGCGACCATGGGGTCACATCTAGGATCTCATGCTCAAGCCAGCGACCCCGCACTCAAGCTGGTGAGCCCTCACTCAAGCTGATGACTTTGGGGATTCGAACCTGATAACTCTGCATCCAAATCCAATGCTCTATCCACTGTGCTACTGCCTGGTCAGGCTAGTTTTGTTCTTAAGTTGAATTTGTATATAAGCTGGAACAGGTACATTTATCTATTAAATGCAACTTAGACAAATGTTTGTCTTAACATATTTATTTTTACCTTTCTGTGCATATAAATACTTAAACATTTTCAAACATATAGAACTTATCCTGTTCATAACTGGTCACTGCCTGTACTAGCTTTGTAGGTGGTCAATCCACTGCTTTTATTATGTGTTTGCCTTTGTCAGTGAGTTTTGTTTTTGCTATATTTTCTTATTCATATATTTTTCTTTTTATTCTTAAAGAAGTCCCTTTAACATTTCTTGTAGTACTGATTTGGTGGTAATAAACTCCTTAGGCTTTGTCTTGTGTGAGCAGCTCTTTATCTCTCCCTTCGATTCTAAATGGTAGCCATGCTAGGTAGAGTAATCTTGGTTGTAGGTCCTTGCTTTTCATCATCACTTTGAATATTTCATGTAGATCCCTTCTGGCCTCAAAATCTCTGCTGGGAAATCAGCTGACAGTCTTTTCCTTTTTTTTTGGATAGAGACAGAGAGAGTCAGGGAGAGGGACAGATAGGGACAAACAGACAGGAAGGGAGAGAGATGAAAAGCATTAATTCTTTGTTGAGGCACCTTAGTTGTTCTTTGATTGCTTTCTCATATGTGCCTTGACTGGGGTGGGGGTGGGGGGGGCGGCTACAGCAGACTGAGTGATCTCTTGCTCGAGCCAGCGACCTTGAGGTCAAGCTGATGAGCTTTGCTCAAACCAGATGAGCCTGCGCTCAAGCTGGTGACCTTGGGATCTCGAACCCAGGTCCTCGGCATCTCAGTCTGATGCTCTATCCACTGCGCCACTGCCTGGTCAGGCACCAGCTGACAGTCTTATGGAAACTCCCTATATGTGATTAACTGCTTTATTTTGCTACTTTTAAGATTCTCTGTTCGTAACCTTTGGCGTTTTAGTCATGGCGTGTCTTGGTGTGGGCCTCTTTAGGTTCATCTTGTTTGGGACTCTGCACTGCCTGGACTTGTATGTCTATTTCCTTCACCAGGTTAGGGAAGTTTTCCTTCTTTATTTCTTCAAATAGGTTTTCAATTCCTTGCTCTCTTCTCCTTTTGGTGCCCTTATGATACAAAGATTGGTATGCTTGTTGTTGTCCCAGAGGTCCCTGAAACTATTCTTTTTTTCTTTTTCTAATTGAGAGGAGGGAGATAGACTGATTCCCACATGTGCCCTGACCAGGATCTACCTGGCAACCCCCATCTGGGGCAGATGCTCAAATCATCTGAGCTACCCTCAGCATCTAAGGCTGACACTCGAACCAGTCAAGCCACTGGCTGTGAGAGGGGAATAGAGAGAAAAGGGGGGAGAGGGAGGGAAAGAGAGCAGATGGTTGCTTCTCATGTGTGCCCTGACCAGGGAATGAACCTGGGACTTTTGAATGCTGTGTCGATGCTCTATCCATTGAGCTAACCGGCCAGGGCTAGTCCTCATTTTGTTAAAAAGATTTTATTTATTGATTTTAGAGAGAGAGAATGCAGAGATAGAAGCCAGAAGTATCAACTCATAGTAGTGCCTTGGCCAGGCAACCCCAGGGCTTTGAAGCCGCAACCTCAGCATTCCAGGTTGATACTTTATCCACTGCACTACCACAAATCCTCATTTTTTAATTCTTCTTTCTTTTTGCTGTTCTGATTGGGTGTTTTTTGCTCCCTGTCTTTCAGATCACTGATTTGGTCCTTAGCTTCATCTAATGTTTTCTTGATTCCCTGTAATTTATTCTTCATTTCAGTTACTGTATTTTTTATTTCTGACAGGTTCTTTTTTATGTTATCTAGCTCTTTGTTGAACTTCTTACTGAATTCTTATATTCTTCACCCCAGTTCATTAAGCATCCTTGTAACCAGTAATTATTTTGAACTGTGTGTCTGGTAAATTGATTGTCTCTATTTTGTTTAGTTCTTTTTCTGGAGTTTTGTTATGTTCTTTAATTTGGACATGCTTCTTTGTCTCCTCATTTCGGCTGCCTTCCTGTGTTTGTTTCTGTGTATTAGGTAGAGAGGATGTACTGTAGGGTCCAGTGGTGCAGTCTCCCTGGTCACCTGATTGGGGTGCTCTGTAGTGGATTGTGTGTGCCCTTCTGTTGTAGCTGAGCCTTGATTGTTTTTGGCACATCAGTTGGTGGGATTGTCCCTCAAGCTGACTGGCTGTGAATACTGTCCATAACTGGAGTGGACAGATTATTGTGCAGGTGTTGACCCTGTAGAGCAGAATTTTCCTTAATAGGATTTTGGTTGCTGCTGAGTCTGCCCTTTGGGCGTGTCATTTGTGGAGCTGGTTGGGTGGTCCTCTGGTGTTGTCTGAAGCTGTCCACAAGGTGTGTTGGTTCTGGGGCCTCTTGGGAGAAGCTCCAGTGCAGGCCCAGGTCAGCTGCTGCCTGTGTCTGACCCAGAGCCACCTATTAAAAACTACAAAATGATTTTCAGCTGTTAGCCACCTGTGCTGGGCTTAGAGGTACCTGGGGGAGGCTATGCTGTAAACCAAGGCCTTCTGCCACCAGTGCTGAGCTTGGGGTCACTTAGCAAAGGGTACAAAACACACTGAGGTCAGTTGCTGCTTTTAAGGGGTTTATGGACATTTGAGAGATTTAGGAAAGACTGCAGTATGAGCTGAGGCAGGCTGTGAACACAGGTTTTAAAGTTAGCAGGACTGTGGTTTGGTTCTCCACTTGATACCTTAATGGCTCTCTTCCTCTTACAGGAATGTTAAGGATGATATCTACCCCTTAGGGTGGTTGTGAGTTAAAATTATTGTGTAAATTACATGAATAAATGTGCAGTACAAAATAAACCTTTAGTAAGCAATAGTTCTCCTCCTCGTTCCTCACCTGACAGGGTATGGGAGTGCTCCATTTATCACGCATATACATTATAATTGAGTTATATGTGTGGGGCTGCCACCTGATTCACATGTAACACAATGCAGATAACCAAACTCAGTGTGATTTCGATTGGCCATATCGGAGCATGATCAGTTGACAACAACGAAAGGGGGAAGGCAAGGAGGGACAGGGACTTGGATACGACTCTTCCTCGGAGATAGGATTGCACTCAGACAGATGGTCCACATACCAACATTGAAGATGATGTAGTCTGGCTAGGATGAGGTACAACAATTTTCAACCACTATGCCAAAAAATCAACAATAGCAAAGAGGGGTCCAAGCTGAGATAGTAGGGTGTCCCAACGGGTAGACAGAGCAATAGGAACTCAGGGGATATTGCTCAGATGTGCAAAAAATCAAGTGGCAGCCTCAAGGCAGGCTGGTGTTTCAGTCCTGGATTCTGGGCAGGGTGCTTGGGCAGGGCTCTGGGATAGGGTGCCATCGCACCGGCCAAAACTACTCAGAGTCCAGACGAAATGCACTGAGAGATCGAGGAGAGGCAACAGTCCTGGTCAGCAGATCGAAGGACTGACGCCCCATCCCAGCCTTACTCAGATATTTATTACAAATAAATCAAGGAAGCAGAAAGAAGTTTTCAAGGGGGTGAAGTAAAGGACAAGGAATATGCTGGCTCCTAATTTCTGTTCTGAGAGCCTAAACATTTTCTGTTGCTGAATCTTATCCTGCTGTTTTGCTGTTTCCAGCACCCACTGTCTTCAGTATGAGTCAGAGAGGCCCCTGGATTCTCTCTCGCTCAGGGCTTTTGCCCCAGGGTGCCTCGCTGTCTCCAGTGGGTACCCTAACTCTGCATGTTTTCACAGCATGTTCCCACAGGGTGCCAAGTAGATTCTGAGATAGGGATTCATCAGCAAAGACCAAGGTTAAAGCTAAACAATAAGAATCCATGTGATGGACTGGGACTCTGTCAAATACTGGAATGAAGCATTACTGGGATCAAGTGATGATGCTATTGAGCCCAAGACAGCCTCAGGTCAAGTTGGATCCTGGAACCTGAGGCAGGACTGCATTACAAATTGGAGTCAGATGATCCCAATCATGGGGATGGCATGGGTGGGATGCAGCATCAGGAGGCCAGGGTGGGCGAGACAGTGTCCCTCTCGAAAGCAGACTTCTTTGCTGCCTCTTGGTTAAAATTGGGACTCGCCTGACCAGGTGGTGGCGCAGTGGATAGAGCATCGGACTGGGATGTGGAAGACCCGGGTTCGAAACCCCGAGGTCGCCAGCTTGAGCACGGGCTCATCTGGTTTGAGCAAAAAGCTCACCAGCTTGGACCCAAGGTCCCTGACTCGAGCAAGGGGTTACTCAGTCTGCTGAAGGCCCGCGGTCAAGGCACATATGAGAAAGCAATCAATGAACAACTAAGGTGTTGCAACAAAAGACTGATGATTGATGCTTCTCATCTCTCCGTTCCTGTCTGTTTGTCCCTGTCTATCCTTCTCTCTGACTCTCTCTCTCTCTCTCTCTCTCTCTCTGTAAAAAAATAAATAAATAAAAAATAAAATAAAATAAAACTGGGCCTCATCTCCACAGATGTCAGTGGACATTGCTCCAAAGCCCCTCAGGAGTAACCCAGAAGCTTCCTGTTCCTGCTCTCTTCTCTTTTCTCTCCCCATCTTATCTAAATCAATGTGGGCTGACATTCAGCCAAAAAGCTCTATCAGAATTTTGTTGAGAGGTGGGAACTATATGTAATGGAAAATTATATGCAATATATTATTATAATTGCTTTAATTTGGGTTTAGTTGTGATGTTTAACTTGTTTTCAAATGTCAAATCTCAAAATAATATTTATGTTTAGCAAAAGGGACACAGATTCAAAATCTTCATAAAGTACCATGTATGGCCTCTCTCCTGAGCAGCCTTCCCCAGCTTTCTGCTGAAGGACTCCCCTCACTGGCTTACTGTTGCTCCTTTCTTCCCCTCATGACCTCAGAATGTAGCTCTGCATTGCCTCTCTTCCAGTCAGTACATTATAATTCCCAGCTAAACCAAAGCTCTCAATGAAGGCACTTTTGCCCCCCAGAGAACATTACGCAATGTGTAGAGATGTTTTGTGTTATCATAACTGAGAGGCGGATGCTCTTGACATTCGTGAGTAGAGGCCAGGGATACTACTAAACGCCCTATGATGCGCAGGACTGCTCCCTACAACAAAGACTTACCCAGTCCAAAGCATCAATAGTGCCTCTGTTGAGAAATCCTGGGCTAGGTTGTAAGCATATTGTGAGCTGACGTGATGTCTTAAGATTCTGGCAAAATAATAATCACTACTAGCGACTAGCATTTACCAAACTCTTATTGTGTGCCAGGCAGTGTTCCAAACATATTAACTAATTCATTTAATCTTTTTCTTTAGGAATGATTGTCATCCCATTTTACAGGATGGGAAACCTGAAACATGAGAAAGTTAAGTAAAATTGCGCAAGGTCACACAGATAGTAATTGATATCCTTAAGTAGTAAGGATAGTAATCGTCATAGCAGTTGAATTTTTATTGATTTATATTAATCGAAAAGCTTTGTACATGTTGATTCATCTTTGCCACAACCTCATGGAATAAATATTCTTTACCTATATTAGATCTGTAGATGACTCAATAGAGCTTGTCTTGTATCTATTAATTCGTATATTTATAAAAACTAGTGTCTGTCTCCTCCATGGATTATACCCCTAAAGGTGCAAGAATTTTGCTGCTCTTTTGTTCCACATAGTGACCCCACTATTCAGCTCAAGGTCTGACAATGGTGTACACTCTGAAAGTGATTAAGGAACAAGGGAATGAAGTGACAGGGTGTCAGATGCCTGTGGATGGACCTGTAGCGGCCGTGGCTTAGCACTAGTGCCATGTTTTCCTGCCCTGCTGCTTTCTTGTGGTTCCTTCCTTCCACTGGACCTTGAAGCTGTCCCATTAAAGGATCTGGTCCTTATCAGCATAGAGAATTCAAAAAGTGATGCGGATGGATTGGGAGCATCCGCTGCCCGGCTTCTCCTGGGCTTTGTCAAAACAAGCAGGGCATGATTGTTTACAGCGGCTAAGAAATCGTGACTCGTTAAGCCCCTGATTTTCAGGCACCTTGAAAGTCTTTACCACCTGCTCTCAGAGGAGGGATGGGTTGGTTTTGTTGGGGTTGGATGCTCATGTTCCTACCTAATGTAATTTGATGACACACGAGGCTAGGTAGAGATTTTTTTTTCCTTCTGATATCTGGATATTTTCAGGACTTAGATAATTGTATCCTATTTACATCAAACATGCAGGTAACTCTAGACTTTTATATCTGTATTATTTCTGGGGAGGTTTAATATGATTATGAATGACAGTAATTGACATTACAAGCTTTAATTAAATTTCCTTTGCTGTGAATCAAAACCTTTTAGTCCAGTCCTGCAGTGCTATTTCTAGAATTCTCGTTTACATACCCTGATGGGTTAGGCAGCAGGTAAGATATACATTCACTTTTACAAATTCTGCATCCCATAGATTAAATGAGATAATGTGTGCAAGATCATCTTAATCCCATCCACATAATAATTATTCATCAAAAAATGTTAGCTGTATTTGCATATTTTGTGCCTTTTAGGTAGTGGCTATTTGAAGAACATGATGCTTTTTAGATGATAAGTATAAAGCTGATAATTATGAAAAGGACCATTTTCAAATGATCATGGGTAGTATAATAATTACATTCCAGCTTTCTCCTTCTGGAGTTTTTAAGTAGTCTCTTGGGCCTTAGAGAAGTACCTTTTTCCAAAAGGGAAAAGTACTCCAGATAGCCTCCTGCTAACACCTCCCCCCCCCCCATCCCAATAATAACAATAAAAACCTCATCTGTCATCTGGGGCTGCCAGCCTGCTAGAGGGGACTGAAAAGGAGGGTTTGGGTCAGTTCTTTGAGTCTAAGCCCCTTCCCTTTGTTTGGGTGCATAGAGCACCTCACCTGGGAGACGCACCTGTAGCCATTTCCAGGTGTCCGGTGTTCCTGGGCTCTTGAGCAGCCTTGAGCACCGCTGCAGCTCTGTCTCCCAGCATGACCCACGCTTCGGTCTTTGGGATCAGAGGGAGTAGGAAGTACGAACCCCCTGCTTGGTTGGCCATGGGGCCTCCTTACAGCCCAGAGACTTTTCCTAGGACTGACTCTCAGCCAGGCTATCTTTGTCCCCATCCCTGAGGCAGAGTAATTTTGGCACAGGGTCCTGGAGGACTGACCACAGTGGTGGGCATCCCTGCCAAGTTCTCCAAGATGTGGCACCTTGGGAACCAGTTCTAGTTCTCCATAAGGGTACTCCACCAGAGAGCGCAGATAAACTGGTCCCAGTGTCTGAGGAGTGTAGTCAACCCAGCACTGGTGCTGTTACCTCCCTGCTTTATCTGCAGGTGAAACAGGTGCATAGTACCAGGGCCCGCCTCCCCCTGGAAGGACTTTGCATTAAACTACCTCACCAACAAACCCAAAAGTCCAGTGACAAATATTTTAGTATCAGAAAAAATTTCTTGTTCTTAACACATGCTTAATATTCTAAGTTCCTACCTATAATGGACATGTAGACGCCCTCATGTCTTCATTATCTAACGAGTTCAGGTTCTCTCTCCTAAATGGACAGGTCCGTCCCCCCACAACCACGGAGAAAAGGCTGGAGGGCATGGCGTGGCTACTCTGTGTCCAGAGCTGCCTGGGGTCACACAGCCGATGACCTTGAGTGTGTGGGTAGACTAAGAAATTTCAGATCCCCCCAGATGATACTTCTCAGCAGCCCCCGGCTGTTGACCCCTTGACAGTGTCTAGCCCAGCCTCCACCCCGGCCCAGCTCTGACCTGTAACTTGAGGTGCATACCAGACTGAGCAGCAACACGCAGGCACTCCAGATTTCCAGTTGCCAAGAGGCGAGAGGCAGACTCCTGCTTGCTTTGCAGCAGGTCTATGAGTCTCATGTGGCATCATATTAAATTATATAGGCAGCCACTTGTTCTCAACCGATGCACTGAACTGACAGTTGTATCAGGCAGGCAGCATTCTCCTCAGCAAACAGTTGAGAGATTCTCTAGCTGGGCAGATCTCCAGACCTCTGAAAATTAGCCGGAGAGCAGAGGGGTGTGGGCCACCCCATGGAGAGGTCAGCTCTGGGCACAAGGTACCATGACCGTGGCTGAAATCCTAGACCATGGGCTGCGGGGCACTTTGCCCTAAAGGTAGGTCAGAGCCTGGACAAAGTGGGGGTGATTCTCTGTTGGGGGTGCCCTGTGCAGCTCCTGGCTGGCTCATCTCTGGTGTTTGGGCTTCTGAGATGGTAGGTGCCCCCCCCCCCCCCCCGCTTGCTTCTGAAGATTTGTTTGTTTTTTTAAAAACAACCTGACCTGCATTAGCCTAGCCTCTGTTGTTAGAGATAGCTGTGGGGGAGGGGGGCAGGGGGAGAAAGAGAGTGAGAGAGAGAGAGAAAGAGAGAGAGAGAGTAAGATGTTTAGGAAGAAAATAAGGATGAACAAAGAAATCAAGGGATGAAGGATTTATGAAAGAAAACCTCTACGTAATTTTACTGCTTGCTGTCCTCTGCTCCTACATGATGGTGAGTCTAAGCATGTATTCTGGAAGTGTAGAAAGAAGCTTTTGGCCTCTGTGGGCTATTAGCCTGCTAAATGCTTTTCCTAACACATAACAGCCAGCTCTACTCCATGCTGGAGCCCAGAGGGTGTTGTAATTCTCATCAGTGACAGCAATATGAACAGGACAAATATCTCACTTTAAGAGCTCATAGTCAGTAATGCCTAAATGGGCCTTTCCAATCCCTCCAATATTTCAGAACAAATAGATTGAGACAGAATCTGAAATGGGTTTGATTGATGCCCATGCAAGTTCTTGGCAAGAGTTTCCACTCAGTTTTCACACAGGTTAAACATGGTTTGAAAAGTCACGTTTGGATTTATGGCTAGGCTGCAAAGCCTCTCTTGGATTTTGACAGGTTAAGGGTCACATCAGTTTGGGCTTCTTCATCCAGGTTCTGAAAAGACCACAGTTATTAAAGGAGTAGAAAGGATGGCCACGAGCAACTTTCAGCCTCATAAGAGCCTGAGGGATGGCCATGATGAGTTTTGTCGGTTCCCCTGAAGATGCGCAGAAGAGACCTGGCCCCTCCCTGGGGTCTGCAGTGCTTTCATCATAGATTAAACAGCCCACTCCTGGTGGATGAATGAATAAACCCTAAATTCATTCATTTGAACCCTCTGGGAAGGCATTTGTATTGAAGGTCCCAGCCAGAGAGAATAGCAATTCTGGGGGGAAATCAGGAAACTTTGAGGGATCCAGGGGTTTTGACCCCTGGAAGGCTCCTAAGCAGACCTGGTGTTCCCCCTTTGACTGGTAGGGGTGTTGGGTGGAGCCCAGGCAGAGGGAAGGAGGGGGCTGAGAGGTTCCTGGCAGCTGCTGATAAGCATTTCATTGTTGTTTCATTTGCATCTCTGTGGGGACCAATGGAGAGCAATATTTCCCCCAATATTTACTAGTTACTTACATATCTTTTTCTTTATAGAAATTGCCACTTAATGTATTTTATTAACTTGCCTTTGGGGCTTTGATAGACTGTTGTTATGGATTTTTATAATGAAGTCATTATGTATTAAGAATATTTATCTATGCTTGCCATATCAATTGCTTTATTTTTATCAGATCAACCTCATTCTTAGTTTCATGACCTGATCTGTCTCCTTATTTTACAAAACAGGGTTGTGGTTCCCTTCTGCTCCCCACATCCAGACTTAGTTCTGAAGTACCCTGAAAGGAAGCAGCAAGAACTTCTTACAATAGAAAATGTCTAACATGCACAAAAGTAGAAAAATAGTGTAGCACACCCTCAAAGAAACCATCACCCACTTCATCAGTGATTTATCCATGGTCAGTCTTATTTTATTTAAATGTCCCATCTGACCCTCAGCCCCTGCCAGAAAATTTTTCTGCAGTGAATTCCAGACATATTATTTCAGTATACATATATATTAGTTATAGCTCTTAAAGATAAGGATTCTTTTTAAAAACATAATTGTATGACATGTAGACACAATTCAACAATTCCTTAACATCTGCAGCTATTCAGCCTCATAATTTTGATGGCACCATTTGTTATTTTTATAGTCTGTTGGAATCAAGATCAAACTGAGGCCTGGGCATTGAAATTGGTCGACATTCTCTCAGATCTCTTCTATTTTTTGAGATATATTTCTTGAAGAAGCCTAAAGAGTTTCCCACAGTCTAGATTTTGCTAGTTGTACATTGACGGTGTTAGTTAACATGATGTCCCTCTGACCCCTGCACAGTGAGTAGGTAGAGCCAGGAGTGATGGTGATGTTCCCCTTTAGGAGTTAAGGGGAGGCATTGCGTCTGGTTGTTTCTCATCTGTGAGGAGACATTGGTGATGGTTGTCTAGATACAGTAATTTATTAGGGGGTTCCAAATGGTTACATTCTAACTCATTTATTCCATTGTTATTTATTAGCTCAAATGCTTTATAAAGATAAACTTACCTCATTAAGTATTTGGTCAGCCACCCTTATGTTTGATTTAGAAAGGTAGGATAAATATTAGATTATTTCCCCTTTATTTACCGTTTTTCAAAAGAAGTGGTTTTCTTAGCATCCGCTAATGACTAGAGAGGTGTTGTTTTGTTTTTCTAGTATCATTATTAACTCATGGATTTAAATATAAACTATGTGTTTCAAGCCATTGTGGGTATTATCCTCACTGGTGCTCAAGTTTTTCCGTCTTGGGTCAATGGAAGCCTTTTTGATAAAACCCTACTTAGTAGAAAGTCATAACTTACTGGTTTCTGGCAATAAGATGTTATAGGCTTGCCTGACCAGTGGTGGCGCAGTGGATAAAGCATCGACCTGGAAATGCTGAGGTCGCTGGTTCGAAACCCTGGGCTTGCCTGGTCAAGGCACATATGGGAGTTGATGCTTCCTGCTCCTCCCCCCTCCTCTCTCTCTGTCTCTCTCTCCCTATCTGTCTCTCTTTCTCCCTCTCTCTCTCCTCTCTAAAAATGAATAAAAAAAAAAATTAAAAAAAAAAAAAACAGCAGTTAAAAAAAATTAAAAAAAAAAAGATGTTATAGGCTCATCTAGTGTATTTTCTACCTCGGATCTGGAATCAGCCATTTCTCCAAGAAGCCCCAATACCTTTTAGTGGAAAATGTCATTATTATTTAGAGTCCACAATCCAGGTGCTATGAGTATTGAACGTCACTTTTTTTCCATCTCTGAAAATATATCTGAACCACAGTCATTACCATCAACAGCACCACCTCCCTTCACCCCCACTACCATTTCCATACAGGACCCACCTTCTCCAGTGTCCACCTTCCAATCTCCATAATAGCCATAACGTGGTCCTTCTCCAACCTGCCTGGGTTCTTTCAAGCATGCCACTTGCTCCAAAATGTCTTGCTTTGTAAAGATTTCATGCACCTTTTTCTTTTCTCTCATTCACTATCCTGTCTCTTCTCATCTGTTTGAAACACAAGATAAGAGGATAGATCATAATTTCTTAAAGTCTCCTCCAACTTTGTTTTTGAGCTCTCTTGGCTTGCCAAAGGCATTCTTGTTTCATTAGATCATCTCTGAGCAGTCCCTCCCCCTCCTTCTCCTGGTGCTGATAAGCATGACTCAAGCACACATTGGTAGATGTGGGGAAGGGTAGACTGACAGATACTTAGGCATGTCCTACTAGGCTGGGCATTTGTGTGTGTATTATGTTCTCATTGCTTCATTACAAACATGTGAGCTAAGTATTATGATTCCCATTCTAGAGGAGAAGAAAAGTTAAGTAAGAGGCAGGGCTGAGATTAATCCAAAATCTTCCTTGGATTGGCCAGAGCCCAGGCTAGCTCAGACAGCCTTATTCTGGTATATGTCCCATCCCAGGAAGACATCACTATGGAACCTTTCCCCTACCATCCTGTAAACTTGCAGAACTCTGATTTTCTTATCCTTCAGTGGCTCTCCATTGCTTTCAGTATTAAATCCACACTTTGTATGTTTTGGCTCTTGGCTTAACTCTCTGACGTCCCACAGACACATTACTCTAAAGCAATCTTCCCTAAAACATGCCTGTTCTCACATCTCTAGCTCTTTTATATGTCTTGCTTCCTCTTCACCTGGTGAACTACTACTCTCGTAAGAGGCAAATTATCTCCTTTGAGAAGCTCTCCCTGATTTCTACTTTCAGATGAGTTAAGTGATATTGCTTTGGCTTCCATGGGCTACTATACTGTACACAGGTGCTGAGTCTCATTCATCCCTTTGACTCTAGGACCCAGGACAATGTTTGGCCCAATTAAGTTGCTTAGCAATGCCTCTGAATGCATATTTAAGCAAATGAGTTGAGTGTGTGCATGGTACCAGCTGCTCTACACCCACTCAGATGGGTAAAATGTTTTCTTTGAAATAGTGTGAACAGTTTCTGGTGGCCTCTGTCACTCTCTGCCTCTGTTGTGCCTGTTTATTTTTGTCCATAAGTTAAATTACACTCTTAGCCTGGAAAACGCAGCTAGAATGAAGCCCCAAGGCATTGCTTTGCACATAGTCAAGACTCAGTAATTATCCATGGAATGGAATCAAATGGAAGGTTGTGCAAAAGGAAGCTACAGTGGAAGTGTCAGGCTTGCAATCAGCAGGATGCCAGACAGTTAAAGCATCTCTGATTTACTACAATTTCTTTTAATAGGTTCTCTATACAGATTTGCTGTCAACAGGGATTGTTGTTTTAGGAAAGAAAAAAAAAGAAAACAGGGAGCTGCAATGGCTCTTGCAAGACACAACCGGCACATTTTGCCACTTCTAGTGTGACAGTTTACAGATTTCCATTTTGGGACAGGACTTAATCATTAATCCTGAGGAGGTCTAGATTATAAGCAAAAATGCTTCCAACTAAATGTGTCTAACCCCCACGACCAGAACCAACTCACATTTGTTCTCTGCTCTTTGTTGCCTCTGGTTCCTTATTCTTCTCTTCTTAAAGCCCAGACCTGCCCAAGTTTAGTGCTGACTCTGATCTAAAGGGCAGAGCTGTTTATTTGGCTGTGGGACTCTGCTGGACGGGAGGCTTGCTCAGGGGCCAGCATTGTCACCTATTTGTTGATTCAGTAAATATGCATTAAGCACTTGTGTGGCAAGTGCTGGCTGGTGTGCAGAGGTGGGCAAGGCCTCAGTCCTCTTGGAACACTCAAAATAATGGAGGAGACAGGTGTTCTTCAGATATGCACACAGATGTAAATTTACAAATGGTGATAGTGAAATGGAGAGAGAAGAACAGAGATCTGTTCACAAAAGGGTCTGGCACCACCTTCTCCATGAAGCCCTCCCTGGTCCCTCCTGGCAGTGCAAGGCTAGTCTGGGCTCCCTTGTCACCCGGAGCCATGCTTCTGTTGGCCCTCAGCCCACTGGGACTCTGGGTGTACGTGACTGAGCTCCTAGGTCAAAGATTAGTTCTTTCCTAGAGAATAGTGTGTGGCATACAGCAGGTGCCCAATCAGTGTTTAAGGGCTGGAGGAAGAAAATGAGCACATTTAAAAAATATATATCTATATATAGATATAGATATATATATTGATTTTAGAGAGAGAGGAAGGGATAGAGCAAGATAGGAACATGGATCTGTTCCTGTAAGTGCCCTGACAGGGGATCGAACCGGGCAACATTTGCGCGTCAGGATGATGCTCTATCCAATTGAGCTATCTGGCCAGGTTGGGAATGAGCACATTTTACAAGTCTCCATTCAATCAGATGAAGGTATCATAGACTTCTTAAGACACTGTGATCACGCCTGACCAGGCAGTGGTGCAGTGAATAAAGCCTCGGACTGGGATGCAGAGGACCCAGGTTTGAGACCCAAGGTCGCCAGCTTGAGCGCGGGCTCATCTGGTTTGAGAAAGGCTCACCAGCTTGGACCCACGGTCACTGGCTCAAGCAAGGGGTTACTCGGTCTGCTGAAGGCCCGTGGTCAAGGCACATATGAGAAAGCAATCAATGAACAACTAAGGCAATGAAAAACTGATGATTGATACTTCTCAGCTCTCTCCGTTCCTGTCTGTCCCTATCTGTCTCTCTCTCTCTGAAACTGTAAAAAATAATAATAATAATAATTTAAAAAAAAAAGACACTGTGATCATGATGGTGTGATGAAGAACTAATTCCAAAACTTTAGTTCTGTCCCCCAAGAAGAAGACGTCTCTTCTCCTGAAGGGTTATAGATGATGAATAATGAACAGAAACCTTTGTCCCAGGGCCTGGCCTGTGGCACGAGCTCAGCACAGGTTACCTCCCTTCCCCTATCTTCAGAAGTGTCCTCAGGATGGTATTGTCCTCTCATGGAAGCAACTTGCTCGTCCACCATTACCTGAGGTCATCGTAGACTAGACCCGAGCAAGGTCAGGGGCAGGACTCACGTCCTGCTCATCTCTGAGCCTCTAGCATGAGCGAGTCGGAGTCAGGACTAAGGAAATGTCTATTTTGAGTAGCACTGACCTAGGGTCATAGCATGAAGAATAGGATTCTGCAGCCCATCCATTCTTGTTTGCTTCCATCTTGGTGAAGAGTATGTTTCCCTCCTAGATTTGTTGCTAAACATATACTTTCACTCCCACCTGGTCTCCTGAGATTTCTCTCCTAGGGGGAGCAGAGGCAGGGTCCTGGCTCCCCTGAATCCCTGGGTGAACACAGCACAGAGGCAGGGTCCCGGCTCCCCTGATTCCCTGGGTGAACACGGCACAGAGGCAGGGTCCCGGCTCCCCTGAATCCCTGGGTGAACACAGCACAGAGGCAGGGTCCCGGCTCCCCTGAATCCCTGGGTGAACACGGCACAGAGGCAGGGTCCCGGCTCCCCTGAATCCCTGGGTGAACACGGCACAGAGGCAGGGTCCCGGCTCCCCTGAATCCCTGGGTGAACACGGCACAGAGGCAGGGTCCCGGCTCCCCTGAATCCCTGGGTGAACACGGCACAGAGGCAGGGTCCCGGCTCCCCTGAATCCCTGGGTGAACACGGCACAGAGGCAGGGTCCTGGCTCCCCTGAGTCCCTGGGTGAACACGGCACAGAGGCAGGGTCCCGGCTCCCCTGAATCCCTGGGTGAACACATACTTTTTTACTGCATCGCCACCCCCCTCAGCCACCTCTCATTTCAGCCTGGCTGTGGTGAACAGTTTGGTGCGCACAGCAGACTCCCACCTTAATCTGGCACCTCCACAGTCTGTCCCAGGGCTCTAGCTCTTGCAGCCCTCTCAGCTGGCACCCGGAGCAGCTTCCACGTACAAAGAGGTACCACCCTTGGGGTAACCTCAATTAACGGGAACATCTCCTGGGAAAACTGTCGGCACACTTCTTCAGAGCGCACGTGGGGATTGAGGCTCAGTTGCCCACAGGTGATCAACTCAGTAACATGCACCCCTTTTATTGCCTTTTCCTATGTCTCTGTCACTCTGTGTCATTGCCCCCTCCTTTTAATTTAGTAAGAGGAGGGGAGGCAAAGACAGATTCCTGCATGCGCCCTAACATGTCCTCTAGGGGGCGATGCTCGGCTCATCTGGGGCCTTGCTCCCTACCCCTTTTCCCTGAGATTTCTTCCTGCTTTCCATTGGCTCCAAACTAATACACCAGCTCCAAACTAAGACAAGGGGAAAGGAGATAGCTAAATATTAGAGTTAGTAGATAGGTCTTACCTAGGGAACTTTTCACGGAAGTCACTGAAACTTTCGGGACTATAGCTTCCTCATCCATGAAGGAGACAAGGTCCCAGGGCCTGACTCACACAGGGCTGTGCATCTAGTTCCCCGGAGGCCCACATTCTCTATTCGCTGGTCTGGCAGCCTGAGCACCCACTCACCCTCATAGCTGGTGGATGACTCAACCTCCCAGACCCAGCCACCTCCCCCCACGACTGGAAACCACCTAAATGTCCCCACAGTTATGGATGGAACAGTGAAGTAGTATATGTATGTCCCTTCAAGAGAGATTGAGGAAGCTATTTTAAGTGTTATTTGTGATGGCATAGGGAAAGATAATGAGATTATGTAATACTATAAAAGCAGGCCATGAATGCACCCAGTAGGTTAGTTTGTGTGCATGTATGTATAAAACAGAAAAAAGCTTATAAGAAAATATAACATGTTAACATTTTATCTCTAAACAATAGGATTATTTTCTCTCTCTCTCTCTCTCTCTCTCTCTCTCTCTCTCTCCTTTTTAGGTGAGAGGAGGGGAGATAATAAGGCAGACTCCTGCATGCTCCTCAACCGGGATCTACCAGGCAACCCCATCTGGGCCCATGCTGAAGTACCGAGCTATTTTTAGTACCTGAGGCTAATTAGCTCCAATGGAGCTATCCTCAGTGCCCGGGGCTGTACTCTAACCAATTGAGCCACTGGTTGTGGGAGGGGAAAAGAGAGAGAAGGGAGAAAAAGAAGTGGGGAGACGCAGATGGCTACTGCCTCTGTGTGCCCTGACCAGGAATCTAACCTGGGACGTCTATATGTTTGGCCGATGCTCTATCCACTGAGCCACCAGCCAGGGCCTTTCTTTATATTTTCAAAGTTCCCTTAAATGAACATGTTTTATTTTCTTTCTATCCAGAAATAACCCATTATTTAAAACAAGAATACTGCTCAAGTATCACTTTTTTAATCTGTCCTCACAGAAGCCGAGCCCTAATAGACTGACCAGACAACCCATAGGGCTTAGAACACACAAAATTATTCCCCATAAGACCTCTGGCTTTGGGTGGGAATGCAGAATGCATTAGACAATTTTATATTATATAAAAAAAGCCTGACCTGTGGTGGCACAGTGGATAAAGCGTCGACCTGGAAATGCTGAGGTCGCCGGTTCAAAACCCTGGGCTTGCCTGGTCAAGGCACATATGGGAGTTGATGCTTCCAGCTCCTCCCCCCTTCTCTCTCTCTGTCTGTCTCTCCTCTCTCTCTTTCTCCCTCTTTCTAAAAATGAATAAATAAATAAAAATAAAATAAAAAAGTATTAAAAAAAAAAGTTGTGACATAAAACTGAGATGGCATACAGTGTAGTGTTGAAGATGTGATCTCTGGAGGCAGCTGGCCCAGGATCAAATCTGGGTTCCACTCTATAGCTGAGTGACCTTGGTCAGCTTACATAACCTCTCTGGGCCTCAGTTTCCTCATCTGTCAAATGGGGATAATAATGGTACCTACTTATTGGATTGTTGGTGAAGATTAAATGAGTTAATTTTTTAATTAACTGTGGAATGATCCAAACAAAACACAGCAATGCGTGTTTACTCTCTGGCCACACCAGAGCCCTTCCTTCCACGGAGGCCACCATGCGGGAATACAATTGGACTAGTACTTGATGTGGCACTTTTTAAGCAGCACTGGTTCTCTGCAAAAATAAATGACAGGCTGTTCAGGATTAATAAATAAGGGTACAGACATGAAGGTCAAAGAGCCACAGAGAATGGGATGAAGAAACTTGACTCAGGTGATACCCAAAGATAAAAGCAAGCGATGTGCACAGGCTGCACCGGGTTCCTGGGGCCCTACCGGCCTCCTGGTGGCCTCTGCTTCGTCCACCCCTCCCGTTGCTCCCTCCACCTGGAAGGGCTCCCTGCTTTCAGGACGTGGTGGAGGCCCTTATATCACATTACAGTTTGTCATGTGTATTTTCCCTCCCCTCCTTGACTAAAGTAAAGCATCCTCTGAACTCGCATAGAGTGTTTACTGTGTTCCTGTTATTGTGTTGGGCTCTGAGGGCCACCACAAGTAGCTTCTATTCAGGAACCTACTGACCCCAGCAAGGAAATACTTATTTATTTTTGTATTCTTAGCTCCTGGCCCAGCCCCTGCCTCCCAAGATGTTCATACACGTTTATGAATGAAAGAGAGAAGTAGTACCAGTTGCACTCTTGCTGTCCTGGGTCACTCATTGTACCTGCACTCCATGTGTAATTAGCCAGCATACCAGATCAAGTTCTGTGGTCTGCCCAAGGCTGTTCCAAATGCTCAGGACGCATGCACGCACACACATGCACAACGGCGTGATGTTTTCTCTTACCAGGTCCCGGGATACATCCACATCTCCTTCTCTTTAAGGAGGAGCAGACCTTTAAAACCAAGGAAATGGTTCTGGTTCTCATTCTAAAGAAATAATGAGATATGGCATGACAAAAGACAAAGAACAGTGATGTATTTGTGGATGGACCCTCTGCACTGAGCAGTGTTTTAATTAAACTTTCATGGCTTACTTGAGACCTCCACCAATGTTTCAATTCAGGCTGGTTTGATTGCCCAAAGAGCCAATGGTAAACCCATCTCCCTCCATGCTTCCTTTCAATTGGCGAGCAGCTGAATTGCATGCTTGGCTGAACAATGAATAAATGTCTAAGGGCCATTTGCTTGGCAGCCTTCCAACTCTACAAAGACTCTAAAGCTGACCAAGACAAAGACACTCATGGAAATGTTAAGACTCAGGACTGTAGATCCCCCTGTCAGCTCCCATCACAACACCAGCCTCTAAGTTCCCTTTTTTGGCTGCACTCCAAGGGAGGATGTCAGACTCTGGTGATTAAACAGCTGTGTCAAGTAGAGGGAAGTATGGTGAGACCGACAGGCTGCCGAGGCCACCTTGAACTGGTTCCCATGTTTACCTGATGCTTTATATGAAGGCTGCTAAAACAAGTGCCCTTTTAGTTAAAAGTAAGAAAAGTCTCCTGGTTTAAAGGATGGGATGGAGAGGGTTGGGATTTTGCATATTCTTTTGGCAATCTCACACAGAGGAAGCGTGAACCCACATGTTGTAGGCAGGAGTGGGTATTGAGAACAGAACCTATCCCCTTACCGAGAAAAGCTGTTATAGGCAGAATAATGCTCCCCCCCCTAGATGTCCAGGCCCCAATCCCTGGAATCTGTGAATATGTTACTTACAGGGCAAAGGCAAATTAAGTTGCTGGTTAAATTTTAGTTGCTAATCAGCTTATTCTAAAATAGGGAGGAGTTTATCCTGAATTACTCAGGTAGTCTACTGTACTTAGAGGGTACCTAAAAGTAGAAGAGGAGATCAGAGTAATGCAATATGAGAAAGGATTGTACACCCTCCCCCCATCCCATTAGTGTCTTGAAGATGGAGAAAGGGGCCACAAGCCAAGGAATATAGGTGGCCTTTTGAGGCTAGAAAAGGCAAGAAAGGCCCTGGTCGGTTGGCTCAGTGGTAGAGGGTCGGCATGGCGTGCAGAAGTCCCGGGTTCGATTCCCGGCCAGGGCACACAGGAGAAGCGCCCATCTGCTTTTCCACCCCTCCCCCTCTCCTTCCTCTCTGTCTCTCTCTTCCCCTCCCGCAGCTGAGGCTCCATTGGAGCAAAGATGGCCCCGGGCGCTGGGGATGGCTCCTTGGCCTCTGCCCCAGGCGCTAGAGTGGCTCTGGTAGCAGCAGAGCAACGCCCAGGAGGGGCAGAGCATCACCCCCTGGTGGGCAAAGCGTCGCTCCCTGGTGGGCGTGCCCGGTGGATCCCGGTCGGGCGCATGCGGGAGTCTGTCTGACTGTCTCCCCCGTTTCCAACTTCAGAAAAATACAAAAAAAAAAAAAAGAGAGAGAAAGCAGAGAGGCTTTCCTTGAGGCCTCTGCCAGCTCCTTTTTAAAAAAAAAAAAAAAAAAAAAAAGGCAAGAAAATGGATCATCCCTTACAGCAGGCATGGCCAACAGTTTTTGCCCCTGGGCCAGATTAAAAAGAAAACTTTTTTCACAGACCAGATGAAATATTAAAATTAAAAAATGTTAAATACAAAAATGATTTGTTTAAGTAAACAAAATTTTATTATGTAATTTGTTTATGAATACATGTGAGCAAAAAAAAATTTTAATATACAATGTTATTTTAATAAAAATATAATTACATATCGTATATATATCCAAACTGTATCGCAATCAATCAAAACAATATTTAATTAATAGAATGAGCTCGAAAGGGTTATATCGCAAATAAAACAATTATTTTGTTTTACAAACACCCTGAACATGTTTTCAGTTATCAGCTGCAGCTATTGTCTATGCTACAATGCCACCTGATTCAGCACACTTGACCGCAAAAATAACAAATTGTTTGACCTTGGGTGCGCACTGACAAATTCCGCCTAAAAGAATGTGGGTTTCACATCACCACTAAACATCAAACAGTTCATATCGAGTATAGACAAGTACAAAAGTTGTAAATCTTTATAATGGAATTTTTTTTCTTTTTTAAAAATTTTTTTATAATGGAATTTTTTTAAAAAATAAAGAAGTATCGTGAATCCATTTGACCAATTATTGGAAGTTAACCCTAGATTAGTCACACCCAGAATTCTTTTCCATGTATCACTATCTTCTTAAATATCTCGATTTCCAATAACCAAAATGCTTCTGCTTCTGAGTAGCCGAGATTTTAAAGTAGCGGAGAATATTAAATATTTAATCACAGGCCGCATAAACTCATTACGTGGGCTGGATCTGGCCCACGGGCTGTATGTTGGCCATGCTTGACCTAGAGCCTCCAGAAAGGAACATGCCTTACCAACACCTTGCTTTAGCAAGACCAGTGTTGGACTTCTAACCTACAGAACAGGGGTCCCCAAACTTTTTACACAGGGGGCCAGTTCACTGTCCCTCAGACCGTTGGAGGGCCGGACTATAAAATAACTATGAACAAATCTGTATGCACACTGCACATATCCTATTTTAAAGTAAAAAGACAAAACGGTAACAAATACAATATTTAAAATAAAGAACAAGTAAATTTAAATCAACAAACTGACCAGTATTTCAATGGGAACTATGCTCCTCTCACTGACCATCAATGAAAGAGGTGCCCCTTCCAGAAGTGCAGCGCTGCCGAATAAATGGCCTTAGGGGGCCGCATGGGGCCCGCAGGCCATAGTTTGGGGACTCCTGCTATAGAACCATAAGGACAATAAGTTTGTATTGTTTCAAGGCACCAACTGTGTGGTAATTTGTTACTACTGCAATAGAAAACTAACACAAAAGCCTGTGGGGGACCATGAATAGACATTGTTTTCAGAGCACTTAGAGAAAACCTCTGTACCTTCAGTGATTCTGGTGCTAGTGCGACAAACTTCTTCTTGGGAAAGCAGAAATGACCTTGCCAGGCATCCTTAATTATAATAAAGCTCTTTCTTCTCATCTCAGCCCTGGAATCAAACAAAAAACATGTACTTCTTGGAAACCTGGCTTATTACTTGGAAACGAGTATAGCTTGCACTGTATAGGACCTTTAAATGGTCTTTGTACTTCACTTCTTATACAAAAGCTTCCAGAGGGCTCAGCTAATGTTGAATAAATGACCACTGTCTCCTTAGAGATGGGAAGAAATATGTATGTCCCATAAAATCATGGATTTCCCCCAATGAACACTGTATTTGGTTGGAAAAATAAAAAATTTTGGTTGATTTTTAAAAAATAGATTATTTTTGTAATAGTTCTAGATTTACAGGAAAATTGCAAAGAAAGTATAGAGAGTCATATGCTCTACAGCCAGTTTTTTCTCTTATTAGCATTTTCCCTTAGTATGATACATTTGTTACAATTCATGAACCAGTATTGATATATTATTAACTAAAGTCCATAGTTTATTCAGATTTCTCTAGTTTTTACCTAATGTCTTTTTTCTGTTCAAGCATCCAGTATTACACTTAGCCATCACATCTCCTTGGACTCCTTTTGGCTGTGATATTGTCTTAGTTTTTTTCGTTGGTTTGTTTTGTTTTTTTTTGATGACCTCGGGAAATACTGGTACTCATCAAGTATTTCTTTGGGTGTTCCTCGTGTGCCTCTACTGGAATTGGTCTGATACTTTTTTAATAATTAGGATTGGGGTGTGGATTTGGGTAGGAAGAGTGCAGAAGTCAGGGCTATTTTCAACATAATACATCAAATTCCATGATTTAGGACTGTGCTGCTGACCACGATCCACTGGCTGAGATGTTTGTCAGGTTTCTCCCCTCTAAACTTCCCCTTGCTCCCCCGTTCTGTATGGTACTCTCGGGAAGGAAGTCACTGTGCAGAGCCCACAGTTGAGGAGTGTGGGATTATGATCTTCTTTGAGGGCACAGGATCTAGATAAACTTTTTGGAATTCTAAAATGAGATTCCCCCCCACCCCATTTATTCCTTTATTTAATCATTTATATCAGTATGGAGTCATATTTATTTTGTTGTTTGGGTTATAATTCAATATTTTATTTTGTTGCTCAAATTGTTTCAGCTTCTTTTCTGTCTCCAGACTCATCTTATATATTTCCTGTATGTTTTCAGTCCTAGAATAAGCCATTTTTTCCCAAGGAGTACTGTTTTCATGTGTTGTAGAATGGAACTAGAAACCAAGATCTGGGTGCTAGGTGTATTTAGCATTACTGGAGTGTCATTTCTTTTAGGCCTTCTCAGCTAACGGAGCAAGGAGATATATGTGTGCACTAACCCATATCTATACACATACCTCTAAATATTTCTATACACCATCATCTGTATCTCTATTAAGATAAACATAGGTTCTTGCTGATGTCTGCAACTCTAATCCATTACTACATGGATCATCCTAACCTTTCCCCCTTGCTTCTCTGTAACCTCCCACTACCACAGTGAGAAACCTGATTTATACCGTCTACCAACCATTTAGTTAGTTGTTCAATTCCAGTATACACATAGAGCAGCATCAGAATTATTAACCCATAACCCCATGGGAAATATTTTTATTAACTAGAGTACAATGCTTATGTGTAGTTTCTATTGCCTTTGGTCACAGAGACTTCACTCATTTCCAGTGAATGAGTCAGTACTATTCCCCTAACCTCCTTCACTGAGGTTGTCTTATTTATAAAACAGTTAGATTCTATTGTCACATCTGCATTCCTTGGATCTCTAGCCTCCTAAATAGTGTTTTTAAGTTCACATACATTAAGGTTTATACCTCGCACTATAAAGTTCAATGGGTTTGACAGATGCATACAACACATATCTACCAGTGCAGTATTTATTATACAGAACACTCATCATCTTAAATTTTTTCTGTACTTTGTCTATTTAACCTTCCCCTAAACCCCTGGCAACAACTGACCTTTTTACTGTCTCTAGAGTTTCACCTTTATCAAATGTCAAATAACTGAATGATACATTATATAGCCTTTAAAGACTAGCCCATTTGACTTACGAATGATACATTTAAAGTTTCCCTTCATGGCTTTATTGCTCATTTCTTTTTATCACTAAATAAAAATTTTATAATGTGAATAGACCACAATTTTATTCATTAACCTATTAAAGGATATCTTGGTTGCTTCCAGTTTGGGGCAATTACTAATAAAGCTACTATAAACATGCATGTGCAGGGTATTATGTGAATATGTTTTTAAATCAATTGGATAAATATATTAGGAACATGACTGCTGGATTATATGGTAAGACTATAGCTTTATAACAAACTACCATGCTGTCTTCCAAATGGCTGTACCATTTTGCATTTCTCCCAGCAATGAATGAGAGCTTCTATTGCTTTACAGCCTTGTCAGCATTTGGTGTTATAAGGTTTTTGGATATTAGCCATTCCAATTAGGTGTGTAGTGGTATCTCATTGTGTTTTAATTTGTCATTCCCTAATGACAAATGATGTTGAACATCTTTTCGTATGCTTATTTGCCATCTGTACATCTTCAGCTTCTGTGGTGATGTGTCTGTTCAGATCTCTTGCCCATTTTGTAGTTGAACTGGTTTCTTACTGTTACATTTTTAGAGTTCTTTGTATATTTTGCATACAAGTCTTTTATCAGAACTATGTTTTGTAACTATTTTCTTTCAGTCTATAGCTAGTCTTTTCATTCTCCTAACAATATATTTTGCAGAGTGGAAATTTTAATAACGTCCAAGTTACCAATTTTTCTTTCAAGGATTGTCCTTTCGATGTTGTATATAAAACCCTAAATCACATAAGTTTCTTCTATTTTTTTTCCTAGAAAAAATGTTTTTCTAAAGATTTTATTTATTGATTTTACAGAGAGGGGGGAGAGAGAATGGGGGAAGAGCGAGAAATATCAACTCATAGTTGCTTTACTTTAGTTGTTCATTGATTGCTTGTCATATGTGCCTTGACCACGCAAGCCCAGGCTTTCAAACTGGTGACCTCAGAATTCCAGGCTGACGCTCTATCCAGTGTGCCACCACAGGCCAGGCAAAGTTTTATTTATTTATTTTTTATTTATTGATTTTAGAATGAGAGGAAGTGGGAGAAAGGGAGGGAGGGAGCGAGGGAGAGGGAGAGAGAGAGAAGAACATTGATTTATTTCTGTATGTGCCCTGACTGGGGGTCAAACTGACAACCTCTGCAGTTCAGGGCGATGCTCTAACCCAGGGACAACACCAAATTTTTATTGGATAATGCATAACGTATACGGCTCATTGTATGGCTCTCACAGAATTACATTTTAAAATATGTGGCATTCATAGCTCTCTCAGCCAAAAAGGCTCTACCCAACTGAGCTATCTGGCCAGGACCTAGACATTTTATAGTATTGTTTTATACTTAGGTCTGTGACCATTTTGAATTAAATTTTGTAATTTTTTTTTCATATGGACTTCCAATTGTTCTAGCACCATGTGTTGATAAGAATATCCTTTCTGCAACTGCCTTTGCTTCTTTGTCAAAGATCAGTTGTATGTATAAATATTTGTATGGGTTTGTTTCTGGGTTCTCTGTTATGTTGAATTGAGCTATGTGTCTATTCTTTCACCAATCCTGTCCCTTGATTATTGTAGCTTTATAGTAAGTCTTGAAGTGTGGTAGTATCAGTTTTCCAACTTAGTTACTCTTCCTCAATATTGTGTTGACTACTCTGGGTCTTTTGCCTTTTTGTGTAAACTATTGAGTCAGATTGTCAACATCCACAAAATATCTTGCAGTGATTTTGACTGGGGTTGCATTGAATCTATAGATGAAGTTGAGAAAACTTGACATCCTTATTTATTTGTTTGTTTATTAGAGAGAGAGAGGGAGAGAGAAACATTAATCTGTTTCTGCATGTGACCCACCCGGGGATCAAACCGACAACTTTTACATACTAGGACAACACTCTAACCAACCAAGCTATCGGTCAGGGCAAGATTTGACATCTTAATATTTTGCCTTCCAATGAACACTGAAACCATTTATCTAGATCATCTTTGATTTCTTTCATCAGTTTTATAATTTTCTGCATATCCTTGTTTACATTTTGTTAGATTTATATCTAAGCATTGCATTTTTTGGTGTTAAAATAAATGTTATTGTGTTTTTAATTTTTAATTCCAATTATTCAATTTCTGGTATATAGGAAACCAACTGATTTTTGTATACTAACCTTGTATCCTGCAACCTTGCTATAAATGCTTCTTAGTTCTAGTAGTTTGGGTTTTTTGTTCTGTTTTGTTTTGGCCAATTTTTTAGTATTTTTTACATAGTCATTTAATCTACAAGCCCAAATAGTTTTATTTCTTCCTTTCTAAAGTTTGTATTTTTTTATTTTCTTCTCTTGTATTATTGTACAAGCTAGAATTTTTTTTATTTTTTTTCTTTTCTTTTTTTTGTATTTTTCTGAAGCTGAAAACGGGGAGAGACAGTCAGACAGACTCCCGCATGCGCCGGACCAGGATCCACCCGGCACGCCCACCAGGGGCGATGCTCTGCCCACCAGGGGGCGATGCTCTGCCCCTCCGGGGCATCTCTCTGTCACAACCAGAGCCACTCTAGCGCCTGGGGCAGAGGCCAAGGAGCCATCCCAGCGCCCGGGCCATCGTTGCTCCAATGGAGCCTCCGCTGCGGGAGGGGAAGAGAGAGACAGAGAGGAAAGAAAGGGGGAGGGGTGGAGAAGCAGATGGACGCTTCTCCTGTGTGCCCTGGCCGGGAATCGAACCCGGGACTTCTGCACGCCAGGCCGACGCTCTACCACTGAGCCAACCAGCCAGGGCTACCGAGCTAGAATTTTTAGTGTGATATTAAATAGGCATGATGAGAGGAGATATCTTCACCTTGTTAGCAATTTTAGGTGGTAAGTATCCAGTTTCTCACATTAATTGTGATGTTAAGTAGTTTTCTTGGTTTGGTTTTTTGTAGATGTTCTTTTGGCTGATTTTTCACATAAAGAAAAATGGTTGTGATTTGCTTACTAGACAATGTAGTTGTCTCTCACTGCCAAGATCTTCTGTGGGGGCCCTGAGCCATTTAGAAATTAAGCGAGCTGTAGTAGCTTTCAAGAGGATCAGAAATAAATCATCTGAATCCTGATAAGGATCTAGAGCAGACTAAATATCTCACTGGGGCCCACTTGCCCTGAAGGAGAAAGAACATCCTAGCTATTCTCTTGCCGTCTCTCAATATGTTGTTTGTTTTGTCTGTAGGCACAGGGAGCCTGGTCCAGGAGTGGGGCGAACAGATGAATTCACAATCCTTGACACTCTGGACTCCACCGACTTGTTTGCCCCTCTGTTCCTCCCCTCCCCATTTCCTCCTGTTCTCCCTACGTTTCCAGTGTTCAGATACAATCATCACTCTCCTAACACTTGCCCTGTTTGTCCATACCTTGCTGATTTTTACACATGATGTGCCATTTGTGGGGCACTTGTGTAAAATGAATTTACACTTTTCCAAGTTCAGCTCAAATGTCTCCCTTTCTGGGAATCCTTCCTGGTTTTCTCCATCCAAAGCTAGCCTTGTTCTGCTGAGCTCCCACAGCCCTCCAGCTCCATGCCTCCCACCCCTGAGTGCAGTGTGCTGCAGGCTGTGTTTATGTGCCCACCTCTCCCACCTGTGAGCAGATTGAAGCAGACCCATGTGAAATCCGCACACCCTTTTTCCCCTTTCTGGCACAGGGTCTGCCTTAGAGGAGCGTGCCCAGTAATGTTTATTGTCTGGATGAATGAAATTACTAGCCTTGCATAAATAGACCCTTTCATAATCATAAAAACTTCTGTCCACCCTTCTCTCTGTACTTGTTTTCCACATGGTATTTTTTGAGTCCCTATACATATTTCTGGAGTATAAGTGATGCCTACAGCTATTCTGTTCTTCATGGGGAAAACAAGGAAAGAAAAATTATCAGTCACTGCAAACCTGCTGTATTCATACATCGGCTTTACAATGCTGGTGTCTCATATATCATTTAGGGAGTTTAGGATCCAAGCCCCAGAAAACGCCAGCCAACTCAGTTGGCTTAAACAATAAAAGAACTTACTCTATCTCATAACAAGACATAAAACTAAGGTGGCTTTAGGAATGGTGGCTTGACTGTATCAACAACAAAAAAAAAACCTTCTTTCTTTCTTCTCTGCCAACTATAACTTATAAACTTTTAGGGGTTGGGGGGCTGAATTACTTCATGGCAACAAAACGGCTGCAGCCATTCCAGGCATAACATCCTGATGCAATAATGTTTAGGAAGAGAAACATACCTTCTCTTCTTTGGGCCTCTCTTTAAAGTGGAGGGGGAAATTCTAGAAGCTTCTAGAAACTTCCTGCCATGGCTCATGTATCAGAATTGTAGCACATGGCAATCCTGTAGCTAATCATTGCTCAGGCAGTTGAGAGTCTCACGATTACTATAAACCAGTCAGGATCTCACCTAGAGACATGGGAGAGAGGGATGTATACTGGAACAAAATGAGGATTCTTTCAGCAAGGAAACAGAATAAAATAAATATTGGGGAGGAAACCAGCAGTGTCGGCTACATTCTCTTTCACAGAGAATGATTTATACTGAATTTCAGGGAGGTTAAGTCACTTATGTAAGGTCCCACAGCTGATAAAAATAGAAATAGGCTTCAAATCCAGCTCTTTTAGACTCCAAAGCCCATCCGTGTACTTTTTCTGCTGCACAGTTGGACCCAGAGTCAAACTTCATTTCCCAGAAAAGCCCAAGCCCCCTTTCTCATGGTGAGCGCCTCAGGAGCTGAAGCAATTGCCCTGCTTCCCCAAGCCGACCTTCAGCTGGGCATTTAATCTGTTTATTAAGTTATGAGTAATGGTGCCGCGAGACACCGAGAGCTACACATTCAGACCTAGTTTTAGCTTGTTAGAGGAGGTTCAGGGGATAAACATCATATTCATATTCTAGGCCGAGAAAATTCAATTGCAGTACTTTCTCTTTGAGAGCACAGGATTGGCTAGGGGCTTCTGCTGGGTCCCGCTTTGGTTTTAATAGAAATGAAAACTCCAAAGCAGGCGGGCTGTTTTGGGAAAGTGGCCACTAATGTGGCCCCATGGGGCGGGGGCGAGGTCTGAACCGGGCAGTTTGCATATTCACTTTTACAAACAGCTGGCTTGGAGTCAGCAGTTAATGGGATGAGAATGATGTTCCTGTACCAAATCATTTCCTGAAAAAAACATTTCCAATTGCAAACATATCTTAGCCTTTCTTCTTGGGTTTGTTTTGTCTCTGACTGAATTAAAGAGGCAGGGTGGAGGGGAGTGTTTCTGACTGGGGATCTTTTTCATCTGAAAATATTTTGAACAGTGATCTCCACAAAAAAAAAGAGATCCCATTCAGACCTACCTTTAAGAGGCCTGGCTGCGAATATTGTATGTCTAGTCACACTTTATAGGTGTAAATGTCTCTATATTCACAAATTGGTTCTGGCTGTACAACAGTCGTGGGTCACATGCGGTTTTTCTCTCCTTCCAAAATGTAAGCTGAAAATGCTGCCCCAGAAATGTGCACACGTTCACACACAGACATACACACGCACACAGACATAGGGTCAAGCCAAAATGTAATTATTCCCCCTGAGTACAAACTGGAATCCTTCTTTGTATCCTATATACTGCTTTGGCAAATTGTGCTTCAACTCATAACCTGTGCTGCTGAAGGGTAGCCTTAACAGTTTTGGTTATTCATTTATTCAACAAATAGTTCATGAGTGCTTACTGCCCCTGAGGTATTATTTTAAGTAATAAAAATAGCATATATTTACATAGCACTTACCAGGTACCAGGGACTCTTCTAAACATGTTACATATATTAACTCATTTAAATCTTCTCCATAACCCCAGGAGGAAGGCAGTATTATCATTCCCATTTTGCAGATAAGGAAACTGAGGTATAAGAGTTTGATGATCTTGACCAAGGTCACATAGCTGGTGAATGATTCTGGATTTGAATCTAGAAAGTCTGGCTCCTTTTTGGGTATCTAACAGTGAACAAAATAGAGAAAGTGCCAGTCTTCCCCTAGCTTACATTCTGGTGGGGGAGAGATAACCTGTAAGTAACAGTGGTTTCAGGTTATAATTAGTGCTCAAAGAAAATAAAACATGAGAGGGCTCATCAGAGGGTCTTTTAGGTCTTAGGAGTTGGGGTTTTAATTTAAGTATGTATTTGGAGGCCACAGGATGTTTTAAAGCAGAAGAATATATGATTCTAATTACATCTTTTTTTTTCTTTTTAAATGTATTTATTGACTTTAGTAAGAAAGTGAAGGAGGGAGAGAGACAGACAGACAGACAGACAGAAACATTGATCTCCTCCTGTATGTGCCCTGATGGGGGATGGAACTGGAAACCTCTGAGCTTCAGGATGAAGCTGAAACTAACTACAGCTAGTGCTCGACTTACGACCACGATCGGTTCTGACAGACCAGTCGTAACATGATTTGGTTGTAAGTTGAGTAGGCTATATGTATAGTACTGTGAAATGATGTTATAAAAATCTTTAAGTCATATCTTATCATAATTTTCTTTCATTATTGTTATATATCATAATTTTCTTTGTTCATTTTATTCCATTTGTATCATCTCTACACCATTTTGTTTCTTATTTTTACATTCGTCAGGTTTAAGTAAAACACTGCATAACCAGTACAACTGGTTTAATATTTGCAAAACATACAAAATTACAAAATACAGGTGCATACAAAAATACAAAATACAGGTGTAAAAAATACCATAGGAAAGAAACATTTCCCCAATTGCAAAACATATCAAAATATATAAACATGTACGAAACATTTTATTGGCCAGCACATGTCGTACACCCAGCTGGGCAACGCTTGCGCTGCCAGACGCGGAGCAGTCGTGGCTAGCGATTGTGGTTGTAAAGTCGAATGGTCATAAGTCGATCAATACCTCTACACCATCCTGCCAGTGCAACCCTATTTATATCTTTATCTGTCATTCTGACTGTGTTATTGGAAGTTAACCAAGGGCGGGGATATATGCATCAGAAAGCAGTAGACCAGTTAGAAGGTGGTTCTGGTTGTCCAGATAGAAGACAACGATGGCCTGAACCAGGATGATGGTGGTGGTAATGGTGAGAAGCAATTGGAATTGGGTCCTGGTTTGGAGGTGGAGCCCACAAAACTTACCAATGTATTGGAGGCAAAGGGTGAGGGGAAAAAGGAAGTGACAGACATTCCTTGGATTTTGGCTTAAACCATTGTATACATGATGGGGCCGTTCACTGAGGAGGGGAAGATTGGGGGGAAGAACAGTTTTGTATCAGTGTTGTTATGATGGGAGTGAGAATATTGATTTATATTTTGGATGTGCAAATTTGAGACGTCTGTTAATAGACATAAGAGAAAACATCAAGCCTGGAGCTCAGGGTCAGCTCTAGGCTGGAGATTTAAACGTGGACATCAGCATTTAGGTATAATGGGGTCACCCAGGGCAAGGCCATCCATCCCTGTGATGATGGAAATCTACATATGTGCAATCCAGTATGGTAGTCACTAGGGTGGACCACTGAGCACCTGAAATGTGATAGGTACAATTAAGAAACTGTTAATCCAAATTCGGAGGGACCCGAAATATGGAAGACAGGAGCAAGGTCCGTCGTTTACACATTAAAGCTTTATTGTCTAGCTTGGCCAAGCGGCGGGAACTCCGACAGAAATCTGACGGAGAGCGTGCTGGCCCTTTGTTCTACTTAGTTTTTATAGTTTTGTAAGTGGGAAGTACAGAAGCAAAAATTGCAATTGGGAGCCCCTTACCGCTATTGGTTATAGTCATATGTCCTTTAACATGATAGGACCACATTCAATTTGCAAACCATACATCATTTTGGAGAAAACAAAATTTACAAGTCAACACAATGGTAGAAAGATATCTCTTTACATATTAAAAGGCCTTCCTATATTTTCTAGTGTTCATCCCCCATCTCTCTGTCCAGAGTATTAACCACATGCATTTACATAAGAGAGGTAGTTTCCGTGGGGACAAATGCCCGCAAATGGCTCATAGTTATAAGAAAAGGTTTATTTTGGCTTTTCCCTTCCTGCACCTGGCTAGCCATTCACTCCTTTCCCCACAGGTGTGGTGGAATGTCAGGGAATCTATGCTTTCCTTCCCTTTTCATTTACAATACAATGGCAAGAGCCATCCTGGTTATGCTAATCACACAGTACAGAGACTATTCTCACAATTTCTCTGCATACCTTAACCCAAATTAATAAAATGTTCTCCAAGCCTCCTAAAATATTAATATTAATTCTGTAGCCTTTTGGTACTTTACAACATCTGCAGGTGAAATGGCTCAGTGGCTCCTCAGAAACTAAATTTTTTTTTTTGTATTTTTGTATTTTTCTGAAGCTAGAAACCGGGAGGCAGTCAGACAGACTCCCACATGCACCCGACAGGGATCCACCCAGCATGCTCACCAGGGGGCGATGCTCTGCCCATCTGGGGCGTTGCTCTGTTGCGACCAGAGCCATTCTAGCACCTGAGGCAGAGGCCACGGAGCCATCCTCAGCGCCCGGGCCAACTTTGCTCCAGGGGAGCCTTGGCTGTGAGAGGGGAAGAGAGACAGAGAGGAAGGAGAGGGGAAGGGGTGGAGAAGCAGATGGGCGCCTCTCCTGTGTGCCCTGGCCGGGAGTCGAACCCGGGACTCCTGCACGCCAGGCCAATGTTCTACCACTGAGCCAACCGGCCAGGGCCAAGAAACTAAATTTTTAATTCATTTAAACTTAAAAAGATGCATGTGGCTAACACCTACCATATTGGATAGCACAGAACAAGGGTGGGGAGGATGTAAGTAGAGAAGGTCCTGGCCAGGAGCTAGTTACTTCCCTCTCCAGGAAGTCCAGCCTCTCACCCACATTTAAGTATGACTTTATTTCTACTGCCATTGCTTGCACAGCAGTGCTTTTTAAATAATGGAAATCTTGTTTTTTTGTGTGTGTAAGAAACAGACTGGAGCCAGTCCTAGAAGGGATATAAAGAAATTACAGAAGTCCTAGGAAACAATTGTTCTTCTCTAGAGAGCAAGTACAACCCTATACCTGTAGAATCATTTAAATCTTGACAATATTGCTTATATTTTTTATTATGTTTTATGGGGAAGAATTATATAAAGTAGTGGGTGTCTGTGAATTTGGAGATTCAAGACAGTGATTGGCTGATATCCCATATGAATGTCAAGGGCCCACAGGCAAGGGACTAAATACCAGCTTTATAATGCAAGTTGTGTCTCTTTGGGGTAGAGTGTGTTTCACTCTTTGTTAGGCAATCTCTTTCTCCATCCAACTGCAACCATCAGTGAGTTTGTTAATATGAAAGAACTCTTTGTAAGTGGCTGTCTTGTGCTTAAGAGTTCTTGCAAGTATATACTGGCAATTGGTGAGGCCAGAGTCAATAAAAAAAATAGTAATATAAAATGGAAAGATGGGACATTGTTTCTATTAAGGTTGATTGCAGCTGCCATGTTAGTTCTTTAGAACCTTTTGCTGACCAAGGCTTTCAGAGAAAATGGAAGGGAGGAGATTGTGCTTAATTAGTAAAAAGTAGTTATCCAAACGGGAATTGAATAGAGGTGAGAGGATTTAAGTCACTGCTTTTAGGAGAGGTGAGGCCCAGGACCACGAATTGTTAGAGCTGAAGGGAAGGACCAAAGCTCTGGGAAGAGGCCAAAACGAGACATTCTCGAGCCACTGCTGGAGGGAAGCAGGACAATCAGAAAAATACTCAGAGAAGTCCACTCGGGAAAGATGTCCCACCAAGGTTGAGCCGAGGATGGAGATGGCTTACTTGGCAACCTCTTCCATACAGTCACAGTTATCAGGCACCCACTGTGCGCCAACTGCACATCCTTGGGAGGAAGGGCCACAGCAGATAAAAGAGAGACTGAAGGAAGACGTTAGTGCCCACGTCACTATCATTTATTCCAAGATTGTTTCTGGGGCGGGGAGGGGCAGAGACCTCTCTATTTCTCCAGGAAAGGAACCGAGGAGACAGTTGGAAGGGGTGAGATGAAAGGCACAATTTATTTCCTTTAGCAAGGAGAGCTGGGGAATTGATTGCAGCTGCTAACCAAGGTGGTTTTGCTCTCAATGTCAGTATCAAACAGGTTTGTTAGAGAGCCACTCCCGGTCCTCGGTGGGCTGTGATATGACTGCGCTTTCTTCTCCTCACAGTGTCAGAGCTTCAGGAGGAGGGCATGAATGCCATCAACCTGCCCCTCAGCCCAATCCCCTTCGAGCTGGACCCTGAGGACACGATGCTGGGTAACTGGGTCTCTTGTTCTCTGGGGTGGCCAGATGCCTTCCTTTGGAACCACCCCCACTGACTTCCTTTTCTTTTTAAAGAGGAGAATGAAGTGCGAACGATGGTGGATCCAAACTCACGCAGCGACCCCAAACTTCAAGAACTGATGAAGGTAAGAAATTAGGGGCCTCAAGTGCCTCCCAGTCTCAACAGGTGTCTGTATGCCACCCGCCTTGTGCAGGCAGCATGCCGGCCACTGTTGAGAAATAAAGGTCATGTCAGTCTCTGCCTGCAGGCAGCTCATGGTCCAGTAAGTGGACATCTAAAATTTAACAAAAGTGGGACATGACAAATGCCCAATGAATTATGTAGAAAATAAGGATCAGAGAAGTTAGTGCAAATAAGCTTACATTTGCCAGGATCTTATAGTCCACACAATCCTTTCACTGCTTTTGTTAAGGAGCCTCAAAAGCTCCCTGTGAAATAGGAATTAATATCAGCCCCATTTTTCAGATGAGGAAACTGGGTCTCAGAAAAGCCAAGTGGTTTGTTTATGGTCACAGCTGCAGGGAGGAGATAGAATTCAAACAGAAATAAATGGGCTTAAATGAAATATTGTGCATAATGCCCCTGGCATGGGGGGTGGCGTGGAGTCACCCCTTGAAAAATGTTCATTTGATTCCCTCTTCTAATTCCTGTCCTGTGTTTTTCTTCTTCAGTTTCTCCAAGCTTCACATAAAACAGGACAAATAGGCAGTGGTCAAAACCTGTGTGTAGTCTCCCAACTGCAGGTTGAAACCCACATTCCTGGAGGTGGTATTTGGGGTCTTCATATTCTCATTGCCTCTTCAACCTCAGACTGCCCCTGCCATGCATTTGCTTATGCAGTCCCCTTCACCAGATGCCTCGACCTTCTCTTCAGAGCAGGGTCAAGTGGGGTCATGTCCTCCTGGAAGCCTTCTATAAAACCCAGTGTTATTGCTCAGTCCCTCTGTGTACTGCTAGAGTCTCTACATCTGGTTCCATCATTGTGGTCACCTTATGATACTTCTCTGCCTCTTTCAGTAAGTGCTGAGTTTTGTTGGAGTTAGACTGTTTCTTTTTTTCATCATTGTACCCACAGGGCCCAACACACAGTAGGAGGTATTAATGAATACTGAGTGTATGGATGGAGGGAGGGTGGGAGGGAGGGAGGGAGGGAAGGAAGGTACATACAGAAGGCCACAGAGTTAGTGGGTAAAGCTAGGGTTTCAACTCCAAAGCCCATATGTTGCTCAGTACAAAGCCAGATAGCCAAACACTGTAACTGTTGCTTGAATTAGGGTAAGGAATTGGTAAGGAGCTGGGAGATATTAGTAGGGATACGGGTGTTGCCAGCACTAGAAGGGCTTACACCTGAAAATTAACAGAGCCACTGGGGCTCACACTTGCAGCTACTTGTCCACAAACTGGGTCATGTGGATAGCTCAGCTGTTTTCAAAATCTGAAGTTTATTTAGATTGTATTTGTCCAGGATGAAAAAGCTGGTCTATAAGAAAATACCTTGTGACTCTTCTCTCTTCTTCTCTCTCTCTCTCTCTAGGTATTAATTGACTGGATTAATGATGTGTTGGTTGGAGAAAGAATCATTGTGAAAGACCTGGCTGAAGATTTATATGATGGACAAGTCCTGCAGAAACTGTTTGGTAAGAGGAGAGTTGATTGTTGCAAGGGATCTTTAACAGCAGGTGGATGGACAGTTTACTCCTGGTTAGGACTTGTCCTCAGTTCCCAATGGTTCACCTGGAATGGAATAGAAATGTGTCCAGTGTGGAGCAACAGACCAGTGGAGCCTTTAGCTGTCCTCTCAGAATTGGTGTGATATGAATGAACTGCAAAGGGAGTCTCAAGAACCAGATGGGGCTGATGCACCCCAGGAGTCAGGTGTCAGCAGCTGGGTGGATGAAAAGACTTCACTATATACTGAAAAACATGCCTCATCCTCTCCAGAAAATTGTGCATTTGTGGCCTCTGTCGATATATTTATTTACATGTGTCTGTTTATATGCCTCTGTTCCTGATGGGTGCGTGTGTCTGTGAGGACGTGCGTATGGACCTCTGTATGTGCATGTGTGTGCATATGTGTGTGCCTTGTGTGGCCCTAAGTGTGTGGGAGTACGTACCTGTGTGTTTGTCACCTCTGTAAAGGTGTGTGTTCCTGTGTCAGTTCATAGCTATTCATGTGAAAATGTAAGGCCGTGGGGAGGAAAGGAGAATTTGGGGGTGATCTTAGTATGGAAAGACAAATTCAAGCGGAATGAATTTGGACTTCCCCCTCACTGTTCTCCATGCTATTTTCTCTTACACAAACCTCTGGCCCAAGTTCTAGACTTTCGTGCTTCACTGCCTGCTAGACACCTGCACACGTGGTTCCCTCCCACCTCACAGGTTTGGACAAGAGAAAATAATAATTAAAGCTGTGAGTATGGGGAAGAATACCAGTGAAGTGATTGCCTTCTCATTGTATCATATCAGGGAGGACAGGATCTTACTATTACATGTTGTTACTGTAATATTTTACTGTTAGTGGGGTTCACCTTGATCATTTGGTTCAAGTGGTGTCTGCCAGATTTCTTCCCTGGAAAGTTACTGTTTTTCTCTTTGTAATTAATTTATTTGGGAAGAGATAGGTTAAGACTTGCAAATATCTTATTTCTCCTTAAACTTCTTTCATTCATTGTAACTTGTGAAGCAGGTCTGCCTCAATTATCACTGTGGTGGTCTCATGGAAATTTTCTGTTTTTCTTATTCTTTCTGCATTTATTAATTGGAATTCTTCTGTAAGGAAACATTGTTCCCCATTCCCCATTTACTAATTTATATCAGTATGGACACAATGAGACTTATTTTATACTTTATGTTATAATCCAACACTATCATCATTCCTGTTTTGCTGATATACGTCCAGCTTTGACCCTTGGGAGTGCTCTCAGGTTGGCTCCCGCATACTTTTTTTTTTTTTTGTATTTTTCCGAAGCTGGAAACAGGGATAGACAGTCAGACAGACTCCCGCATGCGCCCGGCCGGGATCCGCCCGGCCGGGATCCACCCGGCACGCCCACCAGGGGCGAAGCTCTGCCCACCAGGGGACAATGCTCTGCCCCTCCAGGGTGTCGCTCTGTCGCGACCAGAGCCACTCTAGCGCCTGGGGCAGAGGCCATGGAGCCATCCCCAGCGCCCGGGCCAACTTTGCTCCAATGGAGCCTCGCTGCAGGAGGGGAAGAGAGAGACAGAAAGGAAGGAGAGGGGGAGGGGTGGAGAAGCAGATGGGCGCTTCTCCTGTGTGCCCTGGCCGGGAATTGAACCCGGGACTTCCGCACGCCAGGCCAACGCTCTACCACTTGAGCCAACCGGCCAGGGCTGGCTCCCGCATACTTTTGATGTGCTGCCCATTTTTGTTCTTAGCACTTTCTTACTTTCTGGCATCATAAGATATACCAGGCTCATCTTCTGTTTTACTTACTCTGGCCCTGGTATCAACCACTTCTTCAAGGACTCCTGATTCCTGTTACAGAAATGGTATTTAGAAATTAATATCTGGGCATATTAGTGAGTGGTGATTTTTTTTTCAAGTACAATTGACATACAATATTATTAATTTCAGGTGCCCAGTATACAAAGTGATTATCCCATCTGAAATCTAGTACCCACCTGATATAATAGTTGTTACAATATTATTGACTATATTCCCTATGTTGTACTTTATATTTCACTTTCCTTAATACTCTCTAGGTCCATCCATGTTGTCACAAATGGTAAGATTCCCTTCTTTTTATGGCCGAGTAGTATTCTACTGAATATACGTATTGCCTCTTCTTTATTCAATTGTCTATTGATGGACACTTTGGACACTTAGGTTGCTTGTATATCTTGGCTATTGTAAATAATGCTATTATGAACATAGGGGTGATTTATCTTTTCAAATTAGTGTTTTGTATTCTTTGGATAAATACCTAGGAGTGGACAGGCTAAACCATATAGTAGTTCTATTTTTAAGTTTTGAAGAACCTCCAAAGTATTTTTCAAAGTGGCTGCACCTGTTTACGGTCCAACCAACAGTGCACGAGGTTTCCCTTTTCTCCACATCCTTGACTCTTGTTGATTTGTTGATAAATATTCTAACCAGTTTCAGGTGATATCTCATGTGGCTTTAATTTGCATTTCCCTGGTGATTAGTAATGTTGAGCATCTTTGCATCTTTGCCATCTGTATGTCCTCTTTAAAAAAAAATGTTTGTTCAGCTCTCCTGCCCATTTTTTAATTGGATTCTTTCAAAGGGTGGTTGGTATTAAGTTGTGTGAGTTCCTCATATATTTTGAATATCAAGCCCTTATTGGATGTATTTCTCGTGAATATCTTCTCCCATTCAGGTTGATGGTTTCTTTCACTGTGCAGAAACTTTTTAGCTTCCTGTAGTTTTATCTGTTTTCTCTGTCTTTTGGTTCCCTTGCCATAGGAGACATATTCAAAACAAACATTGCTAAAAGCAATGTCACAGAGGTTACCGCCTACGTTTTCCTCTTGGAGTTTTGCCTTTAGCTTCTACATTTAAGTCTTTACTCCATTTTGAATTTATTCTTATATATGGTGTGGGAAGTGGTCTAGTTCCATTTTTTTCCATGTATCTGTTTAGTTTTCCCAATACCATTTATTGAAGAGACTGTCTTTATACCATTGTATATTCTTGCCTCTTTTGTTATGGATTAATTGATCATATAGTCATTGGTTTATTCCTGTGCTATCTTCCGTTGATCTATGTGTCCATTTTTATGCCAGTACCATGCCGTTTTGATTACTCTAACCTTGTAGTATAGTTTAACTTCAGATAGCATGATACCTCCAGCTTGGTCCTTTCTAAAAATTGTTTTGGCTTTGAGTGGTATTAGACATCTTAATGATGTTAATTCATCCTATCCATGCGCATGGTATATGCTTCCATTTACTTGTATCTTCAGTTTCTTTCTTCAGTGTCTTAAAATATTCAGCGTAGAGGTCTTTTGTCTCCTTGGTTAAATTTATTCTCAGCTCTTTTATTCTTTTGGATGCAATTGTAAATGGCACGATTTTATTAATTTTTCTTTTTTATAATTGGTTATTGGTATATAAAAATGCAACAAATTTCTGAATATTTTATTTCCTGCTACTTTACTGAATTTATCAGTTTTAACAGTTTTTTTGGTGGAATCTTTAGGGTTCTTTATATATACTATCATGTCATCTGCAAATAACAGTTTTACTTCTTCCTATCAATTGTGGTTGCCTTTTATTTCTTTTTCTTATCTGATTACTATTAATAGGACTTGGAATATTATGTTAAATAAAAGTGGAATCCTTAACTTGTTCCTGATTTTAAAGAAAGAGCTTTCAAGTTTTTATTGTTGAGTAAAATGTTAGCTGTAGGTTTGTCATATATGATCTTTATTATGTTGAGGTATGTTTCATTTATTCTCATTATGCTGAGAGTTTTTATCATGAATGAATGCTGGATTTTGTCAAGTACTTTTTCTGCATCTATTGAAATGATCATATGATTTTTATCCTTTATTTTGTTTATGGAGTATATCACATTAATTGATTTGCAATTATTGAACCAATATTGCATACTGGGAATAAATCTCTCTTGATCATGGTATATGATCTTTTTGATGTATTGCAGAATTTGGTTTACTAATATTGTTATGGATTTTTTTTTTTTGCATCTATGTTCATAAGAGCTATCAGCGTATAATTCATTCTTTTTCTTTCTTCTTTTTTGTAATGTCTTTATCTGGTTTTGATATCAGGGTAATACTGGCCTTGTAAAATGAGTTTGGGAGCCTTGCCTCCACTTTAACTTTTTGGAATAGTTTGAGAAAGATAGGGTATTAATTATTTAAATGCTTGGTAAAATTCACCTGTGAAGCCACCTGATCCAGGTCTTTGGTTTATTAGGAGTTTTTTTTATTACTGATTTGATTTTGTTAGTAGTTATCAGTCTGTTCAGATTGTTCCTTTCTGATTCAGTCATGGAAGCTTGTATGTTTCTAGGATGTATCAACTTCTTCCAGGTTACCCAATTTGTTGGCATATAATTGTTCTTTTTTTTTTTTTCTGAAGCTGGAAACGGGGAGAGACAGTCAGATAGACTCCCGCATGCGCCCGACCGGGATCCACCCGGCACGCCCACCAGGGGCGACGCTCTGCCCACCAGGGGCCGATGCTCTGCCCATCCTGGGCGTCGCCATGTTGCGACCAGAGCCACTCTAGCACCTGGGGCAGAGGCCAAGGAGCCATCCCCAGCGCCCGGGCCATCTTTGCTCCAATGGAGCCTTGGCTGTGGGAGGGGAAGAGAGAGACAGAGAGGAAGGAGGGGGGGTGGAGAAGCAAATGGGTGCTTCTCCTATGTGCCCTGGCTGGGAATCAAACCCGGGTCCCCCGCACGCCAGGCCGACGTTGTACCGCTGAGCCAACCGGCCAGGGCCCATAGTATTTTCTTATAAGTCTTAGTGGTATCAGTTGTCACACTATTTCTGATTTCATTGGGGTCATTTCTCCTTTTTTCTTGATGAGTCTGGCTAAAGGTTTATCAATTTGGTTTATCTCTTCAAACTCAGCTCTTGGTTTGATTTATCTTTTCTATTGTTCCTTAGACTACTTTGTTTCTGCTCTGATCTTTATTATTTCTTTACTTCTATTCACTTTGAGCTTTGTTCTTTTTCTAGTGCCTTTTGGTATAAGATCCAATTGAGATGTTTCTTGAGGTAGGTCTGTATTGCTATGAATTTCCTTCTAGAATTGCTTTCTCTGTGTTCCATAGATTTTTGGGTTGTATTTTTATTTTAGTTTGTCTCAAGATATCTTTTACCTTGATTTCATTGTTAACTTAGTCATTGTTTAGTATCATGTTATTTATACTCTACATTTGCGTTTTTCAATTTTCTTCTTATAATTGATTTTTATATAGTTCCATACTATTGTGATAGGAAAGGATGCTTGATATGATTTCAAATTTATTAAATTTACTAAGATTTATTTTGTAGCCTAACATGTGATCTATCCTAGAAAATGTACCATATGCACTTGAAAAGAATGTATAGTCTGCTGCTTTTGGTTGAAATGTTCAAAAAATACCATCCAAGTACAACTGGTCTAATGTGTCATTTAAGTTCACTGTTTCTGGTTGATTTTCTTTTTGGATTTCTATCCATCAATGTCAATGGAGTGTTGAAGTCACCACTATTACTGTATTACAGTGGATCTGTTCCTTTATATCTGTCAATATTGGCTTTATACATTTAGATCTTCCTACATTGGGTATATAAATGTTTATAAGAGTTATATCCTCTTGTTGAATTGATTCCTTTCTCATTATGAAATACCCTTTTTCTGTCTACTATTACAGTCTTTGTTTTAAAGTCCATTTTGTCTCATATAAGTATTGCTACCCCAACCTTTTTTTATTTCTGTTTGCATGAAATGTATTTTTGCATCCCTTTACTTTCAGTCTGTGTCTGGTTTCAATCTAAAGTGGGTCTCTTGTAGGCAGCATATGTACAGGTCTTGTTTTTCTATCCATTCAGCCATCCTATGTCTTTTGATTGAAGCATTTTAGGCCATTTACATTTAAAGTAATTATTGATAGGTACATTGTTATTGCTACTTTATTAAAGTGTTTTCTGTTTTTGTAGTTCTGTTTCTTATTCTCTTGAATGTTGATGACTTGCAATAGTGTTATGTTTAGATTCCTTTCTTTTTATTTCTTATATATTTCTTATAAATTTTTGGCTTGTGGTTTCCATGCGCTTCCCATATACCACACTATGTTTACAGCAGTCTATTTTAAGTTGATGGTTGATTTAGTACGAACACATTCTAAAATCACTACAATTTTTACTTGCCCCCTCCATGTTTGTTTTTAAGATTTTACTTATTCATTTTTAGAGAGGGAGAGAGAAAAAGAATAAGAGAGAGAAGGGGGAAGGAGCAAGAAGCATCAACTCCCATATGTGCCTTGGCCAGGCAACCCCACAGTTTTGCACTGGCGATCTCAGCATTCCAGATCAATGCTTTATCCACTTTATCCACCGCACCACCACAGGGCAGGCTTCTATGTTTGTTTTGTTGTTATTTCTTTTGTGTATCTCTTCATTTATTGTAATTACAAATGATCTTTCTACTTTTGTCTTTTAACCTTTGTACTACCTTTACAGTTGGTTTATCTGCTGCTTTTACTAAGTGTTTGCTTTTGTCAGTAAAAATGTTTTTCTTTCTCATATTTTCTTCTTAAAGAGGCCCCTTTGTTTAGTGGTAATAAACTCTTTTAGCTTTTTCTAATCTGATAAACTCTTTATCTTGCTTTTGATTCTAAGTGATAGCCTTGCTGAGCTTGGTTTTAGATATTTTTCTTTAATCCCTTTGAATATTTTGTGCCAGTCCCTTCTGACCTGAGTTTCTGTTGAGAAATAAGCTGACAGCCCTATGGGAGCTCTCTTGTATGTAACTAAGTGCTTTTCTCTTGATAGTTTTAATATGCAATATTTGTCTTTAACCTTTGGCATTTTAATTATGATGTGTCCTGGAGTGGGCTTCTGTGGGTTCATCTTGTTCAGGACTCTATGCTTCTTGGACTTTATGTCTATTTTCTTTGCCAGATTAGGGAATTTTCAGTCATTATTTCTTCAAATAGGTTTTCCATTACTTGCTTGCTCTCTCCTCCTTCTGGTACCCCTATGATGTTGTTCCAGAGGCCCTTAAACTATCCTCATTTTTAAAAAATTTTTTCTTTTGGTTGTTCCAACTGGGTATTTCTCGACTACATTTTCTTACAAATTGCTGATTTGATCCTCTGCTTTATCTAATTCAATCCAATCCACCTAATGTATTCTTCATTTCTGAGCACTACATTTTATGTTTTTTCTTTTTTGATGTTCTCACTGAGTTTATCTATTTTTCCCCTAAGTTCATTAACTACCCATATGACCAGTGATTTGATCTCTGTATATGATAGATTGCTTATCTCCATTTACTTATTTTTCTGCAGTTTTGTCCTGTTCTTTTATTTGAGACATGTTTTTGTATTGTTTTGTTTCTGTCTCCTCATTTTGGCCGACTCTTTGGACTTGTTTCTATGTATTAGGTAGAGCTACTACATCTTTTATCTTGACAGAGTGGCCTTATGTAGAAGGTTTCCTGAGGGGCCCAGTGTTGCAGACTTTCTGGTCACCTAATCCAGGTGCTCCAAGGTGACCCTTGTGTGGGTTGTGTGTGCCCTCCTGTTGCATTTGAGCCTTTATTGCTTTTGGCACCTCAGTGGGTGGGGTTGATCCTCAGGCTGACTGGCTGTGAGTTCTAGTGATGGCTACAGTGGATAAAGCTGATGGGTAGGGGACTGACCCCATAGAGCAAAAGTAACTTTGGCAACACTCTTGTGCCAACCTAATCGGCCCTGTGGGTGTGTCATTTGTGGAGCTGGCTGGGTGTTGCTAGTCTGGAGCCTCTTGGGAGGGGCTCAGGTGCAGGCCAAGGTCATCTATCACTTAAGTCCACCTGGTAGGAGCTACTGAATGATCTGCAATTTGTTCACATGTGTGCTGGGCTTACAGGTACTTTGGAGAGGTAGGTTGCAGATCCAGGCTGGTTGCCACTTATACCAGGCTAGGGACCTGTAAGGCTGGTGGCTGAGGCCATGCAGATTCGCATTTAATTAGGGCAGGCGGTAAAGGAACCATGGAGCCAGAAAATGGTGGGCCATTCCCATTTATTAGAATCTTGCAACAGCAGACAAGCAAGCAGGCAGGAAAACCACTTCTCTCTCTCAGGGCAGATGAGCAAACAGGCCAGGGTGGGGAAATCCCTTCTCCGGCAAACAATAGCAAAAAATGTCCCCTCCCAATGGCGGCAGGCAATCTGCAATAATCAGGCAAAGTACAAGTGAGCAAGTCGAACACACTTGTTTGTCCAACAGGACTGTCTGATGGGCACTCCCATGTGAGGTAAGGCCAACTGCCACTTATGCTGGGTTTGTGTCCACTTAGTCAAAACTACATTTCAAGCCAATACTGGCTGCCACTTATGCCAGATTTCAGGCCATCTGATAGGAGTTACAATGCAGGTTGAGATAGGATCACTGCTTGTGCTGAGCTTGAAATCACTTATCATGAGGTACAGGACATGCTGAGGCCCACCGCTACTTGTTGGGTATTTGTGGATCTTTGAGAGTATTTAGGAAAGTTCACAGCATAAGCTGAGTCAGGCTGCTTATGTGGAAGAGTTTTGGGTCCAGCGTGAGAATTAGGGGTTGGGGGACGGAGTCTCAGGGATTCACCTGGGCAGGGAACATCGTGTTAGCCAGGTCAATGGTGAACTCAGATTTGGCATCTGCCAGCACTTACCATCCCTGGAGGGAACCTCCCTGGCCTCTCTAGCCCTCACTCTAAATCCAGTCCATTTAGTACCTCCCTATGTTTTTGGCACTTTCTGAGCCGCTGCCTGTGCGCTGGAGCCCAGAGCACTTGAGAGCAAGTCCATGTGTGGGACTCATAAAAGGAGTGCCTCAGTGTCTAGCAGCCTTCTGTCTCACTCAGACACAATCCCTGCTGGTTTTCCCAGCCAGAGGTTGTGGGGCTGCGTGCCCTCACCCCTCACGGGAACCTCCGCAGTCAAGATATCCCTCATGATTCTTAGTCACTGTACTATGGTTGTAGGACCTGCCTGGTCCTCATCTCCACTCCTCCTACCAGCCTCAAGCAGCTGCTTCTTTATATCCTTAGTTATAGGGCTTCTGCGCAGCTAGTCTTCAGGTGGGTCTCATGATGGCTATCCTATAATTTAGTTGTAATTTTGATGTGCTGTGGGAAGAGGTGAACACGGTGTTTACCTACTCTACCACTGACTGAAAGTTTTTAGTTTCTAGTACATAGGCACAGTAGGATAACCTGGTCGTACTTAGATGAATCAGGTGTGATACTTTCCAGAAATTCAGCTTCAAATTTTACTGGAGCTGGGCACAGAGAGTAGAAAGGGGCTGAGTTTGGGATTAGTAAGCTAACAAGGCACCACTGGCACTTAGAAGAAGATGGAAGAGGTCTAGGTACCTCCAGGAGCCCAGATGTGTTGAGTCCCATCTAGGGAGCAGGATGTGTATCTGGAATCCAGGAAGCCTGGTTGATGATAACACGGAGCAAGGACTCAGAGCCTAGAGATGAGCAAGATGCTGAGTCAGGGATCTGTCAGCAAAAGGTTGTGTTTAGGTGAAAGCCTGGATAGGTTAGTGTCCCTGAGGGCAGAAAAGCACTAGCTGGGTGTTCTCTGTGAGGACTGTCATACCTGGTTCTCCCTGAGCGGTGAGATGCTCCTTGCTCAGCATCAGTGTCTGGTCCGCTTTCCCTGACAACAGAGCTGAGTTTAGATTTTCCTGATGACAGATGCTGAAATAAGGACTTGGGTAGGAGAAGTTTATATAGGAGATGACCTTAGAAAGTCCAAACAATCAAGTGGGGAATGAGAGAGATACCAGTTAATAATGCATTAATAAGGATGACAGGTCTGTTGTCCACTGGCCAACACACCTCAAAATCACTCTTCCCAGGAGGTGGAGGTGGGGCATTTTAGCCTATGGCTTTCATTACTCTGTGGTTAAGGATTGTCATTTTGTACTCCTGGCAGAAAAAGAGAGAGCTTCAAGGCCAGAGATGGTAAACATCAGTGTGCTGGGGGCTGTCTGCAGCTGCAGGTGAATGCAGGTGGGCCAGGGACTTCTGCGAAGGGGCAGTAACCCTCTGCTCTAGGAGTGACCTCTCCTGATCCTGTCTGTTCTTCGGCACTACTGGTGATGCCACTGGGAAAAACCCGATGCTGACAGTCTGGCCTGCCCCTGTCTGATACCCAGCCTGTCACGGTAATAGTGCCAGCCCTTTCCACACCTCAGAATCATAGCTTTCCACCCCCCTGATTGAAGAAGTTCTTACCCAGTGCCAAAAACTCCCCTCATTTCTTACCCCAGAATTTGCCACTTCTCAGGGTGTTGATAGAGGCGACATCCTCAGTTCCCTCTGCTTTACTCTCCCCCCCCCCCCGGCATCAATAGGGACAAGTCACAGAATTTCCCAATCTCTCAGTTATGCAGTTGTGTGCATGGCCACCTTGTTATATTGCTTCCCCAACACCTCAGTGGTAGACATAACCGAGTGAGAGAGGCAGGAGAGGGAGGATTCTAGAGAAATGCCTACACCAAACAATCATTTTTAAAAATTTGTTTGACTTAAAAAAAATTTTTTTTTGGCCCTGGCCCGTTGGCTCAGTGGTAGAGCGTCGGCCTGGCGTGTAGAGGTCTCGGGTTCGATTCCCGGCCGGGGCACACAGGAGAAGCGCCCATTTGCTTCTCCACCACCCCCCTCCTTCCTCTCTGTCTCTCTCTTCCCCTCCTGTAACCGAGGCTCCATTGGAGCAAAGATGGCCCGGGCGCTGGGGATGGCTCCTTGGCCTCTGCCCCGGCAGAGCGACGCCCCGGAGGGGCAGAGCATCGCCCCCTGGTGGGTGTGCCGGGTGGATCCCGGTCCGGCGCATGCAGGAGTCTGTCTGACTGTCTCTCCCGGTTTCTAGCTTGACCAGGAAAGCCCAGGGTTTTGAACTGGCTACCTCAGCATGCCAGGTCAATGCTTGATCCACTGTGCCACCAGAGGCCAGCACAGATAATGATTTTATTTGAATATAAGCTGCTACCTGCTTCTTACTAAGGTTTTCTGACTTAGGACAGCTATTTTAATTTCCTTATGATATGTTTTATTCAACAGGTTCTTACCTTTGAACATGTATGTGTGCTGGGAACAGAAAAAGCCTGTCGTGAGGGATGAAAGTCATAAGGCTCTTCCTTCTGGTTGTCACAATAGCAAATGACTGAAACAGGGTTATCATTTTCACACCTGAGATCAGAGGGTCCATTGAACTAAAGGTTCTACAGAAGGGTGTTTTGTTTTGTTGTGTGTTTGTGTGTATGTCTTTCTCCCTGACAGATCCTAAACGGTATAGCTTACACTGGCCTTAATCTAATCAATTGAAATTCATTAATCAGCAGCCACTTGATTTGCTACATGCTGAATTTGGAGGTATAAATGTAAACCTGTCACCGCGCTGCCTTTGGGTAACTCACAACCTGGTAGCACACAGGGCTGGGGAAGATTGCGCAGGAGTTGAGGAAAGGCACCAGGAGAGAGGGGGCATCTTCAGTGGGGTCTTATGGAAGGAGTGGAACTTCAACCAGATGAGGCAGGAGAAGAATATTCTAGTTAGTACAACACAAGGGTTGCTGGTAGGCCCCTGTTGACATCAGTGTGAGCGAAGGGAAAGCGTTGTAGAGACGAGGAGCGAGTGGGTGGGTGATCATCAGGATTGGTTGAGGGGGATGTGTTGCTAACAAAGACGATGATACCCAGCCCCCAGATCTTGGTGACACTATTATCCAGCAATAGAACCCAGGCCTTTGGAGAAGTGGCAGACACGAGGGCTAGAGCAGGACATATAGAAGATGAGTCTGGGCATCTCACAGTGCCAAAAAGAGGTGCCAAGGAAAAGAAAATAGCGATGGGCAGCCTGTTGAAAGTGTTCAGGACTAACCTGAAAGAGCTCCCGTTGGCTAAAGATGGAATAATTTGAGCAAAAAAAAAATAAAGAACAATAGTATTGGATTATAAACCCAAAGTCTAAAATAAATATCCTGAAGTCCATATTGATATAAATAAATGGCTGAATAAATTAATGAGAGAGAAGGAATAACTCTTCTTTACAGAATAATTCCAAATAATTTATTTGGTTACAACCCCTTCAAGGAGGTAGAAGTTAACTGCCTTGAATGGACTGCATTAAGTGACTGGTTGGTTTTAAATGATTCGGGTATGAATAAGGGGAGGCTTTACAGTGGAGAAACCGGGTTAAGATCATCAATGATATGTTGAGAGCAGGTGCCCTTGATATGATGCAATGAAAAAGACACTCAACTCTGAGATCTTCCTCCCCAAAACCCATAACACCAGTCTAACCATGAGAAAAACACAGGAAAAATCCAGTACTCTTCAAAACTGTCAAGGTCGTGAAAAACAAGAGACGTTTGAAAAACTATCATAGAACAGGAGAGGTGGGGCAATAATGAGTAGACGTGAGCAGAAAAATGACATTAGGGAAACAATAATGAAACCCAAATAAAGTATGGAGTCTAGGTGACAGTTATGTACAAACATCAGTTAATTCGTTGTGACAAATGTACCATGTTAATATAAGATGTTAACAATAGGTAGACTGGATTCAGGATATGCAGGAAGTGTCTGAACTAACCTTTTAGCTTTTCTATAAATCGTGAAACCATTCTAAAATAAAAAGGTTACATATTTACAGAAAGAAGGTGAGCCCACATCATAGAGGACCTCGAACTAAGAATGTTAGACTATAAATTCAGTGAGCAACGGTAACTATTGATGGCTTGTGAGCAAAGTGACAAGATCAGAGATGGGGCCTCAGGAAGATAACTAACTAGAGGGTTGCTTAGAAGCAGTGGAGGAAACTCCAGCAAAGTATCTCCTTAGGAGGTAATCATGGTGTCAAACTAGAAAAGTGGCAGTATGGATAGGAAAACCTTTAAGAGCACTAGTGATGTAGGGAGGTAAACTAGGCTGACTGCAAGAGGCAGATGTCAAATGGGAGGAACAGCATCTGAAAGGTTGTTGTTGTTTTTTTGATGATGATTTTGGTTTTGAGAGTTGCTTTCTTAACAGCCAAAAGGACTTGGGCTGAAGTAGCAGCTATGCTAAATCTGAAAGAGGAATGAGAAAGACAGAAGCTCCAAGTTCTCATCTTGGTTCTACCACTGAAACATTTCTCTGCAGCAAAGATCAAGAGATTACCTATACAAGCCTGACCTGTGGTGGCGCAGTGGATAAAGCATCAACCTGGAAACACTGAGGTTGCCGGTTCAAAACCCTGGGCTTGCCTGGTCAAGGCACATATGGGAGTTGATGCTTTCTGCTCCTCCCCCCTTCTCTCTCTCTCTCTCTCTCTCTCTCTCTCTCTCTCCCCTCTCTATAATGAATAAATAAAATCTTAAAAAAAAAAAAGCAGTGGTACATTTACACAGTGGAATACTATGTGGCCATAAAAAAGGAAATCTTGCCTGACCTGTGGTGGTGCAGTGGACAAAGCGTTGACCTGGAAATGCTGAGGTCGCTGGTTCGAAACCCTGGGCTTGCCTGGTCAAGGCACATACGGGAGTTGATGCTTCCAGCTCCTCCCCCCTCCTCTCTCCTCTCTCTCTGTCTCTGTCTCTCTCTCTCATCTCTAAAAAATGAATAATTAAAAAAATAAAAATAAATAAAAAGAGATTACCTATACAAACCGCATCTAAGCTGCTCAATACAGTACCCAGTCACACATAGCAATTAAAAATGCATTTAATTAGTCACACCAGCTACATTTCAAGAGCTCAGTAGCCCAATGTGTCTAGTGGCTACCATATTGGATAGTATAGCAATGAACATTTCCATCATCACAACAGTAAGTTCCTTTGGACAGCACTGTCCTAAGGTCTTTTTCTGCTATAACATTCATTGATTCTATTGTAGGATAGTTAAAAATGATGTATACTGTTATTCTTAAACTGGAGGAGGCATTTTTCTGGTCTCTGAAAACTCAAAAACATTCTATTTATAAATAGTAGAGAATATGTTTAAAATGTCTTACTAAGTTAAAAAAAAAAAAGCATGGTCCAAAACTGTGAGTATAATGAGTCACTGTGTGTATATTAAAGGACACATCTAATGCTTAAGTCTGTAGAGAATATCTCTAGTGAACAGACACCATAAACTGTCTCTATAGAATGGGACTAGGGAACTGGCAACTACAGTGTGAAGAGGAGACTGAATTATCACAGCTTCAAATTTTTCCATGTTTGTATGTTTGTATATTATTGATCTTATAAAAAATGGTCAATCTCAGTAACAAACTGAACTAATCTAATAGATGTCAAATAATATGTGATGCATTTCAGTAGCTATCCCAAGTAAAATAGGAAGAAAAAGTAACTACCTACATATGATAACAACCTGACAGTAAACATATAAAATGGTGAAATATCAAAGAAATGGTGTCAGGAACAAGTCAGATATGATGGCTATCACCACCATTGTTTTGGACAATGTACTAGTTAATATGTATAATAAGGCAGGAAAATTAATTTTCTGTTCAATATTATGGCTAACTAGATGTTCAGATGAATTATCTTGGTACTGTACACTTTAAAAATCTAGATAAGTTGCCTGACCTGTAGTAATACAGTGAACAAAGCATCAACCTGGAACACTGAGGTCACCAGTTCGAAACCCCGGACTTGCCTGGTCAAGGCACATATGGGAGTTGATGCTTTCTGCTCCTCCCACCCTTCTCTCTCTCTCTAAAAATAAATAAATAAAATCTAGGGAAAAAAATCTGGATAAGTCTTTAAAAACATATTTTTGTACTACATGGCTAAACTGGTGTGGAAGGGAAGGAAATTCTTCTGATGCCAAAAACAATAAAGTGCAAATCCAGTGAGATACGTGTTAATTCCTAACGGCTTATAGCCTGAGTTTTAATGGGTCACATGCAGGGTCAAGAGACAAAGTCTGCATAGAGTCTGAGCGGGAAAGGGGGGTGGATAAGAGTCCCATGAATAAAGCCAGGCTCTCTGAAGAGCAATACTTTCAGAGGGTAAACTAGAAAATCTGGCCCCACAGGGAGAGGCAGTAAGGATAACGTCTGTTTTAGACTTGGATGTGAGTGGAACAGAGGAAAAAAAAAAAACAACCAGTCTGAACTTGTTAATTACCTATCAAATCTCTGTATTCACACAGATTTAAGACTAGGATTCACACTAATTTACAATGAAAAGCCCCAAGCTAAAAGTGTATTTAAAATGTGGCCCAGTTTTAGTGTTCCCCAAGGCAGAAGCAAAAATATGCTTCCTTTTAGAGGAATAAATTTTAAAACAAGTTCACAAGGAACTCCGAGAAATAAAATTCCAGAGCAAATAAGCCCCGAATCAGAACCCACCAAACACAGGAGAGGCACGCTTCTAGGGGCAGCAGCAACAGATAAAACAAACTGTGGGTTCAGCCCACTATCGCTTCTGATAACAATAACCGATCAGTTATAGATTATAAAGTATGTTTAATATGTCAAAGTAAAAATTTTGAAAGCCTACTGAAAGGATGATAAAAGAACAAGTAACTATCAAAATTGGACAGGTGGATCTGAAAGAGAAATAAAACTTCTAGGGCTGAAAAAAAATGTATTAATGAAATTAGAAATCTTAGTGGATACCCAGCTGAAGAAGGAATTGGGTAAACTAGATACCCAGAATGTAGTATAAAAACAACAGTGTAGAAAATAGAATGAAAAGACAATTTTTAAAGAAAATTAGAATTCTAGCAATAGAAAAGAAAGATAATGGACTATAGGCAATATTTATTTTTTTAAAGATTTTATTTATTGATTTTAAAGAGAGAAGAGAGAGAACGGTGGAGGGGAAAGCATCAACTCATAGTTGCTTCTTTTACGTGCCTATAATCGGACGAGCCCCAGGTTTTGAACCAGCAATCTTAGCATTCCAGGCCGACACTTTACCCACTGCGCCACCACAGGTTAGACAGGCAATATTTAAAGATATAACAACTGAAAATTTTCTAGAATTGTTGGAAGATATGAATTCTCAGATTCAGGTAGTTCCAGGAATCCCAAACAAGATAAATAACAAGAAATCTAAACCTACTTCATAATCAAACCTAAAAACACTGAAGACAAAGAAATTATTACAAGCAGAGAAGAGATAAATTACCTATAAAAGAACAACATACTGAAAGCTATCTTTCATCAATAACAAACGCCAAAAAATATCAAAATGAAAATTGTCAAAGTGCAGAAAAAAAATTGTCGAGTTATAGGTTTATGCCTAGGGAAAAAAAAAACTGCTTTGAAAATGAAGAGAAAATGAGAGCATTTTAAACAAACTGAGAAAGTTTCTTGTCCATAGAGCCTCACTTAAAGGAATTTCTAACGGATGTACTCCAGGAAGAAGGGAAATGAACCGAAAAGAAAGATGGGAGATGCCACAAAACATGATGAACAAAGATTACTATGGTTGGTAGATTGAAGCAATCATTGAATGACTATAAAACAATCACAATAATGTCTAATATGTTAATTTAAAAAATTAAGATAGAATCAGAATCCTAAATAATTATAGCACTTAAATCAGAAAGAGTCATTGGAGTTAGGGTGCCAAGTCCTTGTATTATTTAGTATGTTGATAAAGATACTAATAAACTTAAAATTATATTACATTAAATACACATGATAAATTTTCTAAGGTAGCCACTAAAATAATAATGCATGTAACCTTTCTACTAGTAATGCGGAGAAAATTAAATGAGAAGGAATAGACACTTTAATTCAAAGAAGGCATGGATGCAAGGCTGAGGTGGCGGGGGGCGGTAATAAAGGATCAGAAAAGCAGAATAATAGAAATAAGTTAGGCCTGACCAGTGGTGGCACAGTACATAGAACTTTGACTGGGGACCCTGAGGACCCAGGTTCAAAACTCTAAGGTCACCAGCTTGAGCACAGGGTCGCCGACTTGAGCCTGGGATCATCAAAATGGTCCCAAGGTTGCTGGCTTGAGCTGCTCCTCCCCCCACCTTCATTCAAGGCACATATAAGATGCAATCAATGAACAACTAAAGTGACGCAACTATGAGTATGCTTCTCATCTCTTTCCCTTCCTGTTTCTCTCTCAAAAACAAAAAAAGAAGTGAATCCAAGTACAGTAGGAAACTGAATCAATGTAAATTGACTTTATCCATTTTAAAGATAAAGATTGTTAGACTTTATAACTAAACAAAATCTTGTTACTTGCTATTTACAAGAGTCTTAATATATGAATAAACAGGTTGAAAGAAAAACTGGAAATTATATATATACTAGATGATTACTAATTGAAAGAAAGCTGGGGTAACTATTTTAATCAGACAAAATAGACTTTAAGGCCAAAAACATTAATACAGATAGTCTCTACATATTGATTGAGACTAAAGTTATCAGGGAAATAAGACATTTTAAATCTAAATGAACTTTTGTGTATCAAATATGTAAAAATTAAAAGTGACAATCAGAATTACAAGTTGACAAATCTGCCATCACAATGGTAGACTTAACATTTTTCTCTTAGAAATACATTAACAAAAATGTTCATAAGGATAGAGACGATTTGGGCACTACAGTTAACCAGCTATACCTCAAAACTGGAGAATTCTCATTCTTTTCAACTGTATATGAAACAAAATTTGACTGTGTCCACAAAGTAAGTTTCAATAAATTATTGTCACACAGACTAAATTTTCTGACCATGATGCAATAAAAAAATTTTTTTAGCTAACCCTCCTCATATAATTGAAAATACAAATATAATAACTTAGGAATAGCTTATACTGGAAAGAGGATTTTATATATTCTACTTCTTTGAGAGGTGGTTACATAATATAGTATGATTTATATGGCAACTGTGTTTATTAGAACATCTCAGTTCTTCTACCATTCAGTGTAATTGAGTTTTTTTTTCCCTGTCTGGATACTTCAGAACTTTTGAATAATACTGTTTTATTTTTTCAAAAATAATCTTTTTTAAAAAAAAGATATTTATTTTAGAGAGAGTGGGGAGAGAGAGAAAAAAGAGAGGTGGAGAGAGAAAGAAAAGTGAGAGAGAAAGGGGGTGGGGAGCAGGAGCATCAACTCGTGGTTGCCAGGGAAGCCAGGGTTACGAACCGGTGACCTCAGCGCTCCAGGTCGACGCTTTATCCACTGTGCCACCACAGGTCAGGCAAAATAATCTCTCCAAAAGTATATTTAAATGATAACTTCAAAAACAACTGAAAGTCACATAATTCTGAGAAAATTTTCTAAAAAGCAAAATCATGCCTACTACTTTATAACACATTCAACTAATGATGAACAATTTTCGGAACTATGAAAACACAAGAAAAACAATTTCCTGGAAGACTAAAATTTCTGCAATAAAAAAATTTTCATAGCAGTAGCTAAAATTTGCCTAATAAAGAGGAAAAGTAGGAGTCTTGAAAAATAAATTACCTTTAAATCCTTAGCAACAGGCAGTGAAATTATTATTTAACTATAAGAATACTTGAATGAATCTCTTAAATTTTGAGGGATGAATACTTTAAAGATAAAGTAGGAGTTAAGAATAGCGAAGGAGTTCTCAAGTAAATTTTTTAAAGTGTCAGAAATTGAAATAAGTGATAAAAGCTTACAAAATAGAGATGACTATGTTTTTTATCTTATTTGCATACTCAAAATATGCTAAAAATTCAAATAATAAAACTACTAAAGGAATTCGCTAAATGACAGTATTCAAGAGGAAAATCTTTAAGGTAAGGCAATAATTTTTTATCAGCAATAATCACTTTGTCACATGCACACACGATGTTTATTGTTGTTGTTGTTTTTCTTTTTATTTTTTTACACAATGTTTATTGAAACTTTATTACCAATAGGGAAAAAGGGGGATATAACCTGACAGGGAATGGCTGAATAAGTTATAAGTTCTAAAAAAGAATGAGTATATTGATATCGATTGATGTAGGAAGTTACTCATGATATACATGGAAGTGAGACATACAAAGACAATAAAGATCAACAAAACTAAGAGCTGGTGTTTTGAAAAAGCAAACATTGACAGACCTTTAGCTAGATTCACAGAGGTGGGGGAAGGGGACCTAAAATAAGAAATGAAAGAGCAGACAGTACAGCTGACAGCACAGAAATAAGAGACTACTATGAACAATTATATGCCAACAAACTAACCTAGAAAAAAAATTGGAAACATACAACCTATCAGGACTGAACTGTGAAAAAATGGGAAATCTGAACAAATGATTAGTAAGGAGGTTGAATCAATAATCAAAACTGCCTAATTAATAAAAGCCCAGGGCCAGATGGCTCCACAGGTGAATTCTACCAAACATTTAAAAAAAAAAACCAATTCTTTTTAAACATTTTATTTATTCATTTTAAAGAGGAGAGAGAGAGAGAGAGAGAGAGAGAGAGAAGGGGGGAGGAGCAGGAAGCATCAACTCCCACATGTGCCCTGACCCGGCAAGCCCAGGGTTTTTGTTTTTTTTTTTCTATTTTTTTTTTTTTCTTTTTTCTGAAGCTGGAAACAGGGAGAGACAGTCAGACAGACTCCCGCTTGCGCCCGACCGGGATCCACCCGGCACGCCCACCAGGGGCGGTGCTCTGCCCCCCAGGGGGCGATGCTCTGCCCATCCTGGGCGTCGCCATATTGCCACCAGAGCCACTCTAGCGCCTGAGGCAGAGGCCACAGAGCCATGCCCAGCGCCCGGGCCATCTTTGCTCCAATGGAGCCTTGGCTGCGGGAGGGGAAGAGAGAGACAGAGAGGAAAGCGCGGCGGAGGGGTGGAGAAGCAAATGGGCGCTTCTCCTATGTGCCCTGGCCGAGAATTGAACCCGGGTCCTCCGCACGCTAGGCCGACGCTCTACCACTGAGCCAACCGGCCAGGGCCAAGCCCAGGGTTTTGAACTAGCGACCTCAGCATTCCAAGCCAATGCTTTATCTACTGCGCCACCACAAGTCAGGCCCCAATTCTTTTTAAATTCTTCCAAACTTATTTTATGAGACCCTGATAGCCCAACCAGACAAGGACACCACAGAAAAATAAATTACAGGCTATGTAATAACTATTTATGGTGTCAGGTGGGTACTAGACTTATCGGAAGATCACTTTGTAAGTTATATAAATTTCTAACCACTGTTCATACATCTGAAACTAATATAATATTTAATGTCAACTGTAATTATACATTTTTTTTAAAAATTATAAGCCAATGTTCTTGATGAACACAGATGCAGAAATTTTCAACAAAATATTAGCAAACTGAATTCAACAGTACATTATAAAGATCATGTACCATGATCAAGTAGAATTTATTCCAGGAATACAAGGATGTTTCAAAATTCACAAATTAATCAATGTGATAAACCACATTAACAAAATTAAAGATAAATGATTACCTTAGTAGGTTCAGAAAAAGCATTTGACAAAATTAAATACCCGTTTATGATAACATCAAATAAAATGAGTATACAAGGAATGTGACTCAAAATAATAAAGGCCATATACAATAATCCCACAGCTAAGATAATAGTGGTGAAAAATTGAAAGCTTTAGCCTAACCCGTGGTGGCGCAGTGGATAAAGCGTCAACCTGGAAATGCTGAAGTCGTTGGTTTGAAACCCTGGGCTTGCCTGATCAAGGCACATATGGGAGTTGATGCTTCCAGCTCCTCCCCACCTTCTCTCTCTGTCTCTCTCTCCTTTCTCTCTCTCTCTCCTTTTCTCTCTCTCTCTCCCTTTCTCTCTCTCCTCTCTAAAAAAATGAATAAATAAATTTTTTAAAAAAAGATTTAAAAAAAATTGAAAGCTTTACCTGCCTGACCTGTGGTGGTGCAGTGGATAAAGCACTGACCTAGAATGCAGAGGTTGCCAGTTTGAAACCCTGGGCTTGGCCGGTCAGAGCACATATGAGAAGAAGCAATTACTATGAGTTGATGCTTCCCACTCCTCCCTCCCCTTCGCTCTCTCTAAAAAAATAAAAAATTAAATTAAAAAAAAGCTTTTCCCCCTATTATGAGGAACAAGACATGGATGCTCACTCTAGTCACTTTTATTCAACATAAAGTCCTAGCCAGAGCAATTAAGTAAGAAAAAGAAAGAAAAACATTCAAACCAGAAAGAAAGAAGTAAAACTGTTAGTGTTTGCAAATGACATAATGGTAGCTATAAACTATAAACCCTATTTCTACTCCTCCCTAAAACTATTAGAACAAATAGATTCAGTAAAATTCCAGGATACAAAATCAATATTCAAAAATCTGTTGCATATCTATACACTAATAAACTGTCAGGAAGAGAAATTTTAAAAAACGATGCCATATATTGTACATTTGCATCAAAAGAATAGACCTGACCAGTGGTGGCACAGTGGATAGAGCATCGACCTGGAATGTTGAGGTCCCAGGTTCAAAACCCCGCCAACTTGAGCGCATGGGGTCATCAACATGACCCCATGGTAACTGACTTGAAAGTCACTGGCTTGTGCAAAGGGTCACTGGCTTGGCTGGAGTCCTCCCCCTCCCCATCAAGGCACATATGAGAAGCAATCAATGAACAATTAAAGTGGCACAACTATGAGTTGATGCTTTTCATCTCTCTCCCTTCTTGTCTTTCTTGCTATCTTTCACTCACCCCCTTCTCTTCCTTTCTCTCTCTCTCTCATAAATCAATACAATACAATACAATACAATACAATACAATACAATATCAAGGGAGTGAAAGACCCGTAAACTGAAAACTATAATACATTAATGAATGAAATGATGACACAAATAAATAGGAAGATATTTTGTGCTCATGGGTTAGAAGAATCAATATTGTTAAAATGTCCATTCTATCCAAAGCAATCTACACATTCAAATTTTCTATCAAAATTCCAATGGAGTTTTTCATGGCAATACAATGAAAATTCTAAAACTTGTATGGAACCAGTAAAGACCTCTGACAACAAAAGTAATCTTGTGAAAGAACAAAACTGAAAGCATCATATGCCCTGATTTTAAAGTATATTACAAAGCTATAGCAGTAAAAATAGTATGGTATTGGCATAGAAACAGACACACAGGTCACTGGAACAGAACAGAGAGCTTAGAAATAAAATTACACATATATAGTCAATTCTTTTATGACCAAAAAAAAGCTAAAGCTATGAATATTGAGTATATTCAATAAATGGTGTTGTAAAAACCTGACAGCCAGGTTTTTATTCTTTTTGCAAAAGAATTAAACTGGTCCACTATCTTACATTATATATAAGAACTATCTCAAAATGGATTAAAGACTTCCATATAATATCTGAAACCATAAAACTCTTAGAGGAAAACTTATGCAGTACTGTTCTTGATATTGGTCTTGACAATAAGTTTTTTGGATTTTATACCAAAAACAAACACAACAAAAGCAAATACAAATAACTGGGACATACAAAACTAAAAAGCTTCTGCACAGTCAAGGAGATCATCAACAAAATGAAAAGGCAACTTACTAAAAATGTTTTAAAGTGGTATATCTGATAAGGGGATAATATCCAAAATATATAAAGAACTCATGCAACTAAACAGCAAAAAAAAAAAAAAAAAGGTAGAGGGTTTGAATAGATTTTTTTCCAAAGGAGACATACAGATAGCCAACAGGTACCTGAGAAGGTAGTCAACTGTCATTAATCATCAAAAAAATGCAAATCAAAACCACAATGAGATATCACTTCACACCTGTTATAATGGCTTTATCAAAAGCAAGAAATGTGTTGGTGCAGATGTGGAGAAAAGGGAACCTTTGTCCTCTGTTGGTGGGAATGTAAATTGGTGTAGCTTCTGTGGAAAACTATATGAAGGTTCCTCAAAAAATTAAATACAGCAATTCCACTTCTAGGTACTTATTTATTTAAAGAAAACAAAACCACTAACTCAGAAAGATAGATGCACCCTCATATTTCTTGAAGCATTTATAATAGCCAAGATATGGAAACAACCTAAGTATCTATCAGTGGATGGACAGAAAAAAAAATGTGATGTATGTATATAATGAAATTTTATTTGGCCATAGAAAAGTATAAAATCCTGTGACTTGTAACAACATGGATGAACCTTGAGGGCATTGTGTTAAGTGAAATAATTCAGAAAGACAAATAATAGATTATCTCACTTATATGTCAAATAAACAACAAGAACAACAACAACAACATATGAGCTCATAGATACAGAGAACTGATTGGTGGTTGCCAGAGAAATGGACGGTGGCAGTGGTAATAAAAACACAGAAAAAAGAGTCACATTTATATATTTTGATATACCGTATTTCCCCATGTATAAGACACACCCTTTTTTGAAAATTTTGGGGTCTAAAAACGGGGTGCATCTGATATAGTGATTGTAGATTTTTTTACTTGCATTTCCCGCTTTTTCGTGCTTGTTTTGTGTAAGGTATTTTTCCCTGCCAAGAAGGAAGGAACAGGGCTCGGAGCCACGAAGTGTGGAATAACAAAAGGCTTTATTGAGTACAGAGCATGCATCCTGCCCGGTGAGGTTCCCTGGCCCGGAGGAAAGATGGAGGAGATGGAGGCCAAGGAAGTCACACAGATTAAGCCGAGTGGGAGATATTTAAAGGGTCCCTCTAGGGAAGTCAAGCTAATATGATGTGGTAAAATCTCACTGGCTGGCAGATGGTCGCTTTTTTCCAAAGGGTTCTGCGAAGCTTCTTTTGGCGTGCTTGGTTGTGGGCAGTCCTCACCAAAGTTCCCGGGCCTGACCTTTCCCCATTATCCACCGACCTTACATTCTGACCTTTTGTGTTAAATAGAAAAGGGGAAAGGAAGAGGGTCCCATCCATTCCCATAACAGACCTGTGAGGGAATTAGAGGTATTAGTGTCCTAAATCTCAAGGTCAGGCCATGGACAGAAAAGGTAAAGTGGATGTGCTTCGGACGTCTCCAAAAGCACACACTCACTAGGAACGGAAAAGACTTCCCTGACTTAGCTACGGTTTTAGACAAGGAGTCTCGGAGGAAAGAACTCAAAGGTGGTTGGAGGCAGGGGACTTACCACACCTTACATTTTGCACTCGTTGAAGACAGTGATTCATCATCAGACACATATGAGGACAAGCTAATAATGGATGGGAGTTTTGACAGTGATGAGGAGGTGTATGAATTCTATGATGAATAAAACTTGAGTTCAATGGCTTTATGTAATACATATTTTTTTTCAAATTTTGAGCCCCCAAATTAAGGTGCATCTTATACATGGGAGCGTCTTATATATAGGGCAATATGGTAGAAAGATAGTCATGTTCTTCAATGGTAGAACCTGTAGCTGAAAAATGTAATCTCACTTTTATTAATGAGAAAGAGAAATAGAGAGAACCCTGAGCTCTTTTGTGCATTATGAGCAGGAAACTGTTTAGGGTTCCCTCAAGATATTCTCTCAAGTCCATGTAATGCCAATGCCTAAAATAAAATATCTAACAATAAAAATTAAAAAAGAAAAAAACCCAAAACGTAATAAGTAAAGTGTTAAAAAAAAAAGTAAAGCAATTAGTAATGAAAAAGAAATAAAGCAAAACTAAAGGATTCTTTTTTAATTTTAGGAAGCATGCATTATAATTTTTAATTACTTTAAAATATTGGTGGAAACAACGAATGCTCTAGTAAGGCAATGTGTGAAATCCACTTTTCTTAAAAAATGAGAACCAACAGTGCAAAAACTAATAAGTTATTGACCTAGAAAACAAGACTGAGACCTAAGCTATTCACTCTATGAAATCCAATGCCAGCAGGTTATAAATATGAACATTCACAGGCAATAATATAATACAATGAGGCTAGCAAAAAAAAACCCAAAATGGCTCTCCTGCTACCGCTTCTTCCCTCCCTACCTCCCCAGCTCCATTCCCAAGACGTTGTCACCTTTCTATCCCCACAGTCTTTCCCTCTGAACCAAAATATGACTTCACAAGTTTCCTTAACCTAGCACTTTGGGCAGCCCCTACTAAACTACCCAAATTGTAGTCACAATGTAAGACGAAAACAACTTATCCTTTCTTATCTTGGAAGGGGATCCAAGATAAGCATTCACAGCCTAAAAGTGGAGAAGGCACACAGTGTCTCTTCAATGTTTAATATTCAAGAGAAAAACATTTAGATATATGCTTGTTAAAAAAATCTCTGAACTTTAGAAATAAAGAACGATGGCATCAGGCAACTAAAGAAAAAGATAATATTTCAAGCCACATATCAGAGATCAGAATAGCTTGAGATCCTTCTGTTAAAGTGCTGGAAAAAATTCGTAAGTCCATAGTACCTGCAAAAATTCTCCAGTGGGCAACTTCACCATCTCCAAAGAATTACCCAATGGGCATTTGACTCGGATCAGCTAGAGCTACTTAAAAATAAAATAAATAAGCAATAAGGGAATTGTTGGTGTGTGGTACAGTTTAATTACTTTGTGTGACAGCCCCTAAAAATGAGGAAAAAAGATATTTTACATACATTTCAGAGTGTCAGTTCTATTAATCCTGAATGAGTTGTGGAGGATGACTTAGATGAATCTAATAGCAGACAATGTATTCTCACTAGGGAGTCCAAAGTTGTTCTTTTCTAGTATGTGCCTGGACCCCGCAGGCCCGCAGTTTCGAATTGGCAACCTCAGCATTCCAGGTCTATACTTTATCCACTGTACCACCACAGGTCAGGCTCTTCTTTTTAATAGATAAACATAGGAATTTAGACAAATAAAGGCAAACACAGCCTGACTGGTGGTGGCTCAGTGGATAGAGCATCAACCTGAAACTCTGAGGTTCCTGTTTCGAAATCCCTAGGTCGCTGGCTTAAGCGCAGGCTTACTAGCTTGAGCAAGGGGTCACTGGCTCGGCTTGAGCCCCACCCCCCACCCCCGTCAAGGCACGTATGAGAAGCAATCCGTGAACGACTAAAGTGCCACAACTACGAGTTGATGCTTCTCACTCTCCTCTCTCTCTCTCTCAAAATCAGTTAAAAAAAATAATTTAAAAATAAATAAAAAAGGCAGAGCACAGTCTAATTATTTTAAGTATTAAGGGATTATATCATTGCATAATCACCATTGATTTCAAAACACGGCATGATATAAATACCACCCAAAGAAGTGAATATAAAACTATTTAGAAAAACTAATACACAAAGCTTTCTTCTTAGAATTTTTTATTGATTTTTAAATGTTTATTTACTAATTTTTAGAGAGAGAGAGAGAAATATCAATTTGTTGTTTCACTTATTTATACATTCACTGGTTGACTCTTTTATGTGCCCTCACTGGGGTTTGAACCCACAACTGTGGTGCATCAGGACAATGCTCTAATTAACTGAGCTACCCAGACAGGGCTTAATTTCTATTTTTTGAAACTGCCCTTGTAGGCTTATTGAGACACGAAGTGACCATGTTGCGGAGCTATGATCAAACGCACATGTGTGGAAGCTCTTATATCTTGCACCTGCCTGACCACCCTTGTAGGATGCCACCAGTTTTAAGACACAACATGATTTCAGGTTGTTAAAATGTAAAAAAAAAAAAAAAAAAAAAATGTGTGCCTTAGAATTGATGAAATAGGACACTCCACATAAGTTACTTATCAGGCACGTTTTAAAGCAAAGAAGGTACTTAAAACATAAATATGATTTGGCGTGACAATAGTATACTACAAGGAATGTATAAAATGCCTTGGATAAGAACTTGACCGCTACTCAGGGGAAGCACAGAAGGCTTTTCAGTTGGGGCCCAGATATGTCATTGGAGAGGCAGAAGGGAAAAGAAGAGGGAGAACCCCAGAATGATAAGAAAAAGGGGTTCACATACGCTGACTAGGTTAAATGCCCTACTTCTAAGGTCTTGGGATCTTATAATTTTGGGATTCAAGGCATGATTACAAGGTTTTCTCAAAACTGGCACCACCAAGGCCACCATCGGACAAGCAGGGAAGATCAGTGACCTTCATCTATAGGCATACCCCAGAGATACTGCAGATCTGGTTCCAGATCCCTGCAATAAAGTCAGTCAATCTTTGTAGAAAACACAACATCTGTGAAGAACAATAAAGCAAAGTGCACTAAAACGAGGTTATGCTTATAGATACATAAATGTTGAGTGAGTGAGTGAATGTGAGGGCATGCATACGAGTTAGGGTTGTGTGTGGCCCACGATCACAGCTGTTCTCTGTTCCTTCTCCCCCCAGAGAAACTGGAGAGCGAAAAGCTGAATGTTGCCGAGGTCACCCAGTCAGAGATTGCCCAGAAGCAAAAGCTGCAGACTGTCCTCGAGAAGATCAACGAAACCCTGAAACTTCCTCCCAGAAGCATCAAGTGGAACGTGGACTGTGAGTTTTACAAAGAAAATAAAATATGGGTCTGGTTAATGATGCCTGTGGTGTCTCTACCATGAGGTTTCCCCAAGAAGCCATCCGGTAAGCTGGCAGGCCCTGCTTGGGTGCAAACCCATTCATCTTACTAAGAAAGGATATGTCTCACACAAAGAGAACTTGTCCTCCATACCTCTGGGACAAATAACAAAAGGTCAAAATCCTGTGCGCCTTTTCTGTACAAGGCTTTCTGTAGAAGCTTACGTAAGGTTACGAGAGGAAAACTCACATTCATTGAGCTACTTCTGCATCCCAGCACAGCCTTCTGAGAATGCTCTTGTCCATAGCTTGTTGTGGCTTTGGGAAGCAGAGATCCCCTAAGTGCAAACAGCTGAGAAGCCAGGGAGTAAGGACATGGCTGTGGTACAAAGCTCACAGCCTTCCTTTCACTCATTTTTCAGAAAGAAAAACAACAACAAAGATATAGCTGAGATTGTAGGCACTGGAAAGGGATGTTTAAATTCAGGTTTTGCAGCTGGATCAGTGATCTCAAAAAGTATAATCCCTTCATTCTTTTGCTGCCTCATGGACCTGGATGTCCAATATGAACATAATGAGTCCATATCAGAATCAACATTAGATCAGCAAACGAGGTAAATAATATTCATAGTGGCATTATTGTCATAGGGAGTCCAGAGTTGTTTTGTTCTTTGCAATAAATAAAAGTGTGAATTTAGATTGATAAAATGATTTAGACTGTGTTCTTTGCCTTTAAGTATTAAAGGGTTCAATACTATATCTTATTGCATCCAATTTCTAGAACCTAAAATGGACACATCCCCCTCCACATAAAAACACCTTTCAAACTTGGCAAAAAAAAAAAAAAGAGAGAAAGAAAGAAAGAAAAGAAATCTTCACCTCTTAATTTAAGAGACCCAGTAGCTGCCAGTCATAATCTCTCCAGCAGGTTTCTAACATCTGACCTTGGACGTAAGACACCAAGTACCTCCTTCAGCATAATTATACCTTTGCTTGCACAGTGTGATAAGCTTTCTCTCACAGCACTTGTAATAGGGCATCCTCGGCCAAGGGAGACATATGGGAGGACGGGAGGTTGAGGCTCTGGTCCTAGATAATGTCTATCCTGTGTCCTAGGCATGCTAATAGCATTCAATGGGGAGAATAAATGGGGTTTGCTCATTAGTTTGAGAAATGTTTCTGCATTTTGGAAATCTACAACAGTCATAAGCATCAAAGTCTTCTTATCAAGACCCCTGCTTAGTTGGGTTTTTTTATCCTATTTCCCATTCCTTTGAATATAGACCATCTTCATGTACCCTTCCAAACAAAACACCCTTTAACTTTTAATTTAGGAAAGTCTGAGATAGAAGAATGGAATTTTTAAAAGCCACATGAGGACCATCATTGGCTTTGAATGACTTGTTTCGTGTTTACTTTCATTTCTCATAGGCAAATGTGCACGAGTGAAATAATCACTCATACAACCACTTATCTGGCTATTTTCATTTTTGCCCATTACTATCCATATCAATGCATATTTTTAACTTGATGAAATGTACCTACATCTTGTGTTTTGTTATTTTCACTTAATAGTAAGTTGTACATATTTTCTGTCTTCCCATGCGGTCTTCATAGTTAATCATTGTTGATAGCTGCTCTGTTTCATGGGGGTAGATAGACCATAGTTAACTTAAACCCGTTGACATGGATCCTTGCAGGGTGTTTAGCAGCCTATTGCGAACACCAGATAGTGCCAAGTTGAACGTCTTAAGTTGTGTCTCTTTGCTTTTCTTGAATTATTCCTGTCATAGATTTCCAGAACTGAGATAAATTACTAGGTCGGAGGGAATAATGATCTCGATAGCCAGCTGCCTGTGAGCCTTGGGGCTTCAAGAGCTGCTGAAACTGTTTACAAGGGGCAGTGGTTTCTGCCATGAGGAATGTGGCAGGCACAGCCCCTGGGGGCAGCTCCGTCCCTCCTCTCTGTTATCTTTCCTGGTAGTTTCTGAGGACATTGTGTCATCTTTTGTGGTGAGGAGAAGCAGCTGGGGGTGGGCTGCAGTTAGGACTGGGGACCAGAGCAGTTGGACTTTTTTCTTCCGTTTTGCCTAAGGACTTTTAGAACAAAGAGTTTCTCTGCTTAATAATAGTACTAATAATAAAATTGAAAAACCAGTGGTCTAAACTATCCTTTTGCTATATTAGACATAGTGTTTCCAAATTTTTTCAGTGATAATATATTACACAATAGTTAGCATCTTTGTATATGTTGTATGTGTGAGACAGAAAGAAAGAGAGAAACTAAATATTTCTCTTGAAAAGAATTCCCAGGAGGCCAGAGCACTCGTTGAAAGAGTCTGGCATCTGTATGGTGCTTGTGCTACCGCTCCATAGACTGCTCACCCAGATAGTCCAGGAGATGTACAGTGTCACCAGCGCATTAGAACCTTTTTGACCACAGCTTTCCCAGCATTATGCTTTGTCATTAAAAGGGGAAGAGGGAGCAGATGTCCTACAGCTCTCGGTGACTAGACTGATGGCGTGGCAGCTCCGATCATGTCAGTGAGCCCGCCATGTCAGTGGGTCAGTCCCACACCAGGAGCCTTTTCTGAGGCTGTAACTGTGGGTAGAACAGCTGGCAAGGCCCAGAAGCCCAGAACTGAACATTTCTGGAAGGCGGAGTTAGCAACAGATTATTTGCTGTTTGATGGTGGTGTTGAGCTGCTGTTCAGTCAGTAAAATATTTGCTTTAACGTAGCAGTGATAACGAGAAACTCTAATGAGTTCATAAGGAATGTCTGAAGCATTTCCTTCTCTTGGTGATTTCTCAGAGCTTCTTTGGAGCAGACTCATCAATCCTACTGAAGACAGAGCGACACCCTAATAATACTGGCCCTAGTTCACGCTAGGTACACAAATTGGACATCTTTCTGTTCTTTCCTTAAATGTCCCCTGTAATGAAGAACCATGAGGCTGGGAGGACTGTGAAGGCAGGTCAAGTGTCTGGTGAATCTTCCCTTTTATGAGAAACAAAGTGGAGAAAATTGACGTGGTTTAATTGCCTAAATGCCAGGCACTTCCTCAAATTATAATAAAAATATCAACCATTTCTAGGCACCTGCGACGGGCTAAGACTTTGGAAATTCCTACAACCTATATTTCTGCACACAGTTATTCCTATGTGGGAAGATGAGCTGATTGAGGCTCAGAGTCCTGGAGTGGCCCACCCACGGTCTGGTCGGCAGTAAATAAGTGGTAGGGTTGTCAAGTTAGAACTCAAGCTCCAGTCTGCCAAACCATGTGTGCATCCCATTTCATCACTGTTTTTTTCTGCTCACATCTACTGAGAAAAGTCCAACCCAGTAGTGGCCCAGCTTTTTCTTTTTTTGTTGTTGTTTTTTTTTGTTTGTTTTTTTGTATTTTTCTGAAGTTGGAAATGGGGAGGCAGTCAGACAGATTCTCGCATGTGCCCGACCGGTATCCACCCGGCATGCCCACCAGAGGGCGATGCTCTGCCCATCTGGGGCATTGCTCTGTTGCAACCAGGGCCATTATAGCACCTGAGGCAGAGGCCATGGAGCCATCCCCAGTGCCCAGGCCAACTTTGCTCCAATGGAGCCTTGGCTGCAGGAGGGGAAGAGAGAGACAGAGAGGAAGGAGAGGGGGAGAGGTGGAGAAGCAGATGGGTGCTTCTCCTGTGTGCCCTGGCCAGGAATCAAACCCAGGACTCCTGCACGCCAGGCCAACACTCTACCACTGAGCCAACCGGCCAGGGCCCCAGCCTTTTCTAGTATGGATGACGTACCACCCGACATATTGCTAAGTAGCTGTAGAAGCCAACTGGGTCATGAAAATTCCCCCTAGTTATTCCCCAAGGGGCATTGCCTATACTGGCCACACCTGACACTCAAGAAAGTACCAAAGCCCTTCAGATAGCTTTCATGCTGTCCTCCAGGGCACAGGAAGGGATCTACTGTTCCTGACACAGTGTCTGTTTTTTGAGTGTTGCTTTGTGTAAAGCCTTGGGACAGGGTAATGGTGATAACCCAAAGGGTTTGCAGTCATTTAGGAAGGTAGGGAGGGTGCAAAGTAGACATGTCCATGGTCATTCAAGTAGAGTGAACAAAAACATGGAGGTGGTAGAGAGCTGATCAGAACTCAGAATTCAGCCACTGTTAGGGTCTCTGTGGGAACCTCAGGCTAGAGTAGAAGCACTATGGTGGAAATCCAGCAATAACATGATCCAAGGAGCAGCTCCTTGGGACCCGGCCAAGTATAAGAGGGCTCAGAGTGAGACCTGTGATGACCCCTGACCCTTAGGGGTGGGATAAAAGGGGCAATGGATGTGCCCCTTTTATAAAGCAGCTACGTTGTGAATATCTGCTTGTATCTGCCTAGAACCTAGAAGAAGACTCTCTGATTATTTTTTTTAAATCCTCTTTTATTTCAGCTGTTCATGCCAAGAGCCTGGTAGCCATCCTTCATCTGCTGGTTGCCCTGTCCCAGTATTTCAGGGCACCAATCCGACTCCCAGACCATGTTTCTATCCAAGTGGTCGTGGTCCAGGTAAGACAGGAATCACCGCAAACACCTATGCTCTCACAGAGGCGTGGAGGTTAAGTTCCTGTGAGAGCTAAGGCACACAGGGGGACTGTTAGAAGGACCGCTGAATGAATGCTGAGTATCACTGGGTATGCTAGATGTTGGGAGGCAGGTGACTGCACGGGGGCTTATCTCTGACAAGTGTGCAAGGGTGGAAAGGAGTGTGCTTATGTATGGGAATGCCTTGTGTGGGGCATTTACCTGGGGTTTACATGAGTTTGTCAGGAGGGTGTCTATGTAACATATATTTGAAGGTATACGATATATATGTTTGTGAGGTGTCTCTAGTAGGATCAGGAAGAAAAATTGTGTGTGTGTGTACATGCAATAACCCTGCAAGCCATAGAGAATCATCATTTTTGGGTGGGGGGTGGGGTGGTAAACAGTGTTGCACAGGTATTGGAAGAGACAGATGTGAGGGCATGTATGCATTTGTGCGTGTGTTTGACAGACCCCTACTGTCCACGCCCATATTGAGGGCACCGCCACTTTTCACCTGCCCAGAGCAGCACAGGGGGATCTCAAGTCCTCTCTTCCATATTGGTGGATGGAACTTCCACTCACATGGCTGTGTAACTTCCACAATGAGGGTGTGCACTCTCCCTGTGACTATCTCACTCTGCCCCTAACCCCATTACATACTCCAATTCAACTTTAGTTTCCAACTTTCTGCCATTCAGCAAACGGTCATCCTTTTGCTTGCCTGTTTCTGTTCTTTTCCAAGTAAACACACTGCTGCAAGGGTGGACGCCCCTTAGAAGCAGCTCCCTCAGTAGCCAGGGTTCTGGAATAGAGAACAGAATGGCAGTTCTGCCGTCCCTTGCTGAGGAAGAGTGTTGGCGGCTGGTAAGCCTTGCGTCACCCGCACAGGCCAGCTTCCAGGACAGAAGGTCTTTGAGCTGAGCTTTCAGGGAGCAGAGGTTAATGGAAGAGGACTTGGAGGTACTGCTTGGTCAGTTGCTCAGTTATGGGCTCATGAAAAACTATTGCTTTTATACCTTCTGGGTACTGACTGTGCTAAAAACATCAAGGGGGTATAATAGGAAAATGACACCTTGGCCCTGCCTGCCAAAAGGTAAGCAGCAAAGAAGGCAGTCAGAGCCCACAGTCAATGCGGACATGTGTGGTTCAGGCACTAAGTGCAGCTGACTGAAAAGGACTAATTGGCTTCATTTATTGAGCACTCAGTTGTATCAGGCATAGTGCTCAGCATTTTCTGTCTGCTATGGCTATGCGGCCAGCCCAGAGCTTCCTGGGGCAAGCGTCTACCTCATGAATCCAGGCCATCTCTATTGTGTTATTTTTACCAATCAATAATGTGTGAATCCATTTCAGTGTATTTTTTAAAAACTATGATTCAGGATAGGAGCTGGAGAAGGGGGTCTCCTATTTTGAAATAGTGGTCACTGCAAGCCCATGCCTCATGCTTTATTTTGAGCTCAATTACGAGCCATCTGAAGGCTGCTGTTGGTTTAATTTCTCCTGCAGGCAGTTTTGCTAGCATGAGGGAGAAAACAGGACGCGTTCCATAAAATGGCATCAATGCATGTCAGCTTTTATGGGGTGTTTTGCTTTATCAAGTTAAACAGGCACAGAAGCAGGACTCAGAATTGGCGGTGAGTCACTGAACTTCAGAGCTCCTGAGGGAACTAATAATGGATCAAGGTGAATCAGGATGCCGTGTGAGGGGTTATTTAATCCAGATTTCTTTCCCATTGTGTATAAAAGCTTTTAATTCTGCATGATGTGGCAAATGAGGTCTTAGGTCTGTGATGGCCCCACAAGACAGGGACACAGATTTCATCCGCCCATGTGAAATTTTTACATATGTTAAAGCTGAATTTGGAAAAAAGTTCTGATTTATCCTCACTAGATCTCCTTTAAGTGATTTTTTTTCTTCCTTCCTTTTTTGGTTTAAGAGTCCATTCTTCTTCATCTAAGCCAAATCTACTCTTGGCCTTGACTCAGTTCTCTCTTTCCTCCGTCAAAGTATTTTGCAAGGACACTAGAGTCTGTGCCTATTGAGAATGTGAAGAGAAGGTTCTGGAAGTTTTAGCAGGAGAGTCAAGAAATCAAGTTTCAGCTGATACACCAGCACTTGGAGGGTCCTTCTGGACACTCCGCTCAGCTTCTGTGGAAGATCGATTTGTCCTGACAACTGCTTCCCAAGCCCAAACCATCCAACAAGGCAGGGGTCCCCAAACTACGGCCCGCGGGCCACATGCGGCCCCCTGAGGCCATTTATCCGGCCCCCACTGTACTTCCAGAAGGGGCACCTCTTTCATTGGTGGTCAGTGAGAGGAGCATAGTTCCTATTGAAATACTGGTCAGTTTGTTGATTTAAATTTACTTGTTCTTTATTTTAAATGTTATATTTGTTCCTGTTTTTTTTTTTTTACTTTAAAATATGTGCAGTGTGCATAGGGATTTGTTCATAGTTTTTTTTTATAGTCCGAACCTCCAATGGTCTGAGGGACAGTGAACTGGCCCCCTATGTAAAAAGTTTGGGGACCCCTGTTCCAAGGGGAACTAACTATGAAGGAGCCTGATAAAAATGAATCTCCCTCCTCCTGTCCATCTGAAGGTCTTCCTAAAACCTCACATTCCTTCATTAGCTCCCATGCCCACATAATGAGGGTGAATTCTAAACCAGCACTCAACTGACTCCCCGTTGACGCAAGGCACCCTCCCTTCCAACCGCCTCCTGAACACGCTGTGCTCTCCTGAGTCTGCCTTTCCGCTCCGGCCCCGCCTCCCACTGGAATGGCCTCTCCTGTGTCCAGCCAAATCCTATGTATTCTTTAAGTTTCAGCTCTGGGCCCCCTCCCCTTGGAAGGGTTCCCTGACCATCCCAGCTGAAAGTGCCTGCTCTCGCCGCTATGCACCCAGCCAAGCACTTTCTCTCTGCATAGGGTGACCACATAATTGATTATCCACAATACGTACTATGACAGCAAAAGAGGATCCTATGAATAACTGAGCTGGGTCAGCAGACAAAAACCCTGCTTTGGGGAAACCATTCTCACAGATCTGCTTCTGCCATTTTACCCTAAGTTCCTCAAGGCCAGAAACTATGTCATACATTCCATAGTATTTGCTCCAAGTCCAACATAGGGGCTTGTACATAGAAGGTGCTAATTAAGGGATTGTACATAAAAGGCACTGATCAGTGAAATAAAGAAAAGATGAATTAATGGGAGGGGGTGCAATAGATGTCAGATGGAGGGATAGGTGGATGGGTGGGCCACCAAACTGTTTAATTAATCTTTTCTCAGAGAGTAAGCTATACCTGAGGACTGTACTACTAATTTAAAAGCTTCCATAAATATTTATTTTAAAAAAACAAACAACTCTCCTCCATTTCAATTCTCCAAGTTGGCCTGAGTTCCTCCACCCCAGTCCCCCACTAAATCTGTTTCTCAGCTTCCCTCTGCGGCCACAGCTGGAGGGCAGACACACCCTGGCCTTCATTTCCATTGGGTTTACTGTGGATTACTCCTGGAGGCAAACAGTTTGCTTCCAGCAGAATGTCTTCCAATAAAGAAAGAAAAAGATTCACCATCCAAGAAGCGGCCTACTTGTTTGGACTAAACACGAACTGCACTTCAGTACTAATGGTATGGTCCAGGCCCGGGAAGTCAGGGACCTCCTTGCATTTCTGGAAGTCTCTCAACTCCAGACTCATTTCTTAAACTCCAGTAACTTTCTCAGTATCAGGAATGCTAATCAGTTTTTTGTATTTTTCTAAAGCATATTTTTCTCTCCTCCTCCCAACCCCTCTCTCCACCCCCGTTTCAGAAACGAGAAGGAATCCTCCAGTCTCGGCAAATCCAAGAGGAAATAACTGGTAACACAGAGTATGTCAACACCATTGTTGCCAGCGATTCTGTAATGGAACACAGATGTTTCTCCGAAATTCGTCCATTTGCTGATATTTAGTTTTCATTTATTGGGATTGCAAGAGGGATTAGGCTTCAGCCAATGATTATAGTTTAGTCTTTTCCATGCATTCAAAACATGCCTCTCAATGCTAAAGGTACAAACTTGGGTGGGGAAGTGGAGAGAGAGAATTAGATTGAAAAATTCTAATTTTGTGGCACTCCAGGAAAAAAGTGTACCCAAAGAAGCCAACCAGCATGCAACCATCATGCCATAAACATGGGTTTGCATTTAAATTGTTAACCTTCAAAAGGACATTTTTTCCTTCCTTTTCTGGATCTGATTTATTTGGTCAAGTGCCAGGACCCAGAAAGCTCCTCTCTACCTTAGAGTGGTGTGTTTTGTTGTTTTCACTTACATTAAGAAATTGAACTATCAGAACATGTAAGAGGGTTGCCACGGGGAAGACAGGTCTGGGTCTTAAACAGAAAGAGCAGGACCGGGCATGTGCGTGCACGATTCCCTGGGCAGGCCTGAGCCCTGGCCACATGCAAAGCCAGTTGAAGTTCTTTTTTTTTTTTTTTTTTTTGTATTTTTCTGAAGTTGGAAACGGGGAGGCAGTCAGACAGACTCCCGCATGCGCCCGACCGGGATCCACCGGGCATGCCCACCAGGGGGCAATGCTCCGCCCATCTGGGGCGTTGCTTTATTGCAACCAGGGCCATTCTAGCACCTGAGGCAGAGGCCACAAAGCCATCCTCAGCGCCCGGGTCAACTTTGCTCCAATGGAGCCTTGGCTGCGGGAGGGAAAGAGAGAGACAGAGAGGAAGGAGAGGAGGAGGGGTGGAGAAGCAGATGGGTGCTTCTCCTGTGTGTCCTGGCCGGGAATCGAACCTGGGACTCCTGCACGCCAGGCCGACGCTCTACCACTGAGCCAACTGGCCAGGGCCCGAAGTTCATTTTAAGCATCCTCTGCCCCAGCTTTCCTCTAACTTCCCCTGAACGAGAAAAACAAAATGAACAGGGTCCTCTAAGCTAGCCTGAGTTGGGTTCAAACCTAGACTCTGCCACTTTACTCGCCTGTGAGTTCCTTAACCTATGACCTCCGCTTCCTCACCTCTGAAGTAGGGAGCATTTTGCTAACCAGAGAGGCCATGAGGATTTCACAGGGTAGCCACCCTGCCCTTCTTCCCCTTGCCTTTCATTGTTTGTTTCTGGCTTTTTCCCATCACAGCAGACCTGCATCATCCAAGCTTTGCCCAGTCTCTAGGAAACACACTTCCCCTCCCTAGTAGTGGCTGACAGGGGTCCAGCGTGCTGCCTATCTGGACCACACTGTGCGTGTGCCTTAAAAGGGGCCCAGGAGTACGAGCATTTCAGGCCCAGGGTAGGACAGAGATGTGGGGGTGGTCCCTCCCCAGATGCCCAGTATGTGGCCTGTCCCCACATCACTCCAGGGTCCAGTCTTGGCCACCAAGGGGGCAGCTGGTGTACAAGGCACACCGATTCTTGGCCATGGCTCTGTGAAGGGTGGGCACAGAGCTGCCCTGGCGCAGGCCTGCTGGGAGAGGAGAACTCCTCCCTGTCCTGCCCCCACCTTCCCACCAAGTCTTTGCTGCGCTTGTCCACGCCTGCTGTTTCACCTCCCGGAAAAGAGGAAACCTATCTGAGAGGAGCCTGAGAGAAGCTCCCAAGTTGGGGAAACTGAAGTTGCAGTTTCTAGAGCAGTCTCGCAGCTGCCCTGCGCTTTCTGCGGTCTCTCTCTGCCATCTTGCCGCACAACATAAATATGAATGCAGACTCCTAACAATGACAGCACACTACAGTTTACGAAGTACTTTTGTATCTATTGATGTTCATAATACACACATGAAGCAATGATTGCACCTCCACCAGCCCAAAGGTGGAGAAGATTATCACTGGTTCATCCAGCAGTTAACGCCAAGTTCATTATCTTTCCCGTGCATCACCCACAAGTCATAATTTAATGGGTGATGATGCACAGTTGGAATACTTTAATGAGAACCAAAAACATATTGAGAAAAAAAAACATATTGAGCATTTACTATATACCATGAATTATGCTAAAATCTTTCTACATATGCTCACAACATGCTGTTGAGGTGTGTGACACATCTTCATTTTAGAGATGAGACCTGGTGCCCAGAGAGATTGGTTAGCTTGCTCAAGATCACACAGCAAGCAAATGGCTCTGTGGGATCTAAACCTAAGTGGTCTGTCTTAATGCTTATATTCTTAGTACTTTGCTGCTTCACTGCTATAAGTCCAGCTCCTGCCCTCTTTGAGAAAACCCTATCCTGGATCAAGGCGAGGTGCCGCCTGATGGGTATACAGGGTGTACAGGAGAGAGAACTTGACCTCCCCAAGCTAATGCCCACAGCATCCTGGGCAGTGAAACTCCACACTGGGGCGGTGCTCTGCTCCTAAAACATGGATGGGAATCCTGAACTTCTGGGTCCAATATTCTTTCTCAATTATAAGCAATAGTATGATTATATTTAAGATATTTTAAGCATCTCTTATATCAGGCTTTGTGCAATATACCAGTATATCTGCATAGCAGAGGGCAAAACAGGTGTTAAGGTGGTAAAGACCACCAATAATTGGATACTATGTGCAGAATAAAGTACCAAAGATAGCTTTGAGGCTTCTCAATCAAGGGCGAGGAGAGAAGATTTACACTGTTTTCTTTCTCCTTTTCCAACAGGGCTCTTTCCGGAAGGCATGGTGAGTTGCATAAGATTGTCCTATGGTGCTGTGGCTGCCACGGGGGTCTAGTTAATTCTGCAACAACTGGGAAGAACAGGCACACAGCTTGCTTCCTGCATGTGTGTCTGCCCCAGCCTGCCTGCCACTTGGTAGGAAGGCTCAGCTTACTAGTGGGAAGAGAAAAACTAACCACAGCTGCACAGTCCTTTTGCCAGTAGCCAGACCATTGACAGTGTTGGGCTTCCGGACAGGTCCCGGGCATCTGGGCGCATTGTGAGCATAAAGAAAGAGGTGTATTCACATGCTCAGACTGTCCCATCTCCTACTCTGCCCAGCCCCTTCTGGAAGCTGCATTCTTTCTCTTTCCTTATCATAACTTCTATCTCTCCCATTTCGCAGAACTTTGGATTTGCTCATAAAGTCTATGAATGTCAGAGATCACAATCGCCTTCCTGGAAGTCTCAGATTTGCCCATCGGTGCTAGAGTAGGCAAAGACATCCCCCAGGATGACACACATCCCCTGCCCCAGGTTCCTCCTGCAGACCCTTCTCCTGCCCTGCCTCAGATCCCCTCCATTATTTCACCCCTCAGTTCAGAGAACACGGGGCTGTAGCAAGGAAAGACCCTGCAGGGGACATGGCTGGCTATTTCCTATGGTCCTACATTTACTATGCATATTTTGAATGATTCTGATAATGCTAAAACGATTCATATTGGTAGACACTTCAGAGTCAATAGAGCACGTGCACATATATTCTCATCTTTCATCTCATGACACCAGGGGTTCATTTCTCAGATGGCGTTTTACAGAAGAGGAAACTGAGGCACAGAGCATTGAAGTGCCTAGTTTACTCAAGAGGTAGAGCTCACACTCTGTCCTGGGGGTCTGTGGTTCCCAATCTGCTTATTTACACACTCTATACCCAGGTGTCTGTCTGGGTATACTGGTTTTGGTAATTAGAGGGTGAAGTGATTTGATATTTGGGTAACACTACCTCCAAAAAGCTCCAGAAACACTTTAGAACCGTGACTAAATCATGATGTAACGAACACAAAGACTGAAGAAAAATGGCCAGTTCCAAGTCAAAGTGCCTGACAGAGCCCCTCAACCCCAGCCCCAAGGAGGGTTGACATAGAGGGTGGACATACACACACGTGTGCATGCACACACACACACACACCAAGGTAAGAATCAACCCCAAATCCCTGCCCTAAACTCAGCTTCCAGAGTTCCCAGCATAGCCTCTTACCCCAAAGAATTTCCATCTAGCCTGACCTGTGGTGATGCAGTGGATAAAGTGTCAACCTGGAAACACTGAGGTTGCCGGTTCAAAACCCTGGCTTGCCTGGTCAAGGCACATATGGGAGTTGATGCTTCCTTCTCTCTCTCTCTCTCTCTCTCTCTCTCTCTCTCTCTCCACCCCTCCTCTCTAAAATGAATAAATTAAAAAAAAAAAAAAGAATTTCCGTCTGTAGCTGACCATGTGCCTGGGGCCTGGGGCGGGCTTTCCACCAGGGATCAGCTCTGCTTTACTTGACATTTTCCTCTTTCTCAGAACGTGATGCCTTCGACACCTTGTTCGACCATGCACCAGATAAGCTCAATGTGGTGAAAAAGGTGGGAAAGAGGGGCCTGGGAGGGAAGGAGGTGGATGGGGAGGAGGGGGTGGGGGGTGAATGTAGCAAAACAATTTAGGAAACCCATCCCTGCGGCTTGCGAGCTTCCTGAAAGTGGTTCCCTCACCAGGTCTCTGCAGTCACAGGCTCTCCTGCTTGATGTCCTTTTTACCTGCTTTGTTTTCACTGGATACCTCATCCAGTGCCCTCCTTCTCGCATCTGGATAATAGCGTCTCTCAGGGGGTTCTGAGCATAACGGCACCCTGCCTCTCCACCCCTGCTGACCTCAGGCCATCCCCGCCTCCTCACACAGACCCCCTCTGTCTCGCTGGGCACAGGCGCCTGCACCTAGGGAGGGACTGGAAGGAGGGACCCAGGGGGGGTCACTTCTTCTCTGGCCCCCTTCCTAATTTTCCTTTGGCCCCCCAACCCTGGGATCAGACACTCCACTTCTCAAGCTATCCTCTCGGGACTCCCACTTCCTTTCACAGTTTGAACCACACTGTGTATGGGACCACAAATCCTCAGGGCATCCTTCCCTGTGCACGCCAGGGGCTTTGCTAAGAGCCTCGGCTTGCTCATCCTCACAGCGAACCCAGGCCCAGTGCTCTTGGCCGGGCCTCATCCTGTGTGATCACACCAGTCCTTGTCCTCCCAGTGGAGTCACAAGGTGGCCGCGAGGGTCTGGCACTGGTGAGAGTCTCCATCTTAATGCCAGGCCTGTGCTTCTTTTTCAGACTCTGATCACTTTTGTGAATAAGCACCTGAATAAACTGAACCTGGAGGTCACGGAACTGGAAACCCAGGTGAGTGATAGCTCCAAGTGGAAGGTGAGGGGCCAGGCCCTGCTTAACCGCCACCGTTCCAAGTGCCCCGTCCCTGCATAGCCAGGAGGGGTTTCCACACTGACCCCGAAGCTTTTCCAGGACGAAGGCAGTTCTCTTCTGCTCAGAGAGGTTAACTGCTTGGAAGTTATCTGAATTTATTTTGAAAAGTTGCAAGAATATTATCATGAATACCCATATTCTCTTCATCCATATATACCAATGGATAACTTTTGGCCACACTTGGGGTTTTTTTCTCTCTCCACCCTAAGCACGTCAGCATGCATCTCTAAATAACACATACATACTCTCAAATAACCACAATCCAATGATTAAATTCTGGTAATTTTAACATTGATATATTACATTATTTGGATAAAATCATTTGCAATGCTGATATTTGACCGTTTTTGACAATGTCACATGGTTCAAAGAAACTCTATATTCCAATTTTTCCAGTTGCCATAAAACTCTTTCATTCTGTATGTAGTTGTCATTCCTCTTTAGTATCTTTTTATTATAGCACAATTCCTCAGCCTTTTGTCAGCATATCATTTTTGAAGTGTGCAGGCCATTTGGTTCATAGAATGTTTCTCAATTCCCGACCCCTCAAAATTAAATTCAGTTTATGCATTTTCAGTAACAATACCACCTAAGTAATGCTGTGTTCTTCTTAAACACTTTTGTCCATTTGTCAGTTACTGGTAATAGTAATTTTGATCACTGGGCAAGTTAGTTCCACCATACCTCCCAAACGTAAAGCTCTTCTTTCTTCTTTATCATTAATAACTAATCTTAATTGGGAGATACTTTAAGTCTGTATAGTGTATCTTATTTCCCAACCTCCTTTCATTTGTGATTAATTTAAGTGTGGTTTTCTTTTGAGCACGTGGACATCTCCCGTTGTTTTTAAAAGCAATTCCCTGGTCTGTGCCTGAGTATTGTCTAATGTGTCTGGACTCAGAAAACTGGATTTATATACTCTACTGGGAGTTAGGGAATGCTCTGAAAAAGTGATATTTCCTCCGTTGAGCTAGAATGAACTCTGGAACTTTCGCTCCCGTTTCCACGGACGGGGAGGACTATGAAAGAGAGCCTCTGCCAAGCACGTTTGGTGTCTGCGGTTTCACCAGCGAGTCATCAGAAAAAGCACTCGGGGGTGGGAGCCATCTGTCAGTGGCGTTCAGAGCTGTGAATAATCCTGACCATGAACCTGACCCTAACCCAAGTTCCTCTCCTGAGTTGACAGATTGGATGTTTTTTTTATTCTCGGCCCTTTCCAACCATAGCCAGAATGAGGCCCAGTTAACTACACAGTTCCAGGAGAGGGCCTTGATTTTGACATCAATGTGGGAGCTACTGTCACATTGTCCACACTGGGGTGACCTGGGACACCTGGGAGGCTCAGGTCTTACCCAGCTGAGGGAGGGAAGCAGGGAGGAAACTGCTCCCAGGTCGGGTTCACGCTCAGCGTCATATGCCACAGGCCCACCAGCCAGTCGCCCAGCAGAGTTCAGACTCTGGGCCCTGCTCACATTCCAGGAAATTCAGTCTAGCTTTTTGTTTTGCTTTTTTTTTTTTCTTCTTAAGTTTCCTAAGACGATTCCAAGAACTGGGCCCTCTTACGAACTCTAGCAACTGTCCTTTATGCCCATAAACATGTTGTGGCCCCAACTCCTTTGAAAGGTTCTAGAATACGAGATATGCATCTGACCTCTCTTATCTTTGCTCAGGCCCTCCTGCATTCCAGGAACACCTACTCCTTCCAAATTTCCCTCATCCCACGGGCCTCCACACTCCCGCAGAGCCTGCCCAAGCGCCCAGCAGGCTCCCCATGCCCTTCCTTGAGCAGAACATCCAAATCCCTCCGCCCAGCCTGGGAAACTGTTGCTCCCCGGCCGGGTTCCCGGCCTCCACTATCCTTGATGGGAAGGACAGGGCTCTAAGCCTCTTGTTATGGCCCTCAGCACACAGGTGTACTTTGTCAACAAGAGCCAGCAAGTTGTGCCCTAATTGCTTTGTGGTTTTCCCAAACAATAGCAGCAATACAGTACATCCTCACTCACCACCACCAATAGGTCCTTGGAAACTGCAACTTGAAGCAAAATGATGTATAACAAAACCAGTTTTCCCATAGGCTGGTTGATATAACCAAGAGTTAAGTTTCTACAGCATATTTCTGATCACAAAAATATCACCAAACTTCTAAATAAACATCCCCAAACTCTTCTAATATTAAACATTGAAATAAATGAGCTATACATGCATTTAAGAAAGATTGATAAAAACAAGTAAGAGACTTCTTTCTCCACCTGTTTATTCTAGTTCAGTGTCACAGGTGGCCAGAGTCGATCCCTGCAGCTCAGAGCACAAAGCTGGGCCCAGCCCTGGACAGGACACCCTTCCATCACAGAGCCACCCACACCCACACCCACTCAGACTGGGACAATGTAGACACGCCAGTTCACCTGACATGAACATCTTTGGGATGTGGGAGAAAACCCAAGCACCTGGAAACAAAGCCGGCTCAGACATAGGGAGAGCACGCCAACTCCACAGGGACGGTGGCCACAGCTGAGAGTTGTTTTTCTCATCAACATTATAAGTGTAATGATGTTAATCAAGGACCTGCTATAGTTAATATTAAGTGTTGCCTACATGTCAAGCAGTGTTCCAGGCACTTTACACACAGTAACTGGTTTAGTCCTCATGATCACCCTGTTAAGGAGATACTATACGATGCTATTGTCATCCCCATTTTACCAGTGAGAAGAACGAGGCACAGAAAACTTGCTCAAATCACATAGCAAGTAGTAGAGCCCAAGTTTGTAACAGCTATAGTATACTACCTCTCAGGCAATGATAAAGAGACGTGAGAAAGAAGAATGCCTAGGCCTGTATGACACTGGAAGTCCTTGTTCATAAACTAAGTCATTCTAGAAGCCTCATGCCCATTGGCCTTGGATATTGCCTTGCCCTCCTCCTTCTGCTCCACCCAAGCTAATTCCTGCTCGTCCCTCCAGTCTCCATCAGACAGCACCCCCTCCAGAAGCCTTCCCCGTTGCCTTTAGTGGGAGAGAGGAACCTTTGTCATTCTCGCACAAGCCAGTCTGCTTCCCTCCATCAGAGCAGCTGCCGCCCTTTCTCCACATCAGTCTCTGCTCTGGACGATGAGAGCAGGGGCCACACCTGACCAGGTCTGTGGTCCACATGCCAGCTCAGGGCTTGGAACATGGTTGATGCGCAGTAAATGCTGGATCAGCCTCAGGACCATGGGCTTGTGGTGCCAGCGCTGGACCAGCCAGACATGGCACAAACCAAATATGTTGAAACAGAAGCTGACGAGCCCTCTGGATGAGGCTTGCCTGGGGGCATGCAGGGACCAGTGCCTCACCTGGCTCTCTTCCTCCAGTTTGCAGATGGGGTATACCTGGTGTTACTCATGGGGCTCCTAGAAGGCTACTTTGTGCCCCTGCACAGCTTCTTCCTGACCCCAGACAGCTTTGAACAGAAGGTAAGGGAGGGGATGTGAAAGGAGGCATTTGCCCACCCACATGCCCTGACTCATCTGCCTATACCTATACTGGGGTCATCTGGGAAAGGCAGCGGCTTCCTGTCTACACAGGGTCTTCAGGGAGTGGATGCGGGGCCCCTTCTGCTGAGCACTTTGTTGAAAAGGGGCTACCTGCAAACCACTAAGCATCCTGAACAGCTTTCTCCCCACCCCCACCCCCGCCACAGCCTGGCCTTCGTCCCCTAGTCATATGCTCCATCCGGGTGCCAGAGGCCAGTCTCCTCTCCCCCCAGAAATGACAGGGAAGGTGGCTGCAAGGCTTGTCAGACCTGAGGACCTACACACAGCCTAGTTCTGATGCCTCATCAGCTGCCACAGCCTCTGTGCTAGACAAGGGGAATTTTACCCAATGCAGAAACCCTTGAACACGTCTTGCTGTCTGGTCCTTTTAACTGTGAGCACTAATGTCTCCAAGTTGAAAATCCTGGCAGTGGACACAGGAACACAATATGATGGGAAGAAGATTTTGAACTTCTTTGGGAATGCTCACCAACAGCAGGCTGGGACTGGCTAACTCACACTCTGCATGGCCTGCCCATTTTGGTAGCCTCATTTCTCTTTCAAGTTAGGGCCCCATTTTAGCTCAGCCCTATGAGAATGCTGGCTTCCTCACTTCCGGGGGCAGGTGCCAGGATCCACAAGGGTCCAGGAATGAGTGTTCTACAACATAAGCCCCACATTTCTCTCTCCAGGTCTTAAACGTCTCCTTTGCCTTTGAGCTCATGCAAGACGGAGGGTTGGAAAAGCCAAAACCACGGCCAGAAGGTACTTTGCTCTTCCCCTGGGTTTGTGACAAGATGGTGAGACCCTCTTCCTGTACATGAGTGTCTGGGACACAAGGCAAGGCTCATATTTGATAGCAGAGGAAAGAGTTTCTGTTCTGAAGCCTTCTTTGCCATTTGCAGGGGAAGGTATGACAGGGCACTGCTGCCCAGATCTGGAAATCCTTTGCGAGTTTCAAATCACACGGCCATGGAAAGAAAAACATCTAAAATCTCATGCATGGGATCACAGGGACAAGGACCCAAGCAGACGTGGCACAGAGCAAAGTTGCTGCTGCAGGAACAGCCCTGTGCGCAGTTTCCCGGTTCTTCTGCCCCTGGGCAGAGTGCCGACTGGCCAAAGCATGGTATCCCAGGCCAGGCCGGGGGAAGTCGCAGGAGTCATTGCTGGCAGCTGTGCTCCGAGCATAATTGCCGTTCCTGGCCCATGCCCACTCCAGACTGCCCAAGGATGATTTATTGGGTTTGGTTGAAAATGTAAGACTTAAGGGGGAAAAAAAGGCCCAAGGAACAAAATGCTACACTAGCTCTCCTGTGCTGGCTCATAGAGCCGTGAGTACATTTGTGCGTGGAGGAGGCATGTATCTTTAGTAGCCTTCTTGGTGTGGATGTTTATTTTCTGAAACTTACTGACTGAAATATTCTATTTTACTAGCGCTATTGTGTCAACGCTTAGTTACAGATAGTTTTCTGTTTATGCCAATTTGGAACATTAAGAATGCCGTGTGTGGGCCCTTTTGCTTATACTTTCCTGGGTGTTTAAAAGCAAGTGGATAAGTAGGAATTATATGCTTTTACTCCCCACTGCTGCCTCTGCTCCGAGTTATTCCACCCAAACCTCCACATAGAGGGGCTCCTTTCCTGACCATCCAGTGAGGCTGAGACCCCAGACCAAGAGAGGTAGGCTGTCCCTGACCTTAAGGCACTTGTAGCCACCCAGGGGAGAGAAAAGATGCTTCCAGTTATGAGAACAGAAGGACAGGGGTGATAACTGCCAAGAAAGATTTCCAATTAAGAGATTGTGATTGAAGTGATACCTACCTCTGTCTGGGTTGGGGGTAGTTTGATAGAGATGGTGATAGTTGGGCTAAACCATAAGGGTCAGATAGGGCTTTTGGCAGGCTTGGCTGTATCAGAGCCCTGCTAAAGTGACTCCTGCTCCATAGTTTGGCCCTAGAACAACAGCCTGTCTACTATAGTCACAACTAGCTCTCAGAGCCAGTCAGTTTGAGAGTTAATCCCACCCACTGATGTGCCAACAACAATTATGGTTCAACAATAGGAGGGCACATACAAAACATACAAGAGACAGTACTGGAGCACTCAGCTCAGGTAACCAAGGAGACTACACCACTGGACACCTACTACCTAAGGTCACTTTGCCAAGAACCAGAGATGTGGCAAATCTACCTACTACATAGAAACAAATGTAGGGAGTCGGCCAAAATGAGGAGACAAAGAAACATGTTCCAAATGAAAGAACAGAATCCAAATATAACTAAACAAAACAGATAAGCAGTCTACCAGATGCAGACTTCACAACAGTGGTTATAAGGATTCTCAATGATCTTAAGGAAAAAAAAGAGTGAGAACTTCAGCAAAGAATTAGGAAATAAATAGGTAGAAAACAAAAAAGAACCAGTCAGAAATGAAGAACACAATAACCAAAATGAAGACTACAATAGGGGGAGTCAAGAACAGATTAGAAGAAGCAAAGGACTGAATAAGTGATCTGGAAGACAGGTAGCAGAAAATACCCACTGTAGTAGTAGTACCAAAAAGAAAGAATCTTTAAAACCGAGGGTAGTTTAAGGGAACTCAGGGACAACATCAAGCATACCAATAGTTGCATCACAGCGGTAACAGGAGGACAAGAGAGAGAACAAGGGATTGAGAATTTATTTGAATAAATAATGACTGAAAACTTCCCTAACCTGGTGAAGAAAATAGACATACAAATCAAGAAAATGCAGAGTCCCAAACAAGATGAATCCACAGAGGCCCAAACCAATATACATCATAATTAAAATGCCAAAGGTTAAGAACACAGAGTGATATCTTAAAAGCAGCAAGAGAAAAGCTGTTAATTACATAAACAGTAGCTCTCATAGACTATCAGATGATTTCTCAATGGAAACTTTGCAGACCAAAAGAAATGGCAAGAAATATTCAAAGTGACAAAAGGCAAAGACCTAAAGCTAAGATTACTCTACCCAGCAGGGCTATCATTTAGACCAGGGGTCCCCAAACTTTTTACACAGGGGGCCAGTTCATTGTCCCTCAGACCATTGGAGGGCCGATTATAAAAAAAACTATGAACAAATCCCTATGCACACTGCACATATCTTATTTTAAAGTAAAAAAACAAAACGGGAACAAATATAACATTTAAAATAAAGAACAAGTAAATTTAAATTAACAAACTGACCAGTATTTCAATGGAAACTATGCTTTTCTCACCACCAATGAAAGAGGTACCCCTTCCGGAAGTGCGGTGGGGGCCGGATAAATGGCCTCAGGGGGCCGCATGTGGCCCGCGGGCCATAGTTTGGGGACCCCTGATTTAGACAAAAGAAAGATAGAGTTTTTTCAGACAAAAAAAAGCTAAGAGTTTATCACCCTAAACTAATATTACAAGAAATGTTAAATGGACTTCTTTAAGAAGAAAAGATCAAAAATATATACCAGAAAATATAGGAAAGAAAAATATTCTCACTGACAAAGGCAAACATAATAAAAGAAATGAATCATCAACTATAAAACCAGTACAAAAGTTAAAAGGGAGAATAAAAAGATCATGTGTAATTACAATAAATTAAGGTGTACACACAAACACACCAACACAAAAGAAATAAAAAGGAATGACAAAAATCTAAACAAGGAGGTGGTAAGTAAAAATTGTAGTGGTTTTAGAATGTGTTCACACTTAAGTGACCATCAACTTAAAACAGACTACTATAAACATAGCTTAGTACAGGATGGAGCAAAAGTAGGTTTACAGTTATGACTATGTGAAATAAAGTTTATTCTTGTATTATTTATTATTGTATTATTTTCTATGCAAACAACTATAAAACTACATTTGCCCCACCCTGTATATATGAAATACATGGTAACCACAAACCCAAAATCTATATTATACAAGAAATAAAAATAAAGGAATCCAAACATATAGAAAGTCATCAACAGCCTGACCTGTGGTGGCACAGTGGGTAAAGTGTCGACCTGGAAATATTGAGGTCGCCGGTTCGAAACCCTGGGCTTGCCTGGTCAAGGCACATATGGGAGTTGATGCTTCCAGATCCTCCCCCCTTCTCTCTCTCTGTCCTGTCTCTCTCTCTCTCTCCCTCTCCCCCCCTCTCCTCTCTAAAAACAAATGAATAAATAAAAAAATTAAAAAAACAAAACAAAACAAAAAAAAAGAAAGTCATCAACATAGAAGAGAACAAGAGAATAAGGAAGGAACAAAGATGAACTACAAAAATAATCAGAAAACAATTTAATGGAATAGCAATAACTACATACCTACTAGTAATAACTTTAAAACTAAATGAATTAAATGCTCCAATTAAAAGACATAGAGTGGCTGACTGGATTTAAAGAAAAAGACAAGTATATATGCAACCTATAAGAGACCCACTACAGATTAAAAAGACAAAGACTGAAAGTAAAGAAATGGCAAAGTTATTTTATGCAAATACAAATGAAATAAAAAGAAGTTGTACTTACATCAGACAAAATAGACTTTAGACAAAATCTGTAATGACAGAAGTGCATTCCATAGTGATAAAGGGATCAATAAGAGAATATAACTCTTGTAAACAACTCTGTGCCCAATATAGGAGCACCTAAATCCTAAATCTATAAAGCAAATATTGATAGGCAGAAAAGGAGAGATCAACAGTAATACAGTAATGAATAGAACATCTAGATATAAAATCAACAAAGAAAGAGTGGCTTTGAATGACACATTAGATTAGATGGATTTAACTGAAATTTTTAAAAACATTTCACCTCAAAGCAGAATTTACATTCTTTTTGAGTATATATGGGGCATTTTCCAGGATATATCACATGAAGCCATAAATCACATTTCAATAAATATAAGAAAATTAAAATCATTCAAACATCTTCTCTGATCACAAGGGTATGAATCTAAAATCAATTATAAGAATAAAACTGAAGAACACAAACACATGGAGGCTAAATACTATTATACAAAACAATTAATGGGTTAACAATGAATCAAGGTAGAAATCAAAAGATACATTAATGAAATGAAAATACAACTCCCCTCAAAAAATATCTGTGGGACACAGCCAAAGCAGTGCTAAGAGGGAAATTCATAGCAATAGAGACCTCTGTCAAGAAACAAGAAAAATCTCAAATAAAGGCTCTATTCTTATACCTAAAGTAACTAGAAAAGAATAAACAATGCCCAAAGTGAGTAGAAGGAAGGAAATATTTAAGACTAGAGTGGAAATAAATGAAAGTAGTCTAAAAAAGAACAGTAGAAAAAATCATTGAAACCAGGAGCTGGTTCATTGAAAAGATTTTTAAAAATTGATAAACCTTTAGCAAGGCTCATCAAGAAAAAAGAAGAGAAGGCCAAATAAATAAAATTATAAATGGAAAAGGAGAAGTGAAAACACAACAGAACAACAAAAAGTTGTAAGAAAATAATATAAACAATTATATGCCAAGAAAATGGACAACCTGGAAGAAATGTATAAATACCTGGAAACATAATCTTCCAAGACTGAACAGGGAAAAAACATAAAATCTGAACAGACTGATATCTACTAGTAAAATCTAATCAGTGATCAAAATACTGCCAAAACACAAAAGACCTGGATCAGATGATTTCACAGGTAAATTTTACCACATTTTCAAAAAAGAACTAATACTTATTTATATCAAGGTATTCCAAAAATTTTAAGAGGAGGAAAGGCTACCAAACTCATTTTATAAGTTCAGCATTACCCTAATACCAAACTAGACAAAGACACTACAAAAAAGAAAATTATTGGCCAACATCCTATATAAATATAGATGCAAAAATCTTCAATAAAATATTAGCAAACTAAATTCAATAGTACATTTAAAAGGTCACACACACACACACAAGATCATACACCATGATCAAGTGGGATTTATACCCAGGATTCAAGAACAATTCAAATTCTGCAAATCAATTAATGTGATACACCCTATAAACAAAATAAAGGATAAAAATTATATATCAATAGATGCAGAAGAAGCACTTGACACAATTCAACACCATTTATGATTAACACTCAGCAAAGTAGTGATAAATGGAACATACCTCAATATAATAAAGGCCATATATGACAAAGCCACAGATAACATTGTATTTAATGGTGAAAAACTGAAAATCTTTTCTTTAAGATCAGGAACAAGACAAGGATGTCCACTTTCACCACTTTTATTCAACATAGTATTAGAATTCCCTGATCTAGTAATTAGTCGAAAGAAAGAAAGAAAAAGAAAGAAAGAAAGAAAGAAAGAAGGAAGGAAGGAGGGAGGGAGGGAGGAAAAAAAGAAAGAAAGAAAGAAGGAAAGAAAGAAAGAAAGAAAGAAAGAAAGAAAGAAAGAAAGAAAGAAAGAAAAAGAAGGAAGAAAGGAAAGGGCAACCAAATTGAAAAGGAAAACATAAAGCAGTCATTATTAACAGATGACATGAGACTCTATATAGAGATCCCTAAAGATATCTCTCTCTCTCTCTCTCTCTCTCTCACACACACACACACACACACACATACACACTATTAGAACTAAATGAATTAGGTAAAATAATGGAAAATTAATATTCAGAAATCAATTATATTTTACACATCAGTAATAAACTATCAGAAAGAGAAATTAATAAAACCATGCCATTTATAATTGTATCCAAAAGAATAAAATACCTAATAATAAACTTAACCAAGGAGGTAAAAAACCTGTACTCTAAAAATTATAAGACTGAAGAAAGTTAAGAAGGTACAAATAAATAGAAGGGTATACCATACTCATGGATAGGAAAAATTAATATTATTAAGATGTCCATACTACCCACAGCAATCTCCAAATTTAATGCAATCTCTATCAAAATAACAATGGCATTTTTCACAGAACTAGAATAAATGATTCTAAAATTTGTATGGAACCACAAAAGACCCAAAATAGTCAAAGCAATATTGGGAAAGAAGAACCATATTGGAAGTAACATGCTACTTGATTTCAAACTATATCACAAGGCTATAGTAATCAAAACAGCATGGTACTAGTATAAAAAACACATACATCAATGGAACAGAATAGAAAACCCAGAAATAAACCCACACCTATATGGTCAATTAATCTATGGCAATGGAGGCAAGAATATACAGTAGGGTAAAGACAGTCTCTTCAATAAGTGGTGCTGGAAAAACTGGACAGATACATGCAATGAATGAAACTAGACCACTTTTTTTTTTTTTACATATATACAAGAATAAACTTAAAATGGATTAAAGACTTAAATATGAGGCCTAAAACCATTTAAACTTCAAAAGAAAACTTACACAATACACTCTTAGCAATATTTTTTTGGATATGTCTCCTCAGGGAAGAGAAACAAACAAAAAATTAAAAATGGGGTTACTTCAAACTAAATATTTTTAAAGCGAAGGAAACCATCAACAGCCTGACCAGGCGGTGGCGCAGTAGATAGAGCGTTGGATTGAGATGCAGAGGACCCAGGTTCGAGACCCCGAGGTCGCCAGCTTGAGCGTTGGCTCATCTGGTTTGAGCAAAAGTTCACCAGCTTGGACCCAAGGTCACTGGCTTGAGCAAGGGGTCACTCGGTCTGCTGTAGGCCCATGGTCAAGGCACATATGAGAAAGCAATCAATGAACAACTAAGGTCTCGCAACGAAAAACTGATGATTGATGTTTCTCATCTCTCTCAGTTCCTGTCTGTCCCTGTCTATCCCTCTCTCTGACTCTCTCTCTGTCTCTGAAAAAAAAAGAAAAGAAAACCATCAACAAAAGAAAAAGACAACTTACTGAATGGTAGAAAGTATTTGTCAATAATATATCAAATAAGGGGCTAATATTCAAATAAATTCATACAACTCAATACCAAAAATCTTTTTTTTATTTAATAATGGGCAGAAGAGCCTGACCTGTGGTGGCGCAGTGGATAAAGTATCGACCTGGAACGCTGAGGTCGCCGGTTCGAAACCCTGGGCTTGCCCAGTCAAGGCACATATGGGAGTTGAAGCTTCCTGCTCCTCCCCCCCCTCCCTCCCCCTTCTCTAAAATAAATAAATAAAATCTTTAAAAAATAATAATAATAATGGGCAGAAGACCTAAACAGACATTTCTCCAAGGGGGACATATAGATGGCCAACAGACACATGAAAAGATGTTCAAAATCACTAGTCATCAGGAAATGCAAATTAAAACTGCGGTGAGATACACATCACACCAGTCAGAATTGCTATCATCAGTAAATCAGCAAACAACTAGTATGGCAAGGATGTGGAGAAAAGCAAACCCTCATTCACTACTAGTAGGATTGCAATTGGTACAGCCTTTATGGAAAATATTGTGAAGGTTCCTCAAAAAATTAAAAATAGAAATACCTCATTGCCTGGCCTGTGGTGGCGCAATAGATAAAGTGTTAACCTGGAACACTGAGGTCACCTGTTCAAAACCCTGGGCTTGCCCAGTCAAGGCACATATGAGAAGCAACTACTACGAGTTGATGCTTCCCAATCCCTCTCACCCTCTCTCCTTCTCTTTTCTCTAAAAACCAAGAAAGAAAGAAAGAAATACCTCATGACCCCACAATTCTACTTCTGGGTATTTATCCAATGTCCAAATCACTAATTCAGAAAGATACACACACCCTTACGTTTATTGTAGCATTATCTACAATAGTCAAGATACTGAAGGAACCTAAATGCCCACCATTAGATGATTGGATAAAGAAGATGTGAGATATATTACTGGGCCAGAAAAAAGAATGAACTCTTACTATTTGTAACAACATGGATGTAGAGTAAGTATTATGATTAAGTCAGACAGAGAAAGAAAATTACCATATGATTTTACTTATATGTGGAATCTAAAGAACAAAATAAACAAAATAGACTCATAGATACAGAGAACAAACCGATGATTGACAGATGGAAGGGGTTGTGGGGGCTGGGTGAAAAAGGTGAAAGGATTGAGAGTACACATTGGTAGTTACAGAATAGTCATGGGGATATAAAGTACAGTATAGAGGCGTCCCCAAACTACGGCCCGCGGGCCGCATACAGCCCCCTGAGGCCATTTATCCGGCCCCCCACTGCACTTCCAGAAGGGCTACCTCTTTCATTGGTGGTCAGTGAGAGGAGCACTGTATGTGGCGGCCCTCCAACGGTCTGAGGGACAGTGAACTGGCCCTCTGTGTAAAAAGTTTGGGGACCCCTGGTAGGTAATGATATTGTAATAACTATGTGGGTACTACATATTACTATGTAATAACTATGTATGGGTACTAGACTTATTGGACGGATTACTATGTAAATTATATAAATGTCTACTACTATGCTGTACACTTGAAACTAATATAATATTGTATGTCAACTAATTTTAATTTTTTTAATTATTTTTTTAAAAGATAGAGTGGGCATCTAAGACAGGATGATGATATGAGCAAAAGACCTTCCAGGGGAATGAAGGGTGGCTCAGTTATTGAGACAGCAGAGCGGGTGGCTGAGCCCTTGACAACCCTGGGTCTAGTCCTTACCCCTCCAGTTGTGTGACCTTGGGCAACTTACCCTTCTCTGAGCCTATTTTCCATGTCTATAAGAATAGAACTCCCAGAGACATGAACATTACAGGGTTTAATGTGATGGTACCTAATGCACAGCACCTAGAACCTAATTATGAATGTAAGCAGGTACCTATTTGGCTGGGATATTAAATATAAATTGAGCCCTGGCTGGTGGGCTCAGTGGTAGAGCGTCGGCCTAGTGTGTGGTATCCTGGGTTCAATTCCGGTCAGGGCACACAGGAGCTGCGACCATCTGCTTCTCCACCTCCACCTCCTCCTCTCCCGCAGCTGTGGCTCAATTGGCTCTAGTGAGTTGGCTCCAGGCGCTGAGGATAGCTCCATGGCCTCCACCTCAGGCACTAAAAAAGTGGCTCCCGTTGCAACGAAGCTAGGGCCCCAGATGGGCAGAGCATCTCCCCCTAGTGGGCTACCAGGTGGATCCCAGTCAGGGCACAGGCAGGAGTCTGTCTCTCTGCCTCCTCACTTCTCACTAAAAAAGAAAAAAAAGAGTATGAATTGAGTAATAGTTGATAAGAATGCAGTTAGCTGGTGTTAGGTCCTAGAGGGACTTAATGCCCAGGCAGAAAGTTTGGACTTTATTCTGTAAGCAATGGGAGTCTAGGAAGGTGCTGGAGCAGATAAGTGATATGATCAAAGCTCTGTTCCAGAGAGATCATTTGGAAGGCTGTGTGAAGAACAGAGGTTTAGATGCTGGGCACCCTCGAACAGCAGCACAAGGGAGCCCAGGAGAGAAAAGAAGCTTAGAGGGGCCATGAGGAAGTTATCTTTGGAAACCTCAAGATTGACACCTAGGCACTGACCAAGCAGAACTGGAGCTGGGGGAAAGGATGAGAGCTGTGATCACATATACAATGGGAAGTCTTCCACTTGTTGGAAGTCAACATGCCGAGAGTATAGAACAACAGGAAAGCATGTTGAGAAAAGAAGATGGTTAAGGACAATATCCTGTGAGCATTCCGTTACTTGTGAAGCTGAAGGAGAAAGCAGCAGCGAGAGTAGACTGTGAAGCTGTTGGTTGGGATCCTGTTTCATGCCTCACTCCAGACCTGGCTGCTATCAGCTCCAGCCAACAAAAGCCACCCTTTATTCTCCTTTTCCTTTTTTTTTTTTTACACAGAGACAGAGAGAGAGTCAGAGAGAGGGATAGACAGGGACAGACAGACAGGAACGGAGAGATAAGTATCAATCATTGGTTTTTCGTTGCACATTGCAATACCTTAGTTGTTCATTGATTGCTTTCTCGTATTTGCCTTGACTGCAGGCCTTCAGCAGACTGAGTAACCCCTTGCTTGAGCCAGCAACCTTGGGTCCAAGCTGGTGAGCTTTTGCTCAAACCAGATGAGCCCACGCTCAAGCTGGCGACCTCGGGGTCTCGAACCTGGGTCCTTGGCATCCCAGTCCGACGCTCAATCCACTGCGCCACTGCCTGGTCAGGCTGTCACATTCTTTTAAATGTCTGATCACTGCTAGAGGAGGACCTCTAGCAAGGCTGGTGTCCCTCTAGGGTTTCTCTTCCTGGCAAGGCCACTCAGCATCCTAATGCCATTAGGAATGGACCCAGAGTGTCCTGTAGGCCGATGACGAGCACCCTGCCTCTGGGTAGGAGAGGGCGTAAGAGAGCTCTGGTCAGCATTTCTCCTTCTGTTTTCTTGAGCAGCTTCATGGAAAAATTCCTCGTTACCATTGGAAGTACACCATCTGATATTTCTGCTCTCAGGCGTTTAAGTCCCTCAGGACAGATTCCCAGTGTCAATTAACCTATAGGAATATTGCAGCCTATAGATGATATTTCTCACACAATTATTGAACTGCTTAATGTGAAACTTCCTGACCAATGCGAATGGAAAAACACATCTGTTTTTATTTGTTCTTACACTGGGCAGCATGCCCATGCTGAAAATTTCCAGGGCACATAACACTGAAATGGCGCTTTGTGAAAGTGCACTTTGCGAGCCGTGTGCCCCAGCACCCCCTGGTCTCCGTGCTTCTCCTTGCAAAGGGAGATTCAGCAGTGTGCGACAGACTTTATTAAACATGCCAACATTGGTAACTCTTTGAGGGTGTTTCAGAATCAAATTGGCCACGGTAGAGGCATTTTTCATGGCAACATGGTTTTAAGGTCAGGAAAACACATTCTCTGCCATGCTGTTTGACACTCAAAGCTCTATTGTACCTTGAAACCCCCTGGAAACTTTGGGTTTACATCGCAGATGTCTTTTCCTACCCGGGCTTCCTAACCCTTAGTTCCCTGGAAACACAACAATACCCAGAGGCTGAACAGTCCAGTGGGTAGAATGGCTGGGAGAGGACTAGAGGCTTTGAGGAGACCCATTAGGAGACTGTTGCCATGGCTCCAGTACCACGTTACCTTCCCCATCACGCTCACTCCCGTGGTGAGCTCACTCTTTCTCCTCTATGCCTTCCCAGCAGTTTCCACCTAGGGTGACTTCCTAATCTTTGACTTGAGTGGAATTTAAGAAACAGTGGATCAAGCGTCAACCTGGAATGCTGAGGTTTTTGTTCAAAACCTTGGGCTTGCTGGGTCAAGGCACATACAAGAAGCAACTACTACAAGTTGATATTTCCTGCTCCTCCCCCAACTCCTTTCTCTAAAATCAATCAATAAATAAAATCTTTTTAAAAAAGAAGAAACACACCACCACCTGGCCTGTGGTGGCACAGTGGATAGAGCATCAACCAGGAGGTCGCCAGTTCGAGACCCTGGGCTTCCCTGGTCACGGCATGTACAACAAGCAATGAACAACTAAAGTGAAGCAACTGTGGGTTGATACTCCTTGCTTCCATCCCCATCTCTCTACTTTCTGAAAAATCAATGAATAAAATCTTTTAAAAAGGTCCCTGGCCGGTTGCCTCAGTGGTAGAGCATTGACCTGTCGTGTGGAAGTCCCGGGTTCAATTCCATGTCAGGACACACAGAAGTGATCATCTGCTTTTCCCCTTCCCCCTCACCCCCCCATCTTTTCTTCTCCTGCAGACATGGCTTGATTGATTTGAGCACATTGGCCCAGACGCTGAGAATGGCTCTGTGGAGCCTCCATTCGCCTCAGGTGCTGCTAAAAATAGCTCAGATTCAAGCATGCCCCAGATGGACAGAGCATCAGCCCCAGACAAGGGTCTCCAGATGGATCCCAGTCAGTGTGCATGCAAGAGTCTGTCTCTCTATATCTCCCCCTCTCACTTAAATAATATTTAAAATCTTAAAAAGAAAAAAAGAAACACCACCAAGCCATCAGGGGAGGACAAGAATCAGTCCCCATGGCATAGGAGTGACTCACATGACAGGGCTCAGCCACTGGGCAGGGCCCCAGGTGGAGGCTCAGGTATATGCATGAGCCACCGTGGGAGCGAAAAGGGAAGTTGAGTTCCAGGCCTCCCACGTAGTCCCTCGTCTGTCAACAGGAGAAGCTGGAGCGGAGTCCAAGCCTAGCTGGGGGGGGGGGGGGGGAGAAGGGTCAGTCTACAACTGGGATAAAGCCTGAGAGAGGCATACAGGAGGGGCCACAGGGTAGGGAGGTGCCCTGAGGCGATTCCCCAGCCCCAGACTCTTGACATTAACCCTGTGGGTGCCCATCATTGCAGGGCCTGTGTGCACCTGGCTGTGACAACCACATGGACAAGGGTCCCAAGGCTTAAGGCCTGGGAGCCGCAGCCCAGCCTGACGGAGCCACTGGCCTCTGTCAGCCTGGTCTCGAAGCATCCCTGACTCTAGACAAGAACGCTGCTAGATGCTGAAATCTTCCCCAGCCCCAGTGGCTCAGCCTGATGGTTTTGAATCCATGTCATTATTGTCTTCTCATTATCATTTACCTTCTGTAGAGTTAGATATCTTTTTAATCATTTTTACTGTGAAAAATATCACCTCTACAGAAAGGTACATAAAATATAAATGTTCAGGCTAGTGAAATATTACCAAGAGCCGCTGTGCAGCCACCACCCAGCTCAAAGCAAAGATTCATCCCAGCTTCCAGGAGTTCCCTCCAACTTGCCCTTTTGGAACATAATCCTCTCCTTCCTCCCTGAAGCTAACTACTCTGCTGACTTTTCTAGGTTTTCTTTCTTTTTCTTACAAGTTTTCTACCTAGGGAGCTCTTCTGGAGCACAGAGAGATGTCCTGTGGCTGAGGGGGGACACCCATCATGCAGGACCATGTTGGGCACATGAGGAGGGTGGTAGATGGAAGAGGTCAACAGATGCCAACTTTGGGCCACGTGGCCCCACTGAAGCATTATGTTTTCTATGCAGACATCGTCAACTGTGACCTGAAATCCACACTGCGAGTGTTGTACAACCTCTTCAGCAAGTACCGGAACGTGGAGTGAGGGGCGCACTGGACCGTCCTCCAAACCACCTTAACCTGCTTACTTCTGTCTCCTGCTCTGTGCTTTCCCACAAGTCCAGCTACAACCCAAAGAGAGTGGGAACTGAACTAGAAAGCAAATGATCAGTAACCTGGTGAGCTGACCAACAGCTCCCAGGCCTGGGGACTGACCCAGCAATGGCCTAGGAAGATTGTCCTCATCCTGGTGCTGGGTCCAGATTTCCCTGAGTGTGATTTGAGAACCAGCTTAGGCCCAATAGACCCCCACAGAAGATAAAAAGATAATAATTACCATTTAATGGGTGTAAACTATGTGCCAGATACCACACTAAGTGCTCCGATGTACTCAAACTCATTAGTCCTTTTGACTTCCCTTGAAGCAGGTGTTAAGAGTCCCCATTTACAGATGAGGAAACAGGCTCATAGAGGTAAAGTGACTTACCAGAAATTAGCATTTGTTTCTCCTCTATGAACAACATATTTGTTAATAACTAGCCAGTTATATCACAGTCTTTGCATGTCCTGTAGTTGTATGGGAGTATGTGCTCACGCACCCACAAAGAAGACAGGAGCCCACTGAGCTCACCACCAAGCAGACCAGGGCAGGGCGAGGCAATTCCACTAAAATTGTTGAAGCAAATTTAACCCAGTTAATAGTGTATGTGTGGCAGGAATCATGTTCCCCAACTCCTTTGTACAAATGAAAATTACTCTTAATTCCTTTGGATTTGTAATAACCCCATGCTCTGGTTTCAGGGTGACATTTGGGAAGGATTCTATTTAAAATTAATGGAGTGGCACATTTTGCAGCCTTTTTGCTTGATTGCACATAATGGAAGTGCCCTATATTTTCCTGCAAAATAAGTACTCAATTCATTATCATTAGGCAAATGTACAATATACTCCACCACCACAGAAAGCTGAGTACAGACCCATGTGAGCATGGCTTGGAAAGAAGGGCTCTTCACCAGGGACCCTTGAACTTTAAAGAAAGGAACTCCTTTTTGCTTTCTAATTGATCATTTAGACCATTTCTGGCTACATCTGCCCACATGTAATTAGCAGCTAATTCAGGCGAGGAAAAATGTAAGCCATTCAGACCCCCAGCCGAGCGGTTTCCTTGCGTGGGCTACTTGTGGGCTTGTGGCGACTTGTATCCCTTCTCTCTCTCTCTGTGAACCAACTTGGAAATACAAGGCTCTGTTTGTCCCAGGCTGTCAAGTCCTGTGTGAATAAGAAAGGTGCTAAAGTGGGGGTGACTAGGAGGACAAGAAGCAGGGGGAAAGTATTTGCACACTTAACAATAAGGAAATACCCTCAGACGAGGGACAGGGCTTGTGGGGTTACAGTCTTAATAAACTGACCAAGGCCTTGGGATAATTAATAATGCTTACTGATACATCTTCATTCTAGAACCTTCCCAAACATGCCAAACGGACACAGCCTGCATACCCGCTTCCAGGAGTCTGTGCCTAATTGGTCACTGCCTTAGGCCCCCTGCACCAAGCCTTCTTCTAGCCTGAGGAATTGACTTTGAGCTACACCACCCAGTGTTAGGCCTCCCATACTGTCCTAAACATTTCTCCCTCTATGGTCCATCTGCGGTAACTCAGAACCCCTAACATGTAGAGACACTGCATATTTCTGTGGATATTTTACTCTAAGAAAGACTTGTCACTCAGCATAACAGGCATTTAAGATATAAAGACAATGTGTGTCTTGTGTCAACTTATGGAAAAGGATACGATTATTTTTTTACATAAGTAATGAAATGTTACGTTTTTCATTAGGAAACACTAAATAGTGTAATATGTGTTTGCTCTCGTTTAAATTTCTGATAGCAAGGCAAGGTGAGTCCTTGCTTTGTCTCCTCCAGCAGTACTGAAGTGGGTGAAGGAAGAGCAGTGCGAACATTTCAATGTGCTTTGTAATATGAATCTGATCTCATTTTGTCTTTTGTTTCTTATATTCAAGCTGCAAATGTAAATGTAACAAGTGCCCTTGCTAAGAGCGCTTCTTTTTGTATTTTATATAGAGGGTGTGCCCCGGGTTATGAACAACTTATGTTCTGTTAGTTTGAAAATGTTTAAGTATTTATATGCATAGAAAAATAAAAATAAATACTATATATGTTCAGACAACCATCTGTCTAAGTTGCGGTTAATAGGTAAATGTACCTGTTCTGACTTACATGCAAATTCAACTTAAGAACAAACATACAGAACTCATCTTGTTCGTAACCCGGGGACTGCCTGTACATGGTGTAAAAACATCTCAGAACACTTGGGAAGTCAAATAATAAGTCTGACTTATCAGAACATTGTGTTTAAAGACTGAGGCCTTAGCCTCGGTCCAGAATTCTGGGGCCTCAGACTGCTTTTAGCACCCTGTCATCTCGTTTAGAAGTTTTCCTTTAGATTCTCCTGCTCAATATATAACCATGATTTTGAAGGGGGAAATGGCATCAGAACAGGAAATTAACCAAACCTGTCTCTTAAAAGCTTAAAAAAGACAACAGAGATAAAAATTTAGTTTATATAGGCTCACTTTTTTTCTCTAAATTTAAACTCATTGATATTTTTAATAGTTAATATATAAGTGGTGCACAATTATAAAAGCATGAGTGAGGAATTGGGAAAAACGAAATTTTCCTCCCTGCCTCCACAGCCAGCATGCCTCCCCAGGAACAGCTATTTTGATTCATTTCTTATGTTCACTTACACAGGTCATCCAGCCATTAAAAAACCTCAACAGACAGGCCCTGGCTGGTTGGCTCAGTGGTAGAGCGTCAGCCCAGCATGTGGAAGTCCTGGGTTTAATTCCTAGACAGGGCACACTGGAGAAGCACCCATCTGCTTCTCTACCCTTCCCCCTCTCCTTTCTCTCTGTCTCTCTCTTCCCCTCCCACAGCCAAGGCTCCATTGGAGCAAAGTTGGCCCGGGCACTGAGGACGGCTCTATGGCCTCCACCTCAGACACTAGAGTGACTGGTTGCAACGGAGCAATGCCCCAGATGGGCAGAGCATCACCCCCTAGTGGGCTTGCCGGGTGGATCCTAATCGGGTGCATGCAGGTGTCTGTCTCTCTGCCTCCCCACTTCTTACTTCAGAAGAATACAAAAAATAAATAAATAAACCCCTCAACATACATATAAAATTGAATTTTTTTAACATAAATAGCATATTATATATACTGTCAGGCACATTGCTTTTTTCACTTAATGTTATATCTTGGAGATTATTTTATGCTGAGTATTAAAACCTTTTGCATTTGAAAAATGAGAATCTGAGCACTTTGTAAATCCAAAGGCCTGTCTCTGGTCTGCTTGAGCTAGGGAATGAAAGCTTCACCCCGAGGAGGTAACACTGCCTAGACAGTGATTTCAAAAGTCAGAGGCCGAGCCTGACCTGTGGTGGCACAGTGGATAAAGTGTCAACCTGGAACACTGAGGTCACTGGTTCAAAACCCTGGGCTTGCCCAGTCAAGGCAGATAAGGGAGTTAATGCTTCTTGCTCCTCCCCCCTTCTCTCTCTCTCTCTCTCTCTCTCTCTCTTTCTCCTCTAAAATGAATAAATATAGTCTTAAAATTAAAAAAAAAAGTCAGAGGCTGAGACCTACTAGACTGGGGGGTAGGTGGGTCTCAGGGGACATATTACTAGAGATATTTCATGTGCCCTGAACTGATTTTTTTTTTTAGTCCTCTTGGATTATTATGGTGAGTAGGGTAGTGTTTGTGCAGTCTGATAAAGCTTTCAGTTGTACATTATTAGTAGGGCTACTAATTTATAATCAACTAAGTACCCTACAGTATTCTGCTACAAGCCCAGCAGCTACACACTGGTCTATTCAGTCCAAATGTTCTAATTTCGTGTGTATAGGCACAGACTTGACATTTCCAAAATCTGGGAGAAGGACTCTTTACCAGCACATCATCAGTGTTGCCTGAAGTTGGTTGCAATTTCCAATTGCTACTCTCAGTACTTTTTAATTATGAAATACTGCTGGCTTAGCTTTGTCATTATCAGTGTATTTTGTTGTGGCTTGCTTGGTTAACCCTACAGAGTATAGTGAAGTTTATTTGCATCCATAGTATCCTAGGGCTCTAATTTTCCAATAACTAGACTCTAAGACATGTATACATTGTGGTTCAAATATGAATTATCCATATTCCAGTGCTAGAGCAAAAGTATACATAATCCATTCCCCACAAATTATCACTAATTTATTTTTCCACTGGAAAATGAAACAAGACGGAGTTGGTAGGTCAGGCAGTTTTGCCCTAAGTAGGAGCTGACCAAAAGTAATTTGAGATCCACTGCCTTTAATACAGCCCCACCTCTGGAAACTTTCCTACATAAAACATCCTAGATATGCAAAAGGGATATGTCTTAGAATCTTCACTAATGTTCGTATCACAGGCACTCTCCCACATAAAATTCACAGAGGTCTATTGGAAGATTCAAAAGAGTTGCTGTAGATACAGAGACCTGCACTGAGACACAAATGCTGAGTAGTAGGTGGACTCCTCACCAGCTCAGGAACCTCCGTCGACACACTAGCTCTCCAACATTTGCAGAGTCAGGTCTCAGTAAATGACAAGTTAGTAGGTATGAATGGCTCATTGTCAGAACTACAAAGATTGTGTCTGCCAATACCAAATTTCTACATTTTTCTTTTCCATGAAAAATATAAACCCAGGCTAGCTGCAATTTTTTTTTCAAAATTTGCTCTCATGTCTGCTTTACTATGGTGGTGATTCATATTTACATATGAATATGTAAATACGTGTTCAAGATGACCATAAGGCAACTGTGCGGATGCTCAGTGCACCTGAAAATTTTGAGACTTTCAGGCTTCCCAGGTAGGAAGCCACCAGTGAGGCATCTCAAAGTCCATGCTGTAGGATGTTCATAGACATTCAGTAAAAAAAAAAAAAAGAAAAGAAAAAAAAAGCCACATTTAAATATGTTTGAGAAACAGGCTAAAGAAAATTAAACTCAATTTCTACAGTTTTGGTTTTTTTAGTTTTTGCTTTCTAATTGGAGCCTATCTCAGAGTTCCCTACACTAGTGTATATTGTGACTCTAAGGGGAGGCAGAATAAGGCACGTCCCAATAGTGTTTGACCATGGGACTTCCTTCCTCCTGAGAAATTTGTAGGATGGGTGCCCTGTGGAACCCAGCCCCTCAATCAGCCACATAGTCAACAAGTATGAGCTGAGTGTCTACACTGTGTTAGGTGGGCTGTGTCCAGTGGCAAGTGAGGCACACTCGTATCGCTCAGTCTAACAAGAAAGACATACAAAAAAATCACAAATCAATGGTACAGTCATTTCTCACTTAACATCTTTGATAGGTTCTTGGAAACTGCAACTTTAAGTGAAACAACATAACAAAACCAATTTTGCCACAGGCTAATTGATCTATACAAGAGTTAAGTTCCTACAGCATATTCCTGGCATAAAAACATCACCAAACTTCTAAAGACCCAAAACACTTAAAATATTAAACATCAAAATAAATCTGAGCTATACATACATACATTTAGGAAAGATTAATAAAAACAAGTAAGAGAATTCCAATCCACTTATTTCAGTTCAGGGTTGTGGGTGGCCAGCAGCTCAGAGCACAAGGCGAGAACCCACCCAGGACTGGACGCCCTTCCGTCACAGGGCCACTCAGACCCACACTCACACAGACTGGAACAATGTGGACCCGCCAGTTCATCTGAATGAACATCTTTGGGGTGTAGGAGGAAACCAGAGTCCCAAGAGAACCCACGCAAACTTGGAGAACATGCCAACTCCACACAGACAGTGGCTCCAGCCAGGAATCGACTTTTTTCTTTTTTAAATAAACGTTACAATGAAGCAAAGTTGAATGAAACAACATTATTCAAGGACCTGTTATACTTACCACTTGTGATAACCCCTGTGGAGAAGTACAGAAAACTATGAAAGAAATCAATCTCATTTAGATTTTGATGTTAAGAGAGGTCTTCTAGCAAAGTCTCTTCATTATTTACTTTAGAGAGAGAGGAAGAAAGAAAAAAATATCAATTTGTTGTTCCACTTATTTATGCATTCCGTGGTTGATTCTTATATGTGCCCTGACCAGGAATCGAACCCACAACTTGAATGTATTGAGATGACACTCTAATTAACTGAACTACCCAGCCAGGGCCTGGGAAGTCTCATCTTAAAGTGACACCTGAATTATGAGCTACTCAAGTAAAGAGCTTGCCTTTTAAGGAAACGTGTGAGGATCCCAAGTCAGGAGAAGACTTGGTTCCCTGGAGGAACTAGCAGAAAGCCAAGATGGCTAGAGTGTGTGTGTGGGGGGGGTGGTAATCAGAGGATTAGAGGACTGCAGATTTTATCACAAGAAAAATGGGAAGCAACATATGTTAAAAAGCCTTGCGAACCATATACACTCATATGTGGGATGTAAAACTGAAAGCAACAAATGAACAAACAAGATAAACAAAAACTCACAGTCAACAACAGCATGGTGGTTACCAGAGGGACAGGGCAGAGGGTGGAAAGGGGTTCAAAACTATGGTGACGGAGGACTTTGGGTGGTAGGCACACAAAGCAATATAACGAGTTGTACACTTGAAACTTAGATATACTGCTCACAAAAATTAGGAGATATTTTAAAATGAATATGAAGTAATAAATTATCCCCTAGTTTTTTTGTGAGAATTAGGGGATATTTCAAGATGAACATGAAGCGATAAAATATTCCCTAATTTTTGTGTAATTTTATTAACCAATGTCACCTAAATAAAATTGAATTAAAAAAAAAATACTTAAAACTGGCCACTGTGTAGGAAAACTTTGGAGTAAGCTATGTCAGCAACAGGGAGATCTGAGACTTCCATCTGCATACCATGGTAATAGCCAGAGAGCTAAGGAGACCAGGAAAGCCCGAGGCTCCGTCCATCCCCAATCTGGACTCAAGCGTGCGCTGGAAGCTCCCTGTGATTTGAAAGGTAATGCCTGATGACTGGCCTTAATCCTCCACCTCCCTGGGGCTTCTGGAAGTGCAGGAGCTCCTTCACCACCTCCAACCTCAATACATTTTGGCACTCTGAGAAGAGCTCAAGGAACCTGAAGACTGAATGAGACCGGTTATGTGAAGCAAAAGGAAAGAGGACTAGCAGTCAGAAAGCTGGTCCCTGGGGACCAGTGCCTCCAATTTTCTTACCACAAAGGACTTGTGCTGCTTTATCCCTATGTGGATTGGACTTGGTGGGAGTGGTGGGCAGAAATGCTGTCAGCCAATGTGGGGGCAGGGCAAGGTATAGGCTACCTGGAGGTCAAATAATTTCGTTTTCCCAATTCGCATAATCAGAATGAATTATTATTGCTAGAATGCCTACCACATTATAAAACCTATCAAAAGTGGATCACTTATGCTTTACCGTGTCCTGAGAAATAGCTTTCATAGGAAGGTATGTTATTTTCACTGGGAGTTTTGAAATACCAGAATCATCCTTGGAAAGCCCCACTTAGGCAATCCTTAGTTGGAAACCAGTCCAGTGAGCACCTGCCCCCAAATATGCTTCTCTTAGCAGGCTGTGTCCTGAGCTGTCTATATTCTTGCCTTGAGCCCCTAGGCCTTCTACACATAGGTGGACTCTAGCTTTGATGCTGGCATTTAAAAGGGCACTTAGGAAATTCTGAGAAGCCCCAATGATTAAGATAAATGATGTTTTATCAGAGAAATGGACTTTTCATTTCTTGTTATCGATTTTCATGTTTTCACATCTTCAGATACGATTTGTTAGCCTAAGAAGGCATTCCAAGACACACAAATGTCATTAAGGCAACTGCTTTAAAGAGTGCCATGTTTTATTGAGGTGGACAGGACAATAGATATTTAATTGCTACACATTTGCTCAGTATGGGAGAGAGGGTTGGTACTGCTCGATTCTCAGGCTATTATATGTCTTCCTGGAAACGCTAACAATGGCCTCACCACCTGCTTGTAGACATAGTACCTGCCCTTGGCAAACATTTGCCCATGTTTCTGAAAAGCAACTCCTGGAAGGAAGCCTTCTTCTACTCGAGTTTACCCCATCTTTCCTTATTCATCATGACATTGGAGAATATAAACTCTCATGGACGGGGGACATTTGGCTTAAAATAATTGACAACTGGGGTTAGAGCAGGTAAGAGAGGATAAAGGGTATAAATGGCAATGAAAGGAGATTTGACTTGGTATGACGAACACAATACAATATACAGATACTTGTATTATAGAATTGTATAGCTAAAGCATGTAGTTTTATTAATCAATGTCACCCCAATAAACTCAATTAAAAAGAAAAGGTGGTGACCAGTGAGCATGCACTAAGCTAGGTCACTGAGGCCATAGACCCTTCATCATCTCTTCCATGTTTGGAGTCTGATTGATGCAGTGCCTGTGGGAGGCTGAGAGGTAAATTCTCTGTGCAGCACCTAAGCCTGTTTCTCCTTCATCGTTGGTTCTCCCAGCTAATTCCCATAATACACCACTATCCTGCAGTGGAAATGTGTTGTCCAGGCCCATGACCAAGTCTGTCACTGCCTGTGAGAGATCAAGCTCGTCAGCAACCACTCTAATCAGGGGACCTGGCAGATTAGTTTATAAAATTCACCCATCCATACATCCTCATTTACAGATTAAATAACTTTCTGACCTGCACGCCTTCAGTAGGATTTGTCAGTAAGACACAGATTTTTCTCTCCTGTTCATTTCATGACAATTCCAATCCCTACATGACATGTTCTCACCCCTGGTGGCATGGGCCTGCCTAGTATTGATGGCTGGAATGCCGAACACCATGGGACAAGAAGAAGCCTCATCAACATCTTGGGCGGAGCCCCAAGCATGATCAGAATGCAGTCAAGTCAGGGAATGCTTGTGGAATGCCTGTTCTGGGTTCAGCTCCATTATATAATATGTACAAAATGTGATCAGAACATGCAGGGTCTCTTCTCAAATGGATTCTTCCATCCGAATGAGGGTAACAGATGCAGCTCACTTGAAATAATTGACATGAGATAGCACCAGATGCCTTTGAAGGTCCCAGTAGATTCTACCAGAAAACACTCCAGTCCCAGCTGCCTGTCCTCTTGAGGGGCATTTGCCTCCAGGATCAGCAACTTCGTGTTTCATACAGATGTGGTGCTGCGAAAACCACACCGCTCGCCCTAAAGCCAAATGGGGACTCAGGATCATTTTGCTAAAGTCTTACTTGTTGCTGGGAAATCACTGTCTTTGGTCCACAGATTCCAAAGAGTTAGCAAGCACTCCCAAGTCCAGTCTGGGCTCCACTGCCAGCCACTGGACTCTGTTATCACACTCAAGAGTTTTTTTGCTTCTCCAGATTACCCTTTGGTCAGTCCTATTAGTAGGTGTCCCTACTCGTTTCCCACCACAGAATTGCTGCAGAAAAATCACAGAATGGACACACACCAGCTAACTACTCAGTTATCCTTCAGTTGCCATCGGGTGCTCCCTAACTCCTGCAAATCCTTTCTCATCTCTCATGGACTGCATTCATCTGCACAAACACTTGTTTCCTACTTTCTCACCATGCCCCTCCTCCCTCTTTCTCCATCCTATGTCTTTACCTTGTCTTTCACCAAAAAAAAAAAAAAAGTCAAAGCTGTTTGCTTCATGTTCTTTCCATAGCATCTCAACATCTCTCCTCACTGCCTCTCCCTTCTTCCCACTTCAATTCCCAGACTGCCCCTCCCTCCACCTGCCTCCTCCAGGACCAGCTCCCTCCTCCTCCAGCAGCTTGACTTTCATTCCAAGCCATGCAAACTTCTAGGACAAAAAAAAAGACTCACCCTTCAACCAGTTTTTCCTACATTCTATCTTCTACCCTGGTTCACTTTTTCCTTAAGACCCTCTCCTGAAATTATACGGATCCATGCTGATTCCATTTTCTCCCATTCTCCTCTCTTTTCTGGACCCCCTAAAGCCCATCTCTACTTTTTCAGAAACTGAAATTGTTCTCTGAAGAGCCAGCATCTATTGGTCTGGCCTCCTTCTGGGAACTTGGCTGCCAAGTTTCAGTGACACTGCATTCTTCTAATTCTGTCCCAGCCTCTGGCTGCTGCTCTGACTGCTCCTAGGCGGCCTCTTTTCCTCCCTCCAGCCCTCAATGCTCCCTGGGGACATCCTCCGTACTCCCCTCCTTATATCTCCCTGGCTTCTACCACCACCTGCCCTCCTTCCAGCCCCAACACCTCACACATCCAGTTGAGCATGTCCAGCTTTACAACATCTCCTGAATGATCTACCCCAAGTCCAGGTTGGCATACCCCGAAAGGAATTTTTATCCTGTCTTTCTTTTTACAGCCTTTGTCCCATCCAGAGGTGCCATCACCTCCCAGGTACCTGTCCTTTCATATGCATAAGGGAGTTCTGAATTTTCCCCGTCTCTGACCACCCCCTCCAACGTGGCCAGTCACGTGTATTGATTGCTATTTTATGAACCACCTGTTTTGCATTCATCCCCCAGGTCTTCAGGCCCCCAATTACTTCTCTATTTAGGCTTCAACCTCTCCTGCCTGGACATTACAACGGCCTCTTTAACTAGTTTCCCTTTGGGTTAATCCATTCTGCACATGTTCCTTGCTTAAATTTCTTGACGCACAGCTCAGAGGATCTGACACCCCTCTCAAATAACACTAACAGCGGTGCTAATTGAGCACTTATACTGTGCACTTTATACAAATAAACTCATTTAATCCTCTCAACAGCCTAACACGGGTGGTACTGTTTTAATCTTCATTTTCCATGTGAAAAGGTGAAGGCACAGGGAGGTGTAGTGACTTGATACAGGTCACATGCCTCAGAAGTGAGAGAGCTAGGTGTTGCACTCGGGCAGCCTCGCTCCAGAGTTCAGCTTCTAACCTCTTGAACTCACTCTTTCTCACAACTGTTAGTGGCTTCCACCGTCCACAGCCCAGACTCCTTTTGTTTGCTCAAGGCCACTAGAATCCGGTTCTGTTCTGCCTGACCAATCACTGTTTGCCAGAGAACCTTTGCTTCCTGCCAGCAGCTGCTCTCCTTTGCCTTGTTTTAAATGGAATTCCTGAAACAATCAGGCTCTGACTGATAAGGTTGTCATTCATTCATTTATTCTTCTTTGGTTCAATAAATATTTAAACATTGCCTATGGTGCCAGACACTGTGCTAGGAACAGGAGAATGCTGCAGAGAACAAAACGAACAGGGCCTTGTCCCCGCATGCGAATGCTCCAGTGACTTCCGAGCCCGGCTGCCTTCCTCTGACCCCCAGTTCAGACACTACATGGAAATGGGCCGCATCTCTTCCCATGCTGCTCCTGCTTGCTCTTGACCCCTTTCAACATGATCCCGGCTAGGCTCCTGCTACGCCCCTTGTCTCTGGGATCAGACCCGCTTCGGTCATGTCATTGTGTTCCCATGCTTTGCAAGGGGATAAATGCTCCCTCTTGGGAAAGCTCAGTTCCATGCCCATTTCTACTCAAGAAGCCATGATTCAGTGATGAGCTCCTGTGATAAAGGAAAAATGTTAGGCAAATTTTCGTTGGAGCCCTGGCCAGTTGGCTCAGTGGTAGAGCGTCGGCCTGGCGTGCAGCAGTCCTGGGTTCGATTCCTGGCCAGGGCACACAGGAGAAGCGCCCATCTGCTTCTCCACCCCTCCCCCTCTCCTTCTTCTCTGTTTCTCTCTTCCCCTCCCACAGCGAGGCTCCATTGGAGCAAAGATGGCCCGGGCGCTGGGGATGGCTCCTTGGCCTCTGCCCCAGGCGCTAGAGTGGCTCTGGTCGCGACAGAGCGTCGCCCCCTGGTGGGCATGCCGGGTGGATCCCGGTCCGGCGCATGCGGGAGTCTGACTGTCTATCCCCGTTTCCAGCTTCAGGGAAAAAAAAAAAAAAAAAAATTCTTGTTGGATTCTAACCACGTACCAGAAACAGGCTGGGCTCCTACAGACACTTCAGCAACCCCTCAGGTCGGGGCTGTTACTGTCCCCGTTTTACAGAACAGAAAACAGAAGATGAAAGAAGCTACATCTGGGACTCAGAAGTCTTGATTCTCTCCCTGCTGCCTTTGTGATTCTGTGATCGTGGCTACCCCAGGCCACGAATCAAGAGCGTGCTAATGGTGTTTGACTGCAATGGTGGGTGGGCATTTTAATATCCACATACTGTGTTTTTTCCTGATTTCATTTCATAGATTGATCTACTTAGTTGGTTGGCAGAAGGGAAGTGGTGGGGCTGTCCTTAACTGGCTGCAAGAAACAAACAGAATAAAGAAACATTTAATAAAACTCCAAAGATGTTCTTCTGAGATTATGTTCTGTGTCTTTTCCTGCCAAGCCCTCGGTTATCTGGGGGCTCTGGGAAGAAGCACAGGTATGAACACCCGAGGAAGCCTCACTTCCCCTCTAGCAAAGAAATGGCCTGTCATTGTCCTGGGCTGGGGATTCGGGCAGGGGTGCTATCCAGGAGATAGGCTGAGCACAACCATGTGGCTGGAGGTAGAGAAAGGGCCTAGGTAGGCTGGGACAGCTGACCACCCCTGGGCCCAAGAAAAGCAGCCAGAACTGCTGAGATCTCCAAGGAGAGGAGAGGAGGACTCCAGCAGGTAGAGCTAAGCCCAGGCAGCAAGCAATGCTTGAGGTCGGGGAGGTGGCACCATTCAGAGGGCTGACTGGCCTGATAGGCCCAGACCAGCCTTTTGAGCCCACTGGGGAATCGCGATACAAAACAGGGGTTGAGGCAAGAGGCCTGTGAGAGCTGGTTAAGAGTCAGGGAAGAGGGTGCTACCATCTTAGTGCCCAGGTGCTCCAGCTAGACTCTGGGTCTTTAATTTTTATTTATTGATTTTAGAGAGGGGGGGGGAAGGACAGGAGAGAAAGAGGGAAGAAAAGAGAGAGAGAAAAAAAATCAGTTTGTTGTTTTACCCATTTATGCATTCACTGGTTGATTCTTGTATGTGCCCTGATCGGGGATTGAACCCAAAACGTTGGTGTATCAGGATGACATGCTAACCAACTGAGCTACTTGACCAGTCTTTAATAACCAAAACTTCCCAGGGCTTCTGAGCTGCTGCCTGCCTATGAATCCTACCACCACTTTCTCCAATCTTGCTTCCCTACCACCCCCTGCCCCTAGTCAGTGGTCGGCTCCTGTGCCTGTGGCTGTGGCTGGGAACAGCAGTGGACCCAAAGGTAGGGAACTAAAGAAATGGGATGACAGCATTCCTGATGCAGGGCCAGGCCCAGACTAGCTGACTGAGAGCATGTGGCCCCATTGGCATGGCCTTTGTCCATGTGGGAATGGCCTCCACTGAAAGTCTGATTCCTCCATTTGCAAGATTACTCACATTGGCCTCTGCACAAATGCTGTTTGAAAAGTTAAAGGTGCAGCATTGATGTATACTTCCAATAACTCAATGAGATCATATTTCAAAATGGCTTTCCTGGGGGGAAAAGAAAGCAACCCACCCACAGCAACAATCTTAGATTTTGTGTGTCAGAGAGTCAAGCTACACGCTCAGGATAGACCAAGGAAAGAAGGCATGAACACATTTTTTAGATATAGCCAGAACCCCTGAGAACTTCTATTTAGAGGGAAGGACCTGGGTTCAAACCCTGTCACTTGCTGTGGCTTTGGTTCTGCTTGCCCAACTCAGCCGGTGTCTCCCTTCCACCTCACCGTCTTCAGGCCTCCCTTCTGTAACTGTGCCCTCACCATGACAGTAACCATCCCAGACTGAGCGGAACCACTGTATAAGCCAGTGTTTGTCAGGAGGACTGAATGAGAGTGTGGCAGTGGACACTCGGTGAAACCAAAGGCTCCACGGCAGAGTTATTGCTATTATTATTCCTACAAGCATAAGACCAGGGTTGGCAGATAGCCCCATGCTTACTCTGCTCCTCACATACCTATAGCAGGCACTACAAATTAATCCAGCACCCTGCTCTCTTGCATTGACCAGTGATGTCCACAGTAGAGTAAGAGGGAGACAGGAATAGAGAAAGGAAGGTTACTTATTGTGTCACTGCACAGAATTTATAGCTTAGGATACCAATACAAGTCTCCAAATAAGTGCCTCATAATGAATGCTAATCATTGTGCCTGACTGGGTCAGAGGCCCACTCCTGGGCCAATTAGCTACAATGGGGTAGGAAAAGGAGGCAGGATCTATCAGAAGATAGCTACCGTTCAAACACCAGAGAAGGAAACACCTACTGTGAGAGCATGTTGTTATCTCAGGTGGAGCTGTCCTCCTCTGGAAAAGCCACTGCCCTGGGTGCTGAGGGCAGTGCCACGCCATGTGGGAGACGAGCAAACAAACCCAGGGAGACGAAGCGGGGTGGCCAGGACGACCCTCTGAACCCGGCGGGAACGCTCCGACCCCAGCCTCTGCGCTTTGCACCTTTGGGCCTGCAGCAAGGCTTCTGAACACCCACACAGGACCCAGCCGACCTTCCAGAGGCCCGCAGACCCTGCAGGGAGAGGTGGCTCTGACAAGTGAGACCCAGGCAGTCCATGGCCAGGTTCCAAGAAACAACCACAATGAAATCCAGAAGGCTCTTTAGAGAAAGCCTGCAGTTTTGGAACAATCCTGCTAAGTCATAAATGCTTCGAATTCCTCAGCTTTTGCCTCCAGCATTTCTGGCAGCCCCAGGCAGAGGGTGAGTATTCGTGGACAGACACATTCTCCTTGGCTGGGGAGGTCAGACCAGGCCAACCCAAGAAGCTGGCAGACCAAGTCCCTTCTCTAAAATAAAGTCCAGAGGTGGAAAGGACTTTTTCTGTGGTTGCTATGGCACCCAATCAGAACCCCTTAGAACCCAGACACTCATTCCTTCCCCTCCTTACCCTCCCACCCCCACAACTCTCTCCCCCCCACAACTCCCCCCACGGACATCACCCTCAGCCAAGGAAGCTGCCAGGTCTCAGACTACACGGCCTCTTCTGAAGAACCAATGACTAGTCTGTGTGGGCACAAAGGCCAGTACTTCGCTCCGGTCCAGCATGTTTCTGAAGGGCCGTCCCAGCCTCAGAGCTCCAGGCGAGGGTGTGGAGGCTGCTCTGGCAGCTGCCTCACAATTTGGCTTCTCTCCACGCCTACTCCTCCCCCATATGGACTGTCCCTCACAGCTGCTGGTCCGCTGACCCATGCTCATGACAGGTGTATTTGGTTCCCTCACAGGTGTTCCTGCAATGGCTCCCCGTGTGCCTCGTTCTGGAGAACAAACCTCCCTCACAGCCTGCTGCCCGGGAGCCTCACCTGCGGCCACTTGGAAAGGGAAGGCAGACTCACAGGGTGTAGTGCTCAGAGCACTGAGGATCATCTCATCCAGCACCCCCACCCCAGCTTCCAGGTGGACACAGGCTGCCTAAGGTCACAGAGCTGACTGGTGGCAAAGCTGGCCCTAGCGGCCTTGGGCCCCAATGCCCTCCACTTTCGTGGAACAATATTAAAATTGCTGAAATGTTTGAACATCTACTCTGTATACAAGCATTTCCCCTAATCTTCACAACAACCTCCTGAGGGAGCTGTAATTACTTCCACAGATGTGAGAAATGAGCTGCCCAGGTCGTACAGCTTGGAAGGGTTGGAGGCAAATTTCATCCCAGGCCAGCGAGATTCCTGAGCCTGTATTCCTTGCACCTGAGGTCCTCCTATTGTTTATGACACAAACAACACCCTTGAGGGTCCTATCATCTGCCACTCTGGGAAGGGTCACAAGAAGTCCTCCGGGGAAGAGGCATGTGCTCCCGGACCTCAGCCCCTGAGTGGAGTCGCTCCTTCTGCAGATCAAGTTCCTATTCATTCCTCAGGGCAGCCCAGGAATGCCAGCGGTCGTCCAGTCGGGAGCCACACTAAACGCCCTGATGCTCCCCAGGGATGTCCCCAGAGGTGACAGAAATGTGTCTCACTCACCTGACCTGTGGTGGTGCAGTAGATAAAGCATCAACTTGGAATGCTGAGGTCACTGGTTCAAAACCCTGGACTTGCCTGGTCAAGGCACATATGGGAGTTGATACTCCCTACTCCTCCCCCCTCTTACTCACTCTCATTTTCTCTCTCTCTCCCCCTCCAAAAATCAACAATTAAAATCTAAAGAGAAGAGAAAAGAAAGAAATGTGTTACACTCAGCACTGACAGCCCTAGAGATGGTGGGTGTTGGGAAAACAGCTGTTAGTCTTGCTCGCTGGTTTACCGGTTGCAAAAACTGCTTCATTAGTGTGTGAGCACGTGGTAGTGCCAAGTATGTATAGTCTATTGTTGGGCAAACCAATGTGTTTCAAGTGTGAATCAAGTGTGTTTACGTTTGCTTGCGTGTATTTTGGACTGGTGTGGGGCAGAGCCATGTGTGTGTAGTCTGTGGCAGGCTGTGGGTGCTTGCCCTCTGGGCGGCAGCTTGCAAATTGCAGACGGCATGGTGCTGTGGGGAGGGGCACTCAATCGTTTGCTATTGTTTGCTGGAGAGGGGGTATTTCTGCCCAATCTGTTTTGCTGGAGAGGGCTGAGGCTGGTGGGCCTGTGAGTTGGGGTGAATCTGGAGGGGCTCGGGGCTTGGGAGCCCTAAGAGAAAAGGAGGCGATCTTCCTTGCCTGTTTGCTAGTCCGCCGTTATGAGACTTTAATAAACAGAATGGCCCACCATTATCTGGCTCCACAGTTCTTTTACCATCTGCCTGAATTCAATGGGAACCTTCACGGCCATGGGTGCAGCCACTGGCCTTGTGTCTATGTAAGGGTATGGGTGCTTGTGCTGAGGGCGGATTGCCTACTCGCCACTGTGAGGGGCCATTTTGCCGTTCATTTGTCCGAGAAATGGTTTTCCCCTGCCAGTTTGCTCGTCTGCCGTTGTGAGACTCTATTTAATTGGAATGGACCAATACTTTCTGGCTCCACAGTTTCTCTACCATCTGCCTGAATCCAATGTAGACCTGCCTGGCCTCGGCCGCTGGTATTACACCTGGTATAGTGGACTGGATTCGGATCAGATTGGTATGAGGCCGCCAACACCATTGAAGGGTGGGATAGAGGAGTGCTTGTTGTTCTCCAACATATGGTTCCCCATAGCTGTCCTTTTCGGGACCATGAGCTGGGTGTTTTTTACAGCCCTATGAGCAGAAACCAAGAGCTCTGTCCCAAGAGGCTGCTCAAGTTTGAGCCCTCCAGGATGAGCTGCAGACCGAGCACTGACAGCAGCAGGAACTGTAACAGGAACAAGAGGTCGACCACTTTTGAGAGCTGCAGTATGAGATGCAGGCTGAACCCCAATAGCACCTGGAACTGGGAACTGGAACAGTGCTGGAGAAGGAATTGTGGTTTTGTGAGCTGCAGTTTGCCCTGGAACCTGAATGTTGGCAGCAACAATTGTTGGAGAAACAACTGCAGGTTTAAGAGCTCGAGTTCCAGCTTCAGACTGAGAGCCAGGAGCTGCAGGAGCCGAAGCTGGTGCTGAAGACAAAGCTGCATCCATGCTGGAAGAGTGGCTCTGAGTCGGCGGTTGTAGTCATTTCCAACTCTTCTAAGGAGAAGGAGGTTCGGGCTGAAACTGCCATCTGCAGACTCAGAGCCTGGCCAGTGGTCGTCCAGAAGGTAAACCCCCAGCAACCAAGAGTCCCTCGTGGGCAGGCACAACCCCCTCTGCAGGCAGTGGAGCACTCTGTGGTCTGGCCCTACACCCAGGCAGAGCTGATGGGGTTGGGGGTGCAGTTCAGACAGAAACCCACCACTGGCTGCCTGGCTGCTGAGATTGTGGGACATAGGGGGTAGATGGCATCATGCTCTCTGGATCAGAGATGGAGAAATTGGCCGCCATTACCACGCACTCCTCCTTGAGGCAGTGTCTTCAGAACTGCCATGACAACCCAGGAAACCATACCCTATTAGAGTGGGTGATGGCTGCCATTCGTACAGCCTGGCAGAATGCTGGGGACTTGCTGGGGGCAGTGAGTCAGTGGCAGACCTATATGGACCTGTCCCGGGTCCTTTGGGAACTAGGTATAAAAAATGCTGCTTTCAACCTGAAGCCCCGTGGGCCAAATGAGGAAGTGTTTATGGCAGGGATGAGGGACCTTATTCTCTGTAAAGCCCATCATCCCTTTGTGTGTCACTAGTGGCTATCCTGAGCCCCTATGTGGGGCAGCCCATCACTGTGGTTACATGGATAGTGGCAGATTTGAGGGAGCTGGAGGCAGCATGGAATTATAAAGCTGTTAGAGCTGCTGCCTACGCTGCCCCCCTGACTAAGAAGAGAAACAGGCTTATAAAGGTCACCCAGACACAGATGTGGGGAGATTTGATTGTGGCCAAGGCAGATAGAGAGAAATTAGATGGCAGGTCTAATAAAGTCTTGGTAGAGCTTTGGCAGCAGTTTAAACTGCAACAGAGGTTTCAGCTGCTGAAAAAGTGGGGAAAGCCTGACCAGGTGGTGGCGCAGTGGATAGAGTGTTGGACTGGGATGCAGAGGACCCAGGTTCAAGACCCCGAGGTCGCCAGCTTGAGCGCGGGCTCATCTGGTTCGAACAAAAGCTCGCCAGCTTGGACCCAAGGTCGCTGGCTCGAGCAAGGGGTTACTCGGTCTGCTGAAGGCCTGCAGTCAAGGCACAGAGGAGAAAGCAATCAATGAACAACTAAGATCTCGCAATGAGCTTCTCATCTCTCTTCGTTCCTGTGTGTCTGTCCCTGTCTATCCCTCTCTCTGACTCTCTCTCTCTCTCTGCCCCTGTAAAAAAAATAAAATTAAAAAAATTAAAAAAAAAAATTTTTTAAAGTGGGGAAAATGGGCGGCCCTGGCAGCTGCCAAAAAAATGGCTGGTGTTTAAGTTGCAGGGTTGCAGGATTACTTGATGGAGACAGCTGAGGGGAGAGGAAGATCCCCAAGCCCCATTATCCCAGTTTGAATAGGAGAAGGCTGAGGGACCCATCCAATGAGGATGAGCAGAGGTGCCGGAGGCCCCATGTAAAACTGGCATTCCATTGGTCCCCTTCTAATGTGCAGCAGGTGTTGGCATTAGAAGGTACTAAGTGCTGTCAAGGTGGCATAAGATTTGAGTGTGTTTGACTCCACCAGGCCCTGTGAGCTTGCTGAGAGGTTTGGATGGGGCTTGTAGCAATGGACAGGATGCTTATGGAAAGGTGCTGAGGTCTGTCATCAAAGAGCTGTGTGGGTAGTTGCCTGTAATGGACTTTCACCTTGGGTGATTTGCACTGACAGCTGGGCTGTCTGTCATGGACTGATCATTGAGTGGTGTAATCAATGGACTCTTGTACTGTGACCAGAGAGGGGCACTGGCTCCCTTACTGGATAGACATGCCACTTGCGGGCAGTACTATAAGAGACCTTGATGGGGGACCACAGCACCTGTGGAGGCCCTTCTGCATTGGGAATCTGCTCCCATCCAGTTGCAGAGATGCACCAAGGACATTTTCTCAATGGACACGGCCCTGAACTGTAGAGGCCTTCCCACCTACCGTGGGGTAGGGGGCTAGAAGTGGGCCTCCAGTTAACTCTCTGGGCAGAGTGCTCAGGGAGACATTGTGAAGGGCACCTTTGTAATTATTGTGTTTACTGTATAACTTGTGCTGTTGCTGTAATCTGTTTCTATAATGTACCTCACTTCTCACACAGAGACCATCGCATAAGATGCCTGTTGCATATATTGTGAAGCAAGCAACGCTAAAGAGGTGGAATGTTGGAGCCCTGGCCGGTTGGCTCAGCGGTGGAGCGTCGGCCTAGCGTGCGGAGGACCCGGGTTCGATTCCCGGCCAGGGCACACAGGAGAAGCGCCCATTTGCTTCTCCACCCCTCCGCTGCGCTTTCTTCTCTGTCTCTCTCTTCCCCTCCCGCAGCCAAGGCTCCATTGGAGCAAAGATGGCCCGGGCGCTGGGGATGGCTCTGTGGCCTCTTCCTCAGGCGCTAGAGTGGCTCTGGTCGCAACATGGCGACGCCCAGGATGGGCAGAGCGTCGCCCCTCGTGGGCGTGCCGGGTGGATCACGGTCGGGCGCATGCAGGAGTCTGTCTGACTGTCTCTCACTGTTTCCATCTTCAGAAAAGTGAAAAAAAAAAAAAAAGAGGTGGAATGTTGGGAAAACAGCTGTGTTAAGTGTGCTCACTGGTTTACTGGCTGCAAGAACTTTGCTTGATTAGTGCGTGAGCACGTGGCAGCGCCACATGTGTATAGTCTATGTAAGGCTACGGGTGCTTGCCCTCAGGGCCGATGGTGGATTGTAGATTGCCTGCCCACCATTGTGAGGGCACATTTTGCTGTTTGCTTGTCTGAGAAGTAGTTTTCTCCTACCAGTTTGCTTGTCTGTCCTTGCGAGACTGTATTAAACAGGAATGGCCCAACACTTTCTGGCTCCGCAGTTTCTCTACTGTCTGCTACAATCCACTGTGGTGCCTTGTCCACCAGCATCACAGGGGGGTCAGCCAGGACAAAAAGTGCAGGGTCTAGACCCAGGGATAGTTATACATTCAGTAATATTAGCCTCAGAAGAGCCAAGAAAAAGTCCCCCCAAAATGACCCAGGGTGGGCAATGGTATACTCAGGAATGTGTGCGAGAGATAAGCTATAAGGGTGCTCAGTCTTGGACAGATGCTTTTGGACCAAAAAGCAGGACAGCCTGTGGGGAAACAGCTGTGTTAGGCTTACGCATTGGTTTGCTGGCTGCAAGCACTTTGCACGATCAGTGTGTGAGCACATGGCAACAAGCCACATGCGTATCTCTAAGAAAAGCTATGGGTGCTTTCTCTCAGAGGTGAGTCCCCCAGATCACTCTCCAGCACCACGAGGTATGGTTCCCTGATTCCCTCAGCCAGCACCGCGAGGGGCGGTTTTCCCGATCCCTTGCCCTCCACTGTGAAAAGCGGTTTTCCTGTTTGTTTGCTCGTCTGTCTGTGTAAGCCTCCACTAAATGGGAATGGGCTGATGCTTTCTGGCTCTGCAGTTCCTCTACCATCTGCCCAAACTCAATGTGGACCTGCCTGGCCTCGGCCACCAGCATTACACATCCCAAGCATCATCATGAGGGACATCACCGGATAGGGAGCCCTGAGACTGGCGACCAAGAACCAGCTCCACCCAGCAACTGCCCAGAGACTTTGGGCAAAGTCACTTCGCCTCTGTCTCAGGTGAGTCTCTGCAGGAAATGGATTGACCATGGGACAGCTGTGTTAGGCTTGCTCACTGGTTTACCGGCTGCAAGCCCTTTGTCTGAGTGGTTCGTGAGCACATGGCTGTAGCACATGTGTATGGTCTATATAAGTCTATGGGTGTTTGCACTCGGGTATTGCAGATGCACAGGTTACTTGCCTGTCACTGTAAGGGGCTATTCTTGCTGTTTGTTTGCCTGAGAAGAGGTTTCCCCTGCCTATGTGCTTGTCCGCCATTGTGAGACTTTATTAAATGGAATGGCCCAAAGCTTTCTGGTTCCACAGTTTCTCTATCGTCTGCCCGAATCCAAGGTGAACCTGCCCAGCCTCAGCCACTGGCATTACATGGACCAGTCCAAAGAAATGAAAAAGATGAACCATGGGACTGCTAGTGAGATTTTAATGGAGGAACTGTTTCCAAGGTGGGGGCAGGGCTGAGGGAAGCAACATGTGGTGGTGAAGCACTGGTGACCAGCAGCACCAGACAATGGGTACCACATCAGGGACAAGAGCAGAGGGCTCTCACAGGGACCCAACAGGTCCTAGAGCTACAAGAAAGAGCCACCAAACAGGAGCCTGGGCTTTGGGCAGAGGAAGCTACTCAATACTGCCTAACAGAGACCAGGCAAGGAGGGAGCAGGGAGGTGAACACCCCCTCTCCTCCTCCGGCTCTCCCTGGAGTCTCCAGCCAGTGCCTCCCAGCAGGAAGCCAGAGGCTAAGGCAGCCCAGCTGCTGCTGCCTCCTAGAGCACCGAGGCTGGTGGAGAACATTTGAAAGCCGGCCTGGGTGAGTAAACAGAGTGTCCAGCACACTGTCTCTGAAAACATTTCCTCATCCGAAAAGGAAAGAAGCAATCTCTGTCCTGCTACCCTTCAAGGAGGCTGTGAGTCTCAGGCAGGAGGCTCCAGCTGACGGGGACTGGGTGACTTCTGAAGTCCCTTTCGGCTCTCAGAGCCTAGGATTCTCGGCTAATAAAATCATCAGGAAGAAGGTCTGAGCAGGGCACCTGAGGCAGAAGGGTAAAGTCTGGGGAAGCTCGGCTGAGCCTCCTGGAGACACAGCAGAGTTCCAGCTCGAGTTTAAGCGGCTGTCACTGTGGGAACTGACCTTCTTGGGAAATGATCGGGTATGGGGGAAAGGTGTGGGTAAAAGGCCCAGATTCACATTCTGGCTTTGCCATTTATTAGCCGTGTGAAGAAAGGTATTAAATCCTCCTGCCTTACCATCCTGAACCGTAACACTGGGAGTACACGCTCACAGGCTTGTTGTAAGGATTAAATTCAAGGCGGTGATGGGAGTGCCTGGTGTGCAATGTGTCCTCATTACACAGGGCTCCTTTCTTTCTTGGAGACCCAGGGCATGGGAAGAAATGACCCAGACTGAATGGAAAGTGAAAATAGAAGTGAAAAAGCAAGCGGGCTCAGGGTGTTTCATGAGATGGGTTGCCTAGGAAACAAAGTCCCCTAAATAAGGGCTGGGTAAGTTCCCCCAAAACCCTAGAAATGCTGTAAGACAAGTAACATGAGAACATAGAGTGACCCCCAAGTGACTGTCCAGAGGACTCGGCCTCAGAGCAGAACAGGACTGTCCATGGTCCAAAACACATATCAGCCAAAGCCCCCGGTGCCCTTGGCCTGGCTCATCAAGTCTCAGTGAGCGCATACTTCTTCCAAGAGCACTCGGTGGCTTCCAAGTGCCTGGTGGCTGGGACAGATATGGAGGGTAAACTCTTGAGCATGTGCTCTCCTCTGGGGGAAGAGCACGGACTGGATTCTGGAGCAGGAGCTCTGGCTGCAGAGCCAGCTTTTCTGGATTCAGCTCCAGCTCTGCCATTGGTTGCAGCTTCTCTGTGTGTCTCCTCTCATCCGCTGAGCAGGAGTGAAGATAATCTACACCTCACCGAGCTTCCACGAGGGCTCAGAGCCTGGCGAAGCACACGCACCCAAGGGTGCGGCGTGACCCAACAACAAACAGCCCATGCTCACAGCTCTCCCCAAGGCTACCGCTGCACAGCAGAGAAGCTGCAGTAGAGAAATGACTTCCCATCAAAGACAGAGGAAGAGCTAACTCCTACCAGCCCCAGACTAGAAGGGAGCATATGCTGACTGGGGTTGAGAACACAAACATCCAGGCCCCAAAACTCTGAGTGCTGAGGTCATGGGGGCCTTGGGATGACACTAGTGGGGCAGGCTGATTAGACAGAAGTGACCTCCATGGTAACTAATTCACCAAGACTGTCCTCACAGCAAACCCAGGCACTACAGATGCTGAATGCCCTGTAGCTCCATGGGAGGGCCGTCCCAGTTAGCTCCACAATGAGATCCATAGCTGAGAATGGCAGAAGCTGGAAGGAGAGAAATCTTGCCTCAGTCCTGCAGAGATCACTCCCCCTGCCCATGGTGCACTAGAAAACAGTACAAACTGGGTAAGGTTCGCACTGCCAAGTGTGGGATCAGTCATTTCCAGAAAATGTTTCTATAATCTGTTTAAGAGTTCCAGGTATTGATGATAAGGGTAGACAACTTATGTAGACTCTGTCTATAAGCATAATGTACGATTTTTCAGGATAGACCAACCAAAGAAGCTCCCTCCTTCCTATTCTTTGTTGGGAAAAGAAATGACAGGTGGATTGGTTCCTCTCTGGATATACTTCCTGGGACACCAGCTCCCAGCCTACTTCCCGGCCCCATGCCGGCACTCAGTAAGTGTTCAATGCTGTCATTCCTTCGTGGGATGCACTGCTATCCAGCCCTAGAAAGACTGACACAGTCTAATATTTGGATCTAACCCACTGAAGACCCCTGAAAGCAGCCTGGATCCAGGCCCCAGCACATCTGAAAGGAGAAAAGGCCAACCATCGCCAACCCAGGATCTCCAGAACTCAGCCCTCTAGTCAGACGGGACAGTCTGGGCCTTCCTCTGTCTGTGGACTTTTGGGCCCAAGTCCCATGCCCCATCCCTCCTCTTCCAGCTGTCCGGATCCAGTTGGCAAGGGTGACAGCTCTTCCTGAAGTCCCTGAGCATCGCAGCTGTTCCAGAAGCGAGGCCAGGCTCTGGGCATACAAAAAGACCTAAGACACGATCCTTGCTCTCAAAATGTCCATCCCAGGACCTGTAAATAGGCCTATGGGTAAGGTTAAAAGGGGGACAGGAGCTGGATTGTGAAGGACCTTGAATGTCCAGCCAAGGGACTGTCTTTGTCCTGCGTTCAGGAATCAAGAAGGGTCTCTAAGGTTCTCTAAGCGTGGAAGTGATAAAATCAGCTGTGACTAAGCAAAGAGGAAAAGAAGAGCCCGGCCTGCTTCCTGAGCCCACAGCGCCCTAGCCACCAGACCAGTGCCAAGGGTATGTCAGCTCCTCCTGGACCAGAGTCCAGGTGCCAGGCTGGCTTTGTCTTTGCTCTCTCTCCCTCATTTTACCCCAGGCTTCTTCCTCTTCTCGCCAGCATGATAAGGGATTCAGATGGTCTTGTTGAAGGCCAGGAGTCTCCCGGACTTCTGGACTTGGAGACAGGTAGGTTGGGTTCTAAAACCAAGTTTCTTTTCCCTGAAAGGTCATGACCCCTCTCTCTGCTGGGTCCTGTTTCTATAAAATAGCCTTGCTTAGTGCTGTAAGAGTGCAATGGCATCAAGAGTGTCAAGGCGGCTGGTATGTGGCCTGAGGACCCAGAAAGTGGTCAATGAATGCTCGCAGACTGTGAACCTGACTAGCAGTTCTGGCTGGAGTCTCTGTGGGAGGAAGCCCAGCCAAGCCCAGCTCAGCAGGAAAAATGTTCCCTGAGAGAACTGGGGGTTGGGCGAGGGGTCACCAGTATTCTCAGACCATGTCAGCCAGGGCTCTGACCCCTCTGCTATCCCCTGGGTGGAAAGCGCTAGGGCTCCAGGCAGGGGTTTACAGGCTATTAATAGCTCACTGCTGCAGGCCACTGTCCAAGGGGCTCCGCGCCCCCCACCCCCCTCTGCTGCATTACTCTTGATAACCGCTTGAAAAGAGTTGTGTTGTTTGGGAAAGCTGTGAGGAAACGGGCATGAAATCTTTCCTGGAGAAGATTACCACTTTCCCCAAATTGTTGGTTTCCCAGCCCAACAATATATTCCATCTCTCTGTTTCCAGTAAGGGAAATGAAAGCCCTCCTTTCTGTTCCTTGTGTTGGGTTTTTCTTTAGAGTAATTGTCTATAAGTAGGAGTTCACATTGTAAGGCACTTGGGTGTTTTCTCATTTAATCCTTATCCCGAGGCAGGGGATACTGCTATTTTTGTCCCCCTTTTACAGGGAAGAAAACTGAGGCTATAAGAGCTCATGTGGTTCAGCCAGGGCTGCAGGGCTGCCAATGGCATCGCCAGGAGCAAAGTCAGGGCTTCCCCCTCCAAGTCCTGCACTATCTCTTTCTAGTGCCCCATGCTGCCTCTTGTGTCCCTAAGGAACTCCTTCCAATGGCTTCTCAGAGTTCCTGTCTGAAGTACACAGGAACAGAGAACTTCAGAGTTTGGAAGGAACTACCAAATTTCCCACACAAGGCAAGAACCCCTACTACAATATTCCAGGCATTGTATTCTATTTTCCAGGAGGGGACGTGAGGAAAGCCAACTTCACAAGCCTGTAAAGAAGTCGATCATCTAGGTTGCTTTCACTTAACCACACAGCATTGAGATCTGGACTTGACCGGCCTAAACCATAAGGGAAAATTTATCTAGGAACAAGAATTCTAGGGCTGATGAATTCAGTGGCTCTGTGATGTCATCGGGACCTGGGTTCTTTCCAGCATTCAGCTCTGCCATCCTCAGGGATCAGCGTTTCTCCACATGGGCGCAGGATCGCTGCCTCTGTTCCAAGCTTCACAGGCAGCCTCAGCGATAGCCGGTGGAAAAGAAACAGGGTGTTTGTTGTTTTGTTTTCCTCTGTGTGTCTTCTCCATCTTTTTTTTTTTTTTTTTTTTTTTTTTAAGCAAGGAAACCTTTCCTGGCATCCTGTCGGAACATTCTCTCAAGTTTCCTTGGCCAGGACTGAGCCTCATGGCCAGCCCTTAAACCAATCACAGGCACAGGGAATGAGATCATCAGAACAACTGGCCTGAAATAATGAAGATTTATTACGTCTCCTTGAGTCACAGAGAGGCGGCAGAGAGCCCAAATACAGCTGGGGACCTATCTGTCAGCAAGGGAAAAAGGGAGAATGGTTTGGGGGAAGCTACCTACTATCTCTGATCCTGGTGGATGCTATTTTCTTTGACATACTGGTGAAAAACAACTGAGATTAAATTGCTGCTTGGCATTTTGGCTAAAACCAAGTGTAGTATCTGTTCTTGTCAGTTTAATATCTAATATGTCCTCTATCTAAGGAAAATATACCATATTTCCCCATGTATAAGACACTCCCATGTGTAAGATGCACTTTAATTTGGGGGCCCAAAATTTGAAAAAAAATGTATTACTAAAGTTATTGAACTCCAAGTTTTATTCATCATAAAATTCATACAACTCCTCATCACTGTCAAAACTACCATCCATTAGCTTGTATCATCTGTGTCTGTTGACAAATTACTGTCTTCAACAATGAGTGCAAAAACAAGTGCCAAAAAGTGGGAAATGCAAGTTTAAAAATCTACAACCACTATATAAGATGCACCCAGTTTTTAGACCCCAAATTTTTCGGAAAAGGGTGCGTCTTATACATGGGGAAATATGGTATTAAATGTATTTTTGGAGCAGGGACATGGAATAGGAGCTTGCTCTATCCACTCCAAGCATTGACCCAGTATTGCAGTACTTCCTTCCGGGAATCGTGCACCCCCTGCAGTGGTGGGGGAGAATTAAAAAACAAAACAAAACAAAAAACTGAGAATGAGAACTAAATGACTTGAATCTTGTCTGTTGGACTTTATCCAGCACTCACTCACTTCTGTAATCCCAAGAGGATCTAGAGCAGGGGTCAGAAAACTTTTTGGCTAAGAGAGCCATGAACGCCATATATTTTAAAATGTAATTCCGTGAGAGCCATACAATGACCCATGTACGTTATGCATTATCCAATAAAAATTTGGTGGTGTTCCAGAAGACAGCTGTGATTGGCTCCAGCCACCCGCAACCATGAACATGAGCGGTAGGAAATGGATTGTAATACATAAGAATGTTTTATATTTTTAATGTTATTATTTTTTTATTAAAGATTTGTCTGTGAGCCAGATGCAGCCATCAAAAGAGCCACGTCTGGCTCGTGAGCCATAGGTTACTGACCCCTGATCTAGAGCAATGTTGTTGACTGTTATTGCTAACCAAACCAACTCAGTTTAATGCAACAAATGTTTAGGGGTTACCTACTATGTGCCAAGCAGTATGTAGGGTGCTGGGGGTACAGAGAAGAGCAAGGAAGTCTCTACTCTTGAGCTCACAATCTGGTACCTTTGGTTTTTATCATATATTACTACTGTTAGTATTAACTAACATTTACTTAGCATACTTGATGTGCTAAGCATTTTGAGAATATAAAATGTTCATATCAAGATTCAGTATAATTTTTTTGTATCCCATTTGGCAGGCAAGAAAGTGACACTGAATCCTGGCTGGGTAGTTCAGTTGGTTAGAGCATCATCCTGATATGCCAAGGTTGTGGGTTCAATCCTCAGCACATACAGAAATAAACCAATAAATGTATAAATAAGTGGAACATATAGTCAATGCTTCTCTCTCTCCCTTCCTCTCTCTCTAAAATCAATAAATTTTTAAATATATATATGTATTTAAATATATATATATAAAGAGACACTGAGCACTGAGGGGCAAGAAGTAACTTGCCCAAAGGTTCATAGCTCATGGGTGTTAGACCCAAGAACAAACGCTGGTCCACCTAACTCAAAACCCACCCTTTCTGTTCATCTTGTTCTCTGTGCTTCTCACCTACTTGAAAGTGCCAGCTTACCAAGTATAAAACAAACAATACTTATAATTTCTGTTGTTTAAACAAACAAAACCATATAAAGTTAAGCCAGTATGTGGGTGCATAGGTCTCAAAAGTTATTATCATAAGACTAATATTTGTCTCTCGTTTTCTTTTTTTGCTCTATTTGGTGGGGGTTGCCCTTCTCCTACTAGAAGATGCAAAGGTGAGCAGCTCCATTACTTTTTTCTTCTGGCTTTTTATGCCTCACATGAAGTTTCCAACAAAATAATTCCAAGATTAACATGTCTCCCCTCCCTCAGCTAGAGACCTATGTGAGGGGGAGAATCCATAATTAGGGAAGTAGAACGCTTCTTTGCTCTTTATTTTTTAGATAATAAATTTTCCTCAGGTCATAATCGCTGGTGAGTCATTTCTGGAATCCAGCAATCTCTCCATTTTGAATGTCAGACTTTGTTACCACCGGCCTTCTGGAGCTGCCTCAGGATGATCCAAAAACATGCTGTAATTGGCCACAGGCGAAAATGAGGCATTTGTTGGCCAGCTTTACTCAGAAGTGTCCATCTCACTATGTCATGTGGTTCAGGATCCCAGAGCTCCACTAAGAATCCCAGCTCGTCATCTTCACCAGCACAAGCTGCTCAGTCGCTGAGGTGCACTCTGCTCAGAGGACATCTTCCTGTCTCCGTTGAGGATATTTTGTATCCTAAAACAGATCTGCTGCCATCCTCTTGGGAGCCTAGAAGCTCGAGGGATAAGTAGTGAGCCACCCTTTTGGTCTAGGAAGCCTGTTGTAAAGGAACTATAAGAAAACCAATAGGGGCCCTGGCCGGTTGGCTCAGTGGTAGAGCGTCGGCCTGGCGTGCGGGGGAACCGGGTTCAATTCTCGGCCAGGGCACATAGGAGAAGCGCCCATTTGCTTCTCCACCCCCCTCCCCTCCTTCCTCACTGTCTCTCTCTTCCCCTCCTGCAGCCAAGGCTCCATTGGAGCAAAGATGGCCCCGGGCGCTGGGGATGGCTCCTTGGCCTCTGCCCCAGGCGCTAGAGTGGCTCTGGTTGCGGCAGAGCGACGCCCGGAGGGGCAGAGTGTAGCCCCTGGTGGGCGTGCTGGGTGGATCCTGGTCGGGCGCATGCGGGAGTCTGTCTGACTGTCTCTCCCTGTTTCCAGCTTCAGAAAAATACAAAAAAAAAAAAAAAAAGAAAACCAATAGGCCCTGGTCAGTTAGCTCAGTCAATTACAGAGTTGTTCCAAAACACCAAGGTTGCAGATTTGACACCGGATCAGGGTATACACAGTAAGCAACCAGTGAATAACAACTAAGTGGAACAAATGAATGCTTCTCTCTCCCCTTATCCCCCCTTCCTCTCTTTGTCTCTCTAAAATCAATTTTAAAAAAATTCAATAAACATCCCTCCCTGAGCCCCAGTGAGTCAAGTCACACTGCAGTTCTCTCAGAGCTCTAGCCCCTGGTTGGCAAGCTGCGGCTCGGGAGCCACACGCGGCTCTTTGGCCCCTTGAGTGTGGCTCTTCCACAAAATACCATGTGCAGTGCTACCTCGATAAGGAAAGTACCTACCTATATAGTTTAAGTTTAAAAAATTTGGCTCTCGCCCTGGCTGGTTGGCTCAGTGGTAGAGCGTCGGCCTGGCATGAAGGAGTCCCGGGTTCGATTCCCAGCCAGGGCACACAGGAGAAGTGCCCATCTGCTTCTTCACCCCTCCCCCTCTCCTTCCTCTCTGTCTCTCTCTTCCTTTCCCACAGCCAGGGCTCCATTGGAGCAAAGTTGGCCCGGGCACTGGGGGTGGCTCTGTGGCCTTTGCCTCAGGTGCTAGAATGGCTCTGGTTGCAACAAAGCAACGCCCCAGATGGGCAGAGCATCGCCCCCTGGTGGGCATGCTGGGTGGACCCTGGTCGGGCGCATGCGGGAGTCTGTCAGACTGCCTCCCCGTTTTCAACTTCAGAAAAATACAAATAATAATAATAATAATAAATAATAATAAATTAAAAATTTGGCTCTCAAAAGAAACTTCAGTTGTTGTACTGTGGATATTTGGCTCTGCTGACTAGTGAGTTTGCCGACCTCTGCCCTAGGCCATCACATTTGGAACTGAACCCCTAGAACACATGCTACTTCTACACTGAAGGCTCTTCCCTGGGGGTAAAGAGCAATGGGCAACTTCTCAGAACACCTTAGTCTCTGTTGCTGGAAGTTCTGAAATCAGCACTTTCTGGTGAAATTTGGTCAAAAACCTTGTGGGAGTAAGAAGTGTCCAAACCTGCAGAGAATTTTATTTATTTGTTTGTTTGTTTTGAGAATTTTTATTTGAACCAAAACTGATGACAATTGCTAAGAAGCAAGATTTTAAATGCTTCAAAGAATAAACATTTGTGGGTTTATTTATGCATTTGGAATGAAGGAGGAAACTTAAGAAAGATGACATGAGGGTAGAAGAAAGCAAGGTGGGGTTGAGATACAGGATAGTTAAGAGATTATGAGGTTAAGTTCTCTTGAGGGTGGTCATGCCTTAGAAGAGCGGGCAATATGTTAACGTAGAAACAATGGACAGGGCTTGCATAAGACGAAGATAAGCCTTAACTGAAGAAGTTATATGGCTGGGGATGGGAATGAGGTGGGGTAGAGGGGTGACTGCCACCATGACCTGCCCACTTAGGAATTTATGATCAGGTCGCCCTGGGAAGTTACTTTCCATGAAAGCCCCTTTTCACCCGCCTCCTCCCATTGGGTTCCCAGGACCCACAAGTCTTCAAGGCTGGTCTCAGGGTGTGCATACACGTCTCTCATCTGGGCCTCAGTTTCCTCCCTTTGTTTGCCTTATTTTTTCTTATCACAGTCTCTTTTCCTGGACTGTAAATAAGGCCTTCTTGATTATGGCCAGTGCTGTAGTGTAATGAGGACAAGCAGAGGCCTGTGACTCAGGTGATGGCCAGGCTCTCAAATACCAGCTGTCAGTCCTGAGGTAAGGGACTCAATCTTCCTGAGACCCAACGTTAATGAGCCCATTCATTTCCCTTGTGGAAAATGGGAATTGAGTCAGAGTAATGGCGGGGTAGGAAGTGATACCGATAAATCTCCCCCAAAACTCAACAAGATCTTCAACCAGAAACAGAAAAACCTATACTTGGAGCTTCCAGATGCTTCGCAATACACCCAAAGGTATGATTGAGTGAAAAATTGGCTAAATATATAACCAAACCCCGAAGGAAATAGGGAGTAAGAAATGCTCCTCCTTCCTCACTAACCTAAACAGGGCGGCTTTCTCTGGTAACTGTGAATATAGAAACTGAGGCGGGCAAAGGGGGTGAATAGATCCAGGCCGCCGCGGCACAAACGGCCGAACCAGGCTGTGGCACACAGATCCAAGCCGAGGAAAATCTGATCCTGTGGCAACTCGGGCAATACAAGCTAACACTCGCGCCAAACCCAAACAAAGAAAGACAAGCGGAGCGGCCATTTTACCCGGTCTCCTGGTCGGTGCGCAGTTAGTGGGCGAGAATTTCTTCCTAGGCCCCGAGAGTGGGTGCCCGTGTTGCCCCACGGAGAGGCAGGGTCAGAGGCCTTTCTGTGGGCCGAGGACAGAGTCTCTGGGCAGCCCCAGCACCCTGGGAAAGCCACGCACGGGAGGGAGTGAGAACTACTACCAACGGTGGAGATTTTCCGTGCTGGTGAGGGTTTCACTCAGAGGGAACCGCGGCCGGCCTCATATCCTGGTGTGCGCGCGCAGATAAGGAGTGAGCAATTCCTCCGACTGCCTCCGCAGTGCACGCCCGTGTTATCGCAGAGAGGGGCAGAGTCAGGGGCCTTTGTGTGGGCCAAAGCGGAATCTCGAGCCGCCCCAGCGCCTTGCAAAAGCCGCGCACGGGGACGGAGCGAGACTCAATTCCAACGCTGCAACTTTTCCCTGCTGTTGGGGGTTTCACTCAGAGCGTGAGACTGCTGGCTGGATATCCTGGTCGCAGACAGTGAGTGAGAGTTTCCTCCAAGCGCCCCCCAGAAGTGGGCGCCCGCTTGTGTTACCGGACAGAGTGGCAGAGCCAGTGGTCTTTGAGTGGGCGGAAAGCCCGCCTGATTATGCTAGCAGCTCTGACTGACTGAGCCTTACCCAGAGCCCTGTGCTGAGTGGAAATAGAGTGGGGAGTTGCCAGCTCTTTGAGCCTCTTACTATCCAGGCAGAGGCAGCAGCAACCCCATAGCTGGATTATCAGGCTACTAATTGAGGAAGGAAAGACTAGGAGAAAGGCTCCAGGAACACGGACTCTCTCACTGTCGGAGCCTATAAATGCTAATGAGCCTCAACTCCCACGAGACTAAAGCACAATACATGACATTGCCATAGAGACTTATCAACTGCAAGCCTCTACCTGAGCGTGCCAAAGGGGCAGAACCCGGGGTACAGAGTCACCGACCAGGAAGAGGGAGAGAAAAGAAAAAGCAAGAAGATAACCTCTCAAAATCAAGAATAATCTGCAGACTTTATAACCTATCACATTTTATTATATTTGTTCGTTTGTTTCTCTTATCTTCATTCTTGATACTTTTTTTTCTTCCTCCAATTTGGCCGATTAACTCTCTACTGGTCTTACTCTCTCCTCTCCTTGAACTACACTACCCATAAGTGTTACATCTCCCATTATATTTTCTCTTCTCTTCCTTTCTCTCTATGAGGGTTGCACTCAAAAACCCTTAACTCTCTCTCTCTCTCCTTTCTTTTTTCTTCTTTTAGTGGTTCCCTCTTTTTTTTCTCTCTCTCTTTCTTTTCTCCCTCTATATTAGTTTCTTCCTTTCTCCTTTACATCTCCTCTCATTCAAACCTCAATAACAAACAAATTATCTTATCTGGGACTCAAACCTATGTTTGTGGCATTTTGGGGGGTTTTTACTTCACCTTTTTAGCTCACTAGCAGTGCTCCCATCCCTGGCTCTCCATATTATCTAGTTCTTGTTCCACTAAATACAATAGTAAGTTTTTAATTTGTCCCCCATTTTTCCGTTTTCCTCTTATTCCTCTCATCATAACTCTTAGACAACCAACACCTAAAAGCAAATCATTTTATTCTTGACCCAAATTTTTTCCTTATTTGCTTTTTGTGGGTCCATACGCTCTTTTTTTTTTTTTCTTTTTTTTTTCTTTTTTTTTTTTTTTTTTCTTTTTTTCTTTTTTGCCCCTTTATTACTTTTCCCCAATTCAGGCCCTCCATCACAGGCATTGTTTGTTATAACTCACAGTCCACCACAAGATTTTCTCAAGAAAGAGGGGAGAGGAGAGGAGAGGAAAAAAGGAGGGGGGGAATAATTTCCTTTTTTTAAAAATTTTTATTTTATTTTATTTTTCTTTATTTCATTATTAATTTTTTTTAAAAAAAACAACTCTTCGATTTTTTATTTATTTTTTATTTTTTTAACTTTTTATTCTTTATTAAATCTCATTAATACTATCAACAAAACCACCCTCAGATGCCATTAAGGAAGAGAAAATCGAATATCATGGATACAAAAGAAAGAGAGGTAACACAGCTAGATGAGGAAAAATCTATGGAGAAAAAAATTAATATATTGGAAACCTTGGAGCTAAATGACAGAGAATTCAAGATAGAAATCCTAAAAATCCTCCGAGATATACAAGAAAACACAGAAAGGCAATATAGGGAGCTCAAAAAACAACTCAATGAACACAAAGAATATATGTCCAAGGAAATTGAAACTATAAAAACAAATCAAACAGAGATGAAAAACTCAATTCACGAGCTGAAAAACAAAGTAACAAGCTTAGCTAATAGAACAGGTCAGATAGAAGAGAGGATTAGTGAAATAGAAGACAAGCAACTTGAGGCACAACAGAGAGAAGAAGAAAGAGACTCAAAAATTAAAAAAAATGAGATAGCCCTACAAGAATTATCTGACTCCATCAAAAAGAATAACATAAGAATAATAGGTATATCAGAGGGAGAAGAGAGAGAAAATGGAATGGAGAACATACTCAAACAAATAATAGATGAGAACTTCCCAAGCCTGTGGAAAGAACTAAAGCCTCAAGTTCAAGAAGCAAACAGAACTCCAAGTTTTCTTAACCCCAACAAACCTACTCCAAGGCATATCATAATGAAATTGACACAAACCAACAGCAAAGAAAAAATTCTCAAGGCAGCCAGGGAAAAGAAGAATACAACATATAAAGGAAGGCCCATTAGATTATCATCAGATTTCTCAGCAGAAACTCTACAAGCTAGAAGAGAGTGGACCCCAATATTTAAAGTCCTGAAAGAGAGGAACTTTCAGCCACGAATACTATACCCATCAAAGCTATCCTTCAAATACGAAGGAGAAATAAAAACATTCACAGATACAGAAAAGATGAGGGAATTTATCATCAGAAACCCCCCACTCCAGGAATTACTAAAGGGGGTTCTCCAATCAGATACAAAGAACAAAAAAAAACAGAGCCACAAGTAAAAGCTCCAAGAAGAACACAATAAAACCAAATTTAAACTGTGACAACAACAAAAAGAAAGAGGGGGAGAAGATGGAGATTAACAGTAGCAAAGGACGATGGAGTGCAAAAGTACTCACAAAATAGTTCGCTACAATGAACAGGGTAGGGACCCTTTTCATTACTCAAAGGTAACCACCATTGAAAAAACCACCACAGAAGCACATGAGATAAAAAAGATAGCAACAGAGGAAAGATGTATGGAATACAACCAAATAAAAACAAAAGATAGAAAAACGAAAGAGAAGGATCAAACAAGACACGAAACTAACAGAAAGCAAGATATAAAATGGCAATAGGGAACTCACAAGTATCAATAATTACACTAAATGTAAACGGATTAAACTCACCAATAAAAAGGCACAGAGTAGCAGAATGGATTAAAAAAGAAAATCCAACTGTATGCTGCCTACAGGAAACTCATCTAAGTAACAAGGATAAAAACAAATTCAAAGTGAAAGGCTGGAAAACAATACTCCAAGCAAATAACATCCAAAAAAAAAGCAGGTGTAGCAATACTCATATCGGATAATGCTGACTACAAGACAGGAAAAGTACTCAGAGACAAAAATGGCCATTTCATAATGGCTAAGGGGACACTGAATCAAGAAGACATAACAATTCTTAATATATATGCACCAAACCAAGGAGCACCAAAATATATAAGACAGCTACTTATTGATCTTAAAACAAAAACTGACAAAAATACAATCATACTTGGAGACCTCAATACACCGCTGACGGCTCTAGATCGGTCATCCAAACAGAGAATCAACAAAGACATAGTGGCCTTAAACAAAACACTAGAGCACCTGGATATGATAGACATCTACAGGACATTTCATCCCAAAGTGACTGAGTATACATTTTTCTCCAGTGTACATGGATCATTCTCAAGAATTGACCATATGTTGGGCCACAAAAACAACATCAGCAAATTCAGAAAAATTGAAGTTGTACCAAGCATATTTTCTGATCATAAAGCCTTGAAACTAGAATTCAACTGCAAAAAAGAGGAAAAATCCCACAAAAATGTGGAAACTAAACAACATACTTTTAAAAAATGAATGGGTCAAAGAAGAAATAAGTGCAGAGATCAAAAGATATATACAGACTAATGAAAATGACAATACGACATATCAGAATCTATGGGATGCAGCAAAAGCAGTGATAAGAGGGAAGTTCATATCGCTTCAGGCATATATGAACAAACAAGAGAGAGCCCAAGTGAACCACTTAACTTCCCACCTTAAGGAACTAGAAAAAGAAGAACAAAGACAACCCAAAACCAGCCGAAGAAAGGAAATAATAAAAATCAGAGCAGAAATAAATGAATTAGAGAACAGAAAAACTATAGAAAAAATTAATAGAACAAGGAGCTGGTTCTTTGAAAAGATCAACAAAATTGACAAACCCTTGGCAAGACTTACCAAGGAAAAAAGAGAAAGAACTCATATAAACAAAATCCAAAATGAAAGAGGAAAAATCACCACGGACACTGTAGATATACAAAGAATTATTGTAGAATACTATGAAAAACTTTATGCCACTAAATTAAACAACCTAGAAGAAATGGATAAATTCCTAGAAAAATACAACCTTCCTAGACTGAGTCAAGAAGAAGCAGAAAGCCTAAACAGACCTATCAGTAGAGAAGAAATAGAAAAAACCATTAAAAACCTCCCCAAAAATAAAAGTCCAGGCCCTGACGGCTATACCAGTGAATTTTATCAAACATTCAAAGAAGACTTGGTTCCTATTCTACTCAAAGTCTTCCAAAAAATTGAAGAAGAAGCAATACTTCCAAACACATTTTATGAGGCCAACATAACCCTCATCCCAAAACCAGGCAAGGATGGCACAAAAAAAGAAAACTACAGACCAATATCTCTAATGAATACAGATGCTAAAATACTAAACAAAATACTAGCAAATCGAATACAACAACATATTAAAAAAATAATACATCATGATCAAGTGGGATTCATCCCAGAATCTCAAGGATGGTTCAACATATGTAAAACGGTTAATGTAATACACCATATCAACAAAACAAAGAACAAAAACCACATGATCTTATCAATAGATGCAGAAAAGGCTTTCGATAAAATACAACACAATTTTATGTTTAAGACTCTCAACAAAATGGGTATAGAAGGAAAATATCTCAACATGATAAAGGCCATATATGATAAACCATCAGCTAACATCATATTAAATGGCACTAAACTGAAGCCTTTCCCCCTTAAATCAGGAACAAGACAGGGTTGTCCACTCTCTCCACTCTTATTTAATGTGGTACTAGAGGTTCTCGCCACAGCAATCAGACAAGACAAAGAAATAAAAGGCATCCATATCGGAAAAGAAGAAGTAAAGGTATCACTTTTTGCAGATGATATGATCCTATACATCGAAAACCCCAAAGAATCCACAAAAAGACTACTAGAAACAATAAGCCAATACAGTAAGGTCGCAGGATACAAAATTAACATACAGAAGTCAATAGCCTTTCTATATGCCAACAATGAAACAACTGAGAAGGAACTCAAAAGAATAATCCCCTTCACGATTGCAACAAAAAAAATAAAATACTTAGGAATAAACATAACAAAGAATGTAAAGGACTTATATAATGAAAACTATAAACCATTGTTAAGGGAAATCGAAAAAGATATAATGAGATGGAAGAATATACCTTGTTCTTGGCTAGGAAGAATAAATATAATCAAGATGGCTATATTACCCAAAGCAATATACAAATTTAATGCAATTCCCATCAAACTTCCAATGACATTTTTTAAAGAAATAGAGCAAAAAATCATCAGATTTATATGGAACTATAAAAAACCCCGAATAGCCAAAGCAATCCTAAAGAAAAAGAATGAAGCTGGGGGCATAACAATACCTGACTTCAAACTCTATTATAGGGCCACGACAATCAAAACAGCATGGTATTGGCAGAAAAATAGACACTCAGACCAATGGAACAGAATAGAAAGTCCAGAAATAAAACCACATATATATAGTCAAATAATTTTTGATAAAGGGGCCAACAACACACAATGGAGAAAAGAAAGCCTCTTCAATAAATGGTGCTGGGAAAACTGGAAAGCCACATGCAAAAGAATGAAACTGGACTACAGTCTCTCTCCCTGTACAAAAATTAACTCAAAATGGATCAAAGATCTAAACATAAGACCTGAAACAATTAAGTACATAGAAGAAGACATAGGTACTCAACTCATGCACCTGGGTTTTAAAGAGCATTTTATGAATTTGACTCCAATGGCAAGAGAAGTGAAGGCAAAAATTAATGAGTGGGACTACATCAGACTAAGAAGTTTTTGCTCAGCAAGAGAAACTGATAACAAAATAAACAGAAAGCCAACTAAATGGGAAATGATATTTTCAAACAACAGCTCAGATAAGGGCCTAATATCCAAAATATACAAAGAACTCATAAAACTCAACAACAAACAAACAAACAATCCAATAAAAAAACGGGAAGAGGATATGAATAGACACTTCTCCCAGGAAGAAATACAAATGGCCAACAGATATATGAAAAGATGCTCATCTTCTTTAGCTATTAGAGAAATGCAAATCAAAACGGCAATGAGATACCAGCTCACACCTGTTCGATTAGCTGTTATTAGCAAGTCAGGTAATAGCAAATGTTGGAGAGGCTGTGGAGAAAAAGGAACCCTCATACACTGTTGGTGGGAATGTAAAGTAGTACAACCATTATGGAAGAAAGTATGGTGGTTCCTCAAAAAACTGCAAATAGAACTACCTTATGACCCAGCAATCCCTCTACTGGGTATATATCCCCAAAACTCAGAAACATTGATACGTAAAGACACATGCAGCCCCATGTTTATTGCAGCATTGTTCACAGTGGCCAGGACATGGAAACAACCAAAAAGCCCACAATAGATGACTGGATAAAGAAGATGTGGCACATATACACTATGGAATACTACTCAGCCATAAGAAATGATGACATCGGAACATTTACAGCAAAATGGTGGGATCTTGATAACATGATACGAAGCGAAATAAGTAAATCAGAAAAAACCAGGAACTGTATTATTCCATACGTAGGTGGGACATAATACTGAAACTAAGAGACATTGACAAGAGTGTGGTGGTTACGGGGGGGAGGGGGGAATGGGAGAGGGATAGGGGGTGGGGAGAGGCACAAAGACAACAAGATAGAAGGTGACAGAGGACAATCTGACTTTGGGTGGTGGGTATGCAACATAATTGAACGACAAGATAACCTGGACTTGTTATCTTTGAATATATGTATCCTGATTTATTGATGTCACCCCATTAAAAAAATAAAATTATAAAAAAAAAAAAAGAAAAGAAAAAAAAAAAAAAAAAAGAAAATGGGAATTGAACAGTTCCTACTGCATAGTGCTAGTGGTGGATGAGATGATCTCTTGCATAGGGAGCCTGATACCTATCATGGCCTATTGCATACAGTCCATGTTAGACGGTGCCACACCATGTAGCCTACCTAAATAGACTCACTAGTGCTCCATATAGGTTTCCTGGATTCACCTGAAATAAACATTGTCCACATTTCTGGGCTGCACTGGAAAGGTTTCTTCCATCACCTCTATCTCAGTTTAAAAAAAAAAACAACAACCCAGAAGCGTGAAAGTTGAGGAAGGACTGGAGAGACGCAGTGAAGTAAGCCGGATGCTAGAAGCCCAGATTGCCTTTGGCTGCATCTAGATTTGAGGGAAACCTGGAATTATTGCGATTTCATCACAGCAGCTGGTCCAAGATAAACCTGCCAGAACTGCTCAGAGGCCAGATCTGGATTGTAGTGATAGCTGGGGCCTGCTGAGAAGCAAGAAGAAACTATTTATCTGACATTTTTTCAACCCCAACCAAGAATTTTCTTTGGCTCAAGATGTCATTGGGACCGGTTTTCATTTGCATGGAGCTCATTTAAGGATCTGCATGTGCCTCAGACCAGGGGGACTTCTTAGAAAGACTTCCATTCCCCTACCTCCTGTTCACGTGTGCCTGGCTCATGATTCAGAAATAATTATTCATCCAGGAAGGCTAATCCCCAGGTTTTATTTGTGCTTGGATTGTGCCAGAACCTCACGTATAGGTTCTCTCTGATTCAATTCCACACACAGCCGGTTCAGGCCTGGACATCCGCAAAGATGGCCACCAAGGAACACTTGTCCTTTTTCCAAATTGGCAGACTTCATCTAATTGAACCCATGTGAACCGATGTGGCACATTTTAATACATTTCACTGTTTCAAGCTGAGGCAGCAAATTGGAGTGTAAATCTTAACAGCTGCTTCTAGAGCGGCTGTCTGGAATCTACATCCCTGACTCTGGTGCCAACCACAGAACAACGTGTCCATTTATTATAGATCTTGGAGAGTTTTTAACACAGTCATGTCTGAGCTAGAATTCCACCATTTTTTATTTTATTGACGTGATTGGGGTGACATTTGGTGAATAAAATATAGGTTTCAGGTGAATGCCACCATTTTTGTAATATCATTTCACTTCACTTTTCCAATGGGTAGCATTTGAGGAGTAGTATGAATATTCCAGGAATAGAACAGTGAGATATATTTTGAGAAAACAATACTGAATGTATCTAATCAGGCCATCATTATCTGCTTCCAACCAGTCACCTTATTCCAATGATATTGTTTGCAGCTGCCTTAGGAGCCTATTGTATGTTTTTGGTTTTATCATTCTTAGTTAAAGCTAAATACAAGAAAGGCATTTGCTGTATTGTCATGGTCAAAGATTAGAAACAAATATTAATCAATGGCATACTGGCTAAATCAATTATAATATATCCAGTCAATACAATGCTATGTATGTAATCATTAAAAACACATTACAGTGCTCGCTTTAGCAGCACATGTGCTAAAATTGGAACAATATAGAGACTAGCATGACCCCTGCACAAGGACGACACGTAAATTCATGAGGTATTCCATAAAGTATATATATTGCTCACAAAATTAGGGGATATTTTATCACGTAATATTCACTTTGAAATATCCTCTAATTTTTGGCCCTGGCCGGTTGGCTCAGCGGTAGAGCGTCAGCCTGGTGTGCAGGGGACCTGGGTTCGATTCCGGCCAGGGCACATAGGAGAAGCGCCCATTTGCTTCTCCCCCCCCCCCTCCTTCCTCTCTGTCTCTCTCTTCTCCTCCCGCAGCCAAGGCTCCATTGGAGCAAAGATGGCCCGGGCGCTGGGGATGGCTCCTTGGCCTCTGCCCCAGGCGCTAGAGTGGCTCTGGTCGCAGCAGAGTGATGCCCCAGAGAGGCAGAGCATGGCTCCCTGGTGGGCAGAGCATCGCCCCTGGTGGGCGTGCCGGGTGGATCCCAGTCGGGCGCATGCGGGAGTCTGTCTGACTGTCTCTCCCCGTTTCCAGCTTCAGAAAAATACAAAAAAAAAAAAGAAATATCCTCTAATATTTGTGAGCAGTATATATAGCAGCAGGAATCAACAAGTGTTGTTATGAACCTATCTCCAAGAAATAGAGTTAAATCTGGAGACCCACAAGATCTGGCCACATTGGTTATCTCAGGGGAGAAAAGTGAGTGGCAGAGAGGGAAGGGAAGGAGGAAGTTTCCATTTCTATTGCCTAATGTTTGGACACTTTGAATATTGTACTTTATATGACCCAAATGTACAATAATAAACTGTCTGATTTTTCCAAAAGTGCTTTCAGAGTCTAGTCCAAAAAAGAAAAAATGGTTGAACTAACTGTGTAATTCAAATAATTATAATCACAAGAACTCTCATCTGCGGAGCAATTACTCTGTGTCAGCCTCTGCTGAGGCCAGTTACTACACATTTCACCTGATTTTCTTCTCAGAGCAATCCTGTGAAGTCCATTTTACCATCTTCATTTAGAAACAAGGACACCAGTGACTCAAAGAGTTTAGGAAAGTTGCCTGAGGTTACACAACCCCCACAGGCTAAACGGGGATTCAAACCTAGGCTGGGCTAACATTTTCCACAGGCCCTCGGGGGCCTCCCACATCAAACATTCGGTGAGATTGCATCTCCCTCATCATTCTGTTTCCTGGGCCTGGCAGTGCTTGGCACACAGGCGGTGTCTAATCCATGTTGAATGAATGATCAACAGCAAGCGAAACAGTGAGAGCAAGACCTGGCCAGTAATTCCTTAAAGGATTTATCGGTATATCATCCCACTGAGATTACTTGAAAGACAACAACCTTCATTTGGATGGCTGTATACTGCTGTGTTTGCTTTTTTTTAAAAAAAAAAATAGTCACATTGTTTTTAGTCACACCTCACAAAGCCTCGTTACTTCAAAATGCCTTTCTGGTGGATGATTTCACAACAAGGAGAACCAGAGAATGTGGTTTTCATTAGACTACCTTTAAAAATAGCTTTTTTTTTTTTTTCAGACTGGATCATATGAATAAGTAAGTACTTCTCTGTTGTTTTATCTTCTGTTTTTCTTCATGATTGCTAGAAAAGTCCCAACAAGCTTGACCATTCATTTCGGGGTGAATTTAGGGCCCAAACAGTTAAACAGCCAACCCATTTGGCTTCCTTGCTGCCTCCCAGCCAAGGAGATGAATGGAATGTTCATGAGCTTGCTTGGCAGGCGGCCACATTCCTATGGGAACGTTGCAGCAGAGAGAGCTCTGGGACACTAAGAGGCAAATGTGTGGGAGTTGTGGGGCAAATTGCAAATGATCCGAAGTCTCCGAGAAATGTGTGGAGCACTGTTGACTCAAGGATGCTTTACAGAGGACCGGCAAAGTCTCTGCCCTTGCTCAGGGACAGGAATTGGCACCGTCCAGGTCTCTCCTACAGCTGCCCAGGCCTTGCATTCGACAGACCGCTGCAGCATCATACAGATGTGAGTTCATTACAAGAATCCCATCAAGGAGTCCCACTTCTTCAGCTGATCTTTATACTCGTTCCTCTTCTCTGATCCTTGGGAAAATGACTTCCGAGGAATTGGCCCCATCCTCTCCTCCTCTCTCCTTCTGCACCTGCAGCTTTCTCTAGCCTTCCCCACGGAAGAGAATTCAAACGCAATGCATTTTCATTTTCCTCAAGCACTTCCTTACATTGTTTAAAATCTATTCTAAAGATCAAGTGTAATGTGGGATGCTAATGAATTCAACTCCCTCCAGTTTTTTTAGAAAAGGCTACATCTGATCAATGATGATGGTAAAAATTGGATTTTCCATTTAAAATTAGAAATTGGGATATTCATGGTATCCCCTAAAAAGAAGGTCATAAAAAATTTCTTGTCACCACACTGGAAAAAAAAGCTTGAGCCAAAAGCTGTCCAAGCACAGATGTCTGTGTGTACCCCAAACATCTCTTGCACCAGTAAATACAGAGAAATGCTCCCACATGCGGAGGGACCCCTACGTTCTGATTTTCTGTCACACTCAGTGCCATTGGTTCCAGGGAATGGTAAGCACTTCATAAAAGTTTTCTCTTTTTCTAAGGTTTTTTGAAAAATTGATTTTAGAGAGAGATGTAAGGATAGAAAGAAAGAAAAACATTGATTTGCTGTTCTACTTATTTATGCATTTGTTGTTGATTTTTCTTTTTCTTTTAAGTGAGAGGAGGGGGATAGAGAGACAGACTCCCACATGTGCCAGACCAGGAGCCACCTGGAAGCCCCCTTCTGGGGCTGATGCTCAAATCAACCAAGTTTCCCTCAGTGCCTGGGTGTGATGCGCAAACCAATTGAGCCACTGGCTGTGAGAGGGGAGGAGGGAGAGAAAGGGGGAGAAGGAAAGGGAAAGAAACAGATGGTTGTTTCTTCTGTGTGCCCTACTGAGGATCGAACCTGGGACTTCCGCATACTAGGCTGACACTCTAACCACTGAGCAAAACAGCCAGGACCTCATTGGTTGATTTTTGTATGTTCCCTGACTGGGGATCAAACCTATAGTTTTGGTGTATCAGAAAGATGTTCTAACCAACTGAGCTACCCAGCCAGGGCTGAAAAGAGTCATTTCAAAGTTACGTTGACCTAGATGCACAGAAACAAGAGACAGGGCTTGCTTAAGGCAAAGATAAGCCTTTTACTAAGAAGTCATATGTCTGGGGAGTGACTATCCACCATGATCTGCCCAGTTAGGAATTTATGATTTATTACAGCACCTCTTTTTCATTCACAGTAGGAACTCCAGAGGTTAAGACTGTTTCATCCTGGTGCCATTATGCTAGGATAGAGAAGGAATTGAGACACTGGGGGCTATGAAGTTGGATTTTCTTTTTGTTTAGTGTATCCCCACTGTTTGCAGAAAGACACCTTTCCATCATCCCCAAAGGTTAAGTAAGAGATGAGCCAGGAAGGCTTTGGCTTTGTTAGTGAGGCCCTATCTAACTAATGTTTCTGAAAGCAAAACCAGCAGTTTCTCCCAAGGCCAGCAAATCAGACTAGGAAACTTACAAGGTAGGGACGGGCCATTTGGGAGAGAAACAGTTATTTCTAGGGAGGGAAAAGGCATCCTGGCTTTGTTGGTACCACAGGACATCAAAACCTTAGAAGGACCAGAATGAGAAGAATAAAGGGAATAAGATGGCATGGAAATAATATTAATAAGGTACAGTGATGAAGTCATCTGCCCAGGCCTATAATATGCCCTTCAGAGAAGCTGCATTCCTTTGGCCACAAAAGTAGCATTATCTGAACATATGCCCTGCTCCCTGTTCTCCAGCTGAACAAATCAGTTTCTCCCAGGAGTTTAGATTTGGGATTCAAGGATGCTGTTGTCCCTTGACCTGGTTGGTCACTTGAATTGAAGAGATGTAATTTAACAGCAATGAGGTAGCCATCTTTTGTTCTGTATTTAGAGAAGCCTGAAACCATCTTTGTAGAGAGAAAAAGAGAGTAATTAACTAACTGTTGGGTAAATAATAAAATTTTTTTAGTTACAAGACTTTAATAAACAGAATGGCCCACCATTTTCTGGCTCCACTGTTCCTTTAACATCTGCTTGAATCCAATGGGAACCTGCATGGCCATGGCAGAGGCCACTGGCCCTACACTAACCAAGTGAACAGCAACAGAGAGAGACCACATGGAGCCAGACAGTCTCTAAAAGACCCTCACCCTGGCTCCAAAGGGCATCTTTGCTCAGGTCTAGCCACATCCTTTGATTCTATAACTCCCATCTATTCTTGTGTGGACAAAAAAAGAGATTAAATAAAAGTAACCTCACAGTGTGATCCAGTCATAAATTCCTAAGTGGGTAGGTAGGTCATGGTAGGTAGTCACTCCCTTTGTATGTAATTTTTTAGGTAAAGGCTTCTCTTTGTGTTAAGTAAGCCCTGTCCGTGGTTTCTGTGCCTCTAGGTGAACACACCTTTGAAATAAATCTCAACCACTAACAAGAGAGCACAATCTTCTTAAATATCCTGTTATCCGATCCCCATCTTGCTTTCTCCCACCTCTATGTAAAATTCCTTACGTTCCCTTCCTTAATTTCAAAGCTAATATACAAGTGGGATTCTGCTACTTATAACCAAAAGAATATTGGTTAAACAGTGATTTTCAAACACTGGTCTGTCAGAAATTTTGTGTCAGTCCACAAAAAAGTTAACCATCCTGATGATGTATGAAGATTATCAAGTCTATAATTATTCTTTCTCGTAGGACTGGCACTGGTCCACAGACTGGCAGTTGAAAACCACTGGGCTAAGACAGAAGCACAGGATGGGCCACAGGCCAGAGGAAGAACAAATGTTGTTCAGATAAGAATATAACTGTCCTCACCTGGTTTGGACTGCCCTCCTCCACAAACTCTGAAGGGTTTGTTGTTGTTTTCTCACACAAGTAAGTATATTTATATTCTCTTAGTAAAGTTTTAAACAATAATAAATTACCTAGACTAAATACAGAAGTCTGTCATACCTACCCAATCATAGATCCTACCTACCTCTACAATTATCCTTGTTTGTGGTATATTTTATGCAATCGGAAACACCATCATTATAAGACATATACCTATTTCAGAGGTGTTAAAAATGAAATGAGATACAGTAGTACGTTGGGCAGCTTTCTAAACATTTTTCTCAATATTCCACATATCTATAGGTTTTTGTAGGGTTATTCATTTTTATAGACTCATTCTAAGTACAATACATTGCTCTGCAGATGCCTTCTGAACAACATTCTATGGAGCCTTTTTCTTTTCAGTAATAAATTTTGTTCTATCGTGACTGTATCTCCAGGGATAAAACAGTACCTGGCACATAGTGAGAACTCAACAAAGTCTCAACTAATGAATGACCAGTCTCCTTTGTTCTTCTAATGCCTACATGGTCCTCAGTAGTATTTATTCAACCTTTCCCCATTAGAGTAACCAATTTGATTACACGTGTTTTGGGTTTTTGGGGTTTTTTTAACCTTTACAATCACACTGCAGTGAATATCCTGGCTCAACTGTGTTTATATATCAGAAATAGTTATCATCATTGAATTTTTAGTATGTTATAGAGTCTAATAAAAGTACTTTATATGCATTAACTTATTTAATATTCACAACAGAGATCTAAGGTTGGTGCCATTATTATCATTTTCAGTTTTCAGACAAAAGCAAGAAACAGAGGTTAAATGACTTGCCCCAAAAGTCATCAGGGAATAAATTAATAGGCAATGATTTAGATCAGAGGCGATCTTGCTCCAAGGGCCCAGCTCATATCACTGTGCCCTTTGTTTGGGTATTTGAATTATTAAAAGTCTGCGGGAAAGAACATTTCACTCCAAAAATACTACATCATTGAATCCCTCTATCATTGCTTGGTAGTCCTGCCTCCTAACACCTCTGCCAATAATAGATATTATCAGTTTATAAGGGATTTAAAAATATAAGTAAAAATAATATTTTGTTGTTTTTTTCATTTGTATCTCCTGGCTTACTGAGACTTACTGAGCTTCTTCCATTGGTAACTGGTCATTTGTATTTTTCCTGTGATGTGCCTGCTCATTTTCTTTGCCTTTTTTTCCCATTGGGTTTTGTCTTTTAGTTACTGAGTTTTAGGAACACTGAATATTTTTACAAATGTGGCAAAAAGTTTTACCTAGGCTGTTTATATATTTGTCACTCAAAATTTTTTAAAATTTGATATACTCTAATTCAGTGGTCCCCAACCTTTATTGGGCTACGAACTGGTTTAATGTCAGAAAATATATATTTCCACGGACTGGCCTTTAGGGTGGGACAGGTAAATGTATCACATGACCTAGACAAGGGTCAAGAGTGAGTCTTAGATGGATGTAACAGAGGGAATCTGGTCAATTTTTAAAAATAAAACATCGTTCAGACTTAAATATAAATAAAACGGAAATACTGTGTTATTTATTTTTTCTCTGTGGACCGGTACCAAATGGCCCACAGACCGGTACCAGTCCGTGGCCCAGGGGTTGGGGACCACTGCTCTAATTCATCAAATTTAACATCTTAAATAATCAAAATAGTAAAAGGTAAATGACAAATAAGGAAAATATTTGCAATTCATAGGAAAGCAGGTCATAAAATGTCCTAGACATAGACAGGAAAAAAAACCTAAACTCCAATTAAGTAATTTACAAAGATATGAAAAAAAATTTAAATATATATAAACAGCACATAAAACATGAAAATATACTCAACTTTATTTATAATAAAAGAAATGTAAACTAAAGCTATACAGTACTTAGATATTATTTCTTACCTACCAGACAATACAAAATACAAAAGATTTTAGAATGACATACGATGCTAATTTAAGGAAACATGTATTTTCATGCATTTCTTTTTTTTATATAATTTTATTTTTTTAATGGGATGACATCAATAAATCAGGATACATATATTCAAAGATAACAAGTCCAGGTTATCTTGTCGTTCAATTATGTTGCATACCCACCACCCAAAGTCAGATTATCCTCTGTCACCTTCTATCTTGTTTTCTTTGTGCCCCTCCCCACCCCCTATCCCTCTCCCATTCCCCCCTCCCCCCCCCGTAACCAGCACACTCTTATCAATGTCTCTTAGTTTCACTATTATGTCCCACCTACGTATGGAATAATACAGTTCCTGTTTTTTTCAGATTTACTTATTTCGCTTCGTATCATGTTATCAAGATCCCACCATTTTGCTGTAAATGTTCCGATGTCATCATTTCTTATGGCTGAGTAGTATTCCATAGTGTATATGTGCCACATCTTCTTTATCCAGTCATCTATTGATGGGCTTTTTGGTTGTTTCCATGTCCTGGCCACTGTGAACAATGCTGCAATAAACATGGGGCTGCATGTGTCTTTACGTATCAATGTTTCTGAGTTTTGGGGATATATACCCAGTAGAGGGATTGCTGGGTCATAAGGTAGTTCTATTTGCAGTTTTTTGAGGAACCACCATACTTTCTTCCATAATGGTTGTACTACTTTACATTCCCACCAACAGTGTATGAGGGTTCCTTTTTCTCCACAGCCTCTCCAACATTTGCTATTACCTGACTTGCTAATAACAGCTAATCGAACAGGTGTGAGGTGATATCTCATTGCCGTTTTGATTTGCATTTCTCTAATTGCTAAAGAAGATGAGCATCTTTTCATATATCTGTTGGCCATTTGTATTTCTTCCTGGGAGAAGTGTCTATTCATATCCTCTTCCCATTTTTTTATTGGATTGTTTGTTTGTTTGTTGTTGAGTTTTATGAGTTCTTTGTATATTTTGGATATTAGGCCCTTATCTGAGCTGTTGTTTGAAAATATCATTTCCCATTTAGTTGGCTTTCTGTTTATTTTGTTATCAGTTTCTCTTGCTGAGCAAAAACTTCTTAGTCTGATGTAGTCCCATTCATTAATTTTTGCCTTCACTTCTCTTGCCATTGGAGTCAAATTCATAAAATGCTCTTTAAAACCCAGGTGCATGAGTTGAGTACCTATGTCTTCTTCTATGTACTTAATTGTTTCAGGTCTTATGTTTAGATCTTTGATCCATTTTGAGTTAATTTTTGTACAGGGGGAGAGACTGTAGTCCAGTTTCATTCTTTTGCATGTGGCTTTCCAGTTTTCCCAGCACCATTTATTGAAGAGGCTTTCTTTTCTCCATTGTGTGTTGTTGGCCCCTTTATCAAAAATTATTTGACTATATATATGTGGTTTTATTTCTGGACTTTCTATTCTGTTCCATTGGTCTGAGTGTCTATTTTTCTGCCAATACCATGCTGTTTTGATTGTAGTGGCCCTATAATAGAGTTTGAAGTCAGGTATTGTTATGCCCCCAGCTTCATTCTTTTTCTTTAGGATTGCTTTGGCTATTCAGGGTTTTTTATAGTTCCATATAAATCTGATGATTTTTTGCTCTATTTCTTTAAAAAATGTCATTGGAAGTTTGATGGGAATTGCATTAAATTTGTATATTGCTTTGGGTAATATAGCCATCTTGATTATATTTATTCTTCGTAGCCAAGAACAAGGTATATTCTTCCATCTCATTATATCTTTTTCGATTTCCCTTAACAATGGTTTATAGTTTTCATTATATAAGTCCTTTACATTCTTTGTTATGTTTATTCCTAAGTATTTTATTTTTTTTGTTGCAATCGTGAAGGGAATTATTCTTTTGAGTTCCTTCTCATTTGTTTCATTGTTGGCATATAGAAAGGCTATTGACTTCTGTATGTTAATTTTGTATCCTGTGACCTTACTGTATTGGCTTATTGTTTCTAGTAGTCTTTTTGTGGATTCTTTGGGGTTTTCGATGTATAGGATCATATCATCTGCAAAAAGTGATACCTTTACTTCTCCTTTTCCGATATGGATGCCTTTTATTTCTTTGTCTTGTCTGATTGCTCTGGCTAGAACCTCTAGTACCACATTAAATAAGAGTGGAGAGAGTGGACAACCCTGTCTTGTTCCTGATTTAAGGGGGAAAGCCTTCAGTTTAGTGCCATTTAATATGATGTTAGCTGATGGTTTCTCATATATGGCCTTTATCATGTTGAGATATTTTCCTTCTATACCCATTTTGTTGAGAGTCTTAAACATAAAATTGTGTTGTATTTTATCGAAAGCCTTTTCTGCATCTATTGATAAGATCATGTGGTTTTTGTTCTTTGTTTTGTTGATATGGTGTATTACATTAACCGTTTTACGTATGTTGAACCATCCTTGAGATTCTGGGATGAATCCCACTTGATCATGATGTATTATTTTTTTAATATGTTGTTGTATTCGATTTGCTAGTATTTTGTTTAGTATTTTAGCATCTGTATTCATTAGAGATATTGGTCTGTAGTTTTCTTTTTTTGTGCCATCCTTGCCTGGTTTTGGTATGAGGGTTATGTTGGCCTCATAAAATGTGTTTGGAAGTATTGCTTCTTCTTCAATTTTTTGGAAGACTTTGAGTAGAATAGGAACCAAGTCTTCTTTGAATGTTTGATAAAATTCACTGGTATAGCCGTCAGGGCCTGGACTTTTATTTTTGGGGAGGTTTTTAATGGTTTTTTCTATTTCTTCTCTACTGATAGGTCTGTTTAGGCTTTCTGCTTCTTCTTGACTCAGTCTAGGAAGGTTGTATTTTTCTAGGAATTTATCCATTTCTTCTAGGTTGTTGAATTTAGTGGCATAAAGTTTTTCATAGTATTCTACAATAATTCTTTGTATATCTACGGTGTCCGTGGTGATTTTTCCTCTTTCATTTTGGATTTTGTTTATATGAGTTCTTTCTCTTTTTTCCTTGGTAAGTCTTGCCAAGGGTTTGTCAATTTTGTTGATCTTTTCAAAGAACCAGCTCCTTGTTCTATTAATTTTTTCTATAGTTTTTCTGTTCTCTAATTCATTTATTTCTGCTCTGATTTTTATTATCTCCTTTCTTCGGCTGCTTTTGGGTTGTCTTTGTTCTTCTTTTTCTAGTTCCTTAAGGTGGGAAGTTAAGTGGTTCACTTGGGCTCTCTCTTGTTTGTTCATATATGCCTGAAGCGATATGAACTTCCCTCTTATCACTGCTTTTGCTGCATCCCATAGATTCTGATATGTCGTATTGTCATTTTCATTAGTCTGTATATATCTTTTGATCTCTGCACTTATTTCTTCTTTGACCCATTCATTTTTTAAAAGTATGTTGTTTAGTTTCCACATTTTTGTGGGATTTTTCCTCTTTTTTGCAGTTGAATTCTAGTTTCAAGGCTTTATGATCAGAAAATATGCTTGGTACAACTTCAATTTTTCTGACTTTGCTGATGTTGTTTTTGTGGCCCAACATATGGTCAATTCTTGAGAATGATCCATGTACACTGGAGAAAAATGTATACTCAGTCACTTTGGGATGAAATGTCCTGTAGATGTCTATCATATCCAGGTGCTCTAGTGTTTTGTTTAAGGCCACTATGTCTTTGTTGATTCTCTGTTTGGATGACCGATCTAGAGCCGTCAGCAGTGTATTGAGGTCTCCAAGTATGATTGTATTTTTGTCAGTTTTTGTTTTAAGATCAATAAGTAGCTATCTTATATATTTTGGTGCTCCTTGATTTGGTGCATATATATTAAGAATTGTTATGTCTTCTTGATTCAGTGTCCCCTTAGCCATTATGAAATGGCCATTTTTGTCTCTGAGTACTTTTCCTGTCTTGTAGTCAGCATTATCCGATATGAGTATTGCTACACCTGCTTTTTTTTTGGATGTTATTTGCTTGGAGTATTGTTTTCCAGCCTTTCACTTTGAATTTGTTTTTATCCTTGTTACTTAGATGAGTTTCCTGTAGGCAGCATATAGTTGGATTTTCTTTTTTAATCCATTCTGCTACTCTGTGCCTTTTTATTGGTGAGTTTAATCCGTTTACATTTAGTGTAATTATTGATACTTGTGAGTTCCCTATTGCCATTTTATATCTTGCTTTCTGTTAGTTTTGTGTCTTGTTTGATCCTTCTCTTTCGTTTTTCTATCTTTTGTTTTTATTTGGTTGTATTCCATACATCTTTCCTCTGTTGCTATCTTTTTTATCTCATGTGCTTCTGTGGTGGTTTTTTCAATGGTGGTTACCTTTGAGTAATGAAAAGGGTCCCTACCCTGTTCATTGTAGCGAACTATTTTGTGAGTACTTTTGCACTCCATCGTCCTTTGCTACTGTTAATCTCCATCTTCTCCCCCTCTTTCTTTTTGTTGTTGTCACAGTTTAAATTTGGTTTTATTGTGTTCTTCTTGGAGCTTTTACTTGTGGCTCTGTTTTTTTTTGTTCTTTGTATCTGATTGGAGAACCCCCTTTAGTAATTCCTGGAGTGGGGGTTTTCTGATGATAAATTCCCTCATCTTTTCTGTATCTGTGAATGTTTTTATTTCTCCTTCGTATTTGAAGGATAGCTTTGATGGGTATAGTATTCGTGGCTGAAAGTTTCTCTCTTTCAGGACTTTAAATATTGGGGTCCACTCTCTTCTAGCTTGTAGAGTTTCTGCTGAGAAATCTGATGATAATCTAATGGGCCTTCCTTTATATGTTGTATTCTTCTTTTCCCTGGCTGCCTTGAGAATTTTTTCTTTGCTGTTGGTTTGTGTCAATTTCATTATGATATGCCTTGGAGTAGGTTTGTTGGGGTTAAGAAAACTTGGAGTTCTGTTTGCTTCTTGAACTTGAGGCTTTAGTTCTTTCCACAGGCTTGGGAAGTTCTCATCTATTATTTGTTTGAGTATGTTCTCCATTCCATTTTCTCTCTCTTCTCCCTCTGATATACCTATTATTCTTATGTTATTCTTTTTGATGGAGTCAGATAATTCTTGTAGGGCTATCTCATTTTTTTTAATTTTTGAGTCTCTTTCTTCTTCTCTCTGTTGTGCCTCAAATTGCTTGTCTTCTATTTCACTAATCCTCTCTTCTATCTGACCTGTTCTATTAGCTAAGCTTGTTACTTCATTTTTCAGCTCGTGAATTGAGTTTTTCATCTCTGTTTGATTTGTTTTTATAGTTTCAATTTCCTTGGACATATATTCTTTGTGTTCATTGAGTTGTTTTCTGAGCTCCCTAAATTGCCTTTCTGTGTTTTCTTGTATATCTCGGAGGATTTTTAGGATTTCTATCTTGAATTCTCTGTCATTTAGCTCCAAGGTTTCCAATATATTAATTTTTTCTCCATAGATTTTTCCTCATCTAGCTGTGTTACCTCTCTTTCTTTTGTATCCATGATATTTGATTTTCTCTTCCTTAATGGCATCTGAGGGTGGTTTTGTTGATAGTATTAATGAGATTTAATAAAGAATAAAAAGTTAAAAAAATAAAAAAAATAAAAAATCGAAAAGAGTTGTTTTTTTAAAAAAAAATTAATAATGAAATAAAGAAAAATAAAATAAAATAAAAATTAAAAAAAAAGGAAATTAGTCCCCCCCCTCCTTTTTTCCTCTCCTCTCCTCTCCCCTCTTTCTTGAGAAAATCTTGTGGTGGACTGTGAGTTATAACAAACAATGCCTGTGATGGAGGGCCTGAATTGGGGAAAAGTAATAAAGGGGCAAAAAAAAAAAAAAAGAAAAAAAAGAAAAAAAAAGAGCGTATGGACCCACAAAAAGCAAATAAGGAAAAAATTTGGGTCAAGAATAAAATGATTTGCTTTTAGGTGTTGGTTGTCTAAGAGTTATGATGAGAGGAATAAGAGGAAAACGGAAAAATGGGGGGACAAATTAAAAAATTACTATTGTATTTAGTGGAACAAGAACTAGATAATATGGAGAGCCAGGGATGGGAGCACTGCTAGTGAGTTAAAAAGGTGAAGTAAAAACCCCCCAAAATGCCACAAACATAGGTTTGAGTAACAGATAAGATAATTTGTTTGTTATTGAGGTTTGAATGAGAGGAGATGTAAAGGAGAAAGGAAGAAACTAATATAGAGGGAGAAAAGAAAGAGAGAGAGAGAAAAAAAGAGGGAACCACTAAAAGAAGAAAAAAGAAAGGAGAGAGAAAGAGAGAGAGTTAAGGGGTTTGGAGTGCAACCCTCATAGAGAGAAAGGAAGAGAAGAGAAAAGATAATGGGAGATGTAACACTTATGGGTAGTGTAGTTCAAGGAGAGGAGAGAGTAAGACCGGTAGAGAGTTAATCGGCCAAATTGGAGGAGGAAAAAAAAGTATCAAGAATGAAGATAAGAGAAACAAACGAACAAATATAATAAAATGGGATAGGTTATAAAGTCTGCAGATTATTCTTGATTTTGAGAGGTTATCTTCTTGCTTTTTCTTTTCTCTCCCTCTTCCTGGTCAGTGACTCTGTACCCCGGGTTCTGCCCCTTTGGCATGCTCAGGTAGAGGTTTGCAGTTGATAAGTCTCTATGGCAATGTCATGTATTGTGCTTTAGTCTCGTTGGCAGTCGAAGCTCATTAGCATTTATAGGCTCCGACAGTGAGAGAGTCCGTGTTCCTGGAGCCTTTCTCCTAGTCTTTCCTTCCTCAATTAGTAGCCTGATAATCCAGCTATGGTGTTGCTGCTGCCTCTGCCTGGATAGTAAGAGGCTCAAAGAGCTGGCAACTCCCCACTCTATTTCCACTCAGCACAGGGCTCTGGGTAAGGCTCAGTCAGTCAGAGCTGCTAGCATAATCAGGCAGGCTTTCCGCCCACTCAAAGACCTCTGGCTCTGCCACTCTGTCCGGTAACACAGGCGGGCGCCCACTTCTGGGGCGCTTGGAGGAAACTCTCACTCACTGTCTGCGACCAGGATATCAGGCCAGCAGTCTCACGCTCTGAGTGAAACCCCCAACCGCAGGGAAAAGTTGCAGCGTTGGAATTGAGTCTCGCTCCGTCCCCGTGCGTGGCTTTTGCAAGGCGCTGGGGCGGCTCGAGATTCCGCTTTGGCCCACACAAAGGCCCCTGACTCTGCCCCTCTGTGCGATAACACGGGCGCGCACTGCCGAGGCACTCAGAGGAATTGCTCACTCTTTATCTGCGCGCGCAAACCAGGATATGAGGCCGGCCGCATTTCCCTCTGACTGAAACACCCTCCAGCACGGAAAATCTCCACCGTTGGAATTAGTTCTCACTCCCTCCCGTGCGTGGCTTTCCCAGGGCGCTGGGGCTGCCCAGAGACTCTGCCCTCGGCCCACAGAAAGGCCTCTGACCCTGCCTCTCCGTGGGGCAACATGGGCACCCACTCTCGGGGCCTAGGAAGAAATTCTCGCCCACTAACTGCGCACCGACCAGGAGACCGGGTAAAATGGCCGCTCCGCTTGTCTTTCTTTGTTTGGGTTTGGCGCGAGTGTTAGCTTGTATTGCCCGAGTTGCCACAGGATCAGATTTTCCTCGGCTTAGATCTGTGTGCCACAGCCTGGTTCGGCCGTTTGTGTCGCGGCGGCCTGGATCTATTCACCCCCTTTGCCCGCCTCAGTTTCTATATTCACAGTTACCAGAGAAAGCCGCCCTGTTTAGGTTAGTGAGGAAGGCGGAGCATTTCTTACTCCCTATTTCCTTCGGGGTTTGGTTATATATTTAGCCAATTTTTCACTCAATCATACCTTTGGGTGTATTGCGAAGCATCTGGAAGCTCCAAGTATAGGTTTTTCTGTTTCTGGTTGAAGATCTTGTTGAGTTTTGGGGGAGATTTATCAGTATCGCTTCCTACCCCGCCATTACTCTGACGTCATCTTTCTCATACATTTCTTTAGGAGTTCTAACTTGTACAACCCATATAGAGAGCAAATTGGCAACAATGACCAGAATTCAAATAGCTCTAATTTTTGACCCAGGAATTTACTTTTAGGAATTATTCCTAGCTCCTTGGCCTTTTGGCTAAGATCAAGTATAGGAATTTATCCTATACTTACACACATGCAAAATGACTCCAGGACAGGATTATTCATTGCAATGTTGGCATTAGCCAAAGATAAGAATAAATAACATAAGGATTGAATATACCATGCTCATTAATGCAGCTATATTAATGAAAACTGTAGCTATAAAAACACACAAAAGAGTTCTTCATGTATTAACCAAGATATATTGTTAAGTGAAGAGCAAGATGCAGAAAAATATTTGTTACCCCAGTGTAAAAGAGAAGAAGAGTGTGCACTGGCTTGTGTTCGCATAACATTGTAATAAAAGAATTATTAAGAAATTAATAATACTGGTTACTTATTGTGGAAACTGAGCAAATATAGGAATAAAGTGAGAGGTAATTGTTTTTAGAATTCTTGATATTTAACCCTTAGGAATGTATTCCAAATTCAGAAAGTTAAATAGAAAGTTTTACCTGAGACTCATGGGCATAGACAAAAGTGAGTGGTTGCCAGAGAGGGTGGGAGAGAAGTAAAGAGGGCCAAATAGGCCCTGGCCGGTTGGCTCAATGGTAGAGTGTCGGCCTGGCATGCAGAAGTCCCGGGTTCAATTCCCGGCCAGGGCACACAGGAGAAGCGCCCATCTGCTTCTCCACCCCTCCCCCTCTCCTTCCTTTCTGTCTCTCTCTTCCCCTCCCGTAGCCAAGGCTCCATTGGAGCAAAGATGGCCCGGGCACTGGGGATGGCTCCTTGGCCTCTGCCCCAGGCGCTAGAGTGGCTCTGGTCGCGACAGAGCGACGCCCCAGAGGGGCAGAGCATCGCCCCCTGCTGGGCAGAGCGTCGCCCCCTGGTGGGCGTGCCAGGTGGATCTGGTCAGGCGCATGCGGAAGTCTGTCTGACTGTCTCTCCCCATTTCCAGCTTCAGAGAAATAAAAAAAAAAAAAAAAAAAAAGGGCCAAATACAGTGGTCCCTTGTCTATTGTGGGGGTTAGGTTCCAGAACCCCCCACGACAGGTGAAAATCCGTGGTGTAGCGACCTTATATTTATTTTATTATCTCTATATATTTTAAGGCTTTATATTTTTTATATTGTTTTCAATAATTTAGGCTAGAAAATACTTATTTTACCACAAAAATAGTTAAAATAGTAAATATATAAAAATACCTATATACTGCAAAATCCTGTGGTATAGCCAAAAATCCACGATCCAAAATTAGATAGATATATATATACAATTTTAAAATCCGTGATACAGTGAGACCGCAAAAAGTGAACCACGATATGGTGAGAGATGACTGTACACAGTGAAGGAAAATGATCTGACTTTGGGTGATGGGCACACAACCCAATAAATAGTTTGAATGTTATGGACATGTATACCTGAAACCTATGTGTTTCTATGAACCAATGCCACCCTATTAAATTTAATTTCCAAAAGGGGAAAAAGAAGAAAAAAAGAAAAATTTACTTTAAAAATGGAAGCCGAATAGATTAGATTATATGATGAAGGAACATTATCCTTTTATCAACATAAAAAAAAAGGCAATTATAAACACCAGGAAGAAAATAATCAAAAGCTATGCGTGGAAGCCCTGGTCCAAGCTGGAAGCAAACAAAGATCACCATGATTTCTGTAAATGGTGTGCTACAGCAAAGGAATGCATTTCATCTTAATGCTTAAGACATTATTATTCAAAACCCATCTATTCGCTGGGTCCCAGACTCTTGAGCAGTCAATTCAAGTCAGTGAGTGCTGATTTAAATTCAGCAAGCCTGTTACATACTTTTGATGAAAGCAAGACCACAGATAAAGGGAAGTTAACAATGACTGGAAAACCACTATTTGGCCCAGCCACCTTGTCCTTTTGTAAAATTACAAAACTATCAAAATGAAAACTAAATGTAACTTTGTAACTTAATTTTTTTTTCTTTAAAACTTCTCTATTTAACATAATAACCTAAAAACCCAACCTCACATGCTTATTCTACCAGCCCCACTAGGCTCTGGGAAGACGAGTGTCAATGTAATAATATAACTATCTGTATGAAAAGCTCCTTGGCCAACACCAACATTGTTTAGCTTCTCTTTGCATATCTGACTGTGATAAGAGAAGAGCTGTGTGCCAGAGCATTCCATCTTATTTTCTCTTGACTTTTCCTGGAGTTCCCAGAGTTGCCATCCAAATTCTCTCTACTCGACCCAGTCAGCTTCGGAGACTTCCTTGAGCACAGAGGAAGCCTCAGTCCTGTGACATTTCATCACAGAATAAACTCGAGAGCAGGGGTCAGCAAACTATAGCCCATGGGGTAAATATGGCCTACTACCTATTTTTATAAATAAAATTTACCTGACCTGTGGAGGCGTAGTGGATAAAGTGTCGACCTGGAATGCTGAGGTCACCAGTTCAAAACCCTGGTGCTTGCCTGGTCAAGGCACATATAAAGAAGCAACTACTATGAATTGATGCTCCCTCTTCCTCCTCCATTATTCTTTCTCTCCCCCCACCTCTCCTCTCATTAAAAATTAATAAATAAAATCTAAAAAAATAAAAATAAAATTTATATTTTAAAAAAAAGCCTAACTTGTGGTGGCGCATTGGATAAAGCTGGAACACTGAGGTCGCTGGTTTGAAACCCTGGGCTTGCCCGGTCAAGGCACATATGAGAGTTGATGCTTCCTGCTCCTCCCCCCTTCTCTCTTTCTCTTTCTCTCTCTCTCTCTCTCTTTCTTTCTTCCCCCCACCTCTCTACAATGAATATCTGCCTTGACCAGGCAAATCCAGGGTTTCAAAGCAGTGACCTCAGCATTCCAGGTCAACGCTTTATCCACCGCGCCACCACAGGACAGGCATAAAGTCTTAAAAATATATACAATAAATAAAATTTAATTGGAACATGACCACACCCATTTGTTTTTGTTTTGTTTCTAGCTGCTTTCATGCTGTTATAGCAGAGTTGAGTCATTGCACCAAGAAAACATATGACCCACAAAGCCAGAAATATTTACTATTTAGCCCTGTGCAGAAACATTCACTGAATCCCGCTCGAGAATGTCCAGGCCTGGCATCCAACTGATTCTCACTCCCACTAACGAAGTCAGACAGGCATGAGAGCAACTGCAGACTGAGTCACCACTAAAAATCCTGCTTTGGAGATACAGATATAGATAAAGTTACCAATATTATTATATATAAGTGTATTTGTGTATATATATGTATGTATACATGTAACACATATACATATTAAATATGTATGTATGTATGTATGTATAGTAGCACACTCTTACTACCAAATAACAGTAAGATAAGAAACAAGATATTCATTCAAAAAGACTATAAAAACCTTAGCCTTATTCTTCTTTCTCATAAGAATCCAAAGTATTCTATATACCTACAGAAGGCAGCATAGTTTAATAGAAAGAGTAGGTAGAGCCAATTAAAATCATCTCTCTCACACTCTGGTTCCTATGCTCAACTTTCCTTCTCTGGACCCTGGGGATACAATTTCCTTCCTTAAAGAGAAGATCACTGAGACACAACATGTAATGCACCAGGCACATAGTTAGCACACAATAAATGGTGATTATTAGTTGTACCCTACCTGTCCTCATCTGCCTGGATCCCATTCTTTTTGCTTTTTTCATTTCATAGTCCCATTACTCAATCACCATGTCCTTTAATTACTGACAATATCTGTATTGTTATCCTTTCTTTTATCTATATTTGGGTACTTATTTTCTTAACTTAATTATTAAAGGCTGGAAGCCTCACTTAGTTGCCACTAACAAGTAATCAAAAAGAAAACATTAAAACAGAAAGAAAACATATACTATACACACCTTTATAGTTAACATAATAATAAATATATCCTAGTAATAAAGAGGAAACTGAAAACCAGAACAATAAATATGGAGACTGACTTTGAAGGTCCTTGTGGGAAGGAAGAGATGCTGGTTTCAATAAGCTAGGAATTTGGGTTTCAACAGCCATGTGAGGACAGAGAAGCCCCATGTAATGCTACGAGTTATAAATGAGATATCTGCACAAAGCTTGGCACCTTTCAGGGAGAAAAAATTATCCATCAATATACAAAGATCAAAAGAAAGTTTGTCAGTCTTCTCTTCGGCTCTGGATTTAATTAAAAAAAAAAAGAAAAGAAAAGACTCCCTTGACAATACAGAAAGTAGACCCCTTACCATACATGGCTTTAGACTCTGAATTTCTACTCTCCATGTGATCTGAGGACACCAAAGATGTTCAATGTCTTAAAATAATTGTATTTTGTAAGGTCATCTCCAGTGGATTTTTATCTGTGGGAATACTGTGCAGTCAAGAAGTTAACATATCTGGTAGAAGGATACACAAAACTAACCTGGAAGAACATGCCTTCAACACAGGCTGCACTGAAGATGAGCTCATAATATAAAATTACAATGTTAAACATTTGAAAACATAATTTGCTAGGAGTGAACAACAGTGTGCATTACAAAAACACAATACAGCCTGACCAGGCGGTGGCGTAGTGGATAGAGCATCGGACTGGGATGTGGAAGACCCAAGTTCGAGACCTTGAGGTCGCCAGCTTGAGTGCGGGCTCATCTGGTTTGAGCAAAAGCTCACCAGCTTGAGCCCAAGGTCGCTGGCTCAAGCAAGGGGTTACTCAGTCTGCTGAAGGCCCACAGTCAAGGCACATATGAGAAAGCAATCAATGAATAACTAAGGTGTTGCAATGCGCAACAAAAAAACTAATGATTGATGCTTCTCATCTCTCCGTTCCTGTCTATCCCTCTCTCTGACTCTCTCTGTCTCTGTAAAAAAAAACCCAAAACACACACACACACACACACAAAAACAATATAATCATCAAAAATCTTAGGTACAGTTTGCATTCATAAAATACTTTAAATTTATATAAAACTCTTAATTATTATTATTATTTAAGAGAGAGAGAGAAAGGGAAAGAGAGAGGGGTAGAAAGAGTGAGAGAGATCTACTTGTTATTCCACTTATTTATGCATTCATTGGTTATTTCTGTATGTGCCCTGACTGGGAATTGAACCCATAACCTTGACGTATCGGGACTGCTCTCTAACCAACTGAGATACTCAGCCAGTGCTCTAAAATTATTAAAGATGAGAATTTCCACTTTAGGCCAATATGAAATAACAGAGATTGGATTTGCCCTCCCGTTTGAAACAACTAAGAAAATAAAAAAATAAAAAGAAGGACAAAATAAAATATATAAAGCGATGGTTTGCAAATATTAAATATGAGGCAGTGACACCTGAGATAGAGGGAGCATGTAAGTTGAGCACCAAAATTGCCTCAGCCTACTGTTTTCAGGAAATTTTCAGGCAGCCACATAGGGAGGGAGAATGACAGCAGAGGCTTGCAGGCTTTTTGAGTTGATTAGAGAGAGCAGGGACAGGGAGGCTGAGCTGTAGAGAGCTCACAGTACAGAGAACCAGAAAAGAGAAAATACCTCAAGAGAGAGTTCCAGAGATCATTAGAGCCCCTTGAATTTTCAGCTGAATACAAACTAGAACAAGTTTGTGAGAAAACAACCAAAAAGAACAATCCCCAAAGCTAACACAAAGCCAGGAATAGTTCCTCTTCCCACCAACCACCTGGAAATCCACATAATTCAAGGGCATTGAGTAGAATACTTACAAAGGTGTCGTCTCATCAATAATATCAAGATTTACAAGAAAGAATATTGTGATGGATAAAGAGAGAGATTTAATAAGGATAAAGGGGTCAATTTATCAAAATGAAATTATCCCTGACTTGAGGAGATGTAGCTGAGAGCCAGGGGAGACCAAGGCGGATAGTATTTGTAGGACAGAGCACGAGAGAAGATTGAGTATCACAGGAAGAGAACTCTAGGGATCTGCAGAGGATCCCCTTGAATATTCAGCTGAATATGATAAGCACATGTGTGAGGAAAAATAGCCAAGACAGGGGGAAAAACCATCCAAAAAATTTAGAAGTAATAGTGTCCAGTGCTTACACATAGCTAGGAATGGTGCCTGTTTCCACCAGCCAAGCTATGATTCTCAGAGTGTTAGGGAAAGTACACAGAAGACTCTTCTATTAGTTTGGGAAATAATTAGTCCTCTCCTGAGCACTGCTCCAGGTTTGCCTAATAAATCTTAAAAACAAAACCTGAAAACTGTTTCAAATAACTTTAACTGTGCCCAGAAAAAAAGGGCAAGAACAAAAATATCCAGCACCCATCAAGAAAAAATTCACAATGTCTGAGATCCAATAAAAATTCCTAAATACAAGAGAAGTAAAATAAGATTCATAATGAGAAAAATAAATAAGTTGAAGCCAAACAGGAACTGACATGGATATTAGAATGAGAAAAAACAGTAACTAAACCAATTACTCTAACTATATTTCACATGTTGAGAAAAGTTGAGTGGAGATACAGAAGACATAAAACAAAAGAAACAAAGACTTTGAGAGAAAAACACTACAAAGTGTAAGATGGAAAACACACTGTACAGGATAAATTTCAAATTAGATTTTGCAGAAGAAAAGGTTAATGAACCTGAAGACGAAACAACAGAAACACATCAAAACAAAACAAAACAAAACTGAAAGAGAAGAGAATTTTCTTTTTTCTTTTTTTTTTAAATTTATTCATTTTAGAGAGGAAAGAGAGTTAGAGTGAGAGAGAGAGAGAGAGAGAGAGAGAGAGAAAGGGGGGAAGAGTAGGAAGCATCAACTCCCATATGTGCCTTGACCAGGCAAGCCCAGGGTTTTGAACCGGTGACCTCAGCATTCCAAGTCAATGCTTTATCCACTGCTCCACCACAGAAGAGAATTTTCTTAAAAATACGCATGGCATCAGTGAGCTATAGAAAAACTTCAAGTGGCCTAATATATTTGGAACTATATATATAAAACTATATATAAAAACTATATATATATAAAATATAAATATATATATAAACAATATATATATAAAACTATATATATAAATATATGTATATGGAAAAAATATCCAAAGGAAAGAATATTTTCCTTTTTTTCTTTTGTATTTTTCTGAAGCTGGAAACGGGAAGGCAGTCAGACAGACTCCCGCATGTGCGCGACCGGGATCCACCCAGCATGCCCACCAGGGGGCGATGCTTTGCCCATCCGGGGCGTCGCTCTGTCACGACCAGAGCCACTCTAACGCCTGGGGCAGAGGCCAAGGAGCCATCCCCAGCGCCCGGGCCATCTTTTGCTCCAATGGAGCCTTGGCTGTGGGAGGGGAAGAGAGAGACAGAGAAGAAGGAGAGGGGGAGGGGTGGAGAAGCAGATGGGCGCTTTTCCTGTGTGCCCTGGCCGGGAATCGAACCGGGGACTTCCGCACGCCAGGCCGACGCTCTACCACTGAGCCAACTGGCCAGGGCCGGAAAGAATATTTTCTTATAAGGAGGAGGGGAAAGGGATGCTGGGCAGACACTAGATGCCCTGACATAGGCCAGAGATAGTTGCTAACCTCATTATTCCTAGATGATTTTAGACAGTAAGAAACTGAGGCTCAGCCTCAGATATTAATAGGTTTTTTAAGAAAAATATCTTAATCTTTCTAAATAATTATTCCAGATTTCAACCCTTTCACATAAGGCTCTTCCTCAAATCCAATCTAATCTAAACACACACCGAGCAGGCAGGGAGGAAGTATCAGGAGACATGGGACTGATACTGTTTGTGGCAGAACAGCTGCAATCGATAAAAGTTACAGCAGCTGTAAATAAGAAAGAAGAGGGCCCTGGCCTGTTAGCTCAGTCAGTTTGAGCATCGTGTGGAAACACCAGGTTGTGGGGTTCGATCCTGGGTCAGGACACATACAGGAAGTGATCAACAAATGCACAACTAAGTGGAACAACAAATGAATGCTTCCCTCTCACTCTCCCTTCCTCCCTCTATCTCTATAAAATCTGTCAATAAAAAAGATGGGCCTGACCAGGCGGTGGTGCAGTGGATAGAGCGTCGGACTGGGATGCGGAAGGACCCAGGTTCCAGACCCCGAGGTCGCCAGCTTGAGCGCGGGCTCATCTGGTTTGAGCAAAGCTCGCCAGTTTGGACCCAAGGTCGCTGGCTCAAGCAAGGGGTTACTCAGTCTGCTAAAGGCCCGCAGTCAAGGCACATATGAGAAAGCAATCAATGAACAACCAAGGTGTCGCAACGAAAAACTGATGATTGATGCTTCTCATCTCTCTCCATTCCTGTCTGTCTGACTCTCTCTGTCTCTGTAAAAAAAAATAATAAAATAAAAATAAATAAAAATAAAAAAGATTAAAAAAACCCATCCCCCACCAGAAAAATAAATAAATAAATAAAATATATTTTTTTCTTTAATTTGATGAAACCCATAATTCCAGAGATTCAAAAATTCCAGCAAACCCAAGCATAGGAAATACTAAGAAAACTAGATAAAGGCCTATCATAATCGAATTGTTTGGCATCAATGATAAAAAATAAAGAAAAATAAAGAAAGCAGCCATATCAGCCTGACCTGTGTTGGTACAGTGGATAAAGGGTTGACCTGGAGTGCTGAGGTTTCAGGTTCAAACTTCTGACTTGCCTGTTCAAGGCACATATAAGAAGCAATGAGTTGATGCTTCTTGCTCCTCTCCCTCATGTTTCTCTCTCTCTCCTCTCTCTAAAATCAATAAATAAAATCTTTAAAAAACAAAAACAAAACTTAAATGTAGCCATAGTAAGCCTGGCCAGTTAGCTCAGTCATAGTATTGTCTTGAAACACTAAGGTTGTGGGTTTGATCACTGGTCAGGGTACATACGGAACCAACCAATGAATGCACAAATAAGTAAAACAACAAATGAATGCTTCTCTCAATCTCTCTCTCTTTCTCCTTTCTATGTCTCTCTAAAATAAATTTTAAAAAGCAGCCATAATAAAAATAAAAAACAATCTAAAACAAAACAATATGTTGTATCTCACTTCCAGATTGAAAATTACATTAGAGAACTATAGTCATCAAAATAGTATTGTATTGGCACAAAAATAGACACATAAATCAATTAAACAAAATAGAGCCTAGCTATAAACCCACACGTATATGATGAATTTATTTCCGACAAAGGATCCAATAACATACAATGGTGAAAGGGCAGTCTTTTCAATAAATGGAGTTGGAAAAACTCGACAGCCCCATGTAAAAGAGTGAAACTGGACCACTAGCTTACACCATACACAAAAAAACAATTCAAAATGAAGTTAAAGCTTGAATGTAAGATCATAAGCCATAATACTCCTGGAAGAAGTAGAGAGATTAAGCTTGACATTTGTCTTGGCGATAACTTTTTGGATTTGACACCAAAAGCAAAGAGAACATAAACAACAATAAACAGATAAAATTGCATCAAACTAAAAAGCTCTGCATAGCAAAGGACACCATCAACAAAATAAAAAGGGAAATTATGGAATAGGAAAAGTATTTGCAAATCATATGTCTGATAAGTTGTTAATACCGAAAATATATGAAGAACCCATAAAAATAACAACAATAAACCCCAAACAGTTCAATTAAAAGATGAACAGAGAAACTGAATAGACATTTTTCCCAAAAAGACATGAAAATGACCACAGGTACACAAAAAGTTGCTCAACATCACTAATCATCAGGAAACTCAAATCAAAACCACAATAAGATATTATGTCACGTCTACGGCCATACCACCCTGAACGCGCCCGATCTCGTCTGATCTCGGAAGCTAAGCAGGGTTGGGCCTGGTTAGTACTTGGATGGGAGATATTATGTCACACCTATTCAGATAGTTATCATGAAAAAAGTTAAGAAATAGCAAGTGTGTTGGCAAGAATGTGGAGAAGGGTACCCTTGTGCTCTGTTGATGAGAATGTATATTAGTGTAGCTACTATGAAAAACAGTGTGGAAGAGTTTCCTCAAAAAATGAAAAATAGGCCTGACCAGGCAGTGGCGCAGTGGATAGAGCGTCAGACTGGGATGCAGAAGACCCAGGTTCGAGACCCCGAGGTCACCAGCTCAAGCACGAACTCATCTGGTTTGAGCAAAGGCTCACCAGCTTGAACCCAAGGTCGCTGGCTCGAGCAAGGGGTTACTTGGTTACTCGGTCTGCTGAAGACCCGCGGTCAAGGCACATATGAGAAAGCAATCAATGAACAACTAAGGTCTCGCAATGAAAAACTGATGATTGATGCTTCTCATCTCTCTCTGTTCCTGTCTGTCTGTCTCTGTCTATCCCTCTCTCTGACTCTCTCTCTCTCTGTCTCTGTTAAAAAAAAAAAAAAAAGTATATTGAAGCCAAAACATTGAGCAACTACTGTGTGTAAAACATGAAACCAAGGACTGAGGAGGGTTCAAAGATGAAAAAAAAGAAAAGAAAAATAGAACTACCATATGATCCCACTGTCCCACTTCTGGATATAACTACCAAAGAAAATGAAAACAGGAGATCAAAAAGAAAAAAATTTGAAAAGAAAAAAAAACTTAAAAAAAAAGCCCAACACAGGATACCAAATAAATATTTGCTCTGCCGTGTTTATTGCAGCATTACTCACAATGGTCTAGATATATAAACAACCTACGTAGCTATTATCAGATGAATGAGTAAAGAAGATGTGGTAACGTGACGTGGACATGCACACGCACACGCACACGCACACGCACACGCACACTGGAATATTACTCAGCTATAAGAAAGAAGGAAATCCTGCCATTTGCAACAACATGGATAGACTCTGAGGGCCGCATATAAAGCGAAACAAGCCAAACAGAGAAAGACAAATACTGCATAGTATTGCTTATAAATTAGCTTAAAAAGAAAAAGTAAAACTCATAGAAACAGTAGAAAAGTGGCTGTCAGGGACTGGGGTGGGGACAATAAGGAGAGTTTGGTGAGAGGTACAAACATTCAGCTATGAAATGAATCAAGTTTGAGGACCTGATGTAAAACACAGTTACCGTAGTTAACAACACTGCGTTCTATCACTGAACTCTGCTACGAGAGCAGAACTTCAATGTTCTCACCAAAAATATTTATAGACATGTGAGGAAATGAAACGTGTTAATTAACTAGATGATGGGAATACCTTCACAACGTATATACAATGTATCAAATCACCACAAAGCATACTGTAAATATCTTACCATTTTATTTATCAATTATTTCTCAATTAAGCTAAAAAAACCCAATATATAAAATGTAGGGAAATAAAGACAATTTGCCAGAAACACTGCAAGTGAGAAAGAAGATAACATCTTTAAAATGCTTAAAGAAAATAAGCTGTTAACATAGAATTCTATATGCAGCAAAAGTATCATTCAAAAAATGGTGAAATAGATTTCTTTTCAAATACTCAAAAGCTGAAAGAGTTCACCACCAGCAGACTCACATCAAAAGAAACATTAAAATAAGTCCTGCCCTGGCCGATAGCTCAGTTGGTTAGAGCACTGTCTCAATACACAAAGGTTGTGAGTTGAATCCCTGGTCAGGACACATACAGGAACAAATCTCAATCTCTCTCTCTCTCTCTCTCTTTCCCTTCCTCTCTCTAAAATCAATGAATAAATTTTTTTAAAAAATCAAAGAAAAAAGACTGTATAATTCAGTATCTATCACCTGTCAAGATGTTCAAGACTAAAATAATATTAAGAAACATAGCTGAGAAAACCCTCCTAATTTGTTAAGTTCCTGAATGCTAGATGTATTGATCAGCATTTCATTTGTCCTCCTTAATTGTATAAACCAATACATTTATCTTTTTTCCTTCAGCTAGTTTGAGTTGGAATGCTGTCACTTGCAATCCCTGTGTACTAATCCAAGCATCAACAGAAAAATTATTAAAATAAAAGATTATTCAATAAGATAGTCACATACAAAATAAACATTTTAGAATCAATAGGGAAACTTACATATTGCCGGTGGGAATGTAAAATGGTGTAGCCACTTTGGAAAACAGTTTGGCAGTTTCTCAAAAAGTTAAACATAAAATTACCATACAACCCAGCAATTCTACTCCTACCTATCCATCTAAAAGAAATAAAACCACATGTCCACACAAAGACTTCATGAGAATGTTCATAGTAGCAGTATTCATAACAGTCCAAAAGTGAAAACAACCTAAATTTCCATCTTTGTTAAATGGATAGATCGTAGATAAACCTTGAAAAATAATATGCTAAATGAAAGAAAGCCAGACACAAGATACAACTTAGTGTATTACTCATTTATATGAATTGTCCACAAAATGCACTGAGACAGAAGGCGGGTTAGTACTCATTTATGGCTGGGATGGGAACTGGATAACTAACTGTAAATAGGCATAAGGATTGGAGGAAGAAATAGATTCTAAAATTAATATATGGTGATAGTGGCACTACTTGGTTACATTACTAAAAATTATTGAAATGCACACTTGAATGGATGAGTTCTATGACACTGTAAAATTTACCTCAGTAAAGTTGTTAAAAAATTAAAAGTAAAGCTAGAAGGTTTTTGATATACAAACCATAATCAAGTAAAATATATGATATAGAAAACCTTCCATTCACTGCCATAGAAGATTATAAAATATCTAGCAATAATGACATAAATATTTGGAAGTTGCTGAAAGTTACAAATTTCTATTAAGAATGTTAAATATTAAATAAATAGATATATCTTGTTTTTTGAAAGTAAATTTCACCACTATAATTTTTTCTAATGTAAACCATAAATTCAATGTACTCATAATCAAAATCCCAGAAGAAATTTTTTTAGAAGGACCTTAAAAAAACTGATTCTTGATGTTATCAAAAATTGCTAACATGTGAAAATAGCCAGAAAAATCCTTTTTTTAAAAAAAAGAACAAGAAATGGAAACATGTCATACAATACATTATCAAAGCTACAATTCTTTAAAAAGTACAATAAAATTTATAGATATCAATGGAACAGAATAAAAGTTACTAAATTAGCAACTAAATATGCAAATTTAATTTATTATAAATCAAATTTCAAAGCAAAGGGAGAAAATATGGAATATTGAACGCATGGTGTTTGGACTGGTGTCAAATCATTTGGAAAAGCATAAAACGTGTTTCTGACCTCACTTTATATGCCAAAATAAAATCCAGATGGATGCTATTTTTATAATAGCTGAGTAGAGAAGACTTTTCTAAGCATTTCCAAAGATTAGTGTCTATAAAGGAAAAGATGATAAATTGGATTGCATTTTACCTAATGGTATTTGAGAGCTCCCTCTGTACCAGGCCCTTTTCTAAGCATTTTACAATTAGTAGCATATTTAATCCACACAACAACCCGATGATGTAGGTACTAGTAGTAGCAGCCCCACAAACTGATGTGTTTTATGCAAGTTATCAGAATCTTTCAGCTTCACCTGTCTTCTGGACTCTTAGCCATTTGCTCAGCTTCCCTCACCACCTCAGCTAAACGACTTCATACAGGACCTTGTAGTTCTGCTGCCTGAGGCTGGGCAGCCACTTACCAGGAGTCTATGGCTCCTCCCACAACCTCTAGGGATGAATTGCCCTTCCACAGGGTTTGGGATCTGGTTTCCCAGACCTGTTAAAAAGTCTGATTATACAACCCAGAAATGAGTTAAAGTTAACACCCCATGGGGGCAAATGTTAACCCTCAAGACAGGAAGCTAGAGGATAAAATCCCTCACTCTCCTCTTCCCCACTGACTCTTCTGGGACCCAGGTTATCATAGCTAATCTATAGGCATCTTACCTGGCTGAGTGGCTCATCTGCTGAGGCACTGGTTATGTCATGAGACAGTGGCAGGGGTAGTAAGACAGCTTTCATTGCTTCCCATACTTCCCTGCTTTGTTTCCATTTCATTCATTCTTGCTACTCTGGGATTATATACCTCTTGTATAAAGCATCAGTGCTGAATCTTGCTGTTAAGTCGGTAATCTAATGCAAGACCTCTCTTTTTTCTCATGAGAAAACACACCGAGATGTGAAACAACCAGCCAAAGGTCATCCAGCTAGCTGTTCAAGAAGTTTGGCTTTGAACTCAAGGTTATTCATTAATCTTATACAGTGTAACTACAAAACAGTAACAACAACAAAAACAGCAAGTGCCATCCTTACTGTTTAACTATGGAGAAGTATTTGGGCATAGGGAATAAGACAAGATTGCCCACCATTACCCCTTCTATTCAGTATCATACTGAAAACCTTAGACTATGCATTATAGCAAGCAAAATAAAAAAAAATAAAAGAAACAGAAATGATATACTCACACGTGTTATGCCTGTATATGTGGAAAATTTTAAATGTATATGCAAAAAATGTACAATTTATTAGGACTATTATGGAATACAAAGATAATATAAAAACCTCAATTATATTTATTTATACATATATGTTCTATGTATAAATATATAAATATAATATTTATATTTTATATAATATATATAAATTCATATATACCAACAAAACACAAATATTGCTTTAATAGCATAAAAAACATCCAGAAATAAATCTTACAGCAAATGTGCAAGACAATCTGAAAACCATAAAACATATCAAGAGAAATTAATAAGAACTACTCCAAAATGGTGATACATATCATACCAATGAATTGTAATATACACTATTATAATGATGTCATTTCTTTTCAAATTTATCTATAGATTCAATGTAATCTTAAAGTTCCAGCATTTTTTTGTCTGGGAGGGTTTGTTTGTTTGTTTTGGATGTGTGATAAGGGTCAAGAATAACCAGAATGCTCTGGTGAAAGAACAGATGAAGAGCTTGCTCTACCAGATGTTAAGCAACAGGAAATTCAATACAGTATTTTTTTAATAAAGTTTCCCCCTCCATTCACTTGAGAGAGAGAAAGAGGAAAGGTTGAGGGGAGGAGAGAGAGAGAAGCATCAACTTGTTGTTCCACTTAGTTGTGCACTCATTGGTATGTGGTATGTGTCCTGACCAGGGATTGAACCTGAGACCTCAGCACACTGGGATGACACTTTATCCACTGAGCCTCCTGGCCAAGGCTCTATACAATATCAACCCAAAGGTTGACAAATAATGGAAAAGAATAGAACCCAATTATCAAACTCACTCATAAAGAAATAGGCTATAAATAAAAAAAAATACAATATTGGACCCTTACTTCACTCTATACTTCAAATAAATCCTGGATAATTAAAGATGAAATGAGAAAGATAAAACTACAGAAAAAAAACTGTAGCCTGACCAGGCGGTTACGCAATACATAGAACATCGGACTGGGATGCAGAGGACCCAGGTTCGAGACCCCGAGGTCACCAGCTTGAACGCGGGCTCATCTGGTTTTAGCAAAGCTCACTAGCTTGAGCCCAAGGTTGCTGGCTCCAGCAAGGGGTTACTCGGTCTGCTGAAGGCCCACAGTCAAGGCACATACGAGAAAGCAATCAATAAACAACTATGGTCTCGCAATGAAAAATTGATGATTGATGCTTCTCATCTCTCTCTGTTCCTATCTGTCTGTCCCTATCTATCCTTCTCTCTGACTCTCTCTCTGTCTCTGTAAAAAAAAAAAAAAAAAAAAAAATCTTTAAAAAAAAAAAGAAAAAAACTGTTGAGATAAAAGTAGGTAAGTTTGACTTCATTAAAACTTCAGTTAATCAAAGGAACCATAGAGAGAGGGAAAAACAAAGCCACAAATCGGGAGAAGCTATTTGCAGCGTGTATAATATAATGGTCAAAATAGTCAGAACTAAAAAAAATACTATTTAGGGATACATAGATATGTGATGCAGATATGAATAAAAGCAGAACAATGATTGTCACAAAAATTAAGATCATGGTTTTATGATCATGAAGAGACACAGAGAGCTATAAGGTGCAAGGAATTTCTATTTCTTAACTTGAGTGGAGGTTGCACTGGTGTACATTTAATTATAATTCATTGAAATGTGCACCTTCATTTATATAATCACCCATATATATGAACCATATCCCATTTGAAAAAAAAAAACACAAAAAAATCAGATTGCAATGCAACATGACCTTATTTAATTTTCATATTTTTTATACTTATACAACATATGTTAAGTGCTAATGGATAGAACAACTCTGGAACACTAGATAAACTGCTTACTTTATAAGGTATCACTTGTACAGTTCGAATTGTGAATTTGTAAGATGCTCCTCCTTTGTCTTAGCTGAAGTTTTACAATTAAGCATGTATTACTTTGTAATTAATTACTTTGTAAGTAAGACTTTTAAATAACCAAAGAAATCATGCCAGGGAAAATGTATCAAGTTGTGAGGCTAGCCAACTTTCATCCAAATAATTCAATTTCAAATTCAAACATTTCAAATTCAAATAGATTTTCATATTCTTTACCATTAAGATTCAGACTTCAAAAGTCAATTTAAAGCCTTAATGGAAAACCTATTTTATAAGCATGGCCAAAATTCTGTTGCCGACAATAACTGTCTAACTGCAGTTCCACCATCACGATACCTCACGGTTACTTACCTGTTATAAATCATTCTCAGCTTCATTAGACACATCCCAGTGCCTTTTGAAAATATAACAAAAGCCAAAGAAATTCCAAGATTTACACAAACATCTTAAAGTTTTCTAGAGTCATCGAAAATAGAGTAGGAGCAGGAACAGTGGCAGGATGTGGCAAGTATGAAACTCATGGATATAGATTAAACTTCACCTATCACCTGCAAGTTTAATGATCTTTAAAATAAAAAAGAGGCCCTGTCCCAGTGGTCAAATGGATAGAGCATCCTCCTGGTGAGCTGAGGTAGTGAGTTTGATCCTCAGTCAGGGCACATATGAGAAGCAACCAATGAGAGAGAAGGGGAAGAAAGATTCATTGTTCCACTTATTTATGCATCCATTGGTTGATTCTTGTATGTGCGCCGACAGGGGATCAAACCTGCAACCTTGGCGTGTTGGGATGATGCACTAACCAACTGAGCCACCCAACCGGGGCAATCTTCGCTTCTAATATAACTTTAATGATAAATTTATAAAATTTAATTTTTAATAATGGTTGCATTGCAAAGTTCCTGAAAATTCAATCAGCTCTTGTGAATCGGCACACCCCTGGATTCAACCTACCAAACTTTCACATGGTTGCAATTTAACCTAACTTCCCATAAAGACCTCTCTTGGTTTTTTGCAGCTGGGAGATGTATATATATCCACCCTAGATTCCTTGGGGCCACCATGAATCTGCATAAACAGGTGTCTGCTTTACTCACCTTTCAACCACACAGGAGAGTCCCCTAAAGACTTCATGCTATTCACAGTTTAGGTCATTTCCCTCCCTTTCCTTGAGTTAGATAGAAAGAGAGGGAAAATGCCTAAATTAAACTTAACACTGCTTATTTAGAAGTTATAAACATTTGTTACATAAACAGTGGTTGATGAGGAAAGAAGACATGAGTCAATCCTCACTCTGCTACTTATGAACTGTAGGACATCATTCAACCACTCTGAGTTTCATTACCCTCATCAGAAAAAAATGAGAACAACAACCTCATGGGTGATTATGCAGATTAAATGCAATGTCTACAAAACAGCACACTGTCTGGCATTAACTATTCAACAAATGGTAACTATTGTTATTATTAGTTTTTAAAGGCCAGCTTTATGTGGGTACACATATAAAGCAAATTAGGAAAGTTTCAAATATATCAACTCCTGATTAACTAGCTCATGAGCAAAGCAAAATGCCTTCCAAAAATCACATTATTTTAATATCCACACTCAAATATTAAAATTGGAAATATGTTCTTTGGCCACCAAAACACCCAACCTGGTTTTTCATACTAATGTAAGAGGTACGTCTATTTATTAATCTATTAATAGTTTTCCAGGCATGTGAAATACAGCATTGAACAAAGTCAGCACAATTTTTGCCCTCACAGAACATACAGCCTAGTGGGGGACATAGAACATAATGACACAGAAATATAACTTCACATTGAAATTGAAGAGCAAGGAAAACATGTTATGAGAAATTATTTCAGGCAGATCTTACCTAGTCTAAATGTTAGGGGAGCTATTTGTTAACAAGAGTAGTTTAAGCTAAAATCTAAGTGATAACCAGCCAGAGTATGAGGGAAAACATTCAAAAGTAAGAGATTAGCCTTTGCTGAAGCCTTAAAGTGGGAGAGAGTTTGGTGTGCTCAAGGAACTGAAAGATAGAGTTACATGTGTAATAAGCAAAAAAGGGCCCGGCGAGGTAGCTCAGCTAGTTAGAGCATCATCTTAATATGCCAAGGTTGCAGGTTCTATCTCCGGTCAGGGCACATACAAGAGTCAACCAGTGAATGCATAAATAAGTGGAATAACAAATTGATGTGTGCATCTCTCTTCCCCCCTCCTTTCTCTCTAAAATAAATTTAAAAATATTTTTTGGCATAAAAGGAAAACTATGTTAATTATTAATATAAACTATACAGGGGTCCTCTGGTTACAACAGTCTCGACATACAATGCTTCAAGTTTATGACACTCACATAAAAACTTTTTAAAAAATTGAGGCATAAGTATTTTGGCTTGCATTGTTAGCATCATACTTATAGACTACGAGGGCAAACTGGTTTGGTTGTGTGCAATGGAAGAAAGTGCAGTAACGCAGCAGATGGATGAGGGAGTTGGCGTCCCCCAGCACGCTTACCTACGCCATTTTGGACTGTTAAACGCACAAGTGTTCCATTTGTGTTGCTTTGTTTGGTGACTTTTTGGCCCTTATCATGGCTCCTAAACTGTGTTGGGATAGGTAAGTGACTTAGGCTAGGGTGTGTTTCGACTTACACCAAAATTTGGGTTACGTCACTGTCATAGGAATAGAACTGTGTCTTAACCCAAGGACCCCGTATTTGTTATTTTCCCCTCATTCGATTCTTACCACATCCCTCCAGCTTTGTCTCGGCCAGGAGATCCTATACCTAGAGAGCCCTTTGGGATATGCTGGAGGTAGAAGTTACTTGGTGTTTTGTTTTTAATTTTTTTTATTGACTACTTCAGCATCTATGTGCACAGGATGAATGCATAAATAAGTGGAATAACAAATTGGTGTTTCTCTCTCTGTCTTTTCTCTTTCTCCCTTCCTCTCTCTAAAATTAATCAGTACATTAAAAAAATAAAGATCTAGACTTAGAAGAGGAATGGATATACTTGACACCTAGTCTTGGGCTGGGCAGGCAATCACTGTATTTGACTGAGCAGGACTGAGGTGAGCTCTCCTCTCCCTTTGACTTTTGGGTCAGATGTAGTCATTAAGCTTTTTGTTTGTTTTGTTTTATTTTTTTTTTGTTTGTTTGTTTGTTTAGAGCATAAAGACCACATCCTTTGCCCTGACTCTTCCTCCATCACTATCCCATCTCTACCTACTGCACTGTTCCCAGAACTCTATCATTTCTACTAGAATGTTTTCCTTTGGCCTGCCTAGAGAAAGAATGCATTTTGGGCTGCTTACTGAGTTTCACAGTAAGCTTAATGGAGCAGATATGTTCCAGGAGAGAGACCTGTAGTTTTCATTTCTGCCTGTGCCTAGTGAGTATGTTTACTATTGGGGGACAAAAGTAGGAAGCCATCATTTCTAAGCATCCAAGTTTTCTAATGCCATTTTATTAGTGGTAAAGTGACATTTTGATATCCATCTATCTAGTTTCTGTCCTTTCTTATATGAAGAAGTTGGGAAATTATTTGTCATCCTTCAAAATCCCCAAAGTAGGTATCTATAGTATCTCCAGTTTAATCTGAGTTAACACAAGTGCTGAGCCAACTAATTCAAGGTTCCCTAGCTCATCAATAACAGAGTTTGGATTCTCACTCAGTTCTGTCTTGTTCTAGAACAACAAAAACTTGACCATGATGCTAAGCTAATTCCTGTAACTCCACTGTTTCCACAAAAGATCATCACAAAATCTCATTATTCCTGTAAGACTCAGTGATCGTACCATCTTAGGAAAACCCAACCTATCCTTCAAGACTCTTCTGGGTAGCTTTCCCCAGTTCTCCCAAGCAGAGCTGGTAAGTTCACCCTCTGTACTCTTGTACAGCCTTCTGTTGGAGAGTGAATGAAGATTCACTGTTACTAACCTTAGTATCTAGCATGGGTAGATGCCAGTTAAATTTTTGTTAAATTATACTCATAGAAACAGATGAACAAGTATCAGATTCTACAAAGCAACCACTTAAAGCACAGGTCCACTCAGATTCCAGGATGCATTTAGTTACACTCCACAGCATTATTTATGTGATAGGGCCTCCCTTTGTTCCATTTCATTTTGGGGAGGTGTTTTTGCTTTGTTTTTTTGTTTATCTTCCTTATTTTCTTGCCTTTCTAAATCGTGGCGCTGGGAGGCAGTCAATTGGCTGCATATAGGATGTCCATTAGTATTGCTTTATTGTACCTGATTTAATCTCACCTTGAATTGCTACAAGAAACCAAGCTAATTACATTATAGAATATGAAAACAATAATAATAACTACCATTTAGCAAGTACCTATCATGTGCCAAACACCATGGCACATGGTTTACACATTTTAGCTTTAACCATCTTAAGAATCCCGTGAGATAAGTGTTAGTATCTTCATTTTACAAATAAGAAAACCAGCATTATGCAAGATGAAGCTATTTGCCCTCTGTAAGTGGCAGAGCGGAAACAGAATCAGTGCCGCTGGCTCCAGAGCTGGCTCTCTCCTGTATTTAGTGCCCTCTGGAACATATAGCAGCTGTTGTGACGATTAGAAAAGATAATGGGTGGGAAAGTGCTTGGAAAACTCCATGGAGAACTAAGCACGTAAGAGATTATGAAGACTCGTTGAGAGCTTTGGCAAGGGCACTGTGATAATAGCCCTGGGGAGGGGGAACAAATTGATCTGGCTAGAGTTAAGGGACATTTCCTGTTATGTGGTTGTGCTGAATTCAGTATTTCTGAAACAGTGGAGATGCAAACCCTCCTTTCTTTATGAAACAGTTCTCATTTCTGGGAACAAAGACAGAAGAGGTTCGTTTGGTTTAAACCAGTTATTTTCTTCCAGGACAAAGGAACTGGTGGGGGAGGAGTGGCGATGTTGTCCACTTGCTATTGGGTTCTAGACATTGATTGATTCCGGACCCTACTCAGAGTGAGAGCAGTAACTTACAACACATGCTGAACGTTTTTCCATTTAAAATGCATTTCAAAAACACAATAGGTCTGCATGTTTACTCTGAATTACAGCACAACAGAACCCATGATTGTTACATATGTTCTGAATGTTTCACCAGACCCCAGAGGCAGAGAAAGACCTTTTGTTCTCACGTTCACCCAACAAGCATTTATCGAATGATTTCTGTATGTCAGTCATTATGTTCAACATTGAGGAAAAAGACAGGGTCCTTGATGTAAAAAATACTAAGACTAAAGTAGGAGAGACAGACCTATAAACTAATGTTTTAAATATTATGATATAACATAAGTACAACAATAGGAGTACATCCAAGATAAAAATATTGAGTGACATATGTATGTATGGTGTCATATGGGTACTAGACATATTACAGTGATCACTACATAATTATATAAATGTTTAATCACTATGGTATATACCTGAAACTACCTCATATAATATTACATGTCAACTGTAATTGAAAAGTAGATAATTATTAATAAAAATTGAATAAGAGCAATTCTTTTCATCAGAGGAGATTCTTTCTAAGAAGAAATAATGTCTCAGCTGACTTTATTTATTTATTTATTTATTTGAGAGTGAGAGAAAGGTAGGGACAGAGAAAAGGGGAAGAGAGAGATGAGAAGCATTAACTCATAGTTCCTTTACTTTAGTTGTTTATTGATTGCTTTCTCATATGTGCCTTGACCGGGGGTGGAGGCTCCAGCCAAGCCAGTGACCCCTTGCTCAAACTAGAGACCTTGGGATCATGTCAATGATCCCGCACTCACACCTGTGACCCCTTGATCCCCTACCACGACTCAAGCTGCCAAGCCAGTGCTTTAGCCGGTGACCTTGAGGTTTTGAACTGGAGCCCTCAGTACCCCAGGCTAACGCTCAATCCACTGCACTACCATTGGTCAGGCTTAGTTAACTTTTGATGACCAAATAAGAATACAAAGCCCAACCCTTATTATGTGCACTGTTCACCATTCTCCATCTATATCTGGTGCTTGGAAACACACAACGTTAGGTTTTACTTTTTAATAATTATTAAGTCCCTGCTATATGCAGAACATTAATATTTATGCAGAATGCAAAGAAGAATAAGGCATGGTTCAATCAATAAAATATACCAAAATAGATTATACTAGAGTAGAAAAAATGGGGTCAATGATCTAAGCTTTCACCTTAAGAAGCTAGAAAAAGAAGAGTAAATTAAACTCAAAATGTGTAGAAGGAAAAAATAGTAAAATCAAAAGCAGAAAGCAATAAAAAAAAACTGATAAACAATAGCCAAAAACAATGAAAGTAAAACCTATTAAAATAATCAATAGAATAAAAAAAACTCTAGCTAGAATTTTCAAAAATAAAAGAGAGTAGTCACAAAGTGCCAATACAGGAATTAAAGATGAAATATCATTATAGATACTGCAGAAGCTAAAAAAATAATAAGAAAATATTATGAACAACATAATGTCAACAAATTTGACAACTTAGATAAAATAAACAAATTCCCTAAAAGATTATAACTTACAAAGACTGACCCAAGAATAAATAGAAAATATTAATAGAGCTATATCCTATTAAATACAGGGGTGAGCAAAATAGATTTACAGTTATGAGTATGTAAAACATGGAGTTTAATTTTTGTATTATTATTTATTAATTATTGTGTTATTTATTTGTATCGTTTAAACCTACTTTTGTCCATCCCCCATATGCCATTGCATATGTAAGTAGTTTGTTTCTTTTGTAGTTTTGAGTAGTAGTATTTCATTAGGTCAATAGACAACAGTTTGCTTCTTTATTCACTATTCCTCTTGATATTTTTATAGCTTTTGGTTTTGAACTATTATGAAAAATATTATAGCTTATGGAGAAAAAGGAACCCTCATTCACTGTTGGTGGGAATGTAAAGTAGTACGACCATTATGGAAGAAAGTATGGTGGTCCCTCAAAAAATTAAGAATAGAACTACCATATGACCCAGCAATCCCTCTACTGGATATATACTCCCTAAACTCAAAAACATTGGTATGTAAAGACACATGCATCCCCATGTTCATTGCAGCATTGCTCACAGTGGTCAAGACATGGAAACAACTAGCCCTGGCCGGTTGGCTCAGTGGTAGAGCATCAGCCTGGCGTGCAGAAGTCCCGGGTTCGATTCCTGGCCAGGGCACACAGGAGAAGCGCCCATCTGCTTCTCCACCCCTCCCCCTCTCCTTCTTCTCTGTCTCTCTCTTCTCCTCCCGCAGCCGAGGCTCCATTGGAGCAAAGATGGCCCGGGCGCTGGGGATGGCTCCTTGGCCTCTGCCCCAGGTGCTGGAGTGGCTCTGGTCGCGACAGAGTGACGCCCCGGAGGGGCAGAGCATCGCCCCCTGGTGGCCAGAGAGTCACCCCCTGGTGGGCATGCCGGGTGGATCCCGGTGGGGCGCATGCAGGAGTCTGACTGTCTCTCCCCATTTCCAGCTTCAGAAAAATACAAAAGAAAAAAAATAAAAAAGAAAAAAAAAGAAACAACCAAAAAGCCCTTCAATAAAAGATTGGATAAAGAAGATGTGGTACATATATACTATGGAATACTACTCAGCCATAAGAAATGATGGATCATTTATAACAACATGGATGGACCTTGATAACATTATACTAAGTGAAATAAGTAAATCAGAAAAAAACTAAGAACTGTATAATTCCATACATAGGTGGGACACAAAATTTAGACTCATGGACATGGATATGAGTGCAGTGGTTACCAGGGGGAGGAGACAGGAGGAGAGGGAGAGGGAGGGGGTGGAGGTAGAGGAGGGTCATAAAGAACACCAAATAAAAGGTGACAGAGGACAATTTGACTTTGGGTGATGGGTATACAACATAATCAAATGTCAAAATGATCTGGAGATGTTTTCTCTGAATCAATGCACTCTAATTGATCAATGTCACCCCGTTAAAATTAATTGTGTAAATAAAACTTTAAAAAAAGAAAAATGTTATGAACATTTGTGTATATATATTTGCTTGACATGTTTTTATCTCTCTTGTGAGTGGAATTTCTGAGCTATATGTAAAGTGAAACTGACATGGCTATGCCAGTTGTTAAGAAACTGACAAACTGGTTTCAAAAAAAGTAATACCATTTTACATTCCCACCAGCACTGTTGACATTTCAATTGTTCTCATCCTTGTCAACACTTAGTATTATCAGTGTTTTACATTTTAGTCATTCTAGTTCATGTATAATGGATTCTTATGAATTTTACTTGCATTCCTCTGAAAAATTGTTATGTTGAACATATTTTTCATATGTTTATTGATTGGCTAGACATATATGCTATTTTGTAAAGTGACTGTTCAAAACTTTTGTCCATTTTATAAAACTGGGTTATTGGTCTTTTTCTCAATGACTTGTAGGAGGAGTTTTTAAACTATATTCTGGCTACAAATCCTTGTCAGATATGTGTGTGGCGTGTGTGTGTGTGGTGTGTGTGTGTTCATGTGTTTGTGTCTTTATATATAGATAAATCTCAAAATCATAATGCTGAACAAAAGAGCCCAGATCCAAACATGTGCATATTATATAATTCCATATACATGAAGTTCTAGAAAAGGCAAAACTAATCTCTAGCAAGAGAAAGCAGGTGAGTGGTTACCTGTTTGGGGAGTGAATTTGATTATAAAGGGCACAATGAAACTTTTAAGATAAGGAAATATTTTACATTTTGATTGTGGTGGTGGTTATAAGAGTATTTACATTTGTCAAAGCTCATTAAACTAATGAGGGCATTTTATATAAGTTAATTCTATCTAACTAGAGTTGACTTAAAAAGAAAAAAAATGTTTGTTTGTTTTTTTAATAATTTTATTTTTTTAATGGGGTGACATCAATAAATCAGGATACATATATTCAAAGATAACAAGTCCAGGTTATCTTGTCGTTCAATTATGTTGCATACCCATCACCCAAAGTCAGATTGTCCTCTGTCACCTTCTATCTTGTTTTCTTTGTGCCCCTCCCCCTCCCCCTTTCCCTCTCCCATTCTCCCCTCCCCCCCCCGTAACCACCACACTCTTATCAATGTCTCTTAGTTTCACTTTTATGTCCCACCTACGTATGGAATAATGCAGTTCCTAGTTTTTTCTGATTTACTTATTTCACTTCTTATCATGTTATCAAGATCCCACCATTTTGCTGTAAATGTTCCGATGTCATCATTTCTTATGGCTGAGTAGTATTCCATAGTGTATATGTGCCACATCTTCTTTATCCAGTCATCTATTGATGGGCTTTTTGGTTGTTTCCATGTCCTGGCCACTGTGAACAATGCTGCAATAAACATGGGGCTGCATGTGTCTTTACGTATCAAAGTTTCTGAGTTTTGGGGGTATATACCCAGTAGAGGGATTGCTGGGTCATAAGGTAGTTCTATTTTCAGTTTTTTGAGGAACCACCATACTTTCTTCCATAATGGTTGTACTACTTTACATTCCCACCAACAGTGTATGAGGGTTCCTGAAAAAAAATGTTTTTAACAAGAAGGAAATGTGGTACAAGAGGGATCATAGACTGATAGACAAACTGGGTTCAAATCTCAGCTCTTGGGCCCCAGAGATTTTACTTTGGCAGGTTACTTTGCTTCTTAAATGCTCAATTCCCTCATCTATATAGGAGAAGTACTGACCCATACATTAAAATTTGTAGTGATGAATAAATTTATATATATATTATACATTATATACAGTGTGTCCATATAGTCATGGTGCACTTTTGACCAGTCACAGGAAAGCAACAAAAGATGATAGAAATGTGAAATCTGCACCAAATAAAAGGAAAACTCTCCCAGTTTCATACCTATTCAGTGCAGTTCGATGTGGGCTCACGCACAGATTTTTTAGGGCTCCTTAGGTAGCTATCCCGTATAGCCTCTACAGACTCGTCACTGACTGATGGCCTACCAGAACGGGGTTTCTCCACCAAACTGCCGGTTTCCTTCAACTGCTTATCCCACCGAGTAATGTTATTCCTATGTGGTGGCGCTTCGTTATAAACGTGCCGATATTCACATTGCACTTTGGTCACAGATTCAAATTTAGCAAGCCACAGAACACACTGAACTTTTCTCTGTACCGTCCACATCTATCTCAACTGGCATAGCCATGGGCTGCTCCGCTGTATACATGGTGTTACGTTATCATCTGCACATGTGCACATGCTGCCACATTATCCTACAGAAACTGGGAGGGTTTTCCTTTTATTTGGTGCAGATTTCAAATTTCTATCATCTTTTGTTGCTTTCCTGTGACTGGTCAAAAGTGCACCATGACTTTACAGACACACTGTAGATAGATAGATAGATAGATAGATAGATAGATAGATAGATAGATAGATAGATAGATAGATTTTTAGAATATGATGCTCAATAGTGCACCGATAATGTTAGTCCTCTTCTATTTAACTTCCAGCAAGGAAATAAAAAAACTGTGGCATTTCTTTGAGATGTTTAGCCAGCCCTTTAGACCCAAACAGTCCAGAAGTAATTATGGTTCCAAGTCACAGATCAGGCCAACAGACACTACTTTCTTCCCTGGATAAAAGACAACACACAGGATTTGTGGCTTGACAGTGGTTCTTAGATAAAAGGAAGGCATGTAGAACAAACCAAAAGGAGGAAGATGGGTAAGAAGCAGGGAAAGGAGATATAAGTAGAACTGTTCATAAGGCATTTCCTCTCTGCTGCGATGCCAAGTTATTTCTTCAGTTCTGTGATTGATGGAGTCTGTAGGTAACAAACAATTACAGTGTGCAGTGTGCAGTGCAGGATAGCCTGATGGAAAGAAAACAGCCTTTGAAGTTCTCGGCCTTGAGCTTGAATGCCAACTTTTCCATTTCATGAGTGTGTGATCCTTGGCAGCAGAGGTAGGGTCTCTGAATTGCAGTCACCTCCTCTCTGAGACTGGTTCAATAGAAGAATCAAGCTCATAAGGTGTCCTGGAACTTATATAGCAGGTTTCCACCAAAACATGTTAGAGACAGGAGTTTGTATAAAGGGGTGACCAAGAAGAGGCATGGACACAGAGTTCTGGAGCTGGTCTCCCTGGAGCAGGCCTACATTGAACAGGAACATTCCCTCAGTCAGTTGGCCAAGCACCATGGCCCTGAGGGACATGGCTACTCAAGACTTCATAGGGTCATAACGGCTTTATCCTCCTGTACCCTGGTCTTCAGCCACTCCTCCTAAAGAACTTCAGCTCCATACCCCACCACTGTTTATCCTTTTAGCTCCAGAATCCCAGAGCAGACTGTGAGTGTGCTCTCCCCCTGGGGAAATATTGCATTACAGCTGGGTAGTTCTGCGAAGTGTTTGTCTTGCTTGGGCTTAGTAAATGACCCCTCTCCGCAGGCGCCAAGGCTTCCTGGCCCAGTTGGCACGGGCCACGTCCCGCAGCAGCCACTAGGGGGAGACTGGGCCGGAGCTCTGGAAAGTTGGATGGCTCTTTTGAGGTCTTGTAGTAACAAATCTGGAGGTGGCCTTAGTGCCAGAGAAGATCTCATTCTAAATAGACCATTGTTTGGAGAATGTTTGAGAAATGAACATTGGCCAGTGCTTCAGGAAAAAAATATTAGTGAACATCTTTATATTTCCACACTCTCTGTCACTGGCTGAGGGGCTAGTCTGTGTCTTCCCCAAGTGTCCTTTTTTTTTTTTTTTTTTGCCAGGTGTCCTTTTAATAGAGTCATTTCAGAAGCTGTACAGTATGGTGACAAGATCAAGAATCAGAAATCATGGTATCGCCTGACCAGGCAGTGGCACAGTGGATAGAGCATCGTACTGGGATGCAGAGGACCCAGGTTCGAGACCCCGAGGTCTCCAGTTTGAGCGCGGGCTCATCTGGTTTGAGCAAAGCTCACCAGCTTGGACCCAAGGTCACTGGCTCCATCAAGGGGTTACTTGGTCTGCTGAAGGCCCACAGTCAAGGCACATATGAGAAAGCAATCAATGAACAACTAAGGTGTCGCAACGCGCAACAAAAAACTAATGATTGATGCTTCTCATCTCTCCGTTCCTGTCTGTCTGTCCCTATCTGTCCCTCTCTCTGACTCTCTCTCTCTCTGTCTCTCTAAAAAATAAAAAAAAATAAAAAAAAAATCATGGTATCAAAATTGTTCTGGACTCTCCCTAGTTAGGAGAATTTGGAAATGTCTCTATTTTTCTGAGCCTTTATTTTCTAATGATGTCGATTTCCTTTCATTGGCTCTGTTCCATGCGTTGCACTGCCAAAAATAGACTCATTTAATCCTAACAACAATTATATGAAGGAAATGTGTGTTATCCTCGCTGTATAAATTAAAAAACTGAGGCATAAGAAGTCGAGGTTTTAATCCAGTCGAGTCGTTGACGTCTTTCTAACTCAAGTTGATGCTGAAGTGCTCTTCTATTTCCAGAACACTCTCTCACTCTTTAAGTGAGCTTAATAACAAAAATCCCTTTGTGACACACTTTGAATTTCAAACTTTAAAGCCAATTTAATAATTATGTATAGGCCCTGGCCGGTTGGCTCAGTGGTAGAGCGTCGGCCTGGCGTGCAGAAGTCCCGGGTTCGATTCCGGGCCAGGGCACACAGGAGAAGCGCCCATCTGCTTCTCCACCCTTCCCCCTCTCCTTCCTCTCTGTCTCTCTCTTCCCCTCCGGCAGCCGAGGCTCCATTGGAGCAAAGATGGCCTGGGTGCTGGGGATGGCTCCTTGGCCTCTGCCCCAGGCGCTAGAGTGGCTCTGGTCGCAACAGAGCGACGCCCCGAAGGGGCAGAGCGTCGCCCCCTGGTGGGCATGCCAGGTGGATCCCGGTGGGGCGCATGCGGGAGTCTGTCTGACTGTCTCTCCCCGTTTCCAGCTTCAGAAAAATACAAAAAAAAAAAAAAAATTATGTATAGCCAAGATTTATATTCATGATTATATTCAAGGTCAGAGAAAAACCTTGTGTTTCGGGATCTACGAGTCACCTGCACAGAGGGCTATATATGAGCAGGAAGAGATGTGTGGAGAAGGCTGGACCCATGACCTTGGCCATGAGCATGGCAAGGGCCAGATCAGAGCCCAGCTCAGGAGCACACACTGGCAGCAGCCTTTCCCCCTGCCTGCTGCCCTCTGGCACTGGCTTGTGATTATCTCTTCCTGGCTACTCCTTTGCCCTTGGGTAGAGGTCCTCAGTCCTCTAATGAAGAGTCTGATGAAACAGTCCCCTCACCTATGCAGCCTCAAAGTAACCCACTGTGGACTGTATTCTTCTTCTGAAATTCAGTGCATCTTCCTCAAAACATAATCCTCCCGTTTATCCAAAATCTTCCTCCCTTCTCCTCCTCACCTCAGCAAAGCTTATAATAGCTAAAACATGGAGCAACTTTAATGCCTACCCATAGAGATTGACTAAAGAAGTTAGACTACATCCTTTCTTTGTTCACTAGTCATGTTAAATTTGATTATATTTGAAATAAATATGACTCAAACTGCTTGAGGCCAAAGTAGGGATTTATTGGCTCCTGTACTTGAAAGACTCAAGGATAAATGGCTTGAGGACCAGTGGGATCCAGGTATTCAAACAGTGTCAGGAACAAGCCTTCTTTCTGTCTCTTGTCTCTGCTTTCTTCCGCATAGACTTTATTCTCAGGCAGCAAAGATAGCCAACAGAAGCTTAGAATTTTATCTCACAGAAATCACCACCCCAAATGGTAAAAAAGACTCTCTTGCACTAGCTTGAGCCTGGCTGCCCATTTTTGGACAAATTTCTGTGATTCAGGCCAAGTCTTAATCAAGAGATAGATATAACATATAGGCTAGATCATTAAACTTCTAAAGGAAGACATGATAAAATCTTTACAGCCTTGGAATAGGCAATGGTTTTCTTAAATAAAACATACACCCCAAACACTAATCATAAGAGGAGGAAAAATTATAAATTGGACTTAAAGTTAAAAATTGTTGCTTAAAAGACACCAGTTGAAATGAAAAGGCAAGACTTAGACTGAGAAAAAACAATAACAATAGATGTCTCAAACTATAAAATACTTTTGCCACTGCTAAAATTAAGTGACGTGTATCAATATGAAAAGATTTGGGGGTGAGAAGGATTTCTGTTTCATTCACTACTACATTTCTAGTACCTAAAATAGTGCACAATCAATATTTGCAACTGAATGAATTGTCAAAATATATTATTAAATTAAAAAATAATGCTATGGACAGATTGGTCTCATTGATGTTAAAGTATTTTTGTTTATACATATAAATGCATATATTATGTTTGCATTGCATTTGGGAACAGAGAGGTGGGCTTTTACTTTTCACTCCTTATACTCATGTAGATGTTAGATTTTTTTTTTTTACTAAAAAGAAAAAGGGTAAAATCCCTCTCATTTCGGGTCTGGCCTTTAAGTCATCAGGCCATATCTTGCCTGGAGCAGAGGAGCCATACCTAGTGGTTCTGATAATTACTCCAGACTTGCCTCCCAAGCCCACTTCAAAATTATAGTCATGATTGATTTTTCAGGTTTTAGTCTAATTTGTATACAGCTGAGCTTCTCACTTTTGGCCTAGCTCCTTTGAATTGACAAATTGACTCTCTAGCTTTTAATTTGCCTTTTCTACAAAATGCTGTCTCTCTAGTCATTTCCTCAGACCATCCACTTCAGCTCGTGTATGAATGATGCTCCAACCTGTAACTGACCCAGATTCCCTGGACAGTATTTCGTGACCCAGCAATGTCCCAGCTCTCCATCTGTGGGGAAACTTCTCAGGATGTCTTTGCTACGGGAATTATGTAAGACATAACAGTGTAAGGAAAAGCAACCATTTGTTTAACATAGTTATTGTTTTCACAGAATAAGGTTTCTTTATTCTCCCATTTTAAAGAAAGGAGGAAACTGAACCCCCACACATACACATCTCCAATCAGCATTTAATGCCTTGTTTTGTGTGTGTGTGTGTGTATTTGTTTTTTCTGTGGCAGAGACAGAGAGAGTCAGAGAGAGGAACAGACAGGCAGGAGGGGAGAGAGATGAGAAACACCAATTCTTTGTTGTGGCTCCTTAGTTGTTCATTGATTCATTTCTCATATGTACCTTGAGCGGGGGGCTACAGCAGACCAAGTGACCCCTTGCTCGACCCAGCAACCTTGGGCTCAAGCTGGTGAGCTTTTGCTCAAACCACATGAGCCCGCGCTCAAGCTGGCGACCTCAGGGTCTTCTGCATCCCAGTCCAATGCTCTATCCACTGTGCCACAACCTGGTCAAGCAATGCCTTGTTTTAAAAATGTAATTTTTAAATTACATTTGTAGAAAGCTTATGTTTTAGCATAGCAGACTGAGACAAAATGAAGAAACAGAAAAAAGAAAAGAAGAGAGACTAATGTAGAGAAATAAGAACCAATTCAGGAAATGAATAAACTTTTAAAAATGATCATATACTCAAGAAAATGACAGGTGAGGTTACTGAGTAATATGGAACTAGATAATAAAACTACTCTTCTACTAAGAACATATATAAAAGTTAGATTAAAAACAAGTAAACCTGCTTATAGTCACTGAGGTACCTGCAAGACAGGGAAGCATTGTTGGACCAAACTGGAAGACAGAAATACAGAGATAACAAGCAACTTGGGACCCCTAGAGACATTTATCAACTTTGGAAGAATTGTCTTAAAATAACACAAGTTTATTGTCTCTAAACTTCTGGAGGCCAAAAGTCCAAAACCAGTTTCACTGGGACAAAAATGGAGATGTCACTAACACCATATCCCTTTCGAAAACTTTAGGAGAGAAAATCTTTTGCCTCTTTCAGTTTATGGAGGCTGTTGGCATCCTTGGACTAACGATATCATTCCAGTCTTCAAGGTCAGGATCTTCAAATCTCTGCTCCATCTTCCTCTGACCTTCTCCTCTTTGTGTCTGTGTCAAATATTCCTTTGCCTCTTTTCAAAGAATAGCTATGGTGGCGTTTCAGGCCCATCCAGGACACTCTCTTCACATCAAGATTCTGTACCTAATCGTACCTCAAAGGCTCTTTTCCAAATAAGGTCACAGTTACAGAATCAGGACCCAATATCACTGGGGGAACACTTTCTTAGCCCACTGAAAGTACATAAAAAACATCAAGTATCTAGCAATAAATGTAAGAAAAGATGTGCAAAACCTTGACAATGAAAACCACAAAACATTATTGAGAGAAACAAAAATAAATCTAAATAAATGGAAGGATGTATCATTTTCATGAATGGAAGACAATTTTTTTAAGCTACCAATAGTCCCCAAATTGATCTATAAATTGCATGCAGTCCTGATCAAAGTGTCAGCTATGTTTTGTTGGGGGAAATTGACAAACTGGTCTAACATTTACATGAAAATGTAAAAGCTAAGAAGACTCATAACAAACTTGAAAAAAGAACAAAGTTGCAGGAATTAAACAACTGTGTCTCAATAAAAAGTTAAAAATATAAGTGAAGTTATATAGCAATTGAATTCTAAAGCAGCATTTTAAAAACATTAATGTGTATAAGAGGACCAGATAAGCATACACTTAAATTATACCTTTTCCACTCACTGCCCTCCCTGCCCCTACTTTTCAGAGTAAAAACATTCATTGCAATGAGGGTTTTTGTTTATAATAAATGGAAAAAGTAGTTGCTCAGGAAATATTTGCTAAATTGACTTTTATAACCTAGTGGCAATTTTTTAAATACTAAGTATCACCTCAACAGAAGAACTAATGTCTTCTGATATATGTCCATTAAGGATTTGGGAAAATGATAAGCGACCATATACAAAACTTGGATATTAGATATTGAATACTGATGAGTAATTTTTCTATGAAGGCTCTTCCTCAATCTAATGATCAATAGATGAAGAAGACAATGGGACCAGTTCTATACTTTGGCTGATATCTAGGCACATGGCTCATTCTGTAATTCCCTCAGGTTAGGTGTGTCTTTTACATCAGTACCTTTTTATCTACACAAATAACCCTGGGACCTCACTCTATTGTGTTTCAGCAAACAGTACTAGCTAGTGATCTAAAATCAGTTGCCTATACAAACATTGGCTTCATTGAACCTTATCTTCCTATTGTGGCTCCTAAAATTAGTATTTCATTCTGTTATAATGGAAAAAAATTGTCTCCATTGATTGCAATAAAGTAAAGCCTGATATTACAGCCTGATTACTTTTGGAATAAAATAAATACTGTATTGTCTAGCAATAATTATCACGTTAAAGAGATTTCAGTCGGCAAGATAGGAAGAAATCCTGTCAATTAGATGAGATCCAATAAAGCAATAACCACACTGTACCAGTGATTTAAACAAAATTAGCCTAGATATTTAAAAAGTATTCGGAGGCAAAGTCAAGTCATTCCCTGGGAAGATGTTATGATTGCCAAGTGCAACTATAAGTCACCTCTGAAGCTAAGGCTGGCCAAGGCCTAACAGAAAGCATAATGGTTAAGAGCACACGGCATGGTAATGCTTTCACTTTTTACTGTCCTTTGTTCCCACTATAGTAAGCTTAGTTCAGGCCCTTGTCACTTAACATTTGTGTCTTAATCCATTCAAGCTGCCCTAACAACATACCACGGACTGGGTGGTTTCTAAACAACAGAAATCTATTTCTCACAGTTCTGGAAGCTGGATGTTTGAGACTACATGATCAAGTCCTTTTGTCTGGTGAGGGTCTACTTTCTGGTTCATAAACAACCATCTTTTCACTGTGACTTCACATAGCAGTAGGGACTAGGGAGCGCTGTAGGGTCTGTGAGCACTAATCCCGTAGGTAAGTTCTATTATTGTCCCCATTTTACAGATAGAGAAACTGACGGTCAGAGTAGTTGAGTAATACAGGGGAACACAGCTAATAAGTGACAAAGAAGGATTCCAGACCAGGAAATCTAATTCCAAAGTTTGTACTTTTAACCACTTGCTTCCTGGGCAAGGGTCTTTAGAAAGCACATGGGGCTTCTCTGTAGCCTAAGAGATGACAGGACCACCTAATTATATATAGAATCCTGGGTTTCCAATTAGCCACAGGGAAGCAAGTTACCCACTGACCATGAACTCCCACACTAGACTACCACATAAAGGAAAAATAAACCTCTGTTGAGCCAAGACTGAAATTTTGGCCTTGTTTTGTCACAGCAGCGAGTGTTTCCCCCAACTGACATGCATGGCAACCAAGTCCCACAACAATTTATCTTGGTCCAGTCAGGAGACCTAAATTTAGCCCCAGCCTAGTTGTTGACTTCATGCATGACCTTAAGGAAGCACTCCTTCCCTCAAGGCCACATTTGAAAGGTTAAGGGGTTGGATTAGGTCAACATTTTACAACCTGTATTTCACAGGTTGTGAAATACATCTTTGTGGCTTGAACCTTCTTGAAAGGAAGACTTTGTGGCCAGGGAGAATTTAGATACTATAATCCCCTTTGGAGATTTATAATAGTATTCACTTAATAAGGCCTTCAGACCTGCTTCCATGAAAACTCTAACAGTATTCACTGGGTGGATTTGACCACAAGATCTCTAATTTTTTTTTAAAAATTAGGAGACATTTATTAATATTTTAGAGGGTGACTGTAGTTAATAAAACCATATTGTATACTTGAAAGTTGTTAAGAGAGTACATCTAAGTTCTAACCACAAGAAAAAAAGATTTTGTAACTACATATGGTGAAAGATATTAACTAGACTTATTGTGGTGATCATTTCACAATATATACAAATAGCAAATCATTATGTACAACTGATGCTAATATAATGTTATATGTCAATTACATCTCAATAAAAAATACTTAGAGGGATACTAGTGGACTAAGTCAGGTAGATAGGGGGATGGTGAACTAGAATCCTAACACTACTCCAAGTTCTAGAACTGCCCTCTGTTTTGTCTGCCTTATCAAGTTTCACATCACAGCTCCAATCATGTTCCTTTTCATTGCTGTACAAATGCAGCGTAAATCTTGACTATTAAACTGGATGGATCTTTCCAATAGTGTCTATCTGGAGAGCCACCTTAGTGGGCAGCAGAGAAAGAGAGCCCTCCCTCCCCACACTATTCTGTAAAACTCTCCCAATCTATACCTTCAGCAGAACCAGTGTCTGTTTCCCAGGATCTCAAGACTGGTTTGGTAAATTAGGAGTATATAAAGCAAAGGGGACCTTCCAAAAGGCTTGAAGAGGCATATCTACGACAGACCTGGACTCAATTATAAATTCAATTGACTTTGGCTTCTCATCCAGTCCCAGAAAAATCCTACCCCATTTCTCACCTCACCCCCCCCCCCCCACACACACACAAGCTTCTTTATCAAGGAGCTAAGTTACTGTGAACGAGGTTCTGTGGGAAATTTGGGAAAATAATAGAAAAGAGACTTAGGAATCAGACTGACTCCATAGACTCTGGAGTCTGATTGATCTCTAATATGAACCTGGTCTTGGACACGAGAGCCCAGGCTTCAAAAGAAAGGACCAGAATGGAAATGAGGATTTTGAGGCCCAGAGATCCCAGAGAGCCATGGAATTTGAGGTTGCTCTGGGAGGGTGGAAGAAAAACGGGGAGTCCTTCTGCCTCCATTTGTTCAAGCAGGCAATGTGAGAGGCTTGTCAGCTTGTCGACACCTGCACTGAGCAGGAATTTCCATTATGCACCCCCTTCTAGCCTGCCTTACTGGTGCTTTTCCATTGTTGATGGATGGGGGGAAAGAATGAAGAAAAATAAAAAGAGCCACAGAGACCTAAGGGCCACCATCAAGTGTGCCAACTTATTATTCATGGGAGTCCCAGAGGGAGGGTAAAGAAAGGGGCAGAAAAAAATATTTTTTAAATGGCCTAAAACTTCCCAAATTTGGTAAAAACAAACAAACAAACAAACAAAAAACATTAATCTATGCCTCCAACAAATTCCAGTGAAGTCAAAGAGACTCATACCTAGATACATCACAATCAAATTGTTAAAGGACAAAAACAGCCTGATCTGTGGTGGCACAGTGGATAAAACATTGACCTGAAACATTGGGGTTGTGGGTTTGAAGCCCTGGACTTGCCCAATCAAGTCACATACGAGAAGCAACTATGAGTGTATGCTGTCCGCTCCTCCACCCTCCTGCCTTTCTCTCTCTCTGTCTCCCATCTATAAAATCAATAAATAAAAATCTTAAAGAAAAGATAAACACAGAGAAAATCTTGAAAACAAAAGGAGAAATAATATACTCTTATAAGGGATCTTGAATTAAAAACCATGGAACCCAAAAGGCAGTATAATGTCATATTCAAAGTGTTAGAAAAAAAAGACTTATCTAAGAATTCTATTTGTACCAAAATTATGCTTTTAAAATGAAGGAGAAGTTAAGACACTGTAACATAAACAAGACTGAGATGGCAAAACAAATCTTACCTTATCAATAATTACATTAAATATAAATGAATTAAACATTGCAATTTAAAGCAGAGATTGGAATTATGGATTAAAAAGCATGATCCAAATATATGCAGTTTACATAATACATACTTTAGAATCAAAGTCACAAATAGGTTTAAAGTGAAAGGATGAGAAAGATACATATCATGCAAACAGTAAATGAGAGAGAGCTGAAGTGGCTATACTTTAGAAGTAATATACTTTAAGGCAAAAATTTTTACTGGAGATAAGAAAGAACATGTTATAATTATAAAAGAATCATTCCATCAAGAATATAAAACAATTATGAACACATATACTTAACAACAGATCCTCAAAATACATGAAGCAAAACTAACAGATCTAAAAGAAGAAATAGACAATTCAACAATAATAAAAGCGAATGGAACACTTCCTAATTAATTTTTTTAATAAATTTTTATTTTAATGGGGTGACATCAATAAATCAGGGTACATATATTCAAAGAAAACATTTCCAGGTTATCTTGTCATTTAGTTCTGTTGCATACCCATTATCCAAAGAGAGATCATCCTCCGTCACCCTCTATCCAGTTTTCTTTGTACCCCTCCTCCTCCCCTCCCCTCTCCCTCCTTCCCTCCCCCCACCCCCCCGTAACCACCACACTCCTGTCCGTGTCTCTTAGTCTCGCTTTTATGTCCCACCAATGTATGGAATCCTGCAGTTCTTGTTTTTTTCTGATTCACTTATTTCACTCCACATAATGTTATCAAGATTCCACCATTCTGCTGTAAGTGCTCCAATGTCATCATTACTTCTAGCTGAATAGTATACCATGGTGTATATGTGTCCCATCTTCTTTATCCAGTCTTTTATTTTTTTTTTACAGTGATTAAAAGCCTTTAAGCAAACTCTTGGCCAATTCAGCAAGAATCCATAAAAGAGTAGTGTCCTTAACATGTTCACCGAGTCCAAGTTGACCCCATCACCATGCCAAATCCCTGAAAAATGCAACCCAACCCCAGTTCAGTCTGTTAGGAGCTGTCACAGGAAGCAGGAGTCCAGGAAAAGTCCATATCCAGGAATAGGCCGCATGGCACTGGAATTGTTGTCACCATTCTATACTTTGCAGCTCATGTCCAAGTCCCAATGACCACTGCTTCTAGCTGGTAATGGTTCAGGTAGACTGGAAAAGCCATTTGCAGCATGCGTGGATATGGAGCTTCTGTTCTCCTCTGCCTGGAGAGATGAGACCACGTTGCTTTTCCCTGGAGCTCTGTGACTGTTGCATGGTAAAGAGAACCTTGGGGTACACTAAGCTGGGTGGCCAAGGTAGATTTATAATAGAAGTTGGCAAAAGGGGGAAAGAGAGCTCTAAATTAAGAATAGGTCCCAACCTGAAATATGAGTGGGGCATTGAGGTAGGAGGAATAAAGGAAACCCTATATATTAAGCAAAGCAGCAGAAAATAGGACTGTCAACACCCAAAACAGAGATCTTTGAGGGAAGAATAAAAAACCTGACTATTCAGGCAAGACATAGTTAAGTGGCCCTTGTGCCAATGAGATCAGTTTACCTGCTTCTTGGAAGAAAATACCCTAGGCTCGTCCACAGTGTCGTAGATGGGGCCTACGGCCCTGGGCACCTCCAGCCTTCAGTGGCAAACCCCAGCATTCTGGGCAAGGTTAGGTCATAGGTGGCTGGAGCAGGGCTGGAAGAGACTGAAATCTCCCTTAGAGGAGCGAGGGGGAAGACTACCTTCCAGTGTCCCTGTTTCCTCACAGCAAAGGCATGTAAGCCTGGCAGGCTTTAGCTCAATGACCTTCCTTTCCATTATTGAAGCAGGATCCAGATGGCATCCTATGAGACCCCTTTGGGGCGTTGGAACCTTTAAGGGTGTATCCTAAAAGCTGGTAGTTCCCCTGATCTCTATTGGGCTTTTTCTGCCTCTTGGTATCTTAAAAGCCATGCTCAGAAGATCTCGCTGAGGGGTTTGAGGATCCCCCTCCGCCTATATAAATCTTTTCCATATATCTGGAGCTATTTGGAAAAAAGACAAAACAGCGTTATTAGCTGGATCTAATAAAGAAGGTAGTAGTTTGCAGGCGAAAAAGATTTGGTGTCTCCTGTTCATCAGCATTCCAAAGAAATGTAAATTTTTTTTTTTTAAGTAAAAAACATGATATGGTAGACCTGTAGGAGTTCCAGGATATGACTACCCCCTCTTAAATTTTTTTAATTGACCTTAAAATGTTTGCTGAGTACACTTTAATAATACCTTAACTTTAAAGATTGTAAGCATGACAAAATACAGTAAATGCTTTTGCTCCATATGCAGGAGCATTTTCAGTTTAGCCAGTTTAGGAAATCCAATAATAAAACAATGCATACAGACAATGAGCTATAGCATGCTTAGCAGCCTCTCCTGTTCTGACCGAGGTTACTATAGATCCGGAATATGTATCCACTGTAATGTGGACATACGACTCTTTGCCAAATGAAGGTATATGAGTAACATCCATCTGCCAAAGTTGTCCTGGTAGGGGTCCTTGAGGGTTAACTCCAAATGAAGGGGCAGTATAGGACCCCTTGGGCAGGATTTCCCAATCTGCTGTGCTGCTTCCCGAGAAAGTTGAAACTGTTTACACTGGGCTGCAGCGTTCTGGTGATGAATAGTATGAGACTGACTTGCTCAGTCTGTCATGGTTGCTCCATATAATTTTCTTTAGGGTAGCTTGATCAACAAGGGCATTCCTAGGCCCTGGCCGGTTGGCTCAGTAGTAGAGCATTGGCCTGGTGTGCAGGATTCCCGGGTTCGATTCCCAGTCAGAGCACACAGAAGAAGCACCCCTCTACTTCTCCACACCTCCCCCTCTCCTTCCTCTCTGTCTCTCTCTTACCCTCCCGCAGCCAAGGCTCCACCGGAGCAAAGCCACCCTGGGCACTAGGATGGCCCCATTGCCTCTGCCTCAGGCGCTAGAATGGCTCTGGTTGCAACAGAGCAACACCCCAGATGGGCAGAGCATTCCCCCCTGGTAGGCATGCCAGGTGGATCCCAGTCAGGCACATGCAGGAGTCTGTCTGACTGCCTCCCCATTTCCATCTTCAGAAAAATACAAAAAATAAGTAAATAAAAGAAAAAATACAACCAAAAAAAAAAGAAAAGAAAAGAGAAAAAAAGAAAAAAAAAAAGGCATTCCCTTGTGCTAAAGCTCCAGGGAGCATGGAGTAAGCTTGAGTATGTCCTATGAAACATGGAGCTCTATGTTGACATATAAGTCTTTGAAGAAGGAGGAACTGCTGAAATAGTTCATCAGCATTTGTCCCTAAGACAGCAGTCTTTATAGTGGAAACACCATAAGTAAATATTTGCTGTCTATACATTAAAGGGGGAATATGGCAAATGCTGAAAAGCCATGATCTTTGTGCCCCTCCCCTCCCCAACTCCCTCCCTCTCCTTCCCCAACCCTGTAACCCCAACACTGTTGTCCATGTCTCTGAGTCTCATCTTTATGTCCCACCTATGTATGGAATCATATAGTTCTTAGTTTTTTCTGAATTACTTCTTTCGCTCCGTATAATGTTATCAAGGCCCACCCATGTTATTGTAAAAGATCCTATGTCATTATTTCTTATGGCTGAGTAGTATTCCATAGTATATATATACCAAAGCTTTTTAATCCACTCGTCCTCTGATGGACACTTGGGCTGTTTCCAGATCTTTGCTATTGTGAACAATGCTGCCATAAACATGGGGGTGCATTTCTTCTTTTCAAACAGTGCTATGGTGTTCTTGGGGTATATTCCTAACAGTGGTATAGCTGGGTCAAAAGGCAGTTTGATTTTTAATTTCTTGAGGAATCTCCATACTGTTTTCCACAGTGGCTGCACCAGTCTGCATTCTCACCAGCAGTGCAGGAAGGTTCCCTTTTCTCCACATCCTCGCCGGCACTTATTCTGTGTTGTTTTATTGATGAGCGCCATTCTGACTGGTGTGAGGTGATATCTCATTGTGGTTTTAATTTGCATTTCTCTAATCATTAATGATGTTGAACATTTTTTCATATGCCTATTGGCCATCTGTGTGTCCTCTTCGGAAAAGTGTCTATTCATTTCTTTTGCCCATTTTTGGATTGGATTGTTTGTCTTCCTAGTATTAAGCTTTACAAGTTCTTTATAAATTTTGGTTATTAACCCCTTATCAGACGTATTGTCAAATATGTTCTCCCATTGTGTAGTTTGTCTTTTTATTCTGTTCTTATTGTCTTTAGCTGTGCAGAAGCTTTTTAGTTTGATAAAGTCCCATTTGTTTATCCTGTCTTTTATTTCACTTGCCTGTGGAGACAAATCAGCAAATATATTGCTGCGAGAGATGTCAGAGAGCTTACTGCCTATGTTTTCTTCTAAGATGCTTATGGTTTCACAGCTTACATTTAAGTCTTTTATCCATTTTGAGTTTATTTTTGTGAGTGGTGTAAGTTGGTGGTCTAGTTTCATTTTTTTGCAGGTAGCTGTCCAATTTTCCCAACACAATTGGTTGAAGAGGCTATCTTTACTCCATTGTATTTCCTTACCTCCTTTGTCAAATATCAGTTGTCCATAGAGCTGTGGGTTTATTTCTGGGTTCTCTGTTCTGTTCCATTGATCTATGTGCCTGTTCTTATGCCAGTACCATGCTATTTTGAGTACAATGGCCTTATAATATAACTTGATATCTGGAAGTGTGATACCTCCCGCTTTATTCTTCCTTTTCAAGATTGCTGAGGCTATTTGTGTTCTCTTTTGGTTCCATATAAATTTTTGGAATATGTGTTCTATATCTTTGAAGTAAGTCATTGGTATTTTAATCAGTATTGCATTAAATTTATAAATTGCTTTGGGTAATATAGACATTTTAATGATGTTTATTCTTCCTAACCATGAGCACGGTATATGCCTCCACTTATTCGTATCTTCCCTGATTTCTTTTATCAATGTTTTATAATTTTCCGAGTACAAATCTTTAATCTCCTTGGTTAGATTTATTCCTAGGTACTTTATTTTTTTGGTTGCAATGGTAAAGGGGATTGATTCCGTGATTTCTCTTTCTGACAGTTCATTATTAGTGTATAAAAATGCCTCTGATTTCTGACTATTGATTTTATATCCTGCCATCTTGCCGAATTCATTTATCAGATCTAGTAGTTTTTTTACTGAGACTTTAGGGTTTTCTATATACAATATCATATCATCTGCAAATAATAATAGTTTTACTTCTTCTTTTCCAATTCGGATGCCTTTTATTTCTTTTTCTTGTCTGATTGCTGTGGCTAGGACTTCCAGAACTATGTTGAATAAGAGTGGCGAAAGGGGCACCCCTGCCTTGTTCCTGATCTTAAGGGGATTGCTTTTAATTTTTGCCCATTGAGTACGATGTTGGCTGTGGGTTTGTCACAGATGGCCTTTATCATGTTGAGGTATGTTCCCTATATTCCCACTTTGCTGAGAGTTTTGATCATGAATGGGTGCTGGATTTTATCAAATGCTTTTTCTGCATCTATTGAAATTATCATGTGGTTTTTCTCCTTTCTTTTGTTTATGTGATGAATCACATTGATTGAGTTGCGAATATTGTACCAGCCTTGCCTCCCAAGAATAAATCCCACTTGATCGTGGTGTATGATTTTTTTCATATATTGCTGGATCTGGTTTGCTAATATTTTGTTGAGGATTTTTGCATCTAAGTTCATCAGGGATATTGGCCTATAATTTTCTTTTTTTGTGTTGTCTTTGCCTGGTTTTGGAATCAGAATTATGCTCGCCTCATAAAAGGAGTTTGGAAGTCTTCCTTCCTCTTGAATTTTTTGAAATAGCTTGAGAAGGATAGGAGTTAGTTCTTCTTTGAATATTTGGTAGAATTCACTTGTGAAGCCATCAGGCCCAGGACTTTTCTTTTTTGGGAGTTTTTTTGATAGCTGTTTCAATCTCATTTGTTGTAATTGGTCTGTTTAGGTTTTCTGATTCTTCCAGATTGATTTTTGGAAGATTATATGATTCAAGGAATTTGTCCATTTCATCTAGGTTGTCTAGTTTTTTGGCATACAGTTCTTCATAGTATTTTCTTACAATATTTTGTATTTCTGTTGTGTCAGTTGTTATTTCTCCACTCTCGTTTCTAATTTTATTTATTTGAGTCCTCTCTCTTTTTTTCTTGGTGAGTCTCATTAAAGGTTCATCAATTTTGTTTACCTTTTCAAAGAACCAGCTCCTGGTTTCATTGATCCTCTGTATTATTTCTTTAGCCTCTATGTCATTTATTTCTGCTCTGATCTTTATTATTTCCTTCCTTCTACTAGCTCTGGGCTTTACTTGCTGTTCTTTTTCTAGTTCTTTTAGATGCAGGGTTAAGTTGTTTATTTGAGCTTTTTCTAGCATCTTGAGGTATGCCTGTAGTGCTATAAACTTCCCTCTCAGGACTGCTTTTGCTGTGTCCCATAAATTTTGAGTTGATGGGCCCTGGCCGGTTGGCTCAGCGGCAGAGCGTCAACCTGGCGTGCGGGGGACCCGGGTTCGATTCCCGGCCAGGGCACATAGGAGAGGCACCCATTTGCTTCTCCACCCCCACCCCCTCCTTCCTCTCTGTCTCTCTCTCTTCCCCTCCCGCAGCTGAGGCTCCATTGGAACGGGGATGGCCCGGGCGCTGGGGATGGCTCCTTGGCCTCTGCCCCAGGCGCTGGAGTGGCTCTGGTCATGGCAGAGCGACGCCCTGGAGGGGCAGAGCATCGCCCCCTGGTGGGCAGAGCGTCACCCGGTGGGCGTGCCGGGTGGATCCCGGTCGGGTGCATGCGGGAGTCTGTCTGACTGTCTCTCCCCGTTTTCAGCTTCAGAAAAACATTATACAAAAAAAAAAAAATCTTCTTTCCTATCAAAGTTTGCATTTGGATGGCTATGGACTGCCAATTAAAAAATTAAAAAAAAAAATTCTGAGTTGATGTATGCTCATTATCGTTTGTTTCTAGGAATTTTTTTTTGTGTGTGTGTATTTTTCTGAAGCTGGAAACAGGGAGAGACAGTCAGACAGACTCCCGCATGTGCCCGACCGGGATCCACCTGGCACGCCCACCAGGGGCAACGCTCTGCCCACCAGGGGGCGATGCTCTGCCCCTCCAGGGCGTCGCTCTGCCATGACCGGAGCCACTCTAGCGCCTGGGGCAGAGGCCAAGGAGCCATCCCCAGCACCCGGGCCATCTTTGCTCCAATGGAGCCTTGGCTGCGGGAGGGGAAGAGAGAGAGACAGAGAGGAAGGAGGGGGTGGGGGTGGAGAAGCAAATGGGTGCTTCTCCTATGTGCCCTGGTCAGGAATCAAACCCGGGTTCCCCGCACGCCAGGCCGACGCTCTACCGCTGAGCCAACCGGCCAGGGCAGTTTCTAGGAATTTTTTAATTTCTTCTTTGATCTCATGTTAACCCATTCATTATTTAATAACATGCTATTTAGTTTTCAAGTGTTTGAATGTTTTTCAATTTTTCTGTTGTGGTTGATTTCTAGTTCAATGCCATTGTGATCAGAGAAAGTGCTCGATATGATTTCAATCTTCTTAAATTTGTTGAGACCGCTTTTGTGCACTAACATGTGGTCTATTCTAGAGAATGTACCATGAGCGCTTGAAAAGAATGTATATTCTGCTGTTTTAGGGTGAAAGGTTCTGAAGATATCTATTAAATCGAGTTGATCTAATATGTCCTTTAAGTCTGCTGTTTCTTTGTTAATTTTCTTTCTTGAGGATCTATCTAATGATGTTAATGGGGTATTGAAATCCCCTACTATTATAGTATTGCTGTTGATCTCGCCCTTTAAGTCCATCAAAGTCTGCTTTATATATTTAGGTGCTCCCATATTAGGTGCGTAGATATTTATAATGGTTATATCTTCCTTTTGGATTGCTCCCTTTATCATTATGTAATGACCTTCTTTATCTCTAACTATGGTTTTTGTTTTAAAGTCTATTTTGTCTGATATAAGTATTGCTACCCCAGCTTTTTTTTCATTTTCATTTGCATGAAAAATTTTTTTCCATCCTTTTATCTTCAGTCTGTGTGCATCTTTTGATTTAAGGTGTGTCTCTTGTAGACAGCATATGTATGGGTCCTGTTTTCTTATCCACGCAGCTACCCTATGTCTCTTGATCGGATCATTTAATCCATTAACATTTAAGATTATTACTGATATGTAATTGTTTATTGCCATTATTTTCTTTAAAACTGTATTCCTTTTTTGCTATATTCTTTTTTTCCTTTGATCTGTTTAAAACAGGTCCCTTAGCATTTCTTGCAGTCTTGGTTTGGTTGCAGTGAATTCCTTGAGTTTTTTTTTGTCTGTAAGGCTTTTTATTTCTTCTTCAATTTTAAATGATAGCCTTGCTGGATAAAGTAGTCTTGGTTGTAGGTTCTTGTTCTGCATTACTTTGAATATTTCTTGCCAGTCCCTTCTGGCCTCAAGTGTTTCTGTTGAGAAGTCAGAAGTCATCCTTATGGGGGCTCCTTTGTAGGTGATAGTCTTTTTTTCTCTAGCAGCTTTTAATATTTTCTCTTTATCATTTAGCTTTGGTATTTTAATTATGATGTGTCTTGGTGTTGGTTTCTTTGGGTTTCTCCTTAATGAAGTTCTTTGTGCTTCCTGAACATGTGGAATGTTTTCCTGCCTTAATTGGGGGAAGTTTTCCACTATGATATGTTTGAACAAAGTCTCTATCCCTTGTTCTTTCTCTTCTTCTTCAGGAACCCCTATGATGCGGATGTTATTTCTCTTCATGTTGTCACAGAGCTCTCTTAGAGTTTCCTCAGACTTTTTGAGTCTCTTTTCTTTTTTCTGCTCTGCTTCTGTGCCTTTATTTATCATGTCCTCTAACTCGCTGATTCGATTCTCTGCTTCATCCATCCTGCTTTTAATTCCTTCCATTGTATTCTTTATTTCAGATATTGTATTTGTCATTTCTGACTGATTCTTTTTTATTATTTCAATGTCCTTTTTTATATTTGTTATCTCTTTATTTAGGTTTTCATAATGGCCATCTATGATTATTCTAATATCTTTGAGCATCCAACAATCGTTATTTTAATCTCTACATCTGGTAATTTGGTTATATCTGATTCACCTAGGTCCTGTTCTGGGGATTTCTCTTGGTTTATTTGTGTTGTATTTCTCTGCCTCCGCATTTTCTCTTCACGGGAATGGCTGTGATCACACGCTCGGGTACACAAGCGTTGGTGGCCTTTGCCCCGCCCCCGTGTGTGACGTTATGCTCGGTCCTGAGGGCACTGGCAAGCACCTTTGCTCAGCTGCGGGTCTCTGCCTGTTTCCAGGCTTTCACCCTGCCCTTGCAGGAGGAGCCCGCTCGAGGAACGGCTGCTAGCCTTGACTCTATCGCCAGGCAGGACTGCGTGCCCAAGCTCAGCTCAGTAGCCGAACTCCACCTCTTCTGGGCTTTTGGCTCCACTTCCGTGGGAGGAGCCGGCTACCAAGTCAGACCGCAAGCCTGGGTTGCATGGATGGGGCAAGGCTGTGCTCCTGTGCCCTTGCTCAGGGGCTGGTCTCCACCCTTTCCAGGTTCCCACCCTTCTCCCACAGGCTGGATTACAGGCTGCCGGCAGCTGAGCTTGACCGCTTTTGCACGCCCCCTTCTCCCCAGCCAGGCAAGATTGAGCTCACACCTGAGCCCAGTGGTGGCTGGCTGGCTTCTTCCCCTGCCCGCAGAACCACGCTTTTGTCTCCTGCTGCCGCCCGCCCTCCAGCGAGCCCTCAGCCGCGTGGGTGGGGGCGTTGCAGCTCGGACCCTAAGACTCACTACTGTAGACCCAAAAGCTCCCTCCTTCTATGCGACTCTGCTCTGAATGCCGCAGGGGAGCTTGTTTGGCTGCTCTCCTGCTTCCCTTTGCTGGTATTGCTGTTTCTGGGGGAAATATTCACTTCAGCTTTGGGGAGTGACTCGTCCCCGGGGTTAGGGTGGCTATCTCCCAAAATGTTTCTCCCTGTGCCTCCTAGATTACACTCTCTTCCTGTTATTCTGGTCCTCTCCTCTCTCCCCATCCCCAGGAGCCCTGGGTGAGTGGTTGTGAGAGAGATGTTCTGCACGGTTCCTTTAAGAAGGATCCCGGGTCTGAGAAATCAGACTTTTTCTCACAAACAGTATCCTGACTTGTTTCCAGCTAAATACTGTCCTTATGCCTCTTCTGGGCTCTGGGGCTGCAGGCTGGGACTTTGTTCCTGGGGCTCAGGACCCTTCCCCCTCTGCTAAACTCACTTCCCGCCACGCAAGTTTCTCCCTGCTGCCGTTCGCTCTGGGGAGCTGGGCAGCCCTCTCCGTGTTTCCGCTTTTCCTACCAGTCTCGGTGTGGCTTATTCAGTGTTCCTTGGTTGAAGAGTCCTCTTAGTTTAGTCCAAAGTTGGTTTTTCCAGATGATATTTCTTAAAATTAGTTTGTAATCCACTTTGGTTCTGGGAGGTAGATGTTGGTACGTCCACCTACTCCAGTGCCATCTTGTCTCTCCCTGGCACTTTCTTAATGCTGACTTTGTCTTTCTTGGGATAAGCTCTTCCTTTTTCTTTATGTGACCTAATCCTACTTCTGGACCACTGTCAGCTTGGTCCTTCCTCCTTTAGGAAGCTTTCCCTGATGACTCTATCTTGCATTCATTTCTCCCTTATCAGAACTTCAATAGCTATTATGGGTTCTGTCTAAATTTCCAGGATGAACATTTGATCATGCTCCCTATCTTGTTTTCTCACTGTTACCCCTAATTAATTCTTTAAGGCTGGCATTACCCTGATATGAAAGCCAGACAAAGAAATCATAAAAAAGAAAACTACTGAAAAAACTATATCCCTTATGAATATAGACACAAAAATCCTAAACCAGATAGTGGCAAAAGCAAATTCAGCATTATATAAAAAGGATTATACATCATGAGAAAGGGAAATTTATTCAAGGAATTCAAGGTTGGTTCAACATATGCACATTAATCAAAGTCAATAAAAGACAAAACCACATCTTAATCTCAGTAGATGCAGAGAAAGCATTGAGAAAATTAAAGTCTTTCAGCAGTTCTACTTGTAGGTATATACTCAAGATGATTGAAAATATACATCCACAAAAACTTGTACACAGATGTTGATAGTGACTTTACTTATAATAGCCAAAAAGTGGAAACAATCCAACCTTCCATCAACCAATGACTGGATAAATAAAATTTGATATATCCATACAATGGGATATTACTGAGTCATAAAAAGGAATAAAATATTGATTTGTCCTTCAATATGGCTGAACCTTTATACATTATACACTAAGGGAAAGAAGACGGACACAAAGGCCACACACTATATAATTCTATTTCTATAAAATGTACTGGCTGGATAGCTAAGTTGATTAGAGTGTTGTCCTGGAATACAGATGTTGTGGATTTGACTCCCAGTCCAGGCACATACAGGAACAGATTGATGTTTCTGTCTGTCTGTCTCTCTCTCTCTCTCTTTCCCTCTCCCTTCCTCTCTTTCTAAAATCAATAAATATTTTTTAAATGTCCAGAAAAGGCATATCCATAGAAATATAAAGTAGTTTACTGGTTTCCAGTGTCTGAGGGAGAGAGTGATGAAAGTGACTGTTAATGAGTATGGAAATTCTTTTTGGGGTGATGTAATATTCTGGAATTAGACAGTTACATAGTGGTGATGGTTGCACTTCTTTATAAATATACTAATAACCACTGAATTGTACATTCCAAAAGGTAAATTTCATAGTATATGAATTCTAGCTCACATAAAAGGCATGTTTATCTCCTTGGAAAGAATCACAGTAACATGACTTAGGATTAGATACTTAGCTCTTTGGGGCATCATTTCCTCATTTGATCATTAGACACTATACCATCATCTTAGCAAGCTTGTGGCCAAGTCAGTATATTTGCGGTTCTAAGTTCAATGTCCTTCATTAGTGCTCTTGGTTGAATCTGAATCCTTGAACTCACTCCAATCTAGCTTCATCCAGCCATCAGATGTTTCTCTAGTGCTTTGGTTTGGTTTGGGTTTCTTTTTAATATGCCCTTTCCACTCCTGAAAGCCTGGGCAGGAAGAAAAAGTAACATCCATTGAGGACGTCTAAAATACCATATGTAATTTAGACCTCCAGACCATGCCCTGAGCTAAGTGTGCTTATTTCCATGTTTAAAGAAAGGAAACTGAGGCCCAGCTTTAAAAATTCTCTCCAAATTATGCCATTAAGAAAAGGAGGTACATTGGATTTCAGTGGGCCTCAGTTCAAACTTGCTTCTTAGAAAAGTTTAGAAGATTTTCCATAAGTTTCCTAAGCCTCTTGAACTTCAGTTTCCTCATCTATAAAACAGGGAAAATAGGAGAGTTTTTTTAGTGGAGTGGTTTTGAAAATTGAGATACAGAAGATACACTTGGCACAGATCCTGAAATTCATGTTGGCTATGATTACTTGGATGTGAAGGTAATTGGTGGCTAAATTTGGATTAGTAGCTGATGTTGTGGCATTCTAAAGATTTCTCTCCCCTGTCCCCACCATGTCTGACCGGGTGGTGGCGCAGTGGCTAGAGCGTCGGACTGGGATGTGGAAGACCCAGGTTCAAGACCCCGAGGTCGCCAGCTTGAACGAGGGCTCACCTGGTTTGAGCAAAAGCTCACCAGCTTGGACTCAAGGTCGCTGGCTCGAGCAAAGGGTTACTCAGTCTGCTGAAGGCCCGTGGTCAAGGCACGTATGAGAAGGCAATCAGTGAACAATTAAGGTGTTGCAATGCGCAACAGAAAACTAATGATTGATGCTTCTCATCTCTCAGTTCCTGTCTGTCTGTCCCTGTCTATCCCTCTCTCTGTCTCTATTAAAAAAAAAAAAAAAAAAAAAAAAAAAAAAAAAAAAAGATTTCTCTCCCCCTTCCCCATGTTGCCAGGTATAGTAGGTTCTCTATACCTCTCCAACCTACTTACCCTATCAATTAACATGTTTAGTACGTGGTAAAATGTAAGTCAGCAGGAAGAACATCTAAGAACGAATGATCAAAAGGCATACACAGCCAATTTCCCCTCAAACTAGTCAATCACAGCATTTCCTTCTTTGATGCTCTCACACACACACGTTCTCACACATATACACACACACGCAAAGTTTTCTTCCTATCTCTGAGTAGTTAGCCCTAACAGCTTTATGGGGAAATGGATGCAGCTTGATCCAGAGTTTCACTAGAACATCCCTCAAAAGTCTCACTTCCTTGACCCCCAAGACACAATCAAAAAGCTTGCACAAACCTCTCCACTCCCTCTGTATCTTCTTCTAAACTGGCTTCTGGCCTCTCCCAGCTACATCTGGTCTCAGTGGCATGTGCTTATCAATCTTTCTTACTTCAGGGGTACGAACAGCCTGGTGCCCTGGTGTCTGAGGTGGCTTGTACAAGCTTGTGTGACATATCATCATCAAGTGGGTTGACACAAGATTTCAATATTCTGGCAACTTCTATCAGATTCAGAATTCCTTCCCACATGCACCATTTTCCTTTTCTGTCTCGGTCCTACTTTCCTTTCTAGTCAGTCTGTTAGCATAAACTGGGCATTAGCTCTCACTACAATCCTTAGTAACTATTGCTATTATAGCTTAGTCACTCGGCCATTTGGATTCCCTGGTCTAGGACTTGCACTCCCTGGGAAACAGCATGCAGGGGAGGAGGAGGGCTTTGGTGTTGGACAAACCTAACTTGTTTTTTCCTTTTTATTTAATTTGTTGGGGTCACACTGTTTAACAGACCATTAAAGAAAATTTTGAAGCCAGCTTTTTTTTGAGAGAACTTGAGTAAGGTCCTTTACTTGAACCTGTTTCCTTGTTTGTAAAAGACATCTAGCTGTTAGTACCCACTGAACCAGGATTTTGGTGAGATTTTTTTTAAATTTCAACGAGAGGAGGGGAGGTAGAGAGACAGACTCCTGCATGTGCCCCAACCAGGCTCTACCTGGAAATCCCACTAGGGAGCGATGCTCTGCCTATCTGGGGTATTGCTCTGTTGCTCAACAACTGAGCTCTTCTTAGCACCTTAGGTAGAGGCCATGGAGCCATCCTCAGTGCCTTGGGCAACTTGTTCCAATCGAGCCATGGCTGCAGGAGAGGGAGGGAGAGACAGAGAGAGAGAAAGAGAGAGAGACAGAGAGAGAAGGGGAAGGGGGAGGGGTAGAGAAGCAGATGGGGTTTTCTCCTGTGTGCCCTGACTGGGACTCAAACCAGGGTCATCCACTGAGCCAACACCCCCTACCCCCAGGCCTTGGTGAAAAATTAGTGAAGTGATATAATAGATAACATGGTAATTATTAACATTGTTGTGGCTCCCAGGATGCCAAGAACTACCTTAGAAGCCTATTTTAAAGCATGCTCTGTGTGCAAATTGTTACATGTTGTTAAAAAATTAACTGTGAGTTGTCTAAATCTCAAAAGTATACACACCCTTTGTACTCAAATACTCAACTTCTAGAACTTGAGTCTGAATAAATAATCATGGCTGTGGGATTAAAGATTTAGCTAGAAGAATGACCTTATTGAAAAACTAGACGATTGAACTCTAATTCAGTGTTCAAACTAGCAGCCCTGTAAATGTGGTGAAAGAATGGGAATGACAGGGAAAGATGTTTGCAATGTGTAGAGTTGACTATATATTTGAAGTTGTAAGAAGCTGTTACAAAATAACATCAAAACCATAGTCCTGATTTTATTTGAAGAAGAGCAAGAGAGGGCATCTGCATGTATAGAGAAAAGGCCAAAAGGATAATCATTAAAATGTTCAAAGTGAGTAGTCTTGTTGCAATTTTATTTTTCTATTCTGTATTTTCTCAAATTTTGATAACAAAAATATTTAGGAAAAAGTAAACTATTTTTGGTAAATTTTTATTGAAGCAAAAAAATACATAAAGTTGCACAAATCCTAACACAGCTTGATAAATTTTGTTAAAGTGAATACACCTGTGTAATTCACACTCAGCTCATGAAGCATAACTTACCAACACCCCACAAGCCACCCTTTTGCCCAGATCAAGTCACTACCTCCCCAAAGATAACTGCTATTAGATTTATAACATTCTAAACTATCATGTTTGTTTTTAAGCATTTAACAATTAGAACTACAATATGTTATACTTACTTTTGGCATTATAAGTAGTGCTTTCCTTGATGGACTTAGGTACACATGGAATTGCTGGTCATAGGAAACATGTATGTACAGTTTAGAAGATACTATCAAACAGTTTTTCACAATAGTTGTCTTAATACACCCTTCCGCTAACAAGAGTGTGAGAGTTCTGTTGACTCATCTCCAGTTACTTGTCAAACCTTGGTATTGAGGTTTTAAAGTACCTTTTCTAAATAATTAATGGAGTTTAACACCTTTTCAAATGTTTATTGGCCCTTCAGATACTATCTTTTGCAAAATGTCTGTTCAAGTTCTTTGTGTGTTTCTTTTTGTTGGTTTTTGTTTTTAATCATTTAAAAATTTTTTTCAATTATTATATTAGTTTCAGGTGTACACCCCAGTGATTAGACATTATATAACTTACCAAGTAATCATGCCAATAAACCTTGCACCCGTCTGACACCATATGCAGTTATTAGTATATCATTGACTATATTTCCTATGCTGTACTTGACATCCCCATGACTACAGAACAACCACTTTGTACTTCTTAGTCCCCTCAACATTCTCACCCATGCTTCAACCCCCTCCCATCTGGCAACCATCAAACTGTTCTCTGTATCTATGAGTCTGTTTCCATTCTGCTTTTTTGTTTATTTTGTTCTTTAGATTCATTTGTTGATAGATATGTATCTATTGCCATTTTATTGTTCAAATTTTTACTTTTCTTCCTTTTTCCTATTAAAAAATAAATTTAATGGGGTGACACTGATGAATAACAGTACATAGGTTTCAGATAAACATTACTATAGCATTTGAACTGTTGATTGTGTTGTGTGCCCATCACCCAAAGTCAAATCATTTTTCACCACTGTATATTTGTCCCTCTTTACTCCCTTCCCCTCTACTCCCTCCCCCAGTAACCACTTCACTTTTATCTATGTTCATAAGTCTCAGTTTTATATCTCACCTATGTGTGTAATTATATAGTTCTTAGCTATAATAACACTGATTTGGTGATGATGATCACCTTTAGCTTTTTCTTCTCTGGGAAGCTCTTTATTTGTCCTTTGATTCTAAATATTAGCCAGTCTGGGTAGAGTAATCTTGTTTGTAGGTTCTTGCTTTTCATCACTTTGAATATATTTTGCCAATTCCTTTTGACCTGCAACGTTTCTGTTGAGGAATCAGCTGACAGTCTTATTGGAGCTTCCTTGTAGGCAGCTAACTACTTTTCTCTTGCTGCTTTTAAGACTTGCTCTTTGTCTTTAATATTTTGCATTTTAATTATTTGTGTTGGTGTGGGTCTCTTTGGGTTCATCTTGTTTGGATTCTCTATGCATCCAGGTGAGAGAAGTTTTCTGTAATTATTTTTTCAAATAGATTTTTAATTTCTTTCTCTCTTCTCCTTCCAGCACCCCCATTATGCAAATGTTGGTATGCTTGAATTGTCCTAGAGGCTCCTTATACTATTCTCATTTTTAAAAAATTCTTTTTGCTTTTTTTCATTCTTATTGAATGGGTTTTTTTGCTTTCTTATATTCCAAATCATGGATTTGATTCTTGGCTTCATCAACTCTACTGCCAATTCCCTATAATGTATTCTTTATTTTAGTTAATGTAGTCTTCATTTCTGACTTTTTTTTTATGTTTTCTATCTTCATTTTTATGTTTTCTATCTCTTTGTTGACATTCTCACTAACTTCTTCTACTCTTCCCCTAATTTCATTAAGCAAGCTTATAACCACTGTGTTTTTTTAAAGGAATTTTAAAAAGATTTTATTTACTGATTTTTACAGACAGAGGAGAGGGGAGTGTGGGGCAGCTGTGTTAGGCTTGCTCTCTGGTTTACCAGCTACAAGCCCTTTGCCTGAGTGGTACGTGACTGTGTGGCTGCACCACGTGTGCATGGCCTGTATAAGGCTATGGGTGCTTGTGCTCAGTGGGATTGTGGATGGCGAATTGCCTGCCTGCCACTGTGAGGGGTATTTTGCTATTTATTTGCCTGAGAGGCGGTTTCCGCGACCTGTGTGCTCATCTGCCCTTGTGAGACTCTATTAAATGGAATGGCCCAACGCTTTCCAGCTCCACAGTTTCTCTACCATCTGCCTGAATCCAATGTGGATCTGCCTGGCCTTGGCCACCAGCATTACAGAGAGCACAAAGTATCAACTCATAGTTGATTCACTTTAGTTGTTCACTGATTGCTTGTCATATGTGTCATGACCAGGCAAGCCCAGGGTTTCAAAGCAGTGACCTCAGTATTCCAGGCCGATGCTTGATCCACTGTACCACCACAGGTCAGGCTATAACCAGTGTTTTGAACTCTGTATCTGATTAAGTTGCTTATCTCCGTTTTGTTTAGTTCTTTTTCCTGGAGTTTTGTTGTTTTTTTCTTTTGGGATATATTTCTTTGCCTCCTCATTTTGGCTGCCTCCCTGTGTTTGTTTCTATGTATTAGGTAGAGATGTTACATCTCCTCGGCTTGGCAGAGTGGCCTTATGTAATAAATGTCTTTTAGGGTCAGTGTCAGTGGCTGTGTCAGTGGTACAGCCTCCCTGGTCACTCAAGCTGGGTACTCAAGGTACATTCCTCATGTGGGCTGTGTACAGCTGTTATAGTAGAGACTTGATTGCTGATGTCATATCTATGGAAGCAATTTATCCCCAGCCTGATCAGCTGCAAGGACTGGCTATGACCACTGACCACTATGGAGGATCAGCTCTGCAGGGGCCCACCCCACAGAGCAGGACTTACTTCAGTGGGGCTCTGATGCCTGCTAAGTCTCCCCCTGGAGTGTGTCACTTGTGGAGCTGGTTGAGTGATGGTGTTTCAACATAGTCTGCAGCTGTTTACTGGGTGCTCTGGCTCTGGGGCCTCCTGGGAGATGCAGGCAAGGTCAGCTGTAGCCTGTGTTCTGCTTGGAGCCACCTGGCATAAGCTACAGATCAATCTGCAGATAGCTGCTACTTATGCTGGGCTTGGAGGAGCCCAGGTGAAGCCAAGCTGCGAACCAAGGCTGGTTGCTACAAGTGCCAGGCGGGACCCCTTAGCAAGAGGTAAGGGGCATGCTGAGGCCAGATGCTGCTTGTTTGAGAGACTTGAGGAAAATCTGAAGTATGAGACAAGAAAGGTCATTTGTATGGAAAAGCCACTGGAAACAGCTAGGATGGGTCTGAAAGTTGGGTGGGACAAGGTCTTAGGGAATTATCGAGGCTGGGAAAACAATGTGAGCCAGATTGATGGAGTCTCAGATATGGTGCCCACCTGTTGGCTCTGTTGCGGGAGGGCTCATCAAAGGAACAAGGGCCTCTGCCAGGACTTCTGTCTGGAAGAAAGCTGTCTCCCAGCTCTCGCCTTGACTGTAGACCATTCAGTTCCTCTCCATATGTCTCTAGTGACTTTCAAGCTGCTGCCCCAGTACTGGAGCTTGGAGGGACCGAGTCTGAGTAAGTTTGTGAGTGGACCCTTTAAGAGGAACTGCCTGGGACTCCAGCTGACCTAGGTCTCCCTCAGTCTCGATCCTAGCTGGATTGTACAGCCAGAGGTTACAGAGATTATGAGGACTTCTCTTCCTGGCACTGGATCCCTGGGTTGGGAGCCCAGATGTAAGGCTGGGACCTCTTGCTCCTGCGGGTGGACCTCTGCAGCTGAGATACCCTTTCTGAGTTTTATCTACCACATGGGGGTATTGGACCAGCCTGTTCCTCATCTCTGCCCCTCCTACCAGTCTTGATGGGTTTTTTTTTTCTTTAATCCCTTAGTTGTAGGGCTTCTATTCAGCCAGATTTCAGGTGGTTCTGAATGATGGGCTGCTCTGTAGTATGGTTGTAATTTTGATGTGGTTGTGGGTGAACGCAAGTACCATATTTACCTATGCTGCCATCTTGACTGGATTCCTTGGTGCATTTTTCTGTTGGGTTACTTGCCTTTTTTCTTATTCACTTGTAAGAATTCATATATTTTATATGTAAGTCATATTTCATTATTGCAAATATCTTTTCCCACATGTGAACTTAATTTTTTTAAACTCTTAATTACATATTTTGATAAAAGAAGGTCTGAATGTCAATGTCATATAGGTGAAGAGGATCTTGGCTATGTCCCCTGGCAATGTGAGCCACTGATCATATCACTTAACACACCACCCAGAGGCAGGAAAGATAGACCCAAACCCAAACCCATAATAAGTACTTATCTCTGCGAGGATGAACTGCTGGCCTTCCCGGGATGCAGATGGGCCAATAGTACTTTTAACTTTTACAGTACTGCTTTTATTATTCTGGCTCCTTAGGAAAGAAATACCAAGATGGGATTAAGTGTGAAAAGATTTTTTTGTTTGTTGTTTTTTTTACAGAGACAGAGAGAGTCAGAGAGAGGGACAGATGGGGACAGACAGACAGGAACGGAGAAAGATGAGAAGCATCAATCATCGGTTTTTTGTTGTGACACCTTAGTTGTTCATTGATTGCTTTCTCATATGTGCCTTAACCGTGGGCCTTCAGCAGACCGAGTAACCCCTTGCTGGAGCCAGTGACCTTGGGTTCAAGCTGGTGGGCTTTGCTCAAGCCAGATGAGCCCACACTCAAGCTGGCGACCTCAGGGTCTCGAACCTGGGTCCTCCGCATCCCAGTCTGATGCTCTATCCACTGCGCCACTACCTGGTCAGGCGTGAAAAGATTTTTATTTAATAAAATAGAGACAAAGCTATAAAATACCATCAGACCACAGATGCCAAAGGCCTCAAATGTTGAAGTGAGGGAGGAAAGTTCAGGTGAAAGATCCTAGGCTGCCATGCAGCCTGTGGAAGATTCTGCTGACTATCAGGGAGTCTTTGAATCAAAGCCAGTTGTCAGAGCTGTCCCGTGTCACCCAGGAATGGATCTGTCTTAGTATCTTTGCCAAGCCCAGTCATTGCAGGGAGCAGCCTGTGGGAAGCAGGGACTCATTGCAAACACAGTGATAAGATTTCAAAGCACAGAAGCTGGGTCCTTGGTCACCACATGCCCCTTAGTTAGAGATCTGCTAGGTTTTCTCATAGCAAGCACACCAGCTAGGAAATATTAGGGGAGAGGAAAGTTGTGGTAAATGAGAAAGCTGGCTAATAAGTTCACTTTCTGGAAGCATTGAATATTAAAAGGAATTTATTGATTGATTGGCTTTAATAGAGAGGAATACAGAGAGACAGAGAGAGAAACATCAATTTGTTTTTCCCTTTATTTATGCATTCATTGGTTGACTCTTGTATGTGCCCTGACCAGGATTGAACTGCAACCTTGGTGTATTAGGATGATGCTCTAACCCAGTGGTCCCCAACCTTTTTTGGGCCACAGACCGGTTTAATGTCAGAAAATATTTTCATGGACCAGCCTTTAGGGTGGGACGGATAAATGTATCATGTGACCGAGACAACCGTCAAGAGTGAGTCTTAGACAGATGTAACAGATGGAATCTGGTCATTTTTTAAAAATAAAACATCATTCAGACTTAAATATAAATAAAACGGAAATAATGTAAGTTATTTATTCTTTCTCTGTGGACCGGTACCAAATGGCCCGCGGACCACTGGTACGCGGCCCGGGGGTTGGGGACCACTGCTCTAACCAACTGAAATACACGGCCAGGGTTGAAAACATTGAGTTACAATATCTTTTTCTTTTAGATATCTGGTGACCCCCAAAATATACAGGTCTAGAATTCAAGAGTGGGTCTAAGCTGCTTAGATAAAACAATAGGGAGTGACCCTTAAAGGGGTTTGTGAGAAAAGGAAAAGGAGTCTCATAAGAGATTTTCAGAGACTTCCTGCTTGCTTATTTATTTATTTATTTGCATAAATAGCCTAGCTGAGGAGGTGGAGAACAGAGAGGGAAGACAGAGAGAAAGGGGCCTTAAGTGGTAGACCCTGGGGCCATTCCTAGACTTAGGGCCCCTCATTACTGAAACAGTTTCCTGACATGGCAGTCCAAGGTGCCTGAAACATTTCAGCAACGTTTGTCTCAGCAGGACAAATTGTTTTTTTCCTACCTTGAAACTGAATGTGGCCAAAAGTAGTTTGTATCAGTATTTCAAAACTAATTTTAGAGGGAAGCCAGTGTGCATTCATTATGCACATGAGTGAGCTTGCACATATGCTTGTACATACACACACACACATACACACGCACACATAGTGCAAAGGATGTGAGCAGTCAGATGTGGTTGATCACAGAATCTACACTCCATAATCTAGGAGAGCATGTGGGTCCATGAGTCAGGATTAAACACCATAGCGACCAAGTTACGGAAGCTTGCCAAGTCAGGCACCAATTTCTGCTTAATAGAGCCCTTAGGTCTCAAAAATTGCTTTGAAATCCACACATTGGCATGCAGTTCTCATAACTGGGGAGGCCAGAAATCCAAGTGTAAGGCCAGAACAGACAGCTTCTCCTATGCCCATTCAAGACGCAGAAAAGGCCCATGGCTCTGCCTCCTTCTTAGCACCTGTAAATATGTATATGAATCTGTTCATAGCTCCGTCCAGCCACCCAGGCTCACCTCCAGGAGTTTCACAGCAGATTGGTTTGGTGTGTGAACAGGGAAAGATGCGGCTCCTGAATTAAAATTCAGTATTTGGTAACAGAGCTATTACTGACCAAGTAGAAAAAGGAATCCTTTCCTCAAGACACTTGTTTTCTGTATACCTCAGAATTGTCATAATGTAGTAAGTTTGTTAAACAGTTTATAGGCATCTTCCAGAAAAATTGCTGTGTGTGGATGTCCCGGGTTCAATTCCTGGTCAGGGCATACAGGAGAAGCAACCATCATAAATAAACACACAGATTAATAATGTCTATTTTATTAGTGGAAGATGTGGTACCATATAACCTAGACAACAGGACCTGGCAGCCATCTCAGCTCAGTACCCAGGCATTGTCCTTCCTCTACCCTTTTTTACACTGTTGAACTTAACACTACATTTAGATGACTGCTATTTATTAGAAAAACAGCTATTCCAATGGGTTCTGTACCAGGAATCTTACAGCTGTAGGTACTCATGATCCTTCTAGAGTGACAGGCACAGCCCTCAGAAAATAGAAGAGGCAAAGACTTTCAGCCTGGGGAGACACTCAAGAAACCTCAAGCAACCTTGGAGAGTAAAGGAACATGAGTTAGGATGTGTTCCAAGCAGCCTACAACACTGTGCCCCACATGTTTGCAGCCTGGCACTGACTCTGTGCCTGGCTCTCCCCCTTGGCCTCTGTTTTTCTGGCTCCTCCCAACTCTCTCCACTCCACTTCTCACTCTCAGGGTCCCTTTGCAGCAGCAAATGTGACTGCTGGAACAGAGAGGTCACTGATTGGGAAACAGTGGCACTTAGCAATAAGAACTAGCTCTGTCCCTTGCTCTGCAGGGCCGGTGGGTGGGGCTGAGCCCAGTCTGGCCAGAGAGTGTCCAGGGACAGATGGCCTCTGACAGATCAGAAGCCCCAGGCACAGTTTTGAAAACTCTGATCCAGATCCAAGCTTCTGGATCAGAGTTTAATTTTTTTTCCCTCCTGTTTAAAAGTAGTACAAAACCATAATGGAAAAATACCAAAAAGGATGAAGAACAAAATAAGTTTTCCTTAATCTCAATACCCATAGAGAAGTTGTTGTGTGTGGGGTTTTTGTTGTTGTTGTTGTTCTGATTACAGCCATAATACAGTCATTATAAAGAAAAATCTCAAAAATAAACAAAAATACTAAAAAAATAATTTATTATTCAGTGTAATTTTGATATGTTTTTTACTTTTTTTATTAAGTGAGAGGCAGAGACAGACTCCTGCATGCACCCTAACCAGGATCCACTCAGCAAGCCCCCTAATGGGGGAAGCTTCACCCTTCTGGGGCCACTGCTCTGTTCCTCGGTAACTGAGCTATTTCTAGCACCTGAGGTGAGGCCATAGAGCCATCTTCAGTGCCCGGGACCAACTTGCTTGAATCATTTGAGCCATGACTGTGGGAGGGGAAATGAGGAGGGGGCAAGAGAAGCAGATGGTTGCTTCTCCTTTGTGCCCTGACCAGAAATCAAAGCTGAGACATCCACACACTGGGCTGATGCTCTACCACTGAGCCAAACAGTCAGGGACTCCTTTCTTTTTTTCTATGTACATTATTTTTAAAACAAATGAGACTATATCATAAATACGGTAAGGTTTTTTAAAATTTATTTTTATACTATGAGCATTTTCCAGTATTTTTAAATGTATTTTATTTCTTTTTTACTTTTACTTTTTTATTTTCAAAATTAATTTCTGAATAGGTTATATGGTAGTATACTGGTTTTTGTACCACAGTTTTTTTCATTTAGTATATTAAGGATCTAGCTCCACAGCTCTATTAGCTAAATAAATTACCTCATTCTTTTTAACAGCTGCATAGTGGACTACATTTTACAGCTGTACCATAATGTATTTACCCAAAAGCTCTCTCTATTGGTAGACATTTGAGTTGTTCCCAGATTTTGCCATTAAAGGAATATTGTAATAGCTCTCTGTGTACATATATTATTAGACAAATGCAAATGTGCCTGCAGAATAAATTCTTAAAAGTAGAATTCCCAGATCAAAAATTTTGCATTTTAAAATTTGATAGCTATGGGAAATCATCTTCTAAGGTTATAAAATTTTTTTTAAACATTCTCTGTTGCCTTTCATTTTTTTGTCTTTATTTTTTTCTATATTTTTATTCTTTTATTTTTATTGAATCCAGAGAGAGGAAGGGGGGTAAGGGGGAGACAGAAGCATGAATCTGTTTCTGTATGTGCCCCGGCCAAGGACCGAACCAGCCACCTCTGCATTGCAAGACAATGCTCCAGCCAAGTGAGCCATCCAGCCAGGACAAGGTTGTAAAATTTATCTTGCCACTTACAGAGTATGTGGGCCTCCCAGAGGCCCACCTGATAAACCTCACCTAGTATCATATCTGCAAGTGTTCTCCCACATTGAATCAGAGCTTTTTGTGTATTTAAGAGAATTAGTCTTTTCTGTGAACTCTGCATTTTCTCTAAATATGTCAATTTTTATGCAGGTATAATATTCCATTATATAAATTCAATGTGACTAATTTAACCATTCCTTTATTATTATACACTAAATTAAATTTCCATATTTTGACATTAACAATACTGGGATAAATAGCACACATTTTTGTCCATATGGCTGATTATTTCCTTAAAGGATATTGTATATTATGAGACAGAATATGTGTAATCAGAACTGTCTAAAACTCTGTCTAATTTTTTTAAGGCTCCTTAGAAAAACTGGCAAGCTTCTTTACACAAAAGTTTCATTAATGCATATTCCTACCTGCGATACCCATTTCACCCTCACCCTCTTTCTTCACCAAAGTGAGTATTATCATATTTTTTAAAATGGACTCTAAGATACTACCAACATTGCTTTTGCAAAGCATCCTTGCAGGGACCCTAGCTGAAGTCAGAGTTGCGTCACGGCTTGATTATGCATTCAGTAAGGGTGCCTCAGGGCCTTGGGCATCATCACAGATTTCCACTGTCACCTGAAATTAATCCAGCTTGGACACAGCATAAGAAAAGGCAGCTGTTAGGGTTGTGAGGACCACAGAGGCTGGGATCCTACTGCTCAAAGCTTTGGCCACAATGGATGCCAGATTTCTGGGGCAGCTCTGATTACAGATATTCTGGTCATAATCCCACAAGCACACACATGCTTGTCAGACCTTGTGTCCCCAAATGGGGTGTAGAAAATGTAGCTGCAAATCTCATTACACATGCATTTCCTTGGCTCACAGTCCCCAAGCCAGGAATAGCAGGGCAGGTGGTAGAAGACAATCAGGACGTTCCTATGAATGGAAGGGTGTCTAGAGCCCGGACCTTGTCTGCTAGTTGAGGGGGAAATGGCTCCTGAATGGAGATCCCAGGTCCCCAAACTGTGATTTCCCCCTTCTTGGAAGCTTGGAATTCTCCAGGGCTCAGGACCTTCTTTGATAAAACCTCACACCAAAAGAGAGTTCATTTTTATATCTAAGCTGCAGGCTTCCCTTCCTTCCCAGCATCAGTGCCTTGCTGCTGAGCATTCAGGACCCTGCCCTCCTACCTGATGTTTCCTCCCAACCCTGCCCTGGACGTTCTCATGGGCTCACAGCTTGCCCTTTGCTAGCTGGCCCTGCTTCCAGCATGTGACAGCCTCTCCAGTTCCCCTGCCTGCCTGCCTGCTCATTTGAAACTGGTAGACCGTAGGCCTTCCCTGGGCCCTTGGGGTATTAATAGCAGTAGGAAAATATCAGCCTACTTTCCACACCTCAAGTTAATTCAAATACTTTGTGCCAAGGCACACCAGAGGTCTCCTTGCAAAGGCCAGCTTTCCTGAGTAAATGGCTATAAGTCACCCCCTTGCAAATCAATACATTTAGAACCATATTGTCCAAACAAAGCCAATTAGGACATCTAACTAAGTAGGGACATCTAACTCTGATTGTACTATTTTGGAAATAGGTACATTTCCTCATAAGGGTAAGAAATTATTTAACAAGTTGCTTTTGGCAAAGGAGGGGCACTTACAAAGAAGACAGAAGGAAAAATTCTCAAAATATTAATCTTTGTCTTTCTGGGAACTTTTTGACTTTTTGCCTAATAGCAGTCTTCGATGTTACTTTAAAAAGTAAAGGTTTTGAGACAACAGGTTCATAGAGTATTAAATATTAATACTTATAAGCGATGGTGCCAAAGTTGGCTCCATGATACCTCCCCAACACACACACACTAAACGTAATTAGCTTTTCCCTAGTCACTCCAAATAGAAACAAACTTTAAATTAAAATAGAATTAACTGTGCAAACTCAGCTTCTAGGTAAGTTCCCAGCCCATATTTGCCAACAAGTTTGCTTCCTCTCTAGAAATCCCCTCCCTGCCACAGGTCCCCACGTGACCCAAAGCTGGAGCACTGGATTGCACTGTTTAGTGATTCTACTTTCAAAGTGAGCCAAATGTGGCACATAGTAGGTTCTCTGTGTTTGTTGGAGTGAAATAAACCTTTGTTCTGTGTCTTGGTTCTATTTGCATCTGCCTCATAAAACCATTGAATCTTCAAAAAAGAAAAAAATAGACCTTCATGTATCTGAAGAAATGATCAAGTTTTATCTAAATGTTCTTCAAGCTAAAATTTCCAATCCCTTCAACAATGTTTCATGTGATACTCATTTGTGATTCATTCATTCTTTACTTCTTTCAACCATGCACTTGTTCATTTGATAATTGCCCACTCCAGGCCAAGCACTATAACAGTCAACTGAGATTCGGCATGTACCATAGATGACAGAGAAATACAATTTATTACAGTGAATTTGGCTTTGATGTTTCATTAAATAATCATTTTAAATGGAAATAGAACAAAAAGGTCAAGTAAAGAAATCTCAGAAAGGCCAATGAAAGGATCCCCTTTGGGTGTCTTAATATTGTATAGGCTGTTCTGAAATTCAGAGCCAGTGCATTCTAAAAGTCTGTAAGTCAGCTGCTGGGCATGTAGATCTTGTTCCTCAGCAGCAGAGGCAATAGGACACATGGAGGTGATACTCTCAACCCCTGGAAAATCCAGTAAAGGGAGAAACACATACCGAAGATAACATATTGTGCATTTCCCACTGAATACTGTTAATAAGGCATTCTGTAGCCACACTTATGATGATTAAACCAACAGGAAAGCAACAAATTCAATAAGAAAAATTATTTTTTCTCATTTTGTTTGTCCTTGAGGATAAGTAGATAGTGTTCATTCATCATTCAAAAACTATTTTGGGGTGTTATTTAGAAAAGGATTTTTAAAAAGTATTGGTGACACTTGCAGAGATTCTGAAAGGGACTTCTGGGCACTGTCAAGGCACTCAGAGAATCATGCTGCTACTTTTAACTATGAGTAATTTTGCTTTGAATGTACAGTCTCACTCTTTCTTGATACAGGTATACTACCAATAATACGTACACACTGATTGGCATAAGCATGGGCATTTTAGGGGCTGTGAGTCAAATGGAACCAAGATTATTATTGAGAAATTTTCTCAATAGATAATTGGGCAAGAGCTAGAAAACAATGAAAGGAACTCAAAGAGCTCACATGTATGTGATGGAATTAAAACAATTATCTATATCCTAGAAAAGAAATTAAAAGAGGACTTTATTAAGTGTCTACTTTTGCCAATAAATAATACAGACATGTTTTCATAATTTTGCATGAAATGAAGGAAGGGAATGGGGAGGAGAGACTAGTTAGAATATTTTCTGTGTTGGCTTCCACTAATTTCTCTCAACCAGATACCTTGTTTGATTTCAGAGAGAGATCTTGGAATGGGAAGGAGGAAGGGAGCTCTCATTTGTGTTGAAGTAATAGGAGATACATCTTATCATTGTCTCTTTGAATTAAGGGTGCTTGAACTATACGTCCAAACACCAAAAGTAGCTATATATATGCCTTGACCAAAACGTAATTGACTTAGAATAATTGCATAAATATTGAAGAGGTGAAAAGTTAAAAATAAATATTTTTTTTATTTAAATTTTTTTTTTTTAATTTTATTTATTTATTTATTTTTTTAGAGAGGAGAGGGAGAGACAGAGAGAGAGAGGAGAGACAGAGAGAGAGAAGGGGGGGAGGAGCTGGAAGCATCAACTCCCATATGTGCCTTGACCAGGCAAGCCCAGGGTTTCGAACCGGCGACCTCAGCATTTCCAGGTCGACGCTTTATCCACTGCGCCACCACAGGTCAGGCCAAAAATAAATATTAACCCCTGTATTATCCCCCCACCTTATATTGCAGGATAATCCAGCACTATTCTCCATGTGTAAAGGCTCTGCAGTGGATCAATAAGTCAAGTCTGTGTTAAGCTCTTTGGGAATACACAGTAGAAACCAATCCTTCAGGGATCTTACAATCAAACAGAGAGGGAAACATTATAATAAGCAACTCATAATAGTTAAAATATTACAGGTATGAAAAGGGACAGTCTAGGTTCCAGGAGAGCCTTGGCTCTACTTCTATCAGCACACAAAGAGAAGACTTTGCTGAAGTGTGATGCTTCGGCGGAATTCCGAACAATGAGTAAAAATTAGGTAAGAAAGGATGACACAGATTCCAGTCACATGAAATGTGCTCTGGCTCTTGCAGCAGAAGAGAGCCTGTGATATCTGGGGATCCAGAGATCCTGTGTGGCCATGGGGGAAAGAGTAAGAGAGCAATTGGCTCAAATTGAGACTAAGGGGAAAAATCATATTATATAGGTAGGGCAGATTAGAATGCAGCAAAAAGAGGATTAATGAACTAGATGTGCAGATATGCAGGTTGGAGCTCAGCGTGGAAACATAACTGGAAATTATAGAAAAGAGTACAGAGGAAGTGTAGCATTCGGTGTGAGGATATAGCACATATGTGATTGGAATCTCAGAAGCAAGCAAGATGAGATAAGAACAGAGACAATATTTTAAGATATACTAGCCCCCAAATTTCCAAAACTAAGAAAATATATCAAGCCAAGGATTCAAAAAGTTCTTAACACTCCAAGTTGGATAAATATAAAAAAAACTGTATCTAAAATCAAACTGATAAATTACAACTTCATTTCTCTGCTATACCTCAATAAAGATAAAATAAATAAATATAAGCAAAATAAATAAAGAAAAGCAAAGTGAAAGAGGAAAATAAAACAGAGGGCAAAAAGGTACATTACCTTCAAAGAAACACAAAAACTCAATTGTCTTTTCAGCAGAAATTATGGAAGACATAAGACAGTGAATGATATCCTTAGAATTTAAAAAAAATTTTAATAAATTTTTATTAATTTTAATGGGGTGACATCAATAAATCAGGGTACATATATTCAAAGAAAACATGTCCATGTTATCTTGTCAATTATGTTGCATACCCATCACCCAAAGTCAGATTGTCCTCCATCACTATCTAGTTTTCTTTGTGCCCCTCCCCATCCCCCTTCCCCTCTCCCTCCATCCCTCCACCTGCCCCCCCCTAACCACCACACTCTTGTCCATGTCTCTTAGTCTCGTTTTTAGTCCCACCAATGTATGGAATCCTGCAGTTCTTGTTTTTTTTCTGATTTACTTATTTCACTCTGTATAATGTTATCAAGGTCCCACCATTTTGTTGTAAATGATCTGATGTCATCATTTCTTACGGCTGACTAGTATACCATGGTGTATATGTGCCACCTCTTCTTTATCCAGTCTTCTTTTTTTTTTTTTTACAGTGATTAAAGCCTTTAAGCAAACTCTTGGCCAATACAGCAAGAATCCATAAAAGAGTAGTGTCCTTAACATGTTCACCAAGTCCAAGTTGGCCCCATCACCATGCCAAATCCCTGAAAAATGCAACCCAACCCCAGTTCAGTCTGTTAGGAGCTGTCACAAGGAGCAGAAGTCCAGGAAAAGTCCGCATGGCCCTGGACTTGTTGTCATCATTCTATACTTTGCACTTACGTCCAAGTCCCAATGACTGCTGCTTCTAGCTGGTAATGATTCAGGTAGACTGGAAAAGCCATCTGCAGCATGTGTGGAGATGGAGCTTCTGTTCTCCTCTGCCTGGAGAGATGAGACCACGTTGCTTTTCCCTGGAGCTCTGCGACTGTGGCTTGGTAAAGAGAACCTTGGGATACACTAAGCTGAGTGGCAAAGGTAAATTCATAATAGAAGTTGGCAAAAGGGGGGAAGAGAGCTCTAAGTTAGGAGTAGGTCCCAGCCTGAAATATGAATGGAGTATTGAGGTAGGAGGAATAAAGGAAACACTATATATTAAACAAAGCAGCAGAAAATAGGACTATCAACACCCACAACAGAGATCTTCGAGGGAAGAATAAAAAACCTGACTATTCAGGCAAGACATAGTTAAGTGGCCCTTGTGCAAATGAGATCAGTTTACCTGCTTATTGGAAGAAATACCCTAGGTTCATCCACAGTGTCGTAGATGGGGCCGACAGCCCTGGGCACCTTCAGCCTTCAGTGGCAAACCCCAGCATCTGGGCAAGGTTAGGTCATAGGTGGCTGGAGCAGGGCTGGAAGAGACTGAACCCTCCCTTAGATGAGTGAGGGGGAAGCCTACCTTCCAGTGTCCCTGTTTCCTCACAGCAGAGGCATGTAAGCCTGGCAGGCTTTAGCTCAATGACCTTCCTTTCCACTATTGAAGCAGGACCCAGATGGCATCCTATGAGACACCTTTGGGGTGTTGGAGCCTTTAAGGGCGTATCCTAAAAGTTGGTAGTTCCCTTGATCTCTATTGGGCTTTTTCTGCCTCTTGGTATCTTAAAAGCCATGCTCAGAAGATCTCGCTGAGGGGTTTGAGGATCCCCATCTGCCTATATAAACCTTTTCATATATCTAATAATGTAATGTGGGGATTAAAACATAAGTACTAATATGTGACAACAATAACAAAGGATGAGGAGATAATTAGAATTAAACTTATAAATTCATTGCATTGTTCAGAAAGTGGAAAAATATTAATTTAAGGTAGACTTTAATAAAGCAGGGGATATATTGTTACTTATTTGGTAATTATTTATTGAATAATAAAAGAATATATGACTCAAAAGCTAATAGAGGAATAAAGGTGAAAATTAAAATATTCTGTTAACCCAAAAGAGGGCAAGAAAAAGCAGTAAAGAAACAAAGAAATAGAATGGACTAATAGAAAATAAAAAGGATGATACACTTATACTTAATTATCATATTTTACTAAGTATATACGTTAACTATAAAAAGATAGAAAAATGTAACTAAAAGATAAATACGAAAAGACTGCATTTTTCAAAGACCAAATATAAGCTGCTCATACAAAAACACTTTTAAATATAAAGTTAGGACATATTGAAAGAAAGAGAAAAAAAATGATATAAGATGCAAATACTAATCCAAAGAAAGCTGATATATATAAAAATATATATCATACATTTATATGTATAGACAGAGATTTAGGGGTAGATATATAGCTACCAGAAAATAGGACTCTAAAGATAAAGTATTACTAAAGGTAAAGAGGAAATTTCCAATATAAAAAGGTAAGCAGGAGGATTAAAAACTCTAAACATGCATATACCTAATAACACAGTTTCAAAATATTTCAAGCAAAAGTTAATAGAACTAAAAGAACTGTACAAATCCACAATTACAGTTGGGAAAATTATCAAGCCTCTTTTAAGAAGTTACAGAACAGCAGACAAAAACTCCATAAGGATATAAAAGATTTGAAAGGTATGATAAATGACCCTGACTTAATAGATATTTGTAGAATAGCACACCAAACCACTGCACAGTGTGCATTATTTTCAAATGCAGATGGAACATGCACCAAAACAGACCACATGGTGAATCATAAAGCACGTTCAATTGAAACAATATGGAATAGTGCTTCTCAAACTCAAGCCAGCATAGATATCAACAGATTTTGAATTTTGAACAAATTCCCAAATACTGATGGTGTTGGGCTTATGAACCACGCTATATAGCAAGAATATAGAACATATTCTCTGAACACAGTCAGTTTAGATTTTATATCAATTTTACAAATAATTATTAGAAAATGCCTAAAGGTCTGAAAATTAAGCACTCAAATAGTCCATAGATCAGAAAAGAAATCACAAATGAATGTAAGAAAATATTTTGAACTGAATTATAGCAATATATAAAATATTGTAACACCTTAAGATATGCCTAGAGAGAATTTTAATTTTAAAACGTATTACAAAAGAAAGGTTGAAAATAAATTATAAAAGCTTCCTATTTTTAAGGCTAGAAAAACAATGGGAAATCAACCTAAATAAAGTAGAAAGAAGTTAGTAATAAAGATAAAAGCAGAAATTAATAAAACGGGAAGCAAATACAGTGTGTCCGTAAAGTCATGGTGCACTTTTGACCGGTCACAGGAAAGCAACAAAAGACAATAGAAATATGAAATCTGCACCAAATAAAAGGAAAACTCTCCCAGTTTCATTCCTATTCAGTGCAGTTCAATGTGGGCTCATGCACAGATTTTTTAGGGCTCCTTAGGTAGCTATCCTGTATAGCCTCTACAGACTCGTCACTGACTGATGGCCTACCAGAACGGGGCTTCTCCACCATACTGCTGGTTTCCTTCAACTGCTTATCCCACCAAGTAATTTTATTCCTATGTGGTGGCACTTCATTATAAACGCAGCAATATTCACATTGCACTTTAGTCACGGATTCGAATTTAACGAGCCACTGAACACACTGAACTTTCCTTCTCTACCGTCCACATCTGGACTGGCATGGCCGTGGGCTGCTCTGCTGTATACACGGTGTTATGTTGTCATCTGCGCATGTGCACAGGCTGCCACATCATCCTACAGAAACTGGGAGGGTTTTCCTTTTATTTGGTGCAGATTTCACATTTCTATTGTCTTTTGTTGCTTTCCTGTGACTGGTCAAAAGTGCACCATGACTTTATGGACATACTGTATAATAGAGAAACATAGTAAAGTGTAAAGTTCTTTAATGTTTTTTTAGAAATCAATAAAAACATAGAAAAATTAATGGAAAAAGGAGAAATAGCACAAACTATAAACTTTTAAGAATTCTACAGCCTAACAGGTGGTGGCACAGTGGATAGGGTGTCGGACTGGGACGCGGAAGACCTAGGTTCGAGACCCTGAGGTCACCAGCTTGAACGCAGGCTCCTTTGGTTTGAGCAAGGCTCACAAGCTTGAGCCAAGGTGGCTGGCTCCGGCAAGGAATCCCTCCGTCTTCTGTGCCCCCCCCCCCCAGTCAAGGCACATATGAGAAAACAATCAATGAACAACTAAGGTGCCACAAGGAAGAATTGATGCTTCTCATCTCTCCCTCTTCCTGGCTGTCTGCCCCTATCTGTCCCTCTGTCTGACTCTGTCATACACAAAAAAATATCTACAACTTTTACCATACAATGATGTTAGGAATGACTTTACAGCAGAAGTCCCCAAAGTACGGCCCCCTGAGGCCATTTATCCAGCCCTGCCGCACTTCCGGAAGGGGTACCTCTTTCATTGGTGGTCAGTGAGAGGAGCATAGTTCCCATTGAAATACTGGTCAGTTTATTGATTTAAATTTACTTGTTCTTTATTTTAAATACTGTATTTGTTCCTGTTTTGTTTTTTTTACTTTAAAATAAGATATGTGCAGTGTGCTTAGGGATTTGTTCATAGTTTTTTTTATAGTCCGACCCTCCCAACGGTCTGAGAGACAGTGAACTGGCCCCCTGTGTAAAATGTTTGGGGACCCCTGCTTTACAGCAATGAATTTAACAACTACAGTAAAATGGATCTTCCTGTACAAACAAAAGTTAACAAAACTAAAATAAAAAATTTGAATAGTTTTATATCTATAAATAAATTACATTTGTAATTTTAAAACATTCTCCAGAGAAAACTTCAGGTTTAAATATTTTCACTCTTGTATTCTTCTAAATACATAATAAAAAACATTACTAATTTTACAAAAACTTCTTGAGATCGTAAAAATGTGAGCACAATTCTGAACTCATTTTATGAGTCAGCATAATCTTAACACCAAAGCCTGAGAAGGACATTACAAAATGAAAAAATAATAGATCATTATCATTTATGAAACTAAACACAATAATGCTATATAAAATAACAGCAAATTGAATTTGGGGATATGTAAAAAGAATGAACATGACCAAATGGACTTGTTTCAGGAATGCAAGTGTATTGGTTGTCTACTGTTGCCTAATAAATGACCTCAAGACTTACTGGTTGAAACAAAAATATTTATTATCGCCTGACCTGTGGTGGCACAGTGGATAAAGCGTCGACCTGGAACGCTGAGGTCGCCAGTTCAAAACCCTGGGCTTGCCTGGTCAAGGCACATATGGGAGTTGATGCTTCCTGCTCCTCCCTCCCCCTTCTCTCTCTCTCTCTCTCTCTCTCTCTCTCTCTCTCATTCTGTCTCCTCTCTAAAAATTAATAAAAAAAAATATTTATTATCTCATAGTTACTATGGCTCAGGAGTTTGAGAGCTGCTCAGATGTGCAGATTTGGATCTCAGAGTCTCTCATGAGGTTGCAGTCAAGTTGTCAGCTGAGGTTTGATGGAAACCAGATAATCTGCTTCAAAGATGCCTTGTTTACATGGTTGATGGCAGGAGGCCTCCGTTTCTTGCCATGTGGGAAAGGACACAAAAAAGGCCATGTATTTCGTGATTCCGTTTATATAGACTTTCTAGAAATAACAAAATGATACAGACAGAAATCATTGTAGAGATAGCCTAGAGGCTAGAAGAAGAAGAAAAATGAAGTACAAAGGGGAACAAGGGAACTTTTTGGGTGACAGTTTGTGATAATGATTGCACAACGATGTACATTTCCTAAAACTCATCAAACTGTACATTTGAAATGGGTGAATTTAAGCTATATAAATTGTGCTTCAACAATTTGTTAAAACATCAATCAATATAATTCACCACATTAACAAAATAAATGAGAAGTATACGAATGTCTCAATAGATGCAGAAAAAGTGTTGGGTAAAATTTAACACCTATAAATGATACAATCTCATAGTAGATTAGGAATAGAAGAGAACCTCCTTAATCTGATAAAGAGGTTATTACAAAAGATAGAGTCACAGAGAGAGAGAGAAAGCTAAAATTTAAAAAGACTAACACCAAACGTCGTGGAGGATATGGAATATTTGGAACTCATATGTTGCTAGTGGTAATGGAAAACAGCACTACTATTATTATAAACTGTTTTTAAGTTTCTTATATAGTTAAACAGAGACTTAATCTGTAACCTAACAGTTCTGGTAGGTATTATCCCACCAGAAACTAAACCTTAAGTTTACAAAAGGACCTGTATGGAAATTAATTTATTAAACCACCAAACTAAAGAGAGCTTAAGTCTACATCAAATAAGAGAATAAATAAAAATTTATGGTACTTATGATATAGTGAAAATATTTTGCTGATCAAATAAACCAAACACAATAGAACATATGCTCTACAATTCCATGTATATGAAACTTCAGAATAGGCAAAACTAAAACCATGACAGAAATCAGAACAATGGCTGCCCATATGCCGTGTGTAGTGACTGAAAAGAGACAAGATAAAATTTGGGAGGGGGTGTAAAAATGTTTTAAGTCTTCTTTAGGGTACTGGATATATGACTATATAAAATTCATTTAATTATATGCTTAAGATCTGTGCATTTTTCTCCATATAAATTTTACTTTAATTTAAAACACTTTAATAACATTTTATTTAGACATTTGCTACATTCCTCAGTCATAATCAAGAGTAAATTACCTTAGCTCTTTTCATCACTGGCCTGAGGTGACCTGAAAATAGTTCACTACTCTCTTGACCTAGAAAACCCCACAAATTGTGCAAATCAGAAGGTTCAAATCTTTGTGTTCACTTTAAGAACACTTGTGAAATTGCCCAGGCCATCAAGTTTATACATATCCAGAAAGCTGCCAAGTATCTGAAGGATGTTACTTTACATAAGCAATGCGTGCCATTCCACAGTTACAATGGTGGAGCGGGGAGGATGCCCAGGTCCAACAGTGGGGCTGGATGTAGGGTTGGAGGCCTGAAAAGAGTGTTGGATTTTTGCTGCACATGCTTAAAGATGCAGAGAGTGATGCTGAAACTAAGGGTTTAGATGTAAATTCTCTGGACATCAATAAGCACATCCATGTGAACAAAGCTCCAAAGATGCCGTGGGGAATTTATGGAGCTCATGAGAGGGTTAACCCTTACATGAGCTCTCCCTGTCAAATGGAGATGATTCCTACTGAGAAAGAGCAGTTCCTAAACCAGAAGAGAGAAAGCACAGAAGAAAACAATATTCCAGAAGAAACTGAAGAAACAAAAACTTATGGCCTGGGATTATAGCTGGAGAGCTCAGTTGGTTAGAGCTATCATTCTGATAATGATTTAGCAACTTGCTAGATACTAAGTCAATGTTAAAACCAAATTTATTCTAAATCTCAATAATAAAGTTCACTGGTTCAGTCCCCAGTCAAGCACATACAGGAAGAAAGCGATGTTCATCTCTCCCTCTCAAATCAATAAGTACAAATTTAAAAAAAGTAAAAGCAGAATGTTGGTTGTTTTTGTTAGTAAATACTATACATCAAGTGTCTTCACAAGCAGGTCTTAATCACATATATAGGCTAAAGAATATTTGAAAAAAATTGATTCTGAATTTTGTACATGGAAAGAAAATCCCATAAAAACCTATAGTTGAAATTTTAGTCACAGGTAAAACAGTGAATGTTTTCCATTATTTCAGAAATAAGACTCCACTTTTATATAATTTTGTACAGGAGATTCTAGCCAAAGGCAAGAAAAAACAATAAAAATAAATAGTAAAGAAGAAAGATCTAAAATTGTTTTGTTTTGTGACAGAGACAGAGAGAGGAACAGACAGGAAGGGAGAAAGATGAGAAGCATCAATTCTTCATTGTGGCACCTTAGTTGTTCATTGATTGCTTTCTCATATGTACCTTGACCAGGGAGCTACAGCAAAGCAAGTGACCTCTTGCTCAAGCCAGTGACCTTCGACTTCAAGCCAGTGATCTTGGGCTCAAGCCAGCAACCTTTGGGCTCAAGCCAGCTACCATGGGGTCACGTCTATGATCCCACACTGAAACCAGCAACCCCACACTCAAGCTGACCTAGTGACCCCTTGCTCAAGCCAGCGACCTTGGGCTCAAACTGATGAGCCTTGCTCAAATCAGATGAGCCCGTGCTCAAGCCAGCAACCTTGGGGTTTCAAACCTGGGTCTTCTGCATCCCAGTCCAACACTCTATCCACTGAGCCACTGCCTGATCAGGCCTAAAATTGTTCTTATTCATAAAAAACCTAGTTGAGTATATAGAAGATTTAGAAAAGAATCTACAGAAAAACTATTGGTATTATTAAGTAAATTTAGCAACTTGCTAGATACTAAGTCAATGTTAAAAACAAATTTATTCTAAATTCCAATAATAAATATTTAGAAAAGAAAATTAAAGAAGTAATACCATTTGCAAACAAAAGCATCAAAGATATAGGAATAAATCTAATAAAAGATTTTTATTAGATCTCTACATTGACAACTATGATTTATTGCTGAGAAAAATTTTAAACATATAAAAAGATTCATTATTTAAAAAATCAATCAAGTAACCTACCTTATTAACAAGTCAATATAGAAAAACCACATGATCATATCAATTGCTGCAAAAACAAAGATTTGAAAAAATTCAAAAAAGGGGGGGGGAGAGAGGGATGGGGTTGGGGGAGGGGAGGGGCACAAAGAAAACCAGTTAGAAGGTTGACGGAAGACAATTGGACTTTGGGTGATGGGAATGCAGCATAATCAAATGTCAAAATAATCTAGAGATGTTTTTGCTGAACATATGTACCCTGATTTATCAATGTCACCCCATTAAAATTAATTAAAAAAATGTTTCCAAAAGAAAAAATTCACTTTCTGTGTAAATAAAACCATGAGCACACTAAGAATTATGGTGGAAAACCAAATGCTTTCCCCCTAAATTCAAGAATAAGACAAGGATATTCACTTACTGTTCTTGTTCAACATAGTACTGGATGGTTTAGCCTGCACAATAAGGCAATAAAAGGAAATAAATTCCAAGACATATTCAAAACAAAAATAAACATTCTAAAATTAGTAAGTGAGCTCAGCAAGGCCACAGGACCCAAGATCAATACACAAAGATAAATGATATTTATACAGACTAGAAATGAACAAATAAAAATAAAAAACACAGCATCAATTACAATTACTCAGGAGGAAAATATAATAAATTGAAGCTCATTAAATATTTCCTATCAAATCAGAGCACCGAGTGAGTGAAAACGCAAGCCACAGGCATGGAAAAGATATTTGTGGTGTACATATCCACCAGACAAATCCTCTACAGAATACATAACATGATCTAGCAAATCACTAAGTAAAAGTTCAGATGACTTTCACAGAAAATGAGATAAAATTTAAACAAGCTCACAAAAGAGGATGACCAAATCTCTAGTGAATGAATGAAAAGTTGTTCAGTACAGGCAGTCCCCAGGTTACGAACGAGATAGGTTCTATAGGTTTTAAAATGTTTAAGTATTTACATGCACAGAAAGGTAAAAATAAATACTATGTTAAGACAAACATCTGTCTAAGTTGCATTTAATAGGTAAATGTACCTGTTCCAGCTTACATACAAATTCAACCCAAGAACATACCTACAACCTGACTGGTGGTGGTATATTATGTTGAGGTCCCAGGTTTGAAACCCTGAGGTCATTGTCTTGAGCATGGGATTATCAAGATGATCCCATAGTAACTGGCTTGAGCCCAAAGGTTGTTGACTTGAAGCCCAAGGTGGCACCTGACCTGGTCGTGGTTGTCTTGAGCCCAAAGTTGCTGGCTTGAGCAAGGTGTCACTGGCTCAGCTGGAGCCCCTCATTTAAGGCATGTATGAGAAGCAATTAACAAGTAAAAGAAAAAAAAAGTGCCATAACTACGAGTTGATGCTTTTTATTTCTCCTTTCCTACCTAGCTCTCCATCTCTCAATAAAATAATAAAACAAAATAGAACAAATCTACAGAACCTATCTCATTTGTGAGCTGGGGATGGCCCGTATCATTAATAACCTGAGAAATGAAAATTAAAACCATAATCAGATACTACTATACCACCTCCCCTCCAAAAAGACAGTGAATAAAAGTGTTAATGCTAATGTGGAGAAACTGAAATGCTTATACATTATTGAGGAAGTTTCAACTTGTATAACCCCTATGAAAAACTGTTTCAAAGTGTCTTAAATCTGGATAAACTTAGATTCTAGAACCTAGCAATTCAATCCTTAATCATATATATATATATATATATATATATATATATCTCCAATAGAAATAATTGATTGTATCCATCAAAAGCATGTTCAAGAAGACTCAAAGCAATAGTATTCATAATATTCCCAAACTTGAAAGCATTATATCAGCAGTGAAACAGTTCAATAAATTCTGGTTTTCCATACAATGGAATTCTACATAGCAATGTAAAAATACTAATTATTGCTTAATACAATAAAATGGATAAATCTTTGAGACATAAGTCTGAGCTAACAAATAGACACAAAAAAGGAAATCTTGTATGATTCCATATAGGTGAAACTCAGGAACAGGTGAAAATAATTGATGATTGACATCAGTATAGTGGTTGCATTTTGAGAGTATTGACAAGGAAGGAGAATAATACACTTCTGGAGTAGTGGAAATATTTTATATTCTTATCCAAGTGGTTTTTAGACAGGATTATGTGTAGGTAAAACCTTCATTTTAGGTGTAAAATTGAGATTTCTGTACTTTATGGTAATTCAATAGAAAAAATCCCTCGTATACAAATCTACATAAATCTATAGTAATTTAAGCAATGTATCATTTGTGTAGGAATACACAAAGAAATCAGTGTCCTATGATAAAGAATTCAGAATTAGATTCACAAATATGGAAATTCATATTATAAAATGGCATTTACATGCCAGCAGGTAAAGAACTATTTAGTTATATGTTTTTGGAACAAGTAGGACAATTAAGTGCTTGCCTTACACACCAAATGAATTATGAATAGATCAAATCTTTTTATTTTCTTTTTTGTACTTCTCTGAAGTTGGAAACGGGGGAGGCAGTCAGACAGACTCCCGCATGCCCCCGACCGGGATCCACCCGGCACACCCACCAGGGGGCGATGCTCTGTCCATCTTGGGGCGTCGCTCTGTCACAATCAGAGCCATTCTAGCGCCTGAGGCAGAGGCCACAGAGCCATCCTCAGCGCCCGGGCAAATGCTGCTCCAATGGAGCCTTGGCTGCGGGAGGGGAAGAGAGAGACAGAGAGGAAGGAGAGGGGGAGGGGTGGAGAAGCAGATGGGCGCTTCTCCTGTGTGCCCTGGCTGGGAATCAAACTGGGACTCCGCACGCCAGGCCGACGCTCTACCACTGAGGCAACCTGCCAGGGCCTTAGATCAAATCTTTAAGCACAAAAACAAAAACTATATACACACACACATATATATATTTATATATATATATCGACGCTCTACCACTGAGCCAACTGGCCAGGGCCTTAGGTCAAATCTTTAAGCACAAAAACAAAAACTATATACACACACACATATATATACTTACATATATATATACTTATAAACTAAATAACTATATATATAGATAGATAGATACAAGGAAGGGTAAAAGTAGGTTTACAGTTTTTTGTATGGAAAATAATATAATAATAAATAATAATACAGAAATAAGCTTTATGCAAACCTACTTTTTTGCCTCAACCTTACATATACAACTATATATAATTATATTTATAATTAGAAACAGTGGAGAACACCTTCCCAAATATGATATAAAACACAAAAGCCATAAAAGACTGATAAGTGTGATTCATTAAAATATTAACTTTTACACCTGACCAGGTGGTGGCATAGTGGATAGAGCATCAACCTGGAACACTTAGAATCCAAATTTGAAATCCCCTAGGTCACCAGCCTGAGCACAGTCTCATCCAGCTTGAACGTGGGCTCACCAGCATGAGTGCAGCATCAAAGACATGACCCCATGGTCGTTGGCTTGAGCCCAAAGGTCACTGGCTTGAGCAAGAGGTCACTGGCTCAGCTGGAGCTCCCTTGTCAAGGTATATATAAAAAAGCAATCAATGAACAACTAAGGTGCTACAATGAAGAATTGATGTTTCTCATCTCTCTCCCTTCCTGTCTGTCTGACCGTGTCTGTCCCTCTCTCTGTCTCTCTTGCTCACTAAAAAAAACTTATCCTTTACAAAAGCCATCATAAACAAAGTGAAAAGACAAAAAAATTGGGGGGAAATGCATTTGTAACTCTTATTACAAAGGTTTAATTTTCCTAATATTTAATAAACTCCTACAAATTAACTAGAATATAAACCTAATAATGCAAGAGACTAATGGGCAAAGTATATGAACAATATTCAGGTAAAGAAATACAGTTGGCTAAAAAACACATGAACATATTTAAACTTCTTATAATAAGAAAGATTCAGTTACGCTGGGGAAATAAAGAAAGATTAAAGGAGATAACCATTTTTTAAATCTATTACATTAGATAAGATAAAAAGTTTAATTTTTAAGGATGAGAAAAACAGGAATTTTCATATTGTTGATGCTCATATAAATTGCTACAACCTCTGTGAAAAGTGACTTGGCAATATCTATCAAAATTAAAAATATACAAGCCCTGGCCGGTTGGCTCAGCGGTAGAGCGTCGGCCTGGCGTGCGGGGGACCCAGGTTCGATTCCCGGCCAGGGCACATAGGAGAAGCGCCCATTTGCTTCTCCACCCCCACCCCCTCCTTCCTCTCTGTCTCTCTCTTCCCCTCCTGCAGCTAAGGCTCCATTGGAGCAAAGATGGCCCGGGCGCTGGGGATGGCTCCGTGGCCTCTGCCCCAGGCGCTAGAGTGGCTCTGGTCGCGGCAGAGCGACGCCCCGGAGGGGCAGAGCATCGCCCCTGGTGGGCATGCCGGGTGGATCCCGATCAGGCGCATGCGGGAGTCTGTCTGACTGTCTCTCCCCGTTTCCAGCTTCAGAAAAAAATACAAAAAATAAAAAAATAAAAAATAAAAATATACATATCTTTTGTCCCAGTAACCCTACTTTTGAGAATATATCTTGCAGATATCCACACATAAATACCAAATCAAGAATGTTGAAGATAATGTATTATCTATTGTTCAAAATACAAAAGATTGAAAAAAATCCAAATGGCCATACAATAAGCTACATCCATAAAATCAAATGTGCAGCATTTAAAATGGACAAAGAAAAAAAAATGGATGAAGGTCCTGGCTGGGTAGCTCAGTTGGTTAGAGTTTATCTCATACGCCAAGGTTGCAGGTTTGATCCACAGTAAAGGCACATACAAGAATCAACCAATAAATGCATAAATAAGTGGAACAACCAATTGATGTTTCTATTTCTCTTTCTCTTTCTCCTGCTTTTCCTCTCTCTGTAAAATCAATTAACAAATACAAAATTTTTAAAAATAAAAATACACAAAAATTAATTCAAAATGAATCAAAGACTTAAATATAAGATCTGAAACAATAAATTACATAGAAGAAAACATAGGTACTAAGCTCATGGACCTTGGCCATAGAGAACAATTTATTAATTTGACCCCAAAGGCAAGGATAGTAAAGGCAAAAATAAATGAATGGGACTACGGTATATCAAACTAAAAAGCTTTTACACAGCAAAAGAAACTGACAACAAAACAAATAGGCAGCCAAGTAAATGGGAGATGATATCCGCAAACAACAGCTCTGATAAGGGGTTTATATCCAAAATTTATAAAGAACTCACAAAGCTCAGCAATAAACAAGCAAACAATCCAATTTAAAAATGGAGAGATGGATCCTGGCTGGTTGACTCAGTGGTAGAGCATCCTCCCGACATGTGGATGTCCCAAGTTCGATTCCCAGTCAGGGCACACAGGAGATGCGACCATCTGTTTCTCTCCTGCTCTCTCTCTTCTTTCCCTCTCTATTTCTACCTCCCACAACCATGGCTCAATTGGCTTGAGCAAATTGGCCTCTGACGCTGAGGATGGCTCCGTGTTCTCTATTTCAGGTGCTAAAAAAAATGGCTCCAGTTGCAACAGAGCAATGACCCCAAATAGGCAGAAAAAAAATGGGGAGAGGACCTGAACAGACACTCCTCCCAAGAGAACATACAAATGGCCAACATATATATGAAAAGATGCTCATCTTCACTAGCTATTCAAGAAATGGAAATCAAAACTACAATGAGATATCACCTCATACCTGTTAGATTGGCTATTATCCACGAGAGGTAATAACAAGTTTTGGAGAGGCTGTGGAGAAAAGGAATCCTCATTCACTGCTGGTGGGAATGCAAATTAGTACAACCAGTATGGAAGAAAATATGGTGGTTCCTAAAACAATTAAGAATAAAATTACTGGCCTGACCTGTGGTGGCACCGTGGATAAAGCATCGACTGGAAATGCTGAGGTCACTGGTTTGAAACCCTGGGCTTGCCTGGTCAAGGCACATGGGAGTTGATGGTTCCAGCTCCTCGCCCCTTCTCTCTCTCTCTCTCTCTCTCTCTCTCCCTCCCTCTCTAAAAATGAATAATAATAAAAAAAAGAATAAAATTACTATATGACCCAGTAATCTCTCTACTGGGTATCGACCCCCCAAACTCAAAAACATCGATACATAAAGACACATAATCCCTATATTCATTGCAGCGTTATTCACAGTGGCCAAGACATGGAAACAACCAAAGTGTCCCTCAATAGAGGATTGAATAAAGAAGATGTGGAACATATATACAATGGAATACTACTCAGCCATAAGAAATGACATAGTGACATTTATGACAACATGGATGGAACTTGTGAACATTATATGAGTGAAATAACTAAATCAGAAAAAGCTAAGAACTGTATGATTTCAGACATAGGTGGAATATAAAACTAAGACTCGTAGACGTAAATAAAAGTGAAGTGGTTACCAGGGGGAGAGGAATGTTGGAGAGGGGTTGGGAAAGAGTGGAAAAAAGGACAAATACAAGGTGATAGAAAATGATTTGATTTGGGGTGATGGGTATACAACATAATCAACAGTTCAAATGCTATAGAAATGTCTACCTGAAACCCATGTACTCTTCTTTTTTTTTTGACAAAGAGAGAGAGAGAATCAGAGAGAGGGACAGATAAGGATAAAGACAGGAAAGGAGAGAGATGAGAAGCATCAATTCTTCATTGCAGCTCCTTAGTCTCCTTAGTTGTTTGTTGATTGCTTTCTCACATGTGCCTTGACCAGCGGGCTACAGCAGAGCGAGTGACCCCTTGCTCAAGTGAGTGACGTTGGGTTTCAAGCCAGCGACCATGGGTTCATGTCTAGGATCCCATGCTCAAGCCACCAACCCCATGCTCAAGCTGGTGAGCCCATGCTCAAGCTGGTGACCTTGGGGTTTCTAACATGGGTCCTCAGTGTCCCAGTCCAACGCTCTATCCACTGTACCACCACCTGGTCAGGCAAAACCCATGCACTCATTGATCAATGTCACTCTGTTAAAGTTACTTTTGTAAATAAAATTTAAAAATTAAAAAAAAATACAGCTTTGATTGCACTTTGTTAAACATAAGTGATCACTCTGGACAATTTTGCCAAATGAGTGTGGTATAAATGTCATTGCCACCAAGGGCTCATGTTTCCCTTTTAAATAAACCTTAAGGCGGAGTCACCCAAATGTATATATTACTTATAACACAACTGTGTTCTTAAAAGTTCTGAAGCGTGTTTTGTCAAGGTGTATTAAAATGTTTGTCACTCAGAGGAAAATATGCTCTGAATGCATTCTTTAAAACACTGGAGAAATCTGGAAACTAATTAAAATGATATGATATTTCAGGGGCCAAACTCAGGTTAGTATATTTGAAGTCAGTAATTAAAAATGAAAATCATTGAAATATAATAAAATAAAATGGATGATGAAGAACTTCCTGTATTGGTGTGAAACAGTCTTCAAGATACATAATTATCTCTTTCTCTTTCTCTTGATTTTTTAAAAATCAAGTTGCAGAAGGTTAACCAATACAAAATTGGATAAATAAGATATAATATGATCCAATCCACATGAAACAGAAATGAAATAGATCCATATATGCAACATGGCTATATCTCAGAAATTTAATTTCAAAACACTAGTTTCAGAAAATGACTCATAGTATGATGTTATATGTAAGAATTTAAGAACATACTCCAAAAATAATACAAATATTATCTATGAACATGTATGAAAAGTACCTGAAACTATACACACCAGATTTATAATGGTGGTGGCTTCTGAAAAGGTGAAAGAGAGAATTGGAAGGAATCATCAAAAAATTTCTGAATTGGTCAATAATCTTTTGCTTTCTTCAATTAGAACACCAATTTTCAACTGATGTGCCATGACACACTAGTGTGCCACAAGAATTTTTAAACATGAAATACCTATTTAGTCAGAGGCACTGATCTTCTTTTCCTTAGACTGTCAAACAAGAAAATTACAACAACCAACCTAGCAATAGCTGTCTGGTGAGAATGCCCTGTCTTGAACTATGAATATACAGGTCATATAATGGAGTTGCATCTTTTTTTTGTGTGTATTTTTCTGAAGCTGGAAACGAGGAGAGACAGTCAGACAGACTCCCGCATGTGCCCAACTGGGATCCACCCGGCACGCCCACCAGGGGCGACGCTCTGCCCACCAGGGGGCGATGCTCTGCCCCTCCGGGGTGTCACTCTGTTGCGACCAGAGCCACTCTAGCGCCTGGGGCAGAGGCCAAGGAGCCATCCCCAGCGCCGGGGCCATCCTTGCTCCAATGGAGCCTTGGCTGCGGGAGGGGAAGAGAGAGACAGAGAGGAAGGAGGGAGGGGGGTGAAGAAGCAAATGGGCGCTTCTCCCATGTGCCCTGGCCGGGAATCAAACCTGGGTCCCCCGCACGCCAGGCCGACGCTCTACCGCTGAGCCAACCGGCCAGGGCGGAGTTGCATCTTAATGGTCATGTTACGTAATAAGGTTGCATCCTATTGGTTCATAAGTGGTACTAGAAATCCTTATATACAAGTAGAGGCACCCAGTTTTTTTAAAAAGTCACTTTGGAGCAGAAAGGGTAGGTAATTACTATATATTTTTTGTAAATCAATCAAAACTATACCATTTTTTGTCAGATGGGCAAAAAAACATATTTTTTTCATGTGCCACAGAATTTCAGTAGTTTGTGTGGTATAAGCTAAAAAATGTTGAAAATGGTTGACTTAGAAGAAAAAGTAAACATATCATCCTTACACCTAGGAAATATTTCTCTCTCCTTGGCCTTGCCTTCAAACTTTCTCACGTAATCACAAACACAAAAATATAAATATATTTTCAAAACATGAACACAAGTCTTTCACTTGGGATTTGTGCTCAATGCTATAAGATGCAACATATGTAAAGAATGCCAACAATTCCTTACATTATTATGTGAAAATATTTTATGAGACTATGAGCATCATCATGTAAGTGATAACATGACAATCTTAACATTTTAAATTTATTTTGTGATAATGATCATTTCTCATAAAATAACCTTATTCAGCAAATATGATATGTCAAATTCACGTTTTGTTTCAGAAATTTTATGAATTTCACTGATAATTCCAGTTGATAGTGCCCTAGATGAAAGAAGTTGCCTGAACTGAAATTAACAAAATATTATTTAAGAACCCAAATATGACTGAAGTTGTCTCAGAAGTTAGCATTCTGATCAACAAAAGATACAGTGTGTGGCAAAATTTTATTTTAACAGTATTATAAGTAAATTTGCTGAAATGAATTTAAAAAAAATAAATTTTGTGAAAAAGATAATTATTCATAAATTATATATATTCTAGTTTATTAATCATCTAAATAAAACAAGCCCATCAACAAACAACCACGCATGCACAGTAGTAAGTAAAATTAAATCATCTTTGTTATTTACTTTTTAGTCTTAAAAACGTATATCTTTGTAAACTTTTGTCATGAAAATATATTTGTCAGTGTAGGAGGGTAAAATATATTAAAACAGCTTATTGGCTTGATTTAGATCTTGAATATTTAGACGTAAAATATTTGGGCCTTTATTTGTCATCCTAGTCTATGAAAATGTAAGGAACTGTCTGCAAATAAATATGACAAAATGTTAGCAATTTTTAGTTCTGAGTGGTAGAAACAGAACTATTTGTTACATTAGCCTATTTGTTGTGTTTTATGAACACTTTAAAAAATATTTTTTAAAATACTGAGTGGTTAATTTTATGATATGGTACAATGAATAACACAACGTTTTTCTCAGTTTTCCAAAATTTAATTGACATTTTGTTTTTTAATTAAAAAATTAAAAAAAGCATTCTAAATATTTTTTAAAAAACTAGAATGAAGATAATTTTAAGAACCTGATTCTTGTATGGGTCTGTGTAACCTTTTTAATATTTAAAGAAAACACTTCTCCAGCAGGCCTAGTCAGTCATTCACTGATATGTGCCAACAGCAACTAAAATAGGGGGTTGGAATGAGGGATTTATAGGGAGAAAGAATGGATCTGGACAGCCCTGGTAGGGTAGTTTAGTTGGTTAGAGCATTATCCCAATAAGCAAAGGTTGTGGGTTCAGTCCCTGGCTGTGGCACATAGAAGATTCAACCATCAATGCATAAATAAGTGGAACGACAAATCAGTGTTTCTTTCTCTCCCTTCCTCTCTTTCCTAAAATCAATAAATAAAAATTTTAAAAAAGAATGGATCTGGACAAATCGATGGACTTACTGAAAAACAAATTGCTTTACAAGCTAAGTTGGAAGTTGTGAATTGGCTATCAGAAGACCAGTTATGAAGGAAGCATATTATGGTCCAGCATCTTAATTCTACTCACTAGTCTTTCTCAAATTGAACAATATATTTTTAAAATGTTATACAATGTTTGCTGAGTTACTTACATATTTATAAATAGGTTCACCATTCCTTCATGCTCCTCAGATTTCCATATGGGTTCATTTTTCTTTTGGCTGAGGGATATCCCTTAAAATTTCCTTCAGTGAATGTGTGTGTGTGGCATAATTTCTCATACTTATATGTCTGAAATTTTAATAATTTCTAACCCATTCTTATATAAATATACATAAATATATAATATTGTTTATACATGGTTTAGAATTGTAGTCTATTTTCTCTCAGTACAATGGAGATGATATTCTGTTGTCTTCTAGCTTCCTTCAGATCTGCTGTGGAGAAGTCAGAGAGCAATCAGTGCTGCTCCTTTACAGGTGATGTGTCTTTGGTCTCGGAATGCTTTTATTACCTTACCTCTCTTCCTTTGGTGTTCTTCAGTAATGTGATGATATATCTATATAAGGCTTTTGTTTTTATTTATCCTGCTTGGAATTTATTGGAATTTCTGTATTTATCTTCTTTTCCAAGTGAGAGGAGGGGAGATAGAGAGACTCCCAAATGTGCTCCAACTGGGATCCACCTGGCAACCCATGTCTGGGGCTGATGCTCTGCCCATCTGGGAACATGCTTACAACTGAGCTATTTTTAGCACCTGAGGTGGAGGCTCCAGGGAGTCATCCTCAGTGTCTCAGGCCAACTCACTCGAACCAATTGTGCTATGGCTGTAGGAGGCAGAAGAGAGAGAGAAGGGGGAGGGGTGGGGAAGAGATGGGCTCCTCTCCTGTGTGCCCTGACTGGGAATCAAACCCAGGACATCCGGCCCTGGCCGGTTGGCTCAGCGGTAGAGCATCGGCCTGGCGTGCTGGGGACCCGGGTTCGATTCCCGGCCAGGGCACATAGGAGAAGCGCCCATTTGCTTCTCCACCCCCCCTCCTTCCTCTCTGTCTCTCTCTTCCCCTCCTGCAGCCAAGGCTCCATTGGAGCTAAGATGGCCCGGGCGCTGGGGATGGCTCCTTGGCCTCTGCCCCAGGAGCTAGAGTGGCTCTGGTTGCGGCAGAGTGACCCCCCGGAGGGGCAGAGCATCGCCCCCTGGTGGGCAGAGCGTAGCCCCTGGTGGGCGTGCCGGGTGGATCCCGGTCGGGCGCATGCGGGAGTCTGTCTGTCTGTCTCTCCCCGTTTCCAGCTTCAGAAAAAAAAAATACAAAAAAAAACAAAAAAACCCAGGACATCTATACACTGGGCCAATGCTCTACCACTGAACCAACCAGCCAGGGCCGGAATTCCTGTATTTAAAGATGTGTGTTTTCAACACTTCTGGAAAATAATCAGTTATTATGAAGTTGAATATTGCATTTTTCTATTCTATTACTTATTTGTAACAGTTTTATTGATATGTAATGTATATACCACAAAGCTCATCTGTATAAAGTGTTTAGTTCCACAATTTTTAGTATATTTAGAGTTGTGCAACTTGACCGTAATCTAATTTTAGAACACTTTACCCTCCCCCTAAAATATCCTGTCTGTTAGCAGTCATTCCCCATCTCTACCCCACCTGCTCCTGCCTAGAAAATCACTAATTTTCTTCCTTTTCCTATAGATCGGCCTATTCCGTGCATTTCATATAAATAGAATCCTACATGTGATTATTATTAGTGGCTTATTTCACTTGTAATATTTTTGAGATTCATTCATGTTGTAGGATATAGCCACACTTTATTTCTCCTTATTGCCAAATACTATGCTATTGTATAGATAATGCCACATTTTATTTATCCATTCATCATGTGGGTTGTTTCCACATTTTAGCTATTGTAAATAATGCTGTTGTAAACATTTCAGTAGAAGTTTTTGTGTGGATGTATATTTTCATTTCTATTGTATAAATACCTAGCAGTGAAATTTTTAGGTCATATGCTAACTTTGTATTTAAGATTTTGAGGAATTGTCAAACTGTTTTCCAAAGTCACTATATCATTTTACATTCCCACCAGCAATGTGTGATTTAGAATTTTCCCATCCCCATTATCTCTTTTAAGAACTAGGACTAGATATATGCTAGACCTCCTCACTACAGGGACGGCCAAAGGAGGTTTACTGTGCTGTTTTGACAATTTTTTTTCTTTTTTTAAGTGAATGAGAGAGACAGACAGGGAGAGAAATGAGAAGCTCCAACTCATAATTGCAGCACTTTATTTGTCCATTGATTGCTTCTTATACATGTCTTAACTGTGGGGCTTCAGATGACCCAGTGACCCTTGCTCAAGCCAACATCCATAGGCTTCAAGCCAGAGACCTTAGGGCTCAAGCCAGTGACCATGGAATCATGTTGATGATCCCACTCTCAAGCCGGCGACCCCATGCTCAAGCTGGTGAGCCTGCACTCAAGGCAGATGAGCCCTCATTCAAGCTGGTAACCTCTGGGTTTCAAACCTGGATCCTCTGCATCCCAGGTTGACTCTCTGTCCACTGTGCCACCATCAGTCAGGTTATTGTAACATTCTTTTGAGTTGATAAAACTATTGTAATAATCATAACCTGCGTGTCTTTTTTCGTACAAACAGCTCTAAAGCTTTTACCCATCTTTGTATATCCACCATATCTTACAACCACTCATATTTTCAGTCTCTTTATATTCCATATAAATTCATTCAATCTATCATCCAGTTCACTAATTCTATCTTCAGTGGTGGAACCCATTTTTCAAGTGGGTTTTTTTTACTTTCAATTGCTAAAATTTTAATTTTGAGAATTTTAATGTAAACTTTTCTCAATTCTGCCAAGTTATTTTATGTTTATATTTTATATTTAAACGTATTAGTTAGCTCAGGTCGCCATAGCAAAACACCACAGGCTGGGAGGCTTAAACCAAAGAAATGTTATTTTCTCACAGCCTGGAGGCTGGAAGTCCAAAACCAAGATTACCAGAATGATCAGTTTCTTGGTGAGAGTTCTTGTCCTGGCTTCCAGATGGCACCTTCTCAAAGAGTCCTCAGATGGTGGAGAAAAAGCAAGCTCTCTGGTGTCTTTTCTTATAGACACTAATCCTATCAGAGCCCCCACCCTTACGACCTCATTTAATGCTAGTTTCTTTCTTACTCCAAATACCATCACATTGGTGTTTAGGGTTTGAAACAATAAATTCTAGGAAGACACAATTCAGTTCATAACACTTACTAAACTTAGTTACTTCAAAGTCTGTGTCTTTTTTTTTTTTTTTTGATGAGCCCACACTCAAGCTGGTGACCCCAGTGTTTTCTTTTCTTTCTTTTTTATTTATTTATTTATTTATTTATTTATTTATTTATTTATTTATTTATTTTTTACAGAGACAGAGAGTGAGTCAAAGAGAGGGATAGACAGGGGCAGACAGACAGGAATGGAGAGAGATGAGAAGCATCAATCATTAGTTTTTCATTGCGCGTTGCAACACCTTAGTTGTTCATTGATTGCTTTCTCATATGTGCCTTGACCACGGGCCTTCAGCAGACCTAGTAACCCCTTGCTGGAGCCAGTGACCTTGGGTTCAAGCTGGTGGGCTTTTTCCTCAAACCAGATGAGCCTGCACTCAAGCTGGCGACCTCGGGGTCTCAAACCCGGGTCCTCTGCATCCCAGTCCAATGCTCTATCCACTGCGCCACCGCCTGGTCAGGCCAAAGTCTGTGTCTTATAGTCTAGTATCTGAATGCATAAAGGTTCTATTTCTGCCTTGTTTTCTTCTGCTGGTTATCACGGATGATGCCTTGCCTCTTGGTATGTTTTGTGATTTTGTTTTACAGTGAGTTTCTTATTTTTGTTGGATCTTCAACTGTAGGAATTCCTGGAGGGCTGGATTGAGTTTGACTTTTTCCAGAGAAGACTGACATTTGTACCTCTCAGCCAACTAGAGGCCAACAAGAGTAAAACACTTTAAATAAAATCATCAGCTTACATTTTTCTTTTCAGAAAACTCTGTAAACCCATGTGCTGTGCAGTTTGTGGTTACAGATTTTCAGATGATTCTTTTTCACAACGTCCAGCAGCAAGGACAAGATATGCATATAAGTTTTTCTTGCTGTCTCCTTTTTCTAGTAAAATATTTTCTCATTTACCTTACACTGAGGTTTGGGTCCCAGCTTTGTGAAAGGGTCTCACATTTGATTCCCCATTGTTTGTAGTCCCCAGCTGTGGCATCTATTCCCCATGCTCACATAGCTATTAAAATAAGTTCTCCAGTCTGACCAGGTGGTGGAACAGTGGATAGAGCATCGACCTGAGAAGCTGAGGACCCAGGTTCGAAACCCCAAGGTCGCCAGCTTGAGCATGGAGCATGAGGTCTCCAGCTTGAGTGTGGGATCATAGACATGACTCCAAGGTCACTGGCTTGAGCCAAAGGTTGCTTGCTTGAAGCCCAAGGTCATTGGCTTGAGCCCAAGGTCACTGGCTTGAGCATGGGGTCACTCCCTGGGATCAGCTGGAGCCCCCCTGGTTAAGGCGCATGTAAGAAAGCAATCAATGAACAACTAGAGTGCCATGAGTTGATGCTTCTCATCTCTCTCTGCCTTCCTCCATTTCTCTCTCTCTCATGCTAAAAAAAAAAAAAAGAGAGAAAAAAGAAAAAAGATAAGTTCTCCAGTGTTGGTAGAAATCTTAGGAAAAAAGGACAAACCTAGAGGTTGCTCGTCTCCCAAGGTTCATGTTTGCACTTTGTTTAGGGCTTTGTGGGTCCTTTGTCTTTTCTAGTTCTTAGAAACATTTAAAATACATTTCTTTTTACATTAACTGACATTTTTATTCTTTAATTAGAAAAGTATAGTAAATTATTACACTAGTGGCCCCCATTGAATTATGCCTCCCTGTGTCGGTGGTGCTCCTTTGCAATGTTGACTTTGCTACTTTAGTTCCCGACACCAAAAAGTGAGGTACGGTTCCCCAGCACAGGGATCAGGGATGTGCTGGGACTTGCTTTGACAATAGAATGTGGTGGAAGTGACTTAAGAGGCCTTTTGGCTTTTGCTTTCCTGGAACACTTGCAGCATCACATGAAGAGGTCCTAGATAAAAGATCACCCGAGGAGTGAGGCCAAGCCGTTGAAGTCATCTCAGCTGAGACCTCAGACATGTTAGTGAGGACATCCGACAGGGCTAGTCTCCACCTAAACCACTAACTGAGAGCAGCCACATGAGTGAGACAAGCAGAATCTCTCAGCCAATCCACAGAATTGTGAGAGATAATGTTTTTGTTTTAAGGCATTACATTTTTTTTTTACCTTTTTTTTTTTTGTTGTTATTTTTCTGAAGCTGGAAACAAGGAGAGACAGAGAGACTCCCGCATGCGCCCGACCGGGATACACCCGGCACGCCCACCAGGGGGCGATGCTCTGCCCCTCCGGGGCATTGCTCTGTTGCGACCAGAGCCACTCTAGCGCCTGGGGCAGAGACCAAGGAGCCATCCCCAGTGCCAGGGCCATCTTTGCTCCAATGGAGCCTCGCTGCGGGAGGGGAAGAGAGAGACAGAGAGGAAGAAGAGGGGGAGGGGTGGAGAAGCAGATGGGCGCTTCTCCTGTATGCCCTGGCCGGGAATCGAACCTGGGACTTCTGCACGCCAGGCTGACACTCTACCACTGAGCCAACCGGCCAGGGCCTTAAGGCATTACATTTTGAAGTGCTCTGTTACACACACCAATAGGAAACTGATATAAAGGGTCATTTGGGATATCTAATCTCCAATACTGTGGAAAAGGATGTTTCTAGTGTGGAAGGTAGGGACCTAAAAGGAATGAAAAGGGCATCCATGTTGGGAAAAGGGGGGCAGGAAGTAGTGAAAAAATTGGTTGCACTTAGGGGATTGATCATTAATACCTGTACAATTTGGTGAAACATATCAACACAATAAATTAAAAAAAGTGAGTTAGTTTTCTCATTATTGGAAAAGGGAATTACAAACATAAAAAAGAAAACAAATCCAAGAGTTGTAAATATATATATATATATATATATATATATATATATGGAGAAAGATAGATGTAAGTTTATGTGTGAATACATAAAAATATTACCTAACTCTGTCCTTAAGATATATTAAGAGATGTAGCCTGACCTGTGGTGGCGCAGTGGATAAAACGTCGACCTGGAAATGCTGAGGTCGCCGGTTCGAAACCCTGGGCTTGCCTGGTCAAGGCACATATGGGAGTTGATGCTTCCAGCTCCTCCCCCCTTCTCTCTCTCTGTCTCTCCTCTCTCTCTCTCTCTCTCTCTCTGTCTGTCTCTCCCTCTCCTCTCTAAAATAAATGAATAAATAAAAAAGAAAAAGATAAGAGAAGTAGCACCCCAAGTGCAACGAGCATACCTAGCACCCAGATCTTGACTTCTAAAAACCATTCTCCACTAAATGAAATTATGTCTCTTTTTTAAAATTTATTTTATTTATTCATTTTAGAGAGGAGAGACAGAGAGAGAGAAGGGGGGTGGAGCTGGAAGCATCAACTCCCATATGTGCCTTGACCAGGCAAGCCCAGGGTTTCGAACCAGCGACCTCAGCATTTCCAGGTCGACGTTTTATCCACTGCGCCACCACAGGTCAGGCTATGTCTCTTTGGTGAAATGTCTAATTCAAGCACTGGGCAAAGAAAGTATCAGATGTGTTAGGAACATTTTTTTTGGTGTTAGAGAGTTGCAAAGTACTCAAAAAATGATGAAGACATGTCAAAAGGACATAGAAACTACACAGTTGAAGGGGCTCTCACTAGCCAAATATGGTGTGATTTGACCATCAAAAAATGATAATGAATTATAACCCATTTAATAAAATAGAAGTTCAAGCATCTATACAACTATTTTTAAAAATAAATGACTAGCCCTGGCTGGGCTACTAAGTGGATGGAGCATCATCCCCACACACATCCAAGTCGCAGTTTGATCCTGTCAGGACACAATGGAAGCAACCAATGAATGCACAACTAAATGGAAGAACTAAGTGGAACAATGAGTTGATGTTTCTTTCTCTCTTTCTCTCTCTCCATTCCTCTCTCTCTCTCTTAAATTAATGAAAAAATTTAAAAAAATTAATGACTAATGTACAAGTTTAGTGAGACATTGTATAGCTACATGGTATCAAGTTTACCCCTCTCAAATTATATTACACACACACACACATATGACTTTACAGTGGAGAAGCATGGCAGACACCACCTTTTCTGTGTGTGTGATAAAGACAGAGACAAACAGAGAGACAGGAGGGGAAATGAAAAGCACCAACTCATAGTTGCGGCACTTTAGTTGTGCATTGATTACTTCTCATACATGTCTTGACCAGGGTGCTCCAGTCAAGCCAGTGACCCCTTGCTTAAGCCAGCAACCTTGGGCTCAAGCCACTGACCTTGGGTTCAAGCCAGCGACCATGGGATCATGCCACAATGATCCCACATTCAATACGAGACCCTGCACTCAAGTTGGTGAGCCTGTGCTGAAGCAGGATGAGCCCGTGCTCAAGCTGTCAACCTCGGGAGTTTTGAACTTGGGACCTCAGAATCCCAAGTCAACGTTCTGTCTACTGTACCACCACTGGTCCGGCAGCAGACACCATCTTAATCAAGTGATCTTTTTATCACCAATAATGTGACAAATTGAAATCACACATGACATCACAGGATGCAATCAGAAGAACACAGCATCAGCACTGTGGTGTGCCTGACAAAGATGGGTAACTTGTATCTAACCATGAGAAAACAGACAAACTTGTATTAGTTAGCTACGGCTGTGTAAAAAATTACTCCCAAACTTTAAAGATTAAAACAGTATTTATTAGGGTAAATGGAGTCAAATACATGGCAATAGAAAGAGATTTGACTTTGGGCGGTAATACAGATGATGTGTTATAGAATTATACACTCGAAATACATCATTTTATTAACAAATATAGCTCCAATAAATTTAATTTAAAAATTAAAAAATAAAAACAGTATTTATTATCTTCTATAGTTTCTATGGATCAGGAATTTGGGAGCAGCTTGGATGGGCGGCTCTGGTTTATGCTCTCCCCTGAGGTTGTGGGCAAACCCACTTCCAGGGTGGCTTACCTTCATGGCTGGCAAGCTGATGTGGCTGCTAGTGAAATGCTTTAGCTCAGCTGCATGTGGGCTTCTCATGATGCAATGGTTGGCTTTCCTCAGAGCAACAGACCAACGCGGAGCTGCATGTCTTTTATGACCTAGCCTCTAGACACACACCATCACTTCCTCATTATTCTACTGGCCACATGTGTCACCTCTGATTCAGAGTGGGAGGGGACTACACAAGGGTGTGAAAGCCAGGAGATGAGAATCACTGTGGGCTATCTTGGAATTTGGCCACCGCAAACCCCAACTAAGGGACAAAACTGCTGACTGGCAATTTTCAAAACCATTAAAATCACAAAAGTTAAGCAAATGCTGAGGAACTGACTCATATTAAAGGTGACTAAAGAGACACAACGATTAAACACAACACATAATTTGGGGCAGGATCCTTTGCTATAAAGGCTGCTATTAGATAAGTAGGCAAACCTGAATGAGGTTTGAGGCTCAAAGGTCAGTGTTAATTTCCTAATTTAGATGGTTGTACAGGCACACCTCATTTTATTGTGCTTTGCTTTATTGCACTTCACAGATGTTGAGTTTTCATGTTGAAGGTGAGACCCTCTACTAGTAGAAAAATTACAACTCGCTTTATTGAGATACTCACTTTATTGTGTTCTGGAACTGGACCTCCAACATCTCTGTGTGCTCGTGCACTGCAATTTTTTTGTTTGGAGGAAAGACACAAGAAAGAATTTGGGAGTGATGGGATATCAGGTTGCAACATCCTCTCATCTTTTCTGAATATTTGAGATTGTCAAAAGAAAAATACACAGTTTTAAACCCAAAGAAATAATTTAAACTACTTAAAACACAGATGCTTAGGGGAATTTACATTATAATTCCTTAGCCCGGGGTTGTTTTTTTTTTTGTGTGTGTGTTTTTTTAAACAGGCCTTCTTTATAAAAGTCACTGCACTTTAAACATGAGAAACAAAGCAAGAGCCAAAAAATAGAAATAAAAAAATAAAATAAATGGCAGGTAGCTTTCTGGTCCTTTTTCTGTACATACATGTATGTATGTGTGTGTGTATATATATATATATATATATATATATTCACATATACTTTTTAAAAATAAGTTATAAACATGGTATCAAACTTTATATTTTTATCATAAACCTGTCCTTGGGTCAGTGACGTTCTTCTACAATATAAAGAGAGATTACTTACCCACTTTCATACATCAAGTCAGCAATGAGGCTGAGATCCAGGACACGTGCCTGCCTCCAAAGCCTGGACCTTTTCTCCTCGTACCAACCCTACTCCCTGCCCCAACCGAAAAAAATACCAGCAAGATTTTTTTTCTCACCAAAATGTACCAAAAATGGCCATGAAGCTTGCCAGCTATGCAGCACTTCATAGTTCCCAGCACCCATCTGTACCCACAGTCCCAGGATCTTTTTTTTTTTTTTTTAATTTTTATTTATTTATTTATTTTTTACAGAGACAGAGAGTGAGTCAGAGAGAGGGATAGACAGGAATGGAGATGAGAAGAGAAGCATCAATCATTAGTTCTTCATTGTGCATTGCAACACCTTAGTTGTTCATTGATTGCTTTCTCATATATGCCTTGACCACGGGTTTCAGCAGACCGAGTAACCCCTTGCTGGAGCCAGCAACCTTGGGTTCAAGTTGGTGAGCTTTTGCTCAAACCAGATGAGCCCGCACTCAAGCTGGTGACCTTGGGGTTTGGAACCTGGGTCCTCTGCATCCCAGTCGGACGCTCTATCCATTGCGCCACTACCTGGTCAGACAGTCCCAGGATCTTCCAAAGAGGTATATTATGCTTTAATGTGTCACTTTCATCATCAGGTCATTTATATAGCAAAGAGCTGTGACAGTCTCCACTTCATATTTTTTTCAGAGGACTTATTTAATATATTGCTCTATGGTTTACCCCTGCCCCCCCTTTTTTTTTACAGAGAGAGACAGGAACAGGAACGGAGAGAGATGAGAAGCATCAATCATCAGTTTTCCATTGCGACACCTTAGTTGTTCATTGATTGCTTTCTCATATGTGCCTTGACCATGAGCCTTCAGCAGACCAAGTAACCTTTTGCTTGAGCCAGCGACCTTGGGTCCAAGCTAGTGAGCTTTGCTCAAACCAGATGAGCCCATACTCAAGCTGGTGACCTCGGGGTCTCGAACCTGGGTCCTCCACATCCCAGTCCAACGCTCTATCCACTGTGCCACTGCCTGGTCAGGCCCTGCCCTCTTTTTTTAATGATGATAGGATATGTCAGTGTAAGAGTCAACCAACATTTGAAAAAGCACTGTGCACAGACTCTGCTTATAGAAACTCTATGGAATGCAAAGATGTGTGTGCCAATTCCTTGCCAGGAAGCACCCTGAAATTCAACTAGGGAGAGAAGATAAATAGCCATACAATATATTAGTAGCATCATTAATAGTAACATCAGGTGGTCTGTGCTCGGTGGTGGGAGTCAAAGAAGTAGGAAGGGCTTTTCTAATTAGAAAGACTTTGTCCAGAAGAAGTGACTTGAGCTCAGCCCCCAAAGATGGAGGGGATGTGCTGGAACAAGAGAAGTAGTATTAATAAAGATGCAGGCACAGGAACATTTTAGACTGGTGTAGTGGGTGGTGAAGAGATGTGAGTGATTAGATGAAAAACGGGTAAGAAGTTAGGCCAGAGACCGATTGTGGAGAGACCTGAAATGCCATATTCAGAGTAAATTTTATCAAATGGGAAGCAACTGGGTTGGATGAGAGCCAGGCCCTAAGTGGGAAATGAGGGTGCAGTCTTTTTTGCAGACAGCTCTGCAAAGCCGGTAGGGAAATGAAAGGGAAGATGGAATGGTGGCCGCTGAAGGGTCTATTAGCTAGCTGTTCGCACTGAGGAAGCTGTGCATACTTGAAGGCTGAAGGTACAGTGCTGGTGGAGAGAGAAAGGTGAAGACTCTGGAGAGAGAGAATAATGAGCGAAGCCAAGTTCTGCACTGAAGTGAAGAGACATAGAATCTGGAACACATGTGATAGATAAGTTGGGGGAAGCGGTGACTTTGAGAAGGAGGGAAATTGCATACTCTGATATAGGAGAAACAGAGACTGGCCCAAGTATAGAGATGGAATGGTTTGGAGCAGAGAGAATGTCCCAGTACAGCCCAAGCTCTACATAGACCAGGCGTCCCTGATTTGACTTCCCCGTGCAGTGGGACACTCCTGCTTATCAGCAGCGCTGGCAGCCTCTTCAGGACTACTCTTGAGGTGGCTATGAGGATGCTACTGTTAAGTGCCACCAGAAAAAAAACACGACCAACACACAAATTAGTTGCAATAATTACACAGGCAATTTATTACTCACAAATCCTTTTGGCATGCCTGGATACAGCTTAAGGGGGCCCCATCGGTGTGCTCCTCTTGGCTGGCTTTGGTCAGAGCTCAGGGCGGCATGGAGACAGTCCACATCAACGATGGAGTCTGGGCGACTACTGCAGCAGGGGGCCCCTCAGCTTTAGTACCTTTTCTGGCCAACGCCTTCTAACAGGATTATTACCTCAACCCACCTTTTTGGGAGTTCCTCGCAGGGAATCCCCTCTATGTCAATCTACTGAAATGTTTACATTAAACCACTTTTTAAGATGTTCTTATTTACATTAATTTACAAAGTTAATGCAAATAACACCAAGCCAGTTTTTATTTATGTATAACTTCACACACATACTAACTGGGCTCTGCTTGAAAGTCAGAGTTTATTTATCACATTACAGAGTTACGGCACTAAGCCACTATATTAATTCCTATCCAAATGGCACAACTCTTATTTAATTTTAATAATTATTTTTAATATTATTTTAATATATTTTCCATATTTTTATATTCCTATATATTTAATTACTATAACCTTATATTACTACAACATTGAAGGATAAAAGATGTGTAGTCCTAGGAAGTTCTTGATACAGTGGATTTAAGGCAGCAGGTGAGGAGTGGTCTCATTTGGAGTGATGACTTTTTAAAACGAGGTTGAAAAGTGAAGGGAGTAAGAAGTACTAAGTACTAATTGGTAGTTTCAAAACAGGCACGGGGACCCTGGCCAGATAGCTCAGTTGGTTAGAGTTGTCCCGAAGCACAGAGGTTGCCAGTTCGATCCCTGATCAGGGCACATACAGGAACAGATTGATGTTCCGGTCTCTCTCTTTTTCCCTTCCTCTCTCACTAAAATCAATAAAATAAACATTTAAAAAAAAAAAAAAAAAAAAGAGCAGGCACAGAGATGTAATTCAAAGCATAGGAAATGTAGTCAACAACGTTGTAATGACTGTCTGTGTTGCCAGGTGGGCACTTGAATAATCCAAAGGAGCACTTTGCAAAGTATAAATGTCTATCTGCGGTGCTGTACACCTGAAACTACTAGAAAATAGTGTTGAAGGCAAAATATAATCAAAAAAATAAAAATAAATTAAAATGAGACTGATGGTTCAGGAGACAGATGTAGAAGGAAAAAGCCTGACGAGAGATCACAGAGCTACAGAGCAAACCCACGCCCAAAGCCCCGTGATTATTGACTTTTTCCTACAGATGTGAGCTGGGGTTCTCCGTGGGGTGGATAATTCCTCTTGCTCATGTTTCTCTTCTCCCGTGGACTTGGAATTCTCTGGAGCGAGCATCTCCGAGGTTCTCTGGCAGCACTGTCCAACAGAACTTTCTGTGATGATATACACGTTCTATATCTGCACTTTCCAATGTGGTAGCCACTGGCTACATGGTGGCTCCCAAGCACCTAAAATATGGCTCATGCGATGGAGAAATGCATTTTTAAATTTTATTTACTATTAAATAGCCACATATTACTAGTGGTCACCTCATTGGACCGAACAGCCATTGAATGTTCCCGTTCTCCTTAGTGAAAGAGGAGATGAGACCTCCCACAGGAGTGGAGAAATGCATGGTATCAAATAGAAGATTTTGTTATTTACTGAGAAGTAATAGTTCTCTCAGTGACAACTCTGGTCGATCCTCTCAAGAGTAAGCTTGTAGTTTCAAAAAACTCCACATTCTTTTCACTCATGATAAAGACAAAATGATCAATTATTTAGGAGAGTAATTTTTTCATGACCAGATTCTGAGTGTTTTCTTACCTTAGTGACAGTCCTGTCCTTAAATCCACATACCTGGGAAGCTGAATTAGCTACCCCAAGTCTTCTTGATGAGGAAATGTGGAAGCACAGGAGACTATTTACTCAGGCCAGAGTAGCTTCTGTGCTTCTTTGCTGGTTTATAGGGATAAAGGCTGCTCTCCTAGAAATAGTTCTGGCTTAGTATCAGAGAAACCTTGATTCAAATTTTGGCCCTTGAGGAAGTTATCCAACCATTTTAACTCCACATCTATAAAATGGAGAAAATGATACCCACTTAAATTGGCTGTTGCCACTGTTACATATAATTAATAACATTTATATTTATTCCACACTGATTGTCAGCTAATGTGTTAGGTTCTAGGAATAAAATGGTAGGCAAAACAGTTACAATACTTGTTCCACTAACTTATGTTCTGGTGTGGGAAGACAGGCATTAGTCAAATAACGGCAGACACATATACAATATATTTATATACTATAGCTTCATAATATACTTGTTATATACAATTTCAGACTGTGATAGGTCCAGGAGGGGAGAGTATAGGTGATTTTTAAAATGCTGGCAGATTTTCTAGCACTCTCCCTCTAAAAGGTAGAATCTAATTCCCCTCAATTCTAACAAAGAGAATATGGTAGAAGTATGCTATGTGGCTTCTTAGGTTAGTTCATAAAAAGAATAAGTTATTTTCTTTATTTTCTTCCTCTCTCCCTCCCTCTTTCTTTCTCAATGCTTGGCTCTGAATTCAAATCACCATGTTGTGAAGAAGCCCAAGCCTAAGAAATATGAAGAGGCCCATGAACAAGGAAATGGAGTTCTATCACCACCACCAGCATCAACCTGCCAGCCACGTGAGTGAACAGTCTTGAAGTGGGAACTCCAGTCCCAGTCAAACATTCCGGTAACTGCATTCCCGGCTGACATGTGACTACAATCTTCAGGTAACTACATTCCCTCTGACATCTGACTACAACCTCACGAGAGACCAAAAGCCAGAACCACGTAGCCAAGGCATCCCCAAATACCTGGCCTACAGAAATCATGAGATAATAGATTATTATTACTGCTTAAGAAGTTAAGTTTGGAGATATTTGTTATCCAGCATGAGATAACTAATAAAATAGAAAACCATTAAAGTCTGATGATCAGGAAAAAACTCACTTGATGAAATAACATCTCAGGTAATAACAGGACAGGAATGAATTAGACAAAGAGGAGGGAAAAGTATTCCAAGGATTGCTTTGTGCTTTCTAACACAAAGCAAGGGTCCTTGTGGACAGATAATAAACTTGAGGAGCTAAATTTAAAAAAAAAATATTTTTCAGTGGGTGGGAGGGGAGAGAGAGAGAGAAGGAAGATGAGAAGCATCAACTTGTAGTTGTGGTACTTTAGTTGTTCATTGAATGCTTCTCATATGTGCCTTGACTGAGGGGGTTCCAGCTGAGCCAGTGACCCCTTGCTCAAGCCAGCAACCATGGGATCATTGACATGATCTGGTCATCAAACTGGCGACCCCATGCTCAAGCTGGTGAGCCTGTGCTCAAGTCGGATGAGCCCACGCTCAACCCAGCGACCTCGGGTTCTAAACCTGGGACCTCCCATCCCAGGTTGATGCACTATCCACTGTGCCACCACTGGTCAGGTGAGGAACTAAAATGTATCCAAGTGAGCTAGGAACACCCTGTTGGAAGGGAGATGCAAGATGTCTGAAAAAGTGGGGATGGGTTTGTCTCATGCAGGGCCTTAGAGTGACTTTTTCTAAATATAATAGAATACTCTGAAATAGTATTCAGCAGGTAGGGATGTAATCAAGCCTAACATCTAGGTTTCTGGTGCTTTCTCAAGGTATGGATAACACTTGACTAGGACCATATTCATAGTGGAAGATCACAGTTTTGGACAGGTTGTTTGACATAATTTTTGAGATACCCTGGTGATACAGGCAAACAGGAAACTAGAAATATGTCTGGAGTTACAAGGAGAGATATGAACTGCATGTGCATGTTTGAAAGACAATAGCAAACAAATAGCAACTGAAACCAATGGAGTGCTGGCTGGATAGCTTGTTTGATTAGAGCAGGAGTAGTCAACCTTTTTATAACTACTGCCCACTTTTGTATCTCTGTTAGTAGTAAAATTTTCTAGCCACCCACCAGTTCCACAGTAATGGTGATTGATAAAGTAGGGAAGTAACTTTACTTTATAAAATTTATAAAGCAGAGTTACAGCAAGTTAAAGCATATAATGATAATTACTTGCCAAGTACTTTATGTCGGATTGTGGCTATCTTTTTATTTATACGTTGGTTGCTCTGCTAACACTCACCATGAAAGCTGGAACACCCACTAGGGGGCGGTAGGGACCACTGGGTTAGAGCTTTGTCTCAAAGCGTAAAGGTTATGGGTCAATCTGCAGTCAGGGCACATACATACAGGAACATGTTTCTGTTTCTGTCTGTCTCTCTCTCTCTTTTCCTCTTATTTAAAAATTAACAAAGTAAATGAAAAAAAAAAAGAAAGAAATGAATGAAGTGAATTAGCAGGAATCAGGTGGAGACTGGATAGCAAGTAAGAACAGAGGAAAACCTAGGATCTAGAACTGTAAGATGTAACAGCTAGCTAATGGATCAGCAAAGGAAAATGAAATACAGCAGCCAGAGAAGTAGGAGGAAAAATAAAAGACTATGCCAGGGAGAGAGAAAAATTGTTTCAGGGAAGGGATGGTCAACAATGTTAAGACAGGGTAGATGAAAGGCCCATTGAGCTAGCTACACTGAGCCATGAAGGCTAGAGGGACACCTGTTTTGATAAAACAAGTGATGGAGGCAGAATCCCAATTGGGGATGGCTGAGGAAGAGCAAAAGGTAAAGAAATGGAGGTAAAGAAGTCAGGCAATTCCTTCCAGAAGTTCAGCTGTGAAAGGGAGGAGCGAGGACAGCAGCTGGGGATGAGGTTAGAGCAACAGGTTTATTTATTTTTTTTAAATAATGGCTTTCTTTTTTTTTTTAATTTTATTTATTTATTTTTTTACAGAGTCAAAGAGAGGGGTAGACAGGGACAGACAGACAGAAACAGAGAAAGATGAGAAGCATCAATCATTAGTTTTTCATTGCGCGTTGCAACACCTTAGTTGTTCATTGCTTGCTTTCTCATATGTGCCTTGACCGCGGGCCTTCAGCAGACCAAGCAACACCCTGCTGGAGCCAGCGACCTTGGGTTTAAGTCGGTGGGCTTTTTGCTCAAACCAGATGAGCCCGCGCTCAAGCTGGCGGCCTCGAGGTCTCGAACCTGGGTCCTCTGCATCCCAGTCCGACGCTCTATCCACTGCGCCACCACCTGGTCAGGCGCAACAGGTTTATTTTTTTAAGATGGGAGAGATACTTCTGTATGTTTAGATACTGATGAAAGGGATCCAGTATGGAGTGACGTTGAAGATTTAGAAGAGAAGGAATAATGTATACTAAAAACGTGAAAATGTGAGGGGAGAGGATTCAGAAACAGGTCAAGCCTGGGGCATATGGGAGGTATCTGAATATTGGCAACTCTCTTTAAGATTCATTTTTAATGTTTAAAAATTGTGAAATGTAACAGGTATATAGAAAGGGGTGCTTAAAACAAATACTTAGCTTAATGAATCATTATAGGGAACACTGCCTGCTCTTCAGAAGTGCCCACCCCCACGTTTCCCTTCCTTGTCAAAATACCCTATTCCTAGTGATAACTATTCCCCCAGATTTACTGGTAATCACTACATGTTCTTCTATCCAGTTTCTTCCTTCATTCTAGCTATGCCACCTAAATATACATCCCTCAACAATGCTTTTAAATTTTGTTTGTTTTTAAACTTTATATAAACACTATTATACTACATAGATTCCTTTATTTCATGCTTCTTTCACTCAATATTATATTTTTAGGATTCATTCATGTTGCCTCACAAAGCTATCCTTCATTCATTTTCAATCCAGTATAGTATTCCACTATGTGATTATGTCACAATTCATTTATACTTTCTACCATCAGTGGACATTTGGTTTGCTTCTTGTTCGGGGTTATTACAAAAATGCCCCAGAGAACATTTTTGTACATGTGTTCTGGTACATAGGTACCTCAGTTTCTCTTGGCTGTATTCCTATGGGAAACTTCTGGGTCACAGAGTATGCAAATCTTCAACTTCACTAGCTAATACCAAACCATTCCAAAGTTGTTGCACCAATTTGCACTCTTATAAGAAAAGGTGCTCAACTTCATTAGGAATGAGACAAACTGTATTATTATTATTAACACATCTTTCTTTTTTCTTACAAAACATCTTCCTGAGAAAGGTGCTTCCTTAGGGTAAGTTCTAACCCAGTGATTTTCAACCTTTTTCATCTCATGACACACATAAATTTGTAACCACAATTTTGCGGTATACCAAAAAATATATTTTTTGCCTGATTCCCCCCCCCCCAAATATCGATAGCTATAATTTTGACTCATTCACACTAGATGGCTATTGTGCTGGCATTTTTTCTGTTGGCAATCTAAAGGAAAAGTGGTCAGTGCCCCTGACTAAACAGTCAGGTATTGCATGTTTTAAAAATTCTGGTGGCACACTGTTTGAAAAGTGCTGTTCTAACCCACTGGCTCTCCTTTCTAGTTTAAGGACCACTTAGAGTTTCTATCTCAGCATGATTTGTTATCATTAAGTGGATCACTGTTTCTCTAATATGCTACAAGTTAATTTCTTCCTTGGTAATACTTGGTAACAAGCTGTCTTGTATCATTAGTGATACATGTAATTGTTACATCTCAAGGTCTGCCACCCTGGCAGATGGTTGATCTTCAGCATTCTGTTAAGGCACTGCATTTGGGCAGTTGAATGGAAGGTTAAGAACTTGAACTTTGGAGCTGGACCTTGGTTTGAATCCTCACTCACAAGAATTATTCCCATTTATGTGTAGGTCCCTGGCAGTGTACATTTTGCTGAATGAAACCAAGTCTACTTTCTAGTGTCTCAGATATGGGGGCATCATCCCAGTACACTGGTAACTAACTGACTACAAGTAGTGAGTCTGGTGCAAGGAACTTTGAGAGTCTTAGAGAGGAAATATCTAATTGGGCAGTCTTCCTGGAAGAAAAAAATATGCATGCAGATGGGAGAAATTGGAGAAAATATTGGCCGGGAAGTCACAGTACATCATGAAGGGCTTTGAATCCCAGGTCAAGGAATTTTTCTGCAATTCAGTAAAGAATGGGAGACCTTGTATTGCTAGGTGGCTGTGAGATAGGAGCTCGACTTCTAAAGGCAGTCAGGTGCACTGGGCCAACAAATAGTGGTTTAGAAACCCTATTGTTTGACTGGCACTATCATCAGACTCTATCAGGTGCTTTTATAAGATGAGAACAATTGGAGAGATATCTACTACAGTTTTAATGCCAAGTTATATTTTTACACACTTAACCAAAAGCCAGTGCTAAGCTGGCTGGGGTCATTATTGTGAACCTCATTGTATTAACTTATTCTTGGATGCAAAATGCATTAGTACCAGATTGCAGTGGTGGATACCTACATAGTGAAAAAATTGTATAGATGTATGTACAGGTACATGCAAATGAATACAAGTAAGACTCGGGAAATTTAAGATCGGCTGATTGTATCAATGTCAATATCCAGATTGTGATTTTGAAAGGTATCACTGCTGGGGAGAACTGGGCAAAGAGGACAATTTCTCCGTGTTATTTTTTACAATTGCATGTGAATTAATTTTCTTAATAAAAATTTCAGTGGAAATATGCACTATGTAAATTTGTTTTGTAGAAAGCAAGTCACATTCCCCTTCTTCTAGTTATCTATATTTAGGGGATTCTTGGGGTACATAAACTAGGCGCCATATTTGTCCTGAGGCCCTAGCTGGAAAGAAGAGCAAAGTGCCAATAAGGGATGAGGCCAACAGAATAGGAACTGCTTTGCTATTTTGATTTAAGTAAAACTTCAGAGTATAATTACCCCATCTAAAAAAATAATAATTTTAGAGGGAGAAAGGTGGGAATGGCATAGAGCAGGAGGCATGGACTCATAGTAGTTGCTTCTTGTATGTGCCTTAACCAGGCAAGCCTGGGGTTTCGAACCAGGGACCTCAGCATTCCAGGTCAATGCTTTATCCACTGTGCCACCACAGATCAGGCTATCCAAAATTTTTGACAGTTCTGCCACAGTGAGTCAACCTTACCCCGCTTTCTTCTGATTTACTGGGTCTACTATATCACTCCTGGGTCACTATCTCCAAAGGCAGGATCAAAATAATTCTCTTATTATGGAAATGAAGTTTACCAAACACAACAGAAACAACAACGAGAGAGAGAGAGAGAGAGAGAGAGAGAGAGAGAGAGAGAGAGGAGGGGGGAGAGAGGGGGGGAGAGGGGAAAAAAAGATGTATTGTGAAGTTGTGAAGTTGCGGGATATAGCCTTTTATAACAGCATTTTTACCTGACCCATTATTTGATAAAGTACAACCAAAGCGATGAGTGAACTTGATTTCTTGAGTGACTTGAAGACCCTGCTAAGAGGAAACGGTTATTACGAACTTTGTAATTAGGATTTCTCTTTTATGCTAAAGGTATCCTTTCCCAACAGTAGGGCTGACTTCGACTTGAAAGAGAGCCCCGAACTTTTATGAAGTGAAATCAAAGAAGGAAAGAAATGGCAGGCTGGAAATCCGGCCGCTGGAAGGCATCTACCGCGCTGGAGGCCAACTACCTGAATGTACAGAAAAGAAACTTCAATTCCCCAGACTGCAGATTTTCGCGAGTCCACGGGCTAACCTTGGTGGCCGCCCGAGCTCCGTCCCGGATGAGGGAAACTGAGGCAGGGCTGAAGTGGCGAGCGCAGCTCCCGCGCCGGAGCCCGCCGCCAGACAAGAATCCGGGCTTTCCGAGTTCTCCGCGCGGACGCAGACTTCTTCGAGCCGCCCTCCTCTGGTCCGCCCCGCCCAGCTCGGGACAAAGCCCGGAGCCCGCGCCCGGAGTGGGCAGGACAGCGCCCGCGCGCGCTCCGCTCCCCCGTGGGCGCGAGACTCCGCCCCGTCGCCCTTCGAGGGAGGAGCCGGAGCCCCAACAGCGAGGAGGGCCCGCCCAGGCCCGCCCCGAACCCCCATGACGTCACTGGCGGCGGCAGGCCCCGCCCCCCGGCCCCGGCCAGCAGGCCGCATGACGTCACCGAGGCCCCACCCCTCCGGAGCGAGTTCGGTCCTGGCGTTCATTTCATTCCTGTCCTCATTCCGAACATTCTTAGCATCGCTAGCGCCGCGCCCCGCCGCCCGAGCCGAGCCGAGCCTCTGCAGCCGCCGCCGCGGCCCCGCCGCCCGCCGCGGGCGCCCACCAAGCACTTTGCAGACTCGCTTCCACCCTGTGGGCCAGTCCGCGCGGCGGGGCCCGGGCCCGGGGCGGCCGCGTCCGGGGACAGGCCATGCAGTGAAGCCCCCACTCCACCCCACCCTGTCCACCTTTGCCCGAAGCCGCGGGCAGCAGTCCAGTGCCCCCAGCCGGACCCGGGGCGGGCGCGGCGCTCCGTAGTGGTGGGGTGGCCCAGCCCGGGGACCGGGAGCCGCGGAGGGAGCCCGGCACCTAGCTGAGGGCGAGGGAAGCGGCGCCGAAGTTTGCCTCGGACTCGCCGGGCGCCGCGGCGGCTCCCTTCGCGAGGTAAGTTGGCACATGGGGCTGATGCTGGGTGCGAGGGGCGCACGGGGCGGGCAGCTGGTGGCGCGTCCCGCTCCGGCGGGTCTTTCACTTCGAGCTCTGCTTTGTGTGCGTCGGGGAGGGCGAGCGGGCACGCGGAGGGCCCGGGGCAGGGCCCCCGCGCCCGCCTTCCCGCGCCCCCTTTCAAGGTGAGCGGCTTGGCGCCGCCGCGCGAGTTGCCGGGACGCCAAGTTGGGCCGCGCGCTGTGGAGCCCGCGCGGCAACAGGCGGCCCCCGCCGGCGGCCCTGGAGGCGCCGGGCCGGCCGCGCCGCGCCCCCCGCGCCCCCCTCCCAGCCCGCACGCGCGCACACGCACATACCCTCACATCCTCGGGCTGTTTTCATGATTTTCTCGGCGAAGTCAGAAGTTGGAGCGAGCGCGGGCGGGGAGAGCCGCCTGGGAGCCCGAAGCCGGCCCGACTCCCCCCACCGAGCCCCCCAGGGCCGCCCCCGTCGTCTGGGCCCCCCGAGGCTGGCCCAGGGTCTGCGCCGACTTGTGCTGCGAGCCGGGGTTTCGCTCCTTCTTCTCGAAGATGAAAGAAGGCACGGGCGTCTTTGCCGCTTCTCCAGGACTGCTGCTGCCGCCGCCGCCGCTTCATTGCACATTCAAGTGGAAAATTTTCAGGAGTCAGCAGAAACATTGTGTCCAAAAAAGACTGAGTCGCAGTTACCACCAAACCCTGGAGGAGACTCTCCCTGGAAAACTTCCCTTCGGTAGGAAATACTGGGGGATTTGTTTGTTTATTGGAAAAGAAATGATCCCCAGGAGGGAAGAAAATCAGGGTGCACTTCTAGTCTTTGTTCGTAGCAGCAACACTTGTTTTCCAAAGTCCAGAGGCCCGCTTTAAGGAAAGTTCAACTTCTACGAGTTTCCTTTCTTTTCTTTTTTTAATTTTATTTATTTTAAAAACTGAGGCAACATTTTAAATGAGTTGAAAACAATGGAGGGCTCACACCTACGTATTCTCCTGCAACGAAAGAAATAAAATCCAGATCATAATTTTCTTTGCTTTTCAGTTCTTTTAAAAGATTTATTTAAAGTCGAATGGTGTCACTGGATAAAAATATTTGTGAAACAATGAAATACCAGCCACTAGCTTTTCTCAGAAGGCTTGTTAACTTCTCAGAAGCAAGTGGCTGCCTGTGATTTGCAGAAATGAAAATTGACCTCAGTAAGCACTGGAAACTTAAAGACAGATGATGTTGCAGGAGCGGGTAATGTAAAAAGGCCGTGTTTTTCAAACAGTGCCTTGGAGGAAGCCCAGATCCTAGGACAGAGAGGTCTGTAAAACCTATCAGATTTCAAAATAGTGTAAATAGAAATGCTGCAGATATGGCAAAGAAGCAGGACACTATCAGTTCAGGACAACCACGTTTCTTTCTCCTCACCTTTTCACTGTGATTGTTTCTCGAAGTTTAGGTGTTCTGATTATTAGTGATGTGCTGGGTGCCTGCAGGTGGTTACCTGAGGAGACAGATCCCTTCAGGAAGAGGTGATGTGTCTTCATTGTCAGTGCAGGGAGTGGGCTCCTTTTCTGCAGCCCTGCTATGGATCTTTCTTGTTTATGGGGGACTTCTCTGCCAGGATACTCTCAGGCAGTGGTTGGGGAACAGACCTCGGGCTGTGCCCAAGCTTCATTCTTTTACAATTGGGTGTATGCCCTTCTGTGAATAGGATCTCTGGGCCCAGTCACATCTGAATGCTTATACCAGCCAGACTTAGATCCAACTTTGATAAGAATCTTTCTTCTTCAGAAAGAAATAGTAGCACTAATTACAAAGTTACTCGGGAAAGGCATATATATGGATTAGTCGAACCTTTGTCAACAGCAAGGTTTTCAATTGTTGATAATTTTTTTTTTCAGGGAAAGACTTATTTTTCTAATCTTACCATTTCCATAAATGGTCACAGATATTTTTGTTTAGCATTTCTTTGTATGTGCAACTCTGTGTTGAACTCTCAGGTTTCAGATTTTAAACAGAGTTTACAATTCTTTTATTTGTTGTTGGTGTAAAAAAATGAACCAATAAGCAGTATTCATTACTGGTTCTTGCTGAGGATTGTATAAAAGTGACAATGTAGACTATCTTATTTTTATTTTAGTGATAAATATTATTTGATCCACAGTTTTGGGGGAATATTAAAACACTTTTTTTCTCTTTCTTTCTTTCTTTTCCTCTCTTTCTCCTTTCTTTTCTGTTTTTTTTTTACAACTTTGAAACAAAACCAGCATGACACTTTGCCCTGACAGAGAATAAAACAAAATATTATAAGAAAGAATGTGTAGAGTTCTCTGTGTGACCTTTTGTAAGGTAACAAATAGAACTCCATCCAGAGAATATGCCTGAGCGATTATTCTAGTTTTATTTTCCCCCAAACATAAACCAGGACTCACCATGACATATACTTAATGAAATTTAATTTAAAGAGGGAGGGCAACCTAGCTTAGTTTGAGCCAGATTGATAGGAATTTCTCACTGAGAGGCGCTCCCTTGCATTGTGGTACCATGTGTGTCTTCACTGAAGCGGTGAACTATTTACGCATAGGGAGAGTTGGGGTGGGGGTGCAGCCTGCGGGAGGTCAGCTTTCTCTCTGCCCCTCTTCTCTGCCCCTCTTTTGCTTTTATACAGCAAGAATTCAATATTCATACACTCACTTTGGGGACTGGCATCCCCTTTTGTTTAGAAAAAGGTCAAGCAGGTCATAAGGAAAACCAATGTTCTGTTTTTGTTTTTCTGTTTTCTTTTTGCTGTTTGAGCTTTAGTCATTTATACACAATTTTGAATTTTGCTGGCTCTGACAATAAGAAGAGCAAGTATAGGAGGGCATTTCGTTAGGGGGAGTTTGGGAAGAATATGCTTGTCGCCTGTCATCTGTGTCTAGATCATATTTGTTGTCACATTTTCATTAGAAAAGTGTGTAACAGGGACAGTTAGAGAATGTAGATACCAAATGTTACATAGGCCTTTGAGGAAATGAGCTGTGCCATTAACAATATTTTCAGGTTTCTTGCTTCAGATATGGAGTGCTATCTCATACGCAGAGGTTGTACAGGAGTCTGCCCATGTGTGGGATTCCTCTTCTCTCTAATCTCGTGTGTTATGTGTTAATTGTGAGCACAATTATACTTCCTGCAAAAGGAAATTGTTGTGTTTTATTACTCAAAAGCTTGATGCAAATAACTGCATGTATGATCTGGTGTACGTGAGATGACCATGTTCACATACAGATAGTAGGTAGATAACACTGTCAAGCTTGTAATTTAGGCACCTGGTCTTGTTTCCAATAAAGAGCTTGGAAAAGAAGAAAAAAATATTGCTGAGTGAAAGCTGTGCTTGGAGGTTGGACCTGTTTAGTGATAAAACTTTTGGGCCTTTTTTTCTCCAAAGACGGAAGAATGCTGGCCAGAGCAAGTAAGTGTCCAGCTTTCTCTGTAGAACTGCAGGAAATCAGAGCCCACCCTTCTGTTGATTAATGCGGGCATTACAGCTTCCCTTTTAGAGTTCAGAGACTGGAACAGCAGAGTGCCAATGTCCTACTTCTGAACTCGGTAAGAAAAGTATATTGTAAGCTCTTTGCCCTTTGACAAACTGACACTTTGTTGCTGGGTTGTTGAGGACTGACCAATGTCTGGAATAATCTTTTATAGCTGCGTGGTGCTTTTTCTTATTTTATTTGTAGAAGACACAGATTACCCTGTGGCATTTAAATTAGATCCCAATCATGTTTGAACAATATCAGTTATGTATTTTTTCTTTCATATTCACAAAGGCGATAAAATCAAGTGATTCAGGTTCATGCTAAGCACTTAATGTTTCAGGGTTGGCTTTTTGACAAGTAACAAGGTAGACCTCCCCCTTCCCCCATTGCGGTTACTGGATACTTCTGAAATCATGGCAATTTGGGACCTTCCCTATTCTGGGATAGTGTTTGGAATGCTAGACTGTTTGGATCTAAATATCTGGGGTGTTTTTGTATTTTTCTGTTTGGGTTTTAATGTTTTATTTTAAAGCTGTTAACTGTTGAGACTCAATCTGTAAAATACTCATCACAAGCTTCCTTGACCTCATCCCATATTTAAACTCACAGTTGAAATTCAGCCATTTCTTTATATACATTTGGGCTATGTAGTGGTGCAGAATAAGAGAATTTCAAAATATGTGTTTTTACTTTAGTTAAAGCAAACAGATGCCCTGAAGGGTGGATTGTCAGGACTGTATTCCTCCTAGGGTGGCTCACTCTCAGCTAAGTCCTTTTGTTCACTGGCTTTTTTGCATGGTTGGGAGGATTCTCAAAAAATAGTTTCCATAGTCTGGGAGCCCTGGCTAACTGTGAAACCACTGATCTCTCTTCTGATTGGATTGGAGGGGAGTAGGTCTCAGAGGCTCTTTTCTACTTTTGTGGCAGGCCAAAGGAAGGCTGTGTGCTGGCTTTATTATGGGCACCCTTACTGCTCCCCCAGTTTTTTAAAATCAGTATTTACTATCCTGATGCAATGCTTTCTGCCCCCTCCCACATTAGTTTTAAAACTAATTAATTAAAGCTCTGTCGTAGGAATTCATGAACAGTTTTAGTTTGAGGGACAGGGCCCAGAATTGGAAAATGGGTTTCAAAGAAAGAGCCAGCTTATTGATGAACAAGTTAAGTCACTGTCATCTCCAGTGGGAAATTCTGGTTGCTTTTAGGCATCTGACAGTTTAGATCTATGTGTAAAGTGACTGAAACACTATTGACTGGGTATATACAACAATGAAGAGTGCTGTTGTTTTTGCTGATATATAAACTGAAAAACTACTGCTAATGGTGGGAAATGTTAATTATGTGAGAACATATTGAACTTATATTCTCTGGCATGAACTTTTAAAAAAAAATGCATGAACCGAGCTGCTTTTTTATAGGCACAGCTTTCTAATTATCATAATTCAGTTCAGCTCCGCTCTTGGATGGAGTTCAAGTGCAATCCCAATTTAACATGAAAGGAGATTTTTTTTCCCCCCTTAAAACTGAGAATGTTTAAGAAAATTTGAAAAGTTAATCTAAGAATGTTGTCTGCTTAGGTGTGAGTAATTTTTTTTGGAGGGGGTGAGTATATGAAGGCCTTTATGTAATAGCTTGATCTGAATATTAGGAAAAAGGCTATTTTATTTTTTTGCTTTGCACCTATCCAGACCTGTATCTTGGGCATTTTTGTATAGCCAAATGTTATATGTTCTGAATTCTTTTTTGAAAACCAGTGTCTTTTCCCTAATATATAGTAAACTAAAAAATGAATATTTTGTTACTATTAATGATACCATCTTTTAGAGACAGTAGAAGGAAATGTAGAAATTTTATGAATTCTCTGTGACACAAATCACGATTAATTTCTTGTACCAACCAAGCCTTTAGCCGGTGATCTTCTCATCTGGTCATCTTTACACTTTGACTTGATGGCATTTTGTAAAAGGAGTTATCTTTGACAGCATTCATTCCTGTGTCCTTTAAATTTCCTATGACCTTATGGTCTTCTCAAAGAAAAAAGTTAATGAAGCCCAGGCACCAGATCCTCTGTGGAATCAATTTTAATTGAAAGAAAGCACAACTTCTGCTGGACCTTCCGACTCTCGTCTGGTCTCCCTTCTACTGCTAGAATGCAAAGGGAGCCCGCGGAAACCAAATGACTTCATTTACTCTGGCACTTCAGAGCCGAATTCACTTCCATGGTGGTAAAATAAAAGGAGCCAAGTGTTTTAAATAGCCACTCCCCAAGGCCCGCCCGCCCGAGTGTTTTGAGAAAAGCGCATTGTCTGCTTGCAGCCCGAGCTGGGAGCCTGCCTGGCTCGCCCTCCCCCACCAGGCAGCTCCAGTTCTGAAGTTGACATCTGGTTTTCTCTCTGTTCACTTGATGTGTACCCATTCACGCACGCACTTGAGGTGTGCACGCATATGCCTGCAGGTAACACCTATTTTTGACATTGAATGTGTATGTGGTTCAGGTTTTCTACTGGGATAGGTGGAGGCACAGAACAAATAGCTCAGAATAAAATGTACACACAGCAGCCACCCCGCATGCCACTGCTGCTGGGTTTCTCTCCAATGGCGCTTTCTGGGTAGGCGTGCCTATTGTTGTGGCAGCAACAGGCGGCAGAAGTTGGGGCACCATATGGCGGATGTGGGCCTCAGATAAGCTCTCTGGTAATTTAGCTTATCAATAGCATTTTGATATGCTTCATTTTCAGATCACCCATCACCGTGGCTGGGGGTGTTGTGGGGGCTAACTGATTCCAAAACCATTGTGAGTGATGCTTCCTTTGGTGGAATCTCTTTCAACTCTTTCTCTCTCTTTGCCTTTTCATCTGAAAGCCTTTGGGAAACAATGGTGGTTAGAGTTGGAAAGAACCCCATCAGCTGAGGGAACCATTAGCCCCCAGCCCCAAGCCCCTTCTTGAAATCTGAGACACTTAGAAGACCCCATCAGGTATTTTCATTGAGAGGAAACTGGAAAACAAACTACTTAATAGCATTCCATACTGGCAGAGCCAAAAAAATTCCTATAATTGAAAATTTGCTTTTGTTTTAAATACTGGAGAGGGAAGGCTGGTATTGTTATTATTTTATTATTTATTTATTTTTTATTTTTAATTTTTACAGAGAGAGGGATATATAGGGACAGGCAGACAGGAACGGAGAGAGATGAGAAGCATCAATCATCAGTTTTTTGTTGCGACACCTTAGTTGCTCATTGATTGCTTTCCCATATGTATCTTGACCGTGGGCCTTAAGCAGACTGAGTAACCCCTTGCTCAAGCCAGCGACCTTGGGTCCAAGCTTTGCTCAAACCAGATGAGCCCGCGCTCAAGCTGGCGACCTTGGGGTCTTCAACCTGGGTCCTCCGCATCCCAGTCTGACGCTCTATCCACTGCACCACAGCCTGGTCAGGCTATTGTTATTATTTTGATAAAAGCTTTCTAATTTTGTTGTGTATTAAAAATACCTCCCGCCCTGGCCGGTTGGCTCAGTGGTAGAGCGTCGGCCTAGCGTGCGGAGGACCCGGGTTCGATTCCTGGCCAGGGCACACAGGAGAAGCGCCCATTTGCTTCTCCACCCCTCCGCCGCACCATCCTCTCTGTCTCTCTCTTCCCCTCCCGCAGCCAAGGCTCCATTGGAGCAAAAATGGCCCGGGCGCTGGGGATGGCTCTGTGGCCTCTGCCTCAGGTGCTAGAGTGTCTCTGGTCGCAACATGGCGACGCCCAGGATGGGCAGAGCATCGCCCCCTGGTGGGCAGAGCATCGCCCCATGGTGGGCGTGCTGGGTGGATCCCGGTTGGGCGCATGCGGGAGTCTGTCTGTCTCTCCCTGTTTCCAGCTTCAGAAAAATGCAAAAGAAAATGCAAAAAAAAAAAAATACCTCCCTAATTTTCTTTTACCTTTGAATTTTACCGTAACCACAAAATGTAAAAATGATTCACCTTTATATAACTCAGTATCAAAGGAGGAAGTGTTATCTGTAATTTGGGGGCAAGAAACAGCTTTTTTTATGACTAGGAATTGTTAAACAGGGAAATGCTTCTAAAACACCTCTACAGCACTCAGATGTCCGGTGAAGCTGAAGCAAAATGAAAATCTGTTCCACTGAATTGAGAGAGGGAGACAGGTGAGTGACGACTCTTGCCTCAGTTGCCAGAGCCAACTCAGATTTTCTGCACACAGTAGGTGGCTCTGTAGAAATTTGATGATGCACGTGACCATGTGCTTCTCAGCCATGTGACTTTCATTCCTGATCTGTGCCAGGCACTGGGGAAGCCAGGGTGAGGCTGTCTGCCCCTTTCCCAGCCCACCTTCCTACACAGTCTTTCACCTTTCTAGGCCCCTCGCCTTTTCCAGATTTTGACTTTGAGGTTAGTAATTATCTGTACACTGATCCTTCCACATGGCTAATTCACAGTGGTTCTGACTCAAACCCAGGGTAGGCTTGTTCTGCTCCTGCCCCAGGAATCCTCTGTTCCTGCCTGAGTCTGTGCATGGCAGCCACCATGGAGCTTTCTACAGCCTGTTGGTCACCCCTGGAGACTTGGAACAGATGGGGGAGGTGCAGTATTTCTGGTTTTTTTGTTTTGTTTTGTTTTTAATTTTTCCATTGTTTTGAAAGAGAGGGAGGAAGGATGAAAGAGAGAGAGGGTAGGGGGAAAAAGAAGAGAGAGAGAGAGAGAAACAAGTCATTTCATTTTTTAGTTGTGCACTCATTGGTTGCTTTTCCTACATGTCCTTACTGGGGATTGAACCCATGACCTCGGTGTCCCGTGTTGATGCTTTAGCCACTGAGCCACCCAGCCAGGGCCTCTTTTTCTAAGAGACTTCATAGCACTGTTCACCTCTGATTGGGAACCATTGCTCTTGATACTCTTAATGTTTATTCTTAGATTGACTCAGACAAAATTTGGCCATGGCTCTTAACTCTGAGTTGAGATTTTTCTCCCCCTATATTTGTGAGGCGATATACCCAAGAACACATACTGAATCTTTTTTTTTTTTTTTTTTTTTTTTTTTTAGAGAGGAGAGGGAGAGACAGAGAGAGAGAAAGGGGGAGGAGCTGGAAGCATCAACTCCCATATGTGCCTTGACCAGGCAAGCCCAGGGTTTCAAACCGGCGACCTCAGCATTTCCAGGTCGACGCTTTATCCACTGCGCCACCACAGGTCAGGCCCACATACTGAATCTTTATGGAATTCACGGTGATGCTCTTGGCTGGCTTTAAAGATAGAATTGCACAAAACTAAGGTTGCATCCTTTTAAGCAATAAAATGAGCAGAACCATCTTTTTTGTGCTCAGCTATTATCTGTTACCCCTTGGGAGTTTAGCAGTTGTTCCTAGATGTGATAATAGAGGTCTGTGTCAATCTTGCTTGTGAAGAGTTTAAAGACTAATTCTTGTCTGGCTGCTTGCAGAGGTAGTTTTATTTTTCGAGTAGCAGGAATGCTCAGCTAGTTCCTCAGATGGTAACCCTTGACACTGCAGAGTGAGGGGGGTAGGAAGGGGGATCCTGAGAGCATCCCAGAGATGAACCTGCTGCTGCTGCTGATAAACCACATGCGGCTTTTCATTCTTTTCTTTTTTCTCCACCTTGGGTTCCTTGAAATCCCGATGCCTCCAGTGTTGAATAGAACTGTTGCTTGACCCTGGACATTTAAACATTTGTAGGTGTTACAGAAAAGGAGGTCTATGCATTGTGATCAGTTAAATTTACAGGAAGGGGCCCTGACCGTTTGGCTCAGTGGTAGAGCGTCGGCCTGGCATGCAGAAGTCCCGGGTTCGATTCCCGGCCAGGGCACACAGGAGAAGCGCCCATCTACTTCTCCACCCCTCCCCCTCTCCTTCTTCTCTCTCTCTTCCCCTCCCGCTAGGGATGGCTCCTTGGCCTCTGCCCCAGGTGCTAGAGTGGCTCTGGTCACAACAGAGCGACACCCCGGAGGGGCAGAGCATCGCCCCCTGGTGGGCAGAGCGTCGCCCCCTGGTGGGTGTGCCGGGTGGATCCCGGTCGGGCACATGCAGGTCTGTCTGACTGTCTCTCCCCGTTTCCAGCTTCAGAAAAATACAAAAAAAAAAAAAAAAATTTACAGGAAGGGAAACAGGCATGTAAAGAGATCATCACAATCCAGTGGGAAAATTGTGTATTCTGTATTTCATGAATTCCAAGATGCAGATTTTTTCCATATTTGAACATGTCCTACAATCATGACTAGCCAGGCTGTGGTCATGACCCATGATGTGGTTGCACACCCCTCATCAAAGCCTGTAGAATGAATGCACAATGCTGTTGTCACAGAGGGTGATAGTGTGTGCAACAGCATGGCTATTGATCTTTCTGAGAAGTTGTTTTAGGTATCTCTTACCTGGTTTATTTTGGTTATACTTTCCTCTTTATGTATGTACAAGATTGACATGATTTAAAAGTTTAAATATGCATGAACTATGATTTCTAAGTGACAAGGAAGCATTCTAGGATGGTTTGTTTTGCAACAATATTTCTTAGAAAGAAAACCATGCTGCATCTTCCAATTAGTGGTGTCTTAGAACCGATGTAACATGCCTACATCTCTATCCAGAGGTATTTGGTAGATCATACATTATTGACAGGGATTGCTTTGAGGGAATTGATTGAGAAGGTGGAGGGACTTCCCAGTTTTTACACATTTTTATTTTTAGGAACATAAATTTCCTTAACTAATATCGAATAAAAGGAAAAAAGTCAATGTGGTTAGTGCTTGTGACATTTCCAAAGTGCTTTATTGCCTAGTGGTGGGGACTGGGGAAAGGTTTGCATGTTTGTAGAAGAAGTGATGTTGGAGTTGGGCCTTGAAGCAAAAGAGGATTTTTTGTTTTTGTGTGTGTTTTTTCCCTCTCCAGATGCCATTTTGGAAGTAGAGTGGGCCTAAGTTTTTAAAAAACAAACAACCTCCCTGCCCCTGAAATACTCTCTCTAGTAATGAAGTCAACCTTCAAATTGTGATAAAGAAAGTTTATTGCCAATCATGAGCTAGTATAGATCTGAAACATGTTCATGAACAATTAATTGAAAGAAGAAAAAGGGAGGGAGGGAGGAGGAGAGGACAGAACTGGTTGCCATGGGGAGTGGGAAGTGTTCTGATTCTGGTCTGGAAGAAGGCAGACTCATCCTGTATGTTTGAAAACACAGGTTTGGAGTGGACATGCATCAGTTGGAGTTTTGGCTCAGCCACTGACTAGTTCTGTGGCCCTGGACAAATTGCCTTAGAATGGACAGATTACAGTAGGATGCCTTCTGTATGCCTCACACGTAGTGAATGCTCAGTAAATAGCAGACTGAAATGTTATCTTGCCTACCAGGGCTTCACGGATTTCCTGCCAGGTCAGCCTGGACAGGGACTCTTGAGGAACACCCAGGGCTGAGGCAGAGGTACTTAGAAGAACCGGACTTCTGGTCTGCAGCAAATGGACTAAAATCCAGGAGAAGCTGGGGTATCCCATAAAGTCCTGGGCCATTAATCGCTTTGAACCACACTTCCCCTGTTCATAAAGTGGAGGAAATCCATCAGTAAATACATCATATTTGAGGTCATTCTTTGCCAAATGGTAGTATGAATTAAATGGAAATGCTTCTAAAAAGTGGGTAGTGTGATGTACCTTCATCCGCCCAAAAGGAAACCTCTTTCTTAGGTTCTTGTTTAGAAGCCATACTTCAAACTTTGGCACTGAGTTCTAAAAGTTCTTCTCTTTGTGTTTGTAAGGAACTTTTCATAGAGAAACTATGCTTAGGGCCCTGGACCTGCTGGCAGAACCGCTGAGGAAGTTCTCCCTGCTCGTGGTCTGAGGGCGTTGAGGTTCAAGTGCGAGAGAGAACGAGAGGCAGAGAGGAACCTCCCCCTACCTTTGTTGCCTCCATGCACTTCGTAATACCTGCACAGCGCTGCCTGCTTAACTTGTGTTGCCCTCAGTTTCCTCATCTGGAAAAATGGGATTGATGTTCTCTCCTTTGAAGAGTTGTGGCCAAGTTTAGGTCAGAGCTAGCTGGCTCAGTGTGACTGCTGTTAAAACCCAGACTGTCTTGTTCCTCCAAGTAGGTACTCCAGGCTCAGGAATTAAGTCTTTGCGGCTCTCTTCAGACTTCATGCTTGGGGCTTTAAATAGAGTTTAAATAATAATTAACACTTTTATGTGAATGGTAGCCCATCTCTTTGCCAGTGTGTTTGCATATGTAAGAGCATGTTTGTTAATCCAAGGTGAGTGTGTACTCAGGTTAGTACACAGGTGCTTCCCTTTTGGAAGCAGGTGTGTAGAGACCTGTTTTCAGTCAGTTGCCCAAAGCTGGCTGTGCTTTGCTTACATCCCCAGCTATGCATCAGTGTGTGTCAGTGTTCCCCTTACTTTTTGACCTAGGCCACTCCCAATGACTGGTTTGATAGGTAAGGTTGCTTTGTGTGAGCCAGGGCCAGGGACCACCTGCATTTTATTGACATCTATTGTCTCTTAACCATGGTATGTAGAACTGTGTGGTAGTTAATGTGGTTTCCCGGTCTTTAGGTTAAAAATTATTGAGGGATGAGTCAACTTGCTGGAGACAGGAGCTTTTAGAGGCAGCCAACTCACAGTTGAGGAAGGGAGAACGGTTGATTTAAAAACAGTGATTCACAACCTTGTGAATCTACTAAACGCCACTGAATTAATTATACACAGCATGTTCTAAAAAAAAATGGTGTTTTGTTCAACTTTGTTTTGTTACAACATTAAGGAGATGCTGTGATAACTTAACTCTTGTTTATATCAATTAGCTGATGGTAAAATTAGTTTTGTTATATGTCTTTTTGCTTAAAGTCGTGGAACCTATCGATGATGTTAAGTAAGGACTTTCTGTACTCGAAAGGGTGAATCTGTATGGTGGGTGCATTATAATTTCATAGAAAAAAAATACAGTTAATCTAGTTATCACATAGAATGTCGGCTGTGTTCACCACCATACCTCCAGCAACTCCTCACAGCGACTATACGTTTGTTTTGCTGGTCAGGTGATTAAGATTGATAGTCAAAGCAATGACCTAGTAATAGTTTACATGTCTACTGGTTTTAGTGAGGAACCTAAATGTATATCTAAAATGGAAGATTTTTTCCGTTAGAAGGAATGCCTTCAATGATGTGTAATGACTCTCTCCTTAATAATAATACACGGTGATTGTGCTAACCGCCTGTGTGGCTTATACTTGAAACAGTCCGAGAACTGAATCATCAAGGATAAACCAGGAGAGCATGAGGAAGATAGACCCAGAAGGCGCATCAGGCCACAAGTATTGAATCTGATTTGTGAATTGATTGAAGAAGGGGAAAACAAATAAACCCAGGGCCAGGTTAATTTATACCCCACATTTCAGCCTGTGTTCTGCCCATGTTTTTCTTAATTTCCACTTAGTCTTTCTAGTTCCTGTGTCCTCCCACCGAATGCTGACTCGCTTCCTTCGTAATAACTGCTTGTAGCAGTTGTTAGCCATTCGTATTTTCTAAGGGGTTGTCCTGTGCTGTTCCTTTGTGGCTGTGTAACTGCTTGCCTGGAACAGGCTTGGTTTATCCTTCTTGTCTTGGCATAATCTATAATAATTAGCACCCCCATTTTTTTTTTCTCAGAATGTCCCGGTGGACAGTCAACTACATGGTCATTCTGCTAATAGGAAACTGTTGAGGAAACTGGCCGACTCCCTTTCATTAAGCAGAATGGAGAGAAAATCCAGGCAGGAGGCCTTTGTAGTGCCCTGGTGTTGAGCTCATGACAGTATTATTCTTGGAGTGTCCCAAGCTGTTGTGAGCTTGGAGCTACAATAGAGAGGAATTTCAGGGAACAACTTGTCCTATATACTTGTGCTAGTTTCAACCAAATTGTTTAGAATCCTGTGCTATTCTGGGGATCAATTCCTAATGTATTAAAACAAAAAACTCTCATCATTCATAGGAATGATTCAGCATTGGTTCACTTCCTTTTTGACTTAGCGAAGTTTAATTTAGGCGGTTTGTCCCAGTGGAATTATGAAAGGTTTGTAACTGAAATTTGGGAATTTCTGGTTATGTTTTTGAACCTGTGGTCTCAGTGCTCTTGACCGTCTTTGGTTTCCAACTTGCTTGTCTGTATTCTTTGGGGGAGAGTGTAAAGATGTCCTGTGATGTACCTAAATACATAAAGCAGGAAAAATGGAGTGAAATTTTAGGAATTAAAGAAATTTTAATACTTTGCCTAAAACCAAAAATAATCGTAATGACACTGCTTAATTCCAGGTGGGTCTCTTCACACCACTAATTATTGAGTTATTTTATCTGTGGGCAGGTGTTCAGTCCACTGTAGTGTCTCCCGGGTCTTGCTGAAACAATGGCATCTGGGTTTTGCTGTTGAGAGTTTGGGGAATGTTGGGCAGATAAAATATATTATGCTCACTTTGTTAAAGATGGCGCTGCCCACGTGGAAGCCCATCACCCAGGTGATGGTATTGGTTGCCCTTCTTGCTTGGAATGGGTGTGATTATATTGTGTGTTGGGGGCAGGCTGTGGGCAGGCAGGATCCTTGTAGCCTGGGGCTTGGTTTTAGGACTAAGCCTTTCCCACTCTTTTTGATGTAGAGTGGTGCACTCTCATGAGGAATCCCATTATGCCTCAGATAAGTGACTTTGTATCAGAGACTTCCTTGTTTGTATATTGGATTAAAGGTTTTGATTTCTACACTATGAAGTGGGCAGACTGGGGGCTTGCACTCTCTTTGGTTCCCAAGATTAGTATTAGAGAGGAGAGCAGAGAAAGGCCATGTGGAGGAGAGGAGAAGCAGCCAAGATGGCAGAATGCTAAAGGAGAAGCCAGTTTGTGCAGAGAGAAGGAAATGGGGAACAGAGGTGAATAAGTCTGGTGAGCTAGAAACCTTTGATTCTAAAAAACTCGGGTAAGTCAGTAGCTTTGTGAGCACTGAATGAGTGGGTTTTGGAGCCCAGTGTGTGTTTTTATTTGCCTGCTGGGTGCAAGCTAGGATTAAAGGTGATGGCCTACCAGTTCGTGGTTCTGTTGTTTCATTACCATCTGTCCAAATCCAATGGGAACCTGCATGGGCCAGGTGGCTGTGATGGTGGCCGTGGCAACTGGCTTTACAGGGAACTATTTCCTTATTGGGGCAGTTCATTTGGGAGAAGGCCTTTGGGGGTCTTCCGGAGGCTGGGATCTAGGTTCTTCATTTCCAGCTGTGTGGAAGGAAGGCTTGGTTGGATAGCTGCTGATACAGTACTAGCTTTTCCTGTGACCTTGGGCAAGTCACTTGAATATTTTTGGTTTCCCTTTCTGAGAAGATGATATTTGGTCACTTGCCCCCTTAGCCTGCTTCTGAGCTTAGTTTTAGATTAAGAAGATAAACTGTGAATGCCTTAGGCAGATAGGTCTAAAAGAATTGTGTTGTTATGGGATGTGAGTCATCCCATCCACAACCCCACACTCCTCTCCAAAAATCAAATATTGTGGAGGAGGGGCCAGTCTGCCAAGCCCACTCCGTAAGCCCTCTTTTAGTGGCACTAACTCCTTGGGCCACGCTGGTAGAATTTGGATGAGAAGGGAAGGTTGATCGGCCAGGTTCTGTCTTAAGCCCATCTTTTTAGCATTACCTTATTTTGAAACCTAAGCGTTCCGTTTGTAGTTGAAGAAAGTAAAACTCAGAATGGTTTAGTAACCTCCCCAAGGTCACACAGCCAGGTTGACAGAGCCAAAATTTGAAGCCAGTTCCTAGATCTGTGTGACTTAACAGCTGCCATGCTAACTAACAAAAGTCTGCATATAAAGTCACCTGGGGCCCTGGCCGGTTGGCTCAGCGGTAGAGCGTCGGCCTAGCGTGTGGAGGACCCGGGTTTGATTCCTGGCCAGGGCACACAGGAGAAGCGCCCATTTGCTTCTCCACCCCTCCGCCGCGCTTTCCTCTCTGTCTCTCTCTTCCCCTCCCGCAGCCAAGGCTCCATTGGAGCAAAGATGGCCCGGGCGCTGGGGATGGCTCTGTGGCCTCTGCCTCAGGTGCTAGAGTGGCTCTGGTCGCAACATGGCGACGCCCAGGATGGGCAGAGCATCGCCCCCTGGTGGGCAGAGCATTGCCCCTGGTGGGCGTGCCGGGTGGATCCCGGTCGGGCGCATGCGGGAGTCTGTCTGACTGTCTCTCCCTGTTTCCAGCTTCAGAAAAATGAAAAAAATAAAATAAAAAAATAAAATAAAATAAAGTCACCTGGGTTTTTTTGTGGTGTGCGGGTGGATTTAAGACAAACTGTGACATTGAAACAAAAGTAGACTTCCCCTCACTTGGAGTATTTGTCCAGAAAAGGCAAAGCACACAAAACGCAAAAGCCCACAGTACAAAAACACAGTGTTCTTGGTGGCTCAGTTTATTTTACCTTCAGAACAAACGTGGGCAAGGTCCTCAAATGCTGGGTGTGTCCCAGTCCCACTTTTCCCAGGGGAATGGTCCCACCCTAGTCATTTAACTTCCTGAGAAGGGGCACTGATTCCCCTTTCTCTTTTGGTTTCAGCCTTCACGGACTATGGAGACTCCGTAACAACCCTCACCTCGCAGATTAGTGTACTAGCCATTTAAAGTGAGAGGATAAGGCTACTACTGGGGGTTGGGTTGAGCCAAGCGGCTCTATAGGTATGTGTGTGTTGGAGGGTAGGGGGGCTGAAGTGGTTTTGAAGCTTGAAACTGGACCGACCAGTTTATCTGGTTTTTCTTTGGAATGTGCTCTGTTGGCAGGCTGTCAGATTAAGTTAGCCCCCTCTACCACCCACCCTGAAGGCTTGGATATGGAAATTGCCTTATGCTGGGGGCAGGGTTTAGGCAGATAACCTTGACTTTTTCACTTCTTGATAGTGAGAGTGCTAGGGAACCTGGGAGGTGGGGTGAATTTCTCTCCTCCCCACCAGGTGATGTAGGCTCTGGCTTAGGCTGTATGATGTGTGCTGGATAGTGGTAGGGGTGATGGGGAGAGGGAATTAACTGTGCTTCCTCAGAGCTCTTTTTTTTTTTTTTTAAATTTTATTTATTTATTTATTTATTTATTTATTTATTTATTTATTTATTTACAGAGACAGAGAGTGAGTCAGAGAGAAGGATAGACAGGGACAGACAGACAGGAACAGAGAGAGATGAGAAGCATCAATCGTTAGTTTTTCATTGTGCGTTGCAACACCTTAGTTGTTCATTGATTGCTTTATCATATGTGCCTTGACCGCGGGCCTTCAGCAGACTGAGTAACCCCTTGCTGGAGCCAGCAACCTTGGGTTCAAGCTGGTGGGCTCTTGCTCAAACCAGATGAGCCCGCACTCAAGCTGGCAACCTCAGGGTCTCGAACCTGGGTCCTCTGCATCCCAGTCTGACGCTCTATCCACTGCGCCACCACCTGGTCAGGCTCAGAGCTCTTAATAATCAGGCCTCTGAGAAAAAACATTAGGGGCTTTGAAATAGGGTTGCTATCCATCTCTGACATCTTGTCAGTTGGTTTTTAGTGAAAGGGAGTGGACTGGTGGATACTGTCTTTTCCTCTTGTTCACGTAGTTCTGGTCACTCTGTGATAAAAGGGTTTGGGATTACTTGTGGCCAGTTTCTGGGACTTGTGTCCTTGTATTCCCTCCTTCTCAGGACTTGTCACTTTCTTAGTCTTCTCCCCTGCCTTTCTGGTACTTCTGCTATAGTCCATTTTGGTGTTGACCTAACTTTGTATAGTTCTCTCGTGCTTGATATATTTAGCAAGGTAGCCTAAGCATGGCTTTCAAGTCAGACCTGAGTTCTGCTTATTTGCTGTGATGCCAGGTGAAGTATTTAATCTCTTTGGGCCTCCATTTCCTCATCTGAAAAATGAAGAAAATAATACTACTTTCTGAGTGTAAGTTTAAAGTGAAATGAAATGTGGTAAATAGCCCATTGTGAACGCCTCCATTGGTCCCCCCAATGCATTCTGAAGTCTCCTATTTCCTCTGCCCTTCAGTTCTCTATCCAATATCCTGAGGGTTTGTCCCAACTAGACTGGACTAGTCTGAGAAGAGCTCATTTATTTGCTTTTCCATCTTCTTCCTTTGGGTTTAGTTTTAAGCTTTTCCCCAGCTTCCCCTCTTGCTGGATTTCCTGCTATGTTGTTTTTCTCTTTCTTCAGACAATTTCCCGTTCACTTTCATGTTTTCACACACACTTGCACACACACTTTCCACTTTCCATGTTTTCTCCTCTGCTCTTATTGTTTTGAGATTTTAGAGACTCTGCCTCTGCAGTTCCCTGAGTTTCACCAAAAATGGTCATCAGTAAAGCACCACTTCTCAATTCTGCTTTCTGTAACACTGGAGAGCATGGACTCTTGGATTATGATGTTACCAGTGCTCTTAAAAGTTACCTTTTTTTTTTTTTTCAGAGACAGAGAGTCAGAGAGAGGGATAGATAAGGACAGACAGACAGGAACAGAGAGAGATGAGAAGCATCAATCATCAGTTTTTCGTTGCGACACCTTAGTTGTTCATTGATTGCTTCCTCATATGTGCCTTGACTGGGGGGCCACAGCAGACCGAGTAACCCCTTGCTTGAGCCAGTGACCTTGGGTCCAAGCTGATGAGCTTTTGCTCAAACCAGATGAACTCATGCTCAAGCTGGCGACCTCGGGGTCTCAAACCTGGGTCCTCGGCATCCCAGTCCGACGTCACCGCCTGGTCAGGCAAAAGTTACTGTTTTGAAAAGACATAACTTACTCTGATTCTCATTATGCTTGTGGACTTGTGGAATCACACACATTTCATCCATGTGTCTGACCTTGAGCAACCTCTCATCTTTTTGAACCCATTATCCTTACATGTAAAATGGCCATAGCAGTGCCTTCCTTACGGGTTATGGCAGGGGTTAACTGAGGGTTAGCACATGCCTGGCAGAGCAGTACGTGTCCCGTAAATGTTATCTGCTGATGTAGTTATGATTTTGATTACCATCCCCCAGCAGCCATGGATTTGCATGCCAAATATGTCTTTCCATAGCATCTCTCTCTCTCTCTTTTTGAAGGAGGAAAATAGGAACAATGTCTACTTTTACTTTTATTTTAGATTTTCAAAATTTTTATCGTGGAAAGATTCCCCACAGCAGAGGGTAATGAGCCCCCATGGACCACCATCCCTCAGCAACGGTCATCGAGCGTGGCCATTCTTGTTTCTTCAAACCCCCGCCTCCTTCCCCAGGTGTCATACTGTTTGATCTGTACATCTTTTATACTTTTTAAAAAAAGTACGATTCTTTTTTTTTTTTTTAAAGAAACAAGTATTATATCCTATGAACATTTTAATAGTAGTTCCTTAATGTCAAATACCTAGTCATGTTCAGGTTTCCTTGATTGTCTCATAAATGTTTCCCACAGTTGGTTTGTTCAAGTCAGGTTCTAAACAAGATCAACAGGTTGTATTTGGTTAATGTTTCTTAAACTCTTTAAAGATCTCTCCTCCTGCCTTTTTTCCTTTTTAAAAAATTTTTCCATTGATGAGAGAGAGATGAGGGGGGAGAGAGAGAAGCATCAAGGCATTGTCCCATTTAGTTTTGCACTTATTGATTGCTTTTCATACGTGTCTTGACTGGGGATTGAACCTTCAAACTCTGCATGCAAGGATGACACTCTATTCACCAAACCACTCAGCTAAGCTCTCCTTCCCTCCCTTTTTATCCTGCAGTTGATTTGTTGTTGAAAAAAAAACCTCATTGTTTCTCTTGTAGCATTTTCCTCATTTTGGATTTTGCAGTTACCTTTTCATATTCTATGCTTTGTATTTTCTATAAATGGGAATATAGATCTAGAAGCTTGATTGTATTCAGGTTTAATTTACTTAAAAAAATTTCTTTTAAGTTTATTCATTTTAGAGAGAAAAGAGAAGAGAGAAAGAAAGAGAGAAAGAGAGAAGGGGAGGAGGAGCAGAATGCATCAACTCCCATATGTGCCTTGACCAGGCAAACCCAGGGTTTCAAACTGGTGTTAATTTACTTTTGACAAGAATTTTTTATAGCTAGTATTCCACCAGCAGTCCCAATGTATAGTTGTCTCTGTCTTTGTGATATTAGCACTATTGATTTATGATCTTTGCCTATATCTATTATTTCATACAAGCCACTGGTAATATTCCAATCCTCTTATTCCTTCTTCATGTATTAAGCTAGAATACTCCTTTAGAGAAAGACTTTTCTCCTTCATTATTTGGTTAACTTGGTATATAGCTTATACAGGAAAGGCAGGTTTCTGGTGGGGGTTTTTTTGTTTGTTTTTTGAGTATCCTTATATAATCATATATAATCGTAGGTTTTATATGATGGGATGCTTTTATTGATGCTCACATTGTACCGTCTTTGGCCATTGGGAATTTTAGTTGACTTTCATGTCCTTTTGATGTGACGCTAATAGTTTTTTTTTTTTTTTGCATTTTTCTGAAACTGGAAACAGGGAGAGACAATCAGACAGACTCCCGCATGCGCCCGACCGGGATCCACCCGGCACGCCCACCATGGGACGACGCTCTGCCCACCAGGGGGCGATGCTCTGCCCATCCTGGGCGTCGCCATGTTGCGACCAGAGCCACTCCAGTGCCTGAGGCAGAGGCCACAGAGCCATCCCCAGCGCCCGGGCCATCTTTGCTCCAATGGAGCCTTGGCTGCGGGAGGGGAAGAGAGAGACAGAGAGGAAAGCGCGGCGGAGGGGTGGAGAAGCAAATGGGTGCTTCTCCTGTGTGCCCTGGCCGGGAATCGAACCCGGGTCCTCCTCACGCTAGGCCGACACTCTACCGCTGAGCCAACCGGCCAGGGCTGACGCTAATAGTTTTTGATAGCTTACTTGCTGTCCAGTCCCTTCTGGTATATTCTTAGACTGAAAGTGGACCATTTCTGCAGAGTTTTGGTTCCTTTTAGTGGTATTTCAAGGGTGCAATGTAGGTCCTAGGGTCTCTGCCCCCCCCATCCTACTCCTTCAGAAATGGATCCCACCTACCATGTCAACTTGTTGATCTCTGATAAAAAGTTTCCTTGCACACTTGTCTCATGCTGGCCCTTTGATTCTCATATGCCACTTCCATACTTGTGCTTGTCATCTTTGTCCTGTTCTCCCTTAAGAAAAAGGCCAAACTGAAGACATGTCCTTGGACAGTTCATGGTTTGACTGTCAACTTGAAGGCCAAAGCTCATCATGATAATTTAGGTTTTACAGAAGACTTTAGTGATGTTTGTTCTTGTTTCAATAACCAGAAGGTGAGAAATTTTTTACCTAAATACTGCTCTGAGCCATTCAGACTTCAAACTATAGTTTGATGCTGTTGGAGTCATTAACATACATCTGTTTGAATAAGTACTTGTTAAGTTTTATACCTTCCTCTCCTGAAGTGTTTAAAATAGAATATATTTAATTTTCTAGTCATTTAAAGAATTTATCACTAATATATTATTTTTTAAGCTAAAAAAATGTAAAGCTGCCTGACCAGGAGTAGCACAGTGGATAGAGTGTTGGACTGGGATGCAGAGGACCCAGGTTCGAGACCCTGAGGTCGTCAGCTTGAGTGCACGCCCATCTGGTTTGAGCAAGGTTCACTAACTTGAGCCCAAGGTTGCTGGCACATATGAGAAAGCAATCAATGAACAACTAAGGAGCTGCAACTAAGAATTGATGTTTCTCATCTCCCTTCCTGTCTGTTCCTATCTGTCCCTCTCTGACTCTGTCACTGCCACAAAAACAAAAACAAAAAAAAGTAAAGCTTTGTAGTTTTAGTCAGATTTATGCAGTGGAGTTTTACACAAAACACAGCTGTTATGCTGTTGTGGGAATACCATAGAAAACCTATAAGTCTAAAATCAGTATTTTTTGTTTAACAGGTCTGCTGTTAGACTTAGTTTTAGTAATTCTGGTCTTTGCTTCTTGGAAATTGTTTTATGCCCATGTTAGTGCATCACAGAATGTGTACCAAAAAACAAAAACAATAATAAAAAAAGATAAGCTGCATTTTAAAGATAAGCTGTGATGCTTTCTTCAGAGGTTCCATTCGAGCCTGGAGTTTCAGCTTCAGTGATACTTTTTGTTGTTGGTGGTGAAACAACAAAACTGAATGTGGTCACAGTCCAGTGGCCTCACAACAGAATGGGTGAATAGTCCTGAAATTGTCATCATTCATGACATCCTGAGAAATTAATTAGTGTCCTGGCCTGTAAAATGTTGGCTACCCCTGTGCCCCCACCCCACACCCCATACCCCATACCCCATACCCCATACCCCAGGCGGTTTTTTTTTTTTTTCTTGTTTTTTTTTTAAGGCAGTTAGCTTCGTTTAATGGTCTCTCTGTATGCAGGAAAGTACAGTATTGTTGGGGTTTCTTCCCTCCCCTCTCCTCTGCGGGCATAGAGAGTGGGTGAGGCGCCTGTAATTTACAGGCTGGCTTTTGTGCCCCGAGGTAAACTTGGTTTCACAAAGGGATTTTTCATTGTGGTCCTGTGGCTCCCTAACATAGTGGAGGCTTCAGGAGGCAAGTGGTAAAAGCTACCAAAGAAAAGCTGGACTGGAGCCACTGACGTCATGTCAGTAAATCTGTTGGAGGAGCCCAGCCTAGCAGCGCCTGCCAGCCAGCCCCTGCACTTTGGCCTTGCCTGGTCAACTGTTCTTACTGCTTCCTCCACCCCCACCTCCGACCAGCCTGTGTTTTTGTTTTCTTTACCCCCTTTCCCTCTGGGCTTGTGTTGAAACCTGTAAACACTTTGAAAGCCACCCCTGAAACTGGGCTTGTGCTTAATGTCCTATATGGGTGGGGGGAGGGACAGGGAAAACCTAAGGATCAGTTGGTGAGGGAGGAATGAAAACTTTTCCCTAGTGGGACTTCTCCGTGATGAATAAATCCATGGGAATATTCCATGGGGACATCACAGGGAGCAGCTACAGGTGCCCCCAGCTCCTGATTCTGTACATTTACAGAGCTTTGCTCTTCAGCACTAGGTGTGTGTATATGTTCGTGTGTGCGTGTGTGTGTGTGGAGGGAAGAGGAGAATGATCTGAAGATCGGTGGAAATATTGAATTATTGCAGTCTTCTGTAGGGGGTGGTTTACGAGGAGTTGCACTGCGAGTCCTTTGTTATCTGTTACTCACTAGTTGGTTAACCCTGAACTCTCTCTGGTTTGTAGCTGTAACAGTTAAATCTGGAGCTACACGCTTCTTTACATCTTGGGTGTTTAGAATCACAACCCCAGATGCTCCTGAATTAAAATATTGCTGTGCTAAATCTATTTTTACATCTAGGGGAATGACATCTAAAAATAAACCTTATCCCACCTGTTATCCACTTTTGGGAAGTTTGGACACTGTCAAGTCACAGCCCACAGATTAGGCTTCTGCTCATGGCTTCACATGTGATGCTCACATTCCACTTTTCCTGCCCTTGGTGTGACGTTATTTTTCATTAACTGTTGTTCCCCTGTTTATTTTGCTGTGACTACTCATTTGCAAATAAGAGTGAAGCATAGGTTCAGATTGGTTTTGAAGTTCTTGAGTCTTCGGGTCAGAAACATATTAAAAGCAGTATCTTATCCATGAATCATTAGATGAGTCAGTTCCTGAAACCACTACAAGCCTCATAGTTCTTGGCTACAAGCAAAAGCAGGAAATCCAGGCTTCAATAACTTCCTTTCCCAGTCCTGGCTATAGTCGCGTTGGTGGTTAGGTTCTGCTGCCTGCATTTGTAAGCGGTAGGAAGATGTATGTCTGAGGAACAAAGGCACTTGAGTCAATTTACTGAAACTGGTTATTATTTGTGGTCTTGCTCTGAATGTTGGGCTACATGGGCATACCCTGCTCTGCTGTGCAACTCTGCACGACTTAGCCGGGAAAGGTGGCAGCAGCCTGGGTCCGCTGAAATGCTCTAGCGAACACATGGCATTGTTTCAAGGAGCTTTAGTGTTCTCGTGAATCCTAAAACTTGTGGGCATGCAAGCTGACATTAGGCAGAGAGCTCTGGAGTCCATATGTATAGCTAAAGTGTCAACTCCTTTTGTTTTGTTCACCCAGTTGAGAAACAGAAAGAAAGGAAGAGAGGGAGGGAGAGAGAGGAGAGAACACATGCGTGTGCCAGCTGCCTGAGCTCTGGCCTGTCTCTTGCTTTTGCTTGCAATTTACTTCCTTATACACAGGGTCTTTTGGTGGTGGGGTGGGGGTGGGGGGGCAGGGACGTTCCTTTTGCAGTGTTTCAGGCTAGGCTTACTGACTTTGAAATCAATTGGATAACTTTCATTAAAATGTTTTTTAAAGTAAGGGAGAAACGTGCCTGGTTGTCTCCCAGTGTAATCGGTCTGCTGCAACTTGTATTTATTCTTCTCTTTTATGAGCAGCCTTCCCTGGTCTGAGCTCCTAAGTTAAAGCAGACATGGGCTGGTGTCTCTGTCTGTGTGGGTTGGTGCTCACTGTTGCTTTATGTTTTGCTTGTGAATTTATGGACCTTTTTGATCTTAAAAAATTAAAATCGCGTGTGATTCGTTTTCATTTATTGACTAACTCTTCTGTTCTTTTCCTACACTAATTGGTGTTGGCTAGCTGTTGGATTTGAGAAAATAGGACTGAAAGACTTTTTTTCCACAATAGGTTTATGTGGAGTCATTGAAAGTTCTGATAAAAGTCTAAAAGTACACTGGGTAGAAAAACCCTGTGGAAAAACCAGGAAAAAGTAGGAAACGAAATGATGAGCAGTCATATATTGATGCCGTCTTTTAAATTGAACTTGTTTCCGGTTCCATAGTGAGCAACAGCTCAGAAAGGTAAAAATCTGCTTCAGCCTTTGTGAAAGATAAAATAAAAGCAAATGCAAAACTTTGCCTGCTTTTCTAATGAAGCATGGCTGATTCAGAGCACGGCCAGGCTAGTGAGTGCCACTTTGTTCTCACTTGTCATTTGCGTTTTGTGTTGGGTAATTCTCTGTTCGACTTCAGCCTAGGCTAAAAGGTTCTGATAAGCTTTAGAGAAAGTTGAGCTCAGTTGATTTTAGAGGTTTGACTGAAAGTCATATCTGACTCTGATTTTCCAGATTTCAGGCTTGTACAAAAAACAATCTCTTAGCCTGCGTGAGTTTGTGAGGAAATCACAGAAAATGTATTCCTCTTACTAATGTGGAAAGAGTTATTGTCTAATCTTGGAAGAGGTGTTTCTTTTTGTTGTGAGATACAAACCCAATTATTTTTATTTGCCAGGCATTGATCTGAGAATTAACTTCTTTTTAATGTAGAGTTTAGGCTAGGAATATAGACTGAATCTTGAATTGCTTAGTGTCGCTGGACCAAGCTGTTCAGGGCCAGGGATTGATTCATTAATTAAAATCAATGTAAATGGATTTGTAAGCCTCCTGTAACAGATATCTTACTGGCAACCACACAGAGCAGCCCGCTATCTGTGAGGAATGTGTCTGTTGCCCCAGTGAAAGAGACCCCGACTGATGGACTCTGGGGCTACTTTATGAGAACCCGGTGACTTCTGCAAGGAAGGAGCTATGCTTAACCTTCATGCTGATCAGACTCTCCCTGTGGAAAATTGTTTTTCTTGTGCCTGCCTACGAAGGCTTCAGTTCTCTCTGTGTGTGCCATGTGTGTCTCCACTGTGGCGGCCTCTCTCCCCCATCCTTGCATTCATGATCTCAAGAATATTTTCGTGCATTGCCCAGGTCCTGCTCATTTCCAGGCAAAAGGAGGAACCAGAAATAAATTCTTACTTGATAACAATAAAATACTTATTTTTTTCTCTGACCCAAGCAACCAACAAACAAGCTACAAAGCAGACATTTATCTGTTTGCGGATCTGACTGCACAGCTGTGCTTCCTTAGACTGGTGGTGAGGAGTCAAGGTGGTACCTTGGGAACACCTTGTGGCTTTCACAAAGGTCAGAGTTCATTAAGCTGTCATTTGTAATTGTGCTGGACCAGGTAGATATCTTCTTTAGTTAGACCAGCTCACCCACCTTCTCTCTGATGTTTGGATCAGAGGGGACATCTGACCCAAGCTGAGTTAAACTCGGTCTCCTGAATATTTTGGGATTGAGACAGCAGTCATAGTTTATCTTTGATGCTCACACTAGTTCAGGGAAAAGCTTACTGGGGAGTAGATGTTTGGACCCATGGGTACATAAAAGCATGGATTAAAACAGCTTTGTAGAGAGAAAAGACCAAAGCAGTTGCACAGAGGAGGAGATGAGAGACCTTGGGAATAGTCTCATTTCCTGATGTTTTTCCATTTCCTGGTCTCCATTTTCTATTGGAGCTGGCTACAGTCTCTATTCAGGGGTCTTCTGGTTAGTCCCCTTGGCCTTATAATGGACCCACATTCCCCTACCCTTTCTCCCCCCTTGGGTTATTGGGAGTGAGTATCTGTTAATCAAAACCAAATGGTCTCTGGCCAACCAGTTTTCTGGGAAATATGCCTTGTGTGGTGTCGTGGAGAGGCCCCACTCACGGAAGGCAGCTAGCTCGGTGTGGTAGCACTTGGCATTTCCTTAGTGGCCATGCAGGGCTGCTGTCCTACACCCTGTTCTCTTCTATAAATGTAGTCCAAGGAAGCATCGTTAGGATGTTTAGTAACTGGCCGCTTAACCTCTGTCTCACACTGGAATATTTCAAGACCTGACTTAAGCTTTTCTGCTGCCTCGTGTGCCTTGTGGATTTAGGTTACATGGTGCTTGGTTCCAGTGTGGCAGGTGAGGAATTTTCCCAGTCATACTTCCTGGGCACTGAGTAGTTCTGGTTGGCTGAGCACCTGGAAAGAGGGAAGCCAGGTGTGACATTAGACCTGAGTGTCCTGCCTGGTGGCGCCGCCCCTCCCGTCCGCTCCTCCCATTTCTGAGCAGCGTGGAGGGCATGCTCTCAGTGGCCCTCGGCAGGTGCTTCCCAATGGTAAATCCAGGGTATGTTGGGTACATGTTTCAAGCTTTCTCTGTCAGGGAATCTTCCAAATTCAATGGATTTTATTAGCAAGTGGATTATATCAGTGGTCCCCAACCCCCGGTCCGTGGGCCATTTGGTACCAGTCCGCAGAGGAAGAATAAATAACTTAGATTATTTCCATTTTATTTATATTTAAGTCTGAATGATGTTTTATTTTGAAAAAATGACCAGATTCCCTCTGTTATATCCGTCTAAGACTCACTCTTGATGCTTGTCTCGGTCACGTGATAAATTTATCCGTCCCACCCTAAAAGCCGGTCCGTAAAAATATTTTCTGACATTAAACCAGTCTGTGGCCCAAAAAAGGTTGGGGACCACTGGATTAAATAGCAAATGCTTCTCTTGAGGAGACCAATTAAGATGTATGCCTGTGCGGATGGTGTCAGAAACAAAATGCCTACTTCCTTCATTGTTCCCCAGATTAGGGGTGTGGGAGAGATGTGACAGTGTGAATGAGCAGCGGGGAAACTTGAGGTGAGACTTAACATTTGGAAATAGAGTGGAGGTGGTTTAAGGAGTTAGGATGTGTTTTGGGAAACCCTTAGTATGTAGATGAGCAGACCTAATGCAGTACAGTATTTATTTGTTGGCAGGTTCTACAAATTTGAAGCCCTTTATAGTTTAGGCTCAGTATGAAATGTTGTGTTTTACCTGTTTATAAAGTTTAATTTTTATGTTTAGAAAGTGGAAACCTAGAGAATATTGTTTTTCTTAAATGGAGAGAGGGTGAGGAAGGGGGGTGATGTGGAAAGTTATTGGGATGTGGACGTGAGTGGTTCAGACTTGATAAATGTGTTCCCAGAAGTCACATACCTAATCAGTAACTAATGTTCTTATGGTGCTTCACAATTTACATAATTCTTTCAATAGGTTAACTTGTTTATTCCTAACAACAACTTGGTTTTTGTAAATGAGGAAGTGGAGGCTAGGTTGAGGAGGCTTGCCTAGAATCACACACAGCCAATAGTGGTTAAACAGTGACCAAGCGGGTGAGCCATCACAGGGATGCCGGATGTTGCGTGTCGCTTAACCGTGTCTGCAGTCCTTCTTTGCTGTGCTCTCTTCCTTTTGTCCAGCTTTGTTGTGGGACGGGACTGTTAGGACAAGGCTACGTAAAGGTGACTTGGGAGTGGTGAAGGGAGGGCAGGTGAGGTCTGGGGATCTGAAAGGAATGGTTTTAACTACAAGTTCAGACAGGTCTCTGCAGTACTCAGACTACAGAAAGAGAGGGAAGGGACTGAGATGATCTCCTCCATTGGATTTCAGACCAGGCTGAATATCTTTGCCACCCAGGGAGTTTTAAAAAAAAGTACTGATTCCCTCTCTTCACCCTTGATCTAAATCAGAATGACGCAAGGTGAAGCTTCTGTGAGTGTTCACAGAAGTTATCTGAGTCCTGCACAAGTCTAACCCTGCATCTCTCCAGAAAAGTTCTATAAAATTTAGCTATAAGACATGTCATGGAAACTGGTTGGAAATGTAGAATTTCCCTCCCCCACCCCTACCCCCACCCTCCCATCTGGCCTGCCAATTTAGAAACTTAATTTTAACAAGACTCCAGGTCAGGGGTCGGGAACCTTTTTGGCTGAGAGAGCCATGAATGCCACATATTTTAAAATGTAATTCCATGAGAGCCATACAACGACCTGTGTACATTACGCATTATCCAATAAAAATTTGGTGTTGTCCTGGAGGACAGCTGTGATTGGCTCCAGCCACCCGCAACAATGAACATGAGCAGTAGGAAATGAATGGATTATAAAACATGAGAATGTTTTATATTTTTAACGTTATTATTATTTTTATTAAAGATTTGTCTGCGAGCCAGATGCAGCCATCAAAAGAGCCACATGTGGCTTGTGAGCCATAGGTTTCCAACCCCTGCTCCAGGTGAATAATATGCACATTCAAATGTAGAATCACTGTTATTATCTTAGGGAAACCTCAGGGGACTGTGGGGTGAGATAATTGCACATATTCTTTCTTGGTCTGTCCTTGGCCATTTGACTTTCCTTGTTATTTATATAACTTTTCCAGGCATAAATTAATTTTAAATCAGATTTATCAACTCCTCCTTTATGGTTTCTAGCTTTTTTATTTGCATGGCAAAGACTATCTTAATTGGATAAAAGTCTTCTACTTAAATACAAAAAAGAAGTCATAACATACTTCACATAGTTGAATGTGTCTAGAATTTATCTGGTATGGTATAAAGAGTGAGGTAGGACTGTTGGTGGGAATGTAAAGAAGTACAACCATTATGGAAGAAAGTATGGTGGTTCCTCAAAAAACTGAAAGTAGAACTACCTTATGACCCAGCAATCCCTCTACTGGGTGTATACCCCAAAAACTCAGAAACATTGATACGCAAAGACACATACAGCCCCATGTTCATTGCAGCATTGTTCACAGTGGCCAGGACATGGAAACAACCAAAAAGCCCATCAATAAATGACTGGATAAAGAAGATGTGGCACATATACACTATGGAATACTACTCAGCCATAAGAAATGATGACATCAGATCATTTACAGCAAAATGGTGGGATCTTGATAACATTATACAAAGTGAAATAAGTAAATCAGAAAAAACCAGGAACTGCATTATTCCATACGTAGGTGGGACATAAAAGTGAAACTAAGAGACATTGATAAGAGTGTGGTGGTTACGGGGGGTGGGGGAGAGGGAAAGGGGAAGGGGCACAAAGAAAACTAGATAGAAGGTGACAGAGGACAATCTGACTTTGGGTGATGGGTATGCAACATAATTGAACGACAAGATAACCTGGACATGTTATCTTTGAATATATGTATCCTGATTTATTGATGTCACCTCATTAAAAAAATAAAATTATAAAAAAAAAAGAAAAAAGAGTGAGGTAGGGATCCATACATTTTTGCCTGATGCTTGACTTGTTCCAGCTCTTCAGTGAATCTTTTCTCTGTGGATCCATACATTAAATTCACATTTGTTCCACTACCTACCCAGAGCTTTAATTATCATAGCTCTGTAATTTTTTTTTTTTTTTTTTTTTACAGGGACAGAGAGTGAGTCAGAGAGAGGGATAGACAGGGACAGACAGGAACAGAGAGAGATGAGAAGCATCAATCATCAGTTGCAATCATCAACTAAGCATCAATGAACCTTAGTTGTTCATTGATTGCTTTCTCATATGTGCCTTGACCGGGGCCTTCAGCAGACCAAGTAACCCCTTGCTCGAGCCAGTGACCTTGGGCCAAGCTGGTGAGCTTTGTTCAAACCAGATGAGCCGGCGCTCAAGCTGGCAACCTCCGGGTCTTGAACCTGAGTCTTCTTCATCCCAGTCTGACGCTCTATCCACTGCGCCACCTCCTGGTCAGGCTGTAATGGGTTTTGATATCTAATTCAGTTAACTCTTTTCTCATTTACTGTCCTTTTTAAGATTTTCCCCCTGGCTTTTCTTACAAGTTTACCTTTCTACTTAATTTAGGAACATTTTGTCTAGTTTAAAATTTTTTTCAGAAATTATGTTTATTGGGGTTTTATTAAATGTACAGATTAGCTTAGTCTTTTAAAAATATTTTTGTCTCTAAATTATATATTTTAGTTATTCAGAATATTTTTCATTCAGAGTCACACTGGCCTTTGTAACAGATACTATTTTTGAAAGTGATGAGAATATATCCTCTGTAGGGCTTTACCTTAAGAGGACTCTCCCTGACCTAACTGCCCCCTCCAGTACGTGCCTGTCTCCTCGACCTCCCCATCTCAGCTGCTTGTTGTTCTGAATCACTGCATCCTGCTTATTTATTTCCCCCAGTAAATGAATAAGTTAATAAAATTTGTTGATTACCTGACTTACCTGCTAGATTGTAAGCCACATAAGGGAAGGTCCCGTGTCTGTTTTATTTGCCGGCATCATTGCTCAGTGTTAAGAAAGTCCCCGGCAGTTGGTGCTTAATAAATATTTGTTAAATGAGTTAGAAGGAATAAATTCCCAGTAAGCAGAACTCCTGGCCCCCTTGTCGAAGATTTGTTTCATGTGGATGTTAGTTTGAACCCAGCTCATTGTTTGAGAAATGACTCAAATGGATGAGAGTGAATGTGTGATTGTTTCAGGGAAGCATTCATTATTGCCATTGAGTCAGGCACAGGGCTGGGAATGCTCTCGTCCAGGAAAGTTGACAAAGTGGTAGGAATCAATTATGAAGAGTAGAGATGTGGGCGATCATGATCGAGCACAAGCCTTGTCACCTAACAGGTCCTTTGTGAATAGTGCTCTGATTCAAGTTCCACAGTTTGAATTAAGTAGTATCTCCCTTTTAGATAGTTCTGGTGATGTTAATTTTTTTTTTTTTTTAAACTAGGGTAAATATAAAATACTGCTTCAAAGAACTGTGGGCCTTTTTTCTATTACTAAAGACTTCTTAGAGAAATTAGCATCAATCATTTATTAAACCCTTTCATTTTAGGTACAAACACCCAACTTGAGAGCTCCTTGTGGGCAGGAACAGAACCCTCATTCATTTTTATGATTCTGACCTGCAGGTGCTTGAAAAATGCTCAAGTGATGAGAGGATCCAAACTATAAACACATACTATGTTTTTAAATTACTGAAAAATAAAGTGATGGTTTATCTGTGGAATGCAGTAGAAATAACTTTTGTGTATATTTTAGTTACTGCTAATGTTCTTAAAGCCACACTTATCTTAAAAACTTTTTTCCCATATGGGGGAGGGTGGATGCATTCGGGGCAACACTAGAATCTATGTAAACACAATAAATTAAAATTAATAAAAAAAAACCAAAAACTTTTTTTCCTGCCCTGGCCAGTTGGCTCAGCAGTAGAGCGTCGGCCCGGTGTGTGGAAGTCCCAGGTTCAATTCCCAGTCAGGGCACACAGGAGAAGTGCCCATCTGCTTCTCCACCCTTCCCCTTCTCTTTCCTCTCTGTCTCTCTCTTCCCCTCCCACAGCCAAGGCTCCATTGGAGCAGAATTGGCCTGGGCGCTGAGGACCACTCCATGGCCTCTGCCTCAGGCACTAGAATTGCTCCAGCCACAACAGAGCAACGCCCCATATGGGTCGAGCATCACCCCCTGGTGGGCATGACGGGTGGATCCCAGTAAGGTCATGCAGGAGTCTGTCTGACTGCCTCCCCACTTCTGACTTCGGAAAAATAAAAAAAAAAAACCCCAAACCCAACCAACCCCCCCCCAATTTTTTCTCCCATAATGGAAGGATTTATAGAAATTGTATTTCTTGAGGTATTTATTTTTCCCTCAGAACAGAACAGTGTGGTGTTTGGATGGATTAATCAATCATTTAAAACACTTTTGCCTTCACTCTTTGGTTTATGATTTCAGGTCTGTATTTGGAATGTATTTGGAGTGTTTGAGGTCTTGAACACAGCTCATGTCAAGGGGCTTGGTTTTGTAGATGATAATTAGTTCAGTTATCTGTTTCTTCAATAAAAATTATTTTGAGAACTACCAGAGTAGTTCCACTGCATGATTCTGTAGTCACGTCCTTGAGCTCATTTTGGTGGTTGTGAAAGAGATTATTACCTGGGGAAGGTAAAGCCAGGAGTCTTTCTTCAGTGTAGGTACCTGCCTTGTAGTTCAGCTTTTGAACAAAACCGTGACAGCCCCCCCATGGGTGACTCTGTTGTCCCTTTGAATTTGTGTTTGCTCCTTTGTGTGTACACTGTACACTATTTGAAGAGTGTGTAAGCCCGTTGTGTTGTCTTTAATAAAACTGCATTTATCCTTGTGTGGATAGATTGTGTTTTTAGAGTCTAAATTCTTAGAGAACACTAGAAACTGTTTACTTAGATCTTTTTTTCTTTCTTTAAATAAAGGCTTCCTCCAGTTTATCAACTTAAAAACTGTTGAAAGTCAGGCGAAAAAAAAATTGGTTGAATGGAAAAGGCACGGTTCTGGAGTGTCTTGAATATAGTGACTGTATTTTGGAGTAATAAGACCTTTTACTTTTCCAGAACCTATATCAAACAAAACTCTAAAATAAAACACAAACTAAGATCTCAAACCTAAATTAGGCCTTTTTTTTTTTTTTAAATCTGGGAAATGAGGTTTTTGGAAGACCAAACCGGGAAGTCTTGAACAAAAGAGGTGCTGCTTTGTTGAAAGTACTTTTCTGAGTAAGGGAAAGAGTTGAGTGATTGGAGCAGGTCATGCCTCTGAGTTCTCACTGTCTTTGGGTGCCAACAGATGGGCTGACATTTCAGTGTATGTGCCAGGATCTGTGTTGGGTAGTGGGGGTTCAGAGAAGAATGAGAACTCCAGTTTAGGAACTTCAAGGGACTCCAGTCTGGTGGGAGAGAGAAGGGTGTTAAGGAGATCCTTTTTTTTTTTTTTTTTTTTTTTTACAGAGACAGACAGAGAGAGACAGAGGGATAGACAGGGACAGACAGACAGGAAGGGAGAGAGATGAGAATCAATCATTAGTTTTTCGTTGCAACACCTTAGTTGTTCATTGATTGCTTTCTCAAATGTGCCTTGATCGTGGGCCTTCAGCAAGACCGAGTGACCCCTTGCTCGAGCCAGCAACCTTGGGTCCAAGCTGGTGAGCTTTGCTCAAACCAGATGAACCTGTGCTCAATCTGGCGAGCTCGGGGTTTCGCCGAACCTGGGTCCTCCGCATCCCAGGCCAACGTTTTACCCACTGCACCACTGCCTGGTCAGGCAAGGAGACCCTTCTGATCTTCAGTGGTGAGTAATAGGAGGAGGAGACTTGGAGTCTGCCAGAGAGGAGACTTGAGCTGGGGTCCTGAGCTCCTTCTGAAGCTAAAATAAAGAAAATTTACATTGGAATATAAGCTACTGATCTTTGTTATTTTTGGACTTCATAGGCTTCACTCAGCATAAAAAAGATGAGTTTCTATAAGAAATGTTATCCAACAAGTGACAAGGTAATGCAGGAAATGTAAACTAATATTTGGTTATAGTGGAAGGCCAGTGCTGGAGGGCTCCTGCTGTAGCCCTGGAGGCCTGGTTTTCTCCTCCGCACTTCTCTGGGGATGGCTCCAGATCCTTTCTTTTGATGTGTTCACAGGCTTTATAACTGGAGAGCTGGAGGAGGAAGAGCCGACTGGTATTATTTTTCTTGGGACTTCCTTTATTTCTTTTGTGCCCTGGAATGGTGAATCCTGCTGTCTGTGCTGGGGGCTGCCCCTTTCTGTGTTCTGTCCTCAGTGCTGTGGCAGCCTCAGCTGTCGGTGGTTCTGGGCTGCTACCAGCCTGCAGCTGTTCAGGGTGAGAATGTTGGACTTGACCCTCAGTCCTACTGTCTGGGAATGTCACGAGTGGACAAGAATAAGTAGAGCTTCCTCTTCCTCGCAAGGCTCATTCCAGGTGGATTCCTTGTTACCACTCTTTTTTGCTTCACACCTAATATCCATGTTTATGTCTTAATGTCCTGTGGCCGAGTCCACTGCCCTATTCCATCCTCACAACAATGCCAAGAGTAGAAAGGGTGAGGATTCTTAGCCCTGTTTTAGAGATGGAAGACTTGCAGCTCATAGAAGAGTGCCTGGATGTGCAAGGAGCCGAGTCCAGCGAACAATCCTGAGCCTTTTGCAATTGAGTGACCCCTCCAGCAACACGACCTTCTCCCAGGCTGCAACCCTCGTGAAACATCTCTCTTCCCCTCCCCAGGTCTCCGATGGTGTAGAGCAGTTCCTTCCCTTCCATTCCCCCCAAAGTCCTCTCCCAGATAATCTGCCAACCTCAGTGCGTCTCATATGGTTAATTAAGTTGCTGCATCATAATCATACTCATTATCTAATATTTCTATAGCAGTTCTTATGGGGTAGCATTACTCTTTACTGCTTTGCAATTCATTTACTGTTCACAATAATTCTGTGAAGTAGGTGTAAAATTATCATCCCCATCTAATAAACGAGGAAATGGAGGCAAAGGGAAATTAAATACCTTGTCCAAAGTAGCTGTGAGAGCTGGGATTCAAATCCATACCGGCTGACCCCACTGCCCCTGGTCCGAGACTCATTTCTCAAAAGCCTCCCTTTCCCTATATGCTTCCTCACCCAACCAACTCATGCATTGTCCTCAGCCTGCAGGGTGGGCCACCCACAGTGTGGTCTCAGTGTCCCTTTCTAGCCTGCTACCCCATTAGGTATCTGTCCTACAAACTGGATTCTCATCATCTTCCTGGTGTGAGGTCCTCATAGGAAGACTTCCATTAGCAGAGAATCAGGCCTTTGGTTCTTGGCTCTGCCACTGATAATGTGCGTGATGACATTGTGCAAGTCACTCATGCTCATGCTCGCCGAGCCTGGGTTCTTCTGCCCAGTCCACAGGGACAGTGGCGACTAGCACACTGGTCTGTGGTGGGGTCTGAGTGAGGCACGCCGAGTGCTGTCTTTGCCATCTGTTTTTTTCTGTTGAAGCCTGTTTCCTCCACAGCTGCCTCCTTCGGGAAGTCTTCTCGCAGTTTGTTCTTTCTGTGCCAGAAGAGGACTTCACTTCCTTTAGACCAGTGGTAGTCAGCCTGGTCCCTACCACCCACTAGTGGCCGTTCCAGCTTTCATGGTGGGCGGTAGCAGAGCAACCAAAGTATAAATAAAAAGATAGCTTGAACTATAGTAAGTTGTTTTATAAAGATTTATTCTGCCAAACTTAGCGAAAATTTGACAAAGTATTTGGTAAGTAATTATTATTATATGCTTTAACTTGCTGTAACTCTGCTTAACAAATTTTATAAAGTAAAGTTACTTTCCTTCTTTATAACTCACCATTACTGTAGAACCTGTGGGCGGTTAGAAAATTTTACTACTAACAGAGATACAAAAGTGGGTGGTAGGTATAAAAAGGTTGACTACCCTGCTTTAGCCCATCAATATCTTAATGCCACTTTCACCAGCTGGCATGTTTAACCATTCTCTGTAGGTATCCTTTCTTCCTCCTAAACTGTAAGCTCTTTCAGGGTACAGGCTGTGGCTCCTACAACTTTATATCTTCCATAGTGCTTTGTATTTAATAGGCATTCAGAATATATCTGTGGAGTGAATGAGTTTGGGGCCACTGGAATTCATTTATTGCATTCCTTGAAGAGCTAGGTAAGTGGTGCCCAGCGTGAGTTGACTTGTAAGAGCAGCCATCTATTGCATGGGCCTAAGCTTCTGCTTTTTATTAAAATTTTCCTGATACAGCTAGAGAGCTCTCCCTTCCTTTTCAAACCCAGGCTCATGGGGTTGTGAAAATTTGCACAGCCATCTTCTAAGCAAATTGGCTAACACTACAAGTCTCCTGGAAGCCGAGTGGCCCTGGATGTGCTGTTAAAACACTGCACGGATTTTATTTTAGAGCATGGAAAAGAGTTGTGTTGGAAGAACTCAACTCCTGCCAAGTCAGAGACATGTATTATTATCTTTCATTATGGCTGAGTCGGCATTGTGGTTGGATGGTTGGTTTGGGGAGCTCCCTCTGTGTACCTAGACCAGAGGAAGATGATATGTGTCTTGGACAACCTCCTGACAGGCTCAGGGAGAAGGCAGTGTGACCACTCAGTTTGGTATATGGGATTTGCTGAAGAAGTAACTCTTGCCTGCTCTGAGAAGTTACAGATGACTGAGGTGTCTTACACCAGGTGGCCCCAGTCATATCAACCACCACCAGTGAGAAAGTCTAGGTGCTGTCCTCCAACCTGCTGGCCAGCCACCCCTACCCAGTAACCCTCTGTTTCTGCCCCCCTCCACCACCTCTCTGCCTACATGCCTTCTCTTCCACCTGTACTTACCTGGAATACAGTCTTGCCACTGTGCCCTCTTCTCAAGAGAAAAATGTCCATTATTTCACAGAAGCCTTCCCAACTCCTAAATGGTACGTGACTACACCTTCCTTCTTTCCCAGTGTCCCCCGTACCAGAACTCTGCAGTAGCAATAACCACAGTATCCTCCACATCTTGAATTTGCCCCATTCTCTCCCTCTGAGCCTCCTGAGGACAGTAACTGTATCTGATCTTTGTATTCTGCCTGGTACATAGATACTCAGTGTGTGTGTGTACAAGTAAAAGTATTTGGATATGATAGTAATAGCTAACATTTCCAAGTGCTGTGCCTGTTGTCTTGACAGAAGAGAGTCATGGTTTTGATGATGGTCACTCATCTTTAGTATCATTAAGGGCAGAACTCTTCAAAATAAAATAAAATTTGTGATGATGACAACATATGCCATGCATATGCTTAACTCTTTGCCTTGCAAAGTAGACATCCAATGGATATCTGTGGAATGACCAAATTAATGAACGTCTGGGTGAATGAATGGAAAGGTCTTCCATCCTCTGGGGAGGAAAGGAAGGTAGAATAGACTTAGACTGAACTTTTGCACTGCTCTTGAGAATTGAACTTGTTGCTTGGCTTGAGGGCTGAAGCAGGAGCTGAACTGACATAAAAATCCATATTGCTTTTTCCTAGTAATTTTCATTTTTGAGAACAGCAGGTCTGTTTCTTTTCACATTTTCATAGGCCCTGTTCTTCAGAATCCTATATAGAATTCTACCACTGAGTTTTTAGCTAACATGAAAGATGCATTTATAGCTTCAAACTTCTCACCTCACCATCCTCTGTGAAAGCAGTTGGTGTCATTGCAGAGTGAGATAGTAGAGAGGAGAACCCAGGTGCTCCTTGGCAGGGCAGGTTCTGAAGCTGAACACTCATGCTCTTATGGTCTGTCTCTGTGGAAGTATGGATGTTGCAGTTGTCAGCATTTTGCTGGCATTTTTGTGTGTGTATCCAGGCAAACTTGAGAAAGGCCCACTCTTTCAAACGCTTGACACATACAGAAATGAAGAAAATTTTATCCTATATTGTGAGAATAATGACAGTGAAAATTACCAAGATGCTGGTTTGTATGCCAGCTATTACCGGGATTGTATCTTGTATGTACAAAATCTGCTTATTAAGTAGATAACCTTTTAGAATGGTGCTATACATGTAGTATACAATGTGTACGTTATACTAAGATGTTGCTCTTTTACTTTTAAGAGTTATTTTAGTGATGTGGATAATTCTTAGAACTTTACTTTTTCATACTACAGGTTGTTGACCACTCAAGAAAAGGTTGAGGTACAGATATTTCATATGAGGTGACTTCTCTGCATTGGCTGACAAAGAAACTCCATTGCCTGAGTCTCTCAAATGTAATTTGGTTGCCCTCACTTGTGTATCTTTCTGAAACTTTAAAATAAAGTGGAATGATCTCCACTAGGCAACGTGAGCTTGTGTTCTTACCATGCTAATTTACAAAGGCAGGTAGTGCATCAGTGATGAAATAAAAAGTTAGTTTAAACTCTATGTGCGAAACAAAATAAAATTGACTCTTGAAATTTTGCATAAGTATCTGTCATAGTCTAGTACTAAGTATCTAAGGATTTTTAGAGCTGATCTCACTGAATGTTGAATTATGTTCTAAGATACATTTTAACAGTGTTTTCAGAAATAAATACATAAATAAATAAATAAGCAAGCTTAAACTGACTGGTGAAACCACTCTTCAGCCATCTCTGAATTGAAGATTTCCTAACAAGAAATGTGACCTAACTTAAAAAACTTCCTATTGCCCTGGTTTCAGGTTTCTGGTTTCTGGGTTATTTTCACTGAGTGGATTCCTGAAGCTGCAAGAGACCATTTGCAACTACATGTCAATCAGGACTTTCTGTACATAGTAGTTAAAAGAGAAATGTATTAAATGCTTCACTTGAGGTTTAAAATTATTATGTTAGCGAGGACAGTTTCATTGTACTTATAAGTAAATACTGTAACTTAAATAATTAGGTCCTAATAGGACTTTTTTTGTGTTTTATACATGTATTGAGGTTATAGATAAGGTTTCCCCTGACAGGGTGATGCTGCTGTGAACAGCTTTTGCCTTGGATATTTCTAAAGCTGACAGTGGAGCTCCCGGACTGGAGCCTGAAGGGGTTGAACTGGAAACTTGTCATTGCTCTCCTTTCCTTTCTGGCTCCTTCTAGGACTCTCAGGATCCTCTGGTGTGGCTGGACCAGATGTGACTCCTCTGATGCATCCTGAAGTTCATGGACACTGCAAGCTTGAGTGGGAGGCTCAGCCTGCCGACTCCTTTTAGAGTGGTGGTGGTCACAGTTATATCCCCTCACACCCTGCAGGGTGGCCCTCTTTTCAGCAGCATCTCCATTTTACACCAATGGGAAAACCAAACTGAAAAAAGGGGCATGTGATTGGCCCAAGGTCATCTCTTGACCTTGAACCTAGTATTCTCTTCAGTAGGCGATACTATACTTGCAGTTCTCGGTCGCTGTGCCTAGCAGGAAAGTTTTGGTTTATAAAACTCTCCAGGCCCTGGCCGGTTGGCTCAGCGGTGGAGCGTCGGCCTGGCGTGCAGGGAACCTGGGTTCGATTCCCTGCCAGGGCACACAGGAGAGGCGCCCATTTGCTTCTCCACCCCCCCCTCCTTCCTCTCTGTCTCTTTCTTCCCCTCCTGCAGCCAAGGCTCCATTGGAGCAAAGATGGCCCGGGCGCTGGGGATGGCTCCTTGGCCTCTGCCCCAGGCGCTAGAGTGGCTCTGGTTGCGGCGGAGCGACGCCCCGGAGGGGCAGAGCATCGCCCCCTGGTGGGCAGAGCGTCGCCCCTGGTGGGCAGGCCGGGTGGATCCCAGTCGGGCGCATGCGGGAGTCTGTCTGACTGTCTCTCCCCATTTCCAGCTTCAAATAAAAAGAGAAGAAAAAAAAAAACTCTCCAAATTATTGGGTAGTGGGGGATTTTCCAGACAGCTTAAGTAAGGGAATGAAATAATATTTGCAGCACTTTTTCTTTTCTTTTAGCAGAAGCATGATGCCAGCAGAAGAAGTGTTACTTGTGGTGGTGTACTTGTGTGACTAGATGTTTGTCTCACTTTCTATGAAGGAAAGTAGCTGATGTGTTCTTTTGAAAACACTGGACCTGAGACCTAGGGTTGCCCTTCTACTCGTCTTCAGGCTTCTTGCTTTGGCGGCTGGCCAGTTGCCTGCTTCTTTCTGTGTGTCAGAAACAAAAGCTGCGCACCAAGAATGTGAGAGAGCTATCTGCAGGCCATTTTAAGGCACATGATCAGATGTAAGGATGGTACTTGTAGTTCACAGAGTCTATGCATCAGAACTTAACCACTTCACTCACAGACTCACTGGTCAGCCTTACCCACATTACTCATAATGTATTTGCAGTTCTACTCTGCTAAATTTCTGCTTCTCACACCGTAAATGACTGGAGGGGACAGAGAAGGGATATCTGTTAGAGAGGGGAGAAGGTGATAACTGATAATGTGGGAAGACATAAAAAATAGTAATAAGCACATTTAAAAAGTATGTTAAACTGGGGTTCTTCAGCCCTCATTGCCATGTTGTTTCGAGTGGGCAACACCATCATCTAGGACAGTGAGATGCCAGGTGCTCATGATATGAATGTGATCCTTAAGTAGCATCATACCTCTGTCTAATGAGCTCTGTTCAAGAAGACAGGGAAGAGCCTGACCTGTGGTGGCACAGTGGATAAAGTGTCAGCCTGGAATGCTGAGGTTGCCAGTTTGAGGCTTCCAGCTTTCCTGGTCAAGGCACATGAGTTGATGCTTCCCATTCCCCCAACCCCTCAAAATCAATAAATAAAATCTTAAAAAAAAAAGAAAGGGAAGACAGGGAAGAATTATAGAAAGAGTCTTCAACAACTAAACAAAACCTTAAAGAATTTGTTGATTTTACAGAAAGAGGAGAAGGGCAGAAATGAGAAGTATAGTTGCTTTGCTTTAGTTCATTGCTTGCTTGTTGGCTTATATGACCATTTGTGCCTTGACTGGGCAAACCCAAAGTTTCAAACTGGTGACCTCAGTGTTCCAGGTTGATGCTCTATTTGCTGTGCCGCCCTAGGCCAGCAAACAAAAATTTTGATGCTCATGGTGCTGATCAGTATTCATACTGGAAGTATATTAACAAAGAACAGTTTTTCCCTAAGGGTACTGGTAACATGAAGTCTTATGCTATACTGATTGGTGGCAGTGGGTTTTATTTTAAAGAACTTTCCTCTGTTGCTAAAATATGTACTCTTGGTCTTTGCTCTGCTCTTGTGGTTTTTAAAGTCCCTTAGAGGAGAAGGATGATGAGTGGGGATGGACATCTCAGCTCTAGCAGCAGCTTGTTCATAGGGGTCTGTCTTGGAGAAGCCACAGACTCTTGATATGTTGACAAGGGTCCTATATGTGCTCTCTTTGCTTTGTGGTCACAGTCCAGAGCTAAGGACCATTCTGTGGAATAGTTATCTTCACTTGAGGTCTGTATAATTACTCATCTTCTCATGCAACCCAGAGTTGACCCTGGCAAGGCTTGGAGTCCTGGGCAAGTATAATGAAACTAGACCTGTTTTCCTTGGAGAGGCAGAATTGGTGAGGTGAGTGTGGATTAGTGCCAAGAACAGTCTTGTGGGTCAGAGACTTTTATCTCACAGAAGGTATGAACTCTTCTGATCAGAACCACCCTTGATTGAGGTGAGGCTGGGCGAGAATTACATACACTATTGGCAGGAGTCTAAATGGGATAACTTTTCTGGAGGGGCTTTTGGCAATAGGGATTTGAAATGTTCAGTGTGTGTGCTCTGTGATCTGGTGGCTCTACTTCCCAGAATTCATCCTAATAGAAGAATTGTGTGAGTATGTACAAGGATGTTCTTCACCATACTGTTTAGTGTCATGACAAACGGGGGCCTTAAAACATTCATTGGTAAAGGAATAAATAAACTCCAGCGAAACCATAGAGTAAATGTAGTAAAGCTGTTGAAAATGATGAGATCAACTTCTGTGTCTTCTGTATTGTTACGGAAAGATGGCAGAGAAATTATGTGAGAAAGTTAGATGATAGATCAGCACATGTGGTGTGATGCTGTTTTCAGGATGCATGTGTATAGAATGATTATGTGTTATGATGTTTTTATATGCAGTAATTTCTTGGGTGGATAATATACTTGAAATGATACTAGTGGTCATTTATTTAGGATTTAGGCTTATGTAAAGACTCTCACTTTCTACCTCATACATTTCTATATATTTGAACTGTTTAAGAGCTGACCAGAAAAAGTAGATGGTCAATTTTTAGAAGGCCTTCCAGCAGAGATGGTCACGCTGTGTCAGAAGGTAGAAGGAAGAAGTAAGTAGAATGTGCAGTACTAGTGATTAGAAACAACAGAAATCCTAAGTAGAGTAGGAGTTGAAATAGGCCTTGTTTGGAAATATTTGTTTATTTGATCTGATTTGTCTAAAACCAAGCTCTGGGCTTTTCCCAGCTTACCTTCTTCCAGCTCCCCTGGGATACCACATGCCATGAATCTCTCCAGGAACCAGGGGGTCCTGGCTGGTGGGGCTGAGGTCTGAAGGCCGGACCAGTCCTCTGCCAATATCCAGTTTAAACCTTTATTGTCCTCTCACCTTATCTGGGGAGGTGGGTGTGAGATACAGATTCCCATCTCCCCTCTTGTCCCCTAAAGATTGCAAACAGGTCCTTTACCTTCTCAGATTTTACTGAGAATTACTACAGGAAACTGATAAAGAAGTAAAGGTAACAAAAGTAACAAAGGTAAGTGGCAGAGAGAGCAAGGTAACAAATTAACCGTAACAATGAAGCAAGCATGAGGGTCCCTCAGAGGTTCTGCTCCTCCTGCAAAGTCATGGTCTCCGGCTCCTGGTTGGACTGCATCAGGTTTCCTGATCTCAGCTGTCATTATCCAGGGCTGAGTGTGCCAAACCTGCCCCTCTGCTCAGCTCCCCTTCTCCAGGTCCTCTCGACCTCTGTCTCCACCGAGGCCCCACAGCCCGGTGCTAGGCCTGAAGGTGTCATTAAGGTACTCTGGGCTGAATGTGGAGTGTCCATTTCATGTCCACTTGGGCATTTGGCATCTTTTGAGGGATACTGTGCCCTATATAAGGTAAGTCTTAAGTTATTTCTTCATGGAATCTCCCTTGTTTTCCTAAATATCTTCCATTTCCTGCCTATCTATCTGTTCATTCTTTCATCCTTCACTGATGAATGGATCCATCCATCCATCTATCCATTTGTCTAGTAATCCAGTAATATGATCTTCTCATTGAAGCAAATCACTGTTTTTAGCTCTCAGATATAAAAATGTCAAGGGGCTCTCAAGGCTGTCCTACTAGTCTGACCAGTCGCCTCTGAACTACCTGTTGCTGTCGCTGCTTCCTCCCGTGAGGCCCGGTCACTTTTTCTGCACTCACACAGCTTCAGTTGCGCTCATGTAGTCATGGCTCCCATCCAAGCTCTGCTACTTAGTTGCTTTGTGGCCTTGGGCAAGTTACCTAAACTCTATCTCACTGTCTTCATGTGGTAAAATGGGAATAATAATATACTTACCTCAAAGGTTGCTTTGAAGATGAAATTAAATAATGCATGTAAAGTACTTGGCACATTGGCTAGAATATATTAAGTGCTAAAATGTTGCCACCAACACCACCATCACTGCATTAGGATTACTGCTATCACCACCATCCTTCCTGCCCTTGGGAAATATATTAGTCATGTGGGAGGTACTAGGGGGAAAGTACAACGAGAAGCCAGGTTTTTATCTGAGTGAGCATAAATCAAATCCAGTATGGTTGGGGTTGATTATGCAAACATCAGAGGGCAATGTACAATCTGGGAAGACGTTATGGGGAGAGAAGTGAGTCTTAAATAGTATGTGGGTTTGATTTGACAAGAAAAAACATCAAGCTTGGACCTAAACTGAATTGGGAAGGCCTTTGGCCTGTCTGGTCAGAGGGTTCTCAAGTTCTGGCTCTCTCAAGAGCCAGGTATAGCAGGTCCTCAAATGATGTCATTTTATAACATTGATGAGGAAAAAAAATTGACTTCCACTGGGGCCACTGGCTGTGTAGAGTTGGCCTGTTCTCCCTGTATCTGCATGGGTTTTCTCTGGTTACCTCGGTTTCCTCCTGCATCCCAAAGATGTGCACAGTAGGTAAATTGGTGTGCTAAGGGGAGGATGGGCTGGTTGCATTCTTCTCAGTAGCTCCTGGGGAAGTTTGTTTCTGGAAACTATAGCAGACCAGCCTCCACAGTGGGGGCCCAGGGAGCCGCACCGTGAGTGCCAGCAGGGCTCCTAGAGACAAGGCCCAGTCATGCAGGGTCTTCACCAGAAGGGGCTGGACGCAGGGAGTCTGCAGAATTGGGAGTCTATGTAGGGTTGCCAGATAAAATACAGAATGCCCAATAGAATGTGAATATCAGAAAAACAATTAGCATTTTTTTGGTACAAGTCTACTACTACTCCATGACAGTTTTAAAGAAGCAGTATTTGGGATGCACATACATTAAAAAATTATTCATTAGTTATATGACATTCAAATTTAACTGGGCATCTTGTATTTTTAATTTAATAAATTTGGCCACCCTAGCTCTAGGGGCTTCTGAATTGACTGAGGTGGTGAGGAATATGGGAAAAAAGAGGGCAAGGATAATTCTTAATCATCTTAAAAAAAAAAAAATCCTGACAAAGGAATATTGTGCTCATTTCCTGGTTCACCCCACCCACCCTCTGTCCAAAACTGAGACTTTCCACTAAGAAACTTCACAAAGGGGTCATAGCCTACTGACTTCCCGTCCTTCTCTGGCTCTGCCGTCGGCTTCCCGCTGAGAGCTGGAAGGAGCTCTAGCTAATTCTTTGTGCTCTGCCCTCATTTTCAGTTGCATGGGAGCCACAGGACAAGCAGAACCACCAGACCCCAAGCCAGCCTTATTTTCTATCTTAGAAAAGGGGCAGGTGGTACTGAATCCTAGATATGGATGATTGATCAAGAAGTGACCATTTGTATTTATTTCTCTCCCAGACCTTGTTGTGTTTTGTCAAAGTCTTATTTCTAGCAGTGCCTTTAAGTCAGGGGTCTACGGACTTTTTCTGTAAAAGAGCAGATAGTAAATATTTTTGACCTTGCCAGCCAGGTGGTCTTTGTCCTCACTACTCAACTCTGCGGTGTGAAAACAGCCACAGACAGTAGACAAGCTACAAACCAGTGGGCGTGGCTGCAGTCCAATAAAATTTTCTTTATGGACACTGCAATGTGAATGCTAGGTAATTCATTATTCCTTTGATTATTTTCAATCATTTTAAACATGTTAAGCCCATTTTTAGCTTGTGGCCCGTACAAAAGCAGATGGCGGGCCGTGTTTGGCCTGTAAGCTAGTTTGCTAACCCTGTTGTGAGGCAGTAACAGAGAACATTAGAGCTGAAGCTTGGCTCTCAGTTCCCGGAGGTTACAGCTGAAAGGCCTCTTCCCCTGAGGTTACAGCTTCTGCCGCGACCAAATGATCGACTGGGTGGGGATCTTAAGCAGTGGGTTTTGCCTTTCAGTTTCCTATAGTGCAGGTACAAACACATATCCCATAGGTTCTTGTGTGGATTTATACATCTTCATCTTGGAGAATGAGCCATTAACAGTCAAAAGTGTGGCCACAGAGTCAGTATTATAATGAATGTAGTTTATAGTGATCATAGGCTACAATATTGGGAGTAATTTTGACCTAGTAAATAAGTAACCAGCAGAATTGAATGTGGGACAATTATACATCTGTTTTATGCTGCCTTCTACATACAGCTGTATGTGTTTGGAATTGTGTTTCTAAATGGAAAGATCAGATTAGGTTTGACTTTCTGTCACCAGACGTGGTCTAGCTGCACCTGAAACATGGGTTAGGAGGCAGGGCCCTTCATTCTTGGGTGTCCTGACGGATGGAGGTTTTGTGTTTTATGGATATAGGATGTGCTGGGTGAGGTGGACAATGGAATTAAACTTCCCACAGAAATCACTCCTGGACTGAGAATCAGGTTTGCACGTGTGCCCTGTAGCATTCATTCTTGCTGAATGCTGGGAGATGGGTGGTTATTAGGTTATGTCAAAGTGGTGTTTGCCTTAATACACGATCCTCCTGCAGTAACCCAATAATGGGAGGCGGAAGGAGGGAGGGAGAGAAGGTGGTGACCTGGGTATTTCTGAAAGTTGGAGGCATCTGGCAGTTAAGGAGCTTTGTGTGGTATCAACAGTGAGCTGTTAGCGTTCTGTTCCCCACTCCTCACCCCAGTTCCATGGCACATTTGAATCCACTGATACTGGGACCTGGTACAAGGCCATATAGCTTTGTGGTCAAAAGAATAGCATCCAGGCTCAGGCTTCCTGAATCCTGGCTCATCAGTTTCCACCTCTTTGCCTTTGGGCAAATTACTTAACTTTGCTGTTTACTGAATTGTACAATAGGGTATTAACAGGAGTTAGAGGTAGATACTCATAGGGCTGTTGTAAGAGTTAAATGAGTTAATGAACATAAAGTGCTTACAACCCTGCCTGACTCAAATGCATCTTTATTGAGATAAAGGAGGAAGAAGTGGTTCTCTTTTCCCCTAACCTCATGCTGTGAGGTAGGGTAAATAAAATAAAGCTCTGATAGTAATAGCTCAAAATAAGCTCACAACTCCACTCCCTCCTCCCCCATCTCTCATACAGAGATGTGTGAACATCCCTGGGAAAGATCACAGCTGTTCTTTGTGATTAGTGGTTCCTGGAACGTGCTCGGCCCTGACATGACCTAAGGCTCACATGGTAGACCTGTCACTGTACCTTCAGCAGATTCCTCACCTCTCACCCAGAGTGGAGCGTGTTACAGAGATAAGCAGTTCCGACCCCGCCCCCCTTGACTGTCTTGGGGGCATCAAAGAAGACAATGAAAGTGAAAGTGCTTTGTAAGCTGGGAAGTACTGTAACAATGAAGAAGGAAGGTATCATTACTGTCAGCATCACCTCTCTCATTATCCTCATCCATCTTGTTGACCTCCCACCATCCCCTTGTGGGACAGGGGCTTTGATACACTTATAGAATAATGTGGGCCTGACCTGTGGTGGCAGTGTGGATAAAGTGTTGACCTGGAACGCTGAGGTTGCCGGTTCAAAACCCTGGGCTTACCTGGTCAAGGCACATATGGGGGTTGATGCTTCCTATTCTTCTCCCTTTCTCACTCTCTCTCTCTCTCTCTCTCTCTCACTCTTGCTCTTCTCTATAAAATGAATAAATAAAAAAATATTTAAAAAAAGAATGATGTGGTTCTTCAGTAAAGATTTTGATGTCTCTCCTAATTTTTTTGGGGGGGGATGGAATTATTGACATAATTCAAATTTGAAGTTCTGTATGAATAACATTTTGATTTTTATGGAAGGGTATTATTTCTGAACCCAATTCTTTACTTTTTTTTTTCTTTCTCTAAATTATACTCTTGTCTGATCCCTGTAGGATTCTCAAGTACAATCCAAGGTCAGTCTCTAGCCACATGATGGTTTACATTTGTTTTATGGCAATCTAGACTTTTCTAAAAAGGAGACATTTTATCAAAGTTCAAAACCCTTCATCCTAATGTTAAATGTCTTCCTCTACCCTCCTTTGGTCTGAATAGTATGAATCTTACTTCCATACGGTTTACATGTATCATATTCAGTGAAGGGCAGTTTCCTAACTTTAAGAGTTTGCAAACTTTGCTCTGGTGTGTTCTTGCAGACTGTGGGTCTTCCGAACACTTACTTCTGAATCTTGATTGCTTTCTGGGATTCCTAGGGCTCGGGAGACCATCTCTTTGATAGCAGCATTTCCAGGAATCAGGACAAGGTTCATCAGGAGCCCCTTTCTCAGGGTCTGTCCATGAGCAGCAGCTGCCATTCAACCCCAGACAGTAAAACAGCAGTTTGGGGAGGTGATGAAGGTGCCTTGGGTGGGCTGGGGGGGGGTTGGTTGTGCCCAGGAGAGGAGGGACTGTGGTAGCATTGACGGCATGAGATGGAGGATGTCCTTGTCCCATAGAGGTAAGGAGAGGAACATCACTCACATTAATGTGGGTAAGACATAAGAGCTTCCTGAGAGGGACGTGCTGCTGGGTCAGCCTCATGCCCTGCTGGGTGAGGCAGCAGCGGTTCCTAGCTGTCCTGTGCACCCCTCAATCTCTTACGAGCTGTGCCACCTGCTTCATTTCAGGTGACTTCTCAGCACACCTTCATCTTTTCTCCTCTTCCCCTTCTACTTTTTTGGTCAAAAAGCCAGGTTAGGGATAAGGATCATTTTGCATTGAAAAGGACAAGCAGTGCTGAGATAAATCTTGGCAACCTTTTCAGAATTCAATCTGGGAGAAGTCCTGGATTGGTGGAGTGGAGATAATGGTTTAAACAGCAAAACACTTGACCAGCTCTACCAGTCTTGAGCTGTGGCTTGGAATTGGAAATTATGCTTTGGGAAATAAAGCTTGAGGATGTGGCCGCCCAACAGGAGAGAGCAGGGCGGGAGAACATATGCCAGGTAGCATTGTCTGGAATGTAATGAACGTTCACACGCTTCCACTTCGCAAGCCAGGTTGTGTTGGTGGCTGGACCAGGCTGTGGTTTCCCAGATCTGTAGACTTTTAAGGCATAACTGAAGTCTTTGCTTCCCAGATCCTGTTTTCTCTATAAATAGTTACTGAAGAGATTGGAATTACAGATTTTTTTATTTTTTTTTTTGTATTTTTCTGAAGCTAGAAACGGGGAGAGACAGGCAGACTCCCGCATGCGCCCGACCGGGAACCACCCGGCACGCCCACCAGGGGGCAACGCTCTGCCCACCAGGGGGCGATGCTCTGCCCCTCCGGGGCATCGCTCTGTCGCGACCAGAGCCACTCTAGCGCCTGGGGCAGAGGCCAAGGAGCCATCCCCAGTGCCCGGGCCATCTTTGCTCCAGTGGAGCCTCTGCTGTGGGAGGGGAAGAGAGAGACAGAGAGGAAGGAGAGGGGGAGGGGTGGAGAAGCAGATGGGCGCTTCTCCTGTGTGCCCTGGCCGGGAATCGAACCCTAGACCTCTGCACGCCATGCCGACCCTCTACCACTGAGCCAACCGGCCAGGGCTAGATTTTTTTTTTGACTGGGGAGTATCTCTGAAATCTAACTTCCTCATTTTGCAGGGGCCCAGGAAGCCTAAGTGACCTTCAAGATCTCAGCCAGTAATTGGCTGAGGCGAAGTTCCATCCCCTGCTTCTCCTCTTAAAGACGGGCATTTCTCATCATATCATGTTGCTCTTCTAATTAAATCGTGGATAACATCTATGGCATGCTTAATTTCTAATTAGATGACTTTATGGATCAGTTTGCATTTAATGTTAAATCGAATGTGGAAATCATTAAAAAGTTAGACCCTGGGGAGAGGAATAGGTACTTATTCCCTGCCTATTAAAAATAATAAGTATATGCCCTGTGTTAATACATGAACCTTTTTATGTGGAATAGAAAAATACTAGCTGAGAATGCAGAACCTATGGGAAGTCTGTATGCTTGTGCACTGGGGACATGACTGGTGTTCAGATCAGATTTTACAATGCTTATGGCAACTGTTGCAACAGGTATCACTTACTGCCACTTTACAGTGTACCAGCCCTGAGGTAAATCCTTTAAGGTCATTGCTTTATTTAAGCCTCAAAATAACTCTATGAGGTGAGTGTTATTATCTCCATTTATAGATACGGAAACTGAGACTCGAAACGTGAAGGTCTTGCAGTGAGCAAGCAGCAAAGGCGAGATGTGAGTCCAGGCCGATGTGATTTTAGGGTTAGCTCTAGACTAGGCTGTGAGGTGCTCCCATGGGTGCTCAGTAGTTCTAACTAGTAAACTCTGCAGTGGCCTGAGTGTCACATCTTTTGGATTCTGAAGTGTTTGCAGCTGATGACAGTAATTTGAGGTGGCATCAGTGCTACCATTATGGCTCCAAGGAAGAGAGATGGGCCCTGAGGTGACCAGCTGAGGCTCTTGCACAGGGTCCAAAGGTGAAAGGGTCAATTTCTCAGCCAGTGTGACTCCCTGTACACGACTTGTCTGTGGTTGGCTGGGCACCTCCTCTGGGAAGCCACGCAGCCCGTTCGATCTTGAGAGTGGGTTTTCTTTGGATTGAGTATCCTTTATGGAACATTATTTTAGACTTTTGTTTCTTTTAGTATTCTCATTTTTCATGTTTGACTACAACCATGAAAACCATTTAGTCCTAGCAGCCAATTGCTAGTCCACCTCATGTAGTCGTGGTTTTCTTGCGGACATTCGAGTGTAGAAGCACTCGGCCCCATGCATAGTGCGTACTTGGTGAGGAAGTGACCACTCTGGTTCCCTTCTATAAGAACAGCATCATTCTCACAAGAACAGCATTGCTCACAAAAATTAGGGGATATTTCAAAATGAATATGAAGCAATGAAAAAAAAGAAGCATTTGATTTTTTTTATTAAACAAGAACATCAGAAGAGCAAACAACAAGTCAAAGAAAGTTGTTTGCTTATGCAAATGAGGCAAACTCAATTATCATGATTGAGTAGCAAGTGACATATTGGTGGGGGCAAACAGAAGCATGTTAAACTGGATGAGAGCGCCACACATTGACTGTTCAGTAGGGTGTATGGTCACCCAAGACTGACAAAACACACTGACAGCGATGGGGCATGGACAGGATCAGATTGTCCAGCAGTTCTTGTGGGATCCTCTGCCACTCTTGCTCCAGGGCAACTTCCAGCTCAGGAAGTGCTGTGGGAGCCATTGGACAGATTGCTAGACATCTTCTCAATGTATCCCAAGCATGACCAATGGGATTCAGGTCTGGAGAACATGAAGGCCAGTCCATGCATTCAGTTCCTGCCTCCTGAAGCATGTTGTTGACGAGATGCCCATGGCGGAGACTTGCATTATTGTCCATGAAAAGAAAGTTGTTTCCAACTGCTCCAGCGTAGGGTACCACTACAGAGTTCAGGACCTCATCTCGATATCTGACAGCAGTCAGCGATCCGTTTCTGATGACGTGGAGGTTGGTATGACCGCCAGTGCTGATGCCAGCCGACACCATGATTCCACCACCACCAAAGGAGTCCCTTTCTCGCATGAAACGTGGATTCTCCCGTGTTCCTCGTTCATGCCAGAGCAGGACACGATGATTGTCAGGTTCAGACTGAACTGTGACTCATCAAAGAAGAGGACAGTTGACCTCTCATCATGGGTCCAATGACGATGCTCTTCAGCCCACCTTCTGTGGGTTCTATGGTGTTAGCAGATAACAGAATGCATACCGTTGGTCACCGGGCACGCAGTCCAACACAATGAAGCTGGTTTTGTATGGTCTGGGTGCTTAGCCGTCATCTAGTGGCAGTAAGAAACTCCCCGGAGGCCTGTTGCATTGCTATGCTTGCTTCTTGCCAATAAGGTCAAGTAGCAGTCATCTCTTTCTGTTGTGGCAGATGGGCGACCCTGCCCTCATCTTCTTCGTACTGTGTCAGTCTCTTGAAAGTGATTCCACAGTCTGCTAATCACGCTTTGGGATGCTCCAAGTGCTGTTGCCACTGTTGTCTGTGTTTGACCAGCTTCAAGACACCCTATGGCTCTCCAGGCTTTGCATTTGGGCAAATCGTGTTGCAGGGGCATTGCAAGGGCTGGGAAATTGCAGGGTGTGCACTTTCAAGATCAGGGAACATGCAGATACTCCAATACTTTCAGCCTTTTGTAGTGCATTTTCACCAATGAAATAAAAGTTGGTTTTGCATCTCATTTGCATAACCAAACAACTTTTTTTGACCTGTCATTTGCTTTTCTGTTGTTCTTGTTTAATAAAAAAATCAAATGCTTCTTTTTTATCATTTCATATTCATTTTGAAATATCCCCCAATTTTTGTGAGCAGTATATTTATTGATAGGAGAACTGGATCCAGGAGCTCTTATGTTATTCTGGCTCTTGCTAGTGCCTACTATTTATTTAGCCAGCCACTATTTACAAGTGCACAGCATCCCTGGCCCTGTCATAAGAGGGATGGTCTGTACCCCATCCTCACCCCCATGCCATGGAGGTTTCCCAGTAGTGCAGGCAGACAGACAAACTAGCAAACAAACAATGTAAATATTCAATATAGTCAGACACAGATGCTATCTGCCAGCTCATTCATTCACCCATTCATTCACCAGCATTTTGCACACTTATGTTACCAACTGTGCTATATGTGGGGCATATGAACTTGGAGAATGTCCGGTAGCCCAGGAATTACTTCACCAGAAAAAAAAAAGTCTGAGAAACTCAGATCTCTCTCTTGTGATCTTCTATCTTAAACATTTTAACTCTCTGGGGTTAAATGCTCACTTGAGCAAGTACAAGCTTTTAAATCTGTTTTTCCCACATCCAGCAGCTTTCTTTGTATGTAGGGGGACAGGACATGCATGTATGAGTTTGGTGGTTCGATTTGGCAGATACTGGTGTGATTCTTAGGCCAGTGGTTCGCAAATATCCTTGTGCATAGATAGGAGTTGCCTGGATAGCTGGTTAAATTCAGGGTCAGGTGCTTCACTCCCAGATCCTCTGATTCTCTAGGTCTGTGTTGGGGGCAACCATCTGCACTTCAAGCTGCAAGAGGTCTATGAACTCCACCTGGATCAGATTCACACAATGCTGGGTCAGGGTTGTGGAGCAGAATAGTCTGGAGTCTCATCCTGTCTCTGTCACCTTGGCGTAGCCTCACACAGCCCTGGGCAGGTGGTCCAGCTTGTCTGAGTATTGCTTTCCTCTTCAGCCTACCCTGCTGATTGGTTTCTCCAATTCCTAGTTCATTTTTTGAATGTGAGTTGAGCTACTGCATATATACACCGTGATATCTCTTTATTTCACAAGATAAAAGCTATAACCACATTAAAGGAAATGAAACAAAAGTAAAAAGAAAAGTTTACTCATAAGCTCACTATCCTAACACAACTGTTTTCATTTTTCCTTTTAGCCCTTGTCTGTATGCAGGCATATTTCTGTATAGCTGTCATTATATGTAGACTCAATTTTATATGCTGCTCTTTTCAGTAAACCTTAAGCATATGTTTTCCAAATGGTTACATAGTCTTCAAGATGATTTTTAATGGTCTTATAATTTATCATCCCACAGGCTAAGTTTATTTAACCGTTCATCTATTATTGGACATTTAGCTTTTTTCCTTACTGTTTTGTGCTATTGTTATAAATAATGCTTGGAAATATGGTTTCATCCTCATTATTGTAGATTATTTCTTGAGGATGAATCCCTAGGAGCAGGATTTCTGGGTTAAAGGGCACATTTTTTTTCCTTTTGCTCTTAATGGATAGTGCTGAATTGAATTCTAAAAGGGTTGTACCAGATTACAATGCCACCAGCAGTGCAGGAAGTACTAGTTTGAATATCTTGGCCTGCTTTAGATGTTGCCATTTTTTACAAAGATTTGGCTCCGTGGTGCCTCATTGTTTGATTAGTGTTTCCTTGGTTATGGTAAGGTTGACTATGGCTTTATTATTATACTTTTAGCTCTAATTTAATTTCTTTGTTTTGCTATAGGCAGGACCTATCCGTTTGAGGTCAGATTTAATGCCTAGAATTTTTTAGATTTTGGATTTTACAGTTACAAAAACAACAACAACAAAAAGAAAACTAACAAAAACCAAACCTGGGAGCCTATCTATATGGTAAATACTTTGGACATACTTTGTGATTGGATTAGGTGCTCATGATCTTCCTTGCTGGGGTGATATTTGGAGAGTAGAAGGGCTTTTCCTCTTAGAGTGCGTTTTGTTGTTTCCCTCTGTTATCCTCCCATTTCCTTTCCCCCTGCTCCCATGTAAGAACCATGTTTTGTCTCTTCATGGTGATAAAACATAAAAGGGTCAGATTTTCAGTCTTACTCCTTCAACTTACAAAATGTGAGTTGCCTAAATTATATAGTAGTATGGAAGAAGGATAAAGAAAATCACAGCATTGAAACAAATTGCTTCTGACCGCACTATGAAAAGCAAATGTCTCACATGGAATAGTAGAAAGGTGTGTTTGACGGTGTAATCTTAGCTTGCGCTGAAGGAGAGTCCAACTTGTTTTTCAAGTTAGTCTTGAGTAACTTTGTTTCTTCTGGAATGCTTGCCATCCTCAGCATGACAGGGTTTGCTTGATGATGGACTCTTTCGCTCTGCTGTACACAGCAGGCCGCTGAACTGATTTGTTTATTTGTCTGGGGTCAGTGATTGAACTACCCTTCCTTTTGCAGCAGCACACCCAGCATTTGATGGGTGACTTGAGTCCTCCAGATTCCCTTAGTGTGGCCCCTGTGATCACCTTTACCCCTTTGCCCACAGGGACCACTGAAGGGCTCAAGGACATGCACTTCCCTGGGCAGGAGACAGTTACTTGAGCATGCGGGCTCTCTCTCCTTGAGTATTGTTACCCCAAATGAGTGCCTGTTAGGAGACTGATGTTGAATAGCAGGGTGTGTAGTAGACATAAGAGAATGGTCCCTGATCAATTTCAGTTTAATTTTTTAGTGAAACAAGCCACAGCCCATTTTCTCTTTTTGCACACCTCTCGGGCTGTTTGAGACGAGGCACAATTAATTTATTTGTACTGTCTGTGGAGGCATATGCCAGCTAATGCAGTGCAAGAGCTTTTTATCTCTCTGTTCATAATGAAGAGGGGCAGGCTGCTGGCACACTGACAAGGCTTACTGATGACTCATTCTCAGACTGCAAAGTGCTTTCTTCTGAAATCGTAAAATGTGTACATGCAAACCTAGTTTCTGTTTGCAATAGGCAGAGCCAGTTTGGTTAAGTCCAGGCACCTCTGAAACACTGCAGGAGAAAGAAGGAAAAGGCAGGTGAATTTATTTCTCCAGCTCCTTGGCCTGACTGAAGGCAGGACCCCTTGCTCGGGGGTGGGAGTGGGGACTGCCTTTCTAGAACAGAAACTACCTGTCCAGCCCTGAGGGCTGGCTCCTTTGTGCTGTCTGTCCTTTGTGCTCCAGTAGGCAACCTTTCCCCAAGGCTCCTCCTGGTGGGGCCAGGGGGCCGGGTGCGTACCTGGGGGAACCTGCCCTTCTGGGCTGTGGGCTGTTTCCTACTTGAGATTCCCTGGCCATGAATTCTGGACCTGTTTGATGTTAGCATTTGAGTGTGCTGGGTCCATCTGGCCTTGGCTGTGGCTGTGTTATAAGTTGCTCTGTCACCCCACTTTGATGTGCTTCAGAAAAAACAGTTTTCAAAGTAGCTAACAGTTGCTTGGCCCTTTACAATATATAAGGCATTCTGGCATTGTAACAATTCTGAGTTGTATTGTTATCTCATTTTATGGATGAGGAAATTGAGGTGCGTAGACATTAAATAACATATTCCTGACCAAGCAGCAAGTTGATAAAAAGGTAGAGGTGATGAAACCAAGACTTTGGATTCTGAAGCCGACCTTAAGGTGTTTTTCTGACATTTACTTATTAAGGACAAAATTCAGCATCTTCTATGTAAGGAATATGTAAGTGACTGACCAGGGAAGCTATTCTGGAATTATGTGAGAGAATAACATTTCTTTGTTCTATGGACTAGCAGTAGGGCCACAGGATACTTTCTGGAGAACTAAAAACAATGTATTTTGCCCCATTTTGTATTGGTCCAGAAAATTAAACCGAAGTGTTTATTACAACTCAGAACTGTTCTTTCCTGTGTCAAATGGTTGGTTGAGCTGGTTATGCAATGCGGGCCAAACATAAATGTCCTAGTTGGTTTGTTACCTGGGTGTAAGTGACACAAATCACTGTGCATGGCCTTGTTGACTTTCAGAGCTGGAAGAAACCATGGGGATTTTACAGATGAGGAAACTAAGGCCTAGAGAGGGATTTTTGTGTGCTAGGAAGAATTTTGTTCATTTATTCAACCATCCATCCGTACACCTGGTAAATATTTATTAAGCCTCTGCTGTGTTGGGAGATAAGGCTTGAGCTGTGAACGAAACACAGTCTTGTCTTCAAGGAACATACAATAGTGAAGACTATAGCAGAGCACTTAGAGGGTTGTAATGACCGAAGTCAGGGTACCTATACACAGAGGAGGGGTGCATAGTCAGGGTGAAGCTGAAATTAATTTAAACGTGGGAAGCCTATGTCAACTTCAAACTGGGATCTCCCAATTCTCAAAATCAGCAGAGGTTGGTACCATGAAAAAGGCTTTTATGTGCTTAGAAACCAATTCAGGTTTTGTGAGTCAAGCATGTGTAAGAAATGCTCACTCTAGGTATTTCTGATGGCTTTAGGTGACCCCTGTGTTTTGGTCGTTCAACCCCCGCCGGGGCCACGACCCACAGGTTGAGAACCGCTGCTCTAGGCCTACACGGTGCAGTATATGGCGGCCACCGGCCATACGTGCTGTTCAGCACCTGGAAGGTGTCTTAAATTGAGATGCACCACGAGTATACAGTGACCACTGGACTTTGGACACTTAGTACAGAAGGAGAATGTGGAATATCTAACAGTTTTTTCTTTATATTGATGACAGGTTGAAGTGGTAATATTTGGATGTGTTGAGTTAACAGAAGAAGGTATTGAAAGGGATCTCACCTGTTAACTTTTTACTTTAAGGAGGCTAGTAGAATATGCATTGTGACACGCGACTCACATAGCATTTCTGTTGGGCAGTGTTGTTGGTGGAGAGAGAGGCCCAGGAGAGGACCCTGGGTTGGTGATGAGAGCACGGGTCCCAGGGAAATATTCTGTGGCAGGCCCTCCCATCTCGGGACCTTCTTGCCCTCTTCTCTCACGTGGCAGTAAGAGCCTAACAGCTGGGGCTGAGGATGAAGTCAGAGTGCCCTGAGAACCATATCTCATTGTGAGCTGTGGTTTCCCTTCTTTTAAAACAGTTTAGGATAGAGACAGGATATTCTGTACAGTATACTGATATTTTACATGACAGATGAGAAATTTGGCCAGTTGTAGAATAAGAGGCCAGTGTGTGGGAAATGCATTTAGTACATGATGAATTACGGACTGGGCGTAGATCTGTCTGAAATGAGGTGGATAAGAAAATTCCACCTGTGTCTGACCTGTGGTGGTGCAGTGGATAAAGCATTGATCTGGAACACTGAGGTCGTGGGTTCAAAACCTCAGGTTTGCCTGGTCCAGGCACATATGGGAGTTGATGCTTCCTGCTCCTTCCCATCTTCTCTCTCTTTCTCTCTCTCTTTCTCTCCCTAAAAATGAATAAATAAAATATAGAAAATAAATAAAAATAAAATTCCACTTGTGTTGCCCTTGGCTTGCTCTGCTCCAGGAATTCCCTCATCCTTCACATCAGAGTGTGCATCCAGGATTCCATAGTCTTCCTTCCTTGTTTTGTCTGAAAAGGCCAACAAGGGGTTTTTATTTCTTTATCTCCAGGTATTCAATATTGTATTCCTGAAACTCTGCACTTGTTAAATGCTTATTGAATGAATTATCCTTCTACCAGTCTTTACTGAAAACCTGGATGTGTCAGGTATCTGCTGGGCTCCAAGGACCTTATGCTGAGCAGGGCACAGACCCTGCCCTCAGGATGCTCCCTGCTGGGAATGAGACAGTTACCAGGCCAACATAGAGAACAGTGGGAGATGTGGAAAGCGTTCCTAATTGTTAAATCCTGTAGCTCAAAGGACGACCTGATTAAAGATCACAAAGGAGGGAGCTAAAGGACAGTGGTTGCTGACGGAAGTACACTTTCTTATAATTTCCTTTTGGACAGTGACACTGAGGAGTTCTGTTATCTAGGATCCTAGCAGCCTTCAGGGTTTTCCAGCACTGTGGCAGTCTTTGATATTAACGTTGCCACTGTATCTTTTTTTTTTTTTTTTTTGTATTTTTCTGAAGCTGGAAATGGGGAGACAGTCAGACAGACTCCCGCATGCACCCGACCGGGATCCACCCGGCATGCCCACCAGGGGGCGATGCTCTGCCCATCTGGGGCGTTGCTCTGCTGCAACCAGAGCCATTCTAGCACCTGAGGCAGAGGCCATGGAGCCATCCTCAGTACCCGGACCAACTTTGCTCCAATGGAGCCTTGGCTGCGGGAGGGAAAGAGAGGAAGAGAGGAAGGAGAGGGGGAGGGGTGGAGAAACAGATGGGCGCTTCTCCTGTGTGCCCTGGCCGGGAATCGAACCCGGGACTCCTGCACGCCAGGCCGACGCTCTGCCACTGAGCCAACTGGCCAGGGCTGCTGCTGTATCTTAATTACACTTTTCACTGTCAGTTATATGCCCCAAAGGAGGTGCACATGGATCAAATAGCCCTCCCCAACTGGGAGTGGCCAGGACTGATTGGAAGAGGACCCTTGGGGCACAGGTAGTTGAGTAGAGCTCAGCAGGGGGTATTTGAGTGACAAGAAGTAGCTGTGACCTGGCCTGGAGGTGGCAGTCAGGCAGACAGGCAAGTCATTTCAGCAGGAGATAGCATCTGATATCCCTTTGGGCTAGTCTTATAAAGTGGCAGTAAATAAAGCTGCCTGCACCATGTTCCCAGGATATCTCTTTCTGCAAGATGTCTTTGAGGGGATGTTTGACTTGCAAGCGTGTGGTTCGTAAAATACATTTTAAAAATGTAAACGTCTCTATGAGAGGTTTTAGTCTCTTCTCTCCCTAGGGAAAAATAAAGCCCTTTGTTAGCCTTTTTTCTTCCCTAAGTGTAGAATTCCTGCTGTGCTTTATAAGAAGAAATATCTCTGGAATGTAGCACCTGCAGAAATATAAAGGGACTCTGCCCAGACTACTGGACCATGGCTACTGTGTGGGTGGCTTCTTGAGGGTTCATGAAGAGATATCCACTCAGACACCTGCAAGACATTTGAGGAGCTGGGCCTGGGTTGCAGGAGTGGGGATTCAGAGGCTCTTACATTGTTTTTAGCTGAATTTTGTGAGCAGGTAGCTTTAATAGACAATTCTCTCTAATATTAGAGGAACCTTACCATTTAATGGCACCTGGATAGAGCAGGGCTCAGTGCCTAGAAAAGTTTCTGTCAGGAGGTAGGGACTTCAGATATAGTTGTTGAACGAGTGAATGACTGACTGAATAAACAAGTGAATGGGGGACTGGGGCCCTTTCCTGGGTTTTGGAGATCTGGTGGGATGAGAGTGCCCTAGGCCTTCCCCTCACTTCCTGAGGGTTGTCTGTAGGTCAGCATCATCATCACCTTGTTAGCACGGGAGTCACCTGAGAAAGCAGATTCTGATTCAGTGGGTCTGAAGAATCAGCCAGTAATGCTGGTCCATAGGCTGCGCTTTAAGTAGCATGGTTCTGTTAGGGTTCAGTCAAATCATTAATACGTCTTTATTTCCAGCAGCACAAGGGATTGTGGGTAAAGATGAAAGCCTTGGTCCTAATCTCAGATAAACGTGTAGTCACAATGAAAAGCCAAGACAGCCCTAGAAGCTGGAGGAAAAGCAGCTCATTGTTACACTGTGTTGAGTGAGTAGTGGTCCAGGGAAAGCTGGGGGTGTGAAGGGCTTTTCATGAAGTTGGTGCTTGAGCCGCAGTGTAGAATCAAGGGTCTTGGAATTAAAGTTGTGGCTGGTTTCAGTCCAGTGGGACCCCTACAGCCACCCTAATAGTTGGCCATCAGCTGCTACTGAAATGCTCTCATCATGTTGGGAATATGTTGTCTGTTGCTTGTGTAGTACTGCCATTTTACAGATGTGGAAACTGAGGCTCCTAGAGATTAAGTGAGGACTGTAAAAGGCTATATTCTTTACAGAGGCACTGCAGGGATCACAGTTTCTGATTCCAGTTGAATGTTCTTTTAACTGCACTCCATTTGGGCCTGATTTGGTGAGAGAGCAGAGAGGCAGATCCTAAAACCTTGATTGAGGATGTGAAGTCAGCGGAGACAAGAAGTAGTAGTTTTATGGATTCTGGAGCAGGGATGACTCAAGCTGTGTTGAAGGAATTGGAATATAATAAGTCCTTACTTGCTGTCAACAGCTTTTGTAACTTTAAGCAAAATATTATAATGAAACCAATTTTACTATAGGCTAAACAGTAGTTAAATTCTTACAGCATCTCATCAACATTATGACAAAATGACATTATTTGAAGACCTGCTGTGTATACCTTGACAGTCATTTAGGAGAAGCTAAACCTGTACTCCAAGGACGCTTCTCCTAAAATGTGGTCTCAGTCTTAATACATCCTAGAGGCACAGCTCATTTTATGGGGATTTCACCATAACAAAGGACTGTTATTTCCCTGATAGACCATTCTGGCATATTGAGCTCAGGTAGGGTCTCCCAGAATCCTTACTCATCAATCCTAAACCTTTCTCTCCTGCTGGAGCTACAGCACAGGACCTCTTCATATGCTAGACCATTTAGGAATTTCCTTTTGAAAAACTTAAAATAGTTTTTTATGCAATATATGTCCATTATGAAACATTGAGAAAATATGGAGACGCAAAAAGGAAAATAATTATCAATAATTGCAGCACTCAAGAGATAATTGGTCTTCCAGACAGTTTTCAGTGCAGTTTTTGGTATGTGTATTTGTAGTAATTTTTACAAAACGAATTATATTGTTTGTGCATATTTTGTAATTTTCTTTTTCTCTTGCATAGAATTTCATTAATATCTTTCATTTCAATAAATATTTGATATTGTAGCTGGTAACATAATTTTATAATGAGATATGTAACTTATTCCCTTTTGTTTGATTTTTTTGCCTGTTTCCTTTCTCTCTTTTTTTTGGTAATTGCAAACCATGCTGTAATAAATATTCTTATAAATTAATCTCAGTGCCTTCATTATTTAGGTAAACTGTATCTCTGTTCTCTGTTCCTGGAAATGGAATGGCAAGTTCAAGACTACTTTGACAATGATTCTCATGGCCCTCTAGGACTAGGTCATTAATTCTCCAGCCTTGTCTTATCATTCCTCTTAGGATATGGCTTCACACTTGTGTCTGCTCTCTGAAATATGCTCACTTTTTTTTTTTTTTTTCTTCTGAAGCTAGAAACAGGGAGAGACAGTCAGACAGACTCCCGCATGCGCCCGACCGGGATCCACCCGGCACGCCCACCATGGGGCGCCGCTCTGCCCACCAGGGGGCGATGCTCTGCCCATCCTGGGCGTCGCCATATTGCGACCAGAGCCACTCTAGCGCCTGAGGCAGAGGCCACAGAGCCATCCCCAGCGCCCGGGCCATCTTTGCTCCAATGGAGCCTTGGCTGCAGGAGGGGAAGAGAGAGACAGAGAGGAAAGCGCGGCGGAGGGGTGGAGAAGCAAATGGGCACTTCTCCTGTGTGCCCTGGCCGGGAATCAAACCCGGGTCCTCCGCACGCTAGGCCGACGCTCTACCGCTGAGCCAACCGGCCAGGGCAAAATATGCTCACTTTTGTCCATTGCGCTGTCTATGGTTCCTGGGATCCAGATCTGAGATCTCTTCTTACCTCGAAGGTAGGATTTCTAATTAGGACAGCCTGGTAGTACCTTAGCTCGGCCTCTTCACACTGAGTCATTGAGCTTGTGGGCAACCCAATCCCTTAAGACTTTCTCATGTGATCTTCTCTACCCTATATTTGTGAGTTTGATTTTTTTTCTTATTCTTTTCTTTTTGTCTTTTTCTTTTTGGACCTAAGTGCATGATTTGACATTTATCCTTATTAAATTTCCACTTTGTTAAAGTCACCTGGTCATTATATCCTTTGAGATAGTATCTGGAGCAGACTCTACCATTCTTCACAGTCATTGTCCTTCCAACTTCCAGTCACTGGCAAATTCCAGTTTCAAATGATTCAGCAAATCATAGCAGTCATTTTTATCTCTGTCATCCTCACTAGTTTGTGAGTTCTGTGGGGCCGAGACCATACCTGTTATTTCTCTTTAAAAACTCTATCCCTGGCCAGTTAGCTCAGTGGTAGAGCATCGGCCTGGCATGTGGAAGTCCCGGGTTCGATTCCTGACCAGGGCACACAAGAGAAGTGCCCATCTGCTTCTCCACCCCTCCCCTCTCCTTCCTCTCTGTCTCTCTCTTCCCCTCCCGCAGCCAAGGCTCCATTGGAGCAAAGTTGGCCCTAGCGCTGAGGATGGCTCCATGGCCTCTGCCTCAGGTGCTAGAATGGCTCTGATTGCTGCGGAGCAACAGCCCAAATGGGCAGAGCATCGCCCCCTGGTGGGCATGCCGGTTGGATCCCGGTTGAGCGCATGTGGGAGTCTGACTGCCTCCCTGCTTATAACTTCAGGAAAATACAAAACAAAACAAAAAAACAACAACAAAAAACCCTGTCTCTACTTTCAGTTTATTATACATGACCTGGCGGATACACAGAAAGTGTTGCCATAGGAATATTTGTTTTGATTTAACTCCAGGCATGAAGGCATGGTGGTGGTGGTGTCACAGTAATGAAGAGTACAGAGAAGTCTAGACTGAGTGTCTAGGTGAGGGGCTTATAATGAGGTTGCAGAGAGAAAAAACTAAGTAACAGATAAATAACTGAGTAAAGATAAGTTCAGACACTCTTCTGAGGTGGCACAGGGGTTGACTCTTTGGGCTTGAGCTGGTGTTGAGATGAATCTTGATGTCTTTTAGAAAGGCAGACAGTGGAGGGGTTTCTCAGGCCCAGCGGGGAAATGCCTAAGGCAGTGAAAACCTGCGTTGGGGACAAGAGGGATGGCAACAGAGATGATTGCTAGGAGACCCAGTGAGAGAAAACCACCCATCCACTGTTTTGAGAATTGTGTTGAATATGAATCTCAGAGGAGACTCAGCTGACTATTACTGTGAGATATAGAACAGAAGTTGCCCTCCCTTTTTCTTTTTTATTCATTGAGCTCCAGATTCATAAAGTTAATACCTGCTCACCATGGATATTCTCCTTAGATCAAAGGCTGAACTGGCATGAGAACCTTTTGGCCAGTGCTCTGAGCTAGATTCATGGTCTGAAGGCAGCGGGATGGCTCCTCCATTTATCCACTTTGGGGCCTGCCTGGCACCCCATCAGCATTTCTGAGTCTCAGACCCCTTGCCTGTGAAAGCAGAGTAATCCCACCCTGCTTGCTGTTCTGGATAGTTATGAGGCACACACGAGATGGTGCTACAAGAAGTAAGCTTTTTGTATACTGGGCATTGGACACAACTGCTAAGTGAAGGCCTATTGAGTTGAATGACAGTGCATGGGCAGCATTTCTTAGCCTCAGAGTTAAGGGGCAGGAGCCTGAGTGTTCCAGCTCCCTGGTGTGGCTCTGGTATTTTCCAGGCGGCTCTGTGGCCCCTGTTTCCCACCCTGTAACTGGTTCAGGTCTCCTTGTTAGAGCAAAACCCCTTGTTCACCAAGAGGGAAGCTTTCCTTCGGGAAGGGAGAAAGGTTTCTTTGGCACTAGGTCCAGTCACAGAGTTTGATACCCTCAAGCCCTGTCCCAGTGGTCGTCTTAAATGTTTCAGGGCTTCTTTGGGTGGGACCTTCGTTATTTGTGCTGGGTGAACTTGCAGGTTTCTGAGGTGAACACAGTTTATTCCTCCTTTCTCCTTCCCTGGACATCTGGATGTCTGTCACACTTAACTGTAAGAAGCCTAGAGGTGTATACAGCAGTGCATACCTACTCAAAAAACACTCATAATACTACTGGGTGAGTGAACATATATACATAAGCAAACGTGCATTCACAACTAGGTAAATAGATGCAAACACACAATTATGTATTGTTTTTAAAGAAAATGTGAGGTCTAAGATTATATTAAAGCTTGGTTTCACCTTTTGTGTTGATCAAGTGTCAATGTGCTGTGATTATTTTAATTTAGAAAAGGAAATTCATGCAGCGAGATGGGGAAAAAATAACTCCGGCTAATTGTCAAGACTCCAAGGCAGTCCAGAACTGCTGTGTATCCAGCAGAAATTGGAACCTTTTAAGTGTCTGGCTCAGGAGTATATTATTTTTTTAATTCAGTTTAGAATTACAGCATCTAGTCCAAGGGATGGCTAGCTCCTTTCTTCATAGTTAGTCAGACGAGTCTCTTTTCTTCTCCCTCCTCATTCCTTTTTGGTTCATTCACTCTGAGTCAGCATAGCAGACAGGGGCTACTGCAGGAAGGATTAGAAAAGAGAAAGGAAGAAGTGGAGGAAAATCTTACCAACTGCAGTGGTTCGGTGTCATCCTTAGGTCCCTGCCCCAGTCAAAAGGTTGTAGTGGGTAGAGATGGGGTGAACCTGTCTGCAGTTCCAGGCATTTCCGTGTATGTTAATGCATCTCTACCCTAGGAGGGAACACATGAGGACACTGAGGCACGGCAGTATTAAATGCATTGCCCAGCTAAAAAGTGGTGGCATGGGCATTAAAACTCAGGCCTCTGTGTTAGAGCCAGGATACTTACCAAACTCTAGGTTTCTTGATGCAGTAGATAGAGCATTAGCCTGGGACGCAGTGGACCCAAGTTCGAAACCCTGAGGTCGCTGGCTTGAGTGCAGGCTCACCAGCTTGAGCACAAGATCGCTGGCTTGAGCGTGAAATCATCGGCATGACCCCAAATGGCTTGAGCCCAAAGGTCACTGGCTTGAAGCTCAAGGTTGCTGGCTTGAGCCCAAAGGTCGCTGGCTTGAGCCCAAAGGTCACTGGCTTGAGCCCAAAGGTCGCTGGCTTGAAGCTCAAGGTTGCTGGCTTGAGCAAGGGGTCACTTGGTCTGCTGTAGCAGCCCCCCTGCCAAGTCAAGGCACATATGAGAAAGCAATCAGTGAACAACTAAGATGCCACAACAAAGAACTGATGCTTCTCATCTCTCTCCCTTCCTGCCTGTCTGTCCCTATCTGTCTCTCTCTGTCTTGCTAAAAAAAAAAAAAAAAAAAAAAGTCATCATTTTACTTTTTTTTGTGACAGAGACAGAGAGATACCTTGGGGTTTCAAACCTGGGTCCTCCACATTCCAGTCTGAGGCTCTCTCCACTGCGCCACCGCCTGGTCAGACAAAGAAAAAAGTCATTATTTACATTTAAAAATGCTCTGAGTTTCAGCTTCCCTATCTCAGATGATCAAATATCCATTACCTGTGATTTCTTTTGTGAATGGATGAACATCAGAACCCAAAGGTTCATGCAAGGATTTTGCTTACATACAGAGGGTACCCAAACAATTCACAGGCAAGTACATTTCTTCCATTTACAGTGTCATTTCAGGATGACTTGCTTGAAGCTTTAATTCAAATGTATGAATGTTTCCTGTGGTGTTTGCCCTGGAGCTAAACTTAAGCAATGCTAGAAGTCATTTATGCTCTCCCATTGAGGTGCTGTATACTCTGCCAGCTTGCTACATTGTGGGGTTCAAGTATGGATGAGCCTAGCTTATGCTTGCTTCTTAGCATCGCCCTTATATTTGCTTAGTAATTGAAAGGAAAAAGAAAAAGGAAGCTTATATCACTCAGTTGCAAAGGCAAAGATTCGTTCTCCTGTGTGAAACATGCAGAAGAGTAGACTTAGAGGTGTGTATAGCAGAACAGTTTTGGGGGTGATTAATTTATATGACAGAAACACATACAAGAAGAAATACTGTACATATACTAGCTGCCATCAAGAATGGAAAATGGACTAGGCGAAGACCAGCAATCATCGCCCCTGCCTTCTGGATGACTCCTCAGTATTGGTAAAGCTATAGGAGCCTTAAGGAATGTTTTCTAATTTTAACCAAAAGAATAGGTGCTTGACAAATTGATCACACTTCTATTTAAACTTCTGTTCCTGCAAAGAAGGCAATATTCCCTTGACCTCAAGAGTCATGAAGAGGTGAAGTATCTAAACCCTTGCAATGCTCCTGGCAACCTGAGTGTCGGCCCAGAGAGTGAGAAGATGGGTATAGAGCTTAATTCTGTAGGGGCGTAGATTATGGAAATTACCTTGCTCAGAAATTTCCTTCTTCTAATAGAGGCAGCTGTAGAGAAAACTGTCTGGGAATCCTCTGCGCAGGTAGATCCTCTTTCTTCCTGTTTGGGTTGGAAAATCATTGGGTGTTCTGTGAGTTTAACTGGCGTTGTCAGCTATTCCTTAAGATAACCCTGCGTGTGAGCTCTGAAAATCAGCAGTGTTCTAGCCCCTCCTTTTTTCTGGCAGTTCATTAAAAGGTTCAGTACTTCCTGAAGGTGATGTGTGTTCAGCCACGTTCTGTCCTTAGGAAATGGTTACAAGAATGCTGTCCTAGCATCTTCCCTTCTTCCCTCCAGGTAAGATGAGGGTGCTGCCTCCATGGAGCTCAACATTGGGGCTGACAGGCACTTACCCAAGTCCTCGTGTATGAGGCCTGATGCTGTGGGAGCACGCAGCAGGGCACCTCAGAATTTGGGTTGACAAGCAGACAAATGGCCTAATGTTTCTAAACTTTGTTTTCTTATCTAAATAATGGATATAGTGATGTTACGTCTCTACCTAATACAGTGATGAGGATTAGAAGAAGTAATAAAAGTCCTGACCCCTGTGCCTCACACAGTACTGTTAAATAAATGTTGGCTGTGAATAGTATTTCCATTTACTCCTACAAGGTATTTTCTTAAACTTCTGCCATATATTTGATTTTAGGAGGCAAAATGTTTTTATATCCATCCATTAGAATTTGCTGATTTGGCAAAGAAGCTGCAGCTCCTCCTTTAACTCCCACAGGGACTTGGAGTTTGGAATACGTGCTTGCGTCATGGAGATGTGGATGGGCATTGTCTTTGACTTAGTTCCAGCTGGGCCATGGTCTCAGCTGCTGAGCTGGACAGTGCTGTAATGTGTCCAGGATAGCACCTTGTTGGTCTTTAAAGTCTGATTTTATAGGACCCTTGTTTTTCCTTCTTCCCTTTTCTGGCTGGTGTTCTCATCCTAGCTCCCCCAATAGAGGATGGACAAAAACATTTAGAGGAAATGAAACTGTTCTACTTACTAGTTACCTACTTGCTCCCACAGAAACCAGTTTAGCTGAGCAGAGAGAGCTAAGGTAGAGCTCATGCTTGTAAGTGCATAGCAGGATGCCCAGTCCCCAAATGTCACTTTTACTGGTATAATAAGTAAGCCACTACCAGAGTAGTCTCGGTTAGGCTATAGTTGACTCTTCTACTTATCCCTATATTTTAGCATTTTGATGTTTTTGCTTTAGTTTTCTGAGAATTTAGTTGATGACCTGAGAATTCTTCAAAGTCTCAAGGGTCTTAACGAGGTGACTTATCCTTGGGGAACCAATATCACTGGTATTAGTACTAGGGCAATGAATCTTATGATGGTGATGTTACCTTTGTCTCACTGTGCATTGTAGAGAGGAACTTAGTGGGAACCAGCCCCCTGTTATGTGTCTTATTGGTAAGTGCTTCCTATTCACTGTCCATTTCAGTTTTAAAAATAAAATATTATGGGATATATTGAAGTTAAGAAACCATGCTGAAGTGTTGGTGATTATGATTTTAAAGGGTAGTCTGTGATTGGGGAGGGAGGATTAACAATTTATAAAGCAGATCTTAAGTTATAAGTTATCTGTGAACAGGGGTGGTATTTAAAACATTAAGTTTTAAATACGGACATTGACACAGTGGAAACCACTGGAAGCCCCCAGGTGTGCCAGGCGCTTGCTCTGTACCTGTTGGATAATGAAGAGCCATGGGGACAGAGGCATTCGGTGGGCTTGGGCCACTGACTCTGCCAAGTCATATGGAAGGATTCCAATATTTTAAACAACCAGTACGGCTATCCCAGTGAGGAACAGGCACGGGTAGGGTGGGGGTTGAGCAGCATCTGAATCTCCTTTGGCAGGTGTTCAGAGACGTTAGATGGATTCCTCTATCTCAATGCCAAGGGGACTTTTGTGTGCCGGGCCTGCTAATCTCCCTGTAGGTGCTTGGAAAGTGTCACATTAGAATTTAGGGTTGTCTATTTGTATAGCACTGAGACATATTCCTTTATTCAGAAAACACCGACAGTGTGACAGGCACAGTCTGTGTACTTCATGGGGTCCCCACTCTACACCAGTGGCTTCAGATTTTTCCTGCCTTGGACTTCAGAAATCTGTCCTTAGGAAATAGTTACAAGGATGTTGTCCTAACAGTGAAAAGTTGGGGTAAAATCTAAATGTCCATCCGTGGGGAAATAGCCAAATGGTACGTTCATGACATAGCTTACTCAACCTTTTAAAAATCACAAATAACAAAGATAATTTCAAGAGTCAGGAAAATGCCCAGCATGAAATGTTAGGTGAGCAGTAAAAGAACTCAAAACCATAAGGAGTAAGAAGAATAAATTATTAGTGTAAGAAGTACATAAAAAATGCATTGTTAGTACGGACTTCTGTTTGGTGGGGGACTGTGGGAAAGTTTCTTTTCTCCTGCATATGTTTTCCATATGCTACACTTTTTGGATTATCTAACTTTATCATTAGAAGTGTTCTGGGCCCTGGCCGGTTGGCTCAGTGGTAGAGCGTCGGCCTGGCGTGCGGAAGACCCGGGTTCGATTCCCGGCCGGGGCACACAGGAGAGGCGCCCATCTGCTTCATCACCCCTCCCCCTCTCCTTCCTCTCTCTCTTTCTCTTCCCCTCCTGCAGCTGAAGCTCCATTGGAGCAAAAGATGGCCCGGGCGCTGGGATGGCTCCTTGGCCTCTGCCTCAGGCGCTAGAGTGGCTCTGGTTGCGACAGAGCGATGCCCCAGAGGGGCAGAGCATCGCCCCCTGGTGGGTGTGCCGGGTGGATCCCGGTCGGGCACATGCGGGAGTCTGTTTGACTGCCTCCCCGTTTCCAGCTTCAGAAAAGTAAAAAAAAAAAAAGAGAGATTCTTAAAAAAAAAAAAAAAGTGTTCCGTAAATATTATATTTTGAAACTGTAGCTTAAAGTTTAAAAAATTACTGTATAATCCGTGGCTGAGTATGTTGAATATAAACTTGGAAAAACATGTTTAGAAGTTGTGCTTGTCAACGGTAAAGGAAGCTGGCGACTCCATGGGGTAAAAATCAGAGCCTTGGTCAGCCTCCTCCTGCTGGCGTGCGGCTCCTCCAGGTTTCCATGCTGCTGGGGTTCCGAGAGGCCCTAATGGGATTGTTGAAAGGCTCTAGTTGGCTTCTTATTAATGTCCCTCCCTGAGCAGTGCTCTGCTCTGCTGGCTAACCTTGTCAGAAGGTTACCCGTGGCTCTCCAGGGCTCGGCTAATTTTAAACCCGGTCAGCCAGTGTGGTGGCGTGGCATTGCGCTGCGGAGTCACGAACGGCTCCCTGGGAGACACGGCTGGGGAAAGATGAGCTGAGTCCCGTTTTTTCTCTTCCTCCTGTAAGTGACCAGGCACGCTGAACAAGCATAGAGAGCTGAGATAATAATGAGAGCTTTTATGGTAAAAAACCAGGGTTCTTAAAGATCTTTTAGCAGTGGCAGTGCTGGTTGATAATTGCACGGTGTGATGTGTTGGGCATGAACTGTGTGAATTCTGACAGCACGAAGGGGTACAAGGTGGCTGAGGGCTTCTCTTCCAGGAACGAGCCTCTGTTGTTAAGAGCAGAATGAAACAGCCGTTTGTTTTACTGTTGATGTGCTGTTCTACATTCACAGAACTCAAACCCGCTGGTAATAGGCTCCTTCTCTGAAGCTTTTATTGATTTGGCGGGGAGAGGGCTTATATCTTAAAAGTTAAAAGAAAATAAAAAGAAAAACACAGAATCTGCCTGTCTGCTTGTTACCAGCTGCTGGTCTTGCTGCCACTAAAAACTGTCATTTTAAACCCTTTTTTTTCTTTCTTTTTTTTTTTTTTTGACCAGTGGGAGGTGGGGGAGGGAGAGGGGGGAAGGGAGAGAGATGAGAAGCACCAACTTGTAGGTGCGGCACCTTAGTTACACAACCCTGATATTTTAGAATGAAACATAAATCAGTAGCTACAAAATAATGTGACACTGGGAAACATTTCCCCATCAAAATTAACTTTAAAAGAAGTGCAGGGAACCCATTACCCTGGCACAGAAGGGATTACAATGGGAAACTTAATCCACCAAATGCATGGCCTGGTCTTGGTGTTTACCTGCCCCGCTGAAGAAGGGCATCTTTTCTTGTAGCTGTGTCTTTATCCACCCTCTTGTAAAACAGTTGCTAGAAGCAAATTAAAGAGGCATAATGTATGGAGTCAACCCAGATAAAAGCACAGTGGATGGAGAATCAGTAACCTGCTAACTGGCTACAGTGATTGAAGTTAACTTTGTTAGAAGTGCCCAGGCTCAGTCAGACCACATCAAGCCAGTAGTCTTCCTACACGAGGTAGGATGGGAGTGGACTTTGATTTCATTTTAGGAAAAATAAAAATGCATAAATGATTTTTATTAGCTTTTTTTTTTCTCCTTAAAGGTCTGCCCCTCCTTCAATAGACCTAATTAGCTTTATCATGTTTGGATTTAGTTTTGAGAAAATTAAAGCTGAGTAATATCAGGAATTTGTTGAATGGGAATGAATACTTGTCAAAATCTTCATTGACCCAAATCTGACTTTTATAGGCAGCATTAAGTAAACAAACTAAAAAAAAAACAAAACAAGAACCGCATCCCTCTCTTGTCCCAAAATAGTGTTTTTAAAAGCCCACTCAAAGTAGTTAAGTATAACATAAATATAAGCTGCTCTGGACTAGATACTAAACTCCTGAGTTAAAGTGCATTTCTTAAAACCCAGTTCCTCTGTGACTCAAACTCAAATGTCTGCTTTTTTTCCCCTCTTCTCCTGGGCTTCTTTATTTCTCACCTCTTCCCTTCTGCACTTGGCCCACACACCCGCCTGGTGTAGGTCCTCTGTTATTTTTGTGGTAACCTGAAACTTCTGACTGCCCCCTGGGTCCCTGGGGGGTGGACTGGCTGTGAGCTGAAAAGGCGGGCTTGCTTCTGCACCCCCTGCCTGTCTCCCGGGTAGAGGGGCAGCTGCGGCAGGGCTGGGATGCTCCCGACCGGGAGGCCGTGTGTATCAGCAGTTCAGATCTTTGATTGTGGCTGATAGGTGACAGACCCTCCCTGACATGGGGGACCGGCAACTTGGGTGTTGGGGCCGGAGGCCAGCCAGTCAGAGTTTTGGAGGCTGAAGGAAGGTTTTGGAGACAGGGAGTTCTTTATTTTGTTCTAGAGTATGCTTGAGGCTGTTTTTGTGGTTCCTTAGACAAAAATGAATTTCTGACTAGTCATAAAAATTGTATTAATATTTCATATTAAACTAAATCAAATGATTATTTCAGCTGGAGTGGGGATGAAGTACAGAAATAAAACGGGGACAAAATCCCTGCCTTCTGATACACAAGTAGTAATTATTAATTATAGTTACATACATTTGTTCAACGATTATTTGAGAACCCATGCCAGACACAGTTCTAAGATAGGTGTGCACACATCTACACACTAATCTGCAAGAATGCAGGTAAGTAATATACCTAACGACTGCCAGTGATTGAGACGCCTGTACTTTATCTCATTTAATCTTTGCAGTAGATAGGTAAAATGATTAATTCTGTTTTGCACAGAAAAACAAACAGACAAACTCAAGACAGAGCTAATAAGTGGAAAACTCAAAATTCAAACTCTTTGGGGTTCTAAAACCTGTGTACTCTTTATGTATGTTGAACTGCTTTGCCATATAGACTCTCCAGTGTGGTCCCTAGGGGACCCGTGAAGTCTAGTGGTACCCATGAAGGAAAATATTTAGCAAACATTTTTCAAGTTCCAACAATTTGTCTGGTATTGAGAAATGTTAAACGTAGGGATGTCAGGGAATTACTGGTTTGCTGTGAGACTTTATCTTACGACAAATCATGGTGAAGTGTACTGAGTGTGGTATTGGAAGTTTGAGGTGCTTTGGGGACACAGTAGTGACTTGTCTGAGTGGAGGAATCTGCTGAGACTTCTGAGAGGAGTGGTGGGTGGCTTTGGTCTTGAAGTGACTGTTAGACATTCATTAGGCAGTGTTGCTGGGGAGGGTAACATCTGAGCACAAGGACCCAGGTGCCTGCAGGGGTGAAGCGGGCACCCTGCTGTGTCTGGGCACCTAAGAGTGGTCATGTGGCTGGAATATAGGGGACTAGACAGGTGTGTGAGAAACAGGCTGAAGTCAGGTGGTTAAGGCCATGGGTGCCCCACTATGCCCTTGGGTCCTAGAGGGAGGAGGAAGAGATCTGCTGAAAGATTGCAAGTGAGTTTATGATAAAAGTCATATTTGCATTTTAGGACAACTTTTCTGGCTGAAGAACAGCATAGGAGAGTCTTGTTAAAAATACATCTCCTAAGGATTCTGATTCAGTACTGCTGGCCTCAGAGCTGGGATTTATATATCTAAGAAGCCGCCTGTCATCTAGATGTATATCCAGGGATGGGAACCTGGCAGAACCAGGTTCTTGGCAGTGGTGGTGGGTGTGGGGACGTAGGCGACATCCCTCAGAGAGGGGTGCTGAGGTCCTGCCTGTGAGAGCGGGCAGAGCTCATGGGTTGGGGGAGCGTGGAAAGGATATATTTGAGAGGTTAGGTGATGAGTAGAGAGTCTTGGTGACGACTTGCATCAGAAGGGATGGGAGAAAGCCCGAGATGACGAACCAGCTTTGGGTGCTGCTTCGGCCAGGTTCTCTGAGTGGAACCCCTCAGGGGGGCTGTGGGGTTGGGTTCCCTCACTCAGGACCTGGAAAGTCCTTTTTGGATTTTTTTTTTTTTTTTTAGAGAGGAGAGGGGGAAAGAGAGAGAGAGAGAGAGAGGGAGGGAGAGAAGGGGGGGAGGAGCTGGAAGCATCAACTCCCATATGTGCCTTGACCAGGCAAGCCCAGGGTTTCAAACCGGCGACCTCAGCATTTCCAGGTCGACGCTTTATCCACTGCGCCACCACAGGTCAGGCCCTTTTTAGATTTTAATGGGCACTTTTACTGACAGATCTTGAGATGCAGAGAAGTGACTTTGAAGGTGCCATACCCTGGTTCACCAGGTCTATGAGGCACACTCACAGGCTGCATGGGAAAGCCGGGTTTGTTTGCTTTGCCTTTTGGCCTCTCAAGTTGCATCCTCACCATTAGGCCATTGGACCGGGAGAGAAAGAGAGAGAGCGAGCGAGAGAGCCCTGAGAGGGAGGGCTTTAGTGGCTTTGTAGGTGTAGTTAAACACGGATTACATTTTAGAGGAATTGAGGGTTCCACCTTCTTCTGCCAGGGTTAGCAGAATCTGTAGAAGAAAGAGATCCTGGAAGGACACGTATACTCCTTCCTCTTTTTTTTCTTTTTTCCTAAAGGAATAATTGCTGTGTGTGTGTATATTACATGCTGAAGAGCTGCAGAAATGGTGATGGAATCAAGTTATGTGGCTGTTTGCCTTTTTGCTTGATACATTTTAAGGGGGGGGGTATCAGGGCTGAGGAGGGAAGGGTCCTGTGGTCCCCATCAGAACATCCTAGGCCACACGGAAGTGAAGGCAGAAGTAAGGCCTGCTTTCAGAATTGGCTGCCTCGGCCTTTCTGTTTGCACCTCTGCCTGGGGGTCTTGCCCTTGCAGAGCTGTGGACCACTCAGAGCTGGTGCTATGACTTCAATGAGCAGCTTGTTGTCTAAAGGGGGGGGCAATAGCAACCCAGTGCTCTTGGCTCAGCCACTTTTCAGCCCAAGTGCCAACAACATCCTTTCTCCTGCTGAAGTTGAGTTGGGTATAAACCAGGGACTAGGTTTGAATTTGGAGGCCAGGGTGACACTTTCATTGGCCCCGGAATTCGCATCCCTCTCAGTGTAAGACCTGTTCGCAGCTGCTCCCTCACTGTGTCACTGTTAAATGGCAGATTGTATTTCTCATTTGAAGGGTGGGGACTCAGTTGTACCTGAACATTGGAACCAGGGGACATTTTTGAACGTGCAGTGTCATGTGTTTCTGGTCAGTTGGTACCTCTGCACGCGTGGGCATTAGCTGGTGCTCGTGCACTGTGAGCATAAGCATTCCAGCCCCCATGCAGGGCTCGGGGATAAGCACACTGTCAGCACACAGCCCTCTTTAGGGACCTGGCTGCTTGAAGACAGAGTCAGGTGAGCATTTAATTTATTGGAGGAGCTGAGTGGCTGGGTACCTCACAGAGCTGATCCTGTGGCTGTGGGCTGTTTGAACAAGCACACCTGTGTAAACTGTCATTGTCTTCTGGTGCATTAAAACGCCTCCATAAATTTGAGATGCTTCAGGAGTATGTCACATTGCAACACTTGAATTTAGCTGCAGAACTGTCTGGCCTTGGGACACACTGAAAATGCTTCTGATTCAAAAAATTCTGATTTCCAAATTTTGTTCTTTGCCCCCAATTTCTTGTTGCCTTCGTACGAAACAGTATAGACCTTTTGTCACAATGTGTGAGGTCCCTTCCTTGCGGTCCCACCGAGCTTACTTTTCCAGCCTCTGGCCCGGCCTTCCTGCATCCTTGCTTTGCCCTCTTTTCACCACTTCTTTTCCATTGATGTCTTCTCTGAACAGGCTTCCCTGTGCTCTTCTCACAGTCGGCCTGCTCAGTCCTACCCAGGCGTTAGGACCAGCCTAAATGTCACCTTGTGTGAGGTTCATGTTGACGGGAGAGACCGAATCAACTGTTTCTGTGTTCCCACAGCTCTTTGCTTATTCTTGGACGTCTTAATATTCATTTACTTGTTCATTCACATACTCACTCATAGCCTCACTATTTAGACATCCGTTCAGTCATTGTTTTGGGGGGCATTTTCGGTGTGCTAGGCATTCCGGTAAAGGCCCAGGATAGTAAAACAATGAAAGGCATGGAGCTCACAAACCCACAGACAAGAGTGACAGACAGATGAAGAAATCATTCCTCTGCATTTAGTGAGCAGAGGTGCTACCTGCAGGAATGGAGAGGGTAGGGCAGGGCAGGCTTCCCACCCAAGGGGCTTGAAGTCTTGAAAGATAATTAACCTACTTATCAGTGTCCTGCTGGAAGGGTGCTCCTTGAGGGCAGGAAGGGTAACCCATTTATTCATGCCCATCTCTAGTATCTGGCATATTGGTGGGAGACATATGGGAGAAGGAGAAAATTATAAAACAAATAATTTCCTTGTCTTGTTTTAGAATGAATTTAAGGCAGCTTGCAAGGCTGTAAATAACAGTTAATTAAAAGTGGGGAGAAGAAGGGGATAGAGGTAGGGGCCTAAAGTGGATTTAGGAATGAGACCAAACTTGCCGACCAGCACCACCTCCATGGTCTTTCTGAGGGACCTGCCAGAGTGGCTCTGTACACCTGGGTGGCCAGAGAGTGGAGCCAGGGCCTAGCCAGTCCACAGGGTAAAAAACAGTGTTTTGTTTATTATTGAACTTTCCTTTGGGGTTTTTGTAAAGAGCAGCTTGTGTGACACAATGAAGAACACCCTAACATCCTTGTGGAAAATCCAGATGCTTCTTAGTATGCTGATGACATCACATAAAAACATAATTCAATAAAAGCAATCATTCAGAGCTCCTGGAATAAACTTTTTCCAAGGTAACTGGAATCAGAAAGGTACTAGAACAAACAACATAGTACTCTCTGTTGTCCCACTTTCACCCAGAATTAATGCTTCAATGCCACTGTCCTCAGACCTAGAGGTGACACCAGCTCTCTTTCTTTTTCTAAGGAGGTTTATGATCATGCTTTGGGACTCAAAAATACTCTTATACGATTTGGGTAGCATGTCAGGATCTGTATGTTCAGCTTTGTTAGAAATGGGCACTGAAAGGCAGGTAGGCCAGACCCAACACCCACACACATGTGATACCCTGATTTCTGATGGTTGAGATGATGAAAGGAACCAAACGTGTTGTGATGAATTGTGTTCTTAGTTACCCAAAGTTTACAGGAAACCAGAGTTTTTTTCCTGCTGGGCAGGCTGGAGCCTAGATTTTGGATCCTCTCATGTGAATGCTGGTCCATATGGATCAGCTGGATCTTTGGAGAGTAGTTGAAAGCCATTATATATACTTAGTAGAAGAACCAAGGACTTAGACTTCACAGTTCAGCACTTTAAAATACCAGCTTGGGCCTGACCAGGTGGTGGCGCGGTGCATAGAGCGTCGGACTGGGATGCGGAGGACCCAGGTTCGAGACCCCGAGGTCGCCAGCTTGAGTGAGGGCTCATCTGGTTTGAGCAAAACTCACCAGCTTGGACCCAAAGTCACTGGCTTGAGCAAGGGGTTACTCGGTCTGCTGTAGCCCCACAGTCAAGGCACATATGAGAAAGCAATCAATGAACAACTAAAGTGTCGCAACGAAAAACTAATGATTGATGCTTCTCATCCCTCTCCATTCCTGTCTGTTTGTCCCCATCTATCCCTCTCTCTGACTCTCTCTCTCTGTCTCTGTAAAAAAAAACCAAAAAACAAAAAAACCCCAGCTTGGTTCTCATTTTCCTTAACGACTGGCTTATAACCCTATCCGAAGTAAACCGTGCATGTACCTGCTGCCTCTGTCCCCCAGTGGGCTGTCTAAATAATCCAGGGTAGATGGCCAGAATGAGAGAAACACCCCAAGTCACAGAAGCTGGAGAAGGAGGCCGGAGACTCCTTCTCTGTGTAGAGGTGGGAGAGCCTTTCCCAATGCAGTGCAATGAGAAATCCCAACCAGCCGAAGGAACTGTGTCTGGGCAGGTCGGCTGCAGGGACTCGGAGTCAGACCAGAGCCAACGTATCATTAAGTTGGCTGTCAACAGGCTGTGTAACTCTGAGTGAATCTCCACAAGCCTTTTTTAAGAAGGATGGCACCCTGAGCACTCAGAGGGAACCAGCACTCTGAGTGTATGAGGCTCACTGGGGCACGGGGCTGAGATGGACCCTTTTAAAATGCTTGTCTTAAGGTTTGTCCAAAAGCAGTGTGTTTATCTCACATGCTGATATCTTTTTAAAATAGGAACTATCTACTGTTGATTTTAAATTTGTACTCATTATCATTTAAAATGCTATGGCATTGTTACAATCTGATGAATTTTACCAACTAAGAAAGTAATGGTGCCCATAATTCAGTGACTAAAGAGCATTATTTTCTTGGTATTTCTTTCTTTCTTTTTTTTTTGTAAGCAATATGATTGGTGAACCTACCTCAAGTATGTGTTCACTCTACAGACCTAATGTAATTAGAGAGTTAATTTGGGGTTTTTCTTGGCCAGTTACACCTGGGTAGGGGTTTTACACAGGTTCCTGTTGAAATGCTTGCTCACAGCTACTTACTGTTAATGATGTGGCATTTTTTTCTCTTAGAGCAGGAAAAAAGCTTCTGTTTCCAGGTTTGAAATGTGTTTCCTGAGGTTTAATTGTCCACCTCCCAGCCCTGGCTGGTTGGCTCAGTGGTAGAGCTTCGGCCTGACGTGTGGAAGTCCCGGGTTTGATTTCCAATCAAGGCACAGAAGAAGCGACCATATACTTCCCCACCCTCCTTCCCCCTACTATCTCTCTCTCTCTCTTTCCCTCTTGCAGTCATGGTTCGAACAAAGTTGGCCTTGAGTACTGAGGATGGCTCCATGGCCTCTGCCTCAGGTGCTAAGAAAAGCTCAGTTGCTGAGAAATAGCAATGGCCCTGGATGGGCAGAGTATTGCCCCCTAGTGGGCTTGCAGGGTGGATTCTACATGCCTCCCCTCCTCTCACCTAATTAAAAGAAAAAAAAAATTGTTCAACTCCCAGAATCCATGACTCAGCTTACAAGTCATGTTTTTCCTTTATGAGTAGACTATTTTGATATCAAGTCTTCAGTTTGAAATGGCCAGATGAGATAGCCTGCCTGGATCTGAGTCTGTGTCCATGTCTTTTTGAAGGTTAACTTGACTGGTTGTGGTGATGAGGAGAAGGAAGAGGCAGGAATTTCTGTTCTCAAAAGCTAACATTCATTAAGGGGATAGGGAAGGTGATTCCCCTAAAGGCTGGTAATACAGAGCTGCATAGCATGAAATCAATTGAAGTCTTTCTTGAGCTGTCACCTGGGCAAGTACTTAGTGCTGATGGAGTGGAGAATTAGGGCATCTCAGGAGGGCAATGCTAAGTCCTCTAATGGGTTACCCAGCGTTGGGAGCTTGATGAAGAAGTATTGGCTTGTTGATGGATCCTGTTGATAGGGAAGTGATTTTTGAAAATGAGAAGGAGCAATTATCCACTTCTTCCTACTGAAATTAGAGAGAACTATTGGCAATTGGGAGTATATGACACCAAGGTTCACTGGCTGATCCTGGCTCCACAGCAGATGTGACCTCAATTCTCAGTGTCAGCATTCCCGAAGAGTTCTCTCTTTGACAATGACTTACATTCTATAGTTCCATCCTTCTGGAGGCTGCCTTCAAAATCTAGGCTGCCAGTCCTCATGTTTTTCAAGCCACTTATTAGCAAGTTTGTCTAGTGTCTGGTAGGAAATGGTAGGAAAATAATAACCTTCCCCACTTTACATATGCAAAAGTGATTAACCATCATTAATGCCTGACATTCCTCCCAACTACCTAGGAAGGTGAATCAGTATCATCACTATTCATTAGGAATTAATTAGACTGTGCTTGATGGTGTCAGTCATGGATAAACCTGAGAATTCAGCACTGCCTACATTCCCTCCCTTTGAAATCCAGCCTGTAAGCCAGTGAGCATGTAGTGTGAATCTGATGTTCCCATGATATGTGCATTCTCTCTGGAGAAATGACTCCTAGGTTCAAATTCAGTTAAGTGTAAGACTTTGGTCAACTTATTTAGACCTCTGGACCTCATAAGGTGGGATACCCAACGAAGGTAGTGTGATGATTAAATAAGATCCTGTAGGTGAAAACTTCCTACATTGTACTTGAAACTGGTTCACTGGGAGAAGGTTGAATTTAGATTTGAGATATCAGTTCACTTTGGAAGTAAAGCTCCTTTTTTCTTAATCTTTTTGTTGGAGGGCAGCATTTCTCCTATGAGAAAATTTTAGGCTATCACAAGATAGTAGTGAACTTCAAACCGAATCAGATGCTTGGTTGAGTTGTCTCCTAAAATACCATTCCAACCATGGGATTCTCTTTCTTTAAATCCTAAAGTGGCTTCCACCTGTGTCTATTTTCACATTCTCCAGAGTGCTTAGAAATCCTTTTTTCTCACTCTCAGTACAACTCCCTCTGAGATGTTGCCTTTTTCACTCATCTACTCAGATTCCTTTGCTACCATTTTTTACCTTTATGGATTTCGTTTTTGGCCACCTCTTTGGTTTCTGGTCTTTATACCTTCACCAGTTTGCCCCCTGTATATCTTTTTTTTTTTTTTTAAGCTGTCACCTTCTAGTTTTCATCTTGTGGCAAAAAAGGGGGGTAGAGGAGAAGTAAAGGTAAAATATTGTATCTCAAAATTAACATTTCACTCAAAATAAGGTTTGTTTGTGGTAGAAGAAGCTTACCTGCTAGATGACCCAAACCATAGTTGTCCCTTTAACACAGAAAGACTACTGTTTGTCAATAATCATGATTAATAAATAAGAGATGGGATGAGACAGCCAACTCTTGGTTATCCAAGCTGTGCCAGACTTAAGTGTGTCCTCTTCCATCTTCCTAATTGGGGGATTTCCCTTGGGCTCTTACTACTCATTAGAACCTTGGCCAGAGTCAGGGTGAAGCTCTATGGTAAGTTTGGTCATGTTGTCAAGAATGTTCATGTTATCTGGTTGTTGGTTTATTCTTTCTTTTTTTCTTTGAATATTTATTAGGCTAGGTGCTGTGCTAGCAACGGAGATACTGTTCTGAGGGTAACAGTCCCTGCCCTCGGGGACATTAAAGTGTGGATAAGGGGTGGGGAGCAATAGTAAACCAACTTACTAAGTTCTATTATAGGTTCATACACAAGGCGATGAATAACTAAGTTAGCCACCTTCAGCATTAATGGTGGAAACTGAGGCACACGGGGGCTACGAGTACGATGTGGTCCTGAGTTACTCAGGTAAAGACAGAGTCCAACTCCTAGTCCAGCTCTTTTACTTTTGCCTCATAGAGTGTTAAGACATTGGCTAAAGTACGCCATATGGATTTTTTTTGTGACCTTCATGTTCAGTGGCATCTCATTAATCAGTTAGTTAAAACTAACCCTTTTATTTAAGAGCTCTTAATTCACCCATAAGTGGATGAGATGCTTAATTATAAGAGACCTACAAGAATTAAGATGAAGGGCATAGCAGATTCCTGTGTCCTATGTCATATGCCTTGTTCATTAGTTCTGTGAATAGAGTTGGTGTCAGAAGCACCAGTATTTGACTCACTCCCTTCTTCAGGCTCTTTTGTTAAAATGTGGATTGGTTGAATATACATATGATGTCATTCCAGTGTACTCATTTACTGTTTTTGGAGTGTCAGTGGGTGATTGTAAAAGAATGATCCATTTAGGAAGCATAGCTGCTGGGCATTTAGCAGGAATATATGGGTCCTTGTTCAAAGTTCTTTTTAGAGTTTATTGTGGTGTGGCTAGGAAAAGTTTCAGAGAAACAGGCAACTACTAGAAAAGTGTTAATGATGGAAACTGAGGCACACAGTGGCTACATGATTTTAAGCAATGAGAGTTCCTTCTGTCTTTCCTTTAGATTTGGGATTATTCACTTGAACCACACTTCCCAGAAGAATATGTACAGTATTGAACCTGTGCATAAAAAGTTAGATTTAAATGAGTGTTATAAGTAAAGGGGTTTGTTAGAAATTTAAGTTTTCCATTTAGTCATCTGAAGACTTTGTAAGAGGTTCCTTTGTTAATTTATTTCCCAAAGAGAACCATTAAAAAAGTGCCTTTATTTCTTGATGATCCCATTGTCGGTAGGTATTTGGGCACCACAAGGTGCACACCACTGTCTAGAGATAATGGACTTGAAAATAAAGAAAGATCTGGTCATGGTTTTACAGATGACAGAGCACCTTTACTCATTATCTCTAAATCTTTACAGCAGTCCTGTCGGATAGAGTTCCTCCACCCCTTAATGATTTTTCTGTGTTAGGTTTGAATTTAATTTATTATGCATTATAAATTTTATTTTACAGATATAATCTGAGCTTCCAAGAGGTAAACTACTTTAGTCTGGAAAGCATGGCTAGTAGGCGAGCTAGGTTTGGAATCCAGATCAGTCTGAGTCCCAATATTATTTACTGAATTGAGTGAAAGTTAACTCACTTGTTCAAAGGAGGGATAAAGAGGTAAGGACATCAGCTCTATAGGCTCAGATGTTTTATGCCTAATTCACTTGATGAGATTTCATTGTTGGTAATAAGCCGGTGCTTCTTGCTATGTATTCAGACACCAGGTAGCTTGCTTGGGTGGTAGTTTACTAATGCCACACATTTTCAGGACACTCCTAATGTGTGGCTCATACTCTGAGCCACTAGATACAAGGACGGTTTCCAGGATGAGGTGGATTTTGAGCTGGGCTGGAAGGGACCTGAGGGATGGAATGCCAGAATGGTTATTTCAGTATCGAGTACAGGGAGCTTTTCTCAGCCAGCCCCAGTCTTGTGATTGGAAACTAGCTGACCATACAGGGCCTCATCTTACAATTGGGTTGTAAAACCAAGGGCCTATATAACTCAGTGGATTATGTATCTGGTAGCTTCTGGGGCTGTGGTCCTGGCCCTTGTCCAGAGTAGGTAATTCCATTCTGCTGAGCTCCAGTTGACCAAATTGCAAGAGCCCAGACACAGAGTTCTTCACTTTGCAGTAAGTGAATAAAAATGTGAGCATTTAAAACAGTGCTTGCGCTTACTAAGTGGATGGACCAGTTAATGTTAATACTGCATTCCCCAAACAACCAAGGGCATGTGAATCCTAGCTTTAGAGGTAACTTCAATGGGTTGTCTACAGGATTCTGCTGTCTGTCTTTAAGGCACTCCATCCCTAGATCAACTAGCAGAAAAATTTTTTCTCATGTTGAGCCAGAATCTTATAACTTCCACAGAATGAGTCAATATGCTCTCCATATGACAGACAGCTCTTCAGAGGATGTTCAGTGTCTTAACAACACTAAGCTTGGCAAATATGATCCAAAGAGATCTTACCAGCCTGACAATGTGGTGGTGCAATGGATAGAGCATTGACCTGGGATGCTGAGGACCCAGGTTCAAAACCCCAAAGTTGCTGGCTTGAGTGTGGGCTTACCAGTTTGAGCACAGGGTTGTCGGCTTGAGTGTGGGATCATAGATATGACCCCATGGTCACTTGAGCCTGAAGATGAATGGATGGCTTAAAGCCCAAGGTGTCTGGCTTGAGCAAGGAGTCAATGGCTCAGCTGAAGCCCCCTGGTCAAGGCACATATGAGAAAGCAATCAAGGAATAACTAAAGTGGCCCAACTACAAAATGATGCTTCTCATCTCTCTTCCTTCCTGTCTCTCTTTCTCTTGCCAAAATAAACAAACAAAAAAAAACAAAGAAAAAACAAAGAAAAAAATAAAAAAAACCCAACAACAACAAAAATATCTTACTAGCTTTGAGCCATGCGCTAACACTAAAATAATGGAATTTAATATTATATTAAGGAGTCAACGTAAACTCCTACTTTTAGCCTCTAAACCAATTGCATTAGGAAAGGCAATTCAAGGCAATTCAGGAATAGCACTTGGAATGTGGGAGATTAAAAGTTTTATGGATCATAGTCAATCTCTGAGGGTCATTTATTGAGGGCTAGACAAACTGGGATGCGTTGAGCAGGACTGGTCCAGGTATGATGTGAATTATGTCTAATCTAGGACTCAATTAGGAGCCCAGGGCCTGCTCCTTTCATATCTAAATGGGTGTTTTGGTGGGAGATTTGCTTCTCCAAGGGATGGGTTAGGGTAGTTAACCTGGGCATGGGTTTTAACCTGACAGATGGAAGAATTTTAACATGTCAGTGTGATGGAGGTGGTTTTGGGAGATAGTGGATTCCTTGTCATTGGTGATGTTCAGACTGTCTGACTGGTTGAGAAGTATTAGAGGCAACTTTAAGCATCAGATTAGGGAGATGTTGGTGTGTTTTGGTCTGAGGTCTGAAGACTCTGAGGCTCTCAGTTATATGGTAATATTTTTTAGGCAAGTAAAGCTCCCCTGGTCCCTTCAGCTGGCCTTCTCTGTCCTTGACTCCGTCCCTCTACCATAGTGATTGCTGGCTGGGCATATCCACTGTTTATCTTCAAATGTGGCTCCCTGGAGTGAATTCATACTGTTTTGAGCTGCACAGAGCTTAAGGACTGACCTGTATTTTTGTATGTCTGTTTTTTGGTTTTGTTTTTGTTGTGTGTGGGTAAGGTGGAGAGGGAGACAGTGGACTAGCCACAGTGCAAAACCATTCGCTTGTATTCTCATAATTACCCCAGTAAACTGCTCTGGAGCTAGAACGGACTCTAGGGGAGCATACAGCTCAGCTTGAATTTTATAAGACTCTTAGATTCCAGCAAAAAAATGTAATAATTTGAGAATTCAAAAGGCCTACACTGCAGGCATTGCTGAGTTCATCTGGGGGTTAATCACAAAACTCTTTCTTGTGGCATAATTTATACTTCAACATTTGGCAGTTTTTAAAGTCCTGTGTCAATGTACATGTGTTGGTAAGAAGTAGTAAATATTTTGCTGACAAGTTCTATGAATGATGGATCTGTGGCAGCATTTAAATGCAGACAACCTGGGGGTTTCTTTTATCCAGGTGCTGCCAAATCTAAAATGCTGTCAGGGTACAAAGCCAAAATCACCCACTAGTTATAATGTAATGTTCATGTGACTCAGAGTTTCTGCACCTGGGATCTGTTGATATACACCAGTGGGGGAGGGCAGGGGAGAGGGATACAATTGGGAGGGAGAAGGAAAGCAGACAGGCTGCTTGCTCTCAGGTGCCTGCCCTGGAGCACAGAGAAGTGCCTGGTGCCTGGTGGGGCGGCCAGCACCTGCTCCCCTCCTGGCTTCCTCTGTTGTCATGTTGCATGGACTTGATGGGGCAGGATGAAGGGAATGGTAGTCCTACTAAGCTCTGTCTACTAAGGTCCAGCGCCTCCCTTTGATCAGTCCACAGAGGAATAATTCTCCCTTTTTTGGGGAAACCTTTGAGTTAATGATCTGATACCTTTTCAACAAAGGGAATATTGATATGTTTGTGTGTGGACAGCAGGGGGTACTGGATTAGATAATTTTCACATTGGTGTTTGTGCCAATTTGACATTTGTTTGGAAAGCTTATCCTTTTAAGACCATAGGTTTCATGCATAATTTAAGGGAAATAAATCTTTGAGAAAGATTTATTTTGATTCTATAATCTTCAGTGCTACGGAGAAATAAATGAAAGTCTCGCTAATGGTTTCTTTATGATCAGGAATTCTGAGGAGGCTACCAGAGGAAGTGCCCATGTAGGTGTACAGCATTTCTGCGCATGTGCTGGCCACTTGTAGCTCTTGCAGGATAGGCAGGAACGGGGACAGGTTGGTCTCTGCTTCGAGGGTACATTCTAGAAGCTGAGAATGGCAAAGTGACCTCACTGTACAGGATCAAAGTCCCACAGAGAAATGTTATCAACTAGCAGGTCCAAGTCAGCTGTCATTACTGTTTTAGTAGCGTGAGTATTTGTGATAACAAAACAATCTCCTTTCTTGTATCCTGCTACCATCTTACATCTTAGTTTAACATTTCAGAGTTACCATGTCAGTTGCTACAGTGAGGCAGACATCTTTTGTTTTACATTATTTTCTTTTAAATAAAATTGTGCTGCTATGGAGATTTGATTATCGTTGAGCAAAGTGCTCCTGGTAGATAGTAGGCACTTGGTAAATGGTTTTGCATGGACGGCTGAGAACTTGCAACTCAGAATGAGGACTGTTCTCAGATGAGAACTTACTCTCATCTGTGAAGAATATACAGCTTCTGTCTGCCAGTACATTTCTGTACTGAGTGCCCTAACATGAATACAGCAAGGGAAAAAAAGACACTTGGATCTCAGAAACCCTCTGCTAGAAGTTATTTTCCAAGCAAAGCAGCCAACTGAAGGATGTGCAATGAATCTAGCAAGAAAAGTATGTTGGTGGTTACTTCGTCCTTATCACGCTATCTTCTGATTTTTCTCTTAGGTTTATTTTCTTGAAAAGGCTCCAGGCTTCGGCTTGGAAAATCCAACCGCCAAAATTGAGCCCAGCAGCTGGAGCGGCAGCGAGAGTCCTGCCGAAAACATGGAAAGGATGAGTGACTCTGCAGATAAGCCAATTGACAATGATGCAGAAGGGGTCTGGAGTCCTGACATTGAACAGAGCTTTCAGGAAGCCTTGGCTATCTATCCACCATGTGGAAGGAGGAAAATCATCTTATCGGACGAAGGCAAGATGTATGGTAAGTGGTCTGGAATGTTCCTTGGAAACGCTGCAACTTGCTTTAGTAGTAGGATCATTGTAGCTAGCCTTCTGCTTAGATCTATTCATTATATTGTGTTGAATGATCTTTGTAGAATTTTAGTTGGCCATCTGAGGGGCTAAATCTCAACTAAAGAGGAGAGTGAGTAAAGCACCATTGGGGTATCATTCGCTAGGGGTTCCTTCTCCTTCTCCATGCTCGGTGGCTTTATATCAGAAGTTCTCAAGGTCCAAGTGGGAACGCAGACAGTTGCAATGGCATTTGCAGACACCAGTGTGGGCACTGGTTCTTCAGAAGGCACGTCAAATCGAAGAAAGTGTGGCAATTTACGCCAGATAACTGAAATGGGGGCCTGGTGCTACTGATCTCTTTTTTTTTCTGGGAAGAGCTTGCAATATAGATATTTATATAGGAAATCTCACTTTTAAAAGTCAGCACTTTTTTCTTTTTTTAACATAACCCTGTATAGGATAGATAAAACATGTGCATTGCTTAATCAGACCATTAAACCACCAGTTTGCTCCTTTGTTGCCAGTTTGCAGGTGAATGGCAGACAAGGTATTAATTTCTCCTCCCAGGCTATTCTCACCTGTCTCCCCTTCTATAAGGGGAAGCCAGGCAGTGTGTTCTGAGGGAAAACTCCATGAGTGTCTAAGAGGGCAAGACTGGTTAGCCAGACAGCTTGGGGTACCACAGTGTGGAGCTGAAGTGCTAGGTTTGGGTTTCCCCACACCATCCGCGAATGCTTCCAGCTGCAGATGTGTATTTTTTGGCTGCTTACCTTTTGGGAAGCAGATGGCAGGTGGTGGCTTGTACATTCTGCTTGTCTAATCGGGCACATTGAGTTGACAGAGTTTGCACTATGGCTGAGTCTAAAGAGATGCAAACAACCTCAATTCAAGAGAACTGGCTTAGCAACTTACCTGAGGTTGTTAACTTATCACAAGAGTGATTTATTTCTAAATAATTTGAAAGCTTGTTCATAATGGGGTGTTGTGCCTTTAATGCTGCACCTCCTCTCTCAGGAGCCGGAGCAGGCTGCAGCTCCAGCTAGCACACACTGCTAAGGAGAAAGCAGATGGTGGTGCAGCTGCCACCAGCTGTGCCCCCCACCCCGCCCTCCCCCTCTCCAACTTGGATGATGTAATGGAAACAAGGGAAATTTTGCTTTCTGCAGCACTGGAGTCTCTAAGCCTGCCAGTGTCACACAGGGAGAGAGAGAGAACCCAAACCTTCAGCATTTGTTTTAGGCCCTTGTGTGATCCTTTTGTAGCCATAGAAGCGCCTTTGGGTCTGCTGAAATAGACTCAGGATGAAACAGCTCTGCTGCTGTGGGTAGAAAGTTTCAGGGCCTTTGGTTTTCTGTGTCTTAGTATCTTTCCTGGGCTACTCGTCTTCAGCCTATTTGCTTTCAGGGTCTTGTCTTCATCCCTAAAAATCTCACCTCCCCATTTTAAAGGCAGAAGAAAGCACTTGAATCTTTGAACCCTCTTTGAAACTGATTGTAGTCTGAGTGGTGAAGTAGCTTCAGGCCACTTTACCTTGTACAACTCCCATTTGTTTACCCAGAAATTGTTGTAAACTAAAGTAGTGGCGCAGGATTGGAAATCCTAGTGGGGAATACCCACGGCCCTTCATTTCTCACAGGGACTACTGGGGAAGGCACTGTTCCTTTAGGTTTCAGGGCTGAGAACACAACTCAAAGCAACAGTTTCTTTTCAACTTCAGTTTTGTTTTCTTCACTGAGTGTCCTCTTTAGTTAGCAGCCATGGTTCATTTAACCCATTACTCAACAGAGCCAAATATCAATGGTACAACGATTGAAACTTCTTTTGAGAGCCAAATTTTTTAAACTTAAACTATATAGGTAGGTACACTCCTTATCGAGGTAGCGCCCGCACATGGTATTTTGTGGAAGAGCCACACTCAAGGGGCCAGAGAGCCCCATGTGGCTTACGAGCCGCAGTTTACCGACCAGGGATTTAACCAATTTGCCAGTAATGTCATCATAAATAGAATTTTGTGTGTGCGTGTGAAAATAATTGTGTAAGAGCTCTTGTTGGTAATTGGATGCTAGAGGCAGGTGGCTAGGAACTAGAACAGTAAGGAGTTTTGGATTTGAGTCATCTACCAACAATCCTACCTCTGGTCTGCATCTCTGTTTTTCTTTCCTGTAAAAAAAGAAGGTAAAGGAGATGATACCCATGGGTCTTTGGGACTTTTCGATTTATGACATTGCGATTTTCTGACTTGTACCTCCCTGAGAGCGATCAGTTTCAACCAATGCAGTGCTAGTTGTGGGAGCATGTCTTTAATACCCGTAGACATCAGATTCTGAGCGCGTCCTGAGAGCGTATGCTTTGGGTGGATGATGCCATTTCCCCCTCACAGCAGCCCGGCATTTACTGACTGTGCTGGTGACCAACCTGGTGTAAACACAAGGCCATCTTTTTAAGCAAGCAGCATTAGGAACCATAACTGCAGGTTTGGGGGTGCAGAAAAGGCTTTTGCTGCAGTGGCCCTGAAGCCGCCCCACTCCAGGCAGCTGCCTTGGTGAGAAAACATCCCTCCAAACTTCCTCTCAACATGGGGAGCTTTACTTCTACTGCTACTTTGGAAGGAAACATGGTAGTTAGCCAGGCCATAGGAGATGGAGACTGGATCCCTAAAGAATTGTCCCAAGTGCCCCGAAGCAGCCTGCGGCATGTTTGTGACTTTGAGGATGAGAAGAGGTTGCGTTGGGAGCTTCCACAGTGAGGCTCCAGCCGGTTGAGGATTGAGTCATGTGAGCAGTGTGGGCCAGAGCTACTGTGCCTTGGCTTGTGGCCTGTCCCCCATCTTACCATCAGTGAATCAGGACAGAAACCAGACCAGGAGTCGAGGTTTCTTAAGATCCAGAGCACATACTTTTTCTCTTAAGCATTTTGAAAATGAAAACATTGAAAGCATTTTGGATCCCATGGAGTAAAATAAAAATAATTTAATGCCTTTTAGTTAAACACCAAGTGTTTTTGACTCGAGGGGGTTATTCTGATATTTCTGAGCATTTGTAGAGTGCGTTGTGATGTCACTAATCCTGAGCCACGGGAGAAGCAAGGTCAAGTGCAGCACCAGTTTATTTTGGTAATGAAATTTCCTCTGTGGTTGTCAGTGTGGCAAATGCAATCTTATAGGGGGAAGAACAGAAAGCTCTCTGTATGATGAGGTTTGGACCCTTGGAAGAGATGGCTTACTTTCCTCTCTGCTCCCTGGGTCTGTGAGGAAGCTGAGACTGCATATGGTTGGTCTTCACGTGGACGGATGACTTTTGTCTTGGGTACCCTACATGTAGATAGGTATTCTTAGGGATAATTAGGAGGCTGAGACCTCTTTGACTTTGTCCCTGAGAGCTTGCATACTCTTTCTCTCTCTTTTTCTTTCTTTCTTTTTTTGGGGGAGGGGGCAGACAGGGACAGACAGACAGGAAGGAAGAGAGATGAGGAACATCAGTTCTTTATTGCAGCACCTTAATTGTTCATTGATTGCTTTTTCATACGTGCCTTGACCAGGGGACTTCAGCCAAGCCAGCAACCTTGGCTCAAGCCAGCCACCTTGGGCTTCAAGCCAGCGACCATGGGGGTCATGTCTATGATCCTACATTCAAGCTGGTGACCCTGCACTCAGGCTGGCGAGCCCGCACTCAAGCTGGCGACTTCAGGGTTTTGAACTTGGGTCTCCAGCATGCCAGCATCTCCAGACCCAGGCTAACCAGGGTCTCTCTATCCACTATATCATTGCCTGGTCAGGTCTTTTATTATTTTTTTTCTTTTTAAAAAATTTTTATTGAATTAATTGAGATGGCATTGGTTATTAAAATTATATAGGTTTCAGGTATACAATTCTATAATACTATTATTATTTGTATATTATATTGTGTATTCACCACTCTGAGTCAAGTCTCTTTCCATCACCATCTATCACCCCTTTTCTCCCCTTCTACCTCCCCTGACCTCCGTTGCTGGTAATCGCCATACTGTTGTCTGTGTCTGTGAGGTGTTTGTTATTGTTGTTTTGCTTAATCCCTTCACCTTTTTACCCAGCTCTCCAACCCTCTCCTCTCAGACAGCTGTCAGTCTGTTCTCTGTTCATGAGGCTGTTTCTATTTGGGTTACTTTTTAAATTTTCTTCATTAGATTGCACATATAAGTGAAATCATATGGTATTTGTCTTTCTCTGTCTGTCTTGTTTCATTTAGCATAATACTCTCCAGGTCCATTTACGTTGTCACAAAAGGTACGATTTTCTTTTTTATGGCCAAATAGTATTCCATCATGTAAATGTACTACGGCTTCTTTATCCGCTCATCTACTGATGGGTACTTGAGCTGCTTCCAAATCTTGGCTGTTGTAAATAACTGCAATAAACATGGTACATATATTCTTTTGAATTAGTGTTTTAGGTTTCTTTGGACATATTTCCTGAAATGGAATCACTGGGTCATAAGGCAGTTACATTTTATATTTTTTGAGGTAACTCCCTACTGCTTTCCACAGTGGCTGCACCAATCTGCATTCCTACCAACAGTGCACAAGGGTTCTCTTTTCTTCACATCCTTGCCAACATTTGTTGTTTGTTTGTTAATTTATTGATGGTAGCCATTCTGACAGGTGTGAAGAGATATCTCATTGCGTTTTTAATTTGCATTTCTCTGATTAGTGACATTGAGTACCTTTTCATATGTCTGTCGGCCCTCTGTCTGTCATCATTGGAGAAGGACTCTTCCAGTCCTTTGTCCATTTTATAATTGGATTGTTTGTATTTTGGTATTAAGTTGTATGTTTCCTTTTCTTATTTTTACACAGCTCTATCTCTCTTTCTGGTAGAAAGTTGTGGAGGAGACAGAGGACAAGATGGGAGAGGAGTTCTTGATAGCAGACTTGTCTGGAATTGGATTTCATGGAAGCAGACCTTAGTTCCAAACAAATCAGAACAAAATAGCAAACGGGAAATGCCTGGCTGTGTGTCTGTGGCAACTGAAAACCCTAGTCTGGCTATGTAGTCCCGTATCTCCCATAATCAAACCAGGGTTAGGACAGGAGCTAATGTCCATTGATTGCTTGCTTCAGAGACAGAAATGTATAACACTTCACGTCTTGGACTTTGAAATTGATATGAATCCTGGCCTTGCCATTTCTTGATATCAGACTTTGGGCAAGTTGCTTTTCTTTTGTATGCCCCTCTTTCCTCAATTGCAAAAGGGATTTAAATAGATCCTTTTTCAGTGGATTATTACAAGAAATAAAACTAATGGTGATCTAGGATCACCCCTGCCACATTTGAACAGTGTCTGGTTTCCAGTGAGAGCTATAAAAGTGTTTATGAACCAAAACCAAAAAGTGTTCTCTGTCATGGGCTGGACTGTGGGATGTGCGATGCGTGGGTGTTATGATCTCCACATTGGGGATGAGCAAGCTGAGGCTAAGAGGGGTAAAGTGGCTTGCATATGAGCAGTATAAATGGTAGAGCTGGAAAGTTGCAAATCCAGGTCTGGTTCCCAAACCTGAGCTCTTCCCAGTGTGTTTTCAATCCTTCCTTGGTGGAGGTTATTAATCATTAATTCAACAAATAAATGTTGAACTCCACCTGTATTTCAGCGCTGTGCTAGGGGTTGTTAAAGATATAGCAGTCAACTAGACAGACATAGTCTCTGCCCTCATGGAGCCATCACAAGTTCATTTGCAGGAAATACTGACCTGAGGTCAGGGCTGTGTGCCAGAGCTTTCTGGGAAGTCTGAGGACCCTTTGAAGATGGTCACCTTCTACTTAGCCTTTTGCAGCCTATTCTTGGCCACTGATGTTCAGGGCACCTGCCCCAGTACTGGCAGGAAGAAAGCTTCTCAAATAACGCAGCAGGAGGATCCTAGATCACAAGACTGGCTTTGATAGTGGCTATGAAGAGGTCTGGAAGATTCTGATGCCCTCGGATCCTACAGGCAGCCTGGGCAGAACAATTGCTGGACAATGACTTGCTCCTTTCTTTGATCGATATCTTCAGGGTCCTTGTTTAGCACAGCTCCAGGGATGCCCCCTTTCTTGCTAGAATGCCAGACTTACTGATTAGCCCTAGAGAGCTGATGTGAGGACTAGAGAAGGTGGGGAAGAAGGCATCTCTGGGCCAGCCTTCCTCAAGTGCTGCTCTGAGACCTGCCAGCCAGGAAAGGACAGGACTTGGACTTGCCCCTGTTCTTACTTTATACAAGCGCAAGACAGAAGAGGGAGGGGGGCCATTTCAGTGAGATGGTGGCAGAACAGACAAGGGGACATCAGAATGAGTATACACAGGCAGATGTGAAGGTGCACTAGTTAATTAGTGTAGGCAAAGAGACTAAAATCTGATCTGAAGAATTGTTCAAGGCAATGCAGGACTGTCCCTTTGAAAGACAGTGGACTTTTACAACATGTCTTTGAGGACCAGAAAGGTGGTTTCTGTCTGTGGAGGCCCTAGAGACCTTGATGTGGAAAAATGGCCATACGATCTGAGCCCTGTAGGATCTCCAGGCCTTGGGAAAGTGCCCCGGGGTGAGCATTTCTCCATCTGAACATCACATGGCATCTTTGATTTTCTCTTTTGGTCTGACCTGTGTTTCAGAGCATTATTTTAAGTGAATTGGCCAGAAATATGAAGCATGAAGAGTTGGACCCTTAGAAACAGGCTGGAAGCTCCATATCTCATCCTGCTTATTCCCTATGGGACATAGAAAATGTCATTACTGTTTCTTGAATATATGCATACATGAATTATTGATAGAACGAAAGAGAGGCCTTTAGTGTTGAGGAATTGGCTAGAAATAAAGGAGAAAGAAGAAGAAAAAGTAAAGGATGTTTGTATATTTAATGATCTTTCCAGATTGAGACAGAAAAAACACTGGTTTTTGCTATCTTTGGTGGAAAAGGTCAGCTCAAGAGGTAGGACAGATTTGTACCCAAAAAGGCACAGTAGTAGAATAAGAGTTAATTCTGGAATTCTAAGCACAGATGAGTAATGAGGGATTTTGAAATAGTTTGGATCCTGTGAGAATAGCAAAGCCAGCGTCATCAGCATTTTGATTGGGAAGTTGAATATGTGGGGGCCATGCAGAAGTTTATACACAAGGTGTGAGAACCCTTGTGCAATCCATGTTAAATAAAAATAATTGGGATGGTTCAAGAATTGGTCATACAGGAGAAAGAGGAAAGGATGTTAAATTATTACCAAGTTATACTTTCCAACAGCTTGGCTGTGGCAGTGTCTGAGCCCTGGGGTTGCAGAAGATATGGACTCATACATAAATCATTCATGGAGGGTCTGCACTGTGTTTTGACCTCAGTGGGAAAAACAGATTAAAAAAAGAAATAATGAAAATAACTGACGTATTTGAACTGTTATTTGTGCTAGGCATTTTCTTTTTTCTTTTTTCTTTAAAATGTGTTTTCTGTTTATTTCTCATAACAACCCAATGATATAGGTATTACGATTGTCTCCATTTTACAGCTGAGGAAGCTGAGGCCCACCAGGGTCAATTTACTTGCTCAAGGTCACACCATAAATAAGTGGTGGAGCTGACATTTGAAACCAAGCCAGTCAACAGACTCACTACAATAATGACATTTAAGGAAGTATATTCTGTGCTAGAGATCTACACAGGTTAGTGGTAGGGCAATGCAAAGTGAGATTATTTATGATTGGGGAATGCACATATCTATATTTAAGAATGCAAGAGAGTTGGGAGAGAGACAGATTTGTCTAAGCTAACTTTGAATGGGAAAAGGCCACTAAGTGTTACTTTGTTTTTTCTTTTTTAAACTTATTTTGGCTATAGATCTGTTTAAGAATCTATAGAAAGCTGTGGATTTTTTCTACAAAAAAAATTTGTGCCTGACCATGCGGTGGCGCAGTGATAGAGCGTTGAACTGGGATGCCCAGGACCCAGGTTTGAGATCCTGAGGTTGCCAGCTTGAGCGCAGGCTCACCTGGCTTGAGCAAAATAAAAAATGCTCACCAGTTTAGACCCAAGGTCGCTGGCTCAAGCAGGGGGTTGCTCCGTCTACTGAAGGCCCACGGTAGAGGCACATATGAGAAAGCAATCAATGAACAACTAAGGTGTTGCAACGAAAAACTGATGATTGATGCTTCTCATCTCTCTCCGTTCCTGTCTGTCTGTCCCTATCTATCCCTCTCTGACTCTCTCTCTCTGTCTCTGTAAAGAAAAAAACAAACAAACAAAAAACTTACTTAAAAAATGCATATTTGTGTGTAGGTATACGATTGTTGCCTAAAACTTTAGGTTATTTCTGGAGCCTGGATTTACACTTGCAACTGTGGGTAGAGAGAGAAGGCAAAGACATTCAAAACTAAGGGAAGAGTGTGATACAGGCACAGAGTTCAAAAAAGCACAGCTCAGGTGCTCTCAGAAATAAGGGTTTGTCCCAGAGGCTGATGGTGAGGAACCTGGAAAAATGGGCTGGTACTGCATCCTGGAGGGCTGTGAATGTGTCTGGTGCTCATTCTGAGGGCAAAGGGAAGCCATTACTTTTTAATTTTTTTTAGCAGAGAGCCATGACTCAGCCTGTGTTTTACACAGCCGTCTCTGAAGGCGTGATGGCAAGTCGGATGGCTATTGCAATAGTCAAGTGGGAGAGGATGGGACCTAAACCAGGGTCTGGCATTCTTGGTAGGGCATTTTCAGAGATGGAACCAACAGGACTGGCTGACCGGATACAATTTGTGAAAGAGAAGGAGGAGTTGAAGATGATTTCAGGGTTCTGCTTTTGGGTAATAGGGAGGATGGTGGGACCATTAAATGGGGAGTGGAGACAGGAGAAGCAGGTTTGTAGAGAGTTGAGTTGTGTCATGTGCTTGAGATACTGGGTCACCATCCCGGAGATGACCTGTTGAAGTTGCAGGGATAGTTTGAGGCTCACCATCGGAGAAGTGATCCCTAAAGCCGTGCGAGTGGGTGACGATGGCCTGCAAAGCACAGGTTCACAGTGTCTTGTGATTAAACTGCCATAGATTTTAAGTGGCGTGTCGGTAGCAGTGGGCGAATAAGGAGATTGTCTTTTTAAGAAGAAGGAAGAGACGTCAGAGGTTCCCAAACCTGATCATCATCAGCAGAAGCTCTTGAGAAACTTTAAAAAAAAGAGAAAGAAAACAAAATGGACACAAACCAATTGAGCCAGAATCTCTGGGAGTATGTATTATGGTCTGGAAATCTACATTTCTAAAATCTCAGTGGGTAGTTTGGGTGATCAGCCTGGTTGGAGAGCCACGGGCCTCGGCTACAGTGTGGGTCCAAGAGGACAGGCCTGCATTTTTAGACTGGTAAAGGAAACAAAGGAACAGATAATGAGACCAATGTTTGTAGCAGTCCTTGTAGGGGTTGAGTGCAGGAAATGAACTACATTATTCAGGGAACATTCCCATGGCCCACTCTTGGAAGAGATTTGGCCACACAGGGAAGGAGCCATAAGATGGTGGTAACTTGAAGGGCATAAAAAGTTAAAGGAAGACTTATTTTAGACCAGGGGAGAGACTTGGCCATTTGGTTAGTAGGGTGGAATAATTTATGAACTGAGGATATATTTGATGGAGGAAAACCTCGGAGAGACTTCAAAGGGAAGGAGGCTTTTTTTACTCTGCAGTGTAATTGGATAGGTGGAGGTCTAGGGAGGGCCTGATGATTGTTTTTTTTTTCATAAGAGGGCTAAGATTTCATGGACAGAGGTGGCTTTTTAAAAGTAGAGTAAGCTTAGTAGAGCTTTTGGGGGCAGGAGGGGATATGGATGTATGGGTGAGTGAAAGAATCGCCGAGCAGTACACCACCGATCTTATTCACATTTCCCCAGTTCTTCTTGTACTCCTGTGTATGTGTTAAGTTCTGTACAATGGTGTCACCGGTGTAGATTCAGGTATCTACCTCCACAGAGAGGGTATAGAACAGTCCCAATACCACAAGATCTCTGGGGTTATACCCAACTCTATCCTGCCCCCACCTGACCTTATTCTTGACTGCTGGCAACCATTAATTGATCCTCTATTTCTAAAGTGCCATTTCAAACATGCTCTATAATGGGATTATGCAGTATGTAACTTTGGGAATTGGCTTTTTCCCTTCCATTTAGCATAATTCCCTGGAGATTCATCTAGGTTGTAGTGCGATGGTTCTCAAAGTGTGCGCCAGGGCACACTGGTGCACCCTCGATTTCCAGTGAGCCCTATGGTATTCCAGAAAAATATGTGCCTGTTGGAGACCAAAAAATCAACAGGGTTTTTGGAGTTAGATTTTTGGGAGACAGAGGTGTGGGGAGTTGGCTGTAAGCTGACAGTCTGCCCAACCCCCATCTCACTTGCCTGATTAGGTTGCAAAAGGCTCCTAAGCTGTGGTGCTGAATTGTTCCAGGTGACCCCAAACTACGGCCCCGCAGGCCGCATGCAGCCCCCTGAGGCCATTTATCCAGCCCCCCCCCCCCCCCCGCCACACTTCCGGACAGGGCACCTCTTTCACTGGTGGTCAGTGAGAGGAGCACTGTATGTGGCGGCCCTCCAACGGTCTGAGGGACAGTGAACTGGCCCCCTGTGTAAGAAGTTTGGGGACCCCTGGTTTACACTACCCCCATGTTCCCCGGAAAGACCGGAGGCAAGTTTCTTCTGTCCTTTGTTTGGTGTAAAGTTAAGATGATATGTATGGTGGGGGTTTTCTGCACTCAACACAATTAAGAGTAAAAAGAGAGGAATTCTTCAGTGTATTGACGAGGAAATGAGTTTGTCTTTCAGATATATGCCCAAACATTGAAGAAATCACTAGGACACATCAGGCTCATGTTTCTCATAAACACAAGAATGAAAAAACTTAACACAATCTCTGGGACCTGCTGAATTTACTAAATCTTACTAAGAATGTATCTATATATAAAAAAAGATAACTTTTTGTCATTTTTTTTATTTTTTAACCCCTCTTTTTTATGAATTTTAAAAAGCATAACAAAAAATGTAACATAAAAATGTTTTTCATGTCAGAATAAATTTAATTTTGTCATTTATTTCATTTAATTACTATAAAAGCATGCTTGAACTTTATATTTTTTCTTTAATATTTGACAGTTATTATAACATATGTCTCATAAATTTGTATATAGTGAGCCTACAATTATTTGTAGGGTTTTAAATGCACCCCGACTTCAAAAAGTTTGAGAACCGCTGTTGTAGTGTGTCAATAGTCTGTTCCTTTTTATTGTTGAGTGGTAGTTCATGGTTTATGCATAGCACAGTGTGTTTAACCCTTCACCTTTTTAAGGGCATCTGGGCTGATTCTACTTTTTGGCCATTAAACATAAAGCTGCTATGATAATTTATTTACAGCTTTTGTGTAAGATAAGTTTTCGTTTCTGTGGGATAAATGTCCAGTAGTGTAATTGCTGGGTCATATCATAGTTGCACCTTTAGTTTTTATTAATTGCTTAACCGTTTTCCAGAGCAGCTGTACTATTTTACATTCTCACCTGCGATCTGGAGTTTCTGTACCCTCACCAACAGTTGGTATTGCCGCTGTTGTTTATTTTAGCCATTCTGATAGGTGTGTGGTTTTAATTTGCATTTCCTTAATGACTATTGACATTCAACGTGTTTTCATATGCTTATTTGCCATCTGTATATTTTAAAAATATTTTTTAATGATTGATTTTAGAGAGAAAAAGGGAGAGAGAGATTTATTCTTCCATTTACTTATGCATTTCCAGCTGGGAATTTAACCTGCAACCTTGGCATATTGGGATGATGGTCTAACTAACGAGCTACCTGCCCAAGACAATGTATATATTTTCTCTTCAGTGAAATGTCTGTTGATGTCTTTGTCTAATTTTCTAATTGGATTATTGATACTTTACTGTTGAGCTTTGCGAATTCTTTATTCTAGATAAAAGTCCTGTCTAGCATATATCATTTGCAAATATTTTCTCCTCGTCTGTTACTTATTTTTTAATCTTCTTCATATGGGCTAAAAGTGTTTGATCTTGATGGATCCAGTTTATAAATTTTCTCTTTTATGGATTTGTACTCTTAAAATTTTTATTTATTTATTCATTTTAAAGAGGTGGTGGGGGGGCAGAGAGAAAGGGAGAGGGAGAGAGAGAGAGAAGGGAGGAAGGAGCAGGAAGCATCAACTCCCATATGTGCCTTGACCAGGCAAGTCCGGGGTTTCAAGCTGGTGACCTCAGCATTCCAGGTTGACATGTTATCCATTGCACCACCACAGGTCAGGCCTGGATTTATATGATACTTTTGATGTCAAGTTTAAGAAGTTATTGCTTAGCCCTAGATTCTGAAGATTTTCTTCTATGTTTTGTTCTAAAAGGTTTATAATTTTTTTTACACTTGAGTCTATAATCCATTTGGAATTAATTTTTGCATAAGGTGGAGAGTGTTACTTTGTGTAGGAGCCCATTAACATGACTATGTGATGAATATATTTTATCAGAGGATTAGGGTTTACTCATAATTTGACAGTCGTCAAGGCTTGGGGCCTGAAACATGAAGGTACTACTGAGTGCATCATTGCACCAGTCTAGGTATAGAAAGGGGCAGGGTGAATGTAGAGGGGCTGATCAGTCATAATATGTGCTGCTCAGAGGCCCTGCTGTGTCAGGAGCAGCAGCAGGACAGGAGGGGTTGGGGTCATGCACCGGAGAGGCAGCAGCTGTGATTAGAGGTGGAGAGGTTTCAGGTGATGAGTTTCGAGGTGGGGCCACAAATGTGGACAGCTGATCTGAATGTGGGTGATGGCCACTGGAGATGAGGAAGTACAACACCGGGAGGCCCATCAGCACTGGGCGGATTAATCATTGATGCTGCAGTTCACAGTAGTGAAGTGAGAATTTGTAGATAAACGTACCAAAGTAACCAGATGTTGGGGGAATTTCTTTGTGGAGGCTATGACCCCATGGAGGTTAATGGAAAGAATTTGGTATAAGTCAAAGGGATGGACCTTGTGAAAAAAATAGGTGGCAGAATAGTGGGATAGAAGGAACACTGGGTCACAAGAAAATTCTAACATTCTCTACCTCCCTTCTCCCTAATTCTTTGGCTGGTCCCAAAGTACAATACCTATTTGTGAAGTGTCTTTGGGCGGCCATATAAGCTCTTTGTGCATTATCACCATGATCTGTAGAATGGAGTGAGAAAATCAACAATATTTCTCCCTACAACTCAGCAATGTTGAGAGAAAATACAATTATGTATGAGAAAGTGCTTTGAACTGAATTCTAAAAAGAATGCTCTTGTGAGGTGAAGTGCTTCCAGGGCAGGCCTGTTGGAAAGGTAGGAAAGGCTATTTGGGGGCTGTCACATAGGATTAAGCATCCCTGGCCTAGACAGAAGGGTGTTGGGTTAAGGGAGGGTTTGAACTGACTCCCCCAACCCTCTTAATCCCTTTCTGGTTTTCTACCAAAGAAGGGGTTGGAGAGGGAAGATCCAGGGCCAACCTGTCTGGACCAGAGTCCCAGATGATGATGGAGGGGGCCTGTTGCCTGGCAGAGGCTGGGCTGGCCCCAGAGCACTGGCTCTTCCTAACCTGGAAGGGGAGAGGGCAGTGGACGGACTTTCCTGTTCTTAGCAGCACAAGCCTGGAGTCCAACACTTTTCTTCCTCCGCTGACTTCCGTTTCTAGAACTTAAGTTCCTGTAGCTGTGGCCTTGCATTTCGTGTGAAAGTATGTCTTGTCTCTAGTTTCTTATTATTGTTATTATTTTGTATCCCAGTGCATTGATAGTAAGTGCTTAAAGTGGTCATTTTAATAATATTATTATAATTATTATTATGATAGTATTCTGTTGACCTCTGTAGTAAAGGTGCTATCTTGGAGAACCTTCAACTTGGTAAATTTAAATATATAGTTGTATCATGTGGTTAGGATCATGGAAAAAAATCTGAAGAATTTACAACATAGAAATAGTGGTTGCTGCAGGCACTTTAGGCAGCTCATTCCTTTTCTATTACATGTTTCTGTATTAATGGAGTTTTTTTTTATAGTGAATGCATGTTACTTTTGGAATTTTAGGGGAAAATTATTGTATTAAGTTTCTTTTTTCCCTCTGATTCTGAATAAAGAGTACCCATTGAAGAAAAATGTGGAAAATACCAAGAATTAGAAGCAAACCATATTGCCTGGGTTCGGTTTGGTGTGTTCAGCAGGGATTCGTGGGGGAGGGGAGCTGCTGCGGGGTGGGGTGGGCAGGAGGGCGGTGTTAGGAGAGGGGTCATGCTGGGGATCTCTCCCACACATGGGTAGCTAGGGCAGCGCTCTTGGGAAAGGTGGTCAGAGAGTGATGGTGCTGGGGCTGGGAAGCAGGACAGGGTGTTCTTATTATAGGTTTTAGGACGTCGGTCTGGGAGTTCAACAGGTGCCCCAGCCAGTTGGATCTGTCAGTCAGCTGTCCAGACTCAGAGTGGCGTTATTCCGACATTTGTGTGTTATGGTAAAATGGGGATGGGAGAGCTAGAGGAAAGTGTTCAAATCCATTCTTTCAGTGCCCACATGCTCACAGCAAAGTGCCACACCAGAATTAACAGGAATTAATACGCCACATCCCTGCTGAGCCAGCACTTATTGTTTACCTTGTACTTGAGAGCCAACATGCTTTATTTCTGGAGGGTTGGGGGCCTCGCCTTTAAAAATGTTGGTAGGTGTTTTTTGATGTGCGTATTATTTTCTGTAACAAATTTCTGGCAAGTAAGATTCCCGGCATTGACTTTGGGTAGAGGTGGGTTGCTTTCAGTGTATGGAAATACTCTGGAGACATTATGGTGTGCTACAAATTCTTGTTTGATTATAAGCATTTGGTTTAATCACAGGTCTGTTTCATTTGCTTGATATTTACCTGCTATGCACACACTGCAGGTTATTCGGTCTGCCCACCTTCTCTTCCCTCAGATGCTTCACTTTGAGGGAAATAATAAAGTCAAATTCGTTCTTCAAAGCCCATATGGATATTATTTCTTTAAAGCCTCTTTCTGTATCAGTAAACTCCCTTCTTCTTCTCAGTCTTTTAGATCACAGTCTGAAAGGTGTGACAATGAAACCTGCTGCCCAGGACATTCAGTTTATTAAAAATATTTTTTTATAGAATTACAGCTTTTCTTCACAACCAGTAAAATTGGTCATTAGCTGAAAATTTCCATAGATATTGTTCCTTTTCCAAAGGACAGGGGAACTTTTAGGCTACCTTAAAAGAGACTGCTCTGGGGGAAATGTAATTGATCACCCCAAGGCTTTGTAGCATCCTGGTAATAGTTAACATATGTTAAGAAGTTGAGGGTTTTCTTTTCCAGCCATTTACAAAGGTCCTAATTACACACTCTGTGCCTGCCCTCTTCCCTAAGTCTGCCTCTGTGCTCTGTGCCTTGCTTGCTATTGTGTTGAGACAGGCTTTGGCAACTGTCTCTTAGATGAATGATTCTATTACAAACACAGTAGCTTCCGTGACAGCTTAGAAGAGATTGTTGTTTATGACTGCTTTTATTGAGAGAGGTTTGGTGCACATTAATGTCCTGATAAAGACATTTGTACCTATAAAGTTAGCCACAACCTTAAACATATTTGATTGTGAAGAAGGTATTGGGGCTGATGACACACCATATGTGAGGTATCGGATTGCATGTTTATTCAACTGTTACTGCAATCTCCGTAGTCGGATGTGCCTTTGTATTTGCTGTCTCACAGCAACACACAGAATGCAATAGCGATATGATCCTGATTATGAAAGATGCTATTTGGGTTACTTGGATTGTAAGCCACATGTATTAGGAAGCATTCTCTCAGTCCCCACGTGTCCTGAGACAACCATGAACAGTTGTTAGGTGAAGGGACTTGCCAGGTGGGATGACGACATGCATGGGGATAAGGAGGGCCTTTTGAGATGGCCAAATGGTTGTAAGGCCTGGACCAAACAGGGCAGGCTTTGTAACAGGGATTCAAAATGATAAAAACAACAATTAATAAGAGTAATAATAATACAAAGAAGAAGAAAGGTTAATTAAATTGCCCAGGGTGACACACTAGTAATATCTGGAGTCAGGCCATGAATCCCTGTCATTTTGGCTCCAGCGCCTGAGCTCCTTACCACTACTTTCTGTCACAGCCCAGAGGTTCTCTGGACTCAGTGTCCCTATATTGCTGCCTGGCTCGTGTAGAAGGAAGGGAGTTTTGGTTCCACGTAAGCAATGAAAAAGGAAAATGGGCTTTTTTAGTGTCTGGAACACTCTTTATTCTGTTTTCTGCCTGGTAAACTCCTACTGGTCCTTCAGGACCCTGAAACAAGACCCACTCCTCTCGAAAGCCTTTTCTTACCTGTACAGATAGGGTTAGGGTTGGTTGTTCTCTGTTTTGTGTTTTCACCGCATATTATTTAACTATCCCTCAAAGTGCTTTTCATACTCCTTTTAAATGTACATGACTGTGTCTCTGTCCCCTTCAAGAGCAGGGCTGTGACCTGGGCCTGTCTGCAGCTCCAGCCCAGGCACGGCACTGGGCAGACATTAGGCCCTCAAAAAAAAAAAAGTTTGAATTAGGGGAAGTTGCAGGTAGAAATAATTCCACCTTTTATCTCTAGAAGGTGTTCTCGCTCATATTTTTATCATTGTTATCACATTTATAACATCCTAATGAAATGAGGGCAACACTTGTAATTTCCTAGATAAGCAACTGAGGTACAGAGCTCAATAAGTTTTCCATGAGGACATTTTATTTTGAGGAACCTCCTGGTGAAACAACTTAAGAGTTCAGCAGCACCCAGTCCCATGTTTATATTTTTCTATTGGAGCCATGTTGACCATGTGCCTGAGACGTGAATGAGAGCAGGTTATTTTAGTTTATAATTTTACATGAGTATCACAATGATTTGGCCCCAATGGGGCATTCAGTGGCTATCAAGGATTGCTGAGTTCAATTTGGTTATTGTGGCAATTGAATCTACCTTCCTCCCATCTCTGATTTGATAAGCTTATTTGAGATGTCTCTAAATGGTGTGTATCTGTGCACGTTACTTTTTTTAGGCTGACTCTGGGTTTAGTTTTGGCTGTCTGAATGTCTGATTATCCACCACTGATTATTCTAAGATGACATTCCTGGTCCTGAATGATTCACTTAAGCAGGACAATGTACTGCTGTCACTTTGGAGTTCAGAAAGATGTTAAGTTAGGGTAGGTTACCAGACCTTTATGATCAGGTAACAAAATCTGATTAGTGTAGATTTAACATGCCACTAATTTGTTTTAGTGGCTGATTTATATAGGGCTTTATCAGTTAGCCTGTAGCAATAAGTTCATCACGGTGATTTAGGCACAGGGTCAGGAGTGAGGGCTGTCTGGGTTTAATACTGGCTCTGCCACTTGACTGGATGTGTAACCATGGGTAAGTTAATATTCCTGAACCTCTATCTTCTCATATGATAAATGGGGCTAATATTAGTACCCATCCCACAAGATTGATATGAGGATTGAATGAGCTTTAAAATGCTTGACATGCCCAACTCATTTTTTGAGAACAATATTACTCTGACAGCAAAGCCAAAGGAAGACAGCACAAGAAAACTACATACCAAAATCTCTTACAAATATAGATGCAAAATTCTCAACAGTATACTCACAAACCAGATCCTGCAACATGAAAAAAAGGTCACATATCGTGACCAAGTAGTACCTATCCCAGGAATGTAAGGTTGGTTTAAAATATGAAATTAATTAATGTAATATACCATAACTGTAGAATAAAAGGTGAAAATTACATCATTATCTCAATACATGTAGAAAAAGCATTTGACAAAATCTAGTGTCTCCTCATGACATAAAAACACTCAACACACTAGGGATAGAAGAGAACTTACTCATCTGAAAAAAAAAAGCACTAATGAAAGATCCACAGCTGACATTGTATTTAATAGTGAAAGACTGAATGCTTTCCTTCTAAGATCAGGAACAAGACAAGGATGTCTGCTTTCACTTTTTCTGTCAATCATTGTATTGGAGGTTCTAGCCAGAGTAATTAGTCAAGAAAATGAAACAAAAGGAATCTGGATTGAAAAGGAAGAAGTAAAACTATCTTTATTTGATCTTGTATATAGGAAAAATACTATTATATCTAATAGTTAAGTGAATCATTAAGAATTTTGTCAAGGTTGAAGGATATAAGACCAATACACAAAAATCAATTGTATTTCTATACATTGAGGACAGTCTGAAAATGAAATTAAGAAAATTCCATTTACAATAGCATGAAAAAGAACAACATCCTCAGAAATAAATGTACAAAAGAAGTATAAAATTTTTACTCCAAGAACTGCAAAATATTTTTAAAAGAAATTTAAAAAAGACCAAAATAAAAGACATTTTATGTTCATAGATTAGAAAACTTAACATTGTTACGACAGCAGTAATCCCCAAATTGATTTACAGATGTACTATAATCCTTAACAAAACCTCAGCTGACTTTTTTTGTACAAGTTGACAAGGTGATTCTGGAATTCATATGGAAATTTAGTAGCCGCAAAAATAGCCAACAGAGACTTGAAAAAGAACAAAAGAACAAAGTCATACTTCTTGACTTCAAAACTTACTACAAAGCTACAGTCTGAATCAAAATAGTGTGGTAGTTTTGTAAAGTTAGACATGCATCAGTGTAATAGAATCAAGAGTCAAGAAATAAACCCCCTTGGCCCTGGCCGGTTGGCTCAGCGGTAGAGCGTCGGCCTGGCGTGCGGGGGACCCGGGTTCGATTCCTGGCCAGGGCCCATAGAAGAAGCGCCCATTTGCTTCTCCACCCCCTCCCCCTTCCTCTCTGTCTCTCTCTTCCCCTCCCGCAGCCGAGGCTCCATTGGAGCAAAGATGGCCCGGGCGCTGGGGATGGCTCCTCGGCCTCTGCCCCAGGCACTAGAGTGGCTCTGGTTGCGGCAGAGCGACGCCCCGGAGGGGCAGAGTATCGCCCCCTGGTGGGCAGAGCTTCGCCCCTGGTGGGCGTGCCGGGTGGATCCCAGTCGGGCTCGTGCGGGATTCTGTCTGACTGTCTCTCCCCGTTTCCAGCTTCAGAAAAATACAAAAAAAAAAAAAGGAAGGAAGGAAGGAGGGAGGGAGGGAGGGAGGGAGGGAGGGAGGGAGGAAGGAAGGAAGGAAGGAAGGAAGGAAGGAAGGAAGGAAGGAAGGAAGGAAGGAAGGAAGGAAACCCTCAAGTTTATGGTCAATTAATTTTCAATGAATGTGCCAAGACAATTCAAGGGTTGGGGAGTATTATCTTTCAACAAATGGTGCTGGGGCTATTAGATGTCCACGTGCAAAGAATGAAGTTGGACCCCTTTCTCACAATCTTATGCCAGAATTAACTAAAAATGGATCGTAGACATAAATGTAAGAACTAAAACTATAAAACTCTAGAAAAAAGGAATAAGTCTTTCCAACTATGGGTTAGGCAAAGTCTTCTTGGAAATGCCACCAAAAGTATAAGTAATTAAAGTAAAAATAGATAAATTGATACTTTGTTAAAATTACAAACTTATGTGCTTCAAGGGATACTATCAAGAAGATAAAAAGACAACCCAGAGAATAGGAGCAAAGTTTTTTCAAATCTTAACTTTGACAAGGGACTTATATCTAGAAATTGGGGGAGTAACTGATAATGGGTATGATGGGTTGGTTTTGTTCTGGGATGAGTAATGTGTTCCAAATTGGTTCTGGTGATACTTATACAAATCTGTGAATAAACTAAAAATTACTTAATTGTACACTTTAAACAAGTGAATTATATGAATTACATCTCAATAAAGCTGGTCTGTATATGTATATGCTTAGCATTCTACCTGGCCCATTGAAAGTAGTGAATAAATGTTAACTAACATTGTAATAATAGCTCTTTTCCTTCACTTTTATAACATTAAAGATGGAATGAGAGGGAAAAACTGAGAAAGTAAGTGAACATGCCAATAAAGTCAATCACCAGGTAACAGAGCAGGTTGCAGCTCTGGGCGAGGAGCCTAATGCTGATTTAGAAGAACTAATGTAAAGGTTAAGTGAAGTCATGTGGCACACGTGTCTGGCACCCAAGACTGTGAAGGAAATCTGAATTTAGTTGCCCTTAAAATGTGGTTGAACCTGGGTCTGTGTATCTAGATGTCGCTAAATCAGATGTGTTTTACCATAAAATAATAATCACTATTGGTGTGGTAAAGGCCAGGGTCTTTGTGTCTAGGAGTCAATCAGATTGTGTGTGTTTTCTTTTTAAATCACAGTGAGTATCACACAAAGACCAGAGTTTAGTTCTGGTGCTATATTTTTTTCTAGGCAGTGTCTGGGGAAACTCAGCCTCCACAGTCAGCCCAAGGCAGACAGTTTTGCTCTTTGCAGCATGTTTTTGGGGGGCCTGAGTATTTGAACCCTTCAGGAGGCGAAGACCAGAGCCCAGCCCTCATATTCTGAAGTGAGTCCCTTTGCAGAAGCTTTGCATTAGCACCATAGATGCCCCATGCTGGTGACCATGGTTCCTCCTTTAGAAATTGGAAGTTGTGTGCCAACTTGGGAGAACCTCTCTGCTAAGATGCATTAATTTACTAACATATCTCACTGTATTTTTTCCAAGGATCTACCTTTGAAGGGAATTTCTCATCTCAGTTTTGAGAAAAACCAGGTGAACTGCTTTTCAGATGCTTAGGCCACACACTGGCACCCACGGTCACATGGTACTGAGTGTTGGAGCCAGGACATAAAAACCTCCTATGCCGCTCTGGCTGGTTGGCTCAGTGGTAGAGCATTGGCCAGTGTGTGGAAGTCCTTGGTTTGATTCCTGGCCAGGGCACACAGGAGAAGCACCTATCTGCTTCTCCACCCTTCCCCCTCTCCTTTCTCTCTATCTCTCTCTTCCTGCAGCCAAGGCTCCATTGAAGCAAAGTTGGTCTGGGTGCTGAGGATGGCTCCATGGCCTCCATCTCAGGCGCTAGAATGGCTCAGGTTGTAACAGAGCAAGGGCCCAGATGGGCAGAGGATCACCCCCTGGTGGACATGCCGGGTGGATCCCAGTCGGGCGCATGTGGGAGTCTGTCTCCTTGCTTCTCACTTCAGAAAAATACAACAAACAAACAAAAAAACCTCCCATGCCTATCTGACTGCTAAGACAGGTTACTCTTAGTCTTCACCATTAGGCTGACCACCTCTTGGGGGTGGACAAAGTAGAGGAGGAAGAGAGTGGAAGGCAGAAAAGTGTGATAACACACATGTATATTCTCAGGATCAGTCGGGGGTCTGGGAGAGCTAGAGTATGGGTGCTGTGAAGGATGGATGGAGTGGAGGGGCTTAGGAGCTCAGAAAAGTAGGATGAGAGACTATATAGCCTAACAATTGCATTTGAACACTGAAGATCAATCTTTCAGTATAAGTAGCACATTCCTGGAAGAGGTGGGGATGGGGTTAGGAGCCCTTGATTTTAGGATCTACAACTAGTGTTTGAGCAGAATTATTCTGGAGGCCTGAAGACCCATAAGGAGGCTGAGACTGCAGTACTCCTGGTGGGAGAGGAAGAGGCTTGAATTAGGTCAGAGGCTGTGGGAGTGCTAAGGAGGGGATAGGACTTCAGATCAGTATGTTAGTGATCAGGTATTTAGATTAGCTACATTAGAAGACGCCAGAAGGCTCTGTAGGGTTTGATGGCCAAGGAAGAGACAGTCTCATCTGTGTGGACAGTGGTGCATTTATAGAGACAAAGAAGGTGTACAGCATGGAAGAACATGTTTTAAGGGGTGGGACTGGAGTTAGGTGTTCGAGTTTTATGGAGTGTACATGGCTTTGGGACTCTACTTGGGGAGGACACAAACAGACACTTGCTACCCAGCATTCTATTGGGAGAAGTTTGGAAGGTAACATTTTGGGGTTGGGAATTGAGACCTTGAATGTGAATGAGACTGTTCAGGAGACAGAGAGAAAAAGCAAAGAGAAAGGAAGGCTAAGGGGAAAACCACTTGAAGCATTAAGAGCCAATAATATCTCAAGCCCCAACTCGAGCTTATGTGAGCATCTTGGTAACCATCTTGCATGCCACATGAAACCTTACAAATGCTAGAGCCGGGGAGACTGAATTCCTGACTCTGCTATAGGAGGTATGCTGAAACATTTAAGTCTGTGTCTTGGCCATATATATGTTGATAGAAGCATGGATGCTTTTCTTGTAGGTTAATGTCTTGGCTTGTTCCACACTGTGGCTCCCTAGGGTGAGTTAATGGGTCACACTGTGATCCTAGTTTGGCTCCTTCCTTTTCCTTAAGCCCAGTCTGGTCTGGGCCAGAAGTGTGATTTCCTTCCTTCCCGGCTCCCTGGGAGCCTTGCTGAGTTCCCTTTAGTAGTTGCAGTTGTAAAGCATCAGCCACTCTGTTAACTGTAGCCCATGTAGCTCAGAAGTGCACACTCAGTGCAGTGGATAAAAGTGACAAGCTGCCTGGAGTCCCTGGCAGTCTTGTTGGATGTGGGGGAACTTAGGGGATCCGGTCCCCTTTTAGAATCTGCTTCAACTTGCTCTATTGGGGCCAGCCCAGGACTTGAGAAGATTAGAGAAAACCCAGAGACAGTAGGCACAACTTATCAGAAGAAGCAGGGCCTGGCCTCCCTGTGTCAGATCAAAGACGGACTTCAGTCATTTGACACCCTAATGTGAGGATGTTTCTGAGCCAGGGCTGGGGCTCCTGGTGGCCTGTGCCTGAGAACAGTGGGGAACGTGTGGGCTTGCATGTGCTCTGTGACAAGCACCTCTTCCAGCCGCTCTCTTACAATTCCGAGTTGGAGGGATCTGGAGAGGTCAGCCTGGCCTCCTCAGTTTGCATATTGGAAGCTGTTGCCCATAGATTCCCTGTTCCCAGTTTCAGTACTGAGGCTGAGCTGGCCTGGCTTGATTGCAGCTGCTCCTGCACCACTGTCTCCTCCTTTCCCACAGATGGGCTCCAGGGTACAGAGGTCATTCCCAGATTAGCTTGTGCCTAGGATGACCATATACTTTAATGTCCTAATTAAGACACTTTAGACAATAAAATGGAGTAGCAGCTAATAATAACACCAGGAAAACAATTAAACTGGGATCCTTCCAGGCAAACCAGAATATAAGATCTTTCTACCTGAACCTTGACTATGGGTTCAATTTTTACCTCCACCCCAGGTGGCTGTCTCCAACCCCAATTCCCCAGATTCCATGACCCACATGACTTTGGGTGCCAGGAACTTACAGATTTTGGACCATTGAGATTTAGTCTATAGGACTGAAACCTCGGGGATCTTTCATGCTGGAAAGATCAGGAAATTTGGGGATAACCATGGGAAGGACATATCTGAAAATCCATGACTGTTCAGAACCTAGATTTAGAAACTTTGATTTTCAGTGGACAGTGGGTATGTCAGAATTTATTTTTATTCTAAGCACTAAATTATTTTCACATATATTCGTTTTTCTCTGGAATGTAGTAGCGTCAGGTGGCCTGCTGGTAACATACAAATAACAAGAGAACTGTCCTGCTCTGTGAGTCTGCAGCCCTATATAGAGTGCAGAAGCACAGGCGCATCACCTTCTGACCTGCAGGCGGAGGGGGGTCCAAGGCTCTGGGCTCCTGAGGGGAGTGAGGGGAGAAGGGGCATGAGTGGTTTGTTTATGCTGCGTCTGTATGGTTTCCACGGTCACAGAGGAGGGCGGGAGGGAACATGAGCAGCTGAGCTTCTCTGAGTCCAAGCCAAAGGGGGATTTAGGAAAAGAAGATATTCCTTTTTGAGAGTAGAGAAGGCGGATATGAAATCTCCTGGTGGCTTTCTCAGCCTGCACTGGCCCGGTTTTCTACCCAAACTGGCAGAACCCAGATTACCACAGGGCCTCAATGAGAAAAGTTTGAGGAGAAGAAGTAGCTTTTCACTTGGTGTTCCGACTGTCCTCTGACCTCTGCCTCCCCCAGGTGGCGTGAATGGTCTGGATTTGACCCTTTTCTCACTCGAGTGAAGAGTGCAGTTGCCAGATTTAGCAAATAAAAATGGAGGATGCCCAATTAAATTTGAATTGGTTCATATGGAGTGGCCAGGTTTTGCTCACCTCTGGCCTCTGTCGGAACCATTCACAGAGCTACTACCTTCATTCAACAGATATTTATTGAGTGCCAACTATATGCCAGATGCTGCTCTAGGCACTGGGGATATTACAGTGAGCCAAAGCTCACAAGAGTTTCTGACCTCATGGAGCTTACAGCTATTGGGGAAAATAGACAATAAGGAAGTTAAGTATGTTAGATGGTGAAAGGGGTAAAGAAAAAAATAAGACAGAGAAAGGGAGGATAGTGAAGGTGTCATTGGGAGAGTTCATACCTGAAGGAGGTGAGAGCTTGAGGGAAAAGGCCAGGGTCTTCCCCAGATGCTCTAAGCCAGGTGTACCTAGTGTGTTTGAAGAGTGTGAGGGCCAGTGTGGCTGGAGTGGTGTCAGCACCGGGGAAAGTGTAGGAGATGAGCCAGCTCGGTTATGGGCACAGAGTTTGTAGAGAGCCCAGGTTGGGTATGATCTGATGAGGTTTTACATGAGTCGCTGGCTGCTGGTTGAGAACAGACTGAATGCTAGCTGGGGGTTCGTTTCTCCACCCCATCCTCTGTGGTCGGCTGTGGGGCTCGAGACATGCACACCACTTGAAATAAAGGGATATTGTTACTTGGAATCCCCCCCACACACACACACATTTAGTAGGATCTTTTCTCCTAGCTTTGTCTTTTCCACCTGAGTGAAATGTGCCTACTGAAAAAGAGGAAGGACGTGTTGTAATTATCTATCCATTGCTGCCAGTCGCTGTGTGATGCACCTAGTTTGAGGGACAGTTCTCTAAAGTTTCTGTCTAAACTTTAGAGAGAGTAGTGACTTGCTGGGTCCATATTTCTTATACATCTAGAGTTTCAGAGCCTTCTGTGGATTAGTTTTTGTTACAGTAGAAAGGAGTTATAGGGATTTTTCTTTGGACTAACTTAAATTTAGATTATTTGAGAGCTTGAAGAGTTTGAAAACATGTCTTTCCCTTCTAATCTTTGAAAAGGGAAGAGAAAAGTGAGCTGCCTGTGTAGTATAGAACTTCTCTGCTTTACCTGCATGAAGTTTTATGATTAAAAAAATTTTTTTAGAAAGCCAACATTTTGCATTTACAATTAACAATGTAAAAATTAATATATGCATTTTATTTATTTATTTATTTATTTATTTATTTATTTATTTATTTATTTGCAGAGGCAGAGATAGACAGGGACAGACAGACAGGAACGGAGAGAGATGAGAAGCATCAATCATTAGTTTTTCATTGCGCGTTGCAATTTCTCAGTTATTCATTGACCGCCTTCCCATATGCGCCTTGAAAGCGGGCCCTCAGCAGACCGAGTAACCCCTTGCTTGAGCCAGCGACCTTGGGTCCAAGCTGGTGAGCTTTTTGCTCAAGCCAGATGAGCCCGCGCTCAAGCTGGAGACTCCGGTCTCGAATCCGGGTCCTTCTGCATCCCAGTCCGATGCTCTATCCACTGCGCCACCACCTGGCTAGGCTGCATTTTATTTTTAAAATAATTATATTGTTTTGAGAAAAATATTGAGCCGATAAAAGCTTGGCTTTTTATGTAAGATTATTTTAAATGTAAACAAGTTTTGATCAGAGTTGTACTTCCGAAGCGGTACAAATATTTTTCAAATATCTTTGACAAGCCTGTTGACTTGGAGGTGGCCTACTGGTAAACTAGCTGTGCCTAGGTAGTGTTGTTAATAAATATTTACATTTTCACATACAGCCATAAAATTTATTTGAAAGTACACAGAAATGAAACACTTTAAGAAATGTATAGTGTACACATCCCAAATGTGAAAATGGACTATTTTGCCAGAGTGGTGAGGAATATATTGAAACTGAGTCAATATTTAAAGTAAAATACCAGCAGATTTTTGGAGGGACTATCCTGTGCTGGACACAAAGAAAACAGAATTACAGGGTTACCACCATAAAAAACATTGAATAAATATAATATGTGCCAAAGCCCGGGGAAGTCCATTGTGTAGTTAAAAAGGAGGGTGTGTTAGATTCCGCTTATTCTAGATAAGTGATTTTAGCTGTTTTCTTAAGCAGGGACTAAAATTCAGTAGAAAGCACTTTAATGTAATTAAGACCTTAACAATGATAAATTGAGAATTTTGCCACCTCCATTTAGAATATTACAGTATTGAAGTATATTTCACTTTAGAGTTAGAAAGATCTAGCATAGCACCTCTATCTGTCTGACCTTGATTTCTCTAAGCTTTGGTTTCCTTTCTGTAAATTGGGGGTAGTGAAACTTACCTTGTGGGGTGTTTGCACCAGTAAATGAGGCAGCATATACTGGTTCCTTAGACCAGTGTTTTTCAACCACTGGCTTGCGGACCAGTGCTGGTCCACCAGAAATTCTACACCGGTTCACAACAGTTAACGACCCTGATGTTGTATGAAGATTATAGACTCCAATGGACAGACTCTATAATCTTCATACAACAACAGGGCAGTTGACTGGCACTAAATTTCTGGCAGACAGGTCTACAGACTGGTGGTTGAAAACCACTGCCTTAGACAGTACTGGCACACAGTAAGCTCTCAGTGAGCTGTAGTCTATGTCATTCTGATTGGCAGTGCTTATTATTTCCTGATTGAGACTATACAGTTTATTTAATAAGTTCCAAGGGCTCCCATATTCAAGTTTTGAGTGCGCAGCTAACATCTTTTTGAATTCCTTGAGAGAGAGGGAGTAGACAGGAGAGAGTTGGCTCAGGATAATAGGTAGGAGGTAGGAACCCAGAATCCTGGTGAATGTGCCATTACACTTGACAGCACCCTCCAGATGGCCATTCAGCAGGTTGATAATTAGCTTCAATACATGCAAACTGAGAGTCTTCTGGGCTGCTTTCTGTAGTGTGTATTTGTAGCCAGAGGAGCACGTGGAATCGGGAGGCCTGAGCCTGCTGAGGTCGTGCAGCAGGACTCAGCTGGGCCAGTGGAGGTATTGCCCCAAGTTGGGTCTGCCTGGGTCTCAGCTGGTACACAGACATTGTCCCTGCCTAGCGGGCTCAGAGGAGTAGACGTGCCCCTGTTGGGAGCTGTGGATACCAGCTGCTTTGCAGTCTCTGTTGGGCCAGAACAGTTCAAGTCCCTGCTTTGCTATTTAAATCCATCATCACTGGTGACTGCTTCCAGCTGATGCAGAGGAAGTGTGTGTGGGGGTGTGTGTGCACGCACGCACGCTACAGGTTTCAGCTCATTACCTCTGCGGGGGTCCTATCTGGTGACTGGGTGGGGAAAAGGCCAGCACTGCAGCCTTTATTTTTTATTTTTTATTTTTTATTTTTCCGAAGTTAGAAGTGGGGAGACAGTTAGACTCCCACATGTGCCGCCCGGGATCCACCCAGCATGCCCACCAGGGGGCGATGCTCTGCCCATCTGGGGCATTGCTCCATCTCAGCTGGAGCCATTTTAGTGCCTGAGGCAGAAGCCATGGAGCTGTTCTCAGCGCCTGGGCCAACTTTGCTCCAATGGAGCCTTGGCTTCCGGAGGAAAGAGAGAGATAGGGAGGAAGGAGGGGGGAAGGGTGGAGAAGCAAATGGGCGCTTCTCCTTTGTACCCTGACTGGGAATTGAACCCGGGACTCCCACACACCAGGCCAACGCTCTACTGCTGAGCCAACCGGCCAGGGCCCACTGCAGCCTTCTTGTGCCGGTCCCAGCCCTCCAGAGGCTCTGCTGCCCCTACAGTGTTTGACCCCTCAGTGGGTATTTCTCCACAGCACAGCAAGAGCCTGGGTTTTGTTTACCAGCATGAGGGCACTGTGACACTCGGACTTGGACATCAAGCTTACCATTTGGGATTTGTTTCCTCTATTAATAGGCAGTGAACTTTTTAACATATCATCTTTATCTCCATGTCCCTTGGACATAGTAGGTGCTCAGTAAACAACAGCTTAAATTTGAAAAAATGGGGATATATTGTTCATATCCCTCAATGGTGCTGGTGAGGAAAGAAAACTTTTGTGAGGAATAAAGTGAGGACCTCTTTTATTTCCTAAGGTTCTGCTCCTTCCATATCCCCAATATGAAAGAATCTCAGACACTCAGAGCTTTTAAAGAAGCACATTTGTATATATGTATTTACTAATTTAAACTTTTACTGGCTTTGGCAATGGATCTTAATAGACATCTTTTCAGAGAAGGTACATAAACAGCCAAAAAGCACATGAAAAGGTGTTCAACATCATTATGCATTAGGGAATACAAGTGAAAACCCATGAATTCCTGGTCAGATGGAAGATTCTGGCAGTAATGGGATATCTCTGGAAGACGCTGATAAGGGCATTGTAGGTTTCAGGAGTGGGCAGGTCCTCCTCATAGAGGTTTCTTGTGACTGAGATACCTGATCAGCAGGCTTTTTCCTGGCTCTGACCAGTGACGGGTTATAGGTGGGTGGGCGTGGGAATGGAACATCTTACACGTGTCTGCAAGGTTACAGAGTCTGTGAATATCAGCCTCGAGGAGAGGGCCTCTTGACCGAGATTTGGGGCCAGTTAAAGCCAGTTATCTAAGCAGTTATTTTCTTGCATTTGAGATATATGTTCATTCTATAACAAAATTATAATGGTGTAGGGAAAAATGCCAGATGATGTTAGGAAGTGCCCCCTGGGAGATCAGGCTAGGCTGCAGGGTGACGTTGGGTAAGTGCTCAGGACACTCCTCCAGGTGCATGGGGACACTTTGAGATCACCTCACTGATTAGAGAGTTGTTCACTGAGTACAGAAATAGGACAAAAGCCAGGGAGTGTTTTTAAGGGAGATTTCCATTAAGCTTTGTTTGGTAGATAAATAATCCCTTTCTGCTCTGGGGCAGTTTCTTTCTAGGCAGCTGTTATTGACCCCCTCAGATGTTTGGGGGAGGAGCAGTTCTAAGGATATTGCAAGAGTAACCAGAAAAGGAAAGTAAAGTAAGGGGAATAAAGCTTAAATTGTACTATACAGTACAATAATGAAAGTTTGGCTTAGACATAAAAATATGGGCAAATCTGAAAACGTGGGTTTTTTTTTGTTTTTGGGTTTTTTTATTTATTTTTCTTTGATGTAAGTCTTTATATTGTGTTATCCTTGTGATGGTTATTGAAAGGAAGCTATGGTAGTGCTCTCAGGACCCACTGCATTGCTCTGTTAGAACAATGGACTGGTTTTAGAGCATCTAGCTTTGTTAAGTACAGCCTATCTTGTGTGTGTGTGTGTGTGTGTGTGTGTGTGTGTGTGTGTGTGTGTGGCAGAGACAGAGTCAGAGAGAGGGACAGATAGAGACAGACAGAGAGAGAGAGAGATGAGAAACATCAATTCTTCGTTGCAATTCCTTAGTTGTTAATTGATTTCTCATAGTGCCTTGACCAGGGGGCTATAGCAGAGCGAGTGACCCCTTGCTCGAGCCTGCGACCTTGGGCTCAAGCTGGCGACCTCGGGGTCTCAAACCCCGGTCCTCCGTGTCCCAGTCCGACGCTCTCTCCACTGCGCCACTGCCTGGTCAGGCGAGTACAGCCTAGCTTTTCACTGAGCATCTCTGGTCAAGTTCCCCAGCCTCTGTTTGTTTTTAAATGGGGGTAGTTATACTAAACACACGTGGTTGCTGTGAGGAATAGATGATATATACAATAAAGTAGCCATTATAATGCAAGGAACATGGTGAATCCTCAAGTGTGTCATTAACTTATATATAGTTAATTATCTTACAGTGGAAGTTACATTTGGGAATATCTAGATTTATTGTTTTTCTTCTGATTTTAACACAAGAAATAATTGGGGGGGGTGTAAGGAGCTCAAATATATGGTGATAGATAGTTTGACTTTGGATACACAATGCATGTATCATAGAAGTGTACACTTGATACCTATATGACTCTATTAACCAATGTCACCCCAATAAACTTAAGTTAAAGAAGAAATAAGCCTGACCAGGCAGTGGCGCAGTGAATAGAGCGTCGAACTGGGATGCAGAGGACCCAGGTTCGAGACCCCGAGGTCACCAGCTTGAGCGCAGCTCATCTGGTTTGAGCAAAAGCTCACCAGCTTGGACCCAAGGTCACTGGCTCGAGCAAGGGGTTACTCGGTCTGCTGAAGGCCTGTGGTCAAGGCACAAATGAGAAAGCAATCAATGAACAACTAAGGTGTTGCAACGAAAAACTGATGATTGATGCTTCTCATCTCTCTCAGTTCCTGTCTGTCCCTGTCTATCCCTCTCTCTGACTCTCTCTCTGTCCCTGTAAAAAAATAAAAATAAAAAATAAAAATAAATAAAATAAATCTTAAAAAAAAAAAAGAAGAAATAAGAAAGCATAAAAAAGTGAAAATAAAATTCCCATCATCTGGAAATTAATCAATTTAATATTTATATATTTGGTCAGTTTTTTCTATGCCTATATACATTTTATCTTATAAAATAGAACATTGGATCATAATTCAGAGTTTTGCATAGCATTGAAAATCTATAGTTATTTTTAAAAATGATCTAGAATTGTGTATGTGTGTATAATACTTTATAAAATCAGTTACCTTTTTTTGGAGCAGTTAAAGCAATGTTTACCTCTCACAAGTAACTACAGTGAATGCTCTTGAATAATGTTCCTAATTATTCTTTAGGACCAATTCCAGGAAGTGGAATGGCAGGGTTATAGATTATTTTCTTGAAGAGCTGTGATAATATTGCCGAATTACCTGTGTCCATCCTACTAAAAAAGTAATAATGCTCATTTTCCCCAGTCCACAATCAATGCTGGGTGTTCAGTTTTTAAAATTTGTTTGCTATCTTGATAGGTAGATATATGTTATTGTTAATATAATTTGTGTTTCTGTGGTTACAGGTGAGCTTAAATAATTATATATACTTATTATATATTTGTATTTCTTTCATAATTATCTAGTATTTTCCTCAATTTTTCTATTAGAGTATTTAGTCTTTCCTATTAATTTGTAGGATGTTAATTAACTCTTTTCATGTATGTACAGATATATTGAGTTTGGCATTTCACTTTTTTTAAAAGCACTTTTAGATACCCACTGACATGGTAAGACTTTGTTGGGAAAAAGGCATGTAGGTTGTGGAACATGAGCCCAAAGAGCACTATCCTGAATGACTTCTCTATTGTTCAAGACCAGTGTTATCAGTGTGATGCAGTGAGTAGGCAGGGATACTGCTGAGTGCCAAACATCTAGAGCTCACTTTTCATTCCAATTTCACTACAACTATTCAGAAGCCCTCCTCACTAGGAAAGTCAGGACATGGGGTATTCCTTGAGGCTATCCCAGGTATATGTGAAATGCATTGCTTTGAAGAATTAGTTTTGGATCAGGATAGAGCAATGTTTTTCAAACCCCACTCTGTGCATCTGTCCTCCAGAAATCTCATGCTGGTCTGTAAAAGAGTTAATTACCCTGATGTTGTATGAAGATTATAGACCTAATGCTATTGAATTCACTTATGCTCAGTGTGTTTTCTACCTTAGCGGTCTCTGAGATAATTCTCTTATTTTCACCTGTTTTCAACTGAAAAGAGGTTGAAAACCACTGCTGTAGAGGATGTTGGAAGCAGATGTTTTATTATTATGGTTCTGGGTAAAATGGCCATGACCTTTGGTCTCCCCCAACCCATCTTAAATTTTCTTTGCTTTGGCTAAATCTGATGGAAAACCACTCTGGAATGTTGGGAAGGGCTTGGGACCAATAGTTCAAATCCCATCTCTTCTACTTATCAGCCGCGTGACCCTGCACAGATTACAGAGTGTTTCTTAGTCTCAGTTTAGTGTTTAGTGTCCTAAACACTCAGTAAATGCTTGCCATTTATTATTCTTTTTTTGCACCAAGCCACGAGCTTCTCCAGGCCCAATCTTTGTCATATCCACCATTGCATCTGCATCACAGCTGGGGCCAGGGCCAGGGCCGGGGCCAATGCAATAGTTCTGACTAATCCTGGAACCTCGAGTTTCCCCCTGTGCAGTCCTCACAGTGCCTGTTAGAACCTACTGGGCCAGAATGGGCTACTGGGGTCCAGCCGGGCCTGTAATTGTTCCCACTCAAGAGAGAGCAGAGCTACTGCTGCAACCCACTGGGAGTGCCTGAGTGGGTGTGCAGACACATAATGGGCTCCACCACGGCCGTTGCAGAGGCCAGGTTCCAGAACAAGTCTCTGTGCTGTTCTTTTTCCCTGAAAGGGGATGCTCATGGCCTGGTGCGTTTCCCTAGTGATTCTGGCAAGGAAAAGAAATCTGTCCTGCTCTGATCGGCAGGGCCAGCCCCTTCCCCTGGAGTCCAGTTCTGACAGCAGCCCCTCAGGGAGAGGTCAGTGTGGCATTCTGTGCACTGACTGGGACTGTGCACTGACTGGGTAGCTTACAGCCATAGAGGTTTTGCTCTCACAGTTTGGAGACTGGAAGTGTAAAGTCAGGGTGACGGCATGGCCAAGCTCTCTAGAATCTTGTGTGTGTGGGGGTGTCTGTTTCACACCTTTTGTCTAAGCTTTGGTGTCACCATCAGTACTTGGTTCTCCTTGTCTCACAGCTCTGTCACTTTAGTCTCTGCGTCCGTTGTCACATAGAGTTTGCCCCAATGCATCTTTGCATTATTTTCTTATAAGGATATTAGTTACATTGCATTAACCACTCCACTCTATACTAGTATGACCTCAACTTAACTAATTATATCTGGATCTATCTTGTTTCCTAATAAGGTCTCATTCTGAGGTATTAAAGGTTAAACATATCTTTCTGGGGGCACACACAGTTCAGTCCATAACAATCATGTTGTATAAAAGGATGCAGGTTTAAAGTGGATCAATAATTCAGCCATGGTCACAATGAGAATGTGTTGGGCCAGGATTTGTAACCCGGGTCAATCTGACCTCAAAACCAATTAATTATCTTTCCACTAAACTTTGGTGCATCAGAATCACTTGGAATGCTAATAAAATGCACAAATTGCTCCTCTACCTGTGATCCATGGGCTAGCAGCACCAAATTGCCCAGGAGCTGGTTGGAAATGCAGATTCTCAGGCCCCATTACAGACCCACTGAATCAGGCCCTGCAGTTACAAGGTCCTCAGGGATTTGTGTACACGATTATGTTGGTGAGGCACCTGACTCAGGTAGTACACTGCTTCTCCATCTTGACTGCATATTAAAATTACTTGAGAAGCTTTAAAGCAAGCAAACAAACAAACAAACCAAACAACAACATCAGCTTTACCCAAGCCAGTTGAATCAGGTGTCTGAGGTCATTGTTCTTTTCAAAGCTACCCAGACGGTCCTGATTCACTATGGGAGTTGAGAACCACTGGGGGAGGGCAGGCTGGAGGTACTTAACTTCTGGAATAGTGTCAGGAACCTTCAGTGCTAAGGTTGAGGAATCTGATTGTGCAGAAACGGGGGGGGGGGGTGTTTCAGGGAACACCAATATCGGAGCAAAAACAGTCACACTGCATTTCTTTTCTGACTTTACCCTACAAATACTAAGTGAAGGACAGCAACATGGTTGTTGAGCTTGGGGAGCATGAAAGATGGTATGGAGATAGCATATAGCAGAAAACTCAGTGTTTATCGAATTAAATTTTTTAAATTTAAACATGCATGTTTTTTTAAAAAAAGAAACACCATGATTTGTCTCACTGAGTTTGTCATTTATATGGAAGTCCTTTTGTTACTTTGGGGTGCAAGAAAAAGTTGCAGAGGTAGAGGACTGCACAGGCACTTAAGATGTTTAGTAATTCTTGGTATATCAATAAACATGAATGAGTTACTGGAAGCTTTGAGAAAATAAGGTGTGAATAACCCTTGCCCCCTACAGATTTATTTCCTGTAGTAGGTTTTGTTGGCTTGGGCAGGGGCTGGTATTCTGAATGGTCACATTTTAGATTTTAATCCTTCACTGAAATAGGTGTACAGAAGGAAGGGGACCATGTTCAGAGTATCTTGTCCCTGCTGTTCCCTCCAGCTCTGTTTCATCAGTCCTGCTCCTCCAACCTGACTTTTTGAAAGCTGTTAGGGAAAGTGCTCATTTCAGTTTGGGGTCTGGCTTTAGCATGCATTTGGTCCTGAGACCAGGGCTCTCAGAAATGGTGGCACCTTTGCGTGGATATTTCTATTCTTTTCTTAATCCCCGAGCCCACCAAACCTCCTCCCTCTCACCCCAAGCCCGTCCCCAAACTCTCCCCTCCTTTGAATTCCATGAACGTCCTTACATCTTAGATACTTTCCAGGTCTTCTTTCACTGGCTTTCTTCCTCCTGCGGACTCCCCTAAATGGTTATCTCCGAGGTTTTATTCTCCTCCTCCTCTTTCGAGAAGTTTGCTCCGCTCTGCTGACTTGACTGCTATCTCTCTGGGAAGGACTGCCACTCCCTCCAGCTGGATATCCTTCTGTCTGCACAACGCTCCTCCATTCAGAGTGGAACCCTCTGGCTTCTCCTCCTGCTTTTCTGACTTCCTTTTTTTGTGTGTGTCTCATCTACCATTTTTTAAAGCCTTATATCTTTGAAACTGCCTACTTATTTAGCACTACCATTTGATTAACCCTGTGGAATATTCTTTTAGTCTCTGATTCCTGTGTTCTCCTTTGGGACACCTTACAGGTGTTCAATTTTTTTTTTTTACTTTCCCATCACCTGACTTCTCATTTCCTGATACCTGGATGAACCATTAACATGTTTTCTATCACTGCCATATAAGTTGAAACTCTCTTCCTCTTCCTCCTCCTCCTTCTCTCTCTCTCTCTCATATATATACACACACACATACACACGTGTATATATACGTACATATATAGAACATATATAACACACATACACACATATATATATGTATGCCAGAGTCATATGTCACTTTTGTCTACTGTAGACCTCATATATAAAGGTGGTCTCATAAGATTATAATGGAGCCAAATTTCCTGGTTTAGGAGGAATTTATTTTTCTCTGATGTGAGCAATATTTGTGGGGCTTGACAATAGATTCCGTCCCACTCACAGCACCTTAATTTTGAGTGCATGCATTGCATCCCCATCAGCCACTGACCTGCTCTGGCACAGAAGAACCTGTTCCCCTGCACTACATACTCAAAGGGCCTTACAGCCTCCTAGATCTAGCTGGTTGGTCTACGGAAAGCATCGCTATAAATGCTTTGTTGAGGACTGAAAATCCTGTGCAAGGACACATGTTTACAGGAGCTACCATAACAAGTATTAAGCGCCACTGCCACTTTTGTAAAAGCTTTCTATGTGAGGTTGTAATGATGTAAAGAATAGATACATTTTATTTCTTCCATCAGTTCAATGCTAAAGAGCCCTTTGTGCCAAATAGGGTTAATGGAACCAAAACCAAACTTCCAAAGTCACAATATTGAGTGAGTCCTTAGTACCGTACCTTCTCCAAGTTAAGCACCCTTTTCTCCCCCTAAATACCACAAAAGTTCCTTAGTACCGTACCTTCTCCAAGTTAAGCACCCTTTTCCCCCTCTAAATACCACAAAAGTTCCTTATTCTGATGTGCAATAACGAAAATCACATGACAATTCCCTGTTTATCTTACCATCTTGATTTCTTTTTTCTTCTGATACTCACACCACCTTTCACTCTTTCCTGACAGTCACTATTGTGGTGATCTATGCCGTACCTAGCCAGTTTCTCCTCAATATTTCCAGTTAATTCAGCCCACATCCTTGTTCAAGGAGCAGCACTGACAGCCTCGATGTTCTATTTCTGAACACTGAAGGAGGGGGTGGCTCGCAGATAGTGTTTATAAAGTCGACAGTAGTGTCCAGCAATATCCTAGGCCTTCACATTCACTCACCACCACTCACTGACCCAGAGCAACTTCCAGTCCCTCGAGCTCCATAGTGCCGTCTAGAGGCGTACCATTTTTTACCTTTTATGTGGAATTTTTACTGTATTTCGTTTGCGTTTAGGGATGTTTAGATATACAAATACCTCTGCATTATAATTACCTACAGTATTTAGTACAGTAACATGCTGTAGACACTTGTAGTCTAGTAGCAATAGGCTATACCATATGGTTTTGGTGTGTAGTAGGCTATACCATCCAAGTTTGTGAAAGTACACTCTGTGATGTTCACACAACTCCATAATCGCCTAAGGATGCGTTTCTTAGAACCTATTCTTGTCATTAAGCTACTTATTACTGGTGTGTGTGTGATAAGGGTTTTTGCATGAAATATAAACTCTGCTTACATTTCCACATTCATCTTCCACTACTACCTTGGTGATCTCAGCTCCAGCCACACTATTTTTTTGCTTTCCCCACACTTGCCTTTTGCACCCACACTCTGTGAGTGTCTTAGAGGAGGTTCCATGGAAGTGTGCAGTTGCTGATTAGAGGGGATGCAAGCCTGTCCTCTAGATGTCCCACCTCTCCATGTCTATCCATGCTTTCTTTTTTTTTTTTTGCTTGTTTGTTTTTTGTTTTTTTGTATTTTTCCGAAGTTAGAAATGGGGAGGCAGTCAGACAGACTCCTGCATGCGCCCAACTGGGATCCACCCGGCATGCCCACCAGGGGGCAATGCTCCATTGCGGCCGGAGCCATTCTAGCACCTGAGATGGAGGCCTTGGAGCCATCCTAAGCGCCCAGGCCAACTTTGCTCCAGTGGAGCCTTGGCTGCAGGAGGGGAAGAGAGAGATAGAGAGGAAGGAAAGGTGGAAGGTTGGAGAAACAGATGGGCGCTTCTTTTGTGTGCCCTGACCGGGAGGGATTCTAACCCAGGACTTCCACATGTCAGGCCGATGCTCTACTACTGAGCCAACAGGCCAGGGCCATGCTTTCTTGCCTTTGAATATTCCTGGTTTCACTTTCACTTCCAACAGGTCTTTCCTGATCACTCCATCCTGCCTTGCTTTCTCTTTCTTTTCTTCTGACTCAAAGAGTGCTCATCTTCTCCAGCATCTTTATATCAACCCTTGTTTTTATTTCTTTTACTTTGATTTTGAACTTGTAATATGCTGGCATTCTGTTTCCTCACTTAGATTGGAAGCTCCCTAAGGGCAGGTCTTAGTGTTACCCTCTCTCTCTTCAAGGTCTGCCCCCCCCCCCCATGCTAGGCATTGCTCTGAACATGGTAGGAACTTGGTACCTTTATGTATGAGTAAATAAATGGATAAAAGAGAATTGAGAATTGGAACCTGTGTGGGGTACATTTATTTAAATATGTAAACCAAGAATGTCTACACTGTGTATGCCAAAAAGTATAAAGTTCTCATTAGTAATTACCAATTAGAAAAACACCTTGTATTTACAGTTGAGTTTGGCAGCAAACCAGCACTGGTTTCTCCCTCTTTGGTACAAATGTCATAAAACCTTGAATGCACTGTTTCTGTAAAAGGAGCAGGAACTTCTGCAGAGGCGGTGACTAATGTCGTTTGTCTCGAGGCACTGCCGTTCTACTTAACGAGGATTGTTGATCCGGGCTCAGTCTGTGAGTTGGTTTGCTTTTGCTCTCCTCCTCCCCCTACCTCCCCACCTGAAAAAGAAAAACATTTGGCATTCTGCTTGCTGGTCCCATATGAAAATGGAAAGATTTTAATGCTTGATATCTGTCTACTCTCTCAGGTGAATTTTGAGATTTCATACTAGACCTCCCTCATCTGTGGGGGACTCAAAATCTGATTGAATAGGCTTTGTGAAAAAGTGAAGAATACATATGTATCCACTATTTGTTTTTTTACTTATCTACATACCTACCTAGCTATTAAAAATGTGCCAGCCATTGATCTAAATGATTTATAGATAGTAACTCATTGAAATTTCTTAACCATCCCATGACATGGATACTCTATTCTCATTATCCTCATTTCACAGATAAGGATTCTCAGTACAGAGATGCTTGAGGGGCTTGTTAACAATCACATAGCTAGTTCGGGGCAAACAATGATTATTTTTCATATTTCTTGACCTCCAGTGATTATTCAGGTGGCTGTCTATTATTTCCAACCACATGTCTAGTTCTATGGCTTTTATTCTCAAAAATCATTTTGGTTTCTTTTTATAGTCATGGCTATACTTGTGTTTCTCTCTAAGACTGACAACAGTTTTGTGTGCGTGCATGTGGGGTGGGGGGAGTCTACATTTTAACACCTGAAAAAAACCTCCTGTACTGCTTTACGGTTGATAAGTGTTTTTTTAGATGTTACCTTCCTTAGTCCAACAACTCTGGTAAGAAGAGTTATTATTAATTTCCCTTTATTAAAAGCAATAAGTGGGCCCTGGCCGGTTGGCTCAGTGGTAGAGCGTCGGCCTGGCGTGCAGGAGTCCCGGGTTCAATTCCCGGCCAGGGCACACAGGAGAAGCGCCCATCTGCTTCTCCACCCCTCCCCCTCTCCTTCCTTTCTGTCTCTCTCTTCCCCTCCCGCAGCCAAGGCTCCATTGGAGCAAAGATGGCCCGGGCGCTGAGGATGGCTCTGTGGCCTCTGCCTCAGGCGCTAGAATGGCTCTGGATGCAACAGAGCGACGCCCCAGAGGGGCAGAGCCTGGGCCCTGGTGGGCATGCCGGGTGGATCCCAGTAGGGCGCATGCGGGAGTCTGTCTGACTACCTCCCCGTTTCCAGCTTCAAAAAATGCAAAAAAAAAGGCCCTGGCCGGTTGGCTCAGCGTTAGAGCGTCGGCCTGGCGTGCAGAAGTCTCAGGTTCAATTCCCGGCCAGGGCACACAGGAGAAGCGCCCATCTGTTTCTCCACCCCTCCCCCTCTCCTTCCTCTCTGTCTCTCTCTTCCCCTCCCACAGCCGAGGCTCCATTGGAGCAAAGATGGCCCGGGCGCTGGGGATGGCTCCTTGGCCTCTGCCCCAGGCGCTACAGTGGCTCTGGTTGCAACAGAGCGACGCCCTGGAGGGGCAGAGCATCGACCACTGGTGGGCAGAGCGTCGCCCCCTGGTGGGCGTGCCGGGTGGATCCTGGTCGGGCGCATGCGGGAGTCTGTCTGTCTCTCCCCGTTTCTAGCTTCAGAAAAATACAAAAAAAAAAAAAAAAAGGAAAATGCAAAAAAAATGCAAAAAATAAAATAAAAAATAAAAGCAATAAGTGGCTTAGAGAGGTTAAGAGATTGAACTCTGGCCTTTACGTGATTAGTACATTGGAATTTGAACTCAAATCTTTTTTTTTTTTTAATATTTTTTTAAAGACTTTATTCCATTTTTCTTTGGGGTGAAGGGAAGAATAGAGAGAGAAAGAAAGAGAGAGAGAGAGAGAGAAGGGGAGGAGCAGGAAGCATCAACTTCCATATGTGCCTTGACCAGGCAAGCCCAGCGTTTGAACCCAAATCTTCTTAATCCTTCACTCTTCCCACAGGGTATTGAGAATGCAATCTTTTTGAAAGAGGGGACATTATCAGATGCCATGATGAATTCTTTTTCTATTTTTTCTTTGATAGCTAAATGATTGTGTTAGGCAGATAAAATATATTATGCTCACTTTGTTAAAGATGGCGTTGCCCACGTGGAAACCCATCGCCCAGGTGATGGTATTGGTTGTCCTTCTTGCTTGGGATGGACATGATTATATTAATGTGTGTTGGGGGCGGGCTGTGGCAGCCAGGATCCTTGTAGCCTGGGGCTTGGTTTTGGGACTAAGCCTTTCCCACCCTTTTTGATGTGGGGTGGTGTACTCTCATGAGGAATCCCATTTTGCCTCAGATAAGTGACCTGTATCAGAGACTTCCTTGTTTGTATATTGGACTAAAGGTTTTGATTTCTACACTATAAAGTGGGGCAGACCGGGAGCTTGCTCTCTCTCGGTTCCTGAGATTAGCATTAGAGAGGAGAACAGTGAAAGGCCACGTGAAGAGGCCAGGAGAAGCAGCCAAGATGGTGGAGTGCTGAGTGAGAATCCAGTTTGTGCAGAGTTTGTGCAGGGAGAAGGAAGGAGGTGGGGAACAGAGGTGAAAAAGTTTAGTGAGCTAGAAACCTTTAATTCTAGGAAACTCAGATAAATCAGTAGCTTTGTGAGCACTGAATGAGTGGGTTTTGGAGCCCACTATGTGTTTTTACTTGCCCGCTGGGTGCAAGCTAGGATTAAAGATGATGGCCCACCAGTTCTTGGCTCCATTGTTTCATTACCGTCTGTCCGAATCTAATGCAAACCTGCATGGGCCAGGCGGCTGTGATGGTGGCCATGCCTACTGATTTTACAGATTGAAAGTGCTACAGGGTTTTTCTCAACATTTTTGGACTTGGGCACTGCGGGGAAATATGTGCGTTATGCTAAAAATTAAATACATTTTCTAATAAGGGAATCCTTCCGGATTTACTTGCACAGGCCTACAAAATCAGGTGAGAGGTTTTTAAGGAGAGATTTGAGGCTGGAGAGCCCATTTTTTAAATGTAAATACCCAAGTCTGAAGGTGATTACTTCCTGTCCTTCCCAACCTAAATAGTCCCCTCTAGGAATATCCTGCAGCACGAGCCAGAGCTCTAGGTTCCAAATCCAGTTCCACCACTTAGCCTTGTGCTCTTGCATAAGTCACCCACATGCTCTAAACCTCACCTCAGTTCAGCATAGCACGCTTTTATGGAGCAGTTATGTGCTAGGCACTGTGATATGTCCTCCAGATAATTATTTAAATTAGGTAAAGTCTCTGCTCTTAGAGAGCTGTCAAGGCCAGTGGGAGGTGGAGCTGCCAGGAAACAGGGTTATGGTTCTTTTGTGCTAGAGATAGGCGCAGGGGGCTGATGAAATGGTGGGAAGCAATAAGTCACATGGTAGAGCTACATGTCAATCAGGGAATTTTCCCTAATTTGCTAAGTTAATATCAGCTTTCCTCCTCTTTTCTTCCCTTAATCTTGTCTTCTTTTCCCTATTAGTGGTCCCCCTTGACCCCTATGCTTACTTTTGATAGGGTTATAGTAGGGAATGTGATGAAAGTAAAAGGTGGCACAAAAAAGGAAGAAGAGCCTCAGCCATATTCTGCTTCTCTGCAAATACGTGGTCAGGCATCTCATCTTCATCTGCTCCCATCCACACCCCCAAGGACCACGTGCTTCTCCTAGTGAAAGGCTCAGGTCAGATTTGTGAGTATCCTGTGTATATATCTGTATCCCTTACCAACCTTGCAAAAGGGATTAGTTATAGTTTTGTGTTCTTGGTATTAGTATTGCAGCATTGTGTCTGGCACAGACTTGGTGACTGATAAATTCTATTGAGCATGTGGATGGATGGATGGATGGATGAATGGATGGATGGATGGATGGATGGATGGATGGATGGATGGATGGATGAATGAATGGATGGATGGATGGATGGATGGGGATTGCTGCAAGCGCTGCTGGAAGGAGCAGAGGAAAGAGACTGAAATGAGAAGAAGTGAGATGCTCTTGGGCAGTGGCTGATAAAATTTAAACCAGGCAGGGGAGGGGCTTGTACTAGAAGTCTTATTAAAAAGTTGCTGTCTCCAAAGTAATCACTAATCACTTAACTCCTTGGTTTCACCGAAAGGACTGAATTTTTTTCAAAAATGGCTCGATTTGACAGGCCTAATACCTACAGTTTACATTGCAGTGAAGGTTTCTCAAGTTCTAGGTGGTGATTGGTGTGAAGGGGCCATTGTGGAGAGAAATAGGTTTTTGGTGGGCTGGAAAGGGGTTCCAGCTCAGCCTAAAAGTTCTCTCCTTTTTTATTTTCATGAATGTGACTGCAGAGACAGAAACTAGGTCCTCCAGTGATTTTACCTCATTCCTTAACAGGTAGCCTGACCAGGTGGTAGCACAGTGGATAGAGTGTCTGCCTGGGATGCAGAAGACCCAGGTTTGAAACCCTGAGGTCGCTGGCTTGAGTGTGGGATCTTAGACATGACCCTATGGTCACTAGCTTTGAAGCCCAAGGTTGCTGGCTTGAGCCCAAGGTCGCTGGCTTGAGCAAGGGGTCACTGGTTCAGCTGGAACCCCCCTGGTCAAGGCACATATGAGAAAGCAATTAATGAACCACTAAGGTGCCACAACTATGAGTTGATGCTTCTCATCTTGCTCTCTTCCTTTCTGTCTCTCTCTCTCTAAAGAAAAGAAAAGGAAAAAAGAAAAGTAAATTAATGGAGACTTTAATAATAGATTGCTACAATGCCTTGAGCACCTGCCCCACGCTAGGAACTAGAGTAAATATTTTAACTCAATGAATTCTCCCAGTAACTTTTTTTTCTTTTCCTTTTTTTTTTTTTTTTTTTTTTTTTGTGTGGCAGAGACAGAGAGAGTCAGAGATAGGGACAGACAGACAGGAAGAGAGATGAGAAATATCAGTTCTTCGTTGCGACTCCTTGGTTGTTCATTGATTGATTTCTCATATGAGCCTTGACCAGGGGGCTACAGCAGACCGAGTGACCCCTTGCTCGAGCCAGCGACCTTGGGCTCAAACTGGCAACCTCGGAGCCTTGAGCCTGCGTCCTCCACATTCCAGTCCGACTCTCTATCCACTGCACCTGAAATAAATATTAGTATCCGTATTTTACAGACATGCAAATGGAAGCTCAAGAGGCCTTTATTGTACAGTTAGTAGAGTTGGAGCCATGGTTTAGAATCTAGGACCATTTGCTTCCAAACATTTCTGCTCTTAAATGGATTTTAGTGATTCCAGATGACTGGAATTTCCTGAAGATGTTTATGTACATTATCACCACAGAATCAAACTGAGACTCATATTGTTGTATTTCAGTCAGAATCATAATGTGCTTTAATCCAGATTCTGTCTCAGATAATGAAGGTGGGTGGCTCACAGGCTATATTGATTTGTGCTTCTTACAAGCAAAAATCTCCCCCAAAAAACCTGTTTGATTTTGTTCTGTGTAGGCAGAATGGATCTTGGCTGAGTTTGACATTTACTTAATATTAAGGTGACCAATCGCCTTCCTTTAGGGAAGACAGTCCTTCTTTTGTAAGTTCTGTCCTCCCTTGAAAAGTGTCCTCCTACATGTCCTTTTTTTGATATTGCAAGACTAATCTGTAAATGTTCGTATTCGATTGATGCAGTCTATCCATTGTGTGTGATGTGATGTATTTGTATCTAAATGAGTACTTTTTTCTTACAGTTATTAAAAATCAATAGGCATGTAAGCATAATTACAATATTAAATATTACAAATGTTTTTTATGCATTTATCACATTATAGTGTATTGTTGCAATGAATAAAATGTTTCTTTTATTTATGATATTGTTTTCTTCAATTCATTTTTGTCCTTTTCATTGTAAAAAAAGTTGGTCACCTTATTAATGTGGGTATATTTAGCGTAAACTGAAATTAGAGGGCTGAAAGAGGCCCTCTGGGGTTGCCGGGGAGTAAGTAGAGGTAGTTATAGTTATACTCAGCTCTCTTCTTTGCATTTTGACCTTGAGTTTTAAATGTTTCCGAACGAAACATAGATCTTTGGTCTTAACTGGATGTAGCTCAAAGGCCAGCCCTTCAGAACAGAGCATTTCAATCTTAGAGCACCAATTTTAACCTCCTCCAATAAGACCACATTCCAGGCAGCAGGTCAGCATAGAGTGGGGGTGTCAGGAGAAAATTTGTCAGTGATAAGTCAGATTACGGTTAAGTTTTTTGTTATTTATTGCGTGTTCACCATGTATAGAGTTTAGAAATATGGAATGATTATGGGTTTTGCTGTTTGTTTTTTGAAAAATATCCCATCACATTTTTCCATGTGAGGAAGATAACCCTGAAGAAGAGGAGATTTATTTATTCCTTCGAATTTAAGAGTTTTATTTTACCGTCTTTAATGAAGCATGTAAAATAAAATAATCATTTGAAACAAGTATATGTTGTCGTGTGTGTCCCCCTCACCCTCTCCTGTAAGTAGATCACTTTTGTCTTTGGACCCGGAGGGAGGGAGTAGTTATGAAAGTGCCTAGTAGCTGGTAGGTGGAGAGTTAGTGCCCAGGAATCTTCATTTCCCTGTGCTGCTTGCTTCCTCGAGAGGTCTTGGTGGGCAGGTGCTATTCATCCAGGTCAAGAAGAAGAAAATGCACTTTTGTCATTTCTTCAGGCATGTCACAAACCCAGTCAGGTCTCAGGTATTCCAGATATGAGCGATGTGCCGATTGTGCAAGGCTTGAAGCATTGCTCACTCGGAGATACGGAGGCCTGCCTGCCCCGAGCCCTTTGTTCTCCTGGTTGAAAGCAGTTAATTAGCAACTGTCTCCATAGCAACTACCTCATAGTCCAAAAACATTGTCTAGTTTTTCAGTTTAGCTTATCACACTGTTTACCTGAAGGGCTTTTCACTGCTCTGAGTCTCATTTGAGTTGGCGGCGTGCCTGTTGGGGAAGTGAATTGTCAAGATAGAAAAAACACCATGGTAGCAAGAAACCAGGGCGCCTCCTTAGCCGCACCAACCTGGGCTCCGGATTCTGTGAAAACAAAAGTTGTGAGGGTCTAACATTTTTACCTATATCTTTTGTTTGCTAGGAAAGTGCCTTTCTCTCCACCAAGCCCGGAATTATGAGGATTTTCCCCTCTTTCCTTGAGAGGCTTTCTAAGCTCTTTAATATTCCCTGTTTATAGTACATTTCCATTATTAGTCATCTCAAAACCCCGGGTGCTCCCGGCTGCTGCTGTACACTCGAGGAAATTTTACTTCCCTTAGGGTCTTGGCATTTCTGAAGGCCCTTGGATGAAGGATTACGAGTCTGCATGTGAATTATTCAGAGCAGCTTTGTTTTTAGTCATAATGAGCTGTTTTCCTCCTCCTTACCTGTGGCTCAGATGGTTTAAGTCGGTGGTGTGTGGAAAAAGACGATGTTCGAGTGGTTTGTTGGTAAATAGAAAGGGAGCCATGGCCTTTCTTTAGCCATGCAACAAAGATAATACTTTTCATGGCTGCCTTTGATTGAATTCCGATCGTATGGGCCAACCACAGTGCTGGGACTTTTAAGAGCTTTAGCTCACATCTGCAAAAAGAAGATCTATTATCTGTGTTTTAAAGACAGGAAATCAGTTTTCTAAGGAGTGCTGCCTGTCCAGGATTGTGGAATGCCAGCCCAAGTCTGTTGGTTTACAAGACACAGCTCTTACCTGAAGTCGGGAAGCATGACAGATACAGACAGAGCCTTCAGGATTTGGTGGGGGGGTTTTGCCCATAGCTGATGAAGGGTTTGGTTAAGATGTATCTAGCAGTGCTCTGGGAGAGTTTTGCCCAAGGGGCTGGTGAGAATCTGGTGGTATATGTATGTAATCATAACCCTCAGTTATCTCCAGGAAAATCATGTTTCTGAGGTTTTGTTGGGTCCAGTGATAAAAAGGTTGAGTTTAATTTTTAGACACATGTGCCAGAGCTTATACCTATACCTAAATAAGTATTGTTCTCGTCAACATATTAACTTGAGGCCCTGGCCGGTTGGCTCAGCGGTAGAGCGTCGGCCTAGCGTGCGGAGGACCCAGGTTCGATTCCCGGCCAGGGCACACAGGAGAAGCGCCCATTTGCTTCTCCACCCCTCCGCCGCGCTTTCCTCTCTGTCTCTCTCTTCCCCTCCCGCAGCCAAGGCTCCATTGGAGCAAAGATGGCCCGGGCACTGGCGATGGCTCTGTGGCCTCTGCCTCAGGCGCTAGAGTGGCTCTGGTCGCAACATGGCGACACCCAGGATGGGCAGAGCATCGTCCCCTGGTGGGCAGAGCATCGCCCCATGGTGGGCGTGCCGGGTGGATCCCGGTCGGGCGCATGCGGGAGTCTGTCTGACTGTATCTCCCTGTTTCCAGCTTCAGAAAAATGCAAAAAAACAAAACAAAAAAAAAAAAAAACACATATTAACTTGAAAGGACAGTGCCTTATGGTGTTCCCACTCTTCAAACCTTTTTAAGGGACCTTTGTGGGGGAAGGTGCTCTGCAAACTTGTGACATGGCTTTGAATTCAATGCAACAGACAACTCTTAGACACTTAACTCCTGTAACTGGGGGCTGAAAAGTATGGCTTTTTCCTAGTGGAGATCAATTGGACCTAGTCTGGATTCACTGAGAACATTTCATACCAATCCAGCTTTTTTTCCTTCAAAATATTTGTTAGACTCATAAAGCAGAAAACTGCACTTGACATAGAGCAGGGGTCCCCAAACTACGGCCTGCGGGCCCCATGAGGCCCCCTGAAGCCATTTATCCAGCCCCCGCTGCACTTCCGGAAGGGGCACCTCTTTCATTGGTGGTCAGTGAAAGGAGCATAGTTCCCATCGAAATACTGGTCAGTTTGTTGATTTAAATTTACTTGTTCTTTATTTTAAATATTGTATTTGTTCCCATTTTGTTTTTTTTACTTTAAAATAAGGTATGTGCAGTGTGCACAGGGATTTGTTCATAGTTTTTTTTATAGTCCGGCCCTCCAGTGGTCTGAGGGACAGTGAACTGGCCCCCTGTGTAAAAAGTATGGGGACCCCTGACATAGATAGAGGATAGAAAAGACATTTGATACAATTTTTAATCATATTTACATTGTCAAAAATGGAGATGTATTCAGTGTGCTGAATGCAAGGACTATGGTTCTGAATTGTAGCTGGTTTAATGCCTACGGTTGCTGAGCAGGTGGTAAAATGGGAGATCATTTCCTGGTGGTTGCCACAGTGTCTCGTGCTCTGGCCAGCATTTGTATGGTGTCCTGGTTAAGATAACATGAAACCTGGAAAGGGTGAGCAAACTCAGTGAGGGCCTGATTCAGGGGCCAAAACTCTGACCATGGTTGAGGTATAAAGGTGCCCAAAAGCCCCAGTGTAGACAGTAAACAGGTGACTTGGTAGTACTATGTGAGTTTTGTTGCTTGTTAGATTAGAGTAGGTTCATAAACATGGCTTCTGCAGAAGTGAATGTCATCTTGGACTGTGTTGATAGAAAAGAGGAGGACAATCACCATGTTCAACTATGCTTGGAGTCAGGTGTTTTGTTTTCTTCCTATTTTCTACCCTCCTCTCCCTCTCTCCCATAGTCTGTGCCAGGTACCTTTCTGTGTGTGTGTGTGGGAGGGGGGGACAAGGGTAGACTAAAGAAAACCCTCTTTAAAGAGAATGTGAATATTGTGGAGTTTGTTCAGTAGAAAACAACCCAGGTAATAAAGAGAACAAGAAATCACATTCTGCCCAAATTTGTGAAGGGATTAGGGGCTCTTTGGCCCACCTTATTAAAGATTCAACAATGATGTAAGAATTGTTTTAAAGTGAGTGAAAGATGCTCATGGGTCAAGAGGAGGCAGATTTGTGCTGTAGTCCCTAGATATAATGGAAGCAGATACATTTTGGCTTAATTATAAAAAGATTGTTCTCTAATATCCCTACAAAGGTAGGCTTGTCTTCTGTTTTAGGATATACTGACAAGTATTCAAGCAAGTGTCAAATCACCATGCCGTGGCTTGCTATGCATATCCAACAATATAATGAATCTTCTTTAAAATTCCTAGTCGTAAAAATTCTATCACAGACCAGGCATGTCATCTGCCTGGGAGACTAATGCTAGTAGTGAAGGAAGATATGTATCACGATTAACATGTCTACTTTTTATTATGTATTTTATCTCTTTTGAGATGTAGCTGAATATGATCAATATAGAGACCATTAGAATATTTGTAACTGTGGTTTATGAGATGGGCAGTTTTTACTGCAGGAAATCTTCTTCAGAACCACAGCACAGGTCCAATTCACTATCGTTATTATGTCATAGATATATTATGGATGTCTAACTCATTTTTAAGCCTCGCAGCAAAGAGCGTGTAACATATACCCTAGCCATTGTGAAAGCATTGCAACTGCTATAAAAACTACCTCTGACATAGAACCACTAAAGTTTGGATCTTAGATCTACCCATGTTAAATTTTTCCTTTTTATTTCAAAAAAGCTTGATCCTAAAGATGGTACAAATTTCCATCAGTGGTAAACATAGTAGCAATCTTTTTGCTTTTGATAGTTGTGCATCATAGTGTTAAGACAATCTGTGGCGTTTTAGACTGTCTTCAAAATCAGGCATTGAGTGATTAAATAAAGATTAGTAGTTACAAAGACTTGTAACTGTATGATTGAAGCTGCATCTTCTGAAGAATTGATTTATTTAAATCAACTTAGTATCACAGCTCCATTTGTTGTTTCCCCAGGTTGATTAGATAGTTTTACAGAGTTTCTTTGATTTTTCTTCACTGGGAATTTTACTGAGTGGTTTTTAATGCCTGAATCAACAGACTGGTTTATAAATTTTCAGGTTCTGTGTGAGCTTCTTACTTTGTCTATTTACAATGGCAGCACTTTCGTGTTTGAATATGGCTGGACCTGCCCCTAATATTTTTGGAGCCTGAAGCAGGAGTGCCAAGTGGAAGCTCATATACTATATTTCTAAATATTTAAAAGTTATAAATCAAGGTAATAAACTGTTAAGTAACTTTTTCTAGCCTCTTACTTTGATAAATATATCCTAATAATAACATGGAATCGCCTTCAAAATTAGGGGCCTGTCCCCTCCTTTTTCCATCCCTGGTTGCATCTGATGTGGGTATGGCTACCCCAGACAGCACACGCAAACCCTGCTCTACTCCTGGCCCCTCGGCCGTTCCTTGCATCTAACAGTGCTTCACCAGTGATATCAATGTCTTTGGAGGGTAGATCAGGGAAGTGGCCTCCACAGGCCCTGAAAGTGGAATTGGTCTCTTGGGCAGGGATTTCTGAAGAGTCAGGTCCTTGGTCCATGGTCTAAAATGTAAGTGGGGTCTTGACTGTGCTGTCTCCTTGATCCTCAAAGATTCCTCAACTAGAGAGGAGTGTGGCCAGAAGAGGAGCAGGCGTCCCCAAACTACGGCCCGCGGGCCGCAATGCGGCCCCCTGAGGCCATTATCCAACCCCTACTGCACTTCTGGAAGGGGTACCTCTTTCATTGGTGGTCAGTGAGGGGACCACTGTATTTGGCAGCCCTCCAACGGTCTGAGGGACAGTGAACTGGCCCCCTGTGTAAAAAGTTTGGAGACCCCTGTAAGCCTAGGGCACCAGTTTGGCCCTCTGGCCCAGGTTTAAAGACAGTACTGAATATAAGTGAAAACCAATTTCCAACTGGCTTTCAAGCTTCTGAACTTGAAACCGAGTAGTTTCAATCAGGCGGTCGGGTTGGCTTAAGTAATTTTTGACATTTAAGCTTGTAAATGATCTAAAACCATAGTGTGAGGGTTGAGGAAAAAATAGATGATGATCTATCACAGTGGTTCTCAATCTGTGGGTCGCGACCCCAGTGGGTTGAGAACCACTTGATCTATCAGGTTAGGTTCCAATTCTCTCATATTTTTTAGTTTATAGATATGCAGACGTGTACTATGAAATCCCTGTAACTAAAATTTCCCATAGGAATTGCAGGTTGTGTCGAACAGTCGAATGAATTGTTAGGTAGGCTCCCTGCGCAAAATCCTGAGGCTGTTAGGAAAAAGAAATTACAAAATATACAGTAACTAGTAATACGGGTCAAGTACAATCCTCCTGGAGGTGCAGATTGCATTGCAGGGCATTTTCGTGAATGACGTGAAAACATTGAGCATCAGCACGGGAAAAAATGTTATGCCAGTTTTCATACTAAAATCTCCCAAATGTGAAAACTCTCCTTTTTTTGCAAAGGTATTTGAAAGCAATGTTTCCATGCACAGTTAGTTTGGTCAGAGTAAGGTAACTTTTGGTCCCATGTATTTTACAAGGCAAGTGCAACTGGTCAACCTTTAGTTGTTTTCTTTTTTCTTTTTTTGTATTTTTCTGAAGCTGGAAACGGGGAGAGACAGCCAGACAGACTCCCGCATGCACCCGACCGGGATCCACCCGGCATGCCCACCAGGGGCGACGCTCTGCCCACCAGGGGGCGATGCTCTGCCCCTCCGGGGCGTCACTCTGCCGCAACCAGAGCCACTCTAGCGCCTGGGGCAGAGGCCAAGGAGCCATCCCCAGTGCCTGGGCCATCTTTGCTTCAATGGAGCCTTGGCTGCGGGAGGGGAAGAGAGAGACAGAGAGGAAGGAGGGGTGGGGTGGAGAAGCAAATGGGCGCTTCTCCTATGTGCCCTGGCCGGGAATCGAACCCGGGTCCCCTGCACGCCAGGCCAACGCTCTACCGCTGAGCCAACCGGCCAGGGCCCCTTTAGTTGTTTTCTTTGCCACAGGGTATACAGTTCTGTTTCTGTCAACTCAAAGCACAGTCTTTATGAAGGCTAAGTCCCCATCATATACCATAATGTGATTGAAAAAAGTATAGTATACATCAGTGGTCCCCAACCCCCGGGCCACGGACTGGTACCTGTCCGCGGGCCATTTGGTACCAGTCCACAGAGAAAGAGTAAATAACTTACATTATTTCCATTTTATTTATATTTAAGTTTGAACGATGTTTTATTTTTTAAAAATGACCAGATTCCCTCTGTTACATCCATCTAAGACTCACTCTTGATGCTTGTCTTGGTCATGTGATACATTTATCCGTCCCACCCTAAAGGCTGGTTCGTGAAAATATTTTCTGATATTAAACCGGTCCGTGGCCCAAAAAAGGTTGGGGACCACTGGTCTAAAGGTTTATATAAAAGGCAACATTTTATAGTAAAAGAATATTTCCATGAGAAGCTATAAAAACTTAAAAGGGCTGCAAGGAAAACAGCATTGTGGATGATTGGCCTTCTCCTGGAATTTACCAGTTAAGGTGAATTCAGTAATGTTTCGAAATGTTGGCAGGGACCAGTTCTGGATAGTGCTCAGGTCTCAGTGGTTCCTGTGATTGCTGTGTCCTTGACGCCTGCCCTGGATAGCGGAGTGTAGTCCTCAGCCGTCCACATAGATGGAACCAGAGCCCTACATGTGATTTATTACTTATCCACAAAGTAGATTTTGAAGGATAGGAATTTTTCCTCTTTGAGTACGAAATGGAAGAGGATGAAGGAAAAACTAGAAGTTTCTTTTTCTAAGTGAATACAATGCATAGCCTTAGAAAATATGGGGAAAGGATGAGAAGAAAAATTATTTTTCTTTCTAAATGCACTATTCATCCCACTTTCCAAGTAACTTGTGGCTATCATTATTTTTAGTGATTTATGCTTAAATAGTTTCCCTCAGGAATAATCTAATACTGGCTTTAAACATAGATGGGAATTATCGGTCATAGCAGGCTGATAAAATAGTGTCTGGAGTGACCCTGAGATTGGACATGGAGTGGGGTGGCAGGTTTCTACTGTTCCTGTGTCCTCAGCTCTGCTCCGGAACCTTCTCCAGGGGGATCAGATATGGACCATGTGGTGCAGGAGTGTGACCTCTTTCTAGCACCCCCAGTAATCACATCTCCTCTGCTCCTTCCTTAAGTCTGTTTCCTCTTTTTAAGAAGGGACACGAATGCCCACTTGCCACAGTGCTCTGAGAATGAATGAAGTAAGAGGCACCTGGCATGGGACTGCCCAGAGTGTGCTAGCTTATGCTTTTTCTGTTTGTGGGATGGTGGGTGGTGTCACTGGTCATCACACCTGTCTTCTTTGCGACACTAGGGGAGAAAGTAACAAATGTGATTTCCTGAACAGGCACAATTTAAATTTTTCTACCCTTACTCATCCTCGTGCATATACTTTACAGTATCAACTATTTTTTTGTTTTTGTTTTTAAATTCTTGGTGTTCAAAAAACTTAACCTCTAAGTTTTATTTTTCTTCTCTGTCACTAGTGGAGAAAGATAGCTCCCACCTCATAAAGTAGCTGTGGGAGGTGGTATAATACTATAACTCTAATAAATGCAGATATACTCATGAGAAGAGGAGGAAGGATGCTGTGAAACTCCTATTTTGAACTGGAGATTTTAATTCAGAGCCTATATTAAGAAAAGGACTGAGACCCATCTCAAAGTAGAGACCAAAGGTGTCCTTATTGAATGTCTCAGGAACACAGTTTTCCTTTCTTAATGAGGGTGGTAAAAATTAAGAGTTCTACCCTTCCTGACCTCGCAGGAGTGCATGAATCTGGGAACTCAGAGGACCCCAACACTGGGTCCTCTCACAATCCAACCCTGACCCTACCAGATCTCCCATAGGTCAGTGTAACTTGAGGATTTTTAGGTCTTCAGTTTCCCACTTCTCCATAATGAACTCTTAACCACTTCCTTTACTTGGTGGCAGAGCCTTGCAGCCCACTCTGCTGGAGGCACGGGGACTCTGGAAGACTCAGACCCCCTCCCTGGATATTGAGAGTGTTAGGGGGAGGCCCTATGTTTTACTCATCACCAGTCCTCCTTTCTGAATCCAGTAGAGCACTTACCATATTTCCCCATGTGTAAGACACACCCTTTTCCGAAAAATTTGGGGTCTAAAAACTGGGTGCGTCTTATACAGTGGTTGTGGCATTACAAATGCCACAGAGGGAACTCAGGACGAGGTAATATGTAAAGACAGTGATTCGTCATCAGACACAGATGAGAACAAGCTAGTGGATGGGAGTTTTGACAGTGATGAGTTGTATGAATTTTATGAAGAATAGAACTTGAGTCCAATAACTTTATGTAATACATGTTTTTCAAATTTCAGGCCCCCTAATTAAGGTGTGTCTTATACATGGGAGTGTCTTATACATGAGGAAATACGGTAATAAACATTCAAGAGGTGCCAGCTGAGGGTGTGTCATCTATGTGGTTGATGTCCTTGTGTGCATCCCCAGATCTTCAAAGACCATATTTCTTGATCTGGCCAGAGGACACCTTCCCCACGGCAGTCTTAGACACAGCCTTTCTGTACCTCGAGGGATACTGCTCTTCTTTGAAGCAGACATAAAATGTTAGTACTACCATGGAAGTCTGAGGAGGGGCTGTCAGAATGTAACTTCCTGTGCCCTACCTACCATTAGAGGCGGTATGGGGAACCACTGAGGTCTTTAGAAGTGGAGACTTCTGCTAACAAGAACCCTGGGCATCAGCCCCAGCACCAGCCACAGGACATCGGCTTTACCTTGTAAATTCCTAGTCCTGTGCCTGACCAGTGGGCCATATTGTTATGGAAATGCCCCTGAAGCATGAGGCAGTCTTCTTTAGACCAACAACAAAAAAGGGAAGAAATAAAGAAAAAACTATTTTGTTAATCTTAAGTAAGTGCTAACAGGTGAAGGCTTTTTAGAAGTGAAGGAGCTTGGGAATTTAGATACAGATGTATGGAAGCTGTAGCATTTTCTCTGTTAGGGATTAAGCCTGGGAAAATGGCCAGATTGAACTCAGTCATTTTCCAATTTTCTCAAATTAGGGATGTGCAGGGAGAACTCTGGGCTCCTTGCTCACAGGAGAGCTGAGGAAGCGTTTGTCTTGACCTCTCGGGCTGGGGCATATTTCCCCCCCTCTCCACATCCTTTTCAGTCTTCTGAGTGTTTTTGTAGACTTGGGATTTCTGGAGATTGATGGTTCTGTGCTTTCTGGTGCAACTGGGAACTGTGCTGTACTTCCCTGGGTCTGGCAGTGTCACCAGCGGTGGGTTGATGCCCAGTGCTACATCCTTAATGCTGATGAGTATAGTTGATAATGGCACTGTGATGGTTTATAAGAAAAATATATTTTTGGTCACTCACATGATCATAATATATTTCTCATATATTTTTGGTCTTTTTTCAGTTTCTGACTCACAGCTCCCCAAACTCTTGGAATTTTGTAAGTGTTGAGAGTGACAAGGTTGTCTGTTGCTGTGTTAATGGAGTGACTTTTGGACCTTTCCTCAGGACAGGGGCTGGTTGGCTGGAGAAGAAACCATGTTATTTGAAGGTTGGAACTTGGTTTTACCCTCACACCTCTGAAAAGGGGACAGAACCTGGAGGTTGAATCAGTGGCCAATGGCCAATGCTTTGATGAGCCATGACTATGTAGTGAATCCTCCATAAACACCCAGAGGACAGGTGTGGAGAGCTTCTGGGCTGGTGAGAATTAGGGCTTATTCTCAGTGTTGTATTTGGGGAGAATGGTGCCTGAAGAGGGCATGGAAGCTCTGTGCCCTTCCCCCATGCCATGCCCTATATCTCCTCCATCTTGCTGTTCCGGAGTTACATCCTTTGTAATAAGCCAATAAGCTAGTAAGTAAGATGTTTTCCCGAGTTCTATGAGGCACTTGAGCAAATTAATTGAACTCAGAAAGCAGGTCTTGCGAATCTCTGATTTAAAACCAGTCAGAAGGATAGGTACCAGCCTGGATTTACAATTGACACCCTGAGTGGAGGGGGTTGTTGGAACCTGCAGTCTGTTAGCAGTATGTCAGAAGGATGGTAACAACCTGAGCTTTTAACTGTTGTATGGAAGGGGCAGTGTTATGGCACTGAACTTGTAGAATCTCTGAGTGGATAGGCATCAGAATTGAGTTGGCTGGACACCACAGGGTGTCCAAGAATTGCTTGTTGATGGTGCAGAAAATCACCCCCTCCACATGTTGGGTCCAGGAATCCATTTAGTTACCATGGGGATTCCTGATGGAGTTCTTCCCAGAACTTTTGGACATAGGGGTCTCCGACAATTCTGTGCTTCTAAAGAAGCTGCTCCTTGGCTCTGGCTCTGAGATAAATTCCTTTGGGATACTGATTTTTTTCCTCATCCAGTGGCTGCCTGCAGTTAACACTTCTTTCCCTGGGCTAATTAGATGGTTGCTTTCAACACAGCCTGTGAGGCTGGGAGTCATTTGTATGGAGGTGACCAGAGGCTGCTTAAACAATCTGTGGCTCTTGAGGACAATATTTAAAAGCTTCTTCAGCATCCATTCTCTTCTTCTTACCAAAATCACACAGGCTGTCCTTCCCCTTGCTCATTATCTAATTTGGGTGAGGTTGACTTCATTCACAACCAAAGAGGTGGGCCATGATTGACATAGCCAAAGAGCAGATGTCCATGGGGATTGGTTACCCAGTCAGAGCCACTGAAGTAGCTGAGACTCCCCGCACCCTCCCACCCCCAGTCTTCTGGAAAAGAAAAGTGTTTTTTTTTTTCCTGAAGTTTTTGGATGAGATTCGCATGCCCTGTAGATGGTGTGAAGACATGAGCTCTGTAACTATGGTAGCAGTGTTCTTTCATAAGGAGCCTGCACATGTACAAGACTGGTCCTTAGTTGGAACCAGTAGCTAACCTAGTGGGAGGTAAGTTTGTGATGATGTCATCTGAACAGCTAGAACAAGACTTCTTAGTTAAATGAGCTGCTCTTCCCCTGTCTTTGCGTAAAAGCCAATTTTAATTGTTTCTTAAAACATAGTAACCTAATAAGAAGACCCTTTCTGTTAAGACTTGTTGAAGAATTTCTAACAAGCTCATTCAAAGTTTGTATCATGGCTGGGTGTCAGCATCCATGGAGCCAGGGACCCTCCCTCCCTTTGGCTGTGGCAGGTGGATCCAGAACATGGCTTCTGCTTCCTGCCAAGGGAGGTCAAGGTCAGAGGAGGGTGTCTGTGATCCCTGCAGAAAGGTAGCCTGAGGTAGGACCCAGAAACCCAGGGAACCAGAGAAGAACAGTGAGTTGGAAGAGATCACTGAGAGGTCTTGAACTGGTAATAGGGAGTGTAATAGGGAGCAGCCTTGCTCACGATGGTAATCCATTAAAGATTCCAGGATTGATATTTGTTGTTATAAATTTGTCCAAGCATATAAAACATACAACACTGAGAATAAACCCTAATGTAAGCTACAGACTTTGTATAATAGTTCTGTGCCAATGTAGGTTCATCAATTTTAGCAAATGTACTGCTCTGGTAGGGGGTGTTGATAATGGGGAGGCTATGCATGTGTGAGGACAGGTTGTATGGGAAATCTTCATACCTTCTACTCGATGTTGCTGTGAACCTAAAACTATGCTAAAAATTTGTCTATTAAAAAAAAGTTTCCAGGCCTCACCTGTGGTGGCACAGTGGCCAAAGCATTGACCTGGAACGCTAAGGTCGCTGGTTCAAAACCCTGGGCTTGCCTGGTCAAGGCACATATAGGAGTTGATGCTTCCTGCTCCCCGCCCCCCCCACCCCCATCTCTCTCTCTCTCTCTCTCTCTCTCTCTCTCTCCTCTCTAAAATGAATTTAAAAAAAATCTTTAAAAAAAAGTTTTCAGGATGGAGATATAGGTCCTCAGTTGTTATAGACTGTGAATGTGTGTTGGGGAGTCTGGGGTATTGTAGAATAATTTCTCTTGAAGTAGTCTCTGGGGTTTTTTTTGTGGGTTTTTTGTTGTTGGTTTCTTTTGCTTGGAAAAGCTCTTGCCTTTATGCTGAAAAGAGCTCCTTAAAACCAGACCTTGTTTGCTTGTGGATAATGACACACACCTTCAGTTGGACTGATCATGTCACACACAGCAGTTAGACAGCAGTCAGAGCTCACCACATGGCCAGGCCGATGCTCAGAAACACCGTCTTAATGATGCATATGGGCTTTTGAGCTTGTGGCTTTGGACTTGTGGTTGTGCACTGAGAAAACTGCTTCCTGGGTTTACAGGGAAGGTAGGGGAATGACCCTCTTGCCACCACTTATTCAGTGATGGCTTCCTGGCATGGGCACTTGGGGGTGAATGTGAGTGACAGGCAAAACTTCGTGCGTTTACAGAGAGGTAGTTTGGATAGTGACCAGTGGAAAAATACATCCTAGCACATAGGGCAAATTCCACCTATGATTTTGTCGTTATTGGAACCTCAAAAAGGTGGCACTTAGAAGAGCACTTACGATCTATTGTCTCCTGGGGAGATGGAAATATGATGGTTTTGTCTCTAGCCTGTAGGAACTGTCAACCTCATGGACAACAGATCTGGAATAAATATGATAAATGATAGTAGATGGAAAGATTCACATTGGCACAAGTTTTTTAAAAAATAAAAAATTTTATTGGTATTCGATCTTTTTTCAAATGCAGTGTCTAATGTGAAACTTACGATCTTCGTCAAGAGAAAGAGTAATCTTGGAGATGCTGGAATTTTTCTCAAATTCGCTTTGATATGCATGGATCCTTTAAGTTCAGGATCAGAGCGAATCAGCCACATGTCTTCACTAAATCACTCTCTTCAGGGAGATGGTGGTGAAGCACTCTTCTGGGTGCAGGAACACTGAGCCAGAGAGTCATCCACAGTGGGCTACCCAGCAAGTCATCTCTATACCCACTGAGTTTATGAACACAGCATTAGTGTAATAGAACAGGATCTCTTTGAAGGCATCTGGGCAGGCTGGTAGTAGGTGCTTGGGATAAAGGAAAGGGTCAGCGACCATGATGGTATAAACCAAGACTCACAGCAGATGGTCTCTCTGAGTGGGGTGAGGATGGCAGAATTGCTGGTGTCTAAGTGCTCCTGCTGAACCTGTATCCCTGGGCTCTGTTGGTCAGACACGGCCTGGGAGCAGCAGCTCAGCCAGAGAATGAAGGATGGCTTGGAGCTAGAAGGGAGTAAGTAGTTCAGTTTTGGTGAAGGTATTAGAGCTGTAGAGGCCGGTGGGGGGCCAGTTGGGGGCTTCCTGGGAGGTCTGGCAGCAGCTTCTACCACTCTGATATGTGAGAAATGGAAGGATGCCAGGGAAGGCTATTGGGTATTTTTTTCCCCTGTGAAATGATAGAAATGCATCTTTTAATCGACCATTGGGGAACTGCTTTTAAGAGAGCTTCAAGTGAACCAAATAAGGGGTAAGAGTTGCTGAGGTGAGGTGAGCACTGAGGGTCACATTCTGGGCATCTTAGGTTTCATCCTGGGAACATAAGATTTTTGTGAGTGAGTGAGTGAGTGAGTGAGTGTGTGTGTGTGTGTGTGTGTGTGTTATTTCTATTCTTTACAGTGGTTCTTTTGGTAAGCAGTATATCATTAAAGCCAAGAACTGTGCTTTTCATTTTAGAAATGAAAATGAGGAGCCCAGAGACCTCTTTATAAGACAAGAGCTGTGTGACTTTGTATGAACTGCTTAACTCCTCTGAGCTCAATCTACACCTCCTTTGCAAGTTTGTGTTAAGGAACTGCATGAAATGACATCTGGTGGTTCCTTTCTTCAGGCAGGGTAGTGGTGCTAGTGGACAGAGCCCAGAGCTGCAAATTCACCTTGGATCTCCTTGTGTTGTTTGAATTTAGCTGAGGTGCCACTGTCCCCTTCTTTGGCAGGTGGTGTCTTAAGTCACTGCCCATGGTAGAGGAGAAAGGATGGGGCCTAGCCTGGGTTCTGCCCTTTTAGATGAGGTTTGGAGGTGCTGGCCATAGGTCTGAAGCCCTGAAGAAGTGCTACAAGGAGGATGTTTCTTTCCCTGTTGGCACTGCATTCAGTTCTTGACAGTTTGATACAAACAAACTGTTCTGGTAGCTGTTTCTTATTCCCTCTGCCTCCTGCATGCTGACCGCCACCCTGGCTGGTCACTGGAGCTGACCTGTGGGGAGGAGTGGAAAGCTGACAATGTCTGTCATTGTTTGCTCTCTGTGGAAGGAGGGGGTCTGGCCAAAGCTGGAGACCGCTCTCTGGCTGTTGAGGCCTGTGTCGAGGCCACAGGGAGGCTGGGCACCTCGAGAGTGCATACGAGCTTCTGTCTTCAGAGGATGGTGCCCTGGGCCACTGGTCCTGGGTTTGATTGTGGTTCCACTCTTGAAGAGAGAATTTGTTCCCCTTGAAACAGGTATGTATGTAGCAAAGGGCACTTTAGAAAGCTGTAGGAACCAACATAAGAGTGTGTGAGAGTGGCTCTGGCCAGCACTGAAGAGGTTCGTTTGATATCCTTCGCACACACAAACACACATACATATCCTGAGCCTCTGCTAGCATGGCTAGAGAACTTTATGGAAGGGGACCCTGTGTAGCTTGGACAGAGAACCTTAGGGGCTTCTCTACATCAAGAATATCATGGCTCTTCTTCAATCCGAGGCAGAGGAAGTTCAGATCAGAAGTGCTTCAGAAGTCACATAAAGGCATAAAATAATAGCTCTTGAGAATCTTTGCACATACTATCTCATTTTACCCCTCAACAGCAGGAAGGGTGTAGAGGTTTCGATAGGTTAAGAAATGTGTTACCCAATGAGAGGGCAAGGAGTCGCAATCTAGAAGTCCAGCCCCCCTCTGATTGTCCCACAGCACCGTCCGTGTGTGCCCGCCCACCCACCCATCCATTCTCCATGTGGACAAGGAGCATGCCTTTTCCTTTTATTTCTCTCAGGAGCAGGCACCCAGTACTGGAACTGGGCCCCATAATGGCTGCTGACTAAGAGCTTAATGGAGTTACTGCTGCTGATAAACCACAGTTGTAAAGGGAAAGAAGCAAGCAGGCTGGCTGACATCAAAGTTGGTTTTGTTTATAGATGAGAGTAGGTTTCACTTTGTGGGCTCTAGATCCCTTGTCCCCAAATCTCAGAGAGGGTGAGTTTCAAAATGAATCTGTATCCTCTCTCCCAGCGAGCCGACGGGCATCTGAGCTGCCTCTGAAGTAAGCAATGCTGTCCCCACCCCAAAGGTTTCCCCTTGGTTTTTGTTCTTTAAAATGTTTCATTCCTACTTGAATACTCCATTTGAAATAATTTAGAAAATATGGAGATTAATAGAGGAATTCAGAAGAAAAGAGATCTCAGAAATGTAATGGACTTAAGCTGCAAAAATGTAAAACCTATTTACAAGGCTGTGTGTGTGCACTGACCTTCCTCCTTAGTTAAAACTTAGCGTGGATGTGATGTCGTGTCCCTGGTAACAGGTGTATTCCAGGTGAAAAATTCTGCTAAATGTAACCAAGTAATAAGTAGTTAGTTTTAACAATTGGGTGATAATTGGACTAATTTGTCATCTAGGCAGAGCATAGGGATTTGATGGTTTTAGAGAGTGCTTGTGTTCTGTGTGTGTTGCTTCAGAACAGAGGTGGAGCCAGAGGAGAAGTGTGTACTGTATTTCCCCATGTAGATGACGCACCTTAATTTGGGGGCCCGAAATTTGAAAAACAAAAAAAGTATTAAAGTGATTGAATTCAAGTTTTATTCATCATAAAATTCATACAACTCCTCATCACTGTCAAAACTCCCATCCATTAGCTTGTCCTAATCTGTGTCTGATGATGAATCACTGTCTTCATATATTGCGTCATCCTCAGTTCCATCTATGGGAAATGCAAGTAAAAAAAAAACTACAACCACTGCATAAGACGCACCTAGTTTTTAGACCCCAAATTTTTTGGGAAAGGGTGCTTCTTATACATGGGGACATATGGTATGTTTAGCACTGGGGCACATAGAAGACCAGGTACTAGCCACACCAACACAGGGAAGTTGTTGTCTGCCTTAAAGCTGGGTGAATTCTTTTCTATTACTTCACCGGCTCAGAAAAAAGAAGGAAGGCAGCAATTTAGGATCATAAACACGACATAAACCAAATCTTTTTAAATTACTCTATGCAGCACCTCAGTTTTGATTTGGCCCTGACTTGAAGTCCTTTTAGCTTTTCAGAAAAGGGAGGTTCTGCTCTGGCCGGTTAACTCAGTTGGTTAGAGCGTCATCCCAGAATGCAGAGGTGGCTGGTTCAGTCCTGATCAGGGCACATACAAGAGCAGATGGATGTTTCTGTCTGTCTCTCCCTCTCTAAAATCAATACAATAAACATTTAAAAAAGGAGGAGAAGGAGAAGGAGGAAGAAGAAGAAGAAGAAGAAGGAGGAGGAGGAGGAGGAAGAGGAGAAGGAGGAGGAGGAAGGAAGAAGAAGAAGGAAGAAGGAATAAGAAAGAAGAAAATGGAAGGTTTTTAGGAATTCAGGCAGTGCCTCTGCTAAGGCTGAGCAAGCTGGTTACTGCCTTGTCCTCTCTTTCTTGGGAGCTGGGCCTTGGGTGATTTGTTGTTATTGTTGTTTTTTACATCAACCAAATGCTTTTTATACTCATGTCCTACCTGGGGCCAGATAGAAGTCAAACTGCCCACCTTGCCTTCACCTTCTCTCATTCTAGTGCCTGTGGGAGCACAATCTCACTTCGCCCTTTGGAAAGCCCCCACAGGGTTTGGAAAGCATTCTAGCAGTGATTCACATGGGATCCAGTTTTTAGGACACTTGAGCCAAGGTTGTCAGTCGTTTGCTTCTAGGAGTTTCTTTTCTCCTGCGTATTTTATTTTCCAGGAGATTTTAGGGTTGGCTCAGCAGTTTGACTCGTCCCACTCCTTTTCTGTTATTCCTAGTGTCTTACAAGCCCCAAAGCAATAGATAGCATTTGTTGGCTCGTTAGGGGCATTTCCATGTTGGGCCCCTAATCCCAGAGATCAGTAAGATGACCCTTTGGGTGACCTTTTTTCTCCTGGTGAGGATGTGGATCTATTTTAGAAACAGGATAAATTTAATTTGTACACACAAGCCAGATGCAAGACCATCGAAGTGGGAGGGAGATTTTACACCCTGTGGCTATTCATTTACCACATATTTTGTGCAAATTTCTGCTGCCAGAGAAAGAGGTATTGAGATGAATAAGACGTGGTTCTTGCTCTTGAGATGCTCACAGTTTAGAGGAGGAGACACAGTTGGACACAGGTTGCTACAATATTATACTGTGAAAGTAGAGAGCCCAGAACTAACTTTGGGCCTCTCCCTAGTCAAGATGCCCTCTCTAGGTAGCATGACTGGAGGCCTGCTGGCTTGAAATACTGTTTCCAGATGTGATGAAGGGTTTGTGTCTTTGGTGGAGCAGCCTATGTGGGGCGTATGCACATGCTACCACTAAAGAGAAAGGCACCTGATGTTCACTAGCTGTCAGGTCAGCAGATCCTTACACCAAGAACTCCACGGGCTCTCACAAACCAGGAGATTTGTTTCTCCAGGCCGACTGTTAATGTTCTTGGAATAAAAGGTACTTCAGGGCAGGGCTAGAATACTTTTTCTATCTAGAAATTAACAAATTTTACTTTTAAGGGAGGCCAGGGTAAACATATGGCGGTCAGCCAGAAGGGGTATAAATGGCCAGAATTTGGCTTTTTCCATTTTTTGACTACAGGAAGAGAGATTTCCATGGACATAATTCCCATCTTGTTGCTATGTGTGTCCTATTTTAATCAGTTTGTCAGATTTAAACATTTTTCTTTTGTGAACAGTGTATTTACGCCATGTATCACACTTAATGTATTCTGTGTGTGTGAATGCTGGCCTCTTCAAAACTGTTGACTTCATCATCCATGTTCTGTCTAGAAATAAGATCTTGATGCCTCCCCAAATGAATTATGAAAAGCTTTTTATAGTAATATAATTGATCCACTGTTGGTCACACTTATAAAAAATAAATCAGTGTAACATGTTAATATTTCATGAGTGCCCACGTTGCCAGCTCCTTGCAATGGGACTGAACTATAAAGAATGAGAATTGTTTCACAGAAGCCCCGCACGTGGACAGAGTGCCAGGAAAGAGAGTTTAGGGTTGACTTAAAAGTTTGCAGTGCAACAGGGCCATTGAAAAACAATCTTCTGACTCATGTCAGATTGTTATAATTATTTAATGCCCACAATGCAGCTTTGTCCCCACGGATTTATACTGGAGAGGTTTCTTACCCACACATTGTGGTTATTAGTTGCAAAGAAAGCGGCGTTTGTTTATAGTGACATGGGGTGTATCTGTATGGCAAAGAAAACACTGCAAATTCTGTCTTCTTGTGAAGGAGGCAGGAATTTGGCAGACAACCTGTAGGAAATTGAGAGACATGCTCTCATTACTTTTCATATATGTGGGTGGTTGCACCTAATAACCATTAGACACCTTTTATTTCTAACCTTTGTCCTAAACTCTTGAAAGAATGAGATTGCATGTTTACTTTTCATTTGTATATCATACAGCTGATGTGCTCCAGAGTGTATCTAAACTTTGAATTGTTTGGCCTCTATTAAATTTGGGGTCACAAATAGTGTCTCTGGAAACACTGTTAACATTTGTGTACCGAGTAGTATGTTTTGAACAGTTCTCACATGACCAAATTTTATTAAGCTCTTTCTAAGGACATGGGATTTTTTTTTTTTTCAGTCAAAAAATGAAAGTTGAGGAAGTGATGCTTTGGGGCCTCCCTGGGGACATGTCGGGTTTGGAGATCAGCAGTGGTGCTAATGACCCAGAGTCAAGGCATCTGGCTACTTGGGAGAGGAAAGCCCTTTGAGTCTAGGAGGATCAGTCAAGTCCAGCTCCTCAGAACTGCCCTTCTGTCTGTGCCTCCCTTGGCCCTCCCCTCTTCCCTCACACGGAACTCTAATAATTGCCTTTGCTGTCAAAGGAGGTTCAATATCAATGGGTTTCTCAAGCTTAGAGGGCAACAGGGAGACATTGAATCAGAATAGTGTGAAATTGTCCTGAGGCACTCACAAGCTGGGGTGTGCAGATGCAATTTATAATTGCACCGGAAATACTTGTAACCTTTATCATGCTTAGTAGTGGAAATGAAAAAATCTATATGAGTCAGCTGAGAACTGACTAGGGACCATAGCAAGTGACTGGATCCTCTTAGATTTTCCAAGAGAACTACAAATAGAAAGCAGACCCAGGAAATAGGCTAGAGTTTAATGTGAATGTATCTTGACCTCCTAATTAGCCCTTGTGGTATATTCAAGGTTGTTTTTTTTTTATGCTGTTTCTGGTTCAACAGGAAGTATGGGAGATCTATAGGAATTTGGGGGCACTATTGATGGTTTATGGAGACCAGAGAACCGAAATTTTGGAATTGGGATTGTCTTGGAAACCCTGAATATATATTGACTGAAATACAGATGGTGGGATATTGAGAGTGATGCAAATTATGGGCGAATTAAGAAAAAGGTTTGCATTTCAGCATCTTCCCCTCATACCAGGAGCAGATACTACACGGTTGCATTGTTGTCACTGGTAGGAAACCCTGAGGTGTAGAGAGAATGACTTCTCTTTATTAAAAAGGAACTCTATATGAATATTCACTTTATAATCCTTCTTTTATGTCTTATGTACTTTTATATGTGCCTGTTACATTTCACAGTAGAAATAAAATGTTTAAGACACAATCTTATTTTGTCATATATTGACCCAGTTTTAAACCATTTGAAATGATGGGTCAAAACATGTTATTGTTTAATAGACAACTAAATGGCTTATTGATTTTATATGATAAACATACACTCAAAACCTTTGTTTTCTTGAGGCCCTGGCTGGGTAACTCAGTTGGTTAGAATGTCATCCTGATACACCAAGGTTACAGGTTTGATCTCAGTAAGGAGACACACAAGAATCAACTGAGGAATGCATAAATAAGTGGAAGAACAAATTAATAATTCTCTCTTTCTGTGTCCCTCTCCTTTCCTTTCTTTTTCTAAAAAAATCAACAAATAAAGTAAAAACTCCCTTTGTTTTCTTACCTTAATTATGAGCTCCTGGAGGGCAGGGACAGTTTCTCATACTTCCTGGGGTTTGGAGGTGGAGGAACTGAGTGAGCCAAGTAGACAGGAACTTAATGGTTGGAGCTCAGGGCCTGTGCAAGGAGGAGATAAAGTAAGAGGTGAGGGGACAGAGTGTTAGTGTTGGAGGGTACTTACTGTGTGTCATGCTGTGGTATAATGTACTCCTTCACGGTGCATAGCCAGATGGCAAATGTTCTATTAGTGGGGAAGCATGTTGGTATGTCATGGTTCAGTTTGAATGAAATATGCTCAGAGCTCTCGCCCCATAGTAATCTTATGCAACCTAGAGAACATCGCTGTTCTGGGGAATGGAGAGGGGCCTGATTCTTATGACAAAGTCATGGCGTGTAGCCTAAGAACGTAGGCACCCTCTGCCCCCACCCACCCACGGGCCATCCAAAGCCTTCGTCTCTAACAGCACTTTGTCTTCTGAGAAGAAAGACGTGGTTGTTTTTCCTTTCTTCTTCTCCTCCTGCCCCCAAAGCGTCCTCCTTCTCACCCAAACCATGATCTCAGACCTTAGGAGTTATAAGTCAGACATGTCATGAAGCTTCTTTGAGATCACTTGTCTACATTGGTGATGTAATCAAAACATCCTAAAAGAAACCTTTGGAGTAGGAACTTGCCAAGGTCATTAGATATGCTTGGGTTGAGAGAGGAAGTATGATTACATGAAAAAAAATGGAATACAAAGTTGTGCCTATTTCATGATTATGCTACTGTTTCAGGGAGCAAGGGCCAGAAGGGAACCCAGACCAATGAAAACCTTTGGCCTGTAAGGGCTGTTGGATGGTGAATGCTGGTTTCCCAAAATAAAATTAGTCCATGATGATAATGATTTTGTTGGGCCACTGATGTACATTAATTTAAAGAAATCAAATGTGAATCATTGTGAGATGGCAAGAGGGAGTCTGAAAATCAAGCTAGGAACCCAGGAAGGTATATCTGAGAAAAGTTTCTCCAAGACTGATGGCAGAAAGGGCTTGCAGCTGTTTCAGGCATCATCATTTCTCTGAGTGCTTTATTTAGTCTTTGCCATGGCCTCTCTAGTACCCTGCCTGCCCTTAAACCTGGGAAGTGAGCTCCCGCTACCATCCAGGGCTTCCAGAAGCAGAGCCCTGTGCTCCAGTTTGTCCCTTCTCTGTTGCTACCCAAAGCCGAACTCTATGGGCTTTCCGCAAGGCTCTGGTGTGGCGAGGCACTGAGGAGGAGTGTGAGATCACACTCAGGGCTATCGGAGCACAGGGGCTTTCAGAGCAGTGATCTGCCATTTCTGATGTGAAAAACAAGAAGTCTAGATTTTTTAGTTCTGGCCCTAGTTTTCATCTTTTTTTTTTTTTTTTTGGTCCCATGACCCTGGTCTAGTCCTGAGACATTTTAGAAACTGTTAAAGTTGAATTTAACTGTGAGAGAATATTTTTATTCATCATTGCATTGTATCGTAGTGCAGGCATAAACGGTTAACCTCTGTCAAAGGAAGGCCTCCCCTGGGACTTCCCTCAGCATGCAAATGGAAATTGAGAAGCTCATCTACACGACTCTGGGCTCGGCTCTGGGCTCCTTAGACTGTGTTTGGGATGGAAGGCTGTCTCCTGTCTCATGAGGAATTTAAAGTGTATGGGTAGTACTGGATTTATTACAGTCATGGCATCCTACAATAGAATGACGTCTGAATGGACATACAGATCCCATCTCATTTCATTCACAGCTTATCTCTTTGGATATCATTTGGCCATGTGGGTTACAATTTATGGTTATGACTGTATTATTTTTTGTGGTATGTTAGAACTACGTCACTAAAGACACGAAGTTAGTAAACAGCATGGGAATCCTAGCAGATGAGCCACGGAGCATTGATACCGTAAATTTCTACTCAAGGCTGAGTTAGACTCACATAACAGGAAATCCCTGTTTCATGTGGGAGAGGAGGTAGCACAGTGCCAGGGAGACCAATCAGGATCCAGGGCTCTGGCTTCAGATCTGCCACATGCTGGTCTATGTGATGTCCACCCAATTGGCTCACCTTTGTGCGGCTCAGGTTTTTCATCCAATAAATGTATTAGAAAATAGGATCAAAAAAGAACAAGATAAAATGTTCCTAGTTACTTTATGATAGGAAATATACTTTTGGGCCTAAGATTCTCAACGGTTTCATATGTGTGCTGTCTCAGTCTGTTTGGGCTGCTAACTAAAACACCATAGACTGAGTGGCTTATATACAACAGACATTTATTTCTCACGCATATGGAGAATAGAAGTCCAAGATCAAGTACTGGCAGGTTTGGTGTCCCATGGAGAGGACCAGCTTCCTGGTTTATACTGGGCTGTCTTCTCTCTGTGTCCTCACATGGCACAAGGGGAGCACTCTTATTTCTTCAGTTCCTTATAAGGGCCTAGTCTCATTCATGAGGACTCCACCCTCATGGCTTAGTCACTTCTCAAAGGCCCCACCTTCAAGTACCATCGCATTAGAGATTGGGGTTCAACATAAGCATTTGGGGAGAGACAAACATTTAGTTTTAGTATGTACATTGAAGAAACACTGTGCATAAATTCTATCATAAGAACAGTTTTATAATTCTTTATTTTGATGAACTTGTTTTGATCCTCACAATCACCTGATGAGATAAGTACTGTTATTTTACTGTTGAGTAGATTGAGGAAACTGAAGGACTTAGTGGTCAAGTCCCAAATCTGTGCGTAGAAAAGCTGGGATTTGAACCCAAGCAATCTGGCTCTAGAGTTCTTCCTCTTAACCACTACACCAATCTGTTCCAAGTAAATAAGCCCCAAATATGATGGGAATGATATTTTCCACTTAACGGATTCTTGTTCATTTGGCAACATGCAAAATTTATATGCCACATTGAAAGGAAACTAGGGTTTGGAAACTGAACCCAAGTTAAAGAGTTCCATGTTCAGTAGAATCTAAGTGCCTAGGGGAATGCTTGGTGATAGCTCTCTCTGAACAGTGCCCAATTTATGTATTGAACCTCATGAAGACTGGCTGTTTAGGTACATTCTCGTGGACCTCTGGGGCTTTAGCAACTTGACTTTGAATACCAGTGATATCATAGTCCACAGTTCGCACTGCTTTGCCGTGATCCAGATGCTCACATCACTCTTTTCTACACTATATATAAGTCTGGCCCCTGGCTTTGATGGTGTACACATGCCCACATTCACCCAACATACTTTTCTCTCTTTTTTTGTTTGTGTGTGTGTGTGTGTGTGTGTGTGTAAAAGAAAGTGCTCTAGTTTCTTTTTTTTTTCATGTACTTGTTGAATTTTACCAATATCATTTAGTGAGTAGACTGTCTTTACCCTGTGCTCTTGTCATCTTTGTCCAATATTAATTGGCCATAATGGCATCTTTGTGTTTTTGTTGTTTATTTATTTATTTATTTATTTATTTATTTATTTATTTATATTTTAGCAAGAGAGGAAAGGAGAGAGAGACAGGAACATTGATCTGTTTCCTGTATGTGCCCTAACTGGGGATTGCACTGACAACCACTGTACTTCGAGATGAAGCTCTAACCAACCAAGCTATCTGCACAATGGCCCGTGTTTATTTCTGGGCTCTCTGTTCTGTTTCATTGATCTGTATGTCAGTTTTATGCCAGTACCATGGTGTTTTGATTACTATAACCTTGTTATATAGTTTGCTATCTGGTTGTGTGATTCCTCCAATTTTGTTCTTCTTTCTCAACATTGCTATGGGTATTTGGGGTCTTTTGTGGTTCCATATAAATTTTTGGAATAGGTGTTCTAGTTTTGGAAATATGCTATTGGTATCTTGATGGGAATTGCTTTGAATCCATAGATTTGCTTTGGGTAGTATGGACATTTTAATGATGTTAATTCTTCCTATCTGTGAGTATAGTGTATGTTTCCACTTATTTGCATCTTCTTCAGTTTCTTCAGTGTTCTTTTAATTTTCTCAGTGCAGGTCTTTTACAACCTTGGTTAAATTTATTCCTAGGGCTTTTTTTTTTTTTTTTTTTTTTTTTTTGACTTAGTCTTGGAGTTACTTTATGTAGAATTCAAAACGAAAACCCCACATCACACTGACTTGGCTTTATGGTACAAGAGAAGCAGCAGGAATTCATAATGCTATGAGGAGTTGGGTAAAATGGCTCTCTGGAGAGTGAGGTCACCGCTCCCCCACATAAAGGAACAGATCTTTTAAAATTTAAGTTACAAAAATTAGACTTGTTAGTACCTATGTAGGTAGTTTTCTAAAGTGACTAAAAGTAGAACCGGGGCCCTAGGAAGTAAACGAACAAGCTTTTAATATAGCTCAGGTAAGTAAAATACTGTACACTGTAAAAGATCTAGAAAACTAGAGCTTCAAGTCTTGTTTTTAAAAAACAGCCATTAGCTTAATTGAAAAACCAAGTAGAATACAAAACTGCAGTAGGGCTGTGGGGAGTCATCTGCACCCACGGTCCCCATGTGGAGCAGCAGCCTGCTCAGTGGACACCATACTGATCTGTTGTGTGGACACAAGCAGTGTGTCCAGCCAAGGGGTGGGGTGGGGAGCTGCATCTGGGTTCTGTTGTCACTTGGGTGTTCTCAAACTGGCATAGGCTGCATGAGACCAAGAACCGGTAGGCACACAGAATTAAGCTGGAACACCCTCCCACACTCGATGTAGCCCTAGCCCTCAACTTCTGGGTTTTAGTTCTTCCTAGGAGCTGTGTTGGGTTCTTCTAAGTCACTGTCAAACACTGCACAGTAGGGCTGTACAGTTGATCTAACGCTGGCAACTTCTGTAGCACTCATATACTGTGGTCTCTTATTTCACTGTGTGGTGCAGATGAACCATTTAGCTGACTGTCTCTCACCATCCCTGACCTACCCCTCTTGGACATCTCACAGGTCAGCCGCTTGAAATATTCTGGAAGGTCAGCATATTCATTTCCATAGGAGATGACTTAATCCCTTTGTCCAGCATGTTTTCTCGAAGCTTCTTGAACTCATCTACATCTCCTTTCCGAACCAGCATGAAATGTTCTAAGTCATTTTTATGCTTCATGGCCTCCAGAGAAAGGGCTTGGAAAGTGGTGTCATCCATAGTTCGGCCACAACCCAGGAAAAGAAATGACTTGTTTTCATAGAGTTTCTGAATCTCTCTCATAAGTTCCGTGTTCCTGAGCACATTCTGATACCAGCTGGATGAAGGACAATGCCACTAGGGTTGGTGTAGACCCCATGGATGTGTAACACACTCAGCTTCCGCTTCTCCAGAGCCCACTCGAGGACCTTTTTTTCATCAGTAAGGTCAAGGGATTCAAGTTGTTTTCCTTGATCTGCTGCATACAGTTCCAGGAGGCTGTCGAAATTTGTAGTCAATACCAGGGCTCCATGTTCCATCAGAAGGAGAACTGACTGAAGTAGGTCTTTTCTCGAATCTTCGATCTTTGACTCCAAGTCATTGAAAACTTCATATAAACAGTCCCTCAAAAACGTAGATCGAACATTACTAGTACGCTGGGCTTTTTGGTGGGGGATGCGCCATCACTGGAGAATCCACAAATGCTGTCTGTATCAGAGGCCAGGCTCCCTGTAGAAGCCATTGAGTTTCGCATCTGCTCTGAACGCTGCTCAGGCAACTCCCTAGGGCTTTTTTTGTCTTAGCTTTAGTTTTTGTTTTTTGATTCAATTGTAAATGGGATTGTTTTCTTAGGTTCCCTTTCTGATAGTTTATTATTGGTGTATAGAAATGTAACTGATTTCTGGATATTTATTTATTTAATTTCTTGAGAGAGGTGTATGTGTGTGGGGGGAGAGAGAAAGAGAGAGAGAAACATTGAGCTGCTCCTGTGTATGCCCTGATCAATCTGGCAACATCTGCACTTCATAATGATGCTCCAGTCAACTGAGCTATCTGGCCAGAGCTTGGATTTTTATTTTGTATTTTTCTACTTTACTGAATTTATTTATCAGTCCATAGTAGTTTTTGTTGGAATCTTTATGTTCTCTTTATATAGTAATATGCCATCTGCAAATAATGACAGTTTTACTACTTTCTTTCCAATTTAGATGCCTTTTATTTATTCTTCTTGTCTGATTTCTATAGCTAGGACTTCCAGTATTATGTTGAATAAAAGTGATAAAAGCAGACATCTCTGTCACATTCCTGATCTTAACAGAAATGCTTTTAGTTTTTTCCCATTGAGTATAATGTTGGCTGTGGGTTTGTCATATGTCATATGTTGCAATTATTGTGTTGAGGCATGTTCCCTCTATTCCCACTTTGCTGAGAGTTTTTATCATTAATGGATGCTGTATTCTATCAAATGCTTTCCTATATCTATTGATATGATCATGTGATTTTTAGCCTTTAATTTGTTTCTGTGGTGTATTATATTTATTGATTTGCATCCCAGGAGTAAATCCCACATGATCATAGTATATAATCCTTTTAATGTAATGCTGGATCCAGCTTGCTAATATTTTGTAGACAATTTTAGCATGTATATTCATGAGGGATATTGGCTTATAATTTTCTTTGTAGTGTCTTTTTCTGGTTTTGGAATTAGGTTAATTCTGGCCTTATAAAATGAACTTGGGAGTCTTCCCTTCTCTTGAATTTTTGGGAATAATTTGAGAAACATAGGTGTTAGTTTTTCTTTGAATGTTTGGTAAAATTTTACTTTGAATCCATCTGGTTCGGGACTTTTGTCTGCTGGGAGATTTTTGATTACTGTTTCAATTTTACTCATAATATCTCTGTTGAGATTCCCTGATTCTTCCTGATTCAGTTTTGTAAGATTATGTATGTTTCTAGGAGTTTAATCAGTTTGTCTAGATTGTCCAATTTGTTGGCAGATAGTTGTTTGTAACCTTCAACGTCACTTTCTTACTGATAATGGCAAATGATCTGAAACCCTAAATTGCCAGCTCTTATGGAAGGTAATGTTTTTCATCTTTAAGTGACTTAGTAGTGCCAAGGACATTATAGATGCTTATTGAAATTAGAGCTCATTAAAGAATTTAAAAATGGCTTTATAGAAAAAACCTAGATCTGTTTTTATTCATTTTTACACTATTGATCAACCTGTGTGGGGCCTATAGTCAGATACTAATTGGCTGAGCCTTGGTCAAGTGTTTTAGTGTGCACACCTGCATGGGCACCTTCTCTCTCTTGATCTCCCTCCTCCTCTGCCTGCCTTCCCCCCATTTACATCCTCTTCTGCTCCTTTTTCTGATTCCTTCTTTGTATCATACTTGCTCTTTCTTTTTCTCCTTTTTTCCCCCTTTAATTACTCTGCCTTACCTATAGAGAAACTAACTAGAGGTTTAAGTTTCCCTTACACTGTGGTTCTCTATCTATAAAAATAGAGAGCACCTCTCTCACAAGTGTAGAACAATGGTTGAAATATTATTTTGAAGGAACCATTGCACACAGGTGTGCATACCCATAGAAGGCAGGTGGTATGCTGGGTCCACCTGGTCACTTCCTTCTTGGCTGTGAGCTCAGGTCATTTATTCTCAGCTTCCCATCTTCAGCTTCCCCAGAGGAGTCCAGTGGAATATGGTAGGATGGAGGCCTGGTCTGTGAAATGTGTCTTCTGGGAGGAGGACAAAGAAGACATGGAGTTGGAGAAGGCCATGCCTTTTCAGGGACTGGGGCTCAGGGGTGTCCTTGTACATATCCACTATGCTCCTCCCAGCTGAGCAGAAGCCTGAGAGCTTTCCTCAGCCATGCTGCCCTGCAGAATGGTGTGCAGTGGAGTTCTGCTAAAGGAACTGCCATTTTAGGAGTGCCCTCATTCTGACATCAATGTGGTTGCACAGATAAAATTAGCATCCATATTAGTAACGCCCAACCCCAAGAACCATGCAATTATCTCATGATTTTATTTAATGACTCTGCTCTTTTCAAAACTCGTTGGGGTAATCTTCAGAGTTTGTCCTGATTACATGTTGTATGGTCTACATAATAAGTGAACTAAAAAGGCAATTCAAACCTAGCTGTGGTTTAATTTCTAGCTTTTACATTTCAAGACAACATTCTTAGTAGGTAATTGTCCAGCATTTTTTTTTGCATATGCCAATTTTTACTTTGTTTATAGTTTCCATTTTCCTAGCCCATCTCATCTTTGATAGTAGTAGTAAAGATGAGAGAGCAGGTGTACTGTGTCTCCTTTACCTTGCTAATCAGGCCATCTCTCTAAGTTCTTTAGGAAATGTTTAAGGATTAATAAGACCTTGCAGGGCCTGACCAGGTGGTGGCACAGTGGATAGAGCACCAACCTGGGATGCTGAGAACCCAGGGTCAAAACCCCAAGGTTGCCAGCTTGAGTGTGGGCTCACCAACTTGAGCACAGGGTCACCAGCTTAAACATGGGATCATAGACATGACCCCATGGTTACTGCCTTGAAGCCCAAACTTGCTGGCTTGAGCCCAAGATCTCTGGCTTGAGCAAGGGGTCACTGGCTTAGCTGGAGACCCCTGGTCAAGGCACATATGAGAAGCAATCAATGAACCACTGAAGTACTGGTACTATGAGTTCTCCTGTCCGTCCGTCTCTCTCTCTCTCTCTCTCTCTCTCTCAAGAAAAGAAAGACCTTGTAGGACTTGTGTATGGAGCCTCGGGGTCTTTTCTAACTGAAACCCAGTTGCAGCTACTTGTTAGCTGTGTGATCTTGGGCAGTTTACTTGACTTCTGAGCTCTAATATCCAGATATCCTTGCCTGTCAAATGTTCTACTTTATAGGCAAGGCCTGCTTCACAAGGTTGTGCTCAAGCTTTAAGGAGATAATTCTGTGAGTAGTGCCTGGTCCATAGAAGACATTTATTTGCGTAGGTGCCAAGACTTCCCAGGTTGCTCCATGGCTGGGGATGCTGGGGATCTACTGGCCTCTTCACCTTTCCATACAAAGATGTTTTCTCTAGTTGGGAAGTGCAGGAGGGAGGGGAGAGCGAGTGCTTCTGTGACAGCTAATTTATTCTTCCTCCAGACAATTTTGATAGTAAATCAAGCTATGTATGGGAAAAGATGCAAGGCTGGAACATGCCACATATATCATGTAATACACTAGTTTTATGTGACAAAATGGGATTTGTCCATTGTCAAATTTTCTTGTCCAAAATACCATTAGCAGAGAAAAGGAGAAGGACACATTTACTTGACATTTGTTATTTAACAGGCACTGGGACTGCAGAGCTGTGATGGTTGTTGGAAGGTGAAGAGGGTGTGAGAACTGGGGGTGGGAACTAAAGAGTTATTGTCCATCAGATGCGGTAAATAGAGGTTAGCAAAGGGTTCTTTTGCAAGGTTTCCCTTTAGCAGATGGAGGGCCAACTGCCGCCCCACCTGAAACAAATATTTATTTTGGCTCTTAGGGAAACTAAGTAATTTTGGCTTTTGACCTCTCTGAGATACTGGAAAATGAAAACTTTTGTAAAATTAAGGACATAAACTCTAGCTCTGCTCACACACTACGCTTATTTTTTTCCCTCTGCCTACATTTTAAGTCTTTTGAGTGAGACTTTTATTTTTTAATATTTTTTTAATGAAATTCTCACTTGTAATGTCTAGTTTGTTTGTTCATCCATTTGTCTTTTCTTATCAGATTTATTGCACTGTGCGATAGAACCTGTAAATTTTAAAGAACTAAATGTACACTTTGGGCACTGGGTTCTGCATATAGTAGGTATTCGGCCATCGTCTATAGACTTGTCTAATAGTGTAAACAGGAGTCGCCCTCGGTAGGTGTTCACAGGATCGAGGGTGGGGTATGGCAGAGCTGGCAGTTGCATCAGTTGGGTTCTGAACACCCGTCTGTGCTTCTTAATGGGGCATCTAAATTTCCACCTTTCAGAGAAAACAAGGACTTTGGAACCAGTGTGTTCTTTCAAATAATGCTGGATGCTACCTGATTGTTTCCATTCTGGAACCAAGTTTTCTTTTAAAAAAGAAGTTCAGCTGCTCTGTTAAGATAAGAGCCGGTTGTGTGAAAATCTCTGCGCGAGAGCTCCCACTAAAGGCTCTTTCTCTTCAAGACCCCTTCACAGTTCACTCCCAGTTGGCTTAAGTGGTGATTGGGGAAGAGGGTCTGGGCCAGATTGCTAGGGCTCCCTTCCCCCCTGTTCCTGCCAGTGCCGGGAGCTGGGGTGAGCAGAGGGTGGACAGAATTGGTGGGGCCAGGCTCCCGGCCTTGCAGAGCCATGCTGGCCTGGTGGCTGTTCAGCAGCTGTCAGGTGTGTCACCTCCTCCTAGACTGTGCTGACCGTTTGCCCTCCCTTATGTTACTTTCTCTCTACTTGGCACAGTCCTTACATGAGACAGTGCTATTTTTCATATATTTAGTAGTTAATTTTATGTGTTTTATCTGTTAGATGACATTTTTGGTTCTTGGCTCTTAATTTAAAACACACATTGATTTTTGTGTGTGTGTGTGTGTGTGTGTGTATGTGTGTGTATGCTTTTTTTTTATTTGTGTGTGATTGTGGGTCAACCGTATATGAAAATATTTATGCAGCTCAGTTTTGTAAAGTCCTCAGAAAAGGTAATAGCATGAGTAGAATACTTTGTGCAAATTATGAATACGGTTTCCTCCTAAGATCCAGAACAAGGCAGAGATGTTCACTGTTACCGCGTCTATTCAAAATTGTACTGCAGGTTAAAACATTAAAGATATCCAGATTGTAAAGGGAGAAGTAAAGATCTTTATTTGCAGATGAACTGAGCCTTCTTATAGACTATCTTAGGAAACACACACACCACAAACCTACTAACAAGTTCAGCAAACTTATGAGATACAAGATCAATATACAAAACTCAATTGTATATACTAGCAAAAAAAAAAAAACAACTCTGCCCCACAAAAACCCTAAAAATGAAATTATAGAAACAATTTCATTCAAAATAGCATCAAAAATTAAATTCTTAGGAATAAACTTCCATAAAGAAATGTAAAACTTGCACACTGGAAACTATAAAACATTGCTGAGAAAAGTTAAAGGAGATATAAGCAAATGGAGCTATATTCTATGTTTATAGATTGAAAGACTCAATATTGTTAATTCTCCCCAAATTGATTTATAGAATCCCTATAAAAATCCCAGCATGTTTTTCTGGGTAGAAATTGACAAGCTGTTCCTAACATACAGAAATGCAGAGGACCCAGAATTAAATTAAAAAAAAAAAAACTTTGAAGAAGAAGAAAATAGAGGTTTACACTTTTTGGCTTCAAAACTTACTACAAAGTTTTGATGGTAATCAAGACAGTGTGTTACTGGTATAAAGATAGATCATTGGCACTAAGTAAAAAGTCTAGAAATAAACTGTTACATTATTGTCAATTGATTTTTCTGTAAGGTGCCAAAACAATTTAATAGATAAAAAGGTAGTCTTTTGAACAAATAGTAATAGGACAATTGGCTATCCACATGCCCCCCAAATCTATTCAAACCCTTACCTCACACCATACACAGAAATGAACTCAAAATGGATTGTAGACCTAAATTTAAGTTAATACTAATCATCTAGAAAAAAATGTAGTAAAATATCTTCATGACCTTGGGTTAAGCAAAGAATGATGAAACCAGAAGCACAGCATGCCACATTTCTTTCTAGAAGGGTTAATAGCTGTGCGTATGAGACTATCTCACTAGACCATTAAAAATTGTCTTTCTAAAAATCTCATTCGGGGGTGAAAAATGAACACATTGAACTACATTCTTTTGTTCAGAGTAAGATCGAATTTTTAGATTTTTATTACTATTCAAAATATTTAACTTTCTGGGCTATTCTAGATCTCTGTCCTATCTTTTTGAAACCTACCAAACCTTTCAGGAGAAAATGTTTCTGTGAAGAAGGACATAAATTTGTAGGATTTTCTTTATATGTTGAATTATACTTTTCTTGTCATGCATGGATCTAATGGGCCTCCATGGTAGAGTCATAGTGTCTTTTTGTCCTTCTGCAAATAAAATTGTGTGTGTGATTAAATTTCAAAGAATAATCAGAGTAGGAAGTGAACATAGGCCAGACTACTATAATAATCAGGTGTGATTTAAAAAAAAAAATGTAAGGGATTTAAAATCAACCTCCTGGGTTCAAATCATGGTTTACTTCTTACCAGCTATGTTGACCTTAGGCCTGTCGTTTAACTTCATCAAGTCCTTAACTTCATCTGCAAAATAGAGATAGAAAAATTATTTCTCTCTTAGGGCTGCTTTGAACATAAATGAAACTTGGTCTCATTTATCTCCTCAAATGAACCAAGTTTAGCAGTATACCTGGCACACAGGAACTGTTATTAATATTGTTACAGATTGGATTTCAGATCCCTGGGCTGGGAGCCTCCTGAAGGAGGTTCTTCCAGACATTTCATGCAGTCTTCTTTTTTAAGGTGTGGTTCAATTGAAAGGTGGGGAGCAAGATCTTTTTGTCACTGCAGACACGATTTCCTCTGGGGCTGCTGTGCTCCCTACGTATTGAATTCATAGAGTAACTAAAGGACCAGAGGGAATTTCTCTCAACTCTCTGTCTCCTAGAATACCTCTGGGTACTGGTGAGATGCCAGTTCTGTTGTTATTGTTTTTAGAACTGTGAGCCTTCTGGATAGAATCCAGTGGATTCCCTTGAGTGCAGAAGAATTAAGTGAGGTGAGGGAAAAGCATTTAGACTTTACTGTCTAATGTGAACTTTGCCTAATTTTGCTTTTGCCCTAAACTTAGATATTTTACCTCTAACTAGCCTGAGGGTACTTCACAGTCAAGAACTGCACCTTTTAATTCTCTGTATCTCTGAAGGCACCTGCCTCAGTGCTAAGCAAACTGTAAGCATTCAGGAAATGCCAGGAATGTGCCTGGCATATTCTGAGTTTCCAAATAAATGAAGTTAAGGAATCATACTTATCTCAAGTGACGGTCATACACATAATCTCATTTCATATTCTCAACAGCCCTTAGAGGGGGGGTTTATGAGAAAAAGAATACATTTTACAAATGGAAAAATTAGATAACTAAATGACTTGCTAAAAATGATACAACTCTTAAGAGAGAGAGAGCAGAGATTTGAACTCAGTTCTGCTAACTCTGAGTCATAAAATCATTCTGTTGCTTCCTGCTTATGAAGTAGATTGTCACATGCATCAGATGGGTTTTGTTCTATTTCTTTATTATAATAGTCTGGCCTATGTTCACTTCGTACTCTGCTGATTATTTTTTGAAATTTAATCACACACACAATTTTATTTGCAGAAGGACAAAAATACACTATGACTACTATGGAGGCCCATTAGATCTACACATGACAAGAAAAGTATAATCCAACATATAAAGAAATTGTCCATGCATCCTGCTTGTCTATTTTCAGGGTTTGCAGGAAGAAGAAAAAGATTTTTCACTTTCAGTATGTTGGAGAATGAAAAAAAAAAAAAAATCCTCGGAGCAAAGGCATATACTCCTGCCCCCAGCCCCCAACCTTAACTTTCTAGACAAATGTTTATGGTTTATGGACTGCATATTGTGTTTTGCCCTTTGTGCCAGGACAGCTTTTGTCACCACCCCTCCTTTTTTGGCAGGAGTTGTTATCTCCCTAGCCAGTGAAAAAATGAGTGAGAGAAAATGACATTTCCTGGTAATGGAAAGTAGCAGTTGGTGAAACTTTAGAAGAGAAATGTGCTGTGTGTATGTGTACGTGTGTGTTGGGGAATAAGAAATGGCCACAGTGGAGCCAGTTGTTGGTTTATTTGGCTGGAGAACATATTTGCTTGCATCGTGATTGTCAATAAAGATCTTTAAAAACCCCAGCTTGACTCTGGAGGGCCAAGGGGGCTGCCCTGCCGCTGCTCCAGGATGGAGATCTTTTCCTGGTGGACACTTGATTTACAAGTACAGTAATTATTCATTCTTCCTCCTTGCAGCCTGCTGAAACAATCGCCTAGCTTGTTTGGTGCACAGTGTGGCGTCGGACAGCAGGCCTTTTTATGTAACTGATGGCTCTGTATGTTCATATTGTTCTTTATGTACTTATTTTATAGCTTATGCAGCAGACATTCAAGTCAATTAGCTTCTTGTCTTGCAAACTGGGCACTGCTGTTCTAGAACCAAGTTAGAAGGGTGTGTTCCAGGGCAACTGGGCGACCTCTCTCCTTTCTTTTTGTGCTGTGTGGGTTGGTTTCAAGTTACAGCATTTTTATTGGCTCTTCTTGGCTGAACCTTAGTTTCAAAAGCTGGCATTTGGAAGTTGAATTTCTTAAAGCCATAGCTTTTCTTTTCACAAAATTAAAGTCAGGTAATACATATAGCCCACCCAAGGCAGTGTGATTTTTCTTTAACTGATGATGATGATGATGATGATGATGTGTGTGTGTAATAGTACTTACTAACCAAAAGTACAAGTGAATGGTTTTTTGCTCACAGTCCCTTCACTGGTGCCAACACCAGCTTTCCTATACAGAATCCTTGTTTCCTCTTGCTTGGCATTTTTCTATATAATCTTACTCCTGTTTTATTTTTACTCTTTGTCCTAATTGTTTCCTTCACCCTGTTTTTTCTTTCTTCTCTTCCCTTCCCCTCCCCTCCCCTCCCTTTCGTGAGAGAAAGACAGAGAGGGAGACACAGAAAGGGAAAGAGGTGAGAAGTATCTATTCTATTCGTAGTTTCTTAACTCGTGCTGATTTTGAATATTGACTGTAGCGCTCATACTGATCCTCTAGCCAAATTGTTCTCTTTATTTCTTGAACATATTCTACATTCCAGGGTCCACTTTTAGCATAAGAGGTGGAAAAGCACTGGGGTGTAGAATGCTTCTGCTATCCCATCACTACCCAGTTGTAGAGACTAGACATGCACGTGAGTGTTTGCAGTACAATCATCATGAAAGCTACAAGAGTTAGACTATATTGAGCACATATATCTTGAAGACAATGCCTGGTGCCTCAATTAGATTCAGCTGTGTAATTCCTGAGACAGGACACATGTCTTAGCATCAGAAGACTGGTGAGGCCATATTTATTTCTTTATAACACTCATAACACAAAATATTTAAGGCTTTTTAACTGAAGGGTTGGGCAGGGGAAGAGTTAGTAGTTGTCTACAAAACAGGACAAGGACATTTCTAATTGGGAAGGTCAGAAAAAAGTTTGCTGAGCTGGGCCTTGTGGGTGGAGAGCTTGAGCAAAGATAGGTACGAGGACATGATTGTCAAGGGGGCAGCAGAGAAAGGACCTTGCAGGGGCATGTAGGAGAGTCTGCTGTGCCATTAGGAAAAGGAGGAACTTAGCCTTGCTGAAATTGGAGGAGAGAATTGAGACAGAGGTAGGGTGGCAGTGACCAAATAAAGGAAAAGAACATACTGGAGGCTGAGCTGTACCTCATCTCACTGGGCAGGTGTGGTCAGAGGGCTGCCTGTCCTGCAGAGATCCACAGAGGCTGCGGGTGGGGGTGTCCTGGTGCATAAAGCAGTGCTGAGCAAGTGGCCGAAAGGCAGGAAGACCCTGTTGTATCTTATGGGAGTCAGCTTACTCATTCATACACTTCTTTACAAATTCCAAGGCTCTCTGTGCCTTCAGTGAATACTTGAGCATTTCTTTAATGAAAAGAAATATCTACTGTGAACTCTAAGACATTACTTGTTTCTCTTTTTATTTCTGAATCCCTTGGTGAAATCAGAACTGCTCATCTTGTCATTTCTCTACTTATGTTGTGTTCACTTATATTGAGTCTACCTATACTATACTGTCTGGGCAGGAAGTGGGCAAGCTCTGCCTTGCTGGTAGACCATTCATTCATTTGCCTGCCAGAGCAACTTACTGTTGCCCTCCAGGGCTGGCGTCCCGGCCCCTGTGTCCTGGCCTCTTAGGGAAGTTCTGGCCACCCATTTGAGCAGCCTGCGAACTGGCCTTTTCTCAAATAAGCAGCTGAAGGGAAGGCTTCCCCCAGGTCCCTCTGGGCGTGGAGCACTTCATGGGCAGGGAGTAGTGCCCACGCTGTCAGGGCCTCCTCGCCTCCGGGAGCTGCCCCCCTGTACAACATACCCAGCCCCGTTGGTTCTAAGGTGTCTGCTGCTTGTGTTCATTAAACAGGAACTAGAATGTGTTCATTCTTTAAAAAAAAACAACTGTTAGCATGCATATACTACACATAAGTATATATACACAGACTGTTTTTACACAATTATAACTGAATTATATGTATATTATATACTAATAATATTCATAACTACATTTTACACATGCATGCCCTAATTTTAGTTCCTATTTGGGGCCAGTGTAAAAGCAGAAAACAAGCCAGACGTGTAAGGAGAGTGAGGGAGGCCCCCCCACCCCCACTAGGCCCCTTCCCTCCACCGTGGCTTCCCTGCTTGAGCCTTTTGCTCCTCCCTCTCACCTGACTCAGGATCCTTTTGCTGGGGAAGGTGATAGCCTCCCTTTCCCCCATTCCCCTGTTGTATACATAGGCCAGTTCCCACCATTTAGTTGTACAGATGAAATAACTGGGCACATGAGCCCTCTCTGCCTGAAATACAGTACCTCACCCCTTTTTAGTCACCAGATTTTCAGGATCCCTCCTCCGTGAAGGTTGCTTCGTTGGTTTGTCTGCCTCCTATCCTTTTCCACCTTTTCCTGTCTAAATCTTGTCCTTCAGACTCTGTCTGAAATACCACTCTTTCCATGGGCTTTTTCCTGCAAATCCTGCCCTTCCCTTGGCCCCTCTGCCACCCGAAGACTCTCTCTTCCCTGAATTCCCCCAGTGCCCTGAGCTGATCTTAGGTCTGCCTTGTTTACCATTAATTGGGTGCTTATTCTTCTCAAACTCCTTGAGGGCAGATGCTCTGCCTCATTATCTTTGTTTCTCAAAAATCTTGCTCTTAGACAGTCAAGAAATACTTGTTGAATTAGTGTTTTATAGATTCTGGAGAGGGTTCTGCAACCCCCCACCCCTTTTAAGCAAAACGTGGTAAAGTCTCAGTTTATGATTACTTCTGTTGGTTTGAAATACTTAAGTTCAGATTGTGCTTATTATTTACTAATTTTTTACTGAAATGTGCCTCTTTATTTTAGATAGGAAGGAAATATTGGCCCTTCTAATTGATATACCATCCAGGCCAGAGACTGACTTACTGCTTCCAACAGGTGTAGGAGGTGTGCAGCCTGCCCCAGTTGTAGTGCCTGTGGGATAACTGATCCTAGAGCAGTGATGTCGCTTGCCCAGAGGCACAGTAAGAAAGCCACAGATTCCAGATTCACACTCATATCTCTCCATCTCCTTCTACTGAACCACATGGCCCCATCCCCCCAGCGGTTACTGTGTACACACAAATGCATCAGTTTGAGAGTTATATTTGTTTACAATGCCGAGCTCTATTTGTATGTATTAAATCATCATAATTTGGGGGCATATGAAGGGTTGTGTATCCCCAGATTAAAAGCAAGCAAATGAACAAAAGCTAAGATGGAACATTGTCAGAGATGATCATTCAGTTAATCTAGACACTTAATAAGGGTTATAAATAAATACAATATCTATGACTGAGAAAAAAAATAATCAAAACTTCTGGTAAATCATCCTCAAAGCTAGACTGCTTCTTAATAAAACAGGAGAAAAAGAGTAACGTTCCCAAGGTTGTGTTAATCTATACTTTCTCAGTAAGACCTTATTTTCCCCTCTTTCTATTGAGTTTAAGGTTGCCTTCTGGTTCTTGCACTAATCATCAATAACTCTACTGTCCTCACAGTTCAAAACTTTCCTATTGACACTTCAGTCATTTTTAAAGATCTTGAATGTTCAACCTGTATAAAGCTAACCTTTTGCACTCTATTAAAATTTAAGAATCCCTTGATTCTCAGTGAATGCCCCAGCTACTGGATCATGAAAGCATTACCTGGTGCCAAGGGCATGATGCAGTACACTCATTCCTTTTTAACAAATAATAAGAAGTTTGACTTTTCATTTACACATCCTGCCAATTGCTAACAAGTTTCCATCTCGTTCAAACACCAGATTGATCCAAAGAAATTGAAAATATTGATTTAACCCTCTGTCTGATTTGTACTGCAGGCACCTGCTAGTGCAGTCTTAGCACATTACAATTGCTTGGCTGTAATTCCTCAGGGGACCACTAATAACTACCACATCTGTCTTTTCATCTTCCGAAATTATGCTAGCAGTTGTCCAAGTCAATTGTGATTCATTTGATACTGCTCTCCTTCAAGACATATTGCAACCAAATAGACTTGCTCACCAGTAATATATCTGATGACATAGTTAGTTCTCGTTAATTGACAGAATGATTCAGGCTTTTATGGATGGCATTAATTGGTCCCTTGTGTCTATGCAATAATTGACCAGACAGAAGAAGCAGCATTAGCTTTCACCCAGTCAGGAGAGTTTTGAGATGAGGTAAATGTAGTAAGGATGACAAAATGTCTGTGTTTTTAAACAAGACTTTATCAATGAATTGAAAAAAAGAAGATTTGGAGGGAATTCAGATTATCTTAATTATGAACATTGCTTTCTAGCCCACAAAGATGTGCTAAAATGCAGGTCTGCCTCCCCCTGGCCTTCTTGTGCTGAAATGTTTAAATACAGGGCACAACTTGAATCTAATATGTGCAGAGTAGGAGAGTGCTATACCTGAGTTAAGATAATGAAGAAGGAGAATATAAAGGGCTCTTTTTGACGTACATCATTGGTAACCTAACAAACTGGCCTAATAAAATCTGAAAACGTGGAAATTTTTTACCTCTTACTTAGAGAGTTAGTCACACCCTCAGAATGTTTGGATCAGTTGTCTCATCTTCCTGAAACTTAAATTTACTCCTGTCACTATCCTGCTGAAAAAAAGCATTGGCTTTCTTTTTCCCACAGGGTAATGTTTTTCATGAATAAACATGTTCACAACCTGTTACCACTGCTTGTCCCCCCGACTGTTTTAGTCACACACAATGAGTTGCTATTTCTAAGATCTGATGCTATGTGGCCATTTTAGAAACTCCCACTCATTTTTCAAGAACCCTTTCGGGTACCTCCTTTGAATGTCCAGTTTCAACGAGTTGCCTCCTCCTTGGTGCTTATACATTTGGTTCCTGGTTTCCCCAACTAGACTTTGAGCCAGCCTTGGGCAAGGGCTGCATCCATGTGCTTGACATCTGTGATCATCTAAGAACTTAATAAATACTTGTTGAATTGCATTGCAATAGTTACATTTTGGTGGATGAGAATTTAAAGTTTCAAGTTAGGAAAGATGACTTGGATAAAATTAGTTTCAAACAGTATGTCTCATGGCCAGTGTCAACAAGTGGCTGGCAACCAACATTGGGAGATAATTACAGTTTGGTGTAAAACAAGTCATTTGAGGTGTGAAAGATAAATTACCCAGTTCACATTTGGAGAGGGGAGGGTGAAGTATGAGGTATGCAGAATAGATTTTCTAGTGTGTGATTTACAGACTATTCATCCTTTTTAGGTCATCTGTTACTTAGGCTGGACAGGGGCTGGAATGGATACCCACGGAAGCTTTGGACTTGCGAACATCTGACACAGCCTCCTTTTAAGGGCAGTGCAGTCTGACAGACCAGAGCTCAAACCTCAGCTCAGCCCTGCTGTTTATTACCTGTGTGCCTGGAGCAGCTCTTTACATGCTCTAAGGCTCAGCTTCCTCTCCTGTGAAACGGAAATAGTAATAGTACCTGTCTTGTAGGATTATTGTGATAATGAAGAGATATTTGGAAAATGTGTTACACAGTAGCTGGTACACAGTTAGCGCTCAATAAATGGCACCCATTACTGATTTAAGATACCTTTCGATACTTCTGTCTCAGAGATCAGAAGGGTGGAGAGTAAATACAGTGGGGTATGTAGAGAAAATGCCTTAGAGTTTTGTGATTTTTTTTTTTTTTTTTTTTACTCCTGATTCTAGTTGTGTGAGATTGCTTTTGTCTCTGTGAGATTATATGTGGCATTAATTGGTCCTTGCAGGACTCAGAGCCTCATGTTATCATCCAGAATGTGGGAGAGGGAGGGCAGCAGCAGTGTGCCAACATGCCAGTAGTGAATATATGTAATCTCAAATCTTAGTTTTTATTGGGGTGGGAGGTTGACAATCTTTTACCAGAAAGCAGCAGACTGCCATTGTGATAGACAGTATTTGATTTTCACTAATTTTGGATAGATTTCTGGTGATGTCAATAGTTTATTACCCAATCTAGGTCTGAAATTTTATACTTTATAGAACATTTTCATATTTGTAGGAGAATAAATTTGTTTGACAGAGAGATTATTAATGGTGAAATTTATACAAACAAACCTTGGCTTCCGACTTCTGACTGACCTGGAAGTATGTATTGTTTTTCTGTAACCTGCAGGTTTAGAAATGAAGGTGGGGAATCTCTGAAAAGAGGCAAACTTGGGGACCTCAGTCTTGGGAAACCACAGTTGGTATTTATATGTGAACTTGACTGATGCAGATACCTCCACACAAAAAGCATTGGCACAGAGTAGATTTTTAAGTTGCTGGGTCGATGAATGGGTGAATGAATGAATGAATGAATGTCTTACTGCTGTTTTAAATGGATTTTATTTGAAAGTAATAATAATCTTTTTTTAAAATGTTACTCTTCCTAAGATAACAAACCGAGGGCACTGAGTGCAGTGTAAATGAGGTCAGTCAGGTCCACCCGACCCCTTAACTGGGGTCATTACTTTGAGGGAATATGACTTGAACTTAGAGCAGAGTGGGAGCTTAGTTATTTTGGAACCTGTTGGACGTTAGGGGGAGGACTTGGAATCTGGAGAAGGGGTCGGCAATAGGATTGTGAGACGCAGTAGAGCTAGCAGGAGAACAATAGAAAATCATTGTTTTCTACTAGTTGGGGGCAGGGTGTGGGTAAATTGAATGAAGCACGCCTCTTCCTTATAGCACCTCAGAACACAGGTAGTCACTGGTTAGTTGTCTTTCTCTTATGGTTGGATAGAATTTTGTGGGCTAGTCTTGCATATATGAGCTCACCAAGATTTTGTGGACTAGCTGGAAATGAACTCTGCACATTATCTTTCAGGGGAAGTTTATACCACCTTTTAATTTCTGACTTCAAGCCCTGGAAAAACAGCCCCTACTTATTTTTCATCCTTCGGGGTTATTTTGATAACCCTTCACCATAGTAGAAATATGGTACAGTAAAGGTGGAGAGTAATGGTGCATTTGTGATGAGTAGATCTATTTTTCTTTGGTGAAGATTACCTTTGAAAAGTGTAGTATTGCGAAGTGCGGTTTTCTTAAATATAACTAACTCAGCTTTAATGTGCGCCTTTTCTCTCCTTTTCTTTTTCATGTTCCTCAACTAAGCCCAAGTTAATTAATGGCTGTGCATCCCATAGTGACTCTCAAGCCAGTCACACTTGCATATACCCTAGTGCATAAAGGCAAACAACTTAATTAACTTACTTTCTGTCCATAATTATCTTGGAATGAACTATTTGTAATGCCCAAGTGTTCATACTGCAAGCATATCTTAAAATCTGTTTGAATAACAGGGACTAACATGATAGGTTTCCCTCTTGTTCCTCTCTTTGACTACTTAGCTGTTAATGTGAGTAGTAGCCTCTCCCATCATGTTCTGTGGCTGCTTGCTTGAAATGATTATTAATTTTCCCAACACTCCAGATTTCTTATCTGTTATTTTTTATTTTGAGATGTGTTACTTTTTCATTGAGCCCTGCCCTGTATAGGGCCCGGGGCCCTCAGGAGTGGATAGGGCAATAGTGGCTACTCTGCATTCAGTCTCGTTGGGAGCCACAGACACATTGTGTTAGTTTGCTAGGGCTACTATAACAAAAGACCACCGATTTGGTGATTTAAAGAACTAATTTATCTTTTTATAGTTCTGGAGCAGGCGTCCCAAACTATGGCCCGTGGGCCGCATGCGACCCCCTGAGGCCATTTATCCGGCCACCCGCACTTCTGGATGGGGCACCTCTTTTATTGGTGGTCAGTGAGAGGAGCACTGTATGTGGCGGCACTCCAACAGTGAACTGATCCCTGTGTAAAAAGTTTGGGGACCTCTGTTCTGGAGGTTAGAAGTCGAAGATCAAGGTGTCAGCAGATTCGATCAGCTCAGAAGAGGCCTCTTTTCTGAGTTTGCAGATGGTTGCCTTCTCTCTGTGTACGTTTATCCTTGATATCTCTTTTTCTTACAAGAACATCAGTCATGTTTGATTAGTGCCCATCCCCTGTAACTTCATTTAATTATAATTACCTCTTTGAAGGTTCTATCTCCAAATACAGCCACATAGAGGTTAGGGCTCTACCATATGAATTTCAGGAGATGGGGCACAATTTACTATATGTGACATGTTAATAGTCATTGACATGAGTGGTAGGTTGCCCCCTATGCATGCCCCTACCCTGGGTCAGGACAGACTTAGTAGAGACAAGAGCTGTCTGAGATACAAATTGACATAGCAGCAGGAATTGGCCCTGCAGAAAGGGAGGGCAGAAATATCTTAGGCTGTATGTTTGAAGGCCCAAAGGACATGAGACTTCATATCAAGGGTAATTCAGTGTGACTGGCTTTAGAAATACTTCTTGCTCTTTCTTTCAGCCTTCATTCTGAATGCATGTGCACATAAATTCTAGTCTTTAATTGCATCGGCTCTATAAACTCAGTGTTTTTTGTCCTTGGATTTGTGAGTGGTGTTCAGTGTGAAAATGTAGTGAAATGCACTCACCTTTAACCTGTGGAGAGCCAGGGTTATGAAATGGATTGACTATGAGCCGCCTCCCCATACACCTGTGCTACTGTTTGGGTTTCTCGGCTGCTGTCTCCTTTACCACCCACAGGTGCTACCTCTGTGCAGGCAATTGTTTGGCAGGTGTTTATAAGGTGAGATGGATGCCCAAATGAAAAGTCGGAGACTAAGAAAGGGGAAGAAGTCACTCATATACCCAACACCCAGAGGTATCCTGTTAGCTTTTTTTTTTTACAGAGAGAGAGAGTCAGAGAGAGGGATAGATAGGGACAGACAGACAGGAGCGGAGAGAGATGAGAAGCATCAATCATCAATTTTTTGTTGCGACACCTAAGTTGTTCATTGATTACTTTCTCATATGTGCCTTGACCATGGGCCTTCAGCAGACCTGAGTAACCCTTTGCTTAAGCCAGCGACCTTGGGTCCAAGCTTGTAAGCTTTGCTCAAACCAGATGAGCCCGCACTCAAGCTGGCGACCTCGGGGTCTCGAACCTGGGTCCTCCACATCCCAGTCCAACGCTCTATCCACTGTGCCACTGCCTGATCAGGCCCTGTTAGCATTTTGAGTATGACTTTATTTTTATTTTACAAAGAGTAAAATCTTATGTTTTACCTTACTTTCTTATAACATAAGCCTTTCCTGTTAAACATAATTTTAATGCTTCTTTAATGTCCTACTCAGAGGCAGTTTATTTAACAATTCCTTATTTTTAGTTGCTTAGTTTGTTTCTCTTTTTTTTTCACCAGTAAGATAACTGTGACAGCCGTCTTATAACAACCCCTTCCCCTCCAATATTCCATATTATATCCCTAAATTACATTAGGAGCAAAGGTTATTTTTATAATCAAATTGCTACCGAAAAGGGTCGAATCAATTTATCATACACACTCCAACAGCAGCATTTGCTCTTGGGAACATAGAGGATCAAGTACAGGCAAAAAAGGTTATTTTACTGATGTTTGCAATTGCATTGACTTGACTATATGTGAGGATGAACCTTTGTGTCATGTTATCACATCATTTATGTTCCTTCTTTTGTGCATTAGCCTTCACTGTCCTCTGACCCGCCTTTCTAGTGGTACAGTAGTGCTTTGAGGGGTACAGAAAGTTGCAGAGGAGCGTTCTCTCTTCCCTCATTAAACTGGCAGTGATGCATGTTGGAGGACTGTGGGCCCGTTTCTGTTTGACCATGGGAGTAATTGCGTTCGGAGCCTATTTAAAATAACATGAATGAGAAATTATAGCAGTGATGAGAAGTGAATTCATTTCTGTCTAATTTGATATTCAGCTAATATGTACAGTGTGTTTGTCATGTGTCAGCTACTGTGCAGCTGATTTCATACAAACAATAACACTTCTGTTGAGAGCTTTGGGCTCTTTCTACATATAAGAGAACTGAGTTTTAGACAAGTTCAAACTAGAATTTCAACCAGGTCCCCCAACACCTAAGCCAGGGCCCTTCCTTTGAAACCATCAAACTTGACCTTTATAGAAGACTCAGTATCTATATTTTTATACAAGTATGTAATCTAGTTGTTTTGTGTTGGTCCTGTGGATACTGTGTGCAGTGAGTGCTGCGGTGCTCTTGCCAGAGCACATAAAGAGACGAGCACACCTCCTGGCATGAAATGATTCTGGGGATTGCCTTCAGATGGACAGACTAGACAAACTTAAAATCAGAAAGGATAAATGTGGATTTACCCAGTGTTCTCCTAAATGCTTCAATGATAATGTGATTAGAAAATTACAAAGGAGGTGTTTTAGGACAGAGGGTTGCATAGTACAGTTCAAATCTTGTTACTCTGTATATCTTAACAGCTGGAATATAATTGGTTCAGATTTTTTGTGGATGAAGGAATGATCCATAGAGAATGATTCAGAGAATGAATTATTCAGGGAAGCAGCGTGAGTTGGAGAGAGGACTCTCACTTTTTAAGGGTGAAATAATGGATGGAGGACCAGAATGTGCCCCCCAGCAGAACATTGTAGGGGCCCACCCTGAGCTGTCATGGCTGGTGGGGCAGACCAGCTGCGCCCTGGTAGATTACCCTCTGTAGGTAAAGCAGGGAATCAAAACGACAGCTTCTGTCATCTTTTATGTTTGAGACCGCCGCCCTACGGGCCTGCTCAAAACTAGTCTTTTTACTTCCTTTTATCTTTGCCACATAATCAATCTGGTTAAGAGAAGACATTTCATTCTCTCTCTTCAGAGGAATTTTGGAATCTGTGGGATTTTGAAAACAATACTATTACCCCATGACATACAGCATATCCCTGTCAATTCTAATACCAGAATTTCTGTGTTCTGTGTTCATAGGACACCTTCTTTTGTGAAACTTTAGATACATTCGCAAAAAATGTGTGATAGACAGGATTCAGCTGCTGAGGGGCATTTGGAACACAAGACAGTCCTTGATACTGTTGAATATGGACAATGCTATGTGGCATCCAAGAGTATTTTGAGGCTTCTGATGCTTTAAAACAGTGGTCCCCAACCTTTTTTGGGCCATGGACCGGTTTAATGTCAGAAAATACTTTCACGGACCGGCCTTTAGGGTGGGATGGATAAATGTATCACGTGACCGAGACAAGCGTCAAGAGTGAGTCTTAGACGGATGTAACAGAGGGAATCTGGTCATTTTTAAAAAATAAAACATCGTTCAGACTTAAATATAAATAAAACAGAAATAATGTAAGTTATTTATTCTTTCTCTGCGGACCAGTACCAAATGGCCCACGGACCAGTACTGGTCCGTGGCCCCGGGGGTTGGGGACTACTGCTTTAAAAGGAGAACCAGTCTTTACTTTTTGATAATGTAATTGTGATCAAAATAAACTCTGGAACATAATTCCAAATATCTCAGGATTAGCTATTTCTGCCAAATAAAAATTTTAGATTTAAATCCTGTTTGAAGCAAAGTTAAGGACCATTCATATCTATTATATGCATTTACTAAATGTTAATGATGAGATGTACTTCAAAGATAAATTTTAACATTCAGGTAAAAGGTTGATAGAAAACAAAGGGCCTGACCAGGCAGTAGTGCAGCAGATAGAGCACTGACCTGGGATGCTGAAGACCCAGGTTCGAGGTCTTGAGGTCTCTAGCTTCGCAGGCTCATCCAGCTTGAGCACAGGATCATAGACATGACCCCATGGTCACTGACTTGAGCCCAAGGTCACTGAGCTTGAACAAGGGGTCACTGGCCCGGCTGGAGCCCCCACTCCCACCTCTGTCAAGGCACATAAGAGAAAGCAGTCAATGAACAACTAACAACTAAGATGCCGCAACTACGAGTTGATGCTTCTCATCTCTCTCCCTTCCTGTTTCTCTATCCCTGTCTTTCCCTCCCTCTTTTCTCCCTCCCTCCCTCCTCCTTTCTCTCTCTCTCTCTGAAAAAGAAAGAAAACAAGGTTTATTATAGAGCGGTTCTGAAATGAGCACTGCCTCAGAGTCTGGAGTCCTGGACCCTTCCTAGCTGAGTGGTGTGGCTTTAGGCATGTCTTCAGGCTTCTCTTTGTTTTAATTTTCTCATCTGTGAAACAAGTTTAAATTATCTGATGACATTATCTCTAAAGTGTCCTCTCGAGCCAGACATTTATGACTCTTTAAAATCTAAGTCCACGCATTATAGTTATAGATATTTTCATTGTTTGCATGTTCATTTTAATGATCATATTTTGTAATTATTAGCTTTGGGTAGATGAGAAAACACACACGGCATAAAAGGATTTGTCAACAGAAAATCTCTGTGGCTCGAACTGGAGAAATGGGCTTATAAATGTCTGTTGACAGAAAACATGTTGTTACATAAGCAATTTGTGAAGGACCTTTGAGCATTACTGTTTATAGTTTTGGGAATATTCCCCCCAAATATTTTTTTAAAAGATAATTTTCTTCCAGCTGATTTAAAAAAATTTTTTTTAAGATCCTACACTTCAGAAGGAAGCGCTACACACACTCTGTGTACATTTCTGGTCCATTCAATTCTGTCAGCATTTCTTGATTATCGATGCACTAGGTGGTATCCTAGGGCCCAGGGATAGAGGAAATTATGGGAAAAGGCCCCTGCCACCTAGTACCCCAAAGACTAGTAGAGAAGATGATCATGGAAACAAATGATAATAGAATGTGGCGGGGTTATGAGAACAGAAGACCATTAGGCACATGATCAGAGAATCATTAATTGTGGGTCATGGGAGGCTTTACTGAAAGATGAATAGAAGTTTGCAGCTAGTAACAAGAGTTGGCATTCTAATTGTTGAGAACTGCGTGATATAAAGCGCAGTGACACTGGGTGAGAGTTGGAGGAGATGGATGATAAAAAAAAGCAGTTATGAGGCTATTTCAAACAAAGAAAATGGTGAGGCCAAAGGCAGGGAGGGTTGGTAGATGTGAATGGATATGAGAGATGGATATTTATATAGTTGAATAATGTTATAAGGATTTCATAGGGACAGGGAGCCAGAAGAGGAAGCTCTGCATGATTGTGGGGTCTCTAACTTGAAGGTGTTGGTTGGATCACCCTTGTAACCTTCAACTGTGACATTCTTTGCTAATGTAGGAACCTGCTGCTCTTTTGGTGAAAACTTTTGGAAGCAATGACTAGAATTGAGATGGGATAGCCAGTGATGTACTAGTAAAAATATTTTAAACCACACACGTGTACATACATATACACATATATATGTTGATTAAGATATTTTCTAATACAAACTGTATTGCACACAGTTTACAAATGCTAATGAAACATAATGCCTTTCATTGTAAATTCCCTATAGTCAATTGATTCTCATGGAGTAGTTTCACTGTTTTTTGTTTTGTTTTGTTTTGTTTTTGTGAACTCTTGTGTTTATAGTCTAATTACAGTTGACCAGAGACTATGATTACCATACACCCCTCCCCAGCCTTTTCATATAGGTCTGGGAATGCGGGCCCTATTGCCTCACCTCCCCAACTCTACCAAAGGGCTGCTGGACACAGGCCCACACTTTACCAACACTCCTGGGCCACACACCATTCAGCAACTGCTTTTGGATTTTGTTTCTTTTCATTCCCCCACATCCTAGGTCAGTATCCAGAGTGCTGGCATATGAGACTGCTTGAGTCATGTAAATCCCAAAGGGACCCATGGTCCTTGGAACCCCTCTTGCGACCTCTTGTCATACAACAAGATTCATCCTAAATCAAACTGATGGGTAGGGTAGGCGGCACGGAAAACCACAACTACTTTGGCATGTATTATTACAGCATTTAAGAGATGTGGTTTAATGTGTCCTATCACATAGTTTCCTAGTTCTCCTCTTACATGACCTTACTCCAGCAGTTTAAATGGTTGACTTTCTTAGCGTGCTCTCTCTGTCTGTCTGTCTCTCTCTCTTTTTGCTTTTATCTATCTTTGCTTTCCATGTTATTACTGGACTAAGTGCATCTCTTTTTTCTATTTCTCAACCTCCTCTGTTCAGCCCTTTCCCCCAGCTCTCTTTTCCTTTTATGCTTTGCCTTGGGTATGATTCATTGCTCTCAGGGTTCAGTTACCAGCAGTAAGCTCCTGACTGCTAGACTTGTGTTTCTTGCTCTGCCCGAACCTTTTAATCTCCAACCCTGCTCACCCAGCTGCTTGCTGGGTGGCTCCATGTGGACATCTTTTGTGCTGTCAAATTTACCCAAAATGAAACTTATTGCCTCCCTTGTTCCAGTGTCCTGATTTTCCTGGATTCCTTTGTTTCTAAGATGTGTCTCCCATCTTGGAGCTAAGACTATAAGCTGCCATTGGAATTCTTCCTTCCCACCCTCACCAGGTATGTCAAGAAGATGTGGCACTTCTACCTTTTTGATTCAGTCCACTCTCTTGTTTTCTTCATGTTTACTTCCAAATTCATCTCTCAACCGAACTGTTCTTTTGTTCTTGTCTGTCTCTGTGCCTCCAATTTGTCCCCTTAGTCCATCCAGTCTTTACTCCATAGACTTATCCTTCCAAAGCCCAGGCGGGATGTTTCAGCATTCTCTTTCTTGAGCAAATTCAGTGTCACTTTCCATTGTCTGAAGGATGCAACCGGAATAAACTCTTGGAATGGTTGTCTCACGATAGCCAACTTAGCTCATCTTCTGCTATTCCTCCAGTTCGGTGATGTTCAACCTTTTTCATCTCATGACACACATAACCTCATTATTAAAGTTCTGTGGCACACCAAGAAATATATATTTTTTGCCAATCTGACAAAAAAGTATAATTTTATGTCATTCACACTAGACGGCTATTGTTGTGTTGCCTGTTTTCATTTTTTTAATTTGACAATCAAAGGGAAAAGAGGTCAGTGCCCTGACCAAAGAGTTAGGTATTGCATGTTTTAAAAATTCTTGCAGGACACCAGTTGAAACTCACTGTTCTAGCTACTTACTTCATAAACCATGCTAAACAAATATTCCTGGTTGCTCACTCACACTGAAAGGATTGTAATGAAATTTTAGGAGAGGGTCAATCAAAATTCATTGATGATGGGAATGGTTGTTTCAGAGTAGCAGTCTTTGTCTCACAACTTTTACTTATTTTTATCTTCATGACATAAATGATTATCTGTTGGCGCCCTGGTGCCTAGGTCTAGGATTCAAGTGTGTGTCGTTGCGACGCTCTTCTGCATGTTCGTCATGTGGTTGGGGAGTACTGTGTATGCTAGGAGGTGTATCCAGCTGTCTCCTCAAGGACAGAGGGGCCGTATTTGCATTAGAAACCTCATTTTTCTCTGAGGCAGAAAAATGAGATATAGACTGCACATTAAGGGAGTTTATATGTACATGATGGCTCCTTATATGTGCCCTCATAAGTGGAATGAAATGAGATATGCAATGGCTTTCAGAGTTCTGATAGATATTTGATTGCTCCCCCAGGAAACTAACTTTATGGCTTTTACAGAGAGAGAGTTGTACTAGAAATTTACCCTCCCTGTCCTTCAGCTGGTTTGTCCCTGAGCCAGATCTATCTGAAAATAAAAATGGAATCTATTTTTCTTCTCAAGTTATCAGGTGTAGCTGTCAGGAATTTGTAACTGTCTGCTAAAGCCTTTAGCATGAAAACATGCTGAAGACAGTGCATGTGTGAGAGTGTCGTGTGCGAAGTGATATTTTTATGTGGATGGAGAGGAGGAGTAAAAACATGTGAAAGGGGGAAAAAAGGAGGAGAATTTAAAAAGGAAAATCCTTAAAAATGTATAACTCTTTTGGACCTTTTTTCCCCCACCTGCTTCTCCTATACACCATAAGGTAGATAGATTGTTACTTCTGGAGGCACAAATGCTGCCTTTTGTTTTTCTTCAGTGTGTACCCCAAGCCACACTTATCATAATGGATGCTAAGTGGCCACTGGCTGTAGAGAGTGTTTCTTCCCTCTTAGTGCCACTCTTGAGATGGTGGAGATAGATGCTGATTGGGAAGTATATTCCTACCCTAGCACACAGATGATTTCTCAGTCATCTTTCCCCAAGTGAAACTCTGTGGTGTCTGTTGGGTTTGTGCTGTTCTTGGAGGGATTGGCCATTCTTGTAGCTACTTGCATTTGCTGGGAAGTATGCCATCCTCCTTTGGTTTGGACCTTGGAGACAGCACTTTCAGTGTTCAGAGGGAAATAGAAGGTAGAGGATCAAAGGAATCAGTGCCTTCTGGTGTCTTCTGTGTTCGGAAGGAATAGAAAAGTAGATAGATCTCATCACAGTATCATAGCATTATAAGGTAAGGTAGTCATCCTTTGGAAAAACTGAGGCACAGGGAAAATTATTTTCCCTGAAGTGAGTGACTTGTTGAGAGCAGAATTCTAGAGTCTGTATTTTGCTACACTTCCCTGTTCGTATGGACAAGTGTGGAAAGGTCTCTTCTGAAAATGTATCATGACCTCATGAAGTATAAACCTCAAGGTTACATATGTTAAAGAAATGTAGTCAGTGTTCCACAGAATTCTGGTGAGCAGGCTGATCCCAACCTCTCAAATCATTTCTGCAGAGCAAAGAAAAAGCAGTTAGACTAATGTTAATCATGGGAGCCTATTACAATGATATATAACTTGTCGTAACACATTATAATGTTACAGGAATATATTTAACTCATGGAACAGTCTCAGGGGGCTCTTTAACTCCCTTTAAAATTATGTTCCAAGCCTCGGTTATAGCAAGATTGAGGTTGTGGAGTTCTGTGACATTGCCATGCCACTTTTGCTCAAACCAGCATAAGAAAATCCCTTTTGAAAACGTTTCATTTTGTCAGCACCTGGAAATGGGAAGTTGAGATTTGAGGAGAAACCTTTGGCGTTTATGCACTAAGCTTGCTGGAGAGTTGGAGTCTCTGTTGCCATGGAAACCACACTGCTGCCTCATTTATTAATGGCGGCTGGGTGAACTTCTGGAGGTACTCCTGCCCTGTCCTGTACACTCATTCTAGAGAAATGCAGGTTGACTTTTAAGATATTTCTCTATTATTTCTCAAGCATTCCCTCCTGAGTCCTCGTGGGCTCCAGAAAATTGCCCATGCGCAGTTTTAGAACCACCATTTTTATCTGGTGAGCTTGTATGAAGGCCATTTCCTTTCTTTCATGCTGAAAACGTGTGTATGCTTGCCTGCCTTGTTTAATAAGTTAATTTTTATTATGCTTAATAACTTTAAGGGTTGTATGGGCTTAAACTAAGGGAAGAGGGGATATAAAAAATTAACTACTCAAATACATTGAAAACCTTGATCCTGGCCTGAAGGGAGTTATGTTTCTAAGCCTTTCCTAACTTTTAATATTCCAAACTTTGGTCTTCTTGTCCAAAATGAAAGGTTTGTTTCTTCCCACTCTAGTAAGATGCTTTCAGAAAATGTCTTAGACAAATGTTCTTAAAGTATAATTACTCTAAACTAACTCTGCTCTGCTGGGCATATTAACAGTATTGGAAATTGCTTCCAGAAAAAAAAAAATTTTTTTTTTCCTGCTAATTATTTATCTGGGAGGATGCAAATGGTGGTTTTAAGCCTTTAAGTCATCCGTCATGCCTGGCAGCCTCTTTTGTCTCATTGTTGAGTTTGAGCCAAGTGAGACTCTTTCTTAGTCTAGGGAGGGTGGTACATAGATCTGGTTCAGCCAAGTCTGTGTTCGCTGGCAGTTTGAGCCCTGCTCTAAGGGAAGGTAATTCAAGGCAGACCCATAGGTCCCCTCAGATTAGGAAAGATCACAGGTCCTTATTTTCTGATGTTACATTAAAGTAGAAAGTAACTCTGATTTTAAAGTAGAGGTTCGGACTCGTTCCCTTAGTTCTTCCAGTGTCTGTAAATTGCTGTTAGTTTTTAAATGCATTTTTGTGGATGTAATAAAATACTGTTTATAGTCAGCTACAAAGTAAGTAATTACAATGCGGCAAATGAAATTCAATATAACTTTGTCGTGGTTTTTTGAATTTTAATTAAACCAGTCTCAGAGTAAATTATAAATGCTGCTGCTTTTGTTGTGACAAGTGACACTGACAAAATATTAATCAAATGGATTGTTATTCACAGAAGCTAAATGTGTTTTCTAGTCTGCAGGCTTTGGGTGTTTATTTTAATTTTGGTGTATATTTTCAAAAATTGAGAGAGAAGAGTAAAATTTTAAAGCCACATGAAATAAGAACTCCATGTATGGAATATTCCATTGTTGATATCTTGCCAACCACAACTGCATGTCTTATTTATGGCACTAGAACCTATTTTTTTTAAACCAGATGTCTCTGTGGTCACTTTTTTGGTATCATTAAAACTGAAGCTGGGATAAATAACCAACTCTTGACTCCAAAGTCTAATATTAAAGGAATAATCAGCCCACGCTCCCATTAGATCATTTCTCTTTTCTTTTACTTTGTACATTACCTTGTGGTATTGCTTAAAAATGTATTTTGTTGGTGGGGTATCTCTTGTATAGCTAAATTATCTAAGTTGTTCTCTTTGGAGATTCTTTTAACTTGAATTTATGTAATTATCTATATAGACTGTATAACTTTTGAGTATATTAACTAGTAAAAAATTGGGAGGGGGGTGTTTGCTAATGTATTTGCCTCCCCCTATCATGGCTTAAAACTTTTCTTTGTTTTAACATGTTGATGTTTAAAATGGATGTAAAGAATTTAATTACAGTCTTCATGTTACTCCTGCACTTTTGTGTGTGTGTGTGTGTGTGTGTGTGTGTGTGTGTGACAGAGACAGAGAGAAACAGATAGGGACAGACAGACAGGAAGGGAGAGAGAAGAGAAGCATCAAATTTTTGTTGCAGCTCCTTAGTTGTTCATTGATTGCTTTCTCATATGTGCCTTGACGCAGGGCTACAGCAGACCCGAGTGACCCCTTGCTCAAGCCAGCGACCTTGGGCTCAAGCTGGCGAACCTTGCTTAAACCAGATGAGCCTGCGCTCAAGGTGGTGACCTTGGGGTGTCAAACCTGGGTCCTCCGTGTTCCAGTCTGATCCTCTATCCACTGCGCCACCGCCTGGTCAGGCACTCCTGCAGTTTTTAACAAGACAAATTAGGGGTTAAATTTTTACATTCTATTTCTTTCCTTTTATTCTTCAAAGCTGACCCAGAATGCAAAGGTTAAAGTAAAATCATTTTCACACCACAGCTTTTTTATTCAATGTATTAGGAATCCCCATTTGAAAAATTACTACTCCATGTGTGAGCACGTGTGTGCACACGCGCGTGTGTGCGCTTGCATGTGTGTGTGTGTGTGTGTACTTGAGGGTAATGGTAAAATCACATTATTTAGTCAGTTTCCAAGTATGATTGTTGCCTGTATTTTTTACTTGAGGATTAAATTGTTGCCACCACCACCAACACTGCCACCACCATCAGATTGTGGGAGGCAATAGTAGAGAAAGTGTGAGACGGTTGTAGACATCCAAATATGACAGCAGAATAATCTCTGCAACAATATGGCAGTGGAGCATTTGCTGACTTCAGAATGCCAGATCAACTCCAATATTTTTTTCAGGGATGCTAAACCTCTTGTAACTGCTAAATTGGATTTGTCACTGAATGATCAGCTGCTGTTGGACAAGGCCATAAAAGCCAGCCGGCTGGCCCTTTGTAGGCAGGGCTTACCCAACGATTGATATGTTTTAGCACTTTGGGGATTATTGTGATTAAGAGGAAACCATTCTGAATAAGAGAAAAAGGGGTAAGGACACACAGCCTACAGCTGGTGAACAGCATGTGTTTGCTGCTGAGGAAGTCACTATTATGGCTTTCTCTGGGTTCCTGCCCTGATTGACGGGTATGAAATCTTTATATGAGGAAGCAGTGTCCGTATTTCCTCCAGTTGCAACTCTCCCTGCAGGGTAATAGACATTTGGAATGTGTGGGCTTGAGAATTCTGAATGCTTGTAAGGCACGTGTGTGTGTGTGTGTGTGTGTGTGTGTGTGTGTGTACACACACAGGCTAAATGCGTTAGTCTACGCACACGAGTTAATTGAGTTAATGTGTAGGGATTTCAGTAATACCAAGTGTCCTATTTCATTTCCCAGACCCAAAGCTCTATGTCATGTGTTAAAAATATACCTACATGTAGTTTGTGTCTGAGTTGCTTGTATGTGTGGGACAGCTAAGTAGAATTTCTACAGCCAGTGGACTTGTAAACTCAAGCATGTAGCTGAGGGTTTAAATACAGGGACCTCACTGACTTTTTAGAACATATTTGTTTTCAAGAACCACCTGCTCCCAAGAGTAATAGAGTTTTTGCACAGGTCTTGCACTAGCCAAGGCAAGCCCCTCTCTGAGAGGCAGCTTGTTGAGTAGATCAGGGTTTGAAATTGCCCAGTATTTGCAAATGCACATGGAATTAGTTATCTCTCTGGCCATCCCAGGAGGCTGTGCCCAGTTCATGCTCAGAGTTTTCTCAGCGTCCCGCACAGGAAAGGGGCGGGTTTGCCAGGTCCTGTGGAGCGTCTTTCCAAGCCTGTGAAAAGCTTGAATCATCCAGCAGCAGAACATGCTTACAGCTGGCCCTTTGCTAGCTTTGATCTGCGAATCAGGCCACACCATGAATGCCCTTATTGTCGTGTTATGTGTACACAGTGTGTGAATTATTGAAAATAGGGAGGCCTTAGCCTCATCTGGTGGAGATTACAGTGCAGGCATGCTGGGCGAAGGTCTGTAATTGAAAATCCCCAGATGCTGTTTATTTGGCCTTTGTCACATGACCTGCTGCAGGAAGACTGCCTGAACAAAATGTTGCCTGCACGGAGAGTGGAGCCCACCCTCCCCCACCCCCGGAGCCTACACAGGCTCATTCTGTACACAGCTTAAACACCTGCCCAAAGGATTTTTAATGGCTTAAAATAGATTCTCTCATACCATTTAAATCGAGGGCATCTTGCTTGTTGGGTTAAACTGCTTAAGCAGTGGTTGTTGTTGACTTGTGAAACCTTCTCTCCACACAGGGTGTGCTGGATAATTTCACTCTGACATATCTTTGCAAAGCAACCTTCAGGGCTGGAGCCATGTAAGGATAAGTAGTTTGTGCCCTGCCTTTAAATTTACATATGATGCCTGGCCTGTAGTGGCACAGTGGATAGCGTGTCAGCCTGGAACGCTGAGGTGCTGGTTCGATCCCTGGGCTTGCCCGGTCAAGGCACAATGACAAGCAACAACCAAGCAATGAACAACTAAGTGAAGCAACAATGAGTTGATATTTCTCGTTTTCGCACCTTCTGTCTCTGTAAAATCAATAAATAAATTTAAAAAGTCAAATGAATAGGCAATGAATGAGCTTGCAGATGAAGCCACAGCAACTCATCTGCATTTTACCCAGTTCATTCTTACTTATTCTGCCTATGAAAAAGTTGAGATATTTCTGAGAATATTTGTTTTTCTCTGTTATTATCCTCTGAGTGGGCGGTGGATTAGGCAGGATGCTAAATACAGAATTGATGAAGATCGCTAGAATTAAAAACAGAGTAAACTGAGATAATAACTTTGAAGAAGGAAAGGCATTAAGGTTTCTAGATTCTGTCCACTAGACATAAAATAGCCACTCACAATCCTTTATTCCCTACCACCCTCCACCTCAGTTATGGTTATGGGTGCCTTTTTCTTTTCTAGGAGCTTAGGAAGAGGACAGGTTCCATGGGTATTTCATCACTTCATGAGCATTCAACTAGGCCAGCAATTTTCCACTGGTGTGCCCTGAGAATTTTTTAAATATTCAACTGACTATTTAGTCAGGAGCACTGACCTCTTTTCCCTTAGATTGTCAAAAAAAAAAAAAAAATGACAACAGCCAACATAACAATAGCTGTCCAGTGTGAATGAATCAAAATTTTATCTATTATTTTTGTCAGATTGGCAAAAAATGTAATATATATTTTTGGTGTATCACAGAATTTTAGTAATTAGTTTATGTGTGCCACGAGATGAAAAAGGCTGGAAATCACTGAATTAGGCAGTGAGTTCCTCAAAGACAGGAGCCCTGATGTATTTTTCTTTGTATCCCCATGTCTGCTTGTTCTGCTCTTCCTGCTCCGTCTCCCTCCCTCTGTTCCAGCCTCTTCAAAGAAAACACTCAGTCACCACCTCCTGTGTGCCATGATGTCACTTCTTCAAATAGTTTTTCTTTCAAGAAGGGGCTAAAATCCACAGTAGCACTATATGTAAGTAGCATGCTTTCAGTACAATGTCAGGATTTGGAGGTTGGGGGACTGTGGGAGCATGACATGGACCCTGCCTTCAAGAGCTTCATAATTTGTCAAAGATGAGTGAAAACACTCCTAGCAAGAGTATAGTATGACAGTCACAGTGCTCAGATGTGTGCGTGAAGTGTGGTGAGCCGAGAGGGCGGAGCAACCCAACTGCCAGGGATTTGGGAAGTGATATTTGAACTGGGTCTTAGCAGCTCAGAAATGAGTGATAAGCAAATTGGCTGGAACCCTGAGGATTGAGAGGAGTGAGTGGCCAGTCACTCACACGAAGGAAATAGTCCCCAACATGACAGGGCAGTATGTGTAAAGAGTAGCAGGAGAGAAGACAAAAATAAGTGAGTTTATACATGTCACATTTTTATTTTTTACAGGGAAGTTATATTGTATATTAGCTGGGTAATTAGAAATTTTAAAAGGAAAATAAAGATGAGAGCCAACTCTCCTGAATCTAAAACTCAACCCAGAGAGGTGATCTGTTTGGTTTGTCTGATCACTGTCTAAAGTAGAAAGCCCTTTCACAGGCTGTTGCGTTCCCTTTCATGATTGGCCTGTACGTTATTGCCTTTGGCTCCTCCTGGTTTTGAGATCCGTCGACTGTTGTCTGAGCATGGCAATCACAGGAGGAAAACCACTGGACTTTTATCTGACTGTTCTTCAGTATGTTGCCTCTCATCTTCCTAATGCTCTGCCCTTTATCATTTGTACAAAACTTCTGGCCTCATTTCTTCTCCTAAACTTGAAGCTCCTCAAGGGCAGAGGATATGTAGTTATTCCAGCATGTATCACCTGCGGTACCTAGCACAACACCTTTCAGATAGAATATTCAGTAGATGTTATTGAGCATGGGAGGGGGAAGTGCATTGGGGCTGGATCATGTAGGCCTTTAGTGCATAAAGAGTAGTTGAAGTTTTATCCTATTTTGTAGGTACAGAATGCAAAACTTGAAAAATGGTGCATATGCAATTCAGTGCACTTACTTCATGATTGGATTGTGACCCCTTCTAAGCTTTTGTTCTCATTAAACACTTAGTCTTGATCTTGTGTTAACTTACTATAGAGGCTATTTTCAGAGTAATTGGTCTCAAGTTAAGAAATAATAAGCTTGGAAAATAAAGTTGCACTCAAATCCGAACCCTACCACTTACTTAGTGTAGGAACTTTGGCAAGGTTCTTAACTTCTTTGCACTTCAAGGTCAGCATTTATAAAATGGGAATAAGGTGGGTGCTAAGGTTAAATATGAGTCCCTAAGCACAGAGCACGGCCTAGTGCTGACACACACCAGGTACTGAGCACATGTATTGTCCAGCTCTCCACTATCTCACTTAGTCTCTACCTGCCACACAATATTATTTTATTTAGCTGAACCCCCAGATTTTATTTTGTCTAGGTTGTGTGCATTTTTTTTTAAAAAAGCCCCTTATGAACATGGGTACCATATTATTTTTAAAAGAATTACTAAGTGCCTAGACATTTGAATTTTTCTCTTTAGCATGTTTTCTAAGCAGCGGGTAATCCCACATGGTGTCATTTTTATTTAGTTCTTGAATAATTGACCTTGTGTAGCGACTATGCCAGTAGTTACAGAAGTTGATGCTTAGTTCTTCTAGTGATAGTTGGGTTTTTACACTAAGAACTAAATTCTGGAAACCCACTAGGGGCTATGCTATTTAATACAATGCCTCCAGCCAATTCATAGAGATAATTTTATGATCTGCCACAAATTATAAGAATTTTGGCCATACTTAGCCCTTGGCAAAAACCTAATTTCTGCTATTTTATTCAATGAAGAATCTATTCTAAATTAAAAGATTATTGTAGCACATAAGTAGTTTGCATGATGTCCTCTTAATGGTATCACAATAAAGAGCTTCTTTTACTGGGAAATAGTGTTTATGGCCATATCATCTTGAAAATTTAGGGTGATGCACAGATTTTGAGAACATTTTCAGTATAGCATGAAAAAGATGTTTAATTTCAATAGCATTGAAAGCAGCATTGGAGATTTACACTAAATATCATGTGCTATGTGTGGTACAGTGTCCTTACATATCAGTTCAAGCAATGAAAGCATATGAACCAAGTGCAGTGACATTACATAATAGTTGTAGGGCCGCTTTAAATCATCTCTGGGTGCTACAACCTCCATTTTTTGTGGCTAATGTGCGCAACAGCTCTGCAGGGTAAGTGCTTTATTCCCATTTTACAGGTAGGGAAATAAAGGTGCAGAGAAGTTAAGCAAGTTGTCTGTGTTCACATAGCTAACAAGTACCTAGAAAGATGTAGGCATTCATACATCTGAGTAAAAAAGCAAAAAAGAAACTAAAAACCAACTCTGCATCATTGCCACCATTAAAGGTTCTCCATTAAATACCAGCAGTTTTTTAGTCCTTGGAATGTGTGGATTTCACACTTCTCCAACGTCAGATAATTAATAAATAAACAGAGTGTTTGTTTAAGCAAAGTTTTTCATTAACAAGCCTCTCCTGGGTTAATGTTGAGATTAGCATTTTTTGGACCAGCTCCATATTGCCATGGCATGTGGAGGTTGGTAAGGGGAGGGGAGCGAGAAGGAAGAGAGCGCATGCTGGTGTCACTTGTGCCAACTTAAGAGAGCAGGCCGAAGGTTTGGAAAATTGTGCTGCTGTCTCTGAAATAGTCATAACTGTGAAAGGGCTTACACATTTCAGGTGTTATCGTCAGTGCTGTACAGTTTATATCATATCTCTCTAGATCGTTTGTTCTCATTTTTTTATATATAAAAAGGGTTTGCAAAGAACTAGATAAATTCTTTCCACGGAGCTGTCACTGTTCCGAGCAGGGAATGGACAGTTCCCTAGATAAGTAGTGGCGGTGCAGCAGCAGCAGGTGGACCTGCTTGGCACATCTGGGTACAAAAGAAGAAATGAGTTTGGAACAGCTCCCAGAAGACTTCATTTGGGGCTTACATGGATGAATAGGAGTTTGCAGGCAAGCCAGTTGAGGACCGATGGTTTTACAAAGGCATAGAGGTATAGAAAAGCATGACAAAGTCTAGGGGAACTCGTGAAGCTCCTTGTGCTAGAATGGAGGAGCCTTTGACAGGAAAGGGCTGTTGGGCCTAGTCAGCAGGTTAAGGGATTTGTTTTTCTAATAGTGGGCAAGGAACTATTAATGTAGGAAAGCACCATCTCAGGTGTGGGCATGAAAGAAAAGTGAATGCTCACGAGATGAGTGAAAACGCCCCTGAGAGCCTGTGGGTAAGGGTCTATTTAGGTTGCCATTGGGGACAACAGACTTTGATTCCATTCAATCCCAAGCACACCTGGAATGAGTGGAATACAAAGATGCTGAAGACAAGCAATCCTGTTTCAGAGTTCCCCGTTATACAAGGAACTCTTGCTAGAGCCAGAATGTGGGCAGTGCCCTGCACAGGCGGAAGTAATGCACTGTGGGTCCAGAACAGAATAGTGAAACTGTGCTGTTTTTCCAGCCAGTAAAGCCATCGCTGCCCATCTATACTAAGTAATTTGTTTTTAACTCACAGTATCTTTTCTTTCAGTTTGCTTTGTAGAATTGTGTTTTTTGTTTTTGTTTTTCCCCCAACCACTGGTCTGTGAGGTGAGCTCCAGGCTCCTGGCTCTATGGCTCACTCTTCTCCACAGGTCCCATGGCTCCTGCATATTTCAGGTGTGCTCTGAGTGAGCTTTCATTGAGGAGACAACATCTGAGCTGAGCCTGGAAAGATTTCGGTTGCTAGTCTTAAGGGATATTGCAAGTGTAGGCAAAACCTTAGAAAGGCAGGGTGGTTCAGGAAACTGAACATTTAGATGCTGATTAAGTGGATTAAGGTGATGGTAGTGGTGGTGGTGGTAACTGGTGAAAAAGTAAAAAGTTAGGGCCAGATGGTGGGATAACATTAAATACTACACCAAAGCAGTTTGGCCCTTAGACTGGAGACAGTAGAGAGCCATTGAATGTCTTTAAGCAGTAACCTGGATAAATGAGAGCTTTGTTTTAGGTAGCTGTGTAGAAAGGATTAGAAAGAAGAATATGGTTCTGGCCAGTTGGCTCAGCAGTAGAGCATCAGCCTGGCATGTGGAAGTCCTGGCTTCATTTCCTGGTCGGGGCACACAGGAGAAGTGACCATCTGCTTCTCCACCTCCCTCTCCTTTCCCTGCAGCCATGGCTCGAATGGCTCGAGCAAGTTGGCCTGGGCGCTGAGGATGGCTCCATGGCCTTGCCTCAGGCACTAAAATAGCTCGGTTGCAGTGGAACAGTGGCCCCAGATGGGCAGAGCATCACCTGGTACAGGGTTTGCCTGGTGGATCCCAGTCAGGGCCCATGCAGGAGTCTGTGTCTCCTTGCTTCTCAGTTAATAGTAATAAAAAAAAGAGTAACAGGAAGAATAAAGTGTTAAACTAATAAAATTATTTATTAGAGGATTAAAAGATGATTGTGTAGCATTCCTGTATTGCTTCATAGAGAATGAGCGATTAAACACTAACTTTATTTCTATTTATTTAGCTTCTAGAAATAATTACAATAAAAAGAACTCCTACGCAACATAGAAGGATTGTATCTAATATATAGCATTAGATATTGTTACTTGACTCATAGTCTAATGCAAATGTGTGGTTTGTAAGCTGTCCCACTAAGATGCATGGAATGGTCTTTTATGGGGCCATCCCTTGATAATGTTATCAGCTACCATCGAGTGATAGAAACTTCCAGAAGGTGGGACTTAGATTATTGCCAGGTATTTTGAAGGGGTGAGAGGAGTAAGTTCTGACTAACTAGGGGTTGACACAGCCCTCCTCTGCGTATTCTTTCTTCTAAAGCTGTTCACTTTAAGTCCCTGGGTGAATGCAGACACGGTATTTCCGGGACTTGCCATTATTGAGCTCCTGAAGGCCATCAGTCCCTTTTGTAAACCTTTAGGTCAGGAACACAAAGTACCAACACTGACAACCCAGAGCAGGCTGCCTGGCCCTTTCTGGTGATTTTCCACATTTGTGCTGACTTTTTGGTCAATGATTTATATTGAGGATTAACTGAAACACTGATGTCTAAACTTCCTCATTGGCAACACTCTAGGACTGGTTCAAATGTTCTTTTTCATGAACCTCCCTTTACTCTCAGTCTTATACCTCTCTCCCGCTCTGCTTCACGATCCCTCTCATTCAATCATTCCATCAGGGTTTACTTTCTGAGGACCTGCTGTATTCTTGACACCAGGAGGGTACCGTGATGAGCAAAACCCAGTTGATGGTCTGTGTTCCTGTGGAACATCCTATCTGTAGTGACGGAGGCAGGTGTTCATCATGCAGTTGTTCAAATAAATGGAACATGGCGGCTGGGATGCATACCGTGAAAGAGAGGCTTGGGGATGGATGGGGTGACTTGATACTGTTTTCATGGGTGAAATTCCCTCACAAGTGTAAGCTCCTTAAAGGCAGAGGGAGCATCTTTTTACCCCTTAATTCTAGCATGTTATTTATACGTTTGTAGATGCAGTTGGTGTCTGACTAGTGGGCCAGTTGCCACTAGTAGACCAGCTTTGGTAGACCTTTTTTCTTTCTCAGCGTCACTGGGACAATGGCAGCAGTGTGGAAGAAAAGATTAATTATTGACTCCTCATTGGTTAATTAATAACGACTCTTTACTGCCTCCTGTGGCCTCTCCATAGATAGAAAGTCCACAGATCTTCAGGACAGGATCATTAAACATTCTTCGGTAGACCTCTCCCTAGCTGGTGACACTTGGCTTCCACTGTATCCCCTACATCTGTGCTTTTTGGTTGTTGACTTTGATATCTGAAGATATTTTTTCAAGAACACTATCTTGTAGAAATGGGAAGTCTATTATACAGCACTTTCTCTGTGTTGGGTGCTGCTACTACTCTGTCCTTTGGAGGACTGAGCCGTGCTCCATGGTGTTGTCACGTGTGGAAGGCATCTTTCTTTGCTTCTTCCCACTGGGTCACCTTTTCTTTTCCCTTTCAGTTTTTCACTTTTGGTTGATGATTCAAAGGTCAAGCAGGATTGCAGGGATGTAGAAACCCTTTTCTGCCTCTAACAGTGTCTTACTCAGGCGTGGCCAACAGTTTTTGCTCCCGGGCCAGATTAGAAAGAAAACTTTTTTCATGGGCCGGACAAAATATTAAAATTAAAAAATTTTAAATACAAAAATGATTCGTTTAAGTAAACAAAATTTTATTATGTAATTTGTTTATGGATAAATGTAAGTAATTTAGTACAACAAATTAACAAAAATACTAATGTGATGTGTTGAGGCGCTTTTCATCGCCTATTTATTTTTTTAATATCTGGCTCTATACTTCTAATAGCTATTCTTAACACAGCCTCCAAATGCAGATCATTCAGTCTTGATCTTGTTGTACTTTTATTTAGATTCATTAAAGAAAAAGTTTGTTCACAAATATAAGTTGAGCTGAAGATTACTGAAGCTATCGTAGTTTGTGTATTACGATTTAAAAGTACCACTTATTTCATTTTCACAGTGCGTCGTGCAGAAAATATTAAAAATTTAATCGCGGGCCACATAAACTCATTACGCGGGCCAGATTCAGCACGCAGCCGTATGTTGGCCATGTCTGGTCTCACTTCACAAACATGGAGGGAAGCAAGGAAAAGATGGATGCCATTAGTTCCTGTTCTCAGTGACTTTATGATCTGGTTGGAGCCATGACATATACTGAAATGATAGACTACAAGGCAGAAAGGATACAAACCCAGCCATCAGCGATGAGGCCAAGGTCAAGGACTGTGGATGTTTAGGGAGAGGCAGAGTATCTTCATCTGGAAGGAAAGCTCATGAAAGATCAGACTTTCGAAAGGTGGGTGGAATCCAGACATGCAGAAATGGGCAAGGACAATACAGGCTATAAAAGCAATTTTGCGCTTGGGGGCAGAGCTCAGAAAGCTCAAGGTGTTAACAAGGAATATTCTCATAGTCTACTAATGCTATTAGCTAGTAAGTAAGGGCTTGGGAAGGGGTAGGGAAGACCCCACGGCTGCACCACAGCATTGGTGCCCCTTTGGTTCAGCTTTGGTCTAACAACTGAGAGAAACTTGAGTTTTCTTTCTGATTCTTATCTTTTAATACAGGAATCCTCACATGTCCCTCCCAGTGAAGGAAGGCTGGCAGAGAGTTCCTTAGAATATATAGCTGGAGCCACTTCCCCAGGTGCAGACCAGTTCTGCCCTCTCTGGGTGTGAGTTTGCCTAAGAAATGACTACAGCCAAGGAAGAGGACAATTCCTTTGTTATTTCTTTCTTTGTGGCTCCCTGACTCCATTCAATTACAAAGTGGCTCTTAGGCTGTTAAAGCCCAGTGTCTCTGGGCTACAATTTCTAGCCACAGACCTTGCATTTGCTGTGCCTCAAACATGACCTTGAGGCCACATCCCATTACACACACAGCCCACAACAACGTTAACCAGTCTTCTGTCTGGGTAAGGCAGGCACTGTGCAAACTGTCCCTTTCTGCAGAAATCTTTCTCTGTTGCCCCTTTAGCAGAAGATTTCACGGCAGTCGGTGCAGGAGAAGCTGATGATGGGCTCACCTTCAACTGTCCTGTTATTTAGGAAAAAGGAAAAATAAAATAAAAATGAGATTGCGCTGCCTGGTGAAGATCGTAGTATGTAAGTGGCAGGTCAGGCCATGTTTATCTTTGCTGCTGCCTCTTGCCTGTGGGAAAAGCAAGGGTAGATGCAGCTGTAGCATCTCAGAATGAAAGAAGTGATGGGATGTGCATTTCCAAAGGAACTTTTATGCAACAGAGAACCAGTCGTGTGATGCTGAATGGTGAAGTGTGACGTTGCTGCTTGGCTCTATAAGCCACCAGGAGGATTTCTAGAAGCGTGAAGGAGATGAGCCATGAATGCTGTGGTTGCTGTGAGTGCAGAGCCTGGAGACGCCTGTGCTCGGAAGGAAGGATGTGCAGTGGTCTGGGGAATTTGCATGTGTGTGTGTTATAAGAGTCCCAGTTTTCTGCTTATGTATTTAAGGAGATGCTGCTTCCTCTGTCTAAAATGGTCTTCACCCGCGCCCCACCTCCATTCTGCCTGTCAGAATCAGAGTTGTCACTTCAGTGGGTGAAATGTACACTGAAGTATTGAGGGGGAAGTGTTATTATACCTGCCACGTATTTTGAATCACACTTGGTAAAGTGGATAGTGGAAGGGAGTGATAGGAAAGACGTGATATAGCGGGTATAGAAAAAGTGAATGGTAGAATCTAGGTGGTGGGTCTGTAGTAATCACTGTAAAATCATCCTGCCATAGACTTTTCTGTATGTCTGAAATTTTTCATAATAAAATGTTGGCTATGTAATAAAATAAATTTATCCTTAAAGGCCTAGCTTATGGTCCAGTACTTTTACTGGACCATAAATTATTTGTGGCCAAATACCCATGGATGTTACTAGAACCTCTTTCATAGCAGTAGTCATCATATGATGTGTAGAGCCGATTTGCTCATGTCTTAGCCCTTGTGTTGGACAGTGAACTTATTGTTGGCGGGCAGGCTACCCTGTCTTTATATCCCTGATGCATCAGACAGGCATCATAAGGCACAGAGTAGAGGTCCTCACATGCCTATAGTTTAAGATTATCATGATTACTTTTAAAGTTATCTTTGTTGAAATTCATTTTTATAATGTAAGCTTTATTGGATGAAACACACCTACTATTTGTGGATATGTTGGAAGAAAGAGAGAAAGAAATGAGGATTAACATTTCCAACACCCAACATCTTGATTATGGTTACAAACAAGGCTGTGCTGTGTGGATCAGAAGCCCACTGCCAGTTACATCAGTGGTGGTTAGTACCACTGAGCTTCTGGTCCTTGGTAAGGGAACTGTATTATCTTAGTACCACAATTCAAGTCCATGGCTCTGGACTCCCTGGATCCACCCCCTTTAGAGGGCCATATTACAGAAATGTAAAGAAGTCTCAGGACGTCCTGTATCAGTGACAAGAATTCATTCAGAGTCTAGTTGATTGCCCCAAAATATGTACAACCCCAAGCAGCTGAAAGGATATTCCAATATCATTTGGAATGGTACACTTGTTTTCCTCGTAGGTGTGCATATTTTAATTCTGGGGAGGTTTAGAAATGAAAATAGAAGGTGTCAATAGAGTCAAAGCCTATAGTATTAATGTTTTTTATTTAAATGATTTATCAATGTATCATATTTCAAGTAATTATTTAAAATAATTTGGCCCATACAACAGGTTAGCTTGTATTTTTGAATTAAAATGTACCATGGGGTAATTGATTTAGACTTGATTTGAGGGAGGGTTGAAGTCTTACTAGATTTGGAAGCAATATTAGAGCATTTAAGATAATTTACTAGGTCTCTTAAGAGTTGTTTAAGGAAAGTTTTTGTAAGTTCAATCAAACAGTTCTAATGTTTAAAATATTTAAATACACTCTAAATTAAATACAGTTTTAAGTGTTTAAAGGAGTTTAGATTTGTAAAATGGACCAAACATTATTCAAATGGTCTTTTGAAACTGATTGTAAAAATTAAAAGATATATGAGTTGAACTTAAAACTTAAGGATAAACTACCATATTTCCCTATATATATAAGATGCTCCCATGTATAAGACACACTTTAATTTGGGGGCTTGAAATTTGGAAAGAAAAAACATATTACATAAAGTTATTGAACTCAAGTTTTATTCATCATAAAATTTATACAATTCCTCATCACTGTCAAAACTCCCATCCATTAGCTTGTCCTCATCTGTGTCTGATGACAAATCACTGTCTTCAACAATGAGTGCAAAAACAAGCTAAAAAAAGTGGCAAATGCAAGTAAAAAAACTACAACCACTGTATAAGGTGCACCCAGTTTTTAGACCCCAAATTTTTTGAAAAAGGGTGCGTCTTATACATGTGGAAATATGGTAGGTATTTGAGGTTTTTTTTTTAACTGTTTTTTATTTTTAGAGAGAGAGAAAGGAGGAGAAAGAGACTGACAGAGAGAGACATTAATTTGTTCCACTTACTTATGCATTCATTGGTTGATTCTTATATGTGCCCTGACCGGGGATTGAACCTGCAATCTTGGCATATTGGGATGATACTCTAACCAAATGAGCTATCCAGCCAGGATGGTATTTAAGTTTTTTTTTTAAAATAACTAAACAAATGAAACATACATTTTATAAACCAGGTAAACCCAAATAACACAAAGCCACCTCATGGTCATTAAAAAATGTACATATAATAAAGTGAAACACTGCTTAGATCATAGTAGACGCTTAGAGTTGGTTAAATTTGAATTTAAAAATTGAATCAACAGTATTCCTAATGGAGGCAAGAAGAAACACAGTAAGAACCTCAAGTTAATTACTCCATGGCTTGAAACATGGTATGAAAGAAAGGACGCTGCATTCTGACAGGTGATCTTATAAAGCACAGGGACGTGACATAAGAGTTACAACAAGCTTTCAATGAAATGGTGACAGTGTCATAGTGCTCTGCACATAGACTACCCAGTAGGGGATGTTGTAGAAATACTGTAGTCATCGTATAAGTTGATATTGTTTAACTCTAAGGGGGGTCGTTTGCTTAGACTATATAAAGTATACATACAGTCAAATGTGGCTGTCCTCGTATTGATATCATCCATTACAACAAATGCCATAAGTAATGAGAAGTTAGTTATATAGGTGATGTGTCACAGATAACAAATAATTCTTCCTGCTTTCACAGAAAATAAACAAGGATAGGCAGGAGACATTTTTGCCATCTGGCCAAGGTTCAAATGAAATTGCATGTAATACAGAGCCCTGGATTTATTTCATTCTGGCCACTCAGACGGCCCTGAGCAGGGTACAGTAAGGCCCCGTGCTGGAGGATGCGTGCATGGTTCATCTGCAGACATCGTCATTGAGCTCTGGCTTCTGGTAATGAGGCACTCTTGGTTGGGCTCCGCTGTCGGCGAGCCTTTGAAACAAATTACAAAATCTGTACGACCACCTGAGAGATGAAGAAGTAGACCCGATGGCACTACAAGAGATATTGGTAGTTCTCAAAAGTTTGAAAGAGAATCCCTAGAGAAGCAATCCTCAAGACCAAATTTCCAGGCCCCTTTTCTGTGTTAAAGGGTTTAAGTTCAGACATAGAATCAGGATCGAAGAAGATCCTGACAGGCTTAATCTAACAGGATGAAATGCAATAGAAATAAATTCAGGTTCTGTGTTTGGATCTGAAAATTCTAACTATGCACACGGTTAGGGATATATCTGAGTAGTAGCCCAAATGAAAAAAATAAAACCTACAAGTTCAAAGGGACGTGAGTTGACAGTTCATAGTGGTCTCCCAAAATCAAATGCAGTGGTGCAATAACAAAGGTGGGATATTTCGGATGCGCGAGGCCTTGGAGCCACTCTGCTGTGGACCTGGCATAGCAGGACCATCACTATGGTTCTGGGCTTCAGGCTATGAAAGGAAAATAGACAAAGGACAGTCACAGGATGTATGGGGGAGTGTTCCAAAGCTTGTCACAGATAAAGGAATAGGGGAGGTTTGGCCTGGATACAAAACTAGGAGGACCTGAAAGCCATCATTAATATCGAAAAGTTAGTCATGTGCATAAGTGGTTAGCCTTGTTCCTTGTTAAGAGAAATAAGAAGACTCTGAGAATGACAGTGACAAGAAGCCACAGATAAGGAGGGTCCTTTTATTCTTAAGTGTTTTAAGGTAAAACTTAGAATTCACTTCCTGAATTCTAGAAGTGCTAGCTTAGGCTAATAAGGACTTGGACTTTTCAAGTTGGGAATGAATGACCCTGAGGTATTTTCCAACTCAAGCTTCTATGATTCCTGTGTCTTCTAGTGGTGACTATGTATTACACAGCCCTAAAACGGGCAGGTGGTGGGCAGAGCCATGATTAAAGGAATGTTCTCAGCAGTGATGGAGCAGTCTTTAGAATTCTCAAACAGCATTTTCGTAAAGACATTTGCATTAATCTTCATTAGTGCTGCCAATCCTGTCCTCTGCCAGGGGAGATCTGGTGGGCGTGGTCACTCTTTCTCAGCAGAGGCTGTATTATTTCCACATGTGTTCTTCCTGTGTGCCCAGCAGTGTGCTGTGTGCCTGAGGTGGGGAGCTAAGAGGGTTGTGGGAAGTAAGATAAAGCTCTTACTCTCTTCAGGTGTGCAGTATGTCTGGGAAGTAAGACAGCCGGCACAAATTGCACAACGATCTGTACAGCTATGACTATAGTTACAGTTGGGACCCATGTCTTACAGTTGGGTTTTTATTTCACGTAGTATTACATTTCCCCACTTGGCTGTGGGGCTGTACTTTCCCATTACATTATAGTTCTTCAAAATCAATTTTCTGTTTGAACCTTCTCAGTCTCCTGGCAGGGTATGGATGGAAGGTATTTGTTTATACTTTTAGGCATTTTCTTTCCCTCATAGGTTATAAAGCTTTGAAGAGGTTGTGTCATTCTTTTTCACAGACACAATCTTGTGTTTAGTTACTAGTGCAGTGACTACTTTTAGGGGGTGTCTGCTTTTGTATGTTAACTCACCATTGTAGGGTTTCTGTGGCCACAGTGTTCATTTTCTTGTGGCTATAATGACTCTCACTGGAGGTAACTACAAGTAGAAACCTGAGTGAGGAGGAATGGATATGAAATATAAGACTAGAACAAATTGGGTTTGTGGACCCCACACTAATTCTTGCATTTGTTGCTTCACAAGTCATCGCCCATTTAGATTCAAGTATGCAAAGAAACTAAAAAGCACCTTTAAAAAAGCACATTTGTATTCTCAGTTGCTGATCATAGTTCATAATTAATGTCCCTCATCTTATTATCCTCCTAGTATTTTTGCAAACCACTGTACTGTTTTATTTTTCTAGCATTAATAAACTTACAGATGCAACTGATTCTGAATTCTGTTCTTAGCTTTCAGAGGCTTTTTCCCCCTCCACTCTACCTTATTATAAATTTTTCTTTCTTGCAGGTAGGAATGAATTGATAGCCAGATACATCAAACTCAGGACAGGGAAGACGAGGACCAGAAAACAGGTAAAATAACCTACCTGGAAATTGTGCATGTCAGCGAATGGCCCAAGGAGGCATTTTGGCTGCAGTGGCTGTCTGTGCTTTGGCTCCTAGGAGCTCCCAATTTGAGTTCCCTGTAAGGACGTCAGTGATATTTAAATTGGTGTTTTAAATTGGCTCAGTTTTCACTGTTCATCATTTCAGTGACCCTTGACTATGTGGTCTCCAGAGTTCTTTTGTACATATGGGAAAGTTTTAGTAAGGACAGTGTATAAACTGCTCCTGTACTGTATTTTAAAAGGTTTACTTCTTTCCCACACTGTGCATCTGCAAATACTACACATGCTGCAGGTGCAAATATACTTGCAAGCCATGAAATTTTGTGATTTTGTGCATTGTAAAATCCTGGAACAATGACATATTAGTCATCATTTCAATAAAAGTAACGCGAGCAGCCTTGAGTATTGGCCCGAATATGATATTGAATGATGTGCGTCCAGGGAACTGTTGCTCCTTAAGCTATGGCTTTTTGTCAGTAGCTGCTGTGACTGCAGTGAAGTTACAACTTAGATACCTATGTGCAGAGCAGTGTCAGGAATTTTCCTCTGCCCTTTGTCAGGGCTCTGGCTCTCCTCCTTCCTGATACAAAGCGGCCCAAGCCTCTGACCCAGTTCAGAACTGGGATGGAGAAATTCGTGCTTACCTAAAAACAAAAAGAAAGAAAGAAAGGGGGAAAATATCAAACAAACCTCATGGGTGAGTTGTTAACAGAAAAAAAAAAAATTTTTAATGTTGATCTATGCTGATGGATCTGTGGATTTTAAAAACTATAATTAAACCAAAAGGCAAGCTCAACTGTGGTCTTGTTAAGCCTGAGCAGCAGGTCCCAGTCCTCTGCTCAGTGATGAGTTGTTTCCATGAATGTTTATGACGGGGGAGAGCTTTTCCCCAGGAATGCCCCACGTGCCCCAGCCCAGCCCCAGCGGAGCCTGGCTGCTGAGTCAGCGCAGAGGGAGGCGGCCTCCTGCCAGTCTCGGACACGGACCGTCCGCTCGGTGGATGGTCCCCGCCCCCGCCCCTGCGGTGGATGGTGGTCCTCATTAAGTCCAAAAATCACATAAGAATAAAATTCGGGTGAAACCAAGTAAAAGCAGGAGCCGGATAGAGGGGTGAAGAGGATGGGGGAGTACCTGCTTCTCCGTACTTAAAAAAAAAAAGCACAAATTGAAAAAAAAAATTTAACTCAAAGACAAAATTAAAGATGAAAGGATATTTTATTATCATAAATCCTGTCTTTTTTCTTAGAGTTGCTAGAGTGTTTGAAATGAAGTAATTGTTTTCTAGTCTGAGTCGGTGAACTTTTACATGGAAGGTTCTAAATTTCTGAAACAGATAAAAGCACACAAGATCTAATTCTCGACATATTGAACATGCTGGACCTGGGCTGTCTGCTGGTTCTGTGAGCTCTGCTCATGTGCCCAACCTCTTCACTGGGGGACTCTTCTACATTTATCCAAGGCCGGTGGAAAGAGATGCAAATTTGTTTACCCAGTGGAATCATTGTATTTCAGAAGCCAGACTTGGCTTGGTTTCTACACTCCGGCATCCTGGGGATGTTTTTAGGCAGCAGTTGGTGATACCTCTCCAATGTGAATTTGTTGTTCAGCAAATCCGTGTGGTTTTCAACCCAGATTTTTAACAGGATGGCTGGCTGGCTGTATTCACACTTTGCGCTTTGTAATAATATGCAAATCCACTTGGCGCCCAGTCAATACCCAAAAGAGTGGAAGGATTAAAGATATTTATAAGGGAAAAATGCTCCACTAACTGGGTCTTTCCATTTCACTTTGAGATCTCATTTACATGTCAGTATTATTTTAACATTTGCTACAGAATCCAGAGCTCTTAATGAGATCAGAATCCAACTGACAGCTTTAGCTTTTTGATTTCGTAGAATGTGCTAATTTATGGACCGTCTCTTCTAAATTGAGAAAAGGGGATTTTCCCTCCTGATACCGAGAAGCTATAAATATTTTCATTTACCTCTACCCCCACCTTTTTTTATTTCATAAAGAAAACAACCCAACTCTCCCCCTCTCATCCCATGCCCGTGATTGCTCTTGGGTGAGAAAAAACTAGATTAGCCTAAACTTTCCTCCTGAATCAAGTCACTGCAGTGATGACCCAGTCTGAAAAGCTGAGAGCAGCGCTGGGGGCTTGGTGTCTGGCTGGGACTGTGTATTCCTAACTGCAGAGCTTTGTTGCGATGCAAATAACCACCCCACCCCACCCCACCCCACACCCTCCTAAGGAGTAGCAATTTTATATTTGATTTCCTTTTTTTGTTTTGTTTTGTTTTGTTTTGTTTCCCCTCATAAACCCGAACAATGTAGGTGTCTAGTCATATACAGGTCTTAGCAAGAAAGAAAGTTCGAGAAATTCAAGCCGCCATTAAGGTACGTCTGGCTTGCCCAGTTGTAGGGGGCTTTTCATCTCCATGGTTACAGGCTTTTCCTTTGTTTTCCTCCCTTCCCCTACCCTGCAGGTGTCTAGTCACATTCAGGTTCTTGCCAGAAGGAAATCTCGTGATTTTCATTCCAAGCTAAAGGTATGCGCTTTCCTGCTTTTTGGCTTGTGGTTGCTATGCATCTCACTTCCTGTTTTCCATGGTGACTGGTGAATGCCCGGCGCTGGGATTCTCGTAACCTAGTTTCCTCGCATGTGAGAGCTGTTTACATTTCTTTGTGTCTAATCTCTCTGTTTCTGTACTAGCCTCACATTAAGCCCAGTGTGTGTGCTGTGTGCGTGTGTGTCCCTAATAACAATGCAAATGCAGCAAAGAGCTGGTCTTGATAACTTTTCAGCACAGAAACATGATTTTTTTTTTTTTTTTAAATTTTTATCCATCAAGCAGCCCTGGGCTAGGAGAGAAAAAAAAAATCCAGATGCAAAGTTGGTGTAGAAATTATAAACAGGAATCATTTACACAGTGGTCATCATGAAATTACTCTTAATAAAATATTTAGAAATTAATGTGTGCTTTTCATGTATTTTCAAGAATACTCATTAAAAAATACACCCTTTTCATATGTTCTTTCAACACAGAGTGTTTTCTGCCAGATTTATTCTGCCAGATTTATTCCGCCAGATTATTCCACAGTGTTTAATATTGTTAACTAAGTTAAAAAATAAGGTGAGACCTCAAAAAAATGGAAGATAGATCTTAAAAGATCAGTAAGCTCCTGATCAAATCTATATTTGCAATTCCACTATAATTGAGTTTACTTTAAAATGTTTATACATATGCCTCAATTTCCCATCTCTTAAAATACATTTGATAGCAAAAATGGAGGCATAAACAATATATTAAATGCAAGTTCTCCCTTCCAAAATTTGTAGTAAAGCATACATGCCTTTTTGTTTGTTTGTTTCCATATGCCCTGGTAGAAATTCAGAGATTATAGTTTACATGGAGGATTTTTACTATATAATAAAAACAAATTTGTAGCTTATATTGTTGCCTTTCCCATATGTCATTTTTTTGTTCTGTTCTGTTTTTTCCACACATGAAGCAAATTTGTGTTTTCATTGTAAACCTAAAAAATTAAGTGTAATTTTCCCAGCACTGAGTGGTGAACACTGGGACCCTTCCCAAAGTCCTCCAACTTTTTTTATGCAAACAAGTCTGGCTGTGGAGGAGCTCTAGTTACTAGCAAGGCTCATTTGTTGTGCCCTCTGCAGTGGGCAGCATGCTGGCTCGCTCGCACGTGTGGCTGATGGTGGCTGGCTTTTAGCTGCACTGGCTGAGCAGTCGAAGACTAAGATAACTTCTTCAATCCTGCTTTTTAACCAAAGGTGCATTCCTCTCTATGTGGATGTAACTACCTCAGTATTTGCTCAAGTTCTGACTGTTTCTAGTTTCTCTGAGCTAATGGATTAATGGTGTACAAAGGAGTTTACAGACACCAAATTTTGTGTTTCCGTCTGCAGTGTTATAAATTGCTCTATTTCTGCGCTGTCTGTGTGGTTTCTATAGACTCTCCAGGGCACACAGCCCTAGACCAAAAACCCTATAGGTGATGAATGAAGTTCTCCTGCTCAGAAGGGATCCCCATGGCATGCAGGAAGCACTCATTTTTTCACTTGGTGATTTTTAGAATTTTCCTTAAAAGAATTGTGCCTTTACTTTATACATATCATACACACAAACACACAGTTATATTTGTGTTTGTTTCTAAAAACTAAAAGGCTTCCCCCCCTACTTGCAATATTGGCCCACTCTCTTTGGGGGCAGAACACAAGGAGGAGGCTGAAACAGACAGTTGGGTAGCAACTGGCTCAACATTTCAGCTCCAAGAACCACCTCCATCTTCTTACAGTTTCTTTCCTTCCTCCCCACCACATTATTCCTGGAAAAATGGAGGCCTTTGTTCTTCCCATCAGCTAATACTAATTGCGTGTTCCAGGCATGGCGCTCATCATGGTGGGCAGTTAACAGCCAACCCCTTATTCACAGAGCTGGCCATTCAAATAGGAATGTGAAATTAGGGCACTGTTGGTAAGTGTTAGCAGAAAGAGCCAAAACCAAACGTGGAGGGAATCCCAGGGACGAGCCGCATGGAGAACGTGCTGCTCTTTGGGAACTGAAAGACAAGAGTCAGTGCGGTACAAAGCCTCTTGGGTCTTCTCTCATTTATGCACACTACAAAGAAAGTTCCATTGTTTGGACTTTGAGGAATAATATTTAAGAAACCAGGGTTCTAGGAGTTTAATTGACTTGCCAAAAGCCACTAAGCCTACTTAAGCGTCAGAATCGGGATTTGAACTCAGGTCTTTCTGAATCCTAAACCATTGTTCTGGCCCTGACCGGTTGGCTCAGCGGTAGAGCGTCGGCCTGGCGTGTGGGGGACCCGGGTTCGATTCCTGGCCAGGGCACATAGGAGAAGCGCCCATTTGCTTCTCCACCCCCCACCCCCTCCTTCCTCTCTGTCTCTCTCTTCCCCTCCCTCAGCCAAGGCTCCATTGGAGCAAGGATGGCCCGGGCACTGGGGATGGCTCCTTGGCCTCTGCCCCAGGCGCTAGAGTGGCTCTGGTCGCGGCAGAGCAACGCCCCGGAGGGGCAGAGCATGGCCCCCTGGTGGGCAGAGCGTCGCCCCTGGTGGGCGCATGCGGGAGTCTGTCTGACTGTCTCTCCTGGTTTCCAGCTTAAAAAAATAAAGAAAACAAACAAACAAACAAACAAAAAACCATTGTTCTGTCAGATAGGATGTTATCTAGTGGAGATGGGAGAATGTTTTCAAGTGGAAGGCATTACACCAGCACACAGTATAGATAATCTATCATCTCTTATGTCCCTTGGAGCTAGGCAAGCAGCCCTTGCTACCAGCCTTTTCTCAGCACCCACATTTCAGAAGATGAATATTTTAACTTTGAAATCTTACTCAAAATGTGGACTTAATCTGTGATTGACCCTGTGGTGAGTGTCGGTAACTCAGGGTGATGTGATCTTAGCTGCAGAACTGCTGTGTCACCTCTCTGAGGGCATTAGGACAGTTGAGAATAAGGCTATCACCTGCATACAGGTGTCACTGCCTTGACCTCCCGTGGGCATTTTGTGTTAAAGATGCCCTCATTAACCTTCCTAGCCAGGCATCACCTAGAAGTAGGCCCAGGTCTGTTGACCTTGTAGGTCAGGTCGATCTCACCACTCCCCCTGTATGTGCTTGCTCAATTCTGGAGTCGAGTGCACAGTTGTGGGAGGCAGAGACGAGCATGCTCCCTGAGATCACTATGAGGTGAGGATGATAGCCGTGTCTTCTTGGCCTCCTGCAGTAACTGAGATAAACTCGCTGCAGAAAGTTGAAGTCATCCTGGTCAACTAGGATAAGTTCTGGGCAGGTGGTATGGATAGCAGAAAGTATCCGAACTTAGAATAGACACTGTGCTTTGCCTACGGAGAAGTAGCACGGCTTCTTGGAGACAGTGGCTGGTGACTGACCATCTCAGTACCTGTCTTGGCAATTCCTGCCTCAGTTGGGCTGCTCACTATTTCTCCACATGCTCAGAAGCCTAAAGATTTCTGTTCTCTGGGTGGACAAAGGCCTGTCAGGGCCTTCCTGTGAAGACTGAAGCTAAACTCCATTTTACTGTACTCCCTTGGAGTTTGAATATGTGGTTTGTTCATTCCTGGGGCCACTGCCAGGTCTGGCTTCCATGTGAGTCCTCTTGCCTGTAAGCCTCTCTCTACTTCCTGGGGAAGGGTATGGTAGAATTTTTTAGTCCAGTGGTTTTCCAGACTTCTTTAAACAGCAAAACTCATGTTTCAGACTGAGATCTTACTTGAAAGCCTTCATATAAAATAAAGGCTGTTTTAAGCAAAGCTCACACTCCCTCATCCTCAGCAGTGGCTCTTTGGCTGTTCTGTTGAATAAGGTTTGAAAAACCATACTGCTTTAGGCAGAAGGAAAAGAGATAGCTCTCAGTTGTTCCTTCCCACCTTTACACAAAAACGCATGTGTCCCATTTAAAGTCCATATTGAATAAGTTTTCTAGCCTGTTCTGTCATATTCCTCCAAAGCAAACAGACTCAAGAAGAGAGTGGGCATTCTCATGTCACAGTTAGGGATGGGTCATCCTAACTACAAAGTCTGTTAGAGCAAGTTCCAAGGGTCAGCATTATGCTTCTGCTAACTGCAGTGCTTCCCTAGGTGCTTGTTTGTGAGACAGATCACCCCCTTTTTGTGTGTGGACTTGAATTTTAATTTTTCTAACAAAATCTGTTATGGTAAAAGTTTAAGATTCTATGTAGATTTGAACTCTAAAAGTGCAGAAACGATGACTCAGTTCAGCCCGGTAAACTTTTCATTGAGAAGCCAGCATGTTCCTGACTTGTTAGTAGATGTCAGGCATGGAGTTATATGATAAACTGAGGGACACTAAACTTTTCTGTTATTTTTGGCTACATTTGGGGTGAATACAAGATTTTCAGTAGATTCTTGATTCTTTGCTGGGGGCAGGTGGGGCTCTGCAGTAGAAATTTACCAGAGTAGTACAAAGACTTTGTAGTGAGAGGATGATTAATTCTGAGAGTAGGGGGATTAAAGAAAGCCTCATGGACCTTGAGGTACCATTAGAACTGAGCAAAGAGGAAAGCAGAGTAAATTATGTCCACAAGTTCTGTTCTAATTGAGTCTGAAAGTGTACACTGAATCTTTTCAAAAGCAGCTGTTAAAACTTAGGTTATTGTCCTGGCTGGTAGGCTCAGTGGTAGAGCATCGGCCTGGTGTGCAGGAGTCCCAGGTTCGATTCCCGGCCAGGGCACACAGGAGAAGTGCCCATCTGCTTCTCCACCCCTCCCCCTCTCCTTCCTCTCTGTCTCTCTCTTCGCCTCTCGCAGCCAAGGCTCCATTGGAGCAAAGTTGGCCCGGGTGCTGAGAATGGCTCCGTAGCCTCCGCCTCAGGCGCTAGAATGGCTCTGGTCGCAACAGAGCAACGCCCCAGATGGGCCAAGCATCGCCCCCTGGTGGGCATGCCGGGTGGATCCTGGTCGGGCAATGTGGGAGTCTGTTTGTCTGCCTCCCTGTTTCCAACTTCAGAAAAATACAAAAACAAAAATAAAACTTAGGTTATTAAAGGTTGGGTTCTCTTAAAGTAATGACAAGTGTAACTGAAGGTGTACATCAAAACTAACCATGAAGTTTTCATTGTTGCTAAATTTAAAATGCAACAAAAAGTTAAGTGTGGAGAAGGCCATATTAAACATTCATATTTGTACTATCTGGAAATGATCATTTTTATTTTGACAGTTGTTTTTTTCTTAAGTTAGGGAGACAGAGACAAACAGGAAAGGAGAGAGATGAGAAGCATCATCTCATAGTTGTGGCACATTAGTTGTTCTTTTATTGCTTCTCATATATGCCTTGATTGGGGGGTTCCAGCCAAGCTAGTGACTTTGTGCTCAAGCCAGCAACCATGAGATCATGTCAGTGGTCTCAGGCTCAAGCTGGCAACCTTGCACTCAAGCTAGCGACCTTGGGGTTTCAAATCTGTGACCTCAGCATCTCATGTCAATGTTCTTATCACTGTGCCACCACCAGTCAAGCTAAGTTTTTTATTTTTATTGTTAAGTGAAAGAAACCAACAAAAATTTTTCTTGTGTTTTCTAATTCCCTCTACCCTCTCTCATTCCCCAATTGGTCTCAGTCTCCCTCCTCCCCCATTTCTGTACCAGCAGTGTCTTTCCTTATCATTTATTTCCCTGGGAAAAATAAAATCCAATGAATCTCTCTCCTCCTTTGCCTCTGTCCTAAAACTAATCTAGATTGTTACTCACTGTCTACTCTGAATTTGTTCTGAAGCCAAGGCACCAATGGGATTTTTTCTTTATACTCTATAGCAGCCTAAACCAAGACAGACTTGGGCAACAGTGGGGATGGCCCTGGATACAGACAGAACCAGGAGGGAGAGATGCAAGGGAGCAGCAATCTAGGAACAGTGAAGTGAGGATGGAGTGGGGTGAGCAGGTGGAGGCGAACCAGGAGCAGAGACTGCACAGGAGAGAAAAGGGCTGAAGGGGTCAGCAGAGTGCAGTTGAGATTCAAAGGCCTGCTAATATGGATAAGGAAATCCAAGCCGTTTGTGACCAGAGTGCCAGAATTTTGGACATTAAGCATATACTTTCAGTTTTGTTTTAATTTTAAAAATTTTTAAGAGAGAAGTCAGAGCGCTAACTGCTGCTCGAGAAGAGAGATTATCTTAAGGGAGGCATTTCTCAGCGATGGGAGTACCATGTTTGTTTGTCCCCTGCCCAGACGAAATCCTTCTGACCCACCACTCTTCAGATCCACGGTGGGTTCTAGATGACCAAAAGCTTTGCAGGTAGGCCTGGTTCTAGTTGGAAGACAGGAGGAGGGTTCATGCAGTTCCACTATACAAGTGGCTTACAGGTCTGTGGAGAATGCATTTAGGAATTCCAGGGGTGTTGACCTAGAGATCTCTCTTGGACCTTCTGTCACCAGCAGCATCCACAGCAGTGTCACCCACTCCAGTTTCCTTTATAGTCTAGCACCTCCTGCCTTCCTCCTGCTTCAGCCCCTCACTTCATTTGAACAGTGAGAGGCTGCTGCCTGTCTATGAAGACTTTGATTTGGTCTCAGGACTGGCCTGAAAGTTTAGAAATTATTCTCTACCTTGAATTATTTCACTCATCATTAATTCATCAAAAGGTCATTAACAGTGTTTTTGTTGTTGTTGTTGTTGTTTTATTAAGTGAGAGGTGGGGAGGCAGAGAGACAGACTGCCACATAGGCCCTGACCAGGATCCACCCAGCAACCCCCATCTTAGGCTGATGCTTGCAACTGAGATATTTTTAGCACCTGAGGTGAAGGCTCCACAGAACCCTCCTCAGGGCCCAGGGATGATGTGCATGAACCAGTCAAGCCATGACTGTGGGAGGAGAAAGAGAGAGAGAGAGAGAGAGAGAGAGAGAGAGAAGGAGGGGAAGGGGTGGAGAAGCAGATGCTTGCTTCTCCTGTGTGCCCTGACCAGGAATCGAACCTAGGACATCCACACATGGGGCTGATGCATGATCATTGAGCCAACCTGCCAGGGCCTCATTAACAGTGTTTTTTAAATTCCAGGGATTTATTATCCCAGCATGCAGAAAGAACACAGAAGTATTCTCCTTGTATTAAGCAATCTTTTCTTTCCTACTCTGAGTTCCTACTTAGAGTTTCCTGCTCTCTCTATACAGTCAATTGTCCTGAGATTGTCCAGGCCCTGCCCACAGACTTCCTGTACCCAATAGCAGCAGAAAGACAGTACTTTATTTGATGGCTTTAGAGGCTTGTGGGAACCATAGCCAAGCTCTGCAGACCACCACCACTCGGAACCATCATCATCTTTCTGTGAAGATGGATCAGGCCATTTCTGGTCTGGAGTGTGTTTTGGTGAGTGCGAGCATGACTCAGGACAGTAGTAAGAAGAAGGGGAGTCTTCACTCTGCCCCTCACCTCAGCAGGCTACATTTTGGGTAGTAGACATATTCGTGTCAAGCTCCAGGTGTATATTAAAGAGAAGCCTATACTTGCTTACGTTGCATCATCCCAGCAGAGCAGAAAAAGGCCTGAGTTTCCCTGATTGTTTCCAGCCGTTGGTGACTAATTTATGAGCTACATGTGCTCCCCAAAGCCATTTTCTTCATTCTCACCTAGGAAGCCTTTGTGATTTAATTTCCAAACAGGCCATTCTTCCCAATCTGCCATTCCTTCCAATAAACCGAGAGCTTAAAGTTCAAACTATTGATTTAATTCTCTTGAAGAGTTCAAAACTTGCTGAGGTATTGCTGGGGTCCACACTGCTGACTGCAGCTTGTATCACCACGGATTTCATCCAGGAATGGGCCAGGCCACAGGGATGATGCACTTTGCTTCACCCATTGGTGCTCCCACGGCCTTCTGAGCCACTCTGCTCCATCAGTCGGTGGCCATTAGCAGTGCACAAGGTGAAGAACGCCTGGAACAGCCACTTGGTCATGGCTCCAGCACCGAGGCACTTGGCCTTGTCACAGGATTTGGGAAATGATCCATTGCTTTTTCTGGCATCTCTCAATCTTCAGGGAGTTCTGTTGCATTCATGACATGTACCCTGTCTCCCTGGTGATATTTTGATTACTTTGTTTTTTATTTAACTGAGTAAAAACTAAGATTTAGAGACAAGTAATCTCTCCTGCTTGGGTGCGATAGAATTAGAACCTCTCATCAGCGGTGTGGCAGGGCAGAACTTCAGTGTAAACTAGAGGACTGGACACATTAGAAACAGCCTCTTTCCACATTTCTATCCCTTCTGAGAGAAATCCCATTGTTAACTGGCTTCCAGTGTAAACAATGCCCTAGAATAACAGTTGAGCCCGGGATTATGTACCTAATCAGGACCAGGGTGCCTAAGCATTTCAGGTTTTGAGCAGGATCAAGCCTAGATGGTTAGTCATGTGGGTCCCATAGATTACAAGTTCCCAGAATGACAAGGCTGCTGGTCCTGCAGAGTGCTTGATATAATTCTCTACCCTGAAGGTAGGTGTTGTTATCCTCACTTTATAAATGGGGAAGCAGAGTCTCTGAATGGCTAAAAGACTTGCTCAGGGTCACAAGTCTGAATTTGGTTCCGGGGCTACCTGGCACCAAACCTAAGCTCTTTACATGATGTCATGGTGCCTCCCCAAAGAGTACTGGTCAAGGGTGAGGGTTCCGTTCCTTAGCTTGAGATGTTTTTGCATTGTCTCCCCTCCCCCTGCCTTTTTTTTTTTTTTTACAGAGACAGAGAGTGAATCAGAGAGAGGGATAGTTAGGGACAGCCAGGCAGGAACGGAGAGAGATGAGAGGCATCAATCATCAGTTTTTCATTGCGACACCTTAGTTGTTCATTGATTGCTTTCTCATATGTGCCTTGCCCGTGGAGCTACAGCAGAGCGAGTAATCCCTTGCTCTAGCCAGCGACCGTGGGTCCAAACTGGTGAGCTTTGCTCAAACCAGATGAGCCCGTGCTCAAGCTGGTGACCTCAGGGTCTCGAACCTGGGTCCCCCGCATCCTAGTCTGATGCTCTATTCACTGTGCCATCACCTGGTCAGGCACATTGTCTCCCCTTAACCAAGCCCTTTTTTCATTGTATCTGGATGTTTGGATTAAACAGAGAAGGTGAGTGGTGGGAGCTGGCACTCGGTCTGGAGCTAAGCTTGAGCTTGCTGCCTGCTTGGGTTCCTCCAGTTTTCAGGGAATATTTACTTTCTGCCTCTTGCTGTCACCCTTGAAGGAAAGGGAGCTAAGGTCAGAAGGGTTACTTCTCTCCAACACCCAGACCTGACATTAGCTGATCTAATTCCCAGGCTTCCTGGTAGAGAGTCATCAAGCACACCTACAAATCATCTGGATCTCATGTACAGTCCTTAATGATGTTAAGCCGCATATCAGAATAAAAGAAAACACTATTGACAATTATCAAATACTAAATATAGCTCAGTACATTTAAAAATGAACAATAGCAGAAGCCTTGAAACATTTCTCTTTGATGTGAATGGAGTCTTTGGCATTTTGAAATACAATAGGATGAATTAATTGCTCCTCATTACATGGCAAGTCAGGAGAGGTATGAATGTGCCTTCTCTCCTCGGCATTCGCCTGACCGAAATAGCCCCCTTTTGTGTTTACTCCTGCTTTCTCTAATGATAAGCAAATTGGAGATCATGGCTAGAAGAATTTAAGTGTCCTTCATCCTTTCTCCAAAACCCTCATAGTGTTGTGTGATTTTTATCTGCTCAGGGGCTACTGCTAATAATTGCAGAGGTCATGTGAATCCACATAGTGCAAGATTAGAAACAGCATCTGTAAAATTACTTCTTAGGAAAGTAGTCTGTGTTTTATCTTTTTCTGCAAAAGTGATTTTGCAAGCAAATTGCTGTCTTTCCTCTCTTGCACTATATTTTTATATTGCTGGAAAAAGTATATTTGGAGAAAGACATTTAATAGCTATCAAGAGTTTTTGAATCCATGGTCTATTTTTTCTTAACTTTATGTATTTTTCCTGATGTGTTGGTAGACTTCCATATGAATAAATTAGAGCGGTATCTTTAAATCCTGAAATGATAGCCCCTGAATAAACTGTTTGGAATATATTGGTTTAATGGGCTATTCATTAAAATTCCATATATGACAGCTATAATATTATACACACAAGCATGTGACGTTTTATATATCATCTTTACAGATTGTTTATGGTTAGTGCCTATAAACTATGAGAGAATTGATTCCCCCAAATAATCAAAAGCTGGAGAAGCAAAGGAGAAAGAAATTGATTAGAAAGAAACTGATTCATAAAATGTCCTTGATTTTGAAGAGCACAATACTCCAGCCATGTGCATTTGAGATGAGACTGCCTTCTCATCATGTATATTACATGTAGACATTTTCCAAACATCAAGCAGAGGCAGTCAGCTGAACCCAGAGTTGTCACAGCAGCCTTGCTCTGCTTCATGAAATATGAAAGCCTGTTTACTTAGTAACAATAACAATTTGAAAGGCTTTGGGCTGAGGAGTTTATGTATGACCCCATGTGGCTGAGGTAGTGAGGCCATTGATAGCATGGCGTGCCAGAAATTGGATAGGAAGGAGAGTTGAGTGGGTACTGAGACATGCCCCCCAAGTTGGAGTCCTTGGTCTGCCCTCATTGCTAGGTCAGATAGGCCATTTGCTCTTAGCAGCACATCAACAGTCTTAGACCATGTCGCCTGCTTCATGAACGTTTCCTACATTCCGTGTCATAGGCTGGAGTTAGAGCTCAGTTGGAAAAAGAGTATTTGCCTTTTCTTATTTTCCCAACACATTCAGCTGTCTGTGGTCCCACTCTTTCTCGTCCTAGGGATAGAGGTGCTTAAAATCAAGAATAAGGAATCATTGTGAAGTTGTCCAAGCTTTTTTCCTAGGACACATTTTTCTTACGCATGCATGTTTATATGCACACATACACACTCAGAGTGTTTCCTATAATGTGCTACATCATAGATGATAACTCATTATTGACTTAACATAGTTCTCTCATCCTTTATAAAATCTCATCTATATCTCAGAAATGTTGGTGTGAAAACATTTTAGAATAAAATTAATATTGTGTACAAAGGTAGCATATATTTTTGAAAATACTTTTAAGCTTAAGTCTTTGGGGAGGTTAGTGGTATACCCTCCCCTCTCTCCCTTTAGTCTGGGGATGTGAGCGGTGAGGATGGAGCAGAATGCCTAAAAGTCCAGGGTGTTAGAGTATAGATCACACAGAAAAGCACTTTACTCAGGTCTGACCCTTACACTTATAATTTCCTCAAAACCAAACACGTATCTCTAGACCAAAAATGACAATTTAGAGCTCCCTCCCCACTGAACTGTCTCAGCTCGGCACCTCCCTTACTCCTTTTTCAGGATAAGTGGGTTCACAGCTGGGTTCTCAGTTCTGATTTTGAGATCTCCATGGTGGTGCTTGTTATCTGCAGAGTTCCTTTAGATTTTAAACAACAACAACAAAAAATTAACCTTTTTAATTTTCAAATGTATATCATATATAAAAAAGATGTCATAAAATTAAGTAGTCAGAGCATCTCCACTACCAAAAAAAAAAAAAAGAAAGAAAGAAAAGGAATAAAAAGGAAATCACTGCTATGGGCATTTTGGTCCATTTGCAGAAAATTACCTATTCTCAAGTAGGTAGGTCAAGTGCAGAAAGAATCTCTACTTGAGATACAATTTCCTCTCCACACTTGGCTTTCTGTCTAGTAATATAGGGGCCCAAGCACTGCCCACATTTTAATATTCTGCTGGCTTTTCACTAGCAGTGTTTTAGCTATATGTACTAAGATGTATTTGCTTATGCTAGAACTCACACCCATTGTTACAAATAATTTTAGAACCAGAAGGGCTTTAGAGAATAGAGGGAAAGTCTTTATTTTGTAGAAAATTTGAGAGTGTTAGATGACTTGTCCAAGGTAATACAAACCATTAACGTCAGGCAGAGGCAGCTATAGAACCAGGTCTCCAGACTCCTTGGCAAGAGGAGAGAAGCATGCCTTTTCCTGGCACAGAGCAAGTTGGTGTGATAGAAAAGCCTGTCAGTCGCTCACCTGCTTTTGAATCTTTTATTTTCAATCAAGTATGCTGGATGATAAGAGAGTCGAACTTTATTTAACAAAAGAAAAAGACCATGTTCTGACATAAACAGCAAAGCTGGTGACATTTCTCCTGTCCTCATTGATGGATTTCCCAGTTAAAAAACAGAAGTATCAAACTTCTGTATGAACATTCTAAAGAGCTTTTCAATCAGTCTAGCCAAGGGGAACATCTCAAGCAACTCTAATAGAGTAAGAGTGGGCTGTGGAGATGTAGGAAACTCATTGCCACTTGGACCTGGGTTTTCAGTTCCTGAGTCACTCCACCAAGTTGTACAAAAACGGTCTCTGTGTTTGGATGAGCAGAATTGCCTTTGTCATCAGCCTTTCATACACACAGAGCTCTCAGGCCTGAGAGGTCCTGGGATGGACTTTGGAATAGGCCCACACCCATGGCTCTTTTGTAGTTTTTCTTGAGTCTGCATCAGCCAGGCAGGCAGCAAATCTGGGGTGCCGTTTCCCAGCTACCCTAATGAGGGCCTGGGGAAGTTGTAAGCCTTGTTCCCTGTTAGGGAAGGCACCTAGGGTCCTATCTACATTACTTCAGAAATCACCTTAGGGTATTTATAACCCCTCAGTAGTGATTTGGGAAGGAGGGGCTGGAGTCCAAAGAGAAACAAAGGAGTTTGTATTCGTAACAGAGAAGGAAGTGTGACTGGAGCCAGGTTTTTCTGTTTGGTATACAGGGATTACCTCTGAGAGGGGAATGAGGCAGGTAGCAGGGAAAACCACAGGACCAGCTAAGAGCAGGTTGAATGATATTGAGATCTGTGTTAGGCTCAGTTCAGTTTGGCTTTGGGACATTTGTACACACCCAGCCAGTTTATCATAAAATTCCCAAAACTTCCAAGATTTGTCTTTTTTTGGACATCTCAGTGTCTGAAGTGTTTCAGATCTTTTTAAACAAAAGTTACTAGTGGAAGCTAGCTTTTAGGTTAGAGCATTCAGCAGATTGACACATGTAGCTTCAACTTGAAGAATGCCATCTGACCAGAAGTGGCAAAAGCCTCACTCTAGTCACCCATGGTCCTTCCATTGAGGTAACCCTAACTGCACTGATGCTGCTAATGACCAGCTGCATCACCAAAGAGCTGTTCCATGAGGCTCATTATTTTTTCAGTTAAATTATATTATATTATATTATATTATATTATATTTTCATTATATTATATATAAAATTTATGCATGTTAGGCTCTTTTTCAAGAGTTAATATAAACTTTTTGAAAATTCACATGGTATTCCTGGCAGTTACAGGGCAAAGTGGTGTCTAGACCACTTTGGGAGCACCTATGTGGTCTGTTTTAGAAGCCCCTAGTAATTGTCTTGTAGGTTGGATAATTGTTTTTTCACTTCTCCTTTTGGCCTTGCCTTTGGCACCTCAGCATGTTTTATTCATCAGCTTTGGGTAAATCTGTAAGTCCTGAAGCCACCTGTCAGCTGGTCCTCAGTGTCTTACCTGAAGCTTCCCTTGACCTTCATTCCCTGTCTACATTCTGAGTAGCAGCTGTGGAAGGTGCTCTTTTTGTTTTGATGTCACTGTTTTGTTCCAGCTTTCATGGATTCTGGGGCCAGGTAGATTTATAGACTTTCTACTAGCATCCAGGAACCTTGACATGTTTACCAAGCATGAGGCCCTCCCTGCATCACTGGGGCCTGTCCCCCACGAGGGCTGTGGCCTCTCCTCCCATCTGTACTTGGGAAGTCACAGAACCCACTTGGAAGAGTTGGAGGTAGTTTTTGATTGTTGCAGTTGTTGGTAATTGCCCTTCTAAATAGTCATGTGGGTCATACAATCCTCCTAAAATGTGAAAAACCCCACACTTCTACTCATTTTAATATGCCCCAGTATATTGTTTGTATACATATATATATATTTTTTTAACTGAAGAAAAGAAAATACTCTTGCCTTTGTACGCAATCCTTTTAACAAATTGTTTATTGTTGTATCCAGGTGACAAGCATGGTAAGTATTTTCATCAAATTGAGTATTCTGTATTTTAGCTGTGCTTGGCAGACTTTTTGGCTAGCTTTGTGTTATCAGCCTTGGCTTTTCTAAAAATGACCCATTTAGGAAAGGGAGAAACTCCTTACCTGGTAGCATCCCACATTTCCTCAACTATAGAAGGAACCCATGTAGTCTTAGACTCACGGCGGGGATACCTGAGAGAGCATGCGCCCCGCCAGCATGCTGCTTGGTCCCGTCCCTGTCCGCCCCACTGCACTGAGCCTTGCCCACCAGGCGTCTGCCATGGCCTCCAGGCCACGCATGACTCCAGCAGCTCCTGGGACTGTGGCCCCTTGATGACGTACACAGTCAGGGGATCCCCGCAGTCTGGATGCTCCTACCCAAGATCCATGACCATGCTTTTTTTCTCTCCCCACTCTTCCCTTCTGGATGCTTAAAAAGCCAGGGGCTCTTTTTCCTTGAATGTGTTAACTAATTGAAGAAATCTCCCTTTGGGAGCTGGAAAAATAAATATATTGTCCATTCTTCTCAGAGGCTTCCCATTCTGTTGGAAGATGGATTTACAAAAAACAAAAAGTTGTTTTACACCTTGCCACTGGGTGTTCTCAGTATGTGTTCAGAGTTACAGCAGGTTCAGCGTGTGTCAGCCTTCTGGCCATGTGTATTTACCCGTGCATGTTTGCTTTCCGGCCTCTTTTGTGGCTCTGTATTTTAGTCCATGTGCTCGTGGCTGTGCCTGTGTCAGCTGCCTGGTAGCCATGCGTTACGTATTAAGTCTGTGTGTCACTGTCACCTTCAAGGATCAGACTGCAAAGGATAAGGCCCTTCAGCACATGGCCGCCATGTCATCAGCCCAGATCGTCTCGGCCACGGCCATTCACAACAAGCTGGGGCTGCCTGGGATTCCACGCCCCACCTTCCCAGGGGCGCCGGGGGTGAGTCACTGCCTGCTTCAAGAAACGATGCCCTAGGGGCACGGGGTTACCGAGGGAGCGCAAAGCTGTCCACCTGGCACTTCTGATGATTGGGTCCGGTGTAAGAGAACCACCTTGTGGCGAACTGATGATGGGTGCAAGAAGGTGAAAGGAAGAAAGGCAGGGAGGGAGAGAAAGAGGGGAGAGGAGGGAGCCTCAGTCCCCGAAGTCACTGAATCAAGCATTACTTTCCCATGCCCTTCTGAGTGTGATCTGCCTCTTTTGATTTTTTTTTTCCTAGCCCTTGGTCTTTGTTCCTGTGTCCTCAGGGTCACTTTGTGGCAACCAGCCTCTAAAGCAAGTGTAGTCAACCTTTTTATACCTACCGCCCACTTTTGTATCTCTGTTAGTAGTAAAATTTTCTAACCGCCCATCGGTTCCACAGTAATGGTGATTTATAAAGTAGGGAAGTGACTTTACTTTATAAAATTCATAAAGCAGAGTTACATCAAGTCAAAGCATATAATAATAATTACTTACCAAGTACTTTATGAAGGGTTTTCGCTAAGTTTGGTAGAATAAATCTTCATAAAACAACTTACTATAGTTAAATCTATCTTTTCATTTATACTTTGGTTGCTCCACTACTGCCCACCATGAAAGCTGGAACGCCCACTAGTGGGCGGTAGGGACCAGGTTGACTATCACTGCCCTAAAGGGATGAAGCATTCTATTAACATTTTCATTTTGCACCTACCAAGGGTTGAGAGGCTAAAGGTTAAGGTCCCATTGAATTCTCATGATGATCTTAAATGCCTCTTAATTGTTATTGCCATTTTACAGATGAGAAAACTGAGGTTATATAGTAGTAAGGTGACCAATCATCCTCCTTTAGGGAGGACAGTCCTTCTTTTGTAAGTTCTGTCCTCCCTCAAGAAGTGTCCTCCTACATGTCCTCCTTTTTGATATTGGAAGACTAATCTGTAAATGTCCGTATTCATTCGACACAGAGTCAATCCATTGTGTGTGATGTGACGTATTTGTGTCTAAATGAGTACTTTTTTCTTACAATTATTATTAAAAATTAATAGGCATGTAAGCATAATTACAATATAAAATATTACAAATGTTTTTATTATGCATTTTTTATATTATAGTGTATTATTGTTGCAATGAATAAAATGTTTCTTTTATTTATGATATTGTTTTCTTCAATTTATTTTTGTCCTCCTTTTTATTGTAAAAAAGTTGGTCACCTTAATGGTAGTAACAAGAGTGTGGGTTGCCTGAAGATAATCACATGGATAGTAACGTCAGGACTCAAACCCAGGGCTCTGTGACTTCCGTTTCATAGTACTGCTGCCAGCAGTGGGTCAGCAGGTACCAAAAGCCTCAAGAAGACTCACAGCAAAGCGTGTGTCTGCCCTGCTCTTTGGAGCTCACACGGCCTCTTGTTCTGAGCTTTGTTCTCTCTCCAGCTGGGCCCTGGGTGCCATGAGCTGTGGAGGCAGAATGTTACAGGGAGCAATGCAGACTGGAGTGGAGAGTAATAGGGTGGGCGGGCACATGGACAGAGCTGTCAGATGAAATATTCCTGAACCGTCTGCAATACGCCCAGATCTCTGCCCGGTGTCAGGAAAACACTGAGGCTTCTGCCCGGTCCCTGAGCTCGGAGATTATTTGCAAGAGGAGCTAGAGGGAGCTCTGAGTAGCCTGACCAAGGATGTAGATTGTGATTTTATGCATAGCAGTGACCGTGTCTGCACTTATGGAGGGTCCCTGCAGCTGGTTAATGCTCTGAACCTGTTATCTTTAGCAGGGGTGCAATGCATAAACATCCTGAACTATGAAGTGAACTCATAATCCTGAACCCTCTTGTTTTTGCCTTCCAGTTCTGGCCGGGAATGATACAAACAGGGCAGCCAGGATCCTCACAAGAGTAAGTCGGAGGAGGAGTGGGTCGGCACCAACAGCCAGGGCCCGCTCACAGTCCACCCCGAGTAGTGTGTCCTAGGACCAGACTGCCTCGGAGGCTGGAGGCGAAAGGAGATTTAACCTGAGATCATCAAAGTCATCCCCACTGTTACCTCCTGAGGCCAGTAGCAGGAAAGAGACTGCTTGGATCCTGGAGATAGGAAATCCCTCAGTCCCACCCGAAGTTTAGTGGCCATCTAGCTTGAAATAGGAAGAGGATTCTTGTTTCTTTGTGGCTCTGGGGCAAAGCCGAGGGTCTTCCTGAGAAGTGCCTGCCCAAGAGCAAGGGCAGTGGGGGTGACTCTGTAGCCCGTTCCACTCTGGTTTGCCCAGTGGTTTGACGACTAATAGAAAAGCCCACTGATGCTTTGAGGACCAGGGTAGCAAGCTCAGTCAACTGAAAGAGAAGGCAGTCAGGGGATAAAAAGAGAGAAAGGAAATCCTACTCCTACATTCTCAAAGGAACGGGAGCTGTGTGTCCTAGAAAAGGAGAGCCTGAAGCTTGTCCCAGACCTTGCCGGGAAACAGTGGCCACGAACCTCAGTCCCTGCAGGGGTGGGAAGTTCCGAGGTGGAGGTCCACTGAACTGGGTGAGACTTGCTGGTCCGGCCTCTGACAGCCTGCTGGCCCCTCTCAGTGGGAGAGAGGGACCCTTTCAGTCTGATGGAGCTCTTCCTGGTCTGTGCCCCCACCTGCAGACAGGGAACCTCACAGCAGGGAGGGCCCAGGTTGGGCCCCTAGTCCGGGGAGGCCAATGCCAGGACTGAGGAGTAGCTGCTGCCACAGTCACCGTCTCTGACTCTCTCCATCCTTCTGTCCCCAGCGTCAAGCCCTTTGTGCAGCAGGCCTACCCCATCCAGCCAGCAGTCACAGCCCCCATTCCAGGTGAGTCCGTGGGGGTCCCTCTCACTTTGTCCCACCACCCCCTTGCTTGCAGAGCGATGTGCCCCCTCCTCACCCCCAGCTTGCTTAAGGCAGGGGTTAACCTGGAGCTTAGGAGGGTCACAGAGGTGACCCCTCCCAGGTCCCTGTGAGAGCTCTTCAAATGCTTTTTTCTTCTTCTTCTTGCTGAGAGGCAGGAAGGGAGAGAAAGGAGAAGCATCAGCTTGTAGTTGCGTCACTTTAGTTGTTCATTGTTTGCTTCTCATTCATGTCTTGATGGGGGGGGCAGCACTGCAGTCAAGCCAGCCACCTTGGGATCACGTTGATGAGCCCGCACTCAAGCTGGTGACCTCAGGGTTTTGAACCTGGGTCCTCAGCATCCCAGGTCGACACTCTATCCACTGCGCCACCACCAGTCACACTTCAGATAACCTTTTTAAGGAAACGGGAAGCCTGGTCACTTTCATTCAGCGCCCTGGGTCATCCTCGGAAGGCGAAGTGGCTGTGCTTCTACATCATTAATAGGCCAAATTAGCAATCTGTCCCAAGAAAGGGTTTTATTCATTCTTTCTTAGATAAGTAGGTTTCAATTCCTAGTACGCTTTTTTACCCTTTCTTTAAAAGAGAGCTTACATGGAATCCCAAACTAGAAAACGTGGGTCTGTCTGGCCCTCCCCCCTACACACACATGCACACACATGCACACACATGCACACACGCATGTTGCATGTGGAATTATTTGGTGGACCCGCTCTCTATTGCAGTCCACAAACTGGAAATGCTCTCTGATCCGATACCATGGAACATTCTGAGAGAAGATCTATAGTGCTGGTGACCGCAGTCTTAAGAAATGAGGTGGAGAAACACAGGAAGTGTCTGGTACTTTCCACTCCTGAATCAGTTTTGTCTTGGTCCCCGTCTAGGCCCCTTTGTCCAGGGTTAGGTGTCCTCATGCCAGAGCCCCTAACAGGCGCTGAAGTCGGCTTTAGGAGGAGCCACGTGCATTGTGCTTTTCTGGGACACTGACTCTGCAGTCCTTGGCCAGACTCTCATCTGCACTTACCTCAGCTCCACCATGAGACTCTGGTGGGGTAGGCTGTTGGCCTTTTCTCCGGACCCATCCATTCTGTAGGGCCTTACCCCAGTATTTGCCTGAGGCCCGAGGGGAGGTGGGTGGCCATCACTAAAGGTGACGCTTGGTCTTCCAGGGTTTGAGCCTGCGTCAGCCCCAGCTCCCTCAGTCCCTGCCTGGCAGGGCCGCTCCATTGGCACAACCAAACTCCGCCTGGTGGAATTCTCTGCTTTCCTGGAGCAGCAGCGGGACCCGGACTCGGTGAGTGTGCTCAGAGGGGGCCTCGAAGGCAGAGCTTGCTGTCGTTCCTGCCCACCTTCACGGTCTTTCCCCTGCCCTAGCACCTGCCAGATAACCCAAGTGAGCGTGGGCTGGGGAGGACTAGCCAAGCAGCCTTTCAGTGAAGTGAAAGGTTTTTCCGTTGACAGACATGTGGAACTTAAAAGCTAAAAGTTCATGGATGCTCTGGCCCCGAAACTCCCAGGAATATTGGGTGAGGGGAAGGACCTGAATAGGCTTTTGCATTTGGAAAAATTTAACATTTAATGAGCCTTGCCACATGACTGGTACTGGGCTAAACTGTTTATATACAGGTAGTGCCCGGGTTACCAACAAGATAGGTTTTGTAGATTTGAAAATATTTAAGTATGTATATGCAAAGAAAGGTAAAAATAAATATTATGTTAAGACAAACATCTAAGTTGCATTTAATAGGAAAATGTACCTGTTCCAACTTACATACAAATTCATCTGAAGAACAGACCTACAGAACCTGTGTCATTTTTAACCGGGGGACTGCCTGTACACAATCACATTTTATCCTCACCAAAACCTTGTAAGGGTGGGTGCTGTCTGATAGATGCAAAACAGGGCAATTTTCCTGAAGTCACACTGTTACTATCTGATAGAGATTCAAACTTACCTCTTTAAAACTCAAGCCTAAAACATTTAGTCATTATTCTATACTGCCTTTCCAAGCCTATGTTTCCTCAAGGTAACAGGTTGCTGTCTTCTTAAAAAGTAACAAGACGGCACTTTAACCGTCTGACGTGGAATGCAGGGCATTGTCATGTCATGCATACCAGTACAGTTGGCACCTGGGACTCTCTTGTTGTCTTCCCTAACCCGTCGAGTGCCCACCCTCATTGTTCCCCAGCCAGGTTCATTATTTCCCACACATATGGGAGCCTCCCTTCTTTCCTACCCAGCCAGCCCAAGACCCTTCCCTCACTCCCACGCTTCGGCTGTGAGCATGAGTGCTGCATCTGTGTGTGGGTGGGTCCAAGGCAAAGAGGGAAGAAATCGTGAGTTTGTGTTTGGGATCTTCCCCAACTCCTTTCTGTGTTCTCTACTTCACCCACCTTGCTGGTCTCAGAGCCACCAAAGGCCCATGGGCCCCATGCTTTCTCTGTGTCTCCTGCCTCGCTGTCATTCTGTTACCAGGAAAAAGTGTCATGAATGATTTCACCATCTGTTGTAAATAACTCAGATACTGAAAAAGTGCAGGTGACCTCTCCCGGGAGTGTTTTCCCTTGAGCTTGGTGGAAAGCCTCTGATGCTGGGGCGAGGGAGACGCCGTGGGCAGAGGGGCTTCCGCCAGCCACCCCCAGAGCAGAGATGGCGGGGAACCCAGTGCCAGCCCACTGACATGTCTCTCTATGGCTTGTGAACTTGGGGAGCTGGTAGAAAAACAGAGCCTGCTCCAAAATTGAGGGGAAAAGAAAGGGGATGGAAACTAGGTCATTGGGCCTACCAAGGCAGGGAGGGAGACATGAGGTTATCGAAAACAGAGAGGAGAAAGCCACCTGGATCACTCTTTTCAAGCCGCGGGGCGGTGTTACAGGAAGGGTGGAGGTGATGGGTTAAATCCCTATCTGGGGCATCGAAAGAAACAAGATTACCTTCCCGCTTCCAGGCTGCTGCTGCTTTCTGGGAAGTGCATGTAGATGGTTCTTTGGCCGAAGGCTTGGCTTCGGCCCAGGTGATGCTTCTGCTTTTCATAGTTCATGTTCGTATAACACCTCCTTGCCCGCCTAGTACTTTGTCGTTGATCGGTTCACTCTGTCCTGACAGTGTCGTGAGGTAGTTGCTGTTTCCCCATTTTATAGGTGAAGAAACTGAGTAAATGACTTACTGAAGATATTTAGCCAATAAACAGAGGGACCAGGAGCCAAAATCTGTTTCAGTATCCTCTTTGACACTATTGTAAACCAACACCAATTATGAAGATCTCTTGGATTGTGTATTCAGTCTGCATATCTACTATGTGAACATATCTCTCTCTTTGTGACTTGTCTTTTCCCTAAAAAATAAAACTCGGAGACACGAGGAAGCCAAAGTCCCAAGATGGTAGTTGTTTTCCTGGTAAAGAGATTATAGAATATTTTATCACAATTAAAAAAATTAATTTAAAGACCTATGGCAGCCACGCATCGTGACTGTCCTCTTCAGTTATGGACCTGTAGGGCCCAGGTGACCCTTTTCTCTTGCAGTTAGTGTTCGTTGGGCTTCACGTTGTAAAGCACTGATAGATTCTTTCAGCCTATTCTATAATCGTGTATGAGCACCTGCCTGTGCAAAGTGCCCTCCCGGGCAGGGCCCCAGCACTGCACACAGGCACGCAGTAATCACACAAGAGGTCGTTGCGAAGTGTTGTGACTGGTAGGAAGGAGGGGTATTGAAAACTGTGGGTGATTAACAAGGAACAGGCAGGCTTTCTGGAGGAGTAACCGTCTTACTGAGAGGTAGAGGATTGATCTGCAATGGGGAAGAACGAGGGAGAACATTCCAGAGGTGATGACTGTGAGGTATGAAAGCAGTTAAGTGCAAGTTGGTGGATAGTTTTAAAGGCCGGTCCCACCAAGTCCTTGGAATGGAGTCGAGAGATAATGGTTCATGTACACTCAGGATTACACATAATAATCTGAATGGCTCCACTGGATTGGCCTTTTCCTGATGAATTAAAGGTTTGGCTCTAGAGCTTGGACTTGAATACATGACTTCAGCGGTCCTGAAATAAATGGAAGGCCTGCAGTGAGTCAACACCCTTAGGCCTCTTGAAGAAAATATTTATATTTTAGAACACAAGATGGAGACTGAGAGAAATTGGAATTCAGTCAACAAATACTTTTTCAACACCACATACCAGCACCTTTTTTTGGTGTTAGGGATTCAACAGCAAAGGGAAGCTAAGTCCATATTCTCATGGAGCCACTATCCTAGTAAAGACAAACAGTAACTACCCAAACAAGTACATACATACGTGTGCGTGTACACACACACACACACACACACACACAGAATATAAGGTGATGTTAAGTGCTTATGTGGTATAATGATCCTTCTTCAAAATTGAAAATTACTTGCTCTTTAGATTAAAAAGTATAATTTCAGAAAATGTCTTATATATGTTGATGTTTCTATTTTGTTGTACTATGCTTTTGAGTTATGCCTATCAGGTTATGCCATCCAAAACTGTGCCACTATTCTGAAATTATTTTACTAAGTTGTAACACCAGGCTTAATTGTTAATGTCGCTTCTAATACTGCTGTGTTATGAACCCTTATTTTTGCAGTGATACACAAATGAGTTCAGTGTATACAAATGAACCATGCAGATTGCGAATAGCACATTTATTTGAACTTAATGAAAATGTGAGGGTCCGGAAAAAGGGTTCTTGTGTTAGAGGAAGCTGGGGACCCCTGAGGAAAAAGGTGATTGACAAATTGAAATGGGAGAAATTTGACAAAATTATTTAAAGCATTTTGACGCTGTCTCAAACACCAGCCTCTCAGATTACATAGTATGCACTTTATCTTGCTAACACAAGGTGCTGTTACAGCCAATGTGTAACGGCACTTCAGGGCCAAGGTCACACTGAAAAACTTGTAGCAGGTGAATGGTTTCCTTGGCTCTCAGACTTTTTGTGGCTTCTCAGAATTTAATTTTACTATATTTTTGTTACAACTATGGGAAAAAGTTAGTCACCTGAAATAAATTCATCTGGAACATTTAAACAAATATAGCTATACTATAAATATATACTTAAAATTTAACATCAGACAATAAGCATGTTAATTTGATAAGGAAACCAACAAGGTGACAAATAATTAAAGGTCCCTAAGCAAATTCAACTCTGTTTGGAGTCTGTAGATCTTTGTCTACCTATGGGCATGCACACACATTTCTCCCTACTTCTGTGTAATGGCATAGGCTCATTGGAACCATGGGGTTCTAGATAGTGCTGGTAAAAAGCTAGTTAATAAATCAATGAGCTGGGTGCAGAGTGCTAACTAATTTTCATTAGTAATTTCTTCTGTCCTCATCACAGCCTGATGCGGTAGGTAATTTTATTCCATTCTGAAGAGGAGGCTTAAAGAGATTGCTTTCTTGCTGGTAGTCAGTGGCTGTGGCCAGGTTTGAACCTTGTGTATGTACTATTTCCCAGCATGGAAACAAAGCCAAGAGGAAAACCTAGTTTGCCTCAGTCCAGGGTGGCTTCCCTTTGTTGACCCCTGTTCTGGAAATTCACTCTTCAGTTTACCACATAGGTCATCATTGCCACCACTAAAGACTTCTTCATGACTCTGCCACCCTTAGCATTGATAGCACTAGTCATAGTACCAGTAGTAGTACCCTCTGTGGAGACAGCCAGCACTGTGCATCATCTTATTTAATCATATGATGTGGCCTGTCCTGTGTTAGGCAGCCAGCTGACATTGTAAGTGGGATTCAGATCCAGCTCTGCTGATTCCACATCCTGAGATTGTAACCAAAGAGTATATAGTCCATTTGTACCCAATGAGTTGTAATACAGTGTGTCTGTAAAGTCATGGTGCACTTTTTGACCAGTCACAGGAAAGCAACAAAAGATGATAGAAATGTGAAATCTGCACCAAATAAAAGGAAAACCCTCCCAGTTTCTGTAGGATGATGTGGCAGCATGTGCACATGCGCAGATGATGACGTTACACCGTGTATACAGCGGAGCAGCTCACGGCCATGCCAGTCGAGATGTGGACGGTACAGAGGAAAGTTCAGTGTGTTTTGTGGCTTGCTAAATTCGAATCCGTGACCAAAGTACAACATGAATATCGGCGCATTTATAATGAAGCGCCACCACATAGGAATAACATTACTCAGTGGGATAAGCAGTTGAAGGAAACCGGCAGTTTGGTGGAGGAACCCCGTTCTGGTAGGCCATCAGTCAGAGATGAGTCTGTAGAGGCTATACGAGATAGCTACCTAAGGAGCCCTAAAAAAATTTGTTCATGAGCCCACATCGAACTGCACTGAGTAGGTATGAAACTGGGAGAGTTTTCCTTTTATTTGGTGCAGATTTCACATTTCTGTCGTCTTTTGCCACTTTCCTGTGACCGGTCAAAAGTGCACCATGACTTTAGGGACACACTGTAGAATGGGTTGTAATCTCTAAGGACCTCAAGACAGAATAATCTGGAGGATGAGCGCCCCCTGCTGGCTCTGCGTCAAGTATAAACCAGATGGCAGTGTTTCCCCAAGTTGGTTGTTTATGTTGGTAGAGGACCAGCAAGTCAGTCCCTCTGTTACCTTTGGCTCCACTAGAAGCTAAGAGAAAAACAGCAGAGGGTGAAGAAAGAAAGATCTAAAACACTAAGACTATTTTAGAAGTGGTTAGTGGTGCTTGAAAATACACTTTCTACATGATTTCAGTGTTGCATATCAAAGGACTTCAAATATTAAGTATAAGATCCTCCACCCATAGTGGGCTATTTAAAAGTGCCTCGCCTGTAATCAGGACCCCCGTTCCTGGAGACTGAGTTAGGCAGCTGCTGATTGAGAGTGATGAAAACCCAATCTTGGTGAGCTGTGGGCCGAGCTCTGTGTGTGCATGGGGAGTGGCTTTCCTGATAAAGCCTAGTGGAATTCCTCCTCCCCTACCTTGGGACAGGCAGGCCCTCCCGCTCCCCCACAGCTCAGACACATCCTGCCCCACAGCTGGCAGACCCCTGCTGGCTCCGACTGCCCAGGCACAAGGTGGTATGTTTAATGCCCGTCATGGTCTGGATGCCAGAGTAAGCAGGACTGGTGCCGGAAGAGAGTGTGAGGGTGGAGTTAGGTAGGAGTTGCACAGCCAGAAAAGGGAAAACTCTGGGATGGAGAGGGAGGGACAAGGAGATTGTCTCTCTTGATTTTGAAAAAGTGCTGTCTTGCCAAAAAAAGAAGAGAATTTTTACAGTGTGGTACAATTGCACACCTGAATGGGGAAGGCACATCCAGCTCATAACAGACAGCTCTGTGCATTATAGCAGTGATGACAGCCGCCAGCCCTCACTGAGCTGGGGCATGAGCACTGTGTGCCAGGCACTTTGACAGAGGTCCTCCCGTCCATCAGGGAAGGAATGGAGGCTCAGAAACTGTAAGGTGCTTTATGAAGATTCACCACCAAGAAGTGGCTGTGCCAAAGTTCAGCTCCACTCTGTATTCTTAACCACTTCACTGTAGTTTTGGAGAAATCAAAAATTATTCAAGTGGAAAAACAGCTGCCTTCCAAAGTATGAGCTTCCCAGGTACAGGCTGCACAGAGCAGGGCCCTTCATGTTGGGGCGAGAGTAGGGCTGGGTTTTCTCTGAGCTTCTTTTCCAACCTGTGGTTCTGAGTCTTCTTAGGGTTTGGGGCAGGACATGGGAGAAGCCGGGGATGTTCCCACTTGGGCCTTAGGACACGCTCCTGTTGTGCTCTGGTGACAACAGGTTCTAGTTAAATGAGAAAGCTGGTTTCAGAATTCTTGCTGGAGGTGTAAGATTTGGGGCAAATGACTTCACAGTTCAGCCTGACCTCAGCTGGTACAGTGGGCAGAGTAGGACCACTCTTGCCGTATTGCTGTGACAGTTACAGTTAACATCCCTGGACCTAGTGAACACTCCACACATGTTGTCTGAACCTGAATGTTGTGTAGAAATGTAGCGGAAATTGGGCTGGACAGGTAGAGGGACCTGGCTTGGGGAGATCTGCTCACCAGGTGTTTTGAACTGTATTGAAACTCAGATGGGAGCCAGAATATTTTTTTAATTATTATATTTTGAGTAAGTAGTAAATTCATGTGATCAAAAATATATAAGCATAAAAGAATGGAGGGAGACGCTGCTTCCTTTTCATTCCTATCTCACCCCAAGTAGAGAGTCAAGGTTGCTAGCTTCTTATGAATCTTCCCAGAGATTTTAATACATATACAGCATAATAAGAACATATATTCCTTTTTTTCACCCCATTTTTACAGAGAAGATGTGATCTGATACGTGTTTCAGGAAGATGGCAGCTGCAGCAGGTCAGAGAATGGGCTGGGGCTAGGAGATGGGTGACAGGGACCAAATCAGAGCATAGGCAGTAACTGAAGGGATATGCATTGCGTTCATAACATTAAAAGGTCTTGGGGACCTGACCAGTGGTGGTGCAGTATATAGAGCATTAGACCTGGAACGCTAAGGTTGCAGGTTCAAAACCTCAAAGTCATTTGCTAGAGCAAAGGCTCATCAGCTTGATTGAGGGATCATTGACCTGATTCCAAAGGTCACTGGTGAGGAAAAGCCCAAGGTCATTGGTTTGAGCAAGGGGTCGCTGTCTAGGTGAGCCCCAGGTCTGATTCCCGGTGAAGGCACGTACGAGAAGCAGTCAATGCACAACTAAAGTGAAAGCAACTATAAATTGATGCTGCTCACTCTCTCTTACCTTCCTGTCTCTCACACACACAAGAAGAAAAAAAGGTCTGGGGGATTAATTAGTTGTGGGGAATGAGAGTATTGGACATGACAGTTTTTGAGACTGGGGATAGTGGTATAATTTGAAAAGTCACAGAACAGAGAAGGAAGCAGATTGCCTTTGTGATAATGCTATTTCTTTTTGTCCTCAAAAGAAACCTGTTGAAATGGATACTGGAAACAGAGAGGTTCAGCAAGTTTAAGTAACTCAGCCCCACACCCAGCTCATAGATAGCAGCGTTGGATATTTGAACATTGTCTTAATCCAGAGCCCATGGCTTGAGGAATTTGGGGAAGGTAGCAGCAATAACACACATTTAAGAAGATTTTACCATGTACCAAGTCCTTGTCATATATTAACCTCACAGAGAATGATGATGCACCACCTGGGGGAGTGGAGAGGACAAGACTCGTGATCAGGTGGCAGGCAGGTGGGGAAGGTGGTCAGAACGTTTGGAGAAAGAGGAAAGCAAGGACACTTGGTTTGGTTTCCCGGGAGGAGAGAGTTCCTGAAGGGTTTCCAGGCTTGCATGAGGGCATGTCCTCAGCCAGGAAGCTAGGGGTTTTGCTGCCTGGAATGTTCTGGCCTCTTCTCTTTATCTGTAAGTGGCTGGAACAGCCTAGAGCATGGAGCCTCCTGATGTGAGGGAGTAAGTCAGCAGTCTTCACAGCCTGAGTGAGCCCGCATTCTCCCCTTTAGGGGAGCCTGCATCGAAGTTCTGCAAATCCATCCTGCAGATAACCTTATTCGTTTCCATAAAGGCAGTTGGTCAGATGTAGCCCAAGCATGACTTAATCTTCACATATGCACAGCTTCTTTCAAAGGCTTAAATTCACAGACCAGCTAACATTCCTTTGTTAGACCACAGATCCTGACTCGGCTTTGGAAAGTGTGACCAGTGCAGCTTTAAGGAAGTCCAACATTGATGAGACCTGTGGCAGAAAAAAGGGCTGGTGGTTTGTATGGGGATTAGATTGGAGAAATAAGGAAACAAGATCAGAAGCAATGTTTTAGTTCCAAACTGCCAGGAGGGTCCTTGTCTATGTTCTGGACAGGGTGGAGAAGGGCAGGGTTTCTCTAAAGAAGCTTGTAAGTCCTGCAGTGGCTGCTAAGGCTGATTGTACGCCTCACAGTGGGGTTCTGTATGGATGGGAAACAGCTGTTCTGGCAGCTCTAGTTTCTGGTCCTTTAGGAAGGAGGTTCCTCTACCCCACTTCATAGCTTGTGTATGAATCTCATTAATAGTAAACCTGCAAACCAGCATCTAGGCAGCTCGCTAAGGCTCACACAGAACTGTCATGTTTACTGTTTCATTTGACCTTCACATTGACCCCTGGAGATGATCAAGACAGGTGTCATCCCAGAAGGGTTATGCAGCTTGCCTCAGGTCACACAGCTCAAAACCAGCAGAGCCTGGGTTCTACCCATGAGTGGTTAATGTCTGCATCCCGTGCTTAGAATAAACGATCAGAAAGCACACTTGCCCTCCAGGTTCTCTGAGGAAGGCTCCGGCTGGTCTGGGAGTTGGCTATGCCCAAACTTTGTGCTTCTCTCGGGTTTCTCTCATACATTGCACCCAGTATGGTCTTCCAGGACACAGGAGACAGTCTTCCCATGACTGAAATGATGGCTTCCTGGGTGTGGTGTGCTGTGCCCACCATCCTGTGTGACTGCTGAGCTGTCCTGTGGGCTTATTCGTGCACCTATCACAATAGCAGTGGATGGTTCACTCTCCGTGTCTGAGCTGCTGTGGGCACTCACCCTCTCTCCTCATTACCATTTGCGGATGAGGCAATTGAAAGCATCTGGAAATCTGGGTTTTATAGACATTTTGCAGAGGCCCCAGCCAGACTCCATCTGCTTTTCTTGGCAGGTTAGCACCACACCCACTGGCCTTCCTGGTTGCTGTCCCTGCACGCAGCCAGTGGCCCTTACAGCTGCACTGCTGAGGGAAGACACACCTCTTTCTAAGAAAGCAGCAGCCCCCCTAGAGAGACAGTGGTGGAAGTGGGAAGTGGGGGAGAGGCTGGTGCATCCTGGTGTGAGACACAGGAAGGAAGGACTTCCTTGCTGGTAGTTTGTTGTTTTCAGTGTTCCCTTCTGGGAGGAGCACAAGGAAGGGATGGGACAGCACCCGGAAGGGGCTGGTGTCTCTGAGCAGTCAGCTGCTGATAGAGTGGAGCACACTGGTGCAGGAGCCCAGGGTAGCCAGCCTCTCCTGTGCCCCAGGGGGCTGAAAATGCAGGTCACGTTCCTTGGCTTGGCCCCACAGCCACTCCCTGGGGTCATCACAGGTTGCCCAGGCGGCCGTGGTAGCGACTGGACAGAGTCCTGGCAGGAGCGTGACAGGAAGCAAATGCAGGTGATTTGTCCTTGTTCTGTTCCAACTTGTACATTATCATCCTTTGACATGAGTTATTTGTCTTGGTTTCTTTAAATTCCTAAGTGGATTATAATTTCTCTCGGTATTATTTGACAGCAGTCATTTTTCAAGGTTTTTACTACGTTCTTCAAATACTTGGAATTTTTTAACAAGCTTAGGAAAAGACCACCATCTTCAGGTCAGACATTGTACTGCAGCACTGAGGCATGCCTGAGGGAGCAGCTCAGATGCCAAAGACCAGCAGATTCATAGGGCTTTTCCTTCCTTTTCCACAAAAAAGTGAGCTGCCTCATCAGAGGTCTCTAGAGTAAAATGAATTGGCAGTCCTTTAAAAGAGAGAGAGAGAGAGAGAGAGAGAGAGAGAGAGAAAGAGAGAGAGAGAGAGAGAGAGAGAGAGAGGGAAAATAAAATAAAAACCCCAGTGGCCACTGTGGGAGTTGAGTTTGTATTCTGGTTTGTTGCATCTGTGGTGATGGGCATCCTCAAAGGCTGCTCCAGCCCCACTTGTGAGGACCAATTTTGTGCACTTCAGAGAGTGGGCTCTGATGTACGCCAAGGGAGCGCAAGGGCCCAGAGCACTCCAGGCCCCACATGGCATTGCCCTCCCCTCGGCCACCCAGCATTACAATAAATTGCTAATGGTAGTGTCAGAAAAATAGGAATCACCCTAATGGATCTAAAACTTTCCTCTCTTAATTTCCGATTTAAACGTTAGTCTTTCCCTTTTGTTGCTATCAGAAGGACAGCCTGAATTCCAACTGATCTATTCTGAAGTAATAATAGCAATAATAATGATAAGAAGAAGAAGTAGTGATGTGCTTGGCCCAACATGATGTATTTTTCATGCAGTATCTCATTTAATTCTTGTGACTCTTCTTTGAGGCAGTTGCTTTTATTATCCCTGTATTATGTACGGATGCTGGACTTGCCATCCCAGATGACTCAGCTAGACAGTGGTGCCAGAGCCAGGGTTCAGACCAGACCCTGTCTGACTCCAGAGTCCAAGCGCCCAGAGACTCCTTCTGTGCAGTCTCCCTCAGCGGCAGCAGCAGGGGAGAAAAGAAGAGCCAGGAACCAGGAGAGAATGAGCTCTCAGAACAGCTTTGGGGAGAAAGTCGTTTGGAAAACCCCCAGGGTAGCTACATAACCCTTTGCAAAAATTTTTGTGGAGTTTGGAGGATTATATTCACTTTTATTGCTGTTTAAAACTGCTGTGAAAAAGAACTGGAGGGATTGTTACAAAAAAGAGGAAAAATGAGCATTTCCCCAAGTCAGAATAGAAATTTGTATATTAAGATTGTATCAGGTGCTTCTGAGCTGCAGGATGTTTTGATTACACGTAGGTTTTTGCTGGTGCAAATCGTTCTTTTTGGTGAACCCTGCAGACAGACCTGGGTCCTTGTCTTCTGCCCGGTCATCCTGAGTAGTTGAGTTTTAGGAAGGCTCTGTGATCTGACCAAGTTCCTTTCAAGTCCAGGGAACTTGTGGCCAACTAGAATAAGCATCCTGAAGCACAACCTTTAATATTTTTGTTTCCCTTTATAGTACTTTCTCCTCCTCAAAAAACCCCAGGTTGTTTCAAGGCAGTTTTTCATTGGCTGTTTATTTAATTTAATATAATGCACATGCTTCATATGTAAGCCAAATTGAACCTCATTCATAGCCTTTAGAAGGAGAGGCCGCAGTCTCCTTGTCTGAGCCTTCCCACCTCCCCGTCCTAGTCCTCAGGGACAATTACAGCCCTTTAGCTATTTCCTCATATATTGTCTCCATATTTCTAAGTAACATACTTATACATCTTAATCCATGCATTTTAGATATTTTCTGCTGCCGTTTTTACTATGGAAGATCAGGACTTAGCTCTCTAAATTTAGCACATGACCCCACCCTGCCCCCGCCTTTTTACTGCTCACCATTCTAGTGTGGTTATATCACAAGTTTTGGCTTAACATTCAGTGTTTATATTGCAAACCTGTGTCAGTTTTGTACACGGTGTGGTTAATATGTGACGTATTTAGAACCATTTCTTGATTGTAAAACTTGTTTTTTCTAGGGTTTGTCATTGCCTTTTTTTTTTTAATTTTTTTCTTTCAGTGTTTACATTATACAAATTCATTCTCAAAATTTCTAACAGAATTCTCAAACTCTTCTCCAGATGGTCACATAAGTCAGGGACCACCTCATATCCACTGTCCCCTTGGTGATATCTCTCCAGCCCCTCATATACTCTGGACTGAGTCAGTGGCCAATGCATTTCTCTCTCTCTGTCCTGGGTTAGGGCCCCATTTCCCTCTGTTTTGATTCACTCCATTTCATAGGAACATATCTTTCTGTGGCTACCTGGGAATAGTTATAAGGCAGTTTCTGAAACCTTACAGATCTGAGAGTGTACTATACTTTCACATGTGATAGGTAGCTTGGTTTTGATCATAGTTTTGCCTTTGAGATGTGAAACTTAACCCACATTTTCAGACAGCTCCATATATGTCTGCTTGCCAGTGAGTAACACTGCATATTGACTGCTGGAGATTAAAGTCATCCGTATAAAAAAGCAGGTAAATGCCGAGGTAAGTCATGTAATATGCAGGCATGGGAATGTTGCCTGACTTTAACTCTAGTGTTTTCTCTAGGAATTTTTGAGAACACATGGGCAATATATGATTGATTAGAGGGGCAGTAAAGCTAGCTCTGTATAGTCACTTTGTAGGGTCTATGAAGAGAAGGAATTTGTATTATTGGCTCATGGATTCCCTGTGTCTTGTGTATAATGGATAATAGGTGTGTTGGTGTGTTCTGTTGAAACCCATAAAAGAAATGTCAAGTGTGTACCTTTTCTGTTGTTGTCTTTCCTATGTTGATAATCAACATACCTACGGAGTGCCTAGGACTGCTTTCTAATTGAACAAGCCAATGTTAATCTTTGTTTTAGATACTGAGGAATTTTAGTCTTAAGGCTTTGGTGTATATGACTCATTGACAGAACATTTTTGCTTATGTATTACCCTGAATACTTGGAGGTTTGGTTTGTTGTTGTTTTTTATGTTTGTTTGTTTGTATTTTCAAATATTTGTTTTCTGCCTTGCAGAATAGAATGACGCTTTTTTTGGTTTTGTGTTCCACCTTTAGTGTTGTAGAACCACCACTGCTGGGAATAGAATGGGATTCATTTGGGAGGGAGGGAAAGGGAATGGGAAGGAAGTATCCATCTAGCCTAGTCTTCTTCCCTTTTAAGGAGAACTGGCAGGAGCTGGCAGTGAGAGCCTCCCCACCGAATTGTTTTTAGGGTTCTCATGTCATTAAAACTTGAACCCAAAGCTATCCGATAGATTTTTTCTTTTCAGCCTTCTAGATGTGGGGGCAGAGGGACTCCTGACTTACCCAGGTTGAATTAAGGGGAGAGGGAGAGCTGTTTGTCACACTGCTCTGGTCTCTAGGACACCTTCTCTAGTCCTTTGTATTCTTAGCAACAAAGTCACCTTTTGGCAGGAACAGAACCACTCAGATGCCAACAGTCAGGGGTTGCTTTCAAGTCACCAGCCTTGGAGAGGCAGTGCCCGGTTTCCTTTGGCAAAGACAGCCTGCCCCTTCTCAGTTCATTTCAGCCACTTGGGCACAAAGGTAATTTCCTCAAAATAGAAACCTTTGAAGGCTCTATCTGATGCATCTGTGAATCATTATGTTTCTCCTGAATTCTAATTTAACATCTTAGAATTTTGAAAACACTATTTAGCTTCTTTTTTTCTCAAATTAACTTTAAAAAAAAAGTAGATCTGAATTAGAAGGGCCTAGGGATTTTCTCCTGGGAGACCATGCAGTTGGTATTTGCAGCACATACATGGGCGGGGGCATTGACAGTTCCAAGTTTTATTCTTAACTCCAGGACTATTCCCGGAAGTGTGACCTCAGGCAAGTCCGTCCATCTCTAAGCTTCTATTTCCTCATCTGTAAAATGATTTTAATAAAATCCACCTACAGTGTCCCTGTGAGGCCAGGATTACCTTAGGTCACATATATAGACAGCACATTGCACATAACCCTGACGAACACAACTTCTTTTCCTTCCTTCAGGCATAAGTGAGAGGCCCACACCCAAGAAGCTTATGATGGGCAGGCTGTAACCCAGGCACTACACAGTCACACAGTTTCTCAGTCTTGCCCCCATCTTGGGCTGACTGGGGTTTATTTTTTCTTTGCTAGGAGGAGGGGCAGCTGAAGTAAGAACATTTGTGTGCTTCTTCTCCAGGATCTAGTTAATTTCACATAATAATAAACCCACACAGTAGTAGCCTCAGACAGAAGCTGTGGTCTATTGAATACTTCTTACGTGCTGGGCCCTATGCCAAGCCCCTTCTGCACGTTACTGCCTCTCATTCTCAGGCTTGTTCTGTTGTACAGGTACGGTATGCGCCTTGTCCATGAGAACACCGCGGTTTCCAGGTTTTTGTGGCTCGAGCGTTTTCCTGCTTCACCTTCAACACCTTGCTTTTCTGCTCTATCTTCAGGGCACCCTTTGCCTTTTACCCTCATCCACCTTCCTGACCTCTTGACGTCTAGCAGTCAGGACTGTCATCCCGGAGTTCCAACAGGATGGAGCTAGGGCTGTCGATGTCAAGAGCAAAAAAAAAGCTAAGTCTCACAGCTTCTTAACTTCACACCAGCTCTGCCCTGGCCTGTGGGGACTGGCCAGGCAGAAGAGCTGACGGTGTACCACTCAAATAAAAGACTCAGGTCCTCTTTCACAGGTGTCCTTGAGGCTCTGTTTGTATTTTATTCTTTCCCATAAACTCACTGCCCACAGGCAGCACAGGTCATGACAGAAATAGGGCTTCCCAGAGCTGGGTAGGGCTGCAGCTTGCTGTAAGCCGATGTTACAAGGGTCACGTGGGTGGGCGTACAGATGGCCTCAGCTCCTGTAGAGGTGGGTAACCAGAGACTAAACAGAGCAGCCTGATCTGAGGTGCACACCTTCATTCATCTCTCCTTGCATTTACGCCAGAGCCTGTGCCCACAAGTTTGCCTGTGTTATTTTTCTCCTATGACCACAGATGAGCTCCTTAGCAATAGTGCTTCATACATTTCCGTGAGCCTTCGTTTGCTCATCATTGAGAAGAGGATGGGGCGGCATTGGAGAAAATATACAAAAAGGCACTCCGCCCCGATCCATAGCCTCCTCTCCCTAACACAGCAGTGGCTTTTACTTTATTTAAAAGTCTTTCATTTCTCTTCCAATCAGGCATGCTGTGTCCTTTTCATAGTAATTTCCAGGTCTCAGTCCTGCCTGGAAGTTCCCAAGTAGCTGAAAGGGCAGAGCACGGGACCACCCACGTCAGAGCTAGTTTCCTTTTTTATTTTTATTTTTATTTTTTTTAACATTTCATCTGATACGTTTGAGGGATTTTGAAGCCCTGGTTAAGGTATCTCTCTGATGTTAAAACAGGAGAAGGGCTTAGCCTTCTGCCAGGAGATGCCAGGCCTGGCCACATTCCCCATATGTGCAACACTGTGGACAACTAGCATCGGGGAGGGGGTTGGGCCTCTTGCCCTTTGGCATTGTGGCCAGAGATCCACAGTGTGGGTAGCAGGTCACAGACTTGAACCAGCACTTTCTTGGGATATTTTTACAGGTTTTTGTGATCAAATGAGTTTGGGAAACTGAGTTATACAAGGTTTCAAGATGGTTCTTTACTGCAGTGCCTTTAACATGCTAACATTCACTGTGAATCTCAAAAAAGGAAGTTTTATAAAAAATCCTAATAGCTGTCATTTATTGAATGTTTACTCTTTGTTGGATCTAGGAGTCCTAGTATACTCTTGATAGGCAGTGTCTCCTTTAAATCCTACAGCAGCCCTATGAAGTAACAACCATCACTGTCCCCATTGTAGAGACTAGGGAAGTGCTTGCCCAGTGTCATAGCCAATTTGCAGTACTCTTGGTAGGCAGCTGTGACCAATCCTTCTTTTATTTGGGGTTTCTCATTTCCTATGGGATTAGTAGTACCTGGAAGGACTCTAGTTGGAGAAATGTCAATTTAAACTCAAAGTGAAGAGGGACTGTTAGGCAAGTAGGGACCGCGAGGCAAGTAGGAACGTGGGAGTTCCGTAAAGATCGCTGTTGAGTTCTCAGCTTCCTGAACCCCTGCACCCCTAGATGTCTTTGTCTGTGTCACAGTAGGTTGGTGTTACGGCCTATACAGCAGGAAGAGCAGGCAGGGAGGGTCTAGAGTGGAAAGTCTCGGCCAGTAGTTCTCAAACTCAGGTGCATATTAGAATTCACCTAAGGCACATTAAAAATTACTGATGTCCGGCTTCATGCTCAGGGATTCCAATGTAGTCTGGGTGAAGCCCAGGCATTGGAGGTTTTTAAATGCTCCTTGGTAATTCTGCTGCAACCTGCGTGAGAACCATTGGTTTGGATATTTTCCTTTGTGGTCCAGGTACCGAGTCTTATACCAAAGCAAAAAGAAAGGGTTTCCTTTATAAGTTAAATGTCTTAGTGCGGTTTTGGTGTTTTTGTTTTCTTCATGAGTGAGTGACTGGTATTCCTTCTTTACCAGCCTCTTATAGCCTTATTTCATGAATCCTCTCCCTGCCCCGTCCTTTGCACTGACAGCCACGTATTTACTGGTCCTTATTCAGAAGCTTTAGGTTGTTTACTAAGGGGACTAGTGAGAAAGAGGCTCAGTACTCTTATTCCTGCTAGAAGAAGTAGGTAGGTACCATTGCTCAGAGAGCTGCATCCCTGCTGTTGCTACGAGAACTGGAGTGAGAAGCGCATTCTGGGTGATGACATTAGCTACACACATTCTTTTTATTGGACTTATAGTGTAAATCATGGGTTCCAAAGGGTGTTGCTGTCATTTTCAGTTGAGTCCTGTGAAACTGGGTAATAGAATTGTTGTTTGGTTTGGTAGTTGGGTAACTTAAGCTGTTGTTTACTACTTTGTCTGCAAAAACCCGTTTTTAGGCATTTGGAAAAATATATACCCTTGTCAGTAAAAGACAATGACTATTTCACTATGTTGTAAACCTGAAACTAATATATTGTTATATATCGACTTTAATTTCTTTTTAAAAAAAGAACAGTGACTATTTTTACCCTAAACTAGAATGTCTAGAATGACTTTTTTAACATCGTCATCTTTTCAAAGGCGCAGACCTTCAGCTCTCAAGGCTTACTTCCGGGATTTTAACACATTGTTGACCAGCAATTTTATGCAGAAGTTATGTCACTGGCTATTTTTTCATAATTGAGTATTAAAGTGAAACAATCTAAATAGACTTCAGTATACTTTATTTATACATAATGAGTTTAAATGAAACTTTGTACATATCTGCTACATATTATGTTTTATACATATATATTTTAGTAATTTTTTGGTGTGGTATACTGTATAGCAATCACCTACGTGTAATGGTATGCAACATGTTTTGCAGATATATCTGGTTTCACTGCGCTTTTCTTTTGAAACACACACTCTACACGTTCTAGTTGGATTATTTTTTAAACCAGTGACTGTTTTTTCTAAAATGTGGTCTTTCTTTAGTTGCCCTGAAAGCCCAAAAGGTGAATCAAAATCACTTTCACTATCAGATCTTATTACATTTCTTTTTTGTCGTTTTGGTTGTCTAATATCCAACTCATTACTGTCTTCCAATGAACTATCAATTTCTATATCACTACAATATATTTCAAAATCACTCAGACAATCAGATAAAGTGTCTGCATATAATTCATTTAAAAGTTTTTACCTTAATGACCTGTCATGGTTGAAACTTTTGTAATACTATAATTGCGATAAAAACCTAAATATCAAGACAAGTAGATTTTTTATAATAAACTGAACACGATTGAACACGACGAAGAAAGATTTTACATATCCTTGATATGTATGTTTAAACTGCGAGCGGTTAGAAGATAGTCCAAGTTTAGACGGCTGGACACTGGGATTGTTTTTGTTTACTGTACCTTCAATTTTGCAGTCTCACGCCTGGAGGAGTGGGAAGAAAAGGAATCTGCATGAGAATATAGAACAGTGTGCTGTTTTTCAAACTTCAACCCTCGGCGCGAAGAGTCACAAATACAATAATCCTAGATTACCCTGAGTTTCAGAAATTGAAATAGCTAATGCAAGTGCAAACACAAGTTAACTCGTGAGCAGTCAACAATATGTTAAGAACTGCTTGCTCTTTTTTTCAGTTCATGGTGGATGTGCACCAGTTTGATGAAAGTTTGTAATGGGAATGTTTCTGTTGGTTTCTTACAGTACAACAAACACCTCTTCGTGCACATTGGGCATGCCAACCATTCTTACAGTGACCCATTGCTCGAATCAGTGGACATTCGTCAGATTTATGACAAATTTCCTGAAAAGAAAGGCGGCTTAAAGGAACTGTTCGGAAAGGGCCCTCAAAATGCCTTCTTCCTCGTAAAATTCTGGGTGAGTAAGACATTGCTGTGATTTCTGTGGTTTTTGTCTGAATGATCAAGTCCTGTACGTGAGCATGGAGCAGCGTAGCTGGTCATGGACTCACACTGACTGCGCACTCAGGTGCACCTGGAGAATCGCCGTGGGACAGAGACTTGCATCTATGAGCTGTCCTCATGCTGGTCTGTGCTACCCTGCGGCCCCTGCCACAGAGCAAGAGACGGACGGCCTCTATGGGCGTCAGCGCTCACTCATGCAGTGACAAGAGGCTGCACAGATGGATGGAATAGTGATGGGAAATGTGGGGCACTAGACCCTCTTTTTCTTTCTTCTCACTCCATTAAGCAAAGCAGCTTATACATTCCACTGGAGCACAGGACCTGAGGCAGAGATGGGGCCAGGATGAGATAGAGTTACTTGCTTCAAAGTTGTATGAGTGTCTGACAGACTACAAAATGGCTTTGCCAAGTGTGTGCAATTCCACCAGGTGCTGGGGCTTGCTCCTGTCCCACAGCCTCTGAGGGGAGCTCTGCTCTTTCTTCTAGTCAAGCTGGGGCTGGGAACTGCTGATGGGCCAGAGACGTTAGAGCAGCCATCAGTATAATGTGTGTATTGGGGGCCAAGGGAGAAACAGGAGACCTGCTAGCACCAAGTGTTTATGATTCCTCAGTCATTAGAAGAATGAAAAGAAAATAGTCTCAAATGCTTGCACTCCTTAGCATGACATTAAAGGTCCTAAGTGAGCTGGGTCCAGAGTGTTTCCTTGCCATCTGTCCGAGGCTCCGCCTTTGTGTGTATCTTAATGTACCCTTTCCCTTCTCATTCTCCTCCACTGGGCCAGCTCTTTTGTCCTTTGAGACAGTGGCTCATTGGTTTTAGCACCTTCCTCCAGACCATTGATTTCCCTTTTACTCCCATCGCATTTTATCATTAATCAGTCCCCATGCTGTGTCACAGTTATTTGGATGTGTGTCCCACTCCTCTTTGGACTCCCAGCTGCCTCCAGGGTCTTTATTCATAATAGTGCTACCATTTATTAAATACCTGCTGTGGGCTGGGCACTGCGCTAATGCTTTAGATCAGGGGTCCCCAAACTTTTTACACAGGGGGCCAGTTCACTGTCCCTCAGACTGTTGGAGGGCCAGACTATAAAAAAAACTATGAACAAATCCCTATGCACACTGCACATATCTTATTTTAAAGTAAAAAAACAAAACGGGAACAAATACAATTTTAAAATAAAGAACAAGTAAATTTAAATCAACAAACTGACCAGTATTTCAATGGGAACTATGCTCCTCTCACTGACCACTAATGAAAGAGGTGCCCCTTCCGAAAGTGCAGCACTGGCTGGATTAACGGCCTCAGGGGGCCGCATGCAGCCCGTGGGGGCCGTAGTTTGGGGACCCCTGCTTTAGATGCAGCTCCTCCCCTCTTCACAGTGTTAGGTGGAATCTGCCTCATATTCAGCAAAGAAAACAAAGACTCAGAAATTACAAAGGACAGGCTACTTGTCAGGTGGGGACTTGGGTCTTAAAACTGAATAAGTTTGACTTCCCTTTGACTTCAGTGCCTCTGCTGTGCTTCCTGGATGCTTCGCGCCCTGTGAACCCTGGCCATGAAGTCTGTCCATGGGGACTTGCCCTATCTCCACTACTAAGCAGGTGCCTTCCACAGAAAGGCCCAGCAAATGGGGAAACAAGTAGATGGATCAAGGAAAAATTTATGTTTTGAATTCCTGGGAGGGAAGTTTACATATTAACATGCAGTTTGTTTAGTTTTTATTATCCAACTTTCATTTTTCATGCTCTCATACTGAGTTTGAATTGTAGAAATAGCCTTCTATTTATATTAATGTTCTTGGGACACTGTGAACAAGCAGTAATGGTCATTCCTCCTTTCTAAATTTGTGACTGACAGTGATTTGAATAGTGTTGGGGGGTCAGTTATATGATAACGGCGGTTTTCAAAGCGTGGCCTGTGAACCCCAAGGGGATTCCTTAGTTGATCCTTTCAGTGGATCGATAAGGCCAAAACTGTTTTCATTATGACATGCCTTTTGCACACTCCGGTGGTTCAGAAGCAGTAGGGTCAAACTGCTGAAGCCTTGGCTCAGTCAGGGTGCTATGCACACACAGTAAAAAAAAAAGAAAGAGCCAGTCACACCAGGAATGTTCTCTTTGACTTTTACTGCGTCTTGAACTCAGAGTCCCCATTGGAAACGAATGCCGTGAGCCTGTCCACCACGTCAAGGAGAACAACTGGCGGTATTCATTACCAAAAATGAAATTTGAGCTTTCAAGTAAAAAGAATTTTGGAAAACTTGTATCAGTCTTGGTGAACCTGACAGCTTCCCAGTACTTAAAAAAGTTTTTTGGTGATGTCTACAGTCATATTAATAAATGTGATTATTTTGATATTGTGCAGGATAAACCAGTAGATTTTTTTTTTTTTTTGTATTTTTCTGAAGCTGGAAACGGGGAGAGACAGACAGACTCCCGCTTGCGCCCGACTGGGATCCACCCGGCATGCCCACCAGGGGCGAAGCTCTGCCCACCAGGGGGTGATGCTCTGCCCCTCCGGGGCATCGCTCTGCCACGACCAGAGCCACTCTAGTGCCTGGAGCAGAGGCCAAGGAGCCATCCCCAGCGCCCGAGCCATCTTTGCTCCAATGGAGCCTCGGCTGCGGGAGGGGAAGAGAGAGACAGAGAGGAAGGGGGTGGGTGGAGAAGCAAATGGGTGCTTCTCCTATGTGCCCTGGCCGGGAATCGAACCTGGGACTTCTGCACACCAGGCCGACGCTCTACCGCTGAGCCAACCGGCCAGGGCTAAACCATTAGATTTTGACATAACAGAGTATGTAAGTTTATTGATACAGTTTCAGATTCTACACTGCAGCTAGCTTTTAAGAAACTGTTACTTGTCATGTAAGAAAAATGACCACAATTATCTGACGAACCTAGTGAAATATTCTTCCCTTCTCCATTCATGTCTGTGTGAGGCTGCATTTTCTTCATGTACTTCAACCACAGAAGCATGTACTAATTACCACAGCAGTGGCAACAGATTACATGTAGAAGCAATTATGAGAATCTAGGTATTTTCTGTTAATTCACACATTAAATAGATCAGCAAAATGTAAAACAACACTACTGTCTCACTAATATTTTTTTAAAATATAGTTATGTCTAATTTTTAAAAAATGTATAGCAAGTAATGACCTTATTATCATTTTTAATTGGGTAAAAAAGTATTTAAAATTTTTTCAGTTAAAATTTTCAATACAGAAACTATAGATAGATAAAACCTATAGAAACAAAAGTTCTTGTCCTCAGTAAATATTAAGAGTAGAAAGCTGTTGTGAGATCAAAAGGATTTAGAGTCACTGTTGTGAAGGATATAAAAGGAAGTTGTACTACCCAAGAGAATCGAAAGTCAGAAATTATAAGATATGATGAAGAAAAGAAACCGTTTTCAGTACTTTCAAATTAAACAGTATTGTGTGTGGGTTTTTTTGTTGGGTTTTTTGTTGTTTGTTTTTTATTGAATGAGAAGCAAGGAGCCAGAGACACACTCCCACATGGACCCGACCAAGGATCCACCTGACAAGCCCCCTATAGGGCCATGCTCTGCCCATCTGGAGCCATTGCTCCATTGCTCAGCAACCAAGCTATTTCAGTGCCTGAGGTGAACCTATGGAGCCATCCTCAGTGCCCAGGGCCAAATTGCTCGAACCATTTGAGCCATGGCTGCAGGAAGGGAGGAGAGATACAGAGAGAGAGAGAGAGAGAGAAAGAGAGAGAGAAAGGAGAGGGGAAGGGATGCAGAAGCAGATGATCACTTCTCTGTGCCCAGACTGGGAACTGAACCCAGGACTTTCACACGCCAGGCTGATGCTCTATTGCTGAGTCAACCAGCCAAGGTCAGTATTGGTTTTTAATGATAGCTTTTTTGATAATTAGCATGTTATTTGAATATAAAGTGGAATGTAAAGTGCTTAGAAAGTTCTTGTTTTTGCTTCCAAAATTTCACCTGTTTTACTCAGGAGGTGATTTTAATAAATGCTTTCAGGGTTGGGGCCCCTCGGTCATTCATGATTCCCCAAATATTGAGGTCTAGATTGCATATGTTTAGAGTGTGCTGGCTAGTATGAGATGTGCAAATTTAGACATAATTACTCCAAGATTAGATGCTAGTTTATTGAATTAAGATTTGCAGAATTAAAATTGAGCACTTCTTTGAATATGATAGAAGACATCACTTCTTAGTATGATTAACAGTACTTAGCCTTTATTAAAGAAATTTTGTCATAACTATGTTAAGATAAATGAGGAAAGGCTATTTGAATTAGTTTTATAATTTGCTGCAACTTGAAATCTCATTGGTTTCTTCTAATGACTAAGATTGAATTATATAGTACTTAGAATGTCTATTCTTGGATATCGGTAGGTGTTTCCAGTGGGTGTTTCTTTATAGTTGTAAAACGCCTTTGAAATATCGTTGAAATAACTTGTTTAGCAGGTTTCCTTATTTTGGGGTGAATTCAGTAAATTTCCACCAAGCTCCTCTACCCAGTCTCTTCCTTTATTTTCTCCTTTTCCTCTCTCTTGAGGTACATAAGATTTCAAGATTGTCAAAATCAGACTGACTGTTAATTTGTTCATGCATTGTTCCTGAAATTCTCTTTTTAGGTTGTCAGCCATGTTTAACCTGGGCTCAGCTGGGCAAGGCCAGGTTGAGAGTTTGCTGTGGGAGGAATACTGAGTGACACCTGAAGTACCTTCACTTAGCCCTATGCTGTGGGCACCTCCACTCTGTGCCTGTGACAGTTCGAGGTGAATGGGATAGTCCCGTATAAGACATTGCACTGGACTGCAAGTGACTCCACTCCACTCATTTCAGTGTGAAAGACCCTGGACTCAACACCCAGGACTCAGGCCCCAAAACATAAATGAATGGCAGATCATGGATGCCCCTCCTCCCTGTGAGCCTTATAATCTCTCATGCCTGAATGGTGTGGGATACCCGAGGGCCCATGCAAATGGCCATGAATCTGGCGAGATCTTTTTTTTAAGAGCCTATTGAGGTATAATTTATATACCATAACATTTACACACCATAGAATTCACTGATTTTTTAAAAAATTTACAGACTTGTGTACCTATCGCTACAATCAAATTTTTAATATTTCTGTCCTTCCAAAAAGATCTGTGCCCATTTGCAGTTAATCCCTGTTCCAACTTCCAGCCCCAGCATCTACTAGTCTACTTTCTGCCTGCACTGATTTGCCTTTTTGGACATGTTATGTAAATGGAATTACTCAGTGTGTGGCTGTTTTCACCTGGTTTCTTTCCATATGTTTTTGAGGTACATCTGTGTTGTAGCATGAATGAGTGGTTAGGTCATTTCTGTTGCTGAATACTATCCCATTGAATGGATATACCACATTTTGCTTTTCTGTTCACCAGTTGAGAGACTTGTGGATTGTTTCAAATCTAGGTTTTTATGAATAATGTTTCTGTGAAGTCTGGGCATATGTTTTTATTTTTTATGGGTAGCTACTTAGGAGTAGAATTGCTGGGGCATATGCAGAACTTTTAAAGAAATTGCCAGACTGTTTTCTAAGGTGATTGGACCAGTTTACATTCCCACTGGTGAGATGTTACGGGTCACCTCTTCCTCTTGCCATGATGTCTGCAAGTAATTAGGGTAGAGAGAGATGACAGCGAACAATGTAGATGAGGAAGCTAGTGAGTGAAAGCACCAAAACAAGGAATAGGAGGGTACATCCAAGTGAGTTCATGTGCATTGAGGTGCTTTGCAGGTGGGTCTTCACTGATGTGGTAAACATAGGAGCATAGAAAAATTAGGGAAGACAGCATCGGGATTCAGTTGTGTCATTTGAAGGAGCGGCTAGTACAATTTTTTAGCCTAGAGAGGAATAGGATTGTCTTTAGTAAGTGTTACAGCGACATTCTCTGCATTTTACCTTTTCTATTTTTATTGTTTCCCTTCTCATGACAGCTTCCTATTTATTTCCCTTCTCTTCCTTCTTGCCTACTTATTCTTCATTCCTGTGCATTTAAATTCTATGCAATATGTAATTACAAAGAGAGGAAGAGTGGTTTGCAGGAATAGGAGGAAAGGAGCCCCTCTTTTCTTTTCAGCAATGTGTGAACATGACCATTGTTGAGTTCCTTCTTTGGGCCATGCACTGGTGCCAGGTTTAAGCATATATCAAGTATTTATTTAATCCCTGTGAGGTACATGTGATTATTACCATTTTACACACAGAAAAATTGAGTAGTGGAAAGGCACAGTGACTTCTCTAGTCACACAGCTAAAAAATGCCTGATCTGCTGGACTCCGGATCCCTGCTCTTTCTGTAAGATCTGTGTCTGGCCTCATCAGGGAACACAGCTCTGTTACTGGAAGCTCTGCTGATCTGATTTCACTTACACGGCAGCCAAGTGAAGTAGCACAGCTTCTTTGTGAAGTCCTGTCATTATGGGAAGTTCTGGTGTTCTTTGCATGGGATCTATTACCAGGAAGTTCAGGTTGTAGCCTAAGTCTTTTCTAAAGATCAGTACCACCCTATTAGCTGTCTTTGGGGGGGCGGAGGACAGCATGATTTTTACATTGTGATCACAAAGGCAACATTGTAATATTCTAGACAGCCTTGGGATTGCATAATTTTTAATATGTTCCTAAATACACCGCAAACATAACCTAGTGTATAAACATGTTTATGTAGTTTGAATTGAAGAATGCGTAAATCTGGCACCCTGCTTTTTTCCTTTATTAAATACCCTTCCATGTAGCCACAGGTCATTATATCCCTAGTTACCATTTAAATGACTGTGTGTTATCTTATTTCCTAGGTGTATCATAATTTAACCATCCTTATTTTATTGAACATTAATAATTTGGCTTTTAAGATGTATGTGTGTATAGGTATATCTATGTTGTGAATGTGTGTACATAACCAAATTGCTTTCTAAAGTCATCAAGCAGTGAGTGAGTACACCAGACATCTTCATCAACCTTCCATGGCATAATTTAAAAGCAAACCAACTTTCTGTTGTCATCTGATTTTTTAATTTCTCTGTATCTGCGGTTGATTTTTCTTTCTACTCAGTCTTTAATCCTTCATTCTCTATTTCTTCCAATCTAACACATATACCTGTTCCCATTTCAACAGTTTTAGAAGTGGAGTTCTTCTTATAGTTGACATCATAAAGACCTTGCTGGCCCCTCTGCAGAGGAGTAAGCAGTGATATGATGTGGTTATTACTGCCTGCCCGTTGTGGCCCTGGCCAGTAGAGGGCATCACATCATCTCCTTGTCACCTTAGTTGTTATTTGTGCTAGCAGTACTATATACTGTACTGCCAGTGAAAATTTTAGCTTAAATTTCAGTTTTTAATTTCCCTGTCTCAGAAAAATTACAGTTTGATGCAGCATTGAAATTGTTATTATGATTGAGGATGCGTGTGGAAGCAGATGTTATGATACATGAGGCCAACATTTTGTACTGGAGAAAACCATACTTGTGTTCTTATAAAACAACGATCAGGTGCTGTGTGGGCCCTAAGAAAGGAAGGTGTCCACCCACAGAGGACAGAGCCAAGCTTCATTTCCGCGCTGAGATCCGTGCAGATGGGTTGCCAGTGAAACGGCAGACACCGCCACTCATTTAAGATAAAATGACACTTATCTTGGAATTGATCATAGAATTCCTAAAGCTGGAAGAGAGGTGGATGTGATTCAACCCTGTATCCTGAAAGACAAAAACCCAGCTAGAGCTTGAGCTGACTTTAAAAAGAGGTCCCTTTCCATTTATTTAAGGAAATAAATGAAATTATGGATTTAACCAAATAGGAAATTCAGGGAAACCAATATTTTTGGAGGAGTCTCAAAATTCTACTCTCTGTCCTAACAGTGCGCAAGAGTGTTAAACCTTGAGACATGGGTGCGTGGAGAGCCACGTTACATGTTACTTATAAACCTCATATCCAAACCCTACTTGGAAGAATCATTAGTATGATGGAGACTTAGTCTCAGATTTGATTAGAATAATAAAGGAAGACATAATGTGAAAATGCAACCATATGGATATGTAACCTGTTGTTAAAATAAAACAATATATATATATATATATTTTTTTTTTTTTTTTGTATTTTTCTGAAGCTGGAAACGGGGAGAGACAGTCAGACAGACTCCCGCATGCGCCCGACCGGGATCCACCCGGCACGCCCACCAGGGGGCGATGCTCTGCCCCTCCGGGGCATCGCTCTGTTGTGACCAGAGCCACTCTAGTGCCTGGGGCAGAGGCCAAGGAGCCATCCCCAGTGCCCGGGCCATCTTTGCTCCAATGGAGCCTCGCTGCAGGAGGGGAAAAGAGAGATAGAGAGGAAGGAGAGGGGGAGGGGTGGAGAAGCAGATGGGCACTTCTCCTGTGTACCCTGGCCGGGAATCGAACCCAGGACTTCTGCACGCCAGGCTGACACTCTACCACTGAGCCAACCGGCCAGGGCTAAAACAATTTTTTTTTTTTTTGTATTTTTCTGAAGCTGGAAACGGAGAGAGACAGTCAGACAGACTTCCGCATGCGCCCGACCGGGATCCACCCGGCACGCCCACCAGGGGCTACGCTCTGCCCACTGGGGCATCACTCTGCCGTGACCAGAGCCACTCTAGCGCCTGGGGCAGAGGCCAAGGAGCCATCCCTAGCGCCCGGGCCATCTTTGCTCCAATGGAGCCTTGGCTGCAGGAGGGGAAGAGAGAGACAGAGAGGAAGGAGGAGGAGGGGGGTGGAGAAGCAAATGGGCGCTTCTCCTATGTGCCCTGGCCGGGAATCGAACCTGGGTCCCCCGCATGCCAGGCCAATGCTCTACCGCTGAGCCAACCAGCCAGGGCCTAAAACAAATTTTTAAAATAAATTTAATGCGATGTTTTAAGTATTGGTGTCCTAGAAACCAGGATATATGGTGACCCTATACTGATTTATGTTACCCTTTTTAAATTCTTGGAATTATGAACATTCAGTATAAACAATTAACAATATATTTATAGTCATTCCATTTACTTTATTGCCTTTTTTTTTTTTTTTTTTTTTTTAGGGGAAGAAAAAGGCTAGTTTTACTAACCAAAGCAGATATGAATTTTACAGAACAGGAAAGGGAAAGAGAGTTATATGGAAAAAGGGCAGTCTTTACAAGATGTTTTTATCTTGGTGGGATTGAAATCAAATTTGTTGGACAAAATGACAGGCACTGCAAATTAAAAACTGGGCTTTACTTAAGCAGCAGACACTAGTGCCCATGGAAACTGGCCGAGTGGACCCCCTCTGGAGTTTCAGCCTGGTTCCAATTGGATTCTGCATGATGTAGGTTGAATTGTAGACTTGAGTCTGTCATTTGGAACCAAATGTCCCTGTTGCTATTCATGGAAAAGGAAGTTAGTAATATGGAATAATTTTCTCCCATGTTTTAAATTGCTATCAATAAGAAAAGGACCTTTCAGTTCACGTTTTCCATTTCTCTCTACATCTGTCATATCTTAAAATGGTGTTAAGTTCTGAAATTATGTGAACAATATTAAGTGATGGAATGATGTTAAATGAAAGGAAGATGGCCCTGGCTGGTTGGCTCAGTAGATAGAGCGTTGGCCTGGTATATGGACATCCCAGGTTTGATTCCTGGTCAGGGCACACAGGAGAAGTGACCATTTGCTCTTCCTCCCCTCCCTCTCCCTCTTCTCTCTCTCTCTCTCCCCTTCCCACAGCCAGGGGCTTGATTGGTTAGAATATGGCTCTGGGCACTGAGGATAGCTCCCTTGGAGCGCATCAACCTCAGGTGCTAAAAATAGCTTTGTACTTAAGCATTGTCCCTACATGGGGTTGCCACCAGTCGGGCGCATACAGAAGTCTGCTTCACTATCTGCCCCCCTCTTCTTAAAAAAAAAAAGTGGAAGGAAGATTAGCTAGAAATACCACTAGATTTTAGAGGTACTTATGGGCTAACACATAATAAATTCCCTTCAGGTGGACTGTGATTATATAATTATCTTCAAGAGTCTGATCTTTGAAAAATTATCTTTAGATAGGCAGGTTCTGATATTTCTTTTTTTTTTTTTCTAATGTGTATCTTTATTTATTTGTTTGTTTGTTTGTTTTTTGTATTTTTCTGAAGCTGGAAATGGGGAGAGACAGTCAGACAGACTCCTGCATGTGCCCGACTGGGATCCACCCGGCACGCCCACCAGGGGGCAATGCTCTGCCCCTCCGGGGGGTCGCTCTGTTGTGACCAGAGCCACTCTAGCACCTGGGGCAGAGGCCAAGGAGCCATCCCCAGCGCCTGGGCCATCTTTGCTCCAATGGAGCCTCGGCTGCGGGAAGGGAAGAGAGAGACAGAGAGGAAGGAGAGGGGGAGGGGTGGAGAAGCAGATGGGTGCTTCTCCTGTGTGCCCTGGCCGGGAATCGAACCCAGGACTTCTGCACACCAGGCCGATGCTCTACCACTGAGCCAACCGGCCAGGGCCTAGGTTCTGATATTTCATGTAGAGGGATAGGAAGTCAGTAAACTTGTACCTCCCCCATTTTGGTTTGATTTCATCAGAAAAATATCTGGAGCTTGTTAGAACTTTCTGTATTGACTGTTCATTATTACTTTCTTCCTGTTTTCCCAACCTCATGTTTTAAACTTCTTGGTAGATAGGGATGCTGTCTGTAGCTATTGTTTGTTCAACAGGGCAATGAATATGGTAGATATTCAACAGTCCCCCCTCCTTGGCTGAAAAGTTAATTTATTTCATTCAACTAGAGAAATTGCTATACATTGGATACTATAACTGTCACTTAGCCCTGATAGGGTAGGCCGATATAGTAGCACCTGATAGTTTGTTGGGTGATCTTTTTCAGGGAATTTACTGAACATCAGGTAGAAGACCCCAAGAGACTCCCACAGAAGCTCTTCTAGCTATGTCTGGAGTTGTTAGGTCCTTATAAAAATAATTATTTGCATTGGTAATAAATATACATGTCACTGGTGAGTCATTCAGCAAACATTCACTGAGTTTGACCTTGCTCCCAGAGAGCTGAGGAGATGGACGTGAGTGAGAGGCTGACACGTGAGCGTATGATTGACTGCACCTTGGGGTAGAAGCTGTAGTGGAAATGTGGGCGTACACAGATAGAAGGAGAAATCCTTGTTCTCTGAGAACGTTTCGGAAGGCCTCACAGAGGCATGGCATTTGAGCAGCACCTTGAGGACCCCGTGGCCTGGGGACCTTAAGGAATCTGGAGAACGGTGAGAGTTGAGGGTAGAAACCCTGATGCTCGTGGCAGTCACTTGACTTATAAGTACCCTTTCTGAATCCCATGAAAACAGATAGAAGAGGACAGCCTGGAAAATGGGGTCCTAAACTCCCTCTACTTTTTCCCCAATCCTTTCATCTCTGTTGCACCACAGATCCTCCCCCCCCCCCCCCAGTAACCTTGAACTCTTCAGGACTTCTATTCAGCATCTAAATTGAATTCCCTGAACCCCGTGGGAGAATCCATCTGACAGCTGTTCCTCTAATGCCCTCTGTCCTAGGTCATTTGGCTCAGTGGTTGCTAACAAAGCTGAGGTCACAGGTTCATCCTTTCTTTCGTGGGACTATTTAACTCCGCTCCCTGCCATGGTCACAGGCTGAGATGCTAAGCCAGTGTCCCACCAAGGGCTGCTGCAGACCAGAGGTCCGGGCGAAATCAGACACATGGTGCACCTGCACTGCCCAGCGTTTGCCCTATTTATGGGGGTGCAATTAGCTTTCAAGAAAAACTAGAGAAGGGAAGGGTTGAGGTGGCATAGAGTGGCGACTTATTTCCAGACTTAATTTTGCAAGGAATAAGTAGATTATCTGGACATAATCATAAACTCCCCAGGGATCTTGTTCAATTATCTAAAATCGGACTTAGCCCCGTGGTGCTCTGTGAAATCCTTTCTCCCTTGGGCAGGTACAGTCTACCCACCCGCCCATTTTAATTTACTTTAATATTACAAAAGCAATATAAGCTTATTTTAAATAGTCCTAGCAGTTCAAAAGACTATAGAAGAAAAAGTGAGATTCCCCTCAGGTCCCCCTGTATCCTTCTGAACCTTTTTTTTTTTTTTAATTGATTTTATTGGGATGACATTGGTTCACAAAACCATTGCGGTTTCAAGAGCACAACTCAGTGTAACACCATCTGCCCACAGCACCGTGCACCCCCCACCCCAAAGCAAAATGTGCATTTACAAACATTGTACATACACCGTTGGTTTTTACTTAAACAAGAGTTATGCTTCATGTATCATTTGTCAGCTTCATTTTTCTTCCCCTCACTTAAAATATCTTGAGCATACAAGGTCTTCTTACAGCAATGAGAATTGGAGGGTAAGTCCCAATTTTTGTTATTCTTTTCAGTAAAGGTGACTTGTTGAGTTGCCAGATTTAGAAATAACAATACAGGCCACTTAGTTAAATTTGAATTTCAGGTAAACAATGTATAATATTTTAGTGTACATACCTCCCATGCAATCTTTGGAACACAATGGATACTTCCAAAATGTTGTTGATCGAAAAATCAGATTTAACTGGGTGGCCTGTAGTTTATTTGGCAACTCTAGACTTGTTAGTTGATTGATTGCACCAAAACTCCAGACCAGAGGAAGGTCCTGATTCTGGGTTTGGAAAGGGTAGTCCTGGGCCAGTGTTCGCACACCTGCTGAATATGGTGTGTGAAGGTCCAGCTCCGCTAGGCACCCCGTTCTCATTATGGCCTGTGCAGTGGCTTTGAACTTGGCGCTGAGACTTCTGCTCTTTCATCTCAGCTACTGTGTGAAGTCACCAGGGGCAGTTACCTGAAGTTGAGTGGATGATATTAATTGAATTTTTTTCTTAATGAATGCTGCCATTTGTAGGAATTTGCAATGCAAACAGCCAGCCTTTCAAGCGGTGCATATTGTAATTAGAGCAAGCTTTTAAGATTCTTTGAAGTACTAAATGTTTATGAAATTCAAATAGGGGTGCCAATCTGCACAATAAAGGGGCTCTTGGTGGTGTTTTTTTAATCTTCTATTTTGTAGATGTAAATATATGCCATAATTAGTGGGAAGTAACTCGAAGAGTGGGGGCTGAGTTTATTCCTATTATTCTTATTTAAAACAGCTGTGGCAGGAGAACTACAGCTGCTGTCCTTTTGTACTGGGCAGGGGGTACAATGGCCCAAAGTGAGCTGACTCAAAGACTTTCTTCCCTAAGGGTAGTTTTATTGTTCTCCCCAAGTACAAGATGCCTTACTGGGGATTCTCCCAGGGTCATCCAACATTCCTCACTCCAAGCCTCTGTGTGCCAGTGCGGGCAGGCTTCCAAGGTCTTGGTCAGGGGCAGGTACGTGCAAGTCATGCAGGAGGGTTTGGGAGCAGCTAGCTTCCTCAGAGACAGCCCCTGCCAGAGAGATCCCCCTGCCAGCACGGTCTCTCGGGGCACCTCTGCCTACTGTGTGCTCACTGCTGATAGCTGGTGCAGAGTGATCGTCCTGCAGCACCCACGGAGCAGCTGCCAGGCCCACTAGGTGCCCTGCCTGCCTGAGCCTCCCCACGTGGCAGGCCTGGACAGCTGCCCACAACAGAGCCCAGCTCCCAGTGCCGCCTGCCAAGGAGCCAGATGCTGCCATTGGAAAAAATTGCTTCACAATTTGAAATCTTGGTCCTTTGATCATTGTTCGGAGAGGATGAAGAGGAGAGGTTCAAAGTGGTGGTTTGAAAATGCCAGTGTCTCCTTGAATCCATCAGTGCCTATTATACTCTTTCTTGTCAGGGACTATCCTCTTGATGTTTTCATTTTTGCACCCGAGTAATTCCTGCCCAGCCCTTCCAAGCCTTGGGGTGAAGGGGAGAGATGGGTGGGAAGGGAGAGTCCTGGCCGGGTGTCCCTGCCTTTGGTGTTATCTCTTCCTCTTTGTTCTGGCAGGCTGTTTTCCTGTGAAGCCAGGGACAGGCAGTCGCTGCCAGCCCAGTGCTGCCTCCGCGGGAGCAGCACAAGTCCCTTCTGCACTGGGCACCTCAGCGCTCGCTTTCTCATACTTCGGCCCCCAGTAGCCAGGTTGGCAGGGGCCTGCGGTTTTGCAGAGCTGAGCCCCCCACCCAGCCCTCCCCTCACAGCTCTGGGCCTTGCCCATGCCTCATTTTCCCTTACCCATGCGATGGGAAGGATCGTTCTTTGAATATGTAATTAAGAAGTTGTAATTAAAATTTACATTTTACTTTTTTAATTTCAAAAGCATGACATCAAACAGTGGAACACGTTCAGGAATATATGGGCTTTCTGAACAAGAGGTAATAGAGGAGAAACCAATCTGAAATCTTGTCTGGTAACTGGAATGTTTTAGCTACAGGAGTAAAGTGATGGGTGTATGAGAAGGAGGAATTGAGGAGGAATTCGGGGAAAGGCTCTCCTCTTACTGCCTGAGGCAGGTGCTTTCTCTGCCTGGCATTGTAACCTGCCTCTCCTTCAGCCTTGTATTGTTTCCCAGGACCTGTCCACAGATACACCCAAAAGTTTTTAATTTATGCAACACACATTTATTAGTATGATTGCCTTTTCTTATTTCCAGAGAGAACTCTATAACAGCTCTAATCATATCTGTGTGGGAAAGATAATAATTCTATACCTGTTTGAGCAGTTATACTCCAAACTTAAGACTTATCAAACTCACAAGTCAGAAATGATACTGGTTTTCCTGATTGGAAAAAGCCAGTGTTGTATCTGTGCTGATGAGTGTCAATAGGGGGCTCAGACTGGCTCTGCGGGGACTGGCTCTTGTTTATTGATTACAAAGTATCATCTACATGTGGTCACACCTCTGTAGGTGTGATTGAGGCTCTGCCTTTATCTCTGTCCTGGTCTGTATTTTAAATCAATAAGCTAATAGGAATGATTATCAGTATTATTAATGGCTATCATTTGTGTAGCACCTTACAGTTATGCATTACCTCCTGTGACCATAGTGGCTTTTGGAAGCAGGTCTTCTTTGTGGCTAAAAATGATTACAGTGAGGTGCAAAGAAGTGACCGCTGTCCATGCTGTAGTCAGATGTCTGCGGCAAGGTCATAGCAGATGAAGAGTCAGAATTGGGACTAGATGGCAGGATGGAGTTTCATAAAAATAAATTTAAAACTTGAATTCCAGGAAGCAGCTAGGACCTTGAACAGCTTAGTGGGTGAGGAGGGGGAGAAGAAAGGTGAGATTAAGGGGGAAATGAAAAAGAATTGTAGAACTGTCTTACAGATGTGTCTGTAGTTCTTCAGGGTTCCAGAAGGCAGAGCTCTAGGTAAAAGTTACAAGGGAGCCAGTTCGATGTAATGGCCGTGGTAAGTCAAATCATGTCCAAGTCCTTACCCGTGGTGTTTGTGAATATGTTACATCACACGGAAAAGGAGAAGCAGGGTTGCTAACCAACAGGTCGGGGGATGTCTTGATCTGAGTGGGCCCAGTGGACTGCAGGTTCCCTTAAAAGTGGTAGAGGGATGCAGGAGAAGAGATCTAGAGAGGTGACAACTGGCAGTGTGAGCAGGACTCGCTCTGGCTTTGCAAGCGGGGGAGGGGCTAGGAGACAAGGCCTGCAGGCGGCCTCTAGAGACTGGGAGAGCCTCAGAAAGACGCATGGCTCTGCCAACACTTTGATCTTCACCTCGTGAGGTCCATGTTGGATGCCCGACCTACAGAGTAAGATCATAAACTGGTGGTATTTTAAGCCACTACATTTGTGGTAGTTTGTTAAAGCAGCAATAGAAAACGAATACAACAGGAAAAAGAACTACCTGCCAATGAGGTCTGTCTAGCACACCGTCTTTTCTTAAAGCAATGATTTTCCTGTATCTGAAGGTATGTAGCCAGCAGGCAGAGCGGGTCAGGATACTGTAGAGAAGATGTCTGTATTGGGAGGTAGGAATAAGAGTTGGCCTCAGAACCCAGTACATAAGCAGTAGTCTCTGTTCTGAGACAAAATGGGCAAAGATTTCTTAGAAGGTCCTGTTCTCCTGGGCTTGCCCTGTCCATCAAGCCATATTTGCAAGTTTTCTTTTTCTTTTTTTAATACTTCCAAACCTGGCTGATGATCATCTACATATTTTAGTTTGGCTTCTCTGTGCCCAAAGGGTAGGATATGGTTTGACTTTGGAATTTGTTGGGAAGGTAAGTATGCTAGTTTTAGCTGTTTCTTGGATTTTTGTATTCAGTTTGCTTTTAGAAAATATCCTGTGGTCAGAGAAAAGCCAGTTAGGCAGAAATAGTTTGCATCTCTGATACCAGCACATTTTTCTCATTTTCTTGCCTTCAGAATGCTATGAAATGTTAGCCCTGAGTTTTCAGTAGGGTGGGTTACGAACACAGTGTGACTCCTAGACTCATTGCAGAGTTTGCTTCCTTTAATTTAATGCTAGCATTCTTTCTTTGATTCTACCTTTGCTTCGTGGGAGTTCAGTGACTGCATTTCTTTCTGGGATAATCATAGTGTCATCAAGCTGACAGATAACTATCTTTCACATCACTGCCTCCTCCTAAAAAATTCCTGAAGAGCAGCTGAAATATGGTTGGATGGCTACATGATTGTTTTCCATGTTCAGGAGTAATCGCAAAGCAGTTATAATAGCAAATTGGTTATTTACTGTTAGCTGGGAAGCCTTTTAAAATCTAACTTATTAAATTTCTATTAGTCATTAAATATAAAGTGTTCTCAAACTGTTATAAAAAAGGGCAAGGTGGCCCTGGCCGGTTGGCTTAGCAGTAGAGCGTCAGCCTGGCATGCAGGGGACCCGGGTTTGATTCCCAGCCGGGGCACACAGGAGAAGCCCATTTGCTTCTCCACCCCCCCCCCCCCCGCCCCTGCTCCTTCCTCTCTGTCTCTCTCTTCCCCTCCTGCAGCTGGGGCTCCATTGGAGCAAAGATGGCCCGGGCGCTGGGGATGGCTCCTTGGCCTCTGCCTCAGGCACTAGAGTGGCTCTGGTCGAGGCAGAGCAACGCCCGGGAGGGGCAGAGCATCGCCCCCTGGTGGGCAGAGTGTCGTCCCTGGTGGGCATGCCGGGTGGATCCCGGTTGGGCGCATGCGGGAGTCTGTCTGACTGTTTCTCCCCGTTTCCAGCTTCAGAAAAATGCAAAAAAAAAACAAAAAACGGGCAAGGTTTTCTTTGTGCCCCTCCCCTCCCCCCATCCCCTCCCTCTCCTTTCTCCCCCCCCCCTTAGCACCCCTCCCAGTAACCACCACACTCTTGTTCATGTCTCTTGAGTCTCATCTTTATGTCCCATCTATATATGGAATCATATAGTTCTTAGTTTTTTCTGTTTTAGTTATTTCACTTAGTATAATATTATCAAGGTCCATCCATGTTGTTGTAAATGATCCAATGTCATCATTTCCCAGGTGACGGAAGACAATTTGACTTTGGGTGAGGGGTATGCAACATAATCAAATGTCAAAATAACCTGGAGATGTTTTCTCTGAACATATGTACCCTGATTTATCAATGTCACCCCATTAAAATTAATTTTTAAAAATGGCAAGGAAATGGGGAAACTTTCTGTCCTAATCTAAACGAAAGCTAAACTGCACGTAGCCCTAATGACCCAGCAGGTCTACTCATAGGAACACCCCACAGAAATGCATACATGTGTTCATCAAAAGCATATTCGAGAACGCTCAGAGTAGCACTTTTCATAATAGCTTCAATATGGAAACTCTGCAAATGCCCGTCAGTAGTGGAACAGATAGATCGTGACGTTTTTCATTCAGTGGCACACTGCAGTCACAGGGATGAATGAATCCACACAACCACATGGGTGACTCTCATGGTATAATGCTGAGTGAACTAAACACAAAGGAGTCAGCACTTATTTAGGGTTTAAAAAGCCAGACAGAACTAATGTATACTAATGTATATATAATGTCTTAGGACCAAGGTCACCCCTGTGGCATGCAGGGCTGATTGTACTGGAAGGAGCATGGGTGGGAAGGCGTCTGTTCTGTTTCTTTATCTGGGTGCTGCCTACATGGGTGTGTTCGCTTTATGAAAATTAATTAAACTATAAACTTGTGCTTTCTGCATTTCTCTGAATATATGTTACACTTTAATTTCATTTTTAAAAAATGCCATTGATAAAATACTCCTCAAAAAAAAAATTCTTTGTTGGCCTAAGCTCTAAACTATTGATGAAATAGTTGTGTTTTATCTCATATATACATATTTAATGTGCTTCAAATTAGCACACTTGTATTACTTGTTCATTATACCACTAATCCTGTAATAACATATGCAGACCCAGCCTTGTATCCATGTCTAGAGTAAGGTCTTAGCCACTTGGACTTGTTTGAGCTGCAGTCTCCATGGCGCTGCTTCTTCGTGGGTTACACACGAGAGTCAGAGATGAGTAATAATGACCCAGTGATTATAAAGATAAAGAAGCAGAACTTGTTACTTTAATTCTGTCATTCTCTGTTACTACTTCTAGGATTTTTGTGTTTAAAATTTTAAATGAAACAGAGTGCTGATTATTACTGAAAACTATTTTATCTAATAAAGGGTGCATCTTAAAAATGATCCACTCTAGTTGTCAAAATTTGCTAGCTCTGCCTCTGCAGGGGGCGGCTCCCTTCACTAGCGTACTTAAGCGTGGAAACTCAGATGGAAACAGGAAAGCTGTGGAAATTTTCAGCAATTTTACTAACATCAAATTATGGTGAATACTATTCTGAACTTGGTTAACATTTTTAAATTGTATATATGGACAGATTATTTTGTATATTTATTTCTGTGTTTGCTTTGCATCTTATGTGTCTGTGTTTGTTTACATTGAAAATCTTAGCTTGTCAAAAATAATGCTGTGGAAATGAATAGAAAGAAAAATAGTGCATTTAAAAATGTGAAAGGAAACAAAACATTGCCTGACCAGTGGTGGCACAGTAGATAAGAGCGTTGACCTGGAATACTTAGGACCCAGGTTCGAAACCCTGAGATTGCCGGCTTGAGCATGGGCTGATCCAGCTTGAGCTCAGGTTCACCAGCTTGAGTACAGGGTTGCTGGTTTGAGCATGGGATCATAGACAAAATCCCATGGTCGTTGGCTTGAGCCCAAAGGTTGCTGGCTTGAGCAAGGGGCGTTAGCTCAGCTGGAGCCTCCCAGTCAAGGCACATATGAGAAGCAATCAAGGAACAACTAAAGTGCCACAACTATGAGTTGGTGCTTCTCTTCTCTTTCCCTTTCTCTCTCTTTCTCTCTCTCTCAAAACAAAGTATTGTGCATAGGGAGTTGTGGTATAATTCTTAAGAAATCCTTCCTCCTTATTCAATCACCGAAGTAAGTTAAGGTTGACTTTTTTTTTGGTTTTTTTTTTTGGGGGGGGGTTGTTTTTTTTTGGTTTGTTTTTTTTTTGTATTTTTCTGAAGCTGGAAACGGGGAGAGACAGCCAGACAGACTCCCGCATGCGCCCAACCGGGATCCACCCAGCACGCCCACCAGGGGCGACACTCCGCTCACCAGGGGGCAACACTCCACCCCTCCGGGGCGTCGCCCCGCCGCAACCAGAGCCACTCCAGCGCCCGGGGCATAGGCCAAGGAACCATCCCCAGTGCCTGGGCCATCCCTGCTCCAACGGAGGCTGCGGGAGGGGAAGAGAGAGACAGAGAGGAAGGAGGAGGGGGTGGAGAAGCAAATGGGCGCCCCCCCCCCATGTGCCCTGGCCGGGAATCGAATCCGGGTCCCCCGCACGCCAGGCCGACGCTCCACCGCTGAGCCAACCGGCCAGGGCCGACTTTTTTTTTTTTAATGTTTATTTTATTGATTTTAGAGAGAGAGGTAAGGAGAGAGAGACAGACAGAGACAACAGAAACATTGGTCTGTTCCTGTATGTGCCCTGACCGAGTAGCGAACTGACAACCTCTGTGCCTCAGCATGATGCTCTAACCAACCGAGCTATCCGGTCAGGGCAAGGTTGACTTTTTTTTCTTTAAATAACCTCATTCCATTTACTCTCCATTTGACTCCTCCACCCATTGCTTATTTCCCGGTGCTCCTTCCACACTCCACCCTTCCACCACAAACACCTAACTGCTTTTTTTTTTTTTTTTTTTTTTTTTGCATTGTATTCTTTCTGAAGCTGGAAACAGGGAGAGACAGTCAGACAGACTCCCGCCAGGGGCGACGCTCTGCCCACCAGGGGGCGATGCTCTGCCCCTCCGGGGTGTCGCTCTGCCGCGACCAGAGCCACTCTAGGGCCTGGGGCAGAGGCCAAGGAGCCATCCCCAGCGCCCGGGCCATCTTTGCTCCAATGGAGCCTCGGCTGCGGGAGGGGAAGAGAGAGACAGGGAGGATGGGGGGGGGGGTGGAGAAGCAAATGGGCGCTTCTCCTATGTGCCCTGGCCGGGAATCGAACCCGGGTCCCCCACACGCCAGGCCGACGCTCTACCGCTGAGCCAACCGGCCAGGGCCAACACCTAACTGCTTTTGATTGCTCACCAGTCTTTCAAAGCAATTGATTAACATCAAATTTGCAGGTTTGTTTAAATTACAATATTAGCTAGCAGTCCATTTATACCCACTCTTTTTCAAAGCTAGGAATTTTTTAATGTTGAAGGAAAGTAAAAATAACTTAGGATGCACTTTCCTGCTTCACGTAAACTCATCATTGCCTCATTGTTGGAAAGCATCCTTAAATACTCATCCCTGGAGCACTTATTAAATCATGGAGTACCTGGGCAGTAGAATAGTCTGTACGGCCACTGTTCATTTTTAAATGCCTGTTCTTTTTAATACTAATATTCTGTAACAATACAGTATGAGTTCTAAGATGTCATTATAGATACATTTTTTAAAACAAAGCTTCGAAGAGTGCTACTGTTTGTGCAGAATAAAGGCGGGGTGTATATGCTTCAATGCCTGAATGCTAAATATTTCTAAAAGGACAGAAAAAAACAGCACTGGTCACCTGTGGAGGTTGGCAAGTTCAAGTGTAAAAATAAAGTGGACACCCTTTATCCAGTTTGATTTCTTTACTACCACATGAGCATTTTCACATTTTAAAAATGCTAAAACTTGCTGGCACAAACTGCATCATAATACAGTCATCCCTCGGTATTCACAGGGGATTGGGTCCAGGAATCTCTGCAGTGCTCTAGTTCCTTATATAGGGTGGCGTGGTATTTACATATAACTCACCCATATCCTCTCTTTAAAGCATTTCTAGATTAATTTATAATACCTAATACAATGTAAATGCTATGTAAATAGTCATTATGTTGTTTTGTCAAGGTAATAATGACAAGATAAATGTTCACATTCTGGGCAGACACACCATTGTAGGCCTACCTAGATAGTACCCGTCTGCAACAACGTACCTGTTTTTTTCAAATATGTTCAATTCACAGCTGGTTGAATCCGCAGATGCAGAGTGCGTGGGTAGGGAGGGCCCACTATAGTAAGAGCACAAGTCCCACAGAGAACGTCGCTGGTGATCCCAGCACCACCAGACACCTGAGCTGCTTCCCAGAGCCGTGCGTTCTCACGTGGTGGCAGCACGAGGCAGTGGCAGTCTCTGGAGGCCCACTTTCAGTGCCCTGTGGAAAGCTGGGTGCCAGTTCCAGTGTCAGAGCTCCTGCGTGCCCCAGGAGTGTCGGCACCTTTCTCCTGTGGGGGCTGGCGCTCAGGTCGACCCCTGGGCCTCTGCAGCCCATCGCTCAGTTTTCATGTAGCCAAATGCCAAACTTTGAATGTGAGAAGAGTGCACGCCTGGGTATTTTTATTTATTTACAATTTATGCCCCATATTATTCCAAAAAGCTAAATGTGAAGGGAGGGTTACTAAATTTATGGATAATATAAAACTGGACAAGTACAAGATTGGAATTCAGTAAAAGGATTTGAACATTGATTGTTAGTAGCTATTAGAGGTACGTAAGGTAAGTTAATTGCTGTGGTTGAGCACTGAATTTAACTTTGAATTTCTTGGCACATAAAGTGAAAGGAGGGATAAAAAGTATATAGTTCTTTTTATATGAAGCCAGAAAATAATGAAGTTTTGCCTAAGGAAATGGACATTTTCCTGACTCAACTCAAGAAGGAAATTCAAATTCAGATCCTTATTAAAAATGTAAAGAGAGAATGACTCAGGTCGTCATGGTGGTTAGTTAGTGCCTGTAAGGTATTGAAATTAGCTAGTTAGAATGTGCCAAACCTCACAAAGTATGTAGTCTCATTTGTATATCAGATCTGTCTCTGTCTCAGCACTGTCACCACAGTGCTGCTCTGTCATTGGAACTGCTGACAAGGGCGCCTGATCTATCTCCACGTTCACTCTTACCCTTCCAGAATCTTCTCCAGGCTGTGGTCAGGGGTGCCTTTCTGGAATGCACATCTGATCGTACTCCATCCCTGTCTCCATTCCATCCGCTTACATCACCTGCATCCCTCTGGTTTTAGGATATAAGACCCAAACCTCCCACTTCCCCAGCCTCTCCTGCCACCCTCTCTCCCTGCTGTCTGCTCCAGCCTGTTTTTTCGTCCTTGTTTCTGGCTATGAGCCCTTTGAACATTGCCTCTCTCTCTCAGCATGCTGTGCCTGCCTAAGCCTCCTGGACTCCAAGGGCCCCCTCCCCACTATTGTTTGTCCTCCTGCCCCTCTGTGCCTCTCTCAGGAGTGTTTGTCTCTGCTGTGATGCCCTCCCTAGCAAACCGTCAATCCCCTGACAGCAGGGCTTGGCTCAGCTCTCGCTCACTCTTTGACCCAGCTTCACACCTCTACCTGATGAGCGGTCGGGAGTCAGGAGACATTCAAGGGATGGGAACCACCAACCAGCGATCTAGATGCTGCAGCTGCCCAGCCTCCCTTTCCAGTAGACTTTATGCCAGGCTGAGACACATCTCCTCTGAAGCCCGGTGCTGGTCACATTGCTTCCTTGCGCCAAAACTTTCAAGGGGTTCCATGTCTTACAGGATACAATCCACCCCTTATTTTAGCCCTCCACACACTGGGCCCAGTTATATTTCCACACTCGTTTCTCCCAGGTCCCTCAGTCCTTGCACCATAACAAGAATGCAGCTCTCTGGACTTCTCCTGCCCACATTATTCCATCAGCCCTTCTCTGCATGTTTAAATCTTAACCATCCCTTAAATAACACTCCTGGGTGAAAGTGATGCCTTCTATTGTCTGAACTCTGAGCACCTGTGACATGGTACTGACTTTCTATATAAATTATAATTATTTTATGTACATATCCATATCTCCCACATTAGATTGTAGTCAAGTCCTGTGTAGTGTCTAGCATGAGCCTCACCTGGTGGGTAGTCATAAAAATGTGTTAAACGAATGGTAGTTTGCGTTAAATATTAGCATCATTGTGAGTCTTTAATAGAAACCATTTCTGCTGCTTAATTTGCAGTACAGTTTCTGTTTTTATACATATAACAAATGGCAAGTAACTGTAGATTCTCCTTTTCTTTTAAATACCTCTAAAGATTAGCGACTGCGAATTCAGGTCATACGCAATGACCCTTGAACAACATGGGTTTGAACTGCACAGTCCACTTATATGTGGGGTTTTTAAACAAATGTTGTAAATTTATTTTCTCTTTCTTATGATTCTATAGATATTTTTCCTCTAGCTTACTTTATTATAAGAATGCAGTGTATAACACATATATCATACAAAATATATTTTAGTCAATTGCTGATGTTACTGGTAAGGCTTCTGGTCAACAGTAGGTATTAGTAAAGTTTTGGGGGAGTCAGAAGTTATCCACGGACTTTCAGCTGGGCAGGGAGTCAGAGCCCCTAATTCCCATGTTGTTCAAGGGTCAACTGCACTGCTTCCTGCAGTTTCAAAGCCGCCGTGCATCTTTTACTACAGGGGTTCTGCGTTATTCTGATCCTGAATGCAAGAAAGCAAAACCAAACAGATTCAAGGGAAGACTGCCCAAATTAGTCCTCCCTACAGAAGAGGTGACCGATGGCCGTAGCACTTGTTTCCAGAAGAGCATCGCGGTGCCACCTCCCCAGCCGTCCCCTGCCCTCCACTCAGCCACAGTGGGGGTTGTTGCCATGACTCCTGCAGTGCGAGCATAACTCTCACCTCCCGTTTCCTTTCCAACAGGCCGATTTAAACTGCAATATTCAAGATGATGCCGGGGCTTTTTATGGCGTTACCAGTCAGTATGAGAGTTCTGAAAATATGACGGTCACCTGTTCCACCAAAGTTTGCTCCTTTGGGAAGCAAGTAGTAGAAAAAGTAGAGGTAAGTTGGCCTCTGTAATCGGGAGCCTTCCTTCAAGGCGGGCTGTTACTGCCCTTTACATGTTTATTGGGACAAAGTTTTACTTTTTTGTGTGTCTCTTCCTGCACATCCCCCTTTCTTCCCCCCCCCCATTACTTCTAAAAAGGCAAAATTATGTGGAAGCAACTGAAAGAAGGCCAGGAGGAAGTCCCATGCCGGCCCCCCTTGATGAAGTTGGCTCTGCCCTGCCAGCCAGCAGTGTGCCGTCCTTCACGAGGCCTCACGTGGGCACCTGGTGTGGGAGCTGCCACCCATCAGAGGTGGCCTTCGCACCACCCCAGGTCCCAGGGCACTCCCAGGCACAGTAGAGAATAGTCAAGGTGGGATTCAGCTGATGGTGCCAGCCTTCTAAACCCCGGCACCCTGAGTTTGGTATTGTTCCTTTTGCCATGTCTACCCCCTTCGTGACAATTGTTTTAAGTCTATTCCAGCCCATACTGGGATCAAATACCTGCGTATGGCTTTGTAATTGCATGCCTCCCTCCCTTTCAAAAAAAAGAATTCTTGTTTTATCAGAGTGGGTCTTTTAGTGTGAATGATATTTGCAGTTGATATTCCATTTGAAGTTTCTTCCAGTGTCTCTGCTCATTTCCCAGTCGACCCATGTTCAGTGAGAAGCTTTCACTCACAGCAGCTGTGGGCCTTGATGGCGCAGGAGCCCAACCTGTGACAGACTCTGTGCTGAGGGTTGAGAGAGAGAGAGAGAGAGAGAGAGAGAGAGAGAGAGAGAGAGGAGGTGCCCTGGGGAGTGAGAAGGAGGAAGGGTGTCTTTTTTTTTTTTTTTTTTTTTTTTGCATTTTTCTGAAGCTGGAAACAGGGAGAGACAGTCAGACAGACTCCCGCATGCGCCCGACCGGGATCCACCATGCACTACCACCATGGGGCGACGATCTGTACACCAGCCGCAGATGCTCTGCCCATCCTGAGCGTCACCATGTTGCGACCAGAGCCACTCTAGCGCCTGAGGCAGAGGCCACAGAGCCATCCCCAGCGCCCGGGCCATCTTTGCTCCAATGGAGCCTTGGCTGCGGGAGGGGAAGAGAGAGACAGAGAGGAAGGCGCGGCGGAGGGGTGGAGAAGCAGATGGGTGCTTCTCCTGTGTGCCCTGGCTGGGAATCGAACCCGGGTCCTCCACACACTAGGCCGACGCTCTACCACTGAGCCAACTGGCCAGGGCCGAAGGGTGTCTTTTTTAAGACCTTGAGCTGAACAGTGAGGATTTGGGGTGCTGCAGGTCCTCGGTTGCCTGAGTGAGGAGGGTGGTGCTGGCAGCAGAAAACATAGGTGAGTTGGCTAGATGGTCCGTTTAAGCCTAGGGGTCATGAGCTTTTACTAAACATGGTGGCCATGGGGATCCGGCTAGACATTTTGAATGGGGCTTAGCAGCGGACTGGATATTTAAGAAAGATGAGGAAGCATTGAAGGTCATACACTTTATCCTTGGAAGCACAGTGCTTTACTAGCAGAGATAAGGAAACAGGGTGTTAAAGAGGAAATAAAGCATGATTATTGATGCAAGACTAAAACTTGGTAAAGACAAGACTGAAAATATTAATTGGGAATTTCAAGCATTAACAATAAATGAAGCTATGGGAACGGAGATCTAGTTGTTGAGAGGATGAGATAGCAAGAGCGTATAAATGAGTCAGTGTGAGAAGTAGCAGTTAGCCCTGCAGTGGGTGGAGGGGAGACTCAAAGTAGTGAGGAACAGAAATGGAGAAGGGCTTGACTAGTGGTGGTGCAGTGGACAGAGCATTGACCTGGGATGCGAGGTCCCACGTTCAAAGCCTTGAAGTTGCTAGCTTGAGTGCAGGCTTGCCATCTTGATCACGAGGTTGCCGCCTGGAGCGTGGGGCCATTGACATGATCCCAAGTTTGCTAGCTTGAACCCAAAGGTCACTGGTTTGAAGCCCAAGGTCACTGGCTTGAGCCCAAAGGTCGCTGACTTGAGCAAGGGGCCACTGGCTCTGCTTGACCCTTCCCCCCCTCATGCCCTGGTCAAGGCATATATGAGAAGCAATCGATGAACAGGTAAAGTGACACAACTATGAGTTGATGTTTCTCATCTCTCTCCCTTCCTGTCTGTCTCTGTCCCTCTCTCTCTCAAAAAATAAAAATAAAAGGCAGAATTTGAAAGCCTTCCTTTAAAAACAGTGGAGGTGGCAGGAGGGGTATCGGCTCAGTGCCCTGTCCGGGTAGCTTGGGGAAGGGCAGTGAGAAGGTGGCTGTGGAACGAGAGAAACCTGGGCAACCTAGAACCCGCTGACCTCCATCTGGAGGAGGAGGAAGCCATGTTGCCTGTCCTTTGTTGGGAACCTGGACGGTTAGTGCTAGGCACTGCCACCCAGTAGTCAAGGGGTCAGTTGTCAGGGCTCATCTCTAGGTGGACTTCTTGCCTGGACAGGTACATGTGGGAAAAGATGAGCCAGACAAGTTAATTTCCCAGATTTCTTTCTTTTTTTTTTTTTTAATTTTATTTAGAAAATTAACTTTACCACAGTGACATTGATTAATAAGAGTATATAGGTTTCAGGTAAACATTTCTATAACATTTGAACTGTTGATTATGTTGTATACCCATCACCCAAAGTCAAATCATTTTCTGTCACCTTTTATTTGTCCCTCTTTACACTCTTCCCCACTCCTCCCCCACATATCCCTCCCCCTGGTAACCACTTCACTTTTATCTATGTCCATGAGTCTCAGTTTTATATTCCATCTATATGTAAAATCATACAGTTCTTAGCTTTTTCTGATTTACTTATTTCAGTCAGTATGATATTCTCAAGGTCCATCCATGTTGTCGTAATTGTCACTATGTCATCATTTCTTATGGCTGAGTAGTATTCCATTGTATATATGGACCACATCTTCTTTATCCAATCCTCTATCGAGGGACACTTTGGTTGTTTCCATGTCTTGGTCACTGTGAATAATGCTGTGATGAACATGGGGTTGCATGTGTCTTTACATACCAATGTTTTTGTTTTTGGAGTAACCAGTAGAGGGATTGCTGGGTCATATGGTAGTTCTATTCTTAGTTTTTTTACTTTCTTCCATAATGGTTGTACTAATTTGCTTTCCCACCAGCAGTGAATGAGGGTTCCTTTTCTCCACAGTCTCTCCAACACTTATTACCTGTCTCATTGATGATAGCCAATCTAACAGGTGTAAGGTTGTATCTCATTGTAGTTTTGATTTACATTTCTGGAATAGCTAGTGAAGATGAGCATCTTTTCACATATCTGTTGGCCATTTGTATGTCCTCTTGGGAGAAGTGTCTGTTTCAGGTCCTCTCCCTGAAAAATCCATTTTTTTAATTGGATTGTTTGCTTGTTTGTTGCTGTGCTTTTTGAGTTCTTTATATATTTCAGATTTCCCAGATTTCAAATTACCCTTCATTGTCTCCTCAGAAAACATACCCAAAGCTCTTTATTAGTTCAGGGAGCAATCAAAGGTTGCTTTTGACTGAGGAAATCTCAGGAACTTTCACAGAGAAGGTAGCATGAGTATGGCAGGTGGAGATTAATAATTAAGCCTTTAATCCATTTAGAATGGATTTCTGCATTATGTATGTAAGGGAAGTCTGCTTATAGTTTTCTCCCAAATACATAGACATTTGTGTCAAAACCACTTATTAAATGTTCCATCTTTTTCCAACTGAATGGAATTGTGCCCTGAAGTCACCACATAAACGGGAAGCATCCTGGCATCTCTCTCTTCTCTGCACCCTCTACCTCCATGTGTCCCAGTGCATGCTTATTTAATTATGATTTATTTTCTAGGTTAGTAACCAGCATTTATTCTTCCAAATAATGAAACCATTTAAAAAATGTAAAGAGAAATGAAATCTTATTTGAGCAATCTAATTGTAATTGCATTTGATTTAGATATTATTTTGGCATAAATTGCTTTATTATTGATATTAAATCTTTTCACTCAAGAACCTATGTGCATTTTCATTTCATTTTATCTTATTTTAATAAGATTTTATAGTTTCTGTATATAGATTTATCCCTTTCTGGCTAAATGTACTTCTCAGTACTATATAATTTGTTAATACAAGTTTCTGTTTCTAGATTTTAATTACTAGAAGAGAGAAAAGCTCTTGGTTTTTGTATATTGATGTTCTTTCAAAACATCTTGCCATATTTCTCTTATTTAGTTCTAGTTCTTTTCCCCTAGATTCTTGTATTTTCTCTGTATATAATCTTAGCAGCAGCTTTATTTTATCTCTTCTTTTCCAATGTTTATGCAGTTTTGGGGGGGAGTTAGAGAGAGTGGAAGAGAGAGAGAGAGAGACATCGATTTGTTGTTCCACTTAATTATACCATCACTGGTTGATTCTTATATGTGCCCTGACAGGAAACTGACCCTGCAACCTCAGCATGTCTGAACGATGCTCTAACCAACTAAGCTATCCAGCCAGGGCCTATGCCAGTTTTTAAAAATTATTATTTTCTCACCTTTCAGTTTCCGAAAACCTCCAAAACAGTTGTAGAAAGAAGCAATGGTGTATAAATAGTAGTATCCTGTATAGTTCCTGATGTTAGTAGCTGTGGTTTTGGTGTTTGGCCATGTAGGATTATATTTATTCTTGGTTTTTATAAATGGTCTTTATTCCTTTCTGTAATTATTATACTTAGGGTTTTTATTAGTAATGCTGCAAGATTTTATCAAATGCCTTTTCAGCAACTCTTACTGTATGATTTTTCTCTGATTTTTCTCCCATTTGTTGACATCTCAAGTTAATACCTGTCCTGTGTGTTCACCACCACAGGATTCCTGAGGGAAGTCCTACTTTGGTTACCTTGCTATAGTCTGTTTGCTATTTTACATAGAATTTTTGCATCTCATATGTGATATTAGTCCAGGGGTCCCCAAACTTTTTACACAGGGAGCCAGTTCACTGTCCCTCAGACCGTTGGAGGGCCGCCACATACAGTGCTCCTCTCACTGACCACCAATGAAAGAGGTGCCCCTTCCAGAAGTGCAGCAGGGGGGCGGATAAATGACCTTGGGGAGCCGCAGTTTGGGGACTCCTGTTAAGTCTATGCTTTTCTTCTTTTGTAATCTCTTTATCAAATTTCAGTATTGAATGTAACTCGGTTTCATAAAAAGGGTTGGACTCCTACCTTTTTCTGTGGTCTGGCATAGCTTGAATAACATTGAAAATAACTATTCTGGCCCTGGTCAGCTGGCTCAGTGAACAGAGCATCGGCCCAGTGTATAGATATCCCAGGTTTGATTCCCAGTCAGGGCACACAGGAGAAGCGACCATCTGCTTCTCTTCCCCTCTCTCTCCACTTTCTCTTTCTTTTCCCCTCTGGAAGCCAGTGGCTCAGTTGGTCTGAGTGTCAGCCCCAGGCACTGAGGAAAAAAAAAAAAAGAAAGAAAGAAAAGAAAAGAACTATTCTTTAAAGGTTACAGAAAACTTGACTGTGAAACCGTTTGGTCTTTGTACCCTTTTCAGTAGCAGATGTCTAAACAACTTTCTAATTTCCACAGTCACTGACCAATTGAAATTTTCTATTTAAAAGGGCTCGGTCTGTTAGCAGTTTATATTTTGCTGGGAAAGCATCCTCTCCTCTAGGTTTTCTTTGATTCTTTTTTTCTTAAAGTTCTGTGAAGCAACCCCTTGTAAGTCTTCTAATCTCCACTTAATTGTGGTTTTGTCTCTTCTTTTTTTCTCCTCCTTAAGCTTGTGGAGTGTTTATTTTGTCTTTTAAAGAACCAGTTTTTATATTTATTCTCTCTGCATTTTTAAGTTTTATTACATTGATTTGAGCTTTTATCTCTATTAATTTCCTATCCTTGTTTCTTTTGATTTTGTGTGTGTGAGCGCGCACGCGCGGTTTCAATTTATTTTGTGGGCTTTTTAATTTTATTTTAAGATGTATATGTAGTTTTGTGATTTTTCCTCTTTCATGATGAAGACCTGGAGCTGCTGCATTACATTTCCTCCAAGTACAACTTCACTGGGTCCCCTAAGTTTTGATGTATTTTCTTTTTCTTTTCTTCAGATAGTTTATAATTTCCTTTTTAATTTGTTTTTGATCCAAGGTTATCTACGAGTGTGTTTCTTATTTTTGAGTGCTTCAGTGGGATCTTCAAACTGCCTGTATACAAGTATTTTCTTTCTTTTTTAATTAAAGGCACAAATAATTAATAGTCAGGGTCTCATGGTGAGTGTGAAGTAGTTTTTCCTGAAGTAGAGAAATAAACTGAATTGGTTGTTGGCCTGCAAGGCCTTATCACAATTATGAAGGCCTTTCTCTGGGCTCTTTGAAGAATTATAAATGGCTGGTTCTCCTCTCTAGATCTCCAGGGGGAGAACCACTAAGTAAGTGGTTATATATATTTTTGACCTTTGTTGAAAAGGATTTATACAACTCATCTTTAATACTATCATCTTTCCAATTTTTTTATGAGACCGATGTGCTACCTACTATGCTAACAAGCACTTTCCACTTTTTTCTTAATTTCCAGAAAAAGAATGAATTCTGAGTATGGTATTAAGTTTGGGTATAAAATATTTTTAACTAAGTAAACTGCATATATAGTATATTATGTAACAGACATTTCACGTTGAAAAAGTAAAATGCTTTCATAGGCAGTAATATCTTTTTCATGGATTTTGAAATCAAAAGTGTAAAAATGCTCAAATCCTTTTTCCCTCACAGACGGAGTATGCGAGGTTTGAGAATGGCCGATTTGTATACCGAATAAACCGCTCCCCAATGTGTGAATATATGATCAACTTCATCCACAAGCTCAAACACTTACCAGAGAAATATATGATGAATAGTGTTTTGGAAAACTTCACAATTTTATTGGTAACTGTTTTGTCTCTTCCTTGTTTTTGCAGACTCAGCCATCAGACTGTTGGGGAAAGAGAGAGAAGGGGGAGGCGGGAGGCCCTGGGGCCTGGGCCGTGGCAGCTGACCAGGCTGTGGGTTGAGCCTCAGTTGTTCAATCAGCAGTTGAATTCACACATCTGTAGGACAAACCTGGCCTCAGCTTGAGCTCAAGTCTGTAGAAGAGAAGGGGCATTACATGGCTGGGGTTTCTGCGTTTGACAGGACTGGAATTCTGGAGGGTAGTAAAAGAGATGGCCGTAGGTTCTCAGACCAGGCTGCACAGGAGAAGGACCTGGAGAAAGAACTTGGTATCTGACTGTCCTTATCCCGAGCCTGCAGCCTGTGTCAGGTGAATTAGGATTTCTGAGGGATAGGCAAAAGCTGAGTTGGCTGGCTTGTACTTCAAGCATATCTTGATTCACTCAGTGAAGGATTTATAAGGCCTTATAAGAAGTAGCGTACACTAAGACGGCAACATATGAACTCTCAGCACCAGCAGAAATCTAAATTACAATAGAGTGTCATGACCAGGAAGGGTTGGAAATATTCTCCAGAGGCCGAAGAGTATGATGAAATCCTAATGGGCAGCTAAAGGGGAAGGAAGAAGTAATGGTGCTCAGTGTCTGATGGGAACACTGTCCGGTTCCCTGGGCAGTGTGGAGGTGGGGGCTCCCTTCATATTTAACTTGAAAACAAATTTCTCATGGAAGCTTCCTTCATTTGGAAAATTGGAAGGTTATTATGAATAAGTTTTCCTCAAAATATAGCTATAAATATATAGTAATGGGTTTCATAAGCATCATTTAAAAAACAAAAGAAAAATTCTTTAATTAAATTCAAGAAAAAAATGCCCAAACAAAACTTGGTGGAAAGAATTTTACTAAAAGGAGCAATGAGACAATACTGGGGTCACAGACACAGCCTTCAGAAAGACCTGCCTTATGACTCGGGTTAAGAGTTAGAATACTAAAGCAGAAATTCTTTACCTGGAGTTTTTGGGTAAAAAGAAAGAAAGAAGGAAAGAGAGAGAGAGAGAGAGAGAGGGAGAGGAAGGAAGGAAGGAAGGGAGGGAGGGAGGGAGGGAGGGAGGGAGGGAGGGGAAGGAAGGAAGGAATGAGAAGGGAGGGAGGGAGGGAGGGAGGAAGGAGAAGGAAGGGAGGGAGGAAGGAAGGAAGGCAGGCTCGCTCTACCTCAGCCCCTCAAAAACCCAGACCACTCATTTTCATAGTGTAAATATGCCCTCCACAGGCAATTTCAAGCTACCAGTTGTTGTCCAGCTCATGAAATTCCTTAATATTTAACAATGACTTTCAAGAGCCAATAGGATCCAGTTCCCTCACACCAATGTAAAAAATGAATAAATTAAAATTTAAAAATTAAAATTTTTCTGCATATCAGATCTATTCAGGAAGCTTTTTAAAAATTCTGAGGGCTAAGTGTGCCAGTTTTCGTTTATTCCTTAGTAGATTCTCAAGTGTGAGAGGTCCTTAGTAGATTCTCAAGTGTGTCTGGGTGCCACTAAAATTTAGAAACTGACAGTCTGGGGGAATGTTTAGAAAACATGTTCTGTAGTAACTAGCCTTCATTAGTATTCTTTAACAGTCTTTGGTGAAAATGGAGCAGTTCCAGGTTTGGGGTGCTGGCAGGTCCTTGTGTCTATAGGTACTCCCTGTTGTACTTCAGAGTAGATCATCGTAGTGCTCAGATGAGTAGAAGGTAAGTGTGGCATCCTGATGTGGATGTTAAATAGCCGAGGAACTAACCACACTCTCTGTGTGGATGGTCACTTCACCTAGGTTGGGAACAGTCTTAGCTATTTCTCACAAACCAGTTCTGTGTCTGTTTCTGCATTTTAAGGAATATGTCCTTAGTCCCTAAAACCTTACTTCACAGAGCACAGCTGAAGAAAATAGGCCTGGAAAAAATTTGAAGTATAAAACCCATGTAACTATATTAGTAATGCTTCCTTGGAACATGTGACTTCACAAAGCATAGATGGCCAGAGAACACACCAGGTTAAATTAATTTCAAAATGTATCATTAAGCAACTAAACGAATTCTTTTGATATGAAGAATTAGTGGCTCTCAATAAATATCTACTAGAAATAATATTTTAGCTTTAAATAAATATTTTAGCTTTAGAAAAATTGAAATTAAGCCACTACTCCTGGATTATGAAAATGAAGCCATCTCACGAACAACAGGAACAAGAATACTTTTCAGCTTTTCCTCTGGGACTGGATGTAGGAACACGGCAGCTGCTGGACAGTTATAGGTGTTTTACTAGGTACCTTGGATACAAAGTTTGTGTCAACGGGACCATTTCTAGACCCGACAGCCTGGTAGACTTCACTAGACTCTCTGATTGCATCAAGATTCCTCAGGAGTTGAGGTGAACCTGTAGACGCCGGGCCTCAGTGAAACATCCAGACAGACAGAGGAGGATGACAACTGGAGCTTGGGCCAAGTCCTCCCAGCTGCTTTCGAGGTTGTAGTCAGACATACACACTGTAGAAACATTTCTTTTTTTGTTTGTTTCCTCCTTTCACATCTCAATCACGAAGCCTAAAAGATTTTCTCTTTGCTAAGAAAATTTGTGAGAAAATAGGATATATCATAAATGTTCTAAGCTTCTGTAAATGTTATGATACGAAATTTCTACTGCAGAGCTGGGAGGTCATTTTTATGAATAAGGAATGTTATCTCTACCCTAACATGCTAGGTCACAGAGCCAATAATAGGCATAAAGTGAGACTTGAATTGATGGGGAAAAAAAACCCCACTTTACAAGATATTTCATGGTCATGAAATCAGAAGACTTGGGTTTAAGACCCAGCTCTAGTATATGACCTTGAGTGAGCCATTTCAAGTGTCTAGACCTCAGTTTCCTCCTCCATTTACAAACGAAACACTCAAGTCTGTACTCTCCACCTCAAAGGTTATTGAGAATGTTTTAATTCATTCAGCTAATGGAGAGATTGTACTGACTGCCAGAATACAATGCAGATAAAATACGTACCAGTTTCCTGGTAACTCTCAGCCTGGTAGGGGAAAGAGGCCGGTAAAGAAATTACTGCTGTACAAGTTCATAATGGCTGTAGTATACTTGTGAAACAGAAACCATGGAAGTACAGGTAGCTTACCTGTGCAGGTACCTGTGGTTGCAGTGAGGTGGGGAATTCTCAGGGGTGTTAAAGATGACATTTAAGGTGCCTTGATGCAAAAAACAGACATTTTTCAGATTTACCAAGAAAAGGGGCCATTTCATGAGTCCATAATTAAATGTCAGGTTCTAGGGTTTGGTGAATTAGACAGGGGTGGTGAGGCAGGCAGACATTCCCTGAAGAGGTACCTGGTGGAGAAACAGGCAGAGAGGGGAGGAAAGAATATTAGATAGGCAGGCAGATAGCAGAAAGACCAACTGAACAAAGGGCCGTGTGGCTGGCATGGAGAGAGGAGGGCAGCACGGAGCGGTGAGCCAGCTGGAAGGAATGGCCAGTCCGGCGGGGTCTCCTCAGTCTTGTGGGATGAGAGCGGGTTTTCTCAGCATCTGGAAGTTCAGAAGCTTAGAAAAGGCCATGGGGGGTGGTGGTGGTTGTTCTGTTTTTTTCTACAGAGACAGAGTCAGAGAGAGGGATAGATAGAAACAGAGAGACAGGAATGGAGAGAGATAAGAAGCATCAATCATCAATTTTTCATTGCTACACCTTAGTTGTTCATTGATTGCTTTTCTCATATGTGCCATGACCATGGGCCTTCAGCAGACGGAGTAACCCCTTGCTCGAGCCAGCGACCTTGGGTCCAAGCTGGTGGCCTTTTGCTCAAACCAGATGAGCCCACACTCAAGCTGGCGACCTCGGGGTCTTGAACCTGGGTCCTCGGCATCCCAGTCCGACACTCTATCCACTGCGCCACTGCCTGGTCAGGCTAGGCCATCAGGATTTTTAAGCAACAGTGTGTTGTTCTTACAAGCATGTGTGGCTATACTGTGTGCAGTTGGGTCTGGGATTCAGCAAGGGTTTGTGGTACTTGGTGATGGAAAAGGGATGGAGTCAAGGACTATTCAGGAGCAGAAGCAGCAGAGCATGGCTTTTATTTGGGTATGGTGATGAGGGAAAGAGAGGTTTCAAGGAGGAAAGGACTACATGCTTGGAGTATTTGAACTGTGAGGGAACCGACAGGAAATAAGACTAGAAAAGCACATAGGGACTAGTATGGAAAAAATATTTATTGCCCAGAAAAAAAAAGTAGATAGTCAAGTACTGTAACAGTTGTCTAGAGCAGCATGACATAATAGTTAAGCAAAAGGTCTTTGGAATTAAAAGATCTGGATTCCTTCGTTGACAATTGTATATCCTTAAATAGATTGACCCTCAGTTCCCTCCTCTGTAAGGAGGGAGTGATATAGCAGCTATTTGTAGAATTATCGTTATATTGTATGAGACAGTGTGTATAAAGCATTTAGTTCTGAGTAGATGTATACTAAGCAGTTAATATATGTTGGTTATTATTATGTGAATTTTGGTTCTTCTAGCAAGTATTTATTAAATGCCTGTTGTATGTCAAAAACTAAACAAATGACTGCGAAATGTGGTCCCTGTTCTTCAGGAACTTACAGTCCCCTGGATGAAATAGGCATTAAGAATATCATAAAACCCTGGCCAGTTGGCTCAGTGGTAGAGCATTGGCCCAGCGTATGGAAGTCCTGGGTTCATTTCCCAGCCAGGGCACACAGGAGAAGCGTCCATCTGCTTCTCCACCCTTCCCTCTCTCCTTTCTCTCTCTCTCTCTCTCTTCTCCTCTCGCAGCCAAGGCTCCATTGGAGCAAAATTGGCCCGGGCACTGAGGATGGCTCCATGGCCTCTGCCTCAGGTGCTAGAATGGCTCTGGTTACAGCAGAACAATGCCCCAGATGGGCAGAGCATCGCCCCCTGGTGGGCGTGCTGGATAGATCCTGGTAGGGCCATGCGAGAGTCTGTCTGCCTGCGCCCCCTACCCCCCACTTCTCACTTCTGAAAAATTAAAAAATATATATATATATATCCTAAAGATCTATATGTGCTTCCAGACAGGACAGACTGCTGTGATGGGAAAATTACAAATACTGTGAGACTTTATTCTTTAGTCAGGGACCATAACCTTGGATGCCTAAGGGGTAAGGGAAACTAAGTGGGTGAAGCAGCCTGATTCATGAGAGGAATAAGATAGACTGGACTAGGCTCACAAATTCAGAATATTTAAAAACACAAGCTAGCCTAACAACATACACACTCACGTGTAACAGTGAGTCGTGGGATCATTTTGAGGAGGGAGATTGGGGTGGATTTGCTTTTAGAAAGTGCCTTCTGAGAGTGGCATGGGGGATTGGGACAGTGAGGAGAGCAAGGAGGCAGGTCCCGTGGGGAGGGGCTGCGTGACCTGGGCTCGATGGCCCGAGGTCTGAAGGAAGGCTGAGTCTGGGCATGAGGAGGAAAGAGATGAGTTTGAGCCACTCAGCTCAAGAAAGACAAATATTTTAAAATACATTGTGAAAAGCAAAGCCTGTGTAAATCAAAAGACTGATGATTTGATGTGATTCTAGCACTGTTCCTTTACTCAGCACATCTTTAACTTGTCCAGGCACTGATGGTTAAAAGTGGTGAGCAAGGCCCTCATGAAGCTTATGTCTATCGTTGGCTATGGTGATACAAATTTAGTAAAAGTTCAGGAATAAGATAGACTGCCTCATGAGACAGGAGTATATAGGAAATGGTCTTTGTTATAAAACAGATCTCCCTACCAAAACACGCACACTGCTTCTTCTGGTGTCTTCTGAGGCTCAGATCACTGGTGAGACCCTTTTTGTAAGGTCTTTCTTACATATGGTACCTCAGCCAGGTTTCAAGTCTGACCCGTAACATCCCGAATTCATACCAGAGGAGGCAGAGTGAGGCCAGACAGGTTTCTAGTAATCCACCAGTTGGACTTGAGACGGTTTCTCACCAGGCAAACCCAGAGTCCTCATAACACAGATGGAATATGTTTTCGACCATGTGGTGTTTTATATATATATATATATATATATGTATATATACCTTTCTTTTCTTAACAGGTGGTAACAAACAGGGATACACAAGAAACTCTCCTCTGCATGGCCTGTGTATTTGAAGTTTCAAATAGTGAACACGGAGCACAACATCACATTTACAGGCTTGTAAAGGACTGAACATGGTTATTTATATATATAGATACTTGTATATACACGTACACACACATATGTGCGCACACACACACTCTCTCCATTATCGAACGACTGACTGTAAACCTCATCATGCAGGGGTGGTGCCCTGGCCCTGAGGTCACCCTGCTTTTCTAAATCCTGTTTGCGTGAAGTCATTTTCTCATGTGTTCATACTATCGTCATAGCTGTGAAGTTCTGGTACAGTTGTAAAAAGAGAAATCTAGTTGTTTCTATGTGTTCCTCGGATCTGCAGCCCACAATGCCTCGGGAAAGGTGAACCTTGAGAACCCAAGTCTCTGTCCACAGAGACCCGTTGCTGACTGTGGTAGACAATATTCAGACAGAGCGTTGGCCACGGGGCATTGACAGCCTTTATACAAATGTTTTTAGTTCTTTTTTTTTTTTTTCAACATGAAATTCTTGTTTTAAGATACAAGTAAAATTAATCTTTAAATATAAATGTAAATTAGTACACAAAACTAAGAATCTTTAGACTTATCTTTGTAACTAATTAGGGTGGAAGTTATGAAAGAATGTAATTCACTAAATTATTTTTTAAATGAAAGTTTTTTTTTTTCTTTTTGAAACCAAATGTTAAAGTATAGCCTTAAGAAATGCTTGGTAGAAGTATCCTAATGAGACAAATTTGTACTTTTTTCACAAGGTTAAATAAAACTAATCTCCCTAATCCATTAAACTCTTAAACAGGTATTACAAAGGAATAAAACTTCACCCCTTATCCTTAACATATATAGTATATTTAAAAGTATAAAATTGTATTGTACTAATGTGATGATTGATTATTTAATGAAAAAGAAAAGATGGCTCTTTTTGCAATAAGTAGATAAATACTGAAAATCTAAACTTACCATGTTTATAGTCTTGTGTGTGCAGTTATATTTTCTATGGACAACCAAATTTTTTCTAGTAAGATGAGTAAATATTTGAACCAGGAAAACTGAATAACAAAAAAATTAAAATTGGCATGAATACTGCACTATGAGCTGCAAAGTATAGAAGACCCTGTGGCTGGGAGGAAACGTCATCCACCAAATAAGTGAAAGGCTCATCAGTTTTAGCATCTCTGCTCCCCAGAAATTGGCAAGCATCCTCGCTAGCCTGTGGATAAGTTGCTTATTTCTGGTGATCTAACAGGCATATTAACCTGCTCTAACCCTGTGTGTATGTATGTGTTTGTGTATACATATACATACATGCCTATGTAGGCATCCAGCACATATTTATTGAGCACCTAGTTGGTGTCACTAAGTTTACTAGGTGTCGATATGTGTGTATAATTCAGTCTGTTTCTGTAGATCTAGATGTATTCTCTAAGGACATCCATTCTCTTCTCACCTCTTACTAAGTCTCTAGACTTGTTTGAGGTTTAAGAGGCCCAGCTCTCTCTCTCTCTCTCTGACCTTTCAGACAGACATTTAGGGAGGTTCTCTTCCCAGGAGAGATTGAACTTTCCAACCCAGCTATTCGAGAGCATGACCCAGGCAGACTTGGTTCGACGGAGCTACATACATGTCTTAGGTTCTTCCCACAGGGCTTCATTGGGAAACACCCACAAGGACACACCCCCAACTTCCCAGAAGAAAGTGACATGTTTATCATTGTTGGGAACATGGTAATACACTAGAATGTGAAATAAATTTTATAAGATATGAAACATATCAAGACTTTTTCATCAAGCCAGAAAATAAAAACTTTGTTCTATCACATCCAAGTAATTTAACCCCTTGCCTGTCTCACTGTCTGTGCTGACTTCGCTTCTATCTTGTTTAGTATCTGGTGGTCATGAGCATGGGGTTGTGACAGGCTTGTGGCAAACATCATACTGGACCAAGTCTGGCTTCTTCCAAACTCACACCACTGGTCATTAGGAAGACCAGAGGAGAAAGTGCAAAACTTTTCCCATTGGCGTGTACATCCCTTATGCAAACCAGGAGGAGGGTGCCCATTTACGCTCCACTCCGTAAAGAGGCTGACTTTCGTTCCAGTGATTGCCAGTGGGCCCTTGAAGGATGACCGAGTTCTCTGCTCTTCCATCCGGTCTTCATCTTCAGCCCAAGCGTTTAAGCTTCTTCTATTGGTTACCCACCCTAGGGCTGCTGCTTTTGCTCCTGTCTCTTATATCTTTCCTCAAGGGAACCCCCACTCTTTCAAGAGCAGGACCATAAAACTGAAGGCATGCAAAAGATTTATGTGGCTCCAAGCCACGCTATCCCAGAACCTCAGAGGGGGAGGTATCTGGTTCACGTTCCCGCCCTGGAACGGGGCTTTTCTGTGCTGCCAGGAGAGCTCTTGGGATTTACTTTTCAAAGTGAAAATGGACTGAGACCCGAGAAGACCAGCTTGAGGGTGGTTCTGTTGGCTGCAGAGAAGGGCATGCCACAGGCTGGACCCTCAGAAGCTTCACCACTGATACCCTCCGAATCCCTTTGTAGGTGGGTTTGGGGATTTGTGCAAACAACCCTGAGGATTACTTTGTGCTCTAAATCTTTTTGCTTACATCTTTTGCTCTAAGGTCTTTGAAAGTTACTTCTTGTCTTGTTCTTAACTTTTCTCCAAAACAGATATTTTTCCCATCTACCCAATCAGCCACACTCCTGACTCTCTCTTCATCTCTCCCAGATTAGGCCCTGGGGGGTGGCGTTTGTTTGACATCTAATCCGACTCTGTCTTTGGTCTTTCGCCCTTTAAGCACAGTCTTCTCCCTTTGTCTGTAAAGCTGTCTAAGCCGTAAGGAAGCCTTTCCAAAGCCGTGCCCTCATCCTCTCCCGGTGCTCCCTCTCCTGGTGACAGTCCGCTACCAAGTTCCGTTCAGGAGCGTTGGCATGCTTTCACTGGAGAATTAAGAGGCCAATTTTTCACCCTCTAAACAGGGAATAGCTGAAGAACTGTGTCCTGGTCTGTTGGCATTGTTTTCCGCCTGAGCAAGAGACCTATAATAAAATGACTTCTTTCAAGAACATGTCTGAGGATTCCAGTGTCCAAACTGCCCGAGACCAGGGTCAGCCTTGACACTGTTTGACATTTTATACCGGGTAACTGTTTGCGGTGCAGGGCTGTCCTGTGTGGTACAGGCTTGGCACCATCCCTGGCCTCTGCTCCTGGATGCCAGGAGCACTCCTTCCCTCAGCTGTCACAGCCCAGAGTGTCTTCAGACATTGCCGAATGTCCCATGGGGCACAGAGTCACCCCTCGTTGGGAACCACGGCCCTGGATCACACAAGTCACAGATACCATACTTCAGAGTTCCTGTTTTCTTCCATTCCACCTTGAGATAGCCTCTCTCCTGGTGCCAGGCATGGAGGCAGGTAGGATGTCACCCTGGTGACACCATGTCCGGTTCTTCCAGTTTCAGAACTTCGTGTTCACGACAGTCTCTCTTCCCGCAAGGGTTCTTCCCCTCCAGTGGGAGCAGCTGGTTCCCTTCATCCCCGTGTCCGCTCACACCTGTTTTAAGAGCATTTCTAAATCTTCAATCCTTAGTTCACCAGGTTTAAAAAGAAAAATAGCTATTTTCCTTATTCCTCATGAGCTCCTGGGTCTCATTATCAAACCCTGAACCATTTCGGTCTCCTCCCTCTGGTCTGTTTCTCTGCCTCCCACTCAGTGCTGTTTGTATTTATGGAAGCCTCTGGAACACGTCTTTTGATCTTGAGGGACGGGGGAGAGAGAGGTCAGTTGTGGAAGAGGGCTGGTAGAATGTTTTCTTTATTGAGCTGAAAGAGGGCACCGTCTCCTCTCCTTCATGTTGTGGACGAGAGTGTGGAGGCTCAGAGGGGAGACCCTCGCCCAGAGTGCCCAGCCTGGTCAGCAACAGAATCGAGGGAGGCTCTAGCACTCCTGCCTCTTAGTCCTTAGCCTCTTCTGCTGGAGGGTGTCCCTCTTTGGTGCTCATGCTTACGTCGCCCCTGCTAACGTGCAGACGGGCGGCTCAGAGGACAGGCGGCTGGAGAAGCCCTCTGCCTGCGCTGCAGCCTCCCCCGGGCTGACGCCGCTTCTCACCACCGCATCTTGTCTGACGTCCCAGCCGAGGCATCCTCGCACAGGTAGGAAAGCTGATGAGCCTTTTCGCTTCCTCTGAGCATAGCTCACCCGCCACAGGCTCTGAGTCAAGTTCCAGTTGCTAGGCATCCCAGCGGCAGAGTCCTGCACTCAGACCAGCCAAAAAAACAGGCCCCGTTCCAAGCACTTGGTGTTACAAGTCCCTGAATGACTTTAAAACCCAAGTCTCTAGGTTTCAATACTGTAGTGGCTTTAGCAGTTTGTTTTTGTATAACCGTTAAGTTATTTAAGTCATGAGACGACAGTCAGTTTTACAAACCAGGTACATATAATTTGTATGATTTTGTACATGCTCTGGTACACTACACTTGTCCTAACGAAGGGTGGAACCAATTTTGTTGGTGTTTGCACCTGCGACATTAAGAGGATCTGTCTGCATTGCTCATTTCTTTCTGTTGATGTTTCTGTGGCGAAGCCTGCACATGTCCTTTTTGAAAAGCCTTAAATCTCTGTGACGTTGTGTAGGTGTGCAGTGCAAAAGGCCGCCTCGGAACTGTGAGCCCTTTTGTAAGCTGGAAGAACTTCTCTTACTACTGTTACTTTTCTAGGAAGTTTTAAATTCAGAGCTGCCAAAGCGTTCCAGTAAGCAGTGCCTTAGTGACCCCTAGCCGTGCCGCCAGCCTCTTCTCACACCCGCCCTCCATGCCCATTTGCTATTTGGCCCAATTTTTAAAACAGAGCAAGCAAAAATGGTTTTCATTTTGTTTGGTAAGCCCATTTTTTTCTCCAGTTCTACAAGAAACTGACTACTTGGTCTAAAATCTGAAACTGAACGCAAGTCAGGCCTTTGACCAGACTCTCAAATGTATATACCAAAACGGAAGGTTTTGCGACTTCATAGTTTACTATGAAAAGCAAATTGTCCTTTTAATGTTGCCTTTTAGATTCACAACCAAATACTTAGCTATTTGCAACTCCTCTGCACTCTAGCATGAAAGTGCCTTTGGTTTGAGATTCCAGCTTAGAAAAGTGCCGCCATAATAATGATACTTTGTAGAGAGACCAAAAATATTTTGAGATCACCGTAATGCCTTTGGTTTACCGGGATGAGTAACCAACCACAGGCCTCCGTTTTGCAAGAGCACGACGTGGACCCTGCTGGCTGTGAGTCTGTCTGCCGGGGGAGAGCCCCGGCTGCTACTCGCCGGGAGCACACTGCAGCAGGAGGGACCCGGAACTGTTGTGTTTGTGGGTGCCAACGGCCCAGGGTGTCATCTCCACGCGTCATCCAACCCTGCACCTGCCTGAGGGAACTTCCACACAAGTCACAGGTTCCCGGCCAGTGGACAGGCCTGTCCCCGTCCCCAGGTCCATGCTCAGTCTCTGTGGAGGCTTTCTTCCCCACTCAGATGACCGTGCGCACTTACCTGGTTTGCACAGCGAATCCGTTTTGAAAGTTGGAAGCCTCAAACTGAGATGACAGTGCAGAACAAAAATGAGTTAGGGTCATGACAAGTGAAGTGTTCTTAGGGCGAAAACATCGACTCTGAGTGTCTTGTATGACTGTGTTATGAGAAACTTCCAAAGAGCACCCTTTTACAATTTGGCATTTTCAAAGAATGTTCCAGCCCTCAAAAGGGCAATTTCTTCACAGTTCGTGTTGGCTTTTTATCAAAACCTTGTGTAAATTGGGAAAGCTGATAGAGGTGAGGAAGAGGAGTGGGAAGGACAAGAAGGCAAAAACACCAGCCAAACAAGCCAAGGAAGAAAGATGTTTGTTTAACAGGATAGATTTCAGACATCTTTGAAAGTTAGCCTCTGAACTCTTAATGCATACATATGTTCTGTCTGTCTCTACCTGGTGTTTTTAAGACTACCCTCTCTGGGCTCTGAAATTTCAGGAGTGCTTTCTAGCCACAGCAAGTTGTTAGTGTTTATAGAAATTCCTACAAGAAAAAACAAATCAAATGAAAAGGAAAATTACTCAACACAAGTTATAGGTGTAGCTGCTCGAATTCAGCCCCTCCCTGTCAGTGTGCTATCCCACCGCTCGGAAGAAATCAGTCAAATACTTGTTTCCTCTTCTCTTTTCAACTGTTACTGTGCTTGTTTGGCAATAGTTTTCCCTCAGAAACTCATTGCGTAGACTGTTAAGAGCGAAGGTTTTTGTGTTTAAAATTTATTACATCATAGAGGATAGTTTCACCGAAATCATGCACCATTAAATAAGAGAAATATCCGTACTTACTGTCCTGCTTCTTCAGCTGCAGCTTGTTTTATTCTCTGTGAATGTGCATTTATGAATCAGCATTTATGTTCCCCACTCATCATTCAAGGGGGTCAGATTCCGGTGGAGTCCACCCGTCATTCAGGTGGACTCCCTTTTGTCTGGCTTCCATCATGAGATCATGTCTCCTTCCCATTTCTCTAAGAGAAGCTGTCAGAATCTAGGCAGAAATCAATTGGAAAACAGCCTCTGAATTTTTTTTTTTTGCATCAGTCATTTTCTCTGATTAGTTTCACTGTGTACATTAGATATTAACTGCACTTCTTAAAAAAAATATCTCCCTGTTACCTCCTTGAATGATTCACTTTTGTAAGCCTTTTTTCAATAGGCTCATGACTGCAGATAGAGAAGAAAAAAAAAGTAAAAAACAAAACAGTACGTGCCTGAAAAACAACAAAAAAAATTTTGTAACATTGAAAAAAGAAACCTGAATAGCCTTTAATTCTTTAATATGCTTAAATGTTATGTAAATTGGTTTTTGCCACGTGTTTGTTCACATTCTAAATGACTAAAATGGGGTTCTCACAGTCTGTGTCTTCATGTCACGTGTATACAATGGGCTTGTGACGTAAGCGTTTCATCTGGTCAATGGTTCCTTTGATATTGTACTGCTGCCGGGAGTGGGCCGTGGAACCTGCCTTCGGGTAGTAATGTTCCTCTTGGGCCGATTGGAGAGATTGGGGAGTTGGGGTCAAATTCTCACACACATTTTCTTAACCTGTTTGCAGAAACTCTCAAATGGCATTTGGTTAAACCTCGGCAGTACAGTATTCTCGTATTTGTTAACGTCTGTGTTTAGGTACTGGTACCTTTTTGTTTAAAAATGTTCTAAGTGTTGGCTTTAAAGTGAATTTATCTTTAGTATAATAGTTATATGAAAATTATAGGGTTTGTGTGCAGAGAATTTTTTTATAAAGTGCTTTGTAAAAAAAAAAAAAATGTATTCTGGCTTTCGCGGTACATATGTGTGATAACTTTAATATCCATGACAGTTAAGTGCAATTATTTCATCACTCTAAAAATGCTATTTTTGTGTCAGTTCCTGCAGGTGTTTTCATGTCTTTGCAAAGTGACACATTTTGATGCCTTCTTGATAAAGTGGTAGACATTTTGTAGCTTTCTAGAAACTTTGTATTCATACGGTATCAATGAAAAATAAAGAAAATGAATGTGTGGGTCACCTTTTTTATCTGCAAAAGTGTATGTTGTTGAAAATGAACTATGCCTTCTGTGCTGTGGGAGCTCCTGGGGAGGACAGAGTAAAGGAGGCAGCAACCACGATCCTTTGGACAGCAGCCACCAAGTACAGTCATTGGAACGTTGAGTGTTCTGTCTAGCCGAGTTTCTGAAAAGCATCCACAAGTCAGTGAGTCTGTCTGCCTGTCTCTCTCTTTTTAGTGCTTCATTAAAATTGACATAAGTTTTGCAGAAGAGCTTATCTGTGATCCCTGGCAACCCTGAGAAACCATAGTAGGGCCTTGGATATACAAAAAGCACACCGGCTCAGCCATTGTTAATTGTTAACACAGCTTGCTGGGCACATGCCAGGAACCAGGAGTAGAGCAGACAGTGGCATCCAGAGGTAATGCAGATGGCTCCTGCCTGCATGGTGCTTGCATGCTTAGTAGTTGGCTTGCATGTTGCACTGTAACTCCTTGCCTATCCTCAGAATCTCCATGGGATTTGTGACTCGGTGTGCAGCACACGTGTATAACAAAGCCTGGTTGCACTAAGTTTTTACACTCGGCACCAGGCCAAGTGCATTGGTATGAAGTGTATGTTATTTCCTTTGATTCTCAGAGGAGTCCCAATTGCAGTGACATTATTACCCCCAAACAGGCTCCAAATGGATTGGTCATCCAAAATCATGACTGGTGAGTGATGGAGCCTTAAATAGATCGCCTGGACTCTTCAGCCTGGAAGCAGCTCAAGGCTGGGGAGAAGTCTGGATTGAGGAGGGGGGACAACTTTCTTAAAACTATGTATGACCTTGGACTTTTGACAATGGGATTGAATGCACCCTGTAACCCTTTGGTTTGAATTAGACCTCAGAGGGTCTTTCTTCCCCCCATTTCTTTGAAATCTTGAGGGAAAGCTACTTCAAATCCCAAAAGGCACTGGTAGGAATGGGAACAGATGAAATAAATTCTAGCTCTCCTTTTTTTTTTTAATGAGAGAAAGACAGGAAGGGAGAGAGATGAGAAGTATCAACTCATAGTTGCGTCTCTTTAGTTCATTGATTGCTTCTCATATGTGCCTTGACGGGAGGTGGGTGGATTGCTTCTCAGGCTGAGCCAGTGACCACTTGCTCAAACCAGCAACTCTGGGATCACGTTGATGATCTCACACTCAAGCTGGATGTGTTCAAGCCAGGGACCTTGGGGTTTTGAACCTGGGACCTCTGTCCCAGGTTGATGCTCTGTCCACTGTACCACCACCAGTCAGGCACATTCCAGCTCTTTTGAAGAGACATTTTCAACAAGCCACTATTTGAGAGGTATGCTGTTGCCCAGTGAGCTGCTTAGAGCAGAGGGAAGAGGTTTGTGCTGAGTATTTTGCTGAGGTCTTATTATATGAGAGGCATCTTCATAGTCATTAGTTACTCCCTCCTTTAACCCACATAACGTTGAATTGTGGCCCATCTCAATCCCTGTGTAAGGTCATAAAAGCTAGTAAGTGGTGAGGATTTAGAGGCAGGAAACTCCCTCCCTTACCATTCTGGCTCTGCCACTGGCTGCATGGCACTTTGCCCTCCACCTCTTCTAAGGCACGGTGCTTTAATACTTCAAACACATCCTTTGATAGGGCTCCTGGTTCCAGTATATTTGCAAAGAGAATGACACTCTAAGTAAACTAACACGTCAATGAGTTAAGAGATTGAAGGAGCCAAAGGGTAAATAAAGCCTTCTAATAACATCAGGGAACAAGCATCTGTACTGGGAACCCCTGGCCACTTCTGCCTTATTGCCACCGGGGACTACTAAGCATAGCTACTACTTACTGAAAGCCCAATTAGCTGCTGGTCTTAAGCAATCAGTGAGCTACTGATATAATTCCAATAAACAAACAACAGCAAAAAACAACAACAGTGTTCTATAAGCCTGTGAGGCCTCAGAGTGATTTAACTGCCTTGGAAGACATCTTTGTTCTGTTTGATGCCCCACATGTCAAATTTGTCTAGGTTGTAGCTAGCAAACAGGCTGCCAGCAACCCTACTGCATTTTCTTCAATAAACATTCTCCCATTTGCTTTGGCTCCCAAGAAGCTCAGACTTAAACGCCATGCTCTGTGCTTATGATAGGGAGCAAACTAAAATATAAAGGCACAGAAAGATGGAAAATAAAGCATAAGCTAGACCAGGTGCAGTGGATAGATCATTGACCTAGGACGCTGAGGACCCAGGTTCAAAAGCCCAAGGTCACCAGCTTGAGCGCAGGGGTCGCTGGCTTGAGTGTGGGATCATAGACATGACCATGTGATCATTGGATTGAGCCCAAAGGTCACTGGCTTGAGCAAGGGGTCACTGGCTCAGCTAGAGTGCCCCCTGGCCAAGGTACAAAAGAGAAAGCAATCAATGAGCAATGAAAGTGCTGCAACTATGAGTTGATGCTTCTTATCTCTTTCTCCCTGCCTGCCTGTCCTCCCTCTCTCTTTGGAAAAAAAAGGATTAAAAACTATACCAGCAAAACACCAAAAGAAAGCCAATGTAGCTATATTATTCTCACACTGGTCTAACTCAAGGAAAAAATTATTGCTCAAGTTCATGAGGACTACTTCAAAATGATACAGTACCCCAAGAATGTAGAACATAGAGGGTTTCAACAATGTGTTGTTCTAATTTACAAAACACAAAGTAATGAACTCAATAATTGGAGACTATATTTTCAAGCACACATGGAATTTTTATAAAAACTGACTGAGGCCAAAGGTCTGGAAATTGGCCTGTGGACCATATCTGTCCTGCTGCTTGTTTTTGTAAATAAAACTTTATTGGAACACAGCCAACTGCTATTTGTCTACTTGTTGTGGCTGTTTTCATGCCACAATGCAGATCTGATTAGTTATAATAGACCCTGGAGCCCACAGAACCTGAAATAATGATTACCTGGCCCTATGCAGAAAAGAAAAACTTGCTAACTCCCATCCTAGACCAAAAAGCAATGGCGTGCATACAATAGTCTTAAAAAGGTATCTGCTTCTCTTTCCCCAGTGTACCAATACTCTGGCCAATGGCTGTCGATCCCTTTGATGGCCTTCTGTGCATTACAGTGTCCATCTTCACCTGTCTTAGCCCCGCCTTTGATCAATGGGCTCTGGTTCTCAGAACAGACTTAACATCTAGAAAGGGTGAGTGAAGGATAGTTATTTTTCACTGCAGCAGCAGATACCTGTTCATATTTTATTACAAAATAACCAGGGAACATTTGTGATGGGTACCTATCTACCTTGCCCCCATCTTACCAAGGTCTACCTGTGACCGCCACAGATCCCTGTGGGGCCAGGCTCCTTGGTTGCCGTTCCTTGCGACCTAACATGGCAATTACTACTTTGCCTCTGACAGCTAATTAATTGCTGCCAGCTTGTCTCTGCTGTCCCAGAATCCCGTCCTCTTCATTCAAACAAGGGAACCCAGTTCTGTGTCAATACCCCGTCATCAGCCTCAGCCTGCGGGCCACCGCTGACATTTTCATCAAAGCTGGTGCCCCATTCACTAGTGCAGTCACTATTGTTTGAGTGCAAGAAGTGTCTGGAACACATAGTCATGGGTTAGGTCTTAAATTATAAATCCATCCCCCTAGCATCGCCTCTGAAATTTTGAGTCCTCTCTCAGTACTCTGCTGAGGCGACTCCAGCACCTCCACGTTGTCTTCAAGACCCCCATGTCCTCTAAGTCTCAAGGAGTCGTCTAGCAGCACATTGTCTGGCTGGCACAGGGTTAACCCTGCTTGTCCTTGGCTGAATATTAAATCCTGAATTGTAGAAGTGTGTGTTTCACACCGTTTACTCAGCTCCGACTCCTGGCAACCCTGTGACTGTGACTGAGCGATGTCCTGCCCTCAACAGCCAGCCCTGCTCAGCTCCTGTCGAATCACGCCTCTGGGTTCTTTCGTGGAGTCAATCGTCTCCTGGTTGTTTTTTTTCCTATTTTCCTGCTGCCTTCTATTTTTACCAAGTATTATTGTCTGTTCCAAAGAACCCTGCCTTGTGCCAGAAGTGGGACAATTCTTCCCCCTAAAAAAGACATCCACATGACCAATAAACATGAAAAGATACTCAACTCCATTAGTAATCAGGGAAATGCTAGTTGAAAACCACAATGAGATTAGCCCAGCAGATTTAAAATTTTTAAATCTGATAATACCAAGGTTTGGGCAAAGATGTGGAGCAATGGAGCTTTCATACATGCTGCTGGAAGTGAAAATTGGTACAACCACTTTAGAAAACAATACAGAGTTATTAAGAAAGGTGAACATATTTATAATCTATAGCAACTAAATTTATACCTGGGTTTATTGCAGAAACACTCCAGGGACTTGTACAACATCTATCCAATCCAGCAACAGTAGAATTAAAAAGTAAATGGACTCATTTACTTAATTGACCATGATATGTGTACAAAGAACACTTGAAATATGTACCAATAATTTGCAGCCATGAGGAAGAGCCCATTGGCTGTGATGTTTTTTCATTTACTTTTTCTGCCACTTTATTGAGGTATAATTTTTTTTAAGGTGAGAGGAGGGGAGATAGTGAGGTAGATTCCCACATGTGCCTCAACTGGAATCCACCCAGCAACCCCATCTGGAACCAATGCTCAAGTATCGAGCTAGTTTTAGTGCCTGAGACTGACGCACTCAGACCAACCAAGCTATCCTCAGTGTATGGGGCCATGCTTAAACCAGTCAAGCCACTGGCTAAAGGAGGGGAAGAGAAGCAGATGGTTGTTATCTCCTGTGTGCCCTGACTGGGAATCTAACCAGAACATCCATATGCTGGGTCAACCCTCTATCCACTGAGCCACCAGCCAGGGCTGAGATACAATTTATAAAACAGTAAAATTCACTAATTTTAAGTGCATAATTGGTTTAGTCGAGAAGTTGTGTATAGTTGTATAATTACCACCATAATCAAGATATAGAATATATTTGTCTCTCAAAAAGTTTCGCACACCTGTTTGTAATTAATTCCCTCCCCTGACTCTCAACTTCACACAGGCTCACATCTGTTTTCTGTGCCTAGGCTATGTAGCCTTTTCTAAAATTTTTCTTAAATAGAATCATACAGCATATACTTCTGTGTGTTTGATTCCTTTTACTTCGCATAACATCTTTTCATTTGAGAATGGGTCTCAGTTTCCTAGTTTTTCATATATTAGGTAATTTTAGATTGTACACAATTATCAACGCTAATTGTGGAGGTTCTTGAATCTGATATCTTTAATAAGTCATTTCATTTCACTTTGGGAGGCATTTTTCTTGATTGAACTCTAACTACAAATTCTGTTTCTTGGTGGCTACAATCTTTTTAGACCCACTGGTCTTGAGCTGGAAGTGCTGTGTCTGTTATGCCTACACTTGGCCCAGTAGTCTGCCGGAGGTGTGAGCAGAGAGAATTTTGGGATCCCCTCCCTGGCTCTTTCCCTTCCAGGACTCCCGCTCACCCCTTTGGCAGCTGTAGCTGCCTTGGACTCAGTGTTCTATATTCATGGGCAGAAAATATGTCTGTCCCCCCACCAGCACCATCCATGGCCCACACCCGGCCCCTGGCTAAGAGCAGCAGAAATAGGGTGTTTACTTTCTGTAACCCCTCTCCATGTCCAGAGAGTGACTTCCCACCAAAATCCACCTGCTTCTGTTTGCTCTCCAGTGCTTTCATTTCTGTTATGTCTAGTCAGTGAAATCTTATTTAGTCATTAATGTTAACGGAAGTCTGATGTGATGTTTTAAGGGCAAATATGAAAATACTCTTTTTGGTTTTAAGTTCTTGTATGGGCCTCCCAGTTCTGTAGTCAGATCAAGATGACATCTAGTGGGTTGGTAAAGAAAGTTAGGACTGGTTTTAATCAGTTACATCTGGATTTGGGACTCCCTACCTGTGGAGGTGGGTGGAGGTGAGTGGTTACAATGTGTTTTAATAGCTGATATTCAAGAAACATTTATTAGAGAAAGGGAGAAAAGGGAAGAACAGGGGGGAGAAGCACTGGAGTGAAGAGAGGAGAAAGGGGAAGACCAGGGAGCAGAGGAGGCCGTGACGTGGGCAAGGCACATTCCAGGAACGGAGTGAGACAGGGAACCTAGGGTTAGGGAGTTAGCTGACTGGACGAGAGAGAGAGTCGCAGGAAATGCGGCTTAGAAAGTGGTCTGGCCTGTGAATCACCTTTTGTGCCATGGGGCTGAATTTAGCTTTATCCACGAGGCATTTGGCCGTCTGCGCTGGCACCCACCCAGGGAACACTGGTTCTGAGACGCCCCTGCTCGGACCCACTCCTTTCTCCCCCCTGTGCTGAAATGCGGGGGACTGACCCTGCTGCTGGTCTTCTCAGACTCCTGTCAGCTGCTTGCATCAGCTGAGGGTGGCCAGTGGGAGACACTGGAGGGTGACTGAGGGGGGGGGCAGGGAGGAGCCACGGCGCTGCTCCCCATCTCTCTCCATTTTGAGACCAGCGGCAGCTGTAGTTCCTTCATGATGCCAGTACCTTCGTGAGGAGCCCACCAGTGATACGGCCCGGGATCTGGGGACACCACCTTATCCCTTTGCTCCTCGTCCTAAAAGCGGGAGCGACTTCCCTTTCCTGTTCATCTTGGGCTTCAGCTTCTCAGCACCTTCACCACCTGTGAAGCCAATTCCCCGCATCAAATGCCCTTTGTTGTAGACACTAGAAGTGGTTTTTATTTTCCTAGTTTGTGTCTGACTAACACACTGTCTCTTCACTGCTCAGGGTTCCAGAGAAAGGTTTTTTAACCCCTGACTCCTCTTCGCACCATGCTCTATTTCTTACTTCTCCCCATGGATATACACTGGTGAGCAGGGGACAGCAACAGGTTCACGTTCTCGTTTGGGCGGATCTCTCCAGGGGGAATTTGAGAGTAATTTTTCCTTTTTCTCTTCAGTGAGAGTAGGGGAGATAATGAAATAGTGAAACACTCCCACATGCATCCCAACCGGGATCTACCTGGCTACACCTGTCTGGGGCTGATGCTCAAACCAACCAAGCTTGTCAGGGCCTGAGGCCGATGCTCGAACCAGTGGAGCCACTGGCTGTGGGAGGGGAAGAGGGAGAGAAGGGGGAGGGAGGGGGAGAGAAGCAGATGGTCACTTCTCCTGTGTGCCCTGATCGGTAATGAAACTTGGGACGTCCACACACCAGGCTGATGCTCTATCCACAGAGCCAACCACCCAGGTCCTGAGAGTGAATTTGAGCACACTCTTTAGTTATAAGTAAGCTTTGTCCTCCAACATAACCTGCTCTGTAATAAAATAAAATTGATGTTTGAATCTCTAATTCGCAAGGCCAGGACAAGCTGGGTTTTTTCTCTCTCAAATTCCAGCAGTGTGCGGGAGAGAGGTTAGATTTGTGCTACTACTGCATTAAATTAGTCCAGAGAAACCGGTACCCGCCCTCCCAAGTTGGGCTTATATAATATATTAGAAGAGGCCCTTTCCTCCACCGCCCTTCCTCAGACTTGTTCTAAATTTAAGTTCCTCAGGGAACTAGTGAGACTAGGTCATAGGTGAAGAAGTTTCCTCAGGATCAGGTCATGAGAAGAGGCTAGCTTCCTGGGCATGCCACACCTGCCAGTTGCACAGAATCCTGTCCTCAGAAATACCCATCACCTGGTCCTAATATTTCTGTTGTGGCAGTTTTGAAATTCTTAATACATTTTCTAACAAGGTGTTCTTCATTTTCCACTGGACCCCTAAGATTATGTAGCCGGTCCTGGTTCTCCCCCTTTCCCAGGGGGCACCCCAGCTCCTTTAGGATTTTAAGGCTGGCAGCATAGCCAAAAGCATCCAGTGAGTTCTCCAGGTGGACAGCAGAGGGCAGCAAACTGCCACTTACGAGCTTCTCGCCCAGGAGGCTGAGGAGTGAAGCTTTTCAGGAATGTTGTTGGAGGAAGGTGGGCGACAGCGGTGGGGGTGCTGTTGTCTGTCTGCTTCTTTTCACCTTTGAAAACCAGAAACTCGACCCTCCTGAGCCCCACCTCAGGTGAGGTGGCACGTGGCACTTGCTGCTCCTGTGAAGTCTGTCCATGTTGAATTAGAGCAGTACCCTTTAACCATGACATTACACACCCACTAACTAGCAGGACCATGCCATGCCAGGTGCCATGCTGCTCCTGCCTCGAGTCACACCTGTTACAAAGAACCTTCCATGGGTCTGGCGAGCTGTCCTCCAAAGATTGCCTTTAATCCTCAGGGCACCCCGGCGAGGTCTGCATCATCATCTGCAATTTACTGATGGGACACTGCACTCAAACACATTCTTGGATATAACCTGTCCACAGCCACACAGGTATGAAGTGAGGAAATGTGGGTTTAAGCCCTGATCCACCAAGGTTCAACCGGGCATGCTCGTTTCATATGTTCATTCCACCTCTAGGGGGAAAAAGAAAGGAAAATACCACTTTTTTCCTTTGCTTTGTCAGATGGAAACAAGTTCCCTGGGGCTACACACACACACACACTCACACACACCGCCCGCCCCCACCCCCACCCCCACTCTCGGAGCGGGGGGGGGGGGGGCCAAGAAAACTGGCATCCATCCAAGGTCTGGGACCTGAATTACATTCTCATCAAACAACAAAAAAGGGCTTTTTAAAACGTGCTTTTTTTTTTTCTTTTTACCATAATCCAACAGTTCACTCTACTTTCCTTGGAAGCTGTCATTGTAAGGAGAGACTCAGCATTGATTCCAACCCAACGAAAACATCTTTGGTTAGCTCTTTCACACTCCCAGTCGTTTTGTAAGGGTTCTATATAAATGGATTAAATTTAGAAGCTAGCTAGAGGACTTTGGAGCCTCTTAAGAGAGGCCCCCGATTGCACTGGTGTCAAAGTAAGACGGAGCTGAAATTTTTCACAGGCAGTAGAAATGTTGGAGTACAGAGACTGCAGATGCAAACGCATGCCAGGATCAGGCAACCATCACAAACAGGGAAGCATTTCAACTGTGAAAGACAGGACACATCTCACTGATGGGCCTTCGTGATGTAAACAGTCGACCCTGTGCTCTTTAGCCTCCTGGAGTGAGCAGTGAGATCCAGTTAGCCCTGCTCTGCCTTGGTAGCTGGGGAAAGCAGGACCGGAGGTTCGAGTGGTGGCGTACCGAGGAGGCGCTCTACGAGGAGGCACTCTACGCAGTGCTGAGCCCAGGGCTCTAGAATCACCCATCCGGGATTCAGACTCTGATCTAGAATCACCCATCCAGGATTCAAACCCTGATCTCACCACTGACTTGCTGTAAGTATTTGGGCAATTCATTTCTCTGAGCCTCAGTTTCTTTATCTGTCACTTAGTGGTGACAACATTCACCGTGACAGTGCTGTGAAAAACGAAGATGATTAGATGCTAAGTGTTGATAAGACTCACGAATGGAAACTTAGATTATTTCCCTCCCCCGCGCTCAGTCTGGTATTCGAAAGCAAGTATTCTGCTCTGACCAAAGCGGCTGCTTCATTTCATGTTTAAATACCTTCTGGGTGCTGTGCTTTCTATAAGCCCTCTCAGATGTTAAGAGAAGAAAGATATATGTATTTTAAAATTACAAAACAATAAAAAAATGAGGAAAGTGTCCTGTTGTGGTTCCAGTTGCTGTCTCTTTAGCCTTCTAAGTGAGGTGAGAACAGGCGATGCCCTAAGTCCCTGGCAGAAATAGAAGACCTTTGCTCTTAACCCCAAGCAAAGCCGCAGAGGGATTTTCTTGAGTTTCGCAGAGGTAACAGCAGAGAAGCAAGTCCTTCTGCAGCTTCAGAAACAGCCCCTGTGAATGTGGGAAGGGGAGCCTGCTAGCTTCCCACAGGGTGGGAACCCCCAAGGGTGGGACCCCACACAGCAAGCCCGCCGAGGACAAAGCTGAATGAACCCTCCCCTGTTGAGCTGGGCATCAGCCAAGAGGCCTCTTAGCAAAGGATTACAGGTCCAGCTCGGATCAACTGACTCCCTGTGGGACAGGAGCAAGTGTGGCTGGGTAAAGGTCCCCGCTGGCAAGCTCAGGGCACTGCCTGGGCTCCTCGATGAGAAGGACCCTCCACACACTAAAGCCCCTTTGGTTTGAACAAAAGTTCTCTCGCCAAGACAGACTTTTTTTTACCTCTTTGTTCTTTGCACCTAACAAAGGAAAGGGAATCCAGGAGGGCGTCCTTTTGGATGTCCCAAACTCTGAGTCCAAACTCCAGCACCAGAATCAGCATCATGCCAGGGAGAGCTGAACTTTGAGGGGAGCCCGATGTCTCAATCGGCTCTCGCGGGTCGCTCACAACACTAGGACTCGGCTGTGACCAGGCTGCCCCATTCTGTCTGGATCTTCTCGGGATACTGAGTGAGCTTCACATATTTTAGAAGTTAGAGCCAGATTTCAAAGGTGCTTTGAATGTTGTTTTCCAATTAAACTAGAAAGAACTATGTTTTCTGGCTGTGGGCACAGCTGTTTGTGAAGTGGGGTGGAAAAGCAGGTTGATCAAAGCAGTTACCATGTTGAAACTTTAGAAGCCGCCTCCGATCCTTCCTGGAATGAGGCTGGGTATGAAAATTAGTAGATAAATGCACATGTAATTGGACTATTATCACAAAAATGTAGATCAGTGTCAAGATCAGGATCTAAGACAAGAACTTTGAAAGGGGGTTATGCAGAGAAAGCCAAGTTGTAGGGTCCTAAGGAGCAAAGGCCCTATTTCTAGATTTGGAGGAGAGATATGTAAAGTGCTGGGTTGGGCCTTGAATGCATTTACTCTCAAGGTACAATCTTTGCGCCCTTGTCTGTGGGTGGCCTGGCACAGGCTGAGGAGCCTGGTGAGGTCAAATCCACGCTGGGAAAGAGGATGTTTAAGGGGACTGAATTTCCCCCGAGGAGAGCCTGCTGTTCTCACCGCCAGAAAAGGAGAATTTGAGAACTTGACCCTTGACTCCTCTCTTCTTGCTCTTTCTCCTTCAGCCTCTTTCTCTCCCTCCTGCCCCCTCCACCACCCCTTTGGAAGCTCCAAGGGGTCTGAGTGCACAGCCCTGTGCCTCCCCAGCTTTCTGACCACGGGCTCAGGAGCCCCCTCAGGTGGGAACTCAAGCTCTTCTGCGTCTCACCTGGCTCAGTGCACCTCCCCTCCGCCACCTCGAAGTTAATCATCGTTTCTTCTTTCAGTAAATATTTTCGGAATTCCTATGCCATGAGTACTTGGATTTGTCCAAAGAAGAGCCAAACTGGGGAATCGTTTGTGATTGACCAACACAGGTGAGGTCCATTTCCTGCCTTAACATGCAATCTTAACATCCCTGTCGCCTGACCCCATTTGAGGACCCACAAGACACCTTTTACTCCCATGCTGAGGCCTGCATATTTTCTTAAACCACAGAAGAGAGCTGACATTTACTGCGCACTTACTATGTGCAGCAGACTGCAGCCCCCCCTGGAGGGGATGGCTGTCCCCATAGTGTAGGATGTCTCATAGTGTGGGGCTTCCTGAAATATTTATTAAAAGGGAAAAGCAATAACTGCATCAGCTGCAGTCGCCCAGCTGATGGCTCCCGGCTGCTTTGTCGTGGTGAAAAGGAGCACTCTGCTGAGTTTGCTGGGAGGCTGTGGCATGTCATCCTGGACCATCAGCCATTCCTCGGTGGACTTCCGCCTGACACCTGGGCTGTAGCACCTCCTCCCCCAGTCCTCCATGATCCCATCCACCCTGCTGGGATGATCCAGAGAGCAGTTTACAAGCTGACTCCTCTGACATGGGCTCTGGCAAGTCCTGGCGGGTGTCGCCGGCATGGGGGGTGGGGAGCAGCCCTCACCGGTGCAGCAGCTGAACACCTGCAGCCCCAGAACGTTCCCCAGCCTTCCGTCTCCGGCAATCTCTCACTGGAGCACCCGTTCCAGCTCAGATGCAGGGGAAGGAGATTAGACGTAGAATTTCAGGGCCTGGAAATTCCTTCCACAAGGACACCCACCCACCCACCAAATTTCCGGTGAAGCAGAAATTTTAACTCTTCAGGGCAAATTTTCAAAGCTGAGTAACTACCTATTACACACTTCAATCCTGTTATTTGTTAACAGCATTTGAATGAGTAACTTGCTCCCGTTGCTTTGAAACCGTATCTCTGAATAGGTGAGCAGGGCGATTAGAGATGAAAAGTGCAGAGACTTCCGTGATGCCAGGGGCTGTTCTGAACTGGCATTCCGGGGTTGGTGAAAATAACTTTCTTTAGAAGAATGTAGGAGGTGACTGAAAGGGCAGAGGGAAGAAAGAGCGTATCCGTGCGGTAGGAGCGATTTGGGGACCACCTACCCCGCTCAACCACCCTGTGCTTGCTGGGCGGCACCTGCCTTCCCTGACCGCCAGTTTCAGGTGCAGACCAGTGTCTCATGCTGCCCCTGGTTTTTCTGGGCTGTTGGAAAAACAGGCCAAGACTCTCAGGATAAAACAGGGATGTCAACTGAAAGAAAGTCCACCTTCCCACAGTAATGCTCAGTAGCCCCACCCACTCCCCTAGTGGGGAGCTTGGCTGTACAGACCACCCTGGAACAAATGTGTGGTCTTTGGTGAAACCCATAGCTCTCTAGGATGGACCCTTCCAAGAACCCTGCAGCCCTGCATCTCAGATGGGACTGCAGAGCCATCAATCAAAGAAAGGAGCTCCCTGCAGCCAAAGAACAAAGGCAGGGACCTGGGGGATTACCAAATGGCTGAGACCCCAGCAGGCTCTGGGCTCAGCTCAGCGGTAATATAGTCTAGATCAGTGGGCTCTCCAAATTGGCTGCAAGGGAGAATCATGTGGGGAGTTTTTAAAAATCCTGATGCCCAGCCCACCTTCCTAACCTCCCCTACCCCCACCCTGCCCACACCCCCACCATTCCCAAGATATCAGAATCTCTGGAGGTCAGACTTTAGCCATTTTATAAGCTTTTTGGGCAATTCTAACATGCAGCCAAGTTTGAGAACCAGTGGTGTCATATGGTTGAAATGATTCTGAGACTCCAGATTCCAGTGGGGACAGAGAAGGTTTATCAGCTTCTGGTTGGAAAAGAAAGTGTTCAGCCTGACTAGGCAGTGGCTCAGTAGATAGAGCATTGGACTGGGATACAGAGGACCCAGCTTCAAAACCCTGAGGTGGCCGGCTTGAGCGCGAGCTCATCTGTCTTGAGCACAGCCTCACCAGCTTGAGCACTTGCTGACTTGAGCATGGGATCATAGATATGACCCCATGGTTGCTGGCTTAAGCCCAAGGTTGCTGGCTTGAAGCCCAAAGTCACTGGCTTTAAGCCCAGGTCAGTGGCTTGAGCAAGGGGTCACTCGCTCTGCTGTAGCCTCCTAGTCAAGGCACATATGAGAAAGCAATCAATGAAAAACCAAGGTGCCACAATGAAGAATTGATGCTTCTCATCTCTCTCCCTTCCTGTCTGTCTGTCCCTATCTGTCCCTCTCTCAGTCTCTCTCTCTGTCTCTGTCACACACACACACACACACACACACACACACAAACACACAATGTTCAAGTGGAGAAAACTCAGAATCATCCTTCTTTTCCAATAAAAATCATAATGTCCTTTGGGGTAGAAATATTTCTACTGCTTCCTTTGGAACGGAACGCAATGATCTAGTTTAACTGTTTTTTATTTGTAAACTCAAATTTGGGGTGGTTATACAACCTTTAAAAAACATTTTTTGGAAATAATTGCAGAGAAATTTCAAATATAACAGATACAACCCTTATATACTCTTTATTCAGAAGCTGTACACATGCACACAATATATTTACACATACAGTATATACACATCCATCTCTATGTACATACACATTAATCACTATTATATGTGCACACATAGACATGTATGCTCATATCATACGATTTTTTCACACCTGTTTGAGAGTTAGTTGCATGTATCATGCCTCTTCTCTATGCTTATATGATCCTTTATCTTTAATATTCCAGTATTTCCTAAGAACAAATATATTATCTTATATAAACATAGTATAGCTATAAAACTCAGAAAATTTGATATCACTACTTTCCTATTATCTAATCTACAGTCCATATTCCAATACTCCAATTGTTTCAGTAATATCTTTCATAGATTTTTTTTTTCCAATTCAGGGTCCAATCTAGAATCACATGTGGCATTTGTTTACAGTTTAGACTTCCAGGTAGGGAAGAGGCTTACATTAATTTTTATTTTTACTATGTAACATAATAACATAAGGAAGATTGTTATTGGATTTTAAGCATATTTTTCATTCTCAAAATTTAAGAGCCAGAAGTTTTTTATTAAAAAATTTCCTCAAAAGTTAAACACAAAAATTTCTCCCATGATTTTTCAAACCTTTAGATCTCGAAGAACTCACAACATATGACCGCATTTAATCTTTTTCTCTTATAACACAGACACAGTGTTGTTGTTCAAGGGAACCTCCCACAATAACTGGGATACAGGAAAATTATCCCTGGCAATGTGTTCTTAGGAGGCGAAATGCTTGTTCAACAAGTGCGTGAGCTCTTGCTTGGATCACTGCGACGGACTGCTGGCTGGTTTCTCACTTACGTCTTTGCCCCTCTTTGTTTGTTATTGTTGTTTTATTTTGTTTTTTCTCAACCCAGCAACCAGACGGAGCCTTTGAAAAACATAAGTCAGTGTGTTCCCGTCACACTCTCAACAATCTTAGTGGCTTCCCAATTCATTCAGAATAAGAGCCAGCACCTTCACAATGACCCACAAGGCCCCGTGTGATTTACCCTCCAGAAAACATATGCCCATCTGCCCTCCTCTCTGATGTCATCTCTTATTAACCCTCCATCTTTTTTTCTCTCAGCTCCAGCCACACCAGCATCCTTGTGGTTTCTTGAAGGTCCAGTGCACACTCTTGCTTGGGACCTTTGCCTTTGCTCGGAATTCTGTTCTTTTCCATCTATCCACCTAGCTTGTCCTTCACTTTTTCCAGGTCTTTATTCAAATATTAAGTCCCTCACCCCTGTACCCGCTCTGCTTTCTAAAATTTTCCTCCTGGTGCATTTTTCTACCTCTTCACATCTGAATAGGTTTGGGGGCAGCTAAGCTAGTTTTTAGCCCATTTACAGTTCATGAAAAGTTGGTGACCCAAATATCTGACTTCTTTCTTCAAATTCTGTTTGAAAACAAGCCAATAGTTTTGGAACTTATTATCTTTATTGGAAGGTTTTATCAAATGCAGCCAGTGGCAACACAAACTTAACATCCTATTAACCAAACTCTTCCTCTAGGGGTTGGCAAATAGCCAACAGGCCAAATCTGCCACAGCCTGTTTTTGTAAATAAAGTTTTATTAGAACATAGCCATGCTCATTTGTTTACATATTGTCTATGGCTATTTTCACACTATATTGGCAGAGTTGAGTAGTTGAAAAGACACCATATGACCCATCTCCTGACCAGTGGTGGTGTGGTATATAGAATGTTGGCCAGAAGTGTCAAGGTCAATGGTTCGAGATTCAATCCCAGGTCAAGGCACATATGACAAGCAATCAATGGATGTACAACTACATGAGACAGGTAATTGATGCTTCTCTCTCTCTCCCCTTGATGCTTCTCTTCTCTCCTAAATCACTTTAAATAAATAAATAAATAAAACCCCCATAAATATGACCCATACAGTTGAACAAATCACAATCTAGCTCTTTACAGAAAAGTTTAATGACCCCTGTCTTAGACTTAAAAAAATTGAGTTGGAGTATTGACTCAGTGGATAGACTGTTAGCCTTGCATATGGACATCCCAGTTTTGATTCCCAGTCAGGGCACACAGAAGAAGTGACCATCTGCTTCTCTTACCCTCCCTCTCCCCCTTCTCTCTCTTCCCCTCTTGCAGCCAGTGACTCAGCTGGTTTAAGCATTGGCCCCAAGCACTAAGGATAACTTGTTGGTCCAAGCATCAGCCCCAGGCACTAAAAATAGCTTGGTTGATTTGAGCATAGGCCTCAGACAGGGGTTGCAAGGTGTATCCTGATCAGGGTACATGAGGGAGTCTATCTCACCATCTCCCCTCCTCTCACTTATAAAAACAAACAGTTGGCTCATGGTCTGCTTTCCACATTATTGCAGACCCAGCTTTACTCAAGTTGTTGCCATTGCATAACATGGATTACTATTCCTTCAGCCTTACTGCTAAGCTAATGCCACATATCTTAAATGTCTTTTTTAAAAATTTGATTGATTGATTTTAGAAAGGGAGAGAGAGAGAGAGAGAGAGAGAGACATTGATTTGTTGCTCCATGTATTTATGCATTCATTGGTTGATTCTTTTATGTACCCTGACCAGGGATTAAACTCACAACCTTGGCATATCAGAACAATGCTCTAACTAACTGAGCTACCTGGCAAGGGCCCCACATAACTTGAATTTTTTGTTATAGCAACGAGAAAAAAGTTTGTGTCTTGCTCATTGAAAGTCTGAACTCAGATGGGCAGCAATTCTCCATCTTGTGTTTGTACCATCCAGGTGTGACCTCCAAGATCACTCAGCAGGTTAAGAGAGTGGTGGAGGACGCTTACTGTTCTCAACTGGCTTTCTTTTCACTGGCCAGACTAGTTAAAAAGGCCCCAATCTAAATATAAGGGGAGGGGATATTTAGACAATCATTTGAATTCTTGATGAGTTCTAATATGTCTGTGTAACTTTAATTCTTGATCTCTAAGCAAGACTAGATGTGAACTCAAGCCCAGAGGGAGCTGTTGGAGAATCTTATGGAATAGGATTCCACACCCAATTCCAGAAGGCCTGGCATTCTGTCTTTTTTTTTTTTTTTTTTTTTTGTATTTTTCTGAAGCTAGAAACGGGGAGGCAGTCAGACAGACTCCTGCATGCGCCCGACCGGGATCCACCCGCATGCCCACCAGGGGGCGATGCTCTGCCCATCTGGGGCATCGCTCTGTCGCAATCAGAGCCATTCTAGCGCCTGAGGCAGAGGCCATGGAGCCATCCTCAGTGCCCAGGCCAACTTTGGATTGGGAGGGGAAGAGAGAGAGACAGAGAGGAAGGGGGGTGTGGAGAAGCAGATGGGCGCCTCTCCTGTGTGCCCTGGCCGGGAATTGAACCCAGGACTCCTGCACACCAGGCCGACACTCTACCACTGAGCCAACCGGCCAGGGCCCATTCTGTCTTTATATCCAGCAAAGGAAAGGAGTTATTTTTATCTTGAGAGCTCCTGATGTATCTTTAGAAATAATTTTATAAGAGGCAAGGGGAATGTGTGAATAAAGTAAGGAGGTAGAGAAAAGACATGAGAAAGAAAGGAATATTAAAGTCAGAAAGAGGGGCTGACAAAACAACTAAAGGTCTTGAGAAGCCTGTGAACTGTGGCTCTTCCCAGAGCACAGAGCACAGGCGCCATTTCAATCCAAGCTATCATCATGACTACTAAGCTACTTACTTATTCCAATGTTATTATTTAATATACTGAATCAAGCATTTTATGACTTGAAGTCACTTCAAAAATAAACTTTTGTTTTTCCGAGTCATTGAAGAAGGGTCTAGAGTTCATTTCTGCTTCATAGATCAAGGTAGCAAATCACATTTTCTATCAAAAGCAAATGTGTCGAGAGCACTGGGGGAGGGTTGTTGTCTCCGGCCTGAGAGACAGGAATGTGGGCTCTGGGCCCAGTTCTTCCTTCTGACCCTGTTCATGACCCTTAGAAGTCACATCGCCTTCTTGGAACCTCAGTTTCTCCCTTTGAAACGACCACAGCTTGCCTCCTTGGGCAGGTTGGGTGATTAATAATGACATAATGTTAGCAAAGTTACTTTGAGGTCTTTGGATTAAAGACAACCTATAAACTCTGCTGAAGATTTACTGTCTTATTAAAAGAACAGCAGCACATAGTACTTCACTAATAAACGTTGACAAAATAAATGTTCTCCATTCATCCTGGTAAAGACAGGCTATTTATTCACCCATTGGAAGTATGATGAGAGAGGGTGTGTTCCAAGGTCATAAAATTTTATATTAATACTGCCCAGAAACATATTTTGGATCTATATCTAGATTGTCACCTGGAGTTATGACTAATAGCATCAGCCATCTAGATTTATAACTATCTAATAGCTAATAACGAACAGAACTGGCATGCGGCACAGCTCTGTCGCTTGACTTGGGTAGGAAAAGAAGGGCAAAGATTGCTACCCAGAAAGTTAAACCCAGAATTCTGGTAAAATAAGAAAAATCTGTGAGAGAATTGTGGCACATTGTGTGAGGTTCACTTTTGCTGAGCACGTGACAAATGAGACAGGAAGGCCTATGTCAGTCACATCAGAAGGTCATAGAGAGATTTCAAGACTGCTATTCACTCCTAATATCCAGGTTTCTCATCAACTCAGCCAATCTACACAGGCGCAGACACACCCATCCGTGTTACCTGGGCTCTGTAGACAATTTCTCTGGTTATATGCAAAGGATAAAGCAATTTGAGTCCAAGAGACTAACTGAGCTCTGTCACTAACTGTGCAACTTTGGGCAAAGTACTTTCTAGGGCTCAGATGGCTAATCTGTAAAATGAGGGCATTGAACTGATAATAAAACTACCATTTACTGAGCACAGACTAAGTACCAGGCCCTTTGCTATGCACCCCCACATGTCTAATCTTATTTCATCCTCTCAGGTAGATGCTATTACCTTCATTTAACAGCTAAAAATACAACTCAAAAAGGTTAAAAGTATTTTATGCACAACATTTATTTGATCGGCATTTACTAAGCACCTACTGTATGTAAAATATGTCAAGAGTCAGGAAAGACATTTTGTCCTCTTTAGTGATGAGCACACAATCTGGAAGAGCCTCACGTGTAGGAGTCTCGCTTAGTCGGCTCAGGCTGTTGTAGCAAAATCCCATAGACCGGGCAGCTTAAACAACAGACCTTCATTTCTCACTGTTCTGGGGGCGGGGCGTCCAAGATCAGGGTGCCCGCATGGTCTGATTCTGTTGTAGACTTCCGATTTCTCCCTATGTCTTCACATGGCAGAGCACAGAGAAGCAAGCTCTCTGGAGATTCTTATCAGAGCACTAATACCATTCATGGGGTCTCTACCCATGAGGGATCTACCCTCTTGACCTCATCTAATTCTAATTACCTCTCAAGAACCATCATGTGGTGGTGGGGTAGTGTTTCAACATATGACTTTTGGAGGCAGGGGACACAAACATTCAGCTCACAACAGAATAATAACTAAAACTTGGAAGTCTAAGGATTTGAGCTTAGACGTGTCTAAGATGTTAGCCTTTTCAATGTACTGGATCAGTGTGTAAGCATGCTGGTATTTCTCTCATCTTAGCAGACAAACAAATATCTTCCCTGGTCCCATTTCACCCATCTTTCTGCTTCTCTGTACAGCACTTTTATAATGGTTATCTGTACTTCTGTCTCCAATGCTGTGCCTCTTGTTCTCTTAAACTCACCCCACCCTGGTTCCTGCCCTCACCAAGCCACTGAAGTCTCCTCATGGTCATCAAGGAGGCTCCATGCTAAGTCCAGCGGCCAGTTTGCACTCCTCATCTCACTTGACTTCGCCGCGGTATTTGACACAGCTGGTCCCTCACTTGACCTTGATATGCTCTCTTCACTTGGCCTCTAGGACTCTCCTTTCTCTCAGGGTTTCCCTCATCTTCTTCATTGCTCTTTATCAGAGCCACAAAGTTATCATCAGGCTAACTTGCTAATGTCTTCTTCTCTTTCCAGATTTTTTGTGATATTCCAGAGCCCAGACTTTGGACTTTTCTCTGCCTATACTCACCCCCTTTGTGATAATTCCCAGTTTCAAGGTTTTTCTACACTTTTTTATGCATATGACTCCCCAACTTATTTCTTTGGTCTAAACCTCTCTCCCAGATCGTAAACTTGAAAAATAAACTGCCACTTGATATCTCTGCACGGCTATCTAATGGACACCCAAACTCAGCTTGTTCAAACACGTACCCCGGATCTTTTTCTGAAACCTGTTCTACTTGTAGCCTTCTTAGATGGTTGTAACTTTATCCTTCCCATTTCTGAAGCCAAAAGCCTTAACTCAATTCTTTATTCCACTCTTGCTTGTATATTCCATATCCAATTCATTCAGAAATTCATTTTGCTTTACCTTCAAAATGCATCTAGAAACAGACCAATTCTCACCGCTCCAACTGCTACTAACCCGGTCCAGCCATCATTAAATTAACTCGGGCATCTCCCTGTGCTGGACTTTGTGCCAGATGTCAGGATGTAGACAAACAGGACACAGTCCCCGACCACAGAGAACACAAGATCTAATGAAGAAGACAGACAGGGAACTAGGTAATTGTAACCCATTGTGGTAAGTGCCGCAACACAGATGCAGAAGTTCAGAGGCGGGATATAATCTTTATGTTTGCTTCCAGCTCAGATGTTAAAGCTGCTTATTTTAGCCTCTTATACTAAGCTGACACACAATGTGCTAGGTCTCTAAGGTCACTTAAAACAAATCTCAGGCTCCATTCATTGCTTCTAGGCCCATTTGCTCATAACACTCAATACCTGTCTTTTCACCTTTTACCTTTGCCTCCGGTTCTGTGTCATCCTCTCACCCATGACCATAGAGGTGGATCTCAGCATTCTCCAGCACTGAAATTCAGTGTGCCTTCCAGGGTGCAGCCCACCCTCACCCTCTTTCTCCTGCCAACTTTGGCTAATGGCTCGCTGGACAAGTTCTGGCCTAAGGGACTCAGCCCCAGTGGCCAGCTAGTGCGGAGTCTACAGAATGTAGCAGTGCTGATACCCTGTAATATCTCACATACTCATTGAATTGATGCTTGGCACTCTGAGTAAGACAAAGGTCTGTTCATCCATCGCTTCTGTGTGTTCTTCATGGCTCTGCCTCCATCCAGGCTCTCTGGTTCTCTGCTTTCCTCTATTCTCTCCTAGCTAATCTTGTACCTCACTTCATTTACCTATTATTTTTTTTTAACTTTATTTATTCATTTTTTTTAGAGAGGAGAGAGAGAGGGAGAGAGAAACAGAGAGAGAGAGAAGGGGGAGGAGCTGGAAGCATCAACTCCCATATGTACCTTGACCAGGCAAGCCCAGGGTTTCGAACCGGTGACCTCAGCATTTCCAGGTCGACGCTTTATCCTCTGCGCCACCACAGGTCAGGCCCATTTACCTATTCTTAAACCACTGCTTTGGCCACCTCACCCCAGCTAAAAGCCTTCCCTGGCTCTTGATTACCTACTCAGTCTAGCCTTATCCATTAACATTCAAAGCCCTCCATTAACATGCTTGGCCTCAACCTTCTCCCTTCTTAGCCTCCAGCTGCACGCTATATAACCATAGCCTGTTTCCTCATGGAGACCATCACATGCATGTGCTTTCTTGCCTCGGTGCCTCTGCTCACACTCTCCCCTCTGTCAGGAATGTGCTCCTCCTCTTCATCACCGAGACAGGATCTCCAAGGCCTAAGTCAGGGGTTGGGAACCTATGGCTCGCGAGCCAGATGTGGCACTTTTGATGGCTGCATCTGGCTCGCAAACAAATCTTTAATAACGTTAAAAATATAAAAAATTCTCATGTATTACAATCCATTCATTTCCTACCGCTCATGTTCATGGTTGCGGGTGGCTGGAGTCAATCACAGCTGTCCTCCTGGACAACACCAAATTTCTATTGGATAATGCGTAAGGTACACGGGTTGTTGTGAGGTCAAGAAGTAAACTTCCCTCCTTTTAATCAAGTAGTCAGCTAGCTAATTGCAGAAACCCTTTTGACAAAGAAGATGGCTAAAAGAAAAAAAGATGAGGAGTATCGTACTTTTCAGCAGCAATGGACAGAGGAATTCGCCTTTGTGGAGACAGCAGGTTCTACAGTGTGTCTAATATGCAATGATAAAATTGCATCAATGAAACAGTCAAATATAAAGCGGCCCTTCGACACAAACCATACTACATTTGCATCGAAATATCCAGCGGGGGACAGCAGGAAGAAAGCATGTCAAGAGCTACTGTGCAGAGCGCAAACTAGTCAGCAGCAACTCCGTATTTGGACCCAATAAGGTGACTGGAATTTGGCTAGCTTTGCTGGTGCTTTAGCAATTGTAAAAAAAGGAAAGCCATTCACAGATGGGGAGTATGCAAAAACATTCATGCTTGATGTTGCCAATGAACTTTTTGATGACTTTCCAGATAAAGACAAGATAATCAAATGAATAAAAGACATGCCTCTATTGGCAAGAACTGTTCACAATCGTACCATGATGACAGCAGATCAAATTGAGGCAACAGAAGTGAAGGACATAAATGCAGCACCATTCTTTTCTCTCACTTTGGATGAGACAACAGACGTAAGCCATTTATCCCAGTTCAGCGTGATTGCAAGGTATGCTGTTGGTGACACACTACGTGAGGAAAGTCTTGCTGTTTTGCCTATGAAAAAGACAACAAGAGGGGAGGATTTATTCAAGACTTTCACTGTGTTCGCTAAAGAAAAGAATCTACTGATGGATAAACTTATTCCGGTGTGTACTGATGGTGCTCTGTGCCTGGTGGGGAAAAACAGAGGATTTGTAGAGCTTCTTCATGAACATGAAAAGAGACCCATCCTAAGTTTTCACTGCATCCTACATCAGGAGGTGCTTTGTGCTCAGATGTGTGGCGAGCAGCTTGGTGGGGTGATGTTGCTGGTCATTCGGGTGGTCAACTTTATTGTTGCCCAAGCTTTAAATGATCGCCAGTTTAAAACACTGCTGGATGAAGTTGGGGATAATTATCCTGGTCTGCTGTTGGTTGTCAAGAGGGAAGGTACTCAGCCGTTTCGCGGCTTGTCTGAGTGAAATCCGAACTATTCTTGAAATGAAAAACATCGAACATCCTGAGTTAGCTAACACTGAGTGGCTCTTATGGTTCTACTATCTTGTGGACATGACTGAACATATGAACCAGCTCAATGTGAAAATGCAAGGTATTGGAAATACAGTCTTATTCCTTCAACAAGCAGTGTTTGCATTTGAAAACAAGCTGGAACTCTTCATCGCCAACATCGAAACAGGTAGTTTACTACACTTTGAAAAACTGGAAGAGTTTAAAGATGCATGCACAGCAAGTGACCCTGCTCAACATCTTGATCTCCAGCAGCTAGTGGACTTCACATCTAATCTCCTGCAGTCATTCAAAGCACACTTTGGAGAACTTCATGAGCGCACTCGTCTTTTTAAGTTCATCACCCATCCACACGAGTGTGCAGTGGATAATGCCGACCTGAGTTACATCCCTGGTGTCTCTGTCAGAGATTTTGAGCTACAAGCTGCTGACCTGAAGGCCTCAGACATGTGGGTGAATAAGTTCAAGTCACTGAATGAAGATTTGGAAAGACTTGCACGACAGCAAGCAGAGTTGGCGAGCAAACACAAGTGGGGAGAAATGAAAAAACTTCAACCCGCAGACCAGCTGATTGTCAAAACTTGGAACGCGCTTCCCGTCACATACCACACACTGCAGCGTGTGAGTATTGCTGTACTGACGATGTTTGGATCTGTGTATGCATGTGAGCAGTCTTTCTCACATCTAAAGAACGTTAAGAACAACCTACGATCACGTTTAACGGATGGAAGTCTCAACGCCTGCACGAAGCTTAACCTCACCACGTATCAACCAGACTACAAAACCATCAGCAAAACCATGCAGCACCAGAAGTCGCATTAATGGTAAGAAGTACTTTATTCATCATTGCTTAGCAACAGCATAACAACGTTACTAAAAAGAATTCAGAGACTTATTGTACTTTAAAAGTGTTGGTCTTACATAAAATACACATATTTACTTATATTTAGTGTTAAACATATTGTATGGCTCTCACGGAATTACATTTTAAAATACGTGGCGTTCATGGCTCTCTCAGCCAATAAAGGTTCCCGACCCGTGGCCTAAGTGGAGTCTCTCCTCCTCCCAGCTCCCTATGGTCCCTCTGAAGCCATAGCCCCCCTGGACCTTATTACCAACAACAACTCATGTCCTTACTTTCTCCTAACAACTCTTGCAGTGTAGTTTTTGTTGTTTTATTTTTCTACTCTGGTATTGTATCAAGCCTTTTGTTGGTTACATCTTCTCTCTTTGGCTATGCCAGGAGCCCTCGGCTGGACATAGCAGGCAAGCACAGGCTGTAGAGTCAGACAGGTGTGGGTTTAGTCCTCCTACTGACCAGGTAAGTGACTTTCAGCAGGCCACGTGAGGATGTTGTGAGAATGAAACAAGGCAACAGACACAAAACTGCCTAAGAGTGCATGGCTCATAGCATTTTTCTCTTCTCTTCGTGTCCCACGTGGAGTGTCATACATGGCATGTTTTGAAAATCTATTGATTTAGTTTATAACAATGATAATTGAGAATTATGAACAATTAGAGGAGAGACATAGAATAAATGTAGATACCTATTTCTGCAATATACTTTTGCAAAAGGAAAAGAAAAGGAAATGTTCAAGGTCCAAAAATGGAGTAGCGCTGAATATCAGAGTTTAAAGTAGTATCTGCCATTCGGGCTGTCCCTTGTGGGGGGTGGGGGGTCAGGTTTGAGTTTCATTGTCCATTCAGGGACAGATACAAGACTTAAATAGTCCTCTACATAGAGCCAACACCTTTTCAGGGCACGTTCTGGAAAAATTTTGCCCATTTATAAAGGGCTCTGCGTAAGAAAAAATAATTTCCCTTTTGTGAAATGTTAGCCAGAAACCAGTTGTAACTAAAGGGTTAATACCCACAGGGGTTTGAGGTTTAAATTTATACCATTTAGGTAGCAGGGGAGTCCCCAGTTTTTATAAACATCCTCATCTAGTAACAAGGCTGGCCGAGCAAATGCAATACCTCTTTTAAGACACACAACCCGGGCCACACAGACATCCCACGGTTAAGCACCCTGGAACACCAGTCCACAGTCCAAAGTTATGAATCACAAGGGATGCAACAGAAATTAACAAACAATAAAGCAACAACAAAAGGACTAGTATTAGACCCCCCAAGCGCACTACTTACAATGGTTAGACTCTGGCCCGACTTCCAGGAGCATCCTCTGCCTGGGAAACAATTCATGAACGGTGTCAGGCAACGCAGCAATGCGGACACATCCCGACTGAAGAATGGCTGTGTTCCACAAGGTGACTGGAACGTGTTATTCGGCTATCAGAATCTCACTTCCTTAGAAAGCAATGTATTAATTACCCAGGAGGTTACAAAATATTTTGGAATCTACAAGTTAGAACCTCTAGAGGACACAGAGGCACAGTTTCCAGCACAAATTTATGCTCAATAAACGTTGACTAAGAGAATTTACAAATGAATGAATGAGGCAGTGAGAGCTGACTCAAATTTCAGTCCTGCAGAACCCGGGAGCAAAAGATGTAGAAGAAGGAGGAGAAACAAATTTTATTTTCCTTAAGGCACAAGTCCAACTCTCTGGAAAGCTTGTAAACAGAGGCACAATTTACATCAGGTTCTTCCTCTGTCTCCCTGCTGCTCCTGGAGCTCTCCCCGCTGGTCCTAAACCCAGGGCTGCAGGGACTGTCAAGGCTATTCCGCTCCCACATGCCCCCTGCCCTTCATTTCCACCTCCTTAGTGCTGGCGAACTTGGCACCCTGCCCTTGGGAAAGGGGGCGCTAGACTGGGGTCAGGGGACGCTAGAAACAACCATTAATACCCCCAGAGAAGGCTGTGGCTATAACGGTGCTTGTTTTTCCAGATGAGTCTTTAATTGTATGACAAAGTGAAATGAATGCCTTCCAGCTCTGTGGTCTGGATGGAGCAGGGGCTGGAAACCTTCGCCCAAGCCCCCTTTCCTAACAGTTCACTTTTGGGGTCATATTCATTCATTCATTCATTCATTCATTCACTCATTCATACATTCAACAAATGTTTATTAAATGTCTACCTCTGTTCTCAGCCCTAGAGATGCAGTGATGAATGAAACCTGAAAATAGCCATGCTCTCAAGGCATTTTCATTTTAGGAGAGGGGATGGAAAATAATTGAACATATACATGGACAAAATAAATTCAGAGGGGAATAAATGCTATTTAACAAACAAAAGAGAGAGAAGTGAGAGAGCCACCATGCCTTTCTCCCATGTTTTGCCTCTTCTCTACTACCTGTGTTAAACCCAAAGTTTATTTATTTACTTACCTACTTACTTAAGTTATGGTTTCTTTTGACCTGCCTGACTGGTAGCTGGGTCTTACAGGCCAGTGCAAGGGGAAGTGAGTATACAGAGGTGTCAAAATATTTGTAGAAATGTCTTTACCTGTAATGATAATTGCTGTCACTCTATCTGGTTCCTTTATGGTTCACTCAAACACACTCTAGGAAAGTTCTTTCTCTCTGTGAGTTGTAAGGTTCTGTGTATCAATGGACTCTATCTGCCCTGCTGTTAATTTCAACATAGAAAGGGAAGTTTTCTCACATTCCACCTTTCTAAACAAAAGCAGTGCTGGAGTGGTGATCAAGGCAATGATTAAGCAGTCACAAATAAAATGTGAGCTTGCATTCATTTCTGCGGGCAGCAGCCGGGGCTGCTTCCTGGAGACTGTTGACAAAGGAACTTGAGAAGGAAAAAAGAAAAACTTTAAATAACAAAAGGACACGGGAGCAACATTCTGCTGGTGATGGATGAGCAGATCCTTCTCCTCTACATCCTTAGAGAGCTCAATCTGCCCACAGATCTCAGACCTGAGGGGTGCCTCCAGTCCACCCCTCCTGGGGACAATTGTTCTAGAGAAGCTCCTGTGTGGCCGGTGGCGGGGAGCGCCTTGTCCCTTCCGGTTGTCTGGCAGCCCTCGGGGAATAGAAGCCTCCATTCAACCAAGGCTGCTCTTGTTGCAGCCTGAGCTGCTTCCCTCATATCCTGAGCCACAGATCTAACATCATGGAAGAAAAAGTCTTTTATACTTGAAAACTCATAGTGAGGAGGGGGGCTTAAACTTTCTCTCTGTGCAGAATAAGAGAGGAAGAGAGAATTGGGGGGAGTGGAGAAAAAGAGAGATTCTATTTTCTAAAGGTTTTTCTTATAAATTCTGTTGATGTGTTCATTCCAGGTCATGTCCTATATTTTGAGAATCAAAGGCAAATCAGTGTCCCTTGTGCCAGGACCTCGCTCCCTTCCCCGCCGCTCACACACACTCACACACGGTCTGGTGAAAGACAGTTGGGTTTTTTTGTGTATGTCAGTTCTATTCTTTTTTTTATTATTATTATTATTCATTTTAGAGAGGAGAGAGAGAGAGACAGAGAGAGAGAGGAGAGAGAGACGAGGGGAGGAGCTGGAAGCATCAACTCCCATATGTGCCTTGACCAGGCAAGCCCAGGGTTTCGAACCGGCGACCTCAGCATTTCCAGGTCGACGCTTTATCCACTGCGCCACCACAGGTCAGGCCTGTCAGTTCTATTCTTTATATTGTCCCCTCCTTTCCATCCCCACATCCTGCCCAGCTCCAGGCTCTGACGGGCTCCTACCAGGACTAGAGCAATAAGCCTCTTAATAAGCATCCATCTCTATGGTCTCGTATCATATTTTGGGGGAAGGCGAAATGTGGACCATATATCAGGTTTCAGTGACTTCTATTTTTTCTTAAATGTAGTACCATAAAAGGGGTTTGGGGTATGTAATAAAAAATTTCAATAGAGAATAGCCAAAATTCAAGAACAAAGAAAAATGCATAAACTGTTAGGTCTGATTTGATCAAAATCCTGCAATGATCACCTGCAATGATAAATGGATACTGTCGGAAACCATTCCAACTCAAACTTATATGGGGGTATCTATGTGTGTGCATGTGTGTGTGTGTATCATATTAATTATATAGATATATACTGCAGTGACAGAAAGTAGAAATCATTTGTATTTACTTTTACACTATATTTTACAAATGAAGAAGAATGGCTGCGGACCTGGCACAATCATCACACATTTGTTTATGTAGGGTAACTGTGCAAGAATAAATAAATAGTTATAACGTCTCTTCACGAGTTAAACATGTACTATTAAAAGACAAGATTACTTGGCAATTATAGATCAAAATACTATTGATTTGATTTCATTTGTTTCTCATCAGTAGTTCTTTCTTTTCTGTGGCTCTGTGGTGTTCTCTCACATGGAAATGTCATTGCTGGTTTATTCACTCATCAGTTGGATGGCATTTTAAGTAGTTTCCAGTTTGGGGTGATTATCAATAAAGCCATTATATACATTTATGTGTAGATTTTGTGTGAGCATAACTTCTCACTTATCTTAGGTTAATACCTAAGAGTGAGTTTGCTGTCGGAGAGTTTCCGTTTCTCCACATCCTTCCCAGCATGTGGTATTGTCAGACTTTAAAACATTTTTAAGGAATTTTAGTCATTCTAAGAGGTATGTATAGGTATCCACTTGTGATTTTAATTTGCATTTCCCTGATGACTTATGTTGTGAGCATTTTTGATATGCTTATTTTCTTGTCATCCTTATTTTTTTCTTTTGTGAAGTATCTTCAAATCTATTTTAAAAATCGGGTAGTTGTTTTCCTTATATAATTTTTGAAAGCCCCTTCTTCTCACTGTCTTGGTCTATTTTTGTTATTGGTCAACAGTTTCTTATTACCTATGGGATAGAGTCCAAAAATCTTAACGATGACATAAACAACACCTTCATAATTAGCCCCTGACAGCCTGCACACCCATTTCTTTCTGCTCCTAAACATATTCTTTTCAAAGCTGAACCATACTAGTTAAATGTTCTCAAGTGTTGCATTGTACTGTCTACTTTTTGCACATTCTGTGTCCTTTGTGCTTCTTTCCAGATGAGTTCCTCCTCATCTCCTAAAGCTCAGATTAGAAAGTTTGGAATTTGGGGCCTGACCAGTGCTGGCACAGTGGATTGAGCATTGGCCTGGGATACTGAGGTCCCCCATTTGAAACCCTAAGGTCAGCAGCTTGAGTGCAGGTTCACCAGCTTGAGCACAGGGTCACCGGCTTAAGTGCAGGATCGCTGGCTTGAGCGCAGGATCATCAACACGATCTCAAGGTCCTGGCTTGAGCAAGGGGTCACTGACTCGGCTTGAGCCCCCCACCCTCTCCTTTCAAGGCAAGTATGAGAAGCAATAAAAGAAACTAAAGTGAAGCAACTATGAGTTGATGCTTCTTATCTCCCTCCTCCCCTTCTCTCTCTCCCCTCTTCCTTCCTGTCCATCTGTCTCTCTCTCTCTCTCTAAAGAAAAAGAAAAGAAAAGAAAGAAAGAAAAAAACTTTGAAATTTTGAGAAAAACATTAGGCTTCTGAGCTTGTGTTGCTACTACAGTATTTTATTACTTACCTATTTCTCAATAACAAATTGACTAAACACTTGGTATCTAACAACAACAAACATTTATTAGCTCACAGCTTCTGTGGGTCAGAAATTTGGGGTTTCAGCTAGTTGGTTCTGGCTCATAGTCTCTCATGAGGTTCCAGGCAGTGTCATCTGGAGGCTTGACTGGGACTGGAAGATCCACTTCCAAGCTCACTCACTTGGCTTAGCAGGAGGCATTAGTTTCTTTCCGGCTATTAGCTGGAAGCCTTAGATCCTCACCAACTGGGCTTTTTGCATGACATGGCAGCTACCTTCCCTAGAGCAAGTGATCTAAGAGAGAGGCAGAAACCACAATGTCTTTTATGACCTAGACTTGGGGGTGCCATCCCATCACTTCCACCATATTCTTTTGGTAACACAAACAGTGGGGAATGGGCCCACACAGGTTATGAATACCAGAAAACCAGGATCATTGGGGACCGATTAGAAGCTGACTACCATAAGAAGTAATTAAGAGCATAGAGCCTGACCAGGCAGTGGCACAGTGGATAGAGCCTTGGACTGGGATGCCGAAGAGCATAGATACAAAATTCATAAGACCTAGGTTCAAGTCCTGGCTCCACCATTTATTAGCTGTGCTACCACACAAAATTATCTAACCTCTCTGAGCCCAGCTCTCCACATCTGTAAAATATGTGGGTTGATGTTGGGCCTAATAAAGATGATTTACAACAAGCTTGTAGTAAACATTTAATAAATATCAGCTGTTATTAAGGTGAACTCAGTTCACAGCTTTCTCAAATGGCCTCAGGAGAGCTTCTCTCTACCCTCCCATGCTCTTGCCTGGTTTCTCCACCTGGGTACTTACTCTCAGAGACAGGTGTGTTTAGACCTTCACATGCAGGGCCTCTATCTTTATCTCCTTCCTTCACTGTGACACTTTGAACAGTCACAGGCTTCTCTAATAATATTCAGCTCTAATTCTATCGCCCCCACCACCACCACTACATCCCAAAGGGGTCAGTTACATAATATGTGCATCCTTAGATTAAAACTCCAAGTTTGGCTTGTTAACTCTCTCCCATGAGTGGCCACCTGCTTCAGACCTCTGGGCCTTTTCCCCATTAGAATTGTTTCCATGTCACTTTTTTTTCTTTTCTTTTTTTTTTTACAAGGACACAGAGAGAGTCAGAGAGAGGGATAGATAGGGACAGACAGACAGGAACAAAGAGAGATGAGAAGCATCAATCATCAGTTTTTCGTTGCGACACCTTAGTCATTCATTGATTGCTTTCTCATATGTGCCTTGACCGTGGGGCTACAGCAGACCAAGTAACCCCTTGCTTGAACCAGCGACCTTGGGTCCAAGCTGGTGAGCTTTTTGCTCAAGCCAGATGAGCCCATGCTCAAGCCCGACGCTCTATCCACTGCGCCACCGCCTGGCCAGGCTCCATGTCACTTTTATTAATTTTCTAGCCTTGCATAATTGCTCTGCTAGCCCCAGGCTTGGTACCCAGAATGCCAAGATCAAGAAGACCGGGAGAACCTGTCCTTTAGAACCTCAGTGTTATTTCATATCATCATTATCCTATTTTATTTGGGTGTATTTTCTCTTCTGCCTTGCTTCAAATGTAGCTTTACCATTAAAAACCACTAATTAATAAATACTATCTTCATGCCAGACTCTATGTTCATGTCAACCTTCCAACAATCTACTGCCACAGGAAGAAGAAACGAACATGCTCACTGGGATCCTAAACCCTTTAGTCGTAGCTAAGACTTCAAGGCTAAAGAGATTCCTTCCAAATTTCTTTTATCTTATTCTTTCTCAGTGTTGGTTATTCCCGTCCTGCCTGTACTCCCTCAGCCCAATTCTACTGTTTGCCTGTTTTGCCCTGCTCTGGGTCCCAGGAGCCTGGCCCCCCTGGAAAGCACCACAGCAGCCCTGGCCTTCTGGTTCCCTTTGGGTTCAGACAAAGAGAGGCACTGGGGTTAGAGATCAAAGGGTAGCAGGAGCCGAGATTGGGGTATTTCTTTACTAATGCCTCTGCTTCAGGGCTGAGCCTCTGACACTGCTCCTCTGTGGCCACAGCTCCTGCTGGGGTGGGTGAGGGAGGTGCCTCCCCGAGTCTCTAGCTCTCACTTGCCCCAGAACCACAATTTCTTCCCCTTGCCCTTTCAGGCCCAGGGGTCGTAATACCTTCCAGCTATTGCAAATTATGGCCAATACTAAGCTATTGTATCAACTCCAGAAACTTGCAAAACACATTATTCACCATCATGCTTTTTTTCTACAACATTACTTCTGACCAAGGAACACATTTCAGCAATAGAAGTGAGGTAGCATGCCTATGTCCCTGGGACCTCCTGTCCTTCCTTAACTTACCTTGTAAGGAACAGCGGGCCAGACAGGTGGTGGAGTGGAACAGATTACAGAAGGCCTAACCATGGCTCCAATTGGGAGACAACACCACAAAAGTTTAGGGTTCTGTTTTACAGGGTGCAGTATACGCTTAGAGTCAGCAACCAATATATGTCTGATTTCCTTATAGATAAAATACACAGGTCCAAGTAGCAAGGGGTGGAAGCACTTACTCACAGAACTTTGTTCTGATGTTTTGGAGGTCCTAAGTATCAGTGGAAAATGCTGCCACCAGGGGACATAACAGGTTCCACTGGAGGAAACTACCTTGGACTCATCCAGTCACTAAACTAAAAGGCAAAGAAGAAAATTTCTTTCCCTGCTGGGATAGTATGTTCTGATCACCAGGGAGAAATTGGATGGCTGCCACACTATGAGGTCATGGAGGACCCCGCCTGGAACCCAGGGACTTCTTGGGGGCACCTCTTAGTAGCTATCACTATCATGATAGTAATACTAATGGAAAAACAGGCAGAACACTGAAGAGTCAGACTCTTGAGAAATGAAAGTTGGGGTCATTCTGCCTACAACAGTTGATATCCTGGCTGAGAGCGAAGGAAGGAAACGGGGAATGAGAAGCCGAGGAAGGAAGTTGTAAATACCAGCTCTGCCTGGTGGTCAGCTCAGAAACAAAGACTGTCACACTGTGCACGGCATCTTCCTTACATGTTATGTACATGTGTACACTTACACACACTTATTTCTCCCTTCTATCCCCTTCTCTCTCCCCCCCCCTTTCTCCCTTCCTTTATAATTTATGTAAGTTGATGGCAGTGGTGAACTTGAACATTTCAACTTTGGTTACAGAGCATTCAGGTGGGATGATATTCATATCACCCAGATACTTCCACACTGGGCGTCCCACTGTCCCAGGATCTCCATGTGTCTACCAACCCAGAGGCTTTCCAAATCCAGTCCTTTGGGGGCATTTATGAAGGCTTCATGACATAGGCAATATTGACTAAATCATCATTTACTACTGTTAATTAAACTCAATCTCTAGCAGCTCTCCCCTCCCTGGAAGTCAGGGGGCAGGAATGAAAATTCCAACGTCTAATTACATCAACCAGTCTCTATCCTTAGGTGCCTTCTAAAATTTACCTCATTAACATACCAAAAGGCATCTTTATCACCCTCAACACTTAGGAAATGCCAAGGGATTGGGAACTGAAAGCCAGAAACTGGATGCAGACCAAATATATGAGAAACATATTTTGGCCATCTGAAAGACCAGATATATATTTCCTATAAATAACAATATCACAGGTACATATTTTAAAAATATTTACGGCCCTGGCCGGTTAGCTCAGTGGTAGAGTGTTGGCCTGGCGTGCAGGAGTCCCGGGTTTGATTCCCTGCCAGGGCACACAGGAGAAGCGCCCATCTGCTTCTCCACCCCTCCCCCTGTCCTTCCTCTCTGTCTCTCTCTTCCCCTTGCGCAGCCAAGGCTCCATTGAAGCAAAGTTGGCCCCCAGCGCTGCAGATGGCTCTGTGGCCTTTGCCTCAGGCGCTAGAATGGCTCTGATTGCAGCAGAGTGACGCCCCAGGTGGGCAGAGCATCGCCCCCTGGTGAGCATGTCAGGTGGATCCCGGTTGGGCACATGCGGGAGTCTATCTGCCTCCTTGTTTCCAACTTTGGAAAAATACAAAAAAATAAATAAATAAAAATAAAAAATATTTACATTAAGAAGATACTAACAGTATCAAAATTAGGCAAAAACACATTTTATTCATGAACTAGATTTTTAAATTGTAAAAAAGAGAGAATCTTAACTGTTTTCTTCCCTCCCATTTCCTCACTCTCATTCCCCATCCCTGTATTATGACCAACAAAGATTTACTTCATGAACACTTATTTTAAAAAAATAATTTAAAAAGATAGTGCTTGATATATTAAACTTCAGCTTTTTCTCAGAAAAACTCAGTTATGTGGATGCCACAAGGTTACAGGCTTTAACTGAATGGCTGAGATTGGAGACAGATTAATTTATGGGCATGCTAGCAAAAAAAAAAAAAAAAAAAAAAATTAAATAATCTGGCTTATTTTCCAAGAACTCCACGGATTCTTTTGTTGTTGTCAATTATCAGTCCTTAACTATAATTAACCACAAACTCCCTTGTTATCATGTCAGGACTCTCAGGTTAAAACAAATACATTTTGGGTGTCAGTGAAAGTTTAGGAGGATAAGATGGTTGAAAAGAGAAAGTAAATGTTTCTAGGGATGGACAAAGAAGGGAACCAAGATGTCAACTTTAGCTGACCCTCCACAACTTGACTTAATATTGGGCTTTGTGACGCATGATGCTTTCTTTCTTTGGGCTGCTGATTCATCTTCCTAATTATGGTTACAGACCCACAGCAAAAATATTTAGTATTCCCTGAGGAAATACTTAACTTGGGTGAGACACCGGCTGTGGGTGGGAGGTGGAGCGTTGGAGCAACAAAGCCCAGAAAAGAACCGTAAGGACCAAAGGTACAATCTGGGGGTGGTCATGAGGGCCACACAGCTCTGAGGTACTCTAGAAATCCTGGGGACAGTCCTGGGGTCAATATGTGACACTCCCATAAAGAGCTGTGTGACAGGGAGGAGGGGTCCTTATGAGGTCATGAGGCTGACATGGCACTGACATGTCCTGCCGGCAGTGAGATTAAGTTCCTGGTCCTGCTAAGCCACCAAGTAACAATAGTTCACATTCTGTCAGGTCTGCCCAGTGTGTGCTGTTTATACCAAACCTTTTTCTTTTTTCTTTTCTTTTCTTTTCTTTTATTTATTTATTCATTTTTTAGAGAGGAGGGGGGGAGATAGAGAGAGAAAGATAGATAGAGAGAGAGAGAGAGAGAGAGAAGGGGGAGGAGCAGGAAGCATCAACTCCCATATGTGCCTTGACCGGGCAAGCCAGGGTTTTGAACCGGCAACCTCAGTGTTTCCAGGTTGACGCTTTATCCACTGCGCCACCACAGGTCAGGCCAGTGTGTGCTGTTTAAATTTCAAAACCTGTGGCATACAGCGTTTTACATAGCCTGACATAGACCTAGCAAGGTAGGCCAGAGCGGGTTCCTCTCTGCCCAGGGGAGGAAAGTGAGCATCTGGTAGCATTAGACAATTAAATGGCAGAGCTGGGACTGGACTCAGAATTTCTTCCTGGTAGGCCAGGATTCTCTCCAAGAGAAAGGATAATTTTTGTGTGAATTAGAAGTAAAGGGAAGGGGAAATAAAACAAATGTCAGGACTCAACAATGGTGGAAGAAAGACACAGTGCCCAGGACGGTAAGTGGGACCCGGATTCCTGACCACGACCGGGAGAGCATCAGGTTCAGCACGGAGCGTTGGTGTGGACGTGCAGGCTGTCTTCTCAGATGCTCAGAGTCCAGATGTGAGTGTTGGATCTCCATTCCTTTTACTTCCCCTTACCAGCAGTGCGGGGGAGTCAGCCAGTTCGCACCGGTTCGGTAGAACCGATACCTAATTTTTTGTTGAGTTCAGCGAACCGGTTGTTAAAATGGCACTTGTAATCAGTATTCTCGCTAAGGTGGGCACCTGGGCAGTCGCCCAATGTGGAAATCACAAATTTACCTTCCTTACTCTTTTTTAATGTTCATCTGCGCAATAGTGTATTCTAAGTGCCCGTAGTAATGTTCATTCCATCCATAAGTGAAAACAATTGCAAGTTAGGACGCCAATCAAGAAGCAATACGGAAATATCTTAAATAACAGTTTTAATTATTTTGTCAGGTATTATTTAATATTTTTTCATTAATATTTTAAAACTTTTTCATATAGCATAATCTAGTTACCTCTTTTACTGTTCTTATTTAAGTATTAAATGCATGAAATAATAAACTACCATTCAGTATATCATTTTTTATACTTAAAAATGATCATTAGGGCAGAGAACTGGTTGTTAAATTATTTGAATCCCACCATGTCAATAGGTCCATGTCCAGTCAATACCAGCTCCCACAGTGACAAGTGGGACAACACTGACACGTATGTGTAGTAATTATTAATGTGTAAGAGTACTTTGTAACTGTCGAGTGCTATACGAATGTCAGTTTTAATTATTATTGTTGTTACCACACTCGGTTTTTCTCTAACCAGAGAAGGGTCCATACAGTCCCCTTTCTCCTTCAGTTGAAGTCAGCTCTCTATCCAGAGCCAAATACATTTTAGAACGCTTTTAATACCCTAGCTCGATGTCTCTTAAAAGTTCAAATAACCTCTGCCCACCTTTGCTACTTTCTTCTTTATCACGTTCCACTTCCCTCAACCCCTTTCCCCCGCAAAGTCAGAACCTTGAGTGCCCTCGAGACCTTGAATTCGCAGGTTAACCTTTTCTATTTGTCAGGCTAACTAGAAATAGGGTTAGGATCAGAGAGCCGTAGACACAGAAGGACACTTTAAGGTGTACACCGACCGAAGCTGACACACGGGGTGACAGGACTTGCCCAGGATTACAGAGAGAGGCTGCTGCAGAGTAAGGAGTCACTCATCAGACTTTGACCCCTGGACCAGCACGCTTCCCCCTGTTCCATGCCCACAGTGTGGTTTCTCCTGCCCCACCGTGTCGGGCCCTCACATCCCGAGATCTTGTTCTTTGTTAAAGCTAAGCCAGTATGGACCCACGAATGTACTTCCCAGTGGCCCCTGTAGGGAGGCCCTCATGAATGGAAGTCACCCTGGTAATCTGCCAGGCCATGAGCTCAGGGCTGCTGAGCAGTCCAGGGTGCACATGGCGTGGGTCAGTAATCCGACAGTGTTTCTCCTGAGTTCCTTCAAAATGTCACACTTCAGCCATGGAATCCCAAAGATTCACCTCCTTTGAGTTATGTGTAGAGTGGAGATTCTCAAACTCAGTGGCACCGTAGAGCCACTCGAAGAACTTTTTGAAAATGTGGATTTTGGGGCCCCACGTCAGACCAACTAAACCTGAATGAAGCTCTACGGGAGGGGCCGATGCATCCCTGGGTGATTGCAGGGTGCTGCCAGGGCTGAGTCCGAGCTCCGGAATCTCGAGGTCATACTAAATTCTCCATAAAGATCTGATGTCCTTAATTTGTCTACTTCAAAGTCTGGCTTCACATCCACTGTTAGTTATCGTTGGACATGGCCCCCTTTTCTCGTGTTCAGGAGAACCCGCAGTCGGCCCACTGGAACAGTTCTACCTGCCCCGCCTCCCACCACACCCTCAGTCCTCATCCCTTGTCTCCCAGTGAAACTCATCATTGCCACCCCGGCTTTGTTCGCTCCAAACACCCCACCTCTTAGTGAACTTTAAATCTGCCTCTTTGCCTTCTACAATCACAGATTGTTCCCCAGATTCCTGAAAATCACAGATAGTCATCAGATGAGGAAATAAGAGCAATACGGCGCAGATCCTCTGAATCCATAATCTCCACCAATTTTCACTGCATTGCTTATTCATTCATTCATTCATTCATTCATTCATTCATTCATTCATTCATTCTTTATGAGATACCTTCTGTGACCAGATTCAGCCTCTTTCCTTCTGAATATCTTACATAATAAGTCCAAGGGAAGACGACTGCCTTTGCAACCTTCAGACATGTCACTTCGGTGTTGTCCACCCCCAGCTAAGACAGATGAATGATAACACATCTTCAAAGTGGTGGTATCCCTGCCTGCTAACTTGCTACTTGTTCACCCTTTCTAGTGCCCTTAATTCTTCAGAGTCAGAAAACTGGCCATTTCCCACTGCTTGTATTTGGGCCACACTCAATGCTTTGACAGAAAGACCCTGTGAGTCAGCCTATATAATGTCATATGAACTGGTTTCTCCTAAATGTGCCACTCCAGAGGGTGACATTCACACATTTGAGTGTGTCAACATTGGTCTGAAAAAGGATGCCGGTGTGCTGCCACAGTGCAGTCACAAATGGGCACCGGTCATTCCAGCGCCCAGACTTCTCCCTTGTTCATGACTCACCTCTAGTAGACAATGATTACCTACCCACCTTCCAGTCTTCTCAGAATCAAACTACCAATGCAAACTCCTCTTTATGCAAGACCGTTCTTCCTAACACATTCTAGTCTACACACTTAATAGCTAGACTTCCTGGTGCATCTGTGTGTCTTCCTGGGCAATCTAGAAAACCGGCTATGACATAAGCATGCAGAGATGTGCAGTATGGTGTGTGGGCTCCCCCTTGGCAAGCGTGACAGATATCTTTATTGTCTTTCCCTCTCAACCCGGATGAGGCTTCAGTCTTCTCAACACTAGATCTAGGCGGTCACTATTATTTGGAGCTGGCAAAAAACGGGCAAAGCATATTGTCCAGCAAAAGCAAAGGAAAAAATACCTTTGGAATTGCACACACTAGGTTTGACTCTCAACCTTACAACTCACCCAACCTCAGTTCTTTTATTTTTAGACTACCTCTTTCCTACTGGGGAGTTGTGAGAATATCTGTAAAGCATCTAGTACCTCTCCTAGCACAATAAATGTGGACTCCTCTTTTCTCTCCATTGCAGGACATCTCCTTAAAGATTCAATGAGCATTTTCTTAAGTAATTTTAGGGTTAAAGACAGATAACAGAGTCCCAAGGAAAGATAAGATCAATGTTTGGGTAAGAGATGGTATGTATAGGTAAAAATGATAGAATTCTCAGTTTACAGAGGAAGAGCCTACAGAGTCTGGAAATTCTAGCTGCATAGGTGACCCAGAAGGGAAGAAGACAGGACAGTGAGTCTGTGCTTTCTAAAGATGAGACATGGTAAGCCTGATCAGGCAATGGCACAGTGGATAGAGCACCAGACTGGGGCTCGGAGGACCCAGGTTCAAAGCCCTGAGGTTGCTGGCTTGAGCACGGGCTCATCCAGCTTGAGCATGGGCTCAACAGTTTGAGCACAGGGTTGCTGGCTTGAGCTTGGGATCATAGCCATGACCCTATGGTCGCTGGCTTGAGCACAAAGGTTGTTGGCTCGAGCCCAAAGGTCGCTGGCTCCAGCAAGGGGTCACTCGCTCTGCTTGGAGCCTCCTGGTCAAGGCACATATGAGAAAGCAATCAGTGAACAACTAAGGAGACCAAGAAACCACAACAAAGAATTGATGCTTCTCATTTCTCTCCTTCCTGTCTGTCCCTTTTTGTCCCTCTCTCTGTCTCTGTTACAAAAAAAAAAAAAAGATGACACATGTTAAGAAATGATTACCGCCCTGGTGGGTTGGCTCAGCGGTAGAGCATCGGCCTGGTGTGCGGGGGACCCGGGTTCGATTCCCGGCCAGGGCACATAGGAGAAGCGCCCATTTGCTTCTCCACCCCACCCCCTCCTTCCTCTCTGTCTCTTTCTTCCCCTCCCTCAGCCAAGGCTCCATTGGAGCAAAGATGGCCCGGGCGCTGGGGATGGCTCCTTGGCCTCTGCCCCAGGCGCTAGAGTGGCTCTGGTCGCAGCAGAGCGACGCCCCGGAGGGGCAGAACATCGCCCCCTGGTGGGCAGAGCATCGCCCCTGGTGGGCGTGCCGGGTGGATCCCGGTCGGGCGCATGCGGGAGTCTGTCTGACTGTCTCTCCCCGTTTGCAGCTTCAGAAAAATACAAAAAAAAAAAAAAAAGAAATGATTACCAAGAAATGAAAGTGCATGACAGGCTTAGGAAAAAAGACAGAGCAGCATCCTAAGTGCTGGTAAAGTAGCTATAAATTAAATACAATTATTAGATAAGGTTCCCCCACCTTTCTCCAACTCTTTGATCCTTTTTCCTTTCAAATGAATCATCAGGACCCATAAAGACAGAGTGGCCACAAAGCAGTGAGATTGATTGACAGAAGTCAAATGTGAGGAAAATTAGTTTCAGTGCTTCAGAGCACATCCAACATTTTGTTCATGGTTGCCAAACTCATCACAGGGATGCTCTAAATGACTAGGGCAGAAGAAAGAAAAAGGCCTGGGACTCGGGAGACTATGCCTCTTAACTAACAGTCTACCCTCGATGGGACTTAGTTTCCTCATCTGTAAAATGCCGGCGCCATTTGACATGGGTCAATGATGTACCAGTTAAAATGTTTTTGGTCCTATGAAACTTCTTTCTCATATTAGTTCAAATTATAAAGGGGATTTACAGGCTCATGTAATTGAAAAGCCCAAAAAGATCAGAAAAACTTCAGGTCCGGGTCAAACAACTTAACCAGGAACCAGTTTCCCCCTCACCATTTATTTCTTGTCTCTGCGTCCTCAGTCCTGCTTCATTTTAGGCAGATCTCACCTGACCCTTTGTTGCAAAACAGCTTCCAGCTGTTCCCTGGGGTTGCATGCTTTCCACCCAGGGTTTGCACAAACAGAAAATTTTAGGGCCGATGTTATCGGCACAAGTACTGAGATTTACTCTAGCCACACCCTCTGGGGTCACATGCCCATCCCTGAACCAATCATTGCTAGAAGGGGTGGAATGTGATAATTAGCCAGGCGGAGGTCATGTGGTACTAGGTCCATTCCCACTGCCGAGAGTAGATTCAGCCTCCCCATAAATGCATTGATGCCCATGTGGAATTGGAACAGTTGGGAAGCAACAAAGAGAGAAACGAAGGTGCAGAGTCAAGCAACACATGTTTGTGGTCAGTAGATGTCAAACTTTTGGGAAGGGGGCAGTGAAAGGAAAACCCAACCCTGTATATAAAAGTAAATGGAGCTTCATAAGCTGATATAGAAATGGGGACTTAGGGGCCTACTTTTCGTTGCTCCTAAGCAACCTGTTTAGAAACCTAATACTCCAGGAAACAAGGATAAAAATAATGTCTTTGGATTCATCTAGCTCTACTCTTCGCTATTGCTTAATAGGCATATATCCATAGGACAACATGTCTTCATGTCGCCGTGAAGCACACCTTGTGTTATTCAGTCTGTGCACACTTTGTGAACTAGGTAAAACATTACTTTTATTAAGAATATGCTTTGTCATTACAGCCTTCTCGACATAAAGATTTATTAGCACCCAGCTATCATTTTTTCAAGCTCACCAAAGCTTTCAACTAGTATTTACCTAAGTTCCTAACAAAGACCAGAGCACTGAAGTCACAGGTCAGCACAAATTGCTACTGAAACTGAGTGATGCATGAAACCAGGGAGAAAGGGCATGAAAGAGAAGGAAAACTTAGGCTTTCTTCAAATGAACATGGCTCAGAAATTTGGTTTCCTGAAAGCCCCACTGAATTAGCAATATATTATACTGACTTTGAAAGTCATGTGAAAAGCATGTACACTTCTTTGAAAAAGTTGAAGTTTCTCTTAATAACAGCTTTGTCATAAAATCTGAAATACTTTTAAAATTTATTATGATTTTATTTTTTAAAATTATGATTTTAAATTGTGGTAAAATGTACAAAACAAAAAATTTAACATCTTCACTAGTTTTAAGTGAACATGCAGTGACATTAAAGTACATTCACAGGCCCTGGCCAGTTGGCTCAGTTGGCCTGGCGTGTGGAAACCCTGGGTTCAATTTCCTGTCAGGGCACACAGGAGAAGAGATCATCTGCTTCTCCACCCTTCCCCAACCCTCTCTCTCTCTCTGTCTTCCCCTCCTGCAGCCATGGCTTGAATGAGCAAGGTGCTGAGGATGGCTTCATGGCCTCACCTCAGGCACTAAAATAGCTTGGTTGCTGAGCAACAGAGCAGCAGCCCCAGATTTGGGGGGGGGGGGTTACCAGGTGGATCCTGGTCAGGGCACATGCAGGAGTCTGTCTCTCTGCCTCCCTGCCTCTCACTTGATTTTTTTTTAAAGTACATTCACAAGTGTTGTGCAAGCACCACCACTGTCCATCTCCAAACTTTTTATCTCATAAAACTAAAACGCCATTCCTATAATGTCTATAGTATAAACAGTAACTCCTTATCCCCACTGCCCCAGCCTCCAGTACCCACCATTCTGTTTTCTGTCTCTATAAATTTGACTACTCTATGTGCTTCATATAAGTGCAATCATACAGTATTTGTCTTTTTATGACTCATTGATTTCACTTTTGATAATATCCTTCAGATTCATCTATGTTGTAGTGCAGAATTTCCTTCCTTTTTAAGGCTGAATTCTATACCACATTTTATTTATCTGTTTATCTGTCCATGGGCTTTTGGATGGCTTCCACTTTAGGGCTATCATGAGTAATGCTGTCACGAATGTGGGTGTACAGATGTTTCTCTGAGACCTTGCTTTGCATTCTTCTCGGTACATTCAAACTGAGACATGGAATTACTGGATCATTTGAACGAAATACTTTTTATGGTCCAGTTTTGTTTGTAAAACTCTTAAATGTATGTTTTAAAGTAGTAAATACTCACAAATGGACAATTCAGTGATATCATTTTATAGTTTAACATTACATATAGAAAAGAAAGCAACCAGACAAAAACTTTGGTAAGATCAAGTGGCTTCTTTCCTATTTATGGAGATTTAAGCTGTTAAGGGTTCAATTGTGTTCTAGGCTTGCATTTGTGTAGGTCTCCCAATCACAAAATCAAGTGTAAGGGATCCATAGTTTAACCCAGGTTTCCCTCGGAGCATGGGCCCAAGAAAACAACGCTGTGCTTCAGGAGTGAAACAAAGAAGAACTTCTTCAGCGAGCGGGAGAGGCCGCTGCCTTACCCAGATGTAACCCATTTTTGCTTATCTAGCCCACTGCCTTCCTTTTCAGTTTGGACAGGATGCAGTGACAATGGAGGCATGTCTCCATTTCTTCCTCAGTGGGGAAAAGAACATCTCCTTGTGAAGATGGCTTCGTTATTTGTATCAAAGGTTCCATTTCATCACATTTAACTTCTTCTAAACAATATTTCTTAAAGGGAGTTGACAAAGTCTTTGCAGTTTATACCAGCTACAGAAACAATCACGTTTTCACACCAAGAAATGTGTTATTGAAACTTCTCTCAACTCAATCAACTTCACTGAAAAAAGAAAGCTAGCATTTTGCTCACATAAAATAGAAGTAACTCAAGTACAAGCCTCATATTGTGTCCCGGGTGGTGAGCAGCTGACACACAATAATTTGATGTTGGGTCAGTTGGAGAGAAAGAGTTTGTATCTCTCTATAAAGAAGAAAGGCCACACTTTGGGTCAGAGCTATTCTACCCTGAAAAAGCCGGGGAATGTTTCAGATGTGGCAACCAAGACACTGTCTCGTTCACACACTCATTAATAGTATCACCTTTCATTAATAGGGTAACAACAGATAATGAAAATTAATCAAACAAAACCCCTTTTGAAAAAGTCTTCAATGGTGATGTCATAGACCATTGAACAGATGATGCTTTTTTCTCGAGAGACTTCTCTTTGACTGTAAGTGCTATACATTCCCAGGATGATTTGTGAATCAGGAACGAGGTTGGTTTTGTTGGAACAAAAACTAAGAACACTAAATACCTTCCAAAATGTCTTTCAGATGACTGAAGTCACTGCTACCTTAGACTCTCTTACCTGTACTTTTTTTTGTTATCACCTTGTAATCTATGCTTCCACCAAAGAAATAAGATTTCAGAAGCTAAAGAATGAACAGCTTCTCCCCTACTCTGCCCTTTCTCTTTCCTTCTCCCTCTTCCCAGGGGCATCTCTTTCTCACCTGTCATAGGTTGCCACCACCCTATTGTGTATGTATGTCATTTATATATCATTATCATCTATGGAGCCAAAATGTCTAAAGAACATTCTTGCTGAGAGCATTCCTGTCTCTGGTTCTTTCCTCCTAATGCAGTTGGGGCCAACCTGTAGAATGCCTGAGAATCCCCAGGATTCTCAGAGACTGTTTTAAATACAGATTCCAGGGACTCTGACTTACGAGGTTGAGAGTGAGCCCCAGGAATCTGCATTTAATAATACCACAGGCAACTCTGGGTAGGTGTCCCATTGACCTCATTTTAAGAAGCAGTGTCCCTGAGGATAACAGCCCAGCATCTCTGCCCTAGCTGGGAGCTCCAACTATGGTCAAGAATAATGTGAAGGAGTGTGACAGTGTCCAGATTTTCCCCAGAACATCTGAGAGCAACCAAATGTTTCCACGAGCACGACTCGCTGGATTATTTTCTGCAGTTAATCATTATGAGGAACCGATTCAGACAGGAAGGGCCAGTCACACTTCTGTGTGGCTCAATGTAATTAAGGGCGGAAGTTTCTGTTTTGGGTGTTCCATGGCTGCCATACACCGTGACTGACAAATTGGACAGGTAGAAATTCCAAAGAAAATACCAGCTCCCACAGAGCTTTGTGAGCTGGGAAACGGGCCAATTCCTTTCCCTTGGCCTCAGTTTTCTCACGGGCAAGGGAACTATGTCTTACCTCTTATGAATGTTAGGAAGGTGTGAGAAAAAACCACCCTTCAGATCCAACATGAAGACTTATAGCAAATATCTCCTTGCCACTGTGAGAACTGTGTTGTCTTCTTAAAAGCTCACCTGCAAGAGAAAGAAAAGGTCCAGTGGGAAGAACATTTTTAAAACCAGGTACTCAACTCAACTCCTCCTCATCCAGTAGCACACTTAATCTTCACAGCCCTTTGAAATACAGTAGAGGATTACAGATATTCCTTCGGATGACAGGGTACAGAGATGCCACTTATCCTGGGGCGGCATCCACAGAAGGAAAGTTCTCAAGGAGAACCAGACCAGAACTTAGTGATTCTAACCCACACCCTTTTACTTTTGAAATCATAGGCTGTAATTGCATAATTAAGTAATATATGACTAAATTCTTCTTGTAAAATCCTTGCAGATGAAACTAACTTCCTCTTTGACCCATTCCCTCTGCAAATGTCTTATTCTTTCAGGAGGGATTCACTGCTTTCAATTGGTGACTATCTTGCTTTATTCAGGCACATCGAGATCTGTACCCCTAGAAAACATGCAGTGTGATTTTATGTATTTTGTGTGTATGGGGTTTTATTTTTGTTTGTTAGTTTGTTTGTTCATTTTGGTGAGAAGAAGGGAGATAGAGAGACAGACTCCCGCATGCGCCCCAAACAGGATCCACCCATCAACCGCATCTGAGGCCAATGCTCAAGTATTGAGCTATTTTTAGCACCTGAGGCTGACACGCTCAGACCAACCAAGCCATCCTCAGTGCCTAGGGCCATGCTCAAACCAATTGAGCCACTGGTTGCGGGAGATGAAGAGGGAGAGAAGGGGAAGAGGGGGATGGGGGTGAAGAGAAGTAGATGGTTGCTTCTCCTGCATGCCCTGACCAGGAATTGAACCGGGGACATACATACACCAAGCCTGATGCTCTATCTACTGAACCATCGGCCAGGCCTGGTGTATGTTTTTAAATATGAATGGGATTCCATCATACACATCACTCTGAAACTTGCCTTTTGCACTGAACAATGCATGCTAGAGGTTTGTTATTGCATATATATATATATATATATATATATATATATATATATGGCAACTTTACTGGTTTTAACTGCTGCTGAGACTTCAAATTGTGGGTATCCCCCAATGCAATTGTATCCATTGTTTGTTAAGACAAAAATGGTTTATTGCCCACCGCATACATGCCTCCTGAGCACGCGTGTGTTTCCTAAGGGGGATACTATAAAGTCAAATTGCTGGGACATGGAGAATGCACATTTTTATTTTTAATTGACATAGCCAAAATAGATATATTGGTTTACACCAGTGATGTATGAGAGGATATATCCTCTCATCTTGGCCAATGATGTTATTATATATTTTTAAAATTCTGCCAGTCTGCTGGCAAAAAGAGGGCATCTTGTTTCACTTAAATATACATTTTCCTGATTTCTGGTCCATTATTTCATGTGTCTTGGCCATTTGTTTCCTCTTTGTCATTTACTAGTAATCTACTCCTCATCTATTCTACACAGTGTTGCATAATATTTTTTTAAATTTTATTTATTTATTTATTACAGAGATAGAGAGTGAGTCAGAGAGAGGAATAGACAGGGACGGAGAGAGATGAGAAGCATCAATCATTAGTTTTTCATTGTGCGTTGCAACACCTTAGTTGTTCATTGATTGCTTTCTCATATGTGCCTTGACCATGGGGCTACAGCAGACCGAGTAACTCCTTGCTCGCGCCAGCGACCTTGGGTCCAAGCTGGTGAGCTTTCGCTCAAACAAGGTGAGCCCACACTCAAGCTGGCGACCTCGGGTTCTCAAACCTGGGTCCTCCACATCCCAGTCCGACGCTCTATCCACTGCGCCACCGACTGATCAGGCGCATAATATTTTTTTAACTAAATTTTGGGAGTTCTTTATACATCCTGATTCCTACTCTTTTGGTATTTATATTGGGTTATTATTTGATTTTTAAAATTATATATGATCTCCTTGTGTATTGTTTTAGTAAAGAGGTTTACATTTTGAGGTGGTTATATTTATTGATCCTTTCTTTTATAAATTTTGCATTTTTATGTCCTGTTTATGAATGCTTCCCCCAAAGTTATATATTTTTGTGTATTTTCTCCTATGATGAAGCCCATGTATTTTTCTGGCTCAGAGAACTGACTGAATCTATGTGCCCTCCATTAGGGACCAGGGCCAGTAGATGAGCAAGGATGCTGAGGTCCCATGTGGGAGGCAACCATTTGTATTTTGACTTTCAATTGGCTCCAATTACAGAGTGGGATTTAGGAATAAATTTTTTAGGCTGCCTGAGGGGAGTAGCTTAGGTTGTAGCAAGACGCTTTTTTTTTGAAGGATATCATAAAACAAAGAAGAAACATTCAAATTACAAAACCAGAAAAGATAAGAGATAGCTCTCTTTGGAGATGGTCACAATCCAGATACACATGCACTTGTTTAGGATATTTACGGTAACTCCACACTTAGAGATTCTCAATCTGCTCAAGTTTCTGGGCTTTCCATAGGCAGCACTGTCTAATGGAAATATAATGTGAGCTACATCAATATTTTTAAATTTCTGGTAACCACATTAAAATATAAGTAAAAAGAAACAGGTAAATAATTTCAGTGATTTAATCTAATATTTTCAGATTAGTATCATTTCAACATTTGTAGTTGATATAACATATTATTAATGAGGTATTAAAACAATGTTTTGTATTGAATCTTTGACATCTAGTCTGTATTTTATACTCCTAGCACATCTCAATTCACTAACGACATTTCAAGTGCTCACTAGTCACATGTCTAGTGGCTACTGTATTAGGTATTGCAATCTTGAGGATTAAGCCTGAAAATTTCAATGATATGCTGAGAGGCATCTTTTCAGTTTTTATTAAAAAGTTTAAGTGGTCACAATATAAATTTTTTTTGTGAGAGACAGAGACAGAGAAAGAGAGAGAGAGAGACAGACAGGAAAGGAGAGAGATGAGAAGCATCAACTTGTAGTTGTGGCACTTTAGTTGTTCATTGATTGCTTTCTCATATGGGCCTTGACCCAGGGGCTCCATCCAAGCCAGTGAACTCTTTGTTCAAGCCAGCGACCTTGAGCTCAAACCAGTGACTATGGGGTCATGTCTATGATCCCATGCTCAAACCGGTGACCCCACACTCATGCTGATGAGCCCATATTCAAGTCAGAGACTTTGAGGTTTCAAACCTGGGTCCTCAGCATCCTAGGTTGGTGCTCTACCCACTGCACTACCACCTGATCAGGGCAGTCTGAATTTTTTAATCCATTGTTTACCCTCTCTTATAGCCCATTGTTTTTTCTAACCAAATTGTATCATCAATTCAGTTGATCACACCTAACGATATAGATTAATTTTCATAAAGCACAGTTTTATTTGGATTATTTCCTGGAGAGGATGTTGTGAGTAAAGACCTTTAAGAGGAGGTGACAGTAAAGCTGAAACATGGAGGGTGAGTAGGAATTAGCCCAGGGGTTAGAGAGAACAGTGTGAACAAGGAGTGGCTAGAGTGTACAGGCTGCCAGTAAAGCAGACGTTGGATCCTGAGGGTGGACAAGTTCTGCTGAAGGCTGGACTTGATTCTAAAAATAATGGCGAGTCATGACACATTTGTCAGTAGGGAGTATGGGAGAAAGGCAAGAAAGGAGATGAGGAAAGTAATGTGGAGGAAAGTACAGAATCCAGGTAAGAAATAATGAGAGTCTAAGCTAAGGCACTTCATTCATTCATTCATTCATTCTACAAACACTGAGTGCCTACCATGTGCTAGTTTATGACCCAGGCACTGGAGATAAGAGAAACAGACAAAACCCCCTGCCCTCATAGAACTTCAATATACTGTGGGGGAAAGCAGGTAGATGGTGAGTGATGCAGCGTGATCCCCGGGTTTCCAATCTGACTTGGTGAATGATGAGGCCATTCTCTGAGATAGAAGTTCAGGTGGTAGAACAAGTTTGGGAAGAAAGATGTCGGGTTCAGCCTATCATTTTGACAAATGTTTAGGGTGTTTTGGGGATACCTAAGCAGAGGTATGCAGTAAGCAGTTGAACATGCATATTTGGAGATCTGGAAGGAATATACAGATTTGAGAGCCATGGCATGTTGATAGTATTAAATCCATGGTAGTGAATGGTATAATCCTGAGAGGATATGCAGAAGCAAGAGTCACAAACTCAACTGTCTACAATGGTCAGGCAGTGTTGTGAATGCATCTGACCGGGTCATACATGAGACACAGATAGTGTTGGGTTCACAGCTACCTGGAAAGGGTATGCTCTGTTGAAGGCAGCCAGAATTGGCCTTTGGGCTACCCGTTTACATCCTACAGACTTGTGAAATTTCTCTCTCTGCCTCATCTCCCGTTTCTTACAAAGATCCTACGGCAGGTACTAGCTATTTATAAAAATTCACGTCCTCTTCTTTTGACACACTCACCATATTTCCCAGCCTCCCTTGCCATTACAAGTTGCCATATGACTGGATTCTAGCCAGTGAGCAGAAGTGGGGTGCTCCATGTCCTGGTGACATTCTCAAAGAAAAGGGTGTGCCCTCTGCTTTCTTTTTCTCTGGCTGGATATAGATGATGAGGACTAAGTGATTCTGGAACCACAAGATGGAGGGAACCAGGGGTCCCATATCATTGTCTGGAATAAAGCTACCTACCAACCAAGACACCTGCTCTTGACTACTATGTGAGCAAAAATAAACTCTGTTATATTTGAGCCATTAAACATGTTTGGCTTTGTTTGTTACTAACGCCTACCCCAATCTAACAAACACATTTTTAAACAAACAAATACCAAACTAGCTCTAACTATGAGCTCTGTAAGGGCAGAGACCATGCCTATCTAGTGCACTGCAGTATCTGCAATGCCTAGCCCAGCACACAGCATGGAAGTGGTACTAAAAAAACAAAATAAAATAAAGCTAGCTGTATTTTCCTGAGCAATTTTTATGTGCCGGACACTGTGCCAAATCTTTTATGTGTTATACTTCATTTCATGTTCATGGCAACTCTATAAGGAAAGTTCTGTTATTCTCCCCACCACCACCACCACCAGGTGAAGAAATGAAAGATTATAGGCCCTGGCTGGTTGGCTCAGCAGTAGAGCGTCACCCAGTGTGAGGAAGTTATGGGTTTAATTCCTGATCAGGGCACATAGGAGAAGCAACCATCTGCTTCTCCACCCCTCCCCCTCTGCCTTCTCTCTCTCTCTCTCTCTCTCTCTCTCTCCTCTCTCTCTCTCTCTCTTCCCCTCCCACAACCATGGCTTGAATGGTTTGAGCAAGTTGGCCTCAGGTGCTGAGGATGGCTCCATGGCCTGTCTCAGGTGCTAAAATAGCTCAGTTGCAGAGCAACAAATCAGCGCACCCCCCTCATCTCTCACTTAATTAAAAAAAAAAAAAGAAAAAAATTAAAGTTTATACCTGGTATTCAAATCTAGGCAGGTGACCTCAGAACCTACACTTGGTACACAACTGCACACCTACCTTATCTTTTTTTTTCTTCTTTTCCAAGTGAAAGGAGAGGAGATAGAGAGACAGACTCCCATGTGTGCCCCAACCAGGCTCCACCTGGCAACTCCACCTGAAACAGATACTCTGCCCATCTGGGGCCATGCTCACAACTGAGCTATTTTTAGCACCTGAGGTGAAGGCTCCACAGAGCTATCCTCAGCATCTGGGGTCAATGCCCTTGAACCAATAGAGCCATGGCTGAGGGAAGGGAAGAGAGAAAGAGAGAGAGAACGGGGAGTGGGAGGGATGGAGAAGCAGATGGTCGCTTCTCCTGTGTGCCCCAACTGGGAATTGAACCAGGGACATCCACACACCAGTCTGAAGCTCTATCACTGAGCCAAATGGCCAGGGCCCTTAACTTTTAAATGTGTGCAATTTCTCCCACCGAGGATATCTTCAACCCCTTCTGTCCACTTTTTTTTTTTTTTTTTTCATTTTTCTGAAGCTGGAAACAGGGAGAGACAGTCAGACAGACTCCCGCATGCGCCCGACCGGGATCCACCCGGCACGCCCACCATGGGGCGACGCTCTGCCCACCAGGGGGCGATGCTCTGCCCATCCTGGGCATCGCCATGTTGTGACCAGAGCCACTCTAGCGCCTGAGGCAGAGGCCACAGAGCCATCCCCAGCGCCCGGGCCATCTTTGCTCCAATGGAGCCTTGGCTGCGGGAGGGGAAGAGAGAGACAGAGAGGAAAGCGTGGCGGAGGGGTGGAGAAGCAAATGGGCGCTTCTCCTATGTGCCCTGGCCGGGAATCAAACCCGGGTCCTCCGCACGCTAGGCCGACACTCTACCGCTGAGCCAACCGGCCAGGGCCCTTCTGTCCACTTATTAAAGTCCTGCCTTCTTCAACAACCCTCCCAGGTCCCCTTGATCACTCCACCCTTTAATTACCCCAGCAAGAATTTCATATATATCATTCCTACAGTGGGAATTCCATGTATCTGTTTACCTTCAAAAAGAAATTATAATAACCTTGAATGTAGCACAACACCTTAGATATTATTCATTGTATTCATCTTAGTGTCCCGTACAGCATTGAGGAAGATCAAGAGCCTTGGCATTCTCTAGGCACAGAGGACCAAAATATAAATAGGATAGTAAATCCCCTCTCTCAAAAAATGAAGTCTATGGACTAAACAGACATTTAAACATGCATTATGTATCACAACACAATGTAACCTCTGCACTAAGAGAGGCAGAAAAAGCAAAGAAGCAGTTTTTCTTGGAGGAGGGAGCTTCTGAAGGATGACTAGGAGTTTTTTCGTTGTTGAAGAGAGAGCCTAATGAGTGGGGAAAGCATGTATATGATGCATCAAGGTGTAGGTGCCGTTCTAGATGAGGAAGGTGCAGAGGCGAATTTAACGGCAGGCTCACTGGGCGGGTGCACGCCCTGGGCCCGACTTCTGAAGGGCCCTACAAAACCCCAACTTACACTTTTTTCTAATGACACCAAGTCTGGTTCCATATGTGCAATTTTAACATTAATAGTACATAATATTTTTTATTTACTTAAAAATATGGTTAACGTGTATTTTTATTTTTCCTGTCTCTTTTTTTTAAGGGGCCCCATATTTTCTTCTGTGCCTGGGGCCTCAACCGACCTTAATCCACCTCTGGTGAGGTGTCAACTTGTTATAATGTAGGATTCATTTCTTCATCCATTTATTTATTCAACAAAGCAAGCCTAGTATGTGCCAGGCATTGCACTAAATGCGGAGAGTTCAAAAGTGAGGTAAACTGGTATGATCCTTACCCTTGTGAACTTAAAATCCAGAAAGGAGGGCAGCTGATAACACAGCTCTAACAATCATGTCTGAGAAAGGAAAAAGACAAGGATATCCAAGCATAGGAGGGGTGGGGGGCTGGGGAATGGGCTGGGACAGATTATGAGACACTTACACACACACACACACACACACACACACACACACACCATGCTAGGAAGATGGAAATCTTCCTTAAATCTGACCTCAGAATCCACATTCTATAGCTTCTCATTGCCCTTAGGATAGGTCCAAATATAGATGCATGAAATTAAAGGTCCTTTTTGATCCAGCTCCTGCTCACTCATTCATCCAAACTCATTCTTAGATATTCTTCTTACTTAATCTCCTTGCAGCTTTAGTAACTGCCATGTTTTTTTCATTCCTTCACTTTTTATATATGGTTTCTTCTGCCTAAAGTATTGGCTGCCTCCTTCCCTCTATCTATTTTTCCTTTGGCAGACTCAAGTGGTCTTGCCTAAAATGCCCTTCCTTGACTCTTCCAGACTGGGTACATGGTTCTCTCGCATTCCCCTAGTACCCTCGTCAGCAAACTGCGGCTCACGAGCCACATGTGGCTCTTTGGCCCCTTGAGTGTGGCTCTTCCATAAAATACCATGGGCGGGCACTACCTCGATAAGAAATGTACCTTCCTATTTAGTTTAAGTTTAAAAAATTTGGCTCTCAAAAGAAATTTCAATCCTTGTACTGTTGATATTTGGCTCTGTTGACTAATGAGTTTGCCAACCACTGCCCTAGTACCCCAAGCTCTACCTTTTTACGGAAGACCCTGTTTTAGAAATGTTTATCAGATGTGCTCTCCATTACATTGTGAGTTTCTTGGAGGCCAGAACCATGATTTGTTCATCATCAAATCCCCAGCACAGTACCTGGAGCATAGTAGGTTCCAATAAATATCTACTGAGTGGATGAATAAAAGTGCTTTATTCAGGAGGCAAGGGGGAGTCATCCAATGTCTTAAGTCAAGGGAGTGAAATTATGAGATTTGTGCTCACAAGGTTAAACTGAAGGCAAGCCTTGCCCTCAAGGGACCGTCCTCATCAGCATCTGAGGAGGAAGAAGACTCATTCACATTGTGCTCTTGGTTTTCCTGAGTTGTAAAACTTGGCTCCTATCCCTTTTTAACCACTTTGGATACTGGAAAATACCAGAAACTGTCATGGTAATGACTAGGCTTCTCTTTGTGTATGTGGGATATAGGAAAGGAGCTTGTGACTTGGGTCTGGGCCCTGAACTCTCACTAGAATCAGAAGTTCCCCTGCTCCTGTGGGAAGCCTAGGTGATGTGGGGAGCCACAGACATGACTTTGCAGGAAACTGGGAGCAGCCTCTGAATGTCCAACTCCAGCCTAGACTACTCTGCAGTAGTCATGCACCACATAACCAATGTTTCGGTTAATGATGGACTGACCTTATATACAACAGTGGTCCCATAAGATTATAATGGAGCTGAAAAATTCCTATCGCCTAGTGACATTGTAGCCATTACTCATGTTTGTGGTGATGCTGGCATAAACAAACCTACTGTGCTGCCACTTGTATAAAAGTATAGCATGTCCAATGACACGCAGTACATAATAGTTGGTAATAAACAACTATGTTTATGTATCTATTATACTATACTTTTTATCATTATTTTATAGTGTACTCTTTCTGCTTATTAAAAAAAAAGTTTGCTATAAATCAGTATGCCACGTTACACCAGCAGCAGCATCATACACACATCTTGTGTTTACCAAGTCTCTTGATACGTCATTTGCCTTTGTGCTTGATTTACTGTTGTGTTGTTTTATTTAGTGTAGCCTAAGTGTAAAGTGTTTTAAAAGTTTATAAAGTCTACAGTAGTGTACAGTATTGACCCCCAAGAAGGAACATACCTGCCAAGAGGGACTCCATGTGTTTAATTGGACTCAATTTCATAATCAGAATCTAGCAGCCATTCCCAACAAAGACCTCTTATGCAAACCACATTTTAGGGAAAAGCCACAGCTGAACTGCCAGCCTCCTGCACTATGTTCCTGCCCATGAGCCAATCCTTATAAAGGTGTTCCTGGAGTCATCTTTCTATCAATGGGCTGAGACCTACCCTGTCAAATCAGAACTATACAGTTATATCCTCATTTGCATCTTTACTGACCAATCAGAGAAGCTCCATAATGACCAATCAATACACATGATTATGATTAGTCAGGACAGTGCTGTTTGTACCAATCAAACTGGGAAAATTTGAATTCCTTATGTGTATAAAAATGGACCAATCAGGGACCAGGTCAGGCACTTTTCTCCACATAAGCAGGCCTCCCAGTTGTCTTTGGGAGAGCAATTTCAGTTTATCAGAGGGCACTTTTCCCAGTTTGCAAACCCATTCACCTGAATACTTTTACCACACATCAGATTGGGAACTCCTGTTGGAACTGGATTGGTGGCCTTTTGTTGATAATAGTAATGTCCTAGGCCTTCATATTCCTTCACCACTCACTCTCACTGACTCCCCAGAGCAACTTCCAGTCCTGCATGCTCCATTAGTGGTAAGTGCCTTATACAGATGTACCATTTTTTATCTTTTATACCTTATTTTATTTTATTTATTGTTCCTTTTCTAAGTTTAGGTATATTTAAACAACACCACTGTATTACAATTACCAGTAGTACTCAGTACAATAACATGCTGTACAGGTTCATAGCCTGGGCACAATAGGCTATATACCATATAGCCTATGTGTGTAGAAGGCTATACACTCTAGGATGGGGTCACTGCACTCTATGGTGTTTCTACAACCACAAAATTGCCCAAGGAGAGAAATTTCTCAGAACATATCCCTGTTCTTCCTACGACTGGATCTACACTTCACTTGCTCACAAAGCATACTGCCCCATCTTGTTTTCTTACATATGCAAATACTGCTTCCCTATAGGAAGACTGGAAGGCCTTACAGGGGTCCCCAAACTTTTTACACAGGGGGCCAGTTCACTGTCCCTCAGACTGTTGGAGGGCCGGACTATAAAAAAAACTATGAACAAATCCCTATGCACACTGCACATATCTTATTTTAAAGTAAAAAAAACAAAATGGAAACAAATCCAATATTTAAAATAAAGAACAAGTAAATTTAAATCAACAAACTGACCAGTATTTCAATGGGAACTATGCTCCTCTCACTGACCACCAATGAAAGAGGTGCCCCTTCCGGAAGCGCGGCGGGGGCCGGATAAATGGCCTCAGGGGGCCCCATGCTGCCCGCGGGGCCCCTGCCTTACACCTTAAAGGCAGCGCTTACAGCTCCCCGCTAAAGTCTCGAAATGCGGTTACACAGTCTCTGTTAAGAGACACTGAGTGCCTTGGTTTTCCTGTCTGTGCAAGGGGTATTCCTCAGACAGCGCTGCCTTGAAGGACCAGGAACGTGTCTGGGAGCGCGGGAAAGTCATGTCAGCATTTGTCCAGCGAGCTCTAAACACAAGGAGAGGAGACAGTGAGCCGAGATAAGACGCAGAGCTGATTCTCGCGTAGGCACGGTCTCCAGGCTATGCCTGGAGCGGACCCCAAATCTTCCCTGGAGCTCAAGCAGAACGAAGCGGCGAGTTCGTGGAGGGGGCCAAACCTCCCAACGCGAACAGTTTCGCAGAGGGGCGGGTCTGGGAGCCGCGCCTCCCGGGAGCTGGACGCATCTCCAGGCGCTGGGGGCGGGAGGGGGTGGAGCCATGTGGGAGGAGCAAAACCCGGAGGCCTCAGCAACCTTGGGCAGAGCCAGAGCACCGGGCGCACTGCCCCGGGAGCGCGCGCCGTCTGGGCCGAGCCCAGCCGCAGCCGCTCCTACCCACGCCCGCACTTGCCCCGGTTCACAGCTGGGGAGAAGGACCAGTGCTGACCGGTCGACAGTCTCAGGCTCCTATCCTATCCCAAAACTGCCGGGCTGCCGCTGCCTTTGACGCCCCAGCGGAGCACGGCCCGACCCGCCACCTGCGTCCCATTTGCACCATGGATCCTTCGGAGAAGAAGATATCGGTGTGGATCTGCCAGGAGGAGAAACTGGTGTCCGGGCTCTCTCGTCGCACCACCTGCTCGGACGTGGTGCGGGTGCTGTTGGAAGACGGCTGCCGGAGACGACGGAAGCAGCGGCGGGGCCGGCGGCAGGGGGTGGGCAGCGACCCGCCAGGCTCAGGAGAGCTCCCGGAACCCCTGGACGATGACGACGAGGACGACGACGAGGCGCTGCCGCCCGGCTTGCTTTGCGGGCCCCCGCAGTGCTATTGCATCGTGGAAAAGTGGCGGGGCTTTGAGCGCATCCTGCCCAACAAAACGCGCATTTTGCGCCTTTGGGCCGCCTGGGGCGACGAGCAGGAGAATGTGCGCTTCGTGCTGGTGCGCAGTGAGGCATCGCTGCCCAACACGGGTCCGCGCAGCGCGGAGGCGCGCGTGGTGCTCAGCCGCGAGCGCCCCTGCTCGGCCCGGGGGGTCCCGGCGCGGCCCAACTTGGCGATGACCCAGGAGAAGCAGAGGCGGGTGGTGCGCAAGGCCTTCCGCAAGCTGGCCAAGCTCAATCGCCGGCGCCAGCAGCAGCCGTCGTCGCCCTGTTCGTCCACGTCGTCGTCCACGGCTTCGTCCTGCTCGTCGTCGCGGCGGGCCACCGAGAGCGCGTCGGTGGAGCGCATGGAGACGCTGGTGCATTTGGTGCTTTCCCAGGACCACACCATCCGCCAGCAGGTGCAGCGACTCCGGGAGCTGGATCGCGAGATCGATCGCTACGAGGCCAAGGTGCACCTGGACCGCATGCGGCGGCACGGAGTCAACTACGTGCAGGACACCTACTTGATGGGCGCAGGCATCGAGCTCGACGGGCCCAGCCCGATAGAAGAACCGGAGCCGGAGGCGGCCAAGGCGGCAGCAGCGCCCCTGGACGGCGAGGCGCAGGCAGAGGCGCTGGAGGAGCTGGCCCAGCGTTGCGACGACCTATTGAGGCTGCAGGAGCAGCGGGCCCAGCAGGAGGAGTTGCTCGAGCGCCTCTCTGCCGAGATTCAAGAAGAGCTGAACCAGAGGTGGATGCGGCGGCGCCAGGAAGAGCTCGCAGCGCGGGAGGAATCCCCGGAGCCCGATGGCAGCCTCGACGGCGAGCTGCTGCTGGAGCAGGAGCGGGTCAGGACGCAGCTCAGCACCAGCCTCTACATCGGGCTCCGGCTCAACACGGACCTGGAGGCCATCAAATCGGACTTGGATTACAGCCAGCAACAGTGGGACAGCAAGGATCGCGAGCTGCAGGGCCTTCTTCAAACTTTGCACACGTTAGAATTGACAGTAGCACCTGATGGGCCTACTGGGTCTGGCAGACCTTCGCGGGAACTCCGGCCTGAGGCCTGCACTGAGGTGTGGGTTGACCAGGCCCGCGGACTGGCCAAAAGCTGCCCTGGCAACGACGAGGACTCGGATACCGGGCTGAGCTCTATGCACAGTCAGGACTCAGACTCGGTGCCCGTGTGCGAGTCTCTTGTATAGGAGGAGCAGGTCTGGAGAGGGAAAAGAAGAGGGACGCCTTTTCCTTTCGTATAGAAAGCCCTGGCCCAGCCGGCTCAGGGACTTGAAACCAGGCTGGAAGTGGGCCTGGGGCTCCTGCCAGGCAGCAGCACTCCAACTGGGCAGGGAAGGTCTTGGTCCGCCTGCCTGGCAGCAGAGCGCCTCTGGCTGGGGCTGAATGTGGAGGAGGGTGCAGGAGGAGGAAGCCTGACTCCAATCTAAGCTTTTTTAGGGAAAAGAGGGAGGGAGGAGGTGAGAACCCTTATGATGGAACCAAACACCCCAGGGAAATTGCCGTGGTCTGAGATCCATTTTCAAAAACCGGTAAAAAGCATAGTAAGGAAATTTCACCACTTTTCTATATAGGAAGGACTGATGGCAGCTAGAATTTTAGGTTGTAGCATAAAGTACTTTTAAAAAGAAACACTTGGACGAAAAGGAAATTCCTTGAATTTTAATTGTGACTGTGAACATGTTAAAACTAGCCAAAGGACGCACTGGTGTTGGTCTCAGCCTTACTTAGTCTTTGATAAAACCCATAGGCACTAAAATCCTGGCTGTTTACATTTCTGCAGATCTGGGAATTACCCATCTGCTAATCTGTTTGCCTGTTATTTTCTTTCAGAGGCTAAACTGTCTGGAAGTCTAACTGTATTTCCTCCTAGTAAATACAGTATATGTTAAAATGGGATCTTTTTTTTCCAAAATAACCTTTTATTATTACAAAAACCAAAAATAACCCTTTTGAGATAGAGATTCCTGGCAGACATAATCTGGTTAAAATTTAATCTGGGCTTTTGGGATTTGCTCCTGCAAAGGTATGTGTGTTGTCTTTTCATTCGTATTGCCACTTCATCCATTCAATCACTGTTATTTCAGAAAAAATAAAAGGGAATTTCCAAAATTCAAGTTAAGTACAACTAAACTTGCTATTTAATGAACACTCCCATTGAAACTAAGACTTGAAAGTGAAGATCTTTGTTAGTGTTCAGCTTTTGAACTGAGCTATATGATTAAAACCAACCATGACCTCAACAGATTTTACCCAAACCTGAGTCTAACTTCAATATCTTTGGTCGGGGATTAATGAGTTCCTTGTCCAAACTGAAACTGAGATAGTGTAAATACCAGGGTTTACTAGATCGAGCCCGAAAGAGGAAAATTACAATCAATCTAATAGTACACCTTGGGTGAACAATTGGATTATCAGCAGCATGTAGCCACAGATAAAAGCATATAAAAGTGAGCTAATGACTTGACTTGAATTACTCTTGTCTGGCTCACAATTTTGCATGGGCTAGGAAATGCAAGTGCAACATCTCTCTCTCTCTCTCTCTCTCTCTCTCTCTCTCTCTCTTACTCTCTCCATAACTGGAGACAGAGCCCTGGTGGGGACTCAGTGTAATGATTCCTGTGATTTCAATGGAAACTTATCAGTTGTAGCTAGTTGTTGCCCCTGTGGAAGGAGCCTGCTGGCAGTGTTCCCTCTGGAGCCCAGTACTTCTGAGGAATGTGGGATCTAATCTGTCCTGAGAAGGTGTTAACAATGGGGTGTGTGTGTGGTGCCAGCCTGGTGCAGAAGCCTGGTATCAACCTGACCCAGGAGAGGCAGGCTCCAGTTTCAACACTACATGTGAAGATAACTTAAGAGGTCTTACTATATAGAGATGTTTCCTCCTTTGAAGACATTCTCTGCTTGTTGCCAACAGAGGCTTGCTTACCTGAACGGAAGGCATTTGGGATGTCCTTTTTATGAGAGTCAGCATCTCCCTCTCCCCCATGCTATTATGACATGTGTGGATATTTTCAAATTTTCAAAAAATGGGAATTAAAAGGCCGGTTTCTTAATTGATGTTTTCAAAAGACATTGGCATAATTACATTTTTTTAGTTTTGTCTGATGCAGGAAACATCTATGTCTTGGTCTCGAGCATGATTAAAATGAGGAAGGGACCGACAGAGACCCACTGTCCCTAGACAATCATTTGATCCCATAAACACAAAGCCTAATGATAGTTTCTCTTTTGATGCAAAGGTAAAATCCTCATTAGAGTATGACAAATGCTACTTGTCTGAATGGTTTATGCTGGCAATGGGCTGACCTAGTGGTTTTTAAATTATTGTGCATTCCCCTTACCCTGGGGTGGTAAGGGAGGTGGTTCTTGGACCTTTATTAACTCAAAAGAGAACACAGAAGTTGGCAGAACAGAACTGCCTGGCAGAAGGGGGCTGTTTTCCTTTTCACTGTTATTATTTTAAACTTTGATGGGCTGCTGACGTCAGCAAATATGCCTGAAGCCTGTAAAGCAAATAAAGCCACATCACAGGGAGAAGGCCTCTGGGGTTTTCTGTTGCCCTCTTTCCAGAACCTTCCTCTCCTGGCCACCTGAAGATGTCCTTCCACTCAACGATTCAGGCACCAAGCAGGCTTTGTTTTATAACAGAAAGTAGCCCAGTCTGCCCCCTTTTTTTTTCTCATCCAAATCAATTATATTCCCAAAAGGCACTCTCTGTGTAAGGAGGAGAAAGGATAACAGGTGAGGGAAAAAGAAGAGACAATAGTTCCTTTTACTAAGTGCTTTTGCAAGCCTGAGAAAGGGGAAATATGGACACAAAAAGCAAAACAGTGCTATGCCTAGAAAATGGCTAATAAATGCTACACACTTAAACTTATTCATTCACCTTTTTAATAATTATCATGGCATTAGGAATGAAAATGAATGCATCAGCACCAGGATTTCAGCGCCCCTGGTCAAAAATAATCCCTTTCCTGTTCTTCAAGCCTAACAAAAATCATGGCGAGGAGAGTTTGAAGCAAGCTTCACCCCAGCCAGCCCCACCTTTTTTTTTGGAGTTAATACAATTTATTGTATTTTTATTTATTTATTTTATTTATTTATTTATTTATTTATTTTTTGTATTTTTCTGAAGCTAGAAACGGGGAGAGACAGTCAGACAGACTCCTGCATGAGCCCGACCGGGATCCACCCGGCATGCCCACCAGGGGCGACGCTCTGCCCCTCCGGGGCGTCGCTCTGCCGCAACCAGAGCCACTCTAGCGCCTGGGGCAGAGGCCAAGGAGCCATCCCCAGCGCCCGGGCCATCTTTGCTCCAATGGAGCCTTGGCTGTGGGAGGGGAAGAGAGAGACAGAGAGGAAGGAGGGGGTGGGGGTGGGGGTGGAGAAGCAAATGGGCACTTCTCCTATGTGCCCTGGCCGGGAATCGAACCCGGGTCCCCCGCACGCCAGGCCGACGCTCCATCGCTGAGCCAACCAGCCAGGGCCAACTTATTGTATTTTTAAAGAATCTTAATTATCCCATTCTTGGCCATCTGATCAAACCAAAAAGATTCCATCAGGCATTTCTATTTACTTCCTCATAAATCAAGATGAAGATGGTGATGATGATGATGATAATTTGCTAACCAGAAAGTTACATACTATAGTCCAGGGGTCCCCAAACTTTTTACACAGGGGGCCAGTTCACTGTCCCTCAGACCATTGGAGGGCTAGACTATAAAAAAAACTATGAACAAATCCCTATGCACACTGCACATATCTTATTTTAAAGTAAAAAAAAAAAAAAAACGGGAACAAATACAATATTTAAAATAAAGAACAAGTAAATTTAAATCAACAAACTGACCAGTATTTAAATGGGAACTATGCTCCTCTCACTGAACCACCAATGAAAGAGGTGCCCCTTCCAGAGGTGCGGCAGGGGCCGGATAAATGGCCTCAGGGGGCCACATGTGGCCCGTGGGGCTGTAGTTTGGGGACCCCTGCTATAGTCCTTGAAAATAACATAGTAAAAAGAAAGAAAAATCATTCAAAATCTTGTCACCAAAAGCTTATCACTACCAAAAATTTTTATCTATTTCTTTCCAGATCTTTTGAGCTGTGAATATTTTATATTTCCCTTATTTTTAATTTTTTTTTTTTTTTCTGAAGCTGGAAACGGGGAGAGACAGTCAGGCAGACTCCCGCATGCGCCCGACCGGGATCCACCCGGTATGCCCACCAGGGGCGACGCTCTGCCCACCAGGGGGCGATGCTCTGCCCCTCTGGGGCATCGCTCTGACGCGACCAGAGCCACTCTAGCGCCTGGGGCAGAGGCCAAGGAGCCATCCCCAACGCCCGAGCCATCTTTGCTCCAATGGAGCCTTAGCTGCGGGAGGGGAAGAGAGAGACAGAGAGGAAGGAGAGGGGGTGGAGAAGCAAATGGACGCCTCTCCTATGTGCCCTGGCCGGGAATCAAACCCGGGTCCCCCGTACGCCAGGCCAATGCTCTACCGCTGAGCCAACTGACCAGGGCTATTTTCCTTATTTTTAAAATACAATTGCCTTGACCAGGGGGCTGCAGCTGAGCCCATGACCCCTTGCTCAAGCCAGTAACCTTGGACTCAAGCCAGTGACCATGGGATCATATTGATGATCCCTCATGGTGACCTTGGAATTTTGAACCTGGGACCTCAATGTCCCAGGTCAAACCACTGTCTGCTGTGCCACTACCAGTCAGGCATTTTATACATACTTTTATGCTTAGGTTTTGACTTCTTGTAAATAGCTCCATCTATCTATTGGGTGTACCATAGTACATATCACTGTTCTATTATTAGGTTGTTCCCAATATTCAAAAGATATCTTCTAATTACAACCAGCTATGCATGACCATATCTATTTCACTGCCCATTGGCTTTCATTAGATATTATATTTTGGCAAGAAAATAAGTAAATTAGGCCCTGGCCGGTTGGCTCGGCGGTGGGGCGTCGGCCTGGCGTGCGGGGGACCCGGGTTCGATTTCCGGCCAGGGCACATAGGAGAAGCGCCCATTTGCTTCTCCACCCCCCCCTTCCTCTCTGTCTCTCTCTTCCCCTCCTGCAGCCGGGGCTCCATTGGAGCAGAGATGGCCCGGGCGCTGGGGATGGCTCCTTGGCCTCTGCCCCAGGCGCTATAGTGGCTCTGGTCCCGGCAGGGCAACGCCCCGGAGGGGCAGAGCGTCGCCCCCTGGTGGGCGTGCCGGGTGGATCCCGGTCGGGCGCATGCGGGAGTCTGTCTGACTGTCTCTCCCCGTTTCCAGCTTCAAAAGATAAAAAAATAAAATAAAAAAAAATAAAAAAAAAGAAAATAAGTAAATTAATTAATTCTTTGTGGTCCCAGCAGCCAAGGCTGGCAACCACTACCTTAAAATATCCTTACAACAGAAAAGGCAGGTCATCCTACCAATGTGTTGAAAGGACCTGGCACCTTCTCGCCTTCCCATTTCCTTGCTTTCCCTGAGCATTGCTTAGTGATAGCAATCTGGTCTCACACCAGAGCTGGCCACCGGGCTGTGTGAGTGGAAGGGGCCAAAACTCCACACCAGCAAGACTAAGAGGATTACCAAATAAAAGATCTAGACTTACAAAAAGAAAACATTCATTATCTTTTTTTCCTCTTGAGTCTGTCAGAAAAGGTTATGCTTAAAAGGTGATGTCATGGAATGTACTTGAGTTTGTGCTTCTCCCTTCCCATCCATATCAAAAATAAAGACAAAATAAGTATATAAAATAAGTAAAATAGTGTACGATACTACACCTGAGCTCATCCTTCAGTTCTTGAGAAGGGAACATTTTGATCCTGACCATTTGTGAAGTTTTTGTTCTGGAAGTGTTTGTGAAGTGTGTTTCCATAACCAGAAAGGGAAGAAGATGAGAAGGAAGTGTGGTATTTCTTGCTGAGTGCTTTCCAAATGCCAGACCCTGGTGTTGGGTGTCTCACCTGCATTGTCTCTGCATTCATTCTGGTGAGACAGAACTTTTAACCTTTAATTTTACAGATAAAGAAACCCAAGCTATCTACTTCGTAAGTAGCAGATGCAGGATTCCTGACCTAAGCCTGACTTCAAAACCTGTACCCATTTTGGTACATCACACCAGGCACATTATACACACAAAATGTTTGGCACACTCAGAAAAAAAGATTCCTCACAGGCACTGCGGTGGATGCAGAGATTATCAAGTCTTGTTCAAGTATTTTCACTAGGGCAGTGGAGTGATTTTTTTTCAGAATCATAGAGCCAGTAACTATCGTCTAGGTGAGGATTTAGAGAAAGACAAAGGAGGAGAAATTCCTTTGTAAGTATCTGGGCATCTGTCAGAGAGATGAAGTCTTTGCCAATGAACAATATTTCTCACAAAAATTTAATATCCTGTATATCACAGAAAAAGTTTTGATTGAATGCCTCAAGGGCACAGGTGCATAGTCAACAACATGAAATTCAGGGCAGACAGCTGTGCACTATTTACAGTTACATTTGGAAGGAGGTATCAATAGCCACGGTGATGTGGTAGTTGTCCCAGCACTTGTCACCAGGCCTGGTTGAGCCTCCATGTATGTGAGCTCAGGGAAGAGTCAAGGGAGGAAGAGCTGGGCCTTCTGAGGACTCCCGTGTCTGTGGAATTAGGCACGCACACTTGACTGCAGGCATCTTTGGCCACGCTGACTTCACTGCAAGTGTGGAGACCTAGCATGAACTGCTTTGAAGGGTGCTGTCCTGCCTCTGTCCCTCTCATCCATTCCCATGAAGATTCTTCCGGTTTCAGACACCCAGGATTCCCCACAGCTTTCAGGATAAAATTTCCATTTCTTAGAAGGATTTTTAGATTGTTGGTTCTCCATCCAGCTCCAGATCCCTCTCTCCAGTTCACCCTTCCCCCCACCTCAAGACCACAGAATGGAGTGGATTCTATTTCTTCATTCAGGTCACACTGCCTTCCTTCAGTAATTCAAGGGCTTCCTTCTATCTTATTTTACTTTGTGTTACCCTTCCTGTCCCATTCCCACTCCTATTTCCCTTCTTACTCCTACCAAAGCCACCTATCCCAGTGTGTTTAATCCATGAGCTTCCAAGCCATTTTATATATTCAATGCCATGTTGCACACCTCCAGGGGGCACTATTCCTGTTGTATTCTGGAACCAGGCTCCAGGGGGCATCATTTACATAGGAAACTTTGGATGGGAACCTTGAAGTTGAGCGGTACGCTGCCATAATCCATTTGCTTGGGTATTATATGCATTCTTGAAAAGTAGAGTGAAACTGTCTATGTGCTTGAGTTTAACACATATGACCATTATTGGGCTATAAAGCTCATTATATTCCATTCTTTTTTCATATGACATTATGTTTGTGAGCACTCCATTGCAACATGCAAATCTAGTTAATTATCCTCTGACCTGCATGGTAGTCCATCACTTCATAATTTCTTAATGAGGGACACCCAGGTTGTTAGCAATTCCTTGCTATCTCAAACAGTGTTGTAATGAACACATAGAAATTGGTGGATATATGTGAGAATATAAGGCTTAAAACTCAGACGTTTTGAGTGCTAGACTACTTGATTGTTCTCCTGAATGGCTCTCTCAGATTAGGCACTTACTATCGTGAAGACTCCCATTGCCCCCATAGCCTCACCAGCACTTGGTATTATCCAGTTTTCTACTGTTTATAACTTTGCTTTATTGTGTGCATTTCTTTGACTTCTCATGAAGCTGATCTTCATATGCTTCTTATCCTTTGGGTTCCCCTTCTGTTAATTGCCTGTTGTCAGTGACCACTTTTCCCTTGTGTCTCCTTTTTCTGGTAGATTTGTAGGAGTCCATTATGTGTTCTGAGCATTACTTTTTTGTTAACCTTAGAGCAAGTGTAAATATCTTATTCTAATCTGATCTCCATTTTTTAAACTGTATCTATGGTATTTAGTGTTGAAAAATGTCTTTAATTTCAATACAATCAAAATTAGCCACCCCCAAACCCTTTATGGTTTATAGTGTAGGGTTTTTGTTTAAGAAATTAAGTCACAAAGATGTGCTTCTTTATTTTTTTTCCTATTAGCCTCACACCTCTCTCTCTCTCTTTCTCTCCTTTCCTCCTTCTTCCCTCTCTCCTTCCCTCATTCCTTCATCATTGATTAACTGGAATAGTTTTATAGAAAGACTCTTCCTTTTATCAAGTGTCACCCTGAAGGACAATTTAAATTCTGATTCTCCTAAAATGTACAGTGTGTCCGTAAAGTCATGGTGCACTTTTGACCGGTCACAGGAAAGCAACAAAAGATGACAGAAATGTGAAATCTGCACCAAATAAAAGGAAAACCCTCCCACTTTCTGTAGGATGATGTGGCAGCATGCGTGCATGCGCAGATGACGTAACACCGTGTATACAGCGGAGCAGCCCCCGGCCATGCCAGTCGAGATGTGGACGGTACAGAGGAATGTTCAGTGTGTTCTGTGGCTCACTAAATTCGAATCCGTGACCAAAGTGCAATGTGAATATCAGCGCGTTTATAACGAAGCACCACTACATAGGAATAACATTCATTACTCAGTGGGGATAAGCAGTTGAAGGAAACCGGCAGTTTGGTGGAGAAACCCCGTTCTGGTAGGTCATCAGTCAGTGACGAGTCTGTAGAGGCTATACGGGATAGCTACCTAAGGAGCTCTATAGAAGCTGTGCGTGAGCCCACATCGAACTGTACCGAATAGGTATGAAACTGGGAGAGCTTTCCTTTTATTTGGTGCAGATTTCACATTTCTATCATCTTTTGTTGCTTTCCTGTGACAGGTCACAAGTGCATCATGACTTTACGGACACACTGTAGAAAGAAATCAACACTCTTACCTTTTATTTTTTATTTTTCAGTGTTCAGAAGAATGCGGTTGTTCCTTAGCAGTTTGCAAAGGTGAATAATGAGGTTTTTTGTTGTTGTTATTCATCTTTTTGGAAAGTATTATGACATTTCAAACTTCAAATAATTAATGTTCCTTAGAAGTGAGGAACTATTACAGATGTTGTAGTTTTATTTAAACTCGGGGGCAACCTGATAGATTAGCTGGCAGCACGGAGTGGCTGTGCAGAGGGCGGGCTCAGGAGGACGCAGAGGGCGGGCTCAGGAGGACGCAGAGGGCGGGCTCAGGAGGACCCAGAGAAGATGAGTAGGTTTCTGACCAGGTTTCTCAGTGGCTGTTCACTGAGCTAGGGAGGACAGGAGAAGGGTGATAGTGCAGGAAATCAAACTCTATTTGGGTGCCGTTTGATCTATTTCACCCCTTTAAGAGATGACTGGCTGCCAGGGCACCAAGGAAGTGGATGTCTCAAGTCACAGAGAAGCATTTAAGTTTCTGCCTTTGGCACATGGGACCAAATCTTGAACATACATACCAGGACCAAAATATTTGCCAGAGGTTGCACGTGATCACAAACTCCTTTGAAACAGCAACAATGAAGACAAACCTTTGTGCTTTGAGGAAATGAACACATTTCATTTTCTGAGGGCAAAAATGAGTGAGTTAGAAATAATGCTGCTAAATAGAGTAGATCATCAATTTGGCTAACACCAGCTTTTTGTTAAGACCTAAAAATAATGCAACCAGTGAGAAAAATCTCTATGATTTGGTGCAAAGGTTAGGATTTGGATCCACAGGTACAAATCCAGGCTTTTCCATTTGCTAATTCTATGATTTACTAAGTCTATGGCTTTGGTCAAATTATTTAATCACATAAGTTAGGAATAATAAGCACCTCACAGGGTTGTTATGAATGTGATTTCTTTTATTCACATATTCATATATTCACTTTATGCATATATATTCACAAACTCCTACTACAAGTACATATGTATCAGCCACTATGTCAGATCCAGAGGATATGAAGCTTAATAAGGCATGGTTCTTTGTAATCCAGTGAGGATAAGATAAAACAAACAAAAAGGGCAAGGAGCATAGTAATCAGGTGGTCCAACAGTTTGGAGGAAAGATGAGGAAGGTCTGAAGTAGAGGATGGGGAAAAACAGAGACAAGGTATTTAGAAGGTAGCCTCACTCACATTTGGTGATTAATTATTGATAGAGAATCAAGGAGAAGGAATAACCCAGAATGACTCCCAGGTTTCTAGCTTGGACAAATGGAAAGAGGTGGGTGCGTGCTTTCCTTGGATGGTGCAAAATGGGTCTTGACAAAAGGTGGGTGTGAAAGGTGATGAACTCAACTTGGAATATGTTGAGGTGCCTGTGGGTGTCATCTGATGAAGAGCTAGGGAAGTCATGGATAGGGATTTAGATGCTCAAAGAAGAATGTAGAATGAGAAGGTAAAAGGACTAAAGATAGAGCTCTGGAGAAGATTGATTTAAAAAAAAAGATTTTATTTATTGATTGACTAGAGAGAGGAAAGTGGTAGGGGAGGAATGGGAAACATCAACTTATAGTAGTTTCTCCTCATATGTGCCTTGACCTGATCGGGCAAGCCCAGGGTTTTGAACTGGCAACCTCATCATTCCAGGTCTGTGCTTTACCTACTGCACCACCACAGGTCAAGCTGGAGAAGATGGATTTTTAAATGGTAGAAACAGGAAGAGTAATTCACACATACTAAGAAAGAACAGAGAAGTAGAAAAAGAAGCAAAAAGTAACATTGTAGAAACCATGTTTGAAGAGAGTAAGTTTTAAGACAAGGGTGCCCACCTGGGCACATTCGATTTGGCAATTTATAAATACAACCTTGGAGAGAGGAGTGTCAGTAGATTGGTGGGAGCTGAAGATACATTTACATTTAGTGGCTTGAGGAGTGAATGGGAAGTAGAAAGAAAGGTGGGGACAGCAAGCAGTGAGAATTTGTTTGAGAAGTGTGGTACAACAGGGGTAGAGATGAGCTGTACTTGTAAAAATATTAAAGGGCCAAGAAAGGAAGATAGAAGGTGAGGGGTTTAGAGAAGTAGGCAGGGGGCAGAACATGTACAGTCCAAAAGGCTATAGAGGATCTGGAATATTTATGTGCAATGCTCTGGGAATCACTGAAGAGCTTTAAGCAAGAGAATGACATGATTCGATTTCTCTGGCTGCTCAATGAATGACAAAGGAAGGGAACATCTGGGCTTTGAGCTTCTCACAGTGGAGAAAGTCCATGATGTGGCTCTAGGAGTGGATGGCTAAAGAGAATGGCTGAAGACTAAGGTCATCAAAGTGGGAAGGCCAAAGGTGTTAAGAGTTATGTCTTCACAGATATTAAAGGCCCCATGATGAGGTCAGGAATTGGTATGGAGAAATGAAACAGTCTGGGAGTGAAGGAACAGAGAGGGATAAATAAAAGAAGCGATATTGAGATGATAGGGGAGGCTTGCATTGGAGCAGTGACAGAGGAAGAAAGAGGTTAAATGACCTTGTGACTCCGATCATGTCCCTGCACACTTCAGCATTCATCAGAAGTTCCCATTTCCCACTGGAGAAAGTCCAAATATCTTAGCACTATCCTACACAATACATCTTAATAGCCTCACTTCCCATCTCTACCCTCTTCAGCATCATTGAACCACTTGAGTTTGGCTGTTCACACTTCTCCCCCTTTGTACATAATGTTCCTTTCATCTCGAAGGATGTCTGTTCCCTTTTTCTAACCTTATTAAGAACTTCTGGTCACCCTTTATGGCTTAGTTCAAATATCATACTTCAATAAATCCTTTCTCAAATGTCCATGCCATTCTTTCAGGGAGCTGGTATTTACTGATCATCCTAGTATGTGTCAGCTTCTGAGCGAGACACATAATCGTTTGGTCCTTCCTCTGTGCTACCCCATCTAAGCTTTCCAGATCTGTGAGCAGACTGGCTCAGTGTCAGAGCTCCTAGACTTGGCTCAGCAATCACCAAACCTGAGAACCAGGCTCCATTGGAATTTCATCAACAGGAAGGGCTGGGCAAGTTTCTTCTCATTTTCTTGCCTTAATTTCAACCTCAGTAGCTATAAACAACAGCTATAAACAACAAAGGATCTTTAATATGTGGGATGCATTAGTCTGTGAAGCAGTGTTCCTGATTCATTAGGAAGTTGTGGTGAGATTTTATTGCAATACATGCTTCCTATCTTGATCTCTGAGCACCTGTGTACACAGCTCTGTCTGTATCTGGACACCAGATGATTCACCAAAATGCATTTGCTTTGCTATAAGAACAATGGAAATAACTGAGAGAATCTCTTTGGGGGAACATTTCTTGGGGTAGAAATTACACATAAGCACCCAATCAGATGCCAACATTTAGTTAACAAATCTTTTTTAAGATGAGTGCTGTGCTAGGTTCTGAGCTAGGCACTTCAGAACAGAGGTAACCTTGGTGCCAGCCATCTGGGAGCATCCGATCTGCTGTCAGTCTGCCTCCAGCAGTGCTCTTTCCTGACCACTCCCACTCATCTTTCAACTGTTAGCCTAAGTATCCCTTTTTCTGGAAAGCCTCCATGTGCCCCAGTCAATATGGTGAGTTGTCTGTCTAATACCATTTTTTCCCATCTTCCTGTGAATGAACTCCGGTTATACTAATGAATTGCATTTTGCAGTGTTTCTTAAATTTAGAAGTGGCTATTAAGATGTTAGAGGAAGAAGTTTTTTTGAGATTTCTGGAAAATTGCCTTTTAAAAAGCTGGCTTAGTTAAGAGGTGCTCCCATTTGTCCTCACTCTCCTTTTTCCTCTTTATTTCTGAACCTCAGATGTGATGACTGGTGCTCCTGCAGCTGTTATAAGCAATGAGGCAATCTTGAAAATGTAAGGCATTAAGAATGGCAGAGAAGATAAAGGAAGCCTGGAAACTACTCCAAAAGCCTTGGACTGCCTTCCTCTGGATTTCTTTATTCCAGAGAAACAAACAACCCTTATATTAAACCTCTTTATTTTGCCCGTTTTTGCAATTGAAACTAATCCTAACCAATACAATCCGCAAACTACTTTATGCCTTTATCCCAATTGATCTTTGTTCTTAACACTTAAGAATCACAAGAGAAGGGACATTGACAGGCCATTTTCATGTAGTGCTTACCTAAGATGCAGGATCACCTACTTTCTGTATTCTATCTTCATTGTTATATTACATAGGAGAATGTGATGATAAGACGTAGTAACGGTCCTGGCCGGTTGGCTCAGCGGTAGAGCGTCGGCCTGGCGTGAGGGGGACCAGGGTACATAGGAATAGGAGAAGCGCCCATTTGTTTCTCCACCCCCCCCCCTCCTTCCTCTCTGTCTCTCTCTTCCCCTCCCGCAGCCTAGGCTCCATTGGAGCAAAGATGGCCCGGGCGCTGGGGATGGCTCCTTGGCCTCTGCCCCAGGCGCTAGAGTGGCTCTGGTCGCGACAGAGGGTCGCCCCGGAGGGGCAGAGCATCGCCCCCTGGTGGGCAGAGCATCGCCCCTGGTGGGCGTGCCGGGTGGATCCCGGTCGGGCGCATGCGGGAATCTTTCTGACTGTCTTTCCTCGTTTCCAGCTTCAGAAAAAAAAAAAAAAAAAAAAGAGGTGGGGTGAGAAAAATGGCAGATGCTTGATATACCCAGCTGCTCATAATAAGTGACGTTGCTAAATGCTTGGGATTAGTTATTGAAAATATTGAAGACAGGCAGTTATGGAAGTCATGCGTTGGAACTGAAATAGTGTGCCTGGACACAAGAGAGGATATTGAAAAAGGATGAAGTAAGCCATGAAAACAATAGGAATTCTGTGAAAGGTTTCTGACTGCCTGAGGCTCCGAAATGAAAGGTTCTGGATGAGTACAATTCCCATTGTAATGAGGTGAATTATTGCCCCTAAAAAAAGATATGTTGAATTCCTAACCCCTAGTGCCTCAGAATGTAACCGTATTTGAAAATAGGGTCTTTACATAGATAATCAAGTTAAAAAGAAGTCACTAGGGTGGGTCCTAGCCCAGCGTGACTGGTGTTCTTATATGAGGAGAAGTTTGGACACAGAACACAAGCGTGCACTGAGGAAAGAGGATGCCGAGATACACGGGAAGAATACGACAAACATGCACTGAGGAAAGAGGATGCCGAGATACACGGGGAGAAGACGACTGTGTGACCGAGTGATGCGCCTACCAGCCAAGAAACGTCATATACTGCTGCAAACACAGGAAGGTAGACGAGGCAAGGAAGGTGCTTCGCCTAGGGCTGTTGGAATGAGCGTGGCCCACTGACACCTTGATTTCAGACTTTTCACCTCAAGAACTGAAAGACAATCAATTTTCTGTTATTTCAAATCGCCCCATTTGTAGTGCTTTGTTACGGCAGCTCTAGGAAACTAATATATCCAGCTGACACTTGGTTACACAAATTCATTAAATTAAATTAAATTAGTGGAACTTCCTTTATAGTGTGGTGATAGACAAAACATTGTGTCGCAGGGGCTATGGTAGCATTAAGTAAGTGGACCTAATTCTGCCTGAGGATGTCTGGGTGGGCTTCATGAAAAAGATATCATAGAGTTGAGTCTTAATGAACGAGTAGATACTCATTGAATAGGTAAAGAGAGAAGGAATTCCAGGCTGAAGGAACGGGCTGGGCAAAGAGATGGGAGGAACTGGGTTATGGGTGTGTTCAGAATATGGCTGGTGATTTTATATGGCTGAGTGTAAGTTGCGTGCGAGAAGACAGTGGAGAAAATAGCCTAGGGCACAGCAGGGCCAGGTTATGAAAGCTCCATGTTTCTAGCTAAAAACTTAGATCGTGTCCTAAAAGAGAGATAAAAAATGATGCAATCAAGTGCTTAGATTCTGGCGCAGACTGTCACAATTTGGTTTGACAATTCTATTTCCTAGCTGGGTGACCCTGAACAAGTGAATTAATGCTCTTCTCAGCATCTTGATATATAAAATGCAGATAAAGATAATAATTACTCTTTTGGTTGTTGCAAAGGTTGAATGAGTATATAACAAGATCAGAAGAGTGCCTGTGGAAAAACATATGTTATATGTCCGCTATTATTAAGAACTATTTTGAGAGCTGTGATGGTTAATTTTTTGTGTCAACTTGACTGGATCACACAGTGCCCAGATATATGACTGAACATTATTTCTGGGTGCCTCTGTGAGATAGCATTAAATTGGTGTTAGCGATTTGCTCTCTCAAATGTGGGTGGGCATCATCCAATCCATTGAGGGCCTGAATAGAATACAGTGTTAGAAGAAGGAAAAATTTATCCCTGCTGAAATGATTGCTTATGCTGAGACAGTGATCTTGCCTTGTCCTGAGTGCTCCTGGTACTTGGGCTTTCACTTGGATTGAATTTCACCACTGGCTTTCCTGAGTCTCCAGCATGCAGATAGCAGACTGTGGGACTTCTCAGCCCCCATGTAACGTGAACCAATTCCTTATAATAAATAAATAGTAAATAAATAAATACACACACATACATCCTATTGGTTCTGTTTATCTGGAGAACCCTGACTAAAGTAACAGGGCATTTACAAAGGTCAATAAAACTGTAGCTGAAGATGTTACTTCACTTGGAGGGATTTGGGAAAGCAAGGAGAAGGAACCTAAAGGATGTATGTGAATGAGATGGGCAACAAAGAGGAGGAAAGGCATTCCAGACAAGGGGAACAGAGTAGTATGCAAAGGCATTAAGAAATAAGGACCACTACAAGTTAGGGGAAGGTGAAGAGTGTGAAGCAGAACTTATGCATGAAAGAGGATGGTGAGGATATGATGTTAGCATGATAGACTGGGACCAGTTCTGAAGATCCTAGAATTGAAGTGTGTGATGTTATCAGATCTGTCATGTCAAAAGACAGTTGTGGTGGCCATGTGTGGAGGAAAGAAATATATATAGAATGAGCAGGCAGGAGGTAAGCAATGGCTTAGAGCCAGAAGTAAAGCAATGTTTGTAGACATGGAGATGAAGAAACAAATGTGAGACATTGATTTGGAACAGCTAGAATTTGGTGCTTAAATGTAGATAGTGAAGAAATTAGAATTGAGAAGTAAAAGATGACAGATATTGACCCTGTCCAGTGGCTCAGCAGTAGAGTGGTGGCCTGGGGTGTGGAAGTCCCAGGTTTGATTCTGGGGCACAGCACACAGGAGAAGTGACCATCTGCTTCTCTACCTCTTCCCCTCCCTTGTCTCTCTCTCTCTCACACACACCCCAGCCTCCCATAGCCATGGCTTGAATGGTCTGAGCAAGTTGGTCTCTGGCGTTGAGGTTGTTTCCATGGCCTCACCTTAGACACTAAAATAGCTCAGTTGCTGAGCAATGGAACAGCAGCCCCAGATTGGGAGGAAGGGGTTGCTGTGTGGATCCCGGCTGGGGCACACGAGGGGAGTCTGTCTCTCTGCCTCCCTGTCTCTCACTTAAAAAAAAAAAGATCACAGATACTATTCATATGGACCAAGAATTGAAAGGGGTGTTCAGATGTAGAGGTAAGATAAGTTGAACTTCGAACATGCTGAATGTGAGATGCTTTTCAGACATTCAGGTAAAGGTTTGGAGAAAGCAGTTGAAAATAAAGTGAAAGGGTGATGCTGATTGGGGAGCTCTCACTATGGAAAGAGCAGCTTCAGTGATGGAATTAGGTCTTTCCCAGGAAGTATGTACAATGAGAAGAAGAGAAGGAATCAAAACTTCCACAGTAGGTCATGGTTTCTTTGGTTCATTCACCAAAATCCACATCCAGATTGGGAACATGGAATTCAGCCAATATTTTTTTAACTTTCAATATACAAAAGAAAGAAGTCGGGAATAAAATAGGTTTGGGTTTTGGACTAGAGAGAGGTCCAGGAACCAAGGTGCCTGGTACTGAATATCACAAGAAATGAGTAACAGTAAATGATCATTGTAATAATATTTAATAACACTTGGCATTTAGAGAACCCCTTTCTCCAAGGAATTGGAATATCTGCCCAGCACCATGAATCTTCCTAGGAAGTTCAGGAGGTCTGGACAACATAGGGGAGTTTGTATTCACTTCTTGCAGACAAAAAAAAAAAAAAAAGGCTTCTGAGAACCCCAGAAAGTTCTTTAAGAACAAAACCAGAAAGTGTTTTAGTCAAACAACCTGACTCCCAGCTCTGCTTTGTGACCATGAATTCCGCTTGTCTCCTTGTCTACATCTGACAACACAATCACATTCACTCCTGGCCTTGCCAATTCTAAATCTTCAATCTCGTCTCAAGCCAGACCAGGCAGAGAGGATCCATATGCTCCACAAGAAGACTTGATTTCAACAAAGTGTTTCCTACTGGAGAATTTAGAGTCAGACACACATGACTCCAAGGACCACAGCTGCCACTTACTTGCTGTGTAATGCTGGGCTGTTTATTTTATAACTCTGAGCCTCAGTTTTCCCAACCTCAAAATAAAGATAATACTAGCTATTTGAATGTTGTAAAGATGCATCCATTCAACAAAATTTTTTTGAGAGACTACTCTATGCCAGTCATTGTTCTAATCTCTTGGGATATATCAGGAAACAAAACCAAGATTTCTGCTCGGGCTCTTCCTCTCCTAGGAGGTAACGGGTGGCAGGAAAGGGGAGATAGATGATGAATAATGAAGTGATGGAAGAGCAAGTGATCTGGTATGTTAGATGATGATAAGCTCTGGGAAATGGAGAGATAAGGTGTCGGGCACTTAGCACACTGTCTGGGTAGCACACAGTAGGCACTCCGGAAACTGGTGCTACTGTGATCCTAATTATGGGAAGATGAAGAGCCCAAGGAGAACTGTCAGGCTGTAAATTTTTATGAAAATATGTCTATCTCTTAAACTTCAGTCAGGAGTAAGCAGAAAAGTTGCCAGAGAAGGATAAGGGTAGATGATTACAAAGTGAAAAAAGAAATCGACCCAAAATGCTTTTATGTGATGTGTAATTAGCTACATCTATTCTAATGACCACTAATTAAGCTGTCTCTTGCAGGCTCTGGGAGAAAATCACTTGCCCAAACAGGTAGACTAAAGTGCGCATTATAAGACCTTCAGCATTTAAATTGTTTCAGTTTTACCATAGCTCAAGAGCTGTTTAGAAAGGTTAGCCTGTTTTCTTCTAAAAGTATCCTGCACAGTGACCATTTAAAACATCCATACAGCCTGACCAGGCAGTGGCGCAGTGGATAGAGCGTCGGAATGGGATGCGGAGGACCCAGGTTCAAAATCCCAAGGTCACCAGCTTGAGTGTGGGCTCATCCGGTTCGAGCAAAAAGCTCACCAGCTTGGACCCAAGGTTGCTGACTTGAGCAAGGGGTTACTCGGTCTGCTGTAGCCCCACGGTCAAGGCACATATGAGAAAGCAATCAATGAACAACGAAACTGCCACAAGAACTGATGATTGATGCTTCTCATCTCTCTCTGTTTCTGTCTGTCCCTATCTATCCCTCTCTCTGACTCTCTGTCTCTGTAAAATAAATAAATAAATAAATAAATAAATAAATAAATAAATAAAATACCCATATATTTTTAGCTGTACTTTTATGAAAAAAGTGAACATTATGTTAATGGCATTTATTACAACATTTCTTTCACAATGACTTCTTCAGTTTGCACAAAGTAGTTGTGATCATAGGTTTGGTTCATTTATTTATTAGTTTGGCTAACAAACATTTATGCAGTTAATAGTGAATAATACTTCAGTGTGGACTGATCCTATTATCATGTCAGCATCTGTGTGCTATGCCTAATTTAATTTTCTCAGTGACCCTAAAGGTAGATATCTTTAGACGATGCAACAGAAGTCAGTATAGATTAAGCAACTTCACATGGTCAAATAGCTAGGAAGAAGTGAAGGCAGAATTTGAACCCATGTCTGACCAATGACTAGTGCTCATATGTGACCACTATTATATGACAGATCCCATGCTAAATCGAGTAAGGTATAGTTCTGGCATTGGAGGACCTAGTTACTCAATGGGAGAGACATATAAATAGATAAATAATTATAAGACAAAATGGTAAGTGCTAAATTAGACATAATATACATGGTCTGGGTACCCAGAAAAAAAAAAAAAAAAGAACTGTCTACTCAGATTGTGTTGGGGAAATTTTTCTAGAAGCGATGTTTCAAGTAGGTATTAATGGAGGAGTAGGAATTTGTCTGAAAGCAAAGGGCAGGGCTGAAGGAAAGAGCACACTGAGCAAGATTTCTTTGGCTCTAAAGCCCATGCTTTAAATGGTCTGCTAAGCACTCGCCATTCATCTCACAATTAGTGCGATGTTCACTGAGTATATTCTTGTACACCCAGGTCTCCAAGGGAGACAAAAAGGAAAAGCAGAAACCTCCCATGAAGGACAGCGGAACTGACTTAATATTAACATAAAGAATTCAGGTATTACAAACACGTTTTTCTTGCAGATTTTTTTCCCTGAGGATTTTGAAATGAGTCATTTATTGCGCCCAAGGAGATGAGAAAGCTTTGACAGGCAGGGCACACACTGCATTGGGCACTTGTTTGTCTATCCCAGAAACTGTTCGCACAGGGCTTTCACCCCAAAGCTCCTCAGCGAGTTCCAGGCAAACCCTTTAGACACTCACAGTTAGCAAGAGGGTCGTAAACTTACACGAGGGTTGATGTAGAAATCTCAGAACAAATGGTCAGTGGGAACATGGTGAAAATTACTTGTTTTCTGGACTTGAAGTTGTTACGGCCAATGGGGAATGATAGCAGGGGCAACTGTTTGAGCCTTGCCTCCCTAAGAGATGGCTTATCATAGTAAAGTGTTTCTGTCCTATGAGAAGTGGAAAGTGTGGTTTGGATTTCTAATTGCGCCTCACTGATCACATAGCAGAGTGAGTACAGGTGTTCCTGTCCTAAGGGCTGTAATAAACTTGAAAGCATGTAAACCTTGTAGCAACTGAGCTTGAGATGTAAAAGCCGAACAGGGAACCATAATGTCTAGCACCAGTCTGAGAACGCCCGTGGTATTCCGTGTTTGCTATATTAAATAAGTAAATAAAATGGTAAACACACAAATAAACTACCTTGTTTGATCTTCTCTCAGTGTGGACATGTTAATTAAATATATGAATTATTTCTGATTACAAAATAAAAAAGAATCAAGCATTTAAAGCAAGAGGAACAGCATATTCAGTGGCCCTGGAGGGAGCACGGCACTCCCAGGGAAACGGAAGTCCTCCTGCGTGACTGGAGCACAGGGACGAAGGTGGAGATAGGGCTGGACGAGGCTTGGCAAGGTCGGAGACCTGGACTTGTGATTAAGGAGGAGAGAACAACAGGAACGTTGATGGGTTTTAGGTAGGGAATGATTTGTGTCTGCTGAGCAGCACTCTGGCTGCTACATGGAGAATGGATTATAGGGAGTCACAGTTGATGCCAGGAGAGCTGGTTGGGAAACTCCTGCAAGGCCTCCCATGAGGGACAATGGGACCAGGAGTGGGTCGGGCCGGGAGGGGGGGGTGCGGTGAGAAGGGAGACAGGAGAGATGAGAGACTAGCCAGGTAAGACCAGCAGGGCTTGAGGAGAAGGAGAAATTGTCACCGACTCCTGAGATTTTCACCTGAGCAACTGATGGATATTGTCATGTACTGAAATGGGAAACAGTAGAAGATGAGAATATCTAGAGAGGAAAGTCAAGAGGTTGGTTTTGGATCCACTAGGTTTATTTTGATTGCTTGAGTAACATGTAAATAGAGATGTAAGGCCCAGGGAAAAGGTTTGGACTAGTGTGCGTATATGTGTGTGTTGTGTGTTAGTAAAAAATAAATCATACTGTATAGCATCCTGTTTTTTGATCTGAAACATATATTCTACATATTTCTTTAATAACCTATATAATTCCTTTACTCTTTTTAATGGTTGCACGATATCCCATCATATAAATATGCCATTATTTGCTAATTAAAAATTTTAAATTCTAAAATATTTGAAAACCAGAAAATTACAGAATATGTAATAGATATCTGTGTACTCATCACCTAGGTTTAACAGATGTTAACATTTTGACATACAAATATCAGATCTCTTTATTTTGGATTTAAAGAAAAAATATTTCAAATATGAAAAGATCCCATCTTTTTTCTTCTCTTCCTTCATCAGTTCATTCTTCTCCAGAACTAATTACCCTGAGGTGGGTATGTGGGATTTCTGGGCATGTTTTTCTACTTTTAGACACATTTTGGTTTCCATAAATAATATGTAATATAATGTTATTTTAAAATTCACATAAATTGCTTTATATAGTTGTATACCTTTTGTAACTGCTCTTTTCTCTTAAAATTATATGTATGATATTTATCCATCTTTAAAAAGTCCTTTATTAACAGACACTTTTATTTTATTTTTTATTTTTTTTTTTTTTAATAAATTTTTATTAATGGTAATGGGATGACATTAATAAATCAGGGTACATATATTCAAAGAAAACATGTCTAGGTTATTTTGTCATCAAATTATGTTGCAAACCCCTCGCCCAAAGTCAGATTGTCCTCCGTCACCCTCTATCTAGTTCTCTGTGCCCCTCCCCCTCCCCCTAACTCTCCCTCCCTCCCTCCCATGTCCTCCCTCCCCCCCCACCCTTGGTAACCACCACACTCTTGTCCATGTCTCTTAGTCTCATTTTTATGTTCCACCAATGTATGGAATCATGTAGTTCTTGTTTTTTTCTGCTTTGCTTATTTCACTCCTTATAATGTTATCAAGATCCCACCATTTTGCTGTAAATGATCTGATGTCATCATTTCTTATGGCTGAGTAGTATTCCATAGTGTATATGTGCCACATCTTCTTTATCCAGTCTTCTATTGAAGGGCTTTTTGGTTGTTTCCATGTCTTGGCCACTGTGAACAGTGCTGCAATGAACATGGGGCTACATGTGTCTTCACGTATCAATGTTTCTGAGGTTTTGGGGTATATACCCAGTAGAGGGATTGCTGGGTCATAAGGTAGTTCTATTTGCAGTTTTTTGAGGAACCACCATACTTTCCTCCATAATGGTTGTACTACTTTACAGTCCCACCAACAGTGAATGAGGGTTCCTTTTTCTCCACAGCCTCTCCAACATTTGCTATTACCCGTCTTGTTGATAATAGCTAATCTAACAGGGGTGAGGTGGTATCTCATTGTAGTTTTGATTTGCATTTCTCTAATAACTAATGAAGCTGAGCATCTTTTCATATATCTGTTGGCCATTTGTATCTCTTCCTGGGAGAAGACACTTTTATTTTTAAGATGTATTAGTCCAACATGAATACAGGGTAGTTGTCACAAACACAACCTTGAGGACACAGGCCTGATATGCTCTTGAATTGAGTGCCAACCACCAACAGTAGCATGAAAAACACTACATGCTTATTCTCAGAGCCTAACGCTGCCATCTCAATCGTGGATGGTAACCTGTGGCACCTCCATCAGGACATGCAGAGCAGGTGTTATGTAATGTTACATTCTGGTATGAATGACCTCGAAGCAGCTTTGTCCTCACACCAGCTCAGAACAGGAACAGAGCTGTTGAATGAGAGGCGGGGCACAGAGCCCGGGCTGTGTCTTCTGGGCTGGGCGTTGACGGAGCTGCTTTCCTGCCTTGCCCCGCTCGCTCTTCAGCTTGGCTCTTTAAAGCTTTCTTAATTGCTTGACTCTGGAGCCGACCAGCCAGTTCTTACATCAAACACTCATCCTACACCCACAAAATCTCTCCTCCTCCTCGTCCTCCTTTTTTTCTTTTTCTTCTTAATGTATACCTAGCACCTCCCACTTAAAAAAAAAAACAAACCAAAAAAACCTTCTGCATGCTTTCAGTCTCAAACAAAGCTTTATAGATTTGTTGGCAGGAAATCCAGAGTGGAATTTGCCATTAAATTGTAGTAAAGCAACTCTTCAAACAGCATGTACTGAACAATCAAACACTTCTAAATGTCAATCCCCAACAAAAGCATGCATTGTCCCTGGAGAGCCCTGAGTGGCACTAACCTCAGAGTGGGGAGAGTTTACAAAAACGTAACCTATTTCATTTCACGGGTTGGGTGCTGTACAGAACTTTCCCCAATCCATCGAAAGTAAGGCTTCTGATAGCTCATTTTAACTCAATGAGCTCCTTAATGGGCAAGTTATGCTTTTCTTAGAGAAAAGTGACAGCATTTTTTTTTTTGGAATTGAGAAAGTTTTTTTGTAATGATTAAGTCAAATAGAAAGTACAATTTTGTTTCAACTCTCATACTTCTCAGCTTCTGGAATATAGTAGCTAATATTTATTGAGCACTTATTAGGGGCCAGGGACTGTTATCCCAATTAAACCCTACGCCAACCCAGTGAGATAGGTATTGCCACTTCCTTCATTCACTTTCTAGATAAGGAAGCCGGGGCACAGCAAACTTACTGAACATGCTCAGGGTCATAGGGCTCCTATGAAAGGGAAGCAGGATTTAAGCTCAGGGAGTTGGACTTTAAAGTTCATGTTGCTATATTAAATTAATGATTGTTAAAAAAGTTTCCATATTTTAACATGATAAGAAAGAGGACTCAACCAGTCCCACTAGGGCCCAATATTGAACACATGCTCTCTTTTTTAAGTCTCTCAAGACCTTCATGTGTGCTAGGTGTTATCTTCCCTAATGATGGATGTGGAGGTAGAGTCTCACCTGCACAGGGAAGACAAGTGGTTGGCTTAGAATCTGAACCCAATTGCAGTAGAAAAAGCTAGACCACCCTGCCTCCTTAGAAAAGGATTGAGCACCTTGGATGTTCTCAATAATGCTTTAGACTTTGTACGTCTCTTTTGTTCCTCCCTCTTTCTAATGCAAAGTATATACATAGGATTCAGTGGGAGAGTGTGTGACTCTTAGAGTTTATAAATTTGTTTAAATAAAGTATTAAATTCTGACCCAGATGTAAAAACCTGCAAATAAATCAAAATGCTTTTTTTTTATGATTAAAAGAAATCCAGCTGGTGGAAAAGACCTGCTATGACTTGGATGATTTCCCCACTGCAACTATTATTTCAGGTTCATTCATTGGAGGTATACCCGGCATGCGTATGCATGATGGGTGTCAGATATATAAGCATATGCAAAACTACCCTACTCTCATCTTAACCCTACTACCGTAGCAATGGGGATTTTCATTTTCCTTAATTTGGATGTTTTTCAGAATTTTCTCATAAATCCCCAATCAGACAAGTCTAGAGGCCTCCCAATGAGTTATGTGGTACATGAGCCAAAGTTATGTAAGGTTAACAACAGAACAGAAGGAAGGTTGTGTCAAACTAGGTGACTAGGGATGATGCAACTGCTGGCGGCTGCTGGCCTTCGATGGCTGGTTGGGCACCAAGGCAGGTGAGAAAGGAGGCAGATCCCCACCTTTGTTCACCCCAGGGCAGTTGTCAAGGGAACTTGGTCAAGGGAACCCTGATCAACCCAACCTGTGGGCAAGGCCCTGACTCCTGGTGAGGACCAGGGTGAACTCTGCACTGAGGAGGCCCCCGAGGCAGGTGGGGGGCACCGAGGAGAGCCCACAGCCTCTTCTGTCAACACCTAGGGCGGATGTGTCATTTGTTGTTTCAGTCTCCGGAGCTGGCATGGCCTTCAGGAGAAGTGGGGAAGGAGGGGCAGGTGAAAGGAAGAATCTGTTTGGCTCCAGAGCAGGCTAGGAAACGTCGCTAGAAATGAAAATGGATTTTTTTTTTTTGCAATAAAGAGTGCTTTCATCACTTTTTAAATGTGTATATATTCACAATAAAAATATTCAGAAAATAAGTGGTCCCACGTGAAGTGTCCACCCTGCTGTGGAAACAAAGCCCTCAGCTGTTCCCACTCTGTTCACCTCTAAGAAGGATACCTGGCACCAGGTGACTCAGCAACGCCTCTTTTAAAGGATACAGAACCTCAGAATACCCTTGACATCCTTTTTCTGCAGCATCAGCACTGGTGGTGAGTTACACTCCCCGTTTTCATGTGTCCCCCACACAAGAGCTGAATACAAAACACTCTTGAATTCAAGCAGAGAAGCCTCATTGAAGGCTTTGAGCAGACCGAGAGCCATGGAAGGGTGAGGCATTTGAACAGCACATAAAAGCTGAGCTGACCCAATTCTAAAATTTTAATTTTGCCAAGTGCTGACTTGTCTCCCCATTCCCATGCAGCCACATAGTACTTAGGACAGAGACATTTTAAATCAGGGGTCCCCAAACGTTTTGGGGCCAGTTCACTGTCCCTCAGACCATTGGAGGGCCGGACTATAAAAAAAACTATGAACAAATCCCTATGCACACTGCACATATCTTATTTTAAAGTTAAAAAACAAAACGGGAACAAATACAATATTTAAAATAAAGAATAAGTAAATTTAAATCAACAAACTGACCAGTATTTCAATGGGAACTATGGGCCTCTTTTGGCTAATGAGATGGTCAATGTGCTCCTCTCACTGACCATCAATGAAAGAGGTACCCCTTCCGGCAGTGCGGCAGGGGCCAGATAAATGGCCTCAGGGGGCCGCATGTGGCCCGCCGGCCGTAGTTTGAGGACCCCTGTTTTAAAGCAACTGCATATAAGACCCTATGCTCCATGGGAGGTGAGATTTTCTACTTTTTAAAATCTGATACACAAAACAAACAAACAAACAAACACCCAATGCTCATTGAATTATGAATTCAAACTCTTCAGGACTCAAAGAGGACTTGACCTGGGTGCCTTGTGGTATTAGAGAAACCTCCTTATTCCTTGAGAGAGAACAGGAAAGCTCATGATGACCAGGAGTTCCAAGGCTGCAGGCTCCAAGCAAGATGAAGTCTTAGGGAGAAAATGTTAGCACTTCCTGGCCCCCAGGCTGTGCCTTATAAATGTTTATAGGGCTGTGAACCTACACAGGTGAAAGGCACTTATATGGTAAGACCCAGGCAGTTCACATTTTTTTCCTCTCTCTTAAGGGCAGGGAGATTATTTTTATTAATTTCTGTTTCACCTGAAGGGAGTGGCTGGCAGATGGTAGGGAATTAGGCAATGGTTTCTAAGTGAATTAAAGAACACTCCTTTTCTTATATAGTTGGGGTTTTTTTTTGTTTGTTTGTTTTTTTGTCAATTTTTGAAAGAGAGAGAATGGTGGGGGAGAAGCAGGAAGCATCAACTCGTAGTAGTTGCTTCTTCATGTGTGCCTCGACCAGACAAGCCCAGGATTTCGAACCAGTGACCTCAGTGTTCCAGGTCAACACTCTATCCACTGCGCCACCACAGGTCAAGCAGAACACTCTTAATTTGACTTTTGGTAACTTGCTTTATGTTTGTTATACCCCAGAGAAGAACAGGACAACCACTTGAACCCACTGATCAACTTCGGCATCACCAAGAGTGGGACAATCAGCAGTGGCCTCCCAATGTGGTCCGAAGTGAAGCACACAGCAACACCTCAGAGAATCATTGCCAAAAGTCCTGAAGCAAATCAAATGTTTAAGGCCAACTTCTAGTTAACAAGAATTACAGAGGAGAGCGAGCAGGTTAAATTTCACTACAAGAAAATAAAAAGGCTAACCTAGAATGCAGGACTCTACAGAACAATGGGTCTGGTTCCCTAAAGCATTGGCATAAACAGTAAGGCAGGGGCTTTGGAAAGAGAACTTCTAGCCTAAAAACTTTGAAAAGACATAACAACTAAATGCAGTGGGGAGGTCTGGAATTGTGATTCAAACATACTCACCATTTAAAACAAACAAACAAAAATCGTGTCCAGCCTGCACATGCTGCTAACTCTCATTCCATCTCTCTGCTTTCCTTTGCACAGACGCTCCTTGAAAGACCTGTCTACACTACAGATATACTCTGCTTCCTCACTCCCCATTCCTCTGACCCAGTGCAGTCTGCTGCCTTCTCGCTTTATTTCTTCACTACAGCTTCTCCTTCCGAGGTCAGAGATGGCCTTCACGCTTCTCAGTCCATCTGTGTATGTGTGTATGTGTATTATTTATGTATTTATTTATTTTTAGTTTTAGGTTTTGTTTTGTTTTTTTAAATGAGAGGAGGGGAGATAGACAGACTCCCACATGCACACTGATCAGGATCCACCTGACAAACCCAGTCTGGGGCCAATGCCCAAACCAACTGAGCCACTGGCTGCGAGAGGGGAAAAGAGAATAAAGGGGGAGAGGGAGAGTAAGAGAAGCAGATGGTCACTTCTCCTGCATGCCCTGACTGAGGATCAAACCCAGGACAACTGCATGCCGTGCCGACACTCTATCCACTGAGAAAACTGTCCAGGGCATCTTACTTATTTTTAAAAATCACTCTTTACAGAGATAAATCATACTACTAAATATTTTTCCTATCCAACAATAGGCTTTTAAAACCATCTTTATTGAGATATAATTCACATACCATAAAATTCATTTATTTAAAGCATAAGTTCAATGATTTCTAGTATATTCACTAAATATACTAACCGTAACCACAACTAAAGTTTAGACATTTTTATTGCCCCAAATAAACCATTCGCCCATTAGCAATCACCCCATGCACTTACCCTTCCCTTGTCCTGGGCAGTGGAATCATAAATATGTGATCTTTTGTGACTGGCTTCTTCCACTTAGTGAAATGTTTTCAAGGGTCATCCATGTTGTTTGAGTCAGTACTTCATTCTTTCCCACTGCCTAATAATAACTGCCTATTGTGTGTATATGCCATATTGTATTTATCTACTCATCAACTTATAGGCATTTGCCTATTATACACCTTTTGGGTATTATGAATAGCACTGCTATGAATATTCATATACAGGCTTTTATGTGGTTGTATATTTTTATTTCTCTTGTAGGAATGGAATTGCTGAGTTACATAGTAACTTCATGTTAAAAATTTGAGAAACTGTAAGTCTGTTCTCCAAAGCACCTGTGACATTTTCATTCTGTCAATCACAAATGAGGGTCCCATTTTCTTCACAGCCTCCTTAACACTTGTTATTGTCTGTCTTTGGTCTCTGGTCTTCTTTATCCACTTTTCTTTGTCTAGTCTTTGTCTTTTATGATACTGACATTTTTGGAGAAGTCTATCTTTTTCCTCTTTGCGTTAATAAGGTGATCTTCATTTTAGATTTATCTGATATCTCTTCATGATTAGATTCAGGTTGTCCATTTTCAGCTAGAACACTGCATAGGTGACATTGTGTTCAACTCAGGGTGTCACTCATCGTGTCCATCTGTTCCTCTTGGTGATGTTAATTTCCAACATCCAGTCGAGGTGTTATTTGATTTCTCCACTCTATGATTACTATTTTTTTTATTCCTTGTAACTAATAAACAGTTTGTGAAAGAGACATTTTAAGATGGTTCAAGTATTCTTCTCTTAGTCAGTTTCCTCCTAGATTTAGCTTCCATCAATGGTTCATGACTAATCTTATCGTTATCATGATGGTTGCAAAATGAGTATTTTGTAAGTACAGCTTCTGCCCACGTTTACCAGCTGGTCCTTAGCATTTTGCTGTAGTTAGAGCTCTATCTCCTCCATTTATTTATTTACCTATTCTTTATTGGTGAGGAAGGACAAATTCTTGTTTTTCCAATGCTTTTATAATTTATTAGTATATTTAATTGATATGGCCAGTGGGAGTTCCTCTAATCTGGCTTCTGTGTCTCTGTGACATGCGCCAGCCGTACACATATGTTCTAGGCTCATTTATGTCCCTACCTGACCTGAACCCTGGAATTAGCCATTTTTCTGAGAAGCCTGTTTCTGCCTGTTTCCTCTTAATGAGAAATGTCCTTAGCCATAGGTGTGCTCACTAGGGGTATATGTGTGTGCTCCCTAACCCTTTTAGAAGATAAATCTAGGGAATATACACACATAGTCATACACATGTGCACATAAAATAGGCATATTTGCACACATATACATGCTTTAGAAATCATGTGTTTACACTGGAATTTTTGTTTCCATCCTATGGAATTCCTTTTTGCCTTTTCCCAATTCATTTTTTTTTTAAGATTTTATTTATTGGTCCTGGCTGGTTGGCTCAGTGGTAGAGTGTCAGCCCAGTGTGTGGAAGTTCCACGGTTGATTCCGGTTGGGGCACATAGAAGAAGCACCCATCTGCTTCCCCACCCTTCTTCCTCTCCTTCCTCTTTCTCTCTTCACCTCCCCGGCACTGAGGATGGCTCCATGGCCTCTGCCTCAGGGCTAGAATGGCTCCAGCCACAACAGAGCAAAGCCCCAGATGGACAGAGCATCGCCCCCTGGTGGGCATGCCGGGTGGATCTCCTTCGGGCGCATGCGGGAGTCTGTCTGACTGCCTCCCCGCTTCTAACTTCCGGGTGGGGAAAAAAAGATTTCATTTATTGACTTCACAGGGGAGTGGAGCAAGAAGTAACAACTCACAGTTGCTTCGTTTTAGTTGTTCATTGCTTGCTTGTCATATGTGCCTTGACCGGGCAAGCCCAGGGTTTCGAACTGATGATCTCAGCATTCCAGCTTGATGCTCCATCTACTGTGCCACCACAGGCCAGGCCTTTATTTTTAGTTTTATTGACATATAACCAACAAACAATTATAAAATAGTTAAGTGTACATTATGGTGATTCAGTACATGTATGAATTATGAAAGGATTCCCATCACCTAGTTAATTAACACATCCATCACCTCACATGTTTATCTGTCCATGTTTGTATGTCCTTTCTTCCATAGTGAAAACTTTAACATGAGTATATTCACTCACTTCCCAATCCTATAATACATACACAATAGCTTCAGAATTGCTTCACCTGTGCCATTACAATAAACCTCCTAAAGTGAATTTAGGATTTGTTTACAACTCTGATAATTCATAAAAATTTTCATGAATTTTTCATGAGAAATCTGAAAAATATCCTGGGGACTTAGAAACCCTTGATAAAAATCTGTTATGAGCCTGAAATACGAGTTTGGTTCTCAGTTTGAAGGTGGACTTTTGGGTATTTTCTTTCTGGGGTGGGAAGGCAGCTGCAGATTCCTGAAAGAGGCCTTTAATGGAGAACGTGTTTGCAGATCTACCATGTGATCCTGGAATTCATTCAAATAAGCATTTATGCTCAATATGTCTTGAATTTGGCTTTGTTGGGGCAGGCTAACAGACAGCAGACCCACTAGCTACATTTTAAAATAGATTGTGCCAAACTGATAATGGCAGCAGACCCACCTGACAGCCCAAGGAGATAACTCCCTGCTTTGCAGAGAAGGCCGGAATCTGCCTGCCCTCCTCTCTCTTCAAAAAAAGCAGTAGAGGCATCAAAATCATCTCGAACAAGGCCCAGGCCAGTCTGGAGATAAGTTCAAATCCTGTCTTGTCTCCAACTCTTCAGCCACATTCCATGATTATTAACTTAGTTTTTTGACTCACGAGATTTATCATCAATCTCCCTATATTTGTTTACTTCTGGCCTCTTTTTTTCATATTCATTGACTTTATTGGGGTGACATTGTTAATAAAATGATATAGGTTTCAGGTGGACAATTCTATAATGCATCACCTGTATATTGTATGGTGTGTTCACCACCCAACTCTTGACTTCTGGCCTTGATGGCAAGAATGCTGAGCAATGAAGAAAGGACTTAAAGTTGTGGACTAGAACAGGAGAACCTTCCAATGTGGATTAAACAGGTTTTAATGAGGTTGAGTGTTCCGGGGCCCAATAAATTCTTTTTCTCTTTTCCCACCCATGTAATATACACCAACTGAGAGATAGGAGTCAAACAGATGCAACTTAACATCTCTTTATGACTGATGAAATCTGGGCTGGAGTGTGCAGTGGATATTATATTGCACTGCCCAAACCCCCTTCAGGAAGGAAGGACTCATTCCCCAGCTGCAGGGATGCTTCCAAAGATGGCGGCCAGCTGACAGCCCTCTCTGGGGCTTGTCTTGGCTGAGAATGACTGTCTCACCTAAGGTCGCACCTCCCAGAGGCAGCCTGCATACAGTGATTCAACGTGGGAGTACAGAGGCCTGGCCCACTCATTGCCGTTTGGGACAGGTCTGTGGGGTTGCTGAGGCCTTTTTTTGGGCTGCATTGCTGCTCAACCTCTCCTTCTACCCAGTCTGCTTTCTTCCGCTCGCTTCTCCATGTAGCAACACCAAGAGCACTCCCTTATAAATTTCCTACACATAATCTCAGAATTAGTTTTCTGAACAATCTAGCCTGGAATGCATCCCTCCGGTCAGGGGAAGCATCCTGGAGGAGGTTCTACTTGGCTGAATTTTGGAACTGGAAGTGAGAAAGGCAAACACAGAGTGTATGTGATTCATTCCAGGACTCAACATCAGTGAAGGCCCAGAGAACTTAAAAACTTAGCTCAGATGCCGCCAAACCTTCCCTGTCCTGTCTAGGACCTAGCATTGGGCCTAAGGCAGTCTTTGTTGAATGAATTAATAATAGTGATGAGTGAGCTTTTCCCACTTATTGTGTGTTGTGTTTGGTTTTTTACAACAAAAGTGCAGGCACAAATCAAACCAAACAAGAAGAATAATGACTATCATTTATTGAGCTCTTACTATATGTCAAACACTGTGCTAAACACTTTATGTATATTTTCTTACTTAAGTCTCATAATGATCCTCTGAGGCTGATATTATTGTTACTCTAATTGTGTAGCTACAGAAAACTGGGGCTTAGCTCAGTTGAGAAACTTCCCTGTGGTCAAATATCCAGTGATACCTTTGGCCACACATACTACGGATTCCCTTGGACAAAGAATCACAAGGGAGCATAGATGAGAGTTGCCAGAGTCCGGAGGGAGTGGTGTCCTCTCTCATGTCCACAGGGCCTGGGCTTATCACAGGGCTTGGCTCAGACACCTTGAGGCTGGGAGACCCAGACCAGATCCTGACGTGGCTTTTGTACTCCCAGCTTAGGAGAGAGTAGTACCTAAAAGGGCTCAACTGCTTGTGAGAAAGCCATAGTTCTGAAGCTGCAGACATTTGCCTCCGCTCAAACTAAGAGAAACTTGATGGACGAGTTTTTCTTGCCTTTGGAAAAGAGGTGCCAACATAAGGGCAATGCTTAGAGATCACTCAGAGGTGTTTGTTCAGGAAACAGTATGTGTTGAAGAAGGGGTTGGGGCTGGCAGGGTATAAGGGGAGACCTTTAAAAATAGAAGGCCTGTGTGTTGGTCTCCCTTACAGATGGGATTTTGTATGAACAATATAAATGAACAAACAAAACAAAATCAGACTCATAGATACAGAGAAAAGACTAATGGTGTCCAGAGTGAGGGCGTTTGGGGTCTGGGTGAAAAGAGTGAGCGGTGGGGAGGTACACATTGGTAGTTACAGAACAGTCATGGGAAAGTAAAGTACAGCCCAGGGAATATAGTCAATGATACTATAATAATTGCATGGTGCTAGCTGGGTACTAGAAATATCAGGGGAACATTTTTGTAAAAAAATATGTGATTATCTAGCCAATATGCTGTACTCCTGAGACAAATACAAAATAATATTGAATGTAAACTGTAATTGAAAAAAAAATTTTTTAAGGAAAAAGAAAAAAAGATGCACCATGTCTCTTGGGTTTTTTTGCTCATCTATCTGATCATCCATCTGAATATCTATTGGGTGCCTACTCTATGGCAGGCACAGTCAAGGCGTTAAGGCACAGCAGTGAACGAGACATTCAACATCCCAGCTCTCATGCAGCTCATGGGACAGGATACACCTGCCCGAGCCCCAGCTGTCTCTAACCCTGTCCACTCCTGCTAAGCCCAGTTGTATAACATGGATGACTCCATTGCTTGCTCAAGGGATGGTGTGTGGGCCTCTGCATGATCATGATAAAAAACAGGCAGGTGTGGGAGTCTCACTTGTCACTTCTACCATAACTTCCAAGTGTTGGAAAGACTGGATTCCATATTACCCTCTTAATGAGAAGGGGTAATGCTGAAGCCATTAGCCTGGGCCTTGTGGGTGAGAAGACCCTGCCAAGCCAGCCTTTATTCTTCTCTGTCCCAACCCTAGCAGGAGTAGTGACATGGGCCAAGATTGCCCTCCCATGTGCATCAAAAACTACCTTATGGCTAGTTCTCTAACACAGCTAGAGAACTGGAAACCTGCTGGGCTGGTGTCTGTCATGTGCTAAGGTCTCCAGGCCCTGCTCTATGTAGCTGGTCTCTTCTCTCTCCATATCAAGGACTTCCTCTTTATTAGGCAAGTCTACTAACCTCACCACCCTTCTTCTTTAAGGCAAGAACTAACACTGGAAAAGTAGCCATGAGTTAGAAAGTAGCATTGTACTCCGAGGCAGGAGGCAAGCATTTTCTAATGTTTTCTGTCAATCTGAGAATATACTGTGGTCCTTAACGTTGTTGTGAAGATTAAATAAGAGAATGTATAAGAAAAGCTCAGGCCTATTGAAAACTCTTATCAAATTAGATTTCAAATATTAACTGGATTGGAGTTATCTCAAATCAAAGGAGTAACTTTTTTGCTTGGTCTTGAGGGAATTTAAAGAAATAGAAAGTGACATCTCTGTCTCTGTCCCCAAGGAATTTTCCATACTGTTGGGTTGTAGACTTTTCTAATGATAATACTGAGTGCTCCGAGTGTGTTAACAAGCATATATGCAGAGAGCATCACAGAACAAAACAGAAAAAACCACCGAGGGAGCAAGTGGGCAATTTTAAGTCCCTGTACTCATCTGGCAGAACACTTACTAGTGGAGCACAGGCAGGATTCAGAGTAAAAACTTATGAATAATGGGGTGCGGGCAGAGGCACCTAGCCTGGGATTGTCCCCTCCCACCAGCATTACAGCATTAAAGAGGGCTGTATTCAGCATAGATGGAAAACAGGCAGTCACTGACCTTTATAGGCACTTGACCAAGTTAGCTTTTACTGAAGAAGTTTGTTGCACAAATAGAAACAAAAAAGAGATGGACAGAGTTGTGGAAGATGAAAATGTTGTAGGTGGAAAGACTAAGAGCTCGCTGATTATTAGTGCTTCAGCCCAGGTGCAATAAACGACAGGCCCTTGTGGACCAGCTGGGCTCATGATGAATGCGGTCCTGCACAGCACACGGGAGGAGATCCATGGAGAACCACATGGGTAACGAAAGAAGGGGGATTAGGACAGAAACAGGGAAGAGACTGCTCAAGTCACTGTGGCTGGTCCTAGAGGGGAGGGACAGGTAGTGATCACCAGATCCATTTGGTTGTTTTAATCATACTCTAGTTTTCTACTACTATAACAATATTTATGCCTCAGTTAACAGGCTTATAACATGCATATAGTTTATCATATATTGTGGGCTTGATCATCTGAAACAGATCTTTTTTTTTTTTTAATTTTTGGCATTTTGCTTAAGTTGGAAATGGGGAGACAGTCAGACAGACTCCCGCATGCGCCCGACCGAGATCCACCTGGCATGCCCACCAGGGGGCGATGTTCTGCCCATCTGGGGCGTCGCTCTGCCACAATCAGAGCCATTCTAGCGCCTGAGGCAGAGGCCACAGAGCCATCCTCAGCACCCGGGCCAACTTTGCACCAATGGAGCCTTGGCTGTGGGAGGGGAAGAGAGAGACAGAGAGGAAGGAGAGGGGAGGGGTGGAGAAGCAGATGGGCGCTTCTCCTGTGTGCCCTGGCCGGGAATTGAACCCAGAACTCCCGCATGCCAGGCCGACGCTCCTCCACTGAGCCAACCAGCCAGGGCCTAAACAGATCTTTTTGGTGACATAGACCCTACAGTTATTGCCAAAAGGGGGAAATGAATGGACAGGTCCCATCTCCATGGACATCACCTGGTGTCTTCCATGAGTAGATTATCTGACCCTTAGAGGGTGGGTCTGGCTAAAGATTGGGTGTGGTTATCTTCCCCTCGAGTAAATAACAAAATAACAGTTGGAGGAATGCACCATTCTTGTACACTCCTTGAATTTCTTCCTGTATTCTTGCACAGTTGTGAAAGCTTCAATCAGTCCTGTTTGTGGGGCCTTTGGAATGTGACCATCCGACCCTGCCACACCAACTCCTTGGTTTTTTAAAACATTGGTGAGATTTTAGACATGTGATTTCATGGTTCCTTTATTTCTGTGTGTCAGAGGCAGAATGTCTACTTCACACCATAACTTGGATGTGCAGAAAAAATATACTTCATTTTTTTCTATATCTGATATAGCCTTCCTCCTAAACCCACACCCAACTGGTTAGCAAAGAGAAAATGTAAGTGTTCACTTTAAAGCTTAACTAAATGAAGCCCAATATGAACGTTTATTTAGATTAGCCACTCTTGAATAAAATTGTTCAGTCTCTCAGATAAAATTTTTTCTTCTCTCTTTTGTTCCCAACGATGTGTTCAGACATGTGTGTGAGGACTAGTAGTAGTTTATGCAACCTCATGGCCTCAGGAAAGATTTCGAGTCTCCCATGCTTATGCTCCCACTTCATTGAGTCTCTGCAGAAGTAGGTACGTAACCTGGTCTCATTCAGCTCGCTCAGGACTTGTGAGTACTCTCTGGCAGACTCATTCTGACCTTAGCTCTCTCAGGCATCAGAAACTTCTCTGATGAGAATCCTTTTTGGCCTGAGTGTTTTCACTCACCCTCGCCATGGTGATCCTCAGGCACATTCCTTCACTGGACTCTCAGGTATTTCTGAAGCCTATTTGTACCACCCTGAAGCCAAAGATGACTTAGGAGAGTTGAACCATAGGACCTGCCTCTGCCTGATTGCTGAGACACCAAGGTGAGGAGGTGGTCCCCCAGCTCAGTATAGACAGCCTGGCAATTAGCCTTCTCCTCCCAGTTTGCAGTGGGTTGCAGAAGAGTGTCTGGGTTTCTTGGCTATCCTAGACTTATCAAGCACATCTCCGTGTCCTTGGCCTGCCAGGAGGGAGCCAACCAGACCAACAGCTCTGTTCTCCAGCCTCTGCTGCTCCTTCTGCCTCCTGCTGTTCTCTGCACTAGAAAGTGCAAGGCTTGTCTTCTATTTCTGCTCCATTTCTCCTGGTAACAGGCTCCCATAGGACAAGGGTTCTTCTCCACCCCCTGGAAGCACTCTCCAAACCGGCTCCTCCAGGCTGACACCCAAAGAGGGAAACAAAAGAATTTGGAAAACCATCACTAGAGACAGTAGCCTTGGGTGCAAAGCTATTATCCTGCTGCCTGAATTGTGATTGCCAGAGCTAATTACCACCTTGGTAATTCTTTTTACATTCCTTCTGCCATAAAATCTAATCTTCCTGAGGCATTCTATGATAAAGGTCATGTACTTAGGAAGGTAAGAAAGAAAACAATTTTAGAGAATTCAAATTATTAATTATTCTCATTAGACACACTTTTTTGGAAAGGTCCATCTCTCCTGGCACACTGCAGGGCTGTGTAATCAGAGCACCTCCAGTGGGAAACCGTCAGCCTGATACATCTTCTTGGTCCCAGTCAAGGATGGATGACAATGGCTGTGGCTCATGACAAAAGGAGGTAAGATTCCTTGAGTAGAAATACAAGAGGGAAAAGTGCCTCACACAAAAGAAGGGAGAAAAGGAAGCTTCAGGAAGCATAGCACAAACAGGGGTTTCACCAAAGAACTACTCCTCTCTATGCAAGAAATAGCCAGCTGGCCAACAGCCACCCTTCATCTAATAGGTATAGGTTAATAGCACCTTAACTAGAACTTTCTTCTCCACCTCTCCTACCCTCAACCTTTCCTAAATAGTTATTTTTCTGTATTTGGAATGTTTCCACTGCTCTACCCTCCAGGGTATCACCTGGATGAATGAGAGGTCCTTTCTTCTCAGAGAGCAATACTTAAGGAATCGCACCCTGTCCCTTGTTATTCATTAAGTTTCTGGCATGGTCCCAGTGAAAAGCCTGGGATTCCACAAAGTCTTAAGTCCAGTTAAGTTCACAATTCCAAAGAGTGATATGGTCCTCCCTGTTTTCTATGTTGGATAACAAAACCTTGTAACTGGCTCCTGGAAAAAGTAGGAATATGCCCTCTTCTAAGCGAATATCTTGGACGTCAACTTCAAGCGCCATTCTCTGGGATTTACTCTCTTTATCTTCCCCTATTTCCTCAGCAAGTTGTTGTCTTATTTGCATCAGGGGAATCACCGTATCTCCTGAAAACAGGGATACCTAAGACTTCAAAATCATAAGGAGGAATACAACCTAATGACCCTACAAAAGAGTTCTAAAATCACTGATTTAATGCATATTTATTATAAACCTACTGTGTGCTAATCACCATGCTCAGCATCAGAAACACAATAGCGTGCAAGACACACAGTTTTTGCTCTCATGGAGCTTATGAGCTAGTGGAAAAAAGAGCCACCTTTAAAAGATTAACAAATATATAATTTAACGTGATGATCAATTCTGTGAAAGAAAATGGTGCTATGAGTAGGAAGAGCCAGCCTAACCTGAGGGAGTGTGGGAAGAAAAGTTTGCCTAAGGAGAATGAGTTTCTAACTGAGATTGAGTAGATGAAGGACAGACAGGGATTGTGGACAGGATATACGAAAGACCTGAAGCGAAATGAGTGTTTTGGGGACCAAATGCATGCCAGTGCTGAGGGTTGAATTGTGCCCTCTCAAACAAAGATATGTTGGAAAAAAGAAAGATATGTTTAAGTTTGATTCCCTGTAGCTCAGAATATGACCTTATTTAGATATAAGTTGTTGCAGACACAGTTAGTTAAGATGAGGACACACTGGAGTAGAGTGGGCCCCTAATCCAATATGGCTGGTGCCCTTCTAAGAAGGCCATATGGAGACAGAGGCACAGCAGGAGCACCATATAATAATGGAAGATGAGAGTGATGCATCAGTAAGCCAAGGAATGGCCAAGGTTGCCAGCAAACCACCAAAAGCTAGGAAGAAGCAAGGAAAGACTCTCTTACAGTCTTCAGAGGAAGCATGGTCCTGCCAATGCCTTATTTGTGAAGCGCTAGCCTCAGATCTCATCTGCATTGAGAATCAGCCTCCATCGTGGAGCCACCCAGCCTGTGGAACTTTGTTATGGCAGACCCCAGGAAACTGGTAGGCCTGAGTTGTCAGATGGGGAGGGAGGGAGGAACATGAGATGAGAAAGGAAAGGTTGGAAGGACCAAGTATCTGTGTTCAAGATTTTGGGCTTTAGCCTTAAAGCAATGAAGCAGTATTGAGGAGTTCTAAGGGGGGGGGTGTGACATTGTTCAGCTTACACTGTAAAAAGATCACCATGGCTGCAGTATACAGAGAAAATAGAGAGGGGGTGAGAGGTGTTGCAAGTTGAATTGACAAGTTAGAGACACTGAGAGCTTCAGCCAACAAGAGCTTAGCTGACCTGCTGAGGAGTTCTGGAGTATCATTGTTCAGAGTTGTGCTGCATTGGGCTGAAGTGACCAAGCTTTTCTGCCCCCATGGTGGCCAGTCACCTGTAGAGGATGCCCTGGAAGGGCATGATCCTGGACCAGGTGGCTGTCTGCAGCTTGGAGTAGACTGCAGGAGCTAACAGTTGGAGGTTACCTACTGCTGGCACAGTAGCTTACTGCAGCTGGGCAGTAAGCCTGGCTTTGAAGGGAGGTCTGGGTTGCACATCTCCTTTTCTATTGTAGGAAGTTGTCAGGACCTTAATTAACAAGTGATTCAGGGGAGAGATGATAGCGGCTTGAACCGGTGTGGTGGCAGTGGAAACAGAGAAAAGTGACTGGATTCTAGGATAGGTTAGTTACCAAAATGCTATATAGCACTTAATGGATTGGAGGTGGAGAGGGTGAAGGTATTGAGGGAAAAGGAGGAATCAAGAAGAGCTTCCAGGTTTCTGTCTTGGCCCAAGTGGATGGATGGATGGATGGATGGTACCATTCACCAAGTGGATATAAGAAAAGATGAAATATGAGAAAGTAGATCATGAGTTTACTTTTGGATATGAAATAATATTGAATGAACTGGATACACCAGGGAGTAACACACCCACCCACCTACCACCACCACCACCACACCACAATTTAGTTCCAAGAAGAGTCCTTAAAAATGCCATCTATTGTTGTAACATTATGAATTTTACCTTCTTTGCTGTAACTTGAATCAGTATCTATAACTTACATGATGAACACATTGGAAAGCTTTAATGCAGAAAGATATGAAAAGGAACTCGGGGTACCTGAGGAGTAAAGATAGGCCCACACACTGCACAGGAAATGATTTAACCAACACCCCAGCCAGATGTACTACTCGCAGATGGTATCATTCACTAATAAGGAGTTGAAATAACTCCAGAGGTGATAGTGGTAAACTCGAGAGATGGGAGAGAGCAGTGGGATGGAAGACTAAAGATCAATTTAAAACTTGGAATGAGTTTTCACAGGAAAACAATTTTGCCAGACAGATTCAGCCAACAAGCCTAAGCAGATCTTTTAATCCAATCTTAGTTCATCAACTGAATTTGGGCTCTTATAATTATGCTCCATCCTGCCACCAGCTGGGACTGCCTCCTGGATCACCCCTTTGAGATGCTGATTTTTCCATGGATATGTTTATTTCCTTTGAGTCAGTGAGTCCAAAGTTTTGGAGCTAATCCTAAAGAAAATATCCAACAAAACGAAGAAACTAGCAGCATTATGATGTTTATAGATTTTCTATGTTAGTGATATATTAGAAAATTCCTTTCATGCCAAGAATATATATATCTACTTTGTGAAGAGTGTTGACTGTGGTCATTATGAAAGCTGTGTTGCAACACAGAAAAATGGTAGACTATTCTCTTTATTGAGCTGCCTCCATGTCAAGTATTATGCCACATTTAAACACAAAACTATGCTAAGATGTAGAAAGTAAACCACGGAAATGCTCAGTAAGAGCTGAGATTTGAACACAGGTCTGTCTTTCTATGAAGCTCAATCATCCGTCCATTCATACATTAAATCAACAAGTATTTATTGAGTCTCTGCTATGTGGCAAGAACTGTGCCAGCCCATGTTATTTTGATGATATTAGACCCTCTGCAAAGAAAAGGAAAAATGCACCTTTTCATATTTAGATGCAATATATTGAAGGAGTGCAACAAGAAGAGCAAGACTTAGATGTACATATCAATTTATAGTCTTCTCTATCCTCCATCTGTTCATATCCAACCTTTCTTCAAGACTCCACTCAAATTCCCTTCTCCATTTCCTTTAGTTACAACTGTTCTCTGTTTGCTAACTCCCTTTGCCCCCCATTTCACACTTTATTAGACCTTGCTGGATACAGATTGTTAACACTAGGTATCCACTCTTGCTCTTTACTTGATGTGTGTGTGTTTCTAACAAGGCTGTAAGCACCTCAATTAATTGAGAATTATTGAGGCTGAGAATCCTCTTATTGACAGACTTCACAGTGTTACTGCCTTACCAGTAAGATTCCCATAATCAAGCTAAATACCTTATAACATTTTTTGCAGTTCTCAACCCAGAAATGTCAAGCCCACAAAAAAACTTAAAAATTGACAAAACATTTAAAAAACATCTTATTTAATAATTTAAATAACCCATCAATATTTCTATCAGTAAGAATGAGCTTGGTTATGCTGTAGTAACAAACCACCCCAAAATCCCATTGGCTTAAAACAACAAAGGTTTATTTCTTTAGGTCTATGGGCTCGGTTGCAATTCATACTCACTTACTCAGATACCCAGCTGGTGGAGACTTCACCTCTGAAACATTCCCAATCTTTCACGTTACAGGAAGGAAGAGTAGCAAATCTGGCACTAATTTAAAAGCTCCCATATTATATTAATTCAATTGAGTGGCCATGCTTAAAATCAAGAGAGAAGGGAAGTACAATCTGACTAAGTACCTGAAGAAGAGCTAGAAATGTTCAGTGACGAGCATTAATGATTATCACAACTATTATTAATAATTACTACTATTATTATTTCCCCCTTTTTACTTTTTAATTAAAACTAAATCTCACATTTAATAACTTGTCCAACATCACACATATTAACGGTTGAAGAGCTAGGATTTCCACGAAGTCCCTTTGATAGTGGAGTCTATGGGATTTTTCCCCTACCACAATTTCTCAGAGCTGCTTTCCAGAGAGGATGTCCTGCATGCTTTGGGGCTCTGACTCACCTCACTTAATTATTCCCAATAGGGCTCTTAGCTTGCTAGTCTCCAACCTTTGATCCATTTCAGGTGTATCCTTTTCAAATACTTTCTCTATTCATTGTTTATTTATTATTTCAAAAAAAGACCCACTATGTTTTCTTCAACAGAGCAGGTGTTTGGTCATACCAAGGTGAATAATACTTAGTTCTGGCTCTTAAGGGTTTTATATCTAGTGGGGGAAGTCAGGAAAAATAGTAAATAATTCCCAAAGCAATGTAATAAAGACTATAATGAGGATCTGCCCAGCCAGTCTTTGGAAATAGGTTATCTCCCAAAAGAAGATGGAAATGGCCTCATGAGCATAACCATCACTAGGAGTAGCCCAAGCCAAGCCTGCCAATAAAAGATCTCAGAGCTGTGGGAGCATACAAATTCAACTAGCATGCGTAAGCCCAGCATGTGTGCAATTCTTTGCAAATAAGAAAGCTGGAAGCTAAAAAATTATATTGTATACTACTGTGTAGGAGAAGACTATTAAAAGAAAGTAGATGATTTGAATGGGATTTTAAAAGAAAGAGTTATTACTGATGTGACTTTGTCACATGAGACAAAGTGATTTCAATAGAAAAAATGTAGCCTGGGGAAACTGAGGCTCAGAGAGAACTCAGAGAAAGAGCAAACAGCAATGCTTGGACTTCAACCCAAGGCTGTCTTCCCCCAAAACCTAGTGCCCACTCAGAGTCCACATTGCCACCTGCAGCTCAGTGAACATCTGAACCACTGGCCCTGCAGCTGCCAGCAGGCAAAAACACTGATGGCACTTTTAGGGGCTCCAGGAAGACTTTGTTTAATCTCAGATGCACCAAACCCAGCTGCCACCTTGGAATGAAACTAAGATTACATCTATATTAGCGTCTTTCAAGCTGCTGCCCTAAATCTCTGATGATAAACATCACAGATAGATTTATGACTCTCCATTTATCAGTAAGTCTTTTGAAACTACCAATTTAGAGATGAATACGCTGGGTTGTGTGCCCCTATTAGGCCCCACCCTACCCTCATCCCAGCCTGCAGGCTCAGGGAAAGGTGCCACATCAGTTTTTCAACAGTTAGGATGACAAAGTAGTTAGTCCTGCTAGAGTTTTATTAGTATAGCCATCGCCTTGTTAGATTGTGAGTTTCTGGAAGTCAGTGGCCAAGGTTGTACCTTTTGAAAACTCCTCAAGCTTTCAGAAGAATCAAGAGGTGTTTTTGTTTTATTTTGTTTTGTTTTAGTCAGGTGATCTGGGCTAATAAAGACTGACATGATCATTCTGATAGCTTATGGATAATTTCTATAAAAAAAAATCTTTCTATACCAATCTCATTGTAGAAGAAGTGAGAAAAAAATGAAGAGACTCCACATTTGACCAAGATGGAATAATAGGAACTAGGTATACCACAAAACAACAGCAACAAAAAAGGATAACTGAAAAAAAATATATATACAAAATAAAAGTTTTGAAGACACATAGCAGACAATAAAATACAGTAGTCCCTGAGATATGAGAACTAAGCTTGGTGGACCCAACGATTGCCCAAGCTTACTGCCTTGAGAGAGTTTCCAGGAAAGGGAAATCAGGCAAGCCCAGCAGCCTCTCTGAGTTGAGGTGAGGAGATGGTCTGAGAAAGCAGGAGGAAGTCATCTAGAACAGTGGTCCCCAACCTTTTTTGGGCCACGGACCAGTTTAATGTCAGAAAATATTTTCACAGACCGGCCTTTAGGGTGGGATGGATAAATGTATCACGTGACCAAGACAAGCGTCAAGAGTGAGTCTTAGAAGGATGTAACAGAGGGACTCTGGTCATTTTTTAAAAATAAAATATCATTCAGACTTAAATATAAATAAAACAAAAATAATGTAAGTTATTTATTCTTTCTCTGCGGACCGGTACCAAATGGCCCACGGACCGGTACTGGTCCGTGGACCGGGGGGTTGGGGACCACTGATCTAGAATATGCAGTGCAGGAGAGAGTACCAAAGAGGGGGAAGCTGCACAAGAGAAAAACCCCTGGGTCTGCAGGGAGCCCCCCTTGGGTTTTTAGCAGGACACAATCAGCACACAGGTATGAATAAACCACCAAAAATTGGAGAAAGAACCATCCAATAGTTCCCAGTGCACACATAGGGCCAAGAATAGGCCTTTTCCCATCAGCCACAGAGGAAATATGCATAATTCATGTGACATTGAGTAGAAGGTCTTGCCTCTATAGTAGACAATAATTAAATTATCCTTAGACTGAGTATTGCTCTGAACCCACTTTATGAATCATAAAAGCAAAACGTGAAAGGATCAAACTGTTTCCAAGAAACTAACTGTAGCTTAGAACAAAGTTCAAGGATATTTATAGAAATATAAAAATATCTTGCACCCAACATGCTAAAACTCACAATGTCTGTCATGAGAACAAATAAACAAAAAACCAACACTTTCAGGAATGTAAAGAAGCAGGAAAACTTGACCTAAATGAGGAGAAAGGCATTCAGTCAAAACCAACATAAACTAATCTTTATTTATAGCTCTTCAATTATACTTTTAAAACATTAGGAGAGGAGACTTCATTCAGAATGTATGAGTCCAGGAAGCCTGTTGGGCCACAGCACTGCTGACATAGCAGTGCTGCCTACTCCTACTATAGGTAAACAATAACCTAGACTATGACATTGAGCAACTGGAAAGCCTCCATTGTCCAGCAGGAAAACTCCTGCCCTTCCACCCACACCATCCTTGGCCTGCTGGAGAAGTGATACTGCCTTCTTCCCTGAGTGCCTGACCCTCCTGACTCTGACTGTAGCATTTTCACCTGGATCCCATCCTGAGTTCTTGCCATGGACTTCTGCAAGCTAAGAATGCCCTCCCCTAGCCTCTCAGGTTGCCATCATCAGACAGCAAGAGTCTGCCCTACAGCCTGACCAGACGGTGGTGCAGTGGATAGAGCATTGGACTGTGATTCATAGAACCCAGGTTTGAAACCCCAAGGTTGCCAGCTTGAGCATGGGCTCATCTGGCTTGAGCACAGGGTCGCTGGCTTGAGCGTGGGATCATAGATGTGACCCCATGGTCGCTAGCTTAAGCCCAAAAGTCACTGGCTTGAAGCCCAAGATCGCTGGCTTGAGCCCAAGATCACTGGCTTGAGCAAGTGGTCACTTGCTCTGCTGTAGCCCCCCAGTCAAGGTACATATGAGAAAGCAATCAATGAACAACTAAGGTGCTGCAACAAAGAATTGATGCTTCTCATTTCTCTCCCTTCCTGTCTGTCTGTTCCTCTCTCTGTCTCTCTCTCTGTCTCTGTCAAAAAAGAAGAAGAAGAAGAAGAAGAAGAAGAAGAAGAAGAAGAAGAAGAAGAAGAAGAAGAAGAAGAAGAAGAAGAAGAGACAGCCCTACAGCAGCCTTTGTCTCTGTGAGATGCCCTCCTCCAACCTCCATACCTCCTCCTCACCAGAAGTCCAGAGAACAATCATGAGCTGTGTGTGTTGGTGACACCTCTCTTCCCTATCCCTACATGATAGTTAATCTTATATGTCGACTTGACTGGATCACAGTGGTGTTCAGAGAGTTGGTTAAACATTGCTTCTGGGTGTGGGGGTGTTTCTGGAAGAGATTCATATTTGAATCTGTAGACCAGGTAAAGATGGCCCTCCCCATTGTGAGTGGGCACCATCCAATTGCTGAAGGTCTGAATAGAACAAAAAGGTGGAGAAAAGTTGACTTACTCTGTGTCTGACAATCTGAGCTAGAACACAGATCTTCCGCCAGCAGTGCTTCTGGTTCTCAAGCCTTCAAACTTGGGTTGCAACCTATACTATGGGCTCTCTGGCTCAGGCCTTCACATGACAGCACTGACTTTCCTACGTGTCCAGGTTGTAGGCAGAGACCACAGGACCTCTCAGCCTCCATAACTGCAGGAGCCAATACCTTATAACAAATCTTTCTCCCTGCAACTCTGAAACGCTGACCTGTTGAACTGCTTATGCTCCTCATGCTGCCACCACGTTCTCTCTGCCCATCCTGAGATTCCAGTCAGTTCCCACGGCAGTGCAGGTCCTAAACTACTGAAATCACCTTACATATAGAAAGGATGCTCTTTTTCCTGCTCTGTCTACTGAGAAGTGACCTTTTTATATTACTCTGGTTCCATGAGGGCCCTGAAACAAATCCCTCTGAAAAAACTTGGGTCATTCTGGAAGGATTTCCAGTTCCTATGATTCTTTATTTATTCCACAAATATTTGCTGAGCATCTACTTTATGTCAGTCCAATGTGATATACTTGCAGCGGACTAGCCACAAGGGAGAAAAAAGTACTGGGACTGAGGTGTTAAGGAGCAAAGGAAGGCTGTTCCGTGTCCAGCACCTGCATCCAAGGGCCACGAATGAAGTCCCAGGCCACCGTTCTCACTCTCCCCTTCCCATGTACCACTGGGAGGGCCTGATGGAGCTCTTCAAGCGGTATGATAAGACACCAGTGCCTTTGAGCATACTGCTGCCTCCGCCTGGAATAATCTTGGCCTCCAGTCCTTCAACCAGCCGACTGCAGTGCCCCTCTTTGCTCAGCTCAATTGCCATCCTGCCAGCTTGAAAATTCCATCCTTTCCCCATTTCTTTCATAGCAGGAAGGGTTCAAATGGATTTATTATTAGATTATACTATAATCTAATAAATTATAGTGATGATACATTGATATTTTTCCTGATTTAGAATTAATGCTAAATTTTAATATCAAAGTTTTATTTACTTAACAGACACATGTCTTAAAAGGCAGAGCCCATTTAAGAAGTAGAGTTTATATGACTCCAAAAATATACTGCTCAAAAAAATTAGGGGATATTTCAAAATCAATATGAACTGATAAAATATCCCCTAATTTTTATGAACAGAATATAAGCAACAAGAGAAAAAATAAACTGTATCAGAATTTAAAACTTTTGTAATGAAAATGACATCATCCAGAAAGTGAAAAGACAACTCACAGAATGGGAGAGAAAATATTTGCAAATCAATACAGGGTGAGGCAAAAGTAGTTTTATATAATAGTTGTGAGTACTCGAAACACAAAGTTTGTTCTTGTATTATTATGTATGAATTATTGGATTATTCTCCATGTGAACAACTGTAAACCTATTTGTCCCACCCTGTATTTAATAAGAGATTTGTATTCAACAAAGAACTCTCATTACTCAATAAAAATAAAACTGACACAACTTAAAAATGGGCAAATAGACAAATAGATTTGAATAGACATGTCTCCAAATAAGATATGCAAATCACCTCTAAGCCAATGAAAAGATGTGTAACATCATTAGTCACCAGGGAATTACAATTGAAAACAACAGGGAGATATCACTTCACATCTATTAGGATGACAATAATCAAAAAGACAGATAATAACAAGTGTTGGAAAGGGCGTGGGGAAATTGAAACACTTGTACATTGTTTGTGGGAATGTAAATTGATGCAGCTGCTTTGAAAAACAGTCTGGTAGTTCCTCAAAATATTAAACATAGAGCTGCCCCATGACCAAGCAATTCCACTCCTAGGTATAAACCTACAAGAAATCAAAACATATACTGCATAGAAACTTCTATACGAAATGGTCCTAGCACCATTTTTTAAATAATAGCTAAAAAGCGTAAATAACCTAATATCGAATCAATTGATGATTGGATAAATGTGGTTTATCTATGTCAGTGGTCCCCAACCCCCGGGCCGCAGACCAGTACTGGTCCATGGGCCATTTGGTACTGGTCTGCAGAGAAAGAATAAATAACTTACATTATTTCCGTTTTATTTATATTTAAGTCTGAATGATGTTTTATTTTTTTAAAATGACCAGATTCCCTCTGTTACATCCACCTAAGACTCACTCTTGATGCTTGTCTCGGTCACGTGATACAGTTATCTGTCCCACCCTAAAGGCCGATCCATGAAAATATTTTCTGACATAAACCGGTCCATGGCCCAAAAAAGGTTGGGGACCACGGATCTATGTAGTGGAATAGGACTCAACAATAAAAAGAAATCAAACACCAGATGGATAAACTTTGAAAGTATTAAGCTAAGAGAAAGAAGTAATAGTTAAAAGACCACATATGATATAATTCCATCTACATGAAATGTTTACTGTAGGCAAATCTGTAGACAAAAATATTATTAGTTGCTTATAGTAGGGAGAGGGGGTTGATGGGAGGGATAGGGAATGGCTAAAGAGTATAGAACTTTTTTAGAGGGAATAAAAATGTTCCAAAAATCGATTTGGTGATGGTTATACAATCCTGCATGTGTACTATAAAACACTGAATTGGCCTGACCAGGTGGTGGCGCAGTGGATAGAGCATTGGACTGGAATGTGGAAGACCCAGGTTCGAGACCCCGAGGTTGCCAGCTTGAGCACAGGCTCATCTGGTTTGAGCAAGGCTCACCAGCTTGGACCCAAGGTCGGTGGCTCGAGCAAGGGGTTACTCGGTCTGCTGAAGGCCCACAGTCAAGGCACATATGAGAAAGCAATCAATGAACAATTAAGGTGTTGCAATGCACAACAAAAAACTAATGATTGATGCTTCTCATCTCTCTCTGTTCCTGTCTGTCTGTCCCTGTCTATCCTTCTCTCTGACTCTCTCTCTGTCTCTGTAAAAAAAAAAAAAAAAAATTAAAACACTGAATTGTATACTTTAAATAGGTGAATTATATAGTATGTGAATGCATAGCTAAAAAAATATATAGGCTAATGATCCAGAGTAGATCAATCAATATTGTCAAAGCCTGCCGAGCAAATTTTCACTCAGATTCTGGCAGAAAAAGAAAAAGGTCAGGCAGAGAAAACTTTCCAAATGGAGAAGTGTAGCAACAATAACAATAGTAATAGTCACATTACTAACAGTAAAAATTAAGATTGATATGATCTTTATGTTTAGCAAAGAAAGCACTTTCGCACTTATTTGATTAAATCCTTTCACTCCCTTGACTCATCTGAGAAAGGCATCATTACACACATCTGACACCCAAGGGAACTGAGGTTCAGAGAGTTTAGGAACAAGTGAGATCATTGGGATAGTAAATGCTGGGGCTGGAAAGAGAACCTTGGTGGACCTGCCCAAAATCTCATGTCATTTCGCTAAGTTTGAGAGGGCAAGGCCATGTTCTGTCTTGTTATAATAGTATCCCTAGTTCCTGGCAGAGTGAATGAGTAAATGATAAGTATTAAACTGCCGTTCTTTGGACCAGGTACTGCAAAGCATGACTTCAGCTCCTCCTAGGAAAAAAGAGGCCAAGAAGGACAAGTCAGAGGAGGTACAGCTATTTGCGCAATGTTGCTGGATGCTGGACAGCAGCCCCATCTCCAGAAGTCACACTGAGTTGAGCCCTTCACAGGTACAGGAAATAAGGTGGGAATACTTCAGAACTGAAGGCTTCCCTTTCTATGGGCCATGGTCCTCAGTCAGCCAGGGTCCTCCTGGGATCTTCCTCAGAGGCACCTGAATTGCTCAGCCCCAGTCCCCACAATCCTGCCCTCAGCATTTGCACCCCAGAAAGGAGCTGCCTTCCCCAAGGCCTTCCCACAGCTGGTCTGTGCTAAATGTGACACTCTCCAGAAAATAGCGGGGGGTCGCACAGAGGAGGAGCAATCTCATGCACTGAGGGGGGTGTCTTTGCTGATGGCACCTGAGTAGGACAGAGAAAGCATGCGTTCTAGCTGCAGAGAGAGTTTTGCCCTTCTGCCCAACAGGTTGAATTGACTGATGATTGATTGAGTTTGGCTGGTTGTAGAGAAACAGCAAAGATGTTTTGCTTGCTGAGGTTATCCCTCCTCGAAGGACCAGATGTTCCTTTGAAAAGGGCCTTGAATTTGGATACATAATCTTTTTCTGCCATTCACCCTGGAGCCCTTTTTGAGCCCAGATTCCTCATCAGTCCAATGAAATCTCACAGGGCTGTAGTGAAAAAAAGTACATACACAAGGTCCACTGCCAGTGAATGGCAGTATTTGGATTTGAACCCAGGATTCTTGACTCCACCGCTCTATGTGGTCAAAAGAGACCATGGGTGGGAAGAACTGTCTAACAAAATGCAGAAGCGCTTGATGTGATAACTGTAGACACCTCCTCCCAGAGCTGGTAATAAGGGAGGATGGGTGAGAGTGGATAAAGTTTGTCTCCCATTAGCCAGGTCAGGGAGTGTGCTCTGTGCCTTATAAGGGTTTATAACTTGAAATTATTTCTGCTTTGCAGCCTGGCTGCAGTAAAGGCTGGGCTAGAACTCTGGGTACACTAGAAATGCTGCCCAGATAACTCTCTGGCCTGGCTCCTTTAACATCCCTTCTGTTTCACAACCATTGCTGTGTCCTGCACACAGCCACACCAATTGTTGTGTCCAGGCCACACCAAGAAGGGATGGAACCAGACAGTGACCGTGTTCCCGAACATGGCTAGCCTGGGTTATTTAGGTCTAAAACATACTTTCTTCCTTTGGCAATTCCATTTGGAAGGCCACATGGAACTGAATGACTTCTTTTCCTTCTTTTGTCCAGCTGGGGCATTGCTCCATTGCTCAGCAACCAGGCTCTTCTTAGCACCTGAGGCAGAGGCCATGGAGCCACCCTCAGCACCCAGGGCCAGCTTACTCTGATTGAGCCATGGCTGCAGGAGGGGAAGAGAGAGAGAGAGAGAAATGAGAGGGGAAGAGATGGAGAAGCAGTTAGGTGCTTCTCCTAGTGGGCTTGCCAAGTGGATCTGGGTCTGGGCACATGCGGGAGTTTGTCTCTGCCTCCCCTCCTCTCACTGAAAACAAAGGGCCTGAGGACAATCCCCACATGTTTATGCCAAATCTTGCTTCACCCTCCTTCATGTCATAGTTCTCTCTCTGAAGTGAGAGTGCTCATCACGATCCACCCCCTCCCTTGCTTGGAGCCCCGGTCTGAGTGGCTGCATGGGTACCCAGGCCAGTGATATCACCAGGCTAGACAGACATGCTTGTGCAGGCACGGAGATGACGTGAAGGGAGGGATGACAAGTGCCTCCAGGTCCCAGTTTCCCCTCTGCCCAGGTGACTCAGGCACATGGCATTATGAGTCATTCCTGGCGCTGTGGCCAAGCAAGCAGGGGGCAGAGCCCAGGCCTGGAGAGAGAAAGAAAAACGGGTCCTAGGAGACAAAGATGGGATTGTGGAGGGGCTCGTGCCCGGTGAAGGGGCTGACTTGGTCTGAAAGGCAGCAAGGAGAGAAATGAACAGAGTTTTATTTAAGAGGAATCCTTCAGGTTCCTGGGCGGAAGGCAGGCTCAATGCAGGGTGAGATGCGAAGTGAGGGGAAAGGCACAGGACTGCTGTGGAAGGACGGCACGGAGACCTGAATCAGGTGCTGGCAGTGGGCAGCAGTGCCTTGTCTGGCATGAGGATTCCGGAATAACGGATGGCAAGACACTTTGTCAACTGTGACAAGCTTTACACCTGTCACAGTATTGCTTCACATCTGGAAGACTCCACAGGAAACGGGAAAATTCACTGTATTTATCACTTCCTTTGACACAAACAGATTGGGTCTGTACCAGGGGCCAGCAGGTCCAGAGAGCAGGCAGATGCGGCCCGTGCCTTTGCGGTTTTCACATCTGAGCTGGGGAGGCAGGCCCCCCGGCCAAGGAGGCCTCGTGCTTCCTGCCTCAACCAGGTTTAGGTAGGAGCCAGGGAGGACATGAGCTTCCCCTGGGATGGGGACCTTCAAGTCAGGCCAGCCTGAGACCCTTCCCTCTCTCCTCCTCACACCCTTCTCCAGAGCACTGGGGTGACATGTAGCTTCAAACCACACTTACTTCTTTTGTCAGCTGGTTGCTTAATTCATGAAATAGGATGGTGATAAGAGAAGGAATGGAATAAGTTTGGTGATGAATGTAAAATTCTAAGCACGATGTTCACATAGTAAGTGTTCAGTTAGATGAAGCACTATGATTGTTATTACTTATTTAATTTAATTAATAAAGAGCCTCCCTGATTATTTCTGTGTGACCTTCAGTAATGCCAGTTGACCTCTCCATATTTCATTTTACATTTTCCATAAAATGAGGGCAACAATACCGCCTTCTAGGGCCTCACAGGTGGTGTAGTGACATGCCCGATGCTAAGCGAGGCTTAGGAACCAGAAGGCCCTTTTTCCTTCCTGATTCTGATTCCTTGCTTGGCGAAAGAGTAGATCTACCCAAAGAAGGAAACAGAGTCTACACACCTGGAACCTACAACAGTTTGTTCAGACCCACACTAAGTTCTCTGGTATATGTGGGGGAGGATTTAACTGTCTCAGATGAGTCTTAGAGGGAGAAAAATAGGGCATTTTGGAGGCATTAAAGACAAGGAAAGAAAAGAGCCAACTGGGGATTTGGCATGAAGCATGGTGGAGATTGTCCTCAGGCCCTTTGTTTTCAGTGAGAGGAGGGGAGGCAGAGACATACTCCCGCATGTGCCCAGACCCAGATCCACTTGGCAAGCCTACTAGGGGGTGATGTTCTGTCCAGTTGGGGCATTGCTTCATTGCTCAGCAACCAGGCTCTTCTTAGCACCTGAGGCAGAGGCCATGGAGCCATCCTCAGCACCTGGGGCCAACTTACTCTGACTGAGCCATGGCTGCAGGAGGGGAAGAGAGAGAGAGAGAAAAATGAGAAGGGAAGAGATGGAGAAGCAGATGGGTGCTTCTCCTGTGTGCCCTGACCGGGAATTGAACCCAGATCATCCACACACTGGGCTGATGGTATACCATTGAGCCAACCAGCCAGGGCCAGACTCCTTGTTTTCTAGCTGCCACCAGCTTCTGAAAACCTCCTGAGTAAAAAATGAACTTGACCAGGCGGTGGCACAGTGGATAGAGCATCGGACAGGGATACGGAAGACCCAGGTTCGAGACCCCGAGGTTGCCAGCTTGAGTGCGGGCTCATCTGGTTTGAGCAACAGCTCACCAGCTTGGACCCAAAGTCGCTGGCTCGAGCAAGGGGTTACTCAGTCTGCTGAAGGCCCACGGTCAGGGCACATATAAGAAAGCAATCAATGAACAACTAAGGCGTTGCTATGAAAAACTGATGATTGATACTTCTCATCTCTCTCCGTTCCTGTCTGTCTGTCCCTATCTATCCCTCTCTCTGACTCTGTCTCTGTAAAAAAAAAAAAAAAAAGTTTACACTCTTCATTTTGCTGAGGTCGCCAGTTCAAAACCAACCCTGGGCTTGCCTGGTCAAGGCACATATGGGAGTTGATGCTTCCTGCTCCTCCCCCTTCTCTCTCTGTCTCTCTCTCCTCTCTCTCCCTCTCTGTCTCTCTCTCTCCCTCTCTCTCTCTCTCTCCTCTCTAAAAATGAATAAATAAAAAAAATTTTTTTAATAAAAAATTTAAAAAAATGAACTTACAACTTTTGATAAATAATGCCACTGATAGTTAATGTAGCTTTTGTTAAGCAAAATACTCATATGACACTTTCTTCATGAACTGCTGTAAGCAACCTACATGACTTTATCTTATTTATCTGATGAATTATCTTCATGGCGACCCATTTTATAGACAAGAAGACTGAGGCACAGAGAGGTTGAGAAAGTTTCCCAAAACAACACAACTAGTAAGTAGGAATGTCAAGATTTGGCTCCTGAGTCTGCTCTTAGCCTGTCTGCTATTTTGCCACCTTGTTAAGAGTTAGGCTGCCGCCCAGCTGGGGCAGTGGAGGGGGTCATTGTCCTCCTGCAGCCCCTCCCTCACTGGGGTTTGAGAAGTCTCTGCAGAATCTCTAGCCCCAGATGTGCCCTCTCAGCCTCTCCTCCCTGCACTATCATTTACGATTTCATCACTGTGGGACCTCATCCCATTTCTCAGTTGGGTTTTATTCGTCCTATTCTGTGGGTGAGCAAACTGAAACTCAGGAGAAAGCGACAAGGCAACTCACCCACAGCACTGCCAGGATCTGAAATGGAGTCTGTCTAGAAACTGACTTTTCCCCACTCCTCCAGAAGAAAGGTCAAGTCTGAGAGCAAACTGAGGCACTCTAGCCACGCCACATTGGGCACATTGGATCTGAAGCACCACTACAGCACACAGGCAGCAAAGCCTGGTTTGCAGCTCCAGAGAGAACATGGGGCTCGCTCCGTCATTTGTGGGTGATGGTTGAGTCTATAAGAAAAGCAAAAGGAAGTGAAGGAGAGTTAGAAATTGAAAAAAGCAAAAGATAAGCCTTGGGGAAGGTCTCTTCATAGGGGGGTGAAATGAAAAAGAGTGAGCATGGAGAGGAAAGTGACAGTAAGAGCAAAAGAAACAGACTGGAAACTCCTGTCTGTACATCATTTTAGAGCTCACAGTGAATCTCTGTGTTCCTCATCTCTTATCATACACACAGACATGGACACGCATCTACACGTACAGCCAACAAAGACTCCAGGAGCCAGTGTTGGAAGCGGGCTAGGAACTATTATTCCTGCCTGTTTGCAAATGTGAAAACTCAAAGAGGATGAGAGACGTGCCTTGAATAAACACAAGAACCGGGGTGGGGATCTGTGTGTCCCACAGACACAGCCCTCACCATGTGGATGATATGGAAAGAGAGGACACAGGGAGAGGCTGCCATGGCAGATCAGCTCTGGTTTCAGGAAGAAACACAACCGGCCCACAGCAGCCTGTTAGGAGCAGGGTCGGGGGGAGTAGAGATCCTAACCGAGGTGTGGATGGGTAGAGGAGCAGGGTGGGTCATGAGGAGGTGGAAGAGCAGACAGACTCTTATTTGATATATTATTGAGCGGGAAAGGAGAACCAGAAGTCTCTGTCCTTCTTTCCTGTTTTCCATGTGGAAAGGACCCTGCCTGCTTACAGCCTGTCTCCCACACCCAATGCAAACTATAAGCGAGCGAACATCTATATCATATTTGCAAACTTATTTGACCCACACCACACCACGTATCCTTTTCTGTTGCCAGGGCTCGTCCTCTGTCCTTCGGCCTCTTTTCCCTTCCTTTCTTTTTCCTCTTCTCCCACCCAGCTGTTTACATATGGACATCTAAGACACGTTGTTGTATTAGGTTTACTTATTGAATCAAGTTTTTATGCAACTTGTTTTTAATTAAAAAAAAAAAACAAAACCACAGGATAACTGAACTTTTTTTTCTAAAAAAGAAAACCTCTCTCCAAAAGAAAGATGCTTTTACAATAGCTTCCTTGATGAGTTGTATTGGTGAAGCAGTGCCTCTCAAGAGAAAAAGGCACGCTCCTCCTCTCTGTGTGAAGGTGGCAGAGAAAGAAGAGAATTTCTGGGTGAGTCAGGAAAGGGAGGCTGCTTCTCTCACTTTCTGTCCAAGCGAGACAGGCACTTATGAGATCACCCAGCATGCCCAGCGAGGTGCTAAAAAATAATTGCCCTCGATGAAGACATACAAATAAATCATTCTACCTGGCAGATGAAATTTGTGTGTCGGCAGAACACGCAGGCAAGACATCCCTCCCGTCCTGAGCCCAAGGACAGCTAGGCTCTGACCCAACCCCTGCAGGCGGGGCGGAGAGCCTGCTGCAGAGGATCCCGCCCGCCTGCCCAACAGCCTCCCAGCCCATGCTCCTTCTGGGTGCAGAAAAGGAAGTCAGCGTTCAACTCCTTCCCTCCACGATGACACACACAGTAGGCCAGGCTGGTATCGGCCACCACCGGCTCCACGAGTAGTGGTCCAGGTGGAACTCTCACAGTTCTCAAGTGTAACTCAAACTTTCCAGTATCCTAGACCTTTGAGGGTTATGATGCCAAGCAGTCAGTGATGGCGGCTCTCCGTGGCTGCAGTTTTGCTGCAGCAACCCGCCCTTTCAGGTCACTTACACCAGTCACAGAAGGGAGGGGTGCTTAGAACCCACGTGGGCTTCTGCATGAACTCACGCAGAGTACAAAAGCAGCCCGGTGTGGTTCCCATAGGCTTGGAGGGAGGAATGGGCACCACCCTATCCCTCCCTCCACCATCACTGCTGTCGTGTGCATTTTTACTGGCCTCTTTCTCCAGTCCTTAAGTCACTTCTGCCAATATTAAATAACAAGTTAGTTACTTTCTTAGCACAGCTGACAGAGAGATAAGAGATTTCCCATCATCTGATAGGGGGGAAATGCCTAGGTTTGATGATTTCTTTCCTAAGACTAGATTCTTTCTTCAGTGAATAATTTGCTGACTTCCTTCCAAAGGACCTGAGACAAAGGTTGGCACTTCGGGGTGTGTTCACAGATAATGGATTACTGGCTGCTCTGATGGCCACTCACAGGGCAGAAAAAGAAGATGGCTCCAGCATCGCATTGAGGGCAGTGCACAGCTGGGAGCTGTGAAGAGAGGAAACGGGCTGAGTTGTTACAGAGCCTCGGGCCATATGCTAAAGGTAGGAGACAGAGGGGAGGGAGGTGAAAGCAGAAAAGGAAGGAGGAGGAAGAGCAGAGAGAGGAGTACATTGCCTTCACCTTTTCCTGGCTGTCTGCTTCCAGGTTTGCTCTCTAAAAGATGTCCTGTCTGTACATAACCTTACCACAAGAGATGCAATACACACTTGGCATCTGTTGGTTCTGCCAGTCTGCCCACAATATTTTTATTTCTGGCTCAGGACCTTTCTTAGTTAGGATCCCCCTAGAAGCAGCTCCCAAGACAGCATACTGACTGCTAGGGGAGTAGAGAGACTGAACAGGGAAAAGAAGTCATCCAATGCAATTCTGGTAACTGAAGCTTCATCCCTCAGAGCACTGGGAGGCAGTGCAGAAAAAGTATGGAGTTATCCTACCAAAGAAGCAGGAAAAGTGATTGAGAGCTATTCCTGGGGGAAAGAGAGGGTGTTAATACCTAGTGCCTGAGCCACTCCAAGTGTGCTCAGCAGCTGGAGAAAAGCTGTGGGCACAAGGGCCAGGAGCTGCAGTTGAAGTAGGTTGGCATGGGGATGGGAAGGGTAGAGGCGATATCGGTGAGACATCGACAGCCTCTGCCCAAGTGACTGCAGCATATAAGTGGCCAAATGTGGGCATCGAGTCCGCAATGCAGCTAGAAGAAGCAAGAGCACAGAGCATCTTGGAGCCACTGAGGCAACCATTTTGAGCTTTTAGTTGGGTCTCAGAAACATCTTTGATTTTGAGGGGCTCCAGCCTAACTGAGGCACGAGTGGGAAAAGGGAAGAAAGCAGAGAGTGAAAGAAAAGCAAAAGTATGAAGCCCACAGAAAAGTAAGCATGAACTGTATATTCAGCAAAACTCCCACGAGACATGAAATAGGCCACGTAAGGGCTGCAGCTGGTACATTTGGGAAGGTGACACAAGAAACAACTGTGGAGAGAAGTTTTTCAGTAGTTGCGGAAAGGATTCTGGGCAGTGTTCAGCCCGGGACTTTTCTCTTTTTTTTGGCTAAATCCAAGAAGATCTGTTAAAGTCCATTATAAAGAGAGAACTACAGCTCCAACATATTTATGATGAAACAATTAGCAATTAAGATAGAAATTGTGCCCTGGCCAGTTGGCTCAGTGATAGATTGTTGGCCAGGCATATGGATGTTCCAGGTTCAATTTCTGGTCAGGGCACACAAGAGAAGCAACTCTCTGCTTCTCCACTCCTCCCCCTTCTCCCCCTCCCCCCCCCCTGCAGCCATGGCTTGATTAGTTTGAGCACACCAACTCCAGGCACTGAGGATGACTCTGTGGAACCTCTGCCTCAGGTGCCAGCATGGCCCCAGATGGCAGAGCATTGGCCCCAGGTGGGGGTTGCCAGGTGGATCCCAGTCAGGGTATATGCGGGAGTCTGTCTGTCTATCTCTCCTCCTCTCACTTGGAAAAGAAGAAGAAGAAAAAAGAAAGAATAGAAATTGTTAAAAATAAGAATCTCAGTAGTCAATGTGGTCTAGGCAAGCAGCATTTCAGCTCAGAGCAGTGGCAAGCATGACACAGACCAGCAGTGGCTGCCAGACTTTGGTCACTGTGGTCCCCAATGTGTAGCCACAGACATGGCACAGCAAACATATAATCACAAAGTTGGTCTGAGTGGGTCACTGTTACTAACACCAGCTTTTCCTTGTGTGAGGGCCCTAGGGAGTTGGATTTGGTAGCATACAATGATTTTAAATGGATTTCTTCCTATTTACCCAAAATTCTGGAAAGGAAGCCCTAAAGAGAAAGACATGGGTGAGAAGTACCTTGTACTAGAGAGAGAGGTTCTGACTATCCAAAAGAGACTTCTCAGAGGTTAACAAAAACATGTCTAGCAACCATTAACCCATGCAGGCTTATAGGGAAAGCAACACATTTGAAGGAGGCCATTTAGGAGAGTCACTGAGGTAAGGCGTTGTCAGCTTAGCAGAGAGTGCTGTGAGATTTCCTTTCCCTTTCCATCACCTCAAACTGAGGAAAGGACACAACAAAACTGAGACTGAAAAAAAAAAAAGAGAGAGAACTGGTATCTTTCAGTCCTGGTCGGCTGCAAAAATTGTGGGTCTATATGAGAGAGTTTGGAGAGAAAGTAACATTTGTTCCCTTGGAGTTTGGAGGTATGTTTGAATACAAAGACTCCCAGCCTTGTCACCTGCTGAATTTGGAAGGGGAGAGTGTGGCTGAAGTCTCCCAATGAGGCACAACACAGAGACTGAACAGAAAAAGACCAGTGTGAGTGTGAAGAGGAAGCCTGGTTTTCCTTTGGGATAAGCATACACAGGGGAAGATAATTAGGCTTGAAATATGGAGCTGGGACTTTCCAGGGAGGGTCACCTGCCAGTTTAGAGGTGACAGGAAAAGGCTGTAGGGTGTGTTGTTGGGGAAAGTTGCTAAAAGCGTTGCAAAGTGACCTCATCTCTTTCTGTCCTTCTGTCCTTCCGCTCTGTCTAGAGCAGTTCTCAGCCTCGGCTACATGTTGGAATCACTAATGTTTAATAGGTATTTCAAAAATAGACCAGTGCAAGGTCTTACCCCTAACCCAGTTTCTGGAAGCAGGGTCTGGGCACTAGATTTTTTTAAAAGAAGCTCTTCTGGTGGTTCTTATGAATAGTGAAGGTCTAGAAGATTGAGGAGGATATTAAGCAGAGGCCGAGTATATCCAATTATAGTAGAGAATGGAGGCTGAGTTCTGTGGCGAGCATGGCTTCAGGCTGACACTTGGTGGGTCTGGCCTTGTGAAGTGAAGAAATCTATTCATTTATCAGATACTTACTGACGGTCTGCTATGTGCTCTGTGCTGTGATACAGCAGTGCACAGAACAGATAAAACTCCATGCCCTTGTGGGCTTCCACTCTAGCAGAGAGGGCTTTCCTGATTGGGAAATGCAGGTGAGGCTCCAGGAAACCCCACTTGGCTCTCAGATAAGTGAAAATAAATACTAACAGCCTGTCTGGTTTTGTGAAGCATATCCACAGCTGACTGACCCACATCAGACTAGCAATCATCTTGTGTCCAGGCTGAGATGGCCCCCACGGCTCTGGTTCTGTTGAATCTTGGACTGAGGTCGGCTTGTTCTCTTACAACCTTGGTCTATGAAGGTTCATTGACCCAGAACAGCACATAAGACATGTTGGAGCAGGTATGTACAACTATGAGCATTAGGATGGTCCCAAGTTGTGGAATGATGTCGCTGATGGTGCCGATGATGGTGATAATGAGTGTCTCTATTTTTAGTTTAGTTTAGTGTCTCACATGAGGAATCAGAGGCAGAACTAACTCTTTTTTTTTTTTTTTTTGTATTTTTCTGAAGTTGGAAATGGGGAGGCAGTCAGACAGACTCCCGCATGCGCCCGACCAGGATCCACCCGGCATGCCCACCAGGGGGCGATGCTCTGCCCATCTGGGGCTTCGCTCTATTGCAACCAGAGCCATTCTAGCGCCTGAGGCAGAGGCCATAGAGCCATCCTCAGCGCCCGGGCCAACTTTGCTCCAATGGAGCCTTGGCTGCGGGAGGGGAAGAGAGAGACAAAGAGAAAGGAGAGGGGAAGGGGTGGAGAAGCAGATGGGCGCTTCTCCTGTGTGCCCTGGTTGGGAATCGAACCCGGGACTCCTGCACGCCAGGCTGACGCTCTACCACTGAGCCAATCGGCCAGGGCCCAGAACCAACTCTTGAACTCAAATCTTCCCATTCTTATCCAGGCAGAGTCTTCTGCTTCTCAGGATGGCAATAGTTAAGCTGACCTTCTCGAGCCCAGAGGAAGGAGATTCTAGGAACCTGTTTTGTGTCCTTCTTTGCCCCAGGCTTCATGACTTGACAAATCCCTTCTATTTGTCTTCCCCTGGTTGAGGGGGAGCACTGCTTAGAGAGGCCAGGATCAGAGACAACTTTGACCCACAGGCCAAGGCTAATTGCTCTTATCACCACCTCCATCTGCAGAATGTGTTTCTGTGGGAAGTGTAATTGGAGCCGTGTGAAGCCTTGGAGGGCTGATGAAGCCGGGCTAAGTGCTGAGAAGGTAGTCTTCCCAGCCCAGCCTTGCCCACAGGTGCTGAAAGTGTGGAGCAGGAGGGTGGAGGAGCAGCCTGGCTCTGGTGTGCTGCCACACCCACTCTGTTCTCCGGTGTTGTCTGGTGTTCCCATTCTCATCCTCTGGGTTCTCCCTCCCTTCATCGCTTTTCTCTCTCCTCTTCTCTGGGCTGTGCACATGCCTAGAGCCATTAGACTAGAGTTTTGAGCAACATCGGCACTTTTGGTGACCGAGAGGTGGCTTGACCCCCAGACCACTGTGCCTAGTACAAGGGAGCACAGACTCTGTCCTGCCCACTTCAGACCATCCCCCTTGGGTCCTGAATACTAGTTGGGGACAGAATGGGCTGCATGGAAAAGGGGGCATCATTATAGTTTTGAAGGGAGCAAGAAAAAATATGTGAACACAAATTAAGTGCCAAAAAATGAACAAACATCCTTTTGTCCATTGCTTTAAACATTTCCCTGGTTGTCTCTTATCGATGGCTTACTATGTGCCAGGCACTGTGCTGGGTGCTTCTCTCAACTGGCCTATGAGGTAGGTCTTATTTCCTAATTTTATACTTGAGGAAACTGGGGCATAGAAAATATTAACTTTAGCAAGGTCACACCATTAGCAGGTGTGTGAACTGGGTGGCCCCAAGGTTGGAGAAACTGTCCTGATACAGGGTCTCAGGAATCCAAACCCAAGGGGGTTGATCAACCTGAGCGTCGGAGAAAGACGAGACAGTTTTCAAATTCACTGGGCAGTGAGCAGGGGCAGATCTAAGCAGACAAGCCAAGGGTAGGCAAGTGGAGCTGGAGGCAGAGAGATGAGATGGAAATCCAGCTTTAGGAGGATTCAGCGTCTAGATCAGGAGCTGGGGCCCCGGCCACTGACAGAGAAGCAGAGCAGGGGTCCTGGCCCAGGGAGGAGTATAGCCCTCCATGGGGATTGAGAGGAAACAGAGGCAGAGGCCCATTCTCTGTACTGGGCCACCACAGGAGGAGGAGTGGGTGGCTGGGATGTGAAGGAGAATGGATGCCCAGAACGATCTCCAGTGCAATAGTGGATGGTATAAAAGGAGACCTGGAGCAGAGAGCACGGGCGATGCCACCACCTGAGTCTGGACCCCAAATCCAAAGCTGGGTTAGCAACTATACCCTAAACCCTGCAAATTGGAGTAGTCAAGGGCACTGATAACCATCCTGCTTTATTCTGGATGAGCTCATGAACTGGGCTATATGGGAATGCCCAGTTTGTGAAGCTGGGGAGGGCAGGGTCTGGGGCAATAAACAGGATTATGCCTGCTGAGGTCTCTAAAGAAAGAGCCTCTGAAATCCTACTTCATCGCTACCTAAATGGTGAAGCCCTCTGTTCCTGGCAGGACAGAAAGCAAGATGGAAAACAACCTAAACACTGTCCAGACTATTTCAGTTGACACAGATTTTTATTGCTTTATGGCCCTAGAATTATAGACCTCCTTCTATTAAGGTGGTTGATAACCCAAGTGAGAGCAGCATAAAACAAGATAGTAGCTCATAGATATTAAGCAGTTACCATGTGCCAAGCACAACAAAACCCCATGAGTTAGGTTCTATTATCAAAATTTGTCCTTTTTACTCATGAGAAAACTGAAGTTCAGAAAATTAATAATTAGGTCAAAATCTTACATCCCATGAGTATGAATCCCAGGAATTAAACCCAGACATGAATCTAGACTCATAACCGCTGTGTAATGCTATCCTTCGACAGAGGCTGCAAGCCCCAGGCCAGGATCTCATATATAGTAGGTCACTGGAATTATGTCCTGAGTAAATGAATTGGTGGACAGAGAAGCAGATGCACCCCTAAAGTGTATTATTCCGGACTTAAAATGGAAACTAGAGTAGGGCTCCCTAGTCACATCAGAATTCCCAAGATAAGGCCAAAGGCCAAACATCAATCAACTGCCAATAAAATAAGGAACCCCAGCCACTCTATGTCCTCTCTGTTTCTTGAATATGATTCTCCTTCGAGAACATGGGCCCTGTCGTTTTCAGAGATGGCAATGTAATCCTCATGACATTTCAAATCTTATTTTCAGTGTTCTATATTGTTAAAGATGAGTGCTGAAACTGGGAGCCCTACCTGAGATTTAGAAGCAAGTTTCTAGTTCCAGAACAGGCAAATCAGTAGAGCAACTCCCTAGGGAAACTTGGGCCTGAGGGGGTCTTCCTCTCTCTGGATGTGAGAGACGGTGCACATAGCATTTCAGGAGTGGTTGGCACTCTGGGACTTGGGAGATCAAGAGCAGTGGAAACCAGGTAGTGGAACCCTAGGGAGGCAGAAAACTAGGACCCAGCCCTGAGAAGGGGGTGGGTGAGCACAAGCAGGGTTGGGGATTGAGAGGGTGGAGTGTGGTTGACCCAGACTTTGAGATGAGCGAGGATGCCTTTCAGTCTTGTGTAGACTGCTACAACAGAGCAGCCCAAGGAGTGCTTTGAGGCAGGCGTGCATGAAGTCAGGAAGAGAAGACTGGTACTCAGGATGGGTCCAATTGTCACCAAGTTACAGGATCACAGAAAAGAGGCCAAGGCCATCAACCCAAGTCTTGCCTGGGTTAGGATGACTAGGACCTGCAGAAGAGAGGTGAGGGGCTAGCTGCCCACGGCTGAGGAATCCTGAGGCTGCGTGGGAGGAGAAGGGGTCATCCTCTTTTGTATGCCTCTCACCGCTCTCTGACTCACTTAGTTTGAAGCAGGTGCCGGGTCAATTTGTGCTTTGGAAACTTAGTTCGACTGGGAGAGTATTCTTGTTGCTGCTTGTTAAGCCAGGACAACTGAGTAATACTGCGTCTTGCTAGTTCTTTCCTGGCTTTGGGTTTTGTTCTCTTTGTGGACTGTGGACTCCTCTTTTATTGGTAAGAGTCACTTCCTTTTTGGAACTGGAGCTGAAGACAGACTCCCCCATTATACAGATCATGACCCCGAACTCTTCCTCTGAGGATTCTCTTTAGACAGCTCCTCCACACTCCTGGGCTGGCAGCCCAGCTGCTCCCTCTTTCATAAGCTTCCATCAGGCCTGTGTAGGGCACACCTGCATTGCCCCCCGGGTGTTTTCCTCTGGACTGCTTCAGAGGGCAGGTCACCTTTCTTGGTTGTCCTCTCTACCTGACATCCTTTGCCCAGCCTGAGCTTACCTCTTTCCCTCCTCTCCCTGTTTTCAAGGACCCAGAATACTTCAGGTTCATATCAGAGAAAATCACATAAACTCCCAAGTGTCCCAGAGCCAGATTTTTTTTTTTTTTTTGTATTTTTCTGAAGTTGGAAACGGGGAAGCAGTCAGACAGACTCCCGCATGTGCCCGACCAGGATCCACCCAGCACGCCCACCAGGGGGCGATGCTCTGCCCATCTAGGGTGTTGCTCTGTCGCAACCAGAGCCATTCTAGCGCCTGAGGCAGAGGCCATAGAGCCATCCTCAGCGCCCAAGCCAACTTTGCTCCAATGGAGCCTTGGCTGCGGGAGGGGAAGAAAGAGACAGAGAGGAACGAGAGGGGGAGGGGTGGAGAAGCAGATGGGCGCTTCTCCTGTGTGCCCTGGCCAGGAATCGAACCCCGGACTCCTGCACGCCAGGCTGACGCTCTACCACTGAGCCGACTGGCCAGGGCCCCAGAGCCAGATTTTTTGGAATCCTCTTTCCTTCCCATCATTCACTCTTTTATGCTGATTGAAGACTCTTGGTTTTCTATCCCAGGATTCCTCACAATTTATGCAACAGTCAGATTATTTGTTCGGAAAAATAACATCTGGTCTGGCCTTTTCCTCCCACCCTCTCTTCCACCTCTCTTTCCTCTTCCTCCTCCTGGTGTCCTGATCACCCACATGAGTCTGCTGTCTAGGTTGGATGGAGGGCAAGTCAGAATGCTCAGGCTAGGAAACGGTGAGAGTGCAATCTACCAGAGGAGCTAAGGAATTTGCAAGCCCAGGATTTTTCTTTTGTTTTGTTTTACAACTAATCACCTTAGGACTTGATGTGCTTATTTGCTAATGCCAATATAATCAGCATAGTTGATTATAGACTATGCAATTCAGGTCAGAACACATTCAGGTAAGTAAGGTATTGGTAGGGGCAATTGCTCTACCTAGGACTTGCTCCTGATTCCAAACATTGCAAGGATTAGTCCAGTAGGATATCTGCTGGGCTACAGACTCCCTGCCTGGTCTTGAGTGGGGTTAAGGGGGCGGGGATCCCTTCCTCTTTCTGAGAGTCGGTTTACAACCACAGAGGCAGCTAATGGCACTGATGGTATCTGGAGTGCCGAGCAGACGGCCTAATACATTCTGTGACTCTGGACCCATTGACTCCATAAATCAACAGGTCTGAATTTCAGCAAAACTGCTCTGTGGTAAGAAAGTGGGGACCTTGTAAACCCTTCCTATTTTTGGCTTGGCCTTTCATAGGGAGGGATGTGGTTAAAGAAAATACAGATTGATCCAGACCTTACATTGATGCCCTCAGATGCCTTGATTTATCTAAGCATTGAAAGGACTTCAGGCTGCCTCCTAGTCAGCCTGGTTCTTGCTTGATCCACTTTTAAATATTCTCTGGCTGCCCAGCCTTTTCCTATCTCTCTCTCTCTCTCTCACACACACACACACACACACACACACAGAGTGATAAAGTACACACACACATACACTCTAAATAACTACCTCAAATGACCAGATATTTTCTTTCTTCACAGTCTAAAAAGGATTGATCACTTTGTAATTTACATAACAGGAAAAGTGGGAGTGGGTGGGGAGGGAACTAAGGCAAGGAAGGGGGCTGCAGAAGTGGACTGGGCAGCTAGCTGAGGGAGTTTCTGGTATGTGGCCTGTGAGGCACCGACACCACTGCTTCCTGGGAAGAATGGGTGTAGAGAGTTTTCGCTGCCTCAGGGATTCCCAGGGCCACTGCATACTGGTTTCCTTTCTCTCTCATGCTGCGCCTCATGTGATGCTTATGACATCACCACTTTGATGTATCCATTCTGTCTAGACTTTTCAGACTGTGTACGCAGTGGTGGGTAGAGGGTACATAATGCCACAGGGAAGCCATCGTACATTTTCCTACCCAATTAATTTTATTTAAATATTGTTTTATACAAATTCTATACAGATATATATTTTGATATATACATATTTTATATTTACAGTTATATTTGTATAAAAATATATTTATAATATATAACTATATAACATGATATAATAAAATTATTTAATATAATTATGTTACTTACCTATCTTATGATATAATTATGTATTATTTACATATAAATACATATAAGCAATATATAATATATTTAAATATATAGAATATGAATATAAAAATATATATTATGTATTTATGCTATTATATAATAAATATACATATTTATAAAAAAATAAATAGACAATGAAGTAGACAGGAAAAAGAACTGGGCTGTGGTAGGCAGAAATCTAAGATGTCCCCTAAGATTTTCTTGCTCTGATGTATGTACCCTGAATAATCCCCAGAACTCTGAATATGATCAATTTTACCTCTGGGTTTAGGTTGTTATATAGCACAGTAGACTTTAAGATAGGAACATTATCTAGGTGAGTCTAATGTAATCACCAGAGCCTTTTAAAAGTAAAGTATTTTCTCTAGCTGGTAGCAGAAGATGTTGGAGAGATTCAAAGCATTAACAGGGGTCCCCAAATTTTTACACAGGGGGCCAGTTCACTGTCCCTCAGACCGTTGGAGGGCCAGACTATAAAAAAAAACTATGAACAAATCCCTATGCACACTGCACATAACTTATTTTAAAGTAAAAAGACAAAACGGGAACAAATACAATATTTAAAATAAAGAACAGGTAAATTTAAATCAACAAACTGACCAGTATTTCAATGGGAACTATGGGCCTGCTTTTGGCTAATGAGATGGTCAATATCCGGTTCCATATTTGTCACTGCTAGCCGTAACAAGTGATGCAAGTGTGCATCAGTTAGTCTAGATCTGGATCTGGTTGGAGATTTCAGATGTTTCATTCTGGAAAAAGTCTGTTCACAGACATAAGTGCTGCCAAAGATGGTTGCCATTTTGAGTGCATGGTTCCTGAGATTAGGATATGTCTCAGAGGGGAGAGATGCATAGAAATTAGGCAAGCTGCTTGACTTGAATGCATCTTTCAGAGAGTCACAATTCTGCAGTTCAGCCAGTTCCATTTGGTAAATTGTATCCACATTTTCAATGTCAACAGAAAATGGGTTACGGAAAAGCTGTATGTCCTGTTCGTGGAGATGAAGCTCTTTAAATCTGAGTTGGAACTCCTTTTGCAACTTTTCCAGTGAATCCACACATGTTTCTTTTGGGAATGAAATCAAGGGTTTTTCCGCTAACAGATTTTGAGTTAAGGGAAGATGGCAGAAATTTTCCTCCTTCACTTGTTTGATAAGGAGGCCTAATTTTACTTCAAATGCTTTCACATTTGCATGTCACAGATGAGCTTCCCTTTTCCTTGAAGTTGCACATTGAAACTGTTGAGTAGCTCTGTTACATCTGTCAGAAAGGCGAGGCCCTGGCCAGTTGGCTCAGTGGTAGAGCGTCGGCCTGGCGTGCAGAAGTCCCGGGTTTGATTCCCGGCCAGGGCACACAGGAGAAGCGCCCATCTGCTTCTTCACCCCTTTCCCTCTCCTTCCTCTCTGTCTCTCTCTTCCCCTCCCGCAGCCAAGGCTCCATTGGAGCAAAGATGGCCTGGGCGCTGGGGATGGCTCCTTGGCCTCTGCCCCAGGCGCTAGAGTGGCTCTGGTTGCAACAGAGCAACGCCCCGGAGGGACAGAGCATCGCCCCCTGGTGGGTATGCCGGGTGGATCCCGGTCGGGCACATGCGGGAGTCTGTCTGACTGTCTCTCCCGTTTCCAGCTTCAGAAAAATAGAAAAAAATAAAAAGAAAGGCGAGGTGCCATTTCCATTCTGCATCATTGAGCTCTGGTACTTCTTTGTTTTTTGAAAGCATAAAAGCTGTAATCTGCCTGACCAGGTGGTGGCACAGTGGATAGAGCATCGGGCTGGGATGCAGAAGACCCAGGTTCGAGACCCCGAGGTCGCCAGCTTGAGCTTGGGCTCATCTGGTTTGAGCAAAAGTTCACCAGCTTGAGCCCAAGGTTGCTGGCTCAAACAAGGGGTCACTCGGTCAGCTGAAGGCCCATGGTCAAGGCACATATGAGAAAGCAATCAATAAACAACTAAGGTGTTGCAATGCACAATGAAAAACTAATGATTAATGCTTCTCATCTCTTCGTTCCTGTCTGTCTGTCCCTTTCTATCCTTCTCTCTGACTCTCTCTCTGTCTCTGAAAAAAAAAAAAAAAAAAAAAAAAAAGCTGTAATCTGTGGAAGTAAGTCATAGAAATGTCTCAAAACTCTCCCTTGACTCAGCCAACGGACTTCTGTGTGGTACAGAACATCTTCATAGGCAACATTTAGCTCAGACAGAAATTCCTGAAATTGTCTGTGGTTTAGTGCATTAGCTCTAATAAAGTTAACACAAGATACCACAATTTTCATAACAGAGTCCCACTTCAGTGGTTTACTACATAGCGCTTGTTGGTGGATGAGGCGGTGTATGGCTATTGGATAAGAATGGTTACGTTTGTCCATCTCTTAGTTAATGTGAGCAATTACTCCTTTCTTAGACCCCGCCATGCTAGGAGCACCATCAGTTGTCACACTGGCTAGCTTAGCCCAGTCCAGCTCCAAATCCTTCACAGTTTGGGAAACCTTTTCATAGATATGAACACCTGTAGTTGTTCCTTTGATGCTTTGCAGTGCAGCAAGCTCTTCTGTGACTTCGAAATTGTCATTAGTCCCACGAATAAAAATTAGAAGTTGTGCAGAATCACGAACATCATTGCTCTCGTGGAGTGCCAAGGAAAAATAGAAAAGTTTTCTTGCGGAGTTTTGCAAATGCTGATGCAAATTGTCTCCCATTTCTTCAATCCTTCATGTAATTGTAGATCCTGAAAGACTAACTATACTAAATAAATCTGCCCTTTCTGTACACATCTCTTTGGCAACAGAAAGAAGGTACTCTTTAACAAATTCTCCCTCCACAAATGGTCTGCCAGTGCACGCTTGGCAACTTGAAAACTTGCTCGCAGTGATGAAATATTTAGCTGCTTCTGCTTCACAAAAGTATTTTGCTGAGTTGTCAATGTATTTTTTAGATTTAATATTTTATCTTTTCTCACATCTCCGACCAAACAATCATATTTATCTTTATGTTGAGTTTGATAGTGTCGATGCAAATTGTATTCTTTGAACACAGACACTATATTCTGGCATATCAAACACACAGCTCTTTCCTTGTACTGCATGAAAAAGTCATCGTAAGTCCACTGTTCCTTGAATATCCTACGCTCCGAGTCAATTTTTCTCTTTCTTGATGCCATTGTTTCCTAGGGATTCCAAATTGCTATTAGTAAAATACATATATATACACACACACACACACATATACATACAGCCTTACAAAAACAATATATCAATAATAATTTTGCCCACACAGAGACATACAGACTGCACCGCCCATCAATGCAGTCTGATCTGTGTCCATCAATGCAGCCTTCCCAGGCCACATCATTTCAGCCTCACCGGTGGCCATATTGGTGGAACTCCACTTTTACCTCAGGCTCACATTGGTGCGGTGCGGGAACCAGCATGATTACAGAGCCAGTTCCTCCACCACCTTTCCAGTTCACACTATCCTGTGCGAACCGCACTGCGATCTGTGAACTCACACAGGAATCTGATCGCATGGGTGAGAAGTCCCATGCAATCAGATTCCACGGCAGGAATAAAGAAGGCACGACACTAGTGTGTGTCCTCTTGTGGTCCGTATTTATGGATCTGTAATTATAGACCATAATATGAAAAACACATGCCTCGCTTCCCCCACATAGTACAATGGCAACCATGCTCCCCCAGATGCACAACATAATGGCCCCTATAACCTCCCTTTGCTCAAAAGTCTCTCCCCACATTACTACACAGTACAATGACCCCCATACTCCCCCAGATGCACAACATAATGGCCCCTATTATAGGGGCCATGTTTCCCCAAAAATAAGACACTGTCTTATATTAATTTGACCCCTAAAAAGCAGGGATGTCTTATAAAACACCCAGTGGCAGTGGTGGGCTTCTCACAGTAGAGGCCCACCGCTGATGTCACAGGCCAGATCACCCCTATCCCATGCCTGTATACAGCACTGGAGGCGGTGCTGAGCCTGTGACACTGTATACCGCTGTCTGGGATAGCGGAGGCTGCAGCGCTGGCTGTGATGGGCCTGTCACACCTTGCACAGTCCCATTACCGCCACCGCTATACCAGGCAGCAGTATACACAGTGTGGAATCCCCTCCCCCAGATCACCGCTCACCATGCTGATATCTTCCATTGTGCAGCCACATAATCTTTTGCACGGCGCCTCTTTCTCGTTCAGTTAATCTCAGAACAAGGCACCGTGAAAAGGATTATGTGGCTGCACAATGGAAGATGTTAGCATGGTGAGCGGTGATCTGGGAAGTGGAGGGAGGAGGTTCTGTACTGTGTATACTGCTGCCTGAATAGCGGTGGCAGTAATGGACCTGTGCAAGGTGTGACACCCTTCACAGCCAGCGCTGCTGCCTCCACTATCCCAGAGAGCGGTATACAGTGTCACAGGCCCAGCACCGCCTCCAGTGCTGTATTCAGGGATGGCGGTGATCAGCCTGTGACACTGTGTATACAGTGTCCTGGACATCCGCAGCAGCAGCGGTGGGCCTCTTCTGTGGGAAGCCCACTGCTGCATGTTTCCCCTATTATAAGACACCTCCTAAAAATAAGATGGCCCCCGTCTTTTGGGGGTAAAATTAATATAAGACAGGGTCTTATAATAGGGGAAACATGGTGTGTAGTAATGTGGTGGGAGACTTGGGCAAAGGGAGGCTATAGGGACCATTATGTTGTTGTACAATTGGGGGGAGTATGGGGGCCATTGTACTGTGTAGAAATGGTTATAGTACTTTGCCTTTCTTCCTATTTCTGCTGTTATTTCACACTGCTTCCAGTGATATGGGGCACTGCAGCCTCAGACCGGATGTGCGTCATATGATGCGCTTCCGGAGCTGTGATGCATGCGTCCGGCGTCGGGGAAGTAGTATTGTACCTGAGCGACACTGCGCTTTGCAGCACGGCCACATACAGTGCCCCTCTCACTGACTATCAGTGAAAGAGGTGCCCCTTCCGGAAGTGCAGTGGGGGCCGGATAAATGGCCTCCAGGGGCCGCATGCGGGCCGCTGGCCATAGTTTGGGGACCCCTGCATTAGAAGGATTCAATGTGCAGAGGGGTGTGGGATGTTCTTTCTTGCTGAGGTTGAGGAAGCCACATGGCAAGGAGCTGAGAGTGACCTCTAGTAGCTAAGAGCAGTAGCTGGTCTACAGTTAGCAAGCCAGAAGAGACTTTAGTCCTACAACCAGAAGGAACTGAATTCTGTTAAGGACAAGGGGGAGCTTGGAAAATGGAAACATTCTTCACCAGTCTAGCCTCTGGACGAGGACACAAACAAATGATACCATCATTTCCATTATAAGACTAAGCAGAGGCCTGACCTGTGGTGGCGCAGTGGGATAAAGTGTCAACCTGGGACACTGAGGTCGCCGGTTTGAAACCCTGGGCTTGCCTGGTCAAGGCACATATGGGAGTTGATGCTTCTAGCTCCTCCCCTCGTCTCTCTCTCTCTCTCTCTCTCTCTCTCTCTCTCTCTCTTTCTCCCCTCTCTCTAAAAAGTCAATAAATAAAAAATATTAAAAAAAACAAAAAAAAAAACAGTGTGGCAGAGGTGAAACAATTAAAAAAAAAAAAAAAAGACTAAGCAGAGGACTTAGCTAAAACATGCTAGACTCCTCACCCTTGGAAACTGTGAGATTATAAATTTATGTTGTTTTAAGACACTACATTTCTGGTAGTTCTTATACAGCAGAAGAAAAATAATGCATTGACTTATCAGAATAAGAAAGATTTTATAGCTTGGCCTGTGGTGGTGCAATGGATAAACCTTCAGCCTGGAATGCCAAGGTTGCTGGTTAGAAACCCTGGGTTTCCCTGGTCAAGACACATACAACAAGCAAGCAATGAACAACTAACATGAAGCAACTATGAGTTGATACTTCCCATTCCATGCTCCCCTTTCTCTCCAGTCTCTGTAAAATCAATAAAGTATTTTTTAAAAGAAATATTTTACATTAATTTTGGTTTGCTGTGAGCTCTTCAGGTCTGTCTCCATGACCCTGTGGGATTTGATGTGTACACCCCCCACAGACAGAAACTTCAGGATGAAAGCCTGAGAAAGGCTAGATCGTAGGTATGCGTCTTAAATGTTTCTTGAATGTCTGCTCTCTGTCAGGTACTAGGCTGAAGCTATCATAATAAATAAAACATGAAATTCTCTGCTTTCATAAAAGTTATACTCTAGAAGACAGGAGAGTGGTCACAAGTAAGGGAACAAATAAATGAACAAGATAGTTTCAGGAATGTTAAGTGCCGTAAAGAAGATAAAAGAGGTCTGACCTGTGGTGGTGCAGTGGATAAAGCATTGACCTGGAACGCTATGGTCTCCAGTTCGAAATCCTGGGCTTGCCTGGTCAAGGCACATATGGAAGTTGATGCTTCCTGCTCCTCCCCTCCTTCTCTCTCTCTCTCTCTCTCTCCTATCTCTAAAATGAATAAACTAATAAATAATAACTAATAAATGAATAAATAAATAAGTAAGTGGAACAACAAATTGATGTTTCTCTTTAAAAAAAAGAAAGAAAGAAAGAAAATAAAAGAGGGTGAAAACATGGTTGGGGTGGGGATGGGGTTGCTGGGTGTGGCATTAGCTGCATGGTGAGGGAAGGCCTCTGAGAGGGTGGCATTTGAGCTGAGACCTGAGTAATAAAAACTAGAAAAAAGGAGCCAACCATGCAGAGTTAGAATATCAACCCCAGGATTTGCAAGCCTTCCTAAACATGGTACTTTCAATCAGGAAGTTTAACATTAAAGACAATATAATTACTATATAGTCTGTACTCAGATTTTCTCCCTTGTCCCATTAATGTCCTTTAGAATATTTTTTAATGTAACATGTGGCTGTTCTTTAATCTAATATTGTTTCTCAGCCTTTCTTTGTCTTTTATAACATTGATATATTTGGAGAGTACAGGCTAGAGACTGTCCCTCAGTTTGGATTTGTCTGATGTTTCCTCCTGATTAGATCCAGGCTATATATTCCGGGCAGGAGTACTTCCTGAGTGACGCTGTGTTCTTTTTGGTATATCTCATTAGGAGGCCCATGATGTCAGTTTGCCCCATTACAAGTTCACATGCTGATTTGTGTACGTCATATTAAACCATAAAAACATCCTGTCACATAATATTGTTTGAAAACATACTTGACCCATCTTGTAATTTTTTTTTTATCACAAAGTGATTTTCCAGGCCCTGGCTGGGTGGCTCGGTGGATAAAGCATCATCCTAGCACACCAACATCACAGGCTTGACCCCTGGTCAGGGCACGTACAAGAAACAATTAATGAATGTACAACTAAGCGGAACAACTAAGTGGAATGAGTAAATGCTTCTCTCTCTCTTTCCCTTTCACTCTCTCTCTATCAATGGACAAATTAAAAAAAGTATTGTCTAATTGCTATATACTGTAAGCTACACACTAATTTTAAATTTTCTAATAGCTACATTAAAATGTAAGAAAAATCAGGTCAAATGAATTTTAATAATATATTTTATTCAACCTAACATATCCAAAGTAGTTTAATTTCAACATGTAATCAATATAAAAAATTGCCAGGAGTATAATTTAAGTTCTTTTTTTAAATTCTAAGTCTTCAAAACTTCAGTGTATATTTTATGCTTATAGCACATCTTCATTCAGACTAGCCACCTGTCACCAGCAGCTACCATATTGGACAGCACAAATCTAGAACATGCTTTTCAATGTATGACAGATGTACCACAATTTATCTAACCAACCCCCCATTGCTAAAAATAACAATTACTTTTAAAATTTGCCATTATAAATAATGATGCAAAGAAAATTCTTATACATAAATCTCTCTGTGCATCTAATTATTTTTAGGATACACTCTTTGGGGTGGAATTGATTTAAAAGGTTATCAAAGTTATGACAATTTGGAAACTCAGTGTTGCCAAATTGCTTTCAAAAACGCTGTACAAATTTTTATTTGCATTAGCGATACAGAAAATTCCCATACTTTTATCAAAACAGGCTTCATTAAAAATACAACTGTCAATTTCATATGTAAAAATTGGCATTTTATTGTTGTTTCAAGTTGTAACTTTTAATTATTAATAACTATATGCTTATTGGTCTTGGTTGTCCTGCCTTATAGGGTTACTATAGTTTTTTTTATTTTTTTATTTTTTGGGGGGTGGTTACTATAGTTTTTCATTAACTTTACCCTTTAGTGTTAGTGAAAGGACACCTAATGTCCTTGAACAGCTCTGTAGTAGGCTCTGTAGTAATAAGTGCTGAAGTTGAAATTGACCATTTAATTTCAATACGGGTCAAGGAGCCTAGGGTGGCAGAAGCCATGTAGCAGCACTAAATTACCAGAGGCAAAGTTGGCATGGTTGCCATCACAAGTATCAAAGCTGGAATTTTAACCAGAAGATTCTTAACACAAGAAAATTCTAAGACATATAAGATGATAGGGTTAAATTAGCCCCTGTAAAACTCAAATTCCCCTCAGCCAAATAGAACATTCTCATCCCCCACATAAGGTTGTAGTTAATTTGCTTGCTATTCTCTCTCCTAATGGCTTCCTGGCCTTCACTTTGAAATATAGCAAAAAGTTTATCTTTGCAGAAATGTCAGGGAAAACTTACACTGGAAAGAGACCTGACAATTAGGGGAGTTTAAATCACAATAGTTGTTTGTAAAAGCCTAGCCACAGGCCCAGAGGTGCTATCTTCTGATAGCTGTCTTCTGATAGATCAGCCCACCCCCATTCCAAGAGCAGTGTAAACCTGTGGGAGGAGGAGGGACTGGCTTGCTTGAAGCCTTGGCCAGCCTACCCAGGACCTTTTGAACCAACCCAGGACTCCTTTAGACAGTTGAGCTGGGAGATAAACAGTTTGGAGAAGCTGTGGCACCTCTCCAATCCACATACAAAAAAATATTATTTTGTACCTATTGAGGCAGTGACATCAGTTGCTTTTTCCAAGACCCCTAATTCAATTATAAAAACCTTACTCTAGCCCTGGCCGGTTGGCTCAGTGGTAGAGCGTCGGCCTGGCGTGCAGGAGTCCCGAGTTCGATTCCCGGCCAGGGCACACAGGAGAAGCGCCCATCTGCTTCTCCACTCCTCCCCCTCTCCTTCCTCTCTGTCTCTCTCTTCCCCTCCCACAGCCAAGGCTCCATTGGAGCAAAGATGGCCCGGGCACTGAGGATGGCTCTGTGGCCTCTGCCTCAGGCGCTAGAATGGCTCTGGATGCAACAGAGCAACGCCCCAGAGGGGCAGAGCATCGCCCCCTGGTGGGCGTGCCGGGTGGATTCCGGTCGGGCACATGCGGGAGTCTGTCTGACTGCCTCCCCATTTCCAGCTTTGAAAAAATGAAAACAAAAACAAACAAACAAAAAAAAACCTTACTCCAACCTTCCCTGTGGCTGACATGACTTTTGGTCTGCCTCAGCACCCTTGAACCCAGGTGTGTTAAATAAATTTTTCTTTTGAACACATCAGCCTTGTGTGGTTCTTTTTTGTTTGTTTGTTTTTACAGAGACAGAGAGAGAGAGTCAGAGAGAGGGACAGATAGGGACAGACAGACAGGAACAGAGAGAGAGATGAGAAGCATCAATCATCAGTTTTTCATTGCAACACCTTAGTTGTTCACTGATTGCTTTCTCATATGTGCCTTGACAGTGGGCCTTTAGCAGACCAAGTAACCCCTTGCTCTAGCCAGCAACCTTGGGTCCAAGCTGGTGAGCTTTGTTCAAACCAGATGAGCCCACGCTCAAGCTGGCGACCTCGGGGTCTCAAACCTGGGTCCTTCTGTATCCCAGTCCGACGTTCTATTCACTGTGCCACTGTCTGCTCACGCAGCCTTGTGTTTTTAGTTCAGCTCTCCTAGTTCCCACCCATAGACCCAGGTAGGGGTTTAGCCTGTCAGCTGTCTCATACAGGATAAGGCAGAGTCCATCTGGAGTTCTCTCCAGGTCTGACCTAGTCAGGGGTTTATATTAACCTGCCAGTTGCCAAGGGAGACTGACAATAAGCTTTCTCCCCTCCCCAGTGGACCAGCCACCCCAGGTTCAACCTTTTAATGATCAGGCAGACAAGAGGAACTGCCCTATGGATGTCCTTCAACCTCTCCCCCAGCCATCCCTTTGCTTTCTTAATGAGTTTATAAGCACAGTCACCAATGTCACAAAGATGGAGGCCACAATGGACTCAGCAAAATAGATTTACTCTTACCAAGGTTGACTAGCTGTTGCTAAATCATCAACTGGCCAGTAACTGACCAACCTTAAACTCCTAACATGATACTCTACTATGGCGCAATTGGTTGCACTGTCATGGAAGGAGCTGTGATTTGTTATAAGTGCAATAGATATTTTTTTTCTAGATTTGAATATTCTTTCCTCTCCACTACATAAAAACAGAGGAGGGAACTTTGTGAACTTAAAGTAAATAAAGCTACATTTAGCTATGACCCATTCTAAAAGTTCAAGAACATTAATTTTGCATTAAAATGATCACGCCAGAATTACTGAGGTCAAATACAATACCAAGTTATTATAAAAAAATAAAAACCAAGCTATCATCCCAACAGACAATGAAAGAAGGCTAGAATGACGTGCCTACAGAAAAGATCAAAACCTTAACTTTCTGTTTTAAAATTAGCTACAAGACATGAAAAAAACTATTCAATATATGGGGAAAAAACCCCAACATAAATTATAATTCAAAATCTCAAAAATGGCCTGACCAGGCAGTGACACAGTGGATAGAGTGTCAAACTGGGATGCAGAGGACCCAGGTTTGCCACCCCAAGGTCGCCAACTTGAGTGCAGGCTCATCCAGCTTGAGTGAGGGGTCACTGGCTTAAGTGTGGGATCATAGACATGACCCCATGGTCACTGGCTTGAGCCCAAAGCTCACCAACTTGAAGCCCAAGGTCACTGACTTGAGCAAGGAGTCACTTGCTCTGCTGGAGCCCCTGGTCAAGGCACATATGAGAAAGTAATCAATGAGCAACTAAGGTGCCACAACAAAGAATTGATGCTTCTCATCTCTGTCCCTTCCTGTCTGTCTGTCCCTATCTGTCCCTCTCTCTATCTCTGTCACACACACAAAAAAAATCTCAAAAATGAAGGTTCAGCACTCAAAATAGAGAGAGAAAGAAAGAAAGAAAGAAAGAGAAAGAAAGAGAAGGAAAAGACACTCTTAGAGATAAATAATAGAGTAGAAGGAACAAAAAGACTCCTCAGTCCTTTATTGTTTGGACTTCTCATGTGAATAGCTAACTAAGGACCACCACTGTGATAGTTACCTCTGCCTGCCCCTCCAGGTCCATCTCTGCGCTTCCCCTCTCCTCTGTGTAACCAAGCAGTTGTCATGTGTGAGCAGCATCAGTGAGTGTCCTTGCCCTCCAGCTTCCTGTTGGGTTATGTTGATGGGAAGGAAGTTCTGGTGGGAGATGGGAGGAAGGGAGAACAATGACATCAGGCTATTTATTTCCCTGGATCCCTCCCTTTTGAGTTGCTGTGGATTGGCCGTATTCCTTTAAGAGACCACAGATCCTGCAGGCAGCTGTCCCTCCGTGGCTTCCTGTAATGACTCCCTCCTCGTACCCTTTCTGGCCTGCAGGAGGTGATAGTTTTCAGCAGTTGCTGCCCCAAGAATGCCACATTACCCCTCACTGTTTTCCCTTCCTCTTTCTCACATCTTCATAAATAATCTCTTTATTAAACTCCTCTCAAGTACTCAGTGTGAGTTTCTTAGCAGTTTCCTCCAAGGACCCTGAATGATACCGCCAGACAGCAAAGACTCTGGCACGACAAAGAAAGAACAAGGCTTACCAAAAAAACTTACTTCAAAGGAAATAGATACTTTATGTAAGGTATTTTTCCCCGCCAAGAAGGAAGGAACGGGGCTCGGAGCCACCAAGTGTGGAATAACAAAAAGGCTTTATTCAGTACAGAGCACACATTCCCCCCCCCCCCCCGCAAGGTTCCCTGGCCCCGAGGTAAGATGGAGGCCAGGGAAGTTACACAGATTAAACCGCATGGGAGATATTTAAAGGGGTCCCTCTAGGGAAGTGGAGCTAACATGATGTGGTGAAATCCCACTGGCTGGCAGACGATGGCTTTTTTCCAAACGGTTCCTGTGAAGCTTCTTTTGGCACACTTGGTTGTGGGCGGTCCTAGCCCAAGTTCGAGGGTCTGAGTTCCCCACGTGACCATCTCCCATTATCCACGGACCTTACATTCTGACCTTTTGTGTTAAATAGAAAAGGGGCACCGTTTATTCGTCTGGCTACTTCCTGCTGAATAGGGGCGTCGTGGGGAGGGGGAGATCAGAAGATGGTGGCTTTGAGGGGTGTCAGGAGGAACATCTGTGTGGCCTTGAGTTGAGAAACTTCACAGATGCAGTCCTGTAAGGATTTAAAAAAAAGAGGAGTAATAGGGGGATTTGCAGGGTCCAGCCTTTTGGTGAGCTGGAGATGGATGGAGTCCAGTGGTTCTGACTGCCAGTGGTCCTGTAAGGAGGCAAGCTTGAGGCAGGACTGCATGTCAGGAGTGGCATAAAAGGGGAAAGGAAGGGGTCCCATCCATTCCCATAACCGAGACCTGTGAGGGAATTAGAAGTCCAGAGTGTGATGGCAAAACAGAGAAGGCAGCCCCCGTGTCCACAAGAAATGAGACGATGGACTTACCCACTCGTTGCAGCATACCCTGGGTTCTCAGAGTCCAGGCCGTGTCCTAGGAGTTTGAGCGATGCACCCACCTGGCTGGATTGGCCTTCCCATTCGGGCGGCTTGTCCTCCACGTACAGGCACTGAAGAAAAGCCTGTTGCCCAAAGGGGCAATCACTCTGCCAGTGACTGGGCTGCTTGCAGTCAGGGCAGGGCTCAGTGGGCAATTGTGTGCAGGGGCCCTGCCGGGACCAGTGACCCTGCTTGCCACACTTAAAGCAAGCTGCTGGTGGCTCTGCTGGCCTCAGGGCTGCCACAAGACCCAGGGTTTGGAGCGTTACCTTCTGCTGCATGTGGGCCTGGTGAACAGCTTTGGCCTGTTTCTACTAGTTGGGACCATTAAAAACTTTAAATGCCATGTTCACAGGTTCCAGATAGGGGTTTGGGGGTTGAGAATAAGAGGAGGAGGGCTCGTGCGGAGCCCGGCACCCAGATCCCGCAGGAAACACTGGAGCCAAAGGCGGGACAGGGCCAGAACTTCCTGCAAGAAAATTGGGGTTGGACGTCCTGAAAACCGGTGTAAGAGCCAATGCCAGACTGAGAATGGCCTGATGGAGGAGGGGTTTAAGAACACAGTGGAGAAGGGAGGGGCCCCTGGCCAGCAGGGGAGGAGAAAGAGATGGTAATGGTGAATAAGAAACAGGTTTTTGAGAAGGGAGGGGAGGGGGCTCTCAGAGGGAAGAGACAGGGGCACAAAAGAGGTCCACAGAGGAACTAGAGAGAAGTCCTGAGAGAGGGGCGGTGACCCCAGGGGTCAGACAGGAGGGAGGGAGAGTTGGGAGTCCCCGGAGAAGGAAAGATCAGGAGTGGGGGTTTTAGGTGAGGTTTCTCTGGCCAGAAAAAGGCCTGCACTGTGGAACAGGTGGCACAGAGATTAAGGACAGGTGCGTGAATAATTAGAAGCCGTGTATGTAAGAGATCTCCAATCAGTTCCAGCTTTTTTGGCAATAGTTAAATCGGTGAGGGTGTTAAAACTGAAAGTCCCTTCAGGAGGCTAATTGAGTGGGTTCTGTGGCCTGGCCACAGCGGAGAAGAAGAACAGTTTCTTTTTCTTTAGGGAGGGAGATTCCTGTGCCCCCACAGCCGCCCTCAGTCCTTGGAGTGGTCAGATTTGAGTATTAGCGTCCTAAAAACTCAAGGTCTGGCCACGGATGTAAAAGGTAAAGTGGATGTGCTCGGGACGTCTCCATGGGCACACATGCACTCAGACGGTCGGAAAAGACTTCCCTGATGTAGCTTCGGTTTCGGACAGGGAGTCACAGAGGGAAGAACTGAGAGGAAGGCTGGAGGCAGGGGACTTACCGCACCGTGCACTGAAGTGGGTGGAAGGTCAGAGATCCTGGTTCTTTCTCCTGGTTCTTTCTTGGAGGGGAAGGGGAAAAAAGCAGTCCTTGCAGACTTCTGATTCCTCCCGGGTTTTGGCACCAAAATGTAAGGTATTTTTCCCCGCAGAGAAGGAAGAAAGAGGCCAGAGCCACAAAGTGTGGAATAGCAAATGGCTTTATTGAGTACAGAGCGCACATCCCGCCTGGCAAGGTTCCCTGGCCCCGAAGAAAGAAAGATGGAGGAGATGGAGGCTAGGGAAGTTGCAAGGATTAAACCGCGTGGGAGATATTTAAAGGGGTCCCTCTAGGGAAGTGGAGCTAACATGACGTGGTGAAATCCCACTGGCTGGCAGACGATGGCTTTTTTCCAAACGGTTCCTGTGAAGCCTCCTTTTGGCGCACTTGGTTGTGGGCGGTCCTAGCCAAAGTTCGCGGGTCTGAGTTCCCCATGTGACCATCCCCCATTATCCACCGACCTTACACTTTAGAAAACAGAGGGAAACTTATTTTGAAAAAAGGTCCAACTACTATTGTTGGAAAAAATTTCAGACAATATTACATTTATAAAATAATTATTTTAAGAAAGATGCAATGAAGGAAAAAGAAGAGAAATAGATTTTGGGGGAAAAACAAACAACTTGGTTACCAAACCAAAAAATTCAAAAAAAAGTTTATATGATAAAGTCTAGAAAAATCTCTTAAATGTAAGAAATATAAAAGTATAGCAAATATGAAGGAAAATGAAAAAATATATAAAGACTTAATCCAGGTAGTCCAATGTCCAACTAGAAGTCTTAGAAAGAGAGACCAGAGAAAAGCAAGGGAGAGAGAATATTAATTAATTGAAATAGAACACGAGTATTTCCCTAGTAGAAGAAAGTTATGAGACTTAGAATTGAAAGGTTCTATGAGCTCTGAACAAGATGATAACCAAAATACACATCTAAGACATTATAAAAACTTCTGAATGAAACAGCCATAGACAAAGGAATAAAAACATAAGGCTCCTCATCAGCAAAAATGGACGCTAGAAGATAATGGTATTAGCATTTGGTAAAACCTGCTCATTATTTTGCAGAGGATAATATAATTCTCACCTCCTTCCAGATGCCTAAGAAAGTTGATGGCAAAAATATACCAAAAACTAATTTACCATCTTTCCCATATACTTATTCCTCTTCCAGAGGCATCATCTTGATGAAAGGCACCAGTTTCCATCTAATTACCCACACCAGAGTCCTTCAGAGCACCTTCCTCAATTCTACTATCCAAAGAGGCACCCATTCCTATAACTTCTACCCCCTAAAATCTCTCCAGTCAATTGCTCTTTACCACTCCCGTGCAGCCTTTTTCCTCTGAAATATTGCTATTAAGGTGGTTCTTGCCTCCAGCCTCCCCTTCAGCAAGTCATTGTCAACATAAACAACTTCTAATGGTGTAAGAAATTTTAATGAGTTTATTTGAGCCCAACTGTCGACAATTGCCCAGAAGAAAAGTCTCAGTAGATTAAGAAAGTGCTCCGGAAAATGGCAATTTTACCATTTATTTTATACATCAGAATCAAAAGGGAAGCCATAAGAGGGTTACATGAAATTGATTGGTGATAGATTAGGAAGGCAGAAGAAAGCAAACTGTGAGGGAGGGAATCTCTGGGATTGAATAAAAAGTAAAAATGCATATGCTGGAACTTCTTTTATAAAAGCAGGAACAAATCAGTTAACAGTTAATAATTCACATGATAACAATACAATGAAGGGGTTTGTTGGTTCCTCCTCTGGTGGGATGTTTTCCCTGAGGGGGCAGGAAAAAAAGATTACCCTTACATTTTAAAGACATGTTATCAGGTATGTTATTGCAGATGCAAAAGACAACAGACAGGCTAGATCAGGGGTCCCCAAACTACGCCAGTGGGCTGCATGCGGCCCCCTGAGGCCATTTATCCGCCCCCGCTGCACTTCCGGAAGGGGCACCTCTTTCATTGGTGGTCAGTGAGAGGAGCATAGTTCCCACTGAAATACTGGTCAGTTTGTTGATTGAAATTTACTTGTTCTTTATTTTAAATATTGTATTTGTTCCCGTTTTATTTTTTTACTTTAAAATAAGATATGTGCAGTGTGCATAGGGATTTGTTCACAGTTTTTTTTATAGTCTGGCCCTCCAACGGTCTGAGGGACAGTGAACTGGCCCCCTGTGTAAAACGTTTGGGGACCCCTGGGCTAGATTAAGGTAAGCATTGACTACTGTGGGTCAAATAAGTTTGCAAATATAATGTATATGTTTGCTCGCTTATAGTTTGCATTGGGTGTGGGGGATAGGCTGTAAACAGGCAGGGTCCTTATAGCCTAAGGCTTAGTTTTAAGACTAAGCCTTTCCCACCCTTTTAATACTAAGATCTTCTCAACACTAAGCTTTTCCCCACACCCTTGACCAGGGGTCCCCAAACTACGACCCACGGGCCACATGCGGCCCCCTGAGGCCATTTATCCGGCCCCCGCCGCACTTCCGGAAGGGGCACCTCTTTCAGTGGTGGTCAGTGAGAGGAGCATAGTTCCCATTGAAATACTGGTCAGTTTGTTGATTTAAATTTACTTGTTCTTTATTTTAAATGTTATATTTGTTCCCGTTTTGTTTTTTTACTTTAAAATAAGATATGTGCAGTGTGCATAGGGATTTGTTCATAGTTTTTTTTATAGTCCGGCCCTCCAATGGTCTGAGGGACAGTGAACTGGTCCCCTGTGTAAAAAGTTTGGGGACCCCTGCCCTTGACTGTTGCATGATGTGAGGTGGTGCATTCTCATGAGGAACCCCATTATGCTTCAGATAAGTGACTTTGTATCAGAGACTTCCTTGTTTGTATATTGGCTTAATGGTTTTGATTTCTACACTATAAAATGGGGCAGAGGAGCCCATGCTGGAGGAGAGCAGAGAAAGGCCACATGGAGGAAAGGAGAAGCAGCCAAGATGGTAGTGTTAAGCCTAATCCGGAGGGACTTGAAACATTGAAGACACGAACAAAATCCATCGATTCCACGCCAGAGCTTTATTGTCTAGCTTGGCCAAGCGGCGGCAACTCCAACAGAAATCTGAGGGAGAGCGCGCCGGCCCTTTGTTCTACCTAGTTTTTATAGTTGTGTTTTTTGTTTTTGTTTTTTATTTAGAGAGAGAAGAGAGAGACAGAGAGAGAGAAGGGGGGAGGAGCTGGAAGCATCAACTCCCATATGTGCCTTGACCAGGCAAGCCCAGGGTTTCGAACTGGCGACCTTAGCATTTCCAGGTCGACACTTTTTTTTTTTTTTTTTTCATTTTTCTGAAGCTGGAAACAGGGAGAGACAGTCAGACAGACTCCCGCATGCGCCCGACCGGGATCCACCCGGCACGCCCACCAGGGGTGAAGCTCTGCCCACCAGGGGCGAAGCTCTGCCCACCAGGGGGCGATGCTCTGCCCATCCTGGGCGTTGCCATGTTGCGACCAGAGCCACTCTAGCACTTGGGGCAGAGGCCACAGAGCCATGCCCAGCGCCCGGGCCATCTTTGCTCCAATGGAGCCTTGGCTGCGGGAGGGGAAGAGAGAGACAGAGAGGAAAGCGCGGCGGAGGGGTGGAGAAGCAAATGGGCGCTTCTCCTGTGTGCCCTGGCCGGGAATCGAACCCGGGTCCTCCGCACGCTAGGCCGACGCTCTACCGCTGAGCCAACCGGCCAGGGCTCCAGGTCGACACTTTATCCACTGTGACACCACAGGTCAGGTCTAGTTTTTATAGTTTTGCAAGTGAGAAGTACAGAAGCAAAAATTGCAATTAAGTGCCTTTTACCACTATTGGTTATAGTCATATGTCCTTTAACATGATAGGACCATGTTCAATTTGCAAGCCATACATCATTTTGGAGGAAAAAAAAATTTACAAGTCAACACAATGGTAGAAAGATGTCTCTTTACATATTAAAAGGCATTCTTATATTCTCTAATGTTTATCCACCATCTCTCTGTCCAGAGTCACACACATTAACCACATGCATTCACATAGGAGAGGTAGTTTCCATGGGGACAAATACCCACAAATGGCTCATTACTATAAGAAAAGGTTTATTTTGGCTTTTCTCTTCCTGCACCTGGCTAGCCATTCACCCCTTTCCCCACAGGTGTGGTGGAATGTCAGGGAATCCATGTTTTCCTTCCCTTTTCATTTACAATACAATACCAAGGGCCATCCTAGTTTTAAGCCAATCACACAGTACAGAGATTATTCTCAAAATTTCTCTGCACACCTTAACCCAAATTAATAAAATGTTCTTCAAGCCTCTTAAAATATTAATATTAGCCTGACCTGTGGTGGCGCAGTGGGTAAAAGCGTGGACCTGGAACGCTGAGGTCGCCGGTTCGAAACCCCAGGCTTGCCTGGTCAAGGCACATTTGGGAGTTGATGCTTCCATCAACTCCCAAATGTGGGCGCATGCGGGAGTCTGTCTGACTGTCTCTCCCCGTTTCTGGCTTCAGAAAAATACAGAAAAAAAAACAACAACAAAAAACAAACAAACAAAAAAACCCACATTTTTCCAAAAAAAGAATGGATTTTTCTGACAGCCATGATGAAAATGAAGTCCTTATGAGCCAGGGCCTCTGGTTGGCCTCAGTCTAAAAACACTACCTTGTCCCTGACTGGTTGGCTCAGCGGTAGAGTGTCGGCCTAGCGTGCGGAGGACCCGGGTTTGATTCCCGGCCAGGGCACACAGGAGAAGCGCCCATTTGCTTCTCCACCCCTCCGCCGTGCTTTCCTCTCTGTCTCTCTCTTCCCCTCCCGCAGCCAAGGCTCCACTGTAGCAAACATGGCCCAGGTGCTGGGGATGGCTCCTTGGCCTCTGCCCCAGGCGCTACAGTGGCTCTGGTCGCAACATGGCGACGCCCAGGATGGGCAGAGCATCGCCCCCTGGTGGGCAGAACGTTGCCCCATGGTGGGCGTGCCGGGTGGATCCCGGTCGGGCGCATTCGGGAGTCTGTCTGACTGTCTCTCCCTGTTTCCAGCTTCAGAAAAAAAAAAAATGAAAAAAAATAAATAAATAAAAACACTACCTTAGATATCTGGAATGTTACTTGTAAAGAGCTGCCATGACAAAGGGCCTAAATAGACATTTCTCCAAAGAAGACATACAGATGGCCAATAGACATATGACAAGGTGCTCAATGTCACTAATCATCAGAGAAATGCAAATTAAAACCATAATGGGACATCACCTCATGCCTGCCAGAATGGCTATTATCAATAAATTAACAAACAACAAGTGTTGGCGAGAGTATAAAGAAAAGAGAACCCTTACGTACTGTTGGTGGAAATGCAGATAGGTGCAGTGTGGAGTTTCCTCAAAACATTGAAAATAGAACTGCCTTATGACCCAGCAATTTCACTTCTGGAAATACACTGTGTCCGTAAAGTCATGGTGCACTTTTGACTGGTCACAGGAAAGCAATAAAAGATGATAGAAATGTGAAATCTACACCAAATAAAAGGAAAACCCTCCCAGTTTCTGTAGGATAATGTGGCAGCATGTGAGCATGTGCAGATGATGACGTAACACCGTGTATACAGCGAAGCAGCCCATGGCCATGCCAGTCAAGATGTGGACAGTACAAAGGAATGTTCAGTGTGTTCTGTGGCTCGCTAAATTTGAATCCGTGACCAAAGTGCAACATGAATATCGGTGCATTTTTAACGAAGTGCCACCACATAGGAATAACATTACTCGGTGGGATAAGCAGTTGAAGGAAACCGGCAGTTTGGTGGACAAACCCCGTTCTGGTAGGCCATCAGTCAGTGATGAGTCTGTAGGGATAGCTACCTAAGGAGCCCTAAAAAATCTGTGCATGAGCCCACATCAAACTGCACTGAATAAGTATGAAACTGGGAGAATTTCCCTCTTATATGGTGCAGATTTCACATTTGTATCGTCTTTTGTTGCTTTCCTGTGACCGGTCAAAAGTGCACCATGACTTTATGGACACACTGTATATCTGAAGAAACCTAAAACACTAATTCAAAAGAATATGTCCACCTCTCTGTTCATTACAGCATTATTTACAATAGCCAAGATTTGGAAGCAGCCCAAGTGCCTATCAATAGATGAGTAGATAAAGAAGCCGCAGTGTATCTACACAATGGAATACTAATCGGCTGTAAAAAATATAAGGAAACCTTTGCGACAGCATGGATGGACCTGGTGAGTAGTCTGCTAAATGAAATAAGCCAGTCAGAAAAAGACTAATACCGTATGATTTCACTCATATGTGGAATATAATTAACAAAATAAACTAACAAACAAAACAGAAACAGACTCATAGATGCAGGAACAGACTAATACCTGTCAGAAGGAGGGGCATTGGGGGAACAGGGTGAAAAAGGAGAAAAGATTAAGCAAAAACAAAAACCAAACTCATAGACACAGACAGTGAGTGGTATGATGATTACCGGAGGGAAAGGAGGCTGGGGGCAGCTAGAAGCGGAGAAAAGGGGGTAAATGGCGACTTCGGGTGGTGAACACAAGAAAATATACAGATGATGTAGAATTGTACACTTGAAACCTATTGGTAATTTTACTAACCAATGTCACTTCAATACAAATTTTAAAAAAAGAAAAGGAAAAGACTCGTTACTGCACAAAGAATCCCAGCCATGGTGGCCTGCAAGTGGATTGCCCCATTCTCATATCATGTCTCATCAGTGAGTCAAGCTCATCCAGGGACTTTCATGAGAACCTTCTGTCATCTTTGTCTCAAGATGAGCTTATTTTTCTTAATTGGGATCAAAGAAGATCAGCATTAGTCATTTGCCAGGTCACATGGGCTGATCGTTCACAGTCAAGCCAGTGAAGGGTGTAACATAACAGTGAGACTGTAAAAAGGAAACCTAAGTTAAGATACCAGTGGCCACTGGGACTTGCAAGAAAGCTCGGAGGGCGCACTCTCGCGGATCCTGTGATCTCTTTCTCAGTCACCACCACAAGCTCTTTCAGATCCAGTGCGAACTATTTCCTCTCCATGTGGCTTGCAAGGCAGTGGGGTAATGTTTCCCTTTCATTGCAGGGTGAGGACGGAGAACAGAGATTACTTCACACAGCCTTCTCACCTTCCTGTTTTCCTCCTAAAGAACCCAAGAAGGGACTTAGGAAACCTAAGGTTTCTTCTCTGTCATAATGAGCAGAAAATGATGAGAAAACAATAGGGTTAAAAGATTAAACCATTGCCCTTCGGACACCGGAGTTGGTGACCAACAGAATATTGACGCTGTATAGAAAGGTGTTTATACCAATCCTTTCTAACTTAGGTTTTTATTTTCAAACATTTATCTTTTTATTCATGGGATATGTACAGTAAGACAACTTACCTTCATAGGATGAGTGAGTCATTCCTTAAGAGTACTGGCTGCCAACATAATGGTGGATTGTTTTTCTTACTTACTATTTGCTTCCCAATATCTATCCTGTTTCCTTTCTTTCTTACATTATGGATTCACAAACTTTTTCTGTCCAGGGCCACATAGTAAATATTTTTGGCTTTGTGTCCATATGATCTGTTGTGCCTACTTATTTCTGCTGTTGTAGCAAAAGCATCTATAACGATTATGTAAATGAACAGTATGTCTGTATTCTAATAATATTTTGTTTACAAAAACAGGCATCAGGCCAGATTTGGCAAGCGGGCCATCCTTTGCCAACCCCTGCCTTACAACATTCCATGCAACAGACACCCTTGCACCTGTAAGTAATGATGACCAAGTAGACATCAGCAGACTACTATGATGGATTTCTGGAAGAGCTTCTCTTTTCCTAACAGCGATGTCACCACTTCCTCTCTCCTTCTCCATTTTCTTTCTTCCTTTAACATGAGTATAAAGCCTGGGGTAGCAGCAGCCATTTTGTAACAGTGAGGTATAAGCATGAGGGTGAAGACCAACATCTAAGAAAGTGTGTTTCTGATAGCATCATGGCCCTATTTGTTTAGCCTTTGTTAGTCATGTTTTCTATTCTTTTTTTTTTTTTTTTTTTTTGTATTTTTCTGAAGCTGGAAACAGGGATAGACAGTCAGACAGACTCCCGCATGCGCCCGACCGGGATCCACCCGGCACGCCCACCAGAGGCGAAGCTCTGCCCACCAGGGGGCGATGCTCTGCCCCTCCGGGGCGTCGCTCTGCCGCGACCAGAGCCACTCTAGCGCCTGGGGCAGAGGCCAAGGAGCCATCCCCAGCGCCCGGGCCATCTTTGCTCCAATGGAGCCTTGGCTGCGGGAGAGGAAGAGAGAGACAGAGAGGAAGGAGGGGGGGTGGAGAAGCAAATGGGCGCTTCTCCTATGTGCCCTGGCCGGGAATCGAACCCGGGTCCCCCGCACGCCAGGCCAACGCTCTACCACTGAGCCAACCAGCCAAGGCCTTTCTATTCTTTATATATATATATTTTTTATTATTAATTTTAATGGGGTGACATCAATAAATCAGGGTACATATATTCAAAGAAAACATGTCCAGGTTATCTTGTCATTCAATTATGTTGCATATCCATCACCCAAAGTCAGATTGTCCTCCGTCACCTTCTATCTAGTTTTCTTTGTGCCCCTCCCCCTCTCCCTCCCTCCCCCCGCCCCCCATAACCACCACACTCTTGTCCATGTCTCTTAGTCTCGTTTTTATGTCCCACCAATGTATGGAATCCTGCAGTTCTTGTTTTTTTCTGATTTACTTATTTCACTCCGTATAATGTTATCAAGATCCCACCATTTTGTTGTAGATGATCTGACGTCATCATTTCTTATGGCTGAGTAGTATACCATAGTGTATATATGCTACATCTTCTTTACCGGCCATATATATATGTGATTAAAGCCTTTAAGCAAACTCTTGGCCAATACAACAAGAATCCATAAAAGAGTACTGTCCTTCATACAGATGGCCAATAGGCATATGAAAAAATGCTCAACATCACTAATCATTAGAGAAATGCAAATTAAAACCACAATGAGATATCACCTTACACCAGTCAGAATGGCGCTTATCAACAAAACAACACAGAATAAGTGCTGGTGAGGATGTGGAGAAAAGGGGACCCTCCTGCACTGCTGGTGGGAATGCAGACTGGTGCAGCCACTGTGGAAAACAGTATGGAGATTCCTCAAAAAACTGAAAATCGAACCGCCTTTTGACCCAGCTATCCCACTTTTAGGAATATACCCCAAGGACACCATAGAACGGCTCGAAAAGGAGAAATGCACCCGCATGTTTGTGGCAGCATTGTTCACAATAGCGAAGATCTGGAAACAGCCCAAGTGTCCGTCAGAGGACGAGTGGATTAAAAAACTTTGGTACATATATACTATGGAATACTACTCAGCCATAAGAAATGATGACATCGGATCATTTACAATAACATGGATGGACCTTGATAACATTATATGGAGTGAAATAAGTAAATCAGAAAAAAAACTGAGATGAATCCATACATAGAAGGGACATAAAAATGAGACTCAGAGACATGAACAAGAATGTGATGGCAACAGGGGCGGGGGGGTTGGGGGAGGGTGGAGGGGGTGAAGAAGGAGAGAGGGGTTAGGGGAGGGGAGGGGCACAAAGAAAACCAGATAGAAGGTGACAGAAGACAATTTAACTTTGCGGGAGGGGTATACAGCACAATCAAATGTCAAAATAATCTAGAGATATTTTCTCTCAACATATGTACCCTGATTTATCAATGTCACTGCATTAAATTTAATAAAAAAATATTAATATTAAAAAAAAAAAAAGAGTACTGTCCTTAACATGTTCACCAAGTCCAAGTTGGCACCAACACCATTCCAAATCCCTGCGAATGCAACCCAACCCCAGTTCAGTCTGTTAGGAGCTGTCACAAGGAGCAGGAGTCCAGAAAAAGTCCACATCCAGGAAAAGTCTGCATGGCACTGGAATTGCTGACACAATTCTATACTTTGCAGCTCACGTCCAAGTCCCAATGACCACTGCTTCTAGCTGATAGTGATTCAAGTAGACTGGAAAATCTATCCTTGCAAGTGGGAAGTCCTGTAACACTCCTAATAGGTTACACAAATAAAAGCAACACATGCACACTGTAGAAAATTTAGAAAATACAGAAAAGGTAAACTTTTCAGACTTGAAACTCTGCCTCAGGATTAAACCCCCACCCTTCTCTGTCAAACACACATGCACACACACACACACACACACACAAGTGTGTGTGCGCATGCTCAGTCCTCTCTGTTACAAGGCAAGTTGCCTCTAGATGCAGAAAGAGACCAATAGACTTAAGGAACAGAGTAGAGAGCCTGGAAACTAAAACACAAGCGAAAAAAATCTAGTATAATACACAGAGTGGAGACAGCAAATATATGCAGAAAGGATAGAGTAGTCAATAAGCAGTGCTAGGGTAATTGGATTTCTAAATGTAAAAAAATGAAATTATATTTCTACTTCAGCCTCTATCTAAAATAATTCCTAGAAGAATTAAAGACTCAAATGTAAAACATAAGCCTTTTAACCAATTAAATATAAATATATAATAATATCTTTCTATCCTTGGGATGGTAAGAATTTTTATTTATTTATTTTTTATTTTTTATTATTCTGAAGTTGGAAACAGGGAGGCAGTCAGACAGACTCCCGCATGCGCCAGACTGGGATCCACCCGGCATGCCCACCAGGGGGCGATGCTCTGCCCATCTGGGGTGTCGCTCTGTTGCAACCAGAGCCATTCTAGCGCCTGAGGCAGAGGCCACAGAGCCATCCTCAGTGCCCGGGCCAACTTTGCTCCAATAGAGCCTTGGCTGTGGGAGGGGAAGAGAGAGACAGAGAGGAAGGAGAGGGGGAGGGGTGGAGAAGCAAATGGGCGCTTCTCCTGTGTGCCCTGGCCGGGAATCGAACCCGGGACTCCTGCATGCCAGGCTGATGCTCTACCACTGAGTCAACCGGCCAGGGCCTGGTAAGAATTTTTTATAAGATCTACTATGAAGAAAAGAGTTATAAATATGGCTATATTAAAGTGAAAAACTTTATCAGAAGGCATCATTTTTAAAATATGAAGATAAGAAAGATACAATGTAGAAGAAATATTTGCACACAAAATATCTGCATCCCAAATAGATAAAGTCTACAGATTAAAATGAAAAGACAGCAACCGAATAGAGAAAGATGAAGACATAATGAACAGAGAGAGAAAAACTGGAAGGAGCAGAAACCTATGAAAGATGCTCACCTTCACAATCAATCAAGGCAATACAAATAAAAACAAATTAAAATTTTCACTCATTTGTGTAGCAAAAAACTTAAAAATAAAAAGAGATGGCAATAATGTGGGAAAATGGGAAGTATGCTGGTAGGAAGGTACATCAATACAGGGGGTCCTTGGGTTACGACAGTCTCAACATACGTTTTGAGTTTACAACACTCACTCCCATAAAAACTTTAAAAAATTGAGGCGTAAGTGTTTTGGCTTAACGCCATTAGTGTTGTACTTAACAGACCTGGGCGAACTAGTTTGGTCGCATGTGGCAGAAGAATACGCAGTGATGTGGCATATGAGTGAGGGAGTTGGTGCCCCCCAGTACGCTTACCTATGCCATTTTGGACTGTTAAAAGCACAAGTGTTACGTTTGTGTTAGACTAGGGTGTTTTACTACTTACACCAAAATTCAGGTTACATCACTGTCGTAGAAACGAAACAGTGTCATAATCTGAGGACTCCCTGTATAGCTATTTTGGAGAATAAATCATGCTGAAATCAGCCCTGGCCAGTTGGCTTGGTGGTAGAGTGTCAGCCTGGCATGTGGATGTCCCAGGTTTGATTCTCAGTTAGGACACACCATTTACTTCTTCTCCCCTCGTCCTTCTCTCACTTTCTCTTCTCCTTCTGCAACCATGGCTAGATTGGTTCAAGCTCATTGGCCCTGGGCCCTGAGGATGGTTCTGTGGAGCCTCCACCTCAGGCACTAGAAATAGCTCAGTTGTGAATATGGCTCCAGATCAGAGCATGAGCTGCAGATGGGGATTGCTGGGTGGATCCCGATCAGGGCACATGTGGGAGTTGGTCTTTCTATTTCTCCTTCTCTCACTTGAAAAAGAAGAAAAAACATACTGAAACCTTCACTAAATAAGCTGGACTTCATAGAACAGGTAAAAATGAACTTTTATTCTTCCCCGTGCCTCCTCTTTAATCTGCTCTGCGAAATAATTCTGTCTCTGCTCACAGTAGCTTCAAACTCTATGAAATGCCAGTAATAAGCCTAAAGTTATAGACTGACTTGAGTTCCCCCAAAATTTATATGTAAAATTCCTAATCCCCCATGTGACTGTCTCTAGAAATAGGGTGTTCAGGAGGTAATTAAAGTTAAATGAGTCATAAGGATGGGGTCCTAAACCAATAAGACTGTGGCCTTATAAAAAGAAGATCTCTCTCTACATTTAATACATTTCCTTATTGTGAGAGCATATAGGAGAATATTTTAAATAGTTTGAAATGAAAAAGTAAATTTTAATCAGAACACAAACATTAAAATTTGTGAAGTAAAAGCTGACAAAATTGATTCTCTACATTTAATATTCCACATGACTGACTTTATCAATCAAAGTGAATATAAAAGCAGCACAAAGGGAGATAATACTTGTAAGACACATAAGAGATCAATGCACTACTATATATAGCCCTAAGGAGAGAGAAAAATCAATAAGAAGAATAAAAATCTCTGATAGAAAAATGAGCAAAGCATATAGAAAAGCGACTCACAGAAGAAAAATTGTGATGGACAATGAATAGGATAAGGTGATCAACTTCTCTGGTAATCAAGAAAGTAAATGTGAAAACAATTTACCAAATTGGCAAAAATTTAAATAATGATAACAATTTACATTTTGAAGAAGCATGTATTGATGGGAATGTAAATTGGTATGATCTTAGAAGACAATCTACTAACATTTACCCAAGTTTTAATGGTACTTAAACTTGAAAGGGCATGTGTACACCAAGTTATCTATTAAAAAAAAAATGTGCCCACAGTGTTCTATAAGAATGTATAAAGGTAGTCTTTGTAGCATTGTTTGTCATTGCAAAAAGATGGAAATAAACTAAATGTTAATTTTAACATTCAGAAGAAAGAATCAATAAATGAGGGTATATTTAAATTATGAAATGCTATGTGGCATTTTTTTATTTTTTAAAAAAAATTTTTTCTGACAACTTTAATGAGATGTATTAGAGGAACAGACAGGAAATACTTTTTCTGCTGAAAACTAACAATCATTTTTATGATGTTATTGCTTTAAGACAAATGGTATGAGATTAACTCATTAAAATTTTTTCTAGTTAATACATTTTCCTTATATTTCTAGATAACTTTCAAAAGGAACTTTTGTCATCTTAATCGCATTTCTTATGTACTTTTTCTTTTTGTATTTTTCTGAAGTTGGAAACAGGGAGGCAATCAGACAGACTCCCGCATGCGCCTGACCGGGATCCACCTGGCACGCCCACCAGGGGGCGATGCTCTGCCCATCTGGGGCACTGCTCTGTTGCAACCAGAGCCATTCCAGTGCCTGAGGCAGAAGCCACAGAGCCATCCTCAGCGCCCGGGCCAATCTTGCCCCAGTGGAGCCTTGGCTGCGGGAAGGGAAGAGAGAGACAGAGAAGAAAGAGAGGGGGAGGGGTGGAGAAGCAGATGGGCGCTTCTCCTGTGTGCCCTGGCCGGGAATCAAACCAGGACTCCTGCACGCCAGGCCAATGCTCTACCACTGAACAAACCGGCCAGGGCCTCTATATGGCATTTTTAATGGGAATATTTGACTTAAAATAGAAAAATCTCCCAAGTCATATCATTAAGAGATAGATAGATGGTAGATAGATAGAGAGATAGATGATAAATAGATACAAAATGCCAATTATATAAAAATAAATATATTAGAAATCTATTGTAAAACTTAGGTTTTTTTTATTATTATCTAAAATTGGAATGCATCTTGCAATTTCTAGCATGTCATAATTTAACTGGTAGTGTTCTTTTTTTTCTTAGATGTACAGAAAATAATGGTACTTTTAAAAATAGATGCATCTTGGAGTCAATACAGTACAAGAAGGTAGGTAGATAGATGTATTAATAGACTAGAAAGATAAGCACCAAAATGTTAGCAGTGCTTACCTTTATTTCTACTTAATTCTGTGTTGTTTGAACTCTTTACAATGGGAAGGTATTCATGAATTAGTTGTGTAAACATTTTTTGAATTAAATATCCTGTTTAATCTTTATTACCTTAATCCCATCTTGTTTTCTTTTTGTTTGTATTGCCTGGTATATCCCTACCCCATTCTTTTATTTTCATCCTTTCAGTATTATTTTAAGTCATCTTTAGTAAGCAGTCATTGGATTGCTTTGTTGTTTTTACTCCAACCTGAGTCTTTGCCTATTTTTAAAGCGGTTGAAAAGTACTGACATTTGTTGACATAACTGTTTTGCCTGGTGTTACTTCTGTCATCTTGCTTTAATGCCCTACATTTTCTTTGCGTACTTTCTGTGTTGTCTTTTGCTATGTGAACAGTACTTTGTTTGCTTTTATCTTCTACAATAATTTGGAAACTAGAATTCTTGCTTTCAGTTCTATGAGTGGTGACTAAATGATGAAGTAATTTTTAAATTGAAATGTATCAGCAGGGATTCCATCAGAAAAATGACTGTCTAGAATTCAAAGAATTCTAAATTTAAGACAGGATCAAGGGGCTGGCCCAGCTTTGGAAGAGAGCAAATCCACCAGCAAGATCTGAGCCAGAAAGTCTGAAGCAGGTGATTCTTGGGACTCGTTGGGAAGCCACTGTGAAGTCTCAGACTCACCATTTCTATGGTCACAACTCTCTCAGGAGAACAATAACTTCTTCTAGAAACATGTGTAGAAGAAGGCTCTTCTAGGAAAGGTAGTTTCCGGCTTCTCTGCAGCCATGGAATATGACAACAAGCTGATAATAGACAACCAGAAGGCTTATTTATTGGTGTATTAAAAAATAAACATTAGCTTTCCACTTCTCTTTAAATGAAACGAGGAATCAAGTGTTCTTCCTCATCTACTTTCCCCCATTTCCAATAATTTTAACTGAACCATTAAAAATATGATTATCCATTTTAGTGTTTTTTTGAGCATTCCAGTCCCTATAAGCACATATATAATAGTGTGTATGTGTGCACGCCCATGTGCACACGTGTGTGGGTATGTAACTATTTCAGTACTTATATCCAGTTCTTTCCTCCTACTTCTCCTAAAATCTTACTTTGGACCCATTTCATAAAATTATGGTGAACATTTTCAGGGAATATTTAGGAAGAGTAAATAGGCGTACATTTTCTTCATTGTTGCGTTTCTGAGAATATATTTCTGTTGTTATGTCACATAGGTTAACAACTTTCCTGAATTGATTGGTAATAATCTCATTTCTACATATCTCTGTAGACATCTTTTAATCACCCTTTGCACTCCTTTCTGTAAAGGGAAAACCTAAAGGAGGCCAGTCTGTGGCTTCCTTCCTCGCAATAGCCTCATTTTTTATTTTTTTAAGATTAAATCATACTTTCTGTCAAAAATTTTTAGTTGCCTATATTTCTGTAACTGTTGATTATTTTGGATAAAACATATTGAGTGCCCCCTCAGTTAGGTTGGTTTTGTTTGTAAAGTGAAGCATAAGTTCATTTATTATTGCTTCAGTTTTCCTTCCTCAATAGTATTAATGAATAAGGTAGACCCTGGGATCTGTTTTTCATCCTAGCAATTCTTTATTTCTCATTTACATATCTTTTTATTTTCTTCAGTTTTCTAGTATAATTTCTTCAATTTATTCTTTTCTTAAGGTACTTTTTCTACAGTGTCATATTTATTATTTTTCTATTCCTAAAATGGATGGCAATGTGTATTGCATTGCAAATTCCAAGAAGTTACTTCTAAAATTTGGCCAACTGTATTTTCAAAAAGCCTTGTTCCTATCTCATAGGAGAATTTTAGTAATTCTTACATCAAATACAATATTTTTGTGTTTCTAAAATATTCTAAAAATATATTGATTTAACACACACACAAAAAAAATCTATGTTAGAGGGAAAAATGTCTACAGTTTACACCAGGATATTGGGCCATTTTTCTCCTCTTACGGTAAAGTTGATTTTCATAGGCCTGTGTTTATTTCTCTCTCTTTAGCCATCATTTTGAGTGAGATATATTCAGGATCAGACTAGAAACTTAAAAAATACTTCACTCAGCTCCAGGCTGAAAAGAGAGGGTAGTAGGTTTTCTGTTCAGTGACAAAGCAGGCATCATGTAAGAACCATAGTTATACATTTGACCTACTTTGAAGACTTCTCAGATACAATTAAAGATAAATGCTTAGGGGAAAAGCTCTCTAGGAAGCCCATAATTCATTAAGTGCTCACAAATCAAATGGTGGTTTCTGTCCTAGAGTAGGAAACAAAATATGGAGAGTGACTAGGGTTGGAAGTCTGTGACGCGCTGCAGCAAGGCACTGCCGAAGAGCCGCGCTGACCGCTGAGAGGGGCCAAATGTCCCTTCTGCCCCATCCTTAAGGAGATGGCTCCATTTTCTGCAGAGTCTGGATAATGCATATCTCTTGCTCACACACTACAAGGACAGGCTGGCATAGATAGTGTCTAAATTCTCAGGTCAAATATGAAAAAGATGTGATTACCCTGGAAGAAATGGATGGTTATTTATTTGCACTCCTAAGGATATGGGGGGGGGGGGGGGAGACAAATGGGATTAAACACAAAAGTGGAATCATTTCCAGACAAAGACTGAGCCAAGAAAAGGGCCCAGGTCCTCCCCCTTACCCAGAGCACCCTTCTGCCTTGGCATCCTGTCCCTTGAATCAGAGTCATTGTCTGGCTCTAATGCAAACACTGGCTCCATTGTGATTCTGCAGAGAGGCAGCCCCACTTGCACCGCCTGGGGTTTCTTAGGGCTTTATCCCATTGAGCTGCGACTCAGGCAGACAGCCAGGAGGCCCTCTCTCCAGGGTGGTGCCTTGAGATTTGTGCTGATTTATTGCACAAGAGATGCCAGGTAAATCTCTTTGCTGTCCCATGGGAAAAATCAGATCAGGGGCAAAGTGTGGGTGCTCCCTGATTGAATCTAGGGGTTTGGGTCAGAATAGCCAGTGGCCAGAACTTGCATGCTTATTTATATCTGCTTCTGAGGATTCTTGGGTGGACCTTCAACTACCTGGCAAGTTCTAGGAAAATTCTAAGTTCTACAAATTAAGTGTCCTAAGGGATTTTCATAAAATTTAAGGAAGGGAGTAGCACTATTTGAAAGAGATGAGGTTCACAGGATGGTTTAGTTCAATGCTTCTTAAACTCACTGTGCACTGTACTCCTATGAAGCTTATAAACATTCAGATTCTTAAGCCACTTTCCCTGTGTTTTCATCCATAGATCTGCAGTCAGGACTAGAAATCCGCATTTTTTATGAGCATTCCCAACTGACTCTAATGCAAAATGATTACATGACAAGTTCCACTTAGAAAAACACTAATTTATAGGGATATTGGCAAAGTAAGGACTTGCAATCAGTATGTTGTGATAAGTGCCTGGGCCAAGAATGGGTCCTTCAGAAATTCAGATGAAAAGCTGTGCCTCCCAGTAAAAAAAATGGGAAGAGGACATGAACAGACACTTCTCCCAGGAAGAAATACAAATAAATGGCCAACAGATATATGAAAAGATACTCATCTTCTTTAGTTTTTAGAGAAATGCAAATCAAAACTGCAATGAGATACCACCTCACACCTGTTAGATTAGCTATTATTAACAAGACAGGTAATAGCAAATGTTGGAGAGGCTGTGGAGAAAAAGGAACCCTCATACACTGTTGGTGGGAATGTAAAGTAGTACAACCATTATGGAAGAAAGTATGGTGGTTCCTCAAAAAACTGAAAATAGAACTACCTTATGACCCAGCAATCCCTCTACTGGGTATATACCCCCAAAACTCAGAAACATTGATATGTAAAGACACATGCAGCCCCATGTTCATTGCAGCATTGTTCACAGTGGCCAGGACATGGAAACAACCAAAAAGTCCGTCAATAGATGACTGGATAAAGAAGATGTGGCACATATACACTATGGAATACTACTCAGCCATAAGAAATGATGACATCAGATCATTTACAGCAAAATGGTGGGATCTTGATAACATTATACGAAGTGAAATAAGTAAATCAGAAAAAAACAAGAACTGCATTATTCCATACGTAGGTGGGACATAAAAGTGAGACTAAGAGACATTGATAAGAGTATGGTGGTTATGGGGGGAGGGGGGAGAGGAAGAGGGAAAAGGGGAGGGGGAGGGGCATGAAAACTAGATAGAAGGTGACAGAGGACAATCTGACTTTGAGTGATGGGTATGCAACATAACTGAACGACAAGATAACCTGAATATGTTATCTTTGAATATATGTATCCTGATTTATTGATGTCACCCCATTAAAAAGATAAAATTATTTAAAAAAAAAAAAAGAAGAAAAAAATCTTTAGCTCTGCCATAGAAAAAGAAGAAAAAGAAAAAAAAAAAGAAAGCTGTGCCTCCCTCTCCCTCTGGGAGGCTGAGCACTGCCTGGGACCTAACCAGATTCTCTCAACAATCAGGGTTCCTGCAGACCTCACTTATATGCATTGCTGCTGAATGAAGCTATCCCAAAAGTCATGGACAGTAGCAAGTACAAGGTCAGACTGATGAGCTCAACTGGGAAACCCCGGTGACGGAGAGAAACGGTGTATTGTGATATCAATCAGTGACTGTCTGCCCACTGTACACTGAGGGAAACTACCCCACTTACATCCCCTGACTTCCAGGTGGCCCTATTGAGTACCATAAGAAGGTGCATCCCTAACCGCATATGATTAGACCAAGGATGGGCAGCTGAACCTACAACAGCCAAGTCTCAGGCAAAACAGGGCATGAACTGGCATGAAAGGATAAACCAGGCCAATCAGATTACCTCTCCTGGGGATCTGAAGTGGAAAACACAGAGAACCCAAACCAGTTAACAGTTTGTCATAGTTCATCAAAAGGTCATAGCAAGAAAGGTTGGGGAAGCTGTCATGAACCACGAATAGACAAAGGATGCAGATTATATTCTCTCCAACTCAAGGAACACTAGCTTTCCTTGAGCAAGCTGGAGAGGATCTCCATTCCTGAAATACCTGTAAACAGTAAAGGAAACCAACATTAGGCTGAACAATTGTACCTCCTCCCCAATTCATATGTTGAAACCTAACCCCCATGTGATGGTATTAGGAGGTAGGGCCTTTGGGAGGTGATTAGGTCATGGGCAGGAGGGCCTCATGAAAGGGATTAGTGCCCACGTAAGGGAGGCCCCAGAGAGCAACTTTACCACCCTCCATTATGTAAGGACACAACGAAAAGATGGCTGTCTATAAACCAGAGAGTGAGCCTTCAACAGACACTAAATCTGCCATCACATTGACCTTAGACTTCTGCCTCCAAAACTATGAGAAATAAAGTTTTGTTGTCTATAAGCCACCCAATGTATGATACCTGTTCTAATAGCCTGGATGGACTAAGGCTAACATTTAACATGCAAGGTACTCACCTAGTGTTTAGTGTATTCTTTCTCATTCATAGTCACAATAGCACTTTATATATATTTTTATATATATATATATATATATATATACACACACACACACACAAATCATTCACCTAAACAATATATATATATTGTAGTGCTTGTCTATTCTACTTTATCATCCTAACTTTAGAGATAAGAAAAATGAATTGATTGTCTAGCTCTGCACTGTCCAATATGGTTGCCACTAGCCACATGTGGCTCTGAAGCACGTAAAATGTAGCTAGTCCAAATCAAAATGGGCTGTTGGTATAAAATCCACACCAAATTTTGAAATTGAGTACAAAAATTTAAATACAAATGCAAAATATCTCAGTAATCATTTTAGATTAATAACATGTTAAAATGACATATGTGTTGCATTTAAATGGAATATATCCACTTTTATTTCTGCTCTTAGAAGCCATCACTATACTGTAAAGAAGTTATAACTAGACTATTGAAAGGACACTGAGAGAGAGAGAGAGAGAGAGAGAGAGAGAGAGATAATGTGGAAGATCACCAAAGGGCCAGACGTATGAGCAAAGCCTCTAGGACCTTCCAGCATAGCCAAAGTGACCAGCTGAACATAGCACAGCTAGTGTCCCAGCGAATGCCATGTACAAATCATTCACCTAAACACAACGCAAATGGCAGAACCAAGAGAAGTAATACAGCTCTATTGTTTCAAGCTAAGTTTTGAGGTAGTATGTTGTTACATAGCAATACATAATTAAAGAGATTAGAGCTCATGTAAAAGAGGCCCCAGAGAGTAACTTGACCCCTTTCCTTAAGGGTGTGGCCTCTGTAGGCACCACCCTCTAATAGACAAACCCTCGAGTTACAACATAGCCAAGGATGTTTCCTGCCCTCCAAGAGCCCAGAGACTAAAAGATGATAGCACACACATGTATAAAATAGGTTTATGTAGGATATTGGAGCCAGGAAGTAGGTATTTTAAGTTTAACATTGTAGAGATAGTTGAGGAGCCTCACAAGGGACTTCATACCACTTGGAGCAAAGGCTCTCGCAAGCCCAGATCTGCTAGTTCATCTCTCTTTGCTGGTTTACAGCAGGTCCCAGGGTTTCAGACTTGACCTTTGACCAGCTGCCTCCACCAACTGGTTACCTCAAGGACCTCTCCTTCCCTACCAGAGCCTGCTGAGGGGCAGCCACTCAGGCTATCTCCCCTGGCACCGCTCAAAGACAAGTTCACAGGTCTAGCTGCTGTTCCCAGTGGTAGCACAGCCAGAGGGAAAACAAGTTGCAGATGTGGAGAAATAACAGATATTCTTCACTGGGCCAGACTTCCCAATAAATCCCAAAATGTAGTAAATAAGAAAGTATGTGAATTTATAACCTCCACTTTTATTTTCAAGGGAGATACTCACCTCCCCCCTTCCTTTCTGACTCTATCAAGTGTCCTGGGACCATTTTTTTTCCATCAAGGCTTTATTGCTGAAGGTGACATCCAGGCACAACAATAGATGCTCCTTTTTCTCAAGTTGGCCATTTGCATCTCTGTGGCCTTCATGCCTGGGTGACACCCACTTGATTAAGCATTTTCCCCTTGTGGGCTCAGAGTCCTTCATTTACATTTTCCCACAATAGTGAATGGCTTACAGGTTGTTAAAATACAGTTGCTAAACAGCTAGTAACTGAACCAGAAAGGCAGCCCTTTAAGGTTTGGACTTGGGGCATTTCTGCGAGCTCTAAACCTGTAGGCATCAGTAGGCATCAGCACTGTGGACCCGCCATCAAAAACAGAGGCAGAATGAGAAACTAAGAACAACTCAACCTTGCCCAGGACTGACATTTTGCTGGTCACTTCCCACTCAAGGCTTTATCAGTAACCTAGGGAAAACAGACTTAGTAGTGAAAACCAAACTCACAAAGTAGAGTGAGTCACTGTTTTGATTCTGCACACAGTCAGTGCATAAGACAAAAATCACACATGGTCACAATTATCCTTCAACATCACTTAATGCCTGTGAATAGAGCATACATTGTATGTTTACAGCACTGGGCAGTAATTCTATAACCACTGGAAGTTCAAGGCCTTGAATTACAAACAAAAGGGAGGAACAAAAGTAAAGTCTATGTGTAGATGTTTGTGTTCAAAGCACTTTACCTTTAAGATAACTATGAATTCCCAAGCCACAGTTATTATTATTCTTAACACATCTCTAGTAGAGAATGGGAGACAGGGAATAACAACAAAAAGTCAACACTCATGACAGTAAGACAACTGTTCTAACTATCTGACCTGTATTCGCTTATGCAATTTTTACTAAACTAGGAATTATCCCTATTTTACATAGAAGAAACTAAGGTGAACAGAGACTGTGAAAACTATATGAGGTTTCTTATTAGAATGTGACAGTGTTCTCAGGAGGAGGTGTTAAATGAGTTACTTTTTAAAATAATTGTAGGATTTAAATAAGTGGAACTGAGAGATAAATGGGGAGGATGGAGGCACCATGTAAACAAAGGAAGAGAGGATGGAATAAAGAATGGCAAATACGGGGCAGGAGGAGGAATGTTCTGAGGCTATACTCTATAGAGCAAAGGGTGAGTGAGGTCTGGCATAGGAATCTAAGGCTGGATAACCAGGTGTAATGGCTAATTGTATGTGTCAATTTGGCTGGGCCATGGATAACCAGATAGTTGGTCAAATATTATTCTGGCTGTTTCTGTGAGAATATTTTTGGATGAAATTAATATTTAAATCAATGAATCTTGAATAAAGCACATTCCCCTCACTAATGTGGCTGGACCTTAGCCTATCAGTTGAAGTCTTAAATAGAACAAAAAGACCAGCCTTCCCAGACAGAGCCTGACTTCAGACTTCTCTGCAACATGGTCTCACTCTGTTCAAGGGGCAGCCTTCAGACTGAAACACAGCGTCCACTCCCCTGGATCTCCAGCCTGACAACCCATCCTGTGGATACTGGACTTGCCAGCCTTGCCAAACTCCAATTCCTTTTCACAAACCTGTTTCTCTCTGTCTGCATAGCCCAGGGGTTGGGAACCTATGGCTCATGAGCCAGATGTGGCTCTTTTGATGGCTGCATCTGGCTCGCAGACTAATCTTTAATAAAAAAATAATAACGTTAAAAATAATAACATTATTCTCATGTATTACAATCCATTCATTTCTTACCGCTCATGTTCATGGTTGCGGGTGGCTAGAGCGAATCACAGCTGTCCTCTGGGACAACATCAAATTTTTATTGGATAATGCGTAATGTACACGGGTCGTTGTATGGCTCTCACGGAATTACATTTTAAAATATGTGGCGTTCATGGCTCTCTCAGCCAAAAAGTTTCTCGACCCCTGGCATAGCCTATTGATTCTGCTTGTTAGAGCCAAAGCATCAGAGGATTGTAGAATTTGAGATCTAGAAGGAACCCTCAACCTACCTTCTTCATTGGAAAAAAAAAATGGGAAAGAAGACCACATCTTAGAGAGTTTCAGTGCTTTGTAAAGAACACACAGCCAGTATATAACAAAGACATGAACTAGCTTGTCAAGGGGGGGGGGGTTTCTTAATTTTTAAAATTGATTTTAGAGAAAGAGGAAGAAGAGAGAGACATTGATTTGTTTTTCCACCTATTTATGCATTCAATGGTTGATTCTTGTATGTGCCCTGACCAGGGATCGAACTGGCAACCTTGGCATAGTAACCAACTGAGCTACCCAGCAAGGACTGGCCTAGCTCTTGACTCTGAACTCTCCTCCCAGTGTCTTTTTCGCTGCAGCATGCTATCTTCTTTGAGTCATACACAGGATGCAGGTGCGGTTGATGAGGAGACAGAGCTCTCCTGTGTGTTGCCCAACTATGTTCTTTGCTTTCCTTCTCCAAACACAGTGTACTATTGGTGTTGGCCCCAAACAGCCAGTGGTGGCCACCATGAGACATGCCCACCTGTCGCTATTCTGTGCCATCAAGCATCTTATTTATGGGCAGGCTTTTCTCAAGAGCAGGCCAGGAGCCAAGTGCAGCAGGCACAACCCATTCTTCTCAGCCTGACCAGAACAGACTGCTTCCTCTCCTGGCGCAATTTTAGGATTTCCCATTCTACTCCCTACTGCATTTCCTGCTTAAAGTAACTTTTTTCCTAGCTCAATTCATCTGCTCTCTGATTCAGACAAAACTAGAGAGACAGAGAAAAATGAAAACTGGTCCAGTATTTGGCCTATTGTTTTCACTACAGAGACACCAAATAATTACCTAATCCTGTAACTCCCTCACTCGGCCCCCATCTCATGACCTTGAGGGTTTGTTTTGCTTGCATTGTTTAAAGGTTCCCTTAATCAAATGCAAATGTACACCTCCTTGATGGAAAAGACATGTGTAAGCCGCATCGTGGCTCTGGTATAGTGACCACTCTGGACAAAGGTAGGAGACATCTCTGCATTGTCCCCTGCTCGCTCCCGCCTACATTTCCAACCTACTCACCTTCTTGGATGCAAATCTTTTGCTTCAGTCCAACAGTTGTTCCCTGAACTTGCCTTGTGTTTTTCTACTTGGAACCTTTGAACCTTTGCCCCCTCCACCTGCCCTGTGGAATGTTCCCTGCACTTCTTTTGGCCTCGCCAAATCAGATTTATTTCTCTTTTATTCAGCATCAACTGCAGGCCGGCGCTGGGCCAGCACGTTCACATGTGTTATCTCATCCTGCAAGGTCCAGCATCAATTTCTTCTTCTTATCTGTGAAGCTCCTGGACTATTCCAACTGGAAGTGGCTACTTCCTCCTTTCTCTTACACTTACTGTCTGCACTGCTCATTTGACAATTAATACATCCTAGTACTTTATAATTACTCATTCACTCACTCATTCACTTATTTAAACAAGTATTTACTGATGGACTACTATTTTCTGGACACCAAGGTAGGTGCTAGAGATATAGCAATGAAGAAGAAACCTTGGTTGTCCCCACAAAATTCAGTCTAGTGGTGAAAACCAACTCATAAAGAGATAGTTGTCAAACAATATGACAAAGTGCAGGTCTGGCAAGGTTTCCTGTGTGATCTCTGCCCAGGTTGAGTCTCAATGAATGAGTAGAAGTCAGCCAGGTAAAGTTTAGGGAGAGCATGTCTTTGAGGACAAGAGTGAGTGTGCGGAGCCTGACCTGTGGTGGCGCAGTGGGATAAAGCATAGATTTGGAACACTGAGGTCGCCAGTTCGAAACCCCAGGCTTACCTGGTCAAGGCACATATGGGAGTTGATGCTTCCTGCTCCTCCCCCTTCTCTCTCTCTCTCTTTCTCTTTCCCTCTCTCTTCTCTCTGAAAATTGAATAAAACCTTTAAAAAAAAAAAAAAAGAATGAGTGTGCAGAAAGAGAAGAGAACCCTTGTAAAGCACAGGATGTGCAAGATGGAAGAGGAGGGCCTAGAACATCAGGCTTAGAACTGGGGACTCATCCTGAGAGATGTGGTATGCCATTGTGGCTTTTTAAGCAAGGGATAGACTCAAGATTTGTGGTTCAAGATCCCTCTGGCTACATTGTGAAAAATGGATCAAACCAGGGAGAATTTTGAGGCAGAGAGCTATAAGGGAGCTGTGGCAGGAACCTAAGGCAAGAGATAAGAGGGCAGTGACATCTCTGCCCCAGCACTGAAGAGACTAGATTTGAGAAATACTCAGGTGATACCAAGAACACAGAATGGGAGCCACACAAGGCTGAGTTCACATCTTTACTGGGCCGTCAGGCAGTTGTGTGATCTTGGGCAAAAAATTTAAATTCTTTTAGTCTGATTTTCTTTATCTATAAAATAAGGATCCTATTGCCCACCTCATTGTATTGATTTCAGTTTTGTGTAACATAGTGAGTGACAATTTGTGGCAAATATCTAGGACCTAGGGAGCACTAGTAGGTGTCACCAATGCTGGTATCTTTTCTTATCTCTTCTCCTCACTAATTTTTTTTTTTTTTTTTTTGTATTCCTCTGAAGCTAGAAACGGGGAGAGACAGTCAGACAGACTCCTGCATGCGCCCGACCGGGATCCACCCGGCACGCCCACCAGGGGGTGACGCTCTGCCCACCAGGGGGCGATGCTCTGCCTCTCCAGGGCATCGCTCCGCTGCGACCAGAGCCACTCTAGCGCCTGGGGCAGAGGCCAAGGAGCCATCCCCAGCGCCTGGGCCATCTTTGCTCCAATGGAGCCTCACTGCGGGAGGGGAAGAGAGACAGAGAGGAAGGAGAGGGGGAGGGGTGGAGAAGCAGATGGGCGCTTCTCCTGTGTGCCCTGGCTGGGAATCGAACCCGGGACTTCTGCACGCCAGGCTGATGCTCTACCACTAAGCCAACCGGCCAGGGCCTTCCCCTCACTAATTTTTGAGATCCCTGAAAGCAGAGACTGTCCTACTCATATTTTACCCTTGTTTTTCTACCTCAGTGCCTGACACACAGTAGATGCTCAATTAATGTTTGTTTGTTTTTTAATTGATTTTAGTTTATTGTGTTTACATAGATTCAAGTGTCCCATTGAACACATCCTCCCACCCCTGTGTTTCCCTCAACATTTCCCTTGCACCCCTCCCCCCAATGCCCTCCCCCTTCCTTACAGGATTTGCTTTCCTTCTCTCTATGACACTGGGTTATGTATATATAATTTCGCCCATCTCTCTCCCTTCTCTGATCCCATCCTCTCATCCCCTTTCCCTCTGTCTGCTTTCCTTCTGGTTCCTTTTTTTTTTTTTAATTTAAAAAATTTTATTTTTTTAATGGAGCGACATCAATAAATCAGGATACATATATTCAAAGATAACATGTCCAGGTTATCTTGTCGTTCAGTTATGTTGCAAACCCATCACCCAAAGTCAAATTGTCTTCTGTCACCTTCTATCTAGTTTTCTTTGTGCCCCTCCCCTCCCCTTTCCCTCTCCCTCTCCCCCCTCCCCCCATAACCACCATACTCTTATCAATGTCTCTTAGTCTCACTTTTATGTCCCACCTACGTATGGAATAATGCATTTCCTGGTTTTTTCTGATTTACTTATTTCACTTCGTATAATGTTATCAAGATCCCACCATTTTGCTGTAAATGATCTGATGTCATCATTTCTTATGGCTGAGTAGTATTCCATAGTGTATATGTGCCACATCTTCTTTATCTAGTCATCTATTGACGGGCTTTTTGGTTGTTTCCATGTTCTGGCCACTGTGAACAATGCTGCAATGAACATGGGGCTGCATGTGTCTTTACATATCAATGTTTCTGAGTTTTGGGGGTATATACCCAGTAGAGGGATTGCTGGGTCATAAGGTAGTTCTATTTTCAGTTTTTTGAGGAACCACCATACTTTCTTCCATAATGGTTGTACTACTTTACATTCCCACCAACAGTGTATGAGGGTTCCTTTTTCTCCACAGCCTCTCCAACATTCGCTATTACCTGTCTTGTTAATAATAGCTAATCTAACACGTGTAAGGTGGTATCTCATTGCAGTTTTCATTTGCATTTCTCTAATAACTAAAGAAGATGAGCATCTTTTCATATATCTGTTGACCATTTGTATTTCTTCCTGGGAGAAGTGTCTGTTCATGTCCTCTTCCCATTTTTTTATTGGATTGTTTGTTTGTTTGTTGTTGAGTTTTATGAGTTCTTTGTATATTTTGGATATTAGGCCCTTATCTGAGCTGTTGTTTGAAAATATCATTTCCCATTTAGTTGGCTGTCTGTTTATTTTGTTATCAGTTTCTCTTGCTGAGCAAAAACTTCTTAGTCTGATGTAGTCTCATTCATTAATTTTTGCCTTCACTTCTCTTGCCATTGGAGTCAAATTCATAAAATGCTCTTTAAAACCCAGGTCCATGAGTTTAGTACCTATGTCTTCTTCTATGTACTTAATTGTTTCAGGTCTTATGCTTAGATCTTTGATCCATTTGAGTTAATTTTAGTACAGGGGGACAAACTGTAGTCCAGTTTCATTCTTTTGCATGTGGCTTTCAGTTTTCCCAGCACCATTTATTGAAGAGGCTTTCTTTTCTCCATTTTGTGTTGTTGGCCCCTTTATCAAAAATTGTTTGACCATATATATGTGGTTTTATTTCTGGGTTTTCTATTCTGTTCCATTGGTCTGAGTGTTTATTCTTCTGCCAATACCATGCTGTTTTGATTGTCGTGGCCCTATAATATAGTTTGAAGTCAGGTATTGTAATGCCCCCAGCTTCATTCTTTTTCTTTAAGATTGCTTTGGCTATTCGGGGTTTTTTATAGTTCCATATAAATCTGATGATTTTTTGCTCCATTTTTAAAAAAAATGTCATTGGCATTTTGATGGGAATTGCATTAAATTTCTATATTGCTTTGGGTAATATGGCCAACCTGATTATATTTATTCTTCCTAACCAAGAACAAGGAATATTCTTCCATCTCATTATATCTTTTTTGATTTCCCTTAACAATGGTTTATAGTTTTCATTATATAGTACGTTAACCGTTTTACGTATGTTGAACCATCCTTGAGATTCTGGGATGAATCCCACTTGATCATGATGTATTATTTTTTAAATATGTTGTTGTATTCTATTTGCTAGTATTTTGTTTAGTATTTTAGCATCTGTATTCACTAGAGATATTGGTCTGTAGTTTTTTTATGTGTGTGTGCCATCCTTGCCTGGTTTTTGTATGAGGGTTATGTTGGCCTCATAAAATGTGTTTGGTAGTATTGCTTCTTCTTCAAATTTTTGGAAGACTTTCAGTAGAAAAGGAACCAAGTCTTCTTTGAATGTTTGATAAAATTTGCTGGTATAGCCGTCTGGGCCTGGACTTTTATTTTTGGGGAGGTTTTTAATGGTTTTTTCTATTTCTTCTCTACTAATAGGTCTGTTTAGGCTTTCTGCTTCTTCATGACTCAGTCTAGGAAGGTTGTATTGTTCTAAGAATTTATCCATTTCTTCTAGGTTGTTGAATTTAGTGGCATAAAGTTTTTCATAGTATTCTACAATAATTCTTTGTATATCTACGGTGTCCGTGGTGATTTCTCCTCTTTCATTTTGGACTTTGTTTATATGAGTTCCTTCTCTTTTTTCCTTGGTAAGTCTTGCCAAGGGTTTGTCAATTTTGTTGATCTTTTCAAAGAACCAGCTCCTTGTTCTATTAATTTTTTCTATAGTTTTTCTGTTCTCTATTTCATTTATTTCTGCTCTGACTTTTATTATCTCCTTTCTTCAGCTGGTTTTGAGTTGTCTTTGTTCTTCTTTTTCTAGTTCCTTAAGGTGTGAAGTTAAGTGGTTCACTTGGGCTCTCTCTTGTTTGTTCATATATGCCTGAAGTGATATGAGCTTCCCTCTTATCACTGCTTTTGCTGCATCCCATAGATTCTGCTATGTCGTATTGTCATTTTCATTTGTCTGTATATATCTTTTGATCTCTGCACTTATTTCTTCTTTGACCCATTCATTTTGTAAAAGTATGTTGTTTAGTTTCCACATTTTTGTGGAATTTTTTTCCTCTTTTTTGCAGTTGAATTCTAGTTTCAAAGCTTTATGATCAGAAATTATGCTTGGTACAACTTCGATTTTTCTGAATTTGCTGATGTTGTTTTTGTGGCCCAACATATGGTCAATTCTTGAGAATGATCCATGTACACTGGAGAAAAATGTATACTCTGTCACTTTGGGATGAAATGTCCTGTAGATGTCTATCATATCCAGGTGCTCTAGTGTTTTGTTTAAAGCCACTATATCTTTGTTGATTCTCTGTTTGGATGACCGATCTAGAGCCGTCAGAGGTGTATGGAGGTCTCCAAGTATGATTGTATTTTTGTCAGTTTTTGTTTTAAGGTCAATAAGTAGCTGTCTTATATATTTTGGTGCTCCTTGGTTTGGTGCATATATATTAAGAATTGTTATGTCTTCTTGATTCAGTGTCCCCTTAGCCATTATGAAATGGTCATTTTTGTCTCTGAGTACTTTTGCTGTCTTGTAATCAGCATTATCAGATATGAGTATTGCTACGCCTGCTTTTTTTTGGATGTTATTTGCTTAGAGTAATGTTTTCCAGCCTTTCACTTTGATTTTGTTTTTATCCGTGTTGCTTAGATGAGTTTCTTGTAGGCAGCATACAGCTGGATTTTCTTTTTTAATCCATTCTGCTACTCTGTGCCTTTTTATTGGTGAGTTTAATCCATTTACATTCAGTATAATTATTGACACTTGTGAGTTCCTTATTGCCATTTTATAGATTGCTTTCTGTTAGTTTTGTGTCTTGTTTGATCCTTCTCTTTCGTTTTTCTATCTTTTGTTTTTATTTGGTTATATTCCATACATCTTTCCTCTGTTGCTATCTTTTTTAAATCATGTGCTCCTGTGGTGGTTTTTTCAATGGTGGTTACCTTTAAGTAATGAAAAGGGTTCCTACCCTGTTCATTGTAGTGTACTATTTTGTGAGTACTTTTGCACTCCATTGTTCTTTGCTACTGTTAATCTCCATCCTCTCCCCCCCTTTCTTTTTGTTGTTGTCACAGTTTAAATTTGGTTTTATTGTGTTCTTCTTGGAGCTTTTACTTGTGGCTTTGGTTTTTTTTCTTCTTGTATCTGATTGGAGAACCCCCTTTAGTAATTCCTGGAGTGGGGGTTTTCTGATGATAAATTCCCTCATCTTTTCTGTATCTGTGAATGTTTTTATTTCTCCTTCATATTTGAAGGATAGCTTTGATGGGTATAGTATTCGTGGCTGAAAGTTCCTCTCTTTCAGGACTTTAAATATTGGGGTCCACTCTCTTCTAGCTTGTAGAGTTTCTGTTGAGAAATCTGATGATAATCTAATGGGCCTTTCTTTATATGTGGTATTCTTCTTTTCCCTGGCTTCCTTGAGAATTTTTTCTTTGCCGTTGGTTTGTGCCAATTTCATTATGATATGCCTTGGAGTAGGTTTGTTGGGGTTAAGAAAACTCGAAGTTCTGTTTGCTTCTTGAATTTGAGGCTTTAGTTCTTTCCACAAGCTTGGGAAGTTCTCATCTATTATTTGTTTGAGTATGTTCTCCATTCCATTTTCTCTCTCTTCTCCCTCTGATATACCTATTATTTTTATGTTATTCTTTTTGATGGAGTCAGATAATTCTTGTAGGGCTATCTCATTTTTTAAAATTTTTGAGTCTCTTTCTTCTCTGTGTTGTGCCTCAAGTTACTTGTCTTCTATTTCACTAATCCTACCTTCTATCTGGCCTGTTCTATTAGCTAAGCTTGTTACTTCGTTTTTCAGCTCGTGAATTGAGTTTTTCATCTCTGTTTGATTTGTTTTTATAGTTTCAATTTCCTTGGAAATATATTCTTTGTGTTCATTGAGTTGTTTTCTGAGCTCCCTAAATTGCCTTTCTGTGTTTTCTTGTATATCTCTGAGTATTTTTAGGATTTCTATTTTAAATTCTCTGTCGTTTAAATCCAAGGTTTCTAATATATTAAATTTTTTCTCCATAGATTTTTCCTCATCTATCTTTGTGACCTCTCTTTCTTTTGTATCCATGATATTCGATTTTCTCTTCCTTAATGGCATCTGAGGGTGGTTTTGTTGATAGTATTAATGAGATTTAATAAAGAATAAAAAGTTTAAAAAAATTTTAAAAATCAAAGAGTTGTTTTTTTTAAAAAAAATTAATAATTAAATAAAGAAAAATAAAATAAAAGAAAAAAAGGAAAAAAAGAAATTATTCCCCCCCCTCCTTTTTTCCTCTCTTCTCCTCTCCCCTCTTTCTTGAGAAAATCTTGTGGTGAACTGTGAATTATATTGTACTAAATAGAACAAACAATGCCTGTACTGGAGGGCCTGAATTGGGGAGAAGTAATAAAGGGGGGGGAACAGAAAAAAAGGGGGTATGAACCCACAAAAAGAAAATAAGGAAAAAATTTGGGTCAAGAATAAAATGATTTGCTTTTAGGTGTTGGTTGACTAAGAGTTATGATGAGAGGAATAAGAGGGAAACAGGAAAATGGGGGGACAAATTAAAAAATTACTATTGTATTTAGTGGAACAAGAACTAGATAAAATGGAGAGCCAGGGATGGGAGCACTGCTAGTGAGTTAAAAAGGTGAAGTAAACCCCCCCCAAAATGCCACAACCATAAGTTTGAGTCCCAGATAAGATAAATTGTTCGTTATTGAGGTTTGAATGAGAGGAGACGTAAAGGAGAAAGGAAGAACTAATATAGAGGGAGGGAAGAAAGAGAGAGAGAAAAAAAAGAGGGAACCACTAAAAGAAGAAAAGAAAAAAGAGGAGAGAGACAGAGTTAAGGGTTTTGGAGTGCAACCCTCATAGAGAGAAAGGAAGAGGAAAGAAAAGATAATGGGAGATGTAACACTTATGGGTAGTGTAGTTCAAGGAGAGGAGAGAATAAGACCGGCAGAGAGTTAAACGACCAAATTGGAGGTGGGAAAAAAAAAATCAAGAATGAAGATAAGAGGAACAAATGCTGGTTTCTTTGATCCCTCCTCTGACTCTATTCTGTTCCTCAGTTCACATTGGTCATTGGATTCCTCATATGAGTGAGGTCATATGATATTTTTCTTCCTCTGCCTGGCTTATTTCACTTAGCATAATAGTTTCCAGGTCCATCGATTATTTCACAAAAGGTAAGATTTCCTTCTTTTTCATGGCTGCATAGTATTCCATCGTGTATATGTACCACTGCTTTTTATTTTTTATTTATTTATTTATTTATTTATTTTCATTTTTCTGAAGCTGGAAACAGGGAGAGATAGTCAGACAGATTCCCGCATGCGCCCGACCGGGATCCACCCGGCACGCCCACCATGGGGCGACGCTCTGCCCACCAGGGGGCGATGCTCTGCCCCTCCGGGGCATCGCCATGTTGCGACCAGTGCCACTCTAGAGCCTGAGGCAGAGGCCACAGAGCCATCCCCAGCGCCCGGGCCATCTTTGCTCCAATGGAGCCTTGGCTGCGGGAGGGGAAGAGAGAGACAGAGAGGAAAGCGCAGCAGAGGGGTGGAGAAGCAAATGGGCCCTTCTCCTGTGTGCCCTGGCCGGGAATTGAACCCGGGTCCTCCACATGCTAGGCCGACGCTCTACTGCTCCACTGCTTTTTAATACACTCATCCACTGATGGACACTTGGGCTGTCTCCAGATCTTGGTTATTGTAAACAATGCTGCAATAAACATGGAGGTACATTTCTTCTTTTGAATCAGTGATTTGGTACTCTTAAGGTATATTCCTAAAAGTGGGATGGCTGGGTCAAAAGGCAGTTCCATTTTTAATTTTTGAGGAATCTCCATACTGTTTTCCACAGTGGCTGCACCAGTCTGCATTCCCACCAGCAGTGCAGGAGTATTCCTTTTCCCCACACCCTCGCCAACACTTATTATGTGTTGTTTTGTTAATGAGCACCATTCTGACTGGTGTGAGGTGATATCTCATTGTGGTTTTAATTTGCATTTTTCTAATGATTAGTGATGTTGAGCATTTTTTCATCTGCCTATTGGCCATCTGTGTGTCCTCTTTGGAGAAGTGTCTATTCATTTCTTCTGCCCATTTTTTGATTGGATTGTTTCTCTTCCTGGTATTGAGTTTTACATGTTTTTTATAAATTTTGGTTATTAACCCCTTATTAGATGTATTGTCTAATTTGTTCTCCCATTGTGTGGTTTGCCTTTTTACTCTGTTCTTATTATCTTTAGCTGTGCAGAAGCTTTTTAGTTTGATATAGTCCCATTTGTTTATCTTGTCCTTTATTTCACTTGCCCATGGAGATAAATTGGCAAATATATTGCTGCGAGAGATGTCAGAGAGCTTACTGCCTATGTTTTCCTCTAAGATGCTTATAGTTTTACGGCTTACATTTAAGTCTTTTATCCATTTGAGTTTATTTTTGTGAATGGTGTAAGTTGGTGGTCTAGTTTCATTTTTTTGCAGGTAACTGTCCAATTTTACCAATATCATTTGTTAAAGAGACTGTGCATGATATGCTCTTACCTCCTTTCTCAAATATCAATTGTCCATAAAGATGTGGGTTTATTTCTGGGTTCTCTGTTCTGTTCCATTGATCTATATGCCTGTTCTTATGCTAGTGCCAAGTTGTTTTGAGTACAATGGACTTGTAGTATAATTTGATATCAGAAAGTGTAATACCACCCACTTTATTCTTTTTTTTTTCAAGATTGCTGAGTCTATTCATGTTCTTTTTTGGTTCCATATAAATTTTTGGAATATTTGTTCTATGTCTTTGAAGTATGTCATTGGTATATTAATTGGTATTGCATTGAATTTATAAATTGCTTTGGGTAATATAGACATTTTAATGAAATTTATTCTTCCTATTCATGAACACAGTATATGTTTCCACTTGTTTGTATCTTCCTTGACTTCTTTTATCAATGTTTTATAATTTTCTGAGTACAAGTCTTTAACTTTCTTGGTTAAAATTACTCCTAGGTACTTTATTTTTTGTTGTTGTTGCAATAGTAAAGGGGATTATTTTCTTAATTTCTCTTTCAGACTGTTCATTTTTGGTGTATAAAAATGCCTTTGATTTCTGAATATTAATTTTATATCCTGCCACCTTGCTGAATTCATTTATCAGGTCAAGTAGTTTTTTGACTGAGACTTTAGGGTTTTCTATGTACAGTATCATATCATCAGCAAATAATGATAGTTTAACTTCTTCTTTTCCAATTTGGATGCTTTTATTTTTTCTTCTTGTCTAATTGCTGTGGCTAAGACTTCCAGAACTATATTGAATAAGAGTGGTAAAAGGGGCACCCCTGCCTTGTTTCTGATCTTAAGGGTATTGCTTTTAATTTTTGCCCATTGAGTATGATGTTGGCTGTGGGTTTGCCATAGATGGCCTTTATCATGTTGATATATGCTCCCTGTATTCCCACTTTGCTGAGAGCTTTTTTTGTTTGTTTGTTTGTGTGTGTGTGTGTGTGTGTGTGTGTGTTTACAGAGACAGAGAGAGAGAGTCAGATTGAGGGATAGACAGGGACAGACAGACATGAACGGAGAGATGAGAAGCATCAATCATTAGTTTTTCATTGTGCATTGTGACACCTTAGTTGTTCATTGATTGCTTTCTCATATGTGCCTTGACCACGAGCCTTCAGCAGACCGAGTAACCCCTTGCTTGAGCCAGCGACCTTGGGTCCAAGCTGGTGAATTTTTGCTCAAACCAGATGAACCCACGCTCAAGCTGGCGACCTCGGGGTCTCGAACCTGGGTCTTCTGCATCCCAGTCTGACGCTCTATCCACAGCACCACCGCCTGTTCAGGCTGAGAGTTTTGATCATAAATGGGTGCTGGATTTTATCAAATGCTTTTTCTGCATCTATTAATATTATTGTGTGATTTTTCTCCTTTCTTTTGTTTATATGATGAATCACATTGATTGATTTGCAAATATTGTACCAGCCTTGCCTCCTCAGAATAAATTCCACTTGATCATGATGTATGATTTTTTTCATGTATTGCTGGATCCAGTTTGCTAATATTTTGTTGAGAATTTTAGCATTTAAATTCATCAGGGATATTGGCCTATAATTTTTTTCTTTGTATTGTCTTTGCCTGGTTTTGGAATGAGAATTATGCTCACCTCATAAAAGGAGTTTGGAAGTTTTCTGTCCTCTTGAATTTTTTGAAATAACTTGAGAAGAATAGGAGTTAGTTCTTCTTTGACTATTTGGTAGAATTTTCCTGTGAAGCCATCTGGCCCAGGGCTTTTGTTTGATGGGAGTTTTTTGATAACTGTTTTGATCTCATTTCGTGTAATTGGTCTGTTTAAGTTTTCTATTTCTTCCAGATTGATTTTTGAAAGATTTTATGTTTCATGGAATTTGTTCATTTCACCTAAGTTGTCTAGTTTTGGGACATACAGTTCTTCATAGTATTTTCTTACAATCCTTTGTATATATTTCTGCTGTGTCAGTTGTTAGTTACTTCTCCACTCTCATTTCTAATTTTATTTATTTGAGTCTTCTCTCTTTTTTTTCTTGGTGAGTCTAGTTAAAGGTTCATCAATCTTGTTTATCTTTTCAAAGAACCAGTTCTTGGTTTCATTGATCCTCTGTATTGTTTTTATTTTTTTTTACAGAGACAGCGAGAGAGTCAGAGAGGGACAGATAGGGACAGACGGGAACGGAGAGAGATGAGAAGCATCAATCATCAGTTTTTCATTGCAACACCTTAGTTGTTCATTGATTGCTTTTCTCATATGTGCTTTGACCATGGGCCTTCAGCAGACCGAGTAACCCCCTGCTCTAGCCAGTGACCTTGGGTCCAAGCTGGTGAGCTTTGCTCAAACCAGATGAGTCTGCACTCAAGCTGGGGACCTCGGGGTCTCGAACCTGGGTCCTCTGCATCCCAGTCCGATGCTCTATCCACTGCGCCACCGCCTGGTCAGGCCTCTGTATTGTTTTTTTAGCCTCTATGTCATTTATTTCTGCTCTGATCTTTATTATTTCCTTCCTTCTACTTCCTTTGGGCTTTACTTGCTGTTCTTTTTCTAGTTCTCTTAGATGCAGAATTAAGTTGTTTATTTGAGCTTTTTCTTGCTTTGTAAGGTATGCCTGTAATGCTATGAAGTTCCCTCTCAGGACTGCTTTTGCTGTGCCCCATAAATTTTGAGTTGTTGTATGTTCATTTTCATTTGTTTCAAGGAAATTTTTTATTTCTTCCTTGATCTCATTGTTAACCCATTTGTTATTTAATAACATGCCATTTAGTTTCCAAGTGTTTGAGTGTTTTTCAGATTTTTCTATTGTAATTGATTTCTAGTTTCATGACATTATGATCAGAGAAGATGCTTGATATGATTTTAATTTTCTTAAATTTACTGAGACTTGTTTTATGTCCTAACATGTGGTCTATCCTAGAGAATGTACCATGAGCACTTGAAAAGAATGTATATTCTGCTGCTTTAGGGTGAAAGGTTCTAAAGATATCTATTAAATCCAGTTGATCCAGTGTGTCCTTTAAGTCTGCTGTTTCTTTGTTAATTTTCTTTCTTAAGGATATATCCAGTGATGTTAGTGGAGTATTGAAATTCCCTACTATTATAGTATTGCTGTTGATCTCACCCATTATGTCCATCAGAATCTGCTGTATATACTTAGGTGCTCCTATATTAGGTGCATAGATATTTATAATGGTCATATCTTCCTGTTGGATTGCTCCCTTTATCATTATGTGGTGACCTTCTTTATCCCTTACTATAACTTTTGTTTTAAAGTAGCCTTCATTTTGTCAGATATAAGTATTGCTACCCCAGCTTTATTTTCAATTCTATTTGTATGAAATATATATTCCATCCCTTTACTTTCAGTCTATGTGTATCTTCTGTTTTGAAATGGGTCTTTTATAGACAGCATATGTACAGGTCTTGTTTTCTTATCCATGAAGCTACCCTATGTCTTTTGATTGAAGCATTTAATCCATTTACATTTAAGGTTATTATTGATATGTAGTTGCTTATTGTCATTTTATTCTTTAAATCTACATTCTTTTATTAGATTTTTCCCCCTTTGTTCTATTTACAACAGGTCCCTTAACATTTCCTGCAGCATTGATTTGATTGTAATGAATTCCTTGAGTTTTTTGTTTGTTTGTTTGTTTTTGTCTGGGAAGCTTTTTATTTCTCTTTCAATTTTAAATGATAGCCTTGCTGGATAAAGAAGTCTTGGTTGTAGGCTCTTGTTCTGCATTACTTTGAATATTTCTTGCCATTCCCTTCTGGTCTCAAGTGTTTCTGTTGAAAGGTCAAATGTCATCCTTATGGGGGCTCCTTTTAGGTGATTGATTACTTTTCTCTTGCATCTTTCAGTATTCTTTTCTTTATCTCTTAGCTTTGGTATTTTAATTATAATGTGTTTTGGTGTAGTTCTCTTTGGGTTCCTCTTTAAAGAGATTCTCTGTGCTTCTTGAACTTCTATGACTATTTCCTGCATCAATTTAGGAAAGTTTTCAGCTATGATTTCTTCAGTCAGGTTCTCTATCCCTTTATTCTTTCTCTTCTCTGTCAGGAACCCCTATTATGTGGATGTTGTTTCTCTTCATGTTGTCAAAGAGTTCTCTTAGAGTTTCCTCAGACTTTTTGATCCTCTTTTCTTTTTGCTGTTGTGCTTCTGTGCTTTATCTTGTCCTCAAAATTACTGATTTGATACTCTGCTTCATCCAGTCTGCTTTTAATTCCTTCTAGTGTGGTCTTCATTTCTGATATTGTGTTTGTCATTTCTGTCTGATTCTTTTTTATAACTTCAATGTTCTTTTTGATGCTTATTATCTCTTTGTTTAGGTGCTCATTATGTCCATCTATTGTTGCTCTAAGATCCTTGAGCATCCTAACAATCATTATTCTAAACTCTGCATTTGGTATCTTGGTTATTTCCATCTCATTCAGTTCTTTTTCTGGAGATTTCTCTTGTTGGTTCATTTGAATTGCATGTCTCTGTATAGACTTCTCCTTTGGATGTGTTGTTTGTGTAGCTAGCTGAATATAGAGTTGATGTTGTCTGCCTCCAGCTTTCTGTTGTGTTGTTTCTAGATCATCTTGGGTTGGCCTCAGCTGTTGTTTGCAATCTGCTGTGGGCTACTTGTCTGCTGCTACTGCATTTTTGCTATTTGTGTCAGCATTTTATATGTCTTAGCTGGGTCAGGTGTGAGGAGCTTTTCCTTAAGATACCACTCTAACTAGGGTTGTTAGGTCCTGAGCTGATACTCTCCATATCTGGCTGCTGGATGTACCAGCCCTGGACTTCCCTGGCCAGAACCTGGCGCAGACCAGTGGGGGTCAATGCTTATGACTGGCCCATAGCAACCTTCTTGGAGATACAGGCAATCCAGAATTTGTGGCTGCCTCTGCTGAACCCTGATGCTGTTATAAATATCAACTGCACTCCTAGGCTGGCTTTTTTTTTTTTTTTTTTTTTTTTTTTTTTTTTTTTAATTTTTATTTATTTATTTTTTACAGAGACAAAGAGTGAGTTAGAGAGAGGGATGGACAGGGACAGACAGACAGGAACGGAGAGAGATGAGAAGCATCAATCATTAGTTTTTCATTGCGCGTTGCAACACCTTAGTTGTTCATTGATTGCTTTCTCATACGTGCCTTGACCGTGGGCCTTCAGCAGACCGAGTAACCCCTTGCTGGAGCCAAGTGACCTTGGGTTCAAGCTGGTGGGCTTTTGCTCAAACCAGATGAGCCCGCGCTCAAGTTGGCGACCTCAGGGTATTGAACCTGGGTCCTCTGCATCCCAGTCCTATACTCTGTCCACTGCGCCACTGCCTGGTCAGGCCTAGGCTGGCTTTTATCTACTCTTGGCCAGTGTGTGTGGCCTCTCTATTCCTGAGGTGTGGTCTTTCTGCCAGTCTCCCACTGCCGCCTCCCCCTTGAGCACTCGGGCACTGGCACTGCCAGGTGCATGGGCTTACAGGCTGCAGCTCGGGCTGTCCCACAGGCATGTGGGCTGCCTCCCCAGGCTCTGCCAATGGGCGTGTGGGACACCTCTCCAGGCTCCGCCCCTGTGTGCGCATGGGAGCTCTCTCTGGGTTCCATTCCTCACTGCTGCCTTGCAGGCCACTGGGCTCCACCCCTGCTGCCACCACGCAGGCCAGGCACCACAGCTGTCACCACAGCCGGGCCCTCCAGCCATTCAGAGGGTACTCAGCAGTTTGGGGAGGCCTTGTAGCCCAGACCTCAGCACTCAAAATCTGTGTTCCTGATGTGCCCCCTGCTTCTAAGCATCTCTTTGCACTGTCTGGAGCAGGAAAGCCTCTGGTGGGTGGAGTAACTGCTTCCTTTTGCTGGCTTGGTTCTCCCAGAAACAATGGTCACTTTCGATTTGAGGAGAGACCCAGTACAGGGGTCAGGGTGGCTGTCTCCCAACAATCTCTCCCTGTGCCCCAGAGAGTACTCTCTTCTCACTACTCCAGTCCTCTTGGCAGTCCCTGCACTTGGAGCCCCAGGTAAGTGGCTGTAACTGAGATTTTCTGTGTGGTCCCTTTAAGACAGAATCTGGGTCTGAGAGTTCTGTCTCCCTCTCGCAAACAATAACCCGGTTCTTCTTTCAGCTAAATACTGTCCATACGGCTCCTCTAGTCTCTGGGACTCCAGGCTGGGGTTCAGATCCTGGGGCTGAGGACCTACAACTCTCCAGGCAACCCTCCCTGCTGCTAGAGACCCTCCAGGGCACCTCTCACTCTTGGGAGCGGGGCAACCCTTTCTGCATCTCCATCTTTCCGACCAATCTCAGTGTGGCTTCTTCAGTGATGCTTGGTTATAGATTCCTCTTAGTTTAGTCCAAAGTTGTTTTTTCAAGATGATTGTTCCTAAGTTAAATTGTAATCCACTTTGGTTCTGGGAGGTGGGAATTGTAATGTCCACCTACTCATTCACCATTTTCCCTCTCTCCAATCAATATTTGTTGAGTAAATTATACTTATAGCCCTGGAAAGTTGGCTCAGTGGTACAGTTTCAGTCTGGTGTGTGGATGTCTCAGGTTTGATTCCTGATCAGGGTACACAGGAGGAGCACCCATCTACTTCTCAACTCTTCCTCCTCCTGCTTCTCTCTTTCTCTTCTCTTCCTCTCCTAAAGCCATGGCTTGATTGGAGCAAATTGGCCTTGGGCACTGAGGATGGCTCCATAACCTCCACCTCAGGCACTAAGAAGAGCTTGGTTGCTGAGCAACAGAGCTAGGGCCCCAAATGGGCAGAATATCACCCCCTGGTGGGCTTGCTGAATAGATCCCAATCAGGATGCATGCGGGAGTCTGACTCTGCCTCCTCTTTTCTAACAAAAAAAAAAATTTACACTTATAATTCAGAGCTCAGTAAATTCTTTAATTTCAGTTCACTGCCTAACCTAGTAAATGAAATTGACTAAGATAAAAGGAACAGAGGTTATTTTAATACAAAGTAGAATATACAGTTCCCCAAAGCTTGATCTTGTATGTTCCTCCCATCTTTTCTCAACTCACCTCTCTCCCCTCTCCTCTCCTTTGCTCTCCTCTTCATGTCTCTTCTCATCCTTGTCTATACTTTGATCCAAGCCAATCTCATGCATTCACATGATTTAAATCTGTAGGCTGATTCCTCTCTGAATGTAAGTCTCTAGTCCTGACCTCTTTTCTGAACCTGAGATCAGTGACTCTAACTGACATTTCTTTCAATATTATGTCTAAAATTACACCTCAGACATTTCCACTTTAACCTGCTATTCTTCCAACATGGCTCTTCCCATTGGGTGGCACCATCATCCATTCAGATGTCCAAGCCATTAATCTGGGAATAATCTTTAACAACTCCTTCTCCATATCCAATGAAATGCCAGATCTCCAAACCAGACCTAGGATCTCTCATTTTTCACCATCCTTACTTGCCACCACCATCTGTCACCTGGAAATGGGACAATCTCCCCTTTGTAGCCACACTTGTAGTCTTGCTTCTGTTTTTCGATAGCACCCAGAGGAGTATTTAAAATTACATATCAGACCACATTACTTATTGTTTAGAAGTCTGTAGTGGTTTCTATTACCCTTGGGAAACACTTCAAAATGCTCACCATGACCTCACAATCCTCCATAATTGGATTTCTTACCACTTTCACTTCCTCTGGTTCCATTCTCTGCTTTCTCATCGGTCTCCTTTCAGTTCTTCAAATACCCCAACATTCTCTGGCTTTCTAGTCTTCATATCTACTGTCTTTCATAGAAGGCTCTTATTCCCACTCTTCACTTAGGTAGCAGATAACTTCAATTGATACATCAAATCTCAGTTTAAATGTTTATTCCTCAGAAAGACCCTTCCTGGCATTTCCTTCTTAAACCAGAGCTCCCTTTAAAGCACACATCATAATTCTTTAACCCCTTAGAGTGCTTATCACAATTTGCGAATGTATACTTAAATGTGGGAATATTTGTTTGACACCCATCCCCTATCCCCAGCCCAACACCCCTCACACAGACACATGTGTGCATGCCCTCTAATTTCTTTGTCTCGCAAATCTCTGGGACCCAGCACAAGACTTGGTGGCAGAACATATAGATTTTTGTTGAATAAATGTGGTAAGGCTGTGAGAAAGAGACAAACCAGGTCCTGGGTGAGTTCAAAGGAGAAGGGACAACTTCCAAATGGTGGTGCAGAGAAACCTTCAAAAGAGATAAAACATTTGTTAGAAGCTTTGAAAAATGGGCACGATGGAACCAGCCGAGGTGAATGACACAGGAAGTGGGTGGAGTGGGGCTTTCCAGGTGGATGGACCTCATTGGAAAAACCCAGGTGGTGTCTGAGAAATGATGAGTTACTGGGATACCCGGATTATAGGGCTGGGAAGGGGAGGGGGACTAAAAAGGAATGAGAAAAGTGGGACCTAGTCTTCTATCTCCAGAAGGTGCTGATGGGTGGCCAAGAGGCTTCTCCTGGACAAGGTAGCCCTTCTCTTCCTTGAGTGCAGGCTTCTGGGATACTTCACAGACATGTTTCCCTTAATTGACCCTCACTCAGGAGGTAAGGGGCAGTAGGGTCCAACACCTTTCAGCCCCTGCGGCTTCCTGCCCCACCACAGCCCCAGGCCCCGGAAATGGAATGTTGCTTATTCTGTGATGTTAATTGTATCTAGTCCCACATGAAGAAACTTGGATCTTTAGACAATTCATAGGGAAAAAATTAGAACTGAATTCAAACAATTCTTCCGCAGGCATTTGACTCAAATTTATATTGTGTTCAGGTGTGAACACCCATCATTGAAGCCTCTAAAAATATTCTTTCAGCTACACGCGTGACTTTTGGAGCTTTTTGAGAAAACACATGCCTGGCTTCTCTAGTCAATAGATTACAGTTTTCAAAGAACATTTAGGAAGTGCTTTCCTGTCCATTCTGTTGGGCGTTTTCCATGAGTTAGCTCATCCAGTCTTCACACTCATCCCCCCAGAGAGGCACTGAGATTTATCTTGTAGATAAGGAAACCAAGCTCAGAGGGATTGAGTAACTTGCCCAAAGTCACACCGTTTGTAGGCGGAAAGCCTGCATTTAAATTGAGGCCTGTCTGACCTAAAGCCTGGCTCTCAGCTGTGTTATGCTATATGGCTTTTCAAAACAAGGTGTGTAGACTGGGTGTGGGGGAGCCATCATGATTATTTTTTAAATAACATTTTTACTTTAAAATAAGGACAGATCCACAGAAAGATGCAAAAAATTGTTTCTTTGTGTAACCATACACAATGTCAAAATCAGGAAATTGACATTAATCCAATTTAGAGTTTATTCAGATTTCACTAGTTTTACCATCAGGGTTACTTTCTTTAATTAAATAAACTTTCCAAGGGAAAAAAAATGAACAAACAAACAAAAAACTTCTTGGAAGGTCCTTTGGAGCCTCTTCTTTCATGGACACCTGAATGCTGAGTAAAGTCCCCGGCTTTTTTAAACAATGGGTCTGAAGAAGGGGTGACTCACCATCCACAGAGAGATCCATTTCTGCTGTATGGGCCCCAAGGAAATGCTCCATTGCCAAGGGACCTCACTGCATGCATGCAGCTTTCACAGGGAAAGGACTGCTAGCAGAAATACCTAGAGGGATCTGCTGAGACTGCCAGGAGTCTGGTTGTTTGGAGGCCTCTAAACCCCTTGGGGCTACCTAAGACCTGGCTCAGCCAGAGTGCCTCTTTGCCCCTATTGTCTGTCTCCTGGCAGCTGATGCTAAGCGATAAGCATGAGAGATAAAGCAGGTCTGGGGCTGTGAACCTGCTTGAATCACTGGCAGCCAACCAGGCCATTTTTTTAACCTGGAAAAACTCCCCCCCAGGACAGCCCAGGCGAGCGTTTGGGAACCTGACGGGAAGGAACAATGGCGGGAAATGGAGGCCCAGGCTTGGGCGGTAGGGCTCTGCCACCCACACTCCTTCGCACTGTTATTCCTGGCGAACACCGAGGTTTGCTTTGGTTTAGACAAACTTTGTGGGAAGAGGTGCAAATGAGGCTTGGAAATTAAAAGGAAGTAGTATGATGACAAGGGAAGTGTTAGGGGGTTGTTTTTTAAGCTTTAGAGATTTGGTTGTAAATGACTCTGAAAATTGCCTCCCTGGATATATAATGACTGTGGCCGAGTGTTGAAGCCACTTGGGGATTAATTTCCTTGTCAAACTGTTTCACTTCTGAATTTTAGAGACCCTGGAACAAATGAGAAGTCAGGCCTCACATTATGAAGATGAATGTTTGTCCTCCTTTGATGTGGCCATAAGGGCAATGGGGCTCTGGCCCCCCTACCCATCTCTCCAGGTAAATCTAGTGACTCATTTTTAACATCGTAAGAGAAGAAAATCTGGTTAGACGAACGTGGTGTGTTCTTTGTGGATTCACACTTGTTTTTAGAGATGATTGAGTATTTTACCAAATGCTCAAAAGCTCTCTGCTGTGGTTGTATTCCCCTAAACTAAAAAATTCTAACCCTCAGTGCCCTCGAATGTGACACTATTTGGAAATAGGGTCATTGCTGATATAATTGGTTAAGACGAGGGCATACTGGAATAAGAAAGGCCCCTAATGCATTATGACTGGGATCTTTATAACAAGAAGACATTTGGACACAGACACGCACACAGAGAGACCATCCTGTGGCGATAAAGGCAGAGATTGGGGTGGTACTCCTCAATGAATGCCAGGGACTGCCAGCAAGTGGCCAGACGCCAGGAGAGGGCACAGAACCGACTCTCCCTCGCAGCCTCAGAGGGCACCAATGCTGCCGACACCTTGATCGCTGACTTCTAACCTCCAGAACTGTGAGACAGTGAATTTCTGTTGTTTAAACCACCCACTTTGTGGAACTTTGTTACAGCCACCCTAGCGAGCTAATAAACTCTCTTAACAATGTTATTTCAGGATCATTCTCACAGTTGACTTCAAGGTCACTGATCCATGCTGTGTGAAATCCACCTACTTTCCACTTTTTTTTTTTTTGACAGAGACAGAGAAAGAGCTAGAGAGAGGGACAGATAGGGACAGACAGACAGAAAAGGAGAAAGATGAGAACTATTAATTCATAGTTGCAGCACCTTAGTTGTTCATTGATTGCTTTCTCATATGTGCCTTGACCAGGGGTCTATAGCAGAGCGAGCGAGCCCTTGTGCAATCCAGTGACCTTGGGCTCAAGCCAGTGATCTTGGCTTCAAGCCAGTGACCATGGGGTCATGTCTATGATCCCACGCTCAAGCTGGCAAACTTGGGATTTTGAACCTGGGACCTCTGTGTTCCAGTCCGATTCTCTACCCACTGCACCACCACCTGGTCAGGCTCTTTCCACTTTTAATATTAGAATGGATCTTACCATTTTTGTTACCCAACATTCTTCCATTCTCAAAAATGCCTATAAGCAAAAAAACAAACAAACAAACAAAAAACCACAAGAAACAAAAAAAACAAACAAAACCATAAAAGTTTTTTTTTAAATGTTTGTTTTATTAATTTAAGAGGGAAAGGAAAGACGGGAGAGAGAGAGACAGGAACATCAAGCTGTTCCTGTATGTGCCCTGACCAGGAATTGAACTGGCAACCTCCGTGCTTTGGGACGATGCTCCAACAAGCTGAGCTACCTGGCCAGGGCCAAAACCATAAAAAGTTTAAAAGTGATTGTGCTTCATATACACTATGGAATACTACTCAGCCATAAGAAAGGATGACATCGGAACATTTACAGCAAAATGGTGGGATCTTGATAACATGATACGAAGTGAAATAAGTAAATCAGAAAAAACCAGGAACTGCATTATTCCATACGTAGGTGGGACATAAAAGTGAAACTAAGAGACATTGATAAGAGTGTGGTGGTTACGGGGGGGGGGGAGGGGGAAATGGGGGAGGGAAAGGGGGAGGGGGAGGGGCACAAAGAAAACAAGATAGAAGGTGACAGAGGACAATCTGACTTTGGGTGACGGGTATGCATCATAATTGAACGACAAGATACCCTGGACTTGTTATCTTTGAATATATGTATCCTGATTTATTGATGTCACCCCATTAAAAAAATAAAATTATTTTAAAAAAAAAAGTGATTGTGCTTAAATTAGAAGCAGTCTCTTCTTTCTGAAAGAAGAAGAAGGAGAATAAGAGAAAGAAGAGGAAGAAGAAGAGGAAGAAAAAGAGGAAGGAGGAAGAGATGTAGTAGGAAGACGAGGAGGAGGAGGAGGATAAGAAAAATCTAGCTGTGCTCAATTCAGGAGATATTTTCTACTGGTTCTTAGTCCAGACGAATGTGGGAACCAGTGGTGGCAAAGTACTACTGATTTCCCAGTAAGCACATTGCACCTGCATTGAGCCTCCATAGCTTCTTTTCCTTGGATCTCAGATACACAGAAAAGGGAGAGTCACACTAGAAGCCCTGGGAACAACTGTTGCTGGCAGAAAGACAACCTAAGAACATGAAAGAAGCAGCATAAGTATGATCCACAGCCCTGTTGGAGATAGGGGTCCTTTCACTGCATCCACCCCAACAGTGCCCTTCAGACAGAGACAAACAGGACACCTGGGCTCCAATGGGCCTTAGCAGAATCTCTATGACCCACCAGGTCATTGGGGTCCAGTAGACATATCTCCCTAAACATGGGGTCCTGGCCCTTCTGCCCCAGCCCCAAACCCTACTTGCTCTGGAATGCAGGCTACTGTAGACATAGGTCAGTTAATCCTGAATTTGTAGCTTGAAACCCATAGCACTTTCTCTCCAATCTAGAGATCCTCCTGTGGCCTCCTCTTAGAATGTAGGTTGTGCTTGGGCAGTTGGTTTGAAAGGTCAGGAGAGGGAAGGGAAGACCATTCTCCTTCTCCCTGTTTCCCAGTGTACCCTCATTCTTGACACACAGCCTTGCTTGGTCTTTGCAAGATCCTCTGCATTCCCTGCCTAAAGGTTAGTGGTTTTTTTACATGTTAGAGGAGAGAGACATGAGTGTGTGGGGGATGGGCATGGGGACTTCTTCAGGATGCTGAGCTTGTACATTCCTCCAAGCAGTGCCAGGTTTAGATTAGAGCTGGGACTTCTGAGGAGCCAGTCAGAACTCCCCTTCCCTTAACAGGCAACCTCTAATTCTCCCGGCAGCTGCCTTGATTTAGCTTGTGATTGCCTAGCCCTCAGCTGACCCATTTTCTGTGCTGGAAGTAAAAGACAGGGAAAACGCAGGAGGTAGGGAGGGTCCAGGGAGCTGCCTGATGCTGAGTGCCCATCCAGGGGGAGAACTGAGCTCAATAATGGCACCACCCCTTGGGGCTGGATTCACTCATTAATCCAATAGGCTCCCCTTGGAGGCCTCCAGAATCCCTTCTCTGTCTGGTTTCTTGCCCTCTTCACCTGGTCTTTTAGTCTCTTTTCTCCTGCCATTCAGAGAAGCTGTGAATCACATCCACAGATTCCTGAGCACTTCAACAAGAGGTTTAGGACTGGACTGAAAAGATGGCAGCAGAGTAGGCAGACGCACAGATGCCCAGCTCTCACCACCAAACTGGAATACAAATCAATTTAGGAAAAATTAGCATGGAAAACCAGCATGAAAAACCAACTCTGAACTACAAGAACAGCTCTCAAAAACCAAGGAGCAAAGAAGAAGCCACAAAAAACCTGGTAGGGAGCACCTGAATCTCCCCTGCTTACAGGAACGGGGGGGGGGGTGAGGCTGAGAGCCCAGAGGGGATCTCACACAAGGGAAAAGAGCAGAAACTACTGCTCACAGCCACTTGCCTGGCGACCAGAGAGTGAGGTGTGTTGAAAAGACCAGCTTATCTCCCAAGTGGAAAGGACAGAGAGAGGGACAGACTGTGAGGGGCTAGGAATGCAGGAAACAAACTAAAAAAGCTGACTCATTCATGCTGGAGGTGGCCATAGCTGGGGGAGGGACTGAACCTTTCAAAAAACAGAGCTGAATTGCTTCTGGATCAGAGATCTCCAGACATCTATCCAGCTCCAATCAGCGCAACAAGACACAGCTGAAAACAAGTGGGGAGGAGGGGCAGTAACTCAGGTCTCCATGGAGATCTGAGATACACCTCCCCCTAACTGAAGCTGAGAAAACACCCTGCCCCCAGAGAGATTAATTGGCTAAAGAGGCCTTCAGAGTCTCAGGTTACACCCACCTCATTCCTGGATACAGTTTCAAGGAAGCCCCCTGCTGAGATCATTAACAAGACTATCACCTGTTAAGAAAACAAACAAATCAAGACTTCAAAGCTGCCCAAATCTGAAAGGATTACAGATAACAGCTGATACCAACCCAAGAAGACCTAGAAATAACTGAAAACTGGAGGCAGATGACACCAAGCCTAGACTCAACCAATTCTACAAATAAAAAACCCAAAAACAGACAATAAGAAAACAAAGAAGTGCAATCCAAATGAAACCACAAGAGATACCTTCAAAAGATGAACTGAGTGATATGGAAATAATCAAACTTCCAGATGCAGAGTTCAAAATAATGATTGTAAGGATGCTTAGGGGTCTTAGAACAACAATGGATGGTCATTATGAACACCTAAATAAAGAAATAGCAAGTATAAAAAAGAATCAGAAGGAGATGACAAATACAATATCAGAAATAAAGACCACAATGGAAGCAATTAAAAACAGGATAGATAGAGCTGAGGATCGAATCAGCGAGTTGGAGGACAACTGGAATGAAGGCATGAAAGCAGAGAAGAAAAGAGAAAAGAGACTCAAAAAGTCAGAGGAAACCCTTAGAGAGCTCTGTGACAACATGAAGAGAAATAACATCCGCATCATAGGGGTTCCTGAAGAAGAAGAAAAAGAACAAGGGATAGAGACTTTGTTTAATCATATCATAGCTGAAAACTTCCCTAAATTAATGCAAGAGAAACTCCTCTCACAAGTCCAAGAAGCACAGAGGACTCCATTAAAGAGAAACCCAAAGAAACCTACACCAAGACACATCATAATTAAAATACCAAAGCTAAGCGATAAAGAGAAAATATTAAAAGCTGCAAGAGAAAAAAAGTTATCACCTACAAAGGAGCCCCCATAAGGATGACATTTGACTTCTCAACAGAAACACTTGAGGCCAGAAGGAAATGGCAAGAAATATTCAAAGTAATGCAGAACAAGAACCTACAACCAAGACTATTTTATCCAGCAAGGCTATCGTTTAAAATCGAAGGAGAAATAAAAAGCTTCCCAGACAAAAAACAACTCAAGGAATTCATTTCAACCAAACCAATGCTGCAGGAAATGTTAAGGGGCCTGCTGTAAACAGATCAAAGTGGGAAAAGAATATAGCAAAAAAGGAATACACCTTTAAAGAAGAAAATGGCAATAAACAACTTCATATCAACAATAACCTTAAACGTAAACGGATTAAATGATCCAATCAAAAGACATAGGGTAGCTGCGTGGATAAGAAAACAGGACCCATACATATGCTGTCTACAAGAGACACACCTTAGAACAAAAGATACACATAGATTGAAGGTAAAAGGATGGAAAAAAACATTTCATGCAAATGGAAATGAAAAAAAAAGCTGGGGTAGCAATACTTATATCAGACAAATTGGACTTTAAAACAAAGGATATAATAAGAGATAAAGAAGGCCACTACATAATGATAAAGGGAGTAATCCAACAGGAAAATATAACTATTATAAATATCTATGCACCTAATATAGGAGCACCCAAATATATAAAGCAGACTTTGATGGATTTAAAGAGCAAGATCAACAGCAATACTATAATAGTAGGGGATTTCAATACCCCACTAACATCACTAGATAGATCCTCAAGAAAGAAAATTAACAAAGAAACAGCAGACTTATTGGAAACACTAGATCAACTCGATTTAATAGATATCTTTCAGAAGCTAGAAAAAGCTCAAATAAACAACTGAATTCTGCATCTAAAAGAATTAGAAAAAGAACAGCAAGTAAAGCCCAAATGTAGTAGAAGGAAGGAAATAATAAAAGTCAGAGCAGAAATAAATGACATAGAGGCTAAAGAAACAATACAGAGGATCAATGAAACTAGGAGCTGGTTCTTTGAAAAGGTAAACAAGATTGATGAACCTTTAACTAGACTCACCAAGAAAAAGAGAGAGAGGACTCAAATAAATAAAATTAGAAATGAGAGAGGAGAAATAACAACTGACACAGCAGAAATATATACAAAGGATTGTAAGAAAATACTATGAAGAACTGTATGCCAAAAAACTAGACAACCTAGATGAAATGGACAAATTCCTTGAAACATACAATCTTCTGAAAATCAATCTGGAAGAATCAGAAAACCTAAACAGACTGATTACAACAAAGGAGATCGAAACAGTTATCAAAAAACTCCCAACAAAGAAAAGTCCAGGGCCCGATGGCTTCACAACAGAATTCTACCAAATATTCAAAGAAGAACTAACTCCTATTTTTCTCAAACTATTTCAAAAAATTCAAGAGGAAGGAAGACTTCCAAGATCCTTTTATGAGGCAAGCATAATTCTGATTCCAAAACCAGGCAAAGACAACACAAAGAAAGAAAATTATAGGCCAATATCTCTGATGAACTTAGATGCAAAAATCCTCAACAAAATATTAGCAAACCGGATCCAACAATATATGGAAAAAATCATACACCATGATCAAGTGGGATTTATTCTGGGGAGGCAAGGCTGGTACAATATTCGTAAATCAATCAATGTGATTCATCACATAAACAAAAAGAAGGAGAAAAACCATATGATAATTTCAATAGATGCAGAAAAAGCATTTGATAAAATCCAGCACCCATTCATGATCAAAACTCTCAGCAAAGTGGGAATACAGGGAACAGACCTCAACATGATAAAAGCCATCTATGAGAAACCCACAGCCAACATCATACTCAATGGGCAAAAATTAAAAGCAATACCCTTAAGATCAGGAACAAGGCAGGGGTGCCCCCTTTCACCACTCTTATTTAACATAGTCCTGGAAGTCCTTGCCACAGCAATCAGACAAGAAGAAAAAATAAAAGGCATTCAAGTTGGAAAAGAAGAAGTAAAACTATCATTATTTGCAGATGATATGATATTGTATATAGAAAACCCTAAAGTCTCAGTCAAAAAGCTACTGGACCTGATAAATGAATTCAGCAAAGTGGCAGGATATAAAATCAATACTCAGAAATCAGAGGCATTTTTATACACCGACAATGAACAGTCAGAAAGAGAAATTAAGGAAACAATCCCCTTCATAATTACAACCAAAAAAATAAAGTACCTAGGAGTAAACTTAACCAAGGAGACTAAAGACTTGTACTCGGAAAATTACAAAGCACTGATAAAAGAAATCAAGGAAGATACAAACAAGTGGAAGCATATACCGTGCTCATGGTTAGGAAGAATAAACATCATTAAAATGTCTATTTTACCCAAAGCAATCTATAAATTCAATGCAATACCAATTAAAATACCAATGACATACTTCAAAGATATAGACCACATATTCCAAAAATTTATATGGAACCAAAAGAGAACACAAATAGCCTCAGCAATCTTAAAAAAGAAGAATAAAGTGGGAGGTATCACACTTCCTGATATCAAGTTATACTACAAGGCCATTGTACTCAAAACAGCCTGGTACTGGCATAAGAACAGGCATATAGATCAATGGAACAGAACAGAGAACCCAGAAATAAACCCACAGCTCTATGGACAACTGATATTTGACAAAGGAGGTAAGGAAATACAATGGAGTAAAGACAGCCTCTTTAACAAATGGTGTTGGGAAAATTGGACAGCTACCTGCAAAAAAATGAAACTAGATCACCAGCTTATACCACTCACAAAAATAAACTCAAAATGGATAAAAGACTTAAATGTAGGCCGTGAAACCATAAGCATCTGAGAAGAAAACATAGGCAGTAAGCTATCCAACTCCTTTGTCAAATATCAGTTGTCCATAGAGCTGTGGGTTTATTTCTGGGTTCTCTGTTCTGTTCCATTGATCTATATGCCTGTTCTTATGCCAGTACCAGGCTGTTTTGAGTACAATGGCCTTGTAGTATAACTTGATATCAGGAAGTGTGATACCTCCCACTTTATTCTTCTTTTTTAAGATTGCTGAGGCTATTTGTGTTCTCTTTTGGTTCCATATAAATTTTTGGAATATGTGGTCTATATCTTTGAAGTATGTCATTGGTATTTTAATTGGTATTGCATTGAATTTATAGATTGCTTTGGGTAAAATAGACATTTTAATGATGTTTATTCTTCCTAACCATGAGCACGGTATATGCTTCCACTTGTTTGTATCTTCCTTGATTTCTTTTATCAGTGCTTGAGCAATATATTTGCTGATTTATCTCCACAGGGAAGTGAAATAAAAGACAGGATAAACAAATGGGACTATATCAAACTAAAAAGCTTTTGCACAGCTAAAGACAAGAAGAATAGAATAAAAAGACAAACTACACAATGGGAGAACATATTTGACAATACGTCTGATAAGGGGTTAATAACCAAAATTTATAAAGAACTTGTAAATCTCAACACCAGGAAGACAAACAATCCAATCCAAAAATGGGCAAAAGAGATGAATAGACACTTCTCCAAAGAGGACAGACAGATGGCCAATAGGCATATGAAAAAATGTTCAACATCACTAATCATTAGAGAAATGTAAATTAAAACCACAATGGGATATCACCTCACACCAGCCAGAATGGCGCTCATCAACAAAACAACACAGAATAAGTGCTGGCGAGGATGAGGAGAAAAGGGAACCCTCCTGCACTGTTGGTGGGAATGCAGACTGGTGCAGCCATCGTGGAAAACAGTATGGAGATTTCTCAAAAAACTGAAAATCAAACTGCCTTTTGACCCAGCTATCCCACTTTTAGGAATATACCCCAAGGACACCATAGAACTGCTCCAAAGGGAGAAATGCACCCCCATGTTTGTGGCAGCATTGTTCACAATAGCAAAGATCTGGAAACAGCCCAAGTGTCGTCAGAGGACGAGTTGATTAAAAAGCTTTGGTACATATATACAATGGAATACTACTCAGCCATAAGAAATGATGACATCGGATCATTTACAATAACATGGATGGACCTTGATAACATTATACGGAGTGAAACAAGTAAATCAGAAAAAAACTAAGAACTATATGAATCCATACATAGAAGGGACATAAAAATGAGACTCAGAGACATGAACAAGAATGTGGTGGCAACAGGGGTGGGGAGTGGGGGGAGGGGGGAGGGGGCGAAGAAGGAGAGGGGTTGGGGGAGGGGAGGGGCACAAGAAAACCAGATAGAAGGTGACAGAAGACAATTTAACTTTGGGGGAGGGGTACACAGCACAATCAAATGTCAAAATAATCTAGAGATGTTTTCTTTCAACATATGTACCCTGATTTATCAATGTCACTGCATTAAATTTAATAAAAAAATTAAAAAAAAACAAAACCAAGAAGTTTAAGACTTTCAGATTCTCCAGACTGGAATATTGACAAAATAAACCTTTTCTCTTGCTAATATTGACTGCCTTTTCTAGCTCAGCTCAGATGACTTGTTATGCCAACAAAGTCTGTTTGTTTTAAACTGTCTCACAAGAAAACCCAGGAAGATGCAAGACGATGAGAAAGTCCTGTCCTGCCACAGAAGCAGAGCAGAAAAGAAAATCCCCAGCCCGACTGCACACTCAAAGCAGAGAAGGACTTGGCTTAGATCTGGGGAGGACACACTCACAGCGCTCCAGCAGCTGTACCGGCCAGGAGCATAAAGAGTTAAGGAATTGCATTTGGACAAGCACTGCAGCCTGAAACCCAAGCTCCTGAGGTCCCTTTCAAAGTCCAGGGCCAGCGACGTGTTTATTGTTAACAAATGCTACCACCGGACCAATAGCAAGGCAGAGTATGGTTCTGAGATAAGGGCCTCTGGATGTCACCAGGCAACAGGCACAAAGAAGGCTGGATCAACCGCCCAGCAGCTGATTACACCAGCCCCTAACTGCCCCCTCGGCCCTCATAGTTCACACACCAGGGCAGCCCAGTGGGAGAGCCAGTAGGCCTCAAATTCCCTGAAGATCAAATTACTACCAGTTTCTAGATTGGGGGGGAAAGGAAGTGGTGTAGAAACAGCTTTATTTAGAAACTTTAGTACAACTTAGTTGATTGAAAAGCTGGGTTGATGGCAAAGGTGAACATTTTCAAATAAAAAGGAAATGTCACTGCAAACTACAGCAAGACTCATATGCCTCTCCTCTGTTCATGTTCTTGGAAGTCAAGAGACAGGCACAACCCCAGGCTCCCTCAACCCTGACCCCATTGCTTCCCTGGGGGAAGCCTTGGACAAATGTACTAAATTAGCCTCTGGGTAAATGTAAGGTGAAACCTAAGGATGCTTGTTTCCCATACCTACAAAGTATACTCCATTCACGTCACAGTGCCAGAGGAAGGCAAGCCACACCCATGCCAGGCCATCTTATTTCAAACTAACAGAGAGTTAAAGAAACATTTTTATTTTATCAGGCACTTCTTCATTCAACATTTAGAGCTATGGCAGAGGCTGAGCTCGACGCTGGGGTGGCAAAGATGACTCGGTCATTTTCCCACCAGGTCAGACTTGCTCCAAAGGTTCATCATCTTATCTACTCTCTATGCTGAAGATTCTCAATTCTATCCTCCCAGCCCAGCTCATACCTTTCTTCTTCTAAACATCAGCCCAATATATCAAATGGTTTTTCAAACACCTTTTTGTGGGTTTTTCACAGGCTTCATCTCTCTACCACCAAACTTGTTCTACATGAGCTCTTTTGTCTTAGTGGATGATACTACCTCCCCCAATATAGGTTAAATTGTGTTCCCCCAAAATTCATATATTGATGTCCTCATTCCCAGTATCTCCTAATATCACCTTATTTAAAAATAAAGTTGTTACAGATGTGATCAATTAAGACAAGGTCATACTGGAATAGAGTAAATCTAGTTCAATGACTTACATCCTTATACAAAGTGAAACTTTGGACACAGACATGGACACAGGAAGAAGGCCAGGCAAAGAGACATAGGGAGCATACAGCCACCTGCAAGCCAAGGAACTCCCGAGGCTACTAGGAACTAGAAGACAGGCCTGGAATGCCATCATATGGTACATGGCACCATCAACACTTTGATTTCAAACTTCTGACCTTCATAACTATGAGACAATAAGTTCTGTTGTTCTGAGCCACCCAGATTGTGACACTTGTAGTGGCAGCCTTTGAAAACTAACACACCTCCACTAAGCATTGTCCAGGAAAGGAGCTGGAAAGCTTCCATTGAGTTATTTCCTCCATCACCATTTACTACCCTGTAGCCATGTCTAGTAAACTACCAAATTGTCCATTACACCTCTGCCAACAATTTATTTGTCATCATTCTTGCTGCTACCACCCTGGAGCAGGCCACCATTATTTTACCCAAATCCTTCCTAACAGCTGCCCCTGCCTTCAATAGCATCTCCTGTCTATATATATGTTTCTCAAATTGCAGCCAGAATCATCATTCAACTCACAAATCTGAGATACCACTCTCCTGCTTAAAATTGTTCAGATGTTCCTCCTTGCTCTTAGAATGAAGTTTACTCTTTCTTAAGGGCTGAAAAGGCACGGGATAGCACAAGCCCTGGTCTCCTCTCAGACCCCCATTTCCTGCCAGTATTATTCCAGCAACAATGAACTTCTTTCTCTTCCTTAAATATACCACATTTTATCTAGTTACCAACATTTACTTAGGTTGTTCCCTCTGTATGGAACAACTGCCTCTTTATTTGTGTCCCACCCAGATGGTAAGCTCCCAGAGGTAGGTGATTCCATCCATCCTGTTCATGGGTGTTTCTGCAGTGCTTAGCATGTTGCCTGTGACATGGTAGGTGCTCAACAATAAATTTCTTATTGACTGACCAACTGACTGACATACAACTCCTATCCTCTCAGTCCTGAGAGGAAACAACAGAGTGGATAAAGAAGTTCAGCAACTCAGAAGTAGAACTCGGTCTGACTCAGCTTGAAGAAGTGAGGGAACAGTCCACAGAGGCAATGACATTTAAGCTCGACCTTGAAAGATGAGGAGGAATTGGCCACAGTAGCAAAGGGGCAGGGTAGGCAAACTCATTTTAAGCCAAGAAGATTCCATGGTGAAGGAATAGGGTATGTTTGAGAAATGGTGGGACCTTGGTGTGCTCAGAGCATGATGCACAGAAAGTCAGCTGATGCAGGCTGAGGTCAGATTGAATTCTCTAAAGAACTTATTTCTGCATACAAACCTCAGTGACTATTCCTGGACATCAAAGAGCAAAAAGCAAGTTTGTGATCTCTCTTTATAGTCAAGGAAGGGGAGACACACAGTCAGAGTGCTGCTCTGTTGCTCAGGATGATCCCTGCAATTCCATTTGCTCCTGGGGTTGAGAGCTCTTCAGGGCCTCCAGCCAAGAGCCTACATTTCTGCTGAGGCTGAACATCTGGATAAAAACAGCTGGGACCTCACTTGCAACCCCCCCATACCCCCAAAAAATCTCTGATAATTCTCAAAAGGACACTAGTTGAATGAGCAGTTGTCTAATTCCTTTCCAATGTCCTCTGATGGAAGGCTTTCTCCAGTTACCTTTTATCATTCTGAAATCTCTCCAGCTCTAACTTAATTTCATTCCCTTGTTAGTCTTTTCAGGCATAAGAAATAATTTGCCTAAATCTTCTGCCTAAAATCATTGCTTATATTCGAAGGCAAGAATTTAACCACCCCATTTGCCTTCTCCAAAGAAAACAAATTTGATTTCTTAACTGTTTTTGTACTGAATCTATTCTCTCTCCCACAACCTTAACTTCTTAAGGTCATTTTAATCTCTTTCCCTTTCCCTGAACCCTTTGGTCCAAATGCATGGACTAGAGCAAAAACAAAGTGTAAAAACAAAAAAAAAATCTTTCTTAAGGTAACTGAGTACCAGAACAGTTGCAGCCAAGTCCAGACCCAATGCTGTGTGCTACCGATGCCTGCCCACCGAGAGCTACTGACTGCCTTTGATTCTGAATCCAGTGTGGCAGTGCTCGAGGATCAGCTGATCATGAATCTTCTTAAGGAAAAACAAAGCCCTCCAAATGAAATGACAGTTATTGGGGTTGGTGCTGTTGGCATGGCCTACGCCATCAGTATCTTAATGAAGAACGTGGCAGATGAACTTGCTCATGTTGATGCCATGGAAGGCAAACTGAAGGGAGAGATGATGGCTTTCCAACATGGCAACCTTTTCTTTAGACACCAAAACTTGTCTCTGGCAAAGACTCTACTGCAGGGGTCGGGAATCTTTTTGGCTGAGAGAGCCATGAACGCCACATTTTAAAATATAATTCTGTGAGAGCTATACAACAACCCATGTACAGACGCATTATCCAATAAAAATTTGGTGTTGTCCCGGAGGACAGCTGTGATTGGCTCCAGCCACCCACAACCATGAACATGAGCGGTAGGAAATAAATGGATTGAAATACATGAGAATGTTTATATTTTTAACGTTATTATTTTTTTTATTAAAGATTTGTCTGCGAGCCAGATGCAGCCATCAAAAAAGCCACATCTGGCTCACAAGCCATAGGTTCCTGACCCCTCCTATACTGTAACTGCAAACTCCAAGCTAGTTATTATCACAGCTGGACCATGTCAACAGGAGGAAGAAAGCTGCCTTAATTTGGTCCAGCGTAATGTGAACATTTTTAAATTTATCATTCCTAATTCTGTAAAATACAATCTCAACTGCAAATGGTTTATTGATTCCAATTCACTGGGTATCTTGAACTATGTGGTTTGGAAGATGAGCAGCTTTCCCAGAAAAAGTAGTTGCAATCTGGATTTAGCCCAGTTCCATTACCAAATGGGGGAAAGGCTGGGCGTTCACCCATGAAACTGTCATGGGTGGGTTCTTGGGGAGCGTGGAGATCAAGTGTGCCTGTACGGAGTGGAGCGAAGGTTGCTGGTGTCTCCCTAAGGAATCTGCACTCTGAGTTAGGCACTGAAGCATATAAGGAACAGTGGAAAGAGGTTCACAAACAGGTGGTTGACCGTGCTTATGAGCTGATCAAACTGAAAGATACACATGCTGGGCCATCGGACTGTCTGTGGCAGATTTGGCAGAAAGTATAATGAATGATCTTAGGAGGGTGCATCCACTTTCCACCATGATTCAGGGTCTCTATGGAATAAAGGAAGATGTCTTCCTTACTGTTCCTTTCATTCTGGGACAGAATGGCATCTCTGATGTGAAGGTGACTCTGACACCTGAGGAAGAGGTCCGTTTGAAGAAGAGTGCAGATACACTTTGGGGGGTCCAGAAGGAGCTTCAGATTTAAAGTCTTTTGATGACCTCACTGTCAAGGCAACAACAAAATTCTAGGCAATAGTCTCCAGATTGGAGATTGTACATCTTGTCCTTTTTTTCTGATCTTTGACTGAAAATATCAGTTTCCTAAAGATAGAAATAGTTATGGTTCACAAAACCTTGCATCCGTGTCCTGATGCAGGATGGTACTTATCTGGTGTAGTCCTACACAGATTGGTGTGACATAGTTCCACGTCCTCAAGGGCACCACCTCCAACATTGCACACACTCCAGCTGCCCTTCACACGAGACGTGTGCTTACTGTGTGTGCTATATAACTTGTGCTTTCTTTACTCAACATGGCTAGTCCAATCACATCCTGGGATCCAATGTATTACTCTAATACTTCATGTCTTGTGCATAACTGTTCTAAAGGATCTTATTTTGTGTATTATGTATATCAGATTGGTATACATTGCTATATACTGTAAAAAAAAAGTCTACATATAAACAATGCAACCAACTATCCAAGTGTTACACCAACTAAAACACCAAATAAACCTCAAACAGTGGAGCGGGGGGGAGATAATGGGGGAGGTCTGTCACAAAGCAAGAACAGTCCCTTCAGTACAGGAATGTCTGCATGGTCCAATAGTTCAAGACCAACCCAAGAAAGCAGATGTCATCACATCGGTTGAAGGAAGGAGAATACATTATCAATCAGAAGACCCACTGATTTTGCAGAGTGACACTTGGTCTCAAAAGCCCTCTAGAGGCGATAGACATGGCCACCCAGATGACTGCTGATTTGCATAGTATGAAACCGGAAGAGGCATGCACAAAGCAGAGAAAGCCTGCCATCATCACATCACTGTTGGGCCTACAGCCTGGAGCCAGCACTGTGGTCAAAACGTAGACACATGAGTCTAAGCACAGGCACACTGCAGCTCAAGTCTAAGGGCCAGAGCCATGAAGTCATCTTCGGCGGTACAAAAGTGAGAGTAAAAAATTCAGCATGTCAGTACTGTTCAGGCATCTTAATCTCGTGTGAAAGAAATACCATGCAACCGAGCCAAAGCAATTGGATAGCCAGCCTGCTCTCCTGTTAAGGAGAAAGGGGACATTTTATTGACCTCATGGATGGAGTAGAGGGTCAGAAACAGCCCCCAGGGGGATAAACAAGGCAAGTCCATCTGAGATTAGGAGACCTAGACAGCACCAAAGAAGCATGTAAAATTTCAAGGAAGTCCCTCTAAAGTGTGTGTGTGGGGGGAGGGGGGTAAGGAAGGGAAGCCTCAGCAGAGACCTTTTATACTGGGTCTAAAAAAAGTACGGGCATGAATTCAGGTTGGCCTGCCTTCAAGTCACTTATCCTGACTGCTACAAAATATTGGGAATCATACCAAACTTATTTTTTCTGACAAAGCTAAAAATTTAAGCTTTAGATAACAGAGATACAGATACGGACAGACGCTGTTGCCCCATTCCTCCCTGTCCTAGCAAATGTTCTAGACCTGCCCTGCGCCTACTTTTGACAACCTTATCTTCTCAGTAGGTCCTACCTCCTTCATTCTTCTGACCTCCCTCTTTCTTCTTCACTCTGCTGTGAGGCAGGCTCATAACTTGGAAGCTAGGAACAAAGGCTATTGCTTCCTAGTAGCATAAGGATGGAAGGGGAAGTGTATTAGGCAGATTTTATTGTGCAAGTCAGAATCGGGCAGGACCTGGAAGAGCAAACTGAAGATTAGGGTGATTTATGTGCCCATTTCTAGCCGTAGGTGGTGAGCTACTTTGAGGGGAAATCATGCCTTCTACATTCTCTCATCCCTTTATGCCTTGAACAATATGCCTGTCACTGTGTGAGCCTGTGCTGAATAAATGAAAAGGTAAGATAAATGACCGAAAGGTTCTGCCTTTGCCTGTTGAGATTGGCTCAGAATTTGGAACAGGCTTGACCTTGTAGTTAGAACCATCAGCACATCCAGCTGTAAGGAGTAGAGAGAACGAGAGGAGGTGGAACTGAGATTAAATGTCACACCCCAGGAGAATTTCATTGCAGGTTCCACTCCTTCAAAAGTTGGGACTTGATGCTGCCCCCATGCCGCCACCCAAGCCCCTCAGTAACAACAGTGCTGCCCAAAGACAATTCTGCCTCATCGCTGCTCTCACATGAGCCATATAAGAACTGCGAAACATCCAGTGGGTCACTCTTATTTTTTGAAATAGTTCCCAAACAAGTTCCTGACCAACTGTAGATTCATGTCCAATGGTGAACCACTCCTGGGATCCATCAATAGCTGTTTGCAGTCACCCAAGAACCTTAGTTTCAAATAATTAGCAGCTCCCTGGGAATGCTTACCTTTGCAAAATACTACATGCTCATTTGAGCATAAAGAGGCTCCTGATAGGAATATCAAAATCGCCTTTGAATACTGGATAATTTATAGGTATGTTCATACCCTTCACTAAGCTCTAGGTGACAGCTTGGCATGCAATTAACAAAACAAAACAAAACCTGACCTCTGATCTGTTAAAAATCATATTGAATAGGCCTATCTCACAGATGGTGAGTGACTCTTGGTGCCTTTCAGCTGAGAGTGGTCATGTGGGAGGGAGTGTCAGTGGAGAGAAGGCCCAGGAAATATGAAGACAGCTGCTGCCAGCTGTGTTAGGAAAACAAGATTTACAGCCCAATGCTGGTGTTAGGCCAGCAGGGCTCAGACCCTGTTGCTGGGTGTGGGGGTGGCTGATGTCTCACTCTGTGAAGGCTGTTTCTCCTGGTTACAGTGTTCCTGCTGTTGCTGTGCCCTCTCTCACCCCACCCCACAGTCGCTCTGTGGTGCCAGCAGGCATACCCCAGGACAAACTGGCCATAGTGTATTCCCCTAAAGCAGGACTTTGGTCAATGACCAACATTGCTTTTGTATCAAAATTTCAAACAGAATTCTGATGAGCATAGTTCCTGCCATGTCCTCCCAGGCTTCCCTTTACATGTGGCAAGTTCTGTGTGCCATCTCTTTCACCCCAGTATAATAAGACCTCATTGAAATTATATTAATCATAAGACCCAATATTAATTATTCCTTTAATAAGTGTTAGAAACTCTAGTGATCTCTCTAAAACACTGAGCCGATCATACATTTTCCCACTCCCAGCCCTTCATTGATGCTTGATCACAGTATCTACCAACTCCTCCTCAATAGGAGGTGAAATCAGCATACTTACTTCCCTCCCACTTTCTTTTTCCATTCCCTCTTCATTTTTGTGAGAGTCTTACTCTGAATTCTTCTGATGACTATCATTAAATAATATACTTAAGCCTCTGTATCTTGATCTATCAAATTTATATATATTTATACGCTTGCTCTCTATTAAATGCACTTGGCACTGCTATTCACTTATCCCTTACTAGCATCTTGTTTTTGTCAGCTAACTGTATTTTAACCTGTCATGGTATTCATAACATTTGAACATTGTAGTACCATCATAATTGAGTTCTCTTGGTTCACGGATTGATTTCTTAAGTCTAAAACCAATAAATAGAATTCAAATAATATAACTACATAACAATTCACAGCAGGTTCAAGTGGTGTGGCTGGGTTATAAGAGGAAGAGAGGAAGCAAACAATAAGTTATCCACCTGTGAATGAACTCACCTGGTTCTGGGACCGTTTTTGAGTGATATATATTTATATAATATATATAAATATATATTTTTAGCAAGAGAGACAGAGAGGGACAGATAGGGACAGACAGACAGGAAGGGGAAAAAAATGAGAAGCATCAACTCCTTGTTGTGACTCCCTAGTTGTTCATTGATTACTTTCCCGTATGTGCTTTGATAGGGGTAGTAGGGGGCTATAGCAGAGCGAGTGACCCCTTGCTCAAGCTAGCAACCTTGGTTTCAAGCTAGTGAGCTGTGCTCAAACCAGATGAGCCTGCGCTCAAGCCAGCGAGCTCAGGGTTTTGAACCTGGGTCCTCTGTGTCCCAGTCTGATTCTCCATCCAATGTGCCACTGCCTGGTCAGGCTATTTTAGCTTTTAAAGAAATGTTATAGTTACATTTAATATGTCAAGAAATTAAAGTTTAATTAACTAGTATTTAATTAAATTTAGCTGTAATTTTTTATTAATCTCTTTCTACTTTCCTTTGGTTTATTGTTGCTTTACTGGTTCCTTAAGACAAGTCTTTAGTTTCCTTACTTTTTAACCTTTTTCCTCTAATTGCAAGAATGTCATAGGCCATACATTTTCTCTGAGCACAGCCTTTGCTGGGTCATTGGTTTTGAGTTTTACATTTCTTCTTTTTTATTGTTTTTTTGAAACAAAATTTTTGTTTGGACGTCCTCATTGATTGAGCCAAAGGCTATCTGGGTGCATATTTTTAAATTATTTTTTCTTTTTCTTTTTTTTTTTTTTAAGTGAGAAGAGGGGTAATAGAAAGACAGATTCCTGCATGCATCCCAACTGGGATCTACCTGGCAACCCCTGTCTGGGGCCAACATTCAAATCAACCAAGCTCTCCTCAGCGCCCAGGGCTGACACTTGAACCAACTGAGCCACTGGCTAAGGGAACAGAAGAGGAGGAGAAGGGGGAGAGGGAAGGGAAGAGAAGCAGATGGTCACTTCTCATGTGTGCCCTGATGGGGGATTGAGCCCAGATGTCTGCACGCTGGGCCAACACTCTATCCACTGAGCAACCGGCCAGGGCCTATTTCTTAATTCTTAAGTAAAGATTTTTCATGTTTTAATAATTTATTTTTACAGTTATTAGATTATGATCAAAACTTTTGTTCCTCAAGTTGCTACTTTAAAATATGTTGAAAGTTCTCTCTTTTGGCTTGACAAGTGACTTCTAATGCGTTTGCTGCAAGTAAATAAGCTTCAATAAATAAGATGGGAAGACAGCCTTTATCTTTCCCAGTATTGGGCTGACTAGCTAGTAGGTGACAATTTTATGATTCATTTGGGCAAGCAACATAGATGAAGCTAATTTTTTCCTCAGGGAATGTGATGTCAGTTGATGCAGCTCCATCCATGCTAGTTCTCAGCCTAGGACTTTAGAGTTATCCTGGACTTCTCTTTCTCTCCTACTTTCCAACTAGGTAATACTATATATTTAATTCATACCCAGAGTCTAATCATATGTCATCACTTCTACTGCCACTACCTAGGTGCAAACCCCATCATCTCTTTCCTGCAATCAGTAAGCTCTTAAAGGGTCTCCCTGCTGCTACTCTCGCCCCCCACAGTTTGTTTTGAACATAGCAGCACTAGGGTCCTGTTAAAGGTAAAGAGAGCATTTGCTTCTCTGCTCAGAACTCTCCAGCATTTCCTACCCAGTAGTTTCCTTTATTATGGAGAAGCCCCCTGATGGGGTGTTAGTATTCTCCTGACAGCCTGGAAGGGCAGGAAAGCTCCAGGTGAGTGGATGGCCCACTGGGAGAGGAGGAGGAGGGACTTGCCCCAAGGTGTCTGTGCTGAGAGACAGGACTGGGACCCTCCTTTGAGAACTTTCTGAAATAACCAAGGGACACTTTGAGCGAAGCTATTTATTGACAATCTGGTCGTGGGGGTTAATGCCATTATTGTTTGGAAATGGAGAGTGTGACCTTCTTGAATGCAGGGGTGTAAGGCAAGAATCATTTCCATTACAGAAAGGTTTTGCAAAATATTCTGCCCAGATTTGCCTGCAGGAATGAATGATTTACTTTCAGCACTTCAGAGTGAATTTGCCTGTGTTGGTTGTTTCTTCCAGAGGGGGAAACAGTGAAATGGCATTTTCCTTTCGGCCAGAGACATCTCTGACCATGTTTACAATAACACCATCTGATTAATGCAAATGTGTGGGTCTCTGTTAGCTGGCACTTTGTAAACTCACCAGCACTGAAGCCTTTGTTCCAGCTGTCCACATGAAATGAGGGGAGGCCTTCTGAGTTGGAGGATGGCCACTCTTTATTTCACTGGAAGAGCATGTTACCTGATACTGTACCCACCGGGATGAACACAAGAGGCCTTTATCTGGGTTACCCGATCACAGTCCTACGCAATTTTCATTACTGGGTTGGCTGCAGGAGACGGGAAGGGGTTTCCAAGGAACCCTCAGATATAACAACACACCTAGAGTCCACAGCCTCCCAGCCAGGGGATCTGGCCCTCCCCATTGTGAGCTAAGACCAATGTCAAGGGAAGTCACACTGGTGTGTGTGTGTGTGTGTGTGTGTGTGTGTGTGTGTGTGTGTGTGAGAGAGAGAGAGAGAGAGAGAGAGAGAGAGAAGAGAGAGATACTCCCGGAATCTATTTAGTTTGTCCTCTTTTTTTACACCTCAAAAATATTTTCGAAAGGAACTTTTCTACAATGTATCCTGGGCTGCTTCCTGTTCCCACTTCCCTGCACAAACACAGGATTGCTTGTGTGAATAAAACAAATATCTCAGAAAACAGAGCCGAACTGACCCAGGAGCTTTGGCCATGTGTCAGCAGCCTGCCCCATGTCAGGTGGAAGGGAGACCACATGTCTCCTGAGCATTTTCAGTGAACCACCTGGCTTATTTACTCACTCTAAGCTTTGTCTTATTGTCTCCTTTATAGGATTACACACTGACACTCAAGGAGGTTATGGGAAGTCTCGTGGCCCCCTCCTTAGTCAATACTTCTACCTATCTCTGACCTGAATTCTTGCAATGGCTTTCTAAAGGATTGCTCTACTTCAAAATCTTTTTACCCTGAATTAAAATGAAGTTTTCAAAATGAGTAGCTGATCAGGTGACTCATGCAGTACCCCTTGCCCCACTGCTACAAACCCTCCATTGTCACCCATGCTCTTGGCACAGGACTGCACATGCTATGGTAACTAATGCAGACTGCCTCATCTGTCCCCCCTTTCTCCTCAGCCTCATCTTGTCCTCCTTTCCCTTCACCTTCTTGGCTCTGACCACCTCTGTGGGCCATGCCTCACTGGCACAAGACCCTCCCACCTGCTGTTAGCTGCTCCTCAGGAGCCAGGGCTGGCCCATCTTCCTGACCCCAGCCGAGCCTCTGTTCTTCCATTCATTCTTCAGCTTACAGCTCACCGCCCTTCCCCCAGGTGAGCCTGGGCTTGCCCACAGCCCCGCTATGCACACTCAGAGGCCTTCATGTGCTCCTCTCAGACCACCATCCAAAAATGGGCATTTTTATCTTAAGAGCATTTGCTTATCTTTTGACTTTCTGGAATGGTCTTTTGTTTCACTCATCATCAGATGTTGAATGCCTCACACAGTTCCTAGTCTAAGGTAGGCACTCCATATTCATTGTGTAGATATGACTGAACGGGAATGAGTGAAACAACACCTGAATGAATGGCAGACCAGGATTTAAACATACTCTGTGCTCACTGCATTGCCTCATACCCCCTCTTCTAGCCATCGACCTCCTCCTGAATTTAGTTGTTGGTTAAATGTCCTCCTTTTCCCAGGACTGAACCATAAAACTGCAAGTGTCTTTTTCAGGTGTTTAGAAACTTGCTGCTGTTACCAAAACTTTCCCCTTGGATGTTTCCCTTTTTAAGAACTTCTCATGTGAGCTTTGGATAAGAGCAGTGGTGGGACTCAGATAATTTAACAACCGGTTCTCTGCCCTAATGACTGTTTAAAGTATTAAAAAAATGATATACAGAAAGAGGGTTTACTATTTCATGCGCTTAATACTTAAATAAGAACAATAAAAGAGGTACAAAAAACCAGAGTATAAGAGTTTTAAAATATTGTTGAAAAAATATTAAAATAATACCTGACCAAAAAACCCAATAAAACTGTTATTTAAGATATTTCCATGTTGCTTCTTGGTTGGCATCCTCACTTGCAATTCTTTTCACCTATGGGTGGAATGAACATTACTACAGGTGCTTAGAATATGCTGTTGTGAAGATGAATGTTATAGAAGAGTAAGGAATGTACAATAAATTTGTGATTTCCACATTAAGCAGCTGCCCAGGCACCTACCTTAGAGAGAACCCTGATTACAAGTGCCGTTTGAACAACGGGTTCACTGAACTCAACAAAAAATGAGGTATCAGTTCTACAGAAACAGTGCAAACCGGCTTTTCCTCGCTCCCACTCTTGACCATGTATCTCACTTCCCTTCTGTTCCAGCCCTCGGGCTGAGAATAGCCTTCTTTGCTCTCTTGATACAAGACTCAGTGCTAAGGCGCATGTCACAATGGCCCTCCCCCAAGAGGCAGGAAGGGTGAGCCATTGTGGAGTACAGGAGAGTGACCCAGAAAACTAAGGTGCAGATCAACCAGAGAGCTACTGTTGGAGCACCGACCTCACTCTATGATGAAGAAATTATGTGATAGAGTGGAAGGGTCAGAGGGAGAGGGAAATGCATGTTGGATTCCTGTCTTCAAATTCTAGCAGTTTCCTAAAAAGCATTTAAAGCTTTTTAAGCTGTTATATTTGCAGTTGGAGCACAACCTCTTTGCAGTAAACCTAATCAACACTTCCTCAGAACTTGCCATGGTTCGTACGCTGTGCAAGGCCCTGGGGACACAGGGCTGCTGAGTGTACGGGCTCCCAGTGCAGAGATGGAGACCACACCGAGACCAAGCTGAACAGCATAGGGTGCTAGAGTAAGAACGACTGCTGTGGGGACATGGAGGGGGGAACGAATGACGCTGTGAGGTGGAGGGCTGAGGGTGGTGAGACCAGCCAGGAAACAGAGAGACAGTAATATGTTAGTTGGCTTTTAAAGGTAAAGAGAAATTCATCAAACAAGTAAGGCAGGAAAGGGTCACTCAAACTGAGGGGAGAGCGTGAGCTAAGTGCCAGGCCGATGGTAGGGTGTGCTTTGGAAGAACAGTGGATATTTTGTATAGCTGAAGACTGGACGTGTTAACACAATGTGACTATAATTTATAAACTGAGACACTTTGAAAGTAAAGTGGTACGTTATCAACAGTGATGGCGGATGATAACATAAACCAGGACTATTCTAGGCAAATTAGACCGTGTGGCGACCTAGCTGGAGGAGAGGGTAGACCCAGGACTGGAATGTGCGTGGGGCAGGGATTGAAGAGCTTATTAAACCTGCTCAGGAGCTAGAATTTGATCCTCGAAGCATTGAAATGTCACTGAAGTGTTTTAAGCAGGATAGTGATGTGATGATCCCCATGTTGCAGGAAGATCACCAGGGTAGCCATATTGAGGAAAGACTCAAGGTGTGCAGAAAAGGAGCTAGACTGTCACCCTTACAAGGATGAAAATCACATCCTTTAATTCGGAATTTATGCCCAACACAGTGGCTAGCACAATGTCTGGCATAGAGAAGGAGCTTAATAAAACCTCCAAATGCAAGGCCTTCTGTGACATCTGTCTTTGACATTGCAACCCCTCCCCCACCCATTACACCAATGCTCCCTTTCTCCTTCCCCCGCGGCCTATCACTGTCTGACATGCTATATGTGTGGCTATTCCTCCATCTAGAATGCAAACTCCACCAGGGCAGAGATTTTGATCTGTTTTTTTTTTTCAATGCTGGTCCCTCAGTGCCTGGTGCAAGGAAGACACGCGATACCTCTTTGTTGGAGGAAAGGAGGAGGGAGGAGGAAGGAGAGGAGCTTTGTTTGGCGTCTCTGACAACTGTGCGGGTGTGAGAGAGGCGGCCCTGGAATAGGCAGCGTGGTAGAGATAACGAGAGAGAACCTGAAACCAGACTTGTTTGCCCAGACCTTTCTCCTGGGATCACCTTGCATGGGCCCTTTCATCTCTGCAGGTCCTTCTGTAGCTCCCTGTGCTGCGAGTGGCAGGAGTCAGTGCAAGTGGGCCCCAGGCCTCCTGGCAGTAAATCATTAACCTCCCCTCTGCCCTCCGTGTGACTGCACAGCCAAGGTCACCCTCATTTCCTGCACAGCCTGGCTCCCGAGTGCTCATGGCTCACCTGTGAATGTTTGATGAAAGGACGGCATTTGTCACCTTAGCAAGGGGAAAGGAACGTAAGTTCACAAGGTTCGTTTTCAAGCACTTTTTTTATTCAGTCCATGAGATTTAAGCACTTTTTCGCTACTACTGAACAGCCCTTTGCAACGGCTCCCTCTCCCCTCCCAGACCTGCCCTGAGGGCCCTCGCCCTGCGTCCAGCGGGGCCCTCTTTGGCTCAGGCTCTTCCATAGCCTCTATTTGACTTGTTCTTCCTGTGCCCACCCCGACCCCAGATAAACTGGACAAGTGGGCCTTGGTATGCCTCCTCATGATAAACTCAGCACATGCTCAACCTCCTTCCCGAACCCCAAATAACTATGTGTGTAAGGCTTTCCAGCCTGCTCAGGTCCCCATCTGGGCCAAGTGGCAGTTCTAAGGCTTCATCACAGTTTCTTCTGGGAAACCTCTGGGCCATCCTTCATGTCAACAAAAGCTTGGCGACCTGCCCAGGCCTGCCTGGGCGTGCCGGAGCTGGTGCGGTGGTAACAGATCGGGCTTCTGTCACAACCGCATTCCACACCATGCTGGCACTGGGTGGGGACAGAGAAGTGGGCCGGGGTTGGAGGGGCATTGTGATTAGAATCTAACACTTCAGGTGCTGCCGTCTGGAAAGGCAGCTGATGGGGACTGCTTGGAGACTGGGGACATCTGCAGACAACAGTCAGCTGACCTGATGAGGCAGATGTAAGGGTCAGGATGGAATTCTGAGGAGTTCAGTAGCCAGCAGTGAGGCAGAAGCTAGGAGATGAACGCAGACCCTGTGGTGGAACCCAAGAGTCTGGACGCAGGAGCTGCAGAGGAGTTAAAAATGAAGAAGACACATAAACACATGCACATATCTGAGAGTGAGGCCTGTTGGGAAATGAGATCCACAACCGAAGGCCAAGGCTGGGCCGGTGAGGACGGACAGAGGAGCTCAAGGAGGAAGTGGCTATTTCTGTCCTAGGCCGGCCGGCCGGTGTCCCCACTCACTCCACTTTCAGGAAAGCACTGTGTTCCGTTTCTGTTGAGGACCTGTGCTTCCCTACAGGTGCCCAGCTATTTTCCCAGGTCCCACCTGCCGTTGGGATGGGTCTGACAGCTGTGTTCATGGTTCCTTCCTTCATTCACAAGCTTTCAGAGTCCATTGGCAGGTCCTGAGTCGGTCCTGAGATAATGCCGTGGGCAATACACAGTCCCTGCCTTCAGAAAGGTCCCAGTCCAGCGGCAGGGTCCGGCTAGATGCTAGGGAATTATAACTCATCATGATCGGTACTGTAATAGGGGCCTGTCCAGGGGCCAGGGGAGCACCTCTTAGGTTTGGTCTCCTGACAGATGAGTGTACAAGCAATTTTTCAAGTAGTGCCCACAGGAGAAACTGGAAAGAGAGTAGGGAAGCAAGGCAGGGAGGGAAAGGAAGAAGCCTGACAAGGGTGGGGTTGGAGGCATCAGTCCCACCGGAAGTGGTCTCCAGCTGACTTGGAAGGGGAGCTCTAGGGTATGAGCCAGGTGTCAAAGTTTGTCCCAACAAGAGGGAAGAACCTGGGCTTCCAGGCTCCCACCCTGCTGGCCATGAGCTCGAGGCTGCTGTGAGGACAGGCACATTCACATCCAGACACTGTACATGCTGTTGCCAGGCGCCCCGACCACCTCCCTGGAGGAGGATCACAGGTATAGGCTGCAAGAAGCAAACATTCCCGAAGGGACATAGAAGGAAGCCAGGGAGGGGTACAGAGAAATAGTCAAGGGATCCCAGGGAATCTGATGGAGCAGCAGTGTCCAATAGGGGCATCCAACCCAACTGTACGGGCCACATCAGACTCTCCGAGGAGGTCACACCACAGCAAGGATGATGGACGGGAGTTATGCAGCTTGAGGTGGGGAGTCGGTAAAGGAGAACAGCCAGGGCAGGGAGCAAATGCCCTGTGATAACCACCTCCAAGTGGCTCCTCCCTCCCCTCCCTTGGGCAGCTACTTTTTTGAGGTGTTAAGCAATTTGTAATTATCAAGATCACAACATCAAGATAACCAGCTCTTCATAAGAAACAAAACAACAACAACAAAAGAAATACATACTATTATCTAGTTTTATTTGGAAAAAAGAAAAAAAGTGTGTTGTTGAAAATGATGTATGCTCCAACACATTTGTGAATTAAAGCAAAGAGAGAAAGAGATGTGAAACCAGAGAGATCAGTTACTCACTCCTAAGTGTGCAGATATGAGGCCTGCTTCCCAGCTGGGATCTGAGTATATATATTTAGTTCCTCCTGTGTTAGTCAGGGTTCTCTAGAGAACTAATAAGATTAATATATATTGCCTGACCTGTGGTGGTGCAGAGGATAAAGTGATGATCTGGAACGCTGAGGTCGTTGGTTCAAAGCCCCAGGCTTGCCTGGTCAAGGCACATATGGGAGTTGATGCTTCCTGCTCCTCCTCCTTCTCTCTCTCCATCTCTCTCTCTCTCTCTGCCTCTCTAAAAGGAATAAATAAATCTTTTTAAAGAGATTAACATATATTATACATATTATATATAATATACATATTATATATATGATATATTATACATAATATATGTTATACATTTTATACACACACACACACACATATCATACAGAATTGGCTCACAGGATTGTGGAAACTGAGAAGTCCCAATATCTACAGAGTGAGTCACAAGCTGGAGACCCAAGAGAGCCAATGTCATAATTCTAGTCTGAAGGATGGCAGGTTCAAAATTCAGGAATAACAGATATTTCAGTTGAAAGCAGAATAAGAAAGAACAAATGTCCCAGCTTGATGGAGGTCAGGCAGGAGAATTCTCTTTCTCAGAAGAGGGTCAAGCCTTTTGTGCTATTTAACTGATTGGATGAGGCCCTCCTACATTACCAATTCAAATGTTGCTCTCATCCAAACACATCCTCACAGAAACACCTAGAATAATGTTTGATCAAATGTCTGCGCACCCCAAGGCCCAGTCAAGACATGTAAAATTAACCATCACAACTTCCTAAAGAAATTCAAAGCCATTTGTGAGCCAGGGAGTGGAATTTCTTTGAATGTGTGGGTCTTTCTTGAAGCTGCCAAAATTACACTACATACAAATTAGTAAGAAAAATCCAGCTTCTTACTCAAATGATCCAACAGCTCATTCCCTGAGACATTTTGCCAATTGAGGCTTAATGGCATGATTATTCTCATTTTCCTTATTTTACTGTGTTTGAATGTTAAAGATAAATTATAGACACAAATTTTATCTGACTCAAGAATGGAACTTCCTTGAGCTTTTCAAATAGCTATTTACAATTTCTTTAATCAAGAAAACCACACCAAATAATTAATATTCTTCTATGATTCCAAGTCACCTCTCCCAAAAAGAAAAGAAAAGGAAAGAAAAGAAAAGAAAAGAAAAGAAAAGATAAAGGCTCAGTTGTGAAAATATGAAACCAAGCTGTGATTATGCTAAGGAAAATTATCATCTAAGAATCATTTCAAGGAAGTAAATAAAAAATATCTACCTTCACTCAACTTTGGTATAAAGGAAAAAAGAGTTCTACCATAACATATCTATCAGTCTAAGGGAAGCTCCAGACCCATGGTGACAGAAATACAGCAGTGGGGTCATAATTATGCTGGATTTTTGTCCCTGTGGCTCTGTTGGAATCAGATTGGGCAGTAACCATGATCCTCCCAGGCAAACAGGGTTGGAAGTGAGCAGATATTGAACTCGGTGGTATTGAACGAGGTGCCAGAAGCCTAGATGAAGATCCTCAGATTCTGTCTCCACTACCAAAGGAAGGAAGAGAATGAAAGCATATATGGAGAAATAAGTGAAATCAACCCCCCTTGTTCCCCTGAATCTTAACTGGGATGCCCCTGGGTATGTGCAGATTTAATCTAATGGTCAGTGTTCCCTTAGAGAAAGAAGAACTATCTCAATACCTGCCTGTAAGGGTAGGAAATTTACAGAATCAATGACAAACTAAAGAATCAGACTCTAGGTGGAGCTTCCAGGATGATACACAAAGCCACACTGTAGATCTGGGTCTCAAGGGACCTGCTGCTCCTGCCATGAGCAGGAAGTCCTTCCCTTATAGGAGGATCTGCTAAAGTGGGAAGGTGCATCTGCTGGCTCCACAACCCTCACGTTTCGGCCATGACCTGCTCCAGCAAATGGATGCACTGGGCACCCTTCTCACCCTGTGGAATTAACTCTGTTCCCCAATCAGTGTAACACAGTTAGGGGGAACCTGAGTCAGACCCAGAACCCAAACCACTAGAGAGTGTGAGCCACGTAGTGTTTAGCTTTCAGCCTTCATTTCAGCCTCAGAAGAATTGAGTCTAGGCAACAGTGCCAACCCCAGGGCTGTGGCAGGCAGCTTGTGTCAGGTTCAGGGGTGTGTACTGAACCTCTTTGACTGTCAGTTCCCTAATCTGTAAAAATGGAGATAAGACTTACCTTAAATTGTTAAATGGAAGCACATGTTCAAAGTTTTCATAATATAACAAGTCCCATAAATGTTAGGTTCCCTTTAAACTTGAAGGATTAAGAATCCAGGCCGTGACTAATGTATATCAATCAAATTGATTTATTTTAGGTATATCTGCTTAATACTTATTTCAAGGCATAAATACTCAATGTAGCCAACACTGGCTGCATTCATACACTGTTCAAGGTGCTGCACAAAACTCCACTGTGCTCCGCAGATGGTGGCACACTCTGTCTCTCCCAGGGCTCCCCTCATAGGAGGATTGCTCTGACGAGCTTGAGCAACAAGGAGACACGGGGAGGGGGGCATCCATAACCATGGGGCGACCTGGGATCTGGAATTAGAGACCCAGGTCATCAACTCCATCAGCACTCCATCGCTCAGGTGCTCTCTCTCTTTCTGAAATCTGCTTCTCTCTACATGTCAACCTCATCCTCCAAACTGCTTTCTCGCTAGACTGACCTATGCTCCCAGAAGTTGCAAGCTCCTATCTTCCCTGCATTAGCATCTGAGAAAAACTTTTCTCAGCTCCAGTTCAAAATACTCCAGGGAACTATTTTGACTGATCTGGTTTGGGTCATGTGCCCATTCCTTCGACCAACTTCCATGGCCAAAGAGGAGGATATCAGTCTCCCTAAAGCCATTCTCCAAATGAAGAAAGTCTGTTTCTAGAAGAAGGAAGGAGTGCTGATTGGACAGAATGATACACACATAACAAGGGACTTTGAAAATATCTGTATTTTGTAAGTATATACCATCTATCTGTATATCCTCAATTTGAAAGCAGACTTTTCAGCCCCAGTTTTCATATTTGGTAGTCTACACTGACCCACCAAGGACCCAAACGATTACCCAGGACCCCAGGTGCTCTGGCCTGAACAGGCAGCATACAGCAAGGACAGTCACTCAGAAGTCTGGAACAAGGGAAACATCCCTCAATGGACAAGCAGCGACAAAGGCCAAGCATCCAACCAGCCACATAGAGATAAAGTCCACGACAATTTCAAGCATGTCAGAGAGAAGGAGGCATGGGTAAAGAATAACCCACATAGACTCAAGATCAGAAGAAAAAACAGCATTATTTACAGGTTGTGAGGTTTGGGGTAAGGTCAAGTTCTCTGAGGTTCAATAGACTCATCTCTTAAATAAAAAGCTTTATACCTTCCTTACTGGTATTGAGAAGATTAACAAAGGTAGCACAGCTAAAAAGACTAAAACAATTTGCTTCTTCCTATCCTGCCCCAAGCCAGTTGAGGAGTTTATATATGAATAATAAAGGAAAGTTTCTAGAATATATAAGACTAGAAATGCTCTATTTCCCAATACCTGGCATCAAGGGACAACACATGAGGATAACTGGTTTTTTTCATTTATCACAAAGCTAGTTTGGCACCTCTGCCTGTTCTGTTTACACCCCTGTGGCAATTATCATTTGTACCACTCCCCTGGCACAGAACAGAGGGCATTGTTCAACTAGCTATTGTTTGATGCGTGTGAATTCTGCTCTACCCAGTGACCTAGGGCACTTAATGTAACCTCTCTGAGCCTCATTCTCCAAATTTGAACACTTAGGTTAATAATACTTTCTTCATGAAGTTGTTGTGAAGAATAAAGATACTATATGAAAAGTAGTTGCTAGTGCACCTGGCACATGTTAGTCCGAACGTATTTCCCTGCCGGTCTTCTCCTGCCCGTCTCCAACTCTAATGGGAGCACAGAGTCCATTAGAAATCTACGCCCCACTGACATGAGAAGTCTACATTTTGTTTTGCTAACATATCCAGCATGTTGGGAGCTAGACACTTCCATGTCCTTGAAATCACGAATTCCCCTGGTCTTGGCTTTTATGTCTGGCCAGCATGGCTGGATTTTTGCCTTGAGTGTGGCAACCAGCCACTAGCTAGGCTCCTGATCCACACTCAGTGACCCTTGTTGCTATTTACAACAATGGCCTTTATTTCCCTTGGAGATAAATGCTGGAGTCTGAGTTTGTCACCTAATTGGATCTTGTGATTTCACAGTTGATTACCTCCTCCTAAAAGGCACTCCCTGCAGTTACCATTTCCTCTACCCATCTTGCTCTAGCTTCCTTTCCTTCTCCCCAGGCTGATCCCCCATCTGAGTTCCCAGCATGCCTAGTGGCTCAGCTCTTCCGGGTTTTAACAGTGAACACAGACGTCAGATAGTCAGGACTGTGCATCACCTTGGTTGTTGAATGATAGCTACAGTGAGTTTGCTTAATCAGTCATTTCTATGCTATTTGGACTGAGTTATTGTCAGACATTTAATCAGGTCAATTCATTCTTTACCAGTTGTTTTAGGTCAGCATCTTTAGAAACAGACCCTGAGACGAAGACTCGTCTCTAAGTAATATATAATTTTAAGGACATACTCCCAAAAGAAACCAATAAGAGGGTGGGAGGAACAGGGAAGAGAAAAGGACAACCCAGAGAGAGACGTGAGACCAAGTCCCAGCCTCAGCCTGACACTGCAGGGGAGCCCTGGAAGAGAAATTACACCTCCAGAAGCAAAGCAGCAACTGTATCGCTGACCACAGACGCGAAGGAACACAGAAGCTGAGCGGAGGCACAATACATGGCAAAGGGGGTCCAGGAAGATCTGGCAGAGCCCCCCCCCCAGTGTCCACTACTTTAACTTGCTTATTGGAGACTCTTACTTTCTGCTTTCACACCTTTAGAAAAACAGAAACTTACAGTTTTACAATTCATCACTTTCCAGTCTTCAACGGAACTAGTATTAAGACAAGCTTCTTTATAGCAGCTAAAACATATACATACCTCTGTAACTACTACTCATTGGTTCTAAGCAGTTAAACAACAATGCATCAACTCTTCAGATGTTTGCTGAGCACATTTGATGTGCCAGGAAATACATCAAGCGCTGGTTTCTGCCTATGGAGCAACACAGAATAGATCTAATTCTTCAGCACATTAAGGGTTCATATAAAAAATTACTTTAAGTAAATTATAAATATTTATAAGAAGACAAATTAATATAGCTTTAAAAAGGACAAACAAAAATAGACAAAAACTCTAAACAATCCAAATGTCTATCAACAGTGGACTGAATAAATAAATTGTAGTATATAGAGTGGGGCAAAAGTAGGTTTACAGTTGTGAGGACGTGAAACACATTGTTTATTTTTGTATTGTTATTTATTAATTATTATATTATTTCCCTTACAAACATCTATAAACCTACCTTTGCCCACCCTGTATTAAACAACAGAATGCTATGCAGGAATAAAACAGCATTGACTACCACCCAACAATATGGTTGATGCTCTCAGAACAATGTGGATCACAAAAAGAATATATCTTATTTATATGATTCCATTGCAGATAAAACTAAAGTCATAGAGTTCAGGATAGTAGTTACTTCAGGGGAACAAGAACCTGTTCTAAAACTTGATATGAGTGGGGGTTATACAGGTAGACACATATGTAAAGATCCATCAAACTGCACACGTAGCACACATGCACTTTAACATACAGCAGGTATCTCTCAATAATAGTTTTTTTAGAAAAGGATACAAAAATAAAGACAAGTTAGAGAAAATAAAATAGATACAGAAACACAGGCAATAATGCAGGCCAGAGTGACCTTCAGGTCTGCTGTGTGTGGTCCACAGTTGGTTCTAACCCTTTCGGCAGCTATTTGAGCATAACTGCTAGGACCTCCCTCCAATCAACTCTTTTCATCCAGACTGAGTAGTCCCAGGTCCTACAGAAGTTTCCAGTGTCTATGTCTCTAATGCTTTTAATTTTCATCTTCTGTATATTACGATGTTACTGTCCCTCTGGAAATGCAATAGCCAAAACCTCCAGATATTGTATAGCTGCACTGACAATTTACAACTGCACTTCTGCTCATTCACCAGCACAGTCCAAGACTGCGTAAGGGAGCTATATGATAAGGTGGACTGTCTCGAGCCCTTTAACGACCTACCTTCTTAACTAAATAAATGGAACTTGAAAATTACTGACTATGGTTATTTTTAACTAAAATGCCCAAGTTGCTTTTGTATGAACTACAGACAAACCATTTCTCTATTCTGTCTTTATAGTCTTGCTTTTATTGAATCCCATGTAGTGGACCGATAATTAGTATTTGCTAAGCTTTAACTTAGTTTGCCTAATGTTTATTTTAAACCTTTATTCTATCATTCACCATACTCTCTACCCCTCCCACTTTCCATCACCTTTACATTTGTTAAGCAGGTCATCAACCTTTGACAGAAGCACTAATGAAAGTGTTGCACAGAGCAGAATCAACAGTAAAACCTTATAACATACCACGACATCACTGTTTTCTTGAGTATTTTTGACCAGCTGTTTGAAGCTCCCTGTGTCCACTTTCCTTTTCTCTATCTGACTCAAAGTATTTTGTGGAAATCAAGACGTGCTACATTTGTAGCATTTTTCTAATTTGCACATTTAATCATCCTGCCCCAAATCACTTTGGTTCTTCGTTAACCCATGCTGCCTCCTAGTGACCACTTCACGTTCTGAAAATTCTAAAATGTTACCAAGTAGTCGGCATTGGGAAATTCTGCTCCCCATATTGTCCATAATAAAGGAAAAAGTCAGCAATAGCAAGCTTAATAGAAATCTGACATTTTACCAGAAGAAGTCTTTCTGCCATGCTCCACGCTGAGAAGAAAACACTGGTCTTTCTTTCTTGTATGGCTACTTTTCAAATACCTGATTCCAGCAAGCCCACCAGTGGGATGGGAGAGTGTCCCAGTCATCACCGCTAGATGCATCAGTGAAATATTAAAATATTTCCATGCACTGAACATTTTTTATGAGCCAGAGCCTGTGCTGAGTAATTTAAGAGAGTAAAATCCTGTCTTGCTTACTAACAGTAATGACCATATGTCTCTTTTCCTCAGTTTCTGTGTCTAACACAGAGATACTGTTATTACCCTTACAGACTTGTTATGAGGAGTAAAATAAGTTAAGCACCCAGCACAGGGCCATGAATATAAATAATGAGTTTGTTTTTTCCCCTCTTTGTTATTTTTTGTTTTGTTTTGTTTTTTGTAAATGCTTACCTACAGCTGATTCTGCCTAAAGAAATACCTGATATGCAAATAGGAAAAATCAAATAATCATGTCAATGCCTAAAGGGCTTTTAATAAAGTCCAGCATCCTATTGTTAAGAACAGGAGATGAGAACCAAAGAGCAGAAATAAGCAGATACTCGATCTACAGACACAGTAGTAGCAATAAGAGCTTCAATTTGCAAGGCGCTTGGCAGTTTGCACAGACTTGACATATATCATTTCATTTGAACTTCACAATAACCCTATGAGGCGGGCAAAGAAGCAAGTGTTAGTCTTTTCGTTCTACAAATAATGAACCAAAGGCACAGGGCTTTTAAAAGACTTTGCCAAGATGATGGTGGAACTGTGACTTCAGCAAGCAAGTTCAGCCCTTGAATAGATTGAGGTTATGTCCTCTGGGTAATTGGTGTAATTGTCAAAGGCCTCTGGGGATCCCTGTTGGAACCAGTTTCTTAGAAAGCACCGTGAATGTTGACTCTCCAAGTCTTCAAATGAAATTAAGGTTAATTTTTAGCCTATAAGCTGCAAATTCAATGGGTACAATTTACAGGGTGATTCCCAAATCTTGTGTGACAGAGCCATAGTACTGCAGCTAATGCATTTTCAGAAGAAACAGTTCTACTTACGATAAGATAGTCACTTTGGGGGATATTTGGTTATATAAAGCATTTTGACTTTGACTTGAGACTCAGAAGATCTGCCCCCATCCGTAACTCTGCATGTAAATTTGGGCAGTTTGATCTCTCTTAGTTTCAGTTTCCTCATTCATGAAGTGGTGAGGAATGCAGAAAATTTGTTGTATTAAACAAGAAAAAATATATAAAAGTTTCTGCCTGGTGCCTCACACATAGTAGGTATTCAATAATTAATTGTTGGTATACTCCCCTGCTTCTCATTTTTTTCCATTCTGTGAGACTCAATTTCATCATTTACAAAATCAAAATAAAGAATAGATCAGTGGGCCCTGGCTGGTTGGCTCAGTGGTGGAGTGTCGGCCTGGCGTGCAGGAGTCTAGGGTTTGATTCCCGGCCAGGGCACACAAGAGAAGCACCCATCTGCTTCTCCACCCCTCCCCCTCTCCTTCCTCTCTGTCTCTCTCTTCCCCTCCCACAGCCAAGGCTCCATTGGAGCAAATGATGGTCCGGAAGCTGAGGATGGCTCCATGGCTTCTGCCTCAGGCGCTAGAATGGCTCTGGTCGCGGCAGAGCAACGCCCCAGAGGGGCAGAGCATCGCCCCCTGATGGGCATGCCAGGTGGATCCCGGCCGGGCACATGCGGGAGTCTGTCTGACTGCCTCCCCGTTTCCAGCTTCAGAAAAATACAAAAAAAAAAAAAAAAGTGTGCATCTTAGATGAGTAGCACCAGCATTACCTGGGAAGTTGTTAGAAAAGTTTGCGGCCCATTCCAAACCTACTGAGTCAGAATCTCAAGGGATAGGGCCCAGAAATCTGTGTTTCAACAAGCTGTTCTAGATAGTCCCCAGCGATCACCACTTTTTGGAATCCACACCCTTGTTCCTGTCCCACCTTGAACTAGAATTGATCTGATGACTAAAACACATGCAAAGTGAAAATATGTCTCGTGCAAGATTATTTCACAAAATGCACTGTAACTTTTGTCTTGGTTATTCTCATGATCTTTCTGGGATCGGTAGCTTTGGGAAAGCCAGCTGCCAGGCTTTTAGGACATTTAGGCAGCTTTGTAAGGTGGCCCCATGTGAATAAGCCCTTTTGAAAGCACATCATCAGGCCCAAGTCAGGCCTTCAGACGACTGCAGTCCTAACAAACACCTTGCTTGCAGTCCCGTCAGAGACCTTGAACCGGAACCACTCTGCTAAGCCATGCCTGAATTCCTGACCCTGAGAAACTGTGTGAGATAATATATTTTTGTTATTTTAAATTGCTAGGTTTGGGGGTAATTTGTTACACAGCAATAGATAACTAATGTACAAACCCTTCTGGTGGTGCACACTTAAGTTTGAGTATCACTTGGAGAGATGATTCTTAAGTTTCATTCCAACTCAAAAATTTTGGAATTTTGTGATCAATGTTCAGAATTAAAAAAATAAGGAAGAAATGGCTCCTTATCCTTGCACCAAGCAAAAAAAACACAAAAAAAACACTGGCCTCTGGTTGCAGAGCTGGCCATTGAAATTTAAGAAAAACTTGGCAAACCTGGAGAATTTCCAGAGAAGGGCGGCTGAGATAAGGGAGAAGCCTGGAGCCATTACCTTCCCATGGATTCTAAGACAAACAGGACTCTGCTGTTGGAAAAACTCAGAGATGCCATAGTCGACTAATTCACAAGGCACGTGGCCAGACTGCGGACTTACTACCCCAGGTTCATGGAGAGCAGAGTCTATGGCAGCAGATGTAGCAGAAATGACCGCAACGCCAGTGTGATAGAGTGGATTCTGCTCCATAACAGTCACTCGCCTGGTCAGTCATCCCTGAGTCTCAGCTTTTTCCTCTAGAGAAAAGGGGAAAAGACTGTTTTCCTGGTAACCCCAACATGAGAATTCATATTGATCTGCTTAAAGACCTGATCTGAGAGCAGATTTTCTTTTTAAAATTTTTATTGATTAATTTTAGAGCAAGAGAGATACAGAAACATTGATCTATTCCTGTATGTGCCCTGATTGAGGATCGAACCCACAACCTTTGCATCCTGGGTCAATGATCTAACCAACGGAGCTATCTGGCCAAGGCCAAAGCAGATTTTCAAGGAGCGATAAGTGTCATTGGAAATGAGTGCAAAAAAAGGCAACCTTTGTGTGAGTACCACTTCATACATGCCATCTGTGCTTTTGCATTGCTGGAGGCAGACTAAGCTGAACCTCCAACTAGAGTCAGTGTGGGTTTCAAATGAATTGGTGAGTTAGTTTATAACAGGCTAACAAGCAAATGACAGATGTTTGAGTAATGCCATATGTTTCAAAGGTTGACCTCTCAGAGACTGAACATCCCAGCCTCAGGCACACCGCTCCTTGGTTCCCTCCCACCACCCATCACCACCATGGAGCAGAACCCTGAAGGAATGGACCACTAGAGTGCCCAAAGGAGCAGCAGGATTTCTGATGACCCACTGGGTGGATGGAGGGGCTGGCCATGATGGGGTGATGACATATCAATACAAAGGGTAAATTTGTCGCTCTAAGTGGCATGTTTCCAGCAATGTTTCAGATGGTGGCTCTTTCCTTCTCCACGCTGAGCTTGGAACCGAGAAATAAGTCCTCTTAACAATCTACACCCACTTTACTGGTAGCCATCGTCCTTGAGTGCAAACTCCCTCTCGAACAATACAAATGCTTGTAGTTGCCAACAACCTCCTTCCTTTCAGAAACCATTAAAGCTTTAAATAAGTAATCACTCCAGACAGTAGATAATCCATCCCACCTTCCATTTGTCATCTGCCTTACAGCTGTCCCCCTGACGGGCCCTAGCTGTTTTCTTCCACAATGCTATTGTTTGGGCAAATATTTTCATCTGGTTACACGACTGTTGAAACTTGCCTGCAAAACGATGAGCCATTTGCAGCAGTGCCATAGCCGAGGGAATTAGTCGCTATTAAAATCATGTTCAAACTAGGATGTTGCCAAGGCACTGACATTGGGGAAGCTGCCTGAAGGGCTTTGGCTCTTTAACAAAGACTCAAAGTCATGGCAGGATCTCAGTGGGGTTTCTAAATCATGGGTTGACACATAATCTGAGGTGAGAAGTGTCCTGGAGACCAATCCAAACCCCTTAGTGAGTAAAGCCTCCTGGGTTTTAAAATCTTTTATTTCACAAAGCCTGACGGACGTGGCTGAAAGTGTGCGGGGGGTCAAGTAGGGAACCTCCACGATGGGGACCAAGGTGAGGAAAAGGTGAAGAAAAGCATGTCAGTGATCCATTTTCCACTCGCGCCATTATATGGAACTGTTCATAAACCCTTGACACTTATCCAAAGAGCAATTCATAAACAAACTAGCATGTTCCTGCTTGTAACTGAAAGTTGTAAATGGTTTTAATGTCAGCCGTGTGTAAACAGTGGGGTGACATGTGTGTGATGCACCCCAGCAAGACATGCCCACACTTTACATTTTTGTCAAGTCTGGATTAGCCTGATGGAGGGGACCGTGGGCATGAATAATGCAGACAGCTGAGGACTTGAAGTCTCTTGTTCAGTTTTAGTTTGGGATGTATTTGAACACTGGTCCTCAGCGGCAGGTTGGTGCTTCCAGTGGCATTTTTCTGCAACCAAAGTTGAAGTTAATTTGCATTCTCTGATCCCACCCAGTTTCAGCTCCCCAGGTGGTGGGGGCAGGTCATCTGGACTGGAAGGAAGAGAGAGCTGAAGCTCTGTAAACTTATTCATCGCTAGATAAGGAGCTTTCCCACTTGTATTTTACTGTCATACCTTCCAGAAGAATTTTGAAACACTATGTACCTATTTGCACAGTTTTAAGTTGACATCTAAAATAGTTCATCATTAGTTAAATAGCTGCAAATAATGTATTGTATAATACATTGTAAATATTAATTTTAAAAAACAAGCATATAATTATTTTTCATATATCAAGTAGGATATAAATATCATAAACCTTAATTCTCATTATTATCCATTTAGAAAATGCATAGGCAAATCTCTCCAGTTGTCTATTATTTAACATTGTGAGTTATCTTGAGTTTTAAGTTCCATTCTATTTCATACTGCATCTTAGCCTAATTATTTTAATCTATCACTTTTGCTGGTTACTTAATATTTTTTCTGCAACAAAACTAAGTATACAAAATTGATGATTTTATTTTTTTAATTCCTGTGACAAGTCTCAAAGTGTTCAATTTTTATCCAGTAATCTTTTTGTAATAGCAAATAAAAAGGAGTCTAAATAATTGTTCAGAAAAATATAAAACACTTCTTACTTTCTGCATTTTTTTTTTTTTTACTGAAAAAATAATGTTGGTTTGGGGAAAGATAAGTATGAAATTTATCATCTCTTTTGACCAGTCGGTGAGAGTTCTCAACAAACTCTTTTCCCTTCCTGAAAAGGGGAGAGCGTGTGGAGAGAGCACACCTTCTAGACTGCTCTTTCCCAGCATGGTTTTTAGGAATGTTGAGTATTCTAGTTCTAGAAGACAGTGATATACACAGAGGCTGACCAAGACAGAGATAGTAGAGCTTTGCCACATTTATTAATTAGAGAGGAAATGAGACATCCCTTCTCTCTTTACTTCTCACCTGCCCTCACTCTCTGCTGTACTCCAACAGGCTTTCTTGTCAGAAGAAGGGTATTCTTTGACAATATTTAGGGGATGGTTGAGAGATGTGGTTAAATGGAAATTATTACCCCACTACTACACTATTATATTCCTGAAGTTATAACATCCCAATGTATCTCAAAATCTACCTGTCTACAGCCCCGCTTTTCTCTTAATGGAACTACGTATGAGGCAGAAGAAGAGTCCAATGACAAATCAATGGTGCCTTGACTAAGGGAAGCTTAATAAAAATTAATATTTCAAATTTCACTCCAAGGCAAAGCCTATATTAAGGATTTGTGGGGACTCTTGTTGATCAACATCACCCCATTAAATCTAATTTCTAAATAAAATTTTAAAAAAGGATTTGTGGGGAGAAGGGGTGACAGGTGCTCTTTTCTTTTGTAAAGTAAGAGGAAGGCAGTTGTGACCTCTGTTCAAATGCCCAACAAACAAACAAAAACCCAAATGCCTGTGTGAACATTCTCGCCAGGAAAACTAGAAGCAGCAGAAGTGCGGCTTCCCTTTCATCATGTTGTACTTTCACCTGTTGAACTGAATGTGGGTATGTCTGACTGACAGAGCCTAAATAGCATGCAGAACCCTTGTTCTACTGAGTCTAGGGAATAGAGGGTTCTTTCCTGACCAGTCTCTGCATTACCAGAAAGCATTGAGAAGATTGGAGTGAATCTGATCTGTGGTATCCACACAACCGGTAAAGCATATAAAGTGTTGGCTAAGCCTGGAAAGATGAAAAATTTAGATAAGTCCATCAAACTCAACAAGAGACAAATTGGATTTATTGTTTCCACTCCTGCTTCCCAAACACCTAAGCATATACCAGCCTTCTTTTTTCTGCTGGATTTCCTATCTCAGTGAAGGCAGTGCCATTCACCCAAGAAATTGGAATATCCCCAACTGTTTCCCTCTCCTCCCGCCCCAGCCCACCAATTCTCCCTCCCTGATATCTTTCCCTTTCTTCTTTCCTCTTGGTCAGTGTCTTGTTTAAGACCTTCATCCTCTCTTACCTGGACATGTTAACATGCCTCCCTGCAACCAGTCTCTGGTGTTTATATTGATGCCAAAATCTTTATTATATGCGGCTTAAGTGTCTGTTTGTCGCTGATAGCTTATTGGTTGCTTGCGTAACTGTACTAGCCAATGGGGTGAAGTTGCCACTGCTGAACGCAAATTGAGCGGGTCAGGGCGAAGGTGAACATTTGTTTGCATTGGCAATCATCTGTTTTACATAAAAACTACATCTTAACGTAATTTCTTTTAAGAATGCCTCCTAGAAAATACAGCACTGAAGAGGAGAGAAAAGGAGCTAAAGCTGCACAAAAACGGCTTTCTCAACAAAAATAAACCACTGAACAGAGAAAGACAAGGCTTGCTTCAGTCGCAGAGCAAATGCGTCTTTCTCGGCAAAATGAGACTGATGAGCATAGAGAAACAAGGCTTGCCTCAGATGCAAGACAAAAAAGCCTGTCTCGACAAAATGAGTCCCTTGAACAAAGGCAGCAGAGAAATGCAAAAAAAGGACAGAGTAATGCTGACCAAAACGCAAAAAGGATTAAAATAGTTTCAAACGGAGAAATTTTAATTTTTGAGCATTCCTCTGGTGACATGAATATTAAATGTGAACACTGTCAGTCCTTAAACTTCAAGTTAGAAACTAATCAATTTGACCATGGCAAGAAAGGATTTGGGGTCTTTGCAATGGTACAAGACTAGAGGTTCTCCAATTGAAAAATAATGTCATAATAGCTAAGTCTTTGACTGGCTCCTCTCAAGGTGAAATACATGTCATTCCAAGAATTGATTTGGCTCCATCTCAAACAGGGTTGCCGTTTCAATAGAGATGCAGACAATTTCCTGTAAAACTTGCCTTTGCTATGACCATCAATAAGTCTCAGGGCCAAAAGCTTAAGCGTGTTGGCATTTTTTTACCTGAGCCTGCATTTGGACACGGTAAACTTTATGTTGCCTGTTCAAGAGTTCGTGAAAGAACAGATGTAAAATTAAAAATAATTGATGGTCCTCTGCAAGGTGAGCTTAAAAATGATGGAAAGATCTACACAAGAAATGTTGTGTGCAAAGAGATCTTTGACATGTGAATTAACATTTTATTATTTAAGTCACCTTTATTTATTGAGCTAGCGGTGGCTCTTAAGAAATGTACCGCCAGTGGTTTCCTTCATTGCACTCTACTTTAAGCAATTAAGCAAGTAGAAGGGGGAAACCCCGTGGGGCAGTAAGCAAAGAGGCGTCCTCACCGCCTGCCCTGGGTAATTCAGTTTAAATTAGCAGACATCTTTGCACAAATCATTTTAATTACAATTTATAATATCTAGAACAGCGGTCATTTCGTATGACCGCCGGGCTTTCTAGTAATACTATAAACACATAAGTTGATTAAGTTATTCAAGGATTTTCCATCTTCTTGAGCAATGGCTTTCAACCCTGGCAGCACACTAGAGTTATCTGGGAGGTTCCCAATGACCATGCTACTTTCCAGACCAATTAAATTGGACTCCCTGCATGGGACCCAGACATCAATATTTTTAAAACCCCCACTGATGCTCGGCCACAGTTGAGAACTGCTGTTGCATGCAGGAGGCCATGCTCAGTCTAGCTCCAGTACCATAGGTTATTCCTCCCCACACCTAAGCTTCGGCCATAGCAAATATTTCTTGATCTTCCAAACGTGCCCTGCCTCTCACCTCTCTGACTTTGTATGTGGCATGCTCCTGCCACTGCCCATAATTCCCTTCCTACTCCCTTGACCTGGAAACTCCTACAGATACATGAATATACTATCCTATTGAGCTGTGCTCTCTACACTTTGTTTCTTTGTTACCTTCCATCCTGACAGTACTTCTCACACTGTGTAACAATTGTTTTGTTTGTTTGTTTGTTTGTTTGTTTGTTTTGCATGGTTGCCTTCCCCATTAGACCCTGGGCTCACTAAAAATAGAAAACTGATTCATGGCTGTGTTGCCAGTGCCTAGCACACTTCTGTTGATTCTCAGCACACCTGTGCTGAATGAGTGAGTCAATGAATTAATGAATCAATGAGGCATATAAAGCAGTTGACTCCTTGTGTTTCACCCACTTCTCTAATTCACTATGCTGTACTAAATATGTTAATTATGGAGAAGAATGCACACCCAATTTTTTTCTCAATCCAATATTCTCATTTGCATCTCTAGAGCCACAGAGAGACATTAGAACAAGTAATGAAAATCATACAACTCTGACATAATATTAATATCCAAGCCTCCTCTTTAGGATAAAGGAAAGGCCTTCATTTTGTTTGTATTTGGATGCTCAAACACTCAACTTTTAAAAATTAACATTATTTGGTAACCCTAATCTGGATCTATTACATCAGAATGCACGCCTCTAGATAACAGGGCTGTTAAAAAAATTACAGAGACTTCTCAGTCTCTCCACCAGCAATTGTTCAATCCCCTTCCTGTAATTCATAACTGATTATTCTGTTGCAGATTCCCTACTGCCATCTCTCTGCAACGCCAGGAGTGAAGTATGTCTTCCTCCTCCAGAATTTACCGCCTTCATGCTCTTTCTCTCTGTCTTGTGCTTTCTCCCTCCTACTCTTGCTCTTTACCCCACACCACCCCAACTTTTTTTTTTTTGTATTTTTCTGAAGTTGGAAACAGGGAGGCAGTCAGACAGACTCCCTCATGCACCCGACTGGGATCCACCCGGCATGCCCACCAGGGGGTGATGCTCTGCCCATCTGGGGCACTGCTCTGTTGCAACCAGAGCCATTCTAGCACCTGAGGCAGAGGCCACAGAGCCATCCTCAGTGCCCGGGCCAACTTTGCTCCAATGGAGCCTTGGCTGCGGGAGGGGAAGAGACAGAGAGGAAGGAGAGGGGGAGGGGTGGAGAAGCAGATGGGTGCTCCTCCTGTGTGCCTTGGCCAGGAATTGAACCTGGGACTCCTGCACGCCAGGCCGACGCTCTACCACTGAGCCAACCGGCCAGGGCCCACCCCAACTTTTTTTTTTTTTTTTTTCATTTTTTCTGAAGCTGGAAACGGGGAGAGACAGTCAGACAGACTCCCGCATGCACCCGACCGGGATCCACCCGGCACGCCCACCAGGGGCGACGCTCTGCCCACCAGGGGGCGATAATCTGCCCATCCTGGGCGTCGCCATGTTGCGACCAGAGCCACTCTAGCACCTGGGGCAGAGGCCACAGAGCCATCCCCAGCGCCCGGGCCATCTTTGCTCCAATGGAGCCTTGGCTGCAGGAGGGGAAGAGAGAGACAGAGAGGAAAGCGCGGCAGAGGGGTGGAGAAGCAAATGGGCGCTTCTCCTGTGTGCCCTGGCCGGGAATCGAACCTGGGTCCTCCGCACGCTAGGCCGACGCTCTACCGCTGAGCCAACCGGCCAGGGCCCACCCCAACTTTTTTGTGAGCACTCCATCCTTCCCCTCTGTGTCTTTTTCCAGCAGAAGTGGGGGTGAGCATCACTTGTAAAATCTCTCCAACTTGCACAAATCATTGACCCTGTTACTGCCTTTACAGTAATCCCCTTTAATCTGTGGAAGAGAAGTTCTGAGACCCCCCAGTGGATGCCTTTCTCTGGATGAGCGCTTCCAGATGGATCCAGGGTTTCAAACTGTTACTCCCATTCAGCCTCTTTATTGCTCAACTCCACTGTCCTCTGTGTTCATTATCAGGCACATTCTCTTCACAAGGAGGTTTCTATCAGCTAACATATTGCTGGAGTAGCAGTCCCAATAGTAAAAGAATGCCTATTTCCCAATAGTTTCTAGGCAGGAAACAACTACAGATGTCTACTACTGTATCTAGACTAATAGGAGCTATCTGAATGTAATGGGTCTGGGCAGAACCAGGATCAAGCTAGGGTAGAATATAGTCATAGGGCAAGAGATGGAAAATAAGATGCACATGCTACCAACATTCCCCTCACCCAGAGCAGACATAACTAATCCATCCTGCCCTCTAAACTGTGGGGCCCTAGAATCCTTTCAACACAAGTTCTGCCAATGAGTAGTTGAAACCTACTTGCCATTTCTGCATTAAACTCTGTTCTTTAGCCAGTGGAGTGTTTATTTATTTTTGGCACATAATAAGTATTTAATAAATATTGATTTAACAAAACCAAGCCCAAACTCTTAACACTTATTAACAATGGTGTACCCATCATTAGGAGCCTGAGGTCAAAGCACTATGACGGAATTAGAGGCAGGTGCTTTGCCAAAAGCCAGGAAATCTCACACGGTCATGTGTGAAGTCCCTTGGACTGCTGCAACAGCCAGCTGTTCTCCCTGCCTGCCTCTAATCTTGACCCTTCCCACTCTGAGGATGCCTTCTGCATGCCACAGCCATTAATCACTACCTTGTTTAAAACCTCCTTTTATCTCCCATTGTCTTAGGACAAAGAGAAGATACTTCCTGTGGCTTCCAAGGGTGCCATGTTCCATCCCGGACTCTCACTAGACTTACCTCCAGATGTGACATCACTGAGCTGGGGTACTTTTACATATGCTATCTCATCGACAGCATCAACTATGAACCAGTCTTGTCAGAATGATTTTAAAGGCGAGAAATTCTCACCTGATCCTCAAGTGGATTTATGTGAACTAGCCAAAGTCAAGGAGCTGCCAAGTTTCTCAAGTGGAAATTTAATCCATCTATCCTTGTCTGGTTCTGAAATCTACATTCAGAAATAGATAAGGCATTTATTATTAATTCAGCTTTGTGTATGAAGCAGTTTTCTTTTTACCAAAGCAGCAAAACAAAACTGGCTAGTCACCCATTGGAACACATTAATTCACCTGGAGAATGAGAACGAGAGAGATTGAGATCTGGTTGTTTGGTTTCAGCCCATTGATAGATAGAACGTTCTAGTGTATGTGACTAGAGCTAACTTCCCAAAGAAGAGAATGTCCAAGAGTACTGATTTATTTTCTTAAAACAATTTTTTTTTTTTACTTTTTCTTTCTTTGTTCAGTTATTCAAATCTTGTGAGAAAAGGGAATTCCAAGATGGGGTCCCATTGAATAGGCAGCCATTTCTGAGTGGGGATAGAATACATACAACTAGGGGTGTCACCCTCATCCCCACAGCCAGCCTCCCATGGTGTTGGGTAGGAGTGAGATTTTGCACCAACTGCAAAGGGCGGTCCTCACCGGTCAGACTGGAGCCACACTCAGAATGCGAAGGCCCAGAGCAAAACGGCCTTTCACCACACTCCAGAGCTGGCATCTCATCAGCCCTGACTGACAAGAGCATCCACTTACCAGAGGGCCATGCCTTCTCCCTGGCTCCGCCATCTAGCTCAGCTGCAAAAACTAAAGAGCCAAGCCCCCAAGGTCATGCAGTATTGCCCTGCAGGATGGAAGCCCACACTGATCACAAGCAAAGTAAAATTTCTTTCTGTCCAGCAGCTCACTCTGGTTCTGCAGGCCAGAACCTGATGCTGCAGCTAGAGGCTGCACGCTGGGCTGGAGCAGTGCAAACAGGGTGTGGAACAGTGCTCAGCACTCACCGCCATGCTGGCGGCTCCGAAGATAAACAGCGCGCCCATTCCCAGAACCGTTTGGGTTTGTTGCAACATCTCACAGCCATTAATCTCAGGGGAAAGGCGCAGCAGGTCTTCCAGTTTCCTTCTCCAGAACAGGCATGCTTGCTTTTATAAACACAAAGTGAGTAACACGTTAATGTTGCATGTCTGCATGGGGCTATCACTTCAGGGGACATTTCCCACGCTCCTTGAGGGAGCGGAGTTGCTAGCTGTGCTAGAAAAGGTCTGATTAAAGTGAAGAGTGTCAGCTACCACTGCAGACGGCAGCCTGCCTCTGAGCGTCTTTCTTAAAGGTCAAAGCAGAAAGTGAGCTGGGCAGAGAAGGTGTGCCCGGGCACCAGGGCTCGGGATCTCAGTGCCAAGGGATGACACCAGGGTTTTTGAGTCAACCATGGCTTACCATGCCCTGTGGTTGACAAAACACCACCTGTGGGCATCTGGAGTGTTGCCAGAGCAAGAGAACTACAAAGGAGGCCAGTCACTGTCACAAACCTGAGTCTTAAGAAGCTTCTGTAAAGAAAAAAATGGATGACCCAAACACTTTCTGTCATTCTCTAAAGCAGGGGCACACCTGAGTCCATTTTACCCACAACAATACTCTAAGTTTAAATGGTCTTTAAAAAGGTTTATTTAACAATGAGAAAACCCATCTAACTGTAGAAATACATAGGGATTACCATTTATACAAACATCTCTATATATTACATTCCAATTCTCAGGGGAAAAAAACCTGTAAGCAGGCCTTGTCCAAATCTAAGAGCACCACTCAAGTCATATATACTGCTAACTAAAATTAGGGGATATTTCAAAATGAATATGAAGCGATAAAAAAAAGAAGCATTAGCCTTGGCCGATTGGCTCTGTGGTAGAGCATTGGCCTGGCATGCAGGAGTCCTGGGTTCAATTCCCAGCCAGGGCACACAGGAGAAGCGCCCATCTGCTTCTCCACCCCTCCCCCTCTCCTTCCTCCCTGTTTCTCTCTTCCCCTTCCGCAACCAAGGCTCCATTGGAGCAAAGTAGGCCCGGGCACTGAGAATGGCTCCATGGCCTCTGCCTCAGGTGCTAGAATGGCTCTGGTTGCAACAGAACAACGCCCCAGATGGGCAGAGCATCGACCCCTGTTGGGCATGCCAGGTGGATCCCGGTCGGGCACATGCGGGAGTCTGTCTGCCTCCCCGTTTCCAACTTCAGAAAAATACAAAAAAAAAAAGCATTTGATTTTTTTTATTATTAAACAAGAACATCAGAAAAGCAAACGACAAGTCAAAGAAAGTTGTTTGATTATGCAAATGAGATGCAAAACCAACTTTTATTTCATTGGTGAAAATGCGCTATACAAAAGGTTGAAAGTACTGGAGTGTCTGCACTGTTCCCTGATCCCTTAACTTTTGTGAGCAGTGTAAATAGAAGGCATCATCCATATAGAACACAGTGTGAATGGTGTCCCACTGCTGTGCAAGCAGAAAAAAAATGAGAAAAAAAACTGAGGCTCAGAGAATGATTTGAACATGGGCACACAGGTAAAATAAGAACTAGAACTCCCTTCGACCTGACTCCTTGCCCACTGATCTTTCTACCTGACCTCATCTCCCCCCTCCCCAGGCTTGATATAAGGTCTTAACACACAAGAAGCACTCCATAAATATCGAATGGAATTCAGGGCTTCCTGGGCTTCTGTGGGTTTTTCAAATATCTAAAGCCTCCTGAAGGCTGTGACTCAGCCACTGGGACTAAGAAAGTATAAGGAGATTTTCAAAAGAATTGAGAGCTTTAGAAACGAAGCCCACACCAGCAGGTGAGAGGCTCCAAGCTGCAGAGCTGTTAAATTCTCTTATCCTTGCTAGGAGTGCAGCAGGCTCTGCACCGTCCACCCTGCTGCTGGGAACACACTCCCGCAGAGCTAAGCAGAGAGCACCCTTCCAGGAGTCTGGGTAGAATAAACCCACTGGGTGGAATTGTTATTTGTTAAGAAGCTCATGCCAAAAAAATCACCTTGAAAAATTCTTCAAAATTTACAGTAATCATAGCAATGACAACACCAACACCATATTCACATAGCACTTTTTGGCTTTCAACGTTCTCTTCTTTATTTTTTTTTATTATTATTGTTTTGTGTGTGTGACAGAGACAGAGAGAGACAGAGAGAGGGACAGATGGGGCAGACAGAAAGGGAGAGAGATGAGAAGCATCAACTCTTCATTGCAGCACCTTAGTTGTTCATTGATTGATTTCTCATATGTGCTTTGACCGGGGGCTAGAGCAGACCAAGTGACCCCTTGCTCAAGCCAGCGACCTCGGGGCTTTGAACTGGGTCCTCCGCATCCCAGTTCCAGTCTGAAGCTCTATCCACTGCGCCACCACCTGGTCAGGCTCAACGTTCTCTTACATATATTATTCCATCTTATCCTCACATCTCCATTTACAGATAGGGAAAGACATATCCTCAAAAGCATTGTCACCTTGCCCAGTGTTACACAATTGGTTATTGCATTTTCATTGAAAGACTTGTGATATGCTTAAAAGAGAGAGAGAAACAAAGAAAAGAGAATAATGTCATTTGCCTCAGTTTGCCAAGTGTTATGCTATGTACTGGGGATATCAAGAAGCATTCCCTCAGTTGGTGGCAGTTAGAATTGGTGAAGTTAGACACATGCATTAACCAATTCTAGAATTTTGAGAAAGGAACCTGTCATGTCAAGAAAATTAAAAATATCTTTTCTCTTCAATCCAGCAAACCCACTCCTGGAAATTCATCCCATAAAAATAAAATGCCCAGTATCTTAGATGCATAAGGATCTTTAATTCCACTTTGTCTCTGGTGACAAAAGTTCATAGATAAGATGAATGCCTATCATAAGATGATATAATATTTGGAATTTGCTTCAAAATATTCCAAGGAGGTGGAGACAACAAAGTGGATGGGGGTTAAAAAAACAAACAAACAACTAACAAAATCAAGATGGGTCCTTAATTGTTAATGATGAAAACTAGGTAATTGGACCTATTATCTATTATTCTTCTCACTTTACATTTGTATATGCTTATAAATTTCCACAATAAAAATATTTAAACAATAAGCGCCTATGAATAGGAGAATGGTTGAATAAGTAATTGTACATCCTCACCATAGAATACCATGAAGCCATAAAAAAGAATGAATTGGGCCCTGGCCGGTTGGCTCAGCGGTAGAGCGTCGGCCTGGCATTCAGAAGTCCCGGGTTTGATTCCCAGCCAGGGCACACAGGAGTAGCTCCCATCTGCTTCTCCACCCCTCCCCCTCTCCTTCCTCTCTGTCTCTCTCTTCTCCTCCTGCAGCCAAGGCTCCATTGGAGCAAAGTTGGCCCAGGCACTGAGGATGGCTCCGTGGCTTCTGCCTCAGGCACTAGAATGGCTCTGGTTGCAATAGAGCAATGCCCCAAATGGGCAGAGCATCGCCCCCTGGTGGGCATGCCGAGTGGATCCTGGTGAGGCACATGTGGGAGTCTGTCTGCCTCCTCGTTTCCAATTTCAGAAAAATACAAAAAAAAAAAAAAAAAAAAAAAAGAATGAATTGGAACTATACCATACTATACAGCTTGACTTTGAGGCATTTCCATAAGTGTTTTTAAGCAAGATAATCAGAGACATGTACAACACTGATTTCATTCTGGTATCAAAGAAAGAATGACCAAATATGTTCTGCATTTTATGTATATAAATTTGAATATGATTATATATGTGGATAAAAACGTAGAATTAGGCCCTGGCCGGTTGGCTCAGCGGTAGAGCGTTGGCCTAGCGTGTGGAGAACCCGGGTTCGATTCCCGGCCAGGGCACACAGGAGAAGCGCCCATTTGCTTCTCCACCCCTCCGCCGCGCTTTCCTCTCTGTCTCTCTCCTCCCCTCCCGCAGCCGAGGCTCCATTGGAACAAAGATGGCCCGGGCGCTGGGCATGGCTCTGTGGCCTCTGCCTCAGGCGCTGGAGTGGCTCTGGTCGCAACATGGCGACGCCCAGGATGGGCAGAGCATCGCCCCCTGGTGGGCAGAGCGTCGCCCCTGGTGGGCGTGCCGGGTGGATCCCGGTCGGGCGCATGCGGGAGTCTGACTGTCTCTCCCTGTTTCCAACTTCAGAAAAAAAAAAACAAAAAAAAAACAAAAACAAACAAACAAACAAAAAAAAAAACGTAGAATTAATATTAGATTGACCTGAATTATAGAAACACAATAGTCACAGGGTGATGTAAATAGAAAGAAGAGAGAAAAAAGAGACAAGGGAGTCAAATAAAAAGAAAAGTCAACTAAAATATATACTGTCTACTTTCACTGAGGGTGCACTGTGCCATTTTTTTACTCTATTTTACTGGTTTCTCTTCATTCAGAATCACATACAAAATCTTTACGAAAACACTCACTGCTCCATGGCAGAAAAAGGCAGGAGAAACTTTGGCTTTCTTTGGTTAGTTCTCAAAAGCCAAAATCTCCTAGATCTCTGTCCCTTCTCTCAATCTTTTCCTGGGGTCTGTGGCTAGAATTCCTGTGGTTGTCTTAAGAAAACTGTTTTCATTTTTAATGTTACAGATTTTTACTGTGTGCCTTCTATCTGCTAGAAGTGGGCTACTCACACCTAAATTATATATGGCTCTTCCCGGGTCATTCTCTCAGTAATCAGGGGCAGACAAGGGAAATTCTATGTCTTTAAGAAAACTGAGAGGAGGCCAGCACGGCCAGAGAGTCTTGAAACAATCCGTAGAGTTCAACAGAGTTGGAAATAGGGGCAGAGGCCTGACTAGAGACAGCCTCTGACCCACAGCGTAGGGTTCTGCATTTGGTGAGGGAGCCTGAAGTAGAAATTGGACGTATGGAAGTTGGCGTCAAAGGAAATTGACATAATGCAATCTTTTACCTGTGTGGTGCCCAGTGACCAACTTTTACAACAAACTGCCACAATCATTAGCAAATGTTTACTTAAATTTACATAAGGGTTTTATAATGGTAAAGGGAAGAGGGATTGAGATGATTACAAAGGAGGAGATGATTGTAGGAGCTTTATTCTGACAAAGACATGAAGAGTGTTGGGCTCTTAAGAAGCCATTAATTTTTACAGAGGGGTTGAAAATATGTTTTCTTTGAAGGTGGAGAAATGGGCAAGATGTTTGGGGTAGTGGGCGATGAGAGTGTTGGGGAAAGAGCTGTGTTAGGCTTGCTTGTTTATACTTTGCCTGACTGGTGCATGAGCACGTGGCAGCACCACGTGTGCATAGTCTACTAAGGCTACAGGAGCTTGCCCTCAGGGCAGATGGCAGATTGCGGATTGCCTGCCCACCACTGTAAGGGGCCATTTTTGCTGTTCATTTGCCTGAGAAGCAGTTTACCCCTGCCTGTTTGCTCATGTGCCCTTGTGAGACTCTGTTAAGTGGGAATGGCCCATTGCTTTCCAGCTCTACAGTTTCTCTACCATCTGCCCAAATTCAAGGTGGACCTGTCTGGCCTTGGCCACCGGCACTACAGAAAGTCTCAGGCCAAAGAGAGTGTGTAGGTAAACTTGTTTTGAATGCCACCCCCCACACACACTGCCTTTGCTGAGCTGGGGGCATTCTCTGTTGGAAGGTCCATCGGCTCTTGGAAATGGGAGATGGGCAGTCTTTGAGGAGAAACAGAGGATGGCCAGGAATTCCTCCTGCAGGGACAGAAGTATCGCTTCTTCCTATCTACCCACTTTCTTGGCGATGTTAAGTCAAAGGAGAAGATGAAAGAGGGCTTCTGGGTAGGCAGTTAGACAGACAAGAGTAGAGCAAGGACTAGGCCAGGCACAGAAGGTGCCTAGCAGTGGGTGACTTTTCCTCTCTTAGCTGGTCATGTGGTTTAGATTCTCTGATTTCATATCACTGGTCAAGAGATTTGGACCTTCTCCAGACCTTTCCTCCTCTAGCATATCACAAGTCATGTGGTTTTAGACCCCCTTAAATGAGGAACAAACAAGAAAGCCGGAAAATAGTGCTTAAGCACTATTAAAGATGGCATCGAGGCCTCAGCTGTGTTTCAGCTCCAGGCCCAGAAAAGCAGCAAAACCTGACAAAGGAAAGTCACAGCTGACCTCAGAACCAGCTGCACTGAATAATGACCCCCTGCCTTGGTGCTGACCTGGCTAAAGGACATACCTGGAAGGTTGATGAATCGTCTATTGAGATCCTCCCTTGGGACTTCTAAAATCCCCACCCTTAAAATCCCTTAGGATGGAGGTCCCAGGGCATTCTCCCCTCTGGGAGCACAGCTGTGCCTTCCTCCTCCCCCTCCTTTTCCCCAGGTGCATTTTCCTTGCCTCTCTGTTCCTTCCAAACTCCAAGGGACCCCAGGAGACTTGCAACCAGGGAGCAGTGGGCAGAAGCAGCTCATCCCGGGCTAACCCCTTAAACCTGTCTCCAAAGTCCTATTTTCTTTGAATTTCTTCCTGCACAGCCAATAAGTCCTTGCTTTGCTTGCTGCACTTTGTCTCTTACTTGAATTCTTTCTCTCAAGAAGACAAGAATCAAGGTCTCATGGCTCCCTTTATAACATCTTCACTTCCTTTAGTTCCTGGAACATCATCCTGTGGTGTCTTATCCCCAAAGGATGAGCCATCAGCCATCAGCAAGAACTGGCTGGGCCCCTTGCCAGGTTCTGGTGGGGAGATCAGAGAATTCTGCTTGTTCTTGGGTGCTCATCATCTGGTTCCAGTACCTCTTCTCTTAGAATTTCAGGAACTAAAGTCTTTTTGAATATATTTGCTTCTATAAATCGATAAAGAGCAAATTTAAACCAATATACAAAAACCGAGTAAGATTCTGTTACATAAAATACTAAACAATTATTTTTCTTTATGTACTTTCAAAAAAGATTTAAAAGAGGACTTTTTTTTCTTTTAAACTAAATTTGTCTTTACATTAAACTAGAAGTGAGTTTTGGGGAAAAAGGAAGTTTTGATTTCAAATAGAAATTCAAAATGTAGTTTGCAATGATGGTAATGATGATGATATATATAGTAAACATGAACAGCAAACTCTTGAAGTGGTGCTATTGTAATTCCTACTTTGCAGATGTAGACACTAAGGGTAAGTGACTTATCTTAGACCAAATTGGCTAGTTAAGTGGTAGAACCAAGATTCTAATTTCAACTTACCCGATTCAGAGCCAAAATGCTTACTCATTTGTGATAAATTGTTTGATATAATGTTATGTAAAGAAATATAAGGCAGAATACAAAATTACACATATGGTACAATATCAATAGTGAGAACATTATACACAGAAAAAAAACTAGAAAGAAATATTGTCTCTGGATTATGGATTCTGGGTGATTTTTATATTTTTCCTAGTTTTGAAAAGTTTTTGTTATGAGCATATATTCCTTCCCTAGTTAAAAAGGATAAAAATAGAATTAACAAATTCTGTTTTATCAATATATTGTCTGGAACTGTGGAGAATACTCTACTGGTACTCAAAATAGTACACAGTGCTATGGGTTTCACCTCCTATGTTCCAGGTATTTAAATTCTAATAATGTATCCTAACACTGCATTTGATTTTTTTTTAACAGTCTGGTTAGTATGTGAGCTTATATTGAATTTATGTTTAGTAAAGACCTAGGCTTTTTCCACATGAACTGCTGAAAAGCCAAGGGTCCCCTATTCTCTTCTTGTTTACATTTGATTATTACATTAAAATTTTATTCTTGTTATATACAACCTTATTAGTTGTGGTACAGCATGCAATTCTATTTAGATAAATTATGAATCCTGTTTCTTATCTCTTTGGCATTTACCAGCCTTCTCAATTTTAAAATAGTTGCATATTTAATTATTTTTACCTTCTTACATATTCATCAAAGCCATTGATAGAAATGTTGTACAGAACAGGGCTTAACACTGAGTCCTGCGGAGGTCACTTGGTTCCCCACCCCACCCCATGTGGGACAGCAATTCATGTATCAGCCTCTTTTTTGTATAGTAAGTCAATAGTAATTAGCTCTTCAAAGTGTATTATCACCCAACCCATATTTATTTCCAGATATTTCTATAATGATCTCAATTGTGTTGTTGAATGTATGGTATACCATCTCTGGAGCATCCGCTTATTTGCCAACCTCTTAACTGGCTTCAAAAAGTATATAATTACATCCATAACATATATTCTTCATTTATTCCACAAGTTTATCCAGTGTGTCCTATGTGAAGCATTGTGTAGACCTTGGGGATAGAAGAGTGAAGCTTGCAGTTCAACCGCAGAGTGGAATAAGGGGTCAGCGAGAGACCCAGTTGGGACCTAGATTCCCCACAGAGAGAGGAGCCAGGATGAGATCTCCGACCCTGGAGTGTCAAGCCTGGAGCTCCCTGACCAGAGACAGCTGGCTGTCCTTGTTCCAGTGGCTCCCACAAGCTGAAAGCTTCCTACCAACCTGCCCCTGTTCCTTGATCTGCTTCTATGTGCGGGCGGGTGGGCAGGCTGACGGGCGCTCCCTTCTCCTCCGAATCCACATTGCCTTTTCCCCAGGGCCGCAATGCTGACTCAGTCCTCGCCCGGGAGACTGTCCGCTTCCTTGGCAGCCTACCCAGCACTTTGTCACAGTAAGCATATACTTAATGTTGTTTATCTGGAGGAAAAAGAGCACTTAAGCGTCTATGAACTTCTATGAATCTGCTTACCGAGAGACAGGGCACGCATCTCTCCCTTCCCAGCGTTCACCTGCATGGGAGGCCTAAGGGTTAAGCCTTCCCCCAAGCCTTTCCCTTCCTGGTTAATCAGCTGCCCATCCAGTTTATCAGGGAAAGAAAAACAACGTTGGAATCATCCTTGATTTTTCTCTTTCCAGTACCAGCCACATTCAATTTTCCAAGTTCTACCCGCCCTCCCTCCAAATACCCTGAGCTTGACTATTTAACATTTCTACTACTGCCTCAGAATCCAAGCCAGCGTCCTTTTCTCTCAGTCTACTGGAATGGCTTCCTGGGCCTGTCTCCCCGTCTCCCCACTTCCACCCCTGCCCGGCTCCATTCTGTGCTCAGCAGCCAGAGTGACCCTTTACAGACACCAGCTGGCTCAGGGCACTCAGCTGCTCCGTCCCTCCATTGCTTCCCCAGAACCTTAGACTAAAACCTCAACTCTCTTTCATGGCATCATTTACCTCAGGTCATTCCAGGAGGAAAAAGTGCCATTTCATCTTGTCACACAAATGCCACTGAACTTAAGAACAGCAGAGGATAACGTGTTCTATTCAGGCTGTTGACAACTGGGGAGATGGGACTCGTTTTCTTGTCACCTGAGTCTGACGAGAGGGCAGCGATACATCCCCGCTGCTTGGTCCATCATCTAGGTGGCACATGCAGCAATCCCCTGCCGTCACCCCCCTCGCCTGAGGTCCAGATGCCTGTTGGATGCTCAGGGCTGCCGACTTGACTGAGATCTCCCATGTGAGCTTGTGACCTGATAGTGCAGTTTGGCTAAGAAATGGGCCTTATTGCACTGGGTGGTCCCTTACATACATAATGAAATAGAAATGATTTTTTAAAGTAGAAAAATATATAGAAATCTTAAATGGCCTGTAATGGTTTGCTGGGGCTGTTGCAACAAAGTACCACAGCTGAGTGGCTTAAATCAAAAGAAACTTTTGTCTTACAGTTCCAGAGTCTGAAAGTTAAAGAGTAAAGCAAAGTGTCAGCCAGTCCTTTCTGAGGCTGTGAGGGAGGATCTGTCTCAATACTGTCTCCTGTCTCCTGGCTTCTGGTGTTCGCTGGCCATGTTTGGCACTTCTTGGCTCACTTGTGCATCACCCAGGTCTGTAAGGCCGTCATGGCCATTCACCTGCAGGTTCTCACTGGATTCAGGCAGACGGTAAAGAAACAGTAGAGCCAAAAAATGGTGGGCCATTCCTTTATTAAAGTCTCACACCGGCCAACAAGCAAACAGGCAGGGCTCCCAAAGCCCTGACGCATTCTCCGGTTCCACAACAGAAGAATCTTCTCCGGATTCTCGTAGAATCACAGGCCCCACCAGTCTCAGTGGAGCTCGCAAAGCCCCTCAGCTCTGTTCCCCATCTGCACACCGTCTCTTTCCCTGCCATCATGGCTTCTTCCTCAGCACTCTGCATTCTCTCTGCTCTCACTCTGCAAACACGGCTTCTTTCTCCTTCTCCTTCTGCAAGAACTACCTGGGCCCACAAAGACCCCTCCTCCAGCAAGCATTAGCAAAACAACGGCTCTTCCCAAGCAGGAAGGTGGTTTGCAATTTCCCAGACCACATACACCTGCTGCTGCCCAGCCCCCAATGCAAACTATATCCAAGCAAACATAAAAATCATATTTTACAAACTTATTTGACCAGCACAGGTCTCTGCCTGCATGTTCACATGCTGTCCTCTCTGTGTACTCGTGTCTACAGCAGATTTCCCCTTTTTGTAAGGACACCAGTCATTTTCATGATGGGAAGCATTGACATTACCTTTTCTACAATATAAAGCTCTATCTACTGGTTCAAATACAGGAAAGAAAGATAACCCACAGGATACACTAGACAGGACACCCAATCGTCTTTTCTGTTTTTTCATTTTAAAGCCTTTCAACAATTTTTTTTCTTGACAGCAGTGAACCTTGAACAACTCAACCTTCTTTCTTTCTGCTACTTGTCAAACAAGGAAATCATCAGCAGGACTAGACTCAGAAAGCTCCCATTTATGAAACTGTTAAAAATATATGATTTAGAACTGAACTAGGATTTGAAACTGAAGGAAGAAATATAGTCATTAAAAACATGGGGATATACTGAAAACAAAATCTCTACAGACATCTGCTAATGTCATAATCCCTGCTGGTAGCCAACCCCTGGAGAAAGAAAGAAAAGAAAAAGAAAGAAAGAAAGAAAGAAAGAAAGAAAGAAAGAAAGAAAGAAAGAAAGAAAGAAAGAAAGAAAGAAAGGAAGGGGGGAGGGGGGAGGAGGAGGAGAGGGAGGGGAGGGAAGGGAAGGGAAGGGAAGGGAAGGGAAGGGAAGGGAAGGGAAGGGAAGGGAAGGGAAGGGAAGGGAAGGGAAGGGAAGGAAGAAAGAGAGAAAGAAAGAGAGAAAACAGCAAAAAGACAGCCTTATTCCTCATCATCCTCAAATATTTCGCCCATTCCCATGCTCCTAAAGCAAGAACAAGCCGTGAAGAAGAAATCTTGCCTTTGCTCCCCTCTAGGGTGTCCTCTAGCCTAAGGCTTCCCACACTGTAACTCAGAGTTTAGGTTTGTTATCTTCCTGTAGCTGTGAGTCACAGGAGGGCAGATGCTGTGTCATACTCATTTTTCTATCCTTTGCATGTGGCACAATGTCCAGCAAACCTCATTTTACTGAATCAAGTTGAGTTGAGTTGAGTGAGTTAGGATGAGTTGAACTGACCTGAACTGACTAAATGAATTGAATTGACTCAGACTGAATCAAATAAAATAAAATTGAATTGAATCGAATTGAACAGAATTTCTCTTTAGGTCAAAGCCTACAAGAATCAGTAGCACTGCTAAAGCCACACAACCCTTTAGCTCTATTGCAAACTCAGCTATCTTTCAGTTGCTAACTAGCACTAACAGGCAATTATATAACACACTTCAACCTGAGAAGGGGCAATTGCTTTCCCTGTGCCTACACGGAAGCATGTAAGTTTTTAAAGTCACAGAGGTACCATTTAGTGGAACAAAGGCCTGCACAATTAATCTTATTTTCAACTACTAATTACGTAGTAGCGCTAAATAACAGTTCTCTCTTCTCCTCTGGTATTGCTGTGTATTGGGTCTTTAGTGCCTCTATAGAAGTCATTCTTGCCATCACAGAGTTTGAAACTTTGTGGGAAAGAAACCAACGAATGAATGACTTAAAGTCCTTATAGTCTAATAATGTTAATAATTGCCAACAGTTGCAAATTACTTCATGGTTTGCAAAGTACTATTCATACACATCGTCTTGTTTATTTCCTGCAAGGTTAGGTCCTCCTGTGAGGGTTAGGTCATCTTCCCGTTTTGAACATGAGGATAATGTAGGTCAATGAGGTGAAGCTAATTGGATGGAGGCAGAGTTTTGACCTAGAAAGTCCAACTCCAGAACAAATTCTCTTTCCCCTACCTTATGCCTCTCTGGGGAAGATGAAAGCGGAGAGATTCTCACAGAATCATGAACGCTCAAGGTAAAAACCAACGTGGTAAGCTCTTTATTGTGGACACTATTGAAGTGCAAAGAAGCCCATGGGATCTTCTTATGTTCTTTCTATTTTACCTACAGTAAAGCAAAAGGGTGATGAACATAAGCTTTGGAATCAGTCAGCTAGGCTCACTCCACCATTTATTAGCTGTGTGCCCTTGGACAAATCTCTTAATTACTCTATGCCTCAGTTTTTTCCTCTATAGAGTAGGAATGGTCAACAGTTTCTATACTGTAGGATTTTGTAAGACTTCAGTGAGTTAACACATATAATGCACTTAAAATGCCTAACCCATTAACACCCAGTAAATGTCAGTTGACATTAGATATTGCCTTTATACCAAATAAGTAATATGATAGAAATTACAATAATACTTGCCTGGCCTGTGGTGGTGCAGAGGCTAAAATATCAACCTGAAATGTTGAGGTCACTGGTTCTGTGGATACTTCTCACCACCACCCCTCCTCTCTCTGTAAAATCAATAGGTAAAATCTAAAAAAAAAAAAAAAAGAAATTACAATAATACTGTAAAAATGGCTCATACGCATATATAATATGATATTCCTTCATTCCTTCCATAAATCCCCCAACCATATATCAAACATTTCAAAAAAGCAAATGTGTAGAAATATTTCCAATTTCCGTCTGAGAAAAGGGAAAAGTGGCATGCTGGGCTAGCACATTAAAAATATCCCAATGACAGAATTGGGACTAACGGTAAAAGACCCTTTCTTCATGAATATTTGTCAGTAAATTTAAAAATAGTGCTCCTCCTATGTTGGCCACAAAGAGAAGCTGTGATGTCCATTTATTATTTGTAGCTGGTAACCCTCTCCCTTCTCTCCAGCTAGTGACCATATGTCAGCATGGGCTTGTGTTTTAACTCAGCCAGATGGGCGAGGCATAAAAGCCACAATCAGTTCCTTTCCTCAACAATGCCCCATTTTTTTCACTTGTCCAACAATCATGGATTAATTATGAGTCTTGTCTCCTCAACAGGTGGTACCTGTGATCTCATGACCATATCAGATCCACCTCCGAAATCAGGCAGATAATCAGCCTACCCCGTATTTCTGATATAGATGTTCATTAGCTCTGTATGCAAGGGGGTAGGGCAGGTATGATCTTTACCAAACTATTCTTTGACTTTGTATTTTTATCTCTGATATCTATTGACAGAGTTGATGAGGCAGTTTTAGGTGGTCTCATTTTAGAATGTCAACTTAAATTAGACCATGATAGGTCTGACATTCAAGGATTTGCCTAACTGTTTCTAAGTGGGACAAAGACATGGTCCCATTGTTCTTCATTTACCTTCATAGAAGATCGTGGCATTCACCAGTGTCACTGGGGAATGATGTCAGGCATTTTAAATATAACTTCAATTTTAAGCATCCTCATGGTCACTCACAGAAATTATAAATGCCATCAAAACATCTGCCTTTCACTCTGCCTCCTGATCTCAGATTGGAATTAAAGTCCTTTTGTAGACTATGCGATCTGATTCGAGATTCCGAAAATAAAGTCACCATGGTTTAAGGTGCAAAGACCAGAAATACCTATTGAATCTTGAGGTAAAGAGAAAGCATATTGTTTGTCAGCTACAACACTGTCAAGAAGGCAAGTAGGAAGCCCCAGGGAAAGCACAGGTGCAATCGCATCTCTCACGGAGAACCACTTTGACATAAAGGACTGATGAACTATGATCATTCAGAGTTGGGAATTTGGTAAATATTTTATTGAAAATGAATGAAATAAGCCTTTAACTCCAAGGGAAACAACCCACTTTTTAAAAACTGAGCTGTGAAAAGAAAGTATTTTGGAGACCTTGTACACATGGTTGCATGACTTATCTAAATGTAAGAGGCAAACATTGGGACTTCTGAGTTTGCGTGAGAACCCCAAGGAGAGGGAATGAAGAGGGTTGGGAAAGAAAAGGCAGAGAGTGAGGGAGATCAAAGATGAGGAGTCAGGAGTGAGAGAAGAACCAAAAGAGCATCACAGAAGGCAAGAGACAGGAAATCAGTAACACTAAAGGTACGAGAGAGAGAGAGAGAGAGAGAGAGAGAGAGAGCACGCAAAGAAGACTTGAGTATAAGACACAGAGTGGGAGGGTGAGGTGAGCAGTTTAGTAGAGACCCAAGAAGTATCAACTTATAGTTGCTTCATTTTAGTTGTTCATTGATTGCTTGTTGTATGTTTTTTGACCAGGCAAACCCAGGTTTTTGAACCAGCGATCCCAGTGTCCTAGGTCGACGGGATTTATCCACTGCTCCACCTCAGGCCAGGCTATTTCAAATAAATTTTATAAAACCTATTATTTCAAGCTCCAAAGTTAATGAATATATTAACCTTCCATTTCTCGGATGCATTTTAGGAAATATACTAAATGCAGTCCAAGCTCAGAACAACAGAATGGGTGATCCAACTATACCTGAACATGCTGCTACCATAAGGCTCCCTCAGCCAGAGGGTGCTTGTGATCACAACTAGGAGCAGCTGAAGCTTGAAAATAAAACATGACTGCCTTTCCAATATTAGAAGCAAATATATGATTGCTCATGTAGGTTCTCATTGAAAATCTCAACTGAGCTTTCTCAAATGGACCCCGAGAAGTGGCTTCCTGGGTGCTTCTCAAGACATTTGTTCTGAAGGACCAGGATTTTAAAATCTCTAATCCACCATGGACATATATTACATAAAATGCAATAAAAAGGAGTAATTCAAAAAATGAAATTTAAAATATAATAAATTGGACATATAATAAAGTCCAATTTTATTATTAGATTCAATAAATATAGAATTAAATTTTAATAAATATAATCAGATCTAGAATAACAGAAGAAATAAGAAAAATGATAGGATTGAAATTGTGCATATATATCATTGACAAAGAAAATAATTATTATACTTGTAACTTTTGCCATTCTGTAATTGTAACTAAGCAATGTCAACAACAACAAAAAAATTATGAGTAAAATAGTAATTACCCAAATTAAACTTCTGTACTCAGACTTTGAAAAACCACTATTACAGTATAAATATTTGAAATTTTTTATGTTGAAAATGAGCTTGCTTCTTCCTTTAATTTATTTAATCTAGGTTAAATTGATCATATATTATTCAAAGGGGATAATATATACCTAAGGTCTTTCTCTATTTTGTTTTAATAACATTCATAATAGAGAAATCAGTCTCCCAGGGGTCTGTTGACAGTAAGGGAAAAGAGATTTAAATCAAATTCAGGGAACACATGATACGTGTTTTTAACTTTTATGCAAAATCAAGCAAGTGACACTATATTTTCAAAATTGATCTTCAATCCTTTAGCAGTTGCCAGTTCCAACAAACTCCTGTAGAGTTGAGGTTAAATTTCAATTATCTTTTGATAAAAGAAATGGATTCTAAATCTATAATTTGTCTTTGTATGGGTCTTCACTTGATGGAAAATAGAATTTTAAAACATACTTTCAAAGTTGACAGGTATTCAGTGATAACTTCTTACAGATGTGCAATAACAAGACCATCACTTCATTGATGTTGTTACAGTATGGGATATCCCTAATAACCTGTAGAAACTCAGTTCTTCCAAGCTTCTCACTTTTTTTTTCAATTGAGAGGCAGGGAGGCAGAGACAGACTCGAACATGCACCCTGACTGGGATCCACCCAGCAAGCCCCCTACAGGGCAATGTTCTGTCCATTTGGGATCACTGCTCCGTTGCTCGGCAACTGGGCCACTTTAGCACCTGAGGTGAGGTCACAGAGCCATCTTTAGCACTCTGGGCCAACTTGCTTGAACCATTCAAGCCATGGCTGCAGGAGGGGAAGAGAGAGAGAAGGGGGAGGGATAGAGAAGCAGATGGCGCTTCTCCTGTGTGCCCAGACCAGGAATCAACCCAGGACTTTCAGAAGCTGGCCAACGCTCTACCCCTGAGCCAACTGGTCAGAGCCCTCTTCTCACTTTTTTAATGCCCTTAAATCTTATTTGCCATTGAAAAACTATATACTGCATTACTCTTGGCATGGAAGTATATGATCTTTAATATTATCAAAATCCCAAACAAAGCAAGTCTGGTTATCTAACTCACATCTTTTAAAAGTTGAGCTAAATAGCTTCAAATCTTTCAAAAACATTAAGGGTTTATCTTTATAATTTTAAATTTTCTCAGATTTGTATAAACTTTTGAGTTACCATTGGTAAAATAACCATTGAATACTCCATGCTATAATGGAGTCTTTTGGCAGTTTACCCACAGTCTGTTCAAAAAGAGAAGTCCACTGGGTATTCAGTAATGTCAGATTTCTAGGAGAGTTCTAAAGGCTTGCACTCAATTTTTGCATTTAGCTTAGCACAAATAACAAAGAGTTCCCTAACCAGCATGTATAGCACTGGTTTAGACAGCAAAACTTTCTTATTCTCCTTTGACCACCTCTCTCTTTACCCATCTCTCTCTCTCTTCCCAAAGACCAACTCTCATCTTCTTCTCTGTCTCACAACCTACGCTTCTGATATTTGTTCCCTCTGGGAAATTCCAACCACCTCCTTAGTAAACTACTACTCATACCTTCAGCCATTCATAAATCTACTTCCCCAAGCTCAGCAAAGCTAAAGTGCCTTTCTTTGGACCTACTGTTCTGGACAGGGTTGGGGGAAGAGAGGGTGAAAAGGTAGTATATGTTGTGGTCGCTGGGTATGAATTCTGTGGCTTGGAGAGGGTATAGACTGTAAATACAAATATTTATAATTTGGTATTTCTGTTCTTATAACAACAGTATTTGGCCTGACCTGTGGTGGTGCAGTGGGTAAAGCATCGACCTGGAAATGCTGAGGTCGCCAGTTCGAAACCCTGGGCTTGCCTGGTCAAGGCACATATGGGAGTTGATGCTTCCTGCTCCTCCCCCCCCCTCTCCTTTCTAAAATGAATAAAAAATAATAAAAAAACAACAGTATTTATCATAGAACAAAAGTAAAAACAAAGGGAGGGTTAGATAACAAGTAAATGAGACTATATCTCTATGAAACTGTAGTCAGCCATTAAAATAAAGAGTGCCTAGTAACACCATAGTGTTGGTGATCTTTCTACTCTGTTCATATATTCAATATTTTTAAAAAATAATGAGCATGCATATTCGTTCTATTGAAAAGCTGTATTTTGAAATATAAAATAATTTTTAAAAAACAATTCAATAAACATTTTGAGTGCTAATTACGTGCTATGTAATATGCTAGGAAAATTGCAGACTGATAGAACCGGATTACTTATGTTTTCCAAGGAGGCTGTTAATGATTTACAGCGAACCCTTTGCTGAAGACAAAAAAACAAACAAACAAACAAACAAAAACAAACATTAGGACTCAGAAGAATAAGACAAAGATATGATTGGGCCATTTATAAAAGAAGAAATAATGTTTACAGAGGGAAAAAATGTCCATCTTTAGTAACCCGAGAAATGCCAGTTTTAAGCAACTGGCATTTTTTCACCTTTGAATTACTAAAATGTCAAGCAGTGTGTTATCACTTAATGAGGCAGAGGGCAAGTGAGGCTCGTGCCCAGCGAGGCCGAGGGTGGCTGTGTCAACTGAACAAATGTTTGCACTTCAGAACCTCTTCAGATTTCCACAGAGGTTTCCTAAATACCCCTTTATTCTTTCAACATGGAGTGGAATTTGTACCCCTTGCATTCCCAGACATTAACTAACTGTATTCTGATCTCCAGTCATGGACTTCAGGCTGTTTTGAAATGATGCAATTTGAGATAATGTCAGGAGATTTTGGCACCTTTTGTTTCCTCTGTTTGTCATCAAATTGACGACAGGCAGAAAGGTGGTCAGAGAAACCTGTCAAAAATGCTCCCATTTTTGAAGTACAATTTGGGAGTTAGATAGGCGTGTTATTATGACAAAAGTTGCCGGTTAAATATTGCCCAATAGCCTCCTTTGAAATTCTTGAAGAAACAGGAAAGCCCAAGTATCTGTGAAAAAAATTAAAAGTAGTGATAGAAACATCTTTCAGCAAAGGCACTTCAAAAAGTCATTTTTTTGGCCTGACTAGGCAGTGGCGCAGTGGATAGATCGTCGGACTGGGATGTGGAGGACCCAGGTTCGAGACCCCGAGGTCACCAGCTTGAACGTGGGCTCATCTGGTTTGAGCAAAGCTCACCAGCTTGGACCCAAGGTTGCTGGCTCGAGCAAGGGGTTACTCAGTCTGCTGAAGGCCCTCGGTCAAGGCACATATGAAAAAGCAATCAATGAACAACTAAGGTATCGCAATGCACAACGAAAAACTAACGATTGATGCTTCTCATCTCTTCGTCCCTGTCTATCCCTCTCTCTGACTCTCTCTCTGTCTCTGTAAAAAAAAAAAATTGTTACAGTACATTAAAAAAAAGTCATTTTTTGGAAGTTTGGCTTTCGTCTTGAATGATTTGAAAGACATTTTACAAATAACTTTGTAAAGTCTGCCCTCTACTGTTCATCATAGTAAATGCAGCCAATAGCCATAGATTTATTTTATGTTTGAAATGAGCTTCTGTATGTTTTTACTGGGCAGCTTCAAATGTGCCAAGCAATGAATAGATGCTTTACAAGCTTAACCCACTGAATACTTACTACAGCCACGAGAGATAAGTAAAGTGCTGTTATTCTTATTTCACATTCAAGGAAAAATGCTCAGTAGCCTTGCTGAGGACACACAGTTGATAAGTTCCTGAACTGTAACTCTGGTCCAACTAACGCTTAAGCTCATAGGGGTTCATAGGGGTTGTTTTGTTGCTTATTTGCTTTTGTTTTGTTTTGTTTTGTTTAATGTCACATTGCCTCCAATTTGTTTATAATCTTACAATTTATTAAGTAGATACATCCATATACTTACTGATATCCATTATCATTTCAGAGAGCCATTTCAGACACACACTCAAACACAAAATTGATCACAAACCATATTAAAGACCAGACAACCATTCAAATGCTAACTCAAGGAAGCGTTCAAATGTTGTAAACATGCTTTCTTGTCATGCATGCTTCTCCCTGGTCAAGTGCGTAGTCAGACCACAGCCTCGAAAGGCTCCCAACGAGATATCTCAAGGTTGATGTCATTTCTGAGGGTCATCTGGCTCCAGAGGACTCGTGCTTATTTGAGGGCATGATATTTAAATACTGGGGATTGGTATTGCTGGGAGAATTCAGCACAGCCGCAGAACACGAAAACCAAGCAATCTCACCTCCAGGTGATATGCTTCCAGCTGCTGCTAGGTTGTGAAAGGAGAACCAGAGCCGTCTGACAGTGACTTCCAGCCCACTGTTCCACACAGGGAAGGGGTGATCATTTGATTGATGTGCCTATGCCACTGGGAGCCCAGTGGGTTCCCTAAATGATTTGCTCCAGCCCCTTTGGGCTGCCAAATAGAGCACCTGCTTGCATTGGTGTAAAAATACACAGGGATTATGTGTTCTGTCCTCACCTAGTAAGGAAGGACATTTCATTGTCTTTGGTACTTCTGGGCCCAAAGGAACAGGGAAGGGAGAGGGAGCCAGGACCAGAGACGATAGCTGCAGGAAAGGGGCATTGGAGTGGAGCGGTGCAGCGAGGGGCACAGCCAACCCTGTTGGTTGGTTTGCTAAGCCGCTTCCTGTTTGATTCTGCTCAAAGAAGCCTGCGCTTTTACAGCCAAACACATCCACTGAGGTTTGTCCTTGACAAAAGGACAGCTTTCATCTTTAATGAATTTCTTCCATCTTTGTAGGTATATTGCTCAGACTTCAGCAATATTTCTTTTTCTTCCCGTGACATATATAAAGTTTGTAACACAATAACTAGCACATAATAAACATCTCATAAACAGGAAAGGAAGAGCTAAGATCAGGGAACTGGAAAAATGAGGCTAAAGAGCCGGAGACGGGTGCAGCTACTATGCAAAATGTTAAGTGAACTAAGATGGACAGAGAAAGAAAGATATTGTATAAGCTTGTATATGGACTCTAAGAAAATGCATGCAAACAAACAAAGCCCACCCATCTTATAGAGAGATCTGGCCCTGGCCGGTTGGCTCAGCGGTAGAGCGTTGGCCTGGCGTGCGGGGGGACCGGGGTTGGATTCCCGGCCAGGGCACATAGGGGAAGCACCCATTTGCTTCTCCACCCCCACCCCCTCCTTCCTCTCTGTCTCTCTCTTCCCCTCCCGCAGCCAAGGCTCCATTGGAGCAAGGATGGCCCGGGCGCTGGGGATGGCTCCTTGGCCTCTGCCCCAGGCGCTGGAGTGGCTCTGGTCTCGACAGAGTGACGCCCCGGAGGGGCAGAGCATCGCCCCCTGGTGGGCAGAGCGTCGCCCCTGGTGGGCGTGCCGGGTGGATCCTGGTCGGGTGCATGCGGGAGTCTGTCTGACTGTCTCTCCCCGTTTCCAGCTTCAGAAAAATAAAAAATAAAAAAAAATTCTTAAAAAAAAAAAAAGAAAGAGAGATCAGACCCGTGGTTGCCAGAGGCAGGGGGGAAGGGAAGGAGGCTAGGAAAGACAGAAGGCACAGGTCAGCAGTAGGGATATGGTGTACATGCTGACTAGCTGACATTGCCGTATAAATGCTGTTAGAGAGTAATTCCTAAGGAGTTCTCATTACAAGAAGGATTATTTTTCTTTCTTTTTATTGTCTATATATGAGAAGATGGGTGTTAGCTGAACCTATGGTAATCACTTCACAATATATGCAGATCAAACCAACATGCTGTTCTCCTTCAACTTATATAGTGATGTATGTCAATTCTTTTTCAATAAAACTGAAAAAAATAAAAAATAAAACAATGATCTGGAGCCAAACTCAGAAGCCAAAGATCTGAAACTTAAGAACTGAAGGGACCGGGCTGTACAGAGAAGGGAAAGAGGAGGGAGTTAGCAAGTGGTATTATTAGTGTCTACCTCCTGAAGTCTAGGAAAAGGTAAGAAGTGAACACTTTTGTCCCTCTTCCTATGTTGATGGGGTCATCTCAAGGACTGTGACCCTGTAGCATTCTACGTGCATTACTTTGCGTGCACAGTGTGTGCAGGCAGGCAAGCTCCCTATCTGCCGGCTGCCTAGCCCTTCCTGTTCTCAGATTTGATTGGCTGAATTTTGAAAAAGATTCTGGGAGGAACTTGTTTGTGCATACCAGCTTCCAGATCCCTCTCTTTCTCCTGAGCCTCCCCTAAACTATGCTTCCCTTGCAGTTAAATGACCTCTTGTGACTTGGGCTCTGGACAACAGAGTATAAGCACTTACATATCTGACCCATAAAAACTCCCCCACATGATACAGTAGTCACTCCTTACTCACAAGGGATGCATTCTAGGATCTCCAGTGGGGGTCTGAAACCACGGGTATACCAAACCCAATATATATGTAATGCCGGTGGCCGAGGCCAGGAAGATTCACACTGGATTCGGGCAGACGGTAGAAGAACTGCAGAGCCAGAAAGCATTCAGCCATTCCCGTTTAATAGAGTCACAATGGCGGAGGAGCAAACGGGAAGGGGAAATCGCTTCTCATGGCGGCCGCAGAACAGCAAAAGGGCCCTTCACAGTGGCGGACAAGTGACCCGCGCCTCAGGGCAGCAGGGCAGCGATCCGCCGTAAAGGAAAGCACCGGCAGTCTTACATGGGCTATGCACACGTGGCTCTGCCTCTTGCTCACACACTAATCATGCGAAGCGCAAGCAAGCAAGCCTAACACAGCTGTTTTCCTAACAATATACTATGTTTTTCCCTATACACACATACCTACGATAAAGTTTAATTAATAAATTAGTCCAAGTAATAGATTAACAATAAGTAATAATAAAATAGAACAATATACTGTAATAAAAGTTATGTGAATGTGGTCTCTCTCTCTCTCTCTCTCTCTGTCTCACAATCCCTTATTGTACTGTACTCTTCCTTCCTCTTTGATGATGGGCGATGCTGCGTTCCATGATGAGACGGCCTGAGGTGGATGGATGACAGAGGCATCCTGAGGCTACTACTATTGCCTTCCTAACAATACATAACAAGTACTCGACTGCGGCTTCTCTGTGGTATATACAAATTGCCAGCATCACTATTCTTGTACTTTGGGGCGATTATTTGATAAAATAAGAGTTACCTGAACATGAGCACTGCTGTACGGTGACAGTCAATCTGGTACCCAGCTGGCAGCTCAGTGACTCACGGGAGGATACCGGGAGGATGCCCGGGACAAGGAGATGAGGCCAGCGAGAGCAGGACTCGCGAGACTTTGTCACGCTTCTCTGAACAGCGAGCAATTTAAAACTTTTTCATTGTTTATTTCTGGAACTTTCCCTTTAATATTTTTGTACTGTGATTGACCGTGCATAACTGAAACTGCGGACAGTAAAACTGGGAACGGGGCAGGACTGCTGTAGCCACGCTGCTCCCCCATCTGCTGGTCCCTGGAGAGGACACCAAGGACCGCAGCGCGGGAGCCTGGGGGTGGGGCGCCCTGGAGGGCGTGGCGAGTACCTCACCCTGCCCACTGCTGGGTAAGAAACACGTTTCTTCATTCGGTTAGAAGCTGGGCTCTTCGCTGCTGCAGTTAGCCATGCTAGACTAATTCCAAGACCGCGGTTACCTCTCTCTTTCCTGATCCTGGATCTCTCTCCCCGGTCTCTCGGGGACATTTCTCCTCACAGCTATTTGGTGGCCAAAGTCTCCCCTACCTATGTCAGCTTGACTTTAGGAGAACTACAGGATCTCTGGTATTTCTCCCTTTTCCTTCTATCTTTCTATCCCATTCAAGTATAAAGCCAAGGGGTTAAGGCAAGTAAGCGTGAAAACCACTCCAGGGATGTCAGTTAGGCTCCCTAGCCTTGAAATTCTACTCGTGGGACGTCATCCTAAAGAGATTAATCAGCAGAAGCACAAGGATGTTCACTGAAGCATTAAGCATACTAACAAAATAATTAGAACCCTCCTAAATAGTCAGCCGTGAGGAAAAGGGTTAGTGAATTATAAGCAATTTAATCAATTACATATTATGAAGTAATTAAATATGACAAATAGGTAGTCAATATAACAAGATGCAAATTTTATTAATATACTTTTAAGTGCAAAAAGCAAACTATAAAAATGTTTTCACACTAGTTAGTACCATGTAAAATTATATATACAGTGGGTAACACAAGCAAGCAAACAAAAAATTAAAACAAATTATTGTCAGGATACTTAAAATATGGGTGTGCATTTTATTTCTTTTTTTTGCATTTATAATACCCTTTATGCATAAAATTAAATTAAGCTTTTCCTAAAATGGTATGAATTATGAGTTAAATAAGGTGATTAATAAATCAAAGTAATTCATGGGACTCGGTTTCCTAATGGGTATTTATGGTTTTAAAAGATGTTTTAAATGGATAGGAAGTACAGGTATATATCTTTGAGCAGAAAGACCCGCTCTTTTCTGTTTTTACTCCCTGGAAATAAATAACCGTTTGGGGTCACCGGGTCAGAAATAAGACTCGGGGATCATTAATCTGCCTGGACTACGTCAGTGAACGTTCAGTAATGCAGGGAAAAGACAAGCTTCTAAGCCGAACATTTTCTACTGGTCAAGAAAACATCATTATTTTAATACTGGTTAAAAAAACCTTGCTAGGGTTTAATCCAAGGTAGTTGACACTTACTGAACATTTGAAAGGCACTGATGGAACAAAAGTCACAGACAGCCTTGGGTCTCAAGGCTACTGGACATCACAACGGTCAGAGGAATCCAGGGACGCTCACAGCCGGCTGCAGCCCCAGGACTTGTGACACCCCGAGGAAAGTGCAGACCTGACGTGCCTCACATCTGCTAAAGCCGCACATCTGTTCATCACTGCCGGAACAGCAACCCGGGAGGCTCCACTTGCTTCCCATATTCCAGTATCTCTGATGCTCACACAGAACCCTGGCAAGGGAATGCTGGACATTTTAAGACTCAGGCTTTCAGTCCTCACTGTTCAGGGGAGAGTAGATAACATGGGGAATGGTGTTGAGCTAGCAAATAGACAATCTAGCATTACTGTCCTGGCGTGGGAAGAACTTCTCCCCAACTGCTCCAACTACTCTTTTCCCAGAGTAGTTTAAAGAAAGCTTGGTTAACATTCAGCACCTTAAAAGCCATTGCTTGGGTCCAGGTCTCAGACAGGAAACATGGTCTACCTTCTCATTGCTTCTACTCCTATTAGTGCAAGGGCAGACTTCTGGTTAGGACTTCCATGCCTTTGGGATTTCTCATGCAAAAAAGAGTGGATAGAAAGGCAGACTTCTCTGTACCCATCCTGACTGGCTGGTCATGACAAGGTCACTTTCATCAACTCAGAACTTGCATGGAAAACCAGAGTTCGGTTTCTCAGGGAGCTGAGACAGGCCAACCACAGTGGCCCCACTCCTGGCGTGATTAAAAAATTAGCTGTTCCTTTGAACTCGCCCTTCTTAAAATCAGGGATGGGGATGGGAAGTATGTCAGATCCGTCAGTGCACAGCCCAGGTACTCAGTGATAAGAGCCACTGTCCCCAGTTGTCTATGTATCTGTGATCCCTGTGAGTGTTACTCAGATGCTTTGTCAATAAATATAAAATGATATTATCTCAGCTAATATTCTTGAGAGCTTCCTTGTATTGGGTCAGTGCTAAGTATTTTACAACTGATATTGTATTAATTTTGGAAACAACTTTAAGGTAGGCATTATTGTTACACCTGTTCGAGAAAATGGAGACTTTGGTGATGTGTTTAGTTCCTCCAGCGAGTAGTGGTAGGAGAGCCCCGCGGCACTTCATTCCTGTTCTTCTGTTTGTGTTCTTTTCACTTCTCCACATTTGCCTGATGGGGGCATTCTAAAGTAATTCCTGGGGCTCAGTTTCCTAGTGGGTACTTGCATTTTTAAAATATACTTTAAATTGATAGGAAGTACAGGTATGTATCTTCAGGCAGGAAGACCTGCTCTTTCTGTTTTTACTTCCTGGAATTAGAGAACCATTTTGGGTCATTGGGCCAGAAATAAGACTCAGGGATCATTAATTTGCCTGGACCACCTCAGTGAACATTCAGTAATGCAAGAAAAAGATAAACTTCTAAGCCAAACATTTTCTACTGGTCAGGAGCTTACTGCTCACTAACACTATCCAGCAATATGCTCAGGAAAAAAAAACTAATAATCAGTTTTTAGCAGTGAGATACGTTTATGTGTGTTGTGAGGATGGGGTGATCCCTAAATTCACCTTATCTTAATCTGGACTAGGAGCTCCAGGAAGTAGACAAGAACCTGCCTATATGCAGCCAAGGTTAAGGACAAGGATGATTGTGACAAACGTCATGCCTGTGAGTCCATCCAGACTCAGCAGAACTTGAGAGGGACTCGAAGGGAGCTGGAAAGGGAGGTGTTGGGTCACGGAGTTTGACCAACCCAGTTTTTGATGCCCTGAAGACTTCCATTGCCCACTCAAGCCGCACCGTGACAGTGCGTGCCTCCCTACCCCACTCACGTGCACACACGTGTGTACCCTCTCAGCCTTCAAGACGGCCTGGCCCAGAGCCGGGGGTGGAGGGTCCTGCATTGCACAATGCCAGGAAGTCACTAGGATTCACATCCTCGTGCATGTACATGGCATCCCCATGAGTCATGCAGTCCGAGGTCTGGCCTTGCTGGAGTAGACTCATTCAGTGAGGCAGTAAGACCGGCAGCCACACAAGCATCTGTCCTCAGTGGTCTGGGACAGTTCATCATGGATAGGTGCGTAGTCCTTTCCGGAACTGCACCCACAGAGCAGACAATTCCGTTCTAAGGGAGAGCCCTGGGCCAGCAGAACTGTGTGGAGGGGCAGCTGACTGATTCAGTGTCGCAGGAGAAATGATGAAAGGCAACTTGATATTCTCCCACTAATCAGAGGTTAAAAAACGATCCCCAGGCACAGCTGCGACCCCATGGGAACCATGTGTGTGGGATGGTCTGTGTCTTTCCCTCCAAGGTCAATGACAAGTCACAAATGGCATTTGATCTGGCTCACCTCACACCAAGAGGCCTTCCCCACACCAGAGGTCTCAGAGCCGAGCCCTTTGCTCAGGACACAGCCTTGAAATAAGAATCAGTGCTGTTCAAAATAGCGACAACTCCTCCTGGCTACCCTGGAGTGAGATTCAGACCCTGACGGGGCAAAACCAGCATTGGGTCCCGTGTCTACTGAGGGTTGAAGCAACAACCAGACTGAGTGGTATTTTTTACGCCAGGAATCCAGAGGCCCCGTAACATCTTTGCCAAAGATGAGAAGAGTCTGAGTGTCCGACGAACGAGGAAGATGAGTTATGGGGAAAGAAGGCAGGGGATTTGAAGCAAACTGGGGAGCAGACACAGGGTGAACAGTAGGTTCCGCCTACAGCTGTGAACCCCGCAAGAAAGGGAACAGGCAGGGGCTGCTTCTGCTTCTCGGAGGGGTGAGCTCCGTGGTGCGTGGCCAGGCCGGGCCCTGGGAGAGGGGTGTGGGTGCAGACACCTGCCTCTTCGGTTTGGCTCCTCGCCCCTCCCTGTGTGCAGCCTGCACCCCAGTCTGGACACACATGATCTCTCCTGCTTCCCCATCACCCTCTCTAACTGCCTTCGCCCCTTGTCTACCTGCTCAGTGGGCCCAGCTCTGTGAAGCGTTTCCTGTACTCCCCTCCCCCAGGAAGGTTAAGGAGATCGTGCTCTGTGTCCACAGAATACTGTACCATCCACAGACCTCATTATAGTGGCTATCATATTGCTGTAATTATTTTAAATGCCTGTCTCTGTTGCTAATCTGTGAGTCCCCTGGGGCAACAGCCGTATTCTCTCTCTCTCTGCACCCCTTCCGTGAGGCCTGACATATAATAGGCGTTCAAAAAGTCAAGTGAATGAATTAAAAAGAAATGCCTTAGATTCAGCGGAAAAGGCAATTGCAGTCATTTGAATTGCTATTTCCATTGTGCCGTTTTTGAAAAACAGTTTCACTTTTCCTCCTACTGGAGATGACTCACTCTTGGGGCAGCTCCTGCATTTCTCTGTACAGAACTTCACTACTTCCAATCCTTTGAAAAATTGTTTATGAGTGTTTTTTTCTAAAGACAAAAACATGCCAAGCTTTTGTAATCCTTCAACTCGGTGTTGAGTGACGGAATGCTAGAGATGTTTTGGAACCTCTTTGATTACTGCCAGGCTTCTGCAGAGAAATGAGTGGGTGAAAAACAGAAGTAAGGACTCTAACATTGGCTACATGTACTGAGTGAGTGCTTAAAAATGATAGTGGGCCCTGGCTGGTTGGCTCAGTGGTAGAGCATCGGCCTGGCATGCAGGAGTCCCGGGTTTGATTCCCGGCCAGGGCACACAGGAGAAGCGCCCATCTGCTTCTCCACCCCTCCCCCTCTCCTTCCTCTCTGTCTCTCTCTTCCCTTCCCGCAGCTGAGGCTCCATTGGAGCAAAGATGGCCCAGGCGCTGAGGATGGCTCTGTGGCCTCTGCTTCAGGCGCTAGAATGGCTCTGGATGCAACAGAGCAACGCCCCAGAGGGACAGAGCATCACCCCCTGGTGGGCATGCCGGGTGGACCCCGGTAGGGCACATGCGGGAGTCTGTCTGACTGCCTCCCCGTTTCCAGCTTCGAAAAAGTGAAAGAAAAAAAAATGAAAAATGATAGTGAACGTTGGACATTTGGCTGAGTGACTGGTGTCCCTTATCTCACTAGATCCCCATTTAGAATCTCATGAGATGAGCATGATTGTCTTTGGAAAAAACGAAAATCAGAAAACGTAGGTAATTTGCAGCAAAAGAGCAGAGATAAGATTTGAACTCAGGTCTGCCTGATTCCCAAATGGTGCTGTTTACAACAATATCCCTATTTCATGCAGACGGATGAAAGGCAGTCCTGCCCATGCCTTCCGGGGCAGTGATTTTAAGTAGACAGAGGCGAAGACAAGCACCTGTGCCCCATGAAACTCACACGATAACCAGCCAGCTCCAACCAGACGCCCCTCTCTGTCCACCTACCCATAAGGGCATAAAGGCCCTTCTCTGTTAAGAGCAAAGATTTTAGCTCACTGCTTAATTACAACTTACCGCTCCTTGTCCCAGCAGTGCCATGGCAACAAGTAGCATTGGCACAATAACCTAAAGCAAGAAGTGTTGCCTAGCAACCGAATAGTAGAAAGAGCTGTAGGATTCTGGAGGCCTGAGTTCTAGTTCTGGTTCTGACTACCTGGGGGCACTGTGGATAAGACCCAACTTGTCTGAGCTTCAAATTATTGTCATCTGTAAAATGAGGGTAGTGCTAATAGTCCTAGTTGCAATAACTATGTGAAAACAAATCATTCAATATATGTAGGATTACTGTCAGAATCATGATTTCAGGGAGAAAAACATTCTGCACATGGATTAAACCAGAAAAAGGGGAAAAACTGAAAAACTTACTAGCTTACATGACTTACTTTAGCTACTCCATAAGGAGCGTTAATTGGTAGAACATTTTTGGAAGGTCATTAAGAAACGTCAATCAAAACTTAAATGTAACAAAAAGGACAAAAAAAAAAAGGAAACTCTTGGACATGAACAGCGGTGCAGTGATTGCCGGGAGCAGGGAGATAGAAGATATGGAAGGATAAACAGTGATGGACGAAGACGACTTGGGGGTGAGGGTGAACACACAATAGGGTGTACAGAGATGTGTTGTGGAATTGGCATCTGAAACCTGGATAATTATGTTAGCTAGAGTCACCCTAGTAAATTCAATTAAAAATTTTTTAATTTAAATGTAGTAACCTTTCTGCAAAATTTATTCAACATTTAGCAAAATTTAAATACCTGTACATGTTTTCTAAGATGGACATACAAGATGAAAAACTGGAAGCCACCTAAAATGCCCATTAAAGAGGGACTCGGATAAATCAACACAATAAAACACTGTGCAGAAGTCAAAAGAATAAGACCTCTTAATTCACCAATATGAAAAGATTTCTAAAATAAAATGTTTAGCCTGACCAGGCGGTGGCGCAGTGGATAGAGCATCTGACTGGGATGCGGAAGGACCCAGGTTTGAGACCCCGGGGTTGCCAGCTTGAGCGCGGGCTCATCTGGCTTGAGCAAAAAGCTCACTAGCATGGACCCAAGGTCACTGGCTTGAGCGGGGGGTTACTCAGTCTGCTGAAGGCCCGCGGTCAAAGCACATATAAGAAAGCAATCAATGAACAACTATGATGTTGCAATGAAAAACTGATGATTGATGCTTCTCATCTCTCTCCGTTCCTGTCTGTCTATATCTATCCCTCTATCTGACTCTCTCTCTGTCCCTGTAAAAAAATTAAAAAAAAATTAAAATTAAATGTTTAGTGAAATAAAAGGAAGTCACAGGCACAGGCACATCTGTCCTCGAATATTCACATAAAAAATGCATCTCAAGAGCATGAAGGGATCTATAACAAATTGTTAACAGTTGCTACCAACTTCTTGCTACTCCCAGAATAGGCCATAGATGTTTTCACCACCCTACTTTTGTATATGCCCTTCCATCTGCAGAAAATGCTAATCCTCCTCACCAACTGTGAGCCCCTGCTGGTCCCTGGGAGCGTAGGGAAACATCATCTCTCTGAAGCCCTCTGGGTTCCCACCGCTGGACTTCTCATTTCCCTCTACATCTGTGTTGTCTCTGTCATGACATTGGCATTTAAATTATTTGTCTGTGTGTCTGACTTCCCCAGTAGCCTATGAGATCCTTGGGGAGAAGACTAGCATCTCATTCATCCTCGATACTCCAGGGCCTGCTCCGGGCCTGATGGTGCATTGAATTGAAATGAATGGCTAAAACACATTGCCAGAAATAAGAACAGGCGGAAGTTCTGAGCCCCAGTTTTTCCAAAGCCATCCTCTCAAACCGTGCCTTTGTGTTCATTCATAGCTCAGAAGTCGTGCTGTAAGAAGAAAAGGAGAAGAAAGTCATGGATAAAGGAGATAGTTGGGTAGAAAGCTCTTGAAACAAAAGCCCCAAGGCATTGACGTCGCCAGCCATTCCAAAATCTGGACAGCAGGTGGCGCAAGTGACCTAGATATTTTCAACTATCACCTGGCAGTCACAAGGTAACGTTTGGGGGAAAATAGGGAGACTTGAGCATCATCCTGAGCTTCTTTTTCAGGTCCTGTTGTAGTACAAGACATAAGGGCAGCTATCAGTATTCTCTCCTATGACTTCAGCTCGTAGATTTCTGGATTTCCAGCCTCTGTTCATCTTCTTCAATCCAGCCTCACTAGGCCAGTTTTGTTCTTTGAAAGCCCTCCTTCCTGTAGGGAAAGTGAGCATTTCCATTTCCACCAGTGGCTGTGAATATTAGTAAAACCCCTTTAAGGGCAATTCAGCAGTGCCTATGGAAAGGAAAGCACTTAGCCTGGAGAAGACAAGTAATAATTCAAGAGTTACTTAAAAAGATTGTACTGTAATTATGGGTGATATGTTTATAACTATTTGAATTTCCTCTTTTGGGAGCAATTGATTAGTGAATTAGTGGTAGACAAGCACATAAACAAGTCACTGCTGACTATAGAAAATGTTCTATTTTGGCCCTGGCCGGTTGGCTCAGCGGTAGAGCGTCGGCCTGGCGTGTGGGGGACCCGGGTTCGATTCCCGGCCAGGGCACACAGGAGAAGCGCCCATTTGCTTCTCCACCCCTCCGCTGCGCCTTCCTCTCTCTCTCTCTCTTCCCCTCCCGCAGCCAAGGCTCCATTGGAGCAAAGATGGCCCGGGCGCTGGGGATGGCTCTGTGGCCTCTACCTCAGGCACTAGAGTGGCTCTGGTTGCAACATGGCGACGCCCAGGATGGGCAGAGCATCGCCCCCTGGTGGGCAGAGCGTCGCCCCATGGTGGGCGTGCCGGGTGGATCCCGGTCGGGCGCATGCGGGAGTCTGTCTGACTGTCTCTCCCTGTTTCCAGCTTCAGAAAAATGAAAAAAAAAAAAAAAAAGAAAATGTTCTATTTTGTACATTAATTAGAGTGAGGTAGTTATTTTGGTAAATTTAGGAGTTATTTTCATAACTTTATGTAATATATTTTTATGGCAAATACAGGCATGCAGGTACATAATTATTTAATAACTAGATGGGCTAATTAAATAATTTACTGTTGCTGGAGAGAGTTGTTTTTGTTAGTGTGCAAAACACATTTATTCTTTCAACAACAAATATTTAGCAACAGTATTTATGCAAAACCTTACAGTTTTAGGTCTTACTGTTTAGAGGCTGGAATAAAATACATCAGTGACCATAACATTATCTGCCCCAATGAAATTTTTAGTCTGATGAGAGGGATAAATAAATAAACAAGTACACACACACAGCAAGTGGTTATGAAAAAGAATAAAGCTATAAAAAAACAGAGTGAAAGAGGCTGTTCTTTTTAATTGGAAGCTCAAGTACTATATCACATGCTGAAGATTCAGTGTTGATCAAAATCAGATATGATTCCTGTTCCTGATGGAACTCTAACACCCATGGGAGAGAAAGCCACTACTCAAATGATGACATATATAATTGTCTGTTGTTATGAGTGTCACGAGGAAGTACATTATGGTGTCATGAGACCTTATTAAAGGAAAATTTGACCTTTTTGGGAGGTCAGAAAAGATTTCCCTGAGAATTATTACTTTCTTGACTTATATGAAGCGTCTGTAGAAATTAACTATGCCAATGGTATGAAGAATATTCCAGGCAGAGGGAACTGCCATGCAAAGGCCCTGAGGCCAGGCAGAATGAGGGAGAAAGAGGAAAAGAAAGAAGAGAGGCGAGAGAGGAGAGAATAAGATGAGGGAGAAAAAATAAAAGTCAACATGGGTTTTAAGCATAAGATGACCCAATTAGATGAGTACTTTAAAAAGATGCCTATGGATGCTCTGCAGAAATTAGACTGCAGGGTCTCAGATTAAATGTGGGATAGCCTAAACTATAGCAATAGTCTTTGCAATAGGGAATAGGGCACTGAGTTGGGGACCAAGAGCAGTAGATGGATTTGAAAAATGTTTAGGAGGGAAAAGCAATAGTCATTGGTAATAAATTGTAGATAAGATGTGCATGATAAGGAAATACCAAGAATGACACTTAGATTTCTGGCTGGTGCAGCTAGGTGGACAAAGGTACTATCTTCTAAGACAGAGAACACTGAGAGAAGACAGCTGTGTTGGGGAGGGCTGTGGGTTTGGTTGGGGCCTACTGAGCTTAAGCTACCTTTGAGACTTCCATGTGGAACTATCAAGTCAAGAGTTGGATCTATGGGCCTGGAACTCAGAGAAGAGTTTGAATCTGGAGATAATAAGTTCACCTGTTCTCTATGGAGAACTGAAGCTGTGCATAAGGATATGGCCACCTGGGAAAAGACTATAGAGTGAGATAAGGAGAAAGACATCAGCATTTGATGGTGAGAAGGGTAAGCCTTCAGACATACAGGAAACAGGAAGTAAACCAAGAAAATATTTTGTCTTTAATGCCAAGAGTAAAGTGTTTTTAGAAGGAGTGAATGGTCAACAGTGTCAGTTGCTGTCGTGAGGGCAAGTAAGATGAGACTGGGAAAATGACCCTTAGATTTGATGACATGGAGGTCATTGGTGACCTGAATTGGAGCTATTTTGGTGGCATATAAGACCAGCAACCTGCTGAGAGTGGCTGAGGGGAGGAGAAGGGAGCAAAGAAAATAGGGACAGTAAGTAGAGACATCTCTTTGGAACAGCTTACCTGGGAAGGAAAAGAAAGAAATGGATGGGGCTACAGTGTTGGATGAGACACCCACGCAGAAGCCCGATGACCAGGTTGAAAGCAGAGCTAAGAGTGGAAAGGAAAACAAGCCAGGTGCTAGAGACGTCAGTGGATGAATGGTCATGACGGTGGCCCGGAAAACGGTGGCAACAAGGGGCGTGGCAACAAGGGGCGAGGGGAGAGCAGTGGGGCTGAACCGCACGACCCTCAAAAGGTAGAGAAACAATATTGTGGAAGCAGCATTTGGGGACAAAGACAGTGACAATACTTTCCAACCCTAAGACTGCGGGCATGTGGAGGATGAACAGCCGAGAATGGAGAGGGCTGCAGGGTCATGGTGTCTCAGGGTGAGCCAGCCTTTCTTATGAGGAAAGAGCACTCAAAGTAAAATTTGAGGCTCGCTGGTGGGTTGGTGGTTGGGAAACAAGCAATTCCGGAGGTCGTAGTCATAAGCATGTGGGAGCTCAGGGGCTAGGTCAGAGTCTAGGAGGTCTGGGCATGATGGAAAGGGTGGCACATTAGCAAAGTGATGGCTGAGATGACTCACACTTGGGTTACTGACCAAAACGAGGATGACCAGCATGGAGGATTTCATTTCAACTATCCCTTTAAGGGGAGTGGACACCTGGTCTCCTAGCTGCAGATGGGTTGTCTGTTCCCCCCTGGAGCTCTAGGAACATCAGGTTAGACAGATGGGCTGACAAGAGCTGCAGGACTGCCCACCACACCCTGTCCAGCCTGTCTAGGGTGATGGCAGACCTAGGCGATGGGTCTATAAGATAGAGATACTGTTCAAACCGCTAAAAAAAATTTTTTTTTCATGGAAAACCTCACCATATGACAAATCAGAGCTTTTCTGTTTCTTAGCATGCTTTCCTTCCAGATTCTCATTGACATTTTTTTGTCCTTAGAATGTACACATAGTTGGAAGTTCTGCCTTTTTTCCCCCCTCTTAACATTACATCTGTTATCTCCCACATTGTTCTGTCTTTATCACAGGTAACCGTCAGGATGGTGGAAATAACTGTTGCTCTTACCTGAGGGTATTTTTTTAACATGACTGTATGAAGCACCCTGCCCCCACATATGCACATACATCCAGAGACACACACAAATAATACATCCTCCCCGCAGGCGCGCACCCCTGCCGGCACCACGGATTATCCACAGCCACCAACGTAGCTCAAGATCTGTGGGTCCCATCTTAATCGTTTCTTCTTTAACACTTGGAACAATTCTCAGTAAGCTAGCTGCAACCCAGCCCCTTTCTCGCCTACTCAGGAAAACATGCAAGTGAGTGAAAAGTGACATTATTGTAAGAATAATGTTGAATCCAGCTCCCGTTTATCATAAAAGCGGCTCACTGGAAAACGTTGGTGCTTTTACTATTAAGAATGTCAATCACTTGCAACAGAGTTCAAGCCCAAGAGCAACACGCCGGGGAACCCTTGCCACCGTTGTTGAGAGCTGCTGGGCTACAGGGGCCGGCAGGGCGACCGGGGCATGGTCAGCTCCGTGTCTTCTCACAGGAAGTGACATTAGAGCTGGCTCTTGAAAGGGGGGGGTTGCCCTTCAGCGCAGGAGGGAAGGCCATTCCAGGCAGAAGGAAGAGCACCTACAAAGGCTTGGAGGACTGAAAGGTGCTGCCCAGGTAGGGACGGTGCACGTTCCCCGGGGGGCGCATTCCAGGCGCACAGGAGGCAATGTCTGCAGGTGATGCTGACGGAACAGCAGAATAGGAAGGGCCTTGTACGACTTGCTCAGGGATTCTGACTTTTTCCCATAGGTTTGGGAGCCAGGGAAATTTGGGATTTTTTTATCCTTATTGAGGTATAACTGACAAGTAAAAATTACATATAGTTAAGGTATACAATGTGATGTCTTGCTATACGTATACATTGTTGTATGATTGCCACAACTGTGCTAGGTCATTATCCATCACCTCACACAGTTACGTTTAGTTGTCCTGTCTTGAGAACACTTAAGGTCTATCTTCTTAGCGAATGTCAAGTATACCATGTAGTATTGTCAAGTCTAGTCACCATGCTGTGCACGAGGTCTCAGCACTTGTCCTGCGTGACTGAAGTTCCCTACCCTGACCAACGTCTCCCACCTCCCCTACCTCCTCCACCACCACCACCACCACCACCACCACCACCACCACCACCCCGCCAAAACTGTGGCAACCACCATTCTACTCTGTAGACTCAACTATTGTAGAGACCACATCTAAGTGAGATCATGCAGCATTTGTCTCTCTGTGTCTGGCTTATTTCACATAGCATAATATCCTCCCCTTTTATTCATGTTCTTGCAAATAACAGAATTCCCTTCTTTCTTAAGGCCGCGCAACATCCCGTCATGTGTGCGTGCCGCGTCTTCTTTACCCATTCGCCCCTCCGTGAGCACTCAGGTTGTCTCCCTGCCCTGGCTGTGGTGAAGCAAGCTGCGATGAGCATGGGGGCGCAGGTATGTCTTCGAGGTCCCGATTTCATTCCCTTTGGGTAGATACCCGGAGTCAGATTGCCGGCTCATATGGCCGTTTTTAAACAGGAGACGATGCTATATGAATCTTGGTTTGGAAAATTGCAGCTAGAAGAGTATGGAAGAAAGAACACAGAGCAGAGAAATTGGAGGCCAAGCAAGAAGAAGGAGGTGGGTAGTTTGGGGTCGTGGGGAATGGAGGAGCAGGTGGGCAGACAGACTTGGTAAGTCATTATCCTTCGAATTCAAAGGATTGAAAAAAAGGCAGCCACTTGATCCACTGCTTTCTGTTGCCTCTCTGTATCACCCAAGCTGGTGTGTGGCCTGGACAAATGGAGGACCACACCCCGTCGGCAGTATGCAACACTGTGTCATCACTTTGCCAAAAAATCAACCCATGACGGAATAGGGTCACACAGTCAATGAGAAGATTTCCTAAAGTAAGGAACTTTGGGAGGAACTTTTATTTTTTTCTTTTGCAAACAAAATAAACCAAAAAACAATGTGAAGAATAGAGATTCTCGCAAACATCTGGGCTGCTGCTTTGCTGGAGCAGGGCTTAAGGAACCCTCTGGACTCCAGTTTGAATTCATGCGCTGCCCCTCACCAGCTGGGTGACTTTGAGCAATGATATAACTTGCGTGACCTTCAGTTTCTTTATCTATAAAACGGATGATACTTCCTACCTTGGAGGTGAAGATTCAACAGGATGAAACGTGCAAACACTCCTGCTACAGTGGCTGCCTTGGTAAAGGGCAAAGTAGACTGCTTCCCTTCCCTCCTCATCCAGCGTGGCCGTGCAAGGGTTAACAGCACCACCAGCCACCAGGCAGGTGAGAAATGAAGGGTTTGGAGGGAGAAGTTTGTGTGTGCACTCCCAGACAGCAAGGGGAGTGGGATGAGATGCTACCCATTAAAGCTGACTAATGCCACTGGAATTATGTGAAGGACAAAAGAGATTAATTCAGTAAAATCTCTGAAGTGCTTCAAAGAAACACGGTGTGCAGGGAGTCCTCCTTCAGAGCAGGGCTCTGCTCCCCTGGCAGGAGCCGAGGGCCGTGAGTGTGACAAAGGGGCTTAACAATGCCCTGAATTCTGATCAACTGAGCTGTTTCCCTGGCTGGCACCGGAGGTGGCCTGGGCAGGGCCACTTCCCGCCGCACTGCAGCTGCAGGCAGCAGCGCTGGGTCTGGGGAGCCTCTGAGCCTCTGGATCGAGTGACAGCCCACGACTGACTCACAGCCCAAGAGGCTGGCCGCTGGCTAGCAGCAGACCAGCCGGCGGCCCAAGGGTGAGCTCATTAACCACAGGGAGCTGAGCAATGCCGTGTCACCAAGGCCCCTCAGTCTGCGGGGCAGAGAGGTTCCACTCAGCATCTGCAGCCCTCTCACCTTCAAGGCCACTGGCCCTGGGGTCCGGAGACCACTTGCTCTGGTACCCCTGTGCGGTCCTGACATCCTGCCTTTACACCTTCCACAAAGGCAATGCATGAAATTGGTAGTGAAGATAATGTGTCTTGGTGAGAAGTTCACATGACTGCATTCATAAAGCAGAACTCAGTGCTCAGTCAGACACTGTGCCCCTATTTGGGGTTTGGAAAATATGGGTACTGTCAATACGCTAAATGGAGGCCTTCCTGTGTAGAAAAAGCCGCAGGCATGGCTTGATTAACCTAAAAAGTTTCTCCAGCAGGCCTGCCTACCCTGCAAAAATCCTGTCCCTTCCTGAGGCAGACGATCAGTCACAGGGAAAGACAGAGCACACACACAGAGTCTGTAAAACCAGACTGCACAGTGCCGGGCTCCTCCTCTGCCTCCTTTGCACTTTCCGGAACCTCCACTTGGTGCTGTTGTCCCATCCCTCTGTTGTGGTTGTCAGTCAGCCTCCTCATTTGCCTTCCATCGCTGACGCTCTCTTCACGGGATCCCCACTTCTGGCCCCACCCCCATTCCTCACTTCCAATCAACCCCCAGGACCTGCCCACTCCTCCTCCTTCCCCGCCAGCCCTTCCTTGTTGCGCCCCAAGCCCGCCAGGCTCTTACACCAGCCAGTGCCAGGTGCCTGCCTTCTGTCTCCTATTCCTAATCTCTCCCAGACACTGTTGTCTCCACAGAGATTAACTGGGGCCCTGAAAGGGGGAGGGGATCTTATTTTTCTCTATCTACTCTTTGGAATCTTTCAAATTTTGCATCAAATGCATAGATTATCTATGCATAAAAAAATGAAAGAACTGTTTTGTAAAAATGAATCAATTGAAATAAAGCCCATTTCCTTATCCATTTTGTCCCATGTGAGTTGGCAATTCTTGGGAACCTCCTCAATTTCGGCTTCAGGATCTCCTGGCTCTGTCCTGTGGCTTCATCCTCACTGGACACAGAGGAGGTGGCTTTTCCATCTGAGCAGTTCTGCAGGTCTGCGTGCTTATCCCGAGCCGCTGCCACTAGGCTTAGAGAGAGCCGGCAATGACAGCAAACCCTCTGGTCAAAGTCCCTCTTTGTTTAAAAATCCCATTTGCTTGACTTTTAAGTTTTTGAGAAATAGGAAGAAACGTTTTTATCCTTAGCCAGATCAGCGGAAAGAAACTTGTGTCACTCTGAGCTTGTGATTTCATCACCTAGGAAGCCTGCTAGGTCTGCGTCCATGTAGGGGCGGGAGCCCTGTGGGTGAGCCTGGGCAGTCCCGGGCACTGACTCTGAGAGGAAAGAAAGAGCGAGTTGACCTGCTTTCACCCATCTGCTCCTGATACAGTGTGTGTGTGTGTGTGTGTGTGTGTGTGTGTGTGTGTGTGTGTGTGTGTGTTAGAAAGGCTCCTAAGACTATGGAGGCAGCCAGTGTTTGCAGATTCTAACACTGCCGATTAAAGAAATCACCTAATTGCCAGCCCTTTATAAAACCTGCACAATATTGAGCACAAAGTGATGAAATAACAGTGTGTTTCAGTTCTCACTGCTGACTGCTGAGATGCTCAAGGGCATCCCACTGGCACTGGCATGGGGAGGAAGGGACTCCCGTCTGCTCCTAACCACTTCTCCCAGACATAACCTTCCCCCTGCCAGCCACAGCAGAGTCCCACTTCCGAGCCCTGGAGCGGTGCTCAGAAAACTCAGATACCCTATTACCAAACTACAGAAGTAAAAAAAGAGCACAGGCCTGACCAGGCGGTGGCGCAGTGGATAAAGTGTTGGACTGGGATGTGGAAGAACCCAGGTTCGAGACTCCGAGGTCTCCAGCTTGAGTGCAGGCTCATCTGGCTTGAGCAAAAAGCTCACCAGCTTGGACCCAGGGTCGCTGGCTCCAGCAAGGAGTTACTCAGTCTGCTGTAGTCCCATGGTCAAGGCACATATGAGAAAGCAATCAAGGAACAACTAAGAAGTCGCAACGCGCAACGAAAAACTAATGATTGATGCTTCTCACCTCTCTCCGTTCCTGTCTGTCTGTCCCTGTCTATCCCTCTCTCTGACTCTCTGTCTCTGTAAAAGAAAAAGAAAAAAAAAAAAGAGCACCAAACGGAATGCTCGAAGGTGACAGAAATAGGTCAGAGGTAGGACACAGATCGGAGGTGAGATGCGCATGTAGAAAAAGATCTTCTTGTCCATAAGAGAGCAATCTGAGCTGCTGTCAGCCAGAAAATGTTCTAGCACCTGCCCTCCCCTCTACCCCCACCCCAGTCTTCGGTTGTTGCCAGTTTATCTCTAACCTCCCCAAGTTGCCACCTCACATTTGTCGATCCAATCCCAGGTCACAGACTTTAGCCAGTTACAAGCAACTATCCCTGCACTGAGGGAAGTTTTGATCCAATAAATGGGTCATTTAAAAGGTTTCTTTGTCTTCTAAACAAGGTTTTCTTTTCCCATTGCAAAATGCTTACATTTTTAAAAAACAAGTCCAAGTAGCAGCTCCCCTGGAAATGCTGATTGACTTGAAGAGGGCGGAGCGGGGGTGCCCTCATCGTCAGACCTCGGTGCCCATCCAAGATCTGGGAACTGCGGGGTCAAAAGACGGGAGCAGGGCTCCTTCAAGCTTCTACCCACATCGTCTTTCTTAAGGCAAGATATTTCCACTTGGTGCTTGTTTTCTCTCTCAATCAAGGGCTTTGCATTTTCAAGCAAAGTGCCTTCTACCAAGAGGAATTTTATAATCCAATTCAAGGGGAGTTCAGTTTATGAAAGAGGATTAGGAGCCATTGGGTAGATGACAAGAGCTGGCGTATTTCCTATCAAGAGCCTCTTAAGACTTTCCCCCTGTCTGGAAGCTCTTCTCTTTACTGTGAGAAGCTCAGAAGAGACACATTAGATTCAGGTAGTTCTCTCTCCTGAGTGCTCCCTCCTCCTTCTCTTACTCTTTGTTGTACATCATTTTAAAAGTTCAGGCTGTCTTTTCACACTTCGAGGCAAATGTTTGAAAAATGAAGACCAAAATTATAAGCAATCCTTGAGCCCCTGAGCACAGGCGTAAAATGAACAAGATCTGATTATAATCCGCCCTGATTGCTATGTCTCGCTGGGCCAGCCACCTCACCCCAGAAAGGGGCAGAATGAGAACATTCTTTTTTTTTTTTTTTTTTTTTTTTTTTTTTCATTTTTCTGAAGCTGGAAACAGGGAGAGACAGTCAGACAGACTCCCGCATGCGCCCGACCGGGATCCACCCGGTACGCCCACCAGGGGCGACGCTCTGCCCACCAGGGGGCGATGCTCTGCCCATCCTGGGCGTCGCCATATTGCGACCAGAGCCACTCCAGCGCCTGGGGCAGAGGCCAAGGAGCCATCCCCAGCGCCCGGGCCATCCTTGCTCCAATGGAGCCTCGGCTGCGGGAGGGGAAGAGAGAGACAGAGAGGAAAGTGCGGCGGAGGGGTGGAGAAGCAAATGGGCGCTTCTCCTGTGTGCCCTGGCCGGGAATCGAACCCGGGTCCTCCGCACGCTAGGCCGACGCTCTACCGCTGAGCCAACCAGCCAGGGCTGAGAACATTCTTTCTCCCCAAACAGCAGCAGTGTGCCTGGCAGGCTTCTCAAGCAGGAGCTATCAGACAAGGTGCAAAGAGATGCCAGCAGCAGGAGCCAGGCAGCCAGAGCCCAGTTCCCTGGCAGCTGCCCCGCAGCAGCCTGGCTCTCCATCGGGGCTGGGGCTCCCCATGGCGTTCTTCTGTGAAGAATGCAAGCTGGGGGAAAGGTCATGAGCAGAAAGCCCTTTCCAGCCTCCCTCTGACTCACAGGACAAGGGAGGGCTGCTTGTTTTCTTCTTGGATGAGCATGTAGGCATTTTAAAAGGCTTCCTAGTGAATGAGAGAACTTGGACTTGGAAACAGCCACATCTGGGTCCCAATGACTGTTCTACCTCTTTCTAGCAGGGGACACTTCTCTAAACCTCATATCCTTCACCTGTAAAAGGGAAGAGGAATGATAGCTTGGCAGGTCATTATCAGGATTAAGTGAAATATGGTACAGGAAGGGCCAGACTCGATAAATGTCTACTAAATTGGAATCATCAGTTATGTTCAATGGGCAGATTCAGGATTAACTAGCCCAATTTGCAGTTTAAAGCTGCTCTCACTTGTTTTTATGGTTCTAAACTCCTCCGTTAAAAGGAGTTAAAAGGAGATGAAGACTTCCTCCTCGAATTCTTCAACTGCTAAATAAGGCTTCTGTTAAATTCACAAAGAGCAAAGCCATTGTCCTGACAATATCCTCTTGGCACCCTCTAGAAGGCCACTTGTCTTCGCATGACAGATTTGTCCTCACAACCAGGTTACTCTGGATTTCTGAGAGCCCGGTGATCTTTTCAAACTGGGTTTAGGTGATATCTTTGTGCTCTGGTTCTCAGCTCCATCAGACCTTTCTCTGTCAGCACTCTCTCTCCTCCACTGTGGGTTCTGAGCTTAGGATGCTCAAGATCAAGTGTCCCCTTTCCCAGAGACTGGTCTGGGGCTAGCTGCAGCCAGAACCCCAGAGCTCCCTTCTTCATGTGCAGGATTCTAAAGCAAGCTATTCTTTCCGCTGCAGTTGAGGTGGAAAATGTCCCAACGTTGCCAGTAGAATGATTATATTTCTACTCACATGTTTTCCTCCCTTATGTATCTCCACCAACGCTCTTTGAAGGGAACATTTTTAAAAATGCTTTTCTGCTGTAATTCCCTTTCCTTGTTTTTCTTTCTCCCCTTTCCCCAGCTTTTCTGTTTGTGGGTTTGGTTTTGTTATTATTATAGTGCAATAATAGCCCCAGTTACTGGTAAGGGTGTAAATAGGACATGCTTCCTTGTTGCCAGGACAAATAAAGAGTTAGAATAAAGAAGCAGCTAGTTTCCACGCCATCATTCCAGCACATCTACTGAGCGGTAACTGTCTTCAGGGTACTCTGCTCAGGAAGCGGAGATGAATATGGTGTGGCCAGCTCCAAGGAGCTCAAGGTCAAGGCAAGGACTGTGACCCACAACTCATGGATGGGACTCAGAGGGTCCAGGACTCTCTGAAATCATAGACAAAATTGTTTATATGTATGCACATTGTGAATTTTTCAGGGAGAAATATTTACAGCTTTGATTAGATTCTCAAAGGTGGGAGAGGGATGGTTAAGAACCATAGATCTAGAAGGAGATAGTGACATGTAAACCATATTAAGATGCAGTTTCTTGCAGACACCTTTGACTGACTGATTCTCTCTCTCCCCCACATCCAAGCTGTCAAGAAGTCCTACTGGTTCTGCCTTGAAAATCTGTCAAATTCATCCTCTCCGCACCATCACCGCAGCTGCCACCCTGGTCATACCCTGGTCATGCCATCATGTCTCCCCAGACTGTTGCATCTGTCCTCATCCCTACAGCTTGTTATCAACACAAAAGCCAGCCTGATGCTTTTAAAGAACAAAGCAGATTACGTCACTCCTCTGCACGAAATGCAACAAACTTCCTGCTCACGCGGAATAATTCCAAAGCCCTTATTCTGTTCCAGAGGACCAATATGCTATGCCCCCACCCTGCTCCTTCTCTGACCTTGACTCTGACATGTCCCCTTACACTCACTCCTCTTCAGCCTCACTCACTTTCTGCTCTTCCTCAGACATCCCTCACAAATGCCACAGGGCATTTGCATGCCATTTCCTCTGCTTGCAACACTCCTCCCTTAGATATCAGCTTGGCTCATTCATCCACTTCATTCAAATCTCTGTTTAAAGGTCACTTGACCAAAAACGTCTTTCATTATCAATCTAGCTGAAACAGCAACCACTTTCTGCCAACCTTTTGTTCTCTCTTTCATCTGACATTAAATTATATATTCATTTACTTTCATTTTGTACACATAGAGTACACACATATAAAAAATGTAAGCTCCTGTGAGAAGGGACTTTGTCTATTAGGTTCATCAGTCTATCTCCAGCCCCTAGAACAGTGCCTGGTATATAGAAGCTGCTCAGTAAACATTTGCTGAATGAATAAATGAATGAACTATTCATAGCTACAAACACAGTGAAGTAAGTAATAATGGCTTTACAAAACCCTAAAGAAGCACATGGAAGAAGCCAGTAAATCTTATTTGGGAAGGTGAGAGATAGAGACTTGCTGGGCGAGAAAGCTTCCAGAGCAGGTGATCCACAGTATCAGCATGTTAAACGGGGCTGCAGAGAAGGGCATATGAGGCTTGGGGAAAGTGCAGGGGCTAAAAGCCTGGGGGGCGCGGAAATGCACGGCCGATTGGGATTGGGAACTACAGGTAGCTCAATGTGCCTGGACTGTCTGTTTACCTGAGTAGGAAGTCATGGAGTGACAGGAAACGAGATTGATCAATGAACAGGGACCAGATCACCAAGGGTCTAATAGGTTTTGCTGAAGACTCTAGATTTTATCCTGGATGTGGTGAGGAGCCAATGGAACATTTTCAGCAGTGTGGAAATGTGCTTAGAAAAGTTGCTCAAGGGAGATGTTGAGGGGAATACAGGGAAGAGGGGGTTGCATTCGGGGCAACACTAGAATCTATGTAAACACAGTAAATTAAAATCAATAAAATAAAGAAAAAAGAAAAGTTGGTCAGTGGGCAAGACGGATCAGTTCTGAGAAAGCCTGAAGGCGGGAGCCCCACGACACACTCAGGTGAGAGACAGGAGGCCGGAACTAAGGAGGGACAGTGGGGATGGAGAGAAAGGAATCAGAGCTAGAGACACAAGGCTCTGTGACCTATGTACTGTATTTCAGTGGTCCCCCAACCACTGGGTGGCGGACTGGTACCGGTCCGTGGGCCATTTGGTACTGGTCTGCAGAGAAAGAAATAATAACTTACATTATTTTATTTATATTTAAGTCTGAATGATGTCTTATTTTTAAAAAATGACCAGATTCCCTCCATTACATCCATCTAAGACTCACTCTTGACGCTTGTCTCGGTCACGTGATACATTTATCCGTCCCACCCTAAAGGCCGATCCATGAAAATATTTTCGGACATTAAACCGGGTCCGTGGCCCAAAAAAAGGTTGGGGACCACTGCGTATTTGAAAGGTGAGAGAAAAGAGCTGAGCTAACTGTAATCCTTGGCTAGCAAACACATGGCCCGCAGCCCCTTTCTCAGGCTCATGGCAAGGATCACACACCTCTGCACTCCTTCCCCCGAGCCATGACTTGGCCTCAGAATCCTACTCAATACAATGTACCAGGCAGCCATTGCAACCTGATTGGTGTTGATAGTAAAATGAAAATCTGTCAGTCTTTCCTGATAGAAGGTTTCTCGTTGGAGTGACTCTCTGATACCATTGTGAATTAAAATAGAAAGTATAGAAAAAGGAGAAGGCTTTGGCAGGGAAGATTTAAAGTAATGCCATGTGGGATTAGTGTTTATTACTATTATTCTGGTCTGCGTTCTTGTTTGTTCTCTAAACTCCATCATCCTTTGTCTCCATTATTTCGACATCTCTGCGAAGATAGGAAGGGACAGAAAAACATTGGCAATTAGGAATAATAGCATATACCCACTTGTCTAAACAGGCATTCTACCTGCCAAGTAGTTTTATTCCCCCCCCCGTAGGGATAAAATCTATCTCTCATTAAATCACTAGGCAGGATGCCTTCTTCCTCCACCGGCCTCTGATGCTGCCAGGAGCGCTTCCGTGTGAGCAACTGGCAGGTGACCACTGACAACGGCCACAGAGGTGGATAGTGCTGCCCTGACATGAACGGCCAAGCAGACTTGGCAAGTGCCATCTGCTTGGAAGCCTCTGCTGCTGCCAGAGTCCATCAAGCTGAGCAAGATCACATGTCCAGACAAGACTCAGGTTTGTCCCACTGTCACCCAAGGCCCAGAGAGCAACAATGCTGAGCTGACTTCATTGAAAGAGAATGCTCAGGGACAACCATCTCTCTCTCTCTCCCTTTCTCTCTCTCTCTCTCTCTCACACACACACACACACACAGACACACACACACACACACACACACTCATACTCACACTCTCAACAAAATCAAAGCCAGGATAGTTGTTTCTATGCAAAGGCATCCTGGCTAAAAAATACAGAAGCAATAAAAGACATTCCGGCATAAATGGAACACTTGAATATAGGTAGAGTCTTACATGATATAGAAATCAGGCTAATCATTTTAGGTACAAGAAAGATATTGTGCCTATGGAATATTGGCCTACCTGGGAAATGTATACTAAAGTACTTAGGGGCAAAGGCTCTGGGATCTTAGAAATTAACTTCAAATAATATAATAAGATAGATAGATAGATAGATAGATAGATAGACATAGACCTACACATAATGCAAATATAGCACAATGTTTAAGGTTGAATCAAAATCCAGGGTTTTTTGGCCTATTCTTTTAACTTCCTTTACATTTAAATTTTTTTATAAGAAGTAGAGATTTAAAAAAATTATAAAGAAAAAATTAGCCACAAAAAATACTAAAGTCCTAAAGTTTTTCATACCAATGCTGATTCATCTGAGTTGCACACAGGGTGAAGTATGAATATGGATAAGAAGATTGTAGATAAATATTTGGGGGGGGGGTGTTCAGCAGACAATAGGGGAAGTGACAAAGCCACATCAAACAGTACGATGAGCATCTCTAAAGCACTTTATCCCGTTCAGCTCCTCCTCTTACATAGCCTCACTCAGGCTTTACAAATGATCCAATGAATGACTTTGGGGTTATTTTGCCCTGGTTTTTATAGTTAAGGGAATTATAACTCAGAAAGCTTGAAGTTGGTGACCTAAAGTCATGTGACATATGACAGAGCCAGGACAAAGCCAGATTTTCTACTTTTAAACCTTGTGCTCTTTTTTGGAAATTATGTATCTTAGTGTAGGTTCTCCCAGAAGCAGACCTTGGGACAGGGATTCGGGTGCAGCGGGTTCATTTGGACAGTTCTGGGACCAGTAGTGGGGGAATGAGAACGTGCCGCGCTGGGGGTAGGGGAAGGCAGCCTATCAGGAGCGTGTGCTGAGACCGTGACCGACCGACCGCAGTAGGTATCTGGAGCTTAATCCCACAGGAAAAATCCGGGAAACAATATAAAACACATGCCTCGTAATTATCATACCCCAGGGGTGAGGGAGCTGAGATATTTATGCCCCAGTTACCAAGGATCCTCACTTGAGGGATGCTCCCAGGTGTATTAATTCCACAGTGCTTCCAGCCTGCTGCAGTTCTGGAAAAAAAAAACCCAAACACCTCTCAGCTGCTCAGCCACAGACAGGCTGGCTCAGGCAGACCGGCCCAGTTAGCAGGCTTGGCTGCTGCCTCCCTCTCCTAACCAACCAAGTGCAAGAGGTAGAGGTCATCCCAGAGTCCAACAGCATCTGGGGAGAACAAGCCCCTGTTTAGGGTGAGGTCAGATTTGAAGGCGCCATTCATTCAGACAGAACCCCATCTGGGAATCACACCCTAAGAGCAGCAACAGCTCCTGACCCTGGGACGGGGGTAGACATGCAAACATGCATGTGCACATATACAGCATTGCTGGTTTTGAAGTTTCTTCAAGCCATAGAAAGCTAAGAATAAACTATTCAGGAGAAGTTCAACAGCTGTTTACCGGAGTGTAAAAGCAAATGAATGGGGCTCATCAGACATTCAGACACCACATCAAGCCCCTCATTACATTTGCTTAGGATTTGAAGACAACCCAGAGATGAGTAACAGGCTGAAATGAATATCAGACCCAGTGGCCTGATCCAGCTTCCCTTTCACATCTCATTACTCATGCTGCATGCAATGCTCTGAATAATCAGACACCAACCGAAAATTGCTTACAAATGGGAAACAATGATATATTTAAAATCTGTTTTTAAAATTGTACAGCCATTATAGCTCCAGTAACAGAACTCAAAATATTTTACCCACAATTCTGCAACCACCCATAAATCAGGCTGCTGTCATTTTCCACATTTCCTTCCAGAGAAGTAGAAGTCTCTTGGGAAACCAAACTGTAAAGACAACACATTAAAATGGAGCGGAGAAAGGGAGGTTATCCAAAGGAGTCGGGGTGTCCACATGCTTTGGAGAGGAGCTGGTCAGCCTTGGAAGTGCTGACAATGGACAGTGGCTAAAGCAAGCCCAGCCACTCTGACCAGCACCCTCTTGGGAGACACAGAGCTTTAGTCAATGGGTTTTGATTGTTTCCAAGTCTGCTGGCAAAACAATCCCTATGATAAAGTCAGGCTGTCTTACCTGGATACGATTAGATACACAATTTCTCTCTTTTCTCCTGGTTGGCTCCATGCTTGCCAAGCATCCTTATGATGCTCTATGGGTCTGCTACACAAGGGTGCTTCAGTTCCACAGACATTGAGTATCTGTGATCCATCTTAACAATCTTCATGAGACACCAAGAATTTTTTCCCTTTTTTTTTAGCCATTATATAGAACTTACTATGTGCCCAGCATTGTTCTAGAACTCACAACTTCACATATATCTATTCATTTTAATCATGACAACTCTAGGAACTGTAGTGTTATCAGAGTCTCCACTTTGCAGATGGTTTACAGAGAGCCTAAGTTATCTAAGGGCACGTGGCCAGTGAAGGCACTGAGCGTGAACCTGTACAGCCTGGCATCACGGCCCATGCTTGCTCTCCCTTTCTTAATAGAGCCCATGCTCTTAACGACCATGCTGCACTGCCTCTTTTGTTAGGTTTTGGGTTTTTAGGGGGCTAGTGATAAAATGTATATAACATAAAATTTACCATTTAAGATATTTTTCGTGTACAATTCAGTGGCATTTTGTACATACACATTGTCATGCAGGCATCTCCCCCATTTATCTTCGGAACTTTACCATCATCCCAAACGGAAACTCTGCACCTATTAAACAGTAACTCACCATTCTTTCTCCCAGTCGACCCTTTATTCTACTTTTTTAAAAAAATATTTTAAAATTGATTTTAGAGAGAGAGGAAAGGAGAGAGAGAGAGAAACATCAATTTGTTGTTCCACTTGTTTATGCATTCACTGGCTGATTCTTGTATGTGCCCTGACCGGGAATGGGACTTGCACCCTTGGCATATCAGGACGATGCTCTAACTAACTGCGCTAACCAGCCAGGACTTCTTTTCTACTTTCTATCTCTATAAATTTGCTTAGTCTCAGTACCTTATATAAGTAGAATTCTATATATTTGTCCTTTTCTGTCTGTTTTATTTTACTTTGCATAATGTTTTCAAGGTTTCATCCATGTTGTAGTATATATCAGATTTTATAATATTCTATTGCATGCACACATTACATTTTGTTTGTCCATTTATCCATCGATGAACAATGGGGTTTCATTAGGGCAGGGGTCCCCAAACTTTTTATACAGGGGGCCAGTTCACTGTCCCTCAGACCGTTGGAGGGCCAGACTATAAAAAAAAACTATGAACAAATCCCTATGCACACTGCACATATCTTATTTTAAAGTAAAAAAACAAAACGGGAACAAATACAATATTTAAAATAAAGAACAAGTAAATTTAAATCAACAAACTGACCAGTATTTCAATGGGAACTATGCTCCTCTCACTGACCACCAATGAAAGAGGTGCCCCTTCCGGAAGTGCTGCGAGGGCCAGATAAATGGCCTCAGGGGGCCACATGTGGCCCGCGGGCCGTAGTTTGGGGACCCCTGCATTAGGGTTTGACGCTTCCATAATTTTATCCTATATTGTGGCTTCTGTTTCTGCTTTGGCTCTCTCTGTTTCTTGCCTCTGGGGATAAAATGCATCATTGTGCTAGAACAAATATCTGTGATCCACGTGATATTTAACATTTCTTTTAGTAAGTCAATACATTGGCACTCTAGTGTCTACTTCAGGCTTTTGTTAATTTAGAGAAAGGACAGACTCTCACAGCCTGACACCACAAAGTATTGACAAGGCTGAGTGTCCAGGTCTTGAAGCTGAGGACCCACAAAGTCCACACTGAGTCAAAGAGATACACAGTTTCAGATACAGGGGGTTCCCCATGGTTGATAAGTACATGTATGTTTTGTGGGCAGCTTTTTGTTTATATCACATTCATTTCCATAAATATAACAGATTCTTTGTATACTTAGCTGCTAGTTGTCCAACACTTACTATGTGTCTGGCGCCACACTAGGTGCTTTTCAAATAATATCTTATTTTCTCCTAATAACAAGTCTGCAAAAATAAATGTTATTAACCCACCCCATTTAACAGATGAAAGATTAAATAATTTTCCCAAGATCACACAGCTAGTATCAGATGGCTACCTGCTATTTTATCAGGTAACGGTACCATAATTAACTGTTGACTATTTTCATTGAGTATAACTTTCTGTTACTTAAAATAACTCTTTTAAAGAACAACTTGTGCAATAGCTATATCTTTCTTTGGTGTTAGTTCCTTAGAATGTACTTCCAGGAATACTACTACTATATCAAACAGTTTGAATATTTGTGTGGCTCTTGATGGCTAAAGTATTTTCCAAAAGATCAACAAAGACAGCCATTCCCAGATTTCATGCCGAAGGTCTAGGGTTGATGAAACTGCAAATCAAGGAGGCAAATGCTGGGTTTTTTTGTTGTTGTTGTTTATTTTGCTTTAATTCAAGATCCTCAGCCTGACTAAAATCTCCAGTTAGTCCCATGGTGCCAGGTCCTATCTGCCTCTGGTAATGTCCGTATCCCCCCACCTCCACCCCGCCCCAGACATTTTTTTCTCCTGTACCTCTCTTTTCCCAAACACCTACCCAACCTCACCTTCAACAAGCATCCTTATATTGTTGGGGCTCATAACAGTTATTAAAAAAAAAAAAAAAGCCTTCATATTAATTCACACCAAGCTATGAAGGAGGGATTACAACAGCCAGTGGTAATTAGTAACTGGTTTTTAAGATACAGTGCCTGGGAAGTTTGTTTTAAAAAATAATGGGACAGGTGCTCACAGCGGTAAGTATGAGGATGTTCCTGGAGGCGCTGTTTACAACAGAGTTGGTCAGGCAACATAAATCTGCAACAACACTCGAGTGTTAAATAAATTCAGTTAAGCCGTACAACAGAATGCCATAGCACTATTTAAAATGACAGTGTAGATGCATATTATTGTCTAGAAATGGTAGTATTAAAAGGGGGAGGGGCAAATTGCACATTTAATATAATCACAATGTGGGAAAGGACGTGAACACATACACATACATAGGTACGTGTGTATACGAATATAAGTAATTCTGTGTGTGGATATACAATGTCACGTGTTATTTAAAAAGAAAAACCCAAATACTGGAAAGGTAAACACCAAAATGTTTTCTTTGAGAAAGTGGCAGTAAGGTTTTTCTGTTTGTTTGTTTGTTTTTACTTAAACCTATCTTTTTATTAACATGAATTTTTTATGTCATTTAAAAATATCTGGGAGAGAGTGTTTATAATTGGCACCGCCTTGGGAAGGATGAGCATGAAGGGATTATTTTAAACGACGTGGCGGGTGGTGGGAGAGAAGGTGGGGCTGGAGCATGGGGCCCTCCAATCCACAGCCTTGGAATTGGCCACGCCCCTGCTCCGTGCGCTGAAGGAAATTAGGTCTCATGATAATTTGCCCCTCTCGGAATGGCTACAAAAAGCAAGTTAATTTAAGATTTTTATGAATCCCTACCTACTCTAATATATGCTGAACATTTCTGTTGTGTACCTTTGTTAAAAATGCCTTCTAAATGAGCTGGTGCCCATATGCCCCAGGAACCTATAATGTGGCTAGGTAGGCCAGCACAAGCCACGTGTCTTTAATTCACTTCCATGGGTTTCCAATGAGCTTAGTTGACTACAGCAGCTCCCCAGTCCCAACCATGCTACTGCACCAAAGAATGATGGGAAAGTCGGAGGAGTCTTTCAGAACTTACCAATTTACTAAGCGCTTGTTTTAAACACGGTTTGGGTTTCAGGTTCTGTGTGTTTTCTTTTGTTTTTCTCATAGCCTAGAGTATGACCAGGGTTGGAGCAGAGACCATTTGGCACAAGGTTAAGAACATGGGTCAAAGTCACCGAGAGTCAGGTTTGAATCTCAGTCGTGGAACTTACTAGCTGGGTGATCCTGGACAATTTCCTGAATCTGTTTCAGCCTGTTTCCTCGGAATGGGAACAATAAGACCTCGTCTCATAGAGTCAGCGTGAGGATTGATTAGGATAGGGCCTGAAAAAACCAGCCATAGTCCCTGGCACATAGTAAGCACTCAGTAAATATTCCTGTTCTTGCTCTAGTTTTTTACTTATTATTGACTTATTAACAAGGAATTATGCCAGGGTGAGATGAGTGTGTGATGGATGAAGGTTAGGGTTCTATAGGAAAACATGCCAGGAATGTGGCAGAGTCTGAGAACAGGAAAAAGTGACATCATCAAAATTAGGATTTGAAGAATTGGTAGGGAAGGTCGGTGAAAAAGAAAGGTTGTGTGTGTGTGTGTGGGGGGGGTAAAAGGGTAAAGTTCACAGAAGTATAAATGTTCAGAAAGCAGGAATGACAAGTTCCTGAATTTACGTTCATTTACATCCTTGCAACAACTCTATGCAGCGGATGTTACTATAATTCACATTTTAACCTGGAGAAACCAGACACAGAGGGGTTAATTCAATTTCCTCTTATCACACATCTAGTAAATGATGGCACCATTCTGCCTTAGTGTGAAGAAACCCTCCAGAGCCTCTTCACACTAAGCTGATCCCTGTGGCATCCCATGGATGGTGGCCTTTGCTCTGTAATCTCCTTCATTTAAGAAGCACAGACTAGGTGAGCCTCTAATGACACAAAGATGATGAAGATATGATCACTGTCCTCAGGGAATCCACAGCCTGACAAAAGAGAAAAAAATTTTGATAAGCCATAATGCCAAACAGAATCTGGTAAGTAGTGAGTACAGTTTAGGAACATCTTCACAGACTTCAAGGATAAACCCACTTGAGAGAGAAGGAACATTTTGCTAGTTGTTGAATGGTCAGAAGGAGCAGTCTAAATGGAATGAACGGTCAGGACACAAGAGTGGAGTTAGTACAGGCACGGTGTAGTGTGGGCATGATGACTGAATCGTCATGGCTGGGGATTAGAAAGAGATGACCAGAGTGAAACAAGAGGTTAGAAAGACAGCATAGGGCTACGTGCAGGATCCCGCATGCCAGGCAGTGGGGAGCCCTTAAAGGTTGTTAAAGAAGCAAGGGACCTGGTTGGTCCCGGATTTAGGAAGACCTCAAAACATACAGCTTGAGCTAATGAATGGAATGTGGGGGTGCAGGTAGAAAAGATGTCACCGAGGTACAATGGTCAGGACTCAGGGTTTGGATACAGAAGTGAGAGAGGAAGAACCAAAATAACTCCATGCCTCTATTTCTTCTCCCTTCGCAGTATGACACATGAACTTCATTTGTGTTCTAGGTGTATGCTCACAGACCTTTGGAAATTCTGCTCTGGGTGACAGGCAAGAGGGGTTGGGCCAGACTGCACAGGAAAACAGGAAGAGAACCACAGTCATCTCCCTGACACCCACCTAATCCTCTTTGCGCAGGTCCTGTTGCTCGGCTTCTTTATACTCATCACTGTGCTTAACTTGTGTGGAACAAAGAGCAGGAGAAAAGTGATTCATAATTACTATTTTCTGTCCTGAAAGCATCACTCCCTTTGTACTCCAAGACACATGGCAGCTTTTCAATAAATAATCTTTAATGGTTTGGTGATTGGTTGTTGGTTGATGGAAGGGATTAACAAATTTTTTAGTAAGCTTCTATGAGTTTTTGAGATTCCTTAACATTAATTCACTTAATATACTTTCCTTAAAAATGAAGTTCCTTAATTTCATCATTATAACGGCAGAAGAATACACACATTATGCTGAATTTCCCCAGGTCAAGACCACCAGATAAATAGAAAGTTTTCGACAATCTGCCCAAGACCATAAAGTGAATCATTGGACAAATCTGAGATAAAAACTCAAGTTCATCACACATTATCCTATATCCAGGTTAATAAGCTGTTCTCCACAAACTATTCATACTTTAACCTGCTGTCTATAAGACTGAGATTCCCACTGGGGAAAAATTATCATTGTGAAAGAGCACCCCTCCTCTAAAAAGCCTATGATGGCCCTGGCTGGTGGCTCACTGGATAGAGCATTGGCCCAGTGTATGGACATCCTGGGTTTGATTCCTGGTCAGGGCACACAGGAGAAGCAACATCTGCTTCTCCTCCTCTCCCCTGGTTTGATTGGTTCAAGTTGTGATCCTAGGCACTGGAGTGCATCAGCCTCAGGCACTAAAAATAGCTCGGTATTCCAGCATCGGCCCAAGATGGGGTTGCCAGGTAGATCCCAATCAGGATGCATGTGGGAGTCTGCCTCACTATTTCCCCTCCTTTCACCTAAAAAGAAATTTTTTTTAAGCCTGTGAAAACATCCTTGAGGTAGAAATTCACCTTCTATACTTTAACTTCTTAGATCACTTAGTGTTTCTTCCATTCCAATTTTATTTAACAGGAGCACAGACAGATTTTTAAACTTTCACTTTTTGATTAAATTGAACAGTCACTAGCAATTCAATTCTAGAAATAATCATTTTTGGAGTCAGAGATAAATATCTCCCCACCATCTTTCAGAATGCTTAAGGCTTATCTTTGAGCAAGAGGTATAGAGGAGTGCTTTTTAAACTTTAATGCACCTAGGAGTCTCATTAAAAAGCAATTCTGCTTCAGTGGGTCTGAAGTGGGCCTGAGGCTCTGCATTTTTAACTAGCTCCCAGGTACTGCCAAGGCTGCTGGTCTGTCAACCACAATTTGAGTTGTAAAGATATAGAAGGCACAGAGCAAATCATGAATCATTTCCACATTCTCCTTAAAGCATTCTGGGAAACCATTGAGGCAGCTTGGTGTCTGGGGGAAAGGACAAGAGCTTTATAGTTAGATAGATTCAAGTTCAAATCTCAGTTCCTCCACTTACTAGCTTCTTTCAATCTCAATTTCAACTGTTGGAATTAAATTAGACAATGCACACAAAGAACGTAGTACAGTGCCTGACAGAGAAATTGACAAATGAATAGTAGCTAGCAATATTGCTTTTGAACATAATAGCAGGAAGATACGTTTTGTTTTTCTATTGCCTCAACTACAGATTTTTTTTTTTCTCTGAAGCTGGAAACGGGGAGAGACAGCCAGACAGACTCCCGCATGCGCCCGACCGGGATCTACCCGGCACGCCCACCAGGGGCGCCGCTCTACCCACCAGGGGGCGATGCTCTGCCCCTCTGGGGCATCGCTCTGCCGCAACCAGAGCCACTCTAGCATCTGGGGCAGAGGCCAAGGAGCCATCCCCAGCGCCCGGGCCATCTTTGCTCCAATGGAGCCTTGGCTGCGGGAGGGGAAGAGAGAGACAGAGAGGAAGGAGGGGGTGGGGGTGGAGAAGCAAATGGGCACTTCTCCTGTGTGCCCTGGCCGGGAATTGAACCCGGGTCCCCCACCCGCCAGGCCGACGCTCTACCGCTGAGCCAACCGGCCAGGGCTCAACTACAGATTTTGAGGAAAAGAGTATTTGTGGTCACAAGGTGCTCATTATTATTTATTGAGCACCTGCCCTAGGCATCCCGGAACTCTCCCTCCTTCTCCATCCTCACTGCCTTGACAACCCCTTGCCCCACAGCTTGCCTGCCAGTTACCCACTTTATCTCTAGTTTCTCTAGAGCAGCAGTGTGTGCTGTCAAAACCCTAAGACCCCAGAGAGAGCAACCCAAATGTTGCAGGAGAGAGAACAGAGTCCTGGTAGGCACCATCATAGCTTCATGCACCATCATTTTTCTCAACCCTTCCCTAAGTGCCTACTTTGGACATGCCCCATGCTGGTGTGATTTAAGGAGAAGCAGATACCATGGTCTTAACCATCCTTGCATTCTGCCATGTCCTTGTACCTCCACCCCATCCAAGAAAGATAGAACTTTGCACCAAGTCACAGAATTGTGTTGTTTGTTTACTAGAATGTAAGTTCCTTGGAAGCTGGGGGGGTTTTTTGCTTATTTTTCCTACTTCTGTATCACCAGGGCTTTGCATAGTGCCTGGTACATAGCAGGTGCTCAGTAAATAGTTTTTAAATGAGTGAATGAGTGCTGTTCTGCAGAGCAGCTGTGAAAGAATGTGAGGAACATCAAACATGGAATCAGAACAGTTTATGTCCCACCCTCGCCACTCTCAGCTGGTGAGATTTGTGTGTGTGACTGAGCAAGTAGTTCGTGTTGATGAACCTCAGTTTCCCCTTCTGTAGACTGAGAATAATGCATACTCATCCTACAGTTAAATAAAACATTGCATATAAAAGTGCCCGGCACATGGCACATGATCAGTTGTTGGAAGCTGAATATTCAGTCCTTCTCTGTACCATTTGATATTACCAGACTTTTATATTGCACAAACACTTAAAAATAGATGAAATGCAAAGATCTTTTGGAATATCTCCAAGTTAGGAAAATAGCCTTTGTTTGCCAGAGATTTAAATTATGCCTGTATATGTATAGCGACCTGAGAACGCATCTGAATCTGACATTGACAAATGCAGAGCATGTGGAAATGCCAACCACTCGGTAATAAATCTGCTCTGGAGGAGGAGAGTAACATTGCCTGGAGATTTTTATCCACTTGAAAATGTTACCATTCTCCCAGGGAAAGCCAGAGAATGGCAGTGGGACAGTTGGATTCAAGTGTTCTGACATTTCATCACCGACTGACACCACCGATTTTAGAAGTCAGGAGAGATGGCCACATTGCTTCATATGGTGTTGAGAAAATGGCAAATTACAAAGAGAGGGAGAGAGCTGCCCAAGCCTAGCTTTTCAATAGTTTTCTGTTGTCACAGGCTGTTGCAGAAAAAAGGGTGGGTAATGAAATGTCGGTGGCCAGTAACTTTAGTTGAGAAGAACCCAAGGACCCACTTATCCTTTCTTTGGTGGTGGTCAAAAGGTGCCCCTACTCCAACTGCCTATTTTATTTCTCTATGAAAGACCACAATTTAATTCCTTAGCATTCAAGCTCTAGAGGAAAGATTCAACCAGTTGATGAGTAAAATATACATGCTGAGAGTAAAATAAGAACGATCATAAGAAATGGTTTGGGGACACTAGAGGCATTCAGAAAAAGTTTCATGGGCTCCTACTGATAAGAGGGAATAGGTAGTGAGAGCTCGCACTGTGCCAGACGCCATCCTCGGTCCGACTTCCTTCATTGCCACACTCAATCTTGAAGCTGACACAGCTATTGTCCTCACTGTACAGGTGTGGAAACTGAGACAGAGAAGGTATGCCACTTGCTCAAGGTCACAGTGTCTGAGGCTGTGAGAACCAACGCTGTAACTCAGTGTTCTGACTCCAGGGCCTGGACTCCTGGCCTTTGTGCTCAAGGAAGCCTGACTCAAGCAAAACATCTGGAATCCAAGTTCATTTTCACCATTCTGGGCTCATGCTCCTTATATGTAAAATAAGAGGGTGCAATTAATGATATCCAAGTATCACACATCTTTAGGGAAGTGGGTTCTCAGCCCTGGTTGGATGGATCAATGGATAGATCTTTGTCCCTGCACATAGAGATCAAGGGTTCAATCACCAGTCAGGACACATACAAGAAACAACCAATGAGTGCACAACTAAATGGATGCTTCTCATTCTGTCTCTCTCTCCCCCTGAACCTCCCCCACTTCCTCTCTCTTTGTCAAATCAATGGAAAAATTATTTAACAAGTGGATTCTCATATTTAATCATTTCTACCTATGAAGTTGAGGATATGACCTCCAATTTTATAGACATGGAAATAAAGATGCATTTCCCCAAGGTAGTAGAGGGCAGAGAATTGTTTTTTCTGACCTCAAGTTTATGGTCTCTTCACATGTGGGATCACAGCCACCTGTGATCCCAGTTATCATTCTTTATGTAACCCATCTGTTTCTGAAATCGATGTGGATTCTGGATGCAATCTGGATTCTCTTCTGGAATCAGTTTTGCGACTCCAGACATCCTGCTTTATCTCACTCCTCCATGTCTCTCCTTCTCTCCTTCTGACCTAGACATGTTAATGAAAACTGAAATAAAAATGTATGTATTATTCTGAAGTAGCTAGAATTTTCTTCATTAGTTTCCATCTCTAGAAATCCACACTGACTCTAAGTACCTTTGGGTCAGATTTTAGTATATCTCATAGGTAAAAGAAAAGAAGTAAAAACTATAAAAATGTATATTAAATATATTACAAAGTGTGAACAGTTGTTCTAACATCACATTGTCCAGATAACATATTATTCAAAGGTTTGTGAATGACTTTCTTAGTAAATCAACTCTTTTAAGAGTATTAAAATAAGCAAACAAAAAGACTATTAAAATAAGCAATCTCAAATTCTCAATTCTACATCAGGAAATACCAAAATATGGATAAAACCATATGATAAATAGTGTGTGAAATTTATTAGAATACTGTATATGGTTTAAAAAAACATATAACATTGAATCTTTGACTATTCATATTATTATATGAAAGGTGCTTTTCTTTGTCCTTTTTCTGTTTAAAACAGCTTCTTAATAGAAATTTTGAATGCCTATTCAGGTAAAAATTTGACAATGAAATCAACCTTAAATCCCAGTATGCTAACACAACTATTTTAATGTTTGTACATTCTCTTTCATCCATGGTCTACATATAGGCACAATTTATCTTTTTTTATTTTTTTTATTTTTTTATTTTTCTGAAGTTGGAAACGGGGAGGCAGTCAGACAGACTCCCGCATGTGCCTGACTGGGATCCACCCTGCACGCCCACCAGGGGACGACGCTCTGCCCATCTGGGACGTCGCTCTGTCGCAACCAGAGCCATTCTAGCGCCTGAGGCAGAGGGCACAGAGCCATCCTCAGAGCCCAGGCAAACTTTGCTCCCATGGAGCCTTGGCTGCGGGAGGGGAAGAGAAAGACAGAGAGGAAGGAGAGAGGGAGGGGTGGAGAAGCAGATGGGCGCCTCTCCTGTGTGCTCTGACTGGGAATCGAACCCGGGACTCCTGCACGCCAGGCCGAAGCTCTACCACTGAGCCAACCAGCCAGGGCCTATAGGCACAGTTTAAATATCTACTAACCTAATACTTTATGGCCTTAGATTTTCTTTTTTCACATAACAAAGCATACACATTTTATATATTTCTTAATGGCTTTTATTATTACTATTGGTATTGACTTTATGTAAGTCCAGAGACTGATACACCATAATTTTCTAAACCATTCTCCTGCCCATTGAATTATTTTAAACTGTAATTCTTTGATTACTACTCAAGAAAAAATGTTCCCTGGGATATGTGTTTGATATTTGTATTTTGTCCTATGTAAATGTTTTTTTCATATCCTTAGGTCACTGACCCACTTATATCTTGTGGTTTGGGTTTTTTTTTAATTTGAGTTCCTTTTTCATGTACATATGTAGTTGAGTACTTACTCAACCTTTGATACAAATGTATTCTCAATTCATTGTCCACCTTTTAATTTCATGTCATTATTTTACATTTTAAATGTTTCAGATTCAGTAGAGCCCATCATTTAAAAAATTCAATCCCCCCTTTACGTCAAGGTTGTGAAAGTTATCTTTCAGCAAATGGCACCCACATATTTTATTTCTTTTGGCTCTTGTACAATTTGAGGTGGGTTAATTTGTTTGTCTGAGGTTGGATTTTGCTAAAAGTTTTAGGCTTTGACATGGCAGAAGATTAACCAGAAACTTGTTATTTTGGGTGCCTGGAGACCTTAAGAGCATTCTCAGTGATTTTATTTGACACAATATGGTCCTAGAAAGACAATTGTTTGTGTCTATAATAGAATCTAATGGATCTGGTCCCAGCCCTTGCTGCATGAAAAAGCACCTACAGATAAAACCAGGCAGCACTGGATTCAAATCCTTACTACTTACTAGCTGTATGATTGGAGGAAACTCACTTAACCATCTGCGAGGCTCATTTTGTTCAACTGGGGATTAAATGCTTAGCATAGAGAAGCCAAAAATTAAATCCAACTTTTGAATTCTTTATTTCAATGCAATATGTAAGATTGTCTCATTTTCTTAGTGAGTCAGAAAAGGGAGTGGTTCTATATTAAATTTTTCTTGTTAATCACATTTGGCTAGTTATACCAGAAATTAGCTACCCTGAAAAAGATGACTGGAATATGCCTGCTGTCTGTTCAGGACAAGGAGGTGGCTGTTATTCTCTGTGTATACTTAAGTCCAATCACGAGTAAGAAGCCAGGATTGCCCATCAGCTATTTCTGTTCATCACTCTGTCTCTAACCTCTTTCTCAGAAAGACAGTTAAGGATCTCTGATCTCAGATTCACAATTCTGTGCTAAGATTTTAGAAATGGGTCTTGACAAACTGTGGCACAGTGTAGTAATTTTCCGGCAAGACTGTCTTCACCAGGTCCTGTTTCTCTGTCCAGCTAATTATCTTCCACAAAGGCCAGGAATACATCAAACTGACCAATGGGAAGCTTCAGCAGTGTGTGAGCAATGGGAGGGGATGACATCACTGCTTCTTCAAGTTCTGATCATATAAAATCACACAGATAGGAGAATGGGCAATAGCATTCCCAACACACATGCAACCTGCTATGGGTTGACAGACAATAAATGTTTACTATATGAATGAATGAATAAATGAAGAATGGGAGACAGTTTGTTATGTGGTCAAATAAATTTGAACTTGCTCAAATTATGTCCCTTCAAACTGGTCTCTTTACACTGGGGAAACTGAGGCAGCTCAACCAGTTCATTATCCAGTCTCCTAGAGGGAGATTCAGATATTAGAATCACAGGCTATTGCCTCAGAAATTGGTACTTGGTAATAAGAATGTAAACCCCTGAAACTAAAGCTATTAAAACTCTACATTTACAGGAGAGGAGAAGAGAGGAGAGGAGAGGAGAGGAGAGGAGAGGAGAGGAGAGGAGAGGAGAGGAGAGGAGAGGAGAGGAGAGGAGAGGAGATACTAGTAAAGCAATCCATCCTGGGAGTCTGCTCTCCACCTCCAGTCTGCCTCTAGAACAGTCCACTGGAGTTAGCATTCTAAAATAGCAGTCTGATTGAAACAAAACAACTCCGCCTCACCTATGCTGTAAAGAGGGAAGTAACATTCACCGAGAGCCTGCAGCGTGCTGTGACTGTGGGAGGACTTTATATCTCACCTTGTTGCATCCTAACAACATGCCTGTGAGGTGTGCAGTATGTCCACATTTTATAAACTTGGATGCTGAGACTCAGAGGGGTAAAGTTACTTATTCTCAGTCAATAAATAATTGATTTATAGCCCATAAGTAATGGAACTTAGATTCAAAATCAGATTTGACTCGCTCCAAACCCCTAGGTTGTTTCTCCTTATACCACATCGCCAGAAATCATTTTCATTACAGCACATGGTCCAGAAGCCTCTGGAGGGCTCTGGACCTTTCTGAGCTGACTCCAGCCCACATGTAGCCTCATCGACCTTACCCATGCACCCTCTCTCTCAGAGCTCCTGCCACAACCAGCCATGTTTTCCCAGAACACAGAACTTTTGCAGTGCTATTTTTCTCTTTTGTTTATATACCTCCCCCTTTCTCCGCCCAGCAAACTTCTATTCATCCTTCAAGACCCACCTCAAATATCCTCTCCATGCGAACGTTTCTCTGATCACTGCCCACCACTAGGCAGTTGGTGGCCATCTGTCCAGGTTGTCCATTTCCCTTTGTACCTACCTCCACTGCTCCAAGCAACTCTCTGGTCGCTTCCTGTCTGGTATCCCTTCTGCCATGCTTCCATGTTTCAGAATCCATTGCAGGCAGATTCTGTGCGCTGCCAGTCCTCCAGCTAGCAGATGCCACCCCCTCTCTGTGGAAAACACTCGCACAGCATTCCCTACAATGAAATCAGGCAATTGTTTTAAAACGAAATCCTTGCTGGGTGGAATTAACCATCAAGTGAGCTGTGGTTCTGTTTGCAATGCAATATGGAGTGTGTGGTGACTCCTCTGGTTTTGCACAAGGCACCACATTCCTTATTTTCTAAAAAATTATGACTCAGTGGCATCCATGAAATGTATGGGCTATAGAGCCTTGACATTAAATTAGCCACACACTGTTCCTGCTCCTCCCACTCCTATTCTATGAATAGTAGACTATGCAGAGAGCAGAATGTATGATTCAAATATGATACCACCTTACCAGGGAGGCTGAAACTCAAGATTATGCTATAGCTGGCTGACAGGTTGTGATCCACACACAGAAATGCATCAATCATTTTCTGCTGATCTTATACTGTTGGCTAGAATATTGTGTTGCCATCTGCACACCTGATTGAGCTGACCATGAAAATAACAACTGTAATTACTAATATAATAACAAACTGCTGTTGTTAATTGCTCATTATGTTCCTGGCAATTTTCATATGCTTTGTCATGCCACTCTCACCACAAGCTTGCAAATGTATGGCTTTGTGGTTAAAAACAAGTGCCAGAGTCAGACAGATGTGGGTTTAAATCCCAACTCTTCATTTCCTAGCTGTGTGACCCAAGGCAATTCATTCAACCTGTTTAAGCTACATAATCCTCATGTATGTAAAGTGAGGGTAATAAATATATACCTTCTTGAATTGTGAGGACTACATTCACCACAGCACAGAAGGAGCTATTTAGCATCTTATTATCCCTATCATGCTGGATGAAGAAACTGAGGCTCAGAGAGATTAAGAAACTGAGGCTCAGAGAGATTAAGCAGTATGCCCATGGTTCCACAGCTAATTAGTAGCAAAGCTGGGATTTGAACCCAGACTTGTCTATTTCAAAAGCAACACAGCAATACTGTTCAGTGGTTAAGAGTACAGCTGTCTGGGTTCAGATTCTGGCTCTGCTACTTACCAAGATTTGTGATCATAAGAAAGTTATTTATCCTCTTCTCTGTGTCTCAATCTCCCCATTAGGAAAGTGGCTGTGATGGGCTTGTTGTGAGAGCTAATGTGTTAGCATGTGAGCAGCTCTTAGGTTCTTTGGTGCCTGGAACAGTAAACGCTCTATATGTGTTTGCCATTATAATGACTTTCTTATTATTCCAAACCTTGGAACTGGTTGGACTCCTGTTGCAATAGTGGAAATTTGGGCTGTTGCTCTGGACAGTTCAGTTCTTCCTACTTTTCTAAAAATATTTCTCAGGTTTCTAAATCTCCAACAGGATAAAGACTCCCAGTTTTTCAGCTGCTCCTAATGACATTGCTGGAAAAATGGTTTCCTTCACTGCTTGCTCAGGTCTCTTCACCCTCTAGGACAAGGTTGCTCAAGCTTCACATGAACAACATTTGGCCTGGACAACTTTGTTACAGAGAGTGAGGTACTAGCTGTCCTGTGCAGTGTAGGGTGTCTAGCAGAATACCTGGATTCTACCCACTAGAGGTCAGTAGCGTACCCTCCCAACGTGACAACCAAAAATATCTACAGACATTGCCAAATGCCCCTTGAAGGTCAAAATCACTTCTAGCTGTGAACTCAGCAGTTAGAGTCTATCCCCAACCTCCTCCCAAAAAAACTGACAAAATTTTTGGGAGATAGTCTGGGAGCTGGATGTGCCATGCTGACCATCTTTTAAGGTTGCTGCCAGCCACTTTAGTTCCTTGGATGGTGAAGCAACTTGTTCTTGGACAGAACTTGCTGAGTGCTAAGACCCTAAGTCTTTGTCATGGCTGCTGCTGCCTGTGCAGATGGATTTTGGCCTTAAGTGCATCTCTCCCCGAGAAATGTGTGTTCGAGATTGCTCAGTGTCCCAGCCTGTATATGATCACCAAGATAATCCTCTCTAAAACCACCTTCCCCAAGCCTGGAAGTGGCCACCATCTCTGGTCTCCATACTTGCTCATGTTCAAGGGCTGGTTCAAATGCCACAGCCTTAGGAAGTCCTCCCAATCCTTCATTAACAGCCCTCTCTCCCATCTCTGGCTTACTGTGCTTTGTTTGCATCCATGGGCTGTTTCTCCCAAAAGATTGTCAGCTCTTTGAGAACAAGGGCTTACTCAGGGAATCCTGCAGTTTCATTGGTCTGCTTAGTGCCAAATCTGTCCCAGTGAATATTATTTAAATGGAGTTATGTTCTGGCCTTTTAATAAACCCTTCAACATCTTCTTGGGTCCTAGCACATCAACACTCAACGATTCGCCTTGGCATTCAACACCTTCCACACAATGTCTCCACTTACCCACCCAACTAGTCTCCAGATACATTCTTCAATTTAGGTAGCTCACGGCTTCTGCCCAGAAACAAGTCTGTCTTCTAATTCACAAACATCTGCTTCCCTAACCTGAAACACCTATCTCATCTTCAGATCCTACTTATCCTCTCGGGCATGGCTCAGCTCATATTTAGTTGCTTCAAATTCATTTTGGAATGAGACAGGAAATAAAACACAAACCCTGTTTTCATAGCAGTGCCTTTCATTTGTTCTCTAAGGCAGAATATTGGAGTGGTTGATGCAGGCTAACCAATCAGATGGACATGGGTTCAAACCTCCCCTCTGCAGATTTCATAACACAGTGACTTCGAGGCCATTACTTCACCTTACTACCTCAGTTTCCTCGTCCTTAATTAGTATTATACAAAGTGCCTGTTGCATAAGGTAGTTGAAAAGAATGACATAATGCATATAAAGCATCCATCCTAGAGGCCAGCCCGTGGTAAACAGTCCACAAACATCAGCTGTTACCAGCTCTTTATTGACCAGTCCACCTCCTACAGGTCTCCCTCTGAATTCCTGCAGTCCATTGACTATGTGTTATCTCATGTATCCTTCCATTGTATGTTGCCCTATATTGTTCACTTGCATGGAGTTAGGACTTAGTTGTGTCTCTCTAAACAGACTGCTTAAATATTCTAGAGCCAGCAATTTATTCATTTGGCGAATATGTGTAGTGTAGTCACCATGTGCATGGGGCTGGGCAGTGTGAATGGAAAGCACAGATATACTGCTTGGACCCTGATCTCTAGGAATTACAATTTAATGAGGAAGATAATATGTGTCCAGTAAAGAGTGATAGCCATGTTAAAACGAGCAGTGGCCTTTGAAAAGATGGAAGAGTCCAAAGGCTAGAAGAATCCGTTTTGCCTGAGGTACTCAGGAAAGGGTTGGGAAATCTAGATCTTACTAAGATACGTAGAGAAGAGTCAGAGGGTGCTTTATTGGAAGATGGAACAGGTTGGACAGAAGCTTGGACGCCGGAGGGCAAGGAGGTTATATGGGGACCTGAGCAGTACAGTGTGACTTTTGCTTGGGGTATATGAAAGGCAGCAATGGGAGATAAAGTTGGAAGGCAAGAGGGGCCTTGAATACAAGACTGAAGAAGTTGTCTTTCATTAATATGGTGCAGAGAGCAACTGAAGGTTTGAGGAAGGCAATGGTTGGCTCAAATTTGTGCAACTGGAAGCTAAATCCAGAAGGATACAAGAAGATCATTTGTTATGGGGGGATACATTAGATAACACATAGGATACAGAGACTACAATGATGATTCAGATATACGATGAAGGGGGCTAATGCAGAAAAGTCGCTATGAGAATAGGAGAGGACAATGGATGGGGGTTAGATCCTGCGAATGTGGGGAAGACTTGGGTTTCTGGGTGGTCTTCGCCCCGTCCCCTATGGTCTATTCTTCACACAGCAGTCAGAGGGACCCTTTGATTTTTATATGTAAGATCATGTCACTTTTCTGAGCAAAACCCTCCGAAGGTTTCTCCTCACACTTAGAATTAAAATTTAATCCCCTACCCACACCTTACAGCATAGTCTATAGCCGAAGTGCTCTCTCTCAGGCCTCATCTAGGAACTTTCAACCGGTCACTTGATGCACCCCAACTTCTGGCCTTTTTCGTGCTCCTCAGGCTTGCTGTGCTCCCCTGGGCTTTTTTGGCATTTGCCTGGTACAGTCTTTGCCCAAATTATTCTGGCCTCTGTTCAAATCTGCTTTCTCAAAGAGACCTTCTCTGATAAAATTAGCAGCATTCCCACTTTCTCTCTGCTTTCTTTTTATTTAGAGCACTAATCATTTACTAACTGGTGCTATAATATCCATTGATGCATCTGTCTTCTGTTGGTCATCCTTACTAGAATGCAAGTTGTATCAGTTTTGGTCCTTGCTGTATCCTCAGAATAAGTGAATAATGAGGGAAAGTCAAGAAAACACCAGCATTTCCAGTCTGGGAAAATGGAAGGCCAGTAGAGTTGCCATCGACCAAGATAGGAAATATGGGAAAAAGAAGAATATTGAAAAGGAAGATAAGTTTGGTTTCCAACATTTACATTTGTAGTACCAGCAACAAACCCCAGTAGATAATCTTAGTTAGTTTGGAAAAAGACTGGAATTCGGGAAGATGTTTTGAGTCAACAATTAACTACAGAGAGGTGATTGCTCAGCCATGCGTCTGGATGGCTAAGGGAAGGCCGAGCACCAAATGCCCATTTCTGAGGCATATCTACTGTGAGGAAACAGGCAGAGGAAGAGAGGTGTTCAGTACCCGCCCATTGCTCTTGGGATTAAATCCCAAACCCAGCCCAGGCCCTACAAGATCCCTGCACTCCACCTGCATCAAGCTGTTTCTTGAATTTGCCAAGCTCCTTCTCACGCAGAACACTCACAGTTCCTCTTCCTTTTCTTGGACACTACCCTCCAATCTCTCCACCCCTCACCCAGCTCTTACTCATCCTGCTGATCTCACTTACATATTACTTCCTCAATTTTTCCTCCTTAACTTCTCCTCTCCCACTCTTCCTCCCCATTACAAGCTTTTGTTACACTCTGTCAATATGTAAACATATCCACAGAGAGAGCAAGTAGCTGATACAGAGAATATATCTAACTGTTTGTCTGATGTCTGTCCTCTTACACCATACACCTCAGGGGCCACTTGGCCAGGGGTGATGCCTGTGTTGTTCACCACTGTATCCACATCACCTAGCACAGTTGTGGTACATAATAGATGCTCAATAAGTGAATGAACTGAAGTAGCAGCAAAAGAAGACAAGAACCAAAAGATATAGTGACATGAAGGCAAGGTGGATTTTCCCAGGAGAAGCATTGTCATCGTCCAGAGCAACAGCTGAATGTGACAGCTAAGGCCCAGAGAAAGCCAACAAACCAAGGGCCTCGATTACTGTGGCTCTAGGAACTTGATTTAACTACAGTGATGAGGGAGGGAGAAGAGGTGACAAGGCCTACAGCACAGGGAGAGAGGGTGGGAGAGAGAGAATCGGCCAGTGAGACTGCTCTTTCAAGGGATTTGGCAGTAAAATTAATAAGAGGAGAGAGGACGGAGGCTGAGGTTAACAAAGTCACAAGAAAGATTTGAGAGGTAAAGGAGAATGTGACATTTTTATAAGTCAAGAGACAACATTTAGTCAAAGGGAAGAAGAAAATATTTATGAATAAGTAGGAGGTGATTGATGGAACAAAGCACCAGAGGGGAAAGGGAATGAGATTGGGGGCTCAGGGGAGAAATCGGAGGTGTCAGTGGTGGGAAGAGAACTCAGAAAATCTAGGCAGATGCCTCAGGCCACCCAGGCATTGGGCCATTTAATCCTCTTTACAAATCCCTTTGAGGCAGGTGTTATTATTACCCCCAACTATGGGTGGAGAAAGTAGGACTTGGAACATTAAATAAATTATTCCAGGACACAGAATGGCTTGATATCTGCGCTGATTTCAAGCCCAAGGTTGTCGGTTTCCAAGCCCACTTTTTCTGTTATACTTCATAGGCACCCCAAAGGATGAATGGGAAGAGGTTTACCCCTCTGAGGTGAAAATGAGGGAAATGTGGAGGAAGGCGGGGCAGCTGAGAGAGCTCAGATGAGAGGCCCTGCCCTCCATAGTCAAGGAGGAGGCAAAGGCATCTTTGGAAAGTGGAGTTTGGCTCCAGGAGATTGAAAGGTTTAGAAGCAATGCTACAAAGTGGAAGAGGAAGCCAGTTGGCGGCGATGAGAGGGTGGCTGAGCAGCAGCGAGCAGCAGGGAGGGTCCTTCTGAAGTTGAGCCAGATGAATTTGTACCAGATCCAAACAGCCTGATTTCCTGAACTTGTCCAGCACTGGGGAGGCTGGGGAGGGGCAGAGACAATAGAAAGGGTTTGTCCAGGCCTAGTAATTAGCCGGGGGGGGGGGGGACCCCGCACATAGAGGCTACTGGAGAAAGGCAAGCAAGCTAGACAAGAAAGGGGCATCTTTGCAATGACTAAATCAGGAGTCAGTCCTGGTGTTAGGAGAGGAAGGATATTCAATTGTGAAAGTAGAGGTTTTGAGGCCAAAGTACTGAAAGGGTCTCTAATACAAGAGTGGGAGTTTTTAAGGGAGATGAGGGAAGCTAGAGAGGTGAAGACTGTGAGCCTGGCTCTAAAATTTTTAAGGAGTCTATGGCCATACCACCCTGAACACACCCGATCTTGTCTAAAATTTTTAAGGAAAGAGGGGACCCACCCAGAAATCAGTAAGTCATAGCATAGGGGGAGTATTAAATGGTTGGACTCCATAGACGAGAGACCACCACAGGACAGTGATAGAATCATGGTCCATGAGCCAGTGAGGAAGGCATGTGTTTATTATTTTTTTCAAGAAAAGGGGACAGAGAGTTGGAGTGTGAGTGGCCCTAATGCACAACACTGTGAAGGAAGCAATGTTTTGATGAGGTGGTCAGACTACCTTCAGACAATGGCACTAATAATACTTGAGGAAATTACTGACCACTCAGGGAAGCTTATTCTCAGTGAAAAAGAAGCAGCTCTTTGAGTGTAGAAGGAAGGTCAACACTAAATCTGTGGAGGAGTGAGATGATGGGGGAGGATTGAGATGATGGAAGGGGAGTGAGATGACGGGGAGGAGTGAGATGACCGGGAGGATTGAGATGATGAAAGGGAAGTGAGATGATGAGGAGGAGTGAGATGATGGAGGGGGAGTGAGATGACGGAGAGGATTGAGATGATTGAAGGGAAGTGAGATGATGGAAGGGGAATAAGCTGATGGAAGGGGAGTGAGATGATGGGGGGAGTGACATGATGGAAGGGAAGTGAGATGATGGATGAGGAGTGAAATGATGGAGGGAAAGTGAGATGATGGATGAGGAGTGAGATGATGGATGAGGAGTGAGATGATGGATGAGGAGGGTGATGATAGAGGGGGAGTGAGATTACGGAGGGGGAGTGAGATGATGGAGGGGGAGTGAGATGATGGATGAGGAGGGAGATGATGGAGGGGGGAGATGATGGAGGGGGAGATGATGGAGGGGAGTGAGATGATGGAGGGAGAGTGAGATGATGGAAGGAGAGGTAGGAGTGTTGGTATTCGAGATTGTTTGTAGAACGCTGAGTTAAAATGAGAAGCAATTTACTACAAAAATAATTGTTGAGGATCTATGCACTAGACTTGAGATACAGATAAGACAGCGTTCACAACCTCAAGGAACACCAATTAACAGAGAAAATACATTTATAGCTTTGTGGTTAGTGTATAGTCAGATGGCTTGGGTTCAAATCACAGCTTTGCCACTTGAAGTGATAAGTTTTTAAAATTCTCTAAACCTCAATTTTCTCATCATTAGATGGGGATAATACAACCCACCTCACTGACTTGCTATGAAAATTAAATGAAATAACACATGAAGAGAACTTAGCATGTGCCTGGAACACAGTTCTCATTAATGCTAGCTGTTAGTATTCATTATAACACAAAAGGAGAAGTGCTGAAATACAGGCATGGTTAGGATACTTTTATTACATGAAGAATTCAGGAAAATACTTGATTATTTTAAGGTAAGGTGGTTCTTCAAATAAAACATGAAACTCAAAAGCCATAAAGCAAATGATGGTCATATTTACTGATACAAAAATGTGAAGCTGCCTGACCTGTGGTGGCGCAGTGGGTAAAGCGCCAACCTGGAAACGCTGAGGTTGCCGGTTCAAAGCCCTGGGCTTGCCTGGTCAAGGCACATATGGGAGTTGATGCTTCCAGCTCCTCCCCCCTTCTCTCTCTCTGTCTCTCTCTCCTCTCTAAAAATGAATAAATAAATAAAAAAATTTTAAAAAAAATGTGAAGCTTAAAAAGTGTGCACCTTCTACGTGACAAGAAACATTGTGAGGTTAAAGAGCATGCCAAACATTTGGTAAAATATATTTAACCTCTATAGCAAACAAAAGCATATGCACACTATTTAAAAAGCCACGACAGTTGTCAAATTCATAGAGACAGAAAGAGAATAGTGGTTGCCAGGGGCTGGGGGAGAGGAGGGTTGAACATTATAGTTTAATGGGTACAGAGTTTCAGTTTTATAAAATGAAAAGAGTTCTGTGAATGGATGGTGGTGATGGTTGCACAACAATGTGAAGGTACTTAATGCCATGGAACGGCATGCTTAAAATGGTTAAGATGGTAATTTTTATGTTATGCGCATTTTACCACAACTTTTTAAAAAGCCATTACATAAGAGTAAAATGTGGAATTGAACATTCCATTAAGAAAATGCGCAGGGTCCCAGGTTGGTTAGCAGTGGTTCTCAAACTTTTTGAAGTCAGGGCGCATTTAAAATCCTACAAATAATTGTAGGCACACTATATACAAATTTCTGAGAAATATGTTATAATAATTAAGTCAAATATTAAAAAATATATAAAGTCCAAGCGTGATTTTATGGTAATTAAATGAAATAAATATGACAAAATTAAATTTATTCTGACGTTAAAAAACACTTTTATGTTATATTTTTTGAGTTATGCTTTTTAGAATTTGTAAAAAAGAGGGGTTAAAAAATAAAAAAATGACAAAACAAAGAGGGGTTAAAAAATAAAACAAAACAGTTATCTTTTTATATATATATATAGATACATTCTTAGTAAGATTTAGTAAATTCAGCAGGTCCTGGCACGAATGTGTTAAGTTTTTTCATTCTTGTATTTATGAGAAACATAATGAGCCTGATGTGTCCTAGCAATTTCTTCAATGTTTGGGCATATATTTGAAAGGCAAATTCTCATTTCCTTGTCAATACATTGAAGAATTCTTCTTTTTTTACTCTTAATTGTGTTGAGGGTAGAAAATCCTAATTCACATAAACAGAATGTTGAAAATTGTAGTAAAATGTTCAAAGCTTTTTTAGATATTGCCACATATTCTTCTTTTATAGAAATCCAAAAGGCTTCAAGAGATAATTCCTTATGTTTAATCATTAATCCAAACCCCCCACCATACATATCATCTTAACTTTACACCAAACAAAGGATAGAAGAAACTTGCCTCCAGTCTTTTCGGGGAACATGGGGGGTAGTGTAAACAATCCAGCACCAGAGCTTAACAGCCTTTTGCAACCTAATCAGGCAAGTGAGGTGAGGGGGTTGGGCAGACAATCAGCTTACAGCCAATTCCCCACACTTCTGTCTCCCAAAACTCTAAACTCCAAAAACTCTGTTGTTTTTTTGTTCCCTAACAGGCACATATTTCTCTGAAATACCATAGGACGCACCTGGAAATCTTCTAGGGTGCACCAGTGTGCCCTGGCACACACTTTGCGAACCAATGGATTGAGCATCATCCCAAAGCACAGAGGTTGCCATTTGATCTCCGATCAGGGCACTTGCAGGAACAGCTTGATGTTCTTCTCTCTCTCTCTCTCTCTCTCTCTCTCTCTCTTTCTCTTTCTCTCTCTCTCCCTTCCTTTCTCGCTGAAGTCAATAAAAATACACATTTTTTTAAAAAAGATCACTCACTATTTTTTTAAAAAAGGTAAATGAGCAATAGATATAAACAAGTTACAAACAAAGAACGTAAGAGGGGATTAAATATGAAAAACTAGTCAACTTTAACAACAGCGAAAGACAATAATGTTTTTGACCAAGTAGATAACAAAGATGATACATAATGAAAATGTATCATGTCATGGCTATGAAGATTCAGACATTTTTACACAGACAGACAGACTCCTGCATGTGCCTGACCGGGATCCACCTGGCATGCCTACCAGGGGGCGATGCTTGGCCCATCCGGAGTGTTGCTCTGTTGCAACCAGAGCCATTCTAGCGCCTGAGGCTGAGGCCATGGTCCTGTCCTCAGCGCTGGGGCCAACTTAGCTCCCATGGAGCCTTGGCTGAGGGAGGGAAAGAGAGAGACAAAGAGAGAGGAAAGGGGGAAGGGTGGAGAAGCATGTGTGCCTTCTCCTGTGTGCCTTGACCGGAAATCAAACCTAGGACTTCCACATGCCAGGCTGATGCTCTACTGCTGAGCCAACTGGTCAGGGCTAACAGGCACTGCTTTTATAGAAGACAATGTGTCTTTAGCTATCAAAATACAAAGTGGGATGCCATTTGCTGTAACAACTCCACATTTAAGAATATATTCCAGAGAAATAGCCACTCAAGTATATAAGGGGATTTATGTCAGTATTGCTTCTAATTTTGAAAAATAGGAGTTACCTAAGTAACCATCAAGAAACTGATTTTAAAATGATAGCACAAGCACATAATGGGCAAACAACCAGCCGCTGAAAAACTCAAGGCTGCTCTCTCTAGTCTAATGTGAAAAGAAAAATGAGAGTAATTGGAAAAATGTCACTACACAGTGTTCTTGCATGATATGCTTTTTAATTTCTAAAAGTATACAACGGTCTCTTTTTTATTGAAAAGAAAGGATGTAATGGTTATTTGCAAATGCAAACCACCCAGTGGTTCCAGAGGTCTCCTGGAACCCTGAGAATGGGAAGGAAGAATTTCATTTTTAACTTTATACACCTCCATGATGTTTGCTCAAGGTTTTTTCTAGGAGCAATTTTAAGTTTCTGTAATAAAAGAAACAAGCGGGGAAATGCGGAAGAAAAACAAGGTGTGTGGGGAGCCCAGTACAGTAGTAACCAGTAGTCTGGGAAGAGTGACACAAGGGAAATGAAGAGATGACATCTGCAAAGGTGTTGCAAGATGAACAGGATGGTGGGTAAGTGGGAAAGGGGAGGAAAGACACTCCTGGGAGGAAAGACTCGCAGGTGGGAAGCACGTGCAGAGGGAACGGAACCGGGAAGCTGGTCAGGAAGGAAAAGTTACTGAGTCAATGAAATCAACTCTCCCAAGTTCCAAGTGAAATGTTGCCTTGAAAGGCTACCTATATTCACCCAAAAGTATTTTCTGAGCACCTACTATGTGTTGTGCGTACAATAATAAATACAACCTACAAGAATCCACTTCCTTTCTAGTTGCTTTCCGTCCAATGGGAGAGGCAGACATAAAAAAATAATAAATAATAATAAAATGAAATAATTGGCAAGAGTTTTATAGAAAACCCTAACAGTGCTGAAATAGAGGATGGGGAGGTGGGGTCTAGAAAGAGCCCTCTGAGGCCGTTATGTTCAAGCTGAAAGCTGAGGGATGAGGGCACTCCTTACTGAATGAATTGGGTAGAGGGCAAGGGCTTTCTAGGCAGAGAGCGCAGCATGCACCAACAGAGAGGAAAAGCTGCTTTAAGGATGGAAGACGGATCGGTGCGACTATTTTCCAAAACAAGACCATGAGTTTGCCTTTTCTGGTGTCCCTTTATAGCACCCAGCCCTGCGGAGGACCTGCTGTGCCCTCCTTGTAAACACCTGTTAACTAATTTGCTTTTTGTATGACATGGCATTTAAAATGTTTTATTACAAACTAAATTTTGTAATATAAGCCTAATCCATGTAGTATTAGGAGCTCTGTGTGTGTGTAAAGAGACAGAAATTTGAAGTATAATATAGGGATGTTAACTGTTCCAATTAAACACAGACGTCAGTGCACCTAAAACCATTCTCTCTTTGTGTGTGTGTGTGTGTGTGTGTGTGTGTGTGTGTGTGTGTATTTTTCTGAAGCTGGAAACGGGGAGGCAGTCAGACAGACTCCCGCATGTGCCTGACCAGGATCTACCCGGCATGCCCACCAGGGGCCAATGCTCTGTCCATCTGGGGTGTCGCTCTGCTGCAATCAGAGCCATTCTAGCGCCTGAGGCAGAGGCCACAGAGCCATCCCCAGCACCCAGGCCATCTTTGCTCCAATGGAGCCTTGGCTGTGGGAGGGGAAGAGAGAGACAGAGAGGAAGGAGAGGGGGAGGGGTGGAGAGGCAGATGGGCACTTCTCCTGTGTGCCCTGGCCAGGAATCGAACCCGGGACTCCTGCATGCCAGGCCGAAGCTCTACCACTGAGCCAACCAGCCAGGGCCAAAACCATTCTCTTTTTGACACTGAATACCTTAAGTCTCATGATGCAAACCGAATTTTACTAAAAGTCAGATTAAAATTGTGAAAAGCTACAAGGAAGGAGAGCGTTGAGCCTAACCATTGTTCGAATGCTTCTTTTAAACCTGGGGCCATGATCTGACTACCAAAGAGCATACTAACTGATGTGTAAAATTCTCCTTGGTTCAATTAAATGTTGTCAGTTTTTTAAGAGCCAAAGGTATAGCAGACACAGTGCCTGTCCTCAGGGAGCTCACAGTTGAATGGGGAAGTCTGGCACAGGACCAATCTGACAGAGGTAGTAACTGTTACAAGGAAGGGTGCTTATAGTGTACAGAAACGCAGGTCAGAGCGATGGACTCAGTGAGGGGAGGGAATAGGAGACCTCCTGCCCCAAGAGGTGACATTGCGGGGCTGGGCAGGAGGTCAAGAGTAGGAGCATTGCATTCCAGATAGAAGGAGCAGCATGAATAAAGAAAGCAGAGCCCACAGTACATGGTGTTTTCAGGAAATAACTATGAGGCAAGTGTGAGAAGGTCACGGAGTGGCTGGCAATCAAGCTGAGAGTTAGGCAGAGAGTCAAGGAGTCAAGGGCCTTCAGTGGCTCATGAGAACTTTGGAATTTCTGCTGTAGGTATGTGAAGGGAGGGTTCCCTCCCAGGTTTTTAGGAGAAGAGAGGCGATCAGAGCAGTGTTTATTAAGATCACTCTGACTGGTACGTGAAGGAGGGACCCCACCCTCACCCCAGTCTGGCCTCTGGACCACAGTAAGATTAATGGGGGATGGAGAAAAGCACCCGTCAGCCCTCGCTCTTCCTCCACGGTAGGGCGTAGTCTGCACACCCACCTTGCCGTTTTCTCTAGGGATGAGAGGGGTCAGGAGTGAGGGGCGCTGTCCTCACCCTGACAACCCCACTCAGGAGAGGCCTGTAGGCCCTTCACAGGCTCAGACAGGGCTGAGAACAGCTTCAGACTCCTTTTTAATCCCTATCCTTCACATGCCCAGGAGAGAATCCAGCTTGGTACTGTGTTATTTCCTAAGCTGAGCTTTCTTGATTACTTCAATTTGGGAATGCCTCTGTCATTTAAAAGCTATTTTCCTGGCTTCAGATCAACAGTGGCAAACATGGACACTGGGAACAGGCCCAAAGTCCAGAACTGATTGATATCCTGTGTTGTGAGATATCAAAACACATGGATAGCCAAAGCTTTTAGAGAGCCAGGCAGTGCTGTGTGGTGGCAGTCAGTCCTTTAAGTCATCTGGGAGAAAGATGCTATAATTCCTGTACTAAATCAATGAAGTTGAATAGAGGACCTAAAAACAAACCTCACGGACGTTCTCTTTCAGGAAGTGGTCCAAGTTGGTCTCCTGAGCTCTGGTTATCCACAGATTCTCCAGGGAAACTCAGCCATTCCAGGTCTATAATCCTCTCACCCGATCACTCGCTTCGGCCAGTTGCAGCCCTGCCTCTCCAGACTGTCACATTATCAATTGCTTTGTTTATCTAATTGTCTGCCTGTTTTGGAAACATTCTCCTAGACTCCTGTCTGACTCATAGGTTAAGGAATATGAGTAATTCTTCTGGAACTCACTTGGAACGGGAGGGAACCCTTCCCATTTATTTCCGGTCCTAAAAAAAGACAAGATAGTTCACACAGGATGCTAATTAGTTTTCCTATTCAGCAGTGAGTATGGCCTAGCTCCGCTTGGAAAACTGCCTTTGTACTATAGCATTTAGACATCTGAACACCTCCAGCATATATTCAGAATTACAAAACGACACCAGAATATCATTTTGTTGTGATTAGTTTTCCTGCCAAAGTTGTACAGAGGAAACCCAAATGATCTCTCTTAATGAGACATGGACATTAGGAGGAATGAACAACCAGGTTTTGCCTTTACATTTTTATTTTCACTTGTCGGTGTAGGTAACCTCTCATTGTCATCTGCCTGCTGTTTTTGGCTTGTCCTTCAAGTAGTGATGTAAACTCGCTAAAGTTCTTTCACCCCCAAATGGGTGTGGCTCCTTTGGGAGCCAGAAGAGTTTGGCTCTACTTTCTTTAGCAGAGATGGTAAGAAAGTGGCTCCATAGCCCTTTGTGTCAGAGAGGACTAAACACAAGGCTCTGTAAGCCAGTTTCAGAGAGGACTAGCCCCTTCACAGAACCTGAGTATTTGAAAATTTTTCAGCACTATGAAGTATTCCAGCATTTCTGTGGGCAAAGCCATAGTGAGGGTCCAAAAGCACATTTTTGAGCCCGTATTATGGGGATCTCTAACTTTCTACTTTGTGTCATTTTGTACAGTTTGAATTTTCCATGAATATGGAAAACATAGAGGAGAAATAACAATTAATGCCTAACCATGTTTATTTGGAAATGTTCTCTATTCTTTTTGTCTTAGCAGCTGTGTGACTGTGAGCAACCTAATCAACCTCTCTGTTCTTGCCTGTGAAATTAAGATAATCATACACCCCTTATTTAGCATTAAAACATATATCTGTCCCAGGTTCAATTTCCGCTCAGGACACACAGGAGAGGCGACCATCTGTTTCTCCTCCCCCCTCTCTTTCCCCTCAAAGCCAGTGGCTCGATTGGTTTGAGCGAGGCCCTAGATGCTGAGGATAGCTTGGTTGGTCCAAGTATGGCAGTCTCAGGTGCTAAAAATAACTTGGTACTCAATCATCAGCCCCAGAGAGGGGTTGTTGGGTGTATCCCAGTTGGGGTGCATGCGAGAGTCTACCTCACTGTCTCCCTTCCTCTCACCTAAAAAAAATCTATATATAGATATAGATATATAGATATATAGATAGATATGTAAGTGTTCAGATTAGGCCCCTCCTCACATGAATCTCTTCGAAGGCTTCCATAGCACCTTGTATAAAGTCAGGCTCCCTACTTGTCCTCCTAGTCCCACATGATCTGCCCCTGCCCACTTCTGTCCTGGCCTCTTCACTCTCCCACCAGTTTATTAGGCACCCAGAGGGCCTCACCCCCACCCTCCCATGTTCCCTGAACCATACACATCTCAGCTTAAATGTCACCTCCTCAGAGACTTTTCCTGGTCTCTCCATTCATTACTCTCTATATAGGTCCCTGTTTATTTCTTTCACTGTACTTGTCACAAGCTTATTCATTAGTTTATTTGCTGGCTCGTTGGCTTTCTCTCTCCTAGAATATAGGTCCCAGGAAGGCAAAGATAATGTCTGGGATATCACATAGTAAATGTTCAATGAATTCTTGTGGAAACAGGAAGAGGAAAGAAAGGGAAGAAGCAAGGAAAGAGAAAGGAAGAATAAAAGGGAGGAAGGAAGAGAAACTACAAAGGAAGAATGAGATTAAGTATTCAAGTAGGTAGGTTTAAAAACATGATGACAAAAAGAATATGATGACAATGACAGAAACAGTAACAGTTTGAGAGGGAGAATAAAGTTAGAGAATAAATTGATGAGCTCAGTTTAAACATGTTGCAGTTAAAGTGAAGGCAGGATACCCAAGTGAAACAAACATCCAGTAGGTAGGTAGATGCAGAAGTGAAACCCAAGGCCAGACCAGGGCTGAAGCTGCCAGTGGGAAAATCATAAAAATGTTAGCGAAGCTTTCTGAATGGAAGGTATTTTTCAAGGGTAGGAAAGGAAGGAAAAAGGAAGCCATTTCTGGAAACCAAAGTCTTTGGGTTCTGGGGGGGGGGATATAATTGCAAACTGAAACTTAAAGGAATTCATGAAGGACAACATCAGCAGTGGAGCCAGCAGCTTAATTTGACCCAGCATGGAGAACCTCACCTAGCCCAGACCTGGACAGGATGGGCAGAGTGATTCAGGGTCAGTGAAGCTAGCTGAGAAGGCACATTCAGACAGGAGAAGATGGGCAATGGTGTGATGTCAGGGCCTTTGAAGAGGAGGAGGGTTCTGAAGAAGAGACCAACAATGGTACATGTTGGGAAAACAGCTGTATTAGGTTTGCTCACTTGCATTTTGCTTGATTAGTGCATGAGCACGTGGCACAGTCATGTGTATATAGCCTATGTAAGGTTGCAGGTGCTTGCCTGAAGGGCGGCAGATTGCGGATTACAGTTTGCCTGCCCACCACTGTGAGGGGCCATTTTGCTCTTCATTTGCCTGGGAAGCAGTTACCTTCTGCTTGTTTGCTCCTCTGCCCTTGCGAGACTGTATTAAACGGGAATGGCCCAGCACTTTCTGGCTCCGCAGTTTCTGTACCGTCTGCCCAAATCCAGTATGGACCTGCCTGGCCTTGGCCACTGGCATTACAGTATAAAATGCCTAAGAACCCACGGCTAATAGGTTAAAGACTCTGCTTAGCTCAATGTCCTGAACAAACGTTTAGAGGTGATGGTGATAATCAGGGGTAGTCAACCTTTTTATACCTACCGCCCACTTTTGTATCTCTGTTAGTAGTAAAATTTTCTAACCGCCCACCGGTTCCACAGTAATGGTGATTTATAAAGTAGGGAAGTAACTTTACTTTATAAAATTTATAAAGCAGAGTTACAGCAAGTTAAAGCATATAATAATAATTATTGTACTTACCAAGTACTTTATGTCGGATTTTCGCTAAGTTTGGCAGAATAAATCTTTATAAAGCAACTTACTATAGTTAAATCTATCTTTTCATTCATACTTTGGTTGCTCTGCTGCCACCCACCATGAAAGCTGGAACGCCCCCTAGTGGGCGGTAGGGACCAGGTTGACTACCACTGGTAATGAAGGGCAAAGTTGTGGTTAGAAGTTATCTTTCCCTCAGGGCTTTCTGCTTCCTTTTGTCTCCTCCCTGGTTGCTAGTGTCATTCTTTAGGAAAAAGGTTGAGGACCCTAAAGCCAGAGGGCCCCCACCCACCACAAGCTGTGTGACTCTGGGAACACTTCCTCTCTGAGCCTCAGTTTTTTAATCTTTCATGAGAAGATAATAATAGCTACCTCCTGGGGTTGTTGTGAAGATATGAGAGACTAAAAAAGCGCCTTGCACATAGTTAATGCTTAACAATTGTTCATTCTCTTTCCCTCCCAAGACCTCTCATATTCTGCCCCCGCCCATTCTTATCAGACATTCAAATTTTTATGGAATTACATCAGTTCTCCTAGAAATATTGGCACTTGAATTAATTTTTTAATTACCCATTCATTCTTTCCACAAACATTTATTGAACATCAACTATGTGTTCAATGCTGGCTTAAGTACTGGGCATGCAAGGGTGAACAAAGCAGATGCACTCCACCTCAAAGCTTGTAGGGGAATTAGCTTTACTCTTCTAAAGAATGTAGAGGAGTAGAAGTGTATAGCAGTAGTTATTAAACTCGGATGTGTATCAGAACCACCTGGAGGGCTTATGAAAAGAGATCATTGGGCCCCACTCACAGAGTTTTTAATTCAGTAAATCTGGAGTAGGGTCTAAAATTTTGCATTGCTAACAAGTTCCCAGTGGCTGCTGCAGCTGGTCCGGGAACCACACTTTGGAATCACTGGAAAAGAGTTTTAGGGAAGAAGAGAAATAGAGCATTGATAGAGTGTTAAGTCAGAAGAATCTGAGACCTCTTATCTCTAAGATATGTTTTTCTTGGTGCGGATAAGCCAGTGGGTATTCCAGGTAAGCACACAACCTCCAGAGTTTGGGGAGGGACAGAGGAATCTGAAAGCACAGTAACATCTGCTTTGAGATGCTAGAGCCCAGCTGCCTTTGATCCCAGTTCATTGCTTCTCTGCCTGCAAACTTCTCCGTGTCCTTCAAGGCTGTATGTAAATCAAAACCACTTGGCCGTTCTCTGCTCTCATAGCACTTAATACATCTCTCTATTATGCAAGCTATTTTATTGGTCTATGAATTTGTTTATTGACCTATATTTTCCTACTAGACCATGAATGCATTGAGAGGTGGGACTCTGTCTTATTGATCTTGGAATCTCATATAACTCTTAACTGTTTATTGACTGCCAGACCAACTAATTGGCTACATGAATATGTTTAATGAGTATGAAAATGTATGTGATGCTAGAAAAAACGACCACAATTGATAGTGTGTGTAGGAGTTGGGATCAAGCATGTTCTTGTCTGACAAAGATGGTTTCAAATCTTTGCTCCACCATTAGCCATGCAATCTTGTATAAATTAATTATAAAAATTAATCATATAAATTAATCATTCTGAGCCTCTGTTTCATCAATGATAAAATAAGAACAATAATTTTAGCACATGTGTAAGGACTATATAAAATAATATATAGAAAATGCTTAGCATGGTGATTGGCACATAGACAACATTAAATAAAATAAAATTCAATATTTGATCAAATAAAGCAGAAAGAACAATCAGAAAATGAAAATTGATTGGGCTGGGTAAAAAGGTAACACTGTCAATTAAAGCTTTTTACAATATTTGTTTAATATTTATGTCCAATGACTGCACTGCAAAATATTATTTTGCTTATCATTTAGTCTATGTCAAATTAACTTTGACAATTATTTTTCCAACATTAAACTTTCTTAATTTTTGTTGTTAAGTCAAGGAGAGTGAGGGCTAAGGAAAAGCCATTTGACTTTAGGATATCATTCAGAAAAATGGCTCTATTGGAGGATAAGGAAGGATTTTGAAGTAAGTAACAAGAGGCCAAAAATATAGAAAACTTTTTTTGAGGAGTGTGCCTACAAATAAAGAGAGAGAGAATAGCAATTTTTTGTTGAAAAATATATCTATAGAAAATAAATATTTCCATTAACATAAGTACTATATATAATTATATATATCAGATTTGAAGTGTGTGTGTGTGTGTGTGTGTGTGTGTGTGTGTGTGTTTCTGAAGTGAGAAGCCGGGAGGCAGAGAGACAGACTCCCTTATGCGCCCAACTGAGATTCAACTGGCATGCCCACCAGGGGGCGATGGCCTGCCCATCTGGGTCGCTCCTCTGTTGCAACCAGGGCCATTCTAGCTCCTGAGGCGAGGGCCATGGAGCCATCCTCAGCGCCTGGGCCAACTTTGCTCCAATGGAGTCTTGGCTGCGGAAGGGGAAGAGAGAGACAGAGAGGAAGGAGAGGGGGAAGGGTGGAGAAGAAGTAGGGTGCTTCTCCTGTGTGCCCTGGCTGGGAATCAAACCCAGGACTTGAACATACCGGGTCGATGCTCTACCACTGACCCAACCAGCCAGGGCTGAAATGGTTTTAACACAAAGTACCCGGCATTCTTAAATCTGAGTCTTACAATTTTTTTGTCTACATTCTGTGAAGTAAATGACAAATTCATATGTAGCTCATTGTAATGTCTCATTGCAAGGCTGGTTCCTTTACTAATGGATTCCCAAACATATTATTGTCACCAACACTTAAAATATTTTAATTTTAAGGTTTGTAGCACTTTTAAAGGATATTTTTAAATGGACAGCAGCTTATGAGAGGAAGAACACTGTTCAATAAATCAGGTTTAATGATCCAGGCAGGATAGAACAAGCAGGACCTTTTCATTGACTGAACTGGTCTTAAAAACAGTAATACACAGGAAACAGATGACAGCAAATTTCAAAGCACAGCAAAAGCCTCTTTAATGCTGAACACGAAAGTCAAAAGTCACACTTCAGCTTAAATTTTGCTGAAACAAAAATAAAAACATACACAAGGCCCTTTGGGTCTTCGTGTGTACAAAAAATAAAATATGAGTGATGTGTTATTCTGCAGGGTTTAATGATAATCAGCTTTGACTGCTTGTTTTTCAAGGAGCTTTTGTCTTTAGATTCATTCTCAAGGCAAGCTTGTGTAGTGCATTCTCCCCAGTGTGTTCAAGTGTGCCACAAGGACTTTCCTGCAAACAGAAACTTGGAGAGGGAAGCTTAAAAGAAAAAAAAAAAAAAAAAAGCTTTCTGCATTGCAGTTAATGGCCTCTAATGGCTTGCTCTGCAGTGGATAAGCACAGTTTAGAAGCATGGTTAGTAATGAATCAAGAAAAATATTAAGGCTTTATTTTTTTTCTTTGTTTTGCTTTGTTTTAGAGCAAATGTATTTTTCTAGTTCAACCAACTTGATAGACCCTTTGCAGAATAAGAAACAAAAATGAGATGTTTGCCTTTCAAAAGACTGCAGTACCTACCATTTCAGAATAGAACCCTGTTCTCTCTCTCTTTCTTTCTCTCTCTCCCTCTCTCTTTAAGGATTTTATTTATTGATTTTGGAGAGAGAAGAGAGAGAGAGAAAGGCAGGGAGGTGAAGAGTGGGAAGCATCAATTTGTAGGTGCTTCTCATATGTGCCTTGACCAGGCAAGCCCAGGGTTTTGAACCTGAGACCTCAGCGTTCCAGGTTGACGCCTTACTCACTGTGCCACTACATGCCAGGCAGGACCCTATGTCTTGATTAATCAATAACTTCCAAATTCAGTAAATTTATAAGGTGACTCTTTGGAAATTTGAAAACATTTCCTAATGGGAAAAAAAGAGTTCTTTGTGGTGACTGAATTGTTACACTAGCCCACACAAGTCTAGCTGAGCCATGATATACTTAAAAGGAGATACACTTAAAAGTCTAGTTGAGCCATGATACACTTTAAAAAGAGTTGGAATAAAAAATGCTGTGGTGGCTTTATTTCAGGAATGGAAAGAACACAGATATTAAAGCCAAAGAGACCTGAAGCCTGGATTGAAATCTAGGTTAGCTCACCAGTTTTACAAGGTTGGGCAAGTAACTTTGCCTATCCAAGCCTCAGTGGCCTCACCCATAAATTGTGGGTGATGCTGAAATCCCAAGGTTGCTTCTACAAGGACAGAACGTGGAATAAGAGCAGACACTCTGAGGCCGGATACCTGGTTTTAATTTCAGGCCCTGCCATTTACTTACTAGAAACCTTGGGCAAGTTATTTAACTTCTGTATGCACCAATTTCCTCATCTATAAAATGAGGATAAAATAGAGACTTACCTCCAGAGTTGTTGTGTCAATTGTGTGGAGTCTACAGATAGAGAGTGTTTAGAATAATATTTAGCAATTAAAATTAACTATAAAATTGCTAGTCTATTATTATTAGCTATGCTTCCTGTCTCTTCTTAAACAATAACATACTATCCTAAACTAAAAAGAAATGTACAGCTAGATAATAGGATTATTATTAAGTCAAGGAGATGGAGGACTAAGGAAAAGCCATTTGATGTTAGGATGTCATTCAGAGAAATGAATATATAGGAGGGTAAGGAAGTATCAAGAAATTGGTTTGCTTCATGGTAATTTACTACCATATAAGGAAAATAAATTTTATCCCTCAGAATGTGCAAAGAAAGAAACGGAGAAAGAAGGAAGACTGTGTCTAGCCAAAACCACAACTTCAGATGTACCATTCACTTGGTTTTAGAAGAATGTCAAGTGCTACCTATTCTTTATCAGAAAGAAAACAAGCAACAAGCCTCTGCAGCCAGACACAGAAAGTATTGTTTTTGAGAAAACAGAAAGGAGATCTCAGGCATGCTTGGGCAAGGTTATTATTCCACTGCCTTTTAATTACAATTACTATACTAAAAATAGTTGCCTGCACTTCATTCATTCATCATTGTTCAATAGTGCCATTTGCGGAATATGAAAATATTCAATGCCTTGCAAATGAAGGCAGCTGGATGCTTAAAACCTGGTCTGAAGTGGTAAATAGACTTGGAGTCTTAATGTATTCGTTCTCCCTGGTACAATGAAATTGTTGTTTAACAGATGTATTCATAACTCCTAGGATTAGGCAAGAGCAGGGAAGGGAATGTGATTTTAATAGGGAGGTTGCCAAGTATTTTAGCTTCACCTACTTGGAAAGGTTAACTCCTAAACTTCGTAAAGAACCAGGAGTCATAGTCAGCCTTCCCAGATGCTGATACAAAACCTATGATGGGGAGGACAGTGGAGGAGTAGATGAGGTAGAGATTATACCAAAAGAGCTAGTCACCTTCATTTTCTAAATCTTGCTGTCCTCAGAAGCATGAAGTCACTGAGACTCTGGGAAAAAATACAACTTCCTCTTTGGGGTCCAGACTGGACCCTTGGTTAAGTCAGTGACCTGGAATGGGGCATGGAATTGTGGTGTTATTCTGTGGACATCCTTTTGCTGCAAGTGCTCCTGTGTAGTAGGGTGTCTTCCCCAGAAGCAGGCCTTCAAACAGGAAAATATCTGAAAACTAAAATAAAGCTGAGTACCACTAATACACTAAGTTATTTTGTGTTTCATCTTAATACTAAAGCTTCACAAGCAACTGTTAGTATGTCTGTCTCAGTTTATTGAGACAAAAAGAGACTCCTAGGTCTAAGAGTAGATCACGTTGAAATTTTCAAGGACCCCAGCCCAACCAGGGCAAGTCATCTCAACGGCTGTCCAATTCAAAGGTGGATAACTGGTGCCTTTAAGTAGAGGAACCAGAAGAGCATGAAGTGACGCCAGAGAACACATGAAGTGTTCTGGGACACTTGGCTCTCCTGGTTTCCTTTTAAAATTGTTTTCATTATTATAAACAGCTTTGCAGAAAGTTCATCACATAACCTCTTCAATAAAATTATTGGCATGTCTCTATGAACACTTACAACTTTGTTAAAATGTACACATCTTACTTGCAAATTTTTAGTCCCTCCATTTACTAGTGGAGGCTCTACTATTCTTATAGTATTATTTATAACATTTCTTTGATTTTTCTATATATTTATGGCATAATTTCATAGTCAACATTTCAAAAGGTTAACATAATATCTTATCTAGTTGATACAATAACTAATTTTCTCAAATGGTGAATCAAACTCTTGCCCCTTATTGTTGGCTTCTCTGACCAAAAAACATAACGAAGCAAACAAAAAAAAAAATCAACATTCCAACTGTAACTGCAGAAATGTTTGTTGTTTACTTTGTTTTAATACTCATGAAATACTTTACTTGAACATACTGTCAACTCACTAGCAGGTGCTAAAACAAAAATATCGATAGGCCCTGGCCGGTTGGCTCAGTGGTAGAGCGTCGGCCTGGCATGCAGAAGTCCCGGGTTCGATTCCCGGCCAGGGCACACAGGAGAAGCACCCATCTGCTTCTCCACCCCTCCCCCTCTCCTTCCTCTCTGTCTCTCTCTTCCCTTCCCGCAGCCGAGGCTCCATTGGAGCAAAGATGGCCCGGGCGCTGGGGATGGCTCCTTGGCCTCTGCCCCAGGCAGGCACTGGAGTGGCTCTGGTCGCAACAGAGCGACGCCCGGAAGAGCAGAGCATCGCCCCCTGGTGGGCAGAGCATCGCCCCTGGTGGGCGTGCCGGGTGGATCCCGGTAGGGCGCATGCGGGAGTCTGTGTGACTGTCTCTCCCCATTTCCAGCTTCAGAAAAATACCAAAAAATAAATAAAAAATAAAAAATATCGATAGTGGCGACTCTAAAAATGGCTACAAATGATAAGAACAATGCAACTAATTAAAAGAAAAAAATGAAGAAAAATTTGTTTATTCTTTTGGCCTTATATGATACTGTAGTGAATGTTACTGAAGTCTGATAAGAACACTGGAAATTGGACCAATTGCGTTGCTCTCTGGAATCTCATACATTCATTCAACTAGCATTTACACACCTATTACATGCTAGAGACTCCGGTGGGTGTGGGAGACAGAGCAGTAAAAATAGCCTTTCCCTCGCAGACCCTGTTGCAGGGGACATACAATAAATGACTAAATACATAACAAAATGTCAGGTAGTGGTAAGTGTTAGAAAGAAAAGTCAAGAAGGGTAATGGATGGGTAGAGAATGACAGGGTGGGTGAAATGGGGAGGTGGCTATTTTAGAAAGGGTGGTCAGGAGAGTTTACTCTGATGGGGGTTAATTGAAGGGGGTAATTTCTACATTTTTCTATGGAACGATTGTCTTGTGTGTATCTACGGAAGAAGTACAGCTCACTTTTAATGTCGCCATTGTTTTTTATTCATCATTCTAACAATATTGATTTTTGTTAATGTGCTACTAATTTGATAGCTATGGGGCACATGAGTGAACCCTACAAACATGGTTTATGGGAAGACAAGAAATTACAAGGGTGATTGTGCTTTGAGAGAGGAAGTACGGGGTGTTTTTATGGCTGGGAGGTCAGGGAAGGCTTCCCTGAGGAAGTGACCTTTAAACAGAGAAGCAGGTGTGAGCCAGATTAATGTGGACAAAGGCACTGAGAAAGGGAAATTTACAAGCAGATAGGTCACTGTACAACCTTGTTTTGCTGATGACTTCCAACTTTGTCACCTATCCAATCTCCCAAGGGCTAAAAAGTAACATCATTTGATCTTATTTCTTTGCCTCTCTCTGACAGATGTACAAAGAAACGATTTAGCAGTAGGTAAATAAAGGAAAAGACAGCATATAGGGCAAAAATAAGAACAGTCCAACCGAAGCTAAAGGACTCCATTTGTACTTAAGCTGTGAATGTCTTTATTTGCAGTAACGTTTATTGTCAGTCAATCCTTTTGATCTCCACAGTGCCCTTTGAAACACAGAACTGGAATAATAAATTTTCCGAAGACACTCATCATCCTATAGTCACATCCAGTTTTATTTTTAACTGGACATACAAATTTTCTTGTGTCTTTAATATAAGATTTATGATAGAGAAGCAATAGCAGGAGGAGAAAATACAAAATCCTCAGAAAAATGTTTTATAAAAATAAGTTTTATTTGTTGTCCACATCAACAGATTCTCTGAAACCCAGTGTAGTAATGATGAAGACTGGGAAAGCTGTGTGGGCCCATCCCATAAACCTATGCTCTACTCAAACCTGTTCATAATAGAGAAAATTTTAAAACAATGTGAGGGTTTTGCATAATGGTGTATGGTTCCTTCATACAAAAAATATGCTGTAGCATTTAGACATCATGTTGTATAAAAAGGCTTAACAGTGTGAGGGAATGTTCACAATAGATTCATCTTAAAAAGCAGGATGTCAAACAAAATTCAGTGCAATAAAAATTACGTCACAATATAATAAAATTACAAAGAAATCTCAACCAAAAAGAAAAAAATGCATCAGTATCTTATCATCAGGGGTTCTATCTGCTTAATGAGATTATAGATTACTTTTATTTTCTTTTTTATGTTTGTGTTTTCCAGATTTTTTGTTGCAAATGAATTGGTTTTGTAATCTGAAAAGAAGCAACAGATGTTCTTGGCTTTGTTTTATAAGTGCAAAGAGAAAGGAGGGATTTGAGTAGGAATTATTCTTATAATGCACACATACCCGTGTGTAAGATGAGAGTTTTCCTTAGGTAGGTTTGGAATCAGTATCATTTGAGTCAAGTAAAGAACCCAGAGTTGCTGTACAGGATCTAAACAGCTTTGTTGCTTGGGGAATATTGACTTTTATAAAAGAAATAAATAAAACAAAAAGAATGGAAGGAAAGGAGGGAAGGAGGGAGGGAGGGAGGGAGGGAGGAAAGGAAGGAAGGGAGGAAAGAAGAGAGGGAGGGAGGGAGGGAGGGAAGGAGGGAGGGAGGGAGGGATGAAGGAAGAAAGGAAGAAAAAAGAAGAGAAAGAAAGAAAAGAGAGGGCCAATAAATTATGACAACTTTATAAGGAGTAATGCTTTCTAACAAGTAATTCTTTTATTATAAATGACAGGTTTAAATAACACTCCTAGAAGCATCACTTACATAACACTACCCCAATTTCTGCCCTTTTAACTAAAATGGATGTGATACATTCTATGTGGGCCTGACTGCTGGTTGTACCTTTTGTGTTTGTGTGTGTGTGTGTGTGTATGTATATGTGTATATATATATATACATATATATATATTCACAAATTTACCATTATTTGAAGGGTCTCTAAATTTTGTGTTATGCTTAGAAAGGCTTTCAAGTTTATAAAAACTTTACCCATATTTTCTCTAGTGTTTTTTTATAGATTTCACTCATTACATTTAAATCCTAACTAGCAATGGGTTATATTTTAGTGTGAGGACTTAGGTAAAGAGCAAGCTCTATATGTTTCCAAAGGGCTAGCTATGTGTCTTAATAGCATTTCTTGAAAAACGCATCTTTTTCAAGAACTGAAAATTCACTTTTATATGAATTATAAAATGTTTATGTTCCTTGGGTCTGTTTATGGATGCTATGCCTTTTCAATCATCTATTGGTCTGTTTCTAAAACCAATGCCAGACTATTCTAATTACCACAGTTTTGCAGTATGCTTTGATAATATGTTAGGTCAAATCCCCCCACCCTAGTTCATCTATCCCTTCTTTTTTTTTTTTTTTTCAAAAGCACATTGTAATTATCTTCAGTTAATGCATTTCTTTAATAGCTTGACTTAATACCTCACTTTGCTTTACTAACTAGAATAAATTTTTTTCTTAAAAAAATACTATCCAGAAAGTGAATTTTGTGCTGATCATTCTAGCGGAGCAGGGCAAAACTATGCCAGTTTTGTAAAGACAGTATCTTTGTTCTTCAGGGCTTCTGTTGAGGAATAATGTGGTAACCGGTGCTTTAGCTCCCTCTAGCAAACACCCCTCAGCCAACAGAAAAGCCCCTGGACATTTGAGCACCAAGATCTCTGGAATCTTAGCCATGTTGGCAAACAAGATCTAGTGTAAAGCTGAATTACATGGTCTAGGACATATTCCAAGTGAGGTATTACTGTTCTCCCATTCAGAGCTGCTATGGACATCCCATTCAGAAAAAAGAGCCAAGGAGGTTGTTTTTAAAAGCAACAGAAAGAGTTGTAAACCTGGTTAACCCATTAATGCCTGATTTTTAAAAATTCCTATTTTTGTATGCCCAGATATGTCAAAACTATTTCTAAAAAACCAAACTACACATATACATATAAACATAAGCTGCTTTCAGCTGGCTTTGCTGCTAAGAGACAATCGTGATTCATTGTCTCATTTTCCTTTAAATAACAAATGTCTTCAAAAAGAGATCTGTACTCTCTGGCACCATGTCATCTTCATTTTTCCCGTTTCTGATCTCCCATGTATTCCTCTAGGAGATCTTCTGGCTCTAGAAGCAGTTTTAGTAAAACAGCTTTCATACAAATCTCTGTTGTTCTAAGCCAAACCGTTTTCTCAAGTGTAAGTTTCATTTATCTTGCTCCAAACCTGACTTCTCACTTCTTGCTTCTCTTTTTGCTCCACCTACTCTGTGTTTTCTCCTGTTCTGATTCTTCTTTCACTTCAGTAAGCACCTTTGGGGAATCTTGCTCAGCCCATGCCCCCCACTTTGAGAAGTACCTGTCTGAGCCTCTCCTCCCTTCCCCTCCCCTCCCCTCCCCTCCCCTCCCCTCCCCTCCCCTCCCCTCCCCTCCCCTCCCCTCCCCTCTCCTCTCCCCTCCCCTCCTCTCCTCTCCTCTCCCCTCCCTTCCCCTCCCCTCCCCTCCCCTCCCCTCCCCTCCCCTGTCCTCTCCCCTCCTCTCCTCTCCTCTCCCCTCTCTTCCCCTCCCCTCCTCTCCCCTCCCTTCCCCTCCCCTCCCCTCCCCTCCCCTTCCCTCCTCTCCCCTCCCCTCCCCTCCCCTCCCCAACACCCATGTACAAATGGGTTTAAGGGTAAAGAGCTACAGAAAAAAGAGAATTATAAAGTGGACTGGCAGAGAGAAGACGAGTCCAGAGGTCATATAACCGTCGAGAGAGGAGTTGAGAATTGCTTTATACCTAATGGACCCTCAGTTCTAGTAGTCCTTTGTGAAGACTTGTGGGGCTTCTTACTCTAGGGTTCTACAAGGTACCTTGTCTTCTCTCAATAAATCTCCCCCTTCGGGCTTATGTTAGTTGAAGAGGCTTCTGTTGTTGCATTCCCTAAATGTGAGACAACACCCTTGTCTTTGAGACATAGTCCTGGTTATTCTCCTTTTCCCCACATGAAACCCCAATCAATTGGAGAATTCTAAAAAAATAACACTCTTACCACCTTTGAATTGATGACTCCTAAATATATAGGTTGGGGCAAAAGTAGGTTTATAGTTGTTTGGATGAAAAATAATACAATAATTAATAAATACTAATACTGTACAAGAACAAACTGTGCTTTGCATACTCACCACTGTAAACCTACTTTTGCCCCACCCTGTATGTCTCTGAATTACTAAGTTTCTTGGTTTTCCAGAGGAATTGTCTAAATAATGAGGCAATTTACTGAAATAGTTAAGAGTATGAGCTCTGGGGTTAGGCTGTCAAAGTAGCCCGAGATCTCAAGACCTCTCTGTGCTTCTGTTTCCCCATCAGCAAAATAGGAATAATTGAAGTACCTTCCTTAAAGGGGTTTGTGAGCATTGAATGAGGTAATGCATATAAAGCTCTTAGAACAGTACTGGATACATTGTCAACCTGCAGTAAATATTGTTGTTATTTACAGCAACACATTCCTCTGTGGTTTTCCACAAGGTTTTTAACAAGTCCATTGCAGGACTTCTTGCCTTCCTGCCAAAAACAGCACAACTGCAGAACTCCCTGGCCTTGTCGTCGGCTTCTCCATTGATCTCAGGTCAGATGGACTTCAGAGTCTTGATTATTCCATTAGACCAGCAATTCTCAAATTTGACTGCATCTCAGATCCCAACAACACTGACTCAGAATCTTCCAGGTTGGAATTTGGGGATCTGTAGTTTAAAAAACTAATGAACCTGACCATGGAATCAGAGTTTAGGGAACTACTGTGGATTACCCTACTTTAACCTAACTTTATCTCTAAAATGGTGCAGCACAATAACAACAATATTTCTTGTCATTGTTAAGTCAATAAATATTAAATCTCTATTGCGTGCCAGGCATTGTGCTAGTACTTTCTATTATCTCATATAATTCTCACAACAATCCTATGAAGAAGATACTAGATGATCCCCATATTACCTATGAGCACACTGCAGTACAAAGAGTTTAAATTAGTTGATAAAAGTCATTTCAGCTAGCAAGCATGGAGAGAGCATGTCAACTGCTAGGGTTAATGTGAAGATTTTATTAGATAATGTATTTAAAGCACCTGACACACAGTAAGTGCTCAATGAATGTTTTCTTTTTCCTTTATTTTATCTATGTGATTCTACTCATGCCCAGTGAATTTTAGATTGAGGACAATAGTATGGCCTTTAACAGTGCCCAGAGACTTGAAAATTCAATATTCTGAAAGAAAACAAATAAAAAGGATTTAGGTACCAGTGAAAGATGGAAGTGTTTGGGATCTTTAACGAAGAGAAACACAAGAGAAAGTATAATTATGTATGAAGGTACATGTGTGCAGAAATAATAGCATGACCACTGAGGCCACAGGATTATTGTGAATATAGGAAGAGAAGAATACCAAGGTATGAAAATAGAACTATGTTATCTCAGGGTGGTCAAATTCTAAACAGACACCTATTCCAGCCCCGCTCCTGCCACATAGTCATCCAATTCTTACTTGGACACCTGCTGAAAAGAAACTTGACTTATCAAGGCAGAGGAGGCTCTAGTTGTTAAAGAATTCTTCATATTTATTCATTCTAGATCCCCTTTATACCCCTTAGGGACCTGAAGAATAAGTCTAATTTTTGTTGTATTTGACAGTTCTTCAAATACATGAAGACAGTTACCTTGTACCCCCTGGGGCAAAACCTCCTGCTTCCTTTAATCTTTCCTCATATGACATACATCATTCCCAGCCTCTTTACATCCTTCTCTCTATGCGTGTAAAATATTTTTCTTTGCCAAACCCTAATTGGAGACAGTATTCCATGTGTATAATGAGCAGCACTGGGCAATACTATAACACCCATCTTGCTTAATTTTTTAAAAAAAATTTTATTTATTGATTTGAGAAAGAGTGGAAGGGGATTTGTTGTACCACTTATTTATGCATTCATTGGTTGATTCTTGTACGTGCCCTGACTGAGGATCAAACCTGCAATGAGACTGACCAACTGAACTATCTGACCAAGACCACACCTATCTTGCTTACACAGCACAACTCCAACAATGCAGCCTAAGACACCATTCATTTATTTTGGCGCCCATCCTTTATTGAGGACTCAGATTGAATTGTTTTTCACCTAGGACCCTTTTAGTCTTACTCTTACATACAACTATTAGGATACCTCTATTTATGTTGTGTAATGGTCTCTCTTCCCCTCCTGGCTTTGTGTTATCTGGAAATGTGATGCAAATCCTTAGTCAGGGGTTTCATTCAGAACACTGATAAAAGTCCTGACATCTGAGCCCTAGAGAGAGCCTTACGTCATTCTGATGCTAACTGGTATAAAGGTTATGAAGTCAAATAAGCCTGGTTTGAATAATGGCTCTGCCGCTGACTGTGTGACCTAGGGCTAGCTGGCTGAACTCTGAATCTCAGTTTCCTCATCTGTAAAATGGGGCTGTGAGGATTAAAGGAGAAGATATAGGGAATGCATTTAGCATAGAATAGATGCTGCACAAATATTGATTCTCTCCACCTTTTCTTTTGGTCAGCATGGATTCATGCATCAGCATCTTTTGGTTATGTCTACTTAACCAGTTATGCATCCAATTAACTAAACTAGAATCTAGGCCCATATTTCTTTATCTTGTCTACAATATCTTAAAAAGTGCATTGCCATATAGAAATAGATTGATGTTTCTGCCTCTCTTTCTCTCTCAAAAATCAATAAAAAATAATAAAAAGTGTATTGCTAAAATCCACTTACATAGAGGACTCTCCTTGAAATCAAGGCAGAGACAAAGTAAACAGCAGCATGATTCCACTTGCATGTAAACTTAAGGAAAGTAATAGGCTAGTAATGAAGCTAGTTGACCTTGAAAACAGTCAACCCTCAGGCCACAAGCACTATTGGGCAACCACTCTGTGCCTGGCAATGAGCTGGGAATAGGCAACAGTTTTACAATGATTAAAATGCAGTGTCTGTATTCAAGGAACAAGGCTAGAATTCTAGAGTTATAGGGACTAATCTGGGTCACAGAATTCAGTGCAGTGATTTAGTTCCATTTGTTCACTATCCAGTCAACAAACATTTATGAAGCATTTACTCAGTGCCAGGCTCCTGCCTCCACCCCTTCATCTCAACTTCGTTAGGTGCTAAAGGGGTGTCGGGGAGTATAACAACAACAAAAGGAAGACAATGTCCTGGTATTTAGGGAGTTTAACATCTGGAAGGATTGGGAGTTCTTTGTGCCAAAGCCCTCTGCTAAGTGCTTCAGATGCAGAAATAAAGACAGATTGTGTCCTCTCAGTACTCAAGTCGTATCTTATTATGAAATATTTATTTTCTGTAACTATTTGTTTCCTTCCATCTCACTCCGGGGACAACTGTTTGCGGTACAGACCTTGGCAGCTAGAATGGTGTCCGCCACACAGTAGGTGGTCAAAAACTCAGCTACTGGAAGTAAATGCAATGGAATCGCTCCAGATTTTTTTTTCTTTCTCTCTCTCTCTAGTTCTCTTTTCTTTTTTCTTTTTTAACGAGTATGACAGCTCCAACGGGACGCTTAGAGGGCAGAGTAACGAAAAGAAGGTAAGAATACTTGGAAAAGCCTTCTAGAAATACTAAATATTCGTTCTCTTGTTTGAACTTCGGCAAACCGGGGTGTTTTAGGCATTCGTGTTCCTAAAATTGATTTCCTAGATGGAGTTGGAGGGAGGGGAGTGAGGAAATGCTGCTTTTAGTCAGAGTGCTCCGAGTGGGGAAGGGGAAAGAAGAGTGGTGGAAGCGGTGAGCCAGACACAAGTCACGGACCCAAGGAAGAGGGACATCCCAGGCGACTAGAAGGAGCGCAGATGCTACACCCGCAGTGGCCACCGCGAACGAGCGACCTGAGGGAAAAGAGAGGGTAGGGGCGAGGAAATCCAGGGAAAGCGCGCAGATTGGCCCTCTGTTCGGGGAGTGCGCTTATGTGCCAAGCGATTGGTGGCGGGAAAGTAGCAGGTAAACCGGCCCCCCTCGCCTCGCCATTGGCCAGCGGCCTCTCCCGCAGCCATACAACTGGCCAGCAAGAAGCCAGGCCGCGCGCGGATTGGCCGGGGGTGACGGCGGGTCCGGCTCCCTTTAGGCGCTCGGATTGGCTGGCGGGAAGAGGCAGGTATCCGGGCTCCGCGGCTCCTCCATTGGTGGGCGGGGAAGGGGGGTTGGGCACAGCGATTGGTGGGCGGGGGGCCGGGCCTGGGCCGGCGGGGAGCGGATTGGTCGGAAAGTAGGTTAGTGGTGCGACATTTAGGGAAGGCAGAAAGTAGGTCAGGGACGGAGGTGCCTGTTTACCCGCGCCGGACTCACCGCCGCTGCCGCCGCGGGATCGGAGTGGGGGCGCGGGCGCGGGCGCTCCCGGCGAGCCACGGTGAGTGTCAGGCTGGCCGCGTTCAGAGGCACGGCCCTGAGCACCCCGTCGGGGGCCGTCAGCACTCTTGCAGAGGCAGCAACCCCGCCGCCCCCGGGTCGCAGCCCGGCCGCCGGGGAACACTGCCCGACGTGCCCGCTGCCGGCCTTAAAGGGCCCGTGCCCGCTCCCTGCCCCCACCCAGGCCGTGGGGAGGCTGCGCCCCTTAAAGGCGCCGCGCCCGGCCGCCCCCATACTCTCTCGCGGGGGCTGGCGCTGCAGGGTAGACCGAGCAGAGGTGCCGTAGGCGCCCCTGAAGGGATAGGGAAAGTACCTACCTCCCCTCTGTTGGGCATCGCTACCTGAGTGGGGGAGAGAGAAGCCAGCTGCTTCTTAAAGGGACAGCTCCGCCTTTGGGGAGCAAAGACCGGCTGAGGGCAAGTCCTAGGGTGTATCCCTGGACTTGCCCGGTGACCCCCGAAGGGACTATCTTTGACAGCTGCACACCCAAGGGCGTTGGACGAGCGATGCTGCTTCTGCCCTTCCTTCTCTCCTTCACTTCCCTTTCGGGAGCCTGCAGGGCTTGGTGGGGGCGGGGAGGGCGTCTCCGTCGGGCTTAGGGCGTCCGAGCCTGCCCGCCCCTTCGACCATCGCGGGGTCTGGCGCTGCCCCCGGGAATCCCCGGCCCGAGATGGGGCCGACCCCAGCCTGTGAACTTTCGTCCAGCCTGCGGCGTCTGCGTTCTGGGCAGCCTCGGGAGGAGCCCTCATGGATGTGCGAGCAGGTGCCCCACAGCGAGGGGATGTCGCTCAGCGTCCAGGTGTGGGCCCGCCGCTCGTCCCGGAGCCCTGGAGCGCCGCGGAGGGCGCAGCGAGGCTGGCTCTAGCAGCAGGTTTGACAGATGTCAGAGCAGAAAAAGGCTCCCGCTCGTGATTGCTGGGCGTTGACAGCCAAAAGAGCTTTCGTTTGTTCCAAGGAAGAAATAAAAAAAATAGAAATTAATGCCGACCTTGTGAGACACGAGTCAACCATCCCGAGGGGTCGCGAGAGCCGGCCGCGAGGCACACGCAGGGGCCGGAGGGCAGGCGCAGGGGCAGGAAGGGCTACACGGGCCTTTGGCGTCCGTTGTCAAGTTTATCCTGGCCGGCGGGGTACCGTGCTGACTGACACCCTTCGCGCCACATTCCTTGTCCCCTTTTCCCTCCCTCACGGGCTTGGCTCCTTCCCGGGCGTCTGGCATTGTTTTTGGCATTTTGGCGCTTTCGGTCTTTTTTCTCTGCTTAGATAGCTACTCCTCAGCAAGGAATTATTAGCCAAGTTTTAACATCCAGCTTCCAGAAATAAGATTCGATATTTATGAAGAAGCATTTCTTGATTGTACCTGTATTTCCAGGGTCTTCTTTAAAAATATATACATAAACATTGCCCATTAGATGCATGTCATTTCCTCTAATACTTGCTTGTCATTTGCCTTTTTGCCATGTGCTGCTGTTTCCCCCTTTAATCTATTTTTATATGACAACTATTATTTTAATTCTTCTGGTCCCATTGATATCAGGATCTGTCAATTTGGGTTGGTGGAGTTTTTAATTAATGTACTGGTTGAATCATGAGCTTAAAATAATCATTGCTGCTCCTGAGCAGTTTTGAATAATTTCATGCTCTCTGTGCTTGCAAGAAAAAAGAAATCACTGTTAAATTTTATTTCCATATCAATGAAATTTAAAAAAAATTTAAAACACAAAATTGAATCATTCAATTCATGCTCTGTTACTGAGTTCACTTTATTGAGAAGTGTTTAAAGCAGTTTGTTGAACATATTTAGAAGGCTTTAAAATTTCCTGGGCATGATTTGAAATTGTATCACCTGAAGCTGGATCTGTAGAGGCATATTGGTTTTGATTATAAATGTAGCTGGTGAATGATGATAATAATAGTAAGTTAAAACCATAGTTAGATATGTACATTCTTCCAATCCATAAAACTTAAAAGGAGGGAGAGAGAAAGAAACAGCTATGATGGAAGAGCACTAGCCCGAGAGTTAAAACGTCCTGGTTCCAGCCCAGAGTTGGGCTCGTAACTGTGCTGCTAGAGATAAGTTGCTGAACCTTTCTGGATTTTATTTACCTCAGATGGGAAGTAAGACAGTTAAGCTAGGTAATCCCAAAAGTTCCTTCTGCTCTAAAGTTCTGTGTGGCTCTAAATATTGAATACATTTGAATTGCGGTTGGTATTTTACCTCCTGGAACCTCCAGAATATCTGAGCTGAAGTCCTATTTTCATAGAAACTTAAACAGATCAACAGATGGTGTTTTAAAGAATCCGTTTCAAATGATTTATAAAATGATGACTTCTTAGAGGAGTTTGCTATTTGCAAAAGAGATTTGCCTGCCACAGGGAGGAAAAGGAAGTGGTTGTGCTTGTCCATCCACACCAGCAATCTCTACCAATTTATATAGTAAATGAAGGACAAGCACTGTAGAAAGACCTGGCTATGTTAACAAAACTCTAAAAGAATATGTAAAAACGAAATATTTAATTTGTCTTTGATATAAAGGTTGCCTTTCTCCTATGAGCCTACTTTTATTTTTGATTCCATCATCAACTTTCACCGGGAGATAGTCATTTTAAAAGAAACATTGCCCCCTATAATGATACAATCACAGGTGGTGATTTTATGGTAAACACTTGCAGGGAAGTAAAAAAAAAAATCGTTCGTAGACCTTAAGGTTTAGTTAGGAGCCCAGAAAACACAGGCATGTTGCCCTTTTCCACAGTCCTGTATCTCCTCATTGCCACTTGATCACAATACCCAGACTTACCCCAAACTTCCACCCTGGCTTTTCTTCAAAATCTCTCTCTCTCTCTCTCTCTCTTTCTCTCTCTCTCTCTCTTTCTCTCTCTCTCCCCCCACCCCCTGCCTCCCTTCCTCCCTGCTCAGATTTAAACTCCTCAGTACCTCTTCCTTCCTGCCCATAATGTCCCATCTCTTTTCCCCATGTCTCCTTCTCTCCTCCTAGTGCAGAAAAAGCAAGGAGATCTCTCCTCTGCTCCCTCTTCTTGGACCGTCACTTTGAGTGGGAGCCTGGAGTCTGGTAGCAGGACCTAGGACCTGGGTTTGGGCTGTGTGGCCTTGGACAAGTGCTTGACTTCTCAGACTGCAGAATCCTTTTCTGTAGTTTAATGACAGTGTCTGCCACATGGAATATGTATGAGGATCAAGGGGGCAAGGGGAGAAGCATGTAAAATGCCTGGCATGCAGGGGGCCGTCCCTCTGTGCCTGCTGCCACTCCCTTCCACCACTCCCAGAGTTCTCTCATCAGAATAGCCTTCATACTGTTTTTCTTCAGCCTCCTCCCCAACCCCAGAAAAATCTTTGTCTTGATTTAGGAGAGGAAGGATGGAAGGGGAAGACACAGATCTTTACGGGCCTGCTTTCACGTGTCTACATGTGGTCCCCCTGAGCCTCTCTGTCCCTTGCTCTGCTCCCTGCCCAGCATCCTGTCACAGGGCTGCAGACATTCACCTCCACTCTCTGCTCCATCCTCAGCTGCTGCCCTCCGGCTTCCCTCTCTACCACTCTTCTCTGTGTTTCTTCTCAAAGATCTCTAAAACTTACAACCTTGAATTCAGGGCTCCGTTCTTAGTCCAAAATGGTTGTTCTTGCCCCCTTTGCAGCTTTTACATTGCCCATCTTTACCTCCTTGAAATCCCTTTCGTCCTCCACCTTCGGATCATGATGCTCTTTTTGGTTCTCTTCCTGCATATCCTAAGGTAGGTGTCTGTCCTGGCCTCCACTCTTCATGTTATCCCCCGTTTTAGTTCTGCTCTTCTCCTGCCTCCACTGCTAGTATATTCACTGTACACACTACCAGCAGCCTGTGGCCGACATGTGTGGCCTTGGGGTTGCAGATTGCAAACTGCTTGCAAGCACTGCCATCCTCTTAACACCCTGGTGCCTGTACCCTGTCACTCCCAAAATGTCCTGAGAGACAGTTTAGAACACAGACTTTGAAGACAGATATCCTGTCTCTTACTAGGTTTATGACTTGTGGTCAAGTTGCTTTGTTCTCTATGTCTTGGTTTCCTCATCTATAAGACTGGAATAACTGTAGTCTTTATTTCAAAGAGTTGCAGTGTGGGTTAAGTAAGTTAAAACATTAAAAATGCATAAACCTATGCATGGCACATAGCAAGTACTCAGAAAATGTTAGCTGTCTGCATTGCTGCTCCTTCTTACCTCTCTGTATCTAGCCCAGTTGTCTACCAGGCTTTGCTGTGTGCACCAGACTGTCCAAACTGAAAGCTGTCTCTTCCCTGGAACAGCCATGGACCTATTCCATGCCCCAGCCTTCCCAGTCCAAGTCCTAGTCTGTTTAAGACCAAGCTCAAATGCTTGATCCTCCAGAAGCTATCTTTTCGTTTTGTTTTCCTTCCTCCCCACGCTTGGCAACAGTGTGCCCCAGCCCTTGATCTACCTAATTCTATTAGGTATGGCTGCATTCCAAATTGTGTTGGGCTGTCCCTGGGAATATCTCACCAACTTGTTCAGAGCAAGCACTTTGGGGGAAGTTCATCTTGGTTTCCTAAAATGACAGGCACAGAGAGCCTTCAGGATATGCTTTTCCAGTTCCAATCAAGTGTCTGGAGGAGAGATGGGATGGGATAGGCACCCGGGGACTAAGCAGGTAGAGGGAAGGGCAATACTACACTTATGGAGAGGTGGGGCATGAGATGAAGAATGCAACAGGGCGTGAGTGGACATGGTCATGAGTAAATCTACATGAAGGAGGTTTTGGGTTGGGGACAACATCTGGGGAGATGCAATTGGACGAGCTTTAGTCATCTTTGTTTCACAGGAATGTTGAGTGCTGACATTTGATGGCAAATGATTTTTATTTTAGCACATGTTGTTCTTTTAAGTAGTATAAATTCTTGTTTATCTAGCCTGGTTAAAGGAGGAGTTGGATGGCCTGCCTAATTTAATATTCTGATTAATACTCTACCCACTGGATTTTGTACATATACTGAGTAAAACATTTACATGTTTTTAAAAGGTAAGAGAAATCTTATAGAGCTAACTGCGCCTAGCTGCCAGCCACTAGTTTGAAATATGTGACCTAGGCATATTAGTTAGCTTCTTTGAGTCTGATTTACCTCTTCTGCAAATTAGAAATAATAACGATGTCAATAGCAGCTAACATTTATTGAACACCCTCTATGTTAGTCATCTTATGTTTATTAACTTGTTTAATCCTCATAACAACCCCGTGAGGTAGGTGCTATGATTATCGTCACTTACCCACTAGTGAGGTGGTTTTGTAAACTGCGCAAGGTCACTCAGCTGGTGTGGGGTGGGGCAGGATTTGTGCATGGGGATTCTAGAGTCTGCTGTCTAACCACTGTAGCAGATGTCTCCTGGGAGAACCACTGGATTAGATCCTGTGTGTGGAGTGCCCAGCACCAGGCCAGGAGCCTACCAGGCCCACAATTATTGGTGACCAATGTTACTATTGACAAAAGTGGTATGCACCTCCTTTTAAGCAGGACTGAAGTCCTTGGCAGTGGGACCAAGGGATGCGTGTTTGGGTAGTAGTAGTGGCAAGGAAGGGCTTGTGAGCCTGATTCTCACGTACTGTTGTGCATTTCTGTCTCTCCTGCTTATTCCTGTCGTTCTGCAGCGTTGCTCTTACATGGGCCTCGTGTGGCTCAGCCAGCCCCTCCCCAGGCGGCTTCTTGTTGTGTGAGATAAACCTCTGAACAGAACTCATTACCCCCACCTCCTACCCCTACCATAGCCATCTGCAGAGCTCCTTACTGGGGAGGAGACCTTTTCAAAGTCTCTCACTTTCTTCTTCTCTTCCAGCTCTTTACCCTAAAGACAGACGTTGACAGCCTTGGGGTATGTGTGTGTGTGTATATATATATATATATATATATTTAATGCCACTTGTTCCCCAAATACATTTAGATAATAAGGGAAACTGTTTTATGTCAAGAACCTGTTACATAAAAATATGTTATATAATGTTCAAATATATACTGCATAGGAAAATTAAATACCACTTTTTTTCCCCCCAAAGAATAAAAAGCTAATAAACATAGGCTATACTGAATGTAATTAACCTCGGATTTGGAAGACAGGGAAAGGCATGCTATGCTCTCACAGCTATGGTGTTTTTTGTTTGTTTGTTTGTTTTTAGATTTTATTTATTCATTATAGAGAGGGGGGAGAGAGAGAGAGAGAGAGAGAGAGAGAGAGGGAGAAGGGGGGAGGAGCAGGAAGCATCAACTCCCATATGAACCTTGACCAGGCAAGCCCAGGGTTTTGAACTGGCAATCTCAGCGTTTCCAGGTTGACGCTTTATCCACTGCGCCACCACAGGTCAGGCACAGCTATGGTTTTGAACCTTTGTGATCCTCCTTGAGTGCTTCAAGTGTGGGATGTATGGGAAGTTGACCTGAATCTGCCACGGGATCTAGTACAAGATACTCTGGAAATTGTCTCTTTTTAAGGGGAAAAATTACTTGACATCTTGCTCACTAATATCTCTCATGTCTAAGTAGAGGGAAGAAGCTCTTTTTGCCCCCCCTACATAGACCCCTCAGGTCATCTTCTAACCAGTTTTCTGCTCTACTCTCTGCTTTCTTCAATTCTTCCTGCACGATATGGCCAACTTTGCCTTCCAGAAACAGCCCTGTTGCCAGCGGCATGTGATTGACACCCTGTGTCCAGTCCTCCAGGCTGTGCAGCCTGGCCCTGTCTATCCTCTCCAGCCCTGTTTCCCACCACATCCTCCGTTCTCAGAAGGACCCAGGTACCTGAGGGTTAATCCTGCTTATTTCCACCTGCCCTTCCTGGGCTACCCCATGCTGTACTCTCTCCTGCTATGTATCTTTGGTCATGTTGCTCTCTTGACCTGAGAGGCTCTCTTCTTTGCCTTGGTCTGCTTTGAGTCTCTCACTTCTTTGGAAGCCTCTTCTGATGACATTTGTCCTTTTCATGTGTGCTCTCTCCCTCTCTTTCTTTCTCTCTCTCTCCCTCTTTCTCACTCTCTCCCTCACCCCTCTTCCCCTCTTCTCTTTACTTTTGATGGCCAGCCATTCATTCAGAAGCATTGGTACTTCATATTTAGCAAATTACCATATTACTAATCAGGATGGCCAGTTCTCTCATTTTTAAATTAATTCATGAATAATTATCTTGTCCTCACTTCCCACTCTCCAATTCTACTCATTTACTCATTCAGTGAAGTTTATTGGATGCCTACAATGTACATAGTACTGAATATACAGCAGTGAACAAAACAGAGTTTCAGTAAAAGGAGACAGATAATAAACAGTTAAATGCATTAACTCCTGGTGGTGATAGATGTTAAGAAAGCAATCAAATAGAGTAAACAGTAGGGGCAATGAATGGTAAGAAGGAGGTTGCTTTAGCTGCGTCTTCCAGAGAGGCTTCTCTGAAAAGGTAACATTTGGGCTCAGCTGCAGGAAGATCTTGGGGGAAAATATCCCAGGAAGAGGAAACAGTAAGTGCAAAGGCCCCGAGGTTGGAAGTTGGAAGTGGCTTGATTGTTTTTAAGAAAAGTAAAGCCAGTGTAACTGGATTATGAGGTCCTTGTATGCACATTTTATCTTCCCTGTAACCCTTAGCCCAATGCTAGAAAGGCTGAGTAAATACTTGCATAGAGAAGAGGAGCATTTGCCATTGGTGAAATAGTGTATAAATAACAGTTTACTGTAATCTGCTCAGAAGACTTTCACTAAAACATATTGCATATAAACAAATTAAGGGTTTGAAGGGCTTTCTCATAAATGTACTCTTAACATGTATCACCAACTATTTACTTTTAATTGTGTTTAGTGTAGAGCTTCAGACCTCAGAATTCCGTTTCACATGCACAGCTGTCTTAAAAATAGGCTTTGTTCTGAAAGTTCATTTGTAAGGCAGTTGATGGAAATTTAGGATAAATTTTTCTATAGAAAACAATGAACTAAATGGTGGTTTAGTTCCCGAGCAAGCCCACAAAAGCCATTAAGTGCTGACTGTAGCCGAAACCATACTGTTTAGTACTAAAGCATTACCAGAATTAAGTAAGTCTTCTGAAACCCCCTCATCTATATAGCATTATAGGTCATTTACTTTTAGCATTAGTGGGACACATTTATCTTTGTAACATCTACTATTTTTCCAGTCAGTCAGAAGGTTTTATAAAAGGGATTTTTACCTCTGTGCTTTTAGGATTTTGTTTCATGTGGTATAAGTGAGACAGTGGTGTGGAGAGTGGGGAGAACCCTGGAATGGGAATTGGGAGAGGTCCAGGCTCCAGTATTGGCAGAGCCACTGACTTACTGAGTAACTTGGAGTAAGTTGCCCTAACTGAACTTTGATTTCTCAGGTCCTTGTTGGCTATAAAAATCATGTTTTTATGTAGTACATTGTTTAAGCCTGCTTTCAAATAGCTGCTTCAAATTTCTTTCTTTTTATTTTATTCTATTTTTTTTTGGTTGAGAAATATACTTTATTTTTTAACAGCTTTTTATTTTTAAAAAAAATTTTACTGAATTTATTGCTATGTCATTGGTTGTATTATAGAATTGTACACCTGAAGCCTATATGATTTTATTAATCAGATTTCTTTTTGATGAAGTAGGTAGCACACAAAAATGAGAACCTCAAGTTTCCCAAGCATAGTGCTTGACAGTTATGCATGGAACGTGAACCTTGGTTTTGATCTGCTATCTTTCTTGATGAGTTGAAAGAAATTTTGTCCTAGAACTTTTGGTCCAGATAAGACTCCTGTGTTCTTGGCCAACTTATCATCCATGTAATTATGTAAATCTTTTTTTTTTTTTTCATTTTAACTCTTAAAGATAAAAATGGTGACTATGGTTTTTTGCTTATGAAGTATAGTTATAAATGCCCTGAGGGAATGGAATGAGTTTTCAGGAGAGAGCTGAGCTGAAAGAGTGTGGGATCAAAACAGTTTTAAATGTTAAATGCAAAGCTATTTTCGGCATCCTGCTGGAAGAAAAAAAAATTTTTTTAAAGGCTTTAGATGATATAAGAGGTTTCTGCTCCAAAGGAGAAAAGAGCCTCAGGTTTTGCAGTGGTGAAAACTACCAGATCCTAGAACTAGCTACCTCCCCTTCCTCTTTTCCCACCTCTGAATTTTGTTTTTGGCATCACATGCCACATTTGCTGTTTAAGAGGTTTAATGTTTAAATAACAATAGTGGCAGAGCTCAACTGGGACTTCAGGTGTTAGGGACTTTAGTTTAACTTAATGTTATGCTGTGAACTTCCCCAGTAGATTCTAGAGCAGGGGTCCCCAAACTACGGCCCACAGGCGTATGCGGTACCCTGAGGCCATTTATCCAGGAAGGGGCACCTCTTTCATTGGTGGTCAGTGAGAGTATTGGATGTGGCAGTGCTGCAAAGCGCAGCGTCGCTCACGTACAGTACTACTTCCTGTGACGCAGGACGCACACATCACGGCTCCGGAAGTGCGTCATATCACTTGTTACGGCTAGCAGTGACAAAAATGGAACCGGACATTGACCATCTTGTTAGCCAAAAGCAGGCCCATAGTTCCCATTGAAATACTTACTGGTCAGTTTGTTGATTTAAATTTACTTGTTCTTTATTTTAAATATTATATTTGTTCCCGTTTTGGTTTTTTACTTTAAAATAAGATATGTTCAGTGTGCATAGGGGTTTGTTCATAGTTTTTTTTTAATAGTCCGGCCCTCCAACGGTCTGAGGGACAGTGAACTGGCCCCCTGTGTAAAAAGTTTGGGGACTCCTGTTCTAGAGTGAGGGGAAGCCTCATTGGGAATGACAGAGCACTGTTAGTGCTGCCTGTGTTTGGTCAGTCAAGAATGGTACATTTCATTTTTTTCTTTTTTTTCTTTGCTTGAAGTCATAGCAAGGATTTGGTGCAAAAAGTTGTTTCTCTGTGGATTTCACTTTGGATCTAGAAGGCAGCATCATAGCTGGCCTTCCTCCTTAGATGCTGAAGTATGAGCAGATATTTTGTCTGTTTAGTTGCTGTATCCTCAGCAACTCAGACAGTGGTTGTGAAGAGTAGTCACTCAATAAACAGTTGTCGAGTGAGTGAGTTCAGCTTAGGAAAACCTCAACTCTTTTTCCCTTTCTCATAGCACAGACTCATGAGCTTGGTCTTGTGAGGGACTTTGGAGTTTAGGTCATCTTCAAGTTGGCCATATCTCAGTATCTTTTATTGATGACCAGGATTTAATTGGCAGTGGTTGTCCCTGCCCTGCTGATGTTCATCTTTGTGTTATCTTTACTTGGCTTCAAGGTACAGCAAATTAATAGCTGAGCCACATCAATTTAAGGAAAACTTACTGTGTATTGGTTTGGGCATCGTACTACACATTTATTTATTCAGTCAACAGATATCTGTAAAGCCATCTACCAGGCACCATGCTAGACTCAGAGGAAGAGCAAAAATAGTTGTGGCCAAGGAGCCTGCAAGTTTCTCTACTGGTAGAGTATAATCCAAGGCCATGTGTAATGCGAACAGAGTGGTCTAGACTGTAAGTGCTACAGAAACTTAGAGACCAGAAAGAACTTTGTGAGCTGTCACAATAGGGAGGAGGCTTCCTGGAGGTGATCAGGTTTAATCCTGACCTTTAAGGATGGGTAGGATTTAGATTCACACACAGGGATAGCACAGGTATTTCCAGGGAATGGATGGGTAGCAACATAGCACAATTAAAAGCATGGAGGTCGGAATGACCAGTTTGTATTCAGGGACATAGACTTAACCGAGAATGGAGGATTTGCAAATAATAGTGGGAACTTAAGTTTGGAAGATCATTCAAGGCCTAAACCAGAAGCATGTCATTTCTGATGATAATACTAATTGCTAATATAGAGAGAGTGTTTTGTGGCATTCTTAGCATTTCACATGTGTTATCTCATCTAATTCCTACAAAAACCCATGGAATAGATCTTATTATTACCCTCATTTTAGAGATGAGGAAATGGAGGCACAGAGTGATCCAGTAACCCGGCTAAGATCACATATCTGGTAAGTGGTAGATTCAGACATAAAAACCAGGCCCTAGAAGCTCTTGCTCTGTTATTTCCTGGTGCCCTCCAGATGCAGGACTTAGGCTTGGTTGGGGGTGGTTTTAGAGTAATGCTCTGGAAGTGGACAAGACTCTATGTAACCCATTCCTCCATTTCCTCCATTTCATAGATGATGCAAGAGTGAGGTTAAGTGGCAAGTCAAAGTTTAATTAGCACAGTTGATACTGGTAGTCTGTGGAGAAACATTGAATTTGTGTTGTTATGATTATTTTGCTAATGACATGAGATTATTCTTTTTAGAGCATTAGTTCAGTGTAAGTGTTCCTGTTGGATTGGTGCAAAGAGGGACTGGCTGCAGCAGAGACCTGATGGAGGCTGCTGGCTGAATCCAGACAGAGGGTGAAAAGAAGCCGGAGCCAGAATTCATTGTCAATTACGTTAGTCGGCATGGCTGTTTTCAGTCACCCTTTTAGATTTGTAGAGTTTGGGGAACATCTGCCTATGTGAGTGGCTTTAAAGTGTGTGAATCTGCAGTGTTCTGTGGCTGTGACACCTTGGTTAATGAACTCTCCAGAAGCAGCAGAGCACCATTATGAAAGTCAAATGTTTAAAAACAACTATCCACATTTTCTGGAATGAGCACGGGACTGGGAACCAGATACCCCGCATTCTAAGCGGCTTCACTATTTAAGCAATAGCTAGCCTAAGCCAAATCACTTCATGCCTCAGACTGGCTGATTTCTTATCTGTGGAACAGGTATGCCGATTCTTGTCCAGCCCCTTACAGTGTGATTCTGATGCTGGAATGAGATAAGGAAAGGTTTTGAAAGCTGTGAAGTTGCTCCGTGGTTGTGGGGAGCAGCTTCTTGGCTCTAGTAAGAAGGTGTGTGGTATTACAGGAACAGCCTGGAGGGCACAGAAGGAAGTTTCGCACCTCTAGGGCACTGCTGGGGATGTGGCGCTGTCCACCACGTGGGTGCTGACAGGCCTCCCTTTGCTGAGTAGGACCGTATTTTAAGAAGTGATATTCTATTTCACCTTTAGACATGGCGGGGGGTGGGCAATCTGAGCATGGATGAAAAAGTTAGACACAGACATCCAGGTTAACCTGTTCTCCTCTGCCCACACCTCAGGATAGTGCTGTGAGCCAGAAAAACAAGTGTCAGGATCTAGCCAGCTGGCCAGTTGGGCATTCTTGGATGTTTTACCTATCCTGCGGCATAAGGCAGAAGTCCAGAAAAACCATGATTAGCCTCAGGGATTAATGAATGAACCAGTATGCTGTCCAGGTAACACCTCGTGGCAAAGCCTGTAGCAAAGTCTTGACACAAAGGATGGAAGATTTGCCAAATCTTAATTTTTGTTAGTATTGCATGATGTAGCAATTATTCTTACTATTATTAATAACAGTACCTAACCTTTGAGTATCTATCATCTGCCAAGTACTGTGCTAAGTGCTTACATGCCTTTTCCCATCTTTCCCTCACCACAGTCCTGTGGGGTGGGCAGCATCAGTCCTACTTTCTATCAATAGTTAGGCAGGCTGAGACCTAGAGGTGCCCAGATAACACGTGGAAAAACTGATTCGAATCCAGCACAGTCTCTCTCCTCAGCCTGTACTCTGAGGAGAGAGCAGCAATCTTCTTCCTTTTTCCTGGCATCCGAAATGTTTCCCGTCTCTGGTTTTGAGGTTTCTGATAGTGCAGCGGACCTTTGGAAGGCATTTTGTTTGATAGGCATGTCACCACAGAGTGGTCGCAGCTCACTGCAACTCTCCCTTGGTCGCAACCCTGGCTGACACCTGGCAGCTCTCCCTGGCTGCTCTGTGGCTCACAAGCAAAGGGACACCGACAGTGAACGCAGCGGATTGACCGCCTCTTACCACCTGACACAGTCTCTCCTAAAGAGAGAAAGAGGGCAGCAAAAGAAATAGCTCCGGGTCAGTTTTTCAAAAAGTGGCTGACTAGCTTGTAGTCTACTCAGTTTTCATGTTGATGCTTGTCAGCATTTCCCCACAAAAGCCTTTCCGAAAGTCATGATTCTGGTGACATTGTTTATCTCTGTGTGTGATTTACAGAGCACTTTACTACACTGTCTTGCTTAGTTTTTACCACAATCCTCTGAGAAGAGGCTAAATAAAGATAGAGAGTTGAGCTATTACCCAAGATCCCAAAGCTAGTCAGTAGCAGAACCAGGATTTAAACCCCATTTTCTTTCTTTTTTTACCAAAATTTTTATTTAGTATTTAAATTTAATGGGGTGACATTGGTCGTTAAAAACACATAAGTTTCAGGTGTATATCTCTTTAGTGTGTGAACTTTCATTGTGTTGTGTGCCCATCACCCATAGTCAAACCAATTTCCATCAGTGTGTGTTTGATTCTTCCCTGCCCCACCCCCTCCCTCTGGCAACCATTTAACTTTTGTCTATATCCACGAGTCTTAGTTTTGTTTTGTTTTTTGACAGAGACAGAGAGAAAGTCAGAGAGAAACAGTTAGGTACAGACAGACAGGAAGGGAGAGAGATGGGAAGCATCAATTCTTTGTTGCCACATCTTAGTTGTTTGTTGATTGCTTGTTCATTGATTGTTTTCTCATATGTGCCTTGAAGGAGGGGGGCTACAGCAGAGCGGGCGACCCCCTGCTCAAGTCAGTGACCTTTGGGCTCAAACCAGTGACCATGAGGTCATGTCTGTGATCCCACACTCAAGCCAGTGGCCCCATGTTCAAGCTGGTGAGCCTGCGCTCAAGCTGGTGTTTACATGTTTTCCAGTAAATAAGCTTACGCTCAAGCTGGTGACCTCAGGGTTTTGAACCTGGGTCCTTCGCATCCCAGTTCGATGTTCTATCCACTGCGCCATTGCCTGGTCAGGCCATGAGTCTTAGTTTTATATCCCATCTATGTGTGAAATCGTATAGTTCTTAGTTTTTTCTGATTTACTTATTTCACTTAGTATGTTATTCTCCTAACTTTAACTTCTCTCCTCCCAAGTTCTTCTTTGCTTTCAAAGGTGTTCTCAAATGTTATGGTCTAGTGTATTTCAAAGTCATCACATTAAAGTGAAGTATTTTGCACTACAAACTTACTGAATCAGAATTACTGATTCAGAATAAATAAAAGGTCATGTGATTGGTTGATGTGTTAGGTTTAATTACTTTGCACCTACTTTCTGTGGTTCAGACTATGCATAGATCCTTTGTGGTATATTAACGGGTCAGCAGCTTTTCTCACTTTAAAAGTCCCAAGGCTCTAGTCTAATAGATGATAAAACATGGGGTTTAAATCATTTATTTAAAAAGTTGACCATGGAGTTAGTTAGGAACACAAGCTCCTATTATGACATTGTTTCCATGGAGAAATTAGCTGTGGCTCACATCATTTCAGCCCTCATTGCCTTTTCTAGGAATGGAGTGAACTGCTGCAGGAGACCGGTCATATTTATTCCTTAGAGCTCTCTCCCCTCCTGTCACTGCAGGAGGCTGACTTGCTTTTCTGCACTCTCTCAATTTTTCCTGTGACCCGAGCATAAATCATTTCTGAGGTCTTGGTTTCATTTTTTTTTTAAATGTTTTCCAGTAAATAAACCTGAATGGAACCCTTTCTTGTATAGTTTTGAATATCTCCTTTAAAGTATTTCACTGCTGACAAGGGGCTTTACTAGGAGAATGTAGACCTGGTCTCACTCAAGCTTCTTGTATTAGTTGGGACACAGCAAGTTCTTGTATTAAAGAGATCTACACCTGGCTGAAACCAGGTGGAGGCTCATTCCTTTTTTCTTGTATCAGTCTAGAGTAAATAGTGGTCCAGGCCTCTGTCTGCATTATGTGTCTTTCACTTGTTGGTTGAAAGTGGAAACTTGGTTTTTATCATCTCCCAGAGGAAAAAGACCAGGGGCACACATGCAGTCTTTTAAGGGCTAGACCTGGAAATAACACATTCTTTTATCCCAGTGACCAGAACTTAGTCATATGGGTACATTTACCTTCAAAGGAGCCTGAGAGATACGTTTAGTTGAGGCTGTGAGTCCAACAAAATCTCTGTTTTTAAAGGATGAAAAGGAGATAGGACATTGTGGGAGGTTAGCAGTCTGCTACATCATGGTACCAATGGGAGGGAGTAAATAAAGTTTAAAGCTGGTGCCAGGATAGCAATATATTCAGGGAATATATGAGTCCAGGGTCAGGATCCAGGCAGGCACACCTTAATCAGGGCATATGCAGCCATGTAGAGGTCAGGGCAGTTCATTGTTCAGAAACTAGGCAGCAGGGTAGAACCCAGGTGCTAGCAGGAATATGAATAATCCAGAAGACTTTAGTTATTAGTAAGAGGAAATTCATCAGTGTGAGTGGTACAGTAGAAAGACCACTGGACCAGGAGTCGGAAGACCTAGGTTTGAGTCCAGCCCTTACACTTTCATGTTCCAGTGAACATTTGTTCTATCATCTAGAATATGGGAATAACAGTGGTGGTCTTTCCTGTCTCCTAGGCTTAATGTGAAGATAGTGGATGGGGAAGTGTTGTGCAAACTTCAGCTCCCTGGAAATGGGCATAGCATCTGTGTATTCACCTGTGTGTCGCCAGCACCCAGCCCATTGCCTGGCATGGACATACTAGTTGAATGAAGTATGAAATACTGTGAGAGGTGGGGAAATGCTTTGTGCTAAGATCTTTGTCCTGGACAGTCTTGTCTGCTAGGCAGAAAGGTTCTCTTGCTCTCCCCTGGCCAAAGCCTTGGGCATGCATGGAAAACCAGGAACTCCACGAGGACATGGGCAGATACCAGGACAACTCCTGACCAGATGGCATATGACACATAATATGTCCCTGGAAAGACCTGCCTAGGTGACAGAGTACAACAAAGCTGACGATAGGACTTTCATTTTGATGTCATGGTCCATGAATGTGAACTGACCATTTTTAAGTGGTTTAGTCCACCTGCAGATTGGAAGATGAAATCTACCTAAGCCCACCAAAACTTGGTTTCTTCATTCAGAATAATCAGATGCAATGATAAAATTCTGTTGAGTTGGAAAAATGTGTGGCTTATTCAAGATAATAAGTATTTGTTGAAAATATGATGTAGGTAAGAGTATACAAAGATGAGCTTACTGTTTATATCTTATGGGCTACTTCCATTCTAGTAATAGGATTTTTTTTTCTTTTGCTGGGAAAATGAGGGTTCAGTGGGATAATCAGGTTTTTATGACTTCATGAAGGGTTTCTTTTATTCATTTTGTTATTTGTTTACTTGCTGTGGGTGAACTTTCTTGGAACATTTATACATTGAGAGCAAGACTACACTGGAGAAAAGCAGGAATTGAAATTATATTCATAGTATGCATTTGACTCTGTTAAACTCTCATGCATAGAATGGAAAGTCACCAAATTGTTAATAGTGGTTCTCATCTTGTGCAGTTAGAAGTGATTTTATTCTCATGTCCTTCTCTGTGGTTTTCTATTTTTCAACAATGAGCATGTATTATTTTTATAATTATAAAAGTCCAGCTAAAAAATAGTTCCATACATTAATACTCTCCAGCCAGATCCAGAATCTTTATTTTTGGCAGCCTGGCCTGGGCTATAATCCGTCGTGTTAACTCAGACCTACTCTGATTATTTTATGACTGAGGCATTAAGGAACTTGTTATAAAGAGGATGTTTTCCTTCTGGAAATCAGCATAGAAAGTTAAGGGTTTATGAGGTATTAGGAAAGATGTCCTGAGTAACTCTCCTCCTAAAATTTGACTAGCTTTTATTACAGTTACTTAAGGAGATAAATTTTGCAGGTTTCCCACTCATTATGTGACTGTTTGTTTTCTTTTGTTCTGTATAACTAGCTTTTATTACAGTCACTTATGGAGATAAATTTTGCAGGTTTCCCATTCACTGTGTGACTGTTTTTTTTCTTTTTTCCTTTGTCCTGTATTCCTGCATCCCTCAGGTGCCCCTAACTCTGTTATCCCAGGATCGGGTGACCTTGACCTTTGTTCTCGCCGACCCCTTCCTCTTCTAGTGTTCTCAGTTCACATCCCCTCCATCTGTTCATGACTTTGTAGATTTGGTTGTGCCTTCTTCCCGCCAACATATTTATCGACTAGAGAGCTCATTGTTGTTCTCTTCCCTGTAGCAGCTTCTTCTTGCTTCTTGTCACTGCTTCGGTGAGTAGCCTGAGCAGTGCTCCTGGGGTGTAATGAAGAGATACAGTCAGGACTGCCAGGAAGGGGTGGGGGCAGGTGCACTGCACTGGCTGAGAACCTTGGGGAAGGCACTGGGCCATTTGTCCAGCACCTGGCCCACACCAGGCAGGGCAAGCTCGTGCTGGGCTCCTGGAGAGAATTGCTTGGTGTTTGAAGTCAGGCAGCCCCCCCCCCAACCATGTATTCATCTATTGAGATCCTGTAATGTGGCAGCCACTGTTCTCAATGCTAAATGGGCACAGTGATGAATAAGGCAAACCTGACCTTTGTCTCGTGCTCACAATCACAGGTTGTAAAAATGGCGCCAGAGATGGTCACATGTGCCCATTTATAGTGGAGCAGGAGGGTCAGAGTTGAGATGATTCTGAAGCCTGGTTCCTATATGTCTACAGTACTTTCCCTTGGGGAGGGATGAAAACAGGGCAACCTCTTGGTAAAGCTGAGCTGCTTCTCCCATTCAGTCAGCCTAGACCCAGCCAGGACCTGCAGGAGAAAGCAAAAGCTGGGGCATGTGCTTGCTGGCGGGCTCTTGGTCACCCCGCCCACCCATCTCTGGACTGCCACAGGAGCATGTCTGTCTTTTCTGAAGAGTGATGAGCCAGTTTGCACATAGGGGTCCAGGTTTGTGCATATTGCAGCTTTGTCTGAAGGTAGCTTGTACTTTCTCCCTTACCTTCAAGTTTTAATGAGGACCAGCCTGTCAGTGTCCCTCCAGTGGAATATTGGGCTATTACGTTCAGAAAACTAGTTTTAATTAATTCCTCCATTCCTTCTCATCACCCAGCCACCCCCAGTCCTATTCCTGGAGGCTCCGAGTCTGGCGTGTATTTACTGTATCTTTCTGTGCTCTTGCCCTTTCTGAAACTTGCTGACCAGCTCTCACGGGTTCTTTCTGCATCACTGTCTGCTTGGCCTTTGGCTTCCCAGAAAAGCTTGCAGTTGGGCAGCTGTAAGTGATTTCCCTGAGCTTCCTTGCTGAGTCTTCTTTTATATTAAACTTCTCTGTCAGATCTAGGGCTTGGCCATCCGTCCTGCTCTTCATGTCCCTCTTTCTGAAAACCAGGACAGACAGGACCCTTTCCCCGTGGAGACTCTGCCCCCTTCCTCCTACGGACATTAGTGGCTGTGCTTCTCTGGCCCTTCTCCTCCCACCTTCCTGTTCAGAGAAGCAAGCCTTGGAAGCTTGCCTCACACCAGTGTGGTGCAGGATGGAGAACTTCAAGGTAGCCGCCTCCTGAAGGGGTCTGGGGACCCCACCCATGAACTGTGGTGGTTAACCAGAGGACAGGTCATTCATGCAGTGATTACTTAACACTCCTACCAGGGCCCACTAGGAAGGCTTTGTTACTAAATTTTCTTGGGTGGGTGAGGGGGAAGCTTGTTATTATATTCATTCTTTGAGTGTTGTTACCGCTCCTTTAAATAGACATGCAAAAATGTATGTGTGTATGTTTACATATCTCCCTTTACATATAACCAGGGTCTTTTCACAGTGAGTGTGGCCCTCAAGGCCGTGGGTTTTTTAACCCCAGAGAGTGGTAATGATCCTTTAGGAAAGATATCCTTTTGTTCTAAATATTTGTTAGCTAAAATTTGTAAAGTTTTGTTTCAGCCCTAGCTTCCCTCATTTCTAAGATGATTTTGGGGTCCACTGTATTCAGCATCCAGAAAAGTGGACAGCCTTTAGAGTCACCCCTGAACTTCAGCCCTGGTGAGGAAAGCTTTTTGTTGCAGGCCTCGTGCCTGTGGCACTGTCAGCCTTTAGCAGCTCTTAAACCTTGTCACTACTGAAAGTGTCAGGAGCTTTGGGGACTCAAAGGGCAAGGCTGTGGTGTGGAGTATGCCCGTGACAGTCACTGCAGCCCAGGCATACCCGAAGACCACCTTTTACTTGAGCACAAGGTGGCACTGTGGGTCCAATTTGCCCTGGAATAAATAATTTTATTTTTAAAAAGTTTAATTCAAAAGTTGGCCCTTCGGTGTTCTGAATGGCTGTCCCTTCTCATGTGTTTTGACTGGCTAATACTGTGGCCTGGCCAAGGTGCCACACTTGGTGCAGGCACCCTGCACCCTGCACTCCTCAGCATGGGGTCACCTCTGTCTGCTAAAGAGGAAAAGAAAAAGTGGTTCTTTCCCTATTTGAAGACAGGACAAGCCTGGATGAGGGAATCATCCACTCAGTCAACATCCATTGAGGGTCCAACATAATGGAAAGCACTGGAGTGTTGAGAGCAAGAAAATAGTATCTGACTTGGGTTTTTCTCAGGGTTCTTCTGGCTGCCTGTGGACTGATGTGGGAAGGACAGGCATGGAGCAGGGGGACAGGTTAGGAGGTGGTCGTTCTGGTCCAGGAAGCCATGCGGCTGGTACGCTGCTGGTCAGGATCCAGTGAGAGTGGGCAAGGCACAGAGTCCTTAACCAGCTGCTCTGGCCATTTGCCCCAGAGTTAAGCCCCCTGGACCACGGAACTGCCCTTCCCCAAGTGTGCCAGGCCCTGTTCCATGGCCGATACTGTCACTTCACCTGGGATGTTCTCATACCCTGCTTTCAATACTGGTGTTTGTGCACTGCCTCACCTAGTGACCTTGGGTCAGTTACTAGATCTCTCTTAAGCCTCAGTCTCTTTATCTATGAAAGAGTAATCATTGAACCTACCTCAGGGGATTGTGAGTATAACACAACATATAGTTGAGTATGATTATTGCCATAACCTCTGAAGCCACCTCCTGCTTCCAACCTTGGCCAGTGAGCCCGAGAAGAATGGGTCAGATCAGTCATGTCTCTGGCTTAGAACCCTAGACAGTAGCTTCCTGTCTTACTCGGAGGAGAAGCCAAATCGTCAGCATGGTCCACAGGCTTCCCAGTACTTCTGTGACCTCATCGCCCACCCCAAGGCCTGGTGCATGGTTAAGTAGGCTGGGTTCTGCACAGCGCACTGCGGAGCATGTGAGTGGCCCCCTGAGCTGTGCAGTGCGCAGTCTGCGCTGTGCATGCTGGTCCTGCGTGCCCCCTCTTGCTCCCCGCCAGCCATCAGAATCCTTGCTGTTCTTCAGACATAGCAGGCGTGCTTCCTGTTCAGGCTCTTTCTTCTGACTGCCCCTCTCCCTCAAATGCTCTTCCCCCAGGTATCTGCATGGCTGTTCACTCTCACCATCTTCAGCCCCCCTCTCAAATGTTACACTGTTTAAAGTTGTACCACCCAGCCCACTGTCTCGTAGATGTTCCCCATTTCCCCCTTTCTGCTTTATTTTCTTCTGCTAGAACTTTTCACCATCTAACATCTTCTACAGTTTACTTATCTATGTAGTTTATTGTCTGTCTTTTCTTAACAGAACGTAAATTACGAGGGTAGAGACTAGAGTTAATTTTGTTCATTGATCCACCCCCACTGCCTAAAACAGTACCTGACAAATAGTAGGGGCTCAATAGTGAAGAGTGATTGAATTTGCAACCAAGCAAATGAAGTGTTTGGTACAGTGCTTAGCACCCAGTAGGCCCCCAGTAAATGCTGGCTGCCATTATGTATGTTGTCAAATACCCTGCAGGGACCAGCTCCACCTGGCTTTCCGTGAGCCTTGCTCAGCCTCCTCTCGGAGTGAGCTGGATCATGCCGCCCCTGCTCCTTGCTGCTCTTTCCTCTGTGCCTTCTTTCTCAGTGTGCCATTTGTCACACTGCATTAGTGCGGATTATCTCACTCTTTTTCCCTGCTTGAGTCCGAATTTTTGCAGGGCAAAGACTGGCTTGTCGGATTTGTATCCTAAGTGACCTGCACCTTCTGGTCTGCACGTAGTAGGAGCTTGGGAAGTGCTCACTGTGGGCAGCCAGGACGGGTGGGTGGGAGGAGCTCTGGAAGCCATCAGGTCCTGGCTCCTGCGTCATTGCCTAAGGTTTGCACCCCTGCCACGGGGCGCAAGGCAGCATTTCACAACTGCTCAAATGATGAAATTGCTTAGGTTAAATTTAGAGCGAATTTTGGGGAGAAGAGAGCCTCCTGTGCATAGTTCTTTGGATGACAGTCTCTGGGTGACCCACATGTTCCATATATGAAAGTCTGGCCCTTTGGCCGTTCAGGCCCAAAGGGGTTGGGTCATTCAGTGGACAGTGTGAGCACTATCAATGTGTTTGGAGGAAGGCTAAGAGAATGAGAGGAAGCTTGAGCTGACTCTAAGGGGTTTGGGGTGAGTGTGGAAGGCATGGCTTCTGGAGGTGATGTAGGAACAGGGGAGCAGCCACTCTTCAATCTGGGGAGGGAGTGAGTGCCTTGGGAGGCATGATTAGGTAGGTGGTTTGGACCGTATGAAGGAGGACCTTAAATGCCAGGGCAATGAGGTTGGCCTCTTATATTTGGTGGTGGGGTAGTGGGGTCCAGACTGGGGATTTTGATGGGATAGGGGTAGGAATTAAGGGGGACAGGGGATGTAGGGAGGAGCTCTGGAACCATTTTTTTCTTATCCAGAGATGGAGTTGTCTTGGGGGACCCACAGAACATGCCCTTAGGGAGCAGCATTGGCACCCGCAGGGCAGCCAAACTTCAGCTGAACCAACAAAGTGCAAGAGACTGAGGAGTTAGAGGTAGGGGTTTGACATGGGCTAGGGTGCAGAAGGGGCTGTTCTCCTTTGGGGCATCTCTTGGGGCCCTGGCATCCCTGGAATTCTCCTGTGCTACTCTGGTTGAGATCACTTATTCTTGAGCCTCTGTTTCACTGCATCAGTTGGGCCCCTACACGGTGTGCCGGCCCAAGTGGTCCAACTCATCAGTCAGATGCCCTACAGAAAAGCTTTAAACCCAGAGACAGGAGAACTCAGATTCAAGTGTCAGCTCAGCCAGCAACTCTCTGTGTAGCATTGGTCAAGATGTTTGTTCTCTTAGGGGTTCACTTTCTTTATCTGCCAGATTAACAGCAAGCAAGCTAAATCCCTGGGTTTTGCCTTGGGTCAGAATTAGCCTCTGAGGCTTTGGAGGGACTGAGCTTTCAGATGAGAGCTCAGTGGCCACACAACAGGAAGGACAAGGCTTGAAATTGAGTGTCTGAGGGGTTTTGAAAATTGTTACCCAGGAATTGATATATTCTACAAAATTAGATAGGGTTTTCTTCTCACTCCCTACGCCTACGTTGGGATGGAATTCCTGGAATGACCTTGGCTTGGTGGAACCTTTCTTGTCTCCCATGTTGCACTTCTGAGTAGGGCCCCTGCCCTGGGCCAAGGGTCCTGATTCTCCTGTGGCTGCTTCCCTCCTCTAGCCCTGTTTACTGAGGATTCCTCTTAGCTTTCTCCTAAGTCTCCTTGCGTCTGACTTCAAACCGGGGCCTAATCTCTTCAGCTGGAGCAGCCTTGATGGCATGAACACATATCTCTACACATTTGCATGCCCTTTTCCCTTCAGATTATGACCTCCGTCTTTCTCATGTGGCTCCCTAGTTTTCATTATGCATATTTAAGATGGCTGCATAATATTCTCTCAAGGGAATGTCTTCAGTAAGCCATGAGCTGGTAATGGGGCATTTAGATTGCTTCTAATTTTTGCTCTTCCAGCTAATGCTGCATTAAGCCATCTTTGTGTATTACAGAATCATTTCATTAGGTTGGCATTTATCTAGCTAATGACAATGGCCCAAGATTAGACAGAGAATCAGAATTTCTTTTTTCTAGAAGAATGTCATGAGGATATGTTAAATTTTTATTTTAAATGCCAGGAACACCTTTGTCATGTTTTCCATGAACGAAAAAGCAAGGTAATGGTGAAATTAGATGTAAGTGAAAGGCTGTGATACAAGTCAAGTATACATGACTTGTTGCTTGTTCCTAAATGTGGAGTTGAGCCAGGACATTCTCTTATGGAGTAATCTATTCAATACCTGCTCACGTAGAGGAATTCTGTAACCCTGTATCTTTGACACTTTGAGTAAAACAGTAACTAACCAGTGATTCTCTTCTTAAGGGTGTTTGTTTTGTTTTATTAAGTGGGAGGCAGGGAGGCAGAGAGACTCCTGCTAGTGCAGGGTTCAGGGTGAGCCAGATGTGGCTCTTTTGATGGCTGCATCTGGCTCGCAGACAAATCTTTAATAAAAAAAATAATGTTAAAAATATAAAACATTCTCATGTATTACAATCCATTCATTTCCTACTGCTCATGTTCATGGTTGCGGGTGGCTGGAGCCAATCACAGCTGTCCTCCGGGACAACATCAAATTTTTATTGGATAACGCATAACGTACACGGGTTGTTGTATGGTTCTCACAGAATTACATTTTAAAATATGTGCTGTTCATGGCTCTCTCAGCCAAAAAGGTTCCCAACCCTTGTACTAGTGCCTGACTGACTGACCAGGATCCACCCCGCAAGCCCTCTATGGGGAAATGCTCTGCCCATCTGAGGCTTGCTTTGTTGCTTGGTAACCAAGCTATTTTAGACCCTGAGGTGAGGCCATGGAGCCATCCTCAGCACTTGGGCCAGTTTGCTCAAGCCATTTGAGCCATGGCTGCAGGAGGGGAAGAGAGAGAGAGAAGGGAGAGGGAGAGAGATGGAGAAGTAGATGGGTGCTTCTGTGTGCTCTGACTGGGAATCAAAACCCTGGACTTCCACACGCTGGGCCGACGCTTTACCGCTGAGCCAACCCAACAGGGCCTCTTAAAGGTATTTTTAAGAAATGTCCTAAAAAATATAATTAAATAGGATTTCTTACAAAAGCATGAGGGTAAGCCTATCAGAATGTACTCTTAGCAGTGGAAGCAGGTTGCAGACTTAGTGAAAGGATTTGGCTTTTTGTTGGCCATTAGGAAATGAGTAAAATGAACCTGACAAACAACATTGATTTGGTCCCCAGGACTCTTTTGAGCCTGAAATCTGGGTTGGTTTAGGGGTGACAGAACGGCTTCCTCTCCTCTTGATCTATTGTTTCAATCTCTGGTTGGCTTTTGCATTTTAACTTAATCCCACAAGTGTTTACTGGGTCTTTATAGTGTATAAATTTACAGGGAATGAAGATTTGGGAAGAAAAAACCCAGTACATCCTTGTTTCTGAGGTGCTCATGAATGGGGATTGGGAAGGATAAAACAAGTCTAAAACTGATGATGATTCAAAGGAGGTGAAGAAGGAGGACCTTCTCTAGCAGCCCTGCCCTGTTAGAGGAGGGAGGATGTTCATCTCATTGGGCGACTGGGGCAGGGGAAGCAAAAAGGGTGTTATGGAGTGGCTGCTTTTGACAGCAGTACCTTCTAAAGGGCTGGTTGAGATGGCGGCTAGACATTGGAGGCCTGAGTAGAGGCGATGGAGATGGAAGGACATGGGGTCTGCCTGTGTTTGGCTGAAGTAATGGGCACATGTTTTAATGGTCTTGGGCAGCACTATGCCAGGTATGGTTCTGAGAACTTTATATACTTTAAGTCGTTTAACACCTACAGAGATTCATTATTTCCATTTTGCAGATGAAGAAATAGACATAAAGCAATTAATTAACTGCCCAAGGTCATACTGCTGTGGAGCTAAGAGTAGACCCAGTTGTTCTGACCTCAGAATCTGCCTCTAACCACAAAGCGGTCCTTCCTGCCTGTAGTACAGAGGAAGAAGGCCATGGGACCAGAAAGATAGGCAGACACTATTTTGGAGGCTTGGACCACCAACATGTGGGGGTGCAGAGGTGGAACAGGGGCCCCAGATGGAGATGAGAGATATTGCAGAGGTGAGGATGGGGGAGTTTGGTGAGAGCCTTGAAGAGCCACAGGAAGAAAGAGTTTAAAGGAGGGGGTTTGTCATCGAAGCCCAGCTCTGCAGGGAATTCCCTGAGCTGAGACTGAGAGCAGGTCTGTGCCAAGAGGAAGTGGAGAAGGTCTCGGGCGAGGGTGCAGCCGGACTGTGCACATGAGGAACAGCCGCCTGTGCTCTCCTGACTAGGAAGCGCTGTTTATTCAGAGGGTTCTGTAGTTTGAGGATGGTAAAGCAGGCACAGGCATTGGGTGTCATTGTCCGTGTCCTTTTATCAGTAGAAAGAGGCGAGCGTGACAGAGAAAGGCAGGTGAGAGCTGGCACTACTAATTTGGCAAACCCGTGGCTTTTCTGCAGCCTAATGATTTTCTGAAAGCTGTTTGCTATGCCGAGGCACACGTGTGCCTCCCTCATCTGAGGCTGTGGCAGTTGCTACTTTTCCTGGAAAATTGGGCCCATGTGGACCCTGTGTGTGGTTTATTTGAGTTCCATTTTTATAGCCTTATTACCTTGTTCCCATGATGCAGGAGGCCTCTCATTTCTCCAGCTTTGCTGTGAAAATTGTTTCTAAAAGGCACAAAGTGATCTCTCATCATCTGGGTGGTACTCTCGCCCCAGCAGCGCTTTCTGCAGACTTGACGCACACTTTCATCACCCCTGACACCAGTTGTCACGTTTTTCTAATCGCTGGCGATTCACTGAGAACCTTTAGGCAGCTCTTGAATCTCACTACCTAGGCGTTTGTCACAATTTCTTCCAGAAGAGTTTGTGCGTGTAAATATCCATTCAGCTCCTTCCTCTCAGAAAGGTGGCCCGCCTCACCTGTGGTGGCACAATGGGTAAAGCGTCGACCTGGAATGCTGAGGTTGCCGGTTCAAAACCCCAGGCTTGCCTGGTCAAGACACGTATGGGAGTTGATGCTTTCTGCTCCTCCCTCCCTTCTCTCTCTAAAATGAATAAATAAAATTAAAAAAAAAATAAAAAATAAAGTCTATTGAAAGGTAGCCCTACCAATAACCTTGCTAGGGCCTGATATGCAGTGTGTCCTCTGGCCTTGAGCTGATAAAGCAGTTAGCATTTGTGGAATCTGGCTGTTACCAGACAGGGTGCTAAGAGACTTATGTTAAAGACTTTGATTATTCCCAGTCTCCATAAAGAAGGTACTGTTACTTCTCCCACTTTACAGATGAGGAAAATGAGTCTCAAAGAAGTAATTTTCCCTACATCACACAGCTAGTAAATGGCAGTGCCAAACCTCAACTCAGGCCTTTCTGGTCTTGGAACCCATGTACTTCATTCATTCACTCATTCACTCATTCATTCATTCAGCAGTGAACATATTTACAACATTCAAGGCACTGTGCTAGACCCAGGGGATACAACAAAGGGAAAGGGAGGGGGGGAGCAAAAGTTCTGCCTTTAGTGTACATTCAAATTTGGGGATACAGAGAAAAATAATAAAATATACATTATGCTATATGGCAGTGATTTTCAACTGGTGTGCTACAATAATTTTTAAAATGGGCACTGACTTTTCTTTAGGTTGTGAAATAAAAAAAATAACAGCCAATACAACAATAGCTGTCCAGTGAACTGAATCAATATTATACCTATTTTTTGTGTGCCACTGAATTGTAATAATTTGTGTGTCCTGAGATGAAAAAGGTTGAAAATCACTACTATATGGTAATGAGGACTATGGAGAAAAACAAGGAGATTCGCTAATAAATATTGGGAAGATTTTAAATAGAGGAGTCAAAAGAGGCCTTACTGAGAAGGAAATAAAGTTGTTAGGTTAAGTAGCAAACACACCCCCAAATCTCAGTGTATCAACCCATGATAACTTTATTTCTTGCACAGAAAAATTCCAGTGTGGTTAATCCTCATTAGCAGTCATACTTCCCTGTGATTCTTGAGAGACCCACTCTCCTTCCACCTGTGGCTCTTCCCTCTATAAGACCCTCAAATTTTTTCCATTCAGCTGGAGGACGGGGGAAAAGAGAGAGGACAGTGTCTACCTCATGTATCAAAGTTTTTATGGGCTAGTCTGGAAGAAGCGTACATCTCCCCTACTGCCCATTGGCCAGAAATCTTGTCACATGTTTACTTTAAACTGCAAGGGAGGCTGGGAAATGTAGTCTAGTCATGTGCCCCCTCAAAAAAGGGTTTTGGTGAACTCATAGCATAGTGGATACCATAGTGAATGTAGTGAAGAAGTGAGTCATATGTTTAACTGAAGGAAGAGCACTAGGCAATGGGACAGCAAGGTAAAGGTGGCCAGGGTGGCTGGAATGGAGTGAGGAGAAGGTGAGGAGGAGAGTGCTAGAAGGTGGGGCCAAGAAGTAATGGTGACTGGGTTCTATTGTGAATGACGAGGAGAGCCAGGAACATTTCAGGGTTTTGAAAGAGGGGTGACACGACCTGAGTTACATCTCGAAAGGATCAGTCTTGCTACTATGATGAGACTGACTGAGGGAGCAGGGGAGGCTCAGAAGGGAGAGTCAGAATCCATTGGAATTATCCAGGTTATGGTGAGAGTAGCCAGGTCCCAAGTGGTTATAATGGTAGAGATGGCAAGAAATGGTTGGATTTGCAATCCTTAATAAAAGTGAAACAACAGGTTTTTCTGTGTGATTGGTTGTGGGCAGAGAAAGAAAGAGAGGAATCAGAATTGTTCTGAGGTTTTGGCTGTTGCTTAATGACTGTTCTCACTTTCTACCCTCAGAAGTGATAAGAGGAGGAAAGTGTTTGGGAAAAGATATCTGAATGCCCTCTGGGCCCGGACCTATCTCTCATAGCCTTTTCTCCTCCACAGCACTTTCTTCAATACATACAGGCAATTCTCATTCATAACTGAGCTGTCAGATGGGGCTGGGGGAGCATTTGTAGCTCCTCCCAGCACAGCATGGATGAGACAACAATGGCAGTGGTCTCACACCATTCTCTGGGGTCTTTGGGCCAAGCCTTGGGCCCCTTCAGACTGATGTGAAAGGGGCCTAGAGATGCCTAGAGAGGCCACTTCCAATGTCTGTCATGTAAGAACATAAGTGTGTTTGGGAGTGGGAGCAGAGACAGTTTTCCTGGTTCTTCCTTGGCAATCATGACCTGCTAAGGTAGAAACTAGAGACACTTTTTAATAGTGATCTCACTGGAGCATAGATGGGAAGTAGTCCATGTTAAACAGAGCAGGGAAGAGCTGTGGCAGTAAATACTGCATGTCTAGTAGGTGGTAGGCAATGGCTAGTTGTTTTGGTTCATTAGAGAGGAAAACAAATATACTGTTTCTACCCTCAAGACAGAGGTGGACTCGTGGCTAGAACACAAGATGATTTGTTGGAAGAAATTATATTTACACCTAAGTATTTATGTCTTTATTTTTTTAGTGATAGTGAATAGTATTGTATTTTTAATTTCAGATCCACATGCTTATTGCTAGTATAGGGAAATTTAATTGCTTTTTATTTTTATCTTATGTCCTGCATCCTTGCTAAACTCACTAATTAGTCATAGGCATTGTGTGTGTGTGTGTGTGTGTGTGTGTGTGTGTGTGTATTCCTAGGGATTTTCTACCTAGACAGTCATATCATTTGCAAATAGAGATTGTTTTATTTCTTTCTTTCTAGTTTGAATGTTTTTATTTCCTTTTCCTGTTTCTTGCACTGGCTGGGACTTCCAGTACTGTGGTGAAGAAGAGTGGTGAGAGTGGCCATCATTACCTATTCCTGGGCTTGTGGGGGAAGCATTTAGCCTTTCACCATTAAGCATAGTGTTAGCTCTAGTGTTTTTTTCCAAATATCGTCTGCACTTTGCTGGTCTGGATGTGGGTGAGATATGATGTTTTCTGTGGTGTTTGGCTGAAATAGAGTTGTTATTATCTAAAAGTTTTCTGTCTTGCTGGAAGAAGCAAGCTTTTGTTGAAGCTTTTTTTTGTCTGTGCCTGTTGGCATTTCCAGTTTGCCGGCTTCTTCGGTGTCAAGTCTTGGATATATGAGGCAAGCAGCAAGTGAGGGGAACTCACCACAGTGTCCTTCCTGGGGTCCTGAGGTGCCAGCGGATCTGCCTTCTTCCCTCTGCCTTACGGAGTCCTCTTATGTTTGTTTTATATCTAATGTCCAGGTTTTTGTACATAGGTAGAATAGAGAAAAATATGTCTACCCCAACTTCCTGCAAGTGGGAGTGGTTGGGAGAAATTAGAGATCATAGGTTGGGGCAGTTTGTGAAGGGCCCTAAGGCCAAGGGTCTGACTCTGTAGGTGGCAGGAGGACTATTGGAGGCCCAACTTTATAGTGGTGTGGAGGACTGGTCAGGTGCGGGAGAGGCAGAGACACCAGGAAGGAGGCTTTTGCCTGAGCGCAGGCAGGAGATAAGGAGGTTCTAGACTGTGACAGTGAACGCAGGGCAGAAGGAAGACGAGGAAAGTCCACAGGGGAACAAGGAAGTGCGAAGAAGTGGGGTTGAGTGTTCGGTGTCTAGTGTGGGCATCTAGCGATGAGAATTCACAGGACGAGTGTAAGTGCACAGAGTGGGTATGTTCTAGGCATTTTAGAGTAGAGCAAGAAAGCTGGACGCCTTGTGCTTCCCTTGGGGAAGGCTCCACAGAGAAAGCGTGGCTGCTGTATACAAACCCAAGAGTGTGCATTCCAGGCAGAGGAAACAATGTGGGAAGAGCACAGATGCAGGAAAAAGCATGGGGGGCTGCTGGGACTCCAGCTAGCTGGGGCCTAAGAGCGGAGTTACTGGTTCTGTAACTGGGACGGATGCTGCAGGAGTTCACAAAACAAAGAGGTTTCACACAGGCGTTGGTGCCAGTGGTCGTCCGGTGCCCTTGCCTTTTGTTCTTCGTGTGTAGGCATCAGTCCTTTCCACTACAGTCAGGCCACCCTCTCTGCGGGGACTCCCCTGCTAAGCTAACCATTCCAGAGAAGGGAGAATTCCTGTCTCTGCCTCCCTGTATCAGTTCCAGAGAAAGGCTTTGGTTGGGGCGGTGTGCTTAGCCTTTGGACCAGTCACTGTTGCTAGGGGATGGAGTCCTCTAACCTGGGCTGGGTAATTTGCCCACCCCGTTGGGGCAAGCAAGGTCCTTTTAAGAAGAATGCAGACGAAAACATCCAAGGAAGATTAAAAAAAAAAAAATATATATATATATATACTATGGCTTACTATATATATCGTATGGCAATATAGAAACTCTATGGAGAGTTTTAAGCAGAGGACTTGATCAAATTCAGGTTTTTAAAAAATCATCCCAGACACTGAATGAGGTTATAGTTGGGATAAATAAATGACTAGAAGAGGGAGACTGGTTAGGAAGCTGCTTAAGCTCCAAGGAGAACTGACGAGACTTCGGTTAATTTATTTGCGTTTCATCTCCAGCCACAGCGTCAGTAAGATAAAGGCAGAGACAGATAGGCACACAGGTTAGTGACCAGCTAGAGGGAGCAGGGAGAAGAGGGGCTTACGGAGGGTTCACCACCATCAGCAAGCAGGTAGTGACTCTTGTCTGAAAGGCTAGAGTCATCTTTGGAAACTACTAAGTGGTGGCTGACTCCACATATCTGACTGGTTTTGAGAAATGTGCGTGTTGTTGGCTTCTTGTGGTGTACTAACTGAAAAGGAAGCTGAGTGATGGGTTTTTTCTCTCTCTCTCTTTAAAAAGAGATTTCTTTCATTTCTTTAAGAAATCAGATAATAGGAGATGCAGGCAGGACTGCCAGTCAAGAAATAGATGAATGGAAACAGGACGCTGACTTGAAGACCCTACCTCTACCACCAGCCTGCCCCTGGGCTACTTTAGAAACATTCATTCCTTTGGTATTGTCCTTGCTAGAAAGATTTTTATAGATTTTAAACAAAGAAATGACATAATCTGGCTTATGTTGTTTTAGGGTCCCTCCCTTATTGAGAATAAACTATGGGTGGAGGTAAGAATGACATCAAGAATAGAAGCAGAGACACCAGTTAGAAGGCTATTGCAATAATCTAGGATGATAATAGTGGAGGGGGTGAGAAATGGTCATATTCTGAATATATTTTGAAGGTAAAAATTAGTTTTGGTAAAGATTGGATATTGAGTAAGAGAAAAAGAGAGAAGATGAGAATAACTCTAAACCTGTTGGCCTGGGCAACTAGAAGACTATTGGATTACACTAAGACGGGTATGATTCTGGAAGGAACAAATCTAGAGTTAGGTCAGGGGTCTGTGTTAGACATTTTAAGCTTGAGACGTTGAACATGACTTACATGGACATCTTGTCCACTTGACATCTTACTTGAAGACAATAAGGTATATTATCCAGGAGTCCAGAGGAGAGGTCCAGGATTGGAGAGAAATCTGGGCATCAGCATATAGCTGATACTGTATTTGAATCCCCGAGACTGGATGAGATCACCAGGGGGGTGATTGAAGTTATACAGAGAATAGATGAGAACAAAGATGGAGCCCTGGGACACTCTGGCATTAACAGGTGGGGAGATAAGGAAGAACCAACAAAGGGAAAGAACAGTCAGTGAGATGCGTGGAAAATTGAGTTCCATCCTAGAAGCCAGGTGAAGAGAGTAGTCGAACAAGAGGGAATGATTAACTGGTAGCACTGGTAGCAAAAGCTGTAAGGTGAAGACTAACACCTGCCCTTTGGACCTGGCAACATGGAGGATAAGTCTACGTGTGCTTTTGGACACAAGCTTTACCTTTCAAATAAGTCATAGTTCCTGCCATGAAGGATCATACGACTGTGCAGAAAAAGGATCATTTAAGATTGATTGAAATAAATCAAATGTGTGAAGATAGTACCATGGGAGTCCAGTGGAAAGGGACAGTGCTTTTAGCCTTTATGGGGAGAGTTGAAGTCAAATTCATTGATGTCTTCATTTGTTCATTCATTTCGTAAATATTTTTGGGTGCCAGGGACTGGGAGGAAGGGAGAAGGTGGAGTTTTTTAAAAGGTATAAGGTTTCAATTTTCCTAGATAAAAGGAGTTCTAGAAATGAAGGGTGATGGCTGCACAATGTGGATGTACTTAATAGCCAGCACCGAGCTGTACACTTAGAAATGGCTAAGCTTGTAAGTTCTGTAATGTGTACTTTATCATAATAAAAATGTCAGAGAGAAATAAAAACTGAGTGCCCTCCCTCCACCCCCATGAACTTGGTTGGGATATGATGTTTAAAATGGATGGCATTTCAGCAGAAGGAAACAATGTGGAGAGAAGCAGAGAAAGACTCCAGCCAGAGGGAATGCTGAGAAGGAAAGGGCCTGCTATCCTTTCTGCCTGGATTGGAGGGTTCACTGTGGGAGACCATGCCAGCCGAGTTTGCAGAGTCAGGCCGGGCCAGTTGGTGCAGGCCTGGCAGTCTGACTCTAGAACTGGGCTTGCCTTCTTAGATTCTGGGAGCTTTTGGAGGTTTCTGCCCAGGGAGTGTCATTTCAAAGGTGTGCATTTAGAAGATTAATCTCATTAATCCTTCCTGTTAAACCATTGCCTAGGATTGAGTAGGATTGAGGCATGCGTTTGTATGCTGAGAACTGCAGGCCAGCAGAATGTTAGATACCCGGGCATGTGTGAATGAACCGAGTAGGTTATTTTCCCACCCATTTTACAAATATTTATTGAGGACTATCTGAACGCCTGTGGTGTACTAGGCAGTGGGAGTAAGGGAAGAAATGAATTTACTAAATCTCTTCTCTTGATAAACCTACAGGGTAAGGAACCCCATTCCTAAATAAGAAATTATGCCACATTGTGTCCAAGTATTGCCCTAAACATTGCAGCAGAGTTCCATGGGGGAGTGCAGGGCCTGCCTGGGACACTGGGGAGGCTTCCGGGGAAAGACTGTTCAGTGGATTTGAAGGACGAGAAGCATTTTCTAGGCAGAGAAGCCGAGATGGGCATCCTGAGATGACGGTAAATCAAAACTTATTGGGAGTTGTAAGTTTATAAAGAAAATATATCAATGTTCTCTTTTAAACCTAATCCCTTATTTTGTTGGCTTTTAGGTGGTGCTGGCTAGAGTGCATGCTTTTGGACCCAAGCTTACCTTTTCAAATGTGGAATTCCAGGCCTTCTTTGGTAAGTTTCTTTGATGCCTTCTCTACCAAATTATGCTATCGAGGATTGGTTGTTGTCATTGGCACTGCTCTGTGGAAGTGACCAAGCCTGGACCTAGAGAAGTGTATAGCACAGGTGGAAAGGACCCACAGGCGAAACGGAAGCTCAGCGTAGGCATCTGTGGTAGCTGCAGATAGGGGCCGGACGAGGCGCATCCGGATGCAGGGAACTGATGCAGCTGGCCTCATGGAGAGCTAGAGCTTCGGATTTGTTTGAAGGAAAAGTCCAAGGAGGAGAGAAATAAGCTTTTTGGACTTCAGACAGTGGGCGTATGATACAATGAAAGTGGGCTCAGTAGTAGACCCACAGGAGCAAAAACTTCATCCAAAGGAGTCCTGAGCAAGAACTTTGGCAGGATCTGCTGATGTCTGATTATTCTAGACCAAGGAAGAGATGATAAATATTTTTGGCTGCACAGGCCAACAGGTCTCTGTCATAGCCACTCAACTCTGCCACTGTAGCGTGAAAGCAGCCATAGGTAATACATAAATGTGTTCTAATAAAGCTTTATTTATAGAACAGGTCATGGGCTAGATTTGGTCTGGGGGTTATAGTTTGCCCACTTCTTTTCTAAACCCTGAATCCCAGGCTGAGGAACTTGGATTTCTTTCCTGTAGGCAGTGGGGAACCATTGAAATTATTTTGAGCAAAGAAGTGAGATGGCAGAAGTGACATCTCAGGAACATTCATCTGCTACCTGGACAAGAGGCTTGGGCTCTATTCAAAGGCAGCAGCAGCAACCTAGGCAGGAGGTCGTGTGGTTGACAGTGGTTAGAACAAAAGCAAAGGATCGAAAAGATATTGGGAAGGGAGACCATAGGATTTATATTCTTCTTAGACTTTAAAGATGGGAGCCAAAGAAGATGAAAATTTAAGCTTGGGAGTTTACAGTGGTACCATTGACAGAAATGTAGATATTGGGTGTGGGGAAGAGTGGTCGATGTGTCGGTTTTGGAGATATTCAGTTCGAAATGACAGTGGTTTATAGGCAGGCAGTGTCCAGTAGACAACTGGAAATGGAGGGCTGGAGCACAGACTTAGAAAGTTATGTCTGGAGCCCTGGCCAGTTGGCTCAGCGGTAGAGCGTCGGCCTGGCGTGTGGGGGACCTGGGTTCGATTCCCGGCCAGGGCACATAGGAGAGGCGCCCATCTGCTTCTCCACCCCCCACCCCCTCCTTCCTCTCTGTCTCTCTCTTCCCCTCCTGCAGCCAAGGCTCCATTGGAGCAAAAGATGGCCCGGGCGCTGGGGATGGCTCCTTGGCCTCTGCCCCAGGCGCTAGAGTGGCTCTGGTCGCGGCAGAGCGACGCCCCGGAGGGGCAGAGCATCGCCCCCTGGTGGGCAGAGCGTCGCCCCTGGTGGGCGTGCCGGGTGGATCCTGGTCGGGCGCATGCGGGAGTCTGTCTGACTGTCTCTCCCCGTTTCCAGCTTCAGAAAAATACAAAAAAAAAAAAAGAAAGAAAGTTATATCTGGAGATTGTAGAACAGGAACCGTCGGATTCTATAAGTTTCCCCATGGTGAGCAGAGGGCTAGGCTTTGAGGAATGCACAAAACTCTGGGGTAGAAAGAAGAAGATGGAAGAGAACCAGGGGCCGAGGACGACAGAAAAGGACCAGGGAGAAGGAACCTGAAGGAAGGCTACCAAATTGGTGACGAGCTGGTTTCAGATGGCCCTGAGAAATGTGATGCCATGAGGGCGGAAAGGGAAGGAAGAAGAGGGGAGGAAGCCGGGTTGCGCATGGTTGGACCAAATTAAGAATAAACAATCAGAGACATTAGTCAAGTAGACCACTCATAGAGTTTGAATGGTGCAAGAAGGGAGACACTAAGATTTCAGTATTTGCATGTCAAAATAACCTTTTCATTAGCTTTGAGGCAGGCAGAGCATGCTGTGACCAGTTCTCATTTCCTTCTCTGGAGCCAAGCAGTGTTTGGGAGTTTAGGTGTACATTGGGCTTGCATTGTGTTCTTATGCTCGCTTTGAGGTGTGGTATTCATAGCTCTGCCTCAGCTTGCACCATGGAATCCAGCCTGTGTTTGAACTCTTGTCATGAGACAAGATATGATCTGTTGGGGAAATACTTGCATTTGCCTAAGTTTGGAGGACCAAGAAATTGGAATAAAACTTCTTACTGCAGAGTCTGCTCAAGTATGGTAATTTGAAATAATTCTGCAAGTCATTCATCTAGATAACAATTTATGCTCTGATCATTTCGAGTGCACTTTTCTTTCGTTTGAATTCTAAGTAGTTTTTGCCTTGGTTTGTATGAATATAGCAGTTCAAGGAGTAACAAAAGCAACAGGTGTAACTAGTTCAGAGCCACCATTTATCAAACACTCTCTATGTGCTAGGTACGGTGCTGAGTCCTCTATAGCTGTTACTTTATCTTTGCAACAGCCTGTGACATGGCAAGTAGTATGCTCATTTCAGCAATAAGGAAATCATAGGTTGAGTAACCTGCCCAAGGTTGCAGGGGTTTTGACCCCAGCTCTGTCTGACCCCTGCTTATGCTGATCCCTGTTTTCTTCCTCCTAAGTCTGGAATTTCTCCGCCTGCTTACATAGAAGTACTAGAGACTGAACTCTTCCCATTAAATATTGAGAAACTCTAGTGGCTGTTTCACTACCTAGGCATCTACTAAAATGGAGAAAGGAACATGGGATTTCTGGAAGAGACTAAGACCAAACTTCACACTTATTTTCACTGTTTCACCAGGTCAAGTTTTCCTTCCATTGGAGAAGGTGGCAGCCTTGGGTTTGGGAAGGAAACATGACAGATTCCAGTCCTAGCTCTGTGGCAGTTATAATCTACTTTCTGTTTAAAGACTTGGTGTTTCCCTCTGCTCACCTCCAGCTTAAGCTCCAAGGACAGGATCCTATTTTGTCTTGTTTATCTCTGTGGCCCTACTATCTACATCAGGGGTCCCCAAACTACGGCCCGCGGGCCACATACAGGCCCCTGAGGCCATTTATCCGCCCCCACCCCCGCACTTCCGGAAGGGGCACCTCTCATTGGTCAGTGAGAGGAGCATAGTTCCCATTGAAATACTGGTCAGTTTGTTGATTTAAATTTACTTGTTCTTTATTTTAAATATTGTATTTGTTCCCGTTTTGTTTTTTTACTTTAAAATAAGATATGTGCAGTGTGCATAGGGATTTGTTCATAGTTTTTTTTATAGTCTGGCCCTCCAACGGTCTGAGGGACAGTGAAATGGCCCCCTGTGTAAAAAGTTTGGGGGACCCCTGATTTACATGGTATCAGACGTGTAATATGTGCTCACTAAATATTTGTTGCTTCTAATGAGCCAGTTCAGTTGGGACAAGGTGTGTGACCTCTGTGTGCCAGGCATTGTTCTTGGCATTGTGGTTACGGAAGTGACAGGGCGAGTGCTCTGTCCTCGGTATGCAGACACCCTAAGGAGGGACAGACAGCACAACGTATGAGGTGCGCAGTTATATAAGGTCAGGCAGGCATGCTAATGCTCTCAAGTAAAATAAAGTGAGAAAGCAGTGGAGGGTGAGAGGGTTGATAGGAAGTCCTCACCAGGAGACTGAGACAGTGAGGCGGTTGGAGGAAAATGACAAAATAGTGCTACTGAGGTGACAGTAGATCTGTCAGCTGAGCCTTCAGTGCTTTGGTTTAATTTTGCTGGGCTGGGGTTGCTGACACCTGTCAGACTGTTCCCCTCTGCAAGGGCTCCCGCTCCAGACCTCATGTCTCTGGCCTTGCTGAGCTCCCCTGCCACCCCGGCCTGCCCCTGCCCTCATCCCACCTGGCCTCTCCTACTCTCCTCCAGCCTCAGACCTCAGCTTCTGCAGGCTGCTTTGCCAGTTGTTTTTTTTTTTTTTTTTCTTCACCCTTAGCTTTTAAAAAGGTTTGCTTGGTCCCTGCCCTGTCACCCTGAGTACTCTCCCTCGGTGAGCTCATGCCCTGCTTGCCTCTACCTGGAAGCCACCCAGATCCACGTCGTCCGCCCAGAACCTCCTCCCAGCCCTCACTCCTAGCTGCTGCCCTCAGACCCCTCACATTCCTCCCTCCCCGGTGCCAGATGTGTGTCTGTCTCTGTGCCTGCCTCGGGTGGGATTGTACCCCCCCAGTTCCATCTACCGTTGGAGTTATCCTTGGTTTTGTCCTTTCTCTCAACTGTCATAGTTCACCAATTACCACGTCCTGAAGAGCCCGTCTTTCTAATTTGTCACCTCACTCCTTCTCCCTCTGCGCTCCTTCATTTAGAGATCGTCATATGGATTTTTTAAAACGGCCTCTTCATTGGTCTTCCTTTGTCCTCCCTCGTTCCACCCCCACACTCCTATCAGCGTGATGTTTCTAACGCACATCTGACCATGCCTTGCTTCTGCTTAAAACTCTCCAAGGGCTTCACACTGCTTCTAGAATAAAACCCAAGCCCGTGCAGTGGGCCTGCAGTCCTTTCATAACCTGGCCTTTGGCCACTTTCCTCATTTCACTTGTTCCCTAACCCATATTTCTAACAGCCCAACCTTCCAGCAGCCCTTGCCTCGAGGTGCCTTTGCTGGTGTTGGGCCCTCTCCTGGGATGACCCACTCCTGCACCCCATTTTGGTAACTCAGCTCAAGTTTTCCATTTTTCTGGATACCTCTGCCCCCACCCTGCACTTCTCTGCGACCTGGAGATGACCTTCCTCGTGCCTCCCAGAACACCCTGCACTGCTTTCTCTCCCAGAGCACTTATCAGCATAACTATTGACTTACTTACTATCTGTTATGCTCAGTAAACTGAGCTCCTTAAGGGTGGAGACCACACACACACACACACACACATGCACAATCTCTGGGTTCTCAGTGCCAGCATAGTACACCTGGCTCAGGAAGTGTTTGTTGAAAGAGTGAGAATAGCAAAGTCTGTTTGTGCAGCCAAACAGCAGATTCATAACAGGATGGATTGTATTTGGCGATTCATTGGCCATTGAGTTTGGTGGGGCCACCCCTTCTCAGTTTTGAGTGCAGCATAAGTTGTTCTGGGCTTGGGTTTGTGCATACTGAGACCTTGGGAATAGAAATACTCTGTATTCTTTATTTTTGACTTAAAAAACAAACTAACATAACCCTTTTGTTATTGATGGGATAGTAATAGCAATTCAAAAGGAAAAATAATCCGTCAAGAAATGATCAGGAATGAGGTCCACCCAGCTTCCTGAATGAATCCCAGATTTTCTAAATTAGCAAAAACAATGATTCTTGCTAACTGCTGACAGCTTTCCCCCTACAGTTCAGCTGAGAATACTTTTCTGGCTGGAGGACGAGGATAGCTCATGGTCCTTTGTGGAGGTGCCCAAGAGCCTCTTGATCTTCATTACGTCCTCAGTGATACTAAGGGATGCCAGGCTCATGTCTGGGTCCCCTGTGGGCGCTGGGACTGTGCACCTAGGAGACAGCCAATACGCTCTTATACTCTCGTGTTTCCACTGGGGGCCTTCCGCTTGATGCTTGTCACATCTTTTTCATTTCCTAGTCTGCCACAGAACCAGGGAATTGTGCCGAGGATGCAGCTTTTGTCTGGGGGTTCGCAGTGATCTGGGGAGGCTTCACAGAAGAAGAAGCCTTTAACCCAGAAGTATCCTGCTGACCAGGTTGCCCCAGCAGGCACTTGGACTGCCGTCCTTGCCTGGAAGTACTTGTGATGCACTTTCCCTTTTGGGACTTTGTATCAGCTGTTCCCTGGCATGGCTTATGTATTCCTCTGGTTTGCCTAGTTCAGCCTGTTCACCCTCATGTATCAGCCGATTTGCCTCTTCTTGGGAAGCCTGTCCTACCTCCCTGATAAGGTCTTATCATCACCATCACCATTATCCTTTTATATTACTTAGTGATTGCTCACCCTGTGGCCAGCACTCAGAGTGCTTGGTGTGTAACTACTTAGTGTTAGGGCCTCAGCAGGTATTGACTAAAGTAAGTGTTATCATTATTATCCCAAAGGTTCCATTCAAGGAAACTAGGGTCCAGATCAATTGAAAACATGCGAGCAGGGGTTTGGCCCCAGTGCCCGACTAGGTTGGTGCTCCTACCAATTCTCTGTACTCCACAGCTCCCCCCCCCCCCCCCGCTGTGCATTCTAGTAGCCCATTATCACAGCTCTCATCACAGAGGTCACTTTACATTTATTTCTGTGGTATGCATTAATAAACGTGTGTCCCCCACTGGGCAGCCCCCACAAGCCCATGATGGCAGGAGCCTGACCTCTAGGTAGGTGCTCTGACTGACAGCCTGCCTGCCTGCCTGCCAGACAGCCACTCACACACTGCTTCTCCTTGCCTCTTGCATTACAGAGTCTGTCTGGGCTATGACCATGAAAGGGGTCCCCGGAGCCCCCACATTTTAGCCTATTGTTTGCACGTCAGAGCCAGCTGTGCCAAGGAAGCCTCTGTGCTTGGCAGGCCTGTTCCTCTGCACACTCCCTTGGTCCTCTGGCCACCACGGTCAGCATGACCTGTGTGCCTGACCCCCTCATCCTTCCGGAGCCTCTCAGGACTGGCCCTGGGGTGGTCTCTGTGGCAGGACAGCAGTCAGGCTGAGGGGTTTCCAGAGAGGGTCAGGGTACACAGAAGTTGTTACCATAACAGCTGGTGCATGATGCATTTTGTGTATTGGTGTGTGTGTGCATGTGTGCCTGTGCTGGTGAGTGTGTGTGTACATATGTGTTTCTTGTTTGATGTTTTACTTGCATAATTCATCGTTGCACACATTAGAGACGATGTCTTCCTCTCTCGGGTCTAATGTGGTGCTTTGAATAATAGATAATTCACAGCTGTTGGCTAAATAAATGCTCTCCTCTCCCAAGCTGAACGCGCCTCCTTTTCCCCCCACCCTCTACCTTGGTACCTTGGCGACCATTTCAAAGGATTATTGTGACTGTCATGACCCTCTTCCCAGACCCCATTCAGGTCGCAGTGATGTGGAAGCCCAATGTAAACCCCAGCAGGCTTGGCAGGGGACTGGCTACTTGGCTTAGCAGCAGGGAAGCCTGGTCCTCCAGGGGGATCTTGCCAGGCCTCCAGAGCCCTCTAGGGCCAGGCTGGCTGAGCTCCGAGTGACATTGGTTTTGAGTGGGCAAAATAAAAATTAAAAAATGGCTTCTGACCAAGTGGGTCAAGTGGTATGGGGGAGGAACAGAGGAGGACATTGGCCAGCCACATTTGCTAGCCACAAATTGAGGTGGGCTTGAAGGGCAGATAGCCTCCAGGATGAGGATGACCTTAAAGGGCACTGGTCTCAGTGAGACCTGCTTCAGAATATCAGCTTTGTGCCGCTAGGGATGTGACTTAAACCACACCAGCTCTCTAAGCCTCAGTTTCCTCCCCTGTAAAATGAGATGGCGATAGCAGTATTTCCTTCATGAGGTTTTTGTGTGGGCGAAATGAGAATGTGCTTAACATTTGTACCTGACATGTACTTATTTTTAAAAATGTAGATACTTTTAAGCAGAGGTTGAAAATGCTCTACTCACTGGCTGCATCTGGCCTGAGGGTGGATTTGGTTCAGTGCTCACAATGTTTTAAAACTTTTAAATTAGTGACATTGAAAAAGTGGTAGGTATTGTCTAAGTCTGGATGTCTTCCCAAAAAATCAAAGGTCTGGCAGCGCTGGGCCCACCCGCCCTCCCCTCAGTGCTGAAGATAGCCCCTCCTCAGGGACTGTTTCTCTAGCGGCCCCTCCCAGCTGCCGCACCTTTACCTGCCCCGCAGGTCATCAGGTCTGTTAAATGTAACCAGTGCCCCTCAGACACTGTGCATTAATTTAGAACATATTCACTAGCGACTTTGATCACAGATAGGAAGGTCATTTCATTCACTAAGCTGTCCTTTTTATGAAAACCCAAGTGGCTATTACAGTGTTTTATTTAGGCCCTTTCAGGTTTAGTAAAGGCACCTCTTCTCCCTGTGGGAATTTCTCATTAACAGTTTTTTGAGAAGGATTCAACAAGACTTATAAGTCAACATAAAATGTTGGCTAAAGCAGGATATAAATTTTGATTGCCCCTACGTAAGGGAGGCTGAGAACAAGTGCACTGCTTTAATTCAGTAATTTATGAGGTTGTAAATTTGAGCCGTTAAAGACACTTATTCCTTTTTATTAGCCATCTCGTTGAAATGGTTTTAATTTGGCAGAATACTTACTGAAATGGGCGAGGAGTTTGAGATCCTCCCTACTGGATCCCATCGCAGTTCTTCCTTAGGTAAGTCCCTGCCTCCTTCCTGCCAGAGAGGATCGGGACTGGTGGCCACATGCACAGACTGGGGGTGGGGGGGGTGGCACTACATCCCACACTGGTTACTTTTGGGGAGTCCTTGGAAACACTGAAATTTTTTAAAATTATTATCCTATGAGCTTCCCTGACCTGTTTTGGCCAAAGCTCCTTAGCGCTAACCTCACTTCTGAGTCATGATGGTAGATTTTTGATATCTAGACTGGATGTCCTCCCAAAATGCCTTCAGCTTCATTAGACCCAGGCCGGGTGGTCTGGTCTAGTGAAAACAGATCCAGATGCAAATCCTGGCCTCATCACTTACACTGGGAGCTGAACCTTTGGCTGTTGACCTCACTCTCTGAGACTCAGAGTGCCTCTTATACAAAATAGGGATAATAATTCCCTTGTAGAAACACATGAATTAAGAAAGGTGCCTCTGAGATACTCAGCACAGAATAGATACTTCATAAATGTTAAGTCCTGTCTCATTTTCCTGCTGTAGAGAGAAGCTTCTCCTCTGGGGATGTCCCGAGCTGGTAGCTGCTGGCTGGGGCTCCTGGAGCCAGGGGAAGGCCACCACATGGCCCCGAGATGAATCATGCACAGTGTATACTCTCAGGAGCTCAGTGTTTGGTAGGGGAGTCCAGTGAGCAGAGATGGTGTAATATGTGTGATAATAAGAATCAATTAATGGAGGGAAGATTAATTAACCTCCAGCCAGGGTGGAGTGGAAGAAGTCATCAAGCAAGTAGGATATTGAAGGTTGAATTGGAGCATGACAGAGAAAATAGGATCATATATAATTAATAAGCAACATTACCTACTAGTGATAAAGTTACGTTGTTTTTCATGTTGCAAAGGCCTTGATTCTTACCAATTAGACTTCTTGACTCTTACCAATACACTGCTGTATTCAGATTCATCCTCTCTCTTCTCTTTCTTCACATGCTGCCTCTTTTTCTCCCTCTCCTACCTTAAGATACCCAGCCACTAACTTAAAGAACTTTTTTACTCTTTAGTAAATGCTACTTCATTCTGCTAAGGTTTTTCACAGAACTTCGCTGTAGCTAATTTGTTCCATTCCTTGTTTCTGCAGTCTGAATTAGTTCCTTTGCTTTCTTGGCAGTGAACAAACTACCAGCCATTTGATGTTTACTGAGTCACTCCTATATACCAGGGCCGTGTGTCATCCCATTTAGTCACCAGAACAGCTTTGTAAAACAGAGACTGTTAATTCTTTCTTACAGATGAGGAAACTGAGGCTTAGAGAGGTTGCGGATATTACACAAGTGAGAGAGTCACAGTTCAGCTCCGGGGTTCTTTTCCCTTTCCTCTGCTCACAGTCTTGCACGTAGTAGGTGAGCAGCAGACATTTGTCTGAAGTAATGAGAGAGCTGCCACGTACCGCTCAGTTCCATTCATGCTGCTGGTTTTGTCACCCACTCGGTGAGGCGACAGCACTGCTCACTTAGCTTCCTACCTGTAAATGGGGCCCCGGAATTACACAGCAGTAATAACTGACAAAAAGCACGATTTCCCATCCGCTCGCTTTTATTTCTAAGGTACTTATCAGCAGATAAGTCAGACCATTAAAGTGTTATTTTTGGCTGTGTGTCTGCCCTGTGAGGACCGTCTGAGGGAGAGCGCTGGCACAGTGCTCTGGGAGTCAGAGACCGAGGTTCCAGCTGCCATTCTGTTGGCCCCTCCGTCACCATGGGCAAAGCACACCCCCTCTGCAGAATTACAGTTCCTCAGGCCGTTTGGGGTTCAGGTGGGCCCTAAAAATCCTGTTCGCCGTGTGGTTGCGTCACAGGGTGAGGCTGTGGAGTGTGCTGGAAGGAACTCCAGCGTCAGTGTCGAGAAGAACTGAGTGCAAATCCCGGCTCCTGGTACTCGTAGTTCACATCTGTAAAGTGGGCAGATAGGACCCACAGTGTCCTTCCCTCTGTTCCCAACTCCTGAGTGCTGTGGTTTTGGACTCACTGAGTGTTTCTGCAGTGAAACCGAAAACACTTTCATCGGGTGCAGTTACATCTCTCCACACCCTGAGACACTGAACTCTTAGATTTCTCGAAGCTCTTTCGTGCTATTCAGAAACACCTCTGAGGAAGATGCCGTTCTGCCTCATTGAGCTGTATTAGTATCAGTGACAGCGCCTTATTTTTCCCACCTTCCTTGCCTTGCACACAGCAGCTGCAGTGGGAGTCCGCTTGCATGTGTGTAATTTCTTTTGCACCTCTTTGCAAAGAGAACTCCATTCACTTAGCAAATGTTCACAATGGCCAGGCCTTATGTTAGGAGGTGGGGTACAGAGAGGAACACACGTAGTCACTGCCCTCAGGGAACTCTCAGGGAGCAAAGGTGCCAATACACTGTGGTGAGACTTGGGCTCGTGACATCATCACAGCATGCAACAGGGTAAGAGAGGACTGAGAGGCTTCTCCCAGGGAATCAGGAGGGGCCTCAGAGACAAGAGGTGACTTTTGAGCAAGTCTTAAGAGAGGAGTAGGAGAGATAGACCAAATGATCGTCAATCCAATGACAAATATTGTCTAGTCATTTGTAATCTGTCCTCTGCTTTATTATCACTTAGGACAAAGCACGGCATACTGTAGATCCCTAATAAATATGGGCTGGAAGAGAAAGGAAAAGCCAAAGCCTTTCAGATTAGAGACCCAATGAAAAGACTTGTCTTTTCATAATCAAGATACCATTTCACTAAGGATTCAAAATCCATACAGAAGTGTACCATATCTTGAGAAAAAAATAATTTTTTTTTTCTGACAATTTGAAAAGAGAGAGAGAGAGGAGGAGGAGTCTATGCTGCAGGAGTCCAGATGGAGCAGTCCAGCCCGTGGGAGCCACAGGGCAGAGGCCAGAGCCGTAGAGAGGTGACACGTGGGTGTGTGTCTGGAGCTGGGACCAAGGAGTGGAGGAACTGAGTTGCCACATCCTATGGTCATCCCTACACTGACAACTCCAGACCTTCCTCCTGAGCCCCCAGCTTACATACCCATGCCCACTCAACATCACACTTGATGTGGAAAGGCATCTCATACTCAACATAACTAAATAGAAGTCTTAATTGTTTTCTTTTCTTTTTTTTTTAAGTTTTGTTTGTTGATTTTACAGAGTGGGGGTGGTGAGCAAGAAATTCCATCTGATAGTTGTTTCACTTTAGTTGTTCATTACTTGCTTGTTGCTTGTCATATGTGGCTTGATCAAGCAACTCCAGGGTTTCAAACCAGCGACCTCAGTGTTCCAGGTTGACACTCTATCTATTGTGCCACCACAGGTCAGGCTTTTTTTTTTTCTTAAAAAGTACAAAAAGGTGAAAACCTAACCCTGCTCCTCCCCAGTCTCCCCCATCTTACCTGGTACCACCACTTACTTGGTTACCTAGGCCCAAAATGTAGATATCATTTTTTTATCCTGCTTATTCCTTCTGTCCTTACATTGTCTGTTTGCAATTCTCGACAGCTGTTCCATCAGAATATATCTTAAAAGCCATCACACATCCCTACCCTCATCCAGATGTCCCCCATCTCTCAGCAGGTCTCCCTGTTTACACTCTGACCTCGCTGCTGTCAGTCTTCCACACAGTCAGACAGAGTGACCTTTTAAAAAGTGAATAGGATCGCATCACTTCCCCGCTCGGAACTCTCCAGTAGTTTCCCAGCATCCTTGGAATAGAATCTGAACTCCTTGCCATGGCCTGCCAGTCCCTCCTACTTCTCCGGTTTCATCTCTTAGCACTCTCCAATTTTTTCACTTCATTCCAGCCACTGTGTTTCCTGCCTCAGGGCCTTTGCACTTGCTGTTCTCTGTCTGGATCACTCTTCCATAACGGCCTTGCCTGGTTCACCTTTACTCCATTCTGGTCTCTGTTTAAGTGGTCTTTCACCTTCTGTCTTCTTACCCTGCTTTATTTCTCTTCATTAGCACTCATCACTACCTGACTTTACATTATATGTTTATTGGTCTTTATTGTTTGTCTTACCTCACTAGAATGTAAATCTGTGAGGATGGGGTCTTATCTTCTCTGTCTGATTTACCACTCTGTCTCCAGGGCCTAAAACAGAGCCTCCTGGCACACAATAGGCGATCATCATACATTAGATGGGTAAATGAAAAAAATGAATGAATTTATGCAAGTTAAGGCTTTGGTGTTTATTCCGTGGGCAGTGCAAATCTCGTAGACATCTTTCAGGAGGTGAGTGACGTGGTCAACACTTTTATTTTAGAAGGCCAGCTGGCGGCAGTGTGGGGGCTGGACTGTAGGAGGAAGCAGCAGAACTAGTTAGAGGCAGTTAAAATGGTCCAGGAAATTGCTACTGAGCTCCATGTAGAGCTGTGGGAATGGATAAGGGGAACCAATGACAGAATGTGAAACACTCTGAATATCTTTGGTGTCTATTGGGAGAACTTGGTATACTGTTTTGGTGATTTTTTTATAAGAAAAACAGAAGGAGACTAGCTAGTCTGGGGAGAGGCTGTCAACAGTCCGTGATGAGCTTCTCCCCCTGCTGGTGTCAGCCCCAGTTCACATCCGGGCAGTGCTTACGGCTCTCTGGGGGTGGCTGCCGCTCCATAGACGCCCCCCCCCCCCCCCCCCCCGTCAGTCTCAGCAGGAGTGTAGTCAAGGCAGTGCTGCCAATGAGCCCAACTCTTCTTCCACAGACCGTCCCTTCATCTTACGTACTGCAAGCCACCCTAAGTCATTGCAGTGGGTGCACTTCTCCATATTTAACTTCAAAGGACACTTGTTCTAACAAAATCCCCCCCCCTTTTTTTAGAATGCCTAGTCTTTGCCCAAGTTTCTGGCCAGGTTTACTGATCACTTGGGGTTCAGCATCTCCCTTACCACAAACATGCCCAGGAACACGTGCTCTGTCGGCGATCTGGGAGTCAGAGCAGCAGCGGGTACCCATTCCTAGTCCTGGCATAGGTATGCAGTCTGGGGCTGCCTCTTGAGCTTGAATGATTACTTCTTCCAAAAATCCCAGTGCTCTCCAACTTTTGATGAAATCTTTCATCTTTGAGTAAACACATGCTTACCCATCATGCTGAGGTGTCCCCTCTCCAAGAGTATCTCATCCCAGGCCTTGGTCCAAAGTTCCTAGTCCTGTTTGTTGTGTCCTATGAAATGAAGTGCTGTACCATCTGTAGAGCCAGATGCCCACCTCTCACATCTCCCTCTCTCTTCCGAAGGTCCAGATGTGGTCAGAATAACACTCTAGAGCTTCCTGTATGCCAGGTACTGTGTTAAGCACTTTACACACATTCTGTCTAACCCTCACTGCCCTGCAGGGGTGAGCGTCATTATTCTTCTTACACAGCGGTTCTCAACCTGTGGGTCGTGACCCCGGCGGGGGTCGAACGACCAAAACAAAGGGGTCGCCTAAAGCCATCGGAAAATACATATTTATTATACATTTTTAAATAAAATATGTATTTCCGATGGCTTTAGGCGACCCCTTTGTTTTGGTCGTTCGTACCCACAAGTTGAGAACCGCTGCTCTTACAGATGAGGAAGCCGAGGCTCCACACTACAGTGGAGCTTAGTAGTTAAAGAACATGGACTTGGAGTCAGACCCAGATCTGAATCCCAACTAGCTGTGGACCTTGGTTATGCCACTTAATCCTTTTAACCTTCCTTTTCCAGATCTAGAAAATGGAGATAATATAGAGAGGGTTCATAGGGTTGCTGTGAAAATTAAATGAAATAACATATGTTATTTCATAAGTACATAAGTGCTTGTTTGCTGTATGCTAGTCTTTGTGCTGTCGGTAAATAACAGCTCATCGATACTGTCGTCTTCAACATCGTCTTCCCCATCCAAGGCTATAGGGCTAGTATGTAGGTGGAGCCAGGGTTTGAACCTAGCCCTGCCTCCCTCCCTACAAAGCCCAGGTTTTCTCTTATTTCCAACACTGTTGCTCCCAAGTGCATCTTGCCTATTGACTTTATGGTCTCTAAGTTTGCCTTCTCGCTTTGTTCTGGCTGTGCCGTTTTTTCCTATCTGAGCAGTGGGCTCAAGTTAAGGCTCAGCCATTCCTTGGTTCCTTCCAGCCAGTGACCTCTTTCCAGTCATTGACCAAGCAGTCCCCAGTGCTGGGGCTGTTCAGGCAAGAGCTTGGACACTTTCCCCTGATTGTCAGTGTCATCTTACCTACTGTGAAAGCCAGTGGGGCTTCATATATATTAATAGTAGTTTTTGTCAGCATGATTGTCCAAAGAAAACAGGAGCAACAGCAGAAAGAGCTGCAGGGTATCCCTGTCTTTTGGGTTCACAGATCACTTTGCAAACCTGGTAAAATTTACAGAGCCTCTCTCCCCAAAAATACACCTGACAAATACAAGCCCAACATTTCTCATGAGCCACCTTCCTCACAGCCCACCGAGGGGTCCCAGCTGATAAGTGCAGAGCCAGCGGCTAGCTTACGTGCTCTTTTGTCACCTGCTGCTCATTACTTGCAACCATGAAGGGTGTTCTGTTTCTGTAGGGTGTTGTACCAAAGGGTGTTGGGCTGTCCTGGTAACATTTGGAAATACCTGTTTACTGATACTATTTGCCGTTTCCATTTCTTTGCCATATTTGAGTTGTATATCTACACGCTAGAACTAGTCTGGCTGTTTTGATGAGACTGACCTGCTGATTTGCACATAAATTTAAAACATAGCCTGCATCTAGCAGACAAACTGAGAGGTTTTTTGGCCCAAAATTTCAGACTAGTAGGAATTTGTCATGATATATAGATTATAAGGGTGCATTAGCTTGGCTTCAGAAGGGTTTAGTGTTCTAAATTCAGGTAAATGTAAATTTCTACTTCGCAATTTAAAATTTTTTTAAATCTCCATCCTAAGAAATATGCTTTCTTCTCTTTTTCTTTTCTTTTTGAAATAAAAATTTCAGTTTTCAAAGTATAAATGAAGGCACATTCCTGGAAGAAGGTATATTTCAGGCACCTTAACTCCCCAGTGTCTAACTTGTCTGTAGACTTCTCCCTGGAACCTGGCCAGCAAACCATGGGATAAACTGGCTGTTCCTAACAACAGGAATATGGGTGTCACTGCTAATGTCTGCTCTCCTCCCTGCCTGGCCTTTGGGGTCCCACAGAAAAACAGAAATGAACCCCTGATAAAGGAGGCTTCTGAATCCCTCCCCCTGCCCTGGCTGTAGTGCCAGTGTCCTCTGCAGGTAGACGTGACACTCGGACCTTGGGTGCAAGAACTGAATCCATCAACCCCAGCTGGATAGCTCAGTTGGTTAGAGCCTCATCCCAAAGCGCAGAGGTTGCTGGTTCAATCCCCAGTCAGTGCATTTACAGGAACAGATTGATGTTCCTGTCTTTTTCTTTCTCTCTTCCTTTCTCTCTCAAACCAGTAATTTATATATATAGATATATATCATATATATATATATACACACACACACACATATGAGATATTCAATGTAAAGCTCTTTCTGATGTGTAGTTTTTCCTCTAAAGTTTTTCTTCTTTGCTTTTCCTGAATCATAAAAGCAACAGATGCTCACTTCAAAACCAGGATTAGAGCTCTTCACTCCTGGCTTGGAATTCCAGCTCCATCAGCTCGTTGGGTGTGAGGGCCTGGGAAACACGCACTCTCTCTGTTTGATTCTCTCATTGTACAGAGAGAGAGATTGATTTAATCTCATAACATTGCTGTGAGGATTGAGGGGAATTGGGATGTAGAATGCTCTTCCAGAGGTGTGAAGGGGATGTGTGTACTCAGCAGGTACTTATTGAACACCTGCTATGATCAGTCACTGGTCTAGTTGCTCTGGAAACAGTGGAGAACGAGCTAGGAGGGGGGTCTCTGCTCTTCTTGTGATGCTCACATTCTAATCAGAGGAGACACAAAGAAACAAGGTCATTTCAGAAATAAATCAGAACCCCCTGGTGGTGTGTGACTCATAGGAACAGCCACTTTAGGTTGGGTGGCCAGAGGAGACCCCTCTGAGGAAGCTCAAGCTTTGTGTCCCACCCCAAGTTTTCCAGGACACTCTTACTTTTAACAATTCTGCCCCTCTAAGTATAGATGCCAATTCTGAGTTTGGAAATTTTCATTGCATAGCACATATCAATTCTCTTTTGGGTGGAACTTGTTTACAAATTGGCTCCCCATTCAGACTTTGAGCTCCTGGGGCTGGGAACTGTGTCGTAGGGCCTTTTGAAGAAGGCCTCTTGGCAAGCCGTGGGTTAGCAGTCCTGGGGCACTCACCCAGCTGAGCTGACACTGAATGAGGAGCCTCCATGTGGGGGTGGGGGTGATTAGTTTAGCCAGAACCCATTTTGTTCCAGGGCTGCTTGGAGCGTTCTATGTCTAAGGAGCCGGAAATAATCTCTTTCGGCGAGTCTGTAGCACACTGCAATCTCCTGCTTCTCTGCATGCAGTCTTTTAAGGGCTCATTGAAAGCAAGGCAGCTGGGGTGGTCCCAACTTGTGCGTTGGCATCTGAGCCACGAGCAGTCAGCCAGACACCAACACCAACTGCAGCCCCTTGTGGGGAATAGTACCGATTTTTAAACAACCACTTCAGCCCGCTGCATTGGGCAACAGTGACCCAAACTACTCAGTGAGGGAAGCCGTTGAGCAGAAGGGCAGGCTGCCTCTGACACTCTTGTCATGTCCATAGCTGACCTACTTTTGTTTGACCTTGATTTGCTCAGTGCAATTAAAGACGCTGTTGTGCGTGCACTTCTGTCATCTGATTAAGTCCAACGTGTGACAGCCAGGATCTTAAAACACACATGACCCAAGCAGATAGGTGGATGGATGGGTGGCTAGGGTTTCACTTACCTCTGAATTGTAATTTGATCATGAAGAAAGGGCTTAATTTCAAGAACATGGAACAATTATTTGAGACAAGATCCAATGCCAAAGCAGCAGGCCTTGATTCCTTGCAACGGGGCAGCTTAATCAGGAAATGGCCTAGATGGCTGCCTTTCAAGTAGGTCCTTGCAGTAGCTTGGCAACTGGCACAGGGTCATAATTGGAAGAATTTGGCTCTGAGTGTCTGTGGGTGTTTACAGTGCATTATAGGGCAGGGTTTCTTTTATTTATAGAATATTGTGAGCAACAAGCAGCAGAAGGCTGAAAAGCCACTAAATCTCAATTTATTTTTAACAAATTCCATTTTTCCCCTCATCCCAGAAGGAGAAGTGAGTTATTAAAAAACAGTAAAAAATACATCATCGCAAAGCATGCCATATCTAATTATGGGGTTGCCAGCGTCTGCCTGCAGCCACACATTTCAGGGGCTTTGTAAATCAACCAGCCATTCAATCTGTGAACTTATATGACTCCTATTCTTCATTTAGATGTAGAGCAAAATTATTGGCAAGTGAGTGCTGATCAGAAAAAAAGTTATACACTGTCTAAATTAGGAGATGGAAGATATAAATATAGAATAGTGTACTTATGTTCCCAAAGGGAGATAAAATCATTCTTCATTGTCCATTATACTTAGCTCCACAAGCCCACGTTCCGCAGCACTCAATAGCCGCTCTAGGGCTGTTCACTGATTGCAGAGTGGCTCGGTGCCACTCACAGGGGCTGTATTGTGATCTCTCACTGAGCCCAGCCTGGAGCGATTATTACCTATGCAGTCATGAAAAGACATGAATCCAGAGCTTTTGGCCCATGTTCTCATGGTGCATTAGAACTGGATGAGACTTCAGAGATCCTCTAGTTCAAGTTCATCTTACTGTAGGTGGGGAAGCTGAGGACAGTGCCTTGCCCTGGACCCCTAGTAAGTCATGTCAGAGCCGGCTTGGGGCCGCAGCTTCGTGCTTTTCTCTGATGGTGCCCTGCTGTGCCAAGCTCAGCCAGTCAGTGAAACAGGTCTGATTTCTGTCTTTCAGGGTGTACAATCTCAGATAGACAGGCATCATGACAGTCAAGTAATGACCACATGCATAAGTAGACCAAGTTATATGTGTACAACAAAGCAGTAGTTGAGTGGGGAGTCGGTGAGGATGCAGTGATGGTGAGGATCTGTGTATCTGGATGCCAAGGCAAAGATAAAGTCAGTTGCTCTCTGATCCACTTGGGAAAAGCTTTATACTTGCTGTAAAGCTCTAACGGAGAAAGGTGTGGCACATTTGCTGGGTGGTGAGGGGCGCTGTATGGTGCAGGGATGGGTGCCAGTGAAGGTAGATATGGCCGTTTGGGAGAAGCTCTGACAGTGGGTCACTGAGGACATGTCCCAGGAATACCGAGGGAGTGTGGGACTGGGCACAGACCAGTGCCAGCTGAGGTCCATGGAATGCCCTGCCCTGTGCTGGGAGCATGTGGATGGCACAGGCGCTGCTGCTCCCCGTCCTCTGACCCCAGGTAGAGGAGTAATAACTATCTGGCCCGCAGAATCCTTCCTCGTGCCGCACTCTGGGCAGCCAGTATCAATGGACTAGAGCTTGCATGGAGCTGGAACCTCTCTCTTGTCTGGGCTGATGCCCTGGGTGGTAGGTAGCTCTCTTTTCTGAGGCTGGGAGGGGGAGAGGGAGCGGGCGAACCCTTTATGGGGGAGGATGGACTGTGAGAGCTTCTGGTAAAGTCATCTCGTGGCAGTGCTGGCGGCCAGTGGTTTGGAGAGTGTGAGGAGGCCAGGAGGGGGTCACCTGGGCTTAAATTAAGGCTCAAAGTCAGCACAGAGAAGAGCAAGTGGGAGAGGAGAGATTACCGGGCAGGAAGGCAGTGGGAGTTAGCTACAGGCCGACAGCCAACTGGAGGGCAAAGGACAGTGACATGAACCTGCTAGGGCAGAGGGGGCTCGTGGGGGGAGGGAGGGACCAGGTCTGCTAGACGGACACGGCAGCGCAGAAGCCCGACTTCTGAAGCTGGGCACCTTCTCCAAGACGACATGGTCTGTCTTCCTGCCCAGTGAGTTTCTAGCCACCCAGACAGTGGTTATATATGGTGCCAGGTGTTTCCAGGTGGCAAAGAATGAAATCATTACATAGAATGTCCTCAGTGTCATCTTCATACATTGTTTTTCTTCATTTTTTGATGCCTTTAGCCACTTACCTGCTTTTGACTTCTCAGAGTTGAAAATATATAAATTAGCAGTTTTCAATACTTAGAAAATGGCTAATAAGCTTTTAGTTTGAGAATTTTATTTTTCTTCTTGGATTTGTATTATAGTTTTAATACAGTCTAGTAATATTTTTGTTAATAAAATAGTTTCTGGTTTTAAAAATATATTTCATTTTTAGTTTATAAAGGAAATAATGTTTCATGATGGGAGATCCCTCCTGGCTGTCCCACCACTGAATCGCCGTTCAGGGAGCGGGTTTTCCCCTTCTCTCTCCTGCTCGCGGCCATTTCCCCGGGTGCCCAAGTCTCCCACCCTATGCAGCTGGGCCAGTGGGTTAAGGGTCTGAGGTAAGAACACTGAAGCCTCTTCCTGAGAGGAGGCTGGGAAGTTGCCTGTGAGCTGACATGACTCCTGGTCTTCAGGTCTTGCAAGGTCCCAGCCCCTACGGAGCTGGCCGACCTGATCACTTCACATTGTGTGTCCAGTGAGTAATGGATGCTGTCTTTAAATTCTCCAAAGTGAGAAAATGTTGATAGTGTGTTGCCATGGCCCTGCCATTTCACACTTCTCTGAATTACTTTGCCAGCCACCCGGCAGATGTTTAAGCAAATCCTTTTGGTTCATTGACCCACTCCTGGTCACAGCCACCATCATCTCTGCCACCGCCACCAAACAAATGAGAGCGTTCTGAGCGCATGCAAGGAAAGTCCTGAAGGTTGTGTATGTCCAAAGTCCACCCTCCTTCCTTCAGGCTAATCAGGCACACCCTGGCTATCAGCCCCTATTTGCTCATTATCCCAGTGACAGAATGGTCCAGTGGGAAGGGGCATCTGGGGTCACTTCCTCTCGCCACTCTCCTGTGCAGGAAAAACCTGTCTGTACTGTTCGTGACAAGCAGGCCCCTCGCCCCCTCAGGCACCCATGCACCAGGCATCTTGCTCCCTTTCATGGACAGGTTTGCCTGTTAGAAAATCCCTCTTTATTCTAATTCATATCTGCCTCTTGGCACTGTTTCCTCATTGACCTAGTTCTGCCCTTTGCAGCAACACAGAACAAAGATCAGTAGGTGTGGCTGATTCTACTTTCGATGTTTAGAAGTTTGCACCCCCTTCCCTTTCCTTTCCCTACCCCCATCTCTCCCTCCACAAGGCTTATTGTTCTACGTGCCTTCAACCATTCTTTATGTGACATGCAGTCAATATCACTGTCAATGATAGAAGACATCAGTTGAGTGCTTACCATGTGCCAGGCAATGTTCTAAAGCTCATATATGAATTATCTTATTTACCACTCACAACCACCCTATGAGATGGATAACGTCAGTATCCTCATTTACCTATGAGGAAACTGAGTCCTACAGATTAGATCTTGTCCAAGGCTGCGCAAGTCAGAGGCAGAGCATAGATTTGGATCCAGGCAGTCCAACTCCAGTGCCTGTGCTCTTGACCGTGAGGCTCTATCTCATGGCCTTAGCACTGAAAGTAAGCCCATGGTGCATTGAACTGGGGATGGCCCAACTCTGACTTATTTTGCAAGAAATCATTTGACGGAAGCCTGAGTTGAAACATTTTCCTATGAAACTCCTCAGAGTTTGTTTTGTCAGAATGGACTGTGGGGCAGAGGCCTTTGCACTGTCACCAACAGATTGGGTTCATCCTAGCTCTGCCAGGCCCTGCGGGGTGGGTTTAGATCAGGGTGACAAATATGAGTATCAATATTTATTTTCCGGATGTACAAAAATCAGGAAGTGTTTTTAAAGGTACAGGAGAGGGAGGTGGTGGGGGCCGGTCCAACCTGGGCTTGACTGTGGGCCCTGCCCCTTGCCAGCTATGTCACTAGCTACCAGGCACTTGCGGCCTCAGTTTCCCCTTCTGTAAGGTAGAAATAACACTGCCTTTTCAAAGGGATATTTTGAGGGTTAAATGAGCAGAAGCAATGTGCCATGAAGCTGCAGTGACAGTTGTGGAATGTTCCCTATACCTGATGCCTCAGGGTTTGGTGACCAAGCCCTCATCCACTGTCCAGCCCTTCCTGCTTTTGTGGCCTGGGCCCCAGGCCTCCCGCTGCAGCCTTTCTGTGGAGAATGTGGGGCGGGACTGCGGAGGCCTGGGCCTTCCAGGGCAGGAGCAGTCCCTGCAGTCACATGGGTCATCCTGCCCTGACCCCTGGCGGCTCAGGCCAGGCTCCCCCAGGAGTCTAGGGAAAGATGATCCATGACCTCATCAGAGGTCTGCTTCTTGTGCGGGGGGGCCCCTGGGCTTTTTTGTCAGGGCACTGGCCACATGTCGGCTGAGCCAAAAGGGCTGCGAAGCTGGGTTGAACCATTTTTCTTTTTGTCAGTTGCTTTTCAGATAGCATGCATCTCAGTTGCTATTTCCTAGAGATTTAAGCTATGAAGTGAGGGGCCTGATCCCTGACGTGTGGGCCTAGAGACTTGGAGAGAGCTGCTTAAAGCAATAGAAAAAGAACAGAATGAAATCCAGTTCTATGATTAACAAATGTGAGGCCCTGAGCAGTAACCTAATTTCCCTGAAATGTAGTGCCTCTATCTGAAAATTGGGTATGCTGATAAACGGGACACCTAAGGTTGATAGGATTAGGTGAGATCCTGAATGGGCATAACCAGAGGCTCCTAGCACACTGTCTGGCAATTCATAAATATCAATATTAGCATAATTTCCTTTTTTCTCTACCTACTCCTCTCCTTTCCTAGTCCTGACTGCTGTTGATTTTCTATATGGCTGTGGGTAAATAGCTTAACCTCTGCCCCTTCTTTGGAGAAAATAAAGTTGAACCACCCCAGGGGTTCTAAATGGGTACATAGCGCCCCCTGTGGGACATTTTTGGAATGTGGGGAGTGGTTGGTATCACAGTGCTGGGGACAGACCTGTCACAGTAGGCAGCAGGGATGCTAGCCTAGCTGTAACACATGGAGAACAAGGGAATGTCCGACATCCTACACAACTTCTTAAAGTTCACAGGGCACTCAGGTAGATGAAATGCTGTTTGTATTTTCTGAGCCTGGAATCTGACTCCGTTTTTACAGATGAACACAAATAATTTTTGCATGTTTTTAATATACAGTAAGTTCTCACTTAACATCATGGATAGGTTCTTAGAAACTGCAACTCTAAGCAAAACAATGTATGACAGTACCAATTTTGCCATAGGTAATTGATAGAAACAAGAGTTAAGTTTCTACAGCATATTTCTGGTCACAAAAACATCACCAAACTTCTAAAGACCCAAAACAGTTCTAATATTACACATTGAAATAAATGTGAGCTCTATGTACATTTAAGAATGATTACTAAAAATAGGAGAATTCTTTACCAACCTGCTTATGCCGGTTAAAGGTCACAGGTGGCTGGAGCCTCTCCTGGTAGCTCAGGGCACAAGGCAGGCATCCACCAGGACAGGACACCCTTCCATTGCAGGGTCACCCACACACACCCGCACTCACTCAGACTGGACAATGTAGACACGCCAGTTCACCTCACATGCACATCTTTGGGATGTGGAGGAAACCCGAGTCCCAGAAAACACTTGCAGACATTGGAGACCATGCCGGCTCCATGTCGACAGCACACCTAGCCAGAAGTCAATCTTGTTTTTCTCATCAACATTATAACAAAATGACATTGAACAAAATGATGTTAGTTGAGGACATACCGTATGTGGAATTTTCCAGGAACACAACCACCATTTATATGAGGTTTGTTTTTTCGTTATAAATAGGTGTAAGCATCTTTCATTGTCCTCTATGTTTGCTGTGAATAACATTTGCTTGTTGATGAGCAATGTTATCAACAAGCAAAACACATGTTATCTTACTCTGTGTTTTGTTTCTTCTTTATATTACATTACAGTTAGGGCATTATGTTTGGTTTTGAAATGATAAGTTTTGGTAGGTTATATTTATTTATAAATTTTATTTCAAGACCGTGAAAGGAATGTTAAAAATATGTGTATTGGATCTTTGAAAGTACAAGAAAGGGAGTGTATGTGTCTGTGTGTGTCTCTGTGTGTGTATTGCCTTATAAATTAGCTGTAGAAACCTTAGTATAGATTTGAAATGAAAAGAAATGGTTTTATTTCTCTTAGATGGGTAATGGAAATCAGAATTTTAAACTGTGCCCGTTGTCAGAAAAATAAGGTGTTTTGACATTTCCCCTGTCCATTTTAGAGAACACATGTCTTGAAGAGTCTGAAACAGCGTTTGTTATCATCTCTGTTTCCTTACCCCTCCAACCTGTACATCTATTTTTTAACGTCCACGTGTAGATTTTTATTGAAAGGAAAACCATCTGGCCTCCCTGCTGTTTACCTAGTTTGTTTTGTGGCCTCTGCCTGCACAAATGAATTGTGTGAATTTCATTAATTCCTTGTTCATATTCTTTACTTCTTTTTCCACTGAGGTATTTGTCTTTTTATTGATTTATAGGAGGCGGTTTTTTTTTGTTTGTTTGTTTTAATTCATTTCATTCAGAAGGAATAATACCCCTTCGCCTGCTCTGCAGTCAGGCCTGGGTTTGCATCCTGGCTCTCCCACTCATCGCTCAGGAGCTGTAGGCCGGTTACTTGGTCTCTGAGAATTAGCTCCTCCTTCCTTGAAGACAAAACAGAACAGCACTGACCAGCACAAAATAAAATCCCAGTGCGAGTTTCTGCTGCTACTGTTTCCGTGTGGTTTGTATTTCGATCTCTGCGCTGGATGTTTTCTCAGAATAAGTATCTCGAGCTCTGACACCCATGGTTTCTCAGATCCTCAGACATGTAACACTTGCTGTAACCAAAGCTCAGGAAAACGAAACCGAAATCACTGAAAGTTTTTTTTTTTATTCCTCATGTAGGAAAGAGACAGATGAAAGAAAACAAACTAATTTCGTTTCCAGTAAGGAGGAACTTGCAGGGTTATTCCTGGGGTCAGGGCACACTCAGGTGAACATCTTAGGTCTGGGGCTCAGCTGGGAGGTCTTGAGACTTGTCACAAGATTAAATCGCCTTCCTCAAACCGTACTTGCCTGCGTGAGCAAATGGGCAAGTGCACTTCAGAAAGGTTTCCTGTAATCCAGAGCTGAGACAGAAAGGATCCTCTGGTTAACTGAGTTACCAGTTAACCACACCTGCCGTTCCCCCAGCACTTCTGGTTGATTCATAGCCATGTTACTGGTTTTGGCATCTTTGCCGTGGAGGCAGGAAGCGGATGGGCACAAGCCTGTCCTGCCCTCTTTCTCTTCCCTGAGACAGAGCTTTTGCTTTTCTTTGCTGACTCACTGCAGCAACAGAGCCTGTGTGGAGCACCTGCTGTGGACTTGGGCACGCCTGGATTCAGTCCCTGTTCCTCACCTCCCTGCTGTGTGATCTTGGACAAGTTGCTGTACCTCTCTTAGTCTGTGACATCTTCTACATGATGTTGATAATAATGCCTTTTCCAAAAGGTTATTGTGAGGACCGAATGAGCTGTGGAAGGGTCAGCATGGCCCTTGGCACATTTGACGCTCGGTAAATGGGGCAGTGGTAGTCACTGCTCCAGAAAAGGCGGGTGGCCGGCGGACTGGGATGCAGTTTGGAGGTCTCACAGGCACCTCTCACTCAGTGTGTCCCGGACCAACGGCTCCTGCCCCCTGGGTGGACTCCTTCAGCTGTCACACTTGGGCTGTTTTCTCCCCGTCATCCATCCCCTTGCCGGGACCTTTGTGCAGTTCACAGACTGGCTGTCGCCCCTCATGGCAGAAACAAGCAGTCAGGAAATTCCGTTGGCTGTCCTTCAGAGTATATGAAGAATCAACAACTTCTCATCACCCCACCATGGCCACTCATCCTTTTATACCTCATATCCCTTCAGTCAGCACCACTGGTCTGAAAATATATCTAGAATTCAACTACTTCTCACCCCCTGCACTCCTAAGACCAGGGCTGAGGCATATCATCTGTTCCCAGACTCTTCTAGTCATCTCCTTGCTGGTCTCCCTGTTCTACCTTTATCACCCCCCCAGTACCACCACACAGGCGTAAACTATAGGTCCCCACGAGACGTACACCCGGTCTCTCCTCCCCTCATACACAGTCCCCCCTTAGAAAGCCCCCCTCCCGCAGTCTCTTCTCAACATTCTGGCCAGGCTTAAAACCCAAGCGGGATTGGTCCCTGCTGCTCCAGCACTGCTTGGCCCCACCACAGCTCTTTGAGGGCTCTTCTCTGCCTGGAATGCCCCTTCCCCGACCTCTCACCTCCTCACGTCTAGACTCCATTCATCTCCAGAGCGCTTCCTGCCCCATCTGGCTCTCCTCCCCTGTGCTCACCCCTCCCAGCGTCGTTCACTCACTTACCCTCTGCGCTCGCCCTCCTCACCAGCCTGTGAGGAGAGGGTCTCCGCTTCCCCGCCTGCCCAGCACTGCCTCGGAAAACAGTGCCTGCCACTTGGATGTCCTCAGAATATTTCTTGAAAGATTAATGAGTGATTGGAGGCCAGCACACTAACAGTGTCTTCATGTCACAAAATTGTCCTGAACTGAAATTTGACTCCTGCCTGCAATATGTGGTGGAAATTTACCCAAATTTCCAATTCTTTCACTGTAGAAATCACATGGATGCTCAAGTATATTATGTTGGATGAATTGCTCAGGGTGTTGGGCCCATGGTAGCCATCTGAGGCCTCCTTACCCGTCAGTCAAAACCTGTGGTGGGTGGGACTAAGGGGGATGCCTGCCTCCCCCCTCCCTAGTACCTCTGAGCCTGGTGTCACTGTTTCTCCCCAGAGCCCCGGGGGCAGCCTGGTTCTGGGCAGTAGCTGTGGCCTCCATCTCTGCAGGGAAATCATGGTTCTTTGCCTTCGCTATCTCATCACCTCGGGCAACTCCGTGGTTCGCCCATTGGCTTAACAGTTGCATTATCCGAGTCCAGCTTGTTTTCTCTGTACTTTAATTTCATTGACCTTAAAATGAAGGGATTGGACTTTCATGGGTCTTCAGCGCTTCCTGCTTCAAACTGCTGACCTTCGGGGTGCTCTCCAGCCCCGCCCAGGCCCCTCCCAGGTCCCACTCTGCAGCCCCTCCCAGGCCCCACTCTGCAGCCCCTCCTAGGCCCCACTCTCCAGGCTTCCCCCGTCACCCTCATCCACTCCCTCCTAGTCCCTGGAGCTCCCGTACTGGGGCTCCTCGGCTCTAAGTTCCTTCGCACCCCCTGTCCAGTCAGTCTCCCTCACCCCCACCCCCATGCTTCTTTCTTCTCCCTTCTGAGCTCCTTCCCCCCAGGGTGCCCAGTCTGAGTGTGCTTTCTTTGACATCAGTGCCTACCTTTCCAAGCCCCCATCCTCCTTTATTCACCAGCACAAGGCCGTCCCCTCCCATAACCCCAGTTCCCTGGTGAGCACCCTAAGAGCTCTTCCTACAGTGAGCTCCTTCAGTCTGTGAGGAGGACACCTCCCCCTCCTGCAGGTGAGGAAACTGACGCTCCCAGAGGTTACAGAACTGGCCCAGGACACTCAGCTAGTTAAGTGGGACTTGACCCCAGGCTGCCTGGCTCCAGAGGGTCTGCACTGACCACTATCCTGTCCTGCCCCTCTTCGGGTGCACCCGTCACCCTCTGGTCCTTTTGTGCTCACCCCGCCTGCCTCTTGCCAGGGGGAGAGCCCGTTCTTCCTCTGCGCTCGAGGTTCCAGGAGGCCCAGGCCTGGCTGACAGGCTCTGCCTAAAGTCCTGCTGTGTGGCCTCACCCAGCTGCTGCGCTGCTGTGCACCCCACCCCCTGCGCCCCTTCCCCGACTGGCCTCAGGGCCTCCCCTGCCTCACAGTTGGCCTCACCCTCTGCCATGGGGAAGGGTGAAGGCCACTCTGTGTAAGATCCTTCTCTGTCCCTTTCTCTGCTGCTTCCCCTCAGCCCTCCCCACGGTCTCAGAGAAGGCCTGCCCCTTTTCCTCTCTGCGCTCAGCCCTCTGGTGTGCCCCTGCTGCTGGTGCCAGCTGCCTCCAGCTGCAGCTCAGCCAGACACAGAGCGTTCTTCGGGTCACCCCATTTCACTCAGCTCTCCTTTCCCCGGCATCTCTCCTTTTAGTGCCAAATAACAGCAGTGCCTCCTTCTGGTTCCTTTAGATCAAGATGCACCTGTTGTTGCCCAGGACTTTCTTCAACTTCAGTCAGATTTTTGGTGGAAGGAGTGTTCTTACCCTGAGTCTTTAGGACCAGGCTCTCTTCTCTTATTCTGTGGTGTTAAAAAAAAAGAAAGGGAAAAAAAGAAGAAATCAGGAGTCAGGTTCATATGTCTTTGGTTAATAAACATGACCGATCCTTCTTGGCATGGCATGGGGAGGGAGGCATGCCGTCTTTGAATGTAGGACCATGAGGAGGCTGAGGGTCGTGAGGAAAGCTTTACCCCTGGGAGGCTGCCTCTGGCAGGACGGCCAGAAAGTGGTAGAGACAGAGCACACAGGTGTGTGCACACGTACACACACACACACACACACACACAAGACATTGAGCATCTCCGCTGTGCCAGGCCCTGTACTGGGCACTGGTGTGCAGAGGAGAATGAGGCTGGACCCTGCTTGGGTCCCCCTTGGCAGCTTCAGACTCCATTGTCATCCTCCAAGTAATAACCCCGGGTCTAGGCTTGAGGGAAAACCCTTAGAGCAAAGTCTAGGAGTCCAGAGAGTGAGCTGAATGCCATGGGCACTGAGAAGCAGAGGAAGTGGTCAGAGACCACTCGTGGGAAAAAGCGGAATAGGGACCTCAGGCTGCTTTCAGAGGAGCCCAGAGGCTGATAACACCATACCAGGTCCCTCTGGCAGGGAAATGGGCAGGGAGGGAGGGGAAGCAGGGTCGCAGGGTGGGTTTAGTCCTGAGTGGTCTGCAGAGCAGGTCCCCTTAGTGTGCCCACCGGACACTGTTAGATGTTAGAGAATAGGCGTGTGAACGGGGCTCTGCAGACTCCCCTGCTCCTGGACCTTCACCCCCAGGGCCATGTTTAAGGTTCCGAAACGCTGCAGAAGAGAAACCTAACTGCTTGACCCGGCATTCCCCGTACTACTTTGGCCACTGACATTTCCCCCCGTGTAACGTCGTTTAAACCCCATGGAACCAGTGTTCCATGACAGACCTTTGGGGAGTGCTCGCTTCAAAAAATGCTAAATCCCTGCTTGCTCTGGAATGTGCCCACTTCTTATTTTGTGCAGGGGCCATGCCATCTAGTGGAAAGACTATGTATGGGCTTTAGAAAGGACAGGCCTGGTTTAAATCTCCCTTCCTATAAAATCACCAGCCTAGGTCAAGTTACTTAATTACTCTGAAATTTTGTTTCTTCATCTGCGAAATGGGAGAGATGATGTTAGCCATGTCAGAGGGATGTTGTGGTAGTTAAATGAGAAAATAATAATAGTTAACACTTATAAAGGGCTCATTCTGTGCCAGACACCACTCTAAGCACTTTATCTATCTCCGCCACTGCTCTGAGGTAGGTAACGTTATCATCTGAATCACACAGGTCAGGAGACCGTGACACACAAAGTTAAGTGTCATGCATATGCTGGACTAAGATTTACACCCAGTGCACTAATGCATGGTGGAGTCAGGATCTGAAACATGGCCAGAGAACCCTCTTTACCACTGTGTCGTAAAGGGCCTGCTGCATTAAAAACACTAAGTAGTATCAATTCCCAGGTGGTACATGGATATTTAAACGCAGGTCATTCCTTCCTGGGATTCCAAATCATTCTGCAGACCTTTTTTTTTCCCCCCCAGAGACAGAGAGTCAGAGAGAGGGACAGATAGAGACAGACAGGCAGGAACAAAGAGAGATGAGAAGCATCAATCATCAGTTTTTCGTTGTGACACCTTAGTTGTTCGTTGATTGCTTTTTCATATGTGCCTTGACCGTGGGCTTTCAGCAGACCGAGTGACCCCTTGCTCAAGCCAGCGACTTTGGGTCCAAGCTGGTGAGCTTTGCTCAAACCAGATGAGCCGCGCTCAAACTGGCGACCTCGGGGTCTCGAACCTGGGTCTTCCACATCCCAGTTCAATGCTCTATCCACTGTGCCACTGTCCGGTCAGGCCTGCAGACTTTTTTAAAATCAAATTTATTAAAGAAATAATCTGTATCTGCTTGAACTCTGCTGCTCCAGTTCTGACCTTTCTGTTTGCTGCACCTCCCCATCCTGAATCACCTCAGTTTGGACAGTGGCTCAGCTGTCAGCTGATCTAGGTTACTTCCCTTACCGGTCCCATCAGTCTTGCACATCCCTGTCCAGGACTGGGAGTCCTCCCAGAAAGCCCAGTGGAACCAAAGCTTCTTCCTTGGGTTGTTCTTCCTATGCTTCAGGGATAGACTTGACAAAGCTCTAAGAAGGCATTCTTTTTATCACTTGTTCAACAAACATTCACTGAGTGCCTTTACTGGGCTAGGTGTGTGATGTGTTTTCTGACCGTTAACTACATCCATGCATCCCTCTAACAGCCCTCAATAGTCCTCCACAACTGGAATTCTGGGCACTTTCTTAATCAAGGTATTAAGGGGTCTTTGCACAAAGACCAGCCTTGTCTGGTCTGATTCACACAGTACTCCTGATTACACAGATTCTGCTCCTTTGAGACCCTCTCAGTCAGCCCTCGAAGCCCTGCAGTTCCAAAGGAAATCTTCTTGATTTATGTTTGCTTGCAGGATTTCCAAGCATCTAGAGTTACCAGTAGGACTGAGTACACAAGTACCTGACAGTCACTGCAAATACCACTTGCCTCTGCTCAAAACATACTTCTCACCATCCAGTCCACCAGGCAAATATCTGAAACACCTAATTCAAGTCTAACTTCCTGGTCCTTTCTCCTTCCATTCACTGCCCACCCATCACCACCACCACCACCACCACCACACACTCACTTATTTCCTCCTCTGTTCTGCTCCTGTAACTTACATGAGCCCCAAGCTAGGGAAGAAAGGCATACCTTCTTCAAAACACTTGCCTGCCACCTGCTGGAAGATTGTTGAAGTGGCTCCTCAAATCCACCGCAAAGGCAAAAGCAAAACCTGAAGTCATGCGCTGCTGTGAGCATGTTGAGTGATAATGTCATACGTCTTTTCTTAAACACTGTCTCTCCAGCTAGACTGAGGGAATCTTGAACATAAGGACTGCTGATTCCTCTCTGCATTACCAATGCCCTGGCTTCCACTAGGGCCTTGAGAAATGTTTGTTGAATAATCCTAGTGCATATTCAGTGGGGCACTTGAATGTATGTAAACACAATAAATTTAAGTCAATTTTAAAAAATGCAAAATACAAAAAAATAATAATAATCCTGGTGCAGACACCTAGGTTCAAGGCACCTGGTCTCACTGGGTGAACGTTCTCTAAATCTGTTGCAAAGGCAACCAAACTCCCCATGGCAGGTGAAGGGAGACTTGCAGAGGGACAGGGTCCCTTCAGCCTCTCTGCTCAAAGGCCACCGCCATCTGAACAGACCGAAGCAAGTCCACATTCATCCCCTCAGTACACCTGGGGAGTATGGGATGTTGTGGGGAAGTAGATAAATAAGCATATAGCTACTACACAGGTAGTCAAAGATGTTGATTCACTATCATCCATTTTTCTTAAGCTGGGACCTTTTATTAAGCCACATCATAGAAAGCTGTTACTCCAGTGACATCCTGGGGCTTCACAAGTCTTAAATCTATTCAGCTGTTGCACCTGGGGGTGGGGGGCAAGAGGGTGGGGCAGGCTTTCAAAGGGGAAGACTTGTGTTCTTTCACAAACATGTTTCGCCTAAGCCATTTTGCACAGCGTTGCTCAGGACCCAAGGGAGCCCCTCCCTGGTGAGATGCCTCCTGGCTCAGCCTGTGCCAGTGCACTAGCTGATATACCTCCTGGCTTGTGCGAGGGCCTGTTCTTTCCCTCTCCGCCCTATTCTTCAGGAAGCCAGAGACAACGTGTTCGCTCAGTTTCTGTAGCGTTCCTGAACCAGGATGGCTCCTTCATAGCATTTCCCTTCATTCCATCCCCAGAAGTGCTTGTCTGGGGGTGGGGGGTGTTTCTTTGTGGGAGGTGGTTTTGGAGGCAGGACCAGCAGCAGTGTGATAGTTAGAACCAAAAGTGAGCCAGACACACCTCAGTTCAGTCCTCATTGCTAGCTGTGCCATTTAAAAATAACTTGGCCTCTTCAGTCCTTAGTTCCTCCCCTGGAAAATTGGGATAAAGATCACAATTAATGGAGAGGTTAGCATGAAGATGGAACTAGCCTAGTGTTCCCTTAGGAATGCCACTGTTCCCTTGGTCTCCTTCCAGGTCAGGCTTGGTCCGTGGCTCCTGGATCCTGGTCTGTATTTCCTTCCTCCTGCCTGTGTCAGGCAGTAAGAACTAGGGGACCAACATCCTGGGACAGAGGGGTTTCCTGGGATGCAGGACTTTCAGTGCTAAACAGGAAGGTCTCAGGAAAACAGAAGACTTGGTCACCCTAGTAATAACCAACCTCCGTGTCTCAATGGCTTATAGTAGCAAAGCTTATTTCTTCCTCATGCTGTTACCCGTCTAGAACCTGGGCTAATGGAAGAGCCTCTATTCAGGAAATTGCTGGTCTCTGCACAAAGAAACATGAGTTAGAGATTCTGTTCCAAAGTTGTGGCTGTCCTGTCCAGTCAGATTCATCAGCCAAGTCAAGTCACAGGTCCAGGCCTGATATTGGGGTGGCCTGCAGACTCTCCCCACAGGGAGGGGCAGCTAATCGTCACACCTGAATACATCTACATGCTGCCCTCTCTCTTCCTGCAACATTCAGGGGTTCAGGGACAGGGAGGAGGAAGGCAGATATAGACGCCTGGTGTGTGGGCATCTTCCTGTGGATGGTGTGTGTGGGTTTCCTAAGGAGCAGTTCGGCCTCACCCTGCTCTGCTCAGTAGAGGTTGATACCCTCATCCTTTTCAGCTGCCCAGGTGTCTCTGCTGGGGAAGCCTGGGCTGTGACTCCTCTTCCAGCCTTCTCGCTTCTTCATGTGGAGGCTCCGCGAATCTCATCCTTGTGCTTCTTAGAACAGTGGGTGCCCCCGAGTTCTTCCCAGGGGCCCTGCACAAGTCCCTTTGTGCCTTGCTTTTTTTGGCCAGCCAGCGAGCCTCCCCGACCTTTGGAATCTCTAACTCAGAAGTGGCCCATGTGTAGCCCTGACTCCAGGACCACAGGGCAGGCTCTCTCAAAAGCATTCTTGCTGTGTGCCACTTGGATGGCAGCACCAGGCCTGGCCCTGTCCCCCTTAACAGGGTCCCCTTTCACAGGAATCTGTCAGACGGAGTCCGCTCCCTTGGGTCAGATTCTTTCGGAAGTAGGTGGCACAGAGGAGGTTTTTCTTTTGTTGTTTCCCTTATTGTCTTACATCTAAGAATACTTTCTTGGAGAGGAAGCACTTTTCCAGAAATAATTGGAAGTGTCGCAGCTGGTGCAGGTTCTTCACCTTGTCCAAGCATATAAGAAAGGATTTTTTTATTTTTGTTCTACAAAGTATAGTGCCAAAATCCGTGTTAGCATTTATTATTTCTATAAGTCAATTTGAATATTGGTAAAAATGATCAAAATAAGAAACTTCATATGGTGTTTGGTGCTGAGAACCTTTATCTAAGTTTCAGAGAAGCAGGAGAGAGCGGGGTGGTCCTGGGAGACACTGCCATGAGAACGCAGTGGTTGGCGGGGATGGGGGGGAGGTAGAGACAGGCCGCAGGATGGGAAGGGAAGGGCGGGAGCAGCGTGGGGAGAGCCGAAAGGTTTCTCCTGGGAGGTGACACCTGATGGCACTTGAAAGGAAAGCAGGAGGTGACCAGGTGATGGAGTGGCTAGAGGGAGCCACACCTGCAAGGCAGTGTGAGCACAGCTGAGGCCATGTGCCCTTGGGAGCTTTAGCTCAGTGGCCTTGAGCTTTCCGGAACAGATGAGGAGGTTTGCATTGGATTTGGGCAGACAGTAGAGAAACTGCAGAGCCGGAAAGTGTTGAGCCATTCCTGTTGAATAGAGTCTCACAAGGGCGGACAAGCAAACTGCCAGGGGAAAACCGCTTCTCAGGCAAAGGAGCAGCAAAATGGCCCCGTACAGTGGCGGGCAGGCAATCCACCGTCCACCATCCACAATGAGGGCAAGCACCGTAGCCTTACATAGACTGTACACACGTGGCGCTGTCATGTGCTCATGCACTGGGCAGGCAAAGTACAAGCGAGCAAGCCTAACACAGCTGTTTTCCCAACCGGAGGGCTGGGCTAGCGGCAGGCACGCCATGGCAGAGGCCGGGTGTTGCCTGCTGGGGAGTTTGAGGTTTTATCTGGAAGGTTTGCAGCAGAGCAGTGAAGCCATTGAAGTGTTTCTAAGTAGGGGATTGACCTATCTCCGACCCCAGTGAGGAGGGGAGAGACTGGAGAAGAGGCAGCCTGGATGGAGGCAGTGACCAGGAGGTGGAGGGAAGTGGCCAGACCCATCCATCAGTGGGCTATGTGGGGGTCATGGGTGTGGGCTGGAGGGAGAGGAGGATGCCCTGGGTGGATCCTGGAATGTTCACTTGGTGGCTGGGAGGATGGTGTGGGACCTGGACAGGGCCTCTGACTTAGATGGAATCACATATGGTAGGCCTTGCCTCCAGCAGCATTTCCTGGGGACTTGGCATCCATTGGCCGCTGCTATGTCAACTGTGGCTTATGATCCATAAGTACAGAGCGCCTGGTCAGGTTGTTGGCACATACCCAGAGACTGGGGTTATCGGAGATGGTGAAGGTTTCCGAGTTATTCTGCAAAGGGGAATAAATTGAGATGACAAAATCAGTTCTATTCCTGGATATTCATCTGAAGACCTTTATAGTGATCAAAACAACAAGAGATAGTCCAAAGGTGATGAGATTTAGCCAGTGTGAAACACCACTCTCTTGCTTCAGAGAGGTCAGTAAAGCCCCATTTAAAGTCTAAATGTTGGCCCTGGCTGGTTGGCTCAGTGGTAGAGCGTCGGCCTGGCTTGTGGAAGTCCCGGGTTTGATTCCCGGCCAGGGCACACAGGAGAAGCGCCCATCTGCTTCTCCACTCCTCCCCCTCTCCTTCCTCTCTGTCTCTCTCTTCCCCTCCCGCAGCGAGGCTCCATTGGAGCAAAGATGGCCCAGGCGCTGGGGATGGCTCCTTGGCCTCTGCCCCAGGCGCTAGGCGACAGAGTGACGCCCCGGAGGGGCAGAGCATTGCCCCCTGGTGGGCGTGCCGGGTGGATCCTGGTCGGGCGCATGCAGGAGTCTGTCTGACTGCCTCCCCGTTTCCAGCTTCTGAAAAATACAAAAAAAAAAAGTCTAAATGTTGCCATCTCAGGGCAGAGCAAGAAAGGAGGAAGATGGCTACAACTCGGGTCTTCCTTTAGAGCCACCTCCTCCCAGATGCAGGGACTGCAGGAGACCATCTGTCCTGCTGGTAGGAGCTGGGCAGGGCTGCACCCATGCTGTAACCTGAGCCGGTGCCTTTTCAGAGTTGATTTCTCTTTAGCTTTGTGTGTGCACAGACTTACCGGAGGTTCATGGACATTTTCTTAAAACTTCTGAAAGCAAGCTGAGATGTTTAAGGTATTGGCTCTGCTGGCATTTTGTTTTGGCTTAATGTTTTCTGAAGACTTGTTTTCCATTGCTCCTTGTTGTCTGAGTTCAGGCAGGTAAGTAACTTCATTTGGGAGACCTGAGTGAAGTCATTAGCAGTGGGTGGAGCTTCTGGAGCCCCACCCATCTCTAGCTGTGTGACCTTGCCTAGTTCCTTCACCCTTCAACTGCGACTTCTCCTCAGTAAAACTAAGAAAACAATAGTATCTACCCCATAGAGTTATTTTCAGGTTTAAGTGAGTTAATCTACATAATGCAATAAGAAGAGGGCTCAATGCAATGAACACACTTAATAAGCGTGCACTATTAATACTTGATCCCCTATGAGAAATGAGAAATATAATGACCCACTATGAGAAATGAGAAATATAATTATCTTTCTTCTCTTAAGGCCATGTCCAAAATTCATGTTTAGTAATTTATTTATTTATTTTTTGTTGTGGTATTTTTCTGAAATGAGAAGCAGGGAGGCAGACAGACAGACTCCTGCATGCGCCCGACCAGGATCCACCTGGAATGCCCACTAGGGGCGATGTCCTGCTCATCTGGGCTGTTGCTCCAGTGTGACTGGAGCCATTCTAGTGCCTGAGCCAGAGGCCACAGAGCCATCCTCAGTGCCTGGGCCAACTTTGCTCCAATGGAGCCTTGGCTGTGGGAGAGGAAGAGAGAGACAGAGAGGAAGGAGAGGGGGAGGGGTGGAGAAGCAGATGGGTGCTTCTCCTGTGTGCCCTGGCCAGGAATCAAACCCAGGACTTCCACATGCCGGGCTGACGCTCTACCGCTGAGCCAACTGACCAGGGCCTCCATGTTTAGTAATTTAAAAGGCATGTTTTTCACAGAAAAATATCTCCTATGAAATAAATAGGCCCTGTTCCCTTCATGCGTTTGTAGTTTGACAGGATCTGAAGGATGGGACTGTGAGCCGTTGTTACACCCTGTAATTGGGAGCCAGGAGCTACCTCCCTCATCTCCCTGTGCTAATGTGAGATTTTATAACTTACTTGCCCCAAAGTGAACTGCCTGGGTTTTCTTTTCCTGTGCTCCACTACAGGGTTTGAGAAGAAGCTGACTGTCTGAAAGGAATCTGCAAAACATGAAAATCACTTTGAGGTGACCAATAAGTCCAGTGGCTCCTTCCTCCTGCTGGGGTGGATCTGAGGTTTAAGAACTGTAACTTCAGGTAATTAGTCATCATATTCCCTACCTTCCCCCCTTGCTGACTGACTCATTGGCAGCTTCCATGGTAGTTCTTTCAGGAAGGGTGGTTGCTTCCAGCCCTGAAACTTGGACTATTCCACCTCAGGCAGTTGTCTAGCTGGTCAGAGAGAGAGTGCGCTGGAGGTGGCACTCGTTCGTATGTGCGATGCAGCCCAAAGGGCCGCCATGACTCTGAGGGTAGGGCTCTGCACTCATTTCTGGCCAACTTCCCTTAATGTCAGTAATAATGTAACAGCAGTGGCAGCTACCCAGGAAGGCCTTTCTTGTGTTTAAAGGATTATAAAATGCTTCTCGAAGAATAAATCAGAATGAATCAATAAGGATGGCGTTTGAAATGATTGGTAACAGGATGTGTGGTCTAGTAAATGGTGTTGGGACAGTTGTTTATCCACTGAAGGGAAATAGGTTGAGAATTTCTTAAGTAGTGGACCAAAAATCATTTCCAAATGGACTAAAGTGCTAAATAAAGTAAAATGATAGAAATATTAGTAAAGAGAATATTCATACGATTTTAGAATGAGAAAGGTTTTTGTTTTTGTTTTTAATGTCACTATTATTATCACATGCAAATACCATAAGTAAAGTTAAAAGTCCAAAAGGAGGGAAAGTATTACAACATTTATGATGAACAAAGAATATATTTTTAATGTACAAATTTATTCATTTATTTTTTGTCTGCTAGGAAGTGTTCCAGGTACTAAGGGTACTGGCAGTAAACCAAACAAAATCCCTGCTCTTCTCATGATTATAGTGTAATGGAGAGGAAATAAAAAAAGAAGTAGATTCCTATAGGTCAAATATTGATAAGGGTTATGGAAAAAAATTCAGCAGGGTGGGGTAGCTAGGGAAGATTGGCAGGAGGTTGTATTATATGCAGTGGTGGGATTCAGCTGGTTCACACCAGTTCGGCAGACCACCTAATATTTTGTTGAGTTCAGTGAGCCAGTTGTTAAAATGGCACTTGTAATCAGGCTTCTCTCTAAGGTGGGCACCTGGGCAGCCACTCAAGGTGGAAATCACAAATTTACATTCCTTACTCTTTTTTTAGTGTTCATCTGAGCAACAGTATATTCTAAGTACCCGTAGTAATATCATTCGTCCATAGGTGAAAAAAATTGCAAGGGTGGACGCCAATCAAGAAGCAATATGGAAATATCTTAAATAACAGTTTTATTGTTTTTGTTAGGTATTATTTAATATTTTTTCATTAATATGAATCCCAGGAGAGGTCTGGGATGGAGATGTAAATGTGGGAGCTGTCATAGCTTAGATCAGTGGTTCTCAAACTTTTTGAAGTCGAGGCACATTTAAAATCCTACAAATAATTCTAGGTGCATTATATACAAATTTCTGAGAAATATTAAAGGAAAAAATATAAAGTCCAAGCATGCTTTTATGGTAATTAAGTGAAATAAATATGACAAAATTAAATTTATTCTGACATTAAAAAACATTTTTGTTACATTTTTTTGAGTTATGCTTTTTAGAATTCGTAAAAAAGAGAGGTTACAAAATTAAAAAACGACAAAAGTTATCTTTTTATATATATAGATACATTCTTAGTAAGATTTAGTAAATCAGTCAGGTCCCGGCACGAATGTGTTAAGTTTTTTCATTCTTATGTTTATGAGAAACATGAGCCTGTGTTCTAGCAATTTCTTCAATGTTTGGGCATCTATTTGAAAGGCAAACTCTCATTTCCTCGTCAATACATTGAAGAATTCCTCTCTTTTTACTCTTAATTGTGTTGAGGATAGAAAATCCTAATTCACATAAATAGGATGTTGAAAATTATAGTAAAATGTTCAAAGCTTTTTAAGATATTGCCACATATTCTTCTTTTATAGAAATCGAAAAGGTTTCAAGAGACAATTCTTTATGTTTAATCATCAATCCATGATCAGTGGATATAGCTGCCAGTTCTTATTCTGTTAATGTTAAACCAAAATCAGTTGAAGCAATAAGTGGGTTTCTAATGCAATCATATTGTTCAGTGTTAAGTGATGGAAAATGCTATAAATTAAATTCTGCCATCATCCTTCAAGTCCTATTTTGTTTACACTTAACTTTTGCTCACTTCCAGAATTGGATTCTTCAATATCACACTTCTTTTTGAGAAATTCATCCATTTTATTTGGGTGTATTTATCTAAAAATAATATAATGATGTGTTAATAATAAAAATAATTATGATATGTTAACAAAAAGCGGTATTTTTGTAATGAAATGGTATAATAGAGTAACTATATTTATTTTTATATCTAGACACATGCTGCAAACCAGCGCAGCTAGTAATTCCAGGTCCCGAGTGGGAACGGTGCGGAATTAAGAAAATATGCGGAAATAAGAAAATAGGGGGTTGGGAGGACCCTGTAAATACTGCTGGCAAGAACAAAGTGCGCCCAAAAACCGCATCTTGCTTTATTTATAGGGCAAAGTGAGGCCATTAGCAAATCTTAACTTTACACCAAACAAAGAATAGAAGAAACTTGCCACCAGTCTTTCCTGGGAACATAGGGGGTAGTGTAAACAATCCAGCACCACAGTTAACAGCCTTTTGCAGCCTAATCAGGCAAGTGACGTGAGGGGTTGGGCAAACTGTCAGCTTACAGCCAATTCCCCACACCTCTGTCCCCCCAAAATCTAAACTCCAAAAACATGTTGGTTTTTTGTTCCCCAACGGGCACGTATTTCTCTGGAATACCATAGGGTGCACCTGGAAATCTTCTAGGGTGTGCCAGTGCATCCTGGTGCACACTTCGAGAACCACTGGCTTAGATAGTATTTGAAGCAATGAAACTAGACAGATCTCCTAGGAAATGATTGGAGACACAGAGGAGGCCCAAGGACATCCATGGGACCCTCATTTAGAGGTGAGGTGAATGAGGAAGAGCCAGCTGAAGAGACCAAAAGGGTGTGGCCTCTGACAGAGAAGGAAACCTGAGAGAAAATGGCATCACTGAGACCCAGAGACAGTGAGGGAGGAGAAGTCAGATCTATCAGGTGTTGCTGTTGGGCCAGATAGGGAGCAAGTGAATGGAAAAGCAGCCATTGGATTTAGCAGTGAGAAGGTCACTTGTGACAGTAGAGGCTGTCTTATTGGAATGATGGGGACAAGAGCCTGATTGGAGTGGGTTTATGGAGGGGGAAAGGAGGGGAGTTGGAAACAGAAATGGGGCAGCAACTAGAGGGAAGTGGAGTTCAGTGATTTTTCCCTACAGTATCGGAGCTGTTGCAACGTGTTTTTATCCTCATGAGAATGGTCTAGGGCAGTGGTCAGCAAACTCATTAGTCAACAGAGCCAAATATCAACAGTGCAACGATTGAAATTTCTTTTGAGAGCCTACTTTTTTAAACTTAAACTATATAGGTAGGTACATTATTATTAACAATTAGGGTGGAGTACCCTTTGTGAAAGAGCCACACTCAAGGGGCCAAAGAGCCGCATGTGGCTCGCGAGCAGCAGTTGGCTGGATGGAAAGTGGATGATACAGGATTGGGGGCAGGGAGAGACTTCTGCAGTGAAGGTCTTGAGTCATGAGAGAAAATGAAGTCAGCACATACTGGGTGTGTGGGTCCTAACCAGCAGCATCTAGGCAGGTTGATGGCCCTTTTGTGAGTGAAGTAGAAAGCAAAGTTATCAGCTGAGAGGAAACATCTGGGAGATGCTGGGGGTTTGAGGAAAAAAGAGATAGTGTGACGTCCTCAAGCACAGAGTGGGAGAAGGGATGGAGCAGGGAGTTGGGGGTTGCTGGGCAGCACTGGGCCTCTGAGGTGGGAGGTGGTGGACTGAGCTTGAGGGCGGTCAGTTCATTGTACGTTTTTGTCCCACCAGGCTCAGGTGCCCAGGTGAACGTGAGTTAGGAGGCCCATCGACCCTGAAGACAACTTAGTAGAAAAACGGGGCATGAGTAGGCACACAGGAAACCAGTAATGCCTGTAGCATAGAACACCATCTGTAGTAACTTAAACATACAAGTGAAAACAAAATGAGGTTTTGTTTCTACCTTCAGACTGATAGGAGCTCTGGCCGAGGGTATAAATGGCTGGAGCTTCTCTGAGGCTCAGGGTTTCGGATCGAACTGAAACATACAGTGCATGTCCCGTGCTCTGTCAGTCCTGCTTTTGGATTTTGATACTCAGAGGCGATAGCGTAAATGCACAGAGACACGTGCACCAAGACGGTCACTGCAGCGATGACTGTGAAGGGAAAAGGTGGCACACACCCACGCAGGGGGCCTGGTTCACTAATCTGTGAGCATAACAGTAACAGCGGAAACAGGAGCTCACGCTTCTCTGTTGCTTTGCAGATGAGGAAACGTGGGCTCCGAGAGAAGGAGTGATCGCCCAGCCACACCTGTGGCGCTTGGAGCCCCGACTGCGGGCAGCACTTGGCCCTCTCCAGCTTGGGTTGGAGCTGGAGTTCCTCGTAAGGTACTTGTCAGCCTCTTTTTGGGGCCAACTCACCTTGTGCTTTAAAAGTATAAATTCTCAAAATGTTTTGCAAATTTATTTATTATGTCTTCATTTCATTATGCAAGGTGTTCCTTGCAGGGGATGCTGGGTATGAAAGGACAGTTGGGGCATATAGGACAGCCTTTGCCTGGGCTGCCTGTGAGAGGGGCCAGATTTTCCTTGCTCCAGAGTCAGACCTTCAGACCTATACAGGGCGGGCAAAAGTAGGTTTACAGTTGTAAGGCCGAGAAACTCAGTTTATTCTGGTATTATTAATTATTGTATTATTTTCCATATGAACAACTGTAAAGCTACTTTTGCCCCACCCTGTGTAATCTGAGAAAGTATATTTTCTGCTTTCTTATGACTTCTGTAAAAGCTGTAACAAAAATACAGACATAACAAGTAAATCATGTTTAGTGCATTGATTCAAGTTACTGGTTGGAAGAAAATGAAGTTCGGACTGTCAGAGAACATCTGGGTCAGGTGCCCCCTCGTGGGAGAAGCATTGGGCTATAACGGGCAGAGCCCTGGGCCCTGGTTTAGTTCCTCCACTCCCTAGCCTAGCTTCTCTGGGCGGCTCAGCAGAAAAACGAAAGTGCAGCCTAAATTACTATCCTAACTCCTAAAGTAAGTAGGATGCGCTTCCCTTCCTGTCAAGTCCCCATTCCGGTGGCTGGGTGAGAGATGTGTGCTGTAAATAAGCACCCACCCCCCCAGTGCCACCCTGCCCTCTGCCACTTTAGATGAACCCATAGAAATAAACACGACTCTGTGCCTCCTTGTACCCTTTCCAGATCTCCAATGGCAGACCAGAGAATGGACATTTCTTCCACAATCAGTGACTTCATGTCCCCGGGCGCCACTGACCTCCTCTCCAGCCCCCTTGGCACCAGCGGCCTGGATTGTACCCGCAAACGGAAAGGCAGCTCCACCGACTACCAGTAAGGCCGCTAGGCCCGCCCTCCTCCGGCTGAGCTTGGTGTCAGTTCGTGGGCGTGGACCATCCAGGGACCAGCTACCGGTTCTCCCGGAAGAAGGGATCCCCTTTGTGGAAAGGGATGGGAATGAGAGATGCAGCTCCAGATGGCTACACAGTTGGCTTTCTCCTTATCTTCCCCCTGGAAGCACGCAGGGGAGCCTCCAGCACTGCTGAGGTCCTACACTGTCCCTATCGAGGGACAAAGAAGAGCCTGAAAGCCAAGTTCTGCCTGTACCCCTTCCTTTATCGTCCTTTGCTCCTTTGAGCAAGATGACTATGTCCACGGATGTAACCTCAGTGGTTTCAGAGAGCTTTGCCTCAAGGCCTCTCCCTGAGGAAGCCGCTTAATTAATATTTGCGGAATAAGAAAGTAGCTGTCATCCTGAAAATAGCATAGGGACATTGAAATTGTCCTTAAACATTATTGAAATTAGTATTACCTGTTATATTAAATAGTATTTTTGTTTCTTTTTAGACTTGATGGCTTTTCTTTTGAGTAAGTAAACTTTCACACTTATAGTCAATTCTTCTCTATCTGTACAACACCTAGGGAATAAGGCAGGGTATGGAGAACAGTCAAAGGCACATTTTTTTCTGTTGAGGCATCTGTGTGGAATCTTACCCAAAGGTCTATTTAAGAGCTTTGCTTTTGTTTAATGAGGGAAAATGTCCAAGGAGGTGTCCCCCACCCACAGCAGGTGTCCTTTCTGCTGAAGTTCACAGGTTGAATTGGGGGGCACAGTGGCAATAAATAGGTCAGATGCCCACTAGGAGATGCTATTATTAGCATGTAAATTATCCCAGATGAGTCAGAGCAAACACCCAGGGGATGGAGACGGAGTGTGAGGACCAGAAGGGTGTCATTTCATAACTTGTTAACAGAGAGACTAGGAGATGTTTCCTGTGGACTATTGACATGTTCTAAGACCTCTGCTGTCTGTGGCTTCCAACCTTGTCATCACCCGTGACCTTCAGGTTTCCTTCAGGGACCCCAGTTTGCAAATCTTTTCTAATTCATTGAGACACTATAATTAAGCAAACGTAATCCCTTTCCCTATAGTTTTGATGTGCTAATGTCAGAAATGGAGGCAGGGCTTCTCTTTGCCCAAGCTGATCCTCTGGCCTCTGTAAGCAGACAGAAGTCTACACGAAAGAGGAGGAAGTTTTCATGTTCCTGTGTGGCCTGTAAGATTTCCTCTGGACGTTCAGACTAGCTGGAGAAATTCCCTGCCTGTGAGGAAACCCAGGGCGCTGATTGGGAACCACTACTCTAGAATGGCCGTGATGTGATTCAGCATCCTGAGAAAGTTGGGTTTGCCCTGGAGATTACATTATTTGAAAGATATAATTCCTTCTTTCTTGTGGGATAAAGGAGAAAGGGGAGAGACCCAGGTGGTAGTCAGTGCCCACCTGATCAATTCCAGAGCTGATGAAGGCTGTGAGCTGACCCCAGGGGGAACGGAACTCCTTCCTCTGAAATTTCAATCTGTTTTCTACTGAAACACAAGACGCCATGAAACTGAATTTCTGGAGTCTGTTGAAGGCAGGCAGATTCATGCTGTGAGTCTAGGACGGTCTGCAGCCAAACAGGGTTCCCTGGCCCTCCGCCCCAATCCTCCCCTCTCTCCCAGCTCCTCAGGCTTCCCCCGTAGCTGAGAGCCAGAACTCAGGGTGGCCGGGCCTTTGAGGAGCTGCCTCAGGCTCTGCTCAGTACTTCTTTGTTGGTCCTTTGATTCCCCCTCTTTCCAGTCCCCCACAGAATCCAATATATATGTATGCACAGATATTTGGTGCTTGATATGTTTTGCAAATGAATAGACCCCATTTATCCAGAACGATGGGGGGGGGGGGATGGGATATTACAGTGATTCAGATACTCTGGTTAACTAAGAGTTTCCATAAGTGCTGTGTAGTCCCAATTTCCACACAACCGAAATACGGTAAAATATGTTAACATGGAAACTCTGTTGAGGCTATATATAAATCTTGTTTGATAATCTGGAAAACCAGCATGAATTTTATAGTAATTTCAAGTTGTCTTTATTTGTTTGACTACTATATATCCGTAATCAATACTATGTTAGTTGAGCTTTCTATGTTTGGTTTCTGGATAAATGAGAGCCTTCTTTCTGGATTATGATTAGAAGGTATTTTGTATGTCTTCGATAGTCACGTTCTCTTTTGTTTTTTTCAGGGAAAGTATGGACACGGACAAAGACGACCCTCATGGAAGGTACCGTGAACCTAGTCAATTGAACTTGGGCATCCTTATAGCCATTTCCCGCATGATTCACATTACAGTACTCGGTGCAGGTCCCAGCCTTGTCCCGGATGGGGGATAAGCAAGGAGGTGGTGACCCTATGGGCTCAAGATCATCTCAGCCCCCAGTGTGGCTAACAGCCAACATTGTAGGTGTAGAGAGATGACAGAGATTACAGAGAAATTAGTTTAATGAAAAAGAAAACAGAGATGTGTGACTTTGCCATTAATTATCATCTCCAGGGGATAGTGTTTTTATCTTTGCTTTTTTCTTTTTTCCAGGTTAGAATACACAGAGCACCAAGGAAGGATCAAAAATGCCAGGTAAGCAGGGGCTCCCGTTCATTCCGTGTGTAAACTGTGCTGGCTCTGGTTTCCCAGCGTGCTGCCTAGGAGGCTGTGCACCTGGTCCGTCTCAGTCCTTTCCACGCTGTCCCGTCTGTGATGAATAAAGAAGGGGGCGGCGTCCTGGGGCTCGCTGCGGCCTCGGCTCCTCGTCTCTCCAGGCTGCGCTGGCCCCCACTCCGCTCCCCTAGCGTGTTTACCCTGAAGAGGGCTTTGCAGGGAGCAGAAAATAAATCAAGGCTAAGGCTTCCCCGCAGTCTTTGGCCTGTTACTGCTTCCTGATGCGAGGGCCTCCCAGGGAGGCCTGGCTCAGTGATTCAGTTCCTGGGCTCACCTCGCCTCTGAAAGTTACACCTTCACCTTTATTCACCCTTCAGCCAGGTTTCACCCTTATTGCTCTCAAAATTATAACTGAAGGCGAAGATCCCTTGAGTAGATTCTCTAACTTAGCCCTTCCTGCCTCCAGCCACACTTGCTGACCCCTTCGCACGTGGTTCCTCAGCTCTCCTGCTCTGAGACTGTACCATGATGCAGAACTAAGGGCCATAGAATTCGGCTGACCTGAGACTTGTAGCTTTTCTCTCGCAGACCCACCTTGACGGGAGCGCTCACGGTTCTATTACTATGGCAGCGACAGCAAGCTATGTTTTCATCGTGGATGCACCTCGAGAGGGGGACAGTCACAAATGGCAGGTGCAGACCAGTCAGGGAGAGTGAGTGCCAGTGAACCATCACGCTGTCTCAGTGGGCAGCAGCTCCTGGGCGGGAGGAGTGTGACATTCTTTGAAGAAGTTCCTGGGGATGGATGTTGCATCCGCTGTATCTATGTGGGGTCATATTTGAGCCAAGGTAGCAGCGTGTTAGTCACGTGGCGACTCAGTTGTGAGTCTCTGGGAGGACACACAGCAGGCTCCTCACAAGCCTCAGATGACTCTCAGGGGACCCGGGACCCTTGCTGATGGCTGTTCTGGACGTTTTGCTCTTTAAAACCTCCACCTCCCTCCTTTTTTCTTCTGTCCCCATCTTTTTTTTTTTAAAGCTTAGTCTTTTTTTTTTTTAAATTTTATTTATTCATTTTTAGAGAGGAGAGAGAGACAGAGAGGGAGAGAGAGGAGAGAGAGACAGAGAGAGAGAGAAGGGGGGAGGAGCTGGAAGCATCAACTCCCATATGTGCCTTGACCAGGCAAGCCCAGGGTTTCGAACCGGGACCTCAGCATTTCCAGGTCGATGCTTTATCCACTGTGCCACCACAGTTCAGGCCTGTCCCCATCTTAAAGCCCAACTTTACAGAGGCCGAGAGGAAATGAGAGATTAACAATAATACAGTTCACTCTAAAAATACAGTTTTGTAATATTTCTCCTTAATTCTAAGGATGAGGTGAGCATAAAAAAAAATGATACTGACCTGATGGTGAGGCCACATTTTTAGTGGCTTTAGTAGGAAAGTCTGGTTTGAAGCAGTCTGCAGATTCTAAATTTGCCTTGTCACATGAAGATTGAAAACATTTACAACTTATATTTGTCATGGTTTCCTTGACGCTGGGCTTTATTTTCTAGAATTCACTTTTCATATTGTCATTCAGGGAAGCTCACAGTCAAATTGAAAAGAGGCGTCGGGATAAAATGAACAGTTTTATTGATGAATTGGCTTCCTTGGTACCAACATGCAACGCGATGTCCAGGAAATTAGATAAACTCACTGTGCTGAGGATGGCGGTTCAGCACATGAAAACATTACGAGGTGAGACCCAAGTTTTATTGTCTTTTATGCCCTTGCCCACAAATGTACCACCCTTGCCTAGAAAGTTCCTGAGTCCCTAAGGCAAATGTATATGACTTGCAAATGTGTAGCCTTGAGTAGTCTGCCGGTAATTTTCAGCAATAGACACGATACCAAATGAAGTGATTACTGATCATTTGTGAGTGTCAAGACGCACTCTTGCAGCCCTGCATCCCCAGAGGGTAGAGGCTGTGTGTGTGTGTGTGTGTGTGTGTGTGTGTGTGTGTGTGTGGCGCGCGGTCAGACTACAGTCAATCAGAGAGGACGCTGCTGGTGCCCCGTCTTTCAGCTCCGCGTGCCTGGACCCCGCCCATACAGTGATAAACATAAAAAATGGAGGTGCACTTTAATGACTAGAAAAGTCAGTTTTAGTATAAAAGAGGAAAACATCATGCTTTCTTTGAAGAGTGAGTCACTGGTTGATGGTTCTTGCATTTTTATTGTCAGGAATGAACACTGACATATTCATCTCCCTGGAATTTTCCCAAACTGGCTAGACCCTTTATGAGGGAGGCAGTATTTTCCTTCTTTTCTGAGAGGGGTGAGGTTGAGAACTCCAAGGCAGAAATGTGGAGGCGACTTATCCAAACCACAGGGAAAGTCTGAAACATATCAGGCATTTTCGTGAATGCTGTTCCTGGAATTTTCCACAGCTCATCTTGGACTATTTGAGGAAATTGGAAAGTGGGCACTCAGTCAGATCTCTGAGCTGTGTGGGGAAAGAATTGCATCTTTTTATTTCCACAAAGCCACCAGAAATAAAAAGTAGCTGGTTTGGTCTGACTTTTGGTCATGATTCAAAAATATAATTATATCCTGTGTTTGGAGAATGGCATTTAAAAATTCATATTAGCTAAGATGGTAGAGACTAAATTACTATAAGCCAGTTTCCATTAAATTGGAAGGAAGAGTGGCAAATCTCGAGCTGTCATCAAAAGCAGGGATGTGGATCAATAATCTCTGCCTTGTGAGCTGATGCGAAAGTCACAGACTTTCTGTTTACCTCCTTCCCTGTGGTGCTTTGAATTGTCATGGACCTGTTTTTTATTTCTTTACTCTTCTACTAACCATTCTGCAGATTCCAAGTCATTTACTGCTGGCATTTTTCTCTGTTAAGTTATTGTTCCTCTGAAAGATGCCAGATTGACAGCCTTTTAAACCTAAGTCTTGTTCCATTTCAGTCCCAGGAGCCTGAGTTGCATTTACTGAAGCAATGCATTTCTCTGGATTGCCAACCTCATTTAACTCACCACCGATGAAGGGGAACTCACACTAAGTGCCTTCTACAATGTATTTACTCAGGGTCTGGCAGACTGGATGATTTCCCAGGAACATCTAGAGTGGTGATTTGAGGGACGGCTAGACAACCCATTTAATGTACGTCCCGGGAGGAGAGATCCCTCCCAGCGCCTCTTCCATTGAGCTTCTGGAGCTGCCCTCTCTCTCAGGGGCAGATTTGTAACTTCCTTGGTTCTCCTCATTGTGACAAAAGCAAACTTGTTAAGTCTCTGTGGGCAACAGTGTGCTCTTTTCAATGGAATCCTCTGGCATTACAGGATTCTGCTCAAAACCAGATCTTACGCTGTCCCAGTTAAGGAAGAAGGAAGGTACAATTTAAATCCCAGGTGGTAGGGACGAGGCAGGAAGGCTTGAGGAAGGAAGCAGAATGAGACATTGGGTATAAAATATGCCAACTCTTTTTTCTTTCCCCCCTAAGGTGCCACCAATCCATACACAGAAGCGAACTACAAACCTACTTTTCTGTCAGATGATGAATTGAAACACCTCATTCTCAGGGTATGTTGCAAATTGTGGGGTTGTTTTACACAACATTTATTTTTGCAAATTTGAGAGTTAAGTCCCAGCATGCGGGAATTTGACATCTGGACACAGCTTTTCCTAGGCCCACGTCCTCTCTACCCTAGTGTCCGGACAGATGGCACATCCCCTCCCGAGGCCTTCCTCCTTCTCCTCCACCCTTGCTGAGGCAGAAATCGAAAGTGTATGCTACTGTGATTTTAAATCAGGAGAGGCAGGATTCTGTTAAAAATAGGAGGTTGTTAGGAAGCCTGTTCCTATGTGAAGGTTTTAGAAAGGGACTGAAACTGCAAACAATTGAGAATTTCTCTGATTCTCATTTACCCACGAGCATGGAAACATCCACTGAAATCTTTATACCAACATCCCTTTGATTTAACAGAACTTCCAAAGACTTCATGATCCAGCAAGGGCAATAGGTGGAGGAGGTGATGCTTTCACCTGCTGACTGTCGCCCCTGTTCCCCTCGGTGGGCTCTGCTGAGGGGCCGCAGAGATGGCCCGCGGGACCCTGGCCTCCCTGTGGGGTTAGGTCCGCACAGGACGTCCGCATGTTCCCAGCAGAGGAGATGCAACTAAAGGGAAAGAAATGGAGTTTAGAAACAAGTCCTCTTGCAAATTGTAAGAAGAAAAATAGAAAACCATAAAAGGAAAGATACCCATACCGCACCCCTGGCCCCCACACCAGGGTCGATGGCTTGCTAAGGCTCCTGCAGAGTCTTGGCACCCTTCTTTGAACAGACGTCTGCAGAGGCCCAAGGTGGAGAGTCCTCCCGGTGGACCTGGTATCGTCACCACCCATCCTTGGCTCAGCTCGGCCCCTCTGCCGCTGAGCCCGCCTGCTTCCTCCAGCACCCTCTCTGTCCCTACCTGACGTGCAGTATTAATTGGAAAGCTTTCAACTGCAAGGAATGGGAGATCTGACAAACAATAAATAGGGTTTTTAAAATTATTTTTAAATTAAAGGTTACATGAAATATTATTTTTTATTAGTTTCAGGTGTTCAGATAGTGGTTAGACAACCAGACTTGACAATACTTCCAGTACCCGACCAGCACCGTGCCATCGGCAGGTTCAGAGCAGTCACGGGACGTGAAGTTCAGCACAGCAAACAGTCAGGGAAGTTGCACCAGATAGGGTTTCGTTCCTCAGGTCCAGCTGGTCCCGGGGTCGGCCGTGAGGGTGGGTGCGGGGGTCCGGTGAGCTCAGCAGGGGCCAGGCTCCTTGTCCCTCACACAGCCACTGGGCTAGCAGGGCTGCTGCCTGCTCGGTGTGGCAGAATGGCCGTGCCGGCGCTGAGTAGCCAGACCAGGCAGGAAAAAGGGACGGGGTGGGGGGTGCACCAGGCCAGCGGTCCTTTTTTGTCAGGAAAGGATACATTTCCTGGAAGCCCAGTCGGGGACTTCAGCTTACTGAGAAGATCCACCTGGTGACCCCTAGCAGCAGGGCAGGTCGCAGAGTGAGGGCGTCGATTTCCCCGCCTCCACAGGAGAGACAGACAGGGTGGGGGGCTAGGCCTTGGCCCCCAGCAGCTTCTGCCACACACTTTCCAGAGCCTGTCTGTTTGCTAGGTGTCCCGCCAGAAGTGGCTGTCACAGCCCACAGCAGACCTTCAGCTGCGGTCTGGTCGGTCTGGGGTGGAATGGGGCTGCTTGGTACCTCCCTTGCCGTAGGAGCCATCTAGCGCCACCGTGTGGGCAGCTGTGCTACTGCCACTGCCCACCTCTCTTGTACATGAATTACTCTTAGGCCAGGTCTTTTCTACCCGGTATAGATGCAGTTCATTTTTTTGAACTTCTTCTATCTCTGTCAAAATATATTTATTGGTTGATCCCACATTCCAGCTTGTCATCAGTGATCCTTTGAGGCTTCATGTGACTTGCAGATCTGATAGGCATGCTTCTGTGTCTTGTTTTCATTCATTCACTAACACAACAAAGAGTTCTGAGTACTGACTATATGTGCATGACACTGTTCTAGGGTCAGCCTCTCACTGATGACCGTGTTAGGTGGGGCGCAGTCCCCTGCGCAAGGTAGTGATGACCTGCTGGTTGCTACTCTTAGGGCGCAGTTACTCAGACCCGGCTCTGCCCTCACTTCTCCACCCTTGCCAAACAGATGTCCGTGTTCCCAGAGGGTATTTGCTGAAGTTGCAGATATAAACTATGCCTGCTGCATCTCTAGAGAAACTACCAGGGCATGTGACCTATAGTCACACAGGGCCCAGTGCTTGGTTTTAATGCTCTGCTGTCACCATCTTGAAAATCATAATTTTTGTACAAGAGTCCCTGCATTTTCATTTTGTACAGAGCCTTACAAATTATGTAGCTGGTCTCGATTGCCATACCAGTAATTTGATGACTTTTAAAAAAAATAATTGTATATATAATTTTATATATATATATATATGTAGGTATACATATAGCTGTAGCTGTATAGATATATCTCCTTCTATAGTGACAAATGCTTAGTAATTTCCTTCTTGCTGCTTTTCTAAATAATTTCCTATCAGATGGCCACACTTATCAGGGTATAGGATGAGGATTTTAGTGCAATGCAAGCTAAACACTTCATCTTGGGCTTGCCTCTACTGCTCTCTGTTCCATACAACCCCAGAGATGATCTGTCTTCCCTGAAGAAACTTTTCTTTCTTCTGTGGCACACATCAGTGGCTGTGAGTACTCTCCAATCTCTTGCCAATTCTAGGTACCCAGTTCCCTGAAACTCGCCTCAACAGAAGGCAAAGGCCACTCAGATTGGAGTTGACCAGTCTGGCAGCAGGAACTGGACTGCTCCCTTTCCTTATCAATGCACGTCTGACTAATTGCTTGCTTTACTAAGTGCTTTCAGAGTATCTTTGATGAATGGTGTCAGGAAACAGTCTACCTGCTCAGTTTATAATGTCTACACACGCTACTTCCCCATTGTTTGAAAAGTGGGCAGAGCCTCCCAAAGCTCCTTCTTACCCATTGACGGTGCCTCCCCAAGAGAGCACCAGCCCCAGCGCTCCTGTGTCCCCCTGGGCCCGCAGGGTCCTCACAGCCCCGCTCTCCAGTTGTGCCCAAGGTGCCCACTCCCCGTTGGTGCCTCCCCAAGAGAGCACAGCCCCAGCGCTCCTGTGTCCCCCTGGGCCCGCAGGGTCCTCACAGCCCCGCTCTCCAGTTGTGCCCGTGGTGCCCACTCCCCGTTGGTGCCTCCCCGAGAGAGCGCAGCCCCAGCGCTCCTGTGTCCCCCTGGGCCCGCAGGGTCCTCACAGCCCCGCTCTCCAGTTGTGCCCAAGGTGCCCACTCCCCGTTGGTGCCTCCCCGAGAGAGCACCAGCCCCAGCGCTCCTGTGTCCCCCTGGGCCCGCAGGGTCCTCACAGCCCCGCTCTCCAGTTGTGCCCAAGGTGCCCACTCCCCTTTGGTGCCTCCCAGAGAGAGCACCAGCCCCGGCGCTCCTGTGTCCCCCTGGGCCCGCAGGGTCCTCACAGCCCCGCTCTCCAGTTGTGCCCAAGGTGCCCACTCCCCGTTGGTGCCTCCCCGAGAGAGCGCAGCCCCAGCGCTCCTGTGTCCCCCTGGGCCCGCAGGGTCCTCACAGCCCCGCTCTCCAGTTGTGCCCAAGGTGCCCACTCCCCTTTGGTGCCTCCCAGAGAGAGCACCAGCCCCGGCGCTCCTGTGTCCCCCTGGGCCCGCAGGGTCCTCACAGCCCCGCTCTCCAGTTGTGCCCAAGGTGCCCACTCCCCGTTGGTGCCTCCCCGAGAGAGCGCAGCCCCAGCGCTCCTGTGTCCCCCTGGGCCCGCAGGGTCCTCACAGCCCCGCTCTCCAGTTGTGCCCAAGGTGCCCACTCCCCGTTGGTGCCTCCCCGAGAGAGCGCCAGCCCGAGTGCCCCTGTGTCCCCCTGGGCCTGCAGGGTCCTCACAGCCCCGCTCTCCAGTTGTGCCCATGGTGCCCACTCCCCGTTGGTGCCTCCCCGAGAGAGCGCAGCCCCAGCGCTCCTGTGTCCCCCTGGGCCCGCAGGGTCCTCACAGCCCCGCTCTCCAGTTGTGCCCGTGGTGCCCACTCCCCGTTGGTGCCTCCCCGAGAGAGCGCAGCCCCAGCGCCCCTGTGTCCCCCTGGGCCCGCAGGGTCCTCACAGCCCTGCTCTCCAGTTGTGCCCATGGTGCCCACTCCCTGTTGGTGGTGCTCACCTGCCCCGTGAGGCAGGGTCCGACTGTTCTGAGCCTCCCCTCCACTGCCTCTATTCACTGGCCATCGGACACCCTGGGTGTGTGCAAATCCACTTTGCTCAGGTCATCAGTTTCGGCCAGATGTCAGGATGTCGCAGTCACCTTCTTCCCAGCCACCTGTTTTGCTTCATCACTTCATCAGTGAAAAACCTCAGAATACTTCTCTTGCTGGATAGAAGATTGTCTGCAAGGCAAATGAGGAAGTTATTAATACCTTATTTTTGCAGAATGAGCTTCTAGCAGATGGTGCTTGGAGCATCACTTCCCCTCACTGTCATGCCTGCCCCAGACTCGCTTAGGGGCCTCACTTGGGAGAAGATCGTTCCTCGTGCCCTCCCAGCTGGGTGGCCCAGCAGCCTCTCACTGCAGTGGTGACCCTGTTCCCTTTCTCATTCACTTCTGTTACTCGGCATTAGTGCATGTGCCATTCTTTAACCTTCTGGCACATGATTTTCATTTCCTAGTTTTTTCTAACTAAACTATATCCTGAAGGCTCTTTTGTGGAAAAGGGAATGGAGTTTCTCTATTTTTTCCTAAGAATAGACTGAGCGCTAGAGGATGAAGCAAGATGTTGAGCCGCTGTGTATTGGAACTGTGGGTGCTGAGTAAAGAGCAAGCACATGGCAGACTGGGATAGAGCCTGATCACTAGGCACACCTCAGCAGGAGGGGGTGGTTGTCCCTCTGAAAAGCTGTGGCTAGGAACCATGCACACACAGATGAAATAGTCTCGGCTCTCAGATATTACCGCTGTGGTAGTAATCCACTCAGTCTAACAAAGATGGTCCTGTCTCCATACCTGTCTTTATTGGTACTTTAGATTTTTACTTGTATTTAAAGCTAAGAGGAATTAAGAAGAATCCAAAGGGAAGTTTTTGCTTTGCTTTTCTTATCTCACTTAGGAACAAACAGCCCAGCCCTGGGTCAAAGGATAATTTATCTTTTTAAGTGAGGAGGGGGGATAGAGAGGCTCCCACATATGCCCCAACCAGGATCCACCTGGCAACCCCTGTCTGGAGCCAGAGCTTGGACCAACTGAGCCACTGACTGTGAGAGAGGAAGAGAGAGAGAATGAGAAGAAGGAGGGGAAGAGAAGCAGATGGTCGCTTCTCCTGTGTGCCCTGAGTGGGGATTGAACCCAGGATGTCTGCACACTGGGCCGACGTTCTACCACTAACCCAACTGGCCAGGGCTCAAAGGATAAATTTTTAGAGCAGTAGCTTTCAACCCTGTGTACATTAGAATCACTTTTGGGCAGAAGTGGGGGTTCAAACAACAACAGTAATCCAGCCCTAGGAGATGATCAGCCTACAACAAAATAGAAAACCCTGTGTGAGTGCTCTCTGAAAACAGGTGCTCAGGCCAAGGAGAGGAGGCAGCCAAGATACTGGGGAGGGGTCTGAGCTTAAAGGCTTCTTCCAGTCTTAGGTTCTGTGATTCTACACAGAGTCGTTTTAATTAGGGCAATAAGACATAACTTCTCTGGGCCTTAATGCAATCAAAGGAAAATTCTTAAACTGAATTCTACTTTGAGATAGAATTTACATAATTGGATTTTCCCTTATAATTAGATGAATATATTAGATAGGCAGATAGAGAGAGAGATACAGATAGAGATACAAACATAGATACAGGTACAGATACAGTTGTCCCTTGGTGAGAATCTTATTTTTCTCCTAAGACATTTGTTTTAAGCATCCTGTTCTCAGGATACCTGTGGAACTGTCCATGGGAGCAATCCTGTGCTTTGGAAACTTAGAACACAAATCCTTATTTGCTGTCAGAGTGATTACAACCATGTTTCTTGAAGTGTGATAAATTGATTATCCATTTCTCCTGATTAGGCAGCAGATGGATTTTTATTTGTCGTAGGATGTGACCGAGGGAAGATACTCTTTGTCTCAGAGTCTGTCTTCAAGATCCTCAACTACAGCCAGGTATTGCTCATGCTCCTGTGGTGGTGGGCGGACGCACAGCCGCCAACGAGGTCACCCCACTTTTCAGAAGAATGACAGTACACAAGTCACATGTGAAATGCTTATATTGTCCCCTGACCCAATCCTCCCTCCAGAAAATCCTTTACTTGTTAATAGAGAAATGAATTTAAACTAAGAAAAATCTTTTAATGTATGTATGTTCCCTGTTTCCGCCATGTGAAAGGTGTGTTTTACATCTCAGCAGCAGCTTTATGGCTCTCTTATTGCTGCAAAATAAATACCCCACAACTATGGGGGAGGGGTGCAGGGCGAGGGGCAAGGGAGAAAGGTGGGCAGAGAAGGCAGTCCCGGAGGACAGGGATGTCGGGACTCCGCCCGACATCATGCTGTTTGCAATGATGTGTCACTTACTCGCTCTGTTGAACCTCACCTTCCTCTAAAAACTGATTGCAATAAGCCATACCTTCTCTGAATGTTTGTAGGAGCAAATAAGATAAACATGTATAAAAGCTTCTAGAGCCCAGCTTTTCGCCTGTTATGTCCCTAGAGTCCTAGTTCTCTCACTTGTTCAGCCCTTCACTCAGTGCACGCTGGCGTTTGCGTGAACGCTTGTTAAGGCAGGAGAATTAAAGAGTCAAAATAACATTAGTATAAATTAGAATTAGTGTAAATTTAATACTTTCTAAATGTTTGTTTTAGTCTCACAGAAAGTTATGGAGGAAGTTTTTACTATCTCGGCTCACAGAATAGGCTGTGGAAGCATATGGTGTGACCCAGCTTGCTCAAGAACAGCTTCAGGGGGCAAGAACTGTTTCTATCACTTTCCCTCATGTGTTATCAGAACCAGACTCCCAGTGCCTCATTCATTGTGTCCACATCGAGGCAGTGATCGCATGTGTACATGCTCACATAGGAAATGTGAGAAATTGCCATGCTTAGAAATACAAAATAAAGGCAAAGCCCTTAGATAATTTATATTCCACATGCTGTTGACTTACCGTTTTTGATGTTTCATCCCCACAGAATGATCTCATTGGTCAGAGTTTGTTTGATTACCTGCATCCTAAAGACATTGCCAAAGTCAAGGAGCAGCTGTCCTCCTCTGACACAGCACCCCGGGAGCGACTCATAGACGCAAAAAGTGAGTACAGAGAAGGCTGCCACTTCCTTGGCAACCACTCAGACGGGGCGGCAAGAGAGGTCGCAGAGCGTGCACCCTGCGCTCGGCCCCTGGGTCTTCCTCTCTGCTCTTTACCCGCATCACTGGAATTACGCATTTCCTTTGTGTTGGTTTATTTTATGTAAAGAAGAAAATACTCATTGTCCATATTCATGGAGAGGAAAACCAGCTACTTTGACTTGATTCTTTCTGATTTTGAGTAATTTTTTTCCTAGAGTCAGGAAATTCCCAGTTGTATGCTTCTCCGTTGAAAGGGCTCACACCAGTGTAATTTGTTCACCCCCCCAAAAAAAATCATCTCTGTATTATCTGAGTTGCACACATGCAGCTCACAAAATGAAGAAACGTGAAATATAGCTGTGCCATTTCTTTGAGTGAGTGGTGCCTCGTGAGGTTGGCTCCCCTTCCTGGCTCCCTTCTTGCAGCGGTGGGACCACTCTTCCTCCTCTCCCAGCTTCCTGCTCCAAAGTCCTTTCCTGGGCTCCCTTGCGAGGGCCTGTGAAGTCTCTCCTTGAGTCCTCCAGGAGGCTGTGCACCACGGCAGCTAGCATTGTGTGCTCTGGAGTCAAATTGCTGGGCTCACATCCTGGCTCCACCTTTGACCAGCTGTGTGACCTTGAACAAATTACTTAACCTCTCTGTTGCCTGAGCTTCCTATGTGCAAAATTGTAGCTATTTCATTGGGTTATTGTGAGGATTAAACATGCTGAAATACATAGAGCACATGGGGCAGTTCCCCACACATCTAAGCACAGTATCAGTGTTGGTGTTCACCCTGGCCCAGTGCAGTCATGGCCCAGCTAGTTTCTTGCTTCCAAGCTCCCCATTCTAATTCCTGGAGGCAAATACCACAAGGGGAATCGCCCTTAAAGTAAAGCACTCCTCCTCTTCCGAAAAGCACAGTGTAGTTCCAGGTACCTGTTGGCCTTCATATTCTGGCTCTTGCAACATTTCAGTGACCTGAGGAGAAAAAGATGAATGGTGTTTGGCCCCTCCCTTTCAGTCTCTTACCATTCAGTCATGGAGGCAAGGAGACAGACAGCTCCTGGCATAGTAGGTGCAGCCATAGAAACAGTGATGGAGATGGATGATTAATCCTCGTGTGGGCAAGGGAACAGGCATCACTGAGCAGGTGACAACTGAGGCAGGTTTGAAAAGATGAGTTAGTGTTTGTCAGGTGAAGGAGAGAGGAAGGAAGCCGAGAATACAATCAGGGTGGGGCAGAGGTGTGGCAGCCACCGTGCAGCGTGCTCGATGCTGCTGGGACAACGTGCAGGGGGTGGGGGACTGGAGTATGAAGACCTTTTCATCCGTGGGGACACAGTGAAGGGCTCGGGCCAGGTGGGCCAGGCTCGGGGAAGAGCAGTGGGCACAGTGTGGGAGGCAGGCTGCAGGGGGTGAGGCCTGCCAGTTGCTCCCAGGGTGGGCTGTGGGGCACACGTCAGACTCAGACGTGAGCTGCAGCGCCACCCCTGCTGTGACAGGCAGCCGGCGTCTCTCTCAGGACCTCAGTTACTCTCCTCCTTCACAGACTCTGGTTCGGTTGGTTTGACACAGCACAGTCCGATGGAAGCATGAGGCAAGCCATAAATACGAGCCATGTTTGCATTCTAAAAGTTTTTAGCTAAAAATAGTAAAAATAAATGTAAAACTAAACTTTAATACCATATTTTATTTAACCCAATAAATCCAAAGTGAGATCCTTTACGTTTTTTTTAATACTAAGTCTTTGAAACCCTGTGTGGATTCACAGAGCGCATGCCAGTCTGAATAACTACATTTCAGGGGCTCAACAGCCGCATGTAACCAGCGGCCACTGAATTGGACAGCACAGACCTAAATTGGGGTCCAGGAATCTGGGTCCAGAATAGAAGGGTGTTCTGCTTTGTGCTTTCCATTTCAGAATCCAAATCCTGCCCATCCTTCAGCTCCCAGCACCCACCCCACCCCCGGAAGTGCAGATTGTCGCTGCCGTGCATTTGCCACTGATCACACATCACTTTGTGTGACCTTTGATTTTTTCATGGTGAACTTCCATTTCCCCTGCTCAGCCGTGAGTTCCTGCCGGACAGGAACCCTGTGCTGTATTTCTGTTTATTCCCCAGAGCACCCAGTTCATCCACCCAGTGGCTGCATCTGCATGACCTGCAGATATTTCCAAAAACACCTGTCCATGTTGACTCTGTTAGGCCTAGCCAGAGGAGAAGTGGTATTCTCATGTCGTAATAAAACAGGGAGGCAGGAGAGAAAAGGCTTTCTTCAAGGTCGCACTGCCCCTCCTGACAGACAACACCACTCTCAGTTTATCACGTTTTGTGTATTGATTTGCAGCTGGACTTCCAGTTAAAACAGATATAACCCCTGGGCCATCTCGGTTATGTTCTGGAGCACGACGTTCTTTCTTCTGTAGGATGAAGTGTAACAGGCCTTCAGTAAAGGTTGAAGACAAGGATTTCCCCTCTACCTGCTCAAAGAAAAAAGGTAACGATTTAAAAGTTCTGTAAAATCCTATTACAGGTGAGGCTTGCTTCCTACACTGGAGTTCTCAGTAGGGCCACGGCTCAGTGTCCCCCAGTTGGCCCAAGCCGCAGGCCCCAGGACTGCAGCCAGGACCTCACTATCCCCCCACCTCCAATGTAGGGCAGTTGGGAGCAGGGAGAGTTGGAAAGCCCGGATGTGTTGTCATGGTGACAAAGAGTAGTGGGAAGGCTTCCTCTGCTTAAATCCTGTTTGTTGTAGTTGTTGGGGAAAGAAGACTCCCATCACAATTCTGACTGCTGCTTGAGCAACCCACCAACCCATCAGAGGAATCGCTCTTGCTAAATTCACCAGTGCCCTTCATGCCGAATGCAGTAGTCACTTTTCATTTTCCTTCCATCGTGAAGTCTTCTCTTCCCCCAGATTCCATGAAGCCACGTTCTCCTTGTCTTCCCCGTCCTTGGTCACTCCGGGCTCTCTTTCCACTGTTTTCGCTGGTTCCTCTTCTGTCCTGGGCTGCCTTCTCTCTTCTGTCTGTGCTTGGTCCCTGGACGATACTGTCTATTCCCTTAGCTTTTAATGACATTTATAATTCAATAACTTCCAAGTTTATATTTCTAACCCAGACTTCTTTTTTGAACTCCAAATTCATAAATTAACTGCTTATTAAATCTACCTGCTTAGATATCTAAATGGATCCCTCAAACATGATAGGTGTAAAAGTAACCACGATATAAATGGCAGCAAAAACATACAATAAACCAAAATGTAAACCACTTTCCATCTAGTTGCACACACTAGAAGCCTTCAAGGCACCCCTACCCCATTTCACGCCCCACCCCCAATGAATTCCTTCTGTAGAAGTTATCTGAAACCTGTTTTTCTGCTCCCTCTCCCACTATCACTCACTCCAGGCTACGCTCAGCTCTCCCCCAGTCTTTGTAACAGGCTCCTCCCACTTTCCATTTCTCCACATAGCACCCGGAATGATCTTTCTAAAAGCAGATCTTTTTTTTTTTTTTTTAAATCAGTTTCCTACTTAAAACCCTTGGAGGTTTCCCATTACTTCTGAAGAAGAGTAAAATCCTCACTGTGATTTGTTTTCTACAGTCCCCAATAACTAGGACTGACGTGACGCTTGACAGACACGCCACAAGGATGTTATTGTTGAAATCCAAGGTGCTCCACACTTCCTGTGTCCCGAAGTGAACTCTCTCTTCCTCTCTCTCACACATTACCCTTTTCTTGAAGGCAGTGGACTATTCCAGCATTCCAGCAGCCACTCAAACTAAAAAATTTGGAGTTGTCTTCATTTTCTTTCTTTCATGCCAAATATTTGGCTATACACACCAAATCCCAGGAATTCTCAGAAGTTCCTCCCACATCCTTCCCTGTCTCCCCCTCATGGCACGGCCACACTGACACTGACCATGGACTTTGCTTTCTTAGCAGATCGAAAAAGCTTCTGCACAATCCACAGCACAGGCTATTTGAAAAGCTGGCCCCCCACAAAAATGGGGTTGGACGAAGACAACGAACCAGACAACGAGGGGTGTAACCTCAGCTGCCTTGTTGCGATAGGACGACTGCATTCCCACGTGGTCCCGCAGCCGGTGAACGGGGAGATCAGGGTGAAGTCGATGGAGTATGTGTCTCGGCATGCAATAGACGGGAAGTTTGTTTTCGTAGACCAGAGGTAAGCGTCTGCATGTTACCTTGGACAACAGTGGGAGGTTTTCAACCCAGAGTTAAGCAGAGACCACTGGGCAATCAGCGTGTTTCCCTAAGAATTGAAAGAGAGAAGGAAGTGATGGGGTCTCTGCTGAAGTGAAGCCTATGAGAGAGTATTATCATAAACAGAGATTTCTTCTGTCATCCTTTGCTACATAGCGGCGGTTAGGTATGGTGGTTTGATGTCTGTGGCCAAGAGAGAAATAGTAGGCATAGCATATATGGAATGTTCCAGGACCATTACTGTGATTGGCATTCTGGAAAACAGGACTTGGGAAAGAGTGTCTAGTCCTGGGGTTATTGGTAATCTCATATGGCTATTCATGTTTTAATTCAATCAACTAAAATTAAATAAAATTAAAAACTAAATTTCTCAGGCTCAGTAGCCACGTTTCAAGTACTCATTAGCCACAGATCATTTCCACAAACACAGGAAGTTGTTGGACAGCCCTGATCTGGTCCAGCCTCGTTTTTTTTTTGTTTTTTTTTGTATTTTTCTGAAGCTGGAAACGGGGAGAGACAGTCAGACAGACTCCTGCATGCGCCCGACCGGGATCCACCCGGCACGCCCACCAGGGGCGAAGCTCTGCCCACCAGGGGGTGATGCTCTGCCCCTCCTGGGCGTCGCTCTGCCGCAACCAGAGCCACTCCAGCGCCTGGGGCAGAGGCCAAGGAGCCATCCCCAGCACCCGGGCCATCTTTGCTCCAATGGAGCCTTGGCTGCGGGAGGGGAAGAGAGAGACAGAGAGGAAGGAGGGGGTGGAGAAACAAATGGGCGCTTCTCCTATGTGCCCTGGCCAGGAATCGAACCCGGGTCCCCCGCACGCCAGGCTGACCCTCTACCGCTGAGCCAACCGGCCAGGGCCCAGCCTCGTTTTTTATGGATGAGGAACCGAGGCCCAGCCTGAAGCCTGGCTTCCTCCAGGGTTCACACTAATTGGTAGTAGACCTGGGCTAAGAGGTCCCACTCCTTTTCCACTGTTGCCCTTTAAGAATATTCACAGGTTAATAATTTTTCTGGTACTAGAAAGTCACTAAATGCTGGAAAAGAAGGTAGCCATTTTTCAAGGTCCTATGGCTCCTGTGGCCAGAGCTTCTGGTGTTTGGCTATCCTGATAAAAAAGTAGGCAGTAAAATGGAGAAGTTTGTACTGGGATTTAGATTTCTACCACATTTTTGGCTAACTAATATGGTTACCATTTTTAAACCTCCTAAAATTTGATTTTTTTTTTGTTATAATGGCCCCTTTGAAAGGCTTCTCTGCTTTCTTTCCCTCTGTTTTTATAACCTTGGTGTAATTTAGTTGCATGAAGTATACATATATATACTATTGTCTGAATGGCTTGTTCTTTGGTTTTTTTTGTTTGTTTTTTTAATATTTCTACCTAGGGCAACAGCTATTTTGGCATATTTACCACAAGAACTTCTAGGCACATCATGTTATGAATATTTTCACCAAGATGACATAGGGCATCTAGCAGAATGTCATAGGCAAGGTAAGCTGGGCTACACAGAGGATCTTAAGTTTAAAATGTTCCCCTGCTTCTAGACTAGGCCAGATAATCTTCCAGAGAAACCCGCCCAGTGGTGTGGGAGTCAGCCAGCCGGGAAGGAGTCCAGAGGCCAGAATATCTGTTAGGAGAGGGAGCTGCTGGTCCCAGCCCCCTCCACCCCTGACAGATAACCCATCCTGACTGCCCAGCCTTTCTGTGCCTCAGCCAGGTTAATTTCCAACAATCTCTTATTGAGAGGACCCCGTACGATTTAGTGTGGCCCAGACAGTTCTAATTCTCTCTCATAGAATCCTGCACCACCGCCTGTATTTTCCTCTTGACTAATGGTGTGGCCACGTATGTAGCCTCCTCAGAGAGAATCCTGTATGACCACTTCATTCACTTTGGACACGACTGTCCAAGAAGACCCTTTATGCCACCTCCACGGCCTTGGTTCAGGCTATTGTGCCCACCTTATAATCATGACAGACCCTGACAGGCCTCCCTGCTCCCTTCTGTCCCCAGTCCATCTTCTGTCTTCCACAGCTCATTTACGTTCTGATAGATCAGACCTGGCAATGTCACATTCCTGCATGGAACCTGCCTTGACACTGAAGGCCGAATGCCTCCTGGCTCTGGCCGACCTCCTCGCCCCCCCCCCCCCACCCCAGTCCTTGCCTGCAGAGGCCTGCACTGCAGCCGCCTGACCAGACAGCTCCCCGTCCCCGCCCCGCCACCACTCGGGCACTGCCACGCTCTCCCCCCCCCCACCCCAGCCCCAGTCCTTGCCTGCAGAGGCCTGCACTGCAGCCGCCTGACCAGACAGCTCCCCGTCCCCGCCCCGCCACCACTCGGGCACTGCCACGCTCTCCCCCCACCTTTGGCAGACTTGCATTCACCCCTCAAAGCTCCAGTCTCCCCTCATAGCTGCATCTCATTCCTGTCCTGAGGGCAGGCATCAAAGCCTGTCTTCTCTCTCCAGGGCCTGGCATGTGACAGGGGCTCCTTCTGTGTGTGTTACATAAAAGAATAGGTTTGAATAGATGAGTGACTTCTCTGGACTCAGATGTCCTAAAACTGCTGCGCTGCCCTCAGGCTCTGTGATGGGGAAAGAACAGATCCCCACGCTCACTGCCGTCTCATTAGTTGGTGTTCACGTCGTAGCTGGTCCAGTCGGGTGTCTGTGGTGCAGCCAGTCATTTCCTGGAGCCTTCGTTTCAGACACTCTGCAGTCGGGGGACAGATTCACCAGTGACTCGAAAGGCTCTGAAGCAGCCCCTCAGAAACGGCCTGTGTCTGAAGTGCCGGCTCCCTTGGCTTATTAAAGAAAGATGGTGTCGGGGCCTGACAAGCTTAGGATTTGCTTAGTTTAATACCCTGATCTGAGGAAACAACAATGTTCATGGTTTTATCACATTTTCAGTTTTACAGACAAGAGACAAGATTACAACTAACTGCTATAAGTTTAAAATCAAAGATGGTTCTTTCATCACACTGCGGAGTCGATGGTTCAGTTTCATGAACCCTTGGACCAAGGAAGTAGAATACATTGTCTCAACCAACACTGTCGTTTTGTAAGTGTTTTTCCTATATCAGAAGTTCCTTCACCTCACAATGAAATGCCCTGGGCTCCTTCCCTGGGAAAGGGGATGCAGGCAACAGCCAGTGTCGCATCATTGAATGCCACCTTGCTAATGTCCCGGGAAGCATCAGGATTGGCAGAAACCAAAAGGGCTGTTGACAAGGACAAGCTTCAGTGCTCATGCCGTGCGGGCCCCGGTCTGTGGAACTGCTCCGGGAAAACAGCAGCATTTCCCTCCAGATAAAGCAGCCAGCCTTTGACACCTCCCGACCCTGCCCCTGGCCGTCCACCGGTGCTTTGTGGAGGGAAGGGTTGGCAGTCCATGAGAGGCTCACCCAGGCATCGGCTCATATTGGCCTTAGCTGAGGATGGGTGGCTATCCATGCCCATCAGGCTGGTCGCCCGAGTACTGGCAGCTCAAAATGCCATTTCTAAAGGTGCCACCTGCTAGGTGAGCAGGGAAGGGGAAGCCCTTTGCTTTGGCTGGGGCTGCTCCCCACATCGCCTCCCCTCTGGTGCCCAGACCCCCAGCTGTGGTTAGATCTGAGTGTGGGGCCGGGCCTGGGCGCACTGCAGGCTGGCAGAGAGGAGGCCCGTAGCAGTGGCAGGGGCTGCTGCAGTCACCACCCTTTGCTGGACTTGTCCCCCATGAACTAGGAAGCCCAGGCAGGCAGTGAGGCCAAAGGCCAGGATGCTGTCCATCATGTTATCACACAGCAAGGAGACCTTTCGAGCCACTCAGACAGACACTTCATTTTCTGGCCTGTCCAGGTCCAGAGTAGACACCAGACACCTTGGCCAAGGTGAAAGGTGCACGGTTCTGAGCAGGCCTGACTCACGTTTCCTTATTGCTGGGATGTTCACAGAGCCAACGTCCTGGAAGGCGGGGACCCAACCTTCCCGCAGCTCACAGCGTCCCCCCACAGCATGGACAGCATGCTGCCCTCTGGAGAAGGTAACTATGTGCTGGGGGCACCAGGGCTTGCCCGTGAGACGCTGCTTGTGACCAAAAGACCCCCCCCCAAGTATTCGGGGTCCTCAGCCACCATATTCCATGAAACAAAGGAGGCCTCGAGGGGGTAGGCAGAGAGGACGCAGCCATCTCACTCTCTGCTGAGCCTAGAACACCGGGGACTGTTTTGACCTTTCACGAGGCCACCTGGATCCTGGAAGCCCCTGAAATACCAGACTCCCACTCTTGCGCTTTCCTCCATCTGTGTCACCCAGTGGCTGTGAGGTGCAGTGCTCTCTGATGCCTGTCACTGGTTCCTGTGGTGGGGGAGGCTGTCTGTCCGCACTAGGCATGCGCCATGCCCGCACCGTGCCGGGGGATGGGGGGCACTCCCCGCAGGACTGCGCTTGGCCCCCGCTCTCTGCACTTGACTTGCCCTTCTTCGGGACCACCTCTGCTTGCATGGCTTCAGCCCCCACCTCTCTCTGTGGATGGCTCCTATGTGCAGTCGCTCACCTGAGCTCCAAATCTGTCTCTCCCAACTGCCTCCTGGAAGGGACCACCTGGAGTCGCTAAGGCACCAGAAATTCAGCACATCCCAACTTCTCTGCACGCCCCCCCATCTGGTTGGTTAAGCCAGAAACCTTGACTCCTACCTCTCTCTCATTACATCTGAACACGAACTCCTGTCTCTCCTGTTCCTTAAACCCCTCTATCACCACTGTTGCTACTTTACCCTCCTCATCTGTAGCCTGGGTTGCTGGAGGTAACTTCCTAGCCCTGGTCTCACTCTGCCCTGCTCCCTGCCCCCATCCACCACTGTCATTAATACTCCATGCTGTGGACTTTCCAATAACCAAATCTAAGTCACTGCCTTTTCTGTGCAGTCCCTCTGTGGACACTGTCCAAACCTTGGTTTGGCGTCCAAGGCCCTTCATGCTGACTGGCCCCGCCTCTCCCGTTTCATCTACCACAGTCACTCATGACGAATCTCTCGGGGTGTTCTCCCAGATCTTGTCCTGCCTCAGTACTTGTGCATATATCGGTTGCTGTGCCTGGAATGCTCCCCCTTCTTCCCTCTCTGCCAAGTTAATTTACTGTATTTTTTCACTACATAAGATGCGCCTGACCATAAGACACACCTAGGCTTTTAAGGAGGAAAATAAGAAAAAAAATATTCTGAACCAAATGGTGTGTTAAAATAATTAATAAAATAACGTATTTTTCATTCCATAAGACGCACGGGCATTTCCCCTCCACTTTTTTTTTTGGGGGGGGGGGGAGTGTGTCTTATGGAGCGAAAAATATGGTATATTCCCTTGCTCAAGACTCAAAGTTGAACTTTCCCAGGAAGCTGCACCTGGCCCCGGAGGAGTTGGGTGCCTCATGCCTACCTGTCCAGCTTCTGCCACCTTGCCCCAGCCGTCACACATCCTGTCTGCCACCCCGTTAGCCTGTGAGCTCCCCGAGGGCAGGGTCTGACCTATCTCTGCAGCACGGTGGTGCTCCGTAAGTGTATGCTGCATGCATGCATCAGTTAGTCTTCATGTCAGCGCTCTGGCCTCTGAACCTGCGAGGAAACGAGCCTTTTCCTGCCGCGCTGTGGCTCTCACGTCCCTCGGGGCACAACCCTAAGGTCGAACGTCAGGCGGATCATGGGATGAACTGAGTTTAATTCACCACACAGTAGCATTTCTTCCTCGGTTTCCCCGATCCTCACTCCCACATCCCTTTGTTGTAGGTGCCCCAAAGAGGACCCACCCCACTGTTCCGGGGATTCCAGGGGGAACCAGAGCCGGGGCAGGAAAAATCGGCCGCATGATTGCTGAGGAGATCATGGAAATCCACAGGCAGGTGACATTTTCTTGGTGCTCCCTTAGACCATGGTTCTCAGCCCAGGGCGTTCTGCCCCCACCGGGGGTCATTCTGTAATGTCTGGAGACATTTTTGGTTGTCACAAATGGGTGGGAGGTTGCAACTAAGCATGTCTTGACAGAGGCCAGGATGCTGCTTTCTGAACATCGCACACAGCTGGATGTGAACAGTTGTATCCTGCAGCACACAGGACTGCCGCCCCCGGCCCACCCCCCGCCCCAACAACAAACTCTCTAGTCCAAAATGTCAGTAGTGCCAAGATGGAGAAATCCTGCTTTATTTAAGTAAAAAGGCTAAACCCAGACAGTCCAGAGCTCAAGGGAACTCTTTGGGAGGCTCAACTTTCTAATTACCTGCTGTATGACTCAGGGAGCTTCCCGGTGAGGATGGATGGACACTGTTACTGGACGCAGCAGAGCTGTGAGCTGCAGGAGTGATCTGGGCCTTAACCCAGCATCCACTTCTTTCAATCAAAAAGCTGCCCTGGGCAAGTAATAGAGACCAGGCAGATCAGATCAGCTCCTAATAGAAGCTCCATCCGGAAGGGACTTCTTTTCCATAGGAGAGAAGGGGAAGCAGTTTACTTGGATTGAATCCTGGGCCTGTACTTGCCTGTGCTTAGGAAATTCACTTAACTTCTTGGCCTCTGTTGACTTAAGCCGTGAAAAGGAGGCAAAACCTATCTCACAGTGCTTGCTGTAGGATTGTGAGAGAACTCAGGAAAGTTCCTAGACAGAACTTGACATATAGAGAGTGCTCAGTAATTGTTAGTTTCAGTCTTTAAGAGCAGTCATTGAGAGGGAAGTAGTTGTTATAAGCCCATCTGAATTGGGGGAATGGAGAGGGTGCTAGCCAGGTCCTCAGGAGTGCAAACTTAATGGGTCATAAATCATAGGAAAAGGGGGAAATGGCCACTGTTTCCTGCTGCCGCTGCATTCTCTCCAGAGAAGGGGAGGCTGACCCTGTTTCCTGGTTGGCCATAGTGGGGCTCTTCTCCCCAGGGGTGGCAGTTCTGCTCCAGCCCAGCAGGAATGAGAGACGTGACTTCAAGTCCCCTTCAGAAAGCAGCTGTGGGGGAGTATGCAGTGATAGCCAGTCACCGTCAGCCAGTACCTGCCCTGTGCTTTGCTCGAGACCATCCAAGAACAATATAAAATGGCCCTTGACCTCAAGGATCTTACAGTCTTTGAGAAGTCCACTTTCTTTACGGTGATAGAAAGGCATGTGAGGGCATATTCAGGGTCAAGAAGCGGGCCACCGCCCCTGGTCGGTGGCTCAGTGGGTAGAGCATAAGCCCAGCCTATGGACGTCCCGGATTCGATCCCCAGTCAGGGCACACAGGAGAAGTGAGGGTACACAAGAGAAGTGACCATCTGCTTCTCGCCTCCTCCTTCTCCCTCTTCTCTCCCTTTTCTCCTCCCACAGCCAGTGACTCAGTTGGTTTGAGCATCAGCCTGGGCACTGAGGATAGCTCCAGTTGGTCTGAGCGTTAGCCTCAGGTGCTGAGGATAGCTTGGTTGGATTTGAGTATCGGCCCCAGACAGAGTTGCCAGGTGGATCCCAACTGGGTTGCATGCGGGAGTCTGCTTCGCTATCTCCCCTCCTCTCACTTAAAAAAAAAAAGTAAGCAGGCCACTTAACTGGGCAGCCTCTTGTAGGAAGGAGCCACAGAAGGGAAATTTCTAGTACTACTAAGAAATGATGGCAAATAGTTTAGACTGGAAAAAAGTTTTAAGACCCTATTCTTTGTGGAATGCTGAACAGGTTTCCGAAGTGTTCTGCTAATAAGCATTGTGGGAGTTGGGTTGAAGTAGGAAGGATGAGGTGAGTCTGCTTGGCAGCTCAGGAATGAGGCCCATCCTACAGTGACAGCACTCTCCAAAGGAGAAATGAGTAATTTAAGAACTAGATATTGAAGATGAAACAAGAAATGATGAGAAGGCCATTCTAAGATGGGAAACCTGGGGAAATAGTGGTTTCACAGAGATAAGTAAGGAAAGGGGGAGACATGCAGGACTTCTGTCAGCAGTTAGTAGCCACGTGCGTGCTCGGAGTGCGTGGTATACCACCGTATCCCGCCTTAGGGAAGCTCGTTCATTCACACATCTGCAGAGCTAGGCAGTACAGGCCAAGAGCCGGAAGGCTGCTGGCAGTGGAGGACGGGCCCCTGGGGGACCCCAAAGCTGCATTCATCCATGCCAGAGCTAAGAGCCTGGTTGGTGGTCACACAGCTGCCACCATACTCTCCCTGAACTCTAGTTTCAGTGCCGCCCGTGGCTGCCTTTCCTGAGGTCCGTCAGCCTGATGAGAGTTTGTGGACTGATAAATCTTTCCCCCTGTAAACCTGCTACGCTGAGAAATACGGTACCCAAGAAGGGCCTGGACCCATTTTCATCAGCTTAGAAGATGATGATGACAACTGCTACTACTGCCTGTTACTTCCTAGGTGTGGCCAGGCCCTCCTGGCCCCTCCATTTCCTGAGAGTCTTCACTACTCAGCTTACAGAGTCTGCAGGGAAGAAGATAAATGATTTGCTGTGGATTCTAGTTCATGGCATCAAAGATGGAGACTGAACTTTGAAAGTCCCCTCCAACTCTGAGATCTGGATTTGGGGAGGAAATAAGATTGGCCACTTAATTGAAATTCCAACCTGAAATCCAAACCCTAATCCAAGGGCTTTGTCAGTGAGATGCTTGCCTCCAGGGTCTGACTTCTCAGTGAAGTGCCCATAGAACAGGGGTCGGGAACCTATGGCTCGTGAGCCAGATGTGGCTCTTTCCATGGCTGCATCTGGCTCGCAGACAAATCTTTAATTAAAAAAAATAATGTTAAAAATATAAAACATTCTCATGTATTACAGTCCATTCATTTCCTACCGCTCATGTTCATGGTTGCAGGTGGCTGGAGCCAATTACAGCTGTCCTCCGGGACAACACCAAATTTTTATTGGATAATGCTTAACGTACATGGGTTGTTGTATGGCTCTCACGGAATTACATTTTAAAATATGTGGTATTCATGGCTCTCTCAGCCAAAAAGGTTCCTGACCTCTGCTATAGAATAAACCCTGCTTATCACCTGTCTTTTGTAAATAGTTTTATTGGAACACAGCTACACCCATTCTTTTACATATTGTCTATGGTTGCTTTCAAGCTACAGGGCACAGTAGATTGATCATGACAAAGACCACAGGGCCTAGAGAGCCTAAGGTAGTTACTGTCTGGCTCTTTACAGAGTTTGCCAATTCCTATTCTAGATCTTCAATCTTCTTACCCACCCCCCAACAAAACACACACACACTCCACTGAAAAACGGGAAAGGCACTGTAACCAACCCCTCTATTCTCTGACAGGATAAGGGGGTCATCGCCTTCCAGCTGTGGCTCCAGCCCACTGAACATCACAAGTACACCTCCCCCTGATGTCTCTTCTCCCGGAGGCAAGAAGGTAAGTAAGGCTGATGATTCTCAGACTCAGGCCCTTCTCCCCCCAGAGAGCCTCATGCCCAAGTTCTGAAATGTTGGAGTGAGAGTATACGATTACAACCAAGGTTGCTGAAACCGCCTTTTTCCTCCTTGAAGTAAATGCATGTTGTGTGAGGCTAGGATGGCTTGCTGACCTCCTGAAATTAATTCCATGTAAGTGGGGAAAGCAGAAGATGATTCCAAGCGATGAGGAGTTATCCATTGCATTGGGAGAACAATTTAAGAGCTCCCATGAGAGAAGGATTAGTGAGCGAGTACCACAGAGAAAACTACCCAGTTCTCTGCCAGGAGTTTTCTAGAGAGAAAATACCCCGCATGTCTAGTGCAGGAACTGGAAGCAGCGGCACCACCCGCAGGGCTGAGGCAGGGCAGCCGTGCTTTGGCAGGTGCAGAGCGCTTGGGGCTGCCTCCGGGTTCCCTGTGATGTGACAGCATGGGGACACGTGGGTCAGCCCTCACGAAGAGCTGGCTAGAAGGCTACACTGTAAATAGGCTTAGAAACCACTCATCTGTTTCATCTTTGCCACAGAATTTACAAGTCTAGGCCCATGTGACTGTAAATCATAAACCTATTTTTAGTGCCTGATGTTATTATGTTAGGAAGACCCGGAGGTCAGCATCTTTAGGTGTGAAGTCCTCCTTCCCGTCTTCCACACAGAGAGTGTATTAGCAATGTACATAGGTGGGGCTCCGAGGGCACAAACTAGAACAAAAGCAGGAGGAGGGTTTTCAAGACCGGGCTCCTCTAAAGGCGCAGGTGGCCAGGAGCTGTGGTGCTGAGTTGAGTACTTGGGCAGAGCCAGCTGGTGAGTGGGCAAGGTCAGGACTCTGTGTCTCCTACCAGGGCAGCTTTACTGTATGAATCTGTCAAGTTTGTTTGAAATATGGCTCTGCTCCACCCCCAGTCCCCAAAAAAGGTTTCAGAGTCAGTGAATTCATGGGTAAGAGCAGGGTCAGACACAGACCTGGGTTTGAAGCCTGGCTTTGCCATATGCTAGCTCTGTACTGCTGTACCATTTTTAAGCCCTAACTTTCTTTATAGTGGGGCTAATATAAGTTGAGATGGCCGGAATCTTTGCACATGAACTCCTATGATGAGATAATATGTGAATGTGCCTGGCCTTTGCTAATGATGCAGAAAATAGCATCAGTTAGATGAGGCCCGGGCTCTGTTCACCCCACCCGCCTGTAGGTGTGCTCTTAGCTCTGTGCAACTGTTACACCAGCGGTCTCCAAACTTTTTACACAGGGGGCCAGTTCACTGTCCCTCAGACCGTTGGAGGGCCAGACTATAAAAAAGAAACTATGAACAAATCCCTATGCACACTGCACATATCTTAAAGTAAAAAACCAAAACGGGAACAAATACAATATTTAAAATAAGGAACAAGTAAATTTAAATCAACAAACTGACCAGTATTTCAATGGGAACTATGGGCCTGCTTTTGGCTAACAAGATGGTCAATGTCCGGTTCCATATTTGTCACTGCTAGCCGTAACAAGTGGTATGACGCGCTTCTGGAGCCGTGACGCATGCGTCCCGCGTCACTGGAAGTAGTACTGTACGTGAGCGATGCTGCGCTTTGCGGTGCTGCCACATACAGTGCTCCTCTCACTGACCACCAATGAAAGAGGTGCCCCTTCCGGAAGTGTGGAGGGGCTGGATAAATGGCCTCGGGGCCGCATGCGGTCGTAGTTTGGGGACCCCTGTGTTACACCCTCAGGTTCTCCATACTGGATCCACTGTCTCCTTAGACTGCTTCACCTTCTCTACTCCTCAACTGAATTTTCAGGCACTTGACTTCCTGGTATTAGCAAGAATCCCATTACTCTGTTCTGTCAGGTTATCAATCCAGTATAATGCTTAAATATTACTCGGGAAACTTGAATATACATTCTCTCACCCTAAACTCACAACTTTATAGGAAGCAAAATCCAGGCTCCCAAGTATTAAATGATTAGCCCAGCTTTTCTTAGTAAGTATGGTTCCAAATTATACATTCAGGTCCCGTGACTTCTGATGCTTTGCATACTGGGAACTGCCAGAGATAGTGTGTTGCATCAAAGCCCCATTTTTAAAGCATGTATGAAAAAGTTTTCTTTTTCTTTGAGTTTATAGAAGTGGGTCTGAGAGAAGAGATTCTGAATGTATTTTCTTTGAGTTTATGGCAGGGGGTCTGAGAGAAGAGATGCTGGGTATTCTCTTCTGAGTCCTCAGCAGCAGTAAATTGTACACCAATTCCAGCCATTGCCAGTCACTTTCAAATTTAGGTCTGAAAATGAGCCACTTATCTTGCCAGTTCCAGTGGGGTTAGGCTGCAGGGGTGGCTGCACATCTGGAGGCAACAAGGTGCAGGTAAAACAGCTGTGCCTTCAATGTCACCTGTGAGCAAGATCCTTCCAGGGCTCTAAGGTCCAACTCTTCAGAATACTAAAATATATATTTGTTCTGTGTTGCTACATGAATCGGTAGTACAAAAGCAATGTTGGGTAAAAGTCCTAGTGCTTTTGCAAAAATCAGGGCAGTAACACAAAACTGTGCTAGTAGTTGTATTTTTTTCATCACCATGTATTCACAAAAAAAGGTAATAAAAAAACCTTGAGTTTCACTTAAGAATGTCTTAATGAAGCAGTAAAAATAACTTTTATAAAACCCTCGAGTAAACCTTTTTACTACTGTTACAAAATGGGAAGTGTGCGTAAGGCACCGGTGCCGCATCCTGAAGTGTGACTCTGTCTGAGAAGTGCTCGTGTGGGTGTGCACATGGTGAGCTGAACGGACTGCTTCCCTCATAGCACAGTACTTTTACTGTTGTAAGCTATGGCCATTCAGACTTTGGTATCTGGCAGACATTATAAGGAACTGACTTCAAGGGAAATAACTGACAGTGTTTGTTGCCAATGATAAAATTACAGCATTCAAGCAGAAATTAGAATTTTTGGAGAACTTCTGCTACTTTGAGTTCAACAGCCTTCCAAAACTTAAAAGATATTCCTGATGATTTAGATAATATTAATAATGGTGATGTTTTGATGTTGTCAACATTTGGAAGATCTAAAGAACTCAATGAACTAGTATTTTCCAAATGACCAATGAAGGCAATCTATTTTTAAATGTTGATTTTGAGAGCACATTTTATTAAAGTTGTGTACAGTGAAACAAGAGCTTAGGATAGAAGAAGCAGTGGGAGAGCCTAGGCAGGGCTGCTTTAGCTCATTGAAAAGTCAGGAAAAAGGGGGCCTTGCAGACAGGTTCAGGGGGTTAGCCCACTGCCTATTGACCGACTGCAAGTCTTGTGGGGACCCTTAGCGTTTAGGAAATGCACGCCTGAAAGGGAAGAAGAGGAGGAAGAGAAAGGTGCAGGTGTGCTCCCAGGATGGGCAGCGTGCCAATGCAAGGTATTTAAAAATCATGAAAAGGTAAAGATCCATCCTAAGATGGATATACCAATGGATTTTAACATGAGTACAAAATTTCACTGATATGGTTTCAGATACCACATTGCAGCTAACCTTTTGAGAAACCTCCACTTATTGAGTTTTAATGTAATATCAAAGAATATCACAATTATTTGATACACCTTTCTTTTCCAACTACGTATCTATGGGAGGCCAGCTTTCCTTCATATACACAAACAACATATCTAAACAGACTAATGGAAAAAAATATGAGAACTCAATCAAATTCTATTGAGGCAGACATTGGATTTTTTTTCAATGTTAAACAATGACACTCATTAATTTTTTGTTTTGGAAAGTAGTTATTTTTCATTAAAATGCTGTTCATGTTAACATGCAGCAGTTTTATTATATTTAAAAAATTTATTAGTTTTAACTTTAAATACACTAAACATTGATAAATATAGCCTACCTACATAAATAGAAGTTCTTTGAAGTCTTCGATTTTTAATGAGTGTAAAGGGGTCTGGAGAGGCCAGAATTTTGAAGTATAGAGATACTGTAAAGCAGTGGTAGTCAACCTGGTCCCTCCCGCCCACTAGTGCGCATTCCAGCTTTCATGGTGGGCAGTAGCGGAGCAACCAAAGTATAAATGAAAAGATTTAACTATAGTAAGTTGTTTTATAAAGATTTATTCTGCCAAACTTAGCGAAAATCCAACATAAAGTACTTGGTAAGTAATTATTTTATGCTTTAACCTGCTATAACTCTGCTTTATAAATTTGATAAAGTAAGTTACTTCCCTTCTTTATAAATCACCATTACTGTGGAACCGGTGGGTGGTTAGAAAATTTTACTACTAACAGAGATACAAAAGTGGGTAGTAGGTATAAAAAGGTTGACTACCCCTGCTGTAAAGGAAGTTTTAATGCCACCTACTGGCGAGGCCTGAAATCACTGCCTCTCCTGAAATAAATACTTTTCAAAGATGCTTTTCTATGAGACTTAGGCAGGGGAAGGAAGCTATGGGGGCAGACAGAATGAAAATTCTGCTACTGAGGAGTGATAATAATGCTTCTCAGGGCCTATAAAGAATGTAAACCACTGGTTACTATAGTCGCCACCTGAAGTTAACTGGTGATGAGATTCGCTTCTTTCGTGCTTTGTAGTTCATTTGTGACTCCTCAGAGCTGTTAACAGGTCCTGTTTCTTGTTGCTGTAATAAGTTTTACTCCCTTACAGGAGCAGCAAGATCCAAGGCAACTGAATGTTCGGGGAATTTATTCAGCCTTTACATTGCCTGTGTTGGCTGAATCTAATGAAGAGAAAATAATAGTTTGGGGTAGAGGTTTTTTCTTAATGAGACCATTCTTAGTAAGTTCTTGTTTGTAAATCGAAGCCATCTGATGCTTTTTTCTCCCTCCTTCCTCTTTTCAACGCAATTCTTTTTCTTGGTGACACTGCATATGATGCTGATACCAAAACTGCTGGTGATGTGAAATTTTCACTTTTGTTTGTAGATTTTAAATGGAGGGACTCCAGACATTCCTTCCAGTGGCCTACTCCCAGGGCAGGCTCAGGAGAACCCAGGCTATCCATATTCTGATAGTTCTTCTATTCTTGGTAAGTGGCATCCTTACTTATTTCCATTACAGTGAGCTTGCAACACACCTGGCACTAAGTCAGTTTTAATGTGAATGTAAATGTACCAAACAAGCTAGTTCTAAAAATTTGATGAAAACAAAGTAAAAGTTTGAAATTCATTTAAATCTTTACTTTGAAGTTCAGTTGAATAGTTGAGTTCTGATGGAGTGTCCAGATGTGTCCCTGGAACTCAGGGGAGTATAGCAGCGTAAGACACGGGCTTTTCCCCACTATGTTAGGGCACAGTCTCTCCAGAGGAAATGCCGACAAAGGATTTAAAATAAGGCCCAGAAGGGTGACCAGTGAGCGTTTCGGGGAGTACTGAAAAGTCATTTTGCAATGAAGAATCTACTTCTCTCACCTTTATCTTTCTAGATCTTTTTTCCTAATCTCTACATGTAACTCCATCCTTGTAATTGGTTATATCGCAATATCAAAATGAGTTAAATGCAAATCTTTATTGCATTTTAAGCACTGTGTTCCTAAAAAGTTGGGCAAGTATATATATGTGGCAATGTAGCACCAAGAGTAGTCTCTCTGATCCTGTTAGGTATAACTTTCTTAATGAAAGTGTACTTGAGAATTGCTTCCTAAAGTAAACACACTTGGGTATTATCACTAATCAGTCTTTATCTCCTCCTGCAGGTGAGAACCCTCATATAGGCATAGACATGATAGATAACGATCAAGGCTCAAGTAGTCCCAGTAATGATGAAGCAGCAATGGCTGTCATTATGAGCCTCTTGGAAGCAGATGCTGGGCTGGGTGGCCCTGTTGACTTTAGCGACTTGCCATGGCCGCTGTAAACACTACATGTTGTTTTAGCAACAGCTACAGTATCAAAGTGCATTACTGGTGGAGTTTTACAGTCTGTGAAGCTTACTGGGTAAGGAGAGAACAGCTTTTATGTACTGTCTTCATAAAAGCCATCTTGGAGCCATTGATACAAGTCAATCTTACTATGTGTAACTTCAGACAAAGTGGAACGAAGCCTGCTCCAGTGTTTCCTCATCAGTGATTATCGGGCTAGCTGTGGATAGCTTGCATTAATTGTATATTTTGGATTCTGTTTGTGTTGAATTTTTTAATCATTGTGCACAAAAGCATCATTGGTAGCTTTTATATGCAAATGGTCATTTCAAATGTACGGTGTTTTTACACTACAAAGAAGTCCCCCATGTGGATATTTCTTATACTGATTGTATCATAAAGCCGTTTATTCTTCCTTGTAAGAATCCTTTACTATAAATATGGGTTAAAGTATAATGTATTAGACAGTTAAATATTTTTAATAAATGTTTCCCTTGTTCTATACATACTGTTCACATTTCAAATAATTAGAAAAAACCCTACATGCTACAGGGCTTGATCATCAATTTTCTACAGTGGGTTTTAAGGATGATCCATGCTAATAACATTTACAGTTTTCTGGCCTTCAGAACAATTCTGGGACTGACATCATTTCCCTGTGTTAAAAGTGTAGTTATTTTGTCAAAATAGTTAAATCCAAATTGTTGCAATTTTTACTTGAGAACAAAGATGTTACTGTTTAAACACAAAACCCTAATCCTCTTGAATGACAGATTCAGGAGGAGATGTAACACACTGGCTTCTCAACCCCAGCTCCTCTCTACCAGAGCTCATAGCTATATGGCTTCCAATACTGTATGACCTCATATCCAAAGCACCTAGCTACTTCTGATTCCTTCTTCAATTGGGTCACAGAGTATTTTGAGTAACATGCTACGCAGAGCAGCACATATAATGGAAAAAGCACTGAATCAGTGTTAGAAATTGGCTCTGAAACTTAAGGTTACTATATGATCTAGTCAAGGTATTTCACCCTTCACGTCAGGTTATTATTATTATTATTATTATTATTTTTTTTTTTTGTATTTTTTCCGAAGCTGGAAACGGGGAGAGACAGACAGACTCCCGCATGCGCCCGACCGGGATCCACCCGGCATGCCCACCAGGGGGCGACGCTCTGCCCCTCTGGGGCATCGCCCTGTCGCGACCAGAGCCACTCTAGCGCCTGGGGCAGAGGCCAAGGAGCCATCCCCAGCGCCTGGGCCATCTTTGCTCCAATGGAGCCTCGCTGCGGGAGGGGAAGAGAGAGACAGAGAGGAAGGAGAGGGGGAGGGGTGGAGAAGCAGATGGGCGCTTCTCCTGTGTGCCCTGGCCGGGAATCGAACCCAGGACCCCTGCACGCCAGGCCGATGCTCTACCACTGAGCCAACCAGCCAGGGCTTCACATCAGGTTAAACTAGAAAATGTTTTTTTCAAATCTTACATTGTTTTGGATATATAGTCTTTTCTAATTAGTAGGAAATCTGTACCTCATCACACATATACCAACCAAATTGGAGTTCCATGAGCTACTATTTGTTTTCTAGTTATATTGACACCAAGACAGAAAGTCTGCTAATTATGAGACTAAAATGGTCAAGGTTATAAAGTTGATCAGAAACATTAAAACAATGGAATTTTATTTTGATGAAAAACTCGAGTTTACAATCATTTAATAAATGAAGAACAAACACTTCATTTTCCTATACCATAACTCTTAAGAAAAAAAGATCATTAGTAAATAAATATCTGTGAACGGATTAAGGGTAAGGCAGACTGGATAATAAACCACCCCTGATGTTCACACTCCCTGCGTGTGACTCACTCTAAAAGGGTGAAGGGCACTGGCGATAACTGAACTGTTGAGATATGGGCATTGAATCTCGTTCTAATCATTCAAATAAGCCCAGTGATAAATACTCATTTTTTTGCTCATCATGGGCAGTAAACTATACACATTTTATTGAAGGAATACTTTGATAGAAGCACTTATTTAAGTTACATTGTGCATCACAACTATAAAAATGGCTTGAACAGTTCCATTTAACCACCATTTATAAAGTGCAACTATGTAATATTCTGCATTTTATCTGAGGTGTGACAAATATCAATCTAGACTGAAAGTACCCCAGCTGCCCGTTTCCACCACTTCTGAAAGATCTAGATGTGTGAAAAAGGACTGTCCCCCATACAAAGAACCAATTTCACAAACCTACTGGTAAACAAATACATTTATATAACTGGAACCTCAGGATGCTAGTTGTACTCATTTAAAAAACCATTCAGCTACCTTTGGTCTTTAAAAAAGCCTACACTGCAATATCCTAAACATTGCTATGTGCATCTCATGATGAAAAGAGTGGCCTTGCAGTGCAGAATGAGGAGTGCAACGTCACTGTGAAGAGTAGCATGCTATGGTTTCAAGAAACATCAGCATCACAGCATTGGATTCTGTGCATCGGGATCGAGGTCATTGTTGCCCAAAGGGGGCTGGATGGGGAGAATATCCAGCTCGTCCACTTGTGGAGTTGGGTGCATGACCACCAGCTGGTCTTGGGGAATGTCTGCGGCAGCTGCTGCGAGGTTGGTGATAGATTTACTCTTTACACACTGAAAGTCCACATGCCGACTCTTCCCTTCTTCCTTCTCCCAGGACATTCGAATAAAGGGTCTTTGAACATAGTTGTAAATCACTTCTGGGCGGCCCCCAGGCCTTTTCTTTATTTTTTCTTTATAGGTCGGATAACCTGGAGAAGAGACGGCTTTTAAAACTGAGGATACACACTCGCACACACACCCCCCCTTTCTCATCTAATTTAGCCTAACAAGGGCTCTTCTGTTGTAGCTCCTGAACAAACCAAAGAAAGAAAGGAAACCAACATTCTATTCCATTAACCATTAGTGCTACAGCCAGAAACTGAGACCCGGATATAAGCCACAATCCAGCTACCATCCTGGCAGCTATTCAGTACACCAACCACCAGAAAAATACTCTTTAAGAGCATGGAAAGGATGGGTCCCAAATAAAATTATATGAAACTAGTGCATCTGGGCTCTAGCTGTGTATCCTTAATATCCCTAAACCCCTGGCCTCAGGATGAGCAATTTACCGCCAAATTTGCTTTCTACTTTCCTTAAACCAAAATCTCATCTTCATATTGCTCTGGGTTTTCTCTTTCCTTTTCTGGAGAAATGACAAAGAGCTGCAGAGCTCTCCAGCTTCACTGGCTACAGGTCCTTCTGCACCAAGGTAAGCAAAGCCAGTACTTTCACCCCATCTGTCATTTTAATGTTACTCCTCCCAACAACCAAGCAGTTCATCCAGATTGGCAATTTCAAAGCAGCTTTCCCTAATTAATTATCGTTTCCTTCGTATCATAATCGCTGAAAAGTAACAACTATACTGCTCACAAAAATTAGAGGATATTTTTTCACTTAGTATTCATTTTGAAGTATCTCCTAAATTTTGTGAGGACAGTACTAGTTTTAGAAGATTTTCAGTCATTTACCCTGTAACGCAATTCTCCAAAGACATAATCGCCTTAGAAATTATTATGAGTCCCTTCCCTCCTTCCTACTAGCAAGAATTGCTTTTAGACCAGGGATTGGCAAATATTTTCTGTAAAAGGCCAGACAGTAGACACTGGGGTGGACAAAAGTAGGTGTACAGTTGTGAGTATGCAAAACAGGGTTTCTTCTTGTATTATTGTCCATATGAATGGTAAACCTACTTTTGCCCATTCCTGTATTTAAGGCTCGCAGTCCATATGGTTTCTGTCTCAGCTACTCAAACTATGCCACTGTGAAGTGAAATCAGCCACAGACAATACATAAAGGAATGAGCATGTCTATGTTCCAATAAAACTTTATTTATAAAAAAGAGGCAGTGGAATGGGCTAGATCTGGCCCATGGGCCATATAGTTAGATCATAGTTAGAATCAGAAAAAAATAGAAAGGCTTCACATAGCCGGGACTCAATGAATGATTATTGCATAAGGAGATGTACGTAGGCAGCACTGGTAGCTAGTATATATATTTAGCCATGTGTGGAGTGTGCATACATGGCTGAAGTGAGGTGGGCACAGGGGCAAGCAGGGCTAAAAACCTAAAGATCGTCTGCTGAATGTCTTCTGTGTTTCCCACTTCCAGTCAACTATTGCCTGGAGGATAGCACTAGCGATCAGAAAGGTCTCCATCCCACTCCCTTCTCCTGGATTCCTCTTGGACTGTGAGAAAGTCAGTAAAATTCCCACCTCATCCATTCTCCACCATGGAATCACCACTCTAACACAAATGTAATCACATTGCAGCCATGCTTAAAAACTACCGATAGTTTTCTCATGCTTAAAGGGGAAGGTGTAGCATAGTACATAAAGCTTTTTTATAACTTGGTTCCAACCTATTTGTCATCAGGCTTCAACTGAAATGTCCCCTCCTTACCGAGGCCATCCTATTTTCCCAACCTAAAGCAACTCCCAGTTGCTTTCTCTCTAGCTGAGACCAAGCAGCTAAATCCCATTGTTTGCAAAATTACAGAAGACACTGAGAAACTAATGTGTCAGCAATCTCACTACTTTAAGTCCAAAGTCTCCTCCTACAGACTGTGTCTGGTCACACTTCTCCATATGTCTCAGCAGCTTATACAGTGAGTCCTCACTTAATGCTGTCAATAGGTTCTGTGACTTTAAGGAAATGATATAATGAAACCAATTTTACCATAGGCTAATTGATATAAACAAGAGTTTAGCTCCTATGTATGGCATCTCATCAATGTTTTGACAAAACAACAAAATGACATTGTTCAAGGATCTGCTGTATTGTGATCTCTAACAACTTGACTGGTCACTGATCAATACCATTATCTTCATTGTCACCTCTACAAACACAGAGTGAGAAACTACTGCATGCCAGGCTCTGTTTTAAGTATTTTTCATGTACAACTCCTTCTATCTTCACAATAACCCTATAAAGTATTAATTAATACCCCCATTTTTGATGAGGAAACTGAGGCACAGAAAAGTTCAATGCCAATGCCTTGGCCAAGGTCATACAGCTATGAAGTCATAGGATGTCAACACAAACAATCTGGTTCAAAGCCTCTATTCTTTACACTGTGCCATGTAATGCCAAGAAAGATATTTTATTCCTACTAAGGGCACTTTACAATAAAAGAAGCATCTGACGTGGCATATGGAAAAATTCATTTAAAGCATAAAATAAAAAGTATTATAAAATGTATGGGCTCAGTCAAAACAATGCATTAAGGCAGTGGTTCTCAAAGTGTGCGCCCTAGAAGATTTCCAGGTGCACCCTATGGTATTCCAGAGAAATATGTGCGTGTTGGGGACCAAAGAACCAACGGGGTTTTTGGAGTTTAGATTTTTGGGGGATAGAGGTGTGGGGATTGGCTGTAAGCTGACAGTCTGCCCAACCCCTCACCTCACTTGCCTGATTAGGTTGCAAAAGGCTGTTAAGCTCTGGTGCTGGATTGTTTACACTACCCCCCATGTTCCCCAGAAAAACTGGAGGCAAGTTTCTTCTATCCTTTGGTGTAAAGTTAAGATGATATGTATGGTGGGGGGTTTGGATTGATGATTAAACATATAGAATTGTTTCTTGAAGCCTTTTGGATTTCTATAAAAGAAGAATATGTGGCAATATCTAAAAAAGCTTTGAACATTTTACTACAATTTTCAACATCCTATTAATGTGAATTAGGATTTTCTACCCTCACACAACTAAGAGTAAAAAGAGAGGAATTCTTCAATGTATTAAAGAGGAAATAAGAGTTTGCCTTTCAAATCTATGCCCAAACATTGAAGAAATTGCTAGGACACATCAGGCTCATGTTTCTCATAAACTCAAGAATGAAAAAACACATTCATGCCGGGACCTGCCAAATTTACTAAATCTTACTAAGAATGTATCTATATATATAAAAAGATAACTTTTGTCGTTTTTTAATTTTGTAACCTCTCTTTTTTACAGATTCTAAAAAGCATAACTCAAAAAATGTAACAAAAATATTTTTTAATGTCAGAATAAATTTAATTTTGTCATATTTATTTCATTTAATTACCATAAAAAGATGCTTGGACTTTATATTTTTTCTTTAATATTTAACTTAATTATTACAACATATTTCTCAGAAATTTGTATATAGTGTGTCTATAATTTTTGTAGGATTTTATTTTTCTAATTTTTATATATATTTATTATTTTTTGTATTTGTAGGATTTTAAATGAGCCCCGACTTCAAAAAGTCTGAGAACCACTGCATTAGGGTGAGCTATAGCAGAGAAGATAATTCATAGCTCTTATATTTCTAGGAAATCTTATGGAATAAAAATTTCTAATGGCCTATCTTCTCATATAAAGGAAGCTGACTTGTTATTTATAAGTCTACTGCATGATCATTTGATAATCATTTATCTGAGGTTTTCTCAAAGTATTCAAACTATATTCTAAATGAGGTTTAACTTTTTTCTTCTTCTTTTTCCAAGTGAGAGGAGGGGAGATAGACTCCCACATGCACCCCAACTGGGATCCACCCAGCAACCCCCATGTGGGGCTGATGCTCTGCCCATCTGGCGCCATGCTTGCAAGTGAGCTATTTTTAGCACCTAAGGCAGAGGCTCCACAGACCCATCCTCAGTGCCCAGGGCCGATGCTCTCGAACCAACCAAGCCATCCATGGCTGTGGGAGGTGGAGGGAGAATAAGGGGGGGGGCAGGGAGAGAGAGAGAGAGAGAGAGAGAGATAAAGAGAGAGAGAGAGGAGGAAGAGGAAGGAGAGGGGAGGGGTAGAAAAGCAGATGTTCATTCCTCCTGAGTGCCCTGACCAGGAATCGAACCTTGGACATCCACATACCAGAGTAACATTCTACCACTGAGCCAACCAGCCGGGACTGAGGTTTAATTTTTTAACTTTGTTTTTTTCAAAAACAAAAAAATTAACAGAAAATAATGAAAATGTCTTACCTTCTATTCCCAATCTAATCTTCTTAAGACCTCTCTCCTTCAAAACTGATTTGGCCACATCTCTGTTTTCAATGTACTTGAAAAATCTATATAATTTTGTGCTATAAATAACTGGAAACAAAAAGATAAAAACATATTCTTAAAATCAAAGTTCTTGGATATAAAAAATTTATCTTGATCATCAAATGGGGCTGACACCCCTAAAAGCCCAAATAGTGGATGCAGTGATGCCAAAGGATGACTAGCCAACATGACAGGACAATTCAGTACAGTTAATGTATAAGCAATACTTAAGTTGAAACAAGAAAAGCTTTAATAACCAATCAGGTAACCCAATCCATAGGAAGAATCTCCTTCTGAAAGATATATCATATATAAACTTATTGGAATAGGATCTGCCCCAATTTCTTCAAGGAAGAGGACCAAAAGAAGATATCAGGATCATATCATTATCAAGCAGGCAAAGTAAAGGACTTTGCTACAATGCCTACAAGGCCTCATCTGGAAAGGGGGAAGAAACACTTTGTCAGAGTACAAAATGGATACATCTTACATTTCATGGATTGAGCAACTATTAATAACTCCCCAAAAAGGAAAAGACCCTCCCCCACAAACTGTTTTCCATTCAGGCGAACAGCCCCATTTAATACTGATGTTAAAAATGGCAGATTCGAGCATGTTCTGCCTAGGTTAGTCTGTTTAGAGCAAACTGGCTTTGCAAAGGACATTCCACTGACAACATGTTGAGTCTTCCAAATGTGCTGGGAACTTCAGGGAGTTAGACTGATGGACCTTCCTCGCCTTCTCTCTTTCAGGTGGAGTTATCTCCCTTAAAAGGTGAACTGCAAAGGTTTTTTCAAAAAAAGAAAAAAACACTCACAAACCAAACATGCTGGTTTAAGAGCCAATAAAAGGAAAATACGTATACAGATGTTACTCATGGAGTGAATTTGTGATTATTAACTATATCCTTAAGATTACTGATAACTTAAAATAAATTATTTTTCTGACATCTCAGAATAAATGGTGTCATAATGTCACATTTAGGAAAACTGGGCTGAAGAGGCTATCTCTGTCTCCTCAAATGAATCTTCTTTAGGTTGAAACATTTTGGCACAAATGAAACATTTAGACAAATTAAGTAAAAATGTTTTCAGTCCTTTTAAGCTTCAAAGCTTGAAAAAAAAACCAACATGAAAACAAACCAAAAAACACTGAAATGGGAAGTTGAATAATGAAGGAAAAGTCAAGTGTATTATCTCTACATCACTAACATGTCATTTCTGTGGTCTCTGGTTGGCTCTACTCTTTCCAAGTCAAACTTCCTGAAAACTAAAATACAAATTATAAATTCATTCCTTTATAATTTTTGGTAATCCTCCATGTTTCTTGTGTTTTGTTCAACTTTTTACTCCACACATTATTATAGAAAACCATTTTCAGCAAAGAGCCTAGAATGAGGAAATAGCAACAGAAATGTCTATTACAACCACTGACCACAAAAGAATCACAACACTCACTTAAGTACATCATGCAACAAAAACATCTCAATATAAACTCTGAAAGTGTTACCATAATTGGTGTTAAAGTAATATTTGAAAATCTTTAGAAGTCAAAAAGAATACCACTTAAGAATCTGTTTTGTTTTTAGAAAAGGGTAAGTAAAATGGGAAAAAATCATTACAAGCTTTTGATCTACATGACATTTAAAAAAGGAGTACCTGGCCCTGGCCGGTTGGCTCAGCAGTAGAGCGTCGGCCTCAGGGGGACCCGGGTTTGATTCCCGGCCAGGGCACATAGGAGAAGCGCCCATTTGCTTCTCCACCCCCCCCCCTTCCTCTCTGTCTGTCTCTTCCCCTCCCGCAGCCAAGGCTCCATTGGAGCAAAGATGGCCCGGGCGCTGGGGATGGCTCCTTGGCCTCTGCCCCAGGCGCTATAGTGGCTCTAGCCGCGGCAGAGCGACCCCCCCCCAAGGGGCAGAGCATCGCCCCTGGTGGGTGTGCCGGGTGGATCCTGGTCAGGCGCATGCGGGAGTCTGTCTGTCTCTCCCCGTTTCCAGCTTCAGAAAAATACAAAAAAAAAAAAAAGGAGTACCTAAGAAATTAATGAATTGAAGTTTCTCCATTTTCTATACAAATAAAAATTTGCTTTAAAAAATGGCTTATTTTTTATGATCTACTTACTCTAGGATGCTTCCAAATGCAAAGAAAAAACACCATCAAGATCCAGATTTTCAACAAAGAGCAAACTATCCCTGTGCATGTCAAGGGTGGGCACACTTTCTCTGTAAAGGGCCAGACAGTAAATACTTTGGGCTTTGCGAGCCATGCGGTCTCTGTTGCAACAACTAAACTCTGCCATTGTAGCGCAAAAGCAACCACAGACAATACATAAAATTTGATAAAAACAGGCAATAGGCTGGATTTGGCCCACAGGCCATAGTTTGCCGACCTCTGCTATAGGTAAGAGTTCACTGCACTTTCTTTATAAAAACTATCCTTTAATCAATATTACAAGAAACAGAATTTATAATGATTCAAGAGAGAGAAAACATGCCACAATACTTACTTTGTGAATATTCTTCGCCCATCTGGGGTGGATACTCTTCATCCCAATCAACCACATCATCGTCTGTAAGCACCACGATGTGGCATTCCCGTTCTCCACTCTGGGCACTAGCTACCATGAGAGGCAAGATCATTTCTTCTAGATAAAATTCAAACTGTCTACGAGCACCATCATTTGATAACTCATGCATTAGGGCACCTGAAATGAAACCCACAGAAATTTATTGATATTTTTAGCCCTGGCTGGGTAGCTCAGTTGGTTAGAGCACTGCCCCAGTACGCCAAGGTTGAGGGTTCGATCCCCACTTGGGGCACATACAAGAAACAACCAATGAATGCATAAGTAAGTGGAACAGGTTGATATTCTTTCTCTCTTTCTCCCCACTACCTCCCTCCTTTTCTCTCTAAAATCATTAATATCCTTAATATCTACCTTTTAAAAAGTAAGTTTTTAAAAGACATCAAATTTTGGGGGTGACAGAAAAAAATCAGAAGCAACACAGAACATCAGATTAGTTCAGCATCTATTTTTGGACCTTATAAACAATGTTGTCATTCTTTGTTCAACAAAACTTTTCCTAGGAACAGTTCTTAAGGAACTGTAGAATTTTACATCAAAAAGGGCCAATAAAGCCATCCAACAGCAAGCATCCAACACCGTGAAGGAATCTGCCTAAGGTTACAAAACTAATTTGCAAAGTCAGAACTAAATCCACTCCTGTCCCTCATCTCTAGCCCAGAAAATTATTTTTTTTATCATGTTGTTTTCCATCAGTATATGCATTTATGTCTTAAAGTAGATATTATGGATATTTTTCAGATTATCAATGTGAACTAGAAAATTCCCATATTCCATCTCCCACATATTTTCTTCCTCAGAAAATTATTCACAAACAGCATTAATATTTCAGTGTAGAAAGAGCGCAGATGAGAAGGGCCAGCTGGCTTGGGATAAGGCACACACAAGACCAAGCACAATACACCGAGGTACAGAGTCACACAGCAAACCATTCACCGCTGAGAAGGGTTAAAGATACACTTCACGTCACCTCCTTAAGTATCAACATAACCACCAACCTCAACTTCTTGAACTGAACTAATGTTTGTTCTTTTACTTCTACTTCAATGGCAATGTCCTATCTCCTGCCTAAGGCTCTACCATTTCAGGAACTACTGAGAGGATTAGACAAGAACACTAGAACTCAAATCTGCAGTCTCCCAAGGGAATGTTTCCCCCACAACATGTCAACATGTTCTCTAATTATATATAACTATTAATAACATAATTAAAACAATAAATGACTGATTAAATAATTAACAATCTATATTATTATTTTAACCATTTCTCTCTATAGGCTACTTTCCATTTTTTAAATTCCATTTATACTCAAACTACTAGATATATCATTCTCTTTGATCTAATTTCTGGACCAATTCCAATCTGGCTTCCAAACTTACTACTCCTCAAAACTGCTATCGCTTTAGTCGTCAAATGACTTTTAGATCGTTAAAGACAATGAACATCTTTTTTAAAAAAAATATTTATTGCCTGACCAGGTGGTGGCGCAATGGACAGAGCGTTGGACTGGGATGCAGAGGGACCCAGGTTCGACACCTCGAGGTCACCAGCTTGAGCGCGGGCTCATCTGGTTTGAGCAAAGCTCACCAGCTTGGAACCAAGGTCACTGGCTCGAGCAAGGGGTTACTTGGTCTGCTGAAGGCCCATGGTCAAGGCACATATGAGAAAGCAATCAATGAACAACTATGGTGTCACAACAAAAAACTGATTATTGATGCTTCTCATCTCTCTCCGTTCCTGTCTGTCTGGCCCTATCTATCCCTCTTTCTGACTCTCTCTTTGCCTCTATAAAATAAATAAATAAATAAATAAATAAATAAATAAATAAATAAATAAATAAATTTAGATGGTTAAATTTAACAGGATAACATTGGTCAACTAGAGTACATAGATTTTGGGCAAACATCCCCACGTCATTTGGACAGTCAAGTATGTTGTATACCCATCACCCAAAATCAAAACATCCTCTGTCACCTTATATTTGTCCCTATTTATGTCCCTTCTGTTCCCCCATCCCTCGCCCTGTGCCCCTTCTCCCTCTCCCTGGTAACCACTGCATTTCTATTTATGTCCAACAATGAACATCTTTTGACCCCAATCTTATTTGACCTCTCGGTTGAATCTCTCATCCCTTAGTCAAATGTTCTCATCCCTGAGAATCTGACACCAATTTGCAATTTGACATCAATTGGTTTCCTTTCTCCTCTCTGGCTGTTTTTCTCTAGTCACTGCCAACTCTTTCTCCTCTGGGTATTCATTAAATTAGTATTTCTCAGGACAATTTTAAGTTCTTTTGTCCTCTCACCTTATGTTGACAATTCCCAAATGTATTATTCTACTAATTGGGCGCTCTGTATTCTAAATGCATTATATTCAACTGCCTTCTGATTATCTCCACTTGGATGCCACCTCATAGGCACCTCAAACTCACTCAATATATCCAAAGTTGAGTCGACTCATCTCTACATCTCTCTGCAGTGTTTTCAAAATCAGGAAATAGCATCACCATTAGCTCAGGTTCTTAGAGTCATCTCCGAAGAGTGTGCTGGGCATCGACAGGCATAGGCATTTAAATATTTGTGGAATAAAGGAATGAATCCTTGATTCCTCTTTTTCTCTTAAGTCAATCATTCCTCAAGTGCTACTAAGTTCACTCTTCAATACACCTAGAGTTATGTCATTTCCTTCTCCATTTCCAAAGCTGCAAAATCTCTTATGCCACATGCTTTCATGCAATGTGACCTTCACATCTCCTTTAAAGAGGTGGAGTCTAATTCTCCTCCCCTTTATCTAGGCAGGTCATACTGACTTGCCAGTAACCAGGGGAAAATGGCAGAGATGATGGTGCATGACTTACAGTTCTGCCTTGGTCTGGGGAATGCTCACTCTCCAAATGCCTCCTCTCTCACTCCAGTCTCCAGGCCTGAAGAAGCCTATCGGTACTCTGTTGGACAGTCCTAGATGAACCCAGTCTTTGAGTCATCTCAACACTTCTATTTTTCAGAAGACGAGGCCTCAGACATTATAAAGCAGACAAGCCACCTCTGTTGTATACCCTGTCTGAATTCTTGACCCACAGAATAAAAATGATTATACTTTCTGGAATGGTTTGTTAAATAGCAATAAACAGAACACATTCCATTCCCACTGTCCCCATCACAGTCCAAGTCATCATTAATTCTCACACAAACTACTGTAAAACCTTATGATTAAAGTCTCTCAACATTCGCTTTTGCCCCTTGTACAGCAGTGCCCCCTTATCCATAGTTTCACCTTCTGCAATTTCAGTTACCCAGAGTCAGCCAAGGTCCAAAAATATTAAATGGAAAATACCAGGAGCATTCAGGACCTTGCTCCCAGGCATATGTCATCAGTTTGGCTCAAATAAACTAAAAAAAATAATAATTAAAAAAAAAAAAAGAAATTCCAGAAATAAACAATGGATGGATTTTAAATTGCACGCTGTTCTGAGCAGCATGATGAAATCTCATACTGTCCAGGTCTGCCCCTCTCAGGATGTGGATCAGCCTTTTGTCCAGCACACCCACACTACATAACTACCCTCCCACTAGCTACTAGTAGCTGTCTACTGTCGCAGTATGGCAGTGCTTGTGCTCAAGTCACCCTTACTTTATTCAATAATGGTCCCATACATGAGTACGATGCTGGCAATCAGATATGCCAAAGAGAAGTCATAAAGTATTTTCTTCAAGTAAAACAGTGAAAGTTCTTGACTTAAGGAAAAAAAATAATAAATACTGAGGTTGATAAGGTCTACAGTAAGAAGGAATCTTCTGTGAAATTGTGAAGAAGGAAAAAGAAATTCACTCTAGTTTTGCTGTTATACCTCAAATTGTATAAGTTACAGCCACAGAGTATATAGTAAATGCTTAGTTAAAAGGCATTAAATTTGTGGGTGGAAGACATGAACAGAAATTGAATATACATATATGAGATTCAGTACTATCCACGGTGTCAGGGATCCACTGAGGGCATTTGAATGTATTTCCCTCAGATATAGGGAGGACTGCTGTAATTCATTTTCCCCACAGCAGCAGGATCTAATTATGTGTTCCCAGTTTAAACATTTTATGGCTTGTACTATCCTTAGAATAAAAGTCCCAAATCCTCCATAAAGTCTTGTTATGTGAAAAAGGAGGTTATAGATAGTATACAGTGCCCCACGGGGTTTCCCCCTTCTTCTTGCTTAATTGCTTAAAGTAGAGTGCAATGAAGGAAACCACTGGCGGTACATTTCTTAAGAGCCACCGCTAGCTCAATAAATAAAGGTGATTTAAATAATAAAATGTTAATTCACATGTCAAAGATCTCTTTGTACACAACATTTCTTGTGTAGATCTTTCCATCATTTTTAAGCTCACCTTGCAGAGGACCATCAATTATTTTTAATTTTACGTCCATTCTTTCACGAACTCTTAAAGTTGACCGTGTCCAAATGCAGGCTCAGGTAAAAAAATGCCAACACGCTTAAGCGTTTGGCCCTGAGACTTATTGATGGTCATAGCAAAGGCAAGTTTTACAGGAAATTGTCTACGTCTCAATTGAAATGGCAACCCTGTTTGAGATGGAGCCAAATCAATTCTTGGAATGACATGTATTTCACCTTTAGAGGAGCCAAAGATTTAGCTATTATGACATTATTTTTCAATTGGAGAACCTCTAGTCTTCTACCATTGCAAAGACCCCTTCTGGTGTTAAGATTTCTTAACAGCATAATAATTGCTCCAATCTTTAACCTCAATTTGTGAGGTGGCATGCCAGAAGGCGGGACTATTTGAATGCCGTGGCAACTTCCCCCCATTGGCTAGTAGTTACGCAAGCAACCAATAAGCTATCAGCGACAAACAGACACTTAAGCCGCATATAATAAAGATGTCCCACTCAACACTTCTACTTTCACTTGGATGTCTAACAGGTATTTCAAACTTCACTAGTCCACTGTATTTTAATTTCTTTTAGCCCTAGGCCTTCATTTCTGAGTTCAGCTCTGTTTCTCAAAACCTCTTCTGGGCTATAGTGCTTGCCTAGGAAAAGAATGTGTACACTAAAGAAATTTACAGCCTAGTTGGGGAGCTACTATTTACCATAGATTTCCTTCACTCCATGATAAATACCATGACAGAAGATTGAGCAGTCAATCAGTCCCTTGCTGTACTAACCTTACCTCTGAACATACCACTCCTTCTGCTTGGAACATACTTTCTCTCCCCTTTCCTCCAGAAAGCTTCCTCAACACCCCAGAGCTGAGTTAGGTACTTACTGTTCCTACAAGCTCATTTAGCATTCTATTCTTCCTCTAAACCAAAATATAACTTTTCTGTCTTCCTCACTATACTACAAGCATCATGAGAGCAGTGACCTTATCTTTGTTGCCTTTCATAAACCTAATACTTGGTATAAAGTGAGCGCTCAATAAAAATGCAGAAAATAGTTGGTTACTGTGTAGCCATTAAGCAAGCTGTTATTTAAAAATATTTACTAATTAGTTATTCACAATATATTTCCATGTGCAAATATAAAATAGCACATACAATATGACTCTAATATTTTTCTTTTAATTTACCTTTATTTTCTAATTTTGCTACCTTATTTCTTAAGCAAACCCTTATTTAACACTGTGTTAAGCACTGTTCATTTAATCTTCACAACAACCCAGTGAGATAAGCATTACAGTACTGTCTCCATTTTAAAGATGGGGAAACTAAGAAACAAGGTTTTAAGTCACTTGCCCAAGAAACCTAGAACTCTATTCAATAAAACATTTATTACTTGTCATTATTTTTTTAAAGAGATAAACTTAGACACTTTAGTTTAAAATGCATTTACTTGCAGAAAAAAATTCATTTTTTGGGCTCAAATTTACACCCGCAGTATCCTTTTATATTTTTATAAGATTATTTTTATCTCTTCATATTCTATATAGTTTTAATAGTCTATGAGAATCTCTAAATTTTTAGTAACATTTTTTATAAGTAATTTAGAAATAATTACAAGTATTATTTAAGTCAGAAGTCTGGAAAAACCATACTATATATATTTTACATAAAAACTCTTAACCTTTAATTCCATAGCAAATAGATGGAACTTAAAAATGATAAGGTAAACTATGTCCAAAGGATTACAGAACTAAAATCCAAATCATCTTAAGAAATTCTAGTATTTTTTAATCTGACAATCACCAAAATTTAACATCTAATTATATGAAGTAAACTAAACTGGTCCCATGAATATAAAACACTAGTTAAAGTCCAGGATCTATAATTAGAAAAATAAATGCTCATGATCTCAACTAAAACACACATTTTAAGATGTGAAAAAAAAGCAATGTTGTTCAAGTTTACAGGTATATGTTCCAGCTGTCCAACTATTTGATTTGTAACTTTTAAATATCACTCACAGAGAAATGGTCTCAGAGCTGGACCATCCACTGCTTTATCCCAACTACTTATATTTTTATGAACACTTGAAGGAATGTTTGGCAAAAATACAATGGTACTTAGGGAGAGACTTACTCAGGCCACTCATTCTCTGAGTTAGAGCATAACTGAGCACCAAGAAGGATAGTTATATTTAAGTATATGAGGTGCCATTCACAGTTCCCAACACATCTATCTTTGAGAAGGTATGACACCACTCTGCCAAGCTAGTGTTGAGTTTAGGTAATCAAATAAAGATAACCATTATGTCTAGGGCTAACACAAGACTATAACCATGTGTAGGAAACTTTAAAAACAGCTTCCCACTATTATATGAAAAAAAAATGAAAAAACAATAAGAACCTTCCATAATCTGGCCCACCTATTTATTCCTGTCTCCTTATGGTCCTGATATAAAGTCTGCTCCAACTAGGTCACTTCCAAAGTATCTTTTGCATCTTTACTCCAAAATTCCCAGAATGACCTCCTTATTCTACTCTTTCTAAATTATTCCTATTCTTATTTATTTATTTATTTTGAGAGAGAGAGAAAGAGAGAGAGAAGAAAGGAGAGAGGGAGGAAAAGGAGATGAGAAGCATTAACTTGTAGTTGCTTAGTTTTGGTTGTTCATCGATTGCTTCTCATACATGCTTTGACGGGGGGGGGGGGGGGGCATATTACCTTGACCAGGTAACTGGATCAAGCTGAGTCAGTGACCCCTTGCTCAAGCCAGAGACCTTAAATTTCAAGCCAGGAACCTTAGGGCTCGAGCCAGCAACCTTGAGATCATGTTGATGATCTTATACTCAAGCCAGCAATCTTGGGATTTTCAAACCTGGAACCTCAGTGTTTCGGGTCGACGCTCTATCCACTACACCACCACCAGCTATTTTCTTTACTACCTGAATCCTCTGAACTCTTTACCAAACCCTCTAGCCCAAAATAACCCCTCTGCCTTCTGAATTTCTCTAACCACTTAATATCCAAGTCAACATTTGATAATTTGCATATACTATTCTGACTTTTCTGTATATAATCACCTTTTCTTCTTAGGCATGACATAATGGTGAAATCAGCAAGGAGCTGAGAAGGTTGTGAGGGGAGAATATCATCAAAGAGTTAGGGTTCCAAAGTTCTAGACCTTGTTCTGAGACTGTTTTTGAAGTTCTTGAACAAAGTCTCTTACCTTTCCTTTTGCACAAATGAGGGCTAGGTATTCAAGCTAAAATCCTTAATGACAAATACTGTTTTTGAAAATTATTTCTATCTTCCATAGTGGCTCAGAATATTATCTTACATGTTAAGTAAAAATCACATTTAAAAATTTGATCTGAGAAATTAAGCCAAATACCACATTTCACCAAAGCCAGGGCTCGCAAGCAGAGATAAAAGACTAGCAACAAATTATAGAGGAAATAGTCAATGAGAAAATCTAGAAGAGTCTATCAAAATAAATAAATAAATTATAAGTTGAAGAAAGTTTTTAGAAAATTACACAAGGAGATTATCAACATCTCTATAAACTTCCACAAATAATCGTTATGTTACTAGAATGCTTTACAATTCAGTTAAACAAATATTTGAAGTCTAGATAAACAGCACTATATCAGGCTTTTCATTCCAATACACTGTAACTCTATAAACTATTCACATACAAAACAGCATACTTACTGAGATCTCTACATTTAATAGTACTATATTCAAAAGAAATACAAAGATAGTCGCATGCTTCTCTCAGTTCAGGAATAGATATACCATCAGGACAACGAATTACTCCTGTTTTATAGTAATCCTAAAAAAAAAAAAGGCAAGAATGCATAAAACATCTGGAACATGAGGCAGCCAAATTTATTATTAATGCCAAACTGGTTCACTGACTCACCAGGTCACAGAACTACTTAATAGCAGAGATAAGAACTGAAGTCTGCCCATTATTTATACATCTATTATGTCATGCTAATTCATATGTATTTTCCTGTTGTGTGTTATTTTTCTATATAACTACAATAAAAATTTTAAGCTTTTTTTTTTAAGTTGAGAAAGTTGAATAACATTTTAAATTACCTTAAATATTACTTAGAAAACTGAGCAAAATTCAAAGTTCTTAGCAAGGGACTTCAAAGTCGTATTCAAGTGTCAAAATATATAAAACAGAATGTACAATTAGATAGTTTTCTTCTAAATCTTTTGAGATTTCCTATATTACTATAATGAATCAATAGCAATTATTTCAAAAATCTACTTAAAATGTTGTTAAGGGCTGGCCCTAGAATTACAAATAAGTTACTCTGTAGATGAGTTATAAAATTTTTCTGATTTTCAACTCTATTGGGGGTTAGTTAAATGGAAGTATTGGCAGCTGAAAGAAGCACTTCCCCCAAAATTAGTTACCTGCCTCAAACTTCTTTAGGTTCAAAGCCACAGTAACACAGTTTCTAGAGCTGCTGCATCAATGGAAACAAGACATGATTTGGTACTAAAAACTGGTTGTCCGAGTACTAATAACCCACTCAAAAGCAACTGACCCTTGAACAACACCAGGCTATGGGTACCTACCAACCATGCAATTAAAAATCTGCATATAACTTTTGACTCCCTCAAAACTTAATTAATGATAGCCTGCTCTGAGCAGAAGTCTTACCAATAGCAGAGTCAACACATTTTGTATGGTATAGATACTATATACTGTATTCTTATAATACAGCTAAAGAAAGTTACTGACAAAACCATACGGATGAGAAAATGCATCTATATTATTTATTGAAAAAAACTTGCATATAAGTGGAACCAATCAGTTAAAACCCATATTGTTCAAGGGTCAACTATACTTTTCCAGTCCTGTACCTCAGGGTCCTCCCTCCTCTATTCCTCCGAAACTGTGCCATAAACTCACACACTATAATCAAATTTTATCTATAATTTGAATTATAAGTAGGGACTTTAATAATAATTCAAATATTCCTCAAAAATAAGTTTAAAACTTAAAAATAAAAATAGCTCTGGCCAGTTGGCTCAGTGGTAGAGCATTGGCCCAGCGTGTGGAAGTCCTGGGTTTAATTCCCAGTCAGAGCACACAGGAGAAGAGCCCATCTGCTTCTCTACCCCTCCCCCTCTTGCTTTTCTCTCTCTCCCCTCCCCTCCTGCAGCATGGCTTGATTAGGGCGAGATAGCCCAGGTACTGAGGATGGCTCCATGGCCTCCTCCTCAGGTGCTAAAAAATGGCTCTGGTTGTAAAGGAGCAACACCCCAGATGGGCTTGAGCATCGTCCCCTAGTGGGCTTGCCAGGTGGATCCCGGTGGGGGCACATGGTGGGAGTCTATCTCCCCTTCTCTCACTAAAAATATAAAATAAAATAAAAATAAATGTTTAAAACAAAGATGTTAACAAATACATTTCAGAGATTAATTTTAAATGTTCATAAATGCCCATATTGCTACTTATGTGCAATAAAATATTAGATTCAAGTAGCCACATTCATTCTCAGGTAGCAAAAATGATTGACTTATTTTACATAAGAGAATTAAGGAGAGAGTAGTAATATGACTCCATATATGTTGACATTAAGCCCCTGAAAGAACTGCCTATGCAGACCTAAGAGATGAAACATCCACTATGACCCAAAGGTCATAAAATTCACTTATTTATATTATTTTTTGTACTAAAACAAAGATGAATTAAATGGTATTTTTTAAAACTCTAATGTCCTGTATACCTCCACAAAGATACCCAAATTGAACTCTGATTTCAATTCAATTACTTAACAAGGAGGGGTCATATGATTAAGTCAAAACACATAAGAAACAAGAACTTACCAGAATAGCTCGAAATACAGTGGAGCCAATTCCCTCTGCTACTTCATACTCTCCCTTCTCATTGGGTCGTGTAAAGTTATGTTCTCTGCCAGATCCAAACATCCTATAACAGTAAATAATTAAGAAATAAATGGATGCTTCAACAGAATACTGATTTCATGCACAAAACTAAAAAGGAATTATAATTTAGGTACTAAATTATAATATTAAATTAGTTCAAAATTTTTTATCAGAAATTCATTCTGGCCCTGGCCGGACAGCTCAGTTGGTTAGAACGTTGTCCTGAAGCACAGAGGTTGCTGCTTCGATTCCCGGTCAGGACACGTACAGGAACAGATGGATGTTCCCCCTCCCTCTCTATCTCTCTCTCTCTCCTTTTCTCTCTCACTAAAATGAACAAAATAATTTTAAAAAATTTATTCTGGCAAACAATTAACAAAAAAATATTTAAAATATTCCTTTTTTGATGGAAAGGACAGTTGTTGAGGAATGCACAAACATAGGTTTACAGTTTTGAGTATGTGAAACACAAAGTATATTCTCATATTATTATTGTTAATTATTGTATAGTATTATTTGAATTAGAAATGTAAACTGACTTTTGCCCACCCCTGTAGATTCCCTATAAGAAACAATATCTATCAACTGACGAAATTCAGAAAGAAATTTCCAGCCCCTCCTTTAGGAAAAAGAAAATATAAATTAGTCAAGGGAGAAAGGTCACTTCTATACTAATCTTACCAGGAAGGAAAACAAAAAAAGAAAAAGGGAAAACCATGTTGTTTATGCCTTTTCCTTAAAACTGACATCTTTTTTGCAAAAGTAATACAATAACGCAGCACATACAGTAATCTAAACTAGGAAAAAGTAAGATAGCATAAGCAGTTTAGTTGTTTTACTTTTCACAATCTTCACTACAAATGTAAAATATCTAGCTCATAATTCTTACATTTGAATCCTAGAATTGAAAAACAAGCAATCAAATGCTGGGGTAGAGAGGAATGAAGAACTTAAGAATAAAAAGTTTAAACAAATGAGTAAAAAGCTCTTAATTTATACATCAGAAAAACACAAATGGACTTATATTTTTTTCAGGTCATGTTACTGGCCTTTAACAATAACCATTTAGAAAAGAGGCAATTTGCAAAATATGTCCCTCTAAATGAAAAATTTAATGCATTACTCCCAAGAAAAAATTTAAATTATGATTAAAGGAAATAAAACCTCTGTCAAAACATCTAATCCAGAGATTTCCAGATTTGAACATTTCACTGACCACACAATTTCAAAACAAATTTGGGAGTGCTGCCAAAGGTATACCAATGTTTTATTTTCATAAATTAGGGCATATGTACCATCTGTTACCTTTATCTTTTCATAAAAGATGGGACATTCTAACAGGAAAAAAATTAGGAAAATATAATATCTGAATAAAAATCCTTAAATTTTCTTAACTACATGAAAGAAAAAGTAGAACCTCTGAATCTGATACTACCATTATTTAAGTAAATATGACCAATATAAGTATTCTACTCAACAATTTCCCAACGTAAATGGTTCCCCCTTTTGTTATAACACATAAACCTATAAAGAACAAAAAGCTTTTTATATATCAGTTTCTAAAAGAAGGCCAACTGCTTTTTACAGTTCCCATGAATATTAATTTCTATCCCCAAAGATATGCTTTGGTCAATTCAAATGAAAAGAAGCTTTCATTGATATAAAAAAGAATCTTTTAGGAATCAAATTTTCCTAAATACTTGAAAAAGTATTTGAGAAAATACTTTTTACAAAAGGAGAGAACTACTTTTCAGATCAATATGGACACACACACACAAATCTCTGATTTGGTTTTGCTTTATAAAGAAAAAATAGCCTAACAGCTGAAGCCAAATATCAAATGCCTACTTTTAAACTGTTTATTTAAAATATAGGTAACACCTGACCTGTGGTGATAAAGTGGATAAAGCATCAGCCTGGGAACACTGAGGTCGCCGGTTCAAAACCCTGCACTTGTCTGGTCAAGGCACATATGGGAATTGATACTTCCTGCTCCTCCCCCCCTCCCTTTTTCTTTCTCTTTCTCACTCTCTCTCCTATCTAAAATGAATAAATTTTAAAAAATAAATAAATAAATAAAATATAGGTAAAATATAAAGTATTGACAGTGTCAAATCATCCTAATAGCTTCCATGAAATAATCTCCCCTATGCTACTAAGAAATACATAAAAGCTTATACAGTTCAAATATTTTTATCTCACAGATGCAAAGCCAATGTTAAAAGAAAATACCTACTCAAAATGTTGTGTCACATGCTAGCATTTATTCTGTATTCAGAGATACTAACAAATCACACACACATACACAAATGCACACATCCCAAATATTCATACATAACCTAAAAAATAAAAAAATTTTAACCTCATGTAATCAATCTTATACCTCAAATATACACCCTTTCACTTTATGTTAGAGTAAACAGAAAAAGACAATGACTTTAAAGTTAAAAGGTATTCAATCCTAGTCTTGGACATGTTGAAAATCAAGTCTACATTGTCTACATCATTCTTAGATTACAGTTCCAATAACTACAAACTTTACATTAATCTATTACTCTTGATGAGCACAAATGACTACTTCTAATGACTACTTCATTCTACTTGTTAATAAAATTCCTTTTTTAAAAGTATCAATATCAGACTGACAACCTGACTTTTCAGCTAATCAACTGTTAAGCATTTTCCCCTTTCAACAAGACTGATACCTGCTGTATCTGATGGCTGAATACCGGAGGAAAGAAAACATTACTACTGTTAAATTCACCTTGTTAGATGCAATCTATGGTTTCAGCCTGTAGAAATCTTTTAGCAACCCGTCTTTATTAATACATGTGCTATTCCTATTGGTACAGCAAAGATTCATTTGAAATAAAACCAAGCTCAAAAAGTGGCTCTACCATTTTCTAGTTGTAGTAACTTGAGCTAGTTATTTAACCTTCAAAAGCTCAGTTCTTTTATCTGTAAAATAAGAATGCCTACATTCCAACAGAGAATTACCGTAAAAATGAAAACATAAAATTAATGTGAAGGTGCTTTAAAATGAATATTACAAAGAACTGCAATAATACAAACCTGCCCAACATTGTATTTGGCTGTGCAGTAAAAATGGATGGGTCTACAACAAATCTAGTGTTATCCACTATTAATGTCACTCGTTCTGAAGTCCTCACATTCCGAGCTCCTTCTTTTGCATTTTCATATACAAACACCATCTCCCCAGATGTCTTACAGCTACCATCTGAACTTGACTGACTACTGTTCCTGCTGCTGTGGCCAGCACTGCTACTTGAACCATTTGGAGATGCTTTCTGAGGACGAGGACTGCCTGGACGAGAAGAACTGGGATCTTTTTCTCGTTCTGAAATAAAGATGTTAAACAGTCATGCAAATTTTCTTTTAAAAGACTTAAGACCCATATATATCTTTTTAAATTTTTGACTTGGAAAAGTTATTTTAATTCACAGCATCCCTGCTTTTTTTATCTCAACATTTTCACAGAACACCATAAATATTAATTTATTTCCCAGGAATAAAAACATCAAATTTTTTTCTAAGATAATTCATCTTTGTAAACTTTTAAAAAGACATATAGCTAACTGATGTTGACTCAGTCTAACATCAAAATTAAGATAAGTTTTATGTTATTACTCTACTTAAAAATATATAGAGCCTGACCAGGCGGTGGCGCAGTGGATAGAGCATCGGACTGGGATGCGGAGGACCCAGGTTCGAGACCCTGAGGTCACCAGCTTGAGCACAAGCTCATCTGGTTTGAGCAAAGTTCACCAGCTTGGACCCAAGGTCACTGGCTTAAGCAAGGGGTTACTTGGTCTGCTGAAGGCCCACGGTCAAGGCACATATGAGAAAGCAACCAATGAACAACTAAAGTGCCACAATGAAAAATTGATGTTTCTCATCTCATCTCTTTCCCTTCCTGTCTGTCTGTCCCTACCTATCCCTCTAACTCTCTCTGTAAAAAGAAAAGAAAAGAAAAGAAAAAAAAAATATATATATATATATATAAGGTCTACTGGAAAGTTCTGTCCGTTTTTGGAATAAAACAAAATACAAATTTTTCTTACCGTCAATAAACTTTATTAAATAATATAATTGCCATTATTATTAATGATTTCTTACCAGCATGAGGGCAATTTGTATATCCCATTTTTGAAAAATGTTTTATCTTTTGATGCGAAAAATTGAACCAGTGCTTGTTTGATATCATCTTCATTTTTGAATTTTTTGCCCTTCAAAAAATTTTGTAAGGACAAAAACAAGTGATAATGGGAGGGTGCTAAGTCCAGGGAGTATGGTGGATGCGACAGACATGCTTCTGTAGCATTTCTTCCTTGTTGAAATTCGTAAAAATTACAGTGGTGTAAATGAACTTTATCAGTAGCCATGGGTACACTATCGCTTCACACATAAGACTAACATGAATCAACTTTGTTTTATTAATTTGCTACATCAGTATGTATACATTAAGTGATAAAAATAGAGGCACACATGCGCCAAATAAACGTGCTTATGTGTTGAAACTCGTGATAGAAACAGACAGAACTTTCCGGTATAGACCATATATATATAAAAACCCAAGGAACAGAATCACAAGTCAAATAAGTAAGCATCAAAAGTCAGTAAATGGTTTCCTCTTTTGTTATAACAATATAGATTAGTAACAATATCCATTTAAACTCTCCTAAATACTAAAAGTATTCATGCTATTCTGAGAACACACAATACAAATTTTGGAATCTCACTGTGTTAATAATGTCATTTCAAAACCAATAACTTATGAAGGTCCAAGAGAAGAAAAAGTTTCAATAATGACAGCAAGAAGTATTTATTTTTTCAAATGACTTTTAATGTCTACCAAATTAAGTGGCTTTAATAGCTGATATAGTGTTTTGGTTATTACTTTTGTTGAAAAGCACTGCTACAAATTTTATAGGATTACATTATTTTCTATAATTTTAATTGATAGGAAATATTAAAATTGGAAAACTTTCTTTAGATGTTCCAAAATTCTACAAAAAGTAAATTAAAACTAAAATTTTATGATTTTCATTTAGAGCCTAGATAATAGCTTTAAAGGTGACCTAAAAATGTACCTCCGTCCCCTCAGTTTCATCAGCTTTTGCCAAATTCCTCCATGACTCAGACTACTTAGAACACTCTGTGCAGCTTTACTGATTATATAATTAGATTTTCAGTATCTCCAGAGATATTTTGACACTTCCATTTTATTCCCTGTACCGTAATGCTGGCAGCATCCCAAAAGCAGGCTTTGCTAAGGTAATAAAAAAAATTATATTCCTACTTTTATCTTCTCATATGCTGAACTTTGCATATAACAAACTAAATCTCTTATTTATTCTTTCTTTGGCTTATCAGTCAGTATCAGTCTGACTTTAAGGACCTACTTAGATATTCACAACTTCTACACATACTTAGACTCTAATAAAAAATGGTTTTGCTTTATAACGATCAGAAACTACCTCACATAGTAAATTAAGGTATTTAATTTGCCCCTCTGCAGGGGAAAATGAGTATCAGCAAGTTCACATTTCTTCTGTACCTTTGGTTCAAACTAATGCTTTATAGTCACACGTATTTACCGGTGGTAATAATGTTCATTTATAGCAATGGGTAAAAAGAGAAAGATCTGAACTAGTTGCCAAGAAAACAAAAGCACTTCATACCTTCCCTTCATCTTCTATTTTTATTATTAAAAATACTGTCAAAAATCAAAATAAATTACTCTGATGGCTATTCTAGCTTTCAATTCCTTTTATCTAGGACAATTAACCAAGGATTTGTATCAATAATGTACCAGTATTGACAGAAAATTTATTATTGATATTTATAGTAAATTTGATAGTATGTATAATTTACAAACTATTTTAAAATAAACCACTGCTATATATCCTTTAAAATAAGTCAATTTAGAAAATATATGAAATCTACATATCACAATTATAAAATTCTTTTAAAAAAATCACTTTTAAATTTCATTTAATGAGTTGTTTTTTTACACCAAGAACCAAGCTAAGCTAAAATAGCAATTGAATAAAAGTAAGACGTTAATTTTACTCTCAAATATTAGACACAATTCACTGTCATTACTTTAGAAAGGTAAAGACATGATTTAAAATTGTTTGGAAGGTCAGTTGATCTACATACCAACATGGTGCTGTCGCGTTGGAGAAGTAACATTTCTAATACAAGGAGTGAGCTGAGATTCCATTCTTTCATGAGATGAATCTCGTGATCTGTCACTTGACCTTCTTCTATCTCTTGATCTCTCATGTCCCCCACTAGCACCATGTAGACTCATTTTGGCGTGGTCAACAACTCCTTTAGCAACACGTGAGGGAGTACTGCTAAGTTAAAAAAGAAAATTAACCATAAAAGTAGAACATAAGATACACTTTTAAAGAAAAAAAATCAACTAACATAAAACTAATAGTATTTTGAAGGGTAAGAATCAAATGCTACTTTACTATTCTAAAATAAACATAATTTACCTCAAACTTCTAGGTTTTATAAATTCTGGAACATTAGATCTTTAAAGATCATATAATCCAACTCGGTTTTAAGGATGAGAAAACTGAAGCCCAGAAAGGTTAATTGACTTCTGAGTAAATAGTAGTCATAGTAGCAGTAGCATCAGCAGCAGCCACCACCCAAATTGCCTAAATATTACTCAAATGATCTTTTGATTTCTTTGATTATAAAAGAAAAAGAACACCAGCTTCTAGAACTCTTAACTGAGGTAAAAGACAAAGTAATTGTCTCCCTGCCAAATAAAATAATTCTACATGCTAATTTCAATCAACTCATTTTTATTTTGATTGAACTTTTTGAAATTTTAAAAAGCATTTCTCTAAAAAGCTTATCAGCACCAGCTGATTAAGAGAAGTCACAGAATTTAAAATTTTAAAACATCATATGTAAATCTGCCTGTAAGAAGTAAATAACAGAGAATGATGATCAACTAAAATAACCTGGGTTGACAGAATTCATTCACACAATTCTTTATTAAGTGATATGTATACTCTGTTCAATGCTGTGCTACAAGCCAGTAGAGAAGCTCCCTCAAGGAGCTTGATTTAAGTGCAGCAGTAACACATGAACATGTAGAAATTGAAACAATTCAAAAGTTATCCAAATTTCAAATACAAAATGACTAAATATATCTCAAATATATATATGACTAATAAATGAATGACAGATAATAAATGCTTTAAGATCTTAGAAGAAATCACTGTGGATTAGTCACTAGTGAATTAGGCACTGATAAATAGATTTTAATAATCATAATACATTGTAGATGGGAAAACTGACAAACACAAGAGAGCCATTTTAGCACATACCATGGTTTATAGTTTTAAAATATTAAAGTGTTTTATAGAAAGAGAAAAAACTTCACAGTTTTAGAGTAATACAGACAAAGTCAAACTGACAAGTTGAATATTATTACTTAACATTTTGGAAGGTTAGTCTCCACATCTGTAAAATGCACAACCTATTAACTTTTAACTTTCTAAAGTTAATATGAGGATTAAATGAAGTATAAGTGAGCTGACTAGCCTTTGATTCATTCCAGTGCCCCCTTCATAGTTATTACTCGCGGCTCTCCTCCCCTATTTAAAATTTAATCTTCCAACAAAATGTGGTTTCTTTCCTTATGAAGATCAGTTATCACTTCACTGTAACAGACTACAAAGACAAAAGATAGAGCTGACTTTGTATTTACCCTAAAGGTAACCCTTTCTCAGTCTTTATCAGTCATTTGTGTCTCATAAGCCTATAGAAAAGAAAAATTCTACTCTCATCTTCTTTCTAGTGAAAAAGATGAGTAGGACTGCATCTTTGGAAAACTTTTTTGAAATAGATCAAAAGATCCTACTGCATTTACGTTAAAAATTTAGACTAGAAACAATGGATTTTCTGGTTCATGTCCTAAATAGGAAAAAGGGATCCATACAAATATAGTAAGGATTATATATTCAAAAAAAAAATAACTCCTCAAATGGTTCTAGCTGCTAAGTTTTAAGTGTGCTAAGCATATTTTCTAAAAATGAATCTAATTGATAATTTAATGCATAATGTACAAACGCAACTATAACTAAGGCAAATGTAGGATAAATGTTCAGTCTAAGTAATAGCCATGCAGACTGACTGAGAAAAAATTTCAACCAGACATCTCTGTAGCTGAAAGATGAAGTACTGTTAAGCATTCTGCTGAAATACTGGCTTCATTTCTAAATTGTTTAGATTTTAAATCAATGTAAAAGATATAATACACTTACATTCTTCCTTTTCATTCCCACATGGAATGATGTACTCTGAATCAGACCTTCAAAATCAAATTGTCATGAAAGACTAATTATGTCCTACTCTATTTAATTAAATAATTTTAGATCAAGAAAGCACTCTAAGGGTAAAAATAATTAATGTGTGCAAAATAAAATGAGAACAAGCACTTTCAGAGGAGATATTTCTGCTTCATGTTGCATTTAAAAGAATCTGAGATAAATGAATTGAGGGACAGGTAAGGAGTAGAAAGTACGTCAGCCTCAAAATCTCCTAGCCAACACTAAGTAACAAGGACTGAATTTACTTTCCTGTCTAAAACAGCCCCACAAAATACATGAAACAATGATTTACAAGACATAGTACATCATGCAAAGAAAGTGATCCCTCAAAGATTAAAAACAAATGAGAGAAGCCCAACTGTCCAAATTATTAATCCTGAAAGTGTATCCAGAGTAAACGTAGGGAGGCAAAAACCAGGCAAAGCCTGATGAACTTCTGAGTTAAGGATATAAAGCTGAGAGGTTCAGGACACTAGGTGGCTGGAGTTCTCAGGAAAGAGTACCAGAGGAGAAAGCAGCACACACAGAAAACCTCAGAGAGCTACACTGAGTATTCCGCCAAGTACTGAGCTTAGTACCAATCAGCACACACGTGTGAAGAAACTACATATGGCTGGAGAAAGAATCAACTTAAACAATTACAGGAAACATGTCCAGGACTCACACAGGACCCATTCCTCCCCGTCAGGCTGGAAAACCTCATGATTCACAGGGCACTAGGGAGAGACTCTAAAAGAGTCCTGGCTCTGAAAGAGGAAATAATTAGACCTAAACTGAGCTCGACTCTGGTCACATCCAGTGGTGGGATTCAAGTAATTTAACAACCAGTTCTCTGCCCTAGTGATCATTTTAAGTATAAAAAAAATGATATGCTGATAGGTAGTTTATTATTTCATGCATTTAATACTTAAATAAGAACAAAAGAGGTACACAAAATCAGATATTATAAAAAAAGGTTTTTAAATATTAATGAAAAATTATTAAATTACACCTGACCAAAAAAAAAACCAGTGAAACTTATTTAAGATACTTCCACATTGCTTCTTGGTTGGTGTCCCCACTTGCCATTTTTTTCATCTATGGATGGAATGAACACTACTACAGGTGGCTGAATCCCACCACCGGTCACATCTAATAAATCCTAACAGCAAGCACTGACTCAAATTGTTTCCAAGTAACTAAACTGAAACCTAAAACAAAGTTCAAGAATATTTAAAAGAATACAAAAATATCCAGCACCTAAACAAGATAAAATTCACAATCTATGGCATCCAATAAAAAATTATCAGATATGCAATGCAGCAGAAAAACATAACCTATATGAGAAAAATCAATCAAAATGAACCCTAAATTGATACATGCCTTACAATTAGAAACAAAGACATTAAAGCAGACATTATAATCATATTCCTCCAAAAATTATAGATATACATTAAAAATTTGCAAATCAAACTTTCAGAAATAAAAGTGAAGATAATGAGGTGAAAAGTACACTGAATGTAATTAATAAAGATTACACATATAAAAGCAAAGATTGGTGAATTTGAAGACACAGAAATAGGAAATATTCAAAATGAAACACAAGAAAAAAAGTAGAAAATTTAGGGCATGAGTGAGCTATGGGTCAACTTTAAGTACCCTAATATTGGTATAAATGGAATCTATAAAGAAAGAGAGGTAAAGAGAAAAAATATTTAAAGAAATAATGTAAAAAAAAAAAAGAAATAATGTCTTAAAATGCAATGAAAATTACAAATCCACAAATGCAACATGTATAACAAATCCCGAACACATTTTAAGAAAAAATAAAACACAAAAACAAAGCAAAACACTATAAAAAAAAAAACCCTGTCAATCTGCATTTGTTATATCCAGCAAAAATATTTTTCAAAAATAAAGGTAAAATGCATTTTCAGACACACACACACATAAAATCATGAACTCATCACATGCAGATTTGCACTACAGGAAAAATTAAAGGAAGCCCTTCAGGCAGAAGACAAAACAATACCAGATGAAAATATGAATTTACACAAAGAATGAAGGACACTATAAACAGTAGCTACATGGGGAAATACATAATTTTTGTTCTTATTTAAATCTCTTTAAATAATAATTATAACAATATTGTATGGAGTTTATAACATAACCATTACTATAATAGTTTGTGAGGTGACAAATAGAAATCCATTATTGTAAGGCTCATAGACTACACACAAAAAAATGGTGTATCACTTGAAGGTAGACTGATAAATTGAAGAGGTTTATTATAAGCCCTAAAGCAACCACTAAATTATAGCTAATAATAAAAAAAAGGTGATAAAATGAAATCATAAAAAAGATAATCCAAAAGAGGAAAAGAAAAAAAGAAGAAACAAGGATAAATGGGACAAATAGAAAATAAAAAACAAGATGATAGACTTTACCTTAACCATATCTACCATATCTATAATCACATTAAATGTAAATGGGCCATAAAAGGTAGAGATTATCTGACTGGATATAAAAGCCAGACCTAATTTATATGCTGCCTTTAAAAAAAAAGAAAAAAACTTAAAAATACAAAAGTACAAGGAGGTTCAACATAAAAGGATAAGGAAAGATAAACTACCCTAACACTAGTGAAAAGAAAGCAAAAGAAACTATATTAATAACTGATCAAGTAGACCTCAGAGCAAATTACCAAGGCATTTCATAAGCATCTAACAATACCAAAAGTTCTCCTGCCTCATAACAGAGCTTCAAAATACATGAAGCAAAAACTGATAAAATTACAAAGAAACTAGACAATTACACAATTATGGTCAGAGGTAATACCCCTCTTATAATATTTAACAGAGTAAGTAGACAGAAAACAGTAAAAGTGAATATGATCTGAACAACACTAACAACTAGCTTGACCTAACTTTTATAGAACATTTCACAAACAAGAGCAGAAAAATCTAATTATTTTTATGTGCACAGAGAACGTTTACCAAGACAGACTATATTCTCAGCAATAAAACAAGTCTCAATAAATTTAAAAGAATTCAAACATACAAAGTATATTCTCTGATTACAATGGAATTAAATAAAAAGTCAATAATGGAAAGATATCTTAAAAATTCCCAAGTATTTAAAAATAACACCTTCTAAATAACCCATGGAGCAAAGAAGAAATCAGAAGGAAAAACAGAAAATTTAGAAGTGAAAAAAAGAAAAAACCGAACATACAAAAATATGTGAAATGGCATGACATATAATAGTGGTTAGGGTGTAAATTATAGTATTAAGTGCTTATATTAGGGAAAAAGAAAGGTCTAAGAAAAATAAACTCAAGTTTCTATCTTTTGAAAACTAGACAAAGGGCAAACTAAGAAAGTAGATAAAAATCAGAATGGAAATCAAAATAATAGAAATCAGAAAAACATTAGGATAAATCAATTAAAAGCTAAGTAATAATAAAATTGATAAACCTATACCTAGACTGATTGGGGAAAAAGTGAGAAGATACAAATTAACCAATATCAAGAAATGAGGGAGGCCCTGGCCAGTTGGCCCAGTGGTAGAGTGTCAGCCCTGTATGTGGGTGTCCCAGGTTCAATTCCCAGTCAAGACACACAGGAGAAGTGTCCACCTGCTTCTCTACCCCTTTCCCTCTCACTTCCCCCCTCTCTCTTCCCCTCCTGCAGCCATAGCTCATTTGGAGCTAGCTGGCCATGGCCTCTGCTTCAGACGCTAAGAAGAGCTCGGTTGCTGTGCAATGGAGCAAGGCCCCAGATGCACAGAGCATCGCCCCCTAGTGGGCTTGCTGGGTGGGTCCTGGTTGGGGCTCATGTGGGAGTCTCCCTTCCTCTCACTGAAAAAAAAAAAAAGAAATGAGAGTTGATATCACTAAAAAGGTTATATATATTAAAAGAATGATAGAAGAATATTATTATAAACTTTATGTAAATAAATTCATCAACTTGAAAGAACTAGACAAATTCCAAACTATCAAAACCCACGCAAGAAGAAACAGATGAGATAAACAGCTCTGTATCTATTATAATATTAAATCTGGCCTGACCTATCATTGCACACTGGATAAAGCATCAACCTGGAATGCTGAGGTCGCTGGTTAGAAACTTGCCTAGTCAAGGTACATATAGGAGTTGAGGCTTCATGCTCCTGCCCCCTTCTCTCTCTCTGTGTCCCTCTCTCTGTCTCTCCCCCCCACCTCTAAAATGAATAAATTAAAAAAAAATTTTAAATATTAATTCTGTAGTTAAGAACTTTTCTTCTGCCTAACCAGGTGGTGGCTCAGTGGATAGAGGTCGGACTGGGACACGGAGAACCCAGGTTCAAGACCCCAAAGTCGCCAGCTTGAGCGCAAGCTCATTGGGTTTGAGCAAGGCTCACCGGCTTGAGCCCAAGGTCACTGGCTCGAGTAAGGGGTCACTCAGTCTGCTGTAGCTCTCTGTCAAGGCACATATGAAAAATCAATCAATGAACAACTAAGAAACCACAATGAAGAATTGATGTTTATCATCTCTCTCCCTTCCTGTCTGTCCCTCTCTCTGACTCTGTCTCTGCCACAAAAAAAACACAAACTTTTCTTCTAAGAAAACAAAAACATAAGGGTTGCCCTGGCTGGCTGACTTAGTGGTAGAGTGTCAGCAGGGCATGTGGATATCCCAGGTTTGATTTTCAGTCAGGGCACACAGGAGAAGCACCCATATGCTTCTCTACCCTTTCCCCTCTCCTTTGTCTCTATTTCTCTCTTCCCTTCCTGCAGCCAAGGCTCCACTGGAGCAAAGTTGGCCCAGGTGCCAAGGATGGCTACATGGCCTCCACCTCAGGCGCTAGAATGGCTCCAGTTGCAATGGAGCAATACCTCAGATGGGCAGAGCATCACTCTATAGTGGGCTTGCTTGGTGGATCCCAGTCTGGCACATATGGGAGTCTGTCTCTCTACCTCCCCACTTCTCACTTCAGAAAATAAAGAAAAAAAAGGGAAAACATGACTTCATCTATGAATTCATCATTGAATGACTTCATCTATGAATTCAACCAAGCTTTTAAGATAGAGCAATACAAATTCTATACAAACTCTTCCAGAAAATTGAAGATTTCCTAACTCACTGTCTGAGGTCAGCATTACCCGGATACCAAAACCAGGCAGACATTGCAATAAAAACACTAACATATCTCTCAGAACACAGATGTAAATATTTTATAGAAAATTTTAAAAATTCAAATACAGCAATATATAACAATAACAGTACATCATTACCTAATAAACTTTATCCTAAAAATACAAGATTAATTGAATACTCAAAACTCAATCAATGCAATTCACCACATTAACAAATCAATAAAGAAAAAAATTTGTAGCTCAATATACCATATTTCCCCATATATAAGACGCTCCCATGTATAAGATGCACCCTAATTTTGGGGATTGAAATTTGAAAAAAAAATGTATTACATAAAGTTATTGAACTCAAGTTTTATTCATCATGAAATTCATACAAATCTTCATCTGCATGAAAAAGCGAGTAATGCAAATAAGAAAATCTATAACCACTCTATTAAGACACATTGTTTATAGACCCCAAATTTTTCAAAAAAGGTGGGGAAATACAGTACATAGGAAATACATTTAACAAAATCCAAATTCCACTGCTAATTTAAAAGGGGGGGGGCTCAGCAAAGTAGGAATACAATAGAATTGCGTCAGCTAAATAAAAAATATCTATGGAAAACCTACAGCCAACATCTTAGTGGTTAAAGACAAAATCCTCTCCTAGGATCAGGAACAAGACAAGAATTTCCACTCACTACTTCTACTCACAAATGTACTGAAGATTTTAGCTACAGTAATATGTATGGCAAGAAAGATATAAAAGGCATCCATATTGGGGGGAAAAATTAAAACTGTACTTAACAAGATCATCTATTGTAAACTCTAGTTACAGTTATTAGAACAAATAAGTGAGTTTAGTAAGGTCACAAATAAAGATCAATTGTATTTCTACATACTAGCAACAATCAGAAAAACAACATTTACAATGGCATCAATATACAAACAATTAAGGATAAATCTGACAAAAGATGTGGAACACCTGCATGCTAAAAACTATGAAACATTACTGAAATTTTTTTTTTTTTTTCATTTTTCTGAAGCTGGAAACAGGGAGAGACAGTCAGACAGACTCCCGCATGCGCCCGACCGGGATCCACCCGGCACGCCCACCAGGGGCGACGCTCTGCCCATCCTGGGCGTCGCCATTTTGCGACCAGAGCCACTCTAGCGCCTGAGGCAGAGGCCACAGAGCCATCCCCAGCGCCCGGGCCATCTTTGCTCCAATGGAGCCTTGGCTGCGGGAGGGGAAGAGAGAGACAGAGAGGAAAGCGCGGCGGAGGGGTGGAGAAGCAAATGGGCGCTTCTCCTGTGTGCCCTGGCCGGGAATCGAACCCGGGTCCTTCGCACGGTAGGCCGACGCTCTACCGCTGAGCCAACCGGCCAGGGCTTACTGAAATTTTAAAAGAACTAAACAAAATTTATTATGTTCACAAGTTAGAAGACTCAATATTGTTAAGATGTGAATTCACCCGAAGTTCATCTATAGATACAACACAATTTCAATCAAAAATTAAGCCAGAGTGATGTCATGGAAATGGCGTCATGAGCAGCGCGTCCGACAGATCTCCCAAAATCTCAACAAATTTATCAACTAGAAACGGAAAAATTTATCCTCGGAGCATTCCGGAGTTCCACACAAACTGAAAGCGAAAGGACTGTTATCACTTGAATCTGAGAGACAAGTCAGAGATAAGGGTGTGGAGGAAGCTAACTACCGCAGGGACGTTCATTCAAGCCGAGGAGGGTGTACGCCTGTGATGAGTCAACCCACGGGTACAACTGCCCGCCCACACTCAGGGAGCGGCAGCCTGGGTGCTGCGTGCGGTGAGAAACCGCGCATGCGCCCGGTGCCGCGGTCCGGTTGCAGAGCGAGCTCCCTTGCACAGCCAGCGTCCCCAGCAGCCCGCGCACTGCGAGTGAGAGTCCCCAGCCACCGGTGCCCAGAGCACCCCACTCGCGCACGTGACCTGAACGTCTCACTCACCCACACGCCTAGAGCACCCCACTTGCCCACACACCCAGAGTGCCTCAGTCTCCCGCGCGTCCAGTGCACCCCAGCCGCCAGCGGCAAGGTGAGGCCAGGCGAGCGGGAGAGGTGCCAAGGCTATCTTTCCTACTCCGGAGATTGTCTCCGTAGGCGGGGTACCTCACCCAGCCATCCAAGCTAACAATCAAGCGTTGGGGGAGGGGCGCGCGGGCAGCCTGAAATACTTTCTGGAGCACAGCTGCGGATCCAATCACTGAAATTAGCTTAACCCACGAAATCTGCGCACCCACGGGGCTCTAATTGATAAGATCTCTCTCAGTTCAGCGATCCAAGACAAGAGGCGGGATATTTTTTAGTGCCTCTCGCTAAAGGGGCAGGGTCAACTTCTAATTGACAGAGCCTACATATTCAGGGATACACGCTAACAAGAGGGACTTGACAGATATTAAGATCTATACAGCAAGCAGCGACTAGTGCCTCTTCTTCCCAGCCAAAACAGGTTACAAAGTGTGGAAAGCCTGGGTTGAGTGGTCCAACTGAATGCTAGGCGCTGAACAGTCACCTTGACAACAATTAGACTCCCAGCCCCGCCTGATTACGCTGGAAGCTCTGACTGCCAGAGCCTTACCCAAAGCCTTGCGCTGAGTGGGGATAGAGTGGGGATTTCCCAGCTCTTTGAGCCTCTTAACTCCCTAGGCAGAAGCAGTAGCAGCCTTATAGCTGGATCACCAGGCTGCTAATTCAGGAAGGGGAGACTAGGACAGAGACTCCAGGAAAGCAAACTCTCTCATTGTTGGACCCTGCAAACGCCAACAAGCCTTGACTACCAGCGAGACTAAAGCCAATTATATGACATTGCCATAGAATCCATCAACTGCAAATCCCTACCTAAGCGTTGACACAGGGGCAGAGCCTGGGGTACAGAGTCACCGACCAGGAAGAGGGAGAGAAAAGAAAAAGGAAGAAGTTAACCTCTCAAAATCAAGAAAAATCCACAGACTTTATAACTTGTTCCACTAATTTTTCGTTCTTGTTGTTTGTCTCTTCTATCTTATTGCCTTTATTATTATTATTTCTACTTCCTCCACCTCGGTCCTTTTATTCTCTGCCCATCTTATGCTTCCCTTTTCTTGAACTACAATACCCATGAGTGTTACATTTTATTTTTTTCTTCATCCTCACTCTCCTTTAGGGTTACACTCCAAAACCCTTACCTCTCACTCTCTCCCCCTTTTTTTTTCCTTTTCCTTTTTTTCTTCCTTCGTTATTCTCTTTTTCTTTTTTCCTTTCTATTCGTTTCTTCTTTTCTCCTTTTACTTTTCCTCCCATTCAATTCTCAATCATGAACAAATTATTTAATTTGGGACTCAAGTTTTTTTGGGTTTTTTTTGGCTTTTGTTTTTGGTTTTCTTTTGTTTCTTTGTTTTTGTGGCATTTTGGGTACTTTATACATTGCTTTTTAACTCACTAGCATTCCTCTGAACCCAAGGTCTCCATTGTATTTAGTCTTTGTTCCATTTAATACAACAGATTTTTACTTATTATTTTTATTTTTTTTGTTCATTATTTTTTCTCCTTTTTTCTGTTTCCCTCTTATCCCTCTCATTATATCTCTTAGTCGACCATCACTTACAAGCAAATCATTTTATGCTTGTCTAAGATTTTCTTTTTTTTTTTGCATTTAGTAGGTCCCTACTCCCTTTTTTGCCCCTTGAACTCTTCACCCCAAATCAGGCCCTCCGTTATAGGAAGTTTTTGTTCCATTTAGCATAATATAATTCACAGGTCATCACGATATTTCCCTGAGGCGGGGAAGAGAAGAAAGAAAAAAGGGGGAAATAATAAATTATTACTGGTTTTTTTGTGGGGTGTTTTCCTTTTTTTTTTTACTTTTTATTCTTTATTAATTCTAATTAGTGTTATCATCAAGACCACTCTCAGATGCCAGTAAGAAAGAGGAAATCGAATATTATGGATACAAAAGATAGAGAGGTAACACAAATAGATGTGGAAAAATCTATGGAGAAAAGATTTAACATATTGGAAGCCTTGGAGCTAAATGACAGAATTTAAAATAGAAATCTTAAAAATACTCAGAGATATACAAGAAAACACAGAAAGGCAATTTAGGGATATCAGAAAACAACTCAACGAACATAAAGAATATATTACCAAGGAAATTGAAACCATGAAAACAAATCAAACAGAAATGAAAAACTCAATACACGAGCTGAAAAACGAGGTAACAAGCTTACCTAACAGAACAGCCCAGATAGAAAATAGGATTAGTGAAATAGAAGACAAGCAACTTGAGGCACAACAGAGAGAAGAAGAAAGAGACTCAAAAATAATAAAAAACGAGAAAGCCCTACAGGAATTGTCTGACTCCATCAGAAAGAATAACATAAGAATAATAGGTATATCAGAGGGAGAAGAGAATGAAAATGGAATGGAGAATATACTCAAACAAATAATAGACGAGAACTTCCCAAGCCTGATGAAAATATTAAAGCCTCAAATTCAAGAAGCAAACAGAACTCCGAGTTTTCTTAACCCCAACAAACCCACTCCAAGGCACATCATAATGAAGATGACACAAACCAATGACAAAGAAAAAATTCTCAAGGCAGCCAGGGAAAAGAAGAGTACAACATATAAAGGAAGGCCTATTAGATTATCATCAGATTTCTCAGCAGAAACTCTACAAGCTAGAAGAGAGTGGACCCCAATATTTAAAGCCCTGAAAGAGAGGAACTTTCAGCCAAGAATACTATACCCATCAAAGCTATCCTTCAAGTATGAAGGAGATATAAAAACATTCACAAATACAGAAAAGATGAGAGAATTTATCATCAGAAAGCCCCCACTCCAGGAAATACTAAAGGGGTTTTCCAACCAGATTCAAAGAAAAGAAAACAAAACCACAAGTAACAGCTCCACCAAGAACACAATAAAACCAAACTTAAACTGTGACAACAAAACAAAAAAAGGGGGGAGAGGATGGAGATTAACAGTAGCAAAGGACAATGAAGTGCAGAAATACTCATAAGATAGGGTACTACAATGAATATGGTAGGTACCCTTTTCATTACTTAATGGTAACCACCATTGAAAAAACCACCACAAAACACTTGACTTAAAAAAGGTAGCAACAGAGGAAAGAAGTATGGAATACAAACAAACAAAAACAAAAGAGAAGAATCAAACAAGATACAAAACTAACAGAAAGCAATTTATAAAATGGCAATAGGGAACACACAAGTGTCAATAATTACACTAAATGTAAATGGATTAAACTTACCAATAAAAAGACACAGAGTAGCAGAATGGATTAAAAAAGAAAATCCAACTATATGCTGCCTATAAGAAACACATCTAAGCAACAAGGATAAAAACAAATTCAAAGTGAAAGGCTGGAAAACAATACTCCAAGCAAACAACACCCAAAAAAGAGAAGGTGTAGCAATACTCATATCTAATAATGTTGACTATAAGACAGAAAAAGTACTCAGAGACAAAAATGGTCATTTCATAATGATTAAAGGGACACTGAATCAAGAAGACATAACAATCCTTAATATATATGCACCAAACCAAGGAGCACCAAAATATATAAGACACCTACTTATTGACCTTAAAACAAAAACTGACAAAAATACAATTATACTTGGAGACCTCAATACACCGCTGACGGCTCTAAATGGTCATCCAAACAGAGAATCAATAAAGATATAGTGGCCTTAAATGAAATACTAGAACACCTGGATATGATAGACATCTACAGGACACTTCATCCCAAAGCGACAGAGTATACATTTTTCTCTAGTGTACATGGAACATTCTCAAGAATTGACCATATATTGGGCCACAAAGACAATATCAGCAAATTTAGAAATATTGAAATTGTACCAAGCATATTCTCTGATCATAAAGCCTTGAAACTAGAATTCAACTGCAAAAAAGAGGGGGAAAAACCCACAAAAATGTGGAAACTAAATAACATACTTCTAAAAAATGAATGGGTCAAAGAAGAAATAAGCGCAGAGATCAAAAGATATATACAGACAAATGAAAATGAAAATACAACATATCAGAATCTCTGGGACGCAGCAAAAGCAGTAATAAGAGGAAAGTTCATATCACTTCAGGCCTATATGAACAAACAAGAGAGAGCCTAAGTAAACCACTTAACTTCACACCTTAAGGAACTAGAAAAAGAAGAACAAAGACAACCCAAAACCAGCCGAAGAAAGGAGATAATAAAAATCAGAGCAGAAATAAACGAAATAGAGAACAGAAAAACTATAGAAAAAATCAATAAAACAAGGAGCTGGTTCTTTGAAAAGATCAACAAAACTGACAAACGCTTGGCAAGACTCACCAAGGAAAAAAGGCACAGGACTCAAATAAATAAAATCCAAAATGAAAGAGGAGAGATCACCACAGACATCATAGATATACAAAGAATTATTGTAGAATACTATGAAAAACTATATGCCACCAAATACAACAATCTAGAAGAAATGGATAAATTCCTAGATCAATACAACCTTCCTAGACTGAGTCATGAAGAAGCAGAAAGCCTAAATAGACCAATCAGCAGGAAGGAAATAGAAAAAACTATTAAAAACCTCCCCAAAAATAAAAGTCCAGGCCCAGACGGTTATACTAGTGAATTGTATCAAACATTCAAAGAAGACTTGGTTCCTATTCTACTCAAAGTCTTCCAAAAAATTCAGCGGTAGAGCGTCAGCCTAGCGTGCGGAGGACCCGGGTTCGATTCCCGGCCAGGGCACACAGGAGAAGCGCCCATTTGCTTCTCCACCCCTCCGCCGCACCTTCCTCTCTGTCTCTCTCTTCCCCTCCCACAGCCAAGGCTCCATTGGAGCCAAAATGGCCCGGGCGCTGGGGATGGCACTGTGGCCTCTGCCTCAGGCGCTAGAGTGGCTCTGGTCGCAACATGGCGACGCCCAGGATGGGCAGAGCATCGCCCCCTGGTGGGCAGAGTGTCGCCCCTGGTGGGCGTGCCGGGTGGATCCCAGTCAGGCGCATGCGGGAGTTTGTCTGACTGTCTCTCCCTGTTTCCAGCTTCAGAAATAGCAAAAAAAAAAAAAAAGTCTTCCAAAAAATTGAAAAACAAGTAATACTTCCAAACACATTTTATGAGGCCAACATAACCCTCATACCAAAACCTGGCAAGAATGGCACAAAGAAAGAAAACTACAGACCAATATCTCTAATGAATACAGATGCTAAAATACTAAACAAAACACTGGCAAATTGAATACAACAACATATTAAAAAAATAATACATCAAGATCAAGTGGGATTCATCCCAGAATTTCAAGGATGGTTCAACATACGTAAAACGGTTAACATAATACACCATATCAACAAAACAAAGAACAAAAACCACATGATCTTATCAATAGATGCAGAAAAGGCATTCAATAAAATACAACACAATTTTATGTTTAAGACTCTCAACAAAATGGGTATAGAAGGAAAATATCTCAACATGATAAAGGCCATATATGATAAACCATCAGCCAACATCATATTAAATGACATAAAACTGAGGACTTTCCACCTTAAATCAGGAACAAGACAGGGTTGTCCACTCTCTCCACTCTTATTTAACGTGGTGCTAGAAGTTCTGGCCAGAGCAATCAGACAAGACAAAGAAATAAAAGGCATCCATATAGGAAAAGAAGAAATAAAGGTATCACTTTTTGCTGATGATATGATCCTATACATCGAAAACCCGAAGGACTCCACAAAAAGATTACTAGAAACAATAAACCAATACAGTAAGGTCGCAGGATACAAAATTAACATACAAAAGTCCATAGCCTTTCTATATGCCAACAATGAAATATTAGAAAACGAGCTCAAAAAAATAATCCCCTTCACGATTGCAACAAAAAAAATAAAATACCTAGGAATAAACATAACAAAGAATGTAAAGGACCTATATAACGAAAACTACAAGGCATTGTTAAGAGAAATAGAAAAAGACACAATGAGATGGAAAAATATTCCTTGTTCTTGGATAGGAAGAATAAATATAATTAAAATGGCCATATTACCCAAAGCAATATATAAATTTAATGCAATTCCCATCAAAATTCCTATGACATTTTTTAAAGAAATGGAACAAAAAATCATCAGATTTATATGGAACTATAAAAAAACCCAATAGCCAAAGCAATCCTAAAGAAAAAGAATGAAGCTGGGGGCATTACAATACCTGACTTTAAACTATATTATAGGGCCACGATAATCAAAACAGCATGGTATTGGCCGAAAAATAGACACTCAGACCAATGGAAAAGAATAGAAAGCCCAGAAATAAAACCACATATATATGGTCAAATAATCTTTGATAAAGGGGCCAACAACACACAATGGAGAAAAGAAAGCCTCTTCAACAAATGGTGTTGGGAAAACTGGAAAGTCACATGCAAAAGAATGAAACTCGACTACAGCCTGTCCCCGTGTACTAAAATTAACTCAAAATGGATCAAAAATCTAAATATAAGACCTGAAACAATAAAGTACATAGAAGAAGACATAGGTACTAAACTCATGGACCCAGGTTTTAAAGAACATTTTATGAACTTGACTCCAATGGCAAGAGAAGTGAAGGCAAAGATAAATGAATGGGACTACACCTGAATAAAAAGTTTTTGCTCAGCAAGAGAAACTGTTATCAAAATAAACAGACAGCCAACTAAATGGGAAATGTTATTTTCAAACAACAGCTCAGATAAGGGCCTAATATCCAAAATTTACAAAGAACTCATAAAACTCAACAACAAACAAACAAACAATCCAATAAAAAAATAGGAAGAGGCCCTGGCCGGTTGGCTCAGCGGTAGAGCATCGGTCTGGCGTGTGGGGGACCCGGGTCCGATTCCCGGCCAGGGCACATAGGAGAAGCGCCCATTTGCTTCTCCACCCCTTCCCCCTCCTTCCTCTCTGTCTCTCTCTTCCCCTCCCGCAGCCAAGGCTCCATTGGAGCGAGGATGGCCCGGGCGCTGGGGATGGCTCCTTGGCCTCTGCCCCAGGCGCTGGAGTGGCTCTGGTCGCGGCAGAGCGACGCCCCGGAGGGGCAGAGCATCGCCCCCTGGTGGGCAGAGCGTCGCCCCTGGTGGGCGTGCCAGGTGGATCCCGGTCGGGCGCATGCGGGAGTCTGTCTGACTGTCTCTCCCCGTTTCCAGCTTCAGAAAAAAAGAAAGGAAAAAAAAAAATGGGAAGAGGACATGAACAGACACTTCTCCCAGGAAGAAATACAAATGGCCAACAGATATATGAAAAGATGCTCAGCTTCATTAGTTATTAGAAAAATGCAAATCAAAACTACAATGAGATACCACCTCACCCCTGTTAGATTAGCTATTATCAACAAGACGGGTAATAGCAAATGTTGGAGAGGCTGCGGAGAAAAGGGAACTCTCATCCACTGTTGGTGGGACTGTAAAGTAGTACAACCATTATGGAGGAAAGTATGGTGGTTCCTCAAAAAACTGAAAAGAGAACTACCTTATGACCCAGCAATCCCTCTACTGGTTATATACCCCAAAACCTCAGAAACATTGATACGTAAAGACACATGTAGCCCCATGTTCATTGCAGCACTGTTCACAGTGGCCAAGACATGGAAACAACCAAAAAGCCCTTCAATAGAAGACTGGAAAAAGAAGATGTGGCACATATACACTATGGAATACTACTCAGCCATAAGAAATGATGACATCAGATCATTTACAGCAAAATGGTGGGATCTTGATAACATTATACGGAGTGAAATAAGTAAATCAGAAAAAAACAAGAACTACATGATTCCATACATTGGTGGAACATAAAAACGAGACTAAGAGACATGGACAAGAGTGTGGTGGTTACCAGGGGTGGGGGGAGGGAGCACGCAGGAGGGAGGGAGGGAGGGAGTTAGGGGGAGGGGGAGCGGCACAGAGAACTAGATAGAGGGTGACGGAGGACAATCTGACTCTGGGCAAGGGGTATGCAACATAATTCAATGACAAGATAACCTAGACATGTTTTCTTTGAATATATGTACCCTGATTTATTAATGTCATCCCATTAACATTAATAAAAATTTATTAAAAAATTAAGCCAGTTTCCTTGTCAAAACTGACAAACTGATTCTATAAAATTCATATAAAAATGTGAAGCTATAGAAATGAACATAGTGTGCTACTGGCATAATGACAAATAGATTAATGGATCAGAAAAGAGTCCATATATATAAATGGACAACTCATTTTCAACAAAAGTTTGAAGTCGACTGACCAGGCGGTGGCACAGTGGATAGAGCGTTGGACTGGGATGCAGAGGACCCAGGTTCAAGACCCCAAGGTTGCCAGCTTGAGTGCGAGTTCATCTGGTTTGAACAAAGCTCACCAGCTTGGACCCAAGGTCACTGCTTGAGCAAGGGGTTACTCGGTCTGCTGTAGCCCCACAGTCAAGGCACATATGAGGAAGCAATCAATGAACAAACTAAGATGTCGCAACAAAAAAACTAATGAATGATGCTTCTCATCTCTCTCCGTTCCTGTCTCTCTGTCCCTATCTATCCCTCTCTCTGACTCTCTCTCTCAGTCTCTGTGAAAAAAAAAAATCTCTGAAGTCATTTCAAGAGTCTTTTCATCAAATAGTGCTAACACAAATGTATATACCTTACAGTACCCCTACAGAAAAAGGAAAAAGAACAATCATCTAATCTAAAGTTCATATCATATACAAAAATTGACAAAATGAATCATAAATCTAAATTTGAAACCTAAAACTATAAAACTTCTATGTAAAGGTATAATTCATTAAGAATACACTGATAAATTGGATTGTATCAAAATTTAACTTTTGATATTCAAAAGACACTCTTAAGAGAATAAAATCATATCTCTACTAAAGGACTTTTATCTAGAATATATATAAAGAACTCTCAAAGAAATGGGCAAAAGATTTGAGATATAAATAGAAAAGTACATGAAAAGATGCTGAGTATCATTAGTCATTAAAGAAATGCAAATTAAAACCACAATGTGACACAATTTCACATCTATCTGAAGGGTAAACAGTGACCATATCAAGCGCTGGTGAATGTGTGTATGAAATGGAATTCTCACATAATCCCTGGTTAGTACAGCAAAATGGTAAACCACTTTGGAAACTTCTGGAAAACAATTTGACAGTTTCTTAAGAAGTTAAAAATACACCAGCTATATAATCCAGACATCTCATCTTATGTATTTACCCAAAAGAAATAAAAGTGTATGTCCATGAAAAGATACAAGCATTGTTAATACCTTTATTTGTAATAGTCCCAAACTGGAAACCTAAAAGTCAATGAACAGGAGAATGGATCAACAATTTGTAGTATATGCATACAATGTAACAATATTCAACAATAAAAAGGAATGAAATATTGATACAAGTTGCAACATAGGTCAAGCTTAAAATTATGCTGGTTAAATGTAAGGCCAAGGGTCACCGCCATTGTGGTCATTCACATGCAGGTTCTCATTGAATCCGGACAGAAGGTAAAGAAACAGTGGAGCCAAAAAAATGGTGGGTCATTCCTTTATTCAAGTCTCACACCAGCCGGCAAGCAAACACACAGGGAAAACACACTTCCCTATCACTCAGGGATTCCAAAGCCACTGACACATTTTCCAGTTCCACAACCAGGAGAATATTCTCTGATTTCAGAATCAAAGGCCACACCAGTCTCAGTGGAGCTCGCAAAAGCCCCTCACCTCTGTTTCCCATCTCCTTCTTCAAACTTTCTGCACAAACTGGCTTCTTCTTCAGGAAGCTGCATTCTCCCTTCTCTCTCTTCCAGCACACATTAGCAAAACAATGGCCCTTCCCAAGCAAGAAGGTAATTTACAATTTCATGTATCACATACCTGGCGCTGCCCAGAGCCATTTTTAACATAAACGTGAGCAAACTCAAAAAATACAAATTTTATAAACTCATTTGCCCAACAAGTATATAAAGCCAGAATCCCTCCCCTCACCCAAAAGGATATATTTATATCAAAATTCTAGGCAATATGACCTTATATATTGTGTCAGAAAACGTAATGGTGGTTACCTGGGCATGGAGTATATATAGGTGCTGGAAAGGGATAAAAATAACAGTTACCAAGGACCCCAAGGAAACTTTTAAGTGTGACAGATATGTTCATTATCTTGATTGTGGTGAGGTTTCAGGAATGCATACTTATGTATAAACATCAAACTGGACTAAGAATAGCCCCTTGGCCAAGACAGCCTGCTTATAAGAGACTAACATCCCAGGAAGTTGCTACTTAGCCATTTCAATTACACTTAATAAAGCCATGTCTTTCCTCTCCTAATACTTCATCTTTTCCTCTCATGCTTTGCTCACCAGAGTTCAATAAATTCCCCTTCATCTCTCTATATAGATTCTTGTATTCCTCTCTGATAGCATGGTTCATGTTCTCATGAAACCAAAAGTATTTCTAGACTCAGATTAAAAATACTATTATCTCCAACTGATCACCACTTGAAAATCTCACAGATCAACATTTATTATCCAATAAAGTTATTATGAAAACCCAAATCAGAATCCGTAATCATAAATCCTCTAAGATCACAATTTTTATCAACTTCCAGTACCCCTAGTTATACTAGTAAGCACACCTTAAATACGAACCCGTATCACCAAAAGGAAGTATTTCCATTTTTAAATGTTGATATGGTATGAGCTTATAATGCTTCTGGTTTCTTTATCTTATACCTACTTTTAACTTTAAAATTATGCTTTGAAGCATAAAGTAAATCAACAGGTGACTCTCTTAAAAAAATGTTTACCCCACCTGACCAGGTGGTGGTGCAGTAGATAGAGCGTTGGACAGGGATGCAGAGGACCCAGGTTCAAAACCCCGAGGTGGCTGGCTTGAGTGTGGAATCACCAACTTGAGTGTGGGGTCCCTGGCTTGAGTGTGGGATCATAGACATAACCCCATGGTCGCTGGCTTGAGCCCAAGGTCACTGACTTGAGTAAGGGGTCACTCCCTCTGCTGTAGCCCCCAGGTCAAGGCACATATGAGAAAGCAATCAATGAACAACTAAGGTGCTGCAACAAAGAATTGATGCTTCTCATCTCTCTCCCTTCCCGTCTGTCCCTAATCTGTCCCTCTCTCTGTCTCCCTGTCTCCTCTGTCACAAAAGAAAAAAGAAAAAAATGTTTAAATTTTACTAACATGATCACTTTAATAAGCAAGTATCTCTGCACAAACTTGAGAACATTAATTTTGTATAAACTTATGCATATGATGATTTTGTCATCTAATTTGTTTAATAATTTTAGTTATGGCAACAGCTTCCAAAGGCAGGCAGGTTCCTAAGGACTAAAGAAAAATGTAAGGAGCCCTGTAATTTTGTTCAGTAAAACTATAGACTTCTACAGGGGAAACAAGTACTACTAAAGTAATATAGAGAATTTTTAAAATCCAACAGTACTGCAAAGTTTATAACAAAATAATGCCCCTCTCTGAATGAGTAAATAAACTATAGTAATATATACAATAGAATACTAATGAGAAATAAAAAGAAACAAAACAGGAACTTCCAGTCAAGATGGCAAAGTAGATAAACTCTGTGCTCACCTCCTCCCATGACCACTCAAAATTATAAAACCACCACCAAGAACCACCTGACAATTAGTTGAACAGAATTCCTATAACTGAGGATATAAAGAAGCCATATCAAGAATGGTAGGAGGCATGGAAACACAGAATGGGCAAGTCCCATACCTATGTGGTAATTATGATTACGAACTGGCAGGGATATCTCAGCCGCACAGGTTCCCAAGGAGCTAAGGGGCAGTCCCCACACCAAAATCCCCAGACCAGAGCACTAGTACCAGGAAGAGGAATACTCACATCTGGATGGGTAAACCAGCAGGGACTGTGTCCAAGAAGGACAGGAGGCTGCTGGAGACGGAGATAAACCTGTAAGAGGCCTGCACACAGGCTCACCTGCTCACACTCACTTGCTCTAAGCTCCAGGGCAAAGGCAGCAACTGGAAAAGCACCAGGGGTATACAGGAAGTAACTAAACTGACTTCAGGGCAATGTCTGGAGGGGCAGTGATGGGAGCAATTCTTTCCAGGAAGGAAAAGTGTTGGCAGGCACACTGTTTCTTTGTGGAGCTCCCTTCCCACCAAATCTGCACTATCCATTTACTAATATCATTTGCCCTGCCCTAGTAATTCCCTAAAACCTCACCCTATCCAACTTGCGCACCCAGCCCAAACCTCTTTTAGAGGCTCCTCCACATAAGCAGCTTGCCTCAGCTCGTGCAGCAAACTTTTCCCTAATCTATCAAAACTCAACAAACCCAAAACAAGCAGTGGCCGCACTCAGCATGCCTTCTGCTTTATGCTAAGTAGCCCCAAGCCCAGCACAAGTGGCAACCAACTACCAAAACTTTGTAGCTCCTATCAAGAGGCCCAAGCCTGGCCTAGGCAGTGGCTGACCCTGACCTGTATCAAAGAACCTCCCAAGAGGCACCAGAACTAACACAACCAGTGCTCTGCTCAGGCCACACCAGAGCATCACACAACTAGTTCCACAAACCACACACTCTAAGGGCAGACTCAACTGGCATCAGACCCCTACCCTACTAAAGTTACCTACCCAGGCTCCATGGGGACAACCTCCACATAACAGACCATCCATTGTAGTCATGGTCATCCCTCATGCCATTAAGCCTGAGGGTCAATCACCCACTGACTTGCCAACAACAATTAAGGCTCAACTACAACAAAAGGACACACACAAGCCACATAGGGGACGCCCTGGAGAACCTGGCGTGAGTGACCAGGAAGACTACCACACTGATCCCCACAGGACATCTTCAATATAAGGCCACTCTATCAAGACATGGAGATGTAGGAGATCTACCTAAAAATAGAAACAAACATAGGGAGTCAAGAAAAACAAGGAGACAAACTGTGCCAAATAAATAAGACAAAAATCCAGAAAAAGAAAAACAAAATGGCGACAATCTAGCCGACACAGAGCTCAAACCACTGGTCATAAAGATGCTCAATGAACTTAAAGGAAGAATAGATTAACTCAGTGAGAACTTCAATGAAGAAATAAAAAACAAAAAAGGATAGAAACCATAAAAAAGCAGTCAGAAATGAAGAACACAACTCAAATACAGAATATATGAGAGGTAATAAACATCAGATTAGATGAAGGAAAAGATCAAATCAGTGACCTAGAATAAAAAGGTAGCAGAAAACATCCAATTGGAATAGCAAAAAGAAATAAGTTTTTTTTAAAAAATGAGAACAGACTCTGGGACAACATTAAGCATACCAACATTCGCATCATAGGGTTACCAGAGGAGGAAAGAGAAAGGGATTGAAAACCTGTCTGAAGAAATAATGACAGAAAACTTTCCTAACTATGAAGGAAATAGACATACAAGTTCAAGAAGCAGAGTTCCAAACAAGATAAACCCCAAGGCCCCACCAAGACACATCATAATTAAAATGCAAAAGGTAAAAACAAAGAGAATCTTAAAAGTAGCAAGAAAAAAAACCCAGTAAGTTACATACAAGAGAGCTCTGATAAAACTGCCAGCTGATTTTCTCAACAAAAAGTTTGCAGGCCATAAGTAAGAAATGACAGGAAATAGTACAAGTAATAAAAGACAAAAAAAAACCCTACATCCAAGATTACTCTACCCAGCAAGGTTATTATTTAGAATGAAAGGAGAGATAAAGAGTTTCCCAGACAAGAAGCTCAAGGAATTCATCAACGCTAAACTAGTATTACAAGAAATGCTAAAGAAACTTAAGAGGAAAAGATAAAAAATATGAGTAAGAAAACAAAGAAAAGGAATTCTTTTTTTTTTTTTTTTTTTTTTTTTGTATTTTTCTGAAGCTGGAAACGGGGAGAGACAGTCAGACAGACTCCCACATGCGCCCGACCGGGATCCACCAGGCACGCCCACCAGGGGGCAACGCTCTGCCCACCAGGGGGCGATGCTCTGCCCCTCCGGGGCGTCGCTCTGTTGCAACCAGAGCCACTCTAGCGTCTGGGGCAGAGGCCGAGGAGCCATCCCCAGCGCTCCGGCCACCTTTGCTCCAATGGAACCTCGCTTCGGGAGGGGAAGAGAGAGACAGAGAGGAATGAGAGAGGGAGGGGTGGAGAAGCAGATGGGCGCTTCTCCTGTGTGCCCTGGCCGGGAATCGAACCCGGGACTTCTGCACGCCAGGCCGACGCTCGACCACTGAGCCAACTGGCCAGGGCCAGAAAAGGAATTCTTACTGACAAAGGTAAACACTTACTAAAAGCAGATCAACCAACTATAAAGCTAGCAAAAAGATTAAAGACAAAAGTAGGAAGGTAATGTGTAAATACAACAATATAAAGGAATACACAAAAATACTCAAAAGATGTAAGAAAGAATGTCAAAACATCAACGTGGAGGGGGTGAGTAATAATTGGAGTGATCTGAGAGTGTGTTCAAATTTAAATTACCATCAACTTAAAACTGACTGCTATAAACATAACAATACATTAGGAAGCACATGGCAACAACAACCCAATCATCTACTAAATTTAATCTGTAAGAAATTACCAACAAACAAGAAAGGAATCCAAACATAACACTATAACAAGTCATCAACACACAAGAGAAAAGAGCAAGAGAATAAGAAAGAAACAAAGAACTACAAAAAATCAGAATTAATAAAGTAGCAATAACAATATATCAATAATTACTTTAAATGTAAAAGAACTAAAAGCTTCAATCTAAAGACAAAAGGTGGCTGAGTGGATAAAAAACAGGACTCAGGCCTGACCAGGCGGTGGCGCAGTGGATAGAGCATCAGACTGGGATGCGGAAGACCCAGGTTCAAGACCCCGAGGTTGCCAGTTTGAGCGCGGGCTCATCTGGCTTGAGCAAAAAGCTCGCCAGCTTGGACCCAAGGTCACTGGCTCGAGCAAGGGGTTATTCGGTCTGCTGAAGGCCCACGGTCAAGGCACAGATGAGAAAGCAATCAATGAACAACTAAGGTGTCGCAATGTGCAATGAAAAACTAATGATTGATGCTTCTCATCTCTCCGTTTCTGTCTGTCTGTCCCTGTCTTTCCCTCACTCTGACTCTCTCTCTGTCTCTGTAAAAAAACAAAATAAAATAAATTAAAAAAAAAAACACAGGACTCACATATATGCTGCCTACAAGAGATTTACTTCAGATTGAAAAACACACACAGACTGAAGTAAAGGCATAGGAAAACATATTTCAATCAAATGAGAGAAAAAAAACCCACTGTGGTACCAATAATTAGACTAAAAAGTAGACTTTAAAACAAAGGTCGTAATAAGAGACAAAGAAGGGCATTTCATAATGATAAAGGGACCAATCAACCCAACAAGAGGATATAACTTCTGTAAACATTTATGCACTCAACATAAAAGCACCTAAATATACTGTCCACAAAAATAAGAGAATATTTCAAAATGAATATGAAGCTATAAATATCCCCTAATTTTTGTGAGCAGTATATATAAACCAAATATTGATGGACATAAAGGGAGAGATCAACAGTAAGACAATAACAATAGGAGATTTTAATAAATTATTTTATATCAATGCATAGTTCTTCCAAACAGAAAATCAACCAAGAAACAGCAGCCTTAAATGGCACATCAGACCACAATGAATTAATTGACGTCTTTAGGCATTTCATGTAGCAGAATACACTTTTATCAAGTGAATATGGAAAAATTTCCAGAATATACCACAATATATTGTGTTAGATCACAATACAATAAATTTAAGGAGACTCAAATCATACCAAGCATCTTTTCCAATCACAATAATATGAAAATAGATTACAACTGCAAGAAGAAAACTGAAAAACACACAAGCCCACAGAGGCTAATGCTATAACAATGAGATCTAGGAAGAAATCAAGATACTTTGAGACAAATGAAAATGAAAACACCAACAGCCCAAAATCTATGGAACAAAGCCAAGCAGTTCTAAGAGGGAAATTTATAGCAATACAGGCCTATCTCAAGAAACAAGAAAAAACTTAAATAAACAAACTAAGCTTACACCCAAAGGAACTAAGAATAATAGAACAATAAGGCCCAAAGTGAGTAGAAGGAAATAAATAATACAGCTAAGAGCAAAAATCAATGAAGTGGAGTCTAAAGAACAATAGAAATGATCAAATGAGACCAAGAGCTGGTTCTCTGAACACATAAACAAAATTCATAAACCTTTAGCCAGACTCATAAAGAAAGAGGGATCAAATAAATAAAATCATAAATGAAAGAGGTGAAAACCAACAAAAATACAAAATGTTACAAGAAAATACTACAAATTATATAACAAAAAAATTGGACAACCTGAAAAAAATGAATAAATTCCTAAAAACATACAAGTTCCCAAGACTGAATCAGAAAAAAACAGAAAAATCTAAACAGATTGATAACAAAATCAAATCAGGAATCAAAAATCTCCCAACAAACAAAAATCCTGAACCATATGGTTTCAGAGACAAATATTATCAAACATTAAAAAAAATACATAAATAAACTATACTTCTCAAACTATTCCAAAAAACTAAAGAGGAGAGAAGACTCCCAAGCTAATTTTAGGAGACCAGCATTACCCTAATACCAAAACCAGATAGGAACACTACAAAAACAGAAATTCCTAGCCAATATTCCTGATGACCATAGATGCAAAAATCCTCAAGAAAACATTAGGGAACTGCCTGACAGGCAGTGGCGCAGTGGATAGAGCATCGATGTGGGATGTGGAGGACACAGGTTCGAGACCCCGAGGTCGCCAGCATGAGCGCGGGCTCTTCTAGATAGAGCAAGGCTCACCAGCTTGAACCCAAGGTCGCTGGCTCGAGCAAGGGGTCACTCGGTCTGCAGTAGCCCCTGGTCAAGGCATATATGAGAAATCAATCAATGAACTAAGGAACCGCAACGAAGAATAGATGTTTCTCATCTTTCTCCCTTCTTGTCTGTCTGTCCCTCTCTCTGACTCTCCCTATCTCTGCCACCAAAAAAAGAAAAAAGAAAAGAAAAAAGAAAATCAGGGAACTGAATTCAGCAATACATTAAAAAGATCATCTCAGTGAGATTTATTCTTGGGATTAGTTGGTTCAATATCCACAAAACAATTAATACATAAACAAAATGAAGAATAAAAATCTCATGATTTCAATACATGCAGAAAAAGCAAGTGAAAAACTCTAAAAATCAATTTATGATTAAAAACACTCAGCAAAGGGGGGAATAGAAGAAACATACCTCAATATAATAGAAGATATAAATGACAAACCCAAAGCTAACATCACACTCAAAGGTAAAAAGCAGAAAACATTTTTTTTGAGATCAGGAACAAGATAAGGATGTCAACTTTCACTTTTATTCAATATAGTATTGGAAGTCCTAGCCACAGCAATCACACACAAAAAAGTAATAAAAGGCATCCAAATTGAAAAGGAAAAAGTAAAACTGTCATTATTTGCAAATGACATGAAACTATAGAAAGACACCTTAAAGATTCGACAAAAACTCTATTAGAACTGATAAATAATTCTGTAAAGTACCAGGATACAAAATAAATATCCAAACATTAGTTGCATTTTTATATACAGATAACAAACTATCAGAAAGAGAAATTAAGAAAACAATCTCATTTAGAATTGCATCAAAGAGCCTAGGAATAAATTTAACTAAAGAGGTAAAAGAACCTATACAAAAAAAAAAAAACCCAAAAACTTGTATGACATTGAAGAAAGAAAATGAAAAAGATATATAACAAATGGAAACATATACCATGCTCATGAATAGGAAGAATTAATATCATTAAAATGTCCATACTACCCAAAGCAATCTATAGATTCAATGCAATCCCTATCAAAATGCCAATTGCATTTTTCATAGAACAAGAACAGATAATCCTAAAATTTATATGGAAACACAAAAGACCCCAAATAGCCACAGCAATCTTGAGAAAGAAGAACAAAGTCATAGGTATAACTACCTACAGTAATCAAAACAGCATGATAATGACATAAAATTTGATTACCTAGCAGTGGTCAGCAAACTCATTAGTCAACAGAGCCAAATATCAACAGTACAACGAGATGGGACGTCAGAGTAATGGCGGGGTAGGAAGCAATACCAATAAATCTCCCCCAAAACTCAACAAGATCTTCAACCAGAAACAGAAAAACCTATCCTTGGAGCCTCCAGATGTTTCGCAATACACCCGAAGGTATGATCGAGCGAAAAATTGGCTAAATATATAACCAAACCCCGAAGGAAATAAGGAGTAAGAATGCTCCGCCTTCCTCACTAACCTAAACAGAGCGGCTTTCACTGGGAACTGAGAATATAGAAACCAAGGCAGGCAAAGGAGGTGACTAGATCCAGGCCGCGGCACAAACGGCCGAACCAGGCTGTGGCACGGAGATCCAAGCTGAGGAAAAACTGTTCCTGTGACAACCCAGGCAATACAGCTAACACTTGCACCAAACCCAGACAAAGAAAGATAAGCGGGGCAGCCATTTTACCCGATCTCCTGGTAGGCGCGCGCAGATAGTGGGCGAGAGATTCCTTCCAAAGCTCCGGGAGTGTGCGCCCGTGTTACCCCACAGAGAGGCAGAGTCAGAGGCCTTTGTGAGGGCCAAAAGCCTCCGGGCCACTCCAGCGCCATGGGGAGCCACGCACGGGGAGAGAGCGAGAACTAATTCCAACGCTGGAACTTGTCCGTGCGTGCGGGAGGGGTTTCACTCAGAGGGTGAGGCGTCTGGCCTGATATCCTGGTCAGCGTGCACGGAGAGTGGGCAAGAGACTCCTCCCAGTACCTCAGGAGTGGGAGCCCGTATTATCCCACAGAGGGGTGGAGTCAGGGGCCTTTGAGTGGGCCGAAAGCGGAATTTAAGGCCACCCCAGCGCCTTGAAAAAGCCGCACACGGGAACGGAGCGAGCGCCAATTCCAACGCTGGAATTTTTCAGTGCGGGTGGGGGGTTTCACTCAGAGGGCAAGACTTCTGGCCTGACATCCTGGTCTGCGTGCGCATAGTGAGCGAGAGTTTCTTCCAAGCGCCCCAGGAGTGGGTGCCCGCCCGTGTTACCGCACAGAGTGGCAGAGCCAGAGGTCTTTGAGTGGGCAGAAGCCCCGGCTGATTATGCTAGCAGCTCTGACTGATTGAGCCTTACCCAGAGCCCTGTGCTGAGTGGGAATAGACTGGGGAGTTGCCAGCTCTTTGAGCCTCTTACTATCCAAGCAGAGGCAGCAGCAGCCCCATAGCTGGATTATCAGGCTACTAATTGAGGAAGGAAAAACTAGGAGAGAGGCTCCAGGAGCACGGACTCTCTCACTGGCAGAGCCTATAAATGCTAATGAGCCTCGACTGCCAACGTGACTAAAGCACAATACATGACATCGCCATAGAGACTTATCAACTGCAAACCTCTACCTGAGCATGCCAAAGGGGCAGAACCCGGGGTACAGAGTCACTGACCAGGAAGAGGGAGAGAAAAGAAAAAGCAAGAAGATAACCTCTCAAAATCAAGAATAATCTGCAGACTTTATAACCTACCCCATTTTATTACATTTGTTTGTTTGTTTCTCTAATCTTCATTCTTGATATATATATATATATATTTTTTTTTTTTTTTTTTTCTTTTTTTTTTTTTCCTCCTCCAATTTGGTCATTTAACTCTCTGCCGGTCTTACTCTCTCCTCTCCTTGAACTACACTACCCATAAGTGTTACATCTCCCATTATCTTTTCTTTCCTCTTCCTTCCTCTCTATGAGGGTTGCACTCCAAAACCCTTAACGCGCGCTCTCTCTCTCTCTCCTCTTTTCTTTTTTCTCATTTTAGGGGTTCCCTCTTTTTTTAGCTCTCTTTCTCTTTCTTTTCTCCCTCTATATTAGTTTCTTCCTTTCTCCTTTACGTCTCCTCTCATTCAAACCTCAATAACGAACAAATTATCTTATCTGGGACTCAAACTTATGTTAGGGGTATTTGGGGGGGGGGTTTACTTCACCTTTTTAATTCACTAGCAGTGCTCCCATCCCTGGCTCTCCATTTGATCTAGCTCTTGTAACACTAAATACAATAGTAATTTTTTAATTTGTCCCCTCATTTTCCTGTTTCCCTCTTATTCCTCTCATCATAACTCTTAGTCAACCAACACCTAAACGCAAATCATTTTATTCTTGATCCAAATTTTTTCCTTATTTGATTTTTGTGGGTCCACCCCTTCCTTTTTTTTTTTTTTTTTGCCCCTAGATTACTTTTCCCCAATTCAGGCCCTCCATTACAGGCATTGTTTGTTCTATTTAATACAATATAATTCACAGTTCACCACAAGATTTTCTCAAGAAAGAGGGGAGAGGAGAGGAGAGGAAAAAAGGAAAGGGGGAATAATTTCCTTTTTAAAAAATTTTTTATTTTATTTTATTTTTCTTCATTTCATTATTAATTTTTTTAAAAAACAACTTTTTTCATATTTTTTATTTTTTTAACTTTTTATTCTTTATTAAATCTCATTAATACTATCAATAAAACCACCCTCAGATGCCATTAAGGAAGAGAAAATCGAATATCATGGATACAAAAGAAAGAGAGGTAACAGATAGATGAGGAAAAATCTATGGAGAAAAAATTTAATATATTGGAAACCTTGGAGTTAAATGACAGAGAATTCAAGATAGAAATCCTAAAAATACTCAGAGATATACAAGAAAACACAGAAAGGCAATTTAGGGAGCTCAGAAAACAACTCAATGAACACAAAGAATATATTTCCAAGGAAACTGAAACTATAAAAGCAAATCAAACAGAGATAAAAAAACTCAATTCATGAGCTGAAAAACGAGGTAACAAGCTTAGCTAATAGAACAGGCCAGATAGAAGAGAAGATTAGTGAAATAGAAGACAAGCAACTTAAAAAACAACAGAGAGAAGAAGAAAGAGACTCAAAAATTAAAAAAAATGAGATAGCCCTACAAGAATTATCTGACTCCAACAAAAAGAATAACATAAGAATAATAGGTATATCAGAGGGAGAAGAGAGAGAAAAATGGAATGGAGAACATACTCTAACAAATAATAGATGAGAACTTCCCAAGCCTATGGAAAGAACTAAAGCCTCAAATTCAAGAAGCAAACAGAACTCCGAGTTTTCTTAACTCCAACAAACCTACTCCAAGGCACATCATAATGAAATTGGCACAAACCAACAACAAAGAAAAAATTCTCAAGGCAGCCAGGGAAAAGAAGAATACAACATATAAAGGAAGGCCCATTAGATTATCATCAGATTTCTCAGCAGAAACTCTACAAGTTAGAAGAGAGTGGATCCCAATATTTAAAGTCCTGAAAGAGGAACTTTCAGCCACGAATACTATACCCATCAAAGCTATCCTTCAAATATGAAGGAGAAATAAAAACATTCACAGATACAGAAAAGATGAGGGAATTTATCATCAGAAAACTCCCACTCCAGGAATTACTAAAGGGAGTTCTCCAATCAGATACAAAGAACAAAAAAAAACAAAGCCACAAGTAAAAGCTCCAAGAAGAACACAATAAAACCAATTTAAACTGTGACAACAACAAAAAGAAAGGGGGGTAGAGGATGGAGATTAACAGTAGCAAAGGACGATGGAGTGCAAAAGTACTCACAAAATAGTGCGCTACAATGAACAGGGTAGGAACCCTTTTCATTACTTAAAGGTAACCACCACTGAAAAAACCACCACAGAAGCACATGAGATAACAAAGATAGCAACAGAGGAAAGATGTATGGAATACATCCAAATAAAAACAAAAGATAGAAAAATGAAAGAGAAGGATCAAACAAGACACAAAACTAACAGAAAGCAATCTATAAAATGGCAATAGGGAACTCACAAGTGTCAATAATTACACTAAATGTAAACGGATTAAACTCACCAATAAAAAGGCAGAGTAGCAGAATGGATTAAAAAACAAAATCCAAATGTATGCTGACTACAAGAAACTCATCTAAGTAACAAGGATAAATACAAATTCAAAGTGAAAGGATGGAAAACAATACTCCAAGCAAATAACATCCAAAAAAAAGCAGGCGTAGCAATACCATATTTGATAATGCTGACTACAAGACAGCAAAAGTACTCAGAGACAAAAATGGCCATTTTATAATGGCTAAGGGGACACTGAATCAAGAAGACATAACAATTCTTAATATATATGCACCAAACCAAGGAGCACCAAAATATATAAGACAGCTACTTATTGACCTTAAAACAAAAACTGACAAAAATACAGTCATACTTGGAGACCTCAATACACCGCTGACGGCTCTAGATCAGTCATCCAAACAGAGAATCAACAAAGATATAGTGGCCTTAAACAAAACACTACAGCACCTGGATATGATAGACATCTACAGGGCATTTCATCCCAAAGTGACTGAGTATACATTTTTCTCCAGTGTACATGGATCATTCTCAAGAATTGACCATATGTTGGGCCACAAAAACAACATCAGCAAAATCAGAAAAACTGAAGTTGTACCAAGCATATTTTCTGATCATAAAGCCTTGAAACTAGAGTTCAACTGCAAAAAAGAGGTAAAAAAAACGCACAAAAATGTGGAAACTAAACAACATACTTTTAAAAAATGAATGGGTCAAAGAAGACATAAGTGCAGAGATCAAAAGATATATACAGACAAAGGAAAATGACAATACAACATATCAGAATCTATGGGATGCAGCAAAAGCAGTGATAAGAGAGAAGTACATATCACTTCAGGCATATATGAACAAACAAGAAAGAGCCCAAGTGAACCACTTAAATTCACACCTTAAGGAACTAGAAAAAGAAGAACAAAGACAACCCAAAACCAGCCAAAGAAAGGAGATAATAAAAATCAGAGCAGAGGCCCTGGCCGGTTGGCTCAGCGGTAGAGCGTCGGCCTGGTGTGTGGGGGACCCAGGTTCGATTCCTGGCCAGGGCACATAGGAGAAGCACCCATCTGCTTCTCCACCCGCTCCCCCTCCTTCCTCTCTGTCTCTCTCTTCCCCTCCCGCAGCCAAGGCTCCATTGGAGCAAAGATGGCCCGGGCGCTGGGGATGGCTCCTTGGCCTCTGCCCCAGGCGCTAGAGTGGCTCTGGTCGTGGCAGAGCAACGCCCCGGAGGGGTAGAGCATCGCCCCCTGGTGGGCAGAGCGTCGCCCCTGGTGGGCGTGCCGGGTGGATCCCGGTCGGGAGCATGCGGGAGTCTGTCTGACTGTCTCTCCCCGTTTCCAGCTTCAGAAAAATACAAAAAAAAAAAAAATCAGAGCAGAAATAAATGAAATAGAGAACAGTAAAACTATAGAAAAAATTAAAAGAACAAAGAACTGGTTCTTTGAAAAGATCAACAAAATTGACAAACCCTTGGCAAGACTTACCAAGGAAAAAAGAGAAAGAACTCATATAAACAAAATCCAAAATGAAGGAGGAGAAATCACCACGGACACCATAGATATACAAAGAATCATTGTAGAATACTATGAAAAACTATATGCCACCAAATACAACAATCTAGAAGAAACGGATAAATTCCTAGATCAATACAACCTTCCTTGACTGAGTCAAGAAGAAGCAGAAAGCCTTAACAGACCTATTAGTAGAGAAGAAATAGAAAAAACCATTAAAAACTTCCCCAAAAATAAAAGTCCAGGCCCAGACGGTTCTACTAGTGAATTCTATCAAACATTCAAAGAAGACTTGGTTCCTATTCTACTCAAAGTCTTCCAAAAAATTGAAGAACAAGTAATACTTCCAAACACATTTTATGAGACCAACATAACCCTCATACTGAAACCGGGCAAGGACAGCACAAAAAAAAACTACAGACCAATATCTCTAATGAATACAGATGCTAAAATACTAAACAAAATACTGGAAAATCGAATACAACAACATATTAAAAAAATATCAATAATACATCATGATCAAGTTGGATTCATCCCAGAATCTCAAGGATGGTTCAACATACGTAAAACGGTTAACATAATATACCGTATCAACAAAACAAAGAACAAAAAACCACATGATATTATCAATAGACGCAGAAAAGGCTTTTGATAAAATACAACACCATTTTATGTTTAAGACTCTCAACAAAATGGGTACAGAAGGAAAATATCTCAACATGATAAAGGCCATATATGATAAACCATCAGCTAACATCATATTAAATGGCACTAAACTGAAGGCTTTCCCCCTTAAATCAGGAACAAGACAGGGTTGTCCACTCTCTCCACTCTTATTTAATGTGGTACTAGAGGTTCTAGCCAGAGCAATCAGACAAGACAAAGAAATAAAAGGCATCCATATCGGAAAAGAAGAAGTAAAGGTATCACTTTTTGCAGATGATATGATCCTATACATCAAAAACCCCAAAGAATCCACAAAAAGACTACTAGAAACAATAAGCCAATACAGTAAGGTCGCAGGATACAAAATTAACATACAGAAGTCAATAGCCTTTCTATATGCCAACAATGAAACAACTGAGAACGAACTCAAAAGAATAATCCCCTTCACAGCAGCAACAAAAAAAATAAAATACTTAGGAATAAACATAACAAAGAATGTAAAGGACTTATATAATGAAAACTATAAACCATTGTTAAGAGAAATCGAAAAAGATATAATGAAATGGAAGAATATTCCTTGTTCTTGGTTAGGAAGAATAAATATAATCAAGATGGCCATATTGCCCAAAGCAATATACAAATTTAATGCAATTCCCATCAAAATTCCAATGACATTTTTTAGAGAAATAGAGCAAAAAATCATCAGATTTATATGGAACTATAAAATAACCCCAATAGCCAAAGCAATCATAAAGAAAAAGAATGAAGCTGGGGGCATTACAATACCTGACTTCAAACTATATTATAGGGCCACGACAATCAAAACAGCATGGTAGCCCTGGCCGGTTGGCTCAGCGGTAGAGTGTCGGCCTAGCGTGCGGAGGACCCGGGTTCGATTCCCGGCCAGGGCACACAGGAGAAGCGTCCATTTGCTTCTCCACCCCTCCACTGCGCTTTCCTCTCTGTCTCTCTCTTCCCCTCCCGCAGCCAAGGCTCCATTGGAGCCAAGATGGCCCATGCGCTGGGGATGGCTCTGTGGCCTCTGCCTCAGGCGCTAGAGTGGCTCTGGTCGCAACATGGCAACGCCCAGGATGGGCAGAGCATCCCCTCCTGGTGGGCAGAGCCTCGCCCCATGGTGGGCGTGCCGGGTGGATCCCGGTCGGGCACATGCGGGAGACAGTCTGTCTGACTGTCTCTCCCTGTTTCCAGCTTCAAAAAACAAAACAAAACAAAACAACAACAACAAAAAAAAAACCCAGCATGGTATTGGCAGAAAAATAGACACTCAGACCAATGGAAAAGAATAGAAAGTCCAGAAATAAAACCACATATATATAGTCAAATAATTTTTGATAAAGGGGCCAACAATACACAATGGAGAAAAGAAAGCCTCTTCAATAAATGGTGCTGGGAAAACTGGAAAGCCACATGCAAAAGAATGAAACTGGACTACAGTTTGTCCCCCTGTACTAAAATTAACTCAAAATGGATCAAAGATCTAAACATAAGACCTGAAACAATAAAGTACATAAAAGAAGACATAGGTACTAAACTCATGGACCTGGGTTTTAAAGAGCATTTTATGAGTTTGACTCCAATGGCAAGAGAAGTGAAGGCAAAAATTAATGAATGGGACTACATCAGACAAAGAAGTTTTTGCTCAGCAAGAGAAACTGATAACAAAATAAACAGAAAGCCAACTAAATGGGAAATGATATTTTCAAACAACAGCTCAGATAAGGTCCTAATATCCAAAATATACAAAGAACTCATAAAACTCAACAACAAACAAACAAACAATCTAATAAAAAAAATGGGAAGAGGACATGAACAGACACTTCTCCCAGGAAGAAGTACAAATGGCCAACAGATATATGAAAAGATGCTCATCTTCTTTAGTTATTAGAAAAATGCAAATCAAAACTGCAATGAGATACTACCTCACACCTGTTAGATTAGCTATTATTAATAAGACAGGTAATAGCAAATGTTGGAGAGGCTGTGGAGAAAAAGGAACCCTCATACACTGTTGTTGGGAATGTAAAGTAGTACAACCATTATGGAAGAAAGTATGGTAGTTCCTCAAAAAACTGAAAATAGAACTACCTTATGACCCAGCAATCCCTCTACTGGGTATATACCCCCAAAACTCAGAAACATTGATACGTAAAGACACATGCAGCCCCATGTTCTTTGCAGCATTGTTCACAGTGGCCAGGACATGGAAACAACCAAAAAGCCCGTCAATAGATGACTGAATAAAGAAGATGTGGCACATATACACTATGGAATACTACTCAGCCATAAGAAATGATGACATCGGATCATTTACAGCAAAATGGTGGGATCTTGATAACATTATACGAAATGAAATAAGTAAATCAGAAAAAAACAGGAACTGCATTATTCCATACGTAGGTGGGACATAAAAGTGAAACTAAGAGACATTGATAAGAGTGTGGTGGTTACGGGGGGGAGGGTGGAGAGGGAGAGGGAAAGGGGGAGGGGGAGGGGCACAAAGAAAACTAGATAGAAGATGACAGAGGACAATCTGACTTTGGGTGATGGGTATGCAACATAATTGAAAGACAAGATAACCTGGACTTGTTATCTTTGAATATATGTATCCTGATTTATTGATGTCGCCCCATTAAAAAAATAAAATTATTAAATAAAAAAAAAAAAACAGTACAACGATTGAAATTTCTTTTGAGAGCCTAATTTTTTAAACTTAAACTATATAGGTAGGTACATTCCTTATCGAGGTAGTGCCTGCACGTGGTATTTTGAGGAAGAGCCACACTCATGGGGCCAAAGAGCTGCATGTGGCTCATGAGCTGCAGTTTGCCGACCAGGGACCTATAGTAATCAAAATAGCATGAAAAGACACATAAATCAATGAAACAGAATATAGTCAATACCTACATGGTCAACTAATCTATGACAAAGGAGGCAAGAATATATAATGAGGTAAAGAGTCTCTTCAATAGTGTTGGGAAAACTGAACAGATATATGCAAAAAAAAAGAAAAGAAAGAGAAAGAAAGGAGGGAGGGAGCAAGGAAGGAAGGAAGGGAGGGAGGGAAGAAGGGAGGGAGGGAGGAAATGAAGGAAGGAGGGAGGGAGGGAGGGAGGGAGGGAGGGAGGGAGGGAGGGAAGGAAGGAAGGAAGGAAGGAAGGAAGGAAGGAAGGAAGGAAGGAAGGAAGGAAGGAAGGAGAGGAAGGGAGGGAGGGAGGGAGGGAGGGAGGGAGGGAGGGAGGAAGGAAGGAAGGAAGGAAGGAAGGAAGGAAGGAAGGAAGGAAGGAAGGGAGAGAGAGAGAGAAAAAACATGGACAGGAAACTTTTCTGACATTGCTTTTTAGCAATTTATTTTATTTTTTTGGATTGTCTTCTCAGGCAAAAAAAAAACAAACAAAAGAAAAAAAATCAACAAATTAGACTACATCAAACTAAAATGTTTTTGCACAGTGAAGGAAACCATTAACAAAATTAAAAGACAACTTACTGAATGGGACAAGGAAGATATTTGCCAATCATACATTCCATATAGGATTAATACCCAAAATATATAAAGAACTCAGATAAAACCAAAAAATAAAACAAGCAATCCAATTAAAAAGTGGGCAGAGGATCTGAATAGACATTTCTCCAAAGAGGACACACGATGGCCAATAAACAAATAAAAAGATGCTCCATATCACTAATCACCAGAGAAATGCAAATTAAAACCACAATGAGATATCAGCTCACACCTGTCGGAAGAACTATCATCAATACATCAACCGACTAGTGTTGGAGAAAATATGAAGAAAAGGAAACCCTCATGCACTGTTGGTGAGATTGTAAATTGCCGCAGCCACTGTGGAAAACAGTATGGATTTCCTCAAAAACTTAAAAAAAGAGCTACTGTATGACTCAGAAATTCCACTTCTGGATATTTATTTAAAGAAATCCAAAACACTAATTCAGAAAGATATAAGCATCCCTGTGTTCACTGCAGCATTACTTACAATAACCAAGATATGGAAGCAACCTAAGAGTCCGATGACAGACAAAGGGATAAAGATGTAGAACATATATACAATGGAATACCACTTAACCGTAAAAAAAGAATGAAACCTTACCATTTGTAACAACATGGATGGAGGGTATTATGCTAAATGAAGTCAGACAGAAAAGAAAAAACCACATGATTTCACTTATATGTGGAATCTAAAAAACAAAGTAAAAAACAAGTAAAACAAACACATAGATACAGAGAACAAATTGGCAGTCATTACATGGGAGGAGTGGTGGTGGACTGGGTTTAAAAAGAAGAAGGGATTAAGTACAAATTGGCAGTTATAAAGCAGTAATGAGATGTAAAGTACAACATAGGAAACACAGTCAATACTGTAATAACTGTATGGTCAGGTGGGTACTAGACTTAACAGGGGATCATTTTGTAAGTTATATAAATGTATAACCACTATGTTCTACACTTGAAGCTGATATAATATTGAATGTCAACTATAATTCAAAAAGTTTTTTTAAATTGGCCCTGACCAGGTAGCAGTGAGAGCATCTTCCTGATACACTAAGGTTGTGGGTTTGATCCCCAGTCAGGGCATATACACAAATCAACCAATGAATACATAAATAAATGAAACAATAAATTGATGTTTGTCTCTCTCTCTCTAAAAACTACAAATTAATTAAGTAATTTTAAAAATTTTAGGTACAATTTATCAGGTATTAAAATAGCCACAGTAGGCCCTGGCTGGTTGGCTCAGTGGTAGAGCGTCGGCCTGGCGTGCAGTCCTGGGTTCGATTCCTGGCCAGGGCACACAAGAGAAGTGCCCATCTGCTTCTCCACCCTCCCCCTCTCCTTCCTCTTTGTCTCTCTCTTCCTCTCCCGCAGCCAAGGCTCCATTGGAGCAAAGTTGGCCCGGGCGCTGGGGATGGCTCTGTGGCCTCTGCCTCAGGTGCTAGAATGGCTCTGGTTGCAACAGAGCAACGCCCCAGATGGGCAGAGCATTGCTCCCTGGTGGGCATGCCGGGTGGATCCTGGTCGGGCACATGCAGGAGTCTCTCTGACTGCCTCCCCGTTTCCAACTTCAGAAAAATACAAAAAAAAAAAAAAAAATAGACACAGTAACATAAAATACAGTATAGGGAATATAGTCAATTTTGTAATAACTGTATGGTGTCAAGATTGGTAGTAGACTTATCAGGAATATCACACTTTGTACACCTGAAACTAATATAAACATTGTATGTTGACTTGCCTGTAAAATAAAATTTTCAAGAAACTAATGAACAAGCTACTGATATTCACAACAATGTGAATGGATCTCAAAAGCATTACACTTTAATGAAAAAAAAAAATCCCAAAAGTTTACATACAATCTGATCCCATTTAAAAAGTATTCTCAAAATGACAGAATTATAGTGATGGAGAACAAATCAGGGATTGCCAGAGACAAGGGATGGGGAAAGGGTGTTATTCTGAAGGGGTAGCATGAGGGAGTTTGTGGTGATGGAATAGTTCTATATCCTGGTATCCTGGTTGTGGTGCCAGTGACACAAATATATGTATGACAAAATATAATATATACCAGAAAAAAATATATATATATACCAGAAAAAAGAAAGAGTACACATAAAACTGATGTCTCCAGTTAGTTATAGTATTATATCAAGATCAATTTCCTGGTTTGTTAATATATTACATTTATGTGAGATATTATCACTAAGGAAAGCTGAGTGAAGAGTACCTAAGAAGTCACTCTACATTTTTACAATTTCTTGCAAATCTATAACTATTTCACAATAAAAGCTGAATAAACATAATTTTAAAAGTCAATAGACAATGTAGAGACAGAAAGAAAGCAAAACTATGATCCATAAGCTCAGTGATATATAAGATAATGTATTCATAAACAAGAACAGGGATACTATATATTTTTTAATTTAGAGAATGAGAAAGAGTTCTTAGAAATTCAAAACACAACAGCATAAATTTTAAAGGGTTACTACCAGAATTGAAAGAAGATAAAGAAAAAATAGAGAATTAATGAATAAAGTTAACATTCAACTAATATTTGTACCAGAAAGAGAAACAAACGATAAAAGAATACATGAAAAATTTGCAAAAGTAACTGATATTAGCACTGCTGCTCTTTGACAAAAATTGTCAAATACACTAAAACATTAAAAATATAAATAAGCCTGACCAGGCGGTGGCACAGGGGATAGAGCGTCGGACTGGAATGCGGAGGACCTAGGTTTGAGACCCTGAGGTCACCAGTTTGAGCGCAGGCTCATCTGGTTTGAGCATAGCTCACCAGTTTGGACCCAAGGTCGCTGGCTCGAACAAGGGGTTAACTCGGTCTGCTGAACGCCCGCGGTCAAGGCACTTATGAGAAAGCAATCAATGAACAACTAAGGTGTCCCAAGGAAAAACTGATGATTGATGCTTCTCATCTCTCTCCGTTCCTATCTGTCTGTCCTTATCTATCCCTCACTCTGACTTTCTCTGTCTCTGTTAAAAAAAGAAAAAAAAATTTTAAAAACCAAAAATATAAATAAAATACTGAATGCAGATATATTTACTAAATATAAATAAAATATTAAAATTAAAACAATATATCTACAAAGTGAAAAACATCTATACATGGCACCTTTATGTAATATACCAATGGTACAGCTTAACAGCACTTTGGGAAATTATCTTACTTACCATTAAACACTTCCAGAAAATAACATCATAATCTGGTGCATCTTATTAATGTGTGTTAAATTTAGCTACAATTTCAGGGTATATATAATATATAAGCATTTCCCTTCACCAATTGTTTACTCCTTGTCAATCACTAGCTTATATGTGTCTGTGTCGAGACACAGATAAAGCTTTACAGTTTACACAGTGTTTTCAACATTTAATCAAGCTTTAAAAAATATTTTTTCTTAAAGATGAGGTAAGTATCCTTGTAAATTTCATATTAGATGTTCTTATCTATTTGAATTATTCTATCCTTATTAAAGAATATTCTAAGTCTTATTTTTATTCTATAAGAAAGTAAGCTATTTTTATTACTATAACAAATATTTTATGTTCTAGCTTTTTAAACTAAACTTATTAAATGACTATATTAATATATTTTGAAGCAATTAACTTGCATATGCTTTTTATAAGCATTTTTAATATGAGTTGACAAATTCTGGCTTATGGGCCAAATTCAATCCATTGCCTAATTTTTATAAATAAAGCTTTATTAGAACACAACCATGCTCTCATTTATATATTGTTTATGGTTGCTTTCACCCAATAGTAGCAAAATTGAGTGGCTGCGAGAGAAACTGTGTAAACCGCACAGCCAAAAATATTGATTATCCAACCCTTTACAGAAAATGTTTGCCAATAATCCCTGTGATAAGTGGAAGTAACTATGATGACATAAGAAATGCTATCAAACTTCTTAATCTATTTTCAACAGTTTAATGTAAATTTCTCTCATCTTTTTCCATTTTTGTCAATCAGCCATTCTTATAAGCTTTTTGTTCTACATAATATATGATCAGTTTCCCATATTAGCTTTTGCTCAAAGCTAATTACTGAAAAAGGCAGTTCTCAACTGAATGGGTTATGCTCTCAAAGGTCATCTGGAACTCTTTTTTTCATGCATTTTTCCCATAGAAATATTTTAAATGATACTTAATCCCACATTACTCCCACAAAAGACAATTCTAGAAGAAGAATTTTAATACTAATCCTAAATCCTGACATCTTTCTCTTCTTCCTAAAATCCTGTCAGATATGTCAGCCACTCTCATGAGGCAGAAGCAGTAGCAGCAAGAATTTGATATACTGCTCTATTACTGCTTTAAGAACATCTTTTCTTTGAAATCAAATGAAGATCTAGATATTAAAATTTTGACAGAAAAATTGCCAACAGTAACACTATCAAGGTAAAAGTTTTCCCAATTGATAAAAATTAATTTTATGCAAAGAACAAAGGATGGAGGCCAGGGAGCTACTCAATATCCTACAATGCACAGGACAGCTCCCCTTACTCAACAAAGAACTGTTCCAAAACAGTTAGTATTGTCTGCATTTAATAATGTCATGTCTAGTATGACCCGGTGGCGGCACAGTGGATAGAGCATTGGACTGGGACGCAGAAGATCCAGGTTTGAAACCCCGAGGTCACAGGCTTTAGCGCGGGCTCATCTGGCTTGAGCATGGGCTCACCAGCTTGAGCGCAGGGTTGCTGGCTTGAGTGTGGGATCACAGACATGACCCCGTGGTCGCTGGCTTAAGCAAGGGGTCACTCTCTCTACTGTAGCCCCCTGGGCCCCAGGTCAAGGCACATATGAGAAAGCAATCAATGAACAACGAAGGTACCTCAATTAAGAATTGATGCTTCTCATCTTTTTCTTTCTGTCTATCGCTCTTTCTGTTTCTCTCAAGAAAGGAAGGAAAGGAAGGAGGGAAGGAGGGAGGGAAGGAGGAAGGGAGGGAGGGAGGATGAAGGATGAAGGAAAGAAGAAAAAAAACCCAGTCTAAACACAGATCTAATTTTGCTGAATCTCAGCTACAAAGTCCCCATGAATTGGCTGACCAATTAATGACAGGGATGGGTAACTTTTACTTTTTAACAGTTTAGTTTTATCTTTGGAAAGCTCTAATTCTTAGGCTGTGTTTTCTTAGCATTAAGTTTAATTAAACCTTTTTACCTGACCCTAATTTGAGGTTTTGGAACAGTTAGTTCTTTGTTGAGTAAGGGGAGCTGTCCTGTGCATTGTAGGATATTGAGTAGCTCCCTGGCCTCCATCCAGTTGTATGCCAAAAACTGTCTTCAGAGATTACCAAACACCTAATGCAGGGCAAACTCAACCCTCTAGTTGAGAACCACTGCCCTAGTTCTTCTCTCTGGTCAGACCAAGAAACAATGCTAACATTGATCATTTGGTACATGCCACACACAATATGGAGCACTCTGCATATATTTTCATTTAATCCTCAAAACCATCCCAATTTTGCAGTTAAGAAAATGGAAGATTAGAAGCTAAGCAATGTGACTAAAATTATACAACTTTTTTTTTTTTAATTTTTGAGTTTATTAATTAGCCGGCTAGCTATACGGGGCACAATCCCAAATCATATAGATTTTTTTTACCTTTAAAAAAAAAATCTACATATATATTTTTTATTCATTTTTAGAGAGGAGACAGAGAGAGAGAGAGAGAGAAAGAAAGAGAGAGAAGGGGGGAGGAGCAGAAAGCATCAACTCCCATATGTGCCTTGACCAGGCAAGCCTGGGGTTTCGAACCGGTGACCTCAGCGTTCCAGGTGAACGCTTTACCCACTGCGCCACCACAGGTCAGTAAAATTATACAACTATTTATGGGGCAGGTCTGAGATATGACCTAAGGAGTTCATTTCAGAGCTCATGCTTTTAACCTCAAATAAGTCTGACTCAAACGAAGTCTAATTCTTCACATATTTGAAGATAATTCTTATTATGAAATTCCTTAATATCCATCAGAGCTGCTCCCCAAACCTCTAAATTCTCAGTTCTTTAAGCCGAAAAAGCTTCCAATTTCTTCACATCCTTCTGGCTGAATATACACAGAACTAAAGACAACATACTTTGGTGTACAGCAGAATGGCTGTAGTCTTCTTTTCCATTAATTATGATGGGGTTTGTTTTTTTTGGGGGGGGGTATAGTGAGAGAGAAGATAGAATGATGGTAGCCATAGTGCATTTCTGTTTTACATCATTTGCTGCCAAAAACCACCTCAGGTCTTTCCTATACATGATGTTGTAAAGCCATGTGAACTAATAATATATTAGTATTTTTCAGTCCTTATGTACCCTAAAAAGTTCACTTAAATTTAGTCCAACAACGATGGTTTAGTTCATTTTGGGTGGTTTAGTATATATATATATATATATTTACTATCCTTCCTTCGTCACTGTCACTGGTAAAACTGATATTTTACCTTCTCCATATGAGAAGAGAAAGCAAAAAACAAAACCATTTTCCACAACCAACAACCTTTGGATAGCATCATTCAAAATAAAAATGGTTTTGACTAATTAACACAATCTTAGTAGCTAACTCAATTTTCCTTCATCTTACACCTACGAATATATTAAAAAATTGACTATACCAAAAACTAAGCATAGATCCAGGCACATTATATTGCTACTAGTCTATGAACTGCATGAGAGAAAATTCAAAGTTGCTCTGACAATATAGTTTTAGCAAATCCATTCTGGTTCATTTTTAACCAGTTTTCTTCAAGTTAGTCATAAACTATCCTTTTTTATTTCTTGTTCTAAAATCTTCTGCCTTTTATAAAATCAGGCCTATTCTTATAGCACTTCTTGCATTCCTCTAAAACAGTGGTAGTCAACCTGGTCCCTACCACCCACTAGGGGGCATTCCAGCTTTCATGGTGAGCGGTAGCGGAGCAACTAAAGTATAAATAAAAAGATAGATTTAACTATAGTAAGTTGTTTTATAAAGATTTATTCTGCCAAACTTAGCAAAAATCCAACATAAAGTACTTGGTAAGTAATTATTATTATATGCTTTAACTTGCTGTAACTCTGCTTTATAAATTTGATAAAGTTACTTCCTACTTTATAAATCACCATTACTGTGGGTGGTTAGAAAATTTTACTACTAACAGAGATACAAAAGTGGGCAGTAGGTATAAAAAGGTTGACTACCCCTGCTCTGAAACTTTTTATTCCTTTAGCAAGAGAGAGACAAGAATGGGGAGAGAAATGAGAAGCATCAATTCTTCGTTGCAGCACCTTAGTTGTTCATTGATTGCTTTCTCATATGTGCCTTGACCAAAGAGCTCAAGCCAAGCCAATGACCCCTCACTCAAGCCAGGAACCTTAGGCTCAAGCCAGTGACCGTGGCACCATGTTGATCATCCCATGCTCAAGACCAGGGGTCCCCAAACTTTTTACACAGGGGGCCAGTTCACTGTCCCTCAGACCATTGGAGGGCCGGACTATAAAAAAAAACTATGAACAAATCCCTATGCACACTGCACATATCTTATTTTAAAGTAAAAAAACAAAACGGGAACAAATAGAACATTTAAAATAAAGAACAAGTAAATTTAAATCAACAAACTGACCAGTATTTCAATGGGAACTATGCTCCTCTCACTGACCACCAATGAAAGAGATGCCCCTTCCGGAAGTGTGGTGGGGGCCGGATAAATGGCCTCAGGGGGCCGCATGTGGCCCACCAGCCGTAGTTTGGGGATCCCTGCTCAAGACGATGACCCACACTCAAGCTGGTGAGCCAGCGCTCAAGTCTGAGACCTCAGGGTTTTGAACCTGGGACCTCAGTGTCCCAGTTTGACGCTCCATACACTATGCCACAGCAGTCAGGCCTTCCAAAACCTTTTAAGACCATAAATTATACAAATAATTTTAAGATTTTTGCAGGCAACACGTTTTATAAGATGTTTCAACTTGCTCAGAAGACAACTCATTTAACCAGATGCATTTTATCTCCATACTCATGTTGGTTTTATGTGCTTCCTAGTAACATTTCCTTTGTCATCACTGTTGGTGGTGGTGTTGGTGTTGGTGATGGTGGTTTACTCTTCCTAAGTAAGATTTTTTTCTTCCCTTAATGCCAATCACTATTATTACATTTTCCTTGGTTACCTTTTTAAATGTAGTATAAGAAATCTTTTTGGCTGATCTTAGTATTTTTTTAAAGTCTCAGCTCATTTACCTAATTCTAAAAAAAATTTATTTTTTTATGTTTTACTGTGGCAGTCTTAGCTTCTGCTTTGTTTTAAAGTAATGTGTATATCTCTGAAGAGTTCGTTGTGTAATAATACTAAGGATGTTTTTCTGTCTGAAAAATATCAATATCAATTACATTTTTACTTAACTCCTTAAATTATTCTTCCTTTTTGGAGAAACTTATATTGTGGAATCATGCTGATCTTATTCTCATCAAGAATCAAAACAGTCTGACCCGTAGTGGCGCAGTGGGATAAAGCATTGACCTGGAACACTGAGGCCACTGGTTCGAAACTCCAGGCTTGCCTAGTCAAGGCACATATGGGAGTTGATGCTTACTGCTCCCCCTCCTTCTCTTTCTCTCTCTCTCTCTCTCCCTCCTTCTCTCTCTCTCTTCACTGAAAATTGAATAAAGTCTTTAAAATAATCAGAACAACTATGATTGGTCAAATAAATTATAAAATAGATATGTTCATAAAAACACTATGCAATTCTTAAGAATTATGCTATATAAAACTTTCATAACATAGGGAATGTTCATGATTAAGTTGTTTTTAATGTATGAGTTATGTAACAGTGCCTATAATATCCCAAAATCATTTTAAGTGCACATTATGTGATTTTATACTTTTATATATACACTGAAAAAGAAAGGTTATATGCAAAAATATTTCAAGTATTCTTCTTTGATCTTAAGATAACATTTTATTTTTTATGTGCTTTTCTATATTTATCAAGTTTATGTAATAAATTTGTATCATTTTCACAACACAAGCATTATTATTTTAAAAGAATCAGCAGAACCAAAGGAAAATGCTCTATAAAATACAAGGAAAAAGGTCTACCTTGAGATTTCTGCTTCTTAACTCTATTACTCAAACAAAATGAGAAAAACATTTCTGGAAACCAAACTACAAAAGAAAGCCTATAATAGATAATACTGGTTAGTCTAACTATATAAATAAGCCATGACAACCACCAAGATAACCATTCGAACTTCTAGAAATTTAATGGGGAAAATCACAAGAACTTCCTGACATTTCAAGAAAAGGATATAGCTATGAACTGTTTAATATTTAAGTACATTTTTTAAAAAGTAATTTTTAATTGTATATCCCCAAATATCCCTACAAACTGAAGGATTGTAGAATATGGGTAAAATGAAGATTTAAAATAACACCCAGTCAGAATATCTTAAATTGTGCTAAAACTTCCTAATAAAGTAATGTCATCTGTTAATATTAAAATCTCATAGCAAGAACAATTATCTTAATTTAGAAATTTTGTCTGGTTGAAGGTCAATTTGCAGTAATCCAAAAACTTATCTGATTACTCTTTCAGTGACAATATCTAGATCATCTATTCAAAGTCTGTATGTCCTATAAATCAAAAAACAAAAGATATTTTAACCAATTAAGACTTTATCATTCAAATACATTTGGTTCTATAAATACTACTACATATAAGTGGTTCAACTAATCCTAATTTATCCAAAAGTAAAAATACATTAATCTTCTTCTTTAGGAAATTACTTCAATAACTCTATTTCTCTATCTACAACTTTTTCAAATATATAAAAAATATTTCAAAATTAGTATTTCCTTAAATAATATTTTTGATATTCATTAAAAATATGAAACATAATGTATTCTCAAGTTACATTAAGATTTTATTAAGACTTTAAACAAAATAAAAGACAAAGACTCAAACTCATCAAAAAAATATACACATTTGTTTTAAATAACTTTAAACTGACCATCAAGACATACCACCTTTTCCACCCAGAAATAAAAATGAGCATAATAAACAAAGGCCAAACACCTCTCAATCTCACTCATATACATACATACATACATACATACATACATATTTAGAACTGTAACCCAGCAATATCACGTAATAAATGAATACACACCTTACTTTAGTACACGCCAGGGCAGACACACAAAAACAAGAAAAAAATTTTGAAATCAGAGTATAAAGGGACTCTGCCTTTTCAAACAATGCAGCACTGAAAGCCAGGTCAGCATCCTTGGGCATTACTAAGAAACTTTAGCACATCTGATATTTCCATCATCTTCAAGATTCCTCTGAATAATCAGAAAATTTCCCAGTCTCCCCCTACCTCACCTGTCCACAGACTTCCTTTGGCTTTCTTTCCTCTACTGTATATTAATGCTATTGTGGTTTATTTAGGCTTTAAACGTTCAGCGGTACAACCTCCTCTATATATTAATTCAGTTCATTTTCTCAGACACTGACTCAGCCGTGGGTTGTGCAGCAGTGACGTTTCTAACCAAACAGCATCCTGTGAACTGTGGTCATCCCATTTCCCCATCACTGTGTAGTGATTGGCTATTGTAAATGATAGACAGGCTGAAGAAAACTCAGGAGATGAGAGCTTAGTGATATGTAGATATGTTGCAAAATGCCATCTGTAAAGCTAATTCTAGCTCTGCCAGCTTGCCAGGTTTTAAAAAACTAGGAGGCAGATAACTTTCTTTTTTTCTTTCAATATTTTATTGTGTACCCATTCTGGGCAATAAACCTCTTTAAAACCAAAGAGAAAATATTATTTGTACTGTAAGAATCCACTCAAGAACTACTCTGAGACAACAAAACTTTTCCATTTCTAAACTGTTTCTGGGACTACGACGTGACTTAACAGGGAAAATGGAAAGCTCAATCTTCATGCAGTCTCAGAAGAAATGAGCATGCGTATTTCAATGTGCAAATGAAACCTTGCGGCAAAGTCTGATATTCAATGTATGATGCATTTATCTTTAGTAACTTGAGCAGACTGCGGACCTGAGTTTTAAATAGTCAGATTCGACCCAATTCATATATTCAAGAGCTTTTAGCATACTGTCAATCTGAGTATTTTAATATTAATTATACAGAAAGGGTGCTCTTTTTCCTTTTTAAATAGCAAAAATGTCTCTCAAAGAAAGTTGTCGTAATTCAGACCAAATATATTTCGCCTGAAACGATCTTTAACCTTTCAGTAAACTACCAAATTCCTCTATACAAATATTAACTATAAAACTACTGAGAAAGAAACAAAGTTTAGTAAGTAACTTTTTAACTATGTAATTCTTTCTTTCTTTCTTTATCTCTTAAGAGAGAGGCAGGGAGGCAGAGACAGGCTTCCATGTGTGCCCAACCAGGATCCACCTGGCAAGCCCCCTACCAGGCGATACTCTGACCCTCTGAGCTGCTGCTCCATTGCTGGGCAACCGAGATATTTTAGTGCCTGAGGCAAGGCCATGGAGCCATCCTCAGCGCCTGGGGCCAACTTTGCTCTAATCATTCAAGCCATGGCTGCAGGAGGGGAAGAGAAAGAGAAAGAGAAAGATGGGGGGGGGGGGGGGGCGCAAGGGAGGCAGATGGTTGCTTCTCCTGTGTGCCCTGACCAGGAATCAAACCCAGGACTTCCACACATGGGGCCAACGCTCTACTACTGAGCCAACTGGCCAGGGCCTTAACTATGTAATTCATTTGTATGCACTTGTAAAAGGAATCACAGACACTCTGAAGTCCATCCATGTCCAGATTAGCTTTCAGTTTTGCCTTGACTTTTATATCACAGTATTGTACATATCAAATTTATACTCAAAATAAAGTTCAGAAAAGAAAGTACATTAAAGTTTTATATGATGAAAGAGAAATCATAAGGCAGTGCCCACCAAACTCTTAAACCTAAATGATGCACACATAATATAGTGACTATTAGTGTTACTTTTATAATTCAACAATTTTTTTAAATTTCCTTTTTTTTTTAAATGAGAGGAGGGAAGAAGGAGAGACAGACTCCTGCGTGCATCTTGACCGGGATCCACCTGGAGACCCCCCACCTGGGCCCATACTCGCAACTGAGCTATTTTTAGCGCCTAAGGCAGAGGTTCCATGGAGCCATCCCCAGTGCCCGGGGCCAACAAACTCAAATCAATTGAGCAATGGCTGTGGTAAGGGAAAAGAGACAGAGAGAGAGAAGGGGAGGGGAAGAGATGAAGAAGCAGATGGTTGCCTGACCTGTGGTGGCGCAGTGGATAAAATATCGACCTGGAAATGCTGAGGTCGCTGGTTTGAAACCCTGGCCTTGCCTGGTCAAGGCACATATGGGAATTGATGCTTCCCGTTCCTCCCTCCCCTTCTCTCTGTCTCTCTCTCTCTCCTCTCTAAAAAATGAATAAATAAAAATTAAATTAAATTACATTAAAAAAAAAAAAAAAAAAAAAAGAGGCAGATGGTTGCTTATCTTGGGTGCCCTGCCCAGGAATCAAACGTGGCCTTTCCACATGCTTGGTCGATGCTTACCACTGAGCCACTGGCCAGGGCCCAATAAATTTATTTTTATCCTTGCCCATATGAAAGGTGGGGGTGGGCAATCAAATGAAAATGATGGAAGGAAAGGGGCTGCTATTCTAAATTGTGACTAGAACAAACTTTAAAAAGATTTTTAGATTAATTACAAAAAACTGAATCAATAAAGTACTCATTCCTTTACTGCTAAAGACAAGGTTTGTATCCCCAAAAAGTCGGATGTTGAAACGCATCCCCCCAATGTAAGGACACTTGGTTATGAGATGATTAGGTCATAAACGCAGAGTCCTCCTGATTGAGATCAGTGCCTTTATAAGAGACCCAAAGAGATCCCTATCCTTTTCCTCCATGTGAGGACACAGCAAAAAGAGGGCTATCAGAACCAGGAAGTGAGCCCTTACCAGATATGGAATATACCAGCACCTTAATAATGGACTTCCCAGCCTCCAGAATCAGGTGAAATATATTTCTGCTGTTTATAAACCACCCAGTCTATTGTATACTGTTGTAACAGTATATCTGAACAGACTGAGACATTTACTTTTAGTAAATTTAAATTTCCAATTCTATTTGAGGTGGCAATGTGCCCACCTATATTTCTCAGCCTTGCTTATCTAGAGATGACCATATGATATAGTTCTACCCAATGATTTATAAACAGGTGTGTAAAGCCAGAAGCCACGGCCACTACCACAGCAACCCGGCCCATACAGGTTCACATTGGATTCGGACAGTCGGTAAAGAAACAACGGAGCCAAAAACTGGTGGGCCATAGTCTTTAATTCTAGCTTGCACCCGGCGGGCAAGTAAAAACACACACTGGGCTCCAAAACCCACTCACATTCAGTGCTCACAAAGCCACTGACTTATCCGAGTTTCTTAGAATCAAGGGTTTCTTAGAATAAGGCTCACCAGCCTTATTCTCCTCAGTTCCCCATCTCCTTCCTTATCCCAGATACAAACTCTGCACAAACTGGCATCTCACTCAGCACTCCGCCATCTTGGCTGCTTCTCCTGGCCACATGGCCTCTTTTTGCTCTCTGCTCTGCTCCCTCTGCTCTCTCATGCTAATCATCCCAGGAACCAAGAGAGCAAACTCTCGTTCTGCCCCCATTTTATATTGTAGCTTCACAACCTTTAATCCAATATACAAAATAGGGAAGTCTCTAATACAAAGTCACTTCTCTGAGGCATGATTGGATTGTACCACCCCACATCAAAAAGGGTGGGAAAGGCTTAATCCCAAAACCAAGCCCCAGGCTACAAGGATTCTCAACACACATTAATATCACCTGGGCGATGGCCTCACATGGGCAGCGCCATTTTTAACAAAGTGAGCATAATACATTTTATCTGCCCAACAAGGTGTCATGTAGAAATTACTGAGAAATTTAATTACCTGATATAAATAAAATCCCTTTCCCACTGTCCCCATCCCCTTCTACCTTCTTCTTCCTCCTGGTCTGAAAGGTGAACATGATAGCTGAAGCTACAGTAAGCCATCTCGTGATCATGAAGAAAAGCCAAGAAAATCAAAGACTTTTGACCCTAACATCCTTAAACTACTAAATCTACATCAGACATTGCCTACCGGTGCATTTCTTATGTACAAGAAAAATAAACCCCAAACTTAAGCCAGTGTTTACATAGTTTTCTTTTACTCAAACATCCCTAAATAAAATACATGAGATGGGGGGGGGGGGGGAGGAGGAGGAGGAGGAGGAGGAGGAAAAAGAAGAAAGGATGAGAGCAAGTAGAAGCATAGGTGCATAGGTGAAACATATCAGCCATGAATTGATAACTTAAAGCTCGGCATGCTGGGTGGGTGGGTACATAGGGGTTCATTATACCTGTTTTATATACTTTATATGTATTTATAATGTACCATACTAAGTTATTTAAAAGTTTACAAATCCTAGCTCTGCCACTGACAAGGTGAATGGCCTTGGGCAAGTATATTAAGCTCATTCTTTTCATCTGTCAAATGGAGACAAGTAATACTATTCAGAGAGCTCCACCTTCAAATCCAGTCAAACAACCACCAGAAGGTCCCTGGCAGGAATATCCTCCATCTACCTAATCATCCAAAGGATTATCTCAAGTTTCATTTTCACCAACTCACACCAACACTGATTCCTTCTCTGAACTCTTACTTTACTATAACTCACTACCATAGTTTAGTGTCCTACTGTGCTCTAATTGTTCGATATGTGGTAATTAAAGCATCCCATGATGATATGATGATAAACTTCTGAATTACTCTTGAACTGAGCACAAGTTCTCAACAATACTTGCTGATTGTAAAACAGCTCAATTAATTTAGTATCAACTCAAAAATACCATTTTTAAAAAGATATATTGTATATTTTTTAAAGTCTCCTAAATATATTTCTAAGTACAAAGAACAAGAGGTCCCTAAAAGTAAGCTGTTTTCCTCTGGGCAGATTTTCCACAAATGAGGTTAAAAATAAGCTCAAAGGATTTTATGATATTTTCATTTTTAAAAACATGTATTTATATTTATTTTCTATTTATCTTTAATATTTTAACTTAAACAAGCAATAATGCAGCAATCTACTTAAAAAGAGAACCAAATATTACCAATACAGATATCAAGAGCAATGAAATAACAGAAATGAGGCCCTGGCCAGTTGGCTCAGTGGTAGAGCGTCGGCCTGGCGTGCAGAAGTCCCGGGTTTGATTCCCAGCCAGGGCACACAGGAGAAGCGCCCATTTGCTTCTCCACCCCTCCCCCTCTCCTTCCTCTCTGTCTCTCTCTTCCCCTCCCGCAGCAAGGCTCCATTGGAGCAAAGATGGCCCGGGCGCTGGGGATGGCTCCTTGGCCTCTGCCCCAGGCGCTAGAGTGGCACTGGTTGCAACAGAGCGACGCCCCGGAGGGGCAGAGCATCGCCCCCTGGTGGGTAGAGCGTCGCCCCCTGGTGGGCGTGCCGGGTGGATCCTGGTCGGGCGCATGCGGGAGTCTGTCTGACTGTCTCTCCCCGTTTCCAGCTTCAGAAAATACAAAAAAAAAAAAAAGAAATAACAGCAATGAAAAAATAGTTTTTTTTAAGTTTTTCCCATTGTATGCCTGTAGCTTCTGTAAAGCAAACAGCTTTTTTTCACCATTACCATTTCATATATAATGTACTATTATTGTATATCAGCAGAAAAACATTAAGAACTAGGAAAAAAAACATACAATTCACCAGAAAACAGATATAAATGAACAAAACACTCATGACATTGATGTGTACTTATAAATTAATAAAGTCAACTTAACATTTTCATTTTAGATCTTACCACATTAGAAGTCTACAATAGAGGTAGACATCTTTTCAGGAGACTTAGTACAGGCCACTCATATTTTCTAGCTACAGCATACAGTTTAAAAGTACCTGAATTATTTCTTTAAAATTAAAAAAGATTGCAACATCACAGCATTTTTAAATTCTTTTTCAAGAAAGCTGATATTAATTATCAGTATCAGGAGAATTTTACAGTAATGTAAGTTAATGTTCAATACCCCTAAGTAAATAAATATTTATAGAGCATAATACTCTATGAAAACATGCTCACATACCTGCAATATGTGAGGTTTATGAGCTGCTAATTAACACCTTAAAAAATATCAGGTCATAAAGTGTTCTAAATGAGGTGTTCCTTATTAAGCCACACAGCACTAAGTGAAAGCTTTAAAAAGTATAAATGGGCAGAAACTTTAGAAATAAAGTATTTAAGCCCTGGCAGGTTGGCTCAGTGGTAGAGCGTCGGCCTGGTGTGCAGGAGTCCCGGGTTTGATTCCTGGCCAGGGGACACAGGAGAAGCGCCCATCTGCTTCTCCACCCCTCCCCCTCTCCTTCCTCTCTGTCTCTCTCTTCCCCTCCCGCAGCCAAGGCTCCATTGGAGCAAAGTTGGCCCGGGCGCTGGGGATGGCTCCATGGCCTCTGCCTCAGGCACTGAAATGGCTCTGGTTGCAGCAGCGGAGCGATGCCCCGGATGAGCAAAGCATCGCCCCCTGGTGGGCATGCCGGGTGGATCCCGGTTGGGCGCATGCAGGAGTCTGTCTGACTGCCTCCCTGTTTCCAACTTCAGAAAAATACAAAAAAAAAATACAAAAAAAAAGAAATAAATTATTTAATACACCAATTTTAAATGAACCAGAGTCATTGCAGAAAGACTGATTTTTCCATTAGTATCAGGATGATAGCACAATATAAACTGACATAGTTAAAAATGTACGGAGGCAAAAACAAACAAGAGCCTATTAATTATCATGTATAATCTATACACAATATAGTTAGAAAATGAAATAAATTCAAATGAAGAATTTTAAATACAAAGAACTAAACTGTCCTGCCAGAGTTCCCAATTAAATTAAATATTGCACTTATTCATGGGGTTACCTTTAAAAGGTTTTAACATTATTTACAAACAAGTAAGAATTTAAATAAATACAAATACAAAAAAGTTAAAAGAATTGTTTTTCTAAAAGTTATTTAAGGAGAAATACATTTATAGTATTTTGTAAACTCCATCCTCTGACAGGACTTGCCACAACCAAATGCAGTTTGGTACTTCACAAAAGTCAATTTTATCAGAGCTTTGATATGTGAAATACATATTTTCTACCTACCTTGAATGTTTATAAAGTTTACAAGATCTACTATGAAATTTCCCATCCCAATTCTATGGATCACTGGAGTTACTGTCATAGGATGAGGCCGTCCTACCATCCCACTTCAAACTTTCTCACACTACTGCTCTGAATACACACCTGTAGCACCCATAACCTACACAAAAAAGAAGTGTTGACCTTTCAGTCTATTCCATGCAGAATAAAAGTCACAGAATTTTAGATACTTTCTGATATTACTGTGATATTTTTAAAAAAGTGATGAACAGGATTAAAAATATTAGACATACAAAATACCACAAATTAAAATAAATATCAGTCTTTTTAGGTACTTCTCATTTAATTCTTCTATTACATTTGCTACCACTATGCAATCTGGGCACCCCATGTTTCCAAACATCAATATAGTACCCCAAAAAAGTAAAAACAATTCCAGAAAATAATTCTTTCAGACAAAATTTTACTTGGAATATACTGCTTAATTTCTAAAAGTTTAGGATGCTTAACAAAGCTTCTAGTAAGACCAAATACAAATACTGTTATTTCTTTAACCAAATTAAAGACCTTGAATAGAAACTTAATATTTTGCCCCAAAATAAAAGTAATTATAAGCATCCTGATATTTCCTTACAGCGCAACTCCCACAAAAATATTTTATCAATACGATTTATATACTTTATGCCCTTTCATATATGAGGTTTGTGACTTATTTCTACAACAGTCAAATGAAATTGTAAGAAAATTCACTTAATAGCTTTACAGAATACCTGGACTAATCACTTTAAAGTATATTCACTTGCCAATTTAATCTTCACAATCACCTTACAAGGTAACCATTATAATCTTATGTACTGAACAGAAAACAGTCTCGGAAGTTTAGTTAATATTGCCAAAGATCACAATGCTTATAAAATGACAGGATTATAAAAAACAATGAGAATTTATGATATACTCTTGATCTTGAAAAATGCTCAGCCTAGAGTATTTTGTTTGGAAATAGTAGGTCAGATTTGACTTTTAGAGAATGCAAACACAAAACAAAAAGAAAACACAAAAAAAACCCATATGTACTTAAACAATTTGAAGAAAGTTATACGTATTAAGTCAGACTAGAACCTAGGTTTCCAGACACCCACTCTTATTCCTGTATACTTTCTATAAACTTTTCCAAGCTGGCTTTTATAGAAGGAAGTGAGAAAGAGTTGTGCATAAAAGTAAAAGGGAACCCAGAATTGAAAAAAGACTATACCTTCCTGAGTTTTATAAAGTATTCCAGTACATTTTCACACACAAAAAATGCCAAAGATAAACTCATTAAAATTTTAAGTCTATCTCAGAACTCATTAAAAGAAACGCTTGCATTTTAAAGAAACTATTTTGTAATGTTTATACTTTTTTCCTTATAGTTGCTTAGTATGTTTTTCCTAAAACAATTGAAAATTTTATAAGTGATTGTAATATAATAAATATGTTAATAAGTAGGTAGGTCAATGAGTGAAATAAAAATAATAGAAAAGGGAAAAGGGGAGAATTGCATAATGCGAATTCAAAATCCAAATAAATGCCACACAGTTTATTTGCTGAATGATCCTAGAAAACTATATATCCTTAAGAATTGCTGAATAACTGAAAATCAATCACATATTAGATGAATGTAAAACCTATAAAATTTTGAAAACCAAAATCCTCAACTTATTTGAATTTTTAATTATAAAAATATATTTACTAAACTTTTAAAAATACGTTGGTTTTAAAACAATTCTGGGTTCCCTTTTACTTTTTTCAATTCTGGGTTCCCTTTTAATTTTATGCACAACTCTTCCTCACTTCTTTCCTTTAGTTGGTTTTAAAAACAAACCAACTAAATATTATAGCTAGTTATCGGTACTCAAGAGATGAGGCAGAAGAGAAGGGTGAGAAAGGAGAAAGTCAGATAGAAAAAAGTAGTCACAGAACAAGAGACACAAAAGGTAAACAGAATACAGGTATTAATCAACTTACAACCTATGCAACTTACTACCATTTGACTTTACGACCACAATCACTAGCCATGACTGCTCGTCTGGCAGCGCAAGCATTGCCCAGCTGGGCATAGGATAGTGCGGACCAGCTTCCAGCAGCACTACCATCTCCACATGCACCATTTCAACTGTTATCCCAGACTCGGTACAGCAATTTATGTTTTGTGTCTTGGATATTTTTCAGCAAACCCTTCCCAAGATGTCTACCAAGAGGAAATTGTCTTTGTCTTTGTCTTTGACTTAAAGATTTTTATAACATCATTTCACAGTACTGTACATATAGCCTACTCAACTTACACAATTACTCAACTTACAACCAAATCGTGTTACGACTGGTCTGTCAGAACCAATCGTGGTCTTAAGTCGAGCACTAGCTGTAGTAGGGAAAAATTATAAGGAAGGAAAAGAAAAATGTAGAGAGGCTTAGTAGATTCTGTAGAATGAGAGTTAGAGCATTTTCTCCTTCATAGGTCTTCCAGTAAGTTATTTCAGATATTAACATTCCTTTGCAAGAACAGTTTTTTGTCTTATTAACCCATAACTATAAGACACATCCTGTGGATAGGATAGCCACAAAATGTCCATTGAGGGAAGAAGGATCCTAAAAGCATGGGATGCAATGACTACAAAAATATAACCACAAGGAATGGGTAAGGTAAATTGATTCACATTTTCCAACACAAAACAGTGGGTGGCCTTTATCTAGCAGCAGGGAAATTCCAATATGTCTTCCTAATCAACCTTAATGAAATTAACAAGTATGTATTTTACAGCCATCCACAAGAAAGTAAAGAATGTTCAAACAAAGGCTATAAAAAAATCAATCGGAAAATCATATATCTATTTCACTTGTCAATAAAATTTGGTTATCACCATGTGAAAGCTTTCTCCCCACTCCTCACTCCCAAGAGTACCAACTAGTACAAGCAAAATTAAAGTCTGTGGTATCTGGAAAAAATATGCTTGTGTTTGCTAATACATGTTAGTGAATTTTAAATGTTATCAATAAACTACTGCTATAAGCACAAATTCATAAAAGGCAAATCACATATTATATACTACTTTGAAATGTCTAATGATCTCTTCTATTTTAACTACTCTATGCGTCATACTAGCCATTAAATTTATCCTATTTCATTCATTCATTCACTCCTTCAAGCACCTACTGAACACCTATTACAATATGTCAAGCAATTTACAAGATGCTGAAGCAAGTAGGACATTGTTCCTGTTCTAAAAATACCTAACTCTACTAAGGGAAAAAGGGTTTCATATGCCACTTCACCCTGTCTCTCTCTCCTACCTGGATAGTTCTTGCATCATTTCTTCACCTTGAAGTCATCCTTGACTTCTCATTTCCCTGTATCAAATCTACTTCAAAATTTTCTTTTGACTCCTGCTTTCCCTTTCCATTCATAAGGCTATACTGCCTTCATTTAAAACCCTTAACAGCTATCAATAAGGCTCCTGATTGACCTCTTTACCACCCCCATTCAATTCTATATTTGCTCTGCTGTCATAAGAATTCTCTTTTTAAAAACTTTTAATGGCTTTTCATTCCTCTATCTAAACTCCTTACCATAAAAAGTTCCTCCAAAATCTGATACGTGAATTCCCAATGTCCACTTCATATTAGGCAAACTAAGATTTATTATTGTTTGGATCTTGTAATCAGCAAAAAATAATTACTAGACTACTAAAAACAAAGTTCATAGACAATGTCACAGTCCATTACTATTTTTAGGCATGATAAAAAATAATCTACATTCTAAGTAATCTAGATATCTTTACAGAGGCTAAAACCACTGAGCCTGTTGGCTAGGAACATACATTCAGGAGACTGCCAAAGTCAACTGTTAAAAAGATGATTCAATTATAGTACTTCCCCTTCCTCTTAGATATTAAAAGGGCGCAGGGGGAGACTCTTCAGGACTACAGTAACAAAATAAGTGCTCCCTGGTACACTATTTCCAGGTAGTATTAATTAATGCAATGATCTATAGAAGGATAAAACAAACCTATGGAGACAAGTTCCTCTTACTATGTAAGACAAGTTTTTACTATATCGATGTACTACAAAGTTTATATATAAGGTTCTCCCATTATTCAAGAGTCGAGTTCCTATGACACTCTTGAATAAAATAGGTCAGTTGGCTCAGCAGTAGAGCGTCAGCCTGGCGTGTGGAAGTCCTGGGTTCGATTAGCAGTCAGGGCACACAAGAGAAGCGCCCATCTGCTTCTCCACCCCTCCCCCTCTCCTTTCTTTCTGTCTCTCTCTTTCCCTCCCACAGCCAAGTCTCCACTGGAGCAAAGTTGGCCCAGGCGCTGAAGGTGGTTCCATGGCCTCCACCTCAGGTACTAGAATGGCTCGGGTTGCAACGGAGCAACAGAGCATCGCCCCCTGGTGGGCATGCCGGGTGGATCCTGGTCCAGTGCATGAGGGGACCTGTCTCTCTGCCTCCTCACTTCTCACTTAAGAAAAAATTAATAAAATAACACCCAGCCTAAGAAAAGGTCTTATATGAGTTTATTTGAGCCAAACTGACTACAATTACTGCAAAAATCAGTGGATTGAAAAAATACTCTGGAGAATGGCAGTTTTTTCAGCTTATTTTATACATTAGAATCAAAAAAGGAGATATAAGGAGGTTATATGAAATTCATTAGTGGTAGACTAAGGAAGCAGGAAAAAGCAAAGCAGGTAAATCTCTCGGATTAGATAAAAAGCAAAATGGAGAGACATATACTTCTTTTACATTGAAGGGTATAGGATAGTTAACCTTTCCAGTACACAGAGATGGTATATGGGCAACAAGATAATGATGTGGCCTTGTGCTCTGGTGCTGGTACTAAGTCTGTAAAAGAAAACTACCCTGACATTTCAAAGATATATTATCTCAGATGTGCAAAGACAACAGAAAATATCAAAGGTAAAAACTGACCTTTGTCAAGTAAGTTACAGGACTAGGATAAGACTACTCATTATGAACTACTTTTAGTTAGGAATTTTTATTCAGACCACCCTGTGAAGTTACTTATTGTCTCTGGGTTGTAGGGCCCTGAGCTTTCAGATTTAGTATGTTATCCCTTTTTTGTCCACAAAACCTTTCACAAAGTGAAGGAGCAATTACCATTAATTTGTATGAAAAATTTTTTAGCATTCCCAAACCCAAAAATAACCTCCCAAATGTTTACCAAATAAGAGTAATATCTGGTTTTACACTAAGCACACCTTTACAAGCTCTCTTAGGCTTTTCTGATATCTTAGGACACATATTGCTAATAGATGCACAAAATAAATAATAAATATGGAGCTTGCCTGACTGGTGGGTGGTACAGTGGATAGAGGGTCAACCGGGATGCTCAGACCCCAGGTTCGAAATCCTAAAGTTTCTAGCTTGGACGCAGGGTCACTAGCTTGAGTCTAAAGGTCACTGGCTTGAGCAAGGGGTCACTGGCTCAGCTGGAACCCCCCAGTCAAGGAATGTATGAGAAGCAATCAATGAACAACTAAAGTGATGTAACTACAAGTTAATGCTTATCTCCCTCCTTTCTGTCTCTGTCTCTCCCTCTCTCTCTCTCAAAAAAAAAAAAAAAGGCTATAAAGCTACATGGGGCTTGATGCTGAGTGTAGTTACGGAGAAGGAGCTTGATAGTCTTAGGAATGCATGCTACCTTTACAACAGTTCACGGCAAAATAAGCACTGAATGTTATTTTCACTTTCTGCTTTCATTCGTAAAAATGAGAGGGAAAATAAAGGAAACAGAATCACTTAGTGCAGAGGTCGGGAACCTATGGCTCGTGAGCCAGATGTGGCTCTTTTGATGGTTGCATCTGGCTCGCAGACAAATCTTTAATTAAAAAAATGTTAAAAATATAAAACATTCTCATGTATTACAACTCATTCATTTCCTACTGCTCATGTTCATGGTTGCGGGTGGCTAGAGACAATCACAGCTGACCTCCGGGACAACACCAAATTTTTATTGGATAATGAGTAATGTACACAGGTCGTTGTGAGGTCAGAAAGTAAATTTCCCTCCTTTTAATCAAGTAGTCAGCTAGCTAATTGCAGAAACTCTTTTGACGAAGAAGATGGCTAAAAGCAAAACAGATGAAGAGTATCATACTTTTCAGCAGGAATGGACAGAGGAATTCGCCTTTGTGGAGAGAGCAGGTTCTGCAGTGTGTCTAATATGCAATGATAAAATTGTATCGATGAAACAGTCAAATATAAAGCAGCACTTCGACACACGCCATACTACATTTGCATCGAAATATCCAGCAGGGGACAGCAGGAAGAAAGCATGTCAAGAGCTACTGTGCAGAGTGCAAGCTAGTCAGCAGCGACTCCGTGTTTGGACCCAACAAGGTGAATGGAATTCGGCTAGCTTTGCTGGTGCTTTAGCAATTATGAGAAACAGAAAGCCATTCACAGATGGGGAGTATTCCAAAACATTCCTGCTTGATGTTGCCAATGAACTTTTTGACGACTTCTCGATAAAAACAAGATAATCAAATAAATAAAAGACATGCCTCTGTTGGCAAGAACTGTTCATGATCGTACCATCATGATGGCAAATCAAATTGAGGCAACACAAGTGAAGGACATAAATGCAGCACCATTCTTTTCTCTTGCTTTGGATGAGTCAACAGACGTAAGCCACTTGTCCCAGTTCAGCGTGATTGCAAGGTATTCTGTTGGTGACACACTACGTGAGGAAAGTCTTGCTGTTTTCCCTATGAAATAGACAACAAGAGGGGAGGATTTATTCAAGTCTTTCACTGTGTTCGCTAAAGAAAAAAATCTACCGGTGGATAAACTTATTTTGGTGTGTACTGATGGTGCTCCTGCATGGTGGGGAAAAACAGGATTCGTAGCGCTTCTTCGTGAACATGAAAAGAGACCCATCCTAAGCTTTCACTGCATCCTACATCAGGAGGCGCTTTGTGCTCAGATGTGTGGCGAGCAGCTTGGTGAGGTGATGTCGCTGGTCACTCGGGTGGTCAACTTCATTGTTGCCCGAGCTTTAAATGATCGCCAGTTAAAACACTGCTGGATGAAGTTGGGAATAATTATTCTGGTCTGCTTCTGCACAGCAATATGCGTTGGTTGTCAAAAGGGAAGGTGCTCAGCCGTTTTGTGGCTTGTCTGAGCAAAATCTGGACTTTTCAGGAAATGAAAAACGTCGAGCATCCTGAGTTAGTTAACACTGAGTGGCTCCTGAAGTTCTACTATCTTGTGGACATAACTGAACATCTGAATCAGCTCAATGTGAAAATGCAAGGCGATGGAAATACAGTCTTATCCCTTCAACAAGCAGTGTTTGCATTTGAAAACAAGCTGGAACTCTTCATCGCCAACATTGAAACAGGTCGTTTACTACACTTTGAAAACCTGGGAGAGTTTCAAGATGCATGCACAGCAAGTGACCCTGCTCAACATCTTGATCTCCAGCAGCTAGTGGGCTTCACATTTAATCTCCTCCAGTCATTCAAAGTACGCTTTGGAGAATTTCATGAGTGCACTCGTCTTTTTAAGTTCCTCACCCATCCACACGAGGGTGCAGTGGATATCTCCGACCTGAGTTACATCCCCAGTGTCTCTGTCAGAGATTTTGAGCTACAAGCTGCTGACCTGAAGGCCTCAGACATGTGGGTGAATAAGTTCAAGTCACTGAATGAAGATTTGGAAAGACTTGCACGACAGCAAACGGAGTTGGCGAGCAAACACAAGTGGAGAGAAATGAAAAAACTTCAACCTGCAGACCAGCTGATTGTCAAAACTTGGAACGTGCTTCCCGTCACATACCACACACTGCAGTGTGTGAGTATTGCTGTACTGACAATGTTTGGCTCTATATACACATGTGAGCAGTCTTTCTCACATCTAAAGAACATTAAGAGCAACCTACGATCACGTTTAACGGATGGAAGTCTCAACGCCTGCACGAAGCTTAACCTCACCACGTATCAACCAGACTACAAAGCCATCAGCAAAACCATGCAGCACCAGAAGTCGCATTAATGGTAAGAAGTACTTTATTCATCATTGGTTAGCAACAGCATAACAACATTATTAAAAAGAATTCAGAGACTTATTGTACTTTAAAAGTGTTGGTCTTACATAAAATGCACACATTTACTTGTATTTAGTGTTAAACATATTGTATAGCTTTCATGGAATTAAATTTTAAAATATGTGGCGTTCATGGCTCTCTCAGCCAAAATGGTTCCCGACCCCTGACACAGTGATACTAGGCCCAAGAGCCAAGGACTGCCTTCAGCTGCACAGAGAGCAAAATATCCAGAGCTATGGATGGTAGAGACTGATCAAAGGTACCCAAGAAGGCATTGAAGCTAGTAAAATATCCTTACATGACCTTTTCTAAGCAGAAAAGACCAAAATGAGGAGAACCCTATGGAGCAAATAACTTCATGTGGGCAGACTAAAGAGCAAATATCCGATTTCACATATTTAATTCTTTGCTAACTATACAGAAAGCCTTCAGAGACCCTGAGAAAGAAGACGCCTATAAGAAGGGCTCCTGGTGGCTAACCAGGTTCAAATTTTAAAAAACCGAGTCATTCAGCTGTTTCTACACAGGGGCATCTCATGAAAACCTGCACTTCAGGGAGGAGCCTGCAATGAACTGCCTACCTACACTGTGATTCTGCCATCTGAGCCAGCCCTTACTAGAGCAGAGCTAACAAGCTGAAGAGGGACTTGGCTCCAGGGCAGTCTCACAGCCATGCTGTTCCATGCTATACCACCACTGAATTGTTTGCACTATAAAGTTTCCTTCTTTTCACAGTAACCCAAATTGGGGATTTCTGTTGGTGTTGAATTGGCACTAATGACCTGATCAGTTTATAAGAGACAACTAGATGAAGAATTTCTGAAGGGCCAGAAGCTTGGGGGATCATTTGATAAGCCTCCCACCTCAGGAATAAAAGAGATGGTATAACTCTGAAATGTACAAAATAAATTATACAGATATAATGACCATGAAAGCTTTGAAGAAGTTCTACAAAGTTTTTTTTGTTTTGCATTTGGGTTGTGGGGGTTTTTTCCAGCAAATAAAGCAAGTTTTGTATTGGCCATACAAAAACACAGTCAAAGGGACTGAGCAAGCAAAGAAAAAAGGGCCTTGGAGATGGGATCAGATGGCTATCCCAGGACGAGCTGCTGCTGCCCACTGCTCCACTGGTTGCAAGTCTTGTGAGGTCTCTTAGAGCTTAGGAGAAAGAGAAGCAAGGGAAACACAGCTAGGTGGGTGGGTGGGGGAGAGAAGAGGTGAGAAAGAAGGCACAGACATGCCCCTAGAAGAGACTGCCCCTACAAAGCTTTTATAATCTTTTCCTCATGATTGCTGGCTAACTCACTCTAAGTGTAAGATAAATCCTAAAATTGATAAGCAACTGAGCAATCATTTTTAGCTAAAACAAGAACTAGGGAGCCTGGAGGACTGAATACTATGACAGATAACCATCAAAGAAAAAGAACAGGTGGAAACAATTTTTAAGAGAAAAGGAACCTCCTCCAAACGCAGCCAAGTGAAGTGATCATGCAAGCCCCCTGCAGATAATTACCTAACAAATTTGAATATTAAAAAATACACACTGTTTAAAAGCACTGGACAATGTCCAAAGCATAGAGTAGTAAAAGAATAGCTTACTCTTGAAAAACTACAACTGTAAGCAAACAGAACCATAAGTTCAGTTTGAAGTTTTTATGCTGAATGCCCTTCCCATACCCCACAAACAGAGTGAAGGAAACCAGGCAGCCACACAGCTCAAAGAGGTTAAGAAGAAAGCTAAAGGCTGGAAGGGCTGTCAGAAACTTAAGGCAGATATATACTGGGAAAGACAGAACCAGAGAGGTGAGACCCAAAACCTGAACATAAACTTTGCTCAGCTAACCTACATATCCATTGGAGACCCCAGGTAGCTCTATGGTAGACTATAGAAGGATTTACCCTTGAAATCTGGTTTAAGACCATGAGTTTGATGCTTTTTTAAATGAGTGCATTCTCTAATCATGCACAGCCCAAGAACCAGAAAGTTGTAGCCCTTACTGGCTTAGGTATCAGAGGGGAGAGTCCACCACTGGCCAACAAGCTAAAAATTAGGAGGGAATCCCAGAAGTAGAGGAACCACAAAAAAACTGAGAATAATCTCTGCTCTAACTTTTAGCTCACCCCAAAATTGCATAGTGCAGGAAATTCCTCCCTCTATCCTACTACCCAAGAGAACACACCAAAAAACAAGTAGCTGGAAGAATTAAGCACAGATTATGGTATGCTATACACTGCCAGGCAGGAAACAAACCTTGCAGTTCGAGTCCAGGCAAGTTAATGATTAACTAGAAAAAAACAATCCTCATAACAACACTACAATGTCTAGGTTTCAACCAAAAATTATGATACAAAGAAACAAGACAGTTGTTGGTCAAATAAGTTTGTAAATATTTGTATATTTGCTTGCTTTTAGTTTGCATTGGGTGTGGGAAACAGGCTATAAGCAGCAAAGTTCTTATAGCCTAAGGCTTAGTTTTAAGACTAAGCCTTTCCCACCCTTTTAATACTAAGATCTTCTCAACACTAAGCTTTTCCTCACACCCTTGACTGTTGCATGATGGAGGATGGTGCACTCTTATGAGGAATCCCATTTATCCCTCAAACAAATGGCTTTGTATCAGAGACTTCCTTATTTGTATATTGGCTTAAAGACTTTAATTTTCTACACTATAAAATAAAGCAGATTGGAGGTGCTCTCTCTCTCAGTTCCTGCCACCAGCACTGCAGAAGAGAGGCAGCCAAGATGGCGAAGTGCTGAAGGAGAAGCCAGTTTGTGCAGAGTTTGTGCATAGAGGAGATGAGAAACAGAGGTGAATAAGGCTGGTGGGGCCTTTGATTCTAAGAAAACTCAGATGCATCTGTGGCTTTGGGGGCCCTGAATGGAAAGGGAAGTGTTTTCCCACTGTGTGCATTTACTCACTTGCCAAGTGCGAGCTAGGATTAAAGGTAATGGTCCACCAGTTCTTGGCTCTGTTGTTGCATTATCGTCTGTCTGGATTAAATGCGAACATACGCAGGCCAGGCAGCTCTGATGATGGCCTCGACTACTGGCTTTACAACAGTGAAAAGGTAGTCAATAGAACCTGACTCGCCAGACCTGTGGTGGCACACTGGCTAGAACAGCGGTTCTCAACCTGTGGGTCGCGACCCCGGCGGGGTCGCCTAAAGCCATTGGAAAATACATAATGCATATCAGGTAGCAAAATTCTGAATCATAACTGTAGCAAAATTACAGTTATGAAGTAGCCACCAAAATTATTTTTTGGTTTGGGGTCACCACAACATGAGGAACTGTATTGCGGGGTTATGGCATTAGAAAGGTTGAGAACCACTGGAATAGAAGAACATCAACCTGGCCTGACGAGGAAGTGGCACAATGAAGAGAGCATTGGCCTGGGACACTGAGAACCTGGATTCGAAACCCTGAGGTTGCTGGCTTGAGCGTGGGCTCATCAGTTTGAGTGCAGGGTTGTGTGCTTGAGTGTGGGATCACAGATATATAACTCCATGGTCACTGGTATGAGCCCAAAGGTCACTGTCTTGAAGCCCACGGTTGCTGGCTTGAGCCCAAGGTCACTAACTCAGCTGCAGCCACCTGGTCAAGGCACATATGAGAAAGCAATCAATGAACAACTCAAGTGCCACAACTATGAGTTGATGCTTCTCATCCCTCTCCCTTCCTGTCTGTCCCCGTCTATCCCTGTCAGTCCCACCCTCTCTCTCACACACACAAAAAAACAACAAAAAACTTACCCCATCCATAAAATAAAGAGAAAGATTTAAGAAAATTAAACAGATCTGCAGACAAAGGTGGGACATCTAATGATACAACATATAAGAAACTGGAGTTGAAGCAGGATAGTAAGAAGCTAGGAAATTCCTTGGCAAATAAAATGAGGGAAACCGAGACAAGATAATTAAACAAGGCCAAGCAATCAACAGCCTGCTAATAAATCTCAAGACCTTATCTTCCCTAACCAAAGACACTTAGGAGCAAATGGTTTTATATCTCTCCTCCCCAAACAGAGTGAATAGCTTAAATCACCCTAGTCATGGAGAGAGATAACAAATACTCAGTGGCATTAGTGCCAGCCAAACCTCAGAATGGATAAAATCATGGCAATAAATAACAACAAAAAAAAAAACTTGTAAAATTACAAGGGCCCAGAATTCTTGAGGGGGCATATTAAAGTAGGCAATTAGTATGATATTAACAAAAGAGGAGGGAGCAAAAGAAACCAGGCATCTGATTAAGCCTGATTCGGTAGGAAAAAACAGTAACCAACATCCTTCTGCCAAAGAGAACAAAGTATCCAAGTAGGCAGTAAAGACAACTCAGTCACCTTGAGGAGCCCTTCCTTCCTAGTAAGGGGAAGGAGGGGGAGTGTAGGGGGAAGGGGGGGATAGCAAAGGAATTCCTGTTACTAAATCCATGTGCAGTAGGAGCCAAAATAGCGGCCATAAAAGAGGAAGAGCACAAGCCCTGGAAAATAAAGGGAAGAGATTGGATAGTTCAAAAGAAAGCATGCTCTTTCCCAAACCCAAAGAAAACATAAGGGTTAGTTTAACAAAGAGCTCCTGGCAGCCGCTGCCCTCTAGCCTGCCCTCTCTCTTCCTCTCTAAAAGTGTACTATCAACTATTGCTTAAAATTCCGCCTACCTAAGTGTCCTGGAAATTCTTTTACTGCAACACCACAAAAGTACCTATTTCCTCCAGTAAGAGTCACTACTGATATCCAACAAAATGGAATCTCAAAACTATTATATATGAAAACAGTCAGACTCAAAGGTTCCATACCATATGATTCTGTAATATTCTCAAAAAGACAAAACTATAGGATCAGAGAACAGAGCAGCCAGGGGTTAGGACTGGGGTGGATACAGCACAGGGACAGCACAAGGTAATCTGGGGTGGGGGGTGGGGGAGTCATGGAACTATTTTATCAGGATTGTGGTCGTGGTGATTACACGTGGTGAATGCCTTTGTCAAAATTCACAGAACTTTAACCCCCTCAAAAAAGAAAAAAATCATAGAACTTTATGCCAGAAAGATAATTTTATCACACATAACTTTAAAACAGAAATTCTAAAAGAGAAAAAAAAAAAGTCAGCAGATGTTTAATACTTATACATACCAAACATATTAGCATGACATAATTATACCATTTTTGACCAAAACCCCAAGCAATACTGCATTACCATCCCAAGCATACTTAATCAATACATTATCTTACCACTGCCATAAACATACAAAAAACTTTTGATAATAAAAATTGGTAACTTCTTTTCTATTTCTGCCACAATAAGTGCCTAAGAGAAAAGGTTTTGGAATCAGATAAAACTAGTTGTATGACCCTGTATAAGCTTCTTAACCCCCTACATCTCAATATCCTTAAATGTGAAATGAAGAAAATAACACAATATTCCTTACCATTATTTTATCTGTTACTACTATAGCTTCAAATCAAATCGTTGTAAAGAATAAATGAGACAGGATACTCTAAATAACACAGTGCTGGACACATTGTTAACTTTCTCTAGAAGACTAATGAATGCAAATTTTGCATAATATTTCATTAGTTCATCATTTTCTATCTGCCTTTTGAAATCACGAGATGAGAATTCCGAAATGATCATTCTACATTTATTGAGCACCTATATAATGCACTAGATAGTTTAAGTAAAAAAAAAAAAAAAAAAAAAATCATGTCCTGGTTTAAAAAATAAAATACTAAATCAGAACACAGGGGACAGAGGAAGAATAATTAACACAGGATTTCTACTCATTTTGAGTTTTCCTAATTTCTCCAGGGCCCTGCTCAGCAAACTGCAGCTAGCAAGCCACATGCGGTTCTTTGGCCCCTTGAGTGTGGCTCTTCCACAAAATACCACGTGCAGGCACTACCTCAATAAGGAATGTACTGCCCTGGCCGGTTGGCTCAGCGGTAGAGCGTCAGCCTGGCGTGTGGGGGACCTGGGATCGATTCCCGGCCAGGGCACACAGGAGAAGCGCCCATTTGCTTCTCCACCCCTTCCCCTCCCTCCTTTCTGTCTCTCTCTTCCCCTCCCGCAGCCAAGGCTCCATTGGAGCAAAGATGGCCTGGGTGCTGGGGATGGCTCCTTGGCCTCTGCCCCAGGCGCTAGAGTGGCTCTGGTCGCTGCAGAGCGACGCCCCGGAGGGGCAGAGCATCGCCCTCTGGTGGGCAGAGCATCGCCCCTGGTGGGCGAGCCGGGTGGATCCCAGTCGGGCACATGCGGGAGTCTGTCTGACTGTCTCTCCCCATTTCCAGCTTCAGAAAAATACAAAAAAAAAACCAAACAAACAAATAAGGAATGTACCTACCTACATAGTTTAAGTTTAAAAAATTTGGCTCTCAAAAGAAATTTCAATCGTTGTACCATTGATATTTGGCTCTGTTGACTAATGAGTTTGTCGACCACCACTCCAGGGTATACATGACCCTGGAGGTTAACATCAAAAATACCTTAGACTTTTACATGGTCTTCAAAGAGCCATGTACTCTGGACACAAATGCTGGCAACAGCATTAGGAGCTAAATCAAAACTATGTCATTCCTATAGTAACAAGGATGAAAACAGAATTATTTTACTGTTAGCTTAAAAGTAAATTTTAATCTCTGAAAGAACAGATCAATCATCCTAGTTACTAACCTCTGTGAAAATGCCTTAGGTTATTTTTTTTTTCTAGATATTTTTATTTATTTTAGAGAGAAGAAGAGAAAGGGGGGAGGGGGGAGGGAGGGAGGGAGGGAGAGATAGAGAGAGAAAGAGAGAGAGAGGAGGGGGGAGGAGCAGGAAGCATCAACTCTCATATGTGCTTTGACCAGGCAAGCCCAGGGTTTCGAACCAGCAACCTCACTGTTCCAGGTCGACGCTTTATCCACTGTGCCACCACAGGTCAGGCTGCCTTAGGTTATTTTTATCAGAATATTCTTGCTATATCCATGAAGCTTAATTTTTTTTTTAATTTTTCTCTCATTTGGACATATCAGCCTCCTTTAACAATTTACCACAAACCCAGTAGCTTACATTAAGACACATATATTATCTGTTTCTGTGGATCAGTAATACGATAGTTTAGCTGGGTCTCTGCAAGGCCACGACCAAGGTGTCAACCATGACTAGATCCTCATTTGGAGGCTCAACAGAGGAAGATCCACTTCCAAGTTTACTAAGATTGCAACAGTTCATTTTCTTATGGCTGTAGGATTCAAAGGCAACAAGGAAGAGACAGGTATGCTAGTAAAATGGTGTCTATGTAATATAATTAGGAAAGTAACATCACATTACCTTTAAAATATTCTTTTAGTTAGAAGGAAATCATAAATTCTGCTCACTCTCAAGGGAGGGGTTTATACAAAGGCATAACATCAGCAGGAGGCAGGGATCATGGGAATTACCTTAGGGTCCGTGTGCCACATACTCCAACACATTCTACCTATGCCTTACCTAAAAGTTTAAGATTCTTGTTTTTATTATACATACTACTATACTAACACACACATACACAAAACAAATACATCTCTTTTCTCTCCTTGACTCAAATACAGTATTATCCGTCACAGCAAAAGCCTACAACCAATCTAAATGTTCATAAAAAATTTAATATCTGCACAGTATCATGCAACCAGTAATAATGAGATAAACAGAAATATATATAAGAAAAATATTCCAAGATACACTATTAAGCTAAAAAGCAAGGTACAGATATGTATTTTTTTAACTTTTATTTTATTTTATTTTTTAAATTTTATTTAGAAAATTAAATTTAACAAGGTAACAATGATCAATAAGAGTACATAGGTTTCAGCCTTGGCCGGATGGCTCAGTGGTAGAGCATTGGCCCAGTGTGTGGAAGTCCCAGGTTTGATTCCTGGCCAGGGCACACAGGAGAAGCGCCCATCTGCTTCTCTACCCTTCCCCCTCTCCTTTCTCTCTGTTTCTCTCTTTCCCTCCCACAGCCAAGGCTCCACTGGAGCAAAGTTGGCCCGGATGCTGAGGATGGCTCCATGGCGTCCACCTCAGGCACTAGAATGGCTCCGACTGCAATGGAGCAATGGCCCAGATGGGCAGAGCATCACCCCCCTGGTGGGCATGCCAAGTAAATCCCAGTAGGATGCATGCAGGAGTCTGTCTCTCTGCACTTATCACTTCAGAAAAATACAAAAAAAAAAGAGTAAAGAATTCAGGTAAACATTTCTATAGCATTTGAACTGTTGATTATGTTGTATAACCATCATCCAAAGTCAAATCATTTTCTGTCACCTTATATTTGTCCTTCACACTCTTTCCAACTCCTCCCCCAGATATATATTACTTACTCCAGTATTTTTTAAAATGTATATGCAAATGCCCACTCATGCTTTTATATGTTTTAAAATTTTTTACAAAAAAAAAAATTTTTTTTACAAATATCACAAAAAACTTGACTAGTCTCTAAGAAAAGGCTAAAAAGACTCTTCATTGTATCCCTTATACTATTTGAATATATCACATGCTGTTTTCATGATAATATGGAGGGAAGATCTACAATAAAATTATTTGGAGGTGGCTTTATTGAAAAAATGCTTTTCGGCCCTGGCCGGTTGGCTCAGCGGTAGAGCGTCGGCCTAGCGTGCGGAGGACCCGGGTTCGATTCCCGGCCAGGGCACACAGGAGAAGCGCCCATTTGCTTCTCCACCCCTCCGCCGCGCTTTCCTCTCTGTCTCTCTCTTCCCCTCCCGCAGCCAAGGCTCCATTGGAGCAAAGATGGCCCGGGCGCTGGGGATGGCTCTGTGGCCTCTGCCTCAGGCGCTAGAGTGGCTCTGGTCGCAACATGGCGACGCCGGGTGGGCATGCCGGGTGGATCCCGGTCGGGCGCATGCGGGAGTCTGTCTGACTGTCTCTCCCTGTTTCCAGCTTCAGAAAAATGAAAAAAAAAAAAAAAAGAAAAAAAAAAAGAAAAAATGCTTTTCTTGTTTAATTCTACTACTTACGTATGTAGTGGGTACTTGGGTTACGACAGTATCAACATACGTTTCAAGTTTACAATGCTCACTCCCATCAAATCTTAGTACAGGTAGAATTATCTCTAGCATCTCCTGCATGTTCCTTAAACAATCCTGACTTACACAACCAAGTATCTCCAGCACCTTCTGCAGGTTCTCCTGCCTTTCCAGGTTCCTCCTCCCAAAAGGTCACTCCCACCCAACTTGCAATGCCCATTCCAGTGCGCAAGCCAACCACAGGAATAAAGCTAAGGAATTTTTTTATACTCATTTTCTGTCATTTTTTCTGTTACTATAGTACTGTGTACAGTACAGTATATTTGTCCTTTTCCTGTTCCTGTGGCTTAACTGTGTTTAGAAATCTAGATTATGATTTTACAACTCTGTTATCCTGTGTTTAGGATAGGTAAGTGGCTTAAACTAGGGTATGTTTCGACTTACACCAAATTTCGGATTTCATCACTGTCATAATACTAGAACTGGGTCATAACCTGAGGACCCCCTATAGTTTTGTCTTCATTTTTGATTGCTTAAATGGGTAACAGATACTGTAGAGGAGGAAAAGTATCTTTTTCCATTACTATTCTAAATTCTCAACTGGCACTCATGTAACAAAAAAACAGATTAACAAGAAAAAAGTATGCAAATGTATTTAAGGTTTTAGTGACCTTCATAAGGAAACAAAGCCCTGAAAAACAAACCTAAGTGCTCCTCTTTTTTTAATGTTTATTTTATTGATTTTAGAGAGAGGAAGGGAAAGAGCAGGAGAGAGACAGGAACATCTGCTGCTGTATGTGCCCTGACCAGAGATTAAACAGGCAACCTCTGCACCTTAGGGACAATGCTCTAACTCAGGGGTTGGGAACCTATGGCTGGCAAGCCAGATGTGGCTTATTTTTTTCCCCCTGTATTCTTCTGAAGCCAGAAATGGGGAGAGACAGTCAGACAGACTCCGGCATGCGCCCGACCGGGATCCACCCGGCACACCCACCAGGGGGCGACGCTCTACCCACCAGGGGGTGATGCTCTGCCCCTCCGGGGCGTCGCTCTGTTGCGACCAGAGCCACTCTAGCGCCTGGGGCAGAGGCCCAGGAGCCATCCCCAGCGCCCGGGCCATCTTTGCTCCAGTGGAGCCTGGCTGCGGGAGGGGAAGAGAGAGACAGAGAGGAAGGAGAGGGGGAGGGGTGGAGAAGCAGATGAGTGCTTCTCCTGTGTGCCCTGGCCGGGAATCAAACCCGGGACTTCTGCACGCCAGGCCGACGCTCTACCACTGAGCCAACCGGCCAGGGCTATCAGATGTGGCTCTTTTGATGGCTGCATCGCTCACAGACAAATCTTTAATTAAAAAAATGTTAAAAATATAAAACATTCTCATGTATTACAATCCATTCATTTCCTACCGCTCATGTTCATGGTTGTGGGTGGCTGGAGCCAATCACAGCTGTCCTCCGGGACAACACCAAATTTTTATTGGATAGTGCTTAACGTACACGGGTCGTTGTATGGCTCTCACAGAATTACATTTTAAAATATATGGTGTTCATAGCTCTCTCAGCCAAAAAGTTTCCTGACTCCCTGCTTTAACCAACCAAGCTATGTGGCCAGGGCTTTGAGTGTTCTTAAGCTAGGTTTGAAGAAGAGTGAAAAGTCATGAAAAGATAAGATAAAGAGAATGAGCTAGGTATAGTAAACAGAGGGAAACTTATTAGTAAGGTCTGCTGTTCAGATTCTTCTGTGTCCCTTCATCTTTGGAGCTAAGGATGCGCCTGTCCTCTGGGTGTGGGGAAAACAACAGTCACACAAAGGTTTTAGATCTGTTTCAAGGGTAGGTCAGAAAGTCCTTCCTGCACATGCCATTTCTTAAATTCCTTTAACCTAAAATATTCTATATGCCAAATTGCCATATTTTGAGGTAGCATTTCCTAACCCTCACTGTTATGCATTGATAGGATATGTTCATCACACATCCCCCATTAAATGAGAAAATCCTTGAAGGTAAGAACAAAGTATGATTCCTATTTGTATTTCCACAGCTCTATATAACTTGTAAGCATTTACAAAATGTTTTAATTAATCAAATTAAAATTAAATAAACAAAAATACAATCCACTAGTGGAGAAGAAATACAGATTATGAAGATTTATTTGTTTTGGGTTTTTTTTGTTTTTTTGTTGTTTTTTTTCGTATTTTTCTGAAGCTGGAAACGGGGAGAGACAGTCAGACTCCCGCATGCGCCCCACCGGGATCCACCCGGCACGCCCACCAGGGGCGTTGCTCTGCCCACCAGGGGGCGATGCTCTGCCCATCCTGGGCGTCGCCATGTTGCGACCAGAGCCACTCTAGCGCCTGAGGCAGAGGCCACAGAGCCATCCCCAGCGCCCGGGCCATCTTTGCTCCAATGGAGCCTTGGCTGCGGGAGGGGAAGAGACAGAGAGGAAAGTGCGGCAGAGGGGTGGAGAAGCAAATGGGTGCTTCTCCTGTGTGCCCTGGCCGGGAATCGAACCCGGGTCCTCCGCACGCTAGGCCGACGCTCTACCGCTGAGCCAACCGGCCAGGGCATTATGAAGATTTATAAGCAGTCTTTAACTTAGTTGCTTGTCTTTAAAAAAAACAGTATCATATAATTAATTGTACCCACATTTTAGTTATGGTATAGACCACCAATCATATGAATCTCACTCCCAAATTAGCAACAATTCTAATAATTCAATTTCTAATGCCAATACTTGCTCTCAGGAAATATACACCAAAAAAAGTGGGGTTAAAGAAGGGAGAGTATAACAAAACTCCCTGAAGAGGTCACTGGTTCGAAATTCCGGGCTTGCCTGGTCAAGGCACTTATGGGAGCTGATGCTTCCTCCTCTCTCCTTCTCTCTCTATCTCTCCTCTCCCTCTCCTCTCTCTCTAAAAATAGATAAGTAAATTCTAAAAAAATTAAATCCCTGAAAATATTTTTAAAGAAATTACCAAATGAACCCTAAATTTCCCCAAAATATGTCTCAAAGTCAGGGCACACATGAGAATCAATGAGCACACAACTAAATGGAACTAAGAGAAATAAATTGATGCTCCCCTCTCCCTCACGCTCTCTCTCTCTCTCTCTTCCTTTCCCTCTCTTCCCTTCCTCTTTTTCTCTTTCAAATCAATGGAAAATTTTTTAAAAGAATTTTATAAAATTTGAGAAACTGGCTTAACGAGATTATATTACTTGCCTAACATCACATAGCTAATAAATAAGCTAGGACTTAGATACGTCTCCATAGTCAAAATCAATGTTTTTCCACCCTATTATATTGTCCCTCAAATTTAATACACAACTTATTAAAATGCTATACCCAGAAAAAAAATGTTAATGGTTAGCATTTCAAATCACTATGATATAAATACATAGATGATAGATTCAAGGTTGGACAGGTTCTAAAAAAATTAATTGGTTAACTAATTGAGCCAGATTCTTTCCTTCCTCACATTTTATACCCCCCCAAACTCCACATTATATTAAAAATTCAAAGTAGAACATAAAACCATTAAATATAAAGAATAAAATATAAGTGAGTATTTATCTGACTCTCAAAATAAAAAAGAATTTCTAAGCCTCAAGTCAAAGAAAAAACATTAAGCCAAAAATTGTTAGTAAGAAAAACAGGAATGTACAATCACGTATTTTAAGCCAACATTCTCAGCAAAGACTTGTTATAACTTCATCAGGGATCAGATAAAGAACCCACAAACCAGCTTTCAAGAAGCATTAGGTTAAACATAGAAATTCAAACTACAAAGGATAAATGAAAAACTATAAAACAATTTTTATAATACAAAACAAAGCATTTAAATCTTAAATATATAAGGAATGATTATAAATCCGTATTTAAAAATCTGAACACTATGGTATTAAAATAAAGTTCATAAACTATTTACAAAAATACTAGTGGCCAAAAAAGAGAAAAAGAAGAAATATTCAGCTTCACTGGTAATATAAGAAACCCAAGTTAAATCTGAGATATTTAGCCTATCAAACTGTCAAAGGTTTGTCAGTTTGTTTAATGAAAACCAGTGAGTGATAGTGAAGTACAAGGAAAACAGCTACTCAAACTTGTGGGAGTAAAAGTTGTAAAACTTGGAGGTTTTCATACACTTCGACGTAAAACCCTTACTTTAAATTTTTTTTTCCTAAGAAATATGTTTATCAAAGCATTTATGGTAAGTGAGGGAAGGGGAAGTGAAACGAAAGGGGGAGGAGGAAGAGAGAAGTAATGGTAATTTTTAAATCTAGTTATCAGCAATTTTCAATCAGTGTGCAGCCAGAATTTTTAAAACATGTAATACTTAAGTCAGGAGCTCTGACCTCTTTTCCCTTAGATTGTCAAATAAAAAAATGACAACAGCCAACACAACAGCCATCCAGTATGAATAAATCAAAATTATGCCTCAATTTTTGTCAGATCAGCAAAAAATATACTTTTTTGTGTACTTTTTAATTAGTTTATGTGTCACCAGATAAAAAGGTTGAAAATTACTATATATTATTCAAATTTTCTCTTAATGTCACACAGAAGAATCCCAATACTGGGTGTGTGTATGTATGTGTGTGCGAGCGCGTGCGTGTGTGTGTGTGTGTGTGTGTGTACGTATAATTGTGACTTGAAGCAATTATCACTGAGTCATGAATTATGGTGCCATTTTATTCTTTGATCTAAACTTTTTTATATTCATTCAAAACAGTCTACTTTTATAAGTAATTTTTCTAAGTACTCATTGTAAAAACAATTTCAAAATTAGTAAGCATTCAAGGCTAATGTAGATAATATTCACTAGGGAAGAAAAGATGATCAAAGATGTCATACCATTTCTAAAATATGACACTTTTTCCCCTTCCTAATATGTTTTGAGTTCAACTAACTTGAACAGCTGCATATATATATATAACACATATACTGTTATACCAGTATTAAATATACTACATATACACAAAAAATGGAATGAAAGAGGGATAAAATACTAAAATAAAAATGGAAGTTCTATTGCTTTCTTCACATGATACAATGGACGTGTTCTTTATACACTCCCAAAAGTACATGCAACACACTAGGAAGATCACTAGAATAAAACACTTGGAGTCAAGAGACTTGGAGACCTGTAACCCAGTCTCAACTTTTCCACTACCAGACAAAACCCTTTACCAAAATTGGGTAAGGGGGATATATATGTTGTAATTTTGGCTCAAATAAACTCTTATAAAAAATATGGTTTTTTTTAAAATCAGGTAACGGGGGGCTTAATCTGAACTTCAGTTTTCTCTTCCAAAAATTAGAGTATTAGTGATTTTAAAATATTTTCAATATTATAGCTCTATAATCCCACCAGGCCCTAATAGCTAAATATTCTCTTTTAAAAGAGAAACTCTCGCAATTTGGACTGTTCAACAAGAAAGAAACAATAGTGCCCCACAGTTACTCATTTTATAGGAGCTTCTTTTAAGCACACTAAATTAGCAAATGAAGAACCAAAAGGATAGAGCAGACTGTATTGCTTGCTCTCCAGGTGTAAGATAAATCAAATTCAAACCTGCATTGTATAAAGCAAACTGCCCTGAATACCATTATCTCTCCATGTATAAGACACACTTTTTTCGAAAAATTAGGGGTCTAAAAACTGGGTATGTCTTATACAGTGGTTGAGGATTTTTTTACATGCATTTTCTGCTTTTTTGTGCTTGTTTTTGCACTCATTGTTGAAGACAGTGATTCGTTATCAGACACAGATGAGGACAAGCCAACGGTTGGGAGTTTTAAGAGTGATGAGGAGTTGTATGTTGTTGTTTTCTGAAGTTTGAAGCAGGGAGGCAGAGAGACAGATTCCTGCATGCGCCAGACCCACCCTGCATGTCCACTATGGGGCGATGCTCTGCCCATCTTAAGACGCTCAAAACGGAGCTATTTTTAGCACCTGAGGCAGGGGCTTCACAGAGCCATCGCCAACACCCTGGCTGATGCATTCGAATCAATCAAGCCATGGGGGGGGGGGGGGAGCAGATGGTCACCTTTCTTTCGTGCCCTGACCAGGAATCAAACCCAGGACTTTCACACACCAGGTTGAAGCTCTACTGCTGAGCCAACCAGCCAGGGGCTAAGATTTATTTTTAAGATGACATTTAATGTAGTCTACAAATAGAAAATTCAGGACAATTTTCTATTCATTTGCTGCTAGCAATGACAAAGATCTTAAAGGAAAATAATCCAAAATAAAAATAAAATGGTTTTATGCTTTAGAAGTGGATAACAATATCCCAATAGATGGTTTTTAAATGCCACCCCATTTCTCTTTTCAATCTATTCTCCCTTCCCTTTTTTCTATTCCATCTGGCATTCAATTCAACTTACATAGAATACCAGGTATCAATCAATGGATGCCAAAATGAAAAGCAAGAAAAAAAATCTAGCTATTGTTCAGAGTTAACTAGAATTTTTAAAAAAGAAAAGAAAAAGAAAAACCTTTGTAATTTACAGTGGAAGAGTCATACTGGCAAGGCTGTAAATAGTACACTTTAAATTTGTTCCCTTCAAATGAAACAGCTAAAATGTAAATGTAAATTTACCTGATAGACGTGTTTTAAGATCACTGGCCAGAATGCTATTTTCTAAGCATAAATAAGAACAAAGTGCTAACAAGCTATATTTACTTTATACTATTTACATAGCACTTTATTTTATTTCATTTTATTCTTAAACTCCTGAAAATTATGTTCTATCTCCATTGTTCATGTGAGGAAAAGGCGGTTCACAAAGGTTAAGTAGCTTTTATGCCATAAAGCTAAAAGTTGGCTTTAAACCCATATGTAATGATCCCAAATAAAGTATTCCAAATAGAAAAGTATGATTACAATTTAAAATAAACTTAGAAAAGTGTTATTCACAGTCTCTGATCAAGTAGTACATCAATCTGTGACACACTAACAGTATCTCACCCCCAAACAAATACTAAGTGTTCATTTCAGTTTGTGATAAAAAATACTAATAGATCACTCAACTAGAATGATAAAAATAAATACAATGGAATCAGATATCTTACAGTTTAAACAGGAAGGTTAAAGAAAGATGCTTTTATTAGCAAAGATACCTTTTAATATATTATAATCTTTAGAAAACTATTGTGACATAAGTCACATTTGACATAAAATCTTTCTTCTTTTCAAGTACAGTAGTCCCCCTCCCTATCTACAGTTTCACTTCCATGGTTTCAGTTACCCACAATCAATACCCAGTTTGAAATATTAAATGGAAAATTCCAGAAATTCATAAGTTATAAACTGCACTCTGTTCTGAGTAGCGTGATGAAATCCCTCACCATCCTGCTCTGTCCTATCTGGGTCATGAGTCATGCCTCTATCCAGCATAGACAGCCATATTGTACACCAGGGGTCCCCAAACTATGGCCTGCGGGCCACATGTGGCCCTCTGAGGCCATTTATCCGGCCCCCACCGCACTTCCAGAAGAGGCACCTCTTTCATTGGTGGTCAGTGAGAGGAGCATAGTTCCCATTGAAATACTGGTCAGTTTGTTGATTTTAATTTACTTGTTCTTTATTTTAAATATTGTATTTGTTCCCGTTTTGTTTTTTTACTTTAAAATAAGATATGTGCAGTGTGCATAGGGATTTGTTCATAGTTTTTTTTATAGTCCCGTCCTCCAACGGTCTGAGGGACAGTGAACTGGCCCCCTGTGTAAAAAGTTTGGGGACCCCTGCTGTACACAGTACCTGCCCATTTGTCAGTCACTAGTAGCCTTCTCAATTATCAGATCAATTGTACCTCAGTGCCTGTGCTCAAGTAACCTTTATTTTACTTAATAATGGCCCCAAAGTGCAAGAGTAATGACGCTGGCATCTTTATTATATGCGGCTTAAGTGTCTGTTTGTCGCCGATAGCTTATTGGTTGCTTGCGTAACTGTACTAGCCTATGGGGGGAAATGAACATGGCATTCAAATAGCCCCGCCTTCTGGCATGCCACCTCACAAACTGAGGTTAAAGATTGGAGCAATTATTATGCTGTTAAGAAATCTTAACACCAGAAGGGGTCTTTGCAATGGTAGAAGACTAGAGGTTCTCCAATTGAAAAATAATGTCATAATAGCTAAGTCTTTGACTGGCTCCTCTAAAGGTGAAATACACATGTCATTCCAAGAATTGATTTGGCTCCATCTCAAACAGGGTTGCCGTTTCAATTGAGACGTAGACAATTTCCTGTAAAACTTGCCTTTGCTATGACCATCAATAAGTCTCAGGGCCAAACGCTTAAGCGTGTTGGCATTTTTTTTACCTGAGCCTGCATTTGGACACGGTCAACTTTATGTTGCCTGTTCAAGAGTTCGTGAAAGAATGGACGTAAAATTAAAAATAATTGATGGTCCTCTGCAAGGCGAGCTTAAAAATGATGGAAAGATCTACACAAGAAATGTTGTGTACAAAGAGATCTTTGACATGTGAATTAACATTTTATTATTTAAATCACCTTTATTTATTGAGCTAGTGGTGGCTCTTAAGAAATGTACCGCCAGTGGTTTCCTGCATTGCACTCTACTTTAAGCAATTAAGCAAGTAGAGGGGGGAAACCCCGTGGGGCAGTAAGCAAAGGGGCGTCCTCACCGCCTGCCCTGGGTAATTCAGTTTGAATTAGCAGACACCTTTGCACAAATCATTTTAATTACAATTTATAATATCTAGAACAGCGGTCATTTCATATGACCGCCGGGCTTTCTAGTTTGAGATATAACAAGGAGAAGCCATAAAGCAGGGGTAGTCAACCTTTTTGTATCTACCGCCCACTTTTGTATCTCTGTTAGTAGTAAAATTTTCTAACCACCCACCGGTTCCACAGTAATGGTGATTTATAAAGTAGGGAAGTAACTTTACTTTATAAAATTTATAAAGCAGAGTTACAGCAAGTTAAAGCATATAAAAATAATTACTTACCAAGTACTTTATGTCGGATTTTCGCTAAGTTTGGCAGAATCTTTATAAAACAACTTACTAGAGTTAATCTACCTTTTTATTTATACTTTGGTTGCTCCACTACCACCCACCATGAAAGCTAGAACGTCCACTAGTGGGCGGTAGGGACCAGGTTGACTACCAGTGCCAGAAAGTATTTAAGTGAAAAGGTAAACATTCTCAATAAGAAAAAAATTGTATGCTGAGGTGGCTGAAATCTACAGTAAGAACGAAATCTTCTATCCATACTGTGTACAGTATGGCTGTCTATGCTGGATAGAGGCATGACTCATGACCCAGGTAGGACAGAGCAGGATGGTGAGGGATTTCATCACGCTACTCAGAACAGAGTACAGTTTATAACTTATGAATTTCTGAAATTTTCCATTTAATATTTTGAACTGGGTATTGATTGTGGGTAACTGAAACCATGGAAGTGAAATTGCAAAAAAGGAAGAAGATATTCATGCTAACACCTCACACCACAAACTACGGCCACAGTGCATGATCAGTTCACTCTGTAAAGATGGAAAAGGCATTAAATCTGTGGGTGGAAGACACGAACAGAAAATGTGTCTGTGCACATGCATGCATGTGTATAGGGTTCATTACTACCTGAGCTTTCAGGCATCAATGGGGGTCTTGGAATGTATTCCCCAGAGATAAGGGGGGGGTCTCAACTCATTGTATTCCTACCACCTGTAACTAACATTTACCAACCTCTTAATCAGAGCATTTCTTTGAATTCTGATATTCTGATTACTTACCTTCCATCTCTGAGTTCTAGATTGCTCTTTGCTTAGCAAGGTAGGTCAGAGTTTCAAGGATGCCAAATGAAACTACAGCAAGCCAGAGTAGGGGAAATGCAGCATTAGCCTGAACCCTCATAAACATAATATCCAAGAGAAAGAAAGTTTTTAGTTCTGCCTCCATTAATGAGCCTCTAAAACTACCTTCTCGTCCATTTCTGTGGGTTCATAACCAACAAAGAAACAAAATAATGAAGGAGTCAGACAGGTGAAGATATAAATATGGCAGGCCGTGGTAGGTTGGCTCAGTGGTAGAACGTCAGCCCAGCATGTGAATGTCCCACCCAGGTTTGATTCCCAATCAAGGTATACAGGAGAAGCTACCATCTGATTCTCCACCTCTTCACCCTTCCCCACACTGTCTTTTCTCTTTCTCTTTCTCTCTCTCTCTTCCACTCCTGCAGCTTGACTGGTTTGAGCACATCGCCCTGGGTCCTGAGAATGGCCCCACGCAACCTGGGCCTCAGGCACTAAAAATAGCTCAAGTTGCCAAGCAGCAGCCATAAATGGGCAGAGCATGGGCCCCAGATGGGGTTACAGGTACATCCTGGTCCAGGCACATGCAGGAGTTTCTCTGACTCTCACTTAAATAAATAAATACATACATAAACACAAATAAATAAGCAAAAATATGGCTGTAAATGAGTGACCAAAAAAACTTCCTATTTACTTCAATTGTAAATTAAACTTAGAACGTAGATGTTTCCTTTGCTTCTCCCTCATCCACCCTGCTCAGGTAAATCTACCATTGGGAGTAGAGAAACGTGTATCTTAAAAAAATAGGAGCTCCAAAAATAGAACTAGACAGCACTAAGCAAAAGCATACTCAATTCCTTCTACTAACTCCACTTAATCCTCCCTTGGAAAGGCATCTGAGGGGGATAGAAAGAAAGTAGAAAGTTACTTACTAGAAAGAACTTCCTACTTTATAAGTCATGACAGAAACATGCAGAAAGGAAAATGCTCCCCCTAAACAAACATAACCTCCACAAATATAAAACAGATTCTTCAAAATGTTTTAAAAACTCTTAAACAGGAACACCTCACAAACAATCTCCTGTTTCACTTCCTATACTAGAGTGGCAGGCATTGGATGAAGAGGTGGGTTAAAAGAAAAAAATCGAGGCTGCAAACTCCCAAAGTAATTCCTGATTAAAAACCAATGTTCTGATCATAATGGGTAGAGCTCTTTGTAAAACTGCACAGTAGACAAAAAGGTATTTAACCATTTTAACATCCTTTTCAACTCTTTCCCTCATCTTGCCTCCTCTCTCACCCTTACTGCCATGGAAGACCTTCATCTTGCCCTCTACCTTCTACAATCTACTTACTGCTTCTTTCTTAGGTCTGGCCTCTAAACTCTCATTCCCCACAGTTCAACCAAGTATGAATTAATTATGTGATTAAAGTACTTCACATCAATAGGTAAATGTGGTTTAATACACCAGGGTTCAATTTCACAAATATCATTAAGCTCTACTATAGTACATTGAAGGCACTGTGTTTAATCTACCAAAGTGCCTATTCTTCTTACAAGAAAAATTAGTTAATTCAATCTTTTAATGGACAATGTAAGAAAAAGGCACAGGAGTACCTGTTTCACATCACACTCTCCCCATCCCATTTCTTTCTATCCTGATGACCCTTTTCCCCCACCCCAAGAGCCAGAGAATAAGTACTGCTTTCAGAAAAAGCCAGTGACTAATATGGTATCACAAATATTAAACAGACAAAACCATAGCTAAACTGTAAAGGGTCTCCTGGATTTAATATTATATATTAATTGCAAGTACAATAAAGGGATTCTCAATAAATCAATTTCCTTACTAGGCAGATTAAATTACCTTTGCTCAGAACCCTGAGTTATTAAACCATAAATACTGAAAGTTTTTTCCTTCAGTTATTTCCAGTTAAAATGTTAATAAGTACCAGTTCAATTTGCCTTACTGTATTTAAAGGTTATTAAACTCAGCTATTTGACTTAACGATTGTTTTCAATTAGAGTTGACATTTTTCCCCAAGTCCTCCTAGGTATGAAATTCCAAACTAATTGGCCTACTTACTTTAAATGGTTTGGGTTTGGTTGGGCCACACGAAGCTATTTTCAGTGTTTTAATTCATATACAATTTTTTTAAAAATCAAGAGGCTATGCCCTGGCAGGTTGGATCAGCGGTAGAGCATCGGCCTGGCGTGTGGGGGACCCAGGTTCGATTCCCGGCCAGGGCACACAGGAGAAGCGCCCATTTGCTTCTCCACCCCCTCCCCTCCTTCCTCTCTGTCTCTCTCTTCCCCTCCCGCAGCTGAGGCTCCATTGGAGCAAAGATGGCCCGGGCGCTGGGGATGGCTCCTTGGCCTCTGCCCCAGGCGCTAGAGTGGCTCTGGTCGCGGCAGAGCGACGCCCCGGAGGGGCAGAGCATCGCCCCCTGGTGGGCAGAGCGTTGCCCCTGGCCCCTGGTGGGCGTGCCGGGTGGATCCCGGTCGGGCGCATGCAGGAGTCTGTCTGTCTCTCCCCGTTTCCAGCTTCAGAAAAAAAAAAAATCAAGAGGCTATAAGCAGGCCCTGGCTAGTGGCTCCGTGGACAGAGCGTCAGCCCAGCATATGGACATCCTGGGATCCTTTCCCAATCAGGACACACAGAAGTGACTACCTGCTTCTCCCCCCTCCCACTTCCCCTTCTCTCCCGGTTCTCCTCCTGCAGCCATTGGTTGAAGCATGGCCCCAGGCACTGAGGATAGCTCTGTAGGAGCGCAACAGTCTCAGCCGCTAAAAGTAGCTCTAGCTCAGTAGTGGGTACCCGAGCACCCGCCACAGATGGGGTTGCTGGGGAGCTGCCAGGTAGTTCCTGTCTGGGCACATGCAGGAGTCTGCCTATCTCCCCTCCTCTCACCTGAAAAAAAAAGGCTGCAAGCAAAAAATCTAGATTTCCTGTGTTCTTTTGAAAAAGCTGAAGACTGCACCCACATTCATGTAGGGCACTAATCAGGGGGACCTAAGAACTTCCTGTCCCTCTCAGATGAGGTATAAACTCGTGCATTTCACTCGTTATTTTCATCTCCCAGTATCCAAACGCTTGCGAGTATTCTATTCATAAACTATTTCTTTAAAAGGGTGCATATTTTCCAGATCACTTCCAAGTCACCTAAATATAAAAAGGCACAAAGCAGACCATAGCAGTTTGCAATCTCATAGTTAATAATTTAAATTTTTCACAGGCTTAGATAGGTGAGAAAGAAAAATATTCAGACAGGCAGAAGGGTGACATAAAGAAAGTAAAAAGCCTGACTGAAAGCTTTCTTGGGAGTGAAGGGAAAAGGTGAAAGAACTGGAAACATTTCTGAGACACTGAAAGCTTCCCTGATTGAACAAGACATTATTCTAGGGTTCCCTTTATTACCTCATCACGCCCCATGCTTCAGAACCTCCCTCCCCACTTTCTCTTTATGTATAACAATGGCAGTTAAACTCTGAGAAATGACAGAAACATTTATGAAACACTTTTAGACCTGCAAAAATAATTCTCCTTACACACTTCTTTAACAATCTTAATCCCTCATCAAGTATTTTATACTGCTTTCTGCTTTGTATTCAAATGACAACTGCAGTCCTCATTTTCAATTCTTGGGGATTCAGTCCTCCATGGGTTCTCCAAAACAGAAATTTATTTTCAGTCCTTATGGCTTCCTTCCTTATACGTATACCTCTCATTCAAATTTCTACAGTCTATTCCATTCAAAATGCATCCCTAACCTCCTCTCTAAAAAACGTTGATCATATTTGTGTAGTTGGGGAAGGAAGGGATGTAGTCAATTGTCCAAATAAAATCAAATATACCATATTGTTTCACTGATTGTAAATTTAAATAAAAAGCATAAAGACCCTTAAAAATACAAAATTTATATAAATTTTGTATACTAAGTGACAAACAGATGAGGCTCTGTCTCTAGCATATCGCATTAGTGTTTTCTCATCAAGGACTCAAAATAGTAAAGAGAAAGGGAAAGTAGGAAAGCTGGAGAGGACCAGGGATGGTCACGTTGCTCCCACAATAACAAAGTACTGTCACACCTCCCCGCACCCCATTCAAAAAGATAAAGGGTGCATCTCAAAAAGAAAATGAAAGTTTTTCTGTGCAAGTTTTGCCGAAACCAAGCTTTACCATACGTGATGCTATCACAGCATAAAACCACGCAGCGCATTATTAGGGTCCCACTCCTCTTCCCCCAAAGGGAGACTACTCGCCACGTTACCCCCATTGTGAGGCGCCCTCTTCAGGATGTCGCTGCGTTAGCCCAGGGACGACACAAAAGGGGCGGGGCACGCGTTACTCGGCCCCGGGAAGGAGGGACGAGGGTATCGCCTTCACCCCTGGGGAAAGGCCTCGGGGCTCCCAACCCAAAAACGGCACCGCCAAGCCCAAGCCTCATCCCTGCCTCTCCGAACTGGGTGCCGGCGACCGGAGCCCAGAACCCCACACACGGCCCCCCGGCAGGGTCCGACACGTCCAGGACACCACCACAGCAGCCCAGCTCTCAAGCCCTGATTCGCCCTCCTCCCCCTTCCTCCTTCGCCCCCGCCAAGCCCAGCCTCCGGCGCCGCCCCCACTGAGTTCCCCAGCTGTGTCCAGTCACTCACGAACCTGTAGTCCCCCTGGGTGTCCACGGAGGACCTTGGCAAAAGCCGGGGAGAGCGACACCTCTGCTTCCTCTTCAACTGGACCCTTTCGAAGGTGTCTGTGGTAACCGCCACTCAGACGGCAGCGGCTACTAGAGCCGCCCGGCAGGTTGCAGGCCGGCTCCTAATCCTCTTCTCGCGAGAGCCTGCAATCCAAAGAGGCAAGGCTAGCTGAGTTCTCGCGAGAATAGTGGCTTATCACCATGGAGTGGGCGGGGCGCGGAGAGTGAGGACAGTTATGGGAGCTGCCTCTAGGGTGGGCGTCTCGCAGGCTGGCGCTGCAAAGAGGAAAGCGTGGGTCCTCATACACGTAACCTGGCAACCGGCAGAGAGTCTCCGGTCTGAGTGCCTGAGCTCAGGGTTATACTCCCCATAACGTTTGAATCCCACGCCTTTTTCTTCGACACTTCCTATGCCTGTTAGAGAAAAGCGGACCTCCTCTCCAGCCAGAGTTAGAGAAATACCTCTGCGATCCTGAGTTTGTTCAGGGAAAGCATTTCCCTCAACCAAGCAAACTCCGAAACCGCCTTTACCAGCTCAGCTGGGAGGTATTAACCGACCGGTTCATGAAAGCGGGTCGTGGTGAGGGCCACCCTCTATTCCCTAACATCCGCAGCTGTTTGTTTTTAAAAAGCGGGTTGGCGGGAACCGGTGTGCCGGCTGAAACTCCTGCAGTGGGGCCGCCTGTCGAACGTCGAGGTATTGCTCCCAGAGGGCAGAAAGTCGCAAGTAATAATTTCAGTCGCTCAGCTTTGCTACCATGTACCAGACGCTGGACCAAAATGGTAGAAAATAAAAGACACGGTTTCTCCCTCGAAGCTCACCCCCGGGTGGTGAGACCCGCCCCAAAACATAATCCCGTATACTGAGTTGCTTCCTGTGAGCTGTGGGAACAGAGGGAGTAACAAACTCTGCCTGGCGAGTTGAGGAAGCCTCCACCAGCGAGTGACATTTGAGCTGAATCTTGAAGGATGAGGAAGAGTTCCCCAGTTTTTAGACGAGTGGGAAGGGCTTTGCAAGCAGAGGAAGCAAAAGAAGAAGACCTGCTTTGAAGAATTTGGTGTGAAAATAAATTTTGCAGAAAGAACTTTGTTTAAAAAAAAACAACACAACACTTTTAATCCTTGTTTAGTTTGAAAGAAAAAACTCACAGGCTCCCACGTGTGATAACCAAAGTGTTTTCCAAACCAGCATTTATGCTGAGCTGAATTGAACAATATAAGATCGTGAACATTCTCTTCCTCACCTAAGGACATTTAGATACCAGAGACCTAAGGGAAACAGGTTATTGTCATAGTATATAGCAAGTGTTATTATTGCCAGCATTCTGCTAAATTGGAAATTGCCAATAATCTTTGAAGATCTCTAAGTAAGAAGAGCAATCTAAACAGGAATGTTGTGATACAAGTAATCTCGTGGAGAGATTTCTAAAAAAATCCTCACAGCAAAACAACAACAACAACAAAATCTTACCAATCTTGATTTATTATCAAAATCTTCTGTAGACAAGGACAAGAGGGTGGTGGTTGGGGGGGGAAGGAGGAGGGGCACAAAGAAAACCAAATAGAAGGTGACCGAAGACAATTTGACTTTGGGTGATGGGTATGCAACATAATCAAATGTCAAAATAACCTGGAGATGTTGTCACTGAACATATGTACCCTGATTTATCAATGTCACCCCATTAAAATGAATAATAATAAAAAAAGAAAAAAATTTAAAAAAAATTTCTTCTGTAGAATAAGATTAAAGGAGATAATTCTATAATGCAAGTTAGGGTTAGTGAGGTCTGTGAAACAGGAACTATATATTTCCTTATATCAAAATAGAAGCTATCATTTCCTAAAGAAAGTCTCTGGTATTCTACTACTGTATATAGTTTCCACCAATTCCCTTTAGATACATTATTTTTATGATATTACCCAAGGTTATGTATATTACAGTTTCATTTAGCTCATCCCACTTTTCCTACAAATAAAGCCAACACTTAATAAAGAAACAAACAAGGCCCTAGCCCAGGGGTTGGGAAACTTTTTGGCTGAGAGAGCCATAAACGCCACATATTTCAAAATATAATTCCCTGAGAGCCATACAAGGACCCATGTACCTTATGCATTATCCAATAAAAATTTGGTGTTGTCCCGGAGGACAGCTGTGATTGGCTGGAGCCACCCACAACCATGAACATGAGCAATAGGAAATGAATGGATTGTAATACATGAGAATGTTTTATATAAATATTTTTAACGTTATTGGTTTTTTTAATTAAAGATTTGTCTGCGAGCCAGATGCAGCCATCAAAAGAGCCACATCTGGCTCGAGAGCCATAGGTTCCTGACCCCAGCCTAGCAGATTGGCTGAGCGGTAGAATGTCAGCAGGCTGTGAATATCCCGAGTTCCATTCTCGGTCAGGGCACACAGGAGAAGCGATCATCTGCTTCTTCACCCCTACCCCTTCTCTCTCCCTCTCTCTGTCTCTCTGTCTCTCTCTCTCTCTCTTTCTCTCTTCCTCACTTTCTCTCCCCTCCCACAGCCATAGCTCCAGTGGTTCCAGCAATTCGGCCCAGGGCACTGAGGATGGCTCTATGACCTCACCTCAGGAGTTGAAATGGCTCAGTTCTGAGCAATGGAGCAGCAGACCCAGATGGGAAGATCATCATCCCCTAGTGGGCTTGTAGGGTGGATCTGGGGTTGGGGGGCATGAGGAAGTCTGTCTCACTGCCTCCCTACCTCTCACTTAATAAATAAATTTTAAAAAAAGAAAGAAGCAAAAAAATAGTTCTAACCCTGCCATGGGTCAATCACATGCTCTGCTTAGCATAATTCACCAGTTCTAGGCCAAGTTCTAGAAAACTTCCAGAAAACATTATCTTGCTGTGAGGGACCTACAGTTCATTTCATTCTGTTATTCCTTAAGAAGGAGAGAATCTAAAAATAAAGTTACCACTGTTGTCTGCTTTAAAAATAAAATTAACCTTTCAAATATTAATTTGGGAGCATAGGTAGCAGCTATACATTAAATAGGTAATGCCACTGATTCACACCATTACAAACTGCTCTGCACACTAATTTCTAAACCCTGAATGAATGAGTTAAGGTTCAGACCCTTCCACAATATTAATGCATGCAGCAAACAGGCCAATACAGATTTCCAATTTAACAGAAATAAAGTTTCATATAGAAACAATAAACAAGTTTCTTCGGATGTCTATATTATTGTACTTCATGGCATACTAACTCAAGATTATTTCACAGCAGAGGATAAGAGAGACTCCTGATTGAACATTTGCTCAACAAAGTAATGATAAGTGACAGCCCCTCTTTACTACAGGATTGGAGCACTGTCACCAATGGCAGGAACATGAAAATCACATTCACACAAAAAGGACTCTATTCCTACTCAGAAAATATATTCCTTGACCAAGACCCTGTGGAAGAACACTAGGGGAAATACAGACATTGTTAACATACAGGTTCTACTTATATAAATGAGCTGTGTAATTAACAAATAAAAGGAAAACAATTTAGGTAATAGGGAAATAGAGATAATGTGCTGTGGGAGGTCAGAGATAGAAAAGTGGTGGGTTTCTAGTCCCTATGACTAAGAAATACAAATGTTCCTCCTTTGTGATCCTAGTGAGATAAATTGCTAGGTGATCCCAAATTCTGTCTTTTTTCCTCTGAGACTTTTGGCTGGACACATAACCATATAACCAAAAACTGTATTTCTCAACTAAAAGTATACATGAGATTTTGGTCTTGCTAGTAGGATGTGAGCAAAAGAAATTTCTACTTCATTATTAGCATGAGATGAAACTGCTCATTCTCCTTTTCTGCTTTTTGACCTTCCTGTGTGCTGGAACAGATAATAGTATATAACGTAGCTTCAACCATGCACTCTAGGATAACGTACTAAGGTATGGCAGAAGAAACTTTATCTCTGAATGACACAGTAGAGTTGACTGACACTATGCTACTGGCCTTTACACCACCCTATCACTAGAGTGCTAGATAGAGAATGAAAGGAATAAGAAAAATGAAAAAAAAATTCCTTCTTTAATTTATGTGGCTGAAATTTTGATAACTTTTGTTTTCCTTTTTTATTATAATTTTATTTTTTTAATGGGGCGACATCAATAAATCAGGATACATATATTCAAAGATAACAAGTCCAGGTTATCTTGTCTTTCAATTATGTTGCATACCCATCACCCAAAGTCAGATTGTCCTCTGTCACCTTCTATCTAGTTTTCTTTGTGCCCCTCCCCCTCCCCCTTTCCCTCTCCCTTTCCCCCCTCCCCCCACAACCACCACACTCTTATCAATGTCTCTTAGTTTCACTTTTATGTCCCACCTACGTATGGAATAATGCAGTTCCTAGTTTTTTCTGATTTACTTATTTCGCTTCGTATCATGTTATCAAGATCCCACCATTTTGCTGTAAATGATCAGATGTCATCATTTCTTATGGCTAAGTAGTATTCCATAGTGTACATGTGCCACATCTTCTTTATCCAGTCATCTATTGACAGGCTTTTTGGTTGTTTCCATGTCCTGGCCACTGTGAACAATGCTGCAAAGAACATGGGGCTGCATGTGTCTTTACGTATCAATGTTTCTGAGTTTTTGGGGTATATACCCAGTAGAGGGATTGCTGGGTCATAAGGTAGTTCTATTTTCAGTTTTTTGAGGTTGATAACTTTTTTACAAAAGTTCTGTCAGAGTCTAGTGGATATATTTGGTAAACTTCTTTGTATAGAAATATTATAAGAAATTTATTTATTTACTAATTTAGAGAGGATGAGGAAGGGAGGGAGACATCAGTTTGCTGTTCCACTTATTTATGCAGTCATTGGTTGAGTCTTCTATGTGCCCTAACCAGGGATTAAAAACCCATAACCTTGGCATATCAGAACGATGCTCTAACCACCTGAGAAACCCAGCCTGGGCTCATGAAAACGTTTTGTAAGGCAGATGAAGAGAACAAATGTACTTAGATACAGTGGCTAACTATATGGCTGTCTTCTTGTTAGTTTTAGATAATCCTGTTAAACATATGATGATTGATTTTATTGTGATAATTTTAAAAAAAAATTGATGTTTCATTTAAAGGAAATATAATAGTATATCAACCATTAACATTTGACATAATCGTTATGATCCAACATCTGTCTAAACTATAAAGAAATTCATCATAAATAGTTTATTATTCATTTAATTTCAGTTTATTAAATTGCAGCTAATAATTTAGAAGGCTACCGTGGTAACTTGGACTATATTGACATTGAATAAAAATAGAACAGTTTGCCATAAAAATAGCTTTTATTAAGTAATAAGAAAGAGCATGCTCTTCCTCTCTGGAACATGACTGTGCCTTTCCCTTCTCCCTCATCTTCCCACTCCCTCTATTCTTCCCCCACAGGTGTTCATCTCCTAAACTCTAAGAGTCCCATGAGACTTGCAATCAGGGGAGCAATGGGCGGCAGCAGCTCATCCCAAGATAACCCCCTGAACCTGTCTCTTTAGGCCCCCTTTTCTGTGACTTTTCAATGAGCTAAAGCAGCCTGCCTAGGCTCATTTCTTTCCTATAACATATTCAGAGAGCCAAAGCAGTCGCTTCACCTTTGACTGCCACTATTGGGAGACGAAAGTTGGAGGAACTCTGGAACGGGCTTTAAGTGTTTTCAGGGACTCTGCATGTCATGAAGGACCTTTTCTGTTGTCTTCAGACCTGGAGTTCTGGGCCATGAGCTTCAAGGGGGGGAACATTGCTAGCACAGAAACCAAGTCTATTCTCCATATGAACTCAAACTTGCAGAGGTGGTGATTTTCCTGAGTGGTGACCTGATTGACAGCCATTTCATTTTTCAATGCCACTAGTGGTTTCCATTTATACACCTTCACAAATATATCTACTTCGGAGCCTCTGTGTCCATCCTTCTGTCCTGGGATACCAAAAGGGGGTGAGATTGTGCAACCCATAAAGATCTATGCCAAAGATGCTACAGGTGTTGCAGTTTGGTTACAGTCTTCCTAAGAAGACATGTGATCTCTGTACAAAAAATAAGAAGCATTCAAGGTGAAACTGATGGATCATACATTCCCTGAGTTCTTCTGATATTACCAGAAGTTTATATGGTTGAGAAAACCATCCAATTTATTTTTTTTGTAAAGGAGGCCTTAGGATAAAAGTTGCAAAAATAAATCATTGATTTTAAAACCTAACTTAATTCCAAATCCTAGGGTTTGCTCTGAATGAGGTTTAATTAAACAAAGAGGTCCACAGTTTAAGGACAGGTTGTTTTTTCCTCTAGCATGTTTCCTGGGACCACCTCCATTAACTGCTGCTTCAGGATGGAACCAAGAACTTCCTTTTGTAGAGTTTTGTGTAGAACCTGGGTTGGATATTCACAGGCTCAATCTCTGAGAATTTGGGAAGGAAGGTGTCCTGTGTATGGACCAATTAGGAGGGAAAATAACAGGGCCAGAGACATTCAGAAAGACACAGTATCCTGTTATTAAATCAAGAGGTGGAGGGAAAGTTAAGAAAGAATGACGTGTGGGCCCCTACCTGAGACTAACCTTTCATAAATTGAAAATTTATTCAAAAGCAAAATAAATAAAATTTTTATTGTCTAAAAATAAGATAAAATAATAAATATGTTTAAATAGGAAGTGAGATACGATTTTTTAAGTGCACCTACAACACTACAGAGAAATAAAGAATTATTGGGTAGATGATATTTAGAAGACTGACTATCCATATGGAAAAAAATAGTTTAAACATAGCATTTTGTCATATACAAAGTTAGACTCCAGAAGAATATACACCTAAAGTGGAAGATAAACCTCTAAAGCAGATAGATGTAAGAGATAATTTTGTGACCTAGGGTTGGGAGAAAACTTCTTCAATCCCCAAAATACAAACAATAAGGCATAAAATTGATGTAACTGCATCCATCAAAATTAAGTTAGAGTCAGTAAATACAATGGGAGAAAATATTTGTGACTTTGAAAACCAAAGAATTTGTATTTGAATATGCAAAGAATTCAATATGAACAGGGCAAGAAAACCAGAACTTACTACTCTGCCTTCTTCATTAGAACATGAACTCTTTGAGGCTAGGGATGGGATCTTATGCAGTTCTCAGTGACACAAGCCAAGTTTGAAATGCACATGTGCCTGCTGTATTGGACAGCACAGAATATAGAACATTTCCATCACTACAGACAGTTCTTTGGAAAGCATTGATCTAATAGATCAGGGCTGTATATTTTAGACTCCTGAAGTATCTTGTACTTTTCTTTCATCACACTTACCAAAGATAATAATGACTTAATGTGTGTCTTTTCTTTTTTTTTTTTTTTTTTGTATTTTTCTGAAGCTGGAAACGGGGAGAGACAGTCAGACAGACTCCCGCTTGCGCCCAACCGGGGTCCACCCGGCACGCCCACCAGGGGCGACGCTCTGCCCACCAGGGGGCGATGCTCTGCCCCTCCGGGGCGTCGCTCTTTCGTGACCAGAGCCACTCTAGCGCCTGGGGCAGAAGCCAAGGAGCCATCCCCAGCGCCCGGGCCATCTTTGCTCCAATGGAGGCTCGGCTGCGGGAGGGGAAGAGAGAGACAGAGAGGAAGGAGGGGCGGGGGTGGAGAAGCAAATGGGCGCTTCTCCTATGTGCCCTGGCCGGGAATCGAACCCGGGTCCCCCGCACGCCAGGCCGACGCTCTACCACTGAGCCAACCGGCCAGGGCGTGTCTTTTCTACTAAATTACTAGCCCCATAAAGACAGGAACTGTTGTCTATTTTGCTTACTAGTATATACCCAGTGCCTAATACTGCACCTGACAAATAATGGAGACTAAATTGATATGTGTCAAATGACAAATAAATGAAATTATATTCTAAAATATATAAAAATTACATTGCTTAAAATTTGGGGTTCAGACTAGAAATATGATCAGTAGGTTTGTTTATAGGCAAACGCTTTTGCATTCAAGTTTCAGACCACTTTCCGCCTTTCTTTGCTGAGTATTTCATTATCTTTCCTGAAATGAAGAAGACAGTAGTATCTAGCTAGTAAGAACTGGGTACCTGGTATTTTGATAATGTCAAAAGTATGATGTTCAAAGTTTCAGAATGTGAAACACATGATTAAGAAAAACATTTTTATGATGGATGTTAGCTGAACCAACTGCTATAATCATTTCATGATATATGTAAATCAAACCATCGTGCTGTATGCCTTAAACTTATACAATGATGTATGTCAGTTATTTCTCAATAAAACTGGAAAATCATTTTGTGTTTATTTCATAGTCATGATCCATTTAAACATATTGATGTAATTTATAAACAAAAAGACATTCTTGTAACAAGTGAAAAATACTTAACTTTATTTAGCATAGTGATCATTAAATTTTTATTTTGCATTGTGAGATGGGAGAGAGGTTAAAAAGTGCAATTTTATTCTTTTATAAATTATTCAATAACATACTTTTAAAAGAATAAACAGCAGAAATTGAATAATTAAAAGAATAAACAACAGAAATAGAATAATTAAAAGCTTCTTGAATGAAAATAAAATCAAAATAATTAAAATTAGAGCCATCATGACTAGCAATAGATTATATGTAAAGTTTGATGATATTAGAAATATTGGCACTTGGAATCATAATAGAGCTTGGAAACATTAGCAGCATGTAATGTTGTTGCTCTATGCTGCCTAGAGCAGTGTGCTGATAGATGTGTTTTCACTGGGATTTAGCTTTAAGTAATACATCCACATCAGCTTTGTCAGCTTCTCCAAAGCTTTTTTGATGGTGCTCTACCAGGACATTGTCCACCTTTTTTCGAGGCTTCTGGGAACCGCCATCCTTGTGAGCTACAGAAGCTCCAAGGGCAATAAAATTGTGCACATCCTGGAGCTTCTTCCGCAGCCATTCCACCCGTTCCATCGAGTTCAGATGTTTACTCAGGTTATGCATAAACTGTATTTCACTCACAGACCTCCTCCTGTGGGGAACAGAAGCAATAGAAGCAGAGAGGCCACTCCATTAGCTCTCTTCTTCCAATCATAAAGCCAACCACAAACATCCAATTCCCATGCCCTCACTATGCAGAATTGGCTACAGTACTTACTTAATAGGTTTCCCATCCGATTTTGCAAAAAAACAAATTGCAAATATGACGATCATTACTTTAACCATGTCTTTTGCAGACTTCATCTTCACTAAAAAGGGAAGGCAAAATGTAGGTATTTAAAAATATTTCTAGTATTCCAAACTATACAATTAAGTTTTGTAGTTTACATTTATAACTATACAACTGTGCACAGAGTATTACAGTAACTAATTGGAATGGTTTACGTGGGACACCTTTATTTTATTTATTTATTTTTGTTTTTAGTGAGAAAGACTGAGACAGAGAAGGACAGAAGGACAGACAGAAGAAGAGAAATGAGAAGCATCAACTCGTAGCTGAGATATCTTTTTGAGAGCTCTTATGCAAGTTTTAATATATGAATTTTAAGCCACATGAGGAATGAAAAAGCTTACTTTTTAGAATTTTCGCCTACATTTTATGTTGACTATGACTAAGTGCTAATAATTTGCTTGAGAATGGCTAATTCTCTTAATTGGATAAATTAGTAATTGTTTATTTACTTAGCAAATTTCTTTTTCATAATTCACTTCTTTTCAAACACTTCAAAAATAGCCATAAATACCAAATTAATAGGCTCTGATTTAGAATATTTTTACTGAATTAATGCACAGTTCTACCATTGAAAAAATGTGTCAAAGTATTTAGAAATAATTTTATTAATTATGTACTTGAAATATGAATTTAGAGTTTGGCTTTATATAAAAATGCTTTTCTACCCTTTTTCTTCAGCTTTTTTTTTTAAACAATCTTGTTTGAGTATGATTTTTAGCACTTTCCTCTTTTGCTCATAAAACTTGTCTCAAAATAGAATAGTCCTATCTTAATCTGCATTTCAATAATCGCAAAGCCCTTTATTATAGAAGTGATTTATCTTAATGCTTAATGTTCTCTGTTTTAACATACACATAGAGTCAGTGGTGGGATTCAAATAATTTAACTACTGGTTCTCTGCCCTAATGACCATTTTAAGTATAAAAAAAGATATACACATGCACCCACTTTAGAGAGAACCCTGATTACAAGTGCCATTTTAACAACCAGTTCGCTGAACTCAACAAAAAATTAGGTACCCGTTCTGCGGAACCGGTGTAAACCAGCTGAATCTCACCACTGAATTATCTAAAATATGAGTGGCTATACATATTTTAAAGAGAAATGGCATTGTTTTTTATTTATCTTTGAAATAGAATCATTTAGAAGTAGCATAGAAATAGTAAAATCTACTATGTTTATTTTCACTGTGCAGTATAAAGCTAGTAACAGAACAAATGCATATGCTTCAATTTTGGTTTATTTTATTATTATTATTTCAATTTTGTTATTATTATTTGTAATGGCACTGTAGCTAGAGGACAGGAACATTGGTGTCTAATCGTGGCTTTGTCACATTCACCTAGTGATTTCAGACATCTCTGCTTTGCTTCTTATTCTTAACAGAGAAAATCTTAGAAAATGTCATAAGAAAGCTGAAAAACAGGTGTAATATAACCTTAAAATTCATGTACAGTTTTCAGAATAGAGTATTTAAAAAGGCTTTATGTAAAGGGAATAAATATTCAGCAATAAAGCTAAATTTCTGCAACTATAGTATAGAGCTGTAGCTCTCCATGAGTCATAAAACAATTTGATAAGGATATTCTGCAGGTAAAATGAAATTTTAACTCAACTTAATAAATTTATTAATATATCGGTTATTTAAATTAGAATTATTCTTTCCTCATTAACCTATTGTATTTCAAAATTTCAGTAAGATGCCATTAAAGCAGATCATGCCAAATTATAATTTTTGTGAGTGATTTCAGATACATTTAGAAAAAGCAAGACCTCTCAAAAAACTTTATTCAGAAAAATAAATGATTTGAGAGTATTTTAGTAGCATAAATTTATTTTGTATTGTGACATTTTATATTCAACATAACTCAAACCCTCCTTTAACATTTTAACTTGAACAATAGCATATTTGTTGAAAATGGTACATATTAAATAATAAATTATAAAAGATATAGGAGATTTAAAAAGGAAAATAAAGATTACTCACCGCACAATGTCTTGGACAAACTCTTTAAGGTATATTAGCAGCTGATGCTCTCTTAAAGTTGAGTAAACTTGAGAAAGCTGATGAATTGGACTGGACCCTTAAATGTGACTTTTATATACAGCTCTCCCACTCACCAAGAGAAGCTTTTTTTATTGTCCCTCCCAATTCTCTGGACCATAACTATAGGATCAGAGCAACAGACACCCCCATAGGGCGGAGCCCATTCCTCTTATGTTTTAGATGATTGCATTTTAAGAAGAAAATAGCATGGGGCTGGGGATAAGATTTATGCAGATCTCCAACAAATACTAAATTGTGGTTCTGAATTCTGACTGGATTAATGAATTTATATTATAAAAAAGACTGATTTCAATGACTTATGGTAAAATCATCATTTTACTTAAAAGTAAAATCTGAAAATAAATATAGTTTTATAACCATATTATTGGTACAATTATTATGGGGAGTATAATGAAACATTATGCTATTCTTACTTTACAAGCCATTTTCAACTAATCTACATCAGTTCTGGTCATCTTTGAAAAAAATAGATATAGTACTCTTCTTACAGGTAGTGTTAAAAATATTTTGAGAAAATGTTCTTAGTATGTAATGAATTTTAAAGGCTTCAAAAGAGAAATTATTTTAAAAATGTATTTAACTTGCATTTTATTCACGCATTTTAATTTGTAAAAAAAATACATTTTATGAGCACCAACTATATATAGACTTGACATATATTATCACATTAAGTTTCAACAGCAATCCTTTAAGTAAATACTATTATTAGCTCCATGTTCACATGAGGACACTGAGGTTTGAAAAGTAAAGAAGATGGAATCCAACAAAGGTTTTTATGACTCCAGAGTTATTTTTATTCTTATTACCTCAGTTTCACCCCTAGAAACACAGCCCTTCTTTGAGCTCCAGTCTTCTTTACTTTGGGGTAGGGTCTTGATTTTTGTGTTCCCCAGCTGATGATCGAGGACCTGCTCCAAAACCTAATGGAGGCATAATGATGTCACCTATCTAATTTCAAATATGGCTAAACTCTAGTTACCATCTATCTGATTAAAACATTTTGAATGCCCTTGGTATATGTAGGATTCATTTAGGTAGCTTGTCTCCCAAGTAAAATTCCAGAATTGGATCAATTCTCTTAGCTTTGGTCCTATCCAGGGTTCAAATTATCCCATCTCCTGATAACCATTGCCAAGGTTTTATAATGTGTAAGAGCCAGTCCAAGCTTGAACAGTACCTGTACAAAGTCAAGAATGAGAGAGATGTGTTAGTCCTGCTCTGGGAAGTCCTCTGCACTAGGAGAATATCACTTGCAGTGGATGTCCAAATCCATCTTAGAAGTATTTAAGGCACACTGTAACATGTCTGGAGGATATGAACCAGGTTGTTTAAAGTGTTGGAAAACATGACATGTGAGAAGAAGGTGAATGAAACTGGAAGAGAAAAGGAAAGAAAAGAAAATACTTGGGATGACTTTATAGCTGTTTTTAATTTTTTATAGGGTTACCATAATAAAGAAGAAATGTTTTCTATGATTTAAGAAGGAAGGACTGATTTCAGTGGTTAAAGATTACAAGGAGGCAGATTTGGGTTCGACTTGGATATTATAATTGTTAAAATAAAAAATCAAATGCCTTATAAGTGGTGAGTTCCCCCATCACTGGAAGGATTCAAGTAGAAAGTAGGTGAGCATTTATCAAGGCTATTATAGAGATTTATATATACCAGATGATTGAGCTAGATAGGTAAGAAGTCTCTTTCGATTGTAAAAATTCATTGTTTTTTTTTTTTTTTTTTTTTTTTTTTTTTTGTATCCAAAATGTCTTTATTGGGATGGCTCCCCACTCATCTTGATTTGGGGTGCTTTAAAAATTCATTGTTTTGATCTTTTCAAAGACCTCTTCTGATGAAATCTGCACATGGAATTTGTGTATCATTTTTTTATTATGCTTACTCTGCTGAAAAAATGAAAATTAGAAATGGTTTTATAAACATACTTTTCATTGTTATTATAAAGCCATGTTTAACATTTAAATTTGGAGATTTTTTCCCACTTTTTTTGAGTAAATTTAACATAATTGGCAGCCTTCCAAAAGCAATATTATTAATTTGTTCATAGTTTTCCTCCTATTACAAGTATTTAGAAAAAATTCCTATATTGAAGACAACTACAGTATTAAACCAGTTCCCCAGAAAAATAAAGCAAGCTATTTAGACAATATTCATTCATTTAAAAAATGTATTGAAGGCCCTGGCCAGTTGGTTCAGCAGTAGAGTGTCTGCCCAACATGTGGAAGTCCTGGGTTTGATTCCTGATCAGGGCACACAGTAGAAGTAACTATCTGCTTCTCCACCACCCCCATCACTATCTCTCTCACTCTCTTCCCCTCCTGCAGACATGGCTGGAATGGTTCAAGCAACGTTGACTCCAGGGGCTGAGGATGGCTCCATGGCCTCACCTCAGGAGCTAAAATAGCTTAGTTGCTCAGCAAGGGAGCAACAGCCCAGACAGGCAAAGCATCACCTGGTAGAGGGCTTGCCAGGTGGATCCCGGTCGGGTTGCCTGCAGCAGTCTGTCTCTGCCTCCCTGTCTCTCACTTAATTTAAAAAATATATATGTATTGAATATATACATATATATTCTGCCAAGGCCTGTGTTAATCACTAGATGATTAAGACATGATTTTTTGCCCTCAAATTTAATACATATTTACAGTATAATGTGATAGGTACTATAACAAAGATATGAACAAAGGCTTATGAAAGCACAGATGAGCCTGACCAGGCAGTGGCACAGTGAATAGAGTGTCGGACTGGGATGCGGAGGACCCAGGTTCAAAGCCCTGAGATCACAAGCTTCAGCGTAGACTCATCTGGCTTGAGCACGGACTCACCAGCTTGAGCACAGGGTAGCTGGCTTGAGCGTAGGATCATAGACAGGGCTCACAGACATGACCCTATGGTCGCTGGCTTGAAGCTCAAGGTCGCTGTCTTGAGCAAGGGGTCACTCACACTGCTGTTGCCCTCTGGTCAAGGCACGTATGAGAAGACAGACAATAAACAACTAAGGTGCCACAACAAAGAACTGATGCTTCATATCTCTCTCCCTTTCTGTCTGTCTGTCCCTCTCTGTCTCTCTCTCTCTGTGTCACAAAAAAAAAAAAAAAAAAAGCACAGAAGAGAAAATGACTAAATTTCTTTTGAGTTGTTGGAAGATATTTTACAGAAACTCTGAAATGTTCTTGAGGATGATTATGAGTTTCCTATCAGAGAAGGTGAGAAGAGACAGAGGAAATAGCTTGGGAAGAAACATGAAAGCAACAAAGATGGGATATGTGCTAGTGGAAGAAGACGGGAAGTGCCTGACCAGGCGGTGGTGCAGTGGATAGAGCGTCGGACTGGGATGCGAAAGACCCAGGTTCGAGACCCCGAGGTCTCCAACTTGAGCACAGGCTCATCTGGTTGGAGCAAAAAAGCTCACTGGCTTGAGCCCAAGGTCGCTGGCTCGAGCAAGGGGTTACTTGTCTGCTGAAGGCCCACGATCAAGGCATATATGAGAAGGCAATCAATGAACAGCTAAGGTGTTGCAACGGGCAACGAAAAACTAATGATTGATGCTTCTCATCTCTCCGTTCCTGTCTCTCCCTGTCTATCCCTCTCTCTGACTTTCTGTCTCTGTAAAAAAAAAAAAAAAAAAAAAAAAAAAAAAAAAAAAAAAGAAGACGGGAAGTGGGTGATGACCCTAAAGATATAGGTTGGGTACAAATTGTGGAAGACGGTTGTATGTATGCCTGTTTTATCTTATAGTCTTCTCTAAACCCATATGTGCATTAGTAATATTTTTGTGCCCTCAGATTTTTTAAGGGACTACTTGACCTTTCCACAAAGAAGAGATATAGCTGCCAAGATTTGGCACATGATTTATCTAAACCATCAAGCCATGGGACTGCAAGCATTAGATAGAAGGAAATCATTTAAGGAATAAGAGGGCTCAGGGTTGTGAGGGCACAAGAAGCTGATGTCACAGTGACAGAGAGAAGAGCTGAGCACAGCTCTTTGCTTTGAATAGCTCAGCCTTTCTTAGCACTCTCAAGTTCTCTGAAGCTAGGTCAGACAACCTACTGTACTCTTCACATTTAGGAAGAATAAAGGGCCATGTGTTATTTCCTCTTGCATTATGGGAGGATTAATTTCAGACTGATATGTTTTCCTTTCTGTTTGATCAATTAGAATTAGTATGATTTTAAGGACTTTGCATCAAGAAGAAATTTCTGGGGCTTGAAATTCAAAGTTTTCTTAATCCCATGTTTATCCATTGATTAAATGGTGTCTATCTTAACATTGACTTACTTGGTTTTTTTTTTCTTTCTTTCTTTTTTAGAAGGATCCTGAGAGCAGGAGTTTCTATTCCCATGGAGTTGGGATGTGTCATTTTTTCAGTAAGTAAATGTGTTCACCAACCGAAAGGCTCTCTGAAATCCCTAGTTTTGGGATTATTATAGATGCTTCTTCTTATAGGCATAATTGATTATTAACTCAATCTCCAAACCCTCTCTGCTTTCCAGAGGATGAGAGAAGTTGACTGACTTTTTTTGCTTTAAATTCCTCTGTGGGATATTGAGCTACTGAGTTCTTCTTGATCTGTCAGAGAAAACTTTCCTCCTTTCCTCTCAATAGCCCCTGAACTTACCTGTAGTTAAGATACAATGAACAAAAATGCTTCAAAGGACAACATATAATAACTGTTGAATTTTCCCAGTGTTTTTTGTAGTGTGTAGTTCTTTACTTTTCTTTTTCCGTAACTTTTTAATTGATGGCTACTGTGAGTGTGGTTCTCTAATAGGCAGCATTTAATAAGCCATTGATCTCTTTACATTTATGAGCTGTATTATAAACCCTAGGAGCCATTATACCTGAGTAACCCTTTGATGATAAAATGCACAGCTATGCTCACAAACAAAATATTACTGTTGTTTTTTGTCCGTTCCATCAGTGAATGCTTATCTCTCAATGTGTTTATAAGCCTTCTGCATGTTTATGTGGAATGAAGGAGTGTTAAGATGACATGTACTGTCTTCATAGTCAGAAAGAGGCATTTCTATAGCTGGGGGGCTAAGGGTAAATAGTGAGACACTGGATGGCTGGGATAAGGCAATCTTTCCAAATACAACCAGGAATGTCTCTGTCTTATGCAGTGTAACCAGGATGTCATTTAGGGAAACCTTTGAATCTCTATGTGATTGAAAAGATTTCTAGTTGTGCAGATGCCTCTGTAACTTTCTCTGTAAAAAAGAGGGAACATGTCCTTGGGTGTTCCTCATTCAAAAGCTCCCTGAGCTTTAATCTACTTTTAGTCTTTGTTTCTTAAAGAAATAGTGGGAGGAAAGTAGACTTAACTGAGACCTTTTCTTTTTCTCTTTCTCTTTCTTTTTCTTTTTCTTTTTTTTTTTTCATTTTTCTGAAGCTGGAAACAGGGAGAGACAGTCAGACAGACTCCCGCATGCGCCCGACCGGGATCCACCCGGCACGCCCACCAGGGGCCACGCTCTGCCCACCAGGGGGCGATGCTCTGCCCATCCTGGGCGTTGCCATGTTGCGACCAGAGCCACTCTAGCGCCTGGGGCAGAGGCCACAGAGCCATCCCCAGCGCCCGGGCCATCTTTGCTCCAATGGAGCCTTGGCTGCGGGAGGGGAAGAGAGAGACAGAGAGGAAAGCGCGGCGGAGGGGTGGAGAAGCAAATGGACGCTTCTCCTGTGTGCCCTGGCCAGGAATCGAACCCGGGTCCTCCGCACGCTAGGCCGATGCTCTACCACTGAGCCAATCTTTTTTTTTTTTAACCATAAGAACATGGACAGCCACAGCAATTGAATTGAGAAGTGAAGTCGCACATTTTTGGTGACTCTTCAGTGAGCTGACCAGACCACTGGTGCCATCACTCCTAATTCTAAATATCATTATTTTGTTGTCCCATGAATGTAGTTATACTTTTTGGAACAAGTTTGTGACACTACAAAAGAATACAACATCTTTCACATCCTTCACTAATGTTCAGCTGGAATCAATAGGGTGTACTCTGACTCTTTCCTATATGTTTTTGAAATAGTGTGAGAAAAAAAGCCAGACAGAGAGTATTAGTTTTCTATTAGTGAAGCTCTAAGTCAAATGATCTGGGTTCTCAGAGTCCTAGTTTAGAAATGCTGACACTGTGATCTAAATATGGTGTTGATACAATATAGTAAAGATTTATGGAGCACCTAAAGTCAGACAGTCATGAAACAGGAGCCTTTTTCCTATTCATAAGTTGTCCCTTGAATTTTTTGTTTTCATGTGACTTTATTTATTTAAAAATTTATCGATGGGGGTTGCTCAAGCTGAGCCAGTGACCCCTTGCTCAAGCCAGCGACCTTGGCTTCAAGCCAGTGACCATGAGATCGTGTCCATGATTCTTTGCTCAAGCTGGCAACCTTGTGGTTTTGAACCCAGGGCCTCAGTGTTCTGGTGGGCACTCTATTCACTGTGCTACCACCAGTTAGGCTCATGTGACTTTTTAAAAATTTTATTTTATTTTATTTTATTATTTATTTGTGTGTGTGTGTGTGTGTGTGTGTGTGTGTGTGACAGAGCCAGACGGACAGACAGGAAGGGAGAGAGATGAGAAGCATCAATTCTATGTTGCAGCACCCCAGCTGTTCATCGATTGCCCTCCCATATGTACCTTGACGAAGGGGCTACAACAGAGTGAGTGACCCCTTGCTCAAGCCAGCGACCTTGGGCTCAAGCTGGTGAGCCCTACTCAAACCAGATGAGCCCAGCTCAAGCTGGCGACCTCGGGGTTTCACACCTGGGTCCTCCCGGTCCCAGTTCAACGCTTTAGCCACTGCACCACTGCCTGGTCAGGCTGACTTTTTTTTTTTTTAACTTAGAGCATTTAGCCTTTTAGATCTCAAATACCATAACTTTTTTTTTTAAGTGAGAGGTGGGGAGGCAGAGAGAAAGACTCTGGCATACACCCCAACTGGGATCCACCTGGCAAGCTTCCTACCAGGTGATGCTCTGCCCATCTGGGGCTGCTGCTTCATTGCTCCACAACCAAGCTATTTTAGTACCTAAGGCTCAAGGCCATGCCACCATCCTCAGCACCCAGAGCCAACTTGATCAAACCATTTGAGCCATGGCTGCGGGAGCAGAAGAGAGAGAGAGAGAGAGAAGGTGGAGAATCACTTCTCCTGTGTGCCGGGAATCCAACCTGGGACTTTCACAAGTGGGGCCATTGCTCTACTGCTGAGCCAACCATCCAGGGCCTCAAATGCCACAACTTAAAGTAGAATGCTGCTTTCCCTCTTTTGAGTTATGAGGTTTCCAATACCTATTAGATGTGAAAGTGTTTTGCATATAATTGGCATATTGCATGTTGACACTAAATCTGAAAGAAAAGTGTTCCTTACCCATTTCCTCAGATAGGTCCATCTCATTCCAGGAGTTCCCAGTAATAAACATGGAGAGTATTGAGTTCCCGAGCCCAATCCACTCTTTGTCAATAAGAAATGCCAGCCCATCACCCTAAAGTGCAAACCATTCTGAGTCAGTAGGCAGTTATGATGTTCATAAAATTCATTCTTGCCTGATCTGTGGTGATGCAGTGGATAAAGTGTCGACCTGGAATGCTGAGGTTGCAAGTTCAAAGCCTAGGGTTTGCCCAAGCAAGGCACATATGAGAAGCAACTACTATGAGTTGATGCTTCCTGCTCCTATCCTTCTTTCCCCACTTTCTCTCTCTCTCTAAAATTAATTAATTAATTAATTAATTAATTTAAAAAATTCCCTGGCCGCTTAGCTCAGTCAGTTAAGAGCCTTCTCCAGAAACAACAACAAGGTTGTAGGTTTCATCTCCAGTCAGGGCACACACGAGAAGCAACCAAAAAATGCATGACTGAGTAGAACAACAAATGCTTTCTTTCTCTTCTCTCTCTCTCCTTTCTTCTCTCTGTCTCTTTAAAAATCAATGAAAATTAAGTGCTGGCCAGATAGCTCAGTTGGTTGGAGCATCCTCCCAGAGCGCAGGGGTTGCCAGTTCGATTCAGAGTATGTACAGGAACAGCTCAATGTTCCTGTCTCTCTCTCCCTGACTCTCTCAAAAACAAACAAACAAACAAACAAAAACTCACATAAAATTCATTCTCAACCCAGAATGCTATTGACTTAATCTATCAACAATGAAAAGAATTTTCAGCAGGGCTTAACTCAACAAACTGTCCAGAAGAATGCTCTAATGGGTAAAAGAGAGGCAGGAAGATAAAATTCTATATTTCTCCTCCAGGGACATTCTTCAAATGTCTAAAGTACCACTAAAGTGTGAAAAAGTCACTGTAAGACTTAATTGCAAACATACTAATGTGGTTGGTTATTTTAAGAAATCAACTTGAGGGAGGGTCATAGTGAAAAGATCACTAGTCTTAGAGCCAAAAGACCCTGGTTCAGATCCTGATATTACTAACATTGCCAGAGTCAGCAAATAAAAACACTGACACCACCACAGTGACACATGTCCCACCGAGGACACTGGCATGACCTTGCTTGCTGCCTCCTCCATCCCTGCCATCCTCCTAAAAAAACAAACAAAAAAGCTAGACACCAGCCAACAATAATATATTGTATACTTAAAGTCTAATTGAGAGGGCAGATCTCATGTTAAATGTTCTTTCACAATTAGGAAAAAATAAATTAATTAAGAAAACCCTGCAAGACATCCAATTAAATTAGAATACTTTCTAATTATCTATGCATGTATACACTGAGATAAAAGAAAAAATATCACATAGGACATATTTATACTAAAAATTACTTGTATTTGTCTGAAATAAATTATAGATATCTAAATTACATAACCTCTTTTTAAAGTTATATTTCCTTAATGATTTGGCTTTTCTTTTAACAGTTCCTATTTTGTAGCATTTGTTTATAAAATTTTTTACAGTTATCATTTATGTTTAAATTACATTGCAACATAGTTTCTACATCTAAATTACTTTATTGTTTTCTGCATTGAACATACATTACTAAGAAAACATGCTCTCTATTATCATATGAGTTAACATCTTGAATATGTTCTGGAATAAAATCAATAACTGAGAACCACACTTCAAATTTGATCTGTTAAAGCATATAATACCATCTTTTATGACATGAACTGCTTTCCATTCTTCAGGATTACATTTCATCTCTTAATCAATGACTTTTAAAATTGTTATTCACTGACAAAAAAAAAAGGACATTGTCATGAATTTTGATTCCCCTCTTCCTCATCACTACACTTGTTCCCATGCTGGATGAGTACTTAGAAATATCTATGTAAAATAGTAAAAGAATCAAATTCTTCAAGATATTTATGACAAATGCCATAATAATTGTTCACTTGGAGTTAGAATTTCCCTGTTCATATGCAATATTGTCTTTTTTTTTTTTTTTTTTTACAGAGACAGAGAGTGAGTCAGAGAGAGGGATAGACAGGGACAGACAGACAGGAACGGAGAGAGATGAGAAGCATCAATTATTAGTTTTTCATTGCGCGTTGCAACACCTTAGTTGTTCATTGATTGCTTTCTCATATATGCCTTGACCGCGGGCCTTCAGCAGACTGAGTAACCCCTTGCTGGAGCCAGCGACCTTGGGTTCAAGCTGGTGGGATTTTTGCTCAAACCGGATGAGCCCACGCTCAAGCTGGCGACCTTGGGGTCTCGAACCTGGGTCCTCTGCATCCCAGTTCGACGCTCTATCCACTGCGTCACCGCCTGGTCAGGCCAATGTTGTCTTTTTTGAGAGTAGGCACTTAACAGGATACATTTTCATTAATTCTCTCTTTAACATAACTCAACAAATTTATTTAAGCCTGGAGCACTTCAATAACACTGCACTTTAAATTTGGATACTCTTACTCCTAAGGAAATCTTGAAAACCATGAGCAAGAATAAGTAGGCTTCACTCAATAAAATATTTAAAAAGTCAGCAAGAATTTTGGGGACCTTTTCTTCAGATAGTCTGACTTCAATACATCAAATAATCTGTGAATTCTCTAACTGTATTTGTTAAAGAGAGTCAATGAGTTTTTAAATGTGCGAGAAGTGAATAATATTGAATGCCAACAGAAATCACAAAAACAATTTAATCATTCAGTTTGAATAAAATAAAAACAGAAAGTTAGATGGCCATCTCTGTCCTTATAATGGTGACTTACTGTTCGTTAAGCTGGGGCTATGTGTGGAGGCAACTTTTCTTAAAAGGAGATCTGTCTGGGTAAGGTAATGATATATGTCTATCTTATAGAATCAACTTATGCATCTAGCGTTTGCTAAAAAAATTTTAGGAGAGGAAACAGCTCTCTCCTCCTTAAGAACTCATTAAGTATGGCCTGTGTAGTCCTGGCAGGATATCTAAGTGGTTAGAGTACCATCCTGACCCACCAAGACTGCAGGTTTGATCCCAGGTCAGGGCACATGCAAGAACCAACAGATGAATTTATAATAAGTGCAACAACAAATTGATGTTTTTCTCTTTCTTCTGCTCTCTCTCAAAAATCAATCAATAAAAAAAGTGTAGGCTGTATAGAGTGACTTACTCCAAAAAGTACATTATGGGGGGTGGTAGTATAACTTTATAGTAGAGAAACCCAGTAAACACATCTTCAGCCAGGTGATCAAGGTCAACAACAACAGTGATAAATCATATTTATAGAATGTATTCTTGATAGAATGTGATGAAAATGGTATTTTAGCTCTGTGAATTTCCTCCCCAAAATCTATATCCTCAGTCTAAACATAAGAAAAACATAAAGTAAACTCCAATTGCGAGGCAGCTTACAATATCTCTGACCAGTACTCCTCAAAACTATTACCAAATCAAGAAAAATCTGAAAAACTATCACAGCCAAGAAGAAGAACCTATGGGAACATGAAAATTAAGTGTAATATGGTGCAACAGAAAAGGGACATTAACTGAAAACTAAGGGAATATAAATTATTATGGTATTTAGTTAATAAAAATGTATCAATATTGTCTCATTAATTATAATGAACATACCATATTAATATGATATGTTAATAATAGAGGGAACTGTGTCTAGGGATGAGAATATGGGAACTCTCGATGCTATTTGCTCAATTCTCTGTAAATCTGAAACCTTTTTAAAGAATGAAGCTCATTACTAAAAAAAATTCATGGAGATATGGCAGGCAAGTACAACTGTCAGTTAAAAAAAAAAGTTTAGGACTTGAATTGAGAATTAGAGAAGTGACTCGATACAGGAAAATTCAAGGTCAAATAAGATTTCTTTGATTATCTATTGTCACTTTCCACAGCACTTTATATTATGCATTGTTTTATTTGAGTCTTACTGTATCTGTGAGATAAATATCATTTCTTTCTTTTGAGTGAGAAGTGGAAGCTTGGATTTATGAAGTTACTGATTCAAGTTTATTCAACTACTGAGTAGACATGGCCAGAATTTAAATTTATGTCTTTTATATCCAGGGTTGGTTTTTTTTTTCCTCAATGTTGTTCTGTGGAGCAGTGATTTTCAATCTTTTTTTCATGGCACAAACACACACTAATTACTAAGTTCAGTGCCCCTGACTAAATACAACCATTTTCATCTCATGGCACAAATAAATTAGTTACTAAGGGAGAAGAGGTCAGGGCCCCTTTTTCTTTAGTAATTAGTTTATGAGTGCATGAGAAACAAAGGTTGAAAATCACTGCTGTAGAGCAGGGGTCTCAAACTCGCGGCCCGCGGGCCGCATGCTGCCCGCCGAACAATTTTGTGCGGCCCGCAGACTAATCCACGAAGTTCAAAATATTTTGGATAAAATTAAGTAAGCCTAGGGGCCTACTTGTATTTTTCATTTCTCTAGCATCCTAGCTAGATATTAGCTTAGTTAACAGCAGTTGTGATGCGAACTACAGTTTCTGGTCGTTTTGTGACACTGAGTAAACTGCATGTACAATTGTGCTTGTTGTACTGATTTTTTTTTGTTTTCAACTGCAGTGAGAAAAGTGTTGCGTAACAGTTGCCTTTTGTAGACCTAGTGCGGCCCGCAGAACGGCTGTGATCTTGCTCTGCGGCCCACATGCTGAGTTGAGTTTGAGACCCCTGGCTGTAGAGAATAAAGGTCAATGAAATGAAAGCAGGGAATTCAATTCAACATATATATGCTAAGGTTGAGATCCTGTGTTGGAAGGTATGGGATTATAGAGAAGGTTAGGTACTGATCCTGACCTTGAAAAATGTATGCTCTAGTGAGGAAGAGAGACAAATATGATTTATGATAATACCAGGTGCATTGGAGTGGGGAGGAAAAGCAGAAGTGGCTGATTAACATGCATTCAACCTTATTCCTGTGGGTGGTAAGAAGTTTCAAGGTCAGACTTCTACACTTATATGCAACTCTGCAGATTGGAAGATTACTTTTAACTTGAAGGAGCACTGAAGGATAAGATTCTTGGTTTCTTTTCAGGTGTGAATTAGAATGACACTCACAAATGATAAATTTAACAATCTTTTATCTAGTATAAAGGTCTCTATCTATAGTTTTTCAACTGTAAATGCTTTCCCCACCACTAAATAATTCAGCTGACAATTTGATTTTAAGCTTGGATTTAGCAAAAGACTTTTTTTATTAACCTGAGTGCAAGAATATAATAATAATTACTCTTATAGTGCACTAACTTGTTATATGCCAAGAACTATTCTAAGTGTTCTTAAAAACATTATCTCTTCAATCTTTATAAGAATCCTAAAGTGGGACTATTTTAACACCTATTTTACAACCAAGGAATCTGATACAAATAAGTTTAATGCTTGCCCAGGTTATCCACCATAGCGGTAGAGATAATTTGAACAAGAGTATGACTCCAGAAACTATCTGTTATATTTCATTGTTCACCTACCCTCTCAACACACAAATGCACCCTGAAACAATATGTTAAAGTGCATTTACTTATATTTTAATTTATATGTGAGGAAATATAGTTTCTCTAATCTCTAGAATTATTTTGATCTTCTCAAGCTCCCCAAGAGCTGGTTAACAAGGGCATAAATATCCTCAATTTGATTTTGTTAAAAAATGAGATAAATTATATATCATCATCAAGTGGGTTATATTCCTGGAATGCAAAGATGGTTTAACATGAAAATCAATTAATGTATTATATTACATTAACAGAATAAAGGGAAAAGACACATAATCATCTCATTTGGTACAGTAAACCATTTGAAAAAATTTAATGCCCTTTCATGATTAAAAAAAATACTCAGAAAATTAGGATTAGGAGAAAACAACCTTAACATAATAAAAGCCATATATGAAAAACCCACAGCTGACATTATAGTCAATGATGAAAAGCTGAAAGCTTTCCTTGATAATCAGAAACAAAATGAGGGTTCCTGCTTTTTCCACTTCTATCCAACATAGTACTAGAAGTCCTAGACAGAGTAAAAAGATAGCCCACAGAATGGGAGAAAGTATTTTCAAATCATATTCCTGATAAGAGGTTGGTATCTGGAATATATAAAGAATCCCTACAACTCAACAACAAAGCAAAATGGGCATAGGGCTTGAGTAAACACTTCTCCAGAGAAGGTAGACAAATGATCCATAAATATGTGAAAAGGTATTCAACATTAACAGTCATTAAGGAAGTACAAACTAAAATCACAATGACATACCACTTCAAACCAATTGGGATAGTTATTTATTTATTCATTCATTTGTTTGTTTGCTAGAGAGAGAGGAAGTAGGAGAGAGAGAGAGATTGATTTGTTCTTCCACTTATTTATGCACCCATTATTTGATTATTGTATGTGCCCTGACCAGGAAATTGAACCTATAACCTTGGTGTATCAGGACAATGCTCTAACCAACGAAACTATCTGCCCAGTGCAGAATAGCTGTTTAAAAACAAAAACAAAATCAAAACAGGAAAAAGCCTGACCAGGCAGTGGTGCAGTGGATAGAGCATAGGACTATGATGTAGAGGACACAGGTGTGAACTCTGAAGTCACCAGCTTGAGCACGGGCTCATCTGGCTTGAGCATGGGCTCACCAGCTTGTGCGTGGGGTCACTGGCTTGAGTGTGGGATTATAGACAGGACCCCATGGTCACTGGCTTGAGCAAGGGGTCACTCACTCTGCTGTATCCCCTGGTCAAGGCACTTATGAGAAAGCAATCAATGGACAACGAAGGTGCCACAACAAAGAATTGACGCTTCTCATCTCTCTCCCTTCCTGTCTGTCTGTCCCTGTCTGCCCCTCTCTCTGTCTCTCTATCTCTGTCACACACACACACACACACACACACACACAAAACCAATTAAAACAAAATAAAAGTGTTCATGAGGATGTGGAATAATTAGAATTCTGTGCACTGTTGGTAAAAAATGTAAAATGGCACAACTAATGTGGCAAACATGGTTCCTCAAAAATTGAACAAACAATTACCATATGATCCAGCAATTCCACTACCGATATATACCGAAAAGAAGTTAAAGCAGGGACTCAAACATATATTTGTACACCCCTGTTCATAGCATTATTTACAGCAGCCAAAAGTAAAAACAACCTAAATATCCATCAACAGGTGAATGGATAAGCAAGTCAGCCCTGTAACTTTTCAGTCAGAGATTCACAGGGAAGACTCTTTCCTCTGGGTTAGCCAAACTGCAAACGAATCTTGGGTTGCTGGTAGCCATCATTCCTGCCAAGTGGGTGCTATTGGTGCTACATCCATATCCCCTTGATTGGAGAGACTAGCATAACCCTTCCCCATTCCAAAGCCTATGACTGATTGCCAAGGGAGTACAAAAGGCAGACTCCCTTGCTACTCCCTTGCTACTCCCTTGCTTCTCCCTTGCTTCAAGGTGAGAAAAACTCTGTGATGTAATTTTCCACTGGGGAAGAGGCTAAAGCTAGTTTCAGCTAAGATAAATTTCTTCCCCTGTTTCCCTCACACAACTTTTCCTGAAAGCATTCTCTCAATAATTCAGTTTCATAAGAATCCTATCTTGGGCTCTATTTCTAGGGAACCCAACCCAATAAACCTGTACAAAAGAAAGATGCATATTAATGACATCATTTGAATGCCTGGATCTTACCATGTTCCACTTCGCACTTTTTGGTTAGGTGAGCTAGTTGGTTTAAGCTACTTGGATTCGAGTTTCTGTCATTTACATCTAAGAATCCTGACATTTAGCAACAGTCTATAAACATTTATTGACTAAATATGTTGAATTATCAATAGAGTAAAATAGATATAAGATGAGGATAAAATATGATGAGCTAGTTTGTATAAACGGCTTGGATTGGGTTTCTATCATTTGCATTTGAAAGAGTCTTGAACAATTGTTCCGTTCAGCGAACGTTCTATAAATATTTGTTGAATAAGTATATTGAATTATAAATAGAGTGAAATGGAAATAGAGATGAGGATGCAATGAATTCCATTGAGTGTTTTGAAAAGAAATGGTAATTTATATTTATCTACCCTTGTAAGTATGAATAATAGATTAGTAGGAAGGAGAGTAATAGGGACATCCTAGGTCTAAGAAACCTTTGTAAAAACAAAGATTTGGCAATGTGAAAGTACATGGTTTTTGAGAAAAAAAGAGTTGTCCTACATAGGTAGAGCAAAAAAACTGAAAAAAAAAATGCTTATTTTGTTGAGGCAGCAAGTCTATGAGATCTTATAGAAGGGAAGGCATGTATTATCAAGACTGCGGGTTAATGTTGACAGGTGGGCTATAAAAGAAGGTAAAAGAAGTACAAACAACCCTGCTACATCTGGGATGCAAAGACAAAGAGAAGGCAGCCAGTGTAATTGAGCTGTGGCTGTTGGTCATGGTCACATGCAATCAGGGTAAAGATCTGCTGAGACCCATTGATTCTGAGGTGTGTTCTTCATCCACATGGGAGCTCAGTGTACAAATATCAGTCTCCTTGGTGTTATTTTGTCCTGATCTTTTCATCTAGGTAATGCAAGAGCTGGTTTGTACAGGGTAAAATTCACTTCCTTTGATCATGTTAAGTCATCATCCAAGTTGTTAGGTTTTTTTTAGAAAGCAATATTACAGGTATACAGTATTATTCATTCTGACTGCTCATAATAACCCCTGCTCCCACAATGTATAATATGAACCTACATTTATATAACTGGATGCCTGGAAATTGCACTTTAACATTTCCTAATCCTGTTCCAATGCCTGGCTATACATCAGACCTCCAGACAATCCTCTGATTATCCCCAGGAAGACTCATATATTTAGAACACTTGACATCTACTTGACACACATTATCCAGAACACTGAATGTGACCAGACCTCCTGGTGCCCATCCTTCAGATCACCTGGCTTCCCTCATCCAGACTGCTTGACATCTGACTGATAACTGCCCTGGACCAATCTTAGAACTAAGAATGCAGGACCGATTCTTCTCAAGAACTTTTTACTATAGAAACTCTGAACTTTTCTTGCTTCTTTAGAACACTTCTGGGTTTTTGCCTAGTTGTGTTTTTGATTTGCAAGCCTTAAGACCCTTTTAATAAATCTTTGTCATTTATTTTTAACCATAGCTTCCAGACTCTTTTTGGTCAATCTGACCTCTTCAGTATCACTATTCTCTCTGCTTAGCAGCTTCCAATTACTTTGGATTCCTGTCACTTTTTACAGTATATCTAGCTCTTTCTTGCCTCAGGGAGTTTCTATTGTAATGTTGCTTGGGATGTGCTTGATTGGGGCTAGTTCTTCCCATTCTTCATGAGTTGATGAAATTATAACTCTTCAAAAAAGCTTTCTGGAAAACCCCTATCTGCAATAGTTGTCATACAATTCTCAATTATGTTACATTGTTCCTTACAGCCAACTGAAGTTTTTTGTTGTAATTATTCTATTTGTGAAATTCGTTATTATATGTCTTCTGTGTAAGAAAGTGGAAGTTCATAAAGGCAGTGACATTCTCTAATCTCAGTTATATCACTATGTAATTCTTAGCACACAGTAGGCCTTTAATAAATATTTTTTAATTGAATAAATAATTGAATGATATTCTATCTACTTGAGAAGGCTGTAAGGTCCAGTCTTTATCCTTGCCCTCTTGTTACACAAGTAGCATTTATTCAGACTATATGAAGTACTAGTAATAAGAAGACAAACAACTCAATAAAAGATAGATAAAAGATTTGAAGATACTTCTTTGGCTAAAAAAAGATATATAGGGGCAAATTAATACATGAAATGATGCTCAGCATCATTAGTGATTAGGGGAATGCAAATTAAACCTGCTACAGACACTTCTATACACACATGAGAATAGCTAAAATGAAAAATATTGTTAATACCAAGTGTTGTTAAATATATGAAAACAAATGGCAATCTCTACTTCACCAGTGGGAATGAGAAATGGTATAGTCACTTTAGAAAACAATTGTAGTTTCTCAAAAAATTAAACATGCGGAGTGACGTCAGAGAAATGGTGCCGTAAGGAGTGATACCGATAAATCTCCCCCAAAATTCAACAAGATCTTCAACCAGAGACAGAAAAATCTATCCTTGGAGCCTCCAGAAGTTCCACACTAAACGCAAAGGTATGATCGAGTGAAAAATTGACTAAATATATAATCAACCCCGAAGGAAATAAGGAGGAAGAAACACTCCACCTTCCTCACTAACCTAAATAAGGGCTGCTTTCACTGGGAACTGAGAGTATAGGAACTAAGGTGGGCATAGAGTGTGAATAGAATCAGACTGTGGCACAAACGTCCGAACCAGGCTGTGGCACGGACATCCAAGCTGAGGAAAAACTGTGCTTGTGGCAACCCAGTCAACACAAGCTAATGCTCGCGCCAAATCCAGACAAAGAAAGGCACTTGGGACAGCCATCCACCCCATCTCCTGGTCAGCGCGCGCAGATAGTGGGCAAGAGATTCCTCCGAGCGCCCGGGAGTGGGCACCCGTGTTCCTGGACAGAGGGGCAGAGTCAGAGGCCTTTCTGTGGGCCAAAACCGGAGCCTTGAGGTCGCCCCTGCGCCCCAAAAAGCAGCGCGTGGGGAGTGAGTGGGAGCAAAATTTCCTACACTCATACTTTTCCATGCGAGAGGAGTGCCTCACCGGGAGTGAGAGGTGGCTGGCCAGATATCCTTGTCGGCGAGCACAGATAGTGGGCGAGAGATTCCCCTGAGAGTGGGCGCCCATGTTCCCAGACAGAGGGGCAGAGTCAGAGGTCTTTGTGTGGGCTGAAACCCCGCCTGATTATGCTAGGGGCTCTGACTGATTGAGCCTTACCCAGAGCCCTGTGCTGAGTGGGAATAGAGTGGGGATTTGCCAGCTCTTTGAGCCTCTTACTCTCCAGGCAGAGGCAGCAGCAACCTCATAGCTGCATCATCAGGCTACTAATTCAGGAAGGAAAGACTAGGAAAGAGGCTCTCTCATTGGCGGAGCCTGCAAATGCTAATGAGCTTCAACTGCCAACAAGACTGAAGCCCAATATATTACATCATCATAGAGACTTATCAACTGCAAACCTCTCCCTAAGTGTGCCACAGGGGCAGAACCTGGGGTACAGAGTCACCAACCAGGAAGAGGGAGAGAAAAGAAAAAGCAAGAAGATAACCTCTCAAAATCAAGAATAATCCACAGACTTTATAACTATCCCATTTTATTATATTTGTTCATTTGTTTCTCTTATATTCTTGCCTTGATTATTTTCTTCCTCTTTTAATTTGGTTGTTTAATTCTCTGCCGGTCTTACTCTCTCCTCTCTTTGAACTACACTACCCATAAGTGTTACATCTCCCATTATCTTTTCTTTCTTCTTCCTTTATCTCTATGAGGGTTGCACTCCAAAACCCTTAACTCTCTCTCTCTCTCTCTCTTTTTATCCTTTTTTCTTCTTTTTGTGTTTTCCTCTTTCTTTTTTTTCTCTCCCTCTATATTAGTTTCTTCTTTTCTTCTTTACATTTCCTCTCATTCAATCCTCAATCCCAAACAAATTATTTTATCTGGGACTCAAATTTTTCTTTATAGCACTTTGGGGTTTTTTTACTTTGCTTTTTAAACTCACTAGCAGTGCTCCCAACCCTGGCTCTCCATTTTATCTAGTTCTTGCTCCACTAAATACAAGAGAAATTTTTAAATTTTCCCCCCTTTTTCCTGTTTCCCTCTATTCCTCTCATCATATCTCTTAGTCAACCATCACCTAAAAGCAAATCATTTTATTCTTGACCCAATTTTTTTCCTTTTTTGCATTTTGTGGGTCCATACCCCCTTTTTTGCCCCTTTATCACTTCTCCCCAACTCAGGTCCTCCATTATAGGTAGTTTTTGTTCTATTTAGCACAATATACTTCACAGTTCACCACAAGATTTTCTCAAGAAGGAAGGGAGAGGAGAGGAGAGGAAAAAAAAGGAGGGGGTAATAATAATTTTTTTATTCTTTTTTATTTTTTTAACTTTTTATTCTTTATTAATTCTCATTAATACTATCAACAAAACTACCCTCAGATGCCATGATGCCATTAAGGAAAAGAAAATCGAATATCATGGATACAAAAGACAGAGAGGTAGCACAGATAGATGAGGAAAAATCTATGGAGAAAAAATTTAATATATTGAAAACCTTGGAGCTAAATGACAGAGGATTTAAAATAGAAATCCTAAAAATACTCAGAGATATACAAGAAAACACAGAAAGGCAATTTAGAGAGCTCAGAAAACAACTCAATGAACACAAAGAATATATTACCAAGGAAATTGAAACTATAAAAACAAATCAAACAGAGATGAAAAACTCAATTCAGAAGCTGAAAAACGAGGTAACAAGCTTAGCTAATAGAACAGGCCAGATAGAAGGTAGGATTAGTGAAATAGAAGACAAGCAACTTGTGGCACAACAGAGAGAAGAAGAGACTCAAAAATTTAAAAAAATGAGAAAGCCCTACAGGAATTGTCTGACTCCATCAAAAAGAATAACATAAGAATAATAGGTATATCAGAGGGAGAAGAGAGAGAAAATGGAATGGAGAACATATTCAAACAAATAATAGATGAGAACTTCCCAAGCCTGTGAAAGAACTAAAGCCTCAAATTCAAGAAGCAAACAGAACTCTGAGTTCTCTTGACCCCAACAAACCTACTCCAAGGCACATCATAATGAAATTGGCACAAACCAACGACAAAGAAAAAATTCTCAAGGCAGCCAGGGAAAAGAAGAATACAACATATAAAGTAAAGCCCATTAGATTATCATCAGATTTCTCAACAGAAACTTTACAAGCTAGAAGAGAGTGGACCCCAATATTTAAAGTCCTGAAAGAGGAACTTTCAGCCACGAATACTATACCCATCAAAGCTATACTTCAAATACAAAAGAGAAATAAAAACATTCACAGATACAGAAAAGATGAGGAGATTTATCATCAGAAACCACCCCCTCCAGGAACTACTAAAGGGGGTTTTCCAACTAGATAAAAAGAACAAAACAAAACAAAACCACAAGTAAAAGCTCCACCAAAACACAATAAAACCAAGTTTAAACTGTGACAACAACAACAAAAAAAGGGGGAGAGGACTGAGATTAACAGTAGCAAAGGACGATGGAGTGCAAAAGTACTCACAAGATAGTGCACTACAATGAACAGGGTAGGAACCCTTTTCATTACATAAAGGTAACCACCATTGAAAAAACCACCACAGAAGCACATAATTTTAAAAAGATAGCAACAGAGGAAAGATGTATGGAATACAACCAAACAAAAACAAAAGATAGAAAAATGAAAGAGAAGAATCAAACAAGACACAAAACTAACAGAAAACAATGTATAAAATGGCAATAGGGAACTCACAAGTGTCAATAATTACACTAAATGTAAATGGATTAAATGCACCAATAAAAAGGCACAGAGTAGCAGCATGGATTAAAAAAGAAAATCCAACTGTATGCTGCCTACAAGAAACTCATCTAAGCAACAAGGATAAAAACAAAATCAAAGTGAAAGGCTGGAAAACATTGCTCTAAGCAAATAACATTCAAAAAAAAGTAGGCGTAGCAATACTCATATCTGATTATGCTGACTATAAGACAGCAAAAGTACTCAAAGACAAAAATGGTCATTTTATAATGATTAAGGGGACGCTGAATCAAGAAGACATAACAATTCTTAATATATATGCACCAAACCAAGGAGCACCAAAATATATAAGACAGCTACTTATTGACCTTAAAACAAAAACTGACAAAAATACAATCATACTTGGAGACCTCAATACACTGCTGATGGCTCTAGATTGGTCATCTAAACAGAGAATCAATAAAGATATAATGGCCTTAAATAAAACACTAGAGCACCTAGATATGATAGACATCTACAGGACATTTCATCCCAAAGTGACAGAGTATACATTTTTCTCCAGTGTACATGGATCATTCTCAAGAATTGACCATATGTTGGGCCACAAAAACAACATCAGCAAATTCAGAAAAATCAAAGTTGTACCAATCATATTTTCTGATCATAAAGCCTTGAAACTAGAATTCAACTGCAAAAAAGAGGAAAAACACCCCACAAAAATGTGGAAACTGAACAACATACTTTTAAAAAATGAATGAGTCAAAGAAGAAATAAGTGCAGAGATCAAAAGATATTTACAGACAAATGAAAATGACAATACGACATATCAGAATCTATGGGATGCAGCAAAAGCAGTGATAAGAGGGAAGCTCATATCACTTCAGGCCTATATGAACAAACAAGAGAGAGCCCAAGTGAACCACTTAACTTCACACCTTAAGGAACTGGAAAAAGAAGAACAAAGACAACCCAAAACCAGCCGAAGAAAGGAGATAATAAAAATCAGAGCAGAAATAAATGAAATAGAGAACAGAAAAACTATAGAAAAAAATTAATAGAACAAGGAGCTGGTTCTTTGAAAAGATCAACAAAATTGACAAACCCTTGGCAAGACTTACCAAGGAAAAAAGAGAAAGAACTCATATAAACAAAATCCAAAATGAAAGAGGAGAAATCACCACGGACATCATAGATATACAAAGAATTATTGTAGAATACTCTGAAAAACTTTATGCCACTAAATTCAACAATCTAGAAGAAATGGATAAATTCCTAGAACAATACAACCTTCCTAGACTGAGTCAAGAAGAAGCAGAAAGCCTAAACAGATCAATTAATAGGGAAGAAATAGAAAAAACTATTAAAAACCTCCCCAAAAATAAAAGTCCAGGCCCAGATGGTTATACTAGTGAATTCTATCAAACATTCAAAGAAGAGTTGGTTTCTATTCTACTCAAAGTCTTCCAAAATATTTGAGAAGAAGCAATACTTCCAAACACATTTTATGAGGCCAACATAACCCTCATACCAAAACCGGGCAAGAACAGCGCAAAAAAAGAAAACTACAGACCAATATCTCTAATGAATATAGATGCTAAAATACTAGCAAATCGAATACAACAACATATTAAAAAAATAATACATCATGATCAAGTGAGATTCATCCCAGAATTTCAAGAATGGTTCAACATATATAAAACAGTTAACGTAATACACCATATCAACAAAACAAAGAACAAAAACCACATGATCTTATCAATAGATGAAGCAAAGGCATTCGATAAAATACAACACAATTTTATGTTTAAGACTCTAAACAAAATGGGTATAGAAAGAAAATATCTCAACATGATAAAGGCCATATATGATAAACCATCAGCTAACATCATATTAAATGGCACTAAACTGAAGGTTTTCCCCCTTAAATCAGGAACAAGACAGGGTTATCCACTCTCTCCACTCTTATTTAATGTGGTTCTAGAGGTTCTAGCCAGAGCAATCAGACAAGACAAAGAAATAAAAGCATCCATATCAGAAAAGAAGAAGTAAAGGTATCACTTTTTGCAGATGATATGATCCTATACATCGAAAACCCCAAAGAATCTACAAAAAGACTACTAGAAACAATAAGCCAATACAGTAAGGTTGCAGGATACAAAATTAACATACAAAAGTCCATAGCCTTTCTATATGCCAACAATGAAACATTTGAGAACAAACTCAAAAAATAATCCCCTTCACGATTGCAACAACAACAACAAAAAGACCTAGGAATAAACATAACAAAGAATGTAAAGGACTTATATAATGAAAACTACAAACCATTGTTAAGGGAAATCAAAAAAGATACAATGAGATGGAAGAATATTCCTTGCTCTTGGATAGGAAGAATAAATATAATCAATATGGCCATGTTACCCAAAGCAATATACAAATTTAATACAATTCCCATCAAAATTCCAATGAGATTTTTTAAAGAATTGGAACAAAAAATTATCAGATTTATATTGAACTATAAAAAACCCCAAATAGCCAAAGCAATCCTAAAGAAAAAGAACGAAGCTGGGGGCATTACAATACCGGACTTCAAACTATATTATAGAGTCATGACAATCAAAACAGCATGATATTGGCAGAAAAATAGACATTCAGACCAATGGAACAGAATAGAAAGTCCAGAAATAAAACCACATATATATGGTCAAATAATTTTTTTTTTTTTGTATTTTTCTGAAGCTGGAAATGGGGAGAGACAGTCAGACAGACTCCCGCATGCGCCCAACCGGGATCCACCTGGCACGCTCACCAGGGGCGAAGCTCTGCCCACCAAGGGGCGATGCCCTGCCCCTCGGGGTGTCACTCTGCTGTGACCAGAGTCACTCTAGTGCCTGGGACAGAGGCCAAAGAGCCATTCCCAGTGCCCGGGCCATCTTTGCTCCAATGGAGCCTTGGCTGCGGGAGGGGAAGAGAGAGACAGAGAGGAAGGAGGGGGTGGGGGTGGAGAAGCAAATGGGCGCTTCTCCTGTGTGCCCTGGCCGGGAATCGAACCCAGGTCTCCCGCACACCAGGCTGATGCTCTACCACTGAGCCAACCGGCCAGGGCTGGTCAAATAATTTTTGATAAAGGGACCAACAACACACAATGGAGAAAAGAAAGCCTCTTCAACAAATGGTGCTGGGAAAACTGGAAAGCCACATGCAAAAGAATGAAACTCGACTACAGTTTGTCCCCTTGTACTAAAATTAATTCAAAATAAATCAAAAACCCAAATATAAGACCTGAAGCAATAAAGTACATAGAAGAAGACATAGGTTCTAAACTCGTGGACCTTGGTTTTAAAGAGCATTTTATGAATTTGACTCCAAAGGCAAGGGAAGTGAAGGCAAAGATAAATGAATGGGACTACATCAGACTAAGATGTTTTTGCTCAGCAAGAGAAACTGACAACAAAATAAACAGACAGCCAACTAAATGAGAAATAATATTTTCAAACAATAGCTCAGATAAGGGCCTAATATCCAAGATATGCAAAAAACTCATTAAACTCAACAACAAACAAACAAACAATCCAATAAAAAAAGGGAAGAGGGCCCTGGCCAGGCCCTCAGTGGTAGAGCGTCGGCCTGGTGTACAGAGGTCCTGGGTTCGATTCCCAGCCAGGGCACACAGGAGAAGCGCCCATCTGCTTCTCTACCCCTCCCCCTCTCCTTCCTCTCTGTCTCTCTCTTCCCCTCCCGCAGCCAAGGCTCCATTGGAGTGAAGATGGCCTGGGCGCTGGGGATGGCTCCTTGGCCTCTGCCCCAGGCGCTAGAGTGGCTCTAGTCGCGACACAGGGCGTCGCCCCCTGGTGGGCAGAACATAGCCCCCTGGTGGGCGTGCCAGGTGGATCCCAGTCGGGCGCATGCGGGAATCTGTCTGACTGTCTCTCCCTGTTTCCAGCTTCAGGAAGAAAAAAAAAAAATGGGAAGAGGACATGAACAGACACTTCTCTCAGGAAGAAATACAAATGGCCAACAGATACATGAAAAGATGCTCATCTTCTTTAGTTATTAGAGAAATGCAAATTAAAACTGCAATGAGATACCACCTCACACCTGTTAGATTAGCTATTATTAACGAGACAGGTAATAGCAAATGTTGGAGAGGCTGTGGAGAAAAAGGAACCCTCATTCACTGTTGGTGGGAAAGTAAAGTAGTACAATCATTATGGAAGAAAGTATGGTGGTTCCTCAAAAAACTGAAAATAGAACTACCTGATGACCCAGCAATCCCTCTACTGGGTATATACCCCAAAAACTCAGAAACATTGATACGTAAAGACACATGCAGCCCCATGTTCATTGCAGCATTGTTCACAGTGGCCAAGACATGGAAACAACCAAAAAGCCCTTCAATAGAAGACTGGATAAAGAAGATGTGGCACATATACACTATGGAATACTACTCAGCCATAAGAAATGATGACATCGGATCATTTACAACAAAATGGTGGGATCTTGATAACATTATATGAAGTGAAATAAGTAAATCAGAAAAAACCCAAGAACTGCATTATTCCATACATAGGTGGGACATAAAAATGAGACTAAGAGACATTGATAAGAGTGTGGTGGTTAACGGGGGGGGGGGGGGGGGGGGGGGGGAGGGGGGAGGGGGAGGGGCACAAAGAAAACCAGATAGAAGGTGACGGAGGACAATCTGACTTTGGGTGATGGGTATGCAACATAATTGATTGACAAGATAACCTGGACATGTTTTCTTTGAACATATGTACCCTTTTTTATTGATGTCACCCTAGTAAAATTAAGAAAAAAAAATTAAACATGCACTAAGTATCCAACCCAGCAATCCTACTTCTAAGTATTGACCCAAGAGAGATGAAAACATATTCACTAAAAGACTTGTATATATCTTCATAGTAGACTTCACAATAAAAGTTAAAAAAAAAAAGCCTGAGAACAATCCAAATGTTTATTAACTGACAAATAGGTTAATATTATGATACATTCATACTATGGTACATACTCAGCAATAAGTAAATTACTTTGATGAATTTCAAAAACATTATGCGGCCTGACCTGTGGTGGTGCAGTGGATAAAGCATCGACCTGGAACGCTGAGGTCGCCAGTTCAAAACCCTGGGCTGGCCTGGTCAAGGCACATATGGGAGTTGATGCTTCCCGCTCCTCCCTCCCCCTTCTCTCTCTTTCTCTCTCTCTCTCTCACTGTCTCTCCTCTCTAAAAATTAATAAAAGTAAAAATAAAAAAAGAATTATTGTTAAAAAATGGTTAAGATGATAAAATTTAAAAACAAACAAACAAACAAAAACCATTATGCTAAATGATAGAAGCCAGACATGATATTTTTTTCTGAGTGAAGAAATGTTTTTATTAATCACAGCATGAAATTACCATGACATCCCGTTAGAATTGAGGTAGGATAAATAATGCTGTTACAAAGTTTACATTTCTCACATCCATTTCAAGGAAAATAGTACATAGTAAGGCTCTTGTAGGTCTTATAAACTAATTTTAGTAAACTGTTTAAAATAGTATAAACAGCAATTAACATATATTCTCAAACTGTGCTAAGAAGGAGTTAGAAAGTTGACTATAAAACCTGTAGTGGTAACAAGTGGCAAGATTACAACTGTTTTGTTAAGAACCAGGTTTATATTTTACCTGTGGCATCAGTGCACCCTTTTCACTGATAAGCAGCTGCTTGCTGAGAATGCCACAATGATTAGTAAATTTCTTACATAACAGATATTTGATTGATCAGGACTTAAATAAGCTTCCTTTCCTAATTTTGTCTCTTTTGGAGCAGAAATAAATAACTTTGTCTTTTGTATGTAAGGAGCTAATATTTTGAAATTCAGCTGTGGTAATCCCATAATTAAAAGGGAGGATAAATTATTATGAGAAATAAATCTTTGAAATACTTCCAGTTTTTAAAATACCAAGGCTTCTGAATTACTTCCCAAACCTAGCTTCCCATTTTTGTACATCACTTGATAGACACAACACATTGGATCTTTAGGGTAGTAATTTCTTCTGTCAACTACATTTTGCCTTTGATAAGGGTGAGGGTTGTGGTTTCAAACACTTTCTACATAAAAAGCATCTTTAAATTAGTTCTCTTTTCACTGAACTGAGATCCTCCCCCTGTTCTGTACCTGTGAAAGGTAATTTGAACACATACATACCTGCACACATATGTATTCATATGTCTGTTTAAAGTAAGTTACTTTTATCGTTAGAATAAAAGTAGACTACCAGCCCAACTGTGTGAAGACAGTTTGATCTTCCATAGAAATCCTCTTCTAGGTGGAGGAAGACAGGTACAGACCCTGGAAGATGTGATAAGGCTATAGTAAGTCTTTTCGTTATCTGTTAGTCCTGCATACCAGGTCTCACCACCACAGCTGCTTCCTTAGCAACTCTGGCTTCTAGAATAACATCTACCAGGAGCAAGATGTTGTTAGTTGAACACCCAATGCTGTTTACAAACTTTTGATAACTCTCACTGTCTACTTTGTGTCCAATCTTGGTATCAAAGTAACCACCAATGAGTTCAAGAATATCTCCCTCTGCAGAATGCCCAAATAATAGTTACTGTGCTTCTACACTCCCTGAGGAATAAATGCACACCTTCACTCCAGCCTCTCTCTCTTTGCTGGCTGCTGAAACTACATCTTCAAAGAACTCTGCTTTCTAAGCCCTGGGCTGTGACTGCTTCCCTCTGTATTTGGCCCAGCAGCTGTTTCAGCACCGTGGCCTTTTGGTCCAGAGACCAAAGGCCTCTACCAGCAACATTATCTACCAGCCCTGGATCCTTTGTTGCAGGTCACTTGCCTCATTCTCAGATGCAACAGGGGTTGGAACAGCCCCATCCAGATGGGCATCCTCTACTGCCTGTTTCTTCAAAAGACTGACATTCTGCTGACACTCCTCAATGTGTCGGCAAATACTCTTTAACTTTTCTTTGATGTAAGAAAATAAAATGGCCCTGGGTTCTGGTAGGGAGAGGTTGGAGCAGACCAGAGTGGTGTGAGAAGAGACGGGGTTTGTGACTTTGGGGAGAAAGCTGAAGAACAGCTGCCAGGGTCCCTGAGTTGAGCTCTTCTCCGGTATCCCAGACATGGTATTTTTGAAAAAGCAAAAGCTGTAGTGATTGTCTATAAAGGAGCAGGAAGAAACTCTTGTAGTGATGGAAATGGAGTGTTCTGTATCATAATGATAATGATGGTTAAAAGACTATCCACATTATCAGAATTTATCAAGTTATATATAAAATGGTGAATTGTATATGCAAATAATCTCATCAAAGCTGATTTTAAAGAATCATTTTTAAAAATAATTTATTGATTTTAGAGAGGAAGGGAAAGAGTGAGAGAGAAACATCAATCTGTTGTTCCATCCATTCCTGTACCCATTAGTCGATTCTCGTATGTGCACAGCCTTGGTATATTGGGATGACACGCCAACCAATGAGCCATTGACCATGGCTTTAAAGCTGATTTAAAAAAAAAAAACAAAAAAACATACCCCCCTAATCTCATTTAAGGGTGAAAAATACTGAGATCTAAAGGTGAATGATTATACAAATAGCAAAAGTTAGAGGTTTATCTAGCATGAGAATCAGTCCTTGACTCCTCACCTGAGGCTCTTTGCACTATAACCTGCACCTGAATTTCTGGAAAGAAAAGCATCAAATATACTTTTCATTTATTTAGGTCCCCCTGTCTGATATTTGTGGGTTTTCTTGGGACCATGGTAAGTAAACGTTTGCATTTTCAGGTTTATCTTATATTCAGTTCGATTTGAGCTCAAATCTCTTGGTAATAAACAATATATTGGAGTCCTCAGTGAAGGAATATGTTGATTTATAGTCTCTAAATCCCTTCACTAAAAAGGGATTAGTAATCCCCCTTGCTGGCTTTTCAACAGACTAAGAAAAACTAAGACAATCTCAGACAGTAGTTTGATAAAAATGAAAGTGTTATTTCTAGGCTTGTGACTTTTGTGTTTTCTTTATTGCCTTGTTCCAAAAGAAAGCAAATACTTTACATGAGAACCTCCCAAGTATTCCTTCACTCAGGTTGAAGAACGATTTTTTTGACGACTTCTTTTGGGAAAGGCAGGGGAGCCCCCTGGTGTAGCTTCTTGTTCCTGCACTTGATACTGCCGCCAAGCGGAGATAAGAGAGCCCCAGAGGGCTGGGTAGGCGGAGGGACCAAATAAAAGGGCTAATTTGACATCTTGTTCATTCAGGTGCTCTTTATCATTCATGTCTGTCACAGTGGCCAGAATAGCTAATGCAGAATATGTTAGAATTGGATGTAATTCAACAAGTCTTATTAAAAGTATATTATTTCCCAAGTGTTAGACTGATTCATGAAGAAAGGATACTTGGAGACAGACCACTTTAGAATCAAATTTAAATGTTACAAAAATGTATGGCTTACAAGGTGCTTTTATGAAAATTAAAAAATATTTGAAAATATATTTTTAAAATAAATTTAGAGGGTTTGATTTTCTAACAGCTCTATAAGGTAGGTATTAATTAGTATTCTAACTTTACAGATGAGAAAATGGGATCAAATAAGCAGAGAATTGCCCAAGGTTACTGTTTTAGAAAGTGCTTTAAAATTGAATACCTCCTGGCCCTGGCCGGTTGGCTCAGTGGTAGAGCGTCGGCCTGGTGTGCAGAAGTCCCAGGTTCGATTCCCAGCCAGGACACACAGGAGAAGCGCCCATCTGCTTCTCCACCCCTCCCCCTCTCCTTCCTCTCTGTCTCTCTCTTCCCCTCCCACAGCCAAGGCTCCATTGGAGCAAAGATGGCCCGGGCGCTGGGGATGGCTCTGTGGCCTCTGCCTCAGGCGCTGGAGTGGCTCTGGTCGCAACAGAGCGACGCCCCGGAGGGGCAGAGCGTCGCCCCCTGGTGGGAGTGCTGGGTGGATCCCGGTCGGGCACATGCGAGAGTCTGTCTGACTGTCTCTCCCCGTTTCCAGCTTCAGAAAAATACAAAAAAAAAAAAAAAAAATTGAATACCTTCTACTATGTACTATACCCTTGGCCAGGTTCTAGGGGTATAAGAAGAAATAAGGTTTGAGAATGTCACTGTTCATTGTAACTATGTTAAAAAAAATTGTAACACAGAGGAAGTCCCCAACTGTGATAGGAAAAATTGAGAAATACTTCCTAAGAGCAATGAGTTGGATATCAGAAACTGAAAATAAATTTCCTGCATCAGGTGTAGGGGTAAGAAGTTACTAGGTATGGGGCGGGGAGGGACATCAAATAGAGATATGGGAGTGCAGAAGGCCCAGGCAACTAAAGAAGGGTGAAAACTCCATTGAATAGAGAACATCATGTACATGCTGAGAAATCATGGGAGAGCTTGGGAAACAAAGTTGCAAACATACTGTAAAAGGCCTCTGTGCCATTCTAAAGAGTTTGGATTTTTAAAATTGTCTGTGGGTCGCCACTGCTTAGAAAGTCAGCAGGGTAATATTTTGGAAAGATAACTGCAGAGCCACTGAAGAAGCTACACTAAAGGAACTGAATTAGTTGAGGGCTGTTGGGGTAGCCAGGCATGACATTATGGCACTGACAACCAGGGCTCGTTGAGGATGAGGACAAAGAGGCAACACTGAGGGATACCAGGAGTCAGACTTGTCGGACAGGGTAGTCAGTTGTATTTGGGGGTTTAAGGGAAAGGAAAGAGAAGAAGATGACTCCAAGTTGGAACTACTGGGTGAATGGTAATACTGCCATTATCTACATGGAGAGCACAGGATTTGGGGCCAGTAAATGTTGGATACAGAATTCAATCCCAGGTCTTCTGACCTCAAGCCTTCTGCTCGTTGCACACTAACATACTGTGTTATAGGCTAGTGATGACATTTATGGTGGAAAACATTAATGAAAGTAAATTAGAATACTTACCAAAGCAAGTTCTACAATATAACTAAATTATTATATTATCATATCATCTTCTGTTGTGTAATGATTTCCCAAGAATATATTCCTTTAAAGCTCTAATACATTTTATGTCACTTCCTGTCACTAATTTTCTGCTAGGTCTGTTTCCTTCCAGAGGAGCCATTATATACAGAAAACTTGGATATATATATATATATATATATATATATATATATAATCTAAGTTCTATTATAAGGGCATAAGCATCTACTGCTTTGATTTAGAGGTGCTAACTCTCTCTGCCTGACAATACTGTAAGTCCCCTAGACCTGTCATCATCTACCTCAGGGCCACTCGTTCGGTCATTGGACTGTGCTGACCCTTGTACCAGGCGCTCTACATACAGGAACTGATTCAATCTTCTTAATCTTGCTATAAAGGAACTATTGTCATCCTCACTTTTAAGACTCAGAGAGGCTGAGTAACCTGTCTAGAGTTCTACAACTTAAATTATTTATGTTAACTACTCACACACCTGTACTTCCAGCTGAAAGATCACAAATCCCAGACCTGTGTCTCCTACATTCTACCTGGCACCCCCACCTAGATAACCCACCTAGATGTTCTTCACATGCCTCATAACTCAATGCCTAAAATCAAGTTTATTATTTTCTCCACAGTCTGCCACTCCTCTGTTTTTTTATCCTAGTAGAGACATTAGGATAAACCTGATCACTCAAGTCAAGAATCTGAGAGCCACCTAAATCTCTTTACTTTGTTCTTTCCATCCATACTCAGTAACCTAACCTTGTTCACCTCACTTTTGGCCCATCTACATTTGCTTTAAAATGTGGTTAAGTAATCATACATATTTTCTTTTTTTAAATTTTTAGTTATTGATTTGAAAGAGAGAGAAAGTGTAAGAAAGAGAGCAAGAGAGCAACATTGACTTATTTTTCACCTATTTATGCATTCATTGGTCGATTCTTGTAGGTGCCCTGACAGGGAATGGGACCTGCAATATTGGCTTATCAGGACGATGTTTTAATCAACTGAACTACCCAGCCAGGGCCTCATACACGTTTTCTTTTTTTAAAACTTATTTGTTGATTTTAGAAAGAGAAAAAGGGAGGGAGAGAAAGAGAGACAGACAGACAGACAGACAGACAGAAACATCAATCTGTTCCTGTATATGCCCTGACCAGGGACCAAACACACATTCTTTGCATCTGGGGGCGATGCTCTAGCCAACCGAGCTACCCAGCCAGAGCATCCATGTTTTCTTCACTTGAAAAATAATTTCTAAAAACTGCCTGGCTAGCTGGTGGATCTCAACAAAACCATAACTTGCTTTAAGTTATAGAATGTGGTTTGTATATCCATCACTTAGCAGTGTCTGATTAGTGATTGTAGATTTGCCCTAGGCCTTTAGTAACATGCTAGACAAAGTTTCTAGATTCACAATAATATAAGAGAATAATTTCTGGAGTCAATAAGTATTGCTGAGCAAACCAACAAATTTGAAAAGCAAAGAACATTTGGTCATGCATGAGAATGCGCTGCATTAGCACGTAAAACACTGTAGATTTTTACCAGTGATAAAATGTAGCAAGATCCTGAAATATACCTTTTGACCTAACCAAATGTTCATCTTTTAGTAATTCACAATTTTTTTTAATTTTTTTTTATTTTATTTTTTTTTGTGTGCATATTTCTGAAGCTGGAAACAGGGAGAGACAGTCAGACAGACTCCCGCATGCGCCCCACCGGGATCCACCCGGCACGCCCACCATGGGGCGATGCTCTGCCCACCAGGGGGCGATGCTCTGCCCATCCTGGGCATCGCCATGTTGCGACCAGAGCCACTCTAGCGCCTGGGGCGGAGGCCACAGAGCCATCCCCAGCGCCCGGGCCATCTTTGCTCCAATGGAGCCTTGGCTGCGGGAGGGGAAGAGAGAGACAGAGAGGAAGGCGCGGCGGAGGGGTGGAGAAGCAAATGGGCGCTTCTCCTGTGTGCCCTGGCCGGGAATCGAACCCGGGTCCTCCGCACGCTAGGCCGACGCTCTACCGCTGAGCCAACCGGCCAGGGCAGTAATTCACAATTTAACATTAATACATTGAGTATATAATTTACATTCATTTTTTGATTTACTGCACCCATCCCAATAAAAGTTCTTTGTACAGAATACATAGAAGGTAAAAACAGGCTGTGTAGGTAGGTTTATATCCTGGTTCTGACACTTCCGATGGTGTGATCTGGGCAAGTTACTTGACCTTTCTCTGTCTCAGTGTTTTCATTGGTAAGATGAGGACAGTAATAGCACTCACCCCATAAAGATCCTGTGGAGGCTTAAATGTGAAGTGTTTGCGCACAGTAAGTGATCAATAAGTGCTAGTAGATTATAAAAAGTGCTTCTGATTATAAAATTATACATGCTCATCAGTACAAGTATTCAACATTATATAAAAGTTAAAAATAAAAAAGTAAAAGGTACTCAATCAGTTTCATTCCTATGTATGTGTGACATGTAGAATCTAAAATTTACTGTAAAGAGGAAATAAAATTATATAATTATTTATATAATTATATACATTTTATATATTATAATTATATATAAATATAGTTATATATTTAAAATAAATATATATAATTATATATAGCTTATATAAATAATTATATAAATTTTATATAATTTTATTTCCTCCAAGATGGACACATTCCAGATCATTCTTTGATACTCAGTTATTGAAGCAGTGGTCTTAAACAGTTTGGATGGGAGGCAACTGATCCTTAAAATTAAAAAATGCTTATGACCATCAAAAATAGAGAAGGTGATGTACTGACTTCTGCCCTACAGTGAAAGTGAGAAAGGTTGAGAGTCTATGAGACAGCAGACATTAGCCTCTGCACTGTTTTAGTTTGCATGAGAAAAAGCTTGTGATCCTAGTGAGTGCTGTGTATGTAAGCAACGGAAAAGCCTGTCAATCAACAGCTACAGTGAGGAAGTCAAGGTCTACTTTGTAAAGCAGCTATGTACTTGAACCCTTAAGCTCTCTTAACAGTGACAAGAAGCATTGATTCAGGAGGCCCATGTAAGAGTGGTGTCATTTGAAGAATAACCTAACTTTGTGCCTTCAAGCAAGTGAAACCGAAGCTAGAAGAAAGAAAACAATAAAAACCAAAGCAGAGATAAATAAAATAGAGGTTAGAAAAATAGTTGGAAACAAATTAACAAAAAGTTGGTTCTGTGACAAGATCAACAAATCAACATTGAGGAACGTCATTGTGGTATCTTGGGGTAGGAGACCCGAGAGGGAAAATGATATTTTCTGCTAAGCTGAGAATATAATTGAGGGCATAATCATTTAAACAGTAAAAGAAATATGACTTCATTTACAGTCATACTTGGCTTAACGATGGGAATACATTCTGAGAAGTGCATCATTAGATGATTTTGTTGTTGCGTGACCATCATAAAGTGCTCTGACAGCCTGGATGGTATAGATGCACTCCTAGGCTGTATGGTACAGCCTGCTGCTCCTATCTATAAGACTGCACAGCATGTTATCATACTGAAAACGGTAGGCAATTGTAACACAATGGTAGGTTTCTGTGTATCTAACACAGAAAAGTTATAGTAACAATATGGTAAAAAAAAAAAAAAAAAAAAAAAAAAGGCCTTGACCAGATATTTCGTTGGTTGGAGCATCATCCTGATAACGAAAGATTGTCAGTTTGATCCCTGGTCAGGGTACATACGGAGACAGATTGATTTTCTCTCTCTCTCTCTCTCTCCCTTCCTAAAATCAATAAATAAATTTTAAAATATATATGGTAAAAAAAATAAAAATAGTATACCTATAAAAGACACTACTTATTATCACTACTTATTATGGATGAAGCTTGCAGGACTGGACATTGCTCTGGGTGAGTCAATGAGTGGTGAGAAATTGTGAAAATGTAGGACATTCCTGTATACTACTACTGTAGGCTTTATAAACACTGTACAAATAGGCTACAGTAAATTTATAAAATATACTTGTTCAAAACTGAAGTTACTTTAGTTTACTGTAACTTTTTTACTTCATAAAATTTCTAATTAAAAATATTTTTTCAACTCTTTTGTAATAATACTTAGCTGAAAACACAAATACATTGTCCAGTTGTACAAAATATTTTATATCTTCATTCTATAAACTTTTTTAGTTAATTTTTTTTTACTTTTTAAACTTTTTTTAAAACTAAGACACACACACACACACACACACACCTAGGCCTACATGGGGTCAAGATCATCAATATCACTGTTTTCCTCCTCCAAATCTTGTCCCACTAGAAGGTCTTCAGGGATAATAATGCATAAAGCTATCATGTATAATAACAATACCTTAAAATTTTTTTAATTGATTGATTGATTTTAGAAAAAGAGGAAGGGAGCAAAAGAGAGATACAGAGAGAGATAGAGAGAGGGACGGATAGGGACAAACAGACAGGAAGGGAGAGGAATGTGAAGCAACAATTCTTCATTGACTGCTTTCTTAGTTATTCATTGATTGCTTTCTCATATGTGCCTTGATCTGGGGGCTACAGTAGAGCAAGTGACCCCTTGCTCAAGCCAGCTACCTGGGGCTCAAGCCAGCAATCTTGGGCTCAAGCTAGTGACTTTTGGGCTCAAGCTAGTGACCATGGGGTCATGTGTACGATCACATGCTCAAGCCAGCGACCCCACAGTCAAGTTGGTGAGCCCCACTCAAGCCAGATGAGCCCGCACTCAAGCCGGCGACTTCGGGGTTTGAACCTGGGTCCTCCACGTCCCAGTCCAATGCTCTATCCACTGCACCAGAGCCTGGTCAGGCTGTTTCACTTATTTATGCAGTCATTGGTTGATATTTGTATGTGCCCTGACCGGGAACGGAACCTCCAATCTTGACATATCGTGATGACTGTCTAGCCAAATGAGCTACCTGGCCAGGGCTTAACAATACTTTTAAAAATAGTAACTCCTGAAGGACCTGCCTGAGGCTCTTTTTGAGAAGGTGTCACTCTTTTCAGAAATATGTCCGCAGTAGTTTGTTTGCTTGGTTTGTTTCTTTTCTCATTATTGTTTGCTTATTAAGCAAATAATGTACTATGAACATCTCTATCTATTAGTGAAAACCTTTCAGTGTTAAAGGTCCATGTTTTCTGACTTTTTAAGGAGTTTGTTGAAGTCAGCAAACGTTTCTGCTAAACTCTTTATTGTGAACTTTCTTGAGGGTCCTTCTTTTTCTTCTCCTGCCTTTTCTCTCGTCTCTTCTTCAATTATACATTCCTCTTCCAGTGCTAACAACTCCTCATTAGTCACTTCCTTAGGAACCACCTCTAGGAGCTTCCCAATGTCATTCACAACCATACCCAGGTTAAAGGTGTTGGCCATTTCAACCTTGTTGAAATGTTCAGTCTTGTTGATTTTGCAACCTCCTTATCCTTGGCCAATCCTTTGAAGCCATGGACAAACCTCTTGAGTGCATTTTTCCAGATGCCCTCAGATACTCCTTGGCGACATCACTATAAGCCCAAGCAAAATTCTTGATACAGTAAAAGATAGTATAACCTTTTTATAATTGCATCAGTGTTTTCCTCAATTGCAGTAATAGTCTAGGCAAAGGTCATCCTCAGGTAGTAAGCCTTAAAAACTACTATCGCTCCTTAATTCATTGGTTAGATCAAAGAGATGGTATTTGGAGGAAAAATACCACTTTGATATTGGGATAAAGATCACCAATAAAAGAAGGACATTATCAACAATAAGCAAAATCTTAAAAGGTATGTTATTCTCCAAACAGCCCTTGTCCATTTTGTTGGCATAGCAATTCAGGAGGACATGTTGGAAAAGAAGCTGGATAATCCCTGACTTTATTCTCTTATAATACAGTATACAAACAGTGTGTGTCTATCGGTCTGCCTGAAGGCCCTCTCACTGCATCAGATTGCAAAAGGTTTCAACTTGTATACTGCAATATTGTCCCCAAGCAAGACTTTTATTGTGTCCTTAAAAACCTTGAAACCTGGAATTGATTTGGTCTCCACATTGACTTAGCCTCTTTATGGATTAAAGTCTTTTCAGGCCTCTGTTGCCAGAATAGGAAGATTTCATTTATATTAAGTATTTGCTCTGACAAATAGTTTTCTTCTATAATCAGCTTATCTAGAGTTTCCAAGAATCCTTCAGCTGCCTTATATCAGCATTGGCAAACTAACCATTCACTTTCACACTATGTAATGAAAAATGGTTTTTGAAATCATTTAAACCACCAGAGCTAGTAGTAAATTCAATATCATAATCAGATTCAGCCTTTTCTTTTAACATTGCAAATAATTTTTTTTTTTTTTTTTGCTTTGGCCATGACCATCATGGTGCTGAGAGGGATATACTTCCTTTTTTATGTTTATTTTATTGATTTTAGAAAGAAAGAGAAACAGAAACATCAATCTGTTCCTGTATGTGTTCTGACTAGGAATCAAACCAGCAACATCTGTGCTTTGGGACGATGGTCTAACCGACCAACTCTCCAGGCAAGGAGGGATACAGTTCTGGGTCTGGTCTTCCATCCAGGTCATTGTAAGTTTCTGCGTGTCTGATATAGGCCCTTCTTGAATTTTTGTTAGTCTTTTTACCTCAGTGACGAAGATCTTTCATCAGCTCCCATCACTTTGTTCTTGTTCTTCAAGATCGCAGCTATGGTGAAATGGGACTGACTAGCAAGCAATAACTACCACTGATTTTCCACCTTCATTGTCATTAATCACTTTACATTTTCTTTCCAAGTCAATTGCTCAACATAGCCTCTTGCTGGCAACACTAGCAGTGAATTTTGTACACTTATAGGCCAAAATGAACAAAACAATATGAGATTAAATTAAGCACATGAAAAAAATGATGCAATCAAGAAACATGGAAAGCATGGAAAAAAAAAAAGAGAGAGACATGGGAAGCATGAATAACATAGTCATTTATTACCATTGTCAAGTATTACCAGTGGTGGGATTCAAATAATTTAACAACCAGTTCTCTACCCTAATGACCCTTTTAAGTATATAAAAAAATGATATACCAAAAAGTAGTTTATTATTTCATGCATTTAATACTTAAATAAGAACAAAAAAGAGGTACACAAAACTAGATTATGTTATAAGAAAGAATTTAAAAATATTAATGAAAAAATATTAAATAATACTTGACAAAAAACAATAAAACTGTTATTTAAGATATTTCCATTTTGCTTCTTGATTGGCATCTTCACTTGCAATTTTTTTCACCTATGGACAGAACGAACATTACTATGGGCGTTTAGAATAAGCTGTTGTGCAGATTAATGTTAAAAAAGAGTGAGAAACCTGACCAGGTGGTGGCGCAGTGGATAAAGCATCAGAATGGGCTGCAGAGAACCCAGATTTGAGGCCCCGAGGTTGCCAGCTTGAACGCGGGATCATCTGGTTCAAGCAAAGCTCAGCTTGAGCCCTAGGTCACTGGCTTGAGCAAGGGGTTACTCGGTCTGCTGTAGCCCCCCCAGGTCAAGGCACATATGAGAAAGCAATCAATGAATAACTAAAATGCCGCAACAAAGAATTGATGCTTCTCATCTCTCTCCTTTCCTGTCTCTCTGTCCCTCTCTGTCCCTCTCTCTGTCTCTGTCACAAAAAAAAAAGAGTAAGGAATGTGAATTTGTGATTTTCATATTGGGCAGCTGCCTAGGCACCCATCTTACGATCTCAGAGAGAACCTTGAATACAAGTGCCATTTTAACAACTGACTTGCCAAACTCAACAAAAAATTAAGTATTGGTTCTGCCGACCAGTGCAAACTGGCTAAATCTACCACTGAGTGTTATGTATTGTATATAATTGTATATGCTTTATTATATATTACTGACAGAGTAGTAGGTTTGTTTACACTAGCATTGCCACAGCACATGAGTAATACATTGTGCTATGACATTATTAACAGCCAGGGCATCACTAAAGAATAGCAAAATTTCAGTTTCATTGTGCTCTTATGAATCATTGTCATATATTGTTGACCCAAATGTTATGCAGCACATGACTGTATACCCAAGCAAATGAAGAGGGGAGACTTGTTACTGATCTTTATGGGAGCATCATATTCCCAGAAAATATTATTTTATGATGCTGAGGTTGGGTTCTCATTGTTGAAACATCTACAGCGTCTTCATATGCTGTGCGGAAAAAGAAAGCCTAAGTGTTTTTCAAATCTTGGAGAAGTAAAAAGCCCGGTCGCTGGAGAGGTAGATTAGGGAAAAGTGGGGGAAGTCCAGTGGAGAAATGGGGAAGTAATGGGTTTCTTTTAATAGTATAAATCAGAACCACTGAAACGTAGTATACTGGGAAAATACAGGTGGCTGCTTTAAGCCAGGGCAGAATCCTGACCACCATGGTTTGATGATCTGTGGCACAGTTCCCTGTGGCTGATTGGGCACAAAGGAACCATGTGTCTAATGTGATCTAATGAGGTATAGTTTTGTGCAGTGGTGGGATTCAGCCCATTAGCACTGGTTCGGCAAAACTGATACCTAATTTTTTGTTGAGTTCAATGAACTGGTTGTTAAGATGGCACTTGTAATCAGGGTTTTCTCTAAGGTGGGCCCCTGGGCAGCACTTAATGTAGAAATCACAAATTTATATTCCTTACTCTTTTTTAATGTTTATCTGTGCAACAGTGTATTCTAAGCACCTACCTCTAAGGAATGGAATCTTACTCTTACAGTGAAAAGATGGTTAAGTATAGATAACACAGCCAATTATGCTTGAATAAAAGCGAAGAAAATTGCAAGTGAGAACAGCAATCAAAAAGCAATATACAAATATCTTAAAGAACAGTTTTATAGTTTTTGTCAGGTATTATTTAATATTTTTTCATTAATATTTTAAAACTTTCTTATAATCTAGTTTTGTGTGCCTGTTTTATTGTTCTTATTTAAGTATTAAATGCATAAAATAGTAAACTATATTTTGGTATATCGTATTTTTTATACTTAAAAAAGTCATTAGGGCAGGGAAACAGTTGTTAATTTATTTGAATACCACCACTGGTTCTGTGGTAAAACTCATGGAATAAATGAGCCTGACCCAGTAGTGGTCCCAACACACTAAAGGCCAAAGTTTACATGGAGCTGAAAAAACTCTGGAATCCTAATAAAGCCCCCCAAAAGGGAAAGGAGCCATGCAGAATGACTGACACTGAACTTGACATAAGATTTCAGGTTATGATGATGTCTGAGTAATGGTGGCATGAGAGATACTCCTAATTTTTCCCTTTGAAATATCAACAAATTGAACAACTATAACGCAGCAAAGGAGCCCCAGCTGAGCTTGCAGGTGCACCTGAAAGCTCTATGCACCTAATGAACTAAAGGTGGGATGAGGTGAAAAGGGGGAAAAAAGATAGAACTCATTTGCAGTCAGCTCTAAGGAGGAGACAAACTTGGAGTGACTAAGTTGTTTTTCCTCTTCTGCACTATGGGGAGGAGGGAAGCTCAGGCTGTTTGGATTTTGTCTGAGGGTTTATGGAGAGGTAAACCTAGAGTGACTGGGTCTCCTTCTACTGGGAGGGGCAGTGAGATAGAGGGGCAGAGGGGGAAATAAATCAAAGTGACCAGAGCATGAGGTCATGGCCAGTCTTCCCATGGTTTGCTTGCAGCCTGCACTTGGCAGAGACAGAGAAAACTAAAGTGTGACACCCCAGCCTCACAGATCCCTCCTCCTTCACCTCACTGTACAGAAAGTGGCAGAGACAAACCCCACAGCTAGCTCTCCAGAGCTCCTCTCTCCATGAAAAACAGAGGTGCTTCATGTCTGGTCCACAGGTCTGTTGAGATATGGGGAGGAGCACCCAGAGGCCTGAGATCACCATTGCTAGAAAGCTGAAGCTGTAAAGCCAAAGCCGTAAAACCCTCACAACATGCTCCACCCACCAATGCAACTGCAACCATGCCTACATCATTGATATAGCAATATCACAACAGAGGACAGCCCAGGAACTTCACAGAGCTAAAACTTGTAATACAGTGACACCTACTGAAAGAAATATCTCAAAACTGATATTTATTTTTTCTTTTCTTTTTTTCCTTTCCCTTCTTATTCTGTTTTTTCTTTTTTGAATTTTATTTTCTTTAATTTTTATATTTTTATTCTTATTTTCTTGTGGGTGTTTTGTTTTTGATTTTTTTTTGTTTTTTTATTTTTACTTGTCATAGTTTATTTAATTTTTATACTTTTATTGTATTTTTATTTTAATTTTTCATTTTTTAGGGTTTTTTTTTTAGAGTTCTTAACAATACCACTCTCTGATGCCAACAAGGAAGAAGAAATTGAATTCTATGGATACAAAAGACAGAGATGCAGTTCAGAAAGAAAATGAAAAATGTTCAGAAAAAAACCTCATCGCATAGAAACCTTGGAGTTAAATGATAGAGAATTCATAATTGAAGTTCTGATAATACTCAATGAGATGAGAGAAAACATCAATAGGCAACTTCATGAGCTTAGAAAACAAATTAATGAAAAAAACAAATGCTTCACCAAGGAGATTAAAACTTTAAAAACAAAGATGAAGAACTCAATACATGAATTAACGACTGAGGTAGCAAGTTTAGCTAATAGAACAAGTCAGATAAAGGGAAAAATCAGTGACACAGAAGACAGGTAACTAGATATGCTACAGAGAGAAGAAGAGAGAGACCCACAAATTTAAAAAAAACTGAGGAAGCTTTACAAAAATTATCTGACTCCATCAGAAAGCGCAATACAAGAATAATGGGTATATCAGAAGAAGAAAAGAGAAAAAAGGGAATGGAGAGCCTATTCAAACAAATAATTGATGTGAATTTCTGAAGCCTATGGAAAGAATTAGACTCTCAAATCCAAAAAGCAAACAGAACACCAAGTTACCTTAACCCAAACCTACTCCAAGACTGTAATAAAATTGTCAAAAATCAATGACAAAAAAAAAAAATCCTCAAGGCAGCTAGAGAAAAGAATATAACATATATATAAAGAAAAACCCATTAGGTTATCATCAGACTTCTCAGCAGAAACTTTACAAGCCAGAAGAGAGTGGACCCAAACATTTAAAGTACTGAAAGAGAGGCATTACCAGCCAAGACTACTATATCCATCAAAGTTATCCTTCAAATATGAAGGAGAAATAAAAACTTTTATAGATATATGGAAACTGAGGGAATTTATCACCAGAAAACCCCCAATGCAGGAAATACTCAAGGGGATTATTCAACCAGACACAAAGAACAAAACAAATCAGAACCACAAGTAAAATCTTCAACAAGATCGCAATAAAAACAAGGATAATCTGTGACAACAATAATATAAAAGGGGAGAGGATAAAGATCTGCAGTAGCAAAGAAGGATGGAGTGCAGGAGCACTCATAAGACAAAGGATTCTTGTACATATGAACATTTTCTCTTAATAACCTAATGGTAACCACCCATGAAAAAGCCACCACTAAAACATATAGCTTAAAAACAAAAAAAACAGGGCGGAAAAGTATGGAACACCACCAAACAGAAACAACAGACAGAAATAGAAAAGAGAAGAACAAAACAAGACACAGATCTACTAGAAAACAAAACACAAAATGGTTATAGAAATCCTCAAGTGTCAATAATTAACCTAAATGTAAATGGACTAAACTCACCAATAAAAAGGTACAGGGTAGCAGATTGGATAAAAAAGCCAAACCCCAACCATATGTTGCCTTCAAGAGATACATTGAAGCTGCAAGGAAAAAAGTAGAGTCAAAGTGAAAGGTTGGAAAACAATTCTCCAAGTAAATAATATCCAAAGCAAAGCAGGTGTAGCCATACTCATACCTGACAATGCTGACTTTAAGACAACAAAAGTAACCAGAGACATTTCATATGATAAAACGGACAATATCAAGAAGACAAAACACTTCTTAATATATATGTACCAAACCAGGGAGCACCAAAATATATAAGACATCTGTTAACTGATCTAAAAATAAAAGCAGACAAAAAATAATCATACTTGGAGATTTCAACATACCACTGACAGCTTTAGATAGATCATCCAAACAGAAAATCAATAAAGAAATATCAGCCTTAAATGACACACTGGACCAAATGGACATAATAGATATTTACAGGGCATTTCTTCCCCAAACATCAGATTATACATTCTTCTCCAGTGTACATGTAACATTCTCAAGTATATTTTGGGCCACAAAACTAACATCAACAAATTCAGGAAGATTGAAATTATACCAAGAATATTTTCTGACCATAAGTCTTTGAAATTAGAATTCAACTGCAAAAAGGAAGTAAAGAAATCCACAAAAATGTGGAAATTAAACAACATACTTCTAAAGAATGACTGGGTCAAAAAAGGAACAAAATCAGAGATCAAAAGATATATACAAACAAATGAAAATGATAAAACATATCAAAATAAAATTTCTGAGATGCAGTGAAAGCAGTAATAAGAGGGACGTTTATATCATTACAGGCTTATACCAAGAAATAAGAGAGATCCCAAGTAAACAACCTAACATGACATCTTAAGAAACTAGAAAAAGGAGAACAAAGGCAACCCAAAGTCAGCAGAAGAAAGGAAAGAGTAAAAATTAGAGCAGAACTAAATAAAATAGAAATAAAAAAAACTATAGAAAAAATTAATACAACAGAGAGCTGTTTCTTTGAGAAGACCAATTAAATTGACAAACCACTGGTTAGACTCACTAAGGAAAAAAGAGGAAGGACTCATATAAACAAAATCCAAAATAAAAGAGAAATTACCACAGATATCATAGATATACAAAGGGTCATAGTAGAATATTGTGAGAAGTTATATGCCACCAAATTCAACAACCTAGAGCAGGAGTCCCCAAACTATGGCCCGTGGGCCACATGTGGCCCCCTGAGGCCATTTATCCGGCCCCCACTGCACTTCTGGAAGGGGCGCCTCTTTCATTGGTGGTCAGTGAGAGGAGCACAGGATGCAGACGCAAAGCGTGGCATCACTCATGTACAGTATTACTTCCAGTGATGTGGGTCGCATGCTTCATGGCTCTGGAAGCGTGTCATATCATTTGTTACAGCTAGCAGTGACAAATATGGAACCAGACATTGACCATTTCATTAGCCAAAAGCAGGCCTATAGTTCCCTTTGAAATATTGGTCATTTTGTTGATTTAAATTTACTTGTTCTTTATTTTAAATATTGTATTTGTTCCCATTTTGTTTTTTACTTTAAAATAAGATATGTGCAGTGTGCATAGGGATTTGTTCATAGTTTATTTTTCTTTTCTTTTCTGAAGCTGGAAATGGGGGGAGACAGTCAGACAGACTCCCGCATGCGCCCAACCGGGATCCACCCAGCACACCCACCAGGGGCGACTCTCTGCCCACCAGGGGGCGATGCTCTGCACCTCTGGGGCATCGCTCTGCTGCGACCAGAGCCACTCTAGCGTCTGGGGCAGAGGCCAAGGAGCCATCCCCAGCACCCGGGCTATCTTTGCTCCAATGGAGCCTTGGCTGTGAGAGGGGAAGAGAGAGACAGAGAGGAAGGGGGGGTGTGGAGAAGCAAATGGGTGCCTCTCCTATGTGCCCTGGCCGGAAACCAAACCCGGGTCCCCCGCACACCAGGCCAACGCTCTACCGCTGAGCCAACCGGCCAGGGCCTGTTCATAGTTTTTTTTATAGTCCCACCCTCCAACGGTCTGAGAGACAGTGAACTGGCCCCCTGTGTAAAAAGTTTGGGGACCCCTGACCTAAAGGATATGGATAAATTCCTAGAACTATACACTCTTACCAGATTGAGTCATAAAGTCATGAAAAACCTAAATAGACTTATAAACAGGGAGGAAATAGAAACAACTATTAAAAGCCTTCCAAAAAATAAAAGTCCAGTACCAGATGGCTACATTAGTGAATTCTACCAAGTGTTCAAAGATTTGGTACCTATCCTTCTCAAAGTCTTCCAACAAACAGAAAAAGAAGCGATACTCCCTAACATGTTTTATGAGGCCAACATAACCCTCATACCAAAATCTGGTACGTACAACACAAAAAAAAGAAAACTATAGATCAATATCTCTAATGAATAAGGATGTAAAAATCCTAAACAAAATACTAGCAAGCCGAATACAACACAATCAAAAATGATACATCACTATAAAGTGGGAGTCATTCCAGGAGCACAAGGTGGTTCAATATATGGAAATCAAAAAGAAAATTAAAAAAATATATAAATATATGGAAATCGATCAACATAATATACCATATCAACAAAACAAGGAAAAAATCATATGATCCTATCAATAGATGCAGAAAAGGCATTAGATAAGATACAATATCCCTTTATGTTTAAAACAGTCAATAAAATGGGTATTGAAGGAAAATACCTCAACATAATAAAGGCCATATATGACAAGCCATCAGCTAATATCATACTAAATGGTAAAAAAATAAAGGATTTTCCTGTAAAATCAGGAACAAGACAAGGTTGCCCACTCTCTCCACTCTTATTCAACATAGTTCTGCAAGTTTTAGCCAGAGTGATCAGGCAAGAGAAAGAAATAAAAGACATCCATATCAAGAAAGAAGAAGTAAAGTTATCACTTTTTGCAGATGACATGATCCTGTATATAGAAAACCCCAAAGACTTCATCAAAAAACTATTAGAAACAATAAACCAATACAGTAAAGTTGCAGGATACAAAATCAATATATAAAAGTCTATTGCTTTTTTATATGCCAATGATGAAATTTTGGAAAATGAATTAAAAAAACCAGTTCCTTTTACAATTGCAACAACAACAAAAATAAAATACCTTGGAATAAACTTAACAAAAAATGTGAAGGACCTACATACTGAAAACTACAAAACATTATTGAAAGAAATTGAAAAAGACACAATGAAATGAAAAAATGTTTCGTGTTCATGGATTGGAAGAATCAACATACCTGTAGTTAAAATGGCCATATTACTCAAAGCAATATACAAATTTAATGCAATCCCCATCAATTAGACCCCAATGTCATTTTTTTAAAAAAATAGAACAAAAAATTACCAGATTTGTATGGAACTATAAAAATCTCTGAATAGCCAAAGCAATCCTGAGGAAAAAGAATAAAGATGGAGGTATCACACTACCTGACTTCAAATTATACTATAGAGCCACAATAATCAAAACAGCATGGTATTGGCAGAAAAACAGAAATACAGATCAATGGGACAGAATTGAGAGCCCAGAAATAAAACCACATATATATGGACAAATCACCTTTGATAAAGGAGACAAAAATACACAACGGAGAAAAGAAAGCCTCTTCAAGAAATGGTTTTGAGAAAATTGGAAAACCACATGCAAAAGAATAAAACTTGTCTACAGTTTGTTCCTCTGCACAAAAATTAATTCAAAATGGATCAAAGACTTAAATATAAGATCTGAAACAATAAATTACATAGAAGAAAACATAGGTACTAAACTTATGAAATTTGGCCATAGAGAACAATTTATGAATTTGACCCCAAAGGCAAGGGAAATAAAGGGAAAGATAAATGAATGATACTATATTAAACTACAAACCTTCTGCACAGCAAAAGAAACTGACAACAAAACAAATAGGCAGTCAACTAAATGGGAGATGATATTTGCAAACAACAGCTCTGATAAGGGATTAATATCCAAAATATAAAGAATTCACAAAGCTCAGCAGCAAACAAGCAAACACCCAATTAAAAAACAGGGAGAGGACCTGAACAGACACTTCTCCCTAGAGGGCATACAAATGGCCAAGAGCTACATGAAAAGACATTCATCTTCACTTGCTATTCAAGAAATGCAAATCAAAACTACAATGTGATACCTCCTCATACCTGTTAGATTGGCTATGATCAACAGGACAGGTAATAACAAGTGTTGGAGAGGCTGTGGAGAAAAGGAACCCTCATTCACTGCTGGAGGGAATGCAAATTAGTACAACCATTATGGAAGAAAGTATGGTAGTTACTCAAAAAATTAAAAATAGAATTACCATATGACCCAGCAATTCCTCTACTGGGTATCTACCCCCAAAACTCAAAAACATTGGTATGTAAAGACACATGCATCCCCATGTTCATCGCAGCATTATTCACAATGGCCAAGACATGGAAACAAAGTGTCCCTTGGTAGAGGACTGAATAAAGAAGATGTGGTACATATATACAATGGAATACTAGTCAGCCATAAGAAATGATGACATAGTGCCATTTACAACAACATGGATGGACCTTGAGAACATTCTACTGATTGAAATAAGTAAATCAGAAAAAGCTAAGTACCATATGATTTCACACGCAGGTGAGACATAAAACTGAGACCTATGGACACAGATAAAAGTGAAGTGGTTACCAAGCAGAGGAGACATAGGGGAGGGGTAAGAGGAAGGATGTTAGGAGCGACAAATATAAGGTGATGGAAAATGATTTGACTTTGGGTGACAGGTATACAACATAATGAACAGTCAAATGCTATAAAAATGTTTACCTGAAACCTATGTACTCTTATTGATCAATGTCACCCTGTTAAAGTTAATTTTCTAAATCAAATTTAAAAAAAAAGACTTCAGGTTCTGTCACTCACTCTGACATAAGATTTAATTTGACAAAGAAAAGCAGGCATCTCAGACTGCAGAGTCTGGTGGTGCCACGTACACTCTCTCCCTTCTGGCTGCCTCCTCCGCACGGCTAGAGCCAATTCTGTCCTAGGTCTAAGAGAATGCACTAGATGCTTGGCAGTGCAGTGTGGTGCCCGAATGTGCAGCACAGCAGCCAACAGTGGGGCCGTGAAGCACTGCGTGCAGACTGTTTGGAACCAGAGGACAGTGAAGTCCCTTTCCTGTGACATATGCAAAGATGTCATTGCCACAGCTGGCAACATGTTGAAAGACAATGTCACTGAACAAGAGATACTCATGCACTTGGAGAAGACCTGTGACTGATTTTCTAAGCAGGACATAGCTACTTCATGCAAACAGTTTGTGGATGCCTACCTCCCAGTTATTCTGGACATGATTACAGGACAGATGAGCCACCCTGCAGAGGTGTGCTCTGCTTTCAATCTCTGTGAGTCTCTTTAGAAGCACGTGGCAGAGCACAATCACCAGAAATAGTCCATTCATACCCCAGAACAGGACATGGCTGGGGTGGTGGTTCCCTTCATGGCCAACATCCCCTTTAATCTTCTACCCTCCAGACTACACCCACAGAGAGCCCCAGCCAGGGGCTGATAGGGACATTTGCCAGGACTACATCCAGCTGGTGACTGACATCCAGAATGCCAAAAGGACCAGTTTCACCTTTATCGAGGCCTTGGTGGAACATGCCAGGGAGCCATGTGACCACTTGGGGCCTGGCATGGCTGACATGGTGAACCTTGTCTCTTCATGAGCTCCAGAGACAAGATTGAGGGAAGAAAACCACTTCCTGGGGTACCATTTTAAGTTCCACCTTAAGGGCTTTGAGGAAGAGATTGTTCCAACAACTCCCATTTCCTTTTAACTAAAAAGCAGCTGGAATAGGTGGTGGGTATTTAAATATTTTGTTGGTTAACTTCATTTGTCCATGTAACAAAACTTAGGACACAATAGTGGAAGAACACTTTTGTGAAGATTTATTTTTTTCCCAGTAACCATATGTATGTATGTATGTATGTATGTATGTATATAAGAAACTGGCCCTGGCCTGGTAGTTCAGTTGTTTAGAGTGTCATCCTGATACACCAAGGTTGCAGGTTCAATCCCTGGTCAGGGCACATACAAGAATCAAACAATAAGTGCATAAAAAAATGAAACAACAAATTGATGTTTCTCTCTTCCTTTTTTCTCCTTTCTTCTCTCTTTCAGATGAGTGGAAAAAATTAGAAAGAAGAAAAAAGAAACAAAAACGAAAGTCACATTACTGGTACCTGCTGTTGGTGATAAGAAAGCCTGGAGGATTCAGTCTCCTTGAAGCAACCTGGATGACTCCTCATGTCATTGCTTCAACCTTCTAACACAAATCCTATAACTAGGATCCCTACACATTTTTACATTATATCATCCATAACATGTGAAAGTCAATTTGATTAAATTTTAACTGTGGTAGTTGAAACTTTTCACAAAGCAAAGTCTGAAACAAGGGCTTAGGTGTAGGACTTGTATAATAATATCAGGATGGAGGAATGAGGGATTAAAGAGAATGAGACAGATAAAGACAAATTGCTGGTAAAGGATGGGTTATTAAGCTAGTCACTGTGTGGAGAACTCGGGTTCTGTCTCCCTCAGGACTCTCTAAAGAACCATACACAGTGGGCCTCAGGATTGTCCCCCAGAAGGATGGGAGGCTAGGGTATTTTTTCACTGATATCCTGCAAAGAAGTCAGCTATGATTAAAAATTGGTACTTTAATTTTTATTAATAATAGACTACTTATAACCTACCTTACAAATGATAACACATTACAACATGAATATTGAGAATTATACACATATTTATTATATTTGTTCACTTGTTCTGTGAAATTCTATGAAGTTTCTATTCAGAGGTTGGCAGTTGAAAATCATAGCAGAGACTTACCAGGCAGTGGCACACTGGATAGAGCATTGGCCTGGGATGCAGAGGACCCAGGTTTGAAATCCCGAGGTTGCTGGCTTGAGTACGGGCTCACCCAGCTTGAGCGAGGGATCACCAGCTTAAGTGCGGGGTCTCTGGCTTGAGTGTGGGATCATAGACATGACCCCATGGTTGCTGACTTGAGCCCAAATGTCACTGGCTTGAAGCCCAAGGTTGCTACCTTGAGCCCAAGGTCGCTGCCTTGGCCCCTTGGTCAAGGCATGTAGGAGAAAGCAATCAATAAACAATTAAGGTGCTGCAACGAATAATTGATGCTTCTCATCTTTCTTCTTGTCTGTTGTCCCTATCTGTCCCTCTCTCTGTGCCTCTCTTGCTAAAAGAAAAAAAATCATTGCAGAAATTTCTAACTTTGTGAAAATCTATTTTTTATATTATGCTCATGAAGCATAATGATATGCATGAAAGAGTAACACAACATAAGATTCTTTTTATCTTTTCAGATGTACCATGTTATATTTTTGCTGCAAAAAATAGATGTTAACAAGATGGCAAAAATATTCTTGTTTTGCTTAAAAATAACATTATTTTGTAAAGCTGAATATAACATAGTGCTGAATACTACGTTTCAATGAAAATATTCTCTAAAGCAACTTCATTATATTCTTCAATTGCTTTATCATGAACCATGAAATTCAATTTAAAAAACTTTACATTAGTATGAAATTTCTTTTACAAAAGAGAATATCTGTGAATCAAATCTAACACATTTATTTATGTATTTATTTATTGTTGAATTTATTGGGGTGACATTGATTAATAAAATGACAGGTTTCAGGGGTACAATTCTACAGTACATCATCTGTGCATTGTATTGTGTGTTCACCACCTCAAGTCAAGTCTTCTGCCATCACCATTTACTCCCCCTTTACCCTCTCTCCTCCATCCCCCTTTCCCTCTAATTATCACTACACTGCAAATATAACACAAGGCAGAGAGAATATACTGATTACCTCTGTGGGTTCAGCCCATTCTCTTTATTATGAAACTTCTTAAGTGATCTAAAAGTCACTTCTATGTAATCCAGATAAAGTGTTTCAATTGTTGAAATCTGGCTTTCTTACTTCACATGAATACTGTTCTTGCCAAGGACTCCTGTGTTGCCACATCCAATAATTAGAATTTGTCTCAGGTAGCCTCTACACTGTATTAGATAAAACTGCCTGCTCTCTACCTTGTAAATGTAGTCCTGTGAACTCTGTCCAGTATTTTACCACCCTAGCTCTCCTACTTCTGAACACCTGGTCTCTATACTCTTCAATATCTCTCTTTTTACCACACCAATGGGACACAGGTTACCGTAGGCCTTGCTCAATGCTTTCACAAGCATTTCTATACTGATATCTTCTCACACAGGCTCGTGCCCCTACTTGCCTATAGATCATATCTACTTGGATATCCATCATCTCAAATAATATATATCTGGATATGAATTTACTTTACTCTCCAAATCAACTTCCTTTCAACTTCATTTCTTAGTGTAATAATCATTTCCTAAAGTTATTAGATTTCAATCCTCTGCCCCTTCATTCCCTATATCTAAGCAGTTGCCAGGAAGTTCTGCAGGTATTTTTTTAAAAAATTCTCAAACCAATTTATTCATCTCTATTCCACTCTACTACTTGTTCAATTGCCTATCAAACATCTTATTCATATCTGATCAAGCAGTGGCACAGTGGACAGAGCATCGGACTGGGACACAGAGGACCCAGGTTTGAGACCCCGAGGTCTCCAGCTTGAGCACGGGCTCATCTGGTTTGAGCAAGGCTCACCAGCTTGAGCCCAAGGTCACTGGCTTGAGCAAGGGGTCACTTGCTCTGCTGTAGCCCCCCAACCCCCATCAAGGCACAAATGAGAATGCAATCAATGAACAACTAAGGTGCCGCAACGAAGAATTGATGCTTCTCATCTCTCTCCCTTTCTGTCTGTCTGTCCCTCTCTCTGTCTCTCTATCTCTGTCACACACATACACATACCACACAAAACCAAAAAAACCCATCTTATTCATGAGGTCGAGGGAAACCTAGTGAGAGATTTACTCTGCAAGGTATGCACCAACCTAGAAGGCAAGTTAGGGCCTAAGAGCTGGGGAAGATAAAATGAGTGGTTGATTATGTTTGAGGGCCATTTTCAGATGGTATGAAGAATAACTGATATAACCAATACCAGAGGAATTGTATTTCTTTCTTATTTTTCTTTTTACTTTTTAATTGAATGTATTTAGGAGACAATAATTGATTAAATTATACAGGTTTCAGGTGTACAATTCTATAATACATCATCTGTATCTTGTATTATGTGCTCTCCACCCTGAGTCAAGTCTCCTTCTGTCACCATTTATCCCTCCCTCCTAAACACTCTTTTACTTACGCCAAATCCCATTTCCCTCTGGTAATCATCAACCATACTGTTCATCTGGATTGTACTTCTACAACTCATCTTGTGTGACCAGATGCTGTCAGCTACTAACATATTTTACTCATACCTTCCTCTATACGTTTATTTGGTTACTCTGGGTTGAAGGTACTAATTTAGTATTGTCTCATTTAAAGGTTGCTAATGTCATAAAGGCTTTAGTACCATGGTCAAAGCAAGAATGTGGTTAAGGATATCCTTAGGTTAGTTTCCATGAAACCCAAAAGGTGAGCTGACACAAAGAGATATAATTTTCAACTGAAGACATTGATCACTAAGTCAACAGGACAGTGTCAGGAACTGGAATTGAAGTACAGTAGAGCTTTCCAGAACCCAGGGAGATACAAACTAACAGAAAACTCCTGGACAGTATCCTTCCTTCCTTCCTTCCTTCCTTCCTTCCTTCCTTCCTTCCTTCCTTCCTTCCTTCCTTCCTTCCTTCCTTCCTTCCTTCCTCCCTCCCTCCCTCCCTCCCTCCCTTCCTTCCTTCCTTCCTTCCTTCCTTCCTTCCTTCCTTCCTTCCTTCCTTCCTTCCTTCCTTCCTTTTTCTTCTTTCTTTCTTTCTTTCTTTCTTTCTTTCTTTCTTTCTTTCTTTCTTTCTTTCTTTCTTTCTTTTTTAAATAATTTTTTTGTGTGTGTGTGAGAGGAGGAGAGATAGTGAGGCAGGCTCCCAAATACACCCTGACTGGTATTCACCAGGCAACCCCATCTAGGGCCAATGCTTGAGTACCAATCTACTTTTAGTACCCAAGGCTGATACACTCCAACAGAGCCATCCTCAGATCCCAGGGCCATGATCAAACCAACTGAGCCACTGGCTGCAGGAGGGGAAGAGAAGTAGATGGTCATTTCTGTGTTGTGTGCCCTGACTGGGAATTGAACCCAGGACATCCATACCCTGAGCTGATGTTCTATCCACTGAGCCACTGGCCAGGGCCAGAAGTAATTTTTTAAAACTTCCTGAAGTTCTCTGCCATCTGTAAAGCCAAAGCAAATCAAACCTTCACACTGAGCTCTATTTAAATCCTCTTTGTCTTTGACTTCTAACAAGGCTCAGTGTTTCCTGCAGAAGAGTATCTAACTTATACAGTACTTTCCATGGGCTAGTATATTAACTATATTTTATGATGTTTTAATATACTGAAAGGGTCTAATTGGCTGAGAAGAGACTGCCAGTCTCAGGGCTAGCTAATTCCCAGAGATAATGAACAATTTGCATGAAAACATATGATTCATACATAAACCAACCAATCCCAAGCCCATACCCTAAACCACTTTCTTTATCTTACTGTCCTGCACCAAGACAATATTTTCCCTACCCTAAATCACTGAGGGTCAGGTACCAGACAAGCAGAGACTATAGCCAGAGCCCACTAGAACTATTCAAAGTAGCCAATCCTAAGCAGTTTCTCCTGCCTTGCTTTGCCTTTTCCATGAAAACCAATAAAAGCTCTGGGCCATTTTTCTCCTCTCACTTCTTTCTGCTTCCTGATCAATACTGGTGCTTCCCCATGTGGCCCTGCATGGTGTGATGTAGCCCCCTCTTCTTGGAAAATGTAAGTAATAAAAATCTTTCATGTTATTATTCAGTCATTTTTATAAATTAAAATCCCACAAGTACAACTGAAATAGCTGAGTCATTCTAAGCACTTTGTACAGATAAACTTACTTAATCTTTATAAGTCTATGAGGTATATACTATTATTATTCCCATTCTTGTAAAGGAGGACACCAAGGTACAGAGAAAAGAAGTAACTTGCTCAAAGTTCTACGAGTGGGTGGCAGAGCTGGGATGCAAAGTCTGTAATTTCATAACTGTACTGTATTGTCTCTTGAGAAAGGTGGATGTTCTTTGTACTGAAGACACAATCCCTGGCATTCTTCTTATTACTACACACCTCCTTCAACGACTGCCCTTCTTATTTGAAAACCTGCCTTAAATTAGTTATCAGCATGAGAAGCAGACATATTTGGGGCCTCAAAAGCATCATTATTCTGATCCCAAGTGGTTGACCTGGGGTGAATAGAGAAAAGAATATTTAGTTTAATTGCTTATAACTCAGAAACTACAAGAATAAGAATCCAAATGCTTTGTCTCTTGGATTTGTCTTTTTAAAGAATACAGCTCAAGTACTGAATACATGAGAACAGATCCCTTGAGTGATCCTAGAATGAACCAAATGCCTTGTATGCAGCTGACTATAAGCCATTCGATGTTTCTAGGGGACAGAGTACAAGATGACTCCAGTAGTAGATGAGACTAGAGAAATCCATAGGAGGTAGGCCAGGAATGGCTCATATGACTTGCAAAGAAGCATGTAGGTGATAGGGACCCAGTTTTTCTCCCTTCCTCATGCATGAGAAATGAAACCCTCTGACTGATCTCCTAGTGCAGGGATCAGGAACCTATGGCTTTCGAGCCAGATGTGGCTCTTTTGATGGCTGCATCTGGCTCGCAGACAAATCTTTAATAAAAAAAATAATAACGTTAAAAATATAAAACATTCTCATGTATTACAATCCATTCATTTCCTACCGCTCATGTTCATGGTTGCGGGTGGCTGGAGCCAATCACAGCTGTCCTCCAGGACAACACCAAATTTTTATTGGATAATGCATAACGTACATGGGTTGTTGTATGGCTCCCATGGAATTACATTTTAAAATATGTGGCGTTCATGGCTCTCTCAGCCAAAAAGTTTCCCAACCCCTGTCCTAGTGACTATTATTTAACTGGTCATTTAGGTTGTGTAATATGTAGAATAAAACTTTTATTAATAACACCAATAACTCATAAAACAAACATTTGACAAACATTATTTTCTTTTCAATTACTGCTCTGGCACACTTTCCAGAAATATGATTGAATCAAAGAAAATTATTGTTGTTCTTATATTTTTTATACTGTTAACCTCTAGACTACTTTCACTAACTTACATAGCCTTAAGAATTGTACATGTTATACATAGACTTGCCAGCAATCAGTTTTATTTGGAATATTTAGGCTAAGTGATTCTACAATCTCCAGAAATTATTATTTTACCCTCCTTTCTCTGCAAATCTCTTACATCCCTTCACTTTTCTTGCCCTCAAGTGAGAAGTTGTTGATTTTAGAGACAACCAGATACCTGCTCACCACAAATCTACCAACCCTCCAGCATCATAGCTGTTTATTGTGCTGACCCTCGATTATAATGGATGGAATTGGCGTATTCTATTACTTGTTCATTGATCTCTTTTCCCCTCTGCTGAGGACGTTGCTCCTCCTCTCTTTTCTAAATGTCTCGTGACTTTAGTGACACTGGTGACTCTCTCTTGGGCTTCAGGATTGTATTAATATGTCTGATTTCTCAGTTCTCTACTCAGATGTCTATCGGGCATCTTTATTTTTTAATGTTGTCTGGATCGGTGTGGTATTGCTTCTTCTTTTATTTCTGAATCATAGTTGACATACACTATTATAGTTTCAGATGGACAATATAGTGATTCCACATTTATGTACCTTACAAAGTGTACCTTACATTTATTACCACAATAAGTCTAGTAACTATCTGTTGCCATACATAATTATTACAATATTAAGGAGTATATTCCCTATACTGTATATTATATTCTGTCTATTGGGCATCTTAACTGTAGGATATTCAGATTAAAATTCTTGATTTCCTCCTTCCAACTACCCCAAATCTGCTTTTCCTCCAGTCATTCTTCTCTCAGTTCATGGCATGACTGTTCACTCAGTTGTTCAGACCCCACTCTAGGAGTCATCCTTATTCTCTTTTCTTCATGCCCTACATCCAATCTATCTGTGAGTTCTGCTGCCTAAAACACCAAAATATACCCCAGTTCCAGTCATTTCTCATCGCCTCCACCACTATCCTCTTAGCCTTACTCTCCCTATCCCACATCTGATTGTTGTAACAGCCTCCTAAATGACCTTTCTGCTTTCACAAAAAGACTCCTACATAGTAGCCAAAGTATTTTATAACATAAATCAAATCATTTAACTGTTTTTATCTCAAATTTCAAATTACTGTCTATCACTCTTAGATTAAAATCCTATGCCTTTGTCTTGACCTACAAGGCCTTTATCTGGCTTCTGATGGCCTTTCCTTGTCTCCTCCCTGCCACCCCAGCCACACCGATCTTTCTGTTCCACTGACACACTGAGCTAGTTCCCACCTCTGGACATTTGTGCTTGTTGTTTTCTCCACCTGAAATGTTCTCAGATGAATCACAAGACTTGCTGCCTCATTTCAGCTCATTCTTTTTTTTTTTTTTAAATACCCTTTCCATTTCCTTTTCCTTTTTTTTATTGATTGATTTGAGAGAGACAGAGAGAGAGAGAGCAAAGCATTCATTTGTTGTTCCACTTAGTTGTGCATTCATTGGCTACTTCCTGTATATCCTTTGACCAGAGATTGAATCCACAACTTTGGTGTTTCGAGAGGACACTCGAACCTACTGAGCTAAATGTACAGGGCCAGCCCATTCTTAATTACCACCTCCTTAGAATGAACTTCCTTTCCACCTTATCTCTTGATTCTCTAGCCCCTCACTCATTTTCTCTTTTTGTTTACTCATATTTCTGCTCTCTTCTCCCACACCCACCTGACACTAGAACATAAGTACCATGAGAAAAGGAATTTCATCTGTTCACATATAGATGAAAATGCGGGCTTTGAGGTTTAGATTTGTTAGTGAATCACCCTTCAGATCGATTTGCAAGGGTATGGCCAAGATGAATTAAGATAGTTCTTCTCTTCCCACATATCTAATTATGCCCACCATTTAATAGAGAAAAAGGATACTGAAAGATGCTTGATGGACCAGAGTATGTCTGACCAAAAAAAACCTAAATAAAAGACAGGAGAAAAACATCCTTTAAAATATACCCCTCGTAACGATAAAAATTGTATCATCTCTCTTCTGGGCAAGGTCATCAAACATTTTCTGTAAAAGGCCAAATGGTAAATATTTTTTACTTTTAGGGCTTTATCACACATAAACAAATGTTAAGGTTGTATTCCAATTAAACTTTATTTACAAAATCAAGCAGTGGCAGAATCTGGCCTCCAATTATAATTTGTCAATCCTTCGTCTATAGTAGTAAAACATTTTAGCTATGTACATAGCTAGCTAAAAGCTATGCTTCTCAGCCTGCCTTGTAGTTATCTGTGACTAAATTTAGCACCTATCTAGATTAGGGTTCACATTTTTCTGAGCCAGACGATTTTTTTGGGTTTTTTTTTTTTTTTTGTATTTTTCTGAAGCTGGAAACGGGAGAGACAATCAGACAGACTCCTGCATGCGCCCGACCGGGATCCACCCGGCACGCCCACCAGGGGCGATGCTCTGCCCACCAGGGGGCGATGCTCTGCCCACCAGGGGGTGATGCTCTGCCCCTCCCAGGCATCACTCTGCCGCGACCAGAGCCACTCTAGCACCTGGGGCAGAGGCCAAGGAGCCATCCCAAGCGCCCGGGCCATCTTTGCTCCAATGGAGCCTTGGCTGCGGGAGGGGAAGAGAGAGACAGAGAGGAAGGAGGGGGGGGGGTGGAGAAGCAAATGGGCGCTTCTTCTATGTGCCCTGGCCGGGAATCGAACCCCGGTCCCCCCCGCACACCAGGCCGACGCTCTACCACTGAGCCAACCGGCCAGGGCCGGGCCAGACGATTTTTATTTTACTTTTATTGATATTTAATTCAGGCCATAAAATTCACTAAAGTATACAATTCAGTGGTTTTTAGTACACACCCAGGATGTGTTCAACAATCACCATCTATTCCAGAACATTTTCATCACTCTTAAAAAAAAACCTGTATTTATTAGCAGCCCCTTCCCATTTCCCCCATAGTCTGGCAACCACTTATCTACTTTTTGTCCCTATAGATTTTTCTACTCTGCACATTTCATATAAATGAAATGATAAAATCTGTGTTCTTTTGAGACTGGCCTCTTTCACTTAACATTTTCAAGATTCATCTATGTTGTACCAAGTGTCAGCATTCCATTTTTTCTTTTACAGCTGAATAAGATTTCACTGCATATATTTACCCCATTTTGTTTATCTATGCATCAGTTGAGGGACACTTGAATTTTCTCTACTTTTTAGTTATAATAAAAATGCTTTTATGAAAACCATGTACTGGCTGAGTGATACTATAATAACTCTCTGTTTAACCTATGAGGAACTGCCAAACTGTTTTCCAGATTGGCTGCACCATTTTACACTCTGACCAACAATGCATGATTATTCCAATTTCTCCACATTCTTTCCAACACTTGTTAATGTGTGTTTTTTTTATTATAAAGTGTGAAATGATATTTCATTTTGACTTTGTTTGTATTTCCCTAATGACTAGTGATGTTAAGCATCTTTTCATGTGCTTATTGATGATGTATATACTGTCTGTAGAGAAATATCTATTCTAATTCTCTGTCCATTTCTAAAATTGAGTTGTCATTTTATTGTTGAGTTATAGGAGTTTTTAAATGTTCTGTATATTAAACCTTTATTAGATCAGGATTTACAAATATTTTCTCCAATTATGTAGGTTGACTTTCTACTTTCTTGATAATGTTCTTTGAAGCACAATAATTTCAAATGTTTATTTTATGGATTTTAGAGAAAGAGAGACAGAAACATTGATCTGTTCCTGTATGTGCCCTGGCCAGGGACTGAACCGAAGACCTCTGTGCTTTTTAGGAAGATGCTCTAACCAACTGAGCTATCCAGCCAGGGCTTAATAAAGTTTAATCTATTTTTACTTTGGTGTTTGTACTTTTAATGTCATATCTAAGAAACTCCTGCTTAATCCAAGTCATAAAGATTTATATTTGTATTTTTTTCTAAGAGTTTTGTACTTTTAGTGCTTAGATTTAGGTCTTTGATCCATTTTGAGTTAATTTTTGTATATGGTTTAAAATAGTTCATATATTGAGACTGTCATAACCCAAGGACTCCCTGTATTGCCAAATTTGGTTTGCTATTATTTTGTTTAAGAGTTTTGCATCTATGTTCATGAGTAAGAATTACCCACAATTTCTTTCTTATGTTTTCACAGGATTTTGTATGAAAGCAATACTCGATTTATAAAATAAGTTGATATATTTTGCATTTTTTGTAAATATTTGTGTAGAATTGGTATCATTTGTTCCTTAAATATTTGAAGAAATATCCAAACTTCCCCCTCTCACGTCTGAATTCTAGTTTTCTCCTGATGCCTGCCATTGGCTAAATCTACCTAAAAGCCAGTTGGGGAGGGAATATTCATTCCCTACAATACAAGGCAGAGCAAGGAATGGGTCTTAGAATGAACAGCAAAAGATCTGCATACCTTCCATTGCTTGAAACAAATTGTGATAAACAGCCTGTTTCTTAACCCAAAAAAGTGCAATTTACAAACTTGGATTATCCTGATGTTCTCCCTTAGCAGATGATGAATATCTTGTTGGCTATTGTATGCATGATCTGGAAGCATAAGGTCTGACCCACACTTTGGAAACACAAATCACCCCTGGGGTGACCCAACAGTAGATAGGCCAGGAACACAAACATTAGTGGCTCCTTTCAGGCTAGGTCTAGTGAGGAAACCAGGATGTAATTTAGTGATTTGATTACTAACTTCTGTGAAAATTAATAAAGTGAAACCTCATTTAAAATGGAGTTAGGAAGGAAAGAGTGGTGCCGACTGGTAGCTGCTGCAGGGTCATTAGCCAGCATCTACTGTAACTATTGATTGACTGTGGAAGACTGTATCACAATAGAGAAAATTAGAGAAGGTACCTGTGGCGTTGTGTGTAAGGACAGACACAAAACCTCAGGTCAAATGGTAGCCATGAATAAAATCAGAATAGACAGTGAAAAGGAATGAATTCCTAGCACTGCAATTTGGGAAATTTCTCAATTAGAAGAACTTCTTGTCTGAATATAGCCAGTCTTCCTGATGCGTTCATGCAGGATTCCCGGTTATGTCTCATCTTTGAATACCTTTCCATTGGATCTAAAAAAAATACTTGGATTCTATTCCTCCTAGTCAGTTCATGGATTCTTCACTTGTTAAGAGTTATTTGTGCCCTGGCTGGATAGTTCGAATGGTTAGAGCATCGTCCTGATACACAAAGGTTGCAGGTTCCATCCTTGGTCAGGGCATTACAGGAACAGGTCAGTGTTTCTGTCTGTCTGTCTCTCTTTCTGTCTCTTCCCTTCCTCTCTCCTTAAAAATCAATAAATTTAAAAAATTCTTAAGGGTAATTTGTGCAGTAGAGTGTCGGCCTAGCGTGCGGAGGACCCGGGTTCGATTCCCGGCCAGGGCACACAGGAGAAGCGCCCATTTGCTTCTCCACCCCTCCGCCGCGCTTTCCTCTCTGTCTCTCTCTTCCCCTCCCACAGCCAAGGCTCCATTGGAGCAAATATGGCTCGGGCGCTGGGGATGGCTCCTTGGCCTCTGCCCCAGGCGCTAGAGTGGCTCTGGTCGCGGCAGAGCGACACCCCGGAGGGGCAGAGCATCGCCCCCTGGTGGGCAGAGCTTCGCCCCTGGTGGGCGTGCCGGGTGGATCCCGGTCGGGCGCATGCGGGAGTCTATCTCTCCCCGTTTCTGGCTTCAGAAAAATACAAAAAAAAAAGAGTAATTTGTACCAAATCCTACAAGGAATTGTGTTTTGTCACTCTAGAAGAGTTCTAGAGACTTAAAACCTCAAAATCTATTGATTGGCCTGACCAGGTGGTGGTGCAGTGGAAAGAGCGTCGGACTGGGATGCAGAGGACCCAGGTTCAAGACCTCAAGGTCGCCAGCTTGAGACAGGCTCATCTGGTTTGAGCAAAAAGCCCACCAGCTTGAACCCAAGGTCGCTGGCTCCAACAAAGGGCTACTTGGTCTGCTGAAGACCTGCGGTCAAGGCACATATGAGAAAGCAATCAATGAACAACTAAGGTGTTGCAACGCGCAATGAAAAACTAATGATTGATGCTTCTCATCTCCCTCCGTTCCTGTCTGTCTATCCCTCCTCTGACTCACTCTCTGTCTCTGTAAAAAAAAAAAAAAAAAAATCTATTGATTGAATGGCAAAGAAACAATTAAACTGGCTGATTTTTGGCCTTGCCAGAGCTTTTGGAATACAATTGTCCCTCACCATATTACGGTTCACTTTTTGCAGTCTCATTGTATCGTGGATTTTTAAATTGTATAGATCTAATTTTGTATCGAAAATTGTTTGCTATATTGCAGGATTTTGTGGTATATAGACATTTTTATATATTTATTATTTTAATTATTTTTGCTGTAAAATAACCATTTTATAGCCTAAAATGAAAACAATATAAAAATATTAATTAAAACATATTAAAAGGGCCCTGGCCGGTTGGCTCAGCGGTAGAGCGTCGGCCTAGCGTGCGGAGGACCCGGGTTCGATTCCCGGCCAGGGCACACAGGAGAAGCGCCCATTTGCTTCTCCACCCCTCCGCCACGCTTTCCTCTCTGTCTCTCTCGTCCCCTCCTGCAGCCAAGGCTCCATTGGAGCAAAGATGGCCCGGGCGCTGGGGATGGCTCTGTGGCCTCTGCCCCAGGCGCTAGAGTGGCTCTGGTCGCAACATGGTGACGCCCAGGTGGGCGTGCCAGGTGGATCCCGGTCGGGCGCATGCGGGAGTCTGTCTGACTGTCTCTCCCTATTTCCAGCTTCAGAAAAATGAAAAAAACAAACAAAAAAACATATTAAAGGAATATTAAACAGAAATAAAGCCTTTAAAAATATATAAATAATAAAATAAATATAAAATTGCTTACTTTGCAGATTTTTGCCTATCGCAGTGGGTTCTGGAACCTAACCTTCAAGAGAGACGAGGGACCACTGTATGTTAGAGTAGTAACACTTTGGATAGATTTCCAGAAATATTGCTGGAGTCAGCCTGCTATTTGACTTTAGTTGACATTTGGAGTATAGGCACCAGATTTGAGGAATTAGCAACTAAGAAACTACTTTTCCATGAATATTTAGAAATTGATCAACTCCAGAATTTTCAGAGCTTTGGGAACCAAAAGGGGCCAAAAAGTAGAATCTTTACAGGACTATAAGAATATATTTCCCAAGAGGAAACCAGGAAGCCTAGTATCCCATTTCAAAAACTTGTTTGAAAATGGCTTGGATCTACTCTCAAAAATGTTAGTCTACGATTCTGCTAAACAAATTTCTGGCAAAAATGGCATTGAACTATTCATATTTTTATGATTTGGATAATCAAATGAAGAATATGTAGCTTTCTGACAGAGTTTCTGCATGTTGTATTATAAACAGATAGCTATATTTTTACTGTCAACTCTATTTTTGTCCTGTGTATTTTTGTTTGTTGTAAAACTTAAACTGTACTTCATCTTATAACTTCGAAAGTTGTAACTTAAAATGTAAATACTGTTCTATATGAAGTTAAATATAAAATGCTGTATATTTATATAGATCTAACTATAATAACTATTTGATACTATAAAACTATAAATCTAAAATAAATAAATAAATAAATAAATAAATAAATAAATAAATAAATAAATAAATGGAGTCAGGAGGCCAGAAGGGGGAGCCTCATACCTACCACTCTGTTCAATTACAGACCCCTGCAGGAAAAATGTTCAGTTATAGAACTTGATCCATTTTACTGATGTATGGAGAAATTATGTAATTTTTCTACTCCTATGTGTTAAGGTGTGGATTTTGTCTTTAAACCAAGGCAATCTGACCCATGAGACTTCACCTTGAGTCTCTCTGATATTGACTCACTTGAATACATAATTCTCAAAAACACATGGTTTGAGTGGGTGGGAGAGACTGGTATATATTTAAGGTAAGTCAATGAAACTGTGATATATAAATGATAAAAATAATTTAGCTGAGGGTTCAAGGGCAGTTTTCCTGACATTATGAGGGAGAAACATGGGCATAATCCAAGGCAGGTATGTATTACTATGCCTAGGATAAAGAATTAAGCTGTACTTGGTCTAAAACGAATCTCTCTGGACAGTCTGTCCCAAGTCTCTTGGCAGCTCTTCACTCCCCTGAGAATTTTGCATTATTGAGTTGATCTCTTTCACTCTTTTCTAACTCTTTTGAACTCTTTTTGATCTTGTTAGTACTTTTCCTTTTGCAATGCCTTTCTCAACAACCCAGTGAGGTAAGCAAGGTAGGTATTCTTATTCTCGTTTTACAAACCAGTTAAATGGTTTGCCTAAGGTCACACTAGAAAGTGGCAGACTCAAAATTAACAAAGGTTATTGTCACCAGATTCTATGTTGTTTACTTTTTGTCACAACACACATTGGCATTCTAAAATACCACCCTCCTTACCTCTTTCTTTTTCCCCCCCTTGATTTGAGAGAAAGAGAGAGAAAGGAAGTATGAGATAGAAGCATCAACTCGCTGTTCCACTTAGTTGTTCCATCTAGCTGTGTACTCACTGACTGCCTCTCCTACATGCCCTGCCCAGAGATCAAACCTGCGACCTCAGTGCACCCAGACAACACTTTATCCACTGAGCCACCCAGTCAAGACCCTTCCTTCTTTCTTCTTTTTTTTGGCCATTACTCTTTTTGCTTTTTAACTCATCTCTTTCTTCCCCCCCCCCATAGTCTATTGTACTGAATAATTAACATGCAGCAATAGCAAGCTTTTCTTAGTAACTATGTCTATCTTATCAAGAGATCATGATGACCCAATTCAAGTGTTTCTTGAAAAATTATTTGTAGATAAAGTTCCTTACTAATGAATTCTCAGGTTTTAGGTATTTCAAAAAGCTTTTCTAATGAGTTTTTGTTTGACTAAATAATTGATTCGAAGCATTTTTTTAAAACTATTACCTGAGATTCACCTGGCTTTCATTTTGGCTGAGTAAAATTAGAAATTACTCTAATATGTTTTTCTGCCCCTTCTATTTTTTCTACCATTAGGAAGACAAGAATATAAATCAAAGATTTCTTTCAACCAAGTCACTTTGACCAGTTCAGAATATATTTATTCAGAGTTAAAATATATTCACTATTGCTTGACCAGGCGGTGGTGCAGTGGATAGAGTGTCGGACTGGGATGCAGAAGACCCAGGTTCAAGACCCCGAGGTCGGCAGCTTGAGTGAGGGCTCATCTGGTTGAGCCCAACGTTGATGGCTCAAGCAAGGGGTTACTTGGTCTGCTGAAGGTCTGCGGTCAAGGCACATAAAAAAAACAACAACAACAAACAAAAAACAAACAAAATATATTCTCTATTTAAATATTGGACTTTGAATCTATTATATTTATTACTTGTTTTACAATTAAGACTTATTACTTGTCTCCATGTATAAAAATTTTAATAAGACCAAAATCACCTTTTATTACCTTCAACAATATGAATCTGTCCCCTTTTAGCATAAATACCCGCTGATACCACTTGCATTTTTTACTATCCAAACCTTTTTCTCCACATTTATATATGTAGGAGAACTCACTTTAAAGATGCAATATGACTTCAGTATGAAAGGCATCTGGGAGATGTTAACTCTCTGTGACTGTTGAACTCTGTAACCTAAGTTGCTGACTACTTTGAAAACCAGAATTCTGCCCAAAGATGATTGTCATGCCCTCAGGAAGAACGTTATGGATGTATAGAGTATAGTAACAGCCTGATATTAGCTTTTAACTTAGTGATTCATTGTTCTCTTGGGAGGTCTATCCACCAACCAGTTTTGTTATTAACCCCTATTTTTAATCCCTTTTAAAAAGAAACTATCCTAGGAGGGATGTGGATTCTTCCTGGCCTGCCACCACTGGGAGAATCTGCCTTGCCCATGTATGTAAGTTTCTCCTATTGAAGCTCTTAGGAATTTGAATAAGTCTATGTGTCAGTTCTTTGAAATTGATCCTGAATTTATACTTTTGGGGCTCTCCCCCAACAATTGGCACTGTGGCAGTATTCCAAAGAACCCACCAATGCTGGCAGGAAAATGGGCTCTGCTGGAGGAAATTCCAGAATGGCCAAGTACCCATGCTTTGGGCCAGCTAGTAAAAAGCACTGGATACTTGGGGACTGGTGTGTAAGTACAGGGATACCCCAAAAGTGTCTGCTGGAGTAGCAGAGTTTTATAAAACAAAGAAAGATATTAAGACTACAGTGGCTGCTCTAGACTGGGCCCTCTTTTGTACTTGGAGGTTTTTTGGGAAAAAAGGCACTAGTGCTGCTAGGGATTGCAGGTTGGAAGATGACCATTTAGAAAGGGAAGCCCACCTGGCACAGGCAGTTACTACTGAAGGGCTCTTGCAATGTTTTCAGGAAAGTGACAAGAAGGTAGAACCCTTAGCCTGCAGGGTGACGACACTGAAAGGAAAATTAGTGCTGTGCCAATGAGTCTGGGCGGTTATGGTTAAAGTCAATTGGGATCCAAAGGCCTGGGACCTGATAAGGAATTCATCCCTTTCTTTACCTTTTTTCTGAGAAGAAGGAAATGACTGACATCCCTCAGGGCTCTAGTAAATATTGGAGCAGAATGCACACTGATCTATGATAATATCAATAAATTTCCAGACTATGTGGTAGTTCTGTAAAGGTAAAGCAAGTCTCCTTTTGCATGCAGATTGGTCTGTTGCCCACAAGGATCTATCAGGCATTCATTTTGCCCTTATTTGAATATACTTTGGGCATTAGTATCTTAGCTCAAAATTAGGCCAAATATCCACCATGATGGGAGAGTTCTGTTTGTGGATACAAGCAATCAAGCCCATGCTCAGGTGAAAGGCAAAATAGACGTGTGAAACTCTCTGCATCAAGGCAGGTAATATCGATGAGACAATATCACTTACAGTTAAAAAGCTATACAGAGTGGGCATAATTTGTCCTATCTGTGATCTTTTTAACAGTCTTCTCTGGTTAGTACATAGTTCAGATGGATCATGGAGAAAGACGGTGAATTACTGGGAGTTTTACAAAGTTTCCCCCAGTCCATACTGCTGTATCAATCTTATATGGCTGGATGAAGGAAGCCAGCAGCAGTCGATGGGCCGAGTAAGGGTTTGGATGGTATTGATGCAAAAACTGAGTTCTATCGCTCCGGTGACTAACCGCTGGGCTGTCTACAAAGGCCTCACTTTGTGGATGGAGCAATGATAAAAAGACAACTGGGAAGTTCAGCACCACCTCATATGGGAAGCTGAAATATGGAATGAGATCTTGAAAAGGATAAGAGGCTTGGAGGTCACAGTGTACCATGTACTGTCTCACAGTGTTATGTCCCCTCTGAGGAATCAGGAGGAGGAATAGTTGACCCAGGTCTGACAAATATAGGGTAGCAGTGACCCTCAAGAAGTGGCCCAGCCCTCGCCGGTTGACTCAGTGGTAGAGCGTCGGCCTGGTGTGCAGGAGTCCTGGATTTGATTCCTGGCCAGGGCACACAGGAGAAGTGCCCATCTGCTTCTCCACCCCTCCCCCCTCCTTCCTCTCTGTCTCTCACTTCCCCTCCCACAGCCAAGGCTCCACTGGAGCAAAGTTGGCCCAGGTGCTGAGAATGGCTCTGTGGCCTCTGCCTCAGGCGCTAGAATGGCTCTGGATGCAACAGAGTGACGCCCCAGATGGGCAGAGCATAGCCCCCTGGCGGGCGTGCTGGATGGATCCCGGTCGAGCGCATGTGGGAGTCTGTCTGACTGCCTCCCTGTTTCCAACTTCAGAAAAATACAAAAAAAAAAAAAAAAAGAAGAAGTGGCCCATTGGGTTGCATGGAAAGACTGGACACAAAGATATACATACCCTTTGGGAAATTGCCAAACAGATAGGCATGAGCCTCACCCATGCTCATATTAAAGAGGCATGCTAGGAGTGTACCCCTTGTTCACTGGAGCACAAGAGACAGTTACCATGGCATCTCAAGCAGAAAGCATTGGGCCCTTGCCTCTGTCTCAGAACTGCAGATAGGCTTTAACATTCATTAACATTGCCACTGGCCACCTGACCAGGTGGTGGTACAGTGGACAGAGCATCCGACTGGGACGCAAAGGACCCAGGTTCAAAACCTCAAGGTCGCTGGCTTGAGTACAGGCTCATTCAGCTTGAGTGCGGGGTTGCTGGCTTGAGTGTGGGACCATACACATGACCCCATGGTCACTGGCTTGAGCCCAAGGTCGCTGGCTTGAGCAAAGGGTCACTCGCACTGTTGCAGCCCCTCGCCCTCCATCAAGGCACATATGAGAAAGCAATCAATGAACAACTAAGGAGCCACAACAAAGAATTGATGCTTCTCATCTCTCTCCCTTCCTATCTGTCTGTCCTTATCTGTCCCTCTCTCTGTCTCTGTCACAAACAAACAAAAGAAAACATTGCCATTAGCCTATTACAAACGTACCTTAGCAAGAAAGCAACCCAGAGGCTATCACATTGAGATGGCAATTATGTGCTATGTACAGATGGCCCACAGACATTGACAGTGACCAGGGGACTCATTTCATTGGTCATCAGGTCTAGGGATGGGCCAAGAACAATATAATATGGCACTTCCATCTTCCCTATAATCCTAAAGCTGTTGGATTAATTGAGAGTATGAATGGACTGTTGAAATAGTTTCTGCAGGCTGACCAGCCGGTGGCACAATGGATAGAGCATTGGACTGGGATGTGGAGAACCCAGGTTCAAGACCCCAAGGTTGCCAGCTTGAGCACGCAACCTTGGTTTGAGCAAGGCTCACCAGCTTGAGCCCAAGGTCGCTAGCTCGAGCAAGGGGTCACTCAGTCTGCTGTAGCCCCCAGGTCAAGGCACATATGAGAAATCAATCAATGAACAACTAAGAAACCGCAACAAAGACTTGATGTTTCTCATCTCTCTTTCTTCCTGTCTGTCTGTCCCTATCTCTCCCTCTCTCTGACTCTCTCTGTCTCTGCCACAAAAAAGAAAAAAAAAAGGAAGAGAAACCCACTCTTTAAATGGGTGAGCATGTTGGTTGCCAGCAGCTCTGATGGAACTCAACCACTATGCCAGACAAGCATGTCCTAATGCATATCATCTCTTAACCAGCAGACCACTGACAGCGATAAGGGTTTAGCTGGAGAGCTCAATTGCTGAATGGATTCTGATACTGGGGCAAATAATGCTACATTGTTGAGAGCTCCATGTGACCTAGGGCCAGGGACTACGACTACTTTGGATATGGCAGGTTCCCCCCAGATCGTTTGGGCTCATTGGAGATTATAGGGAGAGACAAAATCTTAATTTGCAAATAATTCCTTGGTTGGTTGCTTCCAACACCCCTCAGGGGCTGCTGGTACAAAACTCATCAGAGCAAACTCTAAGGACACACACACCGTTTGTGGTGATTTAAAGTACAACATTATCATTCCTCCCCTTACATTAGTACTCCAAATTGCCCCATTCCCAGCTGGGAATTCGGTATGGTATTGTAAACCAGGGCAGAAACTACTCCTGGTATGATCCTTAGTACAGACGACAAAGTTGCCTCTACAGCAGGGGTCCCCAAACTACGGCCTGCGGGCCACATGCGGTCCCCTGAGGCCATTTATCCGGCCCCCGTCGCACTTCCAGAAGGGGCACCTCTTTCACTGATGGTCAGTAAGAGGAGCACATTGACCATCTCATTAGCCAAAAGCAGGCCCATAGTTCCCATTGAAATACTGGTCAGTTTGTTGATTTAAATTTACTTGTTCTTTATTTTAAATATTGTATTTGTTCCCGTTTTGTTTTTTTAGTTTAAAATAAGATATGTGCAGTGTGCATAGGGATTTGTTCATAGTTTCTTTTTATAGTCTGGCCCTCCAACGGTCTGAGAGACAGTGAACTGGCCCCCTGTGTAAGAAGTTTGGAGACCCCTGCTCTACAGTGTTTTGCCTGAAGCTTATGATTTTCTGTTGCTCATGCCTGTAACTTTTTTGTTTCTCCTTCCATAGTGCACAAGGTAACCTTTTTGCTACCTGGGCTCACACATTGGCCGCACTACAGAATGAGAGTGACTGCTGGGTCTGTGGAGAAATGCCCTCTCCTGCCGCTGACTGGACTCCCATGGAAGATCCACCCTGCCAACCTCACTGCCTGGAGCACGCTTGCCGGCTGGAAACCCGCAGGGATCACTTCAGAATTCCCTTTGTTCTCTCAGGTAACCCCTGCCTGCTCTTTGCTCCTTCACGGAATAAAACTCAGTAGTATTACTGTATTTCCCTATGTATATGTATATACATGCACAATTTTTCAAAAAATTTGGGGTCTAAAAACTGGGTGTGTCTTATACAGTGGTTATAGATTTTTTTACTTGCATTTCCCACTTTTTCGAGCTTGTTATCTTTGCGCTCACTGTTTTGTACTGGGCATAATATCATTATGACCCTGGGATCATATCAAGATTGAGATGGTTGGCCCTGGCCGGTTGGCTCAGCGGTAGAGCGTTGGCCTGGCGTGCGGGGGACTCGGGTTCGATTCCCGGACAGGGCACATGGGAGAAGCACCAATTTGCTTCTCCACTCCACCCCCCTTCCTCTCTGTCTCTCTCTTCCCCTCCCACAGCCAAGGCTCCATTGGAGCAAAGATAGCCCGGGCGCTGGGGATGGCTCCTTGGCCTCTGCCCCAGGTGCTAGAGTGGCTCTGGTCGCGACAGAGCGACCCCCCGGAGGGGCAGAGCGTCGCCCCTGGTGGGCGTGCAGGGTGGATCCCGGTTGGGCGCATGCGGGAGTCTGTCTGACTGTCTCTCCCCATTTCCAGCTTCAGAAAAATACAAAAAAAAAAAGAAAAAGATTGAGATGGTTGTCAAGTCATTTAAGAAGTGTAGCATTTCCAATGCCATAGATGGAACTGAGGATGAAGCAATATATAAAGACAGTGAGTTGTCATCAGACAGAGATGAGGACAAGGTAACGGATGGGAGTTTTGACAGTGATGAAGACTTGTATGAATTTTATGATGAACAAAACTTGAGTTCAATAACTTTATGTAATACTTTTTTTTTTCCAAATTTCGGGCCCCAAAATTAAGGTGTGTCTTATACATGAGAGCGTCTCATACGTGGGGAAATATGGTATCTATCTTCATGTGGTAACAGGTTAATCGTTCTGGTCCAGTCTTGTACACTTGCACTTGGCATGGTTTAGGGTGGCTATCCCCAGTTACTGTAGTTTTTGCTCATCGCACCTCCTACTTCTAATGGGAGTTGCTTTATGGGTACTTTAGCCCCTATTGATTGCTTAATTAATATAACCTTGAATGCGACTCAGTGGCTCTAACACCGAACACCTAATAGAACTGGAGCTTATCCAGCACCCACAAGGTGGCCATGGACACGTGGCCCTTATGACTGGCCCTACCTACCATACAACTGGACAGGTACATAAACATTCAAGTGGCTGTTTTTGTCTGGATACATTTGGAAGGCTCTGAACACCACCCTCCTCCCCCGAATACTGGCCTGCCAGACGTGCCTGTTTGAGGAGAAACAAGCATGCAGCACGGTGGATGTATCCTTTATCTCTTTTCTCCCCACCTGTAGCCACTCTAGTTTAGAATGGCAGATTACAGCATGAGCTAATCATACAGCCCAAGTCCTTAATAGTTCTAAGTCTACCATAGCTCCTTAAGATCAAGAAATTACACAAATGAGAAAAGTAGTGTTACAGAACCGCATGGCTTTAGATGTACTTAATCTACTCAGGAAGGAACTTGGACCCTTATACTGTACTTACTGACTGTTGTGTATATATTCCTGATAATCATCAGAATATATCCCTTGTTCTGACCCAAATGACTAGCGGAATCTCAACTATTCAGCAGTTAGGAATTGACCCTCTGTCTACTTGGTTTCTGTCTTTGTTGCTACCTTTGTTGCATTATTGTTATCTGTTCGTTGATCACACTGGGCATCTCTGCTGCTGTGCCCTCACACTCCAAACATTATGATGCAAAGGGTCCAGGGGGATTTGCATACACTGTCCCATAGAATGGAAAGACTAATATTACATCTGGGGTAGAGTGTAGGGAAACTCACTTTAGAGATGTAATACGGCTCCAGCAGCAAAGGCATCTGGGAGATGTTGAACTCTCCATGACTGTTTAACTCCTGGTGAAGTGTTTAAATCTGTAACCTCACCCATGGCTGACTACCCTGAAAAACCAGAATGCTGCCCAAGATGAACGTCATGCACCCAGGAAGAAGGTTAATTGATGTATAGAGTGTAGTAACTGCCTGATATTAGTTTTTAACTTAGTGATTCATTGTTCTCTAGGAATGTCTACTCACCAGCTGGTTTTGTTATTAACCTCTGCTAATAATTCCCTTTGAAAAAGACTGCCCAGAGAGGCGTGTGGATTTCTCCTGGCCCTCCATTCTGGAAGTATCTGCCTTGCCTGTGTATGTAAATTTACCCCATTAAAGCTCTTATGAATTTGAATAAGGCTATGTGTTAGTTCCTCAGAATCAATTCTGAATTTAGAATTTTGTGGTTTCCCCCCAACATACACATGCATACCTAACTACGTACATACTACATATATACATTCCCACAGGAAACAAAATTATTTGGTAGTTTGGTTTTTAAGATTTTTGTAGATTTTATATAAATGAACAATGTTCTGAAACTTGCTTTTCCCCCACTTAATATTATATCTTAGGAATCTTTCCATATTAACATTATTTGTTTTTGTTATAGTATTTTGTGGTATGAGTCTACCACAATTTATTTCTCCATACCCATTGGCTGGTTTCTTAGTTTTGTATTTACAAAAAAAAATGCTACAACAGACTTTTTTGTGCACCTCTACTGCTATTTCTTTGCAGTGAATATGGAGTAAAATTGCCGAGTCACAGAGTGTGTATATTAAAAAATTTTAACACTACTGCCAAATTGCCCTCTAAAATAATTGCAATTGAAAATACTATTAGCAGTATATGAGGTGCTCTCTTTTTCTAACCCTTAGCCATTCTTGATAATTTCAAATTCTTTCTATTTTACAAATCTATAAAGAAAATTCTTTTAATGCTGCAAAGAATATTGTTATAATTTTCATTGTTCTGTTTTCTAATTTAGTTCAGAGTTTTCTTGTATCTTTATGGCTATTTTTATTTCTTTAGTGAGTTGTCTGTTTATATCTTTTGCACCTTTTTTATACAGGTGATTTTTTCTCACCACAAATGTCTTTTGTGAAAAGAACTTTTAATGTTGATAAAGTCAGTTTATGACTAAATTTTTTAAAATTTAGGTAAAATTTACATAACAAAAAGTTTACCTTTATAATAATCTTAAAGTATATATCCAATTGAATGATTTTAATACATTCACAATATTGCACAACCCTCACTACTATCTAACCCTAGAACACTGAGGGGGACCAGAATTTGTCACCTTAAAATATGCTTTTTGAAATATTGAATTTAAACTGGTTATTAATAAACAAAAACCTCAGAAAGAACCTTTGACCCTCCAGCTTATCTATTTAAAGGAATTCAGACAGAAATTCTTGTTTATTTAGAAAAAAAAACTGTTTAAAGGAAGAGAGCAACACCTTAGAATCATAATATAAACTAAGTGTGGCAGTTAGAAAGAAATTTAGCAGAGCTTGTCTGTTGTCCCTTCTGTGCACCATTACTTCAGAACGGCCCAACAAAAATTTCTTTACCACGTGTTTGCCTTTTTTCATCTACCTGTGAATTACCCACTTTCCCTTTGAAATCCAAGACCCCTGCCTCCCTTTCTTTAGCCTAGAATGGCGTATAAGCCTCAACAGCCCAGTGTTTTCTTGGGTCTTATATTCTTATGTAACCCCCATATGTACATATGTAATGAATTTGGATATTTTCTCCTATTAATCTTTCTCACATTAATTTGATTATTAGCCCAGCCAGAAGAACTTAGAAAGGTAGGCGGAAATTTATGTTTTGTGCCCCACAAATTATCCCACAAGAAAGAAACCTTATACCATTAGGCATTCACTCATTCCACATCTTCCTCCCTCACCAAGCCCCTGGGAAAACCTTAATCAGCTTTATGTCTCTATAGATTTGCCTATGCTGGACATTTCATACGAACAAAATAGTAATCTGTGGCTTTGTGTCTGGCTTTCTTCACTTAGCCTACTGTTTTCAAGGGTCATTCATGTTGTAGTATGTATCAGATCTTCAATTCTTTTTTTGTTTGTTTGTTTTTGCATTTTTCTGAAGCTGGAAACAGGGAGAGACAGTCAGACAGACTCCCGCATGTGCCCCCCACCTGGCACGCCCACCAGGGGCGACGCTCTGCCCACCACGGGGCGATGCTCTGCCCATCCTGGGTGTCGCCATGTTGCGACCAGAGTCACTCTAGCGCCTGAGGCAGAGGCCACAGAGTCAGCCCCAGCGCCCGGGCTAGCTTTGCTCCAATGGAGCCTTAGCTGCGGGAGGGGAAGAGAGAGACAGAGAGGAAGGCGCAGCGGAGGGGTGGAGAAGCAAATGGGCGCTTCTCCTGTGTGCCCTGGCCGGGAATCGAACCCGGGTCCTCCGCACGCTAGGCCGACGCTCTACCGCTGAGCCAACCGGCCAGGGCTTCATTTCTTTTTATTACCAAACAATATTCCATTATGTGGATATGCCACATTTTATTTATTTACCCATTGGTTATGAGCATTTGGGGTTGTTTTCAATTTTTGGCTATTATGAATAATGCTGCTATGAACATTTCTCTACACATTTTTATCTGATCAATTGTTTTTAATCTTTTGTGTATATACCTAGGAGAAGTAGAATTGTTGAGTCTTGTGGTAGTCTTAAGAAACTGCTAAATTGTTTTTCAAAATAGCTGCACCATTTTACATTCCTACCAGCAACTTATGAGAGTTCCAATTGTTCCATATCTTTGTTAACACTTACTATTTTCATATTTTAAATTATAATCACCTTCGTAGATATGACATGGAGTCTCATTTTGGTTCTGAATTGCATTTCTTTATTGTTATTAAACATTTTTCGAATGCTTATTGGTAATTCATATATCTTTTTTGGAGATATCTTCATTTAAATCAGCGGTTCTCAACCTGTGGGTCGCGACCCCAGCGGGGGTCGAAGGACCAAAACACCCTGTACCCGGGTCGCGATCCACAGGTTGAGAACCGCTGATTTAAATGCTTTACTAATTTTAAATTAGATTGTCTTTTTGTTATCAAGAGTTCTCTTTTTATTGTTGTTTGTTTTAAAATACATATTCTGGATCATTTCCTGGACTTCTGGCTAAGATTAAGTGCCTATTCTGACTACTAGATCCTTATCAGATATGAGTTGCAAGTATTTACTCCCATTCTATGGGTTGTCTTTTAACTTTCTTGATAGTGTCCTTCAATACACACAAATTATTTTATTTTAATAAAGTCTGACATCTATTTTTCTTTTCTTTTTTAAAAATATTTTATTTATTGATTTTAGACAGAGGAGAGAAAGAGAGAGAGAAAGAAAGGCGGTGGGGGAGGAGTGGGAAGCATTGACTTGTAGTTGTTGCTTGTTATATGTGCCTTTACAGGGCAAGCCCAGGATCTTGAACCAGCAACCTCAGCTCTCCAGCTTGATGCTTTTGATGCTTTATTCACTGTGCTACCACAGGTCAGGCTATTTTTCTTTTTCAATTTAATATATATGTATATTCAAGAAATGGAAATTTGTTCCTATATTTTCCTCTAAGAGTTTTATATCTTTTTTTTTAATATTTTATTTATTGAGTTTTTTGTGAGAGAGAGAGACAGAGAGAGAGAGAAGGGGGAGGAGCAGAAATCATCAACTCCCATATGTGCCTTGACCAGGCAAGCCCAAGGTTTCGAACCGGCGACCTCAGTGTTCCAGGTCGACGCTTTATCCCACTGCGCCACCACAGGTCAGGCAAGAGTTTTATATCTTATGTCTTATATTTTTATCTTGATCCATTCTTTGAATTAATTTTTGCATATGGTGTGAGGTAATTTTTGTATATGGTGTGAAGTAACTTTTGTATATGGTGTGAGGTGAGTGTCCAGCTTCATTATTTTTGCATATGGATATTCAGTTGTCCCAACACCATTTGTTGAAAAGACTGTTCTTGTCCCATTGAATGCTGGTGCACCCTTGTTGGAAATCAATTGACCATGTGAAGGTTTCTTTCTAGACCCTCAATTCTATTCCATAGATCTATGTCTATCCTTGTGCCAATATCACAATGTTTTGATTACTATGGCTTTGTAGTAAGTTGTAAAGTTTAGAATTGTGAATCTTCCAACTTTGTTACTTTTCAAGATTATTTGGCTATTATGGGTCCCTTGGAAGTCCACATGAATTTTAGGATCAGTTTGTCCAGTTCTGAAAAATAGGCTGTTAAAATTTTGGCAGAGATTACATTGAATCTATAAATTTGGGAAATATTACCATCATAACAATATTAAGTCAGCCAATCTATGAACACAACATGTCTTTCCGTTTATTCAAATTTTTCTTTAATTTCTTTTATTTATTTATTTATTTATTTATTTTACAGAAACAGAGAGAGAGTCAGAGAGAGGGATAGACAGGGACAGGCAGACAGGAATGGAGAGAGATGAGAAGCATCAATCATCAGTTTTTCGTTGCGCGTTGCAACACCTTAGTTGTTCATTGATTGCTTTCTCATATGTGCCTTGACCACGGGCCTTCAGCAGACCAAGTAACCCCTTGCTGGAGCCAGCGACCTTGGGTCCAAGCTGGTGAGCTTTTGCTCAAACCAGATGATCCCGCGCTCAAGCTGGTGACCTCGCGGTCTCGAACCTGGGTCCTTCTGCATCCCAATCCGACACTCTATCCACTGTGCCACCTCCTGGTCAGGCTCTTTAATTTCTTTTTAACAGTGTTTTATACTTTTCGTGCACTAGTCTTTCATTTCTTCAGTTAAGTTTATTCCAAAGCATTTCATTATATTTTATAATATTATAAATAACATTTTCCTAATTTTTTTTCATATTGTTCATTACCAGTATAGTTTAGCCAAGAATAAGAACACACATTATTCCTAAGTGCACATGGAACATTCTTCAATATAAGACTTTCTCTAGGCCAAGAAACAAATCTTGATAAAGTTAAATATATTGAAATCATATAATGTTTTAGAATTAGTTGATTTATAGAAATTAATAATATTAAAATATAAAAGTCTTATATTGCCTTATTTATCTTTTGTCTAGTTCTATCAGTTACTGAAATTAGAGTGTTGATGTTGTCAGTTATTATTGCTAAACTATCTATTTCTTCTTCTTTTTTTTTTTTTTTTTTTTTTCATTTTTCTGAAGCTGGAAACAGGGAGAGACAGTCAGACAGACTCCCGCATGCGCCCGACCGGGATCCACCGGCACGCCCACCATGGGGCGATGCTCTGCCCATCCTGGGTGTCGCCATGTTGCGACCAGAGCCACTCCAGCGCCTGAGGCAGAGGCCACAGAGCCATCCCCAGCGCCCGGGCCATCTTTGCTCCAATGGAGCCTTGGCTGCGGGAGGGGAAGAGAGAGACAGAGAGGAAAGTGCAGCGGAGGGGTGGAGAAGCAAATGGGCACTTCTCCTATGTGCCCTGGCCGGGAATCGAACTCGGGTCCTCCGCACGCTAGGCCGACGCTCTACCGCTGAGCCAACCGGCCAGGGCTCTATTTCTTCTTTCAATTCTCTGTTTTTGCTTTATGCATTTTAGGGCTCTGTTGCTTGTTATATATATGTTTGTAATTGTTGTATCATTTTTTAAAGTTTCAAACATTTATTAATCAGTATAAGCCCCAGCACAATACTCCAACAAAATTTCATGCATTTTGAGAGGAACTATTTCCTGGTTAAGTGGAAAATTGTGTGGATGACTTCTGAAGACCTTATTTTTAAGTAGCTTGATAGTGAAACATTTCATTTAGAAGTCTGGACCTTCTTTCTTTGGTTAGTGTAATACACATTCACTGAGTAAAACTTGAATTGCTCATTGGGACCCAGTTTGTTCCAGAGTTCCAGGTTATTCTTTTTGTCTCAACAGACATCCCAAAATGCCAGGCGTAAGACATAAATTTTCCCAGTAACTGCAGCTCCAAATAAATAAAAAGAGAAATATCAAGCCTGGATGCTTCTTGGTTTGACTGAGAATCTGGCAGAGCTTGGTTGCAACAGAGGACCTAGAGAAAAACAAAACTTCATGGCTTGGCTGCAAGTCATCAGTGCCTGTTGTATCTTTTTGATGGGCTGACCGTTTTACCATTATGCAATGTCCTTGTTTCATATACTAATTTTTGCCTTAAAGTCTATTTTGTCTGATATTAGAATAGTTACTCTAGCTAACCTTTTGGTACTGCTTGCTCTCTTTTGGTTACTGAAATATCTTTTCCCATTTTTTTATTCTCTATTTGTGACTCCATATATTTGTGATCTAAAATGGGTCTCTTCAGCATGAAGTTGGGTCAATTTTATTGTCTGTGCTACCAATTTCTGCCTTAAATTTAAGAGTCTGATTCATTTATATTTAATGTAATAACCTATAGAAAAGAATTTACTTTGTGATTTGTCTATTTAGCTATATGTCATAGGTTTTTCTTTCTTCTTTTAGTATTCCATTACTGTCTTCTTTTGTGTTAAATAGCAATTCTCTAGTATACCACTTTTTCCCATTCTTAATTCTTTTATTATATATGTTTTAGCTATTTCCTTAATGGTTGCTCTGGGGATTGCAATTGACATCTTAATTTATAATAAGATAGTTTAAATTAATACCAATTTATTTTCATTATTATATTACAACTTTGTTTCTTATAACTCCTCCCCTCTTATGTTCTTTTCTCAAGTTACATTTTTATATATTTTGTATCTAGCAAAATAGATAATTATTGTTTTAAATTTATAATATTTGTTTTACATGGCTGACTTTTAAATAAAATAGACTACAAAGAGAAGCTGTGACCAAAAATCTTTAAAACTGACTTTTATATTTACTATGTAGTTATGTTTACCAGTGTTCTTTATTTCTCTGTATGGTTTTGAGTTACTGTCTAGTGTCCTTTAATTTCAGCCTAGACTCCCTTTAGCATTTCTTGTAGGGAAAGGTCTACTAGAAACAATCACTCAGCTTTTGTTTCTCTAAGAAAGTCTTGATTTCTCTCTCTTTTTTTTTTTTTTTGAGGTTTCTTCCTGTAACAAAAACATGTTAACATAAATTCATCAACTTAAAAAGTATACGTAAAAGTTCTTATCTATATACACATGGTTGTACAACAGCTCTCAAGAACTTTTTTATCTTTAGTCTCTAGAGAGACTAAAAACTCTCTACCCAGTGGCTGACCAGTGGTAATGCAGTGGATAGAGCATTGACCCAGAACACTGAAGTCCCGGGTTCGAAACCCTGAGATTGCTGGCTTGAGTGCAAGTTTGCCAGCTTGAGCATGGGGTCACTGGCTTGAGTGCAGGATCATCAACTTGACTGCATGGTCGCTGGTTTGAGCAAGGCATCACTGGCTCAGCTTGAGCACCCTGGTCAAAGCATGTAAAAGAAGCAATTAATGAACAACTAAAGTGAAACAACTACAAAGTTGATGCTTTTCATCTCTCTCCTCCCTCTCTCCCTTTTTCCTTCTCCCTCAAATCAATAAAAATAAATATAAATTAAAAGACATGAAAACTCTATACCCACTGAACAACAACTCCCATTTTATCCTCCTCTAAATGCCTATAAACCACTACTTTACTCTCTGTTTCTATGAATTAGATGGCTTCAGTTATCTCATATAAGGGGAATCATGCAGTATTTATCTTTTTATGATTGGCCTATTTCACTTAGAATAATGTCTTCAAGTTTTATCCATGTTGTAGTATATGACAAGATTTCCTTTTTTTTTAAGACAATAATATTCCATGATATGTATTTACCACATTTTCTTTATAAATGCATCTGTTGATGGACATTTAGGCTGCTTCCACACCTTGACTATTGTGAATAATGCTGTAAAAAACATATTTCCTTAATTTTTGAAGGATTATTTTGCAAAGTATTGAGTTCTTGATTATCATTTTTTTTTAACTTAAGATTTTATTTATTAACCCTAGCTGGTTTGTTCAGTGGTAGAGCACTGACCAGCGTGTGGATGTCCCAGGTTTGATTCCCAGTCAGAGCACACAGGAGAAGTGACCATTTGCTTCTCCACCCTTCTCCTTCCCCCTTCTCTCTCTCCTCTCTCTCTCTCTCTCTCTCTCTCTCTTCCCTTCCTGCAGTCATGGCTTGATTGGTTTAAGTGAGTTGGCCCCAGGCACTGAGGATGGCTCTGTGGCCTCTGCCTCATGCACTAAAAATGGCTTGGTTTCTGAGCAATGGAGCAATGGCCCCAGATGTGCAGAGCATCCTCGGAAGGAGGCTTGCTGGATGGATCCTGGTCGGGACACATGCAGGAGTCTGTCTCTCTGCCTCCCCTCTTCTCAGTTAATAAAAAAGAAAAAGAAAAGAAAAGGAAAAAAGGATTTTATTTATTGCTTTTAGAGAGAGGAGAGATAGAGAAAGGTGGTGGGAGAAGAACAGGTATGTACCTTGACAGGGCAAACCCCAGGTTTTGAACCAGTGACCTAAGTGTTCCAGGTTGACACTTTATCCATGTATCACTACAGATAAGACTTGACAAGGTTTGTTTGTTTGCTTTTTAAGCAATTTAAAATGTCATTCTGCAGCATATGGCCTCCATTAGTTTCTGATGAGAAATCAACTGTTAATCTTATTGTTGATCCCTTCTACATGACACATTTTTTTTCTCTCTTGCTGCCATCATGACTCTCTTTGTGTTTGATTTTTGACAGTTTGATTTATAGTGTGTCTTGGTGTTTATGTCTTTGAGTTTATTCGCTTGAAGTTCATTGAGATTTTTGGATAGGAAGATTCACATCTTTCATCAAATCTAAGAAGTTTCCAGCCATTATTTCTTCAAATGTTGTTTCTGCCCCTTTTTCTTCATTCCTTCTGCAACTGTATTCTTCCCTAATGCTTCCAGAAGAAACACAATCCTTCTGATACCTTGATTTTAGACTTATGAACTTTAGAGATGTAAGAGAATAAGTTTGTATTGTTTTGCCAATAAATATGTGGTAATGTATTAAGCAACAATAGAAAAATAACATAAATTTCTTAGTTTAAGCCTGACCAGGTGGTGGCGCAGTGGATAGAGCATTGGACTGGGATGCAGAAGGACCCAGGTTCGAGACCCCGAGGTCGCCAGCTTGAGTGCGGGCTCATCTGGCTTGAGCAAAGAGCTCACCAGCTTAGACCCAAGGTCGCTGGCTCCAGCAGGGGGTCACTCGATCTGCTGGAGGCCCACGGTCAAGGCACATGTGAGAAAGCAATCAATGAACAACTAAGAAGTCGCAACGCGCAACGAGAAACTAATGATTGATGCTTCTCATCTCTCTCCATTCCTGTCTGTCTGTCCCTGTCTATCTCTGCCTCTGTAAAAAAAAAATAAAAAAAAAATAAAAAAAAAAGTCTTAGTTTAAATTTTTGCCAAAGAAATATCCAATTATATCCAAAGACAAGCACTAAAAAATGTATCATTTTTTTTCTCTGATTGGAAATTCAGGAATAGGGAGCTGGGAGAGTTGTGCAAGAGTGACATGTTTTGAAAAGATCATTATGACTCTGTCTAAACAATAGACGATGTGGGAATATGAAGATATGAACACAGGAAGATAAATGATAAGGCCATTAACTAATTCAGTTGAGAGTCATGGTAGCTTGAACCAGGATAGCAGAAGTTGTTGTGATAAGAAATGGCCAGATTCAAGTTATATTTTTTTTTAATTTTTATTTATTTATTCATTTTAGAGAGGAGAGAGAGAATGAGAGAGAGAGAGAGACAGAGAGAGAAAGGGGGGAGGAGCAGGAAGCATCAACTCCCATATATGCCTTGACCAGGCAAGCCCAGGGTTTTGAACTGGTGACCTCAGTGTTCCAGGTCAATGCTTTATCCACTGCGCCACCACAGGTCAGGCCCAGATTCAAGCTATATTTTAAAGATAGAAAATATAGGTTATCCATAGGGACTAGATGTAAGGTATTAGAAAAAGAGGCATCCAGGTTGATTTTTTGGTCTGAGAAACTGATAGAATGGAGTTGTCATTTATTAAAATATGATAAATTATATGAGAAACAGGTTTGGGGGAAGAAAAACAGTATCAAACATGTACACTCGCCAAAAAGGGGCTGGAAAAGTTACTGAGTTTAGACTAGGTTTAGAGGTCAGGCCTAGAGATAAGATTTTTGGGAGTCATAAGCATATAGATACCATGAGACTGGATGAGATAATCTGAGAAAGGAAGGTAGAAGGAGAAGTTTGAACATTAAGCCTTGATGGACTCCAATAAGTGTTGAGGAGGAGGAATCAACAGTGAAACCTCAGAAGGAGAGGTCCATGAGATGGAAAATAAAAAGGATATGATGTTTTGGATGCCAAGTGAAGAACTATTTCAAGAAAAAGGAAGTGGTCAACTCTGTCAACACTGCTAAGGGGTTAACAAGATGAAACTGAAAATAACCATTGGATTTGGAAACATGAAGTTTGATAAGTTTGCCAAAGTTGTTGGGACAAAGTCTGATTGGTGTGAATTTAAGAGGGAATAGGAGAATAAAAAATAAAATAGAGAACAGACAACCATTTGAGAAGTCTCATTGTAAAATGGAACTAAGAAATAAAGCAGCATTTGCAAGAGGAAGTGGGGTCAAAAAGCATGTTTTTGAAATATGGGACATAGTAAATTGTATGGCTTTGAGCACCCTCTAGGGATGTGACCCAATATCATATCCCTAATCCACTCAGCAATCTGCCTAATACACTTTGCCCTTTGGAAGTCTTGATCTTAAACAAAAGGTCCTACTCCCTCAACCTGTTCTCTGAACCTTTGCCCATTTATATGAATGACTCAGGCACACAAAGTTGTGTTAGGGATAGAGAAGGACAAATTTCAACCACAGATCTTCCCTGGTCTTCTTTCTTTCTTTCTTTCTTTCTTTCTTTCTTTCTTTCTTTCTTTCTTTCTTTCTTTCTTTCTTTCTTTCTTTCTCTCTTTCTCTCTTTCTCTCTTTCTCTCTCTCTCTTTCTTTCTTTCTTTCTCTTTCTTTCTTTTTCTTTCTTTCTTTCTCTCCCTCCCTTCTTCCCTCTCTCCCTCCCTCCTTCCTTCCTTCCCTCCTTCCTTCCTTCCTTCCTTCCTTCCTTCCTTCCTTCCTTCCTTCCTTCCTTCCTTCCTTCTTTCTTTCTTTCTTTCTTTCTTTCTTTCTTTCTTTCTTTCTTTCTTTCTTTCTTTCATCTTTCTTTCTTCTTTCCAGAAAGAGAACAAGAGAGACAGATGAGAACAAAGAGGAATGGAGAGAGATGAGAGCTATCAGTTAATTTTTCATTGTGGCACCTTGGTTGTTCATTGACTGCTTTCTCATATGTGCATTGACCAGGGGGCTCCAGCAGAGCGAATGAGTCACTTGCTCAAGCCAGCAACTTTGGACTCAAACCAGTGTTTGGACTCAAGCCAGTGATCATGAGGTAATGTCTATGATCCCACACTCAAGCCAGTGACCTCACGGTTTTGAACCTGGGTCCTCAGCATCCCAAGCCTAGGCTCTATGCACTGCACCACGCCTGATCTTTCTTAATGAGAATTCATTACTAGACACCTTCTGAATTTACTGATGCCCTTTCCAGTGATTCCAAAATTAGAGTCACTATTAGCCTTTGTTAACGATACGTATACCTTGCTTCTACTCCAGAACTACAGATCAGAATCTCTTCAAGCACACACCAGTTTAAAAACTACTGCTACTTCCTATTGTCTCCTTTGCTGGTTCTTCTCACTGCTTTAGCTCTGCTCATAGGCTCTTAATATCTGCCCCTGGCAGTCCTGAATATGTGAGACCCATTTTATATATAATACCCCATCTCAACCTCAGATATAACTCTATTATACATCATTTGGCCCTAAGATTTTTGACAGCGAGCAAAAGATACTCTGTCTTTAGTCTCACAGCCTCACAGTTGAAGGAATCAGATGGCAGCCCTATTTCTGAGTTACGTTACAAGGAAGTCATGTAAAAAGCTTTGTGGTTATATATTCAAACAAAAGTGTGATAGGGTTAGAGAAATTAAGTTAAATCCACCACTTAAACTTTGAATATGTAAGGAATGTTACAGTGGTATCATCCAAGAAAGTAATTTTTAAGGAAAAAGAGACAGAAATATTTGTAAAATGGCAGAATTAGAAAAAAAACCTTTAAGCTAGAACTGAAGTTCTTCAAGTATTTAACAAACCATATGAATGTAAGGGCAAAGAATTGTTTTCATATGCAATATGTAACTGTTATGTAGTCATTATCTGAAGTGATGCAAGAGAAAAATATTGTTAAGAACCAAAGAGGGCAGAATTAGAATTTTATCTCTGCCTCCTAGCCATTGGGTGGCCTAAGACAGCAGGTTACTCAACCCTGAATTTCATATTTATCTCAGTTTTAAAGTAGAGATGTGGCACTTCCTACAATGAGCCGCTGTGTGGGCTGAATATAAAGTATTATGTATAGTGTAGTAAATAGTAGGTTTCCCCACTTCATGGGAATCTAAGGCTTAAATATGGTCAACTTGATAAAATTTGAGTTGAAGACCTCGTTTTAAACTTGTGGGGTTTTTTTTGTTTGTTTGTTTTTTTACAGAGACAGAAAGTCAGAGAGAGGGATAGACAGAGACAGACAGACAGGAATGGAGAGATGAGAAGCATCAATCATTAGTTTCTCGTTGCCCATTGCAACACCTTAGTTGTTCATTGATTGCTTTCTCATATGTGCCTTGACTGAGTAACCCTTTGCTCAAGCCAGCAACCTTGGGCTCAAGCTGGTGAGCATTTGCTCAAACCAGATGAGCCCGTGCTCAAGCTGACGACCTTGGGATCTCCAACATGGGTCTTCCTTATCCCAGTCCGACGCTCTATCCACTGCACCACCGCCTGGTCAGGCCTAAACTTGTGTTTTGAGCAGAAGTATCAAGCTTACCAAGTTCTACACTAAAAAGTAAAGCACTTTGGTGATTTGTAAAGATCCTCAGATTTAGTAAAACAACAGTCTTAAAGCAGTGTAAGGCACCAGCTCCTCCTCCCTGCCCCAGAGTTAAAATTAGCACATTTGTACAGCTCTTCTAGAAAGTGAGAATTTTTTAAAATGCTGAATATTTATGATGTGTAAAAAAAATAAGACATAGCTGTTCAACCTTACATACATAAAAAGGAAAGCATAGTTGTGTGGATATACACAAGGAACAGGAACATAAAAGGACATGCCAGACTATAAACTGCTTGTGATTATGAATAGCTCTGTTATTTGCTTTCTTGTGTTTTTTCAGTTTCTATTATATGCATATGTTAACTTTTAAAAAATAAATGTTATTTTAAAAGCTATTAAAAAGGTGAGAATTTTTCTCAAAGGCAGAGATGGATTCCAATAAGAAAGACACTATTTCAAGAAGGTACTTCAGATATATAACAATTAAGCAAAGATAAAAAATGAAACAAAATCAACAAAACCTTCACAAAACCAAAACTCTTCCTAAAGATGTATGTAAAAGGAAAGCAAAAGCTTTGGCACGTCTCCATTAACTTGTCATCTATTTAAGCTTAAATGCAAACCAAACCAAAGCAAACCAAAACAAAACAAAATTAAGTAAAAGTGAAGAAAAATGCAAAACAGTGTCCTGGTAATTGTGGTTCTAAGTCAGAGGTGTCCACATAGCAACTTGTCCCGCTTGCTTCTTTCTTCTTTACCTGCATAAAGGAAATTCAAAGGATAAAATAGAGGGCTACATTTCTAGTACTCGAACACCAGTCACCTCACTTACTCCAACCAAATGACCAAACACCTCTAAAGCCTGCCCACTATTTTTATTTTTTTAAAGAGAGAGAGGATGGGAGAGATAAAGAGAGAAACACTGACTTGTTGTTTTAGTAATTTATGCATTCATTAGTTGATTCTTGTATGAGCCCTGAGTAGGGATAGAACCAGCAACCTTAGTGTATGGAGATGACACGCTAACCAACTGAGCCAAGCCTGCTCACTATTTAGTGAACTTCTTCTCTGTTCTGGTTTTTGGACACTTGCTCTTCCTCCAGGGCAGCCTACTACAAATAGACAAGGCAACTCAGCAGAAGCAGGAACCCCAATGAGGAACTTGGTTGCTTCTTGCACCACTGCTTGTGGAGGGAAAGGGTGGGGTTCTATGCCAACTCTGCACTGTTCTCTGTGTCCACTCCACTAAGCTCCTTGTTGTGGTTGTGATTTACTTGGAATAATGTTGAACACCAGCAAGAGCCATCAAAATATTTGCCATGCCCCAGCCCTATACATGGCCTATGCTGACGTAGTAACCCTGTTTTCTATAGCGTGTCTTCCACTTTAACTCTCCTGGGAAAATGTAAATTCTGCAGCATAAAATGAGGACTCTGTGGGAAAGATAAAAGCCACTTCCCTTCACTGAGCCTTGGGAATTTGAGAAATGGACATTAGGGAAAAGAAATTTGCTCAAGGGTACTCTAGCAAGAATTAAGCTGGCCCTCACAGGGAGATAGGATAAGGCATAGTTTCAAAACACTGTGCTAAGGCGGTTCAAGCCAGCACTAGTGTGAGGCAAGCAAGATACCCAGGGTGAAGCATTTCAAGAAGTGCTGCTGCCTTTCAGGGTTGTGTAAGTGCCTGGTTGGCATCACAAGTAAGAAAGTACCTTATGAAATTTCATGCCCTGGGCACCTTGGCTTGCTTCATCCTAGTCCCGACCCTATATGACACTCTGCGTTATTGGAGAGTGAGCTGTGACAAACTGATTTTCACTCACAGGAGTATAATTGCAGAATTTTGAAAGATTCAGTAAGTTCAAGATGAGAGCAGAGGCTCAGAAATATGATCCCTAAGATGACTGGAACATGCTACCCCAAAACATAATGCTTTGGCATGTGTGTTTTGAGCTGAGCGCTCTTGAGAAACTGCACATGCAGGAAAGATTCTCTGCCCTCCTTTTTTCTGCCTATAAACAGATCATAACATTTCCCATGAGAAAGTTGCTTTACCTGTACCAGGAAGAGAAAAACACTTTTTTTTTTATGTCAGCTGTATACTTAAGAAAATATTTTTTGTTTATTTATTGATTTTTTATTTATTGATTTTAGAGAGAAAGGAAGGAAGAGAGACATTGACTTGTTCCATTTATTTATGCATTCATTGGTTATGGTAATTCTTGTGTGTGCTCTGACTAGGGACTGAACCCATGACAATGCTGGGTTGAGACAATGCTCTACCAACTGAGCTACAGGGCCAGGGTGAGAACATTCTTATTGTCAGAGGCAGTGCATGCCAAAATAAATCTGTACAAACAAGCCTACAAGAACAACCCTTATTTTCCATTAGTTTCCCCAATACATTTCCTAGTCACTTCTTCACAGTTTACCATTCCTAGAAGTTTAAACTCTTTTCCTTTGTCTTGTCACTTCTGCACAAACTTATTGTTCTTTGCATTAAAGACACAGTAGGTAAGCCCTTGGTAAGCTCTCAGTCCTAAGTGCATCTTCAGGTCTTCAGTTTTTCTATGAAGGGTCCAAGTGTACATAAATATAATAAATAAAATTATATACATTTTTCCTATTCACCTGTCTCATGTCACTTTTATTCTTAAACCTAGTCTCAGAACCTATGAGGGTAGAGAAAAAGCTTTTCTTCCCCTACAGAGGCTTTGAGTATGTTGAAGAGAATGGGTGTAAGTTTGAGTATACAGAAACTGTGAGCTGGAAAAGACAAAGTGAAAAAGTCAATTGACAGTAGGGAGAGAAAGAAATGCTGAGTAGTAGCAGAGAATAGTTGATCATGTCATATGAGAGAGATAGTACTTGAATTTCTACTGTTAAGGATACTGGAACTGTTTTGGATTCTGCATGACAACCTAGTTCTATAGGACCCAGCCTTACTATGCATGGTTCCTGCCACTCATGAGTGAATCTGTGGTGAGCTTCAGGAAATAGCTCTGACTCACTTAACAAGAAGGGAATTTCTTCATAAGGCATTAAGGAATATAATCAAATAGACAGGAGGTGAAAGAGTCAAGCCTGAGGAGAGGTGGAACCAAGACAGCCCTACAGACAATACTCTTGTCTCTGTGGCTGGACTGGTCTGGTCAGGATGCTGTTGTACAAGGAGAAGAGAAACTTGATCTCTGACAGCTTCAGTCTCTATCCCTGCACTATAAATGCAAATTACAGGGAGGGAATATAGATTGCCCTAGCTTGGGTCAAGCACCTGACCTCCATGGCTTGGGTTACAAGTCAAGTCACAAATAACAGTTCTACCAAATAACGGAAGTGGAAGAGGTAATGGAGAATAAATAAAATTGGGCCTGACCAGGCGGTTGCGCAGTGGATAGAGCGTCGGACTGGGATGCGGAGAACCCAGGTTCGGGGACCCTGAGGTCGCCAGCTTGAGCGAGGGCTCATCTGGTTTATTCCAACATCGCTGGCTCAAGCAAGGGGTTGCTTGGTCTGCTGGAGGCCCGTGGTCAAGGCACATAAAAAAAAAACCCAAAGAAAATTGGGGTGCTAAGGTGGGGGAAAAGAACTGTTCACTACCCAGCAACACGGATTTTTGACCTTTCCTGAGTTCCCATACTCCTTTCCACATGCCTGGGATTCCTACCTCAGATTGCTGTGATACCTACCATTACACTGGCTATCCCATAACTATTACATAAATAATTCTCAGTGCCTTGTAACCATACAGCTATGTCGAATTACTGAGGAAAAGGGTGCTCTTCACTTTCTTTTTCTGTCTCTCTCCCACAGAAGTTATTAAAGTTTCTCAAGAAGACTCCAACTTGCTTCTTCAAGGAGTGTTTGGTTTCTCATGGGTTCACTTGTCTTTTCTGTCAGCTTTTTCTTGGGACATTGTCCGCATGGGAAGAAAAAAGGGTCATATTATATTTCAGTAAATGCTTTATCCTGGTATGATTCAAAAGTCAACCCAAACAGGGCAATAATGAACCCTCACACTCCCTCATTCTTCTTCTTTTTTTTTTTATTAAGACATAATTCACAGTCATAAAATTCATCCTTTTAAGGAATGCAATTCAGTAGTTGCTGTGTAATCACAAACTTATGCAACTATCACTACTATTTAATTCCAGAACATTTTCATTGGTTACTCCCCACTCTCCCTTCCCCTCAACCCATGACAACTTACTAATCTATTTTTTGCCTCCATAAATGTGATTATTCTGGATATTTCATATATATGGAATCATATACTGTGTGGTGGTATTGTGTGTCTGGCTTCTTTCACTTAGCATAATGTTTTCAATGTTCACTCATGTTGAAACATGTATCACTATTTTACTTCTTTTTATGGCTAAGTAATATGCCATTGTATGCATACATCATATTTTTTTTATTAATTCAGAATTGATAGATACTTGGGTTGTTCCCACTTTTTTGGTTATTATGAATAATGCTGCTATGAACATCATGTACAAGTTTTTGTGTCAACATATGCTTTTAATTCTATGCTTAGGAATGTAATTACTGGGTCATATGGTAATTCTACACATAATATTTTGAGAAACTGACCAACTATTCCAGAGTGGCTGCACCATTCACAAAATATGAGGCTCTACTCCACATTTTCAATAACACTTGTTTGTCATTTTTAGTTTAAGCATTCAACTGGGTGTGAAATGCTATCTCATTGTGGTTTAGATTTGCATTTCCTTAATGGCTGATGATGTTGAGCATTTTTTCATGTGCTTACTGGCCATTCATGTAATTATTCAAGTCTTTTTGCCCATATGTTTTTTAACTTTTTATTGATTTTAGAAAGAGTAAAAGGAAGAGAGTGAAAGAGACATCAATTTGTTCTACTTATTTATGCATCCATTGGTTGATTCTTGTATGTGCCCTGACCAGGGATTGAACCTACAACCTTGGCATATGGGATGACACTCTAGCCAACTGAGCTAACCAGTTAGGGCTTCCTTTGCCCGTGTTTTAATTAGGTTGTTTTTTTATTGTTTAGTTGAAAGTGCCATTTATGTATTCTGGATATTAGTCTCTTATCTGAAGTACAATTTACAAATATGTCCTTCCATTTTGTGGCTTATTTCACATTCTTTACTTTGAAGCACAGTGTTTTTAATTTTGATGAAATTCAATCTCTTATTTATTTTGCTTGTGCTTTCAGTGGCATATCTAAGAAATCATTGGCTAACCCAAGGTAACAAAACTCTACATTCATGTTTTCTTTTAAGACTTTTATAGTTTCAGCTTTTACATTTAGGTCTTTGACTCATTTAGAGTTAATGGTTGTATATGATGTGAGGTAAAGAATTCAATTTCACTCGTTTGCATATAAATCTTATTGTCCTGCCATCATTTGTTGAAGAGATTATCCTCTTATCCTTTGATTGTTTTGGTACCCTTATTGAAAGATCAAGTCATATAAATACAAGGATGTATTTCTGTAATTTCAATTTGATTCCATTAATTTATATTGCTATCTTTATGTCAATATCACACTGTTTTGATTACTATAGCTTTGTAGTAAGTCTTAAAACCAAGAATTATGTATCCTTTTTTTTTTTTTTTTTACAGAGGCAGAGATAGACAGGGACAGACAGACAGGAACAGAGAGAGATGAGAAGCATCAATCATCAGTTTCTTGTTGTGCATTGCGACTTCTTAGTTGTTCATTGATTGCTTTCTCACATGTGCCTTGACCGTGGGCCTTCAGCAGACTGAGTAACCCCCTGCTGGAGCCAGCGACCTTGGGTCCAAGCTGGTGAGCTCTTTGCTCAAGCCAGATGAGCCTGCGCTCAAGCTGGCGACCTCAGGGTCTCGAACCTGGGTCCTTCCGCATCCCAGTCCGACGCTCTATCCACTGCGCCACCACCTGGTCAGGCGAATTATGTATCCTTTAACTTTGGTCTTTTTCAATATTGTTTTTGCTATTCTGGGTTCCTTGTTAATCTATGAGAATTTTAAGAACAATTTAAAAATTTCTCCAAAAGAAAGGCTGATTTTAATCGAGATTTCATTGAATTTGTAGATCAATTTGGAGAGTACCACCATCTTAACAATATTAAGTTTTCCAATCTGTGAACATGTCTTTGTACTTATTTAGGTCTTCTTTAATTTATTTCAAAATTGTAATAATTAAAAAATATTTCTAGATATTTTATTTCTATTATGTTATTGGAAATTAAATTGTTAATTTTATTTTCTGTTATTTGGTGGTGTATGGAAATGCAATTGATATTTGTAATTGATCTGATATTCTTCAACTTTGGTGAACTAATGCATTTCTTAGTTTTAACGGAATCCTTAGCATTTCCTATATATCTATACATTTTATGTCATCTACAAGTAAAAGTCATTTTACTTGTTCTTTTCTAATCTGATGACTTTTTTTTTTAACTGCCCTGACTAGCATCTCCAGCATAATGTTGAATAGAAGTGGCAAGAGAAAACATAACTGTCTTGTTTATGATCTTAGGAAAAAAGCTTTAAATCTTTCACTATTACTTATACTGTTAGTTGTGATTGTTTTAACAGGTTATTTTATTAGACCGAGGAAGGTTCCTTCTATTTTTATTTCATTGAGTGTTTTAATCAGAAATATTAAGATGATAATGTGAATTTTAACTTTATTCTATTAATGTGGTATATATTATAATATATTGATTGATTTCATATGTTAAATCAACCTTGCATCTTGGGATAAGTCTCACTTGGTCATAGTGTATAATCCCTTTAATGTACAGTTATATTTGGTTTGCAAGTACACAAATATGCAGGTGCTATTTTGCTGAAGATTTCTGTGACTATATTCACAGGGAATAGTAGTCTGTAATTTTGTTTCTTTTTCCTTGTGATATAGGTCTGGCTTTGGTATTAGGGTAATACTGGCTTCACAGAATGAGTTAGGAAGTGTTCCCTTCTCTTGTATTTTTTCAAAAAATTTGGAAAGGCCTTAATAATGCACTAACACCAAGAAAATTCAAGTCTGCTTTGTGCTGAAAAATTCTATCCTCTGGGTTATAAGAATACAAAATATCAGATATAAAGGTAGACTTTTGAACAAGGTACTAGATATTGAAAGGATAAAAAATCAAATTGAATTTTGTCCCAGATAAAGTTTATCCCCTCCTAAAATTTGTAGAGATAATTTACTTAAGCTATATCACAGATTTATAGACTAATGATTTTGTTTGTGAATATGGAAATAGAGTATATTCTTTGAAAAACATTCAAACAACAAAGAAACATATTATTTAGAAAGTTAAACAAATAATCAAAATTCTATCACCAAGAAATAATCATCATAAATGTGTAGTGAACACTACTCAAGACCATGCTCTATATCACAAATATTTAACTCCATATTTAAATGTATTCATTATTTACCACCAATCCTTTTCTTTTGCCTTCTCTGTACTTAAATTTCATGGATATATGGATTTTATTAAAAAGTAATTTTGTTCCAAGACTCCTGGGTAATGGGATTACTGAGTTCCTTCACACTTAGAAATGTAAATATGCTTCCTTAAGTGCAAACAACTTGACTGCGTAATGGTTTTGTCACATTTTAATTTTCTAGATGTTGCTCTGTTATCTTCTGCCACTGAATATTGCTGTGGAAGAGTCAGAGGGTAATTCAATCCCCCCACTCCCATTTTTTTGTATTTTTCTGAACTGAGAAGCGGCGAAGCAGAGAGACAGACTCCCGCATGCGCCCGACCGGGATCCACCCAGCAAGCCCAGTAGGGGGCTATGCTCTGCCCATCTGGGGCATTGCTCCATTGCAACTGGAGCCATTCTAGCACCTGAGGCAGAGGCCATGGAGCCATCCTCAGCACCCAGGCCAACTGGACTGTTAAGATTGGTTTAAGACAATGATTCTCAAAATTTCCTCCAGGGATTTTTGGCATTATCTAGAAAAACTTTTGGTTGTCAAAATTGCAGATCAAAATTAGGATTCAATTGTCAAGAAGGAAGAGGAGAATAGCAGTTGAATACATGCACTACCTATCTATATCCTGTTGTATAAAGAGAGGAAACCCACTTTCAGCTAGAATTTGAATAATTTACTTTTATTACCAAAAAGATTGTTAAACTGTTTTTCTTTGTCATACAAAGAACAAAATAGAACTCAGCGAGAATGCAAAGTTCTCATATATATAAAGAAATGCTTCAGAATCATGCTATCAAAAAAAGAGAAAAGCACCTGACTGGTGCTGGCACAGTGGATAGAGCATTGACCTAGGATGCTGAAGTCCCAGGTTTGAAACCCCAAAGTTGCTGGCTTGAGCACAGGCTCATCTGGTTTGAGTGTAGGCTGACCAGTTTGAGTGCAGGGTTGCTGGCTTGAGTGTGGAATCATTGATATGATCCCATGGTCACTGGCTTGAGCCCAAAGGTCACTGGCTTGAGCCTAAGGTTGCTGGCTTGGCTTGAGCCCCCAGTCAAGGCACGTATGAGAAGCAATCAGTGAACAACTAAAGTGACACAACTATGAGTTGATGCCTCTCATCTCTCTCCCTTCCTGTCTCTCTCTATATATAGCTAAGAGAGAGAGAGAGAGAGAGAGAGAGAGAGAGATATCAAGAAAGAGAAAGGAAAAAGCAATTGGTGTTTAACAAGTATAAAATACTTTTGCAGAGTATTAGAAGAATAAACCTATTAAAAGTAAACTAGTCAAAATAGTCCTTCATGTAAACTTTGTTAATAAGTTAATAAATAAAAGTACTGTAAGGATTAAGTAAAACAGAGAATAAATTAGAAAAAAGGACATCTGTGGTAGAAAGAATAATGAGTTCTTAAAGTTACCTATGTTCCAATCCCTGGAATTTGTGAATGTTACTTTACACGCAAAAGAGGTTTTTTACGATTCCCGGCCAGGGCACACAGGAGAAGCGCCCATTTGCTTCTCCACCCCTCCGCCGCGCTTTCCTCTCTGTCTCTCTCTTCCCCTCCCGCAGCCAAGGCTCCATTGGAGCAAAGATGGCCCGGGCGCTGGGGATGGCTCTGTGGCCTCTGCCCCAGGCGCTAGAGTGGCTCTGGTCGCAACATGGCGACGCCCAGGATGGGCAGATTATCGCCCCCTGGTGGGCAGAGCGTCGCCCCTGGTGGGCGTGCCGGGTGGATCCCGGTCGGGCGCATGCGGGAGTCTGTCTGACTGTCTCTCCCCGTTTCCAGCTTCAGAAAAAATGAAAAAAAAAAAAAAAAAAGGTTTTTTAGATATGATTAAGTTAAGTTGCCATAAAATGGGGAGATTATTTTTGAATTATCCTAGTAGGCCCACTGTAATAAAAAAGTTCTTATAAAAGGGAGATAAGAGGGTTAGAATAGAATAAGAAATGTGATAGTGAAAGCAGAAGTTGAAATGATGATTCAGAGAGGCCATTCACCAAGGAATTCTGATGACTTCTGGAAACTCTAAAGGGCAAGGAAACAGATTCCTCCCTGGAGCCTCCAGAGGAATGCAGCCCTGCCGACACCTATTTTAGACTTGATCTCCAGAACAGATTTGTAAAATAACTAATTTGTGGGGTTTTTTGTTTGTTTTTGTTTTTTTAAAAGACAACTTAAAAAAATTTTTTTTTATTTATTCATTTTTTAGAAAGGAGAGAGAGAGAGGGGGAGAGAGAGAGAAGAGAGAGAGAAGGGGGGAGGAGCAGGAAGCATCATCTCCCATATGTGCCTTGACCAGGCAAGCCCAGGGTTTCGAACCGGCGACCTCAGCATTTCCAGGTCGACGCTTTATCCACTGCGCCACCACAGGTCAGGCCAATTCATGTTGTTTTAAGCCACTAAATTTGTAGTAATTTGTTACAGCAGCAATAGGATATCCAAATGCAGAATAAGAACAGAATGAGACATAGCAATGACAATCTACAGGACTTGTCTTAGACAATACAAAGACAAGGTGAATCAAGACTGAACCAGAGACAATACCTAGCTAAACAGTAAATAAGAGTTTTCATCATTTTTCATAGTGAGAAGGGAACTGGACATTTCTGTGAAAATTTACTGTGCATTTGTAATAATTTGATGTATGTATTAAGGTTCTCCAAAGAAACAGAACCAATAGGAGATTCTGTGTGTGAGTGAGTGCACTTTTTAAAAAGAAATTGTCTCATGCAATTGGGGGCAGGGCTGGCATGTCTGAAATTTATAGAGCAGTCCGGCAGGTAGCAATTCAGGTGAGAGTTCATGTTGCAGTCTTAACAATTCTTTCTTCTTCAGGAAATTTCAGTCTTTGCTTAAAAGGCCTTCAACTGATTGAATAAGGTTTATTCTTATTATGGAGGATAATATGCTCTACTCAAAGTCTACTGATTTAAATGTTAGCCACATGTAAAAAATACCCTTATACAACATCTAGCCAGTGGTAGTCAACCTGGTCCCTACCACCCACTAGTGGGCATTCCAGCTTTCATGGTGGGCGGTAATGGAGCAACCAAAGTATAAATAAAAAGATAGATTTAACTATAGTAAGTTATTTTATAAAGATTTATTCTGCCAAACAGCGAAAATCTGACAAAAAGTACTTGGTAAGTAATTATTATTATATGCTTTAACTTTCTATAACTCTGCTTTATAAATTTTATAAAGTAAAGTTACTTCCCTACTTTATAAATCACTATTACTGTGGAACTGGTGGGCAGTTAGAAAATTTTACTACTAACAGAGATACAAAAGTGGGTGGTAGGTATAAAAAGGTTAACTACTCCTGATCTAGACTGATGCTTTCACCAAAAAACTGATATCATATCTTAGACAAATTGACACATAAAATTATCTATTGCAATGTACATATGTATATATATTTAACTCTATAGTAAAATATATTCAGTAATTATCAACAAATCCTTTGTTATTTTTTATCAACCTGCTTTAGTGTTTAAGTCAAGATTTTTTTTTGACAGAGACAGAAAGAGAGACAGAGAGAGGGACAGACAGGGACAGACAGGCAAGAAGGGAGAGAGATGAGAAGCATCAGTTCTTCATTGCAGCTCCTTAGTCTCCTTAGTTGTTCATTGGTTGCTTTCTCATATGTGTCTTGATGGTAGTGGGGGAGCTGCAACAGAGTGAGTAACCCCTTGTTCAAGCCAGCGACATTAGGCTCAAACCAGCGACCTTGGGCTTCAAGCCAGCAACCTTTGAGCTCAAGCCAGCGACCACATGCTCAAACTGGTGAGCCCATGCTCATGCTGGATGAGCCTGTGCTTAAGCCAGAAACCTCAGGGCTTCGAACCAAAGTCCTCTGCATCCCAGTCTGATGCTCTATCCACTCTGCCATCACCTGGTCAGGCATGGGTCAAGATTCTTAATGTGGAATCTATAGACCTTGAGAAGGTACCCATATTCAGGTAAAGGGTGAGGCTTCATGAAGCTTTTCCAATTATATATAACATTTTGGATAGATGTATATTACTTTTTCTTGGGGAAAGATCTATAGCTTTTGTCATATTTTTTGAAGAGTCTAGAAGGATCTAAAATTGGCCAATAAAGGTTAAGGATCTTTTATAAACAGTCATCTATAGTGAACAGTTTTTGACATTTGAAGGCTGGGTTCTGATGTCTGAACAAACAGGACCCTTACAGACTGCTCTGGAGATTACTCATTACACAAAGTCCTCAGTAACTGTAAATAATGGATTAAATACACACCTTTGCTTTCCAGCAAACTTTTTCATGTCTTACTCTGATGGGATATTATAAGGGAGAGGGAACAGTCCCATAGTGTAGTCCAAAATAGGTCTTTCAGATGCAAGTTTTTGGTCATTATAATTTTGTGGGCAAGCTATTTAGTTAATACATGGCAGTGGAGTGAGCAACAGTGAGCAGCCTTCCAAAATCTTAGAAATGAGAAACAATGCGGCTTTCTGAACTCTAAACTTACCAACTCAGTACATATGAGAAGCCAGAAAGATGTCTCCTAGGGTCTGAGCTGTGGTGGCGCAGTGGGTAGGGAGTAGACCTGGAACGCTGAGGTCACCGGTTCAAAGTTCCGGGCTTACCTGGTCAAGGCACATGTGGGAGTTGATGATTCCTGCTCCCCCCCCCCCAACTCTTTCTCTCTCTCACCTCTCTAAAATGAATAAATAAAATCTTAAAAAAAAATGTCTCCTAGGCTCTCAAAACAGCTGTTCAGTTAAAGTGAATAAACCAATTAATAGGGGAAAAACTAGTATTTTAAAGGAGTTCAGCTTACAAAAGGGCTGCACAGGGTAATTTCTAGGGTGATGAAAAAATTCTATAAAATACTGTAGTTATAGACAAATGACTTACACATTTGTCACAACCCATAGAATTATGCATCAAGAATAGTGAGCTTTTCTACATGCAAATTTTAAAAATATCAACCAGGATGTTTAGGGATCCCAGGATGGAATGCAGTGACAGATGAATTTAATTACATTATAAATGTATGATATAACTTCACTAAAGGAGATGGGGAAGTCAGCTGTTAATCTGAGTAACTTTGGAAAATCATGTTTTGACTGGATACTTTAAAGACAAAAAACACCATATGTATACCCTATACTATAGTTGGGATAAGTTAGAATTTCTGAAAACTGCTTTGGATGTATACTAGAATACATGTAGAATAAATAATTAAATATTAGGTAATAGAAGCCAGATTTCTCACTGTCAGAGAATAAAGTGAAAAATTAGTTTGACCAGTGGCAATGAAGTGGATGAGGCATTTGACCCGGAATGCTGAGGTTGCTGGTTTGAAGCCCGGGCTTGCCTGGACAAGGCACATAGGAGAAGCAACTACTACTATGAGTTGATACTTCCTGCTCCTCCCCCACTTCTCTCTCTCTTCTCTCTAAAATCAAATGAAATCTTTTAAAAAATAAAAATAAATAAAAATTAATCAAGGAGAGACAACTAGAATGAATCCTGTAGTATCCTATTAGAATTGGGAATGTCTGTGTGAACATGTTTATTTTGAAATATATGCAGATAGATACAAAAACAAATATAGATATGTATAATATATTTACATGTGTTATACACACACACACACACACACACACATATTTGCTAGTTCCATTTACTGAGTGGTCCTAGAAGAAGTGGCACCTCAGTAGAAATGAGCAATAAAATCTTGGTTTTTAAATACATTTTTCTAATAAAGGGACACAAGAGATAACCTGAAAGAGCTCTCAAAGCTGGAAAACTTTGGCCAAAGCTGGAGCAATATACACAACAAGTATTAAAACCCAAAGAATAAAATAAATATCCAAACCCATACTGATATAAATAAATAAGCAATTGAATAAATAAGTGGATAGATAAGTGCTGGAGAAAGAACAAATTTTCCTTGAAGAGGAATTCAGAACAATAATTCATAGATACTCGTGGCTCCAGGAGGTAGAGCTTACTTCCCCTGTGTTTGAGTGTGGGCTGTATTTAGTGACTTGCTTCCAAAGAACAGAACATGGGAAAGAAAAGTGTGAGTAAAGTGACAGGCACTATCTTAACCAAATGGATAAGGTTAACATCATCAATGATAAATCATGTTGATATCACATAGCCCTTAAAAATATGTGAGGAAAAGGCAATTCACCTTTGTGGTATTTTCCCCAAAAGCTGTTAACTTTGGTGTAATCCTGAGAAAACCCAAACTGAAACACATTCTTAAAAATATCTGACCAATACTCAAAACTGTCAAAGTCATGAAAAACAAGGAGAGACTGAGAAACTGTCAAAGACTGGACAGGATTAAGTAAACCTGATGACTAAATGCAATGTGAGATGCTGGGTTGGATTCCGAAAAGAAAACGAACATTAGCAGAGAAACTGGTAAAAATCGTGTTAATTTCTTAGTTTTGACAACTGTCCCATGATTATGTGAGGTATTAACACTACGGGGAAGCTGAGCAAAGGGTGAATGGGAATCCTGAAGCTACCCTTACAACTTTTTAGTAAATTTAAAGTTATTCCAAAAATACAAGTCAGTTCAGAAAAGCAAATGCTGTCAGAGTATCTAGTATGAGAAGAATGTGTATCTGTAGATCAGGAACATTTTCCTAGGCCTGAACTGGCTGAAATATGCCTCAGGTTGAATTTTCTGCTTTGGGTGGAATTTCCTGCCTACTCAACAACTTTTGGATCATCAGTTCAGCTTCCAAAGGGCTCTGATCCTGGAAAAAGGGATGCAGCATAGAGGGTTCATGGGTTTCCTTTCAGTAGTAGATATAATCCCTAATTATAAATCAATCAACTGATATTCAGGCCAATTGCACCAACCTCATCAAATTTAGTTACAAAACTCTCTGAGAACCTGCTCATTCTAATGGTTACTTTCTGGACTAACAAGCCTCAAATTCAGATTTTACAATTGGTGGCTTCCCTCCTCAACTCCTACCAATCCCCACTCCCACTCCCTTTATTCACATTGTTGTCCCAGCTCAGCAGGCCTCCTGGCATCCAGCTCTCCTAGCAACGCAACTAGTAACAACAAATTTGCAGTACATTGTATAATAAAGCCAGTTTCTGATATCTTGGCATCTCTTTTTACTTAAAAAAAAATAATATGAATACTGTGGTAGGTAGTTAGATAGACATGAGCAGAGCAAGGACTACAGGCCAGGCACAGAAGTCCACCAGAGCAGAAAGTTTCAGGTGCCCAGCAATGGACAAAACTGGGAATACAAGAACCTCACCCCCAGGATAACCTTTCCTCCACTAGCATAAGTCTGGTTATGTGGTTTGGACCCTCATGTTGCTAGTCATGCAGGTTAGACCTCCTTAGCAGAGAAATGAATAAGGGGGCCAGAGAATAGAGAATAACCTTTAAGCATTAACCCCTAGGGATAGCATCTAGGCCTCAGTTGTGTTTCAGCTCCAGGTCCAGAAAAGCAGTAAAACCTGACAAGCAATACCACACCACAACTGACCTCAGGACCAGCTTCACTGACTAATGACCCCTGGCACAGACCAATCAGTGGAGACCATGAGCCTAAAAGGATACACCCGGATATCTGGAAAGCTGATGAATATTCTATTGAAATTCTCCCCCTAGGACCTCCCCTAAAATCTCCACCCTTAAAAGCCCTTAGGACAGAGGACCCAGGGCACTCCCTCCCAGGATCAAACTTGTGCCTTTCTGCCCCCTCAATTCTCCCCCTCTCCCTCTCCCTCCATTTTCCTTGCCTCTGTTTCTCCTAAGCACTAAGGAACCCAATAACACTTGCAACCAGGGTAACAATGAACAGCAGCAGCTAGTCCCAGGCTAACCCCCTGAACCTTTCTCCAAGGCCCCCCTTTTCTCTGACTTTCTCGCCTAGGCTTTCTCCTGCTGCATCTTTTATCCTGGCCCTTCATTGACTACTGCCTCAAGCTTTGTAACTAATGGGGGTACTCATTTTCTCGAGAGAGCGTCCCACTCAGTCTTTTCCAAGTGTATTCCTGCACGCCAATAAATTCTTGCTTTACTTGATGCACTTTGTCTCTTGACTGAACTCTTTCATTCAAGAAGAATCGAAGTCTTGTTTTGCCAGTAACAATCCCAGTTTCAAAGATGAGATTCTTTCAGCCCCCTTGATGTTTTTACTTAGTAAAAATTGTGGTTGTGTTCTGGAAAGAAATAGGGTACAATACCGATAAACAATTACTCTAGAGTCCAGGTTCTACCTGGTTTTTACTGCACTGAAAGAAAATAACTCGATTCTCTCCCGCCTGCACAATTTATTTTTCTTTAATCTCTGTGTACATTCTTTAGCATTCTATGTTTGCTGTGTAACCTGAATTGCCACTTTTCAGAGATAAAGGGAGAGAAATACTCATGACATTTGTATTTTAACTATTAGGTCTTTCCCCTTTCTCACTTTTTTTAGTTTCCGAAACTTTCCCTGGCCAACAGGACTCTAACCTGGTTTTCAACAATTTTCAGGAACTGTTGTAACTGTGAACCTTCCTTTACCAAAGTTCACCAGACCCTACATGGAAAACTACAGTGTGTTAGTGAGTCAAGCATGGTGAATGCAGACATCTCCTTATAAGCCAGAATGAAAACTAGGGCTGCTGAAAATTTGTTTCCTCTTCATCATTCAAACTTTATTAACATAGTTTTTTTGGTGACTACTATACTAAATAAACACTTGATTTCAAAGAAATAGATAGGGTAATTTTCGACTGACAGAATTTTTGTCTTATTGCTACAGATAAGCCTGGACATAGTGTTTGTGATACAGAGCACTGCTCAGCGATACAGAAATCCAATGACTGAATTCTGTGAAATGCACATTTTCAATTTTACTACAAAGCGTCAAATTGCTTTTCATCATGCAGTGTACCAATTTACAAGCAATTTATGGAGTTCCTGTTTCTTCACATCCTTTCCTAAACTTTATAGTAGCACACTTCTTACTTGTCAGTTTGCAGGCCGAACCCTTCCCTCAGGGATCAGCTTCCTATTCTAACTGACCATCTCATTGGATAAGGAGCCCCTACTGTCACCTTACCACCAGACATTTGACCCTTTAAGGTTCCTGCGAATAAGATATAATTCCACAGAAGTAATATAAAAGTTTCATTAGTGGGCCAATACTTAAATGTGGATTTAATCACTTATTCTTTTCTGATCCCTAAAATGTTTTAAACATATTCACATAAGGTTATGATATTAATCACCAGAAGTTCATTAAGCACTACTACCTACTACCTGGGACATAATAAATATTCAAAAAATAAACAGGCCTTCAATAAATATTTGTTGAACAGAAGGGAATGTTACTATGTATTCATGTACGAATACAACTAGCGGTCTCTCTTAACCCTTCCTTTTTCTTTGCTTCCCTGACATGAGTTACCAGGTCTCATCAGTCCTTCTGTACTGAGATCTTTTGTGGTCTTGTCTTCGTCTGAATTCCCACTGCCATTGCCCAAATTACGGCCGCCTAAATCTCCTCTCTTTGTTTTCCATTCTCCCATCCAAATCCTTTTCCTACTTCCAGTCCAGCCTCCACATTCCACCAGAGTTATCTTTCTAAAGCTCAAAATAACACCAATCATCTATCAAAAATGTCAATAGTTCATGGCATGCAAGGCTTTTCATGATCTTTCTTCAATGTATTTTTCCAACTTCATCTCTTACTACTGTTCATCAAGCATTCCAGCCCTCTTTGACTTGAGAAATCGAACTATTTGTCACATTTCAATTTGTTGGTTACTCTTTCATGTTTATGCGACATTCCACATGTTTATATTTTGGCTGGAAAATACTCACTGGACAATGTTCTTACTCATCCTTTGGGATTCAAATATTACCTCTTCTAGGAAGAATTTCTTATATCCTATAGTCAGTTTCTCCTCTCGGCTCCCATGGAACATGCTATTGACTCTTCTCATAGCACTTATGTTTTATTGCATTCATCTTTTTTGCCACCTTGACCAATGTTGTCTAATAGAAATACAGCTGCATGTAAGTTTAACTTTTCTGGTAGCCACATTTAAAAAAGGAAAATGAAACAGATGAAAAGAAGTTTAATATTTTTATTTAACCCTACATATCCCAAATATTGTCACTTTAATATGTAACTAATATAAAACTTATTAATAATGTATTTTACCATATTTTTGTGTGCTAAGTTTTCAAAATTTTGTGTTTCTTATACTTACATTACAATCTGCCACATTTTAAGTGCTCAACAGCCACATGTAGTTAAGGCTTTCATATTGGACAGCTAATGTGAGCTTCAAAAGGAATTCTATCTTATTCATTTTTGTAATTCCAGGTGCCATACCCAATAAATGAATGTTAAATGAATGAGTAAATGAATGAGTGAATGAGCAATGATAAAAAATAGCTAGCATTGGTTGCTTACCATGTGAAAGGCACTGTGATAAACAATATACATATACATAACTGTTTATTTCTTTCCTTACCAGCATATGGTTGGTTGCCATTCAATAATTACTAGACAGTCATTTAGTAATCAGGTAGTCTTGAGAAAGTCACCTAACTTCTAATCTCAATTTAGTTATTTGTGAAAAGACAGAGGAATCAGACAAAATGTTTTGTTTTGTTTTTTCCAGGAAGAAGCTTTCTTTATTTTCATTTTCTAATTTTTATTCTTACTTTATTTTAATTTATTTACTTATATTTTATTTATGGATAGGTGGTATATACTCTTATATTGATATTAGTTTCAAGTGTACAATATAGCAATTTGACATTTTTATACCTTACAATGTGATCACTCTACTAATTCTAATGATCATTTGTTACTGTGTAAATATCACATTATTGACTATTCTCCCCTTTCCCTTTTCACTCATGTTCCCACTCTCCCCTTCCATTAACCATTCTTTTGTTCTTTCTCTGAGTTGGTTTTATTTTTGTTAAATTAAATTTTTTTCGACTCTAATTGACATTAAATATTATATCAGTTTCGGACTTGGACATGAGCTGCAAAGTATAGAATGGTGACAACAATTCCAGTGCCATACGGACTTTTCCTAGATGTGGACTTTTCCTGGACTCCTGCTCCCTGTGACAGCTCCTAACAGACTGAACTATGGTTGGGTTGCATTTTTCAGGGATTTGGCATGGTGATAGGGCCAACTTGGACTTGGTGAACATGTTAAGGACACTACTCTTTTATGGATTCTTGCTGTATTGGCCAAGAGTTTGCTTAAAGGCTTTTAATCACTGTAAAAAAAAATAGAAGACTGGATAAAGAAGATGGGACACATATACACCATGGTATACTATTCAGCTAGAAGAAATGATGACATCGGATCACTTACAGCAGAATGGTGGAATCTTGATAACATTATGCGGAGTAAAATAAGTGAACCTGAAAAAAACAAGAACTGCAGGATTCCATACATTGGTGGGACATAAAAGCGAGACTAAGAGACATGGACAGGAGTGTGGTGGTTACGGAGGGTGGGGGGAGGGAAGGAAGGAGGGGGGGAGGGGGAGGGGTACAGAGAGAACTGGATAGAGGGTGACGGAGGGCGATCTCTCTTTGGGTGATGGGTATGCAACAGAACTAAATGACAAGATAGCCTGGAAATGTTTTCTTTGAGTATATGTACTCTGATTTATTGATGTCACCCCATTAAAATAAAAATTTATTAAAAAAATATTATATCAGTTTCAGGTGTATAGCGTAGTGGTTAGATATTTATATAAGTTATGAAGCAATCCCTTGATAAGTCAAGCACCGACTGGACAGCATACCTAGTTATTACATATTATTGACTATATTTCCTATGCTGTATTTTTTTAAAAGATTATTTCTTAATGTTTACCTAATTAGATTTTTCTTTTCTTTCTTTTTTTTAACAGAGACAGAGAGAGAGTTAGAGAGGGGGATAGATAGGGATAGACAGACAGGAACGAAGAGAGATGAGAAGCATCAATTATCAGTTTTTCGTTGCGACACCTTAGTTGTTCATTGATTGCTTTCTCATATGTGCCTTGACCACGGGCCTTCAGCGGATGGAGTAACCTCTTGCTCGAGCCAGTGACCTTGGGTCCAAGCTGGTGAGCTTTTTGCTCAAACCAGATGAGCCCACGCTCAAGCTGGTGACCTTGGGGTCTTGAACCTGGGTACTTCCGCATCCCAGTCCAATGCTCTATCCACTGTGCCACCTCCTGGTCAGGCCTATGCTATATTTTACATCCCTGTGACTATTTTGTAACTACAAATTTGTATTTTTTAATGCATTCAGCTTTTATATTTTTTTAAATAATTTTTATTTATTGTTTTTTAGAGAGAGAAAAAGGGAGAGAGAGCCAGAGAAACATTGATTTGTTCCTCCACTTATTCATGTCGTCGTTGGTGGATTCCTGTATGTGCCCTGACCTAGGATCGAACCTGCAACTTTGGCATGTCTGATTACACTCTAACTAATTCTGCTACCTGGCCAGGACCATCCTTTCAGCTGCTTCTTCTTTTTTTTTTTTTTAATTTGCATTTCTCTGAAGCTGGAAACGGGGAGAGACAGTCAGACAGACTCCCGCATGCGCCCGACCGGGATCCACCCGGCACGCCCACCAGGGGCGATGCTCTGCCCCTCCGGGGCGTTGCTCCGCCGCGACCAGAGCCACTCTAGCGCCCGGGGCAGAGGCCAAGGAGCCATCCCCAGTGCCCGGGCCATCTCTGCTCCAATGGAGCCCCGGCTGCGGGAGGGGAAGAGAGAGACAGAGAGGAAGGAGGGGGAGGAGGGGGAGGGGGTGGAGAAGCAAATGGGCGCCTCTCCTATGTGCCCTGGCCGGGAATCGAACCCGGGTCCCCCACATGCCAGGCCGACGCTCCACCTCTGAGCCAACCAGCCAGGGCCCCTTTCAGCTTCTTCACCCAGCCTCCAACCCATGTCCTATCTGGCAACCATCAGTTTATTCTCTGTACCTATGAGTTTGTTTTGTTTGTTTTGTTTTTTAGATTCCACATTTAAGTGAAATCATATGGTACTTGTCTTTCTTTGTCTGACTCATTTAATTTAGCATAATATCCTCTAGGTCCATCCATAAACATACTATCTTTCCATAGTGGACATATCAAATACTAAACTGATAAGAACAGATAGTATACCTGATCTTAGCCAAAAGGCCAAAAAGCTGTGAGAGAGAAAGGGCAGGGTGGAAAGAAGAAGAGAGAGGAGAAAAGTATCAACTTGTTGTTTTACTTAGTTGTACCATTGACTGCTTCTCATATATGCCCTGACTGGGGCTCCAACGTGCACCTTAGGGGCGAGCCAGCAACCCTGGGACCAAACCAATGCCCTTGACACTCTGGGACAACACCCTAGCCACTGCACCATGGGCCAGGACCCAAAATGATTCTTAAAACCAGTTCTAAAACAGCGTGGATATAAATAAATATAGAGAATGGATTTAAAAAGTTTTTTAAGATTTTATTTTATTGATACTATAGAGAGAGGAGAGTCGTGGGGACAAAGGGTGGGGCTCAAGAGATATGAAGTCATAGTTGCTTCACTTTAGTTGTTCATTGATTGCTTGTCTTATGCGCTTTGACCAGGTAAGCCCAGTGTTGGTCAAATAAGGTTGTAAATATGATATATATGTTTGCTCACCTATATTTGCATTGGGTGTGGGGGACAGGCTGTAAGCAGGCAGAGTCATTATAGCCTAAGGCTTAGTTTTAAGACTATGCCTTTTCCACCTTAAGTGACTTTGTATCAGAGACTTCCTTGTTTGTATATTGGATTAAAGGTTTTGATTTCTACACTATAAAATGGGGCTGAGGAGCCTATGGAGGAGAGCAGAGAAAGGCCACGTGGAGGAGAGGAGAAGCAGCCAAGATGGCAGAGTGCTGAAAGAGAAGCCAGTTTGTGCAGAGTTTGTGCAGAGAGAAGGAGATGGGGAACAGAGGTGAATAAGGCTGGTGAGGTAGAAACCTTTGATTCTAGGAAACTCGGATAAGTCAGTGGCTTTGGGAGCCCTGAATGGAAAGGGAAGTGTTTTCCCACTGTGTGTATTTCTTGCCCGCCGGGTGCAAGTTAAGATTAAAGCTAATGGGCCAGGCGGCTGTGATGGTGGCTGCTGCTACTGGCTTTACACCCAGCATTTTGAACCTATGACCTCAGTGATCCAGGTTGATGCTTTATCCACTGTGCTACTATAGCCTAGGCAGGATGGATAAGATTTAGAAAACAATGTTGCACAGTGGAAGGGCATATACTTTAGAATTAAAATTCTCAACTCTTTTACTGTTATGTACTCTTAGGCAATTTAATTAAGTTCCTCAAAATTCTACTTCCTCATCTGTAAAATGGTGACATTAATACCTGTATAGCCAGTAGCCATGGCCACCATCACAAACCCCCTGGCCCATGGAGGTTCGCATTTGATTCGGACAGACAGTAATGAAACAATGGAACCAAGAACTGGTGGGCCATCATCTTTATCCTAGTTTGCACTTATCTGAGGCATAAATGGAATTCCTCATGAGAGTGCACCACCCCCTATCATGCAACAGTCAAGGGTGTGGGGAAAAGCTTAGTTTTAAAACTAAGCCTTAGACTATAATGACCCTGCCTGCTTACAGCCTGTCCCACACACTCAATGCAAACTATAAGCGAGCAAACATATATATCATATTTACAAACTTATTTGACCAATAATACCTATCTTGTTGTGAAGTCTGGAAATAATATCTATAAAGTGTTTGGCATAATAGTATATCTTCAAAAATAGAAGACAGTCATTATTATCAACTCTTGGAGGTTTTCACTGTATTATTATTATTTTTCTTTAAGATTTAACAACCTTAAAGGTAAGCCTTTAAGATAGAATTTACCATAGACCATAAATAATACTAGGGGCTTTAAAATAATAACTCATTCAGCTTCCTTGAACCCTTGTGTGGTAGGTGGTATTATTGTCATTTCGATTTCACCTGTGGGAAACTGAGGCACAGAAGATAAATAACTTGCCCAAAGTCACAAAGACAGTATGTGGAGGTAGTGGTCAGATACTACACTCAGGAGTTCAGTTCTGGAGTCAGGACTTTTCACTACGCTCTACTCTTCTCAAGCCAAACATTGCCCAATTCATTTAAAAAACAAACAAAAAAGCTACAACCTGCTGTTCGGATAAATATCATTATAGCAATTAAATGGCTTTGTTTATGGAGAAACTCTCATCTGAACCCTGTTCTCAGCTCTGAAAAACAGATTAGAAACTGAGTCAAGTATAAATTTTACTTCCTTAAAGAGTCAAACTTTTTGATGTCACCCCATTAAAAAAATAAAATTATATAATAAAAAAAAAAAAAAAAAAAAAAAAAAAAAGAGTCAAACTTTTGTGTATACTGACAATTTTACACATAGGTGTGGTGTGCTGCCTGAAGTTCTCCTAGTCTGGGCCTTTGTTTGCAAATATTTCCGGGAGGAGGCCTTAAGGTGTGGTGGTTCCGATTTTAGGCACAGTTCTCAAAACACACCACCCAAAGAAAAGGAAATTGGCACAGTCTGTGGTTTATATCTATATATGCTGTGATGTTTGAATACAGATAACGATTTAGCAATTCTCATTTTGGGGTATTTGCCCCAGATCTGTTCTTTTTTTAATTTATTTATTGTGTTTACATAGATTCTAGTGTCTCCTCGAATGCATTCCCCCCTCCCCCGTATTCCCCTCAACATCTCCCTTATCCCCCTCCCAGCAGCTCCCTCTCCCCTTCCCTTCAGGTTTAATTCTGTTCCTTGGTTCATGTGTTCCTTGGATTCCTCAAATGAGTGAGGTCATATGATATTTTTCTTTCTCTGCCAGGCTTATTTCACTTAACACCATATCACTGACTCAAAAAAAGAAATGCACCTCCATGTTAATGGCAGCATTGTTTGCAATAGCGAAGATCTGGAAACAGCCCAACTGTCTGTCAGTGGACAAATGGATTAAAAATCTGTGGTACATATATACAATGGAATACTATGGGGCCATGAAAAAGACAGAAATATTACCTTTTGCAACAACATGGATGGACCTGGAAACTATTATGTTAAGTGAAATGTTAAGTGAAATAAGCCCCAGCTCTGTTCTGATTCAAGTACAAAGGGAGTAAGTTCCTAAAAGCAGGAGGGGGAAGGAGACAGGAAAAAGAAAAGAATAATCTCCAGGTCTCAGGGCTCTATTGAGTTACTATTGCCCAACAATAAGGTCCAAACAATGACAATTCCATTCACAAAAGAAGGACAAAATGACCATCTAATCATATGCAGGAAGAAACTGGTCAGTAAGATGGTTTCTTCTTTTTACAATGATGCTTAGAAAGTAAACAACAGGTGGTATTTAAAGAAATGTTACAAATCCTGTTCTTCTTCCTCCCAACACCTGTGAGCCAGGGAACACCAGGATGCTTTTACCTATAAACAGGGTTTACAGGAGACAGTTGATAATGTAGAGAAGGCAGAATTTTACCTCTCTACCTTACAGGGCTCTTCAGCTAGGCCTGAGAATTAAACTGATATAAGACAGATTAACAGGAGAAAAGTATATTTTATGTTTTACATGACATGAAAGCTCTCATAAGAAAATGAATTCTTAAAAAAACCCTACAGTCTTTTACATTACATTGACCGAAGAAGTCCAATTGTGGAAAGTCACTAAACTATGTGAAGAGGCTAAAGGAAGATAAGAATGATAATACTTTAACAAGGTCTGTTTAATACAGGATTCTCTCTGCTTTGATTCATCATTGAAGAATGTGTTAAAAAAAATCTTTGAAGCTGAAAATTTTTCTGAAAGGGTTTATTGAGCCATAAGCTAGCCAGAAAAAGGACCAGGTACTGGGGCATGCAGTCTATACAGCCAGCAGTAGTGTTGGGTGGAAGAGACAAACATGTCTGGGGTTGACAGGGCTTTTTTATACAAGGGGTTTGGGGAGAAATATATACATTGTTTTGAAAGAATTTACATTGGTTATAGATAGAGGGGGCAGGACAGGTGAAGCAGAACTAGTTCTGGAATAGGCATAGAGGCTGTAAGGAAGTATTTCCTCTTTCTGGATTGGTTGTGGGCAGCAGTCTGGAAAGTGCATGTATTGGCTAATCTATCTAGATAACTGCAGAAACAGCCACCTGGAAAGTTAATTCAAAATTTCAGCATATACTCAGGAAAAGAAGCAGTACTTTGTTGCTTTTCCCTTCAGGTTTTAACTGATTAACCTTTCTTGTCTCTTCCTCCTACCCTCCTGCCTGCTGTCATTTAATTTCAGACATTTCAGAATTTTTTCCTTGTCAAATCTTTCTTTTCTCCTGGTTTAAGGAGGACATCTTTCACATGGGAATTTTTACCTCCTCTTTTCAGGAATTAAAAATGGGGATTAGAAAAAGTATCTTTAGGCCCTCACCGGTTGGCTCAGTGGTATAGCGTTGGCCTGACGTGCGGAAGTCCTGGGTTCGATTCCCGGCCAGGGCACACAGGAGAGGCGCCCATCTGCTTCTCCACCCCTCCCCCTCTCCTTCCTCTCTGTCTCTCTCTTCCCCTCCCGCAGCTGAGGCTCCATTGGAGCAAAGATGGCCCGGGCACTGGGGATGGCTCTATGGCCTTTGCCTCAGGCGCTAGAGTGGCTCTGGTCACAACAGAGCAACGCCCCAGATGGGCAGAGCATCGCCCCCTGGTGGGCATGCTGGGTGGATCCCGGTCGGGTGCATGCGGGAGTCTGTCTGACTGCCTCCCCGTCTCCAGCTTCAGAAAAATACAAAAAAAAAAATTTTTAAAAAAAAGAAAAAGTATTCAATATCTTTAGCTCTAAATAATCCTTGTGCCAAAATGGCATATTTTGAGGTGGCACTTTAAGAACCAGAAAGTCAATGGTCAGAACACAAGAAATGATTCAGAACAGCCAAGATCATAGCAGCTCCATTTTTGTTCCACCTAGATTAAAGTTATTGAATAATTGAGGACTAACTTTAAAAAGGCCACACTCTCCATTGTCATGAAATTAGTAAAGAAAGTACAGTGAAAATAATAAATTCTGTGAGTTCCCTGAGACATATGTGAAATTCTGTGCTACTCACTGAGGGAATACAAAGATGTATAAGGACAAGTAAAAATAAGTTGATCTTGTTTTAGAGAAGTCAAATGTGGCATAGTAGAAAGATTATGGAGTCTGCCATTAAAGAGATCTAGATTTCAATAATACCTCTGTCACCTACCAGCTATGTGACTTTGGGCAGGTTACTTGTTTCACTGAGCCTCAATTTTCTTTTCTGTGAAATTTAGGTAAATAGATAAATACTTACATAGAAGTTATGAAGATATAGTTGTCAAAAGAATTCAACAGTAAATTTAAAGATCTAATTGGCTTTATTGAATGATTCAAATCAGGCAACATCTTATTTAGCAAATAGGAAGGAGCTCCAAGGAGCTATATAAAATGAAAGGCTTTTATAGGAAGGAGGCAGGAAAACAAAGTTTCTAACATCATTTCAGGCAAGACATTTCTCTCTGGGATGTCAATGGGGCAGATTAACAAAGTAGTGCAGACCAGGAAATTAGAGATTAACTTGTTAAAAGTTACATTCCTGGGAAAAGTTGAAATTACAGTTTGGTTAGGTAAATATCAGTTCGGTAAGGAGGGCTTAGCATAAGTGACTCCATTTTTGGCCTGGTCTCTCTCTCTCTCTCTCTCTCTCTCTCTCTCTTTTCTCACAGAGTGAAGAACCTCATCAGAACTGTGTTTTTAAGATATTGACATAAAAATATGAGTTAAAAAATGGTACATGTTACAAGAAAAGTGTTTTTTCACAGCAGGAATAGGTAGTATTTCTGCTTTTAAAGATGTTATAAGATTCTGAAGGATTCATTACTAGCTATAACTATATTATGTGTAGCATATTTGTTTTGGTGCTTATTCCTATGTATTTTCTCAGTAATGTGTATCTCTTCTTAGGCTGTAAACTATAATAGTACATTTTTGGTTTGGTGTAATTCACCTTCACTTACAGAGCTGTGTTTCTATAGCAAGGATCAAAAGCACATATAGGTGTTTTATATTTGAACAAAATTACAATGAAGTTGATTCCAATATATAACCACCCAATTTTTAGGGCTCTTGTTGAAGAAAAATGGGAAAAGCAGTTGAATGAATAATTAATTTTTTGCTATTACATTTTATAAGTTAGACTCTGGGCAAAATTCTTCATTGCCTTTTGTGAAGATTACTAATTACTCACATTTTGCAGATATACGAATTTTTTGAATCCACTTAAGAATGATGGTATATTGTTAAGGACACTGACCTCCCCATAAGATTGTACCATCTGGGAGAGTGACCGTTGTTTTAAGTCCCCCTCTAGACAGCATGCTGCCCATCTGTGGGAGTCTCTGCTGGATGCACATGTTACATACACACTGATGAATCAAATGAGATGACTTTATGCTTTCAATTCTAAAGTTATTTTTGAAACTCACAATGTATTCATTAAGCAATTACTTAATTTCTTACTGTGGTTTCCTCAGAACTAAATATTAATTTGCCTTTGTATTTATAGTTATTTTTTAAAAAAATCAAGATATTTGCACAAAATTTAACAAATTTATAGTGAAAGTATTCTTCAGAAATAGTGCCTAATTGTATATGTTATGCTATTAGGCACTATTGCATACTTTAGCAGTGTATTCTAAAAAGATGCTCTTACATCTCCTAAGCTGAGTTAGATCCTTTTTATATCTAATTCCTTCATTTTGTATTATATTGGAATTATGTTTATGTCTGTCTCCCTGTCATACTCTTTGCTGTATAGAAAGTACTATCTTAGCTAACTTTATGTGCCTAGTTCAGAGATAAGTGCTTCTTTTTTCATGTATTATGGGTGGTCTTATTTAAGTTTTAGGAGTCTTTTCTTATTACAAAATCAGAAAGATAATCTCCCACGTTTCCTTCCTTTAGCTTTATGGTTTTATGTGTCAACCTTAGGCCTTTAATAGGAATCCAACTTTATCTCCCTAAAGTAGGAAGATTTCCATCACCATATGCTAAACCAGGGGTCCCCAAACATTTTACACAGGGGGCCAGTTCACTGTCCCTCAGACCGTTGGAGGGCCAGACTATAAAAAAAAAACAACTATGAACAAATCCCTATGCACACTGCACATATCTTATTTTAAAGTAAAAAAACAAAACGGTAACAAATACAATATTTAAAATAAAGAACAAGTAAATTTAAATCAACAAACTGACCAGTATTTCAATGAGAACTATGTTCCTCTCACTGACCACCAATGAAAGTGGTGCCCCTTCCGGAAGTGCTGCGGGGGGGGGGGGGGCGGATAAATGGCCTCAGGGGGCCGCACACGGCCCTCAGGCCATAGTTTGGGGACCCCTGTGCTAAACAATCTACCCTTTCTTAATTCACTGGTGATGTCACCTATATCATATATTCAATTCTATATAAACATGGGTCTGTTTTTGCATACTCATTCTATGGCTTGTCTATCTGCCCCTGTATTGCCTATTTTTCTTACCATGGTTTCATGGTGTATCTCAATATCTAGTGAAATGAGCAACTTCTCCTCAATCCCCTGCCAATTTCACTCTACTTTTTTTCAAAATTGACTTACTTATTTGTGGATTAGCTTTTTATTCTTGTGTATAAATTTTATTTACTTATTTTTATTGACTTTACTGGGGATACTGGTTAATGAAATTTTGCAGGTTTCATGTGCACTATTCTACAACACATCATCTGTACCCAGTATTGTGTGTTCACCATTCCAAGTCTCCATCTATCATTATTTATCCCCCCTGTACCCTTCTTCACCTCCCTCCAGACCCCAGGGACAAGTACTTTAAATAAAGTTATTTATCTGAATTGAACAACTTAATGATAAAATTACCGAAAAAGAATCCTGACATTAACTGTTTCATTTTTGGTACCCTATATCAGGTTAGAATTTGACTCAGTTCTTATGTCTGTTTTGGGGAGAATATTATTCGCCCATTCCTAAGAGTATTTCACCTGACCTTGGCTATTTCAGAATTCTGCTACTGTACTGGGTTCCAGGCACACACATCTTGCCTAATCTAGTGAAATGTTTCATCCCTGAGGGTAAGCAGCTGTGTTAGCTTTGTGTCTGTACCCTCCTTCAGGAACTATTCTACAAATGACTGTACTTGTTGCTGGATTGTGAGCTCCTCTAGGGCAAAAGCCATAGTATTGAAACAAATGTTCCATGGGTTCAGACTTACCTAACCACAAAGAAGCTCAGTAAACTTTTTGTAGTTTTCAATTGGGTGCAGCACCTTGGGTACTTTTGTCTTCCTAACAGGGCCAGGCACTGAAACAAGCTCTAAATCCTCAAAGAAAAACCACTTTGAATCATCTTGGCTCATCCTTCAAGTACCAACCTGCGTGTTACTCACTGTGCCAGGAGCTTTCACTCATTTTAAATTCTCACAATCTCCCCCCCCCCCCTTCAAATAGTTTGTCGTTTTGGAATGATAGCTAAATCCCAGCGGGATTGCTTATATCATGGGAGTCCCATGGAGGCTAAGGTTATGATGTTATTATAGAGTTGTTTTCACAATCCTTTTATTATTTTAAAAGAGATATATATCGTGTGCCTAGTGCACTAATCTTATAGTGTTTAAGGCTCGATGAATTTTTACACATGTATACACCTCTGTAACTACCACTCAGATTAAGGCATGAAGCATTTCAAGGTCTCAGGTTCCCTTGTGCCTCTTCCATCCCTTCGGAGGTAATCATTATTCTAAATTCTTCCACCACAGATAAGTTTTGTATGAAATTATTCTGGAGGAACAGGATAAAGTGGAAAGCTCTGGCCCAGTTCCGTGGGGCTAGACGAGACACGCGCTCTGTTCCCTCCTTAAAGAGCGTTCCGCGGAGATTCTAGGGGTCCGCAGAGGTTCTAGGGGTCCACGGAGCGACGGCTCCGCTCTCATGGACCCGAACCAGCTCCACTAGAAGGCGACCCGGGCTCCACGTTAGCAGTACCGGAGGACACCACAAGAGCTGCCGAAGGTCCCCCATGCCAGCCTCTCTGCAGCCTCCCACCATATAAATGAGTACCCCTCGCGAGGGACGAGCAACCGGGTGTGGCCCTGGGCGCGACCCGCCGGAACGCCAGTGGCCGGGGGAGGTGCTTTGACGCTCGGGATGTGGGCCTCACGCCCATTGGCTGAACTTTCCCCCGCGGGCAAGCCAACCGCAGAGCCCACCCCCCAACCTTCTTTCGGCGCTCTCATTGGCCGCTCGCGTTCCGATCCCCCCTCTCTCCGGGATGGAAAAGGAGTTGGGGGTGGGAGGCCGAAGCTAGGAGGCGGGTGAGCGGTCCTCCTGGTAGGGGGCGCGAGTCAGCCAATCAGGATAAGACGTGGAAAAGAGGCCCCGTGCCAGCCAGTCATATCCCGTGGTCCGGGTGGGGGCGGCTGACGCGAGTGCGGTCGCAGCCAATGGGCGTGCCGCTACCCATCCGCTCTTCAGTAGCCGGTCGGGGGCGGTGGAAGAGCCAGAGAGGAGAGCGCGACGGCGGCGGAGCCATCGCTAGCCGGCCGGGAGAAAGCGAGGCCTGAGTCTGCGTCTAGGTGAGAGGCCGGACGCCAAGTGGGAGATATCGGCTGCGGGCCCCTATTCGCCTGGCCCGGGCTCCAGCTGCGGGCCCCTATTCGCCTGGCCCGGCAGGCCAGGCCGAGACAGGGGTTACACCGGCCGGTCCGCCCCCGCCCCCGGCCTGCCCGAGTTGGGGGCGCCTGCTTCTGCCCGGAAGGTGTTTTGCTGTTTTGGCCGCGCCTCCGCCCTCCGGAGGGCGGGGACCGCTAGCAGGGATGTGAGGAGGGGCCTGGTTTGCTGCTGTGGATCCTAGGGGCGCAGCCTGGGGTGGGAGGCCGCTCAGGGGAGGCGAAGGTGGGGCGGGTAGTTAACGGAGGAGCGGACTGGTGTGTTTCAGGGTGGTGGTAAAAGGAGGCCTGGGATTGAAGGATTCCAGGTCTAGGAAGGAGGAAAGTGACGGGAAAAGGGTGATGCTCAAAAAACGAAATCCTTTTCTGGGGAGAAGGTGCGGAGCTGTGGAGTGTTGTTGGCCTCTTGGAAGTAGGTATTGATGGGGGGCATCAGCTGGGAGTGAAGGTAGGACAGGCTTGGGTTTGAAGGTTAAGAGAGCTGGACGCATGGGGACACGTGGATCTGAAGAGCCACCTACTGAAACCAGAAGGTGACTGAGGAGGTTTTAGGTGAGATGTGGAGGAAGGCTGTTTAACTAGAAGGCGTTAGATGGTCACTTGGGAAAGTATACGAGGAGCAAACAAGATAATTTTATGTATGGTAGCTGAAGGGTGTGGATCTTTTATGAGTAATAATAACTGTCGGTTTTGGCAGAGACCGGAGAGTCACATGTCTCAGGAAGGAGTCATACAGATTCATACGTTCATTCACTGTGTGTATACAGGTCCTAAACACTCAGATTTGTTAACTCTCACTGAGGGTGATCGACCTCCCTCCCACCCACTCCTCCGGGACAATTCACTTAATTGTTTTGCCTCAGCGGCCCACACGCTCACCTCAGAAGTAATGGCATGTGTATTGTTTGCTTTTGATATTAAATGAAAAGTATGTATTGATTTCAAGGCAGCATTGGAAGATACTTTTAGAAAATCTGCCCAGTAGAGGAGTTTCTCAACTCTTCTTGGGCATGTGTAATGTAGCATAAAAATGATGCAAGGTCTTTTACAGTAGCACGAGTCAGAGTTAACATATAAGTACAATTCTGTTATTTTATAGGATCAACCATTTTGATAAAGAATTTGGTTATATATCATGCTTGCAGGGAAATTTTTCAGCCTTGGGAAGTTTTATAACTAGGTTCAAAGTTCTTTTCATTTAGAGGAAAGACAGACATGGTATGTGTATATCACTTCTGATGCCTTTCTGTTTCAAGCTTTTGAAATTTTTACTAGTGGGGTGAGGGCAGAGGTTTGGGACAGAGAAGAGATAGTAGAAAAGAAAGTGATTCACTACCAAATTTCCAGTGGACTTAAATGGAAGGAGGTGATAGCACTGAGGTATATATGTGTATTTCTGCTTGAGGATAGGACAAAGAGATTGTGAAGTGTTCAGCACTTTTGACAAACATAAAATTGTGTGGAGTCAAGGACACAAATCAAAGAGGGCGTTTGTTATATTATGGGGTGCTTCCTTATTAACTAGATCAACAAAGCAGTATAGCTGATGGACCATTATTTAGGATGTGGAAGTAATTCCTTGGTAATTCTACTCAATCATTATAACAGATACCTAAGTGCTGAGGTGCTGAGGCGACCCAGCAGAGAAGTAATCCAAGTATTATGGAGTTAATCAGGGAAGATTTCTGGGAGGAGGTGAGTTTTGAGCCGTCCTTTGAGCCAGGAGTTGGGATATGTGTTATTGGAAGACAGGATTATAATGAATGACAAACTAAAAATGGCTTTACATGAGGACTGAAAGTGTCAGTGAAGATTTCAGGGTGTGAGTATCAACTAGGTCTGTTGTAGCTTAGTTGATAAATGATTCTGTATGTTGGCTAAGAGAAGATTTAGAGTAGTTGAGTTGGAGATAGGTAGTAAAAGGAAAGAGCAGAAAAACATTTTTTAATAGTTATAAGAGAATATGGTGAAAGTAAATTGGTTTGTGGAGAAGTAGATTTGGTCTTCAGCTATGTATTAATAATCAAAAACATTTTTGTGTCTGCTAGAATATATTGATAATAGTAGTGTAATTCGTTGGATGCTACTTTGTCCAAACACTGTTTTGAGCTTTCTAAGCATCATCTTCCTTTGACTATCCCTATTTCATAGATGAGGGAACCAAGATTCAGCAAGATTTAATTTTCCCAAGGTCACACAGCTAATATGGTCAGGATTGGCATAGCCAATCAGTAAACATTAATTGAGCATCTGTTTCATGGCAGACACTGTTAATTGCTCAGATTCAAAGTTGATAGCAAATCCAAGGTCATATCTGAGCCATTTTTTGAGATTGTCATGAGTTAACAGAAGAGAGCCAGTGGAGGACAAAAAGATTAGTTGGAGGGACTTTTGTAGACACAGGAATATATAGTTTAGGGAAACTTAGAATAGAAAGAATTCTAGGAAAGGGGAAGTGGTCAGTAGCAAAATATATAGCTAAGAGACTCAGAAGAATAAAGATTGAGAAGTAACTCTTGAGTTAAGAAAAAAGTAATATAATTTAGTCTCAAAGCCAGAATGAAAATATTAAAATACAGGCCAATAGTTAATCATGTTTAGTGGCAAATGCTCTATATAAATTTAAAAGTTTGTATGATCACAGCAATGGTCAAATTCATAGGAAAGATGTTGGCATGTCCCTTTGTATGTTTTAATCTTTGGCAATTAAGATCATGGATGGTTTCAAAATGCTTGTACTTTTTGTATTTTTTAAATTAAAAAATGAGCATTATTATTTTTATAATTGGTGGAGGAAAATCAACTGAAATGAGCTAATGAGGAATATATGGGTGGGCTGTTGATCTGAACTATGTTTGGGTTCCGAGAAAAGATTTTTCTTTTTTTTACTTCAGTGTCTACTGCATATGAGCCACTTTGATTGGAACAGTCTCATCTTGGAATGACTGGGTTGTTACCAGGGGAAACGTCCTGAAACTACATGTTGAAAGATGGTGGCCCTGGCCAGTTGGCTCAGTGTCGGCCTGGCGTGTAGAAGTCCCGGGTTCGATTCTCAGCCAGGACACACAGGAGAAGCGCCCATCTGCTTCTCCACCCCTCCCCCTCTCCTTCCTCTCTGTCTCTCTCTTCCTTTCCTGCAGCCAAGGCTCCACTGGAGCAAAGATGGCCCTGGCGCTGGGGATGGCTCTGTGGCCTCTGCCTCAGGCGCTAGAGTGGCTCTGGTCGCAACATAGCGACGCACTGGATGGGCAGAGCATCGCCCCCTGGTGGGCGTGCCGGGTGGATCACCGTCGGGCGCATGCGGGAGTCTGACTGTCTCTCCCCGTTTCCGGCTTCAGAAAAATTCCAAAAAAAAGAAAGAAAGATGGCATGTGCTTAATCTGAAGGATCAGGTTACTAAAGTACCCTGAATCATGAAGATAGTCTTGGCTCTTCTGAACATTTTCTTTGCATTTAATAAATGGATTTAAGGTTAAAAAGAAACCAAACTGCTCATACAGTTGAGTCATTTTAACTTTGTCTTTTGGCTTTACACTCTGCTCTTCCCACACATTGGTTCCTTTCTTCAGTAGGTTTGTAATAGGCTTACAGTCTCATCTCTGTTGAGTAAGACAATATGGAAGTGCTGAATTTACATAAAACTAACTGAAACCCTTTAAAATTTGTCATTGTTTTCTGTTCCTAATTTCAAGAAAGTAAGCTTTCTATCACATTTCTTAAAGGAAATTAGTAAGATCTGCCCTGTGATTCAGTACTGATTTATTTCAATCCCTAAAGGAGAGAAGGGAGGACTCTTGTAAGTCAAGAATAGGTTATAGTTTAATTTCATTTGGCCCGTAGGGATTGTGGGAGAAAACTTATTTCTGTGCCGTACTTTTTTTCTTAAATTATCACATGTAATTTTCATACAATTCTCTAAAGTGACTATCCCATTTTACAGATGAGAATGAGGCTCAGAGTAGTGACTTTCCAAAGGTTGAAGAGCTAAGTGACAGAGTTGTTGATTCAAACCTTGCTTTGTCAAACTCCAAAACTCATGCATATGAGACAGATGACAGGGAGAGCTTGTTTGTATAAATACCTACAATTGAAAGAAATGCTACATAGCCTTTGGTATTTAGTAACTATTTGTTTTCTTTTTAAATTTTATTTATTTATTTATTTATGACAGAGAGAGGGAGAGACAGGAAGGGAGAGAGAAAGCATCAATTCTTCATTGCGGTACCTTAGTTCTTTGATTGCTTTCTCATATATGCCTTGATGGGGGAGGGGGCTACAGCAGACTGAGTGACCCTTTGCTCGAGCCAGTGATCTTGGGCTCAAGCTGGTGAGCCTTGCTCAAACCAGATTAGCCCGCGCTTAAGCTGGTGACCTCGGGGGTCTGGAACCTGGGTCCTCTGCATCCCAGTCCGAAGCTCTATCCACTGCGCCACCGTCTGGTCAGGCTAGTAACTATCTGTTTTCTTAGAAGATGGGATTCTTGTTCTGTGTGTTTGTGCCTTGTGACACTGGCTATTAAATGTTAAGTGATTCTGTGTCGTATAGAGTGCATTAAATTACATTTTAGAGGTGTCTTTTTACATTTTAGTATTTTTTGAAAAGAAGATATATTTACAGTGCTATATTTATTTTAAAATGTTTATGAAATGGATACTGTGTCTTAAAGTTTAATGTGTCTCAGAATTGATGTAGTGTGGTATATGCATGTAGTCTTCATGTATAAAGTGTCTTAGCAATATGTTGTGTGCATTTTCTACCCAGCCTCCTCTCTTTACTTAGCCAGTTTCTTTTTTAGCATAGTATAATAGAACTGAAGTATATATTAATAATACAATAGTCATTCTCTTCAGTTAGTGAATATTATTTGCAGAGGAAAATATTTTCAGGTAGAAAATTCACATTGCACTGTGAATCAGCAGATCTGTGTTTTAATTTTGGTTTTGCTAGCAACTGGATGTGTGACTTGAGGCAAGTCACTTCCCCTGTCTGAGCGTTAGTTTCCTCATCTGTAAAATGGAGTGGGATAGGAGACTTTTAGACCTGTCTAGCTTGAACAAACTGTGTTGCTGTCTTTCTAATAAAAATGTGGATGCCATAGATCCCTCTCTTAAAAACTGTATTTATTGCTTTTTACTATTTTTTCTTTTTCTTCATCTCCCTGTCTTCCTTCTCCGCCCCTTTTTTTCTGTGGATCCTTGAGGGTACTGTTAGAGTTTTAATTTATTAGGGTGAATTATTTTTGATATTTTACATTCACTAGGACAGAATATCTGAGGAAGTAAGTAACAAGTAAATAGTTAATGAATGAATAAATATGTTTTATCCAAGTTAATAAAAGAATAATTTAAACAGAATACCATCCCAAAGCTGTTGAACTTTCATTGAAAGATAATTCTGCCTAAAGAATGAAATGTGTTTTATAAAGTAAATTTATCTGGTCTCTACTGGGCTAAGGTATACACGGAAGAAAACGACTGGACCTCTCTTTAACAAGTTCCCTGTTAAGTGGCAAATCTGTTTTTTAGACTTTATTCGTTTTAGAGAGAAGAGAGAAATAGAAGTGGGGAGGAGCAGGAAGCATCAACTCCCATATGTGCCTTGACCAGGCAGGCCCAGGGTTTTGAACCGGTGATCTCAGAGTTCCAGGTTGACCCCTTTATCCACTGCACCACCACAGGTCAGGTGCGACAAACTATTTAAAACTAGACATTTTTACCAGTTATTACCAGGTAGCATGAGAAGTGTGACAATAGTTGTGCTAATCTAAGTGAAGGGGAAATTTTTTATTTTATTTTTTATTTTTTTACAGAGACAGAGAAAGAGTCAGAGAGGGACAGACAGGAACGGAGAGAGATGAGAAGCATCAATCCTCAGTTTTTCATTGGGACACCTTAGTTGTTTATTGATTGCTTTCTCATATGTGCCTTGACCGTGGACCTTCAGCAGACCAAGTGACCCCTTGCTCGAGCCAGCAACCTTGGGTCCAAGCTGGTGAGCTTTGCTCAAAGCAGATAAACCTGCCCTCAAGCTGGCGACTTCGGGGTCTCAAACCTGGGTCCTCTGCATCTCAGTCCGAAGCTCTATCCACTGTACCACCGCCTGGTCAGGCAAAATTTTTTATATATATTTTGAGACTTGGAATATACTGTGCTGGACAAGAGAAATTAGATATAATCTGGAGGGCAGGGATAATGTAATTGGGTAGATGGATATATATAAAATAGAATGTAGTGAGATCATATGTCAAAATTGATTATAGAGATTCTAAGTGGAAATGACATTTCTGAATGAAAGTAGGATTTGGACAGGGAGAAAACATTTGCGGGGAGGTGAGGGTGATCACATGGAGAAAGCAAGTAGAAAAATCTAATTTTAGCTTTATGAAATAAGTTATATCTAAATCTGTATCTCTGTCTTTTAGACCCCTTTAAGATATTGACATACTGTATATCTTACATCAGTACTTGAAAGAAACCAATTGCTGTATTACAAATTAGGACACACTACTTTGTAAATGTATCACTGTCCATGGTGAATTATTTGACCTGCTCTTTTAAAAAGCCTTCTAAACAAACGTCTTAGTTCCACGTGCATTAATGGATCAGTTTTGTTTAAAATGTTTGTGTGTATGTGTGATCAGCTTTCAGGTATGTCATTTTGAAATTTCAAATAGTGGCGTGTCTGTGTGTTTAATGTAAACGTTAACCATTTGAAAATATGAGAATTACTTTGAAATATCTAGTTACACTCTAGCCAGATAGCTTGGTTGTTTAGAGCTTCATCCTGAAGCACAGTTTGCCAGTTTGATCCCTGATCAGAGCACATAGGGGAATAAATCAATGTTCCTTTCTCCCCGCCCCTTTCCTCTCTCTCTAAAATCAATAAATAAAAATTAAATCTAGTTTACATCATTCTTACCTTTTATGGAATTTTTGCTAGTCACATGAGCAATCCTTTAAGGAATTTTTACCATTATATGTTATTATTTTGGAGTATTGACTTAAATACTTTGAAATATTAACTGGAAATAAAATCTTAAAATATATCTGTAAGGCAAGAGAAATTCTTAGTCAAAGGTCATGAACATAGGATTTTATTTGAGTGTCTTCTCAAAGCTTTACGCTAGATCCTCAGAAAAATAAAAAAATTTTCATATAATTTCAGGGGGTTAATAGGACTCTTAGAACCTACTGAAATATCCTTGGGGGCCTGCGGATTCTGTTTTGTTTTTTTTTTCCCCCCTGTATTTTTCTGAAGCCGGAAACGGGGAGAGATAGTCAGACAGACTCCCGCATGTGCCCAACCGGGATCCACCCGGCACGCCCACCAGGGGGCGACGCTCTGCCCACCAGGGGGCGATGCTCTGCCCCTCCGGGGCGTCGCTCTGTTGCGACCAGAGCCACTCTAGTGCCTGGGGCAGAGGCCGAGGAGCCATCCCCAGCGCCTGGGCCATCTTTGCTCCAGTGGAGCCTTGGCTGCGGGAGGGGAAGAGAGAGACAGAGGAAGGAGGGGGGGAGGGGTGGAGAAGCAGATGGGCGCTTCTCCTGTGTGCCCTGGCCGGGAATCGAACCCGGGACTTCTACATGCCAGGCTGACGCTCTACCACTGAGCCAACCGGCCAGGGCCTGGATTCTGGTTTTAATAAGCCAGAGTTTAATGTAGAGGCAGAAAGCATACTACTAAAATTAAACTCTAATTTATTTCTCTGAGTACTGCCCACCTTTTACGAACAGTTTTTTTTTGAGCGATAAAATTATGAAACTCATTATGCAAATGCTTAATTAAAAAATACCACTTCTTAATTAGGTTCCTGGGGAAAAACAAGCTATAGCCCGTTTAGTAGGTATGTAGGAATGCTTTTACTAAAGAATTTGGAAGAAGTGTATGTATGGTGCTTTATAAAATGGCTGTTAATTATCCTGAATTAACAGAAAGTAGATAATGATGTAAGAATGAATTAATGAATAAATACCATTTTTTCAGACATAAGGGAAAAAACTTCTTTGACCTCTCTTGCCCTTACATAGTTAGGATCTGTGGAGGAAAGGATCTTGTTAAAGTATTTTGAGGTTCACATTTATATTGAAATAATTCCTGGATGTGATGATACAGGAGTTTAGAAATGTGTATTGGGTCAACAAAGGATTGATTCTCAGTGGAGCCCAGAGATCTTGAATGTTTAACATCCATCTTGTTTTAAAGAATGGTCCTAAAATCGTGTTTAGAAATATATTTTTAAAAAAACTTGTGGATTGCACCTAAAGTGTAGTAAAAGTAATGGTTATTAGCATATGAGAATCCTCAGGAGATAAGAATTAGCTGCTGTTGGGACGTTTGACTCTGCAGAGCAGTGCATACATAGGTTGTTTAAAGATCAGTGAGTATTAGGTGTATTACTTTAAATTGATAACCCTTGTGACCTATTAGAGTTAATAATTCTCTGAGTACCTAATGTGTTCTTAGGAAACAACTTGCTCTAATACACAGAAATAGGTAAATAGACTTTGAGAGCTAGAAGGGGATTTAACCTTCAGTGGTTTAGCCTCCCCTTCAGTAAATTTTATGAATGATCAGAGCAGTTAATTGACTTGCCCAAGGTCAGGTGGAGAGTAGCAGTCCCAATAGTGTAGTTATTCAGTATCCTACCTGATTTTTTGTAAGTCTGTTACTCTCACATATTTTGGCTGTCTTTTCAGTTTAGATCTCAGTTTTGGAGAAAGAAGTGTCTTTCTCTTTTTTTTTTTTTTTTTTACAAAGACAGAGTCAGAGAGAGTGATAGACAGGGACAGAAGACAGGAACGGAGAGATGAGAAGCATCAATCTTTAGTTTTTCGTTGCGCATTGTGACACCTTAGTTGTTCATTGATTGCTTTCTCATATGTGCCTTGACTGTGGGCCTTCAGCAGACCAAGTAACCCCTTGCTTGAGCCAGCGATCTTGAGTCCATGCTGGTGAGCATTTTGCTCAAACCAGATGAGCCCGAGCTCAAGCTGGCGAGCTCAGAGTCTCGAACCTGGGTCCTCTGCATCCCAGTCTGACTCTCTATCCACTGCGCCACCGCCTGGTCAGGCGGAAATGATTTTTGAGAAGACGATTTATGAGATTTAGTCCTTTAAAGACATTTCTGGAAGCTTCTCACTCAGAATTAGAGACTGGAGGGCTTATTGACATCCAAGTTCAGAGAAGTTAATTCTTCCATGAAAGTTACTTCCAAGTCCTTATGTCACATTTGGTTGGCAAAGACCTGGTGGCCAGGAGGAAGACCTGCCCCTATAATTAGTGACCCCATAGCCAAGGTAGGAACCCTTAAAAGTAGTGACTCTTAAGCTGTTTAATTATGGCCTTTTAGCTCATTAATTCCCACTTTTTAGTGGAATAACAGCTAATTGTTAAGATACAGGCATTTTGGAGGGAGAGGGATTTTCCTCATCAGGAATATGGATGGTTCCTAATTGAATCACAAAAAATATACTACTTATCTTAAAGTCTAGATTACAGTGGTACCTTGAGATATGAGCAGACCAGCATACAGTGTTTTAAGATATGAGCTGCGACTCGGTTGTATTTTTGTTTGAGATCTGAGCGAAATTCTGAGATACGAGTTGAGATTCAGGAAGCTGCCGCTTGTTGGCGCGTTGGCGCACGGGTCCATTATTGGCAGCACAACACCAGCAAATCATTCTTTCTCACGTGTTACCTGCAGAATCAAGTCGAATCTCATGCACTGTACTCGTTCTTGCATCATTTTTGCATTTTTTACTAACTTTTTTTGTGTGCTATCATGGGACTGAAGAAAGTGAGTGTAAAGGACAGTGGTGAGAAGAAGAAGAGAATGATGTCAATAGAAGTAAAGCAAGAATAATAGAAAAACACGAGCGTGGTGTACGTGGGATTGCAACTGTAATACATCTACAATTTGTACCATCCTTAAACCAAAGAATGCCATCAAAAGTGCAGATCCAGCCAAAGGAACTACAGTTCTGTCCCAATTAAGGACATATATCCATGAAGAAATGGAGAAGCTTCTGCTGGTGTGGGTGAAAGAGAAAGTGCTGGTAGGAGATACAGTGATGGAGACTGTAATATGCGAAAAGGCACGTATTATTTACGGTGACTTGAAGAAGAGAATCATCAACCTCAAAAGAGGCAGCAGAAGATACGTTTAAGGCAAGTCACGGCTGGTTTGAAAATTTTAAGAAGAGATCTGGCATCCACTCGGTGGTGAGGCATGGTGAAGCTGCGAGTGCTGATGTTAAGGCAGCTGAGGAGTACATCGCACGTTTTGCTGCGCTTATCGCAAAGGAAAGCTACAGCCCCCAACAAGTGTTCAACTGTGATGAAACAGGATTGTTTGGGAAAAGCCCAGGAGGACTTTCATCACAGTGGAGAAGAAGCTGCCAGGCCATAAGCCCTTGCATTGTGTGCAAATGCTAGCAGTGACTGTAAAGTAAAGCCACTGCTAGTGTATCATTCTGAAAATCCTCGAGCCTTTAAGACTCACAAGATTCTTAAAGAAAAACCGCAGGTTATGTGGCACGCCAATGCTAGGGCATGGGTTACGCTGCAGTTTTTTATGGAATGGGTAAATCTCGTCTTTGGTCCTGCAGTGAAGAAATATCTTCAAGAAAATAAACTCCTGATGAAAGCATTACTAATCCTTGATAATGCCCCAGCCCACCCACATGGTCTTGCAGATGACATTCTTGATGAGTTCAAATTCGTGAAAGTCCTCTACCTCCCACCCAATGACTTCAATCTTGCAACCGATGGATCAGCAGGTCATTTCCAACTTTAAAAGCTTTACACAAAGCACTTGTTCTGCCGCTGCTTTGATGTGACTGAGAATACAAATCTAACCCTTTGAGAGTTTTGAAAAGATCACTACAACATCGTGATATGTTTACGCATTATTGACTTGGCATGGCAAGAGGTTACAAGAAGAACCTTGAACTCGGCATGGAAAGAGTTATGGCCTGATGTTGTTGCAGGATTAGAACCAGAGACCAAGACCCAGGTAGAAGCTTTGGAGGAGATTGTGTCCCTCAGAAAGTCAGTGGGTCTGGAGGTAGATGAGGGTGGTATAAATGAGCTCGTGGAGGAACATGAGGAGGAACTCTCAACTGAGGAGTTGAAGGAGCTACAGATGATGCAACATATGGAGCTTCTGCAAGAGATTAGTAGTGAGGAGGAGGTAAAGTCAGAGGAAGTGATTTCTACAAGTGAAATTAAAGACATGCTGGCAATGTGGGAGAAGCTTTCAAGTTTCATTGAAACAAACACCCAGAAAAAGTTTCAACTGGTCGTGCTTCAGCACTTTTTAATGACACTTGTTTGTCACATTTCCGTAACATTTAAAAGGCAGGCAAAAGCAAACCTCTTTGGATAGATTTTTATTCAAAAGTCCTGCAAGTGAAAGTGCTGCCAAAAAGGCAAAAACAGGTGATGATTAAATGAAAAATAGGTAATGTTAAGCTTAGGTTAAGTTTAAAGTTAAGAAAGTGCATTTTTTTACAATTAAGTTTTTGTGGTTTTATTTTAAGTAAAGAGAGTGCAGTTTTAGTTTTGTTTAAAGAAAATGCAGTTTTAGTTTACATTTAGTGTTAAGAAAGTGCCGTTTTTCCCTGGCCGGTTGGCTCAGCGGTAGAGCGTCGGCCTAGCGTGCGGAGGACCCGGGTTCGATTCCGCCACACAGGAGAAGCGCCCATTTGCTTCTCCACCCCTCTGCCGCGCCTTCCTCTCTGTCTCTCTCTTCCCCTCCCGCAGCCAAGGCTCCATTGGAGCAAAGATGGCCCAGGCGCTGGGGATGGCTCTGTGGCCTCTGCCTCAGGCGCTAGAGTGGCTCTGGTCGCAACATGGTGACGCCCAGGATGGGCAAAGCATCGCCCCCTGGTGGGCAGAGCGTCGCCCCATGGTGGGCGTGCCGGGTGGATCCCGGTGGGGCGCATGCGGGAGTCTGTCTGACTGTCTCTCCCTGTTTCCAGCTTCAGAAAAGTGCAAAAAAAAAAAAAAAAAAAAAAGAAAGTGCCGTTTTAGTTTACGTGTCTACAGTGCCTGCATCCCTTCCTCCCTCCCACCTCCTCTGCCATTCACCTCTGTTAGCCATATTCATCTGTCTCCAAGGTAAGAATATAGTACTAAATAACACTTTTTTCTTTTATTTCATATGTTTTGTTATGCATTGGTAAAGTATACATGTGAGTTTCTTAATTAAAAACATGTCTTTTTTATAATTTAAGATGGTTTGGGGATGTTTCACAGGGCTGGAATGGATTAAATCTATTTCAGTTATTTTAAATGGGAGAAATTTGTTTGATATACAAGTTGACTGACTTACGAGCTCGGTTACAGAACGAATTAAACTTGTATCTCAAGGTACCATTGTAGTTAGAAAACTGTAGGCCTGAAATCCTAGTGATATGATTGTATAATACATTATGCAGTTTGAGTAAAGCAACTAAAGCTAAAATGATAATGAAGTTCAACGAACAGTAATTATTTAATTAAAAAATAAGAATAATGGCAATTGAAAACCGTGGTCTGCTAAAGACAACACAGCTTTAGTGGCATTAAGTGTCTCTCCTGAAAATTAAAGAATTCAACTCTTTGAGTGTATATATGGAGTTAGAGCTTTGCAGCATTTTGTGTAGCAGCAATCAGAGTTAGTAATTATATACAAATTAAAGTCTTTGGTATATTTGATAACATGCTCATTTTTGTAACTTTAACTATCTGAGTTAAGTGTATTTATAAGGAGCCTTACGGAACTAAGGAAGGTCATGCTTTCTAAATAATTTTTAGCTGATGGGTGGTCTGGGTGGTCTTTCCTGTTTTTGGATCATTACTGTAGAACGTAATCTAAATATATTTTAGAATACTGTGTTTCGCTTTCCTTAGTCTGAAAGTATTAGGATAAAAATTTCATATTAGTATGAAAACATTTTTATTATAGTAGGGAAAGACTATAGTACAATAGTTTGTCTAAAAAGGAGTCATGTGTGACTTATGAAAATTACTTTTAGTAATTGTTTTCTCCTAAAATGGCATTGAGTATGTATTTTTGCAAGCAGTGGTACAGTTTATTACCAAATTGGGTGCTAACAAGATCACAGCCCTTCTATAGCCTTTACAGTAAGAAGTTACCCTATTGGTACAGACTTTGAGGACAAACAGGAGCAGAGGAAAATGGATATTGCTGAAAAATTTATTTTCTTGTCAGCAGATCATTTTAATGCTGTAGAATTAACATTTCCTCCCTGATGGAGTAGAATTTGACTTCTTAAGATGTCTTTGTGTTTGAGTTTTACATTGCTCAAAGGAAATCTTAGAGTCTTAATATTTTCCAGAAGAATGAGGCCTTAGAGTAATTTTTCACTCTTGCCAAAGTGCCATGCTTACATAGCAACATCAGTGTACAAAATACTTGTGTAGTGCTCTAAGAACTAATCAACCCATTGAGATTGCTGAGATTCCTTATTATCAAGAACATTCCTTATTATCAAGAACAATTATCTTATTACCTTCAACATTGAGGAAAATAGGATACAGAGAGTTAAATATTGGTATCAGGATCTGTGCGGGCAAACAGAGTGCCCATTATATCTACTTCAATGGGTGCTTACAACAGGGTTGGACACTAGCATCTTTTATTGAAAAAGAAATGTTAACCAAGATGCCACAGCTATTCTTTTGTTTATGGGGACATGCCTAATAAGCCTTAATTTTTAAAAAAGGAACCCATTCTTATTAGCTTGATTACAGTAAATAATCTGTACATTTTGAGTTTACATTTTGAATTTGCATTTTGGCCCTTGATTTGCTGCTTGCAGCTTACTTTCCGAGAAAGTTTTCTTTTATGTTGAGGTTTAATCAAAACACTAAAGATTCCAGAGTTAGAACCACTAGAGCAGTGGTTCCCAATATGCCTCCTGATGGGAATCTACCAGAAATTTCTTTAAAAGTATATACTTTCCTATAAGGTGAGGCCTCTTAATAGCCTATGTAAAATTAATTTTTTTTTCTTTTGTCTAGTAGTTTGTCAGCTCCAAGTGGTAACTTTCTGGTTAGAAGCTCATAATTAAGCAAACATGGGAAAATGACATTTTTTTTATTCAGTAAATGAGGTTATTTCATAGGCAGAATATTTCCAAGTGTGAGACGCATAGGACCATATTTTTATAAGTCATTTTGGGTGATTAAAAAAATGTAGTCAGGAACAGCTCATTCTCTAGCCCCATGAAATAGATTTGACATGGGTTAAATGGTTGATAGTCTCAAGAGTAGTAAAAAGTTACTTCACCATGCCCTTAGTGGCAGATTGTATTTTCAAGGTGGTTGTAACAGTGTCATCCATCTCACCTGTTTTTTCAGGGTGAACTTGACTGTCCTCTCACCCTGATGTAGGATTTATGCCTTCTCTCCTTGAATTTAGGTGGTCTTTTGAATCATTTGTAACCAACAGAATGTGGCAGAAGTGTATGACTTTCAAAGTGGGGTCAGAAAAGAAAAGACTTTCATAGCTTCTACCTAGCTCACTAGAATATTGGTTTTGAAATGTTGAGCAGCTTTGTAGGCAGTCTAGCCTGAGATCGTCATGCTGCAGGGGAAACCATAAACTACCTCATGTGGAGAGAACATCCAAAGAGGATCTAGGATCAGGAGCTAGAAATTGTTCCACTAAAAATGCTTAATCCATCCCATCTCAAGTTCTAACTTACAGATACTGTGAGAGAGAATAAAATGATGATTATTATTTTTTTAAGTGAGAGAAGGGGAGATAGTGAGACAGACTCCCGCATGCCCCCGACCAGGATCCACCTGGCAAACCCTGTCTGGGGCTGATGCCTGAATCAGCTGAGCTTTTTTAGCGCCTATGAGCTATCCTCAGTGCCCAAGGCTGATGCTCAACCAATTGAGCCACTGGCTTTGGGAGGGGTAAAGGGAGAGGGAGGAGAAGAAAAACAGGTGTTCACTTCTCTCGTGTGCCATGACTGGGAATCGAACCCTGGATTTCCATATGCTGGATGGGCTGATGCTCTATCCACTGAGCCAACTGCCCAGGGCCAATTATTGTTTTAAGACACTGAGTTTTAGAGTGATTTTGATACATAGAAAAAGATAATTGGAACATTTCTTTTTTGAATCTGTTGTTATATACTGAGGTATTACAGTATACAGATATACAGTCAAGTATACACCCCATTGATTTGTTCTGGCATCTGAACATTCACATTATTTTGATCTACCTTTTTATATAAACTTTTTTCAATCATTCTTTCCTGCACCCATTTGGAAAAGTCATTCCATATTAAGTATTTAGTAAGAGGGCACTTTGGTTACTGAAACTGTCATGTGTGTTGGAAAATGTCCATGATGAATTTACAGTGGCATGAGAGCAAATGCATCTTCTCTAGAAGGCCTTTTGCTCTGCCTTTTAGTTCCTATGATATTTGGCCTTCTGTTAGTTCCCTAGGGCTGCTATAACAAGGTACCACTAAGTGGGTAGTTAAAAACAACAGATACTTACTGTTTCACAGTTCTGGAGGCTAGAAGTAAAAAGTCCATGCTCTCTCTGAAACCTGTAAAAGAATCCTTCCTTTTCTCTTCCTACCTTTTTTTGTTGGCAAATTTGGCGTTCCTTGGCCTGTAGCTACATAACTCTAATATCTGCCTCCAGTATGTGCTTTTGTTGTCACATGGAGTTCTCCCTGTGTATCTCTGTATCTTCACATGACCCTCTTATAAGGGCACCTAATCTAGTGTGACATAATTTACCTTAACTAATTACATATTTAAAACCCCTATTTTCAATTAAGGTCATATTCTGAGGTACTAGGTCTTAGGATTTCAATGTATCTTTTTAGGGGGAGCACAGTTCAATCCATAAGAGACCTTAAGGGGAGATTGGTATAATGATGTTTTGGCCATTTATACATTTTTATTCCAGATTAGATGTGAATGAGGTTTTTAATTAGTGCTCTGTTCTCCTCATGTTAAGTCCCCCTTCCCTCCAGCATACTTACATAATACACATAAAATTTGATAGTTTTAAACTGTTTAGACTTGTTGACCCCACTGAGAATCTGGTAAAGCAGTGGATTCTTCCCCTAAGGTGGAGATGTGTGCATGGGTGTGCATATTTGTACACTTAACATACCTACAAACTATTTTCTTTTTTTTTTTTTAATTATAATTTTATTTTTTTAATGGGGCGACATCAATAAATCAGGTTACATATATTCAAAGATCAACAAGTCCAGGTTATCTTGTCTTTCAATTATGTTGCATACCCATCACCCAAAGTCAGATTTTCCTCTGTCACCTTCTATCTAGTTTTCTTTGTGCCCCTCCCCCTCCCCCTTTCCCTCTCCCTTTCCCCCCTCTCCCCGTAACCACCACACTCTTATCAATGTCTCTTAGTTTCACTTTTATGTCCCACCTACATATGGAATAATGCAGTTCCTGGTTTTTTCTGATTTACTTATTTCACTTCGTATAATGTTATCAAGATCCCACCATTTTGCTGTAAATGATCCGATGTCATCATTTCTTATGGCTGAGTAGTATTCCATACTGTATATGTGCCACATCTTCTTTATCCAGTCGTCTATTGACGGGCTTTTTGGTTGTTTCCATGTCCTGGCCACTGTGAACAATGCTGCAATGAACATGGGGCTGCATGTGTCTTTACGTATCAATGTTTCTGAGTTTTTGGGGTATATACCCAGTAGAGGGATTGCTGGGTCATAAGGTAGTTCTATTTTCAGTTTTTTGAGGAACCACCATACTTTCTTCCATAATGGTTGTACTACTTTACATTCCCACCAACAGTGTATGAGGGTTCCTTTTTCTCCACAGCCTCTCCAACATTTGCTATTACCTGTCTTGTTAATAATAGCTAATCTAACAGGTGTGAGGTGGTATCTCATTGCAGTACAAACTATTTTCAATGAAACTTGAACATGTTCTTGGACACATACACACTTGTTCAGGAACTTCTGGATTAGACAGGTACTAATATCCATATATCCATTGTTTAGAGATACCTAATCCCCATTTCCCTTTCAGTGGAAAAGCATATAAAAGGGGAGGGGAAAAGGAGGAATCGGATCTATATCTATATCCATGTATGTGTGTGTGTGTGTGTGTGTGTGTGTGTATGTGTGTTTCTGTAGGATGATGTGGCAGCATGTGCGCATGCGCAGATGATGATGTAACACCGTGTATACAGTGGAGCAGCCCACGGCCATGCCAGTCGAGATGTGGACGATAGAGGAATGTTCAGTGTGATCTTTGGCTTGCTAAATTCGAGTCTGTGACCAAAGTGCAACGTGAATAACAGCGTGTTTATAATGAAGCGCCACCACATAGGAATAACATTACTTGGTGGGATAAGCAGTTGAAGGAAACCGGCAGTTTGGTGGAGAAACCCCTTTCTGGTAGGCCATCAGTCAGTGACGAAGTCTGTAGAGGCTATACGGGATAGCTACCTAAGGAGTCCTAAAAAATCTATGCGTGAGCCCACATTGAACAGCACTGAATAGATATGAAACTGGGAGAGTTTTCCTTTTATTTGGTGGAGATTTCACATTTCTATTGTTTTATGTTACTTTCCTGTGACCGGTCAAAAGTGCACCATGACTTTATGGACACTGTGTATCAATAATTCCTCCGTGGTCACTAATTCAGTGTAGTTTTCTGGGGAATTTTCATATTTATATGACATTTACCATGTACTTATCTCTATTTCTACCCCATCTTTCATATATAATCTTTGTAAATATATATTTATAATTTATAAGGTTGTAAATAACATACTTTTCTATAAAGAATAATAATCTAGATTATTTTAGACCTGTATAAGAGTATATAAACAGACCTTTATATCTTGCCAGAGTGTTGGGTTAGCTTTTGTCCTTTTTAAATTCTGGGTTTTTACTTATTTTTTAAATTATTATTATATTGTTTTTTTTTAACAGAGTAGTCTAGGATTTTTGGGTTTTTTTTTGTATTTTTCTGAAATTGGAAACTGGGAGGCAGTCAGACTCCCGCATGCGCCCGACCGGGATCCACCCAGCATGCCCACCAGGGGTTGATGCTCTGCCCATCTGGGCCATTGCTTTGTTGCAACCAGAGCCATTCTAGCGCCTGAGGCAGAGGCCACAGAGCCATCCTCAGCGCCTGGGCCAACTTTGCTCCAGTGGAGTCTTGGCTGCGGGAGGGGAAGTGAGAGACAGAGAGGAAGGAGAGGGGGAGGAGTGGAGAAGCAGATGAGCGCTTCTCCTGTGTGCCCTGGCCGGGAATTGAACCCGGGACTCCTGCACACCAGGCCGACGCTCTACCACTGAGCCAACCGGCCAGGGCCTAGTCTAGGGTTTTTGAGTCAGTGACAGAATTGTATTCTGTGCTCTTCACTGTAGACTTTTCTCTAAAATAATATTGGTCAAGCCTCACCCATGAATATCTTAATGGGCTTTCCTTTGAAAATGCACATTTTTTTTACACACCTTGGAAAGGCTGTATAGATCAGGTCTTCAATTTGCATCTAGCATATTTGTTGGTTCGTTTTTGAAGCTATTATATCAAACAAGTATTTACTGTCCATTTTACAATGATATGCACAGTAACTCTAGTAATACTAAAATCACAGGCAATGAATTTTTAGATTGTACTGGTTGCCTATTGATGGCCTTCTCACTTGTTCATTTTTTGAATATGGAATGCTGGGAATCATTATTTAGAAAGCAGTTGACAAATTATGTCCTGCAAATTGTCTTCCTATTCTTGTGAATTTTTATTGAAATACAGCCATAACCATTCAGTTACTTACAGTCCATTGCTGATTTTGTGCCTCACATGGCAGAATTACGTAGTTGTTACTAAGATTTTATTGTCCACAAAGCTGAAAATATTTACTACCTAACCCTTTGCAGAAATTTTTGCCAACTTTTGGGTTAGAACATTTTGGAATTCTTCCCTTTTAAGGCTATTTGAATTTTTTTTTAACCTTTTTAGTCATGGATCTAAGGAATATTAAAAGACTCTTTAGCTGAACTTTCTATCTATTCCTTGAATTTCTTTCAGTACTCACCAAGTGGTCCTGCAGCTTAGAGATTCAGGATAATGAGACAAAACAGCATTAGATGTGGCTGTGCTAAACATAGAAGAATTTCTCCTCATTGGGAATCAATCGGTGACTCTCAATGAAAAGATAGGTGAAATATTTTATTCTTTATCCATTTGCCCTTTGTACTGGTCTCCATTGGTAGGTTTTAACTTTGGGTTTGTTTGCATGCTTGAGGCACAGAGGAAACTTTTTTTAATAGGAAGACAACTAAATGGACCTACAGCTGTAGGTCAGGGTAGTCAACCTTTTTATACCTACCGCCCACTTTTGTATCTCTGTTAGTAGTAAAATTTTCTAACACCCACTGGTTCCACAGTAATGGTGACTTATAAAGTAGGGAAGTAACTTTACTTTATAAAATTTATAAAGCAGAATTACAGCAAGTTAAAGCATATAATAATAATTACTTACCAAGTACTTTATGTCGGATTTTTGCTGTTTGGCAGAATAAATCTTTATAAAACAATTTACTATAGTTAAATCTGTCTTTTTATTTATACTTTGATTGCTCTACTACCCCCCACCATGAAAGCTGGAACGCCCACTAGTGGACAGTAGGGACTAGTTTGACTACCACTGCTGTAGGTGGTGGAAATTTTTAGCAGCTGAAATACGAAACTAAGTGTGGCCTTGGCTGGTTGGGTCCGTGGTAGAGCGTCAGCCTGGTGTGTGGTTGTTCTGAGGTTCTGAGTTTGATTCCTGGTCAGGGCACACAGTAGAAGCGACCATCTGCATCTCAACGTGCTCCCCCCCCCATCTCTACCTCCTTCCCCCATCCTTTTCTGCAGCCATGGCTAAATTGGTTCTAGTGTATCGGCCCTGGGTGCTGAGGATGGCTCAATGGAGCCTCTTCCTCAGTTGTTATAAATGGTTCGGTTGAGAGCATGGCCCCAGATGGGCAGACTATTGTCTCTAGATGGGGGTTGCCAGGTAGACCCCGGTCAGGGAGCATGTGGGAGGGAGTCTGTCTCTCTATTTCCCCTCCTCTCACTTGGAAAAAGAAGAAAAAAGTTGCTATTTGTTAGGTTTTGCGTTTTTGTTCAAAGATATACTGGTACAGAAAAAAACATACAGGAAGAGCAAGTCTAGACTTCACTGTATAATTGCATTTGGTAGTTCTGCTTAGTGAACATGTTGAACATAGGGGATCTCTCAGGAGGAGCCTCTGATGTCCAGATCAACCTTATCTTGAGGGGGAATGAATTTCTCACATTCCATTTAGGAAATCCAGCTTGTTCAAGTCCTGTTCATCAACAGTTTCATAGTCATCATCTGGTTTTTAATCTAATAGATTTTTCATCTAGTAAAGAAATAGAGTGAAAAATTTTAAGTAATAAAGATTAGCAGGAGACAATGCTGGTCTTTTATTTTCACTTTAAAAAGATTTGTCCTTTTCCCCCCTCAATAACAGATGAAAATGAGTTTGTAAATTATAAGAAGACAAAAGGAAGTGGAGGCTGGCTAATTGAGGGGAACATTTGGTTTTTTAAATATTTTTTTTGATATCGTCTGATTTTTCTATTTTACAAGAATATTGGTTTTTAAAAATGTGTAATACATACACATTGTATATAATTTCTTTTTTTTTTGTATTTTTCTGAAGTTGGAAACGGGGAGGCAGTCAGACTCCCGCATGCGCCCGACCAGGATCCATCCGGCACGCCCACCAGGGGGTGATGCTCTAACCATCTGGGGTGTCACTCTGTTGCAACTAGAGCCATTCTAGCGCCTGAGGCAGAGGCCATGGAGCCATCCTCAGTGCCTGGGCAACTTTGCTCCAATGGAGCCTTGGCTGCGGGAGGGGAGGAGAGAGACAAAGAGGAAGGAGAGGGGGAGGGGTGGAGAAGCAGATGGGCGCTTCTCCTGTGTGCCCTGGCCGGGAATTGAACCCTGGACTCCTGCACGCCAGGCTGACGCTCTACCACTGTGCCAACCGGCCAGGGCCACATTGTACATAATTTAACAGTGTATAAGGGGATATATAACAAAGAGTAACTAACTACCCCTCAGCTCTGTTCTCCAGTTACCCACTTCTCTTAGAGGCAACCATCATTACCAGTATTTTTGGCTTTTTTGTGTTAGTGTGTGAGAAATTACATATTTATAGGCATATGACTACTTTTTTAAAATCTCTTTTCCATTAAAGGTGGTATTGTATCATATTTTGGCTTTTAAAATTTTTTGTGAATGCTATTTCATAACAATATATGTTAAACCACCTCATTTTTTTAGTAGAGTATACCATTATAGGACTATTCTAGTTTGTTGGCCCAATCTCCTAGAGGTGGATACTTAGGTTTTCAGGCTTTTGCTATCAGTGTTGCAGTGAACACACTATTTTGTTTGTACATATGAAAGATCAGCTTCAGGATAATTTTTTTAGAAATAGAATTGCAGGGTCAGAGGTAAAGGGCATTTAAAATTTGATAGATGTTGCCAGACCCCCTAACCCCATCTCCATAGAGGTTGTACTAATTTATAGGCCTACCAGCAATATAATAGTCTCTCTTATACATGTATCAATTTTTTTGGTCTTTGTAGGTCTCATTAAGTGAAAAAATGAATCTTGTCATTTTAATTTTCATTTTACTGAATGAATCAGGTTGAGCATCTTTACCAATGATTAAGAGCCATTTGTATTTTTTTCTGTTTACTTTCCATTTATGCCTTTTGCCCATTAATTAATTAATTGTTGGTCTTTTTTTTTTTTTAGATTGCAAGTGCTCTTTATATGTTTACAAGAATTAGTCTTATTTGATATATACTTCCTTTTCTGGCAAATTGTAGCATTTTGGAACATTGCATTTTATGTTGGAGATCATAGGTATGTAATATAAAGGGTTGTGTGTGTGTATGAAAAGTAGAGGAATATTAAAGATATTTTCTGACATTTTCTTTATTCCTTTTCATTTGTTAAGTAAAGCAGATTATTACAGATTGTTAAGTAGTCTTGGCACTCAGTAAGCTGGGCCTCAGTATGAGCCAACAGTGGGTGGTGGTCTAGTAGACTCTTAACTAGTCCGTGACCTATTGTATCAGTCTGTGTTTTAAAGTCTCCCGGTCTTTTATGTGAACATTAAAGTTAGGGAAGTGCTAGTAGAGGATTCACCTGACCTGAATGACTGTGGCTTCCCAAAGACAGTATGTAGAGGACTATTTGTGCGAGGGCTGAGGGCTCATGAACTTGGTTCTAAATTAGACTGCCAAAAATATTTGAGGTATGAGTTTTGTGTCTGGAGGAACTAGAGACAGGGGTCTATAGATATGGCTTTATCACTAGAGTGTTTCATTTCCATAGGGTTCCCAAAGGTACAGAATTTATTTGGGTTTAAACAGAATTTCTAAGTAGAGGCTTTAGGTTTAGGGACAGGTTCTGGGGAGAAGGAACTGGTGAGAGTTAGGCAGATTATGAGGAAGGAGTTCAGCCAGGAGAAATAGCATTCAAGTCAGTGATTCAGGTTCAGTGGGGAAATGGTATTAATCTAGGAACTGGGACAGAAACTCAGGATCTTGGTCTAGGCCAGAGGTATACAATTTTTTTCTGTAGAGGACCAGACAGTAAATATTTTAGACATTGTGGGTCATAAAATCTCTCTTGTGACTGCTCAACTCTGATGTTGTAGTATAAAGTGGAAAGGGTTCCCAGACTGAATTCTAAAGCATATGTGGTGGCTCCCTGCACCTGCAAGCAATACGAAAAGGTAGCAGAATGTCTAAGAATTCAACTCAGTTCTGACACTACCTGCCTGGAGACAGCATCAGATTCCCCAGATAAAGGGCTCAGTCCCACAAGACTGCTCTCTACTTTGAATAAGCCCATTATAAGCCTAGGTTGTTACCTGTGCTTCTGACCTACCAACTACAAATTTGATGTTCCAGTGATCCCTTCAAGTCAAGATGCAAATTGTAAGTGCAGGTTGTTACCTGTACTTCTGTCTGAATGGCTGTAAATGAGAGGTTCCCACCACCCCCTCCTTGGGTTCAATTAATTTGTTAGAAGGCTCACAGAACTCAAGAAAGCCCATTTACTCACTAGCTTACTGATTCATTACAAAGTATATTAAAGGGTACAAATCATCAGCCAGATGAAGAGATGCACAGGGTGAGGCCCCAAACAGAGGAATTTCTGTCCTTGTGGAGCTTGAGGCCCAGTATAGTGGCCCAAGGAAGAGTTCTAGTTCCCCAATGTGGAAGCTCTTCCAAAGGGGGCAAGGAGCTGTCCTTTTGGGTTTTTATGGAGGCTTCATTATGTAGTCATGTTTGACTAAGTCATTGGCCAACCATAAACCCCTCCTCCCAGGGTTTCAGGGGGTGAGGCTCTAACCAAATGGTTGGCTCCTATTGGCAACCAGTCTCCACCCTTGGTGGGGTCCAAAAGTCACCTCATTCACATAACTGGGTGACACCTATTTTATTTGCTTCTTCACTTAGGAAATTCCAAGGGTTTTAGGAACTGTGAACCAGGAATAGGGCCAAAGACCAAATACATTTTTTAAATTATAAATTATAGTATCTAGAAAGCAAATGTGGATAACCCCAAGGCTCTGTGTGCTTGTGCTCCAATAAAATTTTATTTAGTAAAATGGAAAAGGAGAGATTTGGCTTGGGCAATAGTTTGTTACCCTCTGATCTAGACTCACACTATGGGAATAGGGAAAATAACCTGCAGTTTTTTAGTAGCCTTAAAACTGATCAGCTCTATAACAGGTCATGAGTTCAGGCAGTAGATTATTATGTCTCTCACACTGCTTGTGAAATCAGGTTTTGTAAACCTCTGCCAGGTCTTTCCCCCTAGTGCAGTGACTGGGTGGGGTTCAGATTGATGTTCTTTATTACCCGAGCTGGACAGGTACTAGGCTGTAATGGTTAGGTCAAAAGACTATTTATTATATAATCCTGTTGTGTTAGTCTTTCCATTCTACCTTGAAAATGGGTTAGGTAGTGTTTCCTCAAAGTTTGGTTTTCAATAGCCTGCCTTAAGGTAACTGTGATTCTTAAATTTGGAACTGGCTCTTATAGAACTGTTTAAAACAGATGGTGAGTTCTAGGAAGTGCATTCAAAACAAAAAACAAAACAAAACAAACCCTACCTTTTAATGATGTAGGAAAGAGCATTTTAAAAAGAAACTTTTCTTTGAAGTCTTATACAAAGAAGTTCATAAGTACATTATCATAAAGTGAACTCACTCATATAATTTAATCAGAGTTAGGTCAAGAAGTAGAAAATATTAGAGCCCCAGGAGACCTCCTTATTGTCCCACTCCTCCACCCCAGAGGTAACTACGATTATAACTTCTAACACCTGGATTTATTTGCTTTTATTTGAAAGTTATAATGGAATCACACTAGATGTGTTTTTGCATCTGGGTTCTTTGGCTATAATTTGAGAACTCTTCCAGTTTCATTGCTGTATGGAAATTTTCTGATAAAATATGCCATTATTTATTCATTTTACCTTTGATGGATATTTGAATTTTTTCCACTTTTAGAATGTTACAAATAATACCTCTATGAATCTTCTTGTTCTTCACATCTTTCAGTGTTCCTTAGTAAATATTGCCAAACAGTTTTCCAAAGTGACTGTACCTATTTCCACTGGACTAGCAGTACTGGGAGGGCTCCAGATCTCTACCACCATCTACAAGTTTGAGAACCCCCAGGGTAGAGGGATTACCTGGATATATTGCTCTTAGTAAAGCTGTGCTGAGAGTATAGCATGATTTCCTACTTTAGGAAGCATTCCAAGGCTTGCTAACCCTTATTTCAGCTAGTTAGGTATGGCTCACCAATTGTGGCAAGCCCTCGTAAATTTAATTTAAGCCTACAATCATTAATTTCATTGTCAAAATTAAAAAATGGATATATGTGCATGTGAATATAGCAATATATATAAATATATATATTCAGAGATAAGATAGCTATTAGTCTTACTTTGGTAATACATTTTTTTTCCTAGTCTAATAATTATACTCATAAGCAATTGATTCCAGAAAAAAAGGACCATTAAAGATTTTTAGACTGCAATATTACAGATCAGACTGACTACCTAGAGATCATACTGAAAATCACTGCCAAAGAAATAAGGGGAAGAGGAATAAGGAAATGTAATTATGTGCCCAGTCTTTTGTGTGTTTTTACTCTTAGTCCTCACAAATCTGTATTGTGAGGGGGGAAGGAAGGTGAGTGTGTTATCTACATTTTAGAGCTGAAGAAAACAAGTGAGTTTACCACCAAGATAAATGTCTGTTGTGAACAGTGCTGCTATATACATTCATGTACATGTATATACATGCACATGTACTGTACTTGTTTGAGTTCCTGTTTGCGGTTCTTTTTGGGTATAAACCGAGCAGTTGAATTGCAAGGTCACATGATAATTGTTTTTAACTTTTTGAGAAACCACAGCAGCTGAACCATTTTACATTCTCATCAGTGATGTCGCCTGGTTCCAATTTTTCTATGTCCTCGTCAGCACTTGCTATTTTCCATAATATCTTGGTGTTTTGGATGATATTATAGGTGGTATAGTATATTTTTAACTTCATTTTCTGTGTGTGCTAGTGTACAGAAATAATTTATTTCCTATGTAAATCTTGTATCGAGTGACCTGAAATTCACTTGATAATTCTAATTGTGTATTTATTGGATTTTCTATGTACTTTTCAATTTCTGATTTCCAAGTGCTATCTTATTTTTTGTTCCTTTTTTTATAGTAGTTATTTTATGTATGCAATATTCTGGTGAATGGCTTGGAAGATATTTATTAGAACTTAAAGTCTCTTTAAATTTTTCATTACCTTAGTTTCCTTTGTGGTTGATTTCTTTTTGCTTTTCAGTTTGGTCTTTCTTATTTTGTAAGTATTTCATAGCTATATGATGGTCTTTGGTTGTCCATTAATATTTACAAAGGACTAAGATGGTAGCTGACATTGGCTTCCTCTCAGTGTTTTGAGGTCTGGTTTTCCAAAAGAATTTTTCTCCAAATGGGACTACTGATTAAGAGCTCTGCATGAGTTTAAGGGCCGGTAGCAGCCAGTTAGGCTGGGGACCAAAAACTTATTCTGGGCCTCCAGTGCTATGAAGACTTTTTATTTTTGGTTGTTTTTATTTCCTTTCTCCTGATCCCCCCCCCTCCCCATGTCCAGTTTTGGATGTTTGGAACAACCTCAGGCTCAGCCCTACTTCTCTTTTATCCCTAGCACCCCCATTCTGAATGCTGTACTCTGCAGAACAAAGTTTATACAGGAAGTAAGACTGTTATGAGTGACTCTGCTGTTCTGTGCAATCCTTTAATTTGTTTTTTCCTTAATTCAGCTTCTTTTACTGACTTTGGTGTTTTCTATTTAGGGGGTTGGGACAGGTTTTGCCTTCCTATAATCCTTGACAATGCTTGTTTTGCTTGGGTTATTTCTTCTGCTGTGGCTTCTTTATCCAATTAGTCTCATCTGTTTCTTTTAGAAATTCTCCCGCTCTTCCCCTTCCTTTCCCTCCCTTCCCCTCCCCTCCCCCTTCCCTTCTGTTTGTTGATGAGCTATTTCTTAGAGTGCCATGAATTTATTCTTCTTGTAATTATGAAAAATTTGGACATAAAACACATGTATCTACTCCACAGCTTAAATAAAACATAAATACAATTGAAATTGAAGCTCCTGATTCTTTTCTCTGATTGTATTGTACTCCCTCTCATGCATCTATTAATATTGTTGTATTTCTAAATAATAAAGGCCATTGTTTTACATGTGTTTGAGCTTTGCATAGTGACATACTGCATGAATCCTTCTGCATCTTGTTTTTTTCCATTTATCATGGTTCTTTCTTTGTTCATTCTCTTAGAACGCTATCTTTTCTGCTATTTCAGTGGAATTTGGGTAAGCAGGATAAGTCAGCCCATGTATTTCTAGTATGGCTTTTTAAAAAGGGAGATTGAAGCACCTTTTGGATATATTGTCACTATGGACGTGTAGGAGAAAGGACTTGGTATTACTTCTTGTTTCAACTGGTGATGAAAGGTGAATATGACACCTCACCATGTTATACAAGCTAGGCAATTGAGTCTTGCCGCTGACCTCTATTTGGTGTTATAAATCCTTTTGGAGACAGAGAGACACCATTCATTCGTGTTTAGGGTTTAACTGAGGTTTAAATGAAGATTTGAGTTCTTATTGCTAGAAGGACATATTATAGACCATTGGGTACAAACTGTACTAAAGAAACCCAGGCCCAGAGAAGGTAAGTGACTTGTCGGAGGTAATCCAGGGGGAAAACACAGGCTTAGAAGCCGTTGTTGCAGTTCCTTATTTTCCACCTTACTGCAGTGAGCCAGAGGTTAAGTCTCCTTTTGTTAACATTCAACTTTGATTTTTTTCCTGTCCTTTAAAATATTTATTTGAATGCCAAGAGATTTTAGTATATAAGAATGAACATAAATCTTTGAATTGATGCTTTATTTGTTGTGTTTCCTTAGGATCAGAATGGTTTCAATCCCAGAATACTATGAAGGCAAGAATGTTCTCCTCACTGGAGCTACTGGTTTCCTAGGGAAGGTACTTCTGGAAAAGTTGCTGAGGTCTTGTCCTAAGGTGAATTTAGTGTATGTTTTGGTGAGGCATAAAGCTGGACAGACACCCCAAGAACGAGTGGAAGAAATCATTAGTGGCAAGGTAAGTGTGGAAAGTAATCATTTGGAAGAGAGAAAAAAGTGGATATATGTGTGTATATTTCTTCAGTATCCTTAAAAAATTATTGAAATGTACCCTACAGAAGGGCAAAATTATATAACAAGTGCTGATTGCTGTCTACAGCAGTACGAGAGGGTAGCAAAGTCACATATTCTGTTAATAAATAGAACATGATGACAGAGGGGTCAAATAGAATACAAGAATACGTCATACATTTTGAAGTTTTAGAAAAATATGGGGATGGGCAAAAGTAGGTTTACAGTTGTGAGTACATGAAACAGATTATTTTTATTTGTTGATAATTGTATTATTTTCCAAACCAACAACTGTAAGCCTACTTTTGCCCATCCCTGTATTGCTAAGGAAAAGTGAAAATGAGCTGGGGTAAAATTATTTCCTGAGCATAAGCTTTTGAAATCTCTCAAAATGAATGAAATTATCTGACATTCATTTGTAGTAAGTTTAATGTATTTAACTATATAATTTTTTTAGTTATTGGGTAGGTATGTGGTACCTTTTAACCTTCTATGAACTATTTTTAAAAACAAAAGCAAAACCAGAGACCTCTGAATCTGAGTAAAAAAATTGCTGAAAAGTGTCAAAAGATATGATGATTAGATTAACAGCTCTGTAGAGTGAATAAAATAATTTATCAGACATGAATTTTTTCCAGTCTGTTTTGATCTTTTAGTAGAAATCCATACAATAGTTAATAGTGGTGAACATTTACTCAGTACTTACCTTGTGCCAGGAACTGTGTGCAGAGCACCTCACGTGTATTTAATTATCACAATAACTCTTTAAAGTAAGTCTGGTGTTGTTCTAATTTATAAGGTCATATAGTTTGTGAGTGTTTGAGCCAATGTCTGAACTCGTGTCAGTTGACCCAGAACTCATGCTTGGATAGGGACAGATGTTGATAGGTCCCATTTTACAAATATGGACAGTGAGTCTCAAGAGTTAATAATTTTAAGATTATGTAGCTGATAGATGTTGGAAATAATACAGATGACTTGATAGCAAATCTCTATTATTTTTCCATTTTCTAACATTACTTCCCCAATAGAAAAAGTAAGGGAAAGGTGGTGGAGAGCTCTGTAGTACAATAGGAGAAGCAGTCTTTAAAGTTGCATAGCTTACTAGTTGCAAGAGTTGTAGCTGGTACACTGCGTGAAAGTAGCTTAATTTCCTGAAGCTAATGGCATTTGGTACCCAAGTTGACAAAAATTAGAGGAGAAGATGTCAAAGAGCAGAAAAGAAGAGTGTGAAGGGTAGAGAATAACAGAGGTAACACAGCAGGCAGGTATTAGAGTCAGATTATGGGTTAGGGCAATAAGGGGGAGCATATCTCCTAGGAGTGATAAAGTGTGATAACAGAAGAACAGTTATGAGAAAAAATACTCAGTGAAACCTGTATGGAAGTTTGGGGTTGTTTAAATATAATTTTTTAATTGTCCTAACATCACAGCATTATAATAAAATGCAATAACTGACACTAACATGGTGACTTAGGATGAATTAAAAGGCTAAACTATATTTAGAATGTTTTCTTTACCGAGGTATTTATTGTTTGGGAATGATTTCCATTCAAATATAATTTTGGTTCCGAAAGATGAACTTCACTTATATGTGGAGCATCCATATATTTCTTCTTTATATTTTTCCCCCTCATAAAGAGGTCATCTTAGACCCACACGGTTTTAACAATGTGGTATAAATGAATAATTTTTTCTTTTAAAAATTAATTATATGATACTATTAATGTAAAGTTAAAGAATAAAAATAATATTTACATTTGTATACACTCTTTATTCATTCAATTTTTTCTCCACACAAAATCTTTAGTTCTTTCTTCTACTGGAGAAACTAATTTTCTTTGAATTACTTTTTAAAAAAATCTACTGCCCTGGCTGGATAGCTCAGTTGGTTAGATTATCATTTTTAAGCACAGAGGTTGCCAGTTCGATCCCTGATCAGGGCACATACAGGAACAGATTGATGTTCCTGTCTCTCTCACTCGCTCCCTTCCTCTCTCTCTCTAAAAAAAGAAAAAAATTAAAAACTCTATTTTTTTGAGAGTTACTTAGTGATAGTATAACTCATCTAGCTAGTTACACTTTTGTAATGTTCTTCCCATTTCCTCAAACACTCATGCACTTGTGTTCTTCTCTCCAGCTGCAATGGTGTATGGATTCCTGCTGTGTACTAGGGGCTCTTCTGGTTACTAGAGATAAGAGCAGTGAACAAAATAAAGTTCCAGGATTTGGAGAATTTACATTCTAGTTAGGGAGACAAGTTAACATTCATAACGTGCAGTAGAATATGTGCTGTAAAGAAAAGTAAAGCAATAAAGAGGATTGAAAGAGATGAAGGTGTCCCTTTAGATCCGATCGATGGTCAGAAAAGTTCTCTGAGGTGACATTTGGGCAGAGACCTGAATGCAGTAAAGAAGAATACATGGGAATGTGGAGCAGGAGTGTTCAAGGCAGAGGAAATGACAAAGGCTATGAGATGGGCAATGCTTGCTTGATAGGTGGGAAAAGCATCGAAACAAGCTGTGATTTTTCTTTTACTGGGACCTGTAGATTGCATGTAGAGTACATATTAAGTGCTAGGGTATTCCCTACCAACATTTCTCCTCTTCAGGTGAGTTTTCTGCCTCCTAAAATACAATAAAATTGTTAGTTTATTCTTTTAAGATTTTGCTTATTGGACATAAGTAATATTTATTTTTGACAAATAAATATTTATACTTACACATGAGAACATTGTTGCTGTTATTAACTTTGAACTCAAAGAACTAGCAGATGAAGGTTCTAGGTACTTATTTTAAAAGTAAGATGAGAGTTAATATTTCAGTTATTACCAGCAAAAACAGAATAACTGTTTGAAGAATTTGCTATCTTAGTATGGTAGGTACAAAGTTCACTTTCAGTGATTTCCCCCAAGAAGATGGATAGAGCTCTGTTCCCTATGATTTTAAAGTGAAAACTATTTTGTAAACTAGTATAAGGACATCTTTTAAGAACATGATATAATTTATAGCTTATATTTCAGGGACTTTTAATTACAACTTCTTAAGAAAAATATTTGAATTGGTAGATTGACTGCTTTGTAATGCAGATTGATATCGTTACTTTATGACTATAGTTTTTCATATCTGCCAAATAGGTTGAAAGATTCTGTTTATTAAAGGTAGTGTAATTCTTAAAATTTTAGGTTTCTGGACTCTTTTACACTCTTAAAAATTATTGCGGCATTCAAAGAGGTTTTATTTTGTGAGGTTTTGCTTAAATATCAATGATACTTATCACAGTAGAAATTAAAACAAAATTTTAAAGTAAAGAATATACAAGCATATATTCTATTAGTCCTAAGAGTGATGATGTCCTCACATATGTAGCCTTTGGAAAATTCCTCTCCACTTGTGAGAGAATAAAAGTAAAAAATGCAAATAATGTCTTAGTGTTAGTATGAAAATAGTTTAGACTTTGTGAATTACCTAAAATAGTCTTGGGGACTCCTAGGATCCTTAGAACACACTAGAGCACTTCTGCTGATTGAGTATACACTATTGCTTAGATAATTTGGAGACAGCCTGCTGGTACATTCTATGGGTATACCTTGTAGGGGCAAATATTCATACTTTAAGAAAAAAATGACTTTTATAGACATCCAAAATTAGTTTGAACCTAAACTTGGACATAAAGGATTCAGAGAATGAAGTTGGGGTCAGAAACAAGTTACTAGAATACTCTGCGCTCACATTGGATGCAGGTAAGGAATCTGACTCTGGAGGCAGATCCCCAAAAGGCATTTTGATTATAGTATTTATTCTTACTCATTTTTTTTATTTTTCAGAAAACATTTGTTGTGCCTACTTAGTGGTAAGCACTTGACTTGGTGTAGAGAGTTAAATTCAGGGATAAATAAGAGTCCCTATCTTAAAGGAGCCTATAGTCTAGCAGGGGTATTCAACCTTTTTATACGTACCGCCCACTTTTGTATCTCTGTTAGTAGTAAAATTTTCTAACTGCCCAATGGTTCCACAGTAATAGTGATTTATAAAATAGGGAAGAACTTTACTTTATAAAATTTATAAAGCAGAGTTACAGCAAGTTAAAGCATATAGTAATAATTACTTAGCAAGTACTTTATGTTGGATTTTCACTAAGTTTGGCAGAATAAATCTTTATAAAACAACATTATAGTTAAATCTATCTTTTTATTTATACTTTGGTTGCTCTGCTACCACCCTCCATGAGAGCTGGAACGCCCACTAGTGGGCGGTAGGGACCAGGTTGACTACCACTGGTCTAGAGAGTGTTTAACAGGAAGGAGGAAAGGAAGAGTGTAGAAGTATCAAGAGAGATTGGATAGGAACAGTTATTGAAGCTTTGTCTTGGTTGAAATTGAGGACCTGAGTATAATGTGAAAGATTGGGGCCTCTCCTCCGGTGTCTCCAGGACAGTGCTTCTATGCTTTTCCTCCATAGTAAGTCTAATTTGTAAAAAAAATTGAGTATCTTCTACTTAAAGCCTAACATTTCATTGAACTTTTTTGGTTTAGCCTAAACATGTGGCCCTTATTTTCTATATAAAAATACATTGTTTCCAAATATTTGTCTAAATGAAATATTTCACTAGAATATACTATAAATTATGCTATTTTTCTTATGCATCTGATTTTCATCTAGTACATCCTTCCACTTAATCCTAGGGCCACTTATTCTCCATTATGTATTAGCATTGCTGGTGAATTAGTAAAGTGAGTCATTTTTATGTCAAGTAGCAGTGAATGCACATATAAAGTTAGAAAGAAACTTATAGGTAAGCCTACAGTGATTTTGAAACAGGAATAAAGAGCTTAGGCAAAGAGCATATACCATAGTCAGACATTGTCTTATAGTAGGAGGTCCTCAATTTCGACACTGTAGACATTTTGGGCCAGATAATTTTTGTTATGGGAAGCTGTTATGTTCATTATAGGGTGACAGCAGCATTCCTGGTCTCTACCCATTAAATTCCAGCTACTTTATTCTCTCTCCCTCCCCGTTGTAACAACCATAAATGTCTCCAGACATCACCAAATGTTCCCTAGGGTCACAAATGGTACCAAGTTGAGAATCACTGATTTATAGGAATGTCTTTGGGAAAAGAAACTATTGGATGGTGAGAATTAAATTAAAATAGTTGACCATGAAATAAATGCTGGAAGGGGAATATATTAAAGAGGACATCAGTGAACTTAATAAAGTAGGAACTAATTGAGGTACCAGTGGGGGAAATGGTATTACTGAATAAAGAGATACTGGCCAGAGAAGGGAAGAGTACTAAATACGTTATGTAACTTGTGAAGCAGCATAATCATGTCTTGATGGAGATACCTAATGTGAAGGGGAATTAAATTAAAGGTCATTGGCAATCTGGGAGAATGAAAAAATGTGGAATAAAGTGTGTATTGGGCCCTGGCTGGTTGGCTCAGTGTTAGCGCATCAGCCTGTCATGTGGATGTCCCGGGTTTGTTTTCTGGTCAGGGCACACAGGAGAAGCAACCTTCTTCCTTCCTTCCTTCCTTCCTTCCTTCCTTCCTTCCTTCCTTCCTTCCTTCCTTCCTTCCTTCCTTCCTTCCTTCCTTCCTTCCTTCCTTCCTCCCTCCCTCCCTCCCTCCCTCCCTCCCTCCCTCCCTCCCTCCCTCCCTCCCTTCCTCCCTTCCTCCCTCTCCCCCTCCCCCCTCCCCCTCCTCCTCCTCCTCCTCCTTCTCCCCCTCCCCCCAGAGCCATGGCTCTATTGGTTCAAACACATTGGCCCTGGAGCACTGAGGATGGCTCCATCAAGCCTCTTCCTCAGGCGCTAAAAAATAACTCCGTTGCGAGCATGGCCCTAGATGGGCAGGCAGAGTGTAGGCCCCAGATGGGGGTTGCTGGGTGGATCCTGGTCAGGGTGCATGTGGGAGTCTGTCTCTCTATATTCCCTCCTCACTTGGAAAAGAAGAAGGGAAAAAAGTATGTATTTAAGATGTTAAAAGTACTTTTCTGGTCATTCCTCGGATTCTTTTTTCTCTGCTTGCCCTTTAAATATTGATACTCTTCAAAGTTTGGTTCTAGGCCTTGATCTCTTTTTATTAGACCCAGGTAGATGATTACTCAGCACTGTCCATTTTATGTTAGAGGAATGGTTGTCCTTTCAATTAGATTTGGAAGAAGCTCATGTAATCTGGACCTGGGGTACCCATCATTACTGCTACGTGGGTGACCATCTACTCCCAGGGCTACTTGTGTGTGATTAGTAAAATCTTTTATCAGTCTGGCTCTCCTGTGAACTCTAGACCCATGGAGCCAGTTGGTCTTCTGAGTTGCCACATAGGTGCTTTACATACAACAGTCACAAAATGGTTTTTGAAAAGCCTTCAAAACTTGTATCTTTGTAACTGTACTTCTTTCACTTCCAGTGTTTTCCTTCTTATGAATTTATTCCCATAAATTATCTTGTCTGTGTCTTGCCAAGCACTCTGCTGTTTAGTTATAATAGATATGGTCTCTGTCCTCATGGAGTTTATATTCCTTATCTCTCATATCCAGTCATTGACCGAGTCTTACTGAATTATTTTTAATTTCCCAAATACATTAATTCTCTCACTTGTAAGTGGTTATAACATGCTACTTCTTCTGCCTGGAAGACTGTTCTAATACTTTATAATCTCAGGTCTTTCCCAAATTTGGTTAGTTATTTCTCCTGTGCAATCCCATAGTACTGTAATATTACCCCTATTTTATTAATTATAACCTTATATTTTAATTGTTTATTTGTTGAGTTTTTCCTTGCAAATTAAAGTCTAGATTTTAGAAATCTGAATGATCATTTTAAATGTCCTGATTGTATTGCTCAAGTCTATTCTGAGAGATAATCTAATCTAATCGACAAAGGCATGGACAGTTCAGATTTAACTATGCGAACTATCAGCTTGCATCATGGGCAAGTTACTTAACCTCCCTAATTTCTCAGATTCCTCATCTATGAAATGTGGACAATAATGTGGGCCTCATAAGGTGTTTTCTATAACCCCTATTAGAAAAGCACCTTAAGATTTGCATAGTGGAAGTTTTAAAAACGGTGATACTCATTGGGGAAGAGGGAGATGATAATGGGTTTTAGAAAGTTGCAAAATGCTGCCCTAAACTATTTTTTCTCCTTTGATAGCTCTTTGACAGATTGAGAGATGAAAATCCAGATTTTAGGGAGAAAATTGTAGCAATCAACAGTGAACTTACCCAACCTAAGCTGGCCCTTAGTGAAGAAGATAAAGAGATCATCTTAGATTCTACCAATATTATATTCCACTGTGCAGCTACAATAAGATTTAATGAAAATTTAAGGTAAGTCAAGGAATTTATCTGACATTTGAACTTCAGCATGGTTAAAAGATCTAATTTGAATTCTATGTTTCTGACAAGTTTTGAAAGTAATACGAAACTCACTTGTAGCTTTCAGTGTCCTACACTGTGTAAAAAGAATTTTCTTTCTGTTATTAGTTTAAATAACATTGGATAGCTACTGTATATTTATTAGAAGAAGTAGCCTTACATTTTTCCTGGAACAGGGAAAAGACAAGAAATGGGAGTTACAGAGGAGAAGAAAAGTTCAGTTTGGGTAGGTAGGAGTGCTTGTCTTAACAACTAATAGTATTTCTTTCCTTTGCCCTCCATTCTTTCAAAAGCCTATACCTCACCAGCTTTATTTTTCTGCTTCACATTATTCGTCTGAAAATTTTACAAAATCAGGCTCAAGAGTAAGATAAAACTGTTTATAAATATGATTTATACCTTCTCTATTAAAACTTTAACAGTATTAGGGGCAAGGTACATTGGACATAATTTTAATTTAAAAAATAATTTGGACTTTCTTCAAAATGCCTGTTTCAAGGGAAAAACATTCTAATATTCACTGTTGTGTAAAAAAATTAACAAATATTCATTTCAAATAATGGTGTTTAATTCAGAGCATTCTTTTTGATGATATGTTAAAAAATAGTTTTATAATGTTAATCTAATTGTAAGATCTTATACCAGTTAAATTGGTGCAGACCTCATTAGGTTTCACAATTACTTACTTGAAGGTCTTTTTCTTAAAATGCTTTTTAATTAAATTTTAATTAATTAATTAGTAATTACTCCCCATAATGTCTTTAATGTAGAAGTATAAACCTTAGTCGACATTATATAACATAACAGTTCAGTACCAAAGCACTACGTTGTGTTTTGCCTGTATTCCAGGTGAGGACTCTGTAATAGTTATTTCTGTAATAGTGCTTTTTAGTTTTCAGGATAGTTTCTCACCCATTATTTTATAATATGCTAACATTACCCACTGTAATAGTATGGGCAAATCTATTTTATATTTGAGGAAGCTGACGTAGCATTATGTAATGAAAAGGTGATAAGCTTTGGAATTACATATTTTCATTCTAATCTTGACTTCATTGTTTATTCTCTGATGATAATAATTTATTTACTCTTTAGTTCTTTTTATGCAGCTGTTATATTTTCATGATTAGAAAATGGCAAAAGTATTAGAACTATTGTATAATTACATTTTCATAAAATGTGTCTATATATGTGTATTTATAGACATGTCTTTCAATATTTGACAATTATCTTTGCAGGGTGAAATTATAGGTGAGTTTTTACTATGAAATAGTCACTCTAATGGATATTTCCCCCCACAGTTCTCATTTTTATTATTTTTATTACTTTTTTCATAACTGAAATAAAGAGTTCATACAACCTTAGGAAACTTTTTTTAAGTATACAGATATGAGATAATTGTGGTATGTATAGTTCTCCTTAGAACAGGTAACATTAATTAGGGTGAAACTCATCAAACTTTTATGAGGAGGACCAAAGTGCAAGAGTTTCAGGGTAATTTCTTCTCTCTTTCTGTTCCCCTTTGAAGCAAGGCTACTATTAATGAAAGGGAAATCTCTTATTATTCTTTCCTTTTACTAGAGATCACATAGAAGATGGGGTAGACAGGTGAACAAGAACATTTATTGTTTTTCTCTTCCTTGTCAAGGCATGCATGTTTGCTGACCAAAGCCTCATTACTGAAATTATTGTTTTCTGGGAAGCAATTTTAATGATGATACTACAACATCAGATTTGGGCCAGACATTCTAAAATACTGTAGGTTGGCATATAATAACTACTTACAGAACTATTACTCATTTTAATCACTTTTTAAGTTAACCTATAAATAAAAAAATGCTACATTGTACCCAAGATTTTGGGAAAAATCAAGTTAAACTGCTTATAGATCCTATTTGCAAAGTTCATAGAGTCTAATAAAGGAGATAGAATATGCCTAAATAACCATAACCTAGGATATAAAGTAAAAGAGTTACTGAAAACTATACATGGCTGTGAGTAGGTGTTCAGAAAGTGGAAATAAGTAGTGATGGTTGGGAAAAATCAAGAAACTGTGGAATCCAAGGGCATTGATTCTCAAAATTTAGACTGTATTATGAATCTTAAGAATTTCTGGAAGATGTATTAAAAAGTCAGAATCTTGAACTATACATGCTAAATTTAGATCCTCTAGTTTTGGGGTAATACTCAGCAGTCCTCATTTTTAGCAATTTATTTAGATCATTTTTTATTTTCAATTACAGTTGACATGCATTATCATATTAGTTTAAGGTATACATCCCAGTTATTAGACATTACATAACTAATTGATCATCCCAGTAAATCTTATACCCTTTGACCTTACATAGATATTAGAATATTGTTGACTATATTCTCTATGCTGTACTTTACATCCCCGTGACTGTTCATAACAAACAATTTGTACTTCCTAATCCCTTCACCTTTTTCACCCATCCTCCCAATCCGCTTCCCATCTGGCAACTGTCAAAATGTTCCTTATATCTATAAATCTGTTCTGTTCTGCTTGTTTGTTTATTTTGTTTTTTAGATTCATTGTTGATAGATGTGTGATAAACCCTTTAACATTTCATGTAATACTGGTTTGGTGGTGATGAACTCCTTTAGCTTTTTCTTGTCAGGAAGCTCTTTATCTGTCCTTTGATTCTAAGTGATAGCTTTGCTAGATAGAGTCATCTTGGTTGTAGGTCCTTGCTTTTCAACACTTTGAATATTTCTTGCCAATCTCTGGCCTGCAGGGTTGCGTTGGATTTGATTTAAATTACAGATGTCTGGGTCTTTTCCCTAAGATTAATTTGTTCCTAGATGTCTTTGTCTGTGTCTTCATTAAGTTTTTAAAAATCAGGAATGTTAATGAGGTTTCATCTAGGTAGTATTTTGTCAGAGGTGGGAGAAGGGGAGTAAGAGATTAGAATGGCCTGGGGATCTTTTTAAAAATACAGTTTCACACCTGACCAGTGATGGCATGGTGGATAAAGTATTGACCTGGGATGCTGAGGTCCCAGGTTCCAAACCCTGAGATCGCCAGCTTGAGTGTAGGGTCATTGAAATGAATACCATGGTTGCTGGCTTGAGCAAGCGGTCACTGGTGGCTTGGTTTGAGCACTACCCCCAGGCAGGTATGAGAACCAATCAGTGACCAACTAAAGTGTCACAACTGTGAGTTGATGCTTCTCATCTCTCTCCCTTCCTGTCTCTCTTTCTCTCGCCAAATATAATAAATAATAATAATAATAAAATGCAGTTTCACAGGCTTCACTTCAAACATTAAAAAGTATCTGAAGATGAGGTCCAGCAATTTCTATTTTTAATAAGCTCTCAGGTGTCCTTTATGCTAAATGTGAGATCTCTGGTTTAAAGTCTTAGATGTATTATCAACATAGATTTTGAACAACCGAGCATGTCTGTAGAAGACAAGGAACAAGAAAATTTACTGGCAGCTCAAGTTTTCTTTTTTTAAGTTTCTATATTTGCATTAGTGATGGACAGTAATTATAAAAATGTGTTATTTTCCCCCATCCCTACCCCAAAGCCACTGTTATTTAGTGCATTTATGACTCCTATTAACCAAAACATAATGAGAACATTATTTTTGTTTAGTACTAAATGCTTTTGATCTAACATGTCAGTGTCTTAGCCTGAATTTCAGTGGAGTAGAAATTGGACAATGGTAAAATAGTGATGGTACTAGCCTGGAGTGATACCAAGAGTTACTTACTTTGGCACTCAATGCCTTCAGGTTTGGCTCTCAGGTTCAGTTGGATGGGAAAGGGGATGGATGGCAGGGTAGAACGGCACAGGCGTGTTTCCTCTCTCAAGTTATTCCTTATTTTCAGTGACCCAGAAACTCTGTCACCATCCTCCGGAACCTGTAACAGAATATCCTTTGTGTTCTATTCCAAAAACACTACTGTCTTTACCCCTATTGTTTTGCAAATGCAAAAGAAAATAACACATCGCCTTACAGTCTAGTGAATAGTATCCTCTTCCTAAAATGTCTTTTTTGCCAGATTTCCATTTGAATAGATATCCCTCACAGTTGAGATAAGAAAGAAAAAAAGATACATTCATGATTGTAAGACCCCAACCCAAATACTTCATTTTTAAAAAATTTCCTTCTAATAAGTTTTCATAGGCTCTTGGATACTATTAAGAGAAAAAAATAAGGCACAGGACTTTTTCCTTTCATGAATCATTTCTTGTCCCTGGTGACCCAGAACTTGTTGTCCCGTCCTTAGGAACCTGTAACAGAATATTGTCTCTATGTCTTCCAAAACATTGTTTTGCAAATGTCAACATCAAAGCACTGCTTTACAGTCAGGTGGACCAGATTCTATCTGTGACATATCCTGGGTCCTTAAAAGAACAGCTGGACTTTTCCTTAAGTACTGAAAATGTAGGAATTTTGTTAAGTACCCAAAACTTTTTTTTTAATCATCTTTAAAAATTATTTTTTGATTTATTTATTTTAGCCAGAGAGGAAGAGAGAGAGGGAGAGAGAGAGAGACAGGAACATGTGCCCTGACCAGGGATCGAACCGACAACCTCTGTGCTCTAACCCAGTGGTCCCCAACCTTTTTTGGGCCACGGACCGGTTTAATGTCAGAAAATATTTTCATGGACCGGCCTTTAGGGTGGTACGGATAAATGTATCACGTGACCGAGACAAGCGTCAAGAGTGAGTCTTAGACGGATGTAACAGAGGGAATCTGGTCATTTTTTTAAAATAAAATATCGTTCAGACTTAAGTGTAAATAAAACAAATAATGTAAGTTATTTATTCTTTCTCTGCGGACCAGTACCAAATGGCCCATGGATCGGTACCGATCCGCTGCCTGGGGTTTGGGGACCACTGCTCTGGATGGGGACCCCCAACCAACTGAGCCATCTGGCCAGGGCAAAACTGTTTATTTTTAAAAAAATTTTCTTGTCTGTTTACATAAAATGTAAACATAGAGTTTCAACTTTATACTTATAGAAATAATGTTCCTGTTTCTATTTTTTTCATAGTTATAATTTTTGTAATGTGATGTTATTTCATCATGTTGATAAATATAGCATAATTTAATGTTCATTTAGTATAGCAAATTTGGGAAATTTAAATTTTTTGTTTGAAAAATTCGGGTTAAAACAAGTGTTTCCTCTGAGTTATTTTTAGTTTGTTAACTAGATTAGTAACTATCATTTATATAATTTTTGGTACTTTGTCTTAGTCTTTTTTAGATCAGTTTTATCAGTTTTAGTGTCACCAACAGTATAATACCATGCCAGTTTTATCACTGTATTACTGGTATTGCACATTTCAATTTTTTTCCCCTTAAAGTCAAGCTGTAAACAAGTTTAATGGAAAGCAAAAAGTACCCACCACCTCATTACCTTAACTAATACTTATTGACTGCTTTTTTGGACTATATTAGGAATAATGCTAAATACATACTTGCAAACTATTTATTTCATTTAATTTTATATAAATCCTATTAGATAGATTTTATTATTGTTCCCATTTACAGGTGAGGAAACAAAGGCCTGAGTGCTTGAGTGACTTTACCAGGTCACCTAATCCTAGCTGATAGGTAGGCCAACCTAGGATTAGAACCTAGGTCTTAATCCAGAATCTTGTTCTTAATCTTGCTTCACTTCATAATATATGCATTTTTTAAAATATTCATCAAGATTTTTGGTGTTTTTTAGTTATCAATTATTTTAATGTCTGTATTCTTTTATTGTGATGAAATGCCTACCTTATCAAGTCATTTTATTCTGGTTCTCTAGGCTATTACTCAGTGATGCTTCACTGATTGTTTTTAATGCATATTTACTTGTATGTATGTATTTGAAGAATTTTTAATAAATTTTAAGAAGAGAATATCTAGATCATTTTGAGGTCTTGGCATGTACCTCTTATAATATATGTACTAGTTTTGTTATAATATCCCTTTTGTAACTAGTATTTAAAAAATGTTTCGATTTATTACTACAAAGAAAGAAATAAACATTCTTTTTTGTTTATATGTTATTGTAATTTAATGTTTCTGAATTTTGTTTTACTCCTATTGGTGCTTCTGTGTTAACATTTTAAAATTACTTAACCATTCTGATTTCTTCTGTTGTTGTACATCCATATCATGACTACTATACTTTTAAAAATCAAGGTGCAAAAGAATTTTAACATGACTTTAAAATGGATACAGAAAAGCTAAAGACACAGAAATGATCTATGCTTATTTCTGGGTAATTTAAATTTTTTAATTTGTACTTTTATTTAAAAAATTCTAATGAGATTTGTTTTATAATCACAAAATATTTCTTTTTAAACACAACTGATAGAATAAATGTACTTCATAATGAAATAAACTACACAAAATCAGAGCTAAGGGATCAGTTGTAAAGAAACAATCTATATGTCTTTATCTCTCTAATGGAATTAAGATTTTTTTTTTAGCCTGACCTGTGATGGCACAGTGGGTAAAGCATCGACCTGGAACGCTGAGGTTGCTGGTTCGAAACCCTGGGCTGCTCAGTCAAGCAAGGAGTTGATGCTTCTTGCTCTTCCCCCTTGTTTCTCTCTCTCCTCTCTCTAAAATGAATAAATCTAAAAAAAATTTCTCAAAAAAATAAAGATTTTTATTTTAGCAGGTCAAATAAATGACATAGCTTTCTGATTTTTTGTTGTCACTTTTTCTTTTACAGAGATGCTATTCAGTTAAATGTGATTGCTACAAGACAGCTTCTTCTCCTTGCACAGCAAATGAAGAATCTAGAAGTGTTCGTGCATGTATCAACAGCATATGCCTACTGCAATCGAAAGCATATTGATGAAGTAGTCTATCCACCCCCTGTGGATCCCAAGAAACTTATTGATTCTTTAGAGTATGTTTGTTTGAAATTTATGTAATTTGTTTTGATCCTGAAACTTTGGATCCAAGCTTGTGTGTATCTTTTAGTCAATTTCAGTTTCTCTCTCTTTACACCCACACATATACATACATACATACATACATTTATTTGTTTATTCAACAAATTATTACTTATCTACTATGTTTTTTTATTGTATAGATTTATATCTAAATGTCTTGGTGAAGTCAGTGTGGAGCTTTCATTTTTGACTAGAAGTGATAGTTAGAATAAGGCCTTTGAACAAAAACTCATCTGTGATGGGAGGGCCTTGTTTTCCAGAGATTCAGTCTTAGTGACTAAGTACCTGATACTGATAGGACTAATTTATTTAAAAGGTTCTAATTTATTAAAAGATTATCCTTTTTATTGCTCAGTCTCATGTATCTGTAGTGGCACCTTTTGTTATTAGGGTATCAGAGGAGTCATGACCCTTTAATTGATACTCTGAGTCTTTATCATCTTTCTGAGGACTTAAATCCTATTGACAATTAATGCATGAGAACTATCTGGATACAGAGTAAGTGAAGTATGCTTATCCAAGGCCAAGATTTCGTTTGCTTCATTCAGCTTTCTTGTCAAGTGAAACAAATAGCATAGGATCAAAGCAAAAACAAAAATCTTTTTTCTTTTATTGACTATAATGATAAAAACCTTCCAGTATCTATTATATTTTCACATATTTGTTAATCCTCATATAACATTGTTTTGTTTTTTACCTCATCATTCTTACCTCTTTTCACTCAGGTCTTCTTTTTCCCCAGAGATTCTGTCTACTTTCAACTCCTTAGTTATCATTCCCTGCTTTCTCAGTCAGTTCTTTTCTTTCCAGGGTGCTACAGGGTGTTTTTAGCTCCTCCTCCAAGTTTTCTCCTAAAATAAGCATGTAGGTCCTTTTCTTGAAGGCTTTCCTGCCCACCACTATGAGGAGCAGACATATTATGATAAATTTAATAAGTATGGGAGTTTACTAAGACATTCTTAAAATAATTCCCTGGTTTCTGTTTTCTGACTCCATTTCTTGGATGGGCATAAATATCTACCTCACGTTCCTCACAGGTCAGTGGGCAGAAAATTTTAATATCTCTGGAAAAAGTTGAGTAGAAGTAATGAACCTTTTTACTTTTTCTCTTATTAGTAGTTGGTATATCCAAACATTTAAGTTGCTGAGAAAGAGCATGTAACCTAATTTTATATCATCTTTCCTTGCTTACAAAGAAATTTAGCTAACAGGTAATCTTAGGTTAACTCATGGATTGAAAATGTAAACTCACTATTGATGAGACTTACTTACTGGCTAAAGTCTCCTCCATTTAGCCAGTTAATTGTTTGTTTGTTTTTTCTGTTAATGTAGCAACATCTCTTGAATTTTTTAAAAGTTGTTTCCACTGTGTTGTTTCTAAGTTGATTAGCAGCTGCCCTTCATTTCATTAGTATTTTTTCCTTTCATTCACATAAAAGTACTTCCTCATAAAGAAAATTTATCTTGATAATCTGTTTTATGCTTCCTCATCATTTAGCATGGCTGACATTAGAGTGTGGCATCATACTGAGTTATACAATTATGCATACATAACATTATAGACAATGAGAGGAAAAGTATACTGGAATCAGATATTTAGATGGGGGAAGATACATGTCACCTAGTATATAACCTTCTTTTTATAGGTGATCAGAGTAGATATTTTCTTTAGAGATATGGAGAAAATTGGAGGTATTTTCTAATTTCATAGTAGTTTGCCAATTGAATTTTTTCCACTGCTTAAAATATCTTTATTAGTTAAAAAAAATTATTTGGTCACTGATAGCTCTGTGAAATACTTCTCCCATCTCCAACCCTCAAACCTTTTCCACATGTCCTCCCTAAAGAAACAAAATATTCGTAATTTGTGCCATTCATACCTAATTTTTAAAAGCATATAAGACTCAAAATCAAATATTTTTCTTTCCCAGAACTTGTTAGTTATTTTAAACCACAATGCCATGTACTTAATGGCATTTCTTTTTAAAAATTAGCCTATTAGACTATTTTATGATGAAAAAAATCAAAGCCTTAGGGAGAATAGAAATTTCCTGTTTCTGAAAGCAGAGGCGTTGAAAAAGTCTCTACTCCTCTGCCATTTGTAATTTTCACATTACCAACAGAACCACTCACAGATGGACTTTCTACTTCATGTTAGGCATTGCTGAGGTCCTTTTAGACAGCAGCTGAAAAGCTGTGAAGTATAAAAGAGGGAGTGAGGGTGATGGGCTAGTTTCAGCACACACAAAAACAAAACAAGGCTGGGACCACAGAATGGAAGCTTTCTGAGCCATGGAATAAAAATAGCCAAATCCCTAAGACCCTACCTGTTGGCGGGCTTGTTTGGGATAGGGGAATGGTAGGAAGTCTGCAGTTCGCACTGATTTCTGAATGATGAATACAAATGTCCACCAGAATATTGCACATAAAACCAGAGTCATGTAAACTACTTCTCAGGTTCAGGAAGAATAACTGCAGATGGAGATGGGAGATGATCCCCTAATTGATTTTTATAGCATTGTTAAATTTATTTTTGTTACCCTAGTTTTTGTTAGTCTTCTATTGATAGCATACAGTTTTTAATTTTTCACTTTTAATATTGAGATTACTAGACTTTTTCTATTAATTGTAAATGTATATTCATTACAGTTATATGTAATTAGTAGTGTTTGGTGGTTATATATAGATTTGTAATTCCTAATCTGAAACCCATGGGGCCAGATGTATTTTGTAGATTTTCGTGTACTTTAAAAAAGAATAGAATCTATGTACTGTATAAAATAAAATAATTTTAGTTAGGTTTAGAATAGCAGCCCTCACCAAAGTACATATGAAGTATAAGAATATTCACAATAGGTGGTATTAAAAGAAGATCATAAATCAGTTCAGCTTTGCTACCTATCATATGATAGATGAAAGAACTCTAGGTTTATGGACACTTTTAGATACAGAAATTGGGATAAAAAATGCAGACTTGAAGTTGATGTATAATGAAAGGAAGACAAACCCCATATTTTTAGTAAAAGTTGTCAAATCGTTTGAGTCAGAGCAACAGATATGTTTGAATATGCAAAGTAAGTAGTTTTTTATTTTAGAGTAAAATATCTGAAAATATTTTTGCATGCAATTTCTTTGTTTACCAGGTGGATGGATGACGGCCTAGTAAATGATATTACACCCAAATTGATAGGTGACAGACCTAATACATACATATACACAAAAGCATTGGCAGAATATGTTGTGCAACAAGAAGGAGCAAAGCTAAATGTGGCAATTTTGAGGCCATCGATTGTTGGTGCCAGTTGGAAAGAACCTTTTCCAGTAAGTTGTTAGAATTTTTTTAAATAATTAGAATTGAAAAATTTAAGTCATAACTTTGTATTAAAAGAGTTGGCAGTTGTTTGATTTAAAAGTAGATGTTATTCACTGAATTTGGCTAAATATGGTAAAGGTGTTCCCATTCATAGAAAGAGACACTTCTCTTGGTACTTTTATTTCTAATTTACTGCTCTGTGTTTAGGAATGCAGATCAACATTTAAAAAATCTCAATCGAGAATTAAGTAAAAAAAACTGATGTAGTCTAGATCAAATGTGATCGAGTCCTATGTGTTTTCCTTGTGATTGATGGGCTTGGAGTTTTGACACATCAACATTTGTTGGCTTTTAAAATTACTTGCTGATTAGCTTCCCTTGCAGAAATGAAGGGAATAGAGATGAGAATATGAAGGATCTTATTTTATCTCATTTGCATTTTGGTATCAAAAAAAGGCAAGCTTTCCAAGACCTAGACTTCTCTCTGTAAAGATCACAAACTAAGAAAAATATGAGAGATTTCTATGATAATTTGTTATAGAAAAGGAAGGTATTATGGTATTTGTGAATCCCAGGAGTAAGAGAAAACATAGATATAAAATAACAGGTAAGTTGATTTAGGAAAAACCTAGGTTTCTATAATGGTAATAAGTAATAGCATGCCTTTTGTTGCTTTGACTATTCTATTTTTCTCTGTTTTATTCAGTAATTTTGAGGATAATTTACCATTTCCCCTAGTCAGGATATTGCATCAGTAAATCCCATAAAATCAAACTTGAACAGGCTTCATTTAGCAAAAATATTTGACAGGTATAAACTATTTATAAAATTCTTCTTGCAGAGAATTAATGGAAGAGTTGTTAATCCCTTAAAAATGATTTTACTAACCCATTTGCAGCTCCAGAAGATTGCTTCTATTTAGGGTGAGGAGAAATAATCTGGCCTGTATCTAGTTTGATTTTTAGTTTTTAAAAGAAAATTATCAAGAATATAGGTGGAGCTGTAGACTTTACATAATAAAACTCTAGTTTTATAATATTTATAAGCTTCCCTACCTCTTTTATTTTTGGTATTAGGGATGGATTGATAACTTTAATGGACCAAGTGGTCTCTTTATTGCGGTAAGTAAACCTTTTGATTTATTTAATATTTTATATATTTTTTTCTGTTTTCTGTATATCTTAATATGTATAAATGCACTCTGGTTCGTATGTCTTAAGGTGTTGTTTTTAATTTTAACAAAGGCAGGGAAAGGAATTCTTCGAACAATGCGTGCCTCCAACAATGCCCTTGCAGATCTTGTTCCTGTAGATGTAGTTGTCAACATGAGTCTTGCTGCAGCCTGGTATTCCGGAGTTAATAGGTATATGAGGTGACAATGTCGCTTGTTAAATATATAGTAACTGAGAAGGAAAAGTAGCTACTGAGTGTTCATTTTTCAGTCCTGGTATTCCCAGTATATATAGGCATTATCACTTCCAACCACAGGAGTTGACTTATTACAGGCAATAATAGTAAGTGGTTCCATCAGCAGTAATTAAGAGTTAACATTAATTCTCATGTACTACCTACAGGATAGGCAAGTTCATTAGGCAGTAAAAATAAACAACTACCCCCCTTTCTCCCTACTGATTTTTTAATCTAAGCTAAAGGTTGGTATGAACTTGGCATAAAGAGCTGAAAATTCTCAGAGAATGGTTTACATATATGAAATGTCACACTGGAGCAGCTTAATCAACTCATGGACCTGTTTTTTTGAAAGGGGGTAGTAGCATTTACAGATAACACCTAAACTTTAAGCTTTTCAGTAATTTTTGTTTTCAAATTAATAAACTGCCCTTATTTTTAGAAGCATATATATATAATATATATGTGTGTGTGTATATATACACACACACTTTTTTTGAGAGAGGAAGAGAGATGAGAAGAATCAGCTTACAATTGCAGCACTTTAGTTGTTCATTGATTACTTCTCATATGTGCCTCGATGGCAGGGAGGAGAGGCGGCTCAAGCCAGCGACCTTGGGATCATGTTGATGATCCTGCACCCAAGCTGGGTGAGCCTGCATTCAAGCTGGCGACCTTAGCGCTTCAAACCTGGGACCTCAGCGTCCCAGGGCGACATTCTATCCACTGTGCCACCACCAGTCAGATGAAGCCAGTATTTTTTATATTTTAAAAAAGTAAGGAAGTGATTATATAAATACATGGTTTCTGGTAAAAAGGGAATTCAGTCCATAGTATTTTCAACTAGAGCCTCTGGAAATGAGGAGATAGGAAGAGATGAGATTATTTGTTGTTTTTCTTACATTTAAAAACTGAAGCTCCTATTCATACAAGGAAGAAAAATATGAAAAAAAATCTGTATTTTTAAAATAAATAATATTGTTGGTAGGGGAGGGGAAAAGTGTGTTAATAGTTACTTAGATGCATAAAATAATCTTTTAAGGATAATTGAAAAAATAGTGTAACAAAGGTACCCCTTCTCAGTTTTTCCTACTTGAAAATCATATAAGATTTAGATTGGACAAGTTTGACCTCTAAGTTTCATTACTTTGATCTTTGTTTTGCAGACCAAGGAACATCATGGTGTATAATTGCACAACAGGCAGCACTAATCCTTTCCACTGGGGTGAAGTTGGTATGATTTTATTTGTGTTTTTGAATGTTAAAATAAATCCTAAAGAACTTAAAATATTCTCTGAGTTTTTATGTCAGAATAATCCATGAGACATTAAGGCCACTGAGTGACCAACTTATTCTTATTTTAACTGCCATTTTAAGAATATCTACTGATACTGCCTTATTCTTAAGAGGGTTTTACAAATTTAAAATCACCTGCTGTGTGTTCCCTCCTCATCCCACTGTTGTCTGCCTAGTACTGTTTTTCTGCTGCCATTTGCAGTAGCCCTCATAGGTACCTGTGGCAGGAAATAGTGAATTTTGTCTGTTGTGGGCACTCAATGCTGATGTTGCCTGTCCATAGGCAATAGCACTTCCAATTACAAGAGTTGGGTCTGTCACAGGAAATAGCAAGTGATCCAAAGAGTAATAAATGAAGGAGTAAGTAGCATACATTTTGCTAGAATATTTCCCATGAATTAATCTATTTAAATTATAGGGAAGTATGTATGCTGTGTCGCTCTAAAATGGGAATAGTATAGCATAAAGCCTACTGAAATTGAATCATTTTTAAATTGTTGGATTATATTTTCACATTTAAAGTAAAATCTAGGGCATTGATTTAGTATTAGGTCTTGTTTTACTCTTAAATGAACAATTTTTGTTACCCTTGTAGATCAATTTTGATTTTATAATAATTTTTATATTCTTTATTCTAAAGTTTTACTAGAACATTTTTATTTCAATTTAAAGATTGACTGTTAGAGCATATAAGAAAAAATAATCTAGTGAGATTTTAATTTTATAATAATTATATAGTGTTCTTTTAATAGTTTTAAAATACTTAAATGGGAGGTTTTTGTAATCTTTCATTGTGTTGTCAAGTTCAGTAAAAATTAAGTTAAATGTTATTTTTTAGTGAGTATCTCAGTATACATTTTCATTAAAGTATTAACATAGATGATAATAGATTTGATTGTGTTGATATCATATAAACTAAATAAGTTACAACAAGTTAATTTGGGTTGTTTTGAGATGATGTATGTTATTTTGAGCAACTTATAAGCAAAGGATGATTATATATTTTTTTAAGTAAGTACAATAATAAAAATCTGGAAAGAGGAACAGAAAGAAAGAGGCTATCGTGAGAAGTGAAATATAGAAAGTGACATTGTAAACTGACATAGGTAAAATATTAAAAGGATTTTTAAGAGCTAATTTTAGCAAAAATTCATCTAAATAAAATTTATAAATAGTGGCAGTTCTAAAACCACTTGAGTGCAGCAGTCTAATACCCATATTTTCTTAGCTACTATAGAGAGTAGAAAAGTTTGTCTTTTAAATGAGCGAACTTTGACATCTCTGGTAAAATATTTTGCTTTGTAAAAACATGATTTTTTTTTCAAAACTTTATTACATGGTTATTATCAAAGCTGTTACACAACTTTTCTTCCTCAGAATACCATGTAATTTCCACTTTCAAGAGGAATCCTCTCGAACAGGCCTTCAGACGGCCCAATGTAAATCTAACCTCCAATCACCTTTTATATCATTACTGGATTGCTGTAAGCCATAAGGCCCCAGCATTCCTGTATGATATCTACCTCAGGATGACTGGAAGAAGCCCAAGGTAATGGTGACTAGCTCTGTCTTATCTGTTCCTCTGACTGTTAAACAACCCGTGCTTACACTAAAATGTGTGTTAACTTTGTATTTGTTTATGCTTATGATAAGGCTTAATGGCCTTTTGTGAATGAGAAGACTTAAGACTTTGTCAGGAAAGGAAAGGTAGTGTTTTACTCTTAATTTATTCTAAAGTTTGGGTGATAAATTATTGTTGTGTGTTGAATTCTAGGTCTAACTTTAGATATTTTTTTCTGAATGACAAATAACATTCAAAATACTTTGACGCTTATTTTTCCTACAGGATATTATATAAATCATTCCTTCAAGATGAATCCTTTAAACCAAGTAATCAGGCGCCCCAATGTTAAGTTGTGTTCCAACAACTTATTGTTTCGTTATTGGAAGGGTGTCAGACATACAGTACCTGCCTTATTGCTCGATCTTGCACTCAGGTTGACAGGTCAGGAACCGTGGTAAGAGGAATAGCAATAAATACACTATATATTGGTAAGGTGGTGGAAGCTTGCTGGAGAGACGGAAAGTCGCTAGCATGAGCTTTACCTTTAGAATTACTAACCTGATTAATCACAATCACAATCAGGGTGCTAAGACATTTCTTAGAAGTTGGGGATATTTGGGGAGACTGTGGATCTCAGCTTGATTGGGCCATTGATCCTCCAGAATCCCATAATACGGGAAATGTCCAACATCAGGGTTGTCATTGTTATTATAAGCTGAAATTGAGCCCTTCTCCTCTTCCCCCTAAAAACATAGGGGTAGTTTTATAGGGGATTACGGGAAAACTATTTTGCTTAAAGTAGATTGTGCAGTTTTATATGAAAAACATAGGATGCTTCTAGATGCTTGAATTATCTCAGCTGCCCATTCAGCTTATAATGTGTTAATTACAGAGAATATCGTATGTTTTTTAAAAAGTTAATAACAGATGGGAAACTTTCTATTTTCTTACGGTTGTTACAGCCTTTCTTTTTTCTTTTTTTCTTTTTTTGAAACCCCATAAACTTAAGTCCTCCTGACTTTACTACAATTATAGTGAAATATTCCATAAAAATATTTATTTTTTTAACTACATTGGCATTACAGAGGAATCTTTGATTGGAGATTTCAGGATTTGAGTAATTATGTATAAAGAAGATGCTGATTTCAGAACTTCCATCAACGGCTCAAAAAATAAAAAGTGAGGTATCTGCCAGTTATAGTGTATCAGGATCTGAGTTACTTGAGATTTTCTGTGGATTCAGCTGTCCATTATTTTTCTAACTCTAATATTTAATATTGAAATATCTGAGAAGTGGTGAATAGCTTTAAGTAAAGAAATACTTAATGGAAAAAAGATTATAATGTATCCAGGTTATTTTCAAGTGTTTAAGGATGATCTGAAAAGTGCAATATTTGTCATTGGCAGCATACTTTCTGGATAAAAAGCAGAAGTAAATTTATGAGTGATGGCAGTGCATGCTTTCTTGATATTAATCAAGTTGGTGCAATTTAGAACATAAAAGTAAAAGTTAGGTCAAAAAAGTAAAACAGGTTGTTAAATGTATCACAGTACCTTACAGAAAAAAGGGGGATCAGTAAACTTAAAAAATAAGCGAGTAACCAAAATTAATTAACCCTTTGAGTAGTAGTGAGTTTTTTTCATGCTCGCTGACCCCTGGGAGTGAGTTTTTTTTTTTTAATGAAATTAGTTACAGTTACAGTTTTATTAACTTAAAATCATGTTTGTTTGACAGCCAATTTATGGAAACAAGTAGAACATACATTTGCCTTTTTTAAATGTTGCATTACACATTTTTAAAATAAGTCGATCATACTCTGATGGTCAGGAGGCACGAGGACGTACATGAATATTCGTACTAAAAGGGTTAAATAATTTATACTAGATGTTGCTATATAACAAGTCATCTCAAATTTAGTGGCTTAAAACAGTGATTTTAAAATATTAAAATTACTATTTCTTTGTATTTATTATTTCTCTCAGCCTGTGTTGGTAACTGCGTAGCTTTCTTAACCTACTTCCTGCCCATAAAAGGTTTGGAGTTCCCAAGGCGGGGATCAGCTTCTGCAAAGGGCTGTATGGTTTCTGCTGTTAATTGTAACCTCTACCTTGCAGTTAGGCAACTTGACATTCATAGACAGTATTTAATTGAATAAGCATGACTGTGTTTCAGTGAAACTTTATTTACACAAGTAGGTGGATTTTGCCCCATGGTACTGGTTTGTCAATCTTTGGTCCAAAAGTTTCTTTTTATTTTGTACTGTCTCTGTCCATATAAGTGTAAACTGATCTGATTCCTTTTCAAACTGTGGATTTACTATGTATCTGTTTTAAGACAATCTCCATTAGACCAAAGCCATATCCACAGATCTCTTTGAGACATGACCTTCTCTGCCTAGGGTTCTTTATGAGGTTACTATCAATCAACACCCTTGTATCTTAGATTCCTTTCTTTTAGATCCTTAGTTTAGATCCTGCCTCTTAAACAGTAGGATTTTGGCCTTGGCCGGTTGGCTCAGCGGTAGAGCATTGGCCTGGCATGTGGAAGTCCTGTGTTTGATTCCTGGCCAGGGCACACAGGAGAAGCGCCCATCTGCTTCTCCACCCCTCCCCCTCTCCTTCCTCTCTGTCTCTCTCTTCCCCTCCCGCAGCCAAGGCTCCATTGGAGCAAAGTTGGCCCCAGCGCTGAGGCTGGCTCCATCGCCTCTGCCTCAGGTGCTAGAATGGCTCTGGTTGCAACAGAGCATAGGCCCAGATGGGCAGAGCATCACCCCCTCGTGGGCATGCTGGGTGGATCCCAGTCGGGCACATGCAGGAGTCCATCTCTCTGCCTCCCCATTTCTATCCTAAGAAAAACACCAAAACAAATAAAAAACAGTAGGGTTTCTATGACATTTCTTTAAGTTCTAGCATAAGTCTTTTTTAAAAAAATTCTATGAGGTTTGATGAATAAACTCAGAGTCTGGACGCTTTGGCTAGAAATAAAGAATAAAGACTTATTCAAAGATCTTAGAGTTTGCAAACCGGAAATAAAACGAGACAATACCCAAAGTATTCTGAAGAAGAAAGAAAAGAGATTTCATAATAAAAAAAAGTATCCTTGAGAAGAAGCAGTCCTGCATTCTTAGCCCTAGGATTGGTCCAGGACGGTTGTCATGTCTGTTGGTCTGGATGATGGATGTCAGATGATCTGGAGGATTGGTGTCAGGAGGTTTGGTCACCTGGGTAATGGATGTCACATGGTCTGGATATATGAGTCCTGCAGGGGGTAATTAGAGGGTTTTCTAGAGATGTACATCCAGGTATTGACATGAAACAAATTGAAGGCACAGGACTAAAAAGTTCAAAGTTTAGGTTCCCAAACTAATTAAAACAAGAATAGAATTGTTTCCTTGTGCCTTAACCTAGTTGATTTTAGAAATTTAGCTGCTTGACTATAGCAACTCCCATTTTATTTCTTCAGTCTATTTACCTCAGGTACTACCTTAGATCTTTTTGAGTTCTTAACCAAAAGTCTTACATCTGCATTGTGGATTTGACCTATGCTCAGAAGTCATTTTTAAAAGAATTCCAGCTGGCATTTTATATTTCCTCTAAATTCCACTAGACAGTTTACTTTTTAAAGATCATCTTTTTCTTTCTGAGGAAATCCTTGTGGCTAGATCATTGAATTAGGTAGGTGCAGTTTCTATTTTTCATGTTACCATGGATGACAGTTTTGTTTTTCCAATTCCCAACAATATTTTTGTCACTTTCCTTTAAGGTCTCACTAGCAGGTTCATTAAAGCCCTTTAAGACTTCTACTAAAATTCTTTCTTGGTCCTTTTAGGTTTCACCAGTGGTTTCCTCAAGAGCCTTTTAGACTCTGCCTACCACCTGATCCTAAAGCCAATACCACATATTTTAGATTTTGATTATAGCAGCCCCAGAATCCCAGAACTCATATCTGTTCTGTTATCTGTGCTGCATGGCAAAGTACCTCAAACTTAGTATGTTAAAACAACAATTATTTTTTAAATCTCTTATGATTTCTGTGGGTCAGGAATTCTGGAAGGATTTGGCTCTGATTTTGTCCCAGAGTCTTTCAAGTGTTTGCGGTCAGGTAGGACCTGGAACAGGTGTACTGGAAGGAGTGGTAAAGGAAAGAAAGGGTTGCCCAGCATCTTTATCTCTTCATGTAGTCTCAGTGCCTCTCCATGTGGTCTTTTCACATGGACTGTTTGGGCTTCCTCACAGCATGACAGCTTCTAGGGAACTTGGACAGCATACATGGCAACTGAAGTCTTCAAAGGTGAGTATTCCAGAAAGCAAGATAGAAAGCTCTTTCACCTTTTTTTACTTACCCTCAGAAATCACACTGATTTCACACCTCATTCTAATGGTTTTAAGTCACCTTTACCTCTTCTGGCAGGATAGTCTAGGTGATATTATAGATGAGCAGGTAGGATGGGAGATAATATCACATTCAGAAATTAAAATCTGTTCCAAATAGGAAACATCAAATAAAGAATCTTCTTATCTGAGGTTTGTCCTGTGTGAGGCTTTCAAATCAGGAATTATCCTTGACCTCTGGGAACTGATAGTCTAAAAGCAAAAAAGGAAAAGACATAAAGGCTTTTCATTAGGCAATTTTATAAATGTTAAATACAAAGCCTCATAATTTAGTTTGTTCAGATATTTACTGAACAAGGTACTAGGCTTTATACCTTATATTGGGGCCTTAGTATAATGCCTACTTCTACATTAAGCTAATGTCTTTCATATCATTCATGGTGTGCATTTTACTCATATTATTTTGAGCTTCAGCTAGATAAAAATCTGACTTTTATCTTGACATAATAAATTTATAAGTACAGCTCGGATGTGCATCATACAGATTCCTCGTTAATATTCTTAGGGTTTAGGATGCATGATAGTACATGTAGAAGCAGTAAATTATTCACACTAGCTCATGAAATTTAGTAATATTTCATCACTGAAAAATGACATTAAAAAATGGTTCTATGGTCTTTTTTGTTGTTATTTAGCTTACCTCTCTCTAGCTTCTGTGAAACTAATACTTTATAATTTGTGTGATTTTCAACAGAGGACAATTTTGTCAATGTCCATTCAGGGGACATTTGACAATATTTGGGGATGTTTTTAGTTATTACAACTTGGGCAGGGGGGAGGTGCTAGTAGCACCGAATTGGTAGAGGCCAGGGATGCTGCCAAGCATCTTAGAATGCACGGGACAGCCCCCCCCCCTCCCCCCCCACACACAAACAATTATCGTTAAGAAACCCTGGACTAGACCATTAAGATCTTGCTGTACTCTAAAGGATTGTGATTATTTCGTGTGGGTTGCCATAATAAAGAATAAATACTCAGAATATATATGGCAATATAGTCCCAGGTATTTGCTCTTATTTCATGTTTAACTAAAGAGTGATGGTACAAAGTTTTGTTTCTTTTTATCTCCCATAGATTTGATAGTCCATGAACTTGACACATATATGGCTTTTCAGATTTCATTTTCTCGCACCAATTTTTTACTGTAATTATTTGTTAATAGCTGAATCAGTGATTAGTTTTAGTGTAGTCTGTCACTTGAATGAATCTGAAAACTAGGTGAGAATTGTCAATGAAAAAAGGAGTGGGGAAGAAAAACATAAGATGTATGTTGGAAAACCATGTTAACCAAATGTGTTACATGTGTGATTCAAGTATACCAGACTGGCTGTGATAGTTGATACTGATTTTATTACAAATTTTTTATATCTTTTTTGTTGTTGTTTTAGAAAAGAATTTCTTTTTAAAAAGCAACATGTCTTATTTTTTTTCCACAAAGTGCTATCTATAAACTGTTTTTGTCCAAATACAACCTTTTGAGGCCTAGTAATTCTTTTCCTGTTTAATGGAGGTTTCAATTTTATAATTACTTTCTTGCATGAACTACAATTTTTCTTTATATAGTCCATATTACCTCATTTTTTTTTTTTCAATATTCTGGATTCAGGGTATCTTTCTCAGTGTATTGAATGTGTCATCAAGAATTGCGAATCTAACTATGTTACCGTTTTGATTTTTTTCCACCTCATTTCTAATGTTCTAATTTTTCACCATTATGAAAGTTTCTGATTTTGGGATCCTCTAAATTACATGATGCTAATCTTTACTATGGAATTATAAATTGAGGATTTTTTTTTTTTTGGTATTTCTTCACAAATTATTTTTCTGGTTTTTAGATATTAAGAATTTTTGGTGTGGGTTTTGTTTTCAAAATGTTTTTTCTTCCTTTTCCCTAATTATCATAGATAATTACTGTATAGATGTACTGCTCAGGTTAGTGTTATGATATCAATGACTTACAGTGAGCCCTGATATATAAAATGACAGATTTACAGATTAAGATCCCTTGCTCTTTTAAAAAGAAACAAACAAAACAGCATTGAACTACCTCTTTCTATAAGGATAGATATTGGGGATTTGGGGAGATGAGTGAATATCTATTGCAGAAAGTTTTCAGCAAAGTCATTGATTTCATGGCACAACCAGTTGATCAAGAGTGGTATTTGTCAGTGTTAAAGAAAAGGTTATTTAAAAAAAAAAAATATATATATATATATATAGAGAGAGAGAGAGAGAGAGTTGGCTACATGGGAAATGAATATTTCTGGATAATGTAATACACTGTTATGAATTCACACGAAATCTTAGTAAAATGCAGTTTAAGAAACAAAAAACAAGGGAGTTCTAATCAAATTCATTTATTTCTTAGTATTATATGTAGATAATTTGACCTTAAAGCATTGTCATTCCTTTGAAAATTAATTTTATGTACTAAATTCATTTGATTCTACTTGAAATCTTTTATGTTTTGGATTTATGCAGTATTCTTCCAAGATGCAGAAATATTCTTATTACCTGATTTGTGTACTTATTGAATTATGTATTATGATTTTACCGTTAATGTCTCAGTTTAGAAACTGGTACCATGGGTGGTGATGAGATTTTTTTCTAAACTATGCAAAATATGAATCTGTCATTTTCTTATAATACAGGATGATGAAAGCAATAACTCGTCTTCACAAAGCTATGCTACTTCTTGAATATTTCACAAGTAATTCTTGGGTTTGGAATACTGACAATGTCAATATGTTAATGAACCAACTAAATCCTGAAGATAAAAAGGCAAGTATTTTCTATTAGAAATTCAGTAGTTTACAAATTAGACAGCCATCAGTAACCTGAGAAATAATTGGGTATTTTCCACAACCATTATGCAAGAAAGTCATTGATCTATTTATTGTCTTTTCATTTAAAGCTTCAGTCATAATTGTTAGTTATGAAATAAAATTGCTTTACCTTAGAATTTATAAGGTAAGTATTTATGAATGACAGATATTTTAAAAATATGATTGAAATACTCGTTTTTTTATTGCCAGGTTAAAAGAGAACTTTGGTTTCTTTATGTATTTTTCCTCAAATACTTTGTTTTCTTTGAATTTTGAGAAAAGCCTTTCTTCAGAAATTGTTTTGCATTCTTTTACTTTTTATCATTCCACATTTCTCTCGCTGTTAATTTGAAACTAAAAATGTTTGATCTTTTTGAGGTTACCTTAGATATATTTAAAAAAAATTTTTTTTTCCATTGATTTGAGAGAGAGAGAGAGAGAGACAAGCATCAACTCATTGTTCCACTTAGTTCCATTTAGTTGTGCACGCATCGGTTGCTTCTGGTTGCGCACTGACCAGGGATTGAACCTGCCATCTTGGCGTGCCAGTTCGATGCTCTATTCATTGAGCAATCCAGCCAGGGCCATGGTTACCTTAGATATTTTAATGTACATACCTAACAGCCTAAATTAAGTGATTTCTATAGCCTCTTTCTCAATGAATTTGAGGACTTGAAAATGTTTTAGCTGTGATTACAACCATCATCAGTTTATGTGGTTATCCATTACTTTAGTTTTCTATTTAAACCTTTTACATAGAAATGATTATTTTGTTCAGTTTTATATAGATTTAACTATATGTTTACCACTGTCTTTGCTACTGTATCTTCTCTTTTTGGATCTTTTTCTTTTTGCCTTAAAAATATACTGTACCAAGAATATCTGAATATGATTTAGTAAGGGGTTTTTTCATTCATATTCTGTCTTATGTTGTTGCCATTGAAAAGTCAGTCTAATTTGCTGCTTCCTTTCAGGTGATGTTATTCTTGGCTCCTTTTCAATAGTTTTTCTCTCTGCTTGATGTTCTTCAGTTTACTATGAATGTGAGTGTAATTTTTAAAAACTTTATGCTGTTGAGGTTGGTCTTCCTGGATCTAAAGTTTGATATTTTTTTAGCAACTCAGGAAAATACTTAGCCATTGTTTCTTCAGATACTGCCTCTTCATTATTCTTCATCGTCTTGTGAAATTTTAGTGTCTGTTAGGTCATTCCTTCAGGTCTTTTAATTTTAATTTCATATTTTGTATCTTTTTGTTTCTGGCCTGAATTCTGGATTATTTCTCTGTGGCAGTTATCAGTAGTGTCTAAACCACCCAGTTGAATTTTGGGTATCAGTTAATTATATTTTTATTTTTAGAATTTCAATTTACTTTTTAAATCTGATAGACATTTCTTAAACAATTATTAGAAATTTTCTTGAAACATCTGAAACATTGTTTTCAACTGGAGTTCAGGTCATTCATACTCCTATAGGCTGTGCAGCATCTAATCTGCTATCTGTTTAAACTGGGTCTTACTCATGATTTTTTTAAATTGATGTTTAACTGTAAATTCATAATCCTTGAGGATTTCTATGGGAATTTTTTTGAAGCCTACATTGAAATTGCAGTTTTCCAAAAAAGATTTACCTTTGCTTCCACCAGTTGCCTAGCATTAATTAGATGTCAAATTAAAAACCACCTTTAAAATATCTATTAGGTTTTTAGCATAACTCAGGTAAATATAGGCCTTAAATAGACTATGGGGCAGGGTCATAATTATAGTTTCTCAAAGGAGATGTTTTCTGTTGGGGTTTTATTTTATTCTCAGGTAGAAAGAATTATAGCTTCCACTGATTCCATATTTTCCTCCACCCCCACATTCCAGCATCCAATATATACTACGGCTCAGTGAATTATTAAGAAAATGAGCACTCAGGTGAGGATATAGAAATTACCCCAGAAGATACCCCTTCCAATCACTACGTCCTCTCTACTAATCTGTCTTGAATTCAAACACTAATGTTAATTTTATCCATTTTTAACTTTATACAAATGATATACAATATTTTTTTTCAATTCCTTTGTTGATAGACATTTGAGTTATTTTCAGTTTTCGGTTATTGGGAGTAATTCTATGAAGCATGTGCACACATTTGTGTATGATATATATCTAGAAATGGAATGGCTGAATCAAAGGGTATTTGTATGTTCAATTTTTTTTTAATTGTTTCATTGATTTGAGGGGGGGGGAGGAAGGGAGAGGAGAGGAGAGGAGAGGAGAGGAGAGATCAAACCCGCAACCTTGGCTTACTGGGATGACACTCTGTCGTCCTCTGAGCCACCAGCCAGGGCCTTGTATGTTCAATTTAGTAGATAATGCCAAACGATTTTCCAGTGCTTATATCAGTTTACTTTCCAAGTGACAGTTTATGAGTTCCTGTTAATCCATATCCTCCCCAACATTTGGCATTTTAATTTTTAATTTTAACAACTTTGGTGGCGTGTAGTGGTATCTCAGTGCATTTCATGTTACATAAGGAGCTTATGTAGACATGGCCAAAAATGTCGATAATCCTGTTGAAAAAAGGGCTAGAGAGATGAACAGTTTACAGAAAAATAATTCTTAAATAAATCTTAACCATATGAAAAGATACCAACCTCATTCATAAAAATGGAAGTACAAATTAAAACTGGATATTTATTATTTAGCAGATTTGCAAAAAACTGCAAACTGTCAACATACTCATACTCTGGTGAGGCCTTGGGCAAATGGCGTTTTCATTCATTGTTGTTAGAAATGTATACCTTTCTCCACCCTTTTATTTTCAACTTTTCTGTATTCCTTTCAATTATTTCTCATAAATAGCATATGGATTTTTTTCAGTCTAATAATTTTGACCTTCTAATTGGAGGATTTAATCCATAATATAATTTCTAATAATTTTGAATTTAAGCCTGACTCAGTGCTATTTGTCCCACTTGTTTTAAGTTTTGTTGTGTTTTTTTGTTTTTGCTTTCTTTGAGGTTATTTTTAGTTTCATATTTTCCTATCTGTATTAGTTACATAGAAATATATTATTTTTCTGTTCTAGAGGTTACTAGAGCATCCTTCCTTAATTTATTAACATCTAATATAATACTGTTAATTCTACCTTTTCATGGAAAATACAAGGGCTGTCACCTGTTTTTTTTTGTTGTCGTTTTGTTTTTTTACAGAGACAGAGAGTCAGAGAGAGGGATAGATAGGGACAGACAGGAATGGAGAGAGATGAGAAGCCTCAATCATTAGTTTCTCATTGCGATACCTTAGTTGTTCATTGATTCCTTTCTCATATGTGTCTTGACCGTGGGGCTACAGCAGACCGAGTAACCCCTTGCTTGAGCCAGCAACCTTGGGTCCAAGCTGGAGAGCTTTGCTCAAACCAGATGAGCCCGTGCTCAAGCTGGCAGTCTTGGGGTCTCGAACCTGGGTCCTTGGCATCCCAGTCCAACGCTCTATCCACTGCACCACCGCCTGGTCAGGCTGTCACCTGTTTTTTACATATTTTAATTCTGTATGTGTTAGATGCCTCGTAACCATTATTTTTATTGCAGTCTATACAATAAGTATAGATTTACCAGCATAATTGTCCTTTTTTTTTTTTTTTTTTAATACAGGCGCAGAGATAGAGTCAGAGAGAGGGATAGATAGGGACAGACAGACAAGAACAGAGAGATGAGAAGCATCAATCATCAGTTTTTCGTTTTTGACACCTTAGTTGTTCATTGATTGCTTTCTCATATGTGCCTTGACCATGGGCCTTCAGCAGTCGAGTAACCCCTTGCTGGAGCCAGTGACCTTGGGTCCAAGCTGGTGAGCTTTTGCTCAAGCCAGATGAGCCCGCGCTCAAGCTGGCGACCTCGGGATCTCGAACCTGGGTCCTCAGCATCCCAGTCCAACACTCTATCCACTGCGCCACTGCCTGGTCAGGCTGGATTCATTTTTATTATGCCTAAAGAATGTTCTCTAGTGTAAGTTTTCCACTGATGTCAGATTTTCTTAGTTTTTATTCTTCTGGAAACATCTTTACTTTTTCAGTGATACTGTGCTGGTGTAGAATTCTGTGTCAGCAGTTTTCTTTGAGCACTTGCAGGACATCTTTTCATAGTCTTTGGCTTCTCTTTGCTTCTTTTGAGAAGTCAACTGTCAGTTCCTTTGGATGTATTCTATATGGTATTTTTCCGACATCTTTAAAATTTTTCTCCTTGACTTTTAATGGTTTTATGCTTTATATGCCTAGATGTGTGGGAGTGCCTACAGTATATATGAGGTTTGAATCTGTGCCATGATATCTCATTATTTTTTGAAAATTTTCAGCCTGTCTTCTCAGAAACTGCTTCTGTTCCATTCTTTTTCACTGTTCTGTGGGAATCCACTTACAAATATGTATGACCTTCTTTAATGGTTTGTAAATTATGGTAGCTTTTTTTTTTTGTCTAGAACTCACTGTGTTCAAATCAGGGATAGTATATAATGAATAATCTTTTATCCAAATGTATTGAGGAGCACTGAGTAGGGAATGGCCTTCTTATTTTTTTTTATTTTTATTTTTTTCTGAAGCTGGAAACAGGGAGAGACAGTCAGACAGACTCCTGCATGCGCCCGACCGGGATCCACCCGGCACGCCCACCAGGGGGCGACGCTCTGCCCACCAGGGGGCGATGCTCTGCCCATCCTGGGTGTCGCCATGTTGCGACCCTCCTGGGTGTCGCCATGTTGCGACCAGAGCCACTCTAGCGCCTGGGGCAGAGGCCACAGAGCCATCCCCAGCGCCCGGGCCATCTTTGCTCCAATGGAGCCTTGGCTGCGGGAGGGGAAGAGAGAGACAGAGAGGAAGGCGTGGCGGAGGGGTGGAGAAGCAAATGGGTGCTTCTCCTTTGTGCCCTGGCCGGGAATCAAACCCGGGGCCTTCTTATTTTGTCATGGAATAGCATTTTTATAATGCTTTCTTTGTAGATTTGTCTACCCTTTTCATCAGATGGTCTAGTAACTCTTGTCTGAACTCTTAAGCCAGCTTTCATAACATTTCTCTTTTGTGTGTGTGTGTGTGTGTGTGTGTGTGATAGAGACAGAGATAGGGACAGATAGGGACAGACAGACAGGAGGGAAGAGAGATGAGAAGCATCAGTTCTTTGTTGTGGCACCTTAGTAGTTCATTGATTGCTTTCTCATATGTGCCTTGACCAGGGGGCTACAGCAGAGAGAGTGACCCCTTGCTCAAGCCAGCAAGCTTGGGCTCAAGCTGGTGAGCCTTGCTCAAACCAGATGAGCCCGCGCTCAAGCTGGTGACCTCGAGGTTTTGAACCTGAGTCCTCTGCGTCCCAGTCCGATGCTCTATCCACTGCACCACTGCCTGGTCATGCATAACATTATTTCTCTTGATGTCAATACTGTTCTCTAGGAAAATTAATCTAGATAGTATGCAGGATGTTTAAGAAGAGAAGGAACTGTAGATACAAACTGGAAGTAAATGCATTAATATATATAAAGTGAGTTATACATAGTTCTAGACAGATAATGGGATTTTGTCTTTTTGTTTGTGGGTTTTTTTGGAAGGTGCAGGCTTCTTTCGCCTAACGCTTCATATACTCTATAAATGCTAACATGAATTTTCAAAGTATCTTCTAAATGTTTCTGTGTTTAATGGAAGATATAGAACAGACATAAGAACATTTTTGTAAATAGCAGTAAGATTTTAAAAGTTAATATGGTAAACATTTTATAATTATGTCATTTGGAAAAAGTATGAATTTTTGACCAGTGTGAAAAAACAATTTTTTTGTTTATGTAGACCTTTAATATTGATGTGCGGCAGTTATATTGGGCAGAGTACATAGAGAACTACTGCATGGGAACTAAGAAATATGTTTTGAATGAAGAAATGTCTGGCCTCCCTGCAGCTAGAAAACATCTGAACAAGTAAGTTTTAGATGGATTTGACTTTGTCATTACTTCCTTAGAAATATTACAGTTTTATTTGGTAAGCTGGTATATTGAATGAAAGATAGTACTAACAATCTATCACACTTAGGAAAAGTGCTTACCTTTGGACTGAAATTTTGATAGTATTGATTTAGCCTAATGTTGAAACTTAATATCTTCATCAGTTTATATTCTTCCTTAGCATTATATGCAGATATAATTTAGTTTTAAAAATCACTACTTATTTACTGTTATTTTTTACCCTACTTTGATATATCTTTGGAAGAAGAACAGATATAACATGGCATTTAATGGAATTTTTTCTTTGTTTATAAAAGTTGTAATTATTCCTCTTACTCTCTTATGAAAGTAATACATACAGATTGTTTAGAAAAAACACACAGAAAATAGAAGAGGAAAATTCACTGTTAATCTGTCATTCAGAAATGTAGTTAAAATTTAATAGTAATCTATTTTATTTATAGTTTGTTAATACAATTTTTATAACAGTTTCAAGACTACCATATTCTTCCCATGCCTCCAACTATAAGAGGCTTTGTAGGGCAGTTAGTTGTATAGATGAGGAACGGAACGCAGGTTTAGGGAAGTTGTATTTGCCTAGGTTGTATTGTAGTAAGTGGTGAAACAAACCAGAACAGTGACCTTATGACATGTAATTCAAAGCTCTTTTGTCTACACCAAGTGTTGATGTATTGTAATCCTATTTTACATTGCTTGAAATTAATGGACTTTAACCTTACTGCATACCTAAAGGTTTGTATTTCTTTTTAACATCATTAAAAATATATGAAGTGTTTTGAAACATGAGATATAAAGTACATATTACTTTGAAAATGAGGGGGTCCTCCTGTCTAGGGCTAGTGCCATGTTTCATTTATGAATGAGTTTTTGTCCAGTTCATCTTTGATCATGTGATTATCAGCTGTAATGGAAGGAGTAAGTTCTCTTGTCTGACAACTTGTAAGCAGCTAAAGATGTCACAAAAATGCTTATTTTGTTTGTAGGATGATGGATGTAATGAACAAACAAGTTTAGATTAGTCATGAAGGAAAAAGCTCCAAACATGTAAATAAATGACTTGTCTGTTTTACCTAGAGTGTACTTGCTACCTGGCACACTGCTTGGCACACAAAAGGATGCTCAGTATTTGCTGAATGAATAAATTTGCATCCCAAATACACTGTTATCAAAAACCTTTTAGTGTTCATTGTTAAGAGAGGTAATGCACTGTGTGATGGACTGCAGTCCAGAGTATGCACAGTCAGGTTTGACTTCTGCTAGCTTTCTAACTGAAGGACTTTTAGTTTTAAAATAAATTAATACGAATTTGAACTTTATGTTAAAAATTGAGTATTAATTATGTGCCATCTAACAATATTATAGAAAATACTTGGCTAATATGTCTCTTGGTTTGCTTTTAGGTTGAGGAACATACGTTACGGTTTCAATACTGTCCTTGTGATCCTGATCTGGCGCATTTTTATTGCAAGATCACAAATGGCAAGAAACATCTGGTACTTTGTGGTTAGTCTGTGTTACAAGTTTCTGTCATACTTCCGAGCATCCAGCACTATGAGATACTGAAGACAAGAATTTAGCATTAGAACATCTATGCATATATGGTGGTCTAAATGCACAAAATATAAAATGTACTTAAGTCATCTCACCTTTTGTCAAGACATTAAATCATCTTAGATCGGAGTGTGGAGTAAATTATGGTACATTTTATGTAACATTTTAATGTTTATACTCATAAAAATCTAGTTAACACACTGTGGTATGCCAGCTCAAATCTGCAATAGCCACCAAAACCATAACTTAATATTTTGATCCCTTGGGAAAAGGGTGGGATGAGGGTCGGAATGGGGATCTGGGAACACTGACCAGTATAACTGTGCGATTCTGGAACATAATTAATTGAAATATGCCTTAACATATAGTGAATTTCTAATTTTAATTTTTAGTGCAATGGAAAGCATTTATTTGGACAGGAATACTAGCTAAGTTAGTAATATTTGATTCTTGATTTTATTTTCATCAGTTGAAGTTTTATTAAAATTATTTTTATGTCATCCTGTGAGTTATTGAGTGGTCTCAGACATGAAAGACATGTTCTCACTGTTTTTTCTCTGATTAGAGGTCTGATGCATATCATTTTTCTATAAGCAATCAGTTGCTTTCCTAATCAGAAGGCTATACATTATTTCTAAAGATCCTACTAGATCTAAATGGGTTTGAAAATCCATATCAACATATGCTATGTATTTTTTGAAGGAAAATTAAAATGAATTAAAGACTATTAGCATAAAAAATAAGAACGCATTTTTATTTTTTTTTGTCCATATTATGACCAAATAGAAGCCAGTTTTGTGAGATGTTTTTCTTGTTTTGAAGCTGGAAGATTTCTTGAGACTTCAGCAAATTGGGGTGAGGGTTTGGGAAGGGATTCACCATACTATTGCTCTCCTCCCTTTATAAATTTTACTAATAAGACTTTAAAAAGGCTTATACTGTCTTTCCAGTGAAACTTGAAAGTGCATTATTATGGAAGAATGTATTTGCAGGTAGACATAACGTGTTGTCACATGTGTGTAAACACATACTAACTTTTGACCTTGAGAGCTGAATTCCTTCAAGAAAAATAAAGTAATGCATAAAATAATGTGTATAAAATTAAATAAAGGACTTTATTTACGTACCACATAAAGTAGCAAACTGTTGAATGAGTTTGAAGATATCATTTATTTTTTCTGCATGTGGTTTTAGCTTTAGAAAGAAATGCATTATAGAAACAAGTAATAGCAAGAAAATTAATGTATATTTTAATGATACATTATAATTCCCTTTAAACCTCAATGGTAGTTAACTCTCTTTACTGTTTTAACATATATTTGGTTTAACAGATTGATCAGCATAACGTTTTTATTTAGCTGATCAAGTTGTACTATTTTTAAATCATCAACAGTATATCTTGAGTATGTTTAATGAAGTCAGTTCACAATACAAAAAGTTGCATAGAACTTTACATCTTAATTTTCTTTATCAATTTAACAACAATGTATAAGAAGTTTATTTTGTTATTGTGAAAAAACTAAATGTAAAGGAAATCACCTTCTTCCATGCGGGTGTGTACTCTTGAAAAGGAAAAATGCTTCCATGTTGAAGCCAGATTTTCTGTAGTAAAACTTTTAAACATTATTTTAAAAGAAGTATGTATATAAATATAAATATATATATTCTTTAGAATGATATTAATGTCTTTGGTCTGGGACCATACCTTGCATAAGGTGTGAGAGACCATGACAGTGTCTAAAGATGGAATAAGTGATGATGCCTTTTATTTAAAGTGGCCCACGTAGTTAACTATAGCTGTCTGTGCATCAAGTGTTCCAGCTCTCCAAATACGTTTCCACAGTGTGTTGAAAACATGCTCACATTTGTATAATTTTTATACTTCTGCCAAATATATTGAGACTCAGATGAATTGTCTTTGTATCTTGAAAAAGAATCAGGTAGCACTTCTACAGATATGTAAGATACATATGGGGTATATGTCTTTTGAACTGTGTCTTTGTTCTTATAATCTCACTTAAAGAAATGCTGTCTGGGATTGTGCTGAGGCCACTGCATTAAATTTGTATGTTTGTTTAACAGAATTCTGTTGTCAAAAGAAAGCTGATGAATAAATTGGCATGTCATTCCAGAACTTAAAGTTCTAAAATTAGTTTAAAGCGCACATAGATTGTTAATTCCCACTAACTAGACTTTGTGCTTAACCTGATATTAAAGATTTTGGTAATCATTACTAGAATGTTATTTGCTAGAAATGGATTTTAGTTTTTTGATTATATTTTCTATACAAACTCAGTTTTTAACAGGATAGCCTATTTAAATTAAATACATTTCATATTTCATTTAACTCACTGGATAAAATTGTATTGCGAAACATTTGCTTTCCCCCACCATTCACTCTTGAGTCTTATAATTCTGTCATATGCATTTGTCTATTGTGACTGTATTTAAATTTGACTTGGCAGTACTAATACGTCCTAAAACTCAACACAGAAGCATGGCAATATGTTCTTTGACTTAAGGATGGTATAAAATAAACATTCTTTGATCTATGTAATAAAGCTTGGACGCAGGGAGGAAAATATCTTATTTCTTCCCTTGTGTTGGTAGAAACTGGTTCAGGTTTTTTGCTTTTTGTTTTAAATGTAAATTAATAATCTTATATAAGAAGTAAATAGAAACATTATTGGGTGCCTTTGTTTGTAAACCAAAAAGTAATAAATGAATCCCTATATTTCTATTATAGTATTTATTTCATTTTTACAATAATTATCCTGAAAATTACTGGTGAGCTAATGTGGTCTCATTTATACTTACTTCTTTTCAGGCATACTCATTAATTACTTCTTGTATCCTAATTTTACTTAATCTCAAGTTTCTTTAACAGCATTTTAAGGGATGCAGATAGGATAAATAGTCTTTGCTTAAGTATCACTTTTTAGGGATTTGCTGAGATGAGATGGTTTTTGTGTCTTCTTAAAACAGTATGAGGAGATCGCCGGGGTGTGATTAGGCTCCAGCTACTCTCCTCCACACTGAATATCATTTTAAGTTGTAGGTGCATGTATAGTAATTAATCTATTGAGTAAGTGTAGGGATCTCTCAGTAGTAACAGAGTGTGACTGTATATAGAAGGAGAAAGCATCAGGCTGGGTTCGGTTGAGTGTAAATGGCTGCGCATCTTCTTCTGGGCTGACTCCAAGCCCTTATAGCCATTAACAGGGACTTGCTCTTGGAAAAAACTCTTAACTTTTTGCATGAGAAATGTGTGCTGCATAACTTGTAGAAAATAGCCTGACCAGGCGGTGGCGCAGTGGATAGAGTGTTGGACTGGGATGCCGAGGACCTAGGTTCGAGACCATGAGGTTGCCAGCTTGAGCGCGGGCTCATCTGGCTTGAGCAAAATAAAAAATGCTCACCAGCTTGGACCCAAGGTTTCTGGCTCAAGCAAGGGGTTACTCGGTCTGCTGAGAGCCCGCAGTCAAGGCACATATGAGAAAGCAATCAATGAACAACTAAGGTGTCGCAATGAAAAACTGATGATTGATGCTTCTCATCTCTCTCCGTTCCTGTCTGTCCCTATCTATCCCTCTCTCTGACTCTCTCTCTCTGTCCCTGTAAAGAAAAAATAACTTGTAGAAAAGAGTTAATTAAATTAATAGTCTGAGAAGTATGAAATATTTACTTATTGATTAAATATTTTTATCTAGTCTTAGAATGAAATTTTTTAACACATCTCTGCTACTCATTTAAATTTATGTTTTGACAGAGGTAGAGAGAGGGACAGAGAAAAAAGGAGAGAGATAAGCATCAATCATTATTTCTTCGTTGCAGCACCTTAGCTGTTCATTGACTGCTTTCTCACATGTGCCTTGACGGTGTGGGGGGGGGGGCAGTGGGCTCCAGCAGAGCGAGTGACCCCTTGCTCAAGCCAGCGACCATGGGGTCACATCTCTGATTCCACACTCAAGCCAGCGACCTCATGCTGAAGCTGGATGAGCCTGTGCTCAAGTCGGCACCTCCGTGTCTCAGACCTGGGTACTTGACGTCCTGTCCAACACTCTGTACACTGTGCCACCCCCTGGTCAGGCTCTCCGCTACTCTTAAGATTCCTAAACAAAAATCATCTTTGTCAATTGAGCATAGTTGTGCAAAATTATTAAGTAATTCCTTTGACCTTCCTTAATTAAAGAACAGTTAAGTTTGATGTCCTCCTTTGCAAGCTGATGGCTCTCAAATACATTTATATAGAGACATAAGTGAGTATCTTTACTGTAGTCTTGAAATCAAATGGTATAAGGCTATAAATATCTCCCTATATTTTTATCACAGATCACAGACAATACCTTTAATTTTATACAAGAGAAGAGAGGGGTAAAGATGTTTTCCTTCTCTTCCCCTTCCCAATCTCCCCCCACCCCCATAAATCTGTGGAGAGCTTCTCTTCAATTTTTGTGAACAAGGTGTAAGTAGAAAAGGGTTAGGTTTAAACCATATAAAAATACTGATATTTGCTTGTCTTTGACCTATGTGGACAATTTCATATGACTCAACATAATATTAGAGCTGCTTTTTTGGTTTTAATTTTGAACAAACACCTAAACCTAAACATACAGATGAGTGTAGTTTTATTTAAAGTAGTTGTTCTGGGAGAGTGTATATTCATTTCATCAGTACTTCATCATTGGACATTTAATACCTAATTTTCTGCCTTATGTTACATCTTTTACAGATTACTGTCTTTTCTCCCCACTTGGTTGTTAGTCTCTTGAGAGGAGAATCAGCCTGGTACCTTGTACTTTGCAGAAATAACACTGTTGAACATTTGTTTTACTGTGTGCCAGGCACTAAGCATTTTGTATATATTGACTCATTTATGCCTTACAGCCCTTTGAGGAGGGCTCTTCCATCACCCATGTTTTATAAGTTGGTAACTGGCAAATGACATAACTGAACTGCATGTCACTCCTAGTGGCAGAGTAAAGATTTGGACTCCAAAGCTTACTATATTTGTCCACCATACTAGACTGCTTTTCACTTAAGGACACAAATATTTTTGAACTATTCACAGTTCTCTGACATGCTGTTGTGCTAAAATATCTTTATTTGGCTCCTTCATTTCTAAAATCCAGCTTCTATTCAACAAATACTGAGTACCTATTACAGGTTAGGCACTGTGTTTTATATACCATCGTCTGTTTATTTGTCTGTATTACTTCCCATACTATGCTTCTCAGTGGTCCAGGCCTCAGTATGAAACTGCCTACTTGCTAGGATTTTATGACTTAACAATGGTAAAGAAACATAATTCTAATAAAAACTAAAAGAACAAAATACTAAAAGCAGAGAGGAGTGATTTACTGGTGAGTGGTGAGTGTTCAGGGAAGGACGCATACAAACATGACGTTTAGTTGTGGTTTTAAGTCTGATTGGGAGAAATGATGGGGTAGGGAATTGTTCCGGGCACAGAGCTTGTGTAAAGGCTGAGAAGTGGGGGGAGCAGTGAGCAAGGAATTTTTTGCTACTGAAAGCTAAAATGATTAAGGGAAGATGAGGAGGCTCAGGGGGCATTTGGACTTTTGGATGCTCAAAATGTACTGTAGGCTGTGGACTGGCTTGTCAGAAACTCAAAATATCCCCAATTCCTATTAAATATGAGTAGATTTTGACCTTTAAATGAGCTGATCTTTTATATATTTTTTCTAAATGAAGTGAATTTTTTTTATTTTTTATAATAAATTTTTATTAATGGTAATGGGATGACATTAATAAATCAGGGTACATATATTCAAAGAAAACATGTCTAGGTTATTTTGTCATTAAATTATGTTGCAAACCCCTCGCCCAAAGTCAGATTGTCCTCCGTCACCCTCTATCTAGTTCTCTGTGCCCCTCCCCCTCCCCCTAACTCTCTCCCTCCCTCCCTCCCATGTCCTCCCTCCCCCCCACCCTTGGTAACCACCACACTCTTGTCCATGTCTCTTAGTCTCATTTTTATGTTCCACCAATATATGGAATCATGTAGTTCTTGTTTTTTTCTGATTTACTTATTTCACTCCTTATAATGTTATCAAGATCCCACCATATTGCTGTAAATGATCTGATGTCATCATTTCTTATGGCTGAGTAGTATTCCATAGTGTATATGTGCCACATCTTCTTTATCCAGTCTTCTATTGAAGGGCTTTTTGGTTGTTTCCATGTCTTGGCCACTGTGAACAGTGCTGCAATGAACATGGGGCTACATGTGTCTTCACGTATCAATGTTTCTGAGGTTTTGGGGTATATACCCAGTAGAGGGATTGCTGGGTCATAAGGTAGTTCTATTTGCAGTTTTTTGAGGAACCACCATACTTTCCTCCATAATGGTTGTACTACTTTACAGTCCCACCAACAGTGAATGAGGGTTCCTTTTTCTCCACAGCCTCTCCAACATTTGCTATTACCCGTCTTGTTGATAATAGCTAATCTAACAGGAGTGAGGTGGTATCTCATTGTAGTTTTGATTTGCATTTCTCTAATAACTAATGAAGCTGGCATCTTTTCATATATCTGTTGGCCATTTGTATCTCTTCCTGGGAGAAGTGTCTGTTCATGTCCTCTTCCCATTTTTTAATTGGATTGTTTGTTTGTTTGTTGTTGAGTTTTATGAGTTCTTTGTAAATTTTGGATATTAAGCCCTTATCTGAGCTGTCGTTTGAAAATATCAGTTCCCATATAGTTGGCTGTCTGTTTATTTTGATATCAGTTTCTCTTGCTGAGCAAAAACTTTTAATTCTGATGTAGTCCCATTCATTTATCTTTGCCTTCACTTCTCTTGCCATTGGAGTCAAGTTCATAAAATGTTCTTTAAAACCCAGGTCCATGATTTTAGTACCTATGTCTTCTTCTATATACTTTATTGTTTCAGGTCTTATATTTAGGTCTTTGATCCATTTTGAATTAATTTTAGTACACGGGGACAGGCTGTAGTCGAGTTTCTAAATGAAATGAATTTAAGAAAAAAAAAGTCTACTGATATACATTGATGTGTATAAGTAATGTTGAATATATCTCTTGATTGGCTTTTCTTTTTATGCAAAATAATTCAGCAAATACAAGTTGCCATCAGAGAAGGAATACTGGGGGGTTGGGAGCCTACCCTGAGACATAAATAAATAACAGTAAGAAAGTAGTTGGGAAGGATTTGTCAAGCATTATGCTTATTCTTACGTAAATTGGATGAGTTCTTGGATGAGCTCACATTCTTTGTAGTCTTGCTAGAGCTTTCAAAGAACTAGGTCATAAATCAAAGTACAAACTGAAAATCCCATTTCTTCCTGGATGATGCATATCCCTTGGTGACCTACAAACCCAAGTTCACTTCTGCTGACCCCCAAATCAGGGGCTCCCTGTGATCAAAATTATTAAGAGTAATTTTTTAAAACAGAGGTTCCCAGGACCCATTACCCAGAGTTTCTCATTAGCTAGGTTTAATGAGAAGTCTAGAGATCAGAATTTTAAAAAATCTCTTCCAAGTGATTCTACTAATGGTCAAGGTCTGCTTTTCTTCCCCAAGCCAGGGGATTGCAGCAGAATCACCTGAGGAGTTCCATACATACAGAAGTGCCTGGGTCGCAGCCTGCACTGCAGCCTTTTAAGGTCAGAGATCTGGGGTGGGGACCAGGCACATGTATTTATAACGAGCCTTATGGGTTGTTATAAAAACTGGGGCAGTTCAAGAACTGCCCAATCCTTTCCAAGAAGTTTCTTGCCAGTCTTGCAGAAAACATTCTGCAATTTTTACCTAATAAGATAAAAGCGGATGACAGAAATGTGCAGAATTGTGATTCGTTAGCAGTTTTCAGCAAATTCCACTGCCATTTCAGTCCAAGCATATTCTGATGGTTTTGCAAATGAGTGTTCCATACCTGCATCTGTAACATACTGTTCTATGGTAACTGTAGAGCACAAGTAACTGGTCGCTTCTAAAATTTAACTACTATTTTAACAGAACTGTCATAAGGACAGAGAAGCAGAATTGTACAGTGGAAAGAACATTAGTTTTGCTATGAGACTAGCTCTGAATCTACCGCCAATTAACCAGCTCTGTGACCCTGAATGAGTCAGTTAACCTCTCAGCCCCAGATTCCACATCTACAAAATGCCTACCTCAGAGGGTGGTTTTAAGGATTAAATGATACAATGAATATAAAGAGTGTGGAACATAATGACATAGAAACTATACTGGTAAAATCACCAAAAAGTCCCGAACCATGGAATGAATTATGTTAGAATTATAATATGACTCAATTTATATTCTCCAATTTTGTACTATGATTTTCCCATTTCTTATATTTCTATTAAATTTTTATCATTAAATACAAATTCTGAACATTTTGAATAAAAATATTTAAAAATCAGTTCTCTTTTTCCCCTTGCAATGTTAATATTTACCACTTTGAGCACCTGTCTCCCCTGTGGCTTTCCTGCTCACTGGAATAGAATGAGGGTTCTTTGAAACTTCCCCACCCAAGAACAAAATTCCCCCTTTATTTCACTCATGGGAAGAATTCTTTAAAGATGGTCAGTTTTCAAGTCATCTCCTATATTTTTTTCTTTTTTAGCTACACCTTGAGGACAACACATTCTCTTTCTCTTCCCCTAGGATCTGTGTATACTCAGCCGGCTGTTAAGCACTGGTTTGTCTAGCTGGGGTTGAGAGATTTATAGCACTGGATCTGGGCCCCATTTGTGTTCCAGGAACATTTTGGAAGTTTCTTTCCTCTTGTGTTTAAAAGAGATAAACAAAACAAAACTCAGTCTTTCTAATTATATAACTTGGCTCCTGGAGCATTTCACATTCCATTAGCCCCGTAGTTGTCAACCATAACAAATGGTAGGCACCAGGATGACCAGTGACCTGCAAATAGTAAGAGCTTTAAACTGTCCAGAAACAAACTCCCATTTAACTGAAATGGAAGAGAAACCATTCCAGGCTCACATGTAATATATTTAAAATCTTCCTATTTGGCCTGACCTGTGGTTGTACAGCAGATAAAGTGTCAATCTGGAGCATGAGGTCGTGGGTTTGAAACCCTGGGCTTGCCTGGTCAAAGCACATACGACCAAGCAGTGAACAACTAAAGAGAAGCAGCTGTGAGTTGGTACTTCTTGCTTCCCAGCACTCCTTTCTCTAAAATCAATAAATAAAATCTTTAAAATCTTCCTATTTGAATAAAGCTTCTTCAATCAAAAATCTTCAGAAGATGGTATAGGGACAAAAGTAATAGTAGACTTGGGTTGGGGTGGGGAACGCTTGAGAGAATATACAGATGTATTATAGAATTGTACTCCTATGTAAGTTTATTAACCAATGTCACCCCAATAAATCCAATTAAAAATCTTCAGAAGAGTTTCACAGCTAGAAGCTGCAGAGTTGTACAGGTGTATGGAATTGTTAACTCAGGGTTTTGTTTTTAAGAGGAAGGGGGAGAAAGAGCCATCAATGTGTGTTCCACTTTGTTGTGCCATTGATTGCTTCTTGCATGTGCCCTGACTAGGGTTTGAACTGGTGACCTTGGGGATCCACCCTTGGGAACAGCCAGCGATCCCGATATTGAGCTGGTGACTTGGGCTCTGGGACTATGTTCTACATGGGGAAAATCACAGGTTCTTAGCTCCTGATCTGGGTCTGCTGCTGCTTCAGGCATTCCATACAGCTTCCTCACCCTTATTTTCAAAGGAGAATGTACAATGTTTCCATATTCAGTTGCCAGTTTCTTTTCTAGGTTTAAATTATTTTTTTCCATTGCAGTTTAAGCCAATATGTTCACAAAATAAATCTTTGTACGTTTTTTCCTTGGCTATAACCTGACAGTTTCACTTGAGTTTCTGAGCCCTCACTTAGCAGGTGTCCCCTTTCCCCTCGGAAGAAGGTTCTGGTGCTGAATGTGCTTTTGCCCCTGCAGACCCACTCCCCACTTCTCCACATGGCTCATTGCCACAGCAAGCTGACTTCGTGCATCACACATTTGGTTTCATTGCCCTCTGGCTTCTAGGAGGGTTCAGCCAATGAGACACTGGTAGGAGCCGAAGATAGGGGATGAGCACCGGAGCATGTATTTCTCATCACTTCTGGGCTCTGCTTTGTTGAGGGTTGTGCTCCTCAGCCACGTACCACTGCTGCTGTAGGTGGCTGCCCTCTGCAGGCTCCACATTTCGGAGTCCCTGTAATCTGCCCTCGCCCGCAGACCTCCGCTGTTGCCTGTGCCTGGGCTTCACCCTCCATTGTCAGCTGCCTCCGTCCTCCTGCTCGTGCTTTTGTAGTCCCTTCCTGGAACCCTCACTTTCCTTAGTGTGCTGTTTCACATCTGGACCTGGATACAGCTTCTTGTCTATAGCTGGCAGTGCCAGGATCTTCCACGTGGGACTCCAGGTGTGGTGGGGAAAGCCTGTGGCTGGTCCTGCCTTTTCACATGTGTCGCCGAGGAGCAGAAGACTTAAATTCACAGACTTGTTCAGCCCACCAACATCTAGAAAGCAAATTCTTTTCCCAAAACACTCTACTCATTCCTACCTAGTCTGTCTTACTCTATTTGTACATCCCACTCCCAAACACAGACACACACATGTGATTCTTTTGTATATCAGACAATGGAATACAGTTGTAGTATTTTAGTATAGTGCATCCATCCCCTAAGGCCAACTCACTCTGAAAGACAATGTTCAAAACTGGAATTATCTCGTATACCTGCACCCCCTTTTTTTACCTCCCCCAATTTTCTTTCTGTGTCCTGTCAGAAAAGACCCATCATCCACCCAGGTAAGCTAGAAACAAATCATCCTGACCCTTATACTAAATATTGCCTTAGTAACCAAGTGACTTTTATTCTATTATCTTAACACTGGGGACATGCTAACTAATATCTTCATTGCTACTACTGTGGCCCAGAGACCAACACTAATCTTACCTGGATTATGACAACATCTTTCTAATTTATTTCCATGCTTCTAATCTGGTCAGTCTTCAAACCATGCTCTCTCAGCCAGAGTGACCTTTCTAAATCACAAGTCTGATTGCATTGGCCTTCATACTTAAAACTCTTTAGTGACTTCCCAGGACCAAGTCCATACTTCATAACACAATTTCTAATCTGGACAACAGCTTCTCATCTGTCACATTTTTTCTACTTGTGCCCCAACCACTTACTGTTCTACGAAAATGCTGACCTCTTTGTCTTTACCATGGACCCCTCTGTCTACTCTCACCCATCTTGCACTTTTCAGGCTAAGCATCAGATCTGTATGTAGTAGGAATGCTTTCAACTGCAAATATCCAACACCCAGGTTGCAGCTAATTTTTTTTATATGAGAAGTCTGGAGATGCTCGCTGGCAGTGACCCATCTACAAGCATGGTGTTGTTACCTGTATGATCCCAAATCTGTAGCCTCAATTCAGACACTTCTAACGAGCTTCAGATTCATATTTCAAGAGTACACCTGTTACCCCTCAAAAGGATTTGCATAAACACCTTCCTAACCTTCTCCTAGTTAGAAATTCTGGAGCCACTGGACTCATCTTTTGAAATTCCTGGAAGTAGTGGGGACCAAACTGTCATGGAACCTCACTGTCTGACTTTATTCCAGCAACAGGGTCTCCAGCCCAGTCATTCCCTCTGCTCTGTGCCCAGAGCCAGTTGCAGGCAAGTGGGAAGCATTGAGAAGTCAGCCCGTGGTGGAAAGGACCAACCATGAGGCCATGAGCAAGGCTGGGCTGGAAACAGCTGCCAAAGAAAGTTCCTCCAGTAGGCAGGAGGGGCACTGACCCCTATATCCATCCATTTAACCTTTCCATGTGTCTTACCTACAAATGTTCCCTGGGCCAGGTTCTCGGTCAGGTACTCAAGGTAACTGTAGCTCTCATACCTTCTCTGTCCTTAAGGAATTTTAGAGTTAGTGGGGGTTAAACCACAGGGAGCACAGCAGCCCTCAGTGTGACTCAAGCAGATGACTGGACCCAAAGCAAGAGGGCCTCAGCCAGCCCAGTCATTCCCACTGTTTCTGGGCCCAGAGCTAGTGTCAGGCTGGTGGGAGGCGCTGTGAAGTTGTCTGTGGGGAAAAGTACCAGCCGCGAGGCTGTGAGCAAGGCTGGGCTGGGAACAGCTGCCAAAGGAAGAGTCCAGGCCTGGGCCTGGGGTGCATGGACGGTCATAGGAAAGCGAGACTGTGGGCTCTGTGGCAGTCCTGTTGGTCCAAAGCCCTGAGATGTCTGGGCACAGAATAAATACAGCGGAACTTTGAGAGACAAGAATATGCAGTGAATCCAGAAATGGGGGTGAGGGGAGCAAACAGAGGTAGGAGTGGAGTGGAGTGATGGGGTCTGTGACAGATTCGGACAGTGGAAAGAGAAGGTCAGCTTCCTCCTGGGGCTGGAGGGCACGGTTTCTAAACGGTCTTTCTCAGGCGAGCTTACCCAGTGGTTCCTTACTCGCTCCCCTGTGCTCCTGTTGCCCGCCCCCTGACCCTAGGCTGGCCTGGGAAGAGGCTGGCTGGATTAAGGGGTTGACTGGGGCTTGCCCTTCAGGATCTTCAAAGAAAGGAAGTCACTGAATGAGAAAGAGAAAAATCAGCTCTGAAATGGGCTCTCACTTGGCCAAACCTGCCGCTCAGCGGTGGGGTCTGGCCAACAGAGAGCAGGCTGACAGAGCCAGCGACTGTCCTGCCCTATGACAGAGGTGTCCCAGACCTGCTGTGGGGCTTCAGCCATGGTTTTCCAGGCCTCTAAGCGTGAGGCCAGCACCAGACTTCCACAGTACAACCTGGAAATATTTGCTCTGCTTGCTGCAGAGGCACAGTTCCCGTGTCTGAAACACATCTGCTTATCCCACCTTCTCACCCACGCAGATCTTGTGTTGTGAGAACAGCCAGTGTTTGGAACATCTGGTGTCTCCAGCCAGTATTCCAGTAGGCGTTGCTGCTGACTGGGGCCTAAGGAGGTGGAGCAGAGGGAGGCATGAAGAGGCCTTTTGGAAGCCTCAGCAGTATTATTATTTCTGGGCAATTTCAGGCTTTCCATGAAAGCTCTGGCACTTGCTGAATATTGACATGAAAAAGGCAGCTTGAGGTTCCTCAAGGTGCTTACTTGCCCTTTGGAGAAAAGTGGAAGGAAAAAGAAAGGTTTAGTATGATCATGCAGGCTGCTGCTTTTCTGTTGGAGCAGACTGTCTCGCCCTTAGGCTGTAGGGAAAAAACAACAGCAAAGCACAACTCTTCTGAGCATCCCTGGTGTGCTGCCTTGCCCACTCGTGCTGTGGTTTCTCAGTGCCTCTCCCTTCTCCGCAAGTTCCTGCATCAGTCCAGAGCCCTTCCCCCCAGAGAACAGACAGCCTCAGGCAGGAAGCCCTCCCCTCGCAGACTCCCTCTCAGTGCTGCCCCCTTCCCTGAGTCTCAGGAGCTACATCTCTCTACTTGTTCCAGACCAGACCTCTCCTCCTCCCCACGCCCCTCAGGTGCCCTTCTCCCCTTGACTGTTGCAGATTGTCCGTTTCTCAATGATTGTAACCTCGCTCTGTCTGCTCTCTAAACTTGCTCCATCTGCTTCCTTCACTTTCCCCTACCCCCTGGTCGGCAAACTGCGGCTCACGAGCCACATGCGGCTCTTTGGCCCCTTGAGTGTGGCTCTTCCACAAAATACCACTTGTGGGCGCTACCTCGATAAGGAATGTACCTACCTATATAGTTTAAGTTTTAAAAATTTGGCTCTCAAAAGAAATTTCAATTGTTGTACCGTTGATATTTCGCTCTGTTGACTAATGAGTTTGCCGACCGCAGCCCTGGCCACCTGCTTGAATGTACCTGAACCAGAGACATGTACTCCCTTCTCCGGCTCCTTCTCACACTAATGCCTTCTTGTTTCTCTCCTGTCACCTCCAGTCCCGAGAGTGGTCTTCTCGTCCCTCTCAGTGACCTCCCTTGTCACCCACACTTCCGCACGTTGTATTCTAGCTAGCCGTAGCCAGTGGATTCTTGCCAGCAGTCCTTATCTCATTCAACCTCTCTGCGCCAGCTGGCACTCGACTAATCCATTCTTGACTCTCCCTCCCTTGACTTTCCCTAATACAATCATACCCTGGGGTTTCCTAATCTCCTTTATTGACGTTGATTTTTTTTTTCTTCCCTTCTCTTTACATAAGCGGTGTCAGCACTCTTCTCTCCTTTGGGTGCTCTCTGGCAGTGACCCAGCCCACAAGCATGTGCTCCCTCTGATAAGTCCAATCTGTGCTCTCAGCTGACACACCTCTCCTGAGCTTCAGATCCCTATTTCCAGAGTCTGCCGGTCAACCCTCAAAGAGGTGCATAGACAGTTTCAAAAAAGGAACTGGTCAGTTTCCCAATTTCCAATTCCCCCTTCTCCTGCGAGAGGGAGAATTACCTGTCTTAGTTAATGGCTTCAACATATGAGCTTGCCCAAGTCAGAAACCTGGAAATCGTCCTTGTTCCTCTACTTGTGAAATTGCCTTAGTCCTTCTCCTTACCTGTTCCATCTCGCCTCTGCCCACTCCTCCCTCCTCCCTCTTCCCTTTTCCCCTGCTCAACTCTGGTCCTCATCACCTCTTACCCCAATCACTCCAACATTTGTTCAAGTAGATTGACCCCCTCCTCTCTGAAACTCCTCAAATTCACTCTGTGTTACCAGAACAATCTTTCCAAAGCACACGGTTGATCATCTCACTCCTCGGCTAGCCACCCGTTGCCTTAAGGTAAAGTACGATTTCCTCAGTATAGTCTATAAAACCACCCGTGGCCTGCCTCCTGTGGTCTCCTCTGGTTCCCTCCACCCCACCTTGCATTTCCACTCCAGCAACACCAAGCTGACACCTCTGAAACTTGGCTCACGTGGTTTCTTTTGTCTAGAATGCCATCCCTAGACTTTTAATTTTTCCTGCTCACTGTTTAAGGCTCAGTCCAGATGGCCCTTCTCCAAGACACACTTATCTGGTTTACATGCTCTTCCTCTGTACTTGCAACTATAACAGCATTTTCACTACTGCATGGTAGTCACTTATGCAAAAAAGTGTTCTAGCTGAGCCCAGAATGGGCATCTGAATTGGTGGACTGGACACTCTCTTGGATTCAAATTGCATGAGCTGATAGTGTTTTTTGGTTTGTTTTTTTTTTAATGTTTTTAAATTGATATTAGAGTGAGAAGAAGTGTATGTGCCCTGACCAAGGACCGAACCAGCAACCTCTATGCTTTAGGATGAAGCTCTAATGCTCTAACCAACCGAACTATCCAGGGCGTGAGCTGGCAGTTTTGACAGAAGCACCGAGTGTGGGATTAGAAGACAGAGAGGAAAATGGGAGATAGGAGAACATCGTGGCTGTTCATAGGAGACCTTAGTTTATTCTCTGCCAGGCCCCTTGAAATGCCTGTGAGTCACAGACCTTGTGAGACTCTGGGCTGAGCAGCACTATTTTGGGGTCCCTAGGTGACAAAAGTCCAATGCAAATGTGAAGAGAGGCCATTCTCTCCTCTTGGGCATGGAATCCAGTATCACTCTGACCTCCTGAGGCCTAGATGTTTGGAAGGCATCTCTGGCAGCAGCCCTGCCGTGTCTGGTTCCTCAGATTGTGACCTGCACATGGGAACCAGGAAAGGGGCTGGAGGTGGGGCTTAAGTCCATCCCAAGCAAGGGAGCACTTTCTCTACATTGCACAGAAGGCTTATGGTCCTGTGGCAGGCCTATCTCAGTAGCCATGGCTTTTTCAGAAAGAGCACTGTCATTTCTGGGTGTGTGGAGGCTCCCTCATTCAGTTATGAGGACAGAGGACATGACAAGGGACAACCAGCACAAGGTGTGGGTTAGGGGTCAGGGTTGGTTAACCTGATGGATTGGTTCAGGAGTATATTTCAAACACTCCTTGGGAACTTCAAGAAACATTTGAGGGATGTCGTAGGGAATGAAAGGTTCTGAGTAAGTTATTTGAATTAGTGGGTCCTCATTTATATTCAAAACTACTGAGGACTGGGGACACTTAGTTTATATTTCCAGTGTCCCATAACTGAACCCAAAAATCTCAAGATTGGGACTATTCTTCTTCTTTTTTCTCTCCCTGGGGTTAAGCACAATACCTGGACATAGCGGAGGATGGATGGATGGATGGATGGATGGATGGATGTCAAGACTGTTCAGTGGATTCCCTGCCAAGTCCAGGGGATTTGCAGAGGCCACAGCAGACCTACACAGGTCCGTCCAAATAGCAATTCATTTCCCTTGTTTCTTCATGCAGGGTAATAGCCCTCTGACAGTGAGAGACTTAATCACCCAAACAAACAGAAAACCAACCAGTGGTCCATCTGGCTCGTGCAATGGCTGCGATGACTGTGAGCTATGGGCCTTATGGTGCCCTAGGGAAAGAAGAGTAGCTCTGTGAGATGTTGTGTACACAAGTACAGGCTCCTTTTCTCCCATGGAGAGGTCACTAAATCAATACATTCTTGTGCTGCTGCTGCACCAGCCCAAAGCTAGAAATCGTCAGAGGCAGTTTTGGGCAACCTGGAAGACCATGCCTTGCCCAAGATCTCTTCCACTTCCTGCTTCTGTTCCAAGCTCTCCAGGTTTCCGTTTTGAACTGAAGGCCAGGAGAGTAGTGAGCTGGAGCCTCACACCATCCTGTAGGGAACCCGCTGCAGGCCTCTGCAGATGACATCTGGTCGAGGTTACTGAAAGAACATGCCTGCATGCCAAGGGTGCAGGTTCAGTCCCCGGTCAGGGCACTTACAGGAACAGATGGATGTTTCTTTCTGTCTGTCTCTCTCTTCCTCTTTCTAAAATCAATCAATAAATTAAAAAAAATATTTTTAAATGAATGAATGAATGAAGAACCCTGTCTTCAATGCCTAGGGGTTACCTGGCCTTGGTTCTGTTTCCAGAAACCACCATTTCCTCGTGACTAAGAGGAACAGACTGGTGCAGGGGAAAGAACAAAGGCCTTTAGAGTCAGACAGATCTAGGTCAAAAGCCTGGCTCTGCCCCGTGGGCCCCTGAGCCAACTCATTTACTCTCTGAGCCTCAATTTTCTCACCTGTAAAATGACTATCTATGAAAATGAAATGTAATTATGTATGTAAAGTATCCAGGACAATGCCTGACTCAGAGAAGCTTGCTTAATAAATGTGAGCTCTTATAATTGTTAACAGGCAAGTCTTTGGTCCCCTCCTGGGATGAAGACCCTAAGACAGGCTCAGAGCAAAGATTCTGACGACCCAGTGGTTCCATCTTTACTTAATATACAAGAGCAACATGGATTGTGGGTTTGCCTTCATGGAGCTGGTACACCAGGTTTTGGAAGAGAATTCAACTTGGCAAATGTTTTATAACCTCCAGCTTGTGTCCACACTTGGTCTGGAGTTTCTCTAGGAGGATGGCACCATGCTGGGGCCAGGGACAGACCACCGGGGAATCTGAGGAGCCCTAGGGAGCGGAGTGGGCCTCAGGAGCACACTGAGCACTGTATGAGCACGCCTGCCACGGCTTCTTCCTCCGGAGCCCAGTAGGAGCCATTTCCCTGTGGATGGGAAGAAATCCAGTGGCTCTGAGTCAACTGTGGGAGGGCCCGAGGCCCGTAGTCTAGCCATGAGGCCCTATTCAACTTGCTCTACTTTATTTTCCAGTTACATCTCAAATCCAAGCTGCCCCTGCCCACCCAGGCTATCAGTTCTCAGGGGGCTGCTGCTTGGTGGTGGTGGGGGGCTGCTACTGCCATTTCAGGGCAGGACAGTTCTCTCTCTCTCTTTTATTTAGTTTTTAATTTTTTGATTGATTTTAGAGAGAGAGGAAGGGGGAGAGAGAGAGAGACAGGAACATAATCTGTTCCTGTATGTGCCCTGACCAGGGATTGAATCCACAGCCTTTGTAGATGAAGAAGGTGCTCTAACCAACCGAGCTATTCAGCTAGGGCAGGACAGTTCTTTTTTTTTTTTTTTAATTTTTAAAAATTTTTATTTATATATTCATTTTTTTTTAGAGAGGAGAGTTAGAATGAGAGAGAGAGAGAGAGAGAGAGAGAAAGGGGGGGAGGAGCAGGAAGCATCAACTCCCATATATGCCTTGACTGGACAAGCCCAGAGTTTTGAACCAGTGACCTCAGTGTTCCGGGTCAATGCTTTATCCACTGCGCCACCACAGGGCAGGACAGTTCTTTATTACACACCACCGTCCTGCACATTGCTGGCCACTGACTTCACTGGCCTTCACTCACTAAAAGCCTGCACCAGTCACCTCCTTATCATTCATTTCCTAACGCACCAGGTCCTCTGCACTTGTTGGGTCCTCTGCCTGGAATGCCCTTCTCCAACCCCCAAAAATGCAGCTCGAATGGCACTCCTCTGGAAGCTTCTCCTTAGGGGGGTTGTTCTGGGGTCAATCTCCTTCCTTAAGCTGCAGCTCCTGAAGGACTGGATCGTGTCTAAGAAGTTTTGTGTGCATCACAGTGCCTAACATCAAGCTTGAGATGCAAAAAGGAGCTTCTCCCCGGTCCTTGGGAAAGCAACACACACATCCTCCTTTGTGGGACCAGGCTGCGCTTCAGGGGACCCGGCTGGGAGTGCAGCTTGGCTTCCACTGCCACCTGGCGGTGACCCAGCGCTTGGCTCTGATGCAGTTGGAAGAGCATCTGGTTTTAGCGGCAGTTCTGGCAGGAGCCAAAGTTATTACCGCAGCCACCGTGGTTATTGCCACCATGACAACCACTATCTGTGCAACTCTCTACAGTTTAAGGAGTTTTTAAATCACACACACTATTCCATTCAAAATACATTGCAGCCTTGTGAAGTCAGCAGAGCAGCAATTATTATTCTCATTTTACAGATGGTAAAGGGAGCCGAATCGTGTCAGTAACACTAGCTACTACTGCAAGAACATCTCTTCTCCTTCCACCTCCAGTCTCTCCCTAACCCTAAATATTGAGTGCTTAATGTGTGCCAGGTTGAGGCCTAAAGGATTTACAAATGTCACATAACACTCTTAGATGGGACTTCTCCTGTCTCAGAGTTTGAGCCAGGCCTCTGACTATACTACAGCCAAGTGCCCATACATTTTAAAGCAGTGTTGTTCAGTGGAGATGTAATGTGAGCCACATATGTAATTTAAATATTCTAGTCATCACATTTTAAAACAAGGAAGAGGTAAATCAATTTTAATGAGATATTTAGTCCCCTCAATATGTCAGATATATTTGTCTCAACACCCAATGAATAGAAAAGAAATTAATGAGATAAGACTCTGAAAGCTGGTGCGTTGGTTACACTTACAGCACGTCTCAGGTTAGGCCAGCCTGACTTCATGTTCTCAGCAGCCCTATGTGGGGAGTGGCTGCCGTATTGGGCGGTGAGGTTCCAAAGCAAGGAATGTGGCCAGGTAGGTGGGTCTTGCTAACTGGAGTCGCCAACCAGCTTGTGACTTTTGGCCCACCATCAATGTCTAGACTGTTTTTAAGAGGAGGTAGGGTTGGGAGGAAGAGAACTGGGCAGTGGGAATTTCTTGGAAAAGAGTTATTGGAGTTCTGTGTGACTCTTTCCCTACGAAGAGGAGGATAGTGTCTTTCCTCCAGTTTGAGCCAAAGAAAGGGAAGCTTCTGTTTACAAGCTGACGTCTGACCAGTGCCTGGAGAGTCCAGGGAGTGAGCCTGATGTCAGAGCAAGGAGAGAGGGCTGCCGAGTGAATGGGGGGCTGGGGGATGGGCTTATGGCAGGGCAAGAGGCATGTTCCCCACGGGACGTTAGTCACCGTGAAGGAGCCAACCCAGAGGACCTCGTGCCAGTACAGAGAGGTTGCATGAAATGTACCAAAGGAGCAGGGACTGAGGGGCCTGTGGTGAGCAGTCAGCCAGAGTCTGCGGCAGTCGCGGCAGTCGCGGCAGAGCGTGGTGTGGTGGGAGAGCCACAAAAGTACTCCATGAGAGAAAGAGCCAGGACTTCCGGTACCTCCCACCCAGAGGGCCATGAGGCTGTATTAAAATATTATCAATGGAAGGACTTGCCCTTTTTCTCAAATCTGTAGCCCCTCCCTGCCTGTCACCTGGGAGAAAGCCCAAAACTGCAGCTTGAATGAGCAGAAGACAGAGGAGCAAGGGAAGAGGAAGAAACTTATATAACCTTTTTGTTCCCTCTGTGGTTTTTCCCAATAGTGGCGGAGGTTATATGGGGCACTGGCGCAGGCAGGAACGGAGTTTCCTAGAGAGGGACGCAGGACTATGCAGCCTCAGCTGGGCCCTGCTCTGCCTTTGGACAAGGCTTTCATTTACTTCGGTGACAATTATTCATCTCATGAACATTTACTGAGACTTCAACAATAGTAGCTGATATTATCACTATACTAGCCATTATTAATTGGGTTGAAATGTATTATAACAAATAACTCTTGATAACACCATGAGGTTAATGTTGGGAGCTCTATAATACAGGCAGATTAATCAGACATCTCTGTGGTAAGCAAGAGAAAACCGGTTCTTACTAGCAGAAGCGGGAAAGTAATGGAGTGGGTCAGATAAGTTGGAAATTTAGAGGTGATTGATCTCAGGAACAGTTCAATCTTGAAACAGTATTATTCAGCCTTTCTTTATCTTTTATATTCCTCTTTCTTCTGCTTCTCTTTGCATGAGGAACAGAAACTCTTTTACTGTAAGCAGCTTCTTCTGCTGAGCTGGGGAAGATGGCTGTGCATTGCTCCAAACTTGCATTTTTTTCAACACTGTAAATCAAAAACAAAATAGCATCTTTTCATTAGTTTCAGCAGGAATGTTCCTAGGACTGGTCTGACTAATTCAGGTGCCCACTCCTTGGAGTTGGGAATTAGAGGAAGACAAGATAAGGCAACTGACCACATCCCAAACACAAGGATGGAGCAAGTCCCTTGTAAACCTGAGAGTGCTGTTGCCAGAATCGAGAGGAAGAAGCATGCTGAGAAAACGTCATTGAGCAACACCCACCCCAGGGCATCAGCACAGAGTGCCTGGGAGCAGAGAAGTGGGCGTGACTTATAGTGCTTCCTTAAGAAATGTCTAACAGTCTCTGTCAGATACTTCACTTAAGTCCAAGTACATCATGCATATTTAATGCCCCTAATAACCTGCCCCTCCAGATCTCCCCTCCACCCTTCTCCACCTGTTCTGTGCCCCTGGAGGCTGACTTACCTGGACCACACCAACAGCCCCTTCACTGTCTAGTTGGATTTCCAGTTGGAGTTCGCCAATGGGGTCAAGAAATGGGAGGAAAAGAGAAGGATCAGTTGGGCTATTTATTTCCCAAGGTCCCTTAATACAAGATTAGTTCGGGCTGGCCAAGTCCCTCTACCAAAGAGGGTGTGCTTTGCATACAGTCGCTCTGTCCCCAGGTCTGCACTCTCACCCTTTCACGCTCAGGGGTGGTAATATCTCCGCTCTTCTAGCCCAGGATACTGTACAGCTCCTTGTGGTTTTCCACATCCTGTGCATAGTCTTTGTGCATAGTGCCTCTATAAACCTCCTTGAAACAAGACATCATAACCTGAGTACACTGCTGCCTGCCAACACCCTGACTGATACAAAACCTGTTTGCAAAGCAGATGAAAATTAGTTGGTTGTGACTGTCATTGCACCACACTGACTCCTTATGCTCTCTGCTTTCTTTTTCAAATGTTCACAAACCATTCTCTTTATCTATTCCTTCTAGACTCTTGCTTGGCAGCCTAAAGTTCTTGGAATGCCATTAAAGAAAAAACAAACCAAAACAAAACACTGTATTTGTCAGTCTCAGTCTTTAGTGTCCTCTCCCACACTTTAAAGTGCTCTAGAAGCTAGGCCATTTCAGCCTTTCAGTATCTCCACCAGAATAACCCATGTTTGCTGTGGTCAGAAACAGTCTCCAACACTCAATGGCTTTAAAATAAAAACAGGTGTATTTCTCCTTCCTGCTACGTGTCCATGATGGGTTGACAGAGGCCTAAAAGTGACACCAAACTTGTCACAAGGCCCCATTCCTTCCACAAAGGGGCCAGGAAGGTAGTCCTACTGAGTGCCTGCTAGGGGACTGTCTCTTTTTAGGAAATCTGTTTATTTCGGGGATATCTCTTACTTTCCTAATGGAGTGCAGCTCTCCTGGAACAGAGTTATTTTTGTACTGCTTCTTTCTAGCATTGTGTCTGAACCCAGATCATGCTCCTTGACTACCCACTTGAGGGACAGCTGTCCAACCACAATTTTTAGAGTGAACGACACCTGAGAGCAGGAAGGCATGTTATTATGATGTTTAGCCAGCAGTGGCTAAGGTTTTCTGGAGTGTTTGTGTGTTTTGATGTCAGTGGTAAATACTAGTTATTCCAATAGTAAATTCTCATACGAAAGGTAAAAAGCGTAATACAGAAGGAAAAATGTGTTCTAGGTATGCCAGTTCTACTTTTGGGTTTATTTTGAAATAAATTTACCATTTGATTTGGAACCAGCACAATGCCTGGCACATATGTGACAAATATTTGCTCAATGAATGCATGCATATCATCATATCTGCTTACTCAGCCTCATATATCAGCTTTCTCTCATGTTGCCAGGCAACAGAGAACATATGTGCATATTATGTATAGTATAACATGGAGGAACTAACTACAGGCAAGATCATGTCAATCGGTAAGATAATGAGGGTTCTTATTAAAGCACAAAAACAGTAGAACCACAGCTAGAAGGGCTTTTATTATAAAAAGGGCAAAGGAATGGGTGGGGGAAACCACATAGGCCATACCTACCATTAGCTGGCCACTCAGATCTCCTGGCTGCACCAGCCTCAGAGTGTACAATGTGATTGAATAAACATTGGATCGCATATCTGATTCCTGTGAGTCCCATCTGCTCACAAAGGAGTTCCAGATGGTCTCAAAGTCACCCCTAGGTATTTCTGCTTACCTGTGCTCAGGACGAGTCCATTCATGATTCTGCAATCCCTGATGCAGTTTGGTGCCTGCAGACCGTCCTGTTCCTGCTAACGGTGCCCTTGGTTTACCACACAGGTTTGTCCGGTGCAGCTGTCTGTCCTCTGTTGGTGGTGCCCTAAGCCCTTAGTGGGGGTGCAGGTGTGGTACGAATCTCCCCTTCTCCAACTTGGAGTCATGTTGGGTCACCTGGCTCTTGAAGCAGCATACAGGCCTTTAAGAACAGAGTGTCCTCAACTTCTTATCCAACCAATCCCCACCTTCACCCCACTTCCCACCCAAGGCGACTCTGTTGTCCCTTCCCTTCCCTTCCCTACCCCACCCCACCCCACCCAGGGGTGGGGATGACTCAAAACTGTTCCATCAAACTGACCAGGAGCCTGTCAGTATTTTCTTCCCCATCTTGGTCCTACCTCTTCCCTTCCTCTGGGGGCCTCTGTACCCCACTCACAGTCATCCTCTCAGGATTATTGACTTCAGCAGACAGATACAGGGTAGAGCATTAGCTAATTACACTTGCTAAATACCCGCTATGGACCCAGCCAAGCAATCCTGTTCACTTTCATTGTTTCATTTAACCCTGCAAATTAAGCAGTCGTCATACCAGGAGATTACTAACTTTGCCCGAGGTCAACAAGTAGCAGCTGTGAGAGGCAGATTTAAATACTGCCTGCCTTTGCACTTTCCCCTAACAGCACACACTGTGACCCTGAGCAGATAAAAATCAAATACAGAAATCAGCCGTGTCAAGTCAACACTCTTTAGTTTCCCTTCTCACCCCAAATCTGTTCTTCTCTGTGCATTCCTTATCTCAGTGAATGGCCCCAGTGCCCGCTCAGCTGCTCGCACTGGAAATCAGTGGATCAATCTCTGCACCACTCTGCAATTCTCATCAGTGCTACTTGCAAAATGGAGCTCAGATCCATCCAACCAGCACATTATCTAGCTGCTTTCACCGACATCCAAACTGCTGTGACCCCTCTCCTGGTCTCCCATTAATGACCTAACTGGTCTCCTCACCTCCAGGTTTAGCCCACTTAATTCCACTTAATTCTCCATGAACAAATCTCCCATAACTGAGTCTCCTACACCATGCTGGCATCCCTTGTGTTTGCTAATCACATTTCAAAATGCTCTCCACCCCATGCTGCACTCACTGACTTCCTCGACTGGACCCTGCAGGCCTCTTCCCTACCAGGTCTGAACAGCTGGATAGAAGCCCCCACTGTGAAACTGGGGACAAAAACCTGCAGATACTCAACTAAGCAAAGAAGAAAATGTTGCTGGTCTAAGCACAAGACTGAATATTCTAGTGCAAACTTGCAGAGTGAGTGTTTTATTTTTTCTTCCTTTCCAAGAGACTAATTTAAAAGAGGTTTTTGCTGTTTGATTCAGCAGTGACAGACACAGGGTAGGTGCATGATATATACCTGTAAAGTCAGTAGTCAGGGCCAGGGCTACCATCACAGCAGACTTCTGGCCTATGCAGGTTCGCATTGGATTCGGACAGTTGGTAAAGAAACAACAGAGCCAAGAACTGATGGGCCTTCATCTTTAATCCTAGCTTGCACCTGGCGGGCAAGTAAAAACACACACTGGGCTCCAAAACCCAATCACATTCAGTGCTCACAAAGCTACTGACTTATCCGAGTTTCCTAGAATCAAAGGTTTCTAGCTCACCAGCCTTATTCTCCTCAGTTCCCCATCTCCTTCCTTATCCCAGATACAAACTCTACACAAACTGGCATCTCACTCAGCACTCCACCATCTTGGCTGCTTCTCTTGGCCTCCTCCACGTGGCCTTTCTCTGCTCTCCTCTCTCTCTCTTCTAATGATAATCTCAGGAACCAAGAGAGCAAGCTCCCGCTCCATCCCCATTTTATAGTGTAGAAATCTAAACTCTTAATCCAATATACAAAATAGGGAAGTCTCTAATACAAAGTCACTTCTCTGAGGCATGATTGGATTGTACCACCCCACATCAAAAAAGGGTGGGAAAGGCTTAAAACCAAAACCAAGCCCCAGGCTACAAGGATTCTGCCTGCCTTTAGCCCATCCCCAACACACATTAATATCACCTGGGCAACGGCCTCCTCATGGGCAGCATCATATTTAACAAAGTGAGCATAATATACTCTATCTACCCAACAATAACCGTTGAGTGAATGAGTGAACAAATTATATGCGTGTATTTATAGGTGTGTATATGCACATGTATTGATACACACAAAGTTGAGTAGCCACACTTGTTTTTCCAATGTAACATTAGCCAGTAGAATTTTTACTGAAGCACAGAAAGGACTTTAAAAGGTGTTGAACTTTCTGTCCCTATCTGTCCCTCTCTCTGACTCTCTCTGTCTCCGTAAAGAAAAAAAAAAAAAAACTTAAAAAAAAAATTAAAAAGCCTGAGCAGGCGGTGGCACCGTGAATAGAGTGTTGAACTGGGATGCCGAGGACCCAGGTTTGAGACCCCGAGGTTGCCAGCTTGAGCGCGGGCTCATCTGGCTTGAGCAAAATAAAAAATGCTCACCAGCTTAGACCCAAGGTCGTTGGCTCGAGCAAGGGGTTACTCGGTCTGCTGAAGGCCCGCGGTCAAGGCACATAAGAGAAAGCAATCAATGAACAACTAAGGTGTCGCAATGAAAAACTGATGATTGATGCTTCTCATCTCTCTGTTCTTGTCTGTCTGTCCCTATCTATCCCTCTCTCTGACTCTCTCTCTCTGTCTCTGTAAAGAAAAAAATAAAAATAAAAAAACTTAAAAGGTGTTGAACTTATAAAACTTCTGTGTGCATGATGTGAAGTCTGTGCTCTTCCTCTCCCAGGGAGGGGGGGGGTGCTTGAAATGTGTCCCTAGCCCACTGCTCAGAGTCTTTCTGGGCAGAGTGTGATCTAAAAGTATTCTTACTTTGATTTAAATATTTGTCAAAATATTTGGTTTAACATTTCAAATTGACTTAGACGAAGAGGGCATGGGATTTGGGGGTTTAGCAAAAAAGAACAAAGGTTAATAATGGTTTAAAAATATACTGTTCTCAAGTGAGGAAACCAGCAAGCACCACACACAGAGCTTGTCATATATATTTTTATTATCATTTAAAAAATCTCTGATTGGAAATTATATTAGGGGGCTAACATAAACAAACACATTATGAACATAATTTTTTCTAACCTAAATGAAGGAGCTTTTTGAAGAGATATAAGTAGCTCCTTTAAATGTGTAGATCAGGATTGGATGATTGTAGACCAGCCAGGATGCATGACAAGCTTTAATGCCAGCAGAACGAAGGCAGGTGTGGCCAGGAGAGTGCAGCACCTGGCGATGACAGAGCCCTGGAGAGAGCTGACTTAGAACAGAGGAGAGAAGGCGGAAGAAATTGTAATGGAAGACAGTTGTAGTTGTTAAGAAACTGCATGAAAGAGAGAGTAGATCAGAGACAAAACATTTGTATGATGAAAATGAATCGGCTATGGTTATCTGGGTGTTACAAACATCATTTTCCCGGACAAACGGATTTTGCTTAGGCCTTTATCTGCCAAAATTAATTTTTAAAAAAGCGAAGACTATCATTGTGTGTGCCTGTGTGTATGTGTACACGTGTGTGTGCGTGCATGTGTTGATACCTGCACACCTTTTCTGACTAGTGATTGCACAAGAGCCCTGGAGATTTATGGACATCCCCCAAAGAAGGCTCTTGGCAGGTGGGTGCAGCTCTTGGTACTCCTTGTCCAGGTTCTTTTGGATCCATTCAGAAGCAGTGGACTCCATGCATGTTATAACAAGCTCAGACACAGAGACCTTTGCCAAGATTCCTAAGCCTTGATTCCTGGTGCCCAGGGTCCTTCCTACTCAGCATCTATCTCCCCGTGCCCTTCTTTAGGTTATAGTACCTAGTTCTCCCAGTTTCAGAGAAGAAGCATGGGACTGGCCCATTAGAGTATTGTGTCTCATGGCTTTAGTGATTGGCTCAGTAATTGATATACAATATTCTATTGAGAAGCCAATGAGCTTTTTGGTGTTGTCAGAGATGGCTGCTAAGGGAACGTTACATGCATCCTGACAATGAAATCAACAGAAAGAAGGAAATGCAATGTTGAGAAATGGATAGACATAATCCTCATGATATATTTTAGATCCCTGGATCAAACTACACCTGAAGTTAGTTACCAATGCACTTTTTAGTAACTAGCCAATAAATTACCCAACTTCCTTCATTTTTTTCATCACCTTAAGCCTGTCTGGCTGTGTCTTCTGTCTTTTGCAGTAGAAGGGATCCTAATAAATATCGAATCCTGCTCCTCTTGGGGGACTTTGGATGAGGCGAAGTTCAAGGTCATTTATGAGTCCAGCTTTTCTCTTCCATCCTCTAGTCTCAAAGAGTGTAATTATTTTCTGGTTTCGGTATTTTCCCTCTTTGCAGCCCATGGAATACTGTCCTCCCTGGAACAATCCAGCTCTGGGTTCTATGTGACTAAGCCCTTTAAAACAAAAGCCTGTTAACATTCTCACACAAGCAAAGGTCACTTAGATCTCTTGGATACAAATGCTTGGCTGTTCTTCCAGGAATGAGGGAGATAAAATTTTATTTTTTTTTTCATTTGCCTATGGCTGGAGGAATAAGCTAGAATAAATATCTCAATAAAATACCAGCTAGTTTACTAGCACCTGATAATTGACTCACTTTCAAGCATGTTTGAAGCACCATAAGGACAGGACAGCATAGTGAGACAGAAGGCACCCTACCCAGTCCTTCCTGACTAGGGGACTCTTGCCAAGTGCCATTGAAGAGGCTGGGTGGCCAGAGCTAACCTCATATGGCAGATTGCAAATTCAGATGGCTCCAGGGGCCAGGTGGGTGACAAAAAGGCAGAGGGAATAGAGGGGACCACTGTGGCCATGAGACGACTGTACAGTAAAGTTGCAGCTCCCACTCAGCTAGTCTCACCATGTGAGAAAATGGACACAGTGCAGCTCTAGTTTAAGAGGAGCCCTAAATTTTGTAAGTTGTAGATGTTGGCAGCCAATTAAATAAAACAAAAAACAGCACCGCTGAGCCAAACAAAATATACAAGCAGGCCCCATCCATCTTTTTCTGTTCCTTTAAGTCCAAGATAAATAGTGTTGCTCAGATATCATGTCCATCAGAAACCAGATTCTCTAAACCTCACAAGCTACTGGACGGGCGCCTGACATGGACGGACCACCATGGTGATGGGTGTCTGGGTTGCTCTGCTTACCCTTTCCAGGTACTGACCAAGTCTTTCCTTTGGGAACTCCTCTGTCCCCATGTACATGGGTTTGGCTGGGGCAGACTTGGCCTTTGAGCCCTGGCCGGGCGAGGTAGACTTCATCCTCCAACCGCGGTGGAAAAGAGCAAGGGTGGGAAGCACCGGCATCAAGCTATGCCACTGAGACAATTCCTGGCGGGGTTCTTTTCTTTTTTGGTAAACATTATTGGGAAAGAGAATCTCTTTTTCCTCTGGGATAGTTACTTTGCTGCATGGATTATGAAGTGAGAAGTATTCAGGTGCCATCCATGGGAGAGGGCCTGGAAAACAATGACATGAAAATGGGGAGAGTGAAGGTGGGAAAGACGGACGAGATGTAAGTCTCTGACTCCAGCAACGACTGAAGCCATATCTATATCTGGACTTTTTATCAGGTTAGGAAAAAAAATTTTTTTTTTTCTTTAAGACAGTTTTAATTTAGATTGTCTCACTAGTAACCAAAATAAGCTTGTCAAATACATACTATCTTGCTAACTACCTGATTGCACCTTGGACATAAGTGAAGCCTGGGAGCCCAGGACCTTGATGGAGCCACTGTGGCTGGAAGGTGGGGACATCTATGAATCCAACATCGAGGCTGCAGGGAGGAGGGCAGGAGGAAGAGGCAGGGCTGACAGAGCCATCCTGCCAGCAGGGATTAGTATTAAATGTGTGCCAGGAAACTAGCCCATGTTCAGTCTGGTTTGCTATAACACTTGTGTGTGCGCAAGTGATTCTTAACATCAATTAGTGCAAATGTGGTTGATCAATGGTGGAACGATGTGGAGTTGCATTGGTTCATCTGGGATGCTCCCAGTCTGTCAGATGCTGAAGGCAGAGTGCAGGAACACGCTGAGGAGGGCACGCTGAGGCGGCAGGCAGAGGCGGCAGGCAGAGGGGTCCCAGTGCTCACTTGGCCTCCATCTCCCTGTCACCTTAGCTGAGCCATAAACTCCATCTTAGGAGTGCTTTCTGTTTGGGGCTCTCAAACCTGCACCTTGTTTCCTCATCTCTATGAGTCAAGACTGCAGCTTCTTTTATGTTGCCTTCCATCAAATTACCTTCTCTCCCTCCCTCCCTCCCTCCCTTCCCTTCCCTTCCCTTCCCTTCCCCTTCCTTCCTTCCTTCCTTCCTTCCTTCCTTCCTTCCTTCCTTCCTTCCTTCCTTCCTTCCTTCCTCCCTCCCTCCCTCCCTCCCTCCCTCCCTCCCTCCCTCCCTCCCTCCCTCCCTCCCTCCCTCCCTCCCTCCCTCCCTTCCTTCCTTCCTTCCTTCCTTCCTTCCTTCCTTCCTTCCTTCCTTCCTTCCTTCCTGGAAAAGCTTTTATTTTCTGCAGTTTTTTTTTTTTAATTAAGAGCTGAACTGTCTTTTGAAACTGCTGGCATTGTTATTTCTTTTGTTAGTACTCTGGTTACGAAGTTGGAGTGCTTTGAATTGTCTGTCTAAATCTCATTTTCCCCACAAGTCTTATTATTTTTAGTTTGCCATTTTGCAGAAAGTGTGTTTTATCCCAGCCCCCCAGGAACACATATATACTCTTCACAAAAATAAAGGATATTTCAAAATGAATGTGAAGTGATAAAAAAAAGCATTTGATTTTTTAAAATTAAACAAGAACATCAGAAAAGCAAATGACAAGTCGAAGAAAGTTGTTCAATTATGCAAATGAGATGCAAAACCAACTTTTATTTCATTGGTGAAAATGCACAATACAAAAGGCTGAAAGTACTGGAGTATCTGCATGTTCCCTGATCCCCTAATTTTTGTGAGCAGTATATCTCATTATTGCAAAAATACTGACACTTTTAAGAAAAAGAGCAAACTGATAGCCACTGATGTGCTGACTCTAGAGTACGTTGCTTCTATTCTCATTGTATAACATGTCACCAAAGTTCAACCTGTCTTTTTTTTTCTTCTTTTTTTTTATATTTTGTGAGAGGACGGGAGGCAGAAAGACAGACTCCTGCATGTGCCCTGACTGGGATCCACACTACAAGCCCACTAGGGGGTGATGCTCTGCCTGTCTGGGGCCCTTGCTCCGTTGCAACTGGAGCCATTCTAGAGCACCTGAGGTGAAGGTCATAGAGCCATCCTCAGTGCCCAGGGCCAACTTGCTGTAATTGAGCCATGGCTGCAGGAGAGGAGTAGGAGAGAGAGAGAGAGAGAGGGAGAAGTGAGAGGAGGAGAGGTGGAGAAGTAGATGTGTGCTTCTCCTGTGTGCCCTGACTAGGAATCGAACCTGGGACATCCACATACCAGAATGACATTCTATCTCTGAGCCAACCAGCCAGGATTTTTTTTAATGTTTATTTTATTGATTTTACAGAGAGGAAGGGAAAAAGAGAAAGAGAGAAGAACATTGATCAGTTCCTGTATGTGCCCTGACCAGCTATCAAACTGGCTACCTCTGTGCTTTGGGGCAATGCTCTAAACAACCGAGCCATCTGGCCAAGGCCCAACCTATTTTCTTATGATTGTTGGGGGGGGGGGAGGGTTGGTTATGTTTATTACTGAAATATAAAGAGACTGGTACCTGATTTCTGGTTCTAATAGGCTGAACCCAGAAGGTATCCTGGATCCATAAATACAGTTTTTAAACCTGGGAGACCTAGCTAGCTCATGCCATGCCCCTCAGATCCCAGAAGGAATCTTTAAGCAAAACCATAAACTCCAACAATGCAGCATAAGCAGATGCTACACACTGTAAAGGACGCAGGATGCAGGCATCTGGAAAATTGTGCTACAAAAATAAACACCGGGTTCCTGCAAATAGGGGAACTCTCATTAGCCCTGGGAAGCTCATTTTCATGGTTAAGTAGTTAAGCCCCTGATTAAAGGCACAAGCTCATTTAGGCACCTGCTGCTTCTTTCCTTTTCTTTTCATTTTCAACTTTGCCAGGAGATGGCGCTCTTGAATGTAATTTGGCAGAACTACAAGAACAAATTTAACACCTGCAAATACTTCCTTCTTAAACTGGGAAAAGGACTTGTTGGATTGTCCGAGAGGGGAAAGAAATGCAGATTTTAAAACCAGTTAGAAGCCGAGTGGTTAAGAACATAATAACACCATCTTTCATTTTTTCATTTGGATTTCAAAATCCAGTTAATGCTGATTAGCAGTATGGGTAGGTACAGTCCTAAGGCTGTGAGGTTAAAATGGGAAGTAATAATATTTTGAAGTAAAAGAAAAAAAATTACAGGATTTAAAGAGGAAGTAGTCTTAGAGATTAATATAGTAGGAAAAAAGACAGCTTGGAGCACGGGTTTGGTAGACATGGACTTAAATCTTGTACACAAAGGCCACATACAATGGCTTATGCTTTCCTGACATGACTTTGCAGGCTATGAGAGGCCTTCAAAGCCATTATGCCCAGGACTGAGTAAACCAGGAAGTTTGAGAGCTAAAGAATATCTGTATCTTCAAATACTGCATCTGAGGCAGCTTCCACCTGTATTTGAAGAGCTGGTTCTAAAATGTGATGGCATCAGGTCTGAATCTTACATTGGGGGGGGGTCCAACAGAGGGATGATCTAAAAGAGAATCATAACAAACACTGATTGATGGCTTGCCATCTGTCCGGGGCCCTAGGCACGGTGCTCTGAATGTGGTGTCTCTTTCTTTTTTTTCTTTTCTTTTTTTTTTTTGTATTTTTCCGAAGCTGGAAACGGGGAGAGACACTCAGACAGACTACCGCATGCGCCCGACCGGGATCCACCCGGCACGCCCGCCAGGGGCGATGCTCTGCCCACCAGGGGGCGATGCTCTGCCCCTCAGGAGGGTCACTCTGTCGCGACCAGAGCCACTCTAGCACCTGGGGCAGAGGCCAAGGAGCCATCCCCAGCGCCCGGGCCATCTTTGCTCCAATGGAGCCTCGCTGCGGGAGGGGAAGAGAGAGACAGAGAGGAAGGAGAGGGGGAGGGGTGAAGGAGCAGATGGGCACTTCTCCTGTGTGCCCTGGCCGGGAATCGAACCTGGGACCCCTGCACGCCAGGCTGACGCTCTACCACTGAGCCAACAGGCCAGGGCTTGTGGTGTCTCTTTCAATCCTTACTACAACATTAAGAGGTGGTTACTCTTATTAGCCTTGTTCTACAGATAAGGAAAGTTCTACAGATAAGAGACTTAAAGAGGCTAAATAACTTGCCCAAGGTTAAACACGTAGCAAATATTACAACTAGTAAATTATTCAGCTGGTTCCAGAATCCACACTAATTACTGTGCTGTTAATTTCCCCCCAGAATTACTACTATCTCTTTTGTACTTAAAACCTTCTGAGAGCCTCCACAGACCAAATTCCTCAGCCTGACTCACAAGGTCTTTTATGAATCAGATTCAAGCAAGAGCGGTGTAGAGAACTGGCAGTGGATTGATCTGAGGCCATTTCTAAGGCACTGACCGCCAACTGCCGTCACTGAAATTGTTTCAGAACAAGAACCCATGATATTCATAAATTATTTATAGATTTTCTTGTCAATTCATTCATGAAACAGTATTAAACTTTAATTTATTTGTAATTACAAGTAGTCTAAATAATGTCTAGTATTTCCTTCCTTCATTCTAATGGAAGGTCTTGTTTATTCCTTGCTATGCACAGTCTGTGTACTCTAGAAACCACCTGCCTCGGGTGAGTCTGGCTGAGTCTGGCGCTCTGCTCTGAGACAGAGACTCCCTTTTGTCAGTGTGCGGGAGAACTCAGGCCCTGAGAGGCATCAGGCCTGGCATAGCTGTGTTGATCAATCAGCCAGCCTTTCCCTGGGATGGGGAGGGAGCAATTATCATAATTATCTATAACTTGGTAAGTCTGAAAACAGAACTAGGAAGTATAGGGACTAAATGATGCTCATGGGGGCCCATAAACAGTGCTCAGATGGTGTATCAATTTGCCAGGACTGCCTTAAAAAGTACCACATACTGGGTGGCTTAGACCAGTGTTTTTCATCTGCCAGTCCGAGAACCAGTCTGCCAGAAATATTGTGCCAGTCTGAGAAAGAGTTAACCACCCTGATGTTATATCAAGGTTATAGACCCAAATGATCTTAGTCAGATTTGCTTATGTTTAGGGCGACTTCTGCCTTAGTGGTCCCTGAAATAATTTCCCTATTTTCACCAGTCCCCAAGTTAACAAGGTTGAAAACCACTGGCTTACACAACAGAAATTTATTATCTTGTAGTTTTGGAGGCTAGAAGTATGAGATCAAGGTGTCCGTGGGGTTGGCTCCTTCTGAGGATATGAGAAAGAATCTTATTCCATGGCTCTCATTTAGCTGCTGCTGGTGGTTTGCTGCCAATCTTCGGCACTCCCTGGCTTGTCAATGCATCATCCCAATATCTACCATTATCTTTACATGACACTCTCCATCAGGCATGTCTCTTCACATGACATTCTTTTTATAAGGGTACAGGCATGTTGAATCAGGGGCCCACCCTACTTGAGTGTGACCTCATCCTAACTAACTATATTGGCAATGACTCTATTTCTAAATTAGATTATATTATGAGGTATCTGGGGTCAGGATTTCAATATATCTTTTTTGAGGGGACACCATCAGCCCATAATAAATGGTCTCTACTGAAGTTGGCTTCTGCAATTCTCCTTCTTTCTAAGCTTTTCTAAGCTGACCATTCCTTTGATGATCAGTGCTTACTTGCCTTAGATCAGGGTTTCTGAAGCTCAGACACTATTGACATTTTGGACCACATAGTTCCTTTTTGTGGAGAGGCTGTCCGGTGCCCTGTGTCCTGGCAGCAGAACTCTGCCCACCCCTACCCTGAGTTGTGACAATCAAAAATGTTTCCAGACATTGCCAGATGTCCCCTTAGAGAATCCATCCCCTTAGAGAATCACTACTGTGGATAAGGCAGTACTGTATTTTGAAATGAGCTCCAGCTGTCATTGGACATGAAGGGTCATGAACTCATTCTGCTCCTGGTGACTTTACATCTCTCTGCTTTCCTACATGGTATATCTATCTCCAGGTTCACTCCCAGAAGGTGACTTCACATTCCTTACTCCAAATTCCCAGGGTGAGGCATGCCCCTCCCAGGAGCACCTACAGCCTCATGCACTCCCTGTCTCCCAGTACGGATCTTCTCAGAGTGGGCCAATCTCCCCCTTGCGCTCTGCTGAGATTGTGACCAACCAGAAGGCAGAGTGGCGCTGACTCATTTCTGTGTCACCCAGCATGGCACCTGGCACCCCTTAGTGCACTTTGCTGAATGAAAGCATTCTCAGCGGATGTCAATCTTCTCTCAATTGCCCTCTTCTACTTGTCATCAGTATCTTTTTTAAAGTGACAGCTGGGTTGAGAAATAATTCACAAACCAGACCATGCACCTATTTAAAGTGTATAACTTAATGAGTTTTCACATATTCACAGAGTTGTGCAATTATTGTCACAATTAATTTTAGAACATTTTCATTACCTTCAAAAGAGACTGTACTCTCTCCAATCCTCCCAACAGTCTCCCACTCTAGCAATCACTAATCTTCTTTCTGTTTCTGTGGATTTGCCTTTTTTGTTCATCTCATATAAATGGAATTATACAATATGTGTGACTGATTTCTTTTACTTAGCATAATGTTTTCAAATTTCATTCAAGGCATAGTGTGTATCAGTACTTTATTTCTTTTTATTGCCAAATAATATTCCAATTTATGGGTAAAATACATTTTATTTATCCAATAGTTGGTGGATATTTAGATTGTTTCCACTTTTTGGCTATATGAAGATTAATATATAAAAATGAATGTTCATATGCTATGAACACTTATGTTCAAATTTTTTCTATATCCCAAACTGGGTCATATGGCAACTTTTTTTAAAAAATTTTTTTTACAGAGACAAAGAGAGTCAGAGAGAGGGATAGATAGGGACAGACAGACAGGAACGAAGAGAGATGAGAAGCATCAATCATCAGTTTTTCGTTGTGACACCTTAGTTGTTCATTGATTGCTTTCTCATATGTGCCTTGACTGGGGGGCTACAGCAGACCGAGTGACCCCTTGCTCGAGCCAGCGACCTTGGGCTCAAGCTGGTGAGCCTTGCTCAAAGCTGGCAACCTCGGGGTCTCGAACCTGGGTCCTCCACATCCTAGTCTGATGCTCTATCCACTGCGCTGGTTAGGCTGTTTATACTTCCTTGATGGCTAATGATGGTGAGCATCATACCATGTATTTATTTTGCCATTTGTGTGTCTTTTTCAGAGAAATGCCTAGTCAGCTACTTTGCTTGCATTGTCTTTTTATCATTGATATATAATTTTAATCATTGGCCTGTACAGAATATATATATTCTAGATTGGAGTTTCAGATACATGATTTGCAATTTTTTCTCCCATTCTATGAATTGTCCTTTTACTTTTCTTAGCATCTGTATTCATTAGAGATATTGGTCTGTAATTTTCTTTTTTTGTGCTGTCCTTGCCCGGTTTTTGGTATGAGGGTTATGTTGGCCTCATAAAATGTGTTTGGAAGTATTGCTTCTTCTTCAATTTTTTGGAAGACTTTGAGTAGAATAGGAACCAAGTCTTCTTTGAATGTTTGATAGAATTCACTAGTATAACCGTCTGGGGCTGGACTTTTATTTTGGGGGAGATTTTTAATAGTTTTTTCTATTTATTCCCTACTAATTGGTCTGTTTAGGCTTTCTGCTTCTTCTTGGCTCAGTCTAGGAAGGTTGTATTGTTCTAGGAATTTATCCATTTCTTCTAGATTGTTGAATTTAGTGGCATAAAGTTTTTCATAATATTCTACAATAATTCTTTGTATATCTATGATATCCGTGGTGATTTCTCCTTTTTCATTTTGGATTTTGTTTATATGAGTTCTTTCTCTTTTTTCCTTGGTAAGTCTTGCCAAGGGTTTGTCAATTTTGTTGATCTTTTCAAAGAACCAGCTCCTTGTTCTATTAATTTTTTCTATAGTTTTTCTGTTCTCTATTTCATTTATTTCTGCTCTGATTTTTATTATCTCCTTTCTTTGGCTGGTTTTGAGTTGTCTTTGTTCTTCTTTTTCCAGTTCCTTAAGGTGTGAAGTTAAGTGGTTCACTTGGGCTCTTTCTTGTTTGTTCATAAAGGCCTGAAATGATATGAACTTTCTTCTTATCACTGCTTTTGCTGCATCCCATAGATTCTGATATGTTATATTGTCATTTTCATTAGTCTGTATATATCTTTTGATCTCTGTGCTTATTTCTTCTTTGACCCATTCATTTTTTAAAAGTATGTTGTTTAGTTTCCACATTTTTGTGGGGTTTTTTCCTCTTTTTTGCAGTTGAATTCTAGTTTCAAGGCTTTATGATCAGAAAATATGCTTGGTACAACTTTGATTTTTCTGAATTTGCTGATGTTATTTTTGTGGCCCAACATATGGTCAATTCTTGAGAATGATCCATGTACACTGGAGAAAAATGTATACTCTGTCACTTTGGGATGAAATGTCCTATAGATGTCTATCATATCCAGGTGCTCTAGTGTTTTGTTTAGGCCACTATATCTTTATTGATTCTCTGTTTGGATGACCAATCTAGAGCCGTTAGCAGTGTATTGAGGTCTCCAAGTATGACTGTATTTTTGTCAGTTTTTGTTTTAAGGTCAATAAGTAGCTGTCTTATATATTTTAGTGCTCCTTGGTTTGGTGCAAATATATTAAGAATTGTTATGTCTTTTTGATTCAGCATCCCCTTAATCATTATGAAATGACCATTTTTGTCTCTGAATACTTTTGCTGTCTTCTAGTCAGTACTATCAGATATGAGTATTGCTTTTTTTTGGATGTTATTTGCTTGGAGTATTGTTTTCCATCCTTTCACTTTGAATTTATTTTTATCCTTATTGCTTAGATGAGTTTCTTGTAGGCAGCATACAGTTGGATTTTCTTTTTTAATCCATTCTGCTACTCTGTGCCTTTTTATTGGTGAGTTTTATCCGTTTACATTTAGTGTAATTATTGACACTTGTGGGTTCCTTATTGCCATTTTATACATTGCTTTCTGTTAGTTTTGTGTCTTGTTTGATTCTTCTCTTTTGTTTTTCTATCCTTTGTTTTTGTTTGGTTGTATTCCATACTTTTTTTCTCTGTTGCTATCTTTTTTAAATCATGTGCTTCTGTGGTGGTTTTTTCAAGGGTGGTTATCATTAAGTAATGAAAAGGGTTCCTACCCTGTTCATTGTAATGCACTATCTTGTGAGTACTTCTGTACTCCATCGTCCTTTGCTACTGTAAATTTTCGTCCTCTCCCCCCTTTTTTTGTGTTTTTGTTGTCACGGTTTAAATTTGGTTTTATTGTTTTCTTGGTGGAGCATTTACTTGTGGTTTTGTTTTGTTTTGTTCTTTGTATCTGGTTGGAAAACCCCAGTTAGTAATTCCTGGAGTGGAGGTTTTCTGCTGATAAATTTCCTCATCTTTTCTGTATCTGTGAATGTTTTTATTTCTCCTTTGTATTTGAAGGATAGCTTTGATGGGTATAGTATTCTTGGCTGAAAGTTCCTCTCTTTCAGGACTTTAAATATTGGGGTTCACTCTCTTCTAGCTTGTAGAGTGTCTGTTGAGAAATCGGATGATAATCTAATGGGCCTTCCTTTATATGTTGTATTCTTCTTTTCCCTGGCTGCCTTGAGAATTTTTTCTTTGTCGTTGGTTTGTGCCAATTTCATTATGATGTGCCTTGGAGTAGGTTTGTTGGGGTTAAGAAAACTCAGAGTTCTGTTTGCTTCTTGAATTTGAAGCTTTAGTTCTTTCCACAGGCTTGGGAAGTTCTCATCTATTATTTGTTTGGATATGTTCTCCATTCCATTTTCTCTCTCTTCTCCCTCTGATATACCTATTATTCTTATGTTATTCTTTTTGATGGAGTCAGACAATTCCTGTAGGGCTTTCTCATTTTTAAAAATTTTTGAGTATCTTTCTTCTTCTCTCTGTTGTGTCTCAAGTTGCTTGTCTTCTATTTCACTAATCCTACCTTCTATCTGGCCTGTTCTATTAGCTAAGCTTGTTACCTCGTTTTTCAGCTCGTGAATTGAGTTCTTTATCTCTGTTTGATTTGTTTTTATAGTTTCAATTTCCTTGGTGATATATTCTTTGTGTTCATTGAGTTGTTTTCTGAGGTCCTTAAATTGCCTTTCTGTGTTTTCTTGTATATCTCTGAGTATGTTTAGGATTTTTATTTTAAATTCTCTGTCATTTAGCTCCAAGGTTTCCAATATATTAAATTTTTTCTCCATAGATTTTTTCTCATCTATCTGTGCTACCTCTCTGTCTTTTGTATCCATGATATTCGATTTCCTTTTCCTTAATGGCATCTGAGGGTGGTTTTGTTGATAGTACTTTGTGTTTAGTGTGGAACTGCTGGAGGCTCCAAGGATAGATTTTTCTGTCTCTGGTTGAAGATCTTGTTGAATTTTTGGGGAGATTTATCGGTATCTCTCCTTACAGCGCCACTTCTCTGATGTCACTCCTACTTTTCTTGATACTGTCCTTCAAAGCAGAGAAGTCTTATATTTGGATGAAGTCCAATTGATTGCTTTTTATTCCTTTTGTTGGTTTTTTTTTGGTGTCACCCATGTATCTTGAACAACTAGACAGTATTGAAGTATTGTTGCCTTGACTCTTCCTGATTGGCCCCTAAGCTCCTTGGCAGGGTAGGGGAAATGGTGAATGATCATGCTTTATTCAGCTGTATCCTTAATAATCCCCAATGGTTGCCCTGACGCTAGCACAGTGGTTAAAGACACCGGCTTTCCAGGCAGGTACCTAGGCTAAATTCTCTCTGTGTCATTATCACTGTGACCTTAAACAAATTATATAGATTCATCAGGCTTCAGGGACCTCATCTGTAAAATGGGGACAATGGAAATCAATCAGCATTGTCCCGAGGATTCATTCGATAAGGTAAGGCATGGGCACAGGGCCGTGCACTTAGTGAACAAGTTAGCTGGGCTGTGATCCTCTTAGCACCTGGCACAGAGCAGATGTTCAGTAACTATTTGTTGAATCAATGACCGACAGACATATCGTTAAGGAGAGCAACCCAACTTCTCTTTAAAGTCAGAGTTCTGGTGTCCAGGAAAGGCAATAAGAAACATATGCTCTCTTAGAGAGGGTGTCTCAAACAGTCTGTGCCTATTGGGGTAGGGTCCCCTTTGACACAGATGCCACATAGGACTTTTTTCAACCCTATTTTTCCCATCTTGAGACCCCTAGGGCAGCATCTTCTGCTGCTCTTGCTTAATTGTTTCCCAGACTCCAAAGAAAGTAAGTCATTGTTCCAGGAGGAAATATTGCTGGGTTCCAGTTCCTACAGCTGGCATTAAAGTGGGGTCAGTATTTCCTACAAAGTCTTCAAACACACACTTTGCACAAGTGCCCCATGCCGTGGGTCATTATTTTGTGATGTTTGTTAAGAAATATGCTTTCTGCTTCTGGTCAAGAAGGCAGTGTAGGTAAACATGGTACTAGAATCCTCCCACAACCACTTCAAAATTACAACTAAACTACCACTGAACAACCATCATTGAGAAGCACCTGAAATTGAGCTGAATGGAAGTCCTACAACTAGGGACTTAAAGAAGAAGTCACGTCGAGACTGGTAGGAGAAGCAGAGACATGGATGGGCTAGATCCACATCCACATGTGGTAGTTTAAAATCAGGAGAGATATCTCAGCTGTGAAGGTACCCTTGAGGAGTGAGGGGTCCCAGCCCCACACCAGGCCACCCAGCCCAGGGTTCCAATGCCAGGAAGAAAAGTCCTCATAACTTCTGGCTGTAAAAACCAGCCAAGATTGTGGGTGAGTGAGATGGAGGACTGCTGGAATCCCAACGTGAACTTACTCAGACTCATTCCCTCTGAGCTCCAGCACTGGGTAAACAGCCTGAAAAGAACCAAGGACATATGGGGAGGAACTGGATTGTCAGGCATCAGGGCAAGAATTGGGGAGGGGGCAGCTTTCTGCCAGGCAGAAGTGCCGACAGAGGCCATTGTTCCTTTTCTGAGACATCTCTCCATGCCACAGAGCTGGCAGGCAGGCACCATATCTGAGTCTCTATTCACTTGGCTCACATTATTTCCCCCACCCTGGTGATTCCCTGAGACCCCACCCACCCAATTTTCAGGTCTACCCAAACTGTTTTTAGTGGCTTTTCCACACAAATAGTCTTTCTATCCCTATGCTTCAGAATTTCCCCAAATCTCTCAAACAAGCAGCATCTGGCCTCTGTATTCCCTGTACCTGTTGCTAAGTGTCCCCAGGCCTGACACTAGTGGCAGCTGGCCTTGGTTTAACATTTGGCCTCTCCTGGGCACCTCCAAGCTCAGCATAAGTAGCAGCCACCTGCACATTTCTCTCTTGCTTATACCTAGGTGGCCCCAGCAAAGTAGATCCAATGAGCACCAAAGCCCCACTGAAGCAAGTCTTGCTCCTTAGGGTTGAGTCTTGCACAGCAAGCAGCTTCTCTGCTGTAGTCATAGCTGGTCCTTGCAGCCAGTTAGCCTGCGTGTCAATACCTCCCAGTGATACCAACAGCAATCAAGGCTCAACAAAACAGGATAGTGCACACAGCCCACACAGGGGCACACCTGGAACATCGAGCTTGGGTTATTGGGGAGGCTGTGCCACTGGACCTACAGGATACCTATTACACAAGGCCACTCTCCCAAGTCTGGGGGATGTAGCAGCTCTACCTAATACATAAAAACATAAGGAAGCAGCAAAATGCAGAGACACAGTTATCTTTTCCAAATGTAAGAACAGAAGAAATCTCCAGAAACATAACTAAACTAAGTACAGGCAAGCAAACTATTAGATATGGAGTCCAAAACAGTGTAATAAGGATGCTCAAGGAATTTAGTGAGGACATAGAAACCATAAAAATGAACCAGTCAGAAATGAAGGTTACACAAAATGAAATGAAGAATAATTTACAGGAAACCAAAGTAGAGTAGATAGACGAAGCTGAGAATCAAAACAGTGATTTGGAACATAAGGAAGCAAAAACACCTAATCAGAACACCAAAAATAAAAACGGATCTCCCAAAATGAGGATGGCGTAAGGAGCCTCTGGGACAACTTCAAGCATACCAGCATTTGCATTATAGCAGTGCCAGAAGGAAAAAAGAGAGAGAACAAGAAAATGAAAGCTATTTGAAAAAATAATGATGAAAAACTTGCCTATGAATGAAATAGATACACAAGGCCAGGAAACACAGTTTCCAACAAGATGAACCCAAAGAAGCCCATACCAAGACACATCATAATTAAAATGCAAAATGTTAAAGACAAAGACAGAATCTTAAAAGCAGAAAGAGAAAAGCAGTTAGCTACCTACAAAAGAGCTCCCATAAGACTGTCAGCTGACTTCTCAACAGAAATTTTGCAGGCCAGAAAGGATTGGCAAGAAATATTCAAAGTTATGAAAAGCAAGGCCCTACAACCAAGATTACTCTACCCGGCAAAGCTATTGTTTAGAATTGAAGGTCATATAAAGAGCTTCCCAGACAAGAAAAAGCTAATGGAGTTCATCACCACCAAACCAATATTACATGAAATGTTAAAGGGCCTTCTAGAAGAAGAAGAAGAAGAAGAAGAAGATGAAGAAGATGAAGAAGAAGAAGAAGAAGAAGAAGAAGAAGAAGAAGAAGGAGAAAGTAAAATAATATAAACAATAAAATGGCAATAAATACATATCTATTAATAATTCAATCTAAGAAACAAAATAAATGAACAAACAATAGATACAGAGAATATAGTCAATAATATTCTTATAACTGTGTTTGGTAACAGATGGGTATAAGACTTAACAGGATAATCACTTAGTAAGTTATATAATTTCTAATCACTGGGTTATACACCTAAAACTATTAACATAATATTGTATGTCAAATGTAACTGAAAGTAAAAAATGATCAGAAAAAGAAATATGCTTTCTTTTTCACAGTCAGAGGCTTCTTCCACCAAATGCTTTCCCTGCTTGATTTGCTTTGGTCTGACTTGGGATTAACTGCTGAGTTCACTGGGACATTGAGTTCATGTCAATTCTTAATTAACTGCTGCTCTGGAGTGGAGGCAGATTCTGGGTGTGAGAATGCTACCAGTGCAAAAAGGGCAAGGCATTTGAAAATCTAAGAGAAGTTAAAGGGTTATCACAAATAAAGAACAAATATAAGTGAATTTAGCTGTTTTACCAAAAAATATAGATTAATATTAGATTAAGATTACTTTCAATTGTTCTAATTCTTTGGGAAGTTCAAAAGTTATTGCCCATCATTCCCCAAATGAGAAAAGCAGAATGGTGGCTTTTTTGGAGCTGCACTGAGCCAATGCCTCCCCAGATCTGTCTCCTCACCAATTTGAAGGTGCTGGGGTGTTAACTTCCACAGAAAGTCTAGGGTTGGGGTTCTGGGCTTACTTACATGAAACAGGTGTTATGTCCCAAGGGCAGAAAAGAAGCAGAGGCTTAGAGTTTAGGATTCTGGAAAGGCAAGGGGTTGGGTCAAAGCAGCAAGGATGAGTCTGTACATATTGACAGATACTGCCCAGGAGCCCAGTCGGGGCAGGGAGAGGGCACAGAGAATAGAGGCATAAAAGGGTACAATTTTCAACTTACGGAAATAACATAACATCAGAAAACAGTATGGTGGTTCCACAAAAAAATATACATAGGCTACTATTTGATCCAGTAATTCCATTTCTGGGTGTATACTGCAAAGAACTGAAAGCAGGAACCTGAACAGATATTTCTCTCCCAATGCTCAGAGCAGCATTACTTGCAATAGCTGAATGAAGGAAGCCACCAGGTCTGCACTGAGAAATGGCTGGATAAACAAAATGTGGCAAATACATACAAGAGAATGTACTTTGGCCTTAAAAAGGAAGGACATTCTGACACAAGCTACAGCATGGATGAACCTTAAGGACACTATGCTGAGTGAAATCAGCCTGTCCCAAAAGGACAAAATACCACACATGGTTCCAGTTATATGAGGTACCCAGAGACAGAAAGTAGAATGTGGGCCCCAGGGTTCTGGGAGCAGGAGGCAATGGCGAGTTGCTGTTTAAGGGATACAGAGTTTCATGATGGGAAGATGGGAGATGGATAGTGGTGATGGTTGCACAACAATGTGAATGTACTGAATGCCACTGCCTGGCACACTAAACATGGCAGAAAAGGTAAATTTTATGCTATGTGTATTTTAACATAGTGAAAACAAAAAAGAGTAACACTCATCCATCTCTGGGTGCATTCCTCGCTAAAAAAATGTGCATTGTAAGCTGGGAAGCCCATTTAGAAACTCACAGGTTTTCTACAAACAACAAGGTGGTCTGAGAGTCAGCTCTTCTTGGAAGGTGGGGGCAGCAGGCAGGTGAGTTCCTAGGATGGGGGTGCCAGCAGTTATAGTGCCGCCTCTGTCCCAAGGGATGCTGGCTTCCCCGGGGGGCCCTGGTGGTGACTCCGCTGCCCTTTCTTCTCTTCAGTTTTCTCTGCTGCAGAGGAGGCTGGTGGTCACTCCTCAGGGCCAGCGCAGAGGACTGGGGAAACCACCGCTCCTGAACCACAGCTCAGGACAAATCAGCTGCTTGTGTAAATTTATCCAGATCCTGTGATGCACTGACAACCAGTGCCGGTGTGGGGAATGTCATCCACAGGTAGAGGGGACTGAGGCCTTCTTGAATTGTGGGCTGAGGTGAGTGGGTGAGTCGTGGAAGGTTGGGAGGTGTTCATAGTGTGGTGTACTGGTTTTAATGGTATTTAATTTTAATGTTATTTTAATGTTACTTAATTTCATGCCATGTGCTGTGCTGGGTATTGTGCAATTTCACATATAAAATAACATGCCATTCTCGTATTAACTACAAGTATTTGACATTATTAATATTTTTATTCTAGAGATGAGAAAACTGACTCAGAGAGGTAAAATAACTTAACCAAGGTCACACAGCTAGTAAGTAACACTGTCAGGATGTGGGCCTAGGTCTGCCTGTTCTTCACTCCGTGTCTCATCAGCAGCTCACCCGAGGCCCATGGAGAAAGGTGAAGTTCTCAGAGGCTAAGCTGCCTGAATAGGACCCGGGTGGGGACAGCTAGCCTCGCTCTGCCTGCATTGTGGGAAGTCCTCTCTGTTTCATATGTCACAAGTGCAGTGGCCCTTTCCGAATCACTGTGAGAGGTGCCTTAGCACGCTGCCCTGAGCCTCACTGTGGGCCTCCCCTGCCGGGGAGCGAGTGGGACTGAGCTCCTTTCCCCCGATGTGTCCTCTGAATAAAGACACTGCTGGGCTGATGGAATAGGTTAGGAGAGGTAAGTGGGGAGATCTCTAATCTTCTTCAGAGAGCCCCCTTTTCCAAGCAGCTCCCCACACTTTGAAGACACCCCTGGCACGTATGAGTTTCTTATTCATCACAAATCTGGTCTTTTCATTAAGCAGGACCCTTAAGACTTGTGCTAGGAAGTGGGTTAGCTTTATTCTGGTTGATGGCTGATGTTGGCTAAAAGGTATATTCTTTCTTTGATTTTACTTGAAGTGTAAAAATGAGAAAATGGGTGAGTAGCGTGGGAGACGGCTTCAGGCTCCTCTCCTAGAAGAGGATGGCAGTCCTCCAGGTGTGTGAAGAGAACTCTCCACTAACACCCATTTGCCCCCTCACACCAATCCTGTGAGCAGAAAACATCTGCACTTTCTCTTCAAAAGCCTTTCTAAGACAGGTACAGACACTCTTCCTCAGCCCCCACATCTGCTTCTGGATCAAGCCAGACAACATGATATAACAGAAGAGCAAGGGTCTAGATTTGAATCCCCACTCTGCTGCTGAGTGACCTTGGGGAAGTAGCTTAATCTCTCTAGGCCTTAGTGCTCTGAACTGGACTCTGAAAGGGCACCATGTCCAGCCTATAGTAGGTGATGGATAAGTGAGAAATCAAATGCAGCATCTCTAACCTGTTTCTCTCAAGGCATGGTCTAGCATTCACAGACTTGTTTCTGTAGCATTCAGTTGCATAACATCCTAGTCTGAAAGAAGGGAAACTTTTTTGAATGGGCTGAAAGACTTCAAGTCAGTAGAAAATCCAGAGGCTTTCTGAGGCTTCAGTGAGAAGTCAAAAGAGCTATGCAAAAGAGGACAGCAGAGTCAGGTATTGTCCTAGAAATAGAGTAAATAAATAGCTTATGCATTCTGGGCATCATTTCTTGGTCCCGACTTTGTGTTGGGCCCCTGGAGATGTGGAAGTGAATGAAGCAGACTCTCTCTGTCAAGGGCCTCCGAGTCCAGTAAAGGGGAAGGGAGGAAGAGAATTAACCTACAATGTGATTAGGGCTCTAACAGGGGATTAGTAAAGAGTTGTCAAGAGCTTCATTGATTTTTCTGAGATCTCCTTCTCAGAGGAGATGACATTTGAGTTGGAGCTTACAGGGAGGGTAGGCACTCTCCAGACAGATAAATGTCATTTAAAAACATCCCAGGCAGGGCCCTGGCCGGTTGGCTCAGCAGTAGAGCGTCGGCCTAGCGTGCGGAGGACCCGGGTTCAATTCCCGGCCAGGGCACACAGGAGAAGCGCCCATTTGCTTCTCCACCCCTCCGCCGCGCTTTCCTCTCTGTCTCTCTCTTCCCCTCCCGCAGCCAAGGCTCCATTGGAGCAAAGATGGCCTGGGTGCTGGGGATGGCTCTGTGGCCTCTGCCTCAGGCGCTAGAGTGGCTCTGGTCGAGGCAGAGCATCCCCCCGGAGGGGCAGAGCATCGCCCCCTGGTGGGCAGAGCGTCGCCCCTGGTGGGCGTGCCGGGTGGATCCCGGTCGGGCGCATGCGGGAGTCTGTCTGACTGTCTCTCCCTGTTTCCAGCTTCAGAAAGAAAAAAAACAAAAACAAAAACAAAAAAAACATCCCAGGCAGAAGAAACATGTATAAAAGCACAGAAGCACATTTGAGAATTCTATCTTGTTTTCATGCTCTGGAATAGTGAGTGGAATGATCATAGTTAAGGACTGAAACAGCAAACATTTATTGAGCACTTATCATGTGTTAGGTATTGTGCAAAGGGCACATTACATGCATGATTTAATTTAATCCCCTTCATGTTCTTACTATCCCCATTTTACAGAGGTGAAAAGTGAACTTAGAAGGGTTAAGAAATGTACCTGCAATTATCCAGCTAGGTGATAGGAGAAACAGGAGTCACATCTGGGTCTGACTCTAAAGATAGGCTCAGCCTCTCTCATGAAGAAGCCTGAATGGTGTGCTAAGGTGTCTGGAAGCTCTTGGGTAGGTATAACAATATCCATTGTAATTTGGGCAGGGTCCATGGCTCCCAGGCCACACGGCTAAGGGATTTAAGACTGACATGAGGACAGCAGTTGCAAGTCACACTTGCCTACTTGCAGGAGCCATGAGAGCCCTCCCACCAGTTGCACATGCATGGTCCTTGTACTGGTGCTGCTGTGCCTTGCTTCTCAGTATGCTGTGGGAACAATGGATGGGTGACATGGAGGCTAGTTCAGCTTTTCTCTTGTATTGCATGGATTCAGCATGAGTCCACTGAGAAGAGGAACAATTTACACACTTACACCCTGCTATGGGCAGATCTCTGCTTACTTCTCTCACTGGCTCTTAACCAAACTTGTGCTCTTTCCCTTCAGGGTGGATCCCCTCCCACTCCCAGAGCCAGAAGAATTTGGGCTTCTCATGCAAATAGGTTCTCCGTAGACAGTCCCCTCTAAGTCTAGCCATGTCCTAGGGTAACCACAGCTGGGCTGCAAACTAGACCCCTTAAGCCATGTTTTTTGTTATGTTCAGGTATGCCCTCAGAGAAATAGGTTCAATTTCTCACATTGAATTCATTTTCCATCAGCTTTATTGTGAAGAACAATAACATATTCTATTAAATATGTTGATTTATAAATCAACTTAAGGGCCCTGGCCAGTTGGCTCAGTGGTAGAGCGTCGGCCTGGCGTGCAGGAGTCCCAGGTTCGAGTCCCGGCCAGGGCACACAGAGAAGTGCCCATCTGCTTCTCCACCCCTCCCCCTCTCCTTCTTCTCTGTCTCTCTCTTCCCCTCCCGCAGCCGAGGCTCCATTGGAGCAAAGATGGCTTGGGTGCTGGGGATGGCTCTGTGGCCCCTGCCTCAGGCGCTAGAATGGCTCTGGATGCAACAGAGTGATGCCCCGGATGGGCAGAGCATTGCCCTCTGGTGGGCATGCCGGGTGGATCCCAGTTGGGTGCATGCAGGAGTCTGTCTGCCTCCCCGTTTCCAGCTTCGAGAAAAAAAAAAAAGAAAAAAAATCAACTTAAGGCCATGCGTTCTCAACAGGGGCAATGTCAGTCCAAGGGGATGAAAATTAGTTCTTGGTTATATGCTTTATGTATAAAGCACAGACATACATATAAACCGATATACAGTATATTTATGGTATTAAAATTTCACAAGGGTATTCATAAAAAGAATGACTAAAAGACTACTTTTTAGGTTACATTTTCAATAATGAAACAAAGTTGAAAAATATTCTTAAGACCTTAAGATAAAAGATATATTTATGTCAATGTCACTAATCATCAGAGAAATGTGAATTAAAACCACAGTGAGATACCACCTCACACTTGTCAGAATGGCACTCATTAACAAGTCAACACACAATAAGTGTAGAGAAAAGGGAACCCTCCTGCACTGCTGGTGGGAATGCAGACTTGTGCAGCCACGGTGGAAAACAAGATGGCATTTCTTCAAAAAATTTAAAATGGAACTGCCTTTTGACCCAGCTATTCCTCTTTTAGGAATATATCCTAAGAATCCCAAAATACTGATTCAAAAGAAGATATGCACCCCCATGTTTATTACAGCATTGTTTACAATAATCAAGATCTGGAAACAGCCCAAGTGTCTGTCAGTGGATGAGCGGATTAAAAAGCAGTGGTACATATACACAATGGAATACTACATGGCCGTGAAAAAGAAGGAAATCTTACCTTTTGCGATAACATGGACCTGAGATTATTATGCTAAGTGAAATAAGCCAGTCAGAGAAAGAAAAAAATCATATGCTCTCACTTATATGTGGCATCTAATGAACAAAGTGAACTGAGGAACAGAATAGAGGCAGCGATAGGGTCACAGGGAGCAGAGGTAAAGCTGTCAGAGGGAAGGGGCATGTTGGCTTGGGATCAGAGAAGGTAAAGGGATTAGTGAAATTATAAATACATAACACATAGATACAGGTAACAGGACAGCAAATCCCAGAGGGAAGATGGAGAAGAGAATTAGGGGGAGGGTGGCAAAGGGAGTATAATGCGGGACACAGGGGTGAGGGTGTTATAATATATTGATTGGGACACTTGAATACATGGTAACACTATAAATTAAAGTTAATAAAATTTTTAGAAAAGGCATATTTATATCAATTACACATGTAGTTTCTATGTGATTATTTTTCTGTCCATACTTATTAATAGACTTCCATGTAACAGAAATATCAGTAAAACTGAATGTTGAAGACTACTCTTTCTGCATATGTCTACAGATGTTAAACATTTAAAGGAAGTCTCTATAGAGGCTATATTTGGGGTACTTCATACATTTGGAACTCTGTGGGGTTTATTTTTATAAAAACATAGAAATTTTCCAAATGGTTTTATTGGCACTGGTTACCAACATTGAATTTGAACTGAGAGCCCTTTGGACATCTGTGAGCAATTAGCTTCTGATTATTGTTTAATTACACACATTCAAAATATATCCAAGAAACAGATATTATAGTTAAGTATAATAATTAAACTAATATTATAATTGAAAATATTTTAATTTTTTATTAGTCCAGGACACCCATGGAAGGAATACGTACTATTTTATTTTATATGCACAATTTTTAAAAGAGCATTTATTTTTATTTTTATTTTTTTATATATAAATAAATTTTTATTTTAATGGGGTGACATCAATAAATCAGGGTACATACATTCAAAGAAAACATTTCCAGGTTATCTTGTCATTTAGTTATGTTGCATACCCATCACCCAAAGAGAGATCGTCCTCTGCCACCCTCCATCCAGTTCTCTCTGTACCCCTCCCCCTCCCCTCCCCCTCTCCCTCCTTCCCTCCCCCCACCCCCCATAGCCACCACACTCCTGTTCATGCCTCTCAGTCTCGCTTTTATGTCCCACTAATGTATGGAATCCTGCAGTTCCTGTTTTTTTCTGATTCGCTTATTTCACTCCGCACAATGCTACCAAGACTCCACCATTCTGCTATAAGTGATCCAATGTCACCATTTCTCCTAGCTGAATAATATACCATGGTGTATATGTGCCCCATCTTCTTCATCTAGTCCTCTATTTTTTTTTACAGTGATTAAAAGCCTTTAAGCAAACTCTTGGCCAATACAGCAAGAATCCATAAATGAGTAGTGTCCTTAACATGTTCCCCAAGTTCAAGTTGGCCCCCTCACCATGCCAAATCCCTGAAAAATGCAACCCAACCACAGTTCAGTCTGTTAGGAGCTGTCACAGGGAGCAGGAGTCCAGGAAAGTTCCCCACAGGAAAAGTCCGTATGGCACTGGAATTGTTGTCACCATTCTATACTTTGCAGCTCATGTCCAAGTCCCAATGACCGCTGCTTCTAGCTGGTAATGATTCAGGTAGACTGGAAAAAGCCATTTGCAGCATGCGTGGATATGGAGCTTCTGTTCTCCTCTGCCTGGAGAGTTGAGACCAGGTTGCTTTTCCCTGGAGCTCTGTGACTGTGGCCTGGTAAAGAGAACCTTGGGATACACTAAGCTGGGTGGCAAAGGTAAATTCATAATACAAGTTGGCAAAAGGAGGAAAGAGAGCTCTAAATTAAGAGTAGGTCCCAGCCTGAAATATGAGTGGGGCATTGAGGTAGGAGGAATAAAGGAAACACTATATATTAAGCAAAGCAGCAGAAAATAGGACTATCAACACCCACAACAGAGATCTTTGAGGGAAGAATAAAGAACCTGACTATTCAGGCAAAACATAGTTAAGTGGCCCTTGTGCAAATGAGATCAGTTTACCTGCTTCTTGGAAGAAATACCCTAGGCTCGTCCACAGTGTCGTAGATGGGGTCGATGGCCCTGGGCACCTTCAGCCTTCAGTGGCAAACCCCAGCATTCTGGGCAAGGTTAGGTCATAGGTGGCTGGAGCAGGCCTGGAAGAGACTGAACCCTCCCTTAGAGGAGCGAGGGGGAAGCCCACCTTCCAGTGTCCCTGTTTCCTCACAGCAGAGGTGTGTAAGCCTGGCAGGCTTTAGCTCAATGACCTTCCTTTCCACTATTGAAGCAGGACCCAGATGGCATCCTATGAGACCCCTTTGGGGTGCTGGAGCCTTTAAGGGTGTATCGTAAAAGCTGGTAGTTCCCCCTGATCTCTATTGGGCTTTTTCTGCCTCTAGGTATCTTAAAAGCCATTCTCAGAAGATCTCGCTGAGGGGTTTGAGGACCCCCATCCGCCTATATAAATCTTTTCCATATATCTGGAGCTATTTGGAAAAAAGACAGAACAGTGTTATTAGCTAGATCTAATAAAGAAGGTAGATTTGGTGTCTCCTGTTCATCAGCTTTCAAAAGAAATGTAAATTTTTTTTTTTTTTTAAGTAAAAAGCATGATATGGTAGACCCGTAGGAGTCATTGGCCTGGTGTGCAGGCTTCCCGGGTTCGATTCCCGGCCAGAGCACACAGGAGAAGTGCCCATCTACCTCTCCACCCCTCCCCCTCTCCCCCCTCCCAGTCCCTCTCCTCCCGCCCACAGCCAAGGCTCCACCGGAGCAAATCCACCCTGGGCACTAAGGATGGCCCCATGGCCTCCGCCCCAGTTGCTAGAATGACTCCGGTTGCAACAGAGCAACATCCCAGATGGGCAGAGCATTCCCCCCGGTAGGCATGCCAGGTGGATCCCAGTCAGGCGCATGAGGAGTCTGTCTGCTTGCCTCCCCATCCCCATCCTCAGAAATATACAAAAAATAAATAAATAAAAGAAAAAATACAAAAAAAAAAAAAAAAAAAAAAAGGGGGGGGGCATTCCCTTGTGCTAAAGCACCAGGAAGCCTGGAGTGAGCTTGAGTATGTCCTATGAAACATGGAGCTCTATGTTTACATATAAGTCTTTGAAGAAGGAGGAACTGCTGAAATAGTTTGTCAGCATTTGTCCCTAAGACAGCAGTCTTTATAGTGGGAACACCATACGTAAATATTTGCTGTCTGTCTATAGATTAAGGGGGGAATATGGTCAATGCTGAAAAGCCATGATCTTTGTGCCCCTCCCCTCCCCCAACCCCCTCCCTCTCCTCCCCCACCCTGTAACCTCAACACTGTTGTTCATGTCTCTGAGTCTCATCTTTATGTCCCACCTATGTGTGGAAACATATAGTTCTTAGTTTTTTCTGATTTACTTCTTTCACTCAGTATAATGTTATCAAGGCCCATCCATGTTGTTGTAAAAGATCCTATGTCATCATTTCTTATGGCTGAGTAGTATTCCATAGTATATATATACCAAAGCTTTTTAATCCACTCATCCTCATATGGACACTTGGGCTGTTTCCAAATCTTTGCTATTGTGAACAATGCTGCCATAAACATGGGGGTGCATTTCTTCTTTTCAAACAGTGCTATGGTGTTCTTGGGGTATATTCCTAACAGTGGTATAGCTGGGTCAAAAGGCAGTTCGATTTTTAATTTCTTGAGGTATCTCCATACTGTTTTCCACAGTGGCTGCACCAGTCTGCATTCCCACCAACAGTGCAGGAGGGTTCCCTTTTCTCCACATCCTCGCCAGCACTTATTCTGTGTTGTTTTATTGATGAGCGCCATTCTGACTGGTGTGAGGTGATATCTCATTGTGGTTTTAATTTGCATTTTTCTAATCATTAATGATGTTGAACATTTTTTCATATGCCTATTGGCCATCTGTGTGTCCTCTTTGGAGAAATGTCTATTCATTTCTTTTGCCCATTTTTGGATTGGATTGTTTGTCTTCCTGGTATTAAGTTTTACAAGTTCTTTATAAATTTTGGTTATTAACCCCTTATCAGACGCTATGTCAAATATATTCTCCCATTGTGTAGTTTGTCTTTTTATTCTGTTCTTATTGTCTTTAGCTGTGCAGAAGCTTTTTAGTTTGATAAAGTCCCATTTGTTTATCCTGTCTTTTATTTCACTTGCCTGTGGAGACAAATCAGCAAATATATTGCTGCGAGAGATGTCAGAGAGCTTACTGCCTATGTTTTCTTCTAAAATGCTTATGGTTTCATGGCTTACATTCAAGTCTTTTATCCATTTTGAGTTTATTTTTGTGAGTGGTGTAAGTTGGTGGTCTAGTTTCATTTTTTTGCAGGTAGCTGTCCAGTTTTCCCAACACCATTTGTTGAAGAGGCTGTCTTTACTCCATTGTATTGTCTTACCTCCTTTGTCAAATATCAGTTGTCCATAGAGCTGTGGGTTTATTTCTGAGTTCTCTGTTCTGTTCCATTGATCTATGTGCCTGTTCTTATGCCAGTACCATGCTGTTTTGAGTACAATGGCCTTATAATATAACTTGATATCTGGAAGTGTGATACCTCCCGCTTTTTTCTTCCTTTTCAGGATTGCTGAGGCTATTCGTGTTCTTTTTTGGTTCCATATAAATTTTTGGAATATGTGTTCTATGTCTTTGAAGTAAGTCATTGGTATTTTCATTGGTATTGCATTGAATTTATAAATTGCTTTGGGTAATATAGACATTTTAATGATGTTTATTCTTCCTAACCATGAGCACGGTATATGCCTCCACTTATTCGTATCTTCCCTGATTTCTTTTATCAATGTTTTATAATTTTCTGAGTACAAGTCTTTAATCTCCTTGGTTAGATTTATTCCTAGGTACTTTATTTTTTTGGTTGCAATGGTAAAGGGGATTGATTCCCTGATTTCTCTTTCTGACAGTTCATTATTAGTATATAAAAATGCCTCTGATTTCTGAGTATTGATTTTATATCCTGCCACCTTGCCAAATTCTTTTATCAGGTCTAGTAGTTTTTTGACTGAAACTTTAGGGTTTTCTATATACAATATCATGTCATCTGCAAATAATGATAGTTTTACTTCTTCTTTTCCAATTTGGATGCCTTTTATTTCTTTTTCTTGTCTGATTGCTGTGGCGAGGACTTCCAGAACTATGTTGAATAAGAGTGGTGAAAGGGGGCAACCCTGCCTTGTTCCTGATCTTAAGGGGATAGCTTTTAATTTTTGCCCATTGAGTATTATGTTGGCTGTGGGTTTTTCATAGATGGCCTTTATCATGTTGAGGTATGTTCCCTGTATTCCCACTTTGCTGAGAGTTTTGATCATGAATGGGTGCTGGATTTTATCAAATGCTTTTTCTGCATCTATTGAAATTATCATGTGGTTTTTCTCCTTTCTTTTGTTTATGTGATGAATCACATTGATTGATTTGCGAATATTGTACCAGCCTTGCCTCCCAAGAATAAATCCTACTTGATCATGGTGTATGATTTTTTCCATATATTGCTGGATCCGGTTTGCTAATATTTTATTGAGGATTTTTGCATCTAAGTTCATCAGGGATATTGGCCTATAATTTTCTTTTTTTGTGTTGTCTTTGCCTGGTTTTGGAATCAGAATTATGCTCGCCTCATAAAAGGAGTTTGGAAGTCTTCCTTCCTCTTGAATTTTTTGAAATAGCTTGAGAAGGATAGGAGTTAGTTCTTCTTTGAATATTTGGTAGAATTCACTTGTGAAGCCATCAGGCCCAGGACTTTTCTTTTTTGGGAGTTTTTTGATAGCTGTTTCAATCTCATTTGTTGTAATTGGTCTGTTTAGGTTTTCTGATTCTTCCAGATTGATTTTTGGAAGATTATATGATTCAAGGAATTTGTCCATTTCATCTAGGTTGTCTAGTTTTTTGGCGTACAGTTCTTCATAGTATTTTCTTACAATATTTTGTATTTCTGTTGTGTCAGTTGTTATTTCTCCACTCTCGTTTCTAATTTTATTTATTTGAGTCCTCTCTCTTTTTTTCTTGGTGAGTCTTGTTAAAGGTTCATCGATCTTGTTTACCTTTTCAAAGAACCAGCTCCTGGTTTCATTGATCCTCTGTATTGTTTCTTTAGCCTCTATGTCACTTATTTCTGCTCTGATCTTTATTATTTCCTTCCTTCTACTAGCTCTGGGCTTTACTTGCTGTTCTTTTTCTAGTTCTTTTAGATGCAGGGTTAAGTTGTTAATTTGAGCTTTTTCTAGCTTCTTGAGGTATGCCTGTAATGCTATAAACTTCCCTCTCAGGACTGCTTTTGCTGTGTCCCATAAATTTTGAGTTGATGTATGCTCATTATCATTTGTTTCTAGGAATTTTTTAATTTCTTCTTTGATCTCAATGTTAACCCATTCATTGTTTAATAACGTGCTATTTAGTTTCCAAGTGTTTGAATGTTTTTCAATTTTTCTATTGTGGTTGATTTCTAGTTTAATGCCATTGTGATCAGAGAAAGTGTTCGATATGATTTCAATCTTCTTAAATTTGTTGAGCCCGCTTTTGTGCCCTAACATGTGGTCTATTCTAGAGAATGTCCCATGAGCGCTTGAAAAGAATGTATATTCTGCTCTTTTAGGGTGAAAAGTTCTGAAGATATCTATTAAATCGAGTTCATCTAATATGTCCTTTAAGTCTGCTGTTTCTTTGTTAATTTTCTTTCTTGCGGACCTATCTAATGATGTTAATGGGGTATTGAAATCTACTATTATAGTATTGCTGTTGATCTCGCCCTTTAAGTCTATCAAAGTCTGCTTTATATATTTAGGTGATCCTATATTAGGTGCGTAGATATTTATAATGGTTATATCTTCCTTTTGTATTGCTCCCTTTATCATTATGTAGTGACCTTCTTTATCTCTAACTATGGTCTTTGTTCTAAAGTCCATTTTGTCTGATATAAGTATTGCTACCCCAGCTTTTTTTTCATTTCCATTTGCGTAAAATATTTTTTTCCATCCTTTTATCTTCAGTCTGTGTGCATCTTTTGATTTAAGGTGTGTCTCTTGTAGACAGCATATGTATGGGTCCTGTTTTCTTATCCACGCAGCTACCCTATGTCTCTTGATCGGATCATTTAATCCATTAACATTTAAGGTTATTACTGATATGTAATTGTTTATTGCCATTTTTTTTCTTTAAAACTGTTTTTCTCTTTTGCTATATTCTTTTTTTCCTTTGATCTGTTTACAACAGGTCCCTTAGCATTTCTTGCAGCCTTGGTTTGGTTGTAGTGAAATCCTTTAGTTTTTTTTTGTCTGTAAAGCTTTTTATTTCTCCTTCAATTTTAAATGATAGCCTTGCTGGATAAAGTAGTCTTGGTTGTAGGTTCTTGTTCTGCATTACTTTGAATATTTCTTGCCATTCCCTTCTGGCCTCAAGTGTTTCTGTTGAGATGTCAGAAGTCATCCTTATGGGGGCTCCTTTGTAGGTGATTGTCTTATTTTCTCTAGCAGCTTTTAATATTTTCTCTTTATCATTTAGCTTTGGTAATTTAATTATGATGTGTCTTGGTGTTGGTTTCTTTGGGTTTCTCCTTAATGGAGTTCTCTGTGCTTCCTGAACATGTGAAATGTTTTCCTGCCTTAATTGGGGGAAGTTTTCCACTATAATATGTTTGAACAAAGTCTCTATCCCTTGTTCTTTCTCTTCTTCTTCAGGAACCCCTATGATGCGGATGTTATTTCTCTTCATGTTGTCACAGAGCTCTCTTAGAGTTTCCTCAGACTTTTTGAGTCTCTTTTCTTTTTTCTGCTCTGCTTCCATGCCTTTATTTATTGTGTCCTCTAACTCACTGATTTGATTCTCTGCTTCATCCATCCTGCTTTTAATTCCTTCCATTGTATTCTTTATTTCAGATATTGTATTTGTCATTTCTGACTGATTCTTTTTTATTATTTCAATGTCCTTTTTTATATTTGTTATCTCTTTATTTAGGTTTTCGTAATGGCCATCTATGGTGGTTCTAATATCTTTGAGCATCCTAACAATCGTTATTTTAAACTCTGCATCTGGTAATTTGGTTATATCTGATTCACTTAGGACCTTTTCTGGGGATTTCTCTTGGTTTATTTGTGTTGTATTTCTCTGCTTCCGCATTTTCTCTTCACGAGAGTGGCTGTGATCACGTGCTCGGGTGCACAAGGGTTGGTGGCCTTGGCCTTTGCCCCGCCCCCGTGTGTGATGTTATGCTCGGTCCTGAGGGCACTGGTGAGCACCTTTGCTCAGCTGCGGGTCTCCGCCTGTTTCCGAGCTTTCGCCCTGCCTTTGCAGGATGATCCCACTCAAGGAACAGCTGCTAGCCTTGGCTCTACCACCAGGAAAGGCTGCATGCCCAAGCTCAGCTTCGTAGCGAAACTCCGCCTCTTCTGGGCTTTTGGCTCCACCCCCGCGGGAGGAGCCGGCTACCAAGTCAGACCGCAAGCCTGGGTTGCACAGGCGGGGCAGGGATGTGCTCCTCTGCCCTTGCTCTGGGGCTGGTTTCTACCCTTTCTGGGTTTCCCGCCCTTCTCCCGGAGGCTGGATTACAGGCTGCCGGCAGCTGAGCTTAGCCGCTTTCGCACGCCCCCTTCTCCCTAGCCGGGCAAGATTGAGCTCACACCTGAGCCTACTGGTGGCCAGCCGGCTTCCGCCCCTGCCAGCAGAACCGCGCTTTTGTCTCCCGCTGCTGCCCGCTCTCCGGTGCGCCCTCAGCCGTGTGGGTGGGGGCGTTGCAGCTCGGACCCTAAGACTCACTACTGTAGACCCGAAAGCTCCCTCCTTCTATGCGACTCTGCTCTGAATGCCATGGGGGAGCTTGTTTGGCTGCTCTCCTGCTTCCCTTTGCTGGTATTGCTGTTTCCGGGGGAAATATTCACTTCAGCTTTGGGGAGTGACTTGTCCCAGGGGTTAGAGTGGCTATCTCCCAAAAATGTTTCTCCCTATGCCTCCTAGATTGCACTCTCTTCCTGTTACTGTGGTTCTCTCCCCTCTCCCTCCATCTCCAGGAACCCCAGGTGAGTGTTTGTGAGAGAGATGTTCTGCGTGGTCCCTTTACGAGGGATCCTGGGTCTGAGAAATCAGACTCTCTCACAAACAGTATCCTGACTTGTTTCCAGCTAAATACTGTCCTTATGCTTCTTCTGGGCTCTGGGGCTGCAGGCTGGGGCTTTGTTCCTGGGGCTCAGGGTCCTTTCCCCTCTGCTAAACTCACTTCCCGCCACGCGAGTCTCTCCCTGCTGCCGTTCGCTCCGAGAAGCTGGGCAGCCCTCTCCGCGTTTCCGCTTTTCCTACCAGTCTCTGGGTGGCTTCTTCAGCATTCCTGGGTTGAAGAGTCCTTTTAGTTTAGTCCAAAGTTGGTTTTTCCAGTTGATAGTTCATAAAATTAGTTTGTAATGCACATTGGTTCTGGGAGGTAGATGCTGGTACGTTCGCCTACCCCAGCGCCATCTTGTCTCTCCTTTAAAGAGCATTTAAATAAGCTCCATTTGCTAATTTGGTAGCTCATTTCATGCTCACAAGAGCCCTGTGAAGTAGGATTATTATTATTTTACTGTTTTTATTTTAGAGATAAGGAAACTGAGGCTCAGTTGTTTAAATGATTTGTTCAAGAGACTTAGCTGCAAATGATATGTATTAGCTCAGGCTGCCAGAACAAATTATTTGACTGTGTAGTATAGGGGAGGAAAAAAGATTTGTTTTCCCTATTACCTTCCTAGGTTCTCTACCTGGGGGCTGAGTATAAATTGGGCTGTAAAAAGGCAGCTTAAAAGAAAAACAGAACTTTATTAGTATGTGCACTGCATTTACACATGAGAGCATTCAGAGATGACCAACTCAAAGTGCTGGTTAGAACTTGGGCTTAAATAGCATTTTAGCAAAGGAACAATACATTTTAGAGAAATGGCAAGACCAGGGAAAAGAAACTTGAATCTCTAGGAGTTGCAAATTGTAGGTAGGCAAGAAAGTAAGGGTAGAAAAAGGCTAGTTAACAAAGTTTATTCTATAGATTCCTCTGGTGCCATCTTCAGGCTAATAACGGTCTAAAATAGTCTCCAGTGATTAATTTTTATACTTCCTGATAGAAAGGGAAGAAAATTTATATCCTATTTTTAGGAAAATAGGGGTAGCATATACATCTTTTCTTGTATTTGCTTCTTCTCAATTGCCTTCAAATCAAAATCATCCTATGCCAAAGTAGCAGATTTTGGGGTGACATATTCTGCCACTCTATAGTGGTATAAACAACAGAAACTAGTTTTCTCACAGTTCTAGAGGCTAGAAGTCCAAAAAAGGTGCCATTGGTTTGGTGTCTGGTGAGGCCTCTCCCTCTCTGCCTGGCTTGCAGACCTTCTCACTATGTCCTTATATGACTTTTCTTTTTTTTTTTTTAAATAATTTTATTTTTTTAGTGGGGCGATACATGATACGAAGTGAAATAAGTAAATCAGAAAAAACCAGGAACTGCATTATTCCATACATAGGTGGGACATAAAAGTGGCTTTTCTTTTATGCACTTGTGGGGAAAGAAAAAGATCTCTAGTGATTCTCCCTCTTCTTAGAAAGTCATGAGTCCTATCAGAGTAGGGCACCACCCTATGATCTCATTAAATTTTTTCATGTCTCCTCTTTTTTTCTTTCTATGCATTTTCTTTATTGAACAAACACAATTGTCCATTGAATATCCCTTTCCTTTTCAAAATACTTTATTTAACTTTAATTATTTCCCTAAAGGTTCTATCTTCAAATAAAGCCACATTGGGGATTAGGGTTGCAACATAGGAATTTGGAGAGGAAACAATTCAGTCCATAACATGGTAGCACTGGGATTTGAATTCCTCTCCTCTGGTTAACAAACCTCCCTTGGTCTCGTCATATGACCCTTTCATGTGCCGGCATCCATCCCCTGAGCCAGGGCCAGCCCACTGGCAGCAAACCTAGAACAGGCAGGCAGGCAGGCAGGCATCTGGTTCTCAGGTAACTGCTAGGGTTGGGAGGAAGTTACACATCATTTGCACCAGAGAAGGAAGGTCAGGGGGAAAGGCAAGTTTTCCCTTGCCCTGGCCATTGCCTAATTCAGGTGCTCATTATCTTGTCTTGACTATTGGAAGAGTCCTCGAGTTACTTTTTTTGCTCCTAGCTTTGTCCCACTCTATTCCATCCTTCAAAGAGTTCTTTTTTAAAAATGCAAGTCTAAACATTTTTGCTGGTCTTAAAACTATTCAGTGTTTTTCAACATCTAGATAAAGTCTAAATCCTTAACTCTACATTTTAGAGTTTTTATGACCTTGGCCAGGACCACATCTCTGACGTCAACTCCTGCTCTTCTCCCCTCTCATATTAAACATTCCAGCTACATAAAACTCCAATACACTGATTGAGAAAATGTCTATTCTTATTTCAAAATTCAGCTCAGATCTTCTAGAATCTTCCCTAGAAATCCCTGCTAAAAACATTAGTTTTTTTTCTTTCTGAAGCCATAATAATTTGATTATAAAAAGCAGTTACCCTCTATTGGAATTGTCTTTTTTATCTCCCTTAATGGAATGTAGGTCTCAGGCAGAACAGGAGCTTAGCAGATACTTGCTGAACAAATGAGTGTTTTTGTGGCAGATCCCTCCCTCAATTGGGTCTCTTTATCTTCTCTATCCATCAACAACCAAGAAAGCCAAGGACCTCCATCCCTGGTTATTCTCCATCTATAAAAGCTGATGGATCATCTCAATGAACAAACGGACTCTCATAGATTTTCTGAATAGCAAATATCACCAGGAAAACTGCATTTCCCTCCTATACTTGGAAACCAGTGCTTCATCCTTTATCTGCAATAACTCCTTTTATGCCTTATATGGTAACCCAGGTCCACACAGCTTTTACAACTCTGGGGTTCTTTAAGGCTGTAGGAAATCAGTTCTCCAAGCTTTCCTACAGCAAGCCATGGACCATGGAAGGTCAAACACCAAGCACTGGTAAAATTCCTTTGGTCAGAGGTCAGAATTGGCTCTTAACTTACCACCTGCAGCCAATTGTCCCTTGAATGAATTGGTTGGCCACTGTTATAGCTTTTCTGCTCACTTACCAGCTGCTTAACTCAGTAGTCATATTACTTTCTTCCCTACTTGAGATCTACTAAATCTTCCCCCAATGCCTTCTCTGTCTGGCTCAGGGTCTACCCTTCATTCTCGCTCTTTCTCCTTCTGAAGCAAAACCACCATCAGTGCTGGTTTTAAAACTCTGCTGCTTTATTATAGAAGGGAGGGATTGTAGTCTGTAACAAACTTGTCTAATCTTTAGTCAAACATACAAACAATCCTGAAGATTATTAAAATGGTTCTTCATTTTAGGATCAAGATATCGATTCCAGTCCAGAATCCAAAGAGTGGTGAAAGCTCACGCCTGGCTTCTCTATCCTGTCTAAGTTGCCCCAGCCATCTTTCACTGACATTGTGCCTTGGTGTAAGACTCATGGAGCTCCTCGTGCTCATCCCTGTGCTAACAAAAGTACCATGACTGGACCTTCTTCCATGTACTCGTTTCTACAGACTACTCTACACTATATATTCTGTTTGTACTGCAATTACTATCACACCACAAAAATCTTTCATGGTTTTCTTTAACAGAATCATCACAATTGTTATAAAATCCTTTGACAAGTGAATATAAATACATTTTAATTATTCTCCTTTTATTTACTAATTATATGATGTTATTTTTCACTCTTTTTTTTTTTTTTGTATTTTTTTCTGAAGCTAGAAACGGGGAGAGACAGTCAGACAGACTCCCACATGCGCCCGACCGGGATCCACCGGCACGCCCACCAGGGGGCGACGCTCTGCCCACCAGGGGGTGATGCTCTGCCCCTCCGGGGTGTCGCTCTGCCACAACCAGAGCCACTCTAGCGCCTGGGGCAGAGGCCAAGGAGCCATCCCCAGCACCCAGGCCATCTTTGCTCCAATGGAGCCTCTGCTGCGGGAGGGGAAGAGAGAGACAGAGAGGAAGGAGAGGGGGAGGGGTGGAGAAGCAGATGGGCGCTTCTCCTGTGAGCCCTGGCCGGGAATCGAACCCAGGACTTCTGCATGCCAGGCCGATGCTCTACCACTGAGCCAACCGGCCAGGGCATTTTTCACTCTTGCCTACAGTGCTTCAATGAATACCTTCACAAAGATAGATTTTTAAAAATTCTTTTGACTCACTTCCTTAGGGTTAATTTTCAGTAATGAAAGGACTGGGTCAAAGGAGATGACTATCCCTATGACTCTTTCAAACTATTATTTGTCTTGTTCTTTTTACCTTACCCCAACTATCTATAGGTGCCTACTTGGGGACAAGATCACCCACACTGAGGGCTATGACTTTCCATTTATCTTTACTAATTAAATAAAAATCTATTTTCAGTTCCATTTCAATTTCTACTTACATAAGTCATGGCCAACACCTTCAAAGTATAATTTCTTAGTAAAGCAAGGTCAACTCTGATTTTTTTTAAGCACCACTAACAAAATTTAGTCTTTTTAAGCGCCATTAACTAAACTGCTCTTTCTAAGTTCTTTAAAATCCGATTTATTTCAACTTTGTTTCAGGACCTCTTTGACCTCTGGACATGTGACATCCCGCACCTGGTTCCTGGGGGGGGGCTCCCTCGCCTCCCAACTCCTCCCTCCTTTCCTTGCCTGGGCTGGCGTCTGCACAGGTGGCATCTCCCTACATTGTGCATCAGCTCTGTCACGAGTTACGTCTAACTGCATTTCTTTCTCTAGATACATGTTTTGATTCTTTGTTCAAAATGCTCAGTATTCCTGTTCTATTCCAACAGGGCTGTCAGAGCCCAAAATAGTTTGGAAATTGTTTGCAAAGCCATCGGCATGTTTTTTTTTTTTGAATCTCCTTATTGGTGGCAAGACTTATTATTTAGAATGTGGATCTTATTTTTTTGTTTTGGAAGAAAACCAGTATCTTTTACCTACTTTTCACATCAGACAGGATACTGTCAAGACCCAGACACCACGCCATTACTTCAACAGAGAAAATTTCACGGCAAGAGAACTGTTTCCCAAACACAGCTGAACGGGCAAAGAGGATGTCCCTGTATCACAAAGGCGGTAGCTGCAGGAAGCAGCTGCCCCTCCTAGGGATGGGAGAACAGAGAGAAGATGTCAAGATTACTAAAATTTAGAAGCTTGGAGAAGGGGTCTGCAGAGCTGGGACTCGGCCCTCTAAGGAGGAGGAACTGCTCAAGTGGAACCTGTACTCGGAGCTTGGAGCCCGGAGATGAGCCACCCGGGAGCCAAGACACTGAGCTCCCTGGAGGAGGCACCAGTGGCTGGTGGTGTGTCTGGAGGGCTCAATGAGATTGGTTCGAAGAGTGTGGAAGGACAGACAGCAAATGAGAAGCACCTGCACTGCTGGAACCACCAGCAGCTGCCAAGGTGAAGAATGTTGCTGGGGCAACGCTGATAGGAACAGAAAGTGAACAAAGGAGAAAGTCTTCCTCCCCTCCTCCAACCTTCCAGCTCCCTGTGGCATCCCTGAGAGGCAGAGCCTAACAAGGAGCCAGCTGGCAAAGGGAAATTGCCATTTGCAGAGGCTCAGCCCCAGCATTAGAAAGTAGAGTGGGGAGGAGGGGAAAACTGGAGCCGAGAAACAAGGGCTTAATAACCAGCACTCTGTAAGCATTTTCAGACAGGAGATCTCCTTTCATTCTTGTGCCACCCCTGGGACTGAGGAATTCTTGACCTACTTTAGGGATGAGGAAATAGAGCCCAGAGAGTGAATGGTAACCACAGCGTGAGGATGGGAAAACGTCTTGTTGCTGCCTGTTCCCTGCTGTTCCACTGCAGCTGCTGCAGCTAAACTTTCTTCTGGGTGACAAGATGAGGCCTTTTCTTATTCCCGAGGGGGGTAGTGATGAAGGGAGAGAAGGGGGAAGAAAGGAAGGAGCCAGCAGGTGGCATAAAGCTATGCTATATGTAATATGATTCTTCCTTGTGACCCACGCCCCAAATTTTTAGAAAATTCTACCCAACTCATGAAACACGCGGAGTAAGTGAATTTCTTGGGAGCTCTAGGAGGGAGTTGGAGAGGAACGAGGGCAGCATCCGTAGATGCAGCACAGTGTGAGAGAGGAGAAGCCCTGTGGTAGCAGAAATCTCAGGAAGTTTTATAACTTCTCTAGGCTCTATGTCCATATCTTCTGACTTGGGAGGCTCTGACATTTAAATCATACCCATTTTACAGACAGAGAGTTTGAGGTAAGTTAGGTCACATGACCAAGATCAGGTAGCTATTAAATTGCAAAACTTGGATTTGAACTCAATTCTGATTCCAAAAAGTACATCCTCTCCAAAATGGAATGGATGGGAGCAGCCACTATTACCTATCATTTATTCAACATATATTACATACATGGAAATATGCTAATTGCTAATTTTGTTTAATGCTCACAATTTTATGAAGTAGATACCATTACATGTATTTTATAGATGAAAAATTGAGGCCAGCAGTAAGTGGAGCTGGAATACCCACTGAAGTCCATTGGATTCCAAATCTTGTGTTCCCAACTGGGTGCTTTTCAAACTCAAATGTGCCTGAGAATCACCCAGTGGTCCTGTTAAATGCTGATTCCTATTCAGTTGAATGGGGGTGGCACCAGAGACATGTTTCTAACAAGCTTCTTGCTGATGCTGATGCTACTGCTCCTTGAACCTCACTTTGAGTAGCAAGGCTCCTAACAATGATATCATACTGCCGCCCTAGCCTGCCATGCCCACCTCATTGTTTCCACATCCGGTCACCATCAGGATCCCAGCAAGCCTCTTGGTCAAGCTCAGTTGTGAAATGACACTCAGAACCAGTCCTCTTTTTTCCTTCCTTTGAAAAATTTCAGAGTAAATTAAGTAACAACAACAACAACAAAAATCTATCATCTGGCAGGCCATTAAGGAAAACATGATTTTGCCCCCATGTGACTCTATTCAATTAATGAAGCTGTCATTAAAGCCTATGAACGTCAAGAAAATTAGTTTCAGGTGTTGGATTGTTTTGGTTCTAGAATAATTTCTATATTTTTAATGAGAACTATTTGAAATATCATCACCCTTCTTTCTCATCAGGGGCTCACAGCTCAGGATGCCTAAGAAGGTTGACATATTGGGGGTCAGCGGGATGTTTACAGGAAGCAATTAACAACATCTCATTGTTGTCTCTTTCTATTATCGTAAGGTTGCCCATGGAGAATGTTTCCAGAACCATAGCATTTCTTGGGGGAAGGAGAAGCTAATGGAAAATGCTGACAATACTATAAAGGGACCCAAAACACTGCCAACCAGGGATCTCCCACTAATGTCTGGCCCTAAAATGGAAAACGTTAAGAAAGATTCATTTCTTTTCTAACATAGAACATTTATTTTGTAAACTCTTGTTAAAGGAACCATTTTATTCCAAGAAGTAAATGGGGTAGGTTAATATTTTAAAATAACAACTGACATGTTTTTCCCCCGGAAGTCTCGTCCCCTTTTATTTCCTAACTTATCTCAAATTAGACCTCACCATTTCTGACTCTCACTGTTGGGGTGTTGCAGCAGAAATGTAAAAAGAATAAAAATAAATCTATTTTGTTTTTTGGCTTTATAGCCCTACAGCTGAGTTTGCACTTCAATAATAAATTTGGAAAAATACTGGTAGAGTAAGTTTGCTTCTGTTCCACACAGGGGAGCTGGAAGTGTCTGGGCTGGAGCACTGAGAAAGCGACTCAGGAAGGAAACAAGGTTCATTGCTGGTGGTGGTGGGCGGCTCTGAGGAGGGATCTTATTTTATACCCCTTGTCCATGGTTGACACCTGAGGATAGGAGAAGGAAACAGAACTGAGGTAATCATCCACCTTGACATTCAGTGTGTTCTCTCCTACGAGAAGGTTCTGGAGACTTTCTATCTTTTCAAATGTCACTTTGTATTCTCCATGATTTATGTGTCAATAGTTCGGTCATCTTTATTGTTGAATATCACACTATCAAGTAAATATGCCATCATTTGTTTATCTATTCATTTCTTTATTATTTTATTGATTTTTAAAGAGAGAGGGAAGGAGAGAAAGAGAGAAAGAGAAAGAGAGAGAGAGAGGAACACTGATTTGTTGTTTCACTTATTTACATATGCATTGGCTGATTCTTGTATATGTCCTGACTAAGAATCAAACCTGCAACCTTGGCATGTTAGGTTGACAATGGAATTAACTGAGCTACCTGGCCAGGACTATCCATTCATTTGTTGATGGATTTTTGGGTTGTTTCCAGTTTTTGCTATTATGAGTAAAACTGATATGAATATTCGGGTCTTTTTATTTGAGAAGAGTGTTAGCTATATAGAAAAATTACACAGATAATACAGAGTTCCTATATATCACACATTCAGTTTCCTGTATTATTAACATCTTGTATTAATATTATGCTTTTGTCACAATTAAGGAACCAATATTGACACGTGATTGTCAACGAAAGTCCCTACTTTATTCAAATTTCCTTCATTTTTGCCTAGTATGCTTTCACTGTTCTAGCATTCTATCCAGGATACCATATACATTAAGTCATTATGTCTCCTTAGGCTTCTCTTGGCTGTCACCATTTCTAAGACTTACCTTGTTTTTTATGACTTTGACAGTTTTGCAGAGAAGTGGTTTGATATTTTGTGGAATGTACCTGTATTGGATGTGATTGACATTTTTCTCATGATTATACTAGAGTTATGGGTTTTGGAGAGAAAGGTCATACAGATAAAGTGCTATTCTCATTACATTATATCAAATGTACATTCTACCACAGTGCTGGATTTTTTTTCAATATTTTTTCTGTACCTTTTGAGATCAAATTGCCAATATGAAAAATGAAATGGGAATATAAGTAGAGACCTTACAACAGTTGACTGTTTATTATTATTATTATTATTATGGCACTGTATGGATGACTGAAGCAGCCTCAGTGTCCTTTGAACAGGGGCTGACATTGAATTTAGGAGATATGGAATGCTAGAGGCATTGGGTGGGAAAGTGGAAGCCTTAGACAGAGCATGAAAACTGTAAAAGGGATTTATCTGAAAGTCTGGTACTCGCAGTGTTTGTGCCATGATGGTGCAGGTGGATGTTGAAAAGACAGGAACCCCTTAACAGGGACAGCTGGTCCCAATGGTCCCTCTGCAGAGCTGGCTGAGACTGGAGTGGGGACATGGGTACATGAGCAGTACCCACAACAGGACTTGGTTTTGTTCTTTTTTTGTAGAAAACAAGGGGACTGTGGTGAGATGTGCTCTGTGTGGACTGACTTCCCTGGAAACTTCCAATCAGGCCAGAATTTATTGTTTTTCCTACAAAGGAAGATGGCAACAGCTGAGAAGCGGAGAGGTGATTCTTCTTGGTCAGGATTAAATAGAGTGTATGAGATTCCTGGAACTTCACAGCAAATGACCATCAACCAGGGGCTTAAATAACTCCTCTCTCCATCTTGGAGACATGGATTCTGAGATCTAGGTGCCCCCGGGTTATGTTCCCTTTGCAAGCTCTAGGGAGAGTCCTTTCTGCCTCTTCCAGGGAACCCTGGGCTGGTGGCCTCATCCCTCCCATCTCGGCCTCCCTCTTCATGTGGCTTCTCCTCTCAACTTTTAGCTTTTAAAAATTTCCTGCCTGTTCAGGCAGTGGTGCAGTGGATAGAGCGTCTGACTGAGATGCAGAGGACCCAGGTTCGAGACCCCGAGGTTGTCAGCTTGAGCATGGGCTCATCTGGCTTGAGCAAAAACAAAAAGCTCACCAGCTTGGATCCAAGGTCGCTGGCTCCAGCAAGGGGTTACTCAGTCTGCTGAAGGCCCGCTGTCAAGGCACATATGAGAAAGCAATCAATGAACAAAGGTGAAAATTCAGATCTTTGATTTTTAAGCCTTTTTTTCTTTTTTACTTTAGTTATTAAAGCAAATTTCACTCTCAGCACCTTTTTGTGTTTCATTTCATCCATTTTAATGTGTTGTGTTTTCATTACCATTCATTCAAAACATTTTCAAATTTCTCTTGTGATTTTTTTCTGTGACCCATGGATTATTTAGAAGCGTGTTATTTAATTTCCAAATATTTTGGGGGGATTTTCTGGATAGTTTGTTATTGATGTTTATTCAGTTTTGTTTTCTTTTGTGGCCAGAGAACACGCTTTATATGATTCCAGTCTTTTGAAATTTATTACCAGTATTTTTTGGTCTTGCTGTGTGACTGCCATTTTTCCTTCCAAAGAGACTATATATTTCTCATCATTTGACTTGCAGGTTGACTATGTTTCTTGCTTCAGCCAACAGAATGAGGTAGAAGTGATATCATGTTAGTTTCGAGGTAGGGCAAGAAGCTTTGCATATTTCCAATTGCTTTCTGGAGATTTTTTCATCCCTGTAAAAAGAACATGCTAGGGATAGACTGCTGGCTTAGGGGGCATATGAGAAACACAAGGGGAAGAGCTAAGCCTTAATCAGCCAAAGTCTAGTCAACCCCAGGTCTATGATAAAAAATAAATCGTTGTTTTCAGCCTTTGAGAATGTTGAGTAATTTTTTATGTAACATGAACTAAGTGATACAGTCACCCTCTGTGACAGGTGATTGAATGGATGCTCAAGGCCTAGCCAGCTGGTCTGTGCCCATTCTGATAGGCTTCCCTATCAGATCTTTTGGGCTGAAAATACCTGGTCTATGTCGCCTCACTTCCAGCTGCTGCCCTCATATTTCTTCTTTTGGCACAATGATGTTAGATTCAGGGAGGCGTGCTGTGGCTGCCAGAGTGTAACATTTTGGAGCAGGAACAGGGAGGTGCTGATAGGGCCCTACTGTGGCTGCCAGAGTATAACTATTGAAGGAGCAGGAACAGGGAGTACTGATAGGGCCCCTGTGAGGCTGAGAACAAGGAAGTTTATGTTTGAAATTCACCACTAAGCTAAACTCGGCCCCTGTTGCTATGCCGGCCCCTGTTGCTATGCTGCATGCAACTTCCCTAGCGAATAGCTAACTGCCACATCTGCTTCTGTATAATGCTTGCTCACTTAGGATATATAAGGACCTAGCTGTAAGCGCCAGGCGTGACTCTCGTTTGCAACTCCTTGTGAGTACGGTGTCTCCGGACATCTTGGGAGTTCACCCCTGCGCAGGTTAAACTTGGCCAATAAAGTACCATCTAAACTCCTGAAAGTCTCCGACGTTTGTTCTCGTACCCGGTGGATGCAACATTTTTGGGGGGCTCACCCGGGATTCTCCCTCGGTGGAGTTTTGGGTCGGAGACCGGAAGGACAACTCGAGCTGAGTAAGTATTCACTGAGGATCCTCATTTGGTTTGGCTTTTGGGCTCCGGAGCACACAATCCTGAGGTAGTAGGTGGGACGCTGCCGGTAACCTACCCAGGGCTTTCAGAAGTGGGACATCACTCTCTGAAATTTGGATATTTGGATTTGTTAACTTTAGGAGTGACTGGTCACATTAGGAATCCTTTTTGCGCCGCTCTGCGCTGCGTTTTGTCTGAGCTCGAATGACTGAGTTGAGTGTGAGAGAGACAAGTGTGTTCCTTGTGTTAATAGTGTGTGTTGCCTGTATCCTACCCTTTCTCATTATTCCTGAGTCATCTAGGATGAGACAACAGGAGTCTGGGCCAGGATCCAAGCTCGAGTGCCTATTGAAGAATTTTTCTGATTTCCAGAAGAGGGCTCAGGGGTACGGAGGTCCGCAGCCAAGTCCAGGTTTCCTCCAGACCTTGAGCCAGCTGGAATGGCCTACATTTAATGTGGGATGGCCCACAGAGGGCACTTTTGACCTTCCAACTTTGTTTGCTGTCAGAGCCACGGTCTATAGGGCTCCCCACCCAGACCAATACCTGTATATGGATGTGTGGGTAGATACAGCCATTTTGCCTCCTTCCCTGGGAGGTGCAGCCATTTTGCCTCCTTCTCCAGGAGGGGCAGCCATTTTTCCTCCTCCTCCTCTGGGAGGAGCATCCATTTTGCCTCTCCGGGAGGCGCCACCGGCACCAGATGCTGGCCCGCGGGCACCTCCTCGCCTCATCTATGTGCCTTTTTCCACTAGTGATTTATACAATTGGAAACATCAGAATCCCCCATTTTCCAAGAAACCTCAGGGACTAATATCTCTCCTTGAGACCATTTTTAGGACCCATCAGCCCACATGGGACGATTGTCAGCAGATTTTACAAACCCTCTTCACTTCTGAAGAAAGGGATAGAATAGTGAGAGAAGCTGCTAAGGCGGTATTAGGAGAAGAAAGGGAAACTCGGGAGGGAAGAAGGGAAATAGAAGATGTTCTCCCATCTTAATCTCCTACCTGGGACCCTAATACTGCTGGGGGAAGGGACGCACTCCTCCAGTATTGCCAGGCTCTGTTGAGGGGGCTCAAGGCAGCAGCTAGAAAGCCAACCAACTTTAGCAAGGTAAGTGAAGTCATCCAGGGAAGAGAGGAATCCCCAGCAGCCTTTCTAGAAAGACTCATAGAGGCTTATAGAGTATATACCCCTCTAGATCCTGAAGCGGAAGAAAACAAGAGGCTAATAAACATAGCCTTTGTGACCCAAGCCACTTCTGATATAAGAAAAATGCTTCAGAAGATTGAGGGGTTCGAGGGAGAGAATAGAAGCAAGCTATTAGAGATAGCCCAGAAGGTGTATGTCAATAGGGATGATACGGAGGTTGGCAGGGCGAAGGAAGTTGCCAAAATTCTGATTGCTGCCCAGAAACCTCCTCCCAAAGGGAGGGGTAGCTTTGGGGATACTGAGCCAGGAACTTGGGCTGTAGAAGAGGCCTGTCGCCTATCTGTCTAAGAAACTTGATCCTGTAGCCTCGGGATGGCTAACATGTCTGAGGGCACTTGCTGCCACCTCCATACTAGTTAAGGAGGCTAGTAAATTGACTTTAGGGCAGGACATCAGAGTCTTTAGGGAACACTATGTAGAGCAAGTGCTGCGAGCACCTCCTGACAGGTGGCTATCTAATGCATGGCTAATGCAGTATCAGGCTCAGCTGCTGAACCCTCCATCTGTTCAGTTCCTCAAAACTGCTGCTCTGAACCCAGCGACCCTGTTACCAATACCAGACTCCACTTTGGTCCACAGTTGCAAACAAATCCTTGACACAGTAACTGGCTCCCGCCCGGACTTAAGGGATCAAGCATATGGGAAGGCAGACCTGACCCTCTTTACTGACGGGAGCAGTTTTATTAAGGATGGACAGCGACATGCAGGGGCAGCAGTGACCATGGAAAATAAGGTCCTGTAGCAGAAAGCACTGCCCACAGGAACATCTGCACAAAGGGTGGAGCTAATAGGACTAACCTGAGCCTTACAGATAGCAGAGGGAAAAGTTGCCAACATCTACACTGACAGCCGGTATGCATTCGCCACTGCCCATGTCCATGGAGCCATATACAAGGAGAGAGGCTTACTGACAGCAGGGGGGGAAGACATTAAAAATTGCAATGAAATTCTTGCCTTCCTAAACGCCATTTGGCTACCTACCAAAGTTGTCATCATCCACTGCAAAGGACACCAGAGAGGGGACTCGCCTATTGTAAAGGGTAACAACCTAGCAGACTCAGCTGCAAGAGAGGCAGCCACTGGGCCACAAGAAAGCCTTCTGCCATTGCTGCCTAAGCCAACGCTACCTCCGGATCCTAGATATTCCCCAGAAGAAGAGCAGGAAGGGATGCAGTTAAAAGGGAAGAAAAATCAGCAGGGATAGATAGAGCTTCCTGACTCCCGGCACTATTTACCCCAGGGAATAGTAAGAGAAATAGTAGGAGATATTCATACTAGTACCCATTTAGGACAAAACAAGCTAGAACAACTTATCAGGAAGTATTATGTAGGGCCCAACATCAGGGATATTGTCCACTCCATTGTCTCGAGGTGCAGCATCTGTGCCAGAGTAAAGGCACAGAATAAGAAGCTACCCCCTTTTGTGAGGCATCAGGGGAAAGCTCCGGGAGAACTGTAGGAAATAGATTTCACAGAGATGACCCCTGGGAAGTCAGGTTATAAGTTTCTATTAGTATTAGTAGATAGGTGGAAGCATTCCCCACACAAGGAGAGGCTGCTTCCACAGTCTGCAAAGTCTTATTAAGGGAAATCATACCTAGATATGGCATTCCTCTAGCCCTAGGATCAGACAATGGACCTGCATTCATATCCAGGATATCTCAAGAATTAGCCACTAAGTTAGGTATTAATTGGAAATTGCATTGCATTTATAGGCCCCAAAGTTTAGGACAGGTAGAAAGAATGAACAGGACTCTGAAGGAAACTATAATTAAGCTGAGAGGGGAGACCGGCGAAAACTGGGTTGAGCTCCTCCCTTTTGCCCTTTTTAGAACCAGATGTACCCCCTATCTCAATAAATGGACCTCTTATAAAATCTTATTTGGGCAACCTGTGCCCCTTGTACCTCAATTGACCAGAGGGGAACTAGAGATTTCTAATCATAATTTCCTCAAGTCCTTGCAGGCCCTCCAGAGATCAGCCCAATCGAATGCGAAACACAGCTCCTGACTACCTGAGCCACCGGAGCCTGGACAGTGGGTGTGGATTCTCAACCACAGACAGGGCAACCTTGAGCCACGGTGGAATAGACCGTTCCAGGTGATCCTGAGTACACCCACAGCTATTAAGGTAGCTGAAAAGCCCTACTAGATCTACCTCTCCCACGTGAAGCTGGCCCAACCACCCCGATGAAGGATCTCGGAGATGGCAAGTCAAGCAGACCCCTAGAGAGCCTCTAAAGCTCACCTTCTCCTCCACTTAGGACTAATGACTTTTTATTGTTTACCCAGTAAGGGACTAGAGTTGCAGGAATGGGTTTTAATCAGGACAGCAGATAGCACAGTTATAGCACAGAATAACACCTGGGAAAGGAACTTGCTACCTCCTGGCAAATTTCACCTTAGGTAATTCCAATTACAGTGACTATTACCTTAATCAAGAAACCCTACCTGCCACCCTAGAGGGCCCAAAAGTAACAAAGGCACCTGAAGGACTATGGTTTGTGTGCACTCAAGGTATCTTCAAGTGTATAGTCCCCACTCATCCTGAACTTTGTGTAAGTGCTTATATTATTCCACAGGTATATCTGTATAGGGGAAACCCTGAATTCCTTGTTGCTCCCCTGAGGCAGGCAAAACAAGTTCCACTCCTTATCCCTATTATAGCTACCATAGGAATTGTAGGGTCAGCAGCAGTAGGGACAGCATCCCTCATTCAAGGGGAACTTACCCTCAGACAGCTATCCAAGACATTCTCCAAAGATATTGCACTTCTCCAAAACCAGGTAATATACCTCAAGAAGCAAATAGACTCCCTAGCCGAGGTAGCCCTTCAGAATAGGAGAGGACTGAGCAAGGAGGACTGTGTGCTGTTTTAAGAGAAGAATGTTGTTTTTACGCTAACCACTCTGGAGTAATTAGAGAGAATATCAAGATACTTGCAAACAGATTAAAGAATAGAAACCTAGAAGAAGACAGCCCTAGCTGGTATGCCTCTATGTTCAAGACTTCTCCTTGGTTAACTATCCTCATATCTGCAATTGCTGGACCCCTCTTATTATTATTATTGGCCCTTACCTTTAGACCAATAATCCTTAATAAGCTCCTTGTGTTCATAAAGGAGAGGGTAGATGTAGTAAAGTTAATAATTCTGTCCCAACCTTATACCATTCTCCCCACTAATAAAGAATCAAGGGTTTGATTTATGCCCAAAAGAGATGGGGGAACGTTAGATTCAAGGAGGCATGCTGTGGCTGCCAGAGTGTAACATTTTGGAGCAGGAACAGGGAGGTGCTGATAAGGCCCCTGTGAGGCTGAGAACAAAGAAGTTTATGTTTGAAATTCGCCACTAAGCTAAACCCGGCCCCTGTTGCTATGCCGGCCCCTGTTGCTATGCTGCGTGCGACTTCCCTAGCAAATAGCTAACTGCCACATCTGCTTCTGTATAATGCTTGCTCACTTAGGATATATAAGGACCTAGCTGTAAGCGCCAGGCGCGACTCTCATTTGCAGCTCCTTGTGAGTACGGTGTCTTTGGACATCTTGGGAGTTCGCCCCTGTGCAGGTTAAACTTGGTCAATAAAGTACCATCTAAACTCCTGAAAGTCTTCGACGTTTGTTCTCATACCCGGTGGATGCAACAAATGAGAGTGGACATCAATTAGGGCATCAACCTGAGTGCTCATGGAGTTGTCCTGATACAATACCTATACAAAAAGTTTAGGCATCCTTGGTGTTACATCTGGCCAGAGTGTGTGTATGTGTTGGAAGAGAGCCAGCAAAACGGGGCTGGTGGGGAAGAACCCAACCAGTCTGTTTTCTACAAAGATCACCCAGGGCAATGTGGAGTTGAGTGTGCAATTAAAAACCTCTACTGGTATGCAGCACCTTTATATTGGTCCCCAAAATTCATCTCTGCTTTTGCACCCCACTGATTTCAGGATGTCATTCCCTTCCTATGTTAATATTTGACTGCCTCCAATCGGCCAAAAATGAGGCTTCTGGGACGGGCTCTGCATTTGCTCCGTCTCCTCCTATCTTTTCTGGCTTTTCCAGTTTGGTATGGAGGAAGGGCCACAGCAGCACTTTTTAGTTTCCCATCTTGCCTAGAACTGGCTGTTCAACTTTTCCCATGTTTATGCCTATATATGTGTGTACACATATGTGTGTGTATGCAGTGTGTAAATATTTGTGTATCTGTGCACACTCAAATAAATATGCTGTCTCCCAATAGATATATGTGTATGCATGCACACAGTTATATGATATATACACGTACATGCTACAACCCACTAATATTTATTCATGCCGTATTTATTAATCTGATACAGTTTTTTTTCACCTGGGCCAAATTTGGACGAACTAGGCTGACTCATTCTTCGTTTGGTGGGGCCTGAGGCAAAAGCAAAAATGAAGGCTTACTTACCATATGATTAAATATTTAAAAACTATAAATCAAGATAAAAATCTGTTGTTGTTGTTTTTTTAACCATGCCCTATGCTCTTACCTTGATGATTATATCTTCAAAGTAACCTGGAAAGCCAGATTCAGATTTAGAACTTTTGAAGTGGTAGTATGGGAAAAGCTAGACCTGCCCGCGGCCTGCTCCCCTTATCTTCCCACTCCTGACTGTTGCACATTGTAGCTCATATACTCAAGCATCATTTATACTCCTAGCAAGAAGCCATCCTTGGTCACACTTGGGCGTGACTTTCTAACAGCACAGCCCACCCTCAGGAGAATTGGCTTGTGCAGATCAGGTAGGATATTTTGATGACATTTGGCAGAGAATTCCAGGGTTTTAAACACCCAGATTGTCATCTATAAGGTATAAGGACAAGATTCCAAGTATACACATCTCCTTGGTTTTATAAACATTTCAGCTCAGAGAGGAAAAGCATAGTCAGTAGAGGAATGTGTGTGTGTGTGTGTGTGTGTGTGTAAAATATTACTGACAATGTTATAATGCTAACAGTGCTTCACTGAGGTATAAATTCTCATTGATCATGCAGCTGGCATAATAAAATTGTTTTATTATGCCAGCTGCAAATATTTACTTTAGAATTTTTGCGTAGATGTTTGCAAGATGGCTTATTATTTTTGATGCTGTTTATTAGGTTTTGTTATTAAGCTTATGCTAGAGTTATAAAATTATTTGGTAAACTTTCCACTTATATATTCTGAAACAGTTTGTATAATTTAAGTAGGATTATATGTTTCTTGATGTGTAGGTTAATTAGATCTTATCTTAAACAATCAGGTCTAATGATCTTTTTCAGTTTTACTTTTTAAAGTGGTGAGTCTATTTAAAAACCCTTTCTAGTGTATTGTGTGGTGGTTAATGTGTTCAGGTTGTGTACTTTTTCTTAAATCAATTTTGGTAATTTATGTTGTGCTAAAAAAATCATCTATTTCATCTAGATTTGAAAATTTATTGATAACATTTTGCATGATATTTTATAATTATTTTGACTATTTTTCACCACAATGGTTTTATCTTCTTTCTTGTTCCTAATATAAATACTTGTCCTGCATTCTTTGTAATCAAACTTGATAGAGTATTGGGCTTATTTATCATTTTTGCTGGCATTTTGTTTTGTGATTCATTATTTTCAGCATTTTATCTTTATTAATTCCCTCATATTTCTTTTAGTGTATTTTGTTTGGTCTAATCTTTTAAATTGAATACATAGCTCATTCATGTTCAAATTTTCAAATGCAAACACCCAGGGAAAAGCAGATGCTGAACTGTAAATCGGAAACGAAGCCATGGGTCAGAGGGAGGATGAGATGTCAGGTGGAGTTTGGGTGATTGAAAACCACATGAGGAGGGACTTGGAGTGTTAGAACAAGCAGCACAGAATGTGCGAGGCTTCGTTGTCAGGGTGACATGTTATAAAACATTGCCATCAGAACACCCTGCCTCCGCAGGCTCTGCATCCAACTCCTGTATCCATTTTGGCCTGATTGCATCATGAAAAGCTTGCCAAACACTCAACACAAATCCAGACCCACATGTCTACTGTGTTTTTGATCCAATAAAAATTTTTAAAAAATCAATAGGGAGAAACATAGGCTTGCCAATTTTTATTTTGTCAGTAAGGACATTAAATATACACATACATTAATTTATTAGCACAGTGAGCACTTCAGATTTAGGCTATTTTTTTATTTTATTTATTTTTTGTATTTTTATGAAGCTGGAAACGGGGAGAGACAGTCAGACTCCTGCATGTGCCCGACTGGGATCCACCCGGCACGCCCACCAGGGGCGACGCTCTGCCCACCAGGGGGCAATGCTCTGCCCCTCCGGGGAGTCGCTCTGCTGCGACCAGAGCCACTCTAGCGCCTGGGGCAGAGGCCAAGGAGCCATCCCCAGCGCCCGGGCCATCTTTGCTCCAATGGAGCCTTGGCTGCGGGAGGGGAAGAGAGAGACAGAGAGGAAGGAGGGGGTGGGGGTGGAGAAGCAGATGGGCGCTTCTCCTATGTGCCCTGGCCGGGAATCGAACCCGGGTAACCCGCACGCCAGGCCAATGCTCTACCACTGAGCCAACCGGCCAGGGATTTAGGCTATTTTAACAGACAAAAATAATAAGGTCAAAGACACAGAATAACAAAAAGTTTTATTCAGTTTGCAATGTGGGTTTGCAGAATTCCAGCCCTAGCATCTCAAAGCAAAGTGGTTTGAGATGAGTTTGAAGCTGAGTAATAATAGCTTAATAACCAGCTCATTTGCTGGATGTGAGGGAAACTTAGTGAGCCCTACTTGCTTTAAGTTTAGGTTTCTAAACTTTGTACTACTGTAGGAGTAAGTGTGAAATGGTGTTTGAAAACCTGTCACAGGGTCTATAACTGAGCTTTATTATATTACAAGCCTTCAGAATTAAGGTGAACCCACAATGTCAAGCACCTGGTGGTAACAAATGTCAGTCTTCTCAGAAATAATATATGATCGTGTCTGTCATAAATTATTTCCATGTGTGAGTTAGTGAAGACAGCATCTCGGACTGGGTAAAAACTAGCCAGAAACACAAGGAGAGAAAACAGTAAGAATGAAAACCATCAGAGGCAGAACCAATAGGATTTTATTATTAGAATGATCAGATATAGACTTTAAAATAATGATCATTACAGTATTAAAGGGGATAAAACACAATCTCTAGAATTTTAGCAGAGAATGAAAAGTTATTATTAAAAAGTCAAATGAATACCTAGGTATCAAAACCAAATTAAAGATTCAGTTAAAGGGTTTAACAACTAATGAGAGAATTAATACATTAGAGATAAATGGAAAGAAAGCATCTAGACTGGAACATAGACAGGCACAGGTAGGAAAACACAGACTAGAAGATAAGAGACAAAAGGGTATAAGAATATTCTATAGAACTCTGATACTTGTTATTGATGTTTCAGTGGGCAGAGGAGAGAGGGAGGAAAGGAAAGAGAGAAAAACAAAAAGAGAAGCAGAGACAGAAAGTTGGGAGAAGAAGCAATATTTGAAGAGATAATGGCTGAGAATTTTCATTTTCAAAACTGATGAGAGACATGAATCCAGAGTTTTAAGATTCCCTGTGGCCCTGGCCAGTTGGCTCAGTGGTAGAGCATCAGTCTGGCATGTGGAAGTTCTGAGTTTGTTCCTCTGTCAGGGCACACAGCAGAAGTGCCCATCTGCTTCTCCATACTTCCCCTCTTGCTTCTCTCTCTCTCTTCTCCTCATCTCCTGCAGCCATGGCTTGATTAGAGCAAGTTGGCCCCAGAAGCTGAGGATGGCTTCATGGCTTCCACCTCAGGTGCTAAAAAATGGCTCTGTCTACAACAGAGCAAGGGCCACAGATGGGCAGAGCATCACCACCTAGTGGGCTTGCTGGGTGCATCCTCATTGGGGAGCATGTGAGAGTCTATCTCTGCCTCCCCTTCTCTCACTAAAAAAAAGAAAATAAAATTCCCTACAAATGTCTTGCAGGATTAATTAAAAAAAAAATCTTCATCTAAGCACACAGTAAAGATGCTAAAAACTAAAGACAAGAAAATAGCCTTAAAATCAGCAACAGAACAAAGACATATTATCTTCAAAGGCACAATAATTAGACCATGGAATAAGACTTCAAAGTGCTGTAATTGAACCTTAGATTTTATACTTCTCAAAAAATATCCTTCAAGAGTAAATATGAAATAAATATACTTACAGGTTAATGTAAATGGAGGACATTCATAACTAGTAAACATGGACTGGAGGAAATACTAAATTATACAATTATAGTTGGTAATGTAGGAAAGAATAAAGAGCAATAAATATCAGTTAATATAGATAATAGTTACTGTATAAAACTTTAAAATATTTACTCTATAAAACCATTTAAAATATTTACTGTAGAGCACTGTTTAAATTTTTATGTATGTATGTATCTATTTATTATTTAATTTTTAGAGAGGAGAGAGAATGATGGGGGGAAGAGAGAGAGAAAAAGAGAGAGAGAAGGGGGAAGAGTAGGAAGCATCAATTCTCATATGTGCCTTGACTAGACAAGTGCAGGGTTTTGAACTGGTGACCTCAGTATTCTAGGTTGATGCTTTATCCACTGTGCCACCACAGGTCAGGCTGTAGAGCACTGTTTAAATTAAATTTATAAATAACTTTTATGACAAAGCACACATAAATCAGAAGGAGGTAGAGTCAAAATGTTATAAGATCCTTTACCATTGTCTAAGAACAAGGTTAAAATATCAATTAATATTAGAGTTGATAAATTGATAAACCATATTATAATCTCTAGGATAACCACTAGAGGAACTATAAAGCAGAATTTGGCTTCCCAGATAATAGAAAAGAAATATTGAGCAATTAAAAACATTTCAAGAGAAAGTAGAAAAAGAAGAAAAGAGAAAAATATATAGGACGGAGAAAACAAATACTAAAATGGTAAATTAAAACCACCACATAGATTCACCCCATTCTGGAGTTAAGGGTAGAGTCAACTCCACTGGAGGCAGCTGAAAGTAGAAAAATTTGGGCTATAGCTTCCCAAAAGAAGGATAAAAAGAAGGCGAGGACCTGAAGATGGCAGCGGAGTAGGCAGATGCACATACTTCCAGCTCACATCACCGAACTGGATTACAAACTAATTTATGAACAATCAGTGTGAAAAACCAAATCTGGACTACAAGAACAGCTCTCAAAAAACCAAGGAGCAAAGAAGAAGCTACAACAAACCTGGTAGGAAGTGCCTGAATCTCCCCTGCTTACAGGAATGGGGGAGGGGGGTGAGGCTGAGAGCCCAGAAGGGATCTCACTACAAGGAAAAGAGCAGTAAATACTGCTCACAGCCACTTGCCTGGTGACCAGGGAACAAGGTGTGTTGAAAGGGCCAGCTTGTCTTCCAAAAAGAAAGGGGGAGAGAGAGAGAGACAGACGGTGAGGGGCAGAAGAATGCAGGGGGTGACCTGAAAAGCTGACTTATTCAGTGCTGGAGGTGGCCATAGCTGGGGCAGGGGCTGGTCCTTCCAGAAAACAAAAGTCAAAGTGCTTCCAGGGCACAGATCTCCAGACATCTCTCCAGCTCCAATCAGTGCAACAAGGCACAGCTGAAAACAAGAGTGGGGAGGAGGGACAGTAACTCAGAGCTCCATGGAGATATGAGATACACCTCCCCCTACTGAAGCTGAGAAAGCAACCTGTCCCCAGAGAGATTAACAGGCAGAAGAAGACTTCAGAGTCTCAGGTTACACCCACTGCATTCCTAGATACAGTTTTAAATAAGTCCCCTGCTGAGATCAGCAAACAAGACAATCACCTGTTAAGAAAACAAATAAATCAAGACTTCAAAGCAGCCTGACCAGGTGGTGGCGCAGTGGATAGAGCGTCGGACTGGAATGCAGAGGACCTGGGTTCGAGACCCCAAGGTTGCCAGCTTGAGTGCAGGCTCATCTGGTTTGAGGAAAAGCCCACCAGCTTGAACCCAAGGTCACTGGCTCCAGCAAGGGATTATTCAGTCTGCTGAAGGCCTGCAGTCAAGGCACATATGAGAAAGCAATCAATGAACAACTAAGGTGTTGCAACGTGCAATGAAAAACTAATGATTGATGCTTCTCATCTCTCTCCATTCCTGTCTGTCTGTCCCTGTCTATCCCTCTCTCTGACTCACTCTCTGTCTCTGTAAAAAAAAAAAAAAAAAAAAAAAAAAGACTTCAAAGTGGCCCAAATTCTAAAGTGGATTACAAATAATAGCTGATGCCAACCCAAGAAGACCTAGAAATAACACAATTGAAAACTGGAGGCAGACAACACCAAGCCTAGACTCAACCAGCTCTACAAACAAAACACAGACATAATGAGAAGACAAAGAAGTGCAATCTAAATGAAACCACAAGAGAAACCTTCAGGAGATAAACTGAGTGATATGGAAATTACTAAACTTCCAGATGCGGAGTTCAAAATAATGATTGTAAGGATGCTTAGGGATCTTAGAACAACAATGGATGGTCAATACGAACACCTAAATAAAGAAATAGCAAGTATAAAAAAGGATATTGAAATATTAAAACAGAATCAGTCAGAGATGACAAATACAATATCAGAAATGAAGACCACAATGGAAGGAATTAAAAACAAGATGGATAGAGCTTAGGATCAAATCAGCAAGTTGGAGGACAACTTAAATGAAAACAAGAAAGCAGAGAAGAAAAAAGAAAAGAGACTCAAAAAGTCTGAGGAAACTCTTTTAGAACTCTGTGACAACATGAAGAGAAATAACATCCGCATCATCGGGGTTCCTGAAGAAGAAGAGAAAGAACAAGGGATAGAGACTTTGTTCAATCATACCATAGCTGAAAACTTCCCTAAATTAATGCAGGAGAAACTCTCACAAGTTCAAGAAGCACAGAAAACTTCATTAAAGAGAAACCCAAAGAAACCTACATGAAGACACAACATAATTAAAATACCAAAGCAAAGTGATAAAGAGAAAATATTAAAAGTTGCTAGACAAAAAAAGGCTATCACCTACAAAGGAGCCCCCATAAGGATGACATCAGACTTCTCAACAGAAACACTTGAGGCCAGAAGGGAATGGCAAAAAATATTCAAAGTAATGCAGAACAAGAACCTACAACCAAGAATACTTTATCCAGCAAGGCTATCATTTAAAATCCAAGGAGAAGTAAAAAGCTTCCCAGACAAAAAAAACCCTCAAGGAATTCATTACAACCAAACCAATGCTGCAGGAAATGTTAAGGGGCCTGTTGTAAACAGATCAAAGTGGGAAAAGAATATAGCAAAAGAGGAATACAGCTATAAAGAATAAAATGGCAATAAATAACTACATATCAATATTAACCTTAAATGTAAATGGATTAAATGATCCAATCAAAAGACATAGGGTAGCTGCATGGATAAGAAAACAGGACCTGTACATATGCTGTCTACTAGAGACACACCTTAAAACAAAAGATGCACATAGACTGAAGGTAAAGGATGAAAAAAAAACATTTTATGCAAATGGAAATGAAAAAAGCTGGGGTAGCAATACTTATATCAGACAAAGTGGACTTTAAAACAAAGAATATAGTAAGAGATAAAGAAGGCCACTACATAATGATAAAGGGAGCAATCCAACAGGAAGATATAACAATTATAAATATCTACGCACCTAATATAGGAGCACCTAAATATATAAAACAGACTTTGATGGATATAAAGGTGAGATCAACAGCAATACTATAATAGTAGAGGATTTCAATACCCCACTAACATCACTAGATAGATCCTCAAGAAAGAAAATTAACAAAGAAACAGCAGACTTAAAGGACACACTAGATCAACTCGATTTAATAGATATCTTCAGAACCTTTCACCCTAAAGCAGCAGAATATACATTCTTTTCAAGTGCTCATGGTACATTCTCTAGCAGAGACCACATATTAGGGCACAAAAGTGGTCTCAACAAATTTAAGAAGATTGAAATCATATCAAGCACTTTCTCTGATCACGATGGCATGAAACTAGAAATCAACCACAACAGAAAAGCTCAAATATTCTCAAACACATGGAAACTAAATAGCAGGTTGTTAAATAACAAATGGATTAAGAATGAGATCAAAGAAGAAATAAAAAATTTCTAGAAGCAAATGATGATGAGCATACAACAACTCAAAATTTATGGGACACAGAGAAAGCAGTACTGAGAGGGAAGTTCATAGCACTACAGGCATACTTTAATAAGCTAGAAAAAGCTCAAATAAACAACTTAACCCTGCATCTAAAAGAACTAGAAAAAGAACAGCAAGTAAAGCCCAAATGTAGTAGAAGGAAGGAAATAATAAAGATCAGAGCAGAAATAAATGACATAGAGGCTAAAGAAACAATACAGAGGATCAATGAAACTAGGAGCTGGTTCTTTGGAAAAGGTAAAGAAGATCGATGAAGCTTTAGACTCACCAAGAAAAAAAGAGAGAGGACTGAAATAAATAAAATTAGAAATGAGAGTGGAGAAATAACAACTGACACAACAGAAATACAAAATATTGTAAGAAAATACTATGAAGAACTGTATGCCAAAAAACTAGACAACCTAAATGAAATGGACAAATTCCTTGAAACATACAATCTTCCAAAAATCAATCTGAAAGAATTAGAAAACCTAAACAGACTGATTATACCAAATAAGATCAAAACAGTTATCAAAAAACTCCCAATAAAGAAAAGGGGAGTTCACAAGCCAGATGGCTTCACAAGTGAATTCTACCAAATATTCAAAGAAGAACTAACCCCTATCCTTCTCAAGCTATTTCAAAAAATTCAAGAGGAAGGAAGACTTCCAAGCTCCTTTTATGAGGCAAGCATAATTCTGATTCCAAACCAGGCAAAGACAACACAAAGAAAGAAACTATAGGCCAATATCCCTGATGAATATATAATAGATGCTAAAATCCTCAACAAAATATTAGCAAACCGGATCCAACAATATATGGAAAAAAATCATACACCATGATCAAGTGGGATTTATTCTGGGGAGGCAAGGCTGGTGCAATATTTGCAAATCAATCAATGTGATTCATCACATAAACAAAAGGAAGGAGGAAAACCATATGATAATTTCAATAGATGCAGAAAAAGCATTTGTAAAATCCAGCACCCATTCATGATCAAAACTCTCAACAAAGTGGGAATACAGAGAACATACCTCAACATGATAAAAGCCATCTATGACAAACCCACAGCCAACATCATACTCAATGGGCAAAAATTAAAAGCAATCCCTTAAGATCAGGAACAAGCCTGACCTGGTGGTGGCGCAGTGGATAGAGCATCGGACTGGGATGCGGAAGGACCCAGGTTCGAGACTCCGAGGTCGCCAGCTTGAGTGCGGGCTCATCTGGTTTGAGCGAGGCTCACCAGCTTGGACCCAAGGTCGCTGGCTCCAGCAAGGGGTTGCTCAGCCTGCTGAAGGCCCGCGGTCAAGGCACATGTGAGAAAGCAATCAATGAACAACTAAGGGGTTGCAACGTGCAATGAAAAACTAATGATTGATGCTTCTCATCTCTCTCTGTTACTGTCTGTCTGTCCCTGTCTATCCCTCTCTCTGACGCTCTGTTTCTGTAAAAAATAAATAAATAAATAAAATTAAAAAAAAAAAAAGATCAGGAACAAGGCAGGAGTGCCCCTTTCACCACTCTTATTCAATATAGTCCTGGAAGTCCTAGCCACAGCAATCAGACAAGAAGAAGTAATATAAAAAAGAAGAAGTAATAAAAAGCATTCAAGTTGGAAAAGAAGAAGTAAAACTATCACTATTTGCAGATGATATGATATTGTATATAGAAAATACTAAAGTCTCAGTCAAAAAACTACTGGATTTGATAAATGAATTCAGCAAAGTGGCAGGATATAAAATTAATACTCAGAAATCAGAAGCATTTTTATACACAAGCAATGAACAGTCAGAAAGAGAAATTAAGGAAACAATCCCCTTCACTATTACAACCAAAAATATAAAGTACCTAGGAGTACATTTAACCGAGACTATAAAGACTTGTACTTGGAAAATTATAAAACATTGATAAAAGAAATCAAGGAAGATACAAACAAGTGGAAGCATATATCGTGCTCATGGTTAGGAAGAATAAACATCATTAAAATGTCTATATTACCCAAAGCAATTTATAAATTAATGCAATACCAATTAAAATACCAATGACATACTTTAAAGATATAGATCACATATTCCAAAAATTTATATGGAACCAAAAGAGAACACAAATAGCCTCAGCAATCTTAAAAAAGAAGAATAAAGTGGGAGGTATCGCACTTCCTGATATCAAGTTATACTACAAGGTCACTGTACTCAAAACAGCCTGGTACTGGCATAAGAACAGGTATACAGATCAATGGAACAGAACTGAGAGCCCAGAAATAAACCCACAGCTCTATGGACAACTGATATTTGACAAAGGAGGTAAGGAAATATAATGGAGTAAAGATAGCCTCTTTAATAAATGGTGTTGGGAAGATTGGACAGCTACCTGCAAAAAAATGAAACTAGACCACCAACTTATACCATTCACAAAAATAAACTCAAAATGGATAAAAGACTTAAATGTAAACCTTGAAACCATAAGCATCTTAGAAGAAAACATAGGCAGTAAGCTCTCCGACATCTCTCGTAGCGATATATTTGCTGATTTATCTCCACGGGCAAGTGAAATATGATAAAAGACAGGATAAACAAATGGGACTATATCAAACTAAAAAACTTTTGCACAGCCAAAGACAATAAGAACAGAATAAAAAGACAAACTACACAATGGGAGAACATATTTGACAGTACATCTGATAAGGGGTTAATAACCAAAATTTATAAAGAACTTGTAAATCTCAACACCAGAAAGACAAACAATCCAATCAAAAAATGGGCAAAAGAAATGCATAGACACTTCTCCAAAGAGGATATACAGATTGCCAATAGGCATATGAAAAAATGCTCACCATCACTAATCATTAGAGAAATGCAAATTAAAACCACAATGAGATATCACCTCACACCGGTCAGAATGGCGCTCATCAACAAAACAACACAGAATAAGTGCTGGCGAGGATGTGGAGAAAAGGGAACCCTTCTGCACTGCTGGTGGGAATGCAGACTGGTACAGCCTCTGTGGAAAACAGTATGGAAATTCCTCAAAATATTGAAAATCGAACTGCCTTTTGACCCAGCTATCCCACTTTTAGGAATATATCCCAAGAACACCATAGAACTATTCCAGAAGGAGAAATGCACCCCCATGTTTATAGCAGCATTGTTCACAATAGCGAAGATCTGGAAACAGCCCAAGTGTCTGTCAGAAGATGAGTGGATTAAAAAACTTTGGTACATATATACTATGGAATACTACTCAGCCATAATAAATGATGACATCAGATCATTTACAATAACATGGATGGATCTTGATAACATTATATGGAGTGAAATAAGTAAATCAGAAAAAACTAAGAATTATATGAACCCATACATAAATGGGACATAAAAATGAGACTCAGAGACATGGACAAGAATGTGATGGTAACAGGGGGTGGGGTGGTGGGGTGGGGAGGGGGCGAGGAAGGAGAGAGAGGGGGTGGGGGAAGGGAGGGGCACAAAGAAAACCAGATAGAAGGTGACGGAAGACAATTTGACTTTGGGTGAGAGGTATGCAACATAATCAAATGTCAAAATAATCTGGAAATGTTTTCTCAGAACATATGTACCCTGATTTATAAATGTTACTGCATTAAAATTAATAAAAATAAGAAAAAAACCCCCACTACATACAGGTAAATTGACTAAACACTTATTAGAAATCAAAGAATACTAGGCTTGATTAATAACTTAATTCATGCTTTAGGTGAGATATACATCAAATATAAGGTTCTAGAATAAAACAAAGGATTGAGAAAAGTTATATATCAAAACACTTATCAAAAGAAGGCTGGTGTATATAATGAATGGGAGCTCTTTACTCGTTTATGTGTTTTAACTATGTTTTTCACAGGGGAAGGAGGGTCCTGGGTGTTAGCAGTATTTCATTTCTTGAACTGGTTGCTGGTTACAAAGTGTTTATTTTGTGATAAATTATTCAGTCATATACCCCTATTTTGTTTACTTTTCTAAATGTGTGTTTATTTCTTGTGCGTGTGTGTGCATGTACGTTTTTTTTGAAAAGCAAAAAAAAAAAGAGCAAATCTAGAAGGTTAATGGATTTGAGGCCATCTGTGTTACATTTACAAACAAATGAGCCAAAAACCCAAAGCAGGATAATTAAGTTGATTAGGAACAACATACTGTTTTCAATTGTGTTTACTAACCAGAAAGGGTGTGGCCTCACCAGCAATCTCCTAAAACAGTTTTTAAAATGTTAATTTATTCAGTAGTATGATTTTGGGAATCCACAATGTGCCAAACACTGTGGTGTGCTTTTCCTCTGATATGTGTTTGTACAGAATTCTGAGGAAATAGAGACAATTTTGGTTTGAATAGCTACTAATGTCACATTTCTATGTGGTAAGAATCTCTTTCCTCACACCACCCCCACCTTTGCCCACATTCTAGCTGGAATGATTAAAACTTGCAAAACACTTTGTATTAAAGCAGACAGGATGCACATATTTGAAAAAATATGGCCATCTGAGATCAGGGTGAGAAAGGCTGCTGAAAATCTTTGGCAGCTTGAGTTGGAGTTGCTGTACGTGTTCTCTGAATATTTAAGTTTTGATAGATTCTGACTGTGTGAAAGCTAGCCAAAACCCCAATGTGCCAGTTTCACTGTCTCCTTTTTTCTTCAGGAATGTAGATGTCATCAAATCTCAATAATGACAGTTATTAACTTAGCACATGAGAGTGAAAAGAAACTTAAGCAGACATTTATTTTTAATTTTTTTCTTTTATTATCTTCCTGGCCTCAAAGTTACTGCATATGATGTGGCTGTTTTATTTAATTGTGTGTTGGGACTAATGCATCTGCAGAATATACCAAAAGTAAATTTCCAGGAGTCTGGCTTGGCTCATTTAATTAACTAATTTTTATTGAACTCCTATGTAGACCTTAGGAATAGACAGATGGTCTCCAACTTATGATTCTTTGACTTTATGATGGTGGGAAAGCAATACACATTCAGTGGACACCAGACTTTGAATTTTGATCTTTTCCCAGGCTAGTGATACACGGTAGGATACTCTCTTTTAATGTTGGGCAGCCACACAGTCACAAGCGTAAAGAACTGACACTGTATAGTGTATTTATTGTGTCAAATGATTTTGCCCAATTGTAGGCTAATTCTGAGCATGTTTAAGGTAGGTCAAGCTAAACTATGGCATTTGGTAGGTTAGGTGTATTAAATCCATTTTCATCTTATGATATTTTCAACTTATGGGTTTTTCCAGACATAACCCCATTGTAAGTCAAGGAGCATTGCTCAGAGCTGGAGGAAAATAAAGACAAATGGTAGGGGGTATTAGGAGACAACTATAATTGGAGTGATCAAGGAAGGTCTCACTGGGGTGATAGTAGAGTAGAGATCTAAAGGTGGTGAGGGAATGAGGCATGGGTATATCTGACAGAATAGCATTTTAGGCAAAGAGAATAGCATGAGCAATGGTCCTGAGGCAGAGAATCCTGGGAGAATTCAAGAAAAAGCAAAGCGTCTGTGTAGCTGGAGCCAAGTGAAAAGGGGAGAACAAAAGAGATAAGGTCAGAGAGGTAACTTGTCCAGACTGTGTGAGCCATTGGTTTTTATTATTAATGAGGTAAAAATCTCTTGGATGATTTTGAGCAAAGGATTGACATGATCCAACTTGTTTTCTAACAGGATCACTTTGTTGGAAATAGACATAAGGATCAAGAGCAGAAGCATATGGAGTAAGAGCTAGTCTATAGAAAATTGTAGTCATCAGACACATGCAATTGTAAGCAGAGGATTCAGTTTTCACCGATGCCAAGTCAATTTATAACTATAATTACACAATAGATGTTTTCTTCTTTTTTGATGGAAAAATATATTTGGCATTATGTGAATACGCTACTGTAACTGCAATTTTGAAAGATGCTCTGGAGTTTAAATAAAATGGGTAAGAAGTGATAGACTACAGTTTTAAATGTTTTTGAAGGGTACCATTTGTCATCTTTAAATGTATTTTTTAAAGAACTGAGAGAAGATTTAGATGAAAATCAATGGAATATGAATCAGAAACAGTAAGCATGAACAATAAAATCAACAGAAGTTATTTTAATACTGAAAAGAAAATTGTAACACTTTTCAGATTACACTGAATGCAGTAATTCATTAAGAGAAACAGATAAATTTAAAATAGAAGTTATAAACTTGATAATCCAGTAAATTTGATAATCCAATTAATGAACAAAAGTTATTTAATAAACACGTTACTGATTTGAAAAAAAGAACTGACATTAATGAAGATAATAGGCAACTCAAAATATGCCAGAACAATACGATAGCAACAAAAACTGGTTAAAGAGTGTTGTCAATTTCAAAAGTGTTTGTGTTCAGTCACTGAACAGAAAAGCTTAAAATGTTCTAAAATCTCACAGTGTATACATGAAGCAAAAGAGGGTTTTCTGAATTTGAAAACAACCCTAACAACTTACATGACATTACCTATACCAGGTTGTGAAGCTGAAAGAAATTTTCTAAAATTATCACTATTAAAAATCTACACCAATCATGCTAGAGGAAGACCTAATTGTCTTTTTTTATTTTTATTTTTATTTTCATTTTTCTGAAGCTGGAAACAGGGAGAGACAGTCAGACAGACTCCCGCATGCGCCCGACCGGGATCCACCCGGCACGCCCACCAGGGGCGATGCTCTGCCCACCAGGGGGCGATGCTCTGCCCCTCCGGGGGGTCGCCATGTTGCGACCAGAGCTATTCCAGCGCCTGAGGCAGCGGCCACAGAGCCATCCCCAGTGCCCGGGCCATCTTTGCTCCAATGGAGCCTTGGCTGCGGGAGGGGAAGAGAGAGACAGAGAGGAAAGCGCTGCGGAGGGGTGGAGAAGCAAATGGGCGCTTCTCCTGTGTGCCCTGGCCGGAAATCGAACCCGGGTCCTCCGCACGCTAGGCCTACGCTCTACCGCTGAGCCAACCGGCCAGGGCCTTAATTGTCTTTTTTTTAAAATTCTTGTTATGGAAAACAAAGGCTTGACCAAAAAGTATATTCCACCCTGCCACCCCAAATGGTAGAAAATGGCGGGTCAGGTAGTTAATTAATTAAAATATTATATTACTGGATTTTGTAATGTCATCGTGTTTTTTTTTTGTTGTTGTTTGTTTTTTGGTGGGGGAATTTTTAAAAATTTGGATCTAGTTGTAATTTTTTTATTATTCTTATTAAGTTAATTGAATAAGAAAGCCATTAAACTGAGGTGGCTCTAATGTCCTGACATCCTAAGTAATCAAACCAAAACGTAAATCTGCAAATGCCTCAAGGTTGGATGTTAAGAACAACCAATCACAGTCAACTAGACTTTAAAGCTATAGTCAAGCAAATAATTTCTTTTTCTTTCTTGTACCTCCTCTCTCTATAGGATTTCCCTCTAGCTCCTGTCAATGGAGGGTTTCTAACCTCTTCCAGTTTTGCACTGATCAATTCAAGTAGATGTTTGCTCAAATAATCTCTTGACATTTTTTAATTGCCTCAGTTTATCTTTTAACATTCTAAATAAACATTTACTTTATGCATAATTATAATGCATTTTTTAAAAAAGAGAGCCCCCTGAATTTGGATTCACTCCAATCAACCTGTTACTGGAAGAAATAGTTTCTTTTGGTGTCGTGGGAAAAGCATTTCAGGGACACTCATGAAGGAAGTTTGAGTGACAGTGGCAAGGTTTATTAGAGTGCAAATGCGTGGCTCTGAGAAGAAAGGGCACACGGGGCATAGATACTCTCGAAAAGGCTGCCACCCTCAACAGGGCACCACCCTGGCTGGTCTAGCAGCAAAAGCTAGTCGATGTTGTCAGTCTCCCCCCGTCCCCCACCACACCCAGTGTCTCATTCAGGACCAGATGGTTCAGATCCATCTCTCTGTGGAAGCAGTCCAGTGTCCAGGGCCACAGCCTGCACTGTGCACACCAGGCCCAGAAGGCTCAGGGCCCAGAACTGCAGTGCCATCACTCCGGGCACACAGGCTCCAGTAGTCCAGCTCAGTCTTTGCTCCAGGTAGGCATCAAAATTCTCAGCTGAGTGACCTTGGGCAAGTTATTTCACTTCTCTGTGCCTAATTTCCCCATCTGTATGTTCACTGCCAGGGCTCAGTGGGGTCCAGACTGTGAGGTCACTCCCTGGAGGATGGACATTTATTTGTGTCTCCTTACTTTTCCTTGACCTTGGGGGAAAAAGCAGGCTTTCTTTTTCTTTCTTTCTTTTTTTTTTTCAACTGTCTGTTGCTAATCACCAGCTGTCCATTATATTTATTTATTTATTATTTTTAAAAGAGCATCAGTAGTACTAAGGAATAGCTATTCAATGCCATTACCCTTCCTATTTCCACATATGTAAAGGCCTAAACCATTATACACTAATCTGTTCCATTTCACTTTAGTAGTACACCTGCTCCTTCAATTCTGGTTAAAAATTAACAATTTGATCACCACCTTGTGTTAAGGACTGAGTGCTCCACCCACAAGGGATGAGGGAGCAGCCTGGAACTCCATTTTATCACCTGCTTTCACACTACCCCTAGTACCTGCAGGATGGCTTCTATGGAAGCAGATGCTGATGGAGTTTGGGCTACAATATGTTTGGCATCAACAACTGTGAAAGGAAGGGGAAGGAAGCAGGACTGGGCAGAGAAAGAGTGTACACAGCCCCAGCAAAGCTCTGGCAGGTCTGGTGTGCTCTGGCGTGCTGCCCGTCAGAGGTGTTCTGTATTGATCCCAATCGGCCAGACTGTGTAGTCCTGCTTCACTTACTCCTCAGATGTGGACTTCGGCAAGGTGGCCCTCCACCATGGATGAGTATGTGTACTAGTCCACCCTTGCATATGCAGACACAGGTCCTGTGTGTATGTGGGAATCAGCTCCTTCAGGGTGCTGGAGGCATCTCAGTTCAACTCCACCTGAGGGCTCCTAACACCTTGTTCTGCATCTGTCTTCCCACTTTCCAGCATCACCTCATGATCTGAAATGGCTGCCAGAGCTCCTTCCTGGTCAGTACTATACTGCTGAAGGCTGTTTTTTTTTTTTTTTTTTTTTTTTTTTTTGCATTTTTCTGAAGCTGGAAACAGGGAGAGACAGTCAGACAGACTCCCGCATGCGCCCGACAGGGATCCACCCGGCACGCCCACCAGGGGGTGACGCTCTGCCCACCAGGGGGCGATGCTCTGCCCATCCTGGGCGTCGCCATGTTGCGACCCTCCTGGGTGTCGCCATGTTGCGACCAGAGCCACTCTAGCGCCTGGGGCAGAGGCCACAGAGCCATCCCCAGCGCCCGGGCCATCTTTGCTCCAATGGAGCCTTGGCTACGGGAGGGGAAGAGAGAGACAGAGAGGAAGGCGCGACGGAGGGGTGGAGAAGCAAATGGGCGCTTCTCCTATGTGCCCTGGCCGGGAATCGAACCCGGGTCCTCCGCACACTAGGCCGATGCTCTACCGCTGAGCCAACCGGCCAGGGCCTGAAGGCTGTTTTGAAAAGCCAATGAGTTAACACACAAAAGTCTGGGAAAATGCCCGGCCCGCACCGCTGCTACTATCCCGGCAGCATTGCAAAGCCAGGGTGGTGTGTCCAGGGTGTCCCAGCAGACTACCAGGAATCAGAGAAAAGCCCCGGCAGGGCAGCACATCATGGTAGAAAGGGTCTCCTGACTGCAGAACAAGTTGGGAGAGCCAGTTCAGCCCAAGACTCTTGCCCCGGGGGAGCTCCACACCCACAGTGTCTCGGGAGCTTGATAACCTGCACCCAAACTCTTTCCTAGTTTTTCCTGGGGCTGTGTTAATGTCCTCCCCCTAACCAGTCCCTTTTCTGGATCTTCCAAGGTGCCCTTGTCCTATCTGGTCTTCTCCCCAGATGTTCCTAGGGTAATCTCCTTCCCTTCATGGTTGCCACTTTAGCTTTATTGTGCATGCTCACAGGTCTACTTTGTCATTTGGCTTCTACTGCAAGTGTGCTTAATAAAAGGACTTCCTCCTCACTGTCTCCCCCCCTCCCCCATTAATCCTATTGTTTCCTGGGGTGATTGGAAAGCAGGTCTTTCTTGTCCACTAGGATGTGAATCCGTTTGGCAGAGCGATGCTGGATATTCCCTGGAGTGACTGTGAAACTGCCCCTTCCTGGTTATTCCAGCTTACTCAGATATTTGCCCCTTTCCTTTTCGCTAGTAACTGTCTACTATAACAAATCAAAAAGTTGGTTTGCACATTTTGAGATTGAGAAACTAACTAGATGTCCATAATGTTAAGAAGAGACAGATATACAAATTTGGAGTTCATAGTAGAGGTTCAAGTTGGAGAAATAAATTTGTGAGTGGTATGTCATCCTTATTCCAATGTGTTTGTTTTTTCCAACCACCAAGCAATTAATTCCATTCTCTAAAGACACTGACCAAGTGTCCCACAAATTTAACTCAATTCTGACACTATGTACCTGAGATATTATCAGATTCCACAGATTCAGGGCTCACCCTCACAACACTGTTACCACCACTTCAGATGCCAATCCTCAAGTTAAGACTGTCACCTGTGCTTCTGATCAACTGGCTATAAATGGAAGGTCCTCATGAGTTAGAGTGGCTCACAGAACTCAATAAACTAGTTTAATTACTAGACTACTGGTTTATTATAAAGAATATTAAAGGATACAAATAAATAGCCAGATGAAGAGATATAAAGGGCTTGGTCCCTATTGCAAGAGCTTCTGTCCCCAAGGAATTTGGGGCTTGGCACATAGATGCATCTGGTTCCCTAACCTGGAAGCTCCCTAAATCCTGGGGTTTTAATGGAGGCTTCAATGCATAGTCATGCTTGATTAAATCATTGACCACTGGTGATCAATTTAAGGAGGTCAGGAGACTGAAAAGTCCTAACCCTCTAATCTCTTGGTTGATGGTCCAGGCAATCAGCTTTCATAGTTAGGTGTTTTCCAAATGATATCTCATTTACATAACAAGAGACATTTTTATCACTCTAATTACTCAGGAAATTCTAAGGTTTTAGGAGCTCTGTGCCAAAAATAGGGATGAAGATGAAATATGTTTCTTATTATAAATCACAATATCATACATGCTTAGATGGTGTTTAAAGCCACGAGACTTAGGGCAATATTATGACTTTTGTGTGCCCTAGGCAATTTTACCTGTGTGAACTCCTTTCTCCATTAAATAAAAAATTTATATATAAGATATTAAATATCTGTATACAGGGTGGGGCAAAAGTAGGTTTACAGTTTTTCCTATAAAAATATATAATTAATAAATAATACAAGAATAAACTGTATTTCACATACAACTGTAAACCTACTTTGCCCCACCCTTTATATTAAGATGAATGTAATCTAGGCCAAATCTATTATTACCATATTTATTTTTTCTTCTAATTTTAAAATAAATTAAAATATTTTCATGGGCCCCTAAAAAGTATTGCATAGTTATTAAAGTAGCCAGATTAGGTCCAAAATGGAGTCACTTTTGCTAAGCTCCATGTCAGTAAATGAAAACTTTACTGATTTTCTATGCTTGGCTCTCTCAGAAAAGGAAGGCCTAGGTCAGTCAATCAGCAGTAACTTGCTTAGCACAGTAGTCTAGACCAGGCACTTCAAGACATCTCTTTGCTCTATATAAGAAAAGTAACCCTGCTATAACCAATCAGCAAATGCCAGTATAACTTTCTTGCTTCTACTTACTTTGGTCTATAAAGTCTCTTGTCTTGTGCATCTCCTCAGGGATCCTTTCTATCTCCTGAATTTGATGCTGCTCAAATTTTTGAATAAAAGCTTACTAGACCAGTCCTGGCTGGTTGGCTCAGAGGTAGAGCATCAGAGGTAGAGCATCAGCCCAGCATATGGATGTTCTGGGTTTCACTTCTGGTCAGGGCACACAGGAGAAGCAACCATCTGCTTCTCCACCTCTCCTCCATCCCCTCATTTTTTCTTTCCCTTCTACAGCCATGGCTCGATTGGTTCAAGTGCTTTGGTCCCGGGTGCTGAGGATAGCTTTGTGGAGCCTCCACCTCAGGCACTAAAAATACCTTGGTTATGAACATGGCCCCAGATGGGCAGAGCATTGGCTCCAGATGGGGGTTGTCAGGTGGATCCCTGTCAGGGCACATGTGGGAGTCTGTCTATCTTTCTTCCTTTCACTAGGAAAAAGAAGAAGAAAAAAAAATGTATGGCATATGTTGGGGATTAGTTCTTGGGGATGAGGGTTGAACTGGGGGGACCTCGGCTTCTTGCAATGACTGATAAAAATGGAGACAAAGGACATATGATGGATGGTTGTGGTGAAGTTGTGGCTGTTGAGGGGGAAGAGTGAGATGAAGATCTTGTCAGGGAGAATTCTGAACTCTGGCGCTTCTTCCAGAAACTCCCCCTGGAGGTGTGGAGGCCTATAGAGGGTCAGTTGTCCACTAAATCTGTGGGGCTCAGTTTTGACTCCAAAGAGAAGACTTGTAGAAAGTGCTAGAGGGCAGTCTTACAAAAATGAAGGTTTTCAACGTTGGCATAGAGGCAGCCCCACAGAGACTGCCTTAGCTGCCTCAAAAGTCCTTCTCAGCCCTCAATGTGAGCCTGATACACAGGCACTTAGGTATTTATTGAGTGAATGAATGAATGAATGAATGAATGAATGAATTTCCTTTACTAAACAGAACACTTCCAAAGTCTAAATCATCTGCATTAGAATTACTTGGATAGATACCAACGAGACTCCTACAGAATTAAAAGATAATAAAACAAAAGGAAAAGTCTGTCTTAAGAGCAAATTCCAGGATAAAGAAAATTCTTACAAATCTTAAAATTACAGTTTTCTAAGTGTAATAATTTAAAGATCCAGAATGCATAGGACACAGAACAGGCAATTATAAAAAGGGGAAAGGATGCCTGACCTGTGGTGGCGCAGTGGATAAAGTGTTGACCTGGAATGCTGAAGTCGCTGGTTCGAAACCTGCACTTGTCTGGTCAAGGCACATATGGGAGTTGATGCTTCCTAATCCTCCCCCCTTTCTCTCTCTCTCTCTCTCTCTCTCTCTCTCTCTCTCTCTCCCCTCTAAAATGAATAAATAAATAAAAAAATTTAAAAAAAAAAAGAAAAAAAGGGGAAAGGAAAGAAAAAAGGTGGTAAAGAAACTTTACTGGTGAGGGAGGGTAAAGAGAGGATACGATGAGTTTTTGCCTGGGGGGGGGGGCATCCAGTCTGACAAGTGTTTCCTCTAAGTCATACTAGCCTGGGGCAAAGTTGGGGTATTGGCACTCAAATACTAAAAATAAAGTGAGCTATTTTATTTTTCTTTATTAGTCACTCTGAGAGATCACCCAATGTTGCCTGGGTCTCAATGCAATGACAACCAGGAGCAACTCCCCGGGACAGGGGTAACTGCCGGGAAAAGCCATCGGGTGCCTCTTGGCTTCTGATCCTAGACTAGTTCCATGTGCACAGCCCGGCAGCAGCTTCTGGAAGACTCATGTTATGTTCTCCAAAGTGTTGTCCTCTCAAGGCCGTGCTAAGAAAATGACAGACGAAAGGGACCTTATAGCATTTTTAGTCTAATTCCTTACCTGATGCAAAGGCCCTCAGAAAATGGCATTCTACTTCAAAGTGACACAGCATTTATCAGCCCAGAGTCAGGACATTCCATTTTGGTCCTTTCCAATGAATAGAATGTTAAGGCTCGTTGAACTGAAATTCCCACAGCTCCTGTAGCAGTATCCCTGCCAAGATTTTGTAATCAGTTTAATAAGATCAGTGGCTGCCAGTTATATGCCACTGGATGTCTCTTTGGTGACCAGAATTCAGAGTCTCACTTATGGATACAGCTGATTCAACCCTGGTATAGTCGTACTAATCTATTTCATTTTCTATATGCATTATTTGTAAATGTTCTTCTATTAGATTATTAATTAATTCATTATTTTATTCAACCCAAGAAGCATTAAATTAATTACAGAATGCCTACTATGCATCAGGCAGAAGTGTTATAGTCACATTGGTAAATGAGTCAGATAAAGACCCACTTTCTAGGACTTGATTGTAGAGGAACATAGAACCAAGGAAATAAGTTATGATTTATTTGAATTATAACAGAAATCAAGTTACTGTTTTTTTTTCAGGTACATGCCAGACCTAAATGTAAACTCCACTCACCTTGGATAAATTTGAATAGGTTCTATGTTTTTGTCAGTCATTCATTTACAGTCATCCCCAGTGGTGAAGCAGATGAGTGGGCCAAACCCAGTCCTGAGTAGTCCTGGAAGGAATAAGTGGCTGGTGGGGTTGGGGGCTGGGAGGGGGGAAGGTAGAAAGGTGGGCTTTGACCCTGGGTATATATTATTGCTGTCAAATTCCAGATTCACTAGTCTTTCTCTAGTGGGTAAGGTTACTTCTCAGAGTGGCATAAGTTCTTGGGCCTCTGCTGATAAAATAGAAACAAAATGTCCATTGATTATTCAATGAAGGAGCAAGGTCAGAAACATTAAGCAGAAATATTTCAAAAGATATATACAGGCATTCTTCAATTTCTTTCTTCTTCCTTTCTTTCTTTCTCTCTCTCTCTCTCTTTCTCTCTTCCCTCCCTCCCTCCCTCCCTCCCTCCCTCCCTCCCTCCCTCCCTCCCTCCCTCCCTCCCTCCCTCCCTTGCCTTTCTTCCTTCTTTCCTTCCTTTTTCTGGTGTGTGTGTGTGTGTGTGTGTGTGTGTGTGTGTGTGTGTATACACTGAAGCAGAAAGCCTGGGTGAAGATGAAAGCAATCAGGAGGAAGATGTTTCTTAGGATACTGTTACATATTTTAAGACAAAAGTGATTACTAAATATATTTTCCAAATGTCAAATCACCTAAGAGCTTCATTTCAGTGATAGCATTCCTAGCCTCAGGTCATCTTCATAATTTTTACATTTTCTTTAACTTAATGAAACCTTTCCTGATTAAAAAACAAGATCTCCATAATTAAGCTCCAAGTTATGGCTGAGGGAAGAGGAGGGATCTAATCATAGACTTTTTCTGTGGGGAAGACTGTGGTTGCGCTTTAACCCCAGCTCCTAACCCTTTTGTTGTGTGATCTCCAGCAAGTTTTTGAGCCCCATTACTTGGTAGGGGCAGAAAGAGGCTCCAGGTCATGGGACTGGCAAATGAATCCAGAGATTCATTTACTCAGTAAATACTTGCTGAGCACCTACTCTGTGTTCTAAATCCTTAGGACTGCTCTGAGTGCTTGGGATACAGCAGTGAAAAAGACATGTAGAGATTCCTGCTTTGGTAGAACATACATGGCACTGAGGGTGATAGGAAACAATAAACATAATAAGTAAATTATATAAACAATGATAAATGCTAGAAAAAAATGAATTACGATAGGGCAGGAAGGACTTGGAAGGGCAGGAAGGGCGTCTACAGTTCTCACTGTTGAATAAGATTGTGTAAGTGGGCCTTATTGAGAAGGTGACATTTATTTTTTTTTTTTAATAAATTTTTATTAATGGTAATGGGATGACATTAATAAATCAGGGTACATATATTCAAAGAAAACATGTCTAGGTTATTTTGTCATCAAATTATGTTGCAAACCCCTCGCCCAAAGTCAGAATGTCCTCCGTCACCCTCTATCTAGTTCTCTGTGCCCCTCCCCCTCCCCCTAACTCTCTCCGTCCCTCCCTCCCATGTCCTCCCTCCCCCCCCACCCTTGGTAACCACCACACTCTTGTCCATGTCTCTTAGTCTCATTTTATGTTCCACCAATGTATGGAATCATGTAGTTCTTGTTTTTTTCTGATTTACTTATTTCACTCCTTATAATGTTATCAAGATCCCACCATTTTGCTGTAAATGATCTGATGTCATCATTTCTTATGGCTGAGTAGTATTCCATAGTGTATATGTGCCACATCTTCTTTATCCAGTCTTCTATTGAAGGGCTTTTTGGTTGTTTCCATGTCTTGGCCACTGTGAACAGTGCTGCAATGAACATGGGGCTACATGTGTCTTCACGTATCAATGTTTCTGAGGTTTTGGGGTATATACCCAGTAGAGGGATTGCTGGGTCATAAGGTAGTTCTATTTGCAGTTTTTTGAGGAATGAGAAGGTGACATTTAAGTCAAGACTTAAAGGGAAGAAGACAAGATGGTGCTGGAGTAGGCGGATATACCAACTCCCACATCCCAGAACCAAAGTGGATTACAAACTAATTTTAAGAACTATCATCTGGAAAAACCAACTTTGGACTAAACTAAGAGGACTCTTCAACCAAGGAACACTGAAGAAGCCACACTGAGACTGGTAGGAAAAGCAGAAACTCGGAGAGGGCTGCCCAGCTCCCCGGAGCGAACGGCAGCAGGGAGAGACTCACGTGGCGGGAACTTAGTGTATCCCAAGGTTCTCTTTACCAAGCCACAGTCGCAGAGCTCCAGGGAAAAGCAACCTGGTCTCATCATCTCTACAGGGAGAGGAGAACAGAAGCTCCATATCAACACATGCTGCAGATGGCATTTCCAGTCTACCTAAATCATTACCAGCCAGAAGCAGCGGTCATTGGGACTTGGATGTGAGCTGCAAAGTATAGAATTGTGACAACAATTCCAGTGCCATGCGGACTTTTCCTGGAGGTGGACTTTTCCTGGACTCCTGCTCCTTGTGACAGCTCCTAACAGACTGAACTGGGGTTGGGTTGCATTTTTCAGGGATTTGGCATGGTGTTGGGGCCAACTTGGACTTGGTGAACATGTTAAGGACACTACTCTTTTATGAATTCTTGCTGTATTGGCCAAGAGTTTGCTTAAAGGCTTTAATCACTGTAAAAATAAAGAATAGAAGACTAGATAAAGAATATGTGGCACATATACACCATGGTATACTATTCAGCCATAAAAAATGATGACATTGGATCACTTACAACAAAATGGTGGGATCTTGATAGCATTATATGGAGTGAAATAAGTAAATCAGAAAAAAACAAGAACTGTAGGATTCCATACATTGGTGGGACATAAAAACGAGACTAAGAGACATGGACAAGACTGTGGTGGTTACGAGGGACGGGGGGAGGGAAGGAGGGAGAGGGGGAAGGGGAGGGACACAAAGAAAACTAGATAGAAGGTGATGGAGGATAATCTGACTTTGGGTGATGGGTATGCAGCAGAATTGAATGACAAGATAACCTGGACATGTTTTCTTTGAATATATGTACACTGATTTATTGATGTCTCCCCATTAAAATAAAAATTTATTTATATAAAAAAAGACTCAAAAGAATTACCTTAGTGGGTGGTGAAGAGAAGGACTTCACAGGCAGAAGAAACACAGTGCAAACGCCCCAACATGGTAAGTTTCCTGACATGTTAGAGGGTAAGGGAGGTCAGTGCATCTAGAACAGAGTCAAAAGGATCTGGTTGGGGGGGGATCTGGGTGTCAGAAGGTTGTGTAAGACCTTGTAGGCTGTTGTAAGGATTTATGATTATACTCAGGGAACTACACAGTGGATAAGATATCCTCCTATGCTCAAAAGTCAGATAAAATCCTCAAAAGCATAGGAGAATTTTCTGTCTAAAAGTCGACTTTTTAGGAAGCAAGGGAAACTGGGGTTGGAGGCAGTGATAAAAGTGAGAGATGATGGTGACTCAGAGGTGGTAGGAAGTGGTGGGATTCTAGAGAACTTCTGGGGAAAGGGATAAGTGCTAGTATGGAACGTAAGCATGTTTGTGGAATCAGGATCTGGGTTTGAATGTTTAATCTGAGATGTCTATTAGATATCAAAGTAGAAGTGCCAAGAGTCAGCTGGATATGACTGGTGTTTGAAAAGTCTAGAATGCAGATATATATTGGGGAATCATCAGAGACCCACTAAGATACATAGCAAGTTAACCTATTGATAGTAACTAATATTTTGTTGTCATGTTTTTCCCTCCATAGTCCCACTCCTGTGACAAAAAAGGAAGTCTGACTTTTGTTTCTTTTTGTCTCAGGAGGAGCTTATTTGGCAATGGAAAGCATCCATTTCATGAAAGCTACCCCATTTCATTGCTTTGGTCTTCAGAAGCTTAGCATTTCTAAAAAGGGCCTCCCAGGGAGGGAGGCAGGTGGTTGGGTACAGTTCATCCTCTATGTCACCATTCAGGTAACCCAAAGATCCCTCAGAGAGAATATGGCATTCCCCTAACCTCAGGTATTGGTCCACGGGTGTCCCAATTTGTGAGAAGCCTCTACCATCTCTCCCTATTGACCTAATGACACATTTAAACACTGGGATGTGTGAAAGCATTTGGTGATAATTTTTGTTACAAAGATGACACATGCCTCACCTCATCTACAAAATTTGGCAAGTACTTTGAGTTTGATTACTTCAAAATAATTGTCCAGGAGGAGACAAGATGGCGCTGGAGTAGGCGGACGTACCAACATCTACCTCCCAGAACCAAAGTGGATTACAAACTAATTTTATAAACTATCATCTGGAAAAACCAACTTTGGACTAAACTAAGAGGACTCTTCAACCAAGGAACGCTGAAGAAGCCACACAGAGACTGGTAGGAAAAGCGGAAACGGGGAAACGTGGAGAGGGCTGCCCAGCTCCCTGGAGCGAACGGCAGCAGGGAGAGACTCGCGTGGCGGAAAGTGAGTTTAGCAGAGGGGGAAGGGTCCTGAGCCCCAGGAACAAAGTCCCAGCCTGCAGCCCCAGAGCCCAGAAGAGGCGTAAGGACAGTATTTAGCTGGAAACAAGTCGGGATACTGTTTTTGAGAAAGAGTCTGATTTCTCAGACACAAGATCCTTCTTTTTTTATTATTTATTCATTTTTAGAGAGGAGAGAGAAAGAAGGGGAGAGGAGCAGGAAGCATCAATTTCCATAAGTGCCTTGACCAGGCAAGCCCAGGGTTTTGAACCGGCGACCTCAGCGTTTCCAGGTCGACGCTTTATCCACTGTGCCACCACAGATCAGCCCAGGATCCTTCTTAAAGATGTTCCAGGACTGCGCAGAACATCTCTCTCATAACCACCCACCTGGGGCTCCTGGGGACGGGGGAGAGAGGAGAGGACCAGAGTAACAGGAAGAGAGTGTAATCTAGGAGGCACAGGGAGAAGCATTTTGGGAGATAGCCACCCTAACCCCTGGGACGAGTCACTCCCCAAAGCTGAAGTGAATATTTCCCCCGGAAACAGCAATACCAGCAAAGGGAAGCAGGAGAGCAGCCAAACAAGCTCCCCTGCGGCATTCAGAGCAGAGTTGCATAGAAGGAGGGAGCTTTTGGGTCTACAGTAGTGAGTCTTAGGGTCCAAGCTGCAACGCCCCCACCCATGCAGCTGAGGGCGCACCGGAGGGTGGGTGGCAGCAGGAGACAAAAGCGCAGTTCTGCTGGCAGGGGTGGAAACCAGCTGGCCACCACTCGGCTCAGGTGTGAGCTCAATCTTGCCCGGCTGGGGAGAAGGGGGCGTGCAAAAGCAGTCAAGCTCAGCTGCCAACAGCCTGTAATCCAGCCTATGGGGAAAAGGGCGGGAACCCTGGAAAGGGTGGAGACCAGCCCCTGAGCAAGGGCAGAGGAGCACAGCCTTGCCCCGCCCATGCAACCCAGGCTTGCGGTCTGACTTGGTAGCCGGCTCCTCCTGCGGGGGTGGAGCCAAAAGCCTAGAAGAGGCGGAGTTCCGCTACTGAGCTGAGCTTGGGAATGCAGTCCTGCCCAGTGGTAGAGCCAAGGCTAGCAGCCGTTCCTTGAGTGGGCTCCTCCTGCAAGGGCAGGGCGAAAGCCCGGAAACAGGCGGAGATGTGCAGCTGAGCAAAGGTGCTCGCCAGTGCCCTCAGGACCAAGCATAATGTCACACACGGGGGCAGGGCAAAGGCCAAGGCCACCAACGCTTGTGCACCTGAGCACGTGATCACAGCCACTCCCGTGAAGAGAAAATGCGGAGGCAGAGAAATACAACACAAATAAACCAAGAGAAATCCCCAGAAAAGGACCTAAGTGAATCAGATATAACCAGATTACCAGATGCAGAGTTTAAAATAACGATTGTTAGGATGCTCAAAGATATCAGAACAACCATAGATGGCCATTACGAAAACCTAAATAAAGAGATAACAAATATAAAAAAGAACATTGAAATAATAAAAAAGAATCAGTCAGAAATGACAAATACAATATCTGAAATAAAGAATACAATGGAAGGAATTAAAAGCAGGATGGATGAAGCAGAGAATCGAATCAGTGAGTTAGAGGACACAATAAATAAAGGCACAGAAGCAGAGCAGAAAAAAGAAAAGACTCAAAAAGTCTGAGGAAACTCTAAGAGAGCTCTGTGACAACAAGAAGAGAAAGAACATCTGCATCATAGGGGTTCCTGAAGAAGAAGAGGAAGAACAAGGGATAGAGACTTTGTTCAAACATATTATAGTGGAAAACTTCCCCCAATTAAGGCAGGAAAACATTACACATGTTCAGGAAGCACAGAGAATTCCATTAAGAAGAAACCCAAAGAAACCAACACCAAGACACATCATAATTAAAATACTAAAGCTAAATGATAAAGAGAAAATATTAAAAGCTGCTAGAGAAAAAAAGACTATCACCTACAAAGGAGCCCCCATAAGGATGACTTCTGACTTCTCAACAGAAACACTTGAGGCCAGAAGGGAATGGCAAGAAATATTCAAAGTAATGCAGAACAAGAACCTACAACCAAGACTACTTTATCCAGCAAGGCTATCATTTAAAATTGAAGGAGAAATAAAAAGCTTTACAGACAAAAAAAAAAATTCAAGGAATTCACTGCAACCAAACCAAGCCTGCAAGAAATGCTAAGGGACCTGTTGTAAACAGATCAAAGGAAAAAAAGAATATAGCAAAAGAGGAATACAGTTTCAAAGAAAAAAAAATGGCAATAAACAATTACATATCAGTAATAACCTTAAATGTTAATGGATTAAATGATCCGATCAAGAGACATAGGGTAGCTGCGTGGATAAGAAAACAGAACCCATACATATGCTGTCTACAAGAGACACACCTTAAATCAAAAGGTGCACACAGACTGAAGATAAGAGGATGGAAAAAAATATTTCACACAAATGGAAATGAAAAAAAAGCTGGGGTAGCAATACTTATATCAGACAAAATGGACTTTAAAACCAAGACCATAGTTAGAGATAAAGAAGGTCACTACATAATGATAAAGGAAGAAATCCAAAAGGAAGATATAACCATTATAAATATCTACGCATCTAATATAGGAGCACCTAAATATATAAAGCAGACTTTAATGGACTTAAAGGGTGAGATCAACAGCAATACTATAATAGTAGGGGATTTTAATACCCCATTAACATCATTAGATAGATCCTCAAGAAAGAAAATCAACAAAGAAACAGCAGACTTAAAGGACATATTAGATCAACTCGATTTAATAGATATCTTCAGAACCTTTCACCCTAAAACAGCAGAATATACATTCTTTTCAAGTGCTCATGGTACATTCTCTAGAATAGACCACATGTTAGGGCACAAAAGCGGTCTCAACAAATTTAAGAAGATTGAAATCATATCAAGCACTTTCTCTGATCACAATGGCATTAAACTAGAAATCAACCACAATAGAAAAATTGAAAAACATTCAAACACTTGGAAACTAAATAGCACGTTATTAAATAACGAATGGGTTAACATTGAGATCAAAGAAGGAATTAAAAAATTCCTAGAAACAAACGATAATGAGCATACATCAACTCAAAATTTATGGGACACAGCAATAGCAGTCCTGAGAGAGAAGTTTATAGCATTACAGGCATACCTCAAGAAGCTAGAAAAAGCTCAAATAAACAACTTAACCCTGCATCTAAAAGAACTAGAAAAAGAACAGCAAGTAAAGCCCAGAGCTAGTAGAAGGAAGGAAATAATAAAGATCAGAGCAGAAATAAATGACACAGAGGCTAAAGAAACAATACAGAGGATCAATGAAACCAGGAGCTGGTTCTTTGAAAAGGTAAACAAGATCGATGAACCTTTAACGAGACTCACCAAGAAAAAAAGAGAGAGGACTCAAATAAATAAAATTAGAAATGAGAGTGGAGAAATAACAACTGGCACAACAGAAATACAAAATATTGTAAGAAAATACTATGAAGAACTGTACGCCAAAAACTAAACAACCTAGATGAAATGGACAAATTCCTTGAATCATATAATCTTCCAAAAATCAATCTGGAAGAATCAGAAAACCTAAACAGACCAATTACAACAAATGAGATTGAAACAGCTATCAAAAAACTCCCAAAAAAGAAAAGTCCTGGGCCTGATGGCTTCACAAGTGAATTTTACCAAATATTCAAAGAAGAACTAACTCCTATCCTTCTCAAGCTATTTCAAAAAATTCAAGAGGAAGGAAGACTTCCACACTCCTTTTATGAGGCGAGCATAATTCTGATTCCAAAACCAGGCAAAGACAACACACAAAAAAATTATAGGCCAATATCCCTGATGAACTTAGATGCAAAAATCCTCAATAAAATATTAGCAAACCGGATCCAGCAATATATGAAAAAAATCATACACCATGATCATGTGGGATTTATTCTTGGGAGGCAAGGCTGGTACAATATTTGCAAATCAATCAATGTGATTCATCACATAAACAAAAGAAAGGAGAAAAACCACATGATAATTTCAATAGATGCAGAAAAAGCATTTGATAAAGTCCAGCACCCACTCATGATCAAAAATCTCAGCAAAATGGGAATACAAGGATCATACCTCAACATGATAAAGGCCATCTATGACAAACCCACAGTCAACATCATACTCAATGGGCAAAAGTTAAAAGCAATCTTCTTAAGATCAGGAACAAGGCAGGGGTGCCCCCTTTCACCACACTTATTCAACATAGTTCTGGAAGTCCTAGCCACAGCAATCAGACAAGAAAGAGAAATAAAAGCCATCTGAGTTGGAAAAGAAGAAGTAAAACTATCATTATTTGCAGATGATATGATATTGTATATAGAAAACCCTAAAGTCTCAGTCAAAAAACTACTAGACCTGATAAACGAATTCGGCAAGGTGGCAGGATATAAAATCAATACTCAGAAATCAGAGGCATTTTTAAACACTAATAATGAACTGTCAGAAAGAGAAATCAAGGAATCAATCCCCTTTACCATTGCAACCAAAAAATTAAAGTACCTAGGAATAGATCTAACCAAAGAGATTAAAGACTTGTACTCAGAAAATTATAAAACATTGATAAAAGAAATCAGGGAAGATACGAGTAAGTGGAGGCATATACCATGCTCATGGTTAGGAAGAATAAACATCATTAAAATGTCTATATTACCCAAAGCAATTTATAAATTCAATGCAATACCAATTAAAATACCGATGACTTACTTCAAAGATATAGAACACATATTCCAAAAATTTATATGGAACCAAAAGAGAACACGAATAGCCTCAGCAATCTTGAAAAGGAAGAATAAAGTGGGAGGTATCACACTTCCAGATATCAAGTTATATTATAAGGCCATTGTACTCAAAACAGCATGGTACTGGCATAAGAACAGGCACATAGGTCAATGGAACAGAACAGAAAACCCAGAAATAAACCCACAGTTCTATGGACAACTAATATTTGACAAAGGAGGTAAGGAAATACAATGAAGTAAAGACAGCCTCTTCAACAAATGGTGTTGGGAAAATTGGACAGCTACCTGCAAAAAAATGAAACTAGACCACCAACTTACACCACTCACAAAAATAAACTCAAAATGGATAAAAGACTTAAATGTAAGCCGTGAAACCATAAGCATCTTAGAAGAAAACATAGGCCGTAAGCTCTCTGACATCTGTCGCAGCAATATATTTGCTGATTTGTCTCCACAGGCAAGTGAAATAAAAGACAGGATAAACAAATGGGACTTTATCAAACTAAAAAGCTTCTGCACAGCTAAAGACAATAAGAACAGAATAAAAAGACAAACTACACAATGGGAGAACATATTTGACAGTACATCTGATAAGGGGTTAATAACCAAAATTTATAAAAAACTTGTAAAACTTAATACCAGGAAGACAAACAATCCAATCCAAAAATGGGCAAAAGAAATGAATAGACACTTCTCCAAAGAGGACACACAGATGGCCTATAGGCATATGAAAAAATGTTCAACATCACTAATGATTAGAGAAATGCAAATTAAAACCACAATGAGATATCACCTCACACCAGTAAGAATGGCACTCATCAATAAAACAACACAGAATAAGTGCTGGCGAGGATGTGGAGAAAAGGGAACCCTCCTGCACTGTTGGTGGGAATGCAGACTGGTGCAGCCACTGTGGAAAACAGTATGGAGATTCCTCAAGAAATTAAAAATCGAACTGCCTTTTGACCCAGCTATACCACTGTTAGGAATATACCCCAAGAACACCATAGCACTGTTTGAAAAGAAGAAATGCACCCCCATGTTTATGGCAGCATTGTTCACCATAGCAAAGATCTGGAAACAGCCCAAGTGTCCATCAGAGGACAAGTGGATTAAACAGCTTTGGTATATATATACTATGGAATACTACTCAGCCATAAGAAATGACATAGGATCTTTTACAACAACATGGATGGGCCTTGATAACATTATACTGGGTGAAAGAAGTAAATCAGAAAAAACTAAGAACTATATGATTCCATACATAGGTGGGACATAAAGATGAGACTCAGAGACATGAACAACAGTGTTGAGGGTACAGGGTGAGGGGAGGAGAGGGAGGGGTTTGGGGGAGGGGAGGGGCACAAAGGGCATGGCTTTTCAGCATTAGCCATATTCCCCCTTTAATCTATAGACAGACAGCAAATATTTACTTATGGTGTTTCCACTATAAAGACTGCTCTCTTAGGGACAAATACTGATGAACTAATTCAGCAGTTCCTCCTTCTTCAAAGACTTATATGTCAACATAAAGCTTCATGTTTCATAGGACATACTCAAGCTCACTCCATGCTCCCTGGAGCTTTAACACAAGGGAATGCCCTTTTTTTTTTGGTTGTATTTTTTCTTTTATTTATTTATTTTTTGTATTTTTCTGAGGATGGAAATGGGGAGGCAGTCAGATAGACTCCCGCATGCGCCTGACTGGGATCCACCTGGCATGCCTACCAGGGGGGAATGCTCTGCCCATCTGGGGTGTTGCTCTGTTACAACCAGAGCCACTCTAGTGACTGGGGTGGAGGCCATGGGGCCATCCTTAGTGCCCGGGGTGGCTTTGCTCCAGTGGAGCCTTGGCTGCGGGAGGGGAAGTGAGAGACGGAGAGGAGGGAGAGGGGGAGGGGTGGAGAAGTAGATGGGCGCTTCTCCTGTGTGCTCTGGCCAGGAATTGAACCCGGGAAGCCTGCACACCAGGCCAATGACTCCTACAGGTCTACCATATCATGCTTTTTACTTAAAAAAAAATTTACATTTCTTTTGAAGGCTGATGAACAGGAGACACCAAATCCTTTTCACCTGCAAACTACTACCTTCTTTATTAGATCCAGCTAATAACACTGTTTTGTCTTTTTCCAAATAGCTCCAGATATATGGAAAAGATTTATATAGGCGGATGGGGATCCTCAAACCTCTCAGCAAGATCTTCTGAGCATGGCTTTTAAGATACCTAGAGGCAGAAAAAGCCCAATAGAGATCAGGGGAACTACCAGCTTTTAGGATACACCCTTAAAGGCTCCAACGCCCCAAAGGGGTCTCATAGGATGCCATCTGGGTCCTGCTTCAATAGTGGAAAGGAAGGTCACTGAGCTAAAGCCTGCCAGGCTTACATGCCTCTGCTGTGAGGAAACAGGGACTCTGGAAGGTAGGCTTCCCCCTTGCTCCTCTAAGGGAGGGGTCAGTCTCTTCCAGCCCTGCTCCAGCCACCTATAACCTAACCTTGCCCAGAAAGCTGGTGTTTGCCACTGAAGGCTGAAGGTGCCCAGGGCCGTCGGCCCCATCTATGACACTGTGGATGAGCCTAGGGTATTTCTTCCAAGAAGCAGGTAAACTGATCTCATTTGCACAAGGGCCACTTAACTATGTTTTGCCTGAATAGTCAGGTTTTTTATTCTTCCCTCAAAGATCTCTGTTGTGGGTGTTGATAGTCCTATTTTCTGCTGCTTTGCTTAATATATAGTGTTTCCTTTATTCCTCCTACCTCAATGTCCCATTCATATTTCAGGCTTGGACCTACTTCTAATTTAGAGCTCTCTTCCCCCATTTTGACAACTTGTATTATGAATTTACCTTTGCCACTCAGCTTAGTGTATCCCAAGGTTCTCTTTACCATGCCACAGTCGCAGAGCTCCAGGAAAAAGCAACCTGGTCTCAACTCTTCAGGCAGAGGAGAACAGAAGCTCCATCTCCACACATGCTGCAGATGGCTTTTCCAGTCTACCTGAATCATTACCAGCTAGAAGCAGCGGCCACTGGGACTTGGACATGAGCTGCAAAGCATAGAATGGTGACAACAATTCCAGTGCCATGTGGACTTTTCCTGGATGTGGACTTTTCCTGGACTCCTGCTCCTTGTGACAGCTCCTAACAGACTGAACTGGGGTTGGGTTGCATTTTTCAGGGATTTGGCATGGTGATGGGGCCAATTTGGACTTGGTGAACATGTTAAGGACACTACTCTTTTATGGATTCTTGCTGTATTGGCCAAGAGTTTGCTTAAAGGCTTTTAATCACCGTAAAAAAAATAGAAGACTGGATAAAGAAGATGGGGCACATATACACCATGGTATACTATTCAGCTAGAGGAAACGATGACATCGGATCACTTACAGCAGAATGGTGGAACCTTGGTAACATTATGCGGAGTGAAATAAGTGAATCAGAAAAAAATCAAGAACTGCAGGATTCCATACATTGGTGGGACATAAAAGCGAGACTAGGAGACATGGACAGGAGTGTGGTGGTTATGGGGGGTGGGGGGAGGGAAAGGGGGAGAGGGGGAATGGGAGGGGGAGGGGTACAGAGAGAACTGGATAGAGGGTGACGGAGGATGATCTCTCTTTGGGTGATGGGTATGCAACAGAACTAAATGACAAGATAACCTGGAAATGTTTTCTTTGAATATATGTACCCTGATTTATTGATGTCACCCCATTAAAATAAAAATTTATTTATTAAAAAAAAATTGTCCAACTATTTTGGTAAATTTAATCATGGTAATTTCAATATGGCCTTTTTGATAACCTACTGATTTCTTTAAAATTTGAATCTCAACCATCTCTCTTTGGTAGGTAAAAGCTTTTCATCTATTTCTTTAGACCTATTTATTTTTTCCTGGATAGGAAAGTGATCCCCTTCTTAGAAGCTTCTTTCAACAACCATTGCCTAAGAATGACATTCCCAGACATTTTTCTCCTTTGTAGTGATTCTAACACCTTCCTTGGAGTATCTGTCCCAGGACCTTTCTCTGAGTCCCTCTTCAAGTGGTTTCATCTCTGTCTTCAGTAAATGACTGTACATTCTTCATCACTGATGACATGGAAGCTGGTTGATATGAGGAAGTTCTCTCACTCACCCTCATGTTCCAAATTCTCTATCTCTGTGTTAAAATTTTCATTTTCTTTCAAATTTCAGAGGAAGTAGTTGTAGGAAGGTACTATTCTCTTGACCTAAATTAGCCCCTTGAGGAAAAGAAAATTTTATATTCATCACCTCACATGTATTCATCCATCTAACCAGTCAGCCATTCAACAATTAATTATTGAGCATCTGCTATTTTGGGTAGTCAGAGATGCTTAAGACACCGTCCTTGTCTTTAATGACATGAAAAGAAAACTAACCAATTAGCAAACTAACAATTGCAAAAGTGTATACAAAAATACCTAGATAGTACAGAGGTGATAATGACTTACTGTAGACTACACTGGTATATCAGTTTTCTATTGCTATGTAACGAGCTACCCAAAATTTAGTGGCTTGAAACAACAGTAATTTATAATACTTCATAATTCATAATCTCACCTTGGCTTAGCTGGGAAGCTGTCCTGCTTCATGTGTTGCCTGCTGGGGCAGAAAGTCCATGATGACTTCTTCATTTGCATGTCTATTTACTCATCTGGGGTGACTGAAAGAACTGGGTGCTGGCAGGCATCTCTTACCCTCCATGTGTCAATTCTATTTGGCTTGTTTGGACTTCTTCAAAGCCTTAGGAGGGTTGGCTTTCTTTTGGCAGACAGCTTCCAAGAAGGAAGACATAAAAGCTTCTAGTTCTTTTCAGGCCTGGGCTTAAAAATCCTAGAATGTCATGTTCACCATATTCTGTTGTCAAAACAGGTCACAAGACTAGAACCAATTCATGAAAAAGAGACAAAAAACTCACTTCTTGGTAGATGGAGTGCCATGAAGGTACATGGCTGGAAAGCATTTATGGCAGCCAGTTCTGGAGATTACAAAGCAGCAAAGGTGAGTGAGCTAAAGCAGTGGTCCCCAACCTTTTTTGGGCCACGGGCTGGTTTAATGTCAGAAAATATTTTCACGGACCAGCCTTTAGGGTGGGACAGATAAATGTATCACGTGACTGAGACAAGTGTCAAGAGTGAGTCTTAGACGGATGTAACAGAGGGAATCTGGTCATTTTTTAAAAATAAAACATCGTTCAGACTTAAATATAAATAAAACAGAAATAACGTAAGTTATTTATTCTTTCTCTGCGGACCAGTACCAAATAGCCCACGGACTGGTACTGGTCTGCGGCCTGGGGGTTGGGGACCACTGAGCTAAAGCATCGTAAAGAAGTGATTAAATTGGCCAAGGAAAGACTTCTTCATGCATAAGTTACTTATTCTTCTGGCCTCTATAAAAAAGACTCCCACTCCTACCAATTTTTACCATTTCCTACCTCATTGCCCAGAGAATCAAGAATGGTTCACTTCTGGCATGAAGATAAGACATGCACAGTAGCTATTTGAGATGTGATAGTCTATTGTCTATATCAATCTTTGATTAGCCTGACTCACAACTTGTCTCTCCATGTTTCTGGCATTTGCCTTTTTTACCCCTCCATTGTGACATATCCTAGTCAATAGCAAACTTGTCAATGCCTAGAAAAGAGGTATATCCCTGAGGCATGTACTGAAGGAAGGATTCCTGTGAGCTCATGAAGAATGAGGAACACTTGACCACTTTTGGTCCCACCTGAGGAGGCAACTGGAAAGCATACAGAATATATTAAGAACCCATTTTATATGAGAGAAAACAAAATGGTGCTTGTTGAAGGAGCCAGGCTGGAAGTTGGGCAGGAAGTGATGTGGCCGTGGCTGGTGAGGCCTGCCGGTTCTCTGGGGCTTGGCGTTTCCTGACGCCTTGATGGAAACATGGACTCCAGAAGCCCGGCTACCTCTGCTTCCATGGGACTAGCAGCTCATTTCGATAGCCTCAAAAACTCCAAAATCATGCTATTTCTGTGCTATTTACATTTGGGGGAATTATTTCTCTACTGTCCTCTTTCTGGGTTTAGTGACATTTCTTTGGAATTTCTTTCTTATAGCTATGCTAAATGGAGCTAAGGGTAGAGATTGAAGCCCGTACTTGGGTCAGAACCATAAAGTGGTAGCTATGCTTCCCCTTCCACCGGTTTTCAGGGTCTCTGTGGAGGCCGCGGCAGGAAGAGCAGGGGCTCCGAGTGGGAAATAAGAGACTTTGGTGGGGGCTCTGTGGCCAGCCAGCTTTACTTGCCAGAGTCTCCCCTCCTCTTCTTACACTTGGCAGTTTCTGCGTTTTACTTTCATTTCATTACAAGAGACTGTTGCCCAAGTCCAGGTGGGAGAGGGAGGCTCTGAAACTAAGCTAGTGCGCTGGAAAGAGAAAGATGCGGCCAGGCATCTGTGCGCATGCCCAACCCCCACCTCACACACGTCCCCACGCCTGGCCTGGCCGAGGAGGCTCAGATTCTGCTTTGTTTGCACAGCAGCTTGCTTTCCCATCCTGCCGGATCCCTGCGCTTTTTCCGGGCACCGAGCCTCTGCCTGGGAGCTGCCTCCTTTCATTATCACCATCGAAAACAGTCCCTCCTAAGTCAGATGGGGGCAGGTCTGGGAACACATGGCAACTCAGAATCCAGATGTCACCGTATCCAGGCTAAAGACAAGTGACAGAGTTTGCTGCCTCTAATGAACAGAGGTTAACTTGGAAATTAACAGTGTGAACTATGAGCCCCCAAAGACCCCTCCCTGTCCTGGTCCAAGCTTGGCAGGATGTCACTGTTGCTCTTGGAATAGGTTGTTCAGGGAGGAGACAGGACCAAGCAGACTCTCCATATCTAGGTGCTCCAAATGCTCTTTGTTTTTATATTTTCCCCAAATGTGTTTTGAGAACTAGAAATTTCTGAGAAATTTTGGTATCAAAGCCAGGAGAAAAATGGACATAAAGAGTCACCGTAGTTTTAAGAGGTTGAAATTATTGTACCATCACACCTGGTTTACAAAGGCACAGGTCCACGTTCACACAGCTGACAGTGACAGAGATTTGAACCCAGGACTCTTTGGCCCTAGATGGCCTCCTTCCACCCTTTATTCCCCCTCTGCACATGGCTTTTATTATTTATATACTATAATATAGCATCAATCCTGGAGAGCATGATTATGTGCAATACATAAATATGAACTATCTGTACACATCTGCAGATCTAACTCAGAACTAAGGTACATAAATTTGAAAGGAGAACTGAATACTTTCAGAATAAAAGTAAAAACTAGGACTGAACACTGTGATAAATCAGGAGAGCCTCATGTACATTCTTAACTATTTGCAGATGAAAACAGGCATTATTACCACAACACTAATCTAGACTCATTTATATATAAAAACCCCACACTCCACCATTCATTAGAGAGTTATCAGGAACTCTAGGCTGGGCATTTCAGCTGCTCAGCCCAGGTGCTTTCTCAGGTCTGCTCAGTGCCCCCCTCTCCTCTGATGCAAACCCAGTGACTTGGCTTGCTTCTTTTTGTTATTATTTTTTAACCTCTGAAACTTCCAGCACTCCCTGCCCTCAGTCTTGGATGCACAGTGGGCTGTAGTTTATCTAGTTCCCTGCCTCCTCCCTGCTCAAGGCAAGCCCTTACACCAGTGGTCCCCAATCCCCGGGCCATGGACCGGTACCGCTCCATGGGCCATTTGGTACCGGTCTGCAGAGAAAGAATAAATAACTTACATTGTTTATATTTAAGTCTGAATGATGTTTTATTTTTTAAAAATGACCAGCTTCCCTCTGTTACATCTGTCTAAGACTCACTCTTGACGCTTGTCTCGGTCACGTGATACATTTATTCGTCCCACCCTAAAGGCTGGCCCGTGAAAATATTTTCTGACATTAAACTGGTCTGTGGCCCAAAAAAGGTTGGGAACCACTGCCTTACACCTTTTGTGCTTTCAGGATTTCAGTGCAGGTCTCTACAGGAACGCTGAGAGGGAGTGACAGAAAAGAGCTCTGCAGTCTTTACAGCCCTTGTCTCAGGTCTATGGTTTCTGACCCCTGGTGAGATGGATAAGGAAAACCGTGCTGACTATCAAACATCTATTTTTATTTCAAAATGTAGAACTCACCAGCTCCCTTCTCTTCCCACTGTTCCCCAGCTTAGGGATGAAAATGGGGGGTGCTTCTCTGCAGCCTAAAGACTCTAGCCCAGTTGGGCACTGGGGATTTCTCTTTTTCTTTTTCTTTAGAAAACTGTATTGATTGATTGATTGATTGATTGATTTTAAGAGAGAGGAAGGGAGAACGAGAGAGAAACATTGATTTATTCTACTTATTTATGTATTCATTGGTTGATTTTTGATCTTTATAATTTTTCCCCCCATTGATTGGAGAGACGGAGAGGAAGGAAGAGAGGAGAGAGAGGTGAAGGGAGAAAGAGAGAGATTAGTATCAACTTGTTGTTTTACTTAGCTGTTGCATTTAGTTGTGCTCTCACTGACTGCTTCCCATGCATGCCCTGATGGGGTTGGGGGTAGGGGGTGCGAGAGTCGAACCCATGACCTCTAGCAATGCTGGGTCAATATTTTATCCACTGAGCCACCTGACCACGGCTCGTTGGTTGATTTGTGTATGTGCCCTGACCGGGATCAAGCCCGCAGCCTTGGAGTATCAGGATGATGCTCTAACCAGCTGAGCCACCCAGCCAAGGCCTTTGGAGATTGCTTGCCTCACCTGTGCTGTTTGCCTCCCTGGAGCCTTCCAGACTGAGTGACTTAATACCCTGACTTCTGCTATTCCCAGCTTGTCCTCTGGGGCCCTGTCTCATTATGACTTGGTCCCAGTCCTCTGAGGCCTGGGGGACCCTGGCTAAATTAAGTGTTTGGGCAGCTGCCCCTGGCTGATTTAGGAACCTGGTCTCAGAAGGCCTCACAGGACACAGAAGATTAAAGAAGTATCATCTCCAGATCACCAGGAGATCACATATTTTCTTGAAATTTAAAGCATTCAATTTCTTATTGCCTAAGAAAAATCTCATAAGGGAATCTGTGTCATGAACAAAGAGGGGCATTGCTATGGGTTTATTTTCCTTTTTCTTCCTCTTTTTTCAGTGTGGAGAGATGATACAATTAGGTTGGAATAGAATAGGTGATTGTCTCCCCAGGTGATTCTTCAGGGACAGCTGAGATGGGGTAGCTTGAAAACAGCCTGGTATCAGCCACAGCTGTGACGTGGGAGGGACAGTCAGTGTTCTCAGCGGGCAGTGAAAGTCAGGTATTCATTATCACCAAGACTTGACAGAACGCTGAACACTCGACATTATATTTATGCTACATAAAATAACGTGATAACAATTTTTATGACCCAATTTAATCCAGTAGAGGGTATCGGTTTAATAAAGACAAGGACAATAGGATTAACATTTTCTCTAGATCTATACTAGCAAGGACAATAGGATTAACATTTTCTCTAGATCTTTACTAGCAAAAGGCTAGTAAAAAAAGGACATTGTGCTAATTTGATAGGAAATAGATGGCATTGTCAAAAAATTTGTAAAACGGAGAGAAAATGCCTCACTTGCCTATCACTTTATGCTGGTAACTTGCTTACCTTCTAGATATTCGTGGAAACAGTCTGGAAAGGCTAACACAAATATAAAAGGACCTCCATCCACTAGCTGCCTCCGGACCCAGTCTGCTTTCACTGAGGAAGGAGAATGCATGTGACATATGGCTGGATTTCGATTGTATGCCACACGTCATGTGTTCATGGAGCTTCCCCTGAGAGCTCACCCGAGGGCTGGGTTTGGGGGAGACAGAATAGTCCATGACTGGTCCTTGCCTGTAAAGAGCTCACAGCCCATAGAGGTGCAAGTTACTCTGGTATGTGTTCATTTTTTACTGGTTTGGGGTGGAGGGTAAATCCTAATGCCTTTTGTTCATTCTGCCTAAAGCTGTTTTTTAACCCATGTTCCTTGGCATCAAGTTTGTGGTGGTGTCTGCTCCTCAAGTCTCTTTCTCCTTTGACCATCACTCAACAACCTTGATCTACCCACTTTCCCTTCCAGCCAGAGCCCAAGCCTAGATCGGGCTGACCACTGACTTCCTTTTACTCTTTAGGATACAGAGGTGGGTGTGGGGATGTCAAGTATCCATCCCTGTCAAACAATTGTCAAATTCTGAGTTGTTGTTTTTTTTCTTTTTTAGAGTTGGCGTGAGGTCTCTGCTCCTCAGAACCGCAGGGCTTCCTTGGGGTGGGGGTGGAGGGTGGGGAGGAAGGGCAGCCGAGAAGTGCCTCAGCCCCATTGCCCTGCCACAGTCAGAGCAGTTCCGCTTCCATCTGTTTTAGACATAAACTCTGTAGAAACTATCAAGAATGGAAGCTGAGATGCGACTACTGAATGCGATCATTTAGGGAGTCTCTAGTGGTTTGTGTGGCTAACTTCATGGGTCACCTTGACCAGGCCACAGGGTGCCCAGCTATTTGATCAGCTATTATTCTGGATTGTATCTGTGAGGGTGTTTCTGGGCAAGATTAGCACTTGAATCAGTAGATTGAGTAAAGCCTATCACCCTTCCTAGTGTAAGTGAACATCACGCAATCTGCTGAGGACCTGAATAGAACAAAAAGGAGAGAAAAGAAGAATTTGGTTTCTGCCTGACTACTAAGCTGGGCCCTCAGTCTATTGCCCTGGGGAACCTTAGCTAATACTCTGGGTCAAAGCAGGAGTGTAGTTTCATGGGGTGAAGAGAAGAGAGGGGTATGTGTCCTTGTTTGGCTTAGGTAGTCATTTTCATCATTAGCTGCCATGAAATTTGGGCTCAGAACCATGCCTCTTGTTCAGGATCACTGGTGCAACCCTAGGATAGTTCTTTCAAGAGATTTTTTTTTTTTTAAACTTTGCAGCTTGTCAGCTTGTTAAGGTTCAGAGAGGAGGAGTTAACAAAAAAAAAGGGAAAAAGAAAAGGAGGAAAAAGAAGACAGGGGACAAAGGTCTTTATCACATCTGTTTTAATTCTTTATAATATTAAATAAATGTGCTGAAAGAATGGGTGTGTACATACATGTCTGACCTAGGGGCCCTTTTAGTATAATTTAACTGAGATACAGAGTCATCCATATGAAAATTCTTCTCAGTCATGCTTGTTTTTAGAAACAATACTTTAAATAGATACAAGGTGGGGCAAAAGTAGGTTTACAGTTGTTCATATGGAAAATAATACAATAATTAATAGATAATAATACAAGAATAAACTCTGCATTTTTCATAATTACAATGGTAAACCTACTTTTGCCTGACAATGTATATTTAAATAATATACATTAAGTTATAAAATAATACACACACATATATGTAAATGCACACATATGTATGTCTGTGTGTATCTTTCAGGTTTCTTAAAACTCTCTACCCTACGGAATCTCTTTTTCTTTAAATATTGAGCCAAAATGGTTCAAGATTCCTTCCTTGGTGGTTACAAGAATTCTTGTCTTCCATGAGGTTTTTTTTTTCTCTAGAAATATTGTTGAGATTTCCCAAGAATGATTGTGTGAGTCAGAAATGGGTCTTGATCCCTGGTCAAGGCACATACAGTATAAGAATCAATCAATGAATGTGTAAATAAGTAGAATAACAAATAGATGTTTTTGTATCTCTGTCTCCCTTTCTCTCTCTCTAAAAATCAATTAGAAATAATAAAAAAAGGGTCCTGACTATTGCTTGTCACCGCAGCCAGCCATCTTGATCTAAAAGGCTATCCTGGACCTCTGGGACACCCTTTGCCATTTATAATGTTTCTACAGATTTTTCAGATTCTTGTTCTTCCTTGGCACAGGTCTTTGCCTCTTTGTCTAGGACACAGCTAAACTCAAGTCATAAATTTCAACACAACTTAATTAAAGATTTAGTGGTAATGGCTTCAACATATAGAAAAATAAATCTTAAATGGAATCACAAGGCACTTGGCTCCTACCCACCAGGACACAGGGCTCTTCCACAGAGACCGACCCTCCCTTGGCCTCTTCAAAGCCATCTAGCTGGCTATCATCCCACATACACAGACATGCCTACAGCCATCTCTTCTGTCTAAGTTTAGGCCTCCAACATCCTCTAGACCCCACTGGGAGGATGTGTGGGAAAGCCTGTACCTGCCTTATTTCCATTTCTTCCCTGTCCTCATCAATGTCCCCTCTACCCATAGAGACAGCTGTTACTAAGTAAACAGTTTAATGCCTCCATGTGTCGACATTCAAAAATGATAGAAGAGGCATTATCTTTGCCCAATCAAATTACTGTCTTAAAGTGTTTCCCATTCCCAAACAAAAATTTCATCTTACCCTAAAGATGATGTATTAGTTTCCTATGGCTGTTATAACAAATTTCCACAAAGTTGATGGCTTAAAACAACATAAATTGATTGTCTTCCACTTGTAAAGGGCTGAATCTAAAATGGGTCTCACTAGGCTACAATTAAGGTATCAGCAGGTCTGTATTCTTTTCGGAGGCTTTAGGATAGAATCTGTTTTCTTGCCTTTTCCAGTTTCTAGAAGCCTCCAGGTTTCACCCCTTGGCTTGATGTCTCCTTCCATCAGAAATGACCAGTTGAATCTCTCCCACTTCTGACACTGACTCTCCTGCCTCCTTTCCCTTGTAAGGACTCTCGTGGTTACAGCGGGTCCACCCAGGCAATCGGGATGAACTCCCATCTCAAGATCCTTAAGCACATTGGCAAAGTTGCTTTGGGGGGTGGGGGGTGGAGAAGCAAATGGGCGCTTCTCCTATGTGCCCTGGCCGGGAATCAAACCCGGGTCCCCCGCACGCCAAGCCGACGCTCTACCACTGAGCCAACCGGCCAGGGCTACAGGACACATTTTTATAACTTTAAAATAGCGGTTTGTTCTGAGTAGACATATAAGTAACTTGTAAAACAGAGACATTTTGTTGCTGTAATTCTCCGTGGGAAAAGTTATATTTGTTTGGAAGAAATAAGCAATAGGGATGTGGGGGAATAAGGGAACTGGGGGATGTGGAATGTGGGAGGTGGTTGGGTAGAGAAGTGAGACTTTTAGAACATTTTAAAGTAACAAAAGATGGACACTATAGTGTGTTCTGGGGGGGTGGGGGTGGAGCCTATTAATCAGAGCATCCATTTTTTCCAGGACAGGGTAATGGAGTGAGAGTGTACACTTGACAGAGATAGAAAATTGAGATTCTGAAAGGGACATTTAAAATGAAAGGATCTAGGAAGTTAGTGGGGAAAGGAGAGAGAAAGAAAGAAAACAACCAAATTAAACTGAACCAAAGAAACAAACAAAAGATAAAACTGTTGGCCAGAATGGATAATGGAGATGTGAGATGTGAGAACTCCTCACTTCTTTTTGGGGGGTCATCATTCAAGATTGCTCGCTAAAGCCATGGGGGAAACGAGGCCAGAGGGAATGAGAAAAGATGCCGAGTTATACACCAGAGGCGATTTGTGGTGAAGGCAGGATTTAGACACAAGAAAAACCATGAGACCCCTCAACCACTTGTGCTCTAATTTCCCCTCAACTCCCAGACACTTCACATGTTCCTCATTTTATTAAAAGTGTCTGTGCACTTGTTCCATCTCTGTCTTTAGGTCTTAAGCTCTTGAGGACTAAACCTGAATATGTAGTCTTTATCCTAGCTGCTCTGCAGGAGGCCCTACAGAACTGAGGCAGTGACTTGTACTTGGGTTCAAAACACTGAATAAACATTCGTTGAATTTAATCGAAATGTCCAAAACAATCAGATCCCATTGTCACTCTGAGAAATAGAAGACCTAAGAGCCAGAACTGTCCCAGGCTATCGTGCAATATCCACGCAGGAGTCACCCTCAGTGCTCTGGTTTCTTGGCCCCCTGCACAAAGGAGGCAGGGAAGGGCCATGGCCTGACACATTTACACTTCAGAAGATGTGCTCTCTCCCCATCAACCCCAGTGAGGGTTGTTCAGCATTGCCAATCAATGAACCCAAGTTCTTATTTTTTATCATAGAGGCTCTGGCAGGAATAGTGGCCTTTCAATGCAAGGCTATCTCAAATACATAATTTGTTCTTTTTACATCTTCAGTATTTCAAAAAAACAAAACTTTAGCACTAAGTGCAGAGTCAGAGGAGAGAAATTGTTTAGTAAGAGAAGACACAGGTTTGGCATCAAAAGAAAATGTTTGGGGAAAGTTGCCGGCCCTCCAGGGAAAGACATGCAGAATCTTTATTTTCTTTTTCTTTCCTCTTTCTTTATTTTTTATTTCCTCACTTGATAAAAAGTTGAAGGTTTTATGCTGTCAGAGAGTAGGTAGGCCTGTGATATTTATGTAGCTTGTTTTATGTACTTTGACAGTTGCATGACAATTCTGACAGTTAAAATCCATCTTCCACCTCTCTCATCACACTAGGATGTTGATGTTGTGTTGGTGTGCTCTGGGCACATCCTGAAGCTACATTTAGAGAACTAAGGACTTTCAGAATCTTTTTTAGAACTTAAAGCATACTTATTTTGGATTAATTTATATACTTACAAAATGACACAATTCTGGGAGGACTGAACACTCAACTAGAGATCATTTCAAGTTGAACCACAGGAAAATCCAGTCTCTTTCTTCACACATACTATACTTGCCAAATTCCTAGTAGGCCCTACTTAGTCAAGCCACCATATCATTATAGATGCTGTTCCTTCTGCTTAGAATGCTTCCCATTCATGTTCTGATAGGGGAGAAGGTCATCTTCAGCTAAGTTCAAAGGTTATCTTTCTTAACCTGGGGCACAGGAGTTGCTCCCTCTTTATGTTCCCACATGATTTTATACACCTCTTTCTAGTGTTGCTTTTATGTTTCTATACCTGTTAAATGCCTGTCTCTTTATCTAACTTGCAAATCCTTTAGTGTCAGAGATGATTTTTTAGACCATTTTTTTTGTTTCTCTTTGTATCCCATGACTTGCATGAAAATAAAACAAAACAAAATCTGCAAGTCAATATGAAGGAATTGGCAGTTATCAATATAAATGGAACAGCTTAAAGTTTCCTTTACAATGATTAAGAGCATAGAAAACTTAAAAGAAAGTAAGATGGATGGTAAAGAATATTATAATGGGTACAAGGTACACACAATTCAAACATAATGGTACCCAAAAACAAAGTGCACAGAGTTGTCAAGGATGCTTTCTACTTTCCAAGTTGCATGATGGACTTTTTGTAAGCAAGAAATAACATCAGTACTATTATGTCACACTCCTTTATTATTGACTCAGTTCTGTAAGGAACCACCTTTCCCACTAATGCTATTTTTGCTTATCTTCAAAATAAGTGGTTGAAATACAGTGGTACCTTGAGATACGAACAGACCAACATCCTTTTTTAAGATACGAGCTGCAATTTGGTCTGTATTTTTGTTCGAGATCCAAGTAAAATTCCGATATACAAGTCATGATTCAGGAAGCTGCCACTAGTTGGTGCATTGGCGCATGGGTCCAGTATCAGCAGCACAACACCAGCATCTCGTTCTTTCTCACGTGTTACCTGCAGAATCAAGTCGAATCTCGTGCGCTGTACTCGTTCTTGCATCAGTTTTGCATTTTTTACTAACTTTTTTTGTGTGCTATCATGGGGCCGAAGAAAGTGAGTGTAAAGGACTGGTGAGAAGAAGAAGAGAATAATGTCGATGGAAGTAAAGCAAGAAATAATAGAAAAACACAAGCGTGGTATACGAGTGATTGAACTGGCAAGGCTGATTGACCACAGTACATCTACAATTTGTACCATCCTTAAACAAAAGGATGCCATCAAAAGCGCAAATCCAGTGAAAGGAGTATAATTCTGTCCCAATTAAGAACAAATATCCATGAAAAAATGGGGAAGCATTTGCTGGTGTGGGTGAAAGAAAAAAAACTGGCAGGAGATACAGTGACGGAGACTGTAATATGCGAAAAGGCACATATTATTTATGGTGACTTGAAGAAGAAAGAACCATCAACCTCAGAGGCAGCAGAAGACATGTTTAAGGCAAGTCACGGCTGGTTTGAAAATTTCAAGAAGAGATCTGGCATCTACTCATTGGTGAGGCATGGTGAAGCTGCGAGTGCTGATGTTGAGACAGCTGAGGAGTACATCGCACGTTTTGCTGCACTTATCGCAAAGGGAGGCTACATCCCCCAACAAGTGTTCGACTGTGACGAAACAGGATTGTTTTGGGAAAAAATGCCCTGTAGGACTTTCATCACCACAGAGGAGAAGAAGCTGCCAGGCCATGAACCCATGAAGAACCGTCTGACCCTTGCACTGTGTGTAAATGCTAGCGGTGACTGTAAAGTAAAGCCACTGCTAGCGTATCATTCCGAAAATCCTCAAGCCTTTAAGACTCAAAGATTCTTAAAGAAAAACCACAGGTTATGTGGCACGCCAATGCTAGGGCATGGGTTATGCGGCAGTTTTTTATTGAATGGGTAAATCTCATCTTTGGTCCTGCAGTGAAGAAATATCTTCAAGAAAATAAACTCCTGATGAAAGCATTACTAATCCTTGATAATGCTCTAGCCCACCCGCCTGGTCTTAAAGATGACATTCTTGATGAATTTAAATTCATGAAAGTCCTCTACCTCCCACCCAACACAACTTCAATCTTGCAACCTATGGATCAGCAGGTCATTTCCAACTTTAAAAAGCTTTACACAAAGCACTTGTTCTGCTGCTGCTTTGATGTGACTGAGAATACAATTCTAACCCTTCGAGAGTTTTTGAAAGATCACTACAACATCATGATATGTTTATGCATTATTGACTTGGTATGGCAAGAGGTTACAAAGAGAACCTTGAACTTGGCATGGAAAAAGTTATGGCTTGATGTTGTTGCAGACAGGGACTTCGAAGGATTTGAACCAGAGACCGAGACCAAGGTAGAAGCATTGGAGGAGATTGTGTCCCTTGGAAAGTCGATGGGTCTGGAGGTAGATGAGGGTGATGTAAATAAGCTCGTTGAGGAACATGAGGAGAAACTCTCAACTGAGGAGTTGAAGGAGCTACAGATGATGCAACATATGGAGCTTCTGCAAGAGATTAGTAGTGAGGAGGAGGTAGAGTCGGAGGAAGTGATTTCTACAAGTGAAATTAAAGACATGCTGGCAATGTGGGAGAAGCTTTCAAGTTTCATTGAAAAGAAACACCCAGAAAAAGTTTCAACTGGTTGTGCTTCAGCGCTTTTTAATGACACTTGTTTGTCACATTTCCATAACATTTTAAAAAACAGGCAAAAGCAAACCTCTTTGGATAGATTTTTATTCAAAAGTCCTGTAAGTGAAAGTGCTGAAAGTGCAGCCAAAATGGCAAAAACAGGTGATGATTAAATGAAAAATACATAATGTTAAGCTTAGGTTAAATTTAAAGTTAAGAAAGTGTATTTTTTTACAATTAAGTTTTTGTGGTTTTATTTTAAGTAAAGAAAGTGCAGTTTTAGTTTTGTTTAAAGTAAAGAAAATGCAGTTTTAGTTTACATTTAGTGTTAAAAAAGTGCAGTTTTAGTTTACGTGTCTACAGTGCCTGCATCCCTTCCTCCCTCCCTCCTCCTCCACCATTCACCTCTGTTAGCCACACTCATCTGTCTCCAAGGTAAGAATATAGTACTAAATAACACTTTTTTCTTTTATTTCATATATTTTTTATGCATGGGTAAAATATACATGTGTGTTTTTTTAATTAAAAACATGTCTTTTTTATAATTTAGAATGGTTTAGGGATGTTTCACAGGGCTGGAATGGATTAAATCTATTTCAGTTATTTTAAATGGGAGAAATTTGTTTGATATACGAGTTGACTGACTTATGAGCTTGGTTACAGAACGAATTAAACTCATATCTCAAGGTACCACTGTATTATATTTTATATGTAAAATAATTGGTTTCATAGTTCATTAGTTATGCATTTCTGTAGCCCAAATTTTTCCTTTGAGCACTCATTATTCTAGATAAGACCCTCCAATGATTTTAACAGAATAATTAGTTGAGTTGTATAAATTAAAATTTCAGGTCTTAGAATGCCTTTCATGAAAAACTAATAGATTGAATGGCCATTGCCATCTTATATCCCTCTTCCTTTCTTGAAAAATTCTGAAAATGGAATACATTGTCTTCTGGCACTGTAAGTTGTAGTAGAGATATGTGAAATTACCCTAATTTGGGCCCATTGGATTTTTTTTGTAGGTAATGCATTTTGAAGAGCTAAATGCCTAGCTGAAAGATGGCAGATAGACTTTGTGGAACACCTGTGTCCCCCGATTCTATCCCCTCCACCTGGTTTCCACCCCTACCTCACCACAGGTAATGACTATCATTATATCAAGCTAATATATATAATCACTGGAAGAAGTTTCTTTCCCAACAACAAGGAAACACAAATATATTCTATTTCCTCCCTTTGCAAAACAAGTGGGAGGGGAAAGAGTAAAGATAATAATTTAGATTTGGTTGGAATCAAAGCAGGATACAAAAGACAGAAAGAGAAGTATATTAGTTGTTAGATTAAGCTAATGATTAATGAGAAAGCACGAAGAAAGTAAGAATATTCAAAAAGGACATAACTCTTTGTCTGTCGTAAAAGAAAATTTAAACTTATACTGGAATAAATTGATATAAATTGATGGCTATAGTGCACAGAATATTTATAGAAGGCCTGAAGTTGATGAGTAATGTTAAGAGTATTTACCTTCTAAATCATGCTAGAATAAAAAAGAAACTGTTGCTCTTACATAAAAAAAAATCTGTAATAAAAAGGGATCTCAAGGAAAAATAATGTTTAAAACATACACTAGGATGACAGACCTCGTATTGCAATGATCATTATGCTATCTTGAAATAGTGGTTTGATAGATTGTAGTTGATTGGCCCTTTGGAAAGTGGTGAAGATAAAGGGGAAAAAAATCTTTGTAAGGAATGAGGGAGGATGAAGAAAAGCATTTAAAATGAGAAATGAAAAGCTGTGTGCATTGTGGTTGCAGCCATGAAATCAATCTGGACAGGTGGAAGGCCAAGTGGAAGTATTGAAATGACAGAATTTCTTTTTGTTATTTTCATTAATTAAATTTTTTTTCAGTTCTGTTTTTGTACTAGTTTTTCCTTTATTAAATTGTGGAAATAATGATTATAATTTATGAAACCTTCCTAAGATATATTTTTAGGTTAAGAAAAGCCTCTTCTCACTGCCCCCTATTCTAACCTTTCTGAGATTATTAACATTAACAACCTGTTGTATATCTTTCTACAATTTCCTTTATGCTCAAACACACAAACACATATATTTAGGACTTTCAGGGTTGTTGGTGGTGTTTATTATCATAGAAATAGAATCATACCAAAAATATAACTCTGTAAATTGCTTTTCTTATTTAAATACATCATGGACAATAATAGATCTATTTTAATCTTTTTAACAGTTGAATAATAGTTCATGGCATGAATATATTATAATTGAGTCAAAAATATCCCTTTTGCTGGGACATTTAGGTTCTTCCCAGATGTTTGCTTCTATAAACAATGATATGATAAACATTCTGGTATTATATATATTTATAAATTAAAGTTTTTATTTGTTAGATTTTCCAAGGTGGGAATTCTAAACAATTGGCTGTGTTGTCTATTAAAAAAAAAAAAGAACTTGGAAAAATATATTTGTTATATTTTTTCAAATTCATGCATATTTACTTTTGCCCTAGTTTTTGAGATGATCATTCTTTGTAGAACCAAAGATAAAAGTTTGAAGTTGGCTCCTTCTAGGCCGCATCTTGGCCCATTCTGGATGAAATTTTAGGTCGGCAGATGGGAAACACATATATTTTGAGGAAGAAAAGAAGGGTAATGGAGTAAAAAAAAAAAAAAGATCAGTGCCAAAGACACAGAGAATTTAAAGGAAAAGAGATGGTCAACAGAATTAATGCTGCAGAGAAGCCTCCCTTTTATTGACAGGGAGGAGGGTTTTTCATAAATTCCATGAAAAATTTCATGTTTCTCTGCTGGGCACAGGTAAGCTGGTACTTTTCCCATTCCTGTGATGTTAGGCATGGCCATGTGTCTTGGTCTAGTGAGTAAAATGAGTGCAGAAGTGACATGTGTCACTATGAGGTAGAGACTTGTAAGAGAAGGTCCTTATTTCCCATATCTCTTTCTCCCTGTTGTAGTGACAAGTACCATTCTGGGTACAAAGACTCTATGATCCAGACTTCCTGAGTGAGGGTGACATATGGCAGAGCCCCCTACCTCACAGCTGATGTGGGATGGACACATATAGCATGAGTGAGATATAAATGTTGTTGTTTTAAGCCACTAAGGTTTTAGAGCTATTTGTTACTATAAAATAATTTAGCCCATCCTGACTGATACAGTCACCTAGAAAAGAGGTTCTGTTGAGAAATAGAGCAGTCTGATTTCAAGGGGATAAAGAGTAATCAGATTATGGCTTGGGGGTTAAAGAGTGGGTATGTAGTGAGGAAATGTAAGTAGCAAGTGTCGATTTCTTTCAAGGTTGCTTAGCATCTATCAGAACCCAGTTACTAGTTAAATAAATGATGTTTGGAAAAATTTAGGAATAACTCTAGAACACTTTAAAAATAACCCTGGAAACATTAACTGCATAAATAATGACAAAACTAAGACACATACTATAAAATTCTTTACAAAGATTTCAGAAGCTTTTATTATGTATCTCAGTGTGTACTGAAGATATAAGAATATCACACAATCAATTCCTCCATGTTTACTTCTAAGAAAAGAAATTGTTTATCCAGATGAAATACATTTTCTCTTATTAAATAATGAGAATTATGCCAACATTCATACAAAATCTTTGTTCCTTTTTCTCTTCTTACCTTGACTGCCAGGGGTTAAAAGATTTTTCCTTGACCTAGATGGTTTGGTACAGGTTTCTCCTCTTAGGATCAGCCCATGGAGCAAGGGATCAGGCATGGGGTCGTGATGACAGATCTGGGGGACTTAGACTGAGGCAGGATAGTAAGAAGCTAGGAAGATTCCTGGGCAGGTGGAATGGGGAAACTGAGACAAGACGAGGCCAATTTGACCAATTTACAGGCAGCTAGTGAATTGCAAGACCTTATCTTCCCTAACCAAGGACACTTGAGAGCTATTGGTTTATACTTCTCCTCCCTGAACAGAGAATAAATAGCTGAAAAACCCTGGTCAGGGAGATAGAGGACAGAGACCCAGTTAATGCCATTTGTGCCAGCCAAACCCAAGGACGGATGAAGTCAGGGAACCAAATAACAAAAACCCGATTAGAGCCAGGCAAACCCAAGATAAAAGTAATACAGTAAAGCCGACCAGAGAATAATTCCAAGCTCCCCTATACACTCATTTTGATGAATCAATATGTTGAAGGACACACCTGGAAAGCTGATGAATATTCTGCTGAAACCATCCCCTAAGACTCTGCCCGCAGAAGAGAGATAAAAAAGCTTTGAAACAAAGACCCAGCCTCGGCTCACTCTAAAGCAAACACACACCTCTTTTCAGGCATGAGCCTTTTATTGCCTTTCTCCTAAGCTCTAACCTGTCTCCTAGGCCTCCTTTTTCCTTACTCTCCATTGAACTAAAAGCAGCCCCATCTTGGCTCACTTTTTTTTTCCTATAACATTTCTAGAGAGCCAAAGCAGAGCCCTACCTAGGCTGTTTTCTGTTGCTTCTTTTACCCTAAGCCCTTCCTTTGTTTCACTGTCCCCAGCTTTAATAAATGTGCTCTCAAACTCAACTGGACTCGTGCACAATGTCAAGAACCCACACATTACTGGCAGGCCTGAGGAAGACTTGCTTCATGCTGGTCTCTGTCCATTAACAAGACGACCCAGGGTGGTTAAGGCAGCAAAAAGGCTCTGTTGGTGATTACATCCAAGACAACTTGAAATATTTTATAACCAGAAAAGATCCATCAGAAATGCTATAGGAGCCAAAGAATAGAGGAAGGGAGTGTGTGTGTGTGTGTGTGTTTGTTTGAAAAAGGATGGCCCTAAACCCAGTAGTCACATAACTACCAAAATGCAGCCACATCTTGGGGGGGTCCTTCAGCTACAATTAAACAGTCTAAAGAGAAAACAATGTTTATAAAGGCCTTGTTCCCAGCAGATAAGACCAGAACTGTTTACCATCACACAAGATCAGAGCTTTTGAACTGCAGGTCACATGCTTTTAGTGGATTATAAAACTGATTTACATTTAATATAGAATGGACTAGAAAACATCAGCATGTATCCCAAGTAATAAAGGTAAGGTTTTAGTTTTTTGTTTTTTTTTAAAAAATGAGACTTTTGTTTCTGGGGTTTGTTTGTGTGCCTGTCCTGGGTTGTGATCAATAGTGTATTTTTTACTGAAAGTTCTGGGTTGAAACAATTTGAAAGCCACTGGTCTAGAGCCTATAGGAACCAGAATTTATTCTGAGGATGGGAAAGACCAGCAACATCAATAGATCCAAAGTGGGTGAGACCAAAAGATGGGCAAAACCTGGTCAAAGGAAGCTAATGCCAGTGGCAGTACCACTGACCTCAGAGTGAGCTGGAGACCAGCAGGCAGACGGGAGGGCACGGCCGCACAGAGTCTGTGAGAGTCAATAAATGTTTCAATTCGTATACCATGTCAGTAGCAATTTGTATTAAGTCTCTCTCCTTGATCTTGGATCAATTTCCTCCTGCATAATAAGCCAGAGAATAATCAGAGAGAAACTGGAGGTCAAACCGAAGGAGTGGTGCAGAACAGAAGGGGCTGAGGTGAGGTGAGTGCAGAGTGAACACCAAGGACGGTGAGGTCGGAAGCCTGGAGAATCTGAAGCAGATCAGGGGCTGGGGCTTCCGGCAAAGACCTTGCAGGTGTTGAAGACATGATTTTAGGCAGTTCTGCAGCTCAGTGTAAGGGCGAACCTGAGAGATTCAAGTACCCACGAAGGACAAAATATTTTTCCCGTCATTACCTGGCTTTTTGGCTTTGTTATTTTATTTTAAGATGATAATGCTTTTGAATCTTTCATGACAAGTTCTTTTAAATTTTTTTCCTAAAACCAGTAGTATACGAGTGATGAATAAGTAAATAGAAATTGGTAAAACTGTAGCTCATTTTATTTTCTCTTATTCTCTTGTTTATACTCGCCTTTGGCAAGTTTATAGGCTGTGGCTTTTTCCCTATCAATAGGAATTTTAGACAGCAGCCAAAATGCGCAAAATGATGAGTATACTTGGGAGCCAGGTACTTTAACAGTCCCAATAGTTTCTACTAAATGGTTACCTTCTATCTTTCCAGTTTAACTTGCAGGCATAATTTTCTGACCTCTGAAGGTTGTTCCAGCCACAGAACTAAAATGACCACATACTAAGATTTTTTCCCCCTTCTTCTCCTCCTCCTCCTCCTCCTTCTTCTTCTTCCTCCTCTTCTTCCTCCCCTCTTCCTCCTTCCCCCCTCCTCCCCTCCTCCTCCTCTTCCTCCTTCTTTTTCTCTTTTTAGTGACAGAGACAGAGAGGACAGAAAGAGAGACAGATAGGAACAGACAGACAGAAAGGGAGAAAGATGAGAAGCATCAGTTCTTCGTTGTAGCTCCTTAGTTGTTCATTGACTGATTTCTCATATGTGCCTTGATCAAGGAGCTACAGCAGACGGAGTGACTCCTTGCTCAAGCCAGCAACCTTGGGTCCAAGCCGGTGAGCCTTGCTCAAACCAGATGAGCCCGCACTCAACCTGACAACCTCAGGGTTTCGAACCTGGGTCCTCCGCGTTCTAGTCCAACACTCTATCCACTGCACCACTGCCTGGTCAGGCTTTTTTTTTTCTTTCTGTCATCCAGACTAAAATTGTAATTCTAGGTGTATACAGGGTCACCACAGTTAAACTGCTGATACAGAAGAATTCTGTTTAGCTTATTGTCAATGACTGAGGTGAAACATGTGTGCTGGAACATTTATCTTTTCCTCTTTGCTTTCAATCTCTGATTATAAGAATGAAAAGATCTTTATTAGGATAGTAGCATGTTTTATTTAACCTAACATTGTTTAATAAATATGAACACATTAAAGGCAAGATACAACACAGACCAAGATTTGTTTTTAAAAAAATAAACAGAAATCTTTACCAAAAAAAATAATTTTTGTCACAGTGCTAATTGCCTTCGGTCACAACTTAACCCCACTCTTACATTTATCTATCTATCTATCTATCTATCTATCTATCTATCTATCTATCTATCTACTTTCCCATTCGTATATATTCAAATATACATATCTTGGTTAAAAATATACAAAATATCTTTTTAATCAAAAATATCTTTTGAGGAGAAAAAATTGTATGCCTTTTCTATCAATGTACCTTCCCCTTCTCCACAAAGAGCCAACAAAAATTTTCTTAAAGCGAGGTCTGGCATGAATTTGGAGATGGCAGAAGTGACCCTAAAGATAACGTGGTTTACATGTGTGTGGGATGCCTGCTCACCCCTTCTTCGGCTGGGTTGAAATATTGAACATGCCATGTCCTGCGTACGACCTGACGTGCGTGGCTCCTCATTGCTTTGAACAGTTACAGATCCTTAGTAATTGGAGTTTATCTCAAAAATTACTGAACTGCATGGCAAGAAATTAAACTAAACATTACGTTCATCCATCACCTTTTATGAGCCATGGAAAACTACATGGGAAATAAATCTTTGTAAGCAAGACAGTTTGTTATAAGTGGTTCTTCTTACTTCAAGTGCATTAATATGCACACCCATAACCTGTAGTGTGCTCAGCTTTGTGTGAGAGGGGAACAAATCAATCCCCTCCTTCTGTTTGTTGTGTTGATTAACACTGTTCTTGTCTGTGCCTGGGGTATGGAAAATAGTGCCACTTCTCCCTTAAAGGGGCAGGCGCTCAGGAAACCCTGAAAAGAGGGAGGGAAATAGCAACTACTGTGAGCCTACTGTGGGTGCTCAACCCCCTCAATAATTCTTAGAAGGTTTGGTTATCTCCACTCTCCAGTGGAGGAATATAAAGCCCAGGCATCCTATGCAACTCTGGCAAGTGATCCAGCCACAAGTATGAGCCAGGTCTGAATCTGGCTGTCTCACTCCAAATACTTCTGAGATTCCTCCAAGACACTTATCAAAAAGGTCAAAGGAAACGAGAAAATGATGCCCCAAGCAACTAGAGACCTTCAAGTGTCTACAGAATGGAGAATGGAGAATTCTGCTTATCACCAGTTCCTAAAGACAGCACTTTCACTCTGCTCACAGTTTGCCCAGAAGTCACAGCAGCTGTTCACTCTCTGTGATCGTCTGAGCTGTGAGTGGGAAGGTGCCATGAGTGAGTCATGCCATGTGCCCCCACACAGCTCTCGGGAAGGTATGGGAGGCTCACACCTCAACACATTCTGAACTAATTCACTACTGCCTGGATGACACCCTTGTTCCCCAGGTGTCTGGCAGTCAGTTTCCCTTCCTCCACCTCTGAGGAGTAGTTATCAAAGTCAGAATAATTGCCTTTCAGGCACAAACTCACTCTCTCTACCCTTTGTAGAAAGTCAAGTTGCAGTCTTCTTGGTTGGCAACTGATCACAGGGACCCGTGGTCTCGCTAGCTCTTTCTAGCTCTGCTCAGACCCTGGCACTGGTTGGTGCTTATGGGAAGAAACAAAGAGCAGTTCCTCCCTGCAGGTGTCGGGAGCTCAAGGCTGTTTAAACAGCAGCCTCAGTTGGTATGTGAGTCTCATGGTGGCGAAAAATCTCAAGACTTTTCATAATTAAGATGCTCTTTTTGTAAACAACCTAAACTGTAACTGTTTTTCTGGCTTATACTACAGGGAGGCAAGGATGCCTGGTATCCACCACCCTCTCAGAACAGCAGGTCCCCATCATTTAATACCCTGTGACAGCTTCTGTAGAAAGTGTACTATTGTGAATGATGTTCTTATCTCTGTCCACAGCCCACTGTTGGACTCGCAGTGCCCACTTGAAAACCTCCCTAACATCCCCTAGGTCCTCAGTCCCTTATGGGGTCACTGCACCCAACTTGCCAATCAGCTTCCCTGACTTTGCCCATCAGCAGCTAGATCTTTCTGGAGGAAAATCACACAATTAGGCCAATGGTGGCACATTTCAAACCATCACATTTCAAGCTTTAGCAGCGCTCTCAACACAGCTAAGCAATAAACAGTCATCCTCGAGTGATTCCTCATCACATTCACACTCCTCAGGGTCCTCGGGCCAGTCTTTTACGTGGTGATATCACCAGTGCCAGGGACAGTGCCTGGCTTAGAGTAGGTGTGTTAAATTGCAAAAAATAAAAATAAATAAATAAAATAAAATTTAAAAATGGGCACAAGTTCTTTGTAGCTCCTCTCATCAAGAGGTAGAGTTCATTTCTTCTCCCCTGATTGTGAGCTTGACCACATGACTTGATTTACCCAAAGTTTCATTAGCAAATGGGATGCACGTAGGCTTTAGAAGTGCCGGAGCACTGAGGCTGACCTTGGCCTGCTGTTGGAAATACTTGTATCTTCATTTGATGGAGGATGACAGGCCCGATGGAGCACAGAGAGGCTGTCCCAGCAAAGGTCCTCTAGCTCAACCAGCCTGCCCACTGTTGGAATGTGGCTGAGGCTACACTGAACCAACCATTCCCAGCTGTGCCAGCCCCTGACTGCAGAGACTCCCTCCTCCCCAAAGGAAACAAAAACCAGAATTGCTCAGATGACCCACTGAATCGTGAACAAATAAAATGGTTGTAGTTTGAAACTGCTAAGTTTTGGGGTGGTTTGTTAAACAGCAATATGTAACTAAAATAGTAAGCAGATAGTAAACATAGAATGAAGGCAGGCAAAGGTGTCAGCATGCTGGCTGAGGTGAAAAGGCTGCATTGGAGACCAGACAAAGGAATGAGTGTGGGGGATGGAAGCGTGGGAACCGGAAGAGGTAGGAGAGACCCAACGCCAACCACCAGTGAAAGCTAACTCGTCTCTTTTCGCTTATGAAGTCATGGGTCTTCGCCAATATTCATCTGACTCCTTAAACACATGTGTCCATACATGCACACCCAGGCAGTCCTTGGCCACAAAACCAGCTGCAGACAATGAGGCTTGATCCAGACAACCACTCCTGGCTGCTTTGGACCTCAAATTCCAGCTTTTGATTCTTCGGCCTTCAGATTTCATAGTTATACTTTGTTCTTTGCAACTTCTGATTCATTTGGTTCTGGAAACTTCTAAAAGTCTCTGCCTTTGATTTTTTGGACTCAATAGTCTGTTCTAAGCTCTGTTTGCTCCTTGGTTTCCGCATTCCCAGCAGCATTTAGGCTACTTCTCGGGAGATTCTCTAGCCAGGAGTAAAGAGTTCACATACTTTGGAGGGGAACCCATGATGGCTGTGGTCTCCTATCACTGGGGGCTACGGGGTGTGTCTCTCTGTACAGCTGACACTCGGCGTGTGCACTGCAGAGGTACACACCATGGGGCTAGTTGACAGCTTTATTCATTCCATTGGGCAGATGAGACTGAAGCTGTTGTCCACATGCTCCCAGGCAATATGAATTAAGAGATTCATGTTGCTTTTCCTAAGAGAGTCTAAGAGGTGAAATTAAAAGGTGGGACTGGGGATGCCACCAGAATGCCCTGGAACACAGTGCGCCACGGGCATTTCTGGAGAAGCCTCGGGACCACCCTCCTAAGTGCAGAGGACAGGAGGAGAGCAGAGGTGTCCCCTGAAAGTGGCTGGCTCACCGTGCACCCCACTCTAGCTGGGATGTCAAGTCCACTGGTCCTACGTAACTGTCCCAGACCGCACGCTCTCACGTTCATTTTCCTGTCTTCTGTGCCACGGCTCTTAATGGCTTGTTATCTCTTAGGTTTAGACAATCCATTTAGATTTCCGCTTTGGCTCACAGAACTCAGCTTTCTACTCAGAATTTGATCTTTCGTTGGATTTGGTCCCCCTCAAAGCCCCGTCAAGGAGGAAGGTAACCGACTCATCTTGATGTGCCCAGTTTTAAAATGAAAAGCCCTGATTCCCAGGAGACCCTCCTCTCCTGGACAAAGCAGGATGTTGGTCACCCTAGGTAGGAGAGCCCCAGAAATCCTAGACAGACTGGCTAGTCCCCCCTCCCACATGGATCTAGGAAAGCTCATACTGATGAGACATCTCCTCTATAAGAGGAGGGATAACCATAGTATTATGTCACCTATGGTGGTTGTGAGAACTCAGCGAGACAGAGCGTGCAAAGTGCTCACTGCCATGTAGTAAACTGGAGGTAAATATAATATTTATCATTGTTACTGTAATTTAGATATTACTACTTAGGAACATATTCTAGAAGTGCTAAATTCATATAACCCTGGAGGAGAGTTTAGAAAATGGTGCTGAAGAATCAACTCAATAAGATGAATAAGATCAGAACTTTAGGGCCAAGGAGATGCCTCCTCTCTACAGCAACAGCCAAACTAATAGTATTTTCTGTGCAGTATACATTGCTCACATAAATTTTGACAGAGTGCCTGACCCATATTTAAGATCTCCCCTGGAATGCTCAAGAAAGGGGGCTGGTGCGAACCGGACACTATTACACAAATGAAGTAAACTACCTGAGGAAATTTGTTTTGTCTTTTGAACTAACATCTATTATTTTTTATAGGTTTTATTTATTCATTTTTAGAGAGAGAAGGGGGGGAGCAGGAAGCATCAACTCCCATATGTGCCTTGACCAGGCAAGCCCAGGGTTTCGAACCGGCGACCTCAGCATTTCCAGGTCAATGCTTTATATACTGCACCACCACAGGTCAGGCTGAACTAACATCTATTGAGCACCAGCAGATTCAGAATCTCTGTGAACAGGTCCCAGAAACCCACACTTTTCACACGGTCCTCTGGTGATTCTTCACACACTAATTTCAAGACTCCCACATGAGGCCTTGGCTCCTGGCAGACGGGGGTGGTACCTTGTTCACTAAGGTATCCCACTCCCAGCCCCAGCATGGGCCTGTGCCCAGTAAGTGCTCCCCAGATGAATGTGTTTATCAATCTGTTCTTCTGTTTCTGATGCTGAGGCTTTGGTTTGCCCAGGAAGTATTTGTCTGGAATGAGACCAACACATGTTCTAGTCACTGAGGCATTTATTTAAACTAGCTTTTCACCCTGGTGGTAATGATTAGGCTGAAAATGCATTAAAAATGAACAAATTTCATGAGGAAAGGAACAAATTAAGTCTGTGTAGGCAAGAGGCTTTGATTAGATGAAAACAACACTTTTAAAACAACAATTGCCCAGCCTGCTATGGAAGGTATACTTGCTCCTCTCTTCAATTAACACCATCTGCTTATCCACTGTGAGACAAAGGCCCCTCCCAAGCAATGCCAGGCGCCGGGATGAGGACAAGTAATTTAATTCTCCACGACATTTCTATCTCCATTTTAATATGGAAAATCTCGATTAAATGGATTCTGTAAGAACAGGTTTTCATTATTGAAAAGCCATGCCAGAATAAATTAGCATGAAGAAGAAGCAAGAAAACACTAGATTAAATTATTCAGAACAATTTGATTATCCACCTATTGGAAAAGTTGTTTCATGTACATTTAGTGGGTGCTAGAGACACTAAGTATTGTTCTTTCTGCTACTGAAAAAGTTGAATTATCAGCCCTGTCTGGGTGGTTAATTTGAACACTCTCCCTGCTATTTCCATGTTTTGGGTCAATAACAATAGTAGAAGCACAGTGATTGGAAGAGGGATCTGCTATTTGAAGCTTCAGCTCAGCCTCAGAGCCATCATACTTGAACATATGTCCAGGAGGAATCTACCTGCAGAATACAGTAGTCTCCCCTAATCTGTGGTTTTGTTTTCCATGGCTGTTACCCTCAGTCAACTGTGATCCAAAACAGTAAATGGATACTTTCAGAAATAAATAATTCACTGCTTTTAAATTGCATGCCATCCTGAGTAGCATGATGAAATCTCTCACCATCTTGCTCCATCCCACCCAGAGCCTGAGTCACCCCATTGTCCAGTGTATCTACATGGTCCCTTCCCATTAGTCACCTAGAAGCTGTCTTGGTTATAAGAGACCGTCGCTGTATCGCAGTGTTGTGTTCAAGTAACCTTTATTTTACTTAATATTGTCACATTCACAGTACTTTTATTATAGTAAATTGTAATATTGTTTTTCTATTTTATTATTGCTTATTGTTATAAAGCTCTTTCTGTGCCTAATTTATAAATGAAGCTGTATCATAGGTGACGTATAGGAGAAAACATAGTATATATAGAGTTTGGTACTATCCACCAATTTAGGCATCCACTGGGGGTCTTGGAATATGTCCCCCATGATTAAGGGAGGACTGCTGTATAAAGGAGAAGAGAGAGCAAAATAGAAACAGACTAGCAAATTTGAGGGTGTGGGCAAGACCTGAGATGCTCTTTTTGTGGGTGACCTGGGGGGTTGGCCGTAGACACCTGAACTGCTGAGGTCTTGGGGATACAGTTAGGGGTGGGGGGAGACTGCTTACAAGCTAATGTTAGTATGGGTGGGACTAAGAGACAAGCATGGGGTCCCAAAGACTTTTCCCGAAGGCAGGGTGGGCAGTCTCCCTTCCCTTTCCCCTCCCTACTTCCCTACTAACTTCTAAGTCTCCTTGGGGCTGCACTTGTCAGATTCAGTTTCATCCACTACATCTTGATCGCTTACTATGTTCCAGGCTCAGCATTACTCTCCTTTATAGTCATGTATTGGACAGTAGAAAATATACACTCAAAATGGAAAAAACAGCCAAGCATTTCCTCTGTTTTATGACTTGCTGTTTTTTTGTGCCTGTGTTCTTGGCTAGAGAGCAAGGACTGTGTCTTATTCATTCAGAAACTATCTCAGTGCTTGGCACTTGGCCGGCACATAGGAAATGAGAAATGCATGAATAAACAAGTGGGCAGTAACCCTGTGGCCTTGGTCTTATTGTTCCCATATTATAGACAAGGAAACAGAAACTCAGATGTACCTAAACTTAACTAATGTGCCTATGGCTCACACAGCTAAGGTATGGACTGAGGAGCCTTGGACACCTTCATCTTTAGGCTGACTACTATGATGGGTAGGAGCTGATGGTCAAGCCTTCATGTCCTATTCTTTAACACAAGTCTAGGAATCCCATACCCCTCTATCAGGGGCACTGCTCAGGGAAATACCTGGTTTTTGCAATTTTTTCGCCAAGGAAACTCAAGTTAGCCCTATTCTTTTCTGACTGGTGGCTTTTCTCAAAAGATAATTAGCACTGGGTCTCCTCCCTGCCCAATAACCCTTCTCTCTGGATTTTCTTTCTGGTCTAAAGTCTTTGCTGGGTCCTGGCTGAACACGAGTCATGGTGAAGTATCACCTCGGGCTACCACCACCAGCACCTTCCCCGCTGCTGCTGGCCCTGGGTCTGCAGCGACAAACAAGCTGGGCCGCCATCATCTGCAGAGTGCCACGGGGCCCCCTGCCCTGACCTCTGAAGGGACAGAGCTCCAAGGGCCCCTGTCACAGATTTTCTGTCTGGCCAAGACTGTTCAGAAACCATGCTGGGTTTATAAAGTGAGAGATAGAGGTAAGGTGGGACACAATGCTGGCAAAGCTGCTAAGACTGTATTATGAAGGGTTTTATGTGTCACGTTACTATACTGTCTCTGAAGGCAAATACTCACTGGGTATCACCCCCAAATTTTCTAACTCACCATCCATGGATGGGGCAAAGCTTCTCCTCCAAATTGAACCACACTCTATGACTGATAGAGTACTTTTCCTCCCCGGATCCCAGAACTGACTGAAATTCTTTTCAGCAGTCTTCCAGGAAGCCACTACCAATGCACTAAATTGTCACAGGAGATGAAATCGTTTGTCAACCTGATTCTAAGCATGCCTCCTATTTCCTTATGTGGAGAGAAAGATCCTGTCATCCAGGCCATCCCAATCAATCCTTCTCTCTCCTCTCCCTTCCTTGCTCTAGAGATCTGTGTACAAATGACCCTCCCGGTTTGTCATGTATCCCACCCCCTCCCATCCCCCATTCTAACCCTAAAAGACAAACCCTCATCCAGTCTAAAAACAATAAGCATCAGAGGCCCTAGGCCAGTGGTTCTCAAACTTTATGAAGTTGGGGTGCATTTAAAATCCTACAAATAATTGTAGGTGCACTATATACAAATTTCTGAGAAATATGTTATAATAATTAAGTCAAATATTAAAGAAAAAAATAAAATCCAAGAATGCTTTTATGGTAATTAAACAAAATAAATATGACAAAATTAAATTTATTCTGATATTAAAAAACATTTTTATGTTACATTTTTTGTGTTATGCTTTTTAGAATTTGTAAAAAAGAGGGGTTAAAAGATAAAACAACAAAAAAGTTATTTTTTACATTCTTAGTAAGATTTAGTAAATTTGGCAGGTCCCGGCATGAATGTGTTGTTTTTTTCATTCCTGTGTTTATGAGAAACATGAGTCTGATGTGTCCTAGAGAAATCATCAATGTTTGGGCATATATTTGAAAGGCAAACTCTCATTTCCTCATCAATACATTGAAGAATTCCTCTGCTTTTACTCTTAATTGTGTTGAGGGTAGAAAATCCTAATTCACATAAATTGAATGTTGAAAATTGTAGTAAAATGTTCAAAGCTTTTTTAGATATTGCCACATATTCTTCTTTCATAGAAATCCAAAAGGCTTCAAGAGACAATTGCTTATGTTTAATCATCAATCCAAAACTCCCACCATATATATCATCTTAACTTTACACCAAACAAAAGATAGAAGAAACTTGCCTCCAGTCTTTCTGGGGAACATGGGGGGTAGTGTAAACAATCCAGCACCACAGCTTAACAGCCTTTTGCAACCTAATCAGGCAAGTGAGGCAGGGGGTTTGGCAGACTTAGCTTACAGCCAATTCCCTAATACCTCTGTCCCCCAAAAATCTAAACTCCAAAAACTCTGTTGTGTTTTTTTTGTTCCCCAACAGGCACGTATTTCTCTGGAATACCACAGGGCACACCTGGAAATCTTCTAGGGTGCACACTTTGAGAACCACTGCCTACACAATGGCAAACTTCTGGGTAGAAGGCAGGTTTTCCTTCTAAACTCTCTCAGACTTTCACCAATCAGGGTCTAATTTTGTTTCCTGCTTCAGTATATGGTAGCAGCACCCAGTTTTCTAAGGTTGCATAAAGGCAGCATGAAGTTGATGGGCATTATGCAGCCATTCACCAGGAGAGCTCTTCATTAAATGAAAGCTTATCATTCTGGCCAAAAGTTCCATCTGAGTTTTCCGGTAGTTTGCCGTTTCCTTTGTTGGGAGAGAGAGCTCAGGCGTGGAGCTTCTCCTAGGGCGCGGGGCTGAGTGGCGGATGACTGACAGCTCCGAAAGGCAGGCGGGGTTCCCATCGCTGCTTTCTTTTCTGGGCACGATGCTGCAGGACTAGGATTCGGCTCCGAATCAGAGCAAATGCACACTGTTGTCACCCATGAGCAGAGGCCGCTGTGTGGGGAATTTTAAGGTGAAGTTTATTCAGCCCCAATTAAATCCCATTTTACAAATTCCACCTGCCTCCCGAACAGGCAGCATCTCATTAGGTTTTTCACACTAAGTCTGGCTAGGTGGCAGTGCTGGGTCGAGCTGGGCCCTCAGGGAGGGCTATCAGAGCAGTCCTGAGAGTTCTTAGACATGGCAAAAGAATTTATGTGGTATAACTAATTACCAGAAAGAGAAGGTTATTTCTAAGCAGATATCAGAAAATAAAAATGACGGGCATGAAATGGGCAAAACAATCCTTGAAGAGAAACCTGGGGCTCACAAATCAAGAGAGAGAGGCTTTCTCTTTGTCTTTGCTTCTTTCAAGAAGGCCGATTCTCTCCAGTCAGGGATACCCAGTCAGCATCATGGGCTTTCTAATGGCTTGTGATTAAAGCAGTTTTAAAGAGAGCATCGCAGATAGTCTCCTGGGTTGTCTTTTAACTACTGAATGAGCCACTGGAGGATTAGCCCATTATTCACTCACCACCTATCCAGGAACTGGAAATCATTAGGATGTGAGGGTGTCCTCCCCTCTACTCACGTTTTTGCTCTCTTAGGTATCCTGGCAGCCCAGTATAGTGGAAACAAAACCAAATTCTCACTCTTTATTCCTGACTTGGAATCAGCCTCACATGCACCCTTCCCTGCCGCCCCTGCTTGCTTGCCCTTTTCCTGTAGCGAGGCTGTAATGCAAACCTCCCTGCGCACTCTGGGAGCCTGGGCCAACTTTATATCCAAGCAGCCAGCCTCAGCCCCTCTTCCATGGGCCTTGCTGGACCTCTCAGCTCCCATGGGACCTGTTATATATGAGGCGTCCCCAGACTCAAGTCCGACAGAAGCACCATAAGGGGTGAGGAGGAAAGTGAGTGGAAAGGGGGTGGGGAGACCATTACTGTGTTCTCACTCCTGAGATTTGTCAATGGTGGACCCGGGAGGTCACAAAGGATAAATACAGCCCATGGGTAAGGGTGGAAGGCAGCTGTTTCCTTCCTTCCTTCCTTCCTTCCTTCCTTCCTTCCTTCCTTCCTTCCTTCCTTCCTCCTTCCTTCCTTCCTTCCTTCCTTCCTTCCTTCCTTCCTTCCTTCCTTCCTTCCTTCCTTCCTTCCTTCCTTCCTCCCTCCCTCCCTCCCTCCTTTCCTTCCTTCCTTCCTTCCTTCCTTCCTTCCTTCCTTCCTTCCTTCCTTCCTTCCTTCCTTCCTTCTCTGCACTTACTTCAGTTCCCATAGATTTATAATTGGCAAAAGGACACTTCAATTAGAAGAAAAGAAATAGAAAACCTGTCTTTTCTGCAGCCTTTCCTTTTGGAAACAGTAGAGAAGCCCCGTGTGGAACTCTGGGAGTGTTAAACAAGAACAGAGCGTAGCAGCCTTTTATCCTATGCTGACTTAAAGGACCAGGGAATGAAAAGCGCTTCTATTAGAGGAAAGCTGAACACCTGTCTTCTCCACTTTTTTGTGTGCTTAAACAAGAGATCCGGGGTTCTCTCAGCTGGCGGACTTCCCAGAGACCTTCCAGCCCAGGCGCAGCCATGTGCTGCATCACGTTTGGTCAACAATGGACTGCATAAATCACGGTGGTCCCATAAGATCATAATGGAGATGAAAACATCCCTTCACCTAGTGACAATGTAGGACAATGCATTATCATGTGTTTGAGGAGATACCAATGTGAACAAAACTACTATACTTCCATTTGTATAAAAGTACAGCAGATATAATGATGTACAGTATCTACTACTTGATAATGATAATAAATATTACTGGTTAATATACTTACTATACTATACTATACTATACTTTTTGTTATTATTTTAGAGTGTGCTTTTTTTACTTGTAAAAAAGATTTGCTCTGAAACAGTATGTCAGGTAACACTGGCAGCCTCATATGTTTCATATTTACCATGTCTCTTGATTGCTTCATTTTCTCTTGTGTTTGATTTAACCTTGTGTGGTTTTGTACACTAACATGCTGTATTGGTTTGTAGCCTAGGAGCAATAGGCTATACCGGTGGTTGGCAAACCGCGGCTTGCGAGCCACGTGTGGCTCTTTGGCCCCTTGAGTGTGGCTCTTCCACAAAATACCACATGTGGGCACTACCTCGATAAGGGATGTACCTACTTATATAATATAAGTTTAAAAAATTTGGCTCTCAAAAGAAATTTCAATCATTGTACTGTTGATATTTGGCTCTGTTGACTAATGAGTTTGCTGACCACTGGGCTATACTATATAGCCTATTTGTACGATGAGAAAATCTCCAATGATGCATTTCTTAAAACATATCCCTGACATTAAATGGCACATGACTATACTTAAATATAGAGAGTCTCAACAGGACTGAGCCAGAAAGACTGAGTCTGACAGCAAAGCCTAGGATGGCTAGAAGCCAGGAGTTGGCTTAGGTTGAGGCAGGCAGGGCTAAGGCATGCCATGACCAATGGCAAAAATAAACTACTCAAAGAGAGAATAGAAGTCAGGAAGCTGTCAGAAGGAGGGCAGGGTGGGCATCAGTAGGACAATAGAACAAGATCATACAGTTCAATGCCTGTAAATGTCCAGCTGGTAACTGAAATGAGAGCAGCTAGTAGAGCGTCAGACAATAGGGAGTGGTGGGGACTGTGTCATACTGAAAGCCGAGTGCCTGTGTCTGAAGAATGCCGACTCTCCTCAGATTCGATGGGTTGTGGCCATGAAGGAATGCTAGCTCAGTTTTAGAAAATCTTCCTATTTTTATTTATTTTATTTTATTTATTTATTTTTTTCATTTTTCTGAAGCTGGAAACAGGGAGAGACAGTCAGACAGACTCCCGCATGCGCCCGACCGGGATCCACCCAGCACGCCCACCGTGGGGCGATGCTCTGCCCACCAGGGGGCGATGCTCTGCCCATCCTGGGTGTCGCCATGTTGTGACCAGAGCCACTCTAGCGCCTGAGGCAGAGGCCACAGAGCCATCCCCAGCGCCCGGGCCATCTTTGCTCCAATGGAGCCTTGGTTGCGGGAGGGGAAGAGAGAGACAGAGAGGAAAGCGCGGCGGAGGGGTGGAGAAGCAAATGGGCGCTTCTCCTGTGTGCCCTGGCCGGGAATCGAACCCGGGTCCTCCGCACGCTAGGCCGACGCTCTACCGCTGAGCCAACCTGCCAGGGCCGAAAATCTTCCTGTTTTTAGAGAAAAGCATGAAATCTTTTTATTTGAAACATCCCACTTTTTAAAAACTGGAGAAGCCAACAAAATCTAGGTGGGTTTTGTCACATGATACAAGTCTATGACCTGTACAAAATTTAAATGTCAAGGCAAATTTTAAATAAAAGAAATGAGAGACAGGCACAAAGCTCAAGGTAGCACAGATGGGATTAGATAGGGCTCCAAGAAGAGGTGAGGTTGGAGGGGAAAGGGCCAGTTTTATGGGTGCAGACAGAGCATGGCCACATCAAGTCTTTCCATACAGCCTTTCTGTACTGCCAGGGGGTCTCTGCACTGCCAGCCCCCTTTCTGCTTCTGAGGGACAAAGGACCTTCCTGGCATGCTATTTTCTTTTGCAAATCACTTATCACCTTCAAAATACTACTTGAGGAGCTTCTTCCCTTCTGTATTTTCTTCTCCTCGGTCTTTCCCAGAATTCAGTCTGTGTCAGCAAATATTTATTAAGCAGCCATGCTGTGCTAAGCCTCAGACTGAAGTCTGAGAGCACAGGGACAAAAGAGAAACTGACTACCCTCGAGGAGCCTCTAATCTAAAAGGTGACGTAGACACATACATTCATAACCATAGCATACATGGTCAGTGTTGTTACAGGGCCATGTATAAGGTGCTACAAAAAAAGCATAAGAGGGCCCACTTGTGCTAGGTCTTCAAAGGTGTACTGAGTTACTAAAAGAGAAGGACATCATGGATGTTCCGAGGGTGTGGGTATGGGGGGGCAGAAGTAAATCACCAGAATAATGCTATTAGCTTAATTTTGTGGGGTATTTAAATGAAGTTACTTATAGGACATTGGCTTATGTCTCTGTGGAAATATGTCCATCAATATTTTGATGGTCTTCATGATGTTGCAATTAGTTTGCTAATTAAATATTTCAAAGGCTGCTCTTTGTTCTTCCTCCTCATCTTCCACCTTGAAAACTTTCGTGTGATTTAGGCTGACTCCCGACTGGGAAAGGCTTCTTGGACTTGAACTGCAAGGCATGTGCTTTATCTCATACTTCTGTTGCCAACATAATTCCACTTCTATCGAAACAGAAGTTTTATTAAAACAAGGAAACAAGTGATGTGAACAAAGTGCTGTCTCTATGGGTTAGAACTTGTGCCAACTTTTTAAAAACAAAATAACCTCGTGCTCCAAGAAAATTATTCTCCTTTTGCCACAATTATCAGGCATTCTAACCTCACTGACTCAAAACCCTGAAGGCCTTTCTTTTTTCTGAAATTAGTTTAACTATTCAATGGGCGTGCTTAGACCTATATATTGGAATGTGTGAGTCTGCCTTTCTATAGTTTCCTGGGTTGTTTTTCCTATGTGGTGAGGATGAATTATAAACTGTGTTGAATTGGGATGCTTCTGGGAGTAGGAGGAACCCTCTGAATTTCCAATCCCTCAAACTCCCTTCAACTCCTGAAGCAGAGTGAGGCATGTTTGCAAGAGGTATTTAATTGTTCTATTTTGTTTGTTACTTTATTTTGTTCATTAGATTCCACATATAAGTAAGATTATATGGTATTTATCTTTTTTCTGACTGGCTTATTTCATTTAGCATAACACTCTCCAGATCCATTTATGCTGTCACAAAAGGTAAGATTTCCTTCTTTTCTATGGCTGGGTAGTATTCCATTGTGTAAATGTACCACAAGTTTTTTATCCACTTATGTACTGATAAAAACAGACTGATAGATACAGAGACAGAATGACAGCTGTCAGAAGGGCAGGGGGTGAGGGCTGGGTGATAAAAGTGAATGGATTAAGCAAAGAAAAAAATTCATAGACACAGAAAACAGTGTGGTGATTACAAGGAGATAAGGGGTGGGAGAGTTAGAAGAGGGCGGGGTGGGAGAGTTAGAAGAGGGCGAAGGGGGGATAGATAAATGGTGATGGAAAGGGACTTGACTTGGGGTGGTGAACACACAATTCAGTGTACAGATGATGTATTACAGAATGGTACACCTGAAACCTATATAATTTTATTAACCAATGCTATGACAATAAATTCAAATAAACAGATAAATAAATAAACGAATGAATGAATAAATAAATAAATGAATAAAATGTTCTCAATGTGACTTAAGCAAGTGTAAGAATAGAACTCCTCAGAAACAACATGAGTTCTTAAATTGGCATCATCTAAAAAGCTTCCCATACAAACTCAGGCTTATGCTGAATATAGCCTGTTAACAAAAAAAAAAACAAAAAAAAAAACCCTTAAATACAACATTTGAAATAAATTTTTTTCAGCCATAATAATCACATATTTATTGATTGCCTCATTATACAGTATAGACATTCTACAAGGTTCTGAAGATACAGAATGAGTAAGATATAGCCCTCTATAAAAGAGGTGCTCAGTTCATTAGTCAGGTAGCTACAGATTCACATACAAATGAATATTTCTGTATCTATACTATAGTAAATCAAAATAGTTCCATTATAAATATAAAGAAAATCACATGGGTATAGATGAATCTATAAGCCTTTAAAAAAAAACACTTTTATTTTCTAATTAAAACAGGAAATTCATTATATATACAGAATTTTTTGAGAAAACATCTGAACAAATCATACTTTTGTTCCTTTGTGGGGTAAATATAAAGAATTTTTAAGCCTCATATTCTACTGAGAGATATTTGAAAGCAGGGAATGGAAAGCAAATATAAACAAACAAACAAAAAAGCCTTTTAAGCAATGGCGAGAAATTTGCCCTCATTATAATTAACACAGAAATTATTATTTTTCCTCCTCTATCCAATCAATACTGAAGCCAATAGTGACAGTACTATGGGAGGAAAAGGCATTTCCTAGTAGATGTTTTTATATAGGCTAGTCACACAGTATCACAGATGATTAAAATAGCCAAGACATACCTCAAGAGCTAGAATTCAACTGCAGTCAGTGGCAACTTTATTCTTTGAAGACTAAATTTTGAGAAATTAGAGAATGAGAGAGAGAGAATATCAACTCTGATACAAGGGTGTGACTCGTGTCATGTAAAAAGGTGTCGATCGGCATGGGGTCAGTGAACATGAGAGAGGCAGGAATGACAAAGAAAAAGGATCTGGACCCACCCCAGAAAATATCAGATTTCCAAGATTCTAAAACACCTTCAATAATAAAATGCCATTAATTTACAAACAACTGGGAGAAAACAAACATTATATTTTTAAATTTCTACAAACACTACAAAAATTTTTTTTAAGTGAAGGTAAGGGAATTAGCGAGACAGACTCCCTTTTGTACCCCAACCCGGATCCACCTAGCAGCCCTGTCTGGGGCTGATGCTCAAGTAATAAGCTATTTTTAGCTCCTGAGACTGACACACTTGGACTAATAGAGCCATCCTCAGTGCCCGGGGCTGACGCTTGAACCAATTGAACCACTGGCTGTGAGAGGAGAAGAGAGAGAGAAGGGGGAGAGGAAGGGGATGATAAACAGATGGTCACTTCTGTGTACCCTGACTGGGAATTGAATCCAGGATTACCATACACCGGGCTGATGCTTTATCCACTGAGCCATTGGACAGGGTCACAAAGTTTTTAATTTCTATTCATCTTTGTATAATTATGTATTACCTTCTTTTTTTAGTAGTGCAATCAAGTCTTGAGGCTAAGCTATTTTAGAACATGAGTTCAAAATTTTTTTCTGACTTATATTTGGTCAATAGCAGCTATGCTTACCATCACATATGTTGATTTTTCACAAATCATGCTTTTGACTTCTTTGACCTCTTTGTTACCTTTAAGGTTGGGGACATAATTTTGAGACACATAAAAACACTTGTCTGTATTTCCTACTTGGCTACTGTAGTCTTCCCTCTACCCCATGGAATTACTAGAAATTAAACTGGTTTTATTAAATAGAGAGACTTAAAACAGGTATGCCAAAAAGCTCTTTCCTGTATATAAGATGTACAGCTTAAATATGCACCCTTATGGCTGAGCCGTAACTGAAAATGCCTTTTCTGGTGTGTATGTGGGATACCACCAAAGATACTTAAATACATATTTTCTTTTATTTGAGACAAAACAGTATCTTGACATCTGATGTCCATGGGCCACTTTACTGTGCCCTTCTTCTAGAGTAGAAAAAAAGTATTGTACCAGGTATTGAACTGACACCTTCTAACCACCATTTCATTTATTTTTCACAATGATCTTGAAAGGTATTACTATACTTTTTCTGGCCTGACCAGGCTGTGGCACAATGGATAGAGCATTAGACTGGGATTTGGAGGACCCAGATTTGAGACCCCGAGGTAGCCAACTTGAGCCCAGGCTCATCGGGTTTGAGCAAAGCTTACCAGCTTGGACCCAAGGTTGCTGGCTTGAGCAAAGGGTTACTCGGTCTGCTCTCTCATATACATATGAGAAAGCAGTCAATGAACAACTAAGGTGTCACAACAAAAAACTAATGATTGATGCTTCTCATCTCTCTCCATTACTGTCTGTCTGTCCCTATCTGTCTCTCTCTCTCTGTCTCTGTAAATAAAATAAAAGAAAGAATAAAGAAGTTATATAATTTGTTTGAAGTTGCATAGACAGTGAGAGTTCAAACACAAATTTGACTGACTTTGAAGTCAAAGAGGAAGCCTTCAGCTGTAGTTGTCTTTCTCTGCAATCAGATGAATAATGGGTCTTTGGAACTCTTCAAATTAGAAGCACACTATTGACAACCATTCTATTCTCTGTTACCCTATTTATCCTAACCTGTCTTGGTCAGTTCACCCCACCTAGTGTCCTGACACAGGAACTTTCTAGTCCAGTGCCTCTTTCTGGATCTTTTTTTGACCACGGGGGTGAATTTTTTATCCTATAGAGCTCTTGAAGTCTTTCCTGAGTGCACCTTTTGCCCAATCATTTATCATTTCTTTCTTTTTTATAACCACATACATCTTGATCCTCTCTTATAGTACTTATATTCTTTCTTGAATTACACAATTCTCTTATTTTCTTTCCCCTATGGTTTATTGGGAGCCATGATGCCAGCATTCCATAAAATCAGGGTCCATGGTTTTATAGACCCTTCAAAGAGCGCCTATCAGAAGTACCAGCAACATCACTGGTCTTTCTTCCCAAACACAGCAACATTCAAGTCACATGAACAACTGGCTGCAGTCCCTCCACACATTCTTCCAGAGCTTTTTAATTGGTACACTTCCAGCTCACCACTAGCCCAGTCAACACCCATGATAACTATGGGCCATTCAAAACAATTTTAAAGAATCCTTCAGTGTAACAACAATAACAACAAAACAAAATATGTATACTCCATATATGCTAAATATATATTTTGTAACTTATATTTTGTATCATCAAGCTGTTGCATAAGCCTGCTTTCTGTACATCTTTGTTTTAGAATTACATGAAAGGAAAAGGAAATTATCTTTTCTACCTAAATTTATGCTAATCAAAAGAGAAGCATAATAAGCTTCAAACCAAAATAGAATGCAAAAAATGATTCTAGATCTTAGATAAGGAAATGCTGTGTCAGAAATGGCTTCTAGCCATATGAACTTATTGGAATAGAAGAAGGCTTAGAAGCCTCTGTGAGGTGGGCTGCTTAATAGCACGAAATCTCCTTAAAATCCCAACACTTCCCACATTTCCATTTTAAGTATTACAGCTTGTGCCCTTCAAGTTAGCAGGTCATCAAAACTATGTCCATGCTGTTCACCTTCCTTTTTCCTGTGTATATTGACAACTCTTTTATCACTTTCACAACCCACCACTCTGTCCTGATATTCCAATATGTCAAAGCCAAGTTTATCAGCAAATATATAATTATACAACTGCCATTGATACTATAACCCATGTTAGTGACTGTTTCTTGGGAAGCGTTGAGGCTGAAGAAATAAATATTATGTGAAACCTCAAAGTTTAGGCACATCTCCAAATGCATAAAAGTTCTGCAGTAAAGAGCCTAAATTATAAAATAGTGCACCTGAAACCTATAGAATTTTATTAACCAATGTCACCCCAATAAATTCGATTAAAAAAAACTTTAAAAGAAGCCTGTTTAAATTAGTTTTAATGCTTACAGATTTATTGTGATGGAATTATTTTGAGCAGATTTATTTTGACAGAACATTACCCTTATGGCTCCCGCCCTTCTCATAGTCTCAATTTTCTGTGAAGACTTACTTAGGAGCTCTTGCCCAACTATCCTCCTCTAAGAAGTTCTATTTTAGGTGATACTGTTTTATAATACAAATCTGGTTGGGAGATGGACTGTGACAGCCTCTGACAAGTTCAGTCATCTCAGTAAACCTCTTATTGAGTCTGAGAATGTGGCACTGCAAAATTTCCATTTAAAATTAAAACTCCAAAAGTATGTTAGGTAAGAGTACGTGGCTTTTTGTTTTGTGCAATAGTTCCTCGTGGAAACCTATTTGTACGTAGAACATTATTTTTCACATTTTATTTAAATAGAGTCTTTATTTGGGAAGCTACCTTTCAATATACTTCTTTCATCAGCCAACTTTGGTGTTTGAAGATGTCATATGATATTCAGAATAATTTACATCTGAGAAAAATGTCTTATTTGAAGAACCTTGAGTGACTTCTTTTGAAATATGTCAGGCTGTCTATTCCTAAAAACTCAAAGGAATCTGACCACGGCTTTATCCAGAACCTACAGAGAAGGCTTCACCTTTAAATATTCATTTGTTCCATCAGTAAATATTTATGGAGCACCTACTTTGGGCCAGACTCTGTTCCTGATGCTTGGAGCTAATGGGTGATCAAAGGCGAAAACGGTCCATGATCTCTTGGATCCTACACTTCGGTGGAAAGGAACAGAAAACAAATAAATGAGAGCATACCAGAGAATAATCAATGCTCTGAGGGAAATAAAGCAATTAAAGAGAAAGATGGTGACTTGTGGGGATAGGAAAAGAGATGCCTCTCTGAGGAGAAAATGCTTGAAGTGAAATCCTAATAAATCGAAGGAGCTGGTCTCGAGTAAGGGAAGAAGATTGTTGGCAGAAAGAACAGCAGGTGCAAAAGCCCTAAAATGGAATCAAACTTGGGATTTTCCAGGTACAGAAGGGATGTTTGTGTGCTTGCAGGGGGCACAAGGGAAGGAGTGCCTGGGTATGAAACCAGAGAGGCAGTCAGGGGCCAGACCAGGTGGGGCCTTGAAGGCTAGGGTAAGGAACAGCAATGTATTCTAGGAACAATGGGAAGTCATCAAAAGGTTGTGTCAGGGGAGTGATAACAACTAATTTATATATCACTAGTCTATACCAGCCCTGAAACTGCTCTAGGCAGCTTTTTATTTTGAACCTTGAGCTCACTTATCTCTGTTACACTGATGTCCTTAACAACTTTGGTTGAGCGTCCAAGGTCAAGCCCCTGCAGGCACCGTTCCTCTTCTGGGGATTTATCTCCTTTTACCCCACTTCTTTTTCTCAACCTGGTTCTACTCTGTCTCTAAGAACCCCTACTCCAGAGTAAACAAGCCCCCCTTTCTTCTCAGTGTCCTCATATTTATTGCCTTCACCCTCTTGTCTTAACTGAAAGACAAGACAGTCCTGGAAGGTGCTGTTTGGCCCCACTTCTCCTGAGCATTACCAGTGTGTTCTCCTTGAGGGTGAGGGGTGGAAGGTGGGCATTCTCTCGTCTCCACACCACTGCTTGCTCACACTGTTCGAGGGTGCTCTGTTCTGGTTTATAATCTATCTTTCTGGTAGTCTCTTCCAATCACTTTTGTTAGTCCCTTTTCCTCTGCCTGACCCTTAAGTTTTGGGGTGCTGGAGACTCTTTCCCAGGCTCCTTTGCTATCTTACTTTACACACTTCTCCTGGGTTATCTAATTCTTCACTCTTCCTCCCCCACATAGATTCCATCTTCCTTTATAACCTGAAGACTCTCAAGTCCTTGTTTCCAATTCAGACTTCTTTCTTGAGTTCCAAACTCTTAAATCTAACTGCCTTCTGGAAACCTCCACAGGCTCTGAACTTATGAATGTTGCACTTATCAATCTCATCCACCATCCAAACTGCTCCTCTTCCAATAGTTTCTCTCTCTATTGAGTGACTCTATTGTCTAAGCTAGAAACCTGGAAGTCACTTGGACTCCTTACTTCCCCCTGACTCCCACCTATCCTTCAACTTTTATTGTTTTTACCTAAAAGTTTCTCATATTCTATTACCCCAGTTCCAGCCTTCATCACCTTTTATCTGACTAGAACTGACTAGCAGATGGCCTTGCCTCCAGACTTCCCTGTTAAATCCATTTTCTGTGCAGTTACCAAAAGTGGTCTTTATTAAACCTGGAGCAGATAGTTGTTCTTACCTGCCAGTATCCGTTCACTCTTATTCTGTGGGTAGTATTTTCATGCAGAGAAACCATGTTCCCCTTTCCCTGTCTCGGGAGTTGGAATGTCTCGGGGCACTAATACTAGTTCAAGGGATGGATTATGACAGCAGCCTAGCCAATCAACACTCAGCCCCTTGCAGAGTGATTGGTTCATGGCAGGCATGTGACCAAACTGATCTAATCAGAAAAGAGTACTGGGATGTAAGTGAGAAGTAGCAGCAAGAAAAGCTGCCCTTTGACAGGCTTTAACTCTGGGTAGGTATAGACCCAGAACCCTCACTGCAAAGAGTAAGAGATTAAAACCAATGTTTAAGAGAGCAGAGATGTGGTACATATATACTATGGAATACTACTCAGCCATAAGAAAATATGACATCGGATCATTTACAACAACATGGATCGATCTTGATAACATTATACTGAGTGAAATAAGTAAATCAGAAAAAACTAAGAACTGCATGATTCTATACATAGGTGGGACATAAAAACGAGACTAAGAGAGATGGACAAGAAAGAGTGTGGTGGTTAGGGGGAGTTTGGGGGAAAAAAGAGGGAGGGGGAGGGGCACAAAGAAAACCAGATAGAAGGTGATGGAAGACAATTTGACTTTGGGTGATGGATGTGCAACATAATTATATGTCAAAATAACCTGGAAAAAAAAAAAGAGAGCAAAACCAAAAGTTGTAAAAGGACCATCCTGATAACATCATTTAAGCCCTATCTATCAAGATTTGGTTGAAGCCACCTTTAACCCTTGCACTTTTTAGTAATGTAACCAATAAGTTCATGTTTTTGCATAAGCTTATTTGAGGTTTTTGATTATTTTCAAGTAATAATCCAGACTCATGCCATTTCTCTACTTCACAGTTTCCCAGTATTCTTTAGGATGAAGTGCAAAGTCCCTAGGCTGTCATAAAAGTCTTAATGATTTAGGACCTGCTTAACTTTCCAGCGTCATCTTCTGTTACTCCCTGCATCTTGCCTTGGGTTCCCATCACTCAAAGCTTCTTGTGGGTCTCGGATTTTATCACCCTTCCATTCACCAGCATATATTGCCTCTGTCTAGAACAATCTTCTAGTCTTCTCACAACTTCTTCTTATTTTTTTTTCTTCAAAATTGACATCAAGCATATGCTCTTCCAGGAAATCTTCTCTGATTTCCTTTCCTTAGTTTTATTTATTTTTGTATTTTTTGTAAGTTGGAAATGGGGAGGCATCAGACAGACTCCCACATGTGCCCCACCGGGATCCACCCGGCATGCCCACCAGGGGGCGATGCTCTGCCCATCTGGGGCGTTGCTCTATTGCAACCAGGGCCATTCTAGCGCCTGAGGCAGAGGCCATGGAGCCATCCTCAGTGCCCGGGCCAACCTTGCTCCAATAGAGCCTTGGCTGCGGGAGGGGAAGAGAGAGACAGAGAGGAAGGAGAGGGGGAAGGGTGGAGAAGCAGATGGGTGCTTCTCCTGTGTGCCCTGGCCAGGAATCGAACCCAGGACTCCTGCACGCCAGGCTGATGCTCTACCACTGAGCCAACTGCCAGGGCCCTTTCCTTAGTTTATTAGGAAGCCTCCTTATGCCCCTTTGACATGTGCAAGCCTCAATATTAGCATTTATTCAGTTCTTTATGTTGTTGTTTTTCTCTCCTCCTATACTGAAGACACCTCAAAAGCAAGATCTGTGAGTCTTCTGTCCTTAAAGGCCGACTGTTATGCTTGGCACAGACTAAGATCATCAATAATGCCTGAATCAATAAATGCCTTTCAATGTTCCTTACATTAATAGGCAGTATATTATCAGTTCCCTGAAGGAGGAACAATATTTTACTCTTATTTGTATCACTCATAGCATGAATTGGGCTTCATAGATAGTACACACATAGTAAATATTTGTTAAAAAATGGATGGAGCCTGACCTGTGGTGGTGCAGTGGATAAAGCATCGACCTGGAAATGCTGAGGTCGCCGGTTCGAAACCCTGGGCTTGCCTGGTCAAGGCACATATGGGAGTTGATGCGTCCAGCTCCTCCCCCACTTCTCTCTCTCTGTCTCTCTCTGTCTCTCCCTCTCCTCTCTAAAATGAATAAAAAAAAAAATAAAATGGCATTGCCAATAATAAAAAAAAATGGATGGAGAAAACAGATGCCATCACACTATGCCACCTGGTACCTTTCCTTATTGTCAGCCACTGATTTCCCTGTTTCCCCATCATTCACTGCAGGCTTCAGCTCCTCATACCTCTCCTGAAATTCACAGCCACTGTTAATGCCATATCTATGGAGAAGGCACAGCCAATTCCTGGCCTCAGGCATTCAGCTCCTCACCCCTTGTGATGGTTTCCGTACCCCACTTCAGCTACCAACTTCTATGTAACACCCTAGACTAATTTTTGTTTCCACTGATAGCTATACCTCCTTTTAAAACTCTCAATTCCATGCCTCTCATAACCTACTACTAATCTTCTAGAACCCACACTGTAATAATTCTGCACGTCATTTGAACCTTCAATCCATACACTCCACCATTGTTTACTCTTTGTTACTCCCTTGTGTCCTCATCTTCTTTCTTAGCTATCTTATCATCAGCCCCTTTGAGTTTAGATAATGTCCCAAGCAAGTGCTAGAGGATAGAGCAGGGAATATAGACAACCTGGTTCTGCACTTCCAGAATTTATAGTCTAGGGGGAGAGTAGGTGGTAAATACATGGGAAACACACAGCTGCATGGTTAACAGTCATGAGAAGTGCCTGGAGGCCAGGAGTTGACATAGTAAGGAGGTCTACTCTAGTTTCTGGGGGAAAGGGAAGGTTTCCCTAAAGCATATTAAAAGAATTTCTTTTAAAAAGGGGGAGGGGAGTATTTCTGCAGTTTAAATGTTAATTTTAAATTATTTAAAAAACCCACTCAACTTTTACCTAGAAAAAGCACTGATGATTGCCTTCTAGTGTGTCTCAATACTTATGGTCTCAATGCCCTCCTGGATACATCCCCTTCCTAGGTATCTCCTTGTCTATATTTTCTGTCTCTCTCCCCACCTGTCTTACCGTGCCACTGGAGGTTCCATCAAAATGATAAAAACAGATAAGATGTCCATTGGAAGCCCTGAGAATTGTTACCTTTCTTGCCATGTGCAATACAGGCACAATGTTTTATATTTTCCAATTCCAAAAATCAACACCTTAGATTTTGTAATTAAAAGCAGTTTATAGGTTCCCTGGCCCTCTCCCCACAAGGCTCTCTGGAAACTGTCTTATTTATTCTTGACCAGCAGGTGGCTCAAGCCTTCCCCCGAATCTGGGAGGCAGGGTGTATGCAAGGGTTGTCTTCATTTGACCTGCCCAGCCTTACTCTGACAGCTTAATGTCTGAGTCACTGAACTTTCCTGCCACCCTGGCAAGGGCATCTGCTGGGTTTACTACAAAATGTTGCGTTTCTCTTGCATGCCTATAAAATCCATGCTGCTGCTCCAGGGAATAAATCATCCCTTGTAGCTGAATGAAACAAATTACAGCTGCTCTTTGCTGGCTGGGGCATATCCTTTGCTGAGGGCTGGCACTTTAAGAAGAGAATTTCCTGAGCTCAAGAGCTCCCATGTCTTGTTTCCCACTCATTGGGCAGTAGTCATCCATAATTGGCCACAAGTTTTTCTGTGGCACCTGACTTTTCTGGAGACAGAAGTAAAGTGACCAGAACAGATAATGGAAGAACAAGAGAAAATTATTATTAACTATTTTTAGACTTCAGAGCTTGAAAGATAAATATTTTTGAATAGGTTACTGCACATACTCAAAGAAGGATGCTTTTGAAGTCATTTAGGAGATCAGTTAATAAAATAAATAAGAGAGAGAATGAGAGAGAGAAACAGTGCAGAGTAAGGAGACTAGAGAACAATGCTGAATTTTAGTCACTGGAAGTCCAAGGAGTTCTGACTTGCCTGGAGCTATCTTAGATGGTCTTTAACCTTTTGGAGAGTTCCCCCTCTCTGTGTTGAAGTTTTGAAGCCTCTAATTCTTGACATAAACTTTCCCTGGATCGCTCTTGTGATGGGTGTGATGGGCGGATGCTAAACTAGATGGAAAGAGGTTAGAGTCAGATACTGTTGAAGGGTGAGCTCATCGAAGGTGAGAGATGAGCTAAGACAGAGTCTATGTAGATGGGGAAGGGAGGAGGATGGATTTAAAAGATATTGAGATACTAGGACTGGAAAGATGTGTAGATTACCCATATCTGGAGGGAAAGGAAAAGGAGTCGTTCGTGATAAGATCTAGGTTCCTGACTTGAGCTGCTGTGCATTTTCACTGCTGGGGATAGAGGTGAATGGAGGTGGAGAGCAGTCAGCCCTGGGAAGGGTCCGTGAAAGGGAGTAACCCTGACAGCCACTAGAATGTGTGTAGAAGGGAGGCTTAGGGCAGCGATGGCAGTGAGGGGCACACATTCTGACAGTCCGAACTCTTCACAGTTGGACCACTCTTTCCCACTGAGCTGGAACCCAGCCTCAGGACACTGTGATATAGTGGTTCCCGGAAGTCATTATCAGTTAATTAAATTTAGTTCTGAGGATTAAACTGCTTCCAATTATAATCCCAGTCGTTTAGGAGCACAGTTTATAGGCAAGGAAGTTCTGGTTCTGGCTTAGTGCCTGCTTAGCAAAGTCACTGCCACCCAGGCCAACTCCCTCACTCCTGCCTTGAGACGCTGCCTCTTCTCTGTGCTCCGGGCATCAGGTCTCAGCAGTCAGGTCTAAAGAGAGCCATTGCATCGCCCTGACCTGGATTTTCGCCCTCTTCATTGTCTTCATACAAGCCAAGCAGCACCAAGCCTCCCCTAACAAAACTAAAGTGTCCCTTTATCTTTCCCCCTTTAGAAAGCTGTGTGGACAGCAGCCCTGGCTCATCTGGAAGCCCGGAGCCTGAATCTTGGGAGGCTGAGTGAGGATCACTGCTCGGGAAGGGAGACAATAGCAGTATTGACCTGCTGGCGGGAGGCAGGCCTTGTCGGCATGCTCCGAGGACAGCTCACAGACAGGCTTTTCCTTTCTCACAATTGTTGGCTGTTTCCCATGTTCCACAAGAAAAGGGGTGCACATTCCAGACAAGGGGTCTATTGATTTTCCCACCGAAGGTGACACGTGGCATCCAGAGGTCGAGCCCAGGCCGGGGCCATGTTTGCGGGACTAAGCCTTGCCTTTTCCCAGAGGCCTGGATTGTTCTGACAGCCTCCCCAGCTGTGTCCTCTGTGCTCGGAATGTTTCCTCAACTGCTCTATACAAACACCCATACTGGCTACTCAGTCTCCTGGTTTTGTTTATCGACCAAAGTCAAGGAATGAGTACCTACTCCAGAGGGTGGTGGGCTCCAGACAGCTCCGGCACAAAAAGGTGGGGGAGGGCAAAGGTGGCACCCCCCCGAGGCTGCTCTTTCTCCACATAGTCTGAGCAAGAAGAGCAGAATTTAGACTGTGAAAAGGTTCTCAAGCCACAATTCGATCCTTTCAAGAGAAACTCTGCAAGTGTGCCTCTATCTAGTAAGACATAGGCTGCAGACAGCTTTGCTCCCGCCTTACCTCTGCCACTGGCATCAGGATTCTTTAGCAGCCTCTCAAATAGTTGAAAAAATCTTGAGATAGCAGTAACAATAACAATAATGGTAAATTTTATTTGGAAAACAACTAACATTTTACAAGATACTTTTACAAATATGATCTCATGAAATACTCAGTACAACCTGGAGAGATGAGTATGAATGTGTTCGTAGCAGGCGTCGGCTGGGGCCTTGTGCTGGGTCAGAGTGTAAGGGAGGCAGAAAGCTGGACGACAGTCTCCAACCTGCAGAACTCCCCTCTGATGTGTGTGTATGAGGATGGGGAAGAGAGCAGGGTATTTTGACTCCAGTGTCAAGGAGTTCTCATATTTTGGCTGCCCCTTAAAGAAATTTTCTGCAGGTGAGTACAGAAAATCTTTGCACAAATATTGATTCTCTCCAGTTTCAAGTAGTACCAAACCTGAAGAGGTTGATTCAAAAGCTACCTACACTTCGCTTGAAGAGTGTGCTCAGCTCACAGTCTGATGCAAAGACAGCAACCAGGCCCATCCTGAGTGACGATGATGATGGGAATCTCAGCTCTGCTACTTTACTAGCTGTGCAACCTTGGACAAGGTACTCAAGGGAGTGAGCAAGGGCATGTCAGCTTTTCAATCTTTACTGTGAAATTATTATTTTCATTTACTTTACATGTTGCGTTGAGTATATTATTGAGTACTAACTATATGTTGGTAGTGAGGGATAAATGAATTAGTGTTTGTAAAGTGCTTTGAACTGTACCTATCACATGTGAAATGCGTGATTAAAACATGCTGGTAGTTGTTGCTGTTATTCCAGTGGCTACATGGATGTTGGATTGGGTGGAAATAAGGTTAGAAGCAGCAATGTCAGTTTAGGCATTAGTAAAAAAGCCCAGAGAAGCGTCAGGAGAAACTCACTGAAGCCTTTTCTTCTTCCTTGCTTCCCTCCCACCCAACCTTATACCTCCCTTCCTTCTTTCTCTCTCTCTTTTTTTATTAGGAGGAATGTGAATAGGAAATGGAAAGAGTCAAGGCAGATTGGGTGGCTTTGGTTGGAACTAGAGCAGGGTCAGACCCCAGGCTCAAGGAAGAATCATGGACCCACCCAAGCCCAAGACCATGAAGGAACATCCACAAGTCAAACACTGGAAACCAAATGCAAAACTCATGTGCCAAGGGTGAGGCAAGGTTGGTATCAGAAGGCTGGACACAGGGACCAGAGATTACAGTTGGGAAATGGGGTCAGGGTGATAGCAGGGTAGTAACAGTCAAAAAGGTCCAAAAGAGGCCCTGGCCAGTTGGCTCAGCGGTAGAGCGTCGGCCTGGTGTGCAGGGGACCCAGGTTCAATTCCCGGCCAGGGCACATGGGGGAGGCGCCCATTTGCTTCTCCACCCCCCCCCCTTCCTCTCTGTCTCTTTCTTCCCCTCCCGCAGCCAAGGCTCCATTGGAGCAAAGATGGCCGGGGCGCTGGGGATGGCTCCTTAGCCTCTGCCCCAGGCGCTAGAGTGGCTCTGGTCGCGGCAGAGCGACGCCCCGGAGGGGCAGAGCATCGCCCCCTGGTGGGCAGAGCGTCGCCCTCTGGTGGGCGTGCCGGGTGGATCCCGGTCGGGTGCATGCGGGAGTCTGTCTGACTGTCTCTCCCGTTTCCAGCTTCAGAAAAATACAAAAAAAGAAAAAAAGAAAAAAAAGGTCCAAAAGAGGCCATGATCGTATAGTGGTCAGTACTCTGCGTTGTGGCTGCAGCAATCTCGGTTTGCATCCGAGTCACGGCACCAAAAAAAGAAAAAAGAAAAAAAAAGGTCCAAAAGAATTGCCATAAACAGAGCTGGGAGGTTGGGGAGCTATGCTGGATGATCCCAAAGGGTCAGAGACAGGAAGGATACAATCACTCATCACCAATAATAATAATAATGGCTAACATCTATTTAGCACTTCTTATGTTATGGCATTATGCTAATTCCTTTAGGTGCCCTTCTCATATAATATTGAATGGCTGCCATTATTCTCCCCATTTTGAAAACTAAGGTTCAGAAAGTTGAGCTTCTTGCTCATGGTCAGAGAGCTGGATATAATGAAGGAGAATCAGACCCGGGACTACCTGACTGCAGAGCCGTACTCTATACTCTGCTGTTGCCCCTCACTCAGAAGTATCAGCTGGATAGCCCCAGTGCCCTGCTCTCTGGATAAAAGCCTACTGAGGTTTACACAGATGAACTGGACCAGTCCCTGTTCTCTTAGCTAACAGTGTAGTAGTGAAGGCAGCTACAGAATCAAAGTGAAATTTGTTAAACAGCATAATACTTTTCAATCTAAGTCATAAATTTGTTAAGGACAAAATTTTCCATAAGCAATACCAGGAAGACGAAAAGCACTTGATCTAACATAATCTGAATTAAGGGAGAGGGCCAACAGAGGCAGCCAGTGAGTAGGGCTTTATGGAGAGACTAAAGGGAATAAAGATAGGGAACTGGCCAGATGAACTTGGCTCAAGTGACAGGCAGCCAGGAGAACAGAAAGAGTTGGGGCTTCGGAAACAAAGACAACTGCTGCTCCCTAGTCCTGGGACCTTTAACAAGTGTCTGAACTTATATAAAGTGGGAATACTGGCACCCATATCAGAAGGTGGTGGTGAGGATGAATCAAAATTAGTTATTTACAGAGCCTGCTACAGTGCCTAACATAGCAAATACAAATAAATGGTGAATTGATGGTGGGGGTGGGGTGGGGTAGGAAGAAATGAATAGGAAGAGGAAGATGATGGAGAAGAGAAAGCAAAAGGGAGGACTGCTTCTAAGCAGCCCCTGGAAGGAACAGCTTATACCTTTAAAGACAGCTGTGTCATCCACTTTGGTGGAGCAGGATGGCTTTCTGGTCCCCCAATCCATACAAAGCTGTAGAATAAGCTAATAGCACTTGTGAGGTTTGCCCGACACACTGCAAAATCCCACAGTCTCCCACATTGGCAAATTTTACTTGTACACTTAAATGAGTGTTACTGCAGGGAACATGCTTTTTTAAGAAAAAGAACGGCCATAGGAACCAAAGAGTGAGTGTGTGAGTAGTGTGTAGGGGGGTGTGAGTGCAGGGGGTTGGCTCTTCATGGAAAACCATTCACTTAGTAAGCATTAGCAGAGCACCTGCTGGCAGGTGCCTGACCCTGGAAGGGAAGTCGGAGAGCTGACCTGGTGAAAGGACAGCAGATCAGGTCCCAGGACAACAGGCCCAGGAGGAATACACACAGAAAGGAGCACTGTAGGAAAAGGAGGCCGTGAGCTGTTTAGGAAGTAAAATTTGCAGAACTCAGCTGCTAACTGAGGGCAAGGAGTGAGATACACTGTCACCTGTGCTTCAACCAGTTCTGCCAGGAACTGGGCTTTGGGGGTTCCAGCCATATGGAACACAGCCAGTTAGCGCTCACCGGGTGTTTGTTCTATCATCTGGATGGGAGCATAGTGAACTGCAAGCTGGGTCAGCGCCCAGGACAGATGCAGAGAAGCAGGTTGTACGGTCCCACCACGTCTCTCTCTGCTCTGTTCTCCTTCGGCACCTCTGGCACATTCACCCCAGATGACCCCTCTTTGTCCCACTTTCTTAACCCAGGCCCAGAGCTGTCCTCCTTCACTTGTCTCCGATCTATGTCTACAACCTCGCAGAGTTGGCTGGGTTCTCTGGCTGGGTCTCTGGGAATGTCCTTTCTTCTCTATTTTGCCTAAGGCTTGTTCAAGCAAATGCCCGTAACAGCTCCTGCCCTAGACCCTCCTGCAGCCACTGATGTCTAATTTTAAAAATATCTTCTCCAGGCTTAACTTCTCTCTAGTGCTCTCTGCTTCCAACCTTCCTCCTCTGGTCAGTAACCTCATGCAGAAGTCAGTCACCTGGCTGTTCCCCATCCTCCAGTCTGCTGGGCCATTTCCAGTCCAGTGATTTTTCAACCTTTTTCATTTGAAGACACACATAAACTAATTGCTAAAACTCTGTGACACACCAAAAAAAAATTATTATTTTTTTGCTGATCTGATGAAAAAATAAATATAATTTTGATTCATTCACACCAGATAGCTATGTTGTGTTGGGTGTTGTCATTTTTTATTTGACAAGCTAAGGGAAAAGAGGTCAGTGCCCCTGACTACATAGTCAGGTACTGCACGTTTTAAAAATTGAAAATCGCTATGGATACAAATGACTCCAACCCCCATCTCATACACAGAGGAGCATAGCACCTCGTTATTATCTTACCTCTCCTGGATCCTTGGCCTCCACTCTGTAACTCACTTCCTCTGACACTTCTTTACTCCATTTTTATGCATCACCCCAATTCTGTTCACTTCTCTCTAGGTTATTTCTAACATGAGGCCTCTTACAGAGTAGACTTTCCTGGAGATTTAGGGTAACTGGTGGATTTGGGCTCATGACTCCAGCAATCACAGCCTACAGTCATGTCTTCCTTGTGGGTGCCCAGGTAACTAACAGAGGTTTCCTGCTCTGGAAAATCTCGCTGGCCGCTTTCTCGTTAGGCCTTGCTGTCATCTTCTCTGTGCTCAGCCTTGAAAACCTTCTCCCCTCCTCTACTAGCTCCCCACCCGAGCCACCAAATTCTTATTAAGTTCATTCCCAGAGCGCTGCAGCTATCCGCCCACAAACCTTGGACCCCCTTTGCATATCCAAGGGTCATTAAGGGGCTCTGCTAAACTTTGCCACCTTTTCATGAACTTCATCCAAAGGCACCCCAAGAAGCACTGAGATAAAACATTTCCCTTTAACGTGCCAAATTCATGAGAAAGGCCTTCCTTTTTTGTCAGAGTAACTTTCCTCTTGCTGCCCTCCCCCCCACCACCACACTGCCCTGCCCCTGCCCCTGCCCCGAGTGTTGGACTTGCTTGTTTTTCTGGCCCCACCTTTGTTCCCAGCCTCCTCATCCTCACTTTATCTGGATTTCTCTACTCCACTTAAACCCTGGCTTGCCCATTAGGTCACTTGGCTTTGATTCCATTTTCTTGCCTTACTGCCCTTGAGCGCACAGCCCACAGCCTGGGTCAGGCACCACAGTCCAGCTGGGTTCTGTGTCACACACTTGTTCTCCAGAGGGGACCCGTGACAGTTCTTTGAAAGGTTCTAAGCAGTGAGGCCATTTGTTCAGTGAGGATCCTGTGTCAGCCTGTGCAGTGGGGCTAGAGTCAGGGAAGCTGGGGCGGTCTACTTCCAGGCCACCTCAGACACCTGGAAATTCATAACAGGAAGGTAGAATCGAGGTGATGCTTGGCTTAGGGACTGGCTTGCTAAAGGTGACATCAATAGGAACATAATAAAGCAGATTTGGGGAAGAAAATTCCCTTCCAGGCATGTGAAGGGAGCCTGTGAACAGCTAAAGGAGAGAGGCCTTCAAGTAAGCAGCTGAAAAAGCAGGTCAGCAACCCCTGGGGGGAAACGGGAGGGGGAGAGGTGGGAGGGTGCTGAAGGCGAGAAAGCAGGGTGATTGCCAGAAGCCTATTGTCTGATAGCTTTGCTCTTTCCAAGGACCTGGGGGACCAGCAAATGCTCGAGATCGAAGGTCTTCCCCCCAGAGGTCCCTGAGGCACCCCTTGAACCACCGTCCCCGCAGTCCTTGCACTCATCCCATGAAGGGAGGCAGATAATGCGCTCTGCTGTTCAAGGACAATCACACTCAGCAGAGCGTGAAATCAGTTTTTTCCAACTAAGTCACTCTGGGCTGAAGGAACAGTTTCTATCTTCAGAGAGAGAGTAGTAACCGGTCATTCCCTGAAGCAATTTACCTGTTTCAGTGGAAGCAGACGATCTAAGATCTGAGATCTGGGGCATCTGTGCCAAACTGGGGGCGGCTGGTCTATCCAGGCGCCTTCCGCGGAGCACAGCTGGGAAGTCAGCTGACTCCCTTCTCTGCCTACAGTCCGAGGGCTTGGGATGGTGGTGACCATGTTAGAAAAGCAGTTGTTACATATCAACAACCCAGGCTATTCAGTTTGCATTTATTAAGCATTTTCTATGCACCAGGCCCTGAGTCCCATTGTGTCGAAAAGGGACAGAAAATTTAGGATAGTGTCAATTGTGTAGAGCCAGATTGCTTGGGTTCAAGTCTTGGCTCCACCACTTACTGTTAACCTGGAAAAACTTGCCTTTCTTCTTTGTGCTGTGATTTCCTCATTTGTAAAATGAGAATATAAAATCATGTCTACTTCATGAGAGAATTGTAGAGACTGTTATAATACATGTAAAGGCTCTCAGAAACATTTCTGGCACACTGTCAATGCACTTTAATGTTAGTATATGCTACAGTCTGAATGTGTGTGACCCCTCAAAATGCATACATTGAAAAGCTAATCCCCAATCTAATGGTATTAGGAGGTGGGTCTTTGGAAAGGGATTAGGTCATGAAGGCAGAGCCTTCATGAGTGAAATAGTGCCCTTATAAAAGAGACCAAAGAGCTTGACCAGGTGGTGGTGCAGTGGATAGAGCATGGGACTGGGATGCCAAGGACCCAGGTTCGAGACCCCGAGGTCGCCAGTTTGAGTGTGGGCTCATCCGGTTTGAGCAAACGTTCACAAGCTTGGACCCAAGGTTGCTGGCTCGAGCAAGGGGTTACTCGGTCTGCTGAAGGTGTGCAGTCAAGGCACATATGAGAAAGCAATCAATGAACAACTAAGGTGTCGCAATGTGCAAGGAAAAACTAATGATTGATGCTTCTCATCTCTCCGTTCCTGTTTGTCTATCCCTCTCTCTGACTCTCTCTCTGTAAATAAATAAATAAATAAATAAATAAATAAATAAATAAAAGAGACAAAAGAAAGCTTTCTTGGTCTTCCTTCCCTGTACAGAACGATAGCTATCTATGAAGAACTGTGCCCTCTCCAGACCCCCAATCTGTTGGTACCATGATCCTGGACTCCCCAGCCTCCAGAAGTGTGAGAACTAAATGTTTGTTGTTATAGCCCACCCAGTTGATGGTATTTTTGTTATAGCAGCCTGACCTGAGTAAGACAGTAGAGAGAAGCAAAGCCCTGTGATGAATGCTGTTTGTGCATGTGTTCACGGGATGATGTGTGAGAGCCCATGAGGGCCCCGGAGAAGAACGGTCTGGAGGAGCTCGTGGGTATGGAGGTGGCTGTACCAAATCTTGAAAGTTCAGGAAAATGTATATCAGCAAGGGGCTCATCAGTTCTGGAGCCAAGGTTTATGCAGGGAAGGGGCAGGTAATGAGGGAGGAAAGACTGACAGGCAGATCATGGGGGGCGGGTGGGGCTTGACTGTCATGCCGAGATGTTCAGTATTAAGCAATGAATTGTAAAGATGATTCTGTAATCATTTCTGGAAACTAAAATGCCATGCCATTATTCATTTGCCTTGGAAATGTTCTCTTGCCAGGAAGGTAGAATTATAGTTTGTTTATTTTTAACAGAATTGATTTTTTTTCCCCCAACCTCCCATCTCTTCGCCAATAAACTATTGTGCTGCTGGTGCTGCTTCATACTCCATCGCCTGTGCTAGCTGGAGTGTAGTAATTGTTTTTTGTTGGTCTGGAAGGCAGGAGTTCAGGTTCAAATTAAATGGCATTTTTCTGTATTCAGCTCCATCTGTTCTGAATATTACAAAGCTGGGATGAAAAAGAAAGTGATCAGGTGGACAAACTGTGATAATCTTATGTTGGAGAGATATCCTCCTGGTAAAGGTGAGCGCGCATCTACAGGTGCGCCCCTCCCAGGGGCCCTTCTAAGCCTAAAGGTGTATTCAAGGAGCTTTTAGGTGTCTTTATTCTATGGATTTCATTATTCGGATCCATTTCATTTTCACCTGGCAGTGATCTTTCCCCCTTGCCCAGGGGACACATTCCACACACAACGTAATTTAGAGAGTCACATGTGATATAGTTGAAAGTACATAGGCTTTAGTGACAAGAGACCTGGGCTGGTCCCAACTGTGAGCCCTTGTCTTCTCATTCATAAAAGGGGCATCCAGATGCTGCTTATCTTGTGGAGTGGATGAGAAAACTAAGTGAGGTCACCACTGAGAACTGTAGTCACAGCAGTGTGGACAGTTGTTATTGTTATTCACTTTGCCTGCAACTTCCACATCGTCCAAGTACACTCATAGGGTCGCCCTCACAGAATTCACATTTGTGCAAAACAACAGCATAACACCAGGGCACATGCCTCATTAGAAGTGTGAGACCATGCTGCCTGTTGAGGGTATAAGATCCCAGGTTTGGGTCTGAACCTGACCCTGGGCAGTGGGGAGCAGGTTCTTAGGAAGATTAAAGGATGCAATGCATATGAAGTATTTTTCCAGGATCTCAAGATAATGAACACCCAATAAATGGCAGGTCCTGGCTCAGCCATGTGGGCGTTTGAGAGGGGACCACAGCGATATTGGAGAGGGAGGCTAATAAAGACATGGAAAGGTGGGAGTTAAGAGAAAACTGAAGATAGAAGCACAAGGAGAATGTCAGGGGAGCCAGAAAGAGAGAAAAATGAGACTCACATAGTATAAAAGTGCAGAGAAAATGATGGACAAGGAGAGAATGAAGAAAATGAGAGACAAACTGGCATTAAAGGGCAGTCCTGTAACACAGCGGTGGTGGCACTAGAAAACTGGACAGGGACAATCACTGCAAGCACGGTGTGTCAGCGCCCTGAGCCTCACTTTCCTTATGGGCAAAATGGTAGGTCAGGGTGGCTGGGAGCGGCCTTGGTGAGATCAGTGCCTTATGAAGTAGAAGCCTCTACTTCCTTGCTTCAGACAGCATGGGTTGCCGCCCAAACACCATGGCTGGCACACAGGAGGGCTATCATATCACTCAAACTGGATCACTTTTGACAGTGAAAGGAAGAACTGTTACATATTATATAATTGCACCAGGACAGTACTGCAAATTGGGGCTCTCCAGGTCCCCACACATAGTAATTTCTCAAATAAACATCGGCTTTCCTTAGGATTCATTAAAGGGAATCACATAGTTAGAGAAAGCACCCACCTAATTCTTTTTTTCTTCTGAAAAAGGGTGGGTTTTGGAAAAACGAATGCCTGATGCATGTAGACAGAATGTGTCAATAAGTTAGAAAGTAATGGTCAGGATGTAGCATTGCCAGAGAAAATGCTGAAAATTTAGTGAAGTTTGAATTTCAGTTAAGCAACAGATAACTTTTAATGTAAGCATGCAGTGGACAGACTCACTTTAAAGTTTTTTTGTTATTTGTTGAAATTCAAACATAGCTCGGCATCTTGTATTTTTGTTCACTAAATCTGGCAATTCTACCAAGAGGGAACACATGATTCTATGGATTTCATTATTAAATTAAATAAAAACCTATTCAGTGAACATTTTCTACCTGCCAGACAAGCGCTGGCTGCCACAGTGGCATCTCAAATGAATAAGACACTGCTTTTGCCACTAACTCACAGGCCAGTGAAGGAGAAAGTGTTAGGAATTCAGGTGGCATTTACTGAGCACCTATTAGGATCTGGGCCCAGTCACTGATGTTTTATATGTTATCTTAGGAAAGCTTCACAATGGGATAATTCCCATCTTACAGGTGAAAGAATAAAGGTCCAAACAGAAATCAAGTGCCTGAGGTTTCAGAGTTCATAAGTTGAGGTTAAACCCCCATGTCTGACACCAGAGCTAGGCTCTTTCCGATGCAAACACATTTTCCGCAGAGAGAGAGAGAGAGAGAGAGAGAGAGAGAGAGAGAGAGAGAGAAACCCTGCTTAGTAATCAGGAAAGTTGTTATCAACTTCTTTCAGTTTCAAGTCAAATTGCTTCATTATATAATGGGGGGGGGTACTATAAGGAAGACCCATGAACTGAGATTTGTGATTGAAGACCTGTTGGGAACTGAGGCATGTCTATGCTGCTCTCTTTATCTGTCCCAGAGTGTGTGGTCCCTCTCTTGGCATCTCCCCATCTCTCTCCTTGTCTGATTCACTCTCTTCTCACTACTGGTTGCCTTCCCCTGCTTAGTCACAGATCTACTTTATCAGAACTTTGACCTATGCATGGTTAGCATGATTTCTCAGAGTTCCAAACTACCTCCAGGCTTTTAGCTCCAATTCTCACCAGCAGATGTCTCAGTGTGTCAAAACTGCTGGTTTAATTTTTTAAAATGGTTTTATTGAGGTATAATTTACATGCCACAAAATTCAGACACTTCCAAATTTAAATTTTGTACCAGGTTACAAGCTAGTTTATGAATGAGTTGTCTTTGGTGGGTGCTCACCTCTATGTCATGTGCCCACTCCAGGTCCAATAGCTGTGACCAGCGGACTGGTCATATGACTGTCTTCTGAGCAGGTGCTGAAGGTTGAGCAGTTTCACTTAGGATTGTGGACCTGCAGCACTGTGATTGACATGTCTAATACAGAAAGTTTCTAAGAACAGATGACATTTGATATAGGTATTCAAGGACTGCTTAGTATTCACCAGGAAGAACAAAAGGGGAAAAAGAGCCCAGCCAAGGAATATCACATGCAAATGCAAAGGTGCACAAAGCGGGAATGAGCAGAGACCAGTGTGTGGTTTAGAGAGCCTGCAGCACAGAGTGTAGATGGGAAGGCAGGATGGTATAAGGTGGAAGCAGGCTTCCAGGTTTGTAGATTGGGTGGATGCACATTGGAAATACAATGAGATTGTGCTTCCATGAAAGGTAAAACTTTAGGAGAGAAGACAGATGTGCTGGTTTGGGCAGCTGAGTATGAGGGGCCTATACAACATCTAGATGGGGATGGTCCAGTAGATAGTAAGATACACAGTTAATAATCTATAATAATCTTCGCCACAAACTTTCACCACTAAAAATGTAGCCCTTGGAAGACCGTGGTGCTGAGCTGTAAGACAGTGCAGCAGGAAAGTGAGGCCATTTCCTCAAAGCTCTCTGCTCGAACCAGCCTGAAGGTGGGCCACACCGAATTCCAAATTGTTGATTCAACCCAAATTCAACTTCCTGTGTAACTTACGAGGAAGTAGAGAGCAGCAGAAACCTGGTGTGCTTTATGTGAAATCTATGCTTAGCCAGCACATTTAGATATTAAATGTTGAAAAGAAAAATATGACCTGCCATAAATTCTCATTACATACACTATTGCCTTAATAGTACCAGTACAGATAGGCCCTTAGAGAATTTTCTGATTTGTCGTCAGTATCTAGTTCTAGCTTTTGATTTATTAATTTGTTCTTTGTTCATGTGTGCTTATGTAAACATTTTAGAAAATGGATAATTTTGTTAAAAGGAAGAAAAAAGTCACCATAAATCCAACCACCCAGAGATAAACCAATCTCAAGTGTCTGCTTCAAGCTTTCTCTTTCCCTTAAAATTAAGCTTTCATTTCTATCTAAGTAACACTCACAGAGAGTCACACATCATTGTACAGAAAACGTTATGATAAAAAGCAACTTGGCTCCATCTCAGGGTCCTCATGCTGTCCCCCTTCCCAGAGAGAACGTAGTTTAGTGGATTCTGCTTCCCATGGTGTTGCCTCCAGAGCTCATGCCTGTGCTATCGAATGTGCTGGCCACTAGCCACGTGTGCTCTTTAAAATTAATTAAAACTCAATAAAAATAAAAATTCCTTTCCCCAGTCTCACCAGCTACATTCAAATGCTCAATAGCCACACATGGCTGGAAGCCACCACATTGAACAGAGCAGATGTAGAACATTTCCATCATCACAGGAACTTTTATTGGACAGTGCTACACAAGATAAAAATATGCTTTTATCTTTATCTCTTGATTTATCCACTTTAGACAGTATCAAGTGCCTTAATGCTATTTCTATTCAGACATATTTTATAAACTTTTAGAAAAAATTAAAATATAACATACAAAAAAACCCCATATGTGTCATAAAGGTAAATCTGACTGATTTATCACAAAGTGAATAATTCATGTAACTGCCCCCCCTAGAGCAATAAATAAAATGTTGTGAGGAACCCAGATTCCCTCTCATACTTACCCCAGTTACTAACTATTCTCTCAATATCCCCACTGCTGTCGCCAGTTGTTTCTACCAGTCTTTAGTATCTGGCTTCCTTCATATAAATTATAAATGTGGAATTCATCTTTATTGTGTGAAGGACAATTCATTCATTGTACTAGTATTGCTAAAAATACGAATAGTTTGCATTGTAAAAATATACTACCTTTTATTGATTCATTCTATTAAGAGACATTTGAGTTGTTTCTAGTTTGAAGCTATTACGAATAATGTAGCTGTGATCCTTCTTATACATATCTTTTGGTATCAGGCATATACATTTCTGTTGGGTGTAAACCTAGGAGTGAATTTCTGGATCACAGGTATGAATACGCTGAGCTTTAGTATATCTTCCTAAAGGGATTGCATCAGTATATACCCAGCATTGTCTGAGACTGTCAGCAGATGCTCAGCATCCTCACTAACTCTTGATAGTCTAACAATTATACCATTATGATTTAAATTTGCATTTCCCTGATAACTAATAAAGTTTAACATCTTTTCAGTTATCTATTGACTAATTGGATATTCTCTTTTTGTTAAGTGTTTGAGCCTCTTGCCTATTTTATTACTAGATTTTATCTTTTTTTTAAAAAAAAAGTTGATTTGTAATTACTTTTAATATTTTATGGATATAAACACCCTTTCATTCATATGTGTTGTAAATATTTCTTCTCAGACTCTACCTTCCAACACTTTCTGATGAAGAAAAAGTTCATAATTTTAACACATCCCCTTGAACTACTCTTTTCCTTTATGGTTAATGCTCTTGTGCTTTATCTAAGAAATCTTTTTCTACCGTGTTTATGCATATATTCTCCTATCTTATTTTCTTGAAGCTTTATCATTTGATTTTTCACATCTATGTCTATAATTGAAATGAAATTTGTTTTTATGAATGATGTGAGGTAGGAATCAAATCTCACTTTTTCAATATAAAAGCCAATTGGATTTGTATCATTTATTTAAAAATACCATCCTTTCCCATTTCGTTTCAGTACCACTTTTATCACAAGTCGCACACACACACTGGCACACAAGGCTCTGTTTCTGAATTCTGTGACCCAGAGATAGGTAAACTAGGACTAGTTGCCTGTTTTTGCAAAGTTATGCTGTAACACAACTATGCCCATTCACTTGTGTATTATCTGGGTTGCATTGATGCTACAATAGCAAGGTTGAGTTTTGACAGACCACATAAAGCCTAAATAGTTTTTTACTTATCTGGCCCTTTTCAGAAAAATATACCTGACTCCTGCATCCTGTTCTTTTATTTTTTTTCTCGTTCTTGCACTAATACTGTACTGTCTTAATCATGCTAGCTTTACAATCAATCTTGATTTTCTTGTAGAGTAAGCCATCCAATTTTGTTCTTCTTCAAGATTGTCTCGGCTATTCCTGTACCTTACTTAGTATTCCCATTCCCATATAAATTATATACAGATTTTTTTTATTATAAAAGTGTTCATATTCAGATTACATGGAAAGTTTTATATTGATAACTTGTCTTATAAATGACTTCATAGAGAGTGGAAATCTTATGATAATTAATGTTCTTCTGCAATATTATTTTTTATGACTTTGTAGCATTTAATCATATAGGTAAACTATCATTTATTTAGCCAAAGTCATCATTTGGTTACATGTCTTATTTATCTATCACTAAATTATAAAGTGTTTTTTTTAGCTTGTTTATACTCTTTTACTAAGTAATCTCATTTATGGGAATTGAACCAAAACAAGTTATCTTCAATAAAAAAAATCCATTAAGATGTTTATCACAGTATTTATAATTATGAAAAATTGGAAATGATCAAATCACTGTCACTTGGTAAATGGCTAATTATGGTACTTCCACTTATTAGAATACTAGACACATGTTTAAAACAATGCTCAAGGAGATTAGAAAATTATTATGGAATGTTTTATGCAATAAAATGTGTTTGATATTTAATTATTAGTATTGATATTAAAATATAACTCTTAGGAAAGCTCTGGAAGGATATACAGATATACCCTCATTTTATTGTCCTTTACTGCCTTTCATAGATATTTCATTCTTTATAAATTGAAGGCAAGACCTTCCACTAGCAAAATAATTATGACTCACTTAATTGCAATACTCACTTTGTTGCCATGGTCTGGAACCAAATCACACTACTTGTGAGGTGTGCCTGTATACTGTATCACAGTTGGTTAATACAGGGAACGGCATTGTGAGGGGAGGGCAAGAGGAAGTACTGGATCCACTTTGTCTCACTCAAATATTTTATAGAATGCTATAGTAAAAGCATTTGCAAACCACTTTTGAAATAGATTGCAGGATGCATGAAATAATAAAATGGCAAGGCCCTGAGGACAAGATAAGCTTTCTGTAAAAAGCAATGCTAAAGACTTAGTTTTAAGCAGGTGCATAAACAGCCTAAGATTTAAAGGACATCTGAAACACTCCAGTGTGTCAGATGAATATAGCACAAGAGCATGGAACCCACAGAGGAAGACCCTAGTCAGACCAGAATTATTTCCCTAGTCACACTGGATACCCTAATGACCAACCCCTTAATGACCATGACCTGGAGACTGTGGGTCCTCAGAGACTGGTCGATACAATCAGTCAAGTGTACGTGGTTCTCATTTCAGAGTACGGGCTCAAAGGTAATCCTCGGAGAGCCTGAATGTGACACTGGCAAATGCATTACATGGGGCTCTCCTGTGAGTATCTGGTGGGGACCACAAATGCAGACCACAATCTGGTGAGTGAGGGAGATTTTTCTCTGAAGAGGTAAACATCCCAGGAGCCAGTCATTGTGGGAAATGTCCACGAGGGGGGTCCTTGGACTAGTGGAGAGAGGAACATCTCCCCTTCCTCCTACAACAGTACTAGCCAGGAGCAGCTGAGCTAGACACTGAGGGAAGTCTGGAGGACGGTTGGTGGTGAACATGACACATCTCTGGCCATGAGGAGGCAGGTGGGAATGAGCAACATGATATATTGTAGTTCGTGGGGGCAGCAGCAACAACAGAACAGAAAGGCTGCTCCTCTAGCAGCTGACTTCCGTAGCTGGAGGCAATGTTTCCAGAACCAGACCTCTGACCTCGGAGGGCTCCTGTCCGCTTGCCAGCACCACTGTAAAAAATAGTGGCGCCCAAGCCTCACTCCAAACCAGTTCTATCTGAATGTCTATGGGTGCAGCCCAGGCATCTGTTTATTTCAAAGCTTCTTGGGAGTTTCTAGTACCAGTCTGGCTTGCGGACCACTGCTCTCGGAGAATGTTTCCTCACACCCTTGCATGCTGGACTCTAATCATTGCATCTAATTTGGATTGTGCTGCCCTGAAGAGTAATAGTAGGTAATAGTTTCCTTCATCAACAACAAATCACAGTCTTACAAAATGACTCCATTAGCTCTGGCAAGCTGCCAGCCCTTCTCTTCTCCCTTTACCAGAAAATTAATGAGACCATTCATTGGAAAGTAGAAATTAAACACGGCATTTTGTAGTGTTGTGGGTCATTCTGCTACACTTAAGCTCCCATCAGAAGGAGTAAAGGAGAAGGACCCTGGTTACACGCCCTGCAGTTTTGCCATATGTTATTTCTCTTAATCTTCACAAAACATCCTGCAAAGCAGGTTATTAGTATCAGCTTCTTTTTCCAGAAGAGAAAACTGAGACTTGAAATGGTTAAGAAATTTGACTAAAATTACGTGTATAGTGTAAGTGGCAGAGTGGGGCTTTGAACAAGGTTTATTGACCTCCAAAGTTTATCTCTTATCTTTCTCATTATAACACCAGCCCTCCTTTGTTCACTGTTGCACATAAAGCACTTAAAATAATGTCTGGCAAATAGCAAGTGCTCTATAAATACCACCAATTCCTCCTGGAATTTTACTGTGTGGAGGGGGTCAGGCACCATAGTCTAATCCTGAATTGTAAGAATCCAACTGTGTTGGAGGAAAGTATCAAAGCCTGGAAATTGTGGCTAGGTGAAGAAAATTTCCAGCCTACAGCTGAACTCCTCATTTGGGGAGAGTCGTGTCTTGTCAACCAATTTATACAAAAATCAAAGATTAAGATTCAACTTTGCTAAAAATGAATGTATGTGATAGGTTAAGTGCTTTACAAACACAAAGCAGGTTTTACAACTTATTAAACTCTTTTCTTAATTAAGCAAATCTTTTATCCCATAGAGGACAGTGAGGTCCATGAGTTTCAGCTGTCCTTAGTGATTTCTGATGTGGGTGGCTCCGGAAGGAAAAGAACTACTTCTTGGCAGACATGTGGTTTCCTCTGATGTCCTGGAAAGGGCAGAAATAGCAGGTGAGAGCATGTGTAAAATATGGCAGGGAATGACAAGTCTACAGCAGTGGTCCCCAACCTTTTTTGGGCCACGGACAGGTTTAATGTCAGAAAATATTTTCACGGACCAGCCTTTAGGGTGGGACGGATAAATGTATCACGTGACCGAGACAAGCGTCAAGAGTGAGTCTTAGACAGATGTAACAGAGGAAATTTGGTCACTTTTAAAAAATAAAACATCATTCAGACTTAAATATAAATAAAACAGAAATAATGTAAGGTATTTATTCTTTCTCTGCGGACCGGTACCAAATGGCCTACGGACCGGTATTGGTCTGGGGCCTGGGGGTTGGGGACCACTGTTCTACATGACAATCATCTCGGAACTGGCCCCTTCTTCAAGCACAGCCTCTCTTAGGGTAGGATGGTGAGGGTCTCTGGTAAGCACTTGTCCCTCCCATCACTTTCAGATTTGGTTTCCTTTAGAGGAGCTCTCATTATCTAATCTCTTGGGGATGTCAGTAGCCATCCTTGAAGACTGGCTTTTCAGAAATGGAGGTATCTTTTAAGACAGTCTGACTTCCCAAAGAAACTTTACTAAATAATGAGAACAGCCCTGGCTGGATGACTCAATTGGTTAAGAGCATCAACCCAAAGCACAGAGGTTGTGGGTTCGATCTCCAGTCAGGGCACATACAGGAACAGATCAATGTTCCTGTCTGTCTGCCTCTCTCTCCATTCCTATCTCAGTAAAATCAATAAAATAAATTTAAAAGAAATAAATAATGAGAACAAAAAAGGGGAAAATGATAGAAAGTACAGCATCATAAAGATTGACTTGGAAAATAATATATATATATTTGCTTTCTTTTATTCTATCCTAAAGTGGCTTCTGGCTCCAAAGGGTCGCTTTATGTCACATATTCTGTATGTCTTCCCTTCTTTGCATGTACCAGGCTGTCTCCACCATACTCAAACTTGTTTTCTAGGCATTCTTGACCCTTCAGGGAAAATGACCTACTTCCTCTTGACCACACCCTTTATTCCAATCCATGGTCTGACAGATGGCCTTGCTCTGATGAGCGGCACTTGATATGCAAACAAAAAAAACCCCCTTACTCTTCAGATAAGAATCCTGTTTCTTCTCACAATGGTAGGCTTTGTCCATGTAGATTCCAATGGAATAATATCTCAAACACTAAACAATACCCCTTCTATTAGAAACAGAATAAGAGAAAGATTATTTTTTTAACCGTGGCATTGTAAGCATAGCAAAGATTTTTTTTCTGATTCTATTCCTGGTTGCGTAAAATCACACTCTCATTTCCTAAAAAGTACCTTCAAATTTTAAGATCCTATCACCGTTGGGCCTTGTTACAACATCGTAGTGTTATCCTTTAGGTAGGCAGTGATGGGTCCTTTCTTTGTGACTTATACATTAATTAGAAGATAGAAGTTTTAGGGAGTTTGATCAGAAAATTTCAACTGTCGGTAATGCAATACCCAGCAGCAAATAACACAGGCAGCTCTGGAGACATGATGAGTTCTTTATTTGTTCATACTGTGAGTGTAGTTTCATGTGCTCCATAAGCTTTGATAGCAAAGGACCAGTCTTTAAGTGTAATGAGAGACAGTACTCACTAACCTTACAAAGTCATGCTGGATGTTTGCTAGAACATAGATAGCCCTGGCTTCCATGACACAATAGTATAGAGTGACAGCAGAAGATCATCTATGATTAAAATACAGCTGGAGCAGAGATAAACAGAGGTGACTGAGATAAGGATAAATGACAAAGAAACTAAAAATGCAGCAGCAGAATTAATATTTACCCTGAAGGACTTACAAGCAGGAGCAGCATCTCTGAAAATCAGATCAGTGATGTGGAGAACAACTTGCAGAAGGTCCCCCAGAATTCAGAGAAAATGAAACAAAAGGATGAAAACAATAAGAGATCACATATAAGAAAAATAGATTTTTTTTAATTAAAAAAACAATTAGAATAGAAACACTAATCAAAGACACATTGAAGAAAACTTTCTTGGGCTTAAAAACTAATAGACCTCTATATTATTTAAGTAAACATTTTTATCTTGAATAATTTTAGATAAATAGAAAAGTTGCAAACACAAAATGTTTGTATACCCTTTACACAGTGTCCCTACTCGTAACATCTTCATATAATTTGTCAAAACTTAGAAATTAACATTTGTACATGATAATTAAATTAAAAAAAATTACCAGATTTTTTTTTTTCACTAATGTTCTTTTACTGCCTCAGGATCCAATCCAGGGTGCCACACTGCATTTAGCTTTTACATTGTTTATAAAATTGGAATTGCAGTGGGGAACCATAACACGGAGCTACCTACTTGAACTGCTCCCAAGTCATTCCTTACAGCTCACCTTGTCTCACTCTCAACTTCCTTGGTATTTTCAATTCCTTCTGAGTTCGCTCCTTGCCCCTCAGATTGTGCACACCCTGATCCTAGAGCTTCTATTAATAAAGACTTTATTCTCCACATGCGCTGCACCGCCTCAAGGGCCTTGAGTAATGAATGACCCTCTTGGTCTCCTCACTCTGTTTCCACCCTCTCACCCTCTGCAGCTTCCTTGGGGCACCATCACCCCAGCCCCCGATACGTGATCAGAAATCAGTCATCGTGAATTCTCCGCTACTCTGTATTCTGGCCGAAAAGACAATTTAGGTTTCGAGAAGTCAAAGGAAAAATGAAAAATCAAAGCTATTTCTATCTGTACACAACTCAATATGCCTCCCTTTCTCCCTTGATAAATGTAAGACCTTTTGAGAATGCCATTATTTCAGTTTCACAAAAGAAAAAACTTTCATGTCTGGGTTTGGTGGGGAGGAAGTTCCCTGTTGGGTATTATCCTGCGAGTTCACTGCAGCTTGAGACTGGACCCTCAGCCTTGCAGGCTTAGGAACCTACATTCATCAGCTTTCCAGAAGATCACACATAGGAATACCCACCCCTGTCAACGAAATCTCTAATGAGTGGAAATAAAATCAGAACACCATCTCATTTATTTATAATGAGCAATACACCTGACAGGCGAATCTGTCATCGTGTGAACCTGACCAGCCAGCTCCATAGAGCCAAATTATCAGATGAGTGTTTGATGACTGTGGAAGCAGAACAAAAAAGTTAGGGAATTTAAAAATTTAATGTCATTGGGCTCTGAAAAACTGATGCTCCCATTTCCTTTGTAGCGACAGGCCTGTCTAGGGCTGGGACACTTGCCTGGGCCGGCGGGGCACACTCTCCTCCGGGCACTGTTCACACAGCACTTCGAATTTCCTCTGTGCCACGGCCGCTCAGTCCCCTGGCTCATGCACACATTCTTTAGCTGTAACCATACTTTTTGCAGATTCTTGTCCAGGTCTGGGAATCATTTTGGCTCTTTAAGCTCATGGTTATGATCAATTATACTGGATCTGTATTCTGTTTATTGACCTTTTAAGACTCATTTCTCGTGTGTGTTATTTGCTGTCATGAATTTGCTGCCGATGTTCCCTTGAATGTAGCTCTCCCTGACCCCAGCAAAGTGCAGAGGAGCTCACACGGAACATCAAGGACACCCACACACACACACGCCAGGCCTGTGGCAGGCCATACACAGAGACATGACCCACACAAACCTAGTCCCTGCCCTCGTGGAGCTTGTAATCTGGTGGGGATACTGCCATTAATAAAATAACCACACAGATCACAGTCAGAAATTTCAGGAATGCTGTGAAGGGCAGGGCAGGTTGCCACGGACCACCTAATGAACACCTGCTCTAGTTCTGGAGGTCAGGTAGGGTTTTCCCCCATCAGGCATCCCCAAACTACGGTCCGCGGGCCCCAATGCGGCCCCCTGAGGCCATTTATCCAGCTCCCGCCACACTTCCAGAAGGGGCAACTCTCTCATTGGTGGTCAGTGAGAGGAGCACTGTATGTGGCGGCCCTCAAAACAGTCTGAGGGACAGTGAACTGACCCCCTGTGTAAAAAGGTTGAGGACCCCTGCTAGATGGTATTGAAAGCTTGAATGAAAGCTATCTAGAGGAAATGGGGAGGATGGAGAGCCGGACATCTTGCAGGTGCACTCTCTGCCCTTCTCCACCCAAGTCTTTGCCTCGGAGGCTGAGCAGCTGGGAGGACATCTCCAGCTCCCCTGCCCTCCCTGGCTCTCTGTTGGGGATCCTTAGCTGCGTAAGGAATCAAAGGGAAGGAGAAGCATGCAGTCAAGGTATGTCTTCCCTGTGGAGTTGCCTGTAGTTGGCTGGGTCTTTTAACATCAAGTTACTATTCCTACATCCTCTCTCCAGTAGTGCTGCCCTTTGACCCATGAGAGAAAGCTGCTGTCGTGGTCACCATGTTTTAGAACCCTGGTCCTCCTCCAGCTGCATCACTGCCCTTGGTGTAAAAGCTCTTGCCCCAAACACCCGTGCCTGCTCCTCCGTTTTGTGTGCCCTCACCCCAGATCGCTTTCAGAGTGTGGACTACTCCAGCAAGGTTCTTAGACCTAGGCCTGAGAGTTGGCCAGAGGGTATGTGGTGTATGTTGGGAAATCAGCTGTGTTAGTCTTGCTCGCTTGTACTTTGTGTGATTAGTGTGTGAGTGCATGGCAGCGCCATGTGTGCATAGTTTATGTAAGGCTACATACAGGTACTTGCCCTCAGGGTGGATGGTGGATTGAGGATTGCCTGCTCACCAATGTGAGGGGTTGTTTTGTGCTGTTCATTCGCTTGCTGCTGTGAGAAGAGGTTTTCCCCTGCCTGTTTGCTCATCCACCATTGTGAGACTCTATTAAACAGGAATGACTCAACCCTTTCTGGCTCCACAGTTCCTCTACCGTCTGCCCAAATCCAATGTGGACCTGCCCGGCCTCGGCCACCAGCATTGCAGTGTACGTGTGGTGGGTTCTTGGTGGAGCATGGAATTGAGGGCTGGCTGTCCACCTGTATGAGTGAGGTCACTTTGTGATTACAAGAAAAGGTGGGGGTGGGAAGAGAAGGGGTAGGCTGTGAGCCAGGAATGAGGGCCCAGATATTTCTCTTCTGCCATATTTCTGCACAGAACTTGGAGCAGCCTGAAACTTCTATATTCAAATTCAGTCTTCCAGCTTGTTATAAAGGTATATTTGCCAAGGTAAACAGGTGAAATATATTTCACTTAGCAGTTGTTAGTTTGAGTTACAACTTTTAAATATTTAGACATGTGGTTTGGGAGGTCTCCAACTGTTCTCTTGTCTTGGGCCCACAAATGTGTGAAATGAGCCTGCCTTGCAGTAACCACCTCCTCCCTCATGCCTTGTCCCTCTGGGCCCGGGGATGGGACACACCAGGCTACTGCACATCTCCTGTGTTTCCCCCATACCCACACCCGTGTAAAAGGCCTCTTCTAATCGACTGTCCTTGAAAAGAAATATATAATACTATCATGAGTGGGCCATCTGCTTTCTGTCAGGCCCCTGACTGGTTCAGCAGGTGTTTTAGGCAAAGGGAACAGCACGGGAACAACACATATCTCTCTCTCTCTCTCTCTCTCTCTCTCTCTCTCTCTCTCACACACACACACACACACAGAGTTTTTTATTTATACCTTTCAGTTCTTCTGCAAGCCATTCATTGTAGGAAACAAGGTAGAGGGAGATGTTAAAAGAGGCAGGAGGGCTAAAGGTTATATATGGCTTATGGCTGTTAAGCCAAAGAGAAAGAGAGGGAAAGAGAGAGGAAGAGAGGGAGGGAGAGTGTGTGTGTACATGGGAGGGGGAGTGGTATCTCAGCTCCCACCATGCTTTTCCCCTTATCCTCTAGAAAAGCGAGTGCACCGCGGGCTCCCTGTGCAGGGCCTGGCTGGTGTGGGCTAACCCTGTTGTCTTCAGATGCTTCTGTGACCCAGGCCACTCTCACTGCCAGAGCAGGAAGCAGGCAGTGCCATCCCTCAGCCTGTGGAGCCCTTCCCTGCAGGAAACTGGATTCCTGCCCCCTCTTGCCCCTCTTCTCAGGGACACGATTCCCCAGTTTTGCTCATTTGGCCTCCCTCACTTCCCGGTTCCCCAAGAACATGCAAATGTCCCTCCATAAGCAGGCGTGTAAGGCCGGCTCAGGTGAGGTCAGGTGTACAAATGGAACTGGGATGTTAAGCAAGCGTCCCTGTGGTATAATTAAAATACAATTCTATTTTTGTTTCCCACAACCTTTTGCAATTTATTCAGTAGGGATAAATCTCCCCCTGGCCTAGATGAAACCTCTAGCAAGCTCGCAATTATTCTAGCTCTCAGGTAATAGATATTCCCAGGTGACTTTAAATTGCAAATACAGTCTAATTTAGTAATTAGAACGTTTAGTCCCAACCTCTAAATTTGGCTTAGATTGGTGTTTTCTCCCCATCTCCCCAGCTTGGGCTGATTTTAGAATGGGAAATGGGGTGTCCCCGTTTCTCCCCCTCAGATTCTCCCACTATCCAGTTTCCCCGGGGGGAGGGGGAGGAGCAGCAGGTGCAGTTGGTGGGGGCAGAAAAGGCCTTACTTGAAATGTGTGATCTCATCTGACACCATGCTCTAAGTTTGGTAGATGCTTGATCTCTCCTTCTCCCCTGGACTGCTCTCTCAGACTCTCTGGCTTTTCCTATTGGGCCCCTCTGGCCTGAATTTCTCTTCACCCAAAGACCTTCATCTTTCTTTATGGGCAGTAAACTTTGTCCCCCAGTCAGGTATTAGGACCCCAGGCTGTCCTTCTTGAGCAGAGCCCACGTGTGTTCTTTGTTGGGACAGTCTTCCCTGGGCCCACCAGGAAACATGTGGTCAGCTCCTTCATCTTCTCATCCTCTATATTTCCCGGGCACCGCATGTGTGCACATGAGAGTGTCTCTGGGCTTTTGGTTCTATTTCCATCATGTATCCATCTTCTCTTTGGCTGATGAAAGCTCCAGGGTAAATCGGCAGTTTCCCTTTAATGATCCTGTAGCAGTCCTGTGGCTTGTGCATCTGCGTTTCCACTTTTCTGCTGCCTCATGTCTAAGAGGGTGTTGCAGACCAGGCTCCCTGAGGAAGCAAACTCGGGGGTGAATATCTGTGCAGGAAGTACATTGGGCATACTCCTGGTAGGAACACCTGTGTGGCAGGACCCGGCACATCTAGAAGGTGAACTGCAATGTAATCACAACAGAAGGTCTCAGTCAATTGTTGAAGAGCTCTGCTCTGTAGCTTGGATGTTCCTTCAAAGTCGTCTTAAATTGGGGCAACCAGCTGGGCCTTTATACTCCCCTAGACTCCCACATGAACCAACCACTGGATGAGTGGTACAACCTCAGTGAGGCATGACACCCGCAGCTGGGGAACGCAGTGTTTCAGTCCTGGGGGACAGCGCACCACAGCATCCTCTATAACAAGGAGCATGCCTCCTGGCAGAGCATTTACATCCTGGACTCACACTTTCTAAGTTTGAACTCTGGCTCACCCACCTATTGGCTGAGTGACTTTGGGGTAAGTTCTATAATTTCCTCATCTACAAAACAAAATAGATAATGATAATATCTACCTCATAAGCCTTTGCAAGGATCCATTCAGTAATCCATGTAAAAAAAGCATTTAGATCAGTAGCAGGCACATAGTAAGCACTCAATAAATGTTAGCTATTAACAGTATGGTAGTTCCTATATTATCCAGTCAAAACTTTAAATTCATTATTTCTATGCCTTTGTTATATATATTGGCATTAGTTTTTTTCACCACCTCTGAGCACTGAGGGGACTGATTCTAGACTGAGTGTGACCTGCAGGGAATATAACATGGGGCTCAGCACAGGTGCTCAACAGTTGTAACGCTGCCACCTACCTCCTTTGAGACCTGTCTGGTAGAGGACTGAGGCCGATTGTTGGCCACCTGCCTCACAGCTGGGCTGGGCTGGGGCCTAGGGTGGGGCAGAGTCTGAAGGCAGAGCAGAAACGAGATAAGTCTGACAGGTACTGTTTGACAAGTGATATTAAGATACTTAAAAACCTTGCTTTCAAAATACGGCTTCTGAGCAAGGCCAAAGATATTATGTTATTTATCATGAGATTTTCTGTTTTCCATGTAGATCCCTGCCAGGAGGTTAAATGATATGGAAAACACGGTGACAGCTTGCTGCGTTCCTGACCCCATTATGTAGCCAGCCCATGAAATATGTCTCCTTTGAAAATAAACAGTTATTCATCACGATGTCTCTCACTAGCATGGCTCCCTACAAAAACAGCATGATGTAAAGATGGGTTTCAGCGGCATCAGTTTGTTCCTGAGGAAAGGCTGGGCCTGCCTCTCCCCGCGTGATTTTGCCACAAACTACTCATGTCTCAAATTAGCGAACCTTATGATGTAAATGACTGAGAGGTTAGAGCTTTCAGGTACTCAACCTGGGTCTGTGGTCACATTCTCGTGTTGCTCCGCTCCAAGGCTTAGTGGGTCTAACCGTAAAGCCCTAACTTTCAGGAGGTTGGAATGGGTCAAAGGGATATGAGGTGAGGACTGACCTGAAGATGCAGGCGTGGCCCGTGGAAGTGGACCGACTGCGGCAGTGAGGAGCTGGGGGCTAGCTTTGAGTGCAGGAGTGGCGGCGGCCTGGCTTGGTACGATGTTACTGAAAACCAGAGATTCCTTCCTTTGGTCTATGTGATGATTCATGGCTAAAGTCTAGAGGAGCAAGATACAACAACTATATTCGGTACTTCTGCTTTAGAATACATCAGAGTTTTATCTGATGTGAGTGCCTGCTCTGATCACTGTGTTGTTTATCTAATGCTGCTTCATGCTCATTATGTGAGAAAACCTCCTCATTCCCTAAGAAACAAAGATGCCAAGCTTGACACTCTCCGTGCCCCTGCTCTCTATTGACACACCATGGTGTGTCATCCTTTCTTCTCACTGCCTTGCCACAGAGGAACAGGTGTCCCTACTCCTGTCCAGATCTCATTCTCTTTACCTGGTTCTTTTCTTTCCACCTGTGTTTCTAATTGCCTCCTAGCTCCATAGTACTTTTGCTCCATCAATTATTATTCTATCATCATGCAAATACCATGTTTTGCATAGTGTCTGACATAGTTCAACTTACGTTGGCTACTACTACTATTGTCATTATCACAGAGAAGATGTAAGCTATTTTCACACGTGGGTTTAGTCCGTATCTTTCACTACTTAGAACAGTGTGGCCACTAGATGCTATTATGTTTGCTTGTCCTCCTCCTCCTCCTCATTATTATTATTATTATTGTTGTTGTTGTTATTATCCACCTGGGTAAAATTTCTACCAATGGTTGTCTAAGGTAACTATTCGAGTGATATATGCCCCATGAGCCAGTTAGGTCTAATTGTGAGGAATTAAAAAAACATTAACAAAATCATTTTACAGAACATTATAAGTTCTGATGATAGACAGTTTCTAAGACAGTTCAAAGCTTTACTTTTTGATAGGACTTTACTGTTGTTGCCCCTGGTAGTGGGCGTGGTAGGAGTTATGATGGCAGAGAGAACACACTTGTGTGAGTAGTATCCCAGCCTAATGTAACAACAGCAAAACTATTATTTTATCACAACTTCAACCACTTCCCAGAGGCTTCTCCACCTGCACCAAGAGGCAGGCTCACGTGTCCTCTGTCGTCCCAAACTCAGCCACTAGCCCAGTATCTCCCCCCAACCTGCCATCCTATGGTCCTTTGCAGCACAATTATATTTCTGGAAAGAAAAACCTATATTCATCAATTCTCTTTCTTTTTTATCTACTGGCTCCTGCTCCCACCATTCCAATCGAACGGTCCTTCCCAAGGTCATGAACGGCTCCTACTCTAGGGTTCTTCTCCGACTTCTCTGACTTTCCCCTTCCTGGGTCCTTTGTTGGCTCTTCCTTTCCGAGCCAAACTTCAAATTCCAAAGTGCTGTCCCCAACGGAGTTGCCAGATTTAGCAAATAAATAAATATTTTATCTGGCAGCCCTAGCCAGTTCTCCCCTCATTCACCTGTATTCTCCCTGGGAAAGCTTAGCCATGGCTTCACCATTCCCCCTGTAGACATGTCTCGAAATCCATATTTCCAACTCTGTTTCCCAAGCCTTATGCTGAGGAGTCCAGTCTCATCTTAGGTGTCCCCAAAAGCCTCAGCTTAAGTGTGCAATCCCCTTAAAACCTGCTGCTCCTCCATGTCCCCGTTTCAATACCCAGTTGCCTTTAAAGGCAGGAGTACAAAGCCATTTGTTTCTCTTTCTAAGCTTGTCCTTGCTTTCCCCAGAGAGGAAAAACTGATACGAATGGGTCAGATGAATCTAAGCAGGCCCTGCTTACTTCCTATTTACTTGAGTGACATTGTTGTGCTTTAGAACAGGGGCTGGAAAACTTTTTCTGTAAAGGGCTAGATAGATAGTAAGTATTTTAGATTTTGTAGATGATACCTTCTGTGTGGAAACTAAACGTGGACATTAACAATAGGTAAATGATGTGCCTGGCTGTGTTCCAATAAAATTTTAGGTATAGACGCTGAAGTTCAAATTTCTATAATTTTCACATGTCATGAAATAGCATTCTTTTCATTTTTCCCCCCAATTATTCAAGAATTTAAAAATCAGCCTGACCAATGGTGGTACAGTAGATAGAGTGTTGACCTGGGATGCTGAGTTCCCCGGTTTGGAAGCCCAAGGTTGCTGGCTTGAGCCCAAAGATCACTGGTTTGAAACCCAAGGTTGCTGGCTTGAGCAAGGGATCACTGGCTTGGTTTGAGCACCCCAGTCAAGGCACGTATGAGAAGCAATTAATGAACAACTAAAAAGTGACACAACTACGGGTTGATGCTTCTCATCTCTTTCCTTCCTATACGTCTCTCTGTCTTTCTCTGTCTCTCTCACTCTCACTAAAAACAAACAAATAACAGACGAACACATCAGCCCTGGCCAAGTATCAATTCTTTAGACTGTCATCCGATGCACAAAGGTTGCAGGTTCAATCCCAGTTCAAGGCATATAAGAGAGTCAACCAATGAATGCATGGATGGGTGAAGCAACAAATCAATGTTTATTTGTATGTTTTTCTCTTTCTTTTTTTCCTCTATCTCTAAAAATAAATAAATTTATAAGAATTTAAAAATTATTCTTAGCTTCTGGAGAAAGCAAGCAATGGACCATGAGCTGTAGTTTTCCAATCTTTACTTTAAAGGTCACTATTTTGGGGGGACTTCCTCTAGTGTTTTTCTTCTTCCATGTGGTGAGAGTAATTTGCTGAACTAAGACCTTTTCTAATTAAGTAAGTCTGGCCACCTGTCTCTTTTTTTTTTATACATGTCTAAATCAGGACCAGTAATCAGCCTGGCTGCTTGTATTCTGTCTCTTTTTTGGCTTCTTCCATCCATATGATCAGTGTGGTAAGAGTTGAAATTCAAGTTTGGGCTTTGAGAGAAAAAGAAGCAGCAAAATTGGCCAGACTTCTTTGCCTGCTTCAGCCTATTTGATTTGCCTTGTGTGCATGCATGTGTGTGTATGTGCCTTCTCTCTTGGTAACTTCACAGTGGGATGCTGTGGTTTGGGAAGGGATCGTGTAGACTCTGGCTAATACTAAATAATAGCACCTCAAATCCCACAGGCACATCTTTGAGATATTACAGTTCAGTTGCAGGTCACCACAATAAAGCTAATATTTCAGTAAAGTGAATCATGCAAATTTTTTGGTTTCTCAGTGCATATAAGAGTTATGTTTACAGTATACTGTAGTCTATTAAATGTGCAATAGTATTATGTAAAAAACAACAACAATGTACATACCTTAGTTAAAAGACTTTATTGCTGAAAAGTGCTAACCATCATCTGAGTCTTCAGCGGGTCATAATCTTTTTGCTTTTGGAGGGTCTTGCTTTGATGTTGATGAAGACAGTATCTGCAAAGTGCAATAAGTAAAGCACAATAAAACAAGGTGTGCCTCTACTATTTCTAACAGATAATATCACCATCCTTCCAGGACCCATGCTAGGTAATATAAATCATTTTTTACTGTTTCCTGATCTGTTATCTCTACAACCAAGCAATCTCAAATTGCTATAGGCACAATTGCTATTTTGTGTCTTAATGTTGATCCCTTCCAAGTCTCCATTCTTTTTTTTATTATTATTTTTATTGATTTTAATTTATTGTGTTTATTTACATCCATTCTTGATGCTTTTGTAACATACATTAAAATGGGCATGAAATAATTCTTAAAATAGCAGGGGGAGTGAGGGGAAATTGCATCATAATGACATGGTACCCACCAGAATTAACCAGAGACTTAAGTTTCTGTAGAGCAATGAGAAATAAAACATAATTATGGGAGAAAACAATATGTCAGCAATGAGCAGTTACAATATGGTGGCCAAGTGCTTTAGAAGGAAAGTAATAGAGGTGTTTTATTGTTTGGAATTCTGCATGTTCTGGGGACATATTAGAGACTGTCAAAGGATTAATAAAACAAACATCTGGTAGGAACAAGTGGTAGCTCTGCAAACAGCAGTAAAGAACCTCCCAGAATCTGAAAATTAGTCTTCCGTTTTCTCAGAATTTGGATTTATGAATATACTCATTCTACCCACCCTAATTTGAAGAGACTTGTAGGCCTTGATTAGATGATTTAATATCTATGGTATGTTTTTTTGTTTATTTATGTGCTCTCTATGACCTGTATAAAAAGCACTTATAAGAACAGGGAAAACACACCTGACCAGGTGGTGGCACAGTGGGTAGAGCGTCAGACTGGGACGCAGAAGACCCAGGTTTGAGACCCCGAGGTCGCCAGCTTGAGCATGGGCTCATCTGGTTTAACCAAAGATCACCAGCTTGAGCCTAAGGTCACTGGCTCGAGCAAGGGGCCACTCAGTCTGCTGTAGCCCTCTGGTCAAGGCACATATGAGAAATCAATTGATGAACAGCTAAGGAACCGCAACGAAGAACTGATGTTTCTCATCTCTCTCCCTTCCTGTCTGTTGTCTGTCCCTATCTGTCCCTCTCTCTGACTCTCTCTATCTCTCCCACAAAAAAAAAAAAAAAAAAAAAAAAAGGAACAGGGAAGACACACCTATTTCATCTGACAGATATTCCCAGATCAGTTGGGAGCAGAAGTGCCACTTGAAAGAGGCGCACCTTCAGGAGGTGGCCTCAAAGACTTGTGGAAGAAGGGTGCTCACCTGTGTGCTCTTCCACCTTTGTCTCTTGCCCGCTGTCCTTGTCTCCAGTCTCTGCCCACCCTGCCTGATCCGTCCTCATCCGGGTCATCTTTTCAAAGGACTTAGCTGAGCAAGCCAGTCTTCTCCTCAGAAACTCTCAGTGGTAGATGTCCCCTGCTACCTACAAATAAAGTGAAACTCCTGAACAAAGTGTTTAAGTCTCTTCCTTTGAGCTGGTTTCCACAAGCTTCCCAGGCCCATTTCCGACTGTGTCCTCTCTGGCCTCCCTGAAGGTTCAGCCACTTCTGGGATTCAGACACTGAACCTCCATGAGGCTGACTGTTTAAATGACTTCTCTACACCAACCAAACAAACCACAGACTCCTTTGTTTCAGTGTTATTATACAACTCCCTTTGTTTGAAATGTTATTGTTCCTAGTCTCTGCCTATTAAAATCCTACTCAGCCTTCAAGGTCTAATCCTCTCTTTTCTGTGAAAATTTCCCTTTTAGTCAATACCCCACAGTACATTGCTGCTGCTTTTGTTAAAAACTGGTTCATTTTGACCTCTATTATGTTAGTTTAATCATGTTTGTTCATTCCATAAATATTTACCTATGACCTTCTATGTGCCAGGGACTACATCAAGCACAGGAGATAAAGTGGGTAACAATACTGAAATCTAGACGTTCCTCCTGACCACATGGGGTGACAAGGACCACTGCTCCTAGACCCCTAATAGCAGGCATGGTGGGATGAACCAGACGTTCTTGGGTAACAGAAATTAAGGAAGAATAGCAGTCAGTCTAGCTATCTCTCCTTGGTTTTACTAAATGAGGTATGCAACTTGATGGAAACATTGGACAATAGAGGGACTTTTTGGTGCCTTGACAAAATGAGGACAGAAGAAAGAGACTCCTCAGAAAGTAGTTCTTTCTCTAAAAGGAAGAGCTGTTACAGAAAAAAAAAAATCCAAGAGAAAGTTGGGTTATTGTGTTGCTGTATTGTATGAAATTAAATTAGATCATCCAGAGAAAGTATTCTGCACTGTGTCTAAAATATATTAAGAATCAAAAAATTTAGTTGTTATTATTATTGTTACTTTAGCCCTTCTTTGGAATCTCCATGAACATTTTTTTTGTTTTTTTTTTGTTTTTTTTTTTTTGCATTTTTCTGAAGCTGGAAACAGGGAGAGACAGACAGACTCCCGCATGCGCCCGACCGGGATCCACCCGGCACGCCCACCAGGGGGCGACGCTCTGCCCATCCTGGGCGTCGCCATGTTGCGACCCTCCTGGGTGTCACCATGTTACGACCAGAGCCACTCTAGCGCCTGGGGCAGAGGCCACAGAGCCATCCCCAGCGCCCGGGCCATCTTTGCTCCAATGGAGCCTCGGCTGTGGGAGGGGAAGAGAGAAACAGAGAGGAAGGCGCGGCGGAGGGGTGGAGAAGCAAATGGGCGCTTCTCCTATGTGCCCTGGCCGGGAATCGAACCCGGGTTCTCCGCACGCTAGGCCGACGCTCTACCGCTGAGCCAACCGGCCAGGCTTCCATGAACTTTTCATTAACATCAACATTACTTGTCAATCTTTTACAGCTGGATTTTTTTGGGGACCAAAGAAGGATGTTAGGAGGATGGGGCAAACTACTAAGAGAACCGGTTATATTTGAAAAATAGATATTTGTATTGGGTGCTCAGGAACTGGGATAAGAGCTTGATGTATATTTTTTCCTTTAATCCTCAAAACACCCTGGTACTATTATCTCCCATTTTACAGATAGAAAGCTGAGGCAAGAACACAAATAATTTGCTCAAAGTTATACAGTAAGTGGGTGGAGTCGGCATACTAATCCCAAATCTCTAGAATTCACCCACTCTACTACTTTGCCCTACTGTCCCTCCACTAATCATGAGCTTCCTGGGGGATTATCCTCACTTGATAAATAAGAGAATTGAGACTCTGGGAAGTTCAATGATGTAATCTATATATTTTGAAATCAGGACTATACTCCCATCTTCTGACTCTCACTCAAGTGCTCTTTCCCTTATTGGAAGTTGACTTTATGTGAGAACACTTTTCACATCATGCATGATTGCTGTCTTCACTCTTGGTCTGACAGGATCACCAACCAGGATTAGAGTCTTCTTCCAAGTATGGCCTATTCTTTTTTGGTCTGGGTTATTCAAAGGTCAGTTGGGCTAAGGGATGAGGGCTGCTTTATAGCCTATACCCAGTTTAAATACATGATGCCTGTCAGACTTACTGTTTTTAAAAGGGAGGTCTCACTGAAGCAGGGATGCTATTTTAGGGACAATCCTGTGACTGGTTTTACAGAGTAGATCAAATATGATTTAGAAAGATGATGCTGAAGTTCATGACATGTGAAAAAAGAAATGTAAGTTCTCAAATGAACTCCTGATAAGAACAAAACGATTCTCTGAACTATTTCACCAAAGTCTTTTGAAGTCATTTAGAAAGTGCCCAGCCAGGACTGAAAGGTGCATTAATGGTTATTTCTTTATGGCAATTGAATTATAGCATCAATTTCTGCCTAACTTGAATCACATTGAAACAGGTTATTTTAAAAATTAGATACAAGTGTTCTGGTTTAAAATGTGGCTGGCTAGTAACCCTTGACCCAACCTCTTCCAACACCACTTTAATGCCAACAGAATTGGCTGGAGAATGCAGGTTTTCCCCACCCTTGCTCTGACATTAGAAACAGAGTAAGACTGCTAAACTGAAGACAATAATAGTTATAAATGTAGTTGACATTGTTAAAAGATAAATTGAAGCATATTAAACATCTTAAAAGTATATTTGAGCAAACTTGATTGGAATTGGGCAGTGCCAAACCGGAAGTGATTCGGAATGGTCCACAGACAGAAGCTAGTGGCAAGGGTTTTATAGAGAAGATGCAGAAACAAGACAAGGAAATTATGTGATTGACTAGACGAGCTTAAGCAGCTGCTTTATTTGGGAAAGACTTGGCTGTTTATGACTAGTTGTTCTTCTTCTTGAGGCATTTATAGGATTGACTCTGGCTTAAGTTTCAGTTTTATTACTTCAGCTACTAAGGCATTAGGATCACCTCAGTCTAAAGGCCTTCCTCTTTGATTACTTTAACAACACTTACTGAGTGCTGTGTATGGGGCATTTCACATGAAATAAATTGTTTAACACTCCCAACAACTCTATGAAGTAAGAACGGTTATTTCTCTCATTTTACAGATGAGGAAACTAAGGCACAAAGAGGCTAGGTATCTTGATCTGGGCCACCAAGCTGGTTAGTAATAAAGCCAAGATTAAAATCCAAACCTTCATATAGTGCCTTTTTCATTGTGTGCCCAGTTCACAAATACAAGGTTTCCTATCAAAAATCCTAGCAGCCATAACTCTATAATGCCCATTGATAACAAAGTGTATTGTCCTAAAATGTAAGTGCTAAATTACAAAGTATTAAATCAGACAAAGGAAAAAAAAATGATTAAAACATAAGACAAAACTGATACTTGTACAATTATTTGGGTGACTTTGCAGTAAAATTAAGACCAATGCCCCTCAACCTGAGGTTATATAGAATTTGAAAAATACATACACATTATAATCAATAATACTATAAACAAAATATACCTTTTATTAGAGGGTTAGAGAAACATTTACAAAAACAGACTTCAAACTAGAGCACACACAAAAAAAAACTTCACTAAATCTCTAAAAATAGAGACTGCAATGACTACATTCTCTGTCTAAAATGCAGCAAATCTGGAATTCAAGAAAGAAGCCTTTTTTTAAAAAAGGATAAAGCTCTTAACCTCAAGGAAGTGAAAAAAACACTCTCCTAAAAAAGTGTCATTAAGAGAGGAAATCAATGCTGCAGGTATAGATTGTTTAGAAAATTGCAGTGAGAATGCAGTTACATCAAAATTCATGGAATGTTGTCAAAAACTATCCACAGGCAAATTGATAGCATAAAGTGATCTTGTTATTTAACAACAACAAAATATAATAAATACACTTCCTTATTTGACTCAATAACTTAGAAAATGAATAGCAAGTTGAACAAGAAAGAGACAGAAACAAATACCATGGAACTGATAGATACAGTGAAGACTGCAGGATGATTTTCTTAATGTCTCCAAGGCTAACTTTATTTTCTCTTATCTTCTTCTATGTAAGGTGGAAAATGAAACAACTAACTTCCCAAGACCCTTTGAAATTAGAAGCGGCCAAGTGAAATAAATCTTATCAGTGCCATATCAATAGAAGATGATTGAGGTGGTTTCTTGGGCCAGTCTTGTTTTAATGGTATATAACAGGGTACAGAGCTGATTCAGTGGTTTCCCTCTTCCCCTTCCCTGGCCATATTTTCTGCCTTGAATGTATCTCTGAGGTCTGATGTTATAATAACCATCTCATGACCAGGAAGCCACAGACATGAAGAAGGAAGCCAATGGGCTTGTTATAGCAAATCTGAAGAACAGAATGAATGACTCTGGATCTGATGGCACTGTTGAGTAACTGTGTTATGTTAGAAAATCAATGTCTATTTGTTGAAGCCGCCATCAGTTTCATTTTCTGATGCATGTAGCTTCTAACTCACATGGTATACAAATTAAAGAACCGATCCTGAAAATAAAGACAAAACCCCTAGCAAAACTAAGTTTATAAAGCAAATAAATAAAATTAAATTTAGGCCTGTGTATAGTAAATACAGAGAGAATTTAAAATTTTTTAGAGAATGTTAAACTACTAAAATTGATAGTCTCAAAATATTATATCTTTTGTTATTAAAAATTTTTTTAAATATCATTTATTCTAATTATTATATTAATTGAGAATTAGGAAAATAAAGTACTCTGGGTATTTTAGGTAGAACATGATGTAGGTCAGAGAATCATATGCTTAAAAAAACCACTGGGAAAACAGATATCCCAGAAGAATCAGAGAAACAAAGGTCAGGGAAGACAGCTCTCAGTTTCCTGCTAGTTCTCAGGGAATTGAGAAGTTACTACCAACTCCCCAGTTTGCAGCTGAAAGCAAGCAATCACTGCCAATGGTCACATTTGCCTGCAGGACCAAGGTGAATGTCTTTAGGAAGAAAGGCCCTGAGGCTACTGTATAGCAAAACAAGAAATAATAGCTATATTTCTCTTCTGCCTTTTAAACTCACAGTGAGTGCTTCTCATAATGAACTACAGTCAGAAATCTGCCAGAAAGCTTGGTTGGTTAGAGTAGCATCTGATACCACAGAAGTTGTGGGTTTGATCCCCACTCAGGGCACATACAGGAGATTTCTCTCTCCCCCCCCCACCTTATTCTTGTTCTAAAATCAATCAATACATTTGAAAGAAAGAGAAAGAAAGAAAGGAAGGAAAGAAGGGAGGGAGGAAGGAAGGAAGGAAGGAAGGAAAGAAGGAAGGAAGGAAGGAAGGAAGGGGAGGGAGGAAGGAAAGGGAGGGAGGGAGGGAGAAAGAGAAAGAAAGAAAGAAAGAAAGAAAGAAAGAAAAGGAAAGGAAAGAAAAGAGAAAAGAAAAGAAAAGAAAAGAAAGGAAAAGAAAAGAAAAGAAAGAATCTATCCACAGAGGAATTGGGGAAATGCAGTTCTCAGGTTTCTGCCCCTGCAGTGTGGAGACAGCACAAAAGGGGTGGTGAGAGACAAGTGCTCCTAACTAAATACCAGCAGCCGTCCTGGCATGGTTTGTTTTATTTTTGAATGTTTTATTTAGGAAAGAAAAAAGCCCATCTTCTCTCTCTGTCTCCCTATCTCTGTGTCTATCATATAGATACATAATCATATATAACATACAAATTATGTAACTACATGTAATAATTGTGCTGTAAGTACTTATATAATAAATATATATAAATAATTACTTTTATATATATAGCCCATGAAAATCTCATGCTATTATAATGGTAGATAGCCTGTCCCTAAATATATTCTATTAAAATCCTGGAAGCATAATTATGTTCAAATGGGTTTAATTACAGATCATTTAATTAAGGGATTATTTGTAGAGGTGTGGGTAAGGGTTTAAGAAATTAATGTATATTGAAGCAACAACAGGAAACCATTACCATCCCAGCCTTGAAAGTAGCAAAGGGAAGGTTTTAAAATATGCTCTTAAATTTTTTGGTACTCCTCACTTGAAGAGGTAGAGCTTAATTCCCCTCCACTTGAGTGTGGGCTGCCTCAGTGACTCTCTTCAAACAAATGGAATGTAGTGAAAGTGAAGATGTGTGACCTAGACTAAAAGAAGGAATGTGGCTCTCTCCTTGTTTTCTGTTTTGCATTAGTTGTTTTGGAGGAAGCCAGTTGCCATTTTGTAGGACACCCAAGAAACACTTTGGAGAAGCTCACAGGTAAGATCCTGTGCCATGAGCAAGAGCTTGGGAACAGATCTTCCAGTCCCAGACAAGCCTGCAGATGACCGCAGCCCCAGCTGCCATCTTGACTACAGCCTCACAGGAGACCCTGAGCCAAAACCACCCAGCTGAGCCACTCCTGGATTCCTGACCCTCAGAACTATGTGAGATAATAAATGTTTCTTGTTAAAATGTAAGGTAATTTATTACACTGCAGTAGAAAACTAATACATGGGAAAAATAATATCCCTAGAGAAGGTGAAAATTTGAATTACAGAGGAGGGACTCTGGGCATGAACTATAGACCCAAAAGGGTGTGTGGCCTTTGCCAGAACCACTGGGCCCAGGTGGGAGGGAAAAGACTTCTGCTCTCTCCTCCCCTGCCCCTTCATACACTGACCAAGGCCAACAGAAGCTGGAGGGCAAGCAAGCCTCCATCGATAAAGATTAGACCTGGGGCCCACAGTGTTGCACTCCAGCCCGCTGGGAACTACTAGTGTCGCCTGGAAGAAACCTACTCAAAACACAAACTAATGTCAAGAGGAAGAGGGGGAGGCTTGCCAACAGAGGCAAAGAAGACCTCCTGAATTTCCTTCTCCCTTAGCTTTTATTGATCGGAAGCAAAACAGAGGTAACAGGCCAGGTGATAAGGGGAAAGAATGATTAATAGCCATTTTGCTGACATGGAGAAAGGGCTAATTTGGGTCAGTGCATACTTTTTCTTTTGCTAATTAACAAGCACAAAGAAAGGGATAATCCTGAACCTCTAGGCTAATTTTCTAAAGCCCGTTCACTGACTCACACAGCTTCTTGGTGTTTGCATCCAAGAGACATTCACTCAGGGCTTTTAACTAAAGTTCCCCAATCCAAGTCATAGAGGGTTCAAGGTTAGATGGGTGATTCCCTACATCATAGCAGAGCCGAGCAGGTCAGAGGAGTCAACAAAGTATAATGAGAACATATTTAGACCATTCTCGTTTATGATCAGGATTTTGTCAGAGAAAGAGAACCACTAGGACATAGCACAAGGGTTGGACCGCATGCAACTGTGGAAACTGTTTAAAGTGTATATATGGCTGCTGCTTCTGTGTCTGGGGCTGGAGCCTGAGGTCAGCGAAGCAGGCAGTGAGGAAAGAGGAAAACATGAAGTGGAGGCAGCAAGAATTGGAGCCCACAAAGGCAGACTGGAACCTACATCAGTCTCTCACTGCCCAAGACCAATTTTGGTGATGGGGTGAGCTCTGCAAGAGAAATTGGTACTCTTCCCATGGAGCTGAAGTGTACCCAGCCCAGAAGTCAGGGGTGCTGAAAGTGTTGGCCCAGTTACTGTCACACCTCGATCAGGCAAGCCAGCAGAGCAGTGACAACATCAACTCCTCATGCCCTGTACTGGCCTGTGAGTGCAAAGAAATTATTGCTTTTGCTTCACCTCTGCCTTCCCAGTTTCACAACTGTCTCCTGTGACCTGACTAACCTGGAAATATGCAGGGAAGGAACTTCTGGAAACAGTCCCAGCTAAGCCAAGTCAATGCAATACTCATTCACCACAGAGTTGCAAAAGGACAAAATATAATAAGAGCAAAATGAAGTATTAAGAGAATTATTTGCCACTGCTAAATCAGGTTTACTCCAGGGAAGCAAGGATAGTTTCATCTTAGAAAAATCTATTAATAAAATGACATCACTTCAACAGTCTCAATAAGATAACCTCAATAGATGATAAAGATGTTCAGATAAAATTCAACATTTTTGCCTGATTAAAAAATTAATTTTTCATAGAAATAGTGGAATAGGAAGATACTTCCTTTAACATAAAATATCTTATATTGACAGCCTGTGCCATCGTTAATGTTGAAATACCAGAAATATTTCCATAAGTTAGGAAGAAGCAGAGATGTTAGATGTCTCCATTATTATGTAGCATTCTTCTGGAGATTCTATCTGATTCAGTAAGATATAAGGCAGAAATAAAAGGTGAATTTATTGAAAAGGAACAGTCAAAATTACCGTTATTTGCAGGCAATATGATTATATATCTTTTTAAAACTGCAAGAGAATCAGCTGAAGGCTATTAACATTAATTCATGAGAACTAAAATGGAGGCATACAAGAAAGGTATACAAAGTCCAATAGTTTTCCTCTAAGCCAGCAATGCCACACAGATAATAGTATAATGGTATAATGGTGATTGGAAGCCAATCACAAGAAAAACCAGGGAACATTAAAAGCCCCATGACATGAATCGTTTTGAAGAATACAGATCATTTATTTTGTTGAATGTGTCTCAATATGGGTTTGTCAGATGTTTCCCCATGATTAGATTCAAATTATGCATTTTTAGCAGGACTATCTCAGAAGTGATGTTGTATCCTTCTTGATGCATCCAATTATAAAGAATATGATGTCAATTTGTCCCATTATCAATGACCCTCACTTTGCTTTGTTAACGTGGTGTCTGCACTTCCTCTCTGTGAAGTTATTTTTCTCTTTGCAGTTATTAAGCACCTTATGGGAATTTGAGACGATGTAAATATCCTGTTTCTCATCAAACTTTCACCCATTGTCAACTATTTTATATGACAATGCTGGCAAGGTGTGGTGAGATGTATAGTCACACAAAGTGCTACATTACATTCTCTGAAAAGAGAATTGAGTGACCCTTATAAGGAACACTAAAAGTAGTAATAGTCCTTGATCTAATAACCCACCTTCTAGGAATCTATTCTAGGAAGGATAGAAGTGTGGCCAAACAGGTATTGTTTTCATTTTATAAATATTAATAACAGTCAAAATTTGGTAACAGGATTGAAGTTCAACAATAGATGGGTTATAAATAAATCATGATAATCCTATACAAAAAAAAATCTATAATCCATTATGGCATTCTCAATGAATACTAGATGAAACAAAGTCACTAAATAATGTTTAAAGATGACTTTTAAACTGCATACACAGTATGTACTTATAGGATTTAGTCTTTTAGAAAAAATACAGCAATATTTTAATAATTTTTTCAGGGGTAGATTTGCAGGTAATTTTCATCATTTCTTTTATATTTTGCTGCATTTTCCCACTGTTGTAAAATAACATACTTATGCATTCTTGTGGAAAAAAAATCTTAGTAAAAATATCATGTACAAATTAATCTTTTTTTTTTTAAAGTTACAATATTTTCTTTTCTTTTCTTTTTTTTTAAAATAAATAAATTTTTATTTTAAAGGGGTGACATCAATAAATCAGGGTACATACATTCAAAGAAAACATTTCCAGGTTATCTTGTCATTTAGTTATGTTGCATACCCATCACCCGAAGAGAGATCATCCTCTGCCACCCTCCATCCAGTTCTCTCTGTACCCCCTCCCCTCCCCCTCTCCCTCCTTCCCTCCCCCCACCCCTCATAGCCACCACACTCCTGTTCATGCCTCTTAGTCTCGCCTTTATGTCCCACCAATGTATGGAATCCTGCAGTTCCTGTTTTTTTCTGATTCGCTTATTTCACCCTGCACAATGCTACCAAGACTCCATTATTCTGCTATAAGTGATCCAATGTCACCATTTCTCCTAGCTGAATAATATACCATGGTGTATATGTGCCCCATCTTCTTCATCTAGTCCTCTATTTTTTTTTTTACAGTGATTAAGAGCCTTTAAGCAAACTCTTGGCGAATACAGCAAGAATCCATAAATGAGTAGTGTCCTTAACATGTTCCCCAAGTCCAAGTTGACCACATCACCATGCCAAATCCCTGAAAAATGCAACCCAACCACAGTTCAGTCTGTTAGGAGCTGTCACAGGGAGCAGGAGTCCAGGAAAGTTCCCCACAGGAAAAGTCCGCATGGCACTGGAATTGTTGTCACCATTCTATACTTTGCAGCTCATGTCCAAGTCCCAATGACTGCTGCTTCTAGCTGGTAATGATTCAGGTAGACTGGAAAAAGCCATTTGCAGCATGCGTGGATATGGAGCTCCTGTTCTCCTCTGCCTGGAGAGTTGAGACCAGGTTGCTTTTCCCTGGAGCTCTGTGACTGTGGCCTGGTAAAGAGAACCTTGGGATACACTAAGCTGGGTGGCAAAGGTAAATTCATAATACAAATTGGCAAAAGGAGGAAAGAGAGCTCTAAATTAAGAGTAGGTCCCAGCCTGAAATGTGAGTGGGGCATTGAGGTAGGAGGGATAAAGAAACACTATATATTAAGCAAAGCAGCAGAAAATAGGACTATCAACACCCACAACAGAGATCTTTGAGGGAAGAATAAAAAACCTGACTATTCAGGCAAAACATAGTTAAGTGGCCCTTGTGCGAATGAGATCAGTTTACCTGCTTCTTGGAAGAAATACCCTAGGCTCGTCCACAGTGTCGTAGATGGGGTCGACGGCCCTGGGCACCTTCAGCCTTCAGTGGCAAACCCCAGCTTTCTGGGCAAGGTTAGGTCATAGATGGCTGGAGCAGGGCTGGAAGAGACTGAACCCTCCCTTAGAGGAGCGAGGGGGAAGCCCACCTTCCAGTGTCCCTGTTTCCTCACAGCAGAGGCGTGTAAGCCTGGCAGGCTTTAGCTCAATGACTTTCCTTTCCACTATTGAAGCAGGACCCAGATGGCATCCTATGAGACCCCTTTGGGGTGCTGGAGCCTTTAAGGGTGTATCCTAAAAGCTGGTAGTTCCCCCTGATCTCTATTGGGCTTTTTCTGCCTCTAGGTATCTTAAGAGCCATTCTCAGAAGATCTCGCTGAGGGGTTTGAGGATCCCCATCCACCTATATAAATCTTTTCCATATATCTGGAGCTATTTGGAAAAAAGACAGAACAGTGTTATTAGCTAGATCTAATAAAGAAGGTAGTAGTTTGCAGGCGAAAAAGATTTGGTGTCTCCTGTTCATCAGCATTCAAAAGAAATGTAAATTTTTTTTTTTAAATTAAAAAGCATGATATGGTAGACCCCTCGGAGTCATTGGCCTGGTGTGCAGGATTCCTGGGTTCGATTCCCGGCCAGAGCACACAGGAGAAGCGCCCATCTACCTCTCCACTCCCTCCCCTCTCCTTCCTCCCGGCCCCCCTCCTCCCGCCTGCAGCCAAGGCTCCATCGGAGCAAATCCACCCTGGGCACTAAGGATGGCCCCATGGCCCCTGCCCCAGTCGCTAGAATGGCTCCAGTTGTAACAGAGCAACATCCCAGATGGGCAGAGCATTCCTCCTGGTAGGCATGCCAGGTGGATCCCAGTCAGGCACATGCAGGAGTCTGTCTGACTGCCTCCCCATCCCCATCCTCAGAAATATACAAAAAATAAATAAATAAAAGAAAAAATACTAAAAAAAAAAACACAAAAAGGGGGGGGCATTCCCTTGTGCTAAAGCTCCAGGGAGCATGGAGTGAGCTTGAGTATGTCCTATGAAACATAGAGCTCTATGTTTACTTATAAGTCTTTGAAGAAGGAGGAACTGCTGAAATAGTTTATCAGCATTTGTCCCTAAGACAGCAGTCTTTATAGTGGAAACACCATACGTAAATATTTGCTGTCTGTAGATTAAGGGGGGAATATGGCAAATGCTGAAAAGCCATGATCTTTGTGCCCCTCCCCTCCCCCAACACCCTCCCTCTCCTCCCCCCACCCTGTAACCCCAACACTGTTGTTCATGTCTCTGAGTCTCATCTTTATGTCCCACCTATGTATGGAACCATATAGTTCTTAGTTTTTTTCTGATTTACTTCTTTCACTCAGTATAATGTTATCAAGGCCCATCCATGTTGTTGTAAAAGATCCTATGTCATCATTTCTTATGGCTGAGTAGTATTCCATAGTATATATATACCAAAGCTTTTTAAGCCATTTGTCCTCTGATGGACACTTGGGCTGTTTCCAAATCTTTGCTATTGTGAACAATGCTGCCATAAACATGGGGGTGCATTTCTTCTTTTCAAACAGTGCTATGGTGTTCTTGGGGTATATTCCTAACAGTGGTATAGCTGGGTCAAAAGGCAGTTCGATTTTTAATTTCTTGAGGAATCTCCATACTGTTTTCCACAGTGGCTGCACCAGTCTGCATTCCCACCAGCAGTGCAGGAGGGTTCCCTTTTCTTCACATCCTCGCCAGCACTTATTCTGTGTTGTTTTATTGATGAGAGCCATTCTGACTGGTGTGAGGTGATATCTCATTGTGGTTTTAATTTGCATTTCTCTAATTATTAGTGATGTTGAACATTTTTTCATATGCCTATTGGCCATCTGTGTGTCCTCTTTGGAGAAGTGTCTATTCATTTCTTTTGCCCATTTTTGGATTGGATTGTTTGTCTTCCTGGTATTAAGTTTTACAAGTTCTTTATAAATTTTAGTTATTAGCCCCTTATCAGACGCTATGTCAAATATATTCTCCCATTGTGTAGTTTGTCTTTTTATTCTGTTCTTATTGTCTTTAGCTGTGCAGAAGCTTTTTAGTTTGATAAAGTCCCATTTGTTTATTCTGTCTTTTATTTCACTTGCCTGTGGAGACAAATCAGCAAATATGTTGCTGCGAGAGATGTCAGAGAGCTTACTGCCTATGTTTTCTTCTAAGATGCTTATGGTTTCACGGCTTACATTCAAGTCTTTTATCCATTTTGAGTTTATTTTTGTGAGTGGTGTAAGTTGGTGGTCTAGTTTCATTTTTTTGCAGGTAGCTGTCCAGTTTTCCCAACACCATTTGTTGAAGAGGCTGTCTTTACTCCATTGTATTGTCTTACTTCCTTTGTCAAATATCAGTTGTCCATAGAGCTGTGGGTTTATTTCTGAGTTCTCCGTTCTGTTCCATTGATCTATGTGCCTGTTCTTATGCCAGTACCATGCTGTTTTGAGTACAATGGCCTTATAATATAACTTGATATCTGGAAGTGTGATACCTCCCGCTTTTTTCTTCCTTTTCAGGATTGCTGAGGCTATTCGTGTTCTTTTTTGGTTCCATATAAATTTATGAAATATGTGTTCTATATCTTTGATGTAAGTCATTGGTATTTTCATTGGTATTGCATTGAATTTATAAATTGCTTTGGGTAATATAGACATTTTAATGATGTTTATTCTTCCTAACCATGAGCATGGTATATGCCTCCACTTATTTGTATCTTCCCTGATTTCTTTTATCAATGTTTTATAATTTTCGGAGTACAAGTCTTTAATCTCCTTGGTTAGATTTATTCCTAGATACTTTTATTTTTTTGGTTGCAATGGTAAAGGGGATAGATTCCCTGATTTCTCTTTCTGACAGTTCATTATTAGTGTATAAAAATGCCTCTGATTTCTGAGTATTGATTTTATATCCTGCCACCTTGCCAAATTCTTTTATCAAGTCTAGTAGTTTTTTGACTGAGACTTTAGGGTTTTCTATATACAATATCATGTCATCTGCAAATAATGATAGTTTTACTTCTTCTTTTCCAATTTGGATGCCTTTTATTTCTTTTTCTTGTCTGATTGCTGTGGCGAGGACTTCCAGAACTATGTTGAATAAGAGTGGTGAAAGGGGGCACCCCTGCCTTGTTCCTGATCTTAAGGGGATTGCTTTTAATTTTTGCCCATTGAGTATGATGTTGGCTGTGGGTTTTTCATAGATGGCCTTTATCATGTTGAGGTATGTTCCCTGTATTCTCACTTTGCTGAGAGTTTTGATCATGAATGGGTGCTGGACTTTATCAAATGCTTTTTCTGCATCTATTGAAATTATCATGTGGTTTTTCTCCTTTCTTTTGTTTATGTGATGAATCACATTGATTGATTTGCGAATATTGTACCAGCCTTGCCTCCCGAGAATAAATCCTACTTGATCATGGTGTATGATTTTTTCCATATATTGCTGGATCCGGTTTGCTAATATTTTATTGAGGATTTTTGCATCTAAGTTCATCAGGGATATTGGCCTATAATTTTCTTTTTTTGTGTTGTCTTTGCCTGGTTTTGGAATCAGAATTATGCTCGCCTCATAAAAGGAGTTTGGAAGTCTTCCTTCCTCTTGAATTTTTTGAAATAGCTTGAGAAGGATAGGAGTTAGTTCTTCTTTGAATATTTGGTAGAATTCACTTGTGAAGCCATCAGGCCCAGGACTTTTCTTTTTTGGGAGTTTTTTGATAGCTGTTTCAATCTCATTTGTTGTAATTGGTCTGTTTAGGTTTTCTGATTCCTCCAGATTGATTTTTGGAAGATTATATGATTCAAGGAATTTGTCCATTTCATCTAGGTTGTCTAGTTTTTTGGCGTACAGTTCTTCATAGTATTTTCTTACAATATTTTGTATTTCTGTTGTGTCAGTTGTTATTTCTCCACTCTCGTTTCTAATTTTATTTATTTGAGTCCTCTCTCTTTTTTTCTTGGTGAGTCTTGTTAAAGGTTCATCGATCTTGTTTACCTTTTCAAAGAACCAGCTCCTGGTTTCATTGATCCTCTGTATTGTTTCTTTAGCCTCTATGTCATTTATTTCTGCTCTGATCTTTATTATTTCCTTCCTTCTACTAGCTCTGGGCTTTACTTGTTGTTCTTTTTCTAGTTCTTTTAGATGCAGGGTTAAGTTGTTAATTTGAGCTTTTTCTAGCTTCTTGAGGTATGCCTGTAATGCTATAAACTTCCCTCTCAGGACTGCTTTTGCTGTGTCCCATAAATTTTGAGTTGATGTATGCTCATTATTGTTTATTTCTAAAATTTTTTAAATTTCTTCTTTGATCTCAATGTTAACCCATTCATTGTTTAATAACATGCTATTTAGTTTCCAAGTGTTTGAATGTTTTTCAATTTTTCTATTGTGGTTGATTTCTAGTTTAATGGCATTGTGATTAGAGAAAGTGCTCGATATGATTTCAATCTTCTTAAATTTGTTGAGCCCGCTTTTGTGCCCTAACATGTGGTCTATTCTAGAGAATGTACCATGAGAGCTTGAAAAGAATGTATATTCTGCTGTTTTAGGGTGAAAGGTTCTGAAGATATCTATTAAATCAAGTTCATCTAATATGTCCTTTAAGTCTGCTGTTTCTTTGTTAATTTTCTTTCTTGAGGATCTATCTAATGATGTTAATGGGGTATTGAAATCTCCTACTATTATAGTATTGCTGTTGATCTCGCCCTTTAAGTCTATCAAAGTCTGCTTTATATATTTAGGTGCTCCTATATTAGGTGCGTAGATATTTATAATGGTTATATCTTCCTTTTGTATTGCTCCCTTTATCATTATGTAGTGACCTTCTTTATCTCTAACTATGGTCTTTGTTCTAAAGTCCATTTTGTCTGATATAAGTATTGCTACCCCAGCTTTTTTTTCATTTCCATTTGCGTGAAATATTTTTTTCCATCCTTTTATCTTCAGTCTGTGTGCATCTTTTGATTTAAGGTGTGTCTCTTGTAGACAGCATATGTATGGGTCCTGTTTTCTTATCCACGCAGCTACCCTATGTCTCTTGATCGGATCATTTAATCCATTAACATTTAAGGTTATTACTGATATGTAATTGTTTATTGCCATTTTTTTTCTTTAAAACTGTTTTTCTCTTTTGCTATATTCTTTTTTTCCTTTGATCTGTTTACCACAGGTCCCTTAGCATTTCTTGCAGCCTTGGTTTGGTTGCAGTGAAATCCTTGAGTTTTTTTTTGTCTGTAAAGCTTTTTATTTCTCCTTCAATTTTAAATGATAGCCTTGCTGGATAAAGTAGTCTTGGTTGTAGGTTCTTCTTCTGCATTACTTTGAATATTTCTTGCCATTCTCTTCTGGCCTCAAGTGTTTCTGTTGAGAAGTCAGAAGTCATCCTTATGGGGGCTCCTTTGTATGTGATAGTCTTTTTTTCTCTAGCAGCTTTTAATATTTTCTCTTTATCATTTAGCTTTGGTAATTTAATTATGATGTGTCTTGGTGTTGGTTTCTTTGGGTTTCTCCTTAATGGAGTTCTCTGTGCTTCCTGAACATGTGTAATGTTTTCCTGCCTTAATTGGGGGAAGTTTTCCATTATAATATGTTTGAACAAAGTCTCTATCCCTTGTTCTTTCTCTTCTTCTTCAGGAACCCCTATGATGCGGATGTTATTTCTCTTCATGTTGTCACAGAGCTCTCTTAGAGTTTCCTCAGACTTTTTGAGTCTCTTTTCTTTTTTCTGCTCTGCTTCCGTGCCTTTATTTATTGTGTCCTCTAACTCACTGATTCGATTCTCTGCTTCATCCATCCTGCTTTTAATTCCTTCCATTGTATTCTTTATTTCAGATATTGTATTTGTCATTTCTGTCTGATTCTTTTTTATTATTTCAATGTCCTTTTTTATATTTGTTATCTCTTTATTTAGGTTTTCATATTGGCAATCTATGGTGGTTCTAATATCTTTGAGCATCCTAACAATCGTTATTTTAAACTCTGCATCTGGTAATTTGGTTATATCTGATTCACTTAGGTCCTTTTCTGGGGATTTCTCTTGGTTTATTTGTGTTGTATTTCTCTGCCTCCGCATTTTCTCTTCACGAGAGTGGCTGTGATCAAGTGCTCGGGTGCACAAGGGTTGGTGGCTTTGGCCTTTGCCCCACCCCCGTGTGTGACGTTATGCTCGGTCCTGAGGGCACTGGCGAGCACCTTTGCTCAGCTGCGGGTCTCCGCCTGTTTTCGAGCTTTCGCCCTGCCTTTGCAGGATGATCCCACTCAAGGAACAGCTGCTAGCCTTGGCTCTACCGCCAGACAGGGCTGCGTGCCCAAGCTCAGCTTCGTAGCACAACTCCGCCTCTTCTGGGCTTTTGGCTCCACCCTCGCGGGAGGAGCCGGCTACCAAGTCAGACCGCAAGCCTGGGTTGCACGGGTGGGGCAGGGATGTGCTCCTCTGCCCTTGCCCCGGGGCTGGTTTCTACCCTTTCTGGGTTTCCCGCCCTTCTCCCGGAGGCTGGATTACAGGCTGCTGGCAGCTGAGTTTGACCGCTTTTGCACGCCCCCTTCTCCCTAGCCGGGCAAGATTGAGCTCACACCTGAGCCCACTGGTGGCCAGCCGGCTTCCGCCCCTGCCAGCAGAACCGCGCTTTTGTCTCCCGCTGCCGCCCGCTCTCCGGTGCGCCCTCAGCTGCGTGGGTGGGGGCGTTGCAGCTCGGACCCTAAGACTCACTACTGTAGACCTGAAAGCTCCCTCCTTCTATGCGACTCTGCTCTGAATGCTGCGGGGGAGCTTGTTTGGCTGCTCTCCTGCTTCCCTTTGCTGGTATTGCTGTTTCCGGGGGAAATATTCACTTCAGCTTTGGGGAGTGCCTCGTCTCAGAGATTAGGGTGGCTATCTCTCAAAATGTTTCTCCCTATGCCTCCTAGAATGCACTCTCTTCCTGTTACTGTGGTTTTCTCCTCTCTCCTCCCGTCCCCAGGAGCCCCAGGTGAGTGTTTGTGAGAGAGATGTTCTGCGTGGTCCCTTTAAGAAGGATCCTGGGTCTGAGAAATCAGACTCTCTCACGAACAGTATCCTGACTTGTTTCCAGCTAAATACTGTCCTTATGCTGCTTCTGGGCTCTGGGGCGGCAGGCTGGGGCTTTGTTCCTGGGGCTCAGGACCCTTTCCCCTCTGCTAAACTCACTTCCCGCCACGCGAGTCTCTCCCTGCTGCCCTTCGCTCCGAGAAGCTGGGCAGCCCTCTCCGCGTTTCCGCTTTTCCTACCAGTCTCTGGGTGGCTTCTTCTGCGTTCCTGGGTTGAAGCAAATTAATCTTTTTGTACATTTTTCTTGTACAAATTTGTGATCGATGTGTTGTTACCTTCTCTGGAGTCAGCAACAAAGACCCAATGAACAGTTGACAAAACAGGCGAAATCACTTTGATGTGCTCGGTTACCGTGAAAATGTGACATGCAATAATATTTTACGATTATATCCATCTGGGCAGACCATTTCATTTATTAACCTCACAGATTTAGTCAGTAATTCATCTAATAGCTAGGCAATATTTTACAGTTTACAATGCACTTTCTTATACATTCTATCACTTATTAAATGCTGATCTGTTTTAGGTCATTTTAGTCTGACCATGGAAAAAAACTTCAAGAGATTTTACTGAAAACTAACATCACTTTGCCTCTGAAGACCTCTCTTTTCTTGCTCTAAGCACATGGAGCTAAGAAAGGGCTGAGGCCTGAGCCTCCCAAGGTCAGGGTTTGAGTCGTCTTTCTGCTCCTTTCTCCTCGTCCTGTTCCTTCATCTCCCTGTGCTTCATTTTCCTGGCTTTCAGAACAAAGGATTCCTAGCGTTTCATTGAGCTGTGTTAGTTTGCGATTCTGATGCGATGTGTCAGTTCCTTCCATGTTCAATATGCTTGGTTCCTGTGAGTTGCTGCAATGTCAACAAACATCAGTGCCCTTGCCGTGTGTCTGCAAACATCATCCCACAAACGCACTTTAGCAAGTTCACATCCTAACGGGACTATACATTAATCTGCCCTGGCAATCATAAGCACCGGGCATTTTCATTTCATTTCTCTGGAAACTTTAAACCTCTCCCTAGCATGGCCCCTTTGGTGTCAACTCTCTTCCTACTCTAACCTCCTTAATGGGCTTTGGCCACACTGCAGCAGAAGAACTTTAAAATAAACGCTCAGCTATTAGGCATTATACAAGAGGGCAAACCACAGGACTGCCAGCTCAATCAACTGTCTCAAATAAACATGTCCCGTGAGTTGGGGGAGATGGGTGGCAAGGGGAGTTCAAGCTCCCTATTCCCCTCAAGGAGAACATGCCTTGAGCTACTATTTATAAGAATATGCTTTTCAATTGACCCTCACACTAAACCCTGCTCCTCCCAGTAAGAGCTATAGCACTTTTAATAAAATGAGCTTAGAACACAGTTTGATTACCTCCTGAGTTGTTTCATCTGCGGTCTGCTTTGGATAAGGCCTTACCGTACCTTGCCAGATTTTTAGGGCTTTTAGTAGTCTTTGTCAAACCAGGATTTAGGAAGAAGACTATTTATTGAGGAACAATCATGATGTGGTTAAAGGCAATTACATCAAGTGGTCCACAACAACCTGATGACCTATCTCACCTTTATTGTACCAAGTGAGAAAAGTGTCTTGAAGAGATTAAATAAGTTACTAGAGGTCACACAGCTAGACAGATCTGCCTGACAAAACTCGACGCTTTTTCTACTGAACTACGGCTGTCCAGACCTGGGAAACTCTAGGTAAGTTTCAGTCTATCTGCATTCTGTTGCTATAGGCTCATTTATTCATTTAAAAAACACTTATCAAATGTCTGTTATGTGTAAATGTCTTAGTCTGGTTCTGCTAGTTACAGCTATAATTTAGTGGCTTATAAACAACATATATTTATTGGTCACAGTTCTGGAAGCTACAAGTCGGAGATCAGGGTGCCAGAACAGTATCTTTGTATCCTTCATGGAAGAGAATGGAGCAGAGGAAGAAAGCTCTCTTGTGACTCTTATGAGGGCACCGATCCCATTCATGAGAACTCCACCTTTATGACCTCATTTAATCCCAGTGGTGGGATTCAGCTGATCTGCATTGGTTTGGCAGAACTGATACCTAATTTTTTTGTTGACTGTGGTGAACTGGTTGTTAAAATGGCACTTGTAATCAGGGCTCTCTCTAAGGTGGGCGTCTGGGCAGCCGCCCAATGTGGAGATCACAAATTTATATTTCTTACTCTTTTTTTTAACATACATCTGCACAACAGTGTGTTCTAAGAACCCATAGTAAAGTTCATTCCATCCATAGGTGAAAAAAATTGCAAGTGAGGATACCAAACAACAAGCAATATGGAAATATCTTAAATAACAGTTTGTTTTTTTTAGGTATTATTTAATATTTTTTCATTAATATTTAAAAACTTTTTTATAACATAATCTAGTTCTGTATACCTCTTTTATTGTTCTTATTTAAGTACTAAATGCATGAAATAAACTACCATTCGGTGTATCATATTTTATACTTAAAATGGTCATTGGGGCAGAGAACCAGTTGCTAAATTATTTGAATCTCACCACTGTCTAATCCTAATTACATCCCAGAGTCCCCATCGCCTAATAACATCACATTATGGGGGTTGGGTTTCAACACTGGAGGATAGACACAAACATTCAGTCTATAATAGGAATTATACTGTAAAATGGGAAAGGAAAAGACTAGAGAAGTAACCAGAGACAGGATGGAAAAGATCATAAGGAGTTTAGACTTTATTCAACACAAAGCAAGTGAAAAAGAAAAAGTTATTCTATCGATTGCAGTTTACTTTCCTGTGGGGGAGACAGATAAGCTTAATAAATAAATAAAAACTTGTATGGGAGTGGTGACACGTGTTGAGAAGAATGGTGGGATAAGTTGACAGAGGAGAAGGGTTTGGGACATTGTTAATTTTGACATGTCTGTTAAACAACCAAATGAAGGATGAACTGGAGGACAGTTGGAAATAAGGTTCTGGGGTTTAAGGGAGAGGTGAATGAGAACACTTCATTATAAAAAAGAAAGTCAGAAGAGAAATTCTAGGATTTTCTCTATTTGTATTTTAAGAGCCTCCAGTCCTGATCCTGTCAACAAAGTTTGAGCAAGTGCAAAGACCTGGAGGCAAGGGAAACTGTGTGTTTGAGGAGCTAAAAGGTGTGCGGTATAGCTGGGGAGTGGGATGGGACAGTAAAATGGAAAAGGAAAAGACTAGAGAAGTAACCAGAGATAGAATGGAAAGGATCATAAGGAGCTTAGACTTTATTCAGAGTGAGGAAGGAAGGGCAGGCCCCCTCCTCTCTGAGAAAGAAGAAACGAAAAGCATACAAGGGAAAGGAGCCGTAGGGATAACTGAGTCAGCCAGTTATAAATGAACTATATCCCATAGTTCTCTGAATGGTTGTTTAGAGTTGCTTACAACACAAAGCAAGAGAAACAGGATCTGTATGTAGCTATGACCAATGATCTGGAAACCCCTTCCTCCTTGTTGACTTCACCGAAACTCCCCCACCCCTCTCCTTGAGTCCTGGGAAACTTTAAAGAAATCACGCACCCATTGCTTAGATATTGTAAAGGTATATAACCTGTGAGAAAATTTAATTTGGGGAACCCATGTTGTGGAGCTAGAAGTCCCACGTGCTCCGCCAGCTTTAATAAATTCTCCTTCCTTCATCAATTAAGTTAACTGAGTGTCTTACCTCCATTGGGTTACTTCCTGCTATAAGTGAACAAGAGGTCCAGGAAAGGGTTTAAAGGAGAGATAAGATGTGCATTAGAGACACAATTCTGGCTGCAATGAAGACTGAATGGATGGCAAGACTGGAGGTGGAAGGCCCATCCAGAATCTGCTACAGGAGCCAAGTGAGATCAGTGGCCTTAGCCTGGCAATGGCAAAAGATGGAAAAAAGTGAGTGGAGTCTAATTAGGTTTGGATGTGGAATCAACAGGGTCTGGTGATTGATTAGAAATGACTTGTGGACAAGAGTGAGAAGGGAATTAAGGATGCCCAGGTTTCTGGCTTGGACACCTGGGTGGATGGCTATGTCACTTACCAATACATAGAGTCAGAAAGAGAAGCCAGTTTGGAAAGGCCAGAGGTGAGTTTCATTTTGCATATAGTTGTCAACATAAAAAACATCCAAGCCTGTAGAGAATTTCTATAGGAATTGATTTGAGCCAGAATGATGACATATGCCAGGGAGCAAGATCTCCAATGCTCCAGAGAATAACAATTTTGCAGATTCTTTTATGCATTTGAAATTAAGGAGGAGACAAAAGGAAGATTACATGAAGGTGGGAGAAAGCAAGGCAGCGACTGGATTATGGAATAGTTAATGAGATTATAAACTCTCTTGAGAGTAGTTGCCCTTTAAAGGAAGGGTCTGAAAAAAGACATTAACCGAAATACACAGAAATAATGGTCAGGGCCTGCTTAAAGCAAATATAAGCCTTTTACTAAAAAGTTGTATGCCTGGGGCATGATTACTTATCTTGATCTGCCCAATTAGGAATTTATGATTAGGTCTGTGAAACTACTTTCCATAGAACTTCTTTTTATCCACACAGATGACTTTTGAACAACGTAGAGATTAGGGTTTTTGACCCCCTCAAGCAGTCAAAAATTTGTGTAGTATAAAATTTGACATCCTCCCCCCCAAACTTAACTATGGTGTTTGTTTACATTCACAGGTTTTTCAATCTTTGGTTGGGAATCTGCTGTTGGGAACGTGAAAATACTATTTTCCATCTGGGTTTATTGAATCTGCGGATGCACCGCCACGATAGGAAGGGCCACCTGTATTTATTGAAAAGCATCCATGTGTAAGGAGATCCGCTCAGTTCAAACCATGTTTTTCAAAGGTCAGTTGTGTATTGTGTTCCAGGTGGCTGTGAAAAATCCAGGTAAGCAGTTCAGTGAGTGGGTATGAAATTTAAGGGTGAAATCTCAACTGTATATTTGTGGAATACACCTTCCCAAAATGGATAGGGGTCACCCAGGGCTTGAGTAGAGCATGCAAAGTGGAAAGCCCAGAACTCCAAGGAGCCTTGCATTATCCACATGCTATATCTAATTGATTATTTTAACAATCCACTGAGTTGAGTATTATCTTTTCTGTTTTCTCCAGAGTCAATGGATTAGACAAGGCTGGCATTTGAGAGCCTCTAGCCCCTGGAACCTCACTTATGTAGCACCTGGGACTCTGTCAAGTCTGCTGGCATGTGAGTTATACATTTATTACAAAAAAGGAACATGCTGCATAAAAGGGTGGAGAAAACTTGAAACCTGACATGAAGCTTTTTCTTAATGCCAGAATTGTACCATATTCCACACAGATTAAAATAAGAAACTTCTCCCATTTTTATAATTTTTGAGGTAAGGATGTTTGGGCTGACACTGCAGTGTAGAGTGAGAGAGGAGAGTTGTCAATGTGGTAGAAGTTATAGAACCCGGCCCTGGCCGGTTGGCTCAGCGGTAGAGTGTCGGCCTGGCGTGCGGGGGACCCGGGTTCGATTCCCCGCCAGGGCACATAGGAGAAGCACCCATTTGCTTCTCCAACGCCCCCCCTCCTTCCTCTCTGTCTCTCTCTTCCCCTCCCGCAGCCAAGGCTCCATTGGAGCAAAGATGGCCCGGGCGCTGGGGCAGAGCGTCGCCCCTGGTGGGCATGCCGGGTGGATCCCGGTCAGGCGCATGCGGGAGTCTGTCTGACTGTCTCTCCCCGTTTCCGGTTTCAGAAAAATACAAAAAAAAAAAAAAAAAAAGGAAGTTATAGAACCCCAGAGATCTATCGGGACATGGAAGTTTTAATACACAAAAATGGTCTTTTGTCCATAAAGGTGAAAAGTAATAAAAATTTTCACATATTCCTTCTAGTAGAGTAGTTGGTCAGGAGAAAAGTGGTTAGACAATCATTCCACAAGGAGAAATCTCACCAAATACAAAGTATTTTGTTATTTCTTTTTAGTGCCTTTTTGTAGGAGTTCATGAAAAGAAAGGGAAAATATTTCCATAGAGTCTTTTTATTATTATTATTATTATTATTATTCAGTGAGAGCAGGGGAGGCAGAGACCAGACTACCGTATGCACCCCAACAGGAATCCACTCGGCAAGCCCACCAGGGGGCGATGCTCTGCCATCTGGGGCCTTGCTCTGTAACCAAGCTCTTCTTAGGGCCTGAGGTGGAGGCCATGGAGCCATCCTCAGTGCCTGGGGCCAACTCACTCCAATCAAGCCATGGCTGCAGGAGAGAGAGAGAGAGAGAGAGAGAGAGAGAGAGAGAGAGAGAGAGAGAGAAGTGAGAGGAGGAGGGATAGAGAAGCAGACGGATGCTTCTCCTGTGTGCCCTGATTGGGAATTGAACCCAGGACATCCACACACCAGGCTGACACTCTATCACTGAGCCAACAGGCCAGCATCTCTGTAAAATCTTAAGAGAACCTTTCCATGTGTGCTGATCCCAAATACATAAAAGAATAAAGACTTTTGAAAGGAACTTTTTAAAGTAATGGGTGCTTTTTTTTTCCTCCTAAAAAATTGTTATACTGTGTGATTTTAAAATATTTTAAATCCCTGAACAGAAATCTACTGAAATGCAGTAATTTGATTGTAGGATACACTGAATATTATATTTAACCCAGTGACTATGCATCAAAGTGAGAAAGATTATATGTTAGAATGGCACACAGAGCACCTTCCATGATCCGCATAGCTGACTGCCACAGAGTGCCTGCGGGAGCCAGCTTGACACTTTCAGTGCCATTGTGTAAGTGTTCACACTCAGCTTAGCCATGAGATACAACTCATACATTTATATAAAGGAGAAAAGAAAGTCATTTTCCAAGTTTGTTTCCACAGCAACAATATTCCATATTTTCTTTTTCTGTGTCTAGACATGAACAAGATTCTACTATAGGGGGTAGAATAAAGCCTTGCAAAATGCCAGTGAAAACCAACTATTGAGACAGACTCATAGGCCAGGACAAGTGGAATAGGGAAACTGAGACAGATCGTTAAATGGCCCAGCAGTTTACAGCCATCTAGTAACTCAAAAAATCCTATCTCCCCTAACCGAGGACACTGAGGAGTAAATGGTTTACACGTCTTCCCAACCAGAAAGAAGGTAAATAGGTTAAATCACCCTACTCAGGGAGATGACAACAAAAATCCAGTTAGTGCCATTTGCCAACCACACTCAAAGACAGATGAAATTAAGAAAATAAATCCTGCCTGACCTGTGGTGGCACAGTGGATAAAGTGTCAACCTGGAAACGCTGAGGTTGCCGGTTCAAAACCCTGGGCTTGCCTGGTCAAGGCACATATTGGAGTTGATGCTTTCTGCTCCTCCCCCCTTCTCTCTCTCTCTCTCTCTCTCTCTCTCTCTCTCTCTCTCTCTCTCTCTCCCCTCTCTATAATGAATAAATAAAATCTAAAAAAAAAAAAAAATCAGCTTTAAAAAAAAAAAGAAAAAGAAAAGAAAATAAATCCTATTTTTGTCAGTCAGCATAAAGATGATGAATATTTTATTGAGATCCTCCCCTGAGACCTCTCCTAAATTCTCAGCCTTTAAAAACCTTCCCCCACCAAAATAAATAAATGGAAGACCAGCTCCTGTTCTCACTTCTAGGAGCATATCTGTGCCTTTCTCTTCCCCTTTTCCTTCCCCCACAGGCACGCATCTCCTAAACTCTGAGTCTCCCTGAGACTTACCACCAGGGGAGCAACGGGCAGTGGCAGCTGGTCTTCGGCTGACTCCCTGAACCTGTCTCCAAGGTCGCCTTCTGCCTGACTCTCCAGTGGGCTGACAGCAACCCTACCTAGGCTCACTTCTTTCCTATGACGCTTCTAAAGAGTCAAAGAGCCCTGCCTAGGCTCTCTCCTCTTGCTTCTTCTACCCTAAGCCCCTCCTTGTTTCACTGTCCCCAGCTTTTAAACACGTAGTCTCAAAATCACCTGGACTTGTGTTGTGAAATCTTTCCTGCATTAAGAACCCACACGCTGCCTGACCAGGCAGTGGCGCAGTGGATAGAGCGTCGAACTGGGATGCCGAGGACCCAGGTTCGAGACCCCGAGGTCACCAGCTTGAACGCAGGCTCACGTGGTTTGAGTAAAAAGCTCACCAGCTTGGACCCAAGGTCGTTGGCTCAAACAAGGGGTTACTCAGTCTGCTGAAGGCCTACGGTCAAGGCACATATGAGAAAGCAATCAATGAACAACTAAGGTGTCACAATGAAAAACTGATGATTGATGCTTCTCATCTCTCTCTGTTCCTGTCTGTCTGTCCCTGTCTATTCCTCTCTCTGACTCTCTCTCTCTGTAAATAAATAAATAAATAAATAAAGGAAACATTTAAAAAAATATTTAAAAAAAAAAAAAAAGAACCCACACGCTACCAGCTGGCCCTAGGCAGACCTGCGAAGGGCCAGGTCCCCTTTCCAGTAACACTATGAGTGTGAAAGCCCCAGTGATCACATTTAATAAGTTTATTAGAACCCTACCCCAGACCAGGAAGTGTGCCAGGCCCTGAAGATGCAGGGATGAAGACTCAAGCCCTCTAGATCAGGGGTCCCCAAACTTTTTACACAGGGGGCCAGTTCACTGTCCCTCAGACCGTTGGAGGGCTGGACTATAAAAAAAACTATGAACAAATCCTGATGCACACTGCACATATCTTATTTTAAAGTAAAAAAACCAAAACGGGAACAAATACAATATTTAAAATAAAGAACAAGTAAATTTAAATCAACAAACTGACCAGTATTTCAATGGGAACTATGGGCCTGCTTTTGGCTAATGAGATGGTCAATGTCCGGTTCCATATTTGTCACTGCTAGCCATAACAAGTGATATGACCGCGCTTCTAGAGCCGTGATGTGTGTGTCCTGTGTCACCGGAAGTAGTACTATATGTGAGCGACGCCACATACAGTACTCCAGGAGCACAGGATGCTCCTCTCACTGACCACCAATGAAAGCGGTGTCCCTTCTGGAAGTGCGGCGGGGGCCGGATAAATGGCCTCAGGGGGCCGCATGTGGCCCATGGGCCATAGTTTGGGGACCCCTGCTCTAGATTATCATATACTGATCAGAGATAGCCAGGTTAAAGGGTGAATATAATGTATGGTAATACTATGCTATGTGCTATAATAGAGGAATATTTTGCATCTCTGGAGGGAGCAATTAACAGAGTGAAAAATTCATCAACATTTGACCTGGATTTTGCATAACTGATGATCTTTTGCCAAAAGAGAGAAAACAGGCAGAAAAGAAATTAAGACAAAGAGAATTGTATGTGCAAAAACATACAAATAGAGGTGTGAGGATCAATGTCGTTGAGAAAACAGTGTAGGATGGCTGGAAGAGATACAGGGTGGAGTGGGTGGGGAGCATTATAGGGCTAGAAATGCAGGCTGGGGTGCTGGGAAGGACCTTATGTGCCTAACCAAAATGTAAGGACTTGATCTTGTAGGTGAGGAGGATCCATTAAACCTCCTAAAGCAGAGGCATGATCAGATCTGTGCTACCAGAATATTCAAATGAGCTAAACAATGGGGGTAATTGGAAGTATTGGGGGTTAGGGTGGGAATGGAGGTAGAGGGAGCCAGCTAATACCTCATAGTTTATCTGAAGATCTAAAAATTTACCAAGATGTGAAAACCTATATAAGTTTTGGCTTCCCATAGATTATTACTCAGCTTTCTTTCACCTCCTCCTCCTTTTCCAGTCTTAACCCCCAGAGTGGGCAGTTGAGCTGCAAATAATTCTTTGCTGCTGGGATTTTGTAGTTGAGGAATTTAAGCATGACAAGAAAAAAGTCCCAATGGCAGGGCTGGAATTTGAACCCAGGCATTCAAACTCCAGAGGCCGAGTGTGTAATCACCACAATGCACTACCTCTAACTGCATGAGAATCTTATTTTAAGGATTAACTGAGAGGATGTGTGTCTTGCTGAGAAAATGATATAGTTAATCCTTTAATTGATTCCTTATTCCTCCCCCAGTGTCTGTCCTCCTGTCTCTAACCTTACCCTGGTCACTTGCCATTTTTCAGAGACTCACATCAGTCCTTGTCCTTTAAAATGTATCCTCATCCCAAAGCTAAAATTGCTCCCCTACAGTCTTCAGATTTTCGAATCCCAGGCCCAACACATACTCTCCCATGCCTTCTCATGAACTATACCTTCTCATTAACTATGTCTCCCAATGATCTTTTGTGAAATAGTTAAACTTTTTCATATAGACCCTAGTTCTCTTTCCCCATTAAGTATCAAAAACGAGATATCTTCTATCTCTTTTTGACCAGAGATCTTGCACGTTACAGAGGCATTGATCAATGCTGCTGAGATGCCATGCTACTTAAATGTGTCATCCAAAGATCTGAGACACTTGGCCCTCCAGTCCATTGGCTGGCCAGTGACCAATTCAACTCTCCTTTTCTTACTAGCTCAAACTTAAATTAAGAGTTAGTCTGTCTGGCCTGACCAGGCGGTGGCGCAGTGGATAGAGCGTCGGACTGGGATGCGGAAGTACCCAGGTTCGAGACTCCGAGGTCGCGCGCGGGCTCATCTGGCTTGAGCAAAGAGCTCGCCAGCTTGGACCCAAGGTCGCTGGCTCCAGCAAGGGGTTACTCGGTCTGCTGAAGGCCCACGGTCAAGGCACATGTGAGAAAGCAATCAATGAACAACTAAGAAGTCGCAACGCGAAACTGATGATTGATGCTTCTCATCTCTCTCTGTTCCTGTCTGTCTGTCCCTGTCTATCTCTGCCAAAAAAAAAAAAAAGAGTTAGTCTGTCTGAGCTGCTGGAACTTGGAAGTCAGGTGGAGCAGGAACTTGAGCTCTGCTCATGGGCCCACTAAAGCTGGAATACACAGGGAAGAGCTGAGGGACATGAAGCCCTTCAACTTGGGTCCTGACTCGTACTTATATTGACCCTCTGGCTACACGTTCTGCCCTTGGGATCTGAAAGCTATCCCCTCTCTGCTTTCAGTAAGCTCTCCTTTTGGATTTGTGTCATTTTCAATCATTTCTGTTTCTTACAATCAAATATTTGATGACTCTGCTATGTAACCATGATGCTATTCTCATGAATGAGCTTCAGGTATGCTCAATCATAAACCCCATCAGAGCCAGATTTTTAAAAATGTTAGGAGGAGTGATCAAATTCTTTCTGAGGCTCACCATTGAAAGTAGATTTGTTTACTCATAGCTTAAAATAATGTTGTAAAAAGAAACTATCCATTTCCTCCTACATTATTTATTTATTTTTACCTTTCAGATGGTTCATGTCAAAGATCTCTACTAAACATGTTTCCATTTCTTTTTGGTTTAAAATATTGGCCAGCCTTGGTCTAACCATTTTGCTGACTATTAGAACTAATGGTAATGATTAATTTTATACGTCCTAAGAAGAATGGTACCAGAGAACATAAATATAGAGAAGGGCCACCAGTAAGTTTTAGGATTCAGATAGTACATTTGTTTGTAATTGTTATAGGTCTGCGTGCACAGGCGCACACACACATGCACACACACATGCACATCAGCATTCCACAACACAAAAGATAACACCTAACTTGAAAATATGTCCTCTTTGATTTTGAGAGTGAGCTATGCCAGGTGGTCAATTTGAATGACCATTAATCAGTGTAATGGGGTGTCAAAAGAAGCAGAAATCATTAAGAAAGTATTATCTCTGGAAGATTTTGCAATTATCCAAATTTATTTTTATCTACAGAGACTCCTGAGCCTCCACAGTGACATATGTGTCCTATTTACTCCATCAGAACCGGGGTGGCCTGGCATAGATGTACTGAGGAGGGATGAGCTAAATCAGGCTGGAGGTGGCTGTGTTCTGATGGGTCATGACAACTGCAGCAAAGGGTCAGCACAAGGACATCATCTTATCCAAATGGTGCAGATGATGGAGGGGTACCTTAATGGGACGAAGTCCCTGAATATTGCTAGGTCTCTGGGGATTGGCATCAACAGGGGACAACCTGTCCTGGGAAGGCTGGCCAGGTGTTGTAAAGGTACAAGGTTGGCAGTGGGATGGGTGTTTATTCTCAATAAGGGGAGGCTTTCAGGTACCCAATTTTTAAGGGACATAGCTTAGCTAGTCACTGTTGGATAACTGAACATTGAGGTTAAACTATAAACCTGTCATAAAAGATAGTGCAAAGACGAACAGATCATATTCTTTAGCACTTTAACTTTGTAGAATTAAAAATATATGAAAATGAATTTTCTGGCTGCTTGCCAAAGCAGATATAAATAAGTAGCTATGGAGGCTCTAATTTCCTGAGGATTTTAATAAAGTGAAATATTTATGGTTTAAAATTACCTCCGAAATTATGCAGTGAAGAATAGTTTATGACTTCAGAGAACAAAAGGAAACTTGCAAATACTTGATGTTGGCAGATCAATTAAGTGGTAATACATGCTACATTATAATTTTAATTACTATGAAATTAAAATATGGTAATGAGTGTTAACATGACTTTATCCCTTCCAACTATCATTTAATTTATGGAAGTTTTCTTGACTACTTTCTTATTTCCTTGGTTATTTTTCTTACTCTCTGTGCTACTTTCAATTATACAGTTTTCAACGCATATTATTCAAGACAGCCACCAATTAAATGAGTTCATCTTCCCTTATCAATTAAGTATCTTGTATGCTATTCTTGCTCATTTTAATCTAGTTCTTTCTGCCTCCCTGTATAAAACATATGGAGAATTAAAATCACTTTTTTTAAGGTCTCTTTTAGGTTTTCAAGTTGTCAATTTTTCCCAGTGACACAAAGGCAACCCGAATGTCAGCTTGCCTTATTCAGGGCAGCCATCGTCTAACATAGCTGGGGGAGAGAGGGTGTTTGTTCTTGGCCTCCATGTGGCAGCTCTTTGGACCAGGTATACCTCTCCTGTCTCTCCCATCTCTGTCGCTTCTCCATGTCCCTTCTTTCCTATCTGTGAGGCTACCTCCCCCTCCCACACACACACACACACACACTGGCCTCAGTGAATGGATCAGGTTGGAAAGCCTGTGTTTCCTTTTACTACTCAGACCTCTAATTCCTAGCACCTCACGTTCAGAGCTTCATGCTGGGCTGTACAACAATGATCTCAGTATAGAAGAAATGTTGAATAGTATACTAAACATGGCTCAGGCGGTTAATCCCTTCTCAGAGGATCCCACTATGTCTCCCTAAGGTACCAGGTTACTCCTTTCATCCTGAGGTCAGCACTCCTCTCTGACTTTGCAGATTACCCCACTTCTTCAACTCCCTCCACATAAAACTGTGCCCCTCCCCTGCAGGGTGAGAAACCTTACCCTTTATCCATAGCTGTTGATCTAACTCTAGAATCCATTTATTCCACCCCACAAGGCAGTTTTGGGGTCATTTCCCAAATGCATTTTTTTAAAAATCTGATTTCTTCAGCCAGAAACATCACAAAGAGGGCAGGTTGGGTTGAGAGTAGGGTGCTGAAGCAATGCAGTCTTGGGTATATTTCTGTGCTGAAACCAACATAATTTCCTGCTCCAATGTTGAACAGTGCTGGGACTGGGCACACATTCCTGTGCCCATGATAACACTGAGATCAAGCAAGCACAGCTTGGTTGCTTGCTTCAGAAAATAACAACTCCTGCAAGATGAAGCTGTGAATTAGCTAAACAGTTAAATTACCAAAGGTAAGAGCATGCTCATCAAAACTCAATTGAAAATCTGAACCTCACTGAACTCACCAGTCTAAAGCTATTGTGCCATAAGCTCTATCCAGGCCTTACTAGTTTCTGGCCTTGTAAAATCACCCTGTTCAGGACCCCATTACATGCTTCAGTGGTTCCCAGTCAGCTATAGGATAAAGTACAAACTTTTATAATATAATCCTGGTTTATCTGTCCAGCCTCATCATTAGTGCCAACATTGTGCTTTATTCCAGAACCCTGAAGAATTTGTAACCCCCCCCCAACATACACATACCAAGATGTTTGACATCTCCATGCCTTCATTCATTTGTCTCATGTTTTAAATACCCTTCTCCACTCCCCATTGTTGCCTTGGATAAGTTCTCCTCAACTGTTATTAGTCCAAGATCTCTCTGACCCTCAGGCTACATTAGGTACCCACCCTTCCTCTTTCTTCAGAGCTGTTTGTGCACTGACAACATTGGAACGGTCAGTTTATACGTCCTGCCCTCTCAGCAGAGCTTTGGAGCGCCTAAACCGGACAGTTCTAGTTACACAGAAATGCACAGTTGGTGTGTGTTCAATTAAACTGAAATGGATTTTGCCATCACAGTAATGGTGAAGACTTTTCTTGGGGTCTTGTTTACCTTTATTCAGGTTGTGTGGGGTTTTTTCCCATTCAGTAGCTGTTAATTTTTTGTGGAGTCAAACTTATTAATCTTTATGTGGTTTCTTTTATTGATTTGGAACTTAAAACGTGACTGATTGGTTTTTAAGAAACTCTTCATGACTTGGCTGAGAGATTCAGCAACCTCATTCCCCTCACTGGAAATAGGGAAATAGAGTAATGCAGGGAAGCAACAGACATCTTATCCATCTATTCTCAGAAATTCATGGCTCTCTTCCTTTCCTTCTCAGTGAGGGATGTTGTCTGGGTCAAAGGCACAAATTATATTTTGTATCTTGGCTTCTATAATTTTCATTAGTACATGAAGACAGCTGTCTTCAAGCTAAACAATTCCATTTGTCTTCAGGCCCAAAAAGACAGTCTATACCGAAATGCTTTTAAATGAAAGGAAAACAACATTTGTTGTTTTACTCTTTTCTTATTTTATATTCTAAAAAAGTATAATACACCACAACAATTTACTCTGTGGGCTGTGCTCGCCTGGCTCTGTGTTTTGCTTTTGACTTTTCTACCTCTGAAGTGTGGCTCATCCTCCAAGGGCTAGCTCAAATGTTATGGCTTTGAAAAGCCCCTTTCTGGGTGAATTCCTCCTCCTACTAAACCCCTGTTTCTCCCCTTGTAGATACGTGCTTGTATACCACGCTATGAAAATGTAAGCAACACAGGGGGCCATTGATGTCTCCTTTGTTCATTGGCTCATTTGCTACTCAAACATTAAGCACAGCAGATTGTCAGCCAAGCACAGAATAAAGAGTAGTGAACATGACAGGCACCAGCTCTGCCCTCCTGGAGCTTGTATTCTAGCAGAGAAGACAAACATTTAACAGCTAATTACCCATTCAAGTTACCATCACAAAAAGTGCTACAAAGGGAATGTGTGGGAAGATGAGAGACTATGGAACAGCAGGGTGAAGTAAGGAGAGGTTAAGTAAGTTTGTCTGGAAAATAATATTTTAAGTTGCTATCTGAAGGTTGAGGAGATGTGAGCCAGGTAACTAGAGGGAAGGGAGGGCAGGGCATGACAGGCAAAGGATGCCACGTGGCGAGTCCCAGAGGCATATCACCCCATGGCTAGCTAGGAACACCACCTTGGATACAGGAGGCATCCAACACACATGTATTAAGTAAAGAAAATAACACCACGTAATAAATAAATAAAATGGTATTATTTTGTATAAAAATATCTCTTTCCAATATTATAACATGTTCAACTCTTAAATAGAAGCATCAAGGGTAAAATTAAGAACTGACAACTTACTAGAAAGGCAGAATAAGATAATGATTAACAACATGGAATCAGACAAGGCTTACATCTCAGCTTTATCATTTATACTAGGTGTGTGACCCTGAGCAAGCTACTTCACTTCTTTCTCTGTGTCTTACTTTCTTCATCTGCAAAACAGAATAATAAAAATAATAAGTAATCATACTAAATAGTACCCACCTCATAAGGTAGCTGCAGGGATTATATCAAGTAAAATATGAGGAGCTGAGAGCCCTCAGTGAAGGTCAGCACTCATCATTTAGTGAAACCAACACGTCATCTGTAAGTCTTCTCACTATCACCACCTAAATAAATATTTATTTGAGTTTGAATTAACAGCCCTAACAGTTATTAGGAACCCGGAAAGCATAACCTTTCTTTTTTGCTTTCTGCTTAAGGAATTTTCCGTGTGAGTTATGTCTATATATAGTATCATCGGTGAAAAGCAGAGCAATGAAGATTTCTGAGTGATAAGGTCATATTTTGGTTTCAGTCATAATTACACACCTTCCCAGCTACTCTCGTGAATCCCAAGCATCATTGTCCCCTCTGTTTTCACTTTTAAATACCTGTCGGTTTTGGAATCCTTTTGGCAACCTTCTATAACTTTTCAAACTGAGGCAGCTTAATTAGAATCCTGACTTCTCTCCTCTCCATCAGCAATTTGCTAAAGTTTTGGAAAGCATCATTAAAACAAAGGATGCGGTAAGGCTGCCGGATGTCAGGCTTTTATTTGTTTCTCAGACAAGAGCGTGAGGAGGGAAGTGACTTGCAAATGATTAATAGACTTGATATTTAGACTTTTCTAGCTTTGATTTCCAGCTTTGGAACTTGTATTTAATTTGGAGAAAGAGTAGGCTATTGCTGCGAGTTTTCTTTTCCACCTCACATTTCTGCCCTGGACTGACCTGCCCACCAGCCTTTCATCTCACCCAACAGACTTAGACAGGAGGCGAAATTACAAAGAAACATTTGCGGGGCTGCCTGACTGGAATACAAGAGTAATTGTTAATTAATTTTCCCTCATCTCACCTTGAATAACGACATCCTCTTGGTCTATTCCTACTCCCTGGTCAGCCCTGGTGAAGGATGTGTGTGGTGCATGTGGCTGAGGTCGCCTGAATCAGTGAGGGGAGCAGAGTGGGAAGTCTGGTAAAATCACCAAACTCACTGGTGTTGAGCTTCTCATCTGGAGATTTTTCAATCAATTTATTGATTTTTTTTTTATATAACAGCTTTGTTTATTTAGATGGAATTCATATACTGTGCCATTCAACTGCTTAAATGTAAAATCCAATGATGTTTAGTGTATATATTTAGAGTTGTGCAACCATCACCTCAATCAATTTTAGAATATTTTTATTACCCCTCAAAGGAAACCCCGCACCTTTTAGTTATCACCACTGCTTCAGCACCCTCACCCTCCTAGCCCCTGGGAACAATGAATCTACTTTCTGTCCCTATAGATTTGCCTAGTCTAGACATTTCATATAAATGGAATCATATCATATGTGGTCTTTTGATACTGGCTTCTTTCATTTAGCATAAATGCTTTCAGGGTTTATCCATGTTGTAGCATGTAAAAGTCTTTTATTCCTTTCATGGCTGAATAATATTCTATTGTATGGATATATCACTTTTGTTTATCCCTTTATCCATTGGTAGACAGTTGAGTTGTTTCCACCTTTTGACTGTGATGAATAATGTTGCTATGAACGATCATGTCCAAGTTTTTGTGTGTTTCCATTTCTCTTGGATACATACTGAAGAATTGAATTTCCTTGATATTTTAACTCAAATACAAACCTTATACCAAATTAAACTAAATGACAGCATTTAGTAAATAATAAGGTACTTATAAAAATAAGGCTTACTTATAACTATCTTCTAGAATATATTTTTGAGAAAGTGTGAGAGAGAGACAGAAAGGGAGAGAGAGAATGAGAAGCATCAGCTCATAGTTGCTTTCACTTTGATTGTACATTGATTGCTTCCAAGAAGGAAAGAGTGAGAAGCATCAACTTGTAGTAATGTTGAATCAGTTTCTATTATGTACTTTGCACTGTGCTATGTACTAGGGATAAAAATTTAAAGAGAACAAACACAAGGCCCCTAACTTGGAAGGACTTGCTCTTTATAATAATAAATAGCATGTATTGTATCTTTATTCTGTACCAAGGATGATAATAAATGTCTTATGTGGGCTAAATCCTTGTCTACTACTATTACTCTATGAGGTAGATACTATTATTGTCCTCATTTTATAGGGAACTGAAGTAGCGTGCCCAAAGTCATGGAGCTAATAAATGGCAGAGCTGATTGATTTTTATCTCTCTCCCAGGCAGCTTCTCTAACAATAGAATAGCATGAGAGTTGAGAGTGTTATCTGAAGCTAGACATCCTTGGTTCAAATACTGCTTCCTGCACTTATTACATGACATTGCATAAAAGAACCACACCTTCTACTCCTCTAATGCCTAATCTGTAAAGAGGGGCTAGTTCAAGTACCTCCATCATAGAGCTGCTATAAACATTAAATGAAATAAACATATATCAGGTGCTTGATGTGTCACTAGTGCTCAATAAATATTAGCTATTATTATCCATTATAAACTCTACAAGCAAAACATTACAGGGGCATGTGATATATAAAGGCAGTCAAGTGTTACAATCTGTCTCTGCTGGAGAGGGAAGAAGTCAGGTTACATGGCAGAGAAGTTAGCCTGTGCTTCTTTGACCTGAATTTTAGTCATTGGTATTAAACTGACATCTTAAAAGCTGGCTTCTGCTTATCTCTTCTCCTTCCATCTTCAGCACTGCTGGGGAGTCTGATGCAGGATAGCGATTTGTATTCTAAAAGTGTCTCTTGTTTCATCAAGAAAGGGGCCCATCAAGGATTGTTTTGAGGTGAGTTTGGAACTGACACCCAGGAGATGGAGGGAGCAGTAAAGGATTCAACCCAGGCGTCCACAGAGGTGTCAGCCAGGCAATGCATTCCTCCGTGGCAGGCTCCTGCAAGGAGGGGGAAAGGCAAACCGGCTATGCAAGGGACAATCTCATAGAAATGTGTGATACATTTAAACATAGATGTATTCTGTCCACGATAACTTGGGGGGAGTTGCCGTTGCCTTTGGGTCAGCCTGACATGGGATTGGGGAGGCTGAGGGTACAATGTGACTTGTCACACTAAGTACACTTGTCTCCCACGGCAACGGGTTACTGGGCAGCAGGAGACAGCAGAGCTGGGAAAGCATTCAGGGAAAAGGTCAACTGGGAGCACTTCTTTGCATATTTATCCGGCCCAGATTTGACTGATGGTTTCAGAATCTCTTAAGTGGTTATCGGCATTCCTGGCTGTTCTTGGAGATGAGGTTGCTCCGGAGTGAAGAAGAATCAAGATTAGCTTCTTGGTGCTTATTACAGAAAATCTGGACATCCAGGGAACTCAACTATGGAGAAGACAAAGTCCCAAATGAGTATGTGTTTATGGATATGCACATGCAAATACACACCATAGTGACTCTTCTGTGGGTCCCTCATAGTTGATACGTAATAAATTTTTATCCCCTCCCTCTTTACTGTCCCTAAAGAACTTCTCTTAGTGATCTGTATGTAAATATCATAACTACTTACTTACATCTCTCTGTTCCCACCAGCTTGTTGATTTGTGGGGTAATAGGGCCGAGTGTTATTCTCAGTATTCCCAAGGTGACATAGCTCAGAATCTGACCACAGTAGAGCTGAAAAAAATGAGAGAAAAAAAAATTCTAACTGGATAGAATGTAAAGGGTGTATATAACCTTTTGTCTGGAATTCCATTTAATTTAATGATTACATCAAACTTATCTGATGGATTTTATTTTTACTGTTGTAACAGAGGAGGGAACTGAGGTTCAAGAAGATTGAGCAACCTGCCCAAGTTCATGTGGTTGGTGGAGGGGAATTGAAATTTAAGTTGAACATCTGATGGGTGATTAAGACTTACAAACAATTAATCATCCTATTAGCACATTAAGACACTAACTAGGATGATGGAAAAAAATGCCTGAAGCTTCCAGGAAGTTCAATATCATCAAAGAGCTTACATTAATTGCCTCGGGCCCATGGCACTGCGTTTAGTGCTGTGAAAGGTAATCCACACAGATGGCATGGCTCTTGAGTGAATTCTTAAAAATAAAAACCTATATGTAAAATATAATTATGTATGAGAGGAAGATCAACACCACAGTGAACCTGAACCAATTTGAATATGGACCAGATGAATGAGAGCTCCCTAAAAACAAGGACTGAATCTTTCTAATCACTGTTGTCCCAGTGCCCTGCATGGGCTAGGTACAAAGCTGATACCCAATAAGAGCTGCTGAGATTAATTTCATTTTAAGTATAAAGGCTATGTAAACATTGAGTCTGAAAACAAAATGTCAATCAATCAGATTACAGTCAAAATGAATACATCCTTTCTTCCTAGCTGGCTTCCCACTTCTGCATCAGGCTTCTTCTGCAGGACTTGTAGGGTGTTCACTTCATGGAGTTTAAGATACAAGTCATGGATAAGTCACCTTAACTGGAAAATCCTTGGGGTTAGAGTTGTAGCTCTGGTTACAAGCACAGGATCTGGGTGTCAAAGGCCAGGGGGGTGAAAGGACTTTAACATAGTGTTAAAGCCATCTCTTCTGCTCTACCCTGGAAGCAGGCTGGGGATGCAGAGAAAACACCAAAGAGGTGAGCAGAAGATAGGGATGGAGGCAGACACTGTTAGCAGAGTCTAGGAGCACCTGGATGTAAAAGGAGCAGCCATGGGAGGTTGATGCTGAGACCCAGAACTTGGGGCTGCAACCAGACTAAGTGCTACTGCAAATGGGATTGGTTGTGGGTACAAGGTGGCAGGAAATGTGCTGCAAGGGAGCCTGGGGCCTCACTGTGCAGAGGAGGACTGGCGGTGGGCAGGGCAAGGCGTATACATTCAGCCAAGTATACCATGGCCTGGGGTGGGCACTGGGAGCAGTGTGCTGGAAATACCGGAGAGTACTATGGGAGTAGAGACAAGAGTAAGCTCCAAGATTTCAGTCTAGAGAGAAAGACAGACAGACATAGCCATCCATCATTCTGTGTAACAAGTGGGAAACCTAACCTTAGAATAAAGCATTACAGTAAATTTTAAAAGGGCAGATGAAAAAAAAAGTTTACCGAAAGTTTGTATGTGCCAACAGGTGAAGAGTTTTGGGTTCAAATTCTAATTGTCGTTTACAAGAGATGTGACCTAGCATAAATCATGTCATCCTCACTAAGCTTCAGTTAGCTCATCTATAAAATGGGTATAACACCTACTTCACAAGATGTTGTACTGATTAAAATGGATGTACTCAAAGTATTTAGCACATGGCCTGATTCAATGGCTTAGTAACATTCACTGATTAGTTGCTATTATAGCTACTACTACTTCAGCTTCTACTTGTCAGTTACTATGCTAAGAGCTACTGTCTACACTATTTAATTTTTGCATACATTTGCTAGCCAGTTATTTTTATCCTGACTATTTAATAAGTGAGGAAATGGAATCTCTGACTGTTTAAATAACATCGGTAGCATATAGCAGATCTAGGACTCATCTCCAGGCATTTCCAGTTTTAGATACTCTATTCACTGTCCTGCTGCTTATTATTCTAAATATATATAATAGGTACCCATGGAAACTGCGTAGGTTAGTGTTTGGGTAATAATAGATATAATAAGAGCAATTATAAATGTACAATTTTAATTACATAATACAATTTATTAATTACATAATACAATTACATAATATGTAATTACATAATTACATAATAATAATTTAATGTACATAATAATATATAATATAATAATTGTTATATGTATAGCAATTATATGTATTTATAATGATTATTTTTATAATAATTGTGTATCAGACACTAAAGTAGGTACTTTTCAAACATTAGCTCATTTAATCTGTATAATAATCCTATGAATCAGGAACTATTAATATCTCCATTTTACAGATGAAATTAAGTGACTTCTCAGGATTAGATATCTATTTAGTGGTAGAGTTATGTCTTAAACTGGAGAGAAGGGGTGAGGTGGTGGGGCTTGACTTCAGATTCTGTGTATTTTATACTGCTACAACTTACTAAAGTTAGTGGAGTTTGTTCATCATTCATTTTCCCTTACTTTTCCCCTCTCTTCCTCGCCCTTATTTTTCTCCTTTTTTCTCATTAGTGTCTCAAAGTTACTTCTCCCCATTTTTATAATCAGTTTATAGTTACCCAAAAGGGAGCAGAGATCTGGAAAAACAGCAGTTAACCTCACTAATAAGCAGAGAAATGCAAATTAAAATGAAATGGTATTAAGTTAGGTAAAAATTTTTAAATGAGCAAACCATGTCCCCAGGGAAGCAAGTCCTATTTCCAGTGCCAGTGCCAGTTGGCACCACCCTTTTGGCAGGAATTTGCTCTAGGTAGTAATGGCCCAAAGGGGCAATTCCATTCGCAGTCATTTACTCACTTAACACAGCAATATGTAGCATAGCTTGGGAATTTATCATAATGCCATGATGGAAATTACTTTCTTCTTATGGAAATTCCACTTAAGAAGGGATTGCATGTTGCTACTTATTCTTCTCCAACTAGCTATCTGTTGACTATGACTCCCCTAGGGCTAGCAGGCAGAGGCCAGCTCCGCCCCAGGCTTGGGTGCATCTCCCAGCCCCCAGACACTGTGTCTTGGGGCTCAGGAGGAGCCACGGGCTCATCTGTCCACAAGAGATGCACTTAGGTGAAAAGTAGTCCATTCCTGATATGGGCAGACAGTATAAGGAAGCTCCAGCAGCTTCCTCATTTTAAAAAATTGAGCTATAATCTGACCTGTGGTGGCTCAATGGACAAAGCGTGGACCTGGAATGCTGATGTTGCCGGATTTGAAACCGTGAGTTTGCCTGGTCAAGGCAAACCTACAAGAAGCAACAACTGTCAGTTGATGCTTCCTGCTTATCCCCCTCTGTTTCTCTCCCTGCCTCTTAAAATCAATAGTAAAATTTTAAAAATATTAAAATAAAATTGAGCTATAATTTTTAAAGATTATGTTTTTTCAACTTTACTGAGGTGTAATTGACATAACATTGTATACATTTGAGGTATACAATGTGTTGATTTGGTATACTTATATATTGCAAAGTGATTATCACTGGCTTCCTTATTTAACAGACCTCCCAGCTCTCTTCAGTTGAATATCCTGACTTTGTCATAATGATTCTGTGGACAAAAAAGAGGCCACATACTAAACCTGACAAGCTCAGGGGAGGCCTGCATGGCGGGCCTTACAAACTCAGAGACCTAAAGTAACCAGATAGGATGGTCTGAAATTAAAACTTCCTAATTAAAAGCTAGTCATGGCAGGTAGTCATGGCCTACATCAGTCTTTTTCTTAACAAAGGTCTAGCTTTACCTTAACTGAGCCTGTCTGTTGTCTTTTTGCATCTACAATAACATATGTTCGCAATGTCAGAATAATCCCCCTTTCCAGGCCCCTCAGAGCACACTCTCCCACCAGAACATGAGACCACAGAACCATCGCTGTTAGCCTCCCTCCCATACCATCTCTATGTACTATCAATGTTGGCTGTTAACTATCCTATGCCCACCCCTGTAAAAGAAGTGTGTGTCTCTTCGTTTTACTTTTTATCCAGTCTCAGAGTTGTCCCGCTTTGCTTTCTTCCACTGTTGCCGGTAGAAATGGGATTCTTTCACAGAGTCACAAGGAAAGCACTTTGGGGACCCATGAATAGGAAGATGGGAGCAATTGTGGTAGGGTTTATGGAACAAAAACAAAGGCCTGGCCCCAGGTACCTGAGGTCTCATCCACGGGCAGGTGGCTTTTGTTGTGAGAGAACTCCAGCTTCTGGGGCCGCAATCCCACACTTGTCCTCACCAAGCCCAGGAGGACCAGAGCCCAGAGGTACTGTGTCATTTCCCAAGCACTGGCATCTGAAGCACTAGTAGTCTAACTTAGTCTCTCGTTGTCCCTCATCTGACTAGGTTAGTCTCTGATCCCATCCGACTGGTGGCTGGTGCTGCGCTTGAGGCCACACTTAGGAATGAATGCACAGCTGTTACTGGGGGTGGGGGAGTGGGGAGAGAAAACAGATGACCCGAGCCTTTGTTAAGCTTTAATTATATCTCCGTTGGTTTGAGAAGGGTTAAGCTTTTTTTCAAACTAATCAATCTCTTTCCTGACTCTTTGCAGGCATGAGCCCCTATCCAATCCCTTTCCTGAATCTTCTGGGGTTCTATGTCTGTTATCCTATTTGGTCTCTTTTCTCAGATTAGACTCCTCCCCTTATGTCACATTTTACTCCTACTGCGCATGGCTGATAGTAGAAGGACCTCCCCCTCTGCTATCTTTTTTTTTTTTTTTTTTTTTTTTTCATTTTTCTGAAGCTGGAAACAGGGAGAGACAGTCAGACAGACTCCCGCATGCGCCCGACCGGGATCCACCCGGCACGCCCACCAGGGGGCGACGCTCTGCCCACCAGGGGGCAATGCTCTGCCCATCCTGGGCATTGCCATGTTGCGACCAGAGCCACTCTAGCGCCTGAGGCAGAGGCCACAGAGCCATCCCCAGCGCCTGGGCCATCTTTGCTCCAATGGAGCCTTGGCTGCGGGAGGGGAAGAGAGAGACAGAGAGGAAGGCGCGGCAGAGGGGTGGAGAAGCAAATGGGCGCTTCTCCCGTGTGCCCTGGCCGGGAATCGAACCCAGGTCCTCCGCCCCCTCTGCTATCTTGTCTTCTACTGTGCATGCTTCAGCAGAGGACTTCCCACAACTGTTTTATTCTCCCTCTCCTTGTTCACACCCCCAGGTGCCGGAGGAGATTGGAAAGCCAATCATCCTGTCTGTCCTGAGATTAAGTCCCTTTGGCTGAGGATGTGGCTGTCTGTTGAGGTATCCCAAGCTGTAACTTCCAGATTTAATGAGGTTTAGGCTTAGCCAGTTTTGTTCCCTACTCTTTTGTTAACATCTGACTAGCTGGCTGCCTACTATAATACCACGTCCCTAATATACCACCAGTGAATTTCATGTAACCCTCCTTATACCTTCTTCTTTGATTCCAATGTATAAAATAAAGTGCACAACTGGTATTCTCTGGAGCATTTTCTCAATCTGTGGAGATTTTGCTTCCCGGCAATTGTCGACAGTTTGGCTCAAACAGACTCATAAAATGAACTCATAAAAATTTTTACAAGTTCGGGCGCTTCTTACATTGACAATTCATATCCCTTCATTTCCTCTTGCTGACCTGCCACCCACCCCTCCTGCTCCAGGACACTGGCTGCTCCTTAACATCCTATTCCATTCTGAGTGTCAGTCTGGAAGAAGCAGTCACAGCACTCGGCCAACCATTAAATTCCGAAGACTATTTCTTCATCACCCCAGCTGGGATCACACCCTCTTCCCAGCAATGTGGTGGTGCTCGGTGGCAGAATTGTAGATTATTTTTATTGTCTTATATTTAATTATACTTTATTATGAGCACTATTTCTATTCTGCAAAGTTTGGTAATTTACCGAAGATGTAATAAAGTGTGGAGTGAGTCAAGCACAAAAAAAAAAAAGAGGTTCTGAGCAAATGAATTTGTGGTCATGACCTTTCCCGGTAACCTCCCTGGAGCTGATCAGCTCCACTCTTGGTGCCTTCTGGGTCTTGGGCAGCACACTTTTAAGTTGGAGGACTGTTAACTCTAACTGGTGCCAGAGCGAGGGGCAGGGAGGGAGTCAGGCAGCACGGGCACGAAGTGTTCTCCTGCACCCTCCACTGCCTGCTGTTGATTTTCCCCTGCCCACACTCTTCCACTGACCCATAGAGCAGCCAAAGTAGTAAAGCTGTCAGGGTGTTTTTGAAAAGAAAGATATGTGGAATGGAAATGCTGTTAGTGCCTCTTAAACAATGACAGACAGGGTGGCTCTGTGGAAGCCTCTGGCGTTGGTGTGGGCTCTGAGTGGAGCCTAGGTTTGTAGTAGATCCGAACTGTTAAGGGTGTGGCTGCTGTTTTGTCCAGAGATGAAGACCATGGGCTAACTCCTTCCCCCAGTAAGGAGCACAGCCCACGGCGGAGCCGCTGTGCTGCTTCAGTGTCCCAAGGGAAGGCTGAACACTTTCACAGCAGGGAGTCCCGCGGATCCACGTAACTCAAAGTCTCTGTTCCTCCTTGGATTTCATCTGGCAATATTGTGATTTATAAGAGATATGTAATTGGTTGCTCAGATGACCAAAATATATTTCTTATATACAGGGTGGGGCAAAAGTAGGTTTATACTTGTGAGAATGTGAAATAGAGTTTATTCTTGTGTTATTATTTATTTATTATTGTCTTATTTTTAAAAAATTATTTATTTTAGAGAGGGGAAGGTGAGAGGGGTAGGGACAGAAAGCATCAACTTCCATATGTGCCTTGAGTGGACAAGCCCAGGGATTCAAACCAGCAACCTCAGCGTTCCAGGTCAACATTTTATCCAGTGCGCTTTGTCCACATGTCCTGGCTCAGGCATTTCCTAAGCATTGGGAATAATAATGGTATATTGTTATGTTGAGGGAGTGGCCCTGGAAAGCATCTAAGGAGGGGGGCTGGTTGCCAATGGAACCAACCCTGTGATCGAAGGCTTTGAACTTCCACCCCACCTCCAGGAATAGGATGGTGGAGGGGCTGGAGATTGAGCTCAATCCTCACTGGTCAATAAATTAATCAGTCATGGTTATGTAATGAAGCCTTCAAAAAAAATGCAAAAGGACTGGATTCAGAGAGCTTCTGGGTTGGTGAACACAGGGAGATGCTGAGCGTGGTGTGTCTGGAGGGCTTGGAGGCTCCACACCCCTTCCCACACACATTGCTCTGTGCATCTCTTCCATTTGGCTATTCCTGAGTTACATCCTTTTATAATAAACTGGTGTTCTAGTAAGTAAAATGTTTCTCTGAGTTCTGTGAGCTGTTCTAGCAAACTAATCAAATCCAAAGAGGAGGTTGTGGAAACCTCTGACTTACAGCCCGTTGGTTAGAAGCACAGGTAACAGCCTAGACCTGCAACTGGTGTCTGCAAGGGGATGGGGCTAGTCTGGCGGGACTGAACCCTTAACCTATGGAATCTGAGACCATCTCCAGGTAAGTAGTGTCCAAACTGAGTTGAATTCTGGCACACCAGCAAGGTATTTGTTGCTGTGGGGTGAAACAGCCCCCTCCCACCGCTACCATGTTGAAAACTGAGTCTCAGAACACCAATTTACTTACATCCCCAGGCTAGAAAAGAGAAGCCCAGAGAACTGAAGGCATGCGTAACTTACAGAATCTGTGCAACATGAAAAACACTGTTGTCTACCAGTGCCAGGTGCAGGATGTTGCAAAAATGTTTTGTTTGCTCTGATCCAGGTCCATCTCTGCCACAGGCTGGCTCTGTGGCTTCAGGCAAGGTATACACATAATCATTCTGAGCCTCAGTTTCTTAGTCCTTCAAAATGGGGATACCAATTCTTACTTGCTGGGCAACTGTAAATGTAAACTTTGAATTCTATAAAAGAACGTAATCTAGTGTCTTGCACATATGTGTTTAGTAATACTTCCTTTGCCTTGTCCTCAATCATTGGCCAGATCCCTTAACAGTTCCAGTGGTAGGCAAACCATGGCTCATGAGCCACATGTGGCTCTTTGGCCCCTGTAGTGTGGCTCAAAGGCAAGCTTAGAAGTACCCTAATTAAGTTAATAACAATGTACCTACCTATATAGTTTTAAAAATTTGGCTTTCAAAAGAAATTTCAATCGTTGTACTGTTGATATTTGGCTCTGTTGACTAATGAGTTTGCTGACCACTGCTTTAACCTAATCTTTGCATGGCATTTTATATTTAAACAGAGGCTTATGGGTCTTTTCTAGGACTTGATGTCTTCCAGGTTTAACGAAGCCCCTCTGAGGGCTAAAAGAATCATTCTTGTACCTGAATATAATGCAGAACACCATAGTGATTAAATCAGGAGGCTGATATCCATTAGTAACCATGACCTCAAATAAGTGATATAATTTAGTCATTCATCTTCATAACAATGTAGTGTTTATAAAACCGCTTAGCATAGTGCCTGGCCTAGAGCAAGCATGCATGAGCTTGTGGTAGGCAAAATTCTTAAATTGGCCCCCAAGATTTCAGTTCTCTGATTTGCATGTTTTGTGTAATTTCCTCCCCTGGAGTGTAGTTAGGACTTGTGAAAAAGATGGGTTTAACTCTGGAAAGTTATATGGCAAAGCTAAGGGGATTTTGCAGATAATAGTTAAGATCTTAAATGAGTTGATTTTGAGTTGATGTCTGCCTCAATTAAGTGAAAGCCCTTACAAGGGAGGCTGGTCCTTACTAAAAGGAGAGATTCTCCTGCTGGTATTTCAAAGAGCACTGCTGGGTAGAGGAAGTACAGGCTTGATTCTAGACCTTGTGGTTGGAAATAGGAAGCAAATATACTAGGATATTATTTGGAAATATAAATGTCTCCCCTCCCTCTATTCCCAAGAGTACAACTTCTGCTCAAACCAAACCTTTTTGATTCCTTGTCTCAGGGGTGGAATGAGGCTCAGAAGAGGAGAAAACAGAAGCTTCTGCTCTGAGTTTTCAGAAGGCCAGTCCTCAGGAGTAACAGGGAGAATTCTGGGCTTGCACAGTAGACTGGGAGACACCAGATAAGTAAGAGCCAGGTTACCCTCACCTCCACCAGAGAGAGTCTGTGGGGTGGGGAAAGGGGAACCAGAAGGAATAGATAAATGCATCAACGTTGTGGTCTCAGAAGAAGGAGCTTGTTTATCCTTCAACCAGGCAGAGCTCAGGGCAGGGCAGGTGTTCAGGAACATTGGGGGAAATAGAGAGATAAAAGACCCTTGTATTATTTCCTGTGTGGAACCCAAAAATTGGCAAGACCTCAGAAAGGAAATGGCTGCACTGTGTATGGAGAGAACCTTACACAACCCCATAGAGATTCCTTCAGCCCAGTGGGGACTAACAACAGTAGAATAATTGAGTACACTACAGGGGGGCAGAAAAATAGCTGAGAGGGAGCCAGACTCCAAGGGGACTGCATGGACCCTCCACTGAAGAGCATATCCCGGCCCTGGCCAGTTTGCTCAGTGGTAGAACATCAGCCCAGCATGTGGAAGTCCTGAGTTCAATCCCCAGTCAGGGCACACAAGAGAAGCACCCAGCTGCTTCTCCACCCCTCCCCCTCTCCTTCCTCTCTGTCTCTCTCTTCCCCTCCCGCAGCCTTCAAGCGCTATAATGGCTCCAGCTGTAACAGAGCAATGCCCTGGATGGGCAGAGCATTGCCCCCTGGTGGGCATGCCGGGTGGATCCTAACCGGGGCATACAGGAGTCTGACTGCCTCCTTGCTTCTAACTTCAGAAAAATCCAAAAAAAAAAAAAAAAAAAAGAGCAAAAGCAAAACAAACAAACAAAAAGCACATCCCATAGTCATCCTCTTGGATAGATGACCCAGTATAGATAATGCTTCCCAAACCCTGGTACTTGGGTAGAACTTCTTGGAAGTGGGGAAGGGGCAGCAACTGAAATTTAAATTTGAATTTTTACCATCCAACTAGAAAAATTGGGGGGCTTTTAATAAAAATTGCACTGAGTTCAGCCAAACAGAATTTTGTAACTGAGGTTTACATCCATTGAACAACTAGTCTTTTTCTGGGAGATTCAGTGAGAAGTGAAAGGTAAGTGTCCAGGGGGAAAGGGACTGGTAGATCATGACAGGAATAGCCCCAGGGAATTCTGCTTCCCTTAACTCCCCTCATTTGATAGCCTCCCCTTTGCCTCTGTGAGACTTGCTTGCATCCAGTAAACCAACACATGAGGCCAGTTGAAGTGTGAGCTGGCATATTGGCACTTGCTCTCTCTCTTGCTGCTTTTGGAACCAAGTGAAGCAGCCCAGGCTAGCCTTCTGGAGATCGGTGTCCCAACCAACAGCCAGCACCACGTGAGTGAAGCCATTTCAGACCATTCAGTCACGAAATGATGCCACCAGATGAGTTTGGCTGCACGAGTCACTTTTACTAATTTGCTGACCGATAGGATCATGAGTAATTAAAATGATAGTGCTGTAAGCTGCCATATTGTGCCATGGTTTGTTATACAGCAAAAGTTCACCGCCACAGGGGCACCCAAGGAAAGTATATCTGATGAGTTCCCCATCAGGAGAGTTCAGTACAAATGAATTAGCCAATGACCCGACATAGCGGTGCATTTTGAACCAGGAACCTATATTTCATTTTGATTTTCTACACTGAACCTGTGAAGTGAGATTTATTAGAGGTAACTCAGGCCAAAAGGTTGTGTTAAAGCTCCTGGTTTTCCACTGAGTCCAATTTGTGTTTTAATAATATGCCCGAACTCCAATAGTACTTTGCGGCACTTACTATGAGGGTGGAACCCAGCATGCGTAACCGTTAAGTCCCCTTTCCTTTCTTGTTCTTTTTAAGATCCAGTCCCAGACCTGCAGCCTATCTCCCACAGGCACGTTCTTCTCCCCAAACAAACAGAAGAGTTGGAGGGAAGAAAAAGGGAGAGGAGAAAGCCTTTGTAACACCCCTGGGTGAGAGCTGAAAATCACCATGGAGCTCAGTGGTCTCATGTGAGACAAAAGCATTCAATTCCCCTCTGTTTGGACAGCTGAGACTGGCCCCTTCTCTCCCCAGCATGCATGCCAGGAGACCCAGGCTGAATTCTAATAATTCTAGGCCGTAAAAAGGGCTTCTCAGGGAAGATTTTCGATAGCAAATAGGTGAACACTCTCTAATGACACAATATCATCTTCTAGGAATACTTCAGAAAATTTTTGTCTCTATTTTCTATCACTCCTGATTTTTTACCCCATTATATTCAGAAAGTACAGTGATATAGAAGCTGAGTATACTCTATATTGAGAAAAAGGGGAAGGAAAAGACTTTAAGGAAATTATTTAGGCCCTGGCCAGTTTGCTCAGTGGTAGAGCATCAACCTAGCATTCTGGGTTCGATTTCTGGTCAGGGCACACAGGAGAAGTGACCATTTGCTTCTCTTCCCCTCCCCCTCTCCCTTCTCTCTCTCTCTCTTTTCCTCTCCTGTAGCCATGGCTCAGTAGCAGCAAGTAGGCTCTGGGTGCTGAGGATGGCTCCATGGCCTTGCCTCAGGCACTAAAATAGCTTAGTTGCCAAGCAACGGAGCAATGGCCCCAGATGGACAGAACATCAACCCCAGATGGGGTTTGCCCCATCTGGTGGATCTTGGTTAAGGCACATGTGGGAGTCTGTCTCTCTGCCTACTTGCTTCTCACATAAGGAAAAAAAAGAGATCATTTAATTCACTAAGTTTTAGACTGGGAGATTCTTTGGGTCTTTAAGACATAAAAAGGCAGATCTTTGTCAAGAAGCCCTTTCTGGCTTGGGGTAGTGAACACACATTACAGTGCCAAGATGATGTGTTGTAGAATTGTGCACCTGAAATCTGTATAGTTTGGTAACTAGTGTTGCCCCAATACATTCAATCAAAAGGAAAAAAATAAAAATAAAAAGAAAGGAAAAAAAAGGAGCCCTTTCTCCAGGATAGTTTTTGTGGGTTTTTGTTTTGTTTTGTTTTGTTTTGTTTTAGAGAGAGAGAGAGAGAGAGAGAGAGAGAGAGAAAGGGAGGAGTGGAGACAGGAAGGATAGAGAGAGAGGCATTAACTCATGGTTTCATGTAGTTGTGCACCCATTAATTGTTTCTCATATGTGCCCTGACCAGGGCTGGAAACGGTGACCTTGAGGTTGAGGCAGTGCCATCAAGATCCAACTGGTGACCCCAGCACTCTGGAATAACACTACCTACTGGCCAGGGCCAGTGTAGTCCTGACCCAGCCTGTTTGCCCTTAGACGATGCTGCAGCATCCAAGGCATCAGAGACCTTGAGTCAGCACACAGTTTCCTCCATTGCTATGCTTCTTTTAGAAATGCTGGCTCTTCTGCACTACCCTAAACTCAGAGAAGGGGTTTCATGTGCAGACCGGAATGGACATAGCTCTCTGACTCACAGGATCACCATGGGCTTGATATTCGTCCTCTGTAAAACACAGATAATATTGCATGCCTTCCTGTGTTGTTGTGAGGATAAAGTGGAATAATATACAGTCATGAGCAAAAGTAGGCATACAATTGTGAGTACACAAAACAGAATTTATTCTTGTGTTATTATTTATTCTTTGTATTATATACTTTTCCATACAAACAACTGTAAACCTACATTTGCCCACCGTGCATGTGATAGCATGGCTTCTGCACACCTTAGGTGTTCCTGGCCCTGGCACTCACAGTAGGCGGTCAGTGAGCATCAGTTTCTTCTGCTCTTCCCACATGTGTATCTATTGGAGGGATGGATGGCCAATAGGTTACAATTTTTATTTTATCAAAAAAATGGCAGGAGCTCTTTATTTTGTTTACAGAAGCAGGAACTCCATGTTCTGCATTGCTTTAAAAAAATTTTATTTTTTTCCCCAAAGGCTCCTTTGTGCTATTGGAAAATACAACGAACCCCTCTGGAGTGGACTCAGTTGATTGCCTACCCAGCATCTTTTCTCTCCTCCCTCATCTCCTTTTTCTAGAATCCTGGTTGTATACAGATATTCATGTTGCTGACTATGAGCTTCAAGGAAAGTATCCCCGCCCCATTCCAGGGGAAAATTCTGAAAGGTCCAAGCCAGGGTTTCTCAACCTCAGCGCTATTGATGTTTTGAATAGCATACTTCTTTCTTGTGTAGAGGCTGTTTTGCTTATTGTAGAATGATTTAGCAGCATTCCTGGCCTTTATCTGCTAGATGCTCTCTTCAGTTATGACAATCAAATATGTCTCGTGACATTACCAATGTCCCCTGGAAGGAGGGAAAAAAATCACCCCCTATGGAGAACCAGCAGCCTAAGCCAATCATAGTGGTCCTGTTACCTTTGTTGGTAATTAATTTAGACATTGGCCTGTGGTGCATTTCTGGCCATCAGAACTGAGGGAATGTTTGCTGAGGCTTCTTAAAAGGGTTTCCTCACTCTTAAAAAGAGATTCAAAGAGTAGATAGGTCCCTTTCCTTCTGTTAAACACTTTGGGGTCTGATTGTAATGACCAGTAATGTAGCCATCTTATAACTATAGAAAACTGACCTGAACACAAAGTCAACTCACCAAAAAATAGACTGAAGGTGAATTTTTACTTACTGCTGTGAGAGAGCATTCATTTGTTCATTCAAATATTATTTACTGGATGTTTAGTATGCACCAGCTACTGTCCTAGAAACTGGGGGCATATTGGGAACAAAATGGCCATATTTCCTACAATTATGATACTTACATAGTGAACCTAGTGCTTAAACCATTATGAAAAGATTTTCTATTACTTGTTGCCAAAGGCAACCTCAACAATACAACTACCAAATGCTAAAATTCTCAGCATCACTTGGGTCTTCATTGAAACCCAGGAGGTCTTTCCTGTCTTCTGATTTCTATCTCATTCTCTACATAGACCATTCCAAACCTTCTGTACTTTCTTCAAACCTCTGACCATCAACTGCCTTCTCCACAATGGCCCTTACTCTTGAGCTACAGACTTCCTGTCCCCATTGATACTTTGTGCATACCAATCTCATTACACTTGTCCCATCAGATTGGATTGCCTATTGATTTATCTGTGGAGGCTGTGAGTGCAGAGGGGTAGCTGTCTGGACCTAGAGAAGGAGTTGAAGTGCTAAACAATACAGAGAAACCACAAGGGAGACCGCGTCTAGTATACAGTAGACTGAGGTCCTAACAGCTTTCGATTTTCCTTTTCCAGTTTCCATAAGTTCTTCTTATTTATTTATTTATTTATTTATTTATTTTTATTACACGAGACAGAGTCAGAGAGAGGGATAGATAAGGACAGACAGACAGGAATGGAGAGAGATAAGAAGCACCAATCATCAGTTTTTTGTTGTGACACCTTAGTTGTTCATTGATTGCTTTCTCATATGTGCCTTGACCAGGGGGCCACAGCAGACTGAATAACCCCTTGCTTGAGCCAGCGATCTGGGGTCCAAGCTGGTGAGCTTTGCTCAAACCAGATGAGCCCACGCTCAAGCTGTTGACCTCAGGGTCTTGAACCTGGGTTCTCTGCATCCTGGTCCGACACTCTATCCACTGTGCCACCGCCTGGTCAGGCCATAAGTTCTTGCTATGGCTTTACAGAAAGGAACTCTTTTCTTGAACCAGCCCTATAAGTATCTCCATTTCAACAATCAGCAAAGTATGACTTGTGTGTAAAATCTAACCTTTTGCCTCAGAATCTAAGAATGGGTTTGCATCTTTAAATGGCTGAAAAAAAATCAAAAGAAGAATAACATTTCATGAACCATGAAATTTAGATAAAATTCAAATTACAGCATCCATAAATAAAGTTCAGTTGGAACACAGCCACTCTTATTTGCTTATGTATTTTCTATGGCTGCTTTCATGCAACAATGGCAGAGTTGAATAGTTGCTACAAAGACCATAAGACCCATAAAGCCTAAAGTATTCGTTATCTGAAAAAGTTTGCTGATACTGGCTCTGTTTTACATAACAACCAGGGCCCTTCCTAATACAAGTACTTTCTAAAATGAGAGATTGTCAGAACCTTTAAAATAGATCGTTTAGTGTATTTTTTATTGTGTTTGATAGAATCATCTTCTGCTCCTAGAACTATAGTTAGAAAGAACTTGGACTTAGCCTGGCAGAAAATGGCTGGTCCAGGAAATAATAAATCCAGGCACCTACTTCTTTTGAAAAAAAAATTTCTTCAATTACAGTTGATATTCATTATTATTTTATATTAGTTTCAGGTGTACAACAGATTGCTTAGACAATTTTATAGTTTATGAAGTGATCGCCCCTATAATTCAAATATCCACCTGACATGATACATATTTATTACAATATTATTGACTATATATTCCCTATGCTTTACATTCCTGTGACTGTTTTGTAACTGCCAATTTGTACTTCTTACTCCCTTCATCTTCTTCACCTACTCCCTTAAACCCCTCCTCTCTGGCAACCATCAGTCCGTTCTCTATATCTATGAGTCTGTCTCAGTTTTGTTTATTAGATTCCACATAGTATAAGCACAATCATATGGTATTTGTCTTTCTCTGATTTACTTATTTCACTTAGCATAATACCCTTTAGGTCCATCCATGCTGTCGCAAATGCTAAGATTTCATTTTTATAGCCGATTACTATTTTATTATATATATCACAACTTTTTTATTCATTCATCTATTGATGGACACTTAGGTTGCTTCCATATCTTCACTGTTGTAATTATGCTGCAATGAAATACATTCTTTCAAGTTAGTGTTTTGGGTTTCTTTGGCTATAGACCCAGGAGTAGAATAGCTGAGTCATAAAGCAGTTCTGTTTTTAATTTTTTGAGGAACATCCATACTGTTGTCCACAGTGGCTGCACCAATTTACATTCCCACCGACAGTGTACAAGTATTCTCTTTTCTCCACACACTCACCAAAATGTGTTGTTTGTTGATTGATTTATGATAGCCACTCTGACAGGTGTGAGGTAATATTTCATTGTGGCTTTAATTTGCACCTCTCTGATAATTAGTGACATTGAGCATCTTTTCATATGTCTGTTGGCCATCTGTATGTCCTCTTTGTAGAAGCGGGCACTTCTTTTGTTTTCCAAGTTATGTTCTGCTAAGGCTCTCTGGTGATTTTGAATAGTGAATGGGCTTACACTGTGCATGTGACTGATCTAAACACTGAGCCATACCTGGACTCTGAGCTACTGGGCATTCCCTGTTGTATTTCTATGGTTGATTGGATTCATTAGTTTGTTCATATCTTAGATACACTTATTCAGTCTGCAAACACACACTAGAAGTTGCATAAGGAAAGTTGGAGAACAAACTGAGCAGAGACGTGCAGCAAATGTCAAGATCAACAAAACAGACTATTTTCTTCTGTCTGGATGGATAACTGCAGAGCACAGTGTTTGTGGCTTTAGGAGGGGCTATCACAATGGTGGAAAACAAAGAGAAAACAGAGCTGTTCCTCTACTTGGCTCCATCTTTGGTAATGAGAGTGCTCATTGGACTGGTGAGGGTGAAAACCTACATTGGTATGAGAGACCTGAAGTCCACAAAAAATTATTAGAAAACTGAGCTGCTCCAAATAATGCCTATTTTCTCAAACTAAACAAATTACCTACCTGGTTATGAAAATAAGTCACCTACAAGCTCACTGGCTTATAGACAGTAGAGTTGTGGGAATTCAGTGGTAGTAGAAATCAGAAAATAGTCAAATAACATCTTGATTCAATATCACAGAAGAGGAAGTCTTCTAATTACAGAGCAGTGGTGTTGATCCTGGTCAGAATTCTAAGAGAGATGTATCATTTAGGGGTCATATTCATCTGTTAGTAATTAAACACCCCCAGAAGAGTTTCACCAATTTAGAGACTTATTTTTCCCATTATGTGAGCAGTCCTAAGGCAGGCATTTGTTTAGCTGCTCAAGGCTGTCAGGACTTAGCTCTATAAGGTTTTCTTGGCCTTTCCCTCTTGTCACCCTACAGTTCCAAGATGGCTCCTCCATTGCCAGCATAAATTTCTGTGTACCAGCAGGAAGGGAAGGACAAGAGCGAGTTGATTCTGTCCATCCCTTTCCATGCCTTCTTTTCCAAGCGCTTTCTTCCAAAGCTCTACCCAGCAACTTCTTCACATATCTCATTGGTCAAAATGTGTCAGATGGTCCACTAGTATCTGAAACAAGTGGGGAATATAGTTTTTAGCTAAGCACATTGCCCCCGCCCCCCACAACAAGGCCAGGGATTTATTAGTAAAGAAGGAGGGGATGAGTACTGGCTATCTACCTAGCAGTCTCTGTAACAACAGGTTTTCCAAGAAACAGGTTATATGCATGTTAAAAAAAAAAGGAGCTGATCACTAGGAATTTCCACGAGTTAACAAAGAAACTGTCAAGCAGATTAATCAACTTTTATTTAATGGAAATATTACTAGGCTATCAGAAAAAGAAAATATGGGAGATTTAATAAATGCATTTATCAACAGCAAGGCACTTAACAAAGCCACTTGTAATGTCCTTATAGATAAGACAGAGAGATGTGGACAATATGACAGCAGAGGAAGATAGACTTATCACTGGTTAAAAGATTTAAAAGACTGTTGATGAATAGTTAATGTCAGTCCTATAATCAAAAACTATTAGTATTACATTGTATTACTTTAATTAATGTCAGATTTGTGAACAATCACAATATTTACAACAACAGGAGATTCAGTCCTTATCCCAGTCAAGCTCCCCTTCAGTTTCTGGGATGAGGATCTAGCAGATTTTATAGAATTGAAGATGATGTAAATCTAGAGTGACAGATTCAGAATCCAAAATTTTCTAGGTGGGCTGGAATGGTGGAGCATATAATATTAGCTATCATTTATTGCACATGCCAGGTAGTATGGTAAATGCTTTTCATGCATAATCTCCTGTCTTCTAAATATCCTGCATTGTAGATCTTATTGTCTTAATTTTACTCCAAGAAATTGAGTCACTTGCCTAATATCACATAACTGGAAATAAAGAAACTAGATTCCTACGCAGGTCTTTTCATCTTCAAAACCTTTTCTGTTCCCCCTGTGCCATTCTAATTTTCTATGCTAATAAATGTAAAACAAGTCCTATATTTCAGGACCAAGCATAAGATGTGGAAAAAATAAGTTGGGGGAGGGAACAAGTACAAAAAGGACTTGAAGGTTTTGATTGAAAGGTCAATGGGAATGTCTCCAGCTCATTTTGATATACGTTAAACAAAAATGAAGAACTAATGGAATGGTAGAATGGTAGAGAGATATTTGATTAAGCAAGTCTGGTAAAATGTTCATTGTGGAATCTAGGTAGTAGATATTTGGTTTTTAGTCATAAAATTCTTTCAACATTTCTGTATGTTTGATATGTCATAATAAAATGAGGAAAGAGGCCAATGCCAATTAACAGCATAATGTTTAGATGAGGGCCTCTCTCTTCTGGCATAACACAGCCATATCTTAAATTCTGTTTTCAGTTCTGGGTGCCAACCTTTTTTCAGGGTTGGTAACAAGCTGCAACGTGCTATTGGGAGAGAGAACAGGAGGATGAAGGATGCAGAAATCATGTCTAACCTGGACAAGAGGAGACAATAGGACAACATGGTAATTCTCAGCAAATACTTAAAGAGTTATGTGTTCGTTATCTATGGCTGTATAGCAAATTAACCCAAAACTTATTGGCTTAAAACATTGTTTATTATCTTCTATATAGTTTCTATAGGTCAGAAATTGAGATGTGGTTTATCTGGGGAGCTCTATCTTAGGTCTCTCATGAAGTTGCAGGCAGAATGTCAGTAGGAACTACTGTCTTTTTTTTTCTTTTTTAATAAAATGTTCCCAATAGTTGAATGCTAGCAATGTAGCAGAAAGAAAACCTAATGGGAAAATGTTTTGTGGTCATGTCCACGGCAAATGAGAAACTGCATTCTAAAAGCCTTGGTAATGACTGAGGAACTACTGTCTTTTATATAGGTCTCGTCATAGGGTTCCATGAGTGTACGCATGACATGACAGCTAAGAGCCACCAGAGCAAGCTTTCTAAGACAGAAAGGAGTCACAGTGCCTTTCTTGACTTCATTTCTGAAGCCACATACCATAACTTCTCTATTATTCTAGGCATGAGAAGCTTGCCTCTGAGTCCTGCTCACCCTCAAGGGGAGGGGTATTAAGCTCAACCTCTTGAAGGAAAGAGTCTCAAAGAATTTGTAGACATTTAAAAACCCCTGAAATCTGCTTCTTAATAAGTGAGTTAGGCTTGTTCTGTAGGGCTTTTAAGGAAGTAGTTTTTATTTCAATAGAAAGAAAAATTCCCCAATAATTAGAGTCCTCTAAAAGAACAGGAGTGAATGTCCCTTCATTTGATGAATCAAAAAAGAATCTGAACAGTTGATTGGAGATGTGATAGTCATACTTTCATTCAACAAATATCTGCAGAGCATTTACACTAGCCATGCACTGTGTGAGGAGCTATAGATACAACAGTGAGCCAGACAGATATGGCATCTCCACTGGTGGGGTTTCCTGTCCTCAAAGAGTGAACGGGCATGTCCAATAATTACAGATTGTGATGAAGGATTTTAAGGCAATAAATAAATAGCCTAGTGTAATAGGAATTAAGGGCTAAGGAGCTACTTTGGTTTTATAGAGAGTTCATAAAAGAAATGAAGGTTTTGCCTGACCTGTGGTGGCGCAGTGGGTAAAGCGTCAACCTGGAAACGCTGAGGTTGCCGGTTCAAAGCCCTGGGCTTGCCTGGTCAAGGCACATATGGGAGTTGATGCTTCCAGCTCCTCCTCCCTTCTCTCTCTCTGTCTCTCTCTCCTCTCTAAAAATGAATAAATAAAAAAAATTAAAAAAAAAAAAAAGAAATGAAGGTTTTGACCAGACAATCCTTTAGATTCCTTTCAATATAATAGTGGCACTCATTCATTCCTTTATCCATTTATTGAGTAGACATTTACTAGTGTCTACTATTTGCCAGGCACTGTGCAAGGTACTAGAGATACAAAGTAAACAGGTCTACCTTTTAAAGACCCTGGGATCTTGTGCGAGTTAACAAGATGTATGTGTAGATAATGACTCTGTTTGCTAAGGGCTACAGGGGTTATGCACAGGAGCCCGGTGCATACCAGAGTGGCAATCTTGCCTGGGGTTTAGTGAAGCCTTCAGGGAGGTGCCGTTTGAACTGTGTCTTCAAGAATAAGAAAGGGGACTGACAATCAACCTAAGTATCTTTTTCAAAGGTCAATATCTGAGATGCCAGGACTTGTTAAGGAGAACGAAGGACCAGAGACAGAATGAAATGTTAAGTTTAATGAGTTAATGGAGCCTGATGAAGGCATGCACTCAGAACACTGGCTCCTGTGCACTATATTACGGTGCACTGGGCCGAGAACTGAAAGCTCATTTCACATTGAAAATTTCTCAGAAATAACTCCAATACCACAGTCTCATCACAACTTTGCTTCTGTCACAACAGCTTCCCCTGTGATTTCCTGCCACAAACCTTCTCCTCTAGACTGGGCGGCCCCTCACTATTCTGCCATGGTTTCATGCTCTGTGCTACTTGGGATGTCTTTCTCCAAAATTCTACCCTCCCATCAAGTCCTACTACTTCCCTGAATCTTCTGGCCCCCTCCAGCTTGTAGAGATCTCTTCTTTTGGGAATTCTTCAAGAAACACTGAGACCATTGTCTTGGTTGTTCATTGACATTGAGATGTCTCTTGTAGATCTGTGTGGGCTCTCAGATAAATTGTGACTTTGGGCAAGCAGATCACCTAATCTCTGCGTGCCTCACTTTACTCATTTGCAAAATGGGAGTAATACAATACCTAGGTTGTGAGGATGAGATGAGTTTATAAACATGAAGCATTTAGACCACCACTGCCTGACTCATAATAGGCATGAGGTAACTGGCAGCCAGAATTATTGCAAGCCTTTTGTAGACAAGAGGCACACCCTTCTGTCCTTCAGCGACTCAATAAAGAGCTCAGCATTGTTAATGTGACCACTATCTAATAAATGAATAAAATGTGTTTTATTCTTACTTCCTCTTAATGCCCAGACCAACATAGTTGGTTTTAATTTTCTAAGAAAAATGAATCCAGGTTTGAATTATTTCTGGAGACTTTTTTTTTTCTAAGTCCTAGCTTTTTGGGCTGTGTATTTGAAGTAACAGTTGATGCAGCTTATTTAAAGCCACAATCCAATCCATAAACCTGACACTTCAGCAATTATATTTTTCAGATTGCAAGAGGTGCAAAGCTGGAGCCACAGATAATTGGAAGGCAAAGGAGACCTTTTTTATTTTCAGCACATGGACACTTAACCATGGCAGTAGGAGGAGGGTAGCATCGTTTCCTCTGCCCTTTCTCTGTTACTCTTTTTCTAGCCATTTCTATCTTCTTCTCTCATCTCCAGTTGCTGGGTTTCCCTCCTTCCCTTCTGTCTCTCCCTCATGTCATCAGGCTAAAGGGATGTGGGTCTATTTCCCCTCTCTTTTCCTCTCTTAGTACCTCCCTCCAGTTCTAGCCTTATGTGTAAGCAGAGGAGCTCTCAGCCAACAAACCTTGAAAGTTGCACAAAACCGCAGGTACCTGCACCCTGCCTCTGCTCACCTTAGGATCCCACTGTGAACAGCCACATGTCACTTGGTGAACCAGGTAGGGAACATCAAGGTTATTCTTTTTTCTATTAGCCAGCTAGCAAGAGTACATTTATGAAATTGATCTGTTGATTTAGAAGTCAGAGCACAAAACTGAAAGAAAGCAACATAGGACTTTGAGAGCACCTTAAGTGGTGGTTCTGGGGCCTAATATCTTACCAACTTCCAGGTGCCTGTCCCTAGCACCCACCTATCTTCTGAGCTGGAGACCTATTGTCTTTAATGCGGTCCATCATACATCCCCCTTTATAGACCTCTCAAATAGGATGCATCAACAATTGAGTGTACATATGATAATTTCACCTTAGTCCCACACATCCCATAGCTTTTCTTCTTAAAATCACTATCTCAGGCAATTATATTACCCCAGGTACTCCCCTCCCTGTCCCATGGCTCATATGAGAACCCTCAGAGCCATCCCTGACTCCCTTCTCCCCTCCGACACATCACCATACCCAGCATCCTTTTCACCCCACTTCCTAAACAGCCCTTGATGTCATCCATTCCTCTCTAGCCTTAGCCCGTGGCCCTCCTTCAGATGGCTAGTAAAGGTTTTTAGCATCTATCCCTGTCCCAGACTCTCCCTGACAATCCGTCTTTATATAAAAGACATCATCCTATCACCCCAAGGACACGTCCTGCCTTTCTATACCTCTCTGTCATGGACTATCTGTCTTCTCTGCCTAAAATCCCTTTTCCCTTTTCTAATTGGCAAGTTCTTGCTTATCTTGCAAGAAGGTGTTGAGTGCCTTTTCTAATGTTACCTCTTCCTGGGACATCACCCCAGACAGAATTCGTCACTCCTTTCTCTGTTCTCTCACTGATGTTTAGTATATATGAATCCTTATTTTACAAATATCTGCTTTATCTGTCTCTGCAGCTTCTTGAAGGCAGGAATTATGTCTTCCTTTTGTATCACCCCCTCCTAGTTAATCAATAAATGTTTGTTGAATGAAAGGCTTGAATTTCACAAAAACTCATTGAATAGCTAGTTCATGCAGACATAATATTCTAAACACAGTGGAAAACTCAATGACTCTATACTCACAGAGCAAACAATGTAGTCTAAAATTGGCCCACAGAGGTGACCTTAAGAGTGCCTTACTTAATATTGCTGCGTGTTCAGTTTGCTGTCACTAGGTGGCAGTAGTGTGCTGTGGTCATGTGGTCCAAGCCATGAAGTTCCAGAACTTCAAAAGGTGGTTGGGGTTGTTAGATTAATAGCAAGAGAACCACAGGGGGAATGTGGGCTGTCACTAGGTTCCATACATGGCTAAATTTCCAAGGGTTTTCCCTTGGGAGCTGCCCACAGCTGCACCTGACATGCTGCTTTGCATTCAGACACAATGTCCTCTCTAATCCGTAAACCCAAAGCAGGGAGACTTAGAGGTCTTCAGGTTGGAACCAGGTCTATACCTTGAAGACCTCCCACCATGCACTTCCCTTTAACTTCTTCCAGTGGTGAGCTTCCATTTGGCTGGGTAATGACAGGGCCCTTACTGACAGCTGTTGTCTATTTTAATTCAGACCAAAACTATGGTAGTTAGGAGGTCTTAGGTGATCTCTATTGAAGTATTTTCTATAAAGAGATGTGAGCCAATCCTAAACTGAGCTGCATGGAAAAATGAATGAAAACAGAGGGAGCAGAGATTGCAAGTGAGGGCAACTCTTTCAGAAAGTTGGACTCTGAAACATAGTAAGAGAACTACTGGAGAGATAGAGAATATTAATGAAAGGTCCAGGGCCACCTTGCCCCCTCCTCATTGCTGCTACCCTCCCAGGATGGGGGAGACTTACCCATGTCTACAGGCTGAGGACACAGACAGGAAGGAAAACAGAAACAAACATGAGAGAAGAGAGGATCACAGCCTGGTCAGTGTTCAGCAGAACACAGGACAAGATCTCAGGAGGGAATTAACCTTGGAAGAAATGAAGAACCAAAACTCTTCTCACTTTGAGGCAAGAAATGAACTTGGGTTTTGCCAGAGTTTGGTATGAGGGTAGAGGAGACAGATTTGATAAGGAGACCAACTTTTTTACAATGAAAAGGAGGACAAAAATAAATTGAAAACAGTATCGTAAATGAAAGAAACATTTTATTCATTGCAACAATAATACACTATAATATGATAAATGCATAATAAAAACATTTTTAATATTTTATATTATAATTATGCTTACATGCCTATTAATTTTTAATAATGATTGTAAGAAAAAAGTACTCATTTAGTAAAACTAAATATCAAACAAAACCACTAATTTGGAGGGATATTTGGGTGTATTTATCATTTTTTAATTAAAAAATGTCTGTTTTATGCAACTATTTAATCAAAATGCATTATTAATAGATATGGTTTGATGTTAGATTTCCACTTTAAAGCTCAAATTTTAGGAAAATACTTATAAATAAAATTATACATATTTGAAAATTATTAAATAGATAATGAATTAATAAAACATGAATTGTCCTTACTTGTCTATGATTGAATATTCACTGAGAAAGAAATAATCATGAGTCTACACTGTTATATGTGCCGTGTCGTGTTTCAGTAAGAAGTACACAAAGCCATTTGTGTGCTTGGTATATCGTGCGCTCTCTCAAGGTCTCCCGTGCGGAGCGCATGTGTCTTATAATCACGTGTCACAGCACTGTACTGATCCTTGATGAATCGTCATGTCAAATATAAATATCAATATATCACATCACATGCAATGGATCGACTCTGCATCGATCGAATACAGACATTTACAGATTAGTCTTCCAATATCAAAAAGGAGGACATGTAGGAGGACACTTTTTGAGGGAGGGCAGAACTTATAAAAGAAAGACTATCCTCCCTAAAGGAGGACAACTGGTCACCTTAGGTTTGAGGAAATTCATGGCTAATGTCTTTTATTTGAAGTTGAAACAAGAGACCAAAGAGTAAGAATAATAAGAGTGATATAGCATTCTTGAAAAAAATAATATTAAGGACTAGAAGCAAGAGAGAAGACACTATGAAGAATGGGAAAGGAAACTGATTAGAATTAAATTTAAGAACTGTGGTTAAGAATAGAATTCAGCCTGACCAGGCGGTGGCACAGTGGATAGAACATCAGACTGGGATGTGGAAGACCCAGGTTAGAGACCCCGAGGTTGCCAGCTTGAGCGCGGGCTCATTGGGTTTGAGCAAGGCTCACCAGCTTAGACCCAAGGTCACTGGCTCGAGGAAGGGGCCACTCAGTCTGCTGTAACCCCCCCCCCCCCCACGTCAAGGCACATATGAGAAATCAATCAAGGCCCTGGCCGGTTGGCTCAGTGGTAGAGCGTTGGCCTGGCATGCAGAAGTCCCGGGTTGATTCCTGGTCAGGGCACACAGGAGAAGCGCCCATCTGCTTCTCCACCCCTCCCCCTCTCCTTCCTCTCTGTCTCTCTTTTCCCCTCCTGCAGCTGAGGCTCCATTGGAGCAAAGATTGCCCGGGCGCTGGGGATGGCTCCTTGGCCTCTGCCCCAGGCGCTAGAGTGGCTCTGGTCGCGGCAGAGCGACGCCTGGGAGGGGCAGAGCATCGCCCCCTGGTGGGCAGAGCATCGCCCCCTGGTGGGCATGCCGGGTGGATCCCGGTCGGGCGCATGCGGGAGTCTGTCTGACTGTCTCTCCCCGTTTCCAGCTTCAGAAAAATACAAAAAAAAAAAAAAAAAAAGAGAGAGAGAGAGAGAGAGAGAGAAATCAATCAATAAACAACTAAGGAACTGCAATGAAGAATTGGTGTTTCTCATCTCTCTACCTTCCTGTGTGTCTGTCTGTCCCTGTCTGTCCCTCTCTCTGACTCTGTCTCTGCCACAAAAAAATAATAATAAAAAAAATAGAATTCATGTTTGTACTAAGGTTCTTGCTAGGTTGCCAGATTGCCGGGTTTTATGCAGCAGAACTTAGAAGTTTGGGATAGTTCTGTTGTTCTGCTCAGTTGATCTAGGGATGGAGGTTAGTAGAGAAATAAAAGAGGTGACCTAACAAAGAATGTTGGTGAGAATGTGGTTAAAATGGTCAATCATGGTGTCCAGACTGGGTGGGAAAGGGACTGACAACATGATAGGTGGGGAAATCAGAAGTGATTAAACAATTGTAGGTCTCAATGACACAGAGAAGTCAACGCAAGGGGGTGAAGAAATGGGCAAGCTGAAGGTAGAATGAGAAAGGGCAGTTGGGAGTCAACATTTCCAAAGCTGAGGATGTTTCTGTGGGAGGAGACAGCTGGTATGGAGGGAGCTAAGCTCATTGGAGCAGTGCAAGTTAGAGTGATGGCTCTACCTCAGATCTGAGTTATAAACTCTGGGACAGCAGTTCCCTAAACTTCAGTTTTAATTTGTTCAAAGTGCAAATTCAATAGGTCCAGGATGGAGTTTGGGAATCTGCATTTGAAGCAAATTTCTGATGATTGTATTTCAATGACCATACTCAGAAACACACTAATCTAGAATCTCTTTTTTCTTTCCTTCTCTTTAAAGAGGTGTGTGTGTGTGTGTGTGTGTGTGTGTGCACGCGCGCGCACGCGCACATGCGCGCACACGCGCATGTGTGTAGGGGAAGGGCTGAGCTCACCTCTTCCAATCAAAGTGATTTGGGGAGGAGAGTAAAGCCCCCAGCTCTTCTCATCTATGACTTACCCACACACACACTGATAAAGTTAATTGTCTGCCTTGACTAAATGACTTTCCCTAGCAACATCTTAGCAACTAACATCAGCTCTGCCTTAGGCTACAAAACCGGAAAGAGATTTCTTGAAGTCCAGTGTCTTTTACAACAGAACAAAACATCGGAACAGGAAATTAAACAGAAAGTAAACTGAATTCATTGCTAGGAGATGAAACACAGACAATAATAGTTCATGACAATCCATTGAAATACAATAGTCAAAATAAGAAATTTTCTCCTCATGGGTTCTACTGAAGTCCAGAAGGGAGAATGAGGGGTCTCCTTCTGTAGAGGAGAGAAGAATTTCAATGGGCAGAAGGGGGAAGGGCATCCTCGGTGATGGGATGTGCCAAGTCCAGTCTGAAAGTGAGGGGCAAGGAAACTCACCTGGGTGGCGCTGGGAGTGCAGCCTGGCATCTGTGACCAGATCGTAGAGGGTCTTGAGGTCACTTGAAGAAATTGGGTTGAGTCACAGGACATTGGGAGACTGTTAGAGACTTTTTACCTATAGAACAAATACTTACGGAGCCAGGCACTGTGGTGTGCCTGGACGGTACAGTGGTGAGCTCCAGAGAAGTCTGCTCGTACAGAGCTTAGAACTTAGTGATGGACACAGACACTGAACAAACACAAAATGCAAAAATTAAACAGAGAAATGAATAAGTAATTATAAATCTTGAGAACATTAGAGAAAGGTATCAGGTTCCAGGAGTGCATATAAAGAGGCTGGGCTCTGTTTTAGGAAATCAGGAAGGACTTCTCAGAGGAAGCAGTTTCACACCGAGTGCTAAAGGATGCATAGGAGTTGGCTGGGAGGGCATGGTGCTGGGAGAGACTGAAGAGTGTTGGATTCCAGGCAGGGAGAACCTCACAGGCGAAGCTCACATAGCAGAAAAGCCATGGCAGCTGGAGCCCAAGAGAGAAAGGGTGCGTGACCTGAGACTATCAAGCAGAGCCTTGGAGGCCACATTAAAGTGTCTCTCTTTGTTCTCAGAGCCCTGGAAATCCACTGAAAAAGGATTTTAACCTTGGGAATGACATTCAAATGCACATTTTATTATTTGTTTATTTATTTATTTATTTATTTTACTTTATTGATTTGAGAGAGAGAGAAGAATGGAAGGGGAGAGAGAGAGAGAGAGAGAGAGAGAGAGAAACATCAACCTGTTCCTGTATGTGCCTGGACTGAGGATCAAACCTGTAACTTTTGCACTTTTGGATAAAGCTCTAACCAACTGAGCTATCAGGCCAGGGCTCAAAAATGCATTTTAAAAGGGGTCATTAGGGCCTTATCAGGCAGTGGCATAGTGGATAGAGCTTCAGACTGGGACATGGAGGACCCAGGTTCAAGACCCCAAGGTTGCTGGCTTGAGCATGGGCTCACCAGCTTGTGTGCGAGTTCATTGGGTTGAGCATGGAATCATAGACATAATCTCATGGTCACTGGTTTGAGCCCAAAGGTTGCTGGCTTGAAGCCCAAGGTCACTGGCTTGAGTCCAAGGTAGCTGGCTTGAGCAAGGGGTCATTTGGTCTGCCGTAGCCCCCTCATCAAGGCACATATGAAAAAGCAATCAATGAACAACTAAGGAGCCACAGTGAAGAATTGATGCTTCTTTATCTCTTTCCCTTCCTGCCTGTCTGTCCCTGTCTGTCCTTCTCTCTGACTCTCTCTCTGTCTCTGTCAAAAAAAGGGGGGTCATTAATCTTCAGTACAAAAGATAGGTTGGAAGGGAGCAAGAGTAGACTGGGGCAGTCCAATTAAGAGGCTGAGAGAGGACGACAATTCAGACTGGTGTGGTGGCAGAGGAGATGGAAAGAAGTGGACAGATTCGAGAGGCAGTTGGAACATGAAACTAATGACTCGGTGATGCATTCGATGCAGAGAGAGAGAGCAGAGGTCTGATGTGGCAGCAGTGCTGGGTAAGGGAAATCTCGTTTAAGTAGTGAAATAGATGGCAGAGTGATGGGTTGCTTAGAGCCTGCTGTCATTGCACAGATGATGGGGTCATGACTGTATAGTGGGAAGAACCCCATTTTATTGGTGATGAGGCCTGATTTGAATTCTGGCTCTTTTTTTTCTTACTAGACATGGCACCCAGACAGGTAATTTTATAGGTTCCTAATCTGGAAAATAGGAGTGGGGAGGAAAAACAGGCCTCCTATCTCACATGGTTTTCCTGTCAATGTTCCATAAAAAAAATTACTATTACATCCTAGCCTGCTCCATGCCACCTCCACGATTAGACTTGAATGTGTTGTTTAGATGAGAAGCCATTCATATTTGGGCAACTGGACATACAATAAGCTTTGCGAAACAGGAGCCACATTTCATGCATCTCTTCAGTTTCCTTTCCTCGGAGTTAAAAATCCGGTACATTCTCATGAATCACTTATTTTGTAGCATATATCACATTTATAACTTGAAATGATTCATGTAACTGTATTTAATATTTGCCTTTCCCACAGGATTGTAAGATCTGCAAAGGCCATGTATGTCTTGTGTCCCAAAGCTGAGCACATGGAGGGCCTCCAACATGAATGAATAAATGAATGGATTTTTGTTCTCTCTGGTGCCCACTGCTCAGCCCAGACTTAGCCCCAAATATACACTCAGTGCAAGCTTGCTGGATGACTGGGATTGTGCACCATGGAATCTAGCACAAGCTCCGAACTAGTAGAGTGATGTTGGAGAGAATTCTCTCAGAATGCAGATATGAATCTGAATGTTACTTTTATAAAGGAAGGCTGGTCAGCTGCATCAGGTGCTATTGAGGGTCAAGGAGGATCAGGGCTGAGAAAAGAACATATAGTAATTGGCTTCAGCAAGAGGGCATGCTCAGTGACCTCTGAGAAAATGTGTCCAGTTGATAGTGGCAGCGGGAGTCCCAGCACAAGAACTGAGGAGTAAGTGGGCTGGTGAAGAGGAATGGAGAAGGCTAATGCCCATAGCTCCTCCCAGCTGTTTGTTAGCGATGTCAGAGAGAAAAACCTGACCTGGAAAGCAAAGGAGATTGCTTTTTAAATGTAAACTCTTTAGGTGTGTTAACTGCCCAGGGGAAGTGGGAGCTTCTGAGAGCAGTCAGTGGCAGATGCACACTGAGCCAAAGCCAAGGCCTAAGGCATCTCCAGAGAAGGCTTGGTCTTCTTTGCTGGGGTACTCAGGGTCAGCCTAGACCCACCCATGGAAGGGGTGGAGGAGTGGAGGACGCTGGAAACCAGCCCAGGTGTTTTATAGTCATTTCATTTGATTCTGGCACCCCCTAGAGCAGGGGTCTCAAACTCGCCGAACAATTTTGTGCGGGCCTCGAGTTTGAGACCCCTGCCCTAGAAGAAGAGTGTGTTGGCCCAAAGGCACCCACCAACACCTTGTTGAGAGCATGAAACTGAAGCTCAGAGAGGTTAAGTAACTCTCCCCAGTCTCACAGTGGGTGAGTGGTAGGGCTAAGATTTGATTCTGGCCTGTCCCCACTGGGGGAGCTTTCTCTACCTGGGCCTTCCCTTGTCTGGACTTGGGGTGGATGCCTGAGGCTCTGCCCAGTGAGCCCTCAGGCTCAGCTCTTCTCCAAACATCTGTCACTGGGGTCTGGGAACCTGAACTAAAATCTAAGCTAAGAAAAACACAGGCCTTTCTTTGAGCCTTTCAAAACTCCTTTCCAAGAACATATGAGGACTCTCGTGGATGTTGGGTACTTTTGTCTTCCTTCATGAAACAGTAATAAACATATTTTATAATTGTGAAGGTATAAATAAATACAAGTAATATTATATAGTGAAACCTTTTATTGAACCTAATTTTCTATCTTCTGGTTTTAAAGAAAACATTTCAGGAATCTCTAAAAACATGAAAGAACATAGGCACTGTGCCTACTGGGTCCAATGGATGAGTTATTTTGTTTCTCATCCTCAGATCTGACTTATTCCAAAGCCCCCATGGAAGAGCAATAGTAAAATATGCTAGTCATGGCTGCTGACCCTGCCGTAACTGTTTGGTTGAGGCCTCAGTTTGCTCCTCTATACAATGAGGGAAAGTGAGGTCAAGTTTACTGTGTGCAGTGAGGGTGGAGAAGGGGCGCAGACACCATAAGTAAACTGCCCAGCATATAGCTAGGCACAGAGTAGGTGTGCAACAAAAGTTAGTTCTGTCTTTTCCTCCTTCAAGTACCCTCCTCCACTCGGTCCAGAGTATTGGGGGGTTGGGGGGTTGGGACAGCAGTCTCCTTGGTGGTGGGACAAAGCCCGCGGTGTTCCGGTACCCTGATTTCCTCGCCAGACCCTGGGAATCAGCATTGCAAAATAAACACGGCCGCGCCGATAATCGCCAGCTCGGAAACAAAACAGCGCTGCGCTGGGGGATCCGGGCAAAATCAGCCCTCCCTCCTCCTTCGCCGCCGCCCTCCCTTCCTCGCGCTGCTCGGCTCGCTCAGCTCAGCTCAGCTCAGCGCAGCTCAGCTCAGCTCAGCGCAGCGCAGCGGCCAAGCCGAGGCAGGCACGGTCTTCCTACTCCGAGCTCCCGCTTCCCGCCCGGGCTCCGCCAGGTCTCGCTTCCGCGGGGACCCCTTCGGGCAGGAGTCTCGTGGCGAGGGCTGGCGGCAGCGGCACAAAGTTGGGGGCCCGCGAGGATGAGGCTGTCCCCGGCGCCCCTGAGGTTGAGCCGGAGTCCAGCGCTGCTGGCCCTGGCGCTGCCACTGGCCGCGGCTCTGGCCTTCTCCGACGAGACCCTGGACAAATTGCCCAAGTCGGAGGGCTACTGCAGCCGCATCTTGCGCGCTCAAGGCACGCGGCGCGAGGGTTACACCGAGTTCAGCCTTCGAGTGGAGGGCGACCCCGACTTCTATAAGCCGGGAACCAGCTACCGCGGTAAGTGGCCCAGCGTGGCACTGGGGGCGCGGGACCCGTACCCTGGAGGGCGCCGACCGCGCGGTGCCGGAGGAGGGCGCACAGTCCCCGGACGCACAGTGCCGGCGCAGCCCGGCAAGGGCCCTTCTGCCCTGGCTGCCCTCAACCCTTTCAGCCGCGAGCCAGTTCCCAAGCTAGCTCCGGGGCCGTCGCGGGGCCTGCCGCAGCCAGACGAGGCAGCCCCCCAGTCCGACGCGCGGTTCCCGGGCGTGGGCTAGAGCAAAGCGACGCGTCACACCGGCCTGGCTGGGAGGGAACCCACCTGCTCCAGGAGAACCGTGGAGACCCGCCTCTCTCCAGTTACGTCCCTGGAGTAGAGGGGACCCTGGCTTCCAGTTGGGTCCCAAGCAAGGTGGTGAACTCCGGCTTTCCCCGCATCTGTTCCTTTAAGGAGAAGATAGCAGTTTCTCTCGGACTGACCCCTGGCGAGGTGGTCACTATAGCTTCCCGGACAGTTAGATAGATCTCTTCGGGAAAAGGGACTTGAAGCTTACCCCTCAACTGGGCACGGGGAGGAGGAAAGGAAGAGCCCGACGCTTTGGGGAAGGGTCCCTGGAAAGAACTCCCAGTTATTTTCCTCTGGTCTCAGGCTAGGGAGAAGACCCTAAATTTCCAGGACAGGTTCCCAGTGGAACGGGCCTTCAGAGATATCTGGGTAGCCTCGGGGAGGAAAGGGGAACCCGATGCCGACGGAGAGGAAAGCCCAAACTCCCGAGGCCTGCCGCTGGGAGGCCGGGGTGCCTTGGCTCCCGAGGCTCCGTTCCCCCGGGGAGGTGGCGCCCCAGCTCCTCAGCCGAGAGCAGGCTTCTGCGAGCAGAGGGAAGGGACGTTCAAGTATGTGAGCGCCTTCCGGGCAGGACAGGCAGCCGGGCCGGCACGGACCCGACCCCATGCCCGCGATGCGCCTCCCCCCTCCTCAGCCCGGCCGTCTCCCCAGACAGTTTATCCCAGGCAGCCGCTGCCTTCTCCAGTCGGGAAGCAGCACCCGAGGCCGGGGGAGGAAGCCCGCCGGGTTTCACCAGGGACCCGGCAAGCGGAGAGTGACCGGGCGCGTGTCCCGCCCCTTTGTAAGTCAAGTCTGGTACCAAGCCGGGAAAAGTGGGTCATCTGGGCACCTGGTGAGGCAAATGAGTTCCAAGCCGCTGCCCTCCCAACCCCGCCTCCCCGGTTCCTAGAACGTCGCGGGAGGAAGCGGTGGGAGCAACGCCGGGGAAAGTTTGGGGCAGTGTCAGCGGGCGGGCGCTCGGGCGCTCGGGCCACACAGGCGGCCGGACCTTCTCAGAACGCGTCTCCCGTGTCCCTGGGTCCGTGTCCCCGACTTTCTCCACCTGGAGCTCCCCAGAGCCGGCTGGCGGGCGCCCTTGGCACTTGGGGGCGCTCAGTGCTTGGCGAGCAGCTCCTTGGAGCCGGCAGCGCGGACCCGCGGGATCGACCCTACTTCGCCGAAAGGAGAAGGACGCTGGGCGGAGGGTGCGCGACCCAGCGCGGACGGAGCGAGCGGGCCTGGCGCTCCGCTGAGGGAGCCGAGCCGACGTGCGGCCACAGATCCTCCGCCAAGCTGGGGAACAGCCAGTGCTCTTGGTGGACCGGAGGGAAGTGGGCATAACCCCACTGGCCTCTTTTGTCGTCCCCCAAAACGGAAGATCTGTGTTCTCTTGGGCAATTGCCCCAGCTCCACGTGGCAAGGAAAGATACGGCTCTATGAGTCACATGGACCTGGGTTTAGTCGCTGTATGACCTCGTGCCAATCCTTAATTTCTCTGAGTCCGTTTTCCAGCTGTGAAAAATATTTTTTTATCCGACTTCACTGTGTGGTTGTCCGGAGTAAATGAGTTTACAAAGTTGAATGTGCCTGAGGTCTTCAATATATGTTAGCTTGAGATGAATATGCAGCCTTTATTATTTTAATAATGGAAGGATGTGCCTGGTCAGACTTGTTCTGTTTCTGGTGTGTGTGTGTGTGTGTGTGTGTGTGTGTGTGTGTATTTAAAAGTAGGTTTTCTCAGTACTCCACCTGTCCTATCTACCGGTGAAAATGAACTGAATAAATGAATGATTGATTTCTCCATGGTAGGAGCCTTGCCTAAGACTGTTCCCAATTTAAACCCAGGAGGATTTGGGGGAGGGGGTTAAATCAGCATGGGGCCCAGGCCAAGTGTTCTGCCCTGCGTCTCTTCCCACAGGAACCCTCCCAGTTTGACTGAGCACTCGCAGTAGCGGGTGGCCCCAGCTCTGGGAGGGAGTGCATCAGGTATTCACGTGGACAGAGATTCCATGACAATCTGGGTGTCCATGCCTGGAGGTGGGAACTGGGGCCAGGGAATCGGGGAACAGTAAACTTTCACCCTAGTTATTCCAGCCAAAAATATTAGCCCTTTGGACTGTGAAGCCCCCGGCTCAGGCAGTTAGGTGGGCAATCGTCCTTTCTCCTTTCTGGTACCTAAGAGATCCTTGAAAGAAAACTCTTGCGGGAACCATACCAAGGCCTTCTGTCATTAGCAAACCTGATTCTGCCACACAAAGTTAGGAAGAAAGGGGTGCTGACCTAGTTTGACATTTTTCTGTTGGCTTATACTTTCTTAGAATAATTGTGTGGAAAAAATAAGTCTAATGCATTCTGCTTGGAGTATTGAGTTAGGGCTGTGGAAATTAACATTCCCCCAGGATTCTATTTGCTTTTTTTTTTTTTTTTTTTAACTTTTCCTGCATTAGAGACCCTCACAGTGCTCAGAATCAATCCTTGGCTTGTTTTCCTGCCTCAGATCTTCGTCCCCAGTATTCCAGTTCATTCCCAAATAGCTTCTGCTCTCCAGGCTCCCCAACCCAATGTATCCTTTAGGCATTCTAGACTGCGATAAAATGGTCACTGTTAAAAAATATTGAAACATGGGGTTTCTTCTCAATAGCCAGGATCCAACTGAGATGATTATTCAGCCTTTTCCAAGTTGCCAGTACTATATTGACTTCCTTCCCTCTCCCACCACTTCTCTCTACTTTCCCCCATCCCTCTGCAATAATAATTGTGCTTTAGAAAGCTCTGAAAGGCCTGCTCTGTTGCTGACCACGGCCTCCTTTGAAAAGGAGATTACAGTGATTAAAAATAACAAGTTGAGGATCCTCAAGGGGCATTCCTTATGGGAGGACAATTTGCAGGACCAGCCATTCCCAGATCACAATTTCAAGCCAAACAGAAGAAAATCAGCTGAAATGTTCAAGAATTGATTGAAAAGAAAAGAGGCTCTTTTGTCTGACTAAAGGTCTGTTTATTAGGAAAATAAAGCCAGATCCTAGCTAATGAGAGTGGCTTTTCCTAGATGCTCTTTAAAGGGAAATTTCAAGGAACTTGATGGGGAAAGAATGTCCAGTTGAGATGTGAAAAGCTTCTCTAGCTTCAAGAATAATCAGGGGATTTATTCTAAACTGGGAGACCTCCAAAGCTGCCTTGCTTTTTCTTTTGTGTGTCCCGGAGTGTCCCACCTCAGCCCGGTGGAAAGAGCACAGGCTTTGATACTGGCTGAGTCTGTTTCAGTCCTGCTCAGTCACATAATTACTTCGTGACCTCAGACAGGCCGCTTCCCCTCTCCGAGCCACAGTTTCTTCAACGGTAAAATGGAACTGCTTTTCCGCACCCCATCCCCAGTGTTGCTGCGAGAATTAGAAATAATCCATTTCAAAAGGAATTGTCACACAGTAGGTGCTAAAATAAATATATGTTATGAAATTTTTCTTAGAAATAGAAAATTACTTGGCAGGGAGCCCTGGATGAGACATTGTGTTAAGTGCTTCCTACTCATCTCGCATCTTATTTCTTGTTGTACTTTGAGGTGGTTTATTGTTATTCTTAATTTGCAGATGAGAACACCAAGTCTTAGAGAGTTTAGTAATTTGCCATGGTCACACAGCTAATAATCAGTGAAGTCAAGAAAAAATTTAGGGATGTCTGACTCCTAAATTTGGGCTCTTAACCAGTCCATAAAATGAGTTGGGAGTAGAATGAATTCACTTAGCAACCCTCAGCCTTCTGGATGGTGTCTTCGCTGAAGGAAAACAGCAGCAACAAATCAAGATAATAACTGACATATCCTGGGACACAAAGTATGAAGTGATGGGTCCTTATTTACATTTGCTTTTTTTTTCTTTTTGTAAATTTCAGTTTTGCATTTTCCCATAAACCAGAGGATTAATTTAGAAGCATAAAGAAACTTGTCACTCTTCAGCCAATTCCTTTTGTGGGAAAACAGAAACAAATTGGATAGAAAAAACAAAACTAATTTGACTGTTGTTTTATTTTTACATGCAAAGGTTATATGATCATGCCTGTAAAATTTATGTTTGAAAAGTACATAGGCATGCCCTGGCCAGATTAGCTCGGTTAGTTGGAGCATCTTTCTGAAGAGCAGAGGTTGATGGTTCAATCCCCATTTAGGGCACATATAGGAACAGATTGATATTCCTCTCTCTCTAAAATAAATTTAAAATATTTTTAATTAAAAAAAATAAATGAGCCTGACCAGGCAGTGGCGCAGTGGATAGAGTATCTGACTGAGATGTGGAGGACCAAGGTTCGAGACCCCGAGGTCGCCAGCTTGAGCACGGGTTCATCTGGTTTGAGCAAAGCCAAGGTCGCTGGCTTGAGCAAGGGGTTACTCGGTCTGCTGAAGGCCCACGGTCAAGGCACATATGAGAAAGCAATCAATGAACAACTAAGGTGTTGCAACGAAAAACTAATGATTGATGCTTCTGTCTCTCTCCATTTCTGTCTGTCTGTCCCTATCTATCCCTCTCTCTGACTCTGTCTCTGAAAAAAACAAAAAACAAAAACAAACAAACAAAAAAACCCCAAAGAAAATAGTCTTTTAAAAAAAATAAATAAATGAACGTAGGTATAATCTGAGAAATTAAGCTGGATGGGGTCTTTTAAATAAATTTTTACCTAGTGTCTTTTTTTAAAATTAGGTGCTGCTCATGATATTGTAATTAGTTGTAAGTTCATTCCTCCCACCTCTCCTCTTTTTTTGTGTCTATTACCTCTTCTACTTAAAATACTTTTTGAGGTATAATTGACATATCTTTATTATATGCGGCTTAAGTGTCTGTTTGTCACCGATAGCTTATTGGTTGCTTGCGCAACTGTACTAGCCAATGGGGTGAAGTTGCCATGGCTGAACGCAAATTGAGCGGGTCAGGGGGAAGGTGAACATTTGTTTGCTTTGGCAATCATCTGTTTTACATAAAAACTACATCTTAACGTAATTTCTTTTAAGAATGCCTCCACAGCACTGAAGAGGAGAGAAAAGGAGCTAAAGCTGCGCAAAAACAGCTTTCTCGACAAAAAGAAACCACTGAGCAGAGAAAGACAAGGCTTGCTTCAGTCGCAGAGCAAATGCGTCTTTCTCGGCAAAATGAGAATTGATGAGCATAGAGAAACAAGGCTTGCCTCAGATGCAGGACAAAAAAGCCTGTCTCGACAAAATGAGTCCCTTGAACAAAGGCAGGAGAGAAGTGCAAAAAAAACAACAGAGTAATGCTGACCGAAACGCAAAAAGGATTAAAACAGTTTCAAACGGAGAAACTTTAATTTTGGAGCATTCCTCTGGTGACATGAATATTAAATGTGAACACTGTCAGTCCTTAAACTTCAAGTTAGAAACTAATCGATTTGACCGTGGCAAGAAAGGATTTTCTCAATGTTGCAAGTACAGAAACATTGTAGTTCCACTAATTGAGAATTATCCACCACTCTTGAATAAATTATTGACTAATCAGCATCCAAATAGCAAACAGTACATGGATAGCATTCGATCCATTAATAGTTCGTTTGCTTTTGCGTCCATGGGAAACAAACCAATTGACTTGCCTGGACCAAGACTTTATTGCTTTCGACTTCATGGTCAAGTTTACCATCAAACTGGAACTTTGCATCTTCCTGACAGGAAAAGAAAGTTTGCTCAATTATATATACTTGATCCCTCAGAAGCCAGTTCGGCACGTTAAGAATGGAATAAAAGAGTTCCTGAGACCTTACTTAATGAAATGGGGGAATTATTTCAAGACATTAACCCATTTGCTACTGCATATAAAATGATGCACGAAGTTGAAAAAAAGTTGGTCTCTAATGCTATAGCAAGCAATGAGCCAGCAATCACATAAAATTAAAAATAATTGATGGTCCTCTGCAAGGCAAGCTTAAAAATGATGGAAAGATCTACACAAGAAATGTTGTGTACAAAGAGATCTTTGACATGTGAATTAACATTTTATTATTTAAATCACCTTTATTTATTGAGCTAGCGGTGGCTCTTAAGAAATGTACCGCCAGTGGTTTCCTTCATTGCACTCTACTTTAAGCAATTAAGCAAGTAGAAGGGGGAAATCCCGTGGGGCACTAAGCAAAGGGGCGTCCTCGCCGCCTGCCCTGGGTAATTCAGTTTGAATTAGCAGACACCTTTGCACAAATCATTTTAATTACAATTTATAATATCTAGAACAGCGGTCATTTTGTATGGCCGCTGGGTTTTCTAGTAACATTATATTAGCGTACAACACAATGATTTAATATTTGTATACACTATGAAATGATTACCACAATAAGTCTAGCTACCATTGATCACCCTACGTAGTTACAATTTTTTATCTTTTTGTTGTTGTTGTTGTTTCTATTTTTTTGTTTTGTTTTTTTGTATTTTTCCGAAGCTGGAAATGAGGAGGCAGTCAGACAGACTCCTGCATGAGCCCGACTGGGATCCACCCGGCATGCCCACCAGGGGGCGATGCTCTGCCCATCTTGGGGCGTCGACTCTGCCGCAATCAGAGCCATTCTAGCGCCTGAGGCAGAGGCCACAGAGCCATCCTCAGAGCCCGGGCAAACTTTGCTTCAGTGGAGCCTTGACTGTGGGAGGGGAAGAGAGAGACAGAGAGGAAGGAGAGAGGGAGGGGTGGAGAAGCAGATGGGCGCTTCTCCTGTGTGCCCTGGCTGGGAATCAAACCTGGGACTCCTGCATGCCAGGCCAACGCTCTACCACTGAGCCAACCGGCCAGGGCCCAATTTTTTATCTTTATGAGAACTTTTAAGACTTTTAGCAACTTTTTAAATATGCAGTACAGTACAATTAACTATTGTCGCCATGCTGTACATTACCTCCTCATTACTTATTTATTTCATAACTGGAAGTTTGTACCTTTAGAGCACTCAATGTGTTTTGTCAACCACCACCACCCCCAGCCCCCTCTGGCATCCACCAATCTGTTTTCTGTATCTATGAACTTGGTTTTGTTGTTATTTTGTTTGTTTTCAGATTCCACATATGTTAGATCACACAGTATTTGTGTTTCTCTATCTGACTTGTTTGTTTCACTTAGCATAATGCCCTCAAGGTCTATTTATGTTGTCATAAATGGCAAGATTTTATTCTTTTTTATGGCTGAGTAGTATTCCATTGTGTATGTATATACACACACACACATATATATGTATGTATGTATATATATATATTATAGATATATATATATATCACATCTTCTTTACCCATTATCATTCAGTGGACACTTAGGCTATTTCCATGTCTTGGCTATTATAAATAGTGCTGCAATGAACATGGATGTCTAGGTAGCTTTTCAAATTAGTGTTTTAATTTTCTATTTTCCTCTTTTTTATTATTTAAATTTGTGTTTAACCTTATTTGAAATAAGTCTTTAGATGCTCCAACTAACTGAGCTAATCTGGTCAGGGCATGTCTATGTACTTTTCAAACATAAATTTTACAGGCATGATCATATAACCTTTGCATGTAAAAATAAAACAACAGTCAAATTAGTTTCATTTCTCCTATCCAATTTGTTTCTATTTTCCTACAAAAGGAATTGGCTAAAGAGTGACAAGTTTCTTTATGCTTCTAAATTAATCCTCTGGTTTATGGGAAAATGCAAAACTGAAATCTACAAATTTGAATAAGCATGTATTTCAAATTGATAATAAAAAATGGAAGAGGTATACTTACCTAAATGCTTAATGGTTATAGAAACTGTTGCTTTCAGTTTCACGAAATGCAAAAAAATAAAATAAAAATAAAGTCAAAACATACAAAAATGAAAGCATATCAAAATGTAATTTTTCAAGGTTTAAAACTTGAGTGCTTCATACGTGGTTATGTTGTTGTTCCTTCTGTCTTGTTGCTCCCCATCATCTGGCATTCTTCTGTTTAGTGGTCACTGCAAGTTACAGTACCTGAAACATGGCTAATTCACATTACGATATGCTGGAAGTGTAAAGTGCACACTTATTGAATAATTAGTGTGAAGAAAGAATAAACTTCTCATTAATAATTTTATATTGATTACATGTCCAAGTGATAGATATGTTAGGTTAAATAAAATATGTTGTTAAAATTAACTTCATTTGTTTTACATGTATTCCTACTGAATGCCTATTAACAAAGAAAACTAATTTCACCTGGCGTGAACAGTAATTGTTTCTGTTGGATAGCACTGTTTTAGTATGTTTCCATCAACTTAGTTGCAGCTAGCTCATTTACCCCTACTTCCCAGTTCCACTCAGCATGCAGCCAGGGAAAAGAAGTAGAGGGCAAGCAGCTTTCTTTTAATGATGCAACCAGAAATTGCACCCTGAACTTTCAGATATAGTCCATTGGTAAGAATTTTGTCACGTGGCCACACCTTGTTACAAGGGAGCCTGGGAAATCTAGCATTTAGCTACATGCCCAGCTAAAACTTGGAGGAAGAATTTATTTTTCAAAAGGATGAAGATGAAAATGGAATTGGGGGACAATAAGATGTCTGCCACATGTTTTAATACACAGTCATGTAAAAAAACATTATTTCATGTTCTTGAAGTGACAGGTCATCTAGATGGGTCTTCTCAACAGCATGTGAAGTTGTTATAACTGCTGACTGAATCAGTAGGAGGAATGTGTATGTGTGTGTGTGTGAGTGTGTGTATATATATGCAAGAGAGAAAGAGAAGGAGAAGGGAAAAGAAACTAAGTTAAAAGAAAAGAAAAACACTGAGATTTACATTCAGAATAAAGACAAAGGAAATCGAGTGGAGTTTCATCTTCCTTGAGATTTAGATTCAGGAGGCACTATGGAAATCCAAAATCACGTAAGTCAAAATTATTCCTTAAAATTTTTTTAAATTCTACATTAAATATAACATGGATACTAGATTCAAACTAGCCTTACTCATATGCCCCTTCAGATAGTTTTGTTAGTGGGGAATAGAGACAAACTGACATTTCTCAGTAAGTCCAGCACTTCTGGGTTTCTCCTCAGCATCAAAAAAGATGGTCTCCTGAGCTGAGTACCAGATGAAACAATTGGTTTACTTGTCATTAAACACTGATGTGACAAATCTGAAATACTCACTGAATGATGGAGTGAGGGAACTCATGGTTATTTAAGCACATAATGAAGTAGCAAGTGGTTCATATTATCTAAAGTGTTATTTCTTCTCTTTTTTTATTCAACAGTATGTAGTTGAGCTTGAATATCTATCATGGAACTCACTACATCACATAAAGCTTTCTATGTGGCTGGCCAGTTCTTGCTTGTATATAATTTTTACCAGATGTCTTGGCTGGGCTGTAATTGAGTCTAAGATAGGAAGGGTCAGGGGTTAGGTGACACCACCAGAAATCCTTTGCAACCTCTTCATAGACAAAGCTTCTAACTTTCACAGAATAATCATAACTGCTATGAAAAGTTCAGGGAAACTTAAACAGGGGCCTACTCACATCAGTTGATTTGTTGAAGCACTTGAGATCCAAGGGAAATAACAAATCTAATTATCGGCTGTGGTTCAGATATTTGCAAATATGTCTCATAGACTGTGTGAGAGCAGGAAGGCTGGGGAAGGGTTCCAAGCACAAACCCCTGTGTGTGGGGAATAGGAGTGTGGGGTGGTGGGCAGACTCGGAAGCAGGCCTTAAAAAACTAAATGTTTATTCTAGGTTCTATAGGGAGCTTTCTGATGTTCTTCCTCTTTCTTTCCTCTTCCTTTTCTCCTCTGTCTCCTTCTTTTTTTATTACCTCCTCCTCCTTTTCTTCTTCTTTGCCTCAAAACAGCAATATTCCCAGCACTGGCCAGTCGGTTCAGCAGATAGAGCATTGGCCCAGCATGCAGATGTCCCAGGTTCAATCCCCAGTCAGGGCACACAGAAGAAGTGACCATCTGCTTCTCTTTCCCTTCTTCTCCCCCTTCCTCTTCTCCTTTTTCTCTTCCCCTCTTGCAGCCAGTGTGGGTACAAGGGTAGTTTGGTTGATTCAAGGTGGGAGTTGCTTGGTGGATTCTGGTCAGGGCTCATGCAGGAGTTTGTCTCTCTATCTCCCCTCCTCTCACTTAAAAAATAAAAACAGCAATACTCCCCTTTGAATTGTCTAAACACACTAGGCTCATTCTCACCCCAGGACCTTTGTACGTGCTCCTCTCCATGTCTAGATTGCTCTTTGTATGACTCATTCCTTGTTTTTAAGTTTCAACTCAGATGTTATCTCTTTAAAGAGGCTCCTCTGACTACCAATTTATGTTTCCCATTACTTTCGCCTGATTTTGTTTTCTTCAGAGCCCTTAACCACTCTCTGAAATGATCTTATCATCTGCCTCCTTGAGCTAGAGTACAAGCTTTATGAGATGAGGACTGTGTCTATCTTATTGCCATTTTATTTTTAGCACTCAGAACAGTGTGTGGCTATAACAGGCACTAGATCATTATTTGTTGGAAAAAGTTAATGTATCATTTAAACCTAAGAACCCTGGTATGAGATATCCCTCTAAGAGAGCTGGGTAGAAAGAAGGAAAAAATATTTCTGTGTGTGTGTGTGTGTGTGTGTGTGTGTGTGTGTGTGTGTGTGAAAGAGAGAGAGAGAGAGAGAGAGAGAGAGAGAGAGAGAAATGAGATCAAGGGATGGAGACAGAGGGCAAGAAGCTTCAGGTGTGGGCTTGGGCTGGAGCCTGAGGGCAGGCAGATGGTCTGAGTCCAGGATGAGGACTGTTGGGAGGGAAGAGGTCAGCAGTCACAGGCATGGTGAAAGCTAGATATAGACAGATGATTGATGGTTCAGAGGTAAAGAGCAGAGGACAGAAGGCAAAAGGGTAAGGGAAAGGGGCTGCCAGCTTCAGACACTGACTCTGATTATATGGAGAATAGGGCAGAAGGGACTTTTGATCCATCAGGCCTAGAGACCAGTTATTAAAGTGGCTTTCCCTGGAATCAACACTTTGTGGGGTCATGTGTGCTATTCCTCAATCTAGCTTTGCATCAGAATCACTTGGAAGGTTTACAAAAATACATAGCTTCACTGGCCCTACTCCATCCAAGGGTTGGATTCTAGGAATCTATATACTTTTTTTTTCTTTTGAAATTAAGACTGATGCACAAAGAGAAGGTGACCAAAAGGTGGTCACTTTTCTGTGAGTGTGCTTTCCCATCACCACCTCTCCCACATGCCCCCCCCACCTCAGACTCCCATGCCCCACGTACTTTACCACCTGGTCACCTCACTGCCCTGTCCTGTTGCAGTGGGCACAGTATGATGGACTGTGGAATCTTCTCAGAGCCAACACAATAGCAGCATTCCTTGCCTTGGCAGTGGAGTGGTGAGGAGAGAAGAAACTGAATTTCCTTTAGGTGCTCAAACTCACAGACTGGTGGAGCCTGAGCTAGGGCTGGCTCAGTTGTACATTTCTGCTGCCAGCACCTGCCTCTCGTGTAACTTTCACTCAGCATTCAGGTTCTGTCCTTGGAAATCAAGCATGCAAGTTTTCCCCTTCGCCATACAGCAGCCCTGTATGGCGTGGAGGTGTCTGTGGAGAAATAGCTACTATGACTTCTGATGCAAATGCATTTCTTCAGCCATTTTTATAAAATGCTATTTCTGGTTTTCTTGTACTTTGTACTCCAGATGTGCTCTGATCAGGATGGAACCAGGCCAAATGAGTATCTCCCTTGTCCTGGACACTGTGTTTGTGTTAAGCTCGCCAGGTCTTGTGTTTGCTATTTTGGCAGCTGTCCTCTGGGATCACACCAAGCTTGCAGCCAGCCAAAATTCCTGTGACTTGCTGGGAGGCCTGCTGTCCTGCTAACATTGCAGTGGTATAGCCAGTCCTTGAACATAATATTTGACATGATTCCCCACTACATTTAATCCAGTATGTTTGGGTTTACCCCTGTAGCTGTCAACCATTCATGACTCTGGATTCTGTCATTGAGTAACTAATTCATATTATCTGATTTGGATTAGCCACAGTTTTAATAAGCTGCCTTGGAAGTCTTTATCAAAAATGTTGATAAGAATGTAGAGCAGGCCAGGGCTCTGGAAAGAGCCTCCTTACATCCCTTGGAGACTTTCCCTAAAGGTGACATCTAGTTAAGTAGTTTTGAAGTCAAATGATCTGCTGTCATCTCCATGACATTTAAATACCAACTGCCACCCTCCTGGTTATCTACCTCAGTTCAGTCATGAATAGTGCTTCGTTAGTCTGCTAATGAATCTTAGAGTCCAGGCAGGATTATTTTCTTTCTTTGCTTCAAAATTAGTCAAAGCTTTTTCCACTACAAGTGACAGAAATAAAAAAAAAAAAAAAGAATTTATTGAGTCCCATATTTAGAAAGTCCCGGGGTGGATCTGGTTTCACATATAAATGGATAGGGACTCAAATGGAGCCTCTCTCTCTCTCTCTGTCTCTCTCTTTCTTCTTCCTTCCCTATCCTTCCCTTCTACCTACTCTGTCTCACTCCTTTCATACTTTATCTCTGTCTGGATTTCTGTATGGTACCCTCATTTTACTTATTAGAGATAAATTTTCTACAAATGACAAGAAAGATAGCTGACAATGACCTTCAGTGAAAAACCTTTCAGTTAGTTCTGTAACTACAAGAAAACCCCTTTCCCTTTAACTCTAAACTGAAAAACCCAAGGAAAGGATTCTCATTGGTCCAGCTGTGTGTCACACATGCCCAGGAGAATGGAGTATGGAGATAGGCTGGTTCTAGGTCACATTTATTTCTGTGACTTTATATCTTAAGAAGGAGAGAGGAACTGAACATCACATGGTCACAGTAGGGGAAGAAATGGGGTCCTAGACAGCATAGGTCCTTTATTCATTTATTTTTAGCACGTGTGCATGTGTGCAAGAGAAAGAGAAACAGAAAGAGACCAGAAGGGAGAGAGATAAGAAGCATTAACTCATAGTTAAATTACTTTTTGTTCATTGATTGCTTCTCATGTGTGCCTTGGCTTGGAGTGAGGGGTCCAGCTCAAGCCAGCAATCTTGGGCTTCAAGCCAGCAATTTTTGGGTTCAAGCCAGCAACCGTGGGATCATATCAATGATCCCACACTCAAGCTGGTGAGCCTGTGCTCAAGCTGGATGAGCCCATGCTCAAGGTGGCGACCTTAGGTTTTCAAATCTGGGACCTCAGCATCACAGGTCAATGCTCTATCCATTGCACTACCACCGGTCAGATCCCTCATTTGTATTCTCAGTTACATTCTCTTGGCTGACTTATCCCCAATTTCCCAGAAGCATCCTTGCCATCCATTCCTCTTCTTATTCACATAGTGTTCAGCTCAGAACCCATTCATTTGGCTCTCAGCTATCCCATGATAAAGTAGCTCCTGGAAGAAAGAATGAACTTATATTGAGCTATTGTAATGTATTTCTTTTTTTTTTTTTACAAGGACAGAGAGAGAGTCAGAGAGAGAGGGATAGATAGGGACAGACAGACAGGAATGGGGAGAGATGAGAAGCACCAATCATCAGTTTTTCATTGTGACACCTCAGTTGTTCATTGATTACTTTCTCATATGTGCTTTCACCGCGGGCCTTCAGCAGACCGAGTAACCCTTTGCTCAAGCCAGCGATCTTGGGTCCAAGCTGGCGAGCTTTTTGCTCAAGCCAGATGAGCTCGTGCTCAAACTGGCAACCTCAGGGCCTTGAACCTGGGTCCTACACATCCCAGTCTGACGCTCTATCCACTGCACTACCGCCTGGTCAGGCTGTAATGTATTTCATATTCATTATTTTCTCTAAAATCTGTATGACAAATTTAATAAGTTGAAAATGATGATCCCTATTTTATATGAGACTGATTTATTTTAATATATTTTATTAATTTAGTAAACATTTATATATACTTACTATCTAAAATATTAACACATTGTCATAATAACAACATACCATATTTTCATTCCATAAGACACAATTTTTTCCCAAAAAAGTTGAGGGGAAAATGCTCGTGTGTTTTATGGAGCAAAAAATACAATATTTTATTAAATATTTTAACATACTACTTGGTTCAGAATATTTTTTTTTCTTGTTTTCCTCCTTAATAGCCTAAGTGTGTCTTATGCTCAGGTGTATCTTACAGAGCAAAAAATATGGTAAGTATTATTACTGCCATTTTATAGGTGATTGGAAGCTGAGATAATGAGAGCTTATATATATACCTTGTCTAAGGTTACATATAGTAAACAGAGGGGAATTTGAATGCAAGTCTGTTAGCTACATTCATTGTAGAAAGACAGCCCTTGCAATTTCAAATATGCATGATCTTTGATTTGGAATGGGAAATATTTCATCTCTGTCTGGGAATTCTGGGAACATTCACTGAAGAAGATCATCCAGGGGAACAGCATAATCCAGCCCCACTTACACACTTGCATACCCTTGGACTTTTAGCTTTGTCTTCCCATCTGCCAACCCATTACCAGCATCTTTTTCTGCCTGATCTGAGTGGAGTGGGCTGAATTGTTGTGCCAATTTCTAAGTGAAACATGCAAGTTGCAGTTCCCACAGAGCTCTGGAAGTGGTGCTAACTACAGAGTGGACCACTGTGGCTTATGTAATGCTCCAGAAATCCATACAACGTCATGTTACAAATTAAGCTGTGTTCCTTGTAATTGATGTATGGGCATATCTCAGTAACACATAGCAGGTAGATTGCAGGGGCTGGCTGTGTGATGAAGCTGGGATCTGAAACAGAACCTGCTTGTTAAGATTAAGGTTGGGGGATCTAAATCCCAAAGGCAGAGTGGGGAAGGTGATAGTATTGAACAAGATCCAATAAGAGTAATGGGCATAGCCAATGGATTGGGTAACAGTTTATCAGAGTTCATGTTCTATGATTGGCAAACCAACATTTGAAGGTCCCAGAAAACTTTTTAGGAATTAAGTGGAAATGAAGTTTTCACATGGTGAGTGTATCCAAAAGTGGGGAGATATCAACCTTGGTTGGAGATTTGAGGCTAGGCTCTAGTGTGAAATAAGAGTCTTCATATAAATAAGGCAAGCCAGAAAGGCCCTTGCCACTCAGCTGATTTTTAAAGTAGGACTGTAATCCAATAATCATGCAACCTTTAGCCTGATAATCCTAAAACATAAATCTGAATATGACATTCCTTAAATCAAATCCTTCAGTGCCTCTTCATTGCCTCCAGGGTGGTATCCACACTTCTTAGCAAGGCTTTGAAGGTTTTAACTATCTACCCCCTGTGTTTCTTCCTCCCCTAGCTTCTTATCACACCTTCCATCCCAGCTTGCAACTTATGAAATACAGAATTAGTTCTGATTTCTATGGCCAAAATTTGCCAGCCATGCCTTTCTCTCTACCTGTGGTAATGTTGTTTATCTCACTCACTGGACAGATTCCTATTCCTCATTCAATTTGCAGCTTAGATGCCCTCTCATCCTCCTCTGTTTATACTTTCATAACACTCATCATATATATCATTAAAAAATCTGCTGGGAGTGGACTCCAGTGGCCAAATCCTTCTTTTACACAGACAAAATGAGAAAGCAGAGAAATGCAACACAAATAAATCAAGAGAAATCCCCAGAAAAGGACCCAAATGAGTCAAATTACCAGATGCAGAGTATAAAATAACGATTGTTAGGATGCTCAAAGATATTAAACAACAATAGATGGTCATTACAAACACCTAAATAAAGAGATAGCAAATATAAAAAAGGACATTGAAATAATAAAAAAGAATCAGAAATGACAAATACAATATCAGAAATGAAGAACACAATGGAAGGAATTAAAAGCAGGATGGATGAAGCTGAGAATCGAATCAGCGAGTTAGAGGACAAGATAAATAAAGGAACAGAAGCAGAGCAGAAAAAAGAAAAGAGACTCAAAAAGTTGGAGGAAACTCTAAGAGAGCTCTGTGACAACATGAAGAGAAATAACATTCGCATCATAGGGGTTCCTGAAGAAGAAGAGAAAGAACAAGGGATAGAGACTCTGTTCAAACATATCATAGCTGAAAACTTCCCTCAATTAAGGCAAAAAAACATCTCACAAGTTCAAGAAGCACAGAGAACTCCATTAAAGAGAAACCCAAAGAAATCTACACCAAGACACATCATAATTAAAATACCAAAGCTAAGTGATAAAGAGAAAATATTAAAAGCTGCTAGATAAAAAAAAGACTATCACCTACAAAGGAGCCCCCATAAAGATAACTTCCGACTTTTCAACAGAAATACTTGAGGCCAGAAAGGAATAACAAGAAATATTCAAAGTAATGCAGAACAAGAGCCTACAACCAAGACTACGTTATCCAGCAAGGCTATCGTTTAAAATTGAAGGAAAAATAAAAAGCTTTACAGACACAAAAAAACTCAAGGAATTCACTACAACCAAACCAAGGCTGCAAGAAATGCTAAGGGGCCTGTTGTAAACAGATCAAAGGAGAAAAAGAATATAGCAAAAGAGGAATACAGTTTTAAAGAATAAAATGGTAATAAACAATTACATATCAATAATAACCTTAAATGTAAATGGATTAAATGATCCAACCAAAAGACATAGGGTAGCTGCATGGATAAGAAAACAGGACCTGGCCCTGGCCAGTTGGCTCAGTGGTAGAGCGTCGGCCTGGTGTGCAGAAGTCCCGGGTTTGATTCCCAGCCAGGGCACACAGAAGAAGCGCCCATCTGCTTCTCCACCCCTCCCCCTCTCCTTCCTCTCTGTCTCTCTCTTCCCCTTCTGCAGCGAGGCTCCATTGGAGCAAAGATGGCCCGGGTGCTGGGGATGGCTCCTTGGCCTCTGCCCCAGGCGCTAGAGTGGCTCTGGTCACAACAGAGCAATGTCCGGGAGGGGCAGAGCATTGCCCCCTGGTGGGCAGAGCGTCGTCCCCTGGTGGGCGTGCCAGGTGGACCCCGGTTGGCTGCATGCAGGAGTCTGTCTGACTGTCTCTCCCCGTTTCCAGCTTCAGAAAAATACAAAAAAAAAAAAAAAAAAAAGAAAAAGAAAACAGGACCCGCCCATATACTGTCTACAAGAGACATACCTTACAACAAAAGATGCACATAGACTGAAGATAAAAGGATGGAAAAAAATATTTCACGCAAATGGAAATGAAAAAAAAGCTGAGGTAGCAATACTTATATCAGACAAAATGGACTTTAAAACCAAGACTATACTTAGAGATAAAGAAGGTCACTACATAATGATAAAGGGAACAATCCAATAGGAAGATATGACCATTATAAATATCTACGCACCTAATATAAGAGCACCTAAATATATAAAGCAGACTTTGATGGATTTAAAGGGCAAGATCAACAGCAATATGATAATAGTAGGGGATTTCAATACCCCACTAACATCACTAGATAGATCCTCAAGAAAGAAAATTAACAAAGAAACAGCATACTTAAAGGACATACTAGATCAACTCGATTTAATAGATATCTTCAGAACCTTTCATCCTAAAGCAGCATTATATACATTCTTTTCAAGTGCTCATGGTACATTCTCTAGCAGAGACCACATGTTAGGGCACAAAAGTGGTCTCAACAAATTTAAGAAGATTGAAATCATATCAAGCACCTTCTCTGATCACAATGGCATGAAACTAGAAATGAACCACAACAGAAAAGCTCAAAAACTCTCAAACACATGGAAACTAAATAGCAGGTTGTTAAATAATGAACAGATTAAAAATGAGATCAAAGAAGAAATAAAAAAATTCCTAGAAACAAATGACAATGAGCATACAACAACTCAAAATTTATGGGACACAGCAAAAGCAGTACTGAGAGGGAAGTTCATAGCACTACAGGCACACTTAATAAGCTAGAAAAAGCTCAAATAAACAACTTAACCCTGCATCTAAAAGAACGAGAAAAAGAACAGCAAGTAAAGCCCAAATGTAGAAGAAGGAAGGAAATAATAAAGATCAGAGTGGAAATAAATGACATAGAGGCCAAAGAAACAATACAGAGGATCAATGAAATTAGGAGCTGGTTCTTTGAAAAGGTAAACAAGATCAATGAACCTTTAACCAGACTCACCAAGAAAAAAAGAGAGAGGACTGAAATAAATAAAATTAGAAATGAGAGTGGAGAAATAACAACTGACACAACAGAAATACAAAATATTGTAAGAAAATACTATGAAGAACTATATGTCAAAAAGCTAGACAACCTAGATGAAAGGGACAAATTCCTTGAAACATACAATCTTCCAAAAATCAATCTGGAAGAATCAGAAAACCTAAACAGACCGATTACACCAAATGAGATCAAAACAGTTATCAAAAAACTCCAAACAGCCTGACCAGGCAGTAGCGCAGTGGATAGAGCATCAGACTGGGATGCGGAAAGACCCAGGTTTGAGACTCCGAGGTTGCCAGCTTGAGCGCGGGCTCATCTGGTTTGAGCAAGACTCACCAGCTTGGACCCAAGGTCGCTGGCTCAAGCAGGGGGTTACTCGGTCTGCTGAAGGCCCATGGTCAAGGCACATATGAGAATGCAATCAATGAACAACTAAGGTGTCTCAACAAAAAACTGATGATTGATGCTTCTCATCACTCTCTGTTCCTGTCTTTCTATCGCTCTCTCTGACTCTCTCTGTCCCTGTAAAAAAAACCCAAAAAACTCCCAACAAAGAAAAGTCCAGGGCCTGATGGCTTCACAAGTGAATTCTACCAAATATTCAAAGAACAACTAACTCCTATCCTCCTCAAGCTATTTCAAAAACTTCAAGAGGAAGGAAGACTTCCAAGCTCCTTTTATGAGGTGAGCATAATTCTGATTCCAAAACCAGGCAAAGACAATACAAAGAAAGAAAATTATAAACCAATATTCCTGATGAATATAGATGCTAAAATTCTCAACAAAATATTAGCAAACCGGATCCAAGAATATAAGGGAAAAAATCATACACAATGATCAAGTAGGATTTATTCTGGGGAGGCAAGGCTGGTACAATATTTGCAAATCAATCAATGTGATTCATCACATAAACAAAAGGAAGGAGAAAAACCACATGATAATTTCAATAGATGCAGAAAAAGCATTCGATAAAATCCAGCACCCATTCATGATCAAAACTCTCAGCAAAGTGGAAATACAGGGAACATACCTCTACATGATAAAAGCCATCTATGACAAACCCACAGCCAACATCATACTCAATGGACAAAAATTAAAAGCAATCCCCTTAAGATCAGGAACAAGGCAAGGGTGCCCCCTTTCACCACTCTTATTCAACATAGTCCTGGAAGTCCTAGCTACAGCAAGAACAAGAAGAAGAAATAAAAGGCATTCAAGTTGGAAAAGAAGATATCATATCATTATTTGCAGATGATATGATATTGTATATAGAAAACCCTAAAGTCAAGAAGAAGAAATAAAAGGCATTCAAGTTGGAAAAGAAGATATCATATCATTATTTGCAGATGATATGATATTGTATATAGAAAACCCTAAAGTCAAGAAGAAGAAATAAAAGGCATTCAAGTTGGAAAAGAAGATATCATATCATTATTTGCAGATGATATGATATTGTATATAGAAAACCCTAAAGTCTCAGTCAGAAAACTACTGGACCTGATAAGTGAATTCAGCAAAGTGGCAGGATCTAAAATTAATACTCAGAAATCAGAGGCATTTTTATATGCCAACAATAAATAGTCAGAAAGAGAAATTAAGAAAATAATCCCCTTCACTATTACAACAAAAAAAAATAAAGTACCTAGGAGTACATTTAACCAAGGAGACTAAAGACTTGTACTTGGAAAATTATAAAACATTGATAAAAGAAATCAAGGAAGATACAAACAAGTGGAAGCATATACCGTGCTCATGGTTAGAAAAAATAAACATCATTAAAATGTCTATATTACCCAAGGCAATCTATAAATTCAATGCAATACCAATTAAAATACCAATGACATACTTTAAAGATATAGATCACATATTCCAAAAATTTATATGGAACCAAAAAAGAACACGAATAACCTCAACAATCTTAAAAAAGAAGAATAAAGTGGGAGGTATCACATTTCCTGATATCGTTATACTACAAGGCCATTGTACTCAAAACAGCGTAGTGCTGGCATAAGAACAGGCATATAGATCAATGGAACAGAACTGAGAACCCAGAAATAAACCCACAGTTCTATGGATAACTGATATTTGACAAAGGAGGTAAGAGCATACAATGGAGTAAAGACAGCCTCTTCAATAAATGGTGTTGGGAAAATTGGACAGCTACCTGAAAAAAAATGAAACTAGACCACCAATTTACACCATTCACAAAAATAAACTCAAAATGGATAAAAGACTTAAATGAAGTTGTGAAACCATAAGTATCTTAGAAGAAAACATAGGCAGTAAGCTCTCTGACCTCTCTCGCAGTGATATATTTACTGATTTATCTCCATAGGGAAGTGAAATAAAAGACAGGATAAACAAATGGGACTTTATCAAACTAAAAAGCTTTTGCACAGCTAAAGACAATAAGAACAGAATAAAACAAACCACACAATGGGAGAACATATTTGACAATACATCTAATAAGGGGTTAATAACCAAAATTTATAAAGAACTTGTACATCTCAACACCAGGAAGACAAACAATCCAATCAAAAAATGGACAAAAGAAATGAATAGACACTTCTCCAAAGAGGACATACAGATGGCTAATAGCCATATGAAAAATTGCTCAACATCTCTAATCATTAGAGAAATGCAAATGAAAACTACAATGAGATATCACCTTACACCAGTCAGAATGGCACTTATCAACAAAACAACACAGAATAAGTGCTGGCGAGGATGTGGAGAAAAGGGAACCCTCCTGCACTGCTGGTGGGAATGCAGACTGGCGCAGCTTTTGTGGAAAACAGTATGGAAATTTCTCAAAAAATTGAAAATCGAACTGCCTTTTGACCCAGCTATACCACTTTTAGGAATATAGGAATATACCCCAAGAACACCATAGAACTGCTCCAAAAGGAGAAATGCACCCCCATGTTTGTGGCAGCATTATTCACAATAGCGAAGATCTGGAAACAACCCAAGTGACCGTCAGAGGATGAGTGGATTAAAAAGCTTTGGTACATATATACTATGGAATACTACTCAGCCATACGAAATGATGACATCGGATCATTTACAATAACATGGATGGATCTTGATAACATTATACGGAGTGAAATAAGTAAATCAGAAAAAAACTAAGAACTATATGAATCCATACATAGATGGGACATAAAAATGAGACTCAGAGACATGGACAAGAATGTGATGGTAATGGGGTGGGGGTGTGTGCGGGGGGGATGGGGCAAGGAAGGAGAGAGAGGGTGTAGGGGGAGGGAAGGGGCACAAAGAATACCAGATAGAAGGTGACAGAAGACAATTTGACTTTGGGTGAGGGGTATGCAGCATCATCAAATGTCAAAATAACCTGGAGATGTTTCTCTCAACATATGTACCCTGATTTATCAATGTCACTGCATTAAATTTAATAATAATAATAATAATAATAAAATAACATTTAAAAAAGGGGGGAAATGATAAAATATATTTTTAAAAAATGAGAACTATCAAGGTGGCATAGGCCTTGGAAATGTTTCACTCTATTAGGCCCTGCGATCTTGGACTTCTGAGGGGTTTGTTTGTTGTTTTTGTTTTTGTTTGTTGTTGTTTTTTTACAAAGACAGAGAGAGTCAGAGAGAGGGATAGATAGGGATAGACAGACCGGAACAGAGAGAGATGAGAAGCATCAATCATCAGTTTTTCGTTGTGACATCTTAGTTGTTCATTGATTACTTTCTCATATGTGCCTTGACTGCGGGCCTTCAGCAGACTGAGTAACCCCTTGCTCGAGCCAGCGACCTTGGGTCCAAGCTGGTGAGCTGTTGCTCAAACCAGATGAGTCCGTGCTCAAGCTGGTTACCTCAGGGTCTCGAATCTGGGTCTTTCCGCATCCCAGTCCGATGCTCTATCCACTGCGCCACCGCCTGGTCAGGCTGAGGGGTTTGGATGGGGCTTATGGGAACAGAAAGAACACTATGGAAAGGCGCTGAGGACCGTTAATGAAGGGCAGTATGGCCAGTTGCCTATAATGAACCTTTACCTTGGTGGTTTGCACAGACAGCTGGGCTGTCTATTAGGACTGATCGTTGAGCAGTGTAATAGACTCTTGGACAGCAACCAGAGGGGGATATCGGCTTCATTGCCAGATAGACATGCCACTTGTGGACAGTACTGTGAGAGACCTTCATGAGGAGGCCCTCTTGCACTGGGAAGCTGCTCCCATCCAGTTGCAGAGATTCACCAAGGACATTTTCTTCAATGGACATAGCCCTGGACTATACAGGCCTTCTCACCTATCATGGTGTAGGGGGCTATAGGTGGGCCTCCAGTTAATTCTCTGGACAGAGTGCTCAGGAAGACATTGAGAAGGGCACCTTTGTAATTATTGTAATTACTGTATAACTTGTGCTGTTGTAATCTGTTTGTCTCTGTAATGTTCCTCGCTCCTCATACGGGGACAATCATAGAAGATACCTGTCATGTAGATTGTGAGGCGAGTAACCCTAAAAGGGTGGAATGTGGGGTAAACAGCTGTGTTAGGCTTGCTTGCTGGTTTACTGGCTGCAAGCACTTTGCTTGATTATTGTACGAGCACGTGGGTGTGTTACATGTGGATAGTCTATGTAAGGCTATGGGTGCTTGTGCTCAGGGCAGATTGTAGATTGTGATTGCCTGCCTGCCACTGTGAGGGGCCATTTTTGATGTTTGTTTACCTGAGAAGCAGTTTTTCCTGCCTGTTTGCTCGTCTGCCGTTGTGAGAATCTATTAAACTGGAATGACCCCCCCTCCCCAAAAAAACCTGCTGGTGTATCTTTTCCTCCTATTAGACTGTTTGCTTCTAGAGGGCAGAGGTCATGTCTTTGCTGTCTCCAGGCACATAGCACTGGGCTGGCACAGACAAATGTTCAGTAAACAAAAGGATAAGAGAAGTTGGCATATTACACATGCTAACCTGTAAAACCCATGAGAACTTTGGAGGAGGAATCACAGCAGAAGTAGCAAACTATGCACTAAAAACAAATGAATTTCTTGTCATTCATTCATTCAATAAGTATTTATTGACAATTTTCTTTGTGTTAAGAGGTATACTAAATCCTAAAGATATAATGCAGTTCAAGACAGACTTGGTCTCTGCTCTCATAGAGTTTACAAGTTTTTAAGGGAGGCTGGCATTTAATAATTTATAAATAAATATTTAATTAAAATGAGATGAGAGGCATTCAATAAAAGTAAAGGGATGTTGACACGGTATATTGTGTGGATATGGAGGGCTGAGAGGACCTCATACACACACAGCACTCTATCTTGGGTATGATGATGAGCTACAAGGAGACTCGATTCATTATAAGGACTTATTCAAATCCCCCTATAACCTGGCCCTGCAAAGTTGTCCCCCAAAACAATGATCGCCATTGCAATCCTCTCAGTGGTCCTTCACTAGCACCTACTAGAGTTTTTCTTTAGAGATTCAATAATTGTCCCTCAGGGCCACCTCTTTGAAACTCTGTTGGTTAGTCAGCCTACTGGGCATCATGATTTTCATCATTATCTTTTTTATCCCCAACATTATTACCACCAGCACCACCATTCTTTGACTCCTTTAGATGTGCTAGGCACTGTGATAAATGTTTATTTAATCCTTTCCACATTCACGAGAGAGGCAATATCATTAACCTCTTTTTAAAAATAAGGAAACAGGGAGGTTAAGTAACTTGCCAGGGGTCACATAATTAATAAATGGCAGCTCTAAGATTCTAATCCACAGTTTTTACTCTTAACCAGTTTCCTGTATGTGAGCACAGAATGGCTTCAAATGGACCTTTTTTTTTTTCCTTTGTAAGCATTTTTCTTGAATTTCTTAGGCCTCTTAATGGCCTCTCATGGGAGGCACTTGGAAGAAGTCATTAGAGAGAAAATTCTATTATTTATTGCCAAGCAGTCATCTTTAGTAATTATTGGGACTCAGAACGTGATGCACATTTGTTCCTTTCAGGATAAAGTCATATAATGGGGTCCTTTGGAGAGATAGGGTCTCCTCTCTTCCTTCAAATTATATGGTATAATATCATCACCAGTCATAATTATGGATTGAAACACCACACTGGGTTCAGCCTCCAGAGCCTCCATCTTGTGGGTTTGTATATGTAAGGTAAAGTCAAATCTTAGTTTTCTAGAACCCACAGGAATGCAGCATTCTGGGAAGCTGAGTTTATAATTAGTCCTTTAAGATATACTGCACAGATATACAAAAAAAGGTGAACATTTTCTATTGAGAAACATTTAATCAAAATGTAACTTTCATACAGAAAACTTATCTAATCATGCAGTTTAGTGAATTATGACATTGAATACAGTCACACAATTGGCACCCAGATCAAGAAATAGAACATGACTAGTACTCAAGAAGCATCCCTGTACCCACTTCAAATCAGTTCTCACTCTCTTTCTTTCATATGTAACCACTGTCCTGACCTCTAGCATCATAGATTACTTTCCCTGTTTTTGAATTTACATAAATATATATAAATGGAATCGTACCTTCTATATTCTTTTGTGTCTGTCTTCTTTCACTCAAGATTGTGCTTGTGAGATTTATTCATGTTGTATGTGCAGCAGTTTGTCTGTTTTTGTCACTAGAAGATGTTCAGTTCTATGAATCTCACTATAGAGATATATTCTACTGCTGATGGACACTTGAGTGTTCCCAGTGGGTGTTGTTACACATAACATTACTATGAGCATTCTCATACATCTGGTGTGTTCCCGCATATCTGTGCATTTCTGTTGATGTGGGAGTGACTTTGCTGGATCGCAGGTTATGTATATGTTCAGCTTCAGCAAATACTGCTGGAGAGTTTTCCAGTGTGAACTGCTTATTTTCAGTTTATCGACACTGTGTGAGAATTCCAGTTAACAGCATTTGATATTGTTGATCCTTTTAAATTTAGTCAATCTGGGGGACATGCAGTAGTATTTTATTGTGGATTTAATTTTTATTTTCCTGTTGACTGACGAGGTTAAGTCAACAGCCTTTTCATATGCTTATTGGCTTTGGGCCAAAAGGCCTATTTTTCTTTATTATTATTTTGATTATCTGAAAGAATTCTTTATATATTTTCAGATAGAAGTCAGTTATTGATTATATGGGTTGATAAGATCTTTTTCATACTGTAATTTACTTTATATATACTAATGGTTTCTTTTGATGAGCAAAATTTTAATATCATCCCCTTTTTGTATCTTTTTCTTTATTATCAGCTTTTTTATGTCCAGTTTAAAAAACTTTTTCTACCCTCCAAAGAAAATTTCACATACTATTTTATACTACCTTCTAAAAACTTCACTGTCTTACTTTTCACATTTAGCTCTACAATCTATGTAAGATTTGTGTATGATGTGACATAAAGGCTAAGAGTTACCTTTTCCTATATGGTTATTATAAAGCCAGAAGCCACGGCCACTATCACAGCAGCCTGGCCCACGCAGGTTCGCATTGGATTCGGACAGTCGGTAAAGAAACAACAGAGCCAAAAACTGATGAGTCATCTTCTTTAATCCTAGCTTGCACCCAGCGGGCAAGTAAAAACACACACTGGGCTCCAAAACCCACTCACATTCAGTGCTCACAAAGCTACTGACTTATCCGAAGTTCCTAGAATCAAAGGTTTCTAGCTCACTAGACTTTATTCACCTCTGTTCCCCATCTCCTTCCTTCTCCCTGCACAAACTCTGCGCAAACTGGCTTCTCACTCAACACTCCGCCATCTTGGCTGCTTCTCCTGGCCTCCTCCACGTGGCCTTTCTCTGCTCTCTGCTCTCTAATGCTAATCTCAGGAACCAAGAGAGCAAGCTCCCGCTCTGCCCCTATTTTATAGTGTAGAAATCCAAACCTTTAATCCAATATACATAATAGGGAAGTCTTTAATACAAAGTCACTTATCTGGGGCATGATAGTATTGTACCACCGCACATCAAAAAGGGTAGGAAAGGTTTAATCCCAAAACCAAGCCCCAGGCTACAAGGATTCTGCCTGCCCACAGCCCACAGAGACACACATTAATATCACCTGGGCAACAGCCTCCACGTAGGCAGTGCCATCTTTAACAAAGTGAGCATAATATATTTTATCTGCCCAACAGTTATCCAGTTGCCTTAGCCATTTATTGAAAATAATTCTTTCTCCCAGTGCTCAGAGGTACATCCTTTATCCTAAACCAAGTTTCCATATATTTGTGAAACTTTTTCTGGACACCAACCTGCTCAGTTGGCCTATTTTCCTCTCCTTGCTTTAGTACACTGGCTTCATCCCTATGGATGTCTATGTCTTCACATCTGGAAGTATAAGCCCTCCAGCTTTGTACTTCTTCCTCAGATGCTTTAGATATTCTTGGCCCTTTGCATTTTTCATACAACTTTTAGAATTAATTTATCAATGTCATAAAAACAAGCTGGGATTTTATGTTAGATTGCACTAAATTGGTAAATCAATCTGAGAAGATTGACATCTTTATAATACTGAGTCTACCGACCCATGAACAAGTCAGTAAACTTAATTGTGCATCAATTCCGTGTGGAGCTCAGATTCGGTTCTTGCCATTGAGGGCCTTACAAATGGGTGAACAGGTACTTATACACAAAACATAATTAGTGCGACAATATCATCACTGATAATAATAAGAGCTAATATTTATTAAGTACCTTTTATTTGCCAAGCATGGTTTTAAAGCCTTTACATGTATTGATTCATTTATGCTTCAAACTGATACTTTGAGGTAAGTGCTGTTATCATGCCCATTGGAGAGGTATCTTTAATCTTAACAGAGTCCAAGGGAAAAGAATACCGAGGTCTTGATGGGGTAATCAGAGGACACATTACACAAAAGGTGAAAATTTAGATGATTTTTAAAGAAGTTTGTTAGGAATGGAGGAAGTGGAACATTCCAGTCATATGAGTAGCTTGTGGAGAACAAAATACTGCAGGGTGAAGAGATAAGGCTTTTCAGGGAACTGCCAGGGAGGAAGTCCCAGGACTGGAATGCAATGTGGCCGGTAATGGGAATGTGGTTGGTGAAGGGGACAGGCAGAGGCTGAGGGCCTTTTTGTCTGCAGAGTCTGAGCTTCATGCTGAAGCAGGGATTGGCCGTCTCAGCTTGGGTTCCCAAGAAGCAGACTCTAGTTGTTTCCTAGGGCTGCCACACACAGTACCCCAAACCAGAGGCTTATAACAAAAGAAATGTATTGTCTCACATTTCTGGAGGCTAAAACTGAAACCATGGTGTCAGCAAAGGCTCAGCTGTCTGTCTTAGCCTCTAGTGACAACCTTTGCCATTTCTTGGCTTTTAGATGCATCACTCCAATCTCTGCTTCTGTTGTCACCTGGCATTCTTCCCTGTGTGTCTCCATGTGTCTTCTTCTAAGGACATCAGTAATACTGGATTTAGAGCCCACTCTAATCCAATATGAGCTCATCTTAACTAATTATACCTACAAAGAAATAAGGTCACATTTCCAGACACAGGGGGTAAAATTGCAACATATTTATATATTTTTGGAGGACACAATTTAACCCATAATGCAAACCCTAAGGTGAGGATTTGTGTGCAAATGACTTATTAAGAAAGTGCTCCCAGGGGAAACCAGTCAAGGGAGTGGGGAAGCCAGACAGAGGAGGGAAGAAGCCCTGCCAGGCTGTGACCCCAGGGGAGGCCTCTGAGAAGAGTTTCAGTCTGATCCGGAAGGGCCATTTTGAAGTGGCAGGCAGCTCTCAGAGTTGCTCTCCACTGTAGGGAACCAGGATGTTCATTCAGCAGAGCAGGCTCCAGTGACCTGAGGGCCATAGGTATTGGCTGCTAGAAGCAAAAAGACATCAGTGTCAGGGTCACTTTAAAATGATAAAAAGTATATAATTTGAGGAGATCCAGGCAGACAAATCTTTATTGTCTGCTCTTCTTCCTACAGAACTGTGGCATTAAAGACTACCTCACTCCATCCCAGAGAGCCTCAGACTGCTTTGGAACTGTCTGTCCCTCAGAGATCTCAGCTGTTTCTCCTGACATCATAACCATCATTTTCTGCTTGCCACTGCTGAGCACCACAATTTTCTTAACTGTACTTTCTTGCACTTTCCCCCCTTACTTTCTATCTGACCTTTTATAGACATCAGTAGTCAGTAAGACTGTTCCTTTACTTTTAAACGATGAACCGACCAGTCACAGTATGAGTTTTGTAGTCTTCTGAGATGTCACTGTGTTGGTGGCTCATGAGCCACTGCTATATTATCTAAACTGGTGGTTTTAGTTTTCAGAGTTTTAGAGTGCTCCATTTTCAGGACTGAAACTAGATTGAGGAATTTGGAAGGCTAAATGCCCCTTCCAAGCAGGGGGTTGCTTATCAGGATTGCATAAATATTATATATTAAGTGAATTGGTTAAAAACTTTTAAAATCAATTTTTATTTTTCAATTACAGTGACATATAATATTATCAATATACTGGTTTTAGGTGTACAACTCAGTGATTAGATATTATGTAACTCACTAAGTGATCATCCCAATAAATCCTTTTTGTATTCAGCAATCCAACCACCCTCCCTCTGGCAACTATCAAAATGTTCTTGTCTCTGTGAGTCTTTTACTGTTCTGTTTGTTCATTTATTTTGCTTTTTTATATTCAATCATTGATAGATATGTATTTGTTGCAATTTTATTATTTATATTTTTGATCTTTTTCTTTTTTTTCTTCTAAAAGAAGACCCTTTAACATTTCATGTAATACTGGTTTGATGGTGATGAACTCCTTCTGCTTTTACTTGTCTGGGAAACTCTTGATATGTCTTTCAGTTGTAAATGATAGTTATCGCTGGTTGTAGGTCCCTGCTTTTATCACTTTGAATATTTCTTGCCACTCTCTTCTGGTCTGCAAAGTTTCTGTTGAGAAATCATCTGACAGTCTTATGGGAGCTCCCTTGTAGGTAACTAACTGCTTTTCTCTTGCTGTATTCAAGATTCTCTCTTTGTATTTAAACTTTTGCATTTTAATTATAATGTGTCTTTGTATGGGACTCTTGTTTAGAACTCTCTGTGCTTCCTGGACATGTATGCCTATTTCCTTCACCAGGTTAGGGAAGTGTTCTGTCATTTTTTCAAGTAGGTTTTCAATTTCTTGTTCTCTCTCCTCTTCTGTCATTCCTATGAATGTGAATGTTGGTATGCTTAAAGTTGTCCCAGAGGCTTCTTACACTACCTTCATTTCCTTGGATTTATTTTTCTTTTTGATGTTTTGATTGGGGGCTTCCTTATATTCCAAATTGCTGATTTGATTTGCAGCTTCATCTACTCTACTATTAATTCCCTGTAAATTATTTTTTTTGTTTCTTTGTTTTTTGTTGTTGTGTATTTTTTTTTACAGAGACAGAGAGAGGAATAGACAGGGACAGACAGACAGGAACGGAGAGAGATGAAAAGCATCAATCTTTAGTTTTTCATTGCACATTGCGACACCTTAGTTGTTTATTGATTGCTTTCTCATATGTGCCTTGACCGCGGGCCTTCAGCAGACCGAGTAACCCCTTGCTGGAGCCAGCGGCCTTGGGCTCAAGCTGGTGGGCTTTTTGCTCTAACAGATGAGCCCACGCTCAAGCTGGCGACCTCAGGGTCTCGAACCTGGGTCCTCTGCATCCCAGTTCAATGCTCTATCCACTGCGCCACCGCCTGGTCAGGCTGTAAATTATTTTTTAATTTCAGTTAGTGTATCCTTCATTTCTGACTGGTTCTTTTTTATATGGTTTTCTGTCCTTTTTTATGCTTACTCTTTGTTAAAGTTCTCACTAGGTTTATTGAGCATCCTTGTAACCAGTGTTTTGAACTCTGCATCTAATAGATTGCTTGTCTCCATTTTGTTTAGTTCTTTTTCTGGAGTTTTGTTCTGCTCTTTCATTTGGGACACGGTCCTCTGTCCTCTCATTTTGGCAGTCTCCCTGTGATTGTTTCTCTGTGTTAGGTAGAACTGCTACGTTTTCCAGGCTTCACAGAGTGGCTTCTGTAGTAAGTGTTCTACAGGGTCCAGTGGCATAGCATCCCTGATCACCCAAGCTAGGCACTTCGGGTGTGTCCCCTTTCTGCAGGGTGGGCTACGTACACCTTCCTGTTGTAGTTGAGTTTAATTGCTATTGGCTTGTCAATGGGGGGGATTTACCTCCAGGCTGATTGGCTGTAAGAACTGGCTACAACCACTGACCACTAACTTTCGCCCACCATGGACGATCAGCTGTGCAGGGGCCTACCCCACAAAGTAGGACTTACTTCAGTAGGGCTCTGGTACTTGTTGAGTCTACACCTTGTGTGTGTCACTTGTGGAGGTGCTTAGGTGGTACTTAACATGGTCTGAATCTGTCCACCAGGTAGCTGGCTATGTAGTCTCCTGGGAGGTGCAGGCCAAGTTCAGCCACTGCCTGTGTTCTGCCCAGAGCAACCTGGCATGAACTACAACATGATCTACAAATGGCTGTTACTTGTGTTGGGCTTGGAAGTGCCCAGGAGAGGCCAAGCTGTGAACCAAGGCTCTCTGCCACTAGGGCTGGGCCTAGAGCCACTTAGCAAGAAGTACGGGGCATGATTAGGCCAGCTGCTGCTTGTTTGAGAGATTTTAGGAAAGTGTGAAGCATGAGCCAATAGGGGCCATCATGTGAAAAAGCCACTGGAAACAGCTTGGGCGAGCCTGAAAGTTGGGTGGGCAGAGTCTCAGGGAGTCTCTGGGGAGCAAGGGCAGTGATAGCCAGGTTGATGGAGACTAGATATGGCACATATCTGTGGGGGGAGAGCTCATCAAAGGAACAATGGCTTTTGTTTGGCAGAAAGCTGTCCTCCAGCTCTCACTCTGATGCCAGACAATTTATTTCCTCCCTATATGTCCCTGGTGCCTTTCTAGCTGCGGCCTCAGTGCTGGAGCTTGGAGGGAGTAAGACCTAGTAAGTCCATTCATAGGCCCTTTAAGGGGAACTGCCAAGGAGTCTAGCAGGCCTCTTTCCCTCGGCCTCAGTTCCTGCTGATTTTTGCAGTCAGGGGTTTGGGGACTTCTCTTCCTGACACTGGAACCCTGGGCTGGGGAACCTGATGTGGGGCTGGGACCCCTCACTCCTTAGGGCAGACCTACACTGCTGAGATATCTTCCTGTCCCTCCCACCCGTCTCGATGTGGATTCATTAAATCACTAGTTGTAAGACTTCCATTCAGCTAGACTTTAGGCAAAGTTGAATGACAGTTGTTTTGTAGTTTAATTGTAATTTTGATGTAGTTGTGGGAGGATTCAGTATTATGTTTACCTATGCCATCATCTTAACCAGAGCCCTCTGTAAACATTACCACACCATGGCTCCAGTGGGGTGGGAACCTAGGACCTTCTGCCTGTAAAGCAGATGTGCTAACCACTACACTATAAAACCACATGATTTAAAAATTTTTTAAATGTGATCAACACTTGTGGAATACCCATACTGTGATGAATATACTCCACATGTGCATTCATAGGTGGAGAGTTAAGATGGGGAAAAGGTTTGGCCCTAAACTTTTCCCTGGGTGGTCTTATTACCTTCAAAGTATCTGTTGACCATTTGTGTCTTTGTTTCCTATCTGTGATGTTGGAAGACTGGAATGGAGGATTCTTGGGATAGCTTGAGGCTGTGATAGTCAATAATTCTATGATTAAAAACTATAATATTAGCATTTTGATTAGGCAGTAAAGTAATTTAAAACTCGATTTATATTAATTTCAAGAAAGTTCAAAAGAATTTCTATTAGATGACAGGTTCTGTGCTAGGAGTGAAGGATACAAAGATAATTAAAATCCAGTCTCTCTTCAACATTAACTGACAGTCCAGTGGAGAAGGCAGGCAAACAGAGAATTGCAAGTCAGTGAAAAAAAATTACAATAAAAGATTTCTATCTCAGGAGGTAGGGGATACAAAGGGAGGGGTGATCATCATTGCTAAGAAGGCATTTGAACTAGATTTTAGTGAAAACATAGTTCTATGGGTAAATGTGAGATATGTATAATGTCAGTTCCTAACCCCAGTTGCTATAGCAAAATCCCAGGATATAAGTTTATTTCCAGTTTATGCAAAGTACAATATGGTTATCTCTGGTCAATGAGTGATTCTTTGTGGTTATTCAGAAGCCCAAGATCCTTCTGTCTTGTGGCTCCTTCTCCAGAGATACCAGAGTTCTTTGCTGGATCCCCTGCATCTAGCAGGCAGAGGCAGGAGAGAACAGTGGAGGATTATATGGAAAGTTTCTATGAGCCAAGTTGCATCATGTCTGCCCATGTTTTCCACCTAACTGCAAAGGAGACTGGCAGTGTGGTCCAGCTGAGTTCCCACAAGAGAAAGGAAATGTGTTTTGGAGAACACACAGGAGTCTCTGCCAGTTTGTGCTGTGAGCAGCTAGATTTCCCTTGGACCGATCTAATGGAAGTGTACTATTACATAACTGTCAAGATTAGAGTTGCTCACCGGGGACTATCTTTATCAAATCGTGATTACTGGGAGAGAGCTCACCACAGCCTTGGTTGGTTCAAGAATTCCCAAGTGAGAGAGCAATTCAGGCATTTAGCAGGTTCTGAAGTATAAGAGGGAACTGGGTAAAGAGAGAGAGCTCACTACTCAACTGGACAAGTCTTTCCCTCTGTCCGCTGCCCCTCTAGCCCACAGGCCTGGGATGCTGATGGAGAACTCTCCTATCTATCCACTTGACAAACACAAGGAAGTTGATTCCTGTGCTGATAATTTGCTTTCTTCTCTCTCTACAGTGACACTTTCAGCTGCTCCTCCCTCCTACTTCAGAGGATTCACATTAATTGCCCTCAAAGAAAACAGAGAGGGTGATAAGGAAGAAGACCATGCTGGGACCTTCCAGGTAATGTCCTTTCTGGGCTTATGCAGCGGCCCTCCCTGCCCTGGTAGATAGAATCCAAGTGCATCGGAGACAAACTGAGAGGCCATGGTAAAATGAGAGGTGCAAGTGTCTGAGGTGGCTTCACCTCCAGGTTCCTTGACCATTGACCACGTGGACCATGTCTACTTGAAAGATCCAATCAAGAGGAGGCAGAAAATGCCTCAAATCTCCCTTAAGTGGTTGACTACCAGGCAAGGGCTTTTCTCTGGGCTCACAGTGCCTGTAGGCAGCAGACAGTCCAGCATGGTGCGAGCAGGGGAAACCAGAGAGGCCAGGCTGCTTTTCCTGCACAGCCGTTTAGCGATTGGCTGCCAATTCTCAAGTGTAAACGGAACGAGGGCTGCGGATAGCCAGACTGGAGGGAGTTCAAAGCACAGAAGGAGGACTATTAAGAGACTGAAGGGATTGATTTATGAGGGAAGATTAAAAGAATTAAACATGCTTTGCTGGGCTAAATGAACAGGACCAAGTTTAAGAAGTGGTAATGGTCTTTAAATGTCAGTCCTCACAGAGCAATCTCCTCCAGGGGAGGCTTCGTCTGACTTTGCACAGAAGGGCGCAGTACACCAAAAGTGGGTCAGGAGAAGAAAGGGAATCTCAAAGGCAAGGGCCCTGACGGTGAGTCATGTTTCACCGCAGAATAGTCTCTTCCAAGGGAAGTGGAGGGAGCATCAGCTCCTTTCAAAGGTCTTAAAAGAGATCAGCAAATTGTCAGAACAGGAGGGGGATCCTAGTGGGAGGCCCCGCCAAATTTACTATGACCATTACTCATCTCAAATTCCCATTGTTCTGGAATCCATTTCTATCTAGCATTTGCAAACTCAGGAAAACAAAGAAAACAACCTAGAAGATTACTTATACCCATAGCTGGCTGCTGGGGACTCAGATACAATCTATGGGCTTCACAGAGGACCCTGCCCCTGGTGTCTTCCCCATCCAAAGATATTTTTTAATCCCTTGTGGCCAGCTTCTAATTTTGAATCCTGTAATTAAAAAAAAAGTCCATTTTTTTTTAGATGCAGAGCTTCTAGCCTAGTAGGTCTGTTAATTCCACACTCATTGTAATGTCCTTCTATGTACCTAGATGGCAGAGAGGTTGTTGACATATAGCTGAAGGAGTTACCCCATAATAATACTAATGACAATTAGCTTTTTTTTTTTTTTTTTTCTGGTACTTACCATAAACCAAGCGCTAGCTTAAGTGCTTTACCTTATCTTGGTTTATCTTAATTTAATTAGCTTGTCTTATTGTAGTTTAATTCTCAAAACAAAATAGATAGGAACTTTTATTCCTATTTTATAGATCAGGAAATTGAAACGAGGCAGATTAAATCATTTACCTAAATGGTAAGTAAATAGTGAGGCCAGGTTTCTGTATCAGGTGTCTGATTTCAGAAACTAACTAAACCATTTCTTTAGAGTATTGACTAAGCTCCTGGCACAGGTGTGTTTGGACTGTACATCAGTAAGTTTTTCATTGTAGAGAAAGGAAGATTCATACATGTGTTCAGCCCACAAAGCATTAAAATATATTCCCCTTGTCCTTGTTATGCTAATTTAGCTGGAGGTGTGGATGATTTATCAGATTCTAGCAGCTGAGAGATCTGGGTACCTGACTGTCAGGAGGGGTAAAGTTCTAAGAAAAAGAAAAGGTGAGGGTGGGATAGGGAGGTGTGATCTTAATCTTCACCCAAACAAAAATTATCTGCCTTAAAATGATGCTTAGAGGTATATACCCAAAGGGATTGGAAGCAGGCACTCGAACAGGCACTTGCCACATTATTCACAATAGCCAAATGTTCACTGATGGATGAGTGGGTAAACAAAATGTGGTTTATATAAACAGAGGAATATTATTCATTCCTAAAAAGGAAGGATATTCTGGCACATGCTATAGCATCAGTGAACCTTGAAGACATTATAAGTGAAAGAAGCCAGCCACAAAAAGACAAATATTGTATGATTCACTTACATAAGGTACCTAGAGTAATCAAATTCAGAGACAGAAAATAGAGCGGTGGTTGCCAGGGGCAGTGGGGGGGGGGGATATGGAGTTACTGATGAACAGGTATGGAGTTTCAATTTGAGAAAATGAAAAAAGTTCTGGAGATGAATGGTGGCAATGGTTGCACAATGTGAATGTACATAATGCCATTAAACTGTACACTTAAAAATGGTTAAAATGGTAGATTTTATGTTACATATCCTACCATAATAATAAAAAACAATGATGCCTGAGTTAGGCCAGATGGAGACATAATATAGAATTAGACCTGTGGGGACATGGCTTCTCTTTGCTGAGTGCTATTCTGTTTTAATTTAATAGATAGTCCTCTCCAAATCACTGTTGTGTGCTGCTCAGTTAAAGCTTGGCTCTTGAAACTGACTGGTAAATATAGAGCCCTGCTCACAGTGGGCAGTGAGTAAATGTTTGTTGAATGAATAAATGAACAAATTATTTTTTCTATCAGTGCCCCTAATTCAGTCATATTTGGAATTGTTTAAGAACTCACTCCTATGTCATTATGCATGCCTCCTTTTCCCTTCTCTAGAGCTTCCGACATCCTTTCTTACTACATCTCGTTAGTTTTCAGAGTGTGGTCTCTCAACCAGCAACATCAGCACCATCTGAGAACTTGTTAGACATACAAGATCTCAAGCCCCTCCCAGACCTACTGAATCAGAAGCTTTGAGGGCAGGGCCCCCATAACCTGTGCTTTAACAAGCTGGCAAAGGGAAAGCAGTGCAGCTGGACTTTGAGAACCAGTGTTGAAAGGAGACATAGATCCAGCCCATCCCACATGTACTCCTCCATCATCACATCAACATGTCTGTCTGCTCCTATCTGTCCTCTCATTGCTTCCACCAGCCCTACAGGGATCAAAGTGGGAAACAAATATGAAAAACGCCTACCATACAGTAACAATGCTTGTGTGCCAGATGTAGTTCTGAGTGGTTTACATTTATTAACTGATTTAATCCTCACAGCAACACTATGAGATAAGCTTTATTGTCCTACTTTTCACAGATGAAGAAACTGTGGCACAGAGGAATTAAGCAACTTTTTAAAGATTGCTTAGCTCTAAGTAATAAAGCTGTGATTCAAACGTAGGCAGTCTAGGCCCCTGCTTCTAACCACGGTGCACACTGTCTCTCAATGCGTACATGTTTAATGAAACAAATGAGAGTGGACTATGACATTTTTATATTGGTAGTTTCTGTGCTGAGGGCTTTGTTTGCACTATCCTACTTCATTTTTGTAGCAATCCCCTGAGACAAGTCTTGTTATTCTCACTTTCCAGATGATGAAACTGAGTCTCTAAGGGGTTAAGTAAATTGACCACAGTAATGCAGCATCTATGGGGGGAGATGAGGACAAACACCGTGCCAGTGATTTTTCTCTCACTTCATCTCCCCACCCCTGCCCTACCTTGTGCATTAAACGCACTCTCCACCTGGGTTCCCACCGTCTCAGATGCCAGAGGGCGAGGCATCATAGTTCATCCCTTTGTCTTACCTCTCCTGCTTCAGATATGGTGGTCTCTATGCTTGCCCCCTCCCCTCGAGCATCAAAGTCTTTTCTCTCTGTACCAAAGCTGTCATTGTTGGAATCATTCATTTATTCATCAGTATTGATTGAATGTCTCTTATGTGCTAGGCACTGAGGTTGGCACTGGGGATATGAAGGTGAGAAAAACAGACAGTCTTGCCTTCACGGAGTAAACTGTTTTCTCCACGGCACAGACCTCGGCGGCCAACGGGCATGCTAGAAAGTCAGCAAGTCATCAGTAGGGACATGAGTAGATAATCAGAAGCAGCAAATGCCATTGTAATTATATATATATACACATAATAATGAACAGATATTTACATACTTCTTTGTTAATACCCTCACTCTAAATCTGACAGCTTTGGGGACTTAACATCAATAGCAAAATTCTAATACTCTTTAAATCTGGTTAAAGTTTACATTCTTAGTTCTGAAAGTGACTCGGAGAGGGCGATTCTGCCTCTAAATGAGTGAGCCCTTCCATGGAGAATCCAGACTCACCAGGTTCAGAGACCACAGAAGTTAACTTTATGCCCCTTTAGACTCAGTGGGGAGGGACAAGGGCTGCTTGGTACAGGGAGATAAGGGTTACAGTGCTCACCACTCTGGCAGAGGGCCCAGAAAAGAGGTGGGGCTGCCATCTCCGCTTCCAGCAGAGGGTCCAGCGTGGCAGCACTGGCACCAACGAGGAGATCTGTCTCTGGCTGGCAGATGGGAGAGACACAGGACTCTCTCTGATGAGCTGGTTGGGTATACTCATGGTTAATTGAAAGTGACAAGGAATGCAGGGCCGGATTGCCTGTATAAAGTAACCAGCCATCCTTACAATTGTTTTGCTAAGAACAAATTGCTCCCTGGAGCGCTCATGGTCCAGCCAACTGCCTGGCTCCCTCTCTCACCTCCTTCAGGTCTCTGCTCACATGTCCCTTTCCCAGGGAGACCATCCTGATCACCTGCTTTGAAACTTCATTCCCTTCCCCTTCCACCCCTGAGCTGGACTTTCTGTCCTTTTCATCCACTTAATTTCTTTCCATTGCTTTTATTGTCACCTGACATGCTATCTATTTTACTTGTTGACTTGAGTATTACCTGCCCCTCTCCACTAAATTATAAGCTCCATGAAGCAGGGATTTTTATCTGTCCTGTTTGCTGCTGTATCCCCAGCACCTTGACCTGTGCCTTGCACAGAGTAGGCACTCAAATATTTATGGGAAGAATTTTAAGCTGCTAATTTATAATACTATTGCTTTACTTAATTTTAATTGAAGGTTTATATGCATCAACTAGTTAAGGCAACAGTCTGGCAATCACAGGAAGAAAGACTCATTATGAAGAACCGTTTGCCTGAGAAGATTCCTTATCAATACCACACAAACACGTATCTTTTTCGTAGCTAATTATTTCATACTGTTAATCACCTGTTTTCTTATCTCTTCATTAACAATAAATATTTAGTAGCATTAAATGAGTTCTGAGTGAGTCATGGAAGAAGCTAAAAGAGTTTTTGCCCTACTTTTCAAAAAAAAAATAAATAAATAAAATGCTATTGCAAGCCTGCTGTTAAGAATTCTTAGTTTATCTTGACCAGGCAGTGGCTCAGTGGATAGAGCATAGGCCTGGGACACTGAAGACCCAGGTTCGAAACCCTGAGGTCACCGGCTTGCCACGGGCTCATTTGACTTGAGTGCAGGCTCACCAGCTTGAATGTGGGCTCATCTGGCTTGAGTGTGGGATCGTAGACGTGACCCCATGGCTGCTGACTTGAAGTCCGCTGTTGCTGGCTTAGCTGGAGCCCCTCCGGTCAAGGCACATAGGAAACATCAATCAACGGACAGTTAAGATGTGGCAACTATAAGTTGATGTTCCCTTCTCTCTTCCTTTCTGTCTATCCCTGTCTTTCTGTCTCTCTTGCCAAAAAAGAAAATAAAAAAATAAAAATAAATTTTTAGTTTAGTTTATAAGAAAACTTCTGTTGTTACAGTCACCTACACTTAATCCTGCTCCTTATAAGATACTAAGATTTTTTTCATCTGCCTTTCACTATTATAAGTAATAAAGTAAAAACAGTTTCTGGCAAAAACTTTTATTTTTATTTGGTACTATTTGCTAGAATAGATTCCTAGAAGTGTAATTATAAAGGCAAAGGGTATGAACATTTTTATGTTATTCGTATATATTGCAAAGGTGATTTTCAACCCCCCCACCCCACCCCCCAAAATTCATTCAGTACTCTTTTCAACAATTTGAATATGAGCCTTCCACTATGGTAGTCACATCCACTGAGGTGAAGCATAACATATATTTCTATATCAGGACTGGGGTGGGCAGGTCGACTTGATGGACCAAATCTAACAAGATGAAAGCTAATGGAGGAGCCAAGAAAGTCATCTACCTAGATCCAAATTTCAAATAGGGTGATCAGAATGTCCTCTCTGAGAGGTGAAAAATAGTGCAAGAAGAGAGACTGCAATTTGTGGCAGCACATTAAACAAACAACAAAAATATCCTAGAATTTTTAGTTGCCTGTAAGTAAGTTCAGAATGTGTCATCCATGAAATAGGACCACAAAAACTGATCAGGCCTTAGGGGGAGCATGAACACAGGAGTCAGACTATTTTATGGAATTTTTAATCCATCCTGAGAAGAGTCCACAATATTCTCTTTCTTTCCCTATAGAGGACACCTTTCTAGTGAACAACTATACAGTGTTTTCTTTTATTCATGCATTTTTTCATTCAAATATTTTCATAGCATTCATAGGACCCTTCACTTTTTCTTCAGAGTGAATATTACAACTTATTACTGTGTCTTTGTTTATAGGATTATTTGTTTAATATAGCTTTGCCCCATAAAACTGAAGGGCAAAACCAAATCTACTTTGTTCACTTGTGTACTAGTAGCGTAGCGTGGTACATGGCACATGGTGGACACTCAACAGGTATTTGCTGAAATGAATTAATGAAAGCACTAATTACCAGCTATGTAAAAGGCAATGTCTTAGGCTCTAAACATTTGGAGGTGAATAATTAAGGCATAGTCTTTGGTATTAGAAGGTCAAGATTTACAGCAGAACTTCCTAACTCTGGTATGCTACATACACTGGTGGGTTACAAATGGGTTATAAGAGAGCTCAGATATTGCTTCCCTAGATATTTGAGTGGTCTGATCTGCTTTACTCTAGGGAAATTCTATAATTTCCTACAGGTGACATAGAGTAAAGAGACTTGTATACAAAGAATGCTAGGTGCCATAATTTTGCATGTGTGCAAATAAGAAAAATTTCAAGAAGTGATAAGTGAGTGCTTGAGTGCTGACTGGGTAGGATAACAAAAGACAGTTATTGAGATGATAACATTCTCTTTCAAGTTCAAGTTTGCAAGTGGACAAGGGATGAAGATGAAAGATTGTGTGAAGACCACTCCACTCTTCCCTCACACCTCTATTTTAAAACATGTTCTATTGCCCTGGCCAGGTAGCTCAGATGGTTAGAGCATTGTCCCTATATGCCAAGGATGTGGGTTCAATCCCCAGTCAAGGCACATACAGAATCAACCAATGAATGTATAAGTAAGTGGAACAACAAATCAATGGTTCTCTCCTTCCCTCCCTCCCCCCCCACCTATCCTCTCTCTCTTCCCTCCTCTCTTCTTCTCTTCCTCTCTTCCTCTCTTCCTCTCTCACTCTCTCTTTCCCTATTTCTTTTTGTCTCCTCACTTTCTTCCCTCTCTAAAATCAGTAACTAAAAATTTTTAAACAAAATAAAATAAAAATAAAACTTGCCCTACTTTAGTGTTTCTCTATATATTCTTTGATAAGTACACAGAGCCCATCCAGAGCACAGTAAAAGTTTTCCCAAATGAATCAGTGAATAAATGAAATGCGATGAATGACATGCTATGCCTGCCCCTGCCCTTCAGAAACTCATTCAGTATAAAATGCCTCGTGGAGTTGTTATCCTAAAAGAACCAGCAAAAGAATACATTTTAAAAGCAATGCTGATACCTCTTGTTCAACACTTAGTTTTGTTTTTGTTTTTTTAATTGCTAGCTAAGACATTTGTAAGAAGGTGAAAAGCAGCATGCACTGTGAGTGCCTGGGGTGGACACGGGGTCTGCAGGCTTCCACAGCCCTCCCTGGTTTGTTGTGTTTGCTACCAGGGAGGATGCAAAATAGTTTCCTTCCAGGCAGACAAGCTCTGAGCGTGGGAACCAGACGCCTTATGAACAATTCAGCATCACTCTTCAACAGAGCGCATCCTTGTTTTGTTTCGAAAATATAGAAAAGGATAAAAAAGGATAAAGAAAACATCCATCATCTTATAACCTAGAGAAAATCACTATTAACATTTGGGTACATTTCCTTCTAGATTTTAAGTATATGTATGCATATATATAATTTTCCAACAAGATTTTGGAACCATACTATATATAGGGTCTTATATCCTGTTTTATTTTTTGTGAACATTATATTATGAGCATATCTGAATGCAATTAAATATAATTCTACAGCATGAATTGTAATAGCTTCATAATACTCCTTTTTACTGTTGAATTACAATATAGTCGATCATTCCTCTATGTTAGGTGGTTCCAGTTTTCCTTTTTCTTTTTTCTCTTTATTCTTCTAAAAAAACACACTGCAATGAATACTTTAACTGATAATCTTTGTCAGCATAATAATGAGTATTTCCTCATTATTAATTTCAAGAATTAAATTACAGGGTCAAACTAAAGTCTCTGTCTCTCTTTTCTCTCTCTCCCCTAGGCATGCACATATGAATACAGGGGTGGGCAAAAGTTGGCTTACATTTGTTCATATGGAAAAAGATATGCAAGTTATGATTATTACACTAGCTTTATTAACTCAAAAAAGCATCAGAATGCAACTATAAACCTATTTTGCCCACCGCTGTGTGTATATATTAGTTCCTCTATTTCTAGAGGTCACCATTTTGAATTTGACAATGTCAGTGGTGGGCATACATTATTATGACAGTAGGAAACATTTTGGGCTGATCTTCTTTCCCCAAAAGAACCCTGTATCTCATTATTCTTCCCATTCTAGCTTAGCTTTTTCAATTTAGAAAAGGGTATGTGGAAAGAATGTAAGTTTTAGAATCAGCAGACCTGGGCTCAAACTCTACCTCTGCCAGCTAGGTGACAAAATTGCTTAATTTTTGAGTATCAAATGAGATAATTTATGTAAGATGCCCAACATAGTGCCTGGACATGATGGAGCATCAGTCAGTGCCTCTTCCTTCTGAGCCAGCAATCTAGGATAGGCTTCCATATTTCTGTGTCCTCTGACTCACAAACTCCATCCTTCTGTGGATGCAGGCAGACATCTCAGTGTAGGTAAAACTGACCAGCTGTCTATAGGACTCTACCAGGTGAGCGGAAAGACGGGCTTCTCTCTCTTCACTGCAATATGATTAGGAGGACTATAAAGTAAAATAGTAAAATAAAAAAAACTTTTAGGGCTGCTGGGTCCATGATACCCAGTAAATAAAAACAACATTTTTTAATGTGGGTGCCAGCTGTTTGGTTGGGCTCAATTGCTGGCTTTGTGACCTATCCCACAGAGCAGCTTCACTGAAAATGGGGTTTAAATCATACCTTGACGAAGGCTTCACACACGGGAGTGAGCAGGTTTAGGAGACCATGACAGTCACCTCCAGGTACTAACTGGTCAAGTTGCTTCATTTACTTTAATTCTCCCCCTCTCAGCTATAAGTCCCAGGAGATTGGGGACTGTCTATTTCCTTCATGACAGCAATCTCAGAGCTGGATGCAGTGCCTGACACACAACAGATTCTTGGTACATATTTGCCAAACCAATCAATCAATTTCTCATCAGTTTCAGTCCCATCCCAGGGGTAGGCACTATTATGATCCCCCTCTTACAGGCCAGGTAACACAGTGCAAATTAAAAATGTGGTAAAGGGCACAGAGCCAGTCAATGGCAGTAATTGTGGAATAAAACACCTGAGGTCTGTGCCACTTTCTTTGTTGAGCATCTTTTGTAGCTACAGAGGCAGATGTGTGGTAGAGGCAGACAGACATCGACTACTTGGTTCCCCGAAACCCTTTCTGGGTTGTTCTGGGGATCACATCAGATTTGTCATCTCACAGGTCTCAGCCCTTCACAGGCCATCTCCTCTGTGCTTTCTCATGTCTTAGTTTTATTGGATTCTGAATCTGTGCCCCCAGCTCCACCTGTGAGCCCTCAAACACTAGGCACCCCCCTTTATCTTAGTATTTCACTTGTGCATCCCTGAGGTATTAAATCTGTGGTACCCTGCAAGATTCTGCAAAGAGGCAGAAATCTGGACCCAGATCATCTCTATCTCTGTATTCCCACGATCTCACCAAGGCTTGGCACACTGGCTAGTTGATAAATATTTTCCAAGTTGATGGATGACTGTTGCTGAAATTTCTGGCCCTACCAGCTTGTTCACTGGCATTAGCTGACCTCATGCTTTCTTGCATGGGAACTAACATCGTTTCCACATCTATTTTTCTAAAGGTCTGGAAATTATTTTTAAATGCATTATAAATTGTTTAGCAAGCAATATGTAACTTTGACTGCTCCAAAGACCTTTATCATATATAAATTAAGTAACTTCAAAATGCCAATAAGTCACTGTGTAGCCTTGTAATCTCTCATCTTTAAAATGAAAATAATAGGCCTTGGCTGGTTGGCTCAGTGGTAGAGTGTCGGCCCAGCATGTGGATGTCCTAGGTTCAATTCCCGGTCAGAGAAAACAAGGAAAGCAACCATCTGCTTCTCTACCCCTCTCCCTCCCCCCCCTCTCTCTTTCTCTCTTGTCCCTTTCTACAGGCATGGCTCAAATGAGCAAGTTGGCCCCAGGCATTGAGGATGGCTCCATGACCTCACCTCAGGTGCTAAAATAGCTTGATTGCCAAGTAATGGTGCAGCAGCCCCAAATGGGCAGAGCATCAGCTCCAGAGGGGGGTTGCCAGGAGAATCCCAGTCAGGATGCATACGGGAGTCTTTCTGCCTCCCTGCCTCTCACTTGATAAAAAATAAAATAAAATAAAATGAAAATGATGATTCCAGTCAAGATGGCGGTGTAGGTAAATGCAGTACTGGAATCCTCCCACAACCACATCAAAAGTTCAACTAAACTGCAGAACTACTATTATTCAGAACTGCCTGAAATCTAACTGAACAGAATCCTACAACTAGCGACTTAAAAAGAAGCCACGTCAAGACTGGTGGATAAAAATCAGGAGGATATCTCAGCTGCTGCAGTCCCCCTGAGGATCCAGGGATCCCAGCCTCACCTGAGGACCCCCCAGCCCAGTGTTCCAGTGCCAAGAAAAGAAGTCCCCACAACTTCTGGCTGTAAAAACCAGTGAGCATTGTGGCTGAGGGAGAGGGAGGGCTGCTGGAGTCCCACATGTTCCTCTTAAAGGGCCCACTCACTGAACAGCAAGAACCTACTACCAAGATCTCTCTACTCAGCAAAGCCATCCTTTAGACCAGTGGTCCCCTACCCCTGGGCCGCGGACCAGTACTGGTCCGTGGGCCATTTGGTACCAATCCACAGAAAAAGAATAAATAACTTACATTATTTCCATTTTATTTATATTTAAGTCTGAACAATGTTTTATTTTTTAAAAAATGACCAGATTCCCTCTGTTACATCCGTCTAAGACTCACTCTTGACGTTTGTCTCGGTCACGTGATACATTTATCCATCCCACCCTAAAGGCCGGTCCGTGAAAATATTTTATGACATTAAACTGGTCCGTGGCCCAAAAAAGGTTGGGGACCACTGCTTTAGACTCAAAGGACATATAAAATAATTTTCCTCACAAGTAAAAGCTGTTGGAGTTTATCACCGCCAAACCAGTATTACATGAAATGTTAAAGGGTCTTCTTTAAGAAGAAGAAGGAGAAAAATAAAAAAATATGAACAATAAAATGGCACTAAATACATATCTATCAACAATTGAAACTAAAAAACAAAATAATTGAACAAGCAGGACAAAAAACATATTCATTAATACAGGAAACATTTTGACGGTTACCAGATGGGAGGAGAGATGGGTGTCGTGGGGATGGATGAAAAAGGTGAGGGGTTAATAATTACTAGTTGGTAGTTACAGAATAGTCATGGGGATGTCAAGTACAGCATAGGACATAGAGTAAAGAATATCCAAATAACAATGTATGGTGTCAGATGGGTATGAGATTTATTGGAATGGTCACCTTAAATTAATCACATTGTTATATGAGGTTATATTTGCAGGTTCTTGGGATTAGGAAGTGAATATATTTTAGTACATGTCTGATCACTGGGGTGTATACTTGAAACTAATATAATATGGTATGTTAAATGTGAATTAAAAAATAAGAAATAATTAAGCCTCCACTCCAGAACAAACTATTTTATAGGATAGATCTTAATTCTGGTTTTACACATAAGTCATCATGTTTGCTTTTTAAAATAGAGTTAAATTTAAAGAGTGAGTGGATCATAGTTTACTTAAGTAGAAGCCTATAATAGGCTATTTAGGTCAATTTAAAAATATTATAAATAATTAACAATGTACATTTTTATAAAAAGAACTTTTATCCATTTATTTATTGATTCAACAAATATTTATTAAATCTATTATGTGTAAGACATATTCCAGGCTGTGAGAGTATAACTGTGATAAGATGAAAAATCCCTTTTCTTATGGACATTGTGTTTCCATATTTTAGATATTTTCATGGAATAGAGTCTCAGATTTCTGGACCAAATAGTGTTAAGGCTCTTGATATAGATTATATCACTTCCCATTGCACCTAATAAAGTAGGAGTCTGAGTAGGAGCCTGACTCAAAGCTTAGTTTTAGAGAGAATGTAGAATCTTTGCCATTACTTTTTTCTTGGTTTCTCCCCTGGACACAAAACTATCCCTCCTGTTGACTCCTGACTGATACCTGATGTCCCACAGTCCTTTGTTTTGGGGGAGGCCAGAAAGTTGATTGGAAGGAATTCCCAACCATCTTTCATGTGGTAACTAAACCACAGTTTGCAAATCCCATTCTTGTGCAATCACTTTCTTGGAATAAATTTCAAGACCTTAGATTTTTGCCCTGGAAAACTGATTATTCAACAGAGCCCTTCTCTCCAGCATATCAAGATTCTTTTAGATCTGGCATCTTTTCTCCCATGTAGTTAATTGCTGTCCTCATAGCCTCATGCCATCTGCAGATTAAATGAGCCTATGTCCTCAGCTGAGCCATGATGCATGCCTCAGGACTTTGTGTGTCCTCTTCCTTTAGCCAGAAGCCCCACCCCCACCCTAGTATCCAGAGGTCTTGCTCCTTCACTTCTTTTAGGTTTCCACTCAAACATCATTTTTTATCAAATAGTCCATTTCTGACCATATTTTAGAAACAATACCCCCAAGGCCTGACCTGTGGTGGCGCAGTGGATAAAGCCTCAACCTGGAATGCTGAGGTCACCAGTTCAAAACTGTGGGCTTGCCTGGTCCAAGCACAGATGGGAGTTGATGCTTCCTGTTCCTCCCTGCTTGTCTGTCTCTCTCCTCTCTAAAATGAATAAAACCAAAAAAAATTTTTTTAAAAGAGAGAGATTAAAAAAAGAAAAGAAAGAAACAATACCCCACCACTCTTAATCCCACTGATCTTTAGTTTTCTTCATTTGACTTTTCACCACCTGATCTGAGATGTGCCTGCTGGCTCCTCAACCATTTCCCCTCCCTGCAATGTCACTTCACAAGAGTGCGAACATTGCTTTGTTCAGCACTATCACAGTGCCTGGCACATAAAAGGCAGTTAATAGATAGCTGTCTGTTTCTTAGGTGTGCCTTTTTGAATTCAGCCCTAAACCAAGTTCTTTTTGACAATTAAATGGCAATGACTCTGATAAAGACAATGATTCTGCCCCCTACCCAGTCCCTTGCCTTTCAAAGTCAGTTGACATCCGGGGCTTCTTCACATGTACACATATGAGGACACACATGCTTGCACACACCTCCGGGCCTCTTCTAAAGTGACCTGTACTTGTACACCTGTCTTTCTGGGTCCTAGTATAGAATCTTGCCCTGATACCAATGTAATGTTTTCATTTTAGTGGCAACATAGGCTCTCTGTACTTGTTCTTGAGCCCCGTACATGGCCGTGCAGATTGGTAGATAGACGGTGTTGTAGTTTCCTAAGGCTGCTGTAATAAATTCCCACAAACCTGGCGACTTAAAACAACAGAAATTTATTCTCCCATAGTTCTGGAGTCCAGAAGTCTAAAATTAGTTGCACTAAGCCAAAGTCAAGGTGTCAACAAGACCATACTCTTTCTGGGGGCTCTAGGGGAGAAACTGCTCCTTACCTCTCCTGGTTTCCGGTGGCTGCCGGCAATCTCGGCCTGTAGCCACATCACTCCAGTCTCTCCGTCTCTACGTTGCCTTCTCTCTCTCTCTCTCAAAACTGCCTCTGGGTCTCTTTGAATGACCCATGAGATTGCATTTAGCACCCTCTCCTTCTCCTCCCAGATAATCCAGGAAAAATGCCTCTTCTCAAGGTTCTTAACTTAATCACATACTTTGCTATATAAGGTTATATTCACAGGTTCTGAGAATGAGGAAGTAAATATATTTTGAGGCGACATTTTCTGCTGATTACACACACCCATTTAGGATCATTGACCTTGGAGGACCCTCAAGCTGCCTGACAATCTGACTAAACTACTCTGAAAGGTTCTCTTTCCCACTTCCCTAATGCTGCTTTCTCTAATTTCTCACCTTTCTCTACCTCTTTCCACGTCTCTCTCATCAAATGACCTTGAACTACTACTAAATGTGTTGGTATCAAGTTAATAAACTACCTGTGTCTTTTCTCACCATCTCTCTTACTAAAATAATGGAATATGAGTAATCCCTCCTCCTAAGGCCAAATCCTTTACTTAGGTTCTGGATACAACCCTCTCTTACCTTCTCAGGAACTTTAAATTGCCACTAACCCCTTCTCCTTTCCATAGTCAGTCTTTCCCTTTCAATTAGATCCTTCCCTTCAGTTTAAGTTTTATATTTCTTCCTTCATGAATCTCTTAAAATAATAACAACAACAAAATCCCACAATAATTGGAAACTCCAGCCCCTGACCAATCTGTCACTAAGTCCTACTGATTGTACCTCCTACAGTTCTTTCTAAATTACCAGCTTCTCTCCTCAGCCTAGTCTTAGTCTAATCTCCTGTCATATATCCCTGAACCATCGTGGCGACCTCTTCTGCTACCTCACAGTGGTTCAGCTAAGCACCCTTCAGAGGCCTGTATGACCAGTATGTCATCTCCATGGGATCAGGACTTGTGTCATTCTCTGCTGTAGTCTCTGTGTCCCAAGCATCTAGATAAGTGCCTGGTGCTCATTCAATGTTTGTTGAAGGTGATCAACTTATTACCAATTTCAGGAAGAAGATGAAATTCCTTAATAGTTTAAAGGTCTGGCCCCCCACTGCCTCTCTTTTTACATCATCCCCCCCTCCTCCCTGGGCTCTATACATACTGGTCTTCTGTAGACACTCCAGTTCCCTCCTGCCCCAGGGCCTTTGTAAATAAATGTGTTTTTTTTTTCTTTTTCATTGTTTGAAACACTCAGCCCATTGTTTCCTACCTAATGCTGACTCAGTCTTCAGACCCTAGCATAGATGTTGGAAGTTGCTTCCCTGGAGAAGCTTTCCTTAGCACCCTTATTTGCTCTTATATGCTCTCCTAGCACATATGTTTCCTCTGTAGAAAATTCCCCAGCAGTCATCATGTTCTTATTGGATGACTGATAATGGCCATTCTTCCCACCAGCTGGGAATGCGGACCATTATTTTCCTAGTGCTTAGCATGTTGTCTGACAGAAATACTCAATAAATAAGTTATGCAGGAATAAAGACTAGATAATGGGGCTCATATCAGAGACAGGAAGAGGAGACAGTTTGATAGAAAACTCAGTTTTGCAAACATGAGAAAGCCCAGTGGATAATTCAGGTGGAAATTTAGGTTGGAGTTCAAGACAGAGTCCAGGCTGGTTATTTAGATTTAGATGTTTGGTGAAACTGTGGAGAGAGGAAAGATTGGAGATCCAAGAGGATTAGCATCAGGAGATGAGAGCGGGTTGGTTAAAAGCAGACTGGGAGCTTATTTTAGGACGGGAGAAGCACAGAAGTGAAAGATGGATGTGGATAGAGATAAGTGTGGAGATGGAAGGGAGCGGAGAGTTTGAGGGGATGTGAAGCAGAAAGTGAGACCAAATGAAGAGGAAAGGGGCTGGGGGAGAAGAGGAAAGGTTTATATTTACTGGGGGGAAAAAAGCTCCTGTTGACATAGGTGAAGCCAGTAATCTGTGAGCAAAGTGTGTGTATCTGTGTGAGTGTACACTTGCGTGTGTGTGTGCGCATGTGCATGTGTATGTGGGAACATGATCACCTTATTCTCGGTGTGAACCTGTTTCCCAGTAGATTACTGTGCATCTGTTCACAGCTACCCAAACTCACTGAGGCAGGTATGTCGGGTGTGATGACCTTTCTTTTCTAGATGCAATATTAAGTGGGATTCATGCCCTGCGCCTGTGCTGTTTCCACTAAACCACACTATCTCCCCCTGCTCTAGCCTGCCTGCCTGAGCGTGGGAATGTGTTACTGCCATCTTTCAGAATTTCAGCCTACTGCAGATGCAACCGGCCTCCAGCCGGGGGAATAGAACATCCTTGGTAAATGGCATTATAAGGGCATCTCAGCTTTAAGAAATCCTCATGTTCCTGGTAACAAACCATTCTCTTCCTTTAATGAGGAGCTCTTAAGAATGAATTACATTCTCCTAATTTGTGTGGGTGACTGGGACAGACCAAGGACTAAAACATCATGCATAGACTGTGACTCGAATTCAGGGCAACAGCCTGTGAGGAGCACAGGCAGCCCCAGAGATGGTCTCATTCCTCTCGGCCCCTTTGTATGTGTCTGAGTTCAGTTCAAGAGATTCCAAAGAGAGAGCATTTGACTCTACTGAGGATACGGGTGAGAGGCAGCAGTATAACGCCTGGAGAGTGCTCAGCGGAGTCTGGTCTGTAAGTAGTAGATGAATGTAGGAAGCTGAGGTACCTCCTGCTGCCTCAGGTGGTTGAGGGCCAGGTGATGGAAGCCAAATAGGCCACAGGTGGGAGTTCATCCATGCTTCTTCCCTTCCTTACCTTGAGTCAGATTTGACCTTGAGTCAAATTGTCTGACTTAGTGAATCAGACTCAAGACTTGCTGGGCAGCCTTCCCAAGCCCAACACCCAGTGCTCCCAACTCCTGTCCTTGATAACATGTAGCTGCAAAGCCTCCTCATCCTGACAGTGATTGCAGCCCAAGAAGACCCAGCCTGCTGACAGCACTTCAACCCCACACTCACCCTGGCATGTCACCTGGGGCCACAGGGCCCCAGATAGGGAGATTGATGCCATGCCACAGCAGTGTTTCCTGTGGCCCCACATGTGGGTCAGCTCTTGACCCTGGTGAGATACATCTGGAAACCAGACTAACACCTGCTCCCTCGTAGAACAACTTAGTGGTGCCAAGCATTTTCTCACTGTGGAAACACAGGCCACATTTATCCTGTGTGCAAGGGGAGGAGGCTTCTTTTCCCTATGCGCACCTTCCACGCGCTGCAGCCCTGTAAGCAGGTACAAGGAACCCATTCTCTCGTCGATCCGGCAAATGCTCACTGCTCTTTGAGACTCAGCTCAGGGTCACTTTCTCTGTGAAGTCTCTCCTGTGCCCCCATCCCAGCTCCCAATAGAATCCATGCCCTCCCGAGGCTTCCATTGTCCTTGGTTCAGGTGAATTTCCCTTTTGTTCTCACCTCTTTGCCTCAGCCTTCTAGACGGCAAGCCCCTTGAGGACAAAGCATGTTTTAATCATGTTGGAATCCTCAGGCCCAGCAAAAAATTTAGTTCTTAGTGGTTGATTAATAAGTGTTTGTTGAACCAAAAATAGCTGTATTTGATGTCCCCTTCCTTAGTTATTAAATATTAAATATGTCTGTTTTTGTACCCTGCCTTATTGGGGAGGTGTGACTTGTTCCTGCACAAATTGGTCCCCGATGACTGTAGTCTGGTATTTCTTACATCTTTTCCCTGTGAGTCTGTTTGTAACAGCATCCACCAAATGGAATCTCGCACACGTTACTGAATGAGTTTGCTCCAACCTCGCCTGAGGTTCCTGCTCCCCCTTCAGAATAAGTTGCAGGCTGGAAGACAGCCCCAGGCAGTCCCAGAAGCCCATGCTAAGTGGACTTAGTGGGCCCAGCCCAGTGACTTCTGCCTGGGCTGTGGCTTCTTAACAGTAAGTGAGATGTCAGCAAGCACAGAATGTCACGGATGGGAAAAGAAAAGACAGGCTGCCACTGACCAGGGAAGGCAACAGCAGCATTCCATAGGTTCTAAATTGCCCGTTTTTAACATTGTAGTCAGAAACTGGAGTGCACCTTACAACTGATATACACGTGAAATGTAGGATCCCTTCTCCCCAGATAAACTGATACTGCATCATCGACGCCTCTTACATTCAATGGCGTCTAAGATTCAAGGAATTGTGGCAGGTTGAGTCTTGGATGTCAATTCTGATCAGTTGGTGGAGACTATCTGGAGTTTGGGAGGAGAGGGGTCAGATGCTGTGTCCTGTCGCAGTGAGGAAGAAGGGTAAGCTGGGGCGACCATGTGCATGGGAGGTGACAGGAATCCCCAACACCGGACACTCACAACTTCATAATGTGTCTGTCGGAGAAAAAGAAGAAACACCTGCCATGTCTTTAATTGTAAACCGAGGGACACAAAACACAGGGGACCTCTCCTAGGGACCAGGTTAGAGGCCTGCCTCAACTCACACAGATGTGTGACTTTGGTCTTTTTAAAAAAGCTCTTAGAGCCTGACTGAACGGTGGCGCAGTGGATGGAGCGTTGGACTACGATGCCGAGGACCCAGGTTCGGGACCCCAAGGACGCTGGCTTGAGCGCAGGCTCATCTGGTTTGAGTAAAAAGCTCACCAGCTTTGACCCAGGGTTGCTGGCTCGAGCAAGGGGTTGCTCGGTCTGCTGGGGGCCCGCGGTCAAGGCACATATGAGAAAGCAATCAATGAACAACTGGGGTGTCGCAGTGAAGAACGGGTGATTGATGCTTCTCATCTCTCCGTTCCTGTCTGTCTATCCCTCTCTCTGACTCTGTCTCTGTAATAAAAAAAAAAAAAGCTCTTAGAAGTTTTAGTTTAATTATACAATAACACATGCTTATTGTAAAACAAAAAGATATAAGTATTGAAATTAAAATTTTTCATTTTATGAATGTTACTGTTAGTGTCCATAGACATTATTTTTACCCTTTTTTCTATTACCAAATCAAAATGCATTTTTACAGGCATGTGTCACACACATATTCACTTGTACATCTATATAGTAAATTTTTAAAAGAAACAGAATTCTGAGTAGACATCATTTTTAATAGGCAAAAAAAATAGTTCACTTAACCTTTCCCTATTAAAGTGTAGCTCAAAGATTATTTCCTGGTTTCACCATTATAAATACTAGAAAAAAAATTCATTAACCAGAAAAGCTTTTCTTATGTGTTGGATTATTTCATTACAATGTTTTCCCAGAAATGGAATTAGTATATTAAAGGGTAAGAATATGCTTAAAGTTTTTGATAATTTGTAAATTGATGTTTCACAGACTTGGTTGATGGACACTTACGATATGGGTAAAATTAAGCTCAATAATAAAGGTTTTATGTTTCCATTACCAAAGAACAAAAGAACACCTCACTGTGTATCCATGTTGGCTGTTTAGCAACAGCTCTCGTTAGGAGTGGAGCAAGTCATGCTGCCTAGATGCAGTGAATCAGGGGGGCAGGGTCTTGGGGATACCTCTTGGGAAATATGCAAAACTCTGAGTCACCACTGATTTTACTTGCCTTAAGTGAATCGTTCACAGCAGGCTGGGGAAAAGTCCACGCTGGCAGGACTCCAGGAGGGACCTCTGAGGTGTCAGGCCACTGTCTTTCCTTCTCATGGATCAAATGCAATAGCCTCTGAGGACTGGGCAGTTGATAAGTTAGCCGCTGGGGTCATAAAGTCTTGGCAATGATTGTTTTTAAATTTCTTTGTGGGGGAGGGGAAGAAAACAAAGGGGAAGGACTCAGCAGCTCCAGACACTACTGTTCTGTCTGTTGTGCTGTGTTCAGCAAGAAGGCAAAAGTATATGCATCAAGGTAGACACGTATAAAAATACCAGTCAACTTATTCTTCATTCATTCTGTTTCAAAAAGTGCCCATATAATTATGGCGTTGGTTATATTTTATCTAAATTTGATTAGTAGTCAAATGAACATACTGTTCACTTATTGCTAATGGGTGCTTTAAAGTTAAGTTTTCAGAGTAGTAGGTTTTTTTTTCCTGTTATATTTTTATACTCACATTAAAAGAGAAATATATACCCAATCTTGTTCAAAAAGAATTTAAGATAGCTTATATCTAGTTTAATCTAAAATTAATCCTTTTTAAATAGAATTTTAAAATGATCGTTTTAGTAGTGCTTTGGGGACTTAAATTGGGAAAGAAAGGAAGCTTGACTCACTCAATCGGTTTAATCTCCACAGATGGTAATATGCCATTTTTTTTTTCATTTCAATTCAGGCAACACTTGATCACTCGCCTAGTGCGAGTCGCCTCCTTTAGCCAGTAAGACCTGTGTGCATTGTACAGTAGCTGACAGCAGCTCAGACTTTTGCTTCCAGAACGGACACAGGGCATTACGACTTTGAAAGCAATCTTTACACCCCCTTTTCAAGTGCCCATGGATTGCTGGTATTGAGGGAGATTTTTGCAGGTGTCAGTGCTGGTGTCAAGCCCATTTTCATTGGCAGTGGCCCTCCTGGCATAGGTTGTATTTTCTTATGTCCAGATGGTAAGTTAATTTTACTCTCCAGATATTAATTATTAATGAAAATATTACAATCATTTTTCAAGTTGAGACTTGAATAGCCAAGTATGAGGATCCAAGGCCCTGAAATAATGATATTGTTTCATTAAAACATTTTTATTGAGTTAAAAACCAGGCCCTGGCTACTTGGCTCAGTGGTAGAATGTCTGCCCAGCATGTGGAAGTTCTGGGTTCTATTCCTGGTCAGGGCACACAGGAGAGGTGACCATTTACTTCACCACCCCTCCCCCCTTTCATCCCCCCATCTCCCTTTCTCTCGCTCTCTTCCCCTCTTGCAGTCATGGCTCAATGAGCAAGTTGGCCCCAGGCACTGAGGATGGCTCCATGGCTTTGCCTCAGGTGCTAAAATAGTTTGGTTGCTGAGCAGCAGAGCAGCGGCCCCAGATGGGGGTTGCTGGGTGGATCCCAGTAGGGTGCATGAGGGAATTTGTCTCTCTGCCTTCCTGCCTCTCATTTGTTAAAAAAAAAGAAATTAGAAAACCAATAAGGTCACAAATAAAAATTAGTCAAACACAACAAGAAAAATATCTCATTCCTTTAGTAAATAGGGAGAGCCAAATAATGAAATAAATTGATTTTAAAAATCAGTGTCAAGGCCCTGGCCGGTTGGCTCAGTGGTAAAGCATCAGCCTGGTGTGCAGGAGGCCTGGGTTCGATTCCCGGCCAGGGCACACAGGAGAAGCACCCATCTTCTCCACCCCTCCCCCTCTCCTTCCTCTCTGTCTCTTTCTTCCCCTCCCACAGCCAAGGCTCCATTGGAGCAAAGTTGGCCCCGGGCGCTGAGGATGGCTCTATGGCCTCTGCCTCAGATGCTAGACTGGCTCTGGTTGCAACAGAGCGACGCCCCAGATGGGCAGAGCATCGCCCCCTGATGGGCATGCTGGGTGGATCCCGGTCGGGCGCATGCGTTAGTCTGTCTGACTGCCTCCCTGTTTCCAACTTCAGAAAAATACAAAAAAAAAAAAAAATCAGTGTCAATGTGTTTTGTTTTTTTTTTATATTAGTATTATTGTTTCTAGATCAAGTATCAACTAAGGGATTTTAAATTTTGCTTGCTTTCATTAGTTTTATTAAGTAATCTGTGAATAAAACCTCTCTTCTTTCTTTCCTGGGTTGAATATGGACTGATCCTTTTGCACAAAGCACCTTCCATTTCTAGAGAATTTAGCATGGTAATTCTGTTTATGCTCACTCTCATTTGAGCTCCGTGATAGCCCTGTGATGTTGACAGAACTGGGTTCTTATCCAAATTTTACAGATAAAGAATCAGAAGTTGAGTGACTTTCCTAAGGTACCAAGCCAGGAAGTGGCAAGGCCAAGCACATCTCACAGGGCCATGCTGCTTTTCCAAATATTTCCAAAATTATACACTCAAATGGAAATGTAGGTGCATGAAAAATAGTTTTCCTCCCACCTTTCTAAGTTCTTCTGGCAGGGCTAATAATCATATTTACATGAGACAGATTAACAGGAGAAAATGTCCAAAATTGATTACAGATGGGCCTTCCGGTGCACCGTAAGAATATGAAACCCCAGGAGGCACTGGGCAGTTGAAGCTTATACACCATCTGGAGCTGAGGAGAAAGGGGGTGGGGGGTGTAGTTTGGGACTTCACAGGGCAGGAAGGCAATTCACATGGACATGGAAAAGCAAATGTTTGGTAAATAAACGTTTGCTGGGCCATCTTTAACATTGGGACCCAGAGAGGACTTTGAACAAATGAACCTTGCTAGGTTCTTCCCTGTATATCACACACAAGTTTATAATAAACTAGTAATCTGTGATGATCTCTTCCTTTCTGGAACAGGTCCACTATTTACCATATTTTTTGCTCCATAAGACGCACCTGACCATAAGACACACCCAGGGTTTTAAGGAGGAAAGTAAGAAAAAAAATATTCTGAACCAAATAGTGTGTTAAAATATTTAATAAAATACTGTATTTTTTGCTTCATAAGATGCACGGGCATTTTCCCTCCACTTTTGGGGGGAAAAGCTGCATCTTATAGAGTGAAAAATATGGTAAATTCCTTTTAGGCACTTAGGAGAAAGATAAAAGATTTTTCCTGAGTCTTTTGTTACTTAAAAATAACCATCTTAAAATCAATATTCCAGAAGGCATATCTTGGGGTGACAAATTCTTCTTCCCTTTGGAAGACCTTCACCAAAACTCTAGTTGCAGTAGGTCAGGCGAGTCCAGTGGGCTGGAATTTTGGACGGTGAAAGAGGAGACTGCAGGAGCAGCTCACTCGTAAAGAGCCTGGTAATAGCAGCCAGGGTCCATTGGGCACTTACTGTAAGCTAGGACAGCAGAATAGTTTGGAATATGTTCCGAAGGCAGAATTGTCAGCATGTGGTAACTGAATAGATGTGAATGAGAAGAGAGAAGCACAGGTCCTAGGAGCCATGACCAAGAGGGGGAGTTTGAAGGAAGAGCCCACTTATGAGGGAGAAAGAGGGTGGGCTCCATTTGAGACATGTTAAATTCAAAGTCTCTTTAGTTATCCAAGTAGCTGAGAGGAAGTATCACTTCATATTTGGGCATAGGAACCTTGAAACCGTATTGCTCAATTTGAATTCTAGGGTGGCCTTAGGGGATCTATGACCTTAGTCATGTTACTTAATCTCTCTGTGCCTCAGTTTTCTTATTAATAAAATGAGAATACTAATAGTTCTTTAGCATTAAGTTGTAGTGATGTTTAAATGATATGTGTGTGTGTGTATATATATCACTTAGAACAATTCTTAGCTCATAACAGGTTCTTAAAGAATATTTATTATCGTAGTTAATTATTATTATTATCATCGTATATAGCTATGAGGCTCAAGAGACAGCTGGGTTGGCACAATCAAGGTAGAGTAGTAGGCTAAGATGACCATTATGTATCTATTGTTAGGAAGTATTTGGCTATAAGAAACAGAAAACCCATTTGAGGTTCTTCTCATAGGTTATTGCAGTGGTTCTCAAACATTTTGAAGTTGAGGCGCATTTAAAAGCCTACAAATAATTGTAAGCGCATTATATACAAATTTCTGAGAACTATGCTATAATAATTAAGTCAAATATTAGAGAAAAAAATATAAAGTCCAAGCGTGCTTTTATGGTAATTAAGTAAAATAAATACGACAAAATTAAATTTCTTCTGACATTAAAAACATTTTTATGTTACATTTTTTTGAGTTATGCTTTTTAGAATTCATACAAAAGAGGGGTTAAAAATAAAAAATGACAAAAAAGTTATCTTTTTATATATATAGATACATTCTTAGTAAGATTTAGTAAATTCGACAGGTCCCAGGACTAAGGACTAATGTGTTAAGTTTTTCCATTCTTGTGTTTATGAGAAACATGAGCCTGATGTGTCCTAGCGATTTCTTCAATATTTGGGCATATATTTGAAAGGCAAACTCTCATTTTCTTGTCAATACATTGAAAAATTCCTCTTTTTATTCTTGTGTTGAGTGTAGAAAACCCCCAGCATACATATCATCTTAACTTTACACCAAAGGATAGAAGAAACTTGTCTCCAGTCTTTCCGGGGAACATGGGGGGTAATGTAAACAATCCAGAACCACAGTTTAACGGCTTTTTGCAACCTAATCAGGCAAGTGAGGTGGGGGGTTGGGCACTGTCAGCTTACAGCCAATTCCCCACACCTCTGTCCCCCAAAAATCTAAACTCCAAAAACCCTGTTGGTTTTTTGGTTGCCAACAGGCACATATTTCTCTGGAATACCATAGGGCGCACCTGGAAATCTTCTAGGGTGCACCATTGCGCCCTGGCGCACACTTTGAGAACAGCACTGGGTTATTGTATTGTTGAATAAGGAGTTTGGATGTCAGTGGTTTCAGCATTCTTTCAACAGCTCACTGATGTCAGAAGACTGGACAGGTGGTTCTATGATTCAGCTGGCCTTCCTCTCCTGGCCCATAAAACAGTTGCTCTAACTCAAAGTATCTCATCCTCACCAACAATGTTCCAAATACCTAGGTTTGTGGGAAATAAACGCTCCCCTCAAGATCTCTATTTTTTTATTAGACAAGAAAATCCCAGAAGCTCCTGAGCAAAGTGCCCCCTGTGTCAACTGGGTTACATGGGCACCTGTAGCTCATGGAAGGGGAACAGGACAGCCATGATTACCTTAGACCAGGGATCTCCAAACATTTTACACAGGGGGCCAGTTCACTGTTCCTCAGAATGTTGGAGGGCTGGACTATAAAAAAAACTATGGGCCTGACCTGTGGTGGCGCAGTGGGATAAAGCGTCGACCTGGAACACTGAGGTCACCGGTTCGAAACCTTGGGCTTGCCTGGTCAAGGCACATATGGGAGTTGATGCTTCCTGCTCCTCCCCCTTCTCTCTCTCTCTCTGTCTCTCTCTCTCCTCTCTCTCTAAAAAAAATCAATAAAAAAAAAAAACTTAGGGAGGCTTAATGAGTGAATATTACTTCATGGTGCTAATAAAGAATAGGTAATTTAAAAAAAAAACAAAAAAAAAAACTATGAACAAATCCCTATGCACACTGCACATATCTTATTTTAAAGTAAAAAAACAAAACGGGAACAAATATAGTATTTAAAATAAAGAACCAATGAATTTAAATCAACAAACTGACCAATATTTCAATGGAAACTATGGGCCTGCTTTTGGCTAATGAGATGGTCAATGTCCAGTTCCATATTTGTCACTGCTAGCTGTAACAAGTGATGTGACACGCTTCCGGAGCCATGACGCGTGCATCCCGGAAGTAGTACTGTACGTGAGCGATGCCATGCTTTGCCCACGCCACCACATACAGTACTCCAGGGCCACCAATGAAAGAGGTGCCCCTTCCAGAAGTGCGGCAGGGGCTGGATAAATGGCCTCAAGGGGCCGCATGTGGCCCGCGGGCCGTAGTTTGGGGACCCCTGCCTTAGACAGTTCATGATACATCCTTTGGGGCTGCACATTTTAAGCCTTGAACAAAATCAGGGTTCTTTTAACAACGACTGTAGGGCCTGCAATTAAGAAAGTCTGCTATAGCCTGACCTGTGGTGGTGCAGTGGATAAAACATTGACCTGGAACACTGAGGTCACTGGTTCAAAACCCTGCACTTGTCTGGTCAAGGCACATATCGGAGTTGTTGCTTCCTGCTCCTCCCCCCTTTCTCTCTCTCTCTCTCTCTCTCTGTCACTCTCTCTAGAAAAAATGAATAAATAAATTTAAAAAATTTAAAACGTAATTACTAGTTAAAAAAAAAAAAAAGAAAACCTGCTACACAAGGGAACATGGGTATTTAGAGCATGAAGAAGAAAAAGGAGAACCCAGGACTCCATGGATGCATGGCATTCATATAGGGAAGAGGGGTGGCAACAAAATAGGAGGAGAGGAGAGCGGGAGAGAGTGCCATGAAAAGCCCAGGAAGAGTTTCCTGGAGGGCGTGTCTGCAGCAGTTCATGTGGCAGAGCTTTGAGCAAAATGAATCTGTAAAGAGCTGTCAGATTTAGAAGTGAGGAGGTCACACTGGCCATTGCCAGAGCAGATTCGGTGGTGCCAACGGTTGAGAGGAGAATGGCATCTCTACCATATGCAGTTGGTGAAAATGCAAATTCATCCAACATTTCTATTGATTTGGCAGTGTGTATCAAAATTTAAAATGCTCATACCCCTTAACTCGGAAATTTCTATTCTAGGATTTAATCCAATAGGAAGAATTAAACAAATGTAGGCTGATGTAGTAGGTACAAGGGTGTTTGTTGATTGCTGCCTTGTTTATGATAGCAAAAAAAAGGGGAAGAGGGTAACTGATCTAAATGTCTATCATGCAGGATTAATTAAAAGAAATGAGGGCATAATTTGGCAGTGGAATATTAGGCACAGTGGCTAAAAGCTGAAGTTCTGGAATTTGACAGTCAGGGCTTAAATTCTCGTTCACCCTTTACCAACTGCTTGACCTCAGCTTTCTGGGACACTGTCTCCAGCTGTTCCTTAGCCAGAGAATGAATTTCAGTACTAATATATCAAGAGATGGTGAGAATCAAGGAAATCGATACAAATGAAACACATAGAATATGTCTAGCATATATTAAGCTGATAAGAACAGATACTACACTTGATCTTAGCCAAAAGGCCAAGAAGCGATATGTCTAGCATATATTATTATGCCACACTAAAAATATATGGTAGATCTATAGGTATGGAAATAGAGCTGTTTAGATGTTAAGAGAAAAAAGTGAAGTTACAGAATAGCAAGATAATATGATCTGACAGTTAAACAGTACTTTTTTTGTGGGAGGTGGAATCATGGAAACAATTCACTTTTTACTTTATACATTTCTGTATTTCTTACCTTTAAAACGAAGGTATTTTAATGTCCAATTCACCTGGCTGACTATAAGCCACATGAAGGCAGGCACCATTTTAGTTTTGTTCACAATGGTATATCACAGTATCTGGCTCATTGCAGACAGGTGATAAATATTTGTTGAATGAATGAATAAAAATTAGGAAGTTGTGTTTAGGAGGATGTTGCCTATTCCAAAATTTCAAGGATGTAGCAGTCCAGTACTGACGAGGCCCAGGGTGACCTCAGGGAGGAGGAACTCAAGCTGAGGGCTGCCTATCAGTCATCAGCATGGACACTGCAATTTTCCAGAATGGGGACAGCATGAGAGAAAAGCAGGCCCGGAAGCACTGGAATCCAGTCGCTGCTTCTGTGCAGCCCTTCCCAAGCTGGCTGCATCTGATAGTACAGCCATGTATTTTAGAACTGCGGGGGTTTGGGTGGCATTGAATCATTTTACATGAGTGCGTGAATGCCCAGAAAGGTTGAGTTTCCCATGTCTCCCTAGAACCTGTGTCTCCCAGTTCCTGCTCTGGTGTTGGTTCCTTCCTCCAGGAACCCCACAGTGTGGATATTTCTGATATAAATGAAGTTTCTGGGAAAGGACATTGGGTCTCTAAGAAACCCATTTCTCTTATGTACCAGGACTTACATTTCTGAAGCTCATTGATCACCCAGGCCCTTTATTTGTAAAGAACAAAGGGAATAGGAGCATAATTAACTCATCCATGTCTTCCATTGCCCTAAGGCTTTTTTAAAAATCATTTTTATTTTTCATTTAGAGTTGACATATAATATTATATTAGTTTCAGGTGCATACCCCTGTGATTAGTGAGTATATAACCTACTAAGTGATCATCCTGATAAAATAGGCTATCTGGTTCCATGCATAGCTATTTTAATATTACAGACTTTATCTCTATGCTGTACTTTACATCTCCATGACTATTCTGTAACTACCAATTTATAATTTAAAAATTTTTTTTATTAATTTTAATGCAGTGACATTGATAAAGCAGGGTACATATGTTCTGAGAAAACATCTCCAGATTATTTTGACATTTGATTATGTTGCATACCCCTCACCCAAAGTCAAATTGTCTTCTGTAACCTTCTATCTGGTTTTCTTTGTGCCCTTCCCTTTCCCCCACCCCTTCTCTCTCTTTCCTTGCCCCCTCCCCACCCTCCACATCACCCCCTGTTACCATCACATTCTTGTCCATGTCTCTGAGTCTCACTTTTATGTCCCATCTACGTATGGAATAATGCAGTTCCTGTTTTTTTCTGATTTACTTATTTCACTCTGTATAATGTTACCAAGGTCCATCCATGTTATTGTAAATGATCCGATGTCATCATTTCTTATGGCTGAGTAGTATTCCATAGTATATATGTACCAAAGCTTTTTAATCCACTCGTCCTCTGACAGACACTTTTGACATCTCTCGCAGTAATATATTTGCTGATTTATCTCCACGGACAAGTGAAATAAAAGACAGGATAAACAAATAGGACTATATCAAACTAAAAAGCTTTTGCACAACCAAAGACAATAAGAACAGAATAAAAAGACAAACTACACAATGGGAGAACATATTTGACAGTACGTCTGATAAAGGGTTAATAACCAAAATTTATAAAGAACTTGTAAATCTCAACACCAGGAAGACAAACAATCCAATCAAAAAATGGGCACAAGAAATGAATAGACACTTCTCCAAAGAGGACACACAGATGGCCAATAGGCATATGAAAAAATGCTCAACATCACTAATCATTAGAGAAATGCAACTTAAAACCACAATGAGATATCACCTCACACCGGTCAGAATGGCGCTCATCAACAAAACAACACAGAATAAGTGCTGGCGAGGATGTGGAGAAAAGGGAACCCTCCTGCACTGCTGGTGGGAATGCAGACTGGCGCAGCTTTTGTGGAAAACAGTATGGAAATTTCTCAAAAAATTGAAAATCGAACTGCCTTTTGACCCAGCTATCCCACTTTTAGGAATATACCCCAATTTGTAATTCTTAAACTCTTCACCTTCTTTATCTAACCCCTCGACTCTACTCCCATGTGGCAACCATGAAAATGTTCTCTGTATCTATGAGTCTGTTTCTGTCCTGCTTGTTCATTTATTTTGTTTCTTTAGATTTAATTTTTATAGATATGTATTTATTGTCATTTTATTGTTTAAAATTTTTTCTTATTAAAGAAGACCCTTTAACATTTTAGATAATACTGGTATGTTGGTGATAAACTTTTTTTTTTTTTTTTTTTTTTTTTTTTTTTTTTTACAGAAAGTAAAGGAATTTATTGCCCATGTAGGAAGAAAGGGGGCCTTGGAGACAGGTTCAGGGGTTAGCCCAGAACAAGCTGCCGCTGCCCACTGCTCCCCTGCTTGCTAGTCTCATGGGATCCCTAGAGTTTAGGAGAAACAGGCAAGGAAAACAGGCCTGGTAGGAAGAAGAGGAGGAGGAGGAGAAAAGGGTAGGCATGCTCCCAGAAGGAAGCTGGTACTCTGTCCTAAAGGCTTTTAAAGGTAGAGATTTTAGGAGAGGTCTCAGGGAGGACTTCCGTAGAATATTCATCAGCTTTACAGGTGTGTCCTTTCAAGGTTATGGTCTCCACCCATGAGTTGGTGTCAGGGCAAGGAGGACATAGTCAACGCAGTTGGTCCTGAGGTCAGCCATGGCATTGTTTATCTAGTTTTGCTGCTTTTCTGGGCTTAGAGCTGAAACACAAATGAGGCCTAGATGTTATTCCTAGGGGTGAATGCGTAAGGGCTATTTTTCAGCCCCTGTTCACTCCCCTGCTAGGGGGGTCTAACCCTCATGACAAGCAACATGCCATTGGAGGAAAGGTTATGCTAAGGACAAGATCCTTGTTTTCCCAGTTTTGCCCATGGTACTTGGGGCTTCCCGCCCTGGTGATCCTCTGTGCCTGGCTTCTGGTTGTTGCTCTGCTCACATCTAACTGCCTACCACTTTTCTCCCTCAAGGATCTTTCAGGGAAGAAGGGCATAGGGTCTCTTCTGTAGCTGCTTCCTGCTGAAGAGGGGTAACATGTTCCTTCAGAGCCAAGAGATCCTTGCTTTCTATCAGAGAGACAATGAGGCCTGGGCACGGAAGACATTTGCAATGGTTTCTAGGGATGGAATTCCCTGAGTACGAGGAGGGCTTGTACCCGGTAGAGAAAAACTGTGTTACAAATCTCAGTATTACTGAGTCAAAAGCTAGAATGACAATTATGATGAATGGTCCAATGGAAGGGGGAAAAAAGTTTTAGTTTTCAATAATTCCTAGTCAAAGGATGAGAGAAAAATGAAACATTAGTTTGGAGAGTTATAGCCAACTATTAAGAAAACTTGAAAAGGGCCCTGGCCGGTTGGCTCAGCGGTAGAGCGTTGGCCTAGCGTGCGGAGGACCCAGGTTCAATTCCCGGCCAGGACACACAGAAGCAGCGCCCATTTCTTCTCCACCCCTCCGCCGCGCCTTCCTCTCTGTCTCTCTCTTCCCCTCCCTCAGCCAAGGCTCTATTGGAGCAAAGATGCCGGGCGCTGGGGATGGCTCTGTGGCCTCTGCCTCAGGCGCTAGAGTGGCTATGGTCACAACATGGCGACGCCCAGGGTGGGCGGAGCATCGCCCCCTGGTGGGCGTGCCGGGTGGATCCTGGTCGGGTGCATGCGGGAGTCTGTTTGACTGTCTCTCCCTGTTTCCAGCTTCATAAAAATGCAAAAAAAGAAAAAAAGAAAAAAAAAAGAAAACTAGAAAAATTCAGAATCTAGTTTAGTTCATAGGTGAAAAGACAAATTACTAAACTAGAGTCTAATATCCACAACTGTGTATAGAGTGTATTAATACACAATTTTTCTCCCTAAAAACCAACCTCATTTTTATCAAAGAGCCAAATTAAGACTAGCCCATTTACTGCATTAAGTCCAGTTTCAATTTGACCTGATTATTTGCAGAAACACAGCAAGAATAGCAGTCGATCACATTGGTTTTGTTAAATCGGCTTTGCTGGAATCTTCATAAGGAATCTCTAGATTATGCTTTAATTAGCCCATCAGGGCAAAGAAGCCAAGCCACACAGTTGCCACCAGGCTTTGCCTGCAATACCTATAGGTTTTGGTGAACTCCTCAAGTTCTCCACGTCCCCTCAAATGTCTTCAGGTTCCTCCCTTGCCATCTCCCAGGAAAGCCACCTTCATTTCTTACCTGGAAAGACTTCAATGAATCATATTGAATGAGCAAGATACCAGGTCATTTCTCCAAGAGACTTTATTGGCTTTCAAAGTCAATCTCAATTCCTTAAAGCTTTCTGGTGACATGCAGAGTCTAGGCATGTCTCTCTCAATTATGACATTCCAGTCAAAGTCCTGGTTAATAAAGCCACAATTGGAAACTGGTTCTATGTGTCCTATTATAAAGAGATCAGATTCTTATTGGATTCATGCAAATAAACATATTGGCATAAAAATAAGAATCCAGATTCTGGAAGGATCTGGTAAGGAGAAAAATAGAAAGCAAAAGGAAAATCCTTATCCTTTTAACAGAGTGGAAAAGAACTAAGCTCCAACATTGTATTAGCTTACTTTTGATCAACAAGCATCTTAACCTCATTTTTAGTGGCAGCTAAAAAGTAAGCAATTCACATCCTTTTGAGTGGCAAATGCATTTCATAACTTCCAGAGGCATAGGCTCCTTGACTGGCAAACACACACTTACTTTTAAGAGACATCTTTCTAATAAAATATAAGACACTCATTAACGGATTTTCTAGCTTCTCTGTAATAAAAAGGCCAAACATAGGTGAAGTTAAGACTTGTCTAGCAATTAATATTTAACAGTTGAAATCAATTTGATCTGCTCAGATGGCTAAGGTCTTTTTTCTTTCTTTTCAATAAGGATTACCTCCCAGAAACTTGTATTTTAAAAGATGGCCCAGATAAGATTTGGGGGAGTTTGAATTGGTTTTGGAGCCACAACTCTGACCCTATAAAGACTTTGTTTGTAAAATAAGGACAGTTGTTTTTAATATCTCAAGAATTGAGTTGCCACCCAAATGTTTGCAAAGGACTGACAAATTCATTCACCCATTTTTGAAAATATTTTCCCATCTGGATACATTTTTCTTTGAAGCTCTGTAGCAATTACAGAAAGATCTAGTTTATAGCTGAGAGTCATTCTTGAGAGCCATAAAAGCTTAGATCTATGGAAACTCTGTTGATTTCCTTGGGACTAGCAAAACAGGTCTAGCTGTAAGACAGTACTGAAATTAATGGTGCCATTAACTAGTCAAACCTCTCCAGTGCCCTATTCATACTGGGTCCAGGCTGTTTTGCAAAATAATAGCCTCTTTAATATTATATTTGGGGATAAAATTTTAACCAGTTATTTTTTTTATGACTTTATTATTCATTTTAGAGAGGAGGGAGATAAAGAGAGAGAAGGGGGGAGGAGCAGGAAGCATCAACTCCCATAAGTGCCTTGACCAGGCAAGCCCCGGGTTTTGAACCGTCGACCTCATCATTACAGGTTGACACTTTATCCACTGCACCACCACAGATCAGGCTTGACCAGTTCTTGAGGATGCATCCTAAGGGTGAATATTGAGGAAGGTGTGTGTGTGTGTGGGGGGGGTGAGGGTTCCCATCTTGAACAGAATAGAGGAAAGTATGGGAGAAAACAGGCATCCTCATTTTTCCCAGTTTATAGTGAGCTGCTTTGGTCATGGGTTCCCAGAATCAGCTAGCCTTTCTGAGCAACTCGTCCCCAGTCTTGTCTAGGAACCATCTTTCATCTCTAAACTCACCAACAGGATCTCCTTCCTCTCCAACCTTTTGTCTTGAGCAAGTGAGCTTGCTAGTCCATCTCTCGTCTCTCCCATTCCCACTCCTCAAGATGCATAAGGAGGCTTAGCAGGGCAGTACTTGACTTCAGGGATAAGGACTCGACTCCTTGTTCCTTCATTAATTTCTGGAATTTCCAGAAAAGTAGCAGACCAAGTTGACATAACTACCAGTGCACGGAAAGATTTGTCACCCTCCCATTCCCAGAGGCTTTCTAACATCCCATTCCCTTGAATCCTTGGGCCTCAAACCGAAGAAATGTTTAATCAAACAGGGGAGGCCTTGTGAGAACAACAGCCATGGTGGCATTGATAAGGCAGGGGTCTGGGAGTGCCTGGCCTTGTAGGCATGATTTCCCATGTTAATTTTAGCTTTATTTTGAGATCTGTAGAGTCTGAACAAATTTCTTGGGATATTGTGTGGTGGGTGAAAGTGCATTGATTGTGGTTTGAGCTTCAAGGGAATGTTACCTTCCAAGTTCTCTCAAACCCTCTTACATATCTTGGTTTCTCTCCCCAGTTGTCTAGTATAGCCATGAGGACTCAGAGTCATGTCCCCAGACAAGTCAATTATTTAATTACAGTCAAGGGGGAATTCTCTGTGGGGCTCCTGCACATTGTGAGTTATTCCCTCTGACACTTCCACAAAGATTCTTAGTTGTCTAAGAACACCTAAGATTTGAGTTGGAGGGAGGAAGTATGCATTATCTTCTGAGCTAAATGAGTTCAGGCTCTTCTTTAATGAAACCTTTAAAAGGTTTTGTTTCGACCTTCAGAAAGCAATTCCAATTGAAAAGCCAAAATTAAAAAAACAGCTATTGCCTTGGCTGGATGGCTCAGTTGGTTAGATTATCTTCCAGAAGCACAGAGGTTGCCAGTTATCCATTTTTCCCCCCTGTCCTTAGTTATTTCAACCCTTATCCTTATATAGGTTCTCTCAACCCTTAACCTTTAGTTCACCTCTAGGAAATAAAATTAAAAAAAAAAAAAAAATTTTAGCCCGACCTGTGGTGGCGCAGTGGATAAAAGCATCGACCTGGAAATGCTGAGGTCGCCGGTTCAAAACCCTGGGCTTGCCTGGTCAAGGCACATATGGGAGTTGATGCTTCCAGCTCCTCCCCCTTCTCTCTCTTTCTGTCTCTCCTCTCTCTCTCTATTTCTCCCTCTCCTCTCTAAAATGAATAATTTAAAAAAATACATCACATTATTTTTGCAAATCAAAACGGCAATGAGATACCACCTCACACCTGTTCGATTAGCTGTTATTAGCAAGACAGGTAATAGCAAATGTTGGAGAGGCTGTGGAGAATGGGAGAGGGATAGGGGGTGGGGAGGGGCACAAAGAAAACAAGATAGAAGGTGACAGAGGACAATCTGACTTTGGGTGGTGGGTATGCAACATAATTGAACGACAAGATAACCTGGACTTGTTATCTTTGAATATATGTATCCTGATTTATTGATGTCACCCCATTAAAAAAAATAAAATTATTAAAAAAAAAAAAGGAACTGCCTGGGACTCCAACAGTTCTCTGTCTCACTCAGCCACAATCCCCACTGGTTTTCACAGCCATAATTTATGGGGACTTCTTTCAGCACTGGAATCTGATAGATACATGAATTCCAAACTGCCCTCTTGATGTTCCGCTTATCTGTCAGACCTCACTCTTACTGGGCTATCGCCCCTGAGACAGAGGAATTCCAAAAAGCTGAGAAGCCGCCCCAAGGAGGGGCTCCGGACACACCAGGACTTTTGATTCAACACCCACATGCTCCAAGCCCCCTAGGAGGAGCATTCTGGACATACCAAGACTTTTGCCTCAGTATCCCCTCAGGCTCTCCCAAACACTATATAACTCGCCCCTAGTCTGTAACTGGTGCTCTTCTCCCCCAGGAGAAGTGCCCTGCAGGGTTCCTTTCTTTCTTTCAATAAAGCCTGTTACTCTGGCCTTTCGGACTCCCATGGATTCCAACAGAATCCTAGGCTGGGAGCCCTGGTGTGTGACTGGGACCTCTCATTCCTCATGGAGGATCTTTGCAGCTGAGATATCCCTCCTGATTTTTATCTGCCACACTTGGGGGTGGGACCAGCCCTTTCCATGCCTCCACCCCTCCCACCAGTCTCAAGATGGCTTCTTCTTTATATCCTTAGTTGTAGGACTTTAATTCAGCTAGATTTTAGGCAGTTCTGAATAATGGTTGTTCTGTACTTTAGCTGTAATTTCGATGTGGTTGTGGGAACATGCAAATACTTCATTTACCTACGCCTTCTTGACCAGAAGCCTGTCTTTTGTGCAAGCCTTGATTGTTGTTTCTACTATGGAAGGCAGGATTGTTCTTTTCACAGCACACATCCAGAATGAGCGCCCAGCAGGGGGCTCAGCTTGTGACACTGTTGAAGTTTGACCTTATGGTTTGGAAGAATAAAAGAAAAAGCAAAAAAAGCACTAATGGAACGGAGAGTCATTTTGAATTGGTTACCAATCTAAACTATAGAAAAGACATTCTCTCTTTGGGAGAAAAGACATTTGGTTATTTTCAAGTACATTTAGGAATTCAGAATACCAGCCAACTGAGCTCTCAAGTACAGGCCCTTAGGGGATCCAGCTTAATGAATATTTAAGAACAGCTTGTTGTTAAGATATTGCAATTAGCACAGGTAAATGGAGGCTTCAAATGTGCTCTTGGAAAACAGCCTTTTCTCGCTTTTATATCTTAATCATTGCTTACTCATATATTGTTGTTTATTCTCAGGATGTTTTAGTTGGAAAGAATGAACATGCTTAGTGAAGGGAGATGGTGTGGTAGAGCAGACAGCCTGGGATTTGAGATTTGGGTAGAATATTGGCTCTATTAGGGGAGCTGTGTGTTCCTCAGGAAATCCTGTAAGTATGCTGAACCTCAGTTTCCTTCTCTGCATCATAGGATCATAATATGTATACGTACCTATTTCAGCGGGTTGTTCTGCTGATTCAACAAGATCATGTTTAAAAGTCCTGGCACGTAGTTCCATAAATTCTAGCTTCCTTCTAAAGCTAAACTTCTCTTCCCTCACCATCTAAAAATACCAACTTATGAATTACTGAAATCTTTCAATAAGTAAAGAGAAGGCAATGTATTGATTCTTCGCCACATTTTGCACATCATTTGACTTTACCCATAGACTATTCTGGGTTGCTTCGGCTACTTTTCCTGAGCACCACACTGAGAAAGCAAAGGTGAGGAGCGAAGTGAAAAGCAGGTTCATGTTGCTTCACCAGAAAACCAGCTCTCACAAGTTCTCATGCATATATAAATGTGTTCCCCTCTCTTTTCCTTCCTAACTCTTTAAGATCTATAGATGGGATCATGTAGGATGGAGACAACCAAAAGTAACCATCAAAGGCTCTGAGTGGGGCATGTTTAAGAGACTGGAGTGTGGTGGATAAAACTAAGAGTTGCAGGAGATGCAGTTCAAGAAGTTGACGGGGACAAGATCAGATGGGGAACTTGTCCGTGGGGATCTGTTTCAAGACCTCAGTGGATGCTGAAACCATGCTTAGTACTGAATCCCTATATAGCCTATGTTTTATCCTATACATACACACTTATTATAAATTTTAATTTATAAACTAGGCACCGTAAGGGATTAACAGTAACTAAAAATAAAACAAAAACAATATAATAATCGTCTGTAATAAAAGTTATGTGAATGGCTTTAGGGCCATTATTAAGTAAGACAAGGTTATTTGCACACAACACTGCGATACAATGATAATCAATCTGATAACTGAGATGGCTATTAAGTAACTGTAAAGCCAGGAGGCACGGCCAGGGCCAGCATCAGAGCAGCCCAGCCCACGCAGGTTCGCATTGGATTCAGACAGTCGGTAAAGAAACCATGGAGCCAAAAACTGGTGGGCCATAGTCTTTAATCTAGCTTGCACCCGGCGGGCAAGTAAAAATACACACTGGGCTCCAAAACCCAGTCACATTCAGTGCTCACAAAGCTACTGATTTATCCGAGTTTCCTAGAATCAAAGGTTTCTAGCTCAACAGCCTTATTCTCCTCAGTTCCCCATTTCCTTCCTTATCCCAGATACAAACTCTGTACAAACTGGCATCTCACTTAGTACTCCGCCATCTTGGCTGCTTTTCCTGGCCTTCTCCACGTGGCCTCCTCCCGCTGCTGGCTCTATTCTCTCTGCTCTCTCATGCTAACCTCAGGAACCAAGCGGCCAAGCTCCCACTTCGTCCCCATTTTATAGTGTAGCAATCCAAACTCTTAATCCAATATACAAAACAGGGTAGTCTCTACTACAAAGTCACTTCCCTGAGGCATGATTGGATTGTACCGCCCTACAGCAAAAAGGGTAGGAAAGGCTTAATCCCAAAACCAAGCCCCAGGCTACAACAATTCTCAACACACATTAATATCACCTGGGCAATGGCCTCTTTAACAAAGTGAGCATAATACATTTTATCTGCCCAACAGTAACTAATGGGCAGATCGCCTATAGTGTTGATATGCTGGACAACAGGCAGGATGGATTGGGATGACCCAAGATTTCATCATGCTCTGCAGAACAGTGAATAATTGAAAACATATAAATTGTTTATTTCTGGAATTTTTAATTTAATATTTTTGGACTGCAGTTGACTACAGGTAACTGAAACTATGGAAAGAGAAACCACTTGTAAGGGGGCACTACAGTATAAAGTTTAGATTTTAAGTACAATGGAAAGCCATTGGAAGTCTTTACATAGGAAGGGCATGATTTAATATATTGTTTTAATGTGCAGTCTGGCAGTTGTGGGAAGATTTGATTATAGGAGTTCACTGTGGAAGCAGAGAGGTAAGTTAGGACATTGCTGCCATAGTTTACAGCGTTCAGGTGCTCTGGGATGCTAGAGAGAAATATTGTAGAGGCACAACTCACAGGCAGTCAGAGCTGTAGCTTAACAGAATGAAATTCCAAATGTGTAGTAGACATTTAACAAACACAAGTTCCCTCCCTCCTTTGTGCCAAAACAACCTCACAGTGTGATGATTTTCTCTGGAATCAGATTTAGAAGGCTGAGAAATTAATAACCACATTGTCTCGGCTATGGATTTGCTCATTGGAGAGAGAGTTGGCCAGAAAGTTAAGGCCTGTCAAAGCAGGGAGAAAATAAAAAGAGACAGGAATCAGGGAAAAGAGGAAGAGAAGTGTGGAAGAAAAGACTAGAAGGTGCTTGTTGGGCAGATAAAATGTATTATGCTCACTTTGTTAAAGATGACACGAGGAGGCCGTAGCCCAGGTGATATTAATGTGTGGTAGGGGCAGGCAGGATCCTTGTAGCCTGAGGCTTGGTTTTGGGATTAAGCCTTTCCCACCCTTTTTGATGTGGGGTGGTACAATCCAATCATGCCTCAGAGAAGTGACTTTGTATTAGAGACTTCCCTATTTTGTATATTGGATTAGAGGTTGTGAAGCTACAATATAAAATGGGGGCAGAACAAGAGTTGGCGCTCTTGGTTCCTGAGGTTATCATTAGAGGAGAGAGCAGAGCAGAGAGCAGAAAGAGGCCATGTGGCCAGGAGAAGTAGCCAAGATGGCAGAGTGCTGAATGAGATGCCAGTTTGTGCAGTTTGACGCTGGAGAAGGAAGGAGATGGGGAACTGAGGAGAATAAGTCTGGTGAACTAGAAACCTTTGATTCTAGGAAACTCGGATAAATCAGTAGCTTTGTGAGCACTGAATGTGAGTGGGTTTTGGAGCCCAGTGTGTGTTTTTACTTGCCCGCAGGGTGCAAGCTAGGATTAAAGACTATGGCCCACCAGTTTGTGGCTCCGTTGTTTCTTTACCAACTGTCCGAATCCAATGCGAACCTGCATGGGCTGGGCTGCTCTGATGGTGGCCCTGGCCGTGGCTCCTGGCTTTACAGTGCTCTTCAGGGACCTCTTAATAAATGTGAAGATGTTGCTGTGTGCAGAAGCTGCTAGCATAATGACTGGATATGCATCCTTCAAGTGACAACAGGGAGGGGACTGGGCAGTCTGCTGTGATTAGACCTGGAAAGAATCTTCTGGAGGCCATTTCATCCAATGTCCTCATTTTGGGAATCTGAGATCCTATTTTTTTGACTTGTGAAAAGCCAAAAAAAATAAATAAATAATGGCAGAGGTATAACTAGTAACAAGATAGAGTGGAAAGAGATTGACTTTGTATGTAGGCGAGACAGGTGCAGAATTGATTCGGTAACCATGTACTGAGCTCCTGCTCTGTCTAAGCCCCAACTGCAGGCACAGGAAACCCAGAGCACAATTAAACAGACAAAGTCCCTGTCCCATGGAGCCTGCATTCTAGTTCTTACAGCAACTTTGCCACCATAGGCTAGCTGTTTTGCCTCCACAAGTCAATTTCCTAAAAAGGGAGTAGTAATACTTCTTCAATTTTAATTACCTCATTGATTCATTCTGCAAAGATTAATTAAGTGTATATTAAGTGCCAGGCACAGAGTTAGGTGCTGGTAACACAAAAGTAAGCCCCTGCTTTCAGATATGATTCAAGATGATGTCATCCTAAATGTCCATCTAAATTCCCAGGGCCTTTTATTATTACTATTATTATTATTACTATTACTATTATTATTATTATTATTATTAATATTCCGTTATTGAGAGGGAGAGAGAAGCATCAACTCGTTTCACTTAGTTGTTTCATTTAGTTGTGTGCCCATTGATTGCTTCTTGTGGGTGCCCTGACCCGGTATGCAACCCGCGACCTCTGGTGTGCTGGGTGGATGTTTTATCCACTGAACAGCCTGGCCAGCTCAGTGCCTGTGGCCTTTAAAACTTCAATGCTACCCTGGCCTCACTCTCAGAGCTTCTGATTCAGCTGGTCTGGGTGGGGCCCAGGCATCACTAGTTTTACAGTATTTCCAGATGTTCCTAATGTTGGTGGGTGGTGGTGAAGAAGTGCTGGAGAGGCAAAGATAAAGGATACAGGCTGATGAGGGAGGTGACAGGACAGGTACAAAGAACTGCACATGTGGCTCAGGCACTGGGTATTGGGAAGGTTTCCCAGAGGAAGTGACATGTAAAATGAGACCACTGGCAGAAGCTGGTCTAGCAAGGAGAAGAGGGAACACAGTTTGGGAAGGTGGGAGGACCTCAGAGAACGGACATGTATTAACACAGTCGGTGGCCAGAGCTCGGCCATCAGTCCTGGTTCCTCCGCTTGTTTCTCTCCCTCTGTTCTTCCCGGCCCTGCTCTCTCCTTATTAATGTTCTTTTTCCTACAACACACTGTGTTGACAGGACAACAGCTGATTCTTCAGCTTCTAGTAATTATCTGGAAAAGCTTCTTCCAGTCATCTGTCCGCTGGTGAACCGCTCACATCTCCTGCTCCTCAGGCAGGCATGAGCCAGGCTCTCAGCTCCCTCCCCCAGCCCCAGCTCACATGCCCACTGCGCTGCTGCGGAAGGGGGGAATGCCCGCATCATCTCTGAATCATTGGATCAGCGTATTTTCCCCAACCCTCCACCTTCAGGCGCACAAAGATGAAATGCATGCTTCTCAGATATTTGATTTGTTTTGCACTCAGCACCCCCCTCCATTGGCTGGTAACCACACTGGATGTGTTTGACAAATAGCCACTGAGAGTTACCATGAATCCACTTCGTTAAGAGAGATTCTTAGTGTTAAGATATAGTTAAAGTTTGAATTTTCCCCAGTGTATAGCCAGTAGCCACGGCCACCATCACAGCCGCCTGGCCCATGCAGGTTCGCATTTGATTTGGACAGACGGTGTTGGGCAGATAAAATATATTATGCTCACTTTGTTAAAGATGGCGCTGCCCACACAGAAGCCATCGCCCAGGTGATATTAATGTGTGTTGGGGGCAGGCTGTGGGCAGGCAGGATCCTTGTAGCCTGGGGCTTGGTTTTAGGACTAAACCTTTCCCACCCTTTTTGATGTGGGATGGTACAATCCCATCATGCCTCAGATAAGTGACTTTGTATTAAAGACTTCCCTATTTTGTATATTGGATTAAAGGTCTGGATTTCTACATTATAAAATGGGGGCAGAATGGGAGCTTGCTCTCTTGGATCCTGAGATTATCATTAGAGGAGAGAGCAGAGAGGAGAGCAGAGAAAGGCCATGTGGAGGAGGCCAGGAGAAGCAGCCAAGATGGTGGAGTGTTGAGTAAGAAGCCAGTTTGTGCAGAGTTTGTGCAGAGAGAAGGAAGGAGATGGGGAACAGAGGTGAATAAGTCTGGTGAGCTAGAAACCTTTGATTCTAGGAAACTCGGATAAGTCAGTAGCTTTGTGAGCACTGAATGTGAGTGGGTTTTGGAGCCCAGTGTGTGTTTTTTACTTGCCCACTGGGTGCAAGCTAGGATTAAAGACTATGGCCCATCAGTTTTTGGCTCCGTTGTTTCTTTACCGACTGTCCAAATCTAATGCGAACCTGCATGGGCCAGGCTGCTGTGATAGTGGCCCTGGCTACTGGCTTTACAGACAGACGGTAATGAAACAACGGAGCCAAGAACTGATGGGCCATTAGCTTTAATCCTAGCTCACACCTGGCGGGCAAGAAATACACACAGTGGGAAAACATTTCCCTTTCCATTCAGGGCTCCCAAAGCCACTGACTCATCCCAGTATTCCTAGAATCAAAGGTTTCTAACCTCACCAGTCTTATTCACCTCTGTTCTCCATCTCCTTCTCTCTGCACAAACTGGCCTCTCCTTTAGCACTTCGCCATCTTGACTGCCTCTCCTATGCAATGCCAATTTCAGGAACCGAGCAAGAGCAAGCCCCTGGTCTGCCCCATTTTATAGTGTAGAAATCAAAACCTTTAAGGCAATATACAAATAAGGAAGTCTATGATACAAAGTCACTTATCTGAGGCATAAATGGGATTCCTCATAAAAGTGCACCACCCCACATCATGCAATCAGTCAAGGGTGTGGGGAGAAGCTTAGTTTTGAAAAGATCTTAGTATTAAAAGGGCAGGAAAGGCTTAGTCTTAAAACTAAGCCTTAGGCTATAATGACTTTGCAGGCTTACAGCCTGTCTCCCACACCCAATGCAAACTATAAGCAAGCAAACATATATATCATATTTACAAACTTATTTGACCAACACCCCAGGATGTGGAGAAGTACACAGATATGTACCATAGCCAGTAAGATTTAAGTCTGTGACTGTGTCTGCCACTTAATGTGCTAAAACAAGAGGGAAATCTGACATGCTTTTATATCCTGGAGAATGAAGACATTCAAGGACCTGTTTAAGCCTCTCCTGAAGTAACCCTCAGCAGAACCTTACCTCATTCTCAAAGCGAGGAGTGGGGCAGAGGGGAGCCCAGTTTTGACCCTGTGCCAACGTCTGCTTAAGCAGAGCACAACCAAGCATCAGTGTAAGGAGGAGACTGGGACATTGAGGAGAAAAATTCATCTTCTGCTGGAAATGTCATTGTCCTGCACTAGGGTGGGGGAGAGCTAGAGAGTCCACTTCTTCTATTTATAATCTTCTAAATGCAGTATAGAAAAGGAATATATATATTTTTTTCCAGCCTGTAAGATAGACCCATCCTTTTCCTCCTCCCTACCCACTTTCCCTCATTTTGGGCCACTCTGACATACGGATATAACCAGAAACAAAGGTTGTCATTTCATCCAGGCAGCCATCTGTCCACACTTGCAAGTGAACTGCATTTGCCAAGAACTCCCACTCTGAGGGCTCTCAGGAGAGGCAAGCTGATAAGCTTGTGCCTCTGATAAAGCTCACAGCCTCAGATGATCTGAGCAGGGTGGGGAGGCTGAGTCTATGGGAAACTGTGTCTCTTATGGAGATGGCTCTGGACCCCTCCCTGCCTGGAGGTGCTGACATCTTCAGAATGAAGAAATAAGGAGGGAGGGGGTGGAGTGGAGGATCAACTCGGATGCTTAAAGAGCCAGGGTTGCAGATAAAATCTGGCCAGGCTCAGTTTTCTTCGGCATCTGACCTTACTAGAACCCTCTCTCCAATAATCTAAGCCTTCTCTGGGCACATAAGGTCTTTCTGGAGGCTTGGAGCCAGACTGCCTGGAAGGAGTTTCCTATAAGCCTGGAGAATCTGATTAAGTGACACCATTTCTTTGGTAGAAAACACAGTCCTCCCTCAGGATAGTTATGGACTTTGAATATGCCAACATAGTAATACATGTAAACCCCAGCACAGTGGTTGGGACATGGTGGGTTCTCAACAAACCAAGATTTCACTCCCAATTTTGTCCTTTGCTAAATGAAGTCAAACCATTAAAAGCTCCATTAGTGTATAACAGACATTTGTCTGTCCATCTCAGAAGGTGTTAGCACAATATAAAAAAGTTTCCTGAACAGGCAGAATGGGATAGACAGACATTTTGCTGAGCTGATCATAAATCTGAATGAAATAATTATGTAAAGCATTGAGTAGCAATACAGTGAGAAAATACCTCATCTACCTTGATGGGTTTTTCAGTTACTGACTTTTAGTACTGCTTTATACCATTCTCTGGCAATAATTATTAAGCCCTTCAATTGTATTGCAATATAAAACTTAAAAGGCTGATTTATTTCCTAGGCATTAGACTGCCTAGTATAGCATTCCTCAGTTATATGGTTTTGTTGGTTTAAACCTGTTTATCAGAGTGATTTTCCAGCATTGAGTCAAAACTGGCATCATCTCCCCAAGGGGAAGATGAGGGGACAATGAGTTAGGTCCAGTGATTACAAACTTTGGGGGAATGGGTGATATGAGCCCAGCTGGGCTCCCCTCTTCCCAGTCCTAGTTTCTGAATCTATAAAATGAGGATCATTCCTACTTCACAAGATTATTAAGGTGATTATGTGAAACAAGGGACATGAAGTATTAGCAAGAACACAGAAAAATTGATAATGCTAGATTGTATTGCTATGACTTTGCATTCTGTGATCCCCTGAATTCCCAGTTATTCACACACATGCATCAGTCATCTACTAGGTTCTGGGCACCAAAGTTACTGTCAAGGTCCATTTTCTGGATTTCACTTTAAGGACTCAAAGGAAGTCACAGTTATGAGCCATCCGACTCTCCCAGCCACCCTGCTAGGCACTGTAGACAGAACATCTTCTTTCCTCAGCGGGACCCAGCTGCTTTATGGATCAGGACCCTGAGGCACAAAGAGGTTAGTTACTTCATTCAAGCATATTCAGTGACTAAGACAGAAATCAGACCCAGGTTTGCTTTGGCTCCAAAGCCCACGCATCCTACTCTCTCCACTGCCCCATGCTGCCTCTCGGGATCCCAGGAGGCATATCTCACCCAGTTCAAAGGAGAATTCTTCCTTCTCTTCTGATTCTTTTAAAGGAGATTTCCTTTTTTTTTTTTTTTTACTGAGGATTACCTACCCCTGGTAAGTGACTAGTTACCCCACAGTCCATCTTTATCTTTTAGGATCTCCCAATCATCATGTGGAAGATAAGATTCTCTTTTTAATCAAGGGCTACACTGTAGCTAGAGTGATCAGGCAATGACCCCCACACACATGCGTGCACATGCACACACACCAGTTCCACTGGAGCCTGTCCATTGAACTTGAGGCTCCCAAGCCAAGTTGGATTTTGGTGCCAGCCAGCTGGGCTGGTGCCAGGACACCAGTTTGAAAGGAGCACTAACACATCACTGCAAATGTAATGAGATGGGGAAAATAGTTTTTACCAGAATTACTGAGAGCACCATGACATGAGAATGATGATAATGTTATTATAAGTGATACACAATGACTATAATATACACAGTGATAGCTTTGTGCCAGGAATTTCTCTGCTTTCCATATATTAACTCTTAAACCTTCCAGCCCATTGAGGCATAGATACTATTATCCCCTACTTTACAGATAAGAAGACTCCTTCCAGAAGGGTTAAAGAATTTTCTAGTCACACCACTAGTAAATAAGCTGTTGGACTCTCCCAGAATATTTACTATCGCCTCTTGATAGGGGGAAAAACTGCTGGAAGCACGTAAGTGACAAGAGAGGTTGACTAGCCTGCCCTCCAGGCTCCCGAGTTGCTGGGTATGGTGTACAAGTTCAGGGCTGGGAACTGAAGTGCTCAGGGCAGTAAAGACTGAGTGGTGCGGGGCCAGCCAGCTTCCCTGTCTCCTTCTCGCACACAGTACTCAGCCTCCCCTCCAAATGAGTGTTGGGACAATATTTAGAGAATATCATTTTCAAAGGTCACCCATTCTTAGCCTTCTCAGAGTGCCCATGTGTTCTGGTCCAGCTCTTTTCCTAAGCCTGACCTGCTGTGTTTGGTCTCACTATGGGAAACAACCCATTACCTTGGAGAAATAATCAGATTTTGAGTGAGAGCACCGTCCATTGACTCTTAGGACTCAACCTCTGTGGAGATTGGAGGCCATGTGCCCAGGGCAGGGTATCAGAGGGGCCACCTACAGTGCTCATGGCCACTTCTGCAGGTTCTCAGGCACTTCTCAAAGAGATGGAGGGCACACCTTGGGAAAGAGAATATAAAGCAGAAAGGGAAACCAAAATAAATAAAATGAACATAAAACTGTTACAAGAGATGCTGATGCAGAAAGGGATGCTAGTACCTGGTGAGAGGAAATGAGATTGGGAGGTGAGAGCCATTATAGGTCTCGGTAGCATGTAGCACTTTATGAAAAAGAAGACAAGTTTCGGGCCTAACCCTTGACAGCCTAGAAAAGGGGCTGCTGTCAAAAGCTACAATGTCTAATGCAGCCAATGCAGACATTCCCGTGATGTTTCTAGTATGTTTAGAAAACCCTGGGAAAATGCAGAGGCTCCTAGCACAAAAACAAGACATAACATCACACACACAATATGAACACAACTGTTTACAAATTTCAAAGTATAAATAGGGGAAAGGTAAGAAGGAAATACACAACCAAAATTATTGAAATGGTGGAGGATTTGTTTCCCTTTACGTTTTTTTCTTTGTAAAGTTTTCTATAAGGAACTTACTCATTAGAGCAATAAAGAAAAGTTCTTTATTTAATTTAAAAAATTTTAAACATCTGTATTGAGAGCTCTTTCATAAAAGACAAAGCAGCTGTCTTTCCTTCCATGATTTTCAGACTGAGAAAATACACGGGGAAACTAGAAACGGGTAGTCTAATGGCTGGGATTATTTTCTTTGGATTTTCTCTCAGGTTTGACTGAAGTGGTTCAAAATCCCTTTCTGGGCATATCCAGTCATAATAACCTACATTAGTTTTCCTCCCTGAGAAATTAAAGATGTGAAATTTAGCCATAAGGGATAATCATAATAGTCCCAAATTATATAAATAAGGAAATGTTTAACACACTGAGGTTTGTCAGATAAAGTGTGGATAACCCATACAGTTGTGAGTACACAAAACAAAGAGTTTATTCTTGTTTAAACAAAGAATTTATTATTATTTCTCAATTGTATTCTTTTCATACATCAACTGTAAACCTACTTTTGCCCACCCCCTGTTTGTGTATGGATATGTGTAATCTGAAAAGATATACATCAAAATGTTAATAACTATCTTGGGGGTAGTAGAATTATGAGTATTTTTTGTTTCATAATCTTCACTTCATTGTTTTCTGATTTTCCTTCAATGAAAAAGCTTTCCTGCTTCTTCTCTTAAGGGTGTTTTTCTTCTGTGTTAATACAGTTAGACCACAGTGCTGGAGAACTACTCTTCTCTAACAACAACATACTGGGGACCCATCATGGGTGCTGAATGCTTCCTAAATACAATCTCACATATTTCTTTTGTTGACTGAACAAGATGAGTATTATCATCTTCATTTTGCAGATGAGAAAGCAAATTCAGGTCAAGTGACTCGGTCAAAGTCATATAACTGGAAAATGACAGAGCCAAGATTTAATCCAAACCCACCTGACTGAAGCATTCATGCACTTTCTACTCTACCACTACTCACAAATCTCTAGAGAAGAAATATGCATGAGATGATGCTGTCGGACATATCTCTCTTCATTCTCCACCCCAGTCCCTATCAATGTCCCCTACCCTCTCTGATTTGACAGTCTGTATTTATCAATAGATACACTGATACCTTCTCCATCAGACTTAGCCCACCCATTACTCAGGTCAATAAGGACTTAAACAGCCATTGTCCCCAGTTGAGGGTTATCACATTATTATTCCTGATAGGTGTGGGAACATGAAAAATAATTTTCCTCCCACCTTTCTAAATTCTTCTGGCTGAGCTAATAATCAAATTCGCATCAGACAGGATAACAGGAAAAAATGTCTAAAGTTCATTAAAGATGTACATTCGGGAGTTCTGTAAGAATATGAGATCCCAGGAGGCACTGGGCTGTTGAGGCTTACCCGCCCCATCTAAAGCTAAGGAGAAGGGGTAAAGAGATGTGGTTTGGGACTTCACAGGACAGGAAGGCAATTCATATAGATATGGAAAAGCAAATGTTTGCTAAATCAATGTTTGCTGGGTCATCTGTAACAATGGGACACAGACAGGACTTTGAACAAATGAACCTTGCTAGATTCCTCTGCCATTCAAAAGCTAGTTTATATTAAACTCTAGTTATCTACGGTGATGTCTCCTTTCCTGGAGCAAGTCTTCTATTGAAATTCCTTTTAGGCAGTTAGGGAGAAAGTCAAAGATTTTTCCTGAGCCTTTTGTTTCTTAAAAACAAGATGTTAAAAAATCGGTATCCTAAAAGGCATATTCTGGCCTGCAAACCTTTGGCCCCCCTCACAGGCATCCTTGGCTGTGGTGCCCTGTGCTGATCCCTGGCTCCTGAGCTGCTCTCTCCCTCCCATTCCACAGTCCTCCGCAGAAGGCCCTTCTTATCCCAGGGCGCAAGTTTCTAAACCTCTCCTTTCCTGCCAGCTCTGCTGGAAGCCCATGCTCATGGGACCAGTTTCCTGTTGTGGGTGCTGTTCCAAGTTCTGGTTACAACTCTATGACTTAACCTCAGTTCTCATGTAGGAACTGGAGCCCTGACCCCAACCATTATTAGTCTTGATCTCTGTGTCTGGGCTCTGTTTCTAAGGCGACCAACTTTTTTACTATGAAAAGGAGGACAAAAATAAATTGAAGAAAACAATATCATAAATAAAAGAAACATTTTATTCATTACAACAATAATACACTATAATATGATAAATGCATAACAAAAACATTTGTAATATTTTATATTGTAATTATGCTTACATGCCTATTAATTTTGAATAATAATTGTAAGAAAAACATACTCATTTAGTAAAACTAAATATCAAGCAAAATGACTAATTTGGAGTGATATTCGGGTGTATTTATCATTTCCTAATTAAAGAACAGGTTTTATGCAACTATTTAATCAAAATGCATTATTAATAAATATGGTTTGAGGTTAGATTTCCACTTTAAAATTTGAATTTCAGGAAAATATTTGTAAATAACATTATATGTATTTGGAAATTATTAAATAGATAATGAATTAATAAAATGTGAATTGTGCTTACCTGTCTATGATTGAATAATAATCGTGAGTCTACACTGTCGTATGTGCCGTGTCGTGTTTCAGTAAGAAGTACACAAAGCCATTTGTGCGCTCAGTATATCATGCACTCTCTCAAGGTCTCCCATGCAGAGCACATGCGTCTCATAATCACGTCTCACTGCACTGTACTCATCCTTGATGAATTGTCATGTCAAATACAAATACGTCACATCACACGCAATGGATCGACTCTGCATCAATCGAATACGGACATTTACAAATTAGTCTTCCAATATCAAAAAGGAGGACATGTAGAAGACACTTTTGGAGAGAGGATAGAACTTACAAAAGAAGGACTGTCCTCCCTAAAGGAGGACGATGGGTCACTTAACTGTTTCCTAAACACAAATGTCCAAGAGGCCACCTACATAAATTTGTGCATAGTATTACCCTAGATGTCTGACTCTCACAGTCCACACACTTTTTAGAACACTTACAACTTTATCTTGGATGTTAACACTGTTTAGGTTCATCTCCTGAGCCTTATGTCTGTTGGACCAGAAAAGGTGAGACAGCTTATCAGGAGAAAGAATCTACATCAGAGGTGAGGAGGGGAGCCAAGATTAAATTTAGGAAAGAAGTATAATTATATTATGTATTCAAGTCTAAAGAAAGTGAGGACATAAATAGGATGAGGGAGGAATAAAACACCAGAGTAAAGGTAGGTCATGATGCCTCTTTTAATATAAGTTTGGTGTGACTCAGTACTAAGATTGTGATCAATGAAAAGTTTTAGAACCCTTTAAAATCATGCTTATGAGGTAGTTTAGGAAGTCCCTAATATTTGAAAAAGCTTATTCATGACGAGGTGTTTAACCAGTTGTCTTAACCATTGGTTGCCAGAAATTGTGGAAATCAAACCTTGTATATCTGTCTAAACCTGGGTCTTACATGTCTTACCTGGCTACCTCATCTGGTTGGATGAGGACCAATTGTAGTTACAGGTCCTTACACTCTCTCTCTTGCAGGAAGTCAAGCAGCCCGTTTGACTAGCAAATTGCTCTTGTAAGGCCAGTGGCCGTCGCTGTGGCCATGCAGGTTCTCAGTGGATTCGAGCAGATGGTAAAGGAACAGTGGAGCCAGAAAATGGTGGACCATTCTGTTTATTAAAGTTTTGTAATGGCAGATGAGCAAACAGGCAGGAAAGAATGCTTCCCCTCCTCTCTCTGGACTCTCCCGGACTCACAAGCCCCCATCAGCCTCAGCAGGGCTCGCAAGCCCCTCAGCACTCTCTCTTCCTCTCTGAACTCACCAGCAAAACAGTCTTGGGGAAAAAAAACCCTTCTCCAGCAAACAATAGCAAGCAATGGCCACTCCCAAGCAGGAAGGTAATAGGCAATTTGCAATCTGCTGCCGTGAGGACAAGCACCCGCAGCCCCTCACAGACCACACACACAGTGCTGCCCCATTCCAATGCAAAATATAAGCCCAGCAAAACTAACTCACTTGTATCACACTTGAAACACATTGGCTTGCCCAACAGCTCTTAAGCGACTTGCAACTTAAACTTATCCTGAGAAAGTTTACTTTAGCCTGTATTTAAAAAATGGAAATGTTACCCATGGACTGTTGTAATGAGGTCCTTTAAATAATTAGAAACTTCTTCATTTAAAGTAATACATCATTATTGTAGAAAATTTAGAAAATATAATAATCATAGAAAGGAAATAAAAATTACCCATACTACTACTACCAGACACAAACCCCCTACTGTGATATGTTTTAATTTTCTGTCTCAGGTACTCAGAAAACAAACCACAGGTTGAAATCATCGCTGAAGACTCTTTAAGGGAACTTTATTTAGTTGCTGCTAACATGATGAGTCTACTCTAGACCCCAGCAAATGTGGAAACATTTGGGGGTTGGGGAAAGGCACAAGAGCAGGTTCTGATATGACCAAAGCTTGTGGAAGAAGCTGATATTTTCTAAAAAGCAAACAACTTTGGAAGCATTCTCTGAATTGGAGGAAACAACCCCTTCTGTTCAACACTTAATTACCATCTGGCAACTGAAATTGTACATAAACAAGGGCACTTACCTGAGGAGGTTTCTATGGTTTGGAAAACATTCTTTTTGGTTTCAGTTCTGGGCCAAAGGTCTTTATCCTATTTATTGCCCACTGGGATCTTGGCCAGAGGCAACTGTAAAGAGCAGGGCCTTTGGCTTCAGGCAGCCTTGGGTCAGAACCCAAACCAGATCACTCTGAGCTTTATTTTCTTATCTGTAAAAGGGTAATAATTATTACCATCAGGAATTCAAAGATGTGACACGTTAAATATCTAGCACATAGTTGGTGTTAATTAAATATTAGTGCCCTTTAGTTTAACCCATGTAGTGACCCAGAATCCTCCCAAGGATTTTAAAGATTTAAGATTAAAAGTACCTGCGAAAGTTCTCTGGGACAGCTATAAAGGGAATCCTCACTGGAGGTCAACTGTACAAGTGCAGGAAAATCACATTGTTTGGAAATCTGTCCTTACACCAACAAAGCTGCAGAAGGGACTCTAAGTTTTCTTGAAGAAAATATGGCCCTGGCCGGTTGGCTCAGCGGTAGAGCGTCGGCCTAGCGTGCGGAGGACCCGGGTTCGATTCCCGGCCAGGGCACATAGGAGAAGCGCCCATTTGCTTCTCCACCCCTCTGCTGCGCCTTCCTCTCTGTCTCTCTCTTCCCCTCCCGCAGCCAAGGCTCCATTGGAGCAAAGATGGCCCGGGCGCTGGGGATGGCTCTGTGGCCTCTGCCCCAGGCGCTAGAGTGGCTCTGGTCGCAACATGGCGACGCCCAGGAGGGTCGCAACATGGCGACGCCCAGGATGGGCAGAGCATCGCCCCCTGGTGGGCAGAGCGTCGCCCCTGGTGGGCGTGCCGGGTGGATCCCGGTCGGGAGCATGCGGGAGTCTGTCTGACTGTCTCTCCCTGTTTCCAGCTTCAGAAAAATGCAAAAAAAAAAAAAAAAAAAAAAAAGAAAATATGAAACAAAGTGCTATTTACATTTACCAAATACGTGTGTGTGTGTGTTGGAGTGAGATATTTAGTTGTTGTGGGCTGGTTAGTGTATATGGTTTTATGGGACTAAGCCTGTCTAGAGAGAAACTTCCCACCTAATGTAAGGAAGATGACACTATTAGGAGGGACTGTGGTATAAGGAAAAGAGTACAGGCACTAGAACCACTTAGGGCTGAGGTCAACTCCTGGCTCAGCCACTGTGGGACTTCGCTAGGTTATTTAATCCATCTTCACCCAAGTAGTTTCTTCAAGGGTAGGCTTAATAATGTTTGAGGGAAATGAAAATAATATATGCAAAGTTCTTAGTCAATAGGTACTGCTCGAGCTTGACCAGGTGGTGGCACAGTGGATAGAGCATCGGACTGGAACGCGGAGGACCCAGGTTCAAGACCCCGAGGTCACCAGCTTGAGCACGGGCTCATCTGGTTTGAGTAAGGTTCACCAGCTTAAGCCCAAGGTTGCTGGCTCGAGCAAGGGGTCACTCAGTCTGCTGTAGCCCCCCCGGTCAAGGCACATATGAGAAAGCAATCAATGAACAACTAAGGAGCCGCAACGAAGAATTGATCTTCTCATCTCTCTCCCTTTCTGTTTCTCTGTCTCTATCTGACTCTCTCTGTCTCTGTCACCAAAAAAAAAAAAAAAAAAAAGATACTGCTCAAACATGCTAGCTGTTTATTATTATCAAAGCTATTAATAACCATCTAGGAAAACAAAGTCCAAAATGAGAAGCAAGTCCAGGGAGTTAATTTAATTAGGAAGCTAGGGCAGATAATGCAACCAAGACATAGAGCCAGGAATCTCACAACCAAAGGGAGGAGGCAAGCACACCTAGTTCTTTAGTGCATACCTGTTAGGTACTGGGCACTGTGCTAAGTGCTGGAAAAAAAATGAGGGGGGAAAAATGCTAAGAAACATAATACCTGTCCTCATGTAGCTTACAGATTATTAGAGAAGTAAATATTAATCAATGAATATAACAAATTCATGTAAGATTAAAAGAGTGATAAAAAGTCTGAAGGAGAGGCATAGGTATCTGAGAACATAAGGAAGGGGGAGATGCCACCATGAAAGAAGACAGGGAAGGCTTTTCAGGAAAAATGAGCTAAAATGGAGGAAAAGCATGAAGGAAGGAAAGAAGGAAGGAAGGGAGGGAGGGGAGATGGGGGTGGGTAGGCCTAGGGAAAAAGGGAATAGGACATTGTAAGAATGAGACGGCACTCGAACACCAAATGTGCAGGCTTTATTAGAGGAGAAAGGCCTGCCAGGGCACTTCTCCAGGAGAAGGGCACCGGTACAGACTAGGGGGTGAATCTTTATAGGGTTTGGGAGAGCCTGAGGAGGTACTGAGTCAGAAGCTCTGGCATGTCCCCTCCTGTGGATTTATGGTTTTGACTTTCTGGAACATTCCTCCTTAGGGCCGTTGACCAACTTCTTGAAACTCTTCTGCCTCAGGGACGATTGTCCAATAAGTAAGGGTGAGGTCAGGCAGTCAGGCGGAACAACCAAAGAGCAGTTGGAATTTCTGGTAAATTCATGTATCTATCAGAATTGACCATGGTTTGGTAGCAGAAAACAAGACAGAAGATGGCACAATGAGACCGCAGAGGTAGGAAAATAGGGAGTTGGTTCTTCTAAGAATTCAGTCTGTGTGGTGAAGTACCAAAGAATTGCAAAAATTAATACTAATATTTTAGGATAAAAAGTCAGGCTTCTTGCCCCATTCTATCTGTAGAGAATGGAGGGAAAAAAATGCAAAAGCTTTCTGGCTTTTAAGGACGACTGGGTCATTTAGTTTAACTATAGAATAAAGGTTATCTGAAAAACTTCCTTTCCCTTTCAGTAGGAGACAATGTTTGCATGCCTGTTGGTCAAATAAATTTGTAAATATGATATATAGGTTTGCTCACTTATAGTTTGCATTGGGTATGGGGTCAGGCTGTAAGCAGGCAGGGTTGTTATACCCAAAGGCTTAGTTTTAAGACTAAGCCTTTCCCACCCTAAGTGACTTTGTATCAGAGACTTCCTTGTTTGCATGTTGTATTAAAGGTTTTGATTTCTACACTATAAAATGGGGCAGACCGGGAGCTTGCTCTCTCTCAGTTCCTGAGACTAGCATTAGAGAGCAGAGAAGGGCCACATGGAGGAGAGGAGAAGCAGCCAAGATGGCGGAGTGCTAAAGGAGAAGCCAGTTTGTGCAGAGAGAATGAGATGGGGAACAGAAGTGAATACGGTTGGTGAGGTTAGAAACCTTTAATTCTAGGAAACTCAGATAAGTCAGTGGCTTTCGAAGCCCTGAATGGAAAGGCTGTGTGTATTACTTGCCCACCGGATGCAAGCTAGGATTATAAGGTAATGGCCCACCAGTTCTTTTTGTTGTTTCATTACCATCTGTCCGAATCCAATGAGAACCTGCATGGGCCAGGCAGCTGTGATGGTGGCCTCAGCTACTGGCCATACAATGCCCTACGCTGATTTTAAATCATCCTCCCTTCCTGGAGTCCTGAGAGTGACGTATACCTCTAGGCAAAGGAGGGGAGATAGACACTAAAAGATTTGTGAATGTCTTTGATATGTAAAAGAACATTACTATTGTGTTACCGTGAAAGTTTTTTTTTTAAATTTATTAAATTTAATGCAGTGACATTGATAAATCAGGGTACATATGTTGAGAGAAAACATCTCCAGATTATTTTGACATTTGATTGTGCTGTATACCCTTCCCCCAAAGTCAAATTGTCTTCTGTCACCTTCTATCTGGTTTTCTTTGTGCCCCTCCCCTCCCCCAACCCCTCTCTCCTTCCTCGCCCCCTCCCCCCTCCCCCAACCCCTCTTGCCGTCACATTCTTGTTCATGTCTCTGAGTCTCATTTTTATGTCCCATCTATGTATGGATTCATATAGTTCTTAGTTTTTTTCTGATTTACTTATTTCACTCCGTATAATGTTATCAAGGTCCATCCATGTTATTGTAAATGATCCGATGTAATCATTTCTTATGACTGAGTAGTATTCCATAGTATATATGTACCAAAGCTTTTTTATCCACTCGTCCTCTGACGGACACTTGGGCTGTTTCCAGATCTTCGCTATTGTGAACAATGCTGCCATAAACATGGGGGTGCATTTCTTCTTTTCATACAGTGCTATGGTGTTCTTGGGGTATATTCCTAACAGTGGGATAGCTGGGTCAAAAGGCAGTTTGATTTTTAATTTTTTGAGGAATCTCCATACTGTTTTCCACAGTGGCTGCACCAGTCTGCATTCCCACCAGCAGTGCAGGAGGGTTCCCTTTTCTCCACATCTTCGCCAGCACTTATTCTGTGTTGTTTTGTTGATGAGCGCCATTCTGACCAGTGAGAGGTGATATCTCATTGTGGTTATAATTTGCATTTCTCTAATGATTAGTGATGTTGAGCGTTTTTTTCATATGCCTATTGGCCATCTGTATGTCCTCTTTGGAGAAGTGTCCATTTCTTGTGCCCATTTTTTGATTGGATTGTTTGTCTTCCTGGTATTAAGTTTTACAAGTTCTTTATAAATTTTGGTTATTAACCCTTTATCAGACGTATTGTCAAATATGTTCTCCCATTGTGTAGTTTGTCCTTTTATTCTGTTCTTGTTGTCTTTAGCTGTGCAAAAGCTTTTTAGTTTGATATAGTCCTATTTGTTTATCCTGTCTTTTATTTCACTTCCCTGTGGAGATAAATCAGCAAATATATTGCTCCGAGAGATGTCAGAGAGCTTACTGCCTATGTTTCCTCCTAATATGCCTATAGTTTTAAGGCTTACCTTTAAGTCTTTTATCCATTTTGGTTTATTTTTGTAAGTGGTGTAAGCTGGTGATCTAGTTTCATTTTTTTGCAAGTAGCTGTCCAATTTTCCCAACACCATTTATTAAAGAGGCTGTCTTTACTCCATTATATTTCCTTACCTCCTTTGTCAAATATCCTTTGTCAAATATTGTCCATAGAACTGTGGGTTTATTTCTGGGTTCTCTGTTCTGTTCCATTGATATATATGCCTGTTCTTATGCCAGTCCCAGGCTGTTTTGAGTACAATGGCCTTGTAGTATAACTTGATATCAGGAAGTGTGATACCTCCAAAGTTATTCTTCTTTTTTAAGATTGCTGAGGTTATTCGTGTTCTTTTTTGGTTCCATATAAATTTTTGGAATATGTGATCTATATCTTTGCAGTATGTCATTGGTATTTTAATTGGTATTGCATTGAATTTATAGATTGCTTTAGGTAACATAGACATTTTAATGATGTTTATTCTTCCTAACCATGAGCACGGTATATGCTTCCACTTGTTTGTATCTTCCTTGATTTCTTTTATCAATGTTTTATAATTTTCCGAGTACAAGTCTTTAGTATCCTTGGTTAGGTTTACTCCTAGGTACTTTATTTTTTTGGTTGTAATTGTGAAGGGGATTGTTTCCTTAATTTCTCTTTCTGACTGTTCACTGTTGGCATATAAAAGTGCCTCTGATTTCAGAATATTGATTTTATATCCTGCCACTTTGCTGAATTCATTTATCAGGTCCAGTAGCTTTTTGACTGAGACTTTAGGGTTTTCTATATACAATATCATATCATCTCCAAATAATGATAGTTTTACTTCTTTTCCAACTTGAATGCCTTTTATTTCTTCTTCTTGTCTGATTGCTATGGCTAGGACTTCCAGGACTATGTTAAATAAGAGTGGTGAAAGGGGGCACCCCTGCCTTGTTCCTGATCTTAAGGGTATTGCTTTTAATTTTTTCCCATTGAGTATGATGTTGGCTGTGGGTTTGTCATAGATGGCTTTTATCATGTTGAGTTTTGTTCCCTGTATTCCCACTTTGCTGAGAGTTTTGATCGTGAAAGAGTGCTGGATTTTATCAAATGCTTTTTCTGCATCTATTGAAATTATCATGTGGTTTTTCTCCTTCTTTTTGCTTATGTGATGAATCACATTGATTGATTTATGAAAATTGTACCAGCCTTGCCTCCCCAGAATAAATCCCACTTGATCGTGGTGTATGATTTTTTCCATATATTGTTGGATTCAGTTTGCTAATATTTTGTTGAGGATTTTAGCATCTATATTCATCAGAGATATTGGCGTATAATTTTCTTTCTTTGTGTTGTCTTTGCCTGGTTTTGGAATCAGAATTATGCTCGCCTCATAAAAGGAGCTTGGAAGTCTTCCTTCCTCTTGAATTTTTTGAAATAGTTTGAGAAGGATAGGAGTTAGCTGTTCTTTGAATATTTGGTAGAATTCACTTGTGAAGCCATCAGGCCCCAGACTTTTCTTTGTTGGGAGTTTTTTGATAACTGTTTCAATCTCATTTGGTGTAATCGGTCTGTTAGATTCTTCCAGATTGATTTTTGGAAGATTGTATGTTTCAAGGAATTTGTCCATTTCATCTAGGTTTTCTATTTTTTTGATGTGCAGTTCTTCATAGTATTTTCTTACAATATTTTGTATTTCTGTTGTGTCAGTTGTTATTTCTCCACTCTCATTTCTAATTTTATTTATTTGAGTCCTCTCTCTCTTTTTCTTGGTGAGTCTAGTAAAAGGTTCATCAATCTTGTTTACCTTTTCAAAGAACTAGCTCCTAGTTTCATTGATCCTCTGTATTGTTTCTTTAGCCTCTATGTCATTTATTTCTGCTCTGATCTTTTTTATTTCTTTCCTTCTACTACATTTGGGCTTTACTTGCTGTTCTTTTTCTAGTTCTTTTAGATGCAGGGTTAAGTTGTTTATTTGATCTTTTTCTAGCTTCTTAAAGTGTGCCTGTAGTGCTATGAACTTCCCTCTCAGTACTGCTTTTGCTGTGTCCCATAAATTTTGAGTAGATGTATGCTCATTGTCATTCGTTTCTAGGAATTTTTTTATTTCTTCTTTGATCTCATTTTTAATCCATGTGTTATTTAACAACCTGCTATTTAGTTTCCATGTGTTTGAGAATTTTTGAGCTTTTCTGTGTGGTTCATTTCTAGTTTCATGCCATTGTGATCAGAGAAAGTACTTGATATGATTTCAATCTTCTTAAATTTGTGGAGAGCACTTTTGTGCCCTAACATGTGGTCTATCCTAGAGAATGTACCATGAGCACTTGAAAAGAATGTATATTCTGCTGCTTTAGGGTGAAATGTTCTGAAGATATCTATTAAATCTAGTTGATCTAGTGTGTCCAATAAGTCTGCTGTTTCTTTGTTAATTTTCTTTCTTGAGGATCTATCTAGTGATGTTAGTGGAGTATTGAAATCCCCTACTATTATAGTATTGCTGTTGATCTCGCCCTTTAAATCCACCAAAGTCTGCTTTATATATTTAGGTGCTCCTATATTAGGTACATAGATATTTATAATAGTTATATCTTCCTGTTGGATTACTCCCTTTATCATTATATAGTGGCCTTCTTTATCTCTTACTATATCCTTTGTTTTACAGTCCAATTTGTCTGATATATGTATTGCTACCCCAGCTTTTTTTTCATTTCCATTTGCATGAAAATTTTTTTCCATCCTTTTACCTTCAATCTATGTGTATCTTTTGTTCTAGGGTGTGTCTCTTGTAGACAGCATATGTATGGGTCCTGTTTTCTTATCCACGCAGCTACCCTATGTCTTTTAATTGGATCATTTAATCCATTTACATTTAAGGTTATTATTGATATGTAGTTGTTTATTGCCATTTCATTCTTTAAAGCTGTATTTTTTTTTTGCTATATTATTTTCCCACTTTGATCTGTTTACAACAGGCCCCTTAACATTTCCTGCAGCATTGGTTTGGTTGTAATGAATTCCTTGAGTTGTTTTTTGTCTGGGAAGCTTTTTATTTCTCCTTCAATTTTAAACAATAGCCTTGCTGGATAAAGTAGTCTTGGTTGTAGGTTCTTGTTCTGCATTACTTTGAATATTTCTTGCCATTCCCTTCTGGCCTCAAGTGTTTCTGTTGAGAAGTCGGATGTCATCCTTATGGGGGCTCCTTTGTAGGTGATAGCTTTTCTTTCTCTAGCAGCTTTTAATATTTTCTCTTTATTGCTTATCTTTGGTATTTTAATTATGATGTGTCTTGGTGTAGGTTTCTTTGGGTTTCTCTTTAATGGAGTCCTCTGTGCTTCTTGGACTTGTGAGAGTTTCTCCTGCATTAATTTAGGGAAGTTTTCAGCTGTGATATGATTGAACAAAGTCTCTATCCCTTGTTCTTTTTCTTCTTCTTCAGGACCCCCTATGATGCGGATGTTATTTCTCTTCATGTTGTCACAGAGCTCTGTAAGAGTTTCCTCAGACTTTTTGAGCCTCTTCTTTTTTCTTCTCTGCCTTCATGCCTTCATTCCAGTTGTCCTCCAACTTGCTGATTCAATCCTCAGCTCTATCTATCCTGTTTTCAATTCCTTTCATTGTGGTCTTTATTTCTGATATTGTATTTGTCATCTCCTTCTGATTCTTTTTTATACTTGCTATTTCTTTATTTAGGTGTTCATAATGACCATCCATTGTTGTTCTAAGATCCCTAAGCATCCTTACAATCATTATTTTGAACTCCGCATCTGGAAGTTTGATTATTTCCATATCACTCAGTTCATCTCCTGAAGATATCTCTTGTGGTTTCATTTAGATTGCACTTTTTTGTCTTCTCATTGTGTTTGGGTGTTTTATTTGTAGAGATGGTTGAGTCTAGGCTTGGTGTTGTCTGCCTCCAGTTTCCAGTTATGTTATTTCTGGGTTTTCTAGGGTTGGTATCAGCTATTATTTGTAATCCACTTTTGGATTTGGGCAGCTTTGAAGTCTTTATTTGTTTGTTTTTTTAACAGGTGATAGTCTTGTTTATTGATCTCAGCAGGGGGCTTCCTTGAAAGAGTATCCAGGAATGAGATGGGTGTAACCTGAGACTCTGAAGGCCTCTTCAGCCAACTAATCTCTCTGGGGGCAGAGTGTTTTCTGAGCTTCAGTAGGAAGAGGTGTATCTCAGATCTCCATGGAGACCTGAGTTACTGCCCCTCCTCCCACTTCTTGTTTTCAGCTGTGTCTTGTGCTAATTGGAGCTGGAGAGATGTCCAGAGATCTCTGATCAGGAAGCAATTCAGTACTGTTTTGTGGAAGGTTCAGTCCCTCCCCCAGCTATGGCTGCCTCCAGCATGGATGAGTCAGTTTTTTTAGTTCATTTCCTGCATTCCTTAGCCCCTCACAGTCTGTCCCTCTCCCTGTCCTTTTCACTTGGGAGATAATCTGGTCTTTTCAACAGATCTCGCTCCCTGGTTGCCAGGCAAGTGGCTGTGAGTAGTATTTTCTGCTCTTTTCCCTTGGGTGAGATCCCCTCTGGGCTCTCAGCCTCCCCCTGCCCTCCGTTCCTGTAAGCAGAGGAGATTCAGGTGCTCCCTACCAGGTTTGTTGTGACTTCCTCTTTGCTCCTTGGTTTTTGAGAGCTGTTCTTGTAGTCCAGAGTTGGTTTTTCATGCTGATTTTTTCTAAATTGATTTGTATTCCAGTTTGGTGGTGAGAGCTGGGCGTCTGTGCATCCGCCTACTTCGCTGCCATCTTCCCATCCGTACCGTGAAAGTTTTAATGTTTTTGTTTTTGTTTTCTTCTTACAGAGACAGAGAGAGAGTCAGAGAGAGGAATAGGTAGGGACAGGAATAGGGAGAGATGAGAAGCATCAATCATTAGTTTTTTGTTGTAACACCTTAGTTGTTCATTGATTGCTTTCTCATATGTGCCTTGACCGCAGGCCTTCAGCAGACCAAGTAACCCCTTGCTCGAGCCAGTGACCTTGGGTCCAAGCTGGTGAGCTTTTGCTCAAACCAGATGAGCCCACACTCAAGCTGATGACCTCAGGGTCTCGAACCTGGGTCCCCTGCATCCCAGTCCGATGCTCTATCCACTGTGCCACCACCTGGTCAGGCGAAAGTTTTAATGTTTTTTATAGATCCTCTAGACAAATGCTATAAGCTTGTTAATGATTGCGTCATGCTCCCCTCAACCTGTATGTGGTCAAGGGTATATAACCAGCCTCAGAGCTATATTCGAGACTACACAATTTGGGTTAGTTATACCCTGTGTAAGTCATATGCAGCCAGCTTATTAAATAAATCTTCTCCTAAAACTTCTTCTGTATCCTGCCTTGGTTTCTCTAGGTAAACCCGCGGAACGCTACTTTACAACAGTCTTGATTCTGGAAACAATAAGAAGTTGTTGAATTTTTCTAAAGAGAAAGATATTATAAATATATTTGTGTTTGGAAAAGATCTGGCCTGCTGTATAAAGAACAAACTGAAGAAAGGCAAAAGAATATGCAGATTATTTAGGATTATTTTATATTTTAAATGATGTAGCTTAGTCTAGGGCAGTAGCAGAGATGGTAGTAGGAATTCAAGAGATATTTGTCAACATAAAAACTTCTAAACCTCTAGGAATTCTTTTTTAAGCCTCTAGGAATTTTTTTTTGTATTTTTCTGAAGCTAGAAACGGGGAGAGACAGTCAGACAGACTCCCGCATGTGCCCAACCAGGATCCACCCTGCACACCCACCAGGGGCAACACTCTGCCCACCAGGGGGCGATGCTCTGCCCCTCCAGGGCGTCGCTCTGTCGAGACCAGAGCCACTCTACCGCCTGGGGCAGAGGCCAAGGAGCCATCCCCAGTGCCCGGGCCATCCTTGCTCCAATGGAGCCTTGGCTGCGGGAGGGGAAGAGAGAGACAGAGAGGAAGGAGGGGGTGGGGGTGGAGAAGCAAATGGGCGCTTCCCCTATGTGCCCTGACCGGGAATTGAACCTGGGTCCCCCGCACACCAGGCCGATGCTCTACCGCTGAGCCAACCGGCCAGGGCCTCTAGGAATTTTTAATGAATTTATTTGAGCCAAACTGTTGACAATTGCCAGGAAGCAAAGTCTCAATGGATTGAAAAAGTGCTCTGGAAAATGGTGGTTTCACCACTTATTTTACACAGAGAGGTAAGGGGATTACATGAAATTGATTGGATTGGTGATAGATTAGGGAGATGGGGAAAAAGCAAGGTGGAAAAATCTCTAGGATTGGATAAAAAGTACTGAAACTTCTCTTACATAGTCAGGAATAAGATAGCTCACACTAGAATCTATGTAAACACAATAAACTTAAAAAAAAAAGATAGTTCACAGTTTATCAACATAACAATAACAATGAGGGGATTTGTGGGTTCCTGGCCTGGTGGGATACTTGCCCTAAGGGTGGGGCAGGAAAAGAAGATTACCTGCATGTTATCAGGTACAACATTGTAGATGCAAAAGACAACAGACAGGCTAGATTAAGGTAAGCATTGACCTTCTTTACAAAAAAATACTTCCAGAGGACATGACTATCTGCCATGAACTGCTTTTAGTTAAAAAGTTTTAATTTCAGACCATCCTTTGTGGTTACTTTAGATCTCTGAGTCTGTAAGGCAACCATGCAGGCTTTCCGTGAGCTTGTCAGGTTCAATTTGTGGCCCCTTTTCTTCCACATTTGGAAGGTAAAATGGATAGCATTTGGATACAGTAGAGCAAGCCAAGCCAAGGACAACATCCAACATTTCTGGCTTGTTCAGTTGGAATAGAACCAGGTTAGAAGAAGATAGTTAAGTTAGTTGTCGACAAGGTAGATATGAGGTGTTTTTGATCCAAAAGTAAATACAAGAAGAACATAAAAGGTTAGAGATATATGCCTGGAGCTCAGAGAAGCAGCCAAGACTGGAAATACAAATTTGTGAATTGTCTACACAGAAATAGTAATTAAAGTATGAGCCGAATGAGATCACATACACAGAATAAAGTCAGAACAAGAGAGGGCTTAGGACTGAGACTTGAGAAATTTTAAATTTAAAAGCCAGTAGAGTAGGATGAGCAGCCAGAGAAAGTAGAGAAAGAGTGGACAGGAAAGTTAAAGTAGGACAGGGCAGGAAGGAGCACAGAAACCAAAAGAGGAGAGTGCTTTAAAAAAAAGGATTACAGAGTGTAGAGCCAGTAGCCCTGGCCACCATCACAGCCGCCTGGCCCGTGCAGGTTTGCATTTGACTTGGACAGATGGTAATGAAACAACGGAGCCAAGAACTGGTGGGCCATTACCTTTAATCCTAGCTTGCACCAGGCAGACAAGAAATACACACAGTGGGGAAACACTTCCCTTTCCTTTCAGGGCTCCCAAAGCCACTGACTTATCCGAATTTCCTAGAATCAAAGGTTCTACCTCACTGTTGGGATCCATGAGAGTCCAAAAAGACCAGAGTAACAGGCTTTATTGAAAGGAAGAAAAGAACCCTGATGGGCACTTCTTTGGGGAGAAGGGCACTGGTACAGACTATAAGGTGAATTTTATAGGGTTTGAGAGAGCCTGAGGAGGTACTGAGTCAGAAGCTCTGGTATGTCCCCTCCTGCAAATTTATGGTTTCGGCTTTCTGGAATGCTCCTTCTTGAAGCAGTTGACCAGCTTCCTGGAACTCTTCTGCCTCAGGGGCGATTGTCCACTAAGTAAGGGTGAGGTCAGGCAGTCAGGCAGAACAACCAAAGGGCAGTTGGAATTTCTGGTAAATTCATATATCTATCACTCACCAGCCTTATTCACCTCTGTTCCCCATCTCCTTCTCTCTGCACAAACTCTGCACTAACTGGCTTCTCTTTCAGCACTCCACCATCTTGGCTGCCTCTCCTCTCCTCCACATGGCCTTTCTTTGTTATCCTTCAGCATGGGGTCCTCTGCCCCATTTTATAGTGTAGAAATCAAAACCTTTAATCCAATATACAAACAAGGAAGTCTCTGATACAAAGTCACTTACCTGAGGCATAATGGGATTCCTCATGAGAGTGCACCACCCCACACCATGCAACAGTCAAAGGTGGGAAAAGCTTAGCCCTTTTTTTTTTTTTACAGAGACAGAGAGAGAGTCAGAGAGAGGGATAGATGGGGACAGACAGACAGACAGAAACAAAGAGATGCAAAGCATCAATTATCAGTTTTTCATTGCGACACCTTAGTTGTTCATTGATTGCTTTCTCATATGTGCCTTGACAAGAGGGCTACAGCAGAGAGAGTGACTCCTTGCTCAAGCAAGCAACCTTGGGCTCAAGCCAGAGACCTTGAGCTTCAAGTCAGCCACCTTTGGGCTCAAGACAGAGACACTGAGGTCATGTCTATGATCCTACACTTAAGCCAGAGACCCTGTGCTCAAGACAGTGACACTGCACTCAATTTGGCTACTTTGGGGTTTCAAACCTGGGTCCTTAGAGTTCCAGGCCAATGCTCTATCCCAGTGGTTCTCAACCTTTCTAGGGCCCACAAGTTGAGAACTGCTGCTCTATCCACTGCCCCACCACCTGGTCAGGCAAAATGAACCATTTTTAAATATGCCAGAGCATTCTGTTCTTAAGGCCTTCCCTGAGGACAAACTATTTTACCAGAGCCTAACCTAGAAAGGGGAAGGGAAACACACAACTCAAGCCCCCTCCAGCCATTCTTTCTCATATAAAGAGGGGATGGGGTACTGAGAAGCACATATGAAGTTCACAATCCAGGAGCACAAGTTGACAAAAGACTAAGACCTAATAATAGGACAATAGAAGTCCCCCCCCACACACACACACACACAACTACTATCACATTACTAAAGGCTTATGTACCTCAATTCCTTCTACCCAGTACATCATGTCCACCTTTCACCAAAAAATTTAAAGGCCTAATACAAGGCAAAAACACTCCACAATTGGAAGAGACAGAGAAAGCCTCTTTTGGGCAAATGAGTTTGTAAAATCTGTATTTTCTGGTTTTGCTCACTTTTATTGTTAAAAATTGCCATGTGATTTTGTTACCCAGGTGATAATGTTAATTACCTTCCTGCTTGGGAAGGGGCTTGGTTATGCTAATGTGTGCTGGAGGAGGGGTTGTCTCTCCGAATAGTTTTAAGAAGAAGTTAGGAGGCCATTTGAAGGAGACCATGTTGTTGCAAGGCAAAGAGGCCACGTGGTGGTTGGAGAGAAAGCAGCAAGATGGAGGCATGCAGATGGGGAAAAAGAGGTGGCTGAGGCTAGCAGGGCCTTTGATTCTAGGAAAACTTGGAAAAGTCTCCTGGTTGTGGAACTAAAGAATGTGTGAATGTGTTTTGGTGCCCGTGTGTTTGTTTTTACTCACCAGCCAAGTGCGAGGCTAGAAATAAAGAAAATGGCCCACCATTTCTTGGCTCCATTGTTTCTTTACCGTCTGCCCAAATCTAATTGGAACCTGCACAAGCCAGGTGGCTGTGATGGTAGTTGCAACTACTTGCCATACAGCCTCCGTACTAGACATGGCAGGCATGTTAGAGTTATCAGACGAGAAATTTAAAGAAGCCATGATTAATATGCTCAGAGCTCTAGTAGATAGCATAGACAGCATGCAAAAACAGATGGGTGATATAAGTAGAGAGATGAAAATCATAAGGAAAACAACAAAAAAAAATGCTAGAGATAAAAAATCTTGTAACAAATGAAGAATGCTTTCATGGGCTTATTAGACTGGACACAGCTGAGGAATCTCTGAGCTTGAGGATGTATCAACAGAAACCTCTAAAACTATAAAGCAAAGAGAACAAAGACTGAAAAAGACAAAATAATATGTCCAAGGACTGTAGGACAGCTACACAAGGCATAACATAGTGTAATGTGAATACCAAGAGAAGAAAGAATAGAAGACATATGTGAAACAGTAATGACTGAGAATTTCCTCAACTTAATATCAGACACCAAACCACGAATCCGGGAAGCTCAGAGAATACCAAGAAAGATAAGAGTCAAAAGCATTACATCTAGGCATATCATTTTTAAAGTACAGAAAATCAGAGATAAGAAAAAAATCCTGAAAGAAGCCAGAAGGAAAAACGCCTTATCTGTAGAGGAACAGAGAAAAGATTATATCCAACTTTTTTTTCAGAAACCATGCAAAGAGTTGAGTGAAATATTTAAACTGTTGAGAGAAAAGAATCAACAACTTAGAGTTCTGTACCCTGAAAATTTTATGCTTTTAAAAAGTGATGGAAAAATACTTTCTCAAAGAAAAATTGAAAGAATCTGTTACCAGTAGACCTGTCTTGGAAGAAATGTTCAAAAAGTTCTTTACTGAGAAGAAAAATAATGTAGGTCAGAAACTCAGATTTTCACAAAGAAAGGAAGAGCATCAAAGAAGGAATAAGTGAAGATAAAAGGAAAAATATTTTCTCTTATTCTTAGGTGATCTAACAGATAACAGCTTGCTCAAAATAACAACAATGTATTCAGTTTTGTATACTTACAGCTATAAATATGCTGATGTGTAAGTGAAATAAATAACAATACAATGGACAAGATGGAGGAATTAAGAATATTTTCATATTATAAGGTATTTGCACTATCTGTGAATCAAGATAGTGTCATTTGAAAATACACTTCAATTAGTTGTAAATGTATACTGTAATGCAAATTCTAGGACAATCACTAAAAAAAGCAAAAGAAAAAGTTAGATTGATATGCTAAGAAAGGAGAGAAATAAAATCATAAAGTGTTCAGCCTGACCAGGTGGTGGCGCAGTGGATAGAGCGTCGGACTGGGATGCAGAAGACCCAGGTTTGAGACTCCGAGCTCACCAGCTTGAGCACGGGCTCATCTGGTTTGAGCAAAAGCTCACCAGCTTGGACCCAAGGTTGCTGGCTCCAGCAAGGGGTTACTCAGTCTGCTGAAGGCCCACGGTCAAGTCACATATGAGAAAGCAATTAATGAACAACTAAGGTGTCGCAAGGAAAAACTAATGATTGATGTTTCTCATCTCTCTCCATTTCTGTCTGTCTGTCCTCTGTCCCTATCTATCCCTCTCTCTGACTCTGTCTCTGGGAAAAAAAAATCATAAAGTGTTCAATTAAAACTGCAGAAAGTAAAAATGGTGAAAGACAAAATAGGAACAAAGAACAAGTACAATAAATAGAAAATAGTTACAAATATGGCAAATATTAATCCACATATTATAAATGCACCACTTAAAAGACATTTTCAGAGTGAATAAAATAACAAGACCCAACAATGTTTTGTTTATAAGAAACTCACTTTAAATATGAAGACACATAAAGATTAAAAGTAGAATGATGGAGGAAATTCTGCAATGCTAACACTAATCAAAAGGAAACAGAAATAGCTATATTAATTTCACACAGAACAGATTTCAGACCAAGGAAATTTATCAGGGATAAAGAGGAACATTACATCATGCTAAGGGTATCAATACTTGAAGAAGACATAACAATCCTTAATATATATGTGCCTAACACAGGGTGTCAAAATGCAAGAGGTGAAACTTGTAGAAATGCAAGGAGAAATAGATGACTCCACTATTATAGTTGGAGACTTCAACATCTATCAGAAATGAACAGATCCAGCTGGCAGAAAATTGGTGAGGACATACTTATTCAACTACACCATCAATCAACTGGATATAATTGACACCTATAGAATACTTCATCTAACAACAGTAGATTACACATTCTTCTGAAATTCACATGGACTAGTCTAGTCACCAACTAGACCACATTCTGGTCCATAAAACACTCCTTAAGTTTATTTATTTTATTTTTTTAAATTCATTTTAGAGGAGAGAGAGAGAGAGAGAAGGGAGGAGGAGCAGGAAGCTTCAACTCTCATATGTGCCTTGACCGGGCAAGCCCAGGGTTTTGAACCAGCAACCTCAGCATTCCAGGTCGACGCTTTATCCACTGTGCCACCACAGGTCAGGCAACACTCCTTAAGTTTAAAAGAATAAAAGGCCACAATGACTGTTCTCAGACCACCATGAAATTAAACTAAAAATCAATAACAGAAAGAGCTGGAAAATCCTCAGACAGTTGGAGATTAAGCAACATACTTCTAATTAACACATGGGTCAATGAAGAAACTTCAAGCTAAATTTTAAAATATATTAAACAAAATGAAAGCGAAAATACAGCTTATCAAAATTTTTGGGATGCAGCAAAAGTAGTTTTTAAAGGAAAACTAATATCATTGAATGTACATTTCGATAAAAGAAAAATATAAAACTGATCATCTAAGCTTCTACCTTAGGAAACTAGAATATCAAATTACATTCAAAGTAAGCAGAAGAAAAGAAATAATAAAAATTAGAACAGAAATCAATGAAATTGAAAACAAGCTGTCAATAGAGAAAAGCAACTAAACCAGCTGGCTCTTTGAAAAGATAAATACCATAAGCCTCTAGTCAGACTAACTAAGAAAAAAAAGAGAGAAGACACATATTACTAATATCAGAAATGAAAGAAGAGACATCACTACAAATTCCATGGACATTAAAAGATAATAATGGAGTATTATGAACAACTTTTTACCCACACATTTGATAAACTAGAAGAAATTGTCAATTCCTTGAAAGACACAATCTGCCAAAACTCACACAAGTAGAAATAATCTAAATAAGCCTATTCATCAGGGGTAGTCAACCTTTTTATACCTACCGCCCACTTTTGTATCTCTGTTAGTAGTAAAATTTTCTAACCACCCACTGGTTCCACAGTAGTGGTGATTTATAACGTAGGGAAGTAACTTTATTTTATAAAATTTATAAAGCAGAGTTACAGCAAGTTAAAGCATATAATAATAATTACTTACCAAGTACTTTATGTCAAATTTCCACTAAGTTTGGCAGAATAAATCTTTATAAAACAACTTACTATAGTTAAATATATCTTTTTTAAAATTATTTATTTATTTATTTACTTATTCATTTTAGAAAGGAGAGAGAGAGGGAGAGAGAGAGAGAGGAGAGAGAGAGAGAGAGAAGGGAGGAGCAGGAAGCATCAACTCCCATATGTGCCTTGACCAGGCAAACCCAGGGTTTTGAACCAGCAACCTCAGCATTTCCAGGTTGACACTTTACCCACTGCACCACCACAAGTCAGGCTAAATCTATCTTTTTATTTATACTTTGGTTGCTCTGTTACTGCCCACCATGAAAGCTGGAACGCCCACTAGTGGGTGGTAGGGACCAGGTTGACTACCACTGCTATACATAATAAAGTAACTGAATCAATAATTAATAACCTTACAAAGCAGAAAGTACCAGGCCCAGATGGATTCACTAGTGAATTGCATCAAACATTTAAGGGAGAAATTATACCAACTCTACTTCCTAACTCATTTTATGAAGCCAGCTTCACCTGACTAATAAAACCAAGCAAAGACATTGTAGGAAACTACAGACCCGTATCTCTCAGGAACATAGAAGTAAACATTTATTTATTTGTTTATGAGAAAGGGGCGGGGAGTGAAAGACAGACAGGAAGGGAGAGAGATGAGAATTATCAACTCATAGTTGTGACACTTTCGTTGTTCATTGATTGCTTCTGATATGTGCCTTGACCAGGGGGCTCCAGCCAAGCCCTTGGCCCCTTGCTCAAGCCAGTGACCTTGGGCTTCAAGCTAGTGACCTTTGGGCTCAAGCCAGTGACCCCCTAGGATCATGTCGATGATTTCATGCTCAAGCCAGATGAGCCTGCATTCAAGCCAGGGACCTTGGGGTTTTGAAGTTGGGACCTCAGCTTCCCAGGCTCATACTCTATTCACTGTGCCACATCTGGTCAGATCATAGTTGCAAAAATTCTTAAAGAAGTATTAGCTAATTGAATCCAACAATATATAAGAAGAATTGTGTATACAACCAAGTAGGATTTATCCCAGTATGCAAAGCTGTTTCAACATTTACAATAAAAATGTAATCCACCATATCAACAGGATAAAGAAGAAAAATCACACGGTCATATCAATAGATGCAGAAAAAGCATTTGACAAAATCCAATATCCATTTTTGTCAAAAACTCTCAGCAAACTAGGAATAGAGAGAAATGTCCTTAACTTGATCAAGAATATCAAAAATAATCTATAGAGTGGGGAGGGGAGTAAAGAGGGACAAATACTTGGGTTACGACAGTCTCTACATATGACATTTCAAGTTTACGAGGCTCACTCCCATAAAAACTTTAAAAAATTGAGACATGAGTGTTTCGGCTTATGCAGTTAATGTTGTACTTACAGACTACGTGGGCAAACTAGTTTGGTTGCGTGCAGCAGAGGAATATGCAGCACAATGCACAGTACAGTATATTTATGTCCTTTTCCTTTTTCTGTGGCTTAGTTGTGTTTTTATGTTCTAGATTATGATTTTACAACTGTGTTAGGATAGGTAAGTGACTTAGGCTAGGGTGTGTTTCAACTTAGACCAAAATTTGGGTTACTTCACTGTTGTAGAAACAAAACTGTGTTATAACCCAAGGACCCCCTGTATATATCCCACATAGGTGAAATATAAAACTGAGACCTGTGGACATAGATAAAAGTGAAGTGGTTACCTGGGGAGGAAGGGAGTAAAGAAGGACAAATATAAGGTGACAGAATGATTTGATTTTGGGTGATGGATATACAACACAATCAACAGTTCAAATGCTATAGAAATGTTTATGGTTGTCCCTCACCATATCGCAGTTCACTTTTTGTGGTCTCACTATATCACGGATTTTAAAATTGTATATATCTAATTTTGTATCACGGATTTTTCATTGTATTGTGGGATTTTGCGTTATATAGCTAGCTATTTTTATATACTTATTATTTTAATTATTTTTGCAGTAAAATAAGCATTTTCTAGCTTATTGAAAATAATATAAAAAATAAAAATATTAATTAAAACATATTAAGAGAATATCAAATTGAAATAAAGCCTTAAAATATATGTAAATAATAAAATAAATATTTATATAAGGTTGCTACTTCACAGATTTTTGCCTATTGCAGGGGGTTCTGTAATCTAACCCCCATAATAGATGAGGAACCACTATAAACAAAATATAATAGACAATTGCCTTTGCTTTGTTTGGCGATGAAAATATATGATGAACTAAGGAGTCAGAGTGACTTGTTTTTACTGCTGTGTTAAAAAGAAGAGAAATTTTAAAAAATAAAATAAATACAATATGGCTATAAAGATCTCCTTAGACTATATTTAAAGATTAAATGAGTAATTCAGATTAGCACTTAGTTTAGTACCTGGCACACCCAGGTTATCCATTAATGTTGTAAACATTACTCATGACATAGTTACTACCAATTGACTGGAGTTGGCCCATACGTTCAAATGGATTTAGATGATTCCCCAAAAGATCCACAGTTTGTGGTTCTACTAGATGGATAGGCAAGTACTGGCAGCAGGTCCAGAAGCAAGCAGGAGAATGCTGAAAGCAGCCTTGGGAAACAGGAATGGCTAACAGGTGTTTTTGCAGTGTCACCAGAAACCTTGATGGTTAACTTGGGAGAACACTAATGTGATGCACAAATTGAGAAAGTAGAGAACATACAAGTAAACAGTACTGTGAAGCTAGGGAACTTTATGTACTTTGGGATACTTCTTCAAAGGGATGTTTCCTTCTAACATTTTAATTTCAAGTTATAAAATTGTAGCTGATTTACAAAATCTAGCTATGTATAGAGTGTTTGCTTTGGATTTTTCTCTTTGCCATCCTCTTCTTCCTTCCCTGAAGTGGGACACGGTTTATTTAAGTTAAATGAGTGAGATCAGCACCTACTAGCTTGTGCCTCAAAATCCTGACCCAAGATCCTGGTTGCAGAGAGCAGAGAACATATGCCAAATCCTTGCCCTCTTGTTAATTCAACAAGGATTGAGTAGGACTCTATGCCAGGCACTATTCTGGTGTCTGGGGATCTAGAGCTGCTAACACAAAATGACAGGTTTAAAAATAAAATTAAGGAAGTGTCAACTTGGAAATTTAAATGCGAAGCGCATTTTAATGTGTTTATTTTCTGCTGGTTTTCCATAGATCATAGATGAAGAAGAAACACAGTTTATGAGTAACTGCCCTGTCGCAGTCACAGAAAGCACCCCACGGAGGAGGACACGGATCCAGGTGTTCTGGATAGCACCCCCAGCAGGAATGGGCTGTGTCATTCTAAAGTAAGTGAGCATGGAATTCTTGTAACACTTCACTCCCTTTCCCTGCGATCCATCAAACACATTCATGGAGTGGTTGCAGAAAGAAAAGTGGCTTTGCTGGGGCATCAGGCATGTTGCCTCATTTCTCTGCCTTCAGTTATCTCAACTTGAAATGGGACTGTAGAACATCATTGGTAAAGTGCTGGAAAAGAATCATTTGCCTGAAACTCAACTTTTATCTAATACAGTGATTCTGCTGCCCACTCTCTATCTTCCTAGACATGATGATACTATGGCTGGTTAAGAAAAATTATGAATCAGGTGAGGACACCCTTTGACTTTCTCCATCTGGAGCTTAATACCTAGTATCCTTAATCTGTGCTAGGCTGACCTGAGACCCAACTATAACTTGCATTAGCCTCCAGGTCTGCTTTATGAGTCTATATTTTTTTTTCCTTCTCCCATCAAAATTGCCCTCTTGTGCCCCTTCCTATAGGACCTCCTGATTTTCCTTTTGGTGAGTTAGAGTAGATGATAAGAGGTGTTAACCAGCTAATAGTTTTCATCTGAAAGATAGCATCATCTCAAAAATGTCTTCAAAATTGTATGTCATAGGATGATGTTTGGGGAGATGTAAATAGGTGGGCAGGAAATCAACTTCCATGGTTAAACAAGTTTGGGAAATGCTGTATACTGTATTCTCTTCTTGCAGATTTACAGTATGTTAGTATGTTGAAGGTTTTACAGAGTCCTACTAAAATAAAATTTGTTTAACTAGGTTTTACCCAGCATTTCCCAGACTTATTTGACTGAAAAGCTCCTTTTCTACTGAGACATTTATTTTATTTTTTTAAGCAAGAAGAGGGGAGATAGAGAGACAGACTCCTACATGTGCCCCGACTAGAATCCACTGAACCCCATCTGGGGCCAATGCTCAAATCAACCAACCTATCCTCAGCACCTGAGGCCGATGCTCAAACCAATCAAACCACTGGCTGTGGGAGAAGAAAAGGGAGAAAGGGAGAGGGAGAGAACCAGATGGTCGCTTCTCATGTGTGCCCTAACTGGGGATTGAACCCTGGACTTCCACATGCTGGGCCATCACTCTGTCCACTGACCCAGTTGGCCAGGGCCCGGAGACATCTACTGATATTCACCAATTTAGGAAACATAGGAATAACTTATTTGAAATAGATTTACAGAGTATCTAGAGTGACAATGAGAAATGTAGGGTTTCAGACAAGCAAATAGTCATGGTTTGAGTAGCAGGGCTTCAATTCCAGCATTCCAGAAGTCATTTTTCCATGGAGGTAATGGCTGGGACCTTCCCAACCACCTCCTTCTTTTTTAAATATCCAAGGCTTATTCATGTATTTGATTCATTTGTCTGCACCTCTGGCAGGTGGACCTTTCAACAGACTTACAACTGTAGTTAACTCAGCCTAGTTCAGAGGAGTGGCTGATAAGGAAGCACTTTAGCTAGGCATCCAGTTGCTGCAGATTCTGGACTCAGCTGTGCCTGACTTATGGAAAAAAAGGCTTCTCTGGAAGCCTCTGTCCACTGTCCAGAGTCAACCCTGTCTTTTGCTGCTATCTCTCTAGGCATTATTTGTTTCTTTTTTAGTTTAATTTAAACTGAGTCTTTGAGAAGTTTGCTCTTGGCAGTAATGTATACTGGTGATTTTTTTAAAAAAATTAGCAGTAGAACTTTAGCTCTTGGCATTGACTTATGTTGGAGATTTGTTTAAAATAATAGCAGTGGAATTTTTAAATGAAATTTTATATAAACCCAATATATTACATGTATCTAGTATCTAGCTGAAATGTAGGAGAAGACCTTGTGGAAATAAACAAAGACCACTGAAACGAGAACAAGCTATTTATTCAGAGCTTGCTGTATATTAAGAGAGTCTGCTGCCATTGCTAGCATTTGTCAGAAACTCAAAGGCAGGCAGGGGAGTGGGAAAGCTTATAGTGAAAAAGAGAGAAGAATGCAGGTACGTTCTGATCAGAGGTTGTTGCCATGAGAAAGCTGGAAGCGGGCTAACTAGAAGTGAAGCATCTTATATGATTGGTTTGAAGAGTGTATTTGGCTTTCTTTGGTTGGTCCTGAGTTAAAAATAGAGGAGGCAGTGGGGGAAAAAGTAGAGAAGTTGGAGGTCATTGACCATGTCCTAAACGTTCTGAGCTGAGCGCTGCAGAGGTTGTGGTTTGGCTTCCCAGGCCAGTTGTTGTAAAAGTTGGAGTCAGATTTCTATTTTCATTGTCACCAATGGCCTAGTCCTTGTCCAATAGTATATCCAGTCTCTCAGTCTGAACATGGGGTCTCAATTTGGCTTTCCAGTACCCATACCCCTGCTCATGGTGGCCACTCCACAGAGCCTGGGGCTCTGAAGAAGAAAGTTAGAAAGCATCAGATTTATGTGGGGAGTTTTCCCACTCTAAACACATTTATCTCTCTGGCCTGGATCTCTGTTATTCTTTGATTTCTTGTTCTCACAAGCATTTGATGTCCTGGTGGAAGCCAGAAAGGCATCTTTTGTTTACCCATTAACAATGAGCATATGTGAACATTTGTTTATTTTTTAACCGTTAACCAGTGTGGCTTGTGCGTTCACTCATTCCTTCAGCAAATGTAACTGAGCTCTATCTGCACAGGCATCCAGGATATACAGGCAACGGAGGTACGTTCTTGGCCCTGAAGGTTCTCATGGGCCAAATGGAGGAGAGAGAAAGGGTCAGTCAGTACTTTCTGTGCACCAGAAACTCGGCTGCACATGCCGCAGGCTTTGTCTAAATTGATCTCCACAACAACTATCCGATTTTACAGGAGAGGAGTCAGGTCCCAGGGAATTAGACTAGTTTCTTGAAGTCCAATATCCATCTTCCTTTCTTTTGTTTCTTCTGAAGGAATTAAATATAAGCTACAAATATTAAGATAAATAATAATTTTATAGGTAAGACATAAATATATACATTCACACTGTAAAATTTCAGATACAGAAAGTAGTGAAATACAGACTAGAGAGAAAGTAAAAACAACCCCTGACATTGTCCCCCCAAAATCTGAGTTTTCTACCTGAAGTTAGCAAAGATATCAATTTGGTGTTTACTCTTTAGATTTATCTGTATGTTTAAATGCATATAAGTAAACATAAGGAGGCATAATTTCATTTTTGTGGGAATTTTAATTTACACAAATTGTATGGTCTACTTTATATACTGAACTTGAATGAGTTTTCACTAAATAAAATGCACTAGAGAGATTTCCAGGTCAGGACATATAGATTTACCTCTTTTTAAAAACTGTTACATATACTCTATAGTGGGAATGTGTTCATTATTCCATAGTTGAATGACATTTAGATTGTTTCAAGGTTTTTTCTATTATAAATAATATTATGATGAGCATCCCTCGTACATGCCTCTTGGAACAGACATGCAAGTTTTTATATCCAGTAGACGCCAAGAAATGGAATCATAAGGAATACATATTTATAATTTTAATAGCCATTGCCAGATTTTCATCCAAACAGTTTGCCAACTTAAACATTTTCCTGCATAGTGAACAAGAGAGTTTATTTCCTTACTTGCTCAACAACTCTTGGTATTATTAATCTTTAAAGTTCTCCCCATCTGATAGTTGAAAATGATATCTTATAATAATTTGCATTTTTCTGATTACTAGTAATAATCAGAATCTTTTTATATACAGTTCATTTCTGTTTCCTATTCTATGGAAACCCTGTTCATATTCTTGTCTGATTTCATAATAATGTAGCTTTCTACACTTGATTTTGAAGTATTTAAATATATAATTACATAAAAACATTTTAGGTACAAAATTTTTATATCTATATATAACATTTAAACACTCAAATGTATAAATATATAATTCTATGTATTTAAATATACTTATGTTTAAAATTGATCTTTCTATATACCAAATAATAATACTTTTTAGTAAATTTCAACTCTTTCTTTCTACTTTTCTTTTAACTTTGCTTATGGGCATCTAATCATCCAGAAAATTGAAATTTTGTTTCAATCACATGTATCCATTCTTTCCCTTGTGAATTTTGATATGTTTATTTTAAAGAATCTTTCTAAGTCCAAGATTATAAATGTATTCCCATATTTTTATGACTTTAAAAATAGCCTGACCGGGCGGTGGCACAGTGGATAGAGCATCGGACTGGGATGCAGAGGATCCAGGTTCGAGACCCCGAGGTCGCCAGCTTGAGCGTGGGCTCATCTGGTTTGAGGAAAGCTCACCAGCTTGGACACAACGTCGCTGGCTTGAGCAAGGGGTTACTCGGTCTACTGCAGCCCCATGGTCAAGGCACATATGAGAAAGCAATCAATGAACAACTAAGGTGTCACAACGAAAAACTGATGATTGATGCTTCTCATCTCTCTTCGTTCCTGTCTGTCTGTCCCTATTTATCCCTCTCTCTGACTCTCTGCCACTGTAAAAAAAAATAATAAGTTTAGGCCTTTAATCTTTCTGGAATTTAATTTTGTGAATGATATGCTACAAGTAAGTCTCAACAGAAAATAGAGGGCAAGCTCAATGAAAAAGAAGGAAATCTTACCTTTTGCGACAACATGGATGGACCTGGAAACAATTATGTTAAGTGAAATAAGCCAGGCAGAAAAAGAAAAATATCATATGACCTCACTCATTTGAGGAATCTAATGAACAATGTGAACTGAGGAATGGAATAGAGACAGAGGAGAGATCAAAGGGACCAGAGGAAAAGAGGACAGACGGAAAGGGGATGATAAGATGGGATAAACCTGAAGGGAAGGGGGGAGGGCACTATGGGAAGGGGGCAAGGGAGATGTTGAGGGGAATACGGGGGAGGGGGGATGCATTCAGGGCAACACTAGAATCTATGTAAACACAACAATTAAAATCAATAAAAAAAGAAAGAAAGAAAAAAAGGCAAGCTCAAAATGAGGTAGGTGCCAAAGAGTCTATTTACAATGGTGTGATCGTAACAACAGTGGGAGGAGCTTCCACCACCCAGAACTGAAGGAGCAGGAGGTAGGGAAGGAGAGGACAGAGCAGAGAAGACCACTACCTCTCAGGAGCTGAGATTTCCGGTTAAGGAAAACAACCAGCCTGAGGTTATAGGGACTCCTGCCCTACTCCCTTCTTCTGATTTCCTGCTAGTTCTCCCCTTTGACCTGGCTCCAACTCTCAGGACGATGGAGTCCACTGACATTAATACAGTCTATATAGAGCCTCCTCTTGGGCAAAGACCAGGGTGCCAAAGGATATGGATGGTACCTGGAGAAGCAAGCCAAAGACATCCTCATAGATGGAAAATTAAAATCTACCTATTTTTTTCATAATGGCTAGTTAAGTTGTCCCACATCTATTTATTGAATAGTACATTCTTTCCCTGATTGATTGACATGCTACTTTATCTAATACAAACTTTTTATACAGGTCTATTCTGTTCTGTTAATCTCTTTATTTTTGCATGAAACCCACACCATTTAGTAGCATAATTTTATTTCATGTTTTGATAGCAAGTCATTGTTCATTAATCTCATGGTTCAAAATGTTCATGGCCATTCAAGCAGATTCATAATTCCAGACAAATCATGAAATAAGTATGTTGTGTTCAATAAAAACTTATATTGGGATTTTGAATGGTGTTGCATTGAATTAATAGTTTAATGAGAAAAAAAGTCAGCATTCCTATAATACATTTTCCAAGTCAGAAACATGGACTATTTATTTAGCTGTTTCCTGTCTTTCAACAAAGTAATATAACTTTTAGATTGCACATTTTTGTAAGACTTTTTTTCCCCAATAGGTATAGTTTTATGGCCCTTTGAGTGGGCTTTTTAAAAATTATACTTTCTAATTGTTGATTGCTGATGTTTAGAAAACCTATTGATTCATGTTCCTTGAATTTGAATCTGAACATTGCCAAACTCTCTTGATAGTTTTCTTTCATTCTTTTGGGATATAATGAATAAGTATATCTTTTGTTTCTTTTTCATGCATTAGTTTTTATCTATCACCTCTAGTAGAATATTAGATACTAATAGTCATGTATATGCCTGATTTTAATGGGAATACTATTATATTTCACTTTTAAGTATAACATGAAGTACAGGTTAATGTTTGTAATCAAGCTGAGAAAGACTCTGTGTCTGGCTGAGAAGTTTCCATCCTTTGCATGTGGAAGGTGGTTGGAAAACCAACCAAGAAACCAATATTCCATGTGCACCTATCATATGCCTAGAATACACCAGCCGTTATCCTGACTTTCAAGATACTTTTCAGTCTAGTTGTGATGAATAAAAATATGTATGCAAAAGTCAGTAAACCCAAGACAGGCATGAACAGGGGACAGATTGAGCATGTTAGTCAGAAAGGAGATGAATGAGAAATGGAAGAATGGGTGCACCAGAGCTTCTTGGAAAGGTTAGTTTGTTTATATCTTAAAGGCTGAAGTAGGGTTTAGATAAATGGACAGAAGGAAAAATGTTATTCCAGGTGAAGGTGGTAGACAGAGTGAAAACTGAAGGGAGAGCTTAGAGATGAGAGTAAAGATCTTGGGCCTGACCTGTGGTGGCGCAGTGGATAAAGCGTCAACCTGGAAATGCTGAGGTCACTGGTTCAAAACCCTGGGCTTGCCTGGTCAAGGCACATATGGGAGTTGATGCTTCTAGCTCCTCCCCCACTTCTCTCTCTCTCTCTCTCTCTCTCTCTCTCTCTCTCTGTCTCTCCCTCTCCACTCTAAAATGAATAAATAAAAAATAAATAAAAATTAAAAAAAAAAAGATGGCAGCCTTGGGAGACACTAAACAGGCAGACTTAGCACGATTAGAAGGTCTTTTTTTTTAATTCTTTAAAAAAATTTTTTTTGAAGTTGGAAACAGGGAGGCAGTCAGACAGACTCCCACATGCGCCCGACCGGGATCCACCCGGCATACCCACCAGGGGGGTGGTGCTCTGCCCATCTGGGGCGTTGCTCTGTTGCAACCAGAGCCATTCTAGCACCTGAGGCAGAGGCCATGGAGCCATTCTCAGTGCCCAACTCTGCTCCACTGGATCCTTGGCTGCGGGAGGGGAAGAGAGAGACAGAGAGGAAGGAGAGGGGGAGGGGTGGAGAAGCAGATGGGCGCTTCTCCTTGTGCCCTGGCCAGGAATAGAACCCAGGACTCCCACACACCAGGCCAACACTCTACCACTGAGCCAACCGGCCAGGGCCTAGAAGGTCTTTGAGAGCCAAATTCCATTGCTCAATTATGAAGGTTCTCCAGTCTCACAATGAAGAGATTGAATTTGACTCAAGAGGACCATGGGAGCCACTCATGGTTATTAAACAGTGGACTGACATGCTGGGAAGAAGGCTCATTAAAAAGTTAGTAAGGACACTGAAACTGGGCAGCAAAGTTCAAGACAGATGAAAGGGGAGATGCCAACTTTGTTGTAGAGTCCTCACTTGCAAAAAAGGAGCATTTGTGTTGCAGTGTTTGGGTAATGTTCCTGGGAGATGACAGCCCGGTAGGATAAGCTACAGAGTCTGTTTAAATGTCTGTAGACAACAGGTTAGAAGCCTACTTGGTTGGTTGTTTTCTTTTGTCCATCAAGGGCTGGGATGGGAAGCAATGGCAATTACGACTTTCCCTTTGGCACCAACCTGACACCATTTTGGATGTAAAGATCTGAACATTTCTAAATTATAAGCTTTTCAGGCAGCCCTCTTCATAGCCTCTTCCCTCCAAAGAATGACCTAGCACTTAAAAGTTTTCTTGGCATGCTACAATGCTGCAAGAACACTGAAAACCACTTTAGCAAAGTCACAGCTGATTGGAAAAAAGCCATTGTGAATAGCATAGATATTTACAAGACCCCACCAGAGGGAAGACCTTGTCCCCTAAAGTGATCATCTCTTTCTATACATTTATTGCCTTTATTATATACTCTTATTACCATATTCCTGACCCTCATTTGTCATTTCCTAGGAGGGTCTAAGATGTCATCTTATTCCTGAGGAGACAGTCATTTGGGGAATTAAACCTTATGAAACGATGACTGGTTACAAGTAGTAGTAATAGGCAAGAGCCAAACCCTGTTATAGGTGCAATATAAATACTCATTTTATTTTTACAGTGACCCTAGGAAGTTGAGGCTAAAGAGGAAGCTAAGGCACAGAGTGGTTAACTCATTTTCCCAAGGTCCCAGGATAAATGACAGAGCTGAGATTTAAACAAAAGCAACCTGGTTCTGGAGTCTATGCTCTTAACATGGCGCTGGACCATCTCTGACTAATGCCACTGGGTCAGGTTTGACTCTAGCTTCTCCCTCTCCCCCAATATCATTAGTTGCCAGATCTGTCTCTTCTGTCCATCACTTGCTCTGCATCCATTGCCTTATTCGCAGACACCTCTGGCCTCACTATTGCAGGAACCTCCTAACTGCCTGCCCTGGCACTGGCCCCATGCTAATATAGGACTCACAGCTCTCATATGCAGCTGAGTCACACCACTTAGCTAACAACTTGAACACGGGCTTCCATCACCTTCAACATTAAGTCCAGATCCTAATTATAGCATGTCAGTCTCCCCATGTCCTGTACCAGAGTGCCTGACCAGCCTCTTCTTCCACTGAATTCATCCTTGAACACCATTCTCCAGCCAGTTTTGTCTGCTCATTCTCTCAGGAACATATTGTGCACCTCCAGTGTGCAGGTACTGAGGACTCAGAAGCTGTCTTTGAGGACAACACAGTCTAAGTGTGAAACACTACAAAAAAATCAGGTGCACAGGTTGCAATTCAGAAATCCAAAATATGTTTAATAACTCATTAGGGCCCAAAGCTGCCCTGAACTGACTTGAAGTTAATTGGAGGTTTTTAGTGTAAATATTAAGGTGTTTGATACCCAGACCCTAATGGGGATATTACAAAATCTATGGACTTTCACTCTATTATCTTTCTGCAATCCAAAAATATCCTGAATTCTGAAACACATCTGGCCTCAAGGCTGTCAGATGAAGGAACTTGTGCCCTGTTGATACAATAGGGGGGTGGAGTGGGGACTTTGATATCAGTCAGATGGAGGAATGCAGAAGAGGCAGCCCTCTGGCAGGACTGGGTGTCACATAAATGTTAAAAGGAAGCAATTCACTTTTTTTCAGTGAAATAGCCTATTCCCAGCTGCAGTCACTACAAGGTCTGAGAATTTATTTTATGTTCCTCATCACCAAAGAATAAAGTAGAAATACCTTAGCATGGGGTGGCTCATGACTTGTCCTAGCTGCTTTGTGGCCTTATTTCTGGGCATTTCTCCACCCAATATGAGACTATGAGCTTCATGGAGAAGAGGATCTTCTCTTTGTGGTCCTAATGCAGGGGTTGGCAAACCATAACCTGTAAGCCAAACCTGGCCCACTGATTGTTTTTGTAAATAAAGTTTTATTGGAACACAGCCATGTTCATTTATGTATGTATTGTTTAGGGCCACTTTTGCAGTAAAGCACCATAATCAAGAAGTTGCAACAGAGACCTTATGGTCTACAAACCATAAAATATTTCTTCTCTGGAGCTTTATAGAAAAAGCATACTGACTCCTGCTCTTATGCATCCCCCAGTGCTAGGGACTTGGTAACTGCTGATTTCTGGTCCAGGGTCTCCCAAAAGCCCAGCTGAGGCAAAGGCTTATATGCAGGTACTTTATTTGGGAAGTGATCACAGAGAGCAGAAGGTGGGTGGTTAGTGTGGTGGCAAATGCGATGCAATCGAGTGTTATTGACTTGGTTGTCAATCACAAGTGGTACTTGATCCTGCTGGGATTTTTTGAGGAAGCTTATGACATGTACCTCAGAATAGTGTGCCCAGGGATATAGGAGAAAGCCGTTATCCATTGCTTTCCATTCTCCACTGATCAAGGAGGGGCCTACAGGCATCATCTCCCCTGTGCTTCTGCATTACACACATGTGAGTGCTCCTCAAATTCTGAACACATACTACAGGATCAGAGAAGCTCTGGGACAGGAATAAGAGGTACACCATGCAGGCAAGGCGTGCATCATCCAATTACAGCGGGCAGAGCTGCTCACAGCACAACAGTGGTTGGAGTCAGAGTTGGATGAGAGGATGTGAAGAGGCATATAGAGGTGCCCCAGTGCATTGATTAGTATGAATAACAGTGTAAGTAGCTTACATTTATTGCCAAGCACTATGCTAGGTGCATTGCATGCCTTGCCACACTTAATCTTCATAAAAGCTTATAGGTCTTCTCTATATTATTCCCATTTTGTTGATGAGGTTTAGAGAGTTGATATTCAGAATAATAAAGCAGTGAAGCAGTAGAGCTGAGTCTTAAATCCACTGGTGCCTGACTTAAAACTCCTTGTTTTTAACAATCATCACTAAACTACACTGAACTTAACCAACCCCATCCTTCCCCCTCACCTTCTGCCTCAGTTGGCCTGTGAGGGCATAGCCCCTCCTATATACCAAGGGGCAGAAAAGTGCCTGTGGGGGAGAGATGTTCCCCAAGTGAGGAAACTAACTGTCATTTAGAAAATGGAAAACAAACCCAGGGATCTGGCAGTAGAAAGGCGTATTAGTGGGAAGAGAAGATGAGTACTGAAGAATTAGCTAGCATTAGTAATACTTTGTAGCTTCACCAACTCCTTTTATCTTGGAAGGAAATAACGCAGACAACCCACATGAGATGACTCTGTGTGTGATTTAGAGCAAGATGGCAGGGTTAGGAGGATCTGATGTGGCTGGGATGCGGCTTACCCCACAATTTTCCTGGCATTGGGTAATGAGAAGAACCACAAGCTCCTTTGTCGTAAGTCAGGGCTGCTTTCCCTTGAGGTTGTCTAGAACCTCAGCAATGCTAACCAGGGGAGAAAACAAGGAGTCTGGAGAAAAGGGGATGTAAACCCCCCAACCTTCTGAAGTGGCTGGTTCTTGAGAGAGCATTTGGAAAGACCAAGGCCATGGCTAAAAGGGCTACATTTACTGGTTTCAGAAAGATTTAGATATCCTAAGACCTACCATCCAACAGGTGGAATCCAGCTGCCAGGGATTCCAGAAGGGCTGACGGTGGCACAGTTCCAGGGGAGCTGTCCGATGGCTGCGGAGTTTCTCTCAGCAGCTGAAGCCCCAGGTGCAGGATCTCCCCCAGGGAAGGAGGCTGTCATGAAGGAAGCAGGAAGTATGGGCTGCAGAGGTGCTCCAGGCACAGGCACGCGGTACACTGAAGCTCAGGTGGTCACACTAAAGCCCTGCTCCACGGACCGTGCCAACATCGCAAGGGGCAGTGGGCTGACTACAACTTGGTGGGCCTGTGTGAGTCCACGCCCCACCCCTCTACCTGTGGACCAGGGCCCAGGGCCCTTGCAGCAAGACAGGCCCCAGTCCTCTCCCACTGATGGAGCAGGAGTTGCCAGTAGATCCCCTGCCCTAGTCACAGTGAGATCAAAACACATTTTGACCCTGTGGATATTTTTTTAAAATTGAGATAAAATTTACCTGACCTAAAATTAACCATTTAAAATAATCAATTCAGTAGCATTTCGTATATTCACAATGTTGTGTATCTACCACTTCTATCTAGAGCCAAAACATTTCCACTGCTTCAGCGTAAACTCCTTACTCATTAAGCAGCTTCTCCCCTTTCTCCCCTCCCCGCAGCCCTTGACAACCACCAATCTTTGTTCTATCCTGATGGATTTACTTATTCCTGATATTTCATATAAATGGAACCATACAATATGTGATCTTCTGCATATGGCTTTTTTAACTTAGGTAATGTTTTTGAGGTTCATTCATGTTTTAGTATGTATGGTACTTCACTCCTTTATAGATCTGAATAATAGTCCATTACATGTATATACCACAATCTATTTATCCCTGTGGACATTTTTTGGACATGAAATAGTCAAAGGATAAAAATGGAAACATTTGAGCCACATTGAAAAGTACCAGGCGGTATTATACGTACATTAACCTTCCAGTATTTTTTCAACTATATCATATCATACAATAGACATAGTGCTCCACTCCCAAGCCTTCCCCATTCCCAGGAAGGATAGTGATGATTCTGGGACAAAGGTAGAAAAGGTCAAAGAGATGGTTCCACACCTACTTTGTCTTTCAGGGTCATGAAGTACGTGTGAAACAGATTAGCATATTTTATCCTGTCACCATATGACTTGATTAGAGAGTAGTTTGTTTGTTTTTTACACCCAGTAGATGACCACAGTGTCACAAAGTCTCCTACCTTGGCATCTGTTACTTCGTCTGGAAGAAGCATGGGCTGAAGCCCACTGAGGGTACAAACGATGCTGGGAAGGTGAGCACAGTGTCCCCGGTGCTGGGGAAAGAAGGCATTCCTCACAGATGCTCACGGCTCCCTCACCCCCATTCACTTTCACCCAGTAATCAAAGAATTGTCCCTGAATTATTTGCCTCCCTGCAAGCCTGCTTCCCACAGAGAATACCCAACCTAAAGCCAATGAATTCATGAGATTATATAAGAAAAATGTCCCCCACACCTTCCATGATTAATTATTGCAGGTTGATTTCAGTTACATTTTTTTTTTCTTGGGCATTTTCCTAAAATTTCACATATAATAGCCCCTGGATGCTGGGAAAACAGAGGAGAGAAAGCTCCTTTATATCTTAGTTCTAAGCTGGTCAAAAATGAACATCATTGTTAATTTATAGTTTGACAGCTGTGGTGCATTTGTAAGTTTAGGACAGCTGTCATCAACACTCCAGCTTATTTTTCAAACAGATGTTTAATTTGACTTTAGTGCTATTGCCAATTTTGGGGGGAGGGGGAAGAGAGAGGGAAGCAGAAACAGAAATAATCATTATATTCATCATTTGGTTTCTTTTCAAAACATAAATCGGCATGATTAATGATGACATCAGAATTGCTCTAACTGCAGTTTGGGGTGCAGACTGGTTAGCTATCATCCCCTTGCTTGGTCCAAACTCCTTTTTAAAAAATTTTTTTTTTCCTAAAGTCAGAGACTGTTTTGTGTAATTATCACAAAACAGTCCCAGCTGACCAGAGAAGCCTTCCACAGTCCAGGAAAAATCAGGGAGTGGTGAATGATGGGTGACTGGGCCCCAGCCTCCAGTGAAAGTCACAGGGCTTAGTCTTGTCTTGTGGCTGTGGAGTCAGGAAACCAGCTGGAGCAAACGGAGCCCTGGGAATGGCAGCCAGGGTCTCTCACTCCCTCTGACATATCTACCATGCTTATGTGGCTTAGGCAGCTGGGTCCATGCATGCTCACAGCGTGCAAATTGGTCTCAGTGCATAGAATTAAACACATCTGTGGCTCCATGTAAAAATCTGATGAGTCAGAATGTACTTGAACAGGCCCTGCCATTCCAGTCCACGTTGCTTGGAGGGAATCTTCCTTCACACCAGCTGTGTTGCTAGGTAAAGCCACTTCCTGGATCTGATTTCCCTACCCTCGCCTTTTTGTGTTTGGCTTTCAGTGGTTTCCCTTGGCTTTTACTTTCCATCATCTATCATGTGTTTGCTCATGGCCCTCAGTACCTCTTTGACAATGCTGCTGTGGTTGGAATACTAGCTGCAGTAAGATACTAACTGTATATCTTTGTACCTGTTTCTTTGTGCAATGAGATGAAAGACTCACCTTGCCTTTACCTACATTCAACAACTGTGATTGTGCTATGCTAAAGAAAGACCTACCCAAAGGTAAAAGTGCACAGATGTCTTGAATTCCAGTGATAAGACATGGTCTGATAGAGCAGGGGTCGGGAACCTTTTTGGCTGAGAGAGCCATGAATGCCACATATTTTAAAATGTAATTCCATGAGAGCCATACAATGTTTAACACTAAATGCAAGTAAATGTTTGCATTTTATGTAAGACCAACACTTTTAAAGTATAATAAGTCTCTGAATTCTTTTTAATAACGTTGTTATGCTGTTGCTAACCAATGATGAATAAAGTACTTCTTACCATTAATGCAACTGCTGGTGCTGCATGGTTTTGCTGATGGCTTTGTAGTCTGGTTGATACGTGGTGAGGTTAAGCTTCATGCAGGCATTGAGATTTCCATCTGTTAAATGTGATCGTAGGTTGGTCTTAATGTTCTTTAGGTGTGAGAAAGACTGCTCACATGCATATGTAGAGCCAAACATTGTCAGTACAGCAATACTCACACGCTGCAGTATGTGGTATGTGATGGGAAGCTCGTTCCAAGTTTTGACAATCAGTTGGTCTGCGGGTTGAAGTGTTTTCATTTCTCCCCACTTGTGTTTGCTCGCCAGCTCTGCTTGCTGTCATGCAAGTTTTTCCAAATCTTCATTCAGTGACTTGAACTTATTCACCCACATGTCTGAGGCCTTCAGGTCAGCCACTTGTAGTTCAAAATCTCTGACGGAGACACCAGGGATGTAACTCAGGTCGGCGCTGTCCACTGCACACTCGTGTGGATGGGTAATGAACTTAAAAAGACAAATGCGCTCGTGAAATTTTCCAAAGTGCACTTTGAATGACTGCTGAAGATTAGATATGAAGTCCACTAGCTGCTGGAGATCAAGATGTTGAGCAGGGTCACTTGCTGTGCATGCATCTTTAAACTCTTCCAGTTTTTCAAAGTGTAGTAAACGACCTGTTTCAATGTCGGCAATGAAGAGTTCCAGCTTTTCAAATGCAAACACTGCTTGTTGAAGGGATAAGACTGTATTTCCAAAGCCTTGTATTTTCACACTGAGCTGGTTCAGATGTTCAGTCATGTCCACAGGATAGTAGAACTTCAGGAGCCACTCAGTGTTTGCTAACTCAGGATGCTCAACATTTTTCATTTTAAGAAAAGTCCCGATTTCGCTCAGACAATGACTGAGCACCTTCCCTCTTGACAACCAATGCACATTGCTGTGCAGAAGCAGACCAGAATAATTATTCCCAACTTCATCCAGCAGTGTTTTAAACTGACGATCATTTAAAGCTCGAGCAACAATGAAGTTGACCACCCTAATGACCAGCAACATCACCTCACCAAGCTGCTCGCCACACATCTGAGCACAAAGCGCCTCCTGATGTAGGATGCAGTGAAAACTTAGGATGGGTCTCTTTTCATGTTCATGAAGAAGCACTATGAATCCTCTGTTTTTCCCCACCATGCACAGAGAACCATCAGTACACACTGAAATAAGTTTATTCATCGGTAGATTTTTTTCTTTAGCAAACTCAGTGAAAGACTTGAATAAATCCTCCCTTCTTGTTGTCTCTTTCATAGGCAAAACAGCAAGGACTTTCCTCACATAGTGTGTCACTGACAGCATACCTTGCAATCACACTGAACTGGGATAAATGGCTTATGTCTGTTGATTCACCCAAAGAGAGAGAAAAGAATAGTGCTGCCTCAGTTTGATTTACCATCAGGATGGTATGATCAGTTCTTGCCGACAGAGAAATGTCTTTTATTCATTTGATTATCTTGTCTTTATCCAAAAAGTCATCAAAAAGTTCACTGGCAACATCAAGCATGAATGTTTTGGCATACTCCCCATCTGTGAATGGCTTTCTGTTTCTTACAATTGCTAAAGCACCAGCAAAGCTAGCTGAATTCCAGTCACCTTGTTGGGTCCAAACACTGAGTTGCTGCTGACTAACTTGCACTCTGCACAGTAGCTCTTGACATGCTTTCTTCCTGCTGTCCCTCGCTTGATATTTTGATGCAAATGTAGTATGATGTGTGTTGAAGTCCCGCTTTATATTTGACTGTTTCATTGATGCAATTTTATCATTGCATATTAGACACACTGCAGAACCTGCTCTCTCCACAAAGGCAAATTTCTCTGTCCATTCTTGCTGAAAAGTGCGATACTCCTTATCATTTTTTCTTTTATATATATTTTTTGTATTTTTCTGAAGTTGGAAACAGGGAGGCAGTCAGACAGACTCCCACATGCGCCCGACCGGGATGCACCCAGCATGCCTACCAGGGGGTGATGTTCTGCCCATCTGGGGCATTGCTCTGTTGTGACCAGAGCCATTCTAGCGCCTGAGGCAGAGGCCACAGAGCCATCCTCAGTGCCCAGGCCATCTTTGCTCCAATGGAGCCTTGGCTGCGGAAGGGGAAGAGAGAGAGACAGAGACGAAGGAGAGGGGGAGGGGTGGAGAAGCAGATGGGTGCTTCTCCTGTGTGCCCTGGCCGGGAATCGAACCCAGGACTCCTGCATGCCAGGCCAACGCTCTACCATTGAGCCAACCAGCCAGGGCCTCATTTTTTCTTTTAGCCATCTTCTTTGTCAAAAGGGTTTCTGCAATTAGCTAGCTAACTACTTGATTAAAAGGAGGGAAGTTTACTTCCTGACCTCACAATGACCTGTGTACGTTATGCATTATCCCATAAAAATTTGGTGTTGCCCCGGAGGACAGCTGTGATTGGCTCCAGCCACCTGCAACCATGAACATGAGTGGTAGGAAATGAATGGATTGTAATACATGAGAATGTTTTATATTTTTAACGTATTATATTTTTCATTAAAAATTTGTCTGTGAGCGCCTGACCAGGTGGTGGCGCAGTGCATAGAGCATCGGACTGGGATGCCAAGGACCCAGGTTCGAGACCCCGAGGTCGCCAGCTTGAGCACGGGCTCATCTGGTTTGAGCAAAAGCTCACTAGCTTGGACCCAAGGTCGCTGGCTCCAGCAAGGGGTTACTCAGTCTGCTGAAGGCCTGCGGTCAAGGAACATATGAGAAAGCAATCAATGAACAACTAAGGTGTTGCAATGTGCAACAACAACAACAAAAAAATATTTAAAAAATTTGTCTGTTAGCCAGATGCAGCCATCAAAAGAGCCACATCTGGCTTGCAAGCCATAGGTTACCGACCGCTGTGATAGAGGAATGACCCCCAGCCTGATCCAACTAGTGTTAGAAATAACAAGGCTCTAAACAGAATGGATGTTCACTCTGAAAGCCAAGTCTGAATCCTCAGAGGGTGCCCACCCCCAATCCTTTTGCATGGAAAGTAGTATTTTCAAATTATTAACCAGGAACTAATTCTTCCTTAATGACAGAAAGACCAGGCTTCTGCCAGGTGGATCACCCAAGAATTTTTGGAAATCTATAGGGAATTATTGCATGTATCAAAATCTCCTGGCTGTTGCCCGCCATCTCCCTAGGTCTAAACCAGGGGTAGTCAACCTTTTTATACCTACCGCCCACTTTTGTATCTCTGTTAGTAGTAAAATTTTCTAACCACCCACCAGTTATAAAGTAGGGAAGTAACTTTACTTTATAAAATTTATAAAGCAGAGTTACAGCAAGTTAAAGCATATAATAATAATTACTTACCAAGTACTTTATGTCGGATTTTCGCTAAGTTTGGCAGAATAAATCTTTATAAAACAACTTACTATAGTTAAATCTATCTTTTTATTTATACTTTGGTTGCTCTGCTACCACCCTCCATGAAAGCTGGAACGCCCACTAGTGGGTGGTAGGGACCAGATTGACTACCAGTGGTCTAAACTATGTGTCTGTTCCTCAAGCAGCTGCTCCCTGACCTTTGCTACATGCTCAGAGCCCATCCTTTAATATCCCACATCACAGCTACCAGGGTTAGATGACAATGGTTAATTAGATGTTGTTGAGAGCTTGGGGATTGCCAGGCAGGAATTTTACCTCAGAGAACCTACATACCTGGCTTATAGATTTGGCTGCTCTCAGGGACCAGAAGCCTAATGTCATCCTCGGAGTTTCCTTCTCCTCACACTTGGTGGGCATCAGTTTCCCTGCCTAACCGTAGGAGCCAGTTTACTTCCCCTGAAAGAACACCCTTGTACAAGTCCCAGTTGCCCCGAATTCCCACCCAACTCTCCTCTAGACTAGTTTATTTGCCATTGTAGTTATGAAGGCAGATTCACAGGTCAAGTAGTCTGTGATTGGATTCTGGCTGGCTTCACCACTTACTAACGACATTAGGCAAGTCCATACAAGGCTACTTGTTATAATTGTTTTGTTATTGTTATTGCTTTACATTTGCAATCAAATGCAGATCATCTTGTAGATGTCTCCTAAGACAAAAGAAGAGATTTATCCCTAGAAGTGAATTCCAGTTTCAGCACTTCAGACAAAAACCATACATTTTTAAAGGTGGTTTTTGGAGCTTTGGAAACTATTAAATTTCAGTCTCACTGGGTCTTTTTTTTTACTTACTTACTCTTTGCCAGTTCACATAAGAAAAACAAAAAGTAGTCGTGTTAAATTAAAAAAGTCAAAACCAGGCCCTGGCCAGTTGGCTCAGTGGTAGAGCATCCACCTGGCATGCAGGAGTCTCGGGTAGGAGAAGCACCCATCTGCTTCTCCACCCCTCCCTCTCTCCTTCATCTCTGTCTCTTTCTTCCTCTCCCGCAGCCAAGGCTCCATTGGAGCAAAGTTGGCCTGGGCACTGAGGATGGCTCTGTGGCCTCTGCCTCAGGCGCTAGAATGGCTCTGGTTGCAACAGAGTGACGCCCCAGATGGGCAGAGCACCCCCCCGCAGGGCGTGCTGGGTGGATCCCGGTCGAGCACATGTGGGAGTCTGTCTGACTGCATCCCCGTTTCCAACTTCAGAAAAATACAAAAAAAAACCCAAAAGTCAAAACCAGGGAAAATTAAAATATTTCATCTAGATAAGTGGGAGACCAATCACAAATGTACTTGGGCTCTAAATTCTCACAGAATTATGAGTGTAACAGATTATGACCTATTAAATAAAGTGGGAAGCTAGAGGTTATCTGATATAAACAAATATATATGACAATTAAAGGAATGAAGCAATGAATGTAGGAAAGTTTGATAAAGAACAGAATTTGTAGTCTCAAAGTATCTGCACTCAAAATATCCACTGTATTTCTCCATGTATAAGATGCCCCATTACTCATTGTAATGTTGGGGCCCGAAATTTGAAAAAAAAAAGTATTACATAAAGTTATTGGACTCAAGTTTCATTCATCATAAAATTCATACACTTCCTCATCACTGTTAAAGTTCCCATCCATTAGCTTGTCCTCATCTGTGTCTGATGACGAATCACTGTCTTCACCAATGAGTGCAAAAACAAGGAGAAAAAAGTGGAAAATGCAAGTTAAAAAAAAATCTACAACCACTGTATAAGATGCACCCAGTTTTTAGATCCCAAATTTTTTGGTAAAAATAAAAATTAAAAAAAGACTTCTAGGCCCTGGCCAGTTGGCTCAGTGGTAGAGCATCGGCCTGGCGTGTAGGGGTCCCAGGTTCAATTCCCGGCCAGGGCACACAGTAGAAGCGCCCATCTGCTTCTCCACCCCTCCCCCTCTCCTTCCTCTCTGTCTCTCTCTTCCCCTCCCGCAGCTGAGGCTCCATTGGAGCAAAGATGGCCCGGGCACTGGGGATGGCTCCTTGGCCTCTGCCCCAGGCGCTAGAGTGGCTCTGGTTGCAACAGAGCAACGCCCCGGAGGGGCAGAGCATCGCCCCCTGGTGGGCAGAGCATCGCCCCTGGTAGACGTGCCAGGTGGATCCCGGTCGGGCGCATGCGGGAGTCTGTCTGACTGTCTCTCCCCGTTTCTAGCTTCAGAAAAATACAAAAAAAAAAAAAAAAAAAAAGACGTCTTATACATGGGGAAATACGGTAATCCCTACGCAGAGAGAGATGGGAATTTGAGAATGGGAGAGTCTAGCAAACACCAGCAATGGCACAAATCTGGATTTACATTATATGCTACCCAGTAGGATGCAGAGAGAAAAACAAAGCATCCCTCCTATGAGATTCCCACCGAAGACACAGAACCTAAATCTAATTCTGAGGAAATATCAGACAAGCTCAAACATTTTACAGAATTACTGACCTGTAATCTTTGAAAGTGTCAAAGTCATAAAAGTCAAGGAAAGACTGAGCTGTTTCAGGGTGAAGGAGACTAAAGAAACATAAAATCGAAGTGCAACACCATGATTCTAAACACAACCTTTTGGCTATATAAGAACAATTGGCCAAATTTCAATACAGTTTGAGGATTAAATGTATTAATGTTAATTTCCTAAATCTGATAGTTGTGTGATGGTTTCATGAGAGCGAGTTCTTGTTTGTAGGAAATGCACAATAAATATCTCTCAGGTGATTGGATATCAAATCAACCACTTGCTCTCAAATGCTTTGGGGGGAAAAATTCTTTGTACTGCTCTTTTTCTAAGTTTTCTTTGAGGTGGAGGGAAAGTGAAGAGCTGCATTTGCATTGTTCCCCCTCTCCATTCTCATTCCCGTTTCTTCCTGGCTTCTTCCTCTCGGCAGCTTGGGCTTAAATGTAAGGAAGAAGACATTGGGTTCAATGGATAAGACAGGCAAGGACTCACCAGGCACGAGACTGGGCTGAGTTCACTTGTTCTTTCATCCCTCACTGAACACCACTGTTCCCTACCAGGCACCGTGCCAGAGGCTGAGGATGCAAAGCTGAGCAGGGCCCAGCCTCCCAGGAGTGCACAGAATGGTGGGGAAACAGACAGTGCCAACCACTATGTGGTGGGAAAGAGGCCACGTGGGAAGAACACAGGGTTGGGGCAAACACCCAGCCTAGTGTGGGGTGGTGCAGAAGGGCCACAGAGCACAACTTGTGAGCAGACAGAAGGCAACTGGGGAGAGACAGTCAAGGAAACACTGTGTGGAGTGTTCCTCGCCCAGAGGAAGCAAGGAACATGTGAGGACCTACATGTGGACCCTGATCGTGGAGGAAGAAGTGTGGTTGAGGTGAAGGGGACACTCAGTAAATATGAATTTTCTTTTCTTCTATTCTTTATTCTTTCCTTTGCCAAAACATTCCTTCCTTGAGCATTCAGCTGAGTATCACTCTAATTTTTTTTTTTTCTGTATTTTTCTGAAGCCGGAAACGGGGAGAGACAGTCAGACAGACTCCCGCATGCGCCCGACCGGGATCCACCCGGCACGCCCACCAGGGGGCGATGCTCTGCCCCTCCGGGGCATCGCTCTGTTGCGACCAGAGCCACTCTAGCACCTGGGACAGAGGCCGAAGAGCCATCCCCAGCGCCCGGGCCATCTTTGCTCCAGTGGAGCCTCGGCTGCGGGAGGGGAAGAGAGAGACAGCGAGGAAGGAGAGGGGGAGGGGTGGAGAAGCAGATGGGCGCTTCTCCTGTGTGCCCTGGCCGGGAATCGAACCCAGGACTTCTGCAAGCCAGGTCGACGCTCCACCACTGAGGCAACTGGCCAGGGCCTCACTCTAATTTTTAAATAACCCTCCTCACCCCACTACCCCACTGGACTCTGTTGATTTGACAGACATGTAGTGAGCACCTGTTACGTGCCAAGTTTGTGCTAGGGATGAGGGAGAAGATGAGAGAACAGGCTGAGGGCCTAGCATCATGAATATTCGTCTGAGAACTTGAAATGCCAAGCTCTCTTCGGAACAAGGCTGCATTTCCATTTTCACTCTAGCCCCTGGAACAAAGCCAGGAAGTGACAGAGTTAGCAGCTGGGGGGCGGGGAGTATGGGAGGAAAGAAGAGCAAGTTCCCCCAGCAGCGAGACCATCTCTAAAACAGCTCTTTACAGAAAAGCCAAATCATTCCATGATTCCTCCACAACACGAAAAGTCTCGCTTTCCACACCTCTCTAGCCATCACTACAGATTCTATGGCTAATCACATTTTCCAAGATGGTTCTCGATTGATCACCAGTATTGCATTAGACAGTTTGTCCCTTACAGACAAGCTCTGATGTCAGATAGGTTAAGGCTGGAATTCTGGCTCTACCCATTCTGAGCCTGTTTGTTCCCCTATAAAATAGGAATAAGGTGCTAATGCTTGGGAAGTGCCCCTTGACATATTTCAAGTAGTTTAGGGTTTACAGAGTGCCTTCCCAATTCCCTTGCAAGGTTGACATCATAATCATTGAGTGAAATTGAGGCTCAGAGAGATAATGTGATTTAAACTGTATCACATAGACTATGAGTGTAACAGTCAAGATGGAAACCTGGTCTCCACTATTAAAACAGTAAGGATTTGCTGTGCTTTGGCACATTTTATTTTATGATGATCAAAGTCACTGGTTAACACTGGGGACATCTGCATATTTTATTTTTGTTCAGTAGTTTCAGCTTGTGATTTACTTGTCACATGGAAGTCAGGGAAGCCCAATAGAGAAAGTGATGGATTGTGGAATAACTCATTGGGTTCATAATCCTGGCTCCACCTCTTAAGAGTTATATATACTTGTTCAAGATACCATATTTCCCCATGTATAAGATGCACCTTTGTTTGAAAAATTGGGGGTCTACACACTGGGTGCATCTTACACAGTGGTTGTAGCATTTCGAATGCCATGGAACCAAGGACGAGGCAATGTATGAAGACAGTGATTCGTCATCAGACACAGATGAGGACAAGCTAATGGATGGGAGTTGACAGTGATGAGGAGTTGTATGAATTTTATGATGAATGAAACTTGAGTCCAATAACTTTATGTAATACAATTTTTTGTTTTTCAAATTTCAGGCTCCAAAATTAAGGTGTATCTTATACATGGCAACATCTTATACATGGGGAAATATGGTGCTTGGTCCCTCTGTGCCTCTGCTTTTTTCACCTACCAAAGGAAATAATAATAGTACCTACCTAATAGATTGGAGAATTAAACAAAATAATCTAAGTCAGTGGTTTTTGGCTGTACATTAGAATCACCAGAGCAGCTCTTTAAAATTACCAGTGTCTGGCCCCACTGCTGGAAACTGATCTCTTTGGTCTGGGATGTAATTGGGATGTCACTGGTTTTTAAAGCTCCCCCCAAATAATTCTAATGAGCAGCCAGGGCCGAGAACCCTCCAAGGATGTAAAACACTTACTGCAGAATGGCTAGAACATAATAAACATTCAATAGATGTTAATTATTATTATTGTACCAGCTGATAATAAAGTAAGCCATGTGGGCTAAGACTGGTGGATTGGTACGAATAACCAGGGGGCTCCTGCTACCATGCAGTGCACTATGGGTAGGTACAGAGATGAGCAAGAGAGAGTCCCTATTTCATAGAGTTTAATTAACTCCCTAGGTGTCTAGAAAAGGCATAAATACTGAGAAGTTAAACAGCAGCACAAGATTTAAAGTAGAAGGCATAAAGGAAGACACCATTTTTTTCAGGTGCTTACTTCATGTTAGGCTCTTTGCAGACCAGCTTAGCTCATTAATGCTCACAAAAGTCCCATAACATTGATATTAACCCAATTTGTAGGGCAGAAAACTGAGGCTGTGAAATATGATATAATTCACCTACTACATACTGAAGAGGTAGATCAAGATCTGACTACAAAGGTATTCTCTTACTCCACATATTTACCATGCTGGCTTTGTGGTGATTATTAACAAAAGTAATAAACTAGCTGAAATTAGAATTTAAAAAATGTAAATCTCAGTCCTCATTTATGTGTGTGTGTGTGTGTGTGTGTGTGTATCTGTTATTCTATATATCTAACATTCCATTCATTTAGTCTTCCTTCCTTTCATCCATCCATTTAATTATGTTACCTAACTTGGCTCTAAAATAAGATTTTCAGTTTAATCAAATATTTTGGTTAATAAGGCAAATTTGTTGGGTAAATTTTAATGTATTCTTCATTTTCCTACATAGAGTTAAAAAAATAGCATTAAGCTAAACAACATATCACTTCCAATAAATCACAGAGAAATAAGAACGCTGAGGTTATGCTTTAAGGTACGCTAATGGTATCAGAGTTTTTAATGTAGATTAACTACCATTCCTAAACAGTAATAGAAATAGAGAAAAACAAAATTAATGTGATTAAATATACTCAGAGACTATTTATTCTGTTAATTGTTAAAATTTAGGCAACAGTCAGATTGCAAGGAGACTAGACTTGCAGCTGCAGCTCTAAAATAGCTGGTCCTCCCCTCAGCTGTTGCTAATTAATATGATTTTCCTAATAACAGTTGTCTGATAGCAGAGAGGCAGTCGCAAATCAAAACAACTTTATTTCTATGCTGATGAGCCAAGACAACAACCAAAAGAACCCAATAAGATCCAAATGGAAATGTTGCTAACTGCCAGCTTATTATATGTGATGTTTCTCATGCACCACTGACCTTCAGTGCCAGTGGTTATCATACAAATACATGGGATCTATGGGGTAGTCTGGCAAGTGACATCATTACATCAGCCACAGTCATACTGGGTGACAATGGGATTATGCCACAGGCTCCAGAGAGGAGCTGAAAAGTACTCTGGACAATTGTCCATTGCTCTGGACCTAGATGTGTATAAGTGAATCATCTTCTCTTAATTTGTCTGACATTTTTTTCCCCAAAAGACAGAATTGAAAAAGCCAGTTTGTACCATTTAATATGCAGAACCCCACTAGAAAGATTTTCAGGAAAGGAATCTAGAAGTAGCCAGCATCTTTCATATTCAACCCATCAATGCATAACCCTTTGGCTCATGCGTTGATTCCCAGCCTAATCAGTTGCAGTAACTGGTTTCACCAAAATATGTTGCATGGATCATAACAATTTCTAAATCAAAGAACTGGTTTGATTTTCCTAAGGAAAGTACCAGGCACATGGAAGGCTAGAATTTATTAGCCTTTTCTACAGATATGCAGTAAAACAGCATCACAAACCCTTTCAGTCAGTTACATTAGACCCCTAGCCGTGAGGGACTCCTGATCATCTCAAGGGCAACTTGATCAGAGAAGAATTCAAGTTAGCAGGAAGCTGAATTATAGATTTCCAAGACCAGCTCTGTCAACCCAAATACACACTAAGCATTTGGACAAAGTTGGCTCAGTAGTAGAGCGTCGGCCTGGCGTGCGGAAGTCCCGGGTTCGATTCCCGGCCAGGGCACACAGGAGAGGCGCCCATCTGCTTCTCCATCCCTCCCCCTCTCCTTCTTCTCTGTCTCTCTCTTCCCCTCCCTCAGCCAAGGCTCCATTGGAGCAAAGATGGCCCGGGCGCTGGGGATGGCTCCATGGCCTTTGCCTCAGGCACTAGAATGGCTCTGGTCGTGACAAGAGAGACGCCCCAGATGGGCAGAGCATCGCCCCCTAGTGGGCGTGCCGGGTGGATCCCGATCGGGCGAATGCGGGAGTCTGTCTGACGTCTGACTGCCTCCCCGTTTCCAGTTTCAGAAGAATACAAAAAGAAAAAAAAAAGGGTTAACTAAGAATACAAAGTGTCATTACCAAAAGATCATCACCAAATATCCTGCTGGGATAAGAATTCTGCTAATTTCCTCTCTTGAAATATGTCTAACTTTGTATCAAAACGACATGAAGCCATCCAAAAACTAGGGAAATGCACACCCCATCTGATGGCACAAACTCGTCCATTTGCAAACACAAAACAAAGCCCTGACCAGGGCACAGCCCTGGAAAAGGCTTGATTGTTGGTTCCACCACACTGTGAGGGTCCAGCTTTGAAGATATTTGTTGTGCTGCCTTCTGGAGGTGGTTACCACCTGGTTTTACTCTTGTTCCCTTAGAGATAAAGCATTGAAGCCTCTGCCTCCCTCCCTTGCTTTCCTCTCCGTTTCCACTTCTATCCCTACTTTGGGGTAATTCTAACCATTTCCTTAGGAACATATGCATTGAAGGTCACCTTCATCTCTCAGAGATATGCACGTATAAATGTGGTGACGCTGTTACCTTTGAGATAGATATTTTTATTGATTTGTTGGGTTTCAATTTATTCCTTGCCTACTTGAAGAAGAAAAGGATTTTCAGGGCCTTGTTTAGTATGGATAAGAGGCTCCAGATTCATTCCCAAGTTCCCCATCTCAAGCATTAGTAAAATTTTTAAATTTACTGTATTAAAAAAAAAAAGAATTAGCCACTTGTATTTTACTCTGCATCATAATAAGGTTCCATTAATTTCTCTTCCACATATTTTACTCAGAAAATTAGACTTCTGGACCTTCTTTTTTTCTCTTCCTCCCTGCCTCCTTCTCTCCTTCTTTTTCTTTAGATATGGCTCATGTTGTTGCTCCAGAACTCTTTGGGGGTCAAATATGATCGTGCCTTACCACTGATAAGCTTATGTGACATTAGAATGAGGTCAGATGCTACAAGAGGGGTACAGGTGTTGAAAAGAAGAAACATGGGTCAAATGGGTATTTTTTTTATAAGGGTCAACTCAAGAGATAAGCAAAGTAGAATAAGTACATTGTAAAATCAACAACTCTCTTTTCCATAAAGAAAGTTCCATCCTTGGCTTAACCTCTTCCTGATAGCCACACCAATATCCTGCTGATTCCCAACATTGTGAAGAGATGTTGAATTCAACCTGAATGGCTCCTTTTGAGACTAGTGATTGCCATCAGCCAAACAGCCTAGCTTGAACAAAGCAAAGCAGCCTTAACTGGCCTTTATGCTGTGGGAAATGTTGAGTGACTCAGACCAGTCACTGCTATTCACCAGTGCTCCAGGTGCCCCCTGCTGATACTGAAGAGCTTATGCTTCTTACCAGATCATGGGCATATGGTGGACACTCAACACTACATGATGAATATAAAAGAATTAAATGAGTAAAGTCAGTGTATGAAAATATATAAGGTCAACACACCTTCAATGCTTCCTGCATGAGAGGCATTGTGCTAAGTGCTAGAGGGGCCACAGGGGCCACAAACAAGGCTCCTTCCCTGAAAGAATTCAGAATTCAGTCAAAAGTACACAGTGTGAACACACATGAAATATATAGTAATACAAGATATTAAAATTTAAGCAAATTCAAGAATAGCCAATGCCCAAATGCCAAATGGATAGAAACCCAATGAGACTCTGAGGAGACAGTGAGGTAGTAATAGATGAGTGGGGTGTGGTTAGGCACAGAAGAGACGAAGTACACTTCTGGTTTTTTGAGTAGCATGAGCAGAAGCCAGGAGGGGTCATATGCATATGCTCTGTACACAGTGAAAAGGCAGGACTGAGTTCAGGTGTTTGGGAAGAGTCACATGGTGCCAGCAAGGTGTCAGGCCTGGCAGCTTGTATCTAGGAATTCAAGACTGTTGACATTTAGCCAAAAGTTTGGACTGTAATCAATAAGTGAGAGAGGAACCTTTGTTTGGAGAGGACTGACTATGTGTAAGACCCTGGGCAGGCTAGGCTGGGGCAGAACGGAGGTGGAAGATGAGATAACTAGCACTATGGTGCCATTGCTGCCTAATAATTCGTGAAAGGAAGTGCTAATGTGCTAGAGGTGACAATTAATCCCCTGGCAGAGCATAGGTAAATTGGATGGTTAGCAAGGAAAGGAGACTTGTTGGGAGTAATTGTACAGGGATCCTTCACTTAATCTTCCATGCATGTCCTTCCTGAGGGTGGAGTGGATAGAACTCAGGTGGATACCAACATGCATGAAAATCATGTCTCCTAATTTAGAGTATTGGTTCTTGTAGAATCTCTCCCCAAAGCAAAGCACAGACTTACCATTTTCCATATGGTTTTTTTTCCAAGGTTCAAGAATCCCTTGAAACCCATTAAAGGACCATGAATTCCCAGCTAAGAACCATAACCACCCTTCCTACAGTTCCTAACCCAGCATACAGGAGGCAGCAGCTCCCAACATGCAGGTCTGCTACTGTACAAGAGCCTCCCATTTCCACAGCAGAAACCCTGGGTGGTCAGGGAAGCTGTCCGAGGAATAAAAAGAATGGCAGGTAGCCTGTGTTTAAGGATGTTGCTCTGTCACCTGTCTTGTTTCCTTACACCTGAGGGGACAATGTTGTCAGCCCTGGCTTAAGGGAATCCACAGAAAGAGAAGGCGATGGAGGCCACGGGAGAGTGGGACCAACTTCAGAGAGTAATGGCTTGTGTCAACCAGCCGAGAAAGAGCTGGCGATGTGACAGCATTTCCTCTCTAAGGAGGAGATGTGGTGACTATGATTACACCCACGCTCTGTGTGGAGCGGCAAAGACTCAGCAAGGAGCACCCGAGAAACCCAGAAGCAATGCTTTCTAGTCCTTGTTTTACAGCTGAGACAGGTTCTATTTCCAATCAGAGCACAGCCTGGAGAGAAAGCAGTTGATGCCTTCAGTGTTTGGAATAAAAATTTAACCTTCATCTTTAGAAAAGCAAAGCAAACATCTTAATAGAAGATTTTATTCAATGGAATGACAGTCATACCATTTTACATATCTCCTGTCATTCGTTTCAGACCTAATAGTGGTTCTTAAGCTGTTCAAGGTCAGGAACCCCTTTGAGAAGCAGACGAAAGCTCTGAACTCTTAGCCAGAAATATGCACTTGTGCACATCACACAAAATTCCATCATCCTGACACCTGTCTGCAGACCCCAGATTATGAGCCCTGGGTTCTGTAAGTCTGGGTCAAATCCTCTGCTAGTTTCCAGTTGTCCAATGAGAAATAAGACACTGAGGGTGGAGTGGCACTCACAGCCTGCCGAGGGTTTATAGACACGAAGAAGTTGGAGGAGACAGCAAGGCAGAGGCTGACCAGCAGCTTAACGGTATGAGACATTATGCAGAAGAATCATGGTTCAACAACATTACAGAAACAATGACCCGAACTGTCAGTTGTCCTTTGATCAGTCATACCCCAGGTACCATTAACCATGTTGCTAAATGCTGAATAATGTGCTAAGGCTGATTTTTTTTTTAAGTAATTTTTCAGGAACATAAAAACCTCATGTTTTGTATTCTTAGGAAAAAAATATTTTGGCCTACCAATGTATTGTGAGATATTGCCTTCCCTCCAGGCTCATAGTTCTTTGCAAGGTTAAGAAATGCCATGGATAATTTAAGCCAGAGAGAAGAACCTGGCAAGGGTCAAAAGATGCTGGGGAAGAAAAATTGAGTGGTTTAAAACAATTATAGGAAATGGGAAATGGTCCCGTTCACTGCCCAGAATTGCCTACCTGTCAGAGCTTCCACAACTGGGACTACTTCCTGCAGTCTATTTATTTTGTCTATGTGAGTTTACTTAAGATTTTTTTACCAACAGATGACAAATTTCAGCCAGTGATCTAGCGGGTACCCTGAAGGGTTTCCACTGTTTCCTCAGCCACGGTGCAAGGGCACATGAAAGCCTCCTTCAGAGAAAAGCCATTTCCTTCGCCTGTGTTTTCCTGTCAAACTTTCACCCACCCCCCTTCCCCTTACAGCCACGTCTCTCTTCACAGTGGAGTGTACCTGCAGGCATGCCTGCTCCCTTTCTAATCACTGCAAACAGGTAGAAAGTCCCAGCAAAGGAAAGCATGGCCTCCCACCCACCAAATCCCATCCTTTTTTAAGGCCTTGGTCATAGTGTCCTATGCCAAGACTCTTTTGACCAAACTGTCCCTGCACACTTCACCTACCTGCTAGTGGCTCCCCTGTGTAATCTCTTGGCCTGGTATATAAATAAGGTCAACAACACCTGCTCCTCCTTACCTTCTGAACTGCCCTCTTCTGTACTGCTATAGTATTTTGTTCATACTTCTTTCTATCATTTGGCATTCTTTTAAGAGCAGTGTTCATCTAAAAACTTGACTAATGGTAGCATCAACAAACAAGATTTATTTTTCTTATACAAGAAGACCAGGGGTAGGCAACCGCTCATGTTATTCCAGCACCTAAAGGATGTCAGGGCAAGTGTCTCAGTGCTTTTTCTTGGCCTTTTCCTCAGTCAAACAAAATGGCTGCCTTGTTTCACACATTGTGTTTGTAATCATGGCTGGAAAAAGGACAGGCCAGGTGACACATTAATTTATCTGGAAAGTAAAACTTCCTCAGGTGGCCTCCCCTTCATCTTGCAAACCTGCCCATATGTTAATGAGGCCACATGTGGGTCTTATATTTCCATTCTCCAGCTGCAAAAATGGCGGGAAAAGAGAAAACAGCATATTGTGATTGGTTTACCTTGTACTACAGCCCAAAATGAGGGCTCTGCAGGCATAGCGGATGGAAGAGATGGATATTGGGTAGACCAGTACTTGCTATGCAGTATCTGATTCATCAGATTACAACTCTCTCTCTCTCTCTCATCAAGCTGTCAACTATTTGATGTAACATACGCTGTCTTAATACATCTTTGTCCTTCCAATTCCTCATACAGCTTTGTGGCACCTACTCCATTAAACAGAAACATGAGTAAATGAATGTCTTCCTGGTCTTAATGTCTCTCACATCTAAATTCATTCTTTAAAACACAATGCAGTTTTATTCTTTTGTTTTTATGTTTCTCTTGTGATATTAAAGTCAATTCCTCATTGTTAATTTTCCATTGGATTTTGCATGGGAAGGGGTACAATTTTAAATGCTAGAGTAATAGTATTGATAAGATATATGATAAAGATGAGATCTGAAATTGGACACTAATAAGAGAAAATGGAACCATAACACACTTGTTATTTTCAGGGTTACTCTATGAGGAAATAAACTGAGGGCCAAAACTAATTTGCCTCTCATTTTTGTTAAAATTAGATCCAGAGCTTCATAGGCATAACTCTGTCCAATTGTGTGAATCAAGAGCTCCAGAAATCCAATGACCATGTAGGTTTAGGAATGAACTATAGTCTTAAGAACCTAAGTGACTTCTTTGCCATATTCTGGCCACAACCAAAGCTGCATATGACTGAGTAGCACCATGTAGAGCTGAGGCCTCTGATTCAGGTGTTGATGTCTGCTCAGAGCAGATGATGTTGTTTCCAAGGTGCAAGGGCTGTGTAGCTTACCTGGCAAGGGACTCTTTTGGGTGTGCAGCTCTAACTGCTTCAAAGAGTTCATCCTTGGTTACAGCTCCAGTGCCATCTATCCAAGAAGTTATTCTGATGGCCCTCATTCCTGCCAGTAATTTCCCCAACTTCATCTCCTCCTCCACCCCCATCTCTATCTCCACCTCCACCTCCACCTCCACCTCCACCTCATCCCTGTCAGAGATGGCCATCCACCTGAGTCATCAGAGCACTTGTAGATGATTCTTCAGTTGGGGCTCTAGCATACCATGTATTCTGAGGTTCATTTGGAAATGCTCTGTCATAGAGTGTGGCAGTTTTTTATAGGCACAATTTCTTTAGAATGGCACAATCTGGCCCTCATCTAGCCTTGTTGTACCATTTTGTTACCAGACTCAAGCTGGTGGATTGTACCAATGTCAATATCCTGGTTGTAATGCAAGGTAGGGCAAAAGTAGGTTTAGAGTTGTAATACTAATCAATAATACAATAATTAATAAATAATAATACAATAATAAACTCAGTGTTTCACATACTCACAACTAAAACCCCACTTTTGCCCTACCCTGTATTATATTGAATTTTATAAAATGTTACCATTGGGAAAAACTGGGAAAAAATGTACAATCACTCTGCAATATTTCTTATAAGTATATGTGAATCTACAAGTGTCTCAATAAACATTTCTAAATAGTTATTTTTTAATTCTTCCTTGCCCTTTCGGTCTTTTTTTCATTCACTGGCGTCACCTTTTCTCTCTCTAGTCACTGGGGTTTGTATATGGGGACTCAGTTTACTTACCTCCCTCTGTCTCACTTTTTTCATCTGTAAAACAGGGATAACACCAGTGCCCATTCTATGGGGTTGTTAGGTGCTTAATTGTTAAACAAACAAAAGAGAAATAAAATATCATGTACTCAACCTCTTCTTTCTGCCCCAGATCCAGTAAGTTACTAAGGCCTGATAAGCTTGCCTACAACATGTCTCTTGTATTCTGCACTTCCACTGTCCCTACAATTCAGACCCTTAGTGCCACCGTTGTGCCTCCTCTTGTGTCTTTGCCAAGCGAAGCTAATCATTGCTCCTCTCCCTCCCTTGGCTCCTCCACTATTGTACTCAACACTGATTTCCTATTACCTTTTTCTATTTCTTTCTTTTTCCTCACTGGACTAGGGGCTCCTTACTAGAAGGCAACATCTTTTATTTATCTATACATGTTCAGCTCCTAAAAAAACGTCTGTCACAAAATAAGTGCTTGGTAATTGAGTAGGAATAATTTCCTGGCAGTACTAGAATTGCTTCTTTGCAGTAATGATAGACAACTATACCAATCTTTGAATCAATAGTTTTGTGACCTCAAGCTAGGGTTGTGACCTTATTACAGACATGAGTTCTTGTGTGTGTGTTCATTGTGGACAGAGCCCTCCAGATAAACTGTCACTTTTTTTCCCCCATGAGCACATTATTATGGGCTTCCAGGAGGCCTGGTAACTCCTGGACACAGCTCCATGTCCTTAGATCCACCCACAGCCATAAAAAATATTGGGAATGGTCTGGATCATAGAAAGCACCCTGCGTCTGTAAATATTTGTTAATTAACATGAGACCATTGTCAGATTAGCAATTGGCATCCTAGTAAAGTAAAATAAAGCAATAGCCTCAGTTCCTGATGCTATTACCATCACTGTAGCTTTAATATTTTATTTCTGGGTCTTCCCACAGAGTTCTTTCATGGTAGAAGGAAGTAGATGTACTGGTTATGAGCTGGATCCCTTCTATGGAAAACATCCCTGAGATCATAGAATAAGTTTGTAATGTATTCCAAGAAACATTCAGCAATAGGGATTTGACTGGAATTGGGAAGAAGATTGGCAGACACAGTCTGGAGACCACAAGTCATTTTGACCTTACCTTATCTCTGCCTAAAGCAGATGACCAGGGTAGCATCCTCACTCCTCTCCCCATAAGTGAAGGAGACAGACCTGACATCAATCATAGAACTAGCTACTATTTATTAACTACATTAGAGTGCCAGGTACTTTGTTAAGGGCTGGTGATTTAACAATAGCAACAATAATGGCTATTACGTACTGAATACATGTATATACTTTGTGCAATGTGCATGTCATAAGGACTTGACATGAATTATCTGCCCATGGCAGTGACACAGCCACTGAAGAGCCACATGTATTTTTAAGCCATTTCATGGCCAAGAGTTTTTGTTTCAGAGGTCTTCCTGTTAACTTTCAGTGCGAGCGGGAATCCCAGGCCCTTTCAACACTAGACAGCAAACCCACAACTTAGCAAACTCGAACTTCACTCCCACAGGCAAATTCCCCAAGGAAAAAGAACAGCCAATAAATAAATCCTTCAGACATAAAAGAGCCGAGTGTCTAAGAGATTCAGGATGGTGTTTCTGGAAATGTTCCACTTTAGGTTTAAAAGAAAACTTTTGAAATGATTAAGTTATTTGGAATCTCGCTATTCCAAAGTTTGAAAGGCTAACACACTGAGAAATGTAATTTAGATTTCCTTAACACACTCACTCTCTCATGATAAGAAAGCATTCAATAGATCAGTATATAAATGCTAGGCAACAGGACTGCCAAATTGCAACACAGAATGGGAGAAATTTGTCATTTTGAAATGCTAAGGGAATTCTTACTAACAGCCTTCTCATCTTGTAAAGCTATTATTTTTCTGAACAATAATATGATTTATAAGTCTCAGCTGAGTTTTATACTTTTGATGTGAACAGACTTCAAGTGAAATGCATTTTCTCGGAATATAAAAACTGCTCAAAAGTTGACCAAATGAGGAATAAAAAAACATCTTCTGCAACCAGGCGTATCAAAGTCTTGGTCCCTGCTGGCATGTCAGTAGGTGAATGCTGGTCTTCTTTAGAATTCTGGGCTTAGCTTGACTTCTTCCTCTATACACTTTCCCTAGGTGATATCAGCCACTCTGAAAGCTTCAACTTTTAGTTCTGCCTCAGTGACCTCCATATCGCCACCCCTCTCATGGTCCCTCTGTCAAGCTACCCATTAGAAGACCACCATCATACCATCATAGCCTACAGATAGCTCAATCTCAAATTCCCTCCTTTTCTCCAAACCCCATTTCTTTTCCCAGTATTACAATGATATTAATATTTATAGAAATAGGTAAGATATAGTTCCTGCTCTCAAAATTCTAATAACACAGAAAAGTAAATAAGCAACTGCAATATAAGTTAATCAGTGCTGTACTGAGAGAAACCCAAGAGCTTGTGGCTGTGGTCCTCATAGGAAGAGCACCAGGTCAAGGAATCAACCTGAAGGAAATAATGAAATAACATCTTAGTTCAGTATGAGCGAGGTACCTGAGGGTGTGTGTGTGTGTGTATGTGTGTGTGTGTGTGTGTGTGTCTATGAGGTGGTATTGTATGGCGGAGTCATGAGGAAGGACAGCAGAAGGCCCATGGACAGAGGCCCAGAGGTATGAGACCATGAAGACATATAGGGTATGACTTGGATACAGTGCTCAAGCAGGATTGGCTAAGGCTGTGGCCAATCACCAGGACCAGATTAGAACAAGCCTTGTATCCCAAATTTGATCTGCAGAGTTTGAAATCCAAAGGGCATGATACAGAGGGCTGGCCAAGCACAGGCTTAGAGACATATGCTCAGGCTTTTCATGGTGACAGTGACCTAGGCTCCAGGCAGACCCATCAAAACCTCAGTGCTCCACAATGTGTTCCATGAGATGGCCCTAGGGAAACAGATCAAAGGAAAATTAATTTGGGGTTCAGTTTCATAATAATACTTATCTCACAGGATAATTATATTTTTTTATGCCTAATCTTTAATCCTTTCACCCACTCCTAGCATAAGACAAGCCAGGGACTTTGGAGGTAGACAGAAGGAACTTCAAAATCTGAGGCATGTTACTTTAACCTTCTGGCATCTTAGTCATTCTGGCCTGGAAGATAAGGGAGAAAATAGCCACAAGTCTTCATCTTAAGTCCTCTGAAAACAAGAGCATTTTCATAAGTTTGCCAAATTTGACCTAAAGTGACATGAAGCTATTTATAGTTTTATTTACTCTCTTAGTATAAATATTTTTATACTTAGTGCTGAATATTGATGTATTTGATTATGGGGGTGTTAATGGTATACAGGGGGTCCTCAGGTTACAACACAATTCCATTCCTATGACAGTGACATAACTTAAATTTTGGTGTAAGTAGAAACAAACCTTAGCCTAAGTCATTTACCTATCCTAACACAGTTGTAAAATCTTAATCTAGAACATAAAAATACAACTAAGCTACAGAAAAAGGAGGACATAAATATACTATACTGAATACTGTACTATAGTAACAGGAAAAAATGACAAAAAGTGAGTGTATAAAAATTCCTCACCTTTATTCCTGTGGTTGGCTTGCACACTGGAAGGGGCCAAACTCCCTTACTCAAATGCCACATTACTATGTATTCTTCCACCACGCACAACCAAACAAATTTGCCCATGTAGTCCATAAATATGATGCTAACAGTGTAAGCTGAAACACTCTCATCTCAATTTTTTTAACTCTTATGGGAGTGAGAATTGTAAACTCAAAACATCATATGTCGAGACTGTTGTAACCTGAGGACTCCCTGTATTGCCATCTTAACTTTCTAATATCTGGAAAATTGAATTCAGAGACACATCTAGCTTAAGGGTTTTGCATAAGGAATTTAAGGACCTGTAATATATATAAAGTATATGATATATAAGATGTATACACCCAGTCCAAGCTCAGAAATTACAACTATTGTCAAAATGAGTGAGCCACCTTAGACTTCAGAAAACAGGAGATAATATAAACTGAAGCATCGTATTGGAACTATATGTTCTCCATCTCTGGCCTCCCAAAGTTTTACAATCATCTTTCTTGGAAAACTTAGGGATGATTTAATTTTTCAAAGTATGATCATGCTGGGAGGAAGACAAGATGGCACTGGAGTAGGCGGATGTGCCAACATCTACCTCCCAGAACCAAAGTGGATTACAAACTAATTTTAAGAACTGTCATCTGGAAAAACCAACTTTGGACTAAACTAAGAGGACTCTTCAACCAAAGAACACTGAAGAAGCCACACTGAGACTGGTAGGAAAAGCAGAAACACAGAGAGGGCTGCCCAGCTCCTCGGAGTGAATGGCAGCCGGGAGAGACTTGCATGGCAGGAAGCGAGTTTAGCAGAGAGGGGAGGGTCCTGAATCCCAGGAACAAAGCCCAAGAGCCTAGAAAAGACGTATGGACAGTATTTAGCTGGAAAAAAGTCAGGATACTGTTTGTGAGAAAGAGACTGATTTCTCAGACCCAGGATTCTTCTTAAAGGGACCGCACAGAACACTTCTCTCACAACCACTCACCCAGGGCTCCAGGAGATGGGAAGAGAGGAGAGTACTGCAGTAGCAGGAAGAGAGTGTAATCTAAGAGGCACAGGGAGAAACATTTTGGGAGACAGCCACCCTAACCCCTGGGATGAGTCAATCCCCAAATCTGAAGTGAATATTTCCCCTGGAAATAGCAATACCAGGAAAGGGAAGCAGGACGCCAGCCAGACAAGCTTTCCCGTGGCACTCAGAGCAGAGTTGCTTAGAAGGAGAGAGCTTTCAGGACTACAGTAGTGAGTGTTAGGGTCTGAGCTGCAGCACTGAGGGCTCGCCGGAGGGCGGGTGGTGGTGGGACGCAGAAGCATGGTTCTGTCAGCAAGGGTGGAAGCCGGCTGGCCACCACTGGGTCCAGGTGTGAGCTCAGTCTTGCCCAGCTGGGGAGGGGGAGCATGCAAAAGCAGTCAAGCCCAGCTGCGGGCAGCCTGCAATTCAGCCTGCGGAAGAAGGGCAGGAACCCCAGAAGGGGGGAAGACCAGCCCTTGAGCTAGGGCGCAAGAGTACAGCCTTGCCCCGCCCACGGAACCGAGGCTTGTGGCCTGACTTGGGAGCTGGCTCCTCCAGCGGGGGTGGAGCCAAAAATCCAGAACAGGCAGAATCCAGCTACTGAGCGTAGGCACGCAGTCCCACCTGGCCTGTGGAGCCAAGGCTTGTAGCCGTCCCACGAGCAGGCTCCTCCTGCAAGGGCAGGGCAAAAGCCCGGAAACAGGCGGAGATCTGCAGCTGAGCAAAGGTGCTCGCCACTGCCCTCAGGGCCAAGCATAATGCCCCTCATGGAGGCGGGGCAAAGGCCAAGGCCACCAAGGCTTGTATACCCGAGCACGTGATCACAGCCGCTCCCATGAAGGAGAGGCGGAAACCACAGCAACACCCCAGTGGACAGGCACCGGCAACGCCCATACCCAAATGCTCTAGGCAGCAACAGCAGAAGGGGTGATGGGCCTGCAGACAGACCATACCTAGGGAACAGAGGCCACACCCAGTGGACTCCAGTGGCCAAAACCTTCTTTTACACAAAGAAAATGAGAAGGCAGAGAAATGCAACAAAAATGAATCAAGAGAAATCCCCAGAAAAGGACATGAATGAATCAGATATAACCAAATTACCAGATGCAGAGCTTAAAATAACGATTGTTAGGATGCTCAAAGATATTAGAACAACAATAGATGGTCATTACGAACACTTAAATAAAGAGATAGCAAATATAAAAAAGGACATTGAAATAATAAAAAAGATTCAGTCAGAAATGACAAATACAATATCAGAAATGAAGAACACAATGGAAGGAATTAAAAGCAGGATGGATGAAGCTGAGAATCGAATCAGTGAGTTAGAGGACAAGATAAATAAAGGCATGGAAGCAGAACAGAAAAAAAAAGAGACTCAAAAAGTCTGAGGAAATTCTAAGAGAGCTCTGTGACAACATGAAGAGAAATAACATCCACATCATAAGGGTTCCTGAAGAAGAGAAAGAACAAGGGATAGAGACTTTGTTCAAGCATATCATAGCTGAAAACTTCCCTCAATTAAGGCAGGGAAACATCTCACATGTTCAAGAACCACAGAGAACTCCATTAAAGAGAAACCCAAAAAAATCAACACCAAGACATATCATAATTAAAATACCAAAGCTAAGTGATAAAGAGAAAATATTAAAAGCTGCTAGAGAAAAAAGACTATCACCTACAAAGGAGCTCTCATAAGGATGACTTCTGACCTCTCAACAGAAACACTTGAGGCCAGAAAGGAATGGCAAGAAATATTCAAAATAATGCAGAACAAGAGCCTACAACCAAGACTACTTTGTCCAGCAAGGCTATCATTTAAAAAATTGAAGGAGAAATAAAAAGCTTTCCAGACAAAAAAAACCTCAAGGAATTCACTACAACCAAACCAAGGCTGCAAGAAATGCTAAGGGGTCTGTTGTAAACAGATCAAAGGAGAAAAAGAATATAGCAAAAGAGGAATACAGTTTTAAAGAATAAAATAGCAATAAACAATTACATAGCAATAACCTTAAATGTAAATGGATTAAATGATACGATCAAAAGACCTAGGGTAGCTGCATGGATAAGAAAACAGGACCCATACATATGCTGTCTACAAGAGACACACCTTAAAACAAAAGATGCACATAGACCGAAGATAAAAGGATGGAAAAAGGCCCTGGCCGGTTGGCTCAGCGGTAGAGTGTCAGCCTGGCGTGCAGGAGTCCCGGGTTCCATTCCCAGCCAGGGCACACAGGAGAAACACCCATCTGCTTCTCCACCCCTCCCCCTCTCCTTCCTCTCTGTCTCTCTCTTCCCCTCCCGCAGCCGAGGCTCCACTGGAGCAAAGATGGCTCGGGCACTGAGGATGGCTCTGTGGCCTCTGCCTCAGGTGCTAGAATGGCTCTCGGTGCAACAGAGCGACGCCCCAGAGGGGCAGAACATCGCCCCCTGGTGGGCATGCCGGGTGGATCCCGGTTGGGCGCATGCGGGAGTCTGTCTGGCTGCCTCCCTGTTTCCAGCTTTGGAAAAATGAAAAAAAAAAAAAAAAGGACGGAAAAAATATTTCACGCAAATGAAAATTTAAAAAAAGGTAGGGTAGCAATACTTATATCAGACAAAATGGACTTTAAAACAAAGACTATAGTTAGAGATAAAGAAGGTCACTACATAATGATAAAGGGAGCAATCCAACAGGAAAATATAACCATTATAAATATCTACGCACCTAATATAGGAGCACCTAAATATATAAAGCAGACTTTGATGGATTTAAAGGGTGAGATCAACAGCAATACTAAAATAGTAGGGGATTTCAATACCCCACTAACATCACTAGATAGATCCTCAAGAAAGAAAATTAATGCCCTGGCCGGTTGGCTCAGCGGTAGAGCATCGGCCTGGCGTGTGGGGGACCCCGGGTTCGATTCCTGGCCAGGGCACGTAGGAGAAGCACCCATTTGCTTCTCCACTCCACCCCCCTCCTTCCTCTCTGTTTCTCTCTTCCCCTCCAGCAGCCAAGGCTCCATTGGAGCAAAGATGGCCCGGGCACTGGGGATGGCTCCTTGGCCTCTGCCCCAGGCGCTAGAGTGGCTCTGGTCACAGCAGAGTGACGCCCTGGAGGGGCAGAGCATCGCCCCCTGGTGGGAAGATCATCACCCCTGGTGGGCGTGCCGGGTGGATCCCGGTCGGGCGCATGCGGGAGTCTGTCTGACTGTCTCTCCCCGTTTCCAGCTTCAGAAAAATACAAAAAAAAAAAAAGAAAGAAAATTAACAAAGAAACAGCAGACTTAAAGAACATACTAGATCAACTCAATTTAATAGATATCTTCAGAACCTTTCACCCTAAAACAGCAGAATATACATTCTTTTCAAGTGCTCATGGTACATTCTCTAGAATAGACCACATGTTAGGGCACAAAAGTGGTCCCAACAAATTTAAGAAGATTGAAACCATATCGAGCACTTTCTCTGATCACAATGGCATGAAACTAGAAATCAACCACAACAGAAAAACTAAAAAATACTCAAACACTTGGAAACTAAATAGCATGTTATTAAATAACAAATGGGTAAACAAAGAGATCAAAGAAGATTTTTAATTTCCTAGAAATGAACAATAATGAGCATACATGAACTCAAAATTTATGAGACACAGCAAAAGCAGTACTGAGAGGGAAGTTCATAGCATTACAGGCATATCTCAAGAAGCTAGAAAAAGCTCAAATAAACAACTTGACCCTATATCTAAAAGAACAGCAAGTAAAGCCCAGAGCTAGTAGAAGGAAGGAAATAATAAAGATCAGAGCAGAAATAAATGACATAGAGGCTAAAGAAACAATACAGAGGATCAATGAAACCAAGAGCTGGTTCTTTGAAAGGGTAAACAAAATCGATGCACCTTTAACCAGACTTACTAGAAAAAAGAGAGAGGACTCAGATAAATAAAATTAGAAATGACAGTGGAGAAATAACAACTGACACAACAGAAATACAAAATATTGTAAGAAAATACTATGAAGAACTGTACGCCAAAAAACTAGACAACCTAGATGAAATGGACAAATTCCTTGAAACATATAGTCTTCCAAAAATCAATCTGGAAGAATCAGAAAACCTAAACAGACCAATCACAACAAATGAGATTGAAACAGTTATCCAAAAACTCCCCAATAAGAAAATTCCAGGGCCTGATGGCTTCACAAGTGAATTCTACCAAATATTCAAAGAACAACTAACTCCTATTTTTTTCAAGCTATTTCAAAAAATTCAGGAGGAAGGAAGACTTCCAAGATTCTTTTATGAGGTGAGCATAATTCTGATTCCAAAACCAGGCAAAGATAACACAAAGAAAGAAAATTATAGGCCAATATCCCTGATGAATTTAGATGCTAAAATCCTCAACAAAATATTAGCAAACCGGATCCAGCAATACATGAAAAAAATCATACACCATGATCAAGTGGGATTTATTCTTATGAGGCAAGGCTGGTACAATATTCGCAAATCAATCAATGTGATTCATCACATAAACAAAAGGAAGGAGAAAAACCACATGATAATTTCAATAGATGCAGAAAAAGCATTTGATAAAATCCAGCACCCATTCATGATCAAAACTCTCAGCAAAATGGGAATACAGGGAACATACTTCAACATGATAAAGGAAATCTATGACAAATCCACAGCCAACATCATACTCAATGGGCAAAAATTAAAAGCAATCCCCTTAAGATCAGGAACAAGACAAGGGTGCCCCCTTTCACCACTCTTATTCCACGTAGGTCTGGAAGTCCTAGCCACAGCAATCAGACAAGAAAAAAAAAAAGGCATCCAAATTGGAAAAGAAGAGTAAAACTATTATTATTTGCAGATGATATGCTATTGTATATAGAAAACCCTAAAGTTGCAGTAAAAAAACTACTAGACCTGATAAATAAATTCAGCAGGTGGCGGGATATAAAATTAATTCACAGAATTCAGAGGCATTACACTAACAATGAACTGTCAGAAAGAGAAATTAAGGAATCAATTCCCTTTACCACTGCAACCAAAAAAATAAAGTACCTAGGAATAAATTTAACCAGGGAGATTAAAGACTTGTACTTGGAAAATTATAAAACATTGATAAAAGAAATCAGGGAAGATACATACAAGTGGAAGCATATACCATGTTTATGGTTAAGAAGAATAAACATCATTAAAATATCTATATTATCCAAAGCAATTTATAAATTCAATGCAATACCAATGACTTACTTCAAAGATATAGAACACATATTTCAAAAATTTATATGGAATCAAAAGAGAACACGAATAGCCTCAGCAATCTTGAAAAGGAAGAATAAAATGGGAGGTATCACACTTCTGGATATCAAGTTATATTATAAGGCCATTGTACTCAAAACAGACTGGTACTGGCATAAGAACAGGCATATAGATCAATGAACAGAACTGAGAACCCAGAAATAAACCTACACTTTTATGGACAACTGATATTTGACAAAGGAGGTAAGAACATACATTGGAGTAAAGACAGCCTCTTCAACAAATGGTGTTCGGAAATTGAACAGCTACCTGCAAAAAAATGAAACTAGACCAACTTACACCATTCACAAAAATAAACTCAAAATGGATAAAAGACTTAAATGTAAGTCGTAAAACCATAAGCATCTTAGAAGAAAACATAGGCAATAAGCTCTCTGATATCTCTCGCAGCAATACATATATATATTTGCTGATTTGTCTACACAGGCAAGTGAAATAAAAGACAAGATAAACAAATGGGACTTTATCAAACTAAAAAGCTTCTGCACAGCTAAAGACAATAAGAACAGAATAAAAAGACAAACTACACAATGGGAGAATATATTTGACAATGCGTCTGATAAAGGATTAATAACAAAAATTTATAAAGAACTTGTAAAACTTAATACCAGGAAGACAAAAAAATCCAATCCAAAAATGGGCAAAAGAAATAAATAGACACTTCTCCAAAGAGGACATACAGTTGGCCGATAGGCAGATGAAAAAATATTCAGCATCACTAATCATTAGAGAAATGCAAATTAAAACCACAATGAGATATCACCTCACACCAGTCAGAATGGTGCTCATCAACAAAAAAACACAGCAAGGATGTGGAGAAAAGGGAACCCTCCTGCACTGCTGGTGGGAATGCAGACTGGTGCAGCCACTGTGGAAAACAGTATGGAGATTCCTCAAAAAATTGAAAATCGAACTGCCTTTGACCCAGCTATACCACTGTTAGGAATATACCCCAAGAACACCATAGCAGTGTTTGAAAAGAAGAAATGCACCCCAAAGTTTATGGCAGCATTGTTCACAATAGCGAAGATCTGGAAAACAGCTCAAGTGTCCATCAGTGGATGAGTGGATTAAAAAGCTTTGGTACATATATACTATGGAATACTACTCAAGCCATAAGAAATGATGACATTGGATCATTTACAACAACATGGATGACCTTGATAACATTATACTGAGCGAAATAAGTAAATCAGAAAAAACTAAGAACTATATAATTCCATACATAGGTGGGACATAAAAATGAGACTCAGAGACATGGACAAGAGTGGGGGGGTTACAGGGTGGGGGGGAGGAGGGGCACAAAGAAAACCTGTTAGAAGGTGACGGAAGACAATTGGACTTTGGGTGATGGGAATACAGCATAATCAAATGTCAAAATAACTTAGAAATGTTTTCTTGGAACATATGTACCCTGATTTATCAATGTCACCCCATTTAATTAATAATAATAAAAAAAAGAATTTGTCTCACAGCTAATTCAAGCGGTTAGAAGAATAGTATAAGGATGCTAATTCTGCTTCTCAGGCCACATCCTGCAAAAGGGGCCCCAAGAAAATTGGTTATTTGGCTCCTCTGATTTTGCCAATTGGATTTAAAAAAATAGGTCAGGAATGCCCTGAAATGGAACTAACAATACATGGGCATAAATTTAAAGGACTTTTAGATACTGGAGCTGATGTATCTGTTATTGCTAAGCTACATCAGCCTCCTTCCTGGCCCACTCATGCAGCAGCCACAGAATCACAAGGTATAGGGCAGAGTAAATCCCCTCAACAAAGTTCTAGTTTTTACATTGGGAAGATTAAGAAGGTCATTCTGGATTTTTTAAGCCTTATGTGCTCCTGGCTGGCCAGTTAATTTGTGGGGTAGAGATGTTTTGAAAAATAGGGGAGCATTCCTTGTCAGTCCTAATGGTTTAGTCAGTACTCAGATGCTTGATTGGGGATTTTTGCCCACTAAGGGTCTAGGGAAAGAACAGCGAGGAATTCTTACCCCCATAGAAGTGGCACCCAATACCTGAAGGTGTGGATTAGGATATCAAAATTAAGCATAGGGGCCTTGGTAGCTCCTGCTACCCCAATAATGCATTGTGAAGACCCAATTACTTGGAAATCAGATAATCCTTTATGGGTAGACCAATGGCCCCTTTCTCAGGAGAAACTTAGGGCAGCTGCTCAATTAGTACAAGAGCAGCTACAGCTTGGGCATATTGAACCATCTAATAGCCCATGGAATACACTTCCATATTTTGATCCTGCCGCCTCCTGGATTATCAAGGGGCATAGGTGACCCTTACAGTTTATAGATTTTGAGCCTCAAAATTATTGTTGTTCCTTTTTTCAAAAGATCAACAACAATGGCTCCGGGAAACTTCCACTAAATGGCAAATCACTTTTGCAAATCAATGGACAACTTTATACTGAAACAGTCAACTTAAAATCAGCTCAAAGACTAGAATTATATGCTATTATCATGGCTTTTCAGCATTTGCCATATTCCTCCTTTAATCTATATACAGACAGCAAATATTTACTTATGGTTGTTTTCACTATAAAGACTGCTGTCTTAGGGACAACTGCTGATGAACTATTTCATCAGTTCCTCCTTCTTCAACGACTTGTATGTCAACATAGAGCTTTATGTTTTATAGGACACACTCGAGCTCACTCCATGCTCCCTGGAGCTTTAGCACAAGAGAATGCCCTTGTGGATCAAGCTACCCAAAAGAAAATTATTTGGAGCAACCATGACAGATCGAGCAATTCAGTCTCATACTATTCATCACCAGAACGCTGCAGCCCTGTGTAAACAGTTTCAACTTTCTCAGGAAGCAGCACACAGATTGGTAAATCCTGTCCAAGGGGTCCTATACTACAATCTGTCCCTTCATTTGGAGTTAACCCTCAAGGACTCCTACCAGGACATCTTTGGCAAATGGATGTTATTCATATACCTTCATTTGGCAAACAATCCTATGTCCACGTTACAGTGGATACCTATTCTGGATTTATAGTAATCTCTGTCAGAACAGGAAAGGCTGCTAAGCATGTTATAGCTCATTGTCTATATGCATTTTTCTATTGTTGGATTTCCTAAACTGGTTAAACTTACAATGCTCCTGCATATGTAGCAAAAGCATTTACTGTATTTTGTCAAATCTTTCGAATTATGGGTATTTCTTACAATGTTTAAAGTCAAGGTATTATTAAAGTGTACCCAACAAATATCTTAAGGTCAATTTAAAAAAATTTAAAAGGGGGGAGTCATATCCTGGAACTCCTACAGGTCTACCATATCATGCTTTTTACTTAAAAATTTTTAAATTTCTTTTGAATGCTGATGAACAGGAGACGCCAAATCTTTTTCTCCTGCAAACTTCTACCTTCTTTTATTTGATCCAGCTAATAACACTGTTTTGTCTTTTTCCAAATAGCTCCAGATATACAGAAAAGGTTTATATAGGTGGATGGGGATCCTCAAACCCCTCAGTGAGATCTTCTGAGCATGGCTTTTAAGGTGCCAAGAGGCAGAAAAAGCCCAATAGAGATCAGGTGAACTACCAGCTTTTAGGATACACCCATAAAGGCTCCAACGCCCCAAAGGGGTCTCATAGGATTCCATTTGGGTCCTGCTTCAATAGTGAATAGGAAGGTCATTGAGCTAAAGCCTGCCAGGCTTACATGCCTCTGCTGTGAGGAAAAAGGGACACTGGGAGATAGGCTTCCCCCTCGCTCCTCTAAGGGAGGGTTCAGTCTCTTCCAGCCCTGATCCAGCCACCAATGACCTAACCTTGCCCAGAATACTGGGGTTTGCCACTGAAGGCTGAAGGTGTGCAGGGCTGTCGGCCCCATCTATGACACTGTGGATGAGCCTAGGGTATTTCTTCCAAGAAGCAGGTAAACTAATCTCATTTGCACAAGGGCCACTTAACTATGTCTTGCCTGAATAGTCAGGTTTTTTATTCTTCCCTTGAAGATCTCTGTTGTGTGTGTTGATAGTCCTATTTTCTGCTGCTTTGTTTAATATATAGTGTTTCCTTTATTTCTCCTACCTCAATGCCCCACTCCTAATTTAGAGCTCTCTTTCCTCCTTTTGCCAACTTCTATTATGAATTTACCTTTGCCACCCAGCTTAGTATATCCCAAGGTTCTCTTTACCATGCCACAGTTGCAGAGCTCCAGGGAAAAGCAACCTGGTCTCATCTCTCCAGGCAGAGAAGAACAGCCATCTCCACACATGCTGCAGATGGCTTTTCCAGTCTATCTGAATCATTACCAGCTAGAAGCAGCGGTCATTGGGACTTGGACATGAGCTGCAAAGTATAGAATTGTGACAACAATTCCAGTGCCATGCGGACTTTTCCTGGATGTGGACTTTTCCTGGACTCCCGCTCCTTGTGACAGCTCCTAATGAACTGAACTGGGGTTGGGTTGCATTTTCAGGGATTTGGAATGGTGTTGGTGCCAACTTGGACTTGGTGAACATGTTAAGGACACTACTCTTTTATGAATTCTTGCTGTACTGGCCAAGAGTTTGCTTAAAGGCTTTAATCACTGTAAAAAAAAATAGAAGACTGGATAAAGCAGATGTGGCACATATACACTATGGAATACTACTCAGCCATAAGAAATGATGACATCGGATCATTTACAACAAAATGGTGGGATCTTAATAACATTATACGGAGTGAAATAAGTAAATCAGAAAAAACCAAGAACTGCATGATTCCATACATTGGTGGGGCATAAAAACGAGACTAAGAGACATGGACAAGAGTGTGGTGGTTACGGGGGGTGGGGAGAGAAGGAGAGAGAGGGGGAGGGGCACAAAGAAAACCAGATAGAAGGTGATGGAGGACAATCTGACTTTGGGTGATGGGTATGCCACATAATTGAATGACAAGATAACCTGGACATGTTTTCTTTGAATATATGTACCCTGATTTATTGATGTCACCCCATTAAAATTAATAAAAATTTATTTATATAAAAAAGTATGATCATGCTTTTAAATCATTGGCTTTGCCATTTTTCTCATATTTACAATAAGAGGAAGAAAATTCAAAATATTTGTTATAGACACTAGCAAAGGCAAGTTTTGAGAGATCCTGGGTGAGAAAACAGCACAGATGAGGGGCTGGTAGAGTGGAAGAGGTGTTCAGACAGGGGCGTGCACTTCTGAAAGTCTAGAACCCAGAAAGCATGGCACCAAATGACAGCAAATGAAGTCAGAGGAATGTTTGGGAGAAATTTTATGAAAATCTTTAAATACCATAATAAGTTTGTATTTAACCTGTACATTAAGAGTTGGCAAGAGAATTTTGCTGAGACAAAATCTGATTGGTATGGGAGCTCTGTATTGTGCAACCACATGCCAACATGTTTTTACTCTATGGCCGAAGTGCTTTTTTGAAAGAGCAAATCTGATCATCTCACTCCTCAGGACACACTCTTCAAAGATATCTCATCAAGTTGGTTTAAATGCCATCTCCTTGCAGGCTCTGGGTGAAGTGGTTCTGCTCACTCTCCAACTCGTCTCACACCTACCTTGCTTGCCATTTGTAGGTTCTCCGATGAGCCCTGACCCTCCCACTGCAAGATTTTACAGAGGAAGCCCTCTCCCTTGCCTCTCCCTTCCACTTGCCTAGGTAGCTTGTCCTACTTAGTCATCTTTTCTGGGGAGAGCCTTTCTCAGCTTGGTCAGGACCCTCTGTATTGTACTCTCCCACACTCTGTGGACTTCTCCATTCAGCACTTACTCATGGTTGTGTTAAATGACTAGGTGAGGATTTAGTATGATGCTTCCCCTCACTATACTGTAAACTTTGAGAATGGAAAGTGACCCCATCTATCTTGTTCATGACAGTGCCCCAGTGCCTGGCTACTAAGTAGTGCTCCAACAACTATTTGTTGAAAATATACCAGCAAATAAAACAGAATAGCAGATGAGGGCAAAGACTGCATTGGTTGAAATGAGGAGAGAGCCTTTGGAGGGAGCAAGAGCATGGGGCCTGTAATACTTCCCACTAGGCCTCTTCCTTGCCTTTTACAGGGGTCCCTAGGGCCCTGCTCAGCAGAAACACTCTGAAAAGCATTGTGGGATTGTCTGACTAGTAAAAGGCTTTGCTATCTGGCTTTTGGGGTGAGAGTAAATGTTCTCAAGAGTGTTCTCTTGGCCTGAGCAAACTTTCTGCTTGATGGTCAGCAGAATGGATAAATGATCCATGTAGCTTTGTGTAGACAGGAAGCATATTTCATTCATTTATTTCAACATTTCCTCTCCCTTGGGTGGGGAAAGACTATAAAAGACATATGTAGACTGGTCTGAATTTTATCCTTTTGTGCAGGACAGGGTGTAGAGTAGACATTTCTTTGGAAAGTCATCTTGGCCCAGGCCCAGACCATTGAGAAAACTGCCTCTGTACTTGGCAGACCTGTGGATACTTGGCCACATTCCTGGGTGTGAGGTCATGTGATACAGGGCAAGTTGTGTGACTCTATCACTCGTTCAATGTAGTCAGCTGGGATGAAGTCAAGGGCTCCCTTTATCTGTTTAATAGGATAAATCAAAGTAAAAATTACCTTTTGATGAAGTAGCTTCAATGAAGAAAATCAGTAGAAATAGCTGGAGATGCACTGGCACCATCTCAATGTTAAATGTAGTTGACTTTCAGATTACTGGAACACTGAGTTTTGGGATTCAACTTCTGTGAAGCCAGTTAAAAATAAGTAGCTGGTTGGGTTAAAGGAGAAGTAGCATGTCTACACAATCCTAATTTAAAAAAAAAATTTATGTGCTAGCCAAAAGTAAGTCATTTTTTTAACCTCAAAATATTCTTTCCAGATTCAAAGAGCCTGTGTTTGACATGTTTAAGAGAGAGCTATAACAGCTAAAGTTGTCTTTGTTCAGAATGTAGGAGATCGTTTTGTTTAGATGTTCAGAAAAGATGCAGGATGACATTTTCAGAACAAATCAAAAGAATATTTTAAAATTCTTCTTTTCTCCTTCTGAAAGAGGATTTGACATGCTTCTCTGACTTGAATTTGGTTGATATACAAATGACCTCAATAGTTTGATATAAAACTAGAGTAAAATGAACCATTTCAAAATGTTGAAAATGCTGTTAGTTCACTTTCTTTCTTTTTTCTAATATTTATGTTGTTTCTTTCTTTTTTGTTTTTGACTCAATACAGAATGAGGAAAAAAATCACAAAACTTACTTGGGGGAAACAGAGACTATAGGGCAAATATCACAAAATCAGTAAAATTTTTTTAATTAATTAATTAATTTATTGTGTTTATATAGATTCTAGTATCTGCCCAAAAGCATCCCCCTCCCCCACATTCCCCTCAACATCTCCCTTACTGCCCTCCCAAAAGTTCCCTCTCCCCTTCCCTTCAGGTTTAATTCCGTTCTTCAGTTCACATTGTTCCTTGGATTCCTCAAACGAGTGAGGTCATATAATATTTTTCTTTCTCTGCCTGGCTTCTTTCATTCAACATAATAGTTTCCAGGTTCATCCATATTGTTGCAAAAGGTAATATTTCCTCTTTTTCGTGGCCCCATAGTATTCCATTGTATATGTGTACCACTGCTTTTTAATCCACTCGTCCACTGACGGACACTTGGGCATTTCCAGATCTTCGCTATTGTGAACAATGCTGCCATAAACATGGAGGTGCATTTCGTTTTTAAGTCAGTGATATGGTGCCCTTGGGATATATTCCTATAAGTGGGATGGCTGGGTCAAAGGGCAGTTCTATTTCTAATTTTTTGAGGAATCTCCATACTGTTTTCCACAGTGGCTGCACCAGTCTGCATTCCCACCAGCAGTGCAGGAGGGTTCCCCTTTCTCCACATCCTCGCCAGCACCTATCATGTGTTGTTTAGTTAATGAGCACCATTCTGACTGGTGTGAGGTGATATCTCATTGTGGTTTTAATTTGCATTTCTCTAATGATTAGTGATGTTGAACATTTTTTCATCTGTCTATTGGCCATCTGTATGTCCTCTTTGGAGAAGTGTCTATTCATTTCTTGTGCCCATTTTTGGATTGGATTGTTTGTCTTCTGGCATTGAGTTTTACAAGTTCTTTATAAATTTTGGTTATTAACCCCTTATCAGATGTATTGTCGAATATGTTCTCCCATTGTGTGGTTTGTCTTTTTATTCTGTTCATATTGTCTTTAGCTGTGCAAAAGCTTTTTAGTTTGATATAGTCCCATTTTTTTATTCTGTCTTTTATTTCACTTTCCTGTGGAGATAAATCAGCAAATATATTGCTGCAATAGATGTCAGTGAGCTTACTGCCTATGTTTTCTTCTAAGATGCTTATGATTTCATGACTTACATTTAAGTTCTTTATCCATATTTTTTGTTTATTTATTTATTTATTTTACAGAGTCAGAGAGAGGGATAGATAGGGACAGACAGACAGGAACGGAGAGATGAGAAGCATCAATTATTAGTTTTTTCGTTGCGACACTTTAGTTGTTCATTGATTGCTTTCTCATATGTACCTTGACTGTGGGCCTTCAGCAGTCCGAGCAACCCATTGCTTTGAGCCAGCAACCTTGGGTCCAAGCTGGTGAGCTTTGCTCAAACCAGACGAGCTCATGCTCAAGCTGGAGACCTCGGGGTCTCGAACCTGGGTCCTTCCGCATCCCAGTCCGATGCTCTACCCACTGCGCCACCGCCTGGTCAGGCTCTTTATCCATTTTAAGTTTATTATTGTGAATGGTGTAAGTTGGTGATCTAGTTTCATTTTTTTGCAGGTAGCAGTCCAGTTTTCACAACATCATTTGTTAAAGAGACTGTCTTTACTCCATTGTATGCTCTTACCTCATTTGTCAAATATCAATTGTCCTTAAAGGTATGGGTTTATTTCTGGGTTCTCAGTTCTGTTCCATTGATCTATACACCTGTTCTTATTCAAGTACCAAGCTGTTTTGAGTACAATGGCCTTGTAGTATAACTTGATATTAGGAAGTGTGATACCTCCCACTTTATTCTTTTTCAAGATTGCTGAGGCTATTTGTGTTCCTTTTTGGTTCCATATAAATTTTTAGAATACGTGTTCTATATCTTTGAAGTATGTCATTGGTATTTTAATTAGTATTGCATTGGATTTATAAATTGCTTTGGGTAATATAGACATTTTAATGATGTTTATTCTTCCTAACCATGAACACGGTATATGCTTCCACTTGTTTGTGTCTTCCTTGATATCTTTTATCAATGTTTTATAATTTCTGAGTATAAGTCTTTAACCTCCTGGGTTAAATTTACTCCTAGGTAAGTAATTTTTTTGTTGCAATAGTGAAAGGGATTATTTTCTTAATTTCTCTTTTTGACATTTCATTGTTCATGTATAAAAATGCCTCTGATTTATGTGTACTAATTTTATATTCTACCACCTTGCTGAATTCATTTATCAGATACAGTAGTTTTTTGACTGAGACTTTAGGATTTTTTATATACTGTATAATATCATCTGCAAATAATGATAGTTTTACTTCTTCTTTTCCACTTTGGATGCCTTTTATTTATTTTTCTTGTCTTATTCCTGTAGCTAGGACAGACTTCCAGTACTATGTTGAATAAGAGTGGTGAAAGGGGGCACCCCTGCCTTGTTCCTGATTTTAGGGGAATTGCTTTTAATTTTTTTGTCCATTAATTATGATGACAGCTGTGGGTTTCTCATAGATGTCCTTTATCATGCTGAGGTATGTTCCCTGTATTTCAACTTTGCTAAGAGTTTAGATCATAAATGGGTGCTGGATTTTATCAAATGCTTTTTCTGCATCTATTGAAATTATCATATGGTTTTTCTCCTTCCTTTTGTTTATGTGGTGAATCACATTGATTGATTTACAAATGTTGTACCATCCTTGCCTCCCCAGAATAAATCCCACTTAATCATGATGTATGATTTTTTTCATGTATTGCTGGATCTGGTTTTCTAATATTTTGTTGAGGATTTTAGCATCTAAATTCATGAGGGATATTGGCCTATAATTTTCTTTCTTTGTGTTGTTTTTGCCTGGTTTTGGAATCAGAATTATGCTCACCTCATAAAAGGAACTTGGAAGTGTTCCTTCCTTTTGAATTTTTTGAAATTAGCTTGAGAAGAATAGGCATTAGTTCTTCTTTGAATATTTGGTAGAATTCACCAGTGAAGCCATTGGTCCCAGGGTTTTTGTTTTTGGGGAGCTTTTTGATAACTGTTTTGATCTCATTTGTTGTAACTGGTCTGTTTAGGTTTTTTGATTCTTTCAAATTGATTTTTGGAAGATTATATGTTTCAAGGAATTTGTCTATTTAACCTAGGTTAATTTTTTTGGGATACAGTTCTTCATAGTATTTTCTTACAATATTTTGTATTTCTGTTGTGTCAGTTGTTATTTCTCCACTCTCATTTCTAATTTTATTTATTTGAGTCCTCTCTCTTCTTTTCTTGGTGAGTCTCGTTAAAGGTTCATTGATCTTGTTTACCCTTTCAAAGAACCAGCTCTTGGTTTCATTGATCCTCTGTATTGTTTCTTTAGCCTCTATGTAATTTATGTCTGCTCTGATCTTTATTATTTCCTTCCTTCTACTACCTCTGGGCTTTACTTGCTGTTTTTTTTTTCTACTTGTTTTAGATGCAGGGTTAGGTTGTTTATTTGAGCTTTTTCATTGCTTAAGGAATGCCTGCAGTGCTATAAACTTCCCTCTCAGTACTACTTTTGCTGTGTCCCATAAATTTTGAGTTGTTGTATGCTCATTATCATTCGTTTCTAGGAATTTCTTTATTTCTTCTTTGATTTCATTGTTAACTCATTTGTTATTTAATAACATGCTATTTAGTTTCCATGTGTTTGAGTATTTTTCAGTTTTTCTGTTATGGTTGATTTCTAGTTTCATACCATTGTGATCAAAGAAAATGCTTGATGTGATTTCAATCTTCTTAATTTGTTGAGACTGCTTTTGTGTCCTAACAGGTGGTCTATCCTAGAGAATGTACCATGAGCATTTAAAAAAATGTATATTCTGCTGTTTTAGGTGAAAGTTTCTGAAGATATCTATTAAATCGAGTTGATCTAGTGTGTCCTTTAAGTCTGCTGTTTCTTTGTTAATTTTTTTTCTTGAGGATCTATCTAGTGATGTTAGTGGGGTATTGAAATCTCCTACTATTATAGTATTTCTGTTGATCTTGCCCTTAGTCTGCTTTATATATTTAGGTGCTTCTATATTAGGTGCGTAGATATTTATGATGGTTATATCTTCCTGTTGGATTGCTCCCTTTATCATTATGTAGTGACCTTCTTTATCTCTTACTATAGCCTTTGTTTTAAAGTCCATTTTGTCTGATATAAGTATTGCTACCACAGCTTTTTTTTCATTTTCATTTGCATGAAATATTTTTTTCCATCCTTTTACCTTTAGTCTATGTGTGTCTTTTGTTTTGAGGTGTGTCTCTTGTAGACAGCATATGTATGGGTCCTGTTTTCTTATCCATGCAGCTACCCTAGGTCTTTTGATCATATCATTTAATCCATTTACATTTTAGGTTATTATTGATATGTAGTTGTTTATTACCATTTTGTTCTTTAAAGCTATATTTCTCTTTTGTTATATTCTTTTCCCCCTTTATTCTGTTTACAACAGGCCCCTTAACATTTCATGCAGCATTGGTTTAGTTTTAATGATTTCCTTGAGTTTTGTCTGGGAAGTTTGTTATTTCTCTTTCTATTTTAAATGATAGCCTTGTTGGATAAAGTAGTCCTGGTTGTAGGTTCTTGTTCTGCATTACTTTAAATATTTCTTGCCATTCCCTTCTGGCCTCAAGTGTTACTGTTAAAAAGTTGGATGTCATCCTTATGGGGGCTCCTTTGTAGGTGATAGCCTTTTTTTCTCTAGCAGCTTTTAATATTTTCTCTTTATCTCTTAGCTTTGTTATTTTAATTATGATGTGTCTTGGTGTGGATTTCTTTGGGTTTTTCTTTAATGGAGTTCTCTGTGCTTCTTGAATTTGTGTGACTTTTTCCTGCATCAATTTAGGGAAGTTTTCAGCTATGATTTGATTGAACAAAGTCTCTATCCCTTGTTCATTTTCTTCTTCTTCAGGAAGTCCTATAATGCAGATATTGTTTCTCTTTAGATTGTCACAGAGCTCTCTTAGAGTTTCCTCAGATTTTTTTCATTCTCTCTTCTTTTTGCTGTTCCACTTCTGTGTTTTCATTTATCATGTCTTCTAAATCACTGATTCAATTCTCTGCTTCATCCAGCCTACTTTTATTTGCTTTTAGTGTAAGCTTCATTTCAGATATTATATTTGTCATTTCTGTCTGGTTCTTCTTTATTATTTCAATGTCCTTTTTAATACTTGTTATTTATTTATGTGCTCACTGTGACCATCCATTGTTATTCTAAGACCTTTCAGCATTCTAATAATCATTATTCTAAACTCTGCCTCTGGTAGTTTGCTTATATCCATCTCACTCAGCTCTTTTTCCAAGGGTTTTTTTTTTGTTGAGTCATTTGGATTGCACGTCTCTGTCTTCCCATTTTGTCTGTGTTTCTCTGGACTTCCCTGGCTGGGGCCTGGGACAGATCATTGGGGGTCACTGTCTGTGACTGGTTCTTATCTACCTTTTGGGAGCTACAGATTATCCAGATCTTGTGGCTGCCTCTGCTGGTCCAGGTGCCATTGTAAATATCAGCTGCACTCCTAGGCTTGCTTTTATCTACTCTTGGCCTGGGAGAAGTTACTTTAAAAGTTCAAGTTCCCCTAAAATCTGCGTTCTGTTGTCTTTTATTGCTGGTTAATTGTTGGGCTCATTACTATAATTCAGTGATTAGATACGGTATTAGATATGGCCTACTTCTTAGCCTCAGGTGTCTTTCTATCCAGACATATTAGCTCCCGTTGTGTGGTCTGTCTACCAGGCTACCACTGCTGTTGCTGCCTGGGGCTCTTGGGCTCAGCCCATCTCCATGACTACCGCTGTCCTGGTCAGGCTCATGTGTGCCCACGTGCCCATTTGGACCGCTTCTGGGGCTGCCTCAGTTGGCTCAGATCTCAGTGGCTACCTCAGGGGGTCCTGTTAGTTCACTTTTTTACCATAATATTAGCACCACCAACAGCAACACAATTACTAATGTTTATTGAGTGGTTTCTAGGTTATGTGCTCAGTTCTTAATATATATTTTCTTATTTAGTTCTCATAGCAATCCCATGAGGTAGGTATTATTATTAATGTCAATTTTCCAATGAAGAAACTGAGTGACTCTCCCAAAGCTGCAAGCAGGTGATCAGGGAACTGACATCCCCCATATCTGCCTTCCTCACCACTGCACTTGTGTCTTCTTTCCCCACAGGGCCAGCATTGTACAGAAACGCATCATTTATTTTCAAGATGAGGGCTCTCTGACCAAGAAACTTTGTGAACAAGGTAAGAACATGTAGGTAAGAAAGGGCCAGATAAATGGACAGTGGCTCATTCAGTTCAAACATCTGGCCTTGGGAATTAAGATGATTGGGCTTTCTGAGTACCCCCCCCCCTGCTTCCTCATGTAGCTTCAGTTTTTAATCTGGCTGTGTACTGTGGATAATTGGATCCACCTTAAGCTCTAATTACCCAGCTTGATTCCATGGGTAGGAGGTAATGTACCTTATATCAGTGTCGACTTTTTATTTTTGTGAAACAGTGATTATTCTGAAGAGGTTCCTTGGAATAATTCACAGGACTTAATTAAGGAATGCATGATTGTGTACCTTTAAGAAGTTTGTAATGGTTTTTCAGAATAATCACCACCAGAAACTTGTGTGGCAGTGGACAATATGGTGAGGATCTTCTCCAGAGATGGGGTTTCCAAGAGGACACTGACCTTGTGATTTCACCACATTCAAGGGACTGGATATTCTAGATATCCAAGCTCATCATTGCCCATCCATAGATTAAAGGCATTCTAACAAAGCCCACCCAGACCAAGTAGACTGGGGAGGGCAGAGCAGAGGCCTGGGTTCAGGTCTGGCTTGGGTTTAAAGCCTGCATCTATGCTTCCTAGCCATCTGACTTAATATATGTAAAATAGTACCATGCCTCCTTGTCACATAGTAAATGCTGTATATATATAAGCATTAGTTATTGTTATCTATATCTGAAAGCTTATTTATTAATCTACTATAAAATATTAAGACCTTAAAAATCTGAATATCTTTAGAAGTCATTAAAGAACTAAATAGAAATAGAAAATGTTCTATAATTATACATCTTTATCTCATTTATATTCATTTTTGCAGAATTTTATTTGCATTTCAAGCAATTAACATTTTGAGAAGAAATAATCCTCTCCAGTTCTAGCAAATCCTAAACTACTAAGAAAAAAGAAGGTTGATAAAGGTCTTCTGGGGAAATTATAAGAATAGGTAATACTTTTTTAGTGCTTGCTACATGACAAGCACTATTCTAAACACTTCATATATCTTTATCATGTAATCTGCACAACCCTATATGGTAAAAACTGTTACATCATCGCAATCATATAGATGAGAATCCTGAGGCACAAAAGTTTAAATGGCTTGCTCAGCAGCATGCAGTTACGTGGTAGAGGGCAGTGTTTGAATGTAAGAGCCAATACCCTTGACCACTTCCTTTTTATCAAAGGGACTACTTCCTAATTAAGCAGTGGGAACTGTTGCCTTTGGTAGATCAAAGCATACTAAAGCATAGGTTTTCTTGTAGATGAGCTAGAACAGAAACTAGGACCTATATGAGGAGTGTGGGGTTGTATGGTGAGCATGAAAAGAGCCAAAAGGGAGAGGTTGGATACCCTGCATTAGGGCCATACCTGATATTGGGGCCAGAGAGCTGGAACCTATGGATCAGGATGCTGGTCAGCTTCCAGGTAGGCATCACCACACATGGCTTTTGGGGCTTTCCTTTCCTGTATATTATTGTCCATAAATTCACTCAGCTTTTCTCCAAACAAGGAACATCTCAACTGTGAAGGCTCTTGATTCCTAAAGGGCAATCCTGTTCCTGCCCTGCCTCCATGAGAGGACATTGAGGCCACTTCTTGGTTTATAACCACAGATGACTAATCACAACCATGGTTTTATTAGTTTGACTATCAGAGGATAGTTTTGCTTCCCAGATTTGAAGGTTCTTAGGAGATACGTCCCCTCAAAGCCTCAGTCCTTATCTAATCCATAAATATGCTAAAATTCTGTAGATACAGTGTCAATAAAATGGCATTTCAAATCTCTGTTGGCTATCACTTCTGAAGCAGAGATCAAAATGACTAAGCACACACCTGCCTAAAAACACCACTTTCTAAAGGGGGGGGGCAGCAGGACCTGGGCTGTAGGATCATTTGGTACCGTTGTAGATCCCCGGAAACAGCAGACCCCTGAGGAAATTCATCAATTAGCAAGCAGGTCACATAAAGAAAGTCTTTCATTGATAAGCATAGAGCAAAGGAATTTTTCTTAAATGTCTATGCTTCCTTAATTATCTCTAGCTCTTTCATTAGGGCCTTTACATTCTTTGCTTCCGTGGTGGTATAACAAATCTATCAAGGAATTGGAGAGAGTGTCTATTATTGTTTCCCAGTTGAAGCTGTTAATTGCATAGAGGGGAAATGAAGAACTGCACATATAAAAAAAAACAGTGGCAATCATTATTTTTTAAAAGAAACATAAAGCATTAAGCTACTCACAATTAAATAAGAAACATAAAATATTCAAAAAGGTGACCTATAATAAGCATGCATCCACACCCTCATACTAAAACCATGTCTCCGACAATTAAGGGAGAGAGATGGGAGAGGAAACGATGGCAGGAAAAGGGGAAAGAAGGGATAATGAGAAAAGGAGGAAAAGGTAAGAGGAAGGAGAGTAAAGGGTGAGAGCTGAAAAGGAAGCTGATGGATTGCGAGTGGAGATGGGGCAAAGGGGAAACCAGGGGACACGCAGCCTGGAGAGGTTGCATTTGGCAGGCCCTGCTGTGGTTAGGAGAGGGAGGGAAGGTAATGCTTATCACTGCCCTTTGAAAACCTGGTTCGTTTCAATAGGATTTTTCTCAGTAGGAAACAGTATGTCTGTCTCTAGTTTCAAACTTAGAAGTTTATTTTTTAAGCAAAGGCTTATTTTCTGTTGGAAGTCTTCAAGGTTTATTATAAGTAGATTTATTCCCTTAAACTCCTGGATACATCTTAAGTTTACGACCTATAGACCTGAGAACCCTTTTGATAAAGGAACACTGCCAATTTACCTTCTTTGCGTTCCTCGAGAGATTATTGCTGCCTCACTTGACAGTGCCTGGTAGTCACAATCAAAACCCCAGCATGAGTCTCGGCTCTGAATCCCTTTCTCAAAACTAATTTAGTTTTTTCTTTTTTTCACAACATAGTTGGTCATAATAAAAATGTAAAGAAAAAAAATATCTTCAAGAGTTATTGTTTTACCCTACCTTCCCTGAAATATATTCAACATGGCTTGTCCCTTAACCATCAAAGTGTCTCAGAAAGGAATCCGCCATGGGTTTCATGTGCAACAAGCAGTAGGGAGCCTACTCCTAAGCACAGAGGATGCTCAGGTCTCTTCCGAGTGTACAAAGACTAGCCACACAATGATTTCTAATTTGGGTGGTTTCAGACTTCTTCTATAGGGCTATTTAGAAATCCTGGAGCTGTGTAGGGAGATGATTTTCTAAATGTACCATTCTTCATTTGAAAAAGCAAAACACATAAGTAAAAATTTCACTCACTGGTATTTCTGCAGACCTATCCAGAAAAAACTTTTTTCCTTGACTGGCAGATACAGTGCTGAGATTAAGAGCATAGTTCTTAATCTCCCAACTCAAAAAGACCTGAGCTCCAGTTCTGCCTGCACCATTCACCAACCCTGTGACCTTGGGCTGGTTACCTAATCTGTCTCAGTTTCCTGATCTGTAAACTGAAGTTAATTTAACAGAAGGGCTTACCTCGTAGGTTTGCTAGGACAATCCTAGCAATATTTGGAGAATAATCAGCACATACAAGGACTCTGTACAGTGCAGGTATTATTACAATAACCCATCCTTTTTCTCCATCCCAGAATGCGCTTCTTCCACCCATCACTGATTCTGCATATTCAAACCAAATGAACCCAGTGTATTCCATATGGGACATTTGTAAAGTGCTCTTCCTTACACTGAAAAGATTTTTGTACTCTTTTCGCTGCTTTTTATATAATATTTAAGAGTAAGTGGCCAACTTGGAAAAAAAGAACATTTATGTTAATTCTGCTAGAGGAACTGAAGATAAAGCAACTGAAGCAAATTGCAGCTGTAGTCATTGTTTCCGCCTTGCAGGAAGCAGAACAGGCTACCAGCAACAATGCACAGTTAGGGATGTGGGTTCCACAGCGGAAATTCTGAATTTATTCATGCAATCGCTCTTTCCCCACTTATCAGCTATTCACAGCTAAAAATGGGAGCAAGAGGGAATCTTAAGTTTTTCCTGGCTGTCACTATGCTCAGAAGGAAACCTGAACTTAGGAACATAGTCTCAACCCCCCACCCCTCCCATTAAAGCCTCTGAAAGCTTGATAAGAACCGTTGTGACTATATATGCATATCTTTTTTTAAAAAATATTTTTCAGCAGTCCTTTATCTCTCTGTCTCTGTATGCTCTCATTGCTCTTCTTCAAAGCAGCTTCTTCTGATTCTGACAACTTGGCCTCAAGGGATATTTGGAAAAATCATGTTGTGGGAGGGGTGAAGGAAGAGACTGGGGCCCACATGGATAACTGAGTCAATTTTATCTCTGGTTTCTCAAGATAGCCTCCGTCCCAAATAGTCTGCCTTATTGGTCCCACGGGTCTCCTTGCTTGATTAGAGCAAAAGTTCAATTTTTTTTCCCCCATACATAGAGGTATACAGAATCCTTTCTAGCCCATGTACTGAAGTATTGACCTGGTTCTCTGTGTTACTAATCAATGAAAAATGTACCTCCTATTATTTTCCCAAGCATTAGGGACAACCCAAAACCTACATTTGCTTCCTAATTCAGTGCCTTCCTCCCTGGTTCTTTCAGATTCCACATTCGATGGGGTGACTGAAAAACCAATCTTAGACTGCTGTGCCTGTGGAACTGCCAAGTACAGACTCACCTTTTATGGGAATTGGTCGGAGAAGACACATCCAAAAGATTATCCTCGTGAGTAGAGTAGCTACTTTATGGGTTGGGAAAAGTGCATTACCAAGTTTCTCTACTTGTGGGATATACTAGCTGAAGTATGTTAGGTCTACTCTTGCCAAATGATTCAAAAATGCACATTGCCTGTAAGTGAATTCATCAAGACAATGGTTTGCTTCTAGCTTCTTTGCATAGAATTGTACTGAGTGTTTTCTTATTTGTGACTTAAAAAAATATATATATATCCCTGAGGTCATGCTGCTTCTCTTTAGGTGAAACCTGTGGTAACCTCGGTCCTCCCCAAGTGGCTCTGTCTACCAAGTGTACAATAGACATCTTTGTGCTAGAAATAGCTGGCAAAAGGGGCCTGCTCTTGACTCCACAGACCAAGGTCAACAAATATTCAACATCTTTAACCACAGCAGGGATTGGGAGTCTACCAGTACGCCCTTTCCTTATTGATTCCAGATACCACTTTATAATCCTGCTTGACACCATGCTCCAGATAGACAACACCAATTCGTGAGCTTTGTCAGGAGGTCCCAAACTTGCTATTTTGGAACAGACCCTTAACTGGGACTCTGCAAACTCACTTCTATCACACAATTGTATCAACAAATACGTAGCATGTGCCAGGCGCTGTGCAAAAGTCTAGAGGAATAGTGAATAAAAAAGGACACAGCTCATGTTCTCATAAAACTCAGAGATTAGTGGGGAGACAGGCACTAAACAAATAATCACACAAAAAGATGTAAAAATTATGATGATTAGAGGACGTAGTGTGCCATTTACACGTTATGTCATTTAATTCTCAAAAAATAACCTGTTTTTGTGGATGAGTTTACTGAAGATCAGAGAAATGTTCTAATTTGCCCTGAGTCAAATGTACGTAGTGGGTCCAAGATTCCAGAAGGGATTTTCAGGCCCCTTGCCTCGACTTTCCTTTGGATTGCCTTTAGGATCCACTGTCTCTAACTGTGGGTGGCAGAATGTTCGTGTGTGGCACTGAGCACACTTTTTCTGTTCATTGTTTTTTTTCTTGTTCATTTCACTTTGGAATTACCACAGCTGGGAAAGAACAGCGGACAGGGAGAAAGAGATTAAGGAGAGGGATTTGAGTGAGCCCCAAAGGAAGGGGGAGCAAAGGGTACGTGGTTGGGACTTAAAACATCCCAGTTCAGACTAGAACCTTCATGGTCCCCAAACAGCCCACCCAGAGGGCACTCCAATATTTTTTGACAGATCAAGGGCCCCATTGTTTAATTTTACCCAAATGTAATTAAGGCTTGGGGTCTTAGAAACTAGTTCATTCTTCTAACTCTGGGATTCAGCTTGATCTGCTTCAGCTGGTGCGGGAGACCTACGTGAGCAAACTTGGGCTCCTTGCCTGGGGGTGGAAACCACTTGGAACAAATACGAAGGAAAAATTTTCCTCCGGTGCCTCCTATCCACCAACCCAGAGGGAATAAAACGTTAGGGGCCATTACTCATTTTTTGTAATCCTAATGAGCTTCTTGTTCTTTTCTATTATGACACTGTTATTTCCCAGAATTAAAAAAATAAACTTAAAAAGATACAGACCATTGTTTCTGGGTCTTGGGGACAAATCTGTACAGAATTTCTGTGCAGTTGCTGGGAGTTTCTTAATAAATATAGTGACCATGTGTTCCAGATCCTTCAGGATGGTTTCATTGTCACATGGCAGAGTGTGTCTTAATAATTGGTTGGAAAAAATTTGATCACTGTAAGGAAGAGCATTTATCACATCACACTCTAATTCTTCAGGAGTCTTTCTTCCTCTTCAGACAAAGAAGTTGTCCAGGACAAAAGCTACGCCATGATCATTTTTTATTCTCAGTCCCTGGAAGTGCCTGGTGCCTTCCCAAGTACTTTGTACTGATTGTTGAATTCAGAGTGGCATTCACTATGACCCGGGAGGCAGATTTCTAGTGCACATCTAGTCATCATGGCCAGTATTGAGCAGGGAGTGTGGGCCAGACCCTCCTTGGAGAGAAAGGAGTGGATTGTCCTCTCAGGAGACTGGAGCCAACGGAAAGGGCACAGAGAAGGTCTAACAGGGACTATAAAAACATGATATTCTCAAAAGTGATTTCTACCAATCTTAGATCATAATAGATTTTTCCTTTTGCCTTTCCAGGGATAATTTTGTCCTGATAACCAACACTTGTCATTAAGCCCACGCAAGCCATGATGCTTCCCAACAAAAATGCAAACTAATAAATGCAAGTCCCTCTCTCCTTATTAATTACTCATCCAAAACCCTGGAAGGATCTTGGAGTAGTTCTCAAGTTACTTTTTAATTGCAAGTCGCCTTTGACACACTTAAAACTTGAGAACTCCAGCATGCTTTTGTTTATGTGGGTTGTGTCTCTCGATATATCAAAAATCAAAACAGAAATTTAAAAGTATTACTTAATTATAAAAGCTAAAATACAATGAGTTAACAATAATAAACTCATTACATGTGAACATATTTTATGAAAATAACTATATTGTCCAAAACAAAAAGAAATTTAGTAAAAAGGACATCACTGTTTTACAATTTTGCAAATCTCTTTCATATCTGGCTTAACAGACACCTGGATGCTCATATTTGTTTCTGCATTCAGCCTATCATGGTTTATTTTTTCAGTTGATGTATAAATATATATGAAGAAAATTCTGTCTCACACAGGTATGTAATTTAAAAATGGAAGAATATTTTAATAACCTTTTCAGATAATTACAGATAATCTTTTCTGATACTATAACAAAACTCTACAAATACAGTAGGTCTCCCTTCTCTGCAGGAGATACATTCCGAGACCCCCAGTGTATGCCTGAACCCATGGCTTGTACAGAACCCTTTTAGTACTTATCACGCACTGTGGACATAGCTTCTGTAATAACTTGAGGTAGGACAACAAATTAGCATGAATTTCATTTTTTTTCACAATTTTATTGACAGAAGAGTCATTCTTAGAGTAGATCTTAGCAACCTTAGCATAAGATTTTTTTTCTTAAGTTAAAAACTTTCACTTAAAGGAAGCACTTTATCCCTTCTCTTTGGCATATCCAAATTGCCAGCATCACTACTCTTGTGGTTTGTGGCCATTATAAAGTAAAATAAGGGTTACCTGAACATAAGATATTGCGACAGCCCATCTGATACCTGAGACAGCTACCAGGAGACTAATGGGCAGATAAGGCATACAGTGTAGGCATACAGGACAAAGGGATGACTCGTGTCCAGGGCAAGACAGCGGGGGATTTTCTCCCACTACTCAGAACGGTGTGCAATTTTAAACTTATGAATTGTTTATTTCTGAAATTTTTTAAAAATAATTTCAGACCATGATTAACTTCAGGAGACTGAAACCGTGGAAAGCAAAACCTCAGACAAGGAGGAATTACTCTACTTTCTTAAAGGATAATTACAGCGTAGAATATTAATGAACTTGTACACTGTTACATTAAAATGCCTTTGCTTTCCTTTGCACTGTGAATGGCTCTTTTACAAATGAATGATTTTGTAACATTATAAGTTGGTCTTTTGGAAAATACTGGTTCACTGAGTTAGGCAGATGATCCAAATGTTGAGACGTTTCATTGTACAGTATCAAAAATCACTTCCACTAGTATTCCTTTCAGTCTCATCAGAAAAGGGTTTAAGTATTGGAAAGCTATAAAATTCATACTGACAGATAAAAGTTTTCTAAAATTCTAAGTTGGGCTTGAAAGCTTGAATTTTATCATTGGCAGCAAATGCTGTCAGTTGTATTCCTTGCAGTGACAGGCCCACTTCTTTTCTGAGAAAATATCTGCCAGGTTTGCGAGTCTGAAGAACCATAACGTGTGGGTCCAGCTTGCACCTCAATCGCACAAGAGCTTCTATTCAAGCCAGCCATGGTACTTCAGTATATAGCTGAAGTGCTTTCCTAATTAGCCACACTGTATAATAAAAGGATGTGTACTCAAAGGTACAGAGTCTTAATACAATTAATGTTTATGGTTTCATCAAGGACATTCTTAAATCAAACTGGCTTTTTTGGTTGTTGTTTACAGCGAGTTCCTGGCAGTGGAGAATATATTGAATACTGATAGAGTTTAAGGCCCCTGCCTTGGTCTGCACTAAATTCCAGTAGTTTTACCCACCTTGTGTTTGCACCATCAGTGTTAGTGTCAACGTATTGCAAAGGGCAAATAATATTAGTATTCTCATTAGAAGAGTTTTCACCTCACAGTCCCCCTGAGAAGGCCTCAGAGTCTTGAGGGGTCTCTGTAGTACTCTCTCAAAGTGAACCACACTTTGAGAACCTCTGCAATAAGATAAAACAGCAACCTAGGGTGTGTGTCCTTCTGTTCTTTTTGGCTAACTTGCCCTTGAGAATTCACATTGGACTCCACGTAGAGGACTGGGCAACATCCTATGCTTTCAGCCCCCTCTTGTGGTGGGCCACGTCTGCCCCTGGCTCTTCTCAACCATTATACAAAATGCTTTGTTCCAAATGCTGATTGGAGTTTCCTCTCTTGGAGAACCAGAGACTCCGCATCCAATACATACCCTTTGTTCTTGGAGGGGCTGGGTGTGGAGAGCTAAGGAAGATGGCCTAAGTGACTTCTGACATTCCCTCTCTATTGTAATGCCATAAATCTCTGCTGACCATCTGGAAATAGTGAAATCCTTTTAAACACTCCCGATTGAGTAATTGTTAGAAATCCATTTTAAGGCTGGGTCATGCCAGTTTTACCTCCAAATTTTATAAGTGGAAAAAACCTGAAGCACAATGAAGCTATGGGCTCAGATCTCATAGCCAGAGAGTATCAGAACCAAAATCAAAGCTCAGATCTCCTGATTCATTTTTTGCCTTTCTCTGGGGGCTGTCACAAGGTAGTCTTCTCTCCTCTGCAGTAAAATTAAATGTCTTAGACACAAAGCATTTTTAATAAGACCCTGCTGTACCACTCAACACATACCAAACTCAGAAAGGCTTTGTACCATTGTACAAAGACCTGCTCTGTGGCGATCCTTACTTAAAATGATACAATTCACTTTTTATTACCATTACTTGGAAAAAAACCCAAAAAGGTTAAATTGAACACCTAGGAGACTAGATGAAACAGGCTATATGATCCTTAGAAGTGAGAAAAAGAAAGTCTCGATTCTCCAGAAACCTGGGGAGGCCCCACTACCCTCCATCCCAGTGTCCATCCTCCAGCACTGTGAGTCTGTGGTGCCCAGCACATGTCTAGGAGCACGTGTTCTTTACAGGAACATGGTGACTGGGCAGTGTTACTTCATAGGGATGTCCCAGGGGTTGGAGACCTGCCCAGTCTTTGCCAGGGAATTGAGAGTTGCCTAACACATGCTGAGTCTCTTTACTCTCCTGTTCTGAACACAGCTCCCCAGTTTGTGACTAATGCTTCTACTCTGGAGAGACTGTAGTCTCCCTTGACAATGTAACCTCTCCCCCCATTTTTGATATAGGTTTAACACTACTTAACAAATAGATATTGGCAAAAAGAACATTTTTTCCAGGAGCCAATTATTTTTTGCATTTGAGAACACTTTGCTTTAATTACAAACATGGCCACTGGGAAATACTCTACAGAATCACAGTTAATTTTACAATTAAATTCATCCACTTTTTTCATTGGGTCACTTAATTTAAAACATTATTAATTATTAAATTCAATCACATGAAAAACCACCATTTTAACACTTGGCAACTACTTTCATTTCTTTGTATATCATCTGTATACAGAGTTTCTACATCACATTGAACTTATTGTGTCCCGCTTTTGGCATTGGATTTTGTCTCCATGGTCACAATTTATTACATCAGTTTGCTCTTAACTGCTTACCTAACTATTCTATTATTGAACATTTAGGTGATGTTAGGTCTTTTGCTAACATCAAAAGCACTGCAATCCAAAACTTTGTACGTAAAGTCTTCCTCCACCCTTTCTACTTCCTTTGAATTATTTCTTTGAAATAATTTCCCCAGTGTAAGACTACAGAATCAAAGGATACAGGTTTTTTTTTTGGCTTTTGAGATTTTTTTGCCACACTCTTATTCCAAAACATTTTATCAATTCACCATGTTATCAAGAATGAATAAATATATCTGTTTCATCTAGCCTCCTAGGTGTTCAATTTAACCTTTTTGAGTTTTTTTTCCAAGTAATAGTAATAAAAAGTGAATTGTATTATTTTAAATTGGGATTGGTTCAATTACTAATACACTTGAATCTTTTTTCATGTATATATATTGTCCATTGCCTTTAAAACCACTAGGGTGTTGGTAGGAATCAAACCTAACTGTTCATTATCTCCCCGGGGCCTAGCTCATTGTCTGGCTTATTGAAAGCCTCTCAACAAGTAGTGTTGAATGAATGAATGAATGAATGGATGGATGGATGACTAGCAGTTACAAAATGAGCAAGGGTGAGTGGGGGAGGGAAATGAGCAGTAAAAAACCACAAAGAGGTGAGGGAAGGAGAGAGATAGGACTTTATATGGCTGCTGAGTGAAGAGCACATTGGACGGAGCTGGTAGCATATGGGAAGATGGGTTAGGAAGATATTGCAGAGAGAGTGGTAGCTCAGACTACGGCAGTAGATGTGGTGATGGAGAGAAGGGAAGGGGTGAATTTGAGATCTTTTAGCAGTAAATTCTGTCACTTATTAGATGTGGAGGAGTGAGAGAAAGAAACATCAAAGCTGACAAGTCTGGTTTCTGCCTTGGAAATGAGGGTACTCTTCCTTCTTAAAATATTCTTCAATATCATTGTCTATTTCTTTTAATGATTGTGAAATCATTTTATCAAGTTCTATAAAGGATCCCGTCAGAATTTTAAGTGAGATTACACTAAATCCCCAAATTACTTTGGGAAAAATGATTAGCGTTGTAATTTTTAGTTTGCTCAGGTTCTTCCCGTCCATGTGTAAGTCTGTTCATGGGTTTCTTGAGGACAGTGATGAGCTGCATATGGACCATAAGACTCTTCTCTTGGTCTAACTTCAGCAACAAAATTAAACATCTAACAAGCGATAATTCTACTCCTTTCTGTCATCATTGGAAAATTCTTCCCTAAGCTGAATAATTGTGTGCATCAGAGCCTCCCAGATGTGCCACCACCAGGCTGAGTCACAAATAGAGCATGTCACCAGGAAATAGAATTTGGTATCAAGCACCTGTGTCATGATATACTGGGTAGGTGAAAGAAAGGGCAAAAGAGAAAAAACTATCTCTTCCCCTTTTCCTTTTCCCTTCTCTCCAACTTTCTAGGATGTCTTATAGCAACAGCTCACTATGGAATGGAGAAAGAAAGTCAGTATTCTGGTATTCTAGTTAAACATGGCAGCTTGAACACACACATTAATCTCTGATATTTCTTCAGTTCCCCTAAAGATAAACTAGATGAATAAAAAAGATATAAACCCACAAAGACAAGAAAAGAAGAAACGAGGCTATACCAAAAAAAGAGATAATACCAAAATCTGGGGAAATGAAAAACAAGGAGACCACTGTCTTACCTGAGCACAGAAAGATGTGCTGAAACTGGCAGAGAGGACAGTGCATAAGAACCTAGACAATTAATGGCATATGAACGTAGGAATAGCCTCAGGAACTAAAAGAAGGTCAAGAGCTAAGCACAATGAACGAAAGGTTATGTTATCTTGAAATTTTAGAATAATGAGGATAGAGACAACCCTAAAAGCATCCAGAATAACAGGTAACAAAGGATCGGGAACCAAGTGGCATCAGACCTCTTTTGAGCAACACAAAGCTACAAAACAATGGAGCAGTGTCAAACTTCAAACCCATGGTTACAAACTCTCAATGGAGACCATTTTTGTTCAGTTCAGAGCCCAGGCACAGAGAGAACCTTTCTTTTTGGATCACTTTTTCATTGAAAGTTTTTCCCTCCAAGGGCTTGCCTTTCTGCTTGCATTTAACCCTGACATGTCCTTATAAAATTTTCCTTCATCAAACTCTTCTCTCTTGCCTCATTGATTATATCATCACTTTCCTGCAGGACCCTGACTGATATGGCCACATTTTCAGAAATTGATTCTTGACTCTCTACATGTATTATTATTAACTCACTAAAATAAAAAGCAAAACTAATATATACAAGAAAGTCAGTTATCACTGTAGGGTTCTTCCTGTATCCCCACTACAATACCACCACCGCCTTTGTCTTAGAATCACCCATTTCTCAAATGCTGCTTCCCTCCCATTGCTCCTGGAACCTAGAGACTATTGAATGGAACTGTCTTTTCTCTGGCTTGTGGGTAAGCTCAGATGCCAATTCAATTCTCATTCCTAAGGCCTCTAATTCCCTTCCCTGCTAGCAGCACTAGGCTCTCATTCCACCCAAAGCATATTCAGCAGTGTTATAATTAGACACTTTGGTGCATGTATGTTAGGTGGTTTCTGGAATTTTAGCTAAGAGAACACCCTTTAATAATAGGAGTAATTTGTACAGGTCATGTTTCCTGGTATAAAAATATATGCAATTTCTGTAAACACTGAGACCTGAATAAATTTTAATTTTTTTTAAGTTAGTCCCTTTCCCCCTTGTTAGCTTTGAAGTTTCTTTCTTGTATATCCTTCATAAATTCCTAAGATTATTTTATATTCTTGTTATTATTATGAAATTTCTCGTTTTTATCATGTTTTCTGCCAAGTTATACTGAGTATTTTAGAATACTATTGATCTGTTATTCACTTATATTGCAATTATATGCTTTTATTTACTAATAGTTTTATCCACAATTCCTTGGATTACATAAGTAATCACTCATAATTTGCCTTCAAAAAGCAATATGTTTTTGTCTTTCTTTTCTGGTTACTGTCCTACGATTTCTATGATCTACTTGTTCACTGACAGGAAACACCACTATAATTAAATAATAATGGTAAAAATGGGTAGTTTTGTTTGGCACCTATATGCATTTAAAATACCTTTAATATCTCTTAAGTCCAATGTTAACTTTTGACTTTAAATAGATATCTATATAAATGTCTACTTTTATCTTTTAAATGGCTATTGGACTTGTCAAATGCTATTGTAGCATCTATGAATTTGAACATATAACTGATATGATTTAATCTCTTTTTTGTAGAATATTATAATTAATAATTTTCAATTTGCTAGACTATTCTTCTAGTCTATGATGAACCTAACTTGGTGATGGCATATTTTTTTCTTTTAGTGCACAGGCATGATTATTCTTCTTCCACTACTAGATGCTATTTGCAAGGCATATATTAATTTTTCCACTCATTTTCTCAATAACACTTGCTTTAGCCCCATAGGATAAGTGTTGTGTTTTCTATATACAGAAGAGGAAATTGAGTCCCAGAAAAGTTAGCAATTAGGTGCAGTTCATAGAGTCAATGAGTCCTTTGCCTTGACTCTCCTTTAAAATAGTAATCAATCAGTATTGTTTTTATATTATTCACAACTATATGCAAGAGTAAAATGGGTCTGTAGTTTCTGATTTTTAAATCTGCTCTTTATCTGCCTTCAGTCTCAAGATCATATTAACTTTCAGGAGGAAAATGGTTAGTTATTACCTACCCATCTCTAATCGTCATTGATACTTTGAAAGAATTAACCCCAAACACCGAGAATATTTCCTCCATTCTCACCTCCAAGTTCTCTCCCAATCTCTTCATCGGTTATCGGTATACTCAGGATCTTTCTTTTGTGTTAGTTGTAGAATTTTATTCCTTTCCTTAAAAAATTGTCTAGTTTATTAATATTTTCATAGTCCATAACAAATTGCTATAGAGTACAAAAAGATAATTCTCCCTTGTTTCGTGACTAAATTTACCTGTTTCAGCTTTATCTAATAAGTACTGTTAGCTTAGTAAATAATGCTATTTTTTATCCTTTTTCTATTTACGTATATCTGGTTTTTTTATGTAGACTATTCTCTGTTTCTTTTAGATTGCCCTTTTATTCCTTTGCTAAGTTTTTATATTGTTTAGTTAATATTGCTTCCTTAATATGCTGATTTTCCCAATTTTGTTTCTTCTAGATATTAATAATAAATGCACAATGACCATGGATTTTCTTCTTAGAAGAGCTCTGGGCCCTTCCTAGAGATTTTAATACATACTTCTCATTTTCATAGTTTTCTTAACAGAGTACTTTTGTACTTTATCTTCTTGACATACTTGTTAATTAGCAGAGTATTTTTAAATTTCCAAGCAGTTGGAGATTTTGGTTTATACTTTTTATTCTTAATTTTGTTTATTTTGTCTTGGTAAGAGAATTGTAGATAACTTCTGATTTTTTGTAGTAATTTTTTAAAAAACCTTATATATGTTTACTTTGGAAAGCATTTTTTTCTCATTCCACTTCAGGTGCTGATGAATATGTTACTTATTTCATGACAGATGAGCGTCCCTGGTCCATACAAGGCTCCTGTGGCTTACTTTGTTTTTGGTTTCATTTCATTACCCCATATGCATTTGCGATTACTGTCATATTACAATTTTTTCTGCCATATGATTTTATATTTTCTTTTCTTAATTTTTATTTTATTGACTTTAGAGAGAGGAAGGTGGAGAGAGAGAGAGAGAGAGAGAGAGAGAGAAAGAGAGAGAGACAGGAACATCGGTCTGTTCCTATACATGTCGCGACTGGGGATCAAACTCTCAACCTTGGTATATCATCAGGATGATGCCCTAAACAACTGAGCTATCCGGCCAGGGCCTCCATTTTCTGATTATAATTTCTTTTTCTTCTTTTTTTCAGAACTATTTATTTTCTTTCCATTGCCTAAATTAAGTTTTCTTTTACTGGTTTAAAAGTTATTTGATTCATGTTATTGTTGTTGTTCTTATGGTGGTTGCCTTTAATTTAAGACACAGGCTTATGTTTATTTTTCTCTATTGATTTCATAAACAGTTTAAGGTTTACGTCTTCCTTGAACAAAGGGAGAATATTAACATGCTCTCAGATTCCTTTGGTCTCTACCATCCCTCTATAAATGCACACTTTATATTGATTATTTTCTAGAATTTTATTTCTGGTTTGTTATGGACATTTTCTTTTTTCTCTTCTTTAGTCTTTGCTATTTTACACAACCCTTATTTTTTTTTTAATTTTCTAAGTAGCAGACATCATGCCTGGTTGTTTACCCTTAATCACTTCTGTCATGAGTTTCCTAAGGACAAGAACATTCTCTTACAAATCACAGTACACATCATCAACATTGATAAAATACTAATATCTAATCTACATACTCATTCAAATGACATTAATTGTACCTCCAATGTTTTTTATAACAATACTATACGATATCACTATAATGCAAGCCACAGACATTAGCCACATACAGTATATACCGGTAATTTTAAATGTAGTAGCCACATTTTAAAAAAGTAAAAAGAATCAAGTGAAATTAATTTTAATAATTTATTTTATGCAAGCCAATATATCCAAAATAGTATCATTTCCACATGTAATTAATATGAAAATTTATTATTGAGATATCTTACAGTTTTTAAATGCTAAAGCACAAGGTAGATTTTACAATTAGAGTACATTTCAATTCAGAATAGCCACATTTCACTTATGGCTAGTGGCCACCATATTACACAGCACAGCTCCATAGCAAGTTAAAAATAAAAATCTCAGCCCAAGATCTAATCAAAGATCACACACTGCATTTACTTGTCATGCCTCTTTTAGCCTCCTTTAATCTGGAACTGTTCCTTCATCTTTCTTGACTTTCATTGTTCCTTCATCTTTCTTGACTTTCATGACAATAACACTTTTGCAGAGCGCCAGATCGTTATTTTGTAGATTGTGTCTTGATTTGAGATTATCTGGTATTTCCACATGAGTAGATTCAGGTTGTACATCTTTGGCAGGGACACCACAGCCACTATCAATGTTTGTTTAACACCCAGTTTGCATTTGATTCTTTTTCTTTACTTCTTGATCTTCCTTCATATTACTAACATCCTCCCTATGTTGAGGACATGTATGTGCTTATGTTAAATCTTTCATATATCTCTTGAAAGCAAGATGCTTCACATTTGGCTTGCTTCCTGTTTTACTAGTTGTACCCCTTGGGATCTAGTTATTGTGGCAGGTGCTCTTATTTTTCTCTGATGAGGTCATGTTAGGCCTGGTAGTGCATGATGGGAAAGGACCAAATTCTAGGTGGCATCTCTTCTCATGTGTGTGAGGGGAGGAAAGGGAAGGGAAAGAGAGTCCAAGCATCACATCCCTCTATCAACTTCCCCATTTGTTTCCATTCTACGGATGCCTCCTCCAGTAAGAGATTCATCCCCACCCTCTTTTTTTTTTCTGAAGTGAAAAATGGGGAGGCAGAGATCTAGACTCCCGCATGCACCCAACTATGATCCATCCAGCAAGCCCACAAGGGGGTGATGCTCTGCCCATCTGGGGCACTGCTCCGTTGCAACCAGAGCCATTCTAGCACCTGAGGTTGTGGCCATGGAGCCATCCTCAGCACCTGAGCCCAACTTTGCTCCAATGGAGCCTTGGCTACAGGAGGGAAAGAGAGAGATAGAGAGAAAGGAAACGGGGAAGGGTGGAGAAGCAGATGGGCGCTTCTCCTGTGTGCCCTGACCGGAAATCAAACCCAGGACTTCTACATGCCAGGCCAACGCTCTACCATTGAGCCAACTGGCCAGGGCCCATCCATCCCCACACTCTTAGAACAAAGGAAAAATGAGAAAAGGTGATCTCCTAATCCCCAGCCCCATGAGTTTGGAAAGGGAAGGGGTGGAGAATAGTCCACCCAAGGTGCCTGGACTTCCCTTGAGGAGAACTTTTTGCTGCCTTGAGATTACTCTGGCAAGAGACAGGATGGGGCTGGCCTGGTGCTGCAGATTTCTGGGCTGCAGGACAGACAAGGTCTCTCCTTTAGCAATGTCAGAGACAGGAAGTAGGAGAACACCAAACTCACCCTTCCACCATGGGTCAGAGGAAGGAGGAGGACTCATCAGTCCTTTTCCACTCCTCCTCTTACTCCAGGGCCAGACGCCTTCCACCCCCATCCTGACTCTTCTACCCCTCCTCTTACTCCAGGGCCAGGCGCCTTCCACCCCCATCCTGACTCTTCCACTCCTCCTCTTACTCCAGGGCCAGGCGCCTTCCACCCCCATCCTGACTCTTCCACCCCTCCTCTTACTCCAGGGCCAGACGCCTTCCACCCCCATCCTGACTCTTCCACTCCTCCTCTTACTCCAGGGCCAGACGCCTTCCACCCCCATCCTGACTCTTCCACTCCTCCTCTTACTCCAGGGCCAGGCGCCTTCCACCCCCATCCTGACTCTCCTGTCAGGACAGACTTTGACCTCCCCTTTATTTTAATGTCTCTGTTAGCTTCATGGGTCTGTGATTCTGTTTCAGAAGTTTCCAAAAGTTAAATTTAGAGGAGTGAGAGGGGTATGCTAATTCACCATCTCATCAGGCACCAACATAGATTTGTAGGGTTTTTTTGTTATTTCCATTCAGTCCATTTAATTCTTAGCAATATCATTCTTAACCACTATATTAAGTTTAATTATGTTTTTCTATTACTTTGTTTCTGCTTGATTTTTTTATATTCTATAGCATGGTATTAACACCTTAATATAAAATTCTGTACTTAGTCATCATTGATACTTAGTAGTGATTGCTTTTTATTTGTCACTGTGTTCTTTGGGTCCTATAAACACAATTTTGTTATGCTCTCATTATTAACTCTGACTTTTATCATCACATAATTAGCTCCCTTTAATAATATTTGCCTTAAATTCAACTATGTCTGACATTGTACTTGCTTTTACTTCATTTTAATTAATTTATCTTTTTAATGTTTTAAATTTTTTTTTGCCCTGACCCAATAGTTTGGTTGGTTAGAGCCTCATCCTGAAGTTTAGAGTTTGCTGGTTCAATCCCCAGCCAGGGCACCTACAGGAACAGATCGTCTGCTTCAGTCTGTCTCCCTTCCCTCCTCTCTCTCTAAAAATTAATAAAAATTAAAATTAAATTTTTGTTTTATTTTTAGACTTTTCAAACCTTTCTAAAGATTTTCCAATAAATTATTGCATTAATCTTATTAGAAGCTTTTTTTGTATTACTTTTTAAATTTCTTTTGTTTTGATCCCTATATAATGGTTTAAACTTACAAGTATTTTTTTTTCTTTTTTTGTGTGTTTTTCCTGTGTGTTTGCTCATTGGCTGGTGCGAGACTTTAATAAACAGAATGGCCCACCGTTTTTTGGCTCCAGTGTTTCTTTACCAACTGCCCAAATCCAATGAGAACCTGCATGGCCATGATGGCAGTGGCCACTGGCCCTACAGACAGAAACCTACAGAACTTACATGTATTTTAACCTTAGTTCTATTCATTTTATGTTCTGCCATTCTCAATTTTTTTTGCCTCTCAATTTTTGTAGTTAATTTGTTTTCTTTTCTCTAGATTTTCTTTGGTATTATATAGACAATGCATTTTTTTGTTTTTTAATTTTGTTTCATTTTATTCTCTCTGGTTATAATCTTTAAATTCAATCAACTATTAATTTAAAATAAAAGAGATTTCACTTCTATTTTGTAAATACATCCATATCTTATTTGAATAGTATCTTTTAATTCAGTCTTATGGAAACCTTTGCTGTTTTGTTTTTCTCCAATCTTTTCTCATTTCTATTCTCCATTGATTTAACTTATTACTCAATTTATTTATTTTAATATACTTTTAATTTAATAATTCTCCTAATTTCAAACTCCTATCACAAACAGTTCTTCCCTGTGATTGTTCTTATTTACTTATTTCTTTAATAGACACTTACTAATTCAGGATTTTCATACTAATTTTTTTTTAGATTTTCTTGATTTGGGGGGAGAGAGAGAGAGAAAATGAGGAGAGAAGCAGGAAGCATCAGCTCATAGTAGTTGCTTCCTGTGTATGCCTTGACTGGGCTAGTCCAGCGTTTCAAACTGGTGACCTCAGCATTTCAGGTCAACACTGTATCTACTGTGCCACCACAGGTGATTTATTATTATTATTATTCAGTGAAAGAAGGCGAGGCAGAGGGACAGACTCCCACATGCGCCCCAACCAGGATCCACACGACAAGACCAGTAGGGGAGGATTTTCTGCCCATCTAGGGCATTGCTCCATTGCTCAGCAATTGAGCTCTTCTTAGCACCTGAGGTGGAGGCCATGGAGCCACCCTCAGCATCTGGGGCCAACTTACTCTAATCAAGCCATGGATGCAGGAAGAGAAGAGAGAAAGAGAGAGAAGCAAGAGAAGGAGTGATGGAGAAGCAGATGGGCACTTCTCCTTTGTGCCCTGACCGAAAACTAAACCTGGGACATCCATATGCCAAGTCAATGCTCTACCACTAAGCCAACTGGCCAGGGCCAATTACTGTTTTTAATAACATTTTTTTAGGTCTGTCTTTAAATATCAGATTTCTTTTTGAAGTACCTTTGAATTTAGTGCTTGCTTATTAACGAGTGATTAAGTTTTTCAAGACTGAAAAATCTGTGAAAGTCTTTTTATTTGTATGAAAACCTAAATTATACAGCTTTCTACTCTGGACTAGGCTTTGTACATGGTTTTCCATTACAGTGGAAGAAAACATAGCCCTTATTCACTTATGAGTTATATTCCTTCACATGACATCTGTAACCAAGCTCTTATAGAATGCTTTCTTTTTCTTTTGTAGTTAAAATTCAATATTTGATAATGCATGTTGATCTCAGTTATTTTAAATGGGATCTTAAGTAGGACTTTATTTATGCTTTCAGCTATTTCATAAGTAGTGGCGTTTTTCGTCTCGTGCATCTATTTAAAAATATTTGATTATTTTTTGTTGTTGTTTGCTTCATTCATGCCACCAGTCTATTCAGAGCATTGATTGTGTGCAGACAATGTTCCTGGTTTTCCTGTTTATTCTTTCTCTTTCCTTGGGAACTCTTCTCTCTCCCAGAGCATTCCATTCTCCAGATCCATCTTCTTTTTTATCTTTTCATCTCTCTCCATGCTCTGCATATTTTTCTCTAATTTATTTTCTCTATTTTTTTTTGTATTTTTCTGAAGTGAGAAGCAGGGAGGCAGAGAGATAGACTCCTGCACACGCCTGACCAGTATCCACCCAGCTTGCCCACTAGGGGGGCAATGCTCTGTCCATCTAGGGCCAACTCAAACCATTCTAGCACTAGAGGCAGAGGCCATGGAGCCATCCTCAGTGCCTGGGCCAACTTTTGTTACAATGGAGCCTTGGCTGCAGGAGGGGAAGAGAGAAAGGAGAGGAGGAAGGGTGGAGAAGCAAATGGGCACTTCTCCTATGTGCCCTGGCCAGGAATTGAACCTGGGACTTCCACACACTGGGCTGATGCTGTACCACTGAGCCAACCTGCCAGGGCCTATTTTCTCTTTCTTTGTTTAGTGTCCTATAGCATCCAGTTCCACATTTTACCTATGTTATCATTGTTTACTCCTTCTCACTCCTCCCTCCCATAATGAGCTCTTTGGAAGTAAGTAAAATATTTCTCCCATATCTAAAATATAGATTGCAACTATTCTTTAAATTTTGTTTTTATTCTCATTTTATTTCATGGTCTACTGATTCCACATACACCACCCCACCACCACTCCACCCTGAACCCAATATTTTATTTATATTTCTCCTCTTAAACAGCCAAATATGTTTAATAATTCAAGAATCTTTTTTTTTTATCTTTTACTCATATTGACATAAAAAATGTTGAAACCTGTAGAGAATTTTTATAAGAGATTATCTGAGGCAAACTAATAACATATGTCAGGGGACAAAATCTCAAATGCTCCTGTAGAAATAACAGTTTTATGGCTTTTCTGGATTTGAAATTAAGGAGGAAACATCAGGAACATTACATGGAGGTGGGAGAAAGCAAGGCAGTAATTGGATTACAGGACAGTTAGTGAGATTATATGCTGTTTTGAGGGTGGTTAAGGCTTATTTCAAAGGTGTTAACCTAGGTGCACCGAAACAAAGGACAGGGCTTTCTTAAAGATAAAACTTTTACTAAAGAAGTGACAACCCACCATTACCTATCCCAGTGGTTCTCAATTTGTGCACCCAGGCACACTGGTGTGCCTTAGAAGATTTCAAGGTGCACCTTATGGTATTCCAGAGAAATATGTGCCTGTTGGGGATGAAAAAACCAACAGGGTTTTGGAGTTTAGATTTTTTGGGGACAGAGGTGTAGAGAATTAGCTGTAAGCTGAGTCTGCCCAACCTCCCACCTCACTTGCCTGATTAGGTTGCAAAAGGCTGTTAAGCTGTAGTGCTGGATTGTTTACACTACCCCCCATGTTCCCCGGAAAGACTGGAAGCAAGTTTCTTCTATCCTTTGTTTGGTGTAAAGTTAAGATGATATGTTTGGTGGGGGTTTTCTATACTCAACACAATTAAGAGTAAAAAGAGAGGACTTCTTCAATGTATTGATGAGGAAATGAGAGTTTGCCTTTCAAATAGATGCCCAAACATTGAAGAAATCACTAGGACACATCAGGCTCATGTTTCTCATAAACACAAGAATAAAAAAACTTAACACATTCATGCCAGGACCTGCCGAATTTACTAAATCTTACTAAGAATGTATCTATATATATATAAAAAGATAACTTTTGTGTGTTTTTTTTATTTTTAACCTCTCTTTTTAACAAATTCTAAAAAGCATAAATCAAAAAATGTAACATAAAAATGTTTTTTAAAGTCAGAATAAATTTAATTTTGTTGTATTTATTTTGTTTAATTACCATAAAAGCACGCTTGGACTTTATATTTTTTCTTTATTATTTGACTTAATTATTATAACATATTTCTCAGAAATTTGTATATAGTGTGCCTATAATTATTTGTAGGATTTTAAATGTGCCCTGACTTCAAAAAGTTTGAGAACCACTGACCTATCCACTTAGGAATTGATGGTCAGATCACGCAGTGAGGTTACTTTCCATAGAACCCCTTTATTCATCCACACTCATTTTTTGTGCAGTTTCTTGTGATGGTTATGACTGCTACTTCTGAACCTTTGCTTCAGACTATTGTATTGTCATTTAAATGGGACTTGAAATTGGAAGATTCATAGCCTTGCACTCCAGCTTCCTTCTGGAAGTCTACAAACTATATTTCTTGAACATATTCTTACATGCTTCTATTAGATTGACCATTTAGAATTAGATAAAGTAATACTTTTTTTATAGCAATCAAGGTAAAATCCCATTGCCACTGATACGTATAAGTTTATTTATTGATAACTTACATTTACTCTAGCTGGTTGGTAGTTTAAATAGGACACAATTTCTGCATCTCGTTCATGTAGCTTAAATAGTCACCTGTTTTGAACTGATTTGGGAAGGAAAAAAGATTGGATTCATTGGTACATCATGGATCGGTTATTGTGTAAGTTCTAATGCTACCAGTTTTCCTGGCAAAATTGATGTGGTTAACATTTAAGTATGTGAGCAACCCATGCATTTTTCATTTAATATTTCCACCAAACCTGTTTGCCAGTTCTTATGTTGTGATTCCAAGAAATACATGCTTCAATAGTAAAGATTTAATTTTCCCTTTGCATGAAAATATTTTAAACTCTAAGAAGTTTTATGAAATCATAGGAGAGGGAATATACAAAGTCCATTAAACAACAACATTATGTATGGGTTACCCAGGAATTTGCACACAAAACTGCTAAAGCTAATGGCGCTTATATACTTAAGTCTTCCAAACAACGAGTTGAAAAATATACCCTCAAGAATTGTTTATGCCAAGAAAGGCCAACTATTTATAATCACAAGTGGAGTTTCTGCAAAGGTCTGTGCCAGGCACTACAGTCCTGGCAAACATCCCTCCCAATTTGCAAGAACTCTACTGTTTTGGGCTGGAAGAGAAGCATGAGTACAAAGGAATACTTTCAGCTTTTTTCTAGCCTTGGTTAAATTCAGAGTGCGAGAACAAACACATAAAAGGACAAAGGGTATAGGAAATCACAGCACAGGCAGTCCTGCCTTGTCTTTAGTAAAAAGGATTAGTACGGGTGACCCTGCAGTAAAGCTCATTGCCTGCGATTAGGGAATAGGTTAGTTGTAATCCCTTTACTCTACCGCTGAGTTGATTGATTAAATGAAAGTTACAAATCAAGTGCCCCAGAACATCTTGGAACCTTTCAGAGTCTGTGCATATTTATATGATCCTAATGACCTTCCGTTGGAACCAAAAGTGTGCACTACCTGCAGGGACCCCTTGAAGAAAGGCTTGGGTGGAAGCTAAACTTTCCCACAACTGCCAGCAAGAGTTTAATTAAACTCACTCCAACATAATAAGCTGGGTTCAATTTAAGAGGAAAATGTTCCCTGTTTCCCTCACACATGGAGCTTCAGAGGGTCTTGCAGCTCAAGAGGAAAGAACAATAGAAAGCAGAAGGCTTTCTCTTCACATCTGGCTCCTCAAAATGGGCTAAGAGGCTTTCTGGAGGGTTTTGCTGGCTGGGACCGTTAGTGTTTACAGATGTGAGTGGCTTTCAGTCATTGAATGCAAATTGCATTTGCTTTGTTGCACCCTCTCTGGGAAAACTATGAGGAAGAAGAGGAATAATGTTCCTTTATCTGCCCACCCACATTGAGATTCAGGGCACAGTCTTTTCAGGTTTATTGGGTCCCTAAGCAACCTTTGAAGAGAGCTGTATATCTATCTGTCTGGCTATCCCTACTGCAGCAGACGGATTCATTTGGCTTTGTCTTTCAACTCTCTGGTTCCATCTTTGGTCCATTGACTAAATTTTTAGGTAAACATTTCTTGCCTGCAGACCTGAGTGGCTACCCAGCTCCTGGGCTAATTCTGCCTCCTTCTTAAACTTTGATCTGTATTCTGAAGGTGAACACATCCGGGGAAAAAATAATGAAACAGGGCTAGCTTTTAAGGAGGAGGCTTAAAGCAAGAAAAATAAGCTAAAGCAGAAAGGTGGGAGAGAGCAGGTTTTGCTGGAATAACGAAACTGAACATCAGATATCGGAACAATGTAGAAGCTGAAAGAGCATTTCTGAGATGAGAGAAGACACAATCCAGGTTTTGCTTGCCCCAAGAAAGAGTGGCCTGTGGTCAGCACTTCACTGAAAGGATGTTGGGACATATACTGCTATCTGAACCATCATCGACTTGGTAGTCAGATCCAGCATGAGTCTTGTTTCTGAGACTTATTATAGGGCTTTGGGACAATTGCTGTACCTCTCTCTGCCTCATTTCTCTCATTTGTAAAGCAAGGATAATCAAAGCACCTACCTCATAAAGCTGTTTTGAAGATGGCCTGGGTTCAAAGCTAAGCTCCTCCATTTACTAGCCTGTGGGACCTCAGAAAAGAAAAACACAGACTGACCTCTCTGAGCTCTGATTTTGCACAATAAAACCAAATCTATGTTACTGGGTTACTACTATAGGGTTAGATGAGTTAATATTCTTATAGCCTTTAAAACAGGCTTGGCATATAGGGAGAGCTCACAGCATTAGCCATTGTTATTTTAAAATGAAATAATGCATAAATCATATTTTAGCTCAGTACCAGAAGTTTAAAAAGTGCTGCATTAGCTGTGGTGGTAATGCACTTATTTGTAGCCTTATTAATATATCCACCCAAATTCTCTCTCTCTCTCTCTCTCTCTCTCTCTTTTATTGAATTTATTGGGGTGACACTGGTTAACAAAACTATATAGGCTTCATGTGCCCAATTCTACAACACAGCATCTGTACACTGTATTGTGTGTACACCAATCCCCTAAAGTCAATTCTTCGTCCACCCAAATTCTCAATCTTTAAATAAGGATTTAGCTCAGTTCTTATGTTAATATCTTGGACACATTATCTCATCAGATTGGCTTCTAGCCTCCAGTGAGAGTTTGCTGATGTTCCAACCTGAGTCCTGAAATTTCCCCATATTCCGAACGGAGAGAGGCTGACTTCCAGGTGTATTTTATATCCCTCACTCTCCAAATACCACTGAAATTGAATGGCCCCAAATTTAAAATTAAAATAAGCTTCACGAAAAGATCTCATACTGCAGAAAGCCTCACCAACAATGAGGAAGTAGTTAGAGCTTGCATTTGTGACTTTTCCCCCCTCAGAAAAGAATTTAATAACAAATACAACATAACGTTTCACAATCAGTCAGCCACGCACATGGAACTAGTCAGGGAGTTTTAATTACAAGTTAGTATTTACTGACTTGTATTTTTTGTAAATAAGCTAAGGGAAGCAAACAGCACTTGGGATTTATGTGATTTGTCTTGGCCAAGTTTCGTTTCACTTGGTTTGTCTCCTCTCTTCCCCTAGGCTCCCCTCCCCCCAAAACATGCAAAAGCAATTCTTAGGTGGGATTTGCCTCAAAGTATACTAGGGCCGTGAGCAGCAACCAACTAGAGAGAACATAAAAGTTAGGATTCGGAAGATGAAACTGACCTAAAATATTGAGCTCAGTCCTATGTGCAGCCCCTTTCTTCACCAAGCCGTGTGTTGCTCAGCCTTCCTAATGCGGACTCAACCATCACTTCTTCAAGGAAGTCTTCCCTGACCCCCCACATCGGACTGGCTCCAGTTCTCAAAGCCCCTGTATGACCTTTGTCCCCTTCTAAACCGTTTCTTATTTACTGTGACTGCTACAGGTTTCGTTAGGGTTATGTTCCTCAAGATACCTATATAATGGAAAGCTTACAGAATTCAAAATTATTCCTGACAGAGGATTAAGACTGCTTTTTCAACCCAGGTATGGAGTGGTACATCTTTGCACCAATAATACAAGTAACAGCTTAAAATTCACTCTGCCGCCAGCTTTGAAATTATGATTCTTGACAATCCTTTTTAACTTGGGTGAGGGGTAATTTGCGCTGTTTTACATTTTGTGCATGGAGGGATTTTAATACTTGAATATACTGCTCACAAACATTAGGGGATATTTCAAAATGAATATGAAGCGATAAAAAAAAGCATTTTTTTATTTTATTAAATAAGAACATCAGAAAAGCAAAGGACAAGTCAAAGAAAGTTGTTTGATTATGCAAATGAGATGCAAAACCAACTTTTATGTCATTGGTGAAAATGCGCTATACAAAAGGCTGAAAGTACTGGAGTATCTGCATGTTCCCTGATCCCCTAATTTTTGTGAGCAGTGTATTTCCTTATATATGTCTTCATTAATATCTTTATATATTTCTATGCCCTGTGATTCACAGCCACATAAAATGAAGCTACTCTGTCATTATTTGTTTAATTACCCCACCCAGGGCAGGCCATTCTCACTATTACCCTCTTCTTCTGTTCGCAGCAGAAAGAGGCAGAGAGCAAGACCCGCCACAGGCTCCCACTGCCGCAGCCACCTCCCTTTTCCCCTGCAGGGTGTCACTCGCTCAAGGGTGGGGAAGGTATCCAGCCCTGGGAAACTGGACTGGCAAATGTGTCCCAAAGGCAGTCTGAGCCCTGGACAGCCAGGGAAACCATCCTGGGAGGGGCAGCACAGACCTGGCACTGAGCTCCCCAGGGGTGGGGGAAGGCCCAGGCTGGTGAGGGCAGGGAGTGCAGGGAAGCCCGAACTCCTTGCTGCACCATAAAGCAGATACGAGCTCAGTGCGACCGGTGGACAAAGTCACAGAGCCAAAACAGGGCTGAGTTCTGGGTCCAGAGAGAATGAAGATATGGGTTAATCCAGTAAATAAGCAAGACCCACGGTTAAGGGCTGAACTGTGTCTCCCGAAGGGCATTGCATTCCTAATCCTCAGGACCTCTGAGTGTGATCTGGTTTGGAAATAGGGTCTTTGCGAATGATCAAGTTAAGATGAGGTTGTTAGGGTGGGTCCTTATCCATATGACTGGCATCCTTATACGAAAAGGAGGGATGACCATGCGAGGACATAGGGAAGGAAACCGTTTAAAGCCAAGAGACACCTGAAGCCACCATAGCTGGGAGAGAAGCCTGGAACAGGTTTCCCCTGGAGCATTCAGAGGGAGCGCACCCCTACCCACATCTTGATCTCAGACTTCTGGCCCCAGAACTGAGAGAGAATAAATTTCTTTGTGTTAGCCACCTTCCATTCAAATTAGCTGTCCTTCCCAAAAAGTAACTTCCAGGACTATCACACTTCCCATTGTTCAATGCTGTACAGGAGTGCGCAGCAAGATGCCTGGTACGTGATAGACACTCAGGAAACCTGGGAGGAGCCGAGGAAGGCAGAAAGTAACATCTTCTGAGAATCTGAAGAAGAGACAATTTTCTTTTCTCCATGGGCGGGAAGGACGGTCATGTCTTTCATTTCAAAGACAGTAGAAAGAGTTACCTATTCCTCTGGGTCCCACCAGCATTTTGTCCACTGCTACATCATGGTACAAATCCTAACTGGCAAAAATTATTTATCAATCTATCCCCTACACTAGACTACTTGTTCCCTGAGGGCAGGACCATGTCTTCTTCATGGCTGTGTCACTGTCTCACAGCCTGTGCAAAGCAGAGCAGATATTTAATAGTATCAGATGGATGAATGAAAGGACAGATGAATAAATGGGGCTCCTGAGTCTAATCTGTCCCTTGTAATGGCATCAAAGGAATGTCATGTAGGATAGACTCTAAACCATCTCCAGAACCTACCTTAAATACATTCTGTTTTCTTTAATCTGAAAAATCTTTCGTAATCTCCCTAACCTTGAGCTTACAATTATAATTAGCATCTTTAAGGTACTATGAATATTAGAAATAATATCGGACAAAATTCCTTATGATCATTTTCTTTACCTTCTATTTCCTGAGTCCTCTTAGCTTTTTTCCCATATTCTATAATACTTTCATGGCAGACTCCGGGGAAAGGCATTGGAGTTGGTTGGGGCCATCACTGTATCCCCAGCTCCATCCTGTACATTATCTGATAGAGAGTTAGTGCTCAAAACTCTCGGTCAATGGACTTGCTGCAAAAAGTCTTCACTATTTTTTTAGAAAATATTCTAACTACTTAAAACACTCACAGGAAGGGAGAATGTACATGTTCTAAAAATCTTAATAAGGTAACTCAGAATTGTATACACAAAACTCTGCTGAAGGTCACAGCATGTATGTACTACATATTCCAAACAATGAATTGAAAATATACCCCAAAGAATTGTTTATGTCAAATAAGGCTGACTATTTATGGTCACGAGGAGAATTGCTGCATGTTCGTGCCAGCCACTGCATTCCTGCAAAACATCCAATTTGCCAAGATTCTTGGATTTTGCTTTGGAAGTAAAGAAGGAAAATGTCTCTTCAACCCAACTTATATGGGTCTTATTCTTCATTAGCATTTATTTAAGCTACTGTGATTAGAACAACTTCCAAGCTCTGTTTTGAAGGGCATTTTGGTTGACAAAATGGCATGGATTTTCAACCAAAGAGCATGGAAACAAATTAATAGAATTGTGTTGTCAGTTTAGGTTCTGAACAGACAACACTTGGAAAATGGCTCACACTACTTCCATGCCAGAGGCACCAACTGAGCGGTTGTCAGTCAGATATTTCTATCAGCCAAAGCAAAACATCAGCTCCCACCCCCATCCTGGTGGCTTTTAGGCCAAAACTTGCAGAATAAATGCTGGCAGCCGTAGGTGGCTTGGATTTGCTAAGCACAGCTACTAGAGAGGATATGCCTGGAGAATAGCTCACAACAAATAACATTTACAGGCAAAAGTGCTCCTGAAGAGTGAACTGGCTAAGTAGCACCTTGAGCCCCTTCTTCAGACTCCATCCAGCCCCCGGGTTTTAGAACCAGTGATTTTCTTTATTTGGAAGAATCTGTCAAATGCTTAGGGATCCATCATTGTATCATTCTAACAAAACTATCACCTCTAAGGGTTAAGTGTGTGGACCCTGGAACTAGACTTCGCCCCGCCTCTACCACTATCTTTAAGATGATAGAAAAGTCACTTAATTAACTTCTCTGTACCTCAGTTTTCTCATCTATAAATTGGGAAATAATAATAATACTGACTTCACAGGACTGTTGTGGGGATGAAAGGAATTAATATATGCAAAGAGCTCTAGAAAAGTGCCTGGCATATGTTGTTACATAATTATTAACTATTATTATACCTCATTTTTTGTATTCCTGTTTTTGCCTTGGACCCTACTTCTCATAATTAGGTCTCAGTTTTCAGGCACCCGTTGATTCTACAGGTATCTAAGGGCTGCCTACTCTTCTGCTGACCTTATTCCTCATATTTCATTTTAGCTCAATACCAGATGCACAGAAATGTTAGTGAGACCCGCATTGGAGCCCTATCTTTGCCCCGCCAATCATTGGGTCCTTCCCTTGCTCTTAACAATCCTCTCAAGCCCTGGAATTCTGCCTGTTAGAGCTCTCAGATCTGCATGATGCCCAGTGTCTCTGGTGTCCCTTAATACTGGGAGGTCCCTGATCTACCTGCTCACCTCCCCACCGATTTCTCTGTCTTATCTTTAATCCTGGTCTGGTCTTGATTCTGACAGCACCCTTGAAGTTATTCAATCTTTATTTCCCTCCAAGGAAGAACTAAAAAGCCAAACCTTATCAAAGGAATTTCTGCTGCCCCTCTCAGTTACTGTGATAATTTAATCTTTAAGAAGTTTTGAAAGAAGTGAGGACATATCCATCTAATCACAAACTATGCCTCTTCATCAAGAGAAAACAAACTTCTCCTGCCTAGAATTGCACAAACAGAGCTCTTCCATTTCACAGAGCTCCAGGGAATAATAGGCCACCAGCTGCCACCTTGGGCGGCAGGTTTCAGAAACTTGGAAAGGGGAATTTTCCATCCTGATTACTGCCTTTGCAGTGTTCTCTGCTGCCAGCATATGGCGGTGGGCGTGGATCTCCGCCAGCTTTTGTGCTCCTGAATAATCCAGCTGAGATGCTGTCCTCCTTTGCTGTAGAGCTTTGGGCACTTGTCAGTCAACCACTTTTGTGCATCTACCTAGTATGTGCAGGCCTTTAGAAAACAAGTTGCCTCTTTATGTATTTTTAAAATTATTGGCGGGAAAGCCAAAGTAAATGAAATACTCAAGGTAAAACTAATAAATTTCTGATACTATCAAAGTAGAAGGAACTTTATCAAGGTCAAAGACCCCAGAAAGGGTAAGTTCTAGATTTAATTACATCACCCTGGGTGAAAATACAAATACTTCAGCCGGGCTAAATTCACTGGGACCTGACCTGTACCCATCTAATCTCTTGCCCCTCTGTAATTTGTACTCTTGGCTCCATAGCCATCTATGTCCCCAGACAGCACCCTGCTCGTGGTGACCTTTAGGCCTTTGCACGTGTCCTTTCATGTGCTTGCAACACTCTGTCCAGCCACACCCCCTTATCTGGCTGACTGCTGGCCACCCTTTCATTCTTAGCATAAACCCCACTGCCTCAGAAAGCCTTTTCCAATCCCCCAATCTAGATTAGCAACTCCCTCTTTTCTGCTTGAGCCTTGTGGTTATCCTATCTCACCAATTTCCATGCTGCATTGTAAATGCCCATTCATGTGTTTGATCTCCCTCACATGCTCAGGGACCTTTGTCTAGTTTGGCTCAGAATCCCAAGGACCTTGCATAGTACAATACTTAGAGTATAACATGTGACCAGTGAGTTGCACTAAGATAAACCAAGCTCTTGCTCTACCAAACTGCCTCCTGAGAGGTCAAATGCCAGAATAAAGATACCAGCTTTGCAATTCCCAGCTAATGGTTCTGTGCAGGCTGAGCTCCTGGCCCAGAGCACCTAATCTCTGATCTTTAAAATATGCTAAAGTAACCTTTGACCTCCTGCCTCTACCTCTCACAAGCTCACAGCTCGTCTCAGTCATTTCCCTGTCACACCCCCATTACATGAGAATTACTTAACCCTTTGAGTAGTACGAATGTTCATGTACGTCCTCATGCCTCCTGACCATCCAAAATTCGATCATACAAAATTTTGTATCTTAAAAATGTTTAAGGCAACATTTAAAAAAAAACCTCACTCACTCCCGGGGGTCAGCGAGCATGAAAAAAACTTACAACTGAAAGGGTTGAACTTTTGGTTCCCATACATCGCAGCTCAAGCCTGGGGGACTCCAGAGTGAGACTGAGACATAAGAAAAGAGGTAACATTGTTTTCACCTTCATATTTTCATTTTTTAAAGTGAGCTTTTTTTCTGTTTATTTTTTTAACTTTATTTAAAAAATTAAATTTAACAGGGTGACATTGGTCAATAAGAGTCCATAGGTTTCTGGTAAACATTTCTTTATCATTTGAACTGTTGATTATGTTGTATTCCCATCATCCGAAGTCAAATCATTTATTGAAGAGGCTTTCTTTTCTCCATTGTGCATTTTTGGCTCCTTTATCAAAGATGATTTTTCCTTATATATGTGGTTTTATTTCTGAGCTCTCGATTCTGTTTCATTGGTCTGTATGTCTGCTTTTCTGCCAATACCATGCTGTTTTGATTATCATGGCTCTATAGTATAATTTAAAGTCAGGTAGTGTGATACCTCTGGCTTCATTCTTTTTCCTCAGAATTACTTTGACTGTTTGAAGTTTTTTACGGTTCCATCCTTACAAACCTGGTAATTTTTTCTTCTATTTCTTTAAAAAATGACATTGGGATTTTAATGGGGATTGCATTAAATTTGTATATTGCTTTGAGTAATATAGCCATTTTAACTATGTTGATTCTTCCAATTCATGAACATAGACTATTTTTCCATTTCATTGTGTCTTTTTCAATTTCTTTCAATAATGTTTTATAGTTTTCAGTATATAGGTCCTTCACATCCTTTGTTGAGTTTATTCCTAGGTATTTCTTGTTGTTGTTGCAATTGTAAAAGGAATTATTTTTTTTAGTTCATTTTCCAAAGTTTCATTGTTGTCATATAGAAAAGCAATAGACTTTTGTATATTGATTTTGTATTCTACTACTTTACTGTATCGGTTTATTGTTTCTAGTAGTTTTTTTTTTTTGGTGTTAAAGTGAGCTTTTTATTGAAGCATAACATGCATAGAGAAAAGTAGGTAAATTGTAAGTGTACAGCTCACAGTTTGCCATTCATGTGAACACATTTATGTTACCAGCACAAAAATAAGAAAATTACTGGGACCCCAGAAGCCTCATCTGTCCCCTTCCAGTTTTGCAAAGGGCAGCCACCATCTTGATTTCTGTAATTGAGTAACTTTGCTTGTTTTTAAATATTTTGTAGATGAAATTTTATACCGTGTGCTCTTTAGTGTCTGGCTTCTTTTGTCAACTTTATAGTTTATGAGATTCATTCACATGGTGTATAATTTTGGTTTGTTCCTTTTTATAGCTATATAATACTCCACCATGTGAATGTACCACATTTCATTTATCCATTCTATTATGGATGAACATGTGCATAATTTCCAGTTTGGTACTAATATGAATAGTACAGTATAAGCAAGCATTCATGTGCATGTTTTCTGGTAAATATATGTATGAATTTCTGTTGGTTATATACTAGGAGTAGAACTTCTAGGTCATAATATATGTAATCTAGTTTAAGTAGATACTCTAATGTAATTTTGCACAACAAGAGAGATCTGGTGAATCTACATTCTTCACAACACTGTTGGTCTTTTGTTCATTTTGGCTACCTGCTGTATATGCAGTGATATCATATTGTGATTTTATTGTGAATTTCTTTAATTTTGACTGCTATATTGATATTGGTCATTTGGGTAATCTAAAGTGACTGTTCAGGTCTTTGACCATCTTTTTCTATTAAGTTGTCCACCTTTTTTCTTGTTCATAAATATGATATAAATACTAGGTATGAGTCCTTTGTCAAGTATATGTATTTCAAACATCTTCTCTCATTCTGTGGCTTGCCTTTTTACTCTCCTAGTCTTTGATGAACAAAATATTTTAATTTTAATGTAATCCATATAATCTTTTTTTCTTTCTGGTTAACACTTATTCTTTTTCTTTTTGCCTTCTATTTCTCTTCTTGCCTTGTTGCACTGGCTAGATCCTCCAGTGCAATGTGTTAAATAGAAATGGTGATAGTGGGCATTCTTGCCTTGTTCCCAGTCTTGTGGGGAAAGCATTTTATTTTAACATAATTGTGGGAGAAGTGTTAATATTGTATCATTAAGTATGACTTTTTGCTATAGCTTTTTTGTAGATGATTTATCAGGTAAAGAAAGTTCCTTTCTATTCTTAGTTTGCTGATATTTTTTTTATCATGAATGGATATTAAATATAATCAAATCCTTCTTCTGTATCTGTGAAGATATTCATATAATTTTTCTGTTAATATGATGAGTTATATTGATTGAAAGTTGAATGTTAAACCACATTTATATTTCTGGAATAAACACTACATGGTTGTGATATAATATACATTTTCTAAATAACTGGATACAAAGTTTGCCAGTATTTTGTTTGAGGTTTCTGCATCTATAGTCATGAAAGAAATTGGACTCCTATCTTCACTTTTACCTTCAATTTTGAGGTGGAATTTTTTACCTCAGCCTGACTCCTTTTTCATCCTATATAGAGATTTGGTTCAATAGACTTTGTTTCTATTATTAGCTTAACAAACTTTCCCCAGAGTTTCTAGCTTCCCTCTCACCAGCAGAACAAAATATCTTCCCAAACACAAAGTAATCGTGATCCAAATCCTGGTTCAACCACTCATGGGCATTTTACCCATTGGCAGGTTATAGATCCTCTTCGAGCTTCTGTATTCTCATCAATGAAATGAGATTGAAAGTAAATTAGAGGATACTTATGAAGCACCTGGAACAACTCTGTGCTCAGTAATTCCTATTTCTCATGACCTCTTTTCTCTGCTGCCTAAAAACTTTTTTAATGTAGTAGAGCATTGACTCACTAATTACAGGATGTAGCTGAAAGTTAAGATTCAAATATGAAATATGAACTAATGGGGGTGGAAGAAGTCCGTCTTTTTTTGTTATACTCTAAAAAACAAACCAAAGTTATTTACTGCTTATGTTAAGTTTTTAACTACAAGCTCCTAGGTTTTTAAAATTAGATAAACATTGCTAAAAATTTATCATCCAAAGTGTTACAGCTTCTTCCCTGGGGTTCTAAACTCAGATGTTAATGGTGTATTAAACATTTGGAAGATGTGCAGGAATATAGCCTCTCCCTCATATATAACAATGTTTAGATATAAAAGTCAGCTTAGAAGGACACTTTTAAAGAAAATTCCTTTTTCTAGAAATATAACCCTACTGCTACTTGTCAGTGCACAATAAACTTCTAACCAGCCTGCACAGTAGCAATGGAGATGGGAGTCTGGGGTGCCCTGAGATTATATTCTTTGCCTCTAAGATAAGAATCACATGGTCAACTAGGTTTTAGAGATGTCTATATAAATCACAGTCAGAAGTTCAAGAAAAATATTGTGTTGGAAAGGCTGAGTTTGAAGAAGGTTGAAATTTATGTTAAGAGCCAATACCTTCAATGTTTTCAGGGGTGCTGGATAGGCAGGGTTCTATTTATGCCCCTGGTATACCCACCCCAAGATCTGATTCTGGTGACAGCCATGGATGATATCAGAATAACCTTTTAACTACATCTGGACTTAATCCAAGCTCTGCATCCCCAGTGGAGTGAAAAGGGCATGGCTTTGGCAGGTCTAATTATAATCTCAGCTCTGCCTCTTACCAAGAGCTCATTTCCTTCATCCATAACATGGAATGGAAACCGATCAACCTAGTATGATCGTAGTTGACAATGGAAGAATGCTCATTAATACCTATGAAGTGCATGATGCAGGGAATGTATTCAATAAATGGTAGTGGCTGCGATGATAATTGCAACAGCGATGATGACAATGACGATGAAGACAGCATGCATAGCTTTGGGCAGAGGGCTGCTGAAGGATCATCTTTACTCTAAGACTACTCTGCTTACAGAAGCAGGAGGAGCAGCCCCAGCTGTCTCTCGTCTAATCTCCAGACTGTTCTTTTATGGATCTCTGGGTCCAGACACATGATTTTCCTTGAATGAGCCATTTCTCAATTTCCCCAAAGCAGAGCCTGAGGCCAGGACTTTGGTGCCGATGCTTCCTGTAGAAGATCATCCAGGAAGCAGGAGGGAAGGGACTGGGGGACAGTGGATGAGAAAGAGGAATCAACCTAAGAGCGCATTTTGAGGTTATTGGCATTAGTGTACCTCTGAAAAGTGTACAGAACACCTTCAAGAACTATCCACCTACAAGACTTGTCCACTAGCACCCGCCGTCCATGAGCTGAGGGTTGTCTCAGGAGCACTAACTTTCCTGCACTCCCAGGCACTTGCTTTTAGGCCACCCAGGCCTCAAAGCTTCACGGGAAGCCATGAGGCGACACATGGAAGGAAGCACTGTACACTTGAAGTGGACTCGGACTGACACCATGAGCACATGCTTGCGCCTGCCTGCCACCGCTGCGGCTGAAGTGAGAGGTGGGCGGAGGGTGAGTGATGCAAAGTGCCGTCGCAGGCCACGTCTTAGTTCAAGTGTGTGCCCTTCCTGCAGGCTGTCTACCTGCCCCATGTGACTCTCCACTGAGAGACCTCAGGCCCCAGGAGGGTACCCTCTTCCGTCTCCACTTCCCAGGAGGGATAACCTGCACTGTTGGCCCTTACACTTAGCAATACTCAGATCTATCCCAGATTCCAGAGCTGTGCTGTCCAATATGATAGCCACTAGACATACAGCTATTTAAATTTAAATTGATTAAAATTAAGTTCCTCAGTCACACTGGCCTCCTGTTGCTACAGGTGCCCAATAGACACATGTGGCAAGTGGCTACCATATTGGACAGCAGAATATAGAACACCTCCATCTTCACAAAATAGTTCATTTAGACAGAGCTTCTCTAGAGTGAGCCTGCCTGGGTCCAAATCCTGGCTCTACCACTTACTCGCTGGCCGGGTAACTGATTTAAACTTCCTGTGCTTTTATTTCCTAGTCTGCTAAATGCCCTTGTTTCAAGGATGACTAACAATATAAAAAGCACATAGTAAAGTCTCTCTAGCTGTTATTAGCTATTGTTATTTTCCAGTTTCTAGGGCAATTCCTATGGGAGATAGACAGATCCTTCAGCCCGATTCCGGTCCTGGACCCCTAAAGGTTCATCTCTGAGCCCCTAAATTACCTCCATGTTCAAGATGTCTCTGCCATGTGCACCAAGGCTCAGAACAGACAGCTGCTTTGGCCACTGCTTCCAACTCAGTTCTTTTCAGTTTTCCACCCTGACCCCAGAAGGTAGAATCTGAACCCTAACTGCAAGCTTGTGACAGGCGCTCTACTGGCTGCTTCTGTCTGGACACATGACTCCTCCTGCTGCCATTCCCTCACCCCTTGCTCCATCCACCTGATGGGCTTCTGTTACCCTCCCCCACCCAGAGATGACTGACACCTGAATCATGGCTAAGCTGACCACACCATTTGCAAAGACCAGCTATCCTCTAAGATTTTGCCTTACCCTATGGACAGGGCCTATGCATGCTCTAGTTTGCTCCCCATCCTTATCTTCCTTGGAGAAATGAAATATTAATATTAAAAGTAACATTTATTAAATGTTTATTATATAACAAAAGCTGTACTATTTTTATATGGATTTCCTTCTGTAATATCCATAACAACCCTAGAAGGTAGGTACTATTGTTATTTCCTTTTCACAGATAAGTAAAGTCTTAGAAAACTTATGTAGCTTGTTCAAGGTCAGCTAGTCAGTGGTGGAAACAGGAATGTGGTGGTGGCCTTAAACCAGGAGGAGGTCTCCTTTTTTCTTTTTTAAGACATTCAAAAGAAAAAGGAACTGATACGTAAAACAGCATAGATGAATCTCAAATGTATTGTGCTAAATTGAAGAAGCCAGATTCAAAAGATGATATACTGTATGAGTCCATTTATAGTATATTCCAGAAAATGTAAAACTATAGGGACCAAAAGCAGGTCAGAGGTTGCCAAGGGCTGAGAACAGAGGAACGAGGTTGACTCCAAAGGGGCACATGGCAATTTCAGGTAATAGAACTATTTTATATCTTGATTGTGGTAGTCATTAACATGACTGCATACATTTGTCAAAACTCACTAAACTATACATACATTAAAGGGATGAATTTTACTGAACTTAAAGTATACTTTTTTTTTTAAGTGAAAATAAAGAACATAGTAATTTTCCTCTGATTGCCCCCAATATTTGTCCAACTATGGGAATAAAGGGGAGCAAAAGTCAAAGTTTCACCAACTTGGTGGAATAAATGAGTTCAGATGAGAGCTCAGGATCAGATGGCAAGGATTTGAAAAGAGAATTTATGGAGAGAAAGTAGGAATATTGAGCCTTACTTCCCTGAAAAGCCTGGAAGGGTAGACAAAAGGTCAGCTTTGTGGGAAGAAGCATTGATGGAAGAATTTTTTCACCCAGAATGAGAAAACTTGAACATCTTTATTTCAAGGAAAAAGCTATTCAGTGAAAAAGAAATTAATAGTGGACTTTACCCATGTATTTAACAATTCTAGCACTCTTCAATCTTTCGTGTAGATCTGAGTTTCCGTTTTTATATCCCTTTGGTCTAAAAAATTTGCTTTACTGTTTTGTATATTGCAGATGTGCTTGTAATAAATTCACTCAGCTTTTATTTATCAAAATAAAGTGTTTTATTTAGCTCCCATTTTCAAAGGTGTTGAATAGTTTTGCAGGATATAGAATTTGAGGTTGACACTCTTTTATTTCTTTTAGAATTTTATCAGTGTCATTTCATTGTCTTCTAGTTTGTCTTGTTGCTGAAGCCAGCAGGCATTTTTACCTTTGTTTTTCTGACTATAATTTGTCTTGGTTGCCTGTGACTAGTTTTAATTTTTTCTCTCTATCTCTAGTTATTACTAATTGAATACAATGTATCTAGGTGTAATTTTTGTTAATCATGTTTGGAATTTATTGAGTTTTTTGGATCTATAGTTTAATATTCATCAAATTTGGTAAACTTCAGGCATTATTTCTTTAAATATTCGTATAATTCAATTTCTCTATCTTCTCCATCTGGAACTCCAATTACCCCTAAGTTAAACTACTTATTGGTGTTCTAAAGACCACTAAAACTCCAATTTATTTTTTTCATATTTATCTCTGTGCTTCATTTTGAATTGTTTATATCACACTATATGTCAGTTTACAGATCTTTCCTATTGCTATGTCCTAATACAGATATCGTATATTATATTTGTCAGTTCTAGAATTTTCATTGGTATTTTAAAAATATTTTCTGTTTTTCGGCTGAATATTCATTCATCTGTTCACTCATTAAGTTTATCTTTTTCTTTAAATCCTTTAACATATTGATAATAGGTGTTTTAAAGTCCTGGTATGCTAATTCCAACATTTGTTACCTCAAAAACTCTCCTTATTGATTTTTTATGGTCATAGGTCATATTTTCCTGCTTCCCTACATGTTAGCAATTTTAATTGTATGAGAGACTTCGGAGAACCTACATTGTTGAGTATCTGGCTTTGTTGTCTTCCTTTAAAAAATACAGTTTTGACCTGGAAAAATGGTTAATTTGTTAGTAAATTTTCTTGATTTGCTTTCTAGGTTTGTTTTCTAAGCTTTTTTAGGGTAAATCTAGAGCAACATTACTCTAGAAATAAAGTAGTTTTACTAAGTTGTGACTTTTCTAGGGTCTCACTTCAATGCCTAGAATGGTCAGCTAGGTCTCTCTAATGTGGATAGTTAGAAGTCCTACATCTTTAGCACTGTGTGATCTTTGGAATCTCCATTAATCTCTTAGTTTCTCAGCACCTATATTCTCCCAGGCCTTGTGGAGTCTCACCCTGCACATGTGTAACTTTGAGTTTGGTCAAAGATTTAAGGGGATGCCTATGCATATATTTGAACTCCCTTCTCTATGCAGCTTCCTCCTCTGGCATTTTTACCATTAAGTCCTATTTACTTCAGTAGCCTCAAATTCCAGCCTCTATCTTCTCTTCTTAGTCAGATTGCCATGTACTGCTGTGCTGCTACACCTTCCTGAACCACCAGGAAATATCTAGGACAAACCTAGGGCTCAACTCTTATGTTTCCCTTTTTTACTGTCTGTTTTCCAACTTCTGAAAATGGTTGTTTCATATATTTTTCCCAGTTGTATAATTATGTGTAGAGGACTAGTCCAATGCAATTTCCTACATAAGAGAAGCAGAAGATACGTGAGCATATATAGATTTGGGAGTTGTCTGTTGACAGGACTATCTTATTCTCTTCTCTGCTTTACATTGCCTTCAAGATAAAATAAAAACTTGCTGTTAAGACACTTATATATTTTTATAATATGCCTGGCTAACTGGCTTCATCACTGATCATCCTCTCCTTACAAACACACACACACACACACACACACACACACACACACACACACTACTTGACCAACTTGTGGTTTTCCATGTACCTCTGCTTTTTGTTAAGCTCTGTTTTTGCACTTAGTGGTCGTTCTGCAAAAATACCTTAATTCCTATCCCCTAATGTCCTTGATACTTCTACTTATCCTTCAGAATGTAGCTCAACTACCATCACTTCCAAGATGCCTTTTCTGGTTCAGTCAGGGTTGAATGTCCCCTAATTTGTGCTCTTATATAACTCTGTTTTTGCCTTTATCAAAGCAGTATTGCACACAGTTTATTGAAATTGCCTATTATGATCTTTTCTTCATTCCTTCCACTCTATCCTCTAGAATGAACATCTCAAGGACAGGGTCCCAGTCTATTCCCCTCAAACTCTCCATGGAGTAGCACTGGTTTTTAGCAAACTTTTTCTATAAAGGGCCAGATAGAAAATATTTTAGGGCTTATAGCCAGACAGTCTGTCTGTTGTAATTACTTGACTTTGCCATTGCAGCATGAAAGCAACCATAAACAGTAATAAATAATATGTAAAATAAAATCTTTATTGGAACAAGAACAGGCAGTGAGCTGTAGCTTGCTCATTCCTGGCGTAACCAAAGTATATGCCTAGTAAATATTCAATAAACTAATTAATAGAATAGATACTATAATTGGAGCCTTCAGAGGAAATTCAAAAGAATATAACCAATTGTATAAGTGCAATAGCTTGTCCTGGAATGGTAAAGTGACACTTCTCTTGATACCTTAAGGAAGGAAAAGAGGACTGCTGAGTGATAGAAAGGTGAGGAATTTCTGGCCTAATTGACATATTTCCCCACAGGGCTTTATCCAGGAGGCCATACTGGGATGAGATCCTAAAAACCAGAATGGGTTACTTAGTGATTTTCTGAAGCATCCAAGGGCAGAAAGAGCCTTGGAGCAAGTACAAGCTGTGTCCTGGGCAGCACCCAGGGGCAAACCCAGAGGAGCCAAGTTCTGTAGCCAAATCCAAAGTGCCGGAAACCATGCAAATTCTGGAACTGAGCTTAGCATGAGAATAACCAGGGCAAGATGAAAGTGAGATCCAATATGACTTTTATGAATACAGCTAGCAGGTCCACAGCATGTTTCTATTGGTTACTGGTCATGTGGTGCATGGAAGAATCTGTGGATGGGTTGCCCTTGATCTTCTCGGAAGAATCAAGTGTCAAGGTTATCTACTAAGAAATAAAAGGGGGAGAGGAGGCTGAGACTTAGTGATTAGAGGAGTTCTGGTGTTGCTTCTATAGCAATTTCAGATCCCTCTCTACCCTCCAAAAAAGATTTGCTGAGGCTGAGGTTAGGTAACAGGAAGCTGTAGCAAATCAGTCACCAAGTTGTAGAACACTCTCTAGTGAAGTGATATAAATGAATGACACGGAAATGAATGGGTGGCTTTCTTTAGGATTGGGATTGGCATGGGAATACAGCCACTGTCAAAGCAGGCCAAGAAGTCTAGACCATCACTGAACACCTGCCATATGCAGAACGCCTCAGAGAACCCGTCCACCATGCAGCATGCCTCTTCCTACACCAGGCAAAAAAGCCAGATGTGGTTCTTCTTTTATCAGTGATGGCATTTTGGGCATCATTGTGAACACCAGTAATTTGGTACAAGCAGTGACAACAGAAAATGTGTCAGAAATAAGTTTACTACACATATATTCAGGATATAGGTCCCTGGAGTGGCTTTTTAGACAAATGCACATGGTTGGCTATCATTATCTCAAACTCACACATCTAATCATGTCTTCCTCCCAGCCTCCCATCTGCCTCTCTTCCATCTATGCCTCATCCAAGCTATTGGAAGTAACTGTCTAGACCCAAATTTGTATAGACCAATTGAACACTGCCAGATCCTGAGAGAGGCATGTTAAACCAAATAGTTGTAGCTATAGCTGTACCTGAGAGCAAAAGGGGTTGGCAATGGTCTTGGTGTCTGTGACCCAGCCCCCAAGACAGAAGCCCCCATGTTTCAAGGACCCCAGTGACTGCCTCCCTGAGTATTCCTTGAAGAAACCCATTTACCTGGACCCCCATGTCCAGGACTTCTAATACCTGAGATACTCTCTCTCTTCTCCCTCATTTTCCAGAGGATGGTGGAGCCCAGGTCTAAACTTCTTTGTGTCTCAATTTACTGGATTCTGCTTAAACAGACACCAGACCACTGAGTTATATTTAGACAGCTCTCTACCATTTTTTAAAATTATTTTTAAAAGTTTTATTTATTGATTGCAGTGAGAGAGGAAGGGAGAAAAAGGGAGAGAGAGAGAAACAGGAACATTGATCCGTTTCTGTATGTGCCTTGACTGGGCACCAAACCAGCAACCTCTGTGCTTTGGGGCAATGATATAACCAACTAAGCTATCCAGCCATGGCTCTCTACCAGTTTTTTATATTCAGGTTCTACATCTGAGATTTCATCTCTTTCTACTAGTTCTAAATCAAACTGCCACCTAGTCACCTAATCAGATTCCCCTTGGTTCCCATGCCTTCCAGTATTTTGTCTTGGTTTGTCCTGCATTGTTCCAGTTTTATTTGACTGGCAAACATCTATTAGCATTGACCCTATTTTATGTGCCAGCTACTAGTCATTACTTCAGCCTCAGAACAGCACCAGGAGGGCAGTCATGTTAGTATTCCTGCTTTAGAGAAGTAGAAACTGAGGTTTAGAGTGATTAATTGACTTACTCAACCTAAAAGTTTCAGAACTGAGACTAGAATACATGTCAGTCTGATCCAAAAGTCAGAGTTTTACCTATTTCACCAAATGGCCTCCCAAAGACTGTTCTAACTTCCCTCTTATTGGCTCACATCTCTGACCCTGTGTCCCCATTTTCTCTCCACTGCCCTAAGTTAAGCCTTATGCAACTCACGCAGGAAATGTTGATGAGTCTCCTCTTTGTGGCCCCCACCCTTGGGTCCTCTAGCCTGTGTCCTTTTGGAGATGTAGTGCAGTGTGGCGGAGAAGAGCTGGGCCCTGGCACCATACAGACCCAACTCAATCCCAGCACCTTTACTCATTGTCTTCTGTGATCATGAATTAATGTCTCTGAGTCTGAATATACTCATTTGGAAAATGAAAATTATGATAGCATCTGTATCAAAATGGTTTTTTTTTTATGAGTGTTTAATGTGATGATATTGGTCAAGTCCTTGACACAGTGCGCAGTGCCTGGCACATAGTAGCAGCTCAGTATGTAGCTATTCATGTCATTCTTCCCAGAAGGAAACTCTCATCACATTTACCCCTTTTGTCAATGCCATTTACAATAATGGGCACTCAGCACCCTCTACAACCTGGCCTTAACTTTCTTTTCTTTTCTTTTTCTTTTTTTTATTAATTTTACTAGGGTGACATCAATAAATCAGGGTACATATGTTTTTTTTGTTTGTTTGTTTGTTTTGTTTTTGTTTGTTTTTTTTGCATTTCTCTGAAGCTGGAAACAGGGAGAGACAGTCAGACAAACTCCCGCATGCGCCTGACGGGGATCCACCCGGCACACCCACCAGGGGGCGACGCTCTGCCCACCAGGGGGCGATGCTCTGCCCATCCTGGGCGTCGCCATGTTGCGACCAGAGCCACTCTAGCGCCTGAGGCAGAGGCCACAGAGCCATCCCCAGCGCCGGGGCCATCTTTGCTCCAATGGAGCCTTGGCTGCGGGAGGGGAAGAGAGAAACAGAGAGGAAAGCGTGGCGGAGGGGTGGAGAAGCAAATGGGTGCTTCTCCTGTGTGCCCTGGCCGGGAATCGAACCCAGGTCCTCCGCACGCTAGGCCGACGCTCTACCACTGAGCCAACCGGCCAGGGCCGAATCAGGGTACATATGTTTAAAGAAAACATGTCCAGGTTATCTTGTCAATCAATTATGTTGCATACCCATCACCCAAGTCAGATTGTCCTCCATCACCTTCTATCTAGTTTTCTTTGTGCCCTTCCCCTCCCCCTTTCCCTCTCCCCCCCAACCACCACACTCTTGTCGATGTCTCTTAGTCTCGTTTTTATGTCCCACCTATGTAGAATAATGCGGTTCTTGTTTTTTTTCTGATTTACTTATTTCACTCCGTATAATGTTATCAAGATCCCACCATTTTGCTGTAAATGTTCCGATGTCATCATTTCTTATGGCTGAGTAGTATTCCATAGTGTATATGTGTCACATCTTCTTTATCCAGTCTTCTATTGAAGGGCTTTTTGGTTGTTTCCATGTCCTGGCCACTGTGAACAATGCTGCAATGAACATGGGGCTGCATGTGTCTTTACGTATCAATGTGCCTGAGTTTTGGGGGTATATACCCAGTAGAGGTATTGCTGGGTCATAAGGTAGTTCTATTTTCAGTTTTTTGAGGAATCACCATACTTTCTTCCATAATGGTTGTACTACTTTACATTCCCACCAACAGTGAATGAGGGTTCCTTTTTCTCCAGAGCCTCTCCAACATTTGCTATTACCTGTCTTGTTAATAATAGCTAATCTAACAGGTGTGAGGTGGTATCTCATTGCAGTTTTGATTTGCATTTCTCTAATAACTAATGAAGATGAGTATCTTTTCATATATCTGTTGGCCATTTGTATTTCTTCCTGGGAGAAGTGTCTGTTCATGTCCTCTTCCCATTTTTTTATTGGATTGTTTGTTTGTTGTTGAGTTTTATGAGTTCTTTATATATTTTGGATATTAGGCCCTTATCTGAGCTGTTGTTTGAAAATATCATTTCCCATTTAGTTGGCTGTCTGTTTATTTTGTTGTCAGTTTCTCTTGCTGAGCAAAAACTTCTTAGTCTGATGTAGTCCCATTCATTTATTTTTGCCTTCACTTCCCTTGCCTTTGGAGTCAAATTCATAAAATGCTCTTTAAAACCAAGGTCCATGAGTTTAGAACCTATGTCTTCTTCTATGTACTTTATTGTTTCAGGTCTTATATTTAGGTCTTTGATCCATTTTGAATTAATTTTAGTACAAGAAGACAAACTGTAGTCAAGTTTCATTCTTTTCATTATAGCTTTCCAGTTTTCCCAGCACCATTTGTTGAAGAGGCTTTCTTTTCTCCAATGTGTGTTTTGGCCCCTTTATCAAAAATTATTTGACCATATATATGTGGTTTTATTTCTGGACTTTCTATTCTGTTCCATTGGTCGGAGTGTCTATTTTTCTGCCAATACCATGCTGTTTTGATTGTCATGGCCCTATAATATAGTTTGAAATCAGGTATTGTAATGCCTCCAGCTTCATTCTTTTTCTTTAGGATTGCTTTGGCTATTCAGGGATTTTTATAGTTCCATATAAATCTGATGATTTTTTGTTCCATTTCTTTAAAAAATGTAATTGGAATTTTGATGGGAATTACATTAAATTTGTATATTGCTTTGGGTAATATGGCCATCTTGATTATATTTATTCTTCCTATCCAAGAACAAGGAATATTCTTCCATCTCATTGTATCTTTTTCGATTTCCCTTAACAATGCTTTGTAGTTTTCATTATATAGGTCCTTTACATTCTTTGTTATGTTTATTCCTAGGTATTTTATTTTTTTTGTTGCAATCGTGAAGGGGATTATTTTTTTGAGTTTGTTCTCAAATGTTTTATTGTTGGCATATAGAAAGGCTATGGACTTTTGTATGTTAATTTTGTATCCTGTGACCTTACTGTACTGGCTTATTGTTTTTAGTAGTCTTTTTGTAGATTCTTTGGAGTTTTCGATGTATAGGTTCATGTCATCTACAAAAAGTGATACCTTTACTTCTTTTTTTCCAATATGGATGCCTTTTATTTCTTTGTCTTGTCTGATTGCTCTGGCTAGAACCTCTAGCACCACATTAAATAAGAGTGGAGAGAGTGGACAACCCTGTCTTGTTCCTGATTTAAGGGGGAAAGCCTTCAGTTTAGTGCCATTTAATATGATGTTAGCTGATGGTTTATCATATATGGCCTTTATCATGTTGAAATATTTTCCTTCTATACCCATTTTGTTGAGAGTCTTAAACATAAAATTGTGTTGTATTTTATCGAATGCCTTTTCTGCATCTATTGATAAGATCATGTGGTTTTTGTTCTTTGTTTTGTTGATATGGTGTATTACATTAACCGTTTTACGTATGTTGAACCATCCTTGAGATTCTGGGATGAATCCCACTTGATCATGATGTATTATTTTTTTAATATGTTGTTGTATTCGATTTGCTAGTATTTTGTTTAGTATTTTAGCATCTGTATTCCTTAGAGATATTGGTCTGTAGTTTTCTTTTTTTGTGCTATCCTTGCCCAGTTTTGGTACGAGGGTTATGTTGGCCTCATAAAATGTTTTTGAAAGTATTGCTTCTTCTTCAATTTTTTGGAAGACTTTGAGTAGAATAGGAACCAAGTCTTCTTTGAATGTTTGATACAATTCACTAGTATAACCGTCTGGGCATGGACTTTTATTTTTGGGGAGGTTTTTAATAGCTTTTTCTATTTCTTCCCTATTAATTGGTCTGTTTAGGCTTTCTGCTTCTTCTTGACTCAGTCTAGAAAGGTTGTATTGTTCTAGGAATTTATCCATTTCTTCTAGATTGTTGAATTTAGTGGCATAAAGTTTTTCATAGTATTCTACAATAATTCTTTGTATATCTATGATGTCCGGGGTGATTTCTCCTCTTTCATTTGGATTTTGTTTATATGAGTTCTTTCTCTTTTTTCCTTGGTAAGTCTTGCCAACGGTTTGTCAATTTTGTTGATCTTTTCTAAAAATCAGCTCCTTGTTCTATCAATTTTTTCTATAGCTTTTCTGTTCTCTATTTCATTTATTTCTATTCTGATTTTTATTATCTCTTTCTTCGGCTGGTTTTGGGTTGTCTTTGTTCTTCTTTTTTCAGTTCCTTAAGGTGTGAAATTAAGTGGTTCACTTGGGCTCTCTCTTGTTTGTTCATATAGGCCTGAAGTGATATGAACTTCCTTCTTATCACTGCTTTTGCTGCATCCCATAGATTCTGATATGTTGTATTGTCATTTTCATTTGTCTGTATATATCTTTTGATCTATGCACTTATTTCTTCTTTGACCCATTCATTTTTTTAAAAGTATGTTGTTTAGTTTCCACATTTTTGTGGGATTTTTTTCCTCTTTTTTGCAGTTGAATTCTAGTTTCAAGGCTTTATGATCAGAAAATATGCTTGGTACAGCTTCGATTTTTCTGAATTTGCTGATGTTATTTTTGTGGCCCAACATATGGTCAATTCTTGAGAATGATCCATGTACACTGGAGAAAAATGTGTACTCTGTCACTTTGGGATGAAATGTCCTGTAGATATCTATCATATCCAGGTGCTCTAGTGTTTTGTTTAAGGCCAATATATCTTTATTGATTCTCTGTTTGGATGACCGATCTAGAGCCATCAGCGGTGTATTGAGGTCTCCAAGTATGATTGTATTTTTGTCAGTTTTTGTTTTAAGGTCAATAAGTAGCTGTCTTATATATTTTGGTGCTCCTTGGTTTGGTGCATATATATTAAGAATTGTTATGTCTTCTTGATTCAGTGTCCCCTTAATCATTATGAAATGGCCATTTTTGTCTCTGAGTACTTTTGATGTCTTAGAGTCAGCATTATCAGATATGAGTATTGCTACGCCTGCTTTTTTTGGATGTTATTTGCTTGGAATATTGTTTTCCAGCCTTTCACTTTGAATTTGTTTTTATCCTTGTTGCTTAGATGAGTTTCTTGTAGGCAGCATAGTTGGATTTTCTTTTTTAATCCATTCTGCTACTCTGTGCCTTCTTATTGGTGAGTTTAACCCATTTACATTTAGTGTAACTATTGACACTTGTGGGTTCCCTATTGTCATTTTATACATTGCTTTCTGTCAGTTTTGTGTCTTGTTTGTTTCTTCTCTTTTGTTTTTCTATCCTTTGTTTTTGTTTGGTTGTATTCCATACTTCTTTCCTCTGTTGCTATCTTTTTTAAATCATGTGCTTCTGTGGTGGTTTTTTCAAGGGTGGTTACCATTAAGTAATGAAAAGGGTTCCTACCCTGTTCATTGTAGTGCACTATCTTGTGAGTACTTCTGTAGTCCATCGTCCTTTGCTACTGTTAATTTCTGTCCTCTCCCCTTTTTTTTTTGTTTGTTTTTGTTGTCACAGTTTAAATTTGGTTTTATTGTTTTCTTGGTGGAGCTTTTACTTGTGGTTTTGTTTTGTTTTGTTCTTTGTATCTGGTTGGAAAATCCCCTTTAGTAATTCCTAGAGTGGGGGGTTTTGATGATAAATTCCCTCATCTTTTCTGTATCTGTGAATGTTTTTATTTCTCCTTCGTATTTGAAGGATAGCTTTGATGGGTATAGTATTCTTGGCTGAAAGTTCCTCTCTTTCAGGACTTTAAATATTGGGGTCCACTCTCTTCTAGCTTGTAGAGTTTCTGTTGAGAAATCGGATGATAATCTAATGGGCCTTTCTTTATATGTTGTATTCTTCTTTTCCCTGGCTGCCTTGAGAATTTTTTCTTTGTCGTTGATTTGTGCCAATTTCATTATGATGTGCCTTGGAGTAGGTTTGTTGGGGGGGTTAAGAAAACTCGGAGTTATGTTTGCTTCTTGAATTTGAGGCTTTAGTTCTTTCCACAGGCTTGGGAAGTTCTCATCTGTTATTTGTTTGAGTATGCTCTCCATTCCATTTTCTCTCTCTTCTCCCTCTGATATACCTATTATTCTTATGTTATTCTTTTTGATGGAATCAGACAATTCCTGTAGGGCTTTCTCATTTTTTTTTAATTTTTCATTCTCTTTTTTCTTCTCTCTGTTGTGCCTCAAGTTGCTTGTCTTCTATTTCACTAATCCTACTGTCTATCTGGCCTGTACTATTAGCTAAGCTTGTTACCTCGTTTTTCAGCTTGTGAATTGAGTTTTTCATGTTTGATTTGTTTTTATAGTTTCAATTTTCTTGGTAATATATTCTTTGTGTTCATTGAGTTGTTTTCTGAGCTCCCTAAATTACCTTTCTGTGTTTTCTTGTATATCTCTGAGTATTTTTAGGATTTCTATTTTAAATTCTCTGTCATTTAGCTCCAAGGTTTCCAATGTATTAAATTTTTTCTCCATAGATTTTTCCTCATCTATCTGTGTTACCTCTCTGTCTTTTGTATCCATGATATTCGATTTCCTTTTCCTTAATGGCATCTGAGGGTGGTTTTGTTGATAGTACTTTGTGTTTAGTGTGGAACTGCTGGAAGCTCCAAGGATAGATTTTTTCTGTCTCTGGTTGAAGATCTTGTTGAATTTTGGGGGAGATTTATCGGTATTGCTCCTTACAGCGCCATTTCTCTGATGTCACTCTTAACTTTCTTTTCAATCTTATTTCTTTGTCCTTTGATACTCCAGTCCACCCAAATGATCTTTTCTGGTTCCTGACCTCGCAGTAGTATGTAGGGAAAAAAGTGTGTCTTCTGGAATCTGGCAGACCTGGATTTCAACCCAAGTATTGCTCGTCACTATCTCTGGGAGTTTGAGTGGGTTGCTTAACATTTCTGGGCCTCAGTATCCTCATCTAGAAGATGAAAATGAGGTTGTAGTGAGGGTTACGCTTAAGAAATAATTAATCCTAATTTTAATAGAATCCTTTTCCTACTGCCCAGTCTTCCCATAGGAGCCTCCTTCCAATGGGAAAGTTTCCTAGCTCCCCTGCCTTCACCTGTATTCCCATAGTGCAGTCTGTCTGTAGTCATTCAGAGACCTTTGTTTTGTACAGTTCTTTAAAGTTTTCATAGTTCTTTCCAAAACCAGCCCAATTACTTTGCACAACTCAGAGACGGTCAAGTCTAGTAATTATTTTCTATTTTTTCAATACAAATTAGCAGCTGCAGAATAGCCACAGAGATGCAACTTGCAGAATGGGAATTGTAGTCAACAATGTCAAGATAACTGGCTATGGGGCTGCAAGGGACCACTCTGTAGATTGAATGCTTTTCTGGCCCCTTTGCTATACATCTGAAACTAGTGCAGAACAGTATTGAATGTAAACTGTGGTTGAAAAATATTTTTTAAAGGTAAACTGAGGCTCTGAGAAATTAGTGACTACTTCATGGTCATGAATGGAGGCCTGGAACCCAGGTCTTCCAGCTCTAGGTTATCATGCTTTTCTCCCCTGTATCATTCTGCACCTGAATAACTACCCCTCACCCTCTAGTGTTGCAAATTGTTTTTCCATGAGTACTTTTCTTGCCCCACCAGGGAGAGTATAGTCTGGTCCTTCACCCTAGCCTAGTGCCCTGAAATTCTCTGTTATGTGGTTGATGTTATTCATGTGTTAAAATATGAATTAATCTGATATTTTCAAAGGCTACTGTAGAAAAATTACAAGACTGACTAGAAGGTTGAACTGCTACAATGACATCTATTCAAGGATAAGAAACCACAGAGGCATCCCACTCTTGAGGCACTTGCTTCTCTGCACATGTTCCTTTAGACTGAATCCTTGGATATCAGGAAAATTTGGAGTTAGCTCCTCCATCCCCTGTGTGCTCTGTGCTCTTGTTTCTGTAATAACCCTGACCATGCTTAATTGTTAGTAATCTGCTCATTCATCTGTTTCCCCACCCCTGGACTGCTAGTCCCTTCAGAGCAAGCACCATATCTAATTCCTGTTGGTGTCCAGGGCCAGCCACTGGGCTTGGCACTCATTCAATGGAAGTTGAATGAATAAACCAAAAAGACCCATCTGGGCTCATTTCTTAATCCCCCTATGACTGTGCTTGTTCCTGTTCTTTTATCCTGTTTCATATTATCTATTTCTTATCTCCTATGCTGAATTAAAAGCAGGTTTTATATTTTTCTCATTTTTATAGTCTCCCCAACAACCAGGAAAGGAGGAAACTTTAATTATTGAGTGTCTATTGTGTTGCCAGTAGTGATTGCACATCTATTATCTCATTTTTTTTCAAAAATTGAATTTAATTCTTATAATAGGTTGATAAGGTAGCATTATCATTCTTGAATTACAAAGGAGGGGGCAGAGCCTCGAGGAGATACAGTAATTGGAATCTGACCAAGTTAACATAGCTAGGAAGTGGCAATGCCAGGATTTGAATCCCTATCTGCTGGCACTAAGACCAATGACCTTCTTTTTTCTGTTGGTTAGTGTTTGTTTCTTAACAGCATGCAAGATAGCTGAATGCATTAACACAGTAGGTGTCAAGAACTCTGGTGAACTGAGACTTGAATTTAATCACACACTGAATCCAATCTGTACAAGCCTGCTACCAAATGCTTTGAGCACAAATATTGCCACCTTCCCACTGGAGTGTTTGAATAAAATGTTTTAGGAAATAGGCACTCACAATGCATCAGGCACAGTGTCGGGTATTGGGCATATATTGGGAAGCTTATAGTCTAGTGGGAAAACGGACATGTAATAGTGATTATAAAAGTGATCTGTGTTGTGAGGAGATGAAGACAAGGGCTTAATCAGTCTTGGGTGGCCTTAGGAGGCTTTTGGGTAAATCATGAAGAAAGAATGGGTTGGCCAAGTCAAGAATAAGGAAGCACAGAGAGATCGGCATGTGCTAAGCCACTGAGGTACAAAATTGTAGATAGGATGAATCTGGAAAAAGGGGACATTCTGATGGAACAGAACAGAGGGCCCAAGATGTGCTGTAACTGGTTTCCCTGCATTCACATTATAAACCAAGTATCAGCACTAGTTCCTCAGTCTTGCTCTTACACGAACAATGCTCTTGGCTTAGATGACAGCTAAGACATTCTCCCCATTCAGAAAGTTAGAGAAATAGCTGGCCGCATCTCCATCTGTCTTCTCTAGGGACATGTCGGATAAACACAAGTTTGCATCTCTCTGATGTGTGGAAAATAATGAACAAGCAGTTGGGCAGACCCACAATGGTGGTGTCATCTGCCTGGGGTGGAGCAAGGCTGCCCTCAAGCAGGCCAGGAAGCTGGCTTTGTGCCCATGCTCTTAATGTGCCCCTGGGAACGGGGACCATGGGGGTAGCAGGTGGAAAATTTAACCAGGGTCAGGCCCTGTTGAGAATTATTTTCTTAAGTGGTGGGGTGGAGTGGAGTGTTTCACCCTCTCGGGGCCACAGGGTGGTGAGCTGCAAATGCCAGTTGAGTCTGCCCCCTTCAAGTTTCCCTTCGCTATGTCTGAAAATGGTTTTTAACTTGAGACTTTATGAACCCAACCAAAACTGGCAGATGACTAAGCCAATCCTGTGATGAACTGTATGTAACTCAATAAGAAATAGATACAGCTAGTGCTCGACTTACTACCACGATTGGTTCTGACAGACAGGTTGTAATACGATTTGGTCATAAGTTGAGTAGGCTATATGTACAGTACTGTGAAATGATGTTATAAAAATCTTTAAATCATACTTTATCATCATTTTCTTTCATTATTGTTATATATCATAATTTCCTTTGTTCATTTTATGTCATTTGTATAATTTTGTTTCTTATTTTTACATTCGTTAGGTTTATGTAAAACACTGCATCACCAGTACAACTGGTTTAATATTTGTAAAGACAATTTCCTTTTGGTAGACATCTTGAGAAGGGTTTGATGAAAAATATCCAAGACACAGAACACAAATTGCTGTACCGAGTCTGGGATAACAGTTGAAATGGTGCATGTGGAGATGGTAGTGCTGCCGGAAGCTGGTCCGCACTGTCCTATGCCCAGCTGGGCAATGCTTGTGCTGCCAGACGTGGAGCAGTCGTGGCTAGCGATTGTGGTTGTAAAGTCGAATGGTCATAAGTTGCATAGGTCGTAAGTCGATCAATATTTGTATGTGTCTATACTCATCACGTAAAAAACAAACCCAATGTCACACTGGTGTTGACTCTGTTTCTCTCCTTGCTCCTCCTGGGACTTTAAAAAGTCTTCAGGTTTAGATCTGTCTTGGTCCCACCCAGACCCTATTCTGTTTCACTCTTGTGTCAACCATTCATTTCTGCCTGCATCCCATGACAGTTTCTGTCATGCATGATCATCACCAAACCACAGTGAACTGGTCACTTCTTCTTATACCAACTGCCTCCCCATCTTTTAATGTGGCTAGCCTGCCTGCCTGCCCCCTACCTTCCTGGAAGGTATGTAAATGCCAAATAAAGACAACAATGCTTATTGCCCAGTACTGCTGAGCCTGTTCCACACTCAATCCCTTTACTTTTGCTCCTTGCTGATCTCCCCGAATCTGCACCCCAGTTTTGCTTCCTCTCTTTACACTGTCGCCTGGAAGACCTATCTGAAATTCAAATGGGATCATGTCATTCCCCTACTCAGAACCCTCCAGTGGTTTCAGACCCTTTTGAATGACATCCAGACTCCTGAAGTATTTAGAACAAAGCCATCCATGAGCAGGCTTCTTCCTCGGCATCATTTCCCACGTCTTCCCTCGACAGTTTGTGACATAGCAATGCTGAATTGCTTATGGATCCCCAAACACACAATGTTATTTAATGTCTCTTAGTCTGCCAGAAATAGCCTTTCTATTCTGTCTTATAAATCTGATCAGTCTTTAAAGTTTTCTCAGCTGGCTGTCCCCTTCTCTGAAACCCTCCCAAATGGAAGTCATCATTCCAGGCTCCCTCTGTGTCTTGTTCAGGCATCTGTCATTGCCCTGTCTGCGTATTCCCAAGACTTAACTTGTTTATACGGCTGTCTTATTCATCACTGAATAGAACAGGGCTCAACAATGCGCAGGTGCATAGCCAGCTCTGGTTGAATCATTGTCCAATTACACCTCCTCCCCATCACTTAAGGCAATCGAGTTTTAGCCACAGCCACACTAACTCTTGCATCCTGATTGGCTTTCCTAGGTCGGGCCAATCACTGGTCTGCAATCATTGGTGGATCCCACTCCAAGAATTATGTGTTGTGGGAGTATGGAGGATATGCAAGTGAAGGTGTCAAACAAGTTGCAGAACTGGGCTCACCGGTAAAAATGGAGGAAGAAATTCGACAACAGGTAAGAAAAACAATCACAGAATAACCCAAAACCAGAAATGCAATCAGAGCATTCTTTAGATTTCTTTCCCAGGAGCTTGAAATGTATAGTACAATGTGTTGGAAAAGAACACATTCTGTTTGCTGAATGGAAGAAAATCTATTTGCTGAGCGGAAGGTTTAGGTTAGGTTGGGACAGAGGCATCAATGTTTGTCTCATTGTCCTTCCCTGACTGCATTTGTGTTTTCTTCAGTTTGTGCTAAAAGCTGCTGCTATGGCCACATTGTTGGGACACCACGTCTCTGGTTTCCTGAGAGTTAGTATGATGGATTATGGTTTGCTTGCTATGACCCTTGAGAGGGTTGGGGAGTGACATCCAAGTTGTCTAAGCCAAATTGCCATTTCAAAAAATAAACATTTGTATCTCAGCACATGCTCTTGCAACTATGTCTTGATGTATTTAATAAATTAGTTGGTCATTAGTCATAACCAGTAGAGACTAAAGCATATTTTAGGTATTACATGCCACATTATGTGGGCCTAAGAACTATACCATTATCTAGGTACCCATTTATACCACTGAGAGACAAAGGAGGAATAGTCATTCTGATGAGGGATCTTGGAAAAAGAGTGTCAGTTTTTCTTTTTCTTTTTTTTTTTTTTTTAAGCTGGAAACGGGGAGAGACAGTCAGACAGACTCCCGCATGCGCCCGACCGGGATCCACCCGGCACGCCCACCAGGGGCGATGCTCTGCCCACCAGGGGGCGATGCTCTGCCCCTCTGGGGCGTTGCTCTGCCACGACCAGAGCCACTCTAGCGCCTGGGGCAGAGGCCAAGGAGCCATCCCCAGCGCCCAGGCCATCTTTGCTCCAATGGAGCCTTGGCTGCGGGAGGGGAAGAGAGAGACAGAGAGGAAGGAGGGGAGGGTGGAGAAGCAAATGGGCGCTTCTCCTATGTGCCCTGGCCAGGAATCGAACCCGGGTCCCCCGCACGCCAGGCCGACGCTCTACCACTGAGCCAACCGGCCAGGGCCAAGAGTGTCAGTTTTTCTATGGTCATTCACAGGCTGCCTTGTGGAGAGGAAATGGTCCAGCTTTAACCATCACTACCCACAAAAACCCTTTGGGCCAGAGAGAGCTAAGTGGGCAGCCACATCTCACTGCCCACAAGGGCTCAAGAGAAAAAGCAAAAGCAAACTGTGCTTGGAATGTGGTCATTTCATAACACAGGTCACCATGAGGCTGTCCCATGTCTCTTGAGACAATACAGGATGCCCCAGAGGCACTGGGCCCACATCTCACATGTGCATGTGCCCATAGAACTGAGCAGCAAAGAAGGGTGAGCACAGCTGAGGCTTTTCCCCTTGAGGTCAAACATCTGGACTCCCAGCCCCCACAAACCCTCAATTGAATGCAACAAAGGTCACCCTGACTCCTATGATCCCCTGAAGAATCTTTTTTGGACCAAAAATGCCCAGGAATTAGCTTATGTTTCTTATTTATTGGGTTTAAAGCCTTTTCTGCAATCTTGGGGAGGGGTGTTTAACTAGATGTTTTAAGATTGTATTTTATTCATCACAAGTCTATCTGACCAACTACTCAGTGTTTTCCTGATTCTGGGTGTCCTGCCTTGTAACTAACATCACTCACTCAGGCCACAGCACAACCATGTACATCTGCAAGGTTATGGAGGGCTCCATATTGGTCCTAGTCTGTTCGACTTGTCATGGGGTTGTGGAAGGGAAATCCCTTGTTTGGGATTCTGGGGGTCCCTATTTCTAGTTCTCAAGCTTGGAATTATGATACACTGGTTTGTCAAGTTCTTTTGGGTGGCATGGTTAAAAACATTAATTACAAATAATGGTTGAAACACTAAGGTGTGCAAATAAATTATATCAAGCACAAGGGCATCTTCACAATAATGCCAATCCCACTTGTTGGCTCTCTTGAGAGGTTTCTGGAAAAGGAGGCAGTATGTAGGAATTGTGAGAAGCTGAGACCATGTAGTGCTGGTGAATGTTACCTGTTATATGTCATAGCAGTAAAAAGGTTGATAACTGACAGCTGGGACCCTCAGCCTTAGAATGTCCTCCTTAGGAAAATATTCTTTGCTTGGTGTGTTCTTAACCAGCACACCCAGGATTAGCTTCTGCACCACACAGGCAATGTCTGCTTGTCCCAGCTGGCTAGTAGTGTTCTGACATTAAGTCGGAGTAATAAGTTTAATTACAGGTACTGCACATGTAGGTAAAACTCCCACTGAGCATTTCTCAGGGTCTGTCACAGGATTTCAGACCCCCTGGGTAGTGGGCCTATACTTTTAGCTCTCACATCTAGTTTGAGAAGACAGTATATTATCACTTTTACAGATCAAGAAACTGAGGCAGTCAATAGCTAGAGACTATGAGAAGTTGAACCCACTTCTGTCAGGCTCCAAACCCTGTATGCAGTGCCAGATATGAAATGTGCAGGGCCTTGTGAAAATGTCAGTTGCATTGTTCAAAACCTTTTAAGAATTTCAAGATGGCAATGCTGTGAATTTCACAACACAGGGTCCCAAGAGTCTGCAGGTTGTATACCATGAAGCTGGCCCTGCCTGGCAACCTTCCCTGCCCCACACAACTGTCCAACAGAGAAATAAGCCCTGTTTCCAGAGCCCCACTAAGAATGCCTTGAACTCCCAGCTCCTGGGAAAGTCAGCTGGGTAGAGTGATTTCAGGGCCCCTTCACTTCCAAACGATTCACGGTTCTAAGTATTGTTCCTGCAAGCACCCAATTGGATACATTTTTATGTAAGTCAGGTTAGAAACAATATAAAAAAGAGCAGGAATGTGAATTCTCCTAGAATATAAAAGTGTCCTCTGAATAACTGGGGAATTTGTTTGAACACATCTACAAACTAACACAGTGTTCTCAGCCTTTAATATTTATACCCTACCAATCACTGTATCAAAGAACCTGAGTCCAACCAGGATAAAAACAAAAAGCTCTCTTTTCCCGAGAAAGACATTGATATGCTTACCAGCATTCTCTTATTATAGACTTACTGGCTCACTGCAAGTTTCAAGGGCATTAAAAATCAGAGTAGATATTATTGGAGGTAAATCTTGTGCTAATGGCCTTCAAACAAATGAACAAACAATCCCATTAGCAGTGGAAAATTGTAATAATATCACTGAGTGTAAATTTTAATGTTAATATAACTACAAAACATCAAGAAAATTAATGAAAAATTACACCAGTGTTATTGGCAATAATGGCACTGGTGGCTGGATAGAGTGGGGGAAGGGCACAGTACACACTTCTTAGTAAGGAGATAGAAGCACATGTGCTCTAGTAGGGACTGTGGATTAGCCTGGCAGGTCACACAGAGGTAACACAAGGCAGGTGGACACAGCAGGAAATGGTAAATCATACTTGGAGGCAGACCCGGGAACAAAAAGTGAGCTGATGTATAGTCATTGTTATGAAAATGTTACACTAAGACCATTTCTACTTCATCAAGTACACATTTATGGCATGTGTACTAGGTGTCTGGTTTTCTGCTGGCTGCTGACTGAAAGATGGTCCCCCATTCACCATGTTAATTTCACTAGAAACCTAGGCATCATTCTTGATCCTACCCCCTACCCAACTTCTGCCTTCTCTCTTAAACTCATCCAGTTAATCCCTCATCAACACTGCCGAGTCTAAGCCATCTTCATCCCTTGCCTAAATTGCTGCATTAGCCTCCTGATCTCCCTCCTCCAACTCTTCCCATTATTCACGCTGCCCCAGGGCCACTTAATAGAACATGAATCAGATCATGCCACACCCCCAATTAAGATGTTTAATGCCTCCTAATTCACCCTAAATAAAATTCAAACTCTTTATCTTAGTTTGACCCTCCATGATCCAGCCTTGTCTTACTTCTCCCATCTTATTTATTGCTGCAGCTCTAAGCTTTGCCCATGCAGAACCTCCTCAGTCTCCCAAAGACCATGCGGCCTCTCTTGCATCTGGGCCTTATCTCAGCCTGGGACATTGCCAGCTTCCCTCCAACTATTAGCTCAGGGTCTTAAAGACTAATGTTCCTTTGAATTGAACTTGCTTTCTTTTTCCCCATCACTAGTTTCTTCATTTTGTGTTAGATTGTTTGTTCATTTCTGGTTCTACCGTGTTTTCCTGAAAATAAGACAGTGTCTTATATTAATTTTTGCTCCTAAAGATGCACTAGGTCTTATTTTCAGGGGATGTCTTATTTTTCCATGAACAAGAATTCACATTTATTGTTGAACAAAAAATCAACATTTATTAATATACTGTAGTTATATCATCACAAACATCAGCATAACCAGCTTTCAAACTCTGAATTCCATCAAGAATTTCTTGTGACTATTTCCACATACAACAATCTACCTTATTACCCCGAAAATAAGACAGTGTCTTATATTAATTTTTGCTCCTAAAGACATGCTAGGCCTTATTTTCAGGGGAGGCCTTATATTCCTAAGCTTGAAGAAAATTGCACTAGGTCTTATTTGGGGGGGATATCTTATTTTTGGGAAAACAGGGTATTTGTACATGCACAAAAATATTATTTCAATAAACAAAGAAAACTTTGATAAAAAACTGAATATTACCAATAAACCAATACTCCAAATTTAATTTGTAAATTTCATATGCTTTCCCCCCCAAATAACAAATGCTTTTTAAAATTATACAGACTAATTCTATGGGAAAACTAAATAGTCAATAATAGTTATAAAATGCCTTAAAGAGAATAATAATTTGGGAGGAGGAGGGGAGAGAATACTAGCTGAACCAGATCTGAAAACTACATTATCAAACTGCATTAAATAAAGCTGCATGGAACTAGAGCATGGATAGACAGATTAATAGAAATTACTAGGAAGTCCAGAAATAGACCCAAATTTATTTTAAATTAAGTATATGAAAAAATCATTATTTCAATCAGTTGCGAAAAGATGGATTATTTAATAAATGATAATTACGCAACTGGAAGCCGTGGGAAAACAGTTTGCTCCATACCTCAATCCTTAAACCAAAATAAACTCCAAATATATAAAAGATTTAAAATATTTTAAAATGAAGACATGAATGCATTAGAAGAAAACATGAATCACTTTTTATAATCTACAGCAAAGTCCTTTCTAAGCAAGTTACAAAACCCAGAGATGATAAAAGAAAATATTGATAAACATTTTTTAATTGTGGAAAGTTCTTTAAAATTTTAGAGATGATAGACAACGTAGGAGAAAATATTTGTAGCTCATACAATAACCAAAGTACTGATTTTTTTTTTTCCAAGAGGAGAGAGAGAGACAGGAAGGGAGAGAGATGAGAAGCATCAATTCTTCATTGCGGCACCTTAGCTGTTCATGGATTGTTTTTCATATGTGCCTTGACCAGGGGGCTCCAGCTGAGCCAGTGAACTTGTGCTTCAAGCCAGCAACCATGGGGGTCATGTCTATGGTCCCACACTCAAGCTGGATGAGCCCACACTCAAGCTGGCAACCTCAGAGTTTTGAGCCTGGGTCCTATACATCCCAGGCTGATGCTCTATCCATTGTGCCACTGCCTGGTCAGGACAAAAGGCTAATTTCTTTAGTATATAAAGAGTTCTTACCAGTGGTGGGATTTAGCCAATTTGCTCTGGTTCAGCAGAACTGATACATAATTTTTTGTTAAGTTTGGCAAACCGGTGTTAAAATGGCACTTGTAATCAGGGTTCTTTCTAAGGTGGGCATCTGGGCAGCCACCCAATGTAGAAATAATGAATTTATATTCCTTACTCTTTTTTAACATTCATCTGCACAACAGTGTACTCTAAGAGCCCGTAGTAATGTTTATTCCGTCCATAGGTGAAAAAAATTGCAAGTGAGGATGCCAACCAATATGGAATGGAAATATCTTAAATAACAGTTTTACTGTTTTTTTTTGTCAAGTATTATTTAACATTTTTTCATTAACATTTTAAAACTCATATAATCTAGTTTTTTGTACCTCTTTTATTGTTCTTATTTAAGTATTAAATGCGTGAAATAATAAACTACTTTATACATATATAAATATTTTATACTTAAAACAGTCGTTAGGGCAGAGAACAGGTTGTTAAATTATTTGAATCCCACTACTGGTTCTTACAGGTCAATTTTAAAAGACCAAAAAACCGATCAAAAAATGATCAAAATACATGGACAGGCCTGACCTGTGGTGGCGCAGTGGATAAAGCATCGACCTGGAAACACTGAGGTCGCCAATTTGAAATCCTGGGCTTGCCTGATCAAGGCACATATAGGAGTCAGTACCATCTGCTCCTCCCCTCTTTCTCTCTCTCTCTCATCTCTGAATGAATAAATAAAATGTTTAAAAATAAGTACAAGGACAGTTTTAGATATGTTAAAAGTGCTCAACTTTATTTACTATTACAGAAATGCAAATTCACTCATAGAGCTACATTTGATGGATATGTAGAAAAGCAGACACCTTAGTAAGCCAACCGTGGCAGTGCAGGATGGTTAAACATTGTGGGGGGCACACTTCTCGGACTCAGTAGTTTCTATCCAGGAATTTATATGTGCAGATACACATAAGTATGTGCTGTTTATTGAACACTGTAACCAAGAAAGAGGGAAAACTTAAATATCCATTAATAGAGGAAACAGTTAAATAAAAAATGAGAATTTGAGATTAAACATTGCCAAGACAAAGCATTTAGTTAAAAAAGAAAGCACAGCAGAGGATTTATGGTGTGCTCCATTGTGTTATCTTTTTGAAGACGTGTGTGTACGTCACTTAAAGGGTGTGTATGAATGTGAATGGCGCTTGCCTCTGGAATGGGGACTGAGAGATTGTGGGATAGAAATAGGAGGGGGACTTTTCATTGTACTGTCTTCGGTGCCTTTTAAATGTTGTTCCATGTTTTTGCAGTATCTATTCCCAAAACTGATTATTTCATAGTTGAAATAAAAATAAATAAGCTAAACACCTAAGATTGGCAATCTTTAAAAGACACCACATAAGGAAACACATTGCATGTTCTTGGTGGATTGTTCTCATCCTGGTGACTGGCATAGCTTGTGTAGACTCTGCTCATGGAGTCAGGCCAACACAGTGCCAGTGTGCCCTGAAAATCCCCAATTAGGACATGGTTCCAGAGACGGGGCTGCTCAGAGGCAGAGATTTATAATCCCGGCAGCTCAAAGCCATTTGCTCACAGAGGAAGTATGAATCATGGCCAAGGAGGAAAGCACAGGTGAAGTTGGTACCTGCCCTTAGATCTGAGGGGTTAGGCCACAACCAGGAAGACCCCAGAATCCCGGATAGTATGGGAAGGGCTGAAAGGTTCCCAAAGAGCATTCTGGTATGTTGGCAGCCACTTGGCCTAGGAGGGCCTGTTGTATTTAAAGGATCAGAAAGAACTTGCCAAAACTTTCTCCGGAAAGGCTCTGGGAATGATCGCAACCACTGCCTGTCACCTTCAAAACTTCCAAGCAGTATTTGTACATCTTTAGGTGTTTAATACTCTGCAGAAGAGAGAACCTTGCCTGTGGATGGTCTCACATTCATGGGGCTCTGGTGTAAGTGGCCCTCGCGAGTGTGAGCTCCTAAGTCATCATCACACAAAATGTGATCTGTGGACTGGTGCCTGTCCACACGCCATTTGCAACCAGTCCACAATGCGCTAAGTCCAGAAGTTAAGAATAGCGCTTAGAAATGGCTATTGAGAACTTGAATTTTGTATGCTTTTGCTTTTACTTTTTTTTTTTACTATTACATTTTAATTATATTCTACCAAAATACAGTCTGCAATAGATCATGTATTTTTAAAATGACAATAGACTGGTCTTTCACTACTGAGTTGAGAAGCATTGTTTTGGAAGGTAACACCATTTCTAAGTCATATCTTTAACCCCAGTACCTCATTCAGGGTCTCGGATACCATAGATGTTAATAAATGTTTATCTGAAGTTACCACAGTTCACTGTTTTTTGTTTGTTTGATTATTTTTGTTTTTGTTTTAGATGAGAAAACTGGATCCCAAAAAATATATATATGTGACTTTCCCAAATGCTAATGGCAGCACAGATCTGCAACCCTGACTCCTGATTTCCATTCCGGTGCTTGCTTTTCAGGGATAGACAGTCCTGAAATTTTCACCCTGTGCAGACCCATCCAGTTTACTGAAAAACTTAAGTAGTTTTCACTGGATTGTTTCTGACAATTTAGAGCTGGACTTTCTGATGAATATTTGCCATCTAGTGGTAAAAAAAAAAAAAAAAGGTGTGTGCCTGTGTGCACTTAGTATAGACTTCATTCATTCATTCACTCATTCATGTGTCAAATGCCATATTTAGGAAATCACTTGTTTTTAAGGGACTCTTGATCTCTTGGGTAAAATTGATGTAGATATAGGTGATTGCAACACAGTGCAACTTGGACTAGGAAAGTCAAGTACAGAGCTGACTGCAAGTATAGACAGAACTTTCCCCTGTCTCAGGAAGTTGAGGTTTCATGAGCAGCATATTAAACTCAAATTTTTGATACTCAAAAAAAAATATTAGCTCCTTTCTTGTCTTGCTCTGCTGGACTATCAGGACCAGGATGGCAGTTTTTGTTGTCACCTTCCTTCTGTAAGGACGAACTACTGAACTGAGCATGTTAGGATTGCAGACAGTACATGCTCTTTGGCTGAATGAGACAGCTGCATCAAGAGTTATATGCCTCGCCACCACTACAGCTGGTCTTCGGGTCTGTTTTGAGAACGGGTTGTTTACTTCCCACCTCTCTTCAGAGTGTCTATAGAATGCCCTCCTATTCGTGCTGTTCTTTCACTGTGTCATCTGAAACTCTCCTCAAGGTAAACCTGACATTCCCCATACAAATAAGTTCTCCCAGCCCATAGAAGACACCCTCCATGAAGCCCAGAACCATCCACCCAGTAGTCCAGCTTGCTACAGTGATGCATGGAATAAAGGGATAGGGGATGGGCCTGTAAAGGGAGGTTGGGGTCATCTCATGAATGAACTTGAATACCAGGCTGCAAAGTTACACATAGACCAGTAGGAATAGGGCAACCACTGAGAATTTCTGAGTAGGGAAGTGAACAGAGACCAGGGCATTCGTTCCATTAGCCGGTAATTATTGATATGTATTGTGTGTGAAGCACTGAAGAGACCCCATGCGAAGCCTTAAAAGCACAGAGATGAGTAAGACCCAGTGTGGGAAGCACACACTGTCATCTCCTGGGGTATCATGTACTCCAGGGGTCCCCAAACTTTTTACACAGGGGGCCAGTTCACTGTCCCTCAGACTGTTAGAGGGCCGGACTATAAAAAAAACTATGAACAAATCCCTATGCACACTGCACATATCTTATTTTAAAATAAAAAAACAAAACGGGAACAAATACAATATTTAAAATAAAGAACAAGTAAATTTAAATCAAGAAACTGACCAGTATTTCAATGGGAACTATGCTCCTCTCACTGACCACCAATGAAAGAAGTGCTCCTTCTGGAAGTGCGGCGGGGGCCAGATAAATGGCCTTAGGGGGCCACATGCGGCCCACGGGCCGTAGTTTGGGGACCCCTGATGTACTCTATACTCCCATGCAACAGCTTAAAATTCTTGTCTCAGAGAAGGAAAAAAATTGAATTGCCTTTGAAACTTCATAGTATATCAAATTAGCTACAGAAATTATAAAGGCATAAGTCACACTTCCAATTGTTCTATAAATGTGTAAACATAGCAATTTTTCTTTAGGATAGGAATATATAAACAAACAGAAACAGGAGCCCCGTCTCACAGAGAGAGACTCTGCTGCCTTCTCAACTTCTGCCTTCACGTTATAGCATGTCTTCTTGACACCACATAGACAATAAAGTTTATAAGGCCTGGCTTTGAGGACTAAGATGGAAATGGAAAAGCAAGTAATTTCAAGCTGATGAGCTGGGTGTCATGGTAGAATTATGTATAAGTTTACACAGGAGTGCTAATGAGAAAGTATCAGTTCCACTAATTCTGTCTTGAGTGAAGGACCTCACAAAACCGTGAGCTGAATTTTGAAGAATGAAGAGAGTTTGCAGGTAGACAATCGGGAAGAGCAGGCCAGGCAGCATGGAGGTGGGGAATATCTTCATGAAATTGTAACAGAGAGCACTAGGAGATATAGTAGGGCAGAATGTATTCATTCATTCTTTCCATGAACATTTCCCGTGCACCTATTATGGGCCATGCCCTGAGATAAGCCAGAAGGCATAGAAAAAGGTACATAAGACACAGGTCTTACTTACCTTGAAGGAGCTCAAGTACTCAGAGTTTGGATAAAACCTCCAAAAGCAGTACACTGCCTTTGTTTCAGGCAAGGAAGGCAAATGATTTTTTTAAAATTTTGCTCTCATTTTCATAGCTTCCATTATTGTTTTCCCTGTGCTAGGTACTACGATAGATTCCTGACAGACTCATGATCTCAATGAATCTTAACAACAATCCTATAGTAAAGATGACTATTACTGATTTCATTTACCCATTGAGAAAACCAAAGTTCAGAAAAGTTAGGCAACTAGCCCAAGGTCACACAGCTAATAATTTCAGTAGCCCTGGAATTTGAGTTCTTTCCTTTTTGCTGGCTCATACTTTTCCTCATGTTGCCTCACCATCCTTAGAAGAGCTTTCCTTCCCCTAACTGTATCTATGACAATTCCACCAGCCTCCCATACCCCACCTTGTCATGATGCCTTTCCTGGTCCTTTCAAATGTATGTTGTTTCCACCTTCTCAGATCTTCCAGAGCATCTTGTATCCTAGTCTGGCTCATTTCTTCCCCTGTATTATAAATGTCTGCATCTGCCTCTCAAAGAAAGGACACAACGTAAGAGTCAGTCTGAGCCAAGCTGTGCCCTGGACCCACCCCTTCTGCTCCCCCGGTGGGCCTTTGCATATGACTCATTATACATTGATAAGTGTATATTAAACTGTGTTGAACACTTTAACCCACACTTCCGTGACAGAAGGACTGCTTTGGTAAAGTCAGCCAATCTACCTTCTTTGTTCCATACCTACCACTGGCTCTCCAAACTACAGTCTGTTTCCCTGTAATCTCCAGTTACAGTACTTCTTAATTTATCTTCTTATTTGGAAGCAAAATAACTGCTTCATTAATCAATGGGTAAAGAAAATCAAAAGTCTATTAGCTGGCAAGCCAACACTATTCCAAAGGGCATTGATCTATCTCATTACGGGCAGCCTGTTCATTGGTAGCTACAGTTCCTGAGAGCAGCTCTCTAGGGTAGAAGTGGGGGAACAGGAGTCTTTTCTGAAATAGCCTTTGAATAAATAGAAACATATCAGATTGTTACTGGGGAGATGGGAAATAAGAAAGGGGAAACTATTTGCTTGTCAGTAATAAGTATGTCATAGGATTTATAGCTGCATGCATTTAAGCAATAAGCAATGACAGATATGTGTGTATTATCCGGAGAAAAATTAATTTATTCTTTAAAATTTAATGAACTCCCTGCGAAATGTATTCAAGAATCAATGCAAATATAGAAGGTTTGCTCCTCTGGCTTGACGGTCTGGCGTCATAACTGCAAGCATGGTTGGATCTTTCCAAACGAGGTCTTTCTCTGTACTAGTGTCCAAAGGGTTCTCTTTCTAAAATGAACTTGGTGATTATTTAAAACTCACTCTTTCAAACTATCTACAGTAAGATCAGTGACCCCAAATTTGAGCAAAGATATATACCAAGTACAGATAAATATAATATCCAAACCTACCACAAAGAAGTGGGTCAGAGGTTAACTCCAAAGCTATCCAAATTAGGACCAAGACAAGAGCAGTGTCTGTGGCAGGGTAGGTGTCTGGCCTGGGTTAGGGCTTTATTTTATCATTCCAACCTCTATTAGCCTATTAGTTTTACATTCTTCTAACACCTGCATTCTTTTACAACATCCATTCTGACTTACTGGAGTCTAATGTACTATCATCTAAGATACTTTTACTATATTTAGCTGGTCAGGCATTATTAGTATTGTTTCGTACAGTCAATATTCCTTTAGCTTTAGCCATGCATTTTCCCTGTCTGTTGCTCTTCCTTCCTTACACGTTCCCATTTTCCTTCAGGAGTCATTTTCTTCTACCTGAAGAATTCCTTTTGCATTGTTCCTCATGACAATTTGCAGGCAAAGGTTCTCTGAGCTTTTGAAAAGGTCTTTATTTTGCCTTCATTTGTGAAGGATTTAAAAAAAATAAGCTGGTGGCCCTGGCTGGTTGGTTCAGTGGTAGAGCATTGGCCCAGCACGTGGATGTCCTTGATTTGGTTCCCAGTCAGGGCACACAGGAGAAGCAACCATCTGCTTCTCCACCACTCCCTCCCACTCTTTCTTTCTCTCTCTCTCTGCTTCCCTACTGCACTCCTGCAGCCATGGCTCAATTTATTCGAGTGAATTGGCCTTTGGTGCTGAGGATGGTTTCAAGGTCCCTGCCTCAGGCACTAAAAAATGACTCCATTGCTGAGCAAGGGAACAATGGCCCCAGATGGGCAGAGCATCACCCCCTAGTGGGCTTGCTGGGTGGATCCTGGTTGGGGCACATAAGGGAGTCTGTCTCTCTGCCTCCCCTCCTCTCATTAAAATAAAAATAAAAATAAATAAAGAAAAAAAGAAGTTGATAATTATTTTCTTTCAGTATTTTAGAGACATCATCATTGCTCTGTCTTTGACTTTCCTCATTTCCTTGAGAAGTCACATGTCAGTCTGACAGTTGCTCTTTTGAAGATAACATGTCTTTCTCTCAACCTGTTCTTAAGATTTTTGTCTTTGATTTTTAGCAGTTTTACTACATTCTTCGATGTGGTTTTATTTCACTTTATTTATTCTTTGAGGGAGGGAAGGTTGTAGCACTTCCTGAATCCATGGCTTGATATCTTTTGTCAGTTTTGAAAAATTCTGGCCATTAAGTCTTCAAAGATTGGTTCTACCTCAGTTTCCTCTCTCCTCCCCTTCTGGGACTCCAGTTGCATATATGTTACATTTTGCCATTACTTCTCATGTTTCTTGTGCTTTCTTTTCCACATTCTTTATCATTTTCCCCTTCATACTGTAGCCTGGATATTCCTAATTCTCTCTTCTGCTGATCTTAGTTACTGTTAAACATGTTAGTTCTTAATTCCAGTTATCAGATTTATCAGGTCTCGAAATTCCATTTGATTCTTTTCTACAAATTTTGATTTGTTGCTAAAATTCTCCATTCTCATTCTGTTTTCTTGAACATATTCATCACAGTTTTTGTTTAAATCCAGGCTTGAAAACTATAATATCTGGACTATCTGTGGGTTTGTTTCTAATATCTATTTTTCTTGGTCCAGTGTCCTGGTATGTCTGATAACTTTTTTTTATTGAGTCCCAGATATTCCATATGAAAAGTTGTAAAAGCTCTGGATGGCATTGTCTTCATTCACAGGACATCTACTTCTAGCAGCCAGTTAGAATAGGGAAGGTCACTTTAATTAAATCATGGGTCGGGCTGTTAGGAAGCTGAACATCAGTCTTTGTGGGAGCTGAGTTGTTTATGTTTCGCCCTTACTCCAAAGGGGTAACTGTTCTGGGATCCCAACTGAATGCCTAGGGAGTCAAATAGTGTCTCTCCTCCTTATGGCTTCTCACTTCCAATTTTAATTTCTTAAACTATGAGGCTGCTGAAAGCTCTATTCAGCCTCTTAGCTACTAATTTCTACTCAAATTTGTTAACTCTATCCTGTGACTCTTACAAGTCAGCAACTGCTTCAGAATGAAAAGCAATGCCAAATGTTGGACTCGCTTCTGTGTCCTTCCTTTCTCTTCATGATCTTGGCTCAAGTCATTTTCTCTCCCCAGTCCTGTGAGACTGCCAAAAGCCATACTCAGCTTCTAGCCTTCTATGGCTGATGGAAAAGCCAATGCCTACGGAGGAAAAGCAGCTCAGAATATCTGACTCACTTCTATGCATTTCCCTTCTCTTCAGCATCTTGGTCTTCAAATCTCAGCTGCATTGACAGCTCTCCAGTGCTTTGAACCAAAATGTTTTGTTTTGTTTCGTCTTGTTTTATCCATCATTTTAAGCTGTTCTTGGAAGGTTATTGGTCTGACACAGGCTAGTTCATCATTGTTGGAGATGAAACTAGAATTTCTTCTTTAAGCATTTGTGTTTTGTTTCTGCAACATGCAACTGTGTCTCTGATACAGAGGCAGATTTAATAGCAGGCACACAGGGCACGTGCCCTGGGCCCCAATTTCTGAAGGGCCCTACAAAAGCCCAACTTTACACTTTTTTCTAATGTAAGGTGCCTAATATTTTCTTCTGTGCCAGGGGCCTCAACCAACCTTAGTCCACCTCTGCTCTGATATCATTCTGATCCTTTGTTTGAAACCCAATCCCACTTTCTGGTATCAGTACTAATCACATGGGGAACTCTGCCTTTCTATCTATAATTGTTCAAAGCTCCCCTTTGAGTTATATTTGTTGTGTTTATATTTGCCGTTTGTTACCATTTCTAATTTATATTGGGAAATTACAGCATTATACCAGCTGTAACTTTCTTCAATGTGAGTGCCTTGGCAAAATTCTGCAGTGGAGAAGGGGCTATAATGTTCTGATATTTTCACTGGCAGGCTTTCCTCTGCAGTGGAGTCTTTCTCCTGCGGATCAGAGCACTGTTTTTCTGTGCCCAGCTTCTCACTCACATAACCCTATTACACAGGAACCACTTGCCTCTGAGTTTGAACTCAACCTGTATTGGATCTTTGCTCTCTGACTTATTGATGCCCCATGCATGTGAATGACAGATTTGCTCAAGGTGTCATGATAAGTGTTAATAAAACTGGGTTTTGATTTTTCCAAATATTCAAACCCTTAAAAAATTTTAAACCTTTATAGATTTAAAATAAATATTAAAATTAATTAATTAAAAATAAATAATTAACAGTAGTTAATTATATCCCTCAGATTCTAAGGGTTCATGAAATTGTGCCATTTTTTACAGTGTTTGAGATATTAGATGTAAATCAGAAATTATTTAAAAATTTCTTGATGCCTTTGAAAAGGAATTAAATAAAAATAATAAAGGATTTGCTGAATATATAAAATAAACTATATTGGTTAGATATTGAGCACCAACCAATAGTAGAAATGTCTAATGTGGTAGATGAGCTCCAATCCAACTCAACTGGGAGCAATAGTAAGTACTGCAATCTCAACCAGAATTGTTAAAGCAGGGAATTATAAAAAGTAATACATAAGCCTGAGTGGTGGTAATGCAGTAGATAGAGCATCAACCTGGGACACTGAAGACCCAGGGTTGAAACCCTGAGGTCATCAACTTGAGTGTCAGTTCACCAGCTTGTGCATGGAATCATCAACGTGATCTGATGGTTGCTGGATTGAGCCCACAGTTCTCTGGCTTGAAGCCCAACGTCACTGGCTTGAGCCTAAGGTTGCTGGCTTAAGCAAGAGGTCTTTAGCTTAGCTGGAGCCCCCTCGTCAAGGCACATATGAGAAGCAATCAGTGAACAACTAAAAGTGCTACAACTACGAGTTGATGCTTCTCATCTTTCTCCCTTCCTCTCTCTCTCTCCCTCAAAAAAAAAAAGGAATACATGACTACGTCAAATATAAAACACTCCAAAAATTCATTATCCCTGATTTCTAATTTAGGTTTCTTGAAAGAAGGTCTAGTACTTAAAGATACTAGCAAAGCAGCATGAGTACAGAAAAACCAATTTTTACAACTTGCCCAATCCTTGACAGTTACCTTGTTCTCACCCATATACAGTATGTTTAGCAAGTTGACTTTATTGAGTGCTTTCAAGGCAGTCACTTTCATTTTCTCACTCATTACCAATTAATTTAAAAAATAATAAATCACCTAAAGACAGTATAAGAATAGCTGACATAAGGAAATTTGGTGACATACATAATTCCTAGTAAACATATAACTCTACAGTAACAGCATTAACGTGTTGCTATAGCAAAAAATCTCCCAGTCAGCATGGTGTGGGCTCTGTCAGCATATGCTAGAGAGGCATAGCAAGCATTGGTTAGTCCTGCAAGGGGGTTAAGTGGCAGACAGTCAAAAAAAGCTTTTATAATACTACTGATGAGTCCAGTATGTTTTTCTCAGGCTGGTGTTGAATCTTGTCTATTTGAAGTCACCTTTCTTGCCACCATCCCTGTTATCCTTCATATTCGTTCACTGGCATGATTTTAGAATGACTAAAAACAAGCTCCTTCACCAATCTGTAACACTACCTAGGTTTACTAATAATAACAGCAAACTTTGTGTGTTACCAAGTGCCAGACTGATAAACACTTGACATGAATCATCTCACTGAACTTTTAGAACCCTATTAAGTAGTACTGATATTATCCTTGTTTTATACGTGAGAAAACTGAGGCTCAGAGAAGTGAAATGACTTTCCCAAAGGTTTGTAGATAATAATAGTAGATGCAGAATTCAAGACCAGATCACCAGAACCCAGAACTCATGTTTTTAGCAACACATTTAACTGTATCCCTTGTCATGGAACTTGGAAGTTGATGATGAGTCCTTTCTACTTCTCAGGCAGGAGCCAACTCCCCACATTGCCATTTTCATTTTCTTGCTCTGGTCAGTACCTATAAACTCAGCCCATTTTTCTCTCCTTCAGGAGTCAATGCCTTTCTCTAGTCCTCCGAATTCTCCCTGACCCACACCAAACCTGGTAAAGTATGGGGTTCCAGCATCCTAAGTTTCATGCAGTGAAAGCTCTTTCTAACTGACATAGGTAAACATTCCAAAGGTATTTCAGAGACTGGAAGGCTTGTATCTTGTTCCCTTTCAAGGACATTGTCATGTGAAGTATGTTTACATCAGACTGTCTGACTTCCTTTTTCTTTACTACACTGTCTTAAAACCTACATACTTTGGTCTCAAGTGACTGAGGAAGAGTCATTTATTCTCATAGTCTACATTCTACACATAATTCTTTAATGAAATGAGGGTTTAGAAATCAGAACCAATCCCTACCTTCACCCCAGTGGGAAAAGAAATAAAACCAGCTTGCTTTATTATTTTATTGTTATTATTATTATTACATGAATTCAATGGTTAAATACCCTTTCAAGTTATCTGTTAATTACACATCCCTTCTTTATCCAATACCTCTGCTACAGTGGCAGTGTCTGGTTCATGTTACCCCACTACCCAATAGATTTTAATTGTAGCTGCTACAGCAGACACCTTGAGATGCATTTACTATAGAGATCGTGGCAGCCTGCTAGAATGGCCCAATGATGATTCCATCAATGCCGAATCACTGAGGAAGAGGGGAGCCACTTCCATTTTATACATCTACAAGAGTGCAACACTTTGACCTCAGTTCATTGTCCTGAAACAAAAGACCTCCTGGAAGGAAAATAAAATTCAGGGTGTGGTGATCTCTGCTTGTACAGATCTCCTTTTCGTAGTTTATTGCACCACGATTCAGTCAGCTCCATATTGGGAAATACTGGCAAGTGTTTGAGATTTGCGAGCAGATTGGAACCCATGAGAAAGCATCATTCAGCTTGTTTTTTGTTTATTTTACTTGGGCAATTAAAATGCATTGAGCAGGTCAAGATATGAGATGATATTGTGCCATCATTGCAGATGTTCTGCATAAAAAGGTCAAGAATAATTAACTCTGACATGCAGATGTATTTATATTGTCCCACAGAGACAGAGCCAAAGACATTCTTGGGGTTTTCAAGAACACTCCATACTTATCTGTGCCTTTGGCTGCTGACACACGCTATTCCCTTCCTTCTCCTTTTTCATTTGGGTAAATAGTATTTATTGTTTAACAAAGCCCAGCTCAACTGCTGCTTCCTTTGCCCTGCCTGTATTGGGGATGTCGTAGGGGGTGGCGATCGAAAGAGCAGAAGAACTTAGATAAGACACATCTGACTGGTAATCCCAGTGTTATAATGACCTTGGGCAAGTTACTTTGGCTCTCTGAGTCCAAGGTTATCATCTGTACACTGGAGGAGAGTTGAGATTCTCCTAGGTCATATTTGTTATGCATATTAAATGAGATATTTTATATAAAGCACTCAGGATGATGACTGGTCATAGAAGGGGCATTATAGGTATAATTTACTTTCCTTTTCAGCACCTGCAACAGTAGCATTTTTAAAAATCTTCTTTATGATGCTAATTGATGAACAAGTCAGAAAATGGGTTCAAATTATTCTTTGTTCTTTTCTTTACTCTACCCAGGTAAAAACGTGACCAAGTTTAGTTGTCTCTAACTCCTGTTTTAGATCTATTCATCTATTCACTCCCCTTGCTCCTCACTGCTAACTGCCTTGTTTAATACATGGTTTTTTTCATCCCTCCCCTGAATTAATGTAGTAGTCTCTACAAATATGCCTACCTTCCATCTTACTCCCTCCATTGCTTCTCCATGAGGTTTCCACAGTGATTTTTTTCTACCCCTCCTCTGTAGGTTAATCAACCATCCCAGTTTGTCCAGGACTGAATGGGTTCCTCAGATGTGGGGCTTTGAGGTTTTTTTGTTTTTTTGGTTTTTTTGTATTTTTCCAAACTGGAAACAGGGAGGCAGGCAGACAGACTCCCGCATGTGCCCGACTGGGATCCACCCGGCATGCCCACCAGGGGGCGATGCTCTGCCCATCTTGGGGCGTCGCTCTGCCGCAATCAGAGCCATTCTAGCGCCTGAGGCAGAGGCCACAGAGCCATCCTCAGCCCGGGCAAACTTTGCTCCAGTGGAGCCTTGGTTGCAGGAGGGGAAGAGAGACAGAGAGGAAGGAGAGGGGGAGGGGTGGAGAAGCCGATGGGCGCTTCTCCTGTGTGCCCTGGCCAGGAATTGAACCCGGGACTCCTGCACGCCAGGCCGACGCTCTACCACTGAGCCAACTGGCCAGGGCCGGGCTTTGAGTTTTAAAATCAGGACTGTCCTGGGCAAACCAGGATGAGTGGTTACCCTACATCCCCAGCTTAAAATTTCTCAGTGGCTCCATAAAGATTCCAAGATACACTTACATGAATCAGTGTAACCCAGCCCCGCCTTCCCCTCTCCTTCATCTTCACCACATTCTCCCTATCCGATACACGAACACACACACCCTCTGCTTCAGCGACACTGAGCTCTAGATCTTTTTCCACACATAGTTCACGCTCTTTCCCAGCCCCTGTCTCTCTTTGCCCAGCAGTTCTTTCTACTTCCGATGTCCACTCCTTTACTCATTTCATCTGGTAACTCCTTCAGATCTGAATGCATCACCTCCACTTAAAGTTCTTCCTACTGCACCTGTGTCTTATAGCTACTCCTCCACTGCATTCCCATAGCATTCTGGTTTTGCCTCGACCTGACATCTATGGTCTGCATGCCCTCATAGACTGAGAGGTCCTGAAGATAGAATCTGTTTCCTCTCTTTGTAACTCCAGGCTCTGACACATCGTAAGTACTCACTGTTGAATGAACAGATGAGTTGGACATATTTGCCTCCCCACCCGCACAACTGTGTGAACCTTCAAAAGCAGCAAGAACAAGTCTTGATATTCTTTGATTTCTTGATTGACTCCCCCAGCATCTGGTCCCAGCAAGGCTCAATTAATATATTGACTCACTGAATAAATAAGTAAATACATCTCTTTTTAGTTATGAGCCAGACAATGAGCTTTTATGGTGGAATAAAATTTCCTTCAGTTTGTCCTCTCCCCTAGTCTTATGCCCAGTTGTCAGACTAAACATGGCCCCATGCTGTCCCCCAGATAGCTCTCAGCAGGAAATTACCAGGGTCATGGCCTCTCCTATAGATACAAACTCCAGAAGAAATATCGTTTCTGTCCAAAGGTTGATTTCATATCTAAGAAAATTCTCTACTAGACTCCCTACACAATTGAGTACAAAGGCCACTACACTAGCACATGGGGAAATAAACTACACCAGATGGATTTCCCACTACAAAGAGATGAAATATGTGTCATTTCCATTTCTGTAGTAGTTTAGCCTTTTTGGAGCTCAGCATCAAAATGCCGAGAGCACTTTTTGACAGTGCAGATCGCACTGCCTGATGGCAGGAAGTCGGCCAACCAGCAGGTCCCACTCATTTCCCCTAATCACCCTTCCAGCCAACTTTTTCTCCCTGAAAAAGTCTTATGGCCAGTTGAGTCAAGAGCCTAGTAGGAATAAGACCTCAAGGGTTTTGACAGCATGAAGAAAACGAGAGCAGATTGGAACATGAGTGATTGTTCTTGGAAGTAGATGCGGAGTACACAAAGAAAGGTCCAAGGGCCTTGAGATCACATGGGCCTGGGATCAAAACCCCACTCTTCTGTGCACAAGTTATATGACCTCTGTCTTCTGATTTCCACAGTGAGAAGAATCACAAAATGCCCTTGGCACAGGGCATGTTCAGTGTGTGTTAGCTCTCTTCCCCGCTCTTGACTCCTGTATTTGCTAAAATGACACTTCTGACAAAGGATTTTTCTTCTCATTTGTAGAGTTCTTTATAATAATAACTCAGAAAGCTTGTTTTTAATGAAATCAAATTTAGATTTATGCATTTTTAATTACTTACTTTTGAATAGAAGGACAATACTATGTTGAACAGGAAATAATTAGAACTGTCAAGAGGTTTCTGGGAAATGCAGTGGTTCTATCCATGTGCTGTAAAAAGCTAAAAAAAAATGGTGGTTTGTAAGTTGCTGGAAGTATCTGGAAAGGTCTAGAAACACCTGTGTTCTGCTAACTCTCATATTTCTGCTCCTAAGTCTCACAGATGGAGAGGGATCTTTCACAGCCTTAATCTCTCTTCTATAACTCTTGGTGTCTGTCCCTTAGACCAGTGGTCCTCAACCCCCATTTGGTACTGGTCCGCAGAGAAAGAATAAATAACTTACATTATTTTTGTTTTATTTATATTTAAGTTTGAACAATGTTTTATTTTTGAAAAATGACCAGATTCCCTCTGTTACATCTGTCTAAGACTCACTCTTGACACTTGTCTTGGTCATGTGATACATTTATCCGTCCCACCCTAAAGGCCAGTCCATGAAAATATTTTCTGACATTAAACTGGTCCATGGCCCAAAAAAGGTTGGGGACCACTGCCTTAGACTCCTTATTTCCATGCAGGATTGTTTCTGACAGTTATTAGTTCACCTTCCAAGTTCACTAATCTTTTCAAATTACATTTAAATAAGCATGTATCGTAGAGGCTTATTCACTTTCAAGCCAAAATCTTCCATAGAGAGCTGTAGAAGACAGTCTACCAAGACTCAATGAGCAAGGGCTTCAGAATTAGAGGCTAAATTCTAACCCTAACCACTTCATCTTTGCAGAAGACCAATGCTTTTGTCTATCTGCCATTAGGTAAAATCTTCAAACACCCATCACTTAATCCAAATTCTCATCCAGTGCTAGAAACCACTTTATCACATTTCTAGCAGATAGTCACCCTACTTCTAATCAAGTATCTTCAGTGACAGGGTCCTCATTCAGTGACAAGAGCGTACAGCTGAGCAAATGGGAAATACAGTTTCCTTCCTGTTTGTCAAGCTGGGTGTTCCTAAAGGGATGTCATTTTCTAACTTGACCATCGATAGAAGCTCCTTTCTCTAGTTTTCCCAAAGGCATCATACGGACTAACAGTGACCCTGTTTGGCTGGCGCACTCCAGGGCTCTAAAAATTTGAAGGGACTTCAGTCTCCATCATGAAGGTGTCATTTCACATACCATGTAAGCAGCAAAACTTTGTGTCCTTTGGCTCCCCTTGGTAAAGACCAAGTTCCCAAATGGGTCCAGAGGTGGAAAGACCAGCAGTTAGTCAGCATCCCAGTGAATGTTTCTACAAGGAAAGAATATAACAGAATAAACAAGGACCTGTGGCAACAAGCTCTGCTGGATCATTTATCAAATTGTAAAATCTTATCCATGACTGTGAAATGGCTTTATGGTTAGGAAAATATACTAATAATTTTATTAGGCAGCAATTAAACTTAAATTCCTTTTAACTGTATTTGATGCCATCCTTTTTCTGAGCCCATTAGAGTAACATTAAGGTGTTTGTGCAGATCGCTAAGTCATTTCAAATTACTTCCTTGTCTAATGTGGGAGCCTTTAATAGCAAACTCTTAGGTTGAATTCAATTTCGGAGACACCAGGCATGCTAATTAGATTGTCTCAGTGTTCCTTGCAGAAAGAACTGAAGAAGAGCTGTTTTCCTTCCTCTTCTGCTTAGTAATGTTGGTGGAACACAACTTTCTGAGCAATTAGAGTTATAGACGTTTAACTGCACAAAATCTCACTTAAACCATTACGTATTGCTAGCAGACAGAGTGTCTGGTTAATATGACACCACTGTTTAAAAAGTCTGTAAGATCTAATTAGAGCCAGTAGGCTCTGGCCCGGTAGCTCAGTTGGTTAGAGCATTAAGCCAAGGTTGCAGGTTCAATCCCCCCCGGTCAGGGAACATACAAGAATCAATAGATGAATGCATTAGTGGAACAATAAATCTCTCTCTCTCTCTCTCTCTCTCTCTCTTTCTCTCTCTCTCAAATCAATTTTAAAAAAAAGAACCAGTAAATGTTTCTTCTTAGTATCATACTGAGTGTTATTCTGGCTCAACCCTCTAACATTAGAATAGAAAGAAAGGCAGGAGGAAGGAAGGAATATTACCATCTCCTAAATTCTGGATAAAGGAGACTGACAGTTTAAATCCCAACTCCACAACTTGCCATCTGTGTGATTTTGATACTTTGCTTATCCTCTCTGAGCTAAGTTTCTTCATCCGTAAGTGAAGATAAGCTATAGCTCACAGGGCTGTTTCAGATAGTAAGCATCTAATCCAGAACTTAGGAGATGGTAGGTGCCTAATAAATGTTAACTTATGACCTATAAAATGGGAATGATGATAATACTCACCCCCCCACATACAGTTCATTTTGTGGATCAAATACAGTAATAAATGTAAATGGTCCTTGCAGAAGATAAAGTGTTATGTAGATATAATACCCAAATGTTGCTACATGGGGTCTTGGGTAGAATCTGTCTTCTTTCTGTGGGGTTGAAACCATATATTCAATGCCCCAAGAAACTGGAGAAAGCACCAATTAAACCACATACTTGGGACTTAGGTAAATTAAATCCAAAAGAAAAAGAAAGCAGAACCATGAAAAGGAGTTGTTCATGGTTCCAAAGGCAATTTGATGGATTTGCAACTCTTGAGGTGCCTCAGTTTCCTCATCTGTAAACAAGGGGGTGTACAGGTTGATCTTTACATTAAATCAGATAGTAGTATGTAGAACAAACAGCACATTGCCCTGAACTGAAGCACTCAACAAAATATTGAAATACTAATTTCATTTCACAATCATTTCAGCCAGTCTTCGTCCTTGGCAAACTCCCACATATGTTACCTCTGCTCACTGATAGATTAGCTCTTCCATGGCTCTTTCCTCATTGATCTATTAACATAAATTCTTTCTCCAAATAGCCATTGTACTTGGCATCGACCTATCAATACTAACTTACAGCCATTACAATCATGACTGCAATTACCATTTGTCCAAGCTTCTTGCCCTGCCATTACCATTTTCTCTTGGCTGCCATGATAAATGCTATTAATAACTCCTGCCTCAGATTCTTTGTAGAATGAGGAAAGAGATTAATTTATTAATTCATGAATTAATGACTCATAACTTACAATCATCATTAATTGCAGTTACCTTTGAAGCATCAAAGAGTTAAGGGGGTGGAGAGCTAAGCAAAAGGAATGTGTCTTCCCCCCATGGGAAAGATGAGGGACGTCACCAGTGTGGTAAAGAAAGTGAGTGTCACCTTGAGAGTACAAGTGTGTAAGACTGTCATGGCACGAACCCATTCCTTTGTGTTCCCTGGCTTTCTCCCAAAACTACTGTGGTTCTCTCAACACCCCACTCCCAGCCCTGTGCTGCTGACACTCCCCTCACCCCAAGACCATTCTCAGCCAGGAATTCCTGAGAGCCAGTCAGGCAAGATAAGAAAACAATGGACTGTTTGCCCTACCAGCTTCTGGGGTCCCTGCAAGCTCTGGCCAATGCATCAGGTAGCTGTAATTTTGTCACCTGCCTTTGAAAGGGCAGTGTCCTCCTGCACTCAGAGTCCTTGGAAGACAAGAGCTCTAGACGCTGAAGTCAGCAGGACACAGGGTGAGCCCAGACCCCTCATCAGCCTACTGCGCTCCACCCTCATTCACACTCAGCTCTTACCGGTGAGGAAGGGAGTCCTAGAAAAGTCATACAAATTTCTCCTGCAATGCACACAGCCCTGAGGCATTTCCACTTAGAGACCAGAGTAATGCCAATGCAAAGCACATTGGCTTTTGTTGAATTATTCCAATCAAGCAAATATAGTATCACATTTTCTCCATACCATCAGCAAAGGAATCATTTTCTCTTATATATTATAGCCATTGGTCCTTGTTTTTTGGCTCCAGTATAGTTGACAGTTTTGCCCATGGTATATACCCCATCTGTATACCCCATCTGTTACCATCCAAGATCTATATGAATTGTTTTCCTTCCTTTACTATGAGCCCTGACTGTTGTTCAAATCCTGTGCCTCCACCCTCTTCTCTAAAAGAGCCTTTCTCAGCCAGACTTGGCTGATCTCATCACTCATCTACAGAATATGGCAACCGTTTTTCCTGAGAAAATGCTGGGAACAGACCAGGGGCTTGGTTCCGAATTCAGCTCTGGGTTTGGATCTAGCATTCCACTGCTTTTAATTCAGCTCTCCATAGCACTTAGAGCTTTGGCTTTCCTGAATTCATTTGTTCTTTCTTGAATGGTGTTCTCACTGGAGATGGTGTCATGGCAGTCAAGCTCGTGGGAACTGCCTTCCTAGAACAATGTCTGTGGAAGCCTGTGTGTGTTTCAGTGGTGGGCCTTGTAAACAGGAGCAATGCTCTGCACAGATTCATGGGTAAGGAGGTGTGTTTTGTGGCCTGCCCATCTTAGACATCAGGATACTGACCAAGTGGTGAGAGGTTTGACACTCTTTACCAACAACAGGAAAGATTCCGCACAACAGAGAGGGTAACACTAGCAACACAGTCAGTGAAACCTGAACCTACAAGGCAGAATGAATTATATACAGTTTACCAAAGAGATATATACAGAGCCACCATAAATAGCATACAGGCATCACCGCAGAGTGAAATTCGATTAAACATCAATTTCTTCAAAACAGGACATTGGGCAAGCCCTTGGCCGTGTCCTGGACTGCCCCAGTCCACCTCTGTCTTTGTGGTGGCTCTGTGATTTCTGCTGACCTACATTTCAATCCAAGCTAATCAACACACTTTCTCCTCAAATTGGCCATTTTCATACATCAGAGCTGATGTTCCCATTGCAAAGTCCTTATTTTTATGTCAGCCCAACTGTTCTGACATGACTGGGGGGCCTTTGGATGTCAGATTTTGCATTTGCTCTTGTAGTCAATGAAGATTAAGCCAAAGAATAAGTCCTAATAATAATGTGCACCTCCTTGGGTTCTATGAGGAACAAATGAAATAAGACATGCAAAATGAGTTTGAAAAGCTTATAGGCCCGGTTGTTATTATTTCTTCTTGAAAGGAGCTATTCCCTATTAATGATTCCTGGCTTGCCCTTTTGGACTGCCCTTCAGAAAGGCAAGCCAGACACATGTGACAAGTTAAACAGGCATAGAAGATATTTTTATCTGCTTAAGCCAACAACAGTAAATGCATCACAAGACAGCCTGTGATTAATTGCCAAGTGAATTGTGAAAAGAATAATTGCCAGAGGAGTATGACCGAGCGAAGGCCCAGCTGTAGCTGGTGGGGAGGGGTAGAATGAGGATCTGGAGAGGCTGTAGGGACTAAGAGAGATTTGCTCTGGCTCTGGTAGAACCAATGGAGGGAGGCATTCCAGGAAAGGTAAGTCATATTGAGATCGGTGGACAGATAGGCAATGGGGTGTTCAGGGGAAGATTGGGGTGGAGAGACAGTGTGCAGAGTAGAGCATGAATGTAGTGAGAAATTGTGAATGATGTTTGCTCTGACTGTATACCTTTCACAAATGTAAATACCCTGGTGCCATATGTCCTAACCAAATGAAAAATAAGCTCCAAGCCTCACCACGTCTTTTGTCCAGCACACTCTCCTTCTTGCTCCCTGCTTGTCCTTTGCCATCCTGGCTCAGCTAGACTCCTAACTTGTCTATAGTTCCATTTACACCCCTGCTCAGGCCGTAATAACCTGACTCTAATGTTTGACCTTTGAAGTTTACCATTGAATTCTGGCTCAAGCCTATAGAATTGGAGCTAATGCCTACCTAGGCTTTTGTGTGCTTAACACTTTAAATATCCTACCTCCTTTAATTCTCAAAATAACACTGTGAGGTCCCTGGTCAGTTGGCTCAATGGATAGAGTGTCAGCCCGGCATATGGACGTCCCATGTTCGATCCCCAATCAGGGCACATGGGAGAAGTGACCATCTACTTCTCTTCCCTTCACTCTCCCCCTTCACTCTCTCTTTCCCTCCCACAGCCAATGGTTTGGATGGTTCAAGCATCACCTCAGGCACTGAGGATGACTGGGTTGATCCAAGTGCATCAGCCTCAGGTGCCTAGGATAGCTCGGTTAATTCGAGCATTGGCCCAAAGGCGGGGGTTGCCAGGTAGATCCCAGTCAGTGCATGAAGAAGTCTGTCTCACTGTCTCCCCTTATCTCACTTGAAAAACAAATAAACAACTCTGTGAGATGGTGCTGCTTTTACCCCCATTTTGCTGGTGTGAAACTGATGCTTGAGATGTGAAGGTCCAAGGTCACATCACCCACAAATGATAGAATTAGGATTTGAACTCCAAGCCATCTCACCCCATAGACTGATTCCCAACCACTAGGCAGACAATACAGCTTCTCGTTGCCTAAATCCACCCTATTGGTTCTTTCCTCTTTGGTCACCCTTAGATAGAATGGCTTACTTCAGTCAATCCTTGGAAACCCATACCCTGTCTCATGCTGTCATCTACGAATCCCTGGGTACCAAGAACATGATACAGATACGGATTGTTGGTAGGGAAGTTAGTTTAGGGTCCAGGAAGACTTTCAGCACCCAAACTTATATTTGACTCTGTTGACAATAGGAGCCAATGAAGGTTTCATGATGATTATAATCATGAGGAATAATATAGTCAAAACCCATGTTTTCAGAAGATGCACCAGCACTGCCTGTTCTCCCCGAGATTATAGAGAGGCTGCAGGGAAAGGCAACAATTTGCAGCCTATTTTGTGGTTCAACGCAAGGTGATAGAACCTGAATTAAGGTAATGGTGGTAGCAATAGACAGAATATGATAATAAAGAATCAGCTCATTTCACTGTGAAATAAAATGTATGCCTTGTGAAACAAACTTTTTCTTTTTTTTTTTTTTTTTCATTTTTCTGAAGCTGGAAACAGGGAGAGACAGTCAGACAGACTCCCGCATGCGCCCGACCGGGATCCACCCGGCACGCCCACCAGGGGCGATGCTCTGCCCACCAGGGGGCATGCTCTGCCCATCCTGGGCGTCGCCATGTTGCTACCAGAGCCACTCTAGCGCCTGGGACAGAGGCCACAGAGCCATCCCCAGCGCCCGGGCCATCTTTGCTCCAATGGAGCCTTGGCTGCGGGAGGGGAAGAGAGAGACAGAGAGGGAAAGCGCGGCGGAGGGGTGGAGAAGCAAATGGGCGCTTCTCCTGTGTGCCCTGGCCGGGAATCAAACCCAGGTCCTCCGCACGCTAGGCCGACGCTCTACCGCTGAGCCAACCGGCCAGGGCAACAAACTTTTTCATCAACGATGTTGTGTTAATCTGAAAAGAATAAACCTATAGCTTCATATCTGCTTGGGGTTCAAATGCACCTCACGTATATTGTTGTTCCTTGGATTGTGTTCATGTGACCTTGAGAAAGTAATCTGTCAAATGGGAATATTAATATCTGTCCCACAGGGTTGTTGTGAGGATGAAATAAGACAATGGATGGAAAGGCTATAATTAACATAAAATAAATGTCAGATTTTGTACTATCATTTCTTAAGCAAGCATCTCATTAAAAGCCCTGCATAATCACCCATAAAATCTTGTTTGACATAAAAGTGATTGGGTTCAATCAACCCTTTGGAAAGCAATTTGGCTTTCCACTGTATAATAAGACATATAAAAATGTTCATTTCATATCCTTTGACCCAGTTGTTCTACTTCTTGGAATCTATTCTTAGGAAATTGTCCTCGATACAGGAAGAGCATAATGCACCAATAGGTTCACTGCACAGATGGCTGAGAGTGAAAAATTAGAAGCAAACTGAACGTCCAGGAGCAGATGATTGAGAGGTCCTTGTGCAGTCTGTTGATGCTATAAAAACGTTTTAAGTCATTGTTAAATGCAGAGCTCAGAGCAATGTTTTAAAATGGGTGAAGTCCATCGAGGATCAAACATAGTCTTTTCTTCCATTCATTAACCACCCCTCTGCTCTGCAGGGGTTCTCTGCATGACCCAAAGACCAGAAAGTAGATCCTCTTTCCTCCCATTGTCTGTCATCTGGGCACAGTTGACAGGGCTTCATGCCAGAGCCCACTGCACAGCCTTAGCTTCTCGCCCCACTGAGGTTTGCCCCACCACAAACACAGAGGCTCAGCTCTCTTGAGGTCTCCAAGGTTGCCTTGCGAATGCATCTTCCTCAGCCCTGCCACCACCTCACCTCCCTGCTGTCTTCCCACTTCCAGCTTCTTTCCCTGTTGTTTCCAACATAGTTTGTTATGTCCTTCTAAGAGAAAGTATTTTCTTAAGTGTGCAGATTTTGTTCATCCAATTAAACACAAAGGAGATAAAAGATTGACTTGGATGTTAAATGTTATTTAGAAGCCCATTTGCACTTAGACTCTGAGTATTAGAGCCTTGAGGGCTTTGCAGAATCCTTCAAGTGAAGACTAAGATTTTACTTAACCACATCATTTCAAAGCTGGCATCCATGAACTTAGACAGACAGACATTTAGCTGGTTTAAAAAAAAATTCAATAAAAATCACTTGGCTTACCTTTATTTTGTAAGCTGGAATTTCTTTTGATAATACCTAAGAGGAAGAACATTTGCTTCCTCTTGAGCTTGCATAATTATGTGCATTTTGCAATTTCACAGCTTTGGCAGATACTAGATAGCATTGGGCTTCAATGCTTTTAACTTTAAGGACAATTTCACAACTGTGCTTTTCTGGATAGCTCAAACAGCTGGACCCTGAGTGACCCGGACTCACCACATGGTGAAACCCTGTGTGAACCTCCTCAGCAGAGCACAGAACAAGCTGTCCAGGGCCCTGTCCTGCTATATGTCCCTCCCAACTTCTTCTTAAATTTACATAAAGCTGTCTATGTATCTGTTTACCCAGACATTCCTTGGAGAAATGGAACGATGCTATACTTAGTAGTCTCTACAACTTGATTATTTTACTTCATATAGTATGGATTTTACTTAATTATTTTTAATGGCTAATTAGTATTTTATGATATGGAAGGTCCATAATTTATTTAGACATGCCCCTCTTGGTGAATAGTCTGTTTTTCATTTTTGTGCAATTGCTCTTATAAACAATTGTGTAGTGAATATCCTATGAATATATATATATGCTTACAAATTTGTGTTATTATTTATCTATAATAGATGCCCAGAAGTGATATTAGTGACTCAAAGAGTATGTGTCTTCTTCAACTAAAATAGATATTACCCAATTGCTTACCACATATTTTCCACCCACTCACACTGCAACCAGCCCTATGCTACCGTGCCCATTTTCCTACCCTCACCAGCACTGAGGAGTCCTCTATTGTTTTATTTTTGCCAGTCTTATAAAGAAAGCTATTACTATTTTAATTCATATTCCCCTGATTTGCCAAAAGGTTGTACATCTCACATTTTTGTATGTTTATTGGCCATTATCACTTATTTACTAATAATACCTTTATGTATTTTATCACTGTTGTCACCATGAACTCGAACATATGAATGCTGGCTAGGCAGCCAGCTTTGCTAGATACTTGACATGCATCATTGTGTTTAATTCTATAACCCTGGTATGAAGCCGGTGCTGTTACCATCTCCATTTAACAGGTGAAAGACACCTGAAGCTCAGGGCAGATAGGCAACTTATTTTTCCAAGTGGCATAGCTGGGATTTGATTGCAGTCCACTGTCCACAGGTTTTGTTCATTCCAGTATTCCAGGCCACCTCTCATAAAGCTGTCCTCCTGCATGCACTCCCAGACTACTGAGTCTTATCCTTCTTCTATAGATGATTTTGTTTATCTCCCATCTGCCTTGATAGCACACAATCACCTTGGAAGGGAAACCCAACTCCTTAACCAAATGGCCCCTGAAGCAACAGAACTTACATGAATAAGGATCAGCCTCTGCCTGGAAAAAGCACATAGATCAGGGGTCGGGAACCTTTTTGGCTGAGAGAGCCATGAATGTCACATATTTTAAAATGTAATTCCATGAGAGCCATACAACGACCCATGTACATATGCATTATCCAGTAAAAATTTGGTGTTGTCCCAGAGGACAGCTGTGATTGGCTCCAGCCACCGCAACCATGAACATGAGTGGTAGGAAACAAATGGATTGTAATACATGAGAATGTTTTATATTTTTAACGTTATTATTTTTTTTTATTAAAGATTTGTCTGCGAGCCAGATGCAGCCATCAAAAGAGCCACATCTGGCTCACGAGCCATAGGTTCCCAACCCCTGACATAGATTGAGGTTATAAACAGTGCATTGACAGTTTAAATGTCTTCCTTAATTTATAACCTTGTGCCTGAGCCTTCTGGTTTCCCACAGACTTTCCCACTCCGACCTCCCCTGATGCAGAACTCCTTTAACATCGAGTCATTCTTTCTTCCTTCCCCACACACTTAAGACAGTAGGGCACATTTTGTTCTCTATGAACTTGCAGGACAGGGCACACATTGTGAAATAATAAAGGGAAGAGAAGAACCAGTAAGGGCTGCGTGACTTTCTGGCTCCAGATTGTCCTCCAGAGTGAATGAGCATCCAGTTCACTCTTGCAGACAATCCTGAGCCAAAAGATTCCAAATCAAAGCAAAAATCTATCCAGTGAATGTTGATTTAAAACTTAAGAAAACAGCCTGTACATATTTTTAGAACAACCCCAAAAAGAATACATCTGTGACTTGAAACAGCTGGAAATCCACTTTTTGCAAAAATTATGCCAATTACGAAAGACGTAATTGTGAAGAGGCGTTCAAGATCCAAGCAGTCCTGTATTTTTGTTGTATACTCAATTTCCAAATACTTTCACTTTCATACATTAAACACTGACCTCTCTCTACTGCCCTGTGAACACCAAATGCACTGTTTGTACAGCAGTGTTTCTGTAACTACTTGCAAGTTTTATCGTCATTCTTGCCCTTATAGGCTTAGTAAAAAAAAGTGTTAAACCAAAAGAACAAAAGTAATAAGAAATGTAGGTGTTATAAGCTCATCATGTATTTGAGGAAATAGAAGAAATTATGAGGCGTGTTAGAAACAGAACAACCTTAGCCTTGGATGGTCATTGGACTTAAGCCAGTCAACCATGTTCTGAAGGAAAACAACAAAATTAGAGAACATGTGTTGAAAATATTGGTAGCAAATGGTGGGTTAAAGACAAAGTCTTATTAGGAAGTTGGAAAATATATATAGTTTACTGAAAATAGAACCTTCTCTTACCTGGGTCCCTGTTAGGGCAGCTTCTCTGTTATTCGCTGTTAGGTCCCCGTGCCTCCTCTGAACGTAATGGATGCTTCATAGACATGTCTGTTGCAACATTTTAAGGATCTCATTGTACACAGAAGTAGAGGTATATTTTCCTGCCCCTAAATATAGAAAAAGAAGCAGAAAGAAAGGTTTCCTAAGGCTGCTCTGTGCCTTAAAATAACCAGCATCTTATGGGAACACAGAGTAGACATGAGCAGGAAGGGTGACAAATGAAGGCCTTTTGTAAGCCTGTTGTCTAAGTGCTCTCCTGCACTGTACCTCTTCCTTCGGCTCAAACACACCTGAGCAAAGTCAGGCAAAACACAGACGCAGCCAATTCATGTGTCTCATGGACAAAGACAGGGCTTTGGAGTGAGGTGTCTCCTATCAGAAGATGCAGTGTTTGGAGAACAGGTAGGACTGGAGGCTGTGCCCTGAAGGACACCCGATATCAAAACCAAAGCCAGTAATCCAAACCAAAGGTAAAGTGAAAATTTATAGTTGAGGTAAGGAATCAAACCAGAGATGCTAGTGAAGAGTATTCAACTGAATGAGTTTAGAGGAAATCTCGAAGTAGAGTGAGGGCATCCAAACAGTGTTTTGCACCTACTCTCTGTGTGCATTTGAAGAAACTGGAGCAGAAGGCATGTAGCTACTTTACAAAAAGATGGGTAAATGACAGCATCATAACGAAACTTGTGCTCTACCAGAGTAAATCTCTGACGTGTTAGCTCCACAAAATAGTAAAGCCAAAAATTGGACACAGTTGGGGTCAGACACTGGAAAAGTGTTTCAGTGGTCCCATGATACAAGCAAGGGGAAAAACAGTGTCAGCAACAGGTGAGGTCAAGAGCAAGGTCAGAGCAGGGTGAGCCTGAGATTCCCAGATTGGAACAAGGGTTGGCAGAAAGGCCTATGAGATGATCAAATGGTTCTGCAAAGATAAAGCCTCCTTAAAGGTCCTAGCCCCTAGCCTTACGCCCATTGGCACACCACCCCAATCTTAAAGACATTGCACTCTGAACTTGATTTGTGACAGCTCGTGAACATGTGCATTGTGGTAAAAAATACATATACACATACATATTTATCATTCTGCTCAAGGGTTTTTGAGGATAGTAAGCCCCACTTGTCCCAAAGATAAAGGAAGTGGTAATTCATTTCACTCAAAGTGACCTTCATGTTTGCTTTAAGTGAATTCACATTCGATGTGTCTTGCCTTCAAAAAGTTGCAATATGAGATTCTGGGAGAGAAGAGTCTTTTTCCTTATTCAGCCTGCCATAGTTCTGCATTCCCCCAGCTTGTTGTCCTCAGACTAATGGAGCTGGGACACTGTCCCCAGTGCACAGGCATTGCTTAGAAGCACCAGGGAATTCTGGCTAGGGGGGTCTAATCAGCTAAGACCACTACTCAGCTCTGTGTGCAGACTTGTTCATAAGAATAAGTCATGTGTTACCACAAACCCTAGAAAAGTTAAGTACTAGGAGGCCAAAGATTGGTCAGTGTCTGTATGGGAAGGAGGTGAATAGGAGGGAACCTATGGCCAGGATTTCACCATTGCTTCTCAGGCAGAGCCCTCGAGTGGAAATCTGTAAGTTATAGTTTTGTCTTGAACTTGGACCCCACCTGAGTTTCCAACCATATCTGTGTCCTCATGGAAAATTGTTATTTTCTTTTCCTGGTGTGGAGACACTAAAATATGCCATCAGTCTATATATATACTCTCCTCTTTGCTATTCAAGGAGGCCCTCAGTAGGGTGACCCCCAACTGTGGGCCTGGCCGAGCAGAGGACCCTTGCAGAGGATTGACACAAAGTCTTTGGACAGCAATGACCATTAATGACTCTCAGGGCTTCCTGCTGACCAGTGTCGCTCTTTGATGACCATAAGACTCTCAGTAGTGCTTCTATAAGGCAGCAGTTTAGAAAAAGACCTTGTTGAGCCCCTACTGCAGCTGAGTCGCTGCACAGCTGGCCCCAAAGAGCATCTTTCTCAGAAAGGGCCTCAGGCCCGTGAGACTGCCTACGGAAGACAAGCTTGCACTCCAGCCAGCCCAGAGCCCCTTCTCCAGTCCCCGCTCAGGTCAGCAGTTCCAGCCCTCTTGGTTAAGGATGAACTTCACCTCTCCCAATTTTTTGTCTTCCCAGACACTCCTCACTGGTGAGGCAGAATGTGCCTCTAAAACCTTCCCGTTGGTAGCTGTGATTTGATCTCAAGGGTATCCGGCAAAAGCTATAGCAAAGCAATACCTCTGAGCACGTAATTGAGTAATGACAGTCCTAAGTATCCTTCAGCTTCTTAAGCAATAAATGCAAATTAAACTTCATTAGTGACTCTAACTGGAATGGCAAATGACAGCCACGGGATCAGCTTAAGGGTAGATTTCAATAGTGCAACACCCACAGCAGAACATCAATTGAAAGAATACTAGAAAGCAGTGGGAAGGCATGGGGGAGAAGTTGGACCCGCTCCGCGGAAACAGGGTCTGCGGTGGCTGACACAACCCACAGCGTGTGTTCACTCACTCACCTCATTCATTACAAAGCACCAGTCTCAAAGATGTGCGTCTTCTTTCCCGCTCTGGTAAGCTAATTACAAAGTAATTAAATTAGCTACAGAATAAATTAGTTGTTATCAAACTCAAAGGCATTCTTCTAAAAATTATTTAGGGTAAAACACCAGCTTGAATGATAATTCCAGATTGAGAAATATTTTCTTTCTTTTACTAACGTATTTTTAATTTTAGAAGAAAAGCCTAAACTGAAAGGTATACCTAAATAGTTATTCGACCTTTAATGAATGACACATATAGGACAGTATATTTGAAACCTTGAAAACAAGAGGGGACAGCCTCCGTGAGATGTTTACATGGTGGCTCTTGTCAGCCAAGGTCGCTGAGTTACTGAAATGTCGTCAGGGGTGAATAAGTGGGATGGAATTAATGGTGCTTGCTGTAGATATTGTCATTTGATTTAGCTGCTCTGCCATATGTAACTATGCCTTTTTCAACAGTGAGTACTCTGCCCTCTTAAAATTATGAAAATATAAAAAGTTATTTTCAAGTTCTAAATTACACTTTTATTAGATGCCAAAGTTTAAAAAAAAATGACTGTCTCTGATCAATTGATTTTGCAGAGCCCTTAATGAAGTCATTTCTATTTGATCACAAATAAGTCTGAAGATAGCATGTGATAAAAGTGTCAGGCTTTCAAGCTCTCTAACAAGATGAAAGTTATTTATGAGTTGAAAGAGTGCAGGGTATTAATGGTGGAGGCAAAGACGAGTGCAAAAAGCCTGGAGTCAAAGGACAAAAGCTGGAATCATTAAAAATAATAGAGCAAAATCCCACAATCAAAAACCCTGTGATATCATGGGTTTCTTTATGGTTCAGGTCAAATCAGGTCCTATGATCAGAATGCTTTATGGGGGAGGGTCAAGGTCAGACTCCCGACTTGGGCCCCAGAACCATAGCGCAATTACAGGAGCAGAGAACTGCATTGTGTATAAGTATAACTTGCAGGGTTTAGTGGCTAGTAAAGTCAGTCAAAGTCAGTAGCCTGCAGAGGCTGGAGAAAGGCCAGTGTGCATGTGGACGATGTTAGAATGTTACCTAAAGAACACAGATTCTTAACGGGGCTTCCTGTGTGGCATGTAGAGGTCACAGCCTCTCCTGTCAGAGCTACTTTACAATTTTTAATAGCCCCATCAATACTGTCATGGTCATCCTTGCCCATATATCTTTGTGGCCACCTTGATGAATGCCTAAGGACAATCCTAAGAGTGGAATTTCCGGGTCTAGGCGTGAATGCATCCCTAATAATCTCAGTGTATCTTATCAAACGGGTCTCTAGGAAGATTGTGCAATCTGTGTTCCTAACATGAGCATTTGAAAGTTCCCATTTCCTACCTAGTCACAAGGGACAAATTTTAAAGGAGAGTGTTCAAAATAGAAGGGAACCTGAAATCCATCCATTCCTTTCATTTTTAGGAGAAAAAAACCTGAAGCCTGAGGGAGGTTAGGTGAGGGGTCTTCCAAGCTAAAAGCACAGCTGGTGGGGTGGGCTGAGAAACTGGTGTCTATAATTCCCTCCCCCACCCCCCGCTCCTGGCCTTCAACCTGACACATAACAAGTCCTTGGAAAAGTCCCTCACAGACAGATCTATAGGAACAGAAAGTAGATGAGTGGTTGCCTAGGGGGAGTGACTGCCAGTGAGTATGGGGGTTTGGGTTAGGGGAGCAATGAAAATATCCTAAGTTGATGTGGTAACGGTTCCACAGCAGTGTGAATGCACTAACAACTGTTGCCCTGGCCAGATAGCTTGGGTGGTTAGAGCACTATCCTGAAGCACAGATGTTGCTGGTTTGATCCCTGGTCAGGGCACATACAGGAACAGATCAATGTTTCTGTCTCTCTCTCTCCCTCTCTTCCTCTCCCTCTAAAAATCAATAAAATAAACATTTAAAAAAATACACTAACAACCATTGAATTGCATACTCTAAATAGGTAAGTTGTATAGTATGGGAAATATATCTCAATAAAGCTGCTATTTAAAATAAGAACAGGTGCTTAGTAAATATCTGTGGGAAGAAGGAAGAAAGGGAGGAAAGGAGATCAAGTATTCCTGTTTCTTGATGTTCAGCCAGTGGTCATCCTGTTTCTTCATTTCGGAATAGAGCAGGTCTGTAATTGATGCCGGACGTGTTAGGGGTTTCCTCTGCTTAGGTGGTGCCCAGTTTTCCATACACGCTGGTTTGCCTCCTCTCAGAACTTATGAGTAGAAAATAAAAAAAGGATCTGCACTTCATCCTTCGTATGCCCCTGAGAATCTAGCTCCGGGCTGGTTGCAAAGTAGGAACTTGATAAATGTGTGTTTACTGAATTACTGGTGAACTACAAGTAAATTAAATACTAACTTACAAGGCAGTGACATGGTGCTATTTCCTAACACCGACCCCTCATTTTCTGCAGCTGTCAGCTCCGGCTCTAAAATTAAGTTGACAGCTACACAGTTTGGTATTTTGGACATTCTGATTTGCCTACTGACGTTTCGCTGCACATACTGAGTGGTCACCCCAAACCACTCCTCTCTTTCACCCTCACGACAGCTGACCACCAAGGGACAACAGCTCTAAATCATAATATATTCCTTGAATCCATCTCTTCTTTGTCCACTGCTTCTTCCCTGGTTGGGGAAGCCTTCCATGTTCCTCACACCCCACCCCAACCAGTTTCTTAATTATATGTTCCTCCCCTGAGCTTATGTATGGCTCTATCCTTATTTGTAATTAAGAGGGCACTCAAGTTTATGGCTTATCTTGTGCACAGGGACTTTGAAGTATTAATTTTTAAGACTACAATGGCTTTCATACTGTTTTGCCTCCTAGGAATTTGCTAATTTTTCTTATTTAGGAAGAAAAAGAAGAAGAAAGAAAAGGTGGAAAATTGGAGCTATCATCATTTCCTTTCCATCAAAGCCATAGAAAACATTTTTAACATTCATTTAATGAACATCTTCTATAAGGTTTTATGGCTGACTTCATGTATTTTAAGTGTTAATGTAAAAGATCTTTTAGCTGATTTCTTTATTCTCACTGTTGGTGATTGTTTTAAAGTTATACAAAGAATTCATAGAAACCTGCAATGCTCCGAGATCCCCAAAGGGTCCTTTACAGGACGACTGCTGAGATCTTGGGCTCTGAAGTGAAACAGACCTGGTTTGAATCCCTCCTGCCCATTTACCATCTGTGTGGCTTTGGCAAGTTACCGCCAATCTCTGAGCCTCAATTTCCTTATCTATAAAACAGGGATAATAAAACTACCAACTCCATAGCATTCATTTGAAACTTAAAAAGGAAAATACATACAATTGAGTAAATACACATCTGCCAATAAATGATTATTATTATAAAGATAAAAATCTAATACTAATCCTAAGTCATGGTTTCATTAGCAGGTAACTATTAAGCAGTGGACTGTAATAAAGGAGAAACAAAAAATTCACTTAGAGAGATAATGAGATGATGGAGAAACCATTTTTCCCTAATATGTTTAGCTCATTTTCTTATAATTAAGCTATAAGGTTCTTCATTCACCTACAAAATGGATAAATTCTCCACTGTTTTGATGTATTTGAAAAGATATCTTAATTTAAATGGAAGAAATTTCCCTTTAATATGATTTGCTTGCAAGATTAGATTCTAATATGGATTAATATTCTAAATTGAAAGTTCTAATTGCACACAGTAGGAACCAAGCATGAGTCCAAGACATCGTCCCTTTTATAAATGTCAGTCACTGAGGAGACAGTCATCTGTGTGTTGAAGGAGGTCTCACAACATCAACAACAAGACTAATCATAAGTGGCATTGACTGAATGCTGTGTGTCAGGCAGCCCAAGACAGGCTCCCCAACCTGAGCGAGGCTTCATTCTTACACCGGATGCTGACTGTCCATTTACAGTGAGGGAAGCCTGTGGTCAGTGAGGAGAGCACTTTCATCTGCACTCTAGAGCAGCCTTTACTCAGGTTTGGACTGGTCCAGCAGTCCCTGTGGTCAGCAGAGATCCCAGCAAAGGGAAGGAGGAACTCCCCAAGGCTCTGTTGCCTAGACTAGGGTGAGACTTGGAAAGCTATTTGCCTCCCATCCTTTCTGCAGAAAGCTCCTTTCCCTTTCCCTAATATTTTCTTTATAATGTTTATTGCTTTCTGAAGTGATCAAACACCATTATTTTTTAGCATCCTGAAGCTTCCATGAACACAGGGACCTTTCTGTCTTATTCACTGCAAACCCACCCTCCATGCCTAGGACAGTGCATGGCCCTAGTAATGCTCAATGCATGTGTGTTGAATGCACATACAGAAGGAAGGTGGGCAGGGGTGAGGAGAACACCTTTCAGTGGTGAAGATTTTCACATCCTGTGCTTGCTTGCCCAAGCTGGGTCACACTTGACCAAAGTCATTCCCCTAGACTCTGTCTTCCAAGTGCATTCTGCTTCCCGGCCCCATGCCCTTCAGCTAACTGTGCATCCTTTGAGCTAAATTCACCAAATAGCCTTCAATTTCTTTCACTTTCGATCATGCCAGATCCTGTTCTTCCTGTTCAACACTTAGGGACACAGCCCACTTCTACCACGATTTCTGAAGGTGGCTAAGATCGATTATTTGACTCATTCAATTCTCAGAGGGTAATCTTTTCTTTAATCCAAGTTTTAAGGCCATCTCTCTGTGGGCTCCTGTATATCACTGATTGCACCGGGCAGAGTCAAGCGGAGGTGTTGGCACTGCTCTTTACAGATTCCTCTGGAAGCTCGGGTGCTGTTCATCTTGGCAGTGTCTGTGCTAATAGTGCCTGTCCGTAATCAACCTCGATCTACCCTTCACCGTGCCAAAAAGATAAATGCCAGAAGACAAGAAATAAACTAACGGCCACCCTCGAGACCCAGAAAATCTCATCCACCCTGCCAGGGCCCAAGAACTCCTGATTTAGGAGGTTGGTCTCTCCTCTAATTCATCCCTAGAATGTATTGCAAACTCAAAAGCCAATAGTTAGATTTCTCGGCAAAGGAGCAGACAAAAAATGTTTTTGTTTGACACAGCAGCAATGGAAACAAGATCGTGTTTCTCTTTTATGAAACCTCTGAGAGTCATTCATTGAGATCTTGACATTTAATATCACCTAATCACCTCTCCAACAAGATATTTGCTTTGGCTCTAGCAGCCCCGCATACACACATTGCTGCTGCCACTTACTGGGTCTCGTTGTGAGGTGGGCTGCTTTAAATACCCAAGGCAGGATTTGGCAAGAGGAAGCAGCACCTGCTTTACTGAGAGACAACTTCATACTTTAGCCTCTGAAAGAGAAACAAGCAATGTAAATGTCCTTAAGAGATGATTATCATACATCAAGACGTCCGTTCCAACAAGCATTGTACCAGATGCCCAATCACACACAGTCACAGAATGGAGGTGGCAGATGGAGAATTTGAGCTTTTAGAAAAAACAAATTTGTAAACTCTTAAGTGACTGCATGCTCCTGGCCAACACATGCCTGGGTACATTGAGTAGCTCCCACTGGCTCAAGGGGGAGATTCTCACCTCAGAGAGGGCTGGGGGAGATGACATTCAAGTCTCTTGTTGACTGGATCTATGAATAGATACTTGCAGGATATATGACCCCAGCCAAGTAAAAAACTGAGTGAGCACTGTGGATCAACACATTAATGTTGGTTCCCTGGCATCAGGGGAGACATTGACGTAAAAGACTTTTTTTTCCACTTTTCAAAAATTGAAATAATCATTCAGACAGTGGGAGAAGGGAAGTCCAAAATCCATAATGCTTAGCAGCTCAGGTACAAAGAAAATGAAATCAGAAATCCAGGGTGTTTTGCTATTACTGCCAAGGGCTTATCTTTGGTATAATAGCCATCTTTTAAATTTTGCATGGTTTGACTCCTGCAAATCTGATCAAGTCATTCCCTATTCAAAATCCTTGTGTGGCTCCTATTGCCCACAACTGATACTTTTGAATTCCTCTGGGTGGTTATAACTTTTCATTTTAAATTACTACTCCACATAGTTTGTGGCAAGGGTGAAGGATGCAATGACCCCGTCCCCCTGACATAAACCGACTCTGGTCTGCAACATGGAATGTTTCAGTGAGATACCATACAAACTCTTAACACATAACATACAAAATGATCCTTAAAAATCAGATTAATACAATGCTCTTTATGTTATATGAACAGGAAGAAAGGGAAAATGAGAAAACAAGACATTAGGAGCGCCTTAAATGCATACAGAAGAATATTGAGGTCTTATAAAATATATGGAGTAGTCATTTAGAATGTAAAGTTGTAACATACATATGTTTAAAATGGAAACACAAAGCAAAAGGTTGTGAAATGCCTCATGTCTTATGTTGTCTGTATTTATGCAACTGACTTGTCTGTCTCAACTGAAGCATGGGTCCAAGGACTCATCTCCAGCCAGTTTGCCTCTGTAACCCACAAAGATTCTGGGCAGCTGCCACCTCCGTCTTTCCTTTGAATTATCGTAGTTTGGTTTGAATAAAGTATATAATAACAATGAATACCAAAAACAAATTGTTGTGTGGGGCCTTAGGCTCGGGCTTCTGTGGGGTCTGAGGGGGAGGGGTGTGGCTCTCAGCCCCAGGCCCCTGCTCCACGGATTACCAACAAAGAGTTTGGTGATTTAGAAACAAATAATGAAAACGGCCTGCCTACAGCATAAAACCTCGACAGTCCTGCCTGTTCTTGATCCTCTCTGCCTCTCAGACAACCCTAGCACACCCGCGTAGTCCATTCGCGCCCAAAGACTTTCGTTTCTCTTAGGTGTCACATCTTCCTTCCATTCCCTCTGCTTGGAATGTTCTTCCTTCTCTACCAAGTATAGCTGTATTCTCTTCTGAGATGTGGTTCAAATTTTGCCTTTTGGATGCTACTCTTCCTGTGTTAGCAGCTATTAGCTATCATACCATAACATTTGAGCATGTGTTCATAGACATGGAATTGTTATATCTTGCACTAGTCTGCACACTCATAGAACATAGAATCCATGTTTTATTTCTTCTCTCCTCCATCTTCCTCCAGGGCTTGGCATGCGGTGGGCCCTCAATAAATATTTGGTGGATGGATGTGTAGTTCTTTAATTCACCACCAGATAACAATTTGGCATTTTCACAAACAGCTTGATTCCAAAGAAATTCAAAGAGCCACAGTCTCATAATCAATCCAAGAAGCCATGTTTTAACAAAGAACATAACTTCTTTTAACTAGTTCTGTTTGGAATTTTATTTTTGTAAAAATAATGATTACTCTGGCCTGTGGTGGAGCACTGGATAGAGTGTTGACCTGGATGGAACACTGAGATCGCAGGTTTGAAGCCTTGGGCTTGCCCAGTCAAGGCACATACAACAAGCAACTAAAGAACAGCTAGAGTGCAGCAACTACTTCTTGTCTCCCCTCCCTGTAAAATCAATAAATAAAATCTTTTTAAAAAAAGAATAATGAATAGCCCTGGCCAGTTGGCTCAATGGTAGAGTGTCAGCCCAGTGTGTGGAAGTTCTGGGTTCAATTCCCAGTCAGGGCACACAGAAGAAGCAACCATCTACTTCTCCACCCCTCCCCCTCCCACTTCTGTCTTCTCCTCCCCCCCCATAGCCATAGGTCGACTGGAGCGAGTTGGCCCTGGGTGCTAAAGATGGCTCCATGGCCTCCACTTCAGGTACTAGGAAGAGCTCAGTTGCTGAGCAATTGAGCAATGCCCCAGATGGGCAGAGCATCACCCCCTACTGGGCTTGCTGGTTGGATCCTGGTTAGGGCTCATGAGGGAGTCTCTCTGCCTCCCCTCCTCTCACTGAATAAAAAAAAGAATAATGATTACAATATTGAAAAAAATATCGTACAGAGATCACATACTGCAAGCCATTGACAATAGTAGTTTCTTAAACTGGCATAGTTTGGCCCTACCAATTTGATTGAATCATTTCTTCACTTAAAATCCTTGCACATCTCCCTGTTGCCCGTGGCTTCCCAACTCCTCCGTGGGACTTCAGGTGTTCCACAGGCACCACTAAGAATCAGGTTTCCATGGAGATTTTTTTTTTTTTACAGAGACAGAGAGAGAGTCAGAGAGAGGGATAGATAAGGACAGACAGACAGGAACAGAGAGAGATGAGAAGCATCAATCATTAATTTTTCATTGCCACACCTTAATTGTTCATTGATTGCTTTCTCATATGTGCCTTGACCGTGAAAGGCTACAGCAGACTGAGTAACCCCTTGCTCAAACCAGCGACCTTGGGTTCAAGCTGGTGAGTTTTGCTCAAACCAGATGAGCCCGTACTCAAGCTGGCGACCTCAGGGTCTTGAACCTGGGTCCTCTGTATCCCAGTCCGACGCTCTATCCACTGCACCACCGCCTGGTCAGGCTCCATGGAGATTTGACTGAAAGGGATATGACTCTGGCCTCACACCATTTGCTCCAATCAAAGAGGGTTCCACAAAATCCAATTCATTTGATTATATTTGGCACGTGTTTAGATATAAATCATATATAAATTGATGTCATTGTTTATTTAATAACTTCTCCTTTGCCCACTGTTTATCATCATATATCAGAGTATTATTTATAAATAGGTTTGTTTCAATGCTTCTAATTCTCCTCTACTGTTCTATTTGCCTGGTTTTACACCAGTACTATACTGTTTCAATTATTTTTGCTTCATAATATGTATAGAATTTACAGTTCTAGTCTCATCCCACCAAAGGTCTTCTTTTTCAAAATATCCTGTTATGTTCTTAATATTCTGTTTGCCTAATAAATGTTAGAATTATTTTTTCAAATCCTGAGAAAAAATGATTTTAATTTAAAATTAATCATTATACTTAACTTCTCAAGTCACTGCATGCCTCTTATTTTATATATATATATATTTTTTGTTTGTTTGTTTGTTTTGTTTTGTTTTTGTATTTTTCTGAAGCTGGAAACGGGGAGAGACAGTCAGACAGACTCCCGCATGCGCCCGACCGGGATCCACCCGGCACGCCCACCAGGGGCGACGCTCTGCCCACCAGGGGGCGATGCTCTGCCCCTCCGGGGCGTCACTCTGCCACGACCAGAGCCACTCTAGCGCCTGGGACAGAGGCCAAGGAGCCATCCCCAGTGCCCAGGCCATCTTTGCTCCAATGGAGCCTTGGCTGTGGGAGGGGAAGAGAGAGACAGAGAGGAAGGGGGGGGGTGGAGAAGCAAATGGGCGCTTCTCCTATGTGCCCTGGCCAGGAATTGAACCCGGGTCCCTCGCTCGCCAGGCCGATGCTCTGGCCAGGGCCAACCGGCCAGGGCCTTTTTTATATTTTTATACATATGATATCTAGCTGTTTAATGCTTGTGTATAATAATACCAGGTACATAGTACCTAGTAACATATTCTGTCGTAATACTACGGATTTTTTTAACTTGTAGACCAAATCTGCCTTCTTTCCAAACTTGTTGATTTAGTTCCAAGTGTAAAATTCTTATAAATATTTTTCTCTCTTTTTTCAGTAGTTATTGTTTTTTATATCATTTGCCTAAAGCAATATTAAGTTATAATGGTAGTGACATTCTTGTTTTCGACCTGTTTTTGAAAGAAAAGCTTTTAGTGTTACTTCTTTAGTGGTTGGTGATTTAAAATAGGTATGTTTATCAAGTTAAGGTAGTAATTCTCTTACTCAAAATAAAATGAGCCTGACCTGTGGTGGTGCAGTGGATAAAGCGTAGACCTGGAAATGCTGAGATTGCCGGTTCGAAACCCTGGGCTTGCCTGGTCAAGGTACATATGGGAGTTGATGCTTCCAGCTCCTCCCCCCTTCTCTCTCTCTGTCTCTTCTCTCTCTCTCTCTCTCTCTCTCTCTCTCCCTCTCCTCTCTAAAATGAATAAATAAAAATAAAATTAAAAATTAAAAAAAATAAAATGAAGGTTTTATCAGTTCCTCTTTGATATATATTGAAATGCATCGCATCATCTAATGTTCGCAAATTTTCCTTTATTGATTTCTTGTCTGCATTCCGGGAGTGACCTTTATTAAGATCAAATTTGTCACATAAAATAAATGAGATGAAGTCCAACCTCGCCTGTGTTTTCATACAGTTAGCATAGCTTGGAAACTAGCTGTTCCATGGGAATTTGAAGGAATTCATTAGGTCTGTGGGACTTTTTTTGAGTATTTTGAAAAGTTTTTAAATTTCTTTCTCTGTTACTAGTTTAATAGGGTTTCTTTGGGGTATTTTTTATTACAAAATATTATTCATTCATTCATTTATTGAAGCTGTTAGTCAAGTAGCATGTAATTAGGTATTGTTTTCCTATATAAGGAGTCGATTCCCTTTTTACATTTCACATACAGAATCAGACCTGAATCCTCATCCAGCTTCTACCACTAATTATCCATGTGACTTGGACCAAGACACTTGACTTCTGACACTAGTTTCTGGTAAATGCAGGTCATGTTACTTATGTCCCAGGGCTACTGTGAGGGTTACAGATACTGTACGTGCAGTTCTTAGCACCTCAGTAAATAGAAGATACTACAATGTTCTCTTTTTCTAACGCTGTTTATCTCCTTCCTCTCTTGTTCTTCATTGTATTTGTGTGGGGTGTCTATTTTTCATAGCATTTTTTTATATTTTCAGAAGCAACATATAAGAATGAGGATCCACTGAAAGTTTTTGAAGAAAGAGTAGCAGCTCTGGTAATCAAGTGTGAGCTGGGTTTGTGGACAGATCATCAGAAGATGGGCTTAGGCTGTGGGAAATGACCCAGTTGACAAGAGGCCAGCTAGACTGTTCTTGCTGAGTGAGATGTGGAGATGTAAGCTTTACATTCAGAGTCCGAGAACACAGGCTCCAGACCTTGAGAGAGGCCCTTTCAAGGGCTCAAGGGAGTGGGAAATTGACCAACTGGCCTCCAGTTGTCCTTTTCCAGTATCCAACCCTTCAGGGCCTGGAAACAGATGCTGACAAAACAGCATGACCCAGACTAAACTCAGCCTTTGAATGGGACAACAAAATGGGCTTTGTTCATCCTTTTGAAATGGGGCCCAATTATGTTTGATTAATAAGTGAAACTCTGTGTCCAAATAGGAGAGACACTGTAGAGCAATGGTCAGAAAGCACTTTGTATAGAAGAAAGCTGATGAAGTTTTCAGAGGACATTCATTTGCCTGGAGCTGGTCTAAGACAGAAATTTTCAGCCTCCGAATCCTTTTCTTATTTCCCTATTCCCCTTTTTTCTTAAATATGTTTAACTCTTCTGCATAAGATTTATTTTGCCTACTTGATGATGGATTTCTGTGTTTATTCTGTCATTTAGGGGAAAAAATGCACTGTTAAAAACATTCTTAATCTGTTTCTAAATGTCAACAGAAAAATAAGCCAAAAGGTTGACAACAGCAATTAATCAAAAGATACTTATTGAGCACTTTCTATCTACAAAGCCCTATGGTATATGCTATAAGGAAAGAATTAAGAAATGGTCCCTACCCTCAAAAGTCCTTTAATCCAATTGAGAAAATGGCTAAACAAGTGCTGGCTGTAATACATGAGAAGTTGGAATAAATACTATAATTGATCATAAGCCACACCCTGTAGACCAATTGGATCTCCAGACCAGTTGATTGATCCACAGATCAATTGGGTAGATCAGCAAGGCTTCATGAGCAACTTGCATTTAGGTTGAATTTTGGAACATAATAGGCTTCCTAAATATGTGTTTCCTCAGATTTTTTTAGGTGAGGCAGCCAGATCAGCCATTCACTATGCCCCAGATGTCAATAAACACAAGCAGCTATTCTGGGCTATTCAACCAGCCTTGTGTGTGCACACAAGCACACAAAATTGTTCCCAAATCACATGTGTTTGCTTTCCTATCCCCCACTACATTTTTCCAGCCCCAAATCCTCACTCACAGATGGCCTCTGGCCCTCCTCAGTTTGGTGACCTCCAAAGTTTGGCTTCTTAGATCTAGTCTTTTCTGCATGGTTGTTGGTTCTGCTCCCTCCCTTGAGTTTAAGCCCTTTTTTCTGCGTTGTCTTGGGGAGAAACTCTCAGATCCAGTCCTCTCCCCATAGAACCCTCACGTCCAGCCAGACAAATCGTGTATAGAGGGAGCTCTTGGAAGAATCGCCTCTTTATCCATCCAGGAGTCATGGAGGTAATCCGGGCTCTCCTCCAGCCCCTGGTCCTGGGTGAAGGGAGGTAAAGGGAGGCAGATGAGATGATGTGCAAAGGAATTGCACCTGTGTTGCCCACCACAAGGCCAGAATAACTGGAGGTTACGCATCACGATCCAGGAGCACCTCAGAGGGTTGCCTCAGGATAAATCAGCCATTCCCAACTGGCAAATTTATTAAAGAAGTCAGAGTCTGATTTCAAACCCAGCCACAATCTCCGGTCCCCATAACAAACTCCTCCTGAGAAACAGGATTTGGGGGGGAAATGTCTGTTAGAATACAGTCAGCCACAGTAACAGAAAAGTGAATCAAGAGTGGCTTAAACAATATGGACTCTTCTATCTCAGTAAATGAGAAGTTTGGAGATAACTGGTTCCAAGATTAGGACAGTGGTTCATTGATGTCATTAGGACTAAAACACTTCCATCTTTTCACTCTGCCATTTGTAACGTATTGTCAGTAGCTGCATTTACAGCCACGAGATTAGTACAGCAGTTCCACACATTACCTCCCCATGTGACAACCTGGATATTTCTCTGTTCAGAGTACTGTTGACCAATTTATTTACAGTATTGAGCTGACGTACCGTGGGATGGTCTAATGGGTCTGAGATGGCATCATTCATATATATGGAACCTTGGAGGGGTGTCTGGAAGTCTGGGCCTCTCAACCAGAGTATCCACACATAGCCTCTTTAGCACACTGGTCTCAGGGAATCAGACTTCTTACATAACAGCACAAGGTTCCCACAGAGAGCATTCCTAAACACAGAGAGTATAAGTTACCAGTGTCTTAAGACCTGGGCCCAGAAATTGGCCAAAGCAGTCACAAATCTTCTCACATGCAAGGGAAAGGGACATAGAACCCCACCTCTTAATGGGAGGGATGTCAGAATTTATAATCATCTTTGACCCATTAATAAGTTATAAACTAAGCTGATGCAATTTTAAAAAACCCCAAAACATAGTGATTTAAATCAGATAGAAGTTTGTTTCCCTCACACATAACACTGCAAAGGTGAGTGGCACAAGGCTGGCGGTCTGTTTCTGCCAGGCTCTGCACATGGCTGCCACGTCTGTGTCCAGGGCTGGTGCTCTGGTTGCCACCCCTTCCTGAACAGGGGGAAGGAGTACATGGAAAGGGCAAATAGCTTTCTTGTACAGGGGAATTGAAAAATTATACACATCCTTCCTGTTTGTATCGCCTTGGCTAAGTCCTGATTACTTGGCCACACCTGACTGCAAATTATTACCAAATGGAAGATAGGGAGTATGGGTATTGGGAGCTATCACTTCTTTGTCTCTTGACAGCCCAGAAAGAAATAGGTGGTGGTAGATGAGCTTCAACTCTAAATAATGCATTGGTCTCTGGGGTGGTTTATGAATTAGCCCTGTACGTGCAGAGGGTCTTCACACCCAGTGCTGGGTAGTAAATCATACTCTGAACACACCTGTAAATACTGATCTCCTCAACCAGACAGACACAATGTACAGATAGCCCCCTATTAGAAGTGGTCGCTCTCTTGAATATCTCATTAAATAGTAGTGATAATTAGCAATTGGCTTCACTTGGTGGGGTCTTTCTCCTTAGAAATATCTGATGTGGTATCTTACTCCAACCTTTACAAAGACCACCTAAGAATTAGTTGATAAAAAATAAGTTAAATAGTTCACTATTTGTGTTAAAAACCATTTATATGAGGAAGACCTCACAACAGTATTAGCCTGATTTAACCAACCAGCCCCACCTCTCTAGGGGGCTGGTGAAGCCCTTCTGAGGAGAAGGTGGCATGTGTCATGGGTGTTTGTTGGGATTTCTTCTGCCTTCTTCCTGGTTCTGAGAAACTCATTGAGCCACGCTTGTATCTGATTCCAAAGCAGATCAGAAGCTGCTTTTGTCAGAGCGGATGCTCCCACAGGGAGAGAGCTCTCTGTGTCTGCCCGCAAGTGCTCCCAGTTCCCTCGCCTTAGCGAGCACCAACATTTGTTTCCGAAGGTCCAGAAGCAGCCCTATTCCTGTCTGCTTTATGTATTGAGGTTCTGACTATACTTTTGTTTAACAAAATATGTTTTGTTACTTTAAAAAAAATGGAAAGGATTGATGACTGTTGGCTGAGGAGGCTCCTTGGTTCAGGGCACAGCCAGCTCTTGCTCTCATATATTTTCACGGTTTTTGAGAAGTAAATGGTCTTTCCACTGGCTCTTGAGGAATAACTTTAATAATATATTTGGGGACATATTTGAAATGGAATATGGGTATTATGACTCTAGACTTCATTTATTTATAGTTAAATCTCTTTAGCTTCTGTATTTAAAAAAAAAGGAAGAGGAAAGAAAAAGCACTTTTTTATTGACTAGGCAGAAAAGGGTGTCAGGACAAAAACATGGGTTTTCTACTCAAAGGATTTAGTTTTCACTATCCTATCTCAGCTACTTATTAGCTCTATGACCCCAGGAAAAATATTAAGATCACTGAGTCTCTACTTTCTCAAGTATAAAATAAGGATAATGGTAATTCCTGCAATAGAGTGCTACGGTGAAGGTTAAGTTGGCTAGTTTATGTCAAACCCTAAGCATAGTGCCTTAACTATTAACAACTATTATTTATTAATCCCTTACTATATGACAGATACCGTCTAGGTCAGTGGTTTTCCCAGGGAACTTGTTAAAAATAAAAATTCTCCTCAGTCCCCATCCTAGACTCACTGAATCAGAAACTTTGGGGGCGGAGTCCAGCCTTCCTGGCAATTCTGATACACACTCGAGTTTGCAAACTGTCAGCCTAGGTGTTTAAGAAATGGAAAATATGATTTTCGCATCCACATTACACTACAGCTAATAATTTATGCTGGAAAAAAAAGTGCAAACATGCCCTCTTCTATTTTCTTTGATTATAACCCCAGAGTCTTACTGACTTAGTCAGCTCTGTGATATTTGTGGTTCCCAGAACCATTTCTTACCAGCAGATGGGAGGTAGGAGACTTGGGAAAACCCAGGCTCTCCCTTCCTCCCCCTCCCAGGTCCTCTCCTCCTTCCGCGGAGGGTCTGCACTATTATGTGTCACACACTTTGTGCAATGCCTGCTGAGAGCTCAGCGCCTCTATAAGCTTGAATGGCTCCTCCTCAGTGCAACCTTGGCACCTGGGGCCACTATCTCCCCAACTTGTCATTATGTGTTCCATCTGTTCCCCATGATAAAATATGAGCTTTGTGAGGGCGAGAACCATGTCTTAATCATCTCTGTGTTCCCAGCGCCTGGTACACATAGTAGACACCTAATAAATGGGTAACGAATGAATGAAGTGTCAACCCCAAATCAGAGGGGCATTTGTTCCAGGAACACTCAGGTGGTGGGTGTGCCCTCACAGCCAATATATCTCCGGGCCTGGTGACAAGTAGGTAACAAGATTGCCTAGAGACCTGTGAAATGTTACCTGAGCCACGCCTCCTCCATCTCTCGGCTCCGTTCAGTGCCACAAGGAGAGCTGTGTGACAGTCTCCAGGCAGATCGGAACCACATTAGGAACCGCCTAGAAAAGCCAACTGAAAATATCCATTTCTTTTCTCTGTCGTAAATTGTTTTCCCAGTTGTAGACGAGGTTGAAATGAGCTTTGTCTGTTGACAATTTGGGTAGAATAACTTTTCTGTTTCATGAATTCTGAGCAGTGGAGGACTGCGTTTTGCTCTGGGCTGTGGATAATGACCCAAGTACTCAGCAGGATAGGTGGGAACTGAGCAGCCTTGGCTGAGGAAGAATTTGGCCCTGCTTTGGGTTGTCGCTGGATTGTTCCCGCCTGTCAGGGCTTTCCACGCTGAACGGGTGCAGAAAGCCAGCTTGCTCCCCAGCCTGTCCCCTCCCACCGCCACCTATGCTGGAAGCCGTTTGTCTAGCTCACTTAAAAGAGCCAGAATAAATATAGATTTCTTCTTCCACACATTAATTTATGAAACCTTCCTATGTCTTTCTCACTGCAATGTTCCTACCTGCTGCAGTCACATTCAACTTTATTGAAAAGCAGCAGGAAGATCATCCTTCACCAGAAAACTTTGACAGATAAATTCAGGCTATGAGGAAAAATCTATTCTAGTTCTAGCCACTCTCTCTAGGTCAGGGGTCCCCAAACTTTTTACACAGGGGGCCAGTTCACTGTCCCTCAGACCATTGGAGGGCCGCCACATACAGTGCTCCTCTCACTAACCACCAATGAAAGAGGTGCCCCTTCCGGAAGTGCGGCAGGGGGCTGGATAAAAGGCCTCAGGGGGCCACATGCGGCCTGCAAGCCGTAGTTTGGGGACGCCTGCTCTAAATGCAAGTGTGGTCGATTTGTGTTGGGCTATGGTGAGAGGCCCCCACAATGAGGACAGCAGGCACCCTCTAAGAGTCAAAGGAGGAAGAAGCAATGCAGAGGATCTGAGTTCAATCAATCATGGACGTGACCCTGTGATCTAGTTACAAGTGAGTGATGGCTAAATTCCAACCATCCAACTAGGATGTGTACCCTCTAAGGTCAAATATTTATTATAAAACTGTCACCTATTTGTATCAGCTTGTAGCCTAGATGAAAAAAGAGATGCAGATGAAAGAGAGTGGTCTGCATGGCCTCTAGAAAGAGGATGCTCAAAGAGAACCAGTTTGTGAGTTTTCTGTGCAGTCCAAGAGAGAGGATACTATGGCCAGCAAACATGATGCTTTGATCTGCAAGGCAGGTCTGTCCCCATAATGGAGGTAAATTCATTTGACCAAGATAGCTCCATGAGTGTGTCCATTAAAACCATTTAACTATGTGTATACCTTTGCTTCACCTCTGTGCTGCCCAGGCCATTGTCAGTTCAGATTATGGCTCCTCAAAAAGACTTTTCTATTCGGGTAGGCTGTTCTGCCCCATACTCATGGGTTTGTTGTTGTTGTTGTTGTGATAGAGACAGAGAAAGAAACACAGAGAGGGACAGATAGGGACAAACAGACAGGAAGGGAGAAAGATGAGAAGCATCAATTCTTTGTTGTGGTACCTTAGTCTCCTTAGTTGTTCATTAATTGCTTTCTCATATGTGCCTTGACCAGGGGGCTACAGCAGAGCAAGTGGCCCCTTGCTAAAGCCATTGAGCTTGAGCTCACGCCAGTGACCTTGGGCTTCAAGCCAGCGACCTTTGGGCTCAAGCCAGCAACTATCAGTCATGTCTATGATTCCACTTTCAAGCCAGCGACCCCATGCTCAAACGGGTGAGCCCTCGCTCAAGCCAGATGAGCCCGTGCTCAAGCCGGCAACCTCGGAGTTTCGAACCTGGGTCTTCCGTGTCCCAGTCCAACATTCTATCCATTGTGCCACCCCCTGGTCAGGCCACACTCAGAGGTTTGCATAAAATCCACTTGACTTTTTTATTCTCACTGTTGAGCATGCTCAGTCCCTCTGGTTAACCCCCCCTACACAAACCACCAAAGTCATGGTAGTGGGTCAGGAAATGAGAGGACTCTACTGGTCCAGCCAACATCCTAGATGACAAAGCTCTTGAATTCAACTATGGGAGGATATTTATCTTCCCCTCTCTCTGTCTTCAGAGAGCCAGTGTTAAAGTTAAATAATCTGAGTCTCTTTTCTTTAATTCTCACTAAAGTGAATTGTTGGGTTGGTTTAAGCACTCCTTTGAAATGATTTTATTCCAAAATTTTCTAAATTTTGTTCATTATATATTTGAATGGGATTTCAAATTGCCTGGTGATAGAAAATGAAAACACACAAGCTATACACTCCATCCTCAAAAACTTTATGATAGAGGTCCTGGCCGGTTGGCTCAGCGGTAGAGCGTCGGCCTAGCGTGCGGAGGACCCGGGTTCGATTCCCGGCCAGGGCACATAGGAGAAGCGCCCATTTGCTTCTCCACCCCTCCGCTGCGCTTTCCTCTCTGTCTCTCTCTTCCCCTCCCGCAGCCGAGGCTCCATTGGAGCAAAGATGGCCCGGGCGCTGGGGATGGCTCTGTGGCCTCTGCCTCAGGCGCTAGAGTGGCTCTGGTCGCAATATGGCGACGCCCAGGATGGGCAGAGCACCCCCCCCCCTGGGGGGCAGAGCACCGCCCCTGGTGGGCGTGCCGGGTGGATCCCGGTGGGGCGCACGCGGGAGTCTGTCTGACTGTCTCTCCCTGTTTCCAGCTTCAGAAAAATGAAAGAAAAAAAAACAAAACTTTATGATAGAGCATCTTAAAATATAATTAGAAATCTATTCCAACATCATGTTACAGATCTATGACTTAAATGTAATTTCTGTCATTTGAATATGATGGTGAGGTGATGGCTGAATGGGATTCTTAAGATAAAAGCAATTCATCCTGCATTAGGAGTTATTACCTTAATTGAATAATATCTGGATAATGCTAGTAGTTAATGTTATTGCACATTATCTTGGTGCTTTCACACACACCCCTTCCCCGTTTACTGAGAAAATATAGCCCATTAAAAGGATGGGAGGATTAAAATAGAAAAAAAGCTGCAAGCTTTTCATGGCTCATTATGCCAAGGTCAGGACAGAAGAATAGCCCCAACCTTGAAACAGGACAGAGGACCTGGCCTGGGCTAAATGCTTAAAAGAATTGCAAAGGCTGTGCTTTCAGTCATGGCAGAGTATCTTGAGTTTCTTCAACAATATATCTCTCTGACAGTTGGCATTCATTATTTAGTTCATTTATTCACATATCCATTCATTCCTTCAACCAACTCATTCATTCATTCAACCAACATATTTTGTGCACCTTCATTAAACAGAAGGTGCCAGACCATAGAGAAACAAAGATGATAGAGTCGAGGAGGGAAGGGCAAGGCTTATTAAGAACCTACTGTATCTCAGACAATACAGCGGGAGCTCCCCAGAAATACCTGGTTTATTCTTTACTGCAACCCATACGGCGGGTAGAGTTACTATATTCATTTTAAACATGAAGAAACTGTAAGTCAGACATGTGAAATGACTTGCCAATGGTCTCTTAACTAGTAAAAATAAAGTATGAGAATTCAAACTTAGGTTTGTCTTATTTCCAGGCCTTGGCTATTTCTACTACATCTGTAATTTAGACTTAGTACATAAATACATTTTTAAAATTATAAAACAGAAAACAGTGTGATAGATGATATACAATAACATGGAGCAGGATAGCCACACTGAGGAGAGCTGTAGCCTCATTCTGGGTGGATTCATTGGCACTTTTGGGCAATGGGAAATATCTGAGTGGCCCTCATGTGTCCCCCAAAGCTTCTCTATATCCCTAACTCCATCAAACAGCTCTATTTCTATCTCCTTCTTATCAAAAACCTGGTCTACATGCCCCCCAGTCTCTCAAGTGAAGGGTACTTGTTTTCCCACATTTCACATAACTCAAGGCAAGAGAAGGTATTGGGTTCCACTTCATTTCCATCACCTCCTCTCACTTCATCTGTGGAAAGAACCATGCTCCTTGGCGGCTCCTCACACACAGCCAAACAGCCCCTATCCTGATCTCTGTCACTGACCAACCTCCTGGTCATTCCCAGTCCTCACTTACTTATTTCAGGGTGGCATATTCTGTTACCCTGCACCCACGACTGAACTTGACCTGGGTCACAAAATAGCCAATAACAAGAATTAAAGATTTTTAAAAAGATCAGGAAGTCCAGGTTCCCTCTGCACCACTGAGGATCAGCAGCTAGTTACAAATGACAGGCCCTTTCATCTGGCTCTAGCCTGGCAAGGAATCTGGTGGAAAAGAATTCTTTCCGAATCTCATTTCCTTTATTTCTCCGAGCCACTTCTGGCAGGAACATTATAAGCAAATCAAGTTTTGATTAGTTGAAGCCTATTTGAAGTCTTTAGGAAATGTTACTCGTTCATTCATTTATTAAACTAACATTTATTTATTATCTTCTTTGTGCCAAATCCTGTGCTAGACAGTGTGAAGGAGGGATATAGAGAGGCATATGACTTATTTTCCCCCCCAACTCCCCACCCTCCCCACTCCCACCCCCCTCCTTGAGGCACTCACAGTAGGGAAGGGAGGGGAGGGGATACTTACTATGTAAGAGGGTAACTGCTGTTCATGACTCAGGTCAACATTGGGTACGTTGGAAGCACAGGGGAAGGGGGTTCTACACTAAACTGAAGGCTTGAACTCAATCTGAAGGACCAGGAGGTATTATCTAGGTGAGAAAGGGTTCAAAGGAACCTCAGGGTGATGGTGGTTAATGCAAAGGCACAGCAGGAAGGCAGGCACGTAGTGATTGTGCTTTGAGATCACAGGCTCCTTTGCTTATTAGCATTTTGAGGAAAATTAATTGTTGGGCTTTTCTGAGCCTCAGTTCCCTCATTCTTAAATTCCACCCTACAGGACTAGAGGTACCTGGCACACAGACCACACCCAGGCCTCAGCAGCTGGTTTGCTGAGGAGGAGGAAGTTGAGGCTGGTGGCAACTAGAATAAAGGGCGCATGTACACGGGGGCAGGTATGAGGCTTGTGGAGCCGCAGAGGCCAAGGGGTGAAACTCTTGTATTCCATGCTAAAAAATTTGGACTTTATCCCTAAACCCAAAGGAAGAATCTCAAGAAGTAAAGTGATCTGGTCAAATGCATGCTGTAGAAAGATTCCCATGAAGGTTTGGAGGGGGGTGTGGGAGAGTAAAATTGGAGGCAAGATAAGTTAGGAGGTCCCTTGCACTAACACAGAGGCAGGGCGGGGCTACCTCGCCAGGCTGCAGCTGATGGAAGATGGAATCAGGCAGCTGTTGCTATCTCCCATTTGGGATGTGACTTTTCCTAGGCCAGCTCTGCTCACTCTCGGGAGGGCCCAGCTACACGAACGAATAGAAAATCCAAGCCCCTATTATCATTGGAATTATCATATGTCCCCATGTATAAGACAGGGACAGACAGACAGGAACGGAGAGATGAGAAGATGGAATCAGGCAGCAAACCAACACCTTTTTTTTATGAAAACTTTGGGGTCTAAAAACTGGGTGCGTCTTATAAAATGACTGTAGATTTTTTTTTACTTGCATTTCCCACTTTTTCGTGCTTGTTTTTGCACTCATTGTTGAAGACAGTGATTCGTCATCAAACACAGATGAGGACAAGCTAATCTATGGGAGTTTTGACAGTGATAAGGAATTGTATGAATTTTATGATGAATAAAACTAGAGCCTGACCAGGTGGTGGCACAGTGGATAGAGCGTCAGACTGGGATGCCGAGGACCCAGGTTCAAGACTCCGAGGTTGCCAGCTTGAGCTCGGGCTCATCTGGTTTGAGCAAAAGCTCACCAGCTTGGACCCAAGGTCGCTGGCTCGAGCAAGGGGTTACTCGGTCTGCTGAAGGCCCACGATCAAGGCACATATGAGAAAGCAATCAATGAACAACTAAGGTGTCTCAACGAAAAACTAATGATTGATGTTCTCATCTCTTCGTTCCTGTCTGTCTGTCCCTGTCTATCCCTCTCTCTGATTCTCTCTCTGTCTCTGTAAAAAAACAAACAAACAAACAAACAAAAAACACTTGAGTTCAATAACATTATGTAATACTTTTTTTTTTTTCAAATTTCGGGCCACAAAATTTAAGCGAGTCTTATACATGGGGAAATACGGTAAACTGCATGGCTGACTCCATAAATGTCACTCAGGTACACTGAAGTATCTCTTTTCCAGCTTAAAATTAAAAAGTTTCAGCGGTTATCTGTGGGTAGTGCACAGGTTGTCTTTATATTATTTTTCTGGACCTATCTCTATTTTCTAAATGTTCTGCATTTTTGTAATAAGGAAAAATTCATTGTAAAAAATGTTTTTTAAAAAACCAAAACTACACATAGTTTCAAACAAAAGAGCAATTCTTTTCTCACTACCTGAGTAAGAAAATGCTCAATTGAATTATGAAAAGGAAAAAAAAATGGTTGATAGGCTCCAGCTTTAAACTTCTAAGCTATTTATTTTCTCCCTTCTGCTTCGGGAGACGGGGTGCTGTGCCTATGAAGACAGACCGGAGACATGTGAACAGTCTCGCGTTAGAAAAATTATAGTCGTCGCTATTGTTATAGCTTCAAGCATGGCTTATTTCCATGATTTATACTCCAGGAAGCTTCAAGTGCAAGAAAATTGTCCAATAGTTAGAGATGATTGGATTACTTATATTCTCTTCTTAAGAAAAATAAAATATCTCATCAGAGAGAAGCCCAAGTGATAATATCTTCACACTCAGCCTGGGTTATAAAAGTAAGGCGCCTGACTAGGCGGTGGTGCAGTGGATAGAGCGTCGGACTGGAATGTGGAAGGACCCAGGTTCGAGACCCCAAGGTCGCCAGCTTGAGCGCGGGCTCATCTGGCTTGAGCAAAAAAAAAAGCTCACCAGCTTGGACCCAAGGTCACTGGCTCCAGCAAGGACTTACTTGGTCTGCTGAAGGCCCCCGGTCAAGTCACATATGAGAAAGCAATCAATGAACAACCAAAGTGTCACAAGGAAAAAAAAAACCTGATGATTGATGCTTCTCATCTCTCTCCATTCCTGTCTGTCTGTCCCTATCTATCTCTCTCTCTGATTCTCTCTCTGTCCCTGAAAAAAAAAAAAAAAAAAAAAAAAAAAAAAAAAAAAAAGGTAAGGCATTACAGGTGGGCTCTGGGGTCAGTTTAATGAACTTTAACAGGCACTAGTTAGGGGCTCTACGAAATTAGAATTTTCAGCATCATGTCCTAAAACATTGAATCAGCATGCCCAACTCCAGCCTTCATGAAGTCTCTTTAGATGTACATGTAAGGCTTCATTAGACCATCTTCCTAAGAGGTGGAATCTTTTTCTTTCTTTCTTTCTTTTTTTTTTTTTTTTTTTTTTTTTTTTTTTTGTATTTTTCTGAAGTAAGAAGTGGGGAGGCAGAGGGACAGACTCCCATATGCGCCTGACTGGGATCCACCTGGCATGCCCACCAGGGGGCAATGCTCTGTCCATCTGGGGCATCGCTCTGCTGTGATCAGAGCCATTCGAGCGCCTAAGGCAGAGGCCACAGAGCCATCCTCAGCGCCGGGGCCAACTTTGCTCCAATGGAGCCTTGGCTGTGCGAGAGGAAGAGAGAGACAGAGAGGAAGGAGAGGAGGAGGGGTGGAGAAGCAGATGGGTACTTCTCCTGTGTGCCCTGGCCTGGAATTGAACCCGGGACATCCACACACTGGACTGACGCTCTACCACTGAGCCAACTGGCCAGGGCCAGAGGTGGAATCTTGATTAAAATTTTCCATTTGCAAGCCCTGGCCAGTTGGTTCAATGGTAGAGCGTCAGCCTGGCGTGCAGGAGTCCCAGGTTCAATTCCAGGCCAGGGCACACAGAAGAAGCGCCCATCTGCTTCTCCACCGCTCCCCCTCTCCTTCCTCTCTCTCTCTTCCCCTCCCACAGCCAAGGCTCCATTGGAGCAAAGTTGGCCCCGGCACTGAGGATGGCTCTGTGGCTTCTGCCTCAGGCACCAGAATGGATCTGGTCACAGCGGAGCGATGCCCCAGATGGGCAGAGCATCGCTCCCTGGTGGGCATGCCAGGTGGATCCCAGTTGGGTGCATGCAGGAGTCTGTCTGACTGCCTCCCCATTTCTAACTTCAGAAAAATACAAAAAAATAAAAATTTAAAAAAAATTTCCATTTGTTTTTTTTAAAACAATAATTATGAGACTAGTTCACACAGTTTTATGTTTTGTAAGGTGTTTCAACATTTAATCCTCACAACAACCCCATGAGTTAACTTCAGTCCCATTTCAGAGAGGAAGGTAGTGAGGTTCAGGAAAGCAGACTGACAAGCATAAGATTACACAGCTAGGAAGTGGAGAGAACAGGACTCTGATCAGCTCTTCAGACTCCAACAATTAGGACCTTGTCACTCTCTCTTCTCACAAGTGGTCTGTTATTTTACAGGCTGGGACAAAAGTTGGCTTATAGTTGTTTGTATAAAAAATAATACAATATGCCTGACCAGGCAGTGGCACCATGGATAAAATATTAGCCTGAGACACTGAGAACCCAGGTTCAAGACCCCAAGGTTGCCAGCTTGAATGTGGACTCACCTGGCTTGAGCATGGAGTTGCTGGCTTGAGAGAGGGATCATAGACCCTGATCCCATGGTCACTGGCTTGAGGCCAAGGTCATTGGCTTGAGCAAGGGGTCACTGGCTTGGCTGGAGCTCTCCCTCCCCCTGGTCAAGGCACATATGAGAAAGCAATCAATGAACAACTAAAGTGCCTCAGTGGATGCTCTCATGTGTCTCCCTTTCTGTCTGTCTGTCCCTGTCTGTCCCTCCCTGTCTCTCTCTCTCTCTAAAAAATAATACAGTAATTAGTAAATAATAATACAAGAATAAATTCTGTGTTTTGTGTACTCAAATGGTAAACCTACTTTTTCCCCACCCAGGATTTTCACTAAATGCACTAATTGAAAGGGTGACTAGGACCCATAGGAACTGTATTAGTTCCTATTATTGTTAGAACAAATCACCACAAATTTAACAGCTTAAGAAAACACAAATTTATTTTCTTACAGCCCTGGAGATCAGAAGTCCATAGGGAGTTTTCCAGGGCTGAAATCAAGGTGTTGGCCAGGCTCAGTCCTCAGGGGCTCCAGGATGTGAGCATCAGCCTCTTCCAGAATGTGGCTAGTGTCCACATCCCCCCAATCTCTGTTTCTGATCTCAACTGCCTTCTCATCCTCTGCAGTCAAATCTCCATGTGCATCCCTGTAACAAGGACACTGATATTTAGGGCCTACCCTGACAATCCAGGATCATCTCCCCTTCTCCAGATTCATAACTTAATCACATCTGCAAAGTCCTTTTGGACAGAAAGGGTCACATTTACAGGTTCCAGGAATTAGAACATGGATATCTTTGGGGGCCACAAGAATATTTATTTCACGTATTGAGCGGTCCTTAAATGTAAAATTCTCTGAATTTCAATTTAGGCTCTTCTTAGTCTTCTATTTTTTTTTAATCTTTATTTATTCATTTTAGAGAGGAGAAGGAGAGACAGAGAGAGAGAGAGAGAGAGAGAGAGAGGAGAGACAGAGAGAGAGAAGGGGGAGGAGCTGGAAGCATCAACTCCCATATGTGCCTTGACCAGGCAAGCCCAGGGTTTTGAACCAGCGACCTCAGCATTTCCAGGTTGATGCTTTATCCATTGCGCCACCACAGGTCAGGCCAGTCTTCTATTTTTAACCTTTTATTTTTGAGGATCTCAAGGCTTTGGGGTTTGCTTGCTTGCTAGCTTTTAAGCAAATTTAACTCTTGACTTCTTTTGGAAGTAATTTGCCTAAAACCTGATCCTTCCGCTGTCTTCAGGGATGGAAGCAGGCAGCAGAGGTGCTCCAGGTTAGGAAAGAGCTTGAGCACGTTTTACTGTTGGGCCTCTCCTGCCTGCAGACATTTATTGATCACTTACTATATGTTAGGACCTATTCAAGCATTCTGCATTCATTTATAGCTCATTTATACCTTGCAATAAGCCTGTAAGTTAGTTATCATTCCCATTTTACTAATCACAAAACCAAGGTTCAGAGTTGAGTAACATGTTCACAATTATACAATTAAGTCACAGAGCCTTCAAAACCCAAGCTCTTAATAACATGCTATTGCAATTGCATGATTCCCAAACCTGCGTAATGTATGGACTTCTTTTAAAAGAAATGTATAAGCTCACAAACACTCATGGTTGAGTTATAAGTATTTTTGCCATGTTATTATTTAAAGATGTGCAAAGATGACTAGATATTAACTCCTTATGCTTATAGCTCTCATATGACTATAAAAGCAAAATGGCAATAATACTAATGACACAAGCAAAACTAAAAACCTTTTAAAATGTTAGTTAGTAGCATTGTTTTAATGTGATGGGTGATGCTGTGCTCCTGAAATTAAATGACTGCTCACAATCTCCATGCAATGCTGACTGCCGGACCAGGTCCTTTGAAGTTTGGCGTATCTGTACACCAGGGTCCTTGGGCTCAAGTCGCTCCTCCCACAACCCTCCCAGGCGTAGACATCACACACATCATTCAGGCTTTACCTGGCAAGAATGTCACTGATCTGTTCACTCTACCTCTCTTTTTTCACCAGCATGGCAGCTGGGTTCTCTGGGCAGCAAATTGAGTCAAGATTGGTGTGCAGAAGTTATCAGAGGATGCTCTTAGGAACCACACCTGTGAAAGGGAGGGGCGCAGGCAGACACAGGCAGAGGGAGAAGTTGAGCTGGGTTGCAGGGCCAAAGAAGGCCTTTGCCAATCCACCGGGCAGGAGTGGCTCTGCAGAGTTGTCCTGACTTGGGGGTGAGGGACCCAACCTTTGTGCCCCTGGAAAGAGGTAGTTTCATTCAGTCAACACAATCCCCCCAAAGAACTGACAGCTAAGGGCTGCCTTTTAGCTTCCTTCCCACAAGCAGAAGCAGCAGGGTGTCCCAGGGTCACCGCACTAGCCCACAGTAAAGGTTGCAGAACAGGGGTGGCTATTACACAAACGTATTCTGCTGATAAAACTGCCTGTGGTGCTTGCTTATATGGCTTTGAAATCATCCCATAATATACTTTAATTGATTTTTTAAATTATCATAAAAATATAAAATGTTTAAATCTCCATAGAGAACTAAGAGACACTAACAATGAATTCACGGAGCCCCGGAGTTCCTTAGCTCTTACCCTGAAAAAGAACATTAGGAGGCATCTCATTAGCTCTGCTATGAATTACTGTAAAATCCCGTGGTATCTCCATGGCACGAAAATCACAAAGTTGTACAAATACTTCTTTGGGTAGCAATAATAATAATTTCCGGATCTTTTCCCAATTTACATGTAACATTTGGGAACAGAAGCTTCCATTTAGGGAACAGTCATTCACTATATCTGATCAAGCACCTACTGTGGAACAGGTGCTTTGCTAGACAACTTCTGATAAGACAGAAACGTGAAGTGAACACATAATCATGCAAATGACAACACCGCATGATTGAGGTCATGGAAAAGGATGGATTAAAAATATGGAGGCATCAAGAAAGTATTACCAGATGAAGGGGAAAACTGGGAAGATGTTGGGCAGAGGGCATAAAGTTTCAGTTACGCAGGATGAATAAGTCTGGAGATCTGAGGGGCAGCATGATGAGTATGGTTAATAATACTGCATTGTATACTGGAAATTTGCTAAAAGAGTAGATTTCACCACCACCACACACACAAAAGTCAACTATGTGAGGAGATCAATATGTTAATTAGTTTGGCTGTAGTAATCATTTCACTATGTATAGCTATAGCAAAAAAATGATGTAATGCACCTTAAATACAGTACTCCCCACACACACACACCATCATTTGTTTCACTTTCCGTGGTTTCAATTACCTATAGTCAATTACAGTCCAAAAGTATTAAGTAGAAAATTTCAAAACTAAGCAATTTATGTGTTATATTGCATGGCATGTCATTCTGCATAGGTGATGAAATCTCATGCCCTCCCTCTCCATCTGCCCAGGACATGAACCATCCCATTGCCCCATGTATCCACTGTACACATCCCCCACCAGCCAGTCCTTAGTAGCCAGACAGGTTATAGGGTCTATTGTCATGTTATTGTAGTACAAGTTTCAAATAATCCTTATTTTACTTAATAATGGCCCTACACTGCAAGAGTAGTAATGCTGACAATTCAGATATGCCAAAGAGAAGCCATAAAGTGCTTCTGTTAAGTGAAAAGTTGAGTACAGTACAATAACATATTTTGAAAGACAACACATTCACATAACTTTTATTACAGCATGTTGTTATAATTGTTTTATTTTTAGTTATTGGTTAATCTCTTTCTGTGCCCAATTTATAAATTAAGCTTTATCATAGGTATGTATGGGAAAAAACATAGTATATATATCCGGGTTCAACAGTGTCCGTGGTTTCAGGTATCCACTAGGGGGTCTTGGAACAGATCCCCAGAGGATAACTGTGGACAACTGTATATAAATTTCTATTCAAATACAGAAAAAGATAGCTTTCCAGAGGAGTTGCTTAAGAGGAAAGGGATAAGAACATTCCAGGCAAATGGACTCACAGCCTTAAAGCAACCTGGATACGACAAGTCATAGAAGAAATTTAAGCTAAAAGGTAGGTCGGCAGAAGTGGGACATCACAGTGAAAGAAGGGGCATAGTGGAGAATGTGACTATAAGCGATCATAGTTACCCTTTTTATTACCATTCACCTGGCCTTTGGCCTATGTTCTCTCATTCAATCTTCTTGTGTTATTATTAACTCATTAGAGGACATACCCCACAAGAGCAGGGACTGTCACCTTGTCCACTGCCCTATGACCTGTGCCCAGCACAGTCTCTGACCCCTCCAAAAAAAGCTCAATAAATATGTGCTTTGCACATGAGGAACCCTCTCTGAGAGGATGAGTGACTTCCTCAAATTAATATAGCACACAAGTGCCTGACAAGGTGGTGGCGCAGTGGATAGAGCATCGGACTGGGATGCGGAAGGACCCAGGTTCGAGACCCCGAGGTCGCCAGCTTGAGTGCGGGCTCATCTGGCATGAGCAAAGAGCTCACCAGCTTGGACCCAAGGTCGCTGGCTCCAGCAGGGGGTTACTTGGTCTGCTGAAGGCCCACGGTCAAGGCACATGTGAGAAAGCAATCAATGAACAACTAAGAAGTCGCAACGCGCAAAGAGAAACTGATGATTGATGCTTCTCATCTCTCTCCATTCCTGTCTGTCTGTCCCTGTCTATCTCTGCCTCTGTAAAAAAAAAAAAAAAAAAAAAGAGTTCTCTCCCTTCCTGCCTTTCTGTCCCTATCTGTCTCTGTCTCTGTCACAAAAAATAAAATTTAATATAGCACACAAGTGCCTGAGCCGAGAGTTGAGCTTCAGTCTGCCTTCCTCCACCCCACTGCTCCATCACACCTGCTCGGGGATGCCACAGTGAGAACTCAGAGGTTTGTGTCAGGGAACCTTCCGTTACCATCAGAAGCCTAGCAGAGGCCAGCGTGTGTGTGTGTGTGTGTGTGTGTGTGTGTGTGTGATCTTAAATTCCTGGTGGGGACACCCCCTTAGTGTCAGCCAGCGGCACACAATTTCTGCTATTACCTCTATGATAATCTCAATGAGTATATGGGGGTCTCGGGAATGAGAAGGGTTAAGCTTTTACAGCTTATCAAGTTGTTCCTATGCATTTAAATAGCACCATTTAAGAAAGCAGCATTTCTGGAACCTTATTTGAAGCTTACGTGCTGAGCACCTTAGGGCATGCTTATTTCTCCCCCATCCAGGTCATTTATAGCTTCATTTCTTAATAATTTGAAAGCTTTTTCTGGAAATCAGTGGCTGAAGAGAGATGATGAAGTGAAGTGTTATTATATTTAAGGAACCACCCAGCAGACTTGACAGTATGATACCTGGCTGGGCAGCTTCCTACGTGGGGAGAGAGGAGAGGGAGATCTTGGGAGACAAATGAACTTTCACTTCCTTTTGAAACTGCTTTTATTTTAAAGATAATAAAGGTTTAAAAAGCCTACCAGGCTTTAAAATTGTCAAGTAAAGAAGCCAGCAGATGTCTTATCAATTCTGCCCCTGCCCTAGCTCTTCTGCCCTTTCTCTGCACCTCTGCCCTGGCTCTGAGCCCAACCCCTCTAGACATTTGCCCTGCCCCCTGCACACACAGCGAAGACCACACACATGCTCCTCGGAAGCCTTCATCACTGTCCAGTTGAGAAAACCGCGGACAACAGACCTGAAGTGGCCTTTTCTTCCCATTTTTCATTAATGGCAATATATTCACATGGTTCCAAATTTAAAAAATACGTACGATTTTACAGTGAAAAGTCTTATTGTCTCCTTTGCTCCCTGGTTACCCTGTTCCCCTCCTCTGAGGCACCCCATTTTTGTCAAGTTCTTATGTACCCTTCCAGAGATACTTTATGCAAATAGAGTACACGCCCACGCACATGAGCACGCACACATATTTTATCCTTAGCATTCCTTCGCATCATAGTAGCTAGTTTATTATACACATAGATTATTATACAAACTGTTCTGTACCTTGCTTTATCATTTTACATATTTTAGAGATAATCTCACTAGTGACGTAGGTATCCCCCACGTTTTGAAAATTTGAATTACATACGTCACTTGCCACTTCGCTTTTACAAAACACCTACACTAGTACCTGTTTTCACTAGTGAGAGAGATCCAAAGAAGATTTTCAGTTTTACGAAAAAAAGGAGAAAAGCGAAAATATAGTTAGCTTCGGTTTTGCACTGAGCCCTTCCAGAGGCCGTGCACACCAGAGCAGTGAGGCTGGCGCCACCTAGCGCCCTTTCCGGGAACTACACCCAGTATCTCAGCATCAAGATACCAGAGCTTTGAACTGTGTCTGTAAGCATCTGTGCTTTATCTCAATTTATGTTGTGCATCCGTTAGCAAGATGTGCCCTAAGGCAATTCCTTCTTCGCTTTATGCTATTTCACTTTATGAAGGGTTTTTATAGGAAAGCTCTGCTTTCAGATAGCGGGGGAAACCTGTATAGCTCTGTTCATGGTGAACCCAAAGACCATATAGAAATGTTTAAAAAACAACAGTGATTTTATATCCTTTCTTTTAGATCACTATATGATATTTGGGTTAATTATTATAGAAATTATATCATAAATACTATCATATATGATATAGTAAATAATAAAGCAACATATGGAGCAGTTTATATCATCTATTTGTATAATAATCTAGCTAGTGTTGTGCAAGGAAACAGTAGAAATAAAGTGTGTGTGTGTGTTTAAGTATGATCTCAACTATGTTACAAAAACATACATCCATATAAACAAATATAGGGATTGATTATTCCTGAGTAAGGATGGAGAAATTGTGGGTCTTTTTTATTCTCTCTTTCTTATAATATGTTCTTTTGTCTTTTAAAGATGTTATTTTAGTATGTGAGGTATATTTCCATCTTGGTAGAGCCTTTCCTGTCCTTTTCATATGTATTAGCACCTCTTATCTTACAGTACGTCTGACATCCCTTTACCAGTGAAGCCTTCCTCAACTGCTCTCTCCATAATTGCAACATCCCTCCTAACCAACCCTGGCCTCCCTCTCACTGTCCCCTACATTATTGCCTACAGAGAGTCAAGTCTGGCACACTGTAGCTGTGCATTTGGAACAAAAGCTCCCTGAGGACAGGGACTGGTGTCTCTTGTGTTCAGAGCTCTGTCTCTAGCACCCAGAGTGGAGCCGGGCACAGGGTAGGGGTTCAGTGAATATTTGTTGGGTGAATGACTCCTTGCCATAGGCTCCCAGCCAAGCCAGTACTCACAGGCGTGTGTAGCTGCCATACTCTGCCTTCCTCCGCTGTCCTCTTGCACTGGCTGGCAGGCTGCCCTCCATCTAGGGCCTGGGCCTCACCTCTTCTCATCTTTTCAAAGACACATTCCTGCCAGTGCACCCTCTCTCTCTCCTGCAATAGCAATTTATTTTTCTGTATTGTATTATACCCTTCCACATACAAATTTATCATAATGGTGCTCATTTTCTAAAAAATAACTACATATCCTTCCTGCTACTGCCAATTTTCTCAACTCCTCATGCAGCACCTCCTCAGAAAGAGTTGTCTGGGCTTGCCACCTGCACTGCCTCGCCTTCTATCTCTCCTAAACCAGCTTCAGTTGCATTTTCTGCAGTTACCAGCAAGGACAGTGGTGGCTGCAGCGAGCAAGTAGCAGTAGAGGCTGCACTGAGCAGGGGGCCAGTGGAGATAGCAGGGAGCAGTGGGGACCTCAGGGGGACAGTGGGGACAGTAGGAGGACCATGAGGATTGCAGGGGACAGTGGGAGGACAGTGATCACAGCACAGGAGCTCTGAAGAGGCCCTGTGAGCTGGTCCCAGTGTCCTCCTGCCTCTCTGGCTGTTCTTGGGCTCTTTGCTCTTCCCCACCCTCTTCTCTGTCTCCACTTGCTCCCCAGGGACTATGTCCTGTGGCTTTAACTATCTGTGCCCTACATGTGGATGACTTTCAAATGTATATCTCTAGCCTAACTTCTCTCTGGAACTCCAGCTCCCTATCTCCAACTGCCTGTGTGATAGACATCCCAGACCCCTCTTCGTTTGACACCCCACGTCCAACACATCAGCAGATCTTTTTGCTTCTCCCTCTAAAATAATGTCCTGTTATCTGACATCACCTCACCCCCTCCATTGCTCTCTCCTGGTCCAGTCTCACCTGACTGAGCTCCCCGCTGGCCCCTCGGCCCTGCGACAGGTTACTCTCCCACGGCCGTCAGCAGGAGCCACTGAACACAAATCAGGCCATCACACTCCCGCTCACCAGCACTTCAGCAGCATCACAGTCCCACAGCACCCTCAAGAAGTGCCCCTATGGCCTGACCTGTGGTGGCGCAGTGGGATAAAGCGTTGACCTGGAACACTGAGGTCGCCGGTTCGAAACCTTGGGCTTGCCTGGTCAAGGCACATATGGGAGTTGATGCTTCCTGCTCCTCCCCCTTCTCTCTCTCTCTCTCTGTCTCTCTCTCTCTCACTCCTCTCTCTCTAAAAAATCAATAAATAAAAAAAATATTTAAAAAAAAAGAAGTGTCCCTAAGACCCCCTGGGAGGGCAGCCAATGCCTGAGGCTTCCTCTAGCTTGTCATTAATTAATTATGTAATTAACTAATCCATTATTCATTCCTTAATCATCCCTTGCATACCTACCCCAAGCCAGGCTGGTGCTGGGGACACAGAGAGGACACAGTCCAGCCCCTGCTCTAACACTGGCTTCCAGGACTGAACGGGAGCTGTCCTCAGTGGAAGGCTGGGGAGGGGAGACAAGGAACAGGAGCGAGGGGTGTCAGATGCTGTGCCTTTAAGGCCACTGGAAGTGGGAAGGGTTGAGGCTCTGCCTTTACAGGCAGCTCCAGCCAGGCCCGGCCTGGCTCCTCCTTGCTCTCCAGGCTCCAACTGGGCTTCTTTGCAGCCCCAACCTGTTTGAAAGCAGACAGTCCCGGCTTAGCGTGCTTAGAATGCTCTCTCCTGTGTGATGTCAGGATGTCACCTGGCCTGGCTCCTTTCTTACTTCTCTGCTCTGACCCTGGCACTAATGTGTTTCTAATTGCTGGAGAGAAGGAAGGAGGTGAGGAGAAGGGCCTGGGAAGATCCGGTCACGAGGGGCTAGCAGGATGGGAGAGACAGATGTGCCCACTGACCTGTTCAGCTCGCCGCTCGCCTCTGGGGAGAGGTAGGCTTTCACGAGCATTACAGAGGACATGCTGAAAATCCAGAAAATGAGGTTCAAGCCAGGATTGGCAGTTCAGTCACCAGAGGGTGAGCTAAATCGATGGCTGTGGCTAATAGAGGTACATGGAAGAATGGCCCTCTCTCCCCGCTCACGGAGTGAAGCCTGTCCTCAGGGCTCTCCACCTGCCAGAGACAGACAGACGCAGAGGAAGGACAGCAGGCTGGACCCAGGTGGCTCTGATGGGCCCTTTCTCTCCCGCTTCAGAAATGCCAAGCTGCTTTCACAAAACCGCCTCGCAGGAAAATTGTTATCTATAAGCGTTATGCAATTTTCCCATCAGAATTACAGGCTGTGTTTGAAAAGAAATAAAAAGAAATTGAATTTGAAATGCTTCTGTACAGCCACATCATCTTTTTGTGGCTCAGTGAATGGGTTTCAGATCCCTTCTCTGGCTCTGAGACAGTGGATCTGGCAGCAGCTTGGGATGGCGGCTGCTTCCCCGGGTCAAGGCACGCTGTGGGCGCTTACAATCGGCCGACCCAGCTTTCCGGAGCAGACTCAGAACCTCTGCGCTCCGGCCCTGGCTCCTAATGTGAACTCTGTGTCTGTCCCCTTCCCTTCCTTCTACTCCCTGGCAGTCCCAGCAGTGTCCTGGCCGGCGCTATCCTCCAGTGCCCACCAGCTCAGCACCGGCTCCTGGGCTGAGGGCGTGCTGGTGGGTGGGGCTCCGAGGACACCGCTGGTTCCTCATCACCGCCTCTCTCATTCATTCAGCACACATTGATTGAGCATGTTCCAGGCACTGTTCCAAATGCTCACAGTACAGCTGTGAGCAAAACAGAGCCTTGTCTTCATGGAGCCTTTGTTCAGCATGGGAGATAGATGACAAAAAGTAGATAAGCAAAATACATAGTCTACAGGACAGTGACAAATGTCACAGAGAAAAAATAATCATGTGAAGTGATGGGGGGGCTGCTGGGTAGGGGAAGGGACAGGAATTGCTGTTTGGAATCGTGTGGTCAGCAAAGGCTTCACCGAGAGGGTGACACGTGAGCAAAGCCTGAGGGAGGCAAAGGACTGGGTGTTCTGACATCTGGGAGGACGTAGTCCTGGCAGAGGGAACAGCCAGCGCTGGTGTTCCTGGCATGTTTGAGGGGAAGTAACACACCCAGGATGGCAGAAACAAAGGGAGCGGAGGAAAGAGTCCTAAGAGGTGGGGTCAGCAAGGTACCAGAGGGATGGGGAAGATCATGAAGGGTCCTGGGGGCCATGGCAAGGTCCCCGTTTGCTGTGAGATGGAAAGCCATTGGAAGATTTTGACCAGAGAAATGATATGGCTACTGTAGAGCCTGGAGAAAGACAAGGAAGGGGAGGATGGAGGCAGGGAAATCTGCCTGGTAGCAACTGCAGTGACCCAGGAAAGTGATGATGGCGGCGTGGACCAGCGTGGCGGCAAGGCAGGGAATGAAACGTAGTGGTTTATAAATAGACGTGAGAAGTAGAGTGGACAGGATGTGCTGGTGGATCTGACGCAGAATAGGAGAGAAAGAGGCAGCAAGGATGAGGAACTGGAAGCACAGTTCTGCCGTTTCGTGGGAGGGAAGGAGGGAGGCCAGGTTTGGGGAGGAGAGGATCAGGAGCTTGACTTCATCACATTGGGTCTGAGGTGTCAGATTAAAATGTTCAACCATTGATCTCTAAGTTGGAGTTCAGAGGCGAGGATGAGGTAGGAGATCTACATTAGTAGTCACCAGTGTACATTTAGTTAGTTTTTTAGGGCATGGGACAAGATGAACTCATCAAGGCAGTGGGGATAGATAGATAGATAGATAGATAGATAGATAGATAGATAGATAGACAGATGATAGATAGATAGATAGATAGATAGATAAAAGAAGAGGAACAAAGGCTTGAACCCAGGGCACTTCAGTGTTTGCAGGAAGGTAGAGATGTGTCAGTAAAGAAAACTGAGAAAGGATGGCCAGTGAGGTGAACGGAGAGGAAGCAAGTGCCAGAGCCGAGCAGAAAGTTCAGGGAGAGGGAGGGACCAGTTGTGTCCAGGGCAGCTCAGGGGTCCTAGAAGCTAAGAGCTGGGCATTGATCACTGGCAGTGGGGAGAGATCATTGGTGACCTTGACCAGAGCAGTTTCAGAAGAGAGGTATCAGTTAGTTCATCTGAGAAATGGGACTATTCGTTCGCCTGCTTATCTCAGAGAGTGGCAGGTGGAGACCACATGACACCATGGGCAAACTGTAAAGCGCCCAGGAAGATGAGGTGTCTTTTTATTTATGACCCCATAATCCCAGAGACTGTTGAAATAATGGGAGGGACAGTTGGGCACAATTGATTTTAAAGATGCTTAAGGCTCCGTTATCACCTCATAAAATGGCTCATTTCCCGCTGCACATCCCCAGGACACACTCATGGAGGAACGACTTTCCGCTTCCCTTCAGAAGTGGAAGCCGTCAGGATGATATATTTTTATGGGTGTTAAGTGGGAATTCTGGGAAAGGGTAGAAGCAAAAAATGGGACCAAACACTGCTCATTAGGGTCTTTTTTTTTATTAAATTTAATGCATTGATAAATCAGGGTACATATGTTGAGAGAAAACATCTCCAGATTATTTTGACATTTGATTCTGTATACCCCTCACCCAAAGTCAAATTGTCTTCTGTCACCTTCTATCTGGATGGCCCTGCCCCCAGAGGAAACCGGTGATCCTGCGCCTCAAAGCAAGGATTCCTTGGAAAAAATTGTCAGCCAGGGGCAGCCATGCTCCTGCTGAAAACTGGGGGAGGAATGGGAAGGAGACAGAAAAAGCAGAGAAAGTGGGAAGAGCAAGAGTTTTGGAGTCAGATGCATCTGTGTTGGAATCATGATCCCTGGTAGTCTTCAACAACTCGTGTGACTTCTCTCAACCTTCATCTGCAAAATGAGGTCTTAGTTGTTTTCCAAAAATCTTCCTAAGAAAGCTGTCAATGAATGCACAGAGATGCACATGGAGCGGGGCAGTCTGTGTGCCTGCCTGGGTGTCGCCTTGTGTGCATTTAGTGTCATTGGGTCTCCCTCTCTTTGGTAGCTGGCAGCTTCTCCCCATTCAAGGACTCTGATGCTCTCCACCTTCTTCAAAACCAGGACAGCATTCATATTAACGGTACTTTGAACTTGCTGATAATCCTGTGAGTTTGCTGCAATATCCAGCACTCGGAGTAGGCTCAGAGAATGCTCTTACGGGCAGCAGAGGCACAGGTCAGGGCTGGGGCCTGACCTTCCATGGGTGCCTGGACACTGCACCACAGCTTACCCTCCTGCCAGCTCGCCTCTGCCTGGGTTCACAGGGCGATGGATGTGGCCTCCAGAGTCAGACTGAGGTTTAAACTCTCAGTAATTTGGCTAAGTGAATGTGTTTCTGACAACTGAAAACTATATGCCTACCTTGAAATGTAAAGATTGAAGGTAATTAGCAAGGTGCCTAGCACATAAAAACAGTAGATCACTATTATTATTGTTCCTTCCATTTCTTTCTGTCTAATTACAGCTTGCATCTATTTCCCTTCCTAGGGGGTAGAGGGGTAGGTTGGGTGGGCTGAATCCAGGACTGAAGGTCTGGGCAGGACATGCTATGGTGGGGGAGCTTAGCCTTAGTGCCCTTCTGAGCAAGGGGGCCTTAGGATGAGGAACAGGTGTGGTTCAGGACTAGAAGATGAAGGCCAAAGGTCAGGATCCAGGGAAATGCAGGAACAGAGGAGGAGGTGAGGAGCAAGGCAGGGAGGAGAAGACAGATTTGGCCTTTTGTTGTGAGCATGGCTAAGATGCCCAGAGCTCTCCCTCACTGGGTGTGGCTCTGGAGGACAGGGGAGGGTCAGTGTGGGGTAAGGTTGGTTCAAACCTCGGTCCCCACCCTGACCCTCTCAGACTCACATTCTTGCTCTCTGCTGAAACTTGGCGTCTCCTAATATCGATGTGATTTCTGCCTCCACCCCATCCCGGCCCATTTTTACTCCACATGAGCCCTCCTTCCTCTGGACCTGACCTCCGCCTATGGTCTGTTTGGGGCTGTGCGATTCCCACTTGGTCCTGGTAACTAGGAAGTCTGAGTATAACCGTCACATCTTCCCCATATGTTTATCAAAAGCAAAATGAAAGAACTCATCCCTGTAGGGATGGACATGGATGACCTGTAGTTTCTTTGGGACTTTTTCATTTTAATTGGCATAGCTCTGGAAAATTGCTAATGTTATCCAAACGAGGCATGAACTGTGAGTGCCCTGAAATGCTTTGTTTGAAAAGGATCCTATGAGAGATGTCTAAAGGGCTCTAAGGATCGCTGAAAGATCCTTTGTGTGCCTTAGAGACTTGTTAAAATGGCTTTTCATTTAACTCTGAAATTTGGATTGCTGACTTTGAATGGAAGTCCTCCATTCTCCAACGTGGAAAATGCCCCCGTGGGCCCGTCAGCGGCTCACCAAGTTACACACAGCTCCCGTCACCTGCTCCCTGAGCTGCTCAGTCCTCCGGAGGCTCTGTCAGTTTGTAGATGCGACTGTGTGCTCCACTTGTGGTACTCAAGCAGCGCAAATCAGTTCTCTGCCAGTGTGGCCTGGGTGTGAATGAGAATAAGAACAGTAGCTATATCTATGCTGATACAGGCACTGTGTTACCACATTGCATGAACTAGGTCATTCAGTCCCTCTAATAAGCCACTTTTCCACCCCATTTCACAGAGGAGAAAACTAAGCAAGGTCAAAAGACTTGCCCAAGGACATAGAACTAGTAAATAGTGAAACCAGGATTTGAACTTAGGTATGACTGCAGAGCTTGGGCTCTCAACCACACTACATCCCTGCCTGCTCGATTAGTGAATACTAAAGAGAATGACAGTATCCAGTGCGTTCAAAGCGGTGAAGACACGGGCACATATACATTCTTGCTGGAGGATAAATTGGTACAGACATTTGGAGGATAAATTGGTAGGCCCTGCCTAACATTTCAATCTTCTTCATCTTTTAATCATCCCTGGGAATCCGTAACACAGGAACCCTTGGGTTTGTAAACAAAAGAGTACGTACACAAGTGTTCATCAGAGCATCATTTATGGCAACAATGAAATAGCCACCAATAATGTGAGTTAAAAAAAAATTAGAGAACCAGGCCCTGGCCGGTTGGCTCAGTGGTAGAGCGTCGGCCTGGCGTGCAGAAGTCCCGGGTTCAATTCCCGGCCAGGGCACACAGGAGAAGCACCCATCTGCTTCTCCACCCCTCCCCCTCTCCTTCCTCTCTGTCTCTCTCTTCCCCTCCCGCAGTGAGGCTCCATTGGAGCAAAGATGGCCCGGGCACTGGGGATGGCTCCTTGGCCTCTGCCCCAGGCGTTGGAGTGGCTCTGGTCGCGACAGAGTGATGCCCTGGAGGGGCAGAGCGTTGCCCCCTGGTGGGCCTGCCAGGTGGATCCCGGTCGGGCACATGCGGGAGTCTGTCTGTCTCTCCCGGTTTCCAGCTTCAGAAAAATACAAAAAAAAAAAAAAAATTCGAGAACCGCCATGCTATGGCTTTCTACACATAAAACACAAAGAATGATGTGGCGTTGCTTTTTCAAAAGCTTACAAGCCGTCCAACCATAGCATGTATTGAATAGTTACGGCCATGAACTAGCCAGACCATCTCCCATCTTGTAGGATTTAAGTTCTACCAGAGAATTTTGATGCAGCAAGAAAAATATTTAGCTTTTAAAATAAATCTTCAGAATGTTCCTGCTTTCTTATTTCATTGGCTAACACGAGTGATCGCCAACAAGGAAAATAAGCAGTTGATCCTGCAGACGGTGTGGAACCACTAATGAAAGAAATTATAGCAGCAAGCTGTTCTACTGCCCACACGTGTGGACCCCCCTCCTCGGAGCCTCCAGAGCCCTCAGAACGACAGACAGAATTTCATCACCGTAAATAAACAAATCTTTGTTCAGTTATTCTGCAAAAGCAAAATCAAGATGTCATTAGTTGGGACATGAAAACCAAGATTTAATGGTAATGCAAGGTGAATCTGCAGGCCGACAAACTTGGTGGACACCTTCACCCCACCCACATTGATTTTTTTTTTCTTTTTAGTAAGCATTTCTTTAAGGGCAAAAATGATCATTATCAGACAAGATTGTGTTTCTTGGATTTATTTTTTATTAGTCTTGACCAGGCTTACCATAACTTAAGATCTTCAATACTTTAAAAAATCAACAAAAGGCCCTGGCCGGTTGTTGGCCTGGCGTGCGGGGGACCCGGGTTCAATTCCCGGCCAGGGCACATAGGAGACGCGCCCATTTGCTTCTCCACCCTCTCCCCTCCTTCCTCTCTGTCTCTCTCTTCCCCTCCCTCAGCCAAGGCTCCAATGGAGCAAAGATGGCCTGGGCGCTGGGGATGGCTCCTTGGCCTCTGCCCCAGGCACTAGAGTGGCTCTGGTCGCGGCAGAATGATGCCCTGGAGGGGCAGAGCATCGCCCCCTGGTGGGCAGAGCGTAGCCCCTGGTGGGCGTGCCGGGTGGATCCCGGTCGGGCGCATGCGGGAGTCTGTCTGACTGTCTCTCCCCGTTTCCAGCTTCAGAAAAATACAAAAAAAAAAAAATCAACAAAAGGAGGCCCTGGCCAGTTGGCTCAGTGGATAGACCGTTGGCCCAGCATATGGACATCCCATGTTCAATTCCTGGTCAGGACACACAAAGGAAGTGACCATCTGCTTCTCTCGCCCTCCTTCTCCCTTTTCTCTTCGTCTTCTCCCGCAGCCAGTGGTTTCATTGGTTCAAGCATGGCCCCGGGCACTGAGGATAGCTCCGTTGTTCTGAGTACATCAACTTAGGCACTAAAAATAGCTCGATTGATTCATGTATTGGTCCAAGACGAGGAGCAGGGGGTTGCTGGGCGAATCCCAGTCAGAGCACATGCGGGAATCTGTCTCACTCTCTCCCCACCTCTCACTTAAAAAAAATAAATAAATCAACAAAAGGAGAGCTATGATGTTGTATCTACTGACATGGAAAGTCTCCCATGATGTAATATTAAGGAAAAATGTGCAGAATAAGATATTCAGTTTAAAAAGCTGTGTCTAATGTATGCACACACACATGTGGTTGCATATGCATTGTCAAGGCCTGGAATGCTACACATCAAACTAGCATTCTGGAGAAGGAGGCAGAAGGCAGGGTAGATGCTAAAGTGAAAAGTGCTCAACATTTACATTGTGTGCTTCTGTGATGCTAAATTTGTCTACCATAAGCATAAATTATTCTGGAATTAAAAAAATTTTTAAATAGTATAGCAGGAACTTAAAAATGATCATGGAAGTTGTGGGGAGCCATTGAAGGGGTTAGGCAAGGAATAGATAGGTTGGATTTGCAGCAATGTGGAGGGTGGATTACGGGAAAGCAAGAAGTACAGGGGACAAAGAGGGGGAGAGACGGTGGGAGGATTCAAGAGATGTTAAGGTGTGAACACAGTGGAGCTTAGGGCCTGACCACTGTGAAGGGGTGGGCAATGCAGGAAAGCTGGTGATGCCCGGTGTTAGGTTCGGGCAGCAGGGGATGTGCTTTTAACCCAGCTGGGGCCCACTGCAGGAGGAGCAGGGTTCTGGGTCAGACGAAGAGTTCAGTGTGGACCATGGAGGTCTGAGATGACTATAGGAAGCCCGGGTCATGGAGACTCAGCGCTGGCATTCGGGAGATCGGTCGGGTCCCACCCGGGACTTCATGCTAAGCAGCTTCTCTCTGTTATTCAGCAGATATTTAATAGAAATGAATCAGGAAAATATTCTCAACAGATGAAGATGTCTTTCATGGGAAGTATAAACCCCTCAGTTAGGCCCTAGAAGTGCTGTCTCTGAAAACGTGAATGTGGGCTATTTGTGTCCAAAAGTTCTTTCCTCTGGTCAGAAGGGGGAACCCCCAGGGAAGCCTGAGCTCAGGAAGAGGCTACAGGGTTCCCTGGGGGGTGGCTCTGTGGCTTGTCCCTGGGGGCCACTGCACCACAGCGGGACCATCCGCAGCACCCAGCCACGCTGGGTGTGGCTGACCCCCCTTCCTCTCCAAGTCCCTCCACCCACCAGCTCCTTCCCTGAGCTGCAGGCCAGGCACACCGGACTAGAAGGCCTTCTATAATCTTTGGGCCTGGGCCTGGAGACACCTCTCATCTCCTTCCTTCTAGTTTCCTTAAGGATATGGGATTTTCTGGGCAAGGTACCCAACTAAGGAAAAATTCACCAATTCATTCCAAATCGGTTCCGGGCAGCCACAGCCAGGCAGGGCACTAAGAACTGGGGCAAGTCTCTGCCTTCCTGGAACTCAGGGACCTGTTCAGTCAGCAACAAAGCCCTTCCTTCCCCAGCGGGTGACATTCTGGGATTTTCTGTGCCTAATTAATGGATGTTGGTTGAGCACTGCTGAGGCCAGGCCAGGGAAAGGAGAGATAGACCCAGAACTGGCTGAATCCACCCTAAGGAATGTCCCCAGCCAAAGCCATATTTGGGCTCTGGGAAGAATTAAGCCTTGAAAAGATTGTGATTCCCCCCTCCATCCTAGTGTGTAATTGAAAATAAGAACCTAAGCACACCTCAAAGTTTAACAAGATCAGCAAAGTTCTGATTTTTTTTCTCCCTGCATTGATGACTTAATGCTTTCCTCAAAAAATGTTAACTGTCAGATCCTTCCTCAAAAAATTATTTTAGCCCTGGTCAGATAGCTCAGTTGGTTAGAGTATCATCCTGAAGTGCAGAGATGATCAGTTTGATCCCTGGTCAGATAGCTCAGTTGGTTAGAGTATCACCCTGAAGTGCAGAGATGATCAGTTTGATCCCTGGTCAGATAGCTCAGTTGGTTAGAGTATCACCCTGAAGTGCAGAGATGATCAGTTTGATCCCTGGTCAGATAGCTCAGTTGGTTAGAGTATCACCCTGAAGTGCAGAGATGATCAGTTTGATCCCTGGTCAGATAGCTCAGTTGGTTAGAGTATCACCCTGAAGTGCAGAGATGATCAGTTTGATCCCTGGTCAGATAGCTCAGTTGGTTAGAGTATCACCCTGAAGTGCAGAGATGATCAGTTTGATCCCTGGTCAGATAGCTCAGTTGGTTAGAGTATCACCCTGAAGTGCAGAGATGATCAGTTTGATCCCTGGTCAGATAGCTCAGTTGGTTAGAGTATCACCCTGAAGTGCAGAGATGATCAGTTTGATCCCTGGTCAGATAGCTCAGTTGGTTAGAGTATCATCCTGAAGTGCAGAGATGATCAGTTTGATCCCTGGTCAGGGCACATACAGAAAGAGATTGATGTTCTTCTCTCTCTCTCTCTCTCTCTTGCTCCTTTTCTCTCTCACCAAAATCAATAAATAAAAATAATTTAAAAAAATTATTTTAGGTCCTCACACTTCAAGGCTTCTTGACACACTGTCCAAAGCAAAACAGAGAATAATAACATGAGTGGCACAGAAGGTGGCCCCAGCTCTGTTCTGACCTCCTCACCCAAAGGAGTCTGATCCAGTGTGTGAGTCTCAACAGCAGGACACGCCTCGGGGGTGACCATCGTTGGGGCCAGTTGTTGGCTACATTGCAGCTCCTGTAACAGGGTGGCCCAGAATAGACCCGAGTCAGTGTCAGGACACAGGGCACACAGTCTTCCCTCCAGGCAAGACATGATATGGAAGTCTGGCCATCCTAGGCAGAGTCCAGGGCACAGCCTGGCTCCAGGGGGGAAGGCGTGGGCTGCGCTGGGAAACAAAGGTGTGGCTCAGTGGATTCATTAGTGTCCAGCATGCACCAGGCACACTGCACACTCAGCCCCACCTCCTGGGATGGCCAAGGCTCCAGGGCTCCCCTACCCTGAGGCCAGATGGCTCCCACACCTGGGCAGGTAGAATCTCAATAGCAGGTAAGTGAATAGGAGCAGACAGTGTGACCACGTCAGAGCCCTCTTGTTCCCATGAGCCCAGCTCTCCTCACTAAATATTTGTGGTCTTTTTTGCAGAGCGATGAGGTCCTCACTGTCATCAAAGCCAAAGCTCAGTGGCCAGCCTGGCAGCCTCTCAACGTGTAAGTAACAAGCAGACCCTGGCTCTGCCCTGCCCCTGTCCTAGTCTTATATGGGGAGCCACCTACCTAATGGCCACCACATGCTGGTTAGGTCATTATAGTCAACAACAGCTCTTAGATGGACAAACAGGTGAGGTACACGGCCCATGTGTAGAGTATCTCAGGCGTCCCTGTCTTCCCAGAAACACAGGCTTGGTCTCTGTTTCCCCTTGATGATTCTAACACTGCAAAGGACCCCACTCAGAATAAAGATTAACCAGTTTGTAATCACTCACGTTCTCAGCTGCAAATACATTCACCCTCTGAGCACACAGGTATACTCTAAGCAAATCTGTCTCATGGAAAGCCCGGTTTACCCCAGGTTCCTTTCTCCGTCTCCATCTTTCTGTCTATCTCTTGGAGATTTCATCCTCCCATGCATTTTGGTGATATGTTGTTGGCTCCCAAAACTACCACTCCTCCAGGTACTGTAGTTATGTAGACAGGTAGATAGATAAATTCATCCATCAGTTTCTTGGACACCTCTCTGTGGATGGCCCACATGGATCTTGAACTCATCATATCCAAAATGGAACCTGTACGGCTAGTAGTCGCTGCCATTGTGACCATGCACGAGCAGGTTCCTATTAGATTTGGGAAGACGGTAAAGAAACAGCGGAGCCAAAAAATAGTGGGCCATTCCTTTATTCAAGACTCGGGCCATTCCTTTATTCAAGACTCGTACCGGCCGACGAGCAAACACACAGGGCTCCCAAAGCCACTGAAACATTCTCCGGTTTCACAACCAGGAGAATCTTCTCCAGTTTTTCCTAGAATCAAAGGCCCCACCAGTCCAAAAGCCCCTCACCTCTGGTTCCCCATCTGCCAACATGGCTTCTTACTCTGCAAAACTGGCTTCTCCTTCAGCACTCTACATCCTCTCTGCTCTCACTCTACAAAAAATGGCTTCTCTCTCTTTCCCTGCCATCTTAGCTTCTTTCTTCTTCTCCTTCTCCTTTTCTCCTTTTCAAACTTTTCTGGCACAAAAAAAACCTCTCCTCCGGTGACATTAGCATGACAATGGCCCTTCCCAAGCAGGAAGGTAATTAGCAATTTCACAGATCACATACCTGGCGCTGCCCAGCGCCATTTCATTTTTTAACACTAAAAGTGAGCAAACTCAAAAAATACAAATTTTACAAACTCATTTGCCCAACAGAACCCATTACTGACCCATCCTCTTGTTTCTTCCCTCTTAGTATTTCACAATCCATCCTCACCTGGCCATTCTCCCACCATTAGTTCAAGCCACCATCTTTTCTCACCCAGACAACTTCAATTCTTCCCTCTTCTATGGTCTTCCCGATCTGATCCCTCGTCCACACTGTTACCAGAGTGATCATTTAAGAATTCAAATCTCGGCCCTGGCCGGTTGGCTCAGTGGTAGAGCGTCGGCCTGGCGTGCAGAAGTCCTGGGTTTGATTCCCGGCCAGGGCACACAGGAGAAGCGCCCATCTGCTTCTCCACCCCTCCCCCTCTCCTTCCTCTCTGTCTCTCTCTTCCCCTCCCGCAGCGAGGCTCCATTGGAGCAAAGATGGCCCGGGCGCTGGGGATGGCTCCTTGGCCTCTGCTCCAGGTGCTAGAGTGACTCTGGTCGCGACAGAGCGACGCCCCAGAGGGGCAGAGCATCGCCCCCTGGTGGGCATGCTGGGTGGATCCCGGTCGGGCGCATGCGGGAGTCTGTCTGACTGTCTCTCCCCGTTTCCAGCTTCAGAAAAGTACAAAAAAAAAAAAAAAAAGAGTTCAAATCTCACTACCTGCCTTAGAATCCCTCCCTGACCTCCCTTGGTCTCCAGGATCAAGTCTGCACTCCTCAGGGCACCTGAGAGGACACACTGAGCAGAACCTGCTCCAGCCCCTGCCCCCTTTTCCCCAGGACTCACGTCTTGCTGCTCCCTACTCTACACCTCCCTGCAGCCACCCTGAGTCCCATAAAGATCCTTGAACAAGTCTTGATTTCATTTATCCTTTATGGATGCAAGGCCTAAATCAGACAAAGTTCCCAATTAATTGCAAAAAAAAAATGTTTTATGAAGAATGGTTTGAAAAATGGACTAGACTTCTGGTCAAGATGGAGGCATAGGTAAATGCAGTACTCACCTCCTCCCACAACCACATCAAAATTACAACTAAACTAGAGAACAACCATCATTCAGAACCACCTGAAATCTGGGTGACCGGAAGTCCTACCAGTGGGGAATTAGAGAAGAAACCACATTGAGAGTAGTAGGAGGGGTGGAGATATAGAATGGGCTGGTCCCCCACATGCAGTTTAAAATTAGGATGAATATCTTGGCTGCAGAGGTCCCTTCTCAGGAGCAAGGGGTCCCAAACCCACACTAGGTCCCTCAGTCCAGGGTTCCAGTGCCTGGAAGAGAAGTCCCCATAACTTCTGGCTGTAAAAATGAAGATTGAGGCTGAGGGAGACAGGGCTGCTGGAGTCCCAGGCACCTCCTCTAAAAGAGCCCGTGCATGAACTCACTCGGACTCACTCTCTCTGAGTTCTAGAACTGGGGCAGCAGCTTGAAAGGCACAGGATACACACAGGATTGTCCAGCATAAGGGCTGGGGTAAGCTTTATTCCAGACAGAGTGCTGGCAGAGGCCGTTGTTCCTTTGATAAGTCCTCCCCACACAGAGCTGACAGGTGGGCATCATATCTGAGACTCCATCAACTTGGCTCACACAGTTTTCCCCTCCCTGGTGATCCCCTGAGGCCCCACCCCACCCAGCTTTCTGGCCCACCCAAGCTGTTTCCAGTGGCTTTTCCATTCAAATGGCCTGTCTTGGCTCATGCCATTTTAATGGTTGCCAGATAGAAAGGGAGTTGGGGGGCTGGTTGAAAAAGGTGAAGGCTTTGCCCTGGTTTGCCCTGAGCTACCGGTTGGCTCAGCGGTAGAGCGTTGGCCTAGTGTGCGGAGGACCAGGGTTTGATTCCCAGCCAGGGCACACAGGACAAGCACCCATTTGCTTCTCCACCCCTCCGCCGCGCTTTCCTCTCTCTCTCTCTCTTCCTCTCCCGCAGCCAAGGCTCCATTGGAGCAAAGATGGCCCGGGCGCTGGGGATGGCTCTGTGGCCTCTGCCTCAGGCGCTAGAGTGGCTCTGGTCGCAACATGGCGATGCCCAGGATGGGCAGAGCATCAACCCCTGGTGGGCAGAGCATCGCCCCATGGTGGGCGTGCCGGGTGGATCCCGGTCGGGCGCATGCGGGAGTCTGTCTGACTGTCTCTTCCTGTTTCCAGCTTCAGAAAAATGAAAAAAAAAAAATAAAAGAAAGAAAAAGATGAAGGGGTTAAGAAGTACAAACTGGTTGTTACAGAACAGTCATAGGGATGTAAAGCACAGCATAGGAAATATAATCAATATATCCTAATAACTGTGGTGTCAGATAGGTGGAAGATTTATCGGGATGATCAGTTAGTAAGTTATATAATGTCTAATACCTGGGGTATACGCTTGAAACTAACATAACATTATATGTTGACTGTAATTGAAAGATTTTTTAATGATTTTAAAAATAAAAATAATAAGTTTAAATTTTTAAAAAAAGAATGTCTTGGCTAACCCCTCTGTGGAGCAGTCTGCATCCACTAACGAGGGCATTGATGAGGACGGCAGCGACCTGGGATGTCTGAGAGGCCGCTCAGTGGGAGAAAAGGCAAGCTCAAAATGGGAGGAAGGCAAGTGCCAGGAAGACTTCACAGGACAGGGCGGCAGGCACTGAGAGAGGCGGAGCACTCACACGTGACTAGCTAGCTGGTGGCAGGGAGCCTGTTGCCAGGTACCTGGTACCCACCTGCTTCATCACTCAGGAACTGAATGGCTCGTGCCCTGCCACGTGCCAGCCCCATACACAGCCCCTCCCTTCGGAGTGGCCAGCCGAGAGGGAGACGGACAGTTGAGTTCTCTCACTGCAGGTGTGCTCCGCACAAGTCCAAGTGGCACCAAATATACATTCTAAAGTCACTGTGATTACCCTGTTTGCTCCAAAGGGAACAGTGTGATGATGCGGATATGGGTGCCCCAGAGAAGGGGCACAGCCCAGCCCAGGGCTGGGGAGAGGTCATGAAGTCTTTGTGCAGGAGGCCCCATGGTGCTGAGCCTGGCACATGCTCCCTGCCCTGGCATGGCCCAGGTCTGGTGGGACTGAGGCCCTGAGGAGGCCCTGAGGAGAGCAAGGGAGGAGGACAGTGGACCGAGGACAGCCCGCCGACTGCATGCAGGCATTTTCTAGCGTGCTTGATCTCCGGGCCTTGCTCTCGTCTCCTCTGAGGAAGCTGAGACCAGACTGAGTTAACCCTTAAACAACACAGGTGCCAACCCCTGGCGCAGCTGAAAATCTATGTATAATTTTTGACTCCCCCAAAACTTAACTGTTGGAGAGCCTATAGTTGACCAGTAAACCTTACTAATAACATAAACAGCCAATTTACATATATTTGTATGTTTATGTATTATACACTGTATTCTTATAATAAAGTAAGCTAGCAAAAAGAAAATGTTATTAAGGTAATCATAAGGAAGAGAAAATACATTTACAGGATTGTATATAGTAATTGAAAAAAATTCCCCATCTACATTAAGTGGACCCATGCAGCTCAAACCTGTGTTGTTCAAGGGTCAGCTAGAGTTGAAAAGCTGCCCAGGCTTGGAGGTACCTTTCTCTCCAAGAGGCAACAGAGGCAGAGCCTGCCGCCCTAGGCTCTCCTGGTGCATGGGCATTTGCCTGACTCATGCCAGTCTCAGCAAAAAACACTGATGTAAATTCACAAAGGCCCTCAGCCCCCTTTGCAAAATTAACATCAATTAGAGAGAATGTCCACCCTGAACCCTGTTTGCTCAGGCTCTCTCCCAGCGGCCCCCAGCTCCCAGGCTCCAGACCCTGCATGTGAAGAGTTCCCCACCTCACGGACGTCTGGGCCACAGAAATTGTGGATGTCAATTTTTACACCACTAAGGAAACCTTATACCAGTGGTCCCCAACCCCCGGGCCGCAGACCGGTACCAGTCCATGGGCCATTTGGTGCCAGTCCACAGAGAAAGAATAAATAACTTACATTATTTCCGTTTTATTTATATTTAAGTCTGAACGTGTTTTATTTTTTAAAAATGACCAGATTCCCTCTGTTATATCCATCTAAGACTCATCTTGACACTTGTCTCGGTCACGTGATACATTTATCCGTCCCACCCTAAAGGCCGGTCCATAAAAATATTTTCTGACATTAAACCGGTCCGTGGCCCAAAAAAGGTTGGGGACCACTGCCTTATACCATTTCTCTTCAGGATCTTGCGTTTAGAAAGATGTAAACTGTGAAGCAAGGGGCTTCAGGAAGGAGAGAAGGAGGAAGGAAGAGAGGAAAAGAGGAAAGCAGAGAGAAACCCTTTTACCTTGAGCATCTACTATGTGCTAGATACCCTACTAAGCACTTATGTTCCTTATCCCACTTAATCCTCGTACTAACCTCATAATCGTCCCCACAGGGATTATGGTCCTCACTTTACCGGTAATGGGTTAGGCGCAGAGGTTGTGTAACAGGTCCAACTTCAGCATCCAGCTCCATCAATGGAGGAACTAGAATTCAAACAGTATCTAGCTGACTCCAATGTCTATGGTCTTCACTAAAACAATGTCCTTCCAATTAATTTACCATTTATTATCCGTTTTTTAATCAATCAAACACTTATCTGGCATTTGCACTTCTGATCAGCATGTGTGACCACACCAATATTCTTTCTGACTCCCACCAAAAACAAAACAAAAAAACAGATTCTTAACTTTCACTTACCCTGTGTCCTATCAAAGGATGACTGAAACATTTAATTGCCTCAACAAACATCTAGTGGGGGTCTCCAAAGGAAAGTACTGTGAAAGGTCCTTAGGGATACGGTGGTGAGCTGAACAGAGCTTCTCATAAAACTTACAGCTTGCCTAACCAGGCAGTGCCACAATGAATAGCGTGTCTACCTGGGATGCTGAGGTCCCAGGTTCAAAACCCCGAGGTTGCCAGCTTGAGTGCAGGCTCATCCAGCTTAAGTGTGGGATCACCAACATGATCCCATTGTCACTGGCTTGAGCAAGGGGTCTCTGGTTCATCTTGAGCCCCCTGGCCAAGGCACAAATGAGAAGCAATCAATGAGCAACTAAAAATGATACAACTATGAATTGATGCTTTTTATCTCTCTCCCTTCCTGCCTCGCTCTCTCTTTCTCTCCCCCCCCCATGAAAGAAAGAAAGAAAGAGATAGAGAGAGAGAGGGAGATAAAGAAAGGTAGGAAGGGAGGGAGGGAGGGAGGGAGGGAAGGAGGGAGGGAGGGAGGGAGGGAGGGTAATGGGAAATCATTGATGGGTTATAAGCAGGATGATGACATGATCAGATTTAGATTAAAACAAAAACAACACTGGCTCCACTATGAAAAGGATAAGAGTAGAGGAGGTGAGACCAATGAGGAGGCTATTGCAGAGGTCCCGGGAGAATTAACAGTGACTTTTGACTACGATGTTGGTTGTGGAGTTGGAGAGGCACAAGGTCTGAGAAATGTGTAGGAGTAAAAACCGATAGGCTATGGGATAGATTGGATAAAAAGTAGGAGAAAGGCAGAGAGTTCAAGATGTATAATTAATGAGTTGGCAGCTCCTCTAGTAAGATATGGAACATCAGGTGAAGTTCAACGGGAAAGATCATAAGTTCAGTTCTGGGTGGAAGATGTTGGAAATGCCTTCAACCAACATATCCAGTTAGAGGTGTTAAGTGCACAGTTAACTATAAAGTTCTGAAGCCCATGGGAAGAATTCTGCACTAAGTCAACAAGGAATGGGAGACAATGAAAAGGTTATGGATGAGAGAGAGCTTGAGAAAAAGTCAAGGGCTTCAGACTAAATCCAGAGGCGCTCCAACATTTAATACTGAGGAGGACTCACCTGCAAAGGAAACAGAAAAGGAACAGCAAAGAAATTGGGGAAACAAGCTTGATACCAGGGAAGCCAAGTGAAGAAAGCATTCCAGCAGAGAGTGGTCAGTGCAGCTGAGAAATCAAGTAAGATTAGATAATGCTGCAAAATCCCATTGGACCTATCAACATGAGGACCCATCAGTGACCGTATTGGGACTCCTTTCAATGACCTTATTGGGACTCCTTTCTGCTGAGTAATGGGAGAGAGATGAACAGCCTGGAGCAGGGTGAAATGTGCACAGAAAATGGGGTTATGGAGTCAGTGAGTTCCGACAGCTTCTGTGAAGTTTGCTGTGGAAGAAGGGAAGGAGCAGTAGTAGCGCCACACGGATGAAAGAGTCAGTGGACCTTTCTTTTCTTTCCTTTCCTTTCTTTTTTAGATTTTTTTATTTATTCATTTTAGAGAGAGAGAGAGAGAAGGGGGAGGAGCAGGAAGCATTAACTCCCATATGTGCCTTGACCAGGCAAGCCTAGGGTTTCAAAACAGCGACCTCAGCATTCCAGGTTGACACTTCATGGACCTTTCTTCTCTTCTTCGTCTTCTTTTTTAAGATGGCAGAGACTTCCTTAAAAATTGAAAAAAATATATTTGGGGACACCTCACCCTTCACCCATCCCTCAGACATCCTAGGACCCCCATGGAAAAGAATTAATTGATGGCAAACCCTTGACCTCCCAAACACCCAAACCCTCTGCACTCACGGCTACCAGTTTGTTAAGGGGAAGTATTTTCCTTTGATAACTCCAGACCCTATTTTCCCCTACTTCCCTTCCGAATCTCATTAGGAAGTCAAATTAGGAAGATGCCACGCAGCCAAGTTTTGTTTTGCAAACACAGCCCTGCGCCTCCTCCCTGAGCCTACCCGATTGAGGTTAATGGGATTCCAGCCTCCCTTGGGCCAGTGGAAAGCCAGGGTGACCTACTTTGCCAGGTCCTGCTGGTGGAAACTGACTTGTTTTTCAATGATCTTCATCTTTATCCACAGGGCCATTTCTCAAAGGACAGCTACCAATGAAGTAGCTGCTGACTTGTTTAGCTCAATAAACCAAGCTATGGCTCGGACAGCCCACAGCGCAGGTAGAGACAGAAGAGACAGTCTCCACAAAACCCACATCCCTCACTAGTTCCTCTGGTGCCCGAGGAGGAAAGGCTCAGGTTTCCTGCAAATCAGTTCTGAATTTCCACCACCCAGTTCCTCTGGTTTAGTCTGGATGCTAGGAATTACAGGAACTTTTCTTCTTTTTTTAAGTGAGAGGAGGGGAGATAGAGAGACAGACTCCCACCCGCACCCCCACTGGGATTCAGGGTGCAATCGGCTCTGGGGCTGATGCTCTGCCCATCTGGGGCCATGCTGGCAACCAAGCTATTTAGCACCTGAGGCACGGGTCCCATGGCGCCATCTTCAGCGCCTGGGGTTGACGTGCCAATCAGCTCCAGAAGGGGAAGGGGGGAAGGAAGGGAGAGGAGGGAAGGGAAGGGAAGGGAAGGGAAGGGAAGGGAAGGGAAGGGAAGGGAAGGGAAGGGAAGGGAAGGGAAGGGTTGGAGAAGAAGATGGCTCCTGTGCGCCCTGACCGGAAATCGAACCCAGGACTTCTACATGCGGGGCTGACGCTCTATGGCTGAGACAACCGGCCAGGGCACAGGGAACTTTTTTAAAAATAATTTTTAGTTCTTTAAAAAATAATAGTTTAATTTTTTAAAGAAATTATATGCCCTTTCTTATAATGAGTCCTGTAAAGAACTATAGGCCCCTTAATTATTCCCAGCCACTGTTTAATTAATATTTGCATTAATCAGGAGTCCGTGTTTTCCAGACAGATGAGGGGTGGGTGAACTGGAGACACAATCACCCTCGCCGGAAATCCCGCCTCTGGAGGGTTTGTGCCCCATAATCACTCAGGCCAGGGTTCCCTATCTTTCTCTCAAATAAGGGCTGAAGGCACAAGGCCATCCCTGCACCCTGTAGCACTTGCCCAGGTCCATTGATGTCCTGGCATTGTAAAAGAAGACTGGAGTAGAGGATCTGATCAACCAGATGGACCCGGAGCCATAGATACCTTCAGGTTCTGTACAACTTTCCAAGTCAGAAATCCTCACTCAAACCCTACTCCGCGCACATAGCACTTCAGCCTGGTGCATGGTTCGAGCGCCCTCTGGTGGCCCATTGAGTTTCTGCAACATCAAAAACTTTATTGGGGATTATTTGAAACACATGATGAGGAACAGAACTAACCAGCGACCTGAGTCTAATGTGAGTCTGTAATTTAGAAGGAATATTAAGTCTCTAAAAGGACCACAAAAAATTTATATTGCCTCTTTTGTGATGTTTTTGGGAGGTTTCTTTAGAAACATTTCCTTTATCTATTAAGATTGTGATATTTTTCTTACAGATTTGGATTAGCTCTGTATATGCAATAGATGTTGACATTTTTCAGTCACACTAGGGGGAGACCATTTTACCAACATGTTATTTCTCTCTCTAATGCAGTACTGCTGTTTGCATTATACAGATGTTTTTAGTTAATGTCTAATTCAATGACTTACCTTTGTGATTGCTTTTATTGTTGCAAAGCTGAGAAAATTAAAAATTTCCTAACAAATCAGAAGTGGCTTTTTTTCTATGATCTGGTTGTTTTCTATTTAACACTGGATTTTTTTTTTTTTTTTTGGTGTACAATATTAGATGTCAACCCTATATTGTTTTAATTGCAATTAAGTTAGCCTAACCCCACTTGTTGCCCAATCTTTTCTCCCCCCCCCAATTTTGAATAAATCCTTCTCTAAAGTTTGTGAGATCTCCAGTTTGTGCCACTAATTTATATTTATTTCTTATCTTGAATATTACATCATTTTAATTATCATGCTTTATAATATATTCAGTTATAAGGTATGATCAGAAGAACTGTCTTGGCTAGAAAACTGACTAAAATTTAAATCCCACATAGAAAAATGAATCTAAATTAACAAAATACCCTAAATGGGAAAATGTGACATATAAGAAGCATGGATAAAATTTTTCATTATAGTTCAGACAAATTAACCATAGCTATCATTTTCTAGAGAAAATTCACACATATTCTTATCCATTTCATTATTTTAAATAACATTTTATTATAGAAGTAATAAATACTTTGAGGTGATTTTTAAATTAAATTTGAAGGTCAAAGGAAATACAAGAGCTCCATACTTGTTTCTTAGATTAATTCATTTATTTCAACAAATATTCAAGGAGAATATTCTGCACACCCAGTTTAAGCCAAGCACTGTGTTTAAGCCATATTGCTGTGAACAAGAAGAAAATGGTCCCTACTCTATAGGCACCCAGCAGGGAAGATGGAAACAAGACACTCCGTAGAAAGACTGAGTTCAATATTCTCTGGGAAGGTACACCAGGAGTCCTAAGCAGTTGAGACAAAATGAGGAAACACTTCCTGCAGGACATACTATGTAAGCTAGGGGTAAGCCAGGGGTGAATTTTCTAGTCAAGGGTACAAGAAAAGCCCTGGCCAGTAGGCTCAGTGGTAGAGTGTCAGCCCGGCGTGTGGAAGACCCAGGTTCAATTCCCACTCAGGGCACACAGGAGAAGCGACCATCTGCTTCTCCCTTCCCATCTACTCCTCCCACAGCCATGGCTCGAATGAGCAAGTTGGCTTCATCAAGTTGGCCTTGCCTCAGGTACTAAAATAGCTCGGTTGCCAAGCAACAGAGCAGTGTACCCAGATGGGCAGAACATCAGCCCCAGATGGGGTTGCCGGGTGGATCCTGGTTGGGTGCATGTGAGAGCTTGTCTTCCTGCCTCCCTGCCTCTTACTTGATTTAAAAAAGAAAAGAAAAGAAAAAGAAAAAAGGGTATAAGAAAAGAGTGGGGCATAACTGAAGGTATTAGAGAATTGCTCCTAAGCCTTTATAGATTCAAATTTATTATGTCACCCAACATAACATCAGATGTTTTGTGCAAAGATTGGTTGCTGCAAATTTTCTACTTCTTGAAATGCATACCAAGGACTGTAGGATAGCCCATTCAGATTGCAGATTTGGCCAAAATGCATTTGCATAAAATGATTTGCATAAATCCTTATAGAACACATGGTTCTCAGACGGTTACATCCATCAGCTGGGAAGTGTATCCAGAGGGAGTTGCGTGAAGGTTGGTTTGATTTCTCCAGCTCTGGATTCCTCAGTGGAGCTATTTTGTCCCCTTGGGTTGTCATGGTGAATAGTTTCACCAGTAGGGTACAGGATACGAGCCACTAGCCTCACCCAAAGCCACATGCTCAGGAAGATGGGAATAGGTGGAGAGGTTGGTCTCTATAGAAATGGAAGAGGCACTGCTGGACTTCCAGAGGCCAAGAGCCAAGGAGGGCTGGGGCATAAAGCAGCCCATAAATGCCAGATGCCAGTGTTCTGTGTCTGGCATTTAATTGAAGGCCGGCCCCGGACTGTATCCTATTAGACTCTAAATGAGCAATATTGCAGCTCCCCAGACTACAAGTCTAGAAACCAGGTCTTTAAAGAAGCTTCTAAAACCAGTGACCTACATGCCAGAAAACACATGCATGGGGAAAGGATGGCAGGCACAGTAATACTAGCTCAGGTATCCGACACTGGACTAAGTTCTGTATGCCAGTTATTTCCCTGAACACTTTTAAGAGTCCATATTGGGACCCCCATTTTATAGATTTGGACACTGAGGCACAGAAAGTTTTGGTATGTTGTCCAAGGATACGCAGCTACAAGAGGCAGTGCCGGGATGCACCCCAGGCTTCCCTCTCTCTCTGCTCATTGTTTGATCCCAGCTGGCCAGCCAGAGCCCAAGCAGTCCAGTTCCATGGCGCCTGGAGTCAATGCTTTCTGGGGACAGGTGAGGGCAGCCAGAAGCAGCTGGTCCCAACAGAGGACCATAGGGACTCCTAGACAGCTGAGGTGGACCAGCTGCCAGCTGGACTGAATAGACAAGTTGGGCCCCAGCCAAGGATTCCCCACGATTAGCAGCCTGGGGGTGTCGAGCCAGGCAGCACAGCTTTCAGACTCAGCCCGTTATCTCTAAGCTCATGAACCCCTATACGCATTGCTTTCTTCTCTGCAAAACGACAGAATAATTCTAACCCCACAGGATTGTCATGGGTTAGGGACGTAAAATAATGCAGGTTTGCCACCAAGTGTGTGCTCACTCTAATCCTCCAGCCAGTGGGTCATCACCATTGACTTCATACAGCCCTGGCCACTCTGAAGACCTCTTCTTAGCAACACGAGGAGATAGGTTGAAGAACTGCCTCTTGTAGCTCAAGGGCTGTCAGCCAAAGGTCTCTGGCTCTGTAGCTGGGTCCCTGCTCGCCGACTGGAGGGAATGGCTGAGTCGGGTGTTGGGGTAGGGCTTCAGTAGCAGTCTCTTGAGGGTCATGGAGGCAGCAGGATGGGACACAATGTAGACTGATCTCAGTACAGTGAAAGGGGACAGAGTGAGGACTTAGAAAGTGATGATGAAAAGGATACTGCCCTTGAACAAATATGGACTTGGGTTATGGTCTTCATTCTACCACTTTATTTTTGTGACTTTGGACAAGTTACATAAGCTTCTGAGTCTTAGTTTCCATGTCTGTATATTAAAATCAATTATCCTGTTCTCATGAGTCAGTGAAAATATGTAGGAAAAGGCTTGGGGCATTGTTAGCCAATTTTTTTTATCAGTAAAGTTCATCACACATCCAAACAGCTGGGCTCCCTGATAACACAAAGTATTTGTACATCCATTTATTCGGAAACATTAACAGACCATCAACTCCATGGCAGGCACCGTTATAGGAACTGGAAATAAAGCCATGAATAAGACAGACAAAAGCCCTGCTTTCCCAGAGCTGATAGTCCTGTGAGAGGTGACAGTCAATAAACCGCTCAACAAATAAATAAGAAAATAAAAAATAATAGTCAGCCCTGGCCGGTTGGCTCAGTGGTAGAGCGTCGGCCTGGCGTGCAGAAGTCCCAGGTTCGATTCCCGGCCAGGGCACACAGGAGAGGCGCCCATCTGCTTCTCCACCCCTCCCCCTCTCCTTCCTCTCTGTCACTCTCTTCCGCTCCTGCAGCCGAGGCTCCATTGGAGCAAAAGATGGCCCGGGCACTGGGGATGGCTCCTTGGCCTCTGCCCCAGGCACTAGAGTGACTCTGGTCGCAACAGAGTGATGCCCCAGAGGGGCAGAGCATCGCCCCCTGGTGGGCAGAGCGTCGCCCCTGGTGGGCGTGCCGGGTGGATCCCGGTCGGGTGCATGCCGGAGTCTGTCTAACTGCCTCCCCGTTTCCAGCTTCAGAAAAATACAAAAATAATAATAATAATAATAATAATAATAATAATAAGCCCTGGCCGGTTGGCTCAGCGGTAGAGCGTCGGCCTAGCGTGCGGAGGACCCGGGTTCGATTCCCGGCCAGGGCACACAGGAGAAGCGCCCATTTGCTTCTCCACCCCTCCGCCACGCTTTCCTCTCTGTCTCTCTCTTCCCCTCCTGCAGCCAAGGCTCCATTGGAGCAAAGATGGCCCGGGCACTGGGGATGGTTCTGTGGCCTCTGCCTCAGGCGCTAGAGTGGCTCTGGATGCAACATGGCGACGCCCCAGAGGGGCAGAATATCGCCGCCTGGTGGGCAGAGCGTCGCCCCTGGTGGGCGTGCCGGGTGGATCCCGGTCGGGCGCATGCGGGAGTCTGTCTGACTGTCTCTCCCTGTTTCCAGCTTCAGAAAAATGCAAAAAAAAAAAAAAGTGGATAGGATGAGAGCATACGGTTCTCTCTCTACATGTGGCCAATGAATGGACTCAGGAGAGAGAAGGATGGACACCACTCGTGGCCAAAGGCGACAGGAGACCGAGACTCTGCCTTCCTTCTGTGCCTCTCGTCCTTTAGCTGTGGTCTGGCCAGCTGTCCCTCAGAGTGTGCTCCGCTGGAGCCCCTATTGCAGTGGTCTCTGTGTTTGGTTCCCAGGAGAGCAGCACCCTCGGCTGAATTTTCCGTGGACAGGACACGTCACTTAATGTCCTTCCTGACCATGATGGGCCCCAGCCCCGACTGGAACGTGGGCCTGTCTGCAGAGGACCTGTGCACCAAGGAGTGTGGCTGGGTGCAGAAGGTGGTGCAAGACCTGATCCCCTGGGACGCCGGTACCGACAGCGGGGTGACCTATGAGGTAGGTGTGCGCCTGGCGTGGCGAGTGACAGTCCTTGCCCAGTCCTGTCGCTGGGGTCCTGGATGTAGAGGTGGATCTGGCCCAGGCTGTGTCTTAGATGAACTCACAGGGTGGTAGGAAAGGCCAGCACGGTCTCATCATCATGTCTGCTCACACACGGTCTGATTTGGACTCTGGAAAGTGTCCATGCCACCGGCCAGGAGCGCCCAGAGAGGTAACCTGCCAAAGAACAGCTCCTAGTTAAGCAAGGAAACAGCAGACAAAGGCAAATCCGTGGAGGAAAAGCAGAGAGAGGGGGCTGGGCCGCATTCCAAAGGCCTCAGGCTAAGGAGTTTGGAATCTTCCCTGAATGTCAGTATCTCTCACACAGGGTCAGTCCACCAACAACATCAAAATCTGGAGCCATCAGAAAACCAGTGGTAGAACAGTCTAGAACAGATGATGATAACTGTGCTTTGTGGGACAAATGTGGCCTACCGCCTAAGGCATAAATAAAACTTTCAAACCCAGCTTTACATATTTGATTCCTTGTTGTCCGGGGCTGCTTTCTCACTAGAACAGCTGAGTCGAGTCCCTGCGACAGACACAGTTAGGCCCACAAAGCCTAAACTATTTACCACCTGACCCTCGACACGGAAAACTTTGCCAGCACCTGGTCTGGTAGGAAAAGCTCTGGATTCAGGCCAGCCTGGCTCGGCCATTTCCTAGCTGGGGCGACCGCTCTGAAACTTGGCTTCCTCGTCTGGGCCTAACCCTACTGTGTGTGTGTGGGGGGGGGGGGGGGGCAGCCTGCATTACAAAGCTCCATGTTTCCATGCACAGCACGTGGGACGAACAGGCTTCCATAACATAAATAGTAATTATACTTGTTAAATCCCTATCAAGGTTTTTGTTCTGATCATATTATGATCAAATTGCTTTTGTGGTTTTTAACCAATTCTATTTCCCATTCTTTGTATCTGCCCCCACCCCCCACCCTCGCTGCAGTCACCCAACAAGCCCACAATTCCCCAGGAGAAAATCCGGCCTCTGACCAGTCTGGACCATCCTCAGAGTCCTTTCTACGACCCAGAGGGCGGGTCCATCACGCAAGTAGCCAGAGTTGTCATCGAGAGAATTGCCCGGAAGGTACTGGGTTAGAGCTTTCCCTGGCACAGACCTTTGCCACCAGGGGTATGAGGAGACTGTACCCCTTCCTGTTCTAGAATCCTGGGGTGTCTGGCAGGTTCTGGGGTGTAGAATTCCTGGGCCTCGCAAGGTTCTTAGTATACAAATTATTCATACAATATAAATGAGCAAAATAAACCTAATAATAGGGTTTGATGCTCAACTGAATGATTTGATCCAAGCAAGTAGGGTTCACCGTGACTTTCATAAAAGCAAGTGCTCACGTCTGCCACGGGTCAGGAAGTGGAAGCTGTGGGCTTATGGCCAGTTCTTTTTCAGTCAGATTGTAAATGTTGGCCCAGAACTCTGCCTTGTACACACACGGTGTGGGCATTCACTTTTACATCTCCCCTCATCTTTCCTTCACACATTCCATGTGAGCCCTCCGAGTAAAATTCCTTTTGCAGGGGGAGCAATGCAATATTGTACCTGACAACGTGGATGATATTGTAGCTGACCTTGCTCCGGAAGAGAAAGATGAAGGTACCGTTTCCCTCTGATGCGGATGGCAACATAAATTGGCCCAACCTTTTGGGAAAGTAGTTTGCTAACATGTTTTAAAAGCCACAAATATATCCTTTGACTTGGGGATCCCATCTTGGAGGACTTCTGCTTGAGAGATGTATTCCAAAGCAAGGCCAAGACTGGGCACAGAGGACCAGGAATTGAGGCAGGTGTGACACTGGGGTATATATGCCCTCTGCAGTGTTGGGCCTTTAAAACGATCGTGTAAGTGGCATTGGCATAGGCTTCGCAGTCCTCAGATGCCCCTCTGCTTTGATTCTCACACTGGCCTGTAAGGCAGATGCAGGTGAGTCCCCTCTCCCAGCAATAAAAGCCAGGCCAGATCCTCCCGCCAGGAGAGCGTGGCAGAGCCCTGGCTCTGGTCCACGTTTTCTCACGCCATCTGCAGCCAGACAACCTGGGCTCGCACTCTCTTGCCTCAGATGAGCTCACCTTTCTACCACGGTTTTCTCACCTGCAAAAGGGGAATTTTAACAGAACCTGCCTCATAGACGGTTGTTGTGTGCCTCCAAGGGTATAGAAAACACGTAGGGGCCTTAGAATAATGTTGGCCCATAATAAGTGCTCAGTAAGCAATGGCTGCTCTTATCCTTGTCATGACACCTGTGTGTGTATCGTGACCACTGGGAAGATGAAGCAGCCACACAGAAAAACCTGTGCTCCCCCAAACCGCCCCTGATGTGCCCACACCTGTAGGAACTACGTCTGCCACGGTGAGGGACTGGGAATGAGACGACCGCATGTGTCGAGGAGAAGGGATAGTAAGACGGACTTTCTTTATTCTTAGGTTATTTAGGTGTGTATTAGTGGAATGCTAAAATATAATTAATTTTTAAGGGGAAGCGACTGGCTTGCTTCCATCCCAGGAGTACCAGGCTCATGGAGGCCAGTCAGGCTGCAGGGATTTTCCTGTCCCCAAATGTGCTTGTCTGGGAAGAGGGCTAGTCCCAGAATCCACAAGATCCCAGGGAAAACCTGTCACGTGCTCTTCCCAGATGACACCCCTGAAACCTGCATCTACTCCAACTGGTCTCCGTGGTCCGCCTGCAGCTCCTCCACCTGCGACAAAGGCAAGCGGATGCGGCAGCGCATGCTGAAGGCACAGCTGGACCTCAGTGTCCCCTGCCCCGACACCCAGGACTTCCAGCCCTGCATGGGCCCAGGCTGCAGTGACGAAGGTGAGGAGACAACCCAGGCCAGCCAGTGGCTGGCAGGAGCTCAGGAGAGGACAGTGCTGCCTCATGATGCTGTCCTCTCATGCCTGGTAGGGCCAAGCCCCTAATGGGACACCAAGACCCTGACTGTCAGTGGGTTCCATCCCACATCTCCAACAGTGTCTCTAAGACTCTGAACACAGAACATGTCTTATGACATCAAAAGAATTTTGGGAGCCCTGGCTGGTTGGCTCAAAGGTAGAGCATCAGCTGGTGTATGTATGTCCTGGGTTCAATTCCCAGTCAGGGCTCACAGGAAAAACAGCATCTGCTTCTCCCCCCTCTAACTCCCCATCTCCCCTTTCTTTCTCTCTCTCTCTCTCTCTCTCTCTCTTTCTCTCTCTCTCTCTTTCTCTCTCTCTCTCTTTCTTCTACTCCCACAGCCATGGGTTCAAGCACATCAGCCCCAGGTACTAAGGATGACTCCTTGGACCTCCACCTCAGGCACTACAAATAGCTCAGTTGTGAGCATGGCCCCAGACAGACAGAGCATCGGCCACAGGCAGGGTTGCCAGGTGGATCCCAGTTGGGGCACATGTGGGAGTCTGTCTCTCTATCTCCCCTCCTCTCACTAAGAGAAAAAGAAAAAAGAAAGAATTTTGGGGATTGATTGAACACGCCTCCTTTTCCGGCCATGCAAGAAAACATACACAAGTTACCAAAGTGCTAACAAACATCTCATGACAAATTACAAGTAATAAGCAGCCTGCTTGGGGGCCTCAACACCAACCAACCTCTTTTTAAGAAGCAGATGAACAGGTTAGACGAAATTAAATTTACATCCATTGCCCTGATTCTGTGTCATTGACAGGCCCTCTTCATGGCCTGCTTCAGCCCGAGTCAGAGCAGTCACTTCTTTGTGTCGGGACCTGGGGGCTGATCGCAGGATTCTTAGACTGTCTCTCTCCCCTGCAACTGCTCAAAGGTCAAACTTGAGCTATGAGCTTGCACCACCTATGTCACGATGGCTCAAGCTTCCAGATGGCACTAAGCTGATTGCTGTGCAAAGGTCAGCCGCCTACTTTCCAGTGCACGACTCCTCTCTGTCTGGACTGATCTATACTCTGTCCTCTGAGATCTTAACCGTCTCTGAACTGCAGTGAGAGAATGTGAAGGTCATTCACTCTATGGCCCTTCCTGGGGACGGTCTTAAATACCTCTCCCGGCTGCACTTGCACAGTGGTTTACTGTCACGTGTGCCCAGGATAAGACACTTCAGAGGTGAATGAACCCTCACATTCCCACAAACAGGCAGGGAGGAGGTTGTGACAGGCCTGTCAATGGTGGAGGTACTCTCCCTTCCTTGGGCTGGGGCTGGGGGATGTCTGGCTAAGGACCGCAGTGGGAGTGAGGGTCCTCGCCCCTTCACAGGGAACAGACCTTCCTTATACAGTGCAAGTGGCTCCTAGGTGGTACTGACATCTCTAAAACGTATTGGGCTGGGCCTCCTTTTTGCTTCTATTTTTTTATTGTAGTATATAACATCAAATTTACCATCTGAATCATTTTTAAGTGCACAGTTCAGTGGCATTCAGTACATTCACATTGTTGTGTGACCATCACCACTGTCCATCTCTACAACTATTTTATTTTTAACCTTGCAAAACTGACACTCTGTACCCATTAAACAGTAACTCCCCATTCACCTCCCCACCCCCGCCCTGCCCCTAGCTACCACATTCTACTTTGTCTCTGTGAATTTGACTATTCTAGGACCTCGTATAAGTGTGATCAGACAGGATTTGTCTTTTTGAGACAAGCTTGTTTCACTTAGCCGAATGTACTCAAGGTTCATCCATGTTGCAGCATATGTCAGAATTTACCTCCTTTTTAAGACCGAATGATATTCCATTATATGTACATATTAGATTTTGTTTATTCACACATCTATCAATGGACACTTGGGTTGCTTCCACATTTTAATAACTGTGAATAACGATACTATAAACATCGATCGGTATACAAGTGTCTTTGAATCTCTAATTTCAATACTTTCAAATACTCTGATTTCAACCTTTGAGACTCTGATTTTAGTATATATCTGGAAGTGGAATTATTGGGTCATACAGTAATTCTACTTTAAATTTTTTTGAGGAACTGCCGTACTGTTTTCCACAACATCTGTACCATTTTACATTCCCACCAACAGTGCACAGGGTTTCGATTTCTTTGCATCCTCAACACTTGCATTTTCTGTTTTTATTTTATAGTAGCCATCCTAATGAGTGTCAGATAGTATCTCATTATGGTTTTGGTATAATGATTAGTGATGGTAAGCATCTTTTCATGTGCTTATTGAATGTCTTGCCAGGTTATGGGAAACCTGTACCTCAACCATATCGCACTGGAACATAATTATCTTATTGGTTGTACATGAACTTTTAGTTAGCTTTGGCCTCGTGGTCTAACATGTGGGTTCCAGCTATGATTTCTCACTATATCACCAGCATTGATAGCTACACGGTCCAAAGGTTAAATAACAGTGTGTAGGCACCACACGTGCGCAGGCCTGTGGACATGTGCAGGCTGGCCTCACACTCTGACTTTGCTTGTCCCTTCTAGTTTCTTCTCCTAATACCACACACATGTACAGTCTCTTCAGGGGTGTTTGCATAAGCTCTTCCCTTTACCTGAAATGCAAATACCCATTACCCAACAAAGTTCTCTCAGATGTGCCCTCTTGTGTGAAATCTTCCCCACAACTCCCAGAAGAAATGACTTTTTCCTCTCTTCTATGCTTACCTCTGTTGTCATATTTTCAATACCTGGAATTATTGTCAGTTTCTCTCTCTCTCTCTCTCTCTCTCTCTCTCTCATGGAGTAGAACAAGATCCATATCTTACACATCTGTTTAACCTCAGAGCATACCTCTGAATATTCAATGTCCTTATTGACATGAATAAATGAGTAGATGTAGATGGGTGACTGCATTTTTCTTCTTTTTTAAGCAAGTGCACGCACACACACACACACACACACACACACAACTTCCAACAGGAGCAGCACACTACCACCACCCAGGAAACAAGACCAGCAAGCCATGCTGAGAGATTCAATTATCTTTTTCATCAGCATTCCCAGTGTCTCCTACATGGGCATGGCCTTTGCCAACACCCACTCATGGGAGCAAAGCCATATGTAATCCAAGATACCAACACAGAAGGTTGGTTCCATTGTCTTTCTCATTCTTCCTCTATGTCCCCCTCTCCTGACACACACAGACATTCTCACCCCACTTGCCATTCCACCATTTACTCCCTGTTGGCAGCTGGGGTCTTCTCTTCTTTGTTACCAACCTCAACTGAGGCATTGAGCTGCCTGTGGCCACTTAGTATAAGATGCTCTTTGGTTACAAATTAGCCCTCAGTTCCCTACTTCCCAAGGCCAGCCACCCTCTCTTACCTTCAGGAGCAAAATTCTCTCATCTGTTTTTCTAGACTGGGAACTGGCAGCTTTAGACAATAACCAAAGTCTCAGGTTCCTCTGAGCAAAAGAACTTAAACAGTAACTCAGAATATAGAATTTATTTATATATATACTTGTTTTCCAGTGTTGTCCAGTAGGACTTTCTGTCACAACAGAAATATTCTATTATATATCTGCACTGTCCAATATGGTAGCCACTAGGCATGCCTGTCTAGTCAGCACTTAAAATGTGGTTAGTGACTGAGGGAGTGAATGCTAACATTTTATTTGATGATCTTTTATGTATGATACATCCCAGACCATACAAGTGGATTATGACTTATATGTAAATCAAATTATATCTTATAACACGTCTTATATATATAAAACATCCTTCTCTCCATCCAAGTGTCTTTCATATGTATTATCGTGGGATAAGGAATAATCCTTACTGCCTGCCCCATGTACCTGGAAAAAGGCATTTCATTTCTTCTTGAGAAGTTTCTGCTTTAAAAATGCATGCCTTTTTATGTTCCCTTACATCCTCAACTGCCTAACTCCCGGACAGCCAGCTGGTTCCTTCTTGATTCCTGCCCTTAGGGAGTTGGGTCGCGCTGTAGTGTCTGAACCACGCCCTGGCATGCGATGGTCGGGCTGCAGCATCCACTCCGTGTGTTGCAGATGGTTCCACCTGCACCATGTCCGAGTGGATCACCTGGTCGCCCTGCAGCATCTCCTGCGGCATGGGTGTGCGGTCCCGGGAGAGGTACGTGAAGCAGTTCCCGGAGGACGGCTCGGTGTGCACGCTGCCCACCGAAGAAACGGAGAAGTGCACGGTCAACGAGGAGTGCTGTGAGTGGGGGCACCGGGCGGGCGCGGTGGGGCGGGCGCCACTCCCGAGGCAGCCGACACGACTCCAAGGCCACGGAACTTCCCAGCTTCCAGCAGCTGCCTGATGACCGAGTGGGGAGAGTGGGATGAGTGCAGCGCCACCTGCGGGATGGGCATGAAGAAGCGGCACCGCATGGTCAAGATGAGCCCAGCGGACGGTTCCATGTGCAAGGCCGAGACTTCTCAGGCAGAGAAGTGCATGATGCCTGAGTGCCGTGAGTGGGCGTGGGAGACGGGAGAGGGGACGGGGACAGTATGGGGGACCGCAGTATCCCCTACTACCTCCTCCATCAAGGTCAAGGTTGGGCAGGTGCAGGGGAAAAAGTGGTCCACTATGGTGCATGGCACTGCTAGGATCAAGATGAAGGCTATAGTTGTGTGGACATCCACCAGACCCAGAAAGTGTGGCCTCCATCGAGGGACACTCTGAGCAATGCTAGGAATTGGTGACTTCTGGATAGAATTCACCTGCAGCTGTGTTTATAGAACCCCAGAATAGCTTTGTGAGGGTAATAATATATTTAGGTGGATGCACATTCCCCAGGTCATCCTAGGCCTCCCCACTCTTTTACATTGGATTTGCCTGGCCCCGAAAATCATCACGACCCCTGCTCTACACACAGTTGCCCACAGGTCCACGCATCAGTACACATTTGTACACAGGCACACACTACATACACGTTCTAGGAGTTTGGGCACCAGTGGCCAAAACTGCAGCATTGAGTTTATCTCTTACTGTTGGTTCCTGGGGTTGGTGGGATGGATGTTTCTGCCTCTAGTAAGACCCTATTTAGACCCTCAGTGGTGTTTCAAGTAGGGACTTGTGTATCCATGTTACTTGTATATTCAATATCATCTAATGTCATGTCTGCCTCCAGCAGGATCAGGGGAGTTTCAGGAGAGTGACAAGTAGTCTGCCGGGCCGCTCCTTGCCTACTTCATGGGTTTCACTTGAGTATCTGAACCCATCAGTCAATCTCACTTTACCCCAGGAGCCAAAGTGGGGGGACAGGAGGTGGGAGGGCACAGAGATCAAAGAAAGCAAAGGGACCTATTCTCAGTGGCACACCTGGCTTTCGGCCTAGACACCATCCCATGCTTGCTGTCCCCGTGGTCCGAGTGGAGTGACTGCAGCGTGACCTGTGGGAAGGGCACACGGACCCGACAGCGGATGCTCAAGTCTCTGGCCGAGCTCGGGGACTGTAACGAGGAGCTAGAGCAGGTGGAAAAGTGCATGTTGCCAGAATGCCGTAAGTCCGGAGCTCCCGCAAGCCCACCACTCTGTTCCCTATTAACCAGCGCTGTGCGGGAGCACACTGTTAGATTGTAAAGTCTGTTTGGTGGGAAGAAAGAGCATGAATTTGGCGAAGTTATTTAAACTCTCAGTCAATCTCCTCTTTAATCACAAGGATCCCACTACCATCTACAAAGCGCACACACTGCAAGTTGCTACGGAGTCTAAACGGGAGACCTAGATGAGAGACACTTAGCACAAAGCTCAGTAAACCTTATTTCTTAGTTCCCTCCCCGAACCCCCATCCCCAATTAGGGGCTGTTTGGCCAATGCATTTTCCAACTTTTAAGTTTTATTCCTTCTCCCTCTGACCATTTTATTTATCCATGGCCAGGGGGTAAACATTGAATCCCTGCCTCCTGTACTCTTGCAGCCATGGTAAGCCCAGCCAGCAGAAAAACAAGCTCACAAAAGCTCACTGCCCACCCCCTCCTCCAAAATCTCTGTGGTGCGCTCGCTGTATGTATTACACGGGGACTAAACCAAGGGGAGAAAGCCTGTTTTCCTGGCTAGTCTTCCAAGAGAGCTTCTCTTTCAGGTGTTGGAAAGTCAGACACGCTTGGTTAACGCCCTCTGTTGGCATCCTCTGAAACGCACTTGCAGTCTCCTGCTCCCCCTTCCTTATTACTCAGGCTGCTTGCCCAGATTCAGATCTAGTCCAGAAGTTCAGAGCAAGGCAAGAGGCTCTGAACACATCTGTAAAGTCCCCCCAAAGCCTTCTTGAGTCACAGAGAAGCCACAGGATGTGGTTTATGACCTGGGCACCAATTCTGCCTCTACTGCTTACCAACCACATGGGCTGGGTGAAGTCAGTCTGCCTCTTGGAGCTTTGGTTTCCTCTGTGAAATGGAATAGTAGAATCTGTTTTGCATCTCTCTTTTTTTTCTTTAGTGAGAAGTGGGGAGGCAGAGAGACAGACTCCTGCATGCGCCCTACCCCAATCCACCTGGCATGCCCACTAGGAGGTGATGCTCTGCCCATCTGGGGTGTTGCTCCGTTGCAACCAGAGCCATTCTAGTCCCTGAGGTGGAGGCCATGAAGCCATCCTCAGCGCCCGGGCCAACTTTGCTCCAATGGAGCTTTGGCTGCAGGAGGGGAAGAGAGAGACAGAGAGGAAGAAGAGGGGGAAGGGTGGAGAAGCAGATGGGTGCTTCTTCTCCTGTGTGCCCTGGCTGGGAATCGAACCCAGGACATCCACACACCAGGTCGATGCTCTACCACCAAGCCAACAGGCCAGGGGCTGTTGCTTTGCATTTCTCATAAGCATGTGTTGAGATGTTGAAAGGATAGTGTAAGTGACCATATCTTGTTTCAGACATGAGATACTCATGCCAATTTGTGTCTTGCCAGCCATTGACTGTGAGCTCACTGAGTGGTCCCAATGGTCAGAATGTAACAAATCATGTGGGAAAGGCCACATGATTCGAACCCGGATGATCCAAATGGAGCCTCAGTTTGGAGGAGCACCCTGCCCAGAGACTGTGCAGCGAAAAAAGTGCCGCCTCCGGAAGTGCCGACACCCCTCCATCCAGAAGCTGCGCTGGAGAGAGGCCAGAGAGAGCCGGAGGAGCGAGCAGCTGAGGGAGGAGTCTGACGGGGAGCAGTTCCCAGGTACCACCCCCAAGTGTAAGGCTGGAGTTCAGGGAGCTGTCAAAGCCGGGGAAATTAGAGTAGGTTTTGAGGAACTTGTAGGAGTTTGTCAGTTAGAGAAGGGCATCCAAGCAATAGGAACAGTAATTGCAAAGGCACAAAGATGCCAAAGAGCATGGTATGTTCAAGCAAAAACCACCCAACAAGTTCACGATTTTTCCGATAGGAAGCTGCTCACAGATCAAAGTGTCTGTTGCATGTGGTAGTCAGGTGGCCAGTGAACATTCATTTAAGCCCAACTACATGCCAGGCAGCCACTATGCCATGGTCTTCTCCTCTATGAAACTTAGCCTGGTATTGAATGACCATAAATGCTTCTACAAATGAGTCATATATACAGCACCAAAGAAACTTTTTATTAAAGATCTACCCGGACATCTGGGGTCAGGGAAGTTCTCTTTGAGAAGGACATGTTTATGGAGGAAAAATAACAGATTATACTTGACTTTACTTAGTATTTGGGGGGCTAAGTACTTGCGGAGCACAGCATAAAGAAGTGATTGACTGTACCCTGAGTGGTTGCTGGGGTTTGAGTCACCCCCAAACAGCAGCCATTTAAAAGGATTCTGTGGTTCAGTGACCTGGGCTGGCTCAGCTGGATGCATCCTGTGGTCCAGCTTAGGCTTGTTCATGTGGTTATGTCAGTGGCTGGCTCAGCTGGGGCTGGAAGGTCTACACCAGCCTCACCTGCATTTCTGGGGCTCAGCTAGGGCGGCGGGGCTCCTCCACGTGATCTTTCCAACAGTCTAGTCAGGCTCTCTTACATGATGATGAAAGGATCCCCAGCATGCTTTTTTTTTTTTTCCAGGCTGTTTGTTCTTGTCCCATTGGCCAAAGCAAGTCATATAATCAAGCCCAAATTCAAGAGGTGGAGGAATAGGCTGCCCCTTGGTGGGAAGAGCTGCAAAGTATTTGTAGTCTATCACCTATGAACTAGTGGTATAAGGACTCCAACCATTATTTAATTCAAAACTTATTACATACAGGAGCAGAAGAGAAGCCCAGAGAACTATATTTGACAGTTGTTGACTCGAGTTCAGCCCTCATGTCTGTCCTCATTTTCTGCCAGCCTAACCAGGCTTCTCCTGCTTGCAGGCTGTAGGATGCGCCCGTGGACAGCCTGGTCGGAATGCACCAAACTGTGTGGAGGCGGGATCCAGGAACGCTACATGACTGTAAAGAAGAGGTTCAAAAGCTCCCAGTTTACCAGCTGCAAAGACAAGAAGGAGATCAGAGCCTGCAACGTTCACCCTTGTTAGCAAGGGTCCACGTGGGCCAGGGCTGCACTCTAGATTCCAGGGTCACCAGTGGCTGGACCGTTTGCTTGTTTGTTTAAGGCAATGTAAATCGTGTACACTAGTTTTCATTTCTGCAGTGTTATTAGCCCAGTATTCTGTGGATGCCAGAGCCATCCCTTCTGTTTACTTCTTGGTGGGCAGAGGCTGAGTAGGGCTCCCTCATCCTCAGCCAGCCCTCCTCCAGCAGACATGGGTAGTGTCAGCCACCCTGTACCAAACGGAAATGTGTCCTTTGCAGCATCTACCTGGGTGCAGGACAGGCATAAACAGGCCTCCATAAACAGGCAGCTGTGCCTGGAAATGATTCTGTCTCGGTCCCAGGTGCAGCAGGAAATATGCCCCCTCAGACAAAGAGAGCAGCTCCTCTGCCTCTCATCTCTGGCCCACTCCTTCTGCAGGAAGCTGTTGTTTGCTCATCTCTTTTAACGTAGCGGAGCTTTAGGTCCCTTGTTGAGTCTCCTCATCATCAGTAATCAATAGTTCTTGGGGAAAACAGAGCTGGTAGATGCGAAGAGGGGCACAGATGCTGGCTGGCTTTCTTCTCTCACTGAGAAATTCTTAATACATTTATCTCACCTCTTAATTCTGGTTCCTGATACCCCAAAGGAAATGACGGCCACTTTATTTGAATGTAAGGTTGCCAGTTCTTGTACCTGATGCAAAGAGTAACTAAGTCTAGAAAGGATTTTCCTTTTTTTTTTGTTGTTCGTTTTTGCCACACTTCTCCTAGCAGGCCAGCCTTATAAAGTTTCCAATACTAGGTCCTTACTAGAACCAAGGCAGCAAAAGAGGCCTCCCTAGCAATCCCAAACCTGAGTTTTTAAAATCTTTCAACACACATCTAGACTTTTAAGTCTTCAAACCAGTTCTAACAGTTCTTTTTACTTATGCGAACATTTGGTAAGTCTCCCCGCAGCCCGCCAAGCCATTCCTTGAGACTTTAAAGGGCGTTTTTAATCATAAAACTGTCCATGTAGAAAGAGCTTTTCTTTCTTCTGTAGAAAGGAAAGGTGTTGCCAGGACCTTCAGAAGGAAGATAGAAATCTAAGGAGAAAGGAATATGACAGAACCAAGCTGGGCAAGAGAATCTGGTGGAAGTCAGCCCTAGGTGGGCTCTCCAGCTGGGGGCTCTGATCCTCGACATATCCATGGGGAGGGAAGGCTGTGCTTATCCATCCCCACCCCAGCACTCATATAAGTACACCGAGTTCAGGGAAACTGACTACCAAGGATTAGTGTAAAAGAACATTTTACTGAGTGCAGTCCATCAGCAGTTTTTACTCATTAATTGTTAAAATTAGTTGTATTTCTGTTGCCAGTTTTTTTTTCATTATGCTTAATCCAAATATGTATCATGGATGAGATGCATACAATGCTTTGAATACACTATTTTAAGAATCTGCATTAAACACATCAGGATACTTCCAAACACAACATATATATGCTATTTAGACCTGGATCTGTATTATTTTAACACAAGGAAGACTGTTCAATAAAAAACTCATATGGGTCATTTGTGTTTTTACACTAATTAAGGGTTCATAAGGTTGCGTCTGTTTACAATTGTTATCCACCTCAATCATATTCAGCTAAAGATAGTTTTTGCTCCCTCAATCTGGAGGGTCCATTCTTACTACATCTCTGAGTTTCTGGAGCTTTGTTGCCAACATTATTATAGCCCTTAAATGAATACTTTTCTCCCTCCACAAAGGAACATAAAGAAATAACATGCTTAATTTTCTACCTGGACAAAAAAAAAAAAAAGATGTCGATACAAAATCTGTCCACTTGAGCAACATTACTCTTTGCAATCTAGAGGCATACTTCCTCTCAACCCCTGAAAATCAAAGTTCCTCAAGACAGTGATTCCTAAGTAACTAGTGTCTCATACTCTTATCTGGTCCCTACGGGGTGCTTTTTAATCTTAATTTTGGAGAGTGAAAACCAGGTAACTTGTTAATGGCAGAGAATGGGTAACATCTTTCTTGTGACACCAATGTTATTTCTTTTGCTTACAAGGGGAAATTTATAAGAAGCGTCAAATCTCTTTTTTACCAAAGTCTTGTGTTAGGTGATTTATAGTTTTTCTGGCTAACCAATCATTTTGGAAATAAAGATTTTTTTTACTACAAAAATTAAATTTGTTTGGACTTGCACTTGAGATAGCAAACACAGGAAAAATGTCCGTACAAAGGGCAGCTATCATGGTTGTATATATATTATCAATGCCAGACCAGTTGCACTCCAATTTACATCCACATTTTAAGATTACAATAAGTTCAGAGATACAGTCCCTAGCCAGACACTGGGTCATTCACCTGTCACCTTGCCAATGCATTATTTGAAGGAAAACTGTTGTAGTAAATAAGAATAAAGCCTGGGCTTCTTTGGACTTAACATTAAAAAAAATTAAGATTTTGTGCTGTTTTTCATTTGAACTTTGTGTATTAAACTTGTTTTAGGCATACTCCAAGTCTGTGTACTTCTTCCAGGAAGTAAGCGTACATTCTCACATGAAACTTAGTTCAGGTCAAGCCCATGGCTAAAATGTCAATACACAAAAAATTCTCCGTGTCAAATTATTCCTGTGGCCTAACAAATAGCCCACATTCCTCAGGCAGGTTTAAAGGAGTTCAATATTAGCGTGTACCAGGACTGTACAATCAGTCCCTTTATCCCCAGAGTTAAATATTTATATCTTAAAGAAATGGATACGATTGTCCAAACAAAACTAAGCAGAAATGTTTAATCCCTAATCACAACAACACAGAATCAAGGAAGATACAGACATTCCACTACTTATTTGGTACCATTGATTTTAATAACAGAATGATTCATTTTGTTCTTAAAAATTGCCCCAAGTAGAGAATGAATGAAAATAAAATAGTTCCTTGTGAAAACGAGTGAGGTGCTCTAACCAACTATAAATAGCAGCTGAATGCTAATGAGCATGAGGATAATTCTTCATTTTAAATGCTCTGAAATCTGTGAGCGAAAGATCTGTACTAAAATAACACATTTAAATAATGACATCCCTGTCAGTTCAGAAGGTTCCATACGCTCTGCAGGGCAGGGGGGCAGAGGGCGTTAAGCCAGGGGACCTGGGTTCAAGTACTGCTGTGTCCAAGAGGATGGGAGAGCAGCGCCAGTTGGTGCTCTCTTCTGGCCTTGGGCTTCCATACAGCTCTTCCACTAAAGGTTTCCCCAGTCCCACCTCCACCATGGAGCCAGGTCTCATCTCGACAGCAAGTCCTGAGCGCATCCTGACACAGCAGTTACTAGTAACCAATCTTACCCCATAGGTCTCCCACCTCTTTAAAAACCAGGAAATGCCCACTTCATGTTGAAGCTGGCTCGAGTTGCGTGCCTGTCACTTATAACTGAAAACACTCTGACAAATAGAGAACACATGCAATACTTTGACCAAGGTAGCAGCAGAGCAAAACGCAACTCTGGACTTGCCACTTAACATGCATAACATCATCATGTAAGCTAGCATTCATTAACATTTTCTCATATTGCTCTAAATTCTGCATAAAACTCAGATTATATTCTTAGCTACTTCCCTGGCATTAAAATTGACTGGTAATAGCTCTTATATTTTAAGTAGTTATGTGTTTAAAGAGTTATCTCAAATAATCTTAAGTATCAGCATAAGGGAAAAGGGCAAACATCATATTCAAGACTACTGACCCCTTTACATTAGTTGTTTATAAAAGCAGTCTTTTTTTTAAAATGTATTGGTATGCTATGCCTACTGCATTTTAGAGAGGGGAGAGAGAGAGGAGGAGCAGGAAGCATCAACACCCCTATGTGCCTTGACCAGACAAGTGCAGGGTTTCAAACCGGAGACCTCAGCATTCCAGGTCAACGCTTTATCCACTGTGCCACCACAGGTCAGGCCATACTGCATGATCTTAACCTGCAATTTACTAGCTTATCTGGAAACGTGAAAAAAACTCCAATCTTCTGCTCCCTTCCCTACTACGTTAATGCTACTCCACGCGAGATCTGCAGCTTGCGTACATCCACAAAGCATCGTTACCACCCTACAAGGCTATGCAGAAATTGAAAGCCAACCCTTAGAAAGTTTTGTGACAATCTGACACTGCATGATATCCAAGAGCATGACTATTTTTCTAGTAATTCATTTTTATTCCATTTAGCAAAAGTATCAGTTCACAAAAGTAAAGATGAAAAATTTTTAAAAACCGGCTCTTCACCACAGTCAGGGAAGGGCCACACTACGCCATTCTTACTGGACCTCCAGGACAGGACGCCCGCATGCAAACCCCAGGCTTTTGAGCCTTTTAAATGCTTCAGTATCTACACAGTAGATCTACCTCCAGGCTTGTATACCTACATATCTACAGTTAAGTACCCTGCACTCGCTCTTTTTCTTACTCCTCTATCCTACCCTATTGAGCAAGATAACTGCCCAGTGTCCTCTGATTTTGCCATGGCATTTCTCAGGAGTAGTTCACTTACTTTCCCCACCTCCTTGCCCTCCAATCATACTTCAATCTACTATAATCTGGTTCCTACATCCAGATGGAAACAAACCTGTCAGTCATCAGCAACCTCCAAAACACCACTGCTGCCTCTTATTCCCTGGTCCCTGTCTGGTTCCGTCCCGTCCCCCCCCCCCCCCCCCCCCCGCCTTCCCGACATCCTTGACAAGAAGTTTCCTGGTTATTTCTCCAGGTTCTGGCTGTTCCCTCAACTTTTTGCTGCCTCTTAATCCTCTACCCCCAATGTTATTTTTCCTCCAAATGTATATATACCCTTTGACCTTTCCTCAAACATGCTCTTGCTATTTCAATCCACTCCCATCTCAACTATTAGTTCTAAATGAATAAATTCTAAATCTGGACTTCTAGTCCTGGCCTCTTCTTTTGAGCCCCATTCCCCACTCATAAACGCCCCCTAGACTAACCCCATTTGTAACTGGCACAATCACCATTTATTTCTATAATTAGAGCTGCCTATGCTCATTCATTCATCAAATGGTTGGTTTTTCTGCACGTGCCAGGAAATATGGATACAGCAATAGACATGGTTCTCCCCTCACAGAGCTTATGACACTAAGACGCAAATCAGACAAGACACAAAATAATCACAGATGGAAATTAAATAAATTAAATAAGTTACATAAATACAGGGCAGCAGTGTGAGGCTAGTCAAGAGGGCTCTCTGAGGATGTAGCACCTAAGCCAAGAGCAAACGGATAAAACAACTATTTGGAATAGTTGAGTGAAGCAACTGATTTGGAAAATATGTGGTGTGGTCTAGGGAAGTGTCCTTCAACCACATCCGCAGACCTGTCCACCAGAAATTTCGGCCCAGGCCACGAAAGTTAACCACCCTGATGTTGTATGAAGATTACAGACCCAATTATCTTAGTCGAATTCACTTATGCTCAGGATAATTTTTGCCTCAGTAGTCCCCAAAATAATTCTATTTTCACCTGTCCCCAAGTGTAAAAAGGTTGAAAACCACTGTTCTGGGGTCTAAGAAAGCAAATCAATTTGAACATAAATGAGAAGCAGGAAGATGACAGTTCCTTGTATATCACGGTAAGAAATTCAGATATTAGCCAAAGTGTACTGAGATGATGACAGATTTTCAACAGCAGTGTGATATTTAATTTATGGTCTAAAAAATATCCCTATGGCCACATTGAAATAACAACTTTGTGAGGGCAAAATGGAAATAAACAGATTATTTCAGAGTCCTCTATGGTAACCTGGGTGTGAGAAAAGGGGCTGAGACAAAAGAGGCAGAACAAACAGAATGAGGAGATTCCACGATTCCAGTATCTTACCTGATCACCTTCCTAAGTTCCTTGTTTCTCCGCTGTTCAAACTACCACTAGAGCAGATCTAGGCAGCCTGTGTTCAGAATCCTTGGCAGTTTTCCATTATAGACAGAAGGACTATCCTATTTAAAGCCCTCTACATTCTAAGCTGAGTATATTTTACCATTAGTTTTTCCCATTAAACTTAACATGCTTTTAGGTTAAGATCCCAATCCCAGAACACACTTTGCATTCTGCCAACTTGGTGCCTTTGCCCAGGCTCTCCCCAGCCTTCTCACCCCGTTCCACCTCAAATCCTATCAATTGGCAAAGCTCCAGCCAAAACACCACTTGTAACTAAGAAACTCCCTCAGATTTTCCAGGAGGAATATATAGCATCGCTTCTGCAGAACCGACTTTGCATGCTTCTCATACTCGGCCTTAACTCTACACCCTGACATTTGTTTTTGTCATTCTTAACCTTTCTCCACTAGATACTAATTTGTAGGAAGGAAAAGCTCAAATGTATCCATTTCCCCAGAACACCTAGTAAAGTTTGTCAAAGGAAATGTTTAAATTAAAATGTCTTTTTTTGCCCTGGCCGGTTGGCTCAGTGGCAGAGCGTCAGCCTGGAGTGCAGGAGTCCCGGGTTTGATTCCTGGCCAGGGGACACAGGAGAAGCGCCCATCTGCTTCTCCACCCCTCCCCCTCTCCTTCCTCTCTCTCTCTCTTCCCCTCCTGCAGAGAAGGCTCCATTGGAGCAAAGTTGGCCCGGGTGCTAGGATGGCTCCTTGGCCTCTGCCTCAGGCACTGGAATGGCTCTGGTTGCAACAGAGCGATGCCCCAGGTGGGCAGAGCATCGCCCCCTGGTGGGCATGCCGGGTGGATCCCGGTTGGGCACATGCGGGAGTCTGTCTGACTGCCTCCTCGTTTCCAACTTCAGAAAAATACCAAAAAAAAAAAAAAATACCTTTTTTTCTCCCTAAAAAATGCTTTGAAACTTTATATAAGCAGTCATTGGTTAAATATTCATAAGTGGTCAAGTAATTGAAAGGGACCGCTTTATCATTCCCTCCTCATATTTACCTGCCAGTCATCTGTTCAATGGGCTCGTTATATAGGAATGGGAAAAGAAATAAATTAGAGTAAGTGGTGCTGAAAGTAAGAAGAGAAACAGGCTAGACCTTAAGTATATACAACCTTGTTACAGCAAATTTTAAGTCAATTTAAAGTAAGGGACCAATTTATATTATAAAACTCAAAGTCCCTAATTTAAAGAATCATCACTGTAAAATGTATGTCAATAAGGCATAGTGTCCAACTCTAAAATATTATAAATCTTTAAACATTACAGGAAGAAAATTCCTAGAACAGATATTCATGACTTTCAATTCAGGAAATCCTGAATTTCCAAATATATAAAGAAACATAAGAAATTTTGAAGTTAGAAATGTGATCTCAAATATTCAATGTGCTAAAGAGCAGGATTGGCAAACCATGGCCCATAGATCAAAGCCAGTTTTCCATCTGTTTTTGTACAGAAGGGTTTTTACCATCTTAAATAAATTCTTTTTAAAATTCAAGATTAATATTTCATGACACATGGAAATGATAGAAAATACAAATTTCAGTGTCCACAAATAAAGTTTTATTGGAACACAGCCACATTCATTCATTTATACATTGTTGATGGCTGCTTCAGTGCTACAATGATACAGAGACTAAATGGCCCACAATGCCCAAGATGATATTTACAATCTGGCCCTTTACAAAAAAAGTTTGCCAACCCCCCAGCTATAGAGAAAAGATTTCAAGTCATAGATTAAGAGGGCTACAAGGCACCTCTGACTGTATGATGGAAATCAAATAGGAAACTTCAGCTTCCAACCACAAAGTAACAGAAACTGGATTTACCCTCCTACCTTAGACAATCAGAAAACTGGAGTAAATATGTGAAACAATTGGTTTCAGACATTATACACCAAGCAGCATAGGATTATACTCCCTGATGGAAGAGAAACAAGTAAGGTAAGCCTTAAAACTGCCCTAGCTTTGGGCCTAGAGGCCCACTCCAGACTGCAGAGGGGATGGGGAATTCTAAGCAGGGTACAAATGTGTCCCTGAGCTGAAAAGACAAGACACTGGAGATTGGGAGTTTGAGGCAGCCAAAGGTTACAGGACAAAGTTCTGGCAAGGAGAGAACTACACAGAAAAAGAGTTCTAAAAATATACATTGGGTCAATGAGTCTTTGTTGAATATTAAGATATGTATGTATAAGGTGAAACTCCACTTAGCTGGGCAAAGAATGACCCAGGAGCTGTGAACTGAATGGTCCCCAGAGCTCACACGGGGCTGAGAATTGTTTCAGTTTCCATTAGCCAAATTGGAGATTCCTCATTGATTACTTAGGGCATTCAGTAGAGACCCCAAATAGTCCACACTTACTAGTGGAGTTAAACTATCCTGGGAAAAAGTTACTTGAGACTGCATGAAGCTTAAAAACAAGCCTTAAAAGGATCAAACTGAACTATAAGTAAATTAAACCAACTGCCAGAACAAAGCCCAACAATGTTTAGATTAATATAACAAAATCTAGGCACCAAACATAAAATACACAATGTCCAGCATCCAATCGAAATTTAGTAGACATGCAAAAAAGCAAGAAAATGTGATCCATAACTAGAGAAAAATCAGTCAATAGAACAGATCCAAAAATTGCAGATATGATGAGATCAGCAGAAAAGAACATTACAACAATTATCAATATTTGTAACCATGTCCAAATAGTCAATACAATGGGAGAATTAAATCCTTTATAAAGTTACTTTAGTGACTGTTTTCTCAAATCTCCCAAGGATGATACACAGCTAGTATCATTCTAGATTCATGGAAGAGACATTCATTTATTACACATAACAGATAGGGCATTAGACTCAATTCTCTGGGAACCCAGGTGAGAGAGGCCAGATCAGAGAAATACATGACCATACTGAGTACAGAAAGAGAAGATATAACAACAAAAAACAACAGAACCTCTAGAGAAGAAAAAAAGGGTATAAAATAAAAAATTCATTGAATGGGATTACTGGCAGATCAAACAAGTGCAGAAGAAAAGGTTAGGAAACTTTAAGATACAGCAATAAAATTTATCCCACATGAAGCACAGAGAAAAAAATAAGTAACTGAGATAACAAAATTTAACTTTCAGGCCGCTTTGCCACAAATCATCTATTCAGAATAAAATGAAAGGTTTTCCGTTAAGTCTAGATATTATGTGACAGTCTCTTGCTTTCTGAAGTTACCCATGATAAATAAAAAACTTTCCCAACTGAAAGTACTAAGAAGGACATATGATAGTGCTATAGTATCAAAAGCCACAGGATAAATGTGGTATCTTACTGGGCAATAATTTTTATTGACATTCAAATAAATGCGTGTGCTTTGCTCCAGCTGTTTTAGGCTTCATCCTCAGAAATATTCCTCTTTCCTCTGTAGTTGGGGTTCTCTCATCAGGAGCACTTCGTAGAAGTTTAAGAAACATGACTTAGGAAATCAGTAAGAACAAGCCATTTCACTTCAAGTTTACCTACTAAAATGACCAATATTGACTCTTAGATTCAAACCCTGAAGGCATTGTTGGGAAAGGCTTAGAGCTACTAAAGTAAATTTCCTCCAACACTCACTCCTTCAAGGAACCACCAAAATAACAAGTCATCATGCAGCATCTTGTGATAACAGATCAATTTTAATTCTAGCACCTGAAGCTATACAAGGGTACGCTTTATAAACCTCACGGGACTGTTGTACATGTTCAATAAAGTGACAACTGTGCAATACCACTTAGTATCTCAAAATCAGGGACGTACTTTTGAATTGTTTAAACACAATCCACAGAATTAAAAACAAAATTGGAAGCCATCCACAGTTAAACTAATTGTCAACTTAAAGTTTTACACGTACTACTTGATACTACAGTCTAGTAGGGATATGGGAAAGTGATTTTAGATCCTCATCCTGTTGTATACCCTATGAGGAGGGTTACTTGGAAGCTATGGGACTTGCCAGAGGTGGCTACAACCAGGACCAGAACAGCAAGGAAAGTTTCTTTAAACCAGTTTCTGTAGTTTTCACTTTTTTTCTTGTCAGTTAAAAGTGAACAGTGAGAATTAAATACTTATCTTTACATATACACAGGTATGCTGTGGAAGCATAGTTGCTTACAAACATATAAAAATACTTGTTAACTAGTTTGATAAGAAAATAATGTATAAAAGTATATAGCAAAAACATTAATCATCTCTGACCCTGGAAAGATCAATTTCATATTTTATATTACAAACAAAAACAGATTTAGTTTTTTTGAATCCCTTATCCAGAAATACTTAAAAAGGAAGACAGACATAAATTCTTTATTTTTACTCTGAACATGGTTGTGAAAAGACTTAAAATAGAAAACCAAGAACACTGAAACGCCTAAGTCCAGAGTGAGTCAACTATTTGGCCACATACAATGTTATCACCTTTACGAGCAGGGGTAATAATTAACCTAAATCTACAAAGGGCATGTTGGTATTTTGGCCACTGGAAAACAAAGGCTGGAGCATCAGTGAAGGTCTGAGATGTCTCACTTTTGAGGATTCAATTCAGTGTATTTAAGGTAACTGAAGGTGACGGCAAAAGTTTTAAGATAGGCAAAAATTCACATTAAAAAAAAAAACACCTCCCTATGTTTCTATTTAGAGTAACAGTAGGCAAAATGATTCCAGAAGTTAAAAGTTATTTCAAAACCCATGACTTCAGTTTGGCAAACAGCTTAGGTTCCAAATCTCATTCATCCCTATTAAAATATAAGCCCTTAAAAAAGAAATGTGTCTGTTTATACAGATATACATTTTAAAATAATCAGATAATCTCTGAAGCAGCCTTAGTGTTTCCTTTAAATCTGTCTTGAAATGATCATAGGATTAGCTTCCCGGAAAAGATGAGCCAGCTTCTCGGTCTAAGGCCACCACAGTGGTCGTGTGTCTAAGGCTAGAAAGGTAGCAACTGACGTAAACCGTACAGAGAGGAGAAGATAAGGGCTTTTCCTGGCAGTTGGTAGCTAAAACTCAAGGGATTCTTAGAAAATGACACAATGGCAGCCTTTCTTGTCTTTTTCTTTCCGCGTTGGTTCTGGAGAAGGAGGACATTCCTGCTCTTGAAATTTCCTGGAAGACAGAAAAATCTATATATAGTTGCCTTCTTGGTTATATATTATTACAAATACAGGTTATTTTTTGATAAGTCTAGGGTATATGTATATGCTTTTCAGTGTTAAATTTCAACTAGGGAATCAAAGCAAATGTTGATGGGGGGATAGGGGGAGTCCAGCAGCAAATGCTTTAACACCAGCATATGCAGGTTGTCTAAGTTGTATTAACAGGTGAGTCTTAAATCAGATGAGATGCTGAACTCAGTACCTCTAAATTCCTTCCCAGTTTAAAATTCCATGACTTTAAGGTATACTTGGCATAAATATCCATCACTAGAGTACAATATAACATTACCCTTATGAGTATTACAGTTCTTAACCATGTTCTACAACTTAGTAGCTGTAAGTCAATATTAGACAAGTTAGTTGACTTCTCTGAACCACTATGTTTTAGAAGAGAATAATAAAAACCCACCTTTCACTGCTGCTATGAGGATTAAAGATCTTGTTACGTTTAGTGCCTCATGTACCTGGCAGTAAAAAGCCCCTTTTCCCACCCACTCACTCCTGACTGATCAATGGATACAGATGGATTCTGAGGATCAAAACCAAGAACAAAACATTTCAAAACAGCAGTAAAATTTTAAGAAAAACTAGTTTCTCTCCCTGCGTTAAAATACACATAACATAAAATTTAGCATCATCACCATTTCTAAGCATGCGGCATTTAAACAGTCACAATGTTATACTACTACCCACCACCATCCATCTCCAGAACTCTTCCATCTCACAAAATTCACTCTGGATTCATTAAAAAATAAGACCTCAGATTTTTAACAAACTACTAAAAAAAAAAAAAACAAACAAAAAACTAGACTCATTATTCCACCCCCATAAAGAGAATGCTCTGAAAAGAAGCTAAGGGTTACAAGAAGCCCATAGTTCAGAAAGCACTTCAGCTTAGATACACAATTAACATGAGCCCACTCCGCATACCTGTCAAAATCTCTAACTAGCAGAGAAACCAGGAGATCTAAAGAGCAGAGGGTGAAGTAGGGGCCAGGCACAGACTTAAAATAATCAAATCAAACCAAACCCTGCCCACGAAAGCAACTCAATCTTTCTCACACACAAACATATACAGTGACTCCAGCTGACCTGAACCATCACCTCAAGCTTGCTGGAACCCATTAACACTTTCTGAACCACAGGGCCCCCTAAGCCAGCTAAACAGAAAGGCTCTTTGTAGTCTGGATACTACACTTCATGGCCTGTGGGGGTGCTGAATCTCTACTACTAGGCTTACTCTTCACTGGAAGGTGTTGGTTAAGAAGCAAAGTCCCAGTTCTGCCATGTAATATGTCTAAGCTTCAAACAAGTTATTTAACTTCTCTGTACCTGTTTCCTCATCTGAAAGTGGAGATAAATGAAAGTATTTGGCTCTTCGGGTGGTGGTGAGGATTAAATGTATGAATATATGTAAAGCACCTAGCACAGCGTCTGGCAGAAACTGCCACTCAAATTTCACCCTCTTCACCCTCTTCAGACCACCACCACCTCTGCAAATTGCACAGATTCTTTTCAAAATCCCCATGTGTCCTCTCCACTTAAATATAATCAAATTAGGTTTATATGTAGGAAGTACTAGAATATGTACTTAAAATTTTTAACATACCATATGTATTAATCCCTCAATTCTCAGAAAAGCTCCTGCATAAAACTTCCTTTCTTACTAAAAACATGTAATGTTTTGTTTTGGTTTTTTTCAATTAATGGTCTTTAAAAGCACAGTGTTATTATCTGTCAAATTCGATAAATTAAAACAAATTTCTGCCTGACCAGGTGGTGGCGCAGTGGATAGAGCGTAGGACTGGGATGCAGAAAGACCCAGGTTCGAGACCCCGAGATCGCCAGCTTGAGCGCGGGCTCATCTGGCTTGAGCAAAGAGCTCACCAGCTTGGACCCAAGGTCGCTGGCTCCAGCAGGGGGTTACTCAGTCTGCTGAAAGCCCACAGTCAAGGCACATGTGAGAAAGCAATCAATGAACAACTAAGAAGTCGCAACGCGCAATGAGAAACTGATGATTGATGCTTCTCATCTCTCTCCGTTCCTGTCTGTCTGTCCCTGTCTATCTCTGCCTCTGTAAAAAATAAAAAATAAAAAAATAAAAAAAAATAAAATAAAAAAAACAAATTTCTAAAATGTGTTTTCCTTACCTTATAACCCGGACAAGTTCATGGAAAGCTTGATCTACATTCATTCTAATCTTTGCTGACGCCTCCATGTAAGTCACCTTCAGTTGTCGTGCCAGCTGCTGTCCTTCTTCCTGTGTCACCTGAAATTCCAAGAGCTGCGTTTGAGGTACTGTGTTAATAATCAGATCTGCTCCCTCTAACCCTTGGCCACAGATTGCACTATCTATCCGCCCAGAGGCCAGGTTGGTTTGTCACAGATGAACCAAGAAGACTTCATAGCTCAACACATACTGAAGTTCAGCTCTGTGGAACAACTCATAAGAACATACCTGTGACAAGAACAAGATTTCAGGCGAGTGATTACTCAAAAAGTACTGTCTACAAATGTGATAAATCCTAGGGAAGGTAAAGTACAAGGTGCTATGAGAGTCTATAATTGTGTCAGGCAGGTGAAAACTTCCTGAGGAAGTGATATTTAAGCTAAGAACTCAATAAAGAATACAGAGCTAGGTGGAAGTAGGGTGAGGATATATCCTTCACAAAGGAAACAGCACGTGTGAGTGAGGCCACAGTGGGGCATGGGCTTCCTAAGTTCGAGGAACAGAAAGAAGCCAAAAATTGCTGGAATACAGTAGGCATCCCTCTCTCAACAACTGACTAAGCAAGCAGAAAGAAAATCAGTAGTGATACATATAGAAGGTTTGAACAACACTATCAAACAAACTTATCCTAATTGACAGGGAACACTTTACCCAACAACAGCAAAATACACATTCCTTTGAAATGAGAGTGGGTCATTAATCTCCATAAATTTAAAGGGATTCAAATGAGAAAAAGCATGTTTTTTGACCACAGTAGAATAAATTAGAAATCAACAGAAAAAATAAATAGGAAATCTCTAACTATGGAGAAACTACATACTTTTCAAAATTTGTGGGATGCTACTAAAGATGTATATAAGGAAATTTATAGGACTAAGTGTTTTTATGAGGAAAAATCTCAATGTAATGACTACCTTCTACCTTAAGATGTTGTAAGATACCAAAAAGCTGAAAAATTAATATTGATATTCTAGAAGGAAAGGTCAGGCTTTCCTGTCAGGCTTTTCTGCCCGTCCTTCCTTTGGGGAGGGGAGGGAAAAGAATGTAGATGTTTCTGGCTTACAAGAACAATGGGTCATTTAGTTTTAAATCTAAAATAAAGGTTAACCAAGAAACTTCTTCTCTTTCAATAGGAGACAGAATTTACATAATACTTTACATTGACTGTAGTTCCTCCCCCTTCCTGGAATCTTGAGAGTAAAATACTTCTAGGCTACTGAGAGAATATGAACCTTAAAACAGTGGTCCCCAACCCCCGGGCTGCGGACCAGTACCGGTCAGTGGGCCATTTGGTCCACAGAGAAAGAATAAATAACTTACATTATTTCCATTTTATTTATATTTAAGTCTGAACAATGTTTTATTTTTTAAAAGTGACCAGATTCCCTCTGTTACATCCATCTAAGACTCACTCTTGATGCTTGTCTTGTAAGTTTGACAATTATATTTTAAAATACCACAGTTTTTGCCTGACCAGGCGGTGGCACAGTGGATAGAGCATCGGACTGGGATGCAGAGGACCCAGGTTCGAGACCCTGAGGTCACCAGCTTGAGCGCGGGCTCATCTGGGTTGAGCAAAAGCCCACCAGCTTGAACCCAAGGTCGCTGGCTCCAGCAAGGGGTTACTCAGTCTGCTGAAGGCCCGCGGTCAAGGCACATATGAGAAAGCAATCAATGAACAACTAAGGTGTTGCAACGCACAATGAAAAACTAATGATTGATGCTTCTCATCTCTCTCTGTTCCTGTCTGTCTGTCCCTGTCTATCCATCTCTCTGACTCACTCTCTGTCTATGTAAAAAATTTAAAAAAATAAAAATAAATAAAAATACCACAGTTTTTACACCGGTCACATAATTTTATTTTGTGCATTTATCCGTCCCACCTTAAAGTGAAAATATTTTCTGACATTAAACCGGTCCGTGGCCCAAAAAAGGTTGGGGACCACTGCCCTAAAAGATTTGTAAACATCTTTGATTGTGTTACCTTGAAAGTCTTAATGTTTCTGTGTATCCCCTAAACAAATGTTGTAAGCTTATGCCATGATGTCATGCTCCCCCCTGCCCATGTGTGATCAAGGGTATATAAACAGCCCCTGAAATATTCTGGGGGCTTGCAAATGATTTGGGCTTCCAGATGGCCCCATGTAAGCCATATGTGGACGGCATATTTAATAAATCTCCTCCTTTAATAAAACTCTTAAAAATTCATCTGGACTTGGTGTCTCTACGTAAACCCACAGAATTGAGGTACAGGTACTTTACAACAAAGATACTTAAAAAAAAACATATGAAAACCATACTATTCACAAGAAGGGAAATAATAAAGCTAAGAATGGAAAGCAATGAAATAGAAAATAGAAAACCACAGCAAACATAAATAACTCCAAACTGGTTTTTAGAAGGTCAAAGTGACAAATCTGGCTAGAATGGTAAAAAAAAGAGAAGAGACACAAACTACCAACATCAGTAATGGGAAATATTCCATCACTTCAGATCGTATAGGGATATGGATATTAAAAGATAGTGAAGAAATATTACAAGCAACTTTACACTAATAAATTCAGCAAGTTGGGTGAAGCAGACATATTCCTTGAAAGACACAAGCTACAAAGCTCACTCACAAAAGAATAGATGACCTGAATGGTGCTGTATTGATAAAATAAATTTAATTTGTTGTAAGAATCTTCCCTCAAACACAACCAAAACCTAGATGGATTCATGAGTGAATTCTATCAAACTAGTTTTGCTGAAACTGTTCCAGAAAAATTGAAGAATTCTTTCCAACTCCTTCTATGAAGCATCATTACTCTCCCACCAAAACCAAAGATGTAACAAAACTACATAGTCCAATATCTCTCATGATCCTAAATGTAAAAATTCTGAATAAAAATTTAATAAGTAGAATTTAACACTGCATGGAAAGGAGAGTTTTCTTCTAAGAATGCAGTATTGGTTTAATATGCAAAAATGAATCAATATAATTCACCTCTTGAACAAACTAAAAAGAAAAAAAATCATATGATCTTAATAGATACAGAAATAATTCTGACAAAATCCAACATCCATTTTTGATTTAAAAAATAAAAAAAAACACTTTACAAATGGAATAGTGGAGAACTCTGTTAACCTGATGACAAAGGGCGTCTAATGTCAAATTACAATAGAATAAGGTGTTCGACAGTGTTGTTCAAGCCATCTATATCACTACTGATTTTTCTACTTGCTCAATCACTGCGAGAAAGGTTCTGAAATTTCTGATGGTAAGTATGAGTATGTCCGCTTCTCCCTGTTGTTCTTTCAATTTTGACTTGAAAATTTTTTAAATTGTTATTAGGTGCATAAAACCCTACAACATACAGCATACTCAATGGTGCAAGACTAAACGCTTTGTCCCCAAGACGAACTGTGTCAAAAGTCCCCCTTACACCACTCTTGCCATTGTACTGGTGGTTCTGGGCAGTGAGGTAAGGCCAAGAAAGGAAGAAAAGGCATCAGTCACGTCAGAAAGGAAGCAATAAAACTGTCTTTACTAGCAAATGACTCGACTGTTTATCATGTTACGGCATTTACAAAAGAACACCTAGATAAATGACTTGAGCATTTTTCCAGGATGTAACACAAATATACAAAAGTTATGATCCTATTTTTATAAATGTACATCATTGAAAAACCAGAAGAACGTGGTTCTCTATGGGTGATAAGCTCCTAAACATTTTTTCCCTCATCTCTATTTTCTAACTTTTCTGCAAATGTTTACTTTTGTGGTAATGACAGCAATAAAAGTCATTTTTTTCGGACATTAACTTTTCAGTCCCATTATATATAAATGTAAATATAAAAGGTTTAATAATTTTAGGCAAATATCACTATTCTAACCTTCTACATTTAAAATATATAAGGTATTTCCTTACATGCAATTATTGGTTTCTTATTCGGGCCTGCTATTTTATATGTCACAGTATGACACCCTCCCTCACCCACCTCTCTTTGCCTCCTAATGTAAGAAGGGCATCATACATTGTAAGAGCTTGAGATCCTATTCATTGCCCATTCTTTCCACATCTGTCGAGCATCTCCTAGGTACCAGGTACTGGGAGATGCGGAGGGGGGAAAGCCCCAAGCCTCCTGAGGCCTGTCCTCCTCTCCACTCTCACTCTCATCATTTTTTTTATTCCATTTTATCTCCTTTGTTGGCTAATGAAAGACTCTACTTTCAGGGATCATTTCTATAGTTTGTTGGCTAATGAACTGTCTACCTATTGTGTTATTTTTTTTACTCATCATAGTCTACTTCAAATGATACTATACCATTTCCCATATAGTTGAAGGACCTTATCACAAGAGTAAGTTTCTCCCTCCTGCCTTTTTGTTTTTGTTACCTTTTACCTCATATTACATTGTTATTATTTTTGCTTCAGACATCCAATTATGTTTTCAAGAGATTTAAATAACAGTAAACGTAATTTACATCGGCCCACATAATGACCATTTCTGGTATTCTCCATTTCTTTGCATAGATCCAGAGTTCCATTTGACTTGGTTTTTGTTTGTTTGTTTGTTTTGCTTTTTACATGTCTTGTAATGCAGGTATTTCACTTTTTGTTTATCTGGAAAAAGTCTTTATTTCACCTTCATTTTTATTTTTTTTTATTATTTATTTATTTTATTTTATTTTTTTACAGAGACAGAGAGTCAGAGTGAGGGATAGACAGGGACAGACAGACAGGAACGGAGAGATGAGAAGCATCAATCATTAGTTTTTCGTTGCACATTGCGACACCTTAGTTGTTCATTGATTGCTTTCTCATATGTGCCTTGACCATGGGCCTTCAGCGGACCGAGTAACCCCTTGCTTGAGCCAGCGACCTTGGGTCTAAACTGGTGAATTTTTGCTCAAACCAGATGAGCCCGCGCTCAAGCTGGAGACCTCAGGGTCTCTAACCTGGGCCTTCCGTATCCCAGTCTGACGCTCTATCCACTGCGCCACCGCCTGGTCAGGCTTCATTTTTTAAATAAATGTTTAGTGGGTACTGAATTCTAGGCGACAGTTTTTCCTTTCAGCACTAAAAGATGTTGCGCCACTATCATCTGCCTTGCATTGTTTCCCAGGAGAAACAATGATGACAGAGGCACCTTTATCTTTTCTCCTCCAGTCATTTTTCAAATCCTCTTTTTATCACTGGTTTTAAACAATGTCACTGTAATATGCCTTGTTGTCATTTTCTTCATAGTTCTTGTGCTCAGGGATTGTTGAGCTTCTTAGATATACACATTTATGGTTTTTATCAAAGTTAGAGATTTTTTTCATCCTTTACTTCTGCTGTTGATCTCAGACACTGTAGACTTCATTTATGGAAGCTCTATTTTGATGTCGTCCATGTCTCCACTTAACATAGTTCGTCTTTTCTCTAACTTCTTGAACATATGGAAAACAGTTACAATAACTCCTTTAATGTCTGTGTTCACCAGTTCTATAATCTGCGTCGTTTCTGGGTCTGTTCCTAGTCACCATTTTTTTCTTATTATGAGTCATATTTTCCTGTGTCTTTACATGGCTGGTAATTTTTGAGTGAATGCGTGGGTAGTGGATTTTTAGCTATTGGGTTCTGGATAATATATATTCCTACAAGCATTTTGAGCTTTCTTTTGAGATTCAGTTATTTGAAAAGTTTAATCCTTTTTGTTATATAGTACCAGAAAGCAGTTAGTCTAGGCTCTAGGGCTAATTTTGCCCCACTACTGAAACAAAGCCTTGCTGAGCACACCACTCAATGCCCCAAGAATTATGAGCTTTTCCAATCTGATCAGACTATGAATTATTTCTAGCCCTACCTGAGCTCAAGGTATTGTTCTCTCTAATCTTTTCAGGTAGTCTGTTCTCCCAATTTAATATTCTATTCCCAAATTCAGCAATCTCTCAATGAAATATCATTAGGTTATCACATTAATGCATATATATCTACAATTACTTCATAACACTTGATACCATTCTGGTCCAAAAGGGTGGCAAGCAGGTTTCAAGTTTACATAACTTTTAAATTTACCCTTATTCTCTTCAAAATAGCATACATACCATAACACTGTTGTTTTAAAATATAAATCAATCAAATAACAATAAGTAAGCAAGCAAGAAGGAAAAGAAAGCTTCATGAAACCAGGAATTTAGAAAAAACAATTGCTATATATTTTTTGACATGATAAATTCCTTTCTATAAAATACTTCCAAAGCCCAGCCAGTGGTGGTGTAACGGATAGAGCATCAGTGCCAAACGGACACTGAAGGCCCCAGTTCGAGACCCCAAGGTCTCTGGCTAGAGTGAGGGCTTATAGGCTTGAGCCTGGGGTTGCCAGATTGAGTGTGGGGTCGCCACAGCAGGATCATTGACATGATCCTGGGATCGCTGGCTTGAACCCAAAGGTCGCTGGCTCAAGCAAGGGGTCACTGGCTCGGCTTGAACCCCTCCTCCCTCTGGTCAAGGTACATATGAGAAGTAATCAATAAAAACTGGGGTGAAGCAACCGTGAATTCATGCTTCTCATCTCTTTCCTCCCCTACTCTCTCCCTTCCTGTCTCTCTTTAAAAAAAATCACCTCCATGTTGTCACAGGTTCTGTTCCTTCTTCCCGGGAGAGACCTCCTATACTCATAATTTGTTTCTTACTTACTCTTCAAGACTCCAGCAGTCAGAAATTTCTCTTTGTGCCGATGCTGTTTTAGCACAGCATACCAGAGCTCCCATCACACCCTGCAGTGGCCTGTGACAATGGTCTTAACACACTATGCTACACTACAATTTTTGGTTTTGTTTCCTCACTCTCCTGCCATTACATTCTTTGTAGTTAGGGAATAAAGCATATTTGTCTTTGTAACCCTAGAGCCTAGACTAGTACCAAGTAGTTAACTAAATAAACACATGTTAATGAATATGACCAATCAGGTAAGTACACCTTGAAGTAAAAGAACGGGTGATATAAGAAGAAAAATAAAAGTAAATATCCGAGGCAAGTCAATCTCAACAACTTAATATAAATTTGACTGGGGGAGGAAAACATGTCTTTTAAGAATTCTGCTATTTGTCTTTCTGCTCAATTATTCTTCAAAAAGTTGTCTGCCCTATCCTTCCTGCACAATGTAATTCAGCTAGAGGGGAACCGCAAATGACCTGTCTTTAAAACCAGTAAGAAAATTAACAAATGAGTGGTCTAGATGATAAAACAATCCCACTGCTAAGCTATTTACGCGCTTCATTTATTTATTTTTAAAGCATGGTCTCACATCACTGTCTTCCAGGAATCAAGGTCAGCTAAGTTTGTACAACCACATTTCTGGTCAAGAACTCTTTAACCACATATAAAGCTGCTGTCGAGCTCACTGGTGTAGCCTAATTTTAACTAAGAAGTAGAAATAGTATTGCTACCACCAAAGCAAACAAAAGCGAACAGAAATAACACCGCATGGAACAAAGCGAAGCCACAGCCATGTGAAGCCAGAGAGCAACAAAAGGTCCGAAAGCTTCACGGACAAGGGTTTCCCAGAGGGTCCCAACCCAGAGAGTTTTATAAAGATGCCAAATCGCCTTCACCTCTGCAATTCTGATTTGGTAGGTCTGAGCCCTGTCTCCAAATGTTTTGTTTTAAACAACTGGAGTGAATCTGATGCAACACATTCACTGATCTGCATTGAGAAACCTCCAGTGAGACTCAGTTGAAAGGCACGAAGGAATACTGGCACAAACCCACGATAACATGAACTTATCTAGTACTATATATTTCAAATAGAGAAGAGCAAATAGGAATGATGAGAACAGTTTTATTAAAACAAACTGGGTTTAATTGAAACAAACCACAATATTTGTAATACTTAAGGATGTGTCCAGTTAATGAATAACCGAAGTTTACAGAAGCAAAACTTGTTTTTCAAAAATACCTATTACGTAGAAACAGTCATCACATTAATACCACGTCTTGACTCCTTAATGCCCTGATTCATTCATTCAGTAAATATTTATTGAGTGCATATCTTTGTTCTATGTACTTAGGATAAACATGAACAAAACCAACACTCAGAAATGGAGAAAGCCTCAATGCACTTACTTTGAGCCAATGGCTTACAAACCTTTCAGATGCAGACAAGGCACAAACAGGAAAGGTTAGAAGACCCTTACTGTATTGTTTGAAGGGGATGGGTTCTCTTTTCTGGGAGACTGCAAGAGCTCACTGTGGTCCAGGAACTGACAGATGGGAGGAGGGGAGGTTGGTACACTTAGGTATCTATTATTTTAAGTGTAATGGGTTCCTTTCTTGAAATGATGATGGCCACTAGCAATTAAACAAAGGGGAAAGAAAAAGGGTAAGCTGAGGTAAGCCAGGGAGAAAAAAAAAGGGCACAAAAACAGTGCATCCTGAACAGGGCTATGTAAAGAACAAGAAACTTGAAATCGGAAATATCATAAAGTCCCCAGCCCAAAACCACTGTATTAAGTTTCAGCATCAGTATGCTGTCATGTTTACCTTTTACATTTTAGCAAAGAGCAAGCAAATCATTTTCTTATGTTTTCTTCCTACACCTCTGACAGGATAAACAAAATCATCAATGCATCTCTAAGGGGCCAGGTATGTGGTAATGCTAAATAACCATTCGAATTCTACAAATCTCTTTTTAATGTTCACTCCAGTAACTTTGGTTTTTTCTACCGCTCTGTTGTCAGTGTCTGGAGAAGAGTTCAACAACTATTGGGTGGATGGCGGGGCGGGGGTGCATGAAGCAAGTCCACAGAGGCACAACAGCCAAAAGGAAGCAGACGAAGCCTCTTCTGGCTTATCTCCCATCTTGATGGGTTCACAGTCTCAGGAGCTAGTAGCAACAATGCCCAAGGCTGACCCACAAACTGAAAGAACTGGCATTAACTATCACAAACAGCTAAAGGCTAGAGAAAATACACAGGAGTATCTAAGACAAAGGCAGAAAAGAACGAGCTAGAAGAACAACTATAGCAAGCCAGACCATGGAGATGACCAAATTGTAAACATTTCTAAACAGGGAGGAAGTTTTTATGGAGGTCCTGTGGCCTATCTGTACTCAGTTGGTAGAGCAATTAAGGGTGTCATGACATTACAAAACATCACCTTTAACAGTGAAGAGACTTTTAAAAGGTCAAAACCTTTATATAACATCTCAATTTCAAATGTACTGAGTATGGCCCTCGAGGCTGGAAGCTAAGGCATGTGTTTGCCTTTGTATATCCCTGGGCCCTAAGACACCGAGAAAGATAAGATGAGGAGGAGCCAACAAAGGCCACAGCAGAGGAGGAGGGGAGGGCATGGAATGAAGTCCCAGAGCTAAGTAAACAGTGTTTCAAAAAGGAAAATGTGAGCAACTGTGTCAAATGTCACTGACATGTGCGCAAGTGGTGACCTCGACTGGGGCACTGTGTGCCCGAAGTCAGCGCTAGCCCACATGGCAGGGAAGAAAGTAGAGAGAGCAAGTGTAGATCATGCTTTTAGGGAGTTTTACTGTTGAAGAGCAGCAAAAAGTACTGAGAGGAAAGTGAGATTAAGAACAAGTTTCTCGAGACTAAGAGACATGGACAAAAGTGTGGTGGTTACCAGGGGTGGGGGGAGGGAGGACACAGGAGGGAAGGAGGAAGAGAGTTAGGGGGAGGGGGAGGGGCACAGAGAAAACTAGATAGAGGGTGACGGAGGACAATCTGACTCTGGGCGAGGGGTATGCAACATAATTTAATGACAAGATAACCTAGACATGTTTTCTTTGAATATATATACCCTGATTTATTAATGTCATTCCATTAACATTAATAAAAATTTATTTTTTTAAAAAAAGAACAAGTTTCTGCTATAATTCCTTTTGGTTTTAAAGATGAAAGCCACTGTGGTAGCATGCAGTATGCTGATGGGAATGCTCACGTAGGAGAGGAGAGAACCAAGTGGAGTGGAACAGTTGGTGGAGCAATGCCCATGATCTGGGGGGCAGGAACAGGACCCAGTGCCACTGGAGGGGCAGGTCATACAGAGGTGAAGAGCTTATCCCTCTGAGGGGGGAAGGAAGACTTGACGGAGTATATGTGCACTGAGCTTAGCTCGTGGAGAGGAGGGAGCACGCAGAAATCTCTCGGTGAAACAAAAATTTTGCTTATCACAAACTGAGAGTAAGGAAGGGGAAGAAAGTGGTGTAAGTTTAAGAATGAGAAAGTAAGTCGGCATCACCTGAACAAGTGGGAAATGAATGGACTGGGGAAATGCAAGATTTCCAGTGGGCACTAAAGGCAGCGGTCATGACTTTAAAGTGAGAGCAGCTAACATACCTGAGTGCAGGTGTGAAGGGACCTAGAAAAGAGAAGATGAAGCATAGGAAGAAATAACATTTTTCTATCCTTCGAGAATAGAATCTACAGGAATGAGCAGAAAATTAAGCAGTCGGATTCCAGCCACATGCTTTTCTCCCTTTAATATATACATATCTGAGCTTTCAGTACATACATAACTTAGGTATTACGGTTTAAAGCAGAGAAATAAATATAGAAAATATTACTCCAAGCTAATGGCATATCTTTATGATGATGCAGAAAAAAATTCAAGATGAAAAAATTTTTAAGTGTAAGGTAACAAAACAGAGCCAAAATGCCACAGTATGTTGAACAGCTACAGACAGATGGAAACCACACACTAAATACCGGCAATCTTTAATGTACAGATGACTTAAAAATAACTCGTGCAGACCCCTGGCCCCAAGTGATCACGGCAGGGCAGGTGCAGTTCTGGTGACATATGCCCCCTACTTTCCCTCGTCTATCACTACCCAGCCTAGTGGAGACCGTCCCCTTACCCCAGGCCTATTCCTTCCCTAGAGCTACCAACATGTTTTGTGACAAACCTAGTTCCACAGTCAGGGCAGAAAGACACCCTGGTAAGAGAGGGAAGAGAATCTCGGCTCGCTGCGAGCAGCCTTGCCATCATTTCCCAGACCCAGGAACACAGTCTTCCTAGAAGTAGAAAGGCTGGGAGGAGCAGTACAAAGAGTCTACTGGCTAACTCTCAATAAATATAATTAGGTTTAGAAACAGCCCAAAGAAATAAAAAATAAACCTAAAAATAGATGGACTGTTACACAGTTTGTACAAGTTTGAAATGAAGATGAAATGTTTTACCTTAACTTTATAATAATGCAGATTTGAAAAGGACCTAGCAAGTGAAATTTATTCTATGTCAAGTATCATCAGTAAAATTTCTAAATTTTAGCATTAGAACAATATTCTCATAACTCCATGATTTAAACTTAGTATACCTTCAATAAAATTTTACAAATCAAAGGTTATGTTTTAACTATTTAACTACAAAATGGAAGAATGTCCTCAGTGCTGTTGATCAAGCAACTTTTCCTGGTGTTTGCACATTTTAAACAAAATCTTAAGAATCTCTTACTATAAGGTTATACAAAAATAAAAGAAAACTTAAATACTAGCAAAGGTTAGGAAACAATTTCAACACTTTTACTCCAGAAGCAGGGTAAACAAATAAAGACCTAAAAGAAATAAAGACACAAAAAGAAACCCCCAAGTAATGTAGAGCCTGCATTAACTGACATCTGACATTGTTTCCCTCATCCACAGAAACATGAGTGAACAATACATACCAAACTCTTCTTTAATGAGACGTGAAATAGAAGGGGAAAGAAACAAGTGAGTATAGACCAGCCTGCAACCAAATACTAAAAACATTCTTTTCTTGCTGGTTACCAGTGCTAGAGCTAACCAATGTGAGAAATTAACAGTCATGAACAGGACTTAGAAAAAAATCAAATACTGCAATTTAAATCAGATCCATTTCCTAAATGAAGGTAATTTAGCACGAATACTGAATAAATTAGGCCTTTAGGAGTAAATGTAAGATTGTCTAACTAAATTAGAGTTTTGGATGTTACCCAAGAATTACAACATCTGAACTGAGCTGGTACCAATACTAGCCTCCTTATACAGTCCCCTGAACTTCTGTGTAAAAAACGTGAAAATTTAATTTCCCCAAATCGACTTCCTTTTTATTTCTTACCTATTGTGACTTCTGTCAAAACTGTGCTGAGTGTATCAAACTGAGCATGGTTTTTTTGATCACAGCACTTTGAACAGTTTCATTAAAGACATCCATTCACTTACATAAAACAAACTGGTTTCCCCAGCACAAAATTCCATCTCACCTGTCTTTGATGATCCAGATCTGCTTTGTTACCAATTAAAATCATTGGAAATTCATCCCGGTCCTTTACTCTGAGAATCTGTCTTTGAAACTTATAGATTTCTTCAAAACTAAAAACACAAAAATAAATTAATCCATTTGACCAAGTATTAGCATCATTACATGTCCCATTTAGTATTCTGTTTCTTTTCCTTTTTCCATAAAAAACACAAAATCCAGATTCAACAAAACAGTGGTCTAGACTGAAGAGCAGATCTGCATTTAACACTGATACAAACCTGCCTCTATCTGTGACTGAAAAGACCAACAGGAAACCCTCGCCAGTTCTCATGTACTGTTCTCTCATAGCTCCAAATTCCTCTTGTCCTGCTGTATCTAGAACTAAAAAAAAACAACAGATGTAACTGTGCTCCTGTTTTCATTTTACAACCAGAGTCCCCACAAAGGCAGGCCCCATTAATGTGGGTCCTTTAGAGAACATCATACTTAGTGTGATAAAGAAATGGCATCTCCTTTTAGTACTTTATTCTCAATACTAAAGACAAATATATTCTAATGGCAGCCAGTTTCAATGTTATTTTCATCAGTACAAGTTGGTTTTGTAGTTAGAATATATTAATGTACCAATTAACAAAGTTAAAAATATCAAATACATCTAGGCAGATGGAATCAGGTAACCTCAGAAATCATTTGAAGTATGTTTATCTCTTCCATGTAAAGAACTGAAAAATATACCAATAAATCCAAAAGGAAATTTTGCTCTACTCCCCAAGGACCATACTTAAAGTGCAGGTGCTAATGTATTTGTTCAGCTCCATGAACGAAAGAATTGTACATGTTAAAGAACAGGTCTTTCACCTGACCAGGCAGTGGCGCAGTGGATAGAACATAGAACTAGGATGCAGAGGACTCAGGTTCAAAACCCCGAGGTTGCCGGCTTGAGTGCAGACTCATCTGGCTTGAGCATGGGATCATAGACATGATCCTATGGTCACTGGCTTCAGCTCAAAGGTTGTTGGCTTGAAGCCCAAGGTCACTGGCTTGAGCAAGGGGTCACTTGCTTTGCTTTAGCACCACCCCTCCCTGTCAAGGCACATACAGTAAGAGGAAGTAGTCAATGAACAACTAAGGTGCCCAATGAAGAACTGATACTTATCATCTCTCTCCCTTCATGTCTGTCTGTCCTTCTCTCTGACCCTCTCTCTGTCACAAAAGAAAAAAAGAACAGGGCTTTCTTTTGTGGAGAGGTAAAACATTTGCCAAGCAAAAAGCACTATTTGCCAGAGCCTCTGTGCTATAAATTTTAAGAAACTAACAAATACAGTAGCTCTTCTTTATTTACTTCACTCATTTTAAGCTTTGCCAGAAGGTAGCAAGAAAAAAATCCTTACACATTCTAAATCAAAATTACAGCGGCCAGGCCCTGGCCATTTGGCTCAGTGGTAGGGTCAGCCCAGCGTGTGGATATCCCAGGTTCAATTCCTGGTCACAGTACACAGGAGAGGTAAACATCTGCTTCTCCACTCATCCCTATCCCCTTCTCTCTCTTTCTCTCATTCTCTTCCCCTCTCACAGCCATAGCTCGATTGGTTCTAGCACACATTGGCCCCAGGCACTGAGGATGGCTCCATGGAACCTCCACCTCAGGTGCTAAAAATAGCTCAGTTGCAAGCATGGTCCCAGGTACACAGAGCATCATCAGCCCCAGACAAGGTTGCCAGGTAGATCCCGGTTGAAGTACATGTGGAAGTCTGTATCTCTATCACCCCTCCTCTCGCTTTCAAAAGAAGAAAACAAATTACAGCAGCCAGAGAGCGAGAGAGGTAGAAGAGTTAGTCTATTAATAGCTGTGGACAAGGACTGACAAAAGACTGCTCACATTCCTGTGTATCTGTTGGGATTTTGGATTAATTTTCAAGTGGCTATTTCCCCAATAGTCCAAAAGAGAATAGCAGCTTCACAGGACTCCAAGAGCCTCCACTTCTTATTTACACATGAACTTTCCAATGGGCTGCCACCGCAAATCCACAGGAGCTGCTAACACCTCTTCCTTGCAGACTCTGAGCCGATGCCAGAACTGGCCCGCCTCACTCTATCCTATCCCCTCTGTCTAGAGATAATGTGAATCCCTTTCAGAACTGCTTATGTGCCTGACCAGGCAGTGGCGCAGTGGATAAAGCGTCGGACTGGGATGCCGAGGACCCAGGTTCAAGATCCCAAGGTCGCCAGCTTGAGTGCGGGCTCATCTGGTTTGAGCAAAAGCTCACCAGCGTGGACCCAAGGTCGCTGGCTCAGCAAGGGGTTACTCGGTCTGCTGAAGACTCATGGTCAAGGCACATATGAGAAAGCACTCAATGAACAACTAAGATGTCTCAATGTGCAACAAAAAACTAAAGATTGATGCTTCTCATCTCTCTGTTCCTGTCCGTCTGTCCCTATCTATCTCTCTCTGTCTCTGTAAAAAATAAAAAATAAAAAAAAAGAACTGCTTACATCTTTCTCCCCTGCAATTAATCTATAAAACCACTTGCAAAACTCCAGGATGATATGTTGTCTTGCCTACCTGGCCGTGTTGCTGGTGGTTTAGACTCCACGCCCCAAGAATTGTCTTTTTTTGCTAGCAATGGCCTAATAAACCCTTTTTTTTAAATGATTTTCAGCCATGGAAGCTAAAATTTACTGTTTAACAATAGGAAGAGCTGAAACCTCATGTTTTTTACAAATGTCCCAATAAATACAATTTCAAATTACAATGTTACAATACTAGTTTCACCAGAACAAGATCAATCCTGGTACTGTTTTCCATTACATTTACTGAGGAATATTTAAATTCCCTAATATACAGATTCATCAATCAAAACTAATGAAAGAGATGGGCTTATATGCAAGATCATTTAATATTTTATCATATATTTTTTAATATTTAAATTATATTTAACCTAGAAAAACATCAACTTAGTTTTGTAAAATGAGATATGAGAACCACCAAATAAAGGAAGATTACTTACTATCTAGCCGGGCTGCTCTGTCATCTATCACGCACTGCTTTGTGTAGGAATCCTCGATGGTTGGATCATAATCCGTTACAAAATAGGACTGTAAGAAAAATTATCTTATTTTAAAATTTATGTCTGCCTATACAAGGACCAGTGTAACTTTATCAAATCCCACATATCCAGAATTAGTCAAAACACTTTCATTCTATTAAGGTTTAGCTTTATTATGTCAATTTCCCATTAAATGAAGTCTGTTTAGAGCAGCTTCCAAGAAAAAAAAAATTATGTATCTCTGAATTTTCATATCTGAAATATTCATGAAGACTGTAAAAGAGCTGCAGTTTTTTCATAACATATAAATATTGATTGAAGAATCTAAATCTCAAGAAAAACCCAGTAAATTAAAATTCAGGTCTACCTGCAACCTGACGGTGAGCATCAGCCCTAAGAACAAAATAGTCAAACAGACGGAGGCAACAAAGAGAGGCCTGGGAGATTCCGAGTCCCATCTCCGCTCCTGCCTTGTCTTTGTCCTCTCTCATCTGCCTTGTGTGTTATCACAGGAGTAAGGCTTCAGGATTCTTTCATTTACAGGGATCTCAATCTTATTCTTTCACTGATTTTTTTTTTTACCTTAACTTTGATTTCCCTCTTTTGTTAGCAAAGCCTCCCAATTATTCTCCTCTGAAATCGTCACCAGCAAAAAGGACAGTTCAGGTGGCATTCAAAAAGGGATTTGTTAATCTTACTTAACAAACCACTAAAATGTTTGTGCACTACACTTCACAATTTTTCTTTAAAAAAAAAGAAACAACAGCAACAACAAGCATCTGGGAGAGCTTGGGTCCCCGTTTTTGCAGGTCGCAAAACTAGGACACTGACATCATCCTGCTTTTGTTCTGAGTATCTTTCTCCTTCACTCTCCCTCCCTCCTGACTTCCTCAAAGCCCATTTTCCCACTAGCTCATCACAGAGTCTGAGGGAAGGGCTTGGAAGAAGGCAGTTTACTGCTAAGAACCAACACCACGGTGTTCAGCCATCCTGACAGTTGGACCTGCTTGGCTCCAGGGACACAGCATTCTGGGCCTGGTGACCTATGCAAACTCCAAACAGCGACTCAGAGACAGGCACTTTGCACAGAACAGTAAAGAAACCCCTGGTTTGGGGAGGGCAGAGTGGGAAGGGAGAGACTACTGATCTGCTTCCTACCATGACTTTACATATTTATTTTATTTTTGAAGGACACTTTCCACATTTATATTTTAGAATTAACTTTATCACAAAATTCAGTATCCATAATCCTATTTCCCTTTTGATGGTTTCACTTAAACACATGATTTATTGAAGAAAGTCTATAAAGGAAATATTTTCCAACAGGAGCAGCTTTGAGTAGAAAGCCATTTCCATCACCACCTCACTCCCCTTTTAAAAATAAACAGGTATCAGCCCTGGCCTGTTGGCTCAGTGGTAGAGCGTCGGCCTGGCGTGCAGGAGTCCCAGGTTCAATTCCCAGCCAGGGCACACAGGAGAAGCGCTCATCTGCTTCTCCACCCTTCCCCGTCTCCTTTCTCTGTCTCTCTCTTCCCCTCCCGCAGCCAAGGCTCCAATGGAGCAAAGTTGGCCCGGGCACTGAGGATGGCTCTGTGGCCTCTGCCTCAGGCGCTAGAATGGCTCTGGCCACAACAGAGCAACGCCCCAGATGGGCAGAGCACCCCCCCTGGTGGGCATGCTCGGTGGAGCTCAGTTGGGCGCATGCGGGAGTCTGACTACCTCCCCGTTTCCAACTTCAGAAAAATACAAATAAATAAATAAAATAAAAATAAGCAGGTATTAGCCCTGGCCAGTTGGCTCAGAGGTAGAGCATCAGACTGATGTGTGGAAGTCTCAGGTTCGATTCCCGGCCAGGGCACATAGGAGAAGCACCCATCTGCTTCTCCAACCTTCCCCGTCTCCTTTCTCTATCTCTCTCTTCCCCTCCCACAGTCAAAGCTCCACTGGAGCAAAGTTGGCCCGGGCGTTGAGGATGGCTCCATGGCCTCTGCCTCAGGTACTAGAATGGCTCCGGTTACAGCAGTGCAACACTGCAGCTGGGCTGAGCATCGCCTTCTAGTGGGCATGCCGGGTGGATCCCAGTCAGGCGCATGCGAGAGTCTGTCTGCCTCTCCGCTTCTAACTTTGGAAAAATACAAAAAAAATAAAATAAACAGGTATCAACATAATCATGACCTTACTTCTTGGCCACACCTCTTCAAAAAGTAAATACAACTGGCAACTATAGTCTTTGTACTGGCTACTCTAAACAACTTAAAACTGCAGTCTTTCACCAAGCATGTTGGATAAAGCATGCTGTTTATATCTTTTTAAGATTAGTTTCCTGAAACATGTTTCTCCACAGCAGTCTGATACCTCCTGCCATGCTTTCATTTCACAAAACCTGCATTTCATTGAGTATTCCCAGTATATGTGTAAATGTGCTGAAATGTGCCCCACTCTCCCTCCCACTTATCTGGTAGCATAATGGACAAATATTAAATATTTTTCCAATGTCCGGGTCATGCCTAATAGCTAGAATTCTTTCAGTGTGATAGGTTCCCTTTGTATTGTGAGACCAAATTAAAACATTACACTTCCAGAAGTCTGGTGATTTAAGCAACTTTGAGGGCCATTAGAATAAATTTAGTGGCTGTGGAAGTCTCATGTTTTCTTTGGATGGCTTGGTTCTTGAAACACAGTCTTAAAGTTGTAAGAATTTTGGCACTTTGCTATCTAACACTGGCAAGCTTTTATTCCATTAATATTAATTTTTAAAACAAATTAATTGTTGGAATATATGGATATTTAGGTCCACATATCAATCTTTGCTGTGTCCAGTTTTAAAAATTTGTCTGTACAGCCCGTCATCTTATTATTGTAGATTTTAAAGAGTCTAAATTCTTGTTTGTTTTGGGGGGGTTTTTTTGGTGTTTTTTTGCATTTTTCCGAAGCTGGAAACAGGGAGAGACAGTCAGACTTCCGCATGTGCCCGACCGGATCCACCCGGCACGCCCACCAGGGGCGACGCTCTGCCCACCAGTGGGCGATGCTCTGCCCCTCTGGGGCGTCGCTCTGCCGCAACCAGAGCCACTCTAGCGCCTGGAGCAGAGGCCAAGGAGCCATCCCCAGCGCCCGGGCCATCTTTGCTCCAATGGAGCCTTGGCTGCGGTAGAGGAAGAGAGAGACAGAGAGGAAGGCGCGGCGGAGGGGTGGAGAAGCAACTGGGCGCTTCTCCTATGTGCCCTGGCCGGGAATCGAACCCGGGTCCTCCGCACGCTAGGCCGACTCTCTACCACTGAGCCAACCGGCCAGGGCAAGAGTCTAAATTCTTATTGAAAGCATCTTCCTCCTCATAAACATCCATCCTAAGGAACACTGATAGGACAAGGGTCTCAAGGTCTGGGCAAGACAGAGCTTGGGCTATAAATCCCGTTTCCTTTACTTACTGCAAGTAAATAAATCTACCTTGTGACAACTACATCTCTTTCTTGAATAGAACACCCCAAGGAGCAAACTACTTGAGTTTGGTAACAACATCACTCTGGGCCTGTCACAGAATCAAGGACCCCTTTTCCCCTCTCATATTTCTAATAAGACACAGGTCAGAATGTGCCTAAAAGAGAGCATTCATCATGTGCAGGTTAACAAATATAATCATTATCTCCCACCAAAAAGATGCACTATCTTTTGTTGCTTAAACTTGGGTACCAGATATTTGATCTCCAACAAGAAATCAGGCTCTGGTGATAGAAGTACTGGACTGAATTCTAACTCTACTTGCTGACTGTGGAACCTGAGGCAAATGACTTTACCACTCTAACCTTTAGCTTCTTAAAATAGCAGAGTAACAAAACCTGGTGGAACAGATAAAATGAAGTAATACATATAAAGTGCCAAGACATACTGATGATCCATCAACATTAACCATAATATTCACTGCATTATTTTTGTCACATGGTTAGATGATATAAACTAGTGTTTTGACTCAAGTATAAAGATTTGCTAATCCCAGGAACAGCTGGAATAATTCCAATCCTAGATATCCCACAGACCAACCATGGGATTTGGTATCCAAAATGTCGTGAATCAAGATAAAAAGCTCCCCTCCCTTGCTCCTCTGGGGTTTTGGAAATGTTTTCTGGATCCGAGCTGTAATTGCGGGCATATAATATACATGTATATATATGTAAAAATTCATCAAGCTGTACATTTAAGGTAAATGTACTTTTTTGCATGATACAAATTATACCTAAATTACACAAATGGCTCCTCCATTGCTTATAGGATTCAGTACTTTGTGCACATCGCATACAAAGCCTTTTAGTTTGATCTATGCTGTTCCCCACTCAAAGACTTATTTTTCACTACTTGAAATCCTTCAGCCGATTGCTCTTGCTCTCTTGGTTTCATTCATTTACTCGGCAGCTATTTATGGTGCATCCCAGGGACAAAGTTCCTACTTTTACAGAGCCCATTGCTGCTTTTTGCACAATATCCAGTAACTGTGCTGTGACTGGAGATGAGGAGAAAGAGGAGTGTTAAGTGTATTGGCCAAACAACAGAAATAGCATGAAATGCCAATACCGTGCTTATTCAGAAGGCAACAAAACGTAAGGGGTTAATACTGCAATCATGTATAGAACTAGTGTACATTCATCTATAAACATAAGGACCCAGAAATTTGCCAGAAAACAGTCTCTCTCTTGAGGTTGAAAAATGTTACCAACCACAGTCCAGAAAGGATATTCTGTAGCAGAAACAAACAAACAAAAACAAGCACAGTATTGCACTGGGGAAGATAGTAGAGATTCAGCCAAGGACAGGATAGAGAATGGACTAAGAGTTCAGAACACATGCTTCAGTGGGGGAAGAGGTGCCCGCGTGGGGGGTGGGGGGGTGGGGATAGATCATATGCTTTCTTGATATCACAGAAAGGATGCATGGAGAAGGATCCTAACCAGAAAGAAAGGGAATGCCTCCTTTTAAAGTGCAGGATGCTTCCAGGTAGTAGGAAGGGCAAATGGACCTAAGTCTCCTTAAGGTTGTTAGGAGTTGTAGAGGAAAGTTTAGGATTAGGAAAGCTCTCCCATTCAGACAGGGACATCTATTTCCCCTGATAAAATCTGGTCTGAGTAAGGTTGTCAGTAGCCTTTAGTAACGCAAGAACATTATGCTGTGATAGCAGGAATATTATTCCTGATTACACACCACTAGATTGCACAACGGGAGCTCTGCTTGGCCAACTCACTATCTTCCCATTCAAAGAAGCTGCCTTGGGGGAAAAAAGAGGGGGGAGGGAAGGAATGAGAAAGAACTGACGCAACTTCTGCATTCAGTGAGCAAGGGGAACAACCCACTTTCTCCTGCTGCCAAGCTACTGGTGAAAGTGTAGTTCCCAAGCACTGCCACAGAGCGGTGCCTGGTCTGTGCCCCGGGACAGAAACAGGAAAACCAGCACACTGACTACCCGTGCATATAATGACCGGAGGCCAGATCTACTGGGCCATTGGGGAGCTGTAGACATATAACAGAGCATTTCTGAGCACAGCATCATTCTCAGGAGTCTTGGGAGCCCTCTAAAAACATGGGATGCAGAAAGGGAGGGGAAAAGGAGAGAGGAGGGGAAGGAAACTGATGAAACCATATAGAAAAACCCTGCTAACTACTGAATCTGGGTGATGTATATATGAGTGTGCATTATACTATTCTCTCTACTTGTGCATGTATTTGCCAGTTTTCATATGAAGCTCGTTTTTTTAAATCTGTGAGTAGCACATAAGAACTACAGAAAGGGTCAGCCCAAGGGAAGAAGGGATGCTCTAACCCTGTGCTTTCTTAACACTCTGCTCAAGATCAACTCCCTTAGAAGCCTAACTTTTTATTCTTGGTCGGAATATTTCCCAGAGTTCTTTATATTTTATTTTTTATTTTTACTATTCATCCTTTCTTCCACCTGGCTAGAATATAAACTCAGTGGAGACACAGATTTTTGTCAGAGATAAAGTGACTTGCCTAGCATTTAAACAGCAAATCCCTGGCAGATACAGGACTAAAATCAAAGTTTCCCGGCTCCCTGGCCAATGCTCCTTCTCCTTTTTTTCCTCTCCTTTTGAGAGTTAAATGACACCTACACTTCAGCTCCATTGTTCTCATAAAAAAAAAAAAAGAAGAAGTGGGCCCTGGCCGGCTGGCTCAGTGGTACAGCATCAGCCTGGCGTGCAGGAGTCCCAGGTTTGATTCCTGGCCAGGGCACACAGGAGAAGCGCCCATCTGCTTCTCCACCCCTCCCCCTCTCCTTCCTCTCTGTCTCTTTCTTCCCCTCCCGCAGCCAAGGCTCCAATGGAGCAAAGTTGGCCCGGGCACTGAGGATGGCTCCATGGCCTCTGCCTCAGGTGCTAGAATGGCTCTGGTCGCAACAGAGCAACACCCTAGATGGGCAGAGCATCGCCCCTGGTGGGCATGCTGGGTGGATCCCGGTCGGGCACATGCGAGAGTCTGTCTGACTGCCTCCCCCGTTTCCAGCTTCAGAAAAATACAAAAAAAAAAAAAAAAAAAGAAGTATCCTAATCACAGTAACAGCAGTCATCCTGTATTTATTTAGCATTTAACACATGGCAAGCAGCTTATAACATTAAATTATGTTATGTGACACATAGGATACTTTCCCATTTAATTTTTTTAAATTTTTCATGTTTATTTTATTGATTTTAGAAAGAGAGAAAAGGAGAGAGAGAGACAGAGACAACAGAAACATTGATGTGTTCCTATATGTGTCCTGACCGGGGATTGAACTGACAACCTCTGTGCTGTATCATGATGATCTAGCCAATAGAGCTGTCCGGTCAGGGCTCCCAATTAATTTTTACAACAAGGTCATCATCTCTGGCGCCTTCACTCAGGTTGGAGCTGCAGGAGCCCGTGCTCTCTCAGGAGGGCCTGTGTGTTTCCTGGAAGAGCCCCTCAGCGGAGACCCTCCACGTGCGCGTTCCCAAGGCCTAGGTGAGGCCTGGCCACTGACACTCCCAACTCTCTGTCCTTGGGGTTTCCATGGGCACCTCCTCCTGGTCTACACCTCCTCCTAGGCGGCCAGGCATAGCGTCCCTTTTTAGAAGGCTTTCAGCTGGTTCCATCCAGAAGCTCTGAGAAACACTACAGTCTTCTAAAGTTTGGATTCCTAACCAAATACATAGCCCGGCCCCCTTTTTCCTTTCCGCTCTATCGATTCAGAGTCACACGCTAATCCGAATCCTCCCCAACAAAAGAGATACATGTCAAGTTCTCAGAATGATCCTGTTAGCACTTATCCTATCATCAGGCTAAAATGAAGGGTTATGATATAAGCAAGGCATCCTCTCTTCTCCGCAAAGTGTGAAGGTGGGAAAGGACAAATAACATACCTCATATGGACCATACTCTCCAGAAACACCTTCAACTCAGAACCCTTCGCATTTCACACTCCTACTTCCTGGAGATCAGGTATGGGCTAAATGTGCAAAACCAATTTAAGGTCACATTCTATGCTTGTCCTTGGAATAAAAGGGTGACTTGGCAACTATTACTTTATTCTCAGCCTTTAGGGCTTCAAGAGAAACTAAAGAAAGGTTAGAGTTCCAGTTAAAATCCAGTTATATACATCTGATCATATTTGATGTATCCAAGGCCTACCTCATGCTTTTTAGAAGTTCCTTTCACAGGAGTTAAGCAACGTACCTTGTACACAGAACCTCAAAATACGGGCTGCTGGAAAACTCAACATCATAAAGATTGTAATGAGGAGTTAGGAATTAATGTCCCAAAAGCACAGCAAGGACGTGGTTAGCTGTCAGTAGCCTCTATTTGCTAAAACAAGAGCAGTACAAATTCCTCTGGTAACACTAGAGAAGACTGCAGCAACTCCAGGCAGCTGGGGCCAGAGCCCGGCTCCTCCTGGTGTCACTTTTTAACAGCAGCTGTCAGGTCACAGAGAACCTTTGTTCCCTGCAACACCCTCTCTTATTTTTATGTCAAATGTTTCCAATATGCTTGTTATTCCTTCACTCAAGTACTTATTTCTTTCCTGACTAAAATTAATATTTCATTTAATCTAACATGTATAATTACAGAGATCTCCATTATTTCTCCTCCAGAACTCGAATGCAGAATCAAAAAGCTACACTGAGCCCAGTAATCTTCTTGGTTGTTTGGTTTTTTTGTAACAAAAGGTAGGCCTCTGTGTGATTTCTGTACAATCTCAGCGACGTGGATGTCTTGGACATTTGGTTGCTAATCAATGGGCCTGGTATACAACAAGCAAAAGTACAGAACAAACTGGTTCTTTTATTACAAAAGTTTGTTTCTAAGTCAGTAGTCATTTCTCCAGAGAAAAATCTGTTTAGGTCCAATGGCCAGACCACAAAAACTACCATTGGAATATGGTCCTGAGACAATATTAACCCGGAGTTCTAACGTCTGAAGCAGAGTCACATTTGGAAATGGGGGAGGGGGAGAGAGATTTCATTTCCTTTCCCAGAGTACAGGGCCAACCCTAAGCTACTTATAAGGAAGAAAAACTGTCTTTGGGGTACCCTTTCTACACCCTGCCTCCTCATCCTGCCCCACCTCCCCACTACGACACTCTTATCCGACCTTTTGCCTCATTCTGATAAAATACTGGGTACAAAACCACTGACCTCTTTCTCTGCTGTTCCTTCCACTCTGAAATTAAAACAAACAGCTCCCTCAAGAAAGCTAATCTCATCCCGAGGCACAAGGTGAAAAAATTATCAGTCTAAATTAGAGCGCGCTGCAGTATGAAAAGAGCTTGCTCCCGCCCTTCCAGCAATGCTTGCTGGCCTAACAAACAACATTCTAAACCAAAATGAATCTTTAGTAATATGTTGAGTACAGGTGAGAAAAGAAAAGCTTCAGACTGTGAAGGGGAAATTATTCAGAGGGGTCAACCAACATTTCATGTCAGCTCCTCAAAGGGAGCTCTCGCTTCTTCAACGCTTTTATCCTTCCAAACCCATAGGCTTTAAAAGGAAAGAAGAAAAGACAAAGGTTTTCCTCTTCTTTCTGTTCCTTTCACAACACTACAGCTTGTAAAGCTGACCTACTGCGTGGACAAGACCACGCAAACATGTTGGTTCATAATACCAGGGGAGTGATTTTTGAAAACTGTCAAATGAGGAAAGGAACCTACCACGGCTACAGCCACTCTTCTTATATACAAATCACTTGTAGGCACTAAAAGCTTCACTGAAGGGCAGCCTGCATAACTACACATTTATTCATCCTTTAGAGCTGGCGCATCTTGAAAACATTCAGCAACAATAAGCCAGAGGCCTCTATCATGGAGCAGGAAAAGTTTATTTCCCTTGCATGACATTAATAGTTATTTGTTTGCTCTCATCTCCCAATTATTAGTCTTCTTACAACATGTAACACATAAAGCCCATATGAAATTTTAAGGATAAGAATAAACCATTTTTTCAAAGTACAATGATGACTGGGACAGAGTAACAGATACAATGAGAAGGCCTATGTATGATATGTAGACATCAAATAAGTATCTCACATCATCCCCATGAGAAATCTGAATAAATCTCCTGACATCCCCTTTCTGCACCAAGGCACAAGTCTTTATTGTGTCTCTTGGCTCTTGCCTGGAATTTGCACATGCACCCCATCCTTTCCATCCAGACAACGACTCCCTTAGTTAAGTTAGCATTCCTTACCTCCACCTCACGTGGACCACAGATGCCTAAACAATATAGAGAGGGGCCTCAGTGGGGACCTTTAAATGAACAAGACAGCTCCTGACTTCTAGGGGCATGCAACATCCAGGCATAAGCTGGGTCCTATGTGTGTATCCGTTCTTTCTGTATCAGGGTCCTCCCCACAATGGGGTTCGTTAGATCCTCTAGTGCAGGGTCAGCCTCTAAAACAGACTTCAGGGTCTACTTCCTACTTCAGGCAGGAAGCAATTTCAACCATTACAAGATCAACAAAGTCTCAGTATTGTTAGCTTTGTTATTCGTCTGACCTTGGCAATGTTGATAACTGCTTGTTTTATTCCCAAACCCCAATATCATCATTTCTCCTCCCTCTTCTCAAGGATTTTCCTAATCAACAGGTGTTTCAGCTCTTCTAATTCAGCTTCTTCTACTCTGAACCCTTGACATATGCTGATAATCTGCCAAATAACCCAGGTCATTCCAAGAACCAGGACCTCATTTTTTTGTTTGTACGTTCATCCAGGTTGTAGCATAAATCAATACTTCATTTCTCATTCCTCTTTATGAGATGCTATCTCATAAATACCATGCTACATTTTAGTCCATTCACTGGGTGATGGATAATCGGGTTATTTTGACTACTATGAACAATGCTGCCATGAGCATTCATATACAACCTTTTGTGTAAACATGCTTTTGTTTTTCTTGGGTATATACCTAGTAGTGGAATTGCGGGATCACACAGTAAGGCTATGTTTAACTTTTTGAGGCACTAGTTTTCCAAAGTGGCTGTGCCATTTTACATCCCCATCAGCAGTGTTGGAGGGTTCTGCTTTCTCAAGATCCTTCACCAACACTTGTTACTGAACATCTGTCTTTTTGATTCAAGCTATCCTAGTGGGTGTAAAGTGATATCTCCTTGAAGTTTTGATTGGCATTTCCATAATGAAATGTTGGTCATCTTTTCACATGCTTATTGGCCATCTGTATTCCTTCTTTGGAGAAATGTCTATTCCAATCTTTGCTCACTTTTAAATTGGATTGTCGTTTCATTGTTGAGTATAAGAATTCTTTATATATTCTGGATACAAATCCCTTAGCAGATCTGCAAATATCTTCTTCATAGTCATTATTTTAAACTCTTCCCACCCCAGTTCATAAATCTCAACCCTGGGCCAAAGTTCTCTTATCCAAAAACAATCTGCCATAATTACAACTTCCATAGTCCCAAATTTGCGTGTAATATCTGTTCCTGGACTTCACCAAGAGCTGTACTATCCTCCCCTTGTGTGGTGTATCTGCTGTGCTGACTACTTACCTAGAACAAAACTCCACTGCTATACACTCTCCTCTAACGCCCACCCAGCTCCTTCTCCCACCCTGAACTTTCCCCATCACATTGAATACTTCTACCAACACCACGCCCTAGCACAGTTCACTGTGTGTAGAATCACCCACTTGATCAATCGAGGTGCCACCAAATTGTAAGAAAAATGTCCCCAAACTACGGCCCGCGGGCCGCCTGCGGCCCCTTGAGGCCATTTATATAGCCCCCCGCCGCACTTCCGGAAGGGGCACCTCTTTCATTGGTGGTCAGTGAGAGGAGCACTGTATGTGGCAGCCCTCAACGGTCTGAGGGACAGTGAACTGGCCCCCTGTGTAAAAAGTTTGGGGACCCCTGTTGTAAGACCATCACTATTTTATGTGCCAAGAAATAAAATAAAATAAAAATATGCCAAAACAACTAGGGCTCGTCTTGATATTGAAGATGCAAGGGCAGGGAGGAATGTGTGTATTAAACTCAATGATATACAGTAGTTCTAGACCACATGCTCTGTAAGGTGGGTGTTACTATTCTCATTTTACAGATGAGATTATTGAGGCTCTGCATTTAAGTTCAACAAAGTTCAACAACGTCAGTAGGTTGGTGGAACGGGGATCCAAATTCAGGTCTGACTCCAAAGCAACACTGCTTCCAATACACTTTAAATTTCCATATTAACATAAGAACATGTAGCGTGCACCAATTTAAAACAGAAATCCTGTTATTCTTAAAGTAAGCTATTTTAAAAATTATAAACTGCCCAATAGAGAAGACAAAGGCAGTTTCATTTAAAATGAAAACACTCCCATTTCTACATTAAGATTAATAATGGTCTAAGTATGGCAATATTAAAAATATGTACAAAAACATTTTCTTTGACCTAACAATTTTATTTCTAGAAATGTATTCTAATGATACATATGTGCCTATAAGCTAAAACTTGTACAAGGTCATTCATTATTGAATTGTTTTTCATTTAAAAGACTGGAAACAGCCTGACCTTTGGTGGCGCAGTGGATAAAGCGTAGACCTGAAAATGCTGAGGTCGCTGGTTCGAAACCCTGGGCTTGCTTGGTCAAGGCACATATGGGAGTTGATGCTTCCAGCTCCTCCCCCCTTCTCTCTCTCTCTCTCTCTCTCTGTCTCTCCCTCTCCTCTCTAAAATGAATAAATTAAAAAAGAATAAAATAAAAGACTGGAAACAACTTTAAATGACCTTTAGTAAATGAATGGTTAAATGATGAAACTTTCATTCAATATGAATGAAGTATTTAAAAAAAGATCTCCTGTACTAATATGGAGTAATCTGCAAGATACGTCATTAAATAAATATACCAAGTTTACATATTTCCTTTATATGTATAAAATATCTCTGGAAAGATATACAAGAAACTGATTAGTCTCAATTACCTGTGGAAAGAACTGGGTTGCTGGGAGGTCTGAGTGGGAGGGAAATATTTTTGTAAGTTTTGAAAGCTGAAATATGTGAATGAAAGAGGGAACCAAGGGAAAAGATCTACACAGATTAAATATAAACTCTTTAGTAATAAACGCAGAGCACAGGAGCATGAATAAACCTAGGTTCTAGTTCCCGCTCTACAACAAGATGAGTTCCTGGGAGAGTCAACCTTTTTTTAGCTCTTAGCAGTACATGAAGACTTTGCTCTTTTTCTCCTGAAAGTGGGTATGGGAAGAGAAGATACCTGAGGACTAAGAAGGGCTCCTAGTGGCTACCTGGGCTCAATTATTTAAAAAAACAAAAACAAAAAAAACCACAAACTGCGCTTCAAGAGAAGCCTCTGTGTGCTAACTGCCTGAGGACACTGTGTTTCTAACATCTGGGCCAGTCCTTATAAAAGAGTTCCGGGAGTTCTATTGCAACCAATGTGACTGAGGCTTTCCCCATCCAATCAGAGCAGCTCCATTCTGACCAATCACAGACCATGGGCGGGGTCTGTGTCTAGCAATCCAACTCCTCTCTAGCTCTAGGAGCAGGATAGAAGACTCAAGAGTGCCATTCCTTAACTGCAGCTGAAACACTGAAGATGTGTGTCTCACCAGAGCAGAGCAGAGCAGAACAGACCAGTGCCACGGAGCAGACCAGTGCAGACCAGCACTGAGCAGGGCAGACCTGGACAGAACAGAGCAGACGATAGGGAGCTGCCTAGCTACAGGAGGGGCCTGGCCCCAGGGCCGCCTGGTTCCCCAGCAGCCTCACAGCAGCCAAGCTGTAACTAGCTGTTTACAACAGTGCTGTTCTCACAGCTATGCTGTATTACCCTTGAGCAGTCTGCACTAAGGTTTCCTTCCTCGCCACACCCCAAATTGGGAATTCCTGTTGTTTGAATTGGTGCCAACTACTATTGGTTGACAATCTTTATGATCTCTTAAAAGATTCCAGCTGTCTAATTTCATTATGACATATATAGCTCCTACAGTGTGTCAAACATAATGTGTAGGAGCAATCAAGAATTTAAGTTTGTGGTATAATAGAAAGAATACCTGTATTTTAGACAGGAAAGGTTGCTTAAAGCCCTACCGCCTGCTACTTCCTAGCTGTAGGATTTGCAACAAATTGTATCACTGACATTAAGTTCTATTACCTGTAAAGTTGAGGTCTATAGATACTTTCACAGGTTTGTCACAAGGAACAAATAGGATACATGGAAGTTTTCTGAAATTTTTATACCACCATGTAAAATGCAAATTATTAATAAATGCAGCATCCACCCTTCAGATATTATGAAGTAGTGTAAGAAAGAGCATGGATTTTGGAGTCAGTCAGACCTGGATATCCCACTTAATTGCTATGTGACCTTAGGAAGGTTACTGAACCTCATAAATCTCAATTTCCTGACCTATAAGTTGGTCATAATGATTCTTACTTGAAAGGACTATTGTGAAGATTAAGTGACATTGTCAAGTACCCAGTACACTGTTTAGCTCAAAATGGGAATTTTGAAATTGGTTCTCTTCCTTTGCAAATTAGAAATGAAAGGCTGCCCCCCAAGCAGGTAGCTGACCTACTCACTTCTGGCTGTAACTTTTGCTACTCAGAGTCTGGTTATTTCCTTTTCATTCTCCTCTATCCACTGCTACCTACGAATCTTAATTCCCATTTTCATTTTTCAGAGAATAGTCTGTAGAAGCAAAACTAGAAGTAAAGAAAGTAGTCATATTCTACTAAACTTCCACAAGAATCTTCTTCCACTCAACCTACAAACACTAACTGACACCCACGTTGTGCCAGGAGCTGAGGATGAAGTCCCAATCTCAACGGGCTTGCAGTTTCTTCGAAGACGGACCATCAACAAATGAATAAATATAATATATCAGAGGGGGTGTGAATTCTGAAGAAAAATAAAGGTGGTTGACAGTGCGGGAACTGGAGGTGGAGGTGTGATATTGTAAGCAATGGCCACAGAAGGCTTCACTCACAATGTGGCATTTGAGGAGAGAAACCAAGGCCAATTGAGGGAGTGAGCTGCTATCGAGAGGAAGATCATTCTGGGCAAAGTGAACATGAAGTTAAAGACAGCAAAGTGAGCAATATGGGTAACACATCTGAGGAAAAGCAAGGAAGCAAGGCGGTCGGTACAGCCACAACAGAACAAACAGTAGTAGGGACAAGGCTAACAGAGTTCAGAATGTTATCAGCGAAGCACGCAGAGCCTTGCAGGCCATGGGAAAAACTTTGGATTTTATTCTTAATATAATGAATACCACTAGAGTTTGATGCTCTAATCTTCTACAGTGGCTGTTGCTTTCCTTTCCCAGACTTGCCAAGCAACTGACAAGATTTTGATACTTCCTTTCACAGGGATTAGCCAAGATCCATCCCACGGAGGCAATCAAAGCAGTGTGTATACACACATAGCTCACCATTGCTTACAATGCCTTTAAGATGTCATGGCAAGAGATTTCTATTGATTCAAAAGAGAGAAAAAAAGAAGACATTTTAAATTGCACTTAGGAAAATGTAGGTCAATTAAAGTTATTTCAATAGTGCATTTTTTTAAGTGACAGGAGGGGAGATAGAGAGATGGACTCCCTCATGAGCCCTGACCAGATCTGCCCAGCTACCCTGTCTTTGGCCAATGCTCAGACCAGTCGAGCTATCCTCAGCACCTGAGGCCAAGCTAGGACCAATTGAGCCACTGGATACAAGATGGGGAAGAGAGAAAGAAGGGGTAAAGGAAGGGAAAAAGAAGCCGATGGTCCCTTCTCATGTGTGCCCTAACCAGGGCTATCAAACCTTGGATGTTTGCATGCCAGGCCTACTCTCTATCCACTGAGTCACCAGGGAATAACACATTTTTAAATGTACTTGTTTTATAGGAATGTAACACTAAATGAAGGACATTAACACTACAAACTACCAAAGCTACACATACACATTTACATATACTCAAACAAGCTATTCAGGCAGCTTTCTTTGTTATTGTGAAGAACTATTAATAACCCAAATGTCTTTAATAGATAATGATTAAATGGACATGGTATATCCATTATGAAATAGTCAAGAGCCATTAAAAGGAATAAGATAAGGCCCTAGCTGGTTTGCTCAGTGGATAGAGTGTCAGCCCAGCACATGGATGTCCGGGTTTGATTCCCAGTCAAGACACACAAGAGAGGCAACCATCTGCTTCTCTCCCCCTTCTCTTCCTCTTCCCCTCCCACAGTCAGTAGCTTGATTCATAGGAACATCAGCCCCAGGTGCTGAGGATAGCTCAGTTGGCTAAAAATAGCTCAGCTGATTCAAGCATTGGCCCCAGATAGGGGTTGCTGGGTGAATCCTAGTTGGGCCACATGCAAGAGTCTGTCTCATTGTCTCCCCTCCTCTCGCTTAAAAAAAAAAAAAAAGGAATAAGATAAGTCTCCATGTATGGAATTCAAGAGTATCCATGATATACAGGTTGAGGCAAACAAGGTTTACAGTTGTTCATATGGAAAATACAGTAATTAATAGATTATAATACAACAAACTGCATGCTCACAACTGTAAACCTACTTTTGCCCCACCTTGTATTAAGTTCATTCACTCAACAAATATTTGTTAAATGCTTACTACTTAGGAGCTGGATTAGGGCCCTGAATGAAAATAAAACTGACATGGTTCTAGCACTTCTGGAATTTATGTGGATGGAGAATTAATGGAGGGAAGGGGCTTGTTTTAGAAAATTACATTGTTAAATATTATAGCTGTGTGTCTACAACACAACTAAATTTTATTTATTTATTTTGTATTTTTCTGAAGTTGGAAACGGGGAGGCAGTCAGACAGACTCCTGCATGCGCCCGACCGGGATCCACCCAGCATGCCCACCAGGGGGCGATGCTCTGCCCATCCGGGGCGTAGCTCTGTTGCATCCAGAGCCACTCTAGTGCCTAAGGCAGAGGCCACAGAGCCATCCTCAGTGCCTGGGCCAACTTTGCTCCAACGGAGCCTTGGCTGCGGAAGGGGAAGAGAGAGACAGAGAGGAAGGAGAGGGGGAGGGGTGGAGAAGCAGATGGGCACTTCTTCTGTGTGCCCTGGCTGGGAATCGAACCCAGGACTCCTGCACGCCAGGCCAACACTCTACCACTGAGCCAACCGGCCAGGGCTACAACACAACTGAATTTTAAAAAACAACCAACCTTATTGAGCCTTTATCACTGTCGTATTATCCCAATAACAATATGAACTAAATTCCTACTGACCTTCATCTCAAAATGGAAAAAAAGGAAAGAATGCTCTCACCAGAACTTTGCTCCAAACCACATGCCAAGAGGCCAGTCCAGCCCTTCTCAGAAAGCAGCTCTATTTGCACCAAGCATCAACCTTCTTACTTCTAATTATTTAACCTCATTTACCCACCCAGCAATTCTCAGTAGTTCCTATAAGATCTCTCCTGTGGCATATAAATATAAATCAGACGAGATCACTGGAGAAAATTAAACTCTTCCCAGTGGAAACTAAAATGATATAAACTTTAATCTTACAAAAATACCCAAGTACGTAGGTTTAAAATATAAGAACTACATGGCACATGCTCATAGAGTTTAAGACTTTGCTCACACCATTTCAAGTCACAAATTATAGCTTGCCTCTATGTGCACAGCCTAATTTCACAGTAAAAGAATACCACATCAACTGCAAACCACATGAAGAGAAAGTAAACGTACAACTAAATTCTGAATCACATTTACATGCATATAAGTCAGGGTCTATAACTATTATTTACTTCTTTTTTTTTTGTACTTTTCCAAAGTGAGAAGGGGGGCACACTCCTGCGCATGCGCCCAACTGGGATCCACCCAGCATGCCCACCAGGGGGCGATGCTCCCCATCTGGGGAGTTGCTCTGCTGCAATTGGAACCATTCTAGCACCTGAGGCGGAGGTCATGGAGCCACCCTCAGCAGCCAGGCCAACTTTGCTCCAATGGAGCCTTGGCTATGGGAGGAGAAGAGAGAAATAGAGAGAAAGGAGATGGGGAAGAGTGGAGAGGCAGGTGGGCGCTTCTCCTGTGTGCCCTGGCCAGGAATCGAACCCGGGACTTCCACACGCTGGGCCGACGCTCTACCGCTGAGCCATAGTAAAAGTACTTTTACACTGCTTATTAGCAAATTCAGGAAGTAGGTTACTCATTTTAGTGGGTTGAACTGTGGCACTCAAAAAGATATGTCTAACCTCTGACCCCTGGTACTTATAAATGTGAACTTAATTAAGAATGGGATCCATGGAAATGCAATGAAGGATCTCCAGATGCGATCATCCTGCGCTTAAATCCAAAGACTGTGTTATTTTAAGAGAAAAGAGTGGGGGATTAGAGACACAAAGAGACAAAGACCCTGGGGGAGGCCATGTGAAGGTGGAGACAGAGATTGGGGTAATGTATCCATAAAGCCAAGCACTGCCATGAGCTGCCAACAATCATCAGAAGATTAGAGGCATGGAACAGGCTCTCCCTCAGAGCCTCCAGAGGGAATCAAGCCTGTCAACAACTCCATTTCCGGGTTCTGGCCTCCAGAACTGTGGGAGAAAAACTGCTGTTATTCAAAGGTATGGAGTTTGTGGTAACTTGTTATAGCAAAACCTAGGAAACAAATACACTCAACTATAAAATTTGAATTCCTCATCCTTCCTAATGATTTTCTGTAGTTTCTAAGCCCAAAAAAAGTAGTTGACAAAACAGAATTTTTTTCTCTACTCACAAGCTACTGAAACTCAAATACTGAACTGTCTTCACAATACCAGTACCATAATCTATTGCACAGATATATTCACAGACACATGAAATGAGTCTTCATTCTCTAGAGAGAGATTCAGTTAGTCAACAAAACACAAAAAGTTACAAAGACTAAATTGATTTATATTGGTTCCAAGGTTCTAATAGTTTGGGGCAAGTAGTCAAAATAATTATTTGTTTTAAAATATAATAAGTCTCAAGACTTGAACAGTTAATTTTACTTTTTCTTTTAAATCTTTTTTTTTTCTTTATTCATTTTTAGAGAGGAGAGAGAGAGAGAGAGAGAGACAGACAGACAGACAGACAGAGAAGGGGGGAGGAGCTGGAAGCATATGTGCCTTGACCAGGCAAGCCCAGGGTTTCGAACCGGCGACCTCAGCATTTCCAGGTCGACGCTTTATCCACTGCGCCACCACAGGTCAGGCTAATTTTACTTTTTAGAGTTTCTTTTCCTATTATAAAATATGTTCTCATTGTATAAAATAAGGAAAATTGTAAGGAAAAGTTTTCATGCTCAACTTGAGAATCAAAGCCTGTCTCCACAATTTAACTTAAAATGTAAAAGTGAGCATGTATTGCCTACCCTTTCTTAAATTGCTCGAATAAGGACCACCATTAAAGGTCTTTGTTTACAATCAACTTTCTATGGCAGTTACACAACTATGAAATTGAGAGTCTACGATGGAAATTCTGATCTAATTTTAACATAAGCCTTATAATTTAAACACACAAATGGGAACTACAAGGAGAGGTTGATTGTCATGGGGGTTTCCGACAAGGTACTTTCCCTTGATCATTTTGGGTCTTGCACTGTTCTGGTCTCTAATCATAATTTACATATCCACTAAGCCCTCAATTTTAGAAATATTTTTCAGTGCAAAAAAACAACCGATGAAGATCAAAATATTAACAAATTTTATTCAAGAGTTTTTGACTCATGATCTACATTTCCCTTGCATTGTATTTTCTCAAAAGTAAGTATCAAATAGAACAAGAAGTAGGTAAAGAGGAACACCTAATGTCCAACAGCTGCCACACAATAAAAAAAGGTTAAAGCACTGAGAAATTCTAAAAAACTAGAAAAACTCTACCAAACCAAATTCTAAATGTGAACAAATTTCTTAACGTTTTAAAATAATGTTTTGCTTCACTAACTGCAGGTACATAGTTAAACTGCTCTGCCATTTAAATATATTTATTCAAAATGACACAGAATCCCAACTGTACATAATGACTTCCTTCCAGAGAATGCCAGTGGAAAGGAGGGGGAGAGGAGAGCAGTAACTTTACAGGGAAGAACCAAACACTGCCTCACTCAGGCGATTACGGTCAACATCAACAGTCATAAATCATGTTGATATTTATGCAACCCTTGATGTGATGTGACGAAAATGGCACTTGACCTCTGTGGTCTTCATCCTAAAACCCATAATCCCAGTCCAGTCATGAGAAAAACAGACAAATTCCAACCGCAGGGCATTCTACAAAACGCTCGACAAGTACTCCTCAAAATGGTCAAGGTCACCAAAAACAAGAAGAGCCTAAGGAGACATGACAACGAAACGTAATGTGGTATCGCAATGAGATCTCAGAGCAGAAAACGGATATCAGATACAACCTATGGAACCCTGAGTAAGCATGGACTTCAGTCAATAATAATGCATCCATACTGGTTCATTAACTATAGCAAATGTACCATACAATGTCAGATGTTGATAATAAGAGAACTGGGTACTAGGTATATGGAGTCTGTTTTATCTTATCCATTTTTCTACATATCTAAAATTCTTCTAAAACAAAAAGTGTTTTAAAACATTTCTTACATGGCAGTCATTTCCAGAAAAAATACTAATGAAGGTCCTAGATAAGACTTTCCTAATTGCCTACCTGTAAACACTTAAGGAAAAGAACTAGATCCACTAAGCAGTTTCTTCTAGCAGTAAGATTACATCTTAGTTTTATAAGAAATAATCAAAGTACTCAGAGGCAAGATAAAGGGAGACTAGGCCTGCTCCACTTTTTCAAGTTAACATTTGATTTACTGTGATAAGGGTGTGAAAACCCAAAGTCTCATAATCACAACTATTTATAAGTAAAATATACAATTTTAAACTAATAAAAATATAAAAAGCAATTCAGAAGAGGATTCTTGTTCTCTGCCCGACTTGCGGTGGAGCAGTGGAGATAGAGCATGAGCCTGGGACGATGAGGTCCCAGAGGTTTGAGGAAACTCTGAGGTCACAGGCTTGAGCACGGGATCATGGACATGAATCCAAGGTTACTGGCTTGAGCCCAAAGGTCACTCCCTGGCTTGAGCCCCACGAGTCAAGGCCATATGATAAGCACTCAGTGAACAAATAGAGTGATACAACTACAAGTTGATGCTTCTCATCTCTCTCCCTTCCTGTCTTTCTCTCAAAAAAAAAAAAAAAAAAAAGAAGAGGGTGCTTCTAAAGCAGAAGCTTTGATCAGGAAGTCTGGCCTTTCTTCCATCACCACAGACTAAACATTATGTTCCTAACCTCACTGACTCCCCGTTTCCTCATTTACATAATGGTAAATGACTAAGGCACAGTGCAATATCCAAAGGATACTCAAAACCTAACAGCATAAATAAGAACATAGCATTCTTATTCTTTCACTTTGCTGGCATCTGCTAAAAGCAACAAATTCAGGTAGTGTGCACAATGCTTTGTCTGTGATGGACTAATGAGTACAAAGCAAGAGAATCAACCAAAAGAGAAAGAGAGAATGGGTGCAAAGAAGGGGAAAGTAGAAGTAGCATTTAACTGTTTACCAACATTTACCAGGCCCTCCTTTTCTTTCTTTTTTTTTAAGATTTTATTTATTCATTTGAGAAAGAGAGAGACAGAGAGAGAGAGAGAGAGAGAGAAGGGAGGAGGAGCAGGAAGCATCAACTCCCATATGTGCCTAGACCGGTGAGCCTAGGGCTTTGAACCAGCAACCTCAGCATTTCCAGGTCGACACTTTATCCACTGCGCCACCACAGGTCAGGCAAGGCCCTCCTTTTCTATGGCTCACCCTGCTCAAGTGTCTTGATGAAACTCCTTTCACCTAATACTCAAGAGATAATCCTAAAAACTGTTACACTGTAACTCAGCAAAAGCAGGGCTCTAAATGCAAATCAGACCCTAGAGATAACAAAATTAAATGAGTATCAACTCTAGCCCTCAAGGAATGTACTCAAGGTGAAACAGGAGACCAAAGAAGAAAACAAGGAAGGTGCATTCCTACAGGTAATTACAAAGACATTAACATAAGAAAACTTTTTTAAAAATTTTTATTTATTCATTTTAGAGAGAAAGAGAGAGAGAGAGAGAGAGAGAGAGAGAGGAGCAGGAAGCATCAACTCCCATATGTGCCTTGACCAGGCAAGCCCAGGGTTTCGAACCAGCAACCTCAGCGTTCCTGACACCATAGGTCAGGCCCATAAGAAAACTTTTTGAGGTGTCTTAGAATGGATAAGATACTACAGTTTCTGAGTGGTAAGTGCTAGAGCAGGCTTAGCATATTCACTATGGGGAACACAGATGTGAATGTTCTACCGTTTGATATTGTGCTCTCTAATAGGTATTGGGGGGAGGGAGGGAGCAATTTCACAGGTTCTTAATCCTTTAAGTCAACGGGAAAATAGAATTTGCAATTTATACATCTTGTCAGGAACAGACTTATTTACAAAATGTAACATAGCCTTGTAATATCTTTATTAATAAAAATGTTTAGGCCAACATAAAGTCATACTGACACTTCACTAACTCCTTTGAAAAACAAAATTCACAGGTAATTTCTTTACTTCTAAGAAACAGGGTGGCAAATTAGCTCGGTTGGTTAGAGCATAGTGCTAATAATATCAACAAGGAACTTAGAAGATGAGAGAACTTATCAGTTTTTCCTCTTGATCTTCCTCTGCAAAACAAATCACAGCAGAGCTTTTAAGTGAATGAAGGGGGCAATCATAAAATAAACTACATTTCTAAAATCACATTATTTTCAAGGATAGCAGGAAGAACTAAGCAATCACTTCCACGTTTTCCTCTTTGGTAAGTACTAACGCTCTAGCATAGGAGAGGAAAACTGCCTCTGCACACTCTTTAAGGCCACACACTAACCCTTAGAGAATAATTTGTTGAATGAATGAATCACCCCAATAAATCCTATTCGGACATTTACTTCTTTTAACACCAGAGTGCCCAGGAATAAGAGAGCATCTATTCAGGTAGGTGACCTTATAAGAGAAGCAAACCCCTTCTTTTACAGCAGAACTTCTGTACCCAGCCAGGTGGGGCCCTCATGCGGTCTCCCGGAACGGACAAGCTTCAGTGCTGTGGTCACTCCAGGAGAGAGCCTGGCTAGGCCGCGCCGTGGAGTAGCTAAGACAGAAGAAATGTTTCCAAAGAAGGTGAAGATAACCCAAACTCAGACATTTTATTGATTCTTTCAAAACTCCTTCAGGGAAACATAGGTCTACCCACATTGAGTCACATGCATTGATTTGGCAAAAATAACTCTATCGTTTTACTATGGGCTGGGTATTCAGTGTTTTACACTCATTAATTCACTGAAACTTCTCAGTAAGGCCATGAAGTAGGCAGATGCTCTATATTATTGCCTCCATCTTACAGCTGAGGACACCGGGACATCGCAGGTTAAGTGATTTGCCCAAAGCACACAACAATCAGCGGTGGAGTAGAGATTGATTCCAAGCAGTCTGGCTCTATTCTGTGCCCCAAACCATTGCATCATTACACTGTGAGCTACCTTCAGAAAACAAGAGACAAGAATTGACTCTACCTCCTCTATATTTATAGAGTAAATTGTCCAGACCTCAGATCATTCTCCCCACACTTCAGACAATCCTGACACTGACAATAAAATAAGCTGGCAAGCAGAAGGTTTACTAGGCATGTGAATATGACCTGCATTACAATGAACATAGACATACACTATCCAGACTCCCTCTGTCTTCTAAGAGCACAGATAACTACAAGATTACCATACATAATCAAGGATTTCTTTAAATTATTATCATATGTCATACCCAACACTCAACTGGTAAAAGGCCATGAGACTTATTTACAGTAGCAATACAAATATCAGTTTTATTTTTTTAGTACAAAACTGTGTGATCAAAACAACAACTTACATGATAATCTAGCAAAACCAGATGTAAAAGAATTCGAGGTGACAAAATAAAAGGGGGTCAATGCCATTTAACCCACACATCTCTCTTATTAAGGCACTCACAATAAGTGAACAGCCCAAAAGAAAAAAAGACCTTACTAGAGAAATGATAATAAAGTTATAAAAACACTAAACTAATTGTTACATATTTACAATGAACTTAATTGCTGTATAAATGTTTAAAAAATAAAGAGTAGTATCCAGAAAATGTCACAGTGTAAAAAAGAGCAAAGATTAGATAAAGGTCTTCCTGCACAATTCAGTTTGTTTATTTAGTTGTAGCAATGCCCACCCACAAAAAAGCCACATTCATTTGAGGTCTTTTTACCTCTTGCTATTTCCTTTGCAGTGAGTGAGTCTGCAAAGTTGTGATGCATGGTGTGATCCTATTCATTGAACAGAAAGCAACTGAGTAAAACATACAAGCAACCAAACCTCTGGCACCCTAAAAACCACAAAAGAGCAAGATCATTTTTCCCATGTCCTAACAGATTATTTTTAAGCGGTTTCCTTAAACACCAATACACCTAGAATGACTACATGCTTGTCTACAGTCACATGCTTTCTACCAAAAGTAAAAGGTCAATTGACACTGAGACTGGAAATTAATCAAGTAAAAAATGTTACACTTCTTTAAGCAAACCTCATTTAGGTACTTGCTCATTTAGCTAATTTCAATCTATAAACAAAACAAAAGCAGTAGAAAGTTTTTCCCACAGCAACTCATGAATACTTACTTAGCCTTCAAAGTTAAACTTCAGGTTGACCCAGACATCCCCCTTAATCAATTTTTTGCTGCTTTCAGAAAGTGGTTCAAAAACATTAGCTAAGAATGGTTTAAGATAAAAAGCACAGGGGGGAAAAAAGAGATAAATGCACAGGGAAGGAACTTTTCTGAAAGGCACTAGAAAAATTGTCAGTTTATATAAAACAGCATGGACTGGCAAAAATAAAAATACCAAATAATTTAAATGTATTTCAAAATTCCTTTCTCAAGATCCTGACAACCAGTCATGAAAAGAAGTATGATGTAAAAGATGAGAAAACTTTGAAAATATGAGTAATCTTCATAGTAACTTCAGTAACACAATGATAAAAGATAAACTGAGCGTAAATGAATACACATCAATACTTTAAACCCTTTGGGAAGTCCATACCATTTCTCCTTCTGCTAGCCTGACTGCTGACAGCAAATTTTAGGTTTTCTCAATAAATTTCCCTTCATGCAAAGGGTGGTAGGGATGGGGCAGGGAATTCTACAGTAATGGCATTGAAGTTCCTCATTCTTTATATATACTCCCTGAGAAATGATCAGAAAGTGTCAAAATATCTGAAGTACCTGGGTGGGAGAGGAGCCTAAATCTGTTTGTAATTTCTGCCTTGTCTTGTGCTCTGTTGGTGCACATTTGTTTGATCATTCCAGGGAGTGACTGGGAGTAGGGCAAGCAGGGGGCTCCCTCCCTGCTAAGACAGCATTAGCCCACCAATGACCAGACAGCCTGGTTGGATGGACCCTTCTTAATGAGGAAGTCAGATTTAGCTTCCTTTCCAGCCCCCAGCTTGCTGCTGGCCCAAAGTTAAGTCTCTAATTCAAATGGACTCATTTCTGAACATCTGCCTTTCCTTTGTTTTCTATTAAAAAGTGCGCCCTAGTCTCATTTGAGCTCAGCCTTATTTGGGAATAGAATAATTAGAAGCCTGAAGAGTCCTAGGACCAATAAAGGAGGAAAAATTAAGAAACAAAAGAACCTTGCCATGCATACATACAACACCAGGTCCAGAGTTGTAAAAACCAGTTCTACTACACTTGGGGGCTGGTAGTTCCAGTATTACAAAAATTCTTCCAAAGAACAAAAAATGAGGAAATAATAGTCAACTCAGAACCAGTATAAACCAGATGCCAAAACAAGACAAGGACATTATGAAAAATGAAAATTATAGGCCAACTTAACTAACATAGATGCAAAATAAATAAATAAATAAAAAGCCTATAAATAAATACTAGCAAATAGAATTCAACAGTACATTAACAAGAATATATATCATGACCAGTATATTCCAGGAATCCAGAAATACAAAGATACATAAACCTTTATGAAAAATCACACCATAATTCACCATATGAACAGATAAAAGGAAAAACAAAATGATCACAAGATACAAGAAAAGCATGAGAAAACGTCTCATTTACTTAAAAATTAATAGTAAGTGGGACTAAAAGGAAACCAAAGATCTATAGCAAACTTTTTTTTTAACAGTGAAACTTTAAAATCAAGAACAAGAAAGAACAGCCTCTATTACCATGTTTTTTCAACATTATAATGAAGGTCCTAACCAAAGCAATTAGACAAGAAAACAAAAATGTATAAAAATTGAAAAATTATTTGATGATGTGGTTATCTACATAGAAATCCCTACCATCAACTACAGAAAAATTACTGGGAATAGAGTTCTGCAAGGTGTCTAGATACAAAAGTCTACATAATCCCAGTCCCATCCCCCTCAGAAGAAAATAGTTTCTATATACAGGCCATTAGAAAAATTAAGTCAAATACAAGACACCATTTACAACAGCAAAAGCAAATATATGGTAACTGTTATAGGAACGGGTCTAATAAAATATATTCTAGACCTTTATGGAAGAAACTAAAGATTTTTTTTTTAAGCTTTCCAGGTAATTTTCTTTCTTTTTTTTTTTTTATTCATTTTAGAGAGGAGAGAGAGGGAGAGAGAGAGAGAGAGAGAGAGAGAGAGGAGAGAGAGGAGAGAGACGGGGGAGGAGCTGGAAGCATCAACTCCCATATGTACCTTGACCAGGCAAGCCCAGGGTTTCGAACCAACGACCTCAGCATTTCCAGGTCGATGCTTTATCCACTGCGCCACCACAGGTCAGGCAAGATTTTTTTCAAGTGAGAAGAAGGGAGATTGGTAAGACAGATTCCTGCACGCACTCCGACTGGGATCTACCCAGCAACCCGTCTGAGGCTGATGCTCGAATCAACTGAGCAATTTTCAGTGCCTAAGGCTGAAGCACTAGGACCAACTGAGAGCTATACTCAGGGCTTAGAGCCAACGCTCAAACCTACTGAGCCACAGGCCGCGGGAGGAGAAGAGGGAGAGAAGGGGGAGAGGGAGGGGAAGAGAAACAGATGGTCAACTTCTCTTGTGTGCCCTGACCAGGAATTGAACCCAGAACATCCATATACTGGGCCGACACTGAGCCAACCAGCCAGGGTGAAACTTTATTAAAAGTTCTAAACAAAAGCTAAAGGTGGGATATATATATATGAATGAAAAAGTGTTTGATGTCCAAATGTATCAAATGTCATTTTCCCTTATCTGATACAATTTAAAATAAAAAAGGCTATTGAGTTTTTCATGGAAAGTGACAAGCTAATTCTAAAATGTATAAGCAAGATAAATACTCAAGAAATTCTTTTCCTGGCATCTACACAGTTCCTGGCATGGCACATAGTAGTAGTAGTTATCCAATAAATACTGTTATTTACTTAATAAAATTTTTACTGAATGAACACATCAGTGAATCTTATTCCAACCATTTATGAAAATAATAAAATAGAACTGACACAGAAATAGCCAAAAGATTAAAATAGAAGGCCTATAAAAAAACACATCTGCATATATGAAATTTGGTATACAAAGAAGCAGAATAGCAGACCACAGGGTAAGGACAGACTAGTCAATAAATGCTTACAGCCTGCCCAGGTGGTGGCGCAGTAGATAGAGCATCAGACTAGGATGCAGAGGACCCACGTTTGAGACCCCGAGGTCGCCAGCTTGAGCACGGGTTCATCTGGTTTGAGCAAAGCTCACCAGCTTGAGCCCAAGGTCGCTGGCTTGAGCAAAGGGTTACTTGGTCTGCTGTAGCCCCACCATCAAGGCACATATGAAAAAGCAATTAATGAACAATTAAGGTGTCGCAATGAAAAACTAATGATTGATGCTTCTCATCTCTCTCCGTTCCTGTCTGTCTATCCCTCTCTCTGACTCACTCTCTGTCTCTGTAAAAAAATAAAATAAAATAAATGCTCTTACAACTGCTTATGCGTGTAGGAAAATATAGCACCAGGAGGGAGGAATTATAAAGGACCTATATATACTATATCTATAAATAAAGCATGCATTATCTCTAAAACCTCCCTGGAAAAGTCTCTCAAATTTTGATTTTCTAAATATATTTAGATGCTATTATAATTAAGAAAATATAGAGTACTTTAGTGAAACAGTAATGCTCAATAATGTAAGTACTTACTAAATATTAGCTATTATTACATCTGAGCTCTCAAACTCACCTTGTTGTGAGCCTTGCTTCAACCACTTCCTAGCTTTGTGATCTTACAGAGTTGATTTCTCTGAGCTTCATTTTACTTTTCTACAAAATGAGCTTACATTAAGATTTACTATCTCTACAAATTGTTTGATGGGGTTTTTTAATCCTTTTAGTTTTATTGTAGAGTGCCGTTAAATTTGTAGATTAAGCTTTAGAGTTGGCACAGTTAAGAACTTGAACCTTCAAGAATGTAGTATGTATTTCTATTTATTTAAGTCTTCTATGTAAACCACAGTAGTATTTTTAGGTTTCCTGATATAGAAGTTACACATTTTTTAAGTGTGTGGAAAAACTGTCTTTTGTTTGCTGTTTGTACAGCGGGTCTCTTTTCCCATTGTATCTTCTACTTGGTTTGTAACATAATTTTTCATAAAGCACTACTGTCCAATTACAGAATGAAATCAGCATTAGGGAAGGAGCAGCAATTGATCCCATTTGGAGGATGGAGTTTAGAATCCCACTAGGGGTCTCTCATCTACTTCCTGAAATTTAAAACTTTATGTCTGGGAACATTATAGAAAAGCATTCAGCAAAACATTAACATATTAGAATCTCTGAAAGAATTTAGTTTTCTTTCCTTGAACAGCACTAAAAATGACCTCATTAATCCATGGCATGAAGCCAAAAACAGCAGTGACGGCTTCAATAGAACACATATAAATCTGAATATCTCAAGGCATATACCAAATGCTTTATTTTTCAAAAAACCAGAAATAGTGACAGCTTAAAATTACAAGTCACTAGAATGTTGCATAGCTTCTAAAAATGTAATTTTTAGCACTCCATATACTGAACATCTGTGCCAGAAAGTATAAAATTGTTAACTATTTTACATGATTCTCAAGTTATCTTTTAAATCAAAAGTTACAGAACAGGTCCTGGCCAGTTGGCTTAGTGACAGAGTGTCAGCCTAGCACAGTGTTTCTCAAAGTGTGCTCTAGTGTTTCTCAGAGTGGTGCACTCTATGGTATTCCAGAGAAATATGTGCCTGTTGGGGACCAAAAAACCAACAGGGTTTTTGGAGTTTAGAATTTTGGGGGACAGAGGTGTGGGGAATTGGCTTTTAGCTGACAGTCTGCCCAATCTCCCACTTCACTTGCCTGATTAGGTTGCAAAAGGCTGTTAAGCTGTGGTGCTGGATTGTTTACACTACCCCCTACATTTCCCGGAAAGACTGGAAGCAATTTTCCTCTATCCTTTGTTTGGTGTAAAGTTAAGATGATATGTAGGGTGGGGGTTTTCTACACTCAACACAATTAAGACTAAAAAGAGAGGAATCTTTCGATGTATTGACGAGGAAATGAAAGTTTGCCTTTCAAATAGATGCCCAAACATTGAAGAAATCGCTAGGACACATCAGGCTCATGTTTCTCATAAACACAGAATGAAAAAGCTTAACACATTCACGCCAGGACCTGCCTTACTAAATCTTACTAAGAATGTATCTATATATATAAAAAGATAGCTTTTTTGTCATTTTTTAAATTTTTTAACCCCTTTTCAACGAATTCTAAAAAGCATAACTCAAAAAATGTAACATAAAAATGTTTTTTGCCTGACCTGTGGTGGCGCAGTGGATAAAGCATCGACCTGGAACACTGAGGTTGCCAGTTCAAAACCCCGGCCTTGCCCGGTCAAGGCACATATGGGAGTTGAAGCTTCCTGCTCCTCGCCCCCTTCTCTCTCCCTCTCTCTCTCTCTCCCCTCTAAAATGAATAAATAAATAAAAATAATTTTTAAATGTTTTTTAATGTCAGAATAAATTTAATTTTGTATTTATTTCATTTAATTACCATAAAAGCACACTTGGACTTTATGTTTTTTTCCTTAATATTTGACTTAATTATTATAACATATTTCTCAGAAATTTGTATATAGTGCGCCTACAATTATTTGTAGGATTTTAAATGTGCCCCAACTTCAAAAAGTTTCAGAACCACTGGCCTAGCATGTGGAAGTCCCAGGTTTGATTTCGGTCAGGGCACACAGGAGAAGCAACCATCTGCTTTTCCATCCCCCCTCCCCTCTCTCTCTCTTCCCTTCCTGCAGCCATGGCTCTGAATGGTTTGAACAAGCTAGCCCCGGGGCACTGAGGATGGCTCCATGGCCTCACCTCAAGCGCTGAAATAGCTCGCTTGCCAAACAACCGAGCAGCAGTCCCAGATAGGCAGAGCATCGCCCTGTAGAAGGCTTGCCAGGTGGAGTGGATCCCCGTTGGAGTGCATGCGGGAGTCTGTCTCTCAGCCTCCCTGCTTCCCCATCTCTCACTTAATAAAAAAAAATGTTACAGATATTAAACTCCACACTAATAGTGGTAATAAAACTATTTTAGGAAGCATATGCTATCTCATGTTAATAAAATTTTGGAAAAGGTTGTAAATGAGCAACATAAAATTATCAAGTTTCACTAATTCTGAAACTTGTTTATTGAAACCTCTGAAAGCTAAACAATGGCAAAATAAAAATTAAGGAGTTAATGAATGTTCTCCTATACTTTTACTATTCTAACTAACACAACAGTATCAGGAGTCCAATTCAATTTAGGACATAGTTTCCAATAAGAGCAAAATATCCTCTATTAGGGTGTTGGAGGGAAAGGTGGGGACACTGAACAGCCAAGCAGTTGAAACTCATGCCATATCTTCAATCATTTACATGTTATACAGAGAAAAACAAACACTGCAAATCTATTAAGAGTATGATTTTGCTACTCAGTTCAGCTGCAGAAAATAGGCATTCACTTGTTAAAAAACAACTTAGATGAAACAGAAATAGCATAAATCAATTAAACCAAATTAAGTCAAAACAATGGTGTTTTAAGAATATGCATGCATACATTTCTTTTTATTATGCTAACATTTTTACACAAATTTAATTATAGAAGATATAGTTAAAAGACCACTAAGTATACTCAAAGTGACAAGTAAAAATAAAAACAGCTGAACAGAGGGTGGTCAAACCTCAAAACAAGTGCTATAACCACCACCCAAAAATGCAAAATAAAGGAAGTTCTCTTCTTCAGAGTGAAAAGGTAAAAAAAAAAAAAAGCCTCATTCTGTTTACTAGGTGGGGAATCTTTGTGAGGGAAATCAGTCTCCTGGCCCAGCCATTTCAACTTTTTTCATCTCTTGGCACACATAAACCAATTACTAAAACTCTGCAGTACACCAAAAAATATTTTGCCAATCTGACAAAAATACAGGTGTAATTTTGACTCATTTACAAAAAAATAATAATGGTAACCACCTACCCTTTTTGTTCCAAAGTGACTTTTTAAAAAATCAGGTCCTCCATGAAAACAACCAAAAAGCCCATCAATAGATGACTGGATAAAGAAGATGTGGCACATATACACTATGGAATACTACTCAGCCATAAGAAATGATGACATCGGATCATTTACAGCAAAATGGTGGGATCTTGATAACATGATACGAAGCGAAATAAGTAAATCAGAAAAAACCAGGAACTGCATTATTCCATATGTAGGTGGGACATAAAAGTGAAACTAAGAGACATTGATAAGAGTGTAGTGGTTACGGGGGGGGGGGGGGAGGGGGAGGGGGAGGGGCACAAAGAAAACTAGATAGAAGGTGACAGAGGACAATCTGACTTTGGGTGATGGGTATGCAACATAATTGAACGACAAGATAACCTGGACTTGTTATCTTTGAATATATGTATACTGATTTATTGATGTCGCCCCATTAAAAAAATAAAATTATATATAAAAAAAAAATCAGGTCCTCTACTTATGTATAAGGATTTCTGGTATCATGAATTAACCTATCAGATACAACATTATGCAATGTGACCAATAAGATGCAGCGCTAATATATAGCCTATATTTATAGTTCAAGACGTAATTAACATCAGACAACTATTGTTGGCTGGCCGTTTTCATTTTTTTGACAATGTAAGGGGAAAAAGGTCTGCCCCTAACTAAATAGTCCAGTATTGCATGTTTTAAAAATTCTTGCAGCATACCAGTTGAAAAATCACTGTCAGGGCCTTCCTAAGTATTTAGAGAACAAATACAATTTGTCACTGCTAACAGAAAACAAAACCTAAGCAGTGTTATGTTAGCCTCAGAAGCATGTGTATCTGTACCAGCAAAATTGCCTTTTAATTTGCACTAATCTACTTAAGTAAACTAAGTTTGAGTGCACACACACGCACACACACATTATCTAAAACACCCCCAAAGCATGTGGAAATTAAAATTTTACTCCAAGAGAATAAATGATTTTTTATTAATTCTCAGTTGATTTCATTCAAAAGTCAGCTTATTGGTAGAACTGCTACTAGAACTGTGATGATACAAATTAATGCAGCATAACCCAAACAACATAAATTCCCCCCTACTTAATGAATTTCTAAATACTTCAGAGAAAATAATAATGTACAGTACATAATTTTAATCTCTTCTAACCAATTCTTCAGATTCAGATACACTTCTTACCCACACCACAACTCATCAGAGAAAAGATTTCATAAATGAAAACTATTTACTCTCCTTCAACACACTGCAAGTAATAAAAATAAATGTTTGCACCTTTTAAGTCATTATAAAATAAAGAAACTAAAACACAGGTCAAACACAGAATGTATGGAGGGAAAAATATAAAGACGATAAACTGAAAACAAAATAATCATGATAACAGTTTAGTGGCTTCACTAGAAAAGAAGCTCCATAAGATTTCTTTTTAAATAAAATCCAGTAATATGTTGTTTTACAAACACAAAGCTAACAACAAAAGGGTGAACAAAAAAAAAAATGCATCAAATTTAGTCAACAAAGGACAGCAGGTAAGAAATCATCATTATTAAACATGGCAACATTTGGCAAGAGCTATAGTGATAATTTAAAATGCCGTTATGCAATAATAGAAACATTACTTAGGCAACGAAAAGTATAAATCAATGCAAAAACTATTAGAAAGTTAAGTAAAACATTATCTCTATCACGTAGTCAAAAATATATGATACAAAGGTGATAAATAATTAATAAAGATTCCACACACACACAAATCAAACTGTCTACTTCGAAGTAGACTAAGGATTCAATATCAAATGAAGATTGGGCTTTGAGGCCCCCCCGTCTACACAGATGCCTTCTTTCTTCATTCTAAACAAATATTATCCTGCGTACATAATTCCATATTCTTTCCTTTGTTTACATTTTTCTGTTTTGATTTTAAAGAAACAGGGACATCAATCTGTTCCTATACGTGCCTTGACCAGGGACTGAACCACCAGCCTCTGTACTTTGGGACAACACTCCAACCAAGCAAGCCATCCAGCCAGGGCTGCATTCTCTTTCTGAAAGAGGGTGTCCGATATACAGAAGCTCTAGGCCCCTTAACAATGGGATATGTCCCTGTACTAAAGACAACAAATATATCTTCTCTAATGTCTAAAATTTACAGATCCCTGACCACAGTGCCAAAAACAAAACAAAAAAGCAGAAATCAACAAAGAGCTAAATTTCAAATATATATTATATACTAAACCATAAAAATGAGAAAGAAAAAAAATCATGTTTTAATTTAGAAAATTAAAACAAGAATTTAACAAGTACCAAAATGACTAATGCAGCATTCACAGGTGAAATCATAATTTTAAATATATTCATCAAAAGAGCCTGACCGGGCGGTGGCACAGTGGATAGAGCGTTGGACTGGGATGTGGAGGACTCAGGTTCGAGACCCCGAGGTAGGTCGCCAGCTTGAGCACAAGCTCATCCGGTTTGAGCAAGGCTCACCAGCTTGAGCCCAGGGTCGCTGGCTTGAACAAGGGGTCACTTGGTCTGCTGTAGCCCCCCAGTCAAGGCACATATGAGAAATCAATCAATGAACAACTAAGGAACCGCAATGAAAAATTGATGTTTCTCATCTCTCTCCCTTCCTCTCTGTCTGTCCCTATCTGTCCCTCTCTCTGATTCTGTCTCTCCCATAAATAAATAAATAAATAAATTCATCAAAAGAGAAAAACAAAGCAATAAATAATAAGGTTTCAGAAAACTATTAAGCACAAAGGAAAACAACATAATCATTGACAGCACTCACAATTTAGAGCTGGCACCCAGGCTGGGAGCAGGTGGAGGGGCCCATTCTAGAAAACCTAAATGAGTTAACACCCACTGGGCAGGGATGCTTTGATCATCTTAGAGTCCTTGAAAAAGTATGTTGTTGACATGTAGTAACACTCAAAAAAAAATGTTCACGTGATATTTATTTATGTGTTCAAAGGAAAGAGTCTATAAGAAAAACAAAATACAGTACTCTTATACAGTTATATAAAAAAGCTGAAGGCCCTGGCCGGTTGGCTCAGCGGTAGAGCGTCGGCCTAGCGTGCGGAGGACCCGGGTTCGATTCCCGGCCAGGGCACACAGGAGAAGCGCCCATTTGCTTCTCCACCCCTCCGCCGCGCTTTCCTCTCTGTCTCTCTCTTCCCCTCCCGCAGCCAAGGCTCCATTGGAGCAAAGATAGCCCGGGCGCTGGGGATGGCTCTGTGGCCTCTGCCTCAGGCACTAGAGTGGCTCTGGTCGCAACATGGCGACGCCCAGGATGGGCAGAGCATCGCCCCCTGGTGGGCAGAGCGTCGCCCCTGGTGGGCGTGCCGGGTGGATCCCGGTCGGGCGCATGAGGGAGTCTGACTGTCTCTCCCTGTTTCCAGCTTCAGAAAAATGGAAAAAAAAAAAAAAAAAAAAAAAAAAAGCTGAGACGCCTAATTAGGTAATGTTTTTACACCAAAATTTATAAAGGAAAAAACATTTAATTATGCACAAAGCTGAAATCTCAAGAAATAGAAAATTAAATAGGAAATATAATGGCCTTGGCTGGCTGGCTCCGTGGTAGCGGTCAGCCCCATTGTGAATGTCCCAGGTTCAATTCCCAGTCAGGGCACACAGGAGAAGGACTCAACTGCTTCTCTACCCTTCCCCTCTCGCTTCTCTCTCTCTCTCTCTCTTTCTCTCTCTCTTCTCCTCCCCTGCTGCAGCCACTGCCAGATTAAAGCTAGTTGGCCCCAGGCACTGAGGATGGCCTCCACCTCAGGCTCTAAAAACAATGGCTCCAGTGCAACGGAGCAAGGGCCCCAGATGAGTAGCGCATCCATCCCCCTTAGTGGGCTTGCTGGGTAGATCCCAGTCCAGGCACATGCAGGAGTCTGTCTCTGCCTCCCCTCCTCTAAACTTTAAAAAAACAAACAAACAGGAAATATAATGGACAAAACTGTCTAAAAACTATCAACATTCATATCTAAAATAATAACAGTGGTAAATTCTCATTTCTAAAGAACATAAAATTTTAAATTCTTCCAGAATGCAAAGATGAGCCCTGGCTGGATAGCTCGGTAGAGCACTGTCCTGAAGCGTAGAGGTTGTCAATTCGATCCCAGGTCACAGCACAGACAGGAAAAGATTCATGTTCCTGTCTCTGTCTCTCTCTCTCACCCCCTTCCTCTCTAGCTCAAATCAGTAAAAAAAAAAAAAAAAAAAAAAAAAAAATTAAGAGAACGCAAATATGAACATATCTAATTGACCCTACAAGACAAATATGGTCTTGATCACAGGTTCCATGTACCCAGAAAATGTAAACAAGAAACATAACACCCATACAACATAATAAAATAAAAAAGAAATGTAAAATGGTAGTTTATAAAATTCCTCAGTATGTTAAATAAATGAATTGATTCATGTCCTAAATGTGTAAGAACAATTCAACGTTAAGGAATACCACAACAATGGTTTAATGAAAGCAAAAAGGATCAGTTTCTATAGATGCCAAATAGCATCTGATAAAATTACACTGCTAATAATAGCATTCGATAAAATACTGAAGGATACTTATTTTACCTAACTTACCCAAAAACTTTTTAGGTATTTTATATGACGTAGAAAAAAATCAGGCCCTGGCTCAGTGGGTAGAGCATCAACCTGTCATGCAGACAATCCAGGCTCCATCCCTGGTCAGGTCACACATGAGAAGCAACATCTGCTTCTCTTTTCCTTGCTCACCCCCTTCTCTCTCTTTTCCTCTGCCACAGCCAGTGGCTCAATTTGTTCGAGCATCTTCCCCAGGTGCCAAGGATATCTTAGTTGGTCTGAGCTTTGGCCTCAGGTGCTGAGGATAGCTCAGGTGATTCGAGCATCGGCACCAGATGAGGTTGCTGTTGGGACGTATGCAGGAGACTGTCTCACTATCTCCCTCCTCTCACGTACAAAGAAAAAATCAGTAGTAAAATATGTACTGTGTTCATTTTAACTGTTTCGTTATTTTAAAAGTTCTAGCAAAGCAATACAACTGAAAATAGGATATAAATATTTAAAGGAAGAAATGTGTATGGTGCCAGATGTTACCTAGACTTACTGTGATCATTTTGCTATATATAAAATATCAAATTTTTATGCTGTTCACCTAAAATTAATATAATCAATTACACCGCTATAAATACATAAAAGGAAACAAAAAGGCAAGGAAAAAGTATTAACAATGTACGTAAGTGACAAAGAACTTGTGTTCCAAATATAGGAACCCTTACAATTCAGTAACAGGAGCATCCCAATTTTTAAAACAGACAGAAGATTTAAACAAACACTAAAGGTATACTAATGCCCCATGTACACACAAAAAGATCTCATTATCAGTCTGAGAAAAGCAAATTAAAACCACAATGAGATACCATCCATTACACACCCATTAGACTGACTAAAATACCTAGTGTTGTTAAGGACCCAAGAAACTGCTAAACTGTTTCCCAGTTAAACATACCCTTCCCATATGACCTAATAACCCACAGTTTGGTTTTAATCCAATAAAAATGAAAATATAAATCCATATAGTAACTTGTACTATATGAGGAGCTTTATTTGTAATTTTTAGTAACTAAATAGACCCTGGCCGGTTGACTCAGTGGTAGAGTGTTGGCCTGGCGTGTAGATGTCCCGGGTTCAATTCACAGTCAGGGTACACAGAAGAGACAACCATCTGCTTCTCCTCTCCTCCCTCTTCCCCATAATCTTTCTCTCTCTCCTTCTCCTCCTGCAGCCATGGCTCAATTGATTCAAGTGTGTTGGCCACGGACTCTGAGGATGGCTCTGTGGAACCACCACCTCAGACGCCAGAAACAATAGTTCAGCGGCAAGCACGGCCCCAGAAGGGCAGACCATCAGTCCCAGACAGGGGTTGCCAGGTGGATCCTGGTTGGGGCGCATGTGGGAGTCTGTCTCTATATCTCCCCTCTGCTCACTTGGAAAAGAAGAAAAAACTTTTTTAAAAATTAAATTAACCCAAATGCTCCATCATCAAGTACACAGACAAGTAAATTTGGCATATCCATACCACGGAATGTTGCAAGCAATTAAAAGGAACAAATGGCCAAAACAAGCAATATCATGGATGACGCTCAACCGAGATTCATTATGCCATACAAAAACAACCCAGATACAAAACAGTACATACTCTATAATTACAAGACAAAGTCTGAAATAGGCAAAACTAAACTACAGTGATCAAAATCAATACAGTGGTTACCTCTGGACGTAACTGAATGGGAAAGGGACACAAGAACTTCCAGTGACAGAAATGTTCTGTATCTTGCTTTTCGTGATGGTTACACAGTTTTCATATATACACTTGGCTAAACTCATCTAACAATACACTTAAAATGGGTGCATTTTATTTTGATTACTATTAGAGAATGAGAACCTAAACAGGAATAAAATAGTGGGGAAGAGTAGGAAAACTTACTTTTTATTTTACATCTTTCTAGTGCTTACATCTTTGCCTAGGATGAGGTAAAAAATTTGCACTTTTAAATTTTCACAAATTTTGCTCAGTATTTCAACCAATTTAAGAAAACACACACAATAAAGCCAAGACATAGATAAAAGATAACAATATTTAAAAATTTGATCATAGGTAATAAAGAACTCCACATTAGATCTTAAGAGAAATTATCTTTTTCTAAGCTTTAAATGATGAAAGAAATCTTGATTTGTAGTCTACAATGTTTCTCCACCAAATGAAGTAAATATAAGAAAGGCACACAGAGGCTTTTCAAAATAAGAATCTAATAGATAAACGGGCAAAAGACATAAATAAGTCATGTAAGAAAAACTGCAATAGTAAAAATAAGAACTCAAACTTCCCAGCATATCATAACAATGTAAACCAAACAACTTTACATATCATTTTATATCAATTAGCAAATTTATTTATAATACTTTTCTAATTATAAAACAATGGCCACTGTAGTAGAAAAAAATTTTAAAGTATAAAGAAAATAAGTCAATATTTGGGTCTCCCTTCACATTGTTTTTCTATTATTTTAAAAATAAAAATCAGGACAAGTCTTAATACACCATTTTCTATTCTTTCTTCATGTAAATTATAATAAGCAACTTCCTGTGCCATTATATACATTTCTAAAATCATTTTTATAGGCTGTATTGATTTGCGTTAAGTCCACTAGAGCAATGACCTATATTTTAACCATGGGCCTCCTTAGAACAATTATGGCATGTCACTATTATAAATCATGTCATGGTAAATATCTTCGTGTAAAGAGCTTTATGGTTCTTACTCATTTCCTTAGTAAAATCCCTGGAGGTATATTATCAAGTCAAAGGATAAGGCTGTACTATTGATAAATACAAAACTGTACTGTAGCAAGCTATACCCATTGTATTCCCCTAAGAGTGCTCTCAGCAGCACTGACATGTTAAAATTCCTTTCAGAATATATTACATGGTCAGTGAAGAAAACCCAGACTAAGAAAAGAAAAAAACAAAAATAAATAAAATTATCCAGGGATGTTTATTCTTTACGAGTCTTTCCCCCCGCCCCCTGTATATAAATAAATCTGTATTATAATGTATATTCAGTTTTACAATCTGATTCTCCCTCCCCCCACTTAATGAGCATTTCCTCCTTGCCAAATAGTCTCTTAAGATTAATTTTAATGAAATGAACTATTACTTATTTTCTATTGACCATATAGGCTATTTCAAAAACTGCATTATAAGTAACAATGTCACAAAATTTTGTATGCAAATCTTAGCACATAGAGCAAAATATTTCATCAGGAAGAATTTCTTGAAAAATAACTACTAGATCAGAGTGTATAAAATGTAAGATTTGATTCAGCTTGTTGGTTTACAATTTAAGTAGTAATGTGACGGTACCCGTATCCCCACACCTTTACCTACAACAGGTAACTTTTTATCAATCTTCATCAACTGATAATTTTTAAATGGCCTCATTTTACTTTTCTTTTTTGCTATTCGGTGAGGGGTAATAATTTAAAATATGTACTGTATTTTGTATTTTAATTGCTCACCTTTTGCCATTTTTCTTTTAAGGTATAAGAACAGCTTGTATTAACAAATTTTTTAAAATACAAGCAATTCTGAAATGCCTGTAATGTAACCTATGAAATGACTAATTTGGATAAAACTTTTAAAAAAGCATTTATATAAATACATCTAGATTATTTTGCCTCCTATTTCTAGCTGAGATTCCCATCAAGTTCTCCCTTGTTTCTAAAAAGTCTCCTTTATCCAGAATCAAATGCATTTAACTATCCGTTCTACAATTCGTGGAGAGGAAAAACAAGTATCACTCCTACCCAGCTTTTATCCTTCAGTTGTGCTCTAGACTCAATCTCAATCTACTCCCACCTTCTCAAAGGTCCCTTCTCTAGTATCTTTCTATCGTGCTAGCTCTTTATCACTCAGCATATAAACAAGAAACTTTCTTTTATAAAATCTGAAAATACTCTCATGTACCCCCCCAAGTTTTTACCTTCTTTCTTATCCATCAATGTTTCTTTTTTCCTCCCATTCAGTGTAGTCTGGCTTCTATTCATGTCATTCCACTAATACTGCTCTCTGTAACCTATCCATTGCTGAATCCAATCTTAAATTTTCACCCTTAGATTATGTTTCAAACTGAGACATGTGCCCTGTTCAACACATAGCCATTACAGAAACTCTCTTCTCTCGTTTCTGCAATATATAACATGCTTCCCATCTCCAGTTCTCCAATGGGTTCTCTTCAGTCTTTTTTTTTTTTTTTTTTTTTTTTTTAGATTTTATTTATTCATTTTAGAGAGAAAGGAGAGAAAGAGAGAATGGGAAGAGCAGGAAGCATCAACTCTCATATGTGCCTTGACCAGGCAAGCCCCGGGTTTTGAACTAGCAACCTCAGCATTCCAGGTCCATGCTTGATCCACTGCACCATCACAGGTCAGGCATCTCTTCAGTCATCTTGATCTTCCTCTTCTTCTTGCTCTCTTCAATGGCAGCCTTGTAGAGTTCCATCTTCAGCTAACATGTGTAAACCTCGTCTACATAACTATCTTCAAGAATCGTCTATTACTTTAGGTTTTCAAACCTATCTCTATACCCAGATCTCCTTCCTACACTGCCTTCTAGTTATAAATAGGGATAACACTGTCTTTCACACAGCTGTCCCTGAAGCAGCTCAAACTCCATAGGTACAGAACTAAATTCATTACAAAATTTAGTTGAATAACATAATGGCTTGCAGTGTGAATCAAGAGGCATAAAAATACTAATTCATTTTTGAGTTAATAATCTAAAGTCCAGAGAAATTATTAATTATATTATTTAATATAACCAAAACAAAAAGAAAATATTAAAAGGATTTTTCCTTCTGGAAAGATAGAAAAGACATATTTTTCCCATTCTTCCTGCTAAGCAAAATATCCTTGATAATCTTTATACAGTTGACCCTTGAATCAGGTAAACCAGGGGTCCCCAAACTATGGCCCGCGGGCCACATGCGGCCCCCTGAGGCCATTTATCCAGCCCCCACCACACTTCTGGAAGGGGCACCTCTTTCATTGGTGGTCAGTGAGAGGAGCATAGTTCCCATTGAAATACTGGTCAGTTTGTTGATTTAAATTTACTTGTTCGTTATTTTAAATGTTATATTTGTTCCCGTTTTGTTTTTTTACTTTAAAATAAGATATGTGCAGTGTGCATAGGGATTTGTTCGTAGTTTTTTTTATAGCCCGGCCCTCCAATGGTCTGAGGGACAGTGAACTGGCCCCCTGTGTAAAAAGTTTGGGGACCCCTGAGGTAAACCGTACGGGTCCACTTATACACGGCTTTTTTTTTTTTTCAATAAATGTGTATAGTACTGTAAATGTATTTTATCTTCCTTATGATTGTTAATAACATTTTTTCTCTAACTTACTTTATTATAAGACTGTATACAGTACATAATACATACACAAAATACAGGTATGGGTTAATCGACTGTTACTGGTGAGGCTTCTGGTCAACCATAGACTACTAGTAGTTAAGTTTTGATTTTAAGTTTTTGAAAATCAAGAGTTATATGTGTTAGATTCAGGAAGGGGTGCTGAGACTGCCAGAAGTAATTATTGAAGGAATCAGAACAGGGAGGTGCTGATAGAGCCTTTCTGAGGCTGAGAACAAAGAAGATCAGCACAAAGGAGGAAAAACATTTGCATTCCATTGGTCAGAGACCCTTATCAGAAGTTTATGTTTGAAATTCACCACTAAGCTAAACCCAGCCCGTTGCTATGCTGCGTGCGGACCCCTTAGCCAATTGTTAACTGCCACATCTGCTTCTGTATAATGCTTGCTTTCTTAGGATATATAAGGACCTGGCTGTAAGCGCCAGGGGGACTCCCATTTGCACCTCCCTGTGAGTATGGTGTCTCAGGTCACTGGGGAGTTCGCCCCTGCGCAAGATAAACTTGGCCAATAAAGTACGATCTAAGCTCCTGAAAGTCTCCGATGTTTGTTCTCGTACCCGGTGGATCCAATAATATGCAGAATTTTTACTGCATAGGGTTAGCATGCCAATCCCTGCATTGTTCAAGGGACAACTGTATATAAAACAAATATAAGAAGACTCTCAGTGTTGGAGTGCAGACAGGCTAATGTTTTGGAACTCAAGGAACAACATCATGGTGAGTTCCCTGGGTTTTCTTTTTACCTTAAAAAATTCCAGAATTGGAGCTGAAAATGCCTGCAACCTGGAAATGCCAACAAGAGAAAGCCAAAAGAACTTCAGCCAAAGCATGCTCTCTCTAGCCAACAAACCAGGAAAAAGGCAGCCTAGAAAGATGGAAAACTTAGATAATAATCACTCTATTCCAGTCACATGCCACAGAAAAAAACTATGGCCCAGCAAAGACCCACTGGGAAGTCTAGAATTCCACATTCAAGGCTATAAAGAGGTACCTCAACACCAGTTGGTGTCAGAGAAACACAAGTAGGGAGCCAGGACTTTCATCCCTGCCAGCCAGTAATGAACCTCTCTCCCTCAACAGCATCAATGGACATCACGTGGGAGCCTGGACTCCCACCCCCACCCAGCAGTAATCAGCAGTGTCCTTATGCCTCAGATTTCAATGGGGGCTGAGTTGGGAATCTGGATGTCCACCCCTCCCTGCCCCAGCAGCAATGAGGCAGCATCTTCACCACCCTTCTCTTGCCAGAGCAGTATCATCAGAGTCAGCTAAAACAGATGATTTCAGATCCAGAGCCTCAGAACAAGACAAAAATATGCAGGTTTCAACAGAAAATCCAAGAACCAGGGATATCTCAAACTGAATGACAAAAAAAAAAAAAAAGATTTGACACCAACAGAATCATCTAATGAAGACATTAAAGCAGTCCTGTAAAAATGTTTCAACACTTGAAATAAATGAAAAATAAGTCAACATCTCAGCAAACAAATACGTTCATAAAGAACCAAATGGGCACTTAAAAAGCTCAAAGGATGGGCTCAACAGCAGAATGGAAGGGAAGAAGAAATGATCAATGAAATGAAATAAAGAACAAAAAACTACCCAATCTGCAAAACAGAAAGAAATAGACAAAAAAAAAAAAAAAAAAAAGAGCCGAGCCTCGAGGCCCCATGAGACTCTAACACAAGAGCTAACATATTAGTACAGTACAGGAGAGGACAAAGCAAGGGGGCTGAGAAAGCACTTGAAAAGATAATAGCTGAAAATTTCCCAGACTGGCAAGACAGAAACTTACACATTCATAAGCTGAGCAAAACTAACAAGAAAAAAAAAAAAAAGAAATCCACAGCAAGATACATCATAATTAAACTTCTAAAAATTAAAGACAAGGAAAACACCCTGAAGGCAGCCAGAGAAAAACATCTTCCTTCTAGGAGAATAGCAATTAGAATGATAGCAGATTTCTCATAAGAAACCATGGAGACCAGAAGCTGCACAACTTTTTAGGTACTTAGTAAGATGAACTATCAACCAAGAATCCTACACCTCACTCCCCCCCCCAACAAAAAAAATAGCTTCAGGAATGAAGATAAAGCAAATATAAGAGTATTTGTTTCAAGTGGAATTACTCTAAAAGAATGGCTAAAGAAGTTCCCTAAACAGAAAAGAAATAAAAAAAGAAAGAACTTCAGAAAGAAGAACACAGCAAAAACATGGCTAAATATAACAAGCTTTCCTTCTCTTTTGTTGTCTGAGGTATGCTTGACAGTTGAAGCAAATCTTATAATAATGTCTGATGTGGAACCCTCACCCAGGTAGCTCAGTTGGTTACAGCTCCATCTCCATACACCAAGGTTGCAAGTTCAGTCTGTGGTCAGGGCACATCCAATGAATACATAAATAAGTAGAACAACAAACTGATGTTTTTCTCTTTCTAAAATCAATAATTTTTTTTTAAAAAATTTTAAATAATGCCAATGTGCTTCTCTATATGTCTGTAGAGGAAATATTTAAAAGAATTATATTATAAACAAGAGAGAGTAAAGGGACATAAAGGGAGGTAAGGTTTCCACACTTGACTCAAACTGGTAAAACGACAATCCCAGTAAGTTGTAATAGTAGATGGAGATGGTAATAGTACCTGTGGGAGTCTAACTTTTTTGTGGGTGTTCTAGGTATAATATGCAAAAATCCCACAAGTACTATTACCATCTCCATTATATTGGTGTGGAAATTAAGACTCAGAGTTGCAAAAGTAGGTAGATAATAGCAAGTAGTGAACATGAGACTCAATCCCTTAATCATCTGGCTCCAAATTCTTATTTCTTTTTTCACTGCATTTAAAAAGGCATTCTTGAGATTAAAATTTCAAAAATACGGCCCTGGCCGGTTGGTTCAGTGGTAGAGCGTCGGCCTGGCGTGCAAAAGTCCCGGGTTCGATTCCCGGCCAGGGAACACAGGAGAAGCGCCCATCTGCTTCTCCACCCCTCCCCCTCTCCTTCCTCTCTGTCTCTCTCTTCCCCTCCCGCAGCCGGACGCTCCACTGGAGCAAAGATGGCCCGGGCGCTGGGGATGGCTCCTCGGCCTCTGCCCCAGGCACTAGAGTGGCTCTGCTCACAACAGAGTGACGCCCCGGAAAGGCAGAGCATCGCCCCCTGGTGGGCGTGCCGGTTGGATCCCAGTTGGGCGCATGCGGGAGTCTGTCTGACTGTCTCTCCCCGTTTCCGGCTTCAGAAAAATACAGAAAAAAAAAATTTCAAAAATATGGATGGGGAAAATATTTTCTAACTTCTCACTAAAATTTTGCATTTTCTTCAGGAAACCACTCTAGCAGTGCCTGTGACTATCACCAATAGAAATCACAGATACATCACATAACAATGGTTGCAGATAATTCAGAAGAGCATTTACACTCAACACAAATTAAATAGGACGTTTGTTTTTAATGTTTTGATAACTGTATTTAAACATAATTGGTCTCCTTTATATAATCTTATGTAGTTATACATTTTAAAAAACTGTATTCTGGCCCTGGCCGGTTGGCTCAGTGTTAGAGCGTCGGCCTGGCGTGCAGGAGTGCCGGGTTCGATTCCCGGCCAGGGCACACAGGAGAAGTGCCCATCTGCTTCTCCACCCCTCCCCCTCTCCTTCTTCTCTGTCTCTCTCTTCCCCTCCCGCAGCCAAGGCTCCATTGGAGCAAAGTTTGCCGGGGCGCTGAGGATGGCTCTGTGGCCTCTGCCTCAGGCGCTAGAATGGCCCTGGTTGCAACAGAGCAACGCCCCAGAGGGGCAGAGCATCGCCCCCTGGTGGGCATGCCGAGTGGATCCGGGTCAGGCGCATGCAGGAGTCTGTCTGACTGCCTCCCTGTTTCCAACTTCAGAAAAATACAAAAACAAAGCAACAACAACAACAAAAAAAACTGTATTATGAAGAGTCCAGGCTTCATCAAAATGCCAAGAGTTCTGTGTACAAAAGAGGTTAAAAAAAACCTTGCATGTAGAACATTTTCTAAGTTCTCTTCTATAAGAAACATTTTAATGGACCACAGCTTCCATCTGCTCCTGGGATTGGAGAATGGCTCTGCTCTTAAGAAGACACCAGAGAAAGAAAACCATGCCAGAAGCAAAATACTTTCAAGTTCTCAAAAATCAATACTCAAGAGTCAAGTCCTTAGATGACATTCAGAATCTATTCAAAAACACCAAGGGACCCCCAATTTGTATCATGAGTTAATTCATAGGTAATCCCCCCCCTAAAAGGAGACAACTCAAACCTCTAAAATCAAAAACAAGAATTGCTCCCCCTCCACCCCCACCCCACTGACAAGCGCCAGAGCATGCCCACTTGAATCATTTTACAAGTGTACTTTCTTAAGCTCCAAGGGCCCTTCTTTTGTCTCTGTAAGTTGTTTCCTTAGCCCATTTCTTTTCTGCTCACTTTTACTACCTCTGTAACTTTCTAAATAAACTTTCTCTTATAAGCTGAGTTCTTGGCTTTGAATTTCTTCTTTGCCAAACTCAAGAACCGGGTTCCAACTTCGCCAAAAACATCGGGTGTCATTTTGCAGCCAACATTGCCAGTAACACAATGGGTCGGTCTCTGGAACACCTCAAAAGATTTTTATCTCCTTACAAAAGATTAATTTTAAACTAATTAGGCCTATTTGATATGCTTAAATTATACAGGAAGCTCTGTCAACTAAGGAAATAATTATATTTGTATGTATATGTCATTATTAAATGAATGCTCTAGAGATTATATAAATATCTTTCTTCCAAGGGTCTACAAAGTTCTGATATAATATTCACTTGTAATTCTTGTTATATTAAAATGTTATGTTAATGTTTGTCAATTGTATTAGAAGATCTAAAACTACCATTAAAAAAAGAGCATTTATCCCACCATCTCAACCTACTACCTCTCACCCACACTCCTCACTCGCTTCCTCTTAAGTACACATTATAAGCTATAAATCTAGAGATGCCCTTAAATCACATTTTTAATCAATTTCTTTAATGAGGAAATTAGCAACATCTAAGTGTATATACTTTCACATTAAAGAACACAGAATTCCTTTTCTCTTTCCCATCTAACCTCTCCAAAACTCAAAAGTATCCTAATAAAGGCAAAGCTCTGAGGTGAACAACTACCAACATTTTTTTCTAATCCCATGATTATTCAACTTGGAAATAAAATTCTTTTCATTCACAAGGCCACCAAAAGGGTAGCACATTTTTTTAAATAAATAAATAATCCTATACCGCCCCCCCCACACACATAAAATCTACTTTTTTTAATCAGCTTAGTGAAAATGTTCTCAGTCATAAAGTTACCTATTATATAACTGAGTAAATTTTATTACTAAAAATGTCAAAATATAGCACAAAGCACAGGTCTAGAATACGGTATTCTAGATTTTCTTTTATTTATATCTATTCACACCTACCTAAAACCACATAATATGAGCATTCATTGTGCATACCTACAAACAGTATTAAGAATTTTGTGCTGGGAAGAGTTAAAAGTATCACTTCTTAAAAAAAAAAAAAGTAGGCCCTGGCCGGTTGGCTCAGCGGTAGAGCGTCGGCCTGGCGTGCGGGGGACCCGGGTTCGATTCCCGGCCAGGGCACATAGGAGAAGCGCCCATTTGCTTCTCCACCCCCGCCCCCCTCCTTCCTCTCTGTCTCTCTCTTCCCCTCCTGCAGCCAAGGCTCCATTGGAGCAAAGATGGCCCGGGTGCTGGGGATGGCTCCTTGGCCTCTGCCCCAGGCGCTGGAGTGGCTCTGGTCGTGGCAGAGCGACCCCGGGGAGGGGCAGAGCATCGCCCCTTGGTGGGCAGAGTGTCGCCCCTGGTGGGCGTGCCGGGTGGATCCCGGTTGGGCGCATGCGGGAGTCTGTCTGACTGTCTCTCCCCATTTCCAGCTTCAGAAAAATACAAAAAAAAAAAAAGTATCACTTCTTCATACAGGAAATTTAAGGCAAAATTAATCAATAGTTCCTATAATCATCAAGATGAAATCAGATACTGTACTTTGGAGAAAACGTTAAAAATTGTATACGATACTTTAAAAAGCAAATTACAATGCATACACTTATACATACACATACACATGAAACAATTTTACTCACAAACTCAAACATAAACTCTTTTACTGTAATAAGTATTATATTCAAGTCTTATTTATTGTTTGAATAGACAGAGAAACAAATAGCTTCCTCCCTAGAGGAAAACTCCTAAGGAATACACTTGTGTCTTGTCAACCAAGTCAAGATACCCTGAACACCAAATAAAAGGCTAAAAGTTTCCAGTCAATTCAGAACACATTCTTGTTAATTAACTGTATCTCAAAAAAATGTTATAAAGAAAAAATTAAGACTACCTATCTCCCAATTTAGAAAGTAAAAATTAGCAATATGATTCCAGGCCCTTATGTCCCTCGCCAATATATCCCCTCCCCTTCCCTCTTTCCACCCCAAGAGGTAATCAATATCGAAATTTAGTATTTGTCATTCTTAGGCATTTAACCAGTGGTTTTCGACCTTTATACTTTGGAGACTGGTGAAAATAGAAGAATCACTTTGGGGACCACTAAGGCAGAAACCACCCTGAGTATAAGCAAATTCAACTTAAGATCATTGGGTCTATAATCTTCATACAACATCAGGGTGATTACCTCTTCTGCAGACTGGCACAAAATTTCTGGCAGACCCGCCTGACCTGTGGTGGCGCAGTGGATAAAGCGTTGACCTGGAAATGCTGAGGTCGTCGGTTCGAAACCCTGGGCTTGCCTGGTCAAGGCACATATGGGAGTTGATGCTTCCAGCTCCTCCCCACTTCTCTCTCTGTTTCTCTCTCTCCCTCTCTCTCTCTCCTCTCTAAAAATGAATAAATAAAATTTAAAAAAAAAAATTTCTGGCAGACCTGATTTATACAACAGTGATATCTATGAAATAATGGATACCTCTGTCTTAAGCTACATTTTTAGAGAGCGGATACCACTATAAATCATTGGCCCAAACTGATTTCCTCAGTCACCATAATTGATAATTTTCATAGCAACATAGCAGGTAGTTAAATGTGTTTCTGATGAAACCTCACTTACTCTTCCCTCTCCCCTCAGGCGTCCCCAAACTGCAGCCCCCTGAGGCCATTTATCCAGCCCCTCGCTGCACTTCTGGAAGGGGCATCTCTTTCATTGGTGGTCAGTGAGAGGAGCACTGTATGTGGCGGCCCTCCAACAGTCTGAGGGACAGTGAACTGGCCCCCTGTGTAAAAAGTTTGGGGGCCCCTGCCAGTGTTCCAGTCACATAACAGCATTTCACTCATTAAATGAGTATATATCACTTTTCAGTTCCCCCTCTAGTAAGTGTTGACATTTTTCCAATTTAACATCCATAATTCTATAGTAAGACACTCTAGTTTAAGAATCAGGATGCCACCCTGGCCGGATAGTTCAGTTGGTTAGAGCATTGTCCCCAAGCACAGAGGCTGGCAGGTTGATCCCCAGTCAGGGCACAGACAGGAACAGACAGATGTCCCTGTCTCTCTCTTTCTCTCTCTTCCTCTCTCACTCAAGTCAATGAATAAATGTAAAAAAAAAAAAAAATTAGGAAACCAACATAAATCCCACCTTCACTGTTTATTTGCCACAGGACCCTGGGCAAATTACTTCTTCCCAAGCCTCTATTTCTTCATGTATAGAACGGAAATAGCAATGACCATGACAATGTCAAACCACCTTCCAATCATAAAGGGTTGTTACTGGTATAGAAGGAAATCAGGTACACAATAGTTCTTTGAAAACTAAAGTATTACATAAATATAAAATAAATGCTAGTTACTATAAAAATTCTTAAGGAAGAATTACTTTAAAAAGTTTAAATGTACCCAAATTAATATTTTATAATTCATTAAATAACCTAATGCTTTTACTGCAGAGCTTAAACTTAACAATGTTGAAATAACACTTGACTCAGTCTGTTTACAATGAAAAAATTCTACAACTAAATAATTTTCTATAAACTCTACACTAAATCAAGATTCTCACTTCTTTAGAAACTTTGTAACACTCTCCAAAACATGATTATACATAAATCATATTTTTCGAGATAATAAACATTATTAGACTGAATTATTTTTTCTTCTTTTCTTTTTTAATCTTTTTTTTTTTTCCAGAGAGAGAGTCAGAGAGAGGGATAGACAGGGACAAACAGACAGGAACAAAGAGATGAGAAGCATCAATCATCCGTTTTTTGTTGCGAGACCTTAGTTGTTCATTGATTGCTGTCTCATATGTGCCTTGACCGTGAGGCTGCAGCAGACCAAGTAACCCCTTGCTCAAGCCAGCAATCTTGGGCTCAAGCTGGTGAGCTTTTGCTCAAACCAGATGAGCCCTCGCTCAAGCTGGTGACCTTGGGGTCTCGAACCTGAGTCTTCCGCATCCCAGTCCAATGTTCTATCTGCTGCGCCACCTTTTTTAATCTTAAACTATTTAGAAACTCTAAGGAATTACAGGATTTATTTAATGACTGTTGTGGGAATGAATCCCCCATTCCCACCTCTACCTCATCAAATGAGAAGAATACCACTTTGTCTTCCAGCTTAGAAAGAGGCATTATCATGATGTGAAAAATATCTTGGCCTCAGTCAAAGTAAGAACAGTTCTCTTGCAACCCAAAGCAATGAGACATTTATATATTGTACAAAAAGAGGTATAGAGACAGTTTTTTAGAAACCTTATTTAAAGAGTCAAGATATAACAATCTAATTTTTAAAAAAAATCAAACTCACATACCTCAGGACTTTAGAATCTGAAAGCACCTTAGATAAAATCTATTTCAGCCTCTTCATTTTATAGATGAATAAACCAAGGTCAAGAAAACATAGATCCTATTACTAAATAAAGAAAATGTAGTAGGCCTGGCCTGTGGTGGCGCAGTGGATAAAATGTCTACCTGGAACACTGAGGTCGCTGGTTCGAAACCCTGGGCTTGCCTGGTCAAGGCACATATGGGAGTTGATGCTTCCTGATCCTCTCCTTCCCTAAAATGAATAAATAAAAAAAAAAGAAAGAAAGAAAATGTAGTAACTGGGGGCTTTTTCCCCTGAAGAAGATATGAGTATAATGCAAGCATTCATTGAGGATATTAAAAAACATTCTTTCCACAAAAGGCAAATTGGAGACAGCAAATGTAACAAGAAATAAGGAAACTAGGAAATAAGGAAGAAAAAAGTTGAAAAAAAGAGAAAGAGACCCAACTCTAAAGGCTCAAAAATAACTAATTATTAACCTAGTCTCAGTATCTCTACCCACAAGATATTTATCAATTATGAAGGGAACAATGATTTTTCAGTAGTTAACTAAGTCATCAGATTTTACATTATAAGCAATAAAAAAATTTCACATGTGCCTCCATAATATAATGAGACTTTTGTGCTATTTCGGTCAAAACAATGCAATTTGATTCTAATAGTAAGAAAACATCAGACAACCCAAATTGTGGGATATTTTACAAATAATTTTTTTTTTTTTTTTTTTTTTTTTTTTGCATTTTTCTGAAGCTAGAAACAGGGAGAGACAGTCAGACAGACTCCCGCATGCGCCCGACCGGGATCCACCCGGCACGCCCACCAGGGGCGACGCTCTGCCCACCAGGGGGCGATGCTCTGCCCATCCTGGGCGTCGCCATGTTGCGACCCTCCTGGGTGTCGCCATGTTGCGACCAGAACCACTCTAGCGCCTGGGGCAGAGGCCACAGAGCCATCCCCAGCGCCTGGGCCATCTTTGCTCCAATGGAGCCCTGGCTGCGGGAGGGGAAGAGAGAGACAGAGAGGAAGGCGCGGCGGAGGGATGGAGAAGCAAATGGGCGCTTCTCCTATGTGCCCTGGCCGGGAATCGAACCCGGGTCCTCCGCACGCTAGGCCGACGCTCTACCGCTGAGCCAACCGGCCAGGGCCCAAATAATTTTAAGATGAAAAAAAAAGCATGAAAAATAAGTGCAATATACAATCCTGTATTGTATCCTGGACCCCCCCAAAAAAATTCTGTTGCTATAAAGGACATTATTGTGACAATTGGTGAAGTTGGATTAAGTTAGATAATAGTACTATAATTTCCTGACTTTGATAACTGTATTAAGGTTATACAGAAGACTCTTTTTTGATCTTCCGGAATTAAACACTAAAGGGACATCACTGCCACAACTTACTCTCAAAAGGTTTAGGGGGGAAAAATACAGAGAATACTATGAAAGCACATGGGAGGGGCACCTAGTCCAATCTGGATATTCCCTCAGGAAAGGCTTGTTGGAGATGTCAAGGTTTATTTACATCTAGAAAGATGACTAAGAATTAGCCAAAAGGCATATTTGGTAAAGTATGATACAACTTCAGAAGAGCCATGGATGTGTATTTCCTACAGATTGTGACTAAGTGTGACCACACTGTTTCTCCAGTAGGCTGTGTGAGAGCGTGAACTACACGCCTGTACGGGGCAGGTTTCCGGAGGGCGCCGGCGGGGGAGGAGCTGCAGCCACGGGAGCAGCACGTGTGGGAGTGCTGAGAAATGGATCGCAGAGAGGAAAGAGGGAGGAAAGAAGGAGGAAAAGGGACACCTTCAACAACTTCACTCCCTCTTCAATCCCAGCTCTCCTAATTTTTCAACTAAATGAAAAATGCTCCATGAACTTAACTATCTTTAAAAAAGAAAGAAAAGTTCGGGCAAAAACTTCACTATTAAGGTAGTCATGTAGGTAAATAAATGAGTAAATAAATAAGTGTTTGAAATAAGTACTTTGGGTCTGGCCAGGTAGCTCAGTTAAGTCGAGCATCATCCTGATACACGAACGTTGTGGACTCAATCCCCAGTCAGGGCACACACAAGAATCAACCAATGAAGCCATGACTAAGTGGAACAACAAATCAAGGTCTCTCTCTCTCTTCTTTCCTCTTTAAAACCAATCAATAAATTTAAAAAAAAAAAATTTTTTTAACTATATGTTTTAAATAGCCCTGGCTGGTTGGCTCAATGGTAGAGCATCGGCCTGGCATGCAGAAGTCCCGGGTTTGATTCCCGGCCAGGGCACACAGGAGAAGCGCTCATCTTCTTCTCCACCCCTCCCCCTCTCCTTCCTCTCTGTCTCTCTCTCTTCCCCTCCCGCAGCTGAGGCTCTATTGGAGCAAAGTTGGCCCAGGCGCTGAGGATGGTTCCATGGCCTCTGCTTCAGGCGCTAGATGGCTCTGGTTGCAGCAGAGCAACGCCCTAGATGGGCAGAGCATCGCCCCCTGGTGGGCATGCTAGGTGGATCCCAGTCTGGCGCATGCGGGAGTCTGTCTGACTGCCTCCCCGTTTCCAACTTCAGAAAAATGCAAAAAACAAAACAAAACAAAAACAAACAACAAAAAAAAACCCATAAGCGTTTTAAATAAAAAATGTTTGGGGACTTGACCAGGCAGTGGCACAGTGGACAGAGTGTCGGACTGGGACATGGAGGACCCAGGTTCAAAACCCCGAGGTCACCGGCTTGAGCACAGGCACATCTGGTTTGAGCAAGGCTCATCAGCTTGAGCCCAAGGTCTCTGGCTAGAGCAAGGGGTCACTCAGTCTGCTGTAGCCCCCTGGTCAAGGCACATATGAGAAAGCAATCAATGAACTAAAGTGCCACAACGAAGAACTGATGTTTCTCATCTCTCTCCCTTCCTGTCTGTCTGTCCCTATCTATCCCTTTCTATCTCTCTCTATCTCTGTCACCAAAAAAATATATAAATATATATTGGTGGAGGCAAAGTAGTATATTCTTCTGATACTTTGTAATCAGAAAATATGGATTCAAGTCCCATCTCAGCCTTATTGTGGGATCTTGAGCAACTTATTTAACCTCTAAGCCTCGGTTTCCCTATCTGTAAAAATATATAATAAATTGTAAAGATTGAATAAGACAATGCTTGTAAAAGTTATTACCATGGTGTCTTACACACACATAAAAAAAGTTTAATATACATTAGTCATTATTGATTCAAAAATTTTTCAGAGGTCCCTGTTCCTTAGTGAAACAAAACTTAAACCCTTAGTATTTTAAGTCAGTTACTATATAGAATAAAAAAAATGAATTGAAATCCAACCACATTATCAAAAATACAAACTAAAATTTACCTGTATAGGTTCTATACAAGCTTTATAATCACACTACTATGGCTTTTCACCTTACAATTCTATCAAAATTAATTAATACAAACTCAAGATTAAAATAAGAAATTAGAAGATGCCAGTTACCAACTACTTATCTGGGGATAGTAACTTTGGTGTGTTTTTTTTATTTTAAGCACTTAACTGGTTTTGTATAAATATTTCACAACTGCAACTTTAATTCACAACAAAATTATAAATACAAAAAGGTTTAAATCTATCAGTCATAATCCATTTACCATCATTCTGAATAAATGAAACTATTGATAGGCATAAAAGTCAAGTCATTAAATGACTAGGATCCATTTTAATAGAATATTACAAGGGTTTCCATTAAAGAAAAAAAAGGAATGTAGGGTATTTTGTGACAGGCCAGTAAGACAGCTGGAACGAAGCTGTTGGAACAACAGCTGTGTATTATGTACTGTTCATCTAAAACCACAAACTAAAGTAACCCATGTCAGACAACTTCATTTGATTAACCAGCTCAGTCAATGGCTCCTTCCTGAAACTGCTACAAATTTAACCAACAACATAATTTGCAATGATTTGAGGAAAGAGAAAAAAATAAATAAAATATTAGTCTTATGTGTCTTTAACTGTAAAATTAAAAAACTTGACTCAGAATCTAACAGTACGTAAAAGAAGTCAAGCTTTTCTACACTCTTTTTAACACCTGCTAAAATTATCACCACAGAATTAAACTTCATAATGGCAAGGAAATATCCCAAAACCCAACATTTGATGAAGGTGGAATCACCAATTCACAACTTCACTAACTCCCACTCCATTCTTAACTTACAACAAAATGAAAAGAACTTAACCATAAAACATAGCAGTGGTTATAAGAAAGGTTTAACATTAAGTAACTTGATCATTTAAAAGCAGCTCATTCGAACCAAGTAGTTGCCACGGAAATCCCATGCTAATATTTAGCTCAGATAGTACTCAAGCTACTATAACCATTCATTTAAAAGTCTGCAAGTCACTGATTATCAAACATACACCTTTATTTTACATTTCCATTTTCTTTTTTTTTTCAAAAAAAATTTTTTTTATTCATTTTAGAAAGGAGAGAGAGAGAGGGAGAGAGAGAGAGGAGAGAGACAGAGAGAGAAGGGGGGAGGAGCTGGAAGCATCAACTCCCATATGTGCCTTGACCAGGCAAGCCCAGGGTTTCGAACCGGCGACCTCAGCATTTCCAGGTCGACACTTTATCCTCTACGCCACCACAGGTCAGGCCACATTTCTATTTTCTTATTCCCAAAACCCATGAATCCTTCTCTAACCTTAAAGTCACTCATTCCTCAGTTTAAGTAAAACACACTTGTGAGTGCTTACACACACATGAATACGCCCGTATAAGGTGAATTTCCTTACCTTATTTAATTGACACATCTTCAGAGGTAAAAAGGACTAAATGACAAATATAACAGGCATTTATCTTTCCCAAAAGATTTCTGAAACTTACTGTTTTATCTATCACAAATCTTCCTTTGCAATTTGACTCGATTACTTACTTGCTTATTATTCTTTTCCTTTAGGCTAAACAAATTGCTGACTGTTGTGATCCCAACATATCATCATTTAACCAAAAATAAGACATTAAGAGAAAACCCACCAGGAAATAAAACAAAAGTAATAAATCTTTAGACCTTATTCAGGCTGTTTTACATTTCCTGAGTCAGAATTTTTAGAGAAAAGTTAAAATAGGGCTTTCTTTTCTAAAGACTATTTTGAATAAAACTGAATGCAATGGATCAACTGCTAAAACTTTATAAACTCAAGATTCAAATGTGCACATGCCACATATACATGAACTTTTAATTACAAGGAAACTATAATATCCAGTTCTTTGTCCCCTTCAGTAACTCGCCACTACAAGACCATAACAGACACAACTCATTTTCCTAAGACCTCTTTTAATTTCCAACTATTTACTATGTCTTGTTGGAGACCTAACACTAGCAATGAATAAATATTAACAGATATTTGATACGTGCTTACTTTCATGTAACAAAGGTATTGCTGGTCTATTATTCTTAAAACCTAAATATGAATAAAATGTATAAATACAACAAAGGGGCAGACATTTAAGCCAAAGATTCCAAATCTATAAAATTTTCTACTAAAATATGTTTTACTTGTAAATACTCTAGTGCTTTTAGGATTTAAAATAATAATGCCAAAGTGAACCACACAGAGAATGGCTCTTGTCTAAAACCAGTCACATAGTGGGCTGAACCGAATCTAAATGTCATGACTTGCAAGGATTTTATACTACTTCACTTGCAAGTGACTTGACACTGCTTTAAGCTGCCTTTTCTCAGATAAGCAGTCTACGAATTTTCCCAGGTCTAGGACATATTTTTAAAAAAAGAAAAAACATGGCAGCTGTGGTGGTTAATTTTATAAGACAACCACAAGGAATAGGATTCTCAGAAACAATCTCTACTTTTTTTATTTTTAATTCAATGAAAGGAGAGGAGGCAGAGAGACAGACTACATGTGCCCCAACCAGGATCCACCCAGCAAGCCCACTAGCGGATGATGCTCTGCCCATCTGGGGCGCTACTCCATTGCTAGCAACCGAGCTCTTCCTAGCACCTGAAGCAGAGGCCATGTAGCCATCCTCAGAAACCAGGGCCAACTTGCTCCAATCGAGCCATGTCTGCAGGAGAGGAAGAAAGAGAGAGAGAGAGAGGAAGAAAGCAAAACTAGAAAGGCAAGGGAAAAATTAAAAGTCTTTATGGGATATTTAATAAATGTATTTCAGAGTTTCACTGATTAAATAGGCAAAAAAAGGAAAAGATACAGAAGATTTGAATAATACAACCAACAAATTCCATTTTTAAGATTTGTGTAAAACTTTTCATCTTATATGATACAAATAAACACTCATTCTTCTCTCATGTTCTTGAAATATTTACAAAAATCAATGCTATGTTGGGCCATTACATTAAAAATTCTTAATGTTACAAAACAAAGAATTTACAGGTCATGTTCTTTGATAATATATCATTAAAGCCAGAAATCTTTAAAAAGATCAACTAGCCTGACCAGGCGGTGGCGCAGTGGATAGAGCGTCGGACTGGGATGCAGAGGACCCAGGTTCGAGACCCCGAGGTCACCAGCTTGAGTGCGGACTCATCTGGTTTGAGGAAAAGGCCACCAGCTTGAACCCAAGGTCGCTGGCTCCAGCAAGGGGTTACTCGGTCTGCTGAAGGCCCGTGGTCAGGGCACATATGAGAAAGCAATCAATGAACAACTAAAGTGTTGCAACGCGCAATGAAAAACTAATGATTGATGCTTCTCATCTCTCTCCATTCCTGTCTGTCTGTCCCTGTCTATCCCTCTCTCTGACTCACTCTCTGTCTCTGTAAAAAAAATAAATAAATAAATAAAAAAAAAAGATCAACTAAATCCTTTACCAAATTTAAATTACTCAAAAATTAGGAGGATATTCAAATTAAAATTATTTAAGAACTGATAAAAAGCACAAAACTTATCATAGAGAACAATGCAAAATCAGTCCTATAATGCCTTTCCAAAAGTCATTAGGTATACTAGAGTTAGTGATGATAGTAACATAAGAAAACATTTTGCCCTCACTAGAATTCCTTCAAAATATCTTTAAAAATATAAATTATATCATATAATATACCCAGAGTACTACAGTAAGAAACAGATGGCAAACAATCTTTCTTTTTAAAAAAAGGAAAAAAGCAGCAACAAAATTTAATATGCAATATAAAATTACCATATGTCAAATCCCTCGTATGCTCTCTCTCTCTTTCTCACACACACACACACACACACACACACACGGACTTTTTTGCTTCTAGACCATTCCAATTTCTATACCTATAGCAAAAAAATTTGCCTTCATCTACATTTTACAGCTACACACACACACACACACACACACTCCCCAGACTCTTCCACTTGCCGCAGTGCAAAAAGCATAAACTTGAAGAATAAATTTGAAAACTATTCCTTTTAACCATCTAATTCTCCAAATTTATACCTCTCAGCCAAAAACCCAAATGTGCTGAATGTCTTAGCAGATTTAACAGAATTTCACATTTGCTGAAATCCTACTATTGATACTCCAAAAACTGAAGCTCCCTGGTATCAACTTGCCCTTTGGCATAAAAATAAAAAATAAAGAAATCTCAGTGGCCTGCAGTAATTCTGAGAGATGGCCAATTCTTTACTTCCAACATCAAGAACAGCTATCATTGCCTGACCTGTGGTGGCGTAGTGGATAAAGCGTCGACCTGGAAATGCTGAGGTCACCGGTTCGAAACCCTAGGCTTGCCTGGTCAAGGCACATATGGGAGTTGATGCTTCCTGCTCCTCCCCCTTCTCTCTCTCTCTCTCTCTCTCTCTCTCTCTCTCTCCCCCCCCCTCTCCTTTCTAAAATAAATAAAAAACTTAAAAAAAAAAGAAAGAAAAACTAATGATTGATGCTTCTCATCTCTCTCCATTCCTGTCTGTCTATCCCTCTCTGACTCTCTCTCTGTCTCTGTAAAAAAAAAAAAAAAAAAAAGAACAGCTATCATCGACTGTTCAAATGGGAGGATAAATTTTTAAAAACATATTCTACCACACAAGAAAAATAAAAAATCTGTGATACAAAAAGGAAATTTGATAAATTCTATAATGGGTACTATCTTATGTTTTTCACTGGCTAACTAAAGACAATGTGTTATAAAGATTTCAGAGCCTGACCAGCGGTGGCACAGTGGCTAGAGCATCAACCTGGGACACTGAGGTCCCAGTTTCGAAACCCTGAGGTTGCCAGCTTGAGTGTGGGGTTACTTGCTTGAGTATGGAATCATCCAAATGATTCCATAGTCACTGGTTGGAGCCCAAAGGTCACTGGCTTGAAGCCCAAGGTCACTGGCTTAAGCCAAGGGTCACTGGCTTGGCTGGAGCCCCCCACCCCCACCCCCCACCCCCGTGAAGGCACATATGAGAAAGTGATCAATGAACAAGTAAAGTAACACAACTACAATTTGATGTTTCTCATCTCTCCCTTCCTTTCTCTGTCTCTCTCCCTTAAAAAAAAAAAAAAATTACGAAGAATCAGTGCACAAATAATAGATACTTCACAATATAACAAGATAACAGAGAATGAACACAAAAATGGAGAAGAAAACCTTTCCTGACCCTAGGGTGTTTCCCAGGAAAAACTACTGAACAGAGAGAAACTTCTAATTCCTGACCAATGTTTCCATTTCCAATGATAAGAGAAGACTACAAATATACAAGTAGAAAACCAGTTACTCCCCCAGAGTAGAAACTTGAGACCAGCCAGATAAAGGGAAAGCCATGGAAGAGAAGTAAAAGCAGTAGCTCCACTGTTTTTGTTTATTTTTTTAATTCACTTTAGAAATAGGAGTGGGGGGAAGAGAGAGAAAGAGAGAGGAGAGACAAGGGGGTGAGGAGCAGGAAGCATCAACTCCCATATGTGCCTTGACCAGGCAAGCCCAGGGTTTTGAACCAGCAACCTCAGCATCCCAGGTCAACACTACATCCACTGTGCCACCATAGGTCAGGCCTTCACTGTTTTAATACAAAAAGATTGGGATCCAATAATTTTATACCCAACTAAATCCTTATTTAGCATGTAAAAGTAAATATAATCTTTTACTGACATCTCAGTAAAAAGTTCTCTAAATCACAATTCGCTATTAAAATTAGCTGTTGATGAAGACTGTTTGTAAGCACTGAATCCAGTTACAGTAAGAGAAACAGCAAAAGCAATAACCCTTAATGAGAAAGAAATTCATACCACTGAGTATTTTATTTTTTATTATTATAATAACAAAATAAACTGCAAAAGACAAAAAAATAATCTTTTAAAACAATTCAGTCATATGCTTTTGGCTGCTTCAAATAAGGACACTAAAAGTTATGAAAGAAGTGGGTAGAAACAGAGCAAACAAAACTACTAATTCCTCTTTTTCCATAACTGGAAACAACACTATTATTCTGACTTTCTAATAAAATGTTTAAGAATATGAATAATTTGGGGGTGGGGGGATATATTTGGTAGGACACTTGAATCTATATAAATACAAATAAATTTAAATCAATAAATAAAATAAAATAAAAAAGAATATGAATAATTTTAAAGAAAATCCAAGTAGTAAATAAAAAAGAGAATCTACCTTTCAAAACCACTACAGAACACAGAAAAAAAAATCCACATAGCAAAAGACAAGATTAGCGCAAAGGGAGGTCATTATGCTAAAGATCATAGCCAAAATCTGCATTGGTCTAACTAAATTTATCAACCTTTCCCTTGAAAGATATCTGCCTACAAAGTTAAGCAGAAATTTTCTCCTTAAACACTGAGAAAACTGGTCCCCTTCTTGTCAACTTTGTTCCTTTAGGTTTAATTCACTCAGTGCCTAGATAGGGTGATCTTGATAGCATAACTGTATAAAACAAACTCTGCTTATTATCATCACCCAAAACGGCATCAGAAATGTTACCTTTGATCACGCATTCCAGGTGATAGATCCGGCTTTTTCTCCTGTGATTATTATTTTCCCCTTGGGTAATACTCTAGTAATAGTTGTGGCACTACTCAAACTTTTAGGCACTAGTTTTAACATCCAGTTATGATACATACATGAATCAACTGTTAGGATTGCCAAATGATTTTCTAATTCCATTTACTCTATGCTTATTAGTCAGAATTCTACCTTAAGAAATCCCCTTCCTTCTTCATTTATTTATCATTATGGAGTCATAGAGTCTTACTTTATTTATGGGTAATAATTACTATCATTATTTATTTCAATGATCATATATTGTCCCAGAGTTAACCAGTGGGAATTCTTATAGATTGGCTGTTCGTCTTTGACATGCACCCTCATTTTGTTTTTTGAGGACTTCTTTATGGCACTACAAGATGCTCCAAGCTAATCTTCTATTTTTCCCTGCCCTAACCCTAGGGCCAGTCATTTCACCAAGGTTCCTTTTAGTAAAGAATGATACTCAGAAACAAAAATTTGGGGCCCTGGCCGGTTGGCTCAGCGGTAGAGTGTCAGCCTGGTGTGCGGGGGACCCGGGTTCGATTCCCGGCCAGGGCACATAGGAGAAGCACCCATTTGCTTCTCCACCCCCCCTCCTTCCTCTCTGTCTCTCTCTTCCCCTCCCACAGCCAAGGCTCCATTGGAGCAAAGATGGCCTGGGCGCTGGGGATGGCTCCTTGGCCTCTGCCCCAGGCGCTAGAGTGGCTCTGGTCGCAACAGAGCGACTCCCCGGAAGGGCAGAGCATCGCCCCCTGGTGGGCAGAGCGTCGCCCCTGGTGGGCGTGCCAGGTGGATCCCGGTCGGGTGCATGCGGGAGTCTGTCTGACTGTCTCTCCCCGTTTCCAGCTTCAGAAAAATACAAAAAAAAAAAAAAAAAAAGAAACCAAAATTTGGGTCTACGTGTTATCCCTGCTAATGGAGTGCCCACTATTTCTAGGCCCTCTCAGCAGACAAAGCTGGGATACACACACACACACACACAGTGTATCCGTAAAGTCATGGATCACTTTTGACCGGTCACAGGAAAGCAACAAAAGACGATAGAAATGTGAAATCTGCACCAAAATAAAAGGAAAACTCTCCCAGTTTCATACCTATTCAGTGCAGTTCGATGTGGGCTCACGCACAGATTTTTTAGGGCTCCTTAGGTAGCTATCCCGTATAGCCTCTACAGACTTGTCACTGACTGATGGCCTACCAGAACGGGTTTCTCCACCAAACTGCCGGTTTCCTTCAACTGCTTATCCCACCGAGTAATGTTATTCCTATGTGGTGGCGCTTCTTTATAAACACGCCGATATTCACGTTGCACTTTGGTCACAGATTCGAATTTAGCGAGCCACAGAACACACTGAACTTTCCTCTGTACTGTCCACATCTCCACTGGCATGTCCGTGGGCTGCTCCACTGTATACACGGTGTTACGTCATCATCTGCGCATGCGCACATGCTACCACATCATCCTACAGAAACTGGAAGGTTTTTCCTTTTATTTGGTGCAGATTTCACATTTCTTTTTCTTTTTAAAAAATTTTTTTAATTTTTAATTTTTTTTTTATTTTTTACAGAGATAGCGAGAGAGTCAGAGAGAGGGATAGATAGGGACAGACAGACAGGAACGGAGAAAAATGAGAAGCATTAATCATTCATTTTTCATTGCGACACCTTAGTTGTTCATTGATTGCTTTCTCATATGTGCCTTGACCGTGGGCCTTCAGCAGACCAAGTAACCCCTTGCTCAAGCCAACGACCTTGGGTCCAAGCTGGTGAGCTTTGCTCAAACCAGATGAGTCCGCACTCAAGCTGGGGACCTTGGGGTCTCGAACCTGGGTCCTCTGCATCCCAGTCCAATGCTCTATCCATTGCGCCACAGCCTGGTCAGGCAGATTTCACATTTCTATCGTCTTTTGTTGCTTTCCTGTGATCGGTCAAAGTGCACCATGACTTTACAGACACTCTGTGTGTGTGTGTGTGTGTGTGTGTGTGTGTGTGTGTGTGTGTATACTTATACATATAAATGTGTATGTGTATATACACACATCTAATTTCTTTCCTTTTTTTTTTTTTTAAGTGAGAGGAGGGGAGATAGACTCCCACATGTGCCTGGCCCAGATAGGGCCAATGCTTGAATCAATCGAGCTATTATTAGCACCTGAGGCCATGCCCTCAGATCAATCAAGCCATCCTCAGCACCTCAGCTGACTGCTCAAACCAATTGAGCCACTGGCTATAGGAGGAGAAGATGAGAAAAGGGGAAGGGTGGGAGAGAAAAACAGATGCTCACTTCTCTTGTGAGCCCTGACTTGTAATTGAACCCAGGACACCCATACTCAGGGCTGATGCTCTATCCACTGGGCCAACTGGTCAGGGCCCACATCTAATTTATTTATCTATCTATATACTCTTTAAACCATGAGTTCATGCCAATATCTTCAATTCCACCCAAACATCAGAGCTCATCCCCCTTCCCCAACAGTGAGAAAATGTGGCTTTCATTTTCCACAATTATATTTACTTATTTGCTTAATCCTACTAAAGAAAATTGTTTCAAAATAGCAAACCCATGCTTCTGTGACCCAACAAAAACAAAAGGGGGACATGGGTTCAATGTTTGTTTGGAAGGTTGTTTGTTTTTTGTAGTTTTTTTGGTCCTTATCCTATGGCCAGAGTCCAAATATCGGGTCAAAAGTGACTTATTTTTTTTCCTTCCTCCCTTCAGTATGGTTAAGTTATTCATTTTAAAAGGGTTTGGTTCACTTGTTTCTGTGGGTAGTCTACCTTAGGGAGGTTTTATTCTTCATCACTTCATTTTATTGGTGTTTGCTATTTATATACTGAATATGTAAAACATTAACATGGTTCCAAAAGTCAAAAAGGTATCTTCAGAAGGGTCACCACCCCCATTCCCACCTACCTCCTATGGGTAACCAATCTCATTCATTTCTAACTCGTCCTTCCTGTGCTGTTTTCACCCCAATGAACAAATATATATGTATCTTCTTATCTCTCCTTCTTTCTTACATCAAAGGTAGTATATTATACATAAAGTAGATACTTTTGTACTTTCCTTTTTTTCCACTAAACAATATATCCTGAAAATTACTCCACATTAGTTCATAGAAACCTTTCCCATTCTTTTTATAGCTATATCTAATGCTCCATTGAGTGAATATATCATATCTTATTCAACCTCTCTATCCTGTAGGTTATTTCTAAATCACAAACAATGCTGTGATGTCATGCATGTGTACTTTCATACTATCAGAAGTGTATCTTCCTAAGAAATTCCTAAATTTTGGATTATTGAGTCAAATTCATATGTAGTTAAAATCAAAATGTATCTTATGTCTCCTATATAATGCACTGGAAAGAAACCATCATTTCTGTGCTATTTCTGCCCCCAAAATGCAAATGCTTAACCTAAATCTAACCATGAAGAAACAAACTCAAACTGAGGGAATTCTACAAACAACTAACTTGTACTCTTCAAAATGTCAATGTCATAAAACAAAGACTACAGAACTGTTCCAAAGGAAAAAAGGACATGGAAACAGAATGCACTGCATAATCTGAGATTTTCTATTGCTATAAAAGGCATTTTGGAGACATTTTGCAAAATCTGGAACTGTCCCGCTAATTTCTGATTTTGGTTATATACTGTGTTTATGTAAGCAAATGCCTGTTTTTCGGAAATGTACATCGCGGTATTTAAAAATAAGGGGCACTGTCTTCAACTCAAATGATTCAGAAAATAAATAGTTTGTACATATGAGGGAGGGATGAAATAGATATGGTCAAGTGTTAGCATTAAGGAAATGTGGGTAAAAAATTTTTTTAAAGCAGGTGTTATTTTAACATTTATATTCGTATTTCTAGCACTGACCATTTCTTAATTCTAAACACAGCTTCTCCTAGGGAAAAAACATCATCATATGAGGTGACAAGATAAGTTGGTTGACAATATCAAACTAATATATACTAACAACAAATTCCGTGACTAGAAAAGTTTTAATTAAACTAAGGCAATGCTATTTACTGCTACATAACCAATAAAAAATCTCACTGCTTTTATAAAACAGTAAAAATGTAATTTAAAAGGTGACAAGGAACTCAGTTTAATCATATCTCCAGTAGCACAATTTGACAACTTAGATTTCTTTGCCTCTTTCAGAACCACAGAAAATATGTGAATAAACGTATAAATTTTTGTCTTTTTCATAAAAGCCTGAGACACTTTTCTTTACAAAACAGAAATCAGAGGCCCACGGAGCACATCACTTTAAACTAAATTTCAATATAAAACACAGATTCAGTGGCTATACCCAAAGTAATTCAAAATCAAGGCCTTTCAAGAAGATTCCATGACTATTAACTCCACACTGTCTACAGGCAGAGGGAAAGTCTTTTACTCATTTCTACTTTTCAGTAAGGATAGCACAGTAGAACTAATACCTTATGGGCACTTCTATTTTTTCACACCAAAAAAATAAACATATAAATGTTCATGTGGCATCACAAAATCTATTTCAATTTGAGATCAATTTTAACTTCAAAAAAGAACCTTAAAATTTTTTTTAAATAATACTGCTTGAAGAAAGTCTCTTTCTCTACCCTCACCTACTTTTAAAGTCTCCATTTATTTTCCTATCTGGGTGAATTAAACAGACTATTTTCATTTCAGACCTTAAAACAGACCCTTGATAGTTCAGTAACATCAGTGAGTTAAAAATCCCATCCCAGTAATTAGCTGCCTGTCAAAAGCAGGGTTCTTTACTCAACAGAAATGTCCCCACTACACTCCTGCAACTTCCCCATCCAGAAGGAAGGGACACACACACAGGTTAGAACAAGTAAGAATGAGTTTTAAGAAATCCTAGGTTAGAATTTCCTTGTTTCTCCTCTGATAAAAGCAGCCACCCTCTCTAAAGAAGACAGTGTTCTTCCTTAGATAACTAGCATTTCTATCCAGTAATTGCCAGCAAAGCCATTTCAACCGTTACCAAAATGAAGAAATCTCTAGTATATACCACAATTGGGAGAGATTTCTTATTTTTCAATGCTAAGACTCACTTGTAAGTTACTCTGAAAATGTAAAACAGCAATCTGCACACTAAAAATAAGTCTACAGTAGTTTCAAATGCACAGATAAAAATAACTTTAAAGGATTTATAATTGTAGGATGTGTCTTCAAGATGTAGCAATAGAACAGCAATTAAGGAATCTAAATCTTCACATGTGGATCAATTTAACTATGAACACAACAAATACAAGAGCCTTGAAATCTCTCTTAGGATCTCAGCCCCAGGAAAGTACAAGGAAGAAGCACTCAGCAATACACAAAGCGCTAGGTGAAAAACAATGTCTGAGTCAGGTCCAGACTAACAGATTGTAAGACTGACTAAAACTCTATGTGAGCAATCAGCTACCCCCTACATAGCTCAAAATCTTACAAACTGCTGAATAAAAGTCAGGATGCTAAACAAAGAACAGAAGCTGGGAAAGTCCCCTCTAATTCTGTAAAACATGTTTGGTCTCTTCTCAAAGTTGCTAGATTAGCATTAACTCTAAACCCCAATGATTAATCCATTATTTCCCAAAATTAACCCCTAACTAATAAAAAGAATTTCCCCGACTCAAAATGGGATCAACATTCATCACTTAAGTACCACAAGGAAGCGAGGTGGGGATTATGAGTTTGGGGTGAGAAAGGGGAGGAGGATGTTGAAAATTTAAAATAAAAGACCAGATTATGTGACAAAGAAAAATGAATAAATTATAAATTTTGTTTTTGAGGAACAAAATACAGAAGTAACAGCAAATAAAACCAGGTAACAATTATTATTTACTTACTCTGTAGAAGGCACTGTGCTAAATGGTTTGCAAGTATTATATTATTTCCTCCAAAAATCCTAACGGTACTACTAATAGTTCCCTTTTCATACAGGAAACAGGCTTAGAGAACCTAAGAAACTTGACCAAAGATACAAAGCTAGTTCAATAAGCAAGAACAAACCTTGACTTTGAAAGGTGCAGAGATTTGTTCAACCAAATCCAGTATTTTATGAAGAAACTGAAGCCTTAAAGAGATTAGGGAGATTGCCTTGATCAGATAATCTGGTTGGTTAGAGAATCCTCCTGAAGCACAGAGGTTGCTGGTTCGATCCCGTCACGGCACATACAGGAATATATTGATGTACCCATCTCTCCCACTCTCTCCCTTCCTCGCTCTAAAATCAATAAAATAAGCATTAAAAAAAGAGAGAGAGAAATTAGGTAGATTAAAATAATCCCCCATTTCACCTGAGTAGGGCGGCCTAGAACCCAGATATTAAATGCTCCTTCCACTTCACTTTGTACAATGTTAAGGTAATTTCATAACTAGAATTTACTCACATTTAGGTATTCTATTTATGCGCCCCAATGGGGATTTACCTGGCAACCCCCATCTGGGACCGCTGCTCAGACCACCTTAGCTATCCTTAGTGCCTGGTGCCAGCACTAGAACCAATCGAGCCACTGGCTAAAAAGAGGGGTAGAGGGAGGGAAGGCAGAGAGGGAAGAAAGAGATTCAGACGGTTACTTCTCCTGTGTGCCTTGACCAGGGATTGAACCTGGGATGTCTGAACACTGGGCTGACGCTCTATCCACCGAGCCAACCAGCCAGGGCCCACACATATAGTCTTAATAATATAATATTTTCAATTCTTATCACACTGTATGATGTGTTATATTCATTTTAAGAGGAAAAGACACCTTAATTAAGTAATCATTGCTTTACTTTTCTAATTTTGCAGCTCTTCATATGTATAGCAGGCAACAAGCTGAGGTTAAAGAAAGTCAGGGCAAAGTTGATTTTAAGTTCTCCACTCCCAAATTCATTAAATTTGTCCTGCTCAAGATTATAAAATGGAAAAATATATATTGAACACTATAAAAACACTGTTTTTAATTCTCAGGAGTTTTAAAAAATAAAACTAATTCCTGATCTCCAAAGAGAACTGACTTCCGCTTGTTAAGATTATTATCCTTCTGCCATCTCCTCTCCCTCCAATTACTACTGCTAGACAATCATAGCAGAATGAATTTTAATTTCCCAGGAGTCAGAAAATAAATAGCAGCTCTATTAAGTGTAGATGATAGTCATGTTAGCTCCACAATTAAAGATTAATATAACAAAAACAATAACAGCAATGTATGTAGCCTTACTATGTACTAGACACTGTTCTAGGCTCTTGACATATTAACTTGTTTAATTTCACAACAATGGTATGTAGTATACTGTGTATTTCCCCAGTGTAAAGATGGGAAAAACTGAGGTACAGAGAAGTAAAATTTGTCAAAGATTACAGAGCTAAAACTCTATCCAAGTAGTTTGGCTCCTGACTCTTCAGAAAGTCTCCTCCAAGCCAGAGCCTATATTTCTCCCTTTCACTGACCCCAAGTTATCTGCCTACCCCACTCCCCTCCTTGATTGCCCTCTCTCTCAAAGCTAGCATGACTCCCCATACTCACTTAAGACATTTCTTCTCTCCCTCCTACCAACTCTACATTGTACTTTTATCAACCCTTTACAAACGGACTTTTCCCTGACTCTGAATTCTCTTTGCTTTTAAATGTGTTACAGAATTGTACATATATAAACATATAATAACCATCATTAACCGAGTAAATACGCCACGCTAGATGCAATGCTAAGAACATTCCCATGATTTAAAGGATTATAAAGAATGTGTGGTCAGATCCACTTTACTGAAGATAAAAACTGAGGCTCAAAGAAGCTCAATAAATAAAGGGGAGAGCAAAAGTCGGTTTACAGTTGTTCGTATGGAAAATAATAATAATTAATAATACAGGAATAAACTGTGTTTTGTGTACTTACAACTATAAACCGACTTTTGCCCACCCCTGTATTTTGGCAATGTGAATAAGTAACATAGCAAGACCAGACACTCAAGTCTGTATGACTTAAAGCTCACACTATTTATCTATGTATAAATACATGGTTTCCCCCATGTATATATGTCTCCTGAATTTCTTTTATATCACTTAGTGCCCCAGGTACATTCCTATTCATAAAGGAGGCATTTCTTTAACAAATGAATTCTAGAAAATCATTAGAAAGCCAGCAACTGCCATTATCTTAATGGTTTCTAATACTATTTCCAACAACAAAAGGTTCCAATTTCTTAATTAAATAATTCACTTACATTCAGATGGTCACTTCCCTCAAAAATCTAAAGAGATATTTGCGGTTTAAATCTTTTAAGTAACACTGTTAATTAATAGTGGAACCCAGGATTATACTCTCACTACTCGTCACTCCCCTCAAATCCTCCCCCCTTTAACTACAGTCCCCAAAGAAAGGGTTAGCTATAGACTGTTTTGCTTTGCCCTAGAGAAACAGCAACATGACAGCATCCCTGATGCCTGCTAAACTTAAACCAATCTCACATCTTAGCGTAATTTTTTTTAACCCACTAATGAGCACACTGTAAATGCTCATTACATAAACATCTTCTCTTTCTGGATATAAAGGCTTAAGAAGCAGTTTTTAAACCCTGAAATAACATAACATCAATTACTGTTCATTTAGTCAATGTGAAAGGTAATGATCACATTTACATTTCAGTAACTCTGTATTTTAATGTCACTATAAACATTAAGTGAAACGAAATAAGCTATTCAAGTATCCACATTGATAAGAAATGGGTGAAACGTAAACAAGAAATAAATATTTCACCAAAGCATCTTAACAATACCCATGACATATATACTAAGAATATCTTTGTTACCTGTTAAAACGGGGTACCTTTGCTCTCTCCCAACCTAAAGCCACACCTTTTAGGTTGACAAAAGCCGAGAGATAACTGGGATTCTCTTTTTTAAAATCCCCAAAAAAGATCACTCAAACCTCTAACCAAGAGCAAATCCCAAGAATGAACTACATCTCTTTCTTTACAACCCCTGACTTTTCGCCTCCAGCTACCAGAAAGGGTTGGGGGTGGGGGACAGGGTGTTTGAAACAGGCACAGAACACTGGACTCGGTCGGTCACCTCCCAGTCTGGCCCATCCCAAACTTCACCTTGGTACAGCTAGGAGGAGGAAGGCACCAGGAATTCCTAGGAAATGGTCTCACCCATATCGGAGAAAATTCTTAACTTCCTCAAAGCCACCATTTATTTCCCTGGAGCATTATCGCAAACTCCCACCCGGGCATATTACCTACGAGACTACTTAAAAGAAAAGCACAAACACACAAAGAGAAGCACTGCTTGAAGCGGGCAGCTCTGGCTCAGCGTGCGCGCAGAAGCCCGGAGACCACGCGGAGCCGCGGCCAAGTAGCCACCGAGATCGCACCGACGGTGCAGGAGACGGCCGGAGCAGCTGGAAAGCCATCGACGGGGCTCCAGCCCCACGCCCGACGCCCCGCACCCGGGCCCTCCGGGCAGGAAGCCCGGCACGGCGGCGCTGCCTCTCCGGGAGGGCTCGGGCCCCGACCGGAGCGATAAGGTGGATCGGCGCTTCCTACCCTCCCAGCTCCGCCCTCCCGGCCACATTCCTGAGAAGCCCGACTGCCGGGACGCCGTGCAGCGGCGCGGGGCAGACAGGAGCGCGACGCTGAAGCCGCAGGGTCAGAGCACAGAACCGGCCCCGCGCCCCCCGCCGCTCGCCGCTGGCCCGGCCACCCCCGGCGCGCGCGGCACCTCCGGGGCGGGGTCGAGGCGGCCGCCCCGCCACAGGTAGCGCGAGCCCCCGCCCGCCACCCTCCTCTGGAGTCCCCGGCAGGCCCGCTCCGGACACCTGGATGAACTGGATAGTGAGCGCTGACTTGCCCACGCCGCCCCCGCCGACCACCACGAGCCGGTACTTCTCCTGGCCAGAGCCGTCCCGCCAGCCGGCCGCGGCCATGGGGACGCCGCCGAGCCCAGCCCGGCCACGCCGAGCCGCCGCCCGCCCTAGGCCCGGGTCCGGGGACGTGTGCGGCCGGCGGGCTGCGGGCGAGCGGCCGGGCGGGGGTCCCGGGCGCCCGGAGATGCCAGGAAGGCCGGTGCGTGCGGCAGCGCGGCGCGCTGGCTGGCCGAGTCCCGCCCGAAGCGCCGAGAAGCGTGGTGACCAAAGGGGACTAGGGGTAGCAGCGACCGAGGGGCACGCTAGTCCACACGTCTCCGCAGCGCCTGCTGAATGCAGCCTCCAGCGCCGCTACAAATGGCCGTCTGGGGGCCGGGCTGCTAGGCTGAGGTGCTGCATATGCATGAGGGGGCGGGGTGGGGCGGGGCTGCGCCGACCGAGATTCCGGAGCTGACCTGGGCTCAGACCCCCGCGGATGTGTCCCGTAACTCCCCTTGTGGAGTGGGTGTGTGCGTGATTATGTGTGTGAGAAAGAGTGTCAGAGAAGGTATCAAACTGTGTATGTCAGGGATTGTCAAGAATTATGAGGATGAAAAATACAGTATGTGAAGGCATGTGTAAAAAACAAGAGTTGTGATCTTAACTCAATTTGTAGCAAAGTAAATATCCTGTTTTAAGAGTACAGATGGTGACCATGATTGTGCGAAAAACAGTATGTAGCAGTGACTGAGGATTAAAGCTGTGTCACAGAAATTGTGTGATGAACTTGTGGTGACAGTGTGTGAGGAATGTGGCAGAGACCGAGCATGGGGAATAAGTCACAGTGATTGAGTGTGTGTGGGCAATAGTGAATGTGACAGATTTTGTATGTATCAGGAGAGTGGCTTAGTGGCTGTGTTTTTGTGTGAGAAATATGTAGTAATTGTATTTGAAGAGCATGGGTATGAGAGATTAGTCTGTACTTCTTATTTGCATACAACATACCAGGCACTCTGCTGGAGGGCAGGGACAAGATTTTGTCTCTGCCCTCAGGGAACTTAGAGTCCAATAGGAGAGACAGGACAATAGGCAAAGTATAAGGCGTAGCACTAAGGGCTGTAACTAAGCACCGGTGGCAATGTGTGCCCATAGGAGAAGCACTAACCCTAAAGGTGAGTGGTCAGGGAAAGCTCCCTAAAAGACCTGAATTATAAATAATATAGGCAGCCAAGCAGTTGGAATAAAAGTATTCCAGGAAAAGAAACCACATATGTAAAAACCAGAGCTGAGAATTGTGTCACATGATTTTGAATGTATTGGGAGTTTGGACACCACTAATTGTGAATGAAAAATGATTATCTATGTGTATGACAGTTTAACCGAATGTAGCAAGATTTAGAGACAGTGTAGGGTAGTAGATAAGGCCATGAGTTCTGGGGCCAGATTGTCTGGATTCAAATCCTAGTTCTTCCAATAATGGTATAATGTTGTCCTCTGTGCCTCTCTTCTCTAAAATAAGAAGACTAAGACTACCTACCTTGAGGGTTGTTTTTTTTTTTTTAGTAAGAATCAAATGAGGTAATACATGTAATAGCCCCTGACTTGTAGTAAGCATTTGTGGCAGTTTTGGAACATGACTGCAAGTTCTTGGACACAACCTAGTGACTCTCTTGGAACCAGCAGAATGCAGCAGAAGAGTTGCTGTATAACTTCCAAGGCTGGGTCAGAAGAGGCCACACAGCTTCCACCTGTTCTTTTGGGATTCTCGCTCTAGGAGAAACAAAGTAAGAAGTTTGGCTAGCCTGAGATGGCATGCTAGAGAGGCCACATATAAACATGTCAGTCAAAGGTCCAGCTGAGCTTCTAGCCAATGGCCAGCAACGACTACCAGCCATGTGAGATGTCTTGGACACCCAGTTCTGCCCAACCTTCAGATGACTGCAGCCCCTCCCTGCTGGCATTTTTACTGACTGCAACTGCATGACAGATTCCAAGCACGAGCCACACAGGCCAGCCATTCCTGACCCACAAAATCATGAGCAAAATAAAATAGTAAATTTGTTGTTGTCATTTATTTTAAACTTTTTATTTGGAAATAATTTCTATATATTAAGTATGAAGAACACCCATACATACACCTTTACCCAAATTCAACTATTATGAACACCTTTCCCCACCTCCTTTATTATTCTCCCCTATTTTCTCTTTCCCTCTCTTTCATATATATATGATATATATTTATATATAAAATTCATAAAATGAATTTTGTAGCTATTTAAGGGTAAGTTACAAACACTATGGTCCTTTACCCCTAACTGCTTCATTATGTATCCCAAGAATAGAGTTATCATCCCACGAAGCCAAAGTACATTTGTCAACTTTAGTAAATTTAATATTGATATGAAAACATTTGTATAATCTACCATTTATATTCCAATTTTTTCAGTAGACTCAATGTGCTTTAGAGAATTTTTTTCCCTCTAGTACAGGATCCAGTCTAGAATCAGGCTTTGCACTGGTTGTCAAATCTTTTTAACTTTTTTTAAGTGTGGTACAAAATGGTTGTTTTAAGCAGCTTTTTTTTTTTTTTTTTTTACAGAGACAGAGAGTCAGAGAGGGATAAATAGGGACAGACAGACAGGAATGGAGAAAGATGAGAAGCATCAATTGTCAGTTTTTCGTTGGGACACCTTAGTTGTTCATTGATTGCTTTCTCATATGTGCCTTGAGGGCAGGCCTTCGGCAGACCGAGTAACCCCTTGCTCGAGCCAGCAACCTTGGGTCCAAGCTGGTGAGCTTTTGCTCAAACCAGATGAGCCTGTGCTCAAGCTGGCGACCTCAGGGTCTCAAACCTGAGTCCCCCTCATCCCAGTCTGACGCTCTATCCACTGCGCCACCGCCTGGTCAGGTGCAGCTATCTTTATTGACAGTATTTGTTACACAGCCGAACTAACCAGAGAGCCTCAATGACAGTTATTATTATCAATGTGAAAAGGAGAAAAGAGAAAGGAAAGAGGAACCTACATCAAGGAAGAGCTGAGAAAGAGCCAGTTCAACTTCCCACAAATGCCTCTCAGTGTCTACCAAGCCCTGAAATTTCCCATAATTTTCCTGCACAAAGTGTTCTTCTTATGCTCCTTCCCTTCTAAAGTACAATCCAAAATCTTTGTCTCCTTTCAGAAAGTTTTGGTAGTCAGAAAAGCTTACCAAATCTCAAAAATATTCAAAAGAAAGTTATTCCCTAGCCCTGGCCGGCTGGCTCAGCGGTAGAGCGTCAGACTAGCGTGCGGAGGACCCGGGTTCGATTCCCGGCCAGGGCACACAGGAGAAGCGCCCATTTGCTTCTCCACCCCTCCGCCGCGCCTTCCTCTCTGTCTCTCTCTTCCCCTCCCGCAGCCAAGGCTCCATTGGAGCAAAGATGGCCCGGGCGCTGGGGATGGCTCTGTGGCCTCTGCCTCAGGCGCTAGAGTGGCTCTGGTCGCAACATGGCGACGTCCAGGATGGGCAGAGCATCGCCCCCTGGTGGGCAGAGCATCGCCCCATGGTGGGCGTACCGGGTGGATCCCGGTCGGGCGCATGCGGGAGTCTGTCTGACTGTCTCTCCCTGTTTCCAGCTTCAGAAAAATGCAAAATAAAAATAAAAATAAAAAAAGAAAGTTATTCCCTGATCGAGAAAACATAGCTAAACTAGCCACAGCTATTTAGACTGGGGGATCAGACATAGGTCCTAAAACAGTTGTAATGAACTCCTTATTATTCTGTGACTTGGCATCCAGCAGAGGAGCAGTCAGGGGTACTGAGCCTGATGATAGTTTGACCAGTAAATTAAAATGAAGTCCCCTGGCTGGATTAGCTCAGTTGATTAGAACATCATCCTGAAGCATAAAGGTTACCGGTTGGATCTCTGGTCAGGGCACATACAGGAACAGATCAATGTTCTCTCTCTCTCTCTCTCTTCCTCTCTAAAATCAATCAATAAAAAAAATTTTAAAGAAAATTAAGAGGATATAGTAACAATTGCAAACTGGTAAGCACCTAAGTGTCAGTGACTAGAGTTTTCAGAGAGAAACCTATTTTCAGTAGAACTTATTTCAATAAGCTATTTGCTGGCCCTAGACAGGTAGCTTAGTTGGCACGTCATCTCAATACGGTACACTAAAGTTGGGGGTTTGATTCCCGGTAAGGGCACATACAAGAATAAGTGGAACAACAAATCATTGTTTTTCTCTCGTTCTCTCCCTCTCTCTTCCTCCCTCTCTAAAATCAATTTTAAAAATAATAATAATAACCTATTTGCTAAGCTCCTTCTCTGCCTGAGTTCTGACCGAGATTTTCTTTCTTTCGTACTCTGCGCCATTATGATCCATTTATACAGGGCAATTCCAACTTGAAACCAAGCAAGCAAACCCATCCTGTAGAAAGCATGCTTTAGTTGACTCCCAGGAGTTCATTTCTTCTTGCTTTCAAATAGTATCTCCAAGTTTTCCCTCTCTTTGGGAGAGACTGACACCCACCCCCAGTTTCAGGAGTTCACTCAAATTCACTCTCCACTGGCCATAGTAATTAGCTAAAGGATGGGCACGTGACGTAAATCAGGCCAATCAGGAACAGATTCTTTTTTTTTTTTAATTCATTTTAGAGAGGGGAGAGAGAGAGAGAGAAAATATGAAGGGGTGGGAGCAGGAAGCATCAACTCCCATATGTACCTTGACCAGGCAAGCCCAGGGTTTCAAACCTGTAACCTCAGCGTTCTAGGTTGACGCTTGATCCACTGCACCACCATCAATCAGGCAGAATCAAAACTACAATAAATTCCACTTCTCACCCATTGGATTGACTATAGTCAAAAAGACAAATAATGCCCTGGCCGGTTGGCTCAGTGGTAGAGCATTGGCCTGGCGTGCAGAAGTCCCGGGTTCGATTCCCAGCCAGGGCACACAGGAGACGCGCCCATCTGCTTCTCCACCCCTCCCCCTCTCCTTCCTCTCTGTCTCTCTCTTCCCCTCCCGCAGCCGAGGCTCCATTGGAGCAAAGATGGCCTGGGCGCTGGGGATGGCTCCTTGGCCTCTGCCCCAGGTGCTAGAGTGGCTCTGGTCCCAACAGAGCGACGCCCCGTAGGGGCAGAGCATCGCCCCCTGGTGGGCAGAGCATCGCCCCCTGGTGGGCATGCCGGGTGGATCCCGGTCGGGCGCATGCGGGAGTCTGTCTGACTGTCTCTCCCCGTTTCCAGCTTCAGAGAAATAAAAAAAAATTAAAAAATTAAAAAAAAGACAGATAATGACAAAGGTTGACGAGAATGTGGAAAACTGGACCCCTCAAATACTGCTGCTAGGAATATAAATGGTGCTGCTGCTTTGGAAAGCAGTTTGGCATTTTTCTCAAAGATTAATTCATAGAGTTACCACACAACCCAGAAATTTCACGCCTAAGAATATACTCAAGATAAATTAAAACATAAGTCTGTATAAACACTGCACATATAAATTTATAGCAGCATTATTCATAATAACCAAAAAGTGGGGGAAAACTCAGTTGTTCATCAAATGATGAAAGGATATACAAAATATGGCATATCATATAACAGGATATTATTTGGCAATAAAAAGGGATGGAGTACTGATACATACTATACAATATGGATGGACCTTGAAAATACGCTAAACAAAAAAGCCAGTCACAAAGAAACAAACCTGACCAGGTGGTGACACAGTGGATAGAGGGTCGGACTGGGATGCAGAGGACTCATGTTCGAGACCCTGAGGTCGCCAGCTTGAGCGCGGGCTCATCTCTCTTGGGCAAAAAGCTCACCAGCTTGGACCCAAGGTCGCTGGCTCGAGCAAAGGGTTACTCGGTCTGCTGAAGGCCCATGGTCAAGGCACATATGAGAGAGCAATCAATGAACAACTAAGGTGTTGCAAGGAAAAACTGATGATTGATGCTTCTCATCTCTCTCTGTTCATGTCTGTCTGTCCCTATCTATCCCTCTCTCTGACTCTATCTCTGTCCCTGTTAAAAAAAAAAAAGTTCCAGGATAAGAAAATCTATAGAGACAAAAAATAGATTAGTAGTTTCCAGGGCTAAATAGGAAAAGTTGAGTAATGATAATGGGTATGAGCTTTCTTTTCGGAGATAGGAAAATGTTCTGAAATTATATAGATAGTTGTAATGGTTACACAACTCTGTCAATATGCTAAAAACCATTAACTTATACACTTTTAAAATGAATTTTATGGTATGTGATTTAAAATCTTAATAAAGCTATGAGGAGAAAAGATTCAATTGCAGGGTTTTATTTGATCTATCAAGAAAATGTCTTTATTTCAAGAATAAAAATGTCCCTCATATTAATTCTATTCCTTTATTATTTTTTTAACTCAAAGTCATGTGTTCAACAAGCAAAAGTCCATATGCTCAACTTCACTTAGACATTCTATTTCAAAATGCTTTCTTGCCCTCAGAAAATAACCCAAAGCCTTCAGCAAAAAGAAACGCCCCTGCAAAAGCAACTTGCTGACGATATAGGAGACTATGGAAGAGAAAGCACTAATTGTCATTCAAGCCAATTTAAGATGAATTTTTATCTTAATCTGAAAAGCTTCATTCTCAAGTAGGAGGATAATAGGTGAATATATCAATCTTCATGAGAAGAATGACCTAGAACCTTGGGAAGAACAATGTTAGCTAGCAGGTTGTTAGCAGGATACAGGTCTCCTGACTCCCCTGCTCAGAGCACTTCGCCTCACACCTAGCCAGGTGTTGTCTAGAATCCCTCAAAGCTTCCCAGCACAATGATAGTATGATGCTGTCAATCAAGAGCGCTACTGAATGCATCATTCTGGCTTAGGTTGAGCAACTGTCTGGCTAAGGAGTTGTCAAGAGATTTCAACAGGCAGATTAAGGGCCAGATTTGACCAGCAGATATGTTTTAGCCCCAAATTCAATAAAAATATATATATATTTTTTGAATTGGTTGCCAATATTTAAAAGTAGGATATTTTACAAACAAGTTTGGATTTCTTACTCTTTGCTCCCCCCAAATTAAATAAAACATTTAGCAACACTGGGCCAGAGTTATATGACAACTGGCTAGAAGTAAGTACAAGTTGCCCTTGAAAAAAAGGTGTGGATGTTCCTATTCTTCAGAGTCACCAGCACTCTTGTATCACATCCCATCCATTTGATGTTCCTGCCTGGCCTTTGTGAGCTTTCAGAATTTACAAATCTTACTACTATTATATATGCCAATGTTTTCTCCCGGTAGTGTCTTAAAATGAAGAGCCTGGGTTCCACCCACAGTTAATAAATAAGAATATCTGAGGTTGCAGACCACGAATTTGAAGTTGTATATTTAAATATCCAAGGTAACTCTGAAACACCTCCACAACTGAGAACTCTTGGAGGAGAGTAGACTCATTCATATCCACTCTTTATTTCAGGACAAACAATGACCTTCTCTTCTGGAATGTTACTTACTCATCATCTCTAAAAATCACCATTGACCAAATACCATCCTGGGCCCATCCCAGAGAAAGGATCCGGGAGTGGAGTGGGGAGGGAGGTGCTGAAACCAAGATTCCCCTGACCTCATCTATAGCTGAGTCAGGGAGAGCCCAGGCCTAGTGACAAAAGAAGGCCAACCCCCCAAATCAGAGAGCATTCGATCCTTATCTTGGTTGATGGAAGAGCATCAGCCAATTATTTCCTTAGTAGAGAATGAAACAGCCCAGCAGGAGCTGCATGCATCTGAGATGAGACAGACGCACAAATCTATTCCTTGTTTAAAGATCACGCTGCTAAGAATAGAAACTGAAACACACACTCAAGCGTGTGCACACACACACCCGTGAGGAAGGCCACAACAGGGCTGGAGAAATCCACAGCTTAACAGAGGGATCATCCGAGAATCACAGAGCAGAAAATCCTCCCTGAGATCTTTCCTACTAAAGCTCTCATTTTACAGATGAGGAAGCAAAGACCCAGACAGAAAAGAGCAGTCCCAGCATTGCCTAGAGATAGAACAGAAGAACGACTGGAACTCAGATTCTATCTCCCAGCGTGGGCCTCAACGTGGTGCACTGCCTTGGAAGCCTAAAAGCCCAAAAGGCTGAGCAGGGCCAAAGTCATACCACCCTTTTGAAGCATGTCTGACAGGAGGAATCAAGCGAGAATGTCTACCATAACAATTTTGTCAAATAATGAAAACTTTAAAAACTACCTAAATATTCAACAACAGCAACTTGGTTAAATAAATGATGCTACATGGTATGAAATACTATGTGGCCATTAAAAATAATTTTTATTTATACCAGAAGACAAGAAGAGTGGAATACAAAACAGTATGTATAGCATAATTCCAGTGTTATAAAATATAAATAAATATATAATAGCTATTATTCATTGAGCATTTACCATGAGCCTGGCACTGTGCTAATAATCACTTATAACATATTATCCAATTTAATCTACAAATTGGCTATCTGAAGTGTGTTCTGTTATTATTTGTATTTTACAAAAAGCAGCAGCACAGAGATGTCAGAGCTAGTAAATGACAGAGTGTACGTTTGAATCCAGAAGGACCGAACTTTTGTACTTGACCACCATGTACACATTTTAAAAATAGCCCTGGCCAGTTGGCTCAGTGGTAGAGCATAGGCCTGGAATGTGGAAATCCCAGGTTCAATTCCTGGTCAGTGTACACAGGAGAAGCAACCAATTGGCCTAGGTGCTGAGGAAGGCACCATAGACTTGCTTAAGCGCTAAAATGGCTCCAGTTGCAAAGGTGCAATGCCCCAGATGGGCAGAGCATCGCCCCCTAGTGGGCTTGCCGGGTGGATCTCGATTGGGCACATGTGGAAATCTATCTCTCTACCTTCCTGCTTCTCACTTAAGAAAAATACAAAAAAAAATAAAAAATGACAGGCAGGATATTGTTATCCTACGTAGTGTGATAACAGGTGGGGTTTCTTATTTTTTAGTTTTTCTGTACAAACTTCTTTATTTTTTTTTTGTAATTCTCCATTCTCTCCTATCTCCAATCCCAGATCACCTCTAATTTATTTTCTATCTCTAGGATTTTCCTATATTAGTGGAATCATACAATATGTGTCTTTTGATATCTGATTTATTTCCCATAGCCTAATGTTTCAAGGTTCCTCCATGTTGTAGCTTGTATTCACGCTTCAGTCTTTTTTATGCAGAATAGTATTTATTTCACTGTAGTGAAATACTACAATTTACCTATCCATTCACGTACTGATGAACATTTGGATCATTTTCACCTTTTAGCTATTGTGAATAATGCAGCTATGAATATTTGTGTACAAGTTAGCTGAGTTCCTGTTTTCAAATCTTTGGAGTAGAATTTCTGGGTCAAATGGAAAGTCTATGTTTAACTTTTGTGGCATTATCAAACTGTATTTCACAGCAGCTACACCATTTTACATTCCCATCAGCAATGTATGAAGGTTCTAATTTCTCCACATCTTCATCAACATGTGTAATTATCCATTTTTTTGATTATAGCCATCTTAGGTGTGAAGTAGTATATCATTAAAGTTTTGATTTACATTTCCTTAATGACTAATGATGTAGAGCATATTTTTATCTGCTAATTTGCAATTCACATATCTTCCTTGGAGAAATGTCTATTTAAGTCCTTTGCCTATTTTTTTTTAAACAATGACTCATCTAAATTATTTTTTATTTATTCATTTTTTTAAGAGAAGAGAGACAGAGAAAGAGAGAGAGAAGAAGGGAGGAGCAGGAAGCATCAACTCCCATATGTGCCTTGACCAGTCAAGTCCAGGGTTTCGAACTGGCAACCTCAGCATTCCAAGTTGACACTCTAACCACTGCGCCACCATAGGTCAGGCCTTTGCCTATTTTTTAATTGGGTTGCTAGTCTTTCTGTTGTTGAGCTGTAGGAGTTCTTTATATATTTTGGATATTAAGCCCTTATCAGATCTGTGATTTGCAAATGTATTCTTCCATTCGGTGGCTCTCCATTATAGTGTTCTTTGGTGCACAAATTTTTAATTTTAACGAAGTTCAATTTTTATTCATCATAAGCCAGAAAAATATAAAATTATTTTTATGAGCAATTCTTAAGGATCTGGGCAACACAGAAGCCACAGTTATACCTATATGTTCCAACTATGTAAAGCAGTTGTACAAATATGATCTATGTAAAACTAAGTGATAGTTAGATAATCTGGGAGAACTAACTATTCCAGGAAGACTGAGAAACAGGTCAATATATAGAGCATTCTTATGTTGTCCTCCATCACTCCGGTTGAACAGTAACGGCTGCTTTGTCTCTTTCACCCCGGCAGCAACTCTCCAATGAGAGGCACACCTGCTGTTCTAAAGGGACTGAGCCCTGAAAACAGAGCTTCCTGTAGCACCCAGGTTTGGTTTACAGAGTTCCAGACAGGTCTGTGGCTGTTTTAAAGATTTGTGATTAACTCAGAAAAGACCAAAGAGTGGAAGAGAGAAGAGGGAACTCCTTTTTTCTTTCAAATGATAAGCCTCCAAAACAGAAGGGTACGTATCACTTCTCAGTCTTTTGGCTAAGAGCGAGTGCAAAACAGAAGGGTGCTTCAAATGCAGCCATATGGATTTAGGTTAGACAGCTGGTAGAACCTGATAATAGGCATGGCAGACAGCTCCCAGGAAGTTTTTAGAATGCGATGGTTTCTAAGCCCCATTCCTACAGCACAGAATTACACTGTTTCAGGAGAGAACTGAAAGGAAATGCTTTGTGATTGCAATCTTCCCTCCTGTGCCCCATGGGGCATGGGATACTTCTGTCTCCCGTGGGTACAACATCAGTGGTCTGGTGAGAACAAACAAGGTTTTCTTCACATGGCATCGGAAGCCCTGGAGAGATAGTGTGAGACATGGCATCCTAAATGTTAGAAGGGGAAGGGGCATGAGAAATCTTCTACTCTGCCCCCCCCCAAATTAGTCAATGTTGGGGCATTAGGGGATTCAATAAATAGCCATCTTCCTCACCCAAGTTCTGAACCAATTATTGAGAAATCAGACATAGAAAATAACAGATGGAAATCGAAATGTCAGTTGATAAGAGCTAGGCTGGAGGCTATGGCTTAGATATGAGATCAAATGAGCTTGCTTACCCTGTTCCCAGAATACAGTTAACACTGAGTTACAGGCAGGGCTGAAAAAACTGCAGGCCTCATCTTATAGGGGTCTGTCTCCATAAAACTGGTAGCACATAGGGGATCATGAAACAACTGCCCCCTTGGGTCAGGCTGGCTCCTCTTGCATCCCTCTTCTACATAAAAAAGGGAGGCGCTAAACCAAGCATGCCCAGATAATCCTTCCAAACTAATTAGATAACTCATACCTTCTTCATAGAGAAGAATAAGTAAGGAGTAGAGAGAGAGGCTAGAGGTCTTATTCTAGTGATTTTCAAATATTAGTGAGCATGACAATCACCTGAAGAGCTTATTAAAGCACAGATTGTTGTGTTCCACCCCCAGAATGCTGATTCAGTGAGTCTAGAGGTAGAGTCTGATAAACTGTGTTTTTTTAACAAGTTCTCTAATGATACTGAGACTGCTTATCCTGGGACCACATTTTGAGAACCAGTGGTCAAAAAGACTCTATTTAATTGGAAATGTAAGCAGGAATAATGTTTCCCTTGATAATCAGGACTTGCTTGGTTGTCAGTGACAGAAACTCAATTCAAACTGAAATAAAAAGAATTTATTGGTTGCCCTGGCCAGAGAGTTCAGTTAGTTATAGCATCTCCTTGAAGCTTAAAGGTTGCCGGTTCAATCCCTGGTCAGGGCATATTCAGGAACAGATCAATATTCCTCTCTCTCTCTTTCCTTCTCTCCCTTCCTCTCTCCAAAATCAATAAAATAAACATTAAAAACAAAACATAATGACTTTTTTTTTAAAAAAAAATAATGCTTTGGTTCACGTAACTGATACAGCTGTTGGTCCAACTTCAAGACTCAGGTGGTATCTTCAGGACTGACTCTTTCACTCTCTGTATCTCTCAGTTGTGTTTGTTCTATATGACTCTAGTCTTGACCAGGGTTTCCCCTGGTGTTTACTGGCAAGATAGCCCCAGTTACATTGCTTCCCCTAAGCCAGTATTTCTCAAACTTCAGCATGAATCAGAATCTCCTAGAGGGTTTGTTAAACACAGACTGCTAGGCCCCAACTCAGGAGTTTTTGATTCAATAGGTTTGGGGTAAAACCCAACAACTGGCAGTTCTAACAAATTCCCAGCTGGTAATATTGATACTGTCAGAAGAATGGAGAATGGATGGATGCTGAGGGGCCACAAACAGTAGGTGTTCACTACTCTTCCTTTAACAGATCAAGACACTGAAAGATTGAATGGCTGGTCTGTTTTATCAAAGATGGAAGTTTTTCCAAAGGGCATGTTGGCACAACACAGAGTGAAGTAAGAAATTTGAAGTAAAAAATCTGATGTCAAATCCCATCCCCACCACTAACAACCTGAAGGGTTTAGGGCAGAGTACTTTACCACTTTTGTTCTTTGCTTTAATGTTTTAAAAATGAAAATAACTGTAATATCTACTCATAGAGTAGGATGAGGGTATGATGATTTACTGGAACATGTAAGAGACCTTTATGGTTAGAGAAATATTAGATAGATGGAAGCTTTAAGTTATTTTAAAAGTCAATGTGAATTATAATATACATAAAAATTAAAACTATAGAGCTACTTTTTATGAGTACTATTTTCCAACTAGACAACTGGCAAGATCAAATTTGAGAACACTATGAGCAAAAGTCGGGGGGGGGGGGATAGATCCTCTCATTCATTGCTGATGAGGTCTAGCTCATATCCTAGAACCTTCCAATGTACTCAGGGAACCCAGTATGCCCAGAATTTCATCTCTTTGCCTGAAGAATTGTTCTAGACTATGGAAGTGCATTCTGGTCCCCAGCAGCCTAGGCCAGGCCGGAAAGTTAACAGGTACTCTCATCTCACACTCTGTGCTCCCGGAGCAGCCTTTAGCTAAGGACTCTTGGAAGATGCAGCTTCCTTACCTTTGTTACGAAAGTCCAAAAGTGAGTTTCTGTACCTTAGCTCATAACTTCCTAGTGGGATTAAGCTCCAGTCACTTACTATAGTAACTAGCCTCATAACACACCCTTTTAATGGTTGTTTTCCCTTCCCTGTGTCACTCATTCCCCCACCCCTCAGCTTTCTGGTGTTTTGTGCACCTACCAAATATACTACTTGCACTAGAATAATTGACACAGAGATATGCTTTTCTGAGGGAACCCCAACCAAGATATAAACATCTTTGAGAGTAAGCAACATTTAGCAAAATACAAATTCGCATGCTCTTGACCTAGCAAATATGATTCTAATAATTTATTTAACAGGTATGTTCACATATGTGCAAAATAACATATATGAGACTATTAACCAAAGCATTATTTGTGATAGCAAGAAGTTGATACAATTTGAATATCCATTAATTTAGGACTGGTCAAATAAATCAAGGTACATTTATAAAATGATACTATCCAGCAAAAATTTTTTTATTTTATTTATTTATTTGTTTTGCAAAATAAATTTAAAAAGAGGAATTCCTAACTTGGAATAATTTTTAAGATTTATTTAAATGAGAAAAGCTAGATACCAAAAAGAATGTATAATACAGTACCATTTGTGTAAAAGAGGGACAATATATAAATGTGTATTTGGTTGTAATAATATAGATAACTTCTAGAAGGATAGACAAGAAAATGAAAGACTATTCTCATATATACTCTTTGGCACTTTTTGAATTTTGAATCGTGTAAAGGTAAACAAATTAATTAAGGCAAAATAATTAATTAAAAACTTCTTTAATATGAATGTGAATAAATTTTACACTCAGAAACTTATTTAAGAGTCATTCACTTCAGAAACATTTTTATTTTTAAAATGTTAGATATTATTATGAGTAACTATAAACACTACAAACTACAATGCTACAAATTGCAACATGTCCAAAAACTGTTTATCAATGGCCACCTAGAGCTTTAAAAGGTATAGATAATGCATTAATTAACCAGGTAGATAAAAAGAACAAAAGGCCCTGGCCAGATGGCCCAGTGGATGGAGTGTCATCTTCACACACCAAGGCCGCAGGTTCGATCCCTGGTCAGGGCACATATGAGAAGCAATCAATGAGTGCACAACTAAGTGAAATAACAAGTTGATGCTTCTTTCTCTCCTTTCCTTTCTCTCTCTCAAATCAATGGAAAAAAAATTTAAAGAAGAACAAAAGACAGGGAAGGTTGTTGAAGGGCCCAAAGTCGCACTTGGGGATATTGAAGCTCTCATTACAGTAAATAACACCTCCCCCTTCCTGTGAAATCTCCCTATAAAAGAGCTTTCTGTATACATTGTCTTATGTGCCCTGTAGCTATCATCCCAATTTCACAGCTAAGAAGACAAAGGCTTGGAGAGTTGAAGAGTCTAGTTCAAGTTTATAGAAGTAGAATTTGAATTCCATCCCAGGTCTGGCTGAATCCAAAGCAAGATATATGCCAATCATATACCTATTAAAGATATAATTTTGATAAAAGCTTTGTAAAAAGGGGATCACATTTTCGAGTCACAGTCACCAAGGCCCAGGCTTGAAAGTATACTAGTGAGCAGGAGGGAAAACCATTTCCTCTTTGACCCCTCTGTACAGATGTTCATGCCAGAGCCAAAGCACAGGGACCAGCAATGGAGTGTTCTTACTTCATACCTTTCTGTGACTGGAGCATACCAGCACCTGGGGCCATGCTATAGGACAGGAACCTATTTAAACTGATCTGGAAAGTATTTCTTGAGTGAATGAATGGACCAATAATTGGGCACCATAGCATCATATAATGCAGGAAGCCCAAACGGGCAAAATGCAGTTCCAAGTTATAACTCAGTTGAGAAGACAAAACAAAAATATCACAATATTTAGGTAAGAGTAGAAACCAGGATTATAAGTAAGGTCTCAGTGCCAAATGTAGCCAGAGCTATAGAAAATCAGAGGCAAGAAATAGCCATATTTCTTGAAGTGATGGGAAGATGACATGTGGAGAAGCAGAGATAAAAGGCATTCTAGGGAGAACCATTTCTAGTGGAAATACAGAATAAGGCCAATATCTCAATGCATGTGAAATAACTACAAGGTTTAGAATTGAATAGAACTGGGGTTTGAATCTTGTATTGATGGGCACGGTTACTTAATCCCCTTGATCAGGATAAGAATGGGGCTTCAGAGCCAGGCTGAGATAGTTTCACTACAGCTTCCACTGCTGGCCATTTTGGGTGCTTGGTCTTCAGGATCTCAGCCACTTCCTTGAATGCTTGTCTGAAGCCAGACCAGAAAGAAGGAAGACAATCAGTAAGAGAGAGGAAAGGCTTTCCCCAATGCCCCTGAGTCAGTCACTCCCACGGCCTCAGTGGTCACCAATCTAGGCTGCAGGCCTAAGACCTCCGAAGCTCCCCCTCCACTAGACCTTGGTTTCTCTCCCTTGGCTTCTTGATCTTTGAGTCTTTGTTTCTATTTCAGCCCCTGTATCAGCTTTTTGTCTCTGTTTCAGTCTTCTCTTTCTCTGTCTCTTTGTTTCTCTGTCAATTGTCTCATGTTCTTTCTCCATTTTACTCACATTTCTTTCAATAACAAGCCCCAGCTCTCTGGACAATGCTCCTTGCATTACTGGACCCAAAACAAAGCAAAACAAAAACCCCACAGAGACTTGGCTTATTCACAAAAGCTTATCAATCTAAAAGCCAGTGTGATCATTTGGATTCATACCTTTATATGATACTCAAAAATATATCTCCAGCAGATTAAAGAGTTAAACATATAAAAGTCAAATCACAGGAAAACTGGCAGGAAATTGAATTGACTATCAGATCTTTGGAGGAATTATAACTTTTAAAGCATTAAGCAAAGGAAGAAACCACAAAGGAAAAGATGAACAGATTTTGCTTCATAAAAATGTGAAGCTACTATACAAAAATAATAAAATAAAAAGATGGAAACAAAAAGAAAAACAGATAAAAAATGTTTGCAGTAACATTCAAAGAATGAATATCTAAATTATAGGAAGTTCATATCAGGAAAAGAAAAACCAAAGCTTGAATAAACAGCCATAAATAGAAATATAACCATAAATCAACAAAAGGAAAAGTGTTTGGTTTAATATTCTCAAGTATGTGCAAATTAATACACTTAAAGGGGCCGTTTTCCTGCCATTATACTAGCAAAAATTAAAACAATGATAATACCCTGTGCTTGTGGTTAAGTAAATTTACACAATACTTTTGGAACGCTCTTTGGCAATAATTATCAACAAACTTTAAACTATTTGTACCTTTGTCCCTTAATTCCATTCCAAGGGATTTGTCCTAAGGCAGCACATTTTAAACTATGCTACTTGCAACCTTAGAAGTTCTGCAGAATTGTCTGTGGGACTGCTAGGGAAGGTATGTACTAGTCAGGGTATGGGGCCCTGAGCCAGAGAAATTAACCCTATCATAAGCAAAAAGTCAAAGCACTGAAAAAAAAAAAAAATTCAGAGGCTCGCGGAATCAATGGTTGTACGTCTCTACAACCACGTTCTGAAAACAGGAAGGAAACTGGAGAATTCCAGAGGGCTAGGCAACTGGAACCACACCACAGGTCACAGAGCCAGAACAATCAGGTGCGTGTGGCACTGTGCTGAGAGGACAATGACCTCCAATCACCCCTACACTGTCACTTACTCATGATTCAAAACCGTAGGACAGAATTCCTGATTGCCTGTACCTAAATCACATGTCTCAGGTTTTGAAAGGAAGCAGGAAGTGGGGCTGAAGAATCTGAGGTTTTGGCTTCCTATTGGGAGATGGAAACTATCTCCCAAGTCTACATACATATGGGGAGTCCCCCAAACAGAAGACTTGGGGGACTAATTGCCAGATGACATGGGTGCTGGACAGCTAAAAAGCAGGAAATATCTTCTACTAGATCAGGGGTCAGGAACATATGGCTCGCGAGCCAGATGTGGCTCTTTTGATGGCTGCACCTGGCTCACAGACAAATCTTTAATAAAAAGAATAATAACGTTAAAAATATAAAACATTCTCATGTATTACAATCCATTCATTTCCTACTGCTCATGTTCATGGTTGCGGGTGGCTGGAGCCAATCACAGCTGTCCTCCAGGACAACACCAAATTTTTATTGGATAATGCGTAACGTACACAGGCTCTCATGGAATTACATTTTAAAATATGTGGCGTTCATGGCTCTCTCAGTCAAAAAGGTTCCCGACTCCTGTACTAGATGATAGGGTGCTGACCACATAAAGCTCTAAGCTCCTATCCTCACCTCAACTAAAGCACTCCACCTTCACCAGCATTACCAAATAGGCTCCCAGGCAAAATTTTATTTGAAAGAAGTTTTCTGCAGCTCCAACACATCTGAAAAGCCATTGTGAGCCCACCAGGAAGGCTGGTTTAACACACATTACCAACTCTTTTCTTCTTTGCCGCCTACAAATAAAGAGATTGGAAGGATTTTTGCTTTTATAGTCTCCTTAGAGTCAGGGGTGACCACGTAACACAATTCTAGCCAAAGGGACACACGTTTATGTCTGCTAGGGATGATGCTGGGATGACAAAAACAAACAGGCTGACCTTACTGGCATTATCTCTTCATCCTTTCTGCCTTGACTGCTGTTATGACTAGAGCTTCAGCAGCCATTTTGAGAACATGAACATGAGAAAAAGGCCAAGGGAACTAGAGTCAGCAGTCACCCACCTCTGAATGACCTGTTATGTGAGAAAAATAACCCTTTATATATGATATTAAAGGCCACTTAGAGAAGCTTTCTGTACCTTGCAGCTGAAAACATTACTAATTAATAATCCCCTAAGAAAAAAATCAAAAAATAAAAATGTGTATTGATATATTGTTCATTACAGAATTTTCAAAATTGGTAAAGAAACAACTAATTTAAATGTCTAATTATAGGAATTTGCTTAAATAAATTACAGTCTATTTCCTGGATGAAGGCTTTATGTGCTTATGACATAACAATAATTCAAACATTAGAATATATAATTTCATCAATATTATTATTACTATATACATAAAAGTCCAGTACCTACAATAGCCATTATCTCTTTTTTTTTTAGCAAGAGAGAGACAGGGGCAGACAGACAGGAAGGGAAAGATGAGAAGCATCAACTTGTTGCAGCACCTTAGTTGTTCATTGATTGCTTTCTCTTGGCTGGTCGGCTCCAGCCAAGCCAGTGACCCCTTGCTCAAGCCAGTAACCTTGGATTCAAGCCAGTGACCTTGGGTTCAAGCCAACAACCATGGGGTCATGCTTATGATCCCACACTCAAGCTGGTGAGTCTAAACTCAAGCCAGCAACCTCAGAGTTTCAAACCTGGGTCCTCTGTGTCCCAGGCTGATGCTCTATCCACTGCTCCACCGCCTGGTGAAGATACCCATTATCCTCCCCCCTTTTTTTTTACAAGGACAGAGAAGGATAGATAGGGACAGACAGGAACAGAGAGAGATGAGAAGCATCAATCATCAGTTTCTCGTTGTGACACCTTAGTTGTTCATTGATTGCTTTCTCATATGTGCCTTGACCACGGGCCTTCAGCAGACCGAGTGACCCCTTGCTCGAACCAGCGACCTTGGGTCCAAGCTGGTGAGCTTTTTGCTCAAGCCAGATGAGCCCGCGCTCAGGTCTCGAACCTGAGTCCTCCGCATCCCAACCCGATGCTCTATCCACCTGCACCACCACCTGGCCAGGCGCCCATTATCCCTTTTTAAGAAACCAAATCACCTGAGCACCTACTGAGCAGAATAGCCCTAAACAACCATGTTCTGTGCCATGTAGCTCTATGACCCCTCCCTTTCACATAACTGATTGGCTCTGGGGTGGGCACTGATCCAGAGTAGACAACATCTTCTGAGATACTTTGCTGCAAAATTCTGCTCAAAGAAGGTAAACTGGGCCAATAGGTTTTTCATTCTTTGGGGAATTCCAAGAGACTCAGGCAAACCACATCAGGTGCTGAAGCATAAAAGATATTTAGACCATGAGGTCAAGTACGGGAATGAGAATCAGTGAACACGTGTGTTATCAGGAGCCAGAAAATATTAGGTTGAAAAAAAAGACAGAGTAGAGTATGAGGAAGTCAGCCAGGTGAATGGAGAAAAAAGAGGTAGACGCAGAAAAGAAGCAAAAACACAAAGAGTAGCTGACTTAGGTAAATGGCAGAGTGTTAGAGTGAAGACCCATAAGTCCATTGGGGTCTGGAAAACTGCCTTTGATCCAGAATACCTTTCCAGCTCCAGTCCAACAGGTCTAGCTAGACTGCAGCCCATTTTGCTAAATTTTGGTGTACGTCTTTTCTCTTCGCTTTTAGCTAGATCCTGTGGTTTATATGAGTATGCATTTCTGGAAATTATAGTAGGTCTAAACACAATCATGAAAAATTCTCTTTGCATGTGATCAGGAACATGAGCAAATGAAAACAACTGATTTGTCAGAGAAGAGAGTTTGTGGGTGATATATCTTTTCAGGAATTTACTATTATTGCTCTAATGTTGTAAATGTTTGTTTTTAAAGAACTTTTTTAAAAGATTTTATTTATTTATTTATTTATTTATTTATTTATTTATTTTTTTATTATTGTTTTTTAGAAAGAATGAAGGGAGAGGGGGGGGAGAAGTGGAAAGCCCAACTTATAGTAGTTCCCTCCTGTATGTGCCTTGACCAGGCAAGCCCAGGGATTTGAACTGGCAATCTCAGTTTTTTCCAGGTTGACGCTTTATCCACTGCGTCACCACAGGTCAGGCTAACGTTTTTACATTAAATAAAATTATGGGGTTTTTTTATTTTAAATTTTTTTACAGGTACAGAGAGAGAGTCAGATAGAGGGATAGATAGGGACAGACAGACAGGAACAGAGATGAGAAGCATCAATCATCAGTTTTTTGTTGCAACACTGTAGTTGTTCATTGATTGCTTTCTCATATGTGCCATGACCGTGGGCCTTCAGCAGACTGAGTAACCCCCGCTTGAGCCAGTGACCTTGGGTCCATGCTAGTGAGCTTTTTGCTCAAGCCAGATGAGCCCGCACTCAAGCTGGCAAACCCGGGGTCTCAAACCTGGGTCCTTCCACATCCCAGTCCAGCGCTCTATCTGCTGCGCCACCGCCTGGTCAGGCTAAAATTATGTTTTAAAACCACCATAGAGGCCCTGACCAGTTAGCTCAGTGGTAGAGCGTCGGCATGGCGTGCAGAAGTCCTGGGTTCGATTCCCGGCCAGGGCACACAGGAGAAGCGCCCATCTGCTTCTCCACCCCTCCCCCTCTCCTTCCTCTCTGTCTCTCTCTTCCCCTCCCGCAGCGGAGGCTCCATTGGAGCAAAGATGGCCTCTGCCCCAGGCGCTAGAGTGGCTCTGGTCGCCGCAGAGCAATGCCCCGGAGGGGCAGAGTATCGCCCCCTGGTGGGCAGAGCGTCGCCCCCTGGTGGGTGTGCCAGGTGGATCCTGGTCGGGCACATGCGGGAGTCTGTCTGACTGTCTCTTCCCGTTTCTAGCTTCAGAAAAATACAAAAAACAAAACAAAACAAAACAAAAAAAACACCCACCATAGAACTGCTGGAGAAAAGCTTTCAAAGTGTGCATACAGTCCAACTCTGTAATACTACTTCCAAGAATTTAAGGTATTCTATATTAGAGGTAATGCAGGAAAATGTAAGATAATCACAGCATTGTTGTAGTAGGGGGAAAAAAAGAAAATCACTAAAATGCCAAACGAGAATATTGGTTAAGCCTGACCAGGTGGTAGTGTAGTGAATAGAGAGCATTGGACTGGGACATGGAGGACCCAGGTTTGAAACCCCGAAATCGCCAGCTTGAGCACCGGCTCATCTGGTTTGAGCAAGGCTCACCAGCTTGAACCCGAGGTCACTGGCTTGGGCAAGGGGTCACTCGCTCTGCTGTAGCCCCACATTCCCGGTCAAGGCACATATGAGAAAGCAATCAGTGAACAACTAAGGTGCCGCAATGAAGAATTGATGCTTCTCATCTCTCTCCCTTCCTGTCTGTCCCTATCAGTCCCTTTCTCTGTCTCTCTCTGTCTCTGTCACACACAAAAGAATATTGGTTAAATAAATTATGACATACTTTAATGAGATACTGTATAACCATTAAAAATCACATTGTAAAAAAAATCAGATCATGGAAGAATTTTGTTAGGCACAGAAAATGTTCATGATTTACTGCTAAGAAGAAAAATAAAACCCAATCAACCAACAACAAAAACCCTATCAAATAGTAAACTATTTGGGTGCATTTTTTTGGATGGAGAACACAACATATGCTATTATAGGCTTAAAAAAATACTAACAATAAAGGACAGACACTAACATGTTAACAGTGATTGTCCTTGGGTTGGGAGGGATGATTAGAATAATTTTTGTATTTTTCCTTCATGCTATTCTGCTTTTCTCATGTTTTTCTGTCTTGTGTATCTATCTTATTTATGTAATTAAGAAGGTGAGGGGAGGTTCCTCCCTCCCCCCCCCCCCCCCCGCAACTTGTTTTTTCCTTTTTTTAAGAAAAACCTGCTGCCTATGTGTCCAGGGAACCCACCTACTGCCACAATTCCCAACACTTCCCACCGGCCTCGAGCTTGGGGAAACCCAGAACTGACCAAATCAAAGGCTTTTTTGCTCACAGAGCCAAGCGCGCAGGTAACAGTAAAGAGAGGACAGAGGACAGAAGCAGGGGGAAAGCAGAAGAAGCCTAGGCCGGCGGGCGTCACGGGGCCAGCGGCCAGCCCCCGGGTCGCCGCGGAGCAGTCGCTCCACCTTGCCCACTGGCCGGGAGACTCTCTAGGCTGTGTGACTCCAGCAGGGCACTGAGCTGGGAGCTCGGCGTGGGGGCGTCCGCTGCGGTCCGGCCTGCTGACAAGGGTGCTAACAGGCTGTGCGTACAGAGGTATGAGCTTAATCTTGTGAAAAGCCAAGTCAACTTGGCGGAAGCAGCTCTGCAAGCGACCCAGCCTGGCCCGGGCCCACTGACCGCCGCCTGAGCGCTCGCGGCCCCCCGCGTGCCGCCGGGAGCCATAAAGGAGCGAGCTCGGGCTAGGCGGCGGCAGGCGGCCCGCTGGCGGGTGAGGCGCGCGGGGTAACGAGGGCAGACGGGGTCACGTGTTTCGTGTTTCGGGTCCTGGAGCTCCGGGCCTTCCTCACCCGCTTCAGTTCTCCCCTCCGTTCCCACCCAGGGGGCTGTGGTCTCGATTTAAAAAGACAAAAACAGCCCTGACAGAAGAGCGAGGTTGGAGCATCCTCCCCACAGGCAAAGGTTGCGGGTTCGATCCTTAGTCAGGGCACTTACAAGAACAGGTAAATATTTCTGCTTGTCTCTCCTTCCCTCCCTTCCTCACTCTCTAGAATCAATAACTTTGTTTTAAAAATGACAAAAACAAAGTGTGGTGACACAGAAGGAATATGAAAATAGAAATCAGAGGACTTACAGTTGACTCTCAATTCATGTGACCATGAGTAAGTCCTTATGCTGCTTCATGCCTCAGTTTCCCCATCTGTGACACAGGGATAATTATAATATTTACCCCAATAGGTAGCTATGAATTATATTAATGAAAACAAAAGTGATATAAGAAAGGATATGTCAACCTGGCCAGGTTGCTCAGTTGGTTAGAGCATTGGCCCTGTATACCAAAGTTATGGATTCCATCCCCCAGTCAAGGCACATACAAGAATCAATCAATGAATGAATAAATAGGTGGAACAACAAATCAGTGTTTCTTTCTCTCTCTCTTTCTCTGTCTCTCTAAAATCAGTAAAATTTTTTTAAAAAGAAATGTCAAAACTGCTTCATCAATTATGAAGGACTACCTAATGTCAGTCCCTGCTCATCAGATGTGTGCTTTTAAGTTCTCTAATTTTGTATGTTCTTTGTATTTAATGGTACCTCACCACTTTCCACTTCCCACCACTCACAGTAGAAGACTCCACAAAGAAACGATCATTTAGATGTAGGAAGGAACTCAGATCCAGAGCAAAGGAGAACAGATACCTGCCAACAGAAAGATCAATGAAATTGAGTGTAAAAGGAGCCATGATGAAAGATGTTGTTCCCCTGCGTCTTCAGGGGAAATAATGTTTTCTAAATCAGTGTTTTTCAACTAGTGTGCCGCGGCAAACTAGTGTGCCGTGAGACATGGTCAGGTGTGCCGTGGGGAAATTAAACATGGGTCCCCAAACTATGGCCTGTGTGCCGGATGCAGCCCGCAGAGGCTATTTATCTGGCCCGTTGCCAGCCGCCTCCAAACATAAACATTCCCCTCACAATCCCTCCAGCTATCAGTGACAGGAAGAGTGGAGGCACAGGGAATGCTCACTGACCAATCACCTTCTACGATTCATCCCAACCACTAGCGATGAACCAATAGTAGGCCGCCTCTCATCCACACCCAGGAAGGTCCCCGCTCAGGCTGCCAGGCACTTGTCATTGTGTGGCCGCGGTGAGTAGTTGAAGCTGCTACTCCTCCTACTCCTCCCCATGGTCCCAATTTCTAATCCTGGTCAGGACTGGAGGTAAATGTTGCCACCAGTGGATGAAGCCTCAGCCTCAGCTGGTTATGTCTATCCTGATGGTGTATATAGATATTTGACCTTTTTCTTTTTAAAAGAGGCCCCTGCAGAGGGTGATATACAATGCATCACAATGTTATTTAACTTTAAAGCTAAAGTTTGCTGATCTTCCTTTGGACAGTTTTTGGTTATCTGTTGCCAAGGAGTTCCCCATTCTGGCCAACAAAGCTATTTTGACATTGCTCCCGTTTTCAACCACATATCTATGTGAGCTGAGCTTCTCAAGCTTGACTGCGATAAAAACTAAAAACAGCCTGACCAGGCAGTGGCGCAGTAGATAAAGCGTCGGACTGGGATGCAGAGGACCCGGGCTCGAGACCCCGAGGTCGCCAGCTTGAGTGAAGGCTCATCTGGTTTGAGGAAAGAGCCCACCAGCTTGAACCCAAGGTCACTGGCTCCAGCAAGGGGTTACTCAGTCTGCTGAAGGCCCGCGGTCAAGGCACATATGAGAAAGCAATCAATGAACAACTAAGGTGTTGCAACACGCAGTGAAAAACTAATGATTGATGCTTCTCATCTCTCTCCGTCCCTGTCTGTCTGTCCCTGTCCATCCCTCTCTCTGACTCACTCTCTGTCTCTGTAAAAAATAAATAAATAAATAAAACAAAAACAACCCCCCCTCCCTAAAAACAGAGAGAGACTGAGAACTGTTGAGGAAGAGCTTCATGTGTGTCTTTCTATCATTCCTGCCAGGATATCCCTTTTGTGTTCATTGAAACAGGCCCAGGTTTCACACTAAGTGAGTATAAATACCTTTAGAAACTATATTATTAACTATATGTATAATATGTACTGTGTTAGAGTGTCATTTTGTGTCATTTTGGTAGGTGGTGTGCCCCAGGATTTTGTAAATGTAAAAAATGTGCCGCGGCTCAAAAAAGGTTGAAAATCACTGCTCTAAATCCACACTGCCCCAGTATTGGTCATTTGCATAACAACCTCATGTGCTTGACTGTATCAAAAGGCCACATGTGGCCCTGGCTGGTTGGCTTAGCGGTAGAGCGTCGGCCTGGCATGCAAAAGTCCCAGTTCGATTCCCAGCCAGGGCACATAGGAGAAGCGCCCATTTGCTTCTCCACCCCCCCCCCTCCTTCCTCTCTGTCTCTCTCTTCCCCTCCCGCAGCCAAGGCTCCATTGGAGCAAAGATGGCCCGGGCGCTGGGGATGGCTCCTTGGCCTCTGCCCCAGGCGCTAGAGTGGCTCTGGTCGCAGCAGAGCGACACCCCGGAGGGGCAGAGCATCGCCCCCTGGTGGGCAGAGCATCGCCCCTGGTGGGCGTGCTGGGTGGATCCTGGTCGGGCACATGCAAGAGTCTGTCTGACTGTCTCTCCCCGTTTCCAGCTTCAGAAAAAAAAAAAAAAAAAAAAGGCCACATGTACTTTTAGTTAATGAGTACGTTTTCTAAGAGTCTAACAAAAATGATTTCCTACGAAATATATTCTCCCTAATATACCGTGCTTTGTTTATTTGTTTGTTTGTTTGTTTATTAAATGAGAGGAGGGGAGATAGTGAGATAGCCTCCTGCATGCACCCCAACCAATGGAGCTATTCTCAGTGCCTGGGGCTGATGCTCAAACCAATTGAGCCACTTGCTGCAAGAGAGGCAGAGGGAGAGAAAGAAAAGATGGAAGGGGAGAGAAGCAGGTGGTCACTTCTCCTGTGTGCCATGACTGGGAATCGGACCTGGAATGTCCATACGCCAGACGGATGCTCTATCTACAGAGCAAACCGGTCAGGGCCTGTACTTTATTTAAAAATACATAACCACTAGAGTTGAAAGTATTCATCTTCTTACCACCTAAGATCATCTAAGAGGCCACATAAGATGTATGTGTCTATACTGTCTGTGAGCTATGTGTACTATACTGGAGAAACTACTCTCATTGTTTAATACACCCCCTTATAGAACCTGTCATGGTAGGTCCACACTGACTGAGATCCCAGCTGTCACTGGTGCCAACTTCCTGGACCACCTCCAAGAAGAGTGAGGCCCCACAAAGGGACAAGACCTGCCCAAGGTCACACATGGGGGAAGGAACAGGCTAAACCCTCCTGACCTTCAGTCCAGTTCCCCTGGCTCTCCTTTACCCACTGCTGCTCCTTGGGTCCCTTCCGTCATCATCCTGGTTGACCCCTGTTAAAGATTGTGGACAGTCTCCAGAGAGTTGTAGGAAATCACTTAAGGGAAAGAGTTATAGTAAGGGTTTGCTACAGTGACCACTGGGTTGGAAGGATACAGAGCAGAGGTGTGAAGGCCTATGATGAGGCTCTTGCAGTAACACATTCACGTGCCCGGGACTGACTCTGACTCTCCAGAATCACCTCAGATTTTTCTCCCTCTTTCCCTAGATTATAAACTGCAGGGCGGAAAGAGCTGTGATTCCATAAAGAGGCTGATATGGAAACACAGATGTGGAAGTGAGAGGACCTTAACAAGTAGTTGATAAATAAGCTTTGGACAAATTGCACAGGATAAAAGGAAGTGGGCAGAGGAGGGGAAGAACTAATGATGAGCTGCAGCTTCTGGTGGGGCAGTTTGTGCCGTAGGCAAGCACCCTGCAGAGGAGGCAGCACAGGGCCCCAGCCTAGGCTCAGCCAGTGGAGGAAGGCAGGCTGTTTAATGTGGGCTCCTAGGACAGCTCAGTTTACAGTTTGTCCACCTGAAGAGCTGCCTGCTTGTAATATGCCCAAAGGTGCTCTATGTGGTAGCAGGGTCCCATGTGGGCTCCAAGGAAAGTTCATCAACGACTGCAAGGTGATAACCTGAAACTCAGATGGTCCCTTGGAGTCAGACATTCTTTCCCAGAGGCCCCTCCAGGGCCCCTGCAGAATCATCAACAATTCTGCCTTGGACTAGTAAGGATAATCTGCAGAGCTCATTTGGAGCAAAACTCTTAACACAGATTTGAGTTGGGAAGAGAGGTCCAGAGAAACCACAAAGGGCAGTAGTCATGCTGCCAACACTCAAGGTAGAAGTGGCAAATGCCTTTTCAGAGCTCACAGCCTCTGCCAGGTGCTGCTGCTTGAGAGGCTGTGGGCTGAAGGAACAAGCCCCTGATTAAGAGCCAGAGGCTATATAGTTCTTGCTCTGGCTCTGTGTGATGTCGGGCAAATCACGTTGCTACTCTGGTCTTTAGTTTCTTCATCTACGCAATTCCTTTCCTAATTTTTGTCCTGCTGCAAGAATTGGGAAATTTAGGTTCTGAGGTCAGACAGACTTGGTTTCTAGTCAAGTTCTTCCCAACGGAACTCAGAGTTCAGTGGAGGACACAGACACACAAACAAAGACAGACAATAGAGACTGGCACAAGAGCAGTAGTCTTGCTTCTTGCTCAAGCCAGCACGGACAATGAATAGCAGAGTGAGGACTAGAATGCAGGGATTGGACTCGCACATAGAGACACATCAAATCAATAATCATACAAATAAGTAATGCAATGGTTAATCATAAAAGTGACAGATGATGTGATGGAAAAGAGAGCACAAAACAGATTACAACATGACATATAAGCCATGTGAAATATTTTGGACATTCTCCAAAAAGTCATAGGAAATCACTTAAGGAAAAGAATGATAGTAAGAGTTTGCTACAGTAAAGGCTGGATTGGAAGGCACAGAGCAGAGGCATGAAATCCTGTTGGGAAGCACTTGCAATAATTCAGACAAAAGATGGCAATGACGTATGTGGGTCAGGGTAGTGGGGAGAATAGACTAATGGGACAGAACCATCAGGACTCAATGATGGATTAGACATGAAAGAGGGAAGAGAGAGGGTATATTAAGGATGACCTTTGTGTTACTGATATGAGCCACAGGGTGAATTATGGTGTCATTTACTGAGATTGGGTATGAGAGGAGGAGTAGCTTTGGTAGGAAAAGATTTTTAAACTTACTCTTTTTTTTAAAAGATTTTATTTATTGATTTTATGAGGGATGGGCTAGAGCGAGAAGTATCAACTAATAGTTGCTTCACTTTGTTGTTCTTTGCTTGCTTGTTGCTTGTTGTATGTGCCTTGACCGGGCAAGCCAGGGTTTCGAACCAGGGACTTCAGCATTTCAGGTCAATGCTCTATCCACTACACCACCATAGGCCAGAATGAAGGAAAAGATTTTTAATTTGACTTTGACCATTTTGGGTTTTCTAGTTGTGAAGGTGGTTGTTTTGGTCTGGACAGACCAAGTTTGCTGTGACTTTGAACCAGTGACCTCAACATTCCAGGTTGACGCTTTATCCACTGCGCCACCATCAGTCACGCAACCATGACTTTGAGAAAGCAGTTGGTTGGACACATGAACCTTTCAGTCAGATTGAGGAGTGGGCTTTAGAGTCAACCCAATATGGCAACTGAAGCCACAGTGGACAGGGAGAGGTAGCTTGCCTGGCCCTAAAAAAAATAGGTAGTAGATGAGCACAGGCTTTGAATGATACCTATTCGTTTCTGTTCCCTCTTTGTCACCAGTCATGTGGCTTTGAGCAAATAGCTTCATTTCTCTGAGCATGAGACTCCTTATTTTTAAAACAGAAATGACTTTAGCTACCTCACCAAATTATCATGAGAATAATGTTTTAATATAATTTAAAGTTCAAAAAACTCTCATCTACTCTATATGAGGATACTTTAGACCAGTGTCTTGTATTATGTCTTATAAGCTTGGTGTGAAATCTAATACCAATATAACTTACTTTAACAAGAGAAAATATCCAAAGCAGTTGTCATAACAGACAGATAGTATAGACTAGGTTTATGCAGATATTTTAGAGATAGACAACCCTGGGCTTACCACTTACTTGCTGCTTGAGTTTGGACAGTTGTTTAGAGTTTTCCTTTCTGAAAAATTGGGAGAACAATGGAATCATTCTCATATGATTGTTCTATGAATTAAATGAAATAACGATGTAAAGTACCTTGCACTTCTCATGTACTTAAAAAATATTACTGTGGCCTCACCTGTGGTGGCGCAGTGGATAAAATGTTGACCTGGAATGCTGAGGTCCCCAGTTCAAAACCCTGGGCTTGCCTGGTCCAGGCACGTATGGGAGTTGATGCTTCCTGTTCCCCCACCCCCTTTCTTTATCCCTCTCCTCTCTAAATGAATAAATAAATAAAAACACTTTTTTAAAAAAAGGCTATTGTTATTATCTACCATACAGTGTCTGGCACACAGTGAGCACTCATTAGTTTGTTTCCCTACATCTCCCTCGCCACTCCTCCACCCTCCCCAGGTCCATCTGCACACATTCTAGGTGCTCAGGCCTCACTCAGTGTCTGTTCACAGAGGGGTCAGAGCTCTCTAAGTTCTAATTCCTCACAGCACCCCCAACTCAGTCCTTTCCACAGCAACCTCTTCTCCCCTTCATTCAACAAGCATGACAGATAATATAGGACATTGTCACATTGTTCTCAAGAACCAGCTCCCCTCCCTCACTGAGAATGTAAGAGACAGAGGCTCTAGGCCATATGTTCACATCATCAGCTGTGTTTCCATGACTACCAGTTCAGCATAACTAGATGTTTCATCAGGGATGAGCTGTGACACCCAGCTCTCTGCAGAATGTAGCTGACTAGCTATTATTACATTCCTTGCACTGACCTAAGGGCTAAAGCAGACTAGACATGACTCTTAGGGGTGGGCAGTTTTGTGTTTGCATAAGTAATAGACTGAATTTAAGAATGCATTTGACTAACCATCGCAGCAGTAACTGCTTTGGCTGTCATAAGTTAAAAGAAATCTAAATCCAAAACAAAAATGCCTCAACAGCACTGCTATATGAACAAAATAAAGATACAGATCTAATTCTTTCTAAAATGGTGATAGAAGCCTTCATTTTAATAAATAGAGGAAGGGAACAATGAGAAACAGAGAGTCCTGTTAGCAAACTATGGCAAAATCCATAGAAGAGATAATGAGGTATGAACTAAGTTAGTGAGGACAAGAATCGGGGTGGGAGTTACGGAGGTAGACAGAGGGAATTAGAGATGTTAAATTGCCATTGACATTAAACATAGAGATTGATTGGCAAGAATGCTGCTTAGATTTCTTATTTTTGTACATGAGTAAAATATTCTTACTATCAACTGAGCTGAAGAATATTACAAGAGAAAATTTGAAGAAATTGATCATTAGCTCAATTATGTAAATATTGAGTTGGGGAACCAAGGTATATCCAGGCAGCAGGACAAAACAGAGGCTGGAAGCTCAGAAACAGACAGGAGCTGGGAGTCATTAGCATGGGCTGGATTGGTGAAAACCAAAGGAATGGATGAGATCACACAGAGCAAAAAGAAAGTGTGCCAAGGACAGAACCCAAGGTGAGAAGCACTGAAGCATGGATGAGAATTCAGTGAAAAAGATAGATTCAGAGAAACCCGAGAGGTAGAAAGAGAACCAGGAGTGGATAGTGTTACAGAAACCAAGAGAAGAGGTTTTCAAAAGAGAGTATTAAATCCTACAGAGGATCCAGGAAAATGAGGAATTGGTTTCAGGTTTGATGACTTTTATGCAAACAGTGAACGTAGCCAATGCAAACTCTTTCTAGATGCCTGACTGTGAGGGAGAATAAAGAGATAACGTGAAGCCCTGGCCTGGTAGCTCAGATGGTTAGAGCAGTGTCCAACCATGCTAAGGTTGCAGGTTCAATCCCTGGTCAGGACACATACAAGAATCAACCAATGAATATATAAACAAATGGAATAACAAATTGATGTTTCTCTCCCCTCCCTTATCTCTCTCTAAAATCAATCAATACAAATAAACAAATAAAAAGAGAGATAATGTGACACCTGAGGTAGGGGAGGGGTGAAGGAGAACTTTATAAGTATGAATAAGGCTTGAGCATGTCCTAGGTAGAAGGAAGGAACCCCGAGCCAGGGAGACGCTCTTATTAACCTGTCTCCCAGATATAGGCCAATTTTGGAGCAAAACTCCAAAACCTAATGTCTCTCCTCCTCCAGAGCAACTCCAGAGGCTCCCTAGGGATGACTCCTCCACAGGGGGCCTCCAGGTGTCTCTCAGTCTCTGCTCCTTCAATGACATTTAGCCACAAACCTTTATTGCTCTAGAGAGGTACAAGGGAATCAGTCCTGATCTCCACTTGCTTCAGGCTTACAAAGAATTATGCAAAATACCAGTTATTCCCAGATCACTTTATTAGAGCCTCAGAGTGGTAATTTCATGGAAATGACTTTGAGGCAGAGTTGAGCTCCTAACAGGGTGCCTTTAATACTAGGCATCATCTTCCCTGTATCTTCTCTGCCTCCTTTGGGGCAGCCCAATTGTCCCTAGGCCAAACTCTTTGGAAACTGCACCCTCGTCTCTGCTTCCTTCAGACTCGGAGCAACCTTTGCCCTGGCCAGTCAGTCTCTCACTGTCCATCTTTTGGTGGCTCAGCCTGGACTAGGAGCAAAGAAAATGAGATGCAGCTCATTACGGTTAGGGGTGTGTAATCTGAAAGAGACCCAGGAAAAACTGTCAAGACTGTGTAGATCCCAACAGAACCTGGGACATAAAACCCTTACCATCTCAGCCCCAGTGGGACACATAGTCCTCACTCCTTTAGAGAATCCACCTGCCTCCCCCCAGGAGTATACGCTCAGAAGCCATGTAATTTCATTACCCTATTTCTTATCCCTATCATTGGCTGATTGGGCCAATGTGGACATAAGGCCCAAGAGCTTTTATCATAATCTCTTTTTTTCTGATGAGAGAGGGAAAGAGAGAGACAAGAAGGGAGAGAGATGAGAAGCATCAACTCATAGTTGCTGTATCTTAGTTGTTCATTGATTTCTTTCTCACATGCACCTTGACTGGAGGGCTCCAGCTGAGCCAGTGACCTCTTGCTCAGGTCAGCGACCTTGGGTTCAAGCCAGTGACCATGGGTCATGTCTATGATCCCACACTCAAACTGGAGACCCTGTCTCAAGCTGGTGAGCCTACACTCAAGCCAGCAACCTCGGGGTTTCAAACCTGGGTCCTCAGCATCCCAGGCTGATGCTCTATCCCAGCGGTTCTCAACCTGTGGGTCGCGACCCCAGCGGGGTCGCCTAAAGCCATCAGAAAATACATAATGCATATCAGGTATTTACATTCCGAATCATAACTGTAGCAAAATTACAGTTATGAAGTAGCCACCAAAATTATTTTTTGGTTTGGGGGTCACCGCAACATGAGGAACTGTATTGCGGGGTCACGGCATTAGAAAGGTTGAGAACCACTGCTCTATCCACTGCGCCACTGCCTGGTCAGGCTATCATAATCTTTTATACTGTAGAATCCTAGTACTGTACTTCCACTGTTATCTAGTACTAAATAGGCACTTGGTAAATATTTTTTTGAATTCATTTTTTATCTTTGCATTCACCACATGCTGTTTGCTTTACCAGGAAAGCTCTTTCTTCATCCTCATCATTTAGTTAGTGCCTACTCACTCTTCCAAGTTCACCCAAAATATCATCCATCCCTGTTGTGTTCTATAGCATTCAGGCTTATCTCTGAGGTAGAACTTTGCACTCAACATTTTCTTGCCCACCTGCTATATTTGCCTCTCCTTTAATAAAAAGATGATAGGTAGGTAGATATCTTAATGCATTTGGGATTCATTCATGTTGTAGGAAGCATCAGTATTTCATTTCTGTTTATTGATGAATCATATGTTTTATTTATCCATTCCTCAGTTAATGGACATTTACTTTGTTTCCACTTTTTGGCTTTTAGGAATAGTGTTGCTTTGTACAGGTTTTTGAGTGGATAAACATTTAACCCGGCCCTGGCCAGTTGGCTAAGCGGTAGAGCGTCGGCCTGGCTTGCGGGGGACCCGGGTTCAATTCCCGGCCAGGGCACATAGGAGAGGCGCCCATTTGCTTCTCCACCCCCCCTCCTTCCTCTCTGTCTCTCTCTTCCCCTCCCACAGCTGAGGCTCCATTGGAGCAAGGATGGCCCGGCGCTGGGGATGGCTCCTTGGCCTCTGCCCCAGGCGCTAGAGTGGCTCTGGTCGATGCCCCGGAGGGGCGGGGCATCGCCCCCTGGTGGACAGAGCTTCACCCCTGGTGGGCGTGCCGGGGGGGGGGGGGGGGTCCCGGTCAGGCGCATGTGGGAGTCTGTCTGACTGTCTCTCTCCATTTCTAGCTTCAGAAAAATACAAAAAAAAACCCAAAAAACATTTAACCCTTTGACAACAGCTAGACAGTTTTCCAAAGCAGCTGTACCATGTTATCGTTCCACCAGTAGGATATGAGGATTCTTGTGTGTGGGTTTCTTTTTTATTATAGTCATCCTAGTAAATATAAAGTGGCATCTTATTGTGGTTTTGATTGCCGTTTCCCTAATAATTAGTGGCATTGGGAATCTTTTCATGTGCTTATTGGCCATTTATATATCTTATTTGGAGAAATGTCTATTCAAATCTATGGCCATTTTTTAAGTTGGGTTATTTGTCTATTAATTATTGAACTGTAAATATTCTTTATATATTCTGAATACAGTCTCTTATCAGGAATATGATTTTCAAATATTTTCTCCCATTCTATGGGTTTTCTTTCCACTCTCTTATTAGTGCCCTTTGAAGCACAAAAGTTTTACATTTTGCTGAAGTCCAATTTATCTGATTTTTTTTCTAGCTGGTTATGCTATTAGTGTTGTATCTAAAAAGGCTCTACCTAACTTGAGGTCATGAAGATTTATTCCTATGTTTACCTCTAAAAGTTTTATAATTTTAACTTTTATATTTAGGTCTATGATCCATTTGGAGTTTAAAAGGTTCAACCTTAAATTCAGTGTAAATTTTATCTTCTCCCCTCCCCCACTCCAGACTTAGGTTGAAAACTCGATTGCTTAGAGTAGAAGTAGGGGGTGAAATCTAGCACAACAATACTTCTCCTTACTGGGTGGGAGGTTTTTCCACCATCCACATTTTATTTCAAAACGAGAGAGCTCAATTGCTGTGACTGTCTCTATTTATTTACTCTGTCCATAGAAAGTGGAGTGACTTATTTGCTTTGTAAATTTGGGAATAGGCTGGGTATGTTAAACTGACTCCTTTTCCTCTTCTTATTTTTCTTGGGAGAGAACCTGTCTGCCGGAAGCAGCAGTTCCCCTCTGCTTCTGTTTTAAGTCTTACCAGGGCAGGACCCATGTCTGCAGGCTGCTGGGGACTGGTACTACTCTCACTGGGTGGTGAGTCTGCCTAATTCTGGAGTTCAATTAATTATTGGCCTTTGCTGAGCTATATGCCTCAGCTTAGTCTTTAACATAAAAAAGGTAATATTTTGGCCACCATCTATCTACCTAATTCTTTGTATAATTTCTCAATTTGTTTAGAATCCAGGCAGTGAGAGATATATGCTAATAGGATCACATCAGAGACTCTAATACCCTTTATCCTTCTTTTAGCCTCTAGCATGTTGGAGTGGGCAAAAAGGAATGGGACAAGTGCCTTAATTTGATTGGCCCTGTTTATAGTCCTCCTTGAGGTAGCTGTCAGTGACTGGCCACTGATGACCTCTGTGAGGCAGATTTCCAAAAGTAGGCTCTCTCGTGAAGAGCAAGTGGGAGTTCTTTGGGGGGTGGGGGGTGGAATGCAGTTACTTCCCCATTACAGAATTGTCTGAAGATCATAGTCCAGGGAGGAAACAGACTCCACGTTCAAAAAAAGTAACTGAGGAGACTCTGATTGAGGACTATTTGGACTATTGACAGAGGAGTGGATAAGGTTAAGGGAACCAAGCAGGACTGCTGAAGCACCAGGGATAGTCAGTGGAAACTTTTACCACTACTGGGCTGGAGGAGTATGGAGAAGGAAATGGTTAACCATAGGAGAGGAGCCGCTTGAAGGCTGTGGTCATAGGAAGATGAGTGAGGCTATTGTAAAACCATAGCCCAGCAGGGAGGAATTTGGGATGGTGGGTTGGAGGGTAATAAACGTCTTTCTTTCCTCCTATCCTCTGATCTTTGCTGGTGTCTCTTATGGCCCAGACCCAGCTGGAAGCCAGAGGGCAAAGGAGCCTTCTGATGAGGTCCCTAGGAGTAAACACCCCAGAGCAGCACAGAGAAGGGTGGAGAAGGGAGTCGGAGGGGCAAGTGGATAAAACCTTGCACATCTGATGTAAGAGATAGGGCTCTGGTTCTACTCTTCCACACCTGTCAGCAATGACTATCAGAGTGATAATCAGCAGTCCTGTTGCCAAAGTCGTTTGTGAATCATGTACATTCTAATTAAGCAGCATCCATGCTGTCCAACTGTTAAATATTTATGTGAATATCAACCCAGAGCACGCATACTAGCTTACTAGTGTTGAAGGCTCCTGCCTGGCAGGTAGCCCTCTTAACTAGAATGACAATTAAATGAGAAAGCTCAAACTTCCCTATTGTCTGAGATGCTCACTTGACCTTCAGGGAACTCACAAAAACATTTAGTTCCAAGTAATGGGTGTGCAGACTATTTTCCTGCCCCCCACTTCCTCTCTTGGGCCTGCTATCTCCCTCCAATTTTTTTTTCCCCCTGCTCAGTTAGACACTAGAGGTTGTTCAGTAATCTACTGTCATAGCAGAAGCCCAGCTGGGGAATAGAATCTGGTCTCTTTGTCTTGCAGGCAACTCTAATTTCTGCAAATGATTCTCTTGGAGCTCCCTCTCCACACGCCAGCACCAGGCTTCAGGTAGAGAAGAAAGAACCCACTCATCATGAACAAATGCTGCAGTCTCCACAAGGCCAACTGCCCTCAAGAAATCTCCTGTCTTCCCTAACCTATCTTTTAGTATGTTTTGGAGAGGGGGTATATTGGTGGAGAGGGGGTTTATTGGTGGAGAGGAGGTGGATGATGGCAGCAGGACAAATTTTGCACCCTGTTTGTAATCCCAGGAGAAGGTTGAAGGGTGGGGGAGTATACCTCCAAATGTAGGTTGTTCACTTCAAAAGTGAGGTATTTAGATGTTTGAGTTTTGAGGATTTTGTTTGCTTGTTTGTTTTTCATAAGCTTTGGTGTGACTGCAGGGCAAGAGAAAAAGAGCCACCAACATCTTATTAAAAAATAGTTTCTGGCCCTGGCCAGTTGGCTCAGTGAATAGATCATTGGTCCCAGCGTATGGACATCCTGGGTTCGATTTCCAATCAGTGCACACAAGAAAAGCAACCAGCCTGACCAGGTGGTGGCGCAGTGGATAGAGCGTCGGACTGGGATGCAGAAGGACTCAGGTTCGAGACCCCGAGGTCGCCAGCTTGAGCGCAGGCTCATCTGGTGTGAGCAAAAAGCTCACCAGCTTGGACCCAAGGTCGCTGACTCGAGCAAGGGGTTACTCGGTCTGCTGAAGGCCCACGGTCAAGGCACATATGAGAAAGCAATCAATGAACAACTAAGATATTGCAACGAAAAACTGATGATTGATGCTTCTCATCTCTCCGTTCCTGTCTGAATGTCCCTGTCTATCCCTCTCTCTGACTCTCGCTCTGTCTCTGAAATAATAAATAAAAATTTTTTTAAAAAGAACACAAAAAACAAAGAAAAGCAACCATCTACTTCTCTCCCCCTCCCTTTCTCCCTTCTTTCCTCTTCCTATCCCACAGCCAGTGGCATGATTGGATCAAGCATTGGCCCTGGGAGCTGAGAACGGCTGATCTGAGCGTTTCAGCCTTAGGTGCTAAAAATAGTTTAGTTGATTTAAACATTGGCCCCAGGTGGGGTTGCCAGGTGGATTCTGGTCTGGGCACATGCAGGTGTCAGTCTCACTATCTCCCTTCCTCTCACTTAAAAAAGAAATAGTCCCTGCTCCTGGCAAAAATATTTTTATATACCATAAATAAAGAAGTAATATAGAAAGTACAAAGTTTTCATTATCTCACTGCTCTGAAAAATAAAAACAGTGTTAGCAGTTTGATACATATACTTATAGTTTTTTTTGCAGTAAATAGTAACTCCATTAACTTTAAAAAGGTGGATCTCACAGTGTATATACTGTTTTGTGACTTCCTTTTTTTATTCAACAGAATATGCTAGACATCCATTAAGTTTCTCACTGTCAAAGTATGAAGTTAAAAATATTGAAAGGGTCTGTGGTGGCACAGTGTATAAAGCATTGACCTGGAATGCTGAGATCGCCAGTTTGAATCCCTGGGTTTGCCCCGTCAAGGTACATACAGGAAGCAACTACTACAAGTAGATGCTTCCTGTTTCTCCCTCTCCTTTCTTACTTTCTCTCTTTATTTCTCTTTGTTCTCTCCAAAAAAAAAAAAAAAAAATCAACAAAGATACTGAAAGGAAGAAAACTGAATTAGAGTGTTGAATTAGAAGCTGGAGTATTGGTGGAAACTGGTAATTTTAATATGTATGAATAGATGTAGAAACAACTATAAACATAAATGTTTGTATTGAAGCGCGCGCGAGCGCGCGCACACACACACACACACACACCGCAACATGGATACATATAGCTATATTCCCTAGCTGTCCGTTCTTAGGCTCTGGGAACAAACACAATGAGCATACCTAGCACTCAGTTCTTGGTTTCTAAAAACCATTTTCCACGAAAAAGAACCAGGGGCTCCTTGGGCAAATGGTTGATTCCAGGGCTTAGTCAGGAAAAGTACCAGATGAACCTAGAACATCTCTTTGTGCCAGAAAGTAAGGAAGTTCTCAAAAATCAATTGGGTCAAAAAGACACAGAAGCAAGCTTGAGGGGACCCTCAAGCTGGCCAGATCTAGAATAATTTACACGTCAAAAGAAATAATGATAATAATGGGTTATAATTCACTACATAAATTAGGAAGCCATGAGTGCATACTGATGGAAAAACATGAGTAAGTTGAAAGCTTGAAGAACAGCATATTTTCATGGTTTTAAAACACATCTCCACAAAATACTCATTACTTACAAATGGAGAGTTGCTGCTCAATGGATATAGTTTCAGTTTTGCAAAATGAAAAAGTTCACATGATCTGTTGCACATCAGTGTGTATATAGATAACACTTTATGCACAGTAACTTTACTGTAAACTTAAAAATGGCTAAGTTGATAAATTTGATGTTATATGTTTTTTACCATGATAAAAATAATACTTATTCATTACATAAGGGAACAGAGTAATTTTTCAGTGGAGAAGTCTGAAAGACACCACCTTAATCAAATGATTAAAGTGAACATCATTAGTAATGGGATAAATTGCAACCATGTACCGCCTGGTAGGATGCGATGACAGCACCACATTGTTCCTGAGATATCTCTGCCGACAATACAGAACCTGAATCTAATCATGAGGAAGCATAAGGCAAACCTAAACCGAGGAACATTCTACACAATAATTGTACTGTAAGCTTTGAATGTGTCAAGGTCATGAGTGCCAAGGAAAGTCTGAAGAACTGTGTCAGATTAAAGGAAACTAATGAGATATGACAAGTAAATGAAACACGTGATTCTGAACTGGCTCACTTTTCTGTAAAAGAACTTATTGGGATAATCAGTGAAATTTGATGGGGTCTGGAGATTAGATGGTGGTGATGTGTCCATGTTGAGTTCCTGATTCTAATGGTTGTATTGCAGTTAGGTAGGAGGGTGTCTTTGTTTTTAGGAAATATACACGAAAGTATTCAGAGATGAATCATCATGTCTGTTCCTTACTCTCAAGTAGTTTGAGGGGATAAAAGTTATTCCAGCCCTGGCAGGTTTGCTCAGTGGTAGAGTGTCAGCCTGGCGTGTAGAAATTCTGGGTTGGATTTCCACCCAGGGCACACAGGAGAAGCACCCATCTGCTTCTCCACCCCTCCCCCTCTCCTTCCTCTCTATCTCTCTCTTCCCCTCCCACAGGCAAGGCTCCATTGGAGCAAAGTTGGCCCAGGCGCTGAAGATGGCTCCATGGCCTCCGCCTCAGGCGCTAGAATGACTCTGGTGGCAACAGATCAACGGCCCAGATGGGCAGAGCATCACCCCCCCTAGTGGGATTGCTGGATGGATCCAAGTTGGGCACATGCGGGAATCTGTCTCTCTGCCTCTCTGCTTCTAACTTCAGAAAAATACAAAAAAAAAAAAAAGTTATTCCACACATACTGAAATTCATCAGTTTCCACCAGTACCTCTGTAGGTATTATACTGACAAACTTTCTGTAGATTTGAAAGATTGTTTTGATGAAAAAAAAATCTCTTCTAAAGGAAGAAGATCACCGGACATTAAAATGCTTATTGGAATCTGTCTATGGGCAGAAATTGTTGACTAGAGAGCCTCCTTATAACTTTCTCATAGGTAGAGAGATGCATTTTTTGTTAGAGGATAGTGGCACTCTCCAGAGAATCTGTTATCCCTCCAATTCCTGAGCCTTTCTAGGGTATTGAAAAAAATATTGATGATTTTTTTTTGTCAGTGTCCCCCTCTGCAAGTACCGTCTGCCTTAGCTTGCATTCTCCCAAAAGTAGAGGCTTAAGCAGGCAGTTTATTTAGCAGACAAGCCCAGGAAGCTGGAGTAAGGAAGTTGAGAAAAGCGAGTCAGGGGAAGAAGGAAAAGGGCATGTTACTGAGGTCGTCACTGCGGGCTCTGGGGGCTGGAGAAGTGGACAGCGGGCCTCTCAGCACTGTCTGCCTGAAGCTCTGGCTGCTGGAGCACTTACTCTCTCCCAAGCCCTCTTTGTTTGAGGACTGCCCCCCAGGAGCAGAAGTGTACTCTCCTCAAAACACACTTTCACTTGAACAGGAGCCAAGTAGCTTTCACAATATCACAGAAGCTCCAAGGCAGAAAGAGAAAAGATACAAGTCACATGCTTGAGGCACAGTGCTGTCGGGCAGGCAGGGTGAGCTGGGGCTGCAATCAGAGAGGCTGGGGGCCTGTGAGTGAGGACCGCAGGTGCTGCTGCAGCGCCTTTACCTGCGGCCACTGCCTTGTCGGGCAGGCAGGCTGAGCTGGGGCTGCAATCAGAGAGTCTGGGGGCCTGTGAGTGAGGAGGGCAGGTGCTGCTGCAGCGCCTTTACCTGCCGCCACTGCCTTTTCTTTAAAATGTTGTGTTTGTTGTTTTTTTTTTACTTTTCAATTACAATTTACATTCAATATTATCCTGTATTAGTTTCAGGTATACAGCAAAGTGGTTAGAAAATCAGATACTTTACAGAGTTGTGCCTGACTGCGTCAAGTCCCCACCTGGCCCCATACATAATTATCACAATGTTATTTCTGAAGACATTTTCCTCACTTGCTTTCTCGAGTTCAGATCGTGTCACCAAAGATGGAGTTTCTGTTTTTATTGGTCTCATTGTTTGTGTGGACTGCTTCTGAGTAAAGGAGATTAAAAAAGACCTGGATTTTCTAATTTGTAATCAAAAGTTTGCTAATTGGTGACTAATATAATCCTTGTTTGTAATTTATCCAATCCTTGCACTACTGTAAGTGACTCCCATGCACTGTCCCCAGCTGTCCTAATTATCTCACTTCCCAGGATTTCTTTGGCATTGCTGGTTGGCAAAGTGGGATTTGCTCCTCCTCGGCAAATCACAGGCTGGACTCCTTCCATCCAAGAAGGAATATAATTCGGGCTCCACAATTTTCACAGAAGCACATCAGCTTTGGTCCTGTTGGTCTTATATTTAAAGTCCATGCATATCCCTTTAACTCCTCAAGCCCTTGCCAAGGCAAAACTTAGAACTGAATGCTGACTACCTTCTTACGAGAAGCACAGTTGCAATAAAAAAGCCCAGTTAGTTAAGAGAGGGACTTCTTCAGAAAGACACGTGTCTCCCTCAGACAAGATCAGCTCCTTTTTTATGCACATTTTCCACGGTAGCGCTTTACACTATCATGATTACATGATCAATTGTGAAATCAGTTATATGATGTCTAGCCCTCCTCCACTTTAAGATAGGCTCTATCTTGGCCAGACAGCTCAGTTGGTTGGAACATCATCCCTATGCACCAAGATTGTGTGTTCTGTCCCAGTTAGGGCACATACAGGAACAGATTGATGTTTCTGTCTGTCTCTATCTCTCACTCTTCCTCTTTCTCTAAAATCAATACATTAATTTTTTTTTTTTTTTAAAGATAAGCTCTATTGGCCCTGGCCTGTGGCACAATGTGTAAGAGCTTCTTCCAGGAACACCGAGGTTGTCGGTTCAACCTCAGGGTCCTCGGCTCGATCCTGAGGGTGTCAGCGCGATCCTGATATTGCCAGTTTGAGTGCTGGTCAGGGCACGTATGAGAAGCAATCAATGGGTGCACAACTAAGTGGAACAATGAGTTGATGCTTCTCTCTTTCTCTCTTTCCACCCCCTCAAAAAAAAGATAAGCTTTATTGGAGTTGCAATGTGTCACCATTTAAAATTTCTTCCCCTTAACCTGTGGTGGTACAGTGAATAGAGTGTCAACCTGGAACACTGAGGTCTCCGGTTGGAAACCCCAAGCTCTCCTGATTGAGCACCAGGTCCTTTGCTGGAGCATGAGATCATCAACATGGTCCCAAGGTCGCTAGTTTGAGCCCAGAGGTCACTGGCTTGGCTTGAGCCCCTGGTGTCAAGCCATGTACAAGAAGCAATCAATGAACAACTAAAGTGAAGCAACTACAAGTTGATGCTTCTCTCATCTCTCCCCCTCTTCTCTCTCTCTCCCTCTCCCTTTCTCTTTCTCTTTCTCTAAAATCAATAAAGAAAAGAGACCATTTATGTGTCTTAAAAAACTGCTTTCTCAGCACCTAATAAATAGTTGGATTCCAATAAACATTTGTGGATGGAATATATGTTTTCAGTTGCAAGTGACTAAACCCACAACTAAAATTTACTTTAAAAGAAGAAAATATGTTATCATACTCAAGAAGATAGAGGTATGGTAGGTTCCCAGGTAAGCAACTCAGTGATGCCATTAAAAATCCTGCTCCTTTCCAGCTCCCTATATATCATCTCTGATTTCATCCTCAAACTGCAAGGTGACTATAAGAGCTCCAGGCATCACACAAAGTCTAGAAGAGAGAACATCTCCGTGTGGCTTTCTTTGAAACCAAAAAACTTTCCCCAGAATCCTTCAGCAGACTTCTCAGCTCTCATTGGCTGGACTTGGGTCATATGCATGTTCCTAGACTAATCATGGACAAGGGAATAAGGCTGCTTTTACACCAGTCAATTAGGCCTATCCCTAGGAGCTGGGAGTAAGGTCCACTCCCCTGCTACACACGGCTGTGCGAGGGAGAAGTGGATAGCAGAACAAGATCATGGTTCTATTAAAATGGAAGCTGGAGTGTCCTTTGAGGGTTCATACACCATGTAACTCTCCACATAGCACACTGCAATTCAAGTCTCCAGACAACAGTTTCTGTAAGAGATTCTGGTTGTCTTCACCACCCTCCCTTCTGACATGGACTCCTCCCCAAAAACATTACTCATCTCTCTTGTTCACTACCTCCACACGGAGCTCTGGTATCAGCCCCTCAGGCACAGCTTGTGTTTCCCTTGAGGTTTTCACTGCACTCCTATGGAAGATACTTTATGTTCTTGTTCACTATCTTTATGTAAGAATCTGTGATGAATCTTTCTTTGAATTACAACTTTGTGTATGTGGACAAATACCCTCTCACGAAACAAGGACAATGACACAATCCATGGTCATTCTTTCTTACAGCAGTGAAACTTAGAGCTATGTGTAGTGGTCAACAGCCACAATGATCTCATCCCAGGCTCTTGGTACCATTCTGTTTCTCCTTTCTTTAATATTGTGTCTAAGATTGGGTAGTTGTTGTTTCTTTTTTTTTTAATAATTATTTTATTTTATTTTTTTACAGAGACAGAGAGAGAGTCAGAGTGAGGGATAGACAGGGACAGACAGGAACAGAGAGATGAGACGCATCAATCATTAGTTTTTCGTTGTACATTGCGACATCTTAGTTGTTCATTGATTGCTTTCTCATATGTGCCTTGACCACGGGCCTTCAGTAGACCGAGTGACCCCTTGCTTGAGCCAGAGACCTTGGGTCCAAGCTGGTGAGCTTTTTTTTTTTTCTCAAACCAGATGAGCCCGTGCTCAAGCTGGCGACCTCGGGGTCTCGAACCTGGGTCCTCAGCATCCCAGTCTGACACTCTATCCACTGCGCCACTGCCTAATCAGGCTAGTTGTTGTTTCTTTATGTAATAAGTTAATTCTGGGAAAGATTGAGCCCCAGAATTTTGAGCCCGTGAGGAGAGAGCAACTGAAAACAGACTAAGTTTGTTGTATTTTCCCCTGGGTCAGCAATTGACATTCTAGACTACAGATCTTAAGTTGATTTTAATTTGATACCTAAAGCCCCCTTAGAAAACACTGGTAATGTTTTCAAGTCAGATTCTTGTGATTGTCTTTGGAGAACCATAAGGCCAAAATATACCCCTGTGGGCATGCAGGGGACACTCCTGGAAGAGAATGGATATTGTCATTGTTAGTCATCCTGGCAAGAGTTCAGTCCTTTGGCTGAAGATAAGGTCTGGGAAGCCATCTCCTGAACTAGGGTAAGGGGGAAACTCCCTCTCTTTCTGGAGCCTTGGGCTAGTTTGGCTTGGTCTCTGAAGTGGGGACATTCCGAGAGAACTCCTGGTGGTGACGGACACTGACCCTGGCACAGTGAGGCCAGGCCTGGAACACAGCCAGGAGATGGGCCCATAGGAATACCTGAGGAAGGATCTGCGTTCGTGTAGTCACAGGAAGTTATCTTTTGTTATTCTTCCTTTTCTTTATTCTGGAACCATCTATCCTTTTTCTTTAAACATTATAGACTGGTATCTGCTGGACCTTGGGAACCTGAAGGGAAGATTTTGTCTCATATTTGGGCCAAAAAAGCCCAGAAGAGAGTAGTGCCTCATGTGAAGCCTAAATAGTGTCGGCAGAGGAGGGCGAGGCCTGTAGAGTAGCAAGCTCAGGGGCCACAGTAACAGAGGCAGCAGCATGGATTCTTGGAGAGAAGGCCTGAGCAGAAGAACAGGAAAGACACTCCCTCCCTTCCTCCTCCTCTCCTTTTTCTTCCTCCTTCCCTTTCTGTCTGCCTTTCTTTCCTTTCTTCCTCTGTTTTTATTTTTCCTTTTTTTCTCCTCTCCTCCTTCCCTTTCATTAAAAAAAAAATACAATAGATTCACATGTCCTAAGTCAAAAGTATAAAAAGTGTATGCCCCAAACATCCAGTCAACCAGTCCTCTCCCCACCCTTGTTACTAGGTTTTTTTATTCTTCTAGGATGTCCTATGAGTATAAAAGCAAATATAAATATGTGTAATGCATATATTCCTTTTTACTCTCAACTGTAAAAGTTAGGATACTCTACTTCAGGGGTCCACAAACTACGGCCTGCAGCCCCCTGAGGCCATTTATCCGGCCCCCGCCGCACTTCTGGAAGGGGCACCTCTTTCATTGGTGGTCAGTGAGAGGAGCATAGTTCCCATTGAAATACTGGTCAGTTGGTTGATTTAAATTTACTTGTTCTTTATTTTAAATATTGTATTTGTTCTCGTTTTGTTTTTTTACTTTAAAATAAGATATGTGCAGTGTGCATAGGGATTTGTTCATAGTTTTTTTTATAGTCTGGTTCTCCAACGGTCTGAGGGACAGTGAACTGGCCCCCTGTGAAAAAAGTTTGGGGACCCCTGCTCTACTTATTATTTTGCACCTTTTTAATTCATTTAACAATATACCTGCGTGGCCTGTGGTGGAGCAGTGCACAGAACATCCACCTGGAACGCTGAGGTCACTGGTTCAAAACTCTGGGCTTGCCTGGTCAAGGCACATAGGACAAGCAACAAACCAGCAAAGAACAACCAAAGTGAAACAAGTATGAGTTGATCTCAATCCCCCACCCCTTTGTAAATTCAATAAATAAAATCTTTAAAATCTTTGCATAGCAGAACACTAGAATCTATGTAAACACAATAAATTAAAATAAATAAAAATAAATAAATAATCTTTGCATAGCAGTACAAGAAGAGCTTCCTTATTTTAGAAAATAGCTGGATGATATTTCACTGTATGGGGACATTTATATTTCATTTAATCTTTTCCTTCCACCAACAATAATGCGTATTTCATTTCTCTTGTGAGAAAATATATCTATTGGATCAGAGGGTATATTAGATCAAGGGTATATTTATAATTTTGATGTATATTGCCAAATTGAGGAGGTACCTATTCTTGAACACAAGGGAATACCTAAGAATTCTCAAAAATAACTGGGAGAATCCATAAAGAAAATGATTTTCTGCTAACTTACTGGTGGTACTTAGTGGCTTGAACTTATAATTTGGGTTAATATCACATTCCCTGAGTAATGGTTATTTATAATTATAAGACCCCCTATGATAGAGACTTCCAGGTATCCCCCAAATTCATTCTCCCATCCTTTGTAGTAATAGAAGGTAATCTAGGCAAATGTCTACCTATTTTCTTGCTAGTTTGCAGCTCAGTGTAGCTTTGTGGCTAAGTTATCACCAAAGGACTGTAAGTGGAAGTGAATGGTGCAACTTTGCCTTATTTGTTAAAAAAAAAAAAAGAATCACTTGTCCTGGACTTCTATTCCACCCGCTTCTCACAAACTGAAACATGCATGGGTCGCATGTGACTCATCTTTGGCCATGCAGATGAAGATAATGGCACTGAGGATGGCAGACTAATAAAGTGGAAGAAACTTGGAACTCGCAATGATTGTGTGGATCAGAAGGTTCAGCCACCATGGCTTCTTTACCTTTTGTGAGAGAAAAATAAACTTCTATTTTCTTTAAGTCATTGTATTTTGGGCCCTTTTGTTATAGTAAGTTGGCCTTTTTTCTAGCCTCATGCTTTTTTTTTTTTTTTTATTCATTTTAAAGAGGAGAGGGAGAGACAGAGAGAGAGAGAGACAGAGAGAGAGAAGGGGGGGAGGAGCTGGAAGCATCAACTCCCATATGTACCTTGACCAGGCAAGCCCAGGGTTTCGAACTGGCGACCTCAGCATTTCCAGGTCGACGCTTTATCCACTGCACCACCACAGGTCTGGCAGTAACTTGGCCTTTTTTCTAACATCCATCCAATATATTTTGAAAATAGGCCCTTGGAGTACTGCCTTCAATGTCTAAGCCAAATGGTTTATTTATACATATTCTGTCTATTTAAACAAAGATTGAAGAAGGCTATGCAAGGGCCTGCCACAAAATAGGCAATCCCTTCCCTCCTTTTATTGAGCTTATACTATGCAATAGGTGCATTGCTAAGTGATAAGGATACATCAGTGAGCAAAACAGATACTTTCCCTGCCTTTACAGGCCTTCCAATATGGTGGGACAGACAGATATTATCCAAACCATCCCACAAATAAATATATAGTTAGAAAAATAAAGTACGAGGAAAGGTCATATTAGATGAGATTGAAGGCAGGCAGTGGCCAGAGCGTGCAAAGCCTTATATCTGCTGATAAAGCCAGTCTACTCATCAGTATCACTCTATCCACTCATCCCCATTCCATTTCACTTGTTTAACAAGTACTTACTGATCACCTAATAGCTGATAGGCATGAGGCAACCCTTCTGGTCTTCAGAAGACAAAGTGGGCACTAGGAAGACTTTAGGTGTCAGTGTACATATTCCTTGGAAAGGAGATATTCTGCAGCTAGGATTAGGTACTTAGCTGAAATAGAATGATGCCTGGGGAGGTATGAGTTTCTGCTCATTGAAGGTTTCCAGCAGAAGCAGGATTAGTGTCTCACAGAGAAACTGGAATCAGAACTCAGGGAAACACGGTTTGCTACCTTGATGGCAAACAATCCAGTCAAGGTCAGCAAAAGGTGACAGAGCTGGAGCAGGAAACTGCAGCGTCACACAGTTGCTTCTGAACTGGCTGCTCCTGCTAAGGCCTCCCCCTGTCTGGGGTGAGCAGGCAGCTGCACCGCATGCCCCACCGGGGTCCCTTAGTGAGCGCAGGCTTCACTTGCCTTTGTGCAGATTGTGTTTCGAACAGAACTTCCCAGAGCCTCCCAAGGCTGTGCCTCCTTCCTCCTGCTTCCAGGGAGCCCTGATCCAACCTCATTTCTCCTCAAAGATATCCAGGGAAGCTGAGAAGGATGCTGGGCTTCCCATCAAAGTCACTACCCAGGAAATGGCAAGGTGACGGAGTAGAAAGACGGATGAGAAATCTGGTCAGAGTTCCATCACATTGACAACTCCCTTTCTCTCAGATTCCTAATCTCTAAGAAAGGATATGGAGTGGGGGAACTCTTCTCTAAGACCCTTTTCTGCTCTAATGCTTTATTGTGGGGGTTTCAATATGTGGTCCCCAAGTAAGCAGTATCAGCATCACCTGCAAACTTGATACAAATGCAGATTCTCAGGACCCAGCCCATACCCACTGAGTCAGAAACTCTGAGGTGGGGCTCGGTGGTTTGAAATCATTGCTCCACAGTATGGTCTCTGTGGTACCCAGTGCCTCCTGAGCCTCCACCCTGGCCCTGCTGTGGTGGGGAGGCTGCTGCTTCAGCCTGTGCGGGGTGTGCTTTGCACAACGCCAGGGAGTGCCCTTTACATTATAGACATTGTAGATTCGTAGACTATTAAGGCAAATTTCAGGAAGGCAGAGGTAAAATGTTGACTTTTGAAGAGAGACACATTTTTCTAATTGGAGTGGAGGTAAAACTGGCAGTGGCTAGAGTGTGTTGGGAGCTGGAGCCAGCTGAGCTTAGCTACAATACCTTCCCCTCTCTCCAACTTTCTGGGTGTGAGCTACTGCCACTGCTCTTATGAGTTCAAAGCCTAAAAAAAGCGATTCCAGTGGAAACTTCCTCCTCTCACTGGCTCTTCTCCAGAAAGCATTTGTTTCAGGTCCAGTGATTTAAAACTGAAAAGGCCGTGAGAGACTTCCTTACCCAACCTCTTCATTTTACAGATGAGAAAACTGAGGCCCAGAGAGATGAAGCAACTTGCTCGAGGACACACAGGATTGGTGGCACAGCCAGGGTTAAACCAGGTCTCTGTGAGAGGTACAGCTCTGTTATCATCTACATTCAGTGGGCCCAAGCCCCCATTCTGAACATGTTTCTTCTTGCAATTCCACCTCCTCCATCAACCCCCTCATCTCCTCTCCAGCTCCCAGTGCTCCACTATCTTCCTCTCCAAACCAGAGAAAAGGAAAGGGTGTGAAAGTCAGTCTTCCATAAAGCCCATGGAGAGAGGGTCAACTTTGAGGACGGCCTTGGGCAGTAAAGAGAAGTTGCATTTTAATTGGGACCAAAGCTGCCAGGTAAAGGGAAGTGTCTGCTGGCTTGTTTGGGGCATTCAGAGCAGCTGGGGAAGGTATGCTGGGGATGGAAAATTTCCAGCTTCCTCCATCCCTCACCCCCATATGGCCAAGTGAAGCCCACTCTGCCTGCCAGGGGCTGTGCAGCTATCGCCCACTCTGCTATCCTTGCCAAATTTGGGAGGCAGCAGATTTAATCCCTTAACTCAACTCTGAGTCAGAGGTGGCCCAAGCTTCAGAGCCCAAGCCAATGCTATTAGGGGTGAGATTGAAAACTTATCCCTTCTGGCTCTGATCACATCATTCCTGAATTACTAAGGCCCAGAGCAGAAAATCAGAAATCCTCCAGCAGCCTCTTCAGCAGGCTTCCTCCCAAAGGACAGTAGTGTTTCTTTGTGTCTCTGAAACCCACGTGTGGGAAGGGCTGGCCTTCCCTTCCTTGCTGAAGCAATTGTAAACTGGGAAAGCGAGAGGGGAATTCTGAGGGGGAAGGAGGCAGAGGGATAGGTTTGCCCCAACCAACGAACCATTTGGGAATTTCTGGCTGTAGAGAGAGTCAATTTGTGTCAAAGACCCAGCTTTCCAGGGGCCAAAGCCTCATGAAAGAATCACAGTGTCGCAGATTTGGGTATCTAGAGATGGTCCCAGCTAGCGGAGACATTATAAGATGGTATTCATCATGTCAATTAACTCAACTTTATATCCACAGTCCTTCCACTTATTGTCCCTACAGCCAAAGATAGCCCTGCTCTTATCATGTGACTCCCTCTCCCTTTGGCTATAACGAACTGGTCAGTTGGAAGCAGGAAGCTGAACCCAACTGTAACAAACCCACAGGGTGGCCAGTGACCTCCAATACAGAATGGCACAGAAAGAGGAACTGGGATAACTGTGGTTTTTTATTTGGGAATTTAAACAGAGAAACACAGAATGAGGCATTTAGCAGCAGGAGCAGACATTAAAGAGTTATGATTTAGAACCAATGGCCACCATGATGAGCAGGCAAAAACTATAAGGAAATTATGAGGAATCAGAAACTGGCCGTGACCAGTTAGCTCAGGTGGTTAGAGCATCCTCCCAAAACACCAAGATTGCGAGTTTAATTCCCGGTCAGGGCACATACAAGAATCAGCCAATGAATGCATAAATGGATGGAACAACAAACTGACATCTCTCTCGCTCTCTCCCCCCCTTTCTCTCTCTCTAAAAATCAATAAAAAATAAAGATTAATTTAAATAAAGGAATTAGAAACTATGAGTTGAGGCAGTATTGAGAAAATAGCGTAGACATAATAGCGTAGACATAATAGAAAATAGCGTAGACATAATAGACATGCAGAGTAACTGAGTCACACAACTAGAGTAGGGTAGTAAAGGTCCATGGAAACCGTATTGTTAAGGTCCCTTGAGCTTCATTAGATATATTAACCCAAGCCAATGCATAAGGTTTTATGGCCCAGCCACACTACCATAGGGGCCACCTCATGAGGTAAATTGAATGATTATTTGTTCCTGACAAGCATAGCCTAATGTCAGATTTTAAATAAATATAATGATTTCTTAGTATCAATGACAATGTTGAAAGAACAAGATAAAATCACCCTAAAGTACCTAATAATAATAGTAATAGCTTTCAAGTGTTAGTTATATACTTCTGTGTATCTTATATATGTTTGTATACAACTGAAATTATGGTAAACATATATTTTGATTTTGGCTTTTATTGACTTATTTGGACTTTAATTGATATTCAGGAGATGCATAAAGAAGAAATGAGTATTCAGGAAAGACATGAATCAAGGTATAGAACTATGCTGCCCAACACAGTAGTCACCAGTCACATGTGGTTATTTAAATTTAAAATCATTAAAATTAGGCCCTGGCCGGTTGGCTCAGTGGTAGAGCGTCGGCCTGGCATGCAGAAGTCCCGGGTTCAATTCCCGGCCAGGGCACACAAGAGAGGCGCCCATCTGCTTCTCCACCCCTCCCCCTCTCCTTCCTCTCTGTCTCTCTCTTCCCCTCCCACAGCGAGGCTCCATTGGAGCAAAGATGGCCCAGGTGCTGGGGATGGCTCCTTGGCCTCTGCCCCAGGCGCTAGAGTGGCTCTGGTCACAACAGAGCGACGCCCCGGAGGGGCAGAGCATCGCCCCCTGGTGGGCGTGCCGGGTGGATCCCGGTCGGGCGCATGCAGGAGTCTGTCTGACTGTCTCTCCCCGTTTCCAGCTTCAGAAAATTACAAAAAAAAAAAAAAAATCATTAAAATTAAATAAGGTAGCCCTGGCCGGTTGGCTCAGTGGTAGAGCGTTGGCCTGGCGTGCAGGAGTCCCAGGTTCGATTCCCGGCCAGGGCACACAGGAGAAGTGCCCATCTGCTTCTCTACCCCTCCCCCTCTCCTTCCTCTCTGTCTCTCTCCTCCCCTCCCACAACCAAGGCTCCATTGGAGCAAAGTTGGCCCAGGTGCTGAGGATGGCTCTGTGGCCTCTGCCTCAGGCACTAGAATGGCTCTGATTGCGGCAGAGCGACGCCCCAAGATAGGCAGAGCATCATCGCCCCCTGGTGGGCATGCCGGGTGGATCCCGGTCGAGCGCATGCGGGAGTCTGACTGCCTCCCCGTTTCCAACTTCGAAAAAATACAAAAAAAAAAAAAATTAAATAAGGTAAAATATACATTTCTTAGTTACTAGCTATATTTCTAGAGTTCAATGGCCACATATGGTTAGTGGCTATCATACTGAACAGCACAGACATAGAACATTGCCTTCATTGCAGAAGGTTCTAGCAGACACTTGGTAGGAGACAGGCTTATCTGTTATTTCCTATCACAAGGGTAGGCGAACTTTTCCTGTAAAGGATAAAATAGTAAATGTTTGAGCCTTTGAAAACATGAAAGCAAGCATAGACAATACATAAACAAATGACCATAGCTGTGTTCCAATAAAGCTTTATTTACAACGAAAAGGCAGTAGGACACATGCGGCCCACCAGCTACCTATAGTATCTTTGCTCTAGCACATCACCCTATTTGTTTCCTTCACAGCATTTGTGTAACAACTTGTTTATTTTTTTTATTGTTTTTCTCCTCAAATTAGACTATCAGTTCCATGAGGGCAGAGACTATGTCTATCTTGCTCACCACAGTGAATCCAATGCCGGCGGTACATGCTTAATAAGTATTTATTTAATTATTATTATTATTATTTTTTAGTGAGAGAGAAAGACAGAGAGAGGAACAGATAGGGACAGACAGACAGGAAGGGAGAGAGGTGAGAAGCATCAGTTCTTCATTGCAGCTCCTTAGTTGTTCATTGACTCCTCATATGTGCCTTGGCTGGGCGGCTCCAGCAGAGTGAGTGACCCCTTGCTCAAGACGGTGACATTGGGCTTCAAACCAGCAACTTTTGGGCTCAAACCAGCGACTATGGGGTCATGTCTATGATCCCACACTCAAGCCAGTAACCCTACGCTCAAGCTTGTGAGCCCACACTCAAGCCAGGTGAGCCCATGCTCAAGCTGGCGACCTCGGGGCTCGAACCTGGGTCCTCTATGTCCCAGTCTGATGCTCTATCCACTGGACTACCGCCTGGTCAGGCTTAATTAATTAGTATTTATTGACTTAATGAATAATGGCATTGATATTTACTTAACTAGGGAATACCAGACAAGGAACAATTTTGGGGGAAAAGATAATGAGTTCCCTTGGGGACATGCTAGCTGTATTATAATTCACTATTTTTATGACTCTCTCTGGAGTCTCTTTCACCTTTAGCCTTCTTTAAGCCTCATTAGTCTGGAAGGCCGTGATGTTTTTCAGGAGCCGGACAGAGTTGCTGCTTTTTGGATCCGCTCCCTGGGAGGCTATAAGTAGAGGCCCAGTCATGGAAGAGATTCCCTGGGACATCAGCCCTGAGCCAACCGAGCAGGAAGACGGGCGGAGCCTGGCCCTCGTGCATGTTTGTCAGTGTCGGCTCCTAGGGTTTAGATTCCTTTCACATTCTGTTTGGGCAGAGCAAAATTAAGATCAAATCTCTGACCCACAGAGTTACTGAAGGCAGAATTTCCAAAATTTCAGTCATTCATGTACTCCCTTCACAGTTTTTATTGCATTTCCATACCACCTGGAAACATGTTTATTTAATGTTTCCAACTCTTGCACAATCTTTAAAATGTTTACATCAGATTGGATCACTCTTTCCTCAAAACACTCCCCTGACTTTTCATCTCAAAGTCAAGTCCAGAGCTCTGATCACAGCCTACCAGCCCATATAATCTGGCCCCTGGCAAATCCTCTAACCTCATTTCTACCGCCCATTCAGTCGTCTCCTGCCACACTGACCCCTTGTATTCCTCAGACATTCCGGCCAGCTGCTGCCTCAGAACCTTGGCTCAACCTGCCTGGAATGCTTCAGTACTCAGATTCTTTTCTGAACACCTAATATGAAATAGCAGCGCTCTTTGCTTTTTCAAATACACGCTAAAATCAGCTAGAAAATTTTCATTCATTTATTCACACACACACACACACACACACACAGAGTCAATATATTGATTGAAATTTCATATATTTCTAGAAAAAATTAGGAGAACTGACACCTTTATAATACTACATCTTCCTCTCCATGCTTCGTCTCTTCATTTGTTTAGGTTTTATTTTATGCTTTTCATTAGTTTTACAATATTTTTTTATAAAGACCAAGCATACACCTTTTGTCAGATTTGCTTCTAGATGCATAAAATTCAGTTGCTTTTGTAAAGGATATCTTTTTTAAAATGATCTTACATTAGAATATGTTTATTGCTAGTATATTTTACTCTTTTATTCTTTTGACAGAGACAGAGTCAGAGAGAAGGACAGATAGGGACAGACAGATAGGAAGGGAGAGAGATGAGAAGCATCAATTCTTGTGGCATCTTACTTGTTTGTTGATTGTTTGTTCATTGATTGCTTTCTTATATGTGCCTTGACTGGGGGTCTACAGAAGAGCGAGTGACCACTTGCTTGAGCCAGTGACCTTGGGCTCAAGCTGCTGACCTTGGGCTTCAAGCCAGCGACCTTTTAGGCTCAAGCCAGTGACTGTCTATGATCCCATGCTCAAGCCAGTGACCCCACGCTCAAGCTGGTGAGCCCGTGCTCAAGCTGGATGAGCCCGCACTCAGGCCGGTGACCTCGGGTTTCGAACCTGGGTCCTCCATGTCCCAGTCTGACGCTTTATCCACTGTGCCACTGCCTGGTCAGACACTAGTATATTTTAAAAAATATCTTCTATATCAGTTATGACCACATTTTTATTTCTAATATTATTTATTTGTACCTTTTTTTTTCTGGATGAGTCTTACTGATATTAAAGAAGTATTAAAGACCTATTAGCATCCAATGGTGACATTCTTCTGATGTAATGAAAAGTGTTGAAAACGGATGGAAGGGGAATAATTAAATATTACTCACTGCTGATGTTTATGTAGAAACTTTCAATCATTTTGTGCCCACAATTGCTATATGGTTCTCACACTGGGGAACATTGATTTATTCAATGTCACAACCATAATGAAATACTTTTTGAGTTATCAGTTGCTTTGGCTCACCTCTGGGCCTGTCTTTAGCTCACGAGGTGATAGAAGGATTTTGAGCCAGAAGAATGGGTGTGGTGGGTGCCCTGGGGATGTGGGGGACCCTAGAGTTTAGATAACCCAAGGGCCCTCTGTCCCCAACCCATCCTGCTACCCATTCTACTTCTGTGAGCATCTCATCTGTGCACACAGATATTCCCCAGGGTCAAGTTTGGGGGTGGCGAGCAGTGGGTGGAGGCCTCCCTGACGTTCCCCACCCAGGCTCTGGATATTAAGCAGGAAATGGGGGCTTCTTAAAACTGTCAAGGTTTCCTGGAAGTCTGTGAGAGTTGAGGCCATCTGGCTTTCCACAGCTCACTTTCTGGGGGTATTTGGGACCCGACGGAGTAAAGCCCCTCTGGGGACATAAGCTCTCTAGCTATAAACTCTGGGGGCCTGGGGGTGTTCATGTTGAACTGGAGAAGGAGGCTTTCAGACCCGGCTCTTCTAAACTTTACTGGTGTTTACCAGAACCCCATACCCCCTCTCCTGGGACAGTATTTGTCAAATAAAACTGTCTTCTGGGAAATGTGATCATTTTGAAGGCTCCTTCTCTGAGAAACTCTTGAACTGAGGAAGACAGGAAGCCACAGGCTCCTGGGTGGGCAGAGCCTACCTGGGTTACCCACCCACCCCCACCTCCGAGGGCAACGCAGCTGTTCTGAGTCATCAAAGAAGTCTAACAAATAACACCTTCTTACATGGGAGCATCATTAAAAAGGCAGGCTAGAACCAGGTTATGGCAGGCATGAGGGCACTGAATAAAACATAGGCTTTGGGGCTCCAAGGCCCAGGTTCCAGTTCTGGCTTCTGCGCCTTCTGGACATATCTCTTAGGTGGCCTCTCTCAGCTGTGAAGGACAGATAACTTGGTGTAATGTGTGATCCATTTTTTAAAAAAAAAGTTTGTGTAGGTGACTATAGTATAACATAAAATAGCTTGAGTTTGCACATACTATATTAATTATGCTACTGCTAGCTGCTGCAACAAGTAAGTCTCCAAATATATAAAGACTCAGACATAATAGAAGTTAATTTTTCACTCACATAAGTTCAAGGTTGTTTGGCAGGTGGCCCTTTCCCCCTCAGTGATTCAAAGACACGGGGTCCTTTCATCTTGTGGTTCTGCCATCCCCCAGGGCTTCAACAGGCGGAAGGAAGGAGAACAAGGGTGTGGAAGAGTCACGCTCACTTCCTGAAAGCTTCAGCCCAGAAATGATAACATGTCTTTCTGCTCACATTCCAAAGGCTACAACTGTACACCTGGATGCAAGGATGGCTAGAAAATAGAATCTTTGCCCAGGTAGCTGCTTCTGTCAACAACTTGTACCACAGAGGAGGAAGTGAAATTCTAGAGGACAGGCCATGCATGCATACACAAAAAGTCTGGAGCCTGCACACCACCCATCTATTAACAGTAGTCACCTAGGGAGTAAGATTAGAGATGACAGAGAGACTTTCACTTTTTATTCTAAATAAGTAATATTTTATGAGCACATGTTAATTTTATAACTAAGAAAAGACCAGTGGGCATGGTTCATTGTAAATTTCTGGGGAAATATTTATTACCTGTTATTTTTATCATTGTTCTTTTGTATAGTCTTAGAGTCAGAAAAGATCACCCAAGTGAACAATGCACTATTACATGTCCCTCATTAGAGGCAGACAGGTTGTCAGAGGCAGATGGTGTGGGGAAAAGCAGAGATTATTTTTTTTCTTAAAATTTAAAAAATATTTCTAGCAAACTAGACTTCAAAGGGGACACAAATTTAGGAAACTGGAGGGGAAGACACAGAAGTACGCACCAGGAAACACTCCATTATGGATTATGGATCTCTTAAACACATGCATGAAAATATAAATGCAGTTCTAAAAAAAAAAAGAGAAACCATGTCTTAAATCTTTGTAAGAAGGAAGGGCTACTCTGGTTTTCTTATTTTATTTGACCACAAAATAGATAATATTGTGCATGTAGAGAATAAGAGGTAATCATTAGCATGAAAAGGGAGAAAAAAGATTTATAATCAATACTACATAGAAAGAAAGCAAAATTGCAAATAACAGTTTACTCCCCAGATGGATTTTAGAGGGACAGGGAGATACCTGAGGGAGAAATAGATGGAGAGAGAGAGAGAGAGAGAGAGAGAGAGAGAGAGAGAGAAAGAGAGCAGGGAGAGAAGAAAAGAAGGAGCTGTGAAAGTTGTGACCATTCCCAGGCCCCGTAACAGGTGAAGAGCTGAGGCGCCTGGCTCCTGCCAGAATAATTTATTCATTCAACAAATGGTTATTGTGTACCTACCATGGGCTAGGACTCTTCTAGGTACTAGAAATACAGCTTGGAACAAACCAAACCTCAACTTATAACTGTTTTCATGGACACAATAAACAAATAAAGCTAAAAGTATATGACATATCAAGTGGTGATAAAACAAACACAGGGTGAGGGATACAGAAGTCAGAGAAAAAGTGGAGGAGAGAAGCAGGAAAGAGAAAGTGTGTGTGTGTGTGTGTGTGTGTGTGTGTGTGTCTGTGTGTGATTTTATGTAACTGGTCCCATGGTCAATGGAGACCTCACTGGTAGAGAGTTATTTGAGCCAAGGTTTAAAAAGACCCAGATGAACTCCCATGCCCCCAAATGAAATAGTTTTTACAGCAGAGGATGCTGTTGGTTGTCCAGCCAATATCCAGATATTTCTTTTCTTTCTTTTTTCTTTTTTCTTATTTATTTTTATTATTATTTTTTTCCTGAAGTGAGAAGTGGGGAGGCAGAGATACAGACTACCACACACACCCGACCGGGATCCACCCAGCAAGCCCACTAGGGGGCGATGCTCTGCCCATTTAGGGTGTTGCTCCATTGTGGCAGGAGCCATTCTAGCATCTGAGGTGGAGGCCATGGAGCCATCCTCAGTGCCCGGGCCAACTTTGCTCCAATAGAGCCTTGGCTGTGGGAGAGGAAGAGAGGGATAGAAAGAAAGGAGAGAGGAAAGGGTGAAGAAGCAGCTAGGCGCCTCTCCTGTGTACCTTGGCCAGGAATTGAACCTGGGACATCCACACGCCAGGCCGATGCTCTACCGCTGAGCCAACTGGCCAGGGCCCAGATATTTCTCCCACTTCTCTAACAGAGCCCTACCCACCTTGCCATGATGCAGCCATGTGACCAGGAGAAAGTTGGACTCCATCTCCAACTCCAGGGGTATATCCCAATTAGTCTAAGCCAATCCTGGCAACCCAACCTCACCTACAGTGACTGGTTCAGGAAGCCAGGCTTCAGTTAACACAGGGAATCCCCTGGTCACTGCATTGGCTCAGGGACAGGCACTCAGCCTAAGGTAGCCTAAACAGATTGAAAGAAGGGATTTATATTTCTGTTTGGGCGAGGAGATTATTTTCTCTGTCGTGGTGGATGTGAACAAGGAAGCATGTTGTCAGAGTTGCTCAGGACATGGTGACACAGCCATCTCTAGACAATGAGGGAAGCCACCCTGCAGACAAAGACAATACAAAGAAGAGAACAGAGGGGAGAACTGCAGAGAAATAAAGTCAGAGCCCCGAGTATTCCATGCCTGGAGCCCACACTACTTCAACCCTCCCTATTATACACAATGAAGAATCTCCTTACTGTTTATGCCAGTTTGAGTTGGCTCTCTGTTCCTTGATGCTTAAAGGTTCTTAAGGATGACAATAAAAATAATAGCAGCAACATTTCTGGAGCATTGCCTTGGGCTAAGTCTGTAAGTTTGTAATTTCCTTTAATGTTTTCAACAATCATATGAAACAAATAGAATTATTGTCTTTATTTGTCAGATAGAAGTGACTTTGCACAAGGTCATATGAATAGTAAGTGGCAGAACCAAAACCTGTCAGAGCTCAGAGCCTGTGTTCTTAAACACCACAATGTTTCTACCAATATGTGAGGCAGAGAAATAGAAAGAGGACAGTATATGAAGAAGCCAGAGAAGAGATGTTGATGCTCTTATAAATTTTATAATTATATAAATCTTGTACTCTCTGCCTGGAATACCTTCTTCCCAGAACACCTTTGTCCCACTCCCACTTCTCTGCCCTAGAACTATTTGTTCTTGAAGACTTTGGTTCACATGTCACCTCCTTTGTCTCTCAGTATACTGAGAAGCAATTTTCCCCTTTCCTCACCTCCACTTCTCCTCCCTCCCTCTGCAGGTCTCCACCTCCCAGGCCCACAAATGCCAAGCTCACAAGTCATCTGTTTTGCCAAAATTCTGTTCCGATTTGATAAACTCTGGCCGGGCCAGCCAGCTCACTCAGCATGATTCAGCCAGGGAGAGAATAGTGAGGCTGCATGCCCGGCATGCCGACCGTCTGAGCTCAGGCAGGATGGGCGGCGCAGGAACCTCAGCCTGACAGATGGCTCCACTCGGCTGTCTCTCCCGGCCTGATGCCAAGGGCAGCGCTTGCAATCTGCAGGAGGGAGGGCCAGAGCCAGGGCGTGTGATTCTCACATGCATGGCCGTGTGTACGTGAGTTAGGTGACAGGGAACATGCATGTGTTAGGCTGTCTGTGACCCAGAATACATACTTGTATGTGGCCAGTTTGTGTGTGCATGTTTATCTGTGTGCATGCAGATGGGTGTGTATGGGCATGCCTGGCTGTGTATTTGTGTGTGCATATTTGTGTGCATGCAGAGATGTGTGTGTATTTGAATTTCAAGTTTGCATTCATCCTGGTATGTGTGCTCATGAGCATGAAAGAGAAAGGGCAAGGAGAGTCCTAGGCTTTCTGAATTCAGCCTTTTCAATGTTCTCACCTATGGTGGAGAGCTGCTGCTCACCTGGCCCACCAGCTCTCCCCTCATCATAGGTCTGAGGGACATGAGTTACAGCAGAAAGTCATCCCACTCACAGAGTGGGGTTTAGGCTCTGACCAAGCTTCAAGTTTCTAAAAATAACATTCTGGCTACAGTTTCTCCCTAAGTTAGGAGTACACCTCTAGTTGGACGTCTCACAGTATGTCCCAAATGAAATTCATAATTTTCTCCAACAACCAATTCTGCATCTTGGTTTCATCTCAATAAGTGGCATTAATATCCACCATTCTTCCCAAAGTAATAACAGAGAAGTTATGCTCAACTGTTCCTTCTTTCTTCTTCTTAACTCCATACATTTAATGGAAGCACACAATTCTTAACTAGTTTATCTCCTAAAACGCTCCTTCAAACCTGCACCCTGGTTTTAAACTGTTGTGAATCCAGGCTTCTCTGAAAATCTGGTGACTAGAATGGGATCTTGTTTCAAAGAAAATACCCTCAAAAATTACAATTTTATGTATACTACACAGAGCTCAGGGGCCCTCCAAAGCCTATTATGGACCTCAGTTAGGAAATCAAGTATTATACAAACACTTATTGAGCACTTATTGAACACTTATGAGTATTATTCTAATGAGCCCTTGTTAGAGAGATAAGTGCATTGAGGAATAAGATGATCATGGTCTTTGAAGAGTACACAGTCTAGTAGGAGAAATAAGTGTACACGTATAACCTCAGGTCAGAGACAAGTGCAATAATGGTTGAATGAAGGAACTGCCAGCGCATGAGAAGAATGATGGGATGCACTTCTTGGAGGGTTCCAGGGAAAAAGTCACTGAAGAATGAATATTTCAGCTTTATGTTGAAATAGGAGAAGACATTTGTGAAAAAGAGAAGATGAGGGAGAACTTTCTAGGCAGAAAGAAGAGCATGTATGAAGCAGAGGTGATACTGCATTTGGGGGTAATATTGGGTTGGGGAATAAGTTCGTAGCATTTTTATATTTTATTTTACAACGATTTGTTTGCTGTTTGGCAAAGGGTAAGTATTCATTTGATAAAACTCTTTCTGCTCTACAAAACTATGTTAATTGTATTTTTGAGTTATTTCATTTTTTATTAGTTTTGAGGCTTAGAAATGGAATACCCAGGAGGAAAAAATCAACATTTTCGACACCTGCTCTTCTTTTGCTTTTCATCGAGGTCAAAAAGCTGCCGAAGCAGTCCGGGACATTTGCGACGTGTATGGAGAAGGTGTCATAGGTGAGTCTACAGCATGGAAATGGTTTGCAAAGTTCAAAAATGGTGACTTTGACGTCGATGACACGTGCCGCAGCGGAAGGCCTTCTGAATTCGATGAAGAACTGGGAAATGCTCAAAAAGAATGCCACGGTCAACAAGGAGCTCTACGTTGCCCAGCTACACCGCGTGAATGAGGCTATTCGACTGAAAAGACCTGATCGACATGGTCAAACCATACTCCTTCACGACAACGCCAGGCCCCATGTTGCACAAGTCGTCAAAACCGCACTCCAAGAGCTCGAATGGGAGGTCCTTCAGCATCCGCCTATTCTCCGGACCTTGCACCGACCGATTACCATCTTTTCCGCTCCCTGTCAAACCATATGAAGGGCGTTACCTTCGATAACAAAGAGGTCCTTAAAAACTGGCTCAACGGCCCTGGCCGGTTGGCTCGGCGGTGGAGCGTCGGCCTGGCGTGCGGGGGACCTGGGTTTGATTCCCGGCCAGGGCACATGGGGGAGGCGCCCATCTGCTTCTCCAGCCCCCCCCCTCCTTCCTCTCTGTCTCTCTCTTCCCCTCCCGCAGCCGGGGCTCCATTGGAGCAAAGATGGCCCGGGCGCTGGGGATGGCTCCTTGGCCTCTGCCCGGGGCACTGGAGTGGCTCTGGTCATGCGGAGCGACGCCCCGGAGGGGCAGAGCATCGCCCCCTGGTGGGCAGAACGTCGCCCCTGGTGGGCGTGCCAGGTGGATCTCGGTCGGGCGCATGCGGGAGTCTGTCTGGCTGTCTCTCCCCGTTTCCAGCTTCGGAGGAATTGGTAAATTTTTATAAATTAAAAAAAAAAAAAAAAAAGGCTCAACAACTTCTTTGACACCAGACCAGGCGCTTTTTGGCAGAACGGCATCAACAAATTGGTCGAGAGGTGGGAAGAGGTTGTAAACAGCAATGGCGAATATATAATTGATTAACTTATTGATATAATTATTGTTTTTTGTTTAAATAAAAGTCTTCGGTAAAAAGGCTATGAATTTATTCCCCAACCCAATATATCTGTGATGATCAGGAGGTAAGGCTGAAAGGGAGTCTGGAGGCTGTGAAGAAGAGCCTTGTATATACTAAGCTAAAGTTTAGATTTTATCCTATGTGATGAGGAACCCTTGGAGCTCTTGAATCAAGAGAGTGACATGATCTAATTGGTGTTTTATATAGGCCACAGTGTGTATCCCTTCTTGGCCTTTCAGCTAAGATCAAGTGAAGAACACAATGTATCCAGAGACCAGATAAGAGGCTGTTGCAGTAGTTCAGGTGAGATATAACAAAGGTGTGAACAAGAGGATTGTGAGAAAACCAGGGTGCAGGTTTGAGGAAGCGTTTTAGGAAATAAACTAGTTAAGAATTGTGTGCTTCCATTAAATGTATGGAGTTAAGAAGAAAGAAGGAACAGTTGAGCATAACCTCTCTGTTTTTACTTTGGGAAGAATGGTGGATATTAATGCCACTTATTGAGATGAAACCAAGATGCAGAATTGGTTGTTGGAGAAAATTATGAGTTTCATTTGGGACATACTGTGAGACATCCAACTAGAGATGTACATTAGGCTATTGGCTATATAGACCTAGAGTATTAGAGAAAGAGATTCTGAAATATAAATTTGTGAGTCCTGAGCAGATGAATGATAACTGAAGTCATGGATAACACTGGGGAATAATTTTTTTTTTCATTTCCTGTTGCATGAGGTTTTAGAACTGTTTATATATATTTCTTCATCGCTGATTTTAAATCTGAAATTCATTTTTTGGTGCATGCTCTAGTTTTTATGCAATTTTAACTTATTTTTGTTATAGTTAATGGCATGCGTTGGTTTTTAAATTAGAGTTCAAGGGCAATGACTCTTGGATTGAACATAACCACAAGACAATTAATGTTTTACAAACATCACTTTTACATAACTGTAGTTGTTTTTAAATTAAAAAATTATTATCTGATAAAAACACCCTCTTATTTTAAGATTGAATCATGGCTTCTTCAAATAGGCGTAAATGTAAGAATAGTCCTGACACCTTCTGTTATATATTATATATGGTTGTTACACACTTCAACGTCAAAGGCGCAATATTTCATCATTTGTGACACGTGCATATATTGCTTATTTTCAAGTTCCCCTTGGCAATCAAGACAAGAATTGGGCTCCACATATTGTGTGTCATAATTGTGAGGAAATGCTTCATGACTGGACAAAAGGAAAACGTAAAGAAATGCCTTTTGGTTTGGTGTGAACCCAAGGACCATAGCAGTGACTGTTACTTCTGTCTGATCCATACAAAGGACATCCGCAAGAAAAAATGGCATATGATCGCATATCCTAATATTCCTTCAGCAATAAGACCTATCCCAAACACTGAGACACTCCTAGTTCCAGTTTTCAATGGTTTTATTTCTTCTAAGGATGAAGAAAGTGAACATGGTGATCAAGTATATTTTGATAAGGTGCATGAGGAAATGGTTGTAGAATCTGAAGGGTCTTCTTCTGATGCCAAGCAGTCATTAACTCCTCAGCAGTTTAGCCAACCTGAATTGAATGACTTAGTAAGAATGACATAAAAATTGTCCTCGACGTTCTGAAGTATGAGGAGCATAACTGGATCATTTGTGTGGATCTTTTTTTTTTCTTTTACAGAGACAGAGAGAGAGAGTCAGAGAGAGGGATAGATAGAGACAGACAGGAATGGAGAGAGATGAGAAGCATCAATCATCAGTTTTTCGTTGCAACACCTTAGTTGTTCATTGATTGCTTTTTCATATGTGCCTTGACCATGGGCCTTCAGCAGACCAAGTAACTCCTTGCTCAAGCCATCAACCTTGGGTCCAAGCTGGTGAGTTTTGTTCAAACCAGATGAGCCCTTACTCAAGCTGGCAACCTCGAGTCTTGAACCTGGGTCCTCTGCATCCCAGTCTGACACTCTATCCACTGCGCCACTGCCTGGTCAGGCTGTGTGGATCTTAAAATGGTAAATTTCCTGATAGGACAAGAGAGAGGTTTCATGAAGTATCCTTGCTTTCTGTGTTTGTGGGACAGCCAAGCTCGAGAGAAACACTGGACATAGGAGTGGCCGAAATGTGAAGCTCTGGAAGTAGGGATGCAAAATATTGTGAATTAGCCTGTAGTTAATTGAGATAGGATCGTTTTCCCCCCACTTCACATCAAACTTGGCTTAATGAAGCAGTTTGTTCTGGCTTTGAATAGAGAAAGTAAATGCTTTCAACACATTATTTCTGCTTTTCCTGCCTTGTCTTTTGAGAAGATAAAAGCAGGTGTATTTGATGGACCTCAAATTCGAACCCTCATACATGATGAAGAATTTTCCAGGAAGATGAATAAGAAGGAAAAAGCAGCATGGCAGTCTTTTGTGGCAGTTACAAAGAACTTCCTTGGCAACAAAAAGGCAGAAAACTATGAACTTCTGGTTCAAAGGATGCTGTTGGCTTTCCACGACATTGATGTAACATTGAGTGTTAAGATTCACTTCCTGTACAGTCATTTTGATAAGTTTCCCAAAAATGTTGGAGCTGTTAGTGAGCAGACTACTGCTGGAGCATCAAACAAGATTGTCCTCAACAAGTACACAAATGCAAGAGCTACAAATGCAAATTTTTTCCTGAATAGAATTTAAATAAGTTTTGTGCAAATTTTATGATTAAAATAAGTGTCTTAATGTGTTCTATTTTGAAATTATAGACAAATTCTGATGCAATCATATCTTTTAATGTATTAGTGTATTTACTGCATTATATAAATTATTATATTTTCACAAAGATGATGCCCAAGAAGACATTCTTCTTAATTATGTTAAATTAAATGTTGAAAAATTTACAATTAGATGAAAACCTAAAATCTTGAATTGCAAAGAAATTGTAGCTTACAGAGAAAAACTAATGTCAGATTTAAGATCAGCACACTTGAATTAGGTAAGAACAAGTGTTTTAGGGGATACAACAAAAATTTTGTTCTCCAGTGTAATAGATGAAATCATTCAGGAAAAATATAAATATTGAATGAGAAGAGAAGTAAGAAGTCAATATTTAAGGCTATATGAAGAAGATAAACTTGTGAATGACATTCTGTGAGGGAGGATTTTTAAAGTCTGGTAGGGTACAGAATAAATATCCAGAAATCAGCTGCATTTTTTATATACCAATAATGAATTATCAAAAAGGGGAACTAAGAAAATACTCCCATTCATGATTGCTTCAAAAAGAATAAAATACCTAGGAATAAATTTAACCAGGTTGTAAAAGACTTGTACTTAGATAATTATAAGACACTGAAGAAAAAAAAATGAAGCTACAAATAAATGGAAGCATATACCATGTTCAAGGATAGGGAGAATTAACATCATTAAAATGTCCATACTACTCAAAATTAATCTATAGATTCAATGCAATTCCTATCAAGACACCAATGGCATATTTCACAAAACTAAAACAAATATTCCAAAAATTTATATGGAACCACAAAAAAACCTTAAACAGCAACAGCAATCTTGAGAAAGAAGAACAAAGTTGGAGGAATCATACTACCTGATGTCAAACTATACTACAAGGCCATAGTAATTAAAACAACATGACACTGGCACAAAAATAAATATGTAGCTCAATGGAACATAACAGAGAGTCCAGCTACGACCCACACCTTTATGGTCAATTAATATTTGACAAAGGAGACAAGAACATACAATGGGGTAAAAACAGTCTGTTCAAAAAATGGTATTGGGAAAATTGGATAAAATTACAATCAAAATAATGAAACTAAATCACCTTCTTACACCATACATAGGAATAAACTCAAAACAGGTTAAAGACTTAAATGTTAGACCCAAACCATAAAAGTCCTAGAAGAAAAGATAGGCAGTAAAATATCAAACATTTCTTATAGCAATGTTGTTTATGATACATCTCCTTGGGTATGGGAAATAAAAGAAAAATAAACAAGTGGTATGACATGAAACTAAAAGATTTTTGCACAGCAAAGGAAATCATCAACAAAATGAAAAGACAACCCACTGAATGGGAGAACATATTCACCAATGATAAATCTGATAAAGGGTTAATATATGAAGTTTATAAAGAACTTATAAAAGTCAACACCAACAAACAAAAAACCCACAAACAATCCAATAAAAAATGGGCAAAGGATCTAAATAGACACTTTTCTAAAGAGGACATACAGATGGCCAACAGACATGAAAAGATGCTCAATGTCACTAATCATCAGAGAAAATACACATTAAAACCATAATGAGATATCATCTTACACTTGTCAAGATGGCTACCATCAATAAATCAACAAACTAGTATTAGCGAGGGTGAGGAGAAAAGATAAATCTCCTGCACTGTTGGTGAGAATGCAGATTGGTGCAGCCACTGTGGAAAACAGTATGGAGTTATCTCAAAAATTTGAAAAGGGGTCTGGCCTATGGTGGTGCAGTGCATAAAGCATCAACCTAGAATGCTGAGGTCACAGGTTTGAAACCCTGGGCTTGCCTGGTCAAGGCACATATGGGAGTTGATGCTTCCTGCTCCTCCTTCCTTTCTCCCTTTGTTCTCTCTCTCTTTCTCTCTCTCTCCTCTCTAAAATGAGTAAATGAAATATTTTTTAAAATTTAAAAAGGGAACTGCCTTATGACCCAGTTAATTCCACTTCTGGGATTATATCCAAAAACATCTGAAACACTAATTCAAAAGAATGTATGCATCCCATGTTCATTGCAGTGTTATTTACAACAGCCAAAATATAAAAGGAGCCCAAATGTCCATGAGTAGATAAATGGGTAAAAAAAGCTGTGGTACATTTGCACAGTGGAATACTATGCAACCATAAAAAAGAAGTAAAACTTACCCTTTGCCATAAACAACATGGATGGACACGGAGAGCATTATGCTAAGTGAAATAAGCCAGTCAGAGAAAGACAAGTTCCATATTAATTCATTCATATGTGGAATCTATTGTACAAAGTAAACTAACAAACAAAATAGAGAATAGACTGACAGCTCTCAGAGAGGTGGTATGTTGGGGGCTGTGTGAAAAAAGTGAAGGGATTAAGCAAACAAACAACAACAAAAACTCATAGACACAGACAACAGTATGGTGATTACCAGAGGGAAAGGGGGCTAAGGAGAGGTTGAAGAATGTATGGGGGAATAAACGGTGATGAAAAGAGACTTGACTTTGGTGGTGAACACATGATACAATATATAGATGATATCTTATAAAACTGTACACCTGAAACTTATTTTATTAACTAATGTCACTCCAATAAATTAATAAAAACTTTAATTTAAAAAACACATGAAGGCATATACTATAATGAAAATACTTAAAACCAATGACAGAGTAAAAAAATCTTCAAAAGGCAAAAGCAAAGCAAATTGTGTACAGAGGTGTAAAGTTAATGACAGCAAATTTCTCATATGAAATTATGCAATCCAGATGACAGTAGCACAAAATTTTTAATGTGCTGAGAGGGGGGAAAAAACCTGTCAACCTAGAATTTCACACCTAGCAAAATTATCTTTCAAAAATAAAAGAAATCAAAACTTACTACGAAGCTACAGTTATCAAGAGACTATGTTATTGACACAAAGAGATTCCTATAGATCAATGAAACAGAATAGTTCAGGAATAAAATGTTATTTTTACACTGATTTGCTTTTGACAAAAGAGCAAGGACAATTCAGTGAGGGAAAGGACAATCTTTTCAACAAATGGTGCTGGGACAATTGAATAGCCATATACAAAAAAATTAACTCAGACCCTTACCTTACACTATACCAAAATTAATTTAAATGGATCATACACCTAGATCTAAGAACTAATATTATAAGACTTCTAAAAGAAAATGTAAGAAAAAATCTTCATTGCCTTGGATTGGAAAATGAGTTTTTAGACACAGCACTAAAAGCATAAGCAATAGAGAAAAAGTTGATAAATTGGACTTCAAAAAAAATTTTTTTTTGATAGGGACAGAGAGAGAGAGACAGAGAGAGGGATAGACAAGGACAGACAGACAGGAACGGAGAGAAATGAGAAGCATCAATCAGTTTTTCGTTGCAAGACCTTAGTTGTTTATTGATTGCTTTCTCATATGTGCCTTGAACACGGGCCTTTAGCAGACCGAGTAACCTCTTGCTCAAGCCAGAGACCTTGGATCCAAGCTGGTGAGCTTTTGCTCAAACCAGATAAGCCTGTGCTCAAGCTGGCGACCTCGGGGTCTCGAACCTGGGTCATCTGCATCCTTGCCTGATGCTCTCTCCACTGAGCCACCGCCTGGTCAGGCAAATTTTTTTTTTAAATCTTGTGTTTCAAAGACATCATTAAGAAAATGAGAAGACAAGGCATTAGTTGAAATATAATATTTGCAAATCACTTCTGATAAAAGACTTGCATATGGAATAAAGAACTTTTACAATTCAATTTTAGAAAGTAATCCAATTTACAGATGGGCAAAAAGAAGATAAACAAATGGGAGACTAAGAGGGACAAACTTCCAGTTATAAAAGATACAAGTCACAGGGATATAATGTTCAGCATGTGGAATATAGTCGATAATACTGTAACAAATTTGTTTGGAGACAGATAATTACTAGACTTGTTGTGGTGGTCATTTTGTAAGGTATGTAAATATTAAATCGCCATGTTGTACACCTAAAACTATTGTAATATAATATTGTATGTCAACTATACTTTAGTAAAAATAAGATATGAAGTGCCACTATACCTTTACTAGAGGGGTATAATAAGGAAGATATAGTATATAACACCAAGTGTTCATGAGGATGTGCAGAATTTAGAAACCTCATGCATTACTGGAGGGAATGTAAAATGGTGCAACCCCTTTGGAAAGTTTGTTCATTTCTTTTTTCTTTTCTTTCTTTCTTTTTTTTTTTAGATTTTATTTATTCATTTTTAGACAGATAGGAGAGAGAGACAGAGAGGAGAGGAACAGGAAGCATCAACTCCCATATGTGCCTTGGCCAGGCAAGCCTAGTGTTTTGAACCAGTGATCTCAGCATTCCAGGTCGACACTTTATCCACTGCGACCACAGGTCAGGCCATTTCTTAAAAAGTTATTAAGCAATTGTATTTCTGTGAATCCATCCAAGGTAAATGAATGTCTATACAAAAATATGTATGAAAATGTTCATAGCAGTATTATTTATAATAGTAAAAAATGGAAATGACCTTAAATGTTCTTTAATTGATGAAAAATAAAGAAAATTTGGTCTAGCCATATAATGGAACATTATTCAGCATGTGATACATGTTGTACCATGGATGAACCTGAACAACTAAGTGAATAAAGCCAGAGAAAAAACTACAGATGTGATTCTATTTATATAAAATATCTAGAAAAATCAAATTTAAAGCAATTAGGTGGTTGCTGAGGTCTGGGGTGGGAGTGGAGGTTAACTATGAAATGGGCATCAGGAAACTTTTTGGAAAGATGATAACATTTTAAAACTGGATCACGGTGATAGATGCACAACTTTATTTATTTACCAAATTACTGAATCGATACACTTGCAATAGGTGAATTTTGTGGTATGTACATTATACTTCAATAAAGCTGTTTAAAAGAAAATAAAAAGATAAAGACCTTTAGAGATTAAGAAAAAGAAAAATGCTGAAAAAACGTCATTACCAGCAAACTGACATTGGAAGAAGGGATAAAAGAAGTACTCCAGGCAAAAAGAAAATCACACCAGATAAAAATCTATATCTACACATCAGAAATAAAACTATATGTGTATTAGTTATCTATTACTTTGTAACAAATTACTCTAAATCTTAATAGTTTGAAAGAGCAAACATTTATTATCTCATAGTTTCTATGGGTCAGTCTTGGGAGACAGTTTTCCAGTGCACTTCTGCACATCTTGTATCAACTTTGTTCCAGACAATGTGTTTTTTTTTTAACATTTTCTTTTTAAAATTTATTTATTTATTTATTTATTTATTTTTACAGAGACAGAGAGAGAGAGTCAGAGATAGAGATAAACAGGGACAGACAGACAGGAACGGAGAGATGAGAAGCATCAATTATTAGTGTTGCGCCTTGTGACACCTTAGTTGTTCATTGATCGCTTTCTCATATGTGCCTTGACCATGGGTCTTCAGCAGACCGAGTAACCCCTTGTTCGAGCCAGCAACCTTGGGTCCAATCCAGTGAGCTTTTGCTCAAACCAGATGAGCCTGCGCTCAAGCTGGCGACCTCGGGGTCTCGAACCTGGGTCCTTCCACATCCCAGTTTGACGCTCTATCCACTGCGCCACCGTCTGGTCAGGCCAGATAATGTTTTTAAGGACATTCGTATAGCAAAGAGCCTTAGAAGACAGAGTAAGTATCTTTCTCAATGGCAGAGGGCAGACTTGTATTCTGATCCATCTAATAAAGATACAGGTTTCAACTTTTAATCATAGACTATGAATGCCAAAGTTGATTTCAGGGTATTTTCTCTTGTGAGGTTCAAACACAAACTTAATTAGTTATAGCTATGATATTATGTTCCAGGAAACACCTGTCCCAGGAGCTGGGGGTTGGGGTATGAAGATGAAAACAACTATTAAGTGGGAATAAGGTAAGGGTTGGAGGAGAGAACTTCAAAATAGAGAGATATACTGCACGGCAGGCCATGATGTGACAAAGGCTCTTTGGCATTCAAGACAATGGCTGACTTGGCTAAGGGAGCCACAGCTTCCTGCCCTTTGGAGATGGCATGAAGATACGAGTTTGCCAATAACTGAGATGAGCTCTTGATTGAGAAGAAAAACCACAGAGCCATTGCCCTACTGTCATTCAAATAAAGGAGACAAACCCACACACAGGGCTTGAGACTGGAGATGATCTTAACAGCCTGGAGATGAAATTCCCAGAAAATAGGTACAGCACATTGACTATATATACTGCTCACAAAAATTAGGGGACAGTTTAGCAATGAATATGAAGCAATAAAACATCCCCTAATTTTTGAGATATATACAGTGTGTCTGTAAAGTCATGGTGCACTTTTGACCGGTCACAGGAAAGCAACAAAAGACGATAGAAATGTGAAATCTGCACCAAATGAAAGGAAAACTCTCCCAGTTTCATACCTATTCAGTGCAGTTTGATGTGGGCTCACGCACAGATTTTTTAGGGCTCCTTAGGTAGCTATCCTGTATAGCCCCTACAGACTCATCACTGACTGATGGCCTACCAGAACAGGGTTTCTCCACCAAACTGCCGGTTTCCTTCAACTGCTTATCCCACCGAGTAATGTTATTCCTATGTGGTGGTGCTTCATTATAAATGAACTGATATTCACATTGCACTTAGGTCATGGATTTGAATTTAGCGAGCCAAGAACACACTGAACTTTCCTCTGTACCGTCCACATCTCTACTGGCATGGCCGTGGGCTGCTCCGCTGTATACACGGTGTTACGTCATCATCTGCGCATGCACACATGCTGCCACATCATCCTACAGAAACTGGGAGGGTTTTCCTTTTATTTGGTGCAGATTTCACATTTCTGTCATCTTTTGTTGCTTTCCTGTGACCGGTCAAAAGTGCACCATGACTTTACAGACACACTGTATATATATGCAGTCTCCTTGCCAATCACATTCTTCAGAGACTCCTAAAGAAGTAATTTCTTGCCCTGCCTCTCCCCTCCCCATTCCCAAAAGTCCCTTCCCCAGAGGTTACCATCTTAGTCATTTCTTTTGGCATTTATGTACCTCTGTTCTTCCTAAACAATATATTCCTATCACTCTTTTGATTAGTCTATTTTAGACATACTAGATTATGATTTAGCTCTTTTATATCCTCATCCTTTATTTCTTCTCCCCCATCTTCATGATAAAATTTTATTACAATTTTGGGCTAAATTACTATTCAGTGTTTACATTATGATCCCTCTGCAAATATTATTTACAACTGACCATTGAAGCATACCAAAATTATAGTTCTTTTTCTACTTTTGCTTTTCCTAAAGTTAACCATTGCCTTGGTTTTTCATTTGCTTAATATTCTGTGCAATAATTATCTGTAGATAACTCTTCTAACACCTTCCAATAATCTTTCACTATAATTTTCTTGTGGTCAATGGCATTAGATAATCTGTTGTTTCCATTTTTTTTTTTCTTGAATGCACCCCTCCTTGAGACCTTCATTTTTCTGTTGGAACTGTCTGTGCTCTAGCCCAAATTGTCTTCCAGCTCAGCTGTCTTCTAGAACTTTCCTTCCATGTTATCCTAGGAAAAAAATTTTTTTTTGCCTTGTGTTAAATTGGAATCCTTGTTGACTACAATTTGTATCTTACTCTTTCTTAGGTTGCATCCTTATTTGAGAGATGTGTACCAGTGGCTTCATCAGTTTTCGCCTGGTCAGAGCCCACAACATAAATCTTTTGAATCACCTTGTTCTTACCAGGATTGGTTGTCCTTTACACCTGGTGCAAAGCTGTGGTCCTAGGATCTTTCTTCACTGCCACCTTTCCGGTGCTCTTCATCTCTTTCCTTGTTGGGACTTCTGTTTTCTTGGTTTATTCTCTTATTTTGGTGAGAAAATGCATTTCAGACATAGTATGTTTATAACGTTTCTTTAATCTATCCTGAAGATGGACATTTAGGTCATTTCTCAAATTTTACTACTATAAGCAATCCTTATACAAGCATCTTTGTACACACATCTAAATTATTTGAAAGGATAAAACAAAGTGGAAGCATGTGACAGATGCAGGAAATGGCATGATGAAGGTCAGAGGTGGAGGAGATCATCAAGCTCCTGTTGGGTAAAGGGTACGCTGTGTAAAGGGGACTAGAAGCTAAAGCTGGAAAAATAGGTTGTGGTTAAATTGTTGAGTGTCTCACATGTCAATTTAATATTATCTTAGATTTGGAAAGCCATAGAAGTCTTTTAAATGGGAGTTTGACTTGATAAAAGCCATTTGATTCCCTTTGATAGAATGAGAAAAAAGTTCTATTTACCTCCAAAACCTATGTACTAGAGAAGCAGGAAGAAAATCAAGAGTTGCTAGTGTCATGGCAGTCAGAGGAGAAGAAGCTTCAAGAAGAGAGTAGCCAACTATCTTACATGATACAGAGAAATCAAATTAGGTGACTTAGCAGTAAAAGAATTGTGGTGGTATCTGCTTGAGTAAACTGTCAGTGGTGAGGAGGAGTCCAAGGGCTAAAATGTATGTTGGAAATAATGTAATTCTTTTTTTAAAAAGTGCACAGGAGGTGAGGAAGTAGAGATAGTAAATGTATTAGTTAGGCTAGGCTATGCTATAGTAAAAAACCACCTACAAATTTCAGTGTCTTACAGCAAAACTTTGTTTCTTTCTTACATTCTAGGTGGTGAAGGGACTACTCTACACAGTCATTAGGAGCTCAGAGTGATGGAGGCTCTGTCATCTTGAAGCTATAACTTAAAACTCCCTCCACAATTGCCTTAGCAATTGAAGAACTCATTGGAAGGTCATGTGCCAGTTACTCTATGCTTTGGTCCAAAGGGAGATACTAGTTACCTAGGCCTGACAAACTTCAAAGGAGCTGAGAAATCTGGGGAGCACAAAGAATATTTGGTGAGTACCACCATCCCTAACACAGGGAGAACAGACTATATAAAATTTGTTATAAAGGGAAGGAAGGAAGGAGATAAGGTCATAGCTAGGGTGACAGGAGGTTAGTGGGTTTTGCTTTACTGATTGGAAGAGAATTGAGTTTGCTTACAGAACAGGGAGTGGAGAAGTAATAGAGCATGGTATTGGTCCTCGAGAAGGTAGGAGGGGGAATGATTGGCCTCAGAAAGACCTGACCCTCTTTCTCAGAGACTGGCAGGAAGGAAGTGAAGGACATGCAGTTAGCTGAACTTGTGGGTGTAGGGACAGGAAACTGAGGAAGTTCACACCTGATATTTTCAGTTTCCTAAGAAGTAGGGAGCAAGTCAATTGCCAAAGTTGGTGGTGGTGGTGGTGGTGGTAGTGGGAGGAATCAAAAGTAGGTTATGGACCTTTTGGAGTTTGGAGAAAGTTCTCAAATCTATCTCCACTAAGCCACCAGCCACTGAGTGGACAATTACAATTACAACAGCCATTGAGTGGACAATTTCTATCTGGTTTACTTACCTACATTCAATCCTTTCAACATACTACAAATGAGCTGACCTTTTAAAAAAGACAAGGCAGATCCGACAATGTCATTCTCTGCATAAAACTCTAACGGTTCAAAATCCTTAAGATGACTCAAAGATTGGACTCACATTGACTTCTCCAACCTTGCCTCCAAACCCCTCCATACACTCTAACAAGGCCCCCTTTCATTTCCTTCCTCCTTCCTGTCTCAGGGCCTTCACAGATACGCTTCCCTCCACATCGAAAACCCTTCCATTCCACTCTTACTTTCACTTAATCAATATGAACCATTCCTTTAGGCCAGAAATTAAATGTCACTTTCTCAGGGAGGCCTTCACTGATCCTTTAGACTAGGGTCAGTCTTCCTATGGTATACTTTTATAATTCTTGAGGTTTTTCATGCACTCTTCATGACTGTAATGGTATGTTTGTTATGGTGGACAAGGTCTCTTTCCTCCGCTAGACTATAATCCTATGAAACAGGCACTGTGTCTGTTGTCTATTTTTGTCTACTGTTTTTGATATTCCTGGCAAATAAAAGATGGCAAGTAAATGTTTGCCAAATGAATGGATGGACTAATTATTGAATAGTTTTGTTAGTTAATTAATTCATACCTATTGTAAAGAGATGGCCAAGGCTACTTTAGAGCTAATCTGCGTGGTTGTGCTCAGGATCCCAAGCATAGGAATGAAGAAGGTAGGTGGTGGGACTTATACAGTCTCCTTTTCAGGATGGGCGTGGCAGGAAGAGGATAATGCTGATGTTCATGCTGCAGTACAAGGACAAGGCAGAATAGGGAAGAAGCAAAATATTAAAGGGAGTGAGGCCAAAGGCCAGGATGTCAAGAAGGTAGGGTAGGAGTCAAAGAGTGAGAGTCAGTGAGCTAGGAGATGACAGGAAGAGATTTAATATACCTGAACTTAAGATCTCTCAAGTAGAGTGCCAGGCCTTGAGATGGTCCAGGGTATAATCATGGCTGTGAGGTGGTGGTTATTGTTGCTAACATTGAGGGACAAATAGGTTAGGATATTAAATGGCTTCACATAATGAAGTCACCTGGGTGATGGCAGGACTGGAAGTGGAGAAGACTTGAGGCACTGAAGTGGTCAGGAGACAACCAGTACAAAGATAGCAAAGAAGACAGCATGAGCCTCAGACAACCCCCGACACTCACCACCCCTTCCATTCCTGCATCACTCATCCAAGAATCATGGTCCCAGGAGAGAGGGTCTGATGGGCTGAGCTGGATGGCATAAACCTCAAAGGAGAAGTAAAATTTACAAGTGTAATAGGCTAATGTCAAAAGGAACTGTCAAGACTGCCAATGGAGACCCAATGGAATATTTGAGAATAGGCAGCTGCTAATCAAGAGATTGGAAGAGAATATAAGGAGGTGTGGCCTTGGGAGAGAACCAAGTTTCCATTAAGCAGGAGGTGAAGACAGTAGTCTGCCCATTGACCATAAGGTTTGTCTGTTTGCTTATTTTATAATAGATCAAAGGTTGTTCCAGTAGTAAAAGTCACAGCATGTACCAGAGAGAAGACAGGCTGTCCGTCGGAAGCCAGTGGCCTTTCTGGCTCCAGCATTTACTTGCTGAGCAGCCTTTGCAATTACTTCATCTCTTTGAGCTTAGAATATGAGCACCCAAGATATGAGGCATCCTGCTTCAGTTTCTGCCTCTTGATAACTCTTCCCAATTGTCTGATGATGCCTGTTATTGGCTGACTGCCCTACCTTACAGAGGAACCAATGAGAGGTCAGGGGGTCAACTTGTGAGTTCTTCAAGGAAACCAGCAAGGCTTTAAAGGAATAATGACTTGCCATCCACTCTATGATTGTGCCACACTTGAATGAGGTTGCTGGAGAATTCCCCACCCTAGCCCCTTCTCCTCTATTTTCCTTCAGTAACCTTGAGGAAAAACCCATTATATCTAATTCTTTTTCTTTTTTCCTTTAGGCTCCCAAATTCTGATGGTTCCCTGCTCACTTTCTCAAAGGGCATTGGTGGGGACCTGCCTTATTTCTGGATACTTGGTCGTCCAGGATTGGGCTCTTTTCTTTAATAGCCAACAATAATAAAAACCATGGTATATCCATTTTATAGATGAAAAAACTGAAGTTAAGAGGTGAGGGGCTCAGAATGGGTGAGCCATCTTGGAGGGGCACCAAAAACTGAGACTGGACTGTAGCCTTAGGCAAAAGAAAAAAAAAAGACTGTCTAGTTTAGGCTGTCCAGCATATGTTTCCCTGTCCTAATAGCCGTCATATTTCTGCACCATTATATGCAGTCTTGGTGAGGGTGGACATCCAGATGCCTATCTCGCACTACAGGTCACTAAAGGGCTACAGAGTCCTAACCTGTGTGGTTTAAAGAGCAGAAATTCTTTCGCTATTGAGACAAGCACCAGGCCTAGCTTATAGTACACACTTAGGAAATATCATTTCTGTTTTACCATTGTCTGTTACTTATTATCTGGGTGATATTAGGCAACTCACTTAACATTCTTTGCCTCAGAAATGATGTGTGTATTATTATCTGTGTTCTTAACATCTATTACTGCTATGACTATCGTAATTATTTCATTAGTCCTGGAAACAGTGAATAGGTTGAAGCAATTGTGGTATATCATCAGTGTGACAATTTAAAATAATGTAGAGGCACACACTGATTTATTGATATAGAAATTTATATCATTGAATAAAGTCACATTATGCTATTTAGGTTAAAAAACATATAAATGAATACATGTCTGAAATGATATTTCCCAAAATCATTACCAATATTTATCTCTGGGTGGTGAGACAGTGGATAATTTTTTTAGTTTTGCCTTCCTTTATTTTCTATCTTTATGAGCAGACAGTACTTAGTAATCAATTTTTAAGTCAAATAAAGGACATTGTGTGGTGGAATATCAAGGACTCTGAGTTGATTTCGGTCAGGGCAAATTCAAGGAGGGAGGGCAAAACAGCCAGATTCTATGCAATAGAGATGGAGTCAGAATGTTAGTCACAGCCTACTTCAGGGTGGCAAACTTCTGGTTTAAAGGGAGGTTCTAGACAGTGGCTAAGATACAGATCCAACCTCCAGGGAAGCTGCAGACCAGAGCTTAGGGAATAATTTTTATCTGTCTCCTGGCTACCTCTTTACTACATCTTCTACCACTCTATCCCTCTGTTAAAAAGAGAGAAGAAAATAAAATCACAGCCATTCTATTCTTCAAGTATGTCAAACTGTCAAACTCATTTTCACCTCAGGACCTAGTCACTGCCTTACATCCCTGACAACGCTTTCAGAGTTGCCCTTCATCTACAAGCCACTATGTATAATATATCCCATCAGACCACTTAGTTCCTTGATAGCACTAATCCACTCTGAAAATCTTATTTGATTGTTGTCACAAAAACGTAAGCTCAAGAGAGTAAAGATTTTTGTCTCATTTCCCATATATACGCCGTGACAAAAATAGGGTTTGTACAAAGTAGAAGCTCAAAAATAAAAACAACCCACAAATATATAAACACAGACAGAAGTAATTCATCATTAGAGAAAATGGTAAGCACGGAAACAGACAGAAACCCAGTTGTTTCTGCTGGGACCCAATAGCATAGAGAGTCAGCAATTGTGAGTTCACCTTCTGGGGTTAGATTCAGTCAGAAATATAAGGAAATAAATACTATTTCAAATGTTTATCTCCTTTGCAAAGAGAACCCCCCCCCCATTCTCTCTCTCTCTCTCTCTCTCTCTCTCTCACACACACACACACACACACAATGTTATGACACTTTCAGGGGAATATGACACAGTCTCTATGCATGAGTTTATTGGAAGTCTGGGCTAAATGAGTAACTTCCTGAATTATGTGAAAAGTGATGAGGCTTGTGGCATTCCGGAAAGACTCGATACAAATTGTGCACTAAAGTAGTTCCATGGCATGATATTTGATAGTATAAATGGTCACTCAGTTTTTAAAATTTTGGCTTGAAATTATGACAGCTGAACATTTCTGATACACACCAAAACCCCTGGTATGTAGCTATTAACTCCACTTTTCTGGGACACAAGAAAGCTAGAGTTCTATGCCAAAACTGTGAACAAGTAAAAAACAAACAAACAATAATAATAATGGGGTGGAGTAAGGAGTTGAAGCTAACTTTTATTCCATACTTTTACATGCCACATAGTAACAGAGCAAGAATTTTCTCATTTAATGACCCAGCAAGACAGACATTATTTCCATTTTCCAGGCAGAAACAGATTGACTTAAGATCACAGTTAATAAATTACAGAGGACAAGCTGATTCCAGGTTTTTCTGACTTTAAAGCCTGTATGTACACTTTCTACCACACTCGCTTTCCCAGCATTCCTGGAAATCCCCTTGATGAAATGTATTGCTCATCTTAAAAAAAAAAAAAAAGGCAATGAAATGGCTGAAAAGAAGGCAGGAACTAACAGGAAATTCTAACCCACAAACTATGAGGTTGAATCACATGAAATTGCTGACATTTGATTTTTTTAGCCATAAAAGAAGCAATTTCATATTGTTCAACCTCATGGCATTTGTGCTGTGAATGAAGATTACTATGACAGTACTATTAATAACTACTCTGTTGCCCATTTGTACATACCTTTACAGATTACATTTCATTGCCATTTTTGTAATCCCTTAAGACAGGAAAAGGAAGAATACTTGTTCCCATTTTTATACATGAGGAAAGCTGATTTGGTAACCCTACCTGCTTATTGGAGCAGCGTTTGCCCTTAGGGAAACCAGTAACAATTTTTTAAGGCTTCTCCCTGTCCTCTACAGGGGGTCCTCGGGTTACAACAGTCTCAATATATGACATTACAAGCTTACGACACTCACTCCCATAGAAACTTGAAAAAATTGAGACGTGTTTTAGCTACCATCATTAGCATAGTACTTATGGGCTACATGGGTGAGCTAGTGTGGGTGCATGCAGCGGAAGAATATACAATGTATTTATGTTCTTTCCCTTTTTCTGCGGTTTAGTTGTGTTTTTATATTCTAGATCAGGGGTCCCCAAACTTTTTACACAGGAGGCCAGTTCATGTCCCTCAGACCGTTGGAGGGCCAGACTATAAAAAAACCCTACAATATGAACAAATCCCTATGCACACTGCACATATCTTAAAGTAAAAAAACAAAATGGGAACAAATACAATATTTAAAATAAACAACAAGTAAATTTAAATCAACAAACTGACCAGTATTTCAATGGGAACTATGGGCCTGCTTTTGGCTAATGAGATGGTCAATGTCCGGTTCCATATTTGTCACTGCTAGCTGTAACAAGTGATATGACGTCCCTTCCAGAGCCGTGACACATACGTTCTGTGTCACCAGAAGTAGTACTGTACGTGAGCGATGCCGTGCTTTGCGGCACTCTCCCATACAATACTCCTGTGCATCCGCATCCTGTGCTCCTCTCACTGACCACCAATGAAAGAGGTGCCCCTTCTGGAAGTGCTGTGGGAGCTGGATAAATGGCCTCAGGGGGGCTGCATGTGGTCCGTAGTTTGGGGACCCCTGTTCTAGATTATGATTTTACAACTGTGTTAGGATAGGTAAGTGACTTAGGCTAGGGTGTGCTTCGACTTACACCAAAATTTGGGTTACGTCACTGTTGTAGGAACAGACTGGTGTCGTAACCTGAGGACCCCCTGTACTTCCTGCCCCCACCATGTCCTACTTTCTACATCATGTTGTCAAAACAATTCTGGAATTTGACGTCTACGAAAGGCTCCTGATTTCCCACACCCCCAATTTATTCTTCAAACTGTGACCAGAGATTTTTCTAAATGCAAATCTCATCGTTTCACTTATCTGCATAAAATCCTTAGTAGTTCTTCATTACCACAAGATAATGTTCCAATGCCCCAGCCACAGGTCATCCTGACCCTGGTCTACAATCTCCAGCCTCACCATCTGCCACTGCCTCCCAATACATCCTATGTTGAGTAGAACCCACTTCTCTTGTGCCATGTACCTGTAACTTTACCCAAATTGTTCTCTGGTTGCAGAGGCTTCCCCATTCCTTCTACCCATCCCTTATCTGACATTCAACAGGCAATTTTATGCTTTTCAAAGCTGGGTCACCTCTTTGTGAAAACATGCTTGATTTTCTTCCAATAGTTTTCTGTGCTGTCATAGAAGCTGGTACATTTTTCTATTATAAGACTTATTAAACAGTGCTCTAATTAGGTATTTATATGTCCTTAAAATACTTACTGAACTGTAGTTTACCCTTAGTAACTTCAGGACATAGCACAATAGACATAAAGCAAGTATTATCAGTTATAACTCAAGGGTCCTAGAAAGTCTCCATCTTGTATATTAGGTTAGAAATAAGGGAAAAGTCTTAACTATAGGCTGAGTGCCAAAGAAATAGGGCACACTCTCCCAGGGCTTTTCCCAGAGTCACTGTATTGAAGGCATAAACCAGGGATTACCTGAATTTCGATTTATACTTTCATTACCAAGGGTTATTTTCATTGATGTATGTAGTGCCTATGAGTAAATGATCTGTACAAATTACAAAGGATATTTGGATTTTATATTTTGCACAGACACCTAGTCCAGTTGTGGAGCACCTAGAAATCAAGTTGTCCTTTGCTGCCACTATGATAATAACACATTTATTTATTCTTTTTTTTTCTTTTCTTTTTTTTAGAGAGGAGAGGGAGAGACAGAGACAGAGAGAGGAGAGACAGAGAGAGAGAAGGTGGGGAGGAGCCGGAAGTATCAACTCTCATATGTGCCTTGACCAGGCAAGCCCAGGGTTTCGAACCGGCGACCTCCGCATTTCCAGGTCGACGCTCCATCCACTGCGCCACCACAGGTCAGGCTAATTAACACATTTAATTGAATATGATGAACAAGTAACAACTGACTAGACTAGCAGAAAATACATGTATGCAATATAACACCACCAGGAGTACAGGCGGTCACAGAGACAAGCTATTAGACCAAGAGCATTCAGCTGGCCAAATGTTCCCATGCTTCCTTAGAATCTTTCAAACTTGGTAGCAAGAATTCATATTTATAGAAAAGAAACATACAACTGACAAAATTCTATCTACCAACTTTTCTTGGACCACCATTATTTGATTTCAGCTGTGGGAACACACTGGTCTAGTTTGTGGAATCCCAATGTACTAACATAGTTTGAAAACCATTCTTAATAGTCATATCTTTACTCCAAGCATGAGTAACAGTCATAGCTTTACTCAAAGCACAAGGTCTTTAAAAAAAGGTGTGACCTGAAACAACTTCATAGAAAGAGAAAATTTTGATTATGATTCATTAGATTCACTTTTTAATGTTGTTGGGTTTTAAGAAATGGATTGAGTAGTTTAGCAGAGTTCAGTAATTTTCCCAGACACTTTTGAGCCAGATAGGCATTTCCCCCCTGTTCTGGCTCAAGTCCTGTACAGTTAAGATTCAGTCCCCACCCTGTTTAAGAGAATGCAGTGCTTACTTGCAGGAGGATACCAGCCAGCTCTCTGGGTGGGCCCAAAAGCTGAAATTACAGCTGCTTAGAAGCCCAAGAGATCAATATCACAGATCTAAAAATCACTAGAGCTGGAATAAGGGACTCTGGCCAAAGAAATATCTTTGCCACACCCAGTGACCTGAGGGGGTAGACAACATTTATTTTCAAGATGTTCAAGTGATATAACTGGTATATTCTGATTTTTAATTCACTTGGATGGGCAGTATATCTAACATCCTGATTTATCTTTTTTTTTTTTTTTTTTTTTTTTTCATTTTTCTGAAGCTAGAAACAGGGAGAGACAGTCAGACAGACTCCCGCATGCGCCCGACCGGGATCCACCCGGCACGCCCACCAGGGGCGGTGCTCTGCCCCCCAGGGGGCGATGCTCTGCCCATCCTGGGGGTCGCCATATTGCGACCAGAGCCACTCTAGCACCTGAGGCAGAGGCCACAGAGCCATGCCCAGCGCCCGGGCCATCTTTGCTCCAATGGAGCCTTGGCTGCAGGAGGGGAAGAGAGAGACAGAGAGGAAAGCGGGCGGAGGGGTGGAGAAGCAAATGGGTGCTTCTCCTATGTGCCCTGGCCGGGAATCGAACCCGGGTCCTCCGCACGCTAGGCCGACGCTCTACCGCTGAGCCAACCGGCCAGGGCCCATCCTGATTTATCTTAATGTAGGAAACATTCTTACTGAGTGGTCTCTTTTATCTCATCTAACATTATTTCATGAGCACATGTCCAAATTATAATTTAATCCACACCCAGTTATCTTTTTTTTTATTTTTAAAGTGAGAGGACGGGAGATAGAGACTCCTGCATGCGCCCTGACAGGGATCCACCTGGCAACCCTGTCTGGGGCCGATGCTTGAATCAACTGAGTTTTTCTCAGTGCCTGAGGCTGACACTCAGACCAACAAGATATCCTCAGCACTTGGGCCTAGTGCTCATACCAATCAAGCCACTGGCTGCAGGAGGAGAAGAGGGAGAGAAGGGGGAAAGAGATGAAGAAACAAATGGTCACTTCTCCTGTGTTCCCTGACTGGAAATTGAACCCAGGATCTCCTTATGCTGGGTCAATGCTCTATCCAGTGAGCTAACCAGCCAGGGCTCAGACCCTATTATCTCTATAGCTGCATGCCTTATTCATTTGCTCATTCAATAAGTATTTAATGAGCATCTACTATTTACTGGGTACTCTGATACACACTGTATATACTGAGTACCATTTGGATCAATACTCATTTTGTGGTGTCACAATAATTTTCAATTTTCATTATTAAAAATGTTACTAAGATCTTTGGACTTTTTTCTCTTTTTAGGTATTTCTCCCAAAATGATATTATCAGGGAAGAGCCTGAACAGGTCAAGGACTTGTATAGCTATTGTATGTGGTCAAGATGAAAGCATTGGCTTGAATTTTAGAATTATATAGACCAGATTAAAGATGAGAAAAGTCAAAACCAGGGCAATCTCAGTAGGAGTAACAAACAAGCAAGCAAGCAAACAAACAAACAATTAGACAGATTCCGTGGAAGGAGAAAATGAAACGGTGTCTGATGAAACATAGGGGTGAGGGTAGTATGGGGTTTCTAGCCTAAGTGACCAGACAGAACACAGCAGGGAACAAGTTTGAGGAGCAAGATAAGTTCCATTTCATGTTGATTTTGAGGTATCTGTGGATAATATCCAGGTGGAGATATTCCAGTTGATTATAAACTTTGTTGAAGAGGTAGCTGTAAAACACAAGGCTTTTTAGTATGAATTTCTTAAGCCAGAAACCCTGGAGGTCAGATAACTGAATTATTTCATTTTGCAGATAAAGAGATAGGCCCAGATAGCCACACCTACTTTCACAAAGCTATTTAAGAGAACAGAGACTAAAGAAGGTTCTTTCAGGGTTGTTTCAGCCCACCATACTGCATTCCATTTTTATACCTTGCTAGTTTTAGTTTTTCAAAAATACATAAAGTGGTTTCCTCAGAATCCCAGTTACATAGGGAATTCCTGATAAAAGGCATAAATCCCATTTGCACTCTTTTGCCACTGCCTAACTGACTTCTCAGAGATCCTGCCACGTGAGGGGAAATAAAAAGAAAGTGGTATGATTACTGAAAGTGACCTTTGATTAGAATGAGCAACTCTAAATATCACATTGTTACTATAACCTGGCTGTACTTATTTTTGTGTTGCTGTTAAAGAATCAGTCATTAGCTGTCATTCTGAAAGGAAACAAAACCAGTATGTGCATTGCAGGCCAGCTATCACATTGGCCAGTGGGCTGTGACAGTTCCATGTAGCTGTGATAACAATTGTTGATAAGCAAGTGTCAAGACCTACTTAAAAAAATGACATGATAAAATACTATTACAAAGTTGAGGGCCAATAATACCTCAAATAAAGAATTCTAGAGAAATGAAGTTTCTTTTAAGTAGTTACTGGTTTTAAAATAAAAAACAAAGCATTAAAGCACAGCATAAAATCAGGACAATCTGAGGGATCGTGAAGATAATGAGAACTGGTTTCCGTATTCACAGCAGTGTAAGGAAGGAAGGTAAACAGGGAAACAGATGGAATGAAACTTACTGGGTACCAAAGAGTCATAATAAATACACTGTCATTTCATCCCTCACATCAACTTTATGAAGCAAACATTACAAGCACCTTACAAATGCGGAAACTGAGGCACAAAGGGAATAGGAAGGGTAAAAATGTATGACTAGTTGTAAGGGCTTTAGTGTCAGGCATCCTGGCCTTATATCTGGGTTCAACTTTTACTTTTAAGCCTTAATTAACAATAAATAGCTTACCATCTATATATACTTATACACTGCCTATACTTAATGCTATTTGCTTATCAATACTCATTTTGGAGTGTAATCATCATCTGTAAGTGAGGATATTAAGACTGTAGTAATCTTCTGTAAGTGATGATATTTATTTAATATTTGCCTCATAATCATTGGGAGGATTATACATGTTATGGAGAAAGCAGTCAGTGTTATGCCTACCGTATGTAAGCATTCAATAAATCAGCTATTTACCATTGTTTAAGACCACACAGCAAGTTAAGTGGCAGATAGGGACTCCATGCTTTTTTTAAATTCTAAACTGAACTTCTGCACTATATCTACTTAACTCTTTAGGCTCCTAAAAACTTGCGAGTGAAGAGTAGAGCTCAGAAAGGACAGGTAATACTGGTGATGTACTGAGAGTCTGGGAGAGGGCAGGAGGCAGGGAGCTGATACACCTGACTCTACTTTGAGGAAAGCATTCAGAACTGTTATGACAAAAGGAAAGTTTATAATTAGTTAATATTTTTTAAAAAAATATAAATTTTAAACTGGATCTTAAGAGGAAGGCTATAAATTATTAGCTAACTAAGAACATTTATCAGTATGAAAAGAAAAAGTCATCAGTAAAACTACTTACTTTATCTAATACATAGCACAGATATTTCATATCTGATACTGAGTTTATAAAAATATTTTAATTCTCTTGCCCTTTTAGAAATCCTGAAATGAGTTCTTGTCTCCAGTATTATTTATAAATCACAGAGAAAAGTTTTAGAAAAACAACTTTAAACTCCAACCACTTCTGTCTGACCTGTGGCGGCGCAGTGGATAAAGTGTTGATCTGGAATGCTGAGGTCACCGGTTCAAAAGCCTGGACTTGCCCAGTCAAGGTACATATGAGAAGCAACTACTATGAGCTGATGCTTTCCGCTCCTCCTCCCCCCTTTTCTATCCCTAAAAATAAAAAAATAAAAAAAAAATCTAAAAAAACTCCAACCACTACTAATCCCAATATAAAAGTACTGCACAGAGCTCCCTCTAGTGTCATGACACAAAATATAAGGGCCATTTAATTTTCATATTTACAGGTAAATTCACTCAATATATTTATACAATATGCCTTCACTTGGTGTCAGACGTTGTTTATTCTCTTACATGGTCCTAATCAGTATCTTCTAATGTGAGCAGCTAAAACCTTCAAATGTGTATTATATCCTAACTAAGAGAACACAGTGTAAACAGCTTCTCTAAACAGTACTACTATCCAATTCAGTTTACATTAAATGTAATAAATGCTGATGAAGTAAACAGCTTAATGTAGTATAGATATCTGACAACATGTTAACTTCTTTCCCTCTGTTCTCCTTATTTATAAATGTAAGAAGATGGCAATGTGAGCCAATTTGATACCAATAAAAATGACCTGAACTGTTTAGGCAGGCAATTTTCTGAGTGTAATCAAACGGATATATATTCTAGGACATACAGAAGCATATTCTTGAGATCTTAAATGCAATACTGGTTGATTATGACCACAAAACCAAAATCTTTAACATGATAACTCACTTTTCCTATCCTACATATTGTCAATAGGTGTTCCATGAAAAATGAATTCCCTGGTCAAGTAAGATTAAGATATGATGGGTTAAACCAAACTAATCTTTCTTTACTGAAAGACCTCTCAGAATTTTCAGTATGCTAATGTGCATGATGAATCCCCAGTACAGGACAATATAAAGCTCTTCCCAAACTTATTTGACTATGGAATCCTCCTTCTCCCAGGAGATCTAATGACATCAAGAAAGTTAATGCTCAATGGAACGTACTTTGGGAATAGTCCAAACAAAAGTTGCATCAGTTTCTCTGCTTTCATCACAGATCTCGAGACCTTGACTCAATGAATCAAAATGACACTCTATTTCTGCATTCCAAATATCTTTCATTGAGTAGCCACTGACCTTGCTTTGAGATTTCAATCCTCTCGAATCTCAAATGCTTGGTAATCCTCTGGTTCTTTCTGATTTAACAAGCAAGTGGCTTCAAAGTTTATGACATCATACAAGATATCAATCTCCTTCACAATTCAAATAAATCATTCCATTCTCACTCAAGTGCTGAAATAGGAGATGCTGCTTTCACTCTTTCACAGACCTTATCTATGGACTCATCGTGAATGTAGCCTGAAGCCTAACTGGAAGACAAAGTACAACAGTTCAATGTTCAGCCCCAGCTAAAACATCAGACTCCCTCAATCATCCCCAAGGAAGGCAATAGCTAGGTCAGCACCAGCAGCCTTCAGGGAATTCGGCTCAGAAAAGCTTTTGGAATCACACTAGGGTTGACGGTGCCCAGCCTGGTGTAAAATGAAAACAAGAGGAGTTGAACTCTCCCAGTGCAGCTTCAGTAACCGGATGGAACCAATTTCATGCCTAATAAATATAAATGAGCACCCAAAGCTAAATGTGAAGAAATAAAATCTATTCTGGGTTAGTTATTTTTCACTACAATTCAGGATAATTAGAATAATATGTTTATTTCAGTCAGGGTTCATAATACTTTTAAAAATTGAAGATGGGCCTGTTTTCTCAAGTTATTTGATACTTTTTTCCTGGAGCTAACTTCCTGAGTCCTTTATAATAAAATAAGGCATTTTTAGAGATATTAAATGTTGGATTATTAAATAAGTAAAAAATCAATCAAGTAAATCAAGACCTGTCTCACTTCACATCACTCACTGGGTTTGTAATTTTTTTTTTTTTTTTTTTGGTGACAGAGATAAGAGAGAGGGACAAATGGGGACAGACAGATAGGAAGGGAGAGAGAGAAGCATCAATTCTTCAATGTGGCACCTTAGTCTCCTTAGTTGTTCATTGATTGCTTTTCATATGTGCCTTGACTGGGGGGTTACAGCAAAGCAAGTGACTCCTTGCTCAAGCCAGTGACCTTAGGCTCAAGCCAAGTGACCTTTGGGCTCAAGCCAGCGACCTTAGGCTCAAGCCAGTGACCTTTGGGCTCAAGCCAGCGACCCCACACTCAAGCTGATGAGTCTGTGCTCAAGCCAGTGACCTTGGGGTTTCGAACCTGGGGTCCTCTGTGTCCCAGTCCGACGTTCTATCCACTGCGCCACCGCCTGGTCAGGCTGTAAATTCTCTTAATGAAGTTCATATATACACAACTCAAAGTAATATAAATTTATAATAGATCTCTCTATAGCCCACCTAAAAGAAATCCACTGCTACATAACTAAAATTATGTAATTATACATTTATTTATAAAATAACAAAAAGATTTAGGAATAGATCTGTTTATTGTACTATGAAAATGGTCTTGGTACATGTGAGAAACATTATATACTTTGAAGACAGCATTCAGAACTGTTAAGACAAAAGGCAAACTGTAATTTTAAACTCAATCTTGATTTAAGGGAAAGGCTATAAATTATTGGCTGGAATGCACTCAGCATGAACTCAGATCCTATATAACATAAAGCATAAAAGAGTACAAAAGATGCTTGAGTCCAGTAAGCCCATACCTAAATTTTAACTGTAAAGCTGCAAGAACATTTTGTTTATTCTTATATACTATTTTTCTTCTGAGACAAGTTGATTTTATCTCCAAGACTTAAGGCCATTCCCTGTAAACAAGAATGAAAATGTTTATAGTTATTAAAACTATATAAAACCAATAGGTTATATCTTAACCAAGCCCCCTTTTCAATAACACTATATTTAACAATAAAACCAAGGATGAACAGACTCACCAAAACCTCACTTGGTTAAGTACTTTTAGTGCTAGATTTACAATTACTAGATTTATAGGCTGGATTTCAAAAAGCTCTAAAGAACCCATTTTACAAATACCCCATGGGAAGAAATCTGGTATTAAGCAAATATCCAGAATGAAAGGCCCAAAAGGTGAGCCATTTTAATAAGCTGTATTTTTATTCAGAGAATACATTTATTATACATATATATGCACCTAATGCACAAAACACTAGTATGAGAGAGGATACTACATATAGAAATAAGAAAGACTTAAATTCTTCCTCCCTTTGTTCAATTCAGATATGATCTCAAAAAAAGCAATTGTTACCTGGCTCTTTGCACGAATTCTTATGTGGCCAGTTACAGGGGCCTCTGGTCCTTGTTGAATAGGCTTCTCAATGCTGACATTCGCAAGTGCGTCTTCTCCAAATATGGAACGAGCATAGAGGTTGGCCGCCATAAAGCCACAGTAACCAGAAAGTGCCTGGAAAAAATTTGTGGTAAATTCAGTACTTTAGATACTAGAGAATTTACACATAAGCAAGTCCAAAGAGCATAGATAAATTATCATTTAAAACAGTACTTATCATGTGGTGGTGATTACGTGACTGTATGAATCTGTTAAAACTCATGGAACTACACACATAAACAGTAAATTTTACCAGATCTACATAAACCTGCCTTTAAAGAAACAGCACTTATCCCAATTTGTATTTATAGTACTCTCTGTTTACTTACAGTTGTTTGCCTTCTGCATTAGACCTTAAGCTCCATGAAGGAAGAGACTTACTGTATATCCAATAGCTCACAGAATTCTGGGCATATAGTATTTGTTTGACTATCTGTTGGACTCAGTAACATATAAATTAAAACATACTTGTCTGGCAGCAGACATTTTTTTACTGATAAAATTAATATTATAACATTAGCAAAAACTTTTTGAGCCTCAGCTTCATTTTATTTCCTTCTAGTCTTTTTCCATACATATACAAACTTAGCAGTCAACTATATCAACAATTCTATATTTAAGCAGATACGTTCTAACCCACAAGCAGAGCCAAAGAAAGACATGATGAACTTTTTCTTTTTTCTTTTTTTTAATTTTAATTTTTTAATTTTTATTTATTTATTTATTCATTTTAGGGGGGGAGAGAGAGAGAAAGAGAGAGAGAGAGAGAGAGAGAAGGGGGAGAAGCAGGAAGCATCAACTCCCATATGTGCCTTGACCAGGCAAGCCAGGGTTTTGAACCGACAACCTCAGTGTTTCCAGGTTGACGCTTTATCCACTGTGCCACCACAGGTCAGGCATGAACTTTTTCTAATTGAGTATCAGAAACAATTTTGGAATAAGCCCCTAGCTGAAAGGGAGAAAACTGAAAAGAAAAACTAATTTGACTACTCAATTGTGTCACTGCAGTAGGAACAAGTGGCTGATATATTCCAGTAGAGAAAAGTAAGCAGATTCATATATTCTATGGGATAACTTCTTATAGTTTATCCAGAATGGTACTGTAAGAAAGTCAGGAATCTACCATACTACTCTCTGTTGAATTTCAGAAGGTGTCAGTCAAATCATACCTTCTCTGGAGTGAGGCATTTCATGTTGGTTGACTTTAATATGTGTTGTAAATAGTCATTTAAATCAATTATATTTGTGTTAACCGTCACCTGTACAGAGTAAAAAAAAAAAAAAAGTCAAAGAGATTATAATTCTTACAATGAGAAAGTTGTGAATTTTGTATCTTGGGGTTGAGTAACATCACTCATATGTATTATAAGACCCTTTTCCCAAGTATTTAGAGGGGAAGATAGACAGGAAAAAAGAAATAACTCTATAAAATCCAACAAACTGTAAGATTACGGTATCAGAACTTTCAGAAATAGATTACTTCAAAGAAGATCAACAAACAGCATACAAAATATTTCAAATAAAAATCAAGTTTCAAAGAAAGTTACGCGGTAAGCCACTGACTTTGCACAGCCTTTATGGACACTATATTCAATGATAATTATTTATACATACAAAAAATGAAATATTGTTTATAGTGTCAATCAGATTAATTATGGAACTGCTACTCTCACTGATTTACAACAGTAACTTACCAAACTAACTCGGATGACTTTCAAGTAAGGCTAATTTGCAAGAATAGATATTGAAAGGCTTTACTTTTCACACCTGACACTTTTTAATGGGATTAATTTTATAGGAGAATCCTTCAAACACTAGCTAAATAGAAACAAAGACAAGGCGTTTAAGCAAATCTCCCAAGTACTAACCTTGTTTTCCCATTCAAATTCGGCCCACATCTGACGGAATTCAGCATCAGTGCAGGTTGCAGGCTGGATATAGTCCATGATGTCAATGTGAATATCACTGAGGACCACACAATTTCTGTCACTTGCTGCTCCAGAGACATCATAAACTGCAAATACATACATAAAGTGATCCCCAATTACCAGAGGCAAATTTTAATTTAAAATGTTTTACTATTTCCAAATAATAATTGTGGTATTAGCAAATATTTATATAATGCTTATTATACATTGCTCTATTCTAAATGCTTTACAAATATTACCTGTTTAATATTCACATCAATCCTATATTATAGTATTATTTTCCAGACGAGGAAACAAGGACAAAGAGAAGCTATCTAAGTTGCTCAAGGTCACATAATTAGTAAGTGGTGGGAGCCAGGATTCAAACTCAGTTGCTCTGTGTTAGGCACACCAGAGAGTACACAAGTAGTAGTGTTTCCAGAGCAGGGGCTTAACTTATATTTTTGAATGAATATTGCTGAATCATAGTAGTTAATAATACAAGATTATATGCTTCTATCACTTTCATAGTAGAAAGTTAAAATCTAATTGGAGCTTTCCTTTTCTCTTTCTAGCCTCATCCTTATCTACTTTCAGAGAAAACTGAGATTACCAAAATTAAGTTCCTTTAATTTTCATCCTCACTTCAAAAATTAATGTATCTTTCTCTGAATCCACTCTCACCTCCTTACCTTTTATATCAAAGAAGTGCTGCCTATTCTCTTCAAGGTTAATACTTCCTGCCATCTGTGATCTCTAATTTGGTTCAAAACCTCTCCACATCAATCATTACCTCTTTCACTCTATGTCTTTACCATCTATTCTCTACTGCCTTTGTTCCCTTATAATCAGCCTATAAACACATTCAAGGATCTCTCATCTTTTTTTTTTTTTTTTTACAGAGACAGAGAGAGTCAGAGAGGGATAGATAGGGACAGACAGGAACGGAGAGAGATGAGAAGCATCAATCATCAGGTTTTTCATTGCGACACCTTAGTTGTTCAGTGATTGCTTTCTCATACGTGCCTTGACCGTGGGCCTTCAGCAGACCGAGTAACCCCTTGCTCAAGCCAGTGACCTTGGGTCCAAGCTGGTGAGCTTTGCTCAAACCAGATGAACCTACGCTCAAGCTGGCGACCTCGGGGTCTTGAACCTGGGTCCTCCGCATCCCAGTCCGACGCTCTATCCACTGCGCCACCGCCTGGTCAGGCTAGGGATCGCTCATCTTAAAATAAATAAATCTCCCCTCACCCTTGATTTCTATTATGGCTACTGCCCTTTCTCATTCTTATCAAAACCAAGGTTGTACATTCCGAATAATTTACATCCACTGTATTTCTCCATTTCCTATTTAGTCTTCAACTCATAACCATTGTCCAAAAACATGGACAAGAAATGTTTTAATATCTTTGATCACCAAACCCAAAAGATCTTCTTTTAGACTGCATTTCTTGATCTTTTGCAGCTTCAGACACTTCTTGAAAATTTTTCCTTACTTCTCTTACCATACTTTAGATTCTTTTGTGGGCTTCTCCTCCTTTAACCAGACTTTTAATATAGCTGTTCTCTTGGTTTTGGTTTTCAAATCTCCTCTCCTCTCATTTTTACAGCCCTCTGGGTGATTTCTTCTATTTCTATGGCCTTTAAACAAATATTTACCTCTGGTTCAAGTTCTAGACTCATATCAAACTGTTCATGGATACGTTCAGACACTTTATTACTCAACTTGCTCAAGATTTAACTTACTCTCTCTCTCTCAAATTTGTTCTTTCCTCCTAGAGTCCCTGTTTTAGTGACTGACATAAACATAAACCCAATGAAGAAATTGGAGTATAAGTTATCCCTGAGCCTCTTGGTAGTCTTTCCTCATTTGTATCTCTTCCCTTCCTTTTAGTGTTATCTTTGAAAAATGCCTCTTGGATTTTTAAGCAGAATGTTACCCTCCATGTATACAATAAAAATCTCTTTGAAAACTCAAGAAATAAAAATAAATAAATAAATAAATAAATGGAGGGTTACTTTAACCACCTCATCTTCAATCAGTAACCAAGTCCTGGGCATGCTGTTTCCCTAGTATCTATTACATTTAGCCCTTCTCTCCATCCCAACCACTAATGAGTTGGCTCAAGCTCTGTCATGTCTTACCTATGCTACTACAATAGCCTACTAGTCCTGCCTCTTCTACTCGGTCTTCTGTAGTGCTTTCACAGAAATATTTAAGCATGTAACTCACTACTTATTCCTTAATGGCTCCCCATTTATATACAGGATAAAGTATGAAACCCTTAGCATGACAAGAAAAATATAGCTCCCACTAACATTCCTAAACTCAATTTTCTACCACCACCCTCCATCCTAAACTTCAAGTATATACTGGCCTTTGTTCCAGCTGAATCCCTGTGCATCTGTAGAACACTTACTGATCTTTTAAAATTCCACTTGAAAATTAGCTCTTCCACAAAGTCTATTCTAACATTTGCCCTCCAGTTTTTTTGTGTGTGTGTTTTTTTTACCAGGACACAGAGAGAGGGATAGATAGGGACAGACAGACAAGAAACGGAGAGAAGAAAAGCACCAATCATCAGTTTTTCCTTGCGACACCTTAGTTGTTCATTGATTGCTTTCTCATATGTGCCTTGACTGCGGGCCTTCAGCCGACCGAGTAACTCCTTGCTGGAGCCAGTGACCTTGGGTCCAAGCTGGTGAGCTTTTTGCTCAAGCCAGATGAGCCTGCGCTCAAGCTGGCGACCTTGGGGTCTCGAACCTGAGTCTTCTGTATCCCAGTCCGATGCTCTATCCACTGCGCCACCACCTGGTCAGGCTGCCCTCCAGTTTTGAGAAAAGTGACCTAACTACTACAGACTCCCCCAGGCTTCTTTCATAACAGTTGTCACTATGTATTGCACATATCTATTTTACATATCTGTTTTCCTTTATTCAACTATAAGGCAAGGACATAGATCTTGTGTTCCTTACCAGGACACGGCCAAACCTACCACAGAAATAGCTTAAAAAAATTTATTGACTGAATGCCTTTGTAGAAGCTAGTTCCTTGGTGGCTTGACAAAAATGCCTATGCAAAGTTTTAGACTGAATTCAAATGTTATCCTTTGATAATATACCCTTGACCTTTCAAAGCCTTCCATACTACTAGCATTTTCCCCCAAGACCCCAAAGCACATAGTACATAAACTAGCCCTTATCACATAGCATTGTAATTGTATATTTATTACCTCCTCCTTTGCTTGACAGTTTCTTGAGGACAGCAACTCTGCTGATTCATTTCCTTATATGCAAAACATAGCTCAGAGCTTAGTACATCAGCAGGTGCTTCATAAATGAATGCATGAATGGATTCAGGTTCTGTCCTCAGAAATGTCACACAGCTACTCATTAAAGAAACTATTTAATAAAAAATATCAAATATCATATGTTGTAAAATAATTCCTTACCTATGTTACCAAATATTATTCCATTTTCTGTTGATGCTACTTTGACATTAGCTTTAATATTTGCAAAATCATGAGGAGCAAGAGTCAAAGGAGATGGCTTTTCCACAAGTTTCAGATCCCCTGAAAAACAATTTAGACAGAGTTAAAAAGACATATACATAAACCTCTCAAATTATAAGACCTTAAAATATACACAGTTTAGCCCTGGCCAGATAGCTCAGTTGATTAGAGCATCATCCTGATATGAAAAGGTTGTGGGTTCCATCCCCAATAAGGGCACATGCCCCCCCCACTCCCTCTTTCTCTCTCTAAAATCAATATATAAGAATTTAAAAAAATGTATGCTGCTTAATAATTTCTAGCAAAGTATGAAAAAATAGAATGGTATGATTAAAATATTATGAGGACAGCCTGACCAGGCGGTGGCACAGTGGATAGAGCGTCGGACTGGGATGCAGAGGACCCAGGTTCGAGACCCCGAGGTCGCCAGCTTGAGCGTGGGCTCATCTGGTTTGAGCAAAAGCTCACCAGCTTGAACCCAAGGTTGCTGGCTCGAGCAAGGGGTTACTCGGTCTACTGAAGGCCCGCGGTCAAGGCACATATGAGAGAGCAATCAATGAACAACTAAAGTGTTGCAACGCGCAACGAAAAACTAATGATTGATGCTTCTCATCTCTCCATTCCTGTCTGTCTGTCCCCGTCTATCCCTCTCTCTGACTCTCTCTCTGTCTCTGTAAAAAACAACAACAACAAAAAAATATATATTATGAGGACAGATTCAATTTCAAGATGGCAGTGGAGAAGGCAGATATTCAAACTGCCACCTCACGGGACCAAACTAGATAACAAATTAACTTACGAACAATCATTGTGAAAAACCAACTCTGGACTAAAAGAACAGTACTCGAAAACTAAGGAGCACAGAAGAAACCACACTGAGCCTGGTAGGAAGTGCGGGGACACAAGGGGACTCCCCTGCTCCCAGGAATGAGAGGTGGCTGAGGGTCCAGTGGGATTCTCATTGCAGGGAGAGAGACCTTGAGAGGTGGGAGTCCTCAGTCCCAGGACCGAAACCCCAGCCTAGAAACCCAGAGACTAGAGGAGACAGCCTGGCAGCATTGAGTGGGGAGAAGAGCGGGATTTCTGTCTGTGGAAAACGGCTGATGAAGAAGTTGCAGCCTTAAAGGGCCAGCGCAAAAAATATCGCTCACAGCCACTTGCCTGGGCCTCCGGGGGTGAGGAGGGCTGAAAGGACTGGTTTTGCATGAGGAGAGTGGAGATTGAGGCACGGGGACACCAACTGTGACGGGGAGAAGAATACCTTAGCTGAGTCATTCTCCAATGCCTAGGTGGCCATAGCTGGGGGAGGGTCACTCCCTCTGTCCAGCACAAGCCTAGCATGGCGCCAGTTGACCTACCTCCAAAAAGCTCTCTAGCTCCTATCAACACAAAAGGCCATTCAAAGAGGAAGAAGTAGAGGGGAAGGGCAGTGACTCAGGTTTCTGGGGAGACCTGAGCTACACCTCCCCCTTATGATACAGAGAACGTGCCCAGCCCCCGGAGAGTAACTGGGCAGATCACACCTTCTGGTCTCAAAGGTCACACCCACCGCATTCCTGGACAGAGTTTCAACTGGCGCCAAAAAGCAAGATACACCCTCTACTAAACACCCCTCCACCCCCCGGTCCTAAACACAGAAATTCCCTGCTGGGCTCAGCAAACAAACAGCAGGGAAATGAAGACTTTTAAGTAGATCTACTTCTTAAGGAGAATTAAAATCCGAGTAGTCAGCAGAGGCTGAGGGATGACGCCCTGGAGGAGAGGCTGCATTCCATATACCAAGCTCAGATCCACAACCCCAACAAGCTTGCAAACTGCACACGAGAAATGTAATCCATATGAATCAACAAGAAAAATCCCCAGAAAAAGAACTGAACGAGATGGAAGTAACCAAATAACCAGATGCAGAGTTTAAAATAATGGTTGTTAGGATGCTTAAGGATCTCAAGCTACAATGGATGGACTTAATGAGCACCTAAATAAGGAAACTGCAAGCATCAAAAAGGACACTGAAATCATAAAAAAGAATCAATCAAAAATGACAATTACAATATCAGAAATGAAGACTAAACTAGAAGGAATCAACAGTAGGCTGAATTAAGCAGAGGATCAAATAAGTGAATTAGAGGACAAGATAAATAAAAACAGAATAGCAGCAAAAAGAAAAGAGGCTCAAAAAGTCTGAGGAACCTGTAAGAGAACTCTGTGAAATATGAAGAGAAATAACATCCGCATCATAGGGGTTCCTGAAGGAGAAGAGAAAGACAAGGGATAGAGAACCTGTTTGAAGAAATTATAGCTGAAAACTTTCCTAAATTGATAAAGGAAAAAGTCACATAAGATCAAGAAGCACAGAGAGTTCCGGTAAAGAGAAAGCCAACGAGGCCTACATCAAGACACATCATAATTAAAATACCAAAGTTAAGAGATAAAGAAAAAATAATAAAAGCAGCAAGAGAAAAGAAGTCAATTACCTATAGAGGAGCCCCCATAAGGATGACATCCAACTTTTTAACAGAAACACTTGAGGCCAGAAGGGAATGGCAAGAAATATTCAAAGTATTGCAAAACAAGAGCCTACGACCAAGATTTCTTTATCCAGCAAGATTATCAGTTAAAACTGAAGGAGAAATAAAAAACTTCCCAGACCAAAAAAAACCTCAAGGAATTCATTACAACCAAACCAATACTGCAGGAAATGTTAAGGGGCTTGCTGTAAAAAGAGCAAAGGAAAAAAGAAAGAGAAAAAGGATTATAGATTTAAAGAATAAAATGGCAATAAACAACTTCATATCAGTAATAACCTTAAATGTAAATGGATTCAATGCTCCAATCAAAAGACACAGGATAAGAAAACAGGACCCGTACATACGCTGTCTACAAGAGACCCACCTCAGAACATAAGATACACATAGACTGAGAGTAAAGGGATGGAAAAAAATATTTCATGCAAACGGAAAGGAAAAAAAAGCTGGGGTACCAATACTAATATCTGACAAAATAAACTTTAAAACAAAAGTTATCGTAAGAGATAAAGAAAGTCACTACATAATGATACAAGGAGCATTACAAGAGGAAGATATAAGTATTATAAATATATATGCTTCTAATATAGGAGCACCTAAATATATAAAACAGATTTTGATGGACAAAAAGGGTGAGATCAACAGCAATACTATAATAGTAGGAAATTTTAATACCCCCCTAACACCAGTGGATAGAGCCTCCAGACAGAAAATTAACAAAGAAACAGTGGCCTTAAATGACACACTAGATCAACTGGATTTAGTATATATCTTCAGAACCTTTCACCCCAAAGCAGCAGAATATTCATTCTTTTCAAGCGCTCATGGTACATTCTCTAGGACAGACCACATATTAGGACACAAAACAAGTCTTAATAAACTTAAGAAGACTGAAATCATATCAAGCATCTTCTCTGATCATAACAGCATGAAAGTAGAAATCAATTACAATAGAAAAACTGAAAAACATTCAAACACTTGGAAACTAAATAGCATGCTATTAAATAATGAATGGGTTAACAATGAGATCAAGGAAGAAATCAAAAACTTCCTCAAAACAAATGAAAATGAACAAACAACAACTCAAAATTTATGAGACACAGCAAAAGTAGTCCTGAGAGGGAAGTTCATAGCATTACAGGTATACATTAAGAAGCAAGAAAGCCTGACCAGGCGGTGGTGCAGTGGATAGAGCGTCAGACTGGGATGCAGAGGACCTAGGTTCGAGACCCCAATGTCGCCAGCTTGAGTGAGGGCTCATCTGGCTTGAGCAAAAGAAAAAAAAAAAAAAAGCTCTCCAGCTTGGACCCAAGGTCGCTGGCTCCAGCAAGGGGTTACTCAGTCTGCTGAAGGCCCACGGTCAAGGCACATATGAGAAAGCAATCAATGAACAACTAAGGTGTTGCAACGAAAAACTGATAATTGATGCTTCTCTTCTCTCTTCGTTCCTGTCTGTCTGTCCCTATCTATCCCTCTCTCTGACTCTCTCTCTGTTCCTGTAAAAAAAAAAAAAAAGAAGAAGAAAAAGCTCAAATTAACAACCTAACCCTACACCTAAAACAACTAGAAAAAGAACAAGTAAAGCCCAGAGGAAGTAGAAGGAAGAAAATAATAAAGGTCAGAGTGTAAATAAATGAGATAGAGGCAAAAAAAAAAAACCAATACAGAAGATCAATGAAACCAAGAGCTGGTTCTTTGAAAAGATAAACAAAATTGATGAACCTTTAACCAGACTCACCAAGAAAAAAAGAAAGAGGGCTCAAATAAATAAAATTAGAAATGACAGTGGAGCAGTAACAACTGACATAGTAGAAATTCAAAGGATTGTAAGAAAATACTATGAAGAACTGTATGTCCAAAAATGGGACAACCTTGATGAAATGGATAAATTCCTTGAAACATAAAATCATTCAAAAATCAATCTGGAAGAATCAGAAAATGTAAATAGACCAATTACAACAAAAGAGATGGAAACAGTTATCAAAAAACTCCCAACAAACAAAAATCCTGGGCCTGATGGCTTCACAAGCAAATTTTACCTAATATTCAAAGAAGAACTAACTCCTATCCCTCTCAAGCTATTTCAAAAAATTCAAGAGGAGGGAAAACTTCCAAACTCCTTCTATGAGGCGAATATAATCTTCATTCCAAAACCAGGCAAAGACACTACAAAGAAAACTATAGGCCAATATCCTTGATGGACTTAGATGCTAAAATTCTCAACAGAATATTAGCAAATCAGATCTAGCAATACATGAAAAAATCATACATCATGATCAAGTGGGATTTATTCTGGGGAGGCAAGGCTGGTACAATATTCGCAAATCAATCAATGTGATTCATCACATAAACAAAAGGAAGGAGAAAAATCACATGATAATATCAATAGATGCAGAAAAAGCATTTGATAAAATCCACCACCCTTTTATGATCAAAACTCAGCAAAGTGAGAATACAGGGAACATACCTCAACATTATAAAGGCCATCCATCTATAACAAATCCACAGCCAAAATCATACTCAATGAGCAAAAATTAAAATCAATCCCCTTAAGAACAGGAACAAGGCAGGGGTGTCCCCTTTCACCACTCTTATTCCACATAGTTCTGGAAGTCCTAACTACAGCAATCAGACAAAAAGAAATAAAAAGCATCCAAATGGGAAAAGAAGAAGAAAACTTTCATTATTTGCTGATGACTTAATACTGTACATAGAAAACCCTAAAGTCTCAAGTCAAAAAGCTACTGGAACTGATAAATGAATTCAGCAAGATGGCAGGATATAAAATCAATATTCAGAGATCAGTGGCATTTATATACATCAACAATGAACTGTCTGAAAGAGAAATTAAGGAAACAATTCCCTTCACTATTGCAACCAAAAAAATAAAGTACCTAGGAGTAAATTTAACCAAGGATGTTAAAGACCTGTACTTGGAAAATTATAAAACAATAATAAAAGAAATCAAGGAAGATACAAACAAGTGGAAGCATATATGTCCTCATGGATAGGAAGAATAAATATCATTAAAATGTCTATACTACCCAAAGCAATATATAAATTCAATGCAATTCCTATTAAAATACCAATGTCACACTTCAAAGATATAGAACACATATTCCAAAAATTTATATGGAACCAAAAAAGAACATAAATAGCCTCAGCAATCTTAAAAAAGAAAAATAAAGTGGGAGGTATCACACTTCCTGATTTCAAGTTATACTACAAGGCCATTGTACTCAAAACAGCCTGGTACTGGCATAAGAACAGGCATTCAGATAAATGGAATAGACCAGAGAATCCAGAAATAAACCCAAACCTGTATGGCCAATTGATATTTGACAAAGGAGGTAAGAGCATACAATGGAGTAAAGACAGTCTCTTTAACAAATGGTGCTGGGAAAATTGGACAAATACATGCAAAGAAATGAAACTAGACCACCAACTTACACCATTCACAAAAATAAACTCAAAAGACCTGAATGTAAGTCGTGAAACCATGATCATCTTGGAAGAAACATAGGCAGTAAGGTCTCCGACATCTCTCGCAGCAATATATTTGCTGATTTAATTCCATGGGCAAGTGAAATAAAGGGCAGGATGAACAAATGGGACTCTATCAAACTAAAAAGCTTTTGCACAGCTAAAGACAACATGTACAAAATAAAAAGATAAACCACATAATGGGAGAACATATTTGCCAACACGTCTGAAAGGGGTTAATAACCCAAATCTATAAAGAACTTGTAAAACTCAACACCAGGTAAGTAAACAATCCAATCAAAAATTGGGCAAAAGAACTAAATAGACAATTCTCCAAAGAGGACATACAGATGGCCAATGGGCATATGAAAAAATGTTCAACATCACTAATCATTAGAGAAATGCAAATTAAAACCACAATGAGATACCACCTCACACCTGTCGGAATAGCAATCATTAACAAAACAACACATAACAAGTGCTGGCAAGGGTGTGGAGAAAAGGGAACCCTCCTGCACTGCTGGTGGGAATGCAGACTGGTGCAACCACTGTGGAAAACAATATGGAGATTTCTCAAAAAATTAAAAACTGAACTGCCTTTTGACCCAGCTATCGCACTTCTAGGAATATATCCTAAAAATAACAAACCACTGATTCAAAAGAAGAAATGCACCCCCATGTTTACTGCAGCATTGTTTACAATAACCAATATCTGGAAACAGCCTTAGTGTCCATCAGTAGATGAGTGGATTAAAAAGCTCTGGTACATATACACAATGGAATACTACACAGCCGTGAAAAAGAAGAAAATCTTACCCTTTGCAACAATATGGATGGACCTGGAATCTATTAAGCAAAATAAGCCAGGCAGAGAAATAAAAATATCATATGACCTCACTCATATGAGGAATCCAATCAACAATGTGAACTGAGGAATGGAAGAGAGGCAGAGAAGGGGTTAAAGAGTCCAGAGAGAAAGCGGTCAGAGGGAAAGGGGATGAGAGGAGGGGTTCAAAGAATGGAAAGACATTAGTGAAAGTATATACATATCATACAGAGATAAGAGGGCAGGATAGTAAAATCATGGAGCAAGGGGGAAGGCAGTGGGGGCAGGGGGAAAAGTGGGTATCAAGGAGAACACGCGGTGGGGGAGTGAGGGAGATATATTCGGGGTACACTTGTAACTATGTAAATACAACAAATTAAAATCAATTAAAAAAAACAACTGGTTCTCTGGCCCAATGACAGTTTTAAGTATAAAAAAATGATATACCAAAAGGTAATTTATTATTTCATGCATTTAATACTTAAATAAGAACAATAAAAGAGGTACGCAAAACTAGATGTTTTAAGAAAGAGTTTTAAAATATCAATGAATAAAATATTAATACCTGAAAAAAAATTATTTAAGATATTAAAAAAATTATGACAAAATAAAAATCATAACAGCTTATTATTCATATCAATATGCACATTTTCTTTTAAAAGGTATTAGGCTTCTCAGAATAATTCTATGTTTAATTCACATGTGAGAAAGGGTACTTTGGGCATATCAATTCATTTCAATAAATGAATACAAACTTCTCAAAAAGATTAAGTCATAAAGCATATACTCTATTACAGAAAAAGTTAAAACTGTAGAAAGATGTAAATTCTTACAAGCAGATTCTTTATACAGACATCAAGCTATACTGAGGGCAGTATATTTTCCCTTGGTATCTTAAAGTCCTTGAACTCTTGTTTAAGCCATATGGAATTCCCTAGTGGCACTGCACTGTTCCTGTATACAGTTTGTATTTACCAACTTCAAAGCCATATATAGAAGTAGACAAAGTCTGATTGATGTGTCTTTAATAAGAAAAGCAAAACATACCTCACATTGCTAAATTTGATAATGATATATGACCAGTCACTTGTGGTAGGTACTGCTTATAAACTCAGAAAATACCTAGTTCTGTACTAAGAGAATTAGAAGTTTAACTAAGTAAGCTACTTGGTAAATTTGTAACTTAAACAGCTTCTATTTATAGCTAGAAAAACTTATATATGCTATTGCATTCAGTGAATTCACCTATTTAAATGCACCAACAGCATAAGGATGAGAAAGTAGCAGAGGTTCAGAAAACCAGAGTTAAAGAAGATTAAGATGAAATGTAATACTAAGCGTTGATTCAAAATGTTAAAAAGAGCTCAAGGGAATTCTTATACTAAAACTAGTTCACGTCCTTTAATAATCTGTCAAGAAGATTTACTATAAATATCTTTCTTTATGGTAAATTTTCTTACCTAGAGTTGCTAACTCTAATGTGCAGTTCTGTAAAGTATCGCTGGTTTGGTTCACAACAAGTACATCGAGAACTATATCATACTGGTTGACATGAACATAAGCTTCTGCATACACAGGATCTGAGAAGCCTGTCAACTGGGTGACCTGTCAAACAAAAGTAAAGCGATAATCAAATGACTGAGACAATTTAGCCAAATATAGCCTAGCCAAATGACTAAGTCTGGTAGGTAATTAACAGATGTGCTTAGATTAGACAGGTCATTTTGAAACAGGTATAATAAAATTGTTTGTAATGTAGACATGTTGTCAAAATGGGAATATTAGAAATAACAGGTCCTAGAGTTTATATCTCAGTAGTAGAAAGACATTAAATATGTCTACTAAATACATTAAACATCCAACTTGGGAAATAGATTTGGTTATATTTCAGTTAAATCCCTTAGCATCTGAACTCACCAACTGTTCTCCCAAACTCAAGAACCCAATATAATTCAGATCATGTGGAAGTTCCTGCTACTGAAGCTCAGGAACTAACTAAATAAATTATATAGCAAAAATTGCTTCTAATTCCATGAAGATAAAATTTAAATGTTTTTCCCCAAATTAAAAAAAAATGCCAAACATAGCACTTTTAAGATGTCTTGTCACCAAAAACATAGACAACAAAATAAAATAAAAAAAAGATAAATCAGACTACATCAAGGGCACTATTAACAGCATGAAAGGCAACATAGAATGGAAGAAAAATAAATGCAAGTCATATATCTGATAAGGGACTTGCATCCAGAGTATATATAAAGAACTCCCATTCGATTCCCGGCCAGGGCACACAGGAGAAGCGCCCATTTGCTTCTCCACCCCTCCGCCGCACTTTCCTCTCTGTCTCTCTCTTCCCCTCCCGCAGCCGAGGCTCCATTGGAGCAAAGAAGGCCTGGGCGCTGGGGATGGCTCTGTGGCCTCTGCCCCAGGCGCTAGAGTGGCTCTGGTCGCAACATGGCGACACCCAGGATGGGCAGAGCATCGCCCCCTGGTGGGCAGAGCGTCGCCCCTGGTGGGCGTGCCGGGTGGATCCCGGTCGGGCGCATGCGGGAGTCTGTCTGACTGTCTCTCCCGGTTTCCAGCTTCAGAAAAATGAAAAAGAAAAAAAAACAAACAAGAACTCCCATAGTCAACACAAAAATAAATAACCAGATTAAAAAATGAGCAAAGAACATGAATAGACATTTCTCCAAAGAAGATATACAAATGGCCAATAAGCACATTTAAAAAAGCCAAATATCACTAATCATTAGGAAATGCAAATCAAAACCACAGTTAGATACCAATAGATGGCTGCTATTAAAAAATAAGAAAAATGTTGACAAGGATGTGGAGAACCCTTGTGTACTAAGGATTAGAATATAAAATAGTTCAGCTGCTATATAAAACAGTATCACAGTTCCTCAGAAAATTAAAGCAGAATTACTATATGATTCAGCAATTCCACTCTGGTTATAACTCAAAAGAAATGAAAGAATACCTTGAACAGGTATTTGTAAGTTCATGTCCATAGCAGCATTATTCAAAATAGCCAGTAAGGTGAAAGCAACCCAAGTGTCCACTGATAGATGAATGGACAAACAAAATGTATATATTCACAATGGAATGTGACTCAGCCTTAAAAAGAACATTCTGACACATGCTACAGTATGGATGCATCTTGAAGACACTAGGCTAAGTGAAATTAGCCATTCACAGAAGGACAAATATTGTATGATTCCACTAATGTAAGGTACCTGGAGCAGTCAAATTCAGAGATAGAAAGTAGAATGGTTGCCAGTGGCTGAGGGGAGAGGGAATGGGAAGTAATTATTTAATGGGTATAGAGAGCTTCAGTTTGGCAAGATGAAACAAGTTCTGGGGATAAATGGTGGTGACGGTGGCACAATAATATGAATGTACTTAACATCACTGAACTGTACAGTTAAAAATATGTAAGAGGGTAAATTTGATGTTATGTAAATCTTACACAATTTTTTAAAATAAAAATTTGTAACTGAAATATTGTTGAGATCAATTACCAATATGAATGGAGATAAAGTGTTCTAGTAGTTCCAATTCTGCAACTAACCTTATCTTGCACAACAAAATCAGTTTGAGACTGTTTATTTGTCTAACACAGTGTTTTTCAACCAGTGTGCCGCGAGACATGGTCAGGTGTGCCGTGGGGAAATTAAACATGGGTCCCCAAACTACGGCCCGCGTACCAGATGCGGCCTGCGAAGGCTATTTATCTGGTCTGCCGCCAGCCGCCTCCATCCGAACATAAACATTCCTCTCACAATCCCTCCAGCTATCAGTGACTGGAAGAGTGGAGGCACAGGGAATGCTCACTGACCAATCACCTTCTAGGATTCATCCCGACCACTAGCGATGAACCAATAGTAGGCCGACTCTCATCCACACCCAGGAAGGTCCCCGCTCAGGCTGCTGAGCGGTGGTGAGTAGTTGAAGCTGCTACTCCTCCTCATGGTTCTGATTTCTAATCCTGGTCAGGACTGGAGGTAAATGTTGCCACCACTAGATGAAGCCTCAGCCTCAGCTGGTTATGTCTATCCTGATGGTATATATAGATATTTGACCTTTTTCTTTTTAAAAGAGGCCCCCGCAGAGGGTGATACACAATGCATCACAATGTTATCTAACTTTAAAGCTAAAGTTTGCTGATCTTCCTTTGGACAGTTTTTGGTTATCTGTTGCCAAGGAGTTCCCCATTCTGGCCAACAAAGCTATTTTGACATTGCTCCCGTTTTCACCACATATCTATGTGAGCTGAGCTTCTCAAGCTTGACTGTGATAAAAACTAAAAACACAGAGAGACTGAGAACTGTTGAGGAAGAGCTTCGTGTGTGTCTTTCTACCATTCCTGCCAGGATATCCCTTTTGTGTTCATCGAAACAGGCCCAGGTTTCACACTAAGTGAGTATAAATACATTTAGAAACTATATTATTAACTATATGTATAATATGTACTGTGTTAGAGTATCATTTTGTGTCACTTTGGTAGGTGGTGTACCCCAGGATTTTGTAAATGTAAAAAATGTGCCGCGGCTCAGAAAAGGTTGAAAATCACTGGTCTAACAGATAAAGGTTAAAAGATAAATGACTTGTAAATTTATATATTTTGGGTATAGGATAGTTTTCCTAATAAAATCTTATGTGGAACTCAATATATTAAGAATATAAAAGTATAGTTGCCCTGTTTTAAGCAGCAGGACAAAGGAAAAGCTGAAGGTAGGGTGCTGGGGGAGGGGGTGCTGGGGGAGGAGGCCAGAGCCCTGGCTTTTAAAGGCTTTAGTTAGCCTCTAAGGATCCCCCAACTCTGTGTATTACACTTGTGATTTCACATACAACTGGAACTAGTTATAAAATCACCTACTGTACTTACAGTACTATGGCATAGTAAAGCACTTTACCAGCTTCTGAGTTTCAATCATGTTAACAAACCTATCGATCAGGGTGACTTGACAAAATTTGATGCTACATAATTTGTTACTTTTCTTTTAAAAAACAGGGAGATCAACAAGTTCTTGATTATTACTTTCTAAAGTAGCCAATTTAATTAACTTATCAGTGTATTTGACATTTTGTTACCTTGTTAAGTTTAGACGCTAGGGGATCCGCTGCCTCTTTCCTCTGTGTGTTACCCATTGCTGCCAGCAAACTCAGCTGAAACTGATCCTCCTTGCAGTTCATTTCATTCTTAGCAGTTAGTTGCATGAAGGAAATGGGGTCATCAGGTTGTACTGTCACATTCCTCTTTTCAGATTCTTTCTGTGTTGAAAAAACAAACACATGTCTCTTTAATATGGAAAGAAAGACAGCTTTTTGTAGGCCTTTAATATGGACAGCACTCACATATGAAAACTGAAAAAAAATATTTTTAAAAGCCACAAAACACTGCCTGATCTGTGGTGGCACAGTGCATAATGCTTCGACCTGGAATGCTGAGGTTGCTGGTTTGAAACCCTGGGCTTGCCCAGTGAAGGCACATACTGAAATGTAGAAAAGAAAGTCTCTTAGCATAAGTAACTTTTAGCAGAATTTAATTTCTCTAAAACAAAGAGACGTTCAGCAGAACTTACACTTTTTTCTAAAAGAATCCCTACCTCTGGCCTTGAGGCTGGTTTCCCAGGCTGTGGCCTTGGAATAGTTCTGCAAGGTTGCAGATGTTCCCAGAATGTTTCTCCCTGAATTAATCTTATAGATAAACATTTAGCTTGTTTCACTGCTATGCTTCCCCTCCTCCCCATTCCCCAATCAGTGTGTAATTCTGTCTTTAAAAGCTAGCCCCAAACTGTGTTTAGGGCCGCATGATTTGAATGACTTAGGTCTCCCTGCGATTGCTGGCTTTCAATCAAGACTCCTTAATTTGTCTACTTAACTATGTGGCAAAACGTCTGTTTCTTGCTGTTCCAATACAACAATATGAGATGCAACTACTATGAATTGATGCTTCCCATTCCTTCTCCTTCCTTCTCTCTCTCTCCTCTCTCTAAAATCAATAAATAAAATCTTAAAAAAAGAAAAAAAAATCCACAAAGCACTTTTATGACTTTATCATATACACCTTACCTTTTGGGATAATTTTTCCTCTTCGAGTTTAGCAGATAACATTTGAGATAGGGACTGTCTGCATTCCTTATTGAAAATGTCATTCATTAAAGGAGAACATTCAGTCAAGACCTTGAGGCACAGGGAAATTCGATCTACATCATCATCTGTAATTGGCTTCTTAGGAAGAGATGATTTTCCCAAATGAAGGATAGTGGCCATGAGCAACATAGCCTCAGCGACAAAAGACTACAGAAGTAGAGAAATAGATTATTTACTGACATAATTCTGCAATTGCAGTAATGTCACTTTATTATAATTCACAATCTAAGAAATAAAAGTAATTTTCATTTCACTAGAGTAAGATTTCAAATCTTTTAGATTTTATCTCCATCTTTTTTGCATCCTACCCCTTCCTTTCTATGCTAGCTGCCATCATCTAAAGCTTTCATTAAGCCTCAAATGGCCTGACCAGCAGTGGCACAGTGTATATAGAGTGTCATCCTGGGATGCAGAGGAGGACCCAGGTTCGAAATCCCATGGTCGCCAGCTTGAGCGCAGGGTTGCTGGCTTGAGCAAGGGGTCACTGGCTCAGCTGCAGCCCCCTGCCCTCTGGTCAAGGCACATATGAGAATATGAGCAATCAATGAACAACAAAAGTGCTACACCAAAGAATTGATGCTTCTCATCTCTCTCCCTTCCTGCCTGTCTGTCCCTATCTGTCCCCCTCTCTCTGCCTCTGTCTCAAAAAAAAAAAACCAAAAAAAAAACACACCTCAACTGAAAAATGGCAATGGCTTTTTAACTGTTTTGCCTTACTCTAACCCCTTCACATGTCAATGCTATCTTTTAAAAAATTCTAACTATAGAGAAGTTAAAAGAATGATAATTTCACAAATAACATTGCCATACTTGCTTCCTTATTTTACTTATATTCATATATTTTTTTCACCTCCTAAGTACCTTAGCATATTTCTCTTAAGAATCAGAACAGCTTTCTATATAACTGCAATACCATTTTCTCATCTGAGAAATGTAACAATCCCCAAATGTATCTACTACATACTCTAAATCTATATAAATCTTCCTAATTCTCACAAGATCTTTTCATTGCTTTTTTAAATCCAGGATCAGCTTCATGCATTTTATTTGGCTGTTATTCCTTTTTAATCTAGACCAGCTTTTCGTATAATTTTCCATCACAATGACTTTTTGACTTTTTTTTTTTAAAGTGAGAGTAGAGGAGATACAGAGACAGACCCCTACATGCAACCCTGCTGGGATCCACCCATCCCCCCCAACCAAGCTATTTTTAGCACCTGAGGTGGAGACTTAAGGGAGCCATCCTTAGCACCAAGGACTGACATGCTTAAATAGATTGAGCCATGGCTGTGGGAAGGGGAGAGAGAGAAAGAAACAGAGAAAATGGAGGAAGGGGTGGGAAAGCAGATGATCGCTTTTCCTGTGTGCCAACCAGAAATCAAACCCGGGACTTCACACCCCGGGTTGACAGTCTACCACTGAGCCAAACAGCCAAGGCCACAATGACATTTTTTAAAAGAGCCCAGCCCAGTTGTTTTACAGAATGCCCCCACTTTTGGTTAGATGCCAGATAGGTGATGTTTTGTATTTCTTTTGGATTGTGTCAGGAGGTACATAACGTCAGGTTGTCCCATTGCTGGTAACACTGTGATCACCTGCTGCTGCTATCTTAATCCTTATTGTACATCAGTCTTTTCACTCCACATGTGAATTCCTTCAATGACTTCCCTGGGCCTTCAGTTGAAGTTGTATGACTTAGCCTGCTATTTGTGGTCTTCTACAAAGTGAATCCAAAGTACATTTTTAGTCTTATGTAGTGTTATCCTGACACATGCTCTGTCACTGCCAAATTATCTTTGGCTAAATATTCCATTTGTACACATACATGAACAAAGTACTACAGGCCTTGAGAAAGAACCAAAAGACTAAGAGTAATAATCCTCTGAGCCTGGATACTGTTACCAGAAGGAGAGAAAAGAACAGAAAAAAATAGATGAAGAAATATAGCTGAAAATATCCCCAATTTGATAAAAACTCTAAACCCTGATCAAGCTGAAATAAATTCTTTAGGCAAAATGTATTTGATACCAGAGAGACTCAGTCTACACAAAAAAATGAAGAGCAATGGAAAAGGCATAAATGAAGGAAAACTAGAGTGATGATAACCAAACTTCCACCTGCTTTGTACCAAATGCAGCAAACTCATAAACCAGATATTATCAGAAACATGGTTCTCTCAAATAGATGTTAGCAAATGCTCTCCCAAACTGCAGAACTGAAGCAGCCTTTCCCTGACACAGAATTGGACCAAGACACAGTATCTTAGAAACTTTTAAAAAGCATAATTTAGCCTGCCCAGGCAGTGGTGCAGTAGATAGAGCATTGATCTGGGAAGCAGAGGACCCAGGTTTGAAACCCAAGGTTGTTAGTTTGAATGCAGACTCATCCAGCTTGAGCGCAAGGTCGCCGGCTTGAGTGTGGGATCATAGATATGACCCCATGGTCGCTGGTTTGAGCCCAAAGGTTGCTGGCTTAAAGCCCAAGGTCACTGGCTTGAACAAGGGGTTACTTGGCTTGGCTGGAGCTTCCCACCCCACCCTGGTCAAGGCACATATGAGAAAGCAATCAATGAACAATTAAGATGCTGTAATGAAGAATTGATGTTTCTCATCTCTCCCTCTTCCTGTCTGTCACTGTCTGTCCCTCTGTCTCTCTCTCTTTCAAACATAAATAAATAGAGCGTTGGCCCGGCATGTGGATGTCCCAGATTCAATTCCCACTCAGAGCACACAGGAGAAGTGACCATTTACTGATCCCACTCCTGCCCCTTCCCACCTCTCTTCCCCTCCGGCAGCTATGGCTCAATTGATTCGAGTGTGTTGGCCTTAGGCACTGAGGATAGCTTGTGGAACCTCTGCCTCAGGCACTAAAAATAATTCTGTTACCAGCATGGCCCCATGTGGGCAGAGCATCGGCCCCAGATGAGGGTTGCCAGGTGGATCCCAGTTGGGGCACATGCAGGAGTCTTGTCTCCCTATCTCCCTTCCTCTCACTTGGAAAAGAAAAGTAGTAATAATAATAACAACAATGCATCATAGGGTAGATAATAGGACATGTAGAAATAAAATGTAAAACAAAAGCACAAAAGATAGAGTAGGGGATGGAAGGAATGGGAGTATATTATCTTAAATGAGCACATAGAATGGTCAGAGGATATGATGAAGGTTATGAATTGTAGAAAAGAGAATACATTTAAGAAACATTTCTGGGATAGAATAGGCAATGACTGACTGGATGAAGATGCTGGAGAGATGCTTATCTCTCAATGAGCCTTGACTAATCTTAGCAAACAGAAATGACTTCATAAAACCTTGTATCTCTTTTACTGGACTAATCAAAAGGTACTATTATAGAATTACTTTGTCCATTATATTGATCATTATATTACTGTGTCCATTTCCCTCATTAAACCATCAGCTCTTTCATGACAGAAACTTTAGCATTCACTTTCGGGCCCTCATAGTTCAATGCATATAGTAGGCATACAACATTCACTTGTTGGGCAAATGCAGAATAAATGAACTTACATTTTGCTTTTTCTTCTCTGGAACCAATGCTACATAGCGCAAGGCAATCTTGGTCAGAGTTGTGGCAAGAGAGGCAGCAACAAAGAAATCTCCGTCCAGAAGGAATCCTCTTAGGGGAGGTCTACAAAGCAATTTGAAGAAAATGAAACCCACCAACTTCTTTTTCTTTTAAGTATTTTTAAAAAATTTTGATTGATTTTAGATAGGAAAGGAGAAAGAGAAAGAGAGAGAAACATCAATTTGTTCCACTTATTCATGTATTCACTGGCTGATTCTTGTACGTACTCTGAGGATTGAACCTACAACCTTGGCGTACTGAGACAACACTCTGACCAACTGAGCTACCAGGCCAGAACTAAAACCCACCAGCTTCTTAAGCAGCATGCAGCCTTTGCATAAATGATTCAAGTAAGGCTATTTGACACTCTTATGCCACCCTTCAGTGAAAAGGATCTCAACTAGGTCCTTCTTTAGCTCTCAGGATAAAAAAGGAAAAAAAAAATAGATTTAAAACCTATCCTCAAATGATACAAGAATCAACTGAATATAAAGAGAAAATGGTGAAGGGTGTAAGTACTGGAGCCAATGAGCTACACTGAAATCCCAGCTTATCTACAGTATTTATTTATTGTGTCCCTTTGGGTTAAGTTACAGACTTCTTCAAGCCTCAAATTCCTCTTATACAGAGTGGGACAATAATATCCTTAAATGGGTTGCTGTGAAGATTAAATGAAGTAAACTACATAGCACAATGGCCAGCATGCAATAAGCAATCATTAAAATTTTAGGCATTGTTTTAATTATCTTTACTATAAAATTGGAAAGTAAAATGAGGAAATCATCAAAATTTTATTACATCAGTTACAAGTGCAAAAATCTTCTAAAATTTTTCTTAAAAGACAACAAAACTCCAATAACATCAAAGTTACCTCAACTTAGCATTTTCTATATGAGTAAAATAATTTTAGCTTAAACAGAACACAGTTATTTCAATGAAAACACAAGGAACAGAGGATTAAAATCATCAACACAATTTCTGAGAGAAGAAACTTAGGTATCTTTTTTTTTAATGCTTTAAGAGTTCTTGCTTTTACTAAGAAAGTAGTTTTTGTTTTTTAATTGAGAAAAGCTAATAACACCCATTTGTCAATATTTTCAGTTTTAGGGAAAATAGTTTAAAAAAAACAGGAAAATGTTAACACACTCGGATAATTATTAAACAGTTCTAAGCAGGCAGAAAATGTAGACTTTCCTTTTACAGAAAATGTTAAATCTGTAATAGCAGCATAATTTATACAGTGTGTCTGTAAAGTCATGGTGCACTTTTGACCAGTCACAGGAAAGCAACAAAAGACGATAGAAATGTGAAATCTGCACCAAATAAAAGGAAAACTCTCCCAGTTTCATGCCTCTTCAGTGCAGTTCGATGTGGGCTCACGCACAGATTTTTTAGGGCTCCTTAGGTAGCTATCCCGTATAGCCACTACAGACTCGTTCGTCACTGACTGATGGCCTACCAGAACGGGGTTTCTCCACCAAACTGCCGGTTTCCTTCAACTGCTTATCCCACCGAGTAATGTTATTCCTATGTGGTGGTGCTTCGTTATAAATGAGCCGATATTCACATTGCATTTAGGTCATGGATTTGAATTTAGCGAGCCACAGAACACACTGAACTTTCCTCTGTACCATCCACATCTCAACTGGCATGGCTGTGGGCTGCTCCGCTGTATACACGGTGTTACGTCATCATCTGCGCATGCGCATATGCTGCCACATCATCCCACAGAAACTGGGGTTTTCCTTTTATTTGGTGCAGATTTCACATTTCTATTGTCTTTTGTTGCTTTCCTGTAACCGGTCAAAAGTGCACCAAGACTTTACGGACACACTGTACATCCCCCACAAAGGTATACTGGAGCAACCTTTTTGTAATAATTTCTCTCTGAAAGAGACTCAGTTACAAATTCTCTTAAATTATCATTTGTTGCAATCATGCCACCAGTTTTGTCTGCTAAGTAGAACAGAAACTTGTCATGAGAAACAATTCTTTCTCCAAAGACCCCTCTAAGCGGTAAAGATACTACTGTGAGCTCCCAGATTTGGGTTAAGAAGTGCTGTTCTAGAGGAACACCTGGCAGAGGAAGGGGGTGGGGAAGCTGGGTGAAAAAGGCAAGGGGATTAAGCAAAGAATAAAAACAGACAAACAGTGTGGGGGTTGCAGAAGTGAAAGAGGTTGGGGGAGGTGGTGGATGGTAAAGGGAATAGATGGTGATGGAGGGAGACTGGACTTGGTGTGGTGAACACACAATGCAATATACAGATGATGTATTGTAGAACTGTGTACCTAAAGCTGTATAATTTTATTAACCAATGTTACCCCAATTAATTCAATAAAAAAAAGATTAAAAAAAGGGAAGCGCTGCTCTGTGATGTTAGGATCGTGTATTGCTCTCCACTGTGGGACAAATACAGTGATGCTTCTGTTACAATCTTCCAGAAATATTCAACCGCAGTTGTGACTCCATGACAGGAAAAGAACTTATTGCTCCCGTCTTTCACAATGTGCTTTAATCAGCTCTCCCTGGTTTGAATTTTAATTCCAGTTTGTAGGGTACATTCAGTGTATCTTGAAATCTTTGAACCTCTGTAATTGAGGAATCAATGTGATCAGAAGGTCCTGCCAACCACATATCAACAACAGAAGGTTATATCAGGGGCAGCAGCACTGGTGGAGAATGGAGGGGGGGTCATGACTGGGCTTAGACTGAGGAGAGCTACTACATCTTGAATGGTTTCCAGAGGCAGACATGCAATTATTTGGAACCCAGGGTTCCCTTTGCTGCTGCAAACCTTCCTCAGGAAAAACTGGAATTCTGAGCTGGTGACATTAAGCTTCTCTTGAAACAAAACTGACTTCTTTGGGACTTAGAAGGGGCAATAGAAGGTGAAAGGCTATCAGTTTCTTTCTTTTTTTTTTTTTTTTTTTTTTTTTTACAGAGACAGAGAGTCAGAGAGAGGGACAGACAGGAACGGAAGAGAGATAAGAAGCATCAATCACCAGCCTATCGTTGCGACACTCTAGCTGTTCATTGATTGCCCTCTCACACGTGCCCCAACCGCGGGCCCCCAACAGACCGAGTAACACCGGGCTCGAGCCAGCGACCCTGGGTCCAAGCTAGCAAGCCTTTTCTCAAACCAGATGAGCCCGCGCTCAAGCTGGCAACCTCGGGGTCTGGAACCTGGGTCCTCTGCATCCCAGCCCGACGCTCCATCCACTGCACCACCGCCTGGCTAGGTGGCTATCAGTTTCAAAGTCCATGAGAATAGCGTAGTTCTGATCTCAACTCCAGGTTTCTTTCTTGTTTCTGTTCTATTAATACTGTTCTGAAAACATTAATATTGCAATTTGAGATACATGGTTTTCATTTTACTTTGAATGGTAACTGAGGACTTTTTGCCATGCTTGAGTTTTTCTTTGGAGTAGAACATTGTAAACTTGTTTATGGTGCTACAAACACCTTTATGTTTGGTTCTGTTGGTCTCTGGATATACAGTGTGTCCGTAAAGTCATGGTGCACTTTTGACCGGTCACAGGAAAGCAACAAAAGACAATAGAAATGTGAAATCTGCACCAAATAAAAGGAAAACCCTCCCAGTTTCTGTAGGATGATGTGGCATGTGCGCATGTGCAGATGATGATGTAACACCGTGTATACAGTGGAGCAGCCCACAGCCATGCCAGTCGAGATGTGGATGGTATAGAGGAAAGTTCAGTGTGTTCTGTGGCTTGCTAAATTTGAATCCGTGACCAGAATGCAACGTGAATATCAGCGCGTTTATAATGAAGCGCCACCACATAGGAATAACATTACTCGGTGGGATAAGCAGTTGAAGGAAACCGGCAGTTTGGTGGAGAAACCCCGTTCTGGTAGGCCATCAGTCAGTGACGAGTCTGTAGTGGCTATATGGGATAGCTACCTAAGGAGCCCTAAAAAATCTGTGCGTGAATCCACATTGAACTGCACTGAATAGGTATGAAACTGGGAGAGTTTTCCTTTTATTTGGTGCAGATTTCACATTTCTATCGTCTTTTGTTGCTTTCCTGTGACTGGTCAAAAGTGCACCATGACTTTATGGACACACTGTATATTAGTACCAGGTGAAAATTGTCTTCTTGAAGTCTCTTATTTTCTTTTTCAATTTCCTCTAAGAGCAATGACGATTCAGAAGATGACCCATACTCCCTAATGACCTTTTCAGCAATTTCTTGGGAGTAGCCATGGTTTTAAAAATGTTTATGAGGATGTTGTGTTCCATTTCCTCAGTAGTGTCTTTGACATCTGGACTTAAATTTTAGGATCAGTAGACAAATCAGATAGGTCAAAGATTGTATTTCTAGCGAATGTCTTACCATCATGTAAAAAAGCTCTCTCTCTTGAACATTTTCCAAAGAAAACTGTTTCTTGGTAGGTCTTTCTTCAGAATCAGAAAATCTCCCTTTGTGACAAATCCTGCCTTTGCAAAATGCCTCTTCATCTGGGATTAGACCATTTATTGCAACAAAAAGTACATCTTTTGAAGTAGAAAAGATTGTATCTTTTTGTTTTATTTTTTTACAGAGACAGAGAGGGACAGATAGGGAGGGACAGACAGACAGGAACGGAGAGAAATGAGAAGCATCAATCATAAGTTTTTCGTTGCGACACCTTAGTTGTTGATCGCTTTCTCATATGTGTCTTGACCGTGGGGCTACAGCAGACCGAGTGATCCCTTGCTTAAGCCAGCGACCTTGGGTCCAAGCTGGTGAGCTTTGCTCAAACCAGATGAGCCCGCGCTCAAGCTGGCGACCTCGGGGGTCTCAAACCTGGGTCTTCTGTATCCCAGTCCAATGCTCTATCCACTGCGCCACCAGCCTGGTCAGGCCGTCTCTTTTTGTTTTGTAAGCTCGGAAACAGGATCCCCAGCTTTATTTCTTGTCTCTTCCACTAACTATTTTGTCTCCAAAAATATTCAGTCCTGTAGCAGCACTCTGTAAACTGTTTAGAATCTGATTTCAATAACATTATCATCTCCTGTTTCAAACAGATTCTTCTCACTTTGAGTGTCAATAGTTCTTTTTTCAAGGAAGTGAACAAGATCAACAAGTCCATTGTATAATTGTCTACATGAGCTTCAACAAATTACTTAAATCCCCTTTTCACCTCAGATTCTTTTGACTAGGTTCTCATTACTCCCAAAGAACTTTACAAACTACTGAATGTGACTCCTAGCCATGACCATAGCTTCTGCATTTCCTCAGGTGCCAAGAAGACCAATGTCCATAATGCAGAGGTTGGCACAGGTGTCCTGAATCAAGCTCTTCAAAAACAGGGTCTGCATCCCTCCAAAAATGCAGTGCATGGCCTTGGGATAACATTCTTTCTTCTAGTTCAGGTTCACAGATCCCTTTACAATATTGCTTGACATCTGCTTCATTACTATTGTCCTTAGTTTCCAGATAAAACAATTTTGATTTTTTGTGCCCCACAGAGCTGTAGCCAGATGCACAGGGCAGCGGTTCCTCGCCTTCAGCGTGCTGAGCACCGCTTGGCTCACACTCAACAGGGTCTCAATGTCCAGCATCAACCTTCTGGGACACCTTGCCACTGGCCTACAGGGCACAGATACACCATCCTGACTACAGCTACCAGGCAAATGTGGGCAGGGAAGCCCTTCATCCCATTGTGGCCTTTACCCAGGGTTGGGCCCGTCACCACCTTCTTTCAAGTATCTTAGATAGCAAATATTTTCATTGTGGCAAGAGAAATGAATCACTTGACTCTTTTATATACAAGAATAAAGAAAGTATAGCTGGCTGAGCACAAGTACAGTTGCAAATTACCTTTCCTCCTCTTTCTTGGTGGGTCTAGAACTGCTAAGGGCACTCTGAGTTGCATAGGTGCCCATCTCAGTTACCAATTTCTGAACTGGCCCCACAGTTATTTCTTCTTCAGGTTTTAATTCACCAGCTTCTTTCTTTATTTCTGACTCTACAATTGGGATCTAAAAATCAATTGGAAATGTCAATTTAGTAATGATATCAATAGTACCAAAATCATATTTAAATATTCAATCAATTCTATAGAGAAGGCATTTCCCCAAGGAGATATTTGGAACTCGGAATTTTTTATATTTTTTTATTTTAGTGAGAGGAGGGGAGGCAGAGACAGACTCCCACATGGGCTGACCCAGATCCACTCAGCAAGCCCACTGGGGGTGATGTTCTGACCATGAGGCTGTTGCTCTGTTGCAACCAGAGCCATTTTGTTAGCACCTGAGGCAGAGGCCGTGGAACCAACCTCAGTGCCCGAGGCCAACTCTCTCCAGCCAATCGAGCCATGGCTAAGGGAGGCGAAAAGAGAGAGATAGAGAGAGAGAGAGAGAGAAAGAAGGGGGAGGGGTGGATAAGCAGATGTTCGCTTCTCCTGTGTGCCCTGACCAGGAATCAAACATGGGACATCCACACGCCGTGCCAATGCTCTCTACCAGTGAGCCAACCAGCTATAGCCTAGAACTTGGAACTTTAAATTTTCTTTCCTACCCATGATAACATAGTGAGAAGAGCACAGGCTTTGGGGGCTTACTTGTATGGTTTTGGGCAAATTAATTAAACTATGTTGAGCTTCAGTTTCTTAATCTGTTAAATACAAATCTCAATTCTTTCCACACATACCTTGGCTGGTTGGCTCAGCATCAGCCCCATGGGTGGATGTCCCAGGTTAGATTCCTGGTCAGTGCACACAGGGGAAATGATCATCTGCTTTTCCACCATCCCTTTCCCCTTTCTTTCTCTCTCTTTTCCCCTCCTGCAGCCATGGCTCAATTGGTTCAAGTGAGCTGGGCTTGGGCGCTGAGGATGGCTCCATAGTCTCCACCTCAGGTGCTAAACAAAAATGGCTTGGTTGCTGAGCAACATAGCGATGGCACCAAATGGGCAGAGCATTGCCCCCTGGTGGGCTTGCTGGGTGGATCTCAGTCTGGGTACATGCTATAGAGCCTGTCTCTTTGCCAGCCCTCCTCTGACTAAAAAATTAAAAAATAATTAAAAAAAAATCTTTCCATAAAAGTTACTTAGTAAGAAAATGCTTAGGACAGTGACTAAGATAAAACAGATACTCATATTTCTTCTCCATCCCTTTCCTAAACAAGAAAGCCCTCATCTTCCTAAAATGAAATAAATCTGACTTATTTGTACAAAATAACTTCATCAACTACTTAAAAAATAAAAAGGCTACTATGCACGTATTCCTCAATACCAGTCTATACTCTAATTTGAGAACTCTAAGCATGTCAAATCATTATTTAACAATTCCTTTATTTTATAAATAAAAAGACCCAATGCCCAGTCAGGTTAAGGAACTTATATCCAAGGTCCCAGAGCTAATTATTGGCAGAAGCAAGACTGGAACTCAGGTATCCTAAAAAGCACTGTTCTTTCTATTCTCTCATACAGTAGTTTGAATAGGGAAATATTGCCAGTTGTCATACATAAATACTGCAAAGTCAGTCTTGTTCTTTTTTTTTTTTTTTTTTACAGAGACAGAGAGAGAGAGTCAGAGAGGGATAGATAGGGACAGACAGGCAGGAATGGAGAGAGATGAGAAGCATCAATCATCAATTTTTCATTGCGACACCTTAGTTGTTCATTGATTGCTTTCTCATATGTGCCTTGACCACGGGCCTTCAGCAGACCGAGTAACCCTTGCTCGAGCCAGCGACCTTGGGTCCAAGCTGGTGAGCTTTGCTCAAACCAGATGAGCCCACACTCAAGCTGGCGACGTTGGGGTCTCGAACCTGGGTTCTCCGCATCCCAGTCCAACGCTCTATCCACTGAGCCACCGCCTGGTCAGCCAATCTTGTTCTTATAATATTTGCATTCTTCTTTTAGAACACATAGAATAAAGAAAAGTTTTGCAAGTCTTTTTTAAAACACAGAACATCCTGGTCAAATAAAATCTTGCCTAGAAGGATAATAATAAATACAAAATAATAAGCGCAGAGGAGGGAAACCCCCAAATTTCCCACAGCTCTTAAGGCTTAATTATCTGGGTAATTAAAATACATTTCTCAGTGTTCTTCATAGCTCAGTTAAAACCATGAAAACAAATCACCACATAAAAGTCAGATGTAAAAAAAAAAAAAAGGCAAAATCAAAAGTCAGATGTACTAAAGTAAAAATCACCATATAAAGTAGCATTTACTACTCAAGTCAACATACCTCCCCCAGGGACCTTCGGACCTCAGTCATCACACTCTGAATATCTTCCTTTGTACTACAGTATTCTCCCAGGATCCATAATGCTCCTCGATAAATCCTAAGAAAAGAATACATGTACAAGTACTGAAACACTGATTTGTCAACAAATCTTGTAGCAATTTTTTTTGGCAAATTTAAGCTCAAGTCAAAACAATATTCTACAGTTCTAAGGAATTATGCATGACATTTTAAGAAATTAACAAGGATATTAAGTTTCTTTAATTCTTCCAGAAATCACAAGCATTAAAAGGAAAATAAATGCTCTTGTCCATCATTATTAGGAAATTTTAAAACTGGTAACCCAATAGTTAAAATAAAATACCAAACTGTTTCCCAGAGAGGTGTGATCTTCCATCTAGGACAGAGTTAAGATAAAAGTTTATCTTATCACTTACTAGTACAAATATTTATTATTTCAATGTAAAAAATACCTTCCCCCTCCTTCTTTTTCCAAGTGAGGGAAGGGAAGGTAGAAAGACAGACTCCCACACGCACCCTGACCAGGATCCACCCAGCAACTCCCATCTGGGGCTGATGCTCTGCCCATCTAGGGCCATGCTAACAACTGAGCTAATTTTAGTGTCTGAGAAGGAGGCTCCATGGAGCCATCCTCAGTGCCCAGGGCTGAAGCACTCGAACAAATCAAGCCAAGGCTACAAGAGGGGAAAAGAAAGAGAGAAAGAGAGAAAGGGAGAAGGAAGGGAGGAAGGGAGGAAGGGAGGAAGGGAGGAAGGGAAGAAGGGAGGAAGGGAGGAAGGGAGGAAGGGAAGAAGGGAGGAAGGGAGGAAGGGAGGAAGGGAAGAAGGAAGGAAGGAAAGAAGGAAGGAAGAAAGAGAGAGTGAGAGAAGGGAGAAACAGAGGAGTGGAGAAGTGTCTCCTGTGTGCCCTGACTGGGAATCAAACCTGGGACAGCCACATGCCTGGCTGACACTCTACCACTGAGCCAACTGGCCAGGGTCTTTTTTTTTCTTTAAGCAAGAGAGAGGGAGAAAGAGAGAAAGAGAGACAGGAAATGAGAGAGATGAGAAGCATCAATTTGTAGTTGCAGCACTTCAGTTGTTAATTGATTGCTTCTCATATGTGCCTTGACAGGAGGGCTCCAGCCAAGCCAGTATAAAGGTAGTGACCCTCTGGGCTCAAGCCAGGGACCATGGAACCATGCTGATTATTCCATGCTCAAGCTGGTGACCCTGTGCTCAACCGGATGAGCCCACACTCAAGCCAGCAATCTTGGGGTTTTAAACCTGAGACTTCAGCATCCCAGGTCAATACTCTTTTGACTGTGCCACCACAGGTCAGGCTAAAAACTGCTTTTTATTTGTAGTCACTGAAAATAGGCAGGATCCTAACCAGAACAATAAACAAGGAGGAAGGGCAAAACGATCAATAACATTAACAACAAGAAAAAGTAAAGAGAAAGCAACAATTTTTTAGTTAAAAATGTTAAACTAAATAAAGTCTTTCGTCTCTTTTCCCTAAGATTTTCATTGTTCACTTTTCAGAAAATTCTAGAAACTGAAGATCTAAGCGATCAGGGTTACCAAAAGTAAAGCTTTGACATGATCTTTTTCTCACAAAGGAAGTAAATCTCAGTTTCATAAATATCAATATATTTTTTACTCAAAAAGACAACTTCTACATAGGCAGATATAATGCAAGTGTATAATAGTCCATCCATCAGATGCTTTAAATGAAACAAGATTTGAATAATAAAGTCCTTTCTTATTAGTAAAGGCTATTCGAAGGAAAATATATGTCAAAATTAAGTTGCATTTGTAATCCTTCAATTCAATAAATGATAAATGGGAATATAAATAATGATATCCAAAAAGTGATACCTTCATTTAATTAATTAATTAATGTATTTATTTTTTAGGTGAGAGGAGGGAATGAGGCAGAATCTCATATATACCCCAACCAGGATCCACCTGGCAACCCCATCTGGGGCCAGTGCTCAAATACTAAGCTGTTTTTAGCACCTGAAGCTAATGTGCTCCAATGGAGCTATCCTCAGTGCTTGGGCCACTCTGGAATCAACTGAGTCATTGGCTGCTACAGGGGTAGAAGGTTAGAAGGGGGACAGTGAGAGAAACGGGATAAGGAGATGGAGAGAAGGGGGAGAGGGAGGAGGAGAGAAACAAATGGTTGCTTCTCCTGTGTGCTCCCACTAAAAATCAAACCCAGGATGTCTATACGCCAGCCTGACACTCTATCCACTGAGCCAGGTCCCAAAAAGTGATAGCTTTAAAAAATATGTTCTTAGCACTTTAGGATTCACAATGTTTTAGAGAAAATCAGGATAAAGAAATCTAGCTAAAACTATAAAAAAATCTGCCCACAGATTACAGATCAACCAAGGATTGGAATAAAGTAATATTTATAGTCATTCTTATTTTGTCTTGACTGTCTTGAGTCATCCTTCCTCTCTTATATTTTATATCAACTGGCCCTTAAAGACAGATACTGCTAAAATGCTTACTTGATGTTACATTTAAACACATCTTAAACCTACTTGACAGATTTAATAGCATGAAAGACTTCAAGCATCTTCTCAACAATAAGCATTCTTAGGTTATAAAAGCGCTGAATGGCTTCACGAACAAACTCCAAGACATCAGCAGCTGCTGCTTCATTACTGTCACTGAGAAATTCCATTAACTAAAAGAAAAAAAAGAGGATAACAATTTAAACTTAAGGTTTAAGTAAATTAGATTTACAAAGCATATAGTTAATAATTTTCATATGCATAACAAAATATAAACAAAGTTACAATTTTAGTTACAATTTTTACTTTTCAGTTTTATGTGCAGTAAAGTTTATTACAAAAATCACTATACAACAGAAGCTAGGAATCCACACTCAAAATAAATTGGGTCCTCTAAAGTTGTAACTAAAATAATTTTAGAAAAATAATTCAGAGCTCAATGGCAAAATTTCAAATTATAATAACATACCTCATATATCTGACAGTGACAAAAAACAAGATAGTCTAGGTATGTGAATTTTTCCTGTAACTAAATTCTTCAACTTTAAGAGGTAAAACAATTTGTAAGAAATACTAGGCCCTGGCCAGCAGTTCAGTGGATAGAGCATCAGCCTGGCATACAAACATCCCGGGTTCAATTCCCAGTCCAGGCACACAGGAGAAGCAACCATCTGCTTCTCCCTTCTCCTTCTTTCCCTCTTCCCCTCCCACAGCCAGTGGCTCAATTGGTTTGAGCATGGCCTCCAGCACTGAGGATAACTCCATTGGAGCACAATGGCTTCAGGCACTAAAGATAGCTCAGTATTTGAACATTGGCCCCATATGGGGTTACTGGGTGGATCCTTGTCAGGGAGCATGTGGGAATCTGCCTCACATCCCCCCTCCTCTTTTCTAAAGAAAAGAAATACTTATTTGCCCTACTGAATGATATATATACATATACACAGAATAATTTTACTTTAGGTAACTATAACAAACATCAATTATAATATGTGGAGGTATTTTTGTCACTAGTTTTTTTTCTTTTTCATTTTTTTTGTATGAAGATGAAGAGAAACAAATCAAAATACTTATTCCTCCGAGTCTGAGAGAGAACATAAAGCCCTCGCCAGGTAGTTCAGCTAGTTAGAGTGTTGTCCTGATAAGCCAAGGTTGCAGGTTTGATCCCCGGCCAGGGCATATATAAGAATTAAACAATGAATGCATCAATAAGTGGAACAACAAATTGATGTTTCTCTCTCTTTCTCTTCTCCTCCCTCCCTTCCTCTCTTTAAAATCAATAAATTTAAAAAAAGAGTGAACACAGAGATTCCTTCTGACCATGAGATTTAATAATTCCAGACAATTGAGATTTCCAGCACTTAACTGTTGAATAACTAGAATTTTAAAAATTGTTTTAGAGAATTTTGAAACTAAGGTAATCAGAATTACATACCACAGGAATAACATTTGCAGCCATATCTGGAAATCGGACAGAACAGGAATGCAATGTTCGCACAAGGAGTTGTCTATATTTGTCAGTATCTTCATGCTCAGACACATTATTTGTTTTAATCACTTCCTTCTTCAGGACAATAACCAGCTATAGAACAAAGTAAAAGTAAGTGAGAATTACAATACGTTTGACTTGATAGCTTACAAACTGCTGTCAGAGTTTTGTTTCACCTCTTCAACATTTCTAGAAGAGACAAGATCCAGTGCTAACTGCAGAGTTTTCTTGCGTACTTCTAAGTCTGGTGTGCTCAATACTCTTAGGATGTCCATAACCAGATCCTTAAAAGGAACAAAAAATCGACAATTAACACCAGCATTTTCAGGTCACAAGAAGAAAATCTTAACTGACAAATGCAAGTTCTATCCATCATCACCTTAATTCTTCGATCAATAATAAAATCACTAGTGGTGGAAAAACCAAGTTTTTTTGGCCTCCTGATATAATGCAATATGAAGTATACAATATCATACATGATGCATTCAAACTGAAAATATTTACTCTGACTTTATCAAGCTTCAGATCAAACACATAGTTTAGAGGAAACACAGAATTGTGAGGGACAAGTTAAATGACACTACCAGAAAGTAACTGGACACACCTAGAGGAGGGACACCTTACAGTAAAATTGGTCTGGTCTCTTCAAGTCAGATCATGGAAAAAAGAAACTGGTCAAGTAAGAGACTTAAGGGACATAACCATATATGATATGTGGCCATAAACTGGACAAAACAAAACAAAAAAGGCACATGGGAGAACTCTGGGAAAATCTGAGTTTGGAGTTGGTAGTAGATAATATAAAGAATTTGTTACTGATTTTGTTAAATGTGATGTTATTTTGGCTCAGTAGAAAAATGTATTATTTTAAAGATGCATATGCAAAAAATTTATGGCAGATAAATATTTAAAAACATAGCAAGGTTAACTTACAAATGATTTTATTTCTTTAAAATTGTATTTAAAAATTTTCACTGATAAAAAACTTTTTAAAAAGTCTAGGAATAAACTACTGTATAACCTTCACTTATATTCACCAGTTTTTTTCGTTTTTTTATTTTTTGCCAACATATGCTTTTATCATATTCTCTCTACTCCTAAACATATTAGTACATACCTCCCAAAAATAAGAATTTCTTATATAATCACAATTATCAAATTGAAAGAAATTATCATTGATACTAATAATATTACCTAATATATAGTCTATATTCATATTTCTCCAATTTTTCTAAGAATGTCCTTCATAGAAATTTTTTTTTACTCTGCTCCAGGATCAGCATTAAATTTAGCTGTCCTGGGGCTTTATATTTATAATAATCATTAGTTTCACAGATTACATAAGTATGCTGATAATTTTCTAGACTCTAATCATCTTTTATTCTCAATCAGTTGGTACAATTATTTTCCAAGAAATGTCAATTGCAATAAAATCAAAACAAATATACTTCTATCGCTAGGAATACCAAGTACAGCACACAGAAGATAAAAGATAACACCCTAAAAGGTGACAGTGATTTAAGAGCTATACCTTAGTTGAGCAAAATTTAAACTGCCCAATTTCCAAGCATTTAAGCCAGGGGTCCCCAAACTACAGCCCCGCAGGCCACATGCGGCCCCCTGAGGCCATTTATCCGGCCCCCACTGCACTTCCGGAAGGGGCACCTCTTTCTTTGGTGGTCAGTGAGAGGATACTGTGCTCCTGGAGTACTGTATGTGGTGGCTCCGCAAAGCGCAGCATCGCTCACGTACAGTACTACTTCCGGCGACGCGGGACGCAGGCGTCACAGCTCCAGAAGCACACCATATCACTTGTTACGGCTAGCAGTTACAAATATGGAACCGGACATTGACCATCTCATTAGCCAAAAGCAGGCTCGTAGTTCCCATTGAAATACTGGTCAGTTTGTTGATTTAAATTTACTTGTTCTTTGTTTTAAATATTATATTTGTTCCCATTTTGTTTTTTTACTTTAAAATAAGATATGTGCAGTGTGCATAGGGATTTGTTCATAGTTTTTTTTATAGTCCCACCCTCCAATGGTCTGAAAGAAAGTGAACTGGCCCCCTGTGTAAAAAGTTTGGGAACCCCTGATTTAAGCTAACAAAGAGGGCAAGGCTTGGGAATTATCTCAATTTGAAAAAGATTTTATTTAGGATTTCTCTTTCAAATAACATTTACCTGTAGGACTCGTTCATGAGCAGGATGCTCTTTTAATTCTATCAATCGATCCAGAACTATGAGCTTTACATTGTTGTCACTCTCCTTAATAATTAAATCAATATAACACTGAGCAGCAGCCTTTGTAAAAAAAAAGAAATACATTTAAGAACACAACCTATCTTAAACATAGACAGAGTAAGAAAAAAAACCAAGAGCTAAAATATATTCACTACTCCTGCACTAAAAGTTTATGCATTTTTTCCAGAGGAATATGACCCTTTAGTCCCTAAATTCTAACAAATCTCATTATTTTTCTAGTTTACAAAAGATTAGAAGCATCAGAAAGTAAAAGGATGTAAAGGGACTGCACCTGGCAGAAATACTTATTAATAGTAAAAAATTAAGGACTGATATTAAGGAATAAGGCAGAAAAAAGCAGATAACAATTCCAAAATGTAAACGACTGAGCATCTTTTACTTTAGGTGCAAAGTCTAACACACTTGCATTATAGTGCAGAAAAATCAAGAATATTAAAGTAATGCCTGACTGGTACTGGTGCAGTGGATAGAGCATCGACCTGGGATGCTGAGGGCCCAGGTTCAAAACCCCGAGGCTGCCATCTTGAGCGTGGGCTCATCCAGCTCAAGCACAGGTTCACCAGTTTTAGTGCAGGGTTGACAGCCTGAGTGTAGGATCATCGACATGATCCCATGATCACTGGCTTGAGCCTAAATGTTACTGACTTGAAGCCCAAGGTCATGGACCAGCTGGAGCCCCCCATCAAGGCACATATGAGAAGCAATCAGCAATCAATGAACAACTAAAAAGCCGCAACTACGAGCTGATGCTTCTCATCTCTCTCCCTTCCTGTTTCTCTCTCTCGAGCTTTAAAAAAAAAGAATATTAAGATAACCCTGAGTTACTAAAAGCAGATAACAGTCCTGGCCAGATATCTCAGCTGGTTAGAGCACTGTTCAGAAATACGAAGGTTGTGGGTTTGATCCCTGGTGAGGGCACCTATAGGGAAAGATTAATGTTTCTGTTTCTCCTTCCTTCTCACTAAAATCAATGAATAAATTAAAAAAAAAAAACAAAAAAACAACTCACTTAACAAAAAAAGCACAGGACAAAGAAGCAAACCAGAAATAACTCCCAATGACCTGGAACAATTTGATCAACAAAATAAATGACAGTAATATTGGATTATAATCCATACAATAAAATATCCTTACTGACATTAAAGAACAAAAAAAAGGAAGAGGGAGGAAGGGACAGCTCTTCCTTGCAGAAGAGCCCCAATGAGTAATGTAAAAATGAGAGAAATAGAATATCACCATTAAAATACCCAGTAATAACTACTGTAGAAAAGATCCACAGACATGCTAAAATTAGCTGGTGCAAGTTTGAGAAGAAAAAGAATATTTGCACAGCTTCAAAATATCTTCCCATATTTACTGATTACAAAAGGAAAAAATCATAATTAAATAGTGGAGAAATCTGGCAGACACCACTTTAACCAATTCATCAAGGTTAAGATCACCAGTAATACCAACATCATGTACTCCTTTATGATACACTGAGAAGGGAGCATCACTTCTGTGGTCGTCTTCCCCCAAATACATAACCTCAACATAATTATGAGAAAACATCAGACAGACCTAAATGGAGGGGTATTTTACAAACTGACTCAATACTCTTCACAAGTGTTAAGATCATGAAAAACAAGAAAAGGTTGAGGAACTATCACTAATTGGAGGAGACTAACAATGACAAGTCTAATGTGGGAACCCAGACTGGATCCTGGGAAAGAAAAAGGGCAACAGTGGGGACACTGGTGAAATTTGAATACAGTCTATAGTTTAGTTAACAATATTGTTCCAATTGCAATTTCTTGTTTTGGATAATTATACTATCATTATGAACATTATGGAAAGCTAGATCAGCGGTTCTCAACCTGTGGGTCGCGACCCCGGCAGGGGTCCAACGACTAAAACACAGGGGTCGCCTAAAGCCATCATGTATTTTCCGATGGCTTTAGGCAACCCCTGTGTTTTGGTCGTTCCACCCCCGCGGGTCGCGACCTACAGGTTGAGAACCGCTGAGCTAGATGAAGGGTAATGGGATCTTTGTCCTATTTTTGCACCTTTTCTGTAAGTTTAAAATTATTTCAATATAAAAAGTTTTTCAAAATTTAAAGTATTGGTGTATTTAGCATTAAATTCTCCTATTTATACAATCTGGCTTTCTAGAACAATTCATTCTCTGAATATAGTAGGGGTTTCTCATAGACAGAGAGAGGGACAGATAGGGATGGACAGACAGGAAGGGAGAGAGATGAGAAGCATCAAATTCTTTGTTGTGGCACCTTAGTTGTTCATTGACTGCTTTCTCATATGTGCATTGACGGGGGGGGGGGGGGGGGGGGGGGGGTGGCTACAGCAGAACGAGTGATCCTTTGTTAAGCTAGTGAGCTTTGGGCTCAAGCCAGCGACCATGGGGTTATGTCTATGATCCCACGCTCAAGCCGCTCAAGCCGGTGACCCCATGCTCAAGCTGGTGAGCCTGTGCTCAAGCCCGATGAGACTGCGCTCAAGCAGGTGACCTTGGAATTTCGGACCTGGGTCTTCTGTGTCCCAGTCCAACACTCTATTCACTGTGCCACAGCCTGGTCAGGCAGTCTTAATGAACTAAAGAAGAGAAAGGTAATATTCCATTATTGAAAATACTTACTGGAACCATTTCTGGATCCATCACTTAGAATCCAGAATTCATTCCCTCAGATAAAGGTTCTTACATAAACTATGGGGAGAGATCGTTTTTTGTTTTAAGAAATGTGATTTAAATTTTTTTTTTTAATTCATTCATTTGACAGAGGGGGGGAAAAGTGGGAAAGAGAACATCGATTTGTTGTTCCACCACTTATGTATTCATTAGTTGATTCTTGTTTGTGTCCCAACCTACCAGGGATTAAACCCACAACCTTGGTGTGTCAGGACAACCAAGTCACCGAGCCAGGGCTGAGGAGAGATCTTAAAATACCAGAATCATTCTCCTAAAACTAGAAATATTGGTATTCTCTGTCTCTCTTTCTCTCAATGTATATCTGTTTGAAAGGAGGAAGGAAGAAAAGAAGGAAAGTCAGACTGTAAGGAATCAAATAAATTCATGGAATTAAAAAAATTTTTTATTTAGATAATTAAACTTAACAGGGTGACATTGATGAATAAGAGTATATAGGTTTCAAGTAAACATTTCTATAGTATTTGAACTGTTGATTATGTTGTTTACCCATCACCCAGTCAAAAATTTTCCATATATGTCCCTCTTTACACCCTTCACCTCACCCTGTTTTTATGAAATTTATAGCTGTTATCTCCATGCCATGTAATGCTATGTAACCATGTAGTAAATTGCAATGTCGCTAAATCAAACATGATAAGAAAGAGTATCTATCATCTACCAGGTACCACAAGAAATAAGAAGTACCTTGATTGCAGTAGGTGCACTAGAGAGTGTCACTAAGGTCCCAGCGGCTTCATATTTTACGGCAGGGCTAGATGACTGTAATAAGTTATAGATGCAGCGAATAAATCGAGCCCTTTCTGATGGATTAGCATGACAGACCTGGAGAAGACAACATTTAGATTTCAACTAACTTTATGAACACCTGCTTTTAAATAAATATTTTATTTATTTATTTATTTTTATACCTTTTATGATTTATTATTTCATTTTTTTTATTTTTCAATTTAGTTGACGGTCAATATTATATTACTTTCAGGCGTACAGCACAGGGGTTAAACATTTGCATAATTTACAAAGTGAGTGCCCCGATAAGTTTAGCACCCATCAAATACATTTTTTAAAATAGATGTCAGTTTATGAGATGCTAGTTTTCTTAACTTGAAAGCTAAGAATAGTCTTATAAAAACATCTAAAGATGCCAACCCACAGAGGATGAGACATTGTGACCCAACACTGGTAATTTCAGAAACAGGTTTTACTTCAAAAATCATTGCAGCTACTCATTCATTTATCCATTCAATAATAATTTCTATTTTTACTCCTTCACAAGAGGTTCTCAGATTACTTATAATAAAAGATGCATACTATATACAAGTGAATACTGATATATACAAGTGAAGTAGAAAGAGGAAATGTAAAGGACAAAAGCAAGGACAACAATACCTTAATCAAGTACACTAACATGGGTACTATAATGGGATATTACATTTGGCCCTAAATTTTTATTCTGGGTATCATGTCAAAAAGGGAAACATGATGGATTATATAAATTTTAATAGCTGATAAAAGGAAAGTAGCAGTTCTTAAAGCAAGAAAGATAACCTCTTTTTAAAGTATTGCTAATTATTTGTGACTATATTTGATATTGGGGAGACAACTAAAACTTTCTATCCTGTTCTAAATGCACCTTAATGCATGCCTTTATCTGTGAAAAAAATATCACTTATTTTTTTCTTTTAAGTTAGTATTTATGTTAATTATTCAAAACTGTATCCAGTCAAATCTCTATTACTCCATTATGACTCAAAAACTATTCCCTCCTACTATAACCTTGATCCTACTAGTAAGACAAAGAAGTCAATGGGTAGCAGAGAGCCCCTTTTTGAGAACCTCAGAGGCATCCTTAAACTATACATATCAGTGAAAAGAAAGTATATATTTACAGTTCTGGTTTCATCTTAAATTAGCTAATTTCATATGACTGGTATTGTGTTAAAAGGGGCCTCTTTCCTTCAGAAGCAAAGATGGCTATAATAAGTTAGTAGTGTTTACTATGAGTATTTTTTTATCTACATCATCCTATTTAATAATGGGATGTGGATAAAAGTCATTCTTACCATGTATTATGTTGGCCTCCAATGGTATCAATAGCAAAAATACATATTATTGCATGTTTTACTTAATCAGAGCATTAAGATATAATCACTTCTTTCAAAACACATATAAAATTAAAGTGTTGTCAATAAAGTACTTCATTTTAAAACCAAATTTCTTATCTAGTTTTAGATTTCCATTAGTCAGTGGCCTACAATGTCATAGAAACATATTTAGTCTCTCTTCTCTTTTACAAATGGAGAACATAAAAAGTATTTATGGCTTTTCTTGTTTTTAGATTTCTAAAGCAGTTTGGTATATACTTAAGAAAAGATCTTAAATTTCATTCCAAACCTTATTCATAACCTTTTCAGTGACTGAGTGGCATATAACAATTTCTGAAATGCAGCTGCATTGAGTCAAGCCATGAGTTTGTTTGTTTGTTTTTTGTATTTTTCTGAAGCTGGAAACGGGGAGAGACAGTCAGACAGACTCCTGCATGCGCCTGACCGGGATCCATCTGGCACGCCCACCAGGGGGCGATGCTCTGCCCCTCCGGGGCATCACTCTGTTGCGACCAGAGCCACTCTAGCGCCTGGGGCAGAGGCCAAGGAGCCATCCCCAGCGCCCGGGCCATCTTTGCTCCAATGGAGCCTCGGCTGTGGGAGGGGAAGAGAGAGATAGAGAGGAAGGAGAGGGGAAGGGGTGGAGAAGCAGATGTGCGCTTCTCCTGTGTGCCCTGGCCGGGAATCGAATCCGGGACTTCTACACTCCAGGCCGACGCTCTACCACTGAGCCAACCGGCCAGGGCCCAAGCCATGAGTTTTTATGGAATTTTTTAAAAGATTTTAATCATTTTAGAGAGAAAAGAAAGAGAGAGAAGGAAAAGAGAGAAGGGGGGAGGACCAGGAAGCATCAACTCCCATATGTGCCTTGACCAGGCAAGCCCAGGGTTTCAAACCAGCGACCTCAGCTTTCCAGGTCTACACTTTATCCACTGCACCACCACAGGCCAGGCAGTTTTTATGGAATTCTTTACAGAGGTTTAGAAAGAATGAATGCAAGTACTTGAAAAATACAATAAACCAGAGAAAAAAGTTTAAAAAAATTATTTAAAACAGGCCATGCTATAAAATATTCCTATTAAAAGGTTTTATCCTAGCAATTAAACAGCTTCCCAGAATGACTATTTAACCTTATCTTAAATGATTCAAGTTTATTTTACCCATCATAGTCTAGCCTTACCTTATAAATTAGCTCAACAATAACCAATTGAAGAATGTCTCCAAATGTCTGAACTTGGTCAATACAAGTACTTAGGTAATCCAAAGCTCGATCCTAAAAAAAAAAAAAAGAATACATTTATCAAACTCCACCTCATTCAATAAAAGGACTTAATGCAACTTATAAAAATGTACACAATTAAATAGAATACAAATGAGGAAAAAGAAGGCAAATAAAAATTAACCAAAAGGAAAAAAATGAAGGTTAGCACAAATATATAAGCCATAAAGTCAAATATATGTTGTAGAAATGGGTCACAAATCTGAGGCCTGAGTTTTCTAGCAGCTAATCCACGGAGAAAAACACTATGTAACCAGGGAACAGGATTCAGGGAATCGATACAATCAGGAAACAGTTCTTCCTACTTTGGAGACTGTGAAGAAAAATCTCATTGATTCTCATACACCGAGCATTGTGATATAGAGAACAATGGCCTCAACAAACATCTCTACAACAAAAGTATCAACAAATTTTATTGAACTATTTCTGATTAGGTCTCTTTATGTAGGTAATACCAAAACTGAGATCACTAAAACCAACTCTACAAGATGACAAAACACTGTGACCTAAATAAGTAACTTATAATCTTGTTTACAAAGATAAAATGGCTGCATCTAGATTTCAGAGGAATAAACAGACTCCATTTTTTTTCAATTTTCATGTACATTATTTCCCACATTTTGATAAATACTAGATAGCAAAAATTCCAAGATTAGATGCTACCATGGTGTGCAGTCACTGCTAACCTCCAGCAGAGCTGAATGTAGAGCTGATATTCACTTATGAAATTTAAAGAGACTAGTAAAAAACCCATATCTACATTGAAGGCCACCCTTCTTTGGAGACATGGCTCAGGGTAAACCTATACAAAGCTACTCTTTTTCTTTACTAAACAATTTTAGATCTATACCAAGAGAAGAAAAAACAGGCATCAAAGCCCCAAAGTAGAGGGCTACAGAATATAGCCATAATTTCAATCCAGAAAACCTATGAAGTGGTTATTTAAATACATCACCAATGTTTACTTTGAAAACAAATATATATATATATATTATATATAATATATATATATGAGCAATATTCCAGAGAAGGATGAAGAAAAAACACTATGGAAGTCCTGGGTTTGATTCCCAGCCAGGGGACACAGGAGAAGCACACATCTGCTTCTCTACCCTTCCCCCTCTCCTTTCTCTCTATCTCTCTCTTCCCCTCCCGCAGCCAAGGCTCCATTGGAGCAAAGTTGGCCCGGGCACTGAGGATGGCTTCATGGCCTCCGCCTCAGGCACTAGAATGGCTCAGGTTGCAACAGCAATGGCCCAGATGGGCAGAGCATCGCCCCCTGGTGGGCATGCTGGGTGGATCCCAGTCAGGTGCATGTAGGAATCTGTCTCCTTGCTTTTCACTTCAGAAAAATACAAAAAAGAAAAAACACTATTTTTATACAAATCAAGTTCAAAAATCTAAAAGTATATAAATCATGTACTATAAACAAAATTACTGACTAAAAACTTGATCAGGCCTATATAATGCTTTTAATTGTCATTTAAATAGTCATAAAAGTATTTTTTTTTCAAAAAGTACATCACCTGATCTGCATGAATTAGCATCATAAATGCATTCCTTTTGCAACTTGCATCCTTCTCATTCACCAGAAAATCATGTATCAGTTCAGGAGCATCAGGTATAAGATGTTCAAAATTTCTTGAAATAAAAGAGGTAACATCCATGTTTAATAAAATCGTACTTTGTTATTTTATTTTAGTAACTCTCTGGCCACTACCAAAATCAATCTTTATCAAACTTTATAATAGCATCAACTGTTTTGCTTTTTAAAACTTTAAATCAAGTAGAAAATTGTGGGTAGGAATCTATTAAGTTATTAAATTATACTTTTCTAGTTCAATACAGAAAATGTTAATTCATTCAACATGCTATCTATCAACGGACTATCTCAAATAATTGTCTTTCATACACTTTAGGAATGTAATATCAATGCTCATGACATCAAGGTACTGAAAAGATCCTTGAGAATTATCAGAGAAAAAAAATTGTCCCTTGAATTTTACTAAGCATGCACTGTATTTATTTACTTATTTAATTACCAACTTCTTATTTGGGAAATTTTTAAGAATTTCTAGTCTATAGAATAATGAACACCTGCTTACTAAAAACCATCACCTACTTTCAAGAATTATTAATTCATAGCCATTCCGGTTTCAGCGATACCCCTCCACATTTCCTTTCCTCTCATATTATTTTGAAGCAAATCCCAAACCACTTATTATTTCTTTTGTAAATATATTGGTATGTTCTCTAAAACAAAGATACTTCTTTAAACTAATCATAAGACCTTTATTATTTCTTAAAGATGTAACAACTCCTAAATATTATATAGACAGTGTTCAAATTTCCAATTGTCTTATAAATGGCATAATTTTTGTGCATGTTCTTTTGTTTAGATACTAAAATTTGTGTAGTCTGTATGGTAGCGTTCAAGGAAATCTACAATATTAACTACAACACCACTTATGTTACTAACCACAATACTAATTCCTTAACAGGTAACAAAATCTAATATAACAGTATTAGATAACCAACATAATATAACAGAGAACTATGAAATTATAACAATCAACTATTAAAGTACAAAGGTATTTATAATAATTACATCCTACTTCTAAATGGATTGACACCAGTGATTGTAAAAACCAAGCATTCTAACTTCATCTAACTGGTTCTTTGAATTGTTAAACTCCTCAGCTTTCTAAGAACAAGAATTAGTTGAGAATTATAACCCGTCCTATTAAAAAAGTTCCCTCCTTAAGGCCTCTAAGTATAAAAAGATCCACATTCCACAAAAAGAGAATTCTAAATTGTCAGAACTCAAAACCTTAAAGCCTGTATGGGCTAAATTGATAAATTAATTCAGAGTGCTGAAGTAATACAACTGCAAACAATAGGCACCGTCATAAACTGGAAAGTGAACAACCTGGTTAAAGGGAGCTACTGTCAATGAATTTCAGCTGATTATTGTCATGCAGAAAACTGGATCCAGTGTTCCTAGATTTTCTGACTTTTCAAACTGACAACTTAATAAGGAAAAACCCTTGTGTAGGTAAAACAAAACACACCTGCAAGCTACATATAATTGATAAGGAACCACTTGGAACATCTAGTCTAAAGGACAGAATTGTCCACACAGAACTAGGCCAAAAGAGTGTCTTTATTTACCTATAGATGGTATAGATGGCCAAAACAGCATTTCTTCTAACATAGCTGTGACGATGCTCCAAACAAGCACGAATAGCTGGCATTAAAGGTTCTAGCAATTCTGCTTCCTTCAATTTGCAAAGAAAACGAAGAGTAGATCCTCGAATAAATTCATTAGGATGCTGAAGATCCTAATATAAAATTTTAAATAGGAAATGTTAAGGTCTAGCCTTTTACCAAAAAAAATTTTTTAATGCAAAGTTTTACGACAAAAAAATCAGAAAGTAGGTTTAAGGAGAAGGACCTAGATTATCAGATAATTTTCTTCAGATTCCTGTTGAATAAAGCAATTTTAATTTATTATATCAATGTCTTATATTCTATGTCATTGTTTTTTATTAACATAAAAATGCATGAAAAATGTCTGGAAAAAGTAAAAATAAAACTTTTTACAATCATTCTTTACAACTTCAGTTCATAATAATTAAAGTTACCTCTTAATCCAAGACTTAATTTTAAAAATTAAAACAAAGTCCCTGCCTGAACAGGTGGTGGTGCAGTGGATACAGTGCTAGCCTGGGACACTGAGGACCCGGGTTCGAAACCCCAAGGTCACAGACTTAAGTGCGAGCTCATCTGGCTTGAGTGCGGGATCATAAACATGACCACATGGTCACTGGCTTGAGCCCAAAGGTCGCTGACTTGAAGCCCAAGGTCGCTGGCTCAAGCAAGGGGTTACTTGCTCTGCTGTAGCCCCCAGGTCAAGGCACATATGAGAAGGCAATCAATGAGCAACTAAAGTGCTGCAACTAAGAATTGATGCTTCTCATATCTTCTTCCTTTCTGTGTGTCTCTCTCTCTTAAGAAAAAAGCTCCTGCCACCAATTTTACAACTATCTAAAATCAAAGCAATATTTATAGATAATTACAGTTTGCTTTACCTTTCTATATGCATCACATACAAGGATCATTTCATGTAAAAGTCTCCCATCTGGAGTGGTTTTAGGAACAATTTCCCAAAAAACCAGAAGTAATTTTTTGATGGTGTGATCCTGAAGAGGTAGCACAAAACGAATGATGGTCATAAGAAGTCCAGGAAGCTTTTCACCATTCAGAATCATAATGATGACTTTCTTCAAAGCTTCAGTCTTTGACTTCACATCTCCTTTTTCTGATTTGAAAATTTTTAAATAAAGCATAATTATTTCAAAAGAAAATTTCTCAGATAATTTTTAAAACAATTAACAAAATAAAACATTTTCTCACTTCATCAGCAGCAATGGTAATAAAGGCACTAACCCAAGTAGCAAGGGTGCTCAACCTGGTCATGCCATAAACAAGCTATGACTTTACATGAGTGATTTATCTGTGAACCTCATGATTCTTTACATATAATGTGAAGGCACTGGATTAGATCTCTGGTCCCTAACCAATAAAATTAATTCAGGGACCATAAATTTACAGGTATACTAAAGAATGTATGTCTCAAACATACATCCAGCTATTTTTCAAAATGTAAATAAATGCTATTAAGTGCTTCTGAGTTCAAAATAGCTTTCGGTCAGTATATATTTTCTCAACTGAAGTTATAACCACTATCAAGGGCAGCTAGGTAGTGGGGGTGAGGGTAAGTGGCATGTTTTCAACATTAGGAAGATCCTCAAACTCAAAAAGACTGGGACCAAAAACTAAGTTAATTTCAAGATCCCATAATATTCCTATAGGCTATAAAACTTTAAAATCTTTAAGAAATTACCTAAAAAATTGAAAAAAATTTAAATGTACTAGATTACCAGCCACTGTTTAGAATTAAGGATAACATATTTAAGATAAGATGTTTGTTTACTCTTAATTAGCTTTAAAAATATGCACTATAGCCCTGGCCAGATAGCTCAGTTAGTTGGAGCATCAGCCTGAAGTGCAGAAGTTGCTGATTTAATTCCTGGTCAGGGCACAGATAGAAACAGATCAATGTTCCTGTCTCAGTCTCTCTCTCCCTTCTTCTCTCACTAAAATAATTTTTTTTAAAATGCACTATGAAGTATTTTATGCAAAACAATCCATAACTTCACATCAATATCATTGACTACTAAAGAATTTACAGTAAATCTTTTGGATCCAAAATTCAAAGGCAAAAATATGAGACAAGCACCCTAAATATTGATGAACTTGTGGTATTCAAAAATCTTTCAAATCCAAAATTCAAATGCAGAAATATAAGAGACAAGCACAATACCACTACAGTTGTTTTGATCATAAAAATAAACAAGTATCTAGAAGAAAGGACAAAGAAGAATGACAAGTTTTTAATAATCTTAAGAATTATCGTGAGGAAAAAAACAGAACTAGAAATAAATTTCCAATTATCATAGCAAAGAGGAGTCTGACCTGTGGTGGCGCAGTGGATAAAGCATCGACCTGGAATGCTGAGGTTGCTGGTTCAAAAACCTGGGCTTGCCCAGTCAAGGCACAATGAGAGTTGATGCTTCCTGTTCCTCCCCCCTTCTTTCTCTTTCTCTCTCTCTCTCCCTCCCCCTCTAGAATGATTAAAATCTTAAAAAAAATAATAATTAGAGCAAAGTGGCTATTAAATAAAAGAGTTCTTTGCTGTTGTTAAGAAGAGACTATGAATGAGCAGTCTGTAGTTATAAAAAGGATTTAAACCTCAGAATAATTGTTCTAGGTAAATCAAAAGTTCATTCTAGCCCCCAAAGGTTAATTATCTATTCCTTGCTTAGTATATTTTAACATGTTGCAGGACAGAGAATGTTCTCAGGTATTTGAACTGAATACAGAGCGAGGGGTTATTGCTGAATTTATCCCATAAGGGTATTTTTGTTTAAAATTAAATAACTTCCCATGCAATCTCTCTGCTTCAGAGTATTATATCTCCTGCTCCATATGAAAAATTGCTGTGTACCATATCAAATCAAGAAATAAATGCGAGGCCCTGGCCAGTGGGCTCAGTGGTAGTGCATCGGCCTGGCGTGCAGAAGTCCCGGGTTCGATTCCCGGCCAGGGCACACAGGAGAAGCGCCCATCTGCTTCTCCACCCCTCCCCCTCTCCTTCCTCTCTGTCTCTCTTCCCCTCCTGCAGCCGAAGCTCCATTGGAGCAAAGATGGCCAGGGGCACTGGGGATGGCTCCTTGGCCTCTGCCCCAGGCGCTGGAGTGGCTCTGGTCTCGACAGAGCGACTCCCTGGAGGGGCAGAGCTTCACCCCCTGGTGGGCAGAGCATTGCCCCTGGTGGGCGTGCCGGTGGATCCCGGTTGGGCGCATGCGGGAGTCTAACTGTCTCTCCCCGTTTCCAGCTTCAGAAAAATACAAAAAAATAAATAAATAAATAAATAAATGTGAAACGATGGAGTATCAATCTGGGCAAATTTTCAGTTAAGACTGTGAAGATGATAAAAAGAAGGTATCAGGAGAGATGGCAGTAGCTAATACCTATAACCACGAAAATAAGACAGACTAGGTAAAGTTCTAAGTGGCTAAAACTGTATTCACTAAGCCAATACAGGTTTTCCTCCCTTTGTCCCAAAGCTTTGTTTCTGAATTAAAAAAAAATTTTTTCCCCTAATCTGTTTGATAGTATAAAGGAGTATAAAATTTTTTTTTCCCCTAATCTGTTTGATAGTATAAAGGAGTATAAAATTTTTTTTCCCTAATCTGTTTGTTTTCTGAAGCGGCATAAAACTGTATCACTATAATGCTGATGGCTTCTTCTGTCCCAGTTTTGTCTACATTTCACAAATTAGCATATCCTAAAAGGTTAGCAGGATAAAACACCACTTGTAACTACAGGTTAAGTTTTATTTATTTTTTGAAATTTTTTTTTCTGGGGGAAAGAGAGAGAGAGAGGGAGAGATTATAGGTTAAGTTTTAAAAGTTTAATGGCAAACTTGTAAAAAATCTACACTATTTATATTTGAAGGCTCCCCAACACCATTTATTCTAACAATTCAAAATGAGGTGAGGGATGCCTTTATCCACTTCAAAATTTTCAAAACTCTGTCCCTTTATGCACATTACCAAAAATATGGAAAATTTGAACTATCAATTCAAATTCACCAGAATATACTAAGTGGTTCATACTCCAGGGAAGGTACTGTCATCATATCCAGTGATTAAAGGTACAGAAAAGTGTAGATAAAGAAACTTAGTATTTCAATAAACAAAAAAAAAGTATTTGTTACTCACATTGGAAACTACTTATAAACTTTTTAAGACAAAGTCAAAAATATATATATAATATTTTAGACTATTTATTGGTTAGAAAAGGGTAGTTTAGGCAGCAGTAATTAAGAAAGGGTATTGCACCTGATCAGGCAGTGGCACAATGGATAGGGTATCGACCTGGGACACTGAGGACCCAGGCTTGAAATCCCAAGTCACTGGCCTGAGTGCAGGCTCACCAGCTTGAACAATGATCACAGATATGACCCATGGTTGCTAGCCTGAAGCCCAAGGTCACTGGCTTGAGCAAGGAGTCACTGCCTTGGCTGAAGCCCCCACCACCACCTCCATCAAGGCACATATAAGAAAGAAAACAATGAACAACTAAGGTACCACAATGTAGAACTGATGCTTCTCATCTCTCTCCCTTCCTTTGTTCCTCTCTCACTTAAGAAAAAAAAAGGGTATTGCTTACAATTAAGAACAAGTTTTGTTCTTTATCTTCCCAGCTACTATCTTAAGTATTTTAGGAGTCTAAAAATAATATTTTGGGGGTCTATTCTATTTTTAACAGTAGTTATTCATTATTTTGAATTCCATTCTACTATGTAAATATGTATTTTTTTGGCTTTTTAATACAAGGGTATCAATTTAAATGCCATAAAAGAGGGTTTCTTTTTCCTTCTCTAAAAATAGGCCTTGCCTGGGCAGTTTAGCTCAGTTGGTAGAGCATTGTCCAGAAACACCAGGTTGCAGGTTCCATCCCTGCTCAGGATAAATATGAGAAGAAACCAATGAATGCACAACTAAGTGAAACAACAAATGAACACTTCCTTCTTTCTCTTTCTCTCCCTTCCTCTCTAAAATCAATCAGTGGAAAAAAAAATCTCAACAGAAATCTAGTAAGTAAACTAAAATGAGGCGTTATTCCATTATTACTTTTTTTTTTTTTTGCTTTTTTTTTTTGTTTGTTTTGTTTTTGCATTTTTCTGAAGCTGGAAACAGGGAGAGACAGTCAGACTCCCGCATGCGCCGGACCGGGATCCACCGGGCACGCCCACCGTGGGGCGAAGCTCTGCCGGGGTCCTCCGCACGCTAGGCCGACGCTCTACCGCTGAGCCAACCGGCCAGGGCCCATTATTACTTATCATAAGGTGGGAATACATAAGTAAAATATTGTCTCCTTTCAAACTGCAAACTATCTTCTAAAAGATACTTTCAAGATCTAAGGCATAGTGTTCAGTCTACTCTATTTTAAACAGTAGTTACCAGTTTAGGTTAAACTTATTTTTGTAATTCAATTTAAACAATTCATTATTTTGGAATGTACATTACTTTAAAATATTTTTTCTTTAATATTTATTTTATTAATTTTAGAGAGAAAGGTATATTATCTCCCACTCTACAAGCCCACCCAGGGTTTAGAATGCTGTACTGCAGAATGAAGGCCCACCACACTGTGACAGTTGCCCGGCTCCACCCAACTCAGCTATCGAAGGGATTTAACATAGCAAACAATCTGAACTGCTGGAGTTAAGAGACCCTGTACATGATTACTCTGCTAAAACCTTACAGTATATTACAGTGTTTAATAAAAAGAGAGCAAGACAGGTACACTGATCAATTCCTGTATGTGCCCTGACCGGGCATCAATCCAGCAACCTCTGCACTTCAGGATGATGCTCTAACCAACTGAGCTAGCTGGCCACAGCTTAAATTTTTTTTTAACAGAATCACTCACAAAAAGACACAATATGCACTTCTAAAATTCAGAAAGATATTTCTTGCTTTCTCCTTTGCATAAATGCTTTAAAAATAAAAAGCTTACATTTTTCCAGAAAATACATGTGTATTCCAGTATTGACTTCAGTTGTTCAACAGGTGGTGAACCCAAAGGATAAAGTTCTTTTCATTTTACAAGCTAAGTAATATGAAGTTAAATGCACTTTGGAACTAAGACATTCAAATACACATTATCTCAACCTGCTACCTACAGAGAATTGTCAGCGATATTTAAGCGTAACACATTTAAATTACACAAGCCATTACGTTCCTTTTAGGAATATCTAACAACTAAATTATTACTTTTACTTTAGCTTTGCTAAGCTGAACTGAGATACTGTATTTCCAAAAACCAATATAGCAAATCTACGGGTGACAAGTTTTGATTTTTAACAAGACGAAAGTTCTAAGGAACAGATTGTAGGGGGAAAAAAGACAAAAATTAAGCATTCCTAATTATAACGAAAATTGAAATATAAATGAGCTTTTTATTTCCATTCATTTTCAAAATATTATCAAAGTTTACCTAAATCATTTTTTAAACTAATTTCAGATGGTGGTTCTGAATCCATTGGCACGTTAATTAACGTATAGCACACGTTCTCAGCAGCCGTCATGGTTCCGGTGATAACCAACCCTTGATACAAGATTTACGGATACTAGATGCCAAAAAACCTAGAAAAAGAAATACAAAGACATCAGTACAAGTAAAAAACCAATAAAACAAAAACACAAGCACTAACTACCGCGATCTTTACCGTCTAAAGTTCATTCAGTTTAGCATGCATTTTGAAATATTACAGGGGTTACGTCAATCTATATTATGTCCCACAGAAATAGAATCTAATTAAAACACACACACACACACACACACACACACACACACACACACACTTGTCAGTTTCGACCTAAGGTATATTATCTCCCACTCTACAACCCGGCCCAGCGTTTAGAATGCTGTTCTGCAGAATGAAGGCCCACCACACTGTGACAGACGCCAGGCCCCACCCCACCCGGCTATCGAAGGGATTTAACATAGCAAACAATCTGAACTGCTGGAGTTAAAGAGACCCTGTACGATTACTCTGCTAAAACCTTACAGTGTATTACGGCGTTTAACGGTGGGACCAGACTCTGCGTACGTGGGTCCCTCTCTCCGTGCGCCGCACTCCACGCCCCTTCGCTGCCCCTTTCTTCCTGCAGAGCAAGCCCCGGCTTGCAGTAACGTGGGGCGTCTGGGAGGGAGGAGACCCCTGGCCAGGGCGCCGGCCGGGACGGAACGCCTGCCCAGAGCTTCCCTGACCCCTTGCTCCACTTCGCCAGGCCTGGACGCCAGCGGCCTAGTCGCTCCCCCTTCCGCCTCTCCCCGCTAGACAGCCAGTTTCTTCGACTCTGCCCAAACCGCCACGCCTTTGGGATTGGGGACTTGTCGCCCACTACCTGGCACCGAGGGTCAGCAACTGGGGTAACTGCGGGACCGTCTACGCCGGCTCCAACCCCCAGCAGCAGCCACGGCTCCGCCGTCCAGGGCTGACGTGGAAGGGGTGGGGGGGGACGACCGAAGCTACAGCCATCTAGCACCTACGGCAACTCAGAGAGGACATGCCTTCTCCGTCCTGCGGCTGCGCGCTGCAAGTATACCTTTATCTTTTTCTTCGTCCGTGGTTGGCTTAGGCCACGGGAAGGACTGGAAATACTCGTGTTTTTCCTGCGTGCCTTGATTAACCGCTGTGGTCATTTAAACACTATTTAGAAATTGCTTCTTATTCCAGGAATTAAAACAGCCAAGGGGAGAAAGTTTGCAGGGAGGGGATACACATTGTAGAGGGCTGTGTGGTCCAGTGGAAAAGAGCACAAGATTGGGAGCTGGAAGCGCTTTCCTAGTTTACCCACTAATAAACTGGGAAAATAAGTAAATACTCTTTGGGTAAGTAACTTCAGTCCTTCCAATAAGGTACACTAGATCATACGGAGATCCATATCAGTTCTTAACATTTGCAGTAATCCGAATCTCTGCCTTTGCAGCTTCACATCAAAGGCGCTCTCCTGTGATTTCTGGTCTTTTTTGTTATTGTAACGGTCCCGTTCATGATCCTTCTTAACTCCCAGCAAATTATAAACTTTTTATGCATAAAGGGAGATTTTATACATTAAAACAGTCACTGTTTCAAAGGATTTTACTTATCTCCAAAGACCTAATTTTTACAGCTACGGTCAGGCATAGAATCTTTGGTTTTGCCCATTTGAGGTTCTGTATTCCCACCCCTCTCAAAAAAGGGTTTTCTGGCCAATTATTGTTTAAAAAACTGAAGCCTTGGCCCTGGCCGGTTTGCTCAGTGGTAGAGCGTCAGCCTGGCGTGCAGAAGTCCTGGGTTCGATTCCCGGCCAGGGCACACAGGAGAAGCGCCCATCTGCTTCTCCACCAGTCCCCCTCTCCTTCCTCTCTGTCTCTCTTCCCCTCCCGCAGCGAGACTCCATTGGAGCAAAAGATGGCCTGGGCGCTGGGGATGGCTCCTTGGCCTCTGCCCCAGCGCTGGAGTGGCTCTGGTCGCAACAGAGCGACCCCCCGGAGGGGCAGAGCGTCGTCCCCTGGTGGGCGTGCCGGGTGGATCTCGTTGGGCGCATGCGGAAGTCTGTCTGACTGTCTCTCCCCGTTTCCAGCTTCAGAAAAATACAAAACACACACACACACACACACACACTCTCTGAAGCCTTAAACAAAATATTGTGAAAACAAAGAGGTCTGACAGAACCTGTCCTTACTGACGGGTTACCCTCCGTTAGGGAGGTAGAACACAGTGCCTTATCTCTCTAGAATCCAGCTATTTTGAGATTGCCTCTTTTTGGACCTTCAAACAAAAATTAAGGTCCTTGAGCACCCAAAATATACTGCTCACAAAAATTAGGGGATATATTATCGCTTCATATTGAAATATCCCTTTTTTTTTTTTTCTGAAGCTGGAAACGGGGAGAGACAGTCAGACTCCCGCATGCGCCCGACCGGGATCCACCCGGCACGCCCACCAGGGGGCGATGCTCTGCCCCTCTGGGGGTTCGCTCTGTTGCGACCAGAGCCACTCTAGCGCCTGGGGCAGAGGCCAAGGAGCCATCCCCAGCGCCCGGGCCATCTTTGCTCCAATGGAGCCTCGCTGCGGGAGGGGAAGAGACAGAGAGGAAGGAGAGGGGGAGGGGTGGAGAAGCAGATGGGCGCTTCTCCTGTGTGCCCTGGCCGGAAATCGAACCCGGGACTTCTGCACGCCAGGCCGACGCTCTACCACTGAGCCAACCGGCCAGGGCCAAAATATCCCAATTTTTCTGAGCAGTGTATATCACAAAGGCCATGTGTCTATAGAACATTCAGTGCTAAAATCTGTGCATTCTTTTTTTTTTCTGGCAGAGACAGTGAGAGGGACAGACAGAAGGGGAGAGAGATTAGAAACATCAATTCTCTGTTGTGGTTCCTTAGTTGTTGATTGATTGATTTCTCATATGTGCCTTGATGGGGGGGGGGCTACAGCAGACCAAGTGACCCCTTGCTCCAGCCAGCGACTTTGGGCTCAAGCTGGTGAGCCTTGCTCAAACCAGATGAGCCCGCACTCAAGCTGGCAACCTCAGGGGTCTCGAACCTGGGTCCTCCACATCCCAGACCAACGCTCTACCCACTGCACCACCATTTGGTCAGGCTGTGCATTCATTTTTTAAAAACTGTTTTAATTGTAGTGACATAAATAGAAATCCCATATACAATATTTTGTATCTAGTGTCTTTCCATGGTAATAACTTGTATATAGTAAAATAGCAAACCCAGAAAATTGATATTGATAGATTCACTTCTCACATTTCACCAGTTTTACATTCTTTTGTGTACATGTATTTAGCTACCATGTTTAGATTCGTGTGATCACCATATCATGATAAGGTACAATTCTATTTCACAGACCATTCCCCTCATTTTATAGTTACAGCCACCTCCCTCTGTAACCCCTGGCAACTACTAACCTGTTTACCTTTCAATAATTGTCATTTCGAAGATGTATTCTAAATAAATCAGACACTATAACCTTTTGAGATAGGCTTTTTTTTCACTCAGCATAATTCCGAGATCAACTCAAAATGTGTGTACAGCAAGCAGGTTGTTCCATTTCTGTGGATTCATTTTTTTAAAAAGATTTTATTCATTTTGGGGGGGGGAGTGAAAGAAAAGGAGGGAGGATCAGGAAGCATCAACTCCCTTGACCAGGCAAGCCCAGGGTTTCGAACCGGCAACCTCAGCATTCCAGATAAATGCTTTACCCACTGCACCACCACAACTCAGACCTGTGTATTCATTTTTAACACATAATTTTTACAAATACCTATCAAGAGATAACAATCTGTTGGCATGAAATAAAGCCCCCAAAAGCATAAAAACTAGACAGCATTAAGAAAGCTCAGCAGGTTGGGGATCTGGAAGCCCTTTCCTAGTTCACCCACTTTGGTTGTCTTGGAGGATCCACTGTATTACAGAATAAAATAAGCCTTACTGGACCTGGCCGGTTGGCTCAGCAGTAGAGCATCAGCCTGGTGTGTGGAAGTCCCAGGTTCAATTCCTGGCCAGGGCACACAGGAGAAGCACCCATCTGCTTCTCCACCCTTCCCCTTCTCCTTTCTTTCTATCTCTCTCTTCCCCTCCCACAGCCAAGGCTCCACTGGACCAAAGTTGGGCCGGGTGCTGAGGATGGCTTCATGGCCTCTGCCTCAGGGGCTAGAATGGCTCCAGTTGCAATGGAGCATCGCCCCCTAGTGGGCATGCCGGGTGGATCCCAGTCGAGCGCATGCAGAAGTCTGACTGCCTCCCACTTCTAACTTTGGAAAAATACAAAAAAAAAAAAAAAAAAAAGGAGGCATACTGTGACCAAGTTATTAAGTAAACTATTAAATTTGATAAAAGGCAAAAAAAATCTGCAATGTTCTATAAAACTTCGTTTAAGGTCTGCAGTTAAAATTGTCATAGGCAGTATATACATTTTGTTGTATATTCTTAAATACAGAGCTTGTTGAGCATATGTCAGAACCTTATATACCCTGATTCTTCCTGATGTTTATAACATGCACTTTTGTTTTGGGACTTATTTTACTCTAACATGTAATCACATCATTTTAAATGATTTTTTTAAATTTTTATTTATTTTTTTGACAGAGACAGAGAGTCAAAGAGAAGGATAGATAGGGACAGACAGGAAGGGAAAGAGATGAGAATCATCAATTTTTTGTTGTGGCACTTTAGTTGTTCATTGATTGCTTTCTCATATGTGCCTTGACCGTGGGGCTACAGCAGACCAAGTAACCTCTTGCTCAAACCCGTGACCTTGGGTCCAAGCTGGAGAGCTTTGCTCAAACCAGATGAACCCGCACTCATGCTGGCGACCTTGGGGTCTTGAACCTGGGTCCTCCATATCCCAGTACGACGCTCTATCCACTGCGCCACCGCCTGGTCAGGCTTGAATGATTTTTAAGTGATAGAGAGCAAGGACCTTGTCACATACCAAGAATCATAAAAATTTAAAGTCTAGGAAATCAAAGCCTAGAAAAAAGGGACTTACGCTAAAATGCAAAATGGCTAAACACTGAAAAAGCTGGGACTAGAACCTGAATCCTGTCATCTACTTTACTGCTTTTTTTTTTTTTAAGCAAGAGATACAGAGACAGTAAAGGAGAGAGATGAGAAACATCAACTTATAGTTGCAGCATTTTAGTCAGTTGTTTACTGATTGCTTTCTCATGTGCCTTGACCAGGGGACTCCATCTGAGCCAGTGATTCCTTGCTCAAGCCAGCGACCTTGGGAAAATTTTAAAGTCCGGGTTTAAGACTAAAAACCACACACTGAAAAATATTACTAAAATTGCCCCCAAAGCACAGTATAGATCAGTCTCCCCCCACCAGCTGAGTGTCAGCCAAGTAATTGATTTATATTTAGGGAACAGCGTACAAAAGTGAGGCACACGTACATAATTTTTAAACAATAGCCACTTAATAAAGAAAAAGGCTCAGGCCAGGAAAGGCACATGGGAAGAGACCTGCCTAAAAACAGAATAGATTATGAAATTTCCCACTTATTCTCCCTCCACTAGAGTATATACCCATTAAATCTGAAGGCAAGTGGGAGGACTCCCTCTTATTCAGTTTTATATTGTTTGTGAAAGTCACACATACTTTATGCAACTCCACTGTTGGTTAAATGGCCACATCCTACTTGTGGCCTTCATCCCAAGCTCAAATGGCAGACTCTTGAGGGAGACTCAGAGTGGAGACTGACATCTCATGTGTTCCTGTACTTAGAGGTCTTTCTCTCAACAAAGTTGCCAGTTTCTCTTAATCACTCTCTACTCAAGAAGTCAGAGGTTTAAACCTATTAACGCTTTTAAAGTTTTGGGGTACCTGAAAAAAAATTAAACACTATGAATTTTTTAGTATACATAGTATTTTTATATAAATTCTCTGATTTAACCTTCAAAATAAATATACTGCTCACAAAAATTAAGGGATATTTCAAAATAAATGTGAAGTGATAAAATATCTCCTAATTTTTTTAAGCAGTATAATTCTCCAAAGTATTTCCTTAAAATAGGGCTTAATAACTTGCCCCAAACCAATAATACCTAATCAGCAAAGTTGGGTCCAACCAAGCTCTCTATCTACAAGGGAACTAACTGCTCCTCTCCAGAAAGATATAAATCTTAGAAAATAACCCCTCTAGGCTTCTTAGCAGCAAAACTTTTGATTGGTTTGGTTTTTCAAATTATATTTCCTCTAAGTTCACTCTGCATGATCTAAGATAAGAACTGTTCTGCCCTATCTTGGTACACAACTCACAGGAATAATAGAAGGCAGCCTAAACATTATGACAGAGTGTGGCTGGGCAAGGTAAGTGGAAATGACAGTTTCAGATTAAAATTTTCCCTTTTGTTATTTTTGCAAAAGTTCCCTAGGATGAGACCAGAGCTATCACTATTGCCATCTGCTGGTTGAAAGAAAAACCATTCATAAATTAATATTTTGAATCAAATCTCCATGAATTCTCCTGCAGCCCAGTCCATACATTGGGAAATTGGTATAAGGCTGTGATAGATAAGAGGTATTATTTTTTTCCCACCACTAAAAATAAGCAAGTTTATGTGACAAATTTTGCAAATGACCAGTTGTAATCTTATACTACTATTTATATAGTTGAAGATACTTGAAAACTTATTTGGAGGTTCTAGTAGAAGAGCACAGCTACTCATATACCCTTGACCAAAGAACTGTCCTCTCCTGTATTGGGGAAGGTTGTTCTCTTGGAGCATGCAGCTTTGGGAGGAACACAAAAGGAGTGGTGAGGAAGGGGACACCTGCCCAGCCAGCCAGATCAGCCAAATCAACCCTGGCGATCAATGGGATGACAGATGTTGCAGCCAGATCACCCTCACATCCTAGCTGAACATACTTAGAAAACAAAAACCCAATACACCAGCAGATGAAACAATTTTATTTCACAGTTGTCTTTAAAACCACAAAGACACTATGTTCTTCATATAAAAACATTGGTACAGATAACTATACTTTCTAGAAAATGATTATACAGACCCTCTCAAAGAAAAATGCATCCCATTATATGGTTTGAGTGAAGTTGCTTGGAAAAAACTCACGTCTGGACTGACTCCTAAAACAAACCACTCCACCACTGCAGCTGTTAGTTCAAAGTGTAGATCAGTGTCATCAGCACGTGTTCCTGCATTCTTACACAGTTGATAACACACATAGACTGGGGGGTAACCCTTAATGCTCCATAGGTTCATCAGCCTTTTCCGCAGGTTCATCAGCAGGCTGTGCAGGCTTAAGAAAGGAAGAAAAAAAAAAAAGTGCAATATTACACCAGTTTATCATATTTTGTCTTCCTCAAGAATAAAAGGCCTTCCAACAGCAGTTTAAAAAATGCAAATCTTGCTCCTCCAAAAACCAACAATATCCCTTCCAAATTGAAAAGAAATTCATGCTGTAGAACAAATTCCTGTACAGGATACCTTATTTCCAATCACACAGATATCATATAAGCATTTATAAATAGTAAATGTATATTCTAAATACTCAATATAAAAGACCACTATTTAACCTGATATTCACCAACACTTTTTGATCCTTTCTCAGTATTTGTGAAGAGCCACCTTAGTTTTCAAAACTGGTCCCAGTGAGTTTTTTCTTATTCCCACTTCTGTGGACTCCTGGCTGTCCCTATGACTTGTTTTAGCCAATGAGATGTGCCAAAGCGATGCTGTGCTAGTCCTGGGCCTCAGCCTTAAGAATGCCTGACAGCTTTCATTTCTGAGCTTTTGAACTTTTGCAAGCTCTGAGCTGCTACCCCGTTAGAGACCCTTGTGAAAGAGAGGCCTTAAGACTACAAGACAGACACCTAGTCATCCTAGCAGAGGTCCCAGTCTTCTAATTACCCCTCTAAGATACCTAGAAAGTGTGACTGAAGAGCACATGTGAGTAAAGCCATGTTGGATGTTCTAGCCCTACCCCTCAACTGACTGTAGTGCTTTAGAGACTGAAGTGAGACCAGCAAAATAACCATCTTAGCTGAGCCTCAGTCAACCCACAGAATTGTGAGAAGTATCAAATATAATCAACACTTTTTGTGTTTACAGAGATCACTGCCCAATCAGTATTTTACGTTACTCAGCCTAGTTTTCCTACTGCTATTTGAATTATGAGCTTATCTCAATAGTTAGAAGACAAAAATGGTAGATTTTTACAGTTGTGGTAGGAACAGCAGTTTACCATAAAATCAAAGCCTCTTGTGTTATGATTAGTTATATACCTGTGCCTTTCTCTGTGGCCTTTCTTCAAGACCTTCCAGGAATGGAGACACATCATCATCATCATAAATTGTAAACTCCAAGTCTTTACCAACAATTCCAATGGAAACATTCTGAGGGGGGGAAAAAAGGTAAAGAGAAAAAAGGTTGAAAATCACATGATAAATATTGAGGGGAAGAAAAGCAGAATAAAAATTTATATAGCACTTGAAAAAGACTTAACTAGTAAGCCCTTGTAATTTGCAGATTTAAATACTCACTTTTGATAATCATGAATAAGCCCTAAGGTCTATGTCATCTAGAAAATTTGCAAATTGGCTGACAACAGGAAAGTGCTGCAGATAAGTGTGAGGGAACAAGCCACTCACAACTATGCTCTACATGGAAAAATTACAGGGCAGTACTGTACTTAAAATGTTCACTGAATGCTAACCAGGGCAAAATAGCTCCTGTAAAATTAAAATTTTAGTGAAAATTTTAGGCATAAAAATATAGTTCATTTTCTATGTTTCAGTAAAAATATGGAATCAGGAACCAGGTACCTGAGCAAACTTTTCCAAATTATAAATGTCAACAGTCAACTAAATAGCCAACTTGTAAAAGAAAGTCATCTTGGAAGGATGGCATTTTAAGTATTTTAAACAAATTTAAAATGTTTTAATGTATTATCCTAATTTTTAAAAAAGAATATTATTTTTATAACAGGAAAATTTGTTTAGAAAAGATTATGCAGGCTATAAAGTTTTCACATATATATAACTATCCAACCACTATAACAAAATGCTGATGGATCTCATTTTAATTAATGATTATTAACTTCAAGAAAGCCCTTAATGGTTCCTGCACTGTATCCCAGGTTCCTATATCATTCAATCTCCCTTCTCCTGGACCATTCTCCTTGCAGTTGAAAACCCTGCTATTTCACTGAGAAAATAAAAGCAAAATCTTGCTCTAGTATGGCTTATTCACTCACCCCCTTTAGATCTTTTCCTCAAAATCCACTTTCTTTTTTTTTTCTTTATTATATGAGAAGAGAACATTTACAAGCTCCCAGTCTCCACTCTTTCCTGTATCTGTATCCCCATGCACTTTCTCCTTGCCTGTTACTGTGAATGAATCAACCAATTATCCTGTAAGACCTACCTTTCCAACTGTTTCCTGTTCAAAGAAATTGACAGGTTTTCTCATATTTCTCCTACATATATGTTTTCTCTTATACTGGTTTATTGTCATGGAGCAGACATGCTGTAGTATTTCCCACTTTATAAAAACCAAAGTAACAATCCTCTATTTTTTCTCTTCCAGCTACCACCCCATTTCTCTAGACCCACAACAGAAAATATCCTTCAAAGAGCTGTCCACCAATTCCTCTTCTCCCATTCTCTCCCGATCCCATTCCTATCAAGCTCTTGCCCCACCATTCCATTAAGATTGTCTACTCAAGTCCACAGGGACACACTACAATCTAATGGCCAATTCCCAATCTACATCTTCCTTGATCTATTAACAAGTTTTTATTTTCTCCTCCTTGAAATAGTTTCTTCATTTGCTTTTAAGGATGCCTTATTTTCCAAGTTTTCCTCCTACCTCTTCCCTGGCCATCTTTCTCTGTCCTTTTTGGTAATACCTCCTCACTACCCAATCTCTAAAGGGTAGAATGTTCTTGCCCAGTCTTCAAACCTCCTGTCTAACCATTCAATTCCTTTAACAATCTCATCCAGTCCAGTCTCTGAAAGCCATTTTCTATATGATGATGCCAAAATTTGTGACTCTAGGCTAGACCATTCTCCACCAAACTCCATGGGGTGTTTATGTGATAAGTGCTTACTCTATATCATTAAGTGGACAAACAAGAGGCATTTCAAATGTTCTATGTCCTAAAATTACTCCCTGACTTTCTTTCACAACTTCTTTCTCAAAACCTATTCCTCCCACTATCTTATTCATCTCAGCAAATGATAAATCTCTTTTGTTTATCAGGCCAAAAACTTTGAAGACATCTGCCCCCTTCACATTCTCACAACCAAATTACTAGCAAACATTTTTGGCTTTAATTTCAAAATATACCCAGAACTGAACCCTTTCTCATCATCTCCAACTCTGCTCTAATCCACCACAATCTCTCACCCGAATTACTGTTAACAGTCTTAAAACTATTTCAACCCATGCTTCTACTATAATCACTCAAAATGGCAACCAGAGTGACTCTTTTAAAAACTAAATCAAATCATGGTATCCTTCTGCTCAAACTCTAACAGCCCACTCAGAGTAAAATCCAAAGTACCTACAATGGTTTATATGGCATACACCATCTGGACTCCATCTCTTCTCTGACTTTCCTTTTTTGTGACAGAGACAGAGATAGGGACAGATAGAAACAGACAGACAGGAAGGGCGATGAGAAGCATCAATTCTTCACTGCGGGACCTCAGTTGTTCATTCATTGCTTTCTCATATGTGCCTTGATTGGAGGGCTACAGCAGAGCTCAGACTAGCAACCTTGGGCTCAAACCATTGACCCTATGCTCAAGCTGGTGAGCCTGTGCTCATGCTGGTGACCTCGGGGTTTTGAACCTGGGTCCTCTGCATCCCAGTCTGATGTATCCACTGCGCCACTGCCTCATCAGGCTCTTTTCTTCTTGATTACTAACTTCAACACTACTACCTCCATGCCTCAAATTATAGAAACATTCTGGATCCAAAGTCCTTGCACTTGCATTCCCTGGAATAATCTTGCTCTAGTTAACTATATGGCTTATTCACTAACCCCCTTTAGATCTTTTCCTCAAAATCCACTTTCTTTTTTTTTCTTTATTATGTGAGAGGCAAGGAGGCAGAGAGACAGACTCCTGCATGTGCCCAATCAGGATACACCCAGCAAGCCTCTACCCAGGCCACACTGTGCCCATCTGGGGCTACTGCTCCATTGCTTGGCAACCAAGCTATTTTTTTTTTAGAGCCTGAGATGAGGCCAATAAACCATCCTCAGTGCCCAGGGCCAACTTTGCTGAAACCATTCAAGCCATGGCTGTGGGGGTGAGAGGAGAGAAGGGCGGGGCTGGAGAAGCAGATGGTCGCTTCTCATGTGTGCCCTGACTGGGAATCAAACCTGGTACTTCCACATGCCAGGTGGACACTCTATTACTGAGCCAACCAGCCAGGGCCCAGATTCTTCTCTGAGTGAGGCCATCCTTGAATCCTATTTTAAATTATACCCACCATATCGCCTTCCTACATTCAATTGGTCACTCGCCTCTTAACCTGTTTTGTTTCTACAGCACTTATCGATATCTAGTATACTACATAATTTACTTATGCGTACATTCTCTATCTGCCCCCACTTCGATATATGTATCACAAAGGACAAGATGTTTACTGTGTTCACTATATTCTCGATGCTTAGTGCCTGCATGTGGTAGGTGCTTAATATGTAAGTATATCTGTTAACTGAAATAATAATATGAAGACACTCCTCTCTGATGAAGAAATAAAGAACATTTTATATCAAACCAAGTGGTTTTATACTAAAAAAAAAAGGTTCAAAAATCATTTCAAAATCAGATAACTTAGTGAATAGCTTCAAGAGAAAGAATGAACCAAGGTAACCATCTCTTAAATTAAAGACTATAAGCATACACTCAGTATTACTTACATTTATGCAATAAATAATTAAACTGTAATGTTAATATTTACAACTGAGAAACATATTTACCTTTGTAGTTAGGTCCTGTTCTGCAGGAAGTGTCTCTCTTAAAGCACGGAGACCATGCTTAACCAATTCATTCAAATTGCCTATATATAATAAATGAACAATTATTTCCATCTACATACTTGGCATATTTGTTGGATATGTACACTGAAATCATAGTGTTAGTCACATACTAAACACGTCACAATAAAAACAAACAAAAGTTTAAATGTTTAGCCGTATAATCTAATAATAACGTTGCTTATTGTTTTATTTATTAAGAGGATACATGATTTTTGTTACTAAATTTGACTTTTCCTTATGCTAAGTTAAATCAAAATCCTGACTCACAAATGATAAAGTTCAAAGTTTTGTGAAATGTATTCTATGGAATGCTAGTCACTGTCTTCGCCCTTTATAAAAGGAGTCTCCAGCCCTTTTTATGTGGCCAGTATTACTCTCATACAAAAACTAGACAGAGGCATTTCAAGAAAAAACTATAGGTCAATTTGACTTATGAATATAGACACAAAAAAACCTCAACAAAATACCAGCAAACTGAATCCAGGAACATTTATGTTTATATAAACATTTAAACATATCATTTATATTATACAAGATGACTAAGAGGGATTTCTCCCAGGAATGCAAAGGGTTTAACATTCCAAGTCAGTGAGTGCAATACACCACAGTAGAATGAAAGGGGAAGAAAATCCACATCATCACCTCAATAAATGATTTTAAAAGTATGTTAAAATCCATAGCCCTTGCAAAAGCAGAGCACTTGAAAACCTGCCTTATCATCACATCTTATATCTTTTACCTTTTTTCCCAAGTTATACTTAGTTTTTACTTGTTTATGGACTACTTAATGCAGAAATGTCTGTGTGGCTAAAAGTAGGAATAGAATCACAGAACACTGAGGTTTAAACAGTAGCTACTATAGTGTTTCTCAGCTCTGTCTGGGGCACACTTTGAATCAATAAAATCAAGAGTCTTCAAGGTGGGGGACACATATTTGTATTTGAAAAAGTCTACTGTGAATTAAACTACTGTGGTAGTTAGAAAGGGTGAAAACTAGCATGTGTAACAGAGATAATAAACACTTCATGGGCTTAATTTTTTTAAAAACTCTTCCTGTAACTTGTAGTTTTTTCTTCATTTAGGATACTGTGCTAATTCACGATATAAAGTCTAGAGGGGGCAAAAAAAAAAATCACTTACACTCCATAAATTCAGACATATGTCTCTCTAAGTAAGTACGAGCTGATTGAGAACGGGCTCCAATGGACATAGCTCTGCAGTCAAAATAGTTAGCAGATGGACACGTTTGGAAAATATGAGGACCCATATCCTACAAATAGGAAAAACAAACAAGTACTTAATTCTTGACTTTGGTTGAACTAAAAATTGGAAAATTTGTAGTCAGCTTTAAAAAACCATTATTATAAAAAACATTCTATGAACTTACATCATAACCAGCAATAAGCAGCCCAACACCATATGGTCTTCGACCGTATCTTTGGGTTGGTATCTGGGTCTCTTGAATTAGTTAAAGAGCCTGTTCTAACCAGGAATAAAGTATTATCTTTATTTTCAAATTAAACACTATTAACAAAGAGCTTTTATTTCTTAATAGTTGCATAATCCACCATAGGAAGAAAAAAAATAAAACAGAGCAGTTCTTTGATCTAATATTAAAAAATATTTCAGTATCCACCAAACCCAAGAATCAGTGCTAACAAAATGTTTTCCTCCCATGCAGAGAACCTCATTTGTTTTGGATATAAGCAGTCAAAAAAATTTTGGGACATCTAGAACCACCAATAAAAAACTTTAAATCTCTTCTAAAAGTGATGTGTGGTTCGTTTTCCTAAAATTGAACTTATCTATGTCTGCAAAATAGCCATTGCTAATGAGGGCTGATGAAAGAGCAAACCAATTCCTTATCTTAGAACCCCTTCTTCCATGATAAAAGTTACAACTCTCCACCTAAATTTTAAACATTCTTTTATTGAAAAGTAACTAAGCTTCTTCCCAAATCTTACCTATGTTTATATTACCACATTCCTATTAACATAAAATTAAGTATCAAAATCCTTTTAAGTTCATGTTCAAAATGTTAACAGAAAAAGGATACTGCTTCCAATTAGAGCTACAAGACGAGACACAGGAAGAGGTCGGTCAAATACAAATCTGGAATCCAAACACTCCTGGCGCATAAAATTACTGAAACAGAAACAAGAAAGTTGTAATTAGTAATTTCAAATCACAGTTTTTCAAATCTAAATAAGGTAGTTTGACTTCTTTTTGCTTTTTTTCAGACAGTTACATGGATTACATTCATATAAGGAACCAGGAAGATGTAGAAGGATGCATTTTTGTACCAAACTCTGAGGTGGGGGAGGGAGTAAGGGGAGGTCACATGATTTTTTTAAAAATTAATATTCCTTTAGAAAACCTTTGTCTCACAGCACTTTACAGAATAAAGGCTGAGCAAGAGATACCACCAATAAAGAGCATTCTTTCTTTTATCCTTCTCACTATCAACAAGATTGTCTTGAATTCTAGGTCTTCAGCCTGCAAAAAGAGTAACTACTCTGGTTTTTTTCTTGAGAGCTGACTAAAATTTCCCCAAGAGAGCAATTGCAGGAAAAAGAATCCATACTACGACCATTGCTACATGTTCTTGCCAATGAATGCTGCTTCTATCAATAAGTAGTACTCTAGTGGAGATACTGAACTCAAGACTATTGAATCTCATTGATAAACTTGACAAGATTCAAACAAGTCTGACACTGGAGAAAAGGGAATTCATGCCTAATGATTAAACCCAAGAGGATAAACAGATACCTGCATTTCTTCTGCATAGCTTTGTCCAATTTATGTGTATGTCACATCTGATGATTAAATGTTGATTGTAGGAACCAAACTGTTTACCACTTTTATTTAAGTCCACTTCCCAAGGCTGTCTAAAACTGCAATGCTCTGATATTGTAGGTACTAATCACATGTGACTAAGCACCTAAAAAGTGTCTAGTCTAAATATTGAGATGTATCATTAAGTGAAAAATACACATGAAATCTCAAAGACTTAGTATAAAAAAGCTTAAAATGTCTCAATAGTTTTTATATTGATTATATGTTGACATGACAATTTTTTAGATAGACTGGGTTAATAAAATGTTTGACAGTGCGATATATTTTACATTTCAAGAGTGACATATCAATAATGCTGTCACTATACTGCTGACCTAAGAAAGCAGAGGTTCACTAGATATCTTGAAATTTTTAAACATTAGCATTACTATTCCCCTCAGTGGTTATACTCTTTCTTCTCTAATTAAGTCACAGACATAAAGAGATTAGTTTTGGCTTATTAATCCCCCTAACCCAATACATACAAACCCAATACATACACTCACATATTACCTGAAGGCACTGTTAAAGGCTCTAAATATTAGCTATTTAACAACAACCTTGAAAAAATAATACTAAAAAAAATCCAGAGTTCTAATAACTAGCCCAATCTCAGATACTAAGTGATAAAGGTGGGAATAAACTCAATCTGCATGACTGCAAAGTCCTGGCTCTTCATTTACAGAACACCTCTAAATTAGAAATAATCTCTCATCTGGACGCCCACAGAAATCTATCTATTACTTTCTACTTCTTCTTTTCTTCTTCTTTTTCCAAGTGAGAGGAGGGGAGATAGAGACAGACTCCTGCATATGCCCTGACTGGGATCTACCTGCCAACCCGTCTGCTGTTGATGCTCCGCCCATCTGGGCCATGCTGGCAACCGCTATTTCTAGCGCCTGAGGTGGAGGCTTCACAGAGCCATCCTCTGTGCCCAGGGCCGATATGCTTGAACCAACAGAGCCATGGCTGTGAGAGGAGGGGAGGGGGGGAGCAGGAGAGAGAGAAAGAGAGAGAGAAGGGGGAAGGGGAGGAGTGGAGAAGCAGATAGTCGCTTCTCCTGTGTGCTCTGATCAGCAATTAAACCTGGGACAGCCACATGCCAGACCAACGCTCTACCACTGAGCCAACCGGCCAGGGCCTATTACTCTCCACTTTCTACCTTGTATTATAAATACACTACTAGATTTTTAGATTCTAGAAGACAAGAACTATGTCTGAATAACCTTTGTATTTATGTATGTCTGTATCCAGAATTAAGCTCTGAAAAAAATAAATGCTTAATAAATTCTGGTGTATTAAAGAAATCAAGTATAGCTTTGCTATTTCTTAGAAACCAGACAAAAGTTGTCAAGCTCTTCTTAGACTGAACATTGTCCCCAACAACATACACTGAGTTAACAAGTACAGTATCACATTATTCAGTGATTTCTCAAAAGTATTAGCATGCTTAATTAGATATGTTACTATTATAGGAATCAAGAAATGGAATACTTAATATGAGCCCAAATCCACTAAGGCAGTGGTCGGCAAACTCATTAATCAACAAAGCCAAATATCAACAGTACAATTATTGAAATGTCTTTTGAGAACCAAATTTTTTAAACTTAAACTATATAGGTAGGTACTTTCCTTATCGAGGTAGCACCCGCACGTGGTATTTTGTGGAAGAGCCACACTCAGGGGCCAAAGAGCTGCATGTGGCTCGCAAGCCACAGTTTGCTGACCAGGGCACTAACATATTCACTATCTTAACTTATAAACACTCTGGTAGAGAACATATTTTATCTGGATCTTTTCTAGAAATTAAATCAAATATAAACCCAAAGGAATTTTTTTTTCACTTTTCATGTTTATACTCACCACAACAGTCTAGCATCAGCAGTAAGTCCCGCAATGGAGATACCAATATGGTTGTCAACATGGAGAATTTTTTTCTGATGAGCTGCAAGCTCTGACTGTGCTCTCTAAATAGAGACATTACAAGACATAAAAACAAGTTTACAATTTTATTATCTATACAATGAAACTTATGTTTGATAGTTCTTTTATTAAAGAAGGGAGATACACTTACTACTTTACTTACCTTCAATGCAACCAACACTGCATGGGTTTTTGATTTCAGACCAACTGTGGCTGAACCTTGTTTGACAGCTTCCATTGCATACTCAATTTGATGAATCCTGCCCTAAAGAAAAAAAGAAATCTTATAAATTTAAAATTAGAGTTCCCAAATCTCAGGTGAGCATATTCAAATCTCAAATTTTTTAAACCAGGAAAATTAATGATGAATTTAGGTTCCAGGAATGTCTACAGTGATTCTAATCCATTTTCTCACAACCTATATGCTCCTAAGTATGTAAACATACTGCAAGCACCAAAAGCCAGTTCACAGAAATAGAATAAAACCTTATTTTACCTGAGGGCTCCAAACAGTGACATCATTGTCATACTGGTTGCGAAACTGAAAGTAAAAGAAAAAAGACCTATTTGTATAATAATATTACAGATCCCAACTCTTAATTAGCTGTATCATTAAAAAAAATGTTTTCCCATTTGTTCCCATTCAACAATAACACAATGCTGTTAATACAACAGCGTTGTAAGAGGTTACTACTATACGTACACCCTTGTAAGCTAATTCTACATATACCATGAGCTAGTGGGGGGAGGGAGGAAGCAGATCTATATAAACTGCTCACAAAAATTAAGGGATATTTCAAAATGAATATGAAGTGATAAAATATTCCCTAATTTTTGTGAGCAGTATAGATGGGACCTATCTTCCCAACTTCCAATTCTACCAACGGTCATAGTACTCCTTTTTGGGGTCAGTCAATTACTTAAGTTCATTCAGTGTCAACTTGATTTCCTGTCTTTGCTTGCGCACTTCCTTTATACCATGCCCTACTAGTCAAATGCATTCCTTTTTAATTTTATTTTTTTTTAGAGAAACACTGATTTGTTATTTCACTTATTTATGCATTTATTGGTTGATTCTTGTATGTGCCTGGACCAGGATCAAACCAGCAACATTGGCTATCAAGAGGATGTTCTACCAACTGATCTACTTCACCAGGGCAAAAGCATCCCTTTTTTAAAAACTAGCTCAAATGTTTGTCTCTTGAAGTTCCTCCACCTTTTCTTCCAAAATTCTTACAACACACGCTCCCACCAGTTCTTTACCTGCATATCCCTTTCTTCCTTATATTATGATCAGGGACATGTCTGATTTATCTTTGAACCATCACTACATGTAAAACAGCGCCTTGTACACACATTCATATTGAATGAATAAACACAAAAATGTCCTCAGGTAGTTAAAGGTGGACACAGATAGCTATAGCGACAGAACAATTACTGCTTTAATTACGATATTAAAGCAAATCTGCCAGAACAGTACTTGGGAGAATCATCGCGGAGGTGAGAATGCCGAGTAGTGGAAGCCCTGAGACCTGCGTTGTAATCCTGATAACATCGCTTCTCCTCTCAGCCGTGGTTTATTCCTCTGTAAGACTACGTGACTGGACAAAGCGACCGAAAAGGGACTTTTCGGGTCAAATTCAAGGGAAAAGGGAAATGAGATGGACCCAGCAGGAAAATAAATGCGTGCGGTCCAGAAACCCAAACTGTGGGGTGAAGTCCGCAAGGGCAGCACAGGGAGGCCACCAAGTCAAGCCCAATTTTCTTCTCCCTCTCCTCCCACACAGAGCACAGTAGTGCTCGGAATCTGATACACTGAAAGAGAAGTGGAGTGGCGAACGCGGTTAGTTCACGGAAGAGTGAGTTAGTGTCTAAGGCCTGGCAGAAAGTGAAACATCCCGGAGAAAGGGCCAGGCCGGAGATGCTGAATCACTGCCCGAACCTACGGTCTCCAAGCCCCGTGGCCCTGGGCCGCCCTAAGGAGGACAGGGGACGCTGCTCGTCATCCGCCAGTCGGCCGACCTCTACCCCAACCCTGCTTCGGTTTGCAATTCAACGCACCATGGTTCCAACGCGGCTGTCGCCTTCTGTAGAGCTAGCAGCGGATCGAGGAGTGCGGCCGAAACTACCGCTCGGCGATCTACACGGAAGTCTGGGGGATTGCGCCGGCAGAGGCGCAGGGCAGAGAAGTCTATTCCAGAGATATCGATAGGCTTCCGCTGCTTCCCCGTCCTTCCAGCCCTCCGCCGCGCAGAAGTGGGCGGGGCCTCAGGAAAAGGTGGGACAGAGATTGGCGGGAAACCCTGGGCCAGGAATGCTCCGCGGACCCTGAGAGCTCTGGGGCGGCTACTTACCAAGTTGTAGTGTTGTGGGGTACCAAAGGCTACATAATTAATATTGATATTTTAGGAAGCTTAAAGAACATTTTATTAATTTGAGCTAGGCGTGCAGAGATATTTTGTGAATGTGATTTTTGTACTTGTGAGATTGACACCAGTTTAGGGTGGCCGATGGCATGGTAGTGTGAATGCAGAGGGGAAGGAGATTTAGATTCCCTGACCTCCCCCAACACCGGTGAGGAAGCCAGTGAATAGCTAGCCAGGAGCAGGAAGAGAAAAGATTAAATTAAACCTTTTCTTATATTGATGGACCATTTACAGGCATTTTGTCCCCATGGAAACTACCCCTCCCCTCCAGAAAGTTTGTAGTTAATATATATATCTCTGAACAAAGAAATGTCAGGTGAACACTAGAAAATATAGGAATATCTTTTAATATGTAGAGTGACATTTTTACTATTATGTTACATTGTAAGTTTTAATGTGTAGAAATGTTTGTGTGTGTGTGTGTGTGTGTATTCTTCTGAAGCTGGAAACGGGGAGAGACAGTCAGACAGACTCCCGCATGCGCCCGACCCGGATCCACCCGGCAAGCCCACCAGGGGCGACGCTCTGCCCACCAGGGGGCGATGCTCTGCCCCTCCAGGGTGTCGCTCTGCCATGACCAGAGCCACTCTAGCGCCTGGGGCAGAGGCCAAGGAGCCATCCCCAGCGCCCGGGCCATCCTTGCTCCAATGGAGCCTTGGCTGCGGGAGGGGAAGAGAGAGACAGAGAGGAAGGAGGGGAGGGGGGTGGAGAAGCAAATGGGCGCTTCTCCTATGTGCCCTGGCCGGGAATCAAACCCGGGTCCCCCGCACGCCAGGCCGACGCTCTACCACTGAGCCAACTGGCCAGGGCTGTAGAAATGTTTTTTATGAATCCTATAGACAAATGTTATAAACTTGCTAATAATGCATTGTGTCCCATCCCCCCAATTCATCCTTTTCCCAAACCTGTATAGGTGAAAACAAAGGTTATAAGCTTGTGCCGGGATGTCAGGCTTTTCCCCTGCCCATGTATAATTAAGGGTTTATAACCAGCCCCTAGAATATTAATGACACACACAATTTGGTACTGCTGCCTCGTGTACACTATATGCGGCTGGCATATTTAATAAATTTCCTCCTTTAATAAAACTCTTCAAAACTCATCTGGATTTGGTGTCTCTACGAAAACCCGTGGAATTGAGGATTGGGCACTTTACAACATTAGTTCCTGTATCTTCTGATTTACCTGTGTGTTGCAGATACCCTCCAGTTTCTCACTGGTCCAACTGGGCACACCTGAAATCCCTGGAGAAGGCAGCTGCGACTAGGAGTGGTGGAGTGTGCAGCTCAACCTCTTATTAAACATCCACAGAGATTTGGGGTTTTGCGTGATTGAGAAGAGCAAGACTGCCACACGAAAAGCCACAAAAGAATGGTCCCTCTGCTGTGTGTCAACCATACTCTTACTCGAGTATGTTGTTTGTTTACAACATACTTTTCTTTCTACATTGGGGTCTGTAAGGCCAGGAGCCGTCATCATGACCATTCACATGCAGGTTCCCATTGGATTCGGGCAGGCGATAAAGAAATGGCAGAGTCAGAGGATGGGGGGCCATCCTATTTATTGGTGTCTCACCAAGACAGGCAAACCACAAAAGAAGACAAGGGAAAAGCAGAAAACCAGCTCTTCCCATGAAGGGCAAGGGATCAGGGGAGCCCCTGCAATTGTGATAGCAGGAACTGTGTGTCTGAGCTCCTGGTCTGTCCCACTTTATAGTGTAGAAAACCAAAATCCCTTAATCCAATATACAAACAAGGAAGTCTCCAATACAAAGTCACTTATCCAAGGCATAATTGGATTTCTCATGAGAGTGCACCACCCAGATCATACAATCAGTCAAGGGTGTGGGGAAAAGCTTAGTCCCAAAACCAAACCTCAGGCTACAACAACCTGGCCTGCTTATAGCCTGTCCCCCATACCCATTATAAGTCACAAGCGAGCAAACATATATATCATGTTTACAAACTTATTTGACCAACAGGGTCCAAAAGGAGAACACATCCATCAAGGCTCTGTTGTCATTGATCACTCCACATCATTATTATTGGTTTTCTCCCACCAGAATTTGAACTCTTTAAGTGCATTCATGTCTTTCTGTGTCCTCAAAGGCAACCATGATGCCTGATTGATTAGGCACTGAGGAAAAAAATGGACATTTTCTTCTTCTTTTTTTTTTTTTTCCCGAGTTTCATATGGCTTTAATTTTAGCCTAGAGTATTTTGTACATCATCAGTTTACCTGTTTTTTTTTTTTAAATTAATAATTTTTTTTTAATGGGGTGACATCAATAAATCAGGATACATATATTCAAAGATAACAAGTCCAGGTTATCTTGTCATTCAATTATGTTGCATACCCACCACCCAAAGTCAGATTGTCCTCTGTCACCTTCTATCTTGTTTTCTTTGTGCCCCTCCTCACCCTCTATCCCTCTCCCATTCCCCCCCCCCCCGTAACCACCACACTCTTATTAATGTCTCTTAGTTTCACTATTAGGACATTTTCTTCTGAAATACATATTTTCTCTTTTGAAAGTCTCTTTTAATCCCCAGATGAAATAGTTTAGGACAGCTCTGCAAACAGTTGCCAACCTAACACCTACCAACTGCCAAAGATGACTTATTTCTTTGTAGTGAAGAAAGGATGAGTACCTAGACTCAGGTAAGAGTTGAATGGATTATTCAGGATCTGAGTTTGCATATGAAGTAACAGATTCAGATCACTTAAGTGATTTGCTCAAGTTCAGGACAATTTAGTATCACTCTTTTTAAACCCTTTCACAATTATATTTTAGACATTTTTCCAAGTTAAACATTTTTTCAGATTAAACACAGCTCCCTAGTATTCTGCCTTATGAACATATATTTTATATCCCCAAGTCCCTATTTTTTAATAATTAGATACCCCTTCTCTGAAGCAACTCTTTTATGACCTGATTGATACAATTTTTTTGTATACATCTGTGTTCCCTTCCTTAGAATAAATTTATAAGAAGTAAATTGCAGGGTTAAATGAAATGGATATTTTAAAGACTTTTGATAAAAAGTGCTAACTTGCTTTCCAGAAATGTTTTTATTTTCTGAAAGTAATATATGAGTGCCCTCTGCCTTAAATTCAACAATACTAGTTATTTTGTAAAATCACTGTTAAGTTAGTGGATTAAATTAGCAGGCTTAAATTAACAGAGTATTCTGTTTTGTTTCTCCAGCACCTAGCACAATGCCTAGCACATACCATATTTCCCATATGTAAGACTCTCCCATGTATAAGACGCACCTTAATTAGGGGGCCCGAAATTTGAAAGAAAATGTATTACATAAAGTTATTAAACTCAAGTTTTATTCATCATAAAAGTCATACAGCTCCTCATCACTGTCAAAACTCCCATCCATTAGCTTGTCCTCATCTGTGTCTGATGACGAATCACTGTCTTCAACGAGTGCAAAAACAAGCATGAAAAAGCAGGAAAGGCAAATAAAAAAAATAAATTCTGTAACCACTGTATAAGACACACTTGTTTTTAGATCCCAAATTTTTTCGGGGGAAAAGGGTGCATCTTATACAGGGGGAAATATGGTACTAAGTGTTAATAAATATTATTGAATGAATACTACACTTAAAAAGTTATGGCCATCTGCCTGACCAGGTGGTGGCACAGTGAATAGAGTGTCGAACTGGGATGCGGAAGGACCCAGGTTCGAGACCTGGAGGTCGCCAGCTTGAGTGCGGGCTCATCTGGTTTGAGCAAAGCTCACCAGCTTGGACCCAAGGTCGCTGGCTCGAGCAAGGGTTACTCGGTCTGCTGAAGGCCCTCGGTCAAGGCACATATGAGAAAGCTATCAATGAACAACTAAGTTGTTGCAACAAGAAACTAATGATTGATGCTTCTCATCTCTCTCTGTTCCTGTCTGTCTGTCCCTATCTATCTCTCTCTCTGTCTCTGTAAAAAAAAAAAAAAAGTTATGGCCATCTTTTCATATCCATAACTAATGATCTATATTATTTTCAGCAGATGACTAGTATTCCTTTGTGTGGAAATACATTAATTTACTTAATTATTGATAAACAATTAGATTATTTCCAAGTCTCTGCTATTGTAAAAATACTATAATAAATGTTCTTATCTATATATTGCATAGTAGCAACGACTAATGTCCAAAACTTTGTGTTTCCAGTACTCTTCCAATAGAAATCTTTAACTTTGGAAATACTTATAGTAAAATCATAGAATTGCTTGCACTTTGATGTCACCATGCTGGATATTCTCTGTTCCCCAATGTATCTACTTCACCCTTTATGGATTATAGCAGCTAGGTCCCTTCCTCTCTGGCTTCTGACTGAACTCAGTTTATGGAAGGTATTAGCAGGAGATCAAAAGGCTGTAGGAGATGGATTGTTTGTTACCCCTTCTCCCTTTGTGTTGGTGCCAAGTTAGCAGCGGTACTGTGTCATCTCTTGCTGTTTCCCTGCCCACATTCTGATTATACTCCTTTCAGTTGCCCCTTTTGAATGTGCCATCTGTTTCTTGCTGGTACCCTGACTATTACAATAATATTTAAAATTTTTACAGGGTGCAGGAGGTATACAATACCTTTTTTTCCAATATGAGAAAAAATCTGTTATCTAGTTTAGTGTATATTATACTTCTAGGAACAATATAATAGATCTAAAACAACTGAAAAGTAGAACCTAAGATTATGAAGTATGCCCTCTTCTGTTTTCTAACTGCTCAGTTATATAAGAAAGAGGTTAGTTTGCAGTTGGTCTTTTGTTTTCAGTTATAAAAGGAAAACATATTTATATATTTTAAATTATTTCAAATGCACAGGAAGAATAATCCCCTGTCATCCACTAAGTAGAAAAAACATCACAGTTAAAATTTTAGTGATTTTTTTCTCCTACAACAATATCTTTCAAAAAAATGGAGGGAAATTATCTTTAAAATATATATTTTAATATTTATAATATGTAATACATTGTCTGTATGTGCAGATGCATATTGTGGGCGAGACTCTTATTCCACACAAAGGAATACTGCATTTCTTTAGATCAGCTTGAATCTAATCCTGAGTTACCATCCTGCCTTGCTGGTAGACATTCAACTGCAATTATTATTGAGCGTATCCTCTCTATCTAGAATTGTACAAAGTTTCTGGACCATAAGTATTGTGGGAGTACCTGGAATTACTTCAAATTATTTGGTCATCTATACACATTTATTTATTTATTTATTTTTGTATTTTTCTGAAGCTGGAAACGGGGAGAGACAGTCAGACAGACTCCCGCATGCGCCCGACCGGGATCCACCCCGCACGCCCATCAGGGGGCGACGCTCTGCCCACCAGGGGGCGATGCTCTGCCCCTCCGGGGCGTCGCTCTGTTGCGACCAGAGCCACTCTAGCACCTGGGGCAGAGACCAAGGAGCCATCCCCAGTGCCCGGGCCATCTCTGCTCCAATGGAGCCTCGGCTGCGGGAGGGGAAGAGAGAGACAGAGAGGAAGGAGAGGGGGAGGGGTGGAGAAGCAGATGGGCGCTTCTCCTGTGTGCCCTGGCCGAGAATGGAACCCGGGACCTCTGCACGCCAGGCCGACGCTCTACCACTGAGCCAACCGGCCAGGGCCCACATTGATTTATTTTTGAAATTCCTTTTTATGTCTTCTTTCCTTTAGGTCTAATGACTACAATATTCCTTTACCATCCTTGTAACTCAAGAATCTGTAATCACGGTAGTGATTCTGGCAGCCCCTGCAGCCAGGTGCAGCCTTCCTCTTCGGGGTTGTGCCACCATCCTCGGCTCTGTCACAGAGCAAGATGGGAGTCTTAGCTGTTCACTCAACAAACAGGCTACAGACTCTGAAATCTTGAGGAATCTCTCTCTGACTCACCCTCAAAAGCATTCCTTTCTCCTTACCACCCCCCTTCTTATTTCAAAAGACAGTGAGAGCTTATTTTGTCTCTGTGCAGCTTTTGATTTTTGCCTTATAAAAATCTGAGGTCTAGATACCCATTTGAACAGGATTAAGGGACAGGGGAATAGGAAAACACATAGAATTAGTATCTCAACAAAATAAACTGCCACATGGCCCTGGCCGGTTGGCTCAGCGGTAGAGCGTCAGCCTAGCGTGCGGAGGACCCGGGTTCGATTCCCGGCCAGGGCACATAGGAGAAGCGCCCATTTGCTTCTCCACCCCTCCGCCGTGCCTTCCTCTCTGTCTCTCTCTTCCCCTCCCGCAGCCAAGGCTCCATTGGAGCAAAGATGGCCCGGGCGCTGGGGATGGCTCTGTGGCCTCTGCCCCAGGCGCTAGAGTGGCTCTGGTCTCAACATGGCGACACCCAGGAGGGTCGCAACATGGCGACGCCCAGGATGGGCAGAGCATCGCCCCCTGGTGGGCAGAGCGTCGCCCCTGGTGGGTGTGCCGGGTGGATCCCGGTCGGGCGCATGCGGGAGTCTGTCTGACTGTCTCTCCCTGTTTCCAGCTTCAGAAAAATGCAAAAAAAAAAAAAAAAAAAAAAATACAAATAAATAAATAAATAAACTGCCACAAAAATTTGTATCAAATTATATATGCTTATTTTTATCCTACTTTTTTATTTAAACATTATACCACAAGCATTTCTTCATGTCACATGCTTTAAAATGTCTGCATAACGGTAAGGTATTCCATTATATGAGTGTACCATAATTTACTTAACTAACATTTGATAGCCTTTAGATAGCTTACTCTAAAGCTAGCCTTGCCTGTATCCACTCCTACCTTATTATTGTTATTTTTTTAACTAGTTATTCAAAAGCTAATGTTCCCTAATGGTAATGCCTAAAGCTTGGAATAGAGCAGATTAGAATTAACAGACATAATTTGGAAGAATAATAATTTAGAGTTGTATCTAAACTGTATAATTACCCTCTCTCAGTGTATGTGACCAAAAGAGAGTCCTGTACAAAAGCTATTGGCATAGTTCAGTTGTTTAGAAATATTTTTCCAGAAATTAAGCAATTGTTACAGAATGTTGAGTAAATGAATATTACATGTCCATGTGAAAAGTTTAACTTGGCTCCTATTAGAATTTATTTTTATTTATTTTTTTAAAATCCAGAGGTAACTAACAATGACATTTAAATTACAGGAGTGCTGCTTTTCTGGCCTATGCTTTCTACAAAATACCCTTATTGATCAATTTTGCTACTACAGGATAAGAATCAGGGTGCACCCTTGGCCAACTCAACTTAAAGGAGTGAAAGACATTAAAACCCCAGGAGTCCAAATGTCTCATCTGTTGGTCCACAAGTGGAGCTTTGATATAAGGCTACTCTGAAGAGTCCAGCCAACCACATTCAACTCAGAACCACCAATATATGTATAGAGGGGTATCATGAAAAGGATAGGCTTTGGAATCAGATCATTCTAATTTATTCAACAAATATTAGTTAATCACCTTATTATATGCCAAGCATTAGTACTGAGATGCTGAGAATACCCCAGTAAACAAAACATATAGAAATTTCCAATGAAGATTATTATGGGATGAAATCAGAGAGGAAATGAGATGGGGGTTGCAGATAGTATGCAGTGGTCGGCAAACTCATTAGTCAACAGAGCCAAATATCAACAGTACAAACGATTGAAATTTCTTTTGAGAGCCAAATTTTTTTTTTTTTTTTTTTTTTTTTTTCCTGAAGCTAGAAACCGGGAGAGACAATCAGACAGACTCCCGCATGCGCCCGACGGGGATCCACCCGGCACGCCCACCAGGGGGCGATGCTCTGCCCCTCCAGGGCATCGCTCTGCCGTGACCAGAGCCACTCTAGCGCCTGGGGCAGAGGCCAAGGAGCCATCTCCAGCGCCTGGGCCATCTTTGCTCCAATGGAGCCTTGGCTGCGGGAGGGGAAGAGAGAGACAGAGAGGAAGGAGAGGGGGAGGGGTGGAGAAGCAAATGGGCGCTTCTCCTGTGTGCCCTGGCCGGGAATCGAACCCGGGACTTCTACACGCCAGGCTGACGCTCTACCACTGAGCCAACCAACCAGGGCCGAGAGCCAAATTTTTTAAACTTAAACTATATAGGTAGGTACATTCCTTATCGAGGTAGCGCCCGCACGTGGTATTTTGTGGAAGAGCCACACTCAAGGGGCCAAAGAGCCGCATGTGACTCGTGAGCCACAGTTTGCCGACCAACAGGATAGGGCACTTAGGTCACTGTAAAGACTGTGACTCTGGATGAGATAGAAAGTCACTAGAGCAGTGGTAGTCAACCTGGTCCCTACCACCTATGAGTGGGCATTCCAGCTTTCATGGTAGGCAGTAGCGGAGCATCATGGTAGGCAGTAGCGGAGCAACCAAAGTATAATATAAATAAAAAGATAGATTTAACTATAGTAAGTTGTTTTATAAAGATTTATTCTGCCAAACTTAGCGTAAATATGACATAAAGTACTTGGTAAGTAATTATTATTATATGCTTTAACTTGCTGTAATTCTGCTTTATAAATTTTGTAAAGTTATGTTACTTCCCTACTTTATAAATCATCATTACTGTGGAACCGGTGGGCGGTTAGAAAATTTTAGTACTAACAGAGATACAAAAGTGGATCGTAGGTATAAAAAGGTTGACTACCCCTGCATTAGAGGGTTTGGAAACGAGAAGTGTCATGACTGATATTTTTAAAGGATTATCTTGACCCTTGTGTTGAGAACAGATTGTTTGGAGCCAAATATGCTAACAAGATCAAGGCAATTATGGTAATCTAAGTGAGAGATGACAATGACTTGAGCCAGAGTTATAATGGTAAGATGGTAGGAAGTAGTTGGATTGTGGATATATTTTGAAGGCAGAACCAATAGTACTTCCATAATGGGTTGTATGTGACATGTAATAGAAAAAAGTGTCAAAATGACTAACATTTTTTGGCCTGAGGAAATGGAAGAGTGGAGTTTCAATGAACTGTGACAAAGGAGAGATAAAAAGAGCACGTTTTGGGGGAAAGATAAATATGGTTTTTATATATTTCTAGTTTGGGTTGTCTATTAGACATCCTAATGGAGATACGAAGTAATTAGTTGGCATATGAGCTGGTGTTCAGTGGAGAGGTTCAGATTGAAGGTCATCACTGTAAAGAAGTTATTTAGATTCATGAGACTAGACTAGACTAGAGAGAAAAGAGTTCCAAAATTGGCCCTGGCTCTTTGGCTCAGTGGTAGAGCATTAGCCCTTCATGTGGATGTCCCGGATTTGATTCCTGGTCAGGACACACAGGAGAACCACCCATCTGCCTCTCCACCCTGCCCTCTCTTGCTTCTTTCTCTTTCTCTGTCTCTTCTCCTACTCTCCTACAGCCATGGCCCAACTAAAGCGAGCTGGCCCCAGGTGCTGAGGATGGCTCCATGGTCTCCGCTTCAGGTGCTACAAAAAATGGCCCCAGTTGCAATGGAGCAATGCCCTAGATGGGTAGAGCATTGCCCCCTAGTGGGCTTTCCGACTAGGGCGCATCCAGGAACCTGTTTCTGCCTCCCCTCCTCTCACTAAATTAAAAGAAGAAGAAGAAGAGTCCCAAGAATTGATCACTAGGGACTTCAGAATTAAGACAGAACTGGGTTTGTATTTAAGTTTAGTTACTTATGAGCTCTGAGACCTAATAACTGATTTCACCTCTCTGAACCTTTGTTTTGTTGCAGTGTATACCTATAAGATAGAGATAATATTGGCTAGAATCTTTTACAATTGTTTTCTTTCTTTTTTTGACAGAGACCTAGAGAGAGTCAGAGAGAGGGAAAACTAGGGACAGGCAGACAGGAAGAGAGAGAGATGAGAAGCATCAATTCTTAGTTGTGGCACCTTAGTTGTTCAATGATTGCTTTCCCATATGTGCTTTGACTGGGGGAGCTACAGCAGAGCAGGGGACCCCTTGCTCAAGCCAGAGAACTTGGACTCAAGGTAGTGACCTTGAGCTTCAAGCCAGCAACCTTTGGGCTCAGGCCAGCAACCATGGGGTCATGTCTATGATCCCATACTCAAACCAGCAACCCCACGCTCAAGCTGGCGAGCCCATGCTCAAGCCAGATGAGCCTGCGCTCAAGCCAGCGACCTCGGGGTTGCAAACCTGGGTTCTTCGTGTCCCAGTCTGATGTTCTATCCACTGCACCACCACTTGGTCAGACAACTCAGTGAAATGTTCATTTAAAGTGCTTAGCACACTGCCTGGCACATGGTAAATAAAGGAGGTTCTTGGGTTATGCAATAGTTCCGTTCCACAACAGTGATGTAACCTGAATTTTGGTGTTTAAGTCAAAACATACCCTAGCCTGATTCACTTTCCAACCCTAACACTGTTCTATAATCATAATCTAGAACATAAAAACACAACTAAGCCACAGAAAAAGGAAAAGGACATAAACATACTGTACTGTACACTGTACTGTACAAACAAAAAGAATGACAAAAAATTCCTTACCTTTATTCTTTTTTTTTGTTTTTTGTTTTAGCAGATACATTTATTTATTTATTTATTTTTATTTATTCATTTTAGAGAGGAGAGAGAGAGGGAGAGAAAGATAGAGAGAAGAGAGAGAGACAGCGGGGAGGAGCTGGAAGCATCAACTCCCATATGTGCCTTGACCAGGCAAGCCCAGGGTTTCGAACCGGCGACCTCAGCATTTCCAGGTCGACGCTTTATCCACTGCACCACCACAGGTCAGGCATTTTTTTTTTATATAAATAAAATTTTATTTTAATGGGTGACATCAATAAATCAGGGTACATATATTCAAAGAAAACATTTCCAGGTTATCTTGTCATTTAGTTCTGTTGCATACCCATCACCCAAAGAGAGATCGTCTTCCGTCACCCTCTATCCAGTTTTCTTTGTACCCCTCCCCCTCCCCCTCTCCCTCCTTCCCTCCCCCCACCTCCCGTAAACACCACACTCCTGTCCATGTCTCTTAGTCTCGCTTTTATGTCCCACCAATGTATGGAATCCTGCAGTTCTTGTTTTTTTCTGATTCACTTATTTCACTCCGCATAAGGTTATCAAGATTCCACCATTCTGCTGTAAGTGATCCGATGTCATCATTTCTTCTAGCTGAATAGTATACCATGGTGTATATGTGCCTCATCTTCTTTATCCAGTCTTCTATTTTTTTTTACAGTGATTAAAAGCCTTTAAGCAAACTCTTGGCCAATACAGCAAGAATCCATAAAAGAGTAGTGTCCTTGGCCCTGGCCAGTTGGCTCAATGGTAGAGCGTCGGCCTGGCGTGCAGAGGTCCCGGGTTCCATTCTCGGCCAGGGCACACAGGAGAAGCGCCCATCTGCTTCTCCACCCCTCCCCCTCTCCTTCCTCTCTGTCTCTCTCTTCCCCTCCCGCAGCGAGGCTCCATTGGAGCAGAGATGGCCCGGGCGCTGGGGATGGCTCCTTGGCCTCTGCCCCAGGCACTAGAGTGGCTCTGGTTGCAACACAGTGACGCCCCGGAGGGCAGAACATCGCCCCCTGGTGGGCGTGCCGGGTGGATCCTGGTTGGGCGCATGCGGGAGTCTGACTGTCTCTCCCCGTTTCCAGCTTCAGAAAAATACAAAAAAAAAAAAAAAAAAAAAAGAGTAGTGTCCTTAACATGTTCACTAAGTCCAAGTTGGCCCCATCACCATGCCAAATCCCTGAAAGATGCAACCCAACCACAGTTCAGTCTGTTAGGAGCTGTCACAGGGAGCAGGAGACCAGGAAAAGTCCACATCCAGGAAAAGTCCGCATGGCACTGGAGTTGTCACCATTTTATACTTTGCAGCTCATGTCCAAGTCCCAATGACCGCTGCTTCTAGCTGGTAATGATTCAGGTAGACTGGAACTTACCTTTATTCTTGTGTTGGTTTGCACACACGAAGGGGCATTGCAAGATGGGAGAGAGTGACCTATTGGGAGGAGGAAGCTGGAGAGGCAGGAGAACCTGCAGAAGGTGTTAGAGATACTGGGTCAGGTGAATCAGGATTGCCTAAGGAACATGCAGGAGATGCTGGAGATGATTCTATGTGTACTACAGGTGTTTCATCTTAAGAAGCAGCTGACATAGAAGGTACAGGATCTGGTGCAGGCCTCTCTACCTTCTTAAAAGAATTGTTTCAGGCTAGTCTGGAACTACTTCACCCATGTGTTCTGTAAGACACTAATGGCATAAGACGAAACACGTATCAATTTTTTAAAGTTTTTATTGGAATGAGCATTGCAAACTCAAAATGTCATATGTCGAAATTGTCATATGTTGAGATGTAATATGTAGAGACCTGATGACCCCCTGTACTCAATACTTATTATTATTATTATTATTATTATTATTATTATTTAAGTGAGAAGTGGGGAGATAGTGAGGCAGACTCCCGCATGTGCCCTGACTGTGATCCACCTGGTAACCCCGTTTGAAGCCAGTGCTTGAGTACCGAGCTATTTTTAGTGCCTGAGGCTGATGCACTTGCTCCAAGGGAGCTATCCTCAGTGCCTGGGGCTACACTTGAACCAATTAAGCCACTCACTGTGGGAGGGGAAGAGGGAAAGAAGGGGGGAGGGGAGAAGCAGATGGTTGCTTCTCCCATATACCCTGACCAGGAATTAAATCTGGGACATCCCTTTGCAGGGCCAGTGCTCTATCCACTAAGCCAACAGCCAGGACTGTTATTATTTTTAAAACCAGTTTTGTCTTGCAAAATGTTTCCAGCTGCCTTAGTGATAACAAACTAAGTGATTGATAACTGATATAATCAATACAGTAGTGATGCCTAATATTTATCTAGATAAAAAGTTTTAATCTAGAAATATACAATGAGCCTACTCCCCTGCCCATTTGGTATCTTAAATTAATTACACTTTTTAACCTAGAACCTTCTTTTTTAACTTGTTAACTTTTTATTTTTTTATTTTTTTTAATTTTTATTTTCATTTTTCTGAAGCTGGAAACAGGGAGAGACAGTCAGACAGACTCCCGCATGCGCCCGACCGGGATCCACCCGGCACGCCCACCAGGGGCGACGCTCTGCCCACCAGGGGGCGATGCTCTGCCCATCCTGGGCATTGCCATGTTGCGACCAGAGCCACTCTAGCGCCTGAGGCAGAGGCCACAGAGCCATCCCCAGCGCCCGGGCCATTTTTTGCTCCAATGGAGCCTTGGCTGTGGGAGGGGAAGAGAGAGACAGAGAGGAAGGTGCGGCGGAGGGGTGGAGAAGCAAATGGGCGCTTCTCCTGTGTGCCCTGGCCAGGAATCGAACCCGGGTCCTCCGCACGCTAGGCCGATGCTCTACCGCTGAGCCAACCGGCCAGGGCTTAACTTGTTAACTTTTGAAGTCCTTCTAAATATTTAATTTTGCTTCAACCTCTTGAAAATTTTTACTTTTATTTAGCTGCCAAGATCTATGAAACAGAATAATAGAGACTTACTTTTCTTTTAAATGTTGGCATTTGGTATGGATACTTGTTACAAAAATAAAAACATGATGGTAAAGTTAGAAATAGGGACACCCTTCTTTAACACATTTGAATAATCATTTGGTCTGTAAATAATTTAATCCTTTATAAAAAGATGTCTTCTAATTTTCAAAATAATGACCTTTTTTGTCCTAGCAAAATAAAATATATTCTGATCTAATTTGTATAGAAATCCACCCTGAGCTTTGGGAAACTGATTTCTGTGTTAAAAACAGGCGATTCTTCCTTTCCAGGGCCAAAGCCAGCATTTTTTTAGTGTCAGAGTGGCTTCAGAATTTCTTTTCCTTTGGCCTATTGCTGAGGCGGCAAGGGTAACCACAGAGAAACAAAACAAAAGAACAAGACATTTTTTTTTTCTTTCTTTTTTTCTATTATAAACTTTATTTCTTGCAATTTGGTTCTTTATCTGTATTCTCGTTCCAAATTAAAGATAGAATCCCTCTGTTCTTTTATTTTTAACTTTTATTTATTCATTTTTAGAGTGGAGAGAGAGAGACAGAGAAAGAGAAGAGAGAGACAGAGAGAGAGAAGGGAGGAGGAGCTGGAAGCATCAACTCCCATATGCGCCTTGACCAGGCAAGCCCAGGGTTTTGAACCGGCGACCTCAGCATTTCCAGGTCGATGCTTTATCCACTGCGCCACCACAGGTCAGGCGACATTTTTTGATAGAAAGAGTATGCTTATAAATAAGGAAATTTTTCATTTGTTGTGTTTTTTTTTCTTTTCCCATGACAAGAGAGGATAAAAAACTCAACCCCTAGTTTACCCGCAGGCTAATAATTTCTTAGATATTGATCATAATAAAAGTAATGTGCCCTATAAAACCTATGTTTCTAGAATTGAAGTCTGTAGTTAAGTGTGCAATTCTCTTTTCTGCTGCTAGGTGGCAATTAGTGACTTAGAGAGTAAAAGAGAAAAAAAAAATCCCCCTCCCCTTCTTCCCCACCCAGAAAGATACGTGCATTTTCTCTTCCTTGAGGTAAGAATTCTCTTAAGGATAATATTCTCTTTCCTACTTTGTTTTGCTTGAGTGAATTTACATTCACCTTTTCCTTTAATTGTTAAGAATAACACATACAAATATAACACAAGCTGCTATAGCTAGAGAAGAATAGATCATATCTTTTAAAGAGGGTGGTTTCCAAACAGAGTGTATGTTCATGAGTGATATAGAGTAGGAAGTTGCTATAATTTCCCTGCAGTTTTTTTTTCAATTTTAGTAAAGAAGGATTTCCTGTAAAAGGAATTACAACTGGCCCACACTAACATTATTTCGAATATAATATAATATAATAAAATATAAAACAAAAATGAAGAAAGTACTTTTAAAGATTTACAAAGTGACTTCATTGTGGTGAAATTGCTCTTTCAAGTGAACTATAGGAAAAACAATAAAAATAATTCTTCACAAGAATCACAGGGTGGCACAACAGAAAAACAATTTTTTTTCCAGACAAAGAACAAATCCAGATATATCCCTAGCAAAATTATTAAAATACTACACATAATTTGTGACTTTATTTACCAAAAGAATGTATGTAATGAGTATTTGTTTTATATAAAGTTCAAAATATCAGAATCCCTGTTCAAAGAAGACTCTCAGTTTGGATCTTAAACCGAAAAGACTTTCCTCAGGCTGAACTTAATGAAGCCTAACACCAAAAAGAAAAGCTGTTTCTGGCATTCTAGGCCTCCTCTGTATCCAGATGGCCTGTCTGTAGCCCAGCCAGAACCAAACCCTTCCTGCTGCCTTCTCGGGCTGGCCTTGGATGACAGCCCCAAGCTACACCAGCTTCCATTCCCCTTTCACTCTTCCCTGTTCAAGATGTTTAAGAAAAGATGGGACTTATCATGTGAATTTGGTTGAAAAGGTAAATCAAGACTTAAACTGGAAGTTTAGTTTATAAAATATTTATCCACACCACCTCTCCGCTCCCCTCCCGAAGACTCCCTCCCCAAGTAGCTCAGGCAGCCAATTGGCATCAGAGGAGCACCGTTTGGAAGGGAGTGTGTGTGGGCAGCTTGCAGGTGAGGACCCGGCTGCCAAGGCAGACCATGCGGTTTGTCCTGTGCCTACACCCAATACCTGACTTGTGCCTTTCCAGAGCGTTTGTATACACACAGCAGAACTGCTGTTTAGGGTGTGGGTTATTTCAAAAAGTATTTTTTAAAGTAGCTCATTGACAAGATCTAGGTTCAGCAAAAGAGAATGCATATGGAAGATATAAAATGATCATGTGTGGAATTAAGTGAGAACCTCTCTGAAGGAGTTATGCCAGAAAAACAAATGTACTCTATGTTTTAAAAGTGCTGTTGGAAATCTTACCAGTGGCAGCATTGTTTTCATCTAGGGGTTTCAAAGGTTGGATTGTATGTGGGAATTTCACCAAAAGGTAATACACAAAGCAAACTCTACACTTGAAGGCAAAACTTCCCTATGGCTTTGCTTTTTTTCCATATAGAGAAATGTTATTAACTGATTTGCAATGATGCTTCTCAGTTGGCTAGAATAGATATTTTCAGATGAAAGCCTATGACTCTTTGTCACTTTCCTTCTTATTTTTGAATCTCATTTCTTAGTTCTGTGCTCACTGTTATTTTTAATTATGATTATTATACCTGTTGCTATTCCACTTTCCTCGGGGTGGATTAGAGACCTGAGAAATCCAAGCTAACGTGAAGTCCTGGTTTCCATATCAGTCTACATGAACAAAGGAATAAAAAAAACAACAACTGCAAGAGTGCTAGGTTTTACAGAGCCCCTAAAGAAAACAAAACAAAATATGCAAAGGAACTTAGAGCTGTAAAGAATGGAACTAAAAAAGAGGGACCCATAGAAGGAAGAATGAAAGGATAAAAAATCATGTAGCACTGAGATGAAAAGAAAGTATATAACAGAGAGAATAAAAGTAATTCTGATATATCTGTTGATTTGCAGTGTGTAGCCTGGAGTGCCAGGTGGCTACTCCAAGCAGCAGAAACTCTCTCAGCAGCCAACATAAAAGGGGCCCCCTGGCACCGGCTTCAGGTTTGTGGCTTCAGAACTGAAACCCTTACCTTGACCTTCTCTACTTGCCTAGCTCTGTTCAAATCTTTACTCCCCTGGTTTTAGCTTCACCACTTGCTTCTCTGCATTTTCCTGGCCCACAAATGCTCAAGGTTGTCTTCTTCTGTGCCATGACCTTTTCTCCTTGCAACTAGTATGATGAAAATTGGGACTCCCCATCCAGCTGTGTTGTCTCAGGCCCAGTCCTTAGGAGTTTTTCTTTTGTGAAAAACATGCAGCTTGCCCTGGCCAGATAGCTTGGTTGGTTTGAGCATCACCTGGAAACACAGAGGTTGCTAGTTCAATCTCCAGTCAGGGCACATACAGGAACGAATCTATGTTTCTGTCTCTCTTTCTCTCCCTTCCTCTCTCTCTAAAATCAATCAATAAATAAAAATTTTAAAAACACACACATCTCAATGCACATTTCAGAAAATAGGCTGAGATCATAAATGCAGGAAGAGTGAAATATTTATCATTTCTGTACATACATGTCTCTATCAGTTTTACACATTACCTTACTTATAACTTATTACCTTATTAATATTACCTTATTATGAATATTACCATACTAATAACTGATATCTAATGAATTGCAATTGGATTTTTACAGAACAGTAAAATACTACTTCTGCCAGAAAGTATATATGAGAAAACATTTATGAAAGCAAAGAAGGAACTAACACATAAAGTTGGATGTCAACTTATTTTTAAAAGACCTGAAGAAAAGCTCAATTAAAGAGGATGATTATTTTAGAATAAGTCATCTAATGTTGGCTTAATGCACTTTTAAAAATGTGCATTTTTATTTCTGTGAGAAGAATTTTATTTCCCCTTTCATTTGGAGGAGGGGAAAAGACTCGGGAGTGCCTCCCTCATGTTTTAGTGTAAAAAGAATATTGCTGGTGTGAGAAATGTTATGAATTTTTAAAAAACAATAGTTTTTTCCCTTAATTAAAATGTGGTGTATTTCTCTGCTTTTTTCTATCACCAGGAGAGTGTGTGTGTGTGTGTGTGTGTGTGTGTGTGTGTGTATATATATATATATATATTTACACTTGATCTTAGCCAAAAGGCCGAGAAGCGAGATATATATATATATATATATATATATATATATATATATATATATATATTTAAGGGCATCCTTGCATAAAACCCTTTGACCAGATTTCACAACTGTTGTGCTATGTTAATAAGAGGTCTTTATTTAGTTTCAGTCTTTCCAAATAAGCCTGTAAGTTTCTGACTCGGCAAATATGCTACCAGTTTGGTCCTCTCTGTCCTCTGTCCCTTGACCCCCTGCTAAAACCTGGTTTGATCTGCTCACGTAAAAAGGTGAAACTAGGCCCTATTTCTACAGAGCACTTTGACTTTATGCAGGGCCCCTCAGAACCGTTGGGAGCTCCACTCTGGCCCAGGAAGGAGACAGAGATTGGCTGCCATCCAGTTCAGCTGGCTCAAGAGTAATTCAGCTTCCTTATTCTCACAGACAGTCCCTACCCTGCTGACCTTTGACTAATACTGGCAGGGCTCTCGAGCTCTGACCCTGCTTTTCTGCTCATACTCTTCTTCCCCCAATGTGGGTGCTTCTTGGAAGAGGAAAAGCCTGAGGAAAGGTGCTGGGGAGAAGAAAAGTGGAAGTTCTAGTTTTTGAGCCCATAAGGACCTCGCCGCTTTGTATTGATAAAAGAGTGTTACTCTTAATTTAAAAGGATGTCAACATATGGCATGCAAAATTTACAAAACATAGAGAACTTAGCTTGTTCTATGCATCAGTTTAGATACCTTACAAACCTCAGGAGACTATTCCATGGTCTTTTTAAAACTTCATATTTAATGGCATATTTTACTTTGTTTTCTTTTCATAATTATTATTCAGTTGTTTTTCTGTATAGAAATAGATTCCAGGGGAAATTACAATGCATACAATGATCAAATAGCTTATAGAATTTGATGCTAAAGCCTTTCAAAATGCAATTACTTTATCTCATAATCATTTAATTTTGGAAGAGACTCAAGCAGTATATATTTAAGATGCTTCATACCATATTTAAAACTTAAGAAAAAATAAATAATATGAAATATCAATTGTAAAATTGTAAAAGTACCTTTTAAATGATAAAAGTAAAGATTTTCCTGATTTTTGTTTCCCTTTGATGACTTGAGTGATGGCTCATTCACATGCTTGGCATCTATCCTCCTCCGAACTTGGTACAAACAACCCCTTCTCTCATTTGGGGTGTGTCTGTCACCCTTTCATCTAGCTCACTCTATTTACCTTCCAAAAACTGTCATTCAGGTGAAACCAGAAAAAAAATCTTTTTCCATTTTGTTAGCAACTTGTTGAAGGCAATTGACTGCTTTTCAGTAGAAAACATTTCCTTCCCCTATTGTGTCGCCTCTACCGCCTAAACACTTTACAGAGCTCTGGCTGAGCCCTCCCCTGATTACCAGACAATGGCTTCCTTAAAAAACAAAACAAAGACCTCAGAGGCAGCTTGGGTAATAGATATGAGGCATTTTCTTCAGAAAAGAGTCATCACTGTCCATTCATAATGTCTGCAACAGTCAAGGGCACCACTGAAGTGGAAGGGACTTCCCATTTCAGTCTGACCCATATTTTTTATAGGGGAAGAAACTGAAGTCCAGAAAAGTAAGGGTATATAGTCCAATTTCTACAGCAAAGATTTCTCTTTTCTCGTGAAGCCTATGGATTCCCTCTGAGAATACTATTTTTAAGAGCATAAAATAAATTGCATGAATTTGGACCCCCTCCTTTATACCACATACAGAAATTAACTCAAAATGCACTAAAATCTAAATGTAAGAGCTAAAATGATACAATAATTAGAAGAAAACTAAGAGTGAATATTTATGACTATAGTTTAGGTAGTGGTTTCTCTTGTCATTATAAAAATAGCTTTATTGAACTATAATTCATATATTGTACCATAAACTTCATTCATTTATAATATATAATTCAATGGTTTTTAGTATATTTACAGAGTTGTATAACCATCACCATAACCTAATTTTAGAATATAATTTTTATTTTGTATTTCTAAACAATTAAGGGGATTTTTGGTTCATGTATTGAGGTGATCAAACAATAATACCAAGGTCTGGGTTTTTCTCTCTTCTGCTGTTTGGACTTTTTAAAAAAACAGTTTTATTGAGATTAATTCACATATAATCCACTCATTTAAAGCGTATAATTTAATAGTTTTTGGTATATTCCCAGGGTTGTACAGTCTTCACTTAGGTGACAATTTCTTAGGTATGCCATTAAAAGCATGAATCACAAAGAAAAAAATTGTTCTACGTCAACATTAAAAACTTCTGTGCTGCAACTAATACCATCAAGTTGATGAAAAGGTAACCCACAGAATGGGATAAAATACTTGCAAATTATACATCTGATAAAGGACTTGTATCTAGAGTATGGTATTATATAAAAAACTCTTACAGCTTAATAGTTAAAAAGATGAACAACCCAATTAAGGAACGGGCAAAGGAGCTGAATAGACGTTTCTCCAAAAAAGATATACAAATGGCCCATAACAACATGAAAAAAAATGTTCAACATTATTAGCCATTAGGGAAACAGAAATCAAAACCACAGTAAGATACCACTTCATACCCACTAGTATGGCTTTAATCAAAAAGACACACAACAATAAGAGTTGAGAGGATATTGAAGAATTGCAATCCTCAAATACTGCTGGTGGTAATATAAAATGATGCAAGAACTTTGGAAAACAGTCTGATTTTTTCTTCTTTCTTTCCTTTTTTTTAAAAGATTTTATTTATTGCTTGACTAGGTGGTGGCACAGGAAATAGAGTGTCAGCATGGGACGCTGAGGAATCAGGTTCAAAATCCTGAGTTTACCGGCTTGAGCTCAGGCTCACCAGCTTGAGCGCAGGGTCGCTGGCTTGAGCGTGGGATTATAGACATGACCCCATGGTCACTGGCATGAGCCCATAGGTCACTGACTTGAAGCCCAAGATCATTGGCTGAAGCCCAAGGTCTCTCGCTTGAGCAACAAGTCACTGGCTTGGCTGGAGCCCCTCGGTCCAGGCACATATGAGAAAGCAACCAACAAACAACTAAGGTGCTGCAACTATGAGTTGATGTTCTTACCTCTCTCCCTTCTTATCTGTTGGTCCCTGTCTGACTGTCTGCTCTCTCTCACTCTCTAAAAAAAGTATTTTATTTATTGATTTTTTTTTTGTATTTCTTTTTTTTATTTTTTATTGATTTTTAAAGAGAGGAGAGAGAGAAAACAGGGATGGGAGGAGCAGGAAGCATCAACTCATAGCAGTTGTTTACCATATATGCCTTGGCTGGGCATGCCCAGGGTTTTGGACCAGTGATCTCAGCATTCCAGGTCAAATGCTTTACCTACTGTGCCACCACAGGTCAGGCCAGTCTGGCATTTCTACAAGAGGTTAAGCATGGCGTTACCATATGACCCAGCAATTCCACTCCTAGGTATAAACTCATTAGAAATAATAACATACATTCACATGCAAACTTGTGCATAAATGTTCATAGTTGAAAAGTGGAAACAAATGTAAATCAACATGAATAAACAAAATATAGTATATTCATACAATGGAATATTATTTGTCAATAAAAAGAAATGAAGTCCTGACATCTGGTATGACATGGATGAACCTCAAAAACTTTATGCTAAAATTAGACTCTGGCCAGTTAACTCAGTTCGTTAAGAGCATTGTCCCAAAACTACAAGATTGTAGGTTCAATCCCCAGATAGGCACATCTGGGAAGCCACAAAAGAATGCACAACTGAGTGGAACAACAAATGAATGCTTCCTTTCCCCCTCCCATCTCTCTCCCTTCCTCTCTGTGTCCTCTCTCTGTTTTTCTAAAAATCAATAAAAATTAAGCCCTGGCTGGATAGCTCAGTTGGTTGGAGGGTCATCCCAGAGCACGTAGGTTGCCAGTTCAAATCCCCAGTCAAGGCACATACAGGAACAGCTCCATGTCTCTTTCTCCTTCCCACTCTCTCTCTCTCAAAAAAAAAAAAAAAAAAAAAAAAAAAGAAGATGAAGAAGAAAAAGAAGAAGCCGGTCAGAAAAGACTACTTATAGTATGATTCCATTTACATGAAAGGTCTAGAATAGGCAAATCTATGAAAACAGAAAGTAGACTAGTGGGTGTCTAGGGCTGGCTGGGTCGGGAGGGGAGATGGTAAGAAGTGACTGCTTATGAGTATGTTTTTTATTTTTTTGTGGTGATGAAAATCTTTTAAACTTAGATTGTAGTGATGGTTGCATAATTCTATGACTATATTAAATTGTATACTTTAAATTGGTAAGTTTTATGTTTATATGAATTATATCTCAACAAAGATGTTTAAAAAATAAATAAGAGTCCAAAGGAAACCAATTTGATTGAAATATAGTTATCAGAATATTAAAAACAAACATGTGCTTTTTTATTAACATGTTAAATTATAAGTTTTTGCAGCAAGTCTATTAACTAGCCACCATAATTATGAAGCAGTAATGTGTAAATATGGTATTTTGAGATAAAAGCAAAAAATGTAAAAGCAACAGGAAAATGTCTGGTTTTTATTGATGAAAACTCTTAAGTGCTGCTAATACTCTGGTTTCTTCTCTGTATTCATAATTGAAGGACTACATGACCAATTTAAACCTACAAATAGGAGGAGGTGACAGATAAGGCAGAGGTTGCAGAGAGCCTGAAGGAAATGCTAAATATCAATTAGGGGTCAGTGAAAATAATGATGTAAATTTTTACCTTCCAAATTCACGGATACAGGAGGCGGCGGGTTCCATCAGAGAATTAGTGAGGAAATTGGTTTCAAATCTACCCTCTTGACACAGTCTAGTTCTCTGATCCTACTCTTTTTCTTTCTCTCTTAACAAAGGGGATTAGACAGAAAAGAATGAGTTTTACGTAAACCTCTAGGTTGAGTCAGTGCTAAAAAGAGAGGAACCTGAGAATTGCTTGTCTGGGGGTTTTTAAAGAAAAGGGGATTTTGACCTCAACTACCTTCCTACGTCACCCCTGCCCCATCCCACCACCGCCATCATCCATAAAACACTCTAGGTACTGACAGACAGGGGCAAGCAGGTAAAACAACTGATCTGGGAGTGACGTCACGGAAATGGCGCCGTGAGCAGCGCGTCAGACAGATCTCCCCAAAATCACAACAAATTTATCAACTAGAAACAGAAAAATTTGGCCTGACCTGTGGTGGCACAGTGGATAAAGCATCGACCTGGAAATGCTGAGGTCGCCAGTTCGAAACCCTGGGCTTGCCTGGTCAAGGCACATATGGGAGTTGATGCTTCCAGCTCCTCCCCCCTTCTCTCTCTCTGTCTCTCCCTCTCCTCTCTCTAAAAAAAATGAATAAATAAAAAAAAAATTAAAAAAAAAAAAAAAAAGAAACAGAAAAATTTATCCTCGGAACAACTGATCTGAGGCTAAATAACAGGACAGCTCCAGCCTCAGATCTCAAGACATGCTGATTCTGATTGTAACTGCACTTAATCCCGACAATGCTAACCTGAACCTACAAATGAAAGGAAGGGAATGATGGGACAGAGGTTGGGGAGTGGAGAAAGAGATGGAGGTGGAGCACTAGCTGCTACTGGTGGGCAAGATCCTGATTGATTATTATGTAAACTGATGTTTATATAGCACTATCTGTTACTGTCATTAACCCTTTACATATGTTAATTTATTTAATCTTTACAACAAACTTTGTACTATTATTATGTTCATTAGACAAAAGAGGAAACTGAGGCACATAAAAGTTAAATGATTTGTTCAGGGTCAAATAACTAGTGAATGGGAGAGGTGAGATTTTAAGGTAGGCACTGGCTTGGGTCTTCCTTACTACTCCATAGCCCTCCTCATGTTGTGTGTGTACACATTTTTATATGCATGTGCATGCATACACACATACACATACATATACATGCAGCTCACATGTAATACACAGTGGTGTTGGAGCTCATTTGTACTGGCTCACAAGAACCAAATGTGCATGCCTCTTCCCAATTCCACATTCACTGGCATCATACCAGTAGTTTGGGAGTATCTATGGTATGGAAATTGGCAAGTCAGAACTTTATATTTTGAAGTGTTGGCTTATCAGCATACCACAGGGTATATATATCATATAGATACATATATCATATGGATAGGCATATATAACATATGTAACAAAAACAAATAAATTCACATTATGAACTACAAATAAATTTCTAAAATCTCTAAATATGAAACAAAGCTTAAAAATACTAAATACAAGAAATATATTGTCTTTTCTCAACAGTGTAGTAAGTTTATTTTAACCTACTTTCCCTCGTACCCTGTCTATCCTGGTCAAAAGATCAAATAAAAAAATTTCTTTAGAATATGCTTGCTATAAAATGTAAAGTTTCAGTGTAAAAATGCCTTGATATTGCTCTGTTGACAATATTATATATAATGATAGATTCTTATTGGTCATAGCTCTGTTATGTTGCTAAAAGAAAAATACTGATTAAAAAAAAAACAACAAAACATCCAAACCCTGATGTTTGCAATTATGCAATTACTGTTTGTTTTCCAGTTAGACTCATGTTAGAGTCAGTAGTGAAAACAATATATTACAATATATATTATGGCTTTTGGTGAAATGTGCCTATGGGTTGCTATGAATTTTAATATGAAACTCATTGCCTGGGATGTACACGACTTTTATTGTTTAACTTAATAAAATCCTCCGGATGTGGATTAACTTCCTTTGCTTGGTATTTATTATTGTTTCATCAGCAATGAAATGGGAACTGTAAGCATTTTGATAAGTGGGCTGAAAGGCTTCTAAATCTCCCTCTGGCCTCTTAGAGTGAGCCCCATTATGGACAGTAATCTGATTTTATAATATCCTGCAATGGATACCAAACCTAAAGAGATGTGCTTGCCACCTCATACAACATGGCAAACTAAGTAGGCAGCTCTCCCTGCAGCCTGGACCCTCCTGGCCAAATGAGTACCATGGAGTGTGCACAAAGCCAGAGCTCTGGCCAGAGCAATGAGGACATGAACACATCCTGTCCTGATGTTTCAATTGCAATAGAATGGATCATCAGTAGGTAATAATAATATGTGGGACTAGATCTTTTTTGTCTTAGCAAAACAAAACATGTTAACTCTACTCAGCCTAATCTTCTAATGCCTAGTGTTCTATATCTAACAAAAATGGGGCAAAATGGACACCTGAACAGAATCTGAGCCCAGTCATTACTTGTAATCATGCTGAAAGGCAATGGAGTCCATCTGACTGCCCTCAGGGTTAGGACTGCATCTCCTCATCTCAAAGGACAGAGCTGAACACAACTAGCTTATTATTATTTCGAGTTTACATAAATAAAAAGGGGTTGTTATGCATGAGTTTGAGGAAAGCAAAGCTCAAAGTAAATATATTCATGTATTTCATAAACATTCATGTGTTTCATATATAGTTAAGTAATCATATCAAAATAAAAGAGCACAACTTGATAGAAACATTATGTTAAATTTTACCCAAACCAGTTGAAGTGAACTTAAAAATAAAAGAGCACAACTTGATAGAAACATTATGTTAAATTTTACCTAAACCAGTTGAAGTGAACTTAAAAATAAAAAACTTATTTTCTCTTTTTTTAAGGAAATGTTTTGCATTTTAGTACATTTTTAAAGACTTCATTCATTTTAGAGAGGAGAGAGAGGTGAGAGAGAGAAGGGGGGAGGAGCAGGAAGCATTAGCTCTCATATGTGCCTTGACCGGGCAAGCCCTGGGTTTCGAACCAGCGACCTCAGCGTTCCAGGTCAATGCTATTTCCACTGTGCCCTCACAGGTCAGGCCAAAATTTATAATCTCATATACTGTCCTAAAATTATACTGGAATTACTTCAGAAACCCTAAAAACTCCTGCATATCCATTTATCTTGATAGATAAAGCTATTACAGAATCATTCATGAGACCAATTGGCTGGGGTATTTTTTTTTTCTGGCTTTATTGGATGTAATGAATTGATTAAGATTGGGAAGATCTCAACAGTAATAATGAGTACCCTGCTTGTGCTATTTAAAGAAAACTGGAGAAAAAAAAGAAGATTGAAAAGAGAAAAAAGTAAACAGAAGATACTAGAAAATACAAAGTTACTAAATAAAGTTTCAGAGAGCAGGCTCAGTCTGAGTTTTATTCTTTTTGCCATGTAACTTGTTAAACTTTTTATGGGAAAAATGAACCCTGAAATCCATTATTATTATTATTACTATTGCTATTATTAATTATATTCTTATTCTCCTATAGAACAGAAAATTGGATAATAATTCTCGATGTATACTTAGATGTACAGATGAGGAATTACCATAAAGATTGATTTTAAGCACTTTGTAAATTCAGAGTATAACACTGGGGAACAATTTTTTTTTTCATTTTCTGTTGCATGAGGTTTTAGCACTGTTTCTATATATTTCTGCATCACTGATTCCAAATCTGAAATCCATTTTTTGGTGCATGCTTTAGTTTTTATGCAATTTAAAATTTTTTGTTACAGTTAATGGCATGCATTGGTTTTTAATTTGGAGTTAAAGGGCAATGACTCTTGGATTGAACATAACCACAAGGCAATTAATGTTTTACAAACATCACTTTTACATAATTGTAGTTGTTTTTAAATGTAAAAAAATTATTATCTGATAAAAAATATCTGAAAAAACAGCATATGATCACATATCCTAATATTTCTTCAGCAATACGACCTATCCCATACTCTGAGACACACCCGGTTCCAGTTTTCAAAGGTTTTATTTCTTCTAAGAATAAAGAAAGTGAACATGCTGATCAAGTATATTTTGATAAGATGCATGAGGAAATGGTTGTAGAATCTGAAGGTTCTTCTTCTGATGCCAAGCAGTCATTAACCCCTCAGCAGTTTAGCCAACCCAAATGGAATTACTTAGTAAGAGATTTGGGCCAGGCCCTGGCTGGTTGGCTCAGTGGTAGAGTGTCGGCCTGGCGTGCAGAAGTCCAGGGTTCGATTCCCGGCCAGGGCACACAGGAGAAGCGCCCATCTGCTTCTCCACCCTTCCCCCTCTCCTTCCTCCCTGTCTCTCTCTTCCCCTCCCACAGTGAGGCTCCATTGGAGCAAAGATGGCCTGGGCACTGGGGATGGCTCCTTGGCCTCTGCCCCAGGCGCTAGAGTGGCTCTGGTCACAACAGAGCGACGCCCTGGGGGGGGGGGCAGAGCATCGCCCCCTGGTGGGCGTGCCAAGTGGATCCCGGTTGGGCGCATGCGGGAGTCTGTCTGACTGTCTCCCCGTTTCAAGCTTCAGAAAAAAAAAAAAAAAAAAAAAAAAAAAAAAAGATTTGGGCCTATCAAAGAAAGCAGCTGAGTTATTAGCCTCCAGGCTTCAAGAAAAGAATGTACTTCAGCGGTCAGCTAACGTATCCCATTTTAGGAAGCGTGAACAAATTTTTGTTCCAACGACAAACACTTTGTTTACTGTCATGATATCAGTAGTCTTCTCAGCCAGCTAGGTGTTACCATTTACAGTCCAACAGAATGGCGGCTATTTCTTGACAGCTCTAAACGGAGTCTGAAATGTGTTCTTCTACACCAGGGGTCCCCAAACATTTTACACAGGGGGCCAGTTCACTGTCCCTCAGACCGTTGGAGGGCCGGACTATAAAAAAAACTATGAACAAATTCCTATGCACACTGCACATATCTTATTTTAAAGTAAAAAAACAAAACGGGAACAAATACAATATTTAAAATAAAGAACAAGTAAATTTAAATCAACAAACTGATCAATATTTCTTTTTTTTTTTTTTTTTTTCTGAAGCTGGAAACAGGGAGAGACAGTCAGACAGACTCCCGCATGCGCCCGACCGGGATCCACCCGGCACGCCCACCAGGGGCGATGCTCTGCCCACCAGGGGGCGATGCTCTGCCCATCCTGGGCGTCGCCATGTTGCGACCAGAGCCACTCTAGCGCCTGAGGCAGAGGCCACAGAGCCATGCCCAGCGCCCGGGCCATCTTTGCTCCAATGGAGCCTTGGCTGCGGGAGGGGAAGAGAGACAGAGAGGAAAGCGCGGCGGAGGGGTGGAGAAGCAAATGGGCGCTTCTCCTGTGTGCCCTGGCCGGGAATCGAACCCGGGTCCTCCGCACGCTAGGCCGACGCTCTACCGCTGAGCCAACCGGCCAGGGCCTGATCAATATTTCAATGGGAACTATGCTCCTCTCACTGACCACCAATGAAAGAGGTACCCTTCCAGAAGTGCAGCGGAGGCCGGGTAAATGGCCTAAGGGGGCCGCATGTGGCCCGCGGGCCCTAGTTTGGGGACCCCTGTTCTACACAATGGTAATGTTTATGCAGTGGTTCCAATTGGTTATTCAACTCATCTGCGAGAAGATTATAATGACATAAAAATTGTCCTCGACTTCCTGAAGTATGAGGAGCATAACTGGATCATTTGTGTGAATATTCTAATGTTCTAATCTTAAAATGGTAAATTTCCTGCTAGGACAATAGAGAGGTTTCATGAAGCATTGCTTTCTGTGTTTGTGGGACAGCCGAGCTCGGGAGAAACACTGGACACAGAAGGAGTGGCTGAAACATGAAGCTCTGGAAGAAGGAATGCAAAATATTGTGAATGAACCTGTAGTTAATTGAGACGGGATCATTTTCCCCCCACTTCACATCAAACTTGGCTTAATGAAGCAGTTTGTTCAGGCTTTGAATAGAGAACGTGAATGCTTTCAACACATTATTTCTGCTTTTCCTGCCTTGTCTTTCGAGAAGATAAAAGCAGGTGTATTCGATGGACCTCAAATTCGAACCCTCATATGTGACGAAGAATTTGCCAGGAAGATGAATAAGGAGGAGAAAGCAGCATGGCAGTCTTTTGTGGCAGTTACAAAGAACTTCCTTGGCAACAAAAAAGCAGAAAACTATGAATTTCTGGTTCAAAAGATGCTGTTGGCTTTCCAAGACATTGGATGTAACATGAGCATTAAGATTCACTTCCTAACAGTCACCTTGATAAGTTTCTCGAAAATCTTGGAGCTGTTAGTGAGCAGACTACTGCTGGAGCATCAAACGAGATTGTCCTCAACAAGTACACAAATGCAAGAGCTACAAACACAAATTTTTGCCTGAATAGAATTTAAATAACTTTTGTGCAATTTTATGATTAAAATAAGTGTTTTAATATGTTCTATTTTGAAATTGTAGACAAATTCTGATACAATTATATCTTTTAGTGTATTAGTGTATTTGCTGCATTATATAAATTATTATATTTTCACAAAGATGATGCCCAAGAAGACATTCTACTTCATTATGTTAAACTAAATGTTGAAAAATTTACAATAAGATGAAAACCTAAAATCTTGAATTGCAAGACAACTGTAGCTTACAGAGAAAAACTAATGTCAGATTTGAGATCAGCACACTTTTAGGTAAGAACAAGTGTTTTTGGGGATGCAACAAAAATTTTGTTCCGCAGTGTAATATATACTTTCATTAGAACATTCATTATTTCTCTACAGAGAGAGGGAAGAAAATGTCATGGACTTGCCTGTCTTCGACTAGATTATTGATTTGCCTATGGTTTAGATAACAAAACATACATACAATAATCCAAAAGAGATACTGTTATGCACCAAAACAAAGACTCAAGAATTTTTGCAGTGAGACCACTCAATACTGAACAACACACACTCGACACCTAAAAATCAGACTTCAAGGACATTATTATTGGATCATTTGCATTCAGCAGATTTTACCCATTATCAAGCATGCTCCGTTTAACAATTAACTGTTTTTTTAATGGTTATAATGATATAATATCTAAAATGTATAACTTCTTTTGGCCTGACCTGTGGTGGCACAGTGGATACAGTGTCAACTTGGAACGCTGAAGTCGCTGGTTTGAAACCCAGGGCTTACCTGGTCAAGGCATATGTGAGAATTGATACTCTGATCCTCCCCTTTCTCTCTTTCTCCCTCTCTACCTATCTCTTTCTCCTCTCTAAAATGAATAGAGTCTTAAAACCTTTTTTTTTAAATGAAGAAGATAATTTAAAAAAATGTATAATTACTTAAAAAAATTTTTTTTAATTTTTTACAGAGACAGAGAGAGGGATAGACAGGGACAGACAGGAACGAAGAGAGATGAGAAGCATTAATCATTAGTTTTTCATTGCGCGTTGCAACACCTTAGTTGTTCATTGATTGCTTTCTCATATGTGCCTTGACCGCGGGCCTTCAGCAGACCGAGTGACCCCTTGCTGGAGCCAGCGACCTTGGGTTCAAGCTGGTGAACTTTTGCTCAAATCAGATGAGCCCGTGCTCAAGCTGGCGACCTCGGGGTCTCGAACCTGGGTCCTCTGCATCCCAGTCTGATGCTCTATCAACTGCGCCACCGCCTGGTCAGGCTATAATTACTTTTAAATTAAGATAATATCTTTGTTAGGATGCTCTTGGTGTTTAGAGTCCCACATTGAAGATCTTCTAATGGAGTTTGTGTTATATATAACATTATCAGGGTGTGGAAGGTACAGGAAAGCTAACTTAAGAACAAAAAAATTATATGGCTTGTTGAGAGGCCAAATTTAAAGTTCCTATGTAATTGATTGGAACAGATCTATGCAAGATCATCCAGAAGGGACATGAATCCTAGGCCAGCAGGACTAGCCTGTTATTTGATGGAAAAGGTAGTCAGTTGTAAAAGCAAAGAAAAAGAACAGTGTTGCTTGACCAGGTGGTGGCACAGTGAATAGAGCATCAAACTGGGATGTGGAGGACCCAGGTTCGAAACCCTGAGGTCACTGGCTTGAGGACAGGCTCACTAGCTTGAGCATGGGGTCTCTGGCTTGAGCCCAAAGGTTGCTGGCTTGAAGCCCAAGGTTGCTGGCTTGACCCCAAGGTCTCTTGCTTGAGCAAGGGGTCACTTGCTCTGCTGTAGCCACCCCCCATCAAGGCACATGTGAAAAAGCAATAAATGAACAACTAAGGAGCTGCAATGAATATATATATATTTTTTACAGAGACAGAAAGAGAGTCAGAGAGAGAAGAATAGATAGGGACAGACAGACAGGAACAGAGAGATGAGAAGCATCAATCATTAGTTTTTCATTGCTACACCTTAGTTGTTCATTGATTGCTTTCTCATATGTGCCTTGACGGGGGGGGGGCACAGCAGACCTAGTGACCCCTTGCTCAAGCCAGCGACCTTGGGTCCAAGTTGGTAAGCTTTGCTCAAACCAGATGAGCCCACACTCAAGCTGGCGACCTCAGGGTCTCAAACCTGGGTCCTCCGCACCCCAGTCTGATGCTCTATCCACTGCACCACTGCCAGGTCAGGCTGCAATGAATAATTGATGCTTCTCATCTCTCTCTCTTCCTGCTTGTCCCTCTCTCTGACTCTTTCTCTCTGTTTCTGTCAAAAAAAAAAAAAAAAAGAGAGAGAGAGAAAAGAAAAGAAAAAAGACAGTGTTTAGGATAAACATTGGTAGTGTTCATCCAAGTGTTTTGGGAGAGAGAATCCCAGCCAAATGCCTGTGAATATTGCAACCCTACAGTCATTCTCAAAGTGGACATTCAGAGGATTACAGCCAATGGACATCTGGTGTTTCCAGCTCCTGTAGCATGACATGAGTGTCTGTCCCTATTGTGGAATTCATACAATAGACTATGACAGCCTGATGTCTTTAAATATTGAATAATTCTAATGCTCCTGGTTTGATTTCAGACTTACTAAACAAGAGTCTAATTAGGAGGGAACAATGGGCTGTGACCTGTTGTGGCAGTCATCATTTATTCCAAGTTAATAAAGTGGCTTTTCTGGCTCGATGCAGTTCCAGCAGAATGATTTGTTAAAACATTGGTTTTCTTTTATTCTCCCTATATTTTTCTCTTCTCTATATTTTAAAAGGGAGGGAGGTCTCATAATTCCCAAAGCAGCCCAAAAAGTAGAGGACAAAAAATGGCTTCAAGTTAGTGGTTTTCCTTCACCTTCTGGAAAAGCTAAGCTGATGCTCGGTATCCTAGAGAGCTGGGAGAGAAAGGGTCTTAGAGAAGTAAGAGGCTTCTTTAGGAGTTGCTCTGAGGCCAGGGCCAGGGAGATATCAGAGTCTGAGAAAATGCAAGACTTCAGAGGGAAATGGCTACTTGGCATGTTTAAGAAAGCTGGATCATAGCATTGAAGACTTCTGAATCCCATGCATCACAAAAGCCACAGTCACCATTCTTGGTGACCTACTTGGTAACCATATCCTTCAGACTACACCAGTGGGTGTCTGGGAAGTAACCAGACAAACAGTGCCTTTGCAAATAATTAACTAGGTTGATTTTTAACCCCCTCCAGCTGATAGGATGGGGGTTTGGAGTTTAGAGTAAGTTAAAGAACAGATAGAAACTTGGCTTTTCTTGCACACCTGAGTGTGGCTGAGATTGTTGTGCATAGCACATCACTCTTGTGAACTCAATTGATGGGAATCCAGGCTCATTCTGCAAGAAAATCAGGTTTTTGAACCTGAAGAGCTGAGGACCAGAGATTGGTCTATGGTAAAAAGTGCCATTCTAGGCCCTGGCCGGTTGGCTGAGTGGTAGAGCGTTGGCCGGTGTGTGGAAGTCCTGGGTTGAATTCCCACCCAGAGCACACAGGAGAAGCACCCATCTGCTTCTCCACCCCTCCCCCTCTCCTTCCTCTCTGTCTCTCTCTTCCCCTCCCGCAGCTGAGGCTCCATTGGAGCAAAGATGGCCCGGGCGCTGGGGATGGCTCCTGGCCTTTGACCCAGGCGCTAGAGTGGCTCTGGTTGCAACAGAGCGACGCCCTGGAGGGGCAGAGCATTGCCCTCTGGTGGGCAGAGCATCGCCCATTGGTGGGCATGCCGGGTGGATCCCGGTCGGGCGCATGCGGGAGTCTGTCTGTCTCTCCCCGTTTCCAGCTTCAGAAAACAAACAAACAAAAAAAAGTGCCATTCTATGATGACTCTTGCAAATATGCTACTTCCTTCTTGACACAGTGGGTGCCTGCCATAACCACCTCCTCCACACACAAACTCCTCTGTGCCTTCACCCTGTTTTGAAAGATGAGTTTCTACAATCTCTATCAACACCGCAAATGTTTAAAGTATCGTTTTATACAATCTATAAAGAAAGAGTTGAGAGTAGATGATGTCAGAGTAATGGCGGCATAAGAGATTCTCCTGCTCTCTCCCCTTGAAATTTCAACAAACTGAAAAACTATAGTGCAGAAACGGAACCCCAGCTGGGCTTGCAGGCAGGCCTGAAAGATCTATGCACTGAATGGAGAAAAGGTGGGATGGGGTAAAAAGGGGGGAGGAAGATAAAACATATTCATGGTGGGCTTTGGAGAGGACAGGAGACAAACCTGGAGTGACTGGGTTTTTTTTCTCTGCTGGACTATGGGGAGGAGGGAAGCTGGGGCTCTCTGGATTTTGTCTGTGGGGTATAGAGAGGGAAATTCAGAGTGACTGGGTCTCCTTCTTCTGGGAGGAGTGGTGAGATGGAGGGGCATTGGGGGAGATAAACCAAAGCTGCCAGAGCATGGGGTCACTGCCAGCGTTCCCATGGTCTGCCTGCAGCCCACACTCTCTAAAGCTGAAGTGTGGCTCCTCAGTCTACCAGATCCTGCCTCTCTCACCTCGTGGTATCGAGAGTGGCAGAGACAAACCCCACATCTAGCTCTCCAGAGCCACTCTCTCCCCCGAAGAACAGAGGTGCTCCATGTGCGGTCCCCAGTTCTGTTGAGACGTGAGGAGGAGTGCCTGGAAGCCTGAGATCGCCATTGCTAGAGCCAAAGCGGTAAGGCCGAAGCCAGAAAGCCCGCACAACACGACCCACCCACCAGTGTGACTGCAGCCCCACCTACATCATGGCAACAGCAGCATCTCAGCAGACAGCCCAGGAACCTCACAGAGCTAAGAGTTCTAATACAGCGACAGCTACTGGAAACAACCTCTCAAAACGGAAATTTATTTTTCCTTTTCCTCCCTTTTTCCCTTTTTCTTTTCTAATTCTTTTTTTTCTCTTTTTTATTTTTGAATTTCATTTTGTTTCATTTTTATATTTTTTATTCTTATTTTTTGTGGGTGTTTTATTTTTGATTCTTTTTGTTTGCTTTTGATCTTTTTTCCAGTGGTTTTTCTTTTTTACTTGTCATAAATTTTAAAATTTTTATATTTTTATTGTATTTTTTTAATATTTCAATTTTTAGTTGCTTTTTGTTTTGTTAGGGTTCTTAAAATACCACTCTCAAATGCCATCAAGGATGATGAAATTGAATATCACAGTTACACGAGACAGAGACATAGTTCAGAAAGAAAATGAAAAATCTCCAGAAAAATGTCTCAATCACATGGAAACCTTGGAACTAAATGATAGATAATTCAAAATTGAAGTTCCAAAAATACTCAACGAGATCTGAGAGAACATCAATAGACAACTTAATGAGCTCAGAAAACAAATTAATAAACAAAACGAATACATCACCAAGGAAATTGAAACTTTAAAAACAGAGATGAAGAATTCAATATATGAATTGAAGACTGCGGTAGCAAGTTTAGCTAATGGAACAAACCAGATAGAGGAAATAATCAGTGACATCAAAGACAGGCAACTAATGATTTTATAGAGAGAAGAGGAGAGAGACTTAATTAAAAAAGAGAAAGAGAGAGAGCTTTACAAGAATTGTCTGACTCCACCAGAAAGAGCAATATAAGAATAACGGTTATATCAGAAGAAGAAGAGAGGGAGAAAGGAATGGAGAGCCTACACAAAAAAATAATTGATAAGAATTTCCCAAACCTATGGAATGAGTTAAAGCCTTGAATCCAAGGAGCAAACAGAATGCCAAGATACTGCAACTCAAGCAGACCTTCTCCAAGGTACATTGTAATAAAATTGTCAAAAATCAATAACAAAGAAAGAATCCTCAAGACAGTTAGGGAAAAGAACATAACATATAAAAGAAAGCCCATTAGGTTTTCATCAGACTTCTCAGCAGAAACTACAAGCCAGAAGAGAGTGGACCCAAACACTCAAAGTACTGAAAGAGGAATTACCAGCCAAGAATACTATATCCAGCCAAGTTATACTTCAAATATGAAGAGAAATAAAAGTCTTGTCAGACATACAGAAGCTGAGGGAATTTATCACCAGAAAGCTCCCACTGCAGGAAATTCTCAAGAGGGTTATTCGACTAGACACAAAGAACAAAACAAATCAAAACTACAAGTAAAAGCTCCAACAAGCCCACAATACAAACAAGAATAATCTAATAAAAATAACATAGATGGGAGAGGATAAAAATCTGCAGTAGCAAAGGAGATGGAGTGCAGGAGCACTCATAAGACAAAGGACTCTTGTACCTATGAACATTTTTTTCTTAACCTAATGGTAAACACCCACAAAAAAGCCACTACTGAAATACAGAGCTTAAAAAAAAAAAAAAAGAAGAAGAAGAGCCCTGGCCAGTTGGCTCAGCGGTAGAGCGTCGGCCTGGCTTGTGGGGGACCCGGGTTCGATTCCCGGCCAGGGCACATAGGAGAAGCGCCCATTTGCTTCTCCACCCCCCGCCCCCTCCTTCCTCTCTGTCTCTCTCTTCCCCTCCTGCAGCCAAGGCTCCATTGGAGCAAAGATGGCCCGGGCGCTGGGGATGGCTCCTTGGCCTCTGCCCCAGGTGCTGGAGTGGCTCTGGTCACGGCAGAGCGACGCCCGGAGGGGCAGAGCATCGCCCCCTGGTGGGCAGAGCATCGCCCCTGGTGGGCGTGCCGGGTGGATCCCGGTCTTGCGCATGCGGGAATCTGTCTGCCTCTCCCTGTTTCCAGCTTCAGAAAAATACAAAAATACAAAAAAAAAAAAATTGAAAAAAAAAAAAGAAACTGTAGAAAGAAGTATGGAACATCATCAAACAAAAACAAATGACGGAAACAAAAAAGAGAAGAACCAAACAAAACACAGAACTACCAGAAAACAAAACATAAAATGGCTATAAGAGGAGCTGGCCGGTTGGCTCAGCAGTAGAGCATTGGCCTGGCATGCGGGGGACCCGGGTTCGATTCCCAGCCAGGGCACATAGGAGAAGCGCCCATTTGCTTCTCCACCCCTCCCTCCTTCCTCTCTGTCTCTCTCTTCCCCTCCCACAGCCGAGGCTCCATTGGAGTGAAGATGGCCCAGGCGCTGGGGATGGCTCCTTGGCCTCTGCCCCAGGCGCTAGAGTGGCTTTGGTCGCGGCAGAGCGATGCCCCGGAGGGGCAGAGCATTGCCTCCTGGTGGGCAGAGCATCGTCCCTGGTGGATCCCGGTCGGGCGCATGCGGGAGTCTATCCGACTGTCTCTCCCCGTTTCCAGCTTCAGAAAAATACAAAAAAAAAAAAACCCAAAAAACAAAAACAAAACAAAACAAAATAAACAAAATGGCTATAGGAAATTCTCAAGTGTCAATAATTACCCTAAACATAAATGGATTGAACTCACCAATAAAGAGGCACAGAGTAGCAGATTGGATCAAAAACCAAAACACAACCATATACTGTCTTCAAGAGACACATCTAAGCTGAAAGGACAAAAGTAGATTCAAAATAAAAGGTTGGAAAACGATTCAAGCATATAATATCCAAAGAAAAGCAGGTGTAGCCATACTCGTATCTGACAATGCTGATTTCAAGACAACAAAGGCAACCAAAGACAAAGATGGACATTTCGTAATGAAAAGGGAACATTGTATTAAGAAGACATAACATTCTTTTTCTTTTTTTTGAGGGGGGTGGTAGGAAGGGAGAGAGATGAGAAGCACCAAGTCTTCATTGCGGCACCTTAGTTGTTTATTGATTGCTTTCTCATATGTACCTTGACTGGGTGGGGGGCGGGGCTCCAGTCAAGCATGTGACCCCTTGCTCCAGTCAGCGACCTTTGGGCTCAAGCCAGTGACCATGGGGTCATGTCTATGATCCCATGCTCAAGCCGGTGACCCTGCACTCAAGCTATTGAGCCTGTGCTCAAGCCGAATGAACCCGCGCTCAAGCTACCAACCTCAGGGTTTCGAGCCTGAGTCCTCTTTGTTCCAGTCCAACACTTTATCCACTGCCCATTGTCTGGTCAGGCTCACAATGTTTTATTTTAGCATTTCTCAATGGTTTTTAGGGCTATCTCATTACAGTTTTTAGTTTGCATTTCCCTGCTGTTGAATATATTTCTAATTGCCATCTGTATATCATACTTATAGAAATGTCTCTTTATGTCTTTTGCCCGTTTTATAATTGGATTGTTTCTTACTGTTGATTTTTGAGCAAATTTTTTTTGAATGGTCCTTTACAGTGTTTGGTTTGCAATACTTTGTAAAGTACTTTTCGGTTTGCTAACACTTTCTCCCAATATGTTTCTCGTCTTTTCAATCTCTTGAAGGATCTTTTGCAGAGCAAAAGTTTTTAAGTTTGATGAAGTCCAATTTATCAGTCTTTCTCTAATGGATTATGCTTTGGGTGTGACAGTTAAGAACTCTTCAGCTAGCCCTAGGTTCCAAAGATTTTTTCCTTTGTTTTCTCTAAAAGTTTTATAGTTTGAAACTTTACATTTAAGTCTATGATCCATTTTGAGTTAATATAAGGTGTGAAGTTTAGGTTGAAGCTCATTTCTTTGCTTATGGGTATGCAATTATTCTAGCACCATTTGTTAAAAAGACCATCCTTCCATTGAACTGTTTTTGCATTTTTGTCAAAAATCAGCTTGCCATACTTATGTGGGGCTATTTCCCTCCACTATTCCATTAATCTATGTATCTATCCCTTCACCGATACCACACTGTTTTGTTTATGGTATTCTGCACATTTTTTTAAAAAGCATTTCTCCAAATAGTAGCAATCTTTATTTTTGACTGCTTATACTTGCCAGGCCTTGTATTTAGTGCTTCATATGCTTACACTCATTTAATCCTTACAAAGTCCTATGAGATAATATTATTTAGGCCCAATTTATAGATGAGAAAACTGAGTGCAGAGTCATTAAGTAACTTTCTTGAGAGAGATTTGTAGTTCAGTCCCACACAATAGCCACTATGCATTATGGCCTCTCCAAAGTGAACAGATTTCTCTCTTCTAACAGAATTGCTTTTACTGGACTCTATATTGGCATTTCACCATTAATCAACATTGAGAGACATGATAAGAAAGAGCTCTATGAGACATTATTTCATTTACTGTAGGCAAGTTGATGAGGCTGTGGTTGACTATGTCACCTGGTGTCCTCTTTAGGAGGAGAGATGAGAAAAATGTCTCTCAGATCTCAGTACCAGGAATAGCTATATTTCTCCTGAATAAGTGGTTTGTTTTTATCTCTTGGACATTGTGAAACTGTATAAATGATTACATTTCCCACTTTGTGCTGGCTGCTAAAAAACTCAGTACCAAATTTTCAGCCTATCTTTAGCAATGATGTACACCGCATCTAATATTACTTCTGCCTTTTTTCTACCTTAATTTTCTCTTCTCCCCCATTTCCTCTAACTCACTTCTTTTTACTTTAGTCTTTTTTTAAAAAAAAATATACAAGCACATAGTATAAAAAGCCAAATACAAGGCTTTTAACATCAACAACAAGATGAAATGGTAGTCCCTTTGCCCCCTCTTCCCAGCTGATTTCTGCTCTACAGAGACAACTAGGTTCATATATTTTAGCTGTTTGGTCTGGGGTTTATTCTGTTCTTTATTTTCTCCCTTGACTTTTTAAAAATAGATTTATTTGTTTTAGTTTTGATTTTTTTATCTTAGAGAGAGAGGAAGGGATAGAGACAGACAGAAACATCGATCTGTTTCTGTATGTGCCTAACCGGGATGAAACCCACTACCTTTGCATGTTGGGATGACACTCAAACCAATCGAGTTGTCGGGTCAGGGCTTTTCCCCTTGACTTTTCTGTTTAGGTATTACTTCTTGATTTCCTTTCCTGGGGATAAAATTTCAATTTTTTTTATACCACCCTCTACACACCCTTCACCACTAATCATCCTCCCATTTTAATGATACTGCAATTTTGGTTAAACTTGTTTTCGGTGTTTACATTGTTGTACCTATGGAAATATTATTCCCAGGTGAGCTGCTTACTGTTCACTTTGTATCTTACATAACCATTTTGTTTTCCATTAGGTTAATAATTGTCTTTTTTAAACTTCAGTTTCCATACAGCAATCACTAATTTCAGCCAAGTCCTCTGACAGAATTATAAATCTCTCTATCAGTTTTGTTTGTTTTTTCACAGATGTCTCTCTGGATGTCATCCGGGAGCCTTTTAGTGTCGAGAGCCAGTCTGGACTTGTTGCTTGCTAGGCCAGTGGTCCAGCAATCATCCTGACACTTCCTTTTTTCATTATTTTGAGACTTCCTTTTGCATCTTTCTTTTGTTGGAGCTTCTGTTTCCTAAACCTTATATTTTTTTCTTGGTTTACTCATTTGGTTTGATGGAGGTTATCCTGCAATAGCTTCTTGAGAAAAAGTTCTTGAAAGGTAAATATTTTTGAGACCCAATGTGTGTAAACATGTCTTTATTTTAGTAGCACTTGGATGATAGGGTCTAGAAATGTAGGTTAGAAATAAGTTTCCCTCAGAATTTTAACAGCATTGCTTCCCATGTTGCCCCTAAGAAGTTTGACACTAGTACCCCCCATGGGGCTCCAGGTTTGTTAGTGTGTTCTCTCCTTCCTGGAAGGTTTTGAGATCCTCTTTTCTTCCTAACATTCTGAAATGTCATGATAATACATCTTAGAATAGGGTCCTTTTTTGATCCAATGTGCAGAACGAGCCTCGACACAATAACCCCTTCAATCTGAAAACTCATTTTCTTCAGTTTTGAGAAATTATAATGCACATTCTTATTTTAGTAATTCCCTCCCCTTGATTTATTCTGCTCACTCTTTTTAGAACTCTTGATTCAGTTGCTGGATCACTTGAACTGATCTAATTTTTTTCTTATTTTTTCCTTTTCCCTGAGGGAAATTTAAACTTTGTCTTCGAACTCTTCTATTGCCTTTTTAGATTTCTGCTATTATATTTTTATGTTCTAAAGTTTTTTTCTGGTTCTCTGCTTGTCCCTTCCTCCTGTCCTTAGTTTTTGTTTTGCTTTGCTTTTCAATGGCATCCATTTCTTGTTGTGTGGACGCAATCTCTTATCTCTTTTAAGACATTCATTTTAGTTTTAGAAGGTTTTTTTCTGTTTTCTACATATTCATCTCCCTCCAAAATCTTTGTGTTTGCTGTTCACATTAATGACTTTTCATAACTATCTGTCTGTCTGTATTTAAGAGCGAGGCACTTAACTGCTCCCTGTGAATGGGCAGTTATTATTGACTGTTGGTGCCTCACAGCAGTGCCACATGTCTTTTGGGGGGAGGGACCGCCAAACGTCATTATTTGAAGATCTTTTCTCTTAAGCTGATCATTCAGATAAATTCTTTTGCATGGGAGTTTATAAACCTGGCTTCTGGGAGCTTTTCAGAAAGAAGGGGCTTGAGGCTGGGAGTGAGGGGAGATCATCATTCCTTCTAGAGACTTCCATATAATCCCCCTGTCTTCAGCTGTGCCTAGTGCATCACACCCAGATCCTTTGACCCAGTTTCTCAAGAGAATAAACTTCCTGGCCCCTTCTAGGGTGGTGGAAGGGTAGTCACTTGACTGTACTATTTTGGGAAGAAGATCTTGGGACTTAACTAGTCATTAAAAGGACTTTCAAACAAACTTTTCTTTCCACCCATCCTCCCATTTTCAAAGGCATCTGGTGCCACTAATTTCAGAGTTTTCCAAGGTTCTAGGGTATAATTTATCTTCCTGCTTTCAGCTTTCATTGATGTGTCCCAGCCTGAATCCTGACTCAGGATCAAAACAAAAGTTTGATGTCGAAGTCAGAGAAATGGTGCCTATGGTCTTATCTAAAAGATGAGAGAAAAACAAGAAAGGCTTCCACAACCGGAAGAGTAATCATATTAAAGTCTCAATCTTTGTCCTCTTTCTATACATATTTCTCTATGTGAAATGACTATACTTTGAGAAGTGTGCTGAAGAGGAGTAGTAGTTCCCTCTGCTGACCCCAAGCTATGCCCTAAAGAAGAAGCAAGGCTATATACGGGAGAAAGAATTACTGTACAAGGTCAGAAGCCTGGAGCTTGTAGAAAGATTTTGAGAAGTGTTTCCAGGCTTCAGGACTAAGGTGAACAACAATATGAGGATGGAGAAGGTCCGATTTTATGTGGGTCTTGATTTAGAAGTAAGTGCACAAGAGGGCCCGCTCTTTTTTATTATTATTAATTTTAATTGGGTGACATTAATAAATCAGAGTACATATGTTCAGAGAAAACATCTCCAGGGAGGCCCACTCTCTTAAAGGAGCCCCTGGAGAATGGGCTGGGTTGTGGTTTCCAGCCACTCTGTCCAGTTGGCTTTTAACAACCGGCTGGTCAATAGAAATCTACTGGTTCAGGATATTTCACTTAACTACAATAAATATAGTCGACCTTAACAAAACTTGGAGGCCTTCCTACACAAACGGAATGCTGTTAATATACTCTCCATCCAAGGGCATGAGCTCTGGGTTGTTGCTGCTGTCGGATGTGCTGCAAGGCTCAGCCAGAGCAGCAGTCTGCCGCCAACTTTGGCCCCTAGAGAGGTTTCAAAAAGGAATGGTTATGTGCCTAATATCACATTTAATAACCTTAAATAATGGTAGATATAGCTTAGTTTCACTTAAGAGAAGACTCAGAGTTGGTATTTATGAAAGATAGGAAAGAATGGAGTGTAGTTCCCATTTATAGCTTTGTCATCCAGCAATTTAAAGTATTATAACACAACAACAACAACAATAAAATTGAAAGTGTAACACAGAGATTTACTATAAAAAGGTGTTGAAATCCTAGTGGGCAGAGGAACTTAAAGATACAGTAGAAGCCCTGGCCAGGTAGCCCAATTGATTTGAGCAGTGTTGGTTAGACCAGTGGTTAAAAAACACTTGGTTAGAGCATTACCCTGATATGCCAAGATTGTGGATTTGATTCCCAGTCAGGGCACATACAAGAATCAACCAAATGGAAGCATGGATGGATGGAACAACAAATTGATATCTTTCTTTCTCTGTCTCTCTTTCTCTAAAATCAATTTTTAAAAAAGACACAGTGGAGTCAGGAAGTGACTTAACACTGATCATGAAAGATAAGGGGCCCCGGGCCGGTTGGCTCAGTGGTAGAGTGCCAGCCTGGCGTGCAGGAGTCCCGGGTTCAATTCCTGGCCAGGGCACACAGGAGAAGTGCCCATCTGCTTCTCCACCCCTCCCCCTCTTCTTCCTCTCTGTCTCTCTCTTCCCCTCCCGCAACCAAGGCTCCATTGGAGCAAAGTTGGCCCGGGCGCTGAGGATGGCTCTGTGGCCTCTGCCTCAGGCGCTAGACTGGCTCTGGTTGCAACAGAGCAACGCTCTAGATGGGCAGAGCATCGCCCCCTGGTGGGCATGCCAGGTGGATCCCGGTCGGGTGCATGCGGGAGTCTGTCTGACTGCCTCCCCGTTTCCAACTTCAGAAAAATACAAAAAAAAAAAAAAAAAAAAAGATAAGCAATGGGGGCAAAGGAAAGAAATAGAGAAAAAAGATGGTGACTGCTAGCCAGGGAAATTTAAGTTCCCCTCCTCCTGGAGACACTGGAGAGATTCCCATAACTCTCTTGGCATCTGGAACTTATTTGACTGGGGGTGGAGGAAGGCAAGTGACAGCTAGTGGGACCAGTGGCTTTCTGGAAAGATGGGGTAGATATCTAGGGCATGACAGCTAGAGAGCTGAAGAAGAAAGGAAATGGCTATTATATAGATGCAGAACTGAAAGGCTTCCTGGCTGCTTCTGGTTCAGCAGCATGCAAGGGCATCCCAGAAAAACAGTCTACAAAAGGAGAAGAGATAGTATCAATGTTGCTGGTGAGGTAAATGAGCTTCCCAGACATAGATGACTCAGGGATTCTTAGTATCTACATCAGAGGTCGGGAAGCTTTCTGGCTGAGAGAGCCATGAACGCCACATATTTTAAAATGTAATTCCATGAGGCCATACAACAACCCATGTACGTTACACATTATCCAATAAAAATTTGGTGTTGTCCCAGAGGACAGCTGTGATTGGCTCCAGCCACCCGCAACCATGAACATGAGCGGTAGGAAATGAATGGATTATAATACATGAGAATATTTTATATTTTTAATATTATTTTTATTTTTATTAAAGATTTGTCTGCGAGCCAGATGCAGGCATCAAAAGAGCCACAGGTTCCTGACCCCTGATCTACATGATAGTCACACAAAGCCTTATGTAAAACTAACCAACTAACCAACCAACCAAAAAACAAACAAAAAACACCCTAATGTAACTGTTCCATACAGAGTCCCCCAGAAACCGATGCTGAGATGGATATTTGCATACAGGAAGTTTACTGGAAGTGCCCAGGGATTTGATAACAGAAGAGGAGCGAAGGAAGTAGGATTAGATAGAAGGAGGAATTGAATGCAATGTGGTCACAGCAAAGGTCTCTCAGCCAATCCTGTGGGAAAAGAGGGATGAGAGCAATGAAGGCTGGGCCTTTATACCTGGGCAAGGACTAGTCATTAGATGTAGGCTGCCTATCAGCTTGGGCAAGGTGACTCTCTTCAACTGAGGACGATATCAGAAGAGAGACTCATCTGAGTGCCATGTGCTGCCAGTATCCCTAGCAGCTGAGGGAATGATTGCCTCAATCCAAAATGGAGGATCTGAGAGACACACCATGGCATCCATTATAACCTACTCTTTTCACTGGATCCAGTACTTTATATAAGAAGTTCTAGGAATAGCTCCTCTCAGATCCTGGTTGGTCTCTTTTTTTCTAGGGAAACAGTGGGGCAAACTACAGACCCCAGTACTGCTCCTGGTCTGAAGGTTGTAATTGATGCTCATTGTCTCCCTGCTCTACAACCCATATTTGTTTCTTCACCCATGACTCTGCTGTCTAGGTGGCTCACCTGGTGGGCCTCTGTCCACCATGGTTGTCTCAGGCTGTAGCAGCTCCATTTACTAACAAACTGGGCAAGGAACGACCCAGTCAATCACCAGCTCTTCTAAACCCACAGAGTCCAGAGTTGGGACAAGAAGCATAAATACCACAAGTGGGTCAAGGTGAGTGATGGTAAGCAAGGCCCAGGGTCATTCCTACTTTCTTGCTTCCTTTGGATTCCAGAACCATGTATTTTATACTTTTTGAGAAGATGGGTTCATATAATAATTGTTAATTTACAGTGTATGCTGCATCTTGAAAGATGTTATTGCACAGTATCACCTCCAAAGTGGGACAAGCTCAGCTGTACCTTCAAAAGGCCATTTCACAGCCCTGGCCGGTTGGCTCAGCGGTAGAGTGTCATCCTGGTGTGTGGAAGTCCCAGGTTCGATTCCCGGTCAGGGCACACAGGAGAAGTGCCCATCTGCTTTTCCACCCTTCCCCTTCTCCTTCCTCTCTGTCTCTCTCTTCCCCTCCCGCAGCCAAGGCTCCACTGGAGCAAAGTTGGCCCGGGTGCTGAGGACAGCTCTATGACCTTTGCCTCAGGAACTAGAATGGCTCTGGTTGCAACAGAGCAACACCCCAGATAGGCAGAGCATCATCCCCTGGTGGGCATGCTGGGTGGATCCCAGTTGGGCGCATGTGGGAGTCTGTCTGACTGCCTCCCCGCTTCTAACTTCGAAAAAATACAAAAAAAAAACCCAAAAAAAGGCCATTTCACCACTTGTCAAGCTGGTGGCTTCCATGCAGTGTGGTGTGAAATAGGAAGAGTGGATCCCATGGTCATGTGCCACTGTTGCACCTACTCTGTTATGAAATTGATTCCTAGGTTCAATAAAAATATTATATGGGACACCATGTGGTGGCTCAAACACTCTACATGCCCTCAGATAGTGGTGCTGGTGGAGGCCTGGAAGGTAGGAAAAGCAAACCCCATACCCAAAATACATATTTATTCTAGTAAAAAAAAAAATCCTTGTCCCTTCCAGTATAACTTGCCATCAAGTGGCTGGTTGGTCTCCTGGAAGAATGGTGCAGTACTAGGGGCTCAGTGTCAGTCTCTAGGGGCAGGTTGAACAGAGAAAGGATTCAAGTGATGCAGTTGCAACAAAGTCTCTTATGGGGAGCTCCGGACTGAGAAGACCCTTCAGAGATGCCTTTCCTTGAGGCAAAGGAGTCTGACCTTTATTATCCTTTGGATCTATTCTGGCATATGGTATAAAATATGGTAATATATTTACATTCTTTTAAATCAGGGGTAGTCAACCTTTTTATACCTACCGCACTCTTTTGTATCTCTGTTATTAGTAAAATTTTCTAACCGCCCACTGGTTCCACAGTAATGGTGATTTATAAAGTAGGGAAGTAACTTTACTTTGCAAAATTTATAAAGCAGAGTTACAGCAAGTTAAAGCATATAATAATAATTACTTACCAAGAACTTTATGTCAGATTTACGCTAAGTTTGGCAGAATAAATCTTTATAAAACAACTTACTATAGTTAAATCTATCTTTTTATTTATACTTTGGTTGCTCTGCTACCGCCCACCATGAAAGCTAGAATGCCCACTAGTGGGCAGTAGGGACCAGGTTGACTACCACTGTTTTAAATGATAACCAGTTTCTTCTATATTGTTCAACAGAAATTTATTTTTGTTCATTTCACTATATTTTTATGTATTAACTTATTGTGTTGATTAGAATTTATTTCTGAAATTTCTGATTTATTTAATGAGATTAGCTTTGTTTTGTTTTGTTTTGTTTTAAATGAGAGGAGGAGAGATAGTGAGACAGACTCCCACGTGTACCTGGACTGGGATCAACCTGGCAACCCCCGTCAGAAGCTGACACTCGGACCAACCAAGCTATCCTTAACACCTGGGCCAGTGCTTAAACTAGTTGAGCCACTGGCTGCAAGAGGGGAAGCGAGAGAGAAGGGGAAGAGGGAGGAGAAGAGAAGTAGATAGTTGCTTCTCATGTGTGCCCTGACCAGGGATTGAGACTGGGACATCCACATGCCAGGCTGACACTCTATCCACTGAGCCAACCAGCCAGAGCTAATTAGTCTACTTTTTAAAGAAATGTAGTATTTAAAGACTCTTACCTCTTATTTCACCGTTAAGAGGTAAAGTAATTTTGGCTTTAAAATAATATATCAGCCTGACCAATGGTGGCACAGTGAATAAAGTGTCAAACTAGAATGCTGTGGGCACCGGTTTGAAACCCAGGCTTGCCTGATCAAGGCACATACAAGAAGGAACTACTATGAGAAGCAACTACTACAAGTTGATGCTACCTGCTCCTCCCCCCACCTTCCTCTCTCTAAAATCAATAAATAAAATCTTTAAAAATAAAATAAAATACTATATCCATGTGACCATCAATATATTCATGTGAATTTGGTGATATAAAAAAAGGTCTGGAAGGTTAACCTTGGATGGCTAGATTATAGATGAACTTCATATTTTTTCTTGTCACTTAACTATAAATTATAATATATGTTACATTACAATTAACACATACCACTTCATCTCTTACAAAGGGAGAAACTTCAAATAAAGTGAAAAAAACAAAAATATTAATCATGTAATAGGAGACAATTATTAAGAAAAGAAATAGAAAGGGCAGTTTGGGGAATATGCCACATTAGCAGCAAATCTGGATACACTGCAGTTGTTCCCAAGTCCCTTTTTATGTGACTATAATTAACACTACCCAGCACTCCGTGTAAACACGTCTCTGCATAGTTTCTCCTGACATTTCTGAACTGTCCACTTCCCCTGTTCCAGTTTGTTTCAGTCCTGAAATCTACTTCCTGTGACTGTAGTTGTACCTGCCTTTGGCTTTGGACTTTATTGGTTACCACACTGACAACCAGTCATTGATTTCTTTCTGAATTTCTGTTAGCAGACTTTGCTCTTTGCGTGTTTGGGTACCTCTGCTCAAATCTCTTTGTAGTCCTTCCTCAATTGTCAATCCTCCTCAACCCCATACCATCTACCCACCCAATCTATCAGCTTTTGTCCTATTCTCAGCTGTGCCAGAATGATTGGGCAGACAGACCATCTGCTCAAAATAGCCATGCCCTGGGGATGGTTTTTGGAACCAGAGGTAGATATCTGCCCATAAGAGAAACAACTGGTGATTATTGCACTCTGGCTCAGACAAAACAAAACAAACAAACAATGACAGGTCAACATTGGAGCTGGCAAGTGCGATTGGTGTCCAATCAGGAAAAGAGAAACCACCGTGTTATACAGACAGGATTTAATTCAGGGAATTTGTTACCGTTGGAAAGCTGGAAAAGCATAAAAGGAGAAGCTAGGAAAACCAGTTACGGCCTCTAAGATGGGGAGAACAAAAGTGAAGAGGTGGTACCAACATCCTGCAGAGCCGCCACCGCTTCTGGGACTGAATGGGAAGTGGGATGACGTGTCACCCAACTAGTACTCAGACCACGGGGGTGGAGGGGAGGCGCTAGGAAGTGTTCAAGTTAAGGAGAGAGTTGCACTGGTTCACAGTTTTAGTGCACTGAGGTCCAGCTAATCCTTATTTCTACCCTTAGATGAGGTGAAATTGCTTGTTATAGTCTTAAAATAACCCCCCTCTTTCTTGAGCTAATGTGAAGGAGGTCTCTCTCTTGCAAATAAAAAAGCCCTCCCAAAACATTCATTGCCTCTGGTTAGTCTTTAGCCCAGGTCTCATTCCCTGCATTTTCCTTCACTATGCTGACTCAGAACAACCCTTTCAATCAGGAGGTGAACTGCCCAAGAGTTTTGATCATTGCTGCTGTATGTGATAGCACAGTATGTTTAAATCCAGGAAAGGTAAATTTTGCAACATTATCTTTTTTCCTCCTATAACACCATCATTTTTTCCCCTCCATTTACTGATCCTAGAAAGAGAGAAACATCAGTTTGTTGCTTCACTTATCTGTGCGTTCATTGGTTGATTACTGTATCTGCCTTAAGTCAGGATCGAACCTGCAACCCTGGAGTATCAGGACTATGCTCTAACTAACTGAGCTACCCAGCCAGGGCAAATATCATTTTTGTATGCTTCTTTTCAGTGCATTGCACAATTATTTTGTGTTTTGTATTTATAAAATGCTTAATGCCCTGTTAGTTAGTATTGCATTGAATCTGTGAACAGGAAGTGTTACCATATCATTTGTTTAGTGTTTCTAGTTATGAGCAGGAATGATTCTCCATGTGGTATAATTCCCTCTTACTGTATTATTAAGGTTTTGGATATTTCTTTATAGTTCTTGTTAGGTTGATTTAAAAATATTTAATGGGGGTTTGGGATCTTGGTTGTGATTTGATTGCTTTTTGCACTTTGCTCCTGGGTGTTCATTACAACAACATTTTTTTTTGTATTTTTCTGAAGTGAGAAGTGGGGAGGCAGAGACAGACTCCTGCTTGTGCCCAACCGAGATCCACCCAGCACACCCACCAGGGGGCGATACTCAGTCCATATGGAGCATTGCTCCACTGCAACCGGAGCCATTCTAGTGCCTGAGGCAGAGGCCATGGAGACATCCTCAGCACCCAGGCTAACTCTGCTCCAGTGGATCCTTGGCTGTGGGAAGGGAAGAGAGAGATAGAGAGAAAAGAGAGGGTGAAGGGTGGAGAAGCAGATGGGTGCTTCTCCTGTGTGCCCTAGCTGAGAATCGAACCCAGGACTTCCACATGTAGGGCCAATGCGCTACCGCTGAGCTAGCCAGCCAGGGCCTATTGCAATAACTTTTAAAATTGTTTATGTTTCCTGCTGACCACTTGAGGAAACAAGGCGTTGTCTAGGGTGGGAAGAGGTGCTTAGCAGAGATGGATTTGTGTTGCCTGTTTGCTTTCACATATTTGTGTCTCTTGTGTGCAGTGTTTGAGTAATCCTGACCTGTGTGAGCCATGCGGGTGGTGTACCTTTACCATTTTCCTTTACGAATAAGCCAAGTTAATTGAGCTGTGCTGAGACCAAATCCATGTGCTTAAACCCATGAAGGCATGGGGAGTACAGACCTTTGCTTTCAGCGACTCTTACTTCTAATAGTCAGAGTTGCGTAGGCTGCTTTACAAGATATTGTTTCTATGATATGAAATACTGAAGTGACTAATTATTTGCAGATGGGTTGCAGGTTTTCAAGCACTAGATTAAGGGCTAGGTTAAATAATGTCTTAAAAATATGGTGTGCTTTGAAAATTACACAAGTAATATATGTTCACTATAGAAAAAAGAGAGAATGCACATAAGCTAAAATTTAAAAAAATCCAACCATTTGGAGATGACTACTGTTATTTTAGTGCCTTTTCTTTCAAATGGGTCCTATGTCTGATCTGTATAATTATACAAATAAACAGGCACATGAATACACTTTGTAATTTCTAAGATGTACCTCTCCACATTCTAACATTTCTGAAATTGAGATGCAGTTTTACAATCAATAATTAAATTTAATAAAGTATTTCTCTCTTCTTCCCCACAAATAGCTATAATTAAATATATCCCATAAGCCTGGCCTCTGGTGGGGCAATGGATAAAGCATCAACCTGGAATACTGAGGTTACTGGTTCAGAGCCCTGGGCTTGCCCGGTCAAGGCACATATGACAAGCAATGAACAACTAAAGTGAAGCAGCTATGTGTTGATCAGGGGACTCCACACCAGATGTCCCCAGATGTCCATTCCCTCTTACCCTGTACTACTTTTTGTTCCTGCATTAATCACTTTCTAACATACTTTATACATTATGCTCTTAGTGACTTCCTGTCTTCTCTGCTAGAATGTAAGTTCCACAGAAATATAGGTCTTTGTTTCTTCTGTTCCTTGATGTATACAGTGGATTTAGAACAATGCCTGACCCAAGCACTCCATAATTATTTGCTGAGTGAACTGCATTCCTTGGTAGGGAGCTATAAATATGGCAGGTCCATTAAGGCTTTTCTATGCAATATAAAACATCTATTTTTGAGAAATTTATAGCACTAAGTGCACATATACAAAAAGGAAAACATCTCAAATTAATCATCTAAGCTCCCAGTCAAGAAGCTAGAAAAAAAGCAAAATCAACCCAAAACAAAAGGAAGGAAATAACAAAGATAGGAGCAGAAATCAATGAATTTGAAAGGCATACTCAACACATAGAAATCTGACAACTTAAATGAAATGAACCAATTCCTGGAAAAACACTAACACAATTCACCCAATATGAAATAAATCATTTGACTAGCACTGTAACTATTAAGGAAATTCACTACATGCCTCTCAGAATGCCTAAAACAAAAAATAACACCAAATGCTGGGGAAGATGCAGAGAAAGCAGATCACTCACGCACTGTGGGCGGGACTGTAAACTGGTACAGCCACTCTAGTAGTTTCCTAAAAATCTAAACATGTAACCACCATACAGCCCAGCAATTGCACTCATGGGCGTTTATCTCAGAGTAATGAAGACTTATTTTCACATAAAAATCTGTAAATGAATGTTTGTAGCAGCTTTATTTGTAACAGCCAAAAGCTGAAAACAACTCAGATGTATTCAGTAGGTGAATGGTTAAACAAATCAGGTATATCCATTCCAAGGCCCTTTCAACAATTAAAAAGGAAAAAGAACAATATTATTGGTACTTGTGCAATCTGGAGCAATCTCCAGAGTCTATGATAAGTGAAAAAAGCCAAGAAAGTATATATTGTATGATCCAATTCATAGAACATTCTTGAAATGACAAAATTATGGAAATGGAGAACAAATTGATGAGTGTCAGAGGAACAGATTGGATGGAAGGTGAGAATGGGAGGAAGGTGGATAGGTTATAAAAGGGCAGCACAGGAAGCCCTGGCCGGTTGGCTGAGTGGTAGAGCATTGGCCAGCGTGTGGAAGTCCTGGGTTGAATTCCCACCCAGGGCACACAGGATAAGCACCCATCTGCTTCTCCACCCTTCCCCCTCTCCTTTCTTTCTATCTCTCTTTTCCCCTTCCACAGCCAAGGCTCCATTGGAGCAAAGTTGGCCCAGGCGCTGAGGATGGCTCTGTGGCCTCCACCAAGGCCGCAAGATAGGATAAAGATAATGGCTCACCAGTTCTCAGCTTCGTTGTTTTATTACCATCTGTCCAAATCAAATGTGAACCTGCATGGGCCAGGCGGATGTGATGGTGGCCATGGCTACTGGCCTTACAACAAGTATGTGAAAATGAAAAGTTTAATGGAAAAATTTCTCTCAAGCCCTGGATGGTTATCTCAGTTGGTTAGAGCATTGTAAAGCCAGTAACCACAGCCACCATCAGAGCTGCCTGGCCAATGCAGGTTTGCATTAGATTTGGACAAACGGTAATGAAATAATGGAGCCAAAAACTGGTGAGCCATCACCTTTAATCCTAGCTTGCACTCAGCGGGCAAGTAAAAACACACACTGGGCTCCAAAACCCACTCATTCAGTGCTCACAAAGCTACTGACTTATTTGAGTTTCCTAGAATCAAAGGTATCTACCTCACCAGCCTTATTTACCTCTATTTCCCATCTCCTTCTCTCTGCACAAACTGGCTTCTCCTTCAGCACTCTGCCATCCTGGCTACCTCTCCTCTCCTCCACATGGCCTTTCTCTGCTTTCCTCTTTAATGCTAATCTCAGGAACCAAGAGAGAGCAAGCTCCTGGTCTGCCCCACTTTATAGTGTAAAAACCAAAACCTTTAATCCAATATACAAACAAGGAAGTCTCTGATACAAAGTCACTTATCTGAGGCATAATGGGATTCCTCATGAGAGTGCACCACCCCACATCAAAAAGGGTGGGAAAAGCTTAGTCTCAAAACCAAGCCCCAGGCTACAAGGATCTGCCTGCCCACAGCCCGCCCCAACACACATTAATATAATCATGCCCATCCCAAGCAAAAAGGGCAACCGATACCATCACCTTGGCAATGGGCTTCCACATGGGCAGCGTCATTTTTAACAAAGTGAGCATAATATATTTTATCTGTCCAACAAGCATCATCTGGAAACACCAAGGTTGTGGGTTCGATCCCTCGCCAGGTCAAATACAAGAATCAACCAACGAATGCATAAATAACTGGAACAACAAATTGATGATTCTCTCTCTCTCTAAAATCAATAAAAATAAACAATTAAAATTAAAATATTTTAAGATTTTATGGAGAAAGGAGGGTGTGGAGTTATCTGGGGAACTACAGTATTTACTGTTGTAAAGTACCGTACCTCAGATTCTGAAAAGCGGGTTTACGTAAAGACACCAAGTCCAAAAATGAATTTTGAGTTTTATTGATTAAGCCGGTGGCATACAGGGGGGATTCTTCAGACTCAAATCATGCAGCCCCGAGTATATTTCAGAGGCTGGTTATATACCCTTTGACTACATATAGGTTGGGGGGACCATGACATTATGACACAATCATTTAACAAGATTATAACATTTGTCTAGGGGATTTACTAAAAATGTTAAAACTTTCAAAGATATTCATAAACCTTTTAGTATCTTTCTCTCCTCCTTTGCCTAGAGGTACACATTAATCTCAGGATTCCAGGAAGGGAGGGAGAGCCAAAATCAGTGTAGGGTGGTATGTAAATTTTGCCTCTTATTGAAAGGGAAAGGGAGTTCTTCAGATAACCTTAATCCTTTTAGAGAACTTAAAAACAAATGACCCTAGTCTGACCTGTGGTGGCGCAGTGTAGATCAGGGGTCCCCAAACTTTTTACACAGGGGGCCAGTTCACTGTCCCTCAGACCATTGGAGGGCCGGACTATAAAAAAAACTATGAACAAATCCCTATGCACACTGCACATATCTTATTTTAAAGTAAAAAAAACAAAACGGGAACAAATACAATATTTAAAATAAAGAACAAGTAAATTTAAATCAACAAACTGACCAGTATTTCAATGGGAACTATGCTCCTCTCACTGACCACCAATGAAAGAGGTGCCCCTTCCAGAAGTGCGGCAGGGGCCGGATAAATGGCCTCAGGGGGCCGCATGTGGCCCGCGGGCCGTAATTTGGGGACCCCTGGTGTAGATGAAGCGTTGACCTGGAACACTGAGGTCGCTGGTTTGAAATCCTGGGCTTGCCTGGTCAAGGCACATATGGGAGTTGATGCTTCCTGCTCCTCCCCCCCCTCCCTCTTACTCCCCCTGAAAAAAAAATTGAATAAAGTATTAAAAAATTTATTTTAAAAAACCCCAAAGAAATAAAACCAAATGACCCTAGTCGTCCTTGTAAGTCAGGAGCTTTCTATATCCTTTTTCCTCCATTTTCCAAAGAAAGGACAGGACAGAAAGCCTGACTTTTCTTCTTTTAAATGGCTTTGCCGGGCCCTGGTCGGTTGGCTCAGTGGTAGAACGTCAGCCTGGCGTGCAGAAGTCCCAGGTTCGATTCCTGGCCAGGGCACACAGGAGAAGCGCCCATCTGCTTCTCCACTCCTCCCCCTCTCCTTCCTCTCTGTCTCTCTCTTCCCCTCCTGCAGCAAGGCTCCATTGGAGCAAAGATGGGCCGGGCGCTGGGGATGGCTCCTTGGCCTCTGCCCCAGGTGCTAGAGTGGCTCTGGTTGTGGCAGAGCGACGCCCTGGAGGGGCAGAGCATCGCCCCCTGGTGGGCAGAGTGTCGCCCCCTGGTGGGCGTGCTGGGTGGATCCCAGTTGGGCGCATGCGGGAGTCTGTCTGACTGTCTCTCCCCGTTTCTAGCTTCAGAAAAATACAAATAAATAAATAAATAAATAAAAATAAAAAAATGCGTTGCCATTACTAAGTTTTACAGTTCTCTGGCACCTTCCCATATTACTATATTGCATTTAATACTACAGTTGCAGTATGAATAGTTTGGTCAGGCAGGTCTGGGAGGTGAGATTTGAGTAAAAATCTAAAGGAGTTAGTCAAGCTAGAATCTATTAGAAGTGGGCTTCAGTCAGATGGGGCAGCTAGAGCAAAGGTCCTGTGGTGAGCATGCCTAGAATATCTAAGGAAAAGCAAGGAGTTTGTGTGGTTGGAATGGAGTGAGCAAGGATGAAAATGGTAACAATAGGACAGAGAATAATGGAGGCAAGTTCTTTGGCTCTTGCTTTGAGTGACATGGGAGCCATTGCAGCATGTGAAACAAAGGGACAACATAACCTAATTCAGGTGTTAAAAGAATCGCTCTAGCTGCTATGCTACGAATAGACTAAGCCTAGCAGCAGGTGACCTCTTAGCAGCCTGCTGCAGTAATGCCACTGTTGGGCAGATAAAATATATTATGCTCACTTTGTTAAAGATGGTGCTGCCCACTTGGAAGCCTGTCACCCAGGTGATAATATTAATTGCCCTTCTTGCTTGGGATGGGCGTGATGATGTCAATATGTGTTTGGGGAGGGCTTTCGTGCCAAAAGGTTTTAAAAGGAAGAGAGATCACGTTGTTCCGGGGAAGAGTGATTATGTTCTAGGAAGAGCCCATGCTGTAGGAGAGCAGAGAAAGGCCACGTAAAGTAGAGGAGAAGCAGCCAAGGTGGCAGAATGCTGAAGGAGAAGCCAGTTTGTGCAGTTTGTGCAGAGAGAAGGAGATGGGGAACAGAGGTGAATAAGGCTAGTGAGCTAGAAACCTTTGATTCTAGGAAACTCACATAAATCAGTGGCTTTGGGAGCCCTGAATGGAAAGGGAAGTGTTTTCCCACTGTGTGTATTATTTGCCCACTGGGTGCAAGCTAGGATTAAAGGTAATGGCCCACCAGTTCTTGGCTCTATTGTTTCATTACCGTCTGTCCGAATCTAATGCGAACCTGTATGGGCCAGGCGACTGTGATGGTGGCCATGGCTACTGGCCCTATAGCAACTCAGAGGCAGTGGTTTGGAGCACAGTGGTAGCAGTGGGAATAGTGAGAAGTGATTACATTCTAAATATATTTTGAGAGGAGAGCGAATAGGATTTCTTCATAGATTACACTTGGGGTATTAGTAAAAGATAAATGTCTAGATAACCAGCTTGAGCTAAATCATTAAACATAGGTGAGCACATTTAATACCATATGCATACCTTTTATTTCCTACAACCCTGCCCACAGCTTGTTGGACAATGTCAGGCACTGACCTAGGAGCAACTGATTAATAGGCTGGACATTAGCCTGTAGGGTATCCTGGCATGAAAGTTTTGCTCAAATTAAATGGCAATGAACTGTGCCAATGACTTTTTTTTCTTTCAGGAATCAGAACTGAAGAGACAAGGGAAAGAATAATCAGTGGGAGTAGCGGCAAGACATGGAGAGAAAGCAGCATTCAGACTTCACAAGTAAGCAGAAACCATGGATATACAAGAGCTCTAGAGCAAACAAAAGCCATGAGGCAGCCAAAAGATATACAGAGTAATGACAGTAGCGATAGAGGATGAGTAAGAAAGCATTACATTCTCAGGAGAGGGAGAGAGAGAGAGAGTCGATGGCCAGGCCTGGGTCACAGGTCAACCCTGGAGCCAGACGTGCAGGCGGCTCCTCTGTCACCAGAAGTGGGAGAAAGGTGCTAGACAGGCACAGACCACAGGTGTGCAGCAGCCATGAGGAGTCAGGCTGCAACCAGCACCGTCGTAGCCAGAATCATGTATGAGTCAAAATGACGAGAGTGTGAGCAAGCCAGAGAAAGCAGAGGCAATCTGTCTGCCGAGAGAAGCAGGAAAGTGTAGCAGTCGCTTAGAGAGACGCAGGGATGGCAGATGATGCAGCCATGCAAGAGAGGGAACAGCTTCTCACCTTCCTGTTTCCCTCCCATTCCAGTGTGGCCTGGCGGTGCTGACCCCTGGGCTGTAGTGCCCCAGGAGATTGCCTTTGGAATTGGTTCAAAATACCTCCTTTTCTCCTTGAGTTAGTGTGAGCAGTTTTTTTCATTTATGCTCTAGGGATCAAGCTAGTACATTTGGCTGGAAATTTGGAAATATCTTGGTATTTGCTTTTCTATCAGGATTGAGCATGGCAGATAAAGTACCCAACGAATCGGGTGAAGCATTATACATTCCTTTTCTCATTTAATTGATAGGGTCCAGGAGGTACCATAACTGAGGTTCACGGATAGACGGTAAGTACAGTTCCTCCTCATTATTCATGAATTCTGTATTTGCAAATTTGCCTACTTACTAAAATTTATATAGTTATTACCTTTAATCAATACTGGCTCTTGCCTGGTCATTCACAGACACATGCAGAATGGTGGGAAAATTGAGTTGTCCAACAAGCATGTTCCTAGCTGAGATAAACAAGGCAACACTTTGTCTTCTTATTTCACCTCTTATACTGTGAAAAAGTTTCCCCTTTGAAGTCTATCTAATATCATGTTCTTGTGCATTTTGTTGGTGACTTCATTGTTTAAGACCTGCAATCATAATGTCAAAGTGCTATTATTTCTACTCACAAGAAGGCTGATGTACCTTGTAGAGAAAATATGCATGTTAGATGAGCATCATTCAGGCATAAGCTATAGTGCTGTTGGCTGTGAGGTCAATGTTAATGAATCAACAACATACATATTTGTGTTACTTTTAAGTAAGAGGAGAGGAGATAGACTTTCACATGCGACATATATTAATAAGGTGTCTTTAAACAGAAACACACATACAATGAAGTTATGTATTGATTAGTTGACAAAAATATTATAACCAGAGGTTTGCAGGAACCTAACCATATATTTCCCCTGAAACAATAGGTATTTGCTTATTCACAGAAACTTTATCAAGCATAACTATCATGAAATGCAAGAATCAACTGTAACACGTGTAGGATCAGACAATCTGTGGAAGAGTGGAGTGCCCAGCTCTGAAGCCACGTCTCCGATTTTGGACAAAGTGTGCTCATTCCATCCCACCATACCACGTTTCAGAACAGAAAACAAGTTCCTCTGTTCAGCTGCCAGGACACTTTCTACTGCAGAATGCTGCCTTCCCTAGGACTGGTTGCCTTGCTGGAAAACGAACAGGTGTGAAACCACTGGGAAAGATGTAAGATAATCTACATTAGAGCTGGGATAGGAATGTGTAGCACATTTGCCATCACTCATCCCTTAAATATATGTGACAGATATTGCTAATCTATCACAGCCCCCTTTCCTGCTTGTGACCAGATGAGGTTTCACAATCCTTCTCAACACAGGACCGCACACAATCACTATCAGTCCATCAGAGATGGCGTCTAAATGAGACTTTTATCTTCCTTGTGTGATGACCTCTGTCCCTATAAGATTAAGCATAGGCTTGAAGGATCTGTGTTCCTAGGTTTAAGGAACTTCATGGTTTAAGCAAACCTATCAGTCTGTTTCAAAGCCTAGACCCATAGGTAGCTCTGAGTGTCTGGCTGACTCTGTTTTGCAAAGTCTTCCTAGATTCCTTTAAATAAGACTTTTGCTCCTGAAAGGTTCATTTTGATGGAAACAGCTTCCTTGTTTATCTCTGAAATGCCTGCACCTAGAACACTGTTTTGGGCATAGAGTTGGTGCTCAGTGATGTTTGTTGACACCTACCTTCCTCAGGGAGAAAATGACACTGAATTGGAGCAGTGTTCTACTGAATCTTTCTGCCTCTTTCCTTCGTTTCCATTTATGTTCTCTCCCACCACGGCTTACCTCTTTACCTCTGGTAAGATGGGCGGGATCCCAAGCAGGAGTGGGATGAAAGCGTACAGGGAAGAGTCGGCAGAAGATAATGCTGCTTGAGCTGGGAGCTGGTCTGGCTCTGAACCCCAGCCTTTATCTCCCAGACCTGCTGGGCACCATTGCTGCCCATTCTCATGTAGGCTTTGGGACTCTTACTCCTCCTTCTGCCCAGCCCAATTCCTCTTCCTCTGCCCTATCTCTTCCCCCCTTCTTTTCTTCTCGATCAGTCATGGCAAATGGGGTTTGAGAGGAAATAGGAAAGAGGGGATGGGAAGTTAGACCAGGAAGAGATGGATATATTTGGAGAGGAGCCAAAGGAGGAAATTTCACTTAGTGGGCTAATATAATATAGCATGGGCATTAGGATTGAAAGAATGTTGTTAGATTTCTGAACCATGTTGGTTATTATAACATATTATATTTTTTTATTTTGAATTTTTTTACAGGGACAGAGGGAGAGTAAGATAGAAGGATAGATAGGGACAGACAGACAGGAACGGAGAGAGATGAGAAGCATCAATCATCAGTTTCTCGTTGCGACACCTTAGTTGTTCATTGATTGCTTTCTCATATATAACATGACCGCGGGCCTTCAGCAGACTGAGTAACCCCCCACTCGAGCCAGTGACCTTGGGTCCATGCTAGTGAGCTTTTTGCTCAAGCCAGATGAGCCCGCGCTCAAGCTGGCAACCCCGGGGTCTCGAACCTGGGTCCTTCCGCATCCCAGTCCGACGCTCTATCCACTGTGCCACCGCCTGGTCAGGCCCATGTTGGTTATTATATTACTGCAAATGATTTTCACTCATGATCTCTGCTCTGATGTTGGGAGAACTACAGGAAGCCGAGCGTCTCAATATGCAGCTAGTTCTGGGGAAGGAACGTAGTACCTCAGGCACTGGGACTCAGTGATCAAGTACCTAAGGGCATGGGCTTTGAAGTACTATTGAACTGGGTTTACCCTTTGTTAGCTGTAAAGGCAGTTGCCGTGGCCACCGTCACAGCAGCCTGGCCCATGCAGGTTCGCATTGGATTTGGACAGTCGGTAAAGAAACAACGGAGCCAAAAACTGGTGGGCCATCATCTTTAATCCTAGCTTGCACCCAGTGGGCAAGTAAAAACACACACTGGGCTCCAAAACCCACTCACATTCAGTGCTCACAAAGCCACTGACTTATCCAAGTTTCCTAGAATCAAAGGTTTCTAGCTCATCAGTCTCATTCACCTCTGTTCCCCATTTCCTTCCTTCTCCCTGCACAAACTCTGTACAAACTGGCTTCTCACTCAACACTCCACCATCTTGGCTGCTTTTCCTGGCCTCCTCCATGTGGCCTTTCTCTGCTCTCCTCTCTGCTCTCTCCTCTAATGATAATCTCAGGAACCAAGAGAGCAAGCTCCCGTTCTGCTCCCATTTTATAGTGCAGAAATCAAAACCTCCAATCCAATATACAAAATAGGGAAGTCTCCAATATAAAGTCACTTATCTGAGACATGATGAGATTGTACCACCCCACATCAAAAAGGGTGGGAAAGGCTTAGTCCCAAAACCAAGCCCCAGGCTACAAGGATCCTGCCTGCCCACAGCCTGCCCCCAACACACATTAACATCACCTGGGTGATGAGCCTCCATGTGGGCAGCGCCATCTTTAACATCTGCCCAACACTAGCTCTGATTTGGGGCAGGCTTCTGAAGCACTCTAGAGTTTAGTTCTTTTATCAATAAGATGCAGATAATAGTAGTATGTACCTGATAGGTCATGATGGTTAAAAGAAATAAAACCTGTAAAGTTCTTGTGAAGTATGCTTACTATGGCACAAGTGTCAGGAAGCCTTTGGGATTCCCCAGCAGAGGCTACTGTGGGGGCTTTGGAGACCATTTGTTCCCAAGATCGTAGGATGACTGAGCAGGAAAAACATGAGAGACTTACTTTGGGAAAGTTTGCCCATATTTCCTGCTGCCCTACCTCTGCAGGCTTGCAGGAGCAGCCGTCTCCAACTTCACAAAGAAATGAACCAATATGCCAGAAAGATGACTCTTGGGCTACTGAAAGCCTTGACACTTCTGGCTTTACCTCTCCAGCCTCTGTGATATTTTGTTTCCCACAACTGGGCTCACTGATGCACACTCCCCACCACCACCGCTGTCCATGTAATGACCCAGGGTTTGCCCATCTCCCTTTGTCTTTGTTTTCTAATGCTGCCATAACAAATTATCACAACCTTAGTGCCTTAAACAACACACATTTATTATCTTAGAGTCCTGGAGGTCAGAAAACCAAAAAGGGTCTCACTGGGCTAAAATCAAGGTGTCAGCAGAGCTGTATTCCTTTCTAGGGGCTCTGGAGGTGACAGTCTGTTTCTTTCCCTTTTCTAGCCTCCACAGGCCACCTGCATGTCTCAGCTCATAGCCCCCTTCCACCTCTAAGCCAGCAATGGCAGGTAGAGTTCTCACATTGGGTTACTTCAACCTCTGCTTCCATCATCACATTTCCTTCTGACCTTTCCATATTTAAGGATCCTTGTGATTACATTGGATGCACCTGTGAATAATTCAGGATCATCTTTAAGATCAGCTGATCAGCAACTTTATTTCCATTTGCAACACTTGCCATAATTCCATAATTACCCTTTGCTATGTATTATAATATATTCATAGGTTCAAGGGATTAAGATGTGGATATCTTCAGGGGCACTGTTCTGCCTTCAACAGCCATGATCAATTGTGCCCTTCTCTCTGATTCTACTATTAGGACCAAAACTAGTAAATCCATTCAGATACCGAGCCTGAGCCATCCTGTTTGTGATGTTCATGAATCCCATGCCTGAGGAGCTGGTGCCTGGCCTGAATGGTTCCCTCCCCTCACTTGACCTTTATATGAAGTGACTCACAGTGTCTTACAATGACCATGAGCATGCTCTGGCTGCTCTGCCCAACTGGTGGGGAGGAGAAACTATCCTTTATTTCTCCAACAATATTCAGATTTTTTATTGTGGTAGCCAGGCCAATAGATGCAACTTTTTTTGTGTGTGTGTGACAGGGACAGAGAGAGACAGAGAGAGGAACAGATTGGGACAGACAGACAGGAGGGGAGAGAGATGAGAAGCATCAATTTTTTGTTGCAGCACCTTAGTTGTTCATTGATTGCTTTCTTATATGTGCCTTGACTAGGGGGCTACAGCAGACAGAGAGACCCCTTGCTAAAGCCAGTGACCTTGGGCCCAAGCTAGTGAGCCTTGCTCAAACCAGATGAGCCTGTTCTCAAGCTGGCGACCTCAGGTTTCAAACTTCCGAGTCCCAGTCCGACGCTCTATCCACTGGGCCACCACCTGGTCAGGCGCAACTTTTCTTTAAAGAGTATTTTTAAAGATAAGAAGCCTATCCATTCTATATCACAGCCTTATCTGGTAGTACTTGCATTAATTCGATTAATGCCTAAGGACAGTTTACACAAAACCATTAGCTGCAAGTTTGTAAAACTACCCAGAGGTGACCTGTATTTTTTTAGATGCATAAAGGCACACTCATACCTACTTAGACACATGCATAAAGGCACACATATCTACACATACAGTGGTCAGTGTGGTGGGAAAAAGATGTTAAACATCTGTTAAAGGTGCATTAGATGTCATCATTTACTTTAAGGAAAGGCAAAAAAAGAAGAAAGCTAACATTTATTGAGAAGCTGCTCTGTGCTTTCAACTTTGTATTTGTAAATTCATTTTAATTCTCATTACAACGCAGGAAAGCAGCTTTTATCATCTCCATTTTACAAATGAGGAAATTGAGAAATTGAGGCCCAAGGGTCAAGTAGCTAGTAAGATCTCAACAATTGACGTCTGTGTGATTTCAAAACTTTTTTCTTTCTTCTTCATCTGGCTAGCTCTTAAAACAAGAAAGTGGAACCTAATAAAGATGTTCAAACTGAGATTAGTGGCATTGTTGTAAAGTAGCGTTCTGTCTGGTTTACGTAGAAACACCAAAGCAGGATACAGAAGAATTGTTTTCTTTTTCTTATTTTTATTAATTTTAATGCAGTGACATTGATAAATCAGGGTACATATGTTCCGAGAAAATATCTCCAGGTTATTTTGATATTTGATTATGTTGCATACCCCTCACCCAAAGTCTAATTGTCCTCTGTCACCTTCTATCTGGTTTTCTTTGTGCCCCTCCCTTTCCCCCACCCCCTCTCTCTCCTTCCTGGCCCCCTCCCCACCCTTCCACCCTACCCTCTGTTATCACACTCTTGTCCATGTCTCTGAGTCTCATTTTTATGTCCCATCTATGTATGGGTTCATGTAGTTCTTAGTTCTTTCTGATTTACTTATTTCACTCCATATAATGTTATCAAGGTCCATCCATGTTATTGTAAATGATCCGATGTCATCATTTCTTATGGCTGAGTAGTATTCCATAGTATATATGTACCAAAGCTTTTTAATCCACTCATCCTCTGACGGACACTTGGGCTGTTTCCAGATCTTCGCTACTGTGAACAATGCTGCCATAGACAGCCTCTTTAATAAATGGTGTTGGGAAAATTGGACAGCTACCTGCAAAAAAATGAAACTAGACCACCAACTTACACCATTCACAAAAATAAACTCAAAATGGATAAAAGACTTAAATGTAAGCCGTGAAACCATAAGCATCTTAGAAGAAAACATAGGTAGTAAGCTCTCCAACATCTCTCTCAGCGATATACTTGCTGATTTATCTCCACGGGCAAGTGAAATAAAAGACAGGATAAACAAATGGGACTATATCAAACTAAAAAGCTTTTGCACAGCCAAAGACCATTAGAACAGAATAAAAAGACAAACTACACAATGGGAGAACATATTTGACAGTACATCTGATAAGGGGTTAATAACCAAAATTTATAAAGAACTTGTAAATCTCAACACCAGAAGAATTTTTAGGAGGAGGTTTATTGAGCCGGCTGCATATGACTGATATGGGGTTTAGCTGACCCAAATCGTGCCTGCCGTGAAATAGCCTAGCAGCTAGTTATATAGACTTGATCACATACAAGTGGGGAGAAGAAAAGGAAAGGGGAACAATAATCAATCATTAACAAGCTTATAACATTTGTCTATAGGATTTATAAAAACATTCCTACGTATTAAAACCTATAAGGCAGGCCCTGGCCAGTTGGCTCAGTGGTAGAGCGTCGGCCTGGCGTGCAGGAGTCCCAGGTTCGATTCCTGGCCAGGGCACACAGGCGAAGCGCCCATCTGCTTCTCCACCCTTCCCCTCTCCTTCCTCTCTGTCTCTCTCTTTCCCTCCTGCAGCCAAGGCTCTACTGGAGCAAAGTTTGCCCGTTCGCTGAGGATGGCTCTGTGGCCTCTGCCTCAGGCACTAGAATGGCTTTGATTGCTGCAGAGCAACGCCCCAAGATGGGCAGAGCATCGCCCCCTGGTGGGCGTGCCGGGTCGATCCTTGTCGGGCGCATGCAGGAGTCTGTCTGACTGCCTCCCCGTTTCCAGCTTCGGAAAAATACAAAAACAAACAAACAAACAAAAAAAAACCAAAAAAGAAAACCTATAAGGCAACACAATAGTGATGTTTTACATATTCACAAATTTTCTAGTGTCTACCTCCCATTCCTTTGTCTAGAGGTATATGTTACTCTCAGGATCCCCAGAAGGGAGGAAGAGTTAAAATCAGTGTAGGGTATGTAAATTTTAACTCTGGTTGAAAGGGAAAGGAAGTTCTTCAGATAACCTTTATTCTACAGTTAAAACTAAATGACCCAGTCGTCCTTGCAAGCCAGAAAGCTTCTGCATTCTTTTTCTCTTTAAAATGGCATTGCCAATACTAAGTTCTACAGTTATTTGGCACATTACAACAGCGTGAGCCCTAGACTTCCATGCAAGTACCCAGTGGCTCCTCACCCACAGTGAAGGTGCTTAGTAAGAGGCAAGCCATCTCGTCACATCAGCTCTGCTCTTATGAGTTTTAACATATTGGGATGCAATGTAATATTTCAATAAAAAAAAGATGGGGTGTTGTTCTGTTAAACAAGTCTTTTGAAGGCCATTTGTTGGTCAAATAAGTTTGTAAATATGATATATATAAATATATCATATATATATTTGCTTGCTTATAGTTTGCATTGGATGTGGGGGACAGGCTGTAGGCAAGCAGGGTTGTTATAGCCTAAGGCTTAGTTTTAAGACTAAGTCTTTCCTGCCCTTTTAATACTAAGATGTTTTCAAAAATAAGCTTTTCCCCACACCCTTGACTGTTACATGATGTGGGGTGGTGCACTCTCATGAGGAATTCCATTTATGCCTCAGATAAGTGATTTTGTATCAGAGACTTCCTTGTTTGTATATTGGATTAAAGGTTTTGATTTTTACCCTATAAAATGGAGCAGAGGAGCCCATGCTGGAGGAGAGCAGAGAAAGGCCATGTGGAGGAGAGGAGAAGCAGCCAAGATGGTGGAGTACTGAAAAAGAAGCCAGTTTGTGCAGAGAAGGAGTTGGAGAACAGAGGTAAATAAGGCTGGTGAGGTAGAAACCTTTAATTTTAGGAAACTCGGATAAGTCAGTGGCTTTGGGAGCCCTGAATGGAAAAGGAAGTATTTTCCCACTGTGTGTATTTCTTGCCTGCCGGGTGTGAGCTATGATTAAATGTAATGGCCCACCAGTTCTTGGCTCTGTTGTTTCATTACCATTTGTCCGAATCAAATGTGAATCTGCATGGGCCAGACGGCTGTGATGGTGGCTGCAGATACTGACCATACACTGTTAGACTAGAATCTGACTGCCACGGCCCTGTGGTTCTGGGAAGTCTGTCTAGTTGTTCCCAATTAATTTATCAATTTTTCCAGTGCCTTAGTTTTCACTGAATGTGCACCAGAGGCTTTGGGAGGGACGGAGCTCTCTAGAATGAAAGAGATCTTCTTGTCTTGTGAGTGATGCAGGCATTTTTTTTTTTGACAGAGACAGAGAGAGACAGAGAGAAGGACAGATAAGGATAAACAAGCAGAAAGGGAGAGAGATGAGAAGCATCAATTCTTCCCTGCAGCTCCTCAGTTGTTCATTGATTACTTTCTCATATGTGCCTTGACCGGGGTGGGAGGGGGGCTACAGCAGATCAAGTGACCCTTTGCTCAAGCCAGAGACCTTGGGTTCAAGCTGGTGAGCCTTGCTCAAACCAGATGAGCCCGTGCTCAAGCTTGTGACCTTGGGGTTTCAAACTTGGGTCTTCCACATCCCAGTCCAATGCTCCATCCACTATACCACCACCTGGTCAGGCGATGCAGGCATTATTAAGATAAAGAAGCAAGGTTCTTCAGACACTAGTCTGCATTGCAACAGAATGTAAGTTGATGGCAGAGGTCAGATTTATGCTGGGCATGGTGCTAGACAGTAGAAGTTGCTACAGAAAAGGAAAGCTTCACAGTGATAGTGAGTGGGGTGTGTGACAACATACACAGAGCTTATGAGAAAACTACCTTGAAGACTCCCTTCTGAGAGTCTATCTTGACATGACACTGATTGGTTCATAGTGAGTAAATATGATACTCACAAATCAAGCAGAGTCCCATTAAAGTATCACTTATTTAAATTTATAAAGGAAAGACCCAGGCTGTAGCTTAGTTAGTTGGAGCATCGTCCTGATCTGCCAAGGTTGTGGATTTGATCACCGGTCAGGGCACTTAAAGGAAACAACCAATGAATACATAGATAAATGGAACAACAAATTAATGTTTCTCTCTTTCTAAAATCAATCAATCAATAAAAAATAAAAAGAAATAAATTTGTAAAGGAGATAACTTTGAAAATTTTGAGCCAATACCCCAGAAGTTACAAACTCTGGTTGAGTCACTATCTTAGCAGTAAGAGAGAGTAAAATGAAAGACAGATCTCTTCATTGGGAGACACTCTCATCCCTGCTTTCCTGAGTTACTTCTTAGGAATCCCTCAAAGAAGAATATTAAAAATAGCCAACATTTATTGATGGACCATATTTTAACTTTTACAATAAGTAATTTATGTAGCAGGGTTTTATTTATTTATTTATTTATTTTTTACAGAGACAGAGAGTGAGTCAGAGAGAGGGATAGACAGGGACAGACAGGCAGGAACGGAGAGAGATGAGAAGCATCAATCATTAGTTTTTCATTGTGCGTTGCAACACCTTAGTTGTTCATTGATTGCTTTTTCATATGTGCCTTGACTGCAGGCCTTCAGCAGACCGAGTGACCCATCTTGCTGGAGCCAGCCACCTTGGGTTCAAGCTGGTGGGATTTTGCTCAAACCAGGTGAGTCCACGCTCAAGCTGGTGACCTTGGGGTCTCGAACCTGGGTCATCTGCATCCCAGTCCCACGCTCTATCCACTGCGCCTATGTAGCAGGGTTTTAAAATTTCCCCTCAAATTCACCTTCCTCTTCTTCCATGGTAATAGGATTCCCAATTTTTAGCTGTGTTCAAGGCTGTCTGGAATTCCCCATGCTCTCTTGCAGCTAAGTATGCTTATGTGACCAAGTTCTTGACAAGGTGATACAAGCAGAAGTGTTGTATGACAGCTCGTGGCAATTTTCCTCAAAAGACACATGGTTCATGCCCTGTGCCTCTTAATTTCTTCCTCCATCTTGCTTCTTGGAACCCAGATGTGATGTTTGCCACCCTCGTCCCATTCTTGGACCATGAAGGTGAGGGCTACACGGGAGAAATGAAGAACAGTGACCTGAGCCTGAGTCCCTAAGGACATTGTGGAGCAGCTCTGGATTTTCTACCTCAGGGCTTTGATATGAGAGAAAAATAAACTATGTTGTTTAAACCACGTACATCGTGTTTCTGTTTCTGATAGTCAATACTAATGCAAATTGATATACCGTACATATCACTATATTATTCCAGTTTTGCAAATGAGAAAACTGTGTCTTTTTTTTTTTTTTTTTCATTTTTAGAGAGGACAGAGAGAGGGAGAGAGAGAGACAGAGAGAGAGAGAAGGGGGGAGGAGCTGGAAGCATCAACTCCCATATGTGCCTTGACCAGGCAAGCCCAGGGTTTTGAACCGGCGACCTCAGCATTTCCAGGTCGACGTTTTATCCACTGCGCCACCACAGGTCAGGCGAGAAAACTGTGTCTTAACTAGAGTAGATCATTTGCCAAGGTTACCCACTTAGTAGATGAAGGAGTCAGGATCTAAACTCTGATTTTTGCCAAACCCCACGTGCTTTCCTCTTTCTTACTGTTCATCTTCAGACCAGGAAACTGATCGCTTCTGACCTTCTGTGTTGGCAACAGCCTTTCAGCAGAGCCCCCCAATCATGTCTGATCATGTGAGTACAGTCTCCAACTTGCCCCTCCCTTATCTCTTTCAAAAATAAAACTCATGGGTTACAAGAGTCATGGTGAGACTCAACTGCATATCACCTTCAGAGTTCTGGGACATCACAGCAGCTGCTAGGTCTGATGTGCATAAAGACTCTTAGGCCTGCTAAGAGAAATGGTAAAAAGATCCATAGGAACTAATGATTGGAACCCCACAAACAGAGAGGGGATGATGAAGTAGGCCCTAATCCTAGGAGGAGGACAGAGGCCTGGTGCTGGAAGAGCAGAGTGAGTGGGGTGGTGGTGGGCAGTGGAAGGGCATCTCCATCCACTCTAGGTGGTGTCAGGGTGAGTCCAGCCCCAGACTGTTAATTAGAAGGGCTTCACAGTCATCCATTTGAATCTAAATGTATTTGTTTAGATGCCAGATTATCTAACATTTTTAAAAAAGCTTTCACTGTTCCGAGGGGTAATTTCATTCCATTTGGGGTCTAGAGAGGGCTGTGGTATGAATAAACAGAGCTACGTTCGTTGGTTGTGGTGATCAAGGTTGGGGAACGGAGGAGGTAAACTGGCCACGCCAGCGGGAGTAACGGAAAGGGAGAAAGTGACTCCTCTTCCTGTCGATTCTCAAGGGGAGAATCAGAACCAGTGGTGGGTAAAGGGCAGGTGGCTGGTTTATTTAAAGACCTAGTAGCGGCCCCACTCCTTCCACCTCTGTCCCTATGGCTGCCGCCGCCACTGCAGCCACCTCCCCGGAAGAGAGAAAGTGGGAGAGGAGCCCTTGTCACCTGCCACCCAAGTCCTCCAGCTGCACTGCCCCAAGGGTGTAAGGTGTTCACCCGCACCCCTCTCTGATCTGAGCTGGGTCCAGAGCTGTGTGCAGACCAATCTGCAACAGTGTTATCTTGTCCTGAGGCTAGAACTGGTGAGGGCTCTACAGTACTTAATGGGGCCCAGAATTGTGGGTCTCAGCCAGAAACCCTTTGCCGAAGCAGCAGCTGTTCTCATAAGCTCTCCTGGGATCTCATCTGCCTTGTCTGAAGCTATGGGTCTCTTTTGTTTGAGGGTTTCTTTCTTGATTTTGTTTGCCACGTAACCGAAATTACTGCTTAAAATGTTGACATTCACATTGATTACGGATGTAATTCTGTGTACTTTACTGTGAGTCCAAACCCTGTAGTATTGGTGTCATGGAAATATACATTGTTTCCAAAGTCATTTCATTACAGAAGAAAACTTAAAAAAAAAAAACACAAAAAACCTTAGTAGAGACATGAGATGGGGAAACTCTGACATGTTCCTTAGGAAACTTGAGGGGATATTAAAAAGCGATGATTCATGACCCAGACATAAAAGGACAAGTATTGTATGCTTCCACTTCTATGAGGGACCTAGAATAGTCAAATTCATAGAAACAGAAAGTAGAACAGTGGTTACCAGGGGCTGGTGGGAGGGAGAAATAAGGAGTTGTTTAAAGGTCCCAGAGCTTCAGTTGGGATGATAAAATGATCTGGAGGTGGATGGTGGTGATGTTGTACTACAGTGTGGATGTACTTAATGCCACTGAGCTGTACAGTTTAAAATAGCAATTTTTTTTTTAAATGACTGTTTATTAGTGTTAGCAGTTTCTAAGCAGTTTACCTTATGGAGAGGCTGTTTTTTTTTTTCTTTGTTTTTTTTAAATTTATTTTTCTGAAGCTGGAAACGGGGAGAGACAGACAGACTCCCACATGCGCCCGACCGGGATCCACCCAGCACGCCCACCAGGGGGCGATGCTCTGCCCCTCCGGGGCGTCACTCTGCCGCGACCAGAGCCACTCTAGCGCCTGGGGCAGAGGCCAAGGAGCCATCCCCAGCGCCCGGGCCATCTCTGCTCCAATGGAGCCTTGGCTGCGGGAGGGGAAGAGAGAGACAGAGAGGAAGGAGGGGGGGGGTGGAGAAGCAAATGGGCGCTTCTCCTATGTGCCCTGGCCGGGAATCGAACCCGGGTCCCCCGCACGCCAGGCCGACACTCTACCGCTGAGCCAACCCGCCAGGACCTAAAATAGCAAATTTTATGTTATGTGTATTTTACTGCATACACAAAAAACGGTATGTTTCAATGTACAGAGTATATGTTATTTTCCCCACCCTCTAACTCCCATTGAGGAGAGGGAGCCCCAAGTAACCTAGCACAGCGAGTTGAAATCCTGCCTTGACCTTGTCTTCTGCCCTGTTCCTGCATTTACCTGCTTCTGACACTGTGCCGCTTCTTTCATTTTTGAGTATTCCTTGTTCCTTGGACTTAAAGCAGAGTTGGCTTTGAAGGCTCAATTGCTGACATATGCTCCTGGAACGCATTTGCTCTTTCCCCTCTGTCTCAATTATATCCCAACTGCTCTGGGGAACTCTGCACCCCGGTTTCCCAAAGCTGTTCCTACTTCCTGGGCCCTATTTTTGCCTATGGTCCTGCCTGGCATAATGTGACCTCCCTCAAGGACAAATCAGATTCTTAATCACGCACATGCAGACTGCTCTCTCTTATCATCTACATACTTTCTTGTGACACCCCTGGGGGAGTGATAAGAGCTTACCAGGTCACTCAGGAGATGACAAGACAGGACGTCAGGCAGACCTGCCCCGGAGACCAGATAGACTAGCAGAGAGGCCCACGAGTGGGTAGAAGTTCATGCAGCCAGCCTAAGGGTCAGGGAGTTCTGGTAGCAGGACCCATGGGTCATTTTCTGTTTTGTTTCCTTTTCTGCTGTAACCCAGATGAAAGCTGAGGCCTCCAGACTAGTAAGAACTCAGTGAGATTGCCTCAACTATCTGATTCTACACAAAGCGTTCCCCAGCTTTGGGGGAATCTTCAGAGGTGTATGTCCTAATTTACCCCTGACCAACCTAAGTTTTCCCAAGAGCTGGAAAACTCAGCCCTTTCACAAGTTACTCCCACCAAAAAAATCTGTGGGTATTACAAAGTGGTAGGTAGCATTACTGCTGTCTTTACAGATGAGGAAACTGAGGCACGGAGAAGATAAATAACCTGCTCAATAAGCATTTGTAATTTGCTGGGCTTTATTAGACTTTTTTAAGGGGGTTACTATTTCACTGTATGGTGCTCAGTCCACTATCATCTTGCGTAATTCCTCTCCCTTCTCCTTTCTCTACCCTAACTTCATCCATTCCCTATGGCTGGATACTGCAAATCCATCTTCCTTTTCATGCAGAAGGGATTTCCACTCTCACACTTTTGGATTTTAGCAGTTATCAAAATCTTTCTTCTCAGGCAGTTAATTCTCCCCTACTAGGAACACTAGTACTGATGTGTAAAGTAATACAATTTTCTCTACTCTGACATTCTTTTGGTTGTAATTTTTTTTATATATCAATCAAGCCATTTTCAAAATAAAAACTATCCATGTCACCCCAAATAAAAGAAAAAAGATTTGAACTCCGCAAATGAAACTTTCTATACAACCCTTCTGATGTTTAGCCCCCCTGGGTACTCACTTTCTTCAGCCTCTTTCCCTCATGCAGCACTTCCTAAATCTCGTAGTATATTTGTCACCTGGGAATCTCTGGAAGATAGTCCGGGACCAAACTGCAGAGATTCTAATTCAGTAGATGGGAGTGAGGCCTGGGGTTCTGCACATTGACAGAACTACTCTGTGATTGTTTAGGAGGACTGATGTCACTGACCTCTTTTCAGGGGCTCAATAGCGAGTGCCTACGATATTGGACAGTGTAGATACGGAACATTCCCATCACGGCCTAAAGTTCTAGTCTAGTGGATAGCACTGGTCTGGACTGTTTGTTTCCATAGCACTTATTGTGATACTTAGCAAATGAACCTCCCTGTCTCTTACCAGGCCATCTGAACAGTCACTCCCTAACCAGAAAATTCTCCTATAGCCTCAGCACCTTCTTTGTCTGTTCCTTCTATCTCTGGGCCTTAATTTATTCCCTTAGTTAAGGACCAGGATATGGTGTTGGGGTCCTCTTTGCTTCTGATAAGTGCTTCCATGCGCTTATGAAAGACTCAGCCAGTTGGAGGCTAGTGCTATTTGGCTATTATCAATCTCCTCCCTCTTACTGCTTTAATTCCAGCCTCCTGATCATCTTATTCAGCGGAGACATTTGCACCTGGCTCACAGTCTTCCTGTTTTATCTCAAACTTTGCCGTCATCTTGGGTAATGCCAATGTCCTGCTAACAATTGGCCCCACAGTTCTTTGACCTTCTCATCTCCAATAAAAATAAGAGCTAACACTTGCTACGTGCCAGTCATTTACTCTAAGAAATAAGCATGTTATGTATTAATGCATTTGATTTTGTGAGAGCTCTTATGTGAAAAATAGGTCACAGTTTCTATCATCTCCATTTTACAGATGAGGGAATAGTCAATCTGCTCATGGTGTTGCCACCCACTGAGTAGTAAAGTCAGAATCTAAACTCAGGCAATCTAGTCCCAGAGAGCATATGGTTCAATACTACTACATATTTTCTCCTTCCTATGTTGATCTTCCCTCCATTCAGCCCCTGCTACCGACTTTCACTGTTTTACCATGAACTCTGCCATCTCCTCTACCTGCATCATCTTCATATCACTAATTCAGCCATTCCATCCTCTGACCAACTTCCTCACCTTCCAGCAGGTCAATAATAAAAGCAATAATAAAGTAATGATAATAATAGCAAACACGCATAGAGTCTCTACATATTAAGTCATTTACTCCTCAACAATTCTGTGAGAAAGATAGGTATTAATACTATTTCACAGATGAGAAAATTGAGGCACAGTGAGGTTAAGTAACAAGTGCAACGTCACACAGCTCACAGATGACACAGCTAGAATTTGAATCCAGTCAGGTTCCAGAGTTCACATCCTTATCTACTATGTTAAGAATGATAAGCCTGGAGTTGTGGGGAAAATCATTATCACTTGGGGATTTTTTTTTTCTTCAAAAAAAATGCCTACCCTCTAGTTCTAAATGTTTGCTTGTTTGTTTATTTATTTTGAAAAAACTTTTCAGATGATTTGGACATTGGTTTCATATTGAGAACAGCGAATTAGATCATTTCAACAACCTCCCAACCTGGCGTTCTGGTTGAGTTCAATCTATTGTTGTCCTGCCAGCCTCGGTCAGGACTGCTTCACACAAACAGATCAGCGCTTGGCCTGGAAGCGGAGGCATCATGACCAGCAGAGTTGAACAAAAAGAAAAAAAAAAAAGCAACAGTATCAATAGTTTGGAGGGGCTGCGATGAGCAGGGACAGATTTCTTAATGCCTACATCATACTTGATGCAATATTTTTTTCCTTTGTCCATCTGATTTGACCCAATAGCCAGGGCGAAGACCAATTGCTTAGCTGGGGATTATATGGGGTAGCTGTTTATGCCTCAATTAATCTGAAGGCTTCTAAAACAAGAAGAAAGCAGGAGAAAAGGAGAGCAAAGAAGGTATTGCTGGCATCTGTCCAGAGGAAAAGCAGTCTGGCTGAAACTTTTCAGTTCCCTTGGCCAGGAAGCAGCACTCTACGTAAACAGGAAGTTGAGAAGGTTGGGGGAGAGGGCAGTGGTTAGTTAGTGAGAACAAGAGCTGACACCAGATCCATGAAAGTGGTTACATGCAAAAGAGATTCTGACACAGGCCCAGACTTTGCATGTGCACCATCCCGGCTCTTTCCAGGGAGGCTTGTTCCGCCAAGGTGTCTGTGCAGCACGTGCTGGGGCTTGTGATTACATGGATAAATCCTTGAGCACCTGCCCTTGTTTGCCACTTGTCTCCTGAGTAATTTTATTTTATCACATTTTTTTTATTATAATTTTATTTTTTTAATGGGGTGACATCAATAAATCAGGATACATGTATTCAAAGATAACATGTCCAGGTTATCTTGTCGTTTAATTATGTTGCATACCCATCACCCAAAGTCAGATTGTCCTCTGTCACCTTCTATCTAGTTTTCTTTGTGCCCCTCCCCCTCCCCCTTTCCCTCTCCCTCTCCCACCTCCCCCGTAACCACCACACTCTTATCAATGTCTCTTAGTCTCACTTTTATGTCCCACCTACGTATGGAATAATGCAGTTCCTGTTTTTTTCTGATTTACTTATTTCATTTCGTATAATGTTATCAAGATCCCACCATTTTGCTGTAAATGATCCGATGTCATCATTTCTTATGGCTGAGTAGTATTCCATAGTGTATATGTGCCACATCTTTATCCAGTCATCTATTGATGGGCTTTTTGATTGTTTCCATGTCCTGGCCACTGTGAACAATGCTGCAATGAACATGGGGCTGCATGATTTTATCACATTTAATAGTCTATATGGTTTAAATGTATAATTACGTTAACTACTACTGTCACCCTAATCCAGGGGTCGGGAACCTATGGCTCACAAGCCAGATGTGGCTCTTTTGATGGCTGCATCTGGCTCTCAGACAAATCTTTAATTAAAAAAATAATAACGTTAAAAATATAAAACATTCTCATGTATTACAATCCATTCATTTCCTACCACTCATGCTCATGGTTGCGAGTGGCTGGAGCCAATCACAGCTGTCCTCCGGGACAACACTACCAAATTTTTATTGGATAATGCGAAATGTACACTGGTCGTTGTATGGCTCTCACAGAATTACATTTTAAAATATGTGGCGTTCATGGCTCTTTCAGCCAAAAAGTTTCCCGATGCCTGCCCTAGTCAATTCATTAAAAAAAAATAATAGTCTAAACACTTTGTGAGGGATGGGATGACTATTTTCTTATTTTTAGGTAAGAAAATTGGCTCAGCGAGACTGTTTCCTTGCCCGATTTCTAGACCGTTATACAGCACTTTTGAAAATTGTCTCCTCTCTGAAAAGTGACTATGAAGCATAACCTATAAGAAAGAAGGCGTATATGTTTTCTGAGGATACCATAACAAATTATCACAAACCTGCTGGCTTAGAACAACAAATCTATTTTCTCATCATTCTGGAGACCAGAAGTCTGAAATCTAGGTGTTGGCAGGGCCATGCTCCTGAAGGCCCTCGTGGAGAGAACTTCTGTGCTTCCTCTGGTTCTGGTCACTCCAGGCATTCTTTGCCTTGTGGCTGCATAATTCCATTCTACTCCTCTGTCTTCACATGCCCTTTCCTCTTTGTTCCTGTCTTCTGTCTTTTATAATGACACTTATCATTGGGTGTATAGCCCACTTGGATGATTTCATCCTAAAATATTAACTTAATTACTGCTTCAATGACTCCTTTTTTCCAAATAGGTGAACACTCACAGGAGCAAAGTATGAGGAAATGGACATATCTTTTTGGAAGTCACCATTCAACCAACACCAGTGGATATCATTATTATAAAAATATGAATGCAGATTTTGTAGTATTTTAGTAGCCATGGATTGGAGAGGGAGAGGGACATTGCTGTGATTAACATTAACATGACCAGATCCCCATTCTTTAAAAAAATTAACTTTTCCAAAATGCTGCTCGTCCCAACTATTGCCACCCCTCCACCCAAACCTTAGGCCTATCAGAATTTCAGAACAAGAAAGGAGTGTATTACAAAGGTATATGTATTTTGAAAATGCATTCCAAAGGAAGATGATATACCCTTCTCACAATGCACATGACTACACATGATTGAGAATTACTTCTCTGAGGGACTGCTGATGGATAAGTGGGATCCTCAAGGTATGTTGATTGTATGTTGAAAAAAGAAAGAGAAAAATAGAGCAAAACAGTAGTAATCGTGGAGGTTCAAAGTTAGATTGATCTGAAGAACATCAAATCCAAAGAGCAGCGTTGGAAGGAAGGGTGTGAATACCACAAGGGAGTGACACTCTTATCCTTGTTAATATATCTGAAATACAAATGTAGTCACGTCATTCTCTGCTTGAGGTCTTTCATTGTCTCCCTATGAATACAAAATTAATTTCAGATTTCTTAACATAGCACACAAGGACTCTGTTAAACTGACCTCTACCTACTTTTTTAGACTCATCATCCAGCACTCTCTCTCAAAGACTGTCTCCTCCTGCCACACCAAAATTCTTGTTATTTCTCAAACAAGTCATGTGCTTTATTGTTTCTACCTTTGAACATTCTTTTTCATCTGCTTGGAATGCTCTTCTCTCTTCCCTGCTTGGTAATTCCTATTAACACCTCAAGAGCAGTTTCCCTGCAATCCTTCATTAATGAGCCTCCCTACTCCTTTCCCTGAATTGGCACCTTCTTCTGCTACAATTTCAAGTCAGTCTATTAATGAGAATTGTTGACCTCTGGTACAGCCAACCTTTCTCCAATACTTTGAGAGCTTTTAGAAAGAAAAAACTGTCATATTCGTCTCTGAGTCCCCAGTGTCTAGTAGGTGCTCAATAAATGTTTGCTGAAAAATGAAGAGATTGTGTTATCAATGGCTTCAAGTTTTAAATACTTGGTTTTGTGACAGTGGCATCCAGGCTTTCAATCTTTGTAAATCTGTCAGGCTAGAGCCACAGGCAGAGAAGAGCATAGACGTAGTCCTAGATGTAAGTCTAGAAGAGGCACAAGAAGAAGAAATTGTAGGAAACAGAGTTATTCAGTTTGGGGGCATAATGGAAATAGTTTAAGACAGATTGGGAGCCCTCAGTTCATTTCCCCACCTTCAGCATGAAGACTACTGAAGTGGAATTATGTTAGGGTTTCCCTTCAGTGCCTGTGACACCATATCAGAAACGGTACAGATGACAGATGAACTACAACTATGAAGTGTTAGTATTGATAACAGGGAGCTATGAAGTCATGGAATGAACTGAGGAACAGAAGACAAAAGGAAACATTTGTGAGAGACCCTTAGGAACTTACTAAACAAGGTAAGAGGGACTTGATGTTGAACCCCATTGGCTGGTATACATAATATTGGTTAAGAGTCTATTATGTTCTTAGTACCTGCTTTTCTTATCTGATATCTGATTCTGAGGTAAGTGGATCATACTGCCTGCCTCTGGCATTTGTTCAGGGCATCCATAGGCTGGCTATAGTTATAGTTAATAAGGTCTTGGTATGAAAACTCTTCTTTCTTTATTTATTTTTGAGAGAGAGAGAGGGAGAGGAGAGACAGGAAGAGAGAGAAATGAGAAGCATTAACTCACAGTTGCGGCACTTTAAGTTATTCACTGATTGCTTCCCATATGCGCTTTAACTGGGGGATTCCAGCCAAGCTAGTGACCCCTTGCTCAAGCCAGCGATCTTGGGCTGAAGCCAGCAACCTTGGGCTAAAGCCAGTGACCTTGGGCATCAAGCCAGAGACCTCAGGGCTCAAGCCAGTGACCATGGGGTCATGTTGATGAACCCACGCCCAGACTGGTGATCCCACCCTCAAGTTGGTGAGCCTATGCACAACCAGATGAACCCACACTCAAACTAGAGATCTTGGGATTTTTGAATCTGGGTCCTCAGCCTCCTGGGTTGATGCTCTATCCATGGCACCACCACCAATCAAGCATGAGACTCTTTTTAAAATAATGTTAGTAACATTTGAATCTCCAGCAGCACAGTGTAATCCAAGGTCTAAGACCAGAATGCATATCAATTGGGTAAGTTATTTAACATATATGCCACAATTTCTTCTTTAGTAAAATGGGCATAATATTAATAGTATGTATCTCATAAGGTTGCACTAAAAATACAATGGATTACTTAACCCTTAATAAGAGTGAGCAATAAGCATTATCTACTATTATAACTATTAAGAGGCAAAAACAAAAAAATTGCAAGTATGTGAGGTGGTGGATATAACTAACCTTATTGGAGGAACCATTTTGCAAGATATCTGTGTATCAAATCATCAAGGTATGCACCTTAAACTTAAACAATGTTACATGTCAATTTATTCTCAAGAAAGCTGGGGGGGGGGAAGAGGCAAATACTCTATAGTTATCTTTTTTTTTTTTTTTTTGCCATGACAGGACCTGTATTAATCAAAACTCTTTAAGTTGCTGTAAATACCAGAAACCCAGCTTTAACTACCTTAAACAAAGTGAAGACTTTCTTGACTTGTTTATTTGAAAAGCCCAGGGTTATATATATATACCAGCTTCAAAGCAGCTGGTTTCAGGGGCAAAAAGTGACACCACAGGACTTGGCTTCCTTTTATCTGTCAGCTCTGCTTTCTCCTATGTTAATTTGATTCTCAGGCAAGTTCCTCTTATAGAAGCAATATGCCTATTGACAATGACAGATTTGATTCCCACAACTTAACTATGGTAGAAAGATCCAGCAAAAATTCTGACTCTGATTTTCATTGGTCCAAAGTAAATCAAATGCTTATTCCAGTCCCAATCTCTGTTCTTCTGTTTGGCTGGGCCTGAATTGTAGGCCTACTGCCAAGTGAGTTCTATGGCCTTTCCACAAAGACAGGTTAAGGCAGTGGTTCTCAAAGTGTGTACCAGGGTGCACTGGTGTGCCCTAGAAGATTTCCAGGTGCACCCTATGGCATTCCAGAGAAATATGTGCCTGTTGGGGACCAAAAAACCAACAAGGTTTTTGGAGTTTAGATTTTTGGGGGACAGAGGTGTGAGAAATTGGTGTAAACTGACAGTCTGCAGAACCCCCCACCTCACTTACCTGATTAGGTTGCAAAAGGCTATTAAACTGTGATGCTGGATTGTTTACACTACCCCCCAAATTCCCCAGAAAGATTGGAGGCAAGTTTCTTCTATCCTTTGTTTGGTGTAAAGTTAAGATAATATGTATGGTGGGGGTTTTCTGTACTCAAAACAATTAAGAGTAAAAAGAGAGGAATTCTTCAATGTATTGACAAGGAAATGAGAGTTTGACTTTCAGATAGATACTCAAACATTGAAGAAATCGCTAGGACACATCAGGCTCATGTTTCTCATAAACACAAGAATGAAAAAACATATTCGTGCCAGGACTTTCCAAATTTACTAAATCTTACTAAGAATGTACCTATATATATATAAAAAGATAACTTTTTTGTCATTTTTAAATTTTTTAACCCCTCTTTTTTACAAATTCTAAAAAGCATGACTCAAAACATGTAACATAAAAATGTTTTTTAATGTCAGAATAAATTTAATTTTGTCATATTTATTTTGCTTAATTACCATAAAAGCACGCTTGGACTTTTTTTTTTTTTAAATATTTGACTTAATTATTATAACATATTTCTCAGAAATTTGTATAGAGTGCCCCTACAATTATTTGTAGGATTTTAAATGCGCCCTGACTTCAAAAAGTTTGAGAACCACTGGGTTAAGGTGTGGTGACCAGGAGAAAAGCAATTGGAGGCAGAGAGGGACAGATTCATGAAGCTTTATTACTTTGGGCCTGTCCGCAATAAAAAACAATACAAAATCACAAATTTAAAAATAAGTATTAAGGTAAATTTTATTGAGAATGAAAAAGTAGACTTGTCTGGTTAACTCAGTTGGTTAAGAGCATTCTCCCCAAACGACAAGGTTGTGGGTTCAATCCTCGGTCAGGGCAGACATGTGAAGCAACCAAAGAATGCACAACTGAGTGGAAAAATAAATGAGTGTTTCCCTTCCCCCTCCCCTCTCTCTCCTTTCCCTTCTTTGTATCTTGAAAAATAAAAACCAATTAATCCCTGGCTGGATAGCTCAGTTGGTTGGAGCATTGCCCCGGAGCACAGAGGTTGCCGGTTTGTTTCCTTGGTCAGGGCACATACAGGCACAAATGTTCCTCTTTCTCAATAATAATAATAATAATAACAACAATAATAAATCATGACAAATTATTGTCATCTTGGTGATTTGGTTCTTTTCTTCCAAAGTCTGTTTAGGCAATTTACCAGAAATGCTTATATTTAAATGCTTCTTGATTGTAGCATGGCTTTCTCTTCCCGTCTAGAACAGTCTATGTCTCCGAGAATCTCCCAGCACTTACAGGGACCCATGCTAAAACTGTGTTAGCTTCACCCACCTCTGGACACAGGGCATGCACAAACAACAGATGTCTATTTCTTAATAGCACATTTTTTTGTTTTAAAGAATGGTGATCTGGACATATACCCAAATAGCTCTGCTCAGGCCACCGCGTCTGGGGAACCTTGAGTCTTGGCAGAACAAGTGATCATCATTTTGTACTTTGTGGCACTGGCCAAACCCAGCTGGATTTTTGCTACACTGATTTTAACAGCTCTGCACTCACGTAATTCGGTGCTTTAAAAGGCCATGTTTTATTTGGCACTGACGCTTTCAACAAATTTACAGGGACCGTTGGCCCGAGGAGTCAAAAGCTGAACCTGTTCTGCCACAGTCCCTGGCCGTGTCCTAATTTCCTCTTCCTTCTTCTCCTCATCTACTTTTCCTTCCACCTCTTCCTTCTCTCCTTCCTCTTTCTCTTCCTCCACGTTTTCTTCTTCCTTCTCTTCTTCTTCCCTGATTGTTTTGACAGATCTTTTAGTTCAGACAGTACATCACACATGAGGCCTAAATTATGAGCAAATTCCACTGACGTCAGGCCATTTGTACATCCAGTGTACTTGGCTCAGTTTTTGGCATTTAAGCTCCAATGTGTCCATTGGAGACGCAGACAAGTTGCCTTCAGGGCAACAGAGGCATTCCAGATGGTGGTGTTCAGATAGGCTCTCCAGCGCACTGCCTCCCATCTGGGCCAGCGCTCTGAATGCCATAGGCCACTCTCGCCACATCCCCATAGCTGCTGTTGACTCTTGGAAGGAGCGCAGCAAACATACTGTGACTTATCAGGGAAAACCTGCAGATGATTAACTCTGAGCCCATTATATGCTGCATTTCCATCCAAGCGGACTCCAGGCTGAGGGTGAAAGCAGGTTAGGAGAGAGGGCAGGCACAAGGGAACACCAGGAGTTTGGCAGCAATTATGTTTTCCCCAGCAAAAGAGACATATCAGTAGGAGAAATAAAAACATTTAGAGATAGACAAACCTGGGTTCAAGTCCCTGCTGTGTCACTCATTACCTATGTGAACTTGAAAGGCTGTAGTAGATATCTATCAAGTGTTCTTTCCCACAGTACTCCATCTGGAGACAACAGCCACTTTTCTTTGGGGCACTCCTGTCCTTTTCCATGAAGCCTTGGGACTCTGTCCTCCGACCCCCTACCCTTCCTCTCTCCTACCTCTTAATGTTAGTACCCAACGGGGCCAATTAAGTGTCACAGCCTCACTGGACATAGCAAATAAGCCTTTATAGTGATTTATGCCAGCCATTATAGTGTTTCCTTGAAAGTTTCAAACTTCTAAATTGGGTCAAAGCTCCATATAAATGTTGATATACCTTACAACTCCAAAATAAGGGAGAAAGGAAAACAGCTGTCACTCTAGCTGGGAGAAAAGGAGACATTTGAAGTTTAAAAGCTTAGCCTCCTCTTCCCTGAATCGCTAGCACTGCTGCCTGGATTTATGGAGGCAATGTGGGATAACACATATGTGAATTTTCCTGGCAGCTGACGTTATTCTTTTAAGGATGAAAGGACACCCCCCCCCTTTAACCATATTATTCACAGGCTTTTCTAAAATGTTTCATACACTTCTCTTGCTTTATGAAAGATGCCACATTTAACTTCTTCCATGGCTCAGAGTCATCAAAATGAACAGTTAGTAGGCTGTGATAACATCGTTTGGGGCTTTTTTTTTTTTTTTTAAGTTTGTCCCACCCTGCACTTCCTAGCTCCTTCCTGCTCACCCAAGCACCACAGGGCGAGCTCCCAACAAGAATGAGCTTCATTCCTAGCCAAAGCCCTGATTCTCTTCCTGTCTTACATCTCCCTTCCTGATGTGTTCTTGCATTCCTCTGGCTCTTGAACTTCTGTTTGCTTCCTGCTTTTAGTCCAGCAGTTTCCCCTTAGATCTCACCTGTGATACAGCTGCTCTATAACTGACCTTTGGTCTTCTTCCTCATGTGCCATTCTGCCTTTGCCCTTGGGCCCTGTTCTGCCTCCAGCTGGCATCTGTACCCAGCCAGGCTAGGGTCCCATGACAAGGGATCAGATGTTAGTGTTCCTGTTGCCTTTTACATGGTGAAATGGACTGGGATCATTTACTTCAGGGACAAACAACCTTATACACCACCATGACCCTTAGAGTAAGACTTAAAATATCTGGGCGTGGAAGAAGGGTTACAGCATATATATGATACGTACTACTGCAGAGGGCACATTGTTTTTGGGCAGTACAGATATCAGTTCTCTGGGGAGTGGTAATTACCATTTTTTACTGGTTAATTGGGTAGCAGATGCTTTGTTGGAATTGTTGTTTCCAAGCCTGACAGCTAGGCTCAATTGCTGGTCTCTATATTGCCCAGGCCTAGCTTTCTCTTGTTCTCTCCCTGCTGATGCATGAGCCCAAGCCCACCTAGGTTATACCATTTTCTTCCTGCTTCAGCAGGTCCATCTCTTCATCTCCATGAAAATGACTTAAAGATGAGTTAGTCAAGCAGGAAAGTGTATGTATATTATATATACAGGTTAAATTGGATCTTATCCCTTGTAAGGGTTAAAGGCAGCCGACAGGCTAAAAGTATTCTAAAAGAATGGATGTTCTTAGGTAAGGCCATAGGAAGCAGTGCAAAGGAACAATCAAGCAAAATTAAATGCTTAAATTCAGTATACACCTCTCAGTCTCATTTTAAGAACTTCAGAGAACACTGACCAATACCATGTCTTTAATAACCCACCGAGAAGCTGCTTCTTGCCTCTTTTTTAAAATTATTTTTATTTATTTATTCATTTTAGAGGGGAGAGAGAGAGAGAGAGAGAGAGAGAGAGAGAGAGAGAGAGAGGAGAAGGGGGGGAGGAGCAGGAAGCTTCAACTCCCATATGTGCCTTGACCGAGCAATCCCAGGGTTTTGAACTGGCGACCTCAGCATTCCAGGTCAATGCTTTATCCACTGCGCCACCACAGGTCAGGCGCTTCTTGCCTCTTTTATGTGGAGCTGGTCCATCTGCCTGTCCAGCCACACAGCACAGAAGCCCAGCCTGGAGGCCCGACCTTCGATATGCACGTAGCTACCTCCCTCTCTCTTTCCGCCCCTCCTGCACAACTCCGCTCACCCTCCTCTGCGATCCCATGGCATACTCTAATGCAGTAGTCCTCACACCTGGCCCCAAAATGGAATCATCCAAAGAATAGTGTAAAAATTCTGATGTCCAGGCCCAAACACAACCAATTAAATCAGAATACTGATTGAGGGCCCAAGCATGAAATTTCCCCCTTCACAATAAACTGCAAACATACAATTTGAAAAAAATTACAGGATATATATATCCACCACCTAGGTCTTCCCATTAGCACTTTATTAAACACGTCTATCCATCTCTTAACATTTTATTAGCATTCCTCTAACCATCCATTAACCCATTTTATTTTGGGATACATTTTAAAGTAAATTAATTACTAGGGCTTATGGAGAGAGAAGAATGGAGAGTTATTGCTGACTGGCCACAGAGTTTCTGTGTGGGGTGATGGAAAAGGTTCAGAAATAGAGTGGTGACAGTTGCACAATAGTGTAAATGTTATTGATTTACTAAATTGTACACTTAAGATGATTATAAAGGTAAATTTTACCATACAGACATATACAGATGCATCTAGTATATATATGTATTTTTTAAAAAGTAAATTGCAAATAATGACATTAATTCCTTAATTTGGATAGTGTTTATGTGTTTGCTTTACATTACTTTATACTCTACCTACATATTATAGATATTGCTGAGTAGAGTGACTTTTTAAAGGAATGAATAGTATTCTTTACCTGCAGGAAAATACTTAAGTAGTTCCTTCTGTCAGTAACACCTACTCTTTTTTCTTTACCTACTGAAATTCTACTGTTCTTAAGAAATCAGTATAACTTCCCCCCTTCTAAAGTCTCTCTCTCACTACTGCAGCCACTGTTCACCTCCCCTTCTTTGAATTTGCTTAATATCTTTTGCCATTCGTCGTGGCCCCAAATTGAAGACTGTTTTATTTCATAGCCTTTTTCATTTGGGATGGTGCGATAGGCTGCTTCCGCAGGTCTCAGACCCGTCCCACCCTCCCGGGGCTCTGCTCTCACAGGCTCTCTTGTTCTTTGGCTCTTGATACATTAAAGTGATGGGAAGCACCATCAAAGACTGAAAGCAGAGGAAGGGAGAAGCCAGGGCATTTCTCACTCTTTCTTTCCCTGCTTCCTGTGGAATCTGGCAGGGGCCCACTGGACAGCCTCTCCCTTCCTGGCCCCAGGTCTCCCTTAGGCAGTTCTCTTTGTGGTTCTAGCTTCCTCTGCCTGTCAGTTCAGGTTTCTGGGCTCTAGTAGCACCATCTTCCCCCAGTGTGACCATGCAACAAGCAGAATGACCTCCAAATTTTGCTAAATCTCTTGGTTGCCTGGTCATTCCTTATTTGGCTTTTTCACCCTTCCATTCATCTGTGTAACTAATCCTCTGTTAAAAAAATTTCCTTCCTCTGAAAGACTTGTTTATTTTCCTGGCTAGATCCCAACTGATACAATGTATAGCAAAAAGAGCACAGGCTTGGAAGCTGGAAGGACCTGAGTTTGAACCCTAATTGCTTACTCTATGAACTTGGACCAGTGACTTAACCTCATTGTAACTGGAGGCTGCAACACCTACCTCAATGGGTTACTGGAGCATTAAATGGCAAACCTTATGGATAGTGTCTAGACCACAGTGAGGAGTCAATCAATGGTAACTGCTATTATTGACTTATTGTTATTATTCTCTTTGTGTCCTCATGCTTTTTGTAAAGGCGTTTGTCACATTCTTGCCTTTTAAATTTCACTTCATCACCAACTTATTGAACCTTTGCTATGTGCTAGCAAGTGTGCTGGGCACTAGTTCTAGAAAATGCAACATAAAGCCCTTGCTTTCAATGTGCTGACAGTTTAATGGGAGTGAGAGACATGACACAACCAAGTCCATAGAAAGGCAATCTGACAGACACACCAAACTGAGGCACAAGGGACACTGATGGGTACATGGCTGAAGGACTGAGGGACTGACTGTCTAGGAATATCAGGCACAGCTTCAGAGGAGTGGGAACTCTGCTGGCTCTGAAGGAAGACTTCCAACAAGCAAAGAATGCAGAGGAGGAGAGTCCAAGCTTAGGGAATGGCATGATCTAAGTGGTAGAACTCTGACCATGCATGTACCTTCAGAGTAGAGTTTGTACATTCAGTACCTTTACCAGGAATATGTCAAGGGACGCCTAGAGGTGAACACTGAAATCCTTGCCAGCTACTTGGCATGAACGTAATTCTACACTTGACTCTTGAACGACATGAGTTTGAACCGGGTATGATTTTGGGTCCACTTATACATAGATTTTTTTCCAATAAATCAAAAATGTTTATTTTTTATTTAGAAAATCAAATTTAACAGGTAACATTGATCAATAAGAGTACATAGTCTTCAGGTAAAAATTTCTATAGCATTTGAACTGTTGATTATGTTGTATACCAATCACCCAAAGTCAAATCATTTTCTGTCACCGTATATTTGTCCCTCTTTACATCCTTCCCCCCACTCCCTCCCTTACACCCCCTCCTCCTGTAACCACACTTTTTATCTATGTCTGTGAGTCTCAGTTTTGTATCCCACCTTTGTGTGAAATTATATACTTTTAGCTTTTTCTGATTTACTTATTTCACTCAGTATAATGTTCTTAAGGTCCATCCATGTTGCCATAAATGTCACTATGTCATCATTTCTTATGGCTGAGTAGTATTCCATTGTATATGTGTACCACATCTTCTTTATCCAGTCCTCTGTCAAGGGACACTTTGGTTGTTTTCATGTCTTGGCCCCTGTGAACAATGCTGCGATGAACATGGGGGGGTGTGTGTTTTTATGTACCAATGTTTTTGAGTTTTGGGGGTAGATAATTCCAGGAGAGGGATTGCTGGGTCATATGGTAGTTTTATTCTTAATTTTTTGAGGAACCACAATACTTTCTTCCATAATAGTTGTAGTAGTTCACATTCCCATCAGCAGTGAATGAGGGTTCCTATTTCTTTTTTTTTAAAAACATTATTTATTTATTTATTTATTTATTTATTTATTTTAGAGAGGAGAGATGGAAACAGAGAGAGAGAGAGAGAGAGAAAGAGAGAGAGAGAGAGAGAGAGAGAAAGGGGGAGGAGCAGGAAGCATCAACTCCCATATGTGCCTTGACCAGGCAAGTCCAGGGTTTTGAACCGGCAACTTCAGTGTTCCAGATTGACGCTTTATCCACTGTGCCACTACAGGTCAGGCAAGGGTTCCTTTTTCTCCACAGCCTCTCTAACACTTGTTACTGCCTGTCTTGCTGATAATAGCCAATCTAACAGGTGTGAAGTGGTATCTCATTGTAGTTTTGATTTGAAATTCTCTAATAGCTAGTGAAAATAAGCATTGTTTCATATATCTGTTGGCCGTTTGTATGTCTTCTTTGAAGAAGTGTCTGTTCAGGTCCTCTCCTCATTTTTAATTGGATTATTTGTTTGTTTGCTGCTGAGCTTTGTGAATTCTTTATATATTTTAAATATTAGCCCCTTTTCAGAGCTATTGTTTGATCCAACATCATGCATCTGCTGATCCAGAGAGCTGACTATACATTGATCTGATCTACACCCTTTTATACAGGGGACTTGAGCGTCTGAAAATTTTGGTATATGCGGGGAGTCCTGGAACCAGTCTCTCATGGATACCAAGAAACAACTTCTTAAGTTTTGAGGAGTCAAAAGTTTATGTGGATTTTCAACTGTTCAGAGGTCAGCACCCCTAACTTCCATGTTGTTAAAGGGTCAATGGTACAAGAGAAGAGTCAGTAGAAAATTTTGAAGAGAGGAGTGATTTGATCAAACTATAACTTAAAAAGTAAAAAAGAATTTGGAAAATCAGGGAAGATACAAACAAGTGGAGGCATATTCTATGCTCATGGTTAGGAAGAATAAACATCATTAAAATGTCTATATTACCCAAAGCAATTTATAAATTCAATGCAATACCAATTAAAATACCAATGACTTACTTCAAAGATATAGAACACATATTCCAAAAATTTATATGGAACCAAAAGAGAACATGAATAGCCTCAGCAATCTTGAAAAGGAAGAATAAAGCGGGAGGTATCACACTTCCGGATATCAAGTTATTTTATAAGGCCATTGTACTCAAAACAGCCTGGTACTGGCATAAGAACAGGCATATAGATCAATGGAACAGAACTGAGAACCCAGAAATAAACCCACACTTTTATGGACAACTGATATTTGACAAAGGAGGTAAGAGCATACATTGGAGCCTCTTCAACAAATGGTGTTGGGAAAATTGGACAGCTACCTGCAAAAAAATGAAACTAGACCACCAACTTACACCATTCACAAAAATAAACTCAAAATGGATAAAAGACTTAAATGTAAGCCATAAAACCATAAGCATCTTAGAAGAAAACATAGGCAGTAAGCTCTCTGACATCTCTCGCAGCAATATATTTGCTGATTTGTCTCCACAGGCAAGTGAAATAAAAGACAGGATAAACAAATGGGACTTTATCAAACTAAAAAGCTTCTGCACAGCTAAAGACAATAAGAATAGAATAAAAAGACAAATTACACAATGGGAGAATATATTTGACAATGCATCTGATAAGGGATTAATAACCAAAATTTATAAAGAACTTGTAAAACTTAATAGCAGGAAGACAAACAATCCAATGCAAAAATGGGCAAAAGAAATGAATAGACACTTCTCCAAAGAGGACACACAGATGGCCAATAGGCATATGAAAAAATGCTCTACATCACTAATTATTAGAGAAATGCAAATTAAAACCACAATGAGATATCTCCTCACACCAGTCAGAATGGCGCTCATCAATAAAACAACATAGAATAAGTGCTGGCGAGGATGTGGAGAAAAGGGAACCCTCCTGCACTGCTGGTGGGAATGCAGACTGGTGCAGCCACTGTGGAAAACAGTATGGAGATTCCTCAAGAAATTAAAAATCGAACTGCCTTTTGACCCAGCTACACCACTGTTAGGAATATACCCCAATAACACCATAGCACTATTTGAAAAGAAGAAATGCACCCTCATGTTTCTGGCAGCATTGTTCACAATAGCAAAGATCTAAAAACAGCCCAAGTGTCCATCAGAGGACGAGTGGATTTAAAAAGCTTTGGTATATATAAACTATGGAATACTACTCAGCCATAAGAAATGATGACATCAGATCTTTTACAACAACATGGATGGACTTTGATAACATTATACTGAGCGAAATAAGTAAATCAGAAAAAACTAAGAACTATATGATTCCATACATAGGTGGGACATAAAAATGAGACATGGACAACATGGACAACAGTGTTGGGGTTACAAGGTCGGGGGGAGGAGAGGGAGGGGGTAAGGGGAGGGGAGGGGCACAAAGAAAACCAGTTAGAAGGTGACAGAAGACAATTTTATCAATGTCATCCCATCAAAATTAATAATAATAAAAAAGAATGTGTCTCACGGCTAATTCAGACAGTTAGAAGAATAGTATAAGGATGCTAATTCTGCTTTTCAGGCCACATCCTGCAAAAGGGGCCCCAAGCAAATTGGTGATTTGGCTCCTCTGATTTTGCCAATTGAATTAAAAAAAAAAAATAGGTCAGTGTGGTGGCGCAGTGGGATAAAGCGTCAACCTGGAACACTGAGGTTGCCGGTTCAAAACCCTGGGCTTGCCTGGTCAAGGCACATATGGGAGTTGATGCTTCCTGCTCCTCCCCTTTCAATCTCTCTCTCTCTCTCTCCCCTCTCTCTTAAAAAAAAAAATAGGTCAGGAACGCCCTGAAATGGAACTAACAATACATGGGCATAAATTTAAAGGACTTTTAGATACTGGAGCTGATGTATCTGTTATTGCTAAGCTACATTGGCCTCCTTCCTGGCCCACTCATGCAGCAGCCACAGAATTACAAGGTATAGGGCAAAGTAAATCCCCTCAACAAAGTTCTAGTTTTCTACATTGGGAAGATTAAGAAGGTCATTCTGGATTTTTTAAGCCTTATGTGCTCCCTGGATGGCCAGTTAATTTGTGGGGTAGAGATGTTTTGAAAAATATGGGAGCATCGCTTGTCAGTCCTAATGGTTTAGTCAGTACTCAGATGCTTGATCGGGGATTTTTGCCCACCAAGGGACTAGGGAAAGAACAGCGAGGAATTCTCACCCCCATAGAAATAGCACCCAATACCAGAAGGTGTGGATTAGGATATCAAAATTTAGCATAGGGGCCTTGATAGCTCCTGCTACCTCAATAAGGCATTGTGCAGACCCAATTACTTGGAAATCAGATAATCCTGTATGGGTAGACCAATGGCCCCTTTCTCAGGAGAAATTTAGGGCAGCTGCTCAATTGGTACAAGATCAGCTACAGCTTGGGCACATTGAACCATCTAATAGCCCATGGAATACACTTCCATATTTTGATCTTGTTGCCTCCTGGATTATCAAGGGGCATAGGCGACCCTTACAGCTTATAGATTTTGAGCCTCAAAATTATTGTTGTTCCTTTTTTTAAAGTATCAACAACAATGGCTCTGGGAAACTTTCACTAAATGGCAAATCGCTCTTGCAAATCAATGGACAACTTTATACTGAAACTGTCAACTTAAAATCAGCTCAAAGTCTAGAATTATATGCCATGATCATGGCTTTTCAGCATTTGCCATATTCTCCCTTTAATCTATATACAGACAGCAAATATTTACTTATGGTGTTTCCATTATAAAGACTGCTCTCTTTGGGACAAATGCTGATGAACTATTTCAGCAGTTCCTCCTTCTTCAAAGACTTGTATGTCAACACAGAGCTCCATGTTTTATAGGACATACTCGAGCTCACTCCATGCTCCCTGGAGCTTTAGCACAAGGGAATGCCCCCCCCCTTTTTTTGTATTTTTCTGAAGTTGGAAACGGGAAGGCAGTCAGACAGACTCTCTGCATGCGCCCGACCAGGATCTACTTGGTATGCCTACCAGGGGGGGATGCTCTGCCCATCTGGGGTGTTGCTCTGTTGCAACCAGAGCCATTCTAGCACCTGAGGCAGAGGCTACAGAGCCATCCTCAGCACCCGGGCCAACTTTGCTCCAATGGAGCCTTGGCTGAGGGATGGGAGGAGAGAGACAGAGAGGAAGGAGAGGGGGAGGGGTGGAGAAGCAGATGGGCGCTTTTTCTGTGTGCCCTGGCCGGGAAGCGAACCCGGGACTCCTGCATGCCAGGCCGACGCTCTACCACTGAGCCAACTGGCCAGAGCCTAGGAATGCCCTTGTTGATCAAGCTACCCAAAAGAAAATTATTTGGAGCAACCATGACAGATCAAGCAATTCAGTCTCATACTATTCATCACCAGGACATTGCAGCCCTGTGTAAACAGTTTCAACTTTCTCGGGAAGCAGCAGGGCAGATTGGGAAATCCTGTCCAAGGGGTCCTATAATACAATATGCCGCTTCATTTGGAGTTAACCCTCAAAGACCCATACCAGGACAACTTTGGCAAATGGATGTTACTCATATACCTTTATTTGGCAAACAGTCCTATGTCCACATTACAGTGGATACATATTCCAGATCTATAGTAACCTCTGTCAGAACAGGAGAGGCTGCTAAGCATGTTATAGCTCATTATAGTATGCACTGTTCCATTATTGGATTTCCTAAACTGGTTAAACTGACAATGCTCCTGCATATGGAGCAAAAGCATTTACTGTATTTTGTCATTCTTACAATCTTTAAAGTCAAGGTATTATTAAAGTGTACCCAGCAAATATTTTAAGGTCAATTTAAAAAAATTTAAAAGGGGGGAGTCATATCCTGGAACTCCTACGGGTCTACCATATCATGCTTTTTACTTAAAAAATTTTTAAATTTCTTTTGAATGCTGATGAACAGGAGACGCCAAATCTTTTTCTCCTGCAAACTACTACCTTCTTTATTTGATCCAGCTAATAACACTGTTTTGTCTTTTTCCAAATAGCTCCAGATATATAGAAAGATTTATATAAGCAGATAGGGATCCTCAAACCCCTCAGCGAGATCTTCTGAGCATGGCTTTTAAGATACCAAGAAGCAGAAAAAGCCCAATAGAGATCAGGGGAACTAGCAGCTTTTAGGATATGCCCTTAAAGGCTCCAACGCCCCAAAGGGGTCTCATAGGATGCCATCTGGGTCCTGCTTCAATAGTGGAAAGGAAGGTCATTGAGCTAAAGCCTGCCAGACTTACATGCTGTGAGGAAACAGGGGCACTAGAAGGTAGGCTTCTCCCTTGCTCCTCTAAGGGAGGGTTCAGTCTCTTCCAGCCCTGCTCCAGCTACCTATGACCTAACATTGCCCAGAATGCTGGGGTTTGCCACTGAAGGCTGAAGGTGCCCAGGGCCGTTGGCCCCATCTATGACACTGTGGACGAGCCTAGAGTATTTCTTCCAAGAAGCAGGTAAACTGATCTCATTTGCACAAGGGCCATTTAACTATGTCTTGCCTGAATAGTCAGGTTTTTTATTCTTCCCTCGAAGATCTCTGTTGTGGGTGTTGATAGTCCTATTTTCTGCTGGTTTGTTTAATATATAGTGTTTCCTTTATTCCTCCTACCTCAATGCCCCACTCATATTTCAGGCTGGGACCTACTCCTAATTTAGAGCTCTCTTTCCCCCTTTTGCCAACTTCTATTATGAATCTACCTTTGCCATCCAGCTTAGTGTATCCCAAGGTTCTCTTTACCAAGCCACAATCACAGAGCTCCAGGGAAAAGCAACCTGGTCTCATCTCTCCAGGCAGAGGAGAACAGAAGCTCCATCTCCACACATGCTGCAGATGGCTTTTCCAGTCTATCTGAATCATTACCAGCTAGAAGCAGCGGTCATTGGAACTTGGATGTGAGCTGCAAAGTATAGAATTTTGACAACAATTCCAGTGCCATGCAGACTTTTCCTGGATGTGGACTTTTCCTGGACTCCTGCTCCTTGTGAAAGCTCCTAACGGACTGAACTGGGGTTGGGTTGCATTTTCAGGGATTTGGAATGGTGTTGATGCCAACTTGGACTTGGTGAACATGTTAAGGACACTACTCTTTTATGGATTCTTGCCGTATTGGCCAAGAGTTTGCTTAAAGGCTTTAATCACTGTAAAAAAAAAATAGAAGACTGGATAAAGAAGTTGTGGCACATATACACCATGGTATACTATTCAGCCATAAGAAATGATGACATCGGATCACTTACAACAAAATGGTGGGATCTTGATAACATTATATGGAGTGAAATAAGTAAATCAGAAAAAAACAAGAACAGCAGGATTTCATACATTGGTGGGACATAAAAATGAGACTAAGAGACATGGACAAGAGTGTGGTGGTTATGGTAGGTGGGGGGAGGGAAGGAGGGAGAGGGTGGTGGGGTGGTGGAGGGGCACAAAGAAAACTAGATAGAAGGTGACGGAGGATAATCTGACTTTGGGTGATGGGTATGTAACATAATTGAATGACCAGATAACCTGGACATGTTTTCTTTGAATATATGTACCCTGATTTATTGATGTCACTCCATTAAAATAAAAATTTATTTATAAAATTAAAAAAAAAGAATTTGAAGATCTTTTAGCAAGTTCCTGCTATAGTCTTCCTGTGGTATAATTCACAACACTTAGGAATTGATTGATATGGGGGATGAGAAAAAGCATAAGTTAGAATTGGCTTTAAAGCAGCATTTCTCAATCTAGTCAACGCAATAGTATCTCATAAATAATGACAACAGTCATAGCTAATTATTTTCAATGTACTTAGAGAAAAAGCATATGTACATTTTTTACCCTGGTCTATAATTGTAATATAAGGAAGGCTTTATGTAATCTGACCTAGACAACTTTTTGGACCTCATCTTAACTCTTCCCCTTGATCCCAGTATGCTTCAGCTCTATCAGCCACTTTTTGTTGCTTGAATAGGCTAACCTTGGTCCTGACTTAGGACCTTCACAGCTACTGTTCTATCTGCCTAAGAATTTTACTTCAGACTTTTGCTTATCCTTACATAATTTGGCATTTTGTTGTTGTTGTCTTTTAAACTACCTTCTTTTTTACTTATTTTCCTTTAGGCATTCTAGCTCCCTTGCTTTTCCCTAAATACATCAAGAATGCTAATGCCACAGGACCTTTGTACTTGCTGTTTCTTTCTGCCTAGAATTATCTTTCCCTAAATTTCTGCATGGTTTACTTCCTCACTTTTTTCAAATCTTTCTTTGTTTATGTGTCACCCTTTCAGTGAGGGATCCCTGAAACCCTGTTGAAACATTAAAACTAAAATGAAATATTCTTTCCCTTTCTTTTCTGCTTTTCCCCATAACACTTATTACCAATTGAAACATTATATATTTTCCTTTTTATTTATTTTTTCCACACTGAAATATGAGCTCCATTAGGATAGATATTGTTGTCTAATTTTGTTTATTGCTCTATCTTCTGTGCCTGAAACAGTCCTAGTACAAAATAAGTGCTCAATAAACATTGTTGAATGAATAACTGAATAAATGGATAAAGGACTCAATCTCCTTCCCATATCTCAGGTCTTAAATAAAATGCTTTTTCTAGAAATGCCTTATCTCACCCTTCCAACTGCTATTATCATCTGCCTTGTGATATCATCATGTTTTATTTTATTCATACTACTCATCATTATCTAAAATTATTCTACTTATTTACTTGTTTATTGTCTGTCCTTTCCCTTCCCCATTAGAATATAGGTTTTATGAGACCTTGAATCTTGACAAATGGTAGGTATTCAATAAATTTTTGTTAAATGAATGAAAAAGCTATGTTAAAGACTTCATATGGATTGTCTCACCTACTACTTACAGCACGCACCCACCCACCCACCCCCCATTAAATAGCACCATTAGACTCTTTTCTGAAATGATAAAACAGACATTTAAAAAGCTAACCTTTTTTATTTATTTATTTATTTATTTATTTATTTATTTATTTGTATTTTTTTGAAGCTGGAAATGGGGAGAAACAGTCAGACAGACTCCCGCATGCGCCCGACCGGGATCCACCCGGCACGCCCACCAGGGGGCGATGCTCTGCCCATCCGGGGCATCGCTCTGTCGCAACCAGAGCCACTCTAGCGCCTGGGGCAGAGGCCAAGGAGCCATCCCCAGCGCCTGGGCCATCTTTGCTCCAATGGAGCCTTGGCTGCGGGAGGGGAAGAGAGAGACAGAGAGGAAGGAGAGGGGGAGGGGTGGAGAAGCAGATGGGCGCTTCTCCTGTGTGCCCTGGCCGGGAATCGAACCTGGGACTTCTGCACGCCAGGCTGACACTCTATCACTGAGCCAACCGGCCAGGGCCACCTTTTTTTTTTTTTTTTTTTTTTTTTTTAAGATTTTACTTATTGATTTTACAGAAAGAGGATGGGGGAGCAAGAAGCATCAACTCATGGTTGCCTCACTTTAGTTGTTCATTTGTCACTTGTCATATGTGGCCTTGACCAGGGAAGCCCAGGGTTTTGAACCAGTGACTTCAGCATTCCAGACTGATGCCACTGCTCCACCACAGGTCAGGCTGAAGAGCTTACACAGCTTGAAAGTGGTAGAACTCAGATTTGAACAGAAGCAGTTTGATTCTAAAACTCATTCTAAGTAAGTTTATTTAACTGCAAGACTTCTCAGAGCCTCTGCATCAGCAGTCTACACAAAAAGAAGGCCTGTAGATTGCCTAAACGTACTTGACCACAGAATTCTTTTTGTGTGTGCATGTGCACGGAATATTCCTAGAGTTGTATAGATATATTTTGAAAATCCTGCCATATATTTTTTAGCCCATTTGATTAGTATGTTAGTAGAGCTTTATCTACAGGTCAGTAACACAATTCCATTGTAATCCCATGTGGTCTAATATACCTAAGAGGCATGGTGTGATGAAGGAATAGAAGTTGTCTCAACGGGAAAGCAAAAACAGAAAAAGCAACAGAAGAGAAAAACTATCTATGTGAAAGACAAAAAAGGCAGTCCTAGTAAGAGTAAGTTGCACAGATCACCTTTCTTTCAGCAAAATCCGTGACTGCTCAAGATGTAGGCCTGAGTAATTAGGAAGCAGAAAGTTAAGTTTAGTCTGTGACACAGAGGAGCACACAGATCCTCAATGCATGAGTGGACTTGATATTGTTTACTCAACATCTGTTCTCTTTCTTCCTCTTTCTAACAGAACCCCATGTTTTCCCTTGTAATTTACCCTCTTTCACTTGGCCCTGTGCTTCCTTAAGCCAATCACTCTCCTTGCCATTGAATGTTGCAGAAATGAATAGGTCACCTTATGCAATTGTGATCAGTGAGACATAAGGGCGAGTCTGCCTAGGGACTTCTGGGAAAGGTTTGCCTGTTCATGAAAAAGAGACACATGTTCATGAAAAGGAGAGGTGTTGTTGTGGGACCAGACAAGGTTAACAGTAACAATAAGAAAGGTAGAGCAAAGAAATGAAATACTCTCTCTTTAGTTCTCTTCTGTGCTTTTGTTTTTATGAATCAGATTTCTTGGGAAGCATATTAAAGGGGTTAAGTTTTATTTTATTTATTTATTGTAAGATTTTATTTCTTAATTTTAGAGAGAGAAGAGAGAGAGAGAAGGGGGGAGGAGTGGGAAGCGTCAACTCATAGTTGCTTCTCATATGTGCCTTGACTGGGCAAGTCCAGAATTTCAACCCGGTGCCCTCCACATTCCAGGTTGATAATTCATCCACTGCACAACCATAAGTCAGGCATAGGAATTAAATTTTAGATGAGGAAATAAATCACTCATTTCCAGGGAATAGCATTATTCTGTTTCAGAATTTCAACCCTGACTCCCTATTTCAGGTAACTGTCCATTGACTGTTTCAGGAATGAGGAACTGGGTCTTGGTTACACATGCAGTTTGAATGAAATATTGCAACAGAGATGAATCAGTGCCAGCACAAGGATGCTGCCTAAATAGGGGAAAGTGGGACTTGTATTGGGAAAGACATGAGGGGTGTAGCTGTCTGATCAATGATGTCATGCTGGAGTAAAGATCCCCAAACCACGGTAGCTGAGGGTTTTAGGGACTCTTCCTGTTTCTAAATTAGGTTCTTATCTCTTGGTTGCCCTACTACATGGCTGTCCCTGGATCTTGTAAAAGTCTCTCTCAAAACCTGCAATGTCTGCTGGTTTCTTCCACCTCAAAACATAAGGCTAGTTGCCTGTAGTCTTGACTTAGATCCTTTAGATATTTCCTGGAAAAGATTTAGGCCCTGTCAACTTACCTCTTGAGTTGTTGGTTTCTCTGGGTGAATGGAGACTCAATAAAAATAGACCAGGAAGTTCTCCTTGACCAGATAATCCTGTCTACATGCTCTCTTTAAGGCAATCAGACAGCCATGAGCTTCAGATTCTTATTTCAACAGATTTTTAGATGCTTTGAGAAACAGAAGTGAGCACCCCAAGTCCTCACTTCATGAATTTGCTCAGGTAACTTGTTCAAGGCCACACAGTCAGCAAGTAGAAGAGTGAGGATTAAAACCTATAAAGCCAGTAGTCACGGCCACCATCACAGCTGCCTGGCCCGTGCAGGTTGACATTGAATTAGGACAGACGGTAATGAAACAACGAAAACAAGAACTGGTGGGCCATTAGCTTTAATCCTAGCTTGCACCCAGCGGGCAAGAAATACACACAGTGGGAAAATACTTCTCTTTCCATTCAGGGCTCCCAAAGCCACTGACTTGTCCAAGTTTCCTAGAATCAAAGGTTTCTACCTTACCAGACTTTTTCACCTCTGATCCCCATCTCCATCTCTCTGCACAAACTCTGCACAAACTGGCTTTTCTTTCAGCACTCCTCTATCTTGGCTGCTTCTCCTCTCTTCCATGTGGCCTTTCTCTGCTCTCCTCCAGCATGGGCTCCTCTGCCCCATTTTTTTTTCTCTGCCCCATTTTATATGTAGAAATCAAAACTTTTAATCCAATATACAAACAAGGAAGTCTCTAATACAAAGTCACTTATCTGAGGCATAATGAGATTATTCATGAGAGCGCACGACCCCACCCCACATCATGCAAAAGTCAAGGGTGTGGGGAAAAGCTTAGTCTTAAAACTAAGCCTTAGCCTGACCAAGCAGTGGCACAGTGGATAGAGCATTGGACTGGGATGCGGAGGACCCAGATCAAAGACTCTGAGGTCGCCAGCTTAAGTGCGGGCTCATCTGGTTTGAGCAAGGCTCACCAGTTTGAGTCCAAGGTCACTGGCTCGAGCAAGGGGTCACTTGGTCTGCTGTAGCCCCCTGGTCAAGGCACATATGAGAAATCAATCAATGAACAACTAAGGAACTGCAACAAAGAATTGATGTTTCTCATCTCTCTCCCTTTCTGTCTGTCTGTCCTTCGCTCTGACTCTCTCTGTCTCTGCCACAAAACAAAACAAACAAACAAACAAACAAAAAAAACTAAGCCTTAGGCTATAAGGACCCTGCCTGCTTACAGCCTGTCCTCCACACCCAGTGCAAACTATAAGCAAGCAAATATATATATATATATCATATTTACAAACGTTTTTGACTGACATTCCATCCCTTTTGCTCGCTTCATAATCTAAAGCACAGGTATTCCTGCATAAAGAAATTAGGTACATTAAACAAATTACAACACCACAAATCATACAGTTTCAACAATTACAAAGGTGCATTTCACCAGTCTCTGAGCGCTTTGCCAAAAGCACAAAATGTCCTCAGACTTATTTCTAGCCATGGGAAAAGCTTCCCAGGACAGGGAAAGGACCTCCAGCAAAGCCACACCCCACTCCCATCAGGGTATTTCATTTTGTCCAAAATTAGTAAGTCCATCCAACAAAGGAGTCAGTGCCCACTCCAGTCGCAGTCCTGCAATCAGTCCATGCACATGGGGCCTCAGCCACTCCCCTCATTCCTGCCTTCCTGGCAGGTCTTACACTGTCCCAAAGAGGAGCATGTGGCAATGGCAGTCAGTATTTCCGTCTCTGCTCTGGAGAGCATGATAGCATCCACCCCTATGTCCCAAAAATCGCAGAGCTACCAGGGACGTAGTAGGTACTCCTTGCTGCTAGGCTCTCACCTTCTGGAGACTGTGGATCACAACTCCAGACAGATTCTCCTCATCCTCCAAAGAGTAACTGAAAACACCAGCTCCTGCTGCCTGGCTTGAGCCCCCAGCCAACACTGCTTTCTGGAGCCTTACATCCCTGGCCCCAGCCTCAGCCCTGGCCTCCTGCCACTGCTGGCTCTCCACAATGTCCAGGGCAATCTGTGACTTATGAACCTGTGATTCCTTCTCCAGTGGCTGCTCCATTTCCAGGAGAATTTTATGAACCTGGTCAGCCTCCTCTGATGCTTGCTCCAGCTCCAGGGTCAGCATCTCTTTCTTCCTTGTTTGCTCCAGCTCTTTCCACTGCTCGGTTTGCAGGTCCTGCCAGCCTTTTCCACAGAGCTCTCAGTTTTCTCACACATGGCTGTAAAAGTCAGCCAGCCTACAGCCCCCAAAAGGACAGCCATGGGGAACCATAACAGCAGCCAGTCCTCTACTTCACCACTCAAAGGTGGTGTGGCTCCATATTGAGCTGTATCGAATCCTGCCGACTACACCAAATGTAAAGCCAGTAGTCACGGCCACCATCACGGCCGCCTGGCCTGTGCAGATTCGCATTGAATTCAGACAGAAGGTAATGAAACGATGGAGCCAAGAACTGGTGGGCCATTAGCTTTAATCCTAGCTTGCACCCAGCGGGCAAGAAATACACACAGTAGGAAAATACTTCTCTTCATTCAGGGCTCCCAAAGCCACTGACTTATCCGAGTTTCCTAGAATCAAAGCTTTCTACCTCACCAGCCTATTCACCTCCTTTCCCCATTTCCTCCTCTCTGCACAAACTCTGCACAAACTGGCTTCTCCTTTAGCACTCCGCCTTCTTGGCTGCTTCTCCTCTCCTTCATGTGGCCTTTCTCTGCTCTCCTCCAGCATGGGCTCCTCTGCCCCATTTTATAGTATAGAAATCAAAACTTTTAATCCAATATACAAACAAGGAAGTCTTTAATACAAAGTCACTTATCTGAAGCATAATGGGATTCCTCATTAGAATGCACCACCCCCTATCATGCAACAGTCAAGGGTGTGGAGAAAAGCTTAGTCTTAAAACTAAGCCTTAGGCTATAATGACCCTGCCTGCTTACAGCCTGTCCCCCACGCCCAATGCAAACTATAAGCGAGCAAACATATATATCATATTTACAAACTTATTTGACCAACAAAAACCTAATTGTCTAAATCCCTACATCTATGCACATAATCATTACTCTAAATGAGACCTTTCAAAATTTGTGCCAAGTAACTTTATGCATGAAAAAATCCTGTGAAGGACTTACAATCAGAAAAAGGTAATGAGACTGATCTTCACCCAACTTGTCAACATTCCCACCTTTCACTTTTACCCCAAATTTAGTAAAGCCTCTCAGTCTCAGTATGGAGTACTAGGTCCTCACTCTTTATGCATGGCTTCATGCTTCATACCCAGCGTAGCACAATTAAGGAAGTCAATACTATCTCAAGCTCAAGGATATCACCTATGTGGGCACATTTATCACTTATATTCTTCCTATTGAAGAGGATCCAGCAGGACGGAAGAATCTATGAACCACTAAACTTTTATTGGAGAGGGAATCTCAGCTACTATGATGGAGATGGCTTCCCAGAACTGAGCACTTGAGCAGAGCTGCCTTGGGGAATGAAAAGTTTGGGCAGTTTATCCCACCATTCTGAGGCATTTGTTTAAGAGAAAAAAGTAGAGCTTATTTCATATTCTCTTCCTTGACTTTGTACATTCATTGGACAAGGAGCTCTGTGCCATGCTTTCTAGCTCTTATACCTTCGAAGGCATGAAAGAATGATAGTTATAGAAACTTGTTAATATATTATATATATAAATATTAATGACATGATATGTAATTTTATAATTTATTATATATAAAATTGTTTTATATTTTATAATAATTTTATATTTTGTAATTATAGTTACATGTTATAAATATAATTATATAACATAATTATTTTATATTTTATTGTTATATAGAGTTATTATCTGATAGCTTTATCATCTACAAAATGCTTGCAAGATGACCTTTTTTGGAGAGGGAAATAGGAAATCATGCTCTTAATCTTGGAGTAGCCATATTTGGACAACTACTAAAAATGACTGTTGTTTATGATGCAATGGATGAAGTAGTGATGAAGTTTAAATAAATCACAGATTTTTTTTTGTTAATTTTAATGGAGTGACAAAAAATATCCCTTGCAAAAAAAATAAAAATAAAAATAAATCACAGAGAGGCAAGACAAGAAGCTATACCTATTCATCTAAAGTGTAGGGAGAGAAAGAACCCAGCCTGCACTGAGTGCTAGTTGCATTCATGCTGAAAGCAGGGACAAAGATTGTGAGTGTTTTTCATCAGTTAGGTGTGGGCTCAGGAGAGGAGAGCCAATCTGGAGCCATTTCAAATTTCGCTCAAGAGCTCTGCTCAGAAAAGTGAAGTGACCCTAACAGAAGGTTGGTTCACCTGATTACCACTGCTGTGGGAGGAAACAGAAGTGACCAGCTAGAGGTAAATGTTTTACCCACAGGACAGGCAGTTCAATGAGGGCGCCTCCAAAGTACCCATGAAACCACCCACGAGAATAATAGTCAGCTTTGAACATCAGCCGGAAAGAGACAGCTTTAAACATTTGCCACAGCTGGAGGAAACCCACGCCAGAATACCTTGGTGCCAGTCAGGTAAGACATTTCCTGCCCCTTAGTTCTTATGCATCTCTCTCTTTTCACTCTGCAGGATCGAGAGACAGCCTCTTGGTGATTGGGGAAGATGGAGTAGAAGCACCAAGTAGGAAAACAGAGATGAAGCAAACTAGCTCCCCTGTCATTGCAAGTACCTTTTTAAGGGGAGAAACTTTAAATAAAATTTGGAATTTTGACTTTTACATTTAAATACTGAACATTTTGATTAATAAAACAAAACAATTCATACAACTAGATGTCATCAGATGACTTTTATTATCTAGAAGTGTCCTGGTCTGGATTTTTCCTAAGGGAAGGACCAGTCCCTCAGTATGAGCAATGAGGATGAAAGGAAAAATTGTTTTTGAATGCACTCTATGTGTTCACTGACTCAAAGTACCTGCCATAGCCTTTTGTACTTTCCTGTTATTTGCAACTGAAAGAGTTATAATACCATGCCAAATAATCCATGGTTACATTAAACACCAATATACAGAAAAAAAAGAGAATTTCCCAAAGTAATGTCTTACTGGAAAATATTTAATAGTCAGAAGAAATAGATCTAAATGTTGGCAAAGCCTTGCTTAGGGTGATTTTTCAGAGGATTTGTAGGGAATCACACATGAGATTGTATGATGACTTTCTCAAGAAATAAGTTAAAATGTCAATCTTCTTTATCTTCTTGTAGAGGAATCAAGCCACAAACTATATCCCTGTTAACAGAGCTGTGGAACTAATGCTTCTCTTTGCATTGGGATTCCTGAGATACTTCTTGATGCTGATTTCCAATTCATTTTATATGTCTATTTTCTCTGTCACTGCATCTCTGCATTTTGAACAAATCCTTAAAATTTGTGGGGATTTTTGCATTTATAATTAAACAGTTGACTAGCTGAAGTTCAATGAGAATCAGCCCTGTCCAGTTGGCTCAATGATAGAGAGTCAGCCCAGTGTAGAAGTCCTGGATTCAATTCCCAGTCAGGGCACACAGGAGAAGTGAGCATCTGCTTCTCCACCTCTCTCTCCTGCAGTCATAGCTTGATTGTTTTGAACAAGTTGGCTCTGGGCATTGGGAATGGCTCCATGGCCTCACCTCAGGCACTAAAATAGCCCAGTTGCTAAACAGAGCAGCGGCCCCAAATGGGCAGAGCATCGCCCAGTAGGGTGCTTTCTGGGTGGATCCCAGTTGGAGCGCATAAGAGAGTCTGTCTTTCTGCCTCCCCACCTCTCAATTAAAAAAAAAAAGTCCAGTGAAAATTTAACTGAGACCAAATGTTTGCTGCTTTTAGCATGCTTAACATTTCCCATCTTTGTCTTACTTGAATAATTGTGGGTATTAGCACTTTATTTTCCTGCTTTCCATTCATTTTTATAAAGTAAGTTCAAACAAAATATTTACATCACCACATAAACCAGCAATTCGGATAATAAAACAATCCAGACAAAACAGAAACAATGACAGACAATGACTTCCTGGAAAATGTGGAGCATATTTGTAAGTTTGATAAATTCTACTTGATTTTTAAGGTGACTATTTTTTTCATTTGAATTCTACTCCCTCGACTATTATGTTCAAACTATTTGAAATATTTAGATTCAAACCTTTCCAGTTCCCCAACACACAGATGAAAATATTTGGGCAACACAGTTTTGGTCCACTCTTTGTCATGTGCTAGAGGTCATATGAGAGAATAAGATAACTTGAAGTTATGTTTTCCTTCAAATAACTTTTTTTTAAAAGTAATTCTCAGGACAATCAGTGAGGGATTTCAAATGTTAACAACTTAAAAGTTTGGCCTGACCATGTGGTGGTGCAGTGGATAGAGCATCGGACTGGAATGCGGAAGACCCAGGTTCGAGACCCCGAGGTCGCCAGCTTGAGCGTGGGCTCATCTGGTTTAAGCAAAAATTCGCCAGCTTGGACCCAACGTCGCTGGCTCAAGCAAGGGGTTACTCAGTCTGCTGAAGGCCCACGATCAAGGCACATATGAGAAAGCAATCAATGAACAACTAAGGTGTCACAATGTGCAACAAAAAACTAATGATTGATGCTTCTCATCTCTCTGTTCCTGTCTGTCTGTCCCTGTCTATCCCTCACTCTGACTCTCTGTCTCTGTAAAAAAATAAAATTAAAATAAAAAAAAAACAACTTAAAAGTTTTAAAACAATCTAGGAAATATAAATTGAAGACTATAGGACATAAACTTTTCAACACTCCTAATGTATTAACTAGTTGTATGTTTTTAATTTGTGTGTATCAAAAGCTTTCATCGAGAAAATAGAGTTATAATAAAAAATGACAAAATTAAAAAGCATAGAAGCTAAGAATTTAACTTCTATTTGACTTCTAATTGTGCCACTTGTTACTGTGTGATCTTGGAAAATGTACTTGTCTCACTACATCTCAGTTTGCTCCGGGGTAAAAAGGGATAGAGAGTATCTTCTCCCCACTGGAGTTCAGAAATAGTTATGAGATTTTTTAAAAAATTAAAAAATAAGAAAAAGGGCACCTGACTAGACAGTGGTGCAGTAGCTAGAGTATCAGACTGGTACGTAGACAACCCAGGCTTGAAACCCAAGGTCACAGGCTTGAGAGCGGGCTCACCAGCTTGAGCAGGGGGTCACTGGCTTGAGCATGGCATCACAGACATAACCCTATGGTTGCTTGCTTGAGCCCTGTTGGTCAAATAAGTTTGTAAATATGATATATATGTTTGCTCGCTTATAGTTTGCATTGGGTGTGGGGGTCAGGCTGTAAGCAGGCAGGGTCATTATAGCCTAAGACTTAGTTTTAAGACTAAGCCTTTCCCACCCTTTTAATACTAAGATCTTCTCAACAATAAGCTTTTCCCCACACCCTTGACTGTTGCATGATGTGGGGTGGGGTGGTACACTCTCATGAGGAATCCCATTTATGCCTCAGATTAGTGACTTTGTATCAGAGATTTCCTTGTTTGTATATTGGATTAAAAGTTTTGATTTCTACACTATAAAATGGGGCAGAGAAGCCCATGCAGGAGGAGAACAGAGAAAGGCCACATGGAGGAGAGGAGAAGCAGCCAAGATGGTGCAGTGCTGAAGGAGAAGCCAGTTTGTGCAGAGAGGAGTAAATGGGGAACAGAGGTGAATAAGGCTGGTAAGGTAGAAACCTTTGATTCTAGGAAACTCGGATAAGTCAGTGACTTTGGGAGCCCTGAATGGAAAGGGAAGTGTTTTCCCACTGTGTGTATTTCTTGACTGCCAGGTGCAAGCTAGAATTAACGCTAATGGCCCACCAGTTCTTGGCTCCATTGTTTCATTACTGTCTGTCTGAATTAAATGCGAAACTGCACGGGCCAGGTGGCTGTGATGGTGGCCGCGGCTACTGGCTTTACAAGCCCAAAGGTCACCTGTCTTGAAGCCCAAGGTTGCTGTTTTGAAGCTCAAGGTCGTGGCTTGAGCCCCAAGTTGCTGTTTTGAGCAAGGGGTCACTAGCTCTGCTGTAGCTCCCCAATCAAGGCACATATGAGAAAACAATCAATGAACAACTAAGGAGACTAAGGAGCTGCAACAAAGAATTGATGCTTCTCATCTCTCTCTCTTCCTGCCTGTCTGTCCCTATCCCTCTCCATGTCTCTCTTGCTAAAAATAAACAAACAAACAAAAATAAATAATAAGGAGAAACAGATGGTGGTCTGACTATTACTAGTTAAACTTCTAAAGTCTAGAATTGAAGATGTGGCTTAGATGTATGGCAACAAGAGGATTCCTACCATGGAACACCAGTCATACATCAGGTAGTGTTGAACCTGCTGGTCTCCCCACACAGCAGCCTGCTCCTGTACAATTTGTGGTGTGGGGAAGCAGGATATAATGCCTGCTCTTTGTGGGTGTCAAGTTAAAATGAGGTAGGAAAGGGCTGAGAAAGGCATTTAAGTTTTTTTTCTTCCTAGCATATCAAGAATAAAAGTCACTGCTTGTTCTCTGTGGAGGAGTAAGAGGGATTGGCAGAAAGTAGACAGGAGTATTACATTAGTGGAGCTTCTTCTACAGAAAACACTGGAGTGGGGAAAAAGCTTTACCCCTTAACATTTCCTAGACTTTTGCTCTCTTAATGCATTGGACTTGAGCAGTAAGCCTGTATTCAATCAGGCTATGGCTCTACCCTTATAGGGAAGCGATCAGCAGAGTATCGGGGCAGTCCTATTCTCTCTTTCATGAGGCTATTCCCCCAATGCTAACCGTGGCCCTCCTCTGTGGTTCCTCCTGGTATATCCCCGGTCAGTAGTGTTGCTTTTGCCCTCAGAATGCTATGAGATAGGCCAGGTGAATACATTAAATAAATTAACTTGGAGGTAACATTGTATCCTAGTCTCAAAATCAATTTCATTTTTTGTTTCCTAGCCCAAATTCTGTCTAGCGAATTTGTCCAATCATAATTATGTTAGTTCAAGTCCACTGGAAGCAGGTACCAAAGAGGGACCAGATATGTAAGAAATTTATTGGAAGGGGGACAGGAGAAGGCAAGGAGAACTTTCAAACCATGGTGCAGGTTTGACATCTGTGTAAGAAGAAGGGGAGGGAGGAGGAAGGATAGAAAGAAGTTCAGAATGCAGTGCAGTTCCTAGAAAAGTTAAACCTGACTGATGGGGATTCCTTGAGACAAAGTCACTTGCTGGAGGAGTTTTATGTCTCAATGGAATGGACCTGCTTTGGTACCCTAGCCATCATCAGTCGTTGGCTAGGATCAGTTGGTGGGAAGGGTGGCATCAGTGTGAATGTGCTGGTGGATCCAGATACTGTCGTGTAAGAAATCACCCATCTAACTTTGAACCCTCTATGACTTGGATTAGGGAACTTTAGTCAAAAGCCCTGAGTGAATGTCTCTTGGATGCAAACACCAAGAAGCTGTGTGAGTGAGTGACCTTTGTGTAGACACAAAGGAATGCATGTGAACGGACTTTAGAAAATTAGCCTAGAGGTTCTAGATTGCCCCTTCCTTTGTGCTTGTTAATTAGCAAAAGAAAAAGAATGCATTGACCCAAATTAGCCTTTTCTCCATTTCAGCAAAAGGGCCATTTGTCATTCCTTCAGTTTATCACCTGGTCTTCATCCCTCGTAATCTTGTTAACCTCTGTTCTGCTTCTGATCAATAAAAGCTAAGGGAGAAGGAAATTCAGGAGGTCTTCTTTGCCTCTCTTGGCAGGTCTCTTCTCTTCCTCTTGACATCAGTTTGTGTCTTAAATAGGTTTCTTCCATGCAACACTGGTAGTTCCCAGCTGTCAGTCCATTATGATCCCTGTGTCAGGATGTCAGAGCAGAGCACTTTATAGCCACAACATGTATACAGTCCATCAGACGTTCCACAATGTTATCAAATGATAACGATATAATACTAAAAAACATATAAAAGTATTCTAACAATAAGATACTTCACATTCCATGATCAAATTCCAGGGAGAAATTGCAGTAAAAATAAAAATTAGATCACCTTGCAAGTTAAATCCAAATAAGGTAAAGTCCAAAAAGAATAAAGCCCTGAATCAAATTCTCTTGACTATATGAGTTAAAGTTTTGAAAAATTAAACTCCAAAATTCACCTTCCCCAATTTCTCACCCTCTCAGACTTAGTCAAGAGAGAGTAAATGTAGGGTTGGGTTCTCTTGGCAGTCTAGCGCCTGAAATGAATGTAGTTCCTTGAAGAACTGAGAATTAGGGATTAAGCGAACGCACACACTCATTACACATAGACACAGACAACAGTGTGGTCATAGCCAGAGGGAAGGCGGGCATGGGGGTAGGTGTGTGTTGGGAAGATAAAATATATTGTGCTCACTTTGTTAAAGATGGCACTGCCCATGTGGAAGCCCGTCACCCAGGTGATAATATTAGTTGCCCTTCTTGCTTGGGATGGGCGTGATTATGTTAATATGTGTTGGGAGAGTGCTTTCACGCCAAAAGGTTTTAAAAGGAAGAGAGATCATGTTGTTCCTGGGTAGAGTGATTGCGTTCTAGGAAGAGAGCAAAGAAAGGCCCTGTAGAGAAGAGGAGAAGCAGCCAAGATGGAGAAGTGCTGAAGGAGAAGCCAGTTTGTGCAGAGAGAAGGAGATGGGAAACAGAGGTGAATAAGGCTGGTGAGCTAGAAACCTTTGATTCTAGGAAATTCGGATAAGTCAGTGGCTTTGTGAGCACCAAATGAGTGGGTTTTGGAGCCCAATGTTTGTTTTTACTTGCCCACCAGGTGCAAGCTAGGATTAAAGCTAATGGCCCACCAGTTCTTGGCTCCGTTATTTCATTATCGTCTGCTGAATCCTATGCAAACCTGCATGGGCCAGGCTGCTGTGATGGTGGTCGTGGCTACTAGCTTTACAGTGGGCAAAGGGAAAAAAGAAGATGAGTGTAAGGCCAGTAGCCACGGCCACCATCACAGCCGCCTGGCCCATGCAGGTTCTCATTTGATTCAGACAGACGGTAATGAAACAACGGAGCCAAGAACTGGTGGGCCATTAGCTTTAATCCTAGCTTGCACCCAGCGGGCAAGAAATACACACAGTGGTAAAACACTTCCTTTTCCATTCAGGGCTCCCAAAGCCACTGGCTTATTTGAGTTTTCCTAGGATCAAAGGTTTGTACCTCACCAGCCTTATTCACTTCTGTTCCCTATTTCCTCCTCTCTGCACAAAGTCTGCACAAACTGGCTTCTCCTTCAGCACTCCTCCATCTTGGCTGCTTCTCCTCTCCTCCATGTGGCCCTTCTCTGCTCTCCTCTCTAATGCTAATCTCAGGAACCAAGAGAGAGCTAGCTCCTGGTCTGCCCCATTTTATAGTGTAGAAATCAAAACCTTTAATCCAATATACAAACAAAGAAGTCTCTGATACAAAGTCACCTAGGGTGGGAAAGGCTTAGTCTTAAAACTAAGCCTTATGGTATAACGACCCTGCCTGCTTACAGCCTGTCCCCCATACTCAATGCAAACTATAAGCGAGCAAACCTATATATCATATTTACAAACTTATTTGACCCACAATGAGGATGAGGGAGACTGCAGGGGATGATGGGCACATTATGCCATGTACAGATGATGTTTTGTTGATTTGCACACTTGAACATGTACCCCCAATAAAACTAATTAATAAAAATTTTTAAATTTAAAAATAAAATAAAAATGAACTGAGAATTAGAATTTGCCTTCATGAACCCCATTTTATAAAAAACCCAAAGAATTTCTATAACATACCAGATTATAATAGTTCCAGCTCAGTAACTATACAATTTAGAAAGCAAGGTAATCCCTAAATCATAAAGCAATTATCAGATCATAGCACTTGGTAAGGTCAAAGACTTTATCAAAAGTATCCAACTTAAGGTGAATAGATGAAAATAATCAGAGTTGTTTTTTATCTCACCAAGAATCATTAATTTGTATCACAAATAATTATTGAACACCTACTATGTTCCAGGAGGTGTTCTAGCAGTGAGTTAAACAGATAAAAGTAGTTCTTACCTTCATGGAGCAAAACTGCAGGCTATTGGGGAAGATATTCTTTAAATGGGATAAATAATTAAATATATAAGAAGTTAGTGAGATGATAAAGAGAAAAAATAAGTAAAAGAAAAGGTTTGGACATGTTGGGAGGGGATTAGAATTTAGCTCAGATAATCAGGGGAGGCAATTTTAAATCAAAATCTAGAGGATGTTAAAGAGTAAGCCAGGAGGTCATCTCGGGAGGGAGCCATCATTTCAGGGTGGAGGAAATCACAAATGCAAAGGCTACAGGCAGGAGTATTCCTGCAGTGTTTAACAAACAAAACGGAGGCTGGTGTGGCTCAAGAAGAGCAAGCAAGGTGAAAATTATGAGATGAGATCAGAGGGACATACCATATAGAGAGCAGGGGTCCCCAGACTTTTTACACAGGGGGCCAGTTCACTGTCCCTCAGACCATTGGAAGGCCAGACTATAAAAAAAAAAACTATGAACAAATCCCTATGCACACTGCACATATCTTATTTTAAAGTAAAAAAACAAAAACAAACAAACAAAAAAAAAACGGGAACAAATACAATATTTAAAATAAAAAACAAGTAAATTTAAATCAACAAACTGACCAGTATTTCAAGGGGAACTATGCTCCTCTCACTGACCACCAATGAAAGAGGTGCCCCTTCTTGGGAAGTGCAGCGTGAGGCTGGATAAATGGTCTCAGGGGGCTGCATGCGGCCCGCGGGCCGTAGTTTGGGGACCCCTGATGTAGAGCATTTTTAGCGTTCACGCTGATGATCTGGGAAGCCCATGGAGGGTTTAGAGCAGATTCTCAACTTGAACTAATAAGATCACCCTGGATGCTGTGTTTGAGAAGAGACTACAAGGGGCCAAGTACAGAAGCAGGAAGATCATGTAGGAAGTTGTTGCAATAATCTAGGGGAGAGATGATTGTGGTCTGGATCAAGGTGACAGCATGAGAAGGGTGACAAATGGTTGGGTTTCTATATATAGTTTGATGGCAGTCACCTCCAACTTTTTGGAGTTGAAAAATTGTGACCTTAAACTCAATCATGAGAAATTACCCACCAAGAAATTAATCTCCCACTTTTAATCTTGGAGGAAGAGCCACCTCTGCATACTATCTCCTATCTCAGGGAGTGGCATCTGTGACACTCTTGGCTTCTAAAAGAAACATATAAAAATCTCTACATGATGGCAGCCCCAGTCAATAAGCATTATTTGAAGGACCTTTCCTTCCTAACATCTTCAAAACTACTTATTTTCCCTTTTCCACTTAGTCCCATGTTTCTAGCATTCATTGCTGAAAAGAGTGGTGCTCTGTCTAGTTATATAACCTCCAGAATAGCTTTTAAACAGCTCTTCAATCCTGAGCCACCGGACTTGTTGCCTTTACCTCTTGCCATGACTAAGACACCTGTCTCTTATGGACGACTTCCTCTTCTTCCTACAGTTGTTTCAGCAGGATATTACCATCAGCAAAGAGCCGAATTAAAGCAGCTTTTGGAACCTGTGCCCCTATGGACCTGGTGCATTTCAATTACCTATATTATTTACTACTCAAGACCTTGTCTTTCACTTTCAATGTCATATACTTGAGGAGTACTTCTTTCAGCTACATCTTTTTTTCTGCAGCAATAGATAGGCCTCTCCTGTTATAGTTCCCTCCTCTATTCCACTGCCATTTTTCAGAAAGACTCATCTGAGTATATAATAATTCAACCTGGTTTTTAGATTGCTCCCATCCTTTCTCTACCATGGTAAGGCTAGTGTTGTTTGCTGGATTTGAGCATCAGCTCTCTTTTGCTTTCTCGCACATTTTTTCTTTGTCTTTTTGTTTTCCAGCCCAGACATACATTTTTCTTACACATCCTCCTAGTTTTGCTTTGGGGGGTCTTCCATAGTAAGACATATGAAATCTATGCATTCTGTCTTTGCCAAAAGCAAAGAAATTCTCACCTTCATTCTTTTGAGCTACATAATATTCCCAGGAGACAGTTTTCTAGTCAATCATATCCAACCCAGTCTTGGACTTGACTTATTGTCTTCTCCCAGCTTTGTAGGCGCAGAACATTTACCACGTCACTACTGGCCTGGCTGAGAGCAGACAAGCACATGTTTTTTGTAGGCTAGAATCTCTAAAAGAGAATGGAGAAAAGAAAAGTAACATCAGTTATATTTGACCTTTATCAAGTGCTCTGGTCCTCATTCCAAACTCATCAAAGATTACTCTAATGGACGTCTCCTATATGGAAGGAAATACTGGAGTGGGGAGTAAGTGTTTCCCTATAAAAGCATATAAAATACTTAGCACAGTGTCTGAATAGAGATTAGTACTCAATAAATGTTGATTATTATAAATAGAAAAACAATTGTAAAATTAAGATAGAAATTGTTTTCCAGTTCATTCTCTCTTTATTTTTATTCAGTGAGAGAAGGGGAGGCAGAGAGACAGACTCCCACATGCCCCGACCAGGATCCACCTGACAAGCCCACCACAGGACAATACTCTGCCCATCTGGGGCATTGCTCTGTTGCTCAGCAACCAAACTATTCTTAGTGCCTAAGGTGGAGGCCATGGAGCCATTCTCAGCTTCTGGGGCCAAATCGCTCCAATTGAGCCATGGCAGGAGGAATGGAGAGAGAGAGAATGAGAGGGGGAGGAGTGGAGAAGCAGATGAACACTTCTCTCGTGTGCCTTGACCAGGATTTGAACCGGGGACATCCACATGCCAGGCTGATGCTCTATCACTGAGCCTACTGGCCAGGGCCTTCACCCTTCATCCTTTATAGCAATAGCTAAAGAAAAAGTATGTATGATAGAAGTAAGACAACCAAGCAAAATCTACAATATTGGATTGTTTTTCTTGGAGTTTTTCTTTTTTAAGAATAAAATTCTAAGTATTAAATCGTCCTTTTAATATTAATCCATGAATACATTCTGCTTCAGACATGGAACCAGCTTCCAGATAAATGAACACTATTACATCAAGTGAAAAAATTTTTTTCTTGGATCTCAGGACAACAAAATTGGATTAACTAATCTTTGCTTATGACACACTCTCCTCATTGGTTTCTCACTCCTACAACCTCTTTCCCTCCCTCCCTGGCTCTCTTCCCCTCTCCCTCTCTCCTTGCCTTGCCTTCTTCCCAACTTGCTCCCTCTCCTAGCGAATCTAACAACATCAACATCTTGTTTTGAGTGGAAAAGAACCTTAGGATTCTCCTGCCTGTTCCTTCCTTCCCCTCCCAAGTAACTGTTCTTACTTGTTGGGCTGAGTTTGAAATTTGAATAACCACTGAAAGTGACAGACTTGCCACATCTGGAGGAAAAAAAACTGCTGTTTCTTTTGGTTTCTCCCAGAATTCCAAGTACATCCCAAAAGCTCAAAGCAAGGGCGTGGTTTTGACTCAAACTTTGCCCTGTTTGCCAACCTCAGGGAGTCTGGGTTGAGTTAGGGGGAATGTAACAGAACCTGACAATAGACAAGTCTAATGTGGTTTGGAGTTTTATTATGAAACGTCTGTGTAGTTCTGCTTTTCACCCAGTTGTGTCATAAGAAAACAACCAAAACATTCATTTCAGATTTTGCTAACCAATTTTTAGAATAACACAAATACAGATTTAGTATTTAAATATTCTGTTTTGTAGCTAACAAGTTACCGTAGGATGTTGAAAATGTATTATGTACAGATTCACAAGTCAGTTTTTCTTAACTCTTTCCTTGTTTTTCTTTAATTATAAGTATGATCATATGTATATTGTAGATCTATATAAAATATATACCTTAAAAACACAAACAAATTTTGGGACTGTTAAATATTTTTTGTATATAAGCAATTTATATTCATTAAAAAATAGATAATACAAAAAGTTAGAAAGAAGGAAAAATTATGTCTGGGACAATTTCTCATTTCATTCTACTAACTGATAACGTGCTAGGTACTGAGAAAAATACGTAAGTGACAAGGACATGGACTGTATGTACCCTTTCGGAGAAAGATACAGATAAAATACAGATAAAATACAGGTATTTGAAATATGCCATAAAAGGTTATGTTTGTCCAGCATCTTCAGTACTCCTGGATCTTCTTGTTACCTTTGACTCAGACATTAGAGGTCATCCCTGTTTACCCAAAGATCATACAATCTGTGGGTGCCTGGGCAGTGTTATGATTTAACTTGAGGTCCAGTTCTCTTTAGACTGACTACATGTAGCTGCAGTTCCTTCTTTAGAAAGTCAGGAAATGGAAATAAATCTTTCCACTTGTTACATGGACTGGGAAGTCATGGTCTAGGAGTGATAAAAGGTGCAGTGTTGGTAGTGCCCATTGAAGACAAAGAAACTGCATTAAAATCGAGGTAGGGAAGGAACATGATATGTAGCATATTAATGACTCATTTCATTTCCCAAGAAGGATGACCACCAAAGCAGAACATTTTTTTCTGAAGTTATTTGAATACAGTTTTGAAAAGAGGATTTTAATAAAATACAGCTTAGTCAACCATCTTACAATTTTTAAATAGGTATATTAAATCACATATTGATCATGTATATATATAGTTAGGAGTCAAAAATCAACTGGTTTTACTTGTGTCACATTATATGCTATTAATAGTAGACCTCCACTGGTTGCAGATAACTAGACTGCTAAGATTTAAAGAAAAAATATGCTGTGAACTATACAAAAGAAGCATGGTTGTGGACCCCGTTCTTATGAGCCTATGATCATTTAACATCTTATGAGCCTATGATCATTTAACATAGCAAGGAAATGGAAGAAACATATTTCAGTTCTTATGTACGATGGTTGAGGCAGTGTGACGCAAAGGAGAAACTGGCCGTTGTCCAATGCTGGCTCTCTTCCACTGATGAAGCCAAACCAGACAGTTTCTAATCCTCCCTTGGTGATGTTTTTTACACACTAATATATGTACATAAAACTCCTAACAAAGTAGACATTGCTTTAATAAAGTCTATTGCTTTCATTTATCCATCTGTCTACCATCCATTCATTCGGTGGATATTTATTATGTACCTACCACGAGGGAAAGTGCTTTGCTGGACACAATATTACCAAAAGCTTCCATTGACAAACAGTTGCGTGTCATTGATTTATGAGTTTATGTAGTAAAATAAAGCTGCTATGGGAAACTTGGGACATATTTACAAAATAAATGAGCTTAAATTTAAGTAGTAAATAGCATTCCATTTTCAAAACTGAAGGTTGTTTGTTTTTTAAAGAACACTCCTAAACTACCATGCAATTCTGAGTGATGAGTTTATATTACTGACAAACAAATGCAAAACACTTCCCAAAGACAAGGAGCATCAGCAGGGGTTATTTGACTTTCACTGTGGCTGTATTTTACGTAGGCTACAAAAAATGTCGTTTCCCAAACTGTATATCTGGCTCCTAAGCATCTCTTCAGAGTCCTGGCCATCCACATCCACTGCCAACTAGACAATTTCCCATTGGTGCTTCACAGTCACAACATGCTCAGTACATGTAAAGCTCACCTCCGTTATCTTCTATAAACCTGAGCTTCTTAAAGTCTTTCTTATAATTAATAGTATCACCATTTACCTACTTTCTCAATCTAGAAATTGGATATTCATCTAGAGCCTGTTTTCGCTGGCACCCCTCATAGTTAATAAGTCATCAAGTACTGCCAATTTTTATCTTCAGAATAGTCCTAGCATCTTTGCTTTTTCATCGTCACTGCCGGAGAGACGCTCGCCTTTATCTCTTCTGGACCATTGCAAAGACCCTCAAAATGATCTTCCTGTTTCTGTTGTCTCAGTACTCTAATCCATCCTCTCTACTGCCGTTAGAATTATCTTTTTTAATTTAAATATGCTTATGTCACTCTCTCTGTGAAAGTCTTTGAATGCATCCTCCTTATTAATTACAAGGTTGAGTGTCCAATCAGCTTAGCGTGGCATAAGAATCTTTTTTTCAGATCTACCTCTCCACAAGTATAATATTATGTGCTTCTGCCAAATGGGATTGCTTGCCTAAATATCCCATGCATACTCTTTATATCTATGATCATTGAATATGTTATTTCTTTGTCTAGAATTCACTTCTCTACTTGGTGAACCCTTAATAACTTTTAGGTCTTAGATCAAATATTACCTTCTCTAAAAGGTCACTTTTGAAGGCCTCTGGAAGAAACTGTACCTCTACATACCATGCTGGGCTGTTCTTTTTTGCTTTCTAGATTCCCCTTACTACCCTATCTTCTACCTGCCCTGGACCCTTGGAGGCTGGTCTCTTTTAATAACCTTAACCAGATTTTCCTACCCGCTGACTTTCTGGTGGATTTACACAAGGGGAGGCCCTGGAAGAAGTTCAGAGGGGAGAAGAGAGTAAGATTCTGGTAATATTTCCCTAGCTCCCTTCCTCCCAGGCCTTGGATTGGCAGGGGCTACATATACTTAAAGAGTTCCTATTGGATTGATCTCCTTTATAGCTAGACCTTTCTTTCTGAATTTTGGTTAATAGTTCCTTTCTCAATGTTGATGCTTAATTATTCCTAACTCTGCCTATACCTTTGTGAATAAATCACTCCTTTTGAGTATACTATCTGTTTCCTGTCCTGACTGGTACACTCCTATAATACCATTTAGATATCTCTTTAACTGTAGTTAACACATTTTATTCCAATGAGGGGTTTTTTTTGTTGTAGTTTGTTTTTTTGTTTTTTTGTCTACCTGTCCATTTCCCGCATTAAACTCCTTAGGGCAGGTCTGAATCCTGGGAAAGAATTCTTGTGGCTGAGTAGAAAAGAGTCTTTCTACAGTAGGCTTTGCAAAGACCAGGGTAGAACATGCAGAGGCCAGAGCAAGGAGGGATCTCTGGATTGTGCAGAGAACTCAAGGGACATGGGAGTAACCTTTCAGAACCAGGGAAGGAACTGTTTGCCTACTTTGATCAGTGGAGTCAATCTAATTGAAAAGAGAGTCTTCTCTTCAAAGGAAAACCAGAAAGCAGAACTGAAAAATCTGGCCCAACCATCTAATTAGCTGTGTTCATCTCAACCTAATTTGAACTCAAGTCTGAGATGCCTGGCCTGGTGTTTGAAATGCACTGATAGAGTCTTCCAAATTTCATCCAGTAAGGGGACTAAGAACTATGAAAACTATAAACTAAATGGTAGTGACTCTAAAAACTGTGTAAGATTTCTTAAATTACTATAACTGTTGAAGGTGAGAGTTGGAGGGTGCCAATAAATGCTACTTCTCATTCCTATTCAAGTTTTCATTTTTTTTAACAATTGAGAAATAAGAGATTAAGACAGATGGAGTAAAAAATAATAATGACAATAGAAACGATAGCTCAAATTTCTAGAGTACTAAACTTTTTAACAGGCAGTATTTTGAGTGCTTTATAGATGTTAACTCAATCTTCACAACAACTCTGAGTCTTAGTCCCATTTCGTAGGTGGAAGAATTGAAGCACAGAAAAGTTAAGGAATTTGCCCAAAGTCACATGGCTATTATTGTATGGCAAATCTGGACAATTAACCAATTTGTCTCGAGTCTATGCACCTAACCACTACACTCATTTATTACAGATAAATTGATGTTAGAGAAAGCGATTTGTATGTATAAACAAGAAGGATTCCTAATAACAAAACCAACTTTAAACTGTGACAACAATAAGAAAGGGGGGGAGAGGATGAAGATTAACAGTAGCAAAGGGCGATGGAGGGCAAAAGTACTCACAAAATAGTGCACTACAATGAACAGGGTAGAAACCCTTTTCATTACTTAATGGTAACCACCATTGAAAAAACCACCACAGAAGCACATGATTTAAAAAAGATAGCAACAGAGGAAAGATGGATGGAACACAACCAAATAAAAACAAAAGATAGAAAAATGAAAGAGAAGAATCAAACAAGGCACAAAACTAACAGAAAGCAATCTATAAAATGGCAATGAGGAACTCACAAGTGTCAATAATTACACTAAATGTAAATGGATTAAACTCACCAATAAAAAGGCACAGAGTAGCCGAATGGATCAAAAAAGAAAATCCAACTGTATGCTGCCTAAAGAAACTCATCTAAGTAACAAGGATAAAAACAAATTCAAAGTGAAAGGCTGTAAAACAATACTCCAAGCAAATAACATCCAAAAAAAAGCAGGTGTAGCAATACTCATATCGGATAATGCTGACCACAAGACAGGAAAAGTACTCAGAGACAAAAATGGCCATTTCATAATGGCTAAGGGGACACTGAATCAAGAAGACATAACAATTCTTAATATATATGCACCAAACCAAGGAGCACCAAAATATATAAGACAGCTACTTATTGACCTTAAAACAAAAACTGACAAAAATACAATCATACTTGGAGACCTCAATACACCGCTGATGGCTCTAGATCGGTCATCCAAACAGAGAATCAACAAAGACATAGTGGCCTTAAACAAAACACTAGAGCACCTGGATATGATAGACATCTACAGGACATTTCATCCCAAAGTGACTGAGTATACATTCTTCTCCAGTGTACATGGATCATTCTCAAGAATTGACATGTTGGGCCACAAAAACAACATCAGCAAATTCAGAAAAATTGAAGTTGTACCAAGCATATTTTCTGATCATAAAGCCTTGAAACTAGAATTCAACTGCAAAAAAGAGGAAAAAAATCCCACAAAAATATGGAAACTAAACAACATACTTTTAAAAAATGAATGGGTCAAAGAAGAAATAAGTGCAGAGATCAAAAGATATATACAGACTAATGAAAATGACAATACGACATATCAGAATCTATGGGATGCAGCAAAAGCAGTGATAAGAGGGAAGTTCATATCACTTCAGGCATATATGAACAAACAAGAGAGAGCCCAAGTGAACCACTTAACTTCCCACCTTAAGGAACTAGAAAAAGAAGAACAAAGACAACCCAAAACCAGCCGAAGAAAGGAGATAATAAAAATCAGAGCAGAAATAAATGAATTAGAGAACAGAAAAACTATAGAAAAAATTAATAGAACAAGGAGCTGGTTCTTTGAAAAGATCAACAAAATTGACAAACCCTTGGCAAGACTTACCAAGGAAAAAAGAGAAAGAACTCATATAAACAAAATCCAAAATGAAAGAGGGGAAATCACCACGGACACCGTAGGTATACAAAGAATTATTGTAGAATACTATGAAAAACTTTATGCCACTAAATTCAACAACCTAGAAGAAATGGATAAATTCCTAGAAAAATACAACCTTCCTAGACTGAGTCAAGAAGAAGCAGAAAGCCTAAACAGACCTATCAGTAGAGAAGAAATAGAAAAAACCATTAAAAACCTCCCCAAAAATAAAAGTCCAGGCCCTGACGGCTATACCAGCGAATTTTATCAAACATTCAAAGAAGACTTGGTTCCTATTCTACAGAAAGTCTTCCAAAAAATTGAAGAAGAAGCAATACTTCCAAACACATTTTATGAGGCAAACATAACCCTTATACCAAAACCAAGCAAGGATGGCACAAAAAAAGAAAACTACAGACCAATATCTCTAATGAATACAGATGCTAAATACTAAACAAAATACTAGCAAATCGAATACAACAACATATTAAAAAAATAATACATCATGATCAAGTGGGATTCATCCCAGAATCTCAAGGATGGTTCAACATACGTAAAACGGTTAACGTAATACACCATATCAACAAAACAAAGAACAAGAACCACATGATATTATCAATAGATGCAGAAAAGGCTTTTGATAAAATACAACACAATTTTATGTTTAAGATTCTCAACAAAATGGGTATAGAAGGAAAATATCTCAACATGATAAAGGCCATATATGATAAACCATCAGCTAACATCATACTAAATGGCACAAAACTGAAGGCTTTCCCCCTTAAATCAGGAACAAGACAGGGTTGTCCACTCTCTCCACTCTTATTTAATGTGGTACTAGAGGTTCTTGCCACAGCAATCAGACAAGACAAAGAAATAAAAGGCATCCATATAGGAAAAGAAGAAGTAAAGGTATCACTTTTTGCAGATGATATGATCCTATACATCGAAAACCCCAAAGAATCCACAAAAAGACTTCTAGAAAAAATAAGCCAATACAGTAAGGTCGCTGGATACAAAATTAACATACAGAAGTCAATAGCCTTTCTATATGCCAACAATGAAACATTTGAGAACGAACTCAAAAGAATAATCCCCTTCACGATTGCAACAAAAAAAATAAAATACCTAGGAATAAACATAACAAAGAATGTAAAGGACTTATACAATGAAAACTATAAACCATTGTTAAGGGAAATCGAAAAAGACATTATGAGATGGAAGAATATACCTTGTTCTTGGTTAGGTAGAATAAATATAATCAAGATGGCCATATTACCCAAAGCTATATACAAATTTAATGCAATTCCCATCAAAATTCCAATGACATTTTTTAAAGAAATAGAGCAAAAAATCATCAGATTTATATGGAACTATAAAAAGCCCCGAATAGCCAAAGCAATCCTAAAGAAAAGGAATGAAGCTGGGGGCATTACAATACCTGACTTCAAACTCTATTATAGGGCCACGACAATCAAAACAACATGGTATTGGCAGAAAAATAGACACTCAGACCAATGGAACAGAATAGAAAGCCCAGAAATAAAACCACATATATATAGTCAAATAATTTTTGATAAAGGGGCCAACAACACTCAATGGAGAAAAGAAAGCCTCTTCAACAAATGGTGCTGGGAAAAGTGGAAAGCCACATGCAAAAGAATGAAGCTGGACTACAGTTTGTCCCCCTGTACTAAAATTAACTCAAAATGGATCAAAGATCTAAACATAAGACCTGAAACAATAAAGTACATAGAAGAAGACATAGGTACCAAACTCATGGACCTGGGCTTTAAAGAGCATTTTATGAATTTGACTCCACAGGCAAGAGAAGTGAAAGCAAAAATTAATGAATGGGACTACATCAGACTAAGAAGTTTTTGTTCAGCAAGAGAAATTGATAACAAGATAAACAGACAGCCAACTAATTGGGAAATGATATTTTTAAACACCTGCTCAGATAAGGGCCTAATATCCAAAATATACAAAGAACTCATAAAACTCAATGACAAACAAACAAACAATCCAATAAAAAAATGGGAAGAGGATATGAACAGACACTTCTCCCAGGAAGAAATACAAATGGCCAACAGATATATGAAAAGATGCTCATCTTCTTTAGTTATTAGAGAAATGCAAATCAAAACTGCAATGAGATACCACTTCACACCTGTTAGACTAGCTATTATTAACAAGACAGGTAATAGCAAATGTTGGAGAGGTTGTGGAGAAAAAGGAACCCTCATCCACTGTTGGTGGGAATGTAAAGTAGTACAACCATTATGGAAGAAAGTATGGTGGTTCCTCAAAAAACTGAAAATAGAACTACCTTATGACCCAGCAATCCCTCTACTGGGTATATACCCCAAAAACTCAGAAACATTGACTTGTAAAGACACATGCAGCCCCATGTTCATTGCAGCATTGTTCACAGTGGCCAGGACATGGAAACAACCAAAAAGCCCATCAATAGATGACTGGATAAAGAAGATGTGGCACATATACACTATGGAATACTACTCAGCCATAAAAAATGATGACATCGGATCATTTATAGCAAAATGGTGGGATCTTGACAACATTATACGGAGTGAAATAAGTAAATCAGAAAAAACCAGGAACTGCATTTTTCCATACGTAGATGGGACATAAAAGTGAGACCAAGAGACATTGATAAGAGTGTGGTGGTTACGGGGGGAGGGGGGAGAGGGAGAGGAAGGGGGAGGGGGAGGGGCACAAAGAGAACTAGATAGAGGGTGACAGGACAATCTGACTTTGGGTGATGGGTATGCAACATAATTGAATTTTAAGATAACCTGGACATATTATCTTTGAATATATGTATCTTGATTTACTGATGTCACCCCATTAAAAATAAATACAATAAAAAAAATAAAAATAACAGATGCAGTACAAGTACATTAAAAAAAAAAAAAAAAAAAGAATGATTCCTAAAAGTGACCCCCTAGTCACAGACAGTGCTGAATTTATGCAGATTTCCTTATCTGACCTGCCTCTGGAAAACTTAGGGCATGGAGGAGGAGGGAGAGAGAGAGAATGAACAATGGCTTGCCTATGCATGTCCACTTTATTTTTTTCACATTCACCAGTCAGATTAAGTAAATTCTCCCCTCCTAGGAGGGAAAGAATTGAGAGCTGGAGGAAGTTTAGGGGTATTACAATAGTGAGGCTCCCTTCCCCTGGAAAGAAACATCAGAAATTGGCATGAGAGATTTCCTCCCAATGTCATGTCCTTATATCTACTGCTTTTTATTATTATTTTTAGGTGTCAATGCTACATTGTACCTTAATTATTTGCTTGTCTGTTTCTATCTCCCTCTTCCTTTCTCACCCATGCACATCTTAACAGCAGAAATCTTTTTCTATTAATCTCTGGATCTGCAGTGATTGGCAGATGGTACACACCGGATAACTGCTTATTACATGAAAGAATGAACCCATAGATATTTTTCTCTCATTTTCAGAAAATACAGAAAAAGTTAACACGCACTAGAATTAGTTGTTAACTCAGAAATAGATTAGCTGCTTCAGAACTTGGTTTGAGTTCATCCTCAACCTCTTTAATTCCCAGCTTTTATTTTAGTGTAAGGGTTTAGCAGATGAGCTGGACAAGCTGAAAGCTTCCTACTTGCTGCTGCTGCTATTCACGGCTTTTCTGAAACCGGAATCAGAAAAGGTGGTAAGGAACAACACAGCTGGTAGCTTGGCATGTATCTTGCTTATGCCTTGTCTAGCAGAAAGAGGTCATGGGCATTGGTGTCATTCAACTTGGTTTTGAAAAACCACTTTGCACTTTACTAGCAGTGTGACCTTGGGCAGATGATGCTTGTAACATAGTAGCTAGGTTATAGTGGTCCGCAAACCGCAACTCGAGAGCCACATGCTCAATCAGATTGAGGACGTTTTTAGCAAAGGCCAGTTTAGGAGTACCCTAATTAAGTTAATAATAATGTACCTACCTATATAGTTTAAGTTTAAAAAATTTGACTCTCAAAAGAAATTTCAATCGTTGTACTGTTGATATTTGGCTCTGTTGACTAATGAGTTTGCCGACCACTGTCTAGTAGTTTGAGGCAAGTCCCTTTTATGTAAATGTCATCTGCTTTTCAGAAAGATTCTCATTTAGCTGCTTTTATAGAATTACTCATGCTTCTTTTTCCATTTTGAAAATCTGTCTGCTTTATCTTCCAGACATCAGATTCTGCTTTCTGATAGCATGTGACTATCGAGAAATGTGATTATTACTCTTACTTCTTTAATTTATCCTGTTTTTCTGGTTTGTGATTGTATCTCAATTAATTATTTCCTTAGTTACTGATTAACTTGATGGAATCCAGCTTCATTGACATAATTGTGAACTTTGGCTACCACTAACATCTATTTGAACCACGGTAGCTTGTCAAATTACCCTGCTATTTTTATTGCATCTTCCAGAACCGGTGAAGCTTACTACCAATGGTCACTTCAAAGTGCGTCACTTATTTTAGCCTCTCAATGGAGTTATCCAAATGTAACACACGTTCCTTGACCAGTCATGCCTGTGTATTTTGTACCTGGTAACACATATTTCTGGGAGTGCTATATAGAATTATGCAAATCCTAAGCATGTAGAGAAATAGTCATTTATAAACCAAGACACAGAAATCAATAATTAAGAAAGACTTGAGCAAGACCCTGTTTTCCAAAACTGGACTCCCCACTGTATTAAAGGACAACTTCTTGTCAACTTGCTTCCGTTTACTCATCCTTCCATGATCCTCCTATTCCAGTAAGCCAGATTCATTCTTGTTTTCACAGATTGTTGATTCACAAATACAGAAACTATTCCCTGAGGGCTGCTAAATAATAAGTAACAGTGACACTTGCTCACATTTGTGTAGGATTTCACAGCGTATGAAGTCTTCTACATTCATTCTCTCACAGGATTTGAGTTCTAGAATGGAGGACCTTAAATGGGTCCATGTTCGAACTCCTAGACTAATCATTCTCTGTCTTGTATTTTTGACATCCTCAGTGAGTTACTGCCTCCAAGGCCACACTGCTCATTCATTCATTCATTCAACTAGCATTTATTGAATCTCCCTCTGTATTGAGCACTTGTGCTAAAAGTTCTGGAAAAAAAATTGAATAGAATATGATCTTTGAATTTAAACCAAGGAGAAAAATTTTAAATTAATCAGCAAAATACAATGTTAACATACTATAATATAGATTTATATAATGAGCTAAAAGAACATAGCAGAAAGAGAGGTTAATTCTAGCCCAAGCTTTAAGGTGGCTCAGGCTTCAGAGAAGAGGAAATTTAAAAAAATCAAAGCAAAACCCTTGAGCAAAGTAGGATTAATTTAAATTTAAGTAGTTTTTAAAAAATTTCATATAATACTTTTTGCTTGGATTTGAAGGACAATATTATAAAAGGAACAACTATGAAATCTGACAAGATAGAAGGTTACAAATTCAAAGAGGTTAGAAAGCATGTCCTCAAACTCTGGCCAGATAGTTCAGTTGGTTAGAGCATTGTCCTTATACACCGAGGTTGTGGGTTTGATCCTTGGTCAGGGCATATACAATAATCAACCAATAAATGCACAAATAAGTGGAAAAATAAATCAATTGTTTCTCTCTCTCCCTCTCTCCCTTCCTCTCTCCATAGAATCAATAAATAAAAATTTTAGGAAGAAAAAAAAAGAAATCATTGTTTTAGTACCCTAGAAGTTTAAACACTGGATTAATCATATCTTGATACATATAATTTCTAGGCAATAAGTACTGGGAGAAATTCGTGTCAAATAAGCAGAACTAAAGGGTTTGTTGTTGTTGTTGTTTTTTAGACTATATATTTTTAAAGATTTTATTTATTCATTTTAGAAAAGGGGAGAGAAAGAGAAAGAGAGAGAGAAGGAGGGAGGAGCAGGAAGCATCAACTCCCATATGTGCCTTGACTGGGCAAGCCCAGGGTTTTGAACCGGCGACCTCAGCGTTCCAGGTCGATGCTTTATCCATTGCACCACCACAGGTCAGGCAGAACTAAAGGGTTTTAAGAGCAATCACTTACTTATCTATATATTAATAATTATGACAAGGTGACTATATAGCATTAGAACATAGATGAGTATTTCTCATTTTATAAATAAGAATATTTAAAGGATTTTTTTTGTTTTTATTCAGTGAGAGGAAGGGAGGCAGAGAGACAGACTCCCACATGCACCCTGACAGGGCTCCAACTGGCAAACCCACTAGGGGGTGATGCTCTGCCCATCTCAGGCATTGCTCCATTGCTCAGCAACCAAGCTCTTCTTAGCACCTGAGATGGAGGTCATGGAGCCATCCTCAGTGCCCAGGGCAAACTTGCTCCAATCGAGCCATGGCTGCAGGAGAAGAACAGGGAGAAAGAGAGAAAAGCGAGAGGGGGAGCGCTGGAGAGGAAGATGGGCTCTTCTCCTGTGTGCCCTGACCAGGAATCAAACCTGGTACATCCACACACTGGGGCAGCGCTCACTGAGTCAATTGGCCAGGGCCCATTTTAAGTTTTATACCTGAAAAATATTGGGAAATATCTTTACTTCTCATGTACCTACTAGAAAAGACAACATGATTTTCTTTTTATTTGGTTACAATTGTGCTTGTGTGTATCTGTTTTTAGCATTTTAACATACGAAAAAGTTCTACTTGAGTTCTTTTTTAAAAGCATCTGTAACAGAAGAAAGAACAAACAGGATTTCCTCTCTAACTAGTATTGACTTAACTTTATAGGGTCCTAAGCCTGAACTACTTTATTTATTCATGAAACAGATACAGGCTATTGGTCCATTCAGATTTTCTTCCAACCTTCACAGTTCAGATTGTACAGCCAGTTTAACTCTAGTCCTCTCAGGTGACACAACTTACGAGGGTTATAGAAATGGCCACAGCAGTGCTGGGAGGTTGTGAAAGAAGCCCATGTGCTGGCCCAGGGCCCAGTAGACAAGAGTCTCTCAGCAAAAGACAGTTTCCACTGGTTACCCTTGGGAGTTACCCCTGGTTTAGCCTTTGTCTCAAACCATCTGGATGTCAAAAGTGCTAATAAGTAACTGACTCACTGGCAGAATAAATTCAGTCTGGTGATTCTGTGCTGGAAGGCTCGGTAATGATAGGGACACTGGCAATAAAACAAAGCCGTTTCTTAAGTTTTGAGGTCATCTAAGCTTGGTTGTGAGCTAGCATATTGATAACTGAGACTGGGTATTAGAAACTTGTCACAGTGGCTCTGCCTTTTTTTTTTTTTTTTTTTTTTTTTTTTGCAGATGAAAGAAGCCCTATCTATACCGTGTCCACCACCCTTTTCCTAGCTTCTCTTAAAAGTAGCAAGTGTGGATCCCTTCTGAGAGACTCAGCAATTATTTCACAGTTCTCACTGTGACAATCGTTGGGGAAGTTTAGTGAGACTTGAGTTCCCTGAGAGTCATCAGGATCAAGGGCTTTGAGTCCTCTCAATCACAGTATTATGCAAGTACATGATATTTGTCCCAACAAAGACTGAAAGTGTGTGAGTGTGTGGGGTTGGGGAAGCTGGTATATTTTTTCATTTTCCTGTGCTGGCACTTACTTTGACCTATTTCAGACATTGATGAAAAATGTGAATGTATGTCTTATTTTTTTTTTAATGTAGAAACAGACATTTAGGTAATGGAAAAGGTCATTTTTGCAAGATATCTAGTGAGCACAAATGCATTTATTCATTTCATTTTAAGATCATGTTTCATTTTATTATTAATGAGAAGCATCTGTCAAGATTTCAACTTCAAGACTTCATGAAATTATCTTAAATATAACAACATTGGTAATGAATTGGCATATAGTAACCCCTATTTTTCTCCTATTAGGTAAAATGCCTATTTCTATAAGCAGTTATTTCTTCCCAGCTTTACAATCATTTTTCTTTTGTGTTTTCCTTGGAAACCTCACACCTCAGGAAAAATATTCCAAGCACTTCCACTTTAAAGGGCAACTCTCATCTCTCAAATTTCATTTAAAACTCTAGTCAAGAAGTTATCCTAATGTCACCTCTCTTTCATATCTGATGGTTCTCTATGACCTGAAAAAATAAAATTAATAAGAGATAATGAGAGTTTTTTAGGGCCCCGGCACTGTTGTAAACACTAAACACTTCACATTTGTAACCCACTCAGTCCTCACAATAACCCAGTGAGTTAGGGTTAGTTCATCTGAATCAACTTAGCAGGCAATATTCTTGAATATACCCAACTTATTAATTCATTTTTAAAAAATATATAGAATATTTGCTAAATGCTGGATTTGTTCTAGGTACTCCAGATACAAAAATGTATACGGAGGAATACCCATCTTTTAGGAGTTCAGGGTCAAGCAATTAGGAGCCCTAAATCCAGCTGATTTGCTGGGCATTGTATCATTGATAGAGCATACTAATAAGGCATCAGGCACATAATATGTGGCAATCTATCTGGCAAATGCATTTCTTTTTATTCCAATTAGAAGAGAGTGTCAGAAGTAGTTCACACTCCTGTGGGACAGACAATGAATGTTCACTTAAGCTTTTGCCTCTGGGCCATATTAACTCTCCTCCTCTCTGTCATAATATGTGCTGAAGGAATCCAGACTGTCTGGATAGCTCATTAAATGGCATCTGGATACTGAGGCATCATAATGATTATTGAGGATGAGTGAGAAGGGGCTAGTATGCTAAAGGTCTTGATAAGATACCTTGATAAGACACCATGTTCCAGAGGGTTGGAGATAAATCCTGTAAAGGTTCAGGGATCTGACACTTCAGTGAACTTTTTAGGGGCCCAGTGATCAGAAGCATAACAAACTATCCCCTTCAAAGTAAATTATTGCATTTTGCATTTGCTGTTGCAAAGGAGGTGACATGGTGCTTGGCAAGCTTCTTTGGGTTTGGGATGCAACACATTCCAAACCTGAAAACCCTACTCCATAGACTGACACAGAAAGCTGCCAGTTTTAACTGGTGAGGTCCACCCTACAGTGCAAATGGCCCCAGCACTAGGGCCATACAATCCAGCAAATCTTATGGCGTTGGAGGTGTCAGTGGTGGGGAAAGATATAGTGTCTTCCGGCAAACCCACTGGGAGAATAACAATACAGGCCCCGGGATTCTGGAGCAAGACCATGCCATTTAAAGCCTAGAATCCTATGCCTTTGGAGAAATAGCTTTGGTGATCTACTGGGCCTGGTAGGGGTAACATGCTTCATGGAGTAAAGTGACCATGGTTGCAGAGCTGCCCGTTATGAGCTGGGTTCTGTCCGATGTATGAAGTCATGGGTTGGATAGGCTCAGCAACAGTCCCTGGTAATATGTAAGTGACACATCTCGGATTGAGCCCAAGCAGTACAGAGGACACAGTAAACTGCATGAGCAGACAGCCCAGGCTGCATTTCATTCACCATAGCATTGGTCCTCAGCTTTCTCCTACGGCCATAATGGAGTCCTGTATGACCAACTGAAGAAGGAAAAAAAAATCCCAAGCCTGATTTATGGATGGGTCTGTTTTGTATGTGGTACACGCTGAACAAATGGATCATGGCTGCATTATAGCCACATTTGAAGATAGCTTGAAAGACAGTAGAAAGGGAAAATCTTCCTCAAGGTAAAGCGGTGAACAGTATACCTCGTCATTTATTTTTTGTGGAATGAGAGGTGGCGTGGAAAGAAAAATTTGGAGAAGTGGAGAGAAAAAGGTAGAGGTATATAGATGAACACGAAGAATTTTGTATCTTATATTACAATCCAATATAAGGCATCCACCATGGTAGAGGTATAATATTACCATGTAGATATAATAATTAGACCAGTGGATATAGCCGGCCTTGTTTGTTGGCCACCCTGCAACTGTCAATGTTGGGCACATGGACAAAGTTGCCATGATGGCAGAGACAGGCTCTGGCATGAGTCCAATAGCATGAACTTTTTATTACCAAAGCTGATCTAGTTTCTGCTGCTTCTGAATAGTCAACCTAGCAGCAACAAAAACCAATGCTGATATATCATTATTTCTTGCTGAGACCAACTGGCTACTTGGTAGTAAGTCAACTACAAGAGCTAGTGGTTTGTCCTTGCAGAGATAGATACATATTCTGAGTGCAGTCTTGTCTTTCAAGATTGCAATGCCACAGCCAACACCAAAATATGGGGCCTTAAAGATGCCTGATCCATGGGTCTGGAATCCTGCACAAGAAACATCTGAATAGGTGACCTTCTTCACTGTGAAGCAGGTGCCAGACTAGACTCATCACCATGGAGATGCACTAACCATAACTGTATACTGCACCAGTTTGAAATATCCAACTTCACAGAACACTGGAATAGCCTTCTAAAGGTGCTGCTGAGAAGCAACACACTGAAAGGGTAGAGTGCCGTCCTTTTCAGAGAAAATCTCAGGGTTTCTCCTCCTCCTCCAGCTGTTATATAGGAACTTCCCACTCCAACTCATTATAGCCATAGGTAGGAGCTAGGGGAGGGAATTGTTGCAACTGTGGTGGATGCCTTGGGGATCCAGGCTGAATCAGAGACTTCTATATGGTGCCATGTCTTTAGCAGGAAGAACACAATGGACACCAAGGGGATGGAATCATTTCCAATAACCCACTGGGAAATTTTTGTGTTTCCTACCTGCAATTCTGGGCTCTGTAGAGCTGATGGCTTTGGTCCCCAGAAGAAATGTACTCTTGTCAGGGGCAGAGCAAGTGCCTCATTGAACTATAAGCTATGGATACTGCCAGGGCACTTTGGGCTCCTTGTGTTCAAGATCAACAAGAGAGAAGAGGAGTCATTATCTTGGCAGGTAATTAACCCTGAACATTAGGAACAGCTAGTACTACTTTTACACAAAGGGAGAGGAATAGGTATGTAACTCAGGTGATTTACTTGAAGGCCTCCTGGTACTCCCTTGGCCCACTGTTACTGTGAATGAACATGGGCAGCAACCCTGACTTTAAAAGGGTCTGATTGCCAAGGACTAAGACCCATCAGGAATGAAGTTTGAGGCACAACATGAAGGAAACTACCAAGACTTACCAAGGAGACAGCTGAAGGTGATGGGATTTAGAAGCAACAATAGAGGATGAGTACCCATGACCGTCTCACTAACCTCCTTCTTCTAAGTTTCCTTTCGGCTCCAGGAGCCATGGCAGATCTATTCCCTAACTTTGCATAAAGAAACAGATTTGTCCACAGCCTCAGGTGGCAGGGACTGTGGCAACCATAAAAATGGGCCACTCAAATCTGCATAATTGACTGTTGGATCCAACCCCTACCCTCTGGTTCCACTAGTTTTTACATGAAGCAAAGAGTTTCCTTGGGCTTCTCCTAGCATGGCAGGGGTACAAATGCCAGCCCATTCCTGTGAGACAGAGATGGCTGTAATATGTGACTTTATCTCAAGGACTCCCCATTGGCCTCGTTGAAACTCCCTTAGAACTGTGCCATAGTGTAAGGCACTTTCTACGGAATTCTCTTTCCTTTCCCCTCTCTTCCACTGATGCCAGACTTGCGTCAGTCTGAAGGCTCTCTGCTTTCTCTGGCTTTCTTCCCTTTATCTTTCACAGGCATTTCCCCAGTAAATCTAATGCATGTCTAATTCTATCTTGGCATATGCTTCTCAAAGGACACAAACTAACATATGGCCGCTGGGGAAGTGAGACCTTAACTACAAAGAAAATGGTAAGGTATGAAGAAGACAGGTTTAGAATCTACCTTCCTGTTTCAGATTCCCATCACTTGCTCAGACAATGTTTCCACTGTTGTCTGCCAATATCAATCCACAGTTTCTTTATTATTTTTGCTACCTTAAAAAGGGGGAAGTGCTAGCAAAAGAAAATGAAAGTAAAGGAATCACTTCCTCCATCTTTAACTGCTCTTTCACTTTTTTTTTTCTTTTTACAGTGTTTATTATTACTTAAGCTGTAGTCCACTGTACAGTCTGGCATTCTGCAAATTTATATCACTTGACATCTTAGCAAAACTTTACCTATTACAAGAAAACTACTCAAAAGTGTGTGCCTTAACCTGAAGCATAATCCTAGTCTATGTAAATGGGAGAGTAATGTTATTACTGCCCAGTCTATTGTTTGATAAGAGAACTGGACATTACGAATCTTGTATAATATTCTGATCTTATCGGTGCTATTAATGTTTGGGTACATCTTTTGAATTCCTGAACCATGTCTTACCTAACTAAAAAATAGAGGTAAAGCCCTGGCCGGCTGGCTCAGCCCTGGCCGGTTGGCTCAGCGGTAGAGCGTCGGCCTAGCGTGTGGAAGACCCGGGTTCGATTCCCGGCCAGGGCACACAGGAGAAGCGCCCGTTTGCTTCTCCACCCCTCCGCCGCGCTTTCCTCTCTGTCTCTCTCTTCCCCTCCCGCAGCCAAGGCTCCATTGGAGCAAACATGGCCCGGGAGCTGGGGATGGCTCTGTGGCTTCTGCCTCAGGCGCTAGAGTGGCTCTGGTCGCAACATAGCGACGCCCAGGATGGGCAGAGCATCGCTCCCTGGATGGCAGAGCGTCGCCCCTGGTGGGCGTGCCGGGTGGATCCCGGTCGGGCACATGCGGGAGTCTGTCTGACTGTCTCTCCCTGTTTCCAGCTTCAAAAAAATGGAAAAAATAATAATAAAAAAATAGAGGTAAAAGTATTTACTTTCTAGAGCTAAAAGAACACATTTTCCCAGATGGGTCTTTTATATCATAACTGTACTTCATGATGCATGTGTTGTAGGAAAAATAAGCCTAATATTTTGGGTCAGAAGAGCTGAATTCTACCTTTCAACCTGTCAGAAACCTGGGCAGGTTCTAATACCTTATTGAGTCTTGCTTAGCTCAGAGGCTATTGCAAGTCCATGTGCAACAGAGCATGTGAAAAGACTTTGTAAATTACAAAATGTCCTGTAAGTGTGAGCTTTTATGATAGTGATGGTAAATTTGGGAACTTCTTTAGCACAGTATTGGAAATATGACAGATGTGCTTAGTTTAAGAGAATCAGGAAGCTAATTTAATTCTACTAGGAATACCACAACAAAATACCACAGACTACGTAGATTAAACTACAGAGTTCTGGGAGCTGGAAGTCGAAGTTCAAGGTGCTGGCAGGGTTGGTTTCTCCTGAGGCCTCCCCCTGTGGCTTGCAGATAGCCATCTTCTTACCATATCCTCTCATAGCCTTTTCTCTGTGCAGGTACATCCCAGCTGTCTCTTCCTCTTATAAAACAGATCAGATTAGGACCCCACCCTTATGACCTCCTTTAACTGTGATTACCTTTTTAAAGGCCCTATCTCCAAATATAGTCACAGTGGGAGTTAGTACTTCGTCATATGAATTTTTTTTTTGTGGAGGGGGGGGGACACAATTCAGTCTCTAACACTAATCATTAAGTACGTTCAAGGTCATTCTAGGTCCTATTCAATATTGTCCTGGTCAGCCTCTGGATAATGTGGCTCCTGGACCTCCTGCATCAGGATCACTTGAGGTGCTGGGTAGAAATAGAAAGGCAGATCCCATAGTCCCATTGGGGTTCACTAAATCAGAATCTTAGGGGTGTGTGTGCAGCAATCTGCATTTTTACTATTGGGTAAAAGTTGTCTAGGTGATTTTTGTACACTGAAGTTTAATAATTGCTGATACAATGAAAAGCACATAGAAGCTTTGGAGTCACTCTACCTGGGTTTGAATCCTGACTCCACAAACTACTGGATGTATAATCTTTATCAAATTACTTAGTCTCCTTGTGCCCCAATTTTCCTATATGTAAAGTTCACTACTTTCATGTTGTTGTGAGGATTATACGTAGAGGATTAGAGAGCCTTACACACTGCAAGTTCTTCATAATTTAAAAATTGTTAGCATTCATTATGCTCTGATAAACAAGTGATTCCATGAATACTTTCTTCACTTTTATTATCTTTTTTTTCTGCCTTGCAATGTCCTCCGCTATCATCTTTACACTTTACACATACTTTAATATGAACTTTAACCCCCTACTTCAAGTCACCTTTCCCGATCCCCATAGCCATCTGGCTCTCTTATTATATTCCATTCCGCATTATAATTATTTGTGTATGTCACTGACCATCGACAACGGACCCATTCCCAAACACATACACATATGCAACATACACATGTGCAATAAACACCCAGCATGAAACACAAATTCCTAGCAGGTACCTAGAACAGAGCTTAAATAAATATTTGCCAAATTGAATCAAAGGGGATCTGTCTTTTCAAATTGAAGACCTGGATTAATTTTTTGCAAAATTTACTCTTTCAATGATCATGATACACTGCAAGACGTAGCTCACGATTTAGGGACTGGTAAGTATATAGGAAAATTGGGAACAGGATTTTGACAAATGTAAATGTCTGCAGAGAATGAGACAAACATTATTCTCAAATCTTATATCCCAGTAATCGAATAGAATTGGACCCTTTAGTTCTTAATATGACTATGTATCCAGAGGAACTGCTTGTGATGTAGCTCTGGAAAAGTAAAGAGCTTGAGAAGGAGGTTGATGAAGGATGAAGGAATTTTGATTGTTGGAGAAAGTTGGAGCCGACAGTTTATTTTGAAATTATTTTTAGTAAAGATTTAGTCAGGTTCATTCCTATGAAGGTTTGGAAATGTCTGGTCTATTTTATAGCACAATAAAACTTCATGGTTTCCTGGTTGGCTGGTATTTGTTTAGAGAGAGTGGGTTGCTGGTCCCAACAACATTTGAGAGGTTATAATGAGAGGAAATCTGATGTAAACCTTTTCACCTGTAAAAAGAAGGGGTCGCTAAGGAAGGAATAAAATCAGCCTTACCTGCCAGGTTTACTGTTTTAAAAAAAACATACATAGTTTTGATTTATTTAAAGTCTTGTCCATATTAGAGTGGATGTTAGTCATCCTTTTAAACATGATTACACAGCCCCAAAAGACAGTATTAAAACTTTGAATTTATATAAGGGTTCTTGTTATTTTTCACAGTTTGCACTTACATTTAATATAGTTACCAAAGTACCAAACCAGGCTAGAGAGTTGTCACTGGGAGCCGTCCAAGCATAATTCTAGTGAAGACTGATGGTAGGTTCCCTGCTGCACTGCAATGAATCCAGGCTATTTAGCAGAAAAAGGACATTAAATACACTTGATTTTGTCTGAAATCTGACCAGTTATTTTTAAAAATTCTCTAAATATACAAATCTATACCTTGCTTTTCATGAGAGCTAGTGGCTGGCTTGTTTACTATTTCCAGAGCTGGTGAAAATATTGTGATATTAAACAATGACTGTTGAACAAGACCATTTAAATGATCTTATCATCTGAGTTTTCTCCAAAACGATTTCTCACTGACTTCAAAGGGATACAAGAAAAGAAAATCAGACTAAGATTGCACTACTTATTGAAGCTGGATAATAACTCTTTAGTTAAAAAAAAAAAATCAGAGCTACATCAAATATTTGTTTATTATACAGAATCTGTAACCTGTCTTATTTTCCACTCCTTCATTTGTAGGACATCACTATGAATACAAAAAAAGTGCTAGTTTATAATTCCTATTTATAAAAATATATGAAAAATTGTTATTATTTTTATCTTTTTTTATACAGAAGAAAAATATGTGTGTGGTCTTTATATTGTATCAGTAAATTAAATTATGATTTTTTGTTAAAACTAAAAAGATAATGACGAGACTAAAGGTAAAGCTTTTTTTCCTGGCTAGACTTTCTAGAATGAATCTTTTCTTAAATGTCAACCTAAATATTAATTCATTTCTCAATCCACTGCAATCTGGTGTCTGCTTCCACCATGGCAAACTGTTCCACGCAAGGTTGACTATGCTGTGGGTACTTTCCTGTCCTTGTCTTTTTAGAATGTAGCATTTTATATTTGGTTGTTTTTTTTTTTTTTTTTTGTCCCTCGTCTTGAGACTTTCCTCATTTTGGTATGCGCCACTACTCTTGCCTGATTGTCCTTCTAACTTGGCCACTTTCTTTTTAGTCATCCTTTTTTTTTTTTTTGTATTTTTCTGAAGCTGGAAACAGGGAGAGACAGTCAGACAGACTCCCGCATGCGCCCGACCGGGATCCACCTGGCACGCCCACCAGGGGCGAGGCTCTGCCCACCAGGGGGCGATGCTCTGCCCCTCCGGGGCGTCGCTCTGCCATGACCAGAGCCACTCTAGCGCCTGGGGCAGAGGCCAAGGAGCCATCCCCAGCGCCCGGGCCATGTTTGCTCCAATGGAGCCTTGGCTGTGGGAGGGGAAGAAAGAGACAGAGAGGAAGGAGGGGGTGGGGGTGGAGAAGCAAATGGGCGCTTCTCCTGTGTGCCCTGGTCCCCCCGCACGCCAGGCCGACGCTCTACCGCTGAGCCAACCGGCCAGGGCCTCAGTCATCCTTTTGAATAATTCTTTGCTCCTTGTCCCTTCAGAGTTCAGATATTAATCCTCTTCTCTTCTCACACTATATACTTTCTAGGGAGATGTCTCATTTTTCTCTCAGGATTTCCCCTCAGGCTTCCAAACTTTATCTCCAGTCCAGACTGCTCTCTTGAATATCACACTCATAGAGCCAACTGCCAAGGAACATCTCAACTTGGATTCAACCTGTTTAAAATGAAACCGATACTCTTAACTTGCAACGACTTCTCTAGTACTTCTTATCCTGGTTAATGGCTACAAGATATTCTTGTCGTTTAAGCTAGACCTAGGGAACTCTCTTTGCATTCCCTTTTTCCCTCTATGGAATTGATCAGAAAGTTCTGTAGTTGTTATCTATTAATTAGATCCTACCTTTTCAGATTTAATGTCCTTGCATTACAGAATTTTGTTTCATCTGTCTTGCTATTATGGTTTCTTAAATGATTTTTCCTGGCTTTGTTTTCACATTCTTCCAAACTATTCCTCATGCAGTACCAGCATTAAGATTTTAAATGTACAATTAAAATTAGGTATGCCAAAAAAAAATTGATTGTGCCTGTTCCCTGATTAAAACCTTTAACGGTTACTTATCACTCACAGAATAAATTCCAGACTCCTCAGGACAGCTTATAGAGCTCTCTGTGATTTGACTTCCACCCATCTATCCAGCCTAATTTCTTCACACCGTTCTTCCCTCCATCCCAAGTCATGCCAACCTGGTTGCAGTTCCAGAAATGCCCGTGCTGTTTCATGTCTTTGTGTTTTTACAAATACTGTTCTCTGTCTGGACATGCTCTACCTTCTTGTCTCCTTGGGACACCCCTATTTATTTTTTAATACCGAGGCTAGCATCCTTCATCTGTGAACTTCTCCTTGTCTTACCACTCTACTTGGTCAGAGCTATATTTGAGCATTTCATACTGTGCTGCACTTGTTTACATATTTTCTCCTCTACCAAACTGAGGGCAGGGACTATATCTTATTCATATTTGTACTCTTAGTATCTAGGGCAATGGTTGGCACATGCTGAATGAATGAATAAATTTTTGCAAGCATAGATGTTTTCTTGTCTTCACTATGTTTAATACTATTATGAACAATATTGGTTGTTAAGGTCTAATGTTATAAAAAAATTATTGTTGAGTTTAGAGGAAGGTAGAGAGAGAGACACAGAGAGAGAGAGAGAGAGAGAGAGAGAGAGATGAGAGAGATAAGATTATCAGTTTGTTTCTGTACTTCTGTATGTGCCCTGACCAGAGATCAAAGCAGCAACCTCCACATATCAGCTCTAACCAATCACGATATCTGGCCAGCATAAGGTCTAATTTTTTTCCTTTTTTTAATTAAAAAAATTTTCTTATTGATTTTAGTGAGAGAGGAAGGGAGAGATACAGAGACAGGAACATCAAGCTGCTCCTGTATGTGCCCCGACTGGGGATCGAACTGTAAACCTCTGTATTTTGGGACAATGATCCAACCAACCAAGCTATCTAGCCAGGGCTGAATTTTTTTTTTCTGTTACTCCATATTACCACATATAAGCCCTAAGTCAACATCTTTTCAGCAGAATGAGATATAAAATACTTAGGCCCACACAATTATACTATATATAATGCAGTCATTCTTTTAAAAATTAATGTATTAAAATTTTTTGCATTTATAGTATGCATTTAAATCTCTGTAGCATTTACCTTGTAATAAAAAAGAGCTGCTAATTTTGCTATTTTATTGCATAGATAAGAAAACAAATACTTAGTTGAACAAAATATCATTGAAAGCAAGCCTTGAAACCAAGTTGAACAGATGATATAACCTGGGGATCTCTTTGGAAAAAATCTCAGAATTGATAGGATCCTGGGAAGTCCTGAAAGGATGGGGAGGGATAAGGAGGAAGCGAGGGTATAAGAAGAATAAGCTAAATTTACATTCACTGAGCATCTAGGCAGTGTTAGTCATTTTACATATTAATTTAATTTAATCCATAACAATGATCTTATGAGGTGGACACTGTTATCCCCATTTTGTAGATGAGGTCAGTAACATGAGACATTAAGTAACCCCCAAGATCATGCAGCTACAAAGGGTAACGAGATCTGGCTGACGCTAAAGTTTCCTTCCTTCACAGCACGCTGCCCTGCCTTTCAAATAAAGTTCCCAGAGCTGCCAATGCTGCTGTGTGCAGCTAAGTCACACACACAAAGACACATTATTTGCTCTGAATTTGCAATGATCGTGTGTAGATGGCTCACTTAGCAGTTAACAGTAATATACTTATATTTTTATTTATTTACAATCCCAATGCTTATTTTTAAAAATTTATTAACAAATACTCTCACATTTATTGATGATGCCAGATGATGAGTTGGATGAATATTTTTGAGTTGCTCATGCAAAACAATGTGAATACATTCTAACTAGGTTCAGTGGAGAAAGCATACAGTACTTCTATTTTGTGTGTGTGTGTGTGTGTGTGTGTGTGTGTGTATGTGTGTGTTCTCTGCTTCTGCTCCATTTGGAATCCAGAAATGAGTGCTGTCTGGGCTAAAAGGCAGTTTGCTCTTGCTGCCTCCTGTATATTGCTTGGCCTGGCAGTTTGTCGTTCTCCTGGGCAAAAATCCAGCTTGTGGTAGTGAGGTGGTTTTGTGGCAGGACTCCACAATTAACCACAAGTTCAGTGTCAACGGTAGGCTGCCACCGTCGTGGCTGTGATCCTTCAGATCTGCTGGGATAGCCAGAGCTGAAGAAACTACTGCTTGTCTAAGGAGGGAACAGGAAAACTTGGAAAGAGTTACATTGCTGTTTATTGTTCAAGGTTTAGGTTTTAGGTTTAATACAAAAAATCCAGGATTTTTCAGATTAGTAATTACAGATTTAATACTTTTACCTGTTATTTAAAGTAGAGTGGATTTGTGGCTTAGATACAACTGTTGCTCTAACAACTAGAAATATTATATTAAAAGAAAAAAATTTAAAGTAGTAGAATATACTCTTTCATAGCAAAAGAAATCCAGGTACCATCACTTGAATTAAAAAACATTCACCCACATATCTCTTTAACATTTATTTTATGAATAATGTTTTCTATAAATCTAAGAGAAAGTGTTCTTTTACTGATTTTGCGCAAATAGATGTTAAGAAAAATGTTTTTTAATAACAATATAGAATTTTTTGTTTGTTTGTTTTTTACAGAGACCGAGAGAGAGTCAGAGAGAGGGATAGATAGGGACAGACAGACAAGAATGAAGAGAGATGAGGAGCACCAATCATCAGTTTTTCGTTGCAACACCTTAGTTGTTCACTGATTGCTTTCTCATATGTGCCTTGACCGTGGGCCTTCAGCAGACCGAGTAACCCCTTCCTTGCTCAAGCCAGCAACCTTGGGTCCAAGCTGGTGAGCTTTGCTCAAGCCAGATGAGCCTGCGCTCAAGCTGGCAACCTCGGGGTCTCGAACCTGGGTCCTTCAGTATCCCAGTCCAACGCTTTATCCACTGCGCCACTGCCTGGTCAGGCAATATGGAATTTTTTGTATTAAATTATATATTAAGAGTTTCAATTAAAATTCATTGATTAAAGCAAAAAATCAAAGAGCATACAACTACAATTTTGATTTATTAATAATTTTTTTGAAAATACAAACATTTTAAACATTTTTGAGCATTAACTGAGTACTGTGCTAAGCATGACATGGAGATTGAGTTAAGACTGAATAAGGCAGAATTTTTGTGCCTGAAGTGTATATTGAAGAGGTAGCCAGGTAAATAAAGAAATCTGAAACAACATACACATTTATCTAACATGTAGTAACAATAAACTCTGGTTTCATATTAGGATCATACCACGTTGCTGGACTCTAGTAGTCTTTTTACTTTTCTAGCTTTCACTATGAACCATGCCTTTCATCACTGTATTCTTTTTTTATCTTTTTTTTTTTTATTTTTCTGAAGCTGGAAACGGGGAGAGATAGTCAGACAGACTCCCGCATGTGCCCGACCGGGATCCAACAGGCACGCCCACCAGGGGCGATGCTCTGCCCACCAGGGGGCGATGCTCTGCCCCTCCGGGGCGTCGCTCTGCTGCAACCAGAGCCACTCTAGCGCCTGGGGCAGAGGCCAAGGAGCCATCCCCAGTGCCTGGGCCATCTTTGCTCCAATGGAGCCTTGGCTGCTGGAGGGGAAGAGAGAGACAGAGAGGAAGGAGGGGAGGGGGGTGGAGAAGCAAATGGGCGCTTCTCCTATGTGCCCTGGCCGGGAATCGAACCCGGGTCCCCCGCACGCCAGGCCGATGCTCTACCGCTGAGCCAACCGGCCAGGGCCATCACTGTATTCTTGTCAGCTATCACTGTGCCCAGCACAGTGCCAGGCACTTAATAAACATTGAATGAATGAACACACTCATTAAGGGAGAGAGATTAAATGTTAGTGGAAGGGAGTGCTCCATAGGACCACTGAGGAAGTAAAAGAAGCGTGGGAGTTAAACATAGAGATGAAAGAGAGAAGGCGGGGAGAGAGACAGCAAGATAGCCATCCAGACAGACATGCGGAAAGAACTGGAATTGGTAGAGAAAGAGAAACAAATTGTGCAAACAAGCTGAGACAAGCACACAGTGGGCAGAACTACTTCTTTTGTAGTTCTGAAGCCCTGTTCCTCACCATTTTTGTTGTTTTTCTTGTTTAAATCAAATACTCTCTTGTGCTCTTCTGTAGACTGTGTGCATCAACCTATATCCTGCCTAAAGCTGCAGCTTGAGAAAGCCAATTCTAAAGAGTTTTACAGCTATTTAAAGTTCTAAGTAGCATCTAGCACAATCTAGCACAGTTCTCTGCAGATGGTGAGCACTCAAAAAAAAAAAACACTGATAAGATGAATTAAACAGTGAGGCAAAGTGACGTTCAGATTCTGAGATGAGTGCCAGCTGGAAGGGAACTCGGTATTGTTAATGCAGTTAGGCGACAGAGTTGCCACTGAAAATGGAAGGATCCTTTCGATCCCAGAGCAAAGCCCATGTGCTTTTATTTTCAAATGAGAGATTGACAATGTTAATTCTTTCATTCTTTCAAAACTTTTTCAGATTTACAGTTATCTTAAGGAAAGGTTCCAGTTTTAGGAATTTGGAGTCTCAACAATACAAAATTTACTGACTATTCCTAACCCTTTGATATTTAAAATTTGTTGGATTACTTTAACTCAGTATCCCTGAGAAATTAAGGTTGCTTTATTAATGAATTCTGAAAAATTACACTTTAGAAAGGGCACTCAGTTCTAAACATTTTCCAAAATCCAATTCAAGTACACTTTTTATGCCTTATTTCAGAAGTTGAAAAAAAAATTTTTTTTTCCTTTCTCTCTTTATTCTTGCCCAAGGGCACCAAAGAGGGGCTTCAGGCCAGGGGAAGAGGCATCAGAGACTTGCCCAGTTGTCCAGCTCTGGGCCTAGACACCTCTACTTCAATAATGAGAGCAGTCTGCTCTTATTTGCATATGTCTTTTGAAAAACGTTTAAAAACTATGGTTGAGAGCTGCAATGTAGAATGGGAACAGTCATAAAAAGCTCTTAAAGAACTGGTGAGCCTTATTCCCTGCTTTTCAACTCCTCTGAGCAAATCTTTAGAGACTGTTCAATAAACCATCCTGAGGAGTCAGTCACCTTATCATGGGACAATGATAATGACTGGGCAGTCTTATCCTTCATTCAACCTTCAGAACCATCCTTCCCTACTTGTATTTCATGGTAATAACTATAATAGGGTCACTAATGGTGTAGTTGCTCTGATCCATTTACAAATATTTAATTTGGGAAGGAATTTCTGGGAAATTTGCAGAATTTTTAGAAATGTTTTAGAAATGAATGTTTTTTATGTCTGGATTTTAGAGTTAGGAAATAATCCTATCTCCTTAAAAAGACAATGCTTGAAAGCACAAGTATAAGGATGGGGAGTTACACTTACCAGAAGACAGGTTAGGTGGGGAGGAGGATCTGAGACCTAATATGAGGCCCATTTGTTATTTTGTCTTCTTTGTGGGTGAAGGTTCAAGAAGAGAACAAGGGATGTTATGGAGAGGGCAATTTCTAACTTAGTAATGATGAGCACCAGAGGTCTCAAAGGAAGAAGTGAGTATTCTAACAGTTGGGTTGAGTCCAATAATGGAACTTCTTAATTGGTGCTTCTAAGGTTAGACACATGGGCAGGCAGTGGCATCTAGAATGTTTGTCAATGGGGTTCTAAGCCACTAGACTAGTGTTTAGGGGTAGAGCTTCTGGCCCTAAGAGTGGAAAGACCTCGGCAGGGTTTTAGTTCTTCCATAATTAATGAAGGCATTGCCAGTGTATTGGTGTGGGTACTTAAAATGGAGAACAAAATTTTCAGGTTACAAACTGGGAGAACATGGGAAAACTGGGTCATTGGAGTTTGAGGGTAAGGACCCCATTATTAGAATATAGGAATACACAGGGCATTGCAGTGCACCCGAATGCCTCAAGAACTAGGTGGAAAGCACTAGGATTCCCAGTCATGAATCATCTAAATGGGAGAATAATTCTAGTGGAGAAATCATGAGCCAAAATGAGAGGGAAGGCAAAGTCAGGTAAAAGGCTGGGGTAGAGAGTGCTGAGAAAAGTCAAAGGCAAGTTGTAACTTTAGATCTTTTCTCTGCAATAGAAAATGGACACACATTCTCAAACCTAAAGACAAGAGCTAAGTAATTCTATTGGTTGTTTAAATCTGGCAAAAGAATAATTAAATAATCTGAACTCTAAGAAATGCAGCCTACTAATAATCTTTGACAAAGATTGTAAACAGAGAAGGGAGTTGCTATAAACATAGCTAGCCCATTCTTTTTGTGCATATTTTTAGTTAAGTAAACCAATGGTCTTTGGTCACGTCCTTACATTTTATTTTAGAATCCTCTCAGGTGCTGGAATTGGTGTCCAGTGGGATGCTCTCCAACTATGGGTTATTAAAAGAGTTGGGCTTTAAAGCCTTATAAAGACCTGGGAAGACAGCAGAAAGAAGGCTCAGGGAGAACTGGGAAATATATATAAAGAGGGCTTTGTATTTTATTTTTCAGATAAGTCTTTTGATATAAATCTTTTTATTTGTCAACATTGAGAATTTGCTTTAGTTTGGTAGTGCAAATAATTCAAAGGTTGCTCCTGGTAATCTGAAACACGGATCTGAAGAATGCCTACATACAAGGGTTGGCAAAATTAGGTTTACAGTTTTAAGTATGTAAAACACTGAGTTTATTCTTGTATTATTATTTATTTATTATTGTATTTATTATTATCATTAACCTATTTTAGCTCACCCCTATATTTTGGATATAGAGAAACCATAGATTTTTATATTCAGTATTATTTTATATTAGTTTCAGGTATACAGCATAGTTGTTAGATAATTATATAATTTCTTTTTTTTAAGATTCTATTAATTGATTTTAGAGAGAGGATAGAGAGAAAGAGAAAGGGGAATAAAAATGGGAAGCATCAACCTGTAGTAGTTGCTTCTTGCATGTGCCTTGACCAGACAAGCTTGGAGTTTTGAACTGGCAACCTCAGCATTCCAGGTCAATGCTCTATCCACTGCGCCACCACAGGTCAGGCCAATTATATAATTTATAAAGTAATTCCCCTCAATAATTGAAGTACCTACCTGGCACCATAGTTATTATAATACTATTGACTATATTTCCTATGCTATACATCCCTATGACTTTTTTTTTTTTTAAGTGAGAGGAAGGGAGATAGAGAGACAGACTCCTGCATGTGCCCGACTGGGATCTACCTGGCAACCCCCATCTGGGGCTGATGCCCAAATCAACCGAGCTATCCTCAGCTCCGGGCTGATGCTCGAACCAATTGAGCCACTGGCTGTGAGAGGAAAAGAGAGAGAGAAGGGGGAGAGGGAAGGGAAAAGAAGCAGATGGTTTCTTCTTATGTGTGTCCTGACCAGGGATTGAACCTGGGATGTCCGCATGCCAGGCTGGACATTCTTATCCACTGAGTCAACTGGCCAGCACTACAATAACTATTTTGTAACTATCAAATTGTATACCCAGCTTCCAAACTGCCCTTCCCTCTGGCAACTGTCAGTTTGTTCTCTGCATCTCTGAGTCTGTTTCTGTTGTGTTTGTTCATTTATTTTGTTTAGATTTCATATGTAAGCAAAATTATATGGTAAAGTATTTGTCTTTCTCTAATAGACTTATTTTACTTAGCTTAATCCTTCCATGCTCGTCCATTTTACCATAAATTGTAAAGTTCCATTCTTTTTTTATGGACAAGTAACATTTCATTGTATATATACATCTATCACAACTGTTTTATCTACTGACCTATTGCTGGGCGCTTGGAGTGCTTCCACATCTCGGCTATTGTAAATAACGCTGCAATTAACATAGAAATGATGTCAAACTAAAAAGTTTTGCACAGAAAAGGAAACCATCAACAAAACAAAAAGGCAACCTACTGAATGGAAAAAGATATTCGCCAATGATACATCCTATAAGGGACTACTATCCAAAATGTATAAAGAACTCAGACAACTCAACTCCAAAAAACCCCCAAATAAACCAATTTAAAAATGGGTAGATGACTTAAATAGACATTTCTCCAAAAAGGATATACTGATGAACAACAGATAGATAAAAAGATGCTCAGTGTCACTCATTATCAGAGAAATGCAAATTGAAACCACAATGAGATATCACCTCACACCTGTAAGAATGACTATCATCAATAAATCAACAAATAACAAGTATCAGTGAGAATGAGGAGAAAAGGAAGCCCTTGTGCATTGTTGGTGGGAATGCAGATTGGTGCAGCTGATATGGAAAAGTTTGGTGTTTGCTAAAAAATAATTATAATCGGAACAGCCCTATGATCCAGCAATTCTACTTCTGGGTATATATCTCTGAAGAAACCAATTTGAAAGGATATATACACCCCTATGTTCAGAAACCATAGCTTTTTAAGACTGGAAGGGACTTGAAAAGTTATCAAAACTAAATTTGTTTCATTTACAACTGAGAAGAGTGAGGCCTGTAAGTTATGTGACTTGTTTAACGCCAAGACATGAATGGCTGGCTGCGCCAGGACTAGAACCTATGAAATGGATTTCCACTCCACTATTATTTCTACCACCATGCCTAGCCTACCTTAGATGACAATCCAAGTTTTCATTTGCTTTTCTTTTGAGAAAGAGAGAGAGAGAGAGAGAGAGAGAGTGTGTGTGTGTGTGTGTGTGTGTGTGTGTGTCAGGGAGACAGAGAGAGATAGGGAGAGAAGCATCAACTCGTAGTTGCTTTCACTTTAGTTGTGCATTGATTGCTTCTTGTAGGTGCCTTGACCTGGGATGGGACCTTGGGCTCAAGCTGAGCCAGCGCCCCCTTGCTTTATCCACTGTGCCACCATTGGCGAGGCAACAATCCAAGGTTTTAAAACAACTTTAATCTGAATTTGCTCTAATTTTCAAATCAATTTATTATTTCCTATGAGAATTTATAAAGAGCAAACTCAGTAAATGCTGATGCTACTTTTGTCATGCCCTTCTGTATAAGCTCATCATGTATCTATTAAGTTTCCTACTTTAATCTTTGACTGGTAGTGATGAGTTCTATGCATATTGTTTTAAAAATATATTTGCTGAATTCTGTTAAAATGAGATTAAAAAAATTTGAATTCTTATGGTGGAAAAAGGACCCCATGGATTTTTAGCTTTTAGGACAAGCACTTGAGTAATCAATTTGAAAACTCTGTTAAATATTTTTCCTTATTCAGGAGACAGAACAAAAAGGGAATTCTGGTCTTTTTTCAGTTTGGTCAAATTCTTGTGTTAACTTCTCAGTGATTTCTGCTATGTATGTGAACTATGACCATATACGAAAATGGTCTGTTTTAGGTCATGGCTGTGGGCAGAGATTAAATTGGTGAAAAATGGGCCTGTTCGTGGGATTTACCACACAGTAAGATTTCTCATCTCTCTGGAAAAATGTGGAATTAGCTCTCTGAGAAATGCAGCTCTGTCATGAGGTTGAAGGGAGAGTTTTGGTGGAGGGAAACACAGTTCAGTCTCCAAGGCAGTTATGATTGGTTAGATTCCAGAACAGTCACTTTGGTTCAGCAAAGTTCTTTCGGCTTTCATGTCAGAGTTTTCTACTGTTGCTAATTTCACAAGTAATTCACAGGTCACATCTTAGTTAGCTTCTTTCTTGGCATCGATCCAAACTGGGCAATGGTCTTGGAGCGGCCTCCTAACCTTCCTATGTCCCCTCTCTAGAACACGCTGTTACAGTGCAAAAGCCTTCGATGTGGAAATAACTCTGTGACAGCATGACTTTTCTATGCTTGCTGAGTGGGATACAGATGTGAACTAGTGGGTACGGATGGCAAGGGCACCAAGCGGAGGATGGGATCTGAGGTCCTCGCGTGTGAAGGTGGTTCTTGAGGAAGACAAACTCGATTATATATTCTTGGATGCTCCCAGAGAACACTCCACTTGCACGCTCCTCCCTAAGAGCCTCTGCAACGATCCTGGGCCCACGTTTCTGTTAAGGACAGACCTAGCCAGTGATTAGGGTTTCCTCGCCATACCGGGTCACAGCTCGGCTCCGGCAGTCCTTGGGCCCACCCTTAACCGGGTTGAGGTTAGGGGTGGACCGCAGCCTCTCCTGTCAACTCAGTTTCCCTACTAGGCACTCCCCTCAGGGACCACAAACGCCCCCTTTTTCTCAAGACTCCAGTGGTGACCTGAGTGAGGTAGGCTGGGTGTCTAAGACTTACACCCAAAGGGGTCCCAGGATGGTGGTCTTGTCCCCTTCCCTCCGAAAAGGACCCCACCCCTCTCGCCCAGCCCTGGCCGCGCCCCTGTTCCCGCATACTAAGTCGGCGGGGTCCCTGGTCCGCGTTCGTGGCGGGCGGCGGGGCCGGCAAGCGGCCGCGGGACAGGGCGCGGGCGCGCGCGAGCGGCGGGCGGGTGCGCGCGCGCCCGGCCGGGGCAGCCGCGGGGGAGGAGCGGCCGCCGGCTCGCCCGCCCGCCCGCCAGCGCGCAGATCGCGCGCCCAACGGACCAGGCTGGGGCCGTGAGGTAACTGTTGCAGCCCACGGGAGCTGGGAGGCGACTCCGAGTCTCCGGTCCCGAGGGGTGCCTGAGGGAAAAGGACAAGCCCCTTCCGCCCCTTGCCACAGCCAGCATGTCGCGGACCCCGCGGCTCCTCCGCCTGCGCGGCGGGGATCCCGGGCCGCGGCGGCGGGCGCAGCCCTGACGCGATACGGAGCCGGGGGCGCCCGGAGCCCGGGGACAGGGGGCGAGAGCGCAGCGGCCGCCGAGGTCCGATCCGGGCGTGCTGAGCCGCCCCGGTCCCGGCCATGAGGAAGGACGAGCGAGACGCCAAAGCCATGCGGTACCCGCAGCCCCCGGACGGGGCCGCCTCGCCCCCCGAGAGCCTGAGGAACGGCTACGTGAAGAGCTGCGTGAGCCCCTTGCGGCAGGACCCTCCGCGCGGCTTCTTGTTCCACCTCTGCCGCTTCTGCAACGTGGAGCTGCTGCTGCCGCCGCCGCCGCCGCCGGCCTCCCCCCAGCCGCCGCGGCGCGGCTCCCCTTTCTCCCGGGCGCGCCTGGCGCTGGGCGCCCTGGCCGCCTTTGTCCTCGCCCTGCTGCTCCGCTCGGGGCCCGGGCGCTGGGCTGCCGCGGCCGCCCGGGTGCGGACCGTGCTGAGCGTCTGCTCGCTCAGCCTCAGCCCGCTCTTCAGCATCGCCTGTGCCTTCTTCTTCCTCACCTGCTTCCTGACCCGGGCCAAGCGGGGCGCCAGCGCCAGCGCGGGCCGGGGCGGCGGCGGCGGCGCCTGGTGGCTGCTGGCGCTGCCCGCCTGCTGTTACCTGGGGGACTTCGTGGCGTGGCAGTGGTGGTCGTGGCCGGCGGGGGACGGAGACGCCGCGGCCCCGGCCCCGCACACGCCCCCGGCGGCGGCGGCGGCGGGCAGGTTGTTCGTGGTGCTGAGCTGTGCCGGCTCGCTGACGCTCGCGCACCGGCTGAGGCTCCAGCACAGCATCCTGGTGCTGCTCTTCTCCAGCTTCGTCTGGTGGGTCTCCTTCAGCGGCCTCGGGCCGCTGCCTGCCGCCCTCCGGCCCCTGCTGGCCTGCCTGGTCGGGGACGCGGGCTGCCTGCTGGCCCTGGGGTTGGATCACTTCTTTCAAATCAGGGTAGCTCCCCATCCTCTGCGGGCGTCCGGTGCCGCGGAAGAAAAAGTGCCTGTGATCAGACCCCGCAGGAGGTCCAGCTGCGTGTCGTTCGGGGAGACTTCGGCCAGTTACTTTGGCAGCTGCAAAATGTTCCGGAGACCTTCGTTGCCTTGCATTTCCAGAGAACAGGTAAGGGAGCCGAAAAGCGAGGTTCGCTTAGGAGTAAGGGCGGTTTTAATCGCTGCTGTTCCTGAGTTGAATTCGCGTGTTTAAAAGCATGATAACTTCCAGGGTGAAAAAAAGAAAAAAAGTTTTATTCTGGAAAGAATTCCTAAAGTACAGGAAGCTTCTTAGAAATAGAGAAGTGCTTTTTGTGAAATAGACTATATTGCACTATTTAAAGATGGTTTATGCAATAGATGAGTTTACAGAAGAATGGATTATTTGCAGCTTAATAGATGGACTACTCCCACTTGAGTACATTCTGATGTACATCTTTTTGGTGCCGTTTATCTGTTGCTGTTATAATGGTGATATCTAACCAGAGGTAGCATACAGCCATTAAAATGAGTGAATGGCAGTGTGGTTTTATGTTTTTGGTATTCGAGAGAAAGAATTTGAGATCTTATGAACATTGATGAGCTTTGGAACTGAGACTTATTAGTTTAGATGAAAAGACTGTCGGAAATAATTTTTAAGAGACCCCCCCAGCCCCCCGCCCACACAAATTTCAGCAGTATAGGCTAATATAATCTTTCAGAGACTAACTCAGGGTGGTGTGTATTTGTTGCATAATGAGGAGAATGTTGTAACAATTTAACCTTTAAACTTATGCCTGGAAAATGCCAAAAGCATTTTCAGTTTTTTTTCCCTGTAGGTTTACATGTTTTTGTTCTTTAAAAGGAATTGAAACCATCATCAGGCAGTCGTGCTTCTCAACAAGTGTAGCTACTATTCACTGAGCATTTACTCAGTGCAAAATAGTTTACATATATTTTCTTAAATCTTCACAATAATCCTGTATGGTGGGGAACATTACCTCAATTTAGAGATGAGTAATAAGAGCTTTTTAGAGATTACCCAACTAGTAAGTGGATAATTTACACACTTAGTAAGCAGTAGTGCTGGGATTTGAACTTAGATTTTTCAGTTTTCTTTGTCATGGTCTAAGCAGCTAGAAGGATCAGAGTAGAGGTTTTATGTGGGAGAGTAGGAGTTTATACCGCAATATGTTTTATACTGGGACACAGTATATTTGAAACAAAACTTTCTTATTAGTGCTACATCTGATGTTCTCCTCTCTTCAAAAAAAATTGACAAACCCGCTACATTGATTTTACAACATGTTTAACACTAACGCTGTAGTGTTCCTATGAGACCACACTTTGCTTCTTGAAAAGTGTTTTCAGAGGCCGTGTTTGTGGTCTGTAGTTAATTGGCCAAATTCTTGAAAAATTGTTCAAAAATGTTATGCCTTTTGTTTTCTCATTTTACTGCCAGTGATAATAGACAGCACCTAGAAAAGTGTGTGTCAGAAGAAAAAATTGTGAGATTAACTGTGGAGCAAAGTATTATAGTATCAGCTGTTTCCTTAGAATGGCATAGCATTTAATGGTTGACTATATGTGAATAAATTGCATTTTTTAACACTGGAAAAGTGTTTTAGTATAGTCTCATCACTAAACTATCACTGTAGATAGTTCTCCTGAACCTAATAGCATTATAGTTGAACATATTTTAATTGTAATCTATTGGTGTAGTCAATTGTAGGTGTTCTCTCATAAATTGAAAATTCTTGGTTTTCTTAATCCTAGTCTGGTACTTTTTCCATCACAGCAACCTTTTCAACAAGTGTAGTGTTGTTCTAGGTAGTTTCATTTATTATTTGTATTAGAAGCAAATATAATTAGTGTTTTTAAAAAAGGCATATTATCTTATTGCAGAAAACTCTTATTCACATTCCACTATGAATAGGAATATTTTGGGGGGTCTTAAAATATGTTAATAGTTTAAGGGTTCATACATTTCTACTTAATGTTCCGTGTCATAAAATAATACTATTTTGGCATTACTAAAAATACTACATATTTTAAATTTAACGGAGATTATAATAAGAATTTTTGTTATGATTATTACTGAAGTTTAAGAGTGGGTATCTGGTTTTGTTTGCATGTATATTATGTTTAGGAAATAAGGAGGAAACCAGTGCTTTTGTGGAAATAGAAGATCAAGAGACTTTCTAGTTTTCAAAGTGCTAAATTTTGTATTTGGCCAGTGTGAAGTCACTTCATGGTTTCAGAAAGTGAAGGGAGACATAAAGATACTGAGTAGACTCCAATATAGGAGGAGATGCCCTGGATTCGTAGGCAGAGGATTGAATGTAAGGTCCAGGCTTTACTGAACAATCTAGGAAAAATCAGTGAATCTTAGAGTCTCAGTATCCTATCAAGTCATGGATTCCAACTGATGAATTCTGTGATACCTTCCAACTCTGAATTTATTTCTTTTAGTTAAGTTATACTTTTTGTAAGGTATAAATAAAATATTACAAAGTAATAAATAGTTCTTTAAGTTTACTTTTAGTGCTGAATGTTGCTATTGCTAAGTATATTTTCCAAGGTGTAATGATTGGAAAAGATGAGCACATATTCTGTATTTTTTTTGAATAGAGAATTTTAAAAATTATATGTGGATTCATTTTTGGAGTGATAATGAAATTATACTTTTAATTTCTTAAGAATTTTATAAACATCTCTGAAAGCCAATTAAAACTCATATTAATCTAAATGTTTTTAATTGTGAGTAGATTTAAAATAATTTTTAACTTTTGGGATGTTATATTAGGTACCATGTTGAAAAATAATGGCATATGTTCATAAAACATTTGATTTTCATGATTAAATTTATAGTAGTTGATGTAAATGCTATACATATGCCAGTTCTTAACTAGTTTTTTGTTGTTGTTGATGTTGTTGTTGCCAAGCATTTAGAAATTTAAAGTGTAAATCTAGTTACTGCTGTGTTCTGCCTTGGTGAGTTAATGGAAAGAAGCACTTAGGATATTTGCCATGAGTCAGCTCTAATAGGAAGTTAAAAAAAAAATCAGTTGTCTGCATAGACACTTTGACCAGAATTTAACAAATTACATTTCTAAGCCATTTTATTTGTATATTCTATAATGAGGTTTTGAGCCAGATAATTTTGTTTGTGATAGACTATGTAAATACAAGGTTTTGAAAGTCGTAAGTTAGTGAGTGAGATATTTTTCTATATCTAAAATGCTAAGTGCTTTCTAAATGGTTAGGTAAATATTTTAAAATTCTGTGGCCTTAAAGCCCATAAATATTATGTAAAGTGTTAATTTTATTTGAAAAAAGTATACACATGTAGTTTGAAGGCGTTTAAAAATGAAATTAAAGTTTAAGCCCTTTAAGGAATTTGCAAGGCATTCCTCACCATGAATTAAACAATACTGTAGTATCTGTGAAATTTACTTTGTGGTGTCAGTGAGTAGTGTATTGTTCTAATTGCATATTAATATTTTGTGGTAAAATATCAGCCTGCGTAATAGTTTTATGCTCTATTTCGTACATATTGTATGTACTTCGCCTTCGGAGTTGCTGTTCAGAAACACAGATTTGATCAGATTACTTGCTCTGATTTAAAAACCTCTTGTGGTTTTTCATTTTCTGCAGGCTAAAGAGGACAATGACCTTGAACCTTGCTTGCAAAGTCCTGTATAACCTGCTCTTAGCTTTTTTGTTTGTTTTGTTTTTTAAAAAGCCATCTAGGACTTAGGAACACTCCCTCTCTACATCTATCCTTGGCTCAAGCTATATGAGGACTGGTTATTGTTATTGACTTGTAGATTTTTTTTCTTTTGCTTTTCCTATTTGTACTGTCTGAAATCTCCTTTAAGGAACTAATTAGATTAAGAAGTCATTAGATGGTACAGTGATACTGAAATTAATGTATAAACTGAGACCAAAACCCTGATACAGTAGATTTGGCCATATTTTAAAATAAAAGTTGACAGATCATGTGATGTGTGATAGAAGATTTTCATTATATCCCATGAAATAGTAACAGCTCCATAGTTTATGTTTTCCTACACTGAGTGAAAAGTAAATAGGGCCAACCATAAATCAAACTGTAAAGTTTATTTTCATTGTTTTTAGATTTTTTATCCTCCTTAGTGGGAGGCCTTTCTCTGATTCTATTTTTCTTTTCCCTTGCAGTTACCAAGTCAGCCTGTTTTCTTACCACATTCTCCTGCCTTCCTTGTACCCCAACCAAAACAGGAAGAATCTGTACTTGCTGAATATGTTTATTTCAACCTAAATATATTTGTATAGCTATAAAGAGATAGAGTCAGAGCTGATCTAATTGAAATCTGCTCATTTTATGGACAGGAAATAAATTCAACTCCAGAGAGATGAAAATATTGTCTCTACATTATGCCATGAGATATTTGGTATACAGGGACTAAAACCAAGTTAGATCCTGACTCCTAGTCCACCTGTACATTCCATAAAGAGCATAAGTAGCTGTGGACATGGTTTTCCAAGGCTGTAATTAATTTTGCCAATTATCTGATAAATGACATCCCCGATTAAAGGAGTTCCTGGGTAAAGATGGGAGAGAGGGGAAAGAGAGAGGTAGGAGGGATTCTTAAAATCACAATTTATAATGACCTTGAATATAAACTTGGTCCCTGATGTAGTTATTTCAGGGTGACTTGTCAGGATGCAGCTGGCGTCAAGCTCAAGTGCCTTCGGAGGCTAGTCACATAATATATTTATGTCATATGCTGAGGGGAGGGTAAGAAGAATGGAAGTCAACTGACTATTGCCTACTTTGCCTAAGAACTTTCAGTTTAAACAAAACAAACTGAACAACTGTCAGCTAAGCAAAACTTTAGGAGACCTGGGTTCTGTCTTTGAATAGTTCCTGACAGTTTATAATATTGGGTTGGTTTTTGCCTCATTATTTAAAAGCTGATCCATATTTATTTAAGTGATTTTAGAAGCCTGTTCTTAGAACTTGGGTCAAGAGGACTGTATTTTCCACTGTCTTTTTCTTTTAAAACCTAGTACTTTTTTTTCTGTATTGATCTACCTTAGCAAGTCTCTCATCTTTGTTGATTTTCCCTCCTGCTTCAGCTAGAGAACATTGTTGGCTACTTCTTCCTTACATTTCATACAACATTCATTCAGCATTTTAAAACTGTGTATAGTTAGCATTTAATTTTTAAATGATAAATTTCACACATAAAAAATTGTACATATTGTAGCCCTGGCCGGATAGCTCAGTTGGTAGAGCATTGTCCCGGAGCGCAGAGGTTGCTGGTTAGATCCTCAGTCAGACCACATGCAGGAACAAATCTGTGTTCCTGTCTCTTTCCCTTCCTTTCTCTCTCTAAAATCAATAAATAAAAAATTTAAATAATAGAAAGAAGATTGCACATATGTATATTTTTTATTGTTTATGGAAGAAAATAAAGGAAAAAAAAGAGTCAGGTACTTACCACTCGTTTCCTTTGAAGCTCCCTGTGTAACCTTTTTTACATCCCTTTCTCTCTGCCCCAGAGGCAGCACATCTATTCTTTTTCGTTATTGTTGTTATTCATTCCTGTACTTTTTATAGTTATAACCCCCACAAGAGTAGTCCTAAAAAATCTAAATAATGTTGTTAGTATTGCTTGCTTTTGAACCTTCAGAGAATCATGGTGTATGAATTCTTTTGTAACCTTTTCTTGATGTATTCTGAGATTTATGCATGTTAATATGGATAATTATAGTTCATTTTTTAATGCTGTATAGTTCTTCATTGCATGATCATAGTAAAAATTTATTTATCTATTCCATTGTTCATGGACCCTTGGTGGTTTGCTTAATGTAAAATGATGTTTTTAAAATTTGTGTAAATGTCTCCTAGTGCATGTGTGTGCATTCAAAAGTAGAATTACTGAGTTGTAAGGTATGTTCATATTTCAACTTTACAATGTGTGTCAGTCAGATTAATGGCACTCCAAAGATGTCCATGTTCTAATCCCAGGAATTTGTGAATGTTACCTAACTTAGTAAAGAAGACATTGCTTATGAGATTTTTAAGGACCTTGAGTTGGGGAAATTATCCAGGATTATCTGAAGCGGACCGAAAGTAATCATAGGGTCCTTAAAACGTGGAAGAGGGAGGCAGACGTCAGAGATGGAGATGTGACAATGGAAATAGGGTTGAAGTAATACAGAGTGAGACTCAATCCACCTTTGGCTTTGACAGTGGAAGTAGAAGGCCAGAAGGCCGGGAACCAAGTAAAGCAGGCAGCCTCTAGACACTGGAAAAGGCAAGGAAACTGATCCACTCCAGAGTCCCCAGAAAATAACAAAGCCCTTTGAGCACCCTGATTTTAACCCAGTGAGACCTATGTCAGACTTCTGACACACAGAACTTTAAGATAATAAATTTGGGTTGTTTTATGCCTCTGAGTTTGTGGTAATTTGTTACAGGAAAGTGTTAGTTTGCATTAACTCCTCTAACAGTTTGCATGGACTGCTGTAACAAAGTACAGTACTGCAAAGTGGGTGGTTTGAACAACAGAAATCCATTGTCTCAAATTTCTGGAGCCTAAACGTCCAATATCAAGGTATCCCTGAGGTGGTTTGTTTTGTTTTGAGGATTGTGAGGGAGAAGCAGTTCCATGCCTGTCTCCTAGCTTCTGTTGGTTTGTTGGCATTTTTTGTCTTGTAGATGTGTCACCCTTATCTCTCTCTTTGCCTTCATCTTCGCATGGCACTCTTAGTATATCTCTTCATAGACTTCCCTCTGTGTTGGTCTTAGTGTCCTAATTTTCCCTTTTGTAAGGACCCTGGTCATATTGGATTAGGGTCAACCTAATGACTTCATTTTAATTTAATTACCTCTGTAAAGACCCTATTTCCAAATAAAGTCACATTTCCAGGTATATATCTTTTTTTGGGGGGAGGGGACACAGTTCAACCCATATCTGTAGCAATACAAACTAAGACACTATGAAAAGTTAAGTTGTTTTTCAAAATCATTGTACCGTTTTTACTTTTGTTAGCAGGGAATAAGAATGCCCTATTTACTGACTTCAATTTTTGTTAGTTGGGTGGGTTTTTCTTTGTGATTTAATTTTAATTTTCTTAATTACTAATAAGTCTGAATATTTTTTATATTTATGGACTACATTTTTTATTCAGGGATCACCTGTTCATGTTTTGACCTTTAAAAAAATGGGTTGTTTTTTCTTAGCAATTCATGAGTTCTTTCTATATTCTGAACATGAATCTCTTATTGGTTGAATTGCAGATACCTTCTCCCAGTTTTTATGGTGTCTTGTGATAACTGAGATTCTTAATTTTAATGTCAAATTTACCAGTCTTTGCCTTTAGTGTTAAGATTCTTTGTGTCTTGTTTACAAAACTCTTCCATATTGGAGGTCATAAAATATACTCTTATTTATTTTATCTTTTTATTTCTTTCTATTTTTTCTTTTTTATTGAATTTATTGGGGTGACACTGGTAACATACAGGTTTTAGGTGCACAGTCCTACAACGTATCACCTGTACATTCTATTGTGTGCTCATGGCCACAAGTCAAGTCTCTGCCTATCACCACCTATCCCCCTATACTGTACTCCATCTCCCTTCCCCTACCCTCTGTAATCACAACACTGTTGTCCGTGTCCATGAGATTTTCTCTCTTTTTTCTTTTTGCTCAATCCCTCCAGCACACCCCCTGCCAACAACTATCAGCCTGCTCTCTATGAGTCTGCCACTATTTTGCTTGTTAGTTCATTTTGTTCAGTAGATTCCACATATGAGTGAAATCATATGGTACTTGCCTTTCTTTGATCGGCTTATTTCACGTAGCATAATGTTCTCCAGATCCATCCATGCTGTCACAAAGAGTGAGATTTCCTTCTTTTTTTGGTGGCCATGTAATATTCTTTTATATAAGTGTGCCACAGCTTTTTTATCCACTCATTTACCAATGGACACTTGGGCTCCTTCCAAATCTTGGCTATTGTGAATAATGCTGCAGTGAATGGAGGGAAAGAAAGAATACATATATCTTCTTTTGAATTAGTGTTTTGGATTTCTTTGGATAAATTTCTGGAAGTGGAATCACTGGGTCATAAGTCAGTTCCATTTTTAACTTTTTGAAGTAACTCCATACTGCTTTCCACCATGGCTTCACCAACCTACATTCCCACCAACAGTGCATAAGGATTCAGTTTTCTCCACATCCTCACCAACACTTGTTGTTTGTTGATTTATTGATGGCAGTCATTCTGACAGGTGTGAGGTGATATCGCATTGTGCTTTTAATTTATACTTCTCTGATTAGTGATGTTGAGCATCTTTTCATATGTCTATTGGTCATCTGTATGTCCTCTTTGGAGCAGTGTCTATAGAGGAGAGGTCCTTTGCCCATTTTTAATTAGATTTCTTTTTTAAGTGTTGAGTTGTCTGAGTTTTTTTTTATAAATTTTGGATATCAGTGCCTTATCAAATGTATCAGCAAATACATTCTCCCATTCAGTGAGGTCTTTGTTTTCATTTTGTTGATGGTTTTCTTTGCTGTACAAAACCTTTTTAGTTTGATGTAGACCCATATGTTTATTTTTTCTTTTGTTTCCCTTGCCCGAAGAGATATATCAGAAAAATATTGATATGAGAAATATCTGATTTTACTCCCTATGTTTTCTTCTATGATCATTATGGTTTCAAGCATGATATTTAAGTCCTTAAACCAATTTGAGTTTATTCTTGTGTATGGTACATGTAGGTGGTCTAGTTTTATTTTTTTGCATGTATTTGTCCAGTGTTCCCAACACCATTTATTTATTTATTTATTTATTTATTTATTTAGTGATAGAGCGAGCGTGTGCGAGAGAGAGACAGGAAGGGAGAAAGATGAGAAGCATGAACTTGTAGTTGTGGCTCTTTAGTTATTCATTGATTGTTTTTTCATAAATGCCTTCACTGGGGAGCTCCAGGCGAGCCAGTGACCCCTTGCTCAATCCAGTGTTTTTGAGATCAAGCTAGCGACCTTGGGCTTCAATCCAGTAACCTTTGGGCTCAAGCCAGCGACCATGGGGTCATGTCTATGATCTCACGCTCAAGCTGGTGACCCTGCACTCAAGGTGACGACCTCAGGGTCTTGAACCTGGGACCTCAGCATCCTAGGTTGATGCTCTATCCACCACACCACCCTCAGTCAGGCCCAACACCATTTTTTGAATAGACTGTCTTTATTTTGTTGTATATTTTTGCTTCTTTTGTCAAATATTAATTGACTGTAAAGGCTTTTGTTTATTTCTTGGCTCTCTATTCTGTCCCATTGATCTATATGTCTGTTTTTATGCTTTACATTGTCTTTTTAAAGTTAAAAAATTGTGCCTTTAAAATGATTTTTATCCACTTAGAATTGATTTATATGTATGATGTGATGTAGAGATATAATCTCATTTTTATTTACATGGATATCTAGTTATGTCAACATAATTTATTGACGAGTTTATTAACTACCAAAAAGATGCTTAAATGCTCTTTTAGAAATGTCAAGATCAGTGGTAAAATAATATAGGCAATAAATACAGGAGCAAAAAGGAGGGGTTATTATAAGATGTAATAATTACCAAGTGCTCACTATATACTAGTCTCAACATTCCTGTGAAGTAAGTATTAGGATTCTATTTTACTGCTGGGAACTAAGGCAGAGGGGTGAATTAACTAGCCCCAAATCATTTAGCTAGTACACAGTACATGCCCATAATATGCTAAGTGCCATTTCCAATATATAAAAGACTCTAAGAACCTAAGGACTCTCCTACTTGAAATAGGTAAACTATAGGTATAAACATTTTAGAATATCTTTTGAAAGGAATTATTGAGTAAGAAAAATCTCTGATAACCCAAAAGAAATGAAAGTGGTATAGGAGAGGAAAATTTTTTTCTTCTTCCCTTCTAGGTTACTTGGCTGGCCTAATAATTAAATGATATAAGACAAATTAAAAGGAGAAAAACAAATTTAATTTGTATATATGGGAGCCATATAAAAATGTGAGACTCGAAGAAGTGACCAAATCAGGAATCTTTTATACCTGTGAGACAAAGAAACAATAAGGAATAATTGACAAGACAAAGGGGTTTGGGCTTGGGTTGATGACTTGGTGAAGAAGTAACAAGGTTTGTTTATATAGCCTTCTTGACTCTAAATTCCCTATCTCTACTGATAAGGATTCCTGTAGCCCTCCTGGTGCGTGGAAAGGTACCTTTCATACAGGAGATTTAGCTTCTACTTTCAGCAGTGGACAAAAGATGGTCAGAGTTTCCTTCCATTGGCTGCTTCTCAAATACCTTTAATTCAAAATAATCAGTATGCCAAAGTGGCATATTTTGGGGAGGCATATTCTGTTCTCCTTCAGTAGGACTACTAAGAGGTAAGCAAGTAAAGTAAAACCAGCTTTCATTGAAGAGTTTCTGACAATGCTTAGAGATCTAGATCATTTACTTCTTTTAGGAATGGCTAGACTCAAGAGATAAAAATCTAAAGTCTGCCCAAAGTCAGGAATCTAATAGGAAACCTCTGCATAAAGCTGAGACCCTAAACTGCTCCTCCCCCAGTGTAAAGGTAAATGATGAATAAATATGACCATGGAGATGGGATGCCTGGCTTGACCTTGGCACAAGGGAGCAGGGGGAGGGATAAAATAAGTCTTCCCTGAATGTATAACCACAAGAGGGCCCTCATATAGTTTTCTTTTTTATTGTGGTAAAATATATACAACATAAAATTTACCATTTCAACCATTTATAAGTATACAGTTTAGTGATGTTAAGTATATTTATGTTGTACAACCATCACTGCCATCCATCTGTAGAAAAATTTTATCTTCCTAAATTGAAACTCCATACCCATTAGACAATAACTCTCTACTCTCCCTTCCCCCAGTCCCTGTTAACCATCATTCTACTTTCTTTTTGTAAGAATTTGATGGTAGCTATCTCATATAAGTGGAATTACAGAGGTTTTTTTTTGTGTTTTTTTTTATTATTATTTTTTACCAGTGACTTATTTTACTTAGCATACTCATTGTTGGAATTTTGACAGGGATTGCATTGAATCCATTGCTTTTAGTAGTATTGATAGCTTTAAAATAGTCTTACAATCCATTATCATGGGATGCCTTTTTATTTGTGTTTTCATTTTTTTCAGCAACATTTTGTATTTTTCAGTGTACAAGTCTTTTATCTCTTTTGTTTTTTATTCCTAAGTATTCTTTTTGATGCTATTATAAATGGACTTATTTTTTATTTTATGTTTGAATTCTTCATTGTTAGTGTATGGATATGTAACAGATTTATGTGTTGATTTTGTATTCTGAGCTTTCCTGAATTTGTTTATTCTAACATTTTTTGTGTGGAATTTTTAGGGCCCTCATTTAGTTAAAAAAGTTTTTTATTAAGACTTTTTAAAGAGCCCTTTGAAGAGCAGTTTAAAGCAAAATTGACAGGAAGGTACAGAGATTTCCTATATATACTTTACCCCCACACTGGCATTGCCTCATCCATTTCAATATCCTCTACCAGAGTGTTACATTTGTTACAGTTGATGAAACTACATTTATATATCATAATCACTTCAGATCCGTAGTTTACATTGTTTCACTATTGGTGTTATATATTGTATGGGTTTAGAGAAAAGTGTGATATGTATCCATTATTATAGAAAATACATACAAGGTATCTTTACTTCCCTAAGAATCCTCCTGTTCGGTGTTTTCATCCCTTCCCCCATACTCATACCTGGAAACCACTAATATTTTTTCTGTTGCCATAGTTTTGGCTTTTCCAGAGTGTCATATAATTGAAGTCATAGAGTAATCATTTAGTTTTGTTTAAATCTAAATTAATGCTACACATGTGATTGAGAAACCTTCAAAATGTAGAGTGGTCCCACTCTACTTTTAGAAGTTACTTGTTAGAAGTAAATTCAAATTTTCTAAGAATTCAAGTAATTTCCACTTGTAAAATTGAGCAGTGCATAGTCAAAATTGCACAAAACATGTAAGCAAACAAGGCACTATATGTAAGATCCTGCAGAAAAAGTATACAGAAAAAAGATAAACACATCCACAAAAGCTTTAGAGATTAGAACAATTATATACCAGATATAAAAAATATGTTAAGCCTGACCAGATGGTGGCACAATGGATAGAGCGTCAGTCTGGGATGCAGAGGACCTAGGTTTGAAACCCTGAGGTCGCCCACTTGAACACGGGCTCATCCAGCTTGAGGACGGCTCACCAGCTTGAGTGCAGGGTCACTGGCTTGAGCATGGGATCATAGACATGACCCCGTGGTCTCTGGCTTGAGCCCAAAGGTCACTGGCTTGAAGCCCAAGGTTGCTGGCTTGAGTCCAGGGTTGCTGGCTTGAGCAAGGGGTCACTCATTCTGCTGTAGCACCCCTCCCATCAAGGCATATATGAGAAAGCAATCAACTAAGGTGCCAAATGAAGAATTTATGCTTCTCATCTCTTTCCCTTTCTGCCTGTCTGTCCTTATCTCTGTCTCTCCCATATATATATATATATATATATATATATATATATATATATATATTTAAATATATATATTTAAATATACATATTTAAATGATAAAATAGAAGCTTGGAAAAATGATTGGAGAATAGATTAAAAGAACAATTATGCAGATTTGAAAAATAGAACTTTTAAAGATGAAAAATATAACCACAGATTAAAAACTGATGCACATATTAAATAGCCATTGAGAGAAAGAATTTGTGAACTAGAAGATACGTCCAAAGACATTGTTCTCAATGTTTTGCAGAGGGAAAAAGAGATGGAAATTCAGAAAGAGAGATAGACCCTAGCTAGATAGTTCAGTTGGTTAGAGCATTGTCCTGACATGCTGGAGGGCTTGTTTGATCTCTGGGTAGGGCACATACAATAATCGACCAATGATGGCATGAATAAGTGGAACGATAAATCATTATTTTCTTTCTCTGCCTCTATCGCTCTCCCTCTCTGTCTCAAAATCAATAAAATATTAAAAAAATTTAAAAATCAGAGAATAAGAAGATAGAACTTGAATTAAATATGGATTTTAATTGACGTTCCAAAGGAGATAATAAAATACAGAACAGGTAATATATGAGGAGATAGTGGCTGTAAAATAGAATTTTATAGAATTGATAAAAAAAATGGATCTCCAGAAAGCCCAATGAATTCCAAGCACAATAAATAAAAAAGAAGTTTACTCCTAGACTCATCATTGCAAAATTTAGAACACACTCACAAAGGTACTAAAAGAAGAGAGAGAAGAGAAATTACCTATCAAAAAATGAATGACCATTATATTGGAAGATGACTTATTAATAGCAACAGTGTTTCCCAGAAAACTGTAGAATATCATCCTTTGTGTGCTGAGGGAAAGTAAATGTCAAACTAGAAAGCAATGCCCTGCAAAACTATCTTTCTAGAAAGAGAAAAAATGAAAACTATTTCAGACTACCAAAAATTGAGTTTTTACTACCAAAAGTATATATATACTTAAGGCAGAAGGAAGAACTGAAATTAAGAAGGAACACTAATAAATACATCTGTAAATTAAGGAACCATGGTGTTATAAAACATTGCTAACAGTGCATGATTTATGAGGGGAGAACAAGCCAGAACTTAAACAGTAGAAAACAGGAGCATCCGTGTTAGAAGGAAAATGAAGTGGAGAGCAAGAGAGGTATGGATGTTTTCATGTGAAGAAAGAGGTAGGAAGTATGCAGATACTGTACGTCAAGTCTGGGTGACTGATAGGTTAATGGTGTCATTAGCCAACAGGGAATATGCGGAAAGGAGCAAGTTTCGGAGAAATGATGAAGAGCTTGGTTTTCTTGGTTCAGGCATGTTGTTTTCTTGTGTGTATACTTGCTATCTCTAAATGGAAGGTACATGCCCTGAGAACAAGTATCAAACATTTCTATTTTGTACTTTTCATAGAACATTTTGAAATTCACAATGTGTATCCATTATTGTATTTCCTCTTGGGTCATTTCTCATAATATATAGTTCCATGTTAACTTTGTGTGAAGAAAAGAATGGTAGTTGGGGATGAGTCTTCATTTTCTGTCTTTGATAGTCTTATTAACAGTAAGCTGTGTTACACAATGATGAAGCCAGACTGCTTGGGTTTAAATGTTACTTCTGCCACTTACAAGGTATGGAGCAAATTAACTTTAACTGCTCTGTACCTCAGTTTTCCCAGATGTAAACTAGGGGCAATAAGAGCTTCTCTCTCACTGATGGGAGATATTGTGAAGATTAAATGAGTTAATAAATTTCTTGTAAATTTCTTTGAACAGAGTCCGGCACTGCTCTCAAGCTCTCAATAGGTTATTGGTATTATTATTAATAGTTAAAATTTTCATCCTCAAATTACTTGGTACTGTATACCAAATCACTCTATAATCAATAGTAAGATTAAACAATCCCTTTTTGCCCTGGCCGGTTGGCTCAGCGGTAGAGCGTCGGCCTGGCGTGCGGGGGACCTGGGTTCGATTCCCGGCCAGGGCACATAGGAGAAGCGCCCATTTGCTTCTCCACCCCTCCGCCGCGCTTTCCTCTCTGTCTCTCTCTTCCCCTCCTGCATCCAAGGCTCCATTGGAGCAGGGATGGCCCGGGCGCTGGAGATGGCTCCTTGGCCTCTGCCCCAGGCGCTAGAGTGGCTCTGGTCGCAGCAGAGAGACGCCCCAGATGGGCAGAGCATCGCCCCCTGGTGGGCAGAGCATCACCCCTGGTGGGCGTGCCAGGTGGATCCCGGTCGGGCGCATGCGGGAGTCTGTCTGACTGTCTCTCCCCGTTTCCAGCTTCAGAAAAATACAAAAACAAACAAACAAAAAAAACCAATCTCTTTTTATTGTGACAGTATTTCTCTCGCAGCCTGTGTTAAGTAAAAAAGCCTTGCATATGGGATTATATATGACGCAAATCCAGCAATTCTCAGTATTAGAACAACAAAGAAAAGCTACAAGTGATGATTTTAAAAGCGTCCACAATTAACTGTCCCTTAAACTTTTTGTTCCATTTTATCACTTTTGGAGTGTATGCTGGATCTTCAAACAAATACTTGAACTTGAAACAGGTTAAGAGACCATAATTCTTGCTTCATAGTTCACAGTCTGCTAAGCATATTGACAGCTGTGCAGTCCCATCCCAGGGATGATAAGAGAGACAAGAGACAAGGGAACAGAAGGCAGAGAAACTGTATGTAAAAAAGTGACTCTTCCAGCCCTCTTTTTCACTCCCGTCAGCATTAGGCACCACACTTTACTGCTCCTTTAATTAAAGCTTTGTGCTACTTTTTATTTTTATTTTATTTTTTAGAGAGGGGGGGAGATGGAGGTATAGACAGGGACAGACACACAAGAAGGGAGAGAGATAAGAAGCATCAACTTGTAGTTGAAGCACCTTAGTTGTTCATTGATGGCTTTCTCATATGTACCTTGACCAGGGGCTGCAGCCAAGCCAGTGACCCCTTGCTCAAGCCAGAAACCTTGGCCTCAAGTCAGTGACCTTGGGCTTCAAGCCAGTGACCATGCGTCATGTCTATGATCCCACACTCAAGCCAGCAGCAACCTTGGGGTTTCCAACCTAGGCCTTCCACATCCTGGTCCGGTGCTCTATCCACTGGCTGTTTGATTTGTTATCTCTTTATTTAACTTTAAACCTTTCTAGTCTTAAAAAATAGCTAACCAGTAGGACAGGGGTCAGGAACCTATGGCTTGTGATCCAGATGTGGCTCTTTTGATGGCTGCAGCTGGTTCGCAGACAAATCTTTAATAAAAAATAATGTTAAAAATATAAAACATTCTGATGTATTACAATCCATTCATTTCCTACCGCTTATGTTCATCGTTGTGGTGGCTGGAGCCAATCACAGCTGTCCTCTGAGACAACACCAAATTTTTATTGGATAATGTGTAAGTACATGGGTCATTGTGAGGTCTGGAAGTAAACTTCCCTCCTTTTAATCAAGTAGTCAGCTAGCTAATTGCAGAAACCCTCTTGACGAAAAAGATGGCTAAAAGAAAAAAAGATGAGGAGTATCGTACTTTTCAGCAGGAATGGGCAGAGGAATTCGCCTCTGTGGAGAGAGCGGTTCTGCAGTGTATCTAATATGCAATGATAAAATTGCATCGATGAAACGGTCAAATATAAAGCGGCACTTCGACACACGCCATACTACATTTGCATCGAAATATCCAGCAGGGGACAGCAGGAAGAAAGCATGTCAAGAGCTACTGTGCAGAGTGCAAGCCAGTCAGCAGCAACTCCGTGTTTGGACCCAACAAGGTGACTGGAATTCGGCTAGCTTTGCTGGTGCTTTAGCAATTGTGAGAAACAGAAAGCCATTCACAGATGGGGAGTATGCCAAAACATTTATGCTTGATGTTGCCAGTGAACTTTTTGATGACTTTTTGGATAAAGACAAGATAATCAAATGAATAAAAGACATGCCTCTGTCGGCAAGAACTGCTCACGACTATACCATCATGATGGCAAATCAAATTGAGGCAACACAACTGAAGGACATAAATGCAGCACCATTCTTTTCTCTTGCTTTGGATGAGTCAACAGACGTAAGCCACTTGTCCCAGTTCAGCGTGATTGCAAGGTATGCTGTCAGTGACACACTATGTGAGGAAAGTCTTGCTGTTTTGCCTATGAAAGAGACAACAAGAGGGGAGGATTTATTCAAGTCTTTCACTGTGTTCGCTAAAGAAAAAAATCTACCGATGGATAAACTTATTTTGGTGTGTACTGATGGTGCTCCATGCATGGTGGGGAAAAACAGAGGATTTGTAGCAATTTTTCATGAACATGGAAAGAGACCCATCCTAAGTTTTCACTGCATCCTATATCAGGAGGAGCTTTGTGCTCAGATGTGTGGCGAGCAGCTTGGTGAGGTGATGCCACTGGTTATTCAGGTGGCCAACTTTATTGTTGCCCAAGCTTTAAATGATTACCAGTTTAAAACCATGCTGGATGAAGTTGGGAATAATTATCCTGGTCTGCTTCTGCACAGCAATGTGCATTGGTTGTCAAGAGGGAAGGTACTCAGCCATTTCGCAGCTTGTCTGAGTGAAATCCGGACTTTTCTTGAAATGAAAAACGTCGAGCATCCTGAGTTAGCTAACACTGAGTGGCTCCTGAAATTCTACTATTTCGTGGACATGACTGAACATCTGAACCAGCTCAATGTGAAAATGCAAGGCGTTGGAAATACAGTCTTATCCCTTCCACAAGCAGTGTTTGCATTTGAGAACAAGTTGGAACTCTTCATCGGGGACATTGAAACAGGTCGTTTACTACGCTTTGAAAAGCTGGGAGAGTTTAAAGATGCATGCACAGCAAGTGACCCTGCTCAACATCTTGATCTCCAGCAGCTAGCGGGCTTCACATCTAATCTCCTGCAGTCATTCAAAGCGTGCTTTGGAGAATTTTGTGAGCGCACTCGTCTTTTTAAGTTCATCACCCATCCACACGAGAGTGCAGTGGACAGCACCGACCTAAATTACTTCCCCGGTGTCTCCGTCAGAGATTTTGAGCTACAACAAGCTGCTGACCTGAAGGCCTCAGACATGTGGGTGAATAAGTTCAAGTCACTGAATGAAGATTTGGAAAGACTTGCACGACAGCAGGCAGAGCTGGCGAGCAAATACAAGTGGGGAGAAATGAAAAACCTTCAACCCGCAGACCAGCTGATTGTCAAAACTTGGAAAGCGCTTCCTGTCACATACCACACACTGCAGCGTGAGTATTGCTGTACTGACAATGTTTGGCTCTGTGTATGCATGTGAGCAGTCTTTCTCACATCTAAAGAACGTTAAGACCAACCTATGATCACGTTTAATGGATGGAAGTCTCAATGCCTGCATGAAGCTTAACCTCACCACGTATCAACCAGACTACAAAGCCATCAGCAAAACCATGCAGCACCAGAAGTCGCATTAATGGTAAGAAGTACTTTATTCATCATTGGTTAGCAACAGCATAACAACGTTATTAAAAAGAATTCAGAGACTTATTGTACTTTAAAAGTGTTGGTCTTACATAAAAAGCACACATTTACTTGTATTTAGTGTTAAACATATCGTATGGCTCTCACAGAATTACATTTTAAAATATGTGGCGTTCATGGCTCTCTCAGCCAAAAAGGTTCCCGACCCCTGCACTAGGAGAACATTTTTTTCCTCTTTTATGAATTGAGGTTTTATATGTAATTCCCAAAAATTTAGGGTCATCATATTAACCATACTGAGGTTGAAATCTCAAGTAGGCTTTTCTTTTGTTTGTTTTTGTTTTGTTTTTTGAGAGAGAGAGAGACAGACAGACAAAAAGGGAGAGACATGAGAATAACTCATAGTTGTGGCACTTTAATTGTTCATTGATTGCTTCTCATATGTGCCTTGATGGGGGGCTCCAGCCGAGCCAATGACCCCTTGCTCAAACGAGCCACCTTGGGTTTCAAGCCAGCGACCTTTGGGCTCAAGCCAGTGACCATGGAGTCATGGCTATGATCCCACGCTCAGGCCAGAAACCCCATGCTCAAGCTGTATGCGCCCGTGTTCAGGCCAGTAACCTCGTGGTTTTGAGCTTGGGACCTCAGTGTCCCAGGTTGACCAACACTCTGTCCACTGTGCCACAACCCAGTAAGGCTCAAGTAGGTTTTGGTTACCATTCTAAATGACATGAAGTTTCTTCAAGGTCATGGAATTTTCACTGTGAAGCAGGATCTAGGGCTGCATGTAGCCAGAGCGATTTTATCTGTGCAAAAGGTGGACGTGGTAAGCCCTTTTCTGAAATAAGTTCATACCCTATATTATTTTCTAGCTATATGATTTAAATGAACAAATATTTTAGTTTGATATAGGTAGGATAAATTCTGTACCCATGCTAAGCTTATACCTAACTTCTTCCACTAATGTTTACATTGCCTCATCGAATTCTCTTTTTGTTTTTTAAAATTCTTCCTATCTGACAGGGATATAAGTCTTCCATTTGAATCTATCGTCCTCTCATGCCTTTGTCTGATTCTGTTTTCTTAACACTTAAGTGCTAATGACAAGTATTTAATTCCATTTTTATTTAAAGAAGAGCCGATCGTGGGCATCTTCAGTATTTTATAACTTTCCTACTACAGAGTATATAACTTAGTTTCACTATAAAGAAAATAATGCCAATAATTAGTATACTCTTAAGTTGTTTAGGTCTGGAATTAATTTGAGATTATTGAAGTAGTCAGTTTTTGAGATTATTGAAGTGGTCAGTTTTTGAGATTATTGAAGTGGTCAGTTTTTAGGATTCAGAAGGAAGGTTTTCATTCTTGGATGTGATTTTACTTATTTTCTTTTATTGAATTTATAGGGGTGACACTAGTTAACTAACTCATACAGGTTTTAGGTGCACAATTCTATAATAAATCATTTATACACTGTATTGTGTGTTCACCACCTCAAGTCAAGTCGTAGGAATAATTTATTTTAAACTAAAACGTTACTTTCACTTGTTATAGAAAACCACTTAGACTTTTCATCAGTGATTAAAACTTAAAGCAGAACATAAAGACTGAATTACTTTTACTACTGTTTTAAATTGTAAAATACCATAACATCTACTTGGCTTAAAAGTAAGCCAATTTTATGAACTGAAAGTACCATTAAAAAAAAAAATTAAAAAAATAAAATTACCCAGAATACAAACTTATTGTTTGAAGTAAAGTTACTTATAATTGTTTCTTTTGATAATGATTTTGTTACATTTGACCAAAATATCTCCCAAATATTTCTGCATTACTTATAAATATGAAAATTGAAAAGCTAGACACTTGTACTAAAATTTAAGATAATGACCATTTAGGATGCTTTTTACTAAAGTGAAATTCTGATTTCTGAAGAATTTTAATTGTCAGTTACTGAAAATAATAAATTTTTGTATACATAGAAAAATGACTAACTTATGACTTCCTAAATGTTTATTTAAATAACAAATTTATAGTAAACTTATAAATTATGTTGAATCAATTTGAAATATTTGAATCTTGAAATATAGTGTGAAAGTTGTACCCTGAAGTACAGTATATAAAAGTTGAAAAATAGTTAAATGGTTGAAAGCCAGTGGAGAATGTAAAATGACATTGTTAAGTTCTATGTTCATCTAGTACTAAATATTGGACTTAGGAAGGTTTCCCTGAAAATTTGATTGGTTTGGCTGCCAGCCAAAGGCATTTGAAGCCCATTTGATGGATCATACCTGGGCTCAACTAAAAGCAGATGGAAGTTCCTGGGGGAACTTTCTCACTGACCAATAAATTTGAGATAGAATGATGGTTTATGGCTCTCTGAAAAATAATTCTGGGGTTGTCGGTATTTCTGTTTTATTTACCTGACAGATTTCTTCTTACTTTTTCTCTCAGATCGTATGGCTGACAACACAGTTCAGTTTATTTCTTAGCATCTTATTGATGAACATAATTTTAAGATTATAATTCTAAAGGCAAAGTGGATGGTAATGGAGCAGCTTTAGAAACCTACTCAGATTATCACCTAATTTCCTGTTTTTGAATAGTGCAAAATATGAACTTTTTAATTATACAGATTCAAAAAATTCCTGAAACAATAGGATATTTTCCTTTAAAGCTACACTCAAAATTTTTATTACTTTGGTAGTAACTGCCTCTTCATTTCATTTTATTGAAACTGAGTTTTGTTGTTTTTGGTAAAGCTATAAAAAATTTCTCCTGACCAGGCAGTGGCATAGTGGATAGAGTATTACCCTGAGATGCAGAGGACCCAGATTTGAAACCCCAAGGTTGCCAATTTGAGCACAGGGTTGCTAGCTTGAGTGTGGTATCATAGACATGACCCCACAGTTGCTGGCTTGACCCCAAAGGTTGCTGGTTTGAAGCACAAGTCGCTGGCTTGAGCAAGGGGTCACTGGCTCGGCTGGACCCCCCCAGTCAAGGCACATATGAGAAAACTATCAGTGAACAACTAAGGTGCTGCAACGAAGAATTGAGGCTTCTCATCTGTCTCCCTTTCTGTCTGCTCCTATATATCCCTCTCTCTGTCTCTGTCTCTCTCGCTAAAAAAATAAAATAAAATAAAATAAATAAAATAAATCATGCCCTGGCTGGATAGCTCTGTTGATTAGAGTGTTGTCACGATCTACAGTGCAGGTTTGATCCCCAGACAGGGCACATACAGGAACAGAGCAGTGTTTCTCTCTCAATCTCTCTCTCTCTCAAATAAATTTTTAAAAATTTCACTTATATATGTTTTTTACCATATGGAAAAACATGAATATTTTTAAGAAATAGAGGTTTGAATTTGAAATATTTTTAGGTATATCCAGTATTTTGTCAATTTTTTTTTGTTTATAGAATTTTCATGCTATTAGAGAGTTGCATGTTTTAAAGCTTAGGGAAAAAGGGACACACTGAATCCTAGCAACTGAATGCAAATAGACAGCTACGTCAGTGCCACACTTATGTCAGCAGTTTGCTCGGGAACTCTTTTGTTTTAGTAGTGTGTTTACAATGAGGTCTCTCAGTGGAGCAAGACTATACGACTGAATATGTACTCTGTATTGTCTGAGTACATTCTGTATATAAACTTTATGACATGTATACAGGCATATTATTTAGTTCTTTATTATTAATATTTAGTCTTATTGTATTTTCTTTCTCAGAAGAATTTTCTTTGTTCATGTTTTACAAATAGCAATAAATAGGCTTTGCATTTCTAATTATGGTGTCTTTGTATATAGGGCACTGGGTATGTTTCCAGATAAGTTATTAAAATTCATCTGTATGGTTGATGAGCCACTTGGCTTGTTTTTAAGAGAGAAGTTTAAGTTATTAGAGGTGGAATAATTTGGTTCTTTCTTGGTCAAGGCCTATAATTTTATTGTGCCTTAAATTCCTTAAAGGGTACTTTGATAATTGTTTTCTAAGAGTTTAAAATTTATCAGTGAATGTTAAAATTAAGTCCAGAGCACTCTGAATGCTATGGGATTTTGTGTGTGTTTTCTTCTGGGTCGAGGAGAGGCAGAAGTTATCTGAGTGGAAAAGTCAGTAGGCTCTTGTAGATTGCAGGTTTGGAGCTTGGAAAGACAGATTGAAGACAGAGATAAACTTTAGAAGTCACTCCGTATAATTCACTGAAGGCCTGCTCTACACCCCTGGAAATTTAGACCCTGGAGTTGATGCAGGCCACAAGCAAGACTGGCTGAGGACTTGATAGTGACTAGTCACTAAATTCTAGAGGGAAGATAATTTGCTTAGGAGGTCTTAGTTGAAGTTTGGGAATAGATGAGATGGGGAAAAAAGGAGTATAGACAGAATTAAACTAAGGACAAAGTGACTTTCGGAAGTACCCATATTGCTCATGTTTTTAAGAGAATGACAAGTACCTATACTTAGTGGTTAGCATGATAAAGAGGAGTCAATGAAGGAAGCAGAGTCAGAGCAGTAGGATGTGGGGGATTACCATCAAAACTAATTAAACTTAAGCTCTAGGGCAGTGGTCCCCAACCTTTTTTGGGCCACGGACCGGTTTAATGTCAGAAAATATTTTCATGGACCGGCCTTTAGGGTGGGACGGATAAATGTATCACGTGACCGAGACAAGTGTCAAGAGTGAGTCTTAGATGGATGTAACAGAGGGAATCGGTCATTTTTTAAAAATAAAACATCATTCAGACTTAAATATAAATAAAACAGAAATAATGTAAGTTATTTATTCTTTCTCTGCGGATCGGTACCAAATGGTCCACAGACCGGTACCGGTCCGCGGCCCAGGGGTTGGGGACCACTGCTCTAGGGTGCAAATTTCATCCAAGACTTTGGGAGGAAGATGTTTGCATGGCCTTGTTGTTTAAGATTTCTAAAAGGCAGGTTTTAAGATTTCTGTCTCTTTCCATTCTTCCATTCTTGGCCTAACCTTATGTCATGTAGCATTGGAGTGGCTGCAGGCATTTTTGGGATCCAGCTAAGGGAAAGTTGAATTAGGGTTACATTTAGTTTGGGTGCCATATATTTATGTGTATGCAAGGGTTTTTTGTTGTTGTTGTTGTTGTTATTTTGGAGTATATTTAAGGTTTTCTCAGGTGTTCTGGCATAGGAATGATGCCTAAGAATACTCTTGTTAACCGTGGTGCTGACTCAGTATTATGATACAAAGATGCCAGACCAAATGTCATAAGTTATATGAACATGTTCTATAGTGCCTGACACTAGAAGTATGTGGTTAGGGTGTAAGAGAAACACAATTTAAAATATACAGAGTCAGAACCTAGTCTGTTGTAAAGGAAAGAAATGAGTATAAGGCCCTGGCCGGTTGGCTCAGTGGTAGAGCATCGGCCTGGCATGCGGAAGTCCCAGGTTCGATTCCTGGCCAGGGCACACAGGAGAGGCACCCATCTGCTTCTCCACCCCTCCCCCTCTCCTTCCTCTCTGTCTCTCTCTTCCCCTCCCGCAGCCAAGGCTCCATTGGAGCAAAAGATGACCTGGGCGCTGGGGATAGCTCCTTGGCCTCTGCCCCAGGCGCTAGAGTGGCTCTGGTCGCGACAGAGGGACGCCCCGGATGGGCAGAGCATCGCCCCTTGGTGGGCGTGCTGGGTGGATCCCGGTCGGGCGCATGCGAGAGTCTGACTGCCTCCCCGTTTCCAGCTTCAGAAAAATACAAAAAAAAAAAAATAAATAAAGAAATGAATATAAGATTTATAAACTTTTACAATTCCAAAATTTTATATGACATGACCAGTTACAGTTTGTTTTGTTTTTTTTGTTTTTTTTTTTATAAATTTTTATTAATGGTAATGGGATGACATTAATAAATCAGGGTACATATATTCAAAGAAAACATGTCTAGGTTATTTTGTCATCAAATTATGTTGCAAACCCAGTTTGTTAACCTAAAAGAATATTTTACTAAAATATAAATAATAATTGAGTATTTAGAAAGTTTTAAAAATTCATCTCTTTATAGAAAATCTTATGTGAGATTATCGTATAAAGAAGTGATCACAAAAGATAATGCAATAAAAGTGTAGAAAAAGTATTCTAGAGATGTGTCATGGAGTTTATGGAGAGAATTGTGATTTCTTTTGTCTGGATTTTTATGGAGCTTGTAATGCAGTGATTTTCCCCTTTCATTCAAGATAAGTATTCACCTTTGCACCTAACTTTGTATTAATAAGTCTACTTTATTTTCCTTAAAGAAGGCTCCCTAAATTCCTTAAAGTTTGGACTCAACAAAACCTGGGAGGCATGGAATTATGGAAATCAAGAGGAGACAATTTAAAGATAGGAGGATGTTTTTTGTATTTAATGATGCAGTGATGCAGCTAAGGAAGCAATTTTGTGTGTGTTTGTGACAGAGAGAGAGACAGAGAGAGGGACAGATATGGACAGACAGATAGGAAGAGGGAGTGATGAGAAGCATCAATTCTTTGTTGTGGCACCCTAGTTGTTCATTGATTGCTCTCTCATATGTGCCTTGACCGGGGGGCTACAGCAGACTGAGTGACCCCTTGCTCAAGCCAGCAACCTTGGGCTCAAGCTGGTCAGCCTTGCTCAAACCAGATGACCCCGCGCTCGAGCTGGTGACCTCAGGGTTTCGAACCTGGGTCCTCTGCATCCCAGTTCGATGCTCCATCCACTGCGCTACCGTCTGGTCAGGCTAAGGAAGCAATTTGATTTGGTGATGGAGATCATTATTAATTATCTCCAGGAATGAATATGAATTTGGGAGTGAGAAGTAGAGATTGTATACTTTTTGAAGAAAGTGGAGCACTGGGGTCAAAGAGTGGTATTTTGAAGAGAAAGCAAGGATCAAGAAAGGTGTGTGTGTGTGTGTATTTCAAAAATAGATATATATCTGAATACCTTAAAGAGAGGAGAAAAGATACATATAAAAACTAAACATAATAGCAAGAGAGGTTAAAGCAGAGCAGAGATAGTAGCTAGAGTGGGAAGGTAAAAGGAAATGGATCAATATAGGAATGCCCTAAACAGTAGAATTCAGTGAAGGGGCAAAATTTGTCCTTACACATTTCAGTAGTTCTTTTTTTTTTTTTTTTTAATTTTTTATTTATTAATTCATTTTAGAGAGGAGAGAGAGTGAGACAGAGAGAAAGAGAGAGAGAGGAAGGGGGGAGGAGCTGGAAGCATCAACTCCCATATGTGCCTTGACCAGGCAAGCCCAGGGTTTTTTGAACTGGCGACCTCAGCATTTCCAGGTCGACGCTTTATCCACTGCGCCACCACAGGTCAGGCCATTTCAGTAGTTCTTTAGCCATCATTATTGACCCTGTATTAATACCTGAGTACAGTAATTGGTTTTCATAGGCCTGGCCCCAAACAATTCTTTCTAAATCTGCGACATAATGTATGCTTAGTTGGCTCAACAAGAATACATTTAGAGGCCCTGGCCGGTTGGCTCAGCGGTAGAGCATCGGCCTAGCGTGCGGAGGACCCGGGTTCGATTCCCGGCCAGGGCACACAGGAGAAGCGCCCATTTGCTTCTCCACCCCTCCGCCGCGCTTTCCTCTCTGTCTCTCTCTTCCCCTCCCGCAGCCGAGGCGCTAGAGTGGCTCTGGTCGCAACATGGCGACACCCAGGATGGGCAGAGCATCGCCCCCTGGTAGGCAGAGCGTCGCCCCTGGTGGGCGTGCCGGGTGGATCCCGGTCGGGCGCATGCGGGAGTCTGTCTGACTGTCTCTCCCTGTTTCCAGCTTCAGAAAAATGAAAAAAAAAAAAAAAAAAAAGAATACATTTAGATTTACATTTGAAGAATCAGAAAATCTGAATAGACCAATTACAACAAATGAAATTAAAGCAGTAGTTTAAAATCTCCCATCAAACAAAAGTGCTGTTCTGGATGGCTTCACAGGTGAATTTTACCAAACCTCCAAGAAAGAACTTCTCTAACTATTCCAAAATTATTCAAAAGGAAGAAAAACTTCCAAGCTTATATTATGAGGCCAGCAATATTCTAATTCCAAAACCAGGTAAAGACACTACAAAGAGGGAAAATTATAGGCCCCAATATCCCTGATGAACATAGATTCTAAAATCCTCGACAAAATATTAGCAAACTGGATCCAGCAATACATTAAAAAGATCATACATTATGGTCAAGTGTGATTTATTCTAGGGATACAAGTTTAGTACAATATTCACAAATCAGTAAGTGTGGTATACCAAATAAATAAGATGAAGGATGAAAAAAAAAATCACATAATTATATAATAGATGCAGAAAAAGCATTTAATAAAATTCAGCCCCCATTTATGATAAAAACTCTCAGCAAAGTGGGAATAGAGGGATCATCCTATGTCATATAGGCCATATATGACAAACCTACAGCCAACATCATACTCATTGGGCAAAAACTATAAGCATTTCCCTTAAGATCAGGAAAAAGACAGGGATTTCTGCTTTCACCACTCTTATTCAACATAGTACTGGATGTCTTAGCCACAGCAGTTGGAAAAGAAGAAGAAATAAAAGGCAAAATTGGAAAGGAGGAAGTAAAACTCTCATTATTTGAAGATGACATGGTATTGTATATAGAAAACCTTAAAGAGTCCACCAAGAAACTAGTAGATCTAATAAATGAACTCAGCAAAGTAGCAGGATACAAAATTAATATTCAGAAATCAGTGGCATTTTTATATATCAATAATGGATTATCAGAAAAATAAGAAAATAATTCCATTTATACTCTGGTTTCTCTTCAGATCGCATAAATCTTTTGCCTTTTAATTCCATTTACTATTGCAACAACAACAAAAATAAAGTACCTAGGAATAAATGTAACCAAAGAGGTAAAAGACCTATACTTAGAAAATTATAAGATACTGAAGAAATTGAGAAAGATAAAATAAGTGGAAGCATATTGGATAGGAAAAATTAACATCATTAAAATGTGCATCCTCCCAAAGCAATCTACAGATTCAACACAATTCCTATTAAAATTCCAATGGCATATCTCACAGATCTAGAACAAATATTCTAAAAATTTAAAAAATAGCTTTAGTAATCTTGAAAAAGAAGAACAGGGTTTGAGGTATCACATTACCTGATATCAAACTAGACTACAAGGCCAATGTCATCAAAACAGCATGGAATTGGCACAAGAACAGGCATAGAGATCAATGGAACAGAACAGAGATCACAGAAATAAACCCATGCCTTTATGGTCAATTAATATTTGACAAAGGAGGCAAGGACATAGAATGGTGTAAAGACAATCTCTACATTAAATGGTGTTGGGAAAATTTGGACAGGTACATGCAAAAAAATAAAATTAAACTATTGAATAGATCACCAACTGACACCTTACACAAAGAATAAACTCAAAATGGATTAAAGAGTTAAATGTAAGTCACAAAACCATCAAAATCCTAGAAGAAAATATATGCAGTGAAATCTCAGATATTTCTTATAGCAACATTTTTGCTGATATGTCTCTTTGGGTAAGGGAAACAAAGGAAAAAATAAACAAATGAGACTACATCAAATTAAAAAGCTTTTTGCACAGCAAAAGAAACCATCAACAGAATATAAAGGGAACCCACTGAATGAGAGAATGTATAATATTTGCCAATGATACAACTGGTAAGGGGTTAATTTTTAAAATATATAAAGAACTTATACAACTCGATGCCAATTAAAAAATGGCAAGGAATCTGAATAGACACTTCTCCAAAGACATACAGATGGCAGACATATGAAAAAATGCTTAATGTCACTAATTATCAGAGAGATACAAATTAAAATCACAATGAGATATCACCTCACACTTTTCAGAATGGCTATCATCAACAAATTAACGAACAACCAGTGTTGGGGAGGATGTGGAGAAAAGGGAACCCTTATGCACTGTTGCTGGGAATGCAGATTGGTGCAGCCACTTTGGAAGCAGTATGAATTTAAAATTTTAAAAAGAGAGCTGCCTTTTTGGAGAAGTTTCTATTCATTTCTTTGGCCCATTTTTTGATTGGATTGTTTATCTTCCTGGTGTTGAGTTTTACAAGTTCTTTATAAATTTTAGTTATTAACCCCTTATCAGATGTATTGTCGAATAAGTTCTTCCATTGTGCGATTTGTCTTTTTATTTTGTTCATATTGTCTTTAGCTGTGCAAATCTTTTTAGTTTGATATAGTCCCATTTGTTCATCCTGTCCTTTATTTCACTTGCCTGTGGAGATAAATCAGCAAATATATTGTTGCAAGAGATGTCGGAGAGCTTACTGTCTATGTTTTCTTCTAAGATAATTATGGTTTCACAACTTACATTTAAGTCTTTTATCTATTTTGAGTTTATTTTTGTGAATGGTATAAGTTGGTTGTCTAGTTTCATTTTTTTGCAGGTAGTTGTCCAATTTTCCCAACACCATTTGTTAATACAGACGGCCAATAGGCAGATGAAAAAATGTTCAACATCACTAATCATTAGAGAAATGCAAATTAAAACCACAATGAGATACCATCTCACATCAGTTAGAATGGCACTCATTAACAAAACAACACATAAGTACTGGTGAGGGTGTGGAGAAAAGGGAACCCTCCTTCACAGCTGGTGGGAATACAGACTGGTGCAGCCACTATGGAAAACAGTATGGAGATTCCTTAAAAAATTAAAAATAGAACTGCCTTTTGACCCAGCCATTTCACTTTTAGGAATATATCCTAAGAGTACCAAATCACTGATTCAAAAGAAGAAATGCACCCCCATATTTATGGCAGCACCCCCATATTTATGGCAGCATTGTTTACAATAGCCAAGATCTGGAAACAGCCCAAGCATCCATCAGTAGATGAGTAGATTAAAAAGCTGTGGTACATATACACAATGGAATACTATGCGGCCATGATGGACCTGGAAACTATCATGTTAAGTGAAATAAACCAGGCAGAGAAAGAAAAATATCATATGACCTCACTCATTTGAGGAATCTAATGAACAATGTGAACTGAGGAGTGGAATAGAGGCAGAGGGAAAGGGGATGAGAGGATGGGACCAGAGAAGGGAAAGAGATGGGCGAAATTATATATACATAACACAGCATTGTAGAGAGCAGGAAAAAGCAAATCCTGGAGGGAAGGGGAGAGAACGTTGGGGGGGAGGGGGAAAAGGAGGATGTTGAGGGGAACATGGGCATGGGGGGATGTATTTGGTGGGACACTTGAATCTATGTAAACACAATAAATTAAAATAAATTAAAAATTTTTTTAAAAGAAAAAAAAGGGAGCTGCCTTTTGACCCGGTGATCCCATTTCTGGGATATATTTGGAGAAACCTGAAACACTAATTCAAGAGAATATATGCACCACAATTCATTGCAGCATTATTTACAATAGCCAATATCTGGAAACAACCCAAGTACCCATCAGCAGATGAGTTGATAAAAGAGCTGTGAGGCTGTGGTACATTTACACAGTGGAATACTACTTGGGCATAAAAAAATGGAAATCTTACCTTTTTGCCATAGCTTGGATGGACCTGTAAAGTGTTATGCTGAATGAAGTAAGCCAGTCAGAGAAAGAAATACCATATACTCTCACATTTGGAATCTAATGAACAAGATAAACTGATGAAAAAAAACCCAGAAGCATGGATACATTAACAGACTGTCAGAAAGGAGGTTCTGGGAGGCCTAGATGAAAGAAGGTGAAGCAATTAAAAAAAACACGTATATAACACATAGACACAAACAACGGTATGGTGATAGAGGGAAGGGGGTTTGAGGGTAGGTAGGAATGGACCAAAAGAAGATAAATGGGGATGAGAAGAGACTCTGCTTGCGTGATGGTGCACCATGTAGTGTGCAGATGTTTTGTTGAGTTATACACTTGAAACCTGTATAGTTTTGTGAACCAATATCACCCCAATAAATTTGATAAAAAAGATTTACATTTGGATAGTTATGTATTTTTTGACATAAATGAAAGATAATTATCTACATTAGTTTAATATGTTAACTGTACTCTTCTAAATTCCTTTTTTACTGTGTGAAGTGGTTGCCTAAAACCAGTCTCAAGGTGTATATCAAGTTCTTTAGCTGGTAATATTATATAGATTGATTATTATAAGGTAGGAAATCAAGTTATCTTCTCTTAGTTTTACAGATGTTATGGAAAAGCATACAAAATTGAGTTTCACTTTGGATATTTATTATTACTTTTTCCATTCCTTCTACCAGTATTTATTAAATGTCCATTATATGCCAGGCATGGGTCTAGATGGTGAGGACAGAGCAGTAAACGACACGGACAGTCTCTGCCTCCACAGATCTGGTGGGAGATAAAAAGTGAGCAAATACACAAATAATGAAACATCACATAGAAATGTGTGTGTCATGGAGAAAAAACAATGGAGACTAAGATATTTAAATAGGATGGTAGAAAATCCAGGCAGGATATTTATATATCACTTTTTGTTAGGATATTTAGAGAATTATTTTATGCAAACCAAATGTACTTCAGATCAAATAATTTAAAATTTAATCAAAGAAACATATCACCATAGTTTTCTCATTAATTATAAATAGGTTTTATATAAGATTATATGTGTGTATGTCTGTGTATGTACAGGTATGTGTAGGTAAAGCCTTGGCACAGTGCTTGTGACAACTCTCTGTAAATGTTGACTTTTCTATTTACATGACTTTATTTTCTATTATTTATTATATAAGCATTACATATGCAAGTAAGTCATAAGAAAATCAACTCCTCTTTTAAGTGCTTTCTTTTTTGTATATATCTCCAAATTCCAGACTGAAACTTTTTTTTAATATAGAGATCGAAAAACTTTAATTGAGGTAAAATGTACATACTATACTGTAAAAGTATACTAGCCTTAAATATTCTGCTCAATGAATATTTTCATAGGAATATGCCTCTACAGCTACTTTTGTTTATTCTTGGAGCCATTGCTCCCTCCATATGTAACCACTATTCTACACTTGATCTTAGCCACAAAGCCGAGAAGCGATTGTAACCACTATTTTAACTTCTGTCTCCATCAGTCTTTTTGGGGGGTTTTTTGGCCTGTTTTTAAATTTCATGTAAGTTGAATTACATGGTGTGTTGTTGTTGTTATTATTATTATTATTATTTTTAGTGTGAGAGGAGAGATACAGAGACAGACTCCTGCATGCACCCCAACGGGGATCCACCCGGCAACCCCTGACTTGGACCTATGCTCAACACAATGGAGCTATTTTTCGTGCCTGAGGTTGATGCGCTGGGACCAACTGAGCTATATCCTCAGGGGGTCCAACAGTCAAACCAATCTAGCCCCTGGCTGCGGGAGGGGAAGAGGGGGAGAAGGGGAAAGGAAAGGGGAAAGAAGCAGATGGTCGCTCCTCATGTGTGCCCTAACCAGGGAGCACCACAGGACGCCCACATGCTGGGCTGATGCTCTATCCACTGTGCCAACTAGCCAGGGCCAGTGTGTTATCTTTTATATCTGATTTCATTTGCCAAAAATAATGCCTACAAGATTAATTTATGTTGTTATATGTGTCACTACTTTGTTCTTTTATAGGTCTGTAGTATTTCATGGTTTATAAGTGTACCAAAATTTATTCATTCTCTAGCTTATGGACATTTGAGTTATTTCCTTTGGGGGTTGGCAGTTATGAATAAAGCTGTTGTGAACATTCTTACACAGCTTTTAATGTATTAATTTTTATTGACCATATACCTAGGAGTGGGTTTACTGAATCATTGGGGTAGGTAAATGTTTAACTTCAGTAAAAAACTGCCAAGCAATTTTCCAAAGTTGTACCAATTTACAAGCATAATTTTGAGAGTTCAAGTTGTTCCATATTCTAATCGACACTTCATAGGAGTGTTTAGCCATTCTGTGAAGGGTGTATTGGTGTGGCATTGTTACTTTAGTTGGCCGTTCTTTGATGTTAATGATGCTTGTGTACTTTATATATGGTGATTGGCCATTTGGATATTTCCTTTTTTGAAATTCCTGTTTAGATGTTTTGCCTATTAAAAAGTTATGTTGAATTTTTAATTATTGATTTATTGTAGTTCTTTATGAACTCTAGATATAAAGTCTGTTCTGGTCTTATGTATTTGGAGTATCTTCTGTTGGTCTGTGGCTTATCTTTTTGCTCTCTTAATGATATCTTTTGGTGAACTAAAATTTTAATTTTAATGTAGTCCAACTTATTTTTTTTCTTTTAGTAGGTTAGTAGCTTTTAGTAGCTTGGTAGCTTTGGTTTTTAGTTATGTAGCCTTTTGAATATTAATTTTAAAAATCTTTGCCTACACAGAGATCATAAATATATTCCCTTATATTTTCTTTTTCTTTTTTTTTTTGTGTATTTTTCTGAAGTTGGAAACGGGGAGGCAGTCACACAGACTGCCGCATGCACCAACTGGGATCCACCTGGCATGACCACCAGGGGGCTATGCTCTGCCCATCTGGGGCGTTGCTTGCAACCAGAGCCATTCTAGCGCCTAAGGCAGAGGCCATCGAGCCATCCTCAGCGCCTGGGCCAACTTTGCTCCAATGGAGCCTTGGCTGCAGGAGGGGAAGAGAGAGACAGAGAGAAAGGAGAGGGGGAGAGGTGGAGAAGCAGATGGGCACTTCTCCTGTGTGCCCTGGCTGGGAATCGAACCTGGGACTTCTGCACGCCAGGCCGACGCTCTACCTCTGAGCCAACCGGCCAGGGCCAATTTTTTTTTTTTTTTTTTTTTTTTTTTTGTATTTTTCCGAAGCTGGAAAAGGGGAGAGACAGTCAGACAGACTCCCGCATGTGCCCGGCCGGGATCCACTCGGCACGCCCACAGGGGCGATGCTCTGCCCACCAGGGGGCGATGCTCTGTCCCTCCGGGGTGTCGCTCTGTTGCGACCAGAGCCACTCTAGCACCTGGGGAAGAGGCCAAGGAGCCATCCCCAGCGCCCGGGCCATCTTTGCTCCAATGGAGCCTCGCTGCAGGAGGGAAAGAGAGAGACAGAGAGGAAGGAGAGGGGGAGGGGTGGAGAAGCAGATGGGCGCCTCTCCTGTGTGCCCTGGCCGGGAATTGAACCTGGGACTTCTGCATGCCAGGCCGACGTTCTACCACTGAGCCAACCGGCTGGGGCCCAGGGCCTATTTTTGAAGCTTTATATTTTTACCTTTCACTTTTAAGTTTGTGATCTATCCTGAATTAATTTTTGTTCTTGGTGTGAAATTAACATCAAAGTTCATTGTCTTTTCTAACTGATCTCCAGAGTGCTAGCACTATTAATTGACGAGACTGTCTCTTGCCCACCTGCAGGTTTGCAGTGGTGTCATTTTCATAAACCAAGTGACTGTATATGTGTAAATCTATATTTGGACTTTGTCTCAGTGGTCTGTTTGTCCATCCTTTGACTATTATGACCACTGTCACAGTATTACTTTACAGTAAATCTAGATGTCTAGTAATATGAATTCTTCAACCTTGTTCTTAAAGATTGAACTTCGCTATTCTAGAATCTTTGCATTTCTATATAAATTTTAGGATAACTTTGTCACAACACAAAAAAGCTTACCAGGATTTTGATTGGGATTGCATTAGATCTACAGATTAATTTGGGAAAAATTTGTGTTATAACAATATTGAGTCCTCCAAACTGAACTGTGGTGTATTTCTCCATTTACTTACATCTTTAAATTTTTTTCTCATTATTGGTTTTTAGTTTTCAGTGTAGATATCTTACTCATCTTATAGAAGATGTATTCATTATTATTTGATTTTTTGTTATGTACTAAATAGTACATAACAAATTTTATTTTCTATTTATTATAAAGAAATAGAAAAGTCTTGAATTTGTATCAAATAACCATACTAAATAACTTATTTATTATAGTTGTTTGTTGATTCTTTTGCATTTTCTGTGTATATAATTGTTATCTGTGAATAAAGACAGTTTTACTTCATATTAATGTTTATATTCTCCTGCCCTTTTAATGCATTGTAATGGCTACAGCCTTCAAAATAAAATTGAATAGAAGTGGTCATAGTAGACAATCTTGTTTGTTTCCCAAATTCAGGGGAAAGTAGTCAATATTTTTCCATTAAGATTGATATTAGCATGACCTGTGGTGGCACAGTGGGCAAAGCGTCAACCTAAAATGCTTAGGTCCTTGGTTCAAAACCCTGGGCTTGCCTGGTCAAGGCACATAGGAGAAGCAACTACTATGAGTTGATGCTTCCCATTCCTCTCTCAGCCTTTCTCTCTCTCTATCCTCTCTCTAAAATCAATAAATAAAATCTTAAAAAAAAAAAAGATAAATATTAGCTGAAGGTGATGTGTATGTGTGTGTGTTTTGTAGTAGATACCTTCTATTATGTTAAGGAATTTCCTTTTTATTCTCAGACTGCTGAGAGGTTTTTAAAATGATGCATGAGTGTTAAAATCTATCAAATACTTTTTCTACATCTATTGAGATGATGCTAGGATTTCTCTTTTTTATTTTGTTAATGTGGTAAGTTACTTGGGTTTATTTCTGAATGTTATACCAACACTGTATGCTTGGAATAAAGCCCACTTGGTTATATATTACTATCCTTATTATATGTTGCAGGATTTACCTTGATAATAAATTATTATTTTTAGAATTTTCATCTATATTCATGTTAGGTGTTGGTCTGTAGTTTTCTTTTCTCATAATGTTTATGTCAGATGTTGGTTTTAGGATTATGCTGGCTTCAGATGATATAGTGTTTTCGTTTTTACTCTTTACTGAAAATATTGTGTGATTGGTTTCTGCTACTTTTAATCTGTATGATCATCTCTTTATCCCTGTCATTAAGCTTATAAAGTATTCATCAAAATAGGCTATGGTTGTCTTCTTTTCAGTTGAGAAAACTGAAGCTTAGACAAGTGAAGCAGAATTAGGCAGCTGATAGTTACTGAAAACCATTTCTGCCTTACTTCACAGCCCCTGCTGCATAATGGACACAGAAGAAAATGATCATCTGGTCTTATATAGGTCTTAAGAAATACTTGTTTTTTTTTGAAAACTTAGAAAATTTCTTTTAAAAGCTTTCCTTCTGCTAGTCTAAGAATCACACTCTGGATACTGCCTCTTAGCTGTTTGTGAGGGTTGTGGCTTAAAAGTAGCTAAGCTTTGTAGTTGGCTCTGTCAAATGAAAAATCCAACCATTGCAAAGTTGAACAAATCAGTTTTATTTTTCTGTGGGAACAAATGGTTAAGTGGAATTTACTGGAATGCCTCTTTTCCCAAATCCACCAAGTCCGGGCAAAAATTTTTGACTTTGTAGAAGTTGAGATATTTCATATCTTGACTTTTTCTAGCATATGATAGGTTAAGAGTCAGCTCAACCTATGCTGACAGGTCCAAAGATACAGGAAAAAGCTTCATATTAGGGAAAGATAAGGTGATTTCAAGACTTATGTAGTACTTTATTCTTTCCCAAATTCAATTATTCGCATCAGAAAGCCCTTCTTATAAAAAGAAAGTTAAACTTTTATTTCATGTGGAAGTGTTGTTTCTCTGTTAAGTGATACAAAATACAAGAAAATATATATCTTGTTGGTTTACTAAAGATTTCAGGTTTTCAAACAATTATTTGCTAATGACTTCTCATTCTATAGCTATTTGTATTTTATTTTTAGGATTGTATTAGGAATATCTGACTCGTTTATGAGTTTTGATCAAGTTATAATCTTGTTTAGTCACTAAAATTCATACTGTGCCAATAATATTATTTTATTTCCTTCATATTAAATATAAATAAGTTTGTCTCATTTCCAGTTAACTTAATTAGAAAGTCTGGCTCCCTTTTTTTAAAAAAAACCACAAAACATTATTTAGTAAAACCCATGAAAGAATATTAGGAAAAGTAACTTCTTTTTAGGAAAAAAATGTTCTATGTTAATAAAATATCAAGATTTTAAAGCGGAAACTTTTTCAACAGATCATTTAATCTTTTAAGAACTTGTGCTATGGCTAACTCAATGGATCGTTTTCTTGACAATTATCATATTTATTGCTTTATAAAATCTCCAATTAACTATTGATGCCTCCAACAATGGAGACACAGATTTAGTTTAAAGGAATAGATATTATTTTTAACTTTGAACACCTTAAAAATTGGCATTAAAGTATTGGCCTGCTGGCTTATTCTCTTCCTATTCTGTAGGTTTAATTGGTTAGTATGTGGACTCTAATATTTAGTAAGGTTAATTACTAGTATGAAAAGTAAGGATTTTATTATGGTTTTTATATAAAGGTAGACATGAATGGACTTGAAAGTTAATTATTTGTGCTGAATAACAATAAAGTTTAAGTTTTGAAGGTTCTTTATATTAGTGTAATTGGAGACATTTGTTATATAAGTTGTATTAAAATTCTGAGATAGAAAAAGAGGAAATTGACCTTTTTATAATGCTGTGAAAGAGGATAAATATAAAATTAAAGTAAATTGTCAAAAAGGTATTTAAAAAGGAATATTGTAATGTTGAATTACCTATGAGTATAATGCTTTAAAAACTGTTCTAGAAAAGGCTTGCCAGTTTTACCCATTTTTAGAATATTATTTCTTAAAATATTTGCTAAATAAAAACAATTACCAAAATTCCAGATGAAATGTTCCCTCCAAATGAAATTTTCCCTTTTTCCTCTCTTAAGTTCTCACTTCTGACGTTTACATGATACTGTTGTTGATAAGACCTACTAAGAGTGAATTTATACTCCTATTGTAGATATTCTAATGTCATTATTTCATTTTCAGTATTTTACCATGGTTGTTATTTTATGGGAACCTGGCACAGTGAAAGGACAAAAGGTTAGCTGGAAGTTAAAAGAGATGAAACTGGAACTAAAAGTGGTTAAATGTACACTAGTAGTTATCAGTTACTCCTTGCATATTATCCATATTAAATTTAAATTTTTACTGGCTATTCCTAGGATTTTTTTTTTTTGGAATCCCTGCTTAGTGTACTTTGGTCATTCAGTTAAAAGATCTGAGTGTCTATTATGTGCATAATATTTCTGTTAGCATGCAGTTCATTGATTGTGCTCAACTGATGGTATCCAATATTAATATTAATTTTATAAAACATAGCTTAATCTTCTCCATAAATGTTATTTTGTGTATTTTAATGACAAAAATACATGGATTTATTCTAGCTCTCTTCCATTTGCATGAATGAGTAGGTTTAACTACACTGCTCACAAAAATTAGGGGATATTTTATCGCTTCATATTCATTTTGAAATATCCCCTAATTTTTGTGAGCAGGCTATATTTCCTATTAGCCTTTTCTCATTTTATTGAATAAGATGACTAAAATAAGTAGGAGATATTGTCTATATTGTGATTATTTTTGGATTCCAATTAGACTGTTTCTTCACAACTGATAATAAAAAATAGTTTCAAAAGCTTAAAAAATTTTAACAAATTTAAAAATTATATTGTTTAATTTTTGTTTTTCTTTCTTTCAAGGTAATACATGCACACAAATAAAAATCAAATAGTATTAAAATATTTTATTTTTTTTAATTTTTTTTTTTTCATTTTTCTGAAGCTGGAAACAGGGAGAGACAGTCAGACAGACTCCCGCGTGCGCCCGACCGGGATCCACCCGGCACGCCCACCAGGGGCGACGCTCTGCCCACCAGTGGGCGATGCTCTGCCCATCCTGGGCATCACCATGTTGCGACCAGAGCCGCTCTAGCGCCTGGGGCAGAGGCCACAGAGCCATCCCCAGTGCCCGGGCCATCTTTGCTCCAATGGAGCCTTGGCTGCGGGAGGGGAAGAGAGAGACAGAGAGGAAAGCGCGGCGGAGGGGTGGAGAAGCAAATGGGCGCTTCTCCTATGTGCCCTGGCCGGGAATCAAACCCGGGTCCTCCGCACGCTAGGCCGACGCTCTACCGCTGAGCCAACCGGCCAGGGCCTAAAATATTTAAAATGAAAAATTGCAATCCCCTTTCTAATTCTTTCCCATTCTTTAGTCCTGCTCCCAGATAGAATCACTCCTAATTATTTTCACTGTTTCTTTTGGTATTTTTTTTTTTTTACATAATTTAAAATAATATGCTTCAGCCAATATTTTGGTTTAAGCAATTTTTGTATGGTAATTGAATTTAGGTCTCTTAGAATACTTCCCTCACACTGTTCTTCCATTCTTTTCTATATGTATGTCACAATTTTAAAATCTATTTTTGGTATGTGCATTCTTGGCTTATGGAAACACTGTTTACTGTTGAACTAAGTAATCCTCCTCATCCCTCTTTGTTTGAAAGCATCCAGTGTTGTTATTTAAAAGTCCAAAGCCATTCTTATTTTTCTTCAGAAGCTTTCAGAATTTTCTTTTCCCTGGTGTTCACAAATTTTGTGATGTCAGCCTCGGTATATATTTTTCCTTCAATCATGTGTTGATATTTGATGGGTCTTTTTATTTAGAAGATTCAGCTTTTAATTTTGGGAAATTTTCCTGTGGGTTTTGGTAATTTCCTCTTTTCCTTTTTTTCTCAGTTCTTTCTTTATAGACATTTTCCTGTTTGAATATTGTAACCCCTAAGTTGATACTGTATCTCTAGCTAGATTGCCTAATTTAAATAAATTTTTTTATCCTAAAGTTTATCTCTTCGGCTTTTTGTGTTATTTTTATACTTGTCCTTCATATCATCTTTCTGTCCTTCTACTGAATTGTAAAACTTTTGTTACTATAGTTTTAATTTCTCAGAGGGCTTTATTGTTCTGTTTCCACTTTAATGTTACATTTTTGTTTCATGGCTGTAATATCTACTCTTATCTCTGAGGTTATTAATAATGGTTTATTGACTTTTTTTCACTGTTTTTTTTCCTCCTGGTTTCTAATTTTATTTTATTTTTTTCTTAGTTCTCTCAAAAGCAGGCTTTAGATAGTCTGTCTTTGGTTAATTTGGGAGATGATTCTAGGACTCATAATGGGAGAATAGGAAAGTGAGACAGGAAGAGAGGAAAGCTAATAAAGGGTGTATTGATTGAGTAGTTTACCACTCCGGGCAGTTGGGGTTCAATACATTGCAGACCCTCTGAGAGACTACAGAACTGTGCTGTTCAGTACTAACCACTAGTCACATATAGTTATTCAAATTTAAGTTTAAATTAATTAAATTAAAAATTGCATTTTTAGTCATACTAGCCACATTTCAAGTGTTCAGTATCCACTTGTGGATTGTGGCTATAGCATTGGGCAGTACAAATATGGGACTTTTCCATACTGGTTTAGATTATACCTTAGAATTATCTGTTCCACTGAGGTGAGGGAAAGGTAAACTCTTCACACCGCTAACATCTTTGCCTCATTGATTAAATGTTGCTCCTGCAAGTTGTTACCTCGTCACTCTGGCCTGCCTCTTACAGGGGCTGGGTCAGTCTGCTATGTCACCTCTTTTCTGTGGGGTACCTGCTGACACCAAATGCAGAGTTTTTCTAGTTCATTTTCTCCAGACACCAAACTTCTGGTCTGTCTGAGGGAAATAGGTACTTAACTGAGAGTGATGGAGGTAGTGTCTTACCAGTGTAAATATGTAGATTTTCAACTAAACCCCTTAGATTTTAATGGGAAATCTTTCCTCAATATTCTATGGTACCTTCAGGTGCTAAGTCTGTGGAGGGTTCTATGGAATAAATGGACTTTTTATCCTATCTTCTATAGTAGGAGTCACTGTCTGGAGATTTCAGTCTTCTCTGATCTGCAAGTTACCACCACTTTGGAGCTTAAGAAAAGTTATAACATGTAGTATTTCAAATATGTGGAACACATAAAGAAGACTATATTTGCAATTCTTGTAATGCTGGGATAAACCCATATAGGCCCTGCCTGATATATTGTCTTTTTTTTTATTATTCCAAGACTCTTATTTGATTGAATTTCAGGAGACTTGCCAAACCTCATTGTTATCAAGGCTGTTGAGATTGTATATTTTTTAATCTTCTATTTTGCTGTTAGTTTGGTAATATTTTATTGAGAATTTTGTGCCTATTTGCATAAAAGATCTAGACATATAATATTCTTTTCTTATGACATCTATTCTCATCTGTTTTAGATGTTAAGGTAATACTAGACTTATGAAAAAAAGTCAGTGAGTGTTATTTCCTTTTCTAATATTTGAAATAGTTTGTAAAAAATTACGATTAGTTCCATAAATGCTTGGCTGAATTACCCACTTTGGGACTAGTTGCATTTATGTGTGTGTTATAATATTTTTTCTGTTATAATATTTTTCTTCCTAAAGTACACTTTAGAAAATAGTTCTTTCAGTTACCAGTTAGTGGTAAGCTATTTTAATATGTAAGAAAATTTATTTTTAAATTCTCATTTTTGAATAATAGTTTAGCTGGGTATTGAATTCTTGACTGACAATTTTTTCTCTTGAGTTTTTTTTTTTTCTTTAAACATCTCTTGAAAAATTTTCCAAATTTCTTCTTTTTAAAGTTTGCATGAAGACTGGGTGGCTTGATATTTATCCTTATTCTCATGTAAATATTAGGTCTATAGATCTAACAGATAGATACTAATTTTATAAATGGACATCCCAGTTTTTAATTAGATACCAGCAATATTTATAATAAAAAGTACTTGATAGTCCCATGTTTTTATTTTTAATGGCAAGGATTATTTTTTTCCAGAAGATTGAACCAGCATTTCTGACTCATGATTTTGTATTAATATCTATTGATTTAATTGATTTGGGATGAGGGTCCAGCCTGGATTACTTTTCTTGAGAGAGAGGGGGGACAGATAGGGACAGACAAAAAGGGAGAGAGATGAGAAGCATCAACTTATAGTTGTGGCACTTTATTTGTTCATTTCTTGCTTTCTTATATGTGTCTTGACCTGGGGGCTGTAGCTGAGCCAGTGACCCCTTATTTAAGCCAGTGACCTTGGGTACAAGCCAGTAACCTTGGGTTTCAAGTCAGTGACCTTTGGGCTCAAGCCAGTGATCATGGGGTCATGTCTATGATCCCACATTCAAGCTGGTGACCCCTTGCTCAAGCTGACGAGCCCTTGATCAAGCTGGATGAGCCCATGCTTAAGCTGGCAACCTCAGGGTTTTGAACCTGGGTCCCTCAGCCTCCCAGGCTGACACTCTATCCACTGCACCACTGCCTGGTCAGGATTATCTTTTATGTGCCCCTAGATAATTCTAATGTCTACACAGGGATTAAGAAATACTGAATCATAAATTATCTGAGTAATATTCTATTTTTTTCATATGCTACCAGTTTTTAATTTATTTTTTTTTGTAGTTTTTTGAAGTTAGAAGCAGGGAGGCAGTCAGACAGACTCCTGCACACATCTGACTGGGATCCACCCGGCATGCCCACCAGGGGGTGATGCTCTGACCATCTGAGTTGTTGCTCTGTTGTGGCCAGAGCCATTCTAGCGCCTGATGGAGGCCATGGAGCCGTCCTCAGTGCCTGGGCCACTTTGCTCCAATGAAGCCTTGGCTGCAGGAGGGCAAGAGAGAGACAGAGAGGAAGGAGAAGGGAAAGGGTAGAGAAGCAGATGGGCACTTCTCCTGTGTGCCCTGACTGGGAATCGAACCCGGGATTTCCACATGCTGGGCTGACGACGCTCTACTGCTGAGCCAACCAGCCAGTGCCTAGTTTAAAATTTTTTTTAATTGGATTTATTGGGGAGCAGCCTTCTTTTTTTTTTTCAAGGAATTGATAATCTAATTCTAAGACTTACATGGAAAGAGAAAGTCAAAGCAATAAAATTAAGAACACAATTGAAATTAAACTAGCTGATTTCAAAGTTTACTTAAACACAGTGTGATACCATAGACATTATGGATCAGTGGAATAGAATTGAATAGCCAGAAATAGGTCTGCACATATAAGGTCAGTCAGTTTTTGACAAAGGTGCCAAAGCAATTCAAAGGAAGAAGTTATAGTCTTCAATAAATGTACTGGAACAACTGGATAATCTATATGAAAAAAATAAACACTGACTCTTACCTCATACCATGTGCAAAAAACAGATTGTAGACCAGCATTTAAAAATAACATATAAAACATCTAGAAGAAAACACTGAACATAAAAAGCACAAAGCATAAAAGAAAAAATTGATAAACTGGATTATATCAAAATTAAAAACATTTGTTCTTTAAAGCTATCATTAAGAAAATCAAGAGATAGCCTGACCAGGTAGTGGCGCAGAGGATAGAGTGTTGGACTGGGACGTGGAGGACCCAAGTTCGAAACCCTGAGGTAGCCAGCGTGAGTGCAGGCTCACCAGCTTGAGCGCGAGGTTGCTGGCTTGAGCATGGGATCATAGACATGACCCCATGGCCACTAGCTTGAGCCCAAAGGTCACTGGCTTGAAGCCCAAGGTTGCTGGCTTGAGCCCAAGGTTGCTAGCTTGAGCAAGGGGTCACTTGCTCTGCTGTAGCCCCCTGGTCAGGGCATATATGAGAAAACAATCAATGAACAACTAAAGGAACTGCAATGAAGAATTGATGCTTCTCATCTCTCTCCATTTCTGCCTGTCTGTCCCTATTTGTGCCTCTCTCTGACTCTCTCTATCTTCGTCACAAAGAAAGAAAATGAAAAGATAATCCCAGCATAAGAAATATATTCGTAATACATATATCTGACAAATGACTTATATCGAGAACATTTAAAGAACTTTTACAACTGAATAAAAAGGACATCAAATGAGCCAATTAAAATTAAACAAATGATTTAAACACTGCTGGTAAGAATGTAAGATTGCATATTCCCTTGGAAAATATTTTTATAGTTTAGCATATGATCTTGGAATTCCCTCTTAGGTATTTACCAAAAAGAAATGATAACACACATCCTCAGAAAAATTTGTTCATGCCTGTTTATAGCACTTTAGTTTATAATTGCCCTATATGAGAAATAACAAAATGTTTATCATATATGAATATGTAAACAAATTGTGGTATAGCTATTCCTCTATGGAATACTTGCCACTAATAAAAGGGAATGAAGTTGAATACACATAGTACACATGGGTGAATCTCAAACATTAACATAAACATTATGCTAACTGGAAGAAGCCATGTACAAAAGAATAAATACTGTATTAATTTATATTAAATTCTAGAAAATGAAAATTATAATGTCAAAATGCAGATTAGTGATTGGGGCTAGTGGTAGGGCAAATTGCAGAAGAGCAAGAGGGAACTTTTGTTGGTGATTGAACTGTTTTATATTTTAATTGTGGTGGTGGTTACCCAGTTGTATATTTGTCAAAAATTATCAAATGACATATTTTAAATGACTATATGTAAATTTGTTTCAATAAATTTGATTTTAGAAAAAAGAACATTGGATTGGACAATCTCATGTTCTTGTCCAATTACTATAGTATGTAACTGTCTTTTTAATGTTTTTAATTATTATTTTAATCTTATGGACATACACTGATAGTTTAGTTTGTATTATAATAAAATACAATTCTAGAATCAAAATTACATTTCAAGGAAAATTGTAACTGCTTTTTTAACTCTGTGTGTGTGTATGTATAGTCTTTTCCATAGGACACTCCCCCCAGAAAACACAGGAATTGTACCTCTATATCAGGGGTCTCAAACTCGCGGGCCGCATGTGGCCCGCCGAACAATTTTGTGTGGCCCGCAGACTAATCCACGGGCTTACTTAATTTTATCCAAAATATTTTGAACCTCGTGGATTAGTCTGCGGGCCGCACAAAATTGTTCGGCGGGCCGCATGCGACCCGCAGGCTGCAAGTTTGAGACCCCTGCTCTATATAGTACAAAAATAAAGCAGGCAAAGACAGTTTCTGTTTTGTGACTTCAAATCCATGTTAGTGGTCAAACTACAGTGTTTATAGTTGAATGTAGAGTATTTACTATGGAAATAGTGTGTATATATATCTTGGCTCATATATAAACAAAATATTTTAACCTTGAATTGAATGTTGATATAGCATGAATGTTAATGTATCATTAAGTATGTTACAATTACATTTCATGTGTATTACAGGGAATATCTTTCATTACTTATATAGTAATAAGGTAAAAAAACTGTATACAATTTTTAAAAATGTAGATAATAGTATTCTCCAAATTTTAATGTGAGCTTATTAAAGACCCCTCTCTTAAAAAAAAGGTTAGACACTGTTTTGTAGATGTCAAATAAACTGCTGAACAAAATAGGATGAAGTGACCATGTTGTTAGACTATTGGAGTGATTATAAATAGATGAGGAACTGCTGAATCAGGCATTCTAGAACTTTGGCTGCTGCCCTGGAAATAGTTTGCTCAAACTTGCTAGTAATAACCAACCTCCCTCCTTTTCTCCCCTCCATGCCTCCTTCTTTTTTTCTGGCCTGAGAAAGTGAGAGAAAGACAGAGATAGAGAGGGAGAAACAGGCAGGAAGGGAGAGATGAGAAGCATCAACTCATATTGAAGCACTTTAGTTGTTCATTGGTTGCTTCTCCTATGTACCTTGTCTGGGGGGTTCCAGCTGACCTAATGATCCCTTGCTCAAGCCAGCAACCTTGGACTTCAGCCAGATACCATGGGGTCATGTCGATGATCCCACTGGAGTCCCAGCGCTTAAGCTAGATGAGCCTGTGCTCAAGCCAGCAACCTGGGGATTTCAAACCTGGGTTGTCAGCGTCCCAGGTCGACTCTCTATCCACTGCAGCACCACTGGTCAAGTCCCTGCCTTATTTTTGATGATGGCAGTGCAAGTTGAATTTGTATACTGAGCTAGGCTCACATAAATAAAATTTTTTTAATTGAGTTGAATGAAGAAAGAAAATTAAAACTACAGTTTTAATTAAACTATGTACACAATGCCTGGAATGAAAAGTTTAAATAAACTGACTTATTTTAATGTATTACATTTTATTAGCATTTATAGTTTAGTTAAAAAGGTAAACTGAGCCTGACCAGGTGGTGCACAGTGGATAAAGCATTGGACTGGGATGCAGAGGACACAGGTTCGAAACCCTGAGGTCGCTGGCTTGAGCGCGGGCTCATCTGGCTTGAGTGTGGACTCACCAACTTGAGTGCAGGGTTGCTGACTTGAGTGTGGGATCATAGACATGACCCCATGGTCTCTGGCTTGAGCCCAAAGGTCGCTGGCTTGAAGCCCAAGGTCACTGGCTTGAGCCCATGGTCACTGGCTTGAGCAAGGGGTCACTCGCTCTGCTGGAGCCCCCAGGTCAAGGCATATATAAGAAAGCAATCAGTGAACAACTAAGGGGCCCCAAGGAAGAATTGATGCTTCTCTCTTCCTTCCTGTCTGTCCCTATCTGTCTCTCTCTCTCTCTCTCTCTCTCTCTCTCTCTCTCACACACACACACACACACACACATACACACACAAAGGTAAACTGTAATTTGCAATTCACTTCTCATTTGTAAAATGGCAATAATAGTACCACAACTGGTGGTATAAGGATTAGATTAGCTAACTTATTTGCAGTGCTGACACATAGCAACTATTCAATAAATATTTGCATATTATCATTATAGCAATATTCAAAGTAAAATTCCACATCAGACTATGACTATTTTAAAATGTGTTCAATGCAATATAATGTATTTTAAGAAAAATACTGGTGATATGATACTTCTAAAAAAACAAAAATATATGTTTAAAATTTTATATATGTGACTGGATTTTTACAAATTATATTTATTGCCAATATATTAGGTTCATGTAGTAATCACTTAGAATGGGACAATAGTCATTCATTTCTATATTTTTTGGCCACTTCCTTAGGTTTTAAAATGGTTGTGGAGACATAAGTGCAGTTTTCATATGTATACATACGTTAGCATTTTGGTGCATGCCATATTTGAATATATCTCAAACATCTGACACAATGGAGTAACAAGATTGATTTTTTCCTATTGAATCACCTAGCAAATATTGAGTACCTACTATATACCAGATGCTGGGGATATTACAGTGAAAAAGACAGTCAGGATCCCTGCTGCCATGGAACTTAGTTGACGTTGCTGGGGAGAAGTGACTGGACAAGACAACACATAAGAGAACAAGATAAACTTCAGACAGTGTTTATTTATTCCTGGGAGGAAAATAAAACTGGAGGATGAGACAGAGTGTGCCTGGAAGGACTACTTTAAATTGCATGACTATAGAAGGCTTTTGTAAGAAGATGACATTTGATCTGAGACTTGACTGATGAGGAGACAGTCTCATGAAGATCTGGGATGGATTTTCCAGTCAGTGGGAACAGGAGTGCCATTGCACCTTAGGCCTGATGAGCTTGGCATATCTGAATACTTTAGAAGATGAGTAGTGTAAGAGTAAAAAGATGACTAAGAGTAATTAAGGAGATGGGGTATAGAGACAGGCAGGGACTATCTTTCACACATAGCCTTAGGAATCCTGTCTTGTGAACTTTCATGCTACTAGCAAAGAGAAGTATGGAAAATATGTGACATTTAGGAAATAAAATAACTAAGAAAGTTTTTATTGAGAATTTGGAAATATAATAAAAGAAATAATCATTAATTTTATAGGCTCTGGAGATGAACCACACCTGACTTGATTCTTATCATATTTTGAGTGAAATATTAAATTGTAAAAATGTGTTTTGAAAGCAAGAAAGAATATCACATCGTCCTTTCCCTCCTATTATATATCTTTTTATTATATAATCACATAAATATATACACATGTGTATAGACACTTATTAATATTAATAATTTCTGATTCATGTTTTGTGAATGCTATTGTAAGATATAAAACTCATTTTTATATAGACTGTGCTGGTTGCTAGTAATTTTCTAGTTTGGATTAATGAGCTTTGAGAAATTACATGAATTTTTTGGTTACTGGGTATATACTTTTTGCTTCACTTAGTTTTTTAAACACTTTTATATATTGATTTTAGAGAGGGGAAGGGAAAGAGAAAAAGAAACACTGATTTGTTGTTTTATTTATCAAGGCATTCATTGATTGATTACTGTATGTGCCCTGACTGCGGATTGAACCCACAACCGTGGTGTATCATGGTGATGCTCTATCCAACTGAAGTACCCAGCCAGGGCAGTTTAATAATTTACTTAAATATTATAGATATTATAATGAGATAGACTTATTTGTTTAGGTTCCTCATCATCAGTTTAACCTTTGTCATGTTGGTAGGTAATTTATCGTTTTCTGTTTCAAAGCCACAGGTCACAATTATGTTTATCCTTGTCAACCATCTGTAAATCTTGTGCCACTGATAATAAATAGATAATATATGGAAAAACTTTAGTTAAGTGCTTATTATGTACATGTGCACAATTGCAAGTTCCTCTTTTCAGATTGGATAATAGAATTAGAATATGAAAAAATATAGTTTTACATTAATATTATTCCCAGCAATGATAATTTTTAAAATTTCACTTGGTTGTGATGACTAGCTCACCTCTGGTATTTTAAAAATTGTCACAAATTATTAAAATTATAAGCAATTCATGCTTGTTGTTAGCAATTCAAGTAGTAGAATATTTGAATGAAAGAAAGCAAAAGTTCCTGACCACTGTAGTTTTATTCCCCAGAGATAAACAATTTTTCATAGGTTCTTGTGTTTCCTTCTAGAAATTTTCTGTTTATGCAGGCATATGTAAGGGCACATATGTGAATGTGTATGAATTTACATATATAGTATATCCTCTCCTTTCTCATTTTACATGATGGCTCTACAGTACTATTCTACAATATTCTTGTTACTTAATACATACATATTATATGTATGAGTTCAGTGTAATATAATGTATTTTAAGAAAAATACTGGTGATATGATGCTTCCAAAAAAATATATATGTGTGTGTGTGTGTGTGTGTGTATGTGTGTGTGTGTGTATATATATAAACATTTCAAAGATCCCCTCTTGTTCTTTATAACAGCTTCATAGTACATAATTTTAATAAAATGTAATTTATTGACCTGATTTTTATTGGTAAACATGTATTTTATTTCTAGTTTCCTTGTATTGTTTATTTGCATTTTATATACATTTATTGATAGGTATATGTCTTCCAGAGTTTTAAAACAATTGCAAATTATCTTTCAAAACAGTAGCAATAGTTTCTATACTCAACAACAGTATTCCAATATTTTTCCTTTCATATTTTAATACACAAAAAATAAAACAGTTGACGATAGGTAAATTTCAGGGTTGAAAAGAAAGTATTTTTGGTTATAGTAAAAATGCCAATTATTTTTATTATTTTATTTTAGGATCTTGTAACATCTATATAAATACTTACATAACAAAAGTTGAATTTTACAATTTATCCCAAAGATGGCAGCATAGTACTCATCATGTTTGTTAGAAAACTAATGCAGGGCATGAATGAGCTAAAGCAATTAAAATTCATAATATTTATTTTAATATTTATTTTTATCCAAGCTAAAGTTTATATAATTCAAATAATAATTTTTGGTCTTATATAGATTTTATCTGTCATTAAATAATTAATATAAATTTAAAATGAATTATTAAAATGGATTTAAATTTTTGCAGCCATCACAGTACAGATTGGATCAGGCAAGAATTGTCCACGAATGCTAAATCCTAGAGAATTGTTAATGAGGAATAAGATATTTGCACGATACTAAAGTGTTTCTTTGCAATGACAATAAAAAAAGTGATTCTACAGAGGAGAAATCAGATAACACTTTGATCAGATGATCAAAATTAATATCTGCTGTAGAGTAAATGGACATTGTATGTCGCCAGATGTGGTTCTTCAAGCAGTATTTGTATTTCAACAAGGAATGAATAACCTGAATCTAATTATAAGAAAACATCAAACAAACCCCAAATGAGGAACATATGTATTATTAAAAATAAGGGACTGTATTCTTTAAAAAGTCAGTGTTGCCTGACCTGTGGTGGCACAGTGGATAAAGTGCCAACCTGGAATGATGAGGTTGCTAGTTCAAAGCCCTGGGCTTCCCTGGTCAAGGCACATATCAGAAGCAACTACTACAAGTTGATGCTTCCTGCACTATCCACCCTCCATCTCTTCTCTCTAAAATCAATCAATCAATAAATAAAAAATGTCAGTTCATAAAAGACAAAGAGAGGCAGGCTTTATAAAGGTTTCAGATTAAAGGAGACATAGCTCAATTGTAGACTGGATCCTATAAAATCTATAGGACATTATTGGATCAATTAGCAAAACTGGAACAGGACAGTAGATTTGCACAAGTATTTAGCAACTGATTTTTCTCTTACGTGATTATGCAAGAGAATATTCCTATTCTTAGGAATTTAAAAATAAATGGCATGATATAAGCCACTTTAAAAAAGGTCAGGGGGAAATATATGTATGTATGTGTGTATATATATACATATATACACACACTCATACATATATATACACACACACAGAAAATGTGAACTCAAGTGTGTATAAATGATAAAGCAAATAGGACAAAATACTAACAATAATAGGACATGCAAGGGTTCTGTGCATTAATTTTGTTTTTACTACTCTTCTGGAAGTTTGAAATTATGTTCTAATAAAATGTTTAGAATAGATTAAAATTTTTTTTGTTTATGAAGATGACTTTTAAGAGCTGTTTATAAAAGCAAAAGTTTTTGATCAGTGGTATTTTATTACATATTAAGTAGGGAGAAATAATAATTCCAAAATCTACTTGTATCTCATGAAGTCAGAAATGCTACTCATTCTCTGTTGAGGAGTTTCTCATGCAGAATAATGCCTATTATAACTAGCAGGTGTTACATATTGAGTTATTAACTACATATATTTAGAATTTTGAGTTGGGAAAGATTCGTGTGGGCTAGATGTTAAGACTGTGAACAAAGTACAGAAATTAGTATGGTAATGGTGGTGAAGTGGGCTAGAGAAATTGGAACAAATAGCTAGAGGAGAATTCAGAATTGGAGAGAGTAAGTTTGGAAGTCATCCATGTAAATAGTTCTATAGTAGAACAGTGGTTTCCAATCATTTTCTTCCAAGGACACTTATCTCACTGATTTTAACATGCACTATTTTTTTTCCTTCAGATTTAAAACCTCTGAAATCTGGATGTGCTTTATATTCAGTGGCATGTAATAGTCATTGTCAATGTGGATTGAAGTCAGTTCTTTTATAAAAGATTGTCTTGGCTTCTGCCAGAACCTGGAGGCCCTAGCAACCTGAAACCACTTTAAATTACAATTTGAGGTTGAGAATTTGAACCACATTAGTTAATGTAGATTCAGATTGCAAATCTGTGTTAGTTCAGATGCTGGTGGTACAGTGTGAAGGTTGACCATACAAGTTTCTGTGCTGTTTCTTTTCATATCATAGGTTTCTTTTTTTCCCCCTCTTATACATTTTCTATCATAGCTTTATTTTGGGGTTTCCTCTAGACTTTCCATATTGGGACGTATATTTTTGTTGTTCTTAGTTATACAGAAAAATAATGATGATGAAATGCCTTTTATTCCTTCTGGCTAACTTTCACATCCTTGCTATTTGGGTATGTGTTCTGAATTACACAGGGGTGGGCAAAAATAGGTTTACATTTGTATTGTATTAATAATATAATAATAAATAATCATACAAGTATAAACTGTTTCACCTCCTCATACCTATAAACCTACTTTTACCCACCCCTATATTATTCCTACTCATGATACCATACTATCTTTAATCTTGCCTGACCCAGAGGTATCCTTCCAGAGGTAAAATAAAAATAAACTAAAAAACAAGATAGAAACAGACTCATAGATACAGGGAACAGACTGACAGTTGTAAGAGGGGAGTGGGGTTGGAGACTGGGTGAAAAAGGTGAAGAGATTAAGCAAAGAATAAAAACCTCATTGGCACAACAATGTATGGTGATTACAAGAGGAACAGGGGTGTGGGGGGAGGCAAAAAAGGGTAAAGGGGGAATAATTGTGATGGAAGGAGACTTGACAGTGCAATATACAGATGATGTACTACAGAATTGTATACCTGAAACCTATATAATTTTACCAACTGGTGTCACCCCAATAAATTTAATTAATAAATAAAAAATAACACTCTACATTAGTACTTCAAGCCCCCTTAAGCCATTTGTCTTGGTGAGAGGCTTCAGTGTAAAGTTGTAATCAGTTTTTGGTTTGGAGGTCATTTCAGGTGACATTAGGTATTCACCTATTTTAAGTTATTCCTGGTTTTGAATCATCTGCAGCTTAATCTTTGCAGGTTTCTTAACCTTTCTAACCTTAGTTTTCTCAGCTAAAGAATGGATATGATAACACAGCTCTGATAATGTTATTGTGGCTTCAATGAGAGAGTACATGTAAAAGTCTAGTGTGGCACCTGGCACAGATGTGGTGATGATTAGATGATTAATTGGTTGACTGTGATAGCTATTGTTTTTGGTTTCCTAGGATATCCCCTTCCACCTAATCCCTCCTCTCGCAGAAATATATTTTTCCCATTCAACCACCAAAGGGGTGTACACATCACTCATCCTGACCAATCTACGTTAATCCCCTAGATATAATGGTAGGTTTAAGTCTGAGTGGGTATGTGACCTAAGTGCATCAGTCTTTTTCTAGCCAGAGAGATTGATATATAGGCTTTGAAGGAAGAAAACCTCTCTTTACACTGTGGGTATGAAAGTGAGGTTTTGACTCTGAAGCTTTTGGCAGCCATCTTCCAATTTCATATGGAGAAGTTCTGCTTAAATAATAAAGCTAAGGAGAAATTATCTGGGATAAAGATGGAGATGGGATAGCTCATACTGAGCTGAGGGAGAGCCACTTCCATTTTTTGAGGCTCTCTTTTTTATAGCTCTTCTTCTAGAACTGTGCCAATTTCCTGCCCAGCTTTCTGAGCAAACAAATTCCTCCCTTCCTCCCTTTCGCCCTCCCCGTGTCCGTCCTCCCTCCCTCCCTCCCTCCTTCCCTCCTACCCACCTTAATGTGATTTGAATTGTTTTTCTACCACTTGGAGTGCAGAGTTCTGACAGATATCATCATGATATTATTTGCCCAAAGAATTTTTTTTTGCCCAAAGAACTGCTTTTAGTGCTTCAATCCTAAATAGTCAAAAAACTAGTGTGTAATAAAATAGGCTATTAAATGGATGATAAATGTCAGGGAAAATAAAATTTGTGATTTCTTGGGGGGGAGATACCCAAGTTTAAAACATTTGTCATGTGATTCTTTCTAGTAATGCTACAGAGAATATTAACAGTAAACTTCCATTTAGATGTGCAAAGACAAATTGCAGCATAATTTTAATTAGAAATTGTTAGCCACATTTAGAAGCTCTAATTAAAGAAAGGGGATAAAATTACATTTGGAGTTATTTGTGGATTGAATCTCTAGTCTCTGTGCTTCTTAAGAATTTCAGATAATGTGAGCAGGGCCTAAGTGGTCTGAAGTTTAAAGGGTGACCCAGAATGCAGGTTACAGGACTAGAAGGGTAATAAGTCTTTGTCAGCATTCACAGCTGGTAAAAACCTATTGTGTTCTCAGTTGGGAAAGTTAGTTTGGATAGGGGTGAAGAATCACAACATGGTCACATTTGCATGAAAGTTTGTAATTCTTTTTTGTATTTTTTTGAAGTGAGAAGCTGGGAGGTAAAGAGACAGACTCCCGCGTGTGCCTGACTGGGATCCACCCGGCATGACCACGAGGAGGCAATGCTCTGCCTTTATCTGGGTTGTTGCTCTGTTGCAACCAGAGCTGTTCTAACACCTGAGGTGGAGGCCATGGAGCCATCCTCAGTGCTGGTTCCAATTTTGCTTCAATGGGGCCTTGGCTGCGGGAAGGGAAGAGAGAGCTAGAGAGAAAGGAGAAGGGGAAGGGTGGAGAAGCAAATGGGTGTTTCTCCTATGTGTCCTGGCCGGGAATCGAACCTGAGACTTTCACATGCTGGGCCTATGCTCTATCACTGAAAGTTTGCAATTTGATTAGGATTTGAAAACATGTTAGGGAAGGAAAAATTTTCCTTTAAATTCCTTTTCCACACTGAATACTTAGTGTGGTAGAAAGGATTTTTGTAAGCTGAGAAGCCAAGAAAAAGTATAGCATTCTTCCGTGTTCATTTACTTATACCTAGAGAATGGAACATGAACTCCTACCATTTGTACTTGTTCTCCGCTTTTAAAAAGATATGCATTAGCCTGACCTGTGGTGGTGCAGTGGATAAAGCGTCGACCTGGAATGCTGAGGTCGCCGGTTCAAAACCCTGGGCTTGCATGGTCAAGGCACACATGGCAGTTGATGCTTCCAGCTCCTCCCTTTCTCTCTCTTTCTCTCTCTCTCTCTTTCTCTTTCTCTCTCTATCTCTCCCTCCTCTCTCTCTAATAAAAATGAATAAATAAAAAAGTCTAAAAAAATGTTCAAAAAAAAAGATATGCATTAGTATTTAAATTTTTCCAAATATTGGAAAAATAATTTATGTGGGTGTGCAAGAGACGTGTTTTTAAAGTAGATAATAACACTATGGCTTGGCTTAATTAATTTTTTTTTGCCAGTGCTTACATAGGAGAATTAAATAAAAGTCCTCTTACTAATGTCAGACTTAATGCCTTAATATAATGTGTTAAATAATGAACTTACATAGTATTATAGATTGTCTCGTGATTTCCTTAATGTCTTATAAAGTTGTACAAAAGAATGAGATTGAGATCCTATACTGATAGGCACATAGACTTATTTCATTTTGCATTTCTTTTTTTAAAATGTGAATACTATATAGTTATATGTAAGACACTATGATACATACAAATGATATAAAAAATAGTCTCAGAATTAAAATATTTATACAAATATCCGTTACTCAAAGCATTGCATATTAAATGGCTTGTGCTGAGTGTAAACTAAATGTTTTAAGGTCTGAATGTTATGGAAGTCCATTTGTGTCATCAGAGTCCATTTGGAGTGTGTGATGGTTAATTTTATGTATTCATTTGACTGGGCCATGAGGTATCTAGATATTTGGTCAAATATTTATTCTTTTTTTAAAATTTATAGATTTGAGAAAGAGAAAGAGAGAGAGAAAGAGAGATATGGGGAAACATGAATTTATTGTTCCACTTATTTATGCATTCATTGGTTTCTTGTCCCTGACTGGGGATTGAACCTGCATCCTTGGCATATTGGGGCAACACTCTAACCAACTGAGCTATCCACGGCTGGTCAAACATTATTCTTGGTGTTTCTATGAAAATGTTTTTTGGATAAGAGTAACTTTGAGCAAAGTACATGACACTCCTTCATGTGGGTGAGCCTTATTCAGTCTGTTGAATACCTGGATAGAACAAAATGATTAGTCTCCCCTGAGTAAGAGACAATTCTTTCCTGCCTGAGTGCCTTCACATTGGAACATCAGCTTTTTTCCTGTGGACCCAAACTAAAACGTCTGCTCTTCCTGGCCCTTGAGCTTGCTGGTGTTCTTGCTAGAACTAAACTGTTGATTCTCTAGGTTCCAGCTTGCTGAGTCTCCCTGCAGATCTTGGGACTTGTCATAGTTGTATGAGCCAATTCCTTGTAATAAGTCTCTTTATATCTGCATATTTTTTATTCATCCTGTTTCTCTGGAGAGCCTGGACTAATACAGGGTGACTCAGAAAGGTATCATGAAGGAGGTGGGATTTAAACAGAGACTGAACTATTGTATAAGCAGGATTTCACTAGGTAAAGATGGTAAAGAAAACTGAGCAGAAGAAATAGCATATATATGAGAGCAACCACAAGTAGGATGATTTGGCTGGAGTTTAGGGTGTTTTATACTGCTCTTCTGCTTTCAGTAGAGTTGTGAGAGAACACTTGTTTTACGACAACCTGGCTAGTACTGATAGGTGATGGTGGTGATATGATGGTAGTGGTGGTATGTATGTGGTCTTTTTTTTTTTTAAGTGGCTATTAGTAGGTTGGTTGGTTGATTATTGGTTAAAGAGGAAGCCTGCTTTCTCAGCATCCTAGTTCATCTAACCTGTCATCGTTTTTCATTACTTTGCCATGCTTTTGTCCAGGGGAGAGGATGGTTAGATTCAGAAAGAGAGACTGTATAAATGTGTCTGTGCATGTGTCTCTTTATTGTTATTTATATTGATCTTGGCAGGCTGCAAAGGGAACATGATGGCATTCTTCCTTTGACCTTTTTAAAAGCTTGTTTTCTATTTGTGGATATAAATTATAGAGGTAAAGGCTTTCAAATTCTTATTTATAATTGAACCCTTGAAATATGGCCAGTGTGGATGAGAAATGGAATTTACTATTTTATTTAATTTTAACTAATTTAAATTGTTACATATGGTTATTGGCTAGCCTATGGGACAATACAGTTCTAGACCTGAAGAAATTTTTATTTCTTTCTAGCTCTGTGGTCTTGAGAAGGTCTGACCAAGCAGTGTTTTCATTCACATATGGTAAAATATATATGTATTTAAAACAGAATTTTATATTGCCTGATCAAGCAGTGATGCAGTGGATAGTGTTGAACTGGCACATGGAGGACACAAGTTTGAAACCCCAAGGTACTGGCTTGAGTGTGAGCTCATCCGGCTTGAGTGCAGGGTCGCCAGCTTGAGCGTGGGATCATAGACATAACCCCATGGTTGCTAGCTTGAGCCCAAAGATCACCTGTCTTGAAGCCCAAAGTCACTGGCTTGAGCAAGGGGTCACTTGCTCTGCTGTAGCCCCTTGGAAAAGGTAATATGAGGAAGCAATCACTGAACAACTAAGGTGCTACAACAAAGAATTGATGCTTATCTCTCTCCCTTCCTGTCTGTCTGTCCCTATCTGTCCCTCTCTCTGACTCTCTCTGCGTTTCTGTCAAAAAATAAAATAAAATAAAACAATATTATTGGCCCTGGCCAGTTGACTCAGTGGATAGGGCAGGGGTTGGGAACCTATAGCTCGCAAGCCAGATGTGGCTCTTTTGATGGCTGCATCTGGCTCACAGACAAATCTTTAATAAAAATAATAATAACGTTAAAAATATAAAACATTCTCATGTATTATAATCCATTCATTTTCTACCACTCATGTTCATGGTTGCGGGTGGCTGGAGCCAATCACAGCTGTCCTCTGGGACAACACCAAATTTTTATTAGATAATGCATAATGTACACGGGTTGTTGTGAGGTCAGGAAGTAAACTTCCCTCCTTTTAATCAAGTAGTCAGCTAGCTAATTGCAGAAACCCTTTTGATGAAGAAGATGGCTAAAAGAAAAAAAGATGAGGAATGTCGTACTTTTCAGCAGGACTGGACAGAGGAATTCGCCTTTGTGGAGGGAGCAGGTTCTGCAGTGTGTCTAATATGCAATGATAAAATTGCATCGATGAAACGGTCAAATATAAAGCAGCACTTCGACACATGCCATACTACATTTGCATCGGAATATCCAGCAGGGGACAGCAGGAAGAAAGCATGTCAAGAGCTACTGTGCAGAGTACAAGCTAGTCAGCAGCAACTCCATGTTTGGACCCAACAAGATGACTAGAATTCTGCTAGCTTTGCTGGTGCTTTAGCAATTGTGAGAAACAGAAAGCCATTCACAGATGGGGAATATGCCAAAACGTTCATGCTTGATGTTGCCAATGAACTTTTTGATGACTTTTTGGATAAAGACAAGATAATCAAGTGAATAAAAGACATGCCTCTGTCAGCAAGAACTGTTCACGATAGTACCATCATGATGGCAAATCAAACCTAGGCAACACAAGTGAAGGACATAAATGCAGCACCATTCTTTTCTCTCGCTTTAGAGAGAAAGTCTTGCTTTGAAAGAGACAACAAGAGGGGAGGATTTATTCAAGTCTCACTGAGTTTGCTAAAGAAAAAAATCTACCGATGGATAAACTTATTTCGATGTGTACTGATGGTGCTCTGTGCACGGTGCGAAAAAACAGAGGATTTGTAGCGCTTCTTCGTGAACATGGAAAGAGACCCATCCTAAGTTTTCCCTGCATGCTACATCAGGAGGAGCTTTGTGCTCAGATGTGTGGCAAGCAGCTAGGTGAGGTGATGTTGTTGGTCATTCGGGTGGTCAACTTTATTGTTGCCTGAGCTTTAAATGATCGCCAGTTTAAAACCCTGCTGGATGAAGTTGGGAATAATTATCCTGGTCTGCTTCTGCGCAGCAATGTGCGTTGGTTGTCAAGAGGGAAGGTGCTCAACCGTTTTGCACTAGAAGTCTCATTAACAGTAAGAAGTACTTTATTCATCATTAGTTAGCAACAGCATAACAACGTTAGTAAAAAGAATTCAGAGACTTATTGTACTTTAAAAGTGTTGGTCTTACATAATAAAATGCCCACATTTACTTGTATTTAGTGTTAAACATATTTTATGGCTCTCACGGAATTACATTTTAACATATGTGGCGTTCATGGCTCTCTCAGCCAAAATGGTTCCTGACCCCTGGGATAGGGTGTTGGCCCAGCATACAGATGTCCCAGTTTCGATCCCTGATCAGGAAACACATGAGAAGCTATAATCTGCTTCTCTTTCCCTTCTCTTTTTCTCTATTCCTGTCTCACAGCCAGTGGTTTGATTGGTTCGAGTGTTGGCTTCAGGTGCTAAGGATAGCATGGTTGATTTGAGTATCGGCCCCCAACTGCGGTTGCTGGGTGTATTCGGGGTGCATGTGAGTCTCTCTCACTATCTCCTCTCCTCTCACTTAAAAAAATAAAATAAAATAAAAATTAAAAACATAGAATAGGCCCTGGCCAGTTGGCTCAATGGTAGAGTGTCAGCCTGGCACGTGGAAATCCTGGGCTTGATTCCCAGTAAAGGCACACAGGAGAAGCAACCATATGCTTCTCCACCCTGCCACCCCTCTCTCTGTCTCTCTCTTCTCCTCCTGCAGCCATGGCTTGGTTGGAGAAAGTTGGCTCCAGGTGCTGTGGATGGCTGCATGGCCTCATTTCAGGTGTAAAATATATAGCTTGGTTGTTGAGCAATGAAGCAATGGCCCCAGATGGGCAGAGCCTCACCCAATAGAGGGCTTGCTGGGGGGGATACCGGTAGGGGTCATGTGGGAGTCTGTCTGTCTGCCTCCCTGCCTCTCACTTAATAAAAAAAAAAGAAAGAATAGAATATTATTTTAAACTTATTTAAATGTTATTGGTAGTTACACAGAAAATGAGTTTTGATATTGCCAATTCTCTAGTAAAATCAGTTATTAATTGATTATTTATACTCTGCCTAATAGCAAATGTTATATATGAATATTAGGAAATGATATATTAATAATGTAAAATAGTGATAAAAGGAAAAGAACCATATAATGAAAGAAGTGAAAATAAGGGCAGGAGGGGGAGAAAAATCTAGGAAAGTTTAGATGGAGATTAGTTTGACAAATAACTATCTGTACCAACTGCCAAAGTGAAAAGAGAAATCCAGTAAAACACCTATTTAGTGTAATAAAAAGACATATGTCATTTTGTCAAGAGAAAAGCTTTCCCCAAGGTAAAATACTAGGAGAAATTTATTGCATTTTGTAAGGGATGTTAATTAACATAATTGTTTCATAGCAGTTTTATAAATGATGAAATCATTTTCATATTCAAATACTTGTTCACTCTACTTCAGCTATACTGGCTAGGACTCTCCTGTTTCTTCAGGCTATCAGGATTATTCCTGAGTTTAGGGCACTGCATATGCTGTTTCTTCTGTTTAGAATGCTTTTCTTCCATATTTTAACATAGCTTGCTCCCTCGCTGCATACCAATTTCTGTTCATGGGTGACCATTTAAGAGAGGTTTTTCCTGACCATCCTATATAAATAGCCCCTCTTCTGCTTGCCTATCATTCAACTTCCCCTAAACCCACTTAATTTTTCTTCATTCCCTTATCATTATATGTTTATTTTTCTCTGTCTCTAGAATGCAGGCTTAATCTTGTTTATCTCTGTATCCCAGTAGCCTAGAATAATGCCTGATGCATATGTGTGTTCAATAAATATTTATTAAATTAATGAAAGAATAAGTCTAGAGCTCAGGGGAAAGTTTAGTGTTGAAATGTGAGTTTAGAAGCCAGTAGCATATAAGATTTTTTTAAATCATAAAATTGGATGAAATTATCAAGAGACGATGTGTAGCCACATCAGAAAAAAGACCCAAATTTAATAAGTCTTGATCTGCTTTACTAATTATAAACTAGACTAGAAGAACCCAGTAAATTAGGAGGAATACCAGAAGAGATATCACTGAAACAAAGAGAGGAAATATTCTAAGGATGCAACTGTGTTGAATGATGCTTAAAAGTTGACCAAGTTGTGGTTTGTGAAGTAACTTTTGAATTTGGCAAGATGAAGGTTATTTTATGACCTCCAGGAGTTATTTCAGTGTAGTGACTGGGATAGAAAGCAGATTTTAAGGAAGAGTGAATGATAGGTCAAGAAATAGAAAAAGCAAAGTAGAAAATTCCTTTGAGAAGTTTTGCTGTAAAGGAGAACCAAAAATTGGGTGATTAATGAAAGAAGGCAATAGAGTCCAGGGAGTGTGTAAGCATTTTCCAGAATTTTCTGAATTTATGATCTATCCATCTTGGTTATCTTCTTTTATATTGAGTCCTTGTCATCAGTTAACTAGAGGATTGGGTGGCATGCCTTTTTGCAAGTCGCAAATTGGCTTCTTCCCTAAACCTTCTATCTACTAAGGTGCTTTTTCTTCTTCCATTTCATTAGAGTCCTTTGTAAATGCTCTGTTTCTTTAAATGATAACCCTTTGGTGAATTAAGCTTTTCAACTGTTTGCTTTTCTTGATGATTTTATTGTGTTGTATAACCATCATAGATAGTTTCAAGTGTCAATAATAATGATAGTAATTGTAAGAAGAGGCTAATGTATATTGACATTAACTGTGTACATGGGACCATTTGAAGAGATTTACATGTATTTATGGAGTTCATATTCAGAATAGCCCTGAGACAATTACTACTATTATTCTCAACAGAGGACCCAGGGATATGTGGTACAGAGAGTTCTAATTTTCTCAAGATTATACTGTTAGTAAGTGGCTGTCAGTGTGGTTGTTTTAGTTACTATTGTTACTCTGTTTCTACATGAACAAAGCAAATGTCTCATCTTGCAGTTATGTTAAGTAAATATGCCTTGCTGAATTGTTTTGGTTGTCAAGAATTCTCCACTTTATTATATGAATGTATGTTTTGAACTGGGTTGTTGGTTAATTCCATTATTTTTATAATAATCATGTTTTAGAGCTAAATGGGACATTTAATTAAATAATGACTGGAATAAAATTTAGGAATCAGACATGTTTCCTAAATTGCATTTATCTCCTAATATATTTTTAGGCTTACTCTCTTGGCTATGAACTTTAGTTTTAAATTTATTTGTGCTTATAAAAATAAGTACTGTTCTGTGAATAAGTTTACTAACCTTCAAGGCTTACCATTTCCAGAATGTCAGAGTAGCCATGATTAAGTGTACACTAAAATATACTCTTTTGAATTCATGGCATTCCATTTTGAGAGTGATAAAAAGTATGTCATAGGCCTTATTGAAAAGGAATGTCGGAACTGTCTCTACAAGTTTCGTTCATTTATCTAATATAGAAAGGTTTATCAACATGCTTACTATAAAGTTTATAATGTATGTTTTAATAAGGTTGGTTATTAGTAATATGCTTAAGTGGCAAATAAAAGTTTTTAGGAATTTAAGTTTTGGAGCTACTTTAGTTTATTTAAATATATTTTTATGCTTTTGTAAAAGGTACTAACACTTAAAACTTTGAAAATATTTTTGCCGCTACAATTGTAAAGAAATTGCAAGAACCTAGATTTAGTCAGTATTTTTCATGCTAAGTTATAGAGAATGCCAAAAGCAATGGGGAGAAGCTGAGAGGATGAGAAAAAAGGAGGAGGAATAATTTTCTGAGTGTCTATTGTATTCTAGGCAACTCAGTGACAGGGCTTCACAGAAAGAAGTCTTCCCAGGTAGGAGTCATCGTTTCCTTTTTACAGATGTGGAAACTGATGTGGCAGAGGTTGTCTTGATAGAAGATCACACAGAACCAAAATTCAAATCTATATCTATCTGATACTCAGGCTGAGTCTACACTTGCTTCATGGAGTTTTTCTTGGACTTTTTTAAGAAGAAAATTATTCTTTGTCATAGCAGAGTTTCTATATTTAAATTTTTATTCACTTAGCTATCATAAACATCAAGATATTATACTTCTTCTATATAAGGTTGCAGGTCTTTTCAAATATAAATATAAATATTCTGACTTGCATAACTGCCTCATATATCAAAATAGTATAAATAATTAAAAATAAGATAGAACTCTCAAATGTACATGCTCACTGATGTTTTTTCAAAGCTCAGACAGCTTTTACAGCAGTGTGCTAGCCCATGCTCACTGCCACGTTGAAGATACCCATGAACAACCCTGTCTTTATCCCCACCCAAGTCCATTTATCTTCTGTGGGGGGTCTCTGAATTAGAGAACCTTTTCTGTTACCTGATATAATTTTAGGAAACAGCAAGGTTAAATATTTCTTGGAGATGTTTTTCCTAGCATTTACCTTAGAGTGGCCAATAGTAAATGCATTATTGATCAGATTCATAGCTCAGTTGTTTTAGGAATTTTAAATAAAACAATAGTAATGTATTAATCTGATGGTTCTTTTTGAAATTAATTTGAATATACTGAATTTTATGTTTATTATTTTTTGTTGCATTTTATAACATTTCACATAGATCACATTGTGCTTATTTTCCCAGTGACCTCAGACCAGAAGTAATAAAATTGTCCTGGGTGGAATTTGGCTAGTTGTAGTTTCTCAAAAAAAAAAATTTTTTTTTTTTCCTGAAGCTGGAAATGGGGAGGCAGTCAGACAGACTCCCGCATGCGCCCGACCGGGATCCAACCGGCATGCCCACCAGGGGGTGATGCTCTGCCCATCCAGGGGGTGATGCTCTGCCCACCAGGGGGTGATGCTCTGCCCATCCGGGGCGTCGCTCTGTCGCGACCAGAGCCACTCTAGCGCCTGGGGCAGAGGCCAAGGAGCCATCCCCAGTGCCCGGGCCATTTTTTGCTCCAATGGAGCCTCGGCTGTGGGAGGGGAAGAGAGAGACAGAGAGACAGGAGAGGGGGAGGGGTGGAGAAGCAGATGGGCGCTTCTCCTATGTGCCCTGGCCGGAAATCGAACCCGGGACTCCTGCACGCCAGGCCGACGCTCTACCACTGAGCCAACCGGCTAGGGCCTCAAATTTTTATAATGAATGATTTTGCTTCAGTGAAAATGTCATATTTTCCACTGCTACCTTTGCTTACTTTATCCCATCTTGGTTTCAGAAATTAACTACTACATAATAAAATACCAAGATTTTATAATTTTTTATATTTTAATGTATAAGCAAAAAGTTTTGCTGAAACATTTGTAAGACCACACAATTATAAGATAAATGATTCATATTTAGAAGTTAATCTATTTCAGAAATATACCCCTTGTATAAAATATAATTCATCTCCATATTTAAGTACATAAATAAATTTTGAGTATAGAATCATAATCTTAAATTTTGTTTTGTACTTAATGGAGTATTCAGATGCTTTCTGATAAAAGCATAATGCATGACTAAAATGTTTGAATAGGTTTTTAAATAGTGGTATATAAATTAGAGTTCTTAGTTGTAAATAATAGAAGTCAACTTTGGCTGTATAAGAACTAAAAAGAATATTGAAAGACTATTGAAAAACTCACAGAATCACTGGGAAGGCCAGAAAGCTAGGCTCAATAAAAGGACAAGAATAAGAGAAGTTAGGCAGCAGACAAAATCACAGTACAACATCAGTCTATTGAATACATGCATAGCTGCCACCAACAATGAATACTTGATTATTGTAGCCCGTGAATGCCACTTCTGTCACCTCTGCCACTGTCACCTCAGAACCTTAATGTTGTTGCCACTAGTTTCCACCTGTACCGAGAAGGAATTCTCTGATGTTTCCCTCTGTTCCCTCTGTTGCACCACTATCCCCCAACTTAAAGCCTTTGGTGGGTGTTTCTGAGTAGTTAATCTAAGACCACATGCTAATGCTGTAACTGCAAGAATGGTTGAGGAGTGGAAAATGGCATTTCAGGTTGTGTAGGTGAAATTGAGCTATGCCAGTCAACAACATTCATCTGTTTGGGAATTCCTCAAATGTAGAAAATGAGTTCAGAGGTTGTGATATACTATCTAGTGAAGTAGATGTCACTCTAGAACTTTTAAAATTTCCTTTGATTTAGTTTTCACAGAATTAATCTACTTTTAATTATTTTTAAAAATCTGTTTAGACATAGTCTGTTACCTTATAATTATGACCCATTTGGCAGTCAAGTTTTCAGGTACCTACAGATAAGATAGGTTAGTGATCCAAAATGAAACCCATGTATTTGTGATTCAATCAGGAATCATTGTAGGCTTACAGGGGACCTCTGTGGAGTATGGAGACTAGAATAAATTCTTAATTTTTTCCAACTCCAACTTAGAGTTTTTGTGGGGTTTTTTTGTTTTGTTTTGTTTGTATTTTTCTGAAGTTGGAAATGGGGAGGCAGTCAGACAGACTCCCACATGCGCCTGACCGGGATCCACCCAGCATGTCCACCAGGGGGCGATGCTCTGCCCATCTGGGGCGTTGCTCTGTTGCAACCAGAGCCATTCTAGTGCCTGAGGCAGAGGCCACGAGCCGTCCCCAGCGCCCGGGCCAACTTTGCTCCAGTGGAGCCTGGGCTGCAGGAGGGGAAGAGAGAGACAGAGAGGAAGGAGAGGGGGAGGGGTGGAGAAGCAGATGGGCGCTTCTCCTGTGTGCCCTGGCTGGGAATCAAACCCGGGATTCCTGCACGCCAGGCTGACGCTCTACCACTGAGCCAATCGGCCAGGGCCAAGTTAGAGTTTAACTGCAAGTTTTTTGGGGGTTTTTTTTTGTTTGTTTTTTTGTATTTTTCTGAAGCTGGAAACCGGGAGAAACAGTCAGACAGACTCCCGCATGCGCCGACCGGGATCCACCCGGCACGCCCACCAGGGGCCACGCTCTGCCCACCAGGGGGCGATGCTCTGCCCCTCCTGGGCGTCGCTCTGCCGCATCCAGAGCCACTCTAGCGCCTGGGGCAGAGGCCAAGGAGCCATCCCCAGCACCCGGGCCATCTTTGCTCCAATGGAGCCTTGGCTGCGGGAGGCGAAGAGAGAGACAGAGAGGAAGGAGGTGGGGGTTGGAGAAGCAAATGGGCGCTTCTCCTATGTGCCCTGGCCGGGAATCAAACCCGGGTGCCCCGCACGCCAGGCTGACGCTCTACCGCTGAGCCAACCGTCCAGGGCCTTAACTGCAAGTTTTAATTAACGTTTTCTCTGGAATTCAAGGCAATGCAGTCTTGTTATTTGTTGTGTAACTGCTACAGCCAAAAAGCCAGACGTATTAAATGCCTGAATTTTACAGTAGAGGTGGTAAATTTAATTCATTTAATTTTTCTATAATATCTGCTGGCCATTTAGGCACTATTAAATCAAATTGACATTTTTTAACGTTCAATTTTTTACTTAGTTTATTTCTGTCATTAGGTCTAGATTGTTCAGCTTTTGGGAGAGGAGGTTATTTAAACCACACTGGCAGAGTAGATCATTAATATTAACTGAGTACTGTGCACTCAAGCACAAGCACTATAATGTGATTGACATTTATCTTCCTTAATTCTCACAGTTGTCCTTTGAAGCAGGTATCCTTATTAGCTCCGCTTTACAGATACAAGGCGAAGTTAAAACTTTAGGTAGCAGAGCATAGATTTGAACTCAGCTGTGAGAAAGATACTCTTTTGTAGGGTTTTAAACCTTTTTTCCACTTTGGGACTGGTGGAAACTTAGCTGCCTGAAATGGAAACACGAAACAAATGAAGTTTTATCTTACCATGCATAACAGTGCAAAACTGTACAAGCTGGCACTTAATTTCCAAACTCCAGATGTATGATGCATCGAATACTACATGAGTTTATTTGAACGCTTTTTGTCTATTGTGCATGATTTGTGGATGCTTTGCTCTGTGCAAAAGATAGTTTGCACAAGCCTACAAATTCCAAATATATCTAAGACAACCTCAATAGTATTTTCATTGATGATTAAAGGCTGATAAATGGCAATCACCCTAAATTTAAGCAGAGTTGACTAAAATCATTGGCTATATAATCTTCATACAACATCAGGGTGTTTACCTCTCTTGCAGACCAACACCAGTCCAGAGACTGGTGGTTGAAAAACACAGTTCTATTGCACTGCCTCTCCTACTGTTGCCTGTTCAACTCTGTTCTACAGATTAGGCAACTAAGTTACAAAGAGGCTAAGTACTTTTCTTTCAAAAAATTTTATTGACTATTTGGCCACATGTTAATTGTTGACATTTTTTCCCTTAATTACATTTATGTGTTAGAAAATTTTAGGGTAGAATACATGTACTGGATTTTTAAAATATGTTTATTTTATGAACAATGTGAACTGAGCAACAGAACAGGGGCAGAGGCAGGATCAAAGGGACTAGAGGGAAAGCAGTCAGAGGGAAAGTAGAAGAGAAGATGGCATCAGAGAAGGGAAAGAGATTAATGAAATTATATATACACAACACAGCATTATAGAGAACAGGACAGCAAATCTTGGAGGGAAGGGGAGAGGGCATTGGGGAAGGGGGCATGGGGGGGCCGAGGGGCAATAGGGGGTGGGGAGAGATATATTCTGTGGGACACTTGAATCTATGTAAACACAAATTAAAATCATAAATAAAAAAATGTTTAGGCAGTCATGAAAAAAAAATGTTTATTTTATTGATTTAGAGAAAGGAAGGGAGACAGAGGGAGAAACAGGAACATCAGTCTGTTCCTATACATACCCGACTAGGGATAGAACCGGCAACCTCCGTGCTTTGGGATGATGCTCTAACCAACCAAGCTCTCCAGCCAGGGCCATACACTGGATTTTAAAGGACCATTATAATTTTTCCTAAAGTTGTAGTTTTGGTCACCTATAAGCAATTTGGATGTTATTAACATTTATACTTCAGACAATCAGAATCAATGTTAGACTCAATGGTATGCCTAGTGCTTATTGCTGGGATTAGAATTTCTATTCTTTTGTTTAGCACCACTGCCCTTAGACTGGATTTTATTTATTTGTTTGTTTATTTATTTATTTATTTAGTGAAAGAGGGACAGAGAGACAGGAACGGAGAAGGGAGAGAGAGACGAGAAGCATCAATTCTTTATCGAGGCACCTTAGTTGTTCATTGATTGCTTTCTCATATGCTCCTTAACCAGGGGGGGGGGGGTGATCTGGCAGAGCAAGTGATCCCTTGCTCAAGCCAGAGACCTTGGACTCAAGCCAGTGAGTGACCTTTGGGCTCAAGCCAGCAACCATGAAGTCATGACTATGATCCCACGCTCAAGCCGGTGACCCCATCCTCAAGCTGGTGAGCCCACACTCAGGTCGGCAACCTCGGAATTTTGAACCTGGGTCTTCTGAATCCCAGGCCAATGCTCTATCCACTGTGCCACCACCTGGTCAGGCTATTGACTGGGTTTGAAAATCCCATATTACTTCTAGCTAACTGAATTTTTACATTTGTAGTCTTTTAAACTTCCAATAGTAAGTTGATATTAATTTTGAAATTAAATAATTACTTTACTGTGTCACATGACTCATAGGTTTTAGTTTATTGAATTTTAGGAACAGAATAATTAAGAATTGCATATTTTCTTAACACTTCTGTTGAAAAAAATTTTTAAGTCTACTATAAACATAGTTTAATGACCACAATATACTGATGACATTTAATTTTTCTTGGTAATAGAGGGCTTTTACAATTAATTTACTAAATACTGTAAATACATGGGATTTCCTAGTGCATTATTCTCAGCTTAGCCCAATAACATCCTTACTGATGGATAAGGTAATGTATATAGAGGTTGTATGAATTGTCCAAGGTCCCATGGTTCATACACAGCAGAGCTAAGTTTTTGGATTCCTGATGAAGTACCTTTGTTCATTATACTATGATTTGTATACATACAGAAGTCATGAGATGGTAGATTAGCTGCTTCTAATCTAGTAATATTGCTAGACTAGCTGTTTTTAGTAAATTCCTGTTACCAACTTATTGTCTGATAGATGGTCTCAATATCATAAAAGCAGAGTCAAGAAGGCCCAAGTATACAAACCATAGAATTTAAAAATACAGGGAAACCTTAGATTTTTTTAGTGCAGTGGTCCCCATACCTGGCTCCATCTCAGAATCAGATGAGTCACAGTTAAATACACTGTTTCTTTGTACTCACTCCCAGAGATTCTAATGCAGTGACTTAGTGTGAAGTCTAGGGATTTGTACTTTTTATTTATTTTTTAGCAAAAGAGAGAGACAGAGAGAGAGATGGGAAGGGAGAGAGATGATAAGTGTCAGCTCATAGTTGCAGCACTTTAGTTGTTCATTGATTGCTTCTCATACATGCCATGAGTGGGGGCTCCAGCTGAGCCAGTTACCCCTTGTTCAAGCCAGAGACCTTGGACTCAAGACAGCAACTTAAGCTGGACTTGTCAGTCACATTATCTCGGACAATGGACAGCAATGACATAGAGAATAGTTCATGGTTTAAAGACATAGGATTAAGTTCTGTAATGGATTGGTATATACTCAGGAATATTCACTCCAGAGGACTATTTAGTCAATGGTTTCAGGACATAGAAAGACAATACAGGCATGCACAAGTGTACGCACAGGTGTCTGTGATCCCATGTTCAAGCCAGATGAGCCTGTGCTCAAGTTGGTGACCTTAGAGTTTTGAACCTGGGTTCTCATTGTTCCAGGTTGATGCTCTATTTACTGCACCACCACCTGATCAGACAGGGATTTGTACTTTTTAAAGTTTTCTAAATGGGCCTGAACAGGCAGTGGCGCAGTGGATAGAGCGTCGGACTGGGATGCGGAGGACCCAGGTTCAAGACCCCGAGGTCGCCAGCTTGAGCGCGGGCTCATCTGGTTTGAGCAAAGCTCACCAGCTTGGACCCAAGTTCGCTGGCTTGAGCAAAGGGTTACTCGGTCTGCTGAAGGCCCACGGTCAAGGCACATATGAGAAAGCAATCAATGAACAACTAAGGTGTCACAATGAAAAACTAATGATTGATGCTTCTTATCTTCTCTCCGTTCCTGTCTGTCTGTCCCTATCTATCCCTCTCTTTGGCTCTCTCTCTGTCTCTGTAAAAAAAAAAAAAGTTTTCTAAATGGTTCTTATGAATCTTGGAAAGCTCTGATAGCCCACTTCTTTGTTTTATAGAGAGGAAGACTAAAAGCTAGAAAGGTGAAGATAGTGCTAATAAGTGGTAAAACTTGGGAATTCTTATTGACTCTTAGCTCCATGCTTTTTCTCTATGTTCACTACTTACCTATAACTTTCTAGATGTTATATTTTGCCTAAGACATCTAGAGACACTCAATAAGCATTACAATACTGAAGAAGAGGTAATAATGACAATAGTAATTTTTTGTTGATGCTTGTTTGTTATGAAGATTATGTTGTATTTCAGTGGTACTTACAACCGTGTAACTGTAGGCTCCTTTTTGTTATCAATCCACTTTTTTTTTTTTACCTCATTCACATTTTGTTGTTTGGCAGTAATTTGTGATAATGTATTTTCCACCCTCCTCAACACTGAGTTCAAACCTTTAAATCACTTTTACAAGAAATAATCCTTAAATTGAATGGATTTTATAACAGACTGTAGAAGGTGGAAAAAGTTAAACAATAAACAGTTAAATAATAGATTTTCTTGTGGTTGGGCAGTTTACAGTCTGGTAACTGTGTCTGGGAAACTGTACTGATTGGTAGTAATTGGTATTAATTTGTTGATAGGAACAAAATCATATCTCTGGCCAGAAAGAAAGAACACAATAGGTACAAGGAGGCTAATAATTGAAGTGGTTATCATTTATTGAACTCTTAAAATGTATCAAGTATTGTGTTAAGTGCTTTGCAGACATTACTTTATCCTTTACAATCATTTTTTTTGGAGATAACTGCCTTTTGGGGGATTTTTTTTTCAAGGTATGGCACACAGAGGAAGTATGCTTGATTTTTTTTTAATAAAAACTATGTACTTTATAGACACAGACATCAGTGTGGTGATTACCATAGGGAAAACGGGGTGAGAGGAGGTAGAAGAGGGTATAGAGAGGATAAGGGGTAACAGGAGGAGTCGACTAGGAGTGGTGAACACACAATACAAAATACAAAAGATGTATTCTAGAATTATACACCTGAAACCTATATACTGTATTTTTTGCTCGTTAAGACACACTTTTTCCCCTCCAAATGTGAAGGGGAAAATGCCTGTGTGTCTCATGGAGTGAAAAATATGATATTTTATTAAATATTTTAACATACCATTTGGTTCAGAATATTTTTTTTTCTTATTTTCCTCCTTAAAATCCTAGGTGGGTCTTATGGTCAGGTGCATCTTATGGAGCAAAAAACAAGGTAATTTTATTAACCAATGTCACTTCAATAAATTCAGTTATCTAGTTTATAGATTAAAAAACAAAGACTCAGAATACTTTAATAACTTGCATGTAGTTATGTATTTAGTAAGTGGCAGGTTTGGGACTTGAACTCAGTTCTGACTCGAAAGTTCATGTTGCTAATCACTGTTATTGTTGCACGTTTTATTCAGTAAACACTTATAGAGTTCCTTTGCTACACTTGGCATAGTACTAAACCTTAAAAAGTCAGAAGTAACTGGGTACTTTGCCCTCAAGATTAGTTTAGATACTAATCCAGTAGACACTAGTTAGTAAGAGTTCTCACTGAAATTCAAATCCTATTCAAGATGTATGGAAGTCTATTGGAGTGTTGTACTCAGGTCCAGAGATAATTTTTTTCCATTAAATTTACTGGGGTAACATTGGTTAATAAAATTATGTAGGTTTCAAGTGTACGTTTCTATGATACATCATCTGTATATTGCATTGTGTTCCTACTACCCAAAGTCAAATCTTCTATGACTATATTTGACCCCCTTTCCCCTTACTACACCTCTTATTCCCGTTCCCTTTGTCAACCAATGTTGTTTGTCTTAGATTTTGTTTTCCTTGTTTATTTGTGGCTTCCAGTTTTATATCCCACATATAAGTGAAATCATATGGTTCTTGACTTTTTCTGTCTAACTTATTTCACTTAGCATGATATTTCCAAGATCCATCCATGTTGTCACAAGTAGCAGTATTTCATCTTTTCCTATGGCTGAGCTTTATTGTGTTGTACATATGTGCCACATCTTCTTTAACCATCTGTCAAAGGACACTTCAGATGCTTCTATGTCTTGGCCACATTAATACTACTGCAATGAACATAGGGGTGGATATATCTTTGTGAATAAATGTTTTCAAATTTTGGGGTAGATGCCCAGAAGAGGGGTTACTGGGTCATATGGTAACTCTACTATTGATTTTTGAAGACCCTCCATACTGTTTTCCATAGTGGCTGAACCAGCTTACATTCCAGCAGTAGTAAATAAGGGTTCCTTTTCTTCCACAACCTCTCAAACACTTATTACTTGTCTTATTGAGAATAGCCATTCTAACAGGTGTGAGGTGGTATCTCGTTATAGTTTTGATTTACTTTTCCCTAAGAGCTAGTAAAGTTGAGTATTTGGTATGTCTTCTTGGGAGAGACTTGAAGATGATGATGATTCTGTAAGCATTTTAGCAGGTCGTATTTTTCTTAGACTTTGATAGCTAACTTTTATTTTTTCATTTATTTATTCAGTATACATTTATCTGAATGCCTTTCATGAAACATGTACTTTGTTAGTCACTCAGGATAAATTAGGCAGGAACCTTGCCATCAGAGTCGAGGAACTGAGATGAAAATATAGGCAAATACTGCAATTTTTATTTTTTGACAGAGACAGAGAAATGGGAAGATAGGGACAGACAGATAGGAAGGGAGAAAGATGAGAAGCATCAGTTCTTTATTGCAGCTCCTTAGTTTATTGATTGCTTTCTCATATGTGCCTTGACTGGGGGCTAACAGCAGAGCGAGTGACCCCTTGCTCAAGCCAGCAACCTTGGGTTTCAAGCCAGAGACCTTTGAGTTCAAGCCAGTGACCATGGGGTCATGTCTATAATCTCAGGCTCAAGCCAGAGACCCTGCACTCAAGCTGATGAGTTCATGCTCAAGCCGCATGAGCCCATGATCAAGCCAGGGACCTCTGCATCCCAGTTCGATGCTCTTATCTACTGTGCCATTGCCTGGTCAGGCAATACTTGCATTTTAATGTCAAAATAAATTTGAATGCTATCAATAATAAATATATTTTTAGGAAATTTCTTCTGTAATAACATTTGATGTTCTGATAATCTCTGGGTTCATAAATTGAATTACTTGGTGTATGAAGTTGACATATTATTACCAGACACCAAGTCTGATTTCCGTAGGCTGAAAATTATGACTTGAGAATCCAGTAGCTTTGATTTCCTTAGGTAAATGTTAAGCTAAACATTCATCACCATATGTTCAGCATTTTCTACCAAACAGAATTTTTTTTTAAATGCCTCTATGTTAAGTGACAGAGGTAAGGCAATTTAACTGAAAAAAGGATGGAAAACTTAAATATCATTTTTAGAGGACCTGAGGGGAGCAGGTACTCCATATCTGATCACAGCTACCATACTATTTTTGAACTTTTAAAAAAATACAATAATAAAAAGTTTATAAATATGGTAATGATATACAAAATTAATTTAAAATTTTCCTCATTCATTTTTGTTTTTCTTTTTTATTAAGTGAGAGGAGGAGAGGCAGAGAGACAGACTTCCACATGTGCTTTGACCAGGATCCACCTGGCTAGCCCCCTATGGGGTGATGCTCTGCCCATCTGGTGCTGTTGCTCCATTGCTTGGCAACTGAGCTATTTTTAGTGCCTGAGGCAGAGGCCACCAGCACTGGGGCCGACTCACTAAAGCCAATGGAGCCATGGCTGTGGGAGGTGAAGAGAGAGATAGAAGGGGGGGAAGCAGATGGTCACTTCTCCTGCATGCCCTGGAATTGAACCGAGGACATCCACATACTGTGCTGACACTCCACTAATGAACCAGCTGGCCAGGGTGTATTTTTCATTTTTTAAAAAATTATTTTATTTATCGATTTTACATAAGGGTGGCGTGAAGTATAGTTACTTCACTTTAGTTCATTGATTACTTGTTGCTTCTTGTATATGCTTTGACTAGGATTTTGAACCAGCAACTTAAAATTTTTGTCATAGGCCATCATTTTTGGTTAATTTTGTATCTCCTCAGAAAGACCTTATTGTGTGATCTTCTGATTTTCTTTCCAGACCTGGAGTCAAGTTTATAGCATGTTCCTGTTAGTGAAGTGAGGAGCCTTTTTTTCTCTTTTGGTCTTGTTCATAAACCATGCTTCAAGTTCTGCAATATTTATTAGGATATGCCTCATGCAATACTAATTATTCAAGTGTTTCTGTAAGGTCTTTTAAATATTAGCTATTATAAATTTAATCTCTTACTTGCTTAAATTATACTGAAATTTATATTGTAACTTAAGAGGAAAACATTTTATTTATTTGAGGTAGGAGGAAATAGCAATTACATTTTTAAAGGTTTACAATTCCAATTTCTTAAGTTATTTTTGGCGCTATCTCCTGAGAATATATATCTCTTGGTAAGAATGTAGAGTCTATGCCACAAATGGAGATAAAATTTTGCTCACCCGTAAGCTAGAGAAATTAGCTAAGTCCTGGGCCAAGATATATACTACTCACAAAAATTAGGGGATATTTAATAGCTTCATATTCATTTTTGAAATACCCCCCCAATTATTGTGAGCAGTATATATCCAGAAAGACGTAGGAGGTCTAGAGGAGAAGTAGGTAGGTAAAAACTTGAAAACTCGAGAGAACAACAGATGAAGTATAACAGTAAAATAGAGGCAATTTCATGTACTTAGAAAATGGCTCTTTGTGCTTGAATTCCTTTAGCACACTAATTAGACCACGGCATATGGAACTATTTTATAACTTTAAAGTGGTTCTGAAAATCTTAACGTTGAAACAACAACAACAAGGTGAGTGTTTTGCTCAATTTCAGAACATAAAACTCATAAGGGCTAATGGTTAGAAATTTTAAATGCTTATCAGTTGGTCAGTAGGATATAGTAGATTTAAGTAATTGGTACTTGTACAGGTTAATATTCTACCTATTCTAAACAATATGATTTTAGTATTTTCATATTTTGCTTACCCCATTTTTATACCATCCCTTTAAATATCTTGTCTCTAGTTTTGAACTTGTGACAGAAAAAGCCCAAACTTAAATGTATATTTTAAGTGCTATTTTATAAAATTTGAATTATCAGTATAACTTAAAAAAACCAAACTAGATGTAATTTATTTCCTTTTGAACTTATTAAGAGAAAGTAAGGGGAAATGAATGTTATTGGACTTGCCTGGCATGTTCAAGGGCCAACAAATAAACCAGTCTAGCTAGATTAGTGTTATCTACTAAACAATTACGCATAGGAGAGGAGTTGGAACATAAGTAAACACCATTCTTTTGAGGAATTTTGCTGTAAGAGAGAGCCGTGAATGAAACTGTGGCTGAGTAAACGTATGATCTTGAGAAGGTGTGTTTGTGAAATTTGGGGAAATTGCAGCATGTTTATAATCTCATGGAAGTGGCTTAGCAGAGAGAGAAAATGGTGAGGTAGGAGAGAAGTGCCAGTGACATACTCAAGAACACAGCAGGGGATTGGATCTAGTGCATTTTTGGAAATTTGACCTTTGACTAGAGCTCAGAAAGTTCATCTGTAGTGCCATAATGAAATTCAGGGAATATAGAATCAGGTATTGAAGTATAATTTGATGATTTGATAAATAAAAACAACATACTTTTCATTTATGGAAGGAGAGGTCTTATAAAATACATACATAATTATCCTTTTAGCATAGTAGAAGGGAATAAAATGGGAGATAAGTCAGCTTTTAAATCCTAGCTTTGCATTTGGACTAGGTGACAGAACTATTACAACATCCCTGTATTATTTAGGGGACCAAGAAGAAAAAACAAAACAGAATTCACCCCCAGGTTGTTTAAATAAAAAGTTTTTCATGAAAAGTCTACTTTGAGAGAATGAGCAGGGTGGAGGATGGATAAGATATGAGATGAGTAGACAACTAGATACTAGCATCTATGGGAAGCTGTTACCTTATCTGGAGCTGAAGGAACAGGGTGGAAATAGTGTTTTCTGAGTACACAATGCTGTTTTCAGACTCACAGCAGAAGCTGTGAAGGGAAGACCCTCTGGTAAGAGATGTAGTCATGGAGAGGCATAGCTACTGACAGAGGCAATGGTGTGTCGGCAGGGAGGCAGCAGAGAACTTGATTTCTCTCTCTTTCTAAAGTTCAATTCCCTTCTGTTGACTCCCAGCCTAAGGAGAAACCAGCCACATGAGCGCTCAGGTGAAGAAATTATGGGGTCAGCCTCCCTAGGGTTGAGTGAAAGTCAAAATATAGATCTGGGAGGTAAATGCAGAATAATTAATTACTAAGCCTCATATATAAAATGGTGTTGCTTGCAAAGTTCTGATTTTTACATAGCACGTTGCTAGCAAATAGTGACTAAGGTGGGGTTGCATAATAGTTAGAAATCTTTAAAGCTTTGGCAGTAGGCAGATCTGAATTTCATTTCTGTCTCTGCCTCTTATAGTTAGGTATTGGGCAGGTTACTTCACTTTTCTTAGTTGCTATTGTGTCATCTGTAAAACGGGGAAATAAGGTTTGCCACCGAGGTTCCTAAGTAAAGACTAAAGGAGAAAATATATAAGAAATGCCTGGGATATAGCATGCAGTCTAACTCATCACAACCATCATTATATTATTTGATGAATAAGAATAGTAAATGGTTACAGTTTTCCCTTCTTACCCACAGGGGATATGTTCTAAGACCCCCAATGGGTGCTGTGAATAGTACCGACCCCTATATATACTGTTTTCCCTATACATATATGCCAGATAAAGTTTAACTTATAAGTTAGGTGTATTGAGGGTAATAACTAATAATAAAATAGAACAATTACAAAAATACAATGTAATAAGTCAGGTGAATGTGACATTAAGTAAAATAAGGGTAACTTGAACACGAGCACTGTGATACTGGGACCACTGATGTGACAGCTGAGATGGCTACTCAGTGACTAATTGGTGGGTAGCGTGCGCAGTGTGGATAAGCAGGACAAAGAGATGATTCATGTACTCTGTGAGCCAGCTTGAGATTTCATCATGCTGCTTGGAATGGTGTGCAATTTAAAATTTTGAATCGTTTATTTCTGGAATTTTCTATTCAATATTTTCAGACCATAATCAACCGCAAGTAACTGAAACTATGGATAGCAAAACCATGGATAAAGGGGGACTACTGTAGCTTCTAAGTAATACTAGTCTCCTGATCTCTTCCTTCCCCCACCTCAACACCTTTTGCTGCTTTTCAGTTTTTGACTGGAGCCCTTCTTTGCTATACAGGGGTCAAGATTACTATTTTTTGCACTTTAGACTATTAGAAAGTACAGTTTTAGTTGAACTTTGTGGCTATCGATTTATTTTGTTTTTGGTTTATATTCAATAAACATGAGCCAAGAGTTAAATAGTTTTTTTCATTAGGCCTGAGTTGGAAGGCAAAGAAATAGAAAAGTTGGAAATACTGAAATTAAATGTTTCATTAGCATAGATTTGTACACAAAACTCAAATAAAATGTCATTAAGAAATATGAGAACAGAGAATGTTTAAACAGTTAGTTCACAGCTGTACCATAATAAATATTCTTTTAAATTTTGCATAAATATAATAGCTATTTAAGTTTGATTTGAAGACACATATATGTTTTTCTTTTTGGCTGCATTGGGAACAATGAAACGAAACCTCATTGACGTAATTGAAGCTGATAACATCGCTGGGTTGTACTGCTGATGTTTCACTGTGGTATTGGTGGTTTTGTAGAGCTCTGTAAAGCATGTTGGACTTATAAACATTCAAACAGAAACTTTTATCAGGATTCAACTTTTTAACCACAAAGAAAAGCTGAATTTATATAGAGGCTCAGTCTTGGGTTCATTTTATCAAATCAATGTAAAAAATTTAATAGTGTATACCTCATGTTACTTAAAGGAAATGCTTTTTAAAAAATTACTTTTGAACAGCTAACCAGTGTGGGAAGATATATAAAAGTTATATTTGATCTTAGAAGGAAACAAATAATGAAGCTCCTAAAACCAGCAAGTTAAAATTTTCTACTTTTGTTAAATGTCTTACAGTGTAACAGAACCATGTTTTGATAATGTAACAGGATCACTAATTTTTCCTGTGATTCAGAATTCAGCTGTATTTAAATTATTTACAGATTATATGTTAATATTGCAATTAAAGTTTAGAGTCTTAAAATTTTGCTGACTTTGGAAGCAATATTATACTTGGAAGCAATATTTTAAAAGAGCTCTCAGATACTATTGTATAAGGGAAATGAATGCTTCTACTAATGTTTTTTAAACTGAGCAAATAGGTTGTGTATGGCAGTTTGGTTCTATATCCAGATTCTTTTCTTTTCTCTTTCTCTTAATTAAATTATAATTTATGATGGAAGGCAGCAAGTGCTTTTAGCTGTTGCTTTCTGAATACTCAGATTCAACATGGACCTGGAATTTTAAAGAGATTTCTCACTGAAGATTATTTTCAGGGCCTGTCAGTAGAAAAGTTAATGGGGATTGTCATACTTAAAGCTTAAGAAAGAGAAGTTTTTTGCATTTTACTGAAGAAAATACTTCAATTATATTTGCTATTCATGTTTATATTTACTTTTTTTTGGTGACAGAGACAGAGACAGAGAGAGGGACAGATAGAGACAGACAGACAAGGGAGAGAGATGAGAAGAAACAATTCTTTGTTGCAACACTTTAGTTGTTTATTGATTGCTTTCTCATATGTGCATTGACTGGGGGGCTACAGCAGACCAAGTGACCCCTTGCTCAAGCCAGTGACCTTGGGTCTAGCTGTGAGCCTTGCTCAAACCAGAGAGTACGTGTTCAAATTGACGACCTTGGGGTTTTGAACCTGGTTCCTTTGCGTCCCAGTCTGACACTCTAACCACTGCACCACTGTCTGGTCAGGCTATATTTGCTTTTTTATATTTACATTTGCTCCATTTTTTTTTCTCAGCACACTAAAAGATGTATACCATAGGCTCTGGCCGGTTGGCTCAGCAGTAGAGTGTCAGCCTGGTGTGTGGAAGTCCCAGGTTCAATTCCTGGTCAGGGCACACAGGAGAAGCGCCCATCTGCTTCTCCACCCTTCCCCTTCTCCTTTCTCTCTATCTCTCTCTTCCCCTCCCACAGCCAAGGCTCCATTGGAGCAAAAATGGCCCAGGTGTTGAGGACGGCTCTATAACCTCTGCCTTAGGCACTAGAATGGTTCTGGCTGGAACAGAGCAATGCCCTAGATGGGCAGAGCATTGCCCCCTGGTGGGTATGCCAGGTAGATCCCAGTCGGGTGCATGCGGGAGTCTGACTGCCTTCCCGCTTCTAACTTTGGAATAATACAAATAAATAAATACATAAATAAACTTTTAAAAAGAAAAGATGTATACTACATGCCAAAAATTGAGTGCATTTACATTTCTGCTTTTTAATACTAATCATGCCCAGTGTTTGTGTTGTAACCACCAGCTTGTTTTTTGTGGATAAAGTGATTTATAGATCTGTGGTTAGGAGATGCTCATTGTTTAGCAAGGCTCTTCTTTGCTGTACAGGTAACTGATTCTCTCAGAACTGATCCCAACACATTTTTTTTCAGTCTTTATCATAGTTCACAGAATAGTCATTAAGTAGGAAAAACAGAACACAAACTTTTTTGAATTTTTTGTTGCTGTTGTTGATTTTGTTGTGTGCCTAAAGTCAAATCCTTTTCTGAAAAACATCTCTTGTTATAGGGGTTTTTTGATGATGAACACATAAAACGTTGACTAGCATTGTTCTTCATGTATACTGCACATACAGCAAGAGTGATTTGGACTCAGCATGTGTGTACGTTAATGCAGCAGTAAAGTAAAATATCTGCTGTGCACAATTGTGACAATACTTTTTTACATCATATGCCTCTATTCTGTGGAATTCCAAGGTTTCATTAGGTGAATACATTTTGGAATTTATTTGATCTGTTCTCTCTTGGCAATAGTTTATCTTTTTTATATGCTTTTGCTGTGACAAGTACAGATGTACCTCTATAGCTTATGTCTCATTTTAGGAACAAAATCCTTCAATTTCACACAAGAATGCACTATGTGCTTATTCTAGAGAAAATCTGTTCATCTACCAAAAAGGTTTTATGTTTTGTTTGAATATGTCGTGAAAATTTACATAGCTTCCCATCAGTATTTGATAAAGTATCAATGTAGATAACATTCAGAAGAGACTATATAGGGTGAATGAATTGCAAGTCTAATAAAAATTCCAGCTTTTAGATAGTCACTGTTGTATCTCCTCATCATATTTTTTGTTTTCATAGGTTTGTGTGGTAATAATGTCATCCACAGATCTGTATTCTGTTTGCACTAGAGTCTTGTTCTTGAGCTAGGCTTAGAATTTATTTATTTATTTATTCATTTATTTTTAAATGTTTATTTTCATTTTAGAGAGAGAGAATGAGAGAAAGAGAAAGAAACAGAGAAACATTGATCTGTACCTGTATTTGCCCTGACTGGGGACCGATTCAGCAATTTCTGTGCTTTGGGACAATGTTTTAACCAATCAACCTATCCAGTCAAGGCTTAGCATTTATTCTGAGTTACTTATGTTACTATATTAATAAATACTTAAAGCTTTAGGGCCCTGGCCGGTTGGCTCAGCGGTAGAGCGTCGGCCTGGCGTGCGGAGGACCCGGGTTCGATTCCCAGCCAGGGCACACAGGAGAAGCGCCCGTTTGCTTCTCCACCCCTCCGCCCGCGCTTTCCCTCTCTGTCTCTCTCTTCCCCTCCCGCAGCCAAGGCTCCATTGGAGCAAAGATGGCCCGGGCGCTGGGGATGGCTCTGTGGCCTCTGCCCCAGACGCTAGAGTGGCTCTGGTCACAACATGGCGACGCCCAGGATGGGCAGAGCATCGCCCCCTGGTGGGCAGAGCTTCGCCCCTGGTGGGCGTGCCGGGTGGATCCCGGTCGGGCGCATGCGGGAGTCTGTCTGTCTCTCCCTGTTTCCAGCTTCAGAAAAATGAAAAAAAAAAAAAGCTTTAGGAAGTTAGTTTTGAGCTATTGATTCTTTGATTGGAAGTATAATACAACACATTGAAAAGAATGTAAACAACAGATATAAACAATAATATTTGAATGACACAAAAATACCTTAGCTATGATTTGTACTCTTATAGAAGAATGCAGGCTTAAGGGCACCAGCTTTGTTGGGGTTTTTGTTTGTTTGTTTTTGAGGAGGAGAAAGGTGTGGGGTGGGAGGAGAAAGAAAATTATCAACTCGTTGTTCCACTTAGTTGTGCAACCATTGATTACTTCTCATAAGGGCCCTGACCTGAGCTTGAACTGGCTACCTTGGGATTGACTTGGCATAAGGCCACCAGCTTTTAAGACTATAACGGTTATTAAGATGATGATATTTATGTGAAAATTAGAATTTCACTATTCACAATTTTGAAGTATATGTAAACAAAATTAATTGCTTTTCCCCTCTCTAATTGTCCAGACCACTGAGGAATCAGTCATAATGTGATAAATAATGGCTAATACTTTATAGTTTTCTAGTTTACATTTTTATCTAGGTGCTTATATTATTGAGACATTAGGCTATATTTTCTTTAAGGATTTTGCTCCTTTAGGTATCTCTCACTCTGTCCTGTGTTGGTTTGCTTACAGTCCTGGATCATTCCAACTAAGTACAGCAAGCTCTGGAAACTATTGTGTTAATAACAAAAATGTATTATCCTACATCGTATTCCAACTATTGACCCATTTATTCTTGTCATTTGCAGCAAAATTTTTCAGAAGTTTTTTTCTAGTGACTATTTCTATTTTCATAAATTCTTAATATTTTTCTTTCTTTGTTTTTTGTTTTTTTCTTAATTCAGTGAGAGGAGGGAAGGCAGAGAGACAGACTCCCACACACACCCAGACCAGGGATCCACCCCAGCAAGCCCACTTGGGGATGATTCTCTGCCCATCTGGGGTATTGCTTTGTTGCTCAGCAACTGAGCTCTCCTTAGTGCCTGAGGCAGAGGCTATGGAGTCATCCTCAGTGCCTGGGGCCAACTTGCTCCAATCATGCCATGGCAGCAGGAGGGGAAGAAAGAAAGAGAGGGGAGGGGGAGTGAGAGGGGGAAGGGTAGAGAAGCAGATGGGCACTTCTCTTGAGTGCCCTGATTGGGAATTGAACCCAGGACATCCACACACCAGGCTGATGCTTCACCACTGAGCCAACTGACCAGGGCCAAATTCTTAATTTTTTATTAAAGCTGAATACTTAAAGTATACAAGTATACTTAAAGTATAGAGACTAAGGATAGCAAACACTATCTATACATCATTACCATTAACTTTGAACATTAACTAGTAACTTGGAAGTTCCCTGTATGCCACTCACAGACCCAGTTTCTTTCCCTTCTCCCTTAGAGATGTTCACCATCCTGCATTTTAGTTCCCCCTATATTTATATTCCTAAAAAAGTATACTTAAATGTATAGTTTTATGTTTCTTGGACTCATTTATATGATATATATCTGTACTTTGCATTCATTTTCACTTTGTATGCCATTTCATGAATATACCAAAATTTCTCCATTTTGTTTTTGGACATTTGGGTTGTATCTAGTTTTCTTGCTCCCCCAAACAGTGCAGCTGTGTGCATTCATGTTCTTGTCTCCTGCTGTCAAACTGTATATAGCAAAGAATCAAGCTTTGGGATTTTCCCTTTATCTGTTGTGGATTGATGCTTTTGTAAAATACACTAAAACTGGCTCAGCAATGTCAAATTGCTATAAAAGTTTCTAAACATTTACTGTTAATTTCTGTATTTATCTTACTGTGGACAACATTTTGAATAACACTATGCTAAGATATATTTAGTTTCAAAGTTCCTGGATCATATACCTTCTACTTATGCAGAAAATTTTGTTTCTTCAAAATTACTAATATCCTATTTGTTCAAATTATATAGGAGGCATCTACGAGCAATTTGGGGCTGTTGCTGTATCTGTTTTCAGTTTTGATATGCAGTGACTTTCAGACAAAGACATGCTGTTTTGTAAATGTACTTTTTTATTCTAGAGAAAGTGACTTCAAATAGGAATGAGCTGCTTAAAAGTTCTTTCATAGCCAGCCTAGCAAGTACACATGAGAGAAAACCATGGTAATGGAATGAAGAACCAAGGAGGAATGACTTTATTAACGGAGATAGTCTTCAATGCAAAATTCTATAGTAGAGAAGTCTAAAAAGTAAGCATAGAGAAAAAAAATTGTACAAAGCAAGGTTTTTCGAAACCTCTAAAAGCACAATTAAAATAGGGTGTATATTACCTCTGTTAGCAGCAGCTTTTGAGCAGGTAGCCTCTTGAACAGTCTCAGTGCATCAGGGAACATTCTCAAAATGTAGGCTAATGTTGCTCTTGTAAGAAACTGGGCTACTTTCTATCATTATCAACCTGCTAATGAGCCTTTTTTAGACATTTTTTCCGCTAATCATCCTTCCGCCTCTATGAAATTTTAATGCCATAGATCAGTGGTAGTCAACCTGGTCCCTACCGCCCACTAGTGGACGTTCCAGCTTTCATGGTGGGCAGTAGCAGAGCAACCAAACTATAAATAAAAAGATAGATTTAACTATAGTAAGTTGTTTTATAAATATTTATTCTGCCAAACTTAGCAAAAACCCTACATAAAGTATTTGGTAAGTAATTATTATTATATGCTTTAACTTGCTGTAACTCTGCTTTATAAATTTTATAAAGTAAAGTTACTTCCCTACTTTATAAATCACATTACTGTGGAACCAGTGGGTGGTTAGAAAATTTTACTACTAACAGAGATACAAAAGTGGGCGGTAGGTATAAAAAGGTTGACTACCGGCCCTGGCCGTTTGGCTCAGCGGTAGAGCGTCGGCCTGGCGTGCGGGGGACCCGGGTTCGATTCCTGGCCAGGGCACATAGGAGAAGCGCGCATTTGCTTCTCCACCCCCACCCCCCTCCTTCCCCTCTGTCTCTCTCTTCCCCTCCCGCAGCCAAGGCTCCACTGGAGCAAAGATGGCCCGGGTGCTGGGGATGGCTCCTTGGCCTCTGCCCCAGGCGCTGGAGTGGCTCTGGTCGCGGCAGAGCGACGCCCCCGAGGGGCAGAGCATCGCCCCCTGGTGGGCAGAGCGTCGCCCCTGGTGGGCGTGCCGGGTGGATCCCGGTCGGGCGCATGCGGGAGTCTGTCTGACTGTCTCTCCCCGTTTCCAGCTTTAGAAAAATACAAAAAAAAAAATAATAATAAAATAAAATAAATAAAATAAAAAGGTTGACTACCCCTGCCATAGATGATCTGTTTATGTACTATGGCTTTTGAAGGGCCACACCATTATAATATTTTTTTTTAAGATTCCCCCCCCCCTCCAAACAACCAATTTTCACCTTCTCAGGAGTGATAAAACTTATCTTAGTACATGATATGCCTGACCAGGCAATGGCACAGTAGATAAGAGTGTCGGACTGGGATGCGGAAGGACCCAGGTTCGAGACCCCGAGGTCACCAGCTTGAACGCAGGTTCATCTGGTTTGAGCAAAAAGCTCACCAGTTTGGACCCAAGGTCGCTGGTTACTCAGTCTGCTAAAGGCCCGCGGTCAAGGCACATATGAGAAAGCAATTAATTAACAACTAAGGTGTCAAAACAAAAAACTGATGATTGATGCTTCTCATCTCTCTTCATTCCTGTCTGTCCCTGTCTGTCCTTCTGACTCTCTCTCTGTCCCTGTAAAAAAAAAAAAAAGAATGCATGATATGATTACAAATATGACTTTGGGCATTAAAATGGAAATATTTGAAAATATATTTATTATATTTTAAGGGCAATGAAGACTCAATGTTAAGAAACTATCCTAATGAAAATATGCTTGAGTTAGCAAAAAATCCAGCTTCTACTGATAGTAATGAATTGGGGAAATGAGGTTATAGGCATTTGTCACTGTCTGATGGTACCCTTATAGGAGTATGGATTGGATGATAGTATAGTTAGGCAAGTTTGTAGATTCAGAATGTAAATTTATGAATTGATATTATCTCATAGATAATGTTTAGTTACTTCAACCATCATGTGGCCCTTTCCTTTTATGAAACTTAAGAAAATATCAAATATATAGATGTCACACTGATGGGCAGAATTTTTGCCAAGCTTAACGAGTTCATCTGCCCATACACACAGACTGAAAGAAATGTTTGTGGTGGCAAAAATAATTATTTTATTAAGATTGGTACCAACTTCCCAGGACAGTTGGCTCAGTGGTAGAGTGTCAGCCCAGCTGGTGGATTTCCCAGATTTGATTCAAAGTCAAGGCACACAGGAGAGGTGCCCATCTACTTCTCCACCCCTCCAGCTCTTGCTTCTCTCTCCCTCTTCCCCTCCTGCAGCCATGGCTCAATTGGAGCAAGTTGGCCCCAAGTGCTGAGGATCGCTCCATGGCCTCCACCTCAGGTGCTAAGAGCTCGGTTGCTGAGCAAGGAAGCAATGCCCCAGATGGGCAGAGCATCATCACCCACTAGTGGGCTGGGTTGAATCCCTGGTCTGGGTGCGTGTGGGAATCTTTCTCTCTGCCTCCCCTCCTCTTACTGAATTTAAAAAAAAAAAGATTGATACCAATCTGAAGAAGAGATGAGGTTGTGTTCCAAAAAACCCAGCTCCCCAATGGCTTATGGACAGGATTTGTAGAGCAAAAATCAAGAGTTATCATAAGTAAGGGATTTGGGGTGTGGGTCTTTTTCATTAGTGAGGAGTGAGGTAAGGGCAATAAATCAATTATTTCAGGTCCTGAGGTCAACTAGGGGTTCTTCAGTCTAGTTTCATGAGGATGTGGTCAGGGGTCATTCTACTTTAGGGCTCTGGAGCTAAAACACAACTTAGGCTATGTTATCTTTAGCTTAATAGAGACTATACATTGTGATCCTTAGTCATTGTATGGTCATTGTTTCTTGCTGCCTCAGAGGGTTGACGATTAGGGAGGGGAAGAGCTAAAGTTTACAGGGCATACTGTGAAGAAACTGAATAGAGTGCTGTGGTCACATATTAAGTCAAAATCATACATTAAATAGGATCCTTGGTTTCCATTCCCTTTATTTTGTGCATTACTCAATCTTGAGGGATTTCACTCATATGTGGAATCTAGTGAACAAAATGAACTAACAAGCAAAATAGAGAGACTCATACATAGAGAGCAGGCTGACAGCAGGGGCGAGGGTGGTGGTGGAGCTGGGTGAGGGAGGTGAAGGGATTGAGCAAAAAAGGAAAAAACAAACTCATGGACATGGACAACAGTGTAGTGATTGCAGAGTGGGTACAAGCAGAGGAGGGTGTAGGGGGTAAATGGTGATAGAGGAAGAATTGACTTGGGGGTGAGGTGAACACACAGTACAGTGTACAGAGATGTGTGGTAGAGTTGGGCATGAAAACCTGTGTAATTATGTTAACCAGTGTCACCCCAATAACTTCAATTTAAAAAAATGTGTGGTTCATCTTTTTCGTTTTTTTTTTCCAGTAGACTGTGATCTCCAGGAAGTGTTAAGTTTTCATTGTATTCCTGAGTCTAGAGATTTCCTAGGTTATTTTGGCAATAAAAGCACTGCCATTGTCACTTTGGATAGAAAAAGATAATCCAAATCTAGGAATAATTTCTTTTAGTAAGGCTTTTATTACTTCTGATGCCCTTTCTGATTTACATAGTAATGCTTTAACCCAGAGGTCGGCTAACTCATTAGTCAACAGAACCAAATATCAACAGTACAATTGAAATTTCTTTTGAGAACCAAATTTTTTAAACTTAAACTATATAGGTAGGTACTTTCCTTATCGAGGTAGCACCCGCACGTGGTATTTTGTGGAAGAGCCACACTCAAGGGGCCAAAGAGCTGCATGTGGCTCGCGAGCAGTTTACTGACCAGGGCTTTAACCCATCCTCTAGGTATGTACTAATACTAGCAGACATTTATAATTTTAATAGTTTAGGGCAGTGGTGGTCAACCTGGACCCTACTGCCCACTAGTGGGCGTTCCAGCTTTCATGGTGGGCAGTAGCGGAGCAACCAAAGTATAAATAAAAAGATAGATTTAACTATAGTTAAGTTGTTTTATAAAGATTTATTCTGCCAAACTTAGCAAAACTCCGACATAAAGTACTTGGTAAGTACTATTATATGCTTTAACTTGCTGTAGCTCTGCTTTATAAATTTTATAAAGTAAAATTACTTCCCTACTTTATAAATCACCATTACTGTGGAACTGGTGGGCGGTTAGAAAATTTTACTATTAACAGATACAAAAATAGGCGGTAGATATATTGAATAAAAAGGTTGACTACCCCTGGTTTAGGGCATCACAGTGAAGTCAGTTTGCCAATCTTATCCTAGGTCTAATCCTCAGCTTTAGAACTCTCTGATTTGTGGCTGATGTCCCGTTTTTGGATTATTTCTAGCACAGCTGTTGCATTTTTAAATTCCCTTTTGAATAGTGTTCTGCATGTCTGGCTCAGTAATATATTTTTGTATCCATTGGAGTTTGGCATCCTGTTCATAATGGGTGCTCTGGTAGATGTAGTTGACTGTTTCTTCCATTAGCTGTTTAGGAATCAGAATGATTCCCTGTTCATTGCTTATGTATCTTTCTGGTGAACAGTGAAGCCGCACCCCTAGCTCATTCTTGGTCTTCAAAGAATATGCAGGCTGGGCCAGTATTAAGTCAATACCAGGAGTAAGGGCTGCCGGGGTTTTTTTGGGGGGGTGGCCAGCTTAGAAGCCTGGTCTGCCATATTGTTCCCTTGGGCAATTAAGCCACCTTTCTTTTTTTTTTTAGTTTTATATTATTTATTTTTAAAAACAATTTCATTTATAGTTTACATTTAATACTATTTTGTATTCATTTCAGGTGTACAGCAGAATGCTTAGACAATTATATGCCTGACAAAGTGGTTCCCCAGTATTTCAAATACCCACCTACACGGAACATAGATATTAGAACATCATTGACTGTATTGCCTGTGTTGTACTTTACATCACCATGACTGTTTTGTAACTACCACCTTGTACTTCTTAATCCCTTCAACATTTTTACCCAGCTCCCCAACCCCCTTTCCTCTGGTCTGATCTGTCTATGAGTCTGTTTTTGTTTTATTTTGCTTTTTACATAACTAAAATTATATAGTATTTGTCTTTCTCTGTCTGATTAATTTCACTTAGTATAATACCCTGTAAGTCCATACATATTGTCACAGTGTAAGATTTCATTCTTTTTTATGGTAATGTTCCACTTTTTATATGTACCACCACTTTTTTATCCACTCGTCTATTGATGGGCACTTGGGTTGCCTCTATAACTTGGCTATTGTAAATAATGATGCAATGAACATAGAGGTGCATATATTCTTTTGAATTAGTGTTTTCGGTTTCTTCAGGTATATATACCCAGAAGTGGAATTACTGGGTCATAAGCCAGTTCCATTTTTAATATTTTGAGAAGCCGCCATACTGTTTTCTGTGGTGGCTACACCAATCTGCATTCCCACCAACAGTGTATGAAGGGTTCCCTTGTCTTCACATCCTCCCCAACACTTGTTTATTGATTTATTGATAATAGCCTTTCTAACATGTGTAAGATATCTCCTGTGGTAATCTCCATGGCCTCTAACTTAAATTTCTTTGATAATTAGGGAAGTTGAGTATCTTTTTTATTTGTTTATTGGCCATCTATATGTCCTTTTTGGAGAAATGTCTATTCAGGTCCTCTGCCCATATTTTAATTGGATAGTTTAGATTTTTTTGGTGTTGAGTTGTTTGAGTTCTTAACAATCTTTGGATATTATCCCCATATTGGCTGTATCACTGGCAAATATCTTTTTTTATTCAGTAGATTGTTTTGTGTTTTATTGATGGTTTCCTTTGCTGTGCAAAATCTTTATAGTTTGATCTAGTCCCATTTGTTCATTTTTTAATTTTGTTTCTCTTGCACAAGGAGATATGTAAGAAAAAACTATTGCTTACATAAATATCAGAGTTTACTGTCTGTTTTCTTTTAGTGGTTTTATGGTTTGGAGTCTCATGTTAAAATCTTAAATTCATCAAGTTTGTCCTTGTATGTGGTGTAAAAAGGTAGTCTAGTCTTACTATTTTTGCATGTTATCTGTCACATTTTCAGGACAACATTTATTTAATAGACTGTTTTTACTCCATTGTATGTTGTTGCCTTATTTATCATATATTAGTTGGCCATATAGGAATGGGTTTATTTCTGGGCTCTATTCTATTCTGTTCATTTATATGTCTGTTTTTATGCATAGCCTTGTAGTACAATTTGATATCAAGTAGCATACCTTCAACTTTATTCTACTTTCTCAAGATTGCTGTGGATATTCGGGGTCTTTTGTGATTCCATATAAATTTTTGCATTATTTGTTCTAGTTCTGTAAAATACGCCATTGGTATCATGATAGGAATTGCATTTACTCGATAGATTGCTTTGGGTAGTATCACCATTTTAATGATATTAATTATTCCTATTTGTGAATGTGGTATATGCTTTCACTTATTTGTGTCTTCTTCAATGTCTTACAACTTTCTGAGTACAAGACTTACCTTCTTGGTTAAATTTATTACACATTTTGATGCAACTGTAAATGGGTTTCTTTTGTTTGTTTCCCTTTCTGATAGTTCATTATTGACATATAAAAATGTGACCACTTTCTGAACATTAATTTTGTATGCTGCTACATTACTGAATTCATCTGTCAGTGCCAGTAGTTTCTGGTGAATCTTTAGGGTTCTTTATATACAGTATCATGTCATCTGCAAATACTAACAAACGTCTAGCTTTCCAATTGGGATGCCTTTTATTTCTTTTTGTCTTGATTGCTGTGTCTAGGACTTCCAGTACTCAGTAGAATAAGAGTGATGAATGGGGCTCTGGCTGGTTGGCTCAGCGGTAGAGCGTCTGCCCAGCTTGTGGAAGTTCCGGGTTCGATTCCCGGCCAAAGCACACAGGAGAAGTGCCCATCTCCTTCTCCACCCTTCCCCTTCTTCTTTCTCTCTCTCTCTCTTCTCCTCCCACAGCCAAGGCTCCACTGGAGCATAGTTGGTCCGGGCACTGAGGATGGCTCCATGGCCTCTGCCTCAGGCACTAGAATGGCTCTGGTTGCAACAGAGCAACGCCCCACTTGGGCAGAGCATTGCCCCCTAGTGAGCATGCGGGAGTCTGTCTCTTTGCCTCCCTGCTTCTTACTTCAGAAAAATACAAAAAAAAAAAAAAAAGGAGTGATGATTGAAAGTGGACACTCCTGTCTTGTTCCTGGTCTTAAAGGAAACTCTTTTAGTTTTTCCCTGTTGAATATATTGGCTGTATTATGTTGAGGTAAGTTCCCTCTATTCCCACTTAGCTGAGAGTTTTTATTATAAATGGATGCTGGATTTTGTCAAAGGCTATCTGTCTACTGATAGCCCAGACAATGAATAACAGCAGTCTCCTGAGGTCCCATTACTGCTTTGGAGATTTAGTATCTTTTAAGTATGTTTAATTTCTTTACTTCCTGATGGTAAGATTAAGAGCCCTTTTTTTTTTTCAAGTAGCCTCATAGATATGTACCACATGTAAATGTATATTTTGAGTCAGTGTAGATGTTGACTCTCTTACGTTTTCCCAGGTACAAGAAAGATACATGTAAGGGTCAGTAGTTCAGCCTTCTGCATTGAAGAACCTGTGGGTGAGGCCTCAGCTTCCAGTAGTTCTTGAATAGTTACCCCAGCACATCCTGCCTTTTGGTTTTCCACATCTTTAATGCCGCTTCCATTGGTGAACATCTTGAGATCGGGATATTTTTTAGTTGGGAGGTCAGTTATGTCTAGTCAGCTGGAATTATTTGATTACAGTCGTATTTTGGTTCCTCTGGTTCAAGGGGAAACAAGTTGGCTGGATTTAGGGTGGAGATAACATTGAGAATGGCATTAAGATTGTCTGAAAGGATGGCCTGGTATTCTCCAGCCATGCAGAAATCAGCGAGTATCCTCCCTTTTATCTACATTGGGGCAGCACACAATGTGGAGTAAGCATTGAGGTGGGCTGGCCCAGAGTGAACTCAGATTCCTGTACAAAGTTGCAGTGGCAGCTTTGGTCCTTAGACAAACTGACCATCCCTGAGACATTGTGTCCAGTAGCTTTGAGAAGTAGGCTGCTGGTCTCTCAACATTTCCCAGAGTTGAGTAGTACTCTCAGTCTCATTCCTTGTTGTTCATGTACAAACAAACTTTCTTAAGTCTGGGAGGCCCATGGCTGTGTCTATTAATGATATTAGTGGTTTGGATGGCATTTTGACATTCCCCATCCAAGTTAGAGGGTCTTGATCTTTCCCTTTTTGTGTCTCATATAATGGTTTTACTACTAAGTCAGAATTTGGAATCCAGATACAAAAATCAGCCATTCCTAAAAATCCTTCTAATTGTCTGTGGATGGTAGGCACTGCCACCCTAGCCAGAGCTTCTCTCCTTTCAGAGTGGAGTTCCTTTGCCCCTGACGTAATTCAAATCCCAATTATTTTAGAGTTTTGATGTCTGCGCTTTCTTCTGGGAGTCTTTGCATCCATGTTCAGCCAGGAAATTTAGGATTAGAGTAGTATTTTTGTTAGAGGCCACTTTGCTGATACTTGCAATGAAGATCTCATCAACACATTGGGAGTAGTGCTTCATTCTTCAGTTGAAATTTTCTTTTTTTTTTTTTTAATTTTTTTTTATTTTTTATTTATAGGTTTAAATTATTTTATTTATTTATTCATTTTAGAGGAGGGAGAGAGAGAGAGAGAGAGAGAGAGAGAGAGAGAGAGAGAGAGAAGGGGGGAGGAGCAGGAAGCATCAACTCCCGTATGCTCCTTGACCAGGCAAGCCCAGGGTTTCGAACCGGCGACCTCAGCATTTCCAGGTCGACGCTTTATCCACTGCGCCACCACAGGTCAGGCCTTCAGTTGAAATTTTCTTAGATCTCTGACCAAAGCCTCTCTAAAAAGTGGGGAAGTTTTTGAACTGGGGAAGTACAGTTTTCAAAGTATTTCAAATGTAAATAGCTCCTGAGATTTAGAGCTCAAGGGTATACAGAAAAATACATCTTTTATGTACGGTACAGTAAACCACCAAAACTTCTCAGACAAACTGGTCAGCAAGGTATAAGGGTTAGGCACCACCAGGTGGATGGCTTCCACGGTGTTACTAATGGCTGTATTCTCCTCCTAGCTTGTTCTTTCAGAGCCGTGATGGCAAACCTTTTCATAAAAACTGCCCACTTTTGCAGTGCTGGTCAACCCGGTCCCTCCTGCCCACTAGTGGGTGTTCCAGCTTTCATGGTGGGCAAGCAGAGCAACCAAACCATGCGCTATTGGCCCACCATGAAAACTGGAACGCCCACTAGTGGGCAGGAGGGACCAGGTTGACCAGCACTGAAAAAATAGGCAGTTTTTATAAAAAGGTTCGTCATCACGGTTTTAGAGGATCCTATTTCAGATGAAGGGACATTTGCTCCTACCCACAATTGTATTTGGATTGGGATGGCTGTTTTTGCCTTCACAGTCTTGCCCTTTGCCCATACTTCCTGACTTATTTCTTGCAGGATTTCTTTGGGGAGAATTTATTTCTTGGCTAAGGACAGCAATGTTGCCTGTAAAGCACAAACTTCTTCCAGAGATACCTCAATGTCAATCTGTCTGGGAGCAAAATTACTTTGGTATTTAGTTTAGTCAATAAGTCTCATTCTGAAAGTGGCATTAGGCATTTCAGCAATGCAAGAAGCACTGCTTAAGGTTTGTTTTTCCCATTTGGCAGTCTGATGCCTGCCATAGTGATGCTCCTGACATTCCAGTTACAAGTCTTGTTTCAGAGGAGAGTTTAGTCAACCTAGTATTTATTACAAAATATGTGACTTTAGTGTCCATCAAAAAGTCCATTTCGGGCCCTGGCCGGTTGGCTCAGCGGTAGAGCGTCGGCCTGGCGTGTGGGGGACCCGGGTTCGATTCCTGGCCAGGGCACATAGGAGAAGCGCCCATTTGCTTCTCCACCCCCCCTCCTTCCTCTCTGTCTCTCTCTTCCCCTCCCGCAGCCAAGGCTCCATTGGAGCAAAGATGGCCCGGGCGCTGGGGATGGCTCCTTGGCCTCTGCCCCAGGTGCTAGAGTGGCTCTGGTCGCAACAGAGCGACGCCCGGAGGGGCAGAGCATCGCCCCCTGGTGGGCAGAGCATCGCCCCCTGGTGGGCGTGCTGGGTGGATCCCAGTCGGGCGCATGCGGGAGTCTGTCTGTCTCTCCCCGTTTCCAGCTTCAGAAAAATACAAAAAAAAAAAAAAAAAGTCCATTTCGGCCCTGGCTGGTTGGCTCAGTGGTAGAGCATCGGCCTAGCGTGCAGGAGTCCCAGGTTCGATTCCTGGCCAGGGCACACAGGAGAAGTGCCCATCTGCTTCTCCATCCCTCCCCCTCTCCTTCCTCTCTGTCTCTCTCTTCCCCTCCCACAGCCAAGGCTCCATTGGAGCAAAGTTGGCCTGGGTGCTGAGGATGGCTCCATGGCCTCTGCCTCAGGCGCTAGAATGGCCCTGGTTGCAATAGAGCAACGCCCCAGATGGGCAGAGCATCGCCCCCTGGTGGGCATGTTGGGTGGATCCAGGTTGGGCGCATGCGGGAGTCTGTCTGACTGCCTCCCTGTTTCTAACTTCAGAAAAATACAAAAAATAAAATAATAATAAAAAAAGAAGTCCATTTCTTTCCTGCGGTTAGAGTGACAAGGGGTTCCATGTGGGTAGTGGTGAGGGAGCCAGTTGTGTTGATCAGAGCCCCTAGGCCCAATCACTCAGGGTTAATTGGGTCATCTGTAATGCTCCTTATTTCTTTATGCCTTGTTTTTTGTTTGAACTTGGACTTTCTTTCTTTTTCTTTCTTTTTTTTAATGACCTTCTTGCTTGAAGTAAGCACAGTGTTTAGGGCCACTTTGGGGGCAGGTCCCATGTATCCAGCAGCCTTTATCTTTTTGTTGTCTTCTTAGGCCCTCTGGTGGTTAGAGAGGCAGCCAGAAAGTCTGCCTGTTGCTTCATCTTTTCCCCCCAGGCCTGGTCTCTACTGTTGAACACCTTTAAAGCAATCTCCACCAACTGTGGCAGAGGCATTCCAAAGGACCTACAAACTTTTGAAGCTTTCTTTGGATATCAGGGGCACTCTGCCCTAAAACAATCATGTCCACAACCTTTAACTTTTGGGGGGTCCCTGGGTCCATATCAGTATTTCAGCAACAAGCCTCAAAGATACATTCTAGGAATTCAGATAGGTTGTCATCTGGATGCTGCTTTGTCTGCTGGAACTTCATAACACTTTTTTGTTTGGGTACTCCCCTCCTTAACCCAGCCAGAATGCAATTCCTGTAATGCTCAAGGTTGGACTGGTCCCCATCATTTATATTCCAGTGTGGTTCAGTAGCAGGGGCAGCAGTTGTGACTTCAGCTCACACAGGGTTTTGAGGTCTCTCATTGTATAGGTAACTGGTTTCTTCCCTTGCTTTTTCTAAGATAATCCAGTTTTTCGGCAGGAAGCAGGGTGTTCAATAGATGTTGACTCTCTGCCTAACTCAGGTTATGAATATCAAAAATGGAAGAAAAGAGACATTTCTACCTTTCTAGGATTGCCCTTACAGGCAGGCACATTGTTTTTCCAGTTAAAGGTCAAAAGTTGTGAAGGGAGCATGCATCCAGACCATTTCTGCTGCTTGTCTGTTAGCAGTGATTCCTGTCTGTAAGCAGGTGGCACCTGCCTTAATGAGAATTGTCCTGCCTGGAGTGGCCCCTTGACAAAATTGGGTACACTGTTGGGGGAGACCATTCCTGAGCCTGGTGGAGTTCTTTCTCCAGCTGGAGATAGTAGGGCAGGGTCTGTAGCTGACATTGCTGTTTGTAGGGCAGTGGAATGGTGTGATTGCTGAAACATTAAGCGGGAGTAATAAGTTACCTTCTTTTTTCTGGGATTCTCCTAAGACTTGTCCGGTTTCCCACCCTGATATATTATAACTTTACATTTTATTTGAATGGGCTTATTTTGATACAAAAGCATAAACACTAGTACATAGGGAACTCCATCTAATTTTTCCTGTCTTTTACAGAATAACTTCAGTTGGAAGGATGGTACTGTAGTTTAAAGACCCAGCCTCTGGCCAGTGTTCTACTGACTATAGGGCATATTATGGCCATGTTATGTTACAAAGGAAAAGCATTTTTTTTTCTTCATTGGTTGATAACCAAACATGGCCCTGTTTTGTAAGATGCATTCCAGGGGGCTTCACTGGGGGAAGGAGTTAGACATACAGTTCCCCATGATAATATAGCATATAGAACTTTTTCACAATATCAGTAACAAAGTCATTTTAAAGAGAAAACCAACTTCGAATTTTGCACTAGTTTAATGTTTTAAATTCACTTACTTGGTTAGATTTCTTTGAGTCAATCTTACTCAATTTAACCACACATAATTTCTTCTCAGGTTTTCACAAACCTTCTAAAACTTTCCTAATCCCTCTTAGTTTGTCTCTTCTTCCTCATTCAGGAACTACTTTCTTCCAGTTCCTTACAAAATATATTTCCACACCTTATCCTTTCTCTGACACAGAAGGCAGTCTATCAGCAATTTGTTGTTTTCAAGGTATGTACTAGTTCCTAACATGCAGAAGACTTCAAAGACCTGCTGCTTTTTGGTAAATGTTTTTTTTTTTATCCCTGAGAAAGTGACTGCAAGTAGGAATGAAATTAGGGATTTTAGGTAATCTTAGTATGAGTGTTTTTAGGAAGCTATCATCTTAAACTGCATTAATTAATGTCTCTAGAATCTAGAATGTATGCTGGTTAAATCATAACCTGAAATAATTTTATCAGAATAACATGGCCATGTAAAATACTGAGTAAATTTAATGAGTCTCCTAATGCAAAGCCATTTTGTGGGTACTGGGCCATGAATTTTGTAAGTGGTTATAGTATGTCTGGATTTCTTTGAGAAAGAATAGGTTTCTCTTCCCTTGCAAGAGATGACTTTCTGCAGGAGTGTTGACAAGGAGATGGTAACAGTGACAACAGATAAATTTTTTGAGAGGTTAAGGTTGGCTATATTATATAAAGTAGAGCTCAGCAAGCTACAGCTCACTGACCAAATCCTTCAAACAGCCTGCTTTTGTATGACCCTAAAAGTAAGAATGTTTTTTTACATTTCAAAGGGTTGTAAACCAAAACAAAGAATATGCCACAGAGACTTTATGTGGTTTGCAAAGCCTTAAACATTTACTATCTGTCCTTCACAGAAAAAAAGTCTTGCCAAGTCCTTATAAAATACTGGGCTAATGATAGAGTAAATAAGAGTAAATAACACTCTAAGGTCTTTTGTAACTCAGGAGACTTAAGACAAAGGATAGGAAACAACACAAATAATTCAGTATATGGAAATTATGTGATTATATCACACATTAACTAGGCTTAAAGTCAAGACTAAGGGTTCAAAGCTATGTAGAAAATTGCAATTATAGTAAATTAATTATGGAAAAGAAGACCTATTTGTTAACTAAATAAAAATAAGAGATATTTAAGGTTAATGATAGGTAACAGTTATAGCTTGCTAAATTAAAGTGTTTTATCTCCCTGAGTATAGAGACTATTAGATGGGGAAGCAACCAGAAAGCCTGCTAACAAAAGTTGGGCAGGAGCCTGATGGGTGGGCAGGAGCACTATGTGCAGTTGATAGTGCTCACCTGGGATGCTGAAGTCCCAGGTTCGAAACCCTGAAGTCACTGGCTTAAGTGCAGGGTTGCTAGCTCTAACGCAGGGTTGCCGGCTTGAGCCCAAAGGTCACTGGCTTGAGCAAGGGGTCTTTGGCTTGGCTGGAGCCTCCCCCACCCTTGGGTCAAGGGAAGTATGAGAAATGAGAAGCAGTCCATGAACAACTAAGGTGCCGCAACTGTAAGTTGATGCTTCTCATCTCTCTCCCTTCCTGTCTGTCCTTTCCCCCTACCCAGAAGAAGAAGAAAAAAAAAAGATGGGCAGGAGGAACAAGTCTGGGACTAAGAATTTACCACTGTATAAAGAGACAAACAGGAAACCCACTAATTATGTGCATGTCAGAAGGGTTGTGTATTGCTTTTTATGCTCCATTTCTTTATACTTAATCTAACCACAGATTAAGTTTTTTAAAAACTGCTTTTGACATAAGTGCCTTATTAGTAAGGAAATACCACCCCCATTGATACTGGTTTAAAATAAGTGATGATCATTTGGAGAGGCTTTGGGGGAGAAACTCTCTGATGATTTATAATTTTTCATGTATGTTTAATGACAAGGTGATTTTTATTTATATATATTTTATGGCAATAGCTATTTCAAAGGTTAATATTGCTTATTTTTGTGACTGACTTTTCTCAATCACAGATTGCATGATTAATAGAATACTCTGACTAGAGATAATTCTCACCTTTTTATTCTCACCTTCCCAGTTCTTCTCTCACACGTTAAGCTATTTGAAGTATTTGTAATTGAGATGCTCCATTTTGTCTTATGTATATTTGTTTGCTTATTTCTAGTTTGTAACTAAATGAACTTTTTTTTTTTCAGATGATTCTTTGGGATTGGGACCTAAAGCAATGGTATAAACCTCATTATCAGGTAAATATGTGATTTCACTAATAATATCTGTAATGAAACTTTTCACATTTAAAGTTACATTCACAAGATTGCTATGATACAAGATTTTCTTCACCTGAACTAAAATAACCAGAACTTTCATTTAGGTAGATTATAACATTTTAATTGTAAGGGAGAAAAGAAATGGTAAGAAACCAACCATATACAGTTATTCTGAAATGTTGCTAATATAACCTGAACTCAGAATAAACTAACAATTCTATATTAAGGATGAGATTTATTTTTCCTGATTGTGGGTAACTGATCCTCACAGGACAAAACTAGATTAAAGGCCATACATGAGAAAGAGTAAGACAATTGGAAAAATATTTTATCAGAGAAGCAAAATCTTTGTGCTTTTTGGTAAACTTTTTATTGAATTATATATACAGAAAAGTGCAGTTTGATAAATTTTCGCAAACTAAATATCTCATGTGACCAGTACCCATATCAAGAAATAACAAAAACATTATAGAAAATTCACTTATGCACATTATATATAGTTATTACTTATATCTCCAAAGATAAACTCTATCCTGACTTCAAGCAGTTGTTTATTTGTGAACTTGATATATAAATGGACTCATTTAATATGTATTTTGTAAAGATTTTTTTGATCACTTCAGTAATATATGTTTATATCAGAAGAACGGAAAATAAAGTATAGGAGAAAAAAGATAAATTACACATAAACATCAAACAATAACTATGTTAACTTTCGATGCATGTATTTATAAATCTTTTCCCATTGTATTTAAATGTGTGTTTGTATACTCTGTTCTACAAAAATTCTATTAGGTTTAGTATGCTTTTTTCAAACCCTGATGGTCTACACACTAATAAACATTAATAAATGTTAAATCTGTCATTTGTGTTTATAGAAATGTTTAACCCCTGTTTATTTAGTTACTAGTTAGTTGTCCCAAAATCAATTTTTAAAAAATGAATATCCCATTGAATGGTTGATTTTTATTATTATTATTATTATTATTTTGTATTTTTCTGAAGCTAGAAACGGGGAGAGACAGTCAGACAGACTCCCGCATGCGCCCGACCGGGATCCACCCGGCATGCCCACCAGGGAGCGATGCTCTGCCCCTATGGGGCGTCGCTCTGTCGTGACCAGAGCCACTCTAGTGCCTGGGGCAGAGGCCAAGGAGCCATCCCCAGCGCCCGGGCCATCTTTGCTCCAATGGAGCCTCAGCCGCGGGAGGGGAAGAGAGAGACAGAGAGGAAGGAGAGGGGGAGAAGCAGATGGGCACTTCCCCTGTGTGCCCTGGCTGGGAATCGAACCCGGGACCTCTGCACACCAGGCCGATGCTCTACCACTGAGCCAACCGGCCAGGGCCTGATTTTTATTTTTAAAGTGTGAGTGGAATAGCCACAACAGCCCATAGAAATAAAATATTCTCTGGTTTTTGGTGAGGAAATAATATAACTATTGCAGTCAGATGAAATGGAGAAGAGCAAATCTAATCTAAAATGGGCTGGTTTATTGAACTACCATATTCCCCCATGTATAAGACACACCTTAATTTTGGGGCCTGAAATTTGGAAAAAAATGTATTACATAAAGTTATTGAACTCAGATTTTATTCATCATAAAATTCATACAACTCCTCATCACTGTCAAAACTCTCATCCATTAGCTCGTCCTCACCTGGGTCTGATGATGAATCACTGTCTTCAACAATGAGTGCAAAAATAAGTGTAAAAAAGTGGGAAATGCAAGTAAAAAAACCTACAACCACTGTATAAGATGCACCCAGTTTTTAGACCCCAAATTTTGGGAGGGGAATGTGCATCTCATACATGGGGAAATACGGTATAAGCGGGCTTTCTCACCAGTCATATGTCATAGTCAACATCTTCAGTTTTAAGAATATCTAAATTATTGGTAAAATCTAAAGATAAATAAGGAATGATGGTTCCAAGGGTGGGCTTGTAAACAGACAAACTGGTTTTGCAATATTGGGCACCTCTGTCCCATTTTTTCTTTTTTTCTACTTCCCCATCCTTCTCTTCCTAATAATCTTTTAGTAAGTCTGAAGTATAACATTCATATATAAAAGTGTACAGGTCATAAGTGTACAACTTTATGAATTTTCTTCAAGTACATATATACATGTGTCCATCTTCCAGATGAAGAATTCAGCACCCCGAAAGCTCCCTTATGCTTCTTCTCCTAGTCATCCACTTCTCCCAATCATCATTGCATTCCTAATTTATCATCACAACTTAAGTTTCTTGTCTTCCAATTTTATTTTATATAAATGGAATCAATCATATGTATTTTCTGTTTTGATTCTTTCAGAATTATCTGTGAGATTCATATTATTACATACATCATATTATGACTGTATACAACATGGTCCCTTGCTTCACTCTCTTTTACTTCTCTGACCTCATCTTCTAGTACGTGCTCTTTCATTACTCTGCTCCAGCTGCACTGCCCTCTTGCTATTTCTCAAATAAGCAGGCAGGCTTCTGCCTCTAGGTCTTCACATGATACCATGGTCACTGGCTTGAACAAGGGGACCCTGGCTCCCCTGGAGGCCCCCCACCTACCCATTCAAGACATATATGAGAAGCAATGAATGAACAACTAAAAAGTGATGAAACTAGGAGTTGATGCTTCTCATCTCTCTCCCTTCCTGTCTCTCTCACAAAAAAAAGTGTAAAAAAAAAGATCTATATGTCTATATAGATATATATACAGTGGTGCCTTGAGATACGAGCAGACCAACATACAAATTTTTTAAGATGAGTTGTGACTTGGTCCATATTTTTGTTCAAGATCCGAGCAAAATTCTGAGATATGAGTCATGATTTGGGAAGCTGCCGCTAGTTGGCACGTTGGTGCATGGGTCCAGTATCGGCAGCACAACACCAGCATCTCATTCTTTCTCATGTGTTACCCGCAGAATCAAGTCGAATCTCATGAGCTTTACTTGTTCTTGCATCATTTTTGCATTTTTTACTAACTTTTTTTTGTGTGCTATCATGGGGCTCAAGAAAGTGAGTGTAAAGGACAGTGGTGAGAAGAGAATGATGTCAATAGAAGTAAAGCAAGAAATAATAGAAAAACATAAGCATGGTGTACAAGTGATTGAACTGGCAAGGCTGTACAACTGCAATACATCTACAATTTGTACCATCCTTAAACAAAAGGATGCCATCAGAAGTGCAAATCCAGCGAAACGAACTACAATTCTGTCCCAATTAAGGACAAATATCCATGAAGAAATGGAGAAGCTTCTGCTGGTGTGGGTGAAAGAAAAAGAACCAGCAGGAGATACAGTGACGGAGACTGTAATATGCGAAAAGGCACGTATTGTTTACTGCGACTTGAAGAAGAAAGAACCATCAACCTCAAAAGAGGCAGCCGAAGACATGTTTAAGGCAAGTCATGGCTGGTTTGAAAATTTCAAGAAGAGATCTGGCATCCACTTGGTGGTGAGGTATGGTGAGGCTGCGAGTGCTGACGTTATTAAGGCAGCTGAGGAGTACATCACATGTTTTGCTGCACTTATCGCAAAGGAAGGCTACATCCCCTAACAAGTGTTCGACTGTGACAAAACAGGATTGTTTTGGAAAAAATGCTCCAGAGGACTTTCATCACCGTAGAGGAGAAGAAGTTGCCAGGTCATAAACCCATGAAGGACCATCTGACCCTTGCATTGTGTGCAAAAGCTAGCGGTGACTGTAAAGTAAAGCCACTGCTAGTGTATCATTCCAAAAATCCTCAAGCCTTTAAGACTCACAAGATTCTTAAAGAAAAGCTGCAGGTTATATGGCGCGCCAATGCTAGGGCAGGAGTTACATGGCAGTTTTTTATTGAATGGGTAAATCTCGTCTTTGGTTGTGCAGTGAAGAAATATGTTCAAGAAAATAAACTCCCGATGAAAACATTACTAATTTTTGATAATGCTACAGCCTACCCACATGGTCTTGAAGATGACATTCTCGATGAGTTCAAATTCGTGAAAGTCCTCTACCTCCCACCCAATGACTTCAATCTTGCAACCGATGGATCAGCAGGTCATTTCCAACTTTAAAGTTTTACACAAAGCACTCGTTCTGCCACTGCTTTGAGGTGACTGAGAATACAATTCTAACCCTTTGAGAGTTTTGGAAAGATCACTACAACGTCGTGAAATGTTTACCCATTATTGTCTAGGCATGGCAAGAGGTTACAAGAAGAACCTTGAACTCAGCATGGAAAGAGTTATGGCCTGATGTTGTTGCAGACAGGGACTTTGAAGGATTTGAACCAGAGACCGAAACCGAGGTAGAAGCGTTGGAGGAGATTGTGTCTCTCGGAAAGTCGATGGTTCTGGAGGTAGATGAGGGTGACGTAAATGAGCTCGTGGAGGAACATGAGGAGGAACTCAACTGAGGAGTTAAGGGAGCTACAGATGATGCAACATACGGAGCTTCTGCAAGAGATTAGTAGTGAGGAGGAGGTAGAGTCGGAGGAAGTGATTTCTACAAGTGAAATTAAAGACATGCTGGCAATGTGGGAGAAGCTTTCAAGTTTCATTGAAAAGAAACACCCAGAAAAAGTTTCAACTGGTTGTGCTTTAGCACTTTTTAGTGACACTTGTTTGTCACATTTCTGTAACATTTTAAAAGGCAGGCAAAAGCAAACCTCTTTGGATAGATTTTTATTCAAAAGTCCTGCAAGTGAAAGTGCTGAAAGTGCAGCCAAAATGGCAAAAACAGGTGATGATTAAATAAAAAAATACATAATGTTAAGCTTAGGTTAAGTTTAAAGTTAAGAAAGTGCACTTTTGGCCCTGGCCGGTTGGCTCAGCGGTAGAGCATCGGCCTGGCGTGCAGGGGACCCGGGTTTGATTCCCTGCCAGAGCACATAGGAGAAGTGCCCATTTGCTTCTCCATCCCTCCCCCCTTCCTCTCTGTCTCTCTCTTCCCCTCCTGCAGCCAAGGCTCCATTGGAGCAAAGATGGCCCGGGCGCTGGGGATGGCTCCTTGGCCTCTGCCCCAAGCGCTGGAGTGGCTCTGGTCGCAGCAGAGCGATGCCCCAGAGGGGCAGAGCATCGCCCCCTGGTGGGCAGAGCATCACCCCTGGTAGGCGTGCTGGGTGGATCCCGGTCGGGCGCATTTCTCTCCCCGTTTCCAGCTTCAGAAAAATACAAAAAAAAAAAAAGAAAGTGCACTTTTTTACAAGTATGTTTTTGTGGTTTCATTTTAAGTAAAGAAAGTGCAGTTTTAGTTTTGTTTCAAGTAAAGAAAATGCAGTTTTAGTTTACATTTAGTGTTAAGAAAGTGCAGTTTTAGTTTACTTGTCTACAGTGCCTGCATCCCTCTTACCCTCCCTCCTCCTCTGCCATTCACCTCTGTTAGCCGCATTCGTCTGTCTCCAATGTAAGAATACAGTACTAAATAACAGATTTTTCTTTTATTTAATATATTTTGTTATGCATTGGTAAAGTATATATGTGTGTTTCTTAATTAAAACATGGTTTTTTCATAATTTAGGATGGTTTGGGGGTGTTTCACAGGGCTGGGACAGATTAAATCTATTTCAGTTATTCTAAATGGGAGAAATATGTTTGATATACGAGTTGACTGACTTACGAGCTTGGTTACAGAACGAACTAAACTTGTATCTCAAGGTACCACTGTAATAGCTTTACTGTTAAAACAAGCTCTTAAGACTATACTTTTCATTTCTATAGTTTGTAAAACAAACTCTTAAAAATGTATATAAAATGTTTGAAATTGTAAGAAATTATTAAACAAAACACATGAGTAAATCTATAACTCATTAAAGAGTAATTACAACTCAAACAAAAACAATGAAAATGCATGGCCTTATTCATTATAATAAATGCAAAATAGAACACTTGTGAAATACATAGCAGTTTTATTCAGAAAAGACAAAATTAGACACAGCTCAGGTGTCATCAACAGGAGAATCAATAAGTACCAGTGGTGCTCTGGCTGGACAGCTCAGATGGTTAGAGCATCGTCCCGAAGTGCAAAGGTTGCCGGATTGGTTCCCCAGTCAGGGTACATACAAGAACAGATCGATTTCCCTGTCTGTCTCTCACTCCCTCCTTTCCTCTCTCACTAAAATCAATAATAATCATAAAAAAATACCAGTGGTACATTTATGCAATGCAGTACAGCTCTGTAATAAAAGGGAGAAGAAAACCTGCTGGAATATGAAACAAGAGGGCTAAATCTCAAAAACAGTATGCTCAGTGAAAGAATCCTGATCCCAAAGAATACGTACGGTATGATTTCACTGACATGAAGTTCTGGAACTGGCTCAAGTAAACTGAGAGTTAAAACACTGAAAACAGCTCTGGCAGGGTAGCTCCGTTGGTTAGAGTGTGCTCTCAATATACCAAGGTTGTGGGTGTGATCTCCAGTCACCATGGAAGAGACAACCAATGAATGCATAAGTAAGTGGAACAACAAATTGATGTTTCTCTCTCTCTCCTCTTCCTTTCGCTCTAAAATTAATCAATAAATTAAAAAGTTAAAAAAAAGTCACTGAAAACAGTAGTTGTCTCTGGGAGAAGGACAGGTATTGGGGCAGGATTTAAAGAAAGGAGGCATGAAGCAGCTTTTTGGAATAATGGTGATGTCTTGTATCTTGATAGAGGTTTGTGTCTCACAGATTTACCTATTTCACTGTATTTAAATTTTACCTAAAAAAGACTAGTCAAAAAATATTGTTTTGATTTTTTAAAATATGTTTTAATTTTTTCTTAGAAAATTTTTTACTAAAAAGACTGAAGTACTATTTTACTTATTAAATAAGCAAAAAATATTAAGTAAATTAAAAAAATTTTTTTTTATTAAGTTAGAGGTGGAGAGGCAGAGAGACAGACTCCTGCATGTTCCCCAACTAGGATCCACCCGGCAAACCCCTACTGGGGTGATGCTGTGCCCATCTGGGGCGCTGCTCTGTTTATCAGCAACGTAGCTACTTTAGTGCCTAAGGTGAGGCCAGGGAGCCATTCTCAGTGCCTGGGACCAACTTTGCTTGAACCATTTGAATTATGGCTGCGGGAATGAGGGGCAGGGTGGAGAGAGAGAGAGAGAGAGAGAGAGAGAGAGAGAGAGAGAGAAGGGGAGGAGTGGAGATACAGATGGTCATTTCTCCTGTGTGCCCTGACTGAGAATTGAACCCAAGACTTCCACACACCAGGCTAACGCTCTACTGCTGAGCCTACTGGCCAGGGCTAAAAATATTTTTAAAAGCTCTGGATTGGTAACTCAGTTGGTTAGAGTGTCATCTCGATATACCAAAGTTGTGTGTTTGATCCCAGTCAAGGCACGTACAAAAGTCAACCAATAAATGCATAAATAACTGGACAAAGTCGATGTGTCTTTCTCTTTCTTCTCTTTCATCTCTTTCTCTCTAAAATCTATCAATAAATATAAAATATTTTTTTAAAATATAAGAAAAATTAAAAGAATAATGTACAATAGTGGTCATGCTCCTATAAAACTGTTAGTCTACTTGTGAATATATAATTGATATAATTTTTTTTGGAAGGCAATTTGGCAATTTGAATTAAAGGCCATAAACTTGGCTTACCTTAACTAATAGTTATACATTTTATTACCTGTGTTTTTGCTGTCATATCCTAGAAATAGTTGCCAAATTCAATGTCATGAAAATTTTGTCCTATGTTTTCTTCTAGGAGTTATATTGTTTTAGGTCTTATATTTAGTTCTTTCATCCATATTGAGTTAATTTTTGTGAGTGGTGTAAAATATTAGTTCAATATTATTTTTCTGTGGTTATCCAGTTTTCCCACCATGATTTATTGAAGAGATGATCCTTTTCCTATTAGATATTCTTGGCTCCCTTGTTAAATATTAGTTGACCATATATACGTGGGGGTTTAATTCTGGACCTTGAATTCTGATGATGTTGAATAAAATGTTCTATAGATATTTGTTAGGTCCATTTGGTCTAATGTTTGGTTCAACTCCATCATTTCCTTGTTGATTTTCTGTCTTGATGATCTATCCATTGTTCAAGGTAGGGTACTGAAGTCCCCTACTACTATTGTTGTGCTTTTCTCCATTCATATCTGTTAGTGCTCCAATGTTGAGAGCGTATCTTTTTATGCTCGTTCTATCTTCTTGATGTCATGAATTGACCCCTTTATCATATAATGACTTCCTCATTACTTGTTACTATTTTTGGCTTAAAGTCTATTTTATCTGGTGTAAGTATAGCTAACTCCACTTTCTTTTGGTTTCCACTGCATATAATCTCTTCTTCCATCCCTTCACTTTGATTCTGTGTGTCCTTAAGGCTCAACTGAGTCTCTTGTAGGCAGCATAGAGCTGGGTCTTGTCTTTTAAAATTTATTCAACAACTCTGTTTCTTGATTGGTGAATTCAATCCCTTTATATTTATACTAACTTTTGATATTAAAGACTTATTATTGCCATCTTATTTATTGCTTTCTGGCTGTTTTGTACTTCCATAGTTTCTTTTCCTCTCTGTTTCTGGTTACCTTTGTACACTGGGTATTCTGTGTGTGGGTATGCACTGTTTCTGTTCCACACAATGCCCCGTTCCCTCTTGGCTCTGCTCTAGGTTTTTCCTTTATAGTTTCCATAGGGCTTACACACACATCTTAGCAATAAACTAGGCCACTTTAGGCTGATAGCGACTTATATTTGGTCACCTATAATGGTTCCAGCCTTTTACTCCTCTTTAAAATCTTTTTAATGTTCATTTTTAATGATTTTAGAAAGAGGAAGGGAGAGAGCAAGAGAGAGACAGGAGTATCCGTTCCTGTCTGTGCCCTGACGGATCCACCCAGCAATCCCCATCTGTGGCTGATGTACTGCCCATCTGGGGCCACTGCTCTGTTGCTCTGCAGCCGAGCTATTTTTTTTAGCTCCTGAGGTGAGGCCATGGAGCCATCTTCTGCACCTGAGGCCAACTGGCTTGAATCATTTGCACCATGATTTGTGAGGGGCGGGGAGAAGGGGTAGGGGTGAGGAAGCAGATGGTTGCTTCTCCCGTGTGCCTTGACCAGGAATCAAACCTGGGACTTCTACACGCTGGGCTGACACTACCGCTGAGCCAACTGTCCAGGGCCAATAAATAAAAAGTCTTGGAAAATATTATTTAATAGAATTAAATTACTTATTTTTAGATAGACCTTGATTTAAAATAGGGTAAGTTTATCTTAAATGTTGAATTTTCTGTGTAACAAATATATATTTCTTTTTTTTTCTTTTCTAGAATTCTGGAGGTGGAAATGGAGTTGATCTTTCAGTGCTAAATGAGGCTCGCAACATGGTGTCAGATCTTCTGATTGATCCAAACCTTCCCCCACAAGTCATTTCTTCCCTGCGGAGTATCAGCAGCTTGATGGGTGCTTTCTCAGGTTCCTGCAGGCCAAAGATTAATCCTCTCACACCATTTCCTGGATTGTACCCCTGCTCTGAATTAGAGGACCTGGCTGAGAAAGGAGATCGAAAACTTCACAAGGTCAAAATACAGTAATCAGCCAGCCTTATTTATCACTTTTTTCCAAATTAAAACTGTTCTTTAAAATCTTAGATAAACTAGAATTTCTTTTTCAGGGATCAGGTTTGTTTGTTTTGTGTGTGTGATTGTTGTTGTTTTTCAGTGTGTTAAGTTTCTTGGGCAACTTTAGAGGTAGTTATAATCTGAAATAAGTATTCAGTTTTTATTCTAAATAACTTTGCTGTAATTAGCAGTTACAACTGCATCAGTAACTGTTTATTTTTGTTGTTTGTAAGTAGTAGAGCAACAAGTAAATTTAATTCCAGGTTTGTGCAACAAACTAGTAGCCAAATGATGTCAGTAATCTATTTTATTTATAATCCAGAAATTGTTCTGTTGAGCCAGGAAGAACTGATAATTATAATGTTCATTTTATGCATTACATGGCATTATGTATTTGAAATTGATTTTTACATTTTTAAGACTTATTTTGCCTGCCTCTTTACCCACTAGAGATTACTATAGCCCAATAGGCATTGATTTTTCCATCATTAGAAATGGGATTAAATTTAAATATCAATGCTTCAAAATAGGATTTTTCCTTTAGAAAATAATACTGTTCTGAATAGGCATTCATTATGCTTTTTTCCAGAATGCTCTTGATTGTTTTATTTGACTATCAATATCTTTACCAGTTGCTAAAATCAAAAAGTAAAAATAGAAATGTTTTGGAGATTATGCTAGTTTAACTATTTTCTTCTATAGGTAAAGAAAATAACCAAGAGAAGATAAAGTTTAAATCACTTTGTTTACTCATAATAGTGTATATAGAGCTTAGAAAAAGTTTTTTTATAGTTTTTGAAAGGATTTTGATCATAAGTTAATTTCATTTTGTTCTTATTATTAGGGTATAGAAATGTTGAAAAACTAAGCAAGCCTGATTAGGGCAAAAATTTGATAATTGTTGATCATAGATGTGGATCATAGGTAGTTATGTGATGCTTTTATTTTTAAAAATTATATACAATATCACCTGCCTTAATCAAATCCTAATTAACACTGGTACTTAGAAGTTTAATCATGGGATAGCAACAAATTCATCAATAAAACAGCTAATATGTTCATTTTTTAGTTAATTTTCACTTCATCTATTGCTCTTTTTATTTTCCATTGACTAGATGTTTATTATAGTAAGTAATGCTTAAAAATCTTAATCATAAAAACCATATTGATAGTATTATTGGTACTCTGTTTACTGTGTAGAAAGGTGTACTGGTACATTTTAGAAGCATTTGAATAATAATATTAAAGAGGGTGCCTACATACCTCATTTCTTGAACACTCTAGTTAATTAGGCTTATTTTGGGTACTAGTACTGGTAAAAGTAAGTCATATAAGAACCAGGAAGTAACCCTCATTTTTTTTCTTAGTGTTCTTTAAACTTCTTATTTGAATTTGAATTTTACATCTAATTTGTCTCTGCTTTTAGAAAAGAGTGTAAGAAACCTAATATTACTTCAGAAAGGAACAACAGCATTTATGAAAAAATAATTAGTAAGGAAAAGGAAATGGGAATAGTTTAATGTAAATCTTTATATACTGTGATAAGAAACAAGAAAGGTTATATGGACCTAAAATTCTAACTAACCACGAACCTTTACTAAATCATCAACATCCTTGGGAAAACTTAAACATGAGATAATTATCTCTTTGAGATGGTTTCAGTGTCTGCTGGTACGGGAAATTCATAAGCAGAAACTGTTTTCTGTGCATCTCAGTAAGACACCTGTTCTCAGTGATAAAAAGTAAAATATTTTCAAAAATAAGGGTGAAATTTTATTAATGCTAAAGGTGTTTTGGATTTTAACCATTAATTCAAAAAGCAGCTTAGAATCCTACAGTTTTTCCAGATTATCCTCTGTGGACATTAATTAGCACTGTGCTGAAGATAAAAATGTTTTAGAGTATAGAGTTGATTGATAGTCCCTGATAGTAATCTTGTCCTCTGAAATTGTTTTTTAGGGTAAATCTTTCATATCTACTTTTAAAATGATCAATTGTTTTTTTCTCGTGATAGTAGGAGTAAAATGTACAAAAGAAAAAATTAAGTTGTAGGGAGTTCAGAAATCAGTTTTTAGTAGGAGAAGGCTAAATAGAACAACAGCATAGAATGTGAAATTTGGAGTAAAATGGACATACTTCCAGAATAAAATGTTCTTTCTCCTGTCCATGTTAAGTACAATATATACTTCGTATTGATTTTTATGCACCATCTTTAATAATACATGTACAGCATATTGTAGGGTAACAGTTTTAACTGCTGTTAAATTATTTAACAGGGCCTAAACAGTAGGAATAGTTTACCAACTCCACAGCTGAGGAGGAGCTCAGGAACTTCAAGTCTGCCACCTATTGAACCTTCTTCACGGTGGGAACGCATTAATGGCAAAAGGCCTCACCAAGAATTTGGCATTTCAAGGTAAAAATCCCCAGAGCCTGTTAAAGAAACCTGTGTCTGATACATTCACTTTGTTTCTGTGAATGAAGTCTGAAACAGTTCTAAAAACAGAAAAGAACAATTGAAATATTTTAGGTACAGGGCAGCATGAATAGTAATATGACATAATAAAGAAAGTGATTCTTAAAAAAGAAGCTAACATGTCTTATTCCAAAATTTAGTAAGCTGGGTACAAAGCATGCTGGGGCCTTACAGTAAGCTAGAATCAATTTAAGACAAGGTACATCCTGGAAAAGTGATTAAAGTTGGTAGAGGTAGCCACTACAGGAGCGGTTGCCGGGTCCAATGCAAAATACTCAAGGTAGGTCAACAGTTACTGACTTGTGAAAGGAGGAACACATTCTTAGGGTTCATCTCAGATGTTAAATATCTTTGAAAGGCAACAATAACTATAACGAAATGAAGTTGGGAAAATGCAGGAGCCTGAATCCAAATGTAAATACATCCATTTACCATGATAACAAAAGATTCAAGGCTTTGTCTTAAAATCCTGGAAAGATAGTGATCTCTTGTGTAAGTTACAAGCTTCAAGTCAATATTACTTGTTGACTATATTGAATATTACTTGAAACTATAGTAATAAAATTGGAATTAATGTAAATTTTCTGTTAAGCTATTGTTATTACTGAGCATGTGCTTTCCTTTTAGCTTGAGCTGTGTAGTTACACACTTACAACAGCAGGTGGCAGAATTGGATCAGAGCTATTTGTTAAAATTTATGTTAATATATTTATTTATATGTGAAATATGATCAGATAATTTTCCAGATTCTTTTATGACTTATTAACTTGAATCTTTATAATACATTCAAGTAGATTGAATCCTTGTTTATTAAAAAAAATAGTGTGAAATAATATATAGAACAGACATGCATTTAAGTATGAAAAAGAGTACAAGAAAATAAGGTTTGGTCCAAACTGCCTACACTTGTTAGTAAATGGAAGCAAGACATGGAAAAGTGAATGATGTTAGAAACTGAAAATATTACAGATATTTCTTAACCAGAGTAAATATCATCTTGAGAATATTGGACTTAAGGAAGAATGATGAAATGATTTTGTTTTTTTAATCCTTTCTATCACACTGATGTAATCGCTATATATTTGCATTGAAGAATGATTGATATTAAAGTAGAAACATAATCCAAAGAAAACTAATTTTTAACTCTGAGAAGTGTTCATATAAAGATATATGTAGGCAGATTTGATATAGTTACCTTGGATAAAGTAATTGGTGGTATTGTGTAACATCTACTTAAAGGAGGTAAGGCTAGAATTTTTCTAGTGTGCAGAAGTTAGAGCTTATCAGTAACAAATTTCTAAGTGTACATTGAACATCGGATAAGAGTACATGAAGCATTTATAACCACTACATTTTCTGAAATCCAAGTCTCCAGATCATTGCTATGCAAGAAAAAATTTTGTGATGATGGGAATATTTTTTATCTGTACTGTTCAATATTATAGTTTATAGCTCAGCTATTGATCACTTGGAATGTGTCTAGTATGACTAAGCAACTGAATTTAAATTTGAACTTTAATTAAAATATAAAGAACCATATGTGACTATATGGACATGTAAATCAACCATATTAGATAGCATAGCTATAAAAGTTTAACATATAGTGATGTGGTTTTTTTTTTTTTAACAAAAAACTAATAGACTTGTGACTCTGGAATCATGAGCCAGCCATGCTGACTTTAGTAGAGAACTCTAGAATTGAGATGACATATCCTAAATTTTTGAGTCTTGATTTGAATGCGGCTTTGGATTTTGAGCATAGTTTCTTTGTGATTTTTAATGACCCTGACTATACTTTGACCATTGCTTCAGTATTAGACCTCTCATTCTCTGAAACTAAATTTCTCCTCTTTCCAGCAGCTTTATTGTTACTATTGTTCTGGCCTAATTTCCTGGCACAATGCTGTCCTCTAGTGGTTGCTTACAAAGTTGATTTATTACTTAGAAAATTTGGTGTTACCTTGGCATCCCGTTTTTTTATTCTACAGGTATCAATTGTCAAGTCTATCTCTGAATTTCTTCTTTTCTCTATTGCTTTTTCTCCTTTACCACTTTGCCTACAGTATTTCATGCCTGGGCTATTGAATTATCCTCCTAATTGGCCTTCCCATTTCTAATATAATTCACTACCCGATCCATCTTCTAACCTTGCACAAGAAATCTTCCTTGAAACTGATTATAGGTTTCCATTCATTAAATTTTTGAACCCTTGCCTGACCAGGCAGTGAATAGAGCATTGGCCTGGGATACTGAGGACCCAGGTTCTGAAATTCTGAGGTCTCTGGCTTGAGCGGAGGTTCATCCGGCTTGAGTGCAGGCTCACCAGCTTGCGCGTGAGATCATAGATGTGACCTTGTGGTCACTGGCTTGAAGCCCAAGGTCACTGGCTTGAGCCCAAGGTCGCTGGCTTGAGCAAGGGGTCACTCGGTCTGCTGTAGCCCCACGGTCAAGGCACATATGAGAAATCAGTCAATGAACAACTAAGGAACCGCAACAAAGAATTGATGTTTCTCATCTCTTTTCCTTCCTGTCTGCCTGTCTGTGTGTCCCTGTCTGTCCCTCTATCACCCTCGCTAAAAATAATAATAATAATAAAAAAAAATCTTTGGACCCTTTTCTAATCTCTGTAGAACTGTACCCAAATTCCTAGCTTGGGGTTCAAATCTTGTTATTCCCTCATGACAAAGCTGGACCTTTACTTGGAAAAGTTAAGTTAAAAGTACCTTGGACTGAAAGCAATAAACATTCTTGAAAAGAATGAGAATAGAAAAATGATTTGGAAAGCTCTCTAGGTAAAAAACAACATGCATACTTTTGTTAGACTTTTCCTTATGGTTTTCTGATAATTTTTAGTTTAACATCATGTTAAAATTAAATTGCATTATAATTTCCAGCCTACCTTATTTGTGTAAAGAATAATCTAGGATTTATCACTGTTCATTTCTGAAAGGACTTGAGAGGTTAATTAAAGGAGCCATTACTTTACAACACAAAAATACCTCTCCAACATCATTTTTCTATCTGAAACTCCAGTCAAGCTTAACTTGCCCCTTCTGTGCCCCTTTTGTTCCCTCTACTCTCATTTCTGTGTATTTTTTTAAAAATGGGCTTGGATGTCCTTTCTGAAGAATAACACCCTGACATCCTTTTCCTTTGGTCTCCAACAAGGAAAAGCAATGTTTCATTTATGAATCTCCTTAATACCTTTCCTTGCCTCTTTAATGGCACTTTTCATGTTCTACCTTGTGTGTATTACTACTTTTCTGAGGTGTGCTTAGTTACAGTAAAGAATTTGAGATTGCACTAAAATGGGTCTTTGAAGATAAACAGCTGTTAATAAGTGTCCTGCAAGAGTATGCAGCCCATATTGGATTATGACCATTGATACTACCTTCTACTTAAGTTTCAGACCTTGGATGAGGTTTCTCTGGTGAGGAAGTTCCAGGAAAGGATGGATAATGCTTTTCTGGGTTAGCTGACAATTAAATTACCCATCCCTGAGTTCTAGTGTTAGTACTATGGTTTAAACTGTTATATCTAAACTGGCCATTAGAACCCAGACCTTCCCTGTGGACAAATAGAGCACATATTCAGAGCTCAAAACTCATTCATCTTGAACACTTTCTCTGGGGGAAAAAATAGGCTGATTGTGTCCTAAAATTATGTGGGCTATCATCTGTAGTTATTTTTATGCTAATGAGACTTACTCTTAACATATTTAGATTCATCATCATGTCCGTAACTGCTCTGTAATTATATCAGATCCCTTGCTGCCTGGCATGAGTATGTCCCTTTAATACTGTACTTGGGAATAAGGTTTTCAGTTCTGTGATGCTAATTTATTAGAGATTTATACCAATGCCCAGACCCTGTTTGAACTATAGAGATCAAGAAGGCTCATGGTGTTACCCACTGTTTCTTATATAAGAGTAGTTCTGTAAATCTAGTCATCCTACAGCCAAGTTTATACAACTGCTTCCAAAAAGAAGAAAAGTGGTGATACAAACCTTGCCAAGGTAATTTGCATTGATTTTCTAGAAATCAATTCATCATATGGCTTAACTCTGTGACCATAACTTTTGGTATCTCTTGTAATGTTTGTGCACTTGGATTTGAAGACTGATTCCCAAGTTTGATATTATCACCCTCCTACTCACTGTTAATAATCATTGAGACTCATAGCCTCTCTTGTCCTCTACTTTCTTCAGTATTGTTTTGTGTAATCCCATTGTGGGTATATAATATAATTATCTGGTTCTAGGCCAGGAATTAATGAGATGATTCTGGAACTGAGCTGAAAACCTAAAATATGACCTATCCCTTTCAATTCTAAACAGCTAACTAAATGTATGATATGTGTTGCTCACAAAAAAATAGGGGATATTTTATTGCTTCATATTCATTTTGAAATTTTTGTGAGCAGTATACTTCAATTATTAGAAGACCCTGGCTCAAGGTAGAAGACTGTGGAGCAGAATGACCCATAGCTCATCTCTGAAAAGGAGAAATCCCTATCTTTGTTTTGGGTATCAACCAGGGAGTATAGTAAAGATATTTCTATTTGAATATTGCTCTGGATGGTAACATTACTCTTCTTTTCAAGTCTCCTGCTCTGCACGTGGGCAAGGAATACTTAAATACAAAGAATCACTGAGCATTTGCAGGGAAAGGAGTTTATTGGGGGATATTATTTGCATGTTGTATGTTTTTGCAAAACTGTCAACAAATTATTATTACTATTGGCTTGAGAAAAAAATATTATAGACTCTTAAGTCCTGAATTCTAAATCTCTAGTTTTACATGTGGAGAAACACACATAGAAATATAATTGTTTTGTGGAAAGAGCATATGTTTTAGAGTCAAAGAAATTGGAAGTTGTATTTTCATTGTAAGAATTTAAGGACATTATTTAGCCTCTTAAAGCCTTAGTTTCTTTATCTATAAAAGAAGAGAGTAACACAGGTAAAGTATGCAAAGTACATAAAACAATGGATAATACGTGATCAGTACTCAAAATAGCACCATTATTATTATAATTTTTGTGAATATTAAGAAAGAATTTTTGCCTGACCCATGGGGGCACAGTGGATAAATAGACTGTCGACCTAGAACACTGAGGTCCTGGGTTCAGAACCCTGAGGTTGCTGGCTCGAGCACAGGCTCACCAGCCTGAGTGTGGGGTTGCCAACTTGAACATGGAACCATCAACATGATCCCATGGTGGCTGGCTTAAGCCCAAATGTTGCTGGCTTGAAGCCCAAGGTTCCTGGCTTGGCTGGAGCGCACCCCTCCCTGCCAGTTAAGGCATGTATGAGAAGCAATCAATGTACAACTAAAATAAATGACACAACTATGAGTTGATACTTTTCATAGTCTTTCTTCTTTCCTGTCTCTTTCTCTCAAAACAAATTTTTTTTTTCAGTGAATTGATTTCCAACTAGTTTTACATGCCTTCTCTTTGTAATACATATTTTTTTCTCCTATCAAGATATAGGACAAATTAGATTTCTAGAAAAAGGCCCAAAGAGAGTCTTTTTTTTTTTTTTTTTTTTTTTTTTACAGAGACAGAGAGAGCTAGAGAGAGGGATAGACAAGGACAGACAGACAGGAACAGAGAGATGAGAAGCATCAATCATTAGTTTTTCATTGCGCATTGCGACACCTTAGTTGTTCATTGATTGCTTTCTCATATGTGCCTTGACCGCGGGCCTTCAGCAGACCGAGTAACCCCTTGCTTGAGCCAGCGACCCTGGATCCAAGCTGGTGAGCTTTGCTCAAACCAGATGGGCCCACGCTCAAGCTGGTGACCTCGGGGTCTCGAACCTGGGTCCTTGGCATCCCAGTCCGATGCTCTATCCACTGCACCACCACCTGGTCAGGCCCAAAGAGAGTCTTGAAGCAGAAAGTAGCAAAAGAAAGAGTCCACTCAAAATTGAGGAGCAGAAAAGATATATTCTCTAGAAAAGTGAGAATAGGAACCTAAAAAGAGAGCATTTGTTTATTCCAAAAACATCTGTTGAACACCTTTTATCAGGCATTGTGCTATATCCACTGTGAATGCAGAGATATGTTATAGCCCCTAAAGGACCTCAAAAATAAGTGAGGGAAAAGAATCTGCAAATAGTAAAATTATAATATGCTATGGGTAAATGTTGCAATAGAGACATGAGCCCGGTTTGTGGTGGCACAGTGGGTCACATGTCGACCTGGAGTGCTGAGGTTGAGGGTTCGAAACCTTGGGCTTGCCTGGTCAAGGAACATATGGGAGTTGATGATTCCTGCTCCTCCCCCTTCTCTCTCTCCTCTCTAAAATGAATGAATGAATAAAGAAATAAATAAAAACATAGCTAATTAAAAAAAAAAAAGCCTGACCTGTGGTGGCACACTGGATAGATCACTGACCTGAAATGCTGAGATTGCTGGTTCAAAACACTTGGTCAAGGCACATATGACAAGAAACCAATAAACAGCTAGAGTGGAGCAATTACTTCTCATCCCTACGCCCTCCTCTCTGTAAAAGCAATAAAGAAAATCTTAAAAAAAAAAAAAAAAAGACATGAACAGAAACCTTTTGGTCACAGAAAAGTCATCTTTCTTGAGTAATGAGGTGTGGAAGTGCAGAAAACATGAAGGGATTGGGGAAGAGCTTGAAAACCTAGTCTACACTAAAAAAAATTGAGTGAAAAATAGAAAATCTAGGTTTGTCCTTGAGCCTCTGGCAAATACTGTACCCACATTGGGAGGTGACTAATGGAAGAAAACAGGTTAGTGAATATCTAAGAAAAGAAGGTAGCATTTATGTATTTATGTTGTACTTATATATGTGGCCCTGGGCCAGAAGCTTCAAATATATAATCTTAACTTCATTTCATGTATTACATTGGTATGAATGCCTACCTATATTTAATATCTTCATAAGAGCCCTAAAACCTGTTTCACTTATAAGAAATGACTGACTTAATAGATAATTAATATCTGTAAAGAGAGGACACAGAAAACTGAAAAATGACATATTTTAGGCTAGTGCTTCTCCGTGAAGTCCTTGGACAGAGCAATATCATCAGGTCCTCTAAGAACTCATTAGAAATGTAGATTATCTGGCCCTCACCCTGGTTTACAGAAGCAGAAATCCTGGGGTTGGGACTAGCAGTCTGTGTTGTACAAAGCCCTCCAGGTAACACTGATGGCCTGCTTTATGCAAGCAGTGTAGCCTGTGGACCTCAACCTGTTTTTGTAAGTAAAATTATATTGAAACATAATCATACATATTTGTTTATTACTGTTTATAGCTGCTTTTATGCTACAATGGCAAAATTGAGTAGTTGCAACAGTGACGTAACAGCCTACAAAGCCAGATGCTCCTTTACGGAAAAAGTTTGCAGGCTCCTGCTTTAGGCCTTAGGCACTCAATAGATGTCTAAACTCTGAATGTATAAGCAGATTGTTACCTAATTGAATGGAAGATCATGAAGAAAAATGAGAAAATTTCCCATAGTTTTAAAATTCTTAACCTGTTATCTTTCCCTTTTAGTCAAGGATGCTATCTAAATGGGCCTTTAAGTTCAAGCCTACTGACAGTCCCGAAGCAAAGGTCATCTTCTGTGTCACTAACCCACCATACAGGTCTAAGAAGAGCTGGTAAGAAATCATTTTTTATGGTTTAAATGGGGGAGGCATCTCAAAGTATATGGCAGTGCAAAGTTTTCTCATTACACATTAATAGCTCATTTTAAATACTACTTTTTGTGTTGTTAAGTTAACATGACTAAGCAATTTAGGTTGGTTATTAGTTCACAATGCTCATTCATTCATTAAACACTTTTGAACATCTACATACCAGGAACTTTGTTAGGTACCAAAGATTCAGGGTAAAAAATATAGAACTATTTAACCTGAATTTTTGCAGATCCAGACTCAAATATCCAGACCAAGGGAAAATTCCCAGAAAAGTATAGACAGTAGCCTGGAAATTATGAAAAAGAAAAAAATCTTGGCCTGACCTGTGGTGTAGCAGTGGATAAAGCGCCGACCTGGAAATGCTGAGGTCGCCGGTTCAAAACCCTGGACTTGCCTGGTCAAGGCACATATGGGAGTTGATGCTTCCAGTTCCTCCCTCCTGTCTCTCTCTCCTCTCTCTCTCTCCCTCTCTCTCTCTCTCCCTTTCTCTCTCCTCTCTAAAATGAATAAAAAAATTTTTTTTAAATCTTAAAAAAAAGAAAAAAGAAAAAAATCTTAATTTGAGCATAGAAAAATCCCAATTATAGCCTAAGTCATTCTAATTGGAGTTTTCTGTTTATTTACTTATTTGAGGTATTAGTGACCCATAGTATTATATTAGTTTAAGGTATATAACACAGTATTTTGTGTATATTGCAAAATGATCACAGTAAGTCTAACATTCATTACCATATATAGTTACAATTTTTTTTCTTGTGATGAAAACTCTTAGGATCTACTCTCTTAGCAACTTTCAGATATGCAATATGATTTTATTAACTGTAGTCACCATGCTGCACATTATACCCCCATGACTCTGTAACTGGAAGTTTGTACCTTTTTACCCCCTTCACCCATTTTGCTTTAAAACTTTTTGGATGAAATATATTTTATACACAACATGGTAGTGAAAGAACAACACTGACAGTCTGCTTTTAAACTATATATACTATGTGTGGTTTGGGGCAGTAACAATCACAAAATTCTTTTATACACAATGTTTGACATACAATAAAAAATTGAAATGTGAAGAGTCGGGAAAATGTTACTTATAAGCAAGAAAAACAGGCTCTCGGAGAAGAGCTACATATACTGCTGTTGGATTTAACAAAGTCTTTAAAATAACAATGATGTTTTAAAAGAAATAGAAGGAAAGATGGACAATGTGGATAGATAATTTTAACAGAACTGGAACACACAGAAAAGAAATAATGGACATTTAGAAATGCAACTAATTAAACTAAAGGCCTACAGGATGGTTTAAGAACAGATTGGATACAACACAAAATAAGCATAGTAAATGTGAAGACAGAGAAATAGGAAATATTTAAACTGAAACACAGAGAGAGAAAATATATATATAAATAAGACATGGTTTCTGGTTTTGCATATAAGGAGTCTGGAAGGCACTACGTTGTCCTAATGAGTAAAAACATGAACAGTGAAAAAATCAACAACTGTGCTATGATCTGTAGGAGAGGTGATGGTGAGGACACAGTGCAGACTGCTGCTCCCAAGATGAAAGACACAAGCCGTGGCCGGATAGCCTGGATGGTTAGAGCATCGTCCCAAAGCGCAGGTGCTACTGGTTTGATCCCAGTCAGGGTACATATAAGAACAGCCTGATGTTCCTGTTTCTCTCTCTCTCACTGAAATCAATTTAAAAAAAAAGATGGAAGACACAAGGCAAATACAGGGGATGATGAGGACCAGTCCTGGGGTAAGATAAACCGAGCTGTAACTGACAAATTGCTGGAGGGAGTAAAGACAACTCAAAATGAAAATTTCTAGGGGGATAGAGTCATAGGGAGGCAGACCCCCACAATCTTGTGAGATCCCCTTCAGGAGCTTTACCAGCTTCATACAGTAAATATCAGAGAAAATGCTGCTGTCTGGGAAAGGGGCAAGGAGCCATTTTGAAATATATATATTAGAGCACTGTGCTTTTAACAAGGCTTGTCCTTAGTAGAAGCTTGTTAACCAGAGCCTAGCCTGCTGGGCTGTTATCAGAGCCTAATTGACCTAGGGGAAGGTAAATACCAAACTACAGTCAGTTCTAGCCATCCTCTCCTACCAAAGGGGGAGGCAACAAATAAAATAAAGCTAAGAAACACTTGTAGCCTGACCAGGTGGTGGTGCAGTGGATAGAGCATCGGACTGGGATGCAGAGGACCCAGGTTCAAGACCCCGAGGTCGCCAGCTTGAGCACGGGCTCATCTGGCTTGAGCAAAGCTCACCAGCTTGGACCCAAGGTCGCTGGCTTGAGCAAGGGGTTACTTGGTCTGCTGAAGGCCCGCGGTCAAGCACATATGAGAAAGCAATCAATGAACAACTAAGGAGTCCCAACCAAAAAACTGATGATTGATGCTTCTTATCTCTCTCCGTTCCTGTCTGTCTGTCCCTATCTATCCCTCTTTCTGACTCTCTGTTCCTGTAAAAAAAATAAAAATTAAAAATAAAAAGAACACTTGTGAAGTTCATAGTCTAGCAGCGCAGGCTCACTAAAAGCCAGAACAAATGATAGGACTATAGAACAGTTACTCTCCCTCCACACCTCACCACCATACTGCTAAAGGCCTATCTGAAGCAGTTCCTTTTACCCAGTACATCATGTTTAGCTATTGAGAAAAAAATCATAAGGCATACCAAAAAGCAAAAAACAAATATTTGAGGTATGGAACAAATAATCAAAACCAGATATAGCAGGGGGTTTGTAATTATCATACTGGAAATTTAAAATAACTATGATTAATATTCTGAGGGCTTTAATGGATAAAGTACACAACATGCAAGAACAGACTGGCAATGTAAGACGAGAGATAGAAATTTTAAAAATAAATGAATGGTGGAGATTGAGAAACCGTAACAGAAATGAAGAATACCTTACTTAGATGGACTTGTGAGCAGGTGAGACACAGCTGATGGAAGACTCTCTGAGCTGGAAGAGATGGCAATAGAAACCTTACAACTGAAAAATAAAGAAAATTTAAGACTGAAAAACAAAAACAAAAAAACCTGAATGGATTATTCAAAGACTGTGAGGCAACTATGAAAAGAAGGAATACCAGTAAAAGAAAGGAACAAAAGAAATACTTGAAAAATAATGATTAAGAATTTTCTCAAAGTAACATCAGACATCAAATCACAGATTCAGGAAACTCAAATAACATCAAACTGGATAAATGCCTCCCACAAAAAACAATACTTAGGAATGCCATTTTCAAGTTACAGAAAATCAAAGATACAGAAAAAAATCCTTAAAGAAGCTGGGGGATGGAGGGAGAGGATCTTACCTCTAGAGGAAAAAAGGTGGAAATTACTCAAACTTCCCCTCAGAAACCATGCAAGAAAGAACAGAGTGGAGTGAAATATTTAAAATATTGAGGGAGAAACAGGCACCAACCTAGAATTATGTCTTCTAGAAAATTATCCTATAAAGGTGAAGGAGAAAAAGTCTTCTTTAGACAAACAAAAACTGAGGGAATTTGTTGCCAATAGGCCTGATTTGTGAGAAATGTTTTAAAGAGAAGGAAAGTAATATAGGGCAGAAACTCAGATCTACAGAGAAAGAAAGAGCATTGATGAAAATGAGAAGGTAAAATAAAAACTTCGTTTTTCTTATTTTTATCTGACCTAACATAACAAAAGCCTGCCCTTACATACTTTGCTTAGAATGTTGAGAGTAACGATGTATTTGAATTTGTGCATATATATATATCTATATATCTATCTATATATAGATATATATATCTGTATCCTTATATATAAATGAAATAAATGACCCAATGATAAAAGGATGGGGAATTAGGCCTGACCTGTGGTGGCGCAGTGGATAAAGCGTCGACCTGGAAATGCTGAGGTCGCCAGTTCAAAACCCTGGGCTTGCCTGGTCAAGGCACATATGGGAGTTGATGCTTCCAGCTCCTCCCTCCTGTCTCTCTCTCTCCTCTCTCTCTCTCTCTCTCCTCTCTAAAATGAATAAATTAAAAAAAAAGGATGGGGAATTAGCATTATTTTGTTGTTATAAGGTACTCCCACTGCCTATGAAGTACTATAGTGTTATTTGAAACTGGATTTGAGTTAGTTGTAAATGTATATTGCAAACTCCAGGATAACCATAAAAACAGTAGAAACATCAGTTTAACTGATATTCTAAGTAGGGAAAGTAGAATTATATACTACTATAAAATGCTCAGTTAAAACTACAAAAGTCAGAAGAGGAGTGAAAGACAAAAATAGGAACAAAGAACAAGGGTAAGAAATAAAAAACAGTAACAGATATGGGGAGGCATTAATCCAGCTCTGTCTATAATTACTTTGAACATCAATGGTCTAGCGGCACCAAGTAAAAGGCAGATTGTTCAAGTGAACCAAAAACCATGACCTAATTATATGTTGTTTACAAGAAACCCACTTTATATATAAAGACACAAAGATTAAAAGGAAATGGATAGAGAAAAATATATCATGCTAACACTAATCAAAAGAAAGTTGCAGTACTTATGTATATTAATCTCAGACAGAGCAGACCTCAAAAAGAAAGTTACCGGGGATAAAGAAGATTATATGCTAAAGGCATGAATTGTCCAAAAAGACATAATCCTTAACATTATGAGCCTAAATAATGGAACAAAGTGTAGAATTATGGGACACAGTTAAAGGTGCTAATGTAGAAGTTCTAGAAGGAAAGGAAAGAGACAATAGAGCAGACCAAGTGTCCAGACTAAGAAAGGAATTAACAAATTCAGGAAGCTCAGTGGACCAAGAAGACAGAGGAAATCATAGCTAGGTATTTCAGTCAAATCCCTGAATTATAAAATAATGAGAAAAATTTCAAAAGCAACCAGAAAAAAAGGTGGTTATTCAAGGAACAACAGTAAAACCTACTGATTTTTTACAGCAGCAGGTAGGGAAATCAAAGATAGTGGGATGTATATTTAAAGTATTAAAAGAACAAAACTTGCCAATGTGAAATTCTTTATCCAGTGAAAATATTTTAAAAATTAGGGTTAAATAACATTTTTTCATACAAACAAAAGCTGACAGAAGTTATTGCCAATATGCCTGTACAACTATAATTCAGCAAAGAAAGTTTCTCAGGTAGGAGGGAAACGGTCCAGATTAAAGCATGGAACAGCAGGAATGAAGGAAAAGCACTGGTAAGCCTAAGAGAATATTGATGATTAAAACAACAATAACAACTTCCTTGTCGCATGCATAATAAAGGAAGTCAAATATCTGGTAACAATGGAGTAAAGGGTGGGAAAGGCTTAAATAAATTTAAATTTGTAATGTACTGGCAATGATTAAAAAGTAATAAAAAGTTCTAATTTAAAAGAAATTAGTACTTAGCAGATGCAATTGCAATATCCAGGGTGACATTTAAAAGAATAAAAGAAAAAGGTATAAGTAAAATGCTAATATAGGAGGTTAATGGCATAATTCAACAAACAAAAGCTTGACTGAGCCGAAGAATCCAAGAAAAGAGAAAACAAGAAACAAAAACAGAGGAATGAAAAAGGAAATAGCAAATGATGGATTAAACACACTGTATTACATTAAATATTAATATATACCTTGGTGGTGGGTGGGGAGGCATTCAGCGACCTGACTAGGGTTCTAGCCAGGGCAGTTAGTAAAAAAAGAATGAGAGGAAGAAGTAAACCTGTATTTGCAGATGACATAATCATGTATTTATGAAATCCTAAGAAATTCATTAAATCCTATTACAACCAGTAAACAAGTTCATCAGGACATAAGATCTGTACATAAAAATAAATTGCATTTCTATATACTTGCAATAAACAATGCAAAACTGAAATTAAGAAAATAACTTCAACCTGACCAGGCGGTGGTGCAGTGGATAGAGCATTGGACTGGAATGTGGAGGACCCAGGTTCGAGACCCTGAGGTTCATCAGCTTGAGAGCAGACTCATCCAGCATGAACACAGGTCACTGTCTTGAGTGCAGGATCATAGATATGACCCCATGGTTGCTAGTTTGAGCCCAAAAGTCACTGGCTACTCAGTCTACTGATTTAAATTTTAATCACATCTAAAAAATCACAGCGACATCTAGACTGCTATTTAGCCAAAACAGCTGGGCACCACAGCCTAGCCAAGTTGACACAAAAAAATTAACCATCGCACACAGTCTCTTACGTGTTTACCACTGTGCCTGAAAATACCACAGGTCCTTAATAACTGTGATTTGCTTTTCTCTGATTATCACTTTACTTGGATCTTTATGTCCAAATAAAGTTTTAAGTCTGCCTCTCTCTTTTCCAGATATACCCATATTGCCTTAGTTCAAGGCACTCAGCAAATGTTTTTTTAAGTTAATGGAATTAGATCATTTCTGAACACTGTTTTTTCCTTATTTAGCATGTAGCACTTGCTTATATTCTCCACTTGATCTTAGGTTTGTTGAATTACAGAGATGGTAACTTTTTGTCCATTGTGAAACCCAGTACATTTCCCAGCTGTAATAGGCTCTCAAATATTTGTTGAATAAATCAATAAGCTGGAAAGATCTGCATACTTTAAAAGGGCATACTGTTGAGTTAAAATATAATTTTTTTTTTTTTTTTTGTATTTTTCCGAAGCTGGAAACGGGGAGACAGTCAGACAGACTCCCGCATGCGCCGACCGGGATCCACCCGGCACGCCCACCAGGGGTGACGTTCTGCCCACCAGGGGGCGATGCTCTGCCCCTACCGGGGCTTCGCTCTGCTGCGACCAGAGCCATCCCCAGCGCCCGGGCCATCTTTGCTCCAATGGAGCCTCGGCTGCGGGAGGGGAAGAGAGAGACAAAGAGGAAGGAGAGGGGGAGGGGTGGAGAAGCAGATGGGTGCTTCTCCTGTGTGCCCTGGCCGGGAATCGAACCCGAAAATATAATTTTTTTAATTTGCTCAACTTGCTTAATGCTATTAAGAAATTGGATTCTTCAAATAAAAATGAATTTGTATTGAAAAGTATTCAATAAAATTTGGTAAAATACTCAGGTTGGTGGGGTCACAAAATGTGAAAGATAAAGAATTAGGAAAATTTGTGCCACACAGTATGTACATTTTTGTTATACTTTTAGTATTCACCTATAATGTGCTATCCTGCTACATGGTGTTTATTTCATCCCACAGTCATTGATAATGACCACTAAGCTCTATATTCTGCTTAAATTACTAGAATGTCTTAAAGATAGCTTCATCTAGAAATCTACTTTATCATTTAAAACTAAATGATACATACATAATGTATTTATCTCTCTCTTTTCTCTCTTTTAACTTTTTAAGGTGTTTTACCCAGCTTGAGTCCTGTGAATTCTCCTGGCCATGGACAAGTGTCTGCTGGCTCTCTGTCTAATCAGTCACCTATAGAATTTCCTGATACTGCTGATTTTCTTACTAAGCCAAGTGTTATCTTACACAGATCTCTGAGCAATGTACCCACTTCAACTGATTTTTATCAGCAACCTAGAAATTCTGATAGCAATTTATGTAACAGGTATGTTTCTAAAATGTTTATTTTTGTTTTAATATACAGGTTAAAGTAATGCTGATATTCTACTTCTATATAATAACTAGATGAGGAATTAAGACTGAATCCTCTTCATTATTTATCTAATAGTATTTATTCTAAATAAATGACTTCTCATTTCAGTGCCATCATTCATTTTCCAATTAAACGACCTCCATCTGAAGGGAGATATAGTGGAATTCCATTCATCGTATCAGTAAATGTATGAGAATTATTTTAGTATACATTATTTTGGCACCTATTTATAATACCCAGTTCATATGGTGTTCATTCTTATTTCTGCTTAGGTACCTAGTGCTTACCTCATACATCACTGTTGACTTTCCAAATGTTCCTTCCTTCGGGATCACACAGATGCTTTCTAGGATAAAGCCTAAAAAATTTAGAGAGATTGGAATATTTAGGATATGTTGCATTTGGGACATCAGTTAAAAATTAAGAAGATTTTCTAATTGTATTTAACTTTTAAATTTTGCCTCACTTATTACATATACATGCTTATGTATATATGTATATATTTATGTTTTATCCTATAAGCTGTGGACATCAAATACTGAAATATGTTTCAACACCTGAATCCGAGTCTGGTACAGACAGCCACAGTGGAAAATCAGGTGAGATGCAAGAGTCGTATGTGTTTAAGAGCAATTTTTTTTTCATTATTTTTTAGGATGAATGAGTTTAACTTCAGTTTATCCATCTTTAAAATGAAGATTATATTGTTTTTTAATTACTTCAGGGTGGAGTTATTATGAACAAGTTTACATAATAGATGGTGAAAGTATTTTGAAGTGTAAAAATGTGGTATACAAATGAATATAGTCTTAGGTTATGGCTTTGGCACATGAATACTGAAATAAGGTATATTAATGTTGAAATTTATACTGTACAATCTAAGGCCAAAAGGTTTGCATAATGTTTTATGGCCACAGAGAGGAGTTGTTTTAAAATTTAATTATATCAATCTGAAACATTTTACATGATCAAACAAGAAATATTGTTGGTGATAAAAAATTATAGTAGTTTTAGAACTTTAAACAGTTGATGACCAAGCTTCTAGTAATAGACAAATTAACTTGCACCAACATTCCCCTGAAGGTAGATAGGAAAGCTGTACAAATTATTAACAACAACAATTAAACAATCTGCTCAAAACCATTGAAGAACTAACAGGCTCCTCTGGAGGAGGACAGACATCCATGAAAGTGAGTCTGAAGTTTGGGGCTTCCAAAGTGTGTTTGCCAGAGGAGCTAGTGACTGACCAAATGAGCGGTCCTTCTGGTAGCTTCATGGGACTAGGGAGACAGAGATTGGAGAGTTGAAGGCTTGCCATGTATGGATAACTTGGTAATTCTGCAGCACTGCATCCTAGGAATATGAAGGTGAGCCTTAAATAGATAGGCCTTTCAGGGATTACAGGCTTCTAGAAATTCCTTTACATACCACAAAATTCACCCTTTTAACGTGCAATTTAATAATTTTTAGTTTTTACATTTTAAAAGGTTGTTTAAAAATTTTTAAAAAGGCCCTGGCCGGTTAGCTTGGTTGGTTGGAGCATTGTACTGAAGCACAGAGGTTGCTGGTTCGATCCCTGGTCAGGGCACATTAAGGAACAAATCAATGTTCCAGTCTCTCTCTCTCCCTCTCTTCCCCTTCCTCCCTCTTTATTTATTTTTTATTTATTTATTTATTTTTATTTTATTTTTTTACAGAGACAGAGAGTGAGTCAGAGAGAGGGATAGACAGGGACAGACAGACAGGAACGAAGAGAGATGAGAAGCATCAATCATTAGTTTTTCATTGCGCATTGCAACACCTTAGTTGTTCATTGATTGCTTTCTCATATGTGCCTTGACCGTGGGCCTTCAGCAGACCGAGTAACCCCTTGCTGGAGCCAGCAACCTTGGGTTCAAGCTGGTGGGCTTTTTGCTCAAACCAGATGAGCCCGCGCTCAAGCTGGTGACCTCGGGGTCTCGAACCTGGGTCCTCTGCATCACAGTCCAACGCTCTATCTACTGCGCCACCGCCTGGTCAGGCCCTTCCTCCCTCTTTAAAAATCAATAAATATTTTTTTAATGAAAAACAATTCTTTTAAAAATATCTTCTAAAAAATAGAAGAAAACTTCCCAGCTCATTCTATAAGACCGATATTACCCTAATACCATAACCAAAGGCATCACAAGACAACTACAGACCAATGTCTACTATGTGTATAGACACAAAAAGCCTTAACAAAATACTAACACTCTGAGTCTGGAAAAATATGAAACAGTTACACTGTGATGAAGATGTAAGAAATGCAAGGGTAGTTTAACATTTGAAAATCAATCAATGTAATATATGATATTAATGGAATAAGGAGAATAAAACACATGATAATCTCAATAGATGCATAAAAAGCAAGACAAGCCCTGGCCTCTTAGCTCAGTGGATAGAGCATTGACCCGGCGTGCGGACATTCTGGGTTTGATTCTGGTCAGGGCACACATGAGAAGGGACCATCTGCTTCTCTGCCCCTTCCTCTCCACCTTTCTGTCTCTTCCCCTCTTGCAGCCAGTGGCTGGACTTGTTTGAGTATTGACCCCAGGCACTGAGGATAGCTCAGTTGGTCTGAGTGTCGGCCTCAGGCACTGAGGATACCTCGGTTGATTTGAGCATCAGTCCCAGATGGGGGTTGCCAGTTAGATTCCTGTTGGGGCATATGCAAGAGTCTGTCTCACTATCTCCCTTCCTCTCACTTGAAAAAAAAAGACAAAAATCAAACCACAATATTTCATGAGTAAAACACCCAAAATAGTATGTAATAACAGTGTTCTTCAACCTAATAAAGGGCATCTTCAAAAAACACATAGCTAATATCTTTTTTAATGAAGAAAGACTGTCTCTATTCACAGATAATATGATCTTTTATGTAGAAAATCCCAAACACACACACTACTAGAACAAATTAACAAGTTCAGCAAGTCACAAGACCAATATACAAAATCAGTTCTATTTCTGTATACTAGCAATGAACCATCATAAATTGAAATTAAGCCCTGGCCAGTTGGCTCAGTGGTAGAGCGTCGGCCTGGCATGCAGGAGTCCCAGCTTCGATTCCCGGCCAGGGCACACAGGAGAAGTGCCCATCTGCTTCTCCACCCCTCCCCCTCTCCTTCCTCTCTGTCTCTCTCTTCCCCTCCCACAGCCAAGGCTGCATTGGAGCAAAGATGGCCCGGGCGCTGACAGTGGCTCCGTGGCCTCTGCCTCAGGCACTAGAATGGCTCTGGTTGCAACAGAGCAATGCCCCAGATGGGTAGAGAATTGCCCCCTGTCGGGTGCATGCGGGAGTCTGATTGCCTCCCCGTTTCCAGCTTCAGAAAAATACAAAAAAAAATTGAAATTAAGAAAACATTTAGACACCTGACTGGTGGTGGCACAGTGGATAGAGCATTGATCTGGGATGCTGAGGACCCAGGTTTGAAACCCTGAGGTCACCAGCTTAAACGTGGGCTCATCCGGCTTGAGAATGGGTTCACTGGCTTAGGTGTGGATCATAGACATGATCTCATGGTTGCTGGCTTTAAGTCCAAGGTCATTGGCTTGAGCCCAAGGTTGCTGGCTCAGTTGGAGCCCCCTGGTCAAGACACGCATGGGAAGCAATCAGTGAACAACTGAAGTGATGCAACTATGAGTTGATGCTTTTCATCTCCTTCCCTGTCTGTATCTCTCTTGCTTAAAAAAAATACACTCACAGTAATATCAAAAAGAATAAAGTAGTTAGAATAAATTTAACAAAAGTGGGAGATTTAGAAACAGAACACTATAAAACACTGTTGAGAAAAGTTAAAGAACATCTAAATAAATCAAGAAGTATTTCATAGTACTAGATTAAACAACTTGATATTGTCAGCAGGGCTGTTCTTCCAAACTGATCTATACATTTAATGCAGTCCTTATCAAGGACTTTAGGGGGGTGGTGTAGAAATTAAATTGGTCTTAAAATTTACTAAAATTGTTGGATTACACTTACAATGTGTGGATTTTATGGTATATAATTATACTCAATAAAGCAATGGCCAAATCACTTTGGAAAAAGAATAAATTTGGAGGACTGACATTACCTGATTTCAAAACTAAGCCACATAACTAAGACAGTGTGATATTGGCACATAGATGAGCCCGTAGATGAGTGGAACAGAGAAATATGAGTCCAAAGTAAATTATTATATTTATGGTAAATTGATTTTTTGACATAGAAAGTAATACAATTCAAAAGAGAAAGGATCTCCCCCCCCCCAACAAATGGGGTCAGGGCAATTGGATAACCACTTGCCAAAAAAAAACACAACAACAAACAAAAAACCTTGAACCTTCACATCACAATATACACAAAAAGTAACTAAAAATACATCATAGACCTAAATGCTAGAGTTAAAACCATGTGACTTGTAAAAGAAATACAGGACAGAGTCTTTGTAACCTTGGGTTGAGCAAAGCATTCCTAGATACAATATCAAAAAGCACAGTCCATGAAAGGAAAAAAATGACAAACTGGGTTTTAGTAAATGCAATATATTTTGTACTTCAAAAGGCATCAGTAGGAAAATGAGATGACAAACCATAATCTGGGAGAAAATATTTGCAAATTATACATTCGATAAACATCTTATATCCATGGTACATAAAGAACTCTTAGAACTGAATATTAAGAAGTCAAACAAACATTGGGCAAAAGATTTTAGATAATTTGGTGAAGGATATAAACAAATGAATATGAAACACATGAAAAGATCATTAGTCATTAGGTAAAGGCAAATTAATACTACTATGAGATACTACTGCTGCTCTCAAACTAGAATAACTGTAATTAAAAAGACAATGTGAAGTGTTGGCAAAGATGCAGAGAAATTGGAACCCCTGTGTATTGCTGATAGTAATGTAAAATAGTATTTCCACTTTCATTTTAAGTTTCTTAAAATGTTACACATAAATTTACCTTATCACCTAGCAATACTATGGCTAAGAATTTACCCAAGAGAAAACACGAGTCCTCAAAGGCAGAATTATGGCCTGACCAGGTGGTAGTACGGTGGATAGAGCTTTGGGCTGGGACATAGAGAACCAGGTTCAAAACCCCGAGGTCGCTGGCTTGAGTGCAGACTCACCAACTTGAGTACAGGGTCACTAGCTTGAGCGGGGGATCATAGACATGACCCCATAGTCTTTGGCTTGTGCCTAAAGGTCTCCAGTGGAAGCCCAAGGTCACTAGCTTGAGCAAAGGGTCACTTGTTCTGCGTAGCCCCCTGGTCAAGGCACATATGAGAAAGCAATCAATGAACAACTAAGGTGCTGCGGTGAAGAAGTCTCATCTTTCTCCCTTTTTGTCTGTCCCTATCTGTCCCTTTCTCTTACTCTGTCTCTGTCAAAAAAAAAAAAAAAGGCAAGATTATGATTGCTTATAATGTCATAATACCTAATAGTGGAAAACTGGAAATTATTCAAATGTCCATCACCTTGTGAATGGATAAATATCATGAGGAATATCCATACAATAGAATTTTATTTAGCAATTAAAGGAACAAGCTTTGGATACATGCAACTACATGAATAAACTTCAAAACATGATTCTAAGTGAAAGTAGCCAGTTTCAAAAAATTATATATTATGAGTCCATTTATATAAAATTCTAGAAAAGGCACATTTAGAGACAGTAATCAATGGTTCTAACAATGATTGCCTAGGGTGAAATAGTGATTGAATGTAAATAGGCATGAAGGTACTTTTTGGAGGTGATCAGAATATATTAAAACTGTATTCTCATAATGGTCTCACAGCTCTAAATTTACTAAAATTGTTGGATTACACTTACAATGTGTGGATTTTATGGTATATAATTATACTCAATAAAGCATTTAAAATAATTTTTTAATTCTCAGAATTCTTTGAATTGAGTGTTCTCAGCTGGGAGCTTCTCACTCAAGGGCTGTCATGTGATTGCAGTCAGATATTGGCAAGAATGACAGTCATCTGAAGGATTGATTGAATTGAATTGTGACTATTACTCATGTGTCTGTTGGCTATTGACCAGTCACTCCATCTAACTCTGACCTTTCTATGGGCTTCTTCCAGTATATTGGCTGATTCTAAGAGAGAATGAAGTGGAGGCTGCCAATTCAGTTAATGGCTCCATCTAGAACAAAGTACCACCTCTGCCATACTTCTGTTAATCAGAGCATCATGCAGCCTGTCCAGATTTCAGGGAGTTGGAAAATAAATTCCCTCTCTTGGAGGTGGAAAGAATACATTTTGAAAGAGTGCATGTAGGACAAAATAGTGTTGTAGACATCTTAGGAAAAGAAATTGCTACTTTTATTACAACTGTTTTTATTATATACATATATATATGTAAGATATACTATATTTTTCACTCCATAAGATGTACTCCCCCCCCCAAAAAAAAGTGGAGGGGAAAATGCAGGGCATCTTATAGAGCAAAAAATAACAGTATTTTATTAAGTATTTTTTTTTTCTTTTTTTTTTTTTTTATTTTATTTTATTTTATAATTTTATTTTTTTAATGGGGTGACATCAATAAATCAGGATACATATATTCAAAGATAACAAGTCCAGGTTATCTTGTCGTTCAATTATGTTGCATACCCACCACCCAAAGTCAGATTGTCCTCTGTCACCTTCTATCTTGTTTCCTTTGTGCCCCTCCCACCCCCTATCCCTCTCCCATTCCCCCCTCCCCCCCGTAACCACCACACTCTTATCAATGTCTCTTAGTTTCACTATTATGTCCCACCTACGTATGGAATAATACAGTTCCTGTTTTTTTCTGATTTACTTATTTCGCTTCGTATCATGTTATCAAGATCCCACCATTTTGCTGTAAATGTTCCGATGTCATCATTTCTTATGGCTGAGTAGTATTCCATAGTGTATATGTGCCACATCTTCTTTATCCAGTCATCTATTGATGGGCTTTTTGGTTGTTTCCATGTCCTGGCCACTGTGAACAATGCTGCAATAAACATGGGGCTGCATGTGTCTTTACGTATCAGTGTTTCTGAGTTTTGGGGATATATACCCAGTAGAGGGATTGCTGGGTCATAAGGTAGTTCTATTTTCAGTTTTTTGAGGAACCACCATACTTTCTTCCATAATGGTTGTACTACTTTACATTCCCACCAACAGTGGATGAGGGTTCCTTTTTCTCCACAGCCTCTCCAACATTTGCTATTACCTGACTTGCTAATAACAGCTAATCGAACAGGTGTGAGGTGGTATCTCATTGCCGTTTTGATTTGCATTTCTCTAATAGCTAAAGAAGATGAGCATCTTTTCATATATCTGTTGGCCATTTGTATTTCTTCCTGGGAGAAGTGTCTATTCATATCCTCTTCCCATTTTTTTATGGGATTGTTTGTTTGTTTGTTGTTGAGTTTTATGAGTTCTTTGTATATTTTGGATATTAGGCCCTTATCTGAGCTGTTGTTTGAAAATATCATTTCCCATTTAGTTGGCTTTCTGTTTATTTTGTTATCAGTTTCTCTTGCTGAGCAAAAACTTCTTAGTCTGATGTAGTTCCATTCATTAATTTTTGCCTTCACTTCTCTTGCCTGTGGAGTCAAATTCATAAAATGCTCTTTAAAACCCAGGTCCATGAGTTGAGTACCTATGTCTTCTTCTATGTACTTAATTGTTTCAGGTCTTATGTTTAGATCTTTGATCCATTTTGAGTTAATTTTTGTACAGGGGGAGAGACTGTAGTCCAATTTCATTCTTTTGCATGTGGCTTTCCAGTTTTCCCAGCACCATTTATTGAAGAGGCTTTCTTTTCTCCATTGTGTGTTGTTGGCCCCTTTATCAAAAATTATTTGACTATATATATGTGGTTTTATTTCTGGACTTTCTATTCTGTTCCATTGGTCTGAGTGTCTATTTTTCTGCCAATACCATGCTGTTTTGATTGTCGTGGCCCTATAATAGAGTTTGAAGTCAGGTATTGTTATGCCCCCAGCTTCATTCTTTTTCTTTAGGATTGCTTTGGCTATTCGGGGTTTTTTATAGTTCCATATAAATCTGATGATTTTTTGCTCTATTTCTTTAAAAAATGTCATTGGAATTTTGATGGGAATTGCATTAAATTTGTATATTGCTTTGGGTAATATAGCCATCTTGATTATATTTATTCTTCCTAGCCAAGAACAAGGTATATTCTTCCATCTCATTATATCTTTTTCGATTTCCCTTAACAATGGTTTATAGTTTTCATTATATAAGTCCTTTACATTCTTTGTTATGTTTATTCCTAAGTATTTTATTTTTTTTGTTGCAATCGTGAAGGGGATTATTCTTTTGAGTTCCTTCTCAGTTGTTTCATTGTTGGCATATAGAAAGGCTATTGACTTCTGTATGTTAATTTTGTATCCTGCGACCTTACTGTATTGGCTTATTGTTTCTAGTAGTCTTTTTGTGGATTCTTTGGGGTTTTCGATGTATAGGATCATATCATCTGCAAAAAGTGATACCTTTACTTCTTCTTTTCCGATATGGATGCCTTTTATTTCTTTGTCTTGTCTGATTGCTCTGGCTAGAACCTCTAGTACCACATTAAATAAGAGTGGAGAGAGTGGACAACCCTGTCTTGTTCCTGTTTTAAGGGGGAAAGCCTTCAGTTTAGTGCCATTTAATATGATGTTAGCTGATGGTTTATCATATATGGCCTTTATCATGTTGAGATATTTTCCTTCTATACCCATTTTGTTGAGAGTCTTAAACATAAAATTGTGTTGTATTTTATCGAAAGCCTTTTCTGCGTCTATTGATAAGATCATGTGGTTTTTGTTCTTTGTTTTGTTGATATGGTGTATTACATTAACCGTTTTACGTATGTTGAACCATCCTTGAGATTCTGGGATGAATCCTACTTGATCATGATGTATTATTTTTTTAATATGTTGTTGTATTCGATTTGCTAGTATTTTGTTTAGTATTTTAGCATCTGTATTCATTAGAGATATTGGTCTGTAGTTTTCTTTTTTTGTGCCATCCTTGCCTGGTTTTGGTATGAGGGTTATGTTGGCCTCATAAAATGTGTTTGGAAGTATTGCTTCTTCTTCAATTTTTTGGAAGACTTTGAGTAGAATAGGAACCAAGTCTTCTTTGAATGTTTGATAAAATTCGCTGGTATAGCCGTCAGGGCCTGGACTTTTATTTTTGGGGAGGTTTTTAATGGTTTTTTCTATTTCTTCTCTACTGATAGGTCTGTTTAGGCTTTCTGCTTCTTCTTGACTCAGTCTAGGAAGGTTGTATTTTTCTAGGAATTTATCCATTTCTTCTAGGTTGTTGAATTTAGTGGCATAAAGTTTTTCATAGTATTCTACAATAATTCTTTGTATATCTACGGTGTCCGTGGTGATTTCTCCTCTTTCATTTTGGATTTTGTTTATATGAGTTCTTTCTCTTTTTTCCTTGGTAAGTCTTGCCAAGGGTTTGTCAATTTTGTTGATCTTTTCAAAGAACCAGCTCCTTGTTCTATTAATTTTTTCTATAGTTTTTCTGTTCTCTAATTCATTTATTTCTGCTCTGATTTTTATTATCTCCTTTCTTCGGCTGGTTTTGGGTTGTCTTTGTTCTTCTTTTTCTAGTTCCTTAAGGTGGGAAGTTAAGTGGTTCACTTGGGCTCTCTCTTGTTTGTTCATATATGCCTGAAGCGATATGAACTTCCCTCTTATCACTGCTTTTGCTGCATCCCATAGATTCTGATATGTCGTATTGTCATTTTCATTAGTCTGTATATATCTTTTGATCTCTGCACTTATTTCTTCTTTGACCCATTCATTTTTTAAAAGTATGTTGTTTAGTTTCCACATTTTTGTGGGATTTTTTTCCTCTTTTTTGCAGTTGAATTCTAGTTTCAAGGCTTTATGATCAGAAAATATGCTTGGTACAACTTCAATTTTTCTGAATTTGCTGATATTGTTTTTGTGGCCCAACATATGGTCAATTCTTGAGAATGATCCATGTACACTGGAGAAAAATGTATACTCAGTCACTTTGGGATGAAATGTCCTGTAGATGTCTATCATATCCAGGTGCTCTAGTGTTTTGTTTAAGGCCACTATGTCTTTGTTGATTCTCTGTTTGGATGACCGATCTAGAGCCGTCAGCGGTGTATTGAGGTCTCCAAGTATGATTGTATTTTTGTCAGTTTTTGTTTTAAGATCAATAAGTAGCTGTCTTATATATTTTGGTGCTCCTTGGTTTGGTGCATATATATTAAGAATTGTTATGTCTTCTTGATTCAGTGTCCCCTTAGCCATTATGAAATGGCCATTTTTGTCTCTAAGTACTTTTCCTGTCTTGTAGTCAGCATTATCCGATATGAGTATTGCTACACCTGCTTTTTTTTGGATGTTATTTGCTTGGAGTATTGTTTTCCAGCCTTTCACTTTGAAAATGTTTTTATCCTTGTTACTTAGATGAGTTTCCTGTAGGCAGCATACAGTTGGATTTTCTTTTTTAATCCATTCTGCTACTCTGTGCCTTTTTATTGGTGAGTTTAATCCATTTACATTTAGTGTAATTATTGATACTTGTGAGTTCCCTATTGCCATTTTATATCTTGCTTTCTGTTAGTTTTGTGTCTTGTTTGATCCTTCTCTTTCGTTTTTCTATCTTTTGTTTTTATTTGGTTGTATTCCATACATCTTTCCTCTGTTGCTATCTTTTTTATCTCATGTGCTTCTGTGGTGGTTTTTTCAATGGTGGTTACCTTTGAGTAATGAAAAGGGTCCCTACCCTGTTCATTGTAGCGAACTATTTTGTGAGTACTTTTGCACTCCATCGTCCTTTGCTACTGTTAATCTCCGTCTTCTCCCCCTCTTTCTTTTTGTTGTTGTCACAGTTTAAATTTGGTTTTATTGTGTTCTTCTTGGAGCTTTTACTTGTGGCTCTGTTTTTTTTTGTTCTTTGTATCTGATTGGAGAACCCCCTTTAGTAATTCCTGGAGTGGGGGTTTTCTGATGATAAATTCCCTCATCTTTTCTGTATCTGTGAATGTTTTTATTTCTCCTTCGTATTTGAAGGATAGCTTTGATGGGTATAGTATTCGTGGCTGAAAGTTCCTCTCTTTCAGGACTTTAAATATTGGGGTCCACTCTCTTCTAGCTTGTAGAGTTTCTGCTGAGAAATCTGATGATAATCTAATGGGCCTTCCTTTATATGTTGTATTCTTCTTTTCCCTGGCTGCCTTGAGAATTTTTTCTTTGCTGTTGGTTTGTGTCAATTTCATTATGATATGCCTTGGAGTAGGTTTGTTGGGGTTAAGAAAACTTGGAGTTCTGTTTGCTTCTTGAACTTGAGGCTTTAGTTCTTTCCACAGGCTTGGGAAGTTCTCATCAATTATTTGTTTAAGTATGTTCTCCATTCCATTTTCTCTCTCTTCTCCCTCTGATATACCTATTATTCTTATGTTATTCTTTTTGATGGAGTCAGATAATTCTTGTAGGGCTATCTCATTTTTTTTAATTTTTGAGTCTCTTTCTTCTTCTCTCTGTTGTGCCTCAAGTTGCTTGTCTTCTATTTCACTAATCCTCTCTTCTATCTGACCTGTTCTATTAGCTAAGCTTGTTACTTCGTTTTTCAGCTCGTGAATTGAGTTTTTCATCTCTGTTTGATTTGTTTTTATAGTTTCAATTTCCTTGGACATATATTCTTTGTGTTCATGGAGTTGTTTTCTGAGCTCCCTATATTGCCTTTCTGTGTTTTCTTGTATATCTCGGAGGATTTTTAGGATTTCTATCTTGAATTCTCTGTCATTTAGCTCCAAGGTTTCCAATATATTAAATTTTTTCTCCATAGATTTTTCCTCATCTAGCTGTGTTACCTCTCTTTCTTTTGTATCCATGATATTCGATTTTCTCTTCCTTAATGGCATCTGAGGGTGGTTTTGTTGATAGTATTAATGAGATTTAATAAAGAATAAAAAGTTAAAAAAAATAAAAAAATAACAAATCGAAAAGAGTTGTTTTTTTTAAACAAAATTAATAATGAAATAAAGAAAAATAAAATAAAATAAAAATTTTTTAAAAAAGGAAATTATTCCCCCCCTTTTTTTTTCCTCTCCTCTCCTCTCCCCTCTTTCTTGAGAAAATCTTGTGGTGGACTGTGAGTTATAACAAACAATGCCTGTGATGGAGGGCCTGAATTGGGGAAAAGTAATAAAGGGGCAAAAAAGAGAGAAAGAAAAAAAAAAAAAGAAAAAAGAAAAAAAAAAGAGCGTATGGACCCACAAAAAGCAAATAAGGAAAAAATTTGGGTCAAGAATAAAATGATTTGCTTTTAGGTGTTGGTTTTCTAAGAGTTATGATGAGAGGAATAAGAGGAAAATGGAAAAATGGGGGGACAAATTAAAAACTTACTATTGTATTTAGTGGAACAAGAACTAGATAATATGGAGAGCCAGGGATGGGAGCACTGCTAGTGAGTTAAAAAGGTGAAGTAAAAACCCCCCAAAATGCCACAAACATAGGTTTGAGTCCCAGATAAGATAATTTGTTTGTTATTGAGGTTTGAATGAGAGGAGATGTAAAGGAGAAAGGAAGAAACTAATATAGAGGGAGAAAAGAAAGAGAGAGAGAGAAAAAAAGAGGGAACCACTAAAAGAAGAAAAAAGAAAGGAGAGAGAGAGAGAGAGTTAAGGGTTTTGGAGTGCAACCCTTATAGAGAGAAAGGAAGAGAAGAGAAAAGATAATGGGAGATGTAACACTTATGGGTAGTGTAGAGGAGAGAGTAAGACCGGTAGAGAGTTAATCGGCCAAATTGGAGGAGGAAAAAAAAGTCTCAAGAATGAAGATAAGAGAAACAAACGAACAAATATAATAAAATGGGATAGGTTATAAAGTCTGCAGATTATTCTTGATTTTGAGAGGTTATCTTCTTGCTTTTTCTTTTCTCTCCCTCTTCCTGGTCGGTGACTCTGTACCCCGGGTTCTGCCCCTTTGGCACGCTCAGGTAGAGGTTTGCAGTTGATAAGTCTCTATGGCAATGTCATGTATTGTGCTTTATTCTCGTTGGGAGTCGAGGCTCATTAGCATTTATAGGCTCCGACAGTGAGAGAGTCCGTGTTCCTGAGCCTTTCTCCTAGTCTTTCCTTCCTCAATTAGTAGCCTGATAGTCCAGGTATGGGGTTGCTGCTGCCTCTGCCTGGATAGTAAGAGGCTCAAATTGCTGGCAACTCCCCACTCTATTTCCACTCAGCACAGGGCTCTGGGTAAGGCTCAGTCAGTCAGAGCTGCTAGCATAATCAGGCGGGCTTTCCGCCCACTCGAAGACCTCTGGCTCTGCCACTCTATCCGGTAACACAAGCGGGCGCCTACTTCCGGGGCGCTTGGAGGAAACTCTCACTCACTGTCTGCAACCAGGATATCCGGCCAGCAGTCTCACGCTCTGAGTGAAACCCCCAACCGCAGGGAAAAGTTGCAGCGTTGGAATTGAGTCTCGCTCCGTTCCCGTGTGCGGCTTTTGCAAGGCGCTGGGGCGGCCCGAGATTCCGCTTTGGCCCACACAAAGGCCCCTGACTCTGCCCCTCTGTGCGGTAACACGGGCGCGCACTGCCGAGGCACTCGGAGGAATCGCTCACTCCTTATCTGCGCGCGCAAACCAGGATATGAGGCCGGCCGCGTTTCGCTCTGAGTGAAACAGCCTCTAGCACGGAAAATCTCCACCGTTGGGATTAGTTCTCACTCCCTCCCGTGCGTGGCTTTCCCAGGGCGCTGGGGCTGCCCAGAGACTCTGCCCTCAGCCCACAGAAAGGCCTCTGACCCTGCCTCTCCGTGGGGCAACACGGGTACCCACTTCCGCGGCTTAGGAAGAAATCTCTCTTCCACTAACTGCGACCCGACCAGGAGACCGGGTAAAATGGCCGCTCCGGTTGTCTTTCTTTGTTTGGGTTTGGCGCGAGTGTTAGCTTGTATTGCCCGGGTTGCCACAGGATCAGATTTTCCTCGGCTTGGATCTCTGAGCCACAGCCTGGTTCGGCCGTTTTTGCTGCGGCGGCCTGGATCTATTCACCCCCTTTGCCCGCCTCAGTTTCTATATTCACAGTTACCAGAAAAAGCCGCCCTGTTTAGGTTAGTGAGGAAGGTGGAGCATTTCTTACTCCCTATTTCCTTCGGGGTTTGGTTATATATTTAGCCAATTTTTCACTCAATCATACCTTTGGGTGTATTGCGAAGAATCTGGAAGCTCCAAGTATAGGTTTTTCTGTTTCTGGTTGAAGATCTTGTTGAGTTTTGGGGGAGATTTATCGGTATCGCTTCCTACTCCGCCATTACTCTGACGTCATCTTATTAAGTATTTTAACACACTATTTGATTCAGAATATTTTTTTTCTTATTTTCCTCCTTAAAACCCTAGGTGTGTCTTATGGTCAGGTGCATCTTATGGAGCGAAAATATGGTAGTTAATAGGAGTTTGGATCACTAAAAAGTAATAGTGTAATGTATATCAAATGTCAACAATTTTTAAATTGATGGCTATTTTAGAATATGATTATAGTTACTGCCTTAACTTACTAAGAATAGTTGAATATTCTATATTTCATTTCTTAAAATAAATGTCTTTCATTTGGAAAAAATACGTTCCAAAAAATACTTCGTGATCATCATCAGTTTATGACTTTTTTGTACATTCAGTGTATTAAGGTTCAGATTTGACTAACATTTATTGATATTGCTGATTTGACTAATGTTAAGTATAACATCTAGTAAGATACATATTATTATCCATATTTTTTTATTTATTTTTTATTTTTCTGAAGCTGGAAACGGGGAGAGACAGACAGACTCCCGCATGCGCCCGACCGGGATCCACCCGGCACGCCCACCAGGGGCGACGCTCTGCCCACCAGGGGGCGATGCTCTGCCCCTCCGGGGTGTCGCTTTGCTGCGACCAGAGCCACTCTAGCGCCTGGGGCAGAGGCCAAGGAGCCATCCCCAGCGCCTGGGCCATCTTTGCTCCAATGGAGCCTTGGCTGCGGGAGGGGAAGAGAGAGACAGAGAGGAAGGAGGGGGTGGGGGGTGGAGAAGCAAATGGGCGCTTCTCCTATGTGCCCTGGCCGGGAATCGAACCTGGGTTCCCCGCACGCCAGGCCGACGCTCTACTGCTGAGCCAACCGGCCAGGGCCTATTATCCATATTTTATAGGGGGAAAAACTTGCCATTGTTAAATACAAAAGTCAAGATCTGAACCTAGTTTTGAAACTCAACTCCATTGAGTACACACTTAACAGACCTGGTCAATCAACACACAGATTAATAAATATTACCAACACCTCAGAATTCCCCTTAAGTCCCTTTCTAAATTTATTCCCCAAAGATAACATTCATCCCATCTTTCATTATTCACCTGTGTCAGTTTTGATATGTTTTTGAACTTTTCATAAAGAGTATCACACAGTATATATACCATGTGTTTGGCTCACCATATTTTTAAGAATCATACATATTGTTGCATGTGATTTTAGTTCTTTCTCTTTGCTCTGTAATGTTCAATTGTATGAGTAACTAGTTTATTTATTCTACTGTTGATAAGTTTTGTGAATGTTTCCTGTTCAGGGTATTACAAGTAGAACGAATAGGGATGTTTCTTGACATGTGAATGAATACTATTTAGCTAACAATGCTATTAACTTTTCCATGTGATTTGGGTAAAAGAATATTATTAATCACATTGATAGAGACACCATTTACATTCATGATACTGTTTTAATTTTTGTATATTTTTACTAAGATGTTATACATTCTTTTACAACTTGCTTCAGATGCACATTTTCTAATATTTCAATTACATTCAATACATGTTTTAGTTTTTAGCTGTGCCGTAATCTTGTTTTCATGTTCAAAACTCAAATAATTTCAGGTGTTGGAAATTGTTTACATTAAATTAGTAAAAAAAGTTCCCATAGATCTAGACTTTTCTGTTCTTTTATAAAGAATATCCAAGCCTGCCCAGGTGGTGGCGCAGTGGATAGATAGTTGGACTGGGACACAGAAGACACAGGTTTGAAACCCCAAAGTCGCCGGTTTGAGTGTGGGCTCATCTCATCTGACTTGAAGCACACGGTCACTGGCTTGAGCAAGGGGTTACTTGCTCTGCTGCAGCACCCCCCCCCCCCCATCAAGGCACATATGAGAAAGCAATCAATGAAAAACTAAGGAGACTAAGGAGATGCAATGAAGAATTGATGCTTCTCATCTCCCTTCCTATCTGTCTGTCCCTACCTGTTCCTCTCTTTGTCTCTTTCTGTCTCTGTCACACACAAAAAAGAATATCCATTCATCTCTTTCACCCATGAGTAGATATATCAAGTCTAATTCATGTCTGTATTGCCCGAGAACAAGGTATGTAAGCCAAATAGTCCAGCCAGAGAGAATTAATGGTGTAGTTAATTTTTGGTGTCATTAATTTAGATAAAAAGCCAGTATGGTTCACTTTATCTGAATATTTTTGCAAATAATTTTTATTATTAGGACTGTTCATATAGGGCAAGTTTTATTCTTATTTGTTTATTAATATTTTTTGAAAGGTATTGAAGACAATACCATTTTCTCAAAAGAATCACTCAACCTTACAGAAGCTCAACAAGAAGTGGAAACAGAGAACAAAGACTGCAGAAAATTTTTGGAAGGTGATAAGCACCTAACAGAAGAGGCATGGAATGAACAGCAACCAAATGTAAAAGATAAACGTATAAATATTATTATGTCAGGGGGAAATGTATAAGCTAGTACTTAGTTTAGTTTCATTATTTTTGCCCAGAACAAGGTTTTTAATATGATATTTTATAATTTTTATTGAAAAGTCACTATACTTACATTGAAGAAAACATTGGGTAAATAATAATAATGATTACTTCTACACTCATTATCCTAGAACAACAAAGTGCATTCATTTTACAGTGAATACATTTTAATTTTACAGTAGATGTATTACTTTCCATGCTGATTATTTTCTTCATAATATCTCTTAAGGTTTGAGGAACATGTGAATAGTTATTAAAAACTGAAAATAATCTACATAAAATAGCAAATATTTTTATTAAGTTTAAAATTTAAGCTTTTTAGGGGAAAACCCATTTATTTCTCTTGGAAGTTAATAATAAATGCCAGTATAAGGATATGAATTTCTATTATTTTTCTTACTTGTAACTTCTGAAATGAACATAGATTTTAGCTTTATAAAGTGTTTTAGAAATATTTTTATTTATAAAAGTAATATAAAGATTAAGAAATCTTCTGATGCCTAGAAAGTATGTTTTATAAAATGATAGCATTCTACAAAGAGAGTAAATAGAAAGTACACATTACATTTGAGAAAAACTGTTGTAGAAAATAGTATTGACCATTTTCTAATGTTCAATCTAAGTGTTTTTATTTAGATTTATAAATACTGTTAAATCCAAAAGAAAACCTTATGTTAGTTTGAATTTTTTTCCCCCTGTACGTACAGATTGAACAGGAAGCCTCACTGGATCTGATTTTAATAGAAGATTATGACTCATTAATAGAAAAGATGAACAACTGGAATTTTCAAATTTTTGAACTTGTAGAAAAGATGGGAGAGAAATCAGGAAGGATCCTTAGTCAGGTTTGTTTTAAATCTCTACTACATTTTATCATAAATAATTTGTTTTGATCTTTATAAAAAGCAAAACCTAAAAATGTATAATACTGGTTTAGGCAGAAATTCAACATTTTTTATTGAATTGTTTTTAAATAGAAAGTATTTTATTTGGGATAATGGGATTTAATTTTACTAAAGTAATCAAGTTTTACTTTTTATTGAATCTTGAGTTTGAAAAGGAAAGAAGATAATCTAGTTCTAACCACTGAAACTTATGCTTCTTTTTTTCACCAGCCCTCCCTATCCTATACTCAAAACCAAATAATTCATTTCTTGCTACAACCATGGAGAAATACTTCCCTTTTACTACCCAGACTCAAGGTTGTCCCTGATGGGTTCACACAATAGCATCAGATTAACATTCCCAAAATATCACTCTCATTAACTCCAAAGTATCTTGTTTATGAAATATAAGAACATAAGGATAATTATGTGGAAGGTATGTAAGTTCATCTCATCGAAGTCTTCAGGGACAAAAACATGTTAAATATATTGTTCTGACTTCTTTTAACATCTGGGACTAGAGTAGAATATAATTCATGTCCTATAAATTATGAATAAAAAGCTAAAGGGAAGAATGGAAAAATTTTTAATCGAGATCATGATATGATCATCTATCTTTGATTTTCATGGGCTTTAGGGTGATGTCTTCCTTTTTCATGTTTCGGAAAGAATTAATGTTGAGAAGTTTTTAATTATTAACTTAAAGACATAAATGTGGTTGATATTCCTAAATATAAGTTATAAAAAGATATATTCAACTACAAGTAGAAATTCTGATTTTTAAAGTGAATTTTATTTTAATTGACATTTAGGTTATGTATATCTTATTTCAAGACACTGGTTTATTGGAAATATTTAAAATTCCCACTCTACAATTCATGAACTATTTTCGTGCATTAGAAAATGGCTATCGAGACATTCCTTGTAAGTATTAACAGATCTTAATATTTAAGTTCAAATAATACTGGTTTTGAACCCCTTTATTATTTTTTTCTTTGTTTCTAAACACTTTTAAATTACATGTTTGGAAAAGTCTTAAATAGAAACTTAAAAAGAAAATATGTATCCTACTACCTAACGTTAACTGACTACTGTTAACGTTTTTATATGTATTCTTCAAGACTTTCTTCTTACCTGTATTTATTTTTATGAAGTAAATCAAATCTATACCTATCTATAATCTGCTTTTGCTTATTATATGATATATATCTATGTTAATATTTATCTGAGTGCCTAATCTTTTAAATGTTTAGTAATACTAAGTCAAGAGTTTTAAAAAATTCTAGACTTTAAAATGTTTAAAATTTATTCATAGATTTTGTTTATAATAATATTCTGATTTAGAGAATAATTTTTAATGGCTATTTGATTTTATGGTAAAATATCATTTTAATTTCATATTAGGAAAAGATAGTTTTCTTAAAGTGTCAAAACATTCTATAGTTTTTTTTCATCTGACATATTTTGGGGAAATAAACTATACAAATAAATGTTATTAAATTAGCATAACTCAATAATGATGGTACTTAATAATTTAATGTGAGTTATATGTACTATAATTTCCACTTATAAAGTATGCATTTAATAAAGTGACTAAATTTTACCTGACTAGTGGTGGCTCAGTGGATAGAGTGTTGACCAGGTTCAAAACCCTGAGGTCACTGGGTTGAGAACAGGCTCATCCAGCTTGAGCACAGGTTTGCCAGGTTGAGCACGGTCTCATCTGCATGATCCCAAGATTCCTGGTCTGAGCCCAAAGATCTCTGGCTTGAAGCCTAAGGTTTCTGGCTTGGCTTGAGTCCCCTACCCTCTCCCTACCCTTGCTGTCAAGGCACATATGAGAAACAATCAATGAACAACTCAAGTGATGCAGCTATGAGTTGATGCTTCTCATCTCTCTCCCTTCCTGTCTCTGTTCCTTCTTTCAAGAAAAAAGAAATTGGCCCTGGCCGGTTGGCTCAGTGGTAGAGCGTCGGCCTGGCGTGCAGAACTCCCGGGTTCGATTCCTGGCCAGGGCACACAGGAGAAGCGCCCATCTGCTTCTCCATCCCTCCCCCTCTCCTTCCTCTCTGTCTCTCTCTTCCCCTCCCGCAGCCAAGGCTCCATTGGAGCAAAGATGGCCCGGGCACTGGGGATGGCTCCTTGGCCTCTGCCCCAAGCGCTAGAGTGGCTCTGGTAGCGACAGAGCATGCCCCGGAGGGGCAGAGCATCGCCCCTGGTGGGCGTGCCGGGTGGATCCCTGTCCTGCGCATGCGGGAGTCTGTCTGTCTCTCCCCATTTCCAGCTTCAGAAAAATACAAAAAAAAAAAAAAAAGAAATTACTAAATTTTATACTATAAATGGAATAAAGTACTACTTTAAGATAGACTTCAAGGGAAGGGTAATGAAGAGAAAGAGGTGATAAAAAGTATTCATTGTCAGCTCCAATTAGGATATATATTGGTTAAGAATTTCTGGATCTGACTTTTCTAAACTTTAGTTTCCAAGTTTGTAAATGGATATAAGGTGATTATATGTATGTTGATTAAGCTCCTAGTGGATTGACTCACATTCTGTAGCCTTAACATTTAGCATTGTATCATCTGCCAATTTTACATGGTAGGTACTCATTAAATATTAAAGTGTTGAATTTTTATTGAATGTCAGCTATGACTATAATCATTAGGTTAATGAAGGTTATCTCATTTCATCTTTGTGGGAAAGGTATATTATCTATCATTCACAGATGAGAAGTAAAAACTGAGAAGGATCTTTCCCAAGATCATAAAATTATAAATAGCAAAGCTGTCTGGGTTTTACTTGTAGGTCTTTCACACAGTGGTATTTCTGTAAACCAGTGTTTTATTGATCACGTACATGTACTATGTGTCAGATACTGTTCTGAAAGTATTCATATACCATTGAACATTTAATCCTTATAGATCTGAGAAATAAGTATTGTCTTTTTTTGTGGAGGTTAAGGGATGTTCAAGCATCCAGAATTTGAACTATTCTAAGTGCCCGTGTGCAAAAAATTTGTGTGCAAACATGGGTCTCTGTAATACAAACTATTTATAAAATATTTTTAAGGCTACACCTTAAATATATTCTCCAATGCCTCTCAATTAACCCTGGTTACTCTCTGCCTTTTCTTTGACCCCTTTAAGTTGTTTTAAATTTTTTGTTAATTTTAGAGAGAGAGAAAGGGGGAAGAGATGAAGAAGGAGGCGGAGAGAGATAATGAGAGAGAGATACACACACACACACACACTGATCTGCTCCTGACTGGGATCAAACTGGCAACCTCTGTATCTGGACGACACTCTAACCAACTGAGTTATCTGGCCAGGGTGACCCCTTTAAGTTTTTAAAAGAACTTTTTAACACATCAAGAGGCTTTTAAAAATAAGAGGAAACAAAAATATATTTGTGGGAAATTATTCTAAGTCATATATTTTATATATGAGGTTAACTGAAAATTATTGTATGTTTAAAAACATCTTATTGTAAATATAACAACAATTAATTTTATAAAACATTTTGGTGACTTTAGATCACAATCGTATACACGCCACAGATGTCCTACATGCTGTTTGGTATCTGACAACACGGCCAATTCCTGGCTTACAGCAGATCCACAGTGATCATGAAACAGAAAATGAAACAGGTAACTTCCTTCTACAAAGCTTCCTTTTAATTAATAGGAACAATAAATTAAGTTGCCTTATTTAATCAGAGAGAGAGAGCGCAGGTGAGCTGAAGGGGAAAAGGAGGAGGAAAGGGGAGAAGGGAGAGAGGTGGTGGTGGGGAGGAGAAAGTGAGAGAGTTGGATTTATTGTTCTACTTATTTATGTATTTATTGGTTGATTTTTTTATGTGCCCTGACCAGGGATCAAACCTTGGTGTATCAGGACAATGCTCTAACCAGCTGAGCTACCTGTCCAGAGCAAGCTATCTCATTTCATTACCTCTCTTCTTTTATAATTTTCATTAAGTAACCTTTGGTACATACAAAGGACTATTATTATGCATAATAATAACATGCAAATATGCAAATTAGGAAACCTACTACCCATCTTAAGACCTAAGTTAAGATCCAGTATCCCTACCCCCATTGCAATGACCACTATTCTGAATATTATGACAATCATTTCTTTTCTTTCTTCTTTTAATTCTTGGTTTTTTGTTTTAGGTGGATCATATAAAGTTTAATTATATAATACCACCACTGAAAGGAGACATTTTTCAAGTGTCACATAAGTATTTAAACGAATTAAAAAATGTTTACATTTTGTTCCTGAAGAAAGTTCTGTTTCTCCTCATAAATATATTTATAATTATTTATGCAAATTATAACATTCATGGTTCTCTTATTCTGACTTATAAAATAGGGAAGAAATACTTCAATATAGAGACAGAAGACACACACATACACACACACAGACAGACACATGCACGGACAGAATTTCTTGGTTACAAATGCCTAAGAAATATTACCGTCCTCATCAGTGTAAATGCCATAGACTCAGGCACCGCTTTACGTTCTTTGGTACTGGAGTCTAGAGTACTCCCAGTTTTTGTTTGATGGAATTGTCTAGATTCATTTTTGTCTGACATTTATTTTTTACTCTTCCTTGTGCTCTTTCTTCCTCCTGGTAGTTCTGTGCTTCCATCAGATCATTTTCTTTAGCTCTTTTGTTTGTTGATTTATTTATTTTGTCTTAGAAGAATATTTTCATAATTCAGTACGTTTGCAGATACTGTCCGTCATCTCCTGACTTGTGTAGTTTCTGTTGACAAATTGACCATAAGTCTTATTTCTCTTTAAAACTGAGGTGTTCCTGGCCTGACCTGTGGTGGCGCAGTAGATAAAGTGTCGACCTGCAACGCTGAGGTTGCCAGTTCGAAACTTTGGGCTTACCTGGTCAAGGCACATATGGGAGTTGATGCTTCCTGCTCCTCTTCTCTTTCTCTCTCTCTCTCTTCTCTAAAATGAATAAAGTCTTAAAAATTTTTTTTAAATAAAGTCTATTAAAACTGAGGTATTCCTTTTCTCTTTGCTATTGGTGTTTAATAATTTGACTATAGTGTACTCAGGTGGGTTTTTTTGTATTCATCCTGCCTGGTTGTCAGTGAACTTATTGAATATGTTGATTAATGTTTCTTATCAGTGTTTATCATGCTCTTTTAAAAGTCCAGCCTCTGCCCATTGCTCAATTCCAATTTTTAGGGATTTGTTATAGCAATATCCCACACTTCTAGTACCAAAATCTGTGTTTGCTTCCTATTGCTGCCCTAGCAAATTACCACAGACTTATTTAGTGCCTTAAAGCAATACAAATTTACATTTTACCTTACAGTTCTGAAAGTAAGGAGTCCAACTGGGCTAAAATATAAGTGTCAGCAGGATTGTTTTCCTCCTAGAGTTGGTCTCTAATGGAGAATTTGTTTTCATGCCGCCTCTACCTTCTAGAAGCTACCTACATCCCACAGTTCATGGCCCCTCTTCAAAGACAGCAGCTTAGTTTTTTCAAGACTTTCTCTGACACTTTCATCCTTCAAAGGGATTAGCAAAAAGTGGACCAGCTACAACCTTAGCTTTCTGTCCAGAGTATGCCTTCCTGACAGTTAATCTACTGTTAGTATCTTTTGCAGTCTGGACAGGTTGAAAATTTCCCAAGTTATCAAGTCCTGGTTCTTTGTGGCTGAAGAGTTCTCCCTCAACCTCTCTTTCCTCTCATATTTTATTACAAACAGTAAGAAACCAGCCTATATTTTTAACACTTTGCTTGGATATGTCCTCAGCTAAATACCTGAGTTCATCGTTTATAAGTTTTGTGTTCCATATTAACTGCAGCGCAAAATTCAGATAAGCTTTCTGCAACAGTACAGCAATGATCTCCTTTCCCCTGGTTTCCAACATGTTCCTCATTTCATTCTGAGCCCTCATGGCACTGTTTCTAACAGCAGTTTTCTACCACCAGCCTGCTCACAATGATTTAAGTATTTTTTTTTTATTTAAGTATTTCTTAATGCATTGAGGATATGTCTTCTGTCATGCTCCTCACTTCTTTCAGAGTTCTTACTGGCAGTGTTTTAAGTGCTGATATATAGGGTTACAGAATCAAGTGTCTGTAAAAGACAAGGCTTTGGGAGACCAGGTAGCTGTTAAATCAAAAATTATTGTGACAACAAAGACTACTAAGACTAAGGGACCTGCTGCCTTATTCTGATTGCATCAGGTAATAGAAATGATTGTGACACCCAAAGCAACAAAAACAAAAATCAATTAAGTGGACTACATCAAACTAAAAAGCTTCTACACATCAAAGGAAACAAAAATAAAGGCAACATACAGAATGGGGAAAACTACTTGCAAATTACATATTGGATAAGGGATTAGTGCCCAAAATACATTAAAAAACTCAGACAACTTAATAACAGACAAACAAAAAAAAATCTGATCAAAAAGTGAGCAGAGGAACTAAATAGCCATTTTTTTTTAAAGAAGATATCTCAATGGCCATCAGGTACACAAGATACTGGACACCACTAATCACAGGGATATGCAAATCAAAACTACAGTATATCACCTAACACTTATTAGGATAGTTAATATATATTTTTAATTGAATTTATTGGGGTGACACTGGTTAACACAATTATAAAGTTTTTAGGTGCCCAATTCTAAAACACATCTCTAATCTGTATGTATTTTGTGTTCACTGCCCCCCCAAGTCAAATCTCTGCCCATCACCATGTATCACCCCTGTATTATTTTAAGTCCATTTTTATAAAAAGTCTATTTCTTAGTAAGTAAATAAATAAAATAAATAATCATATTACCTATGGGGATTCCCCTCCTTAGCCTCATTGTGAAGAGGTTATATGTATAATGCTGGTTTTCTTTTGCTTGTTCCTCAGAGTCTGATGATAGAATTAACCCTAGCCGAATTGCTTACATTTCTTCAAGAAGCTGCTCAATCCCAGATGAAAGCTATGGTTGCCTGTCCTCAAACATTCCTGCATTGGAATTGATGGCTTTATATGTGGCAGCTGCCATGCATGATTATGATCACCCAGGGCGGACAAATGCATTTCTAGTGGCTACGAATGCCCCTCAGGTAGGAAATACTTTTTTAGAAAGTTAAAGAGTGATTTTGAGATTTTACAACCATGCTGTATATTCTTTTGTAAATAATTCTTCAGTTGAATCATATGGCCAACCCATCGACATTGCATTGGCTATTAACACATGATGTGTGCCAAAGGATTAGAGGGAAAAAAAATCTCCTTCAAGCCTGATCAGGAGGTGGCGCAGTGGATAGAACATCAGACTGGGACGCAGAGAACCCAGGTTCAAAACACTGAGGTTGCTGACTTGAGCGTGGGCTCACCACCTTGAGCGTAGGGTCACTGGCTTGAGCATGGGATCATAGACATGACCCCATGGCTGCTGGCTTGAAGTCCAAGGTCAATGGCTTGAGCCCAAGCTCTTTGGCTTGAGCAAGGGGTCACTCGCTCTGCTGTAGCCCCCTGTCCCCATCAAGGCACTTATGAGAAAGCAGTCAATGAACAACTAAAGTGCTGCAACTAGAACAATTGATGCTTCTCATCTCTCTCATTTCCTGTCTGTCTGTTCCTATCTGGTCCTCTCTCTGTCTCTCTCTCACAAAAAAAAAACCAAAAAACAACTCCTTCAATTAGAAAACAAAGTGTTGCCTGACCTGTGGTGGTGCAGTGGATAACACGTTGACCTGGAAATGCTGAGGTCGCTGGTTTGAAACCCTGGGCTTGCCTGGTCAAGGCACATATGGGAGTTGATGCTTCCAGCTCCTCCCCCCTTCTCTCTCTCTCTCCCTCTCTCTCTCCTCTCTAAAAATGAATAAAGAAAAAAAGGAAAAAAAATTTAAAAAGAAAAAGAAAACAAAGTGTTCATGAAAAACTGACTCTTTTTATGAAATTCTGTAATTCTTTTAATATTCTTACCTTTGATCAAATTCATAACACTGACTACATATGAGACTTACTCTTCCTTCTAAGGTTCTTAGTATGGCTCAAAGCTGTAACGATGGACTATTACTTTTATTGTTGTCTTCCTTTTCCTCTAAGACATGCTTTAATACCCAGGTTATAAATCTATTAACTCTGAATATGTTAGTATGTGTAAAAATTCTTCTAGTACCAGCTTATTTCTGTACCCAGTACAGCTGGTAAGGTACAAGATTCCTGTACAATCACAATTTGCATGAGACATAGGAATTCCTAACAAATGGATACTGTAATAGTTTGAAGCATTAGGATTTGGCACCAAGTACTTGATTTTAAGTAGAATTTAGTGTGGGTGTTTGTTTAGGCTGGTGATTTCTTTATATTCTTTGTATTTCTAACTGGAGAGTAGCCAATGACTGCTGAATTAATCTTTTTCACTTTACCATTCTAGATTTACACCTCAATTCTGAATCTTTCATCTTCTGTAGCCATTCTTTGTGTTCCTTTTCTCACCTCTATGTGTTCCTTTCGCACATTCGCACTTGAAAATATAGGGGATGGATTCTTGAACCAGAACAAGAGTAGGATTGGGGAGAAGGCGGGGGCAAATGTTAAAAGTGCTGTGTGATTCATTTTCTCCAATGAGACTTTATTAATAGCTCAAGATTTCTACAAGTAACTTTTTAATAAATTTCAACCTAGATATTAATATTTGTTCTCTTAAGAATTGCTTTGGGAGAAATTACTCATGAAGGAGAATGTATTTCCTCATTCGCAGTACCCTTCTCCTGGAATCCATGTCCGTTCTCTCTAGCCTAATACTTCATAAACTTCGCAAGTCCTTGGAGTCACAGACCTAAGTACTGGTGGCACAATGGAAAAAACACTGGTCTTGGAGAGCCAAGAGTCCTGCGTATGATCTCTGGTTACCCACTTATTTGTTCTGTGGCCTTAGGCAAATCACCCATATTGTTCTGAACCTCAAAAATGTATCTGATATGATGAAGGATAAAAGGAGTTGACATATGGAAAGTTTTCTAGTGTTTTATGTATTTGGGAATCTCCTGAACTAGATCATCACAAAGATAGAAACTACTCACTCTTCTTTTCCACTCTCTGCTTTTATTCTGTCTTTTATTAGCTTTGAGTATAAGTGAGTTGGACTTGTTTATTACTTTTCTTTTAAGGATATTAAAAGTGAGTGAAGTCTAGTGTTATTTCTCTCCTGTGCAGAAAATTTAATAACACTTTTAAATTCTTTTTTTATTTATATAAAAATGTAATTTATAAAGGTATGTACTCAAAATTGTTGCTTAACCAGAACACAGCATGAAATCTGGACATCATGTCAAAATGTTATCTCTAACTTCTCATTGTTAAGAACTATCAATAGATGAAGTTATATAGTACTCCTTTACACGCAAAAGGCATTCAGTAAATATTTGTTGAATGTTGAAGGATGCCTGATTTCTTTGCTCTGCAGGACCGCTAGCTTGTCTGAAATGTACTCAGTTCCTTCTAAAGTAATGAAATTCCTAACATCTTCAGCTAGTGCCTGTGAGATAAGGGTTCTTTTGTGAAAGCCTTGAGGCTCAGTGTGTTTATTAGGTAATAAAGTAGGTTCTCTCATCATGGGAAGGTCAGTGGGTATAACCAGGGCATAATTAGTAAAAGATAGTATTGCTCTTGTGTTATAAAAAATGACGGTAATGTATAATACCACCAACTGGATCAAGTATTTCTCTTCATTCTCATGGTAAAGAAAGTATGCCGGGAAGGCACAGGATTATTGTGAATCCTTGCTATGAAAGAAACTAAAACATTTAGTCACGTTTAAACTGGAGAGATGTCAGTATTAAAATTCTGAAATTCCTGAGCTATTTCTAAATAAAAAGTTGGCTCAAAGATGTAGAATATTGTTTAATGAGATTTAGGGTAAAAGGGAATAAAATTTCAAGTTGGGATTTGCAAATCTGAGACAGTCATAAATATATTTTGTCCCTCAAAATATGGATCAAGATGGTGACTAACGACATGCATTTGTACCCACCCTACTCATGATTAAAATGACAGTAAGGGAAGAAGCTTGTGTAAATAGGGAGGAATAATTGGGAGGGTATTATCACTAGGAGGTTAAAGAACTTGATGTTATTTCTAGAAAATGAAAAACAGATGGCTGAATATTAAGACAAAAGTATGCTAAAAGGGACTACAGAATAAGTGTAAGCCTAGAGGGATTCCAGATGCCTTTGTCCCTGCCTGCACATGCGCATACATGCTTGATTGTGAGTGCATGCAGCCCCATGCATACAGGCACACCCCCTACCACGTATACTACAGACCTGTAAGCAAAGCTACTGCAAACCTGCATTAAGCTCCAGGCAGAAAACTCCTATTTTAGATATTAAAGAAAACTGCCAGAAGAGAATTTACTAGTGTGGGTATTAGTATTCCAGAGTAAATCCTTTTCATTCTGGAAATTAAACAGCTGGCATCCAGTGTGGTAATTCTACAGCAGAACCTGCTAGGTGACTTACTGCATCTTCATTCACAGAGTTCCTACTCATCCTTCCAGTTAGAGAAGAATCTCAGGAATGGCACATACACAAGAGCAAAGTCACACTTGCATCTAGAATTCATTCTTTTTATATCAACTGATATCCAACAATCTCCAGACATATGACATTAATCAGTAGCTTGGAAAGAAAAGGTTAAAATGAACAGAATTAACTAAATACATGGAAAAAGTGATAACCTAGGGAATAGAAAAGCACTGAATGTGTTTTTTTAAGTTCTCAGAATTTGAAAAAACAATGCATCCATAAAAATAGGAAACTACAAAAAGAAACGTCACAGGCATTATTATTGAACAAAATAGGCCCCCCAAAATTCTGCCCCCACGGAGCTTACATTCTATTAAAGCAAGAGAGAACAACAAATTATGTGTGTAAGAGACAGAGGAGATGATTATGATGTAAGTGCAAGGAAAAGTAAAACAGGAAGGGTTAGGGAGTGCTGATGTGGATTTCTGTATCCAGCTAAACTACAGTGGCGCTTTAAGAGCAGATTAAGGAGGCTCTCAGATATACAAAGATTTTTTAAAACCATGTCACATCCATGCTGAACAAGTTACCTAAAATTGTGTTTTAGCAAAACAAAGGTGATAACTAAGCCAAAGGGCCTTAGGAAATACAGGATTACCAGACATTTGAGAACAAACCCAGGGACTACAGGGTAAAGGAATCCCAAGATGACAGTTGTTCATCAAAACTATTTACTTGTTTTCTGTAACACTTGATTTGTTTATTACCACCACTGGACTTAAGTCAGGAATATTATTGCTTTTTAATGAAACTCTTTCTTTTTTTTTTTTTTTTAAATTTTTTATTTATTTTTTACAGAGACAGAGAGTGAGTCAGAGAGAGGGATAGACAGGGACAGACAGACAGGAACAGAGAGAGATGAGAAGCATCGATCATTAGTTTTTCATTGCGCGTTGCAACACCTTAGTTGTTCATTGATTGCTTTCTCATATGTGCCTTGACCACAGGCCTTCAGCAGACCGAGTAACCCCTTGCTGGAGCCAGCGAGCTTGGGCTCAAGCTGGTGGGCTTTTCCTCAAACCAGATGAGCCCGCACTCCAGCTGGAGACCTCGGGGTCTCGAACCCGGGTCCTCTGCATCCCAGTCCAACGCTCTATCCACTGCGCCACTGCCTGGCCAGGCTGAAACTCTTTCTTAATCCAAGTCTTTTCACTTTTCAGAAGTGCCATCTTTAATTTTATGACTCTGCCCTAGAGATTTTTAATTGTTTTCTTCTTTTTCTTGTGTTTCAAAAGTGGACATAGGTTTTTCAGACTCTTTCTTTCTTTGATAAGTCTCTCATCCATATGATTAGTTTTCTCTTTTTACTCATATTTATTGAAAGATTTTATTTATTTATTTACTTATTTATTTATTAATGAGAGAGAGAGAGAGAGAGACAGACAGATAGGAAAGGAGAGAGATGAGAAACATCAACTCGTAGTTGTGACAATTTAGTTGTTATTGATTACTTTCTCATGCGTGCCTTGACCAGAGGGCTCTAGCCAAGCCATTGACCCCTTGCTCAAGCCAGCAACCTTGAGCTCAAGCCAGAAACATGGGGTCATGTATATGATCCCATGCTCAAGCCGAGTAAGCCTGCGCTCAAGCCAGTGACCTCAGTGTTTTGAACCTGGGTCCTCTGCATCTCAGGCCAATGCTTGTGCCACTGCCTGGTCAGGCTGAAAAGTATTTATTATTATACCTTTTTTTTGAGAGGCAGGAAGGCAGAGAGACAGACTCCTGCATGTGCCCCAATCAGGATCTACCTGGCAAGCCCCCTACCAGGCGATTCTCTGCCCATCTGGGGCCATTGCTCCATTGCTTGGCAACTGAGCTATTTTAGAGCCTGAGGCAAGGCCATGTAGACATCCTCAGCTCCCGGGGCCAACTTGCTTGAATCAATCAAGCCATGGCTGTGAGAGGAGAAGAGAAAGGGAGAAAGAAGGGGGGGAGGTGCGGAGAAGCAGATGGACGCTTCTCTTGTGTGCCCCAACTGGGAATCAAACCTAGGACTTCCACACACCATGCTGACACTCTACCACTGAGCATACTGACTAGACCTGAAATTTATTCTTTCTCTTTGGAATTTATGAGGTTTAAAAGTTTTAATAAAGTTAACTTGAAATACCTTTTGTATTGAGGTATAATTGGAATACAACATTGTATCATTTTAAGGTATTCAGTTTGTTGATTTTATACATATATATAATTTTTATTATAATATGATTACTACCATAGCAATAGCTAACTCCTCCCATCATGTTGGATAATTTTTTGGTGTGGTGAGAACATGTTAGACCTGGTCTCTTAGCAACTTTCAAATACATAACACAGTCTTGTTAACTATAAACTAATACTGTGCATTAGATCTCCAGAATTATCTAAATATATCTATCTGTCTATCTATCTCTCTGTACCCTTTAACCAACATCTCCCCAATACCCCCACCTCCTGGCCCCTGGTAACCAACTATTCTACTTTCTGTTTCTATAAGTTCAGCTTATTTAGATTCCACATATAGGGGATATCATACAGTATTTGTTTTTCATGTCTGACTTACCTTACTTGAGATAATACTCTCAAGGTCCATCTATTGTCATCACAAAGGCAGGATTAATTTCTTATGGCAGGATAATTTTTTATTGTCTGATACATACACATCTCCTTTATCCATTCATTTGTTGATGAGAATTTAGATTATTTTCATCCTTTATATGATAATTTAACTCATATTACTTGTGGGGAAGGGTGTCAAGAGGTGCAAATATAAGGTGACAGAAAAGGATTTGACTTTGGGTATAAAACATAACAGTTCAAATGACATAGAAATGTTCACCTGAAACCTGTGTACTCTTACTGATTAATATCACCCTGTTAAATTTAATTTTCTAAGTAAAATTTTTTAAAAATCATATTACTGCTTACATAAAATAAAAAAAATTGAATGTTGTCTCTATGCTTAAATCTATACTATAGCTACTTTTTCACAAATTATATATAAAATTAATTAAGCTCTCAGAATATGTATTTTAACTGAGATCACATTCTATTTTTATCTGTCCTTTTCCTCTATGAAAAGGGATGTTATTTTTTTGTTTGTTTTTAAATCTTTTTTTTTGTTGTTTATTCATTTGGAGAGAGAGAGTGAGAGAGAGAGAAAGAAGAGGGAGGGAGGAACAGGAAGCATCAATTCCCACATGTGCCTTGCCAGGCAAGCCTGGGGTTTTGAACCGGCAACCTCAGCTTTCCAAGTCAATGCTTTATCCACTGCACCACCACAGGCCAGGTGGGATGTTGTTATTTTTATACCCAGCATTTAGCACTACTGTGGAAGTTCTTTTAATAATTACTCTCTTTATGTTCAAAGCACAGATATGCCTATAGTACTTAGATAAATACATTATATCTGTATTAAAATTTCTTGGAAGAATGATTAGGAAAAATTAAGAAGTCTTGTTGAAGGGGGAGCAATAATAAAAAAAAAAGGTTGACTGTTACTATACAAATCCTGTATTAAAATCTGACAAAGATAGCCTGACCAGGTGGTGGCGCAATGGATATTGTCGGATAACACCGGCTCACCAGCTTGAGCATGGGGTTGCTGGCTCCAGTGTGGGATCATAGACATTGACCCCATGATCGCTGGATTGAAGCCCAAGGTCACTGGCTTGAGCCAAAGGTTGCTGCCTTGAGCCAGAGGTCACTCACTCTGCTTTAGCCTCCCTCCCTGGTCAAGGCACATATGAGAAAGCAATCAACAAACAACTAAAGAGACTAAGGAGCCACAGTGAAGAATTGATGCTTATCTCTCTCCCTTCCTGCCTGTCTGTCCCTGTCTGTCCCTCTCTCTCTTTCTCTCTCTCTCTGTTTCTGTCACACACAAAAAACAAATCTGACAAAGATAATACAAAGAAGAAAAATCACAAAGATAGTCTCACTTAAACATAGATGTAAAAACCTTAAACAAAATTTTATCAAACCTAATCAAATAATATTTAGAAAGGGTAATCATGAAAAGTTGAATTTATCCCAGGAATGCAAGATCCGTTTAAAAGAAAAAGTAATCGATAAAATTCTTACCTTAACAGAATAAAGTTCTAAATTATTTTATCTCAATGACTGTAGGAAAAAACATTTCTTAAAACTCAACATTAATTCCTAATAAAAACTCTTAGCAAAGTAGGTATAAACAAGAACTTTCTTAATCTGATGAAGGACATCATAAAGAAAAAAGCCATCAGCAAAACATCATATGCTTAGTAGTGAATTGCTGAACACCTTCTCTTTGGTATGAATAACAAGACAAGTATGTCTGCTATTCAAGGTATTAGAGATTCTAGTCAGTATAGTAAGGCAAGAAAAAGAACTAAAAGTAACAAACACTGAAAAAGAAGAAATACAACTAGTCTCAGATAATGATCGTGCAGGTTGAAAAATTTTTAATATTCAAATAAATTATTAAAATGAGAAATTTTAACAAGATTGCTAGATATAAGATTCAGTATATAAAAATAATTATACTTTTAAATACCAGCTGCTAATTAGAAAGTTAAATTCTTTTTAAAAAGATAGTAAGCATTTATTATTAATAGCATCCAAAAATATGAAGTATCTAGTAATAATGTAACAAAAAATGTGCAAGATTTTGTGGGGATATTATAAAACTTTACCTACATACATTAAAAAATAAATGTCTTATTCAGCATAGTACTGGAAGTCCTAGCAGAATAATCAGACAAGAGAAAGAAATAAAAGGAATCCATATTGGGAATTAAGAAGTAAAAGGATCACTTTTTGCAGATGACATGATTCTGTATATAGAAAACCCCAAAGACTCCACCAAAAAAGTATTAGAAACAGTAAACTAATAAAGTTGCAGGATATAAAATCCATATAAAAAAGTTTATTGCTTTCCAATATGCCAAAAACAAAACTTCAGAAAATGAATTAAAAATAAAAATTCTTTTACAATTGCAACAGAAAAATAAAATACCTAGGAATAAATTTAACAAAGGATGTGAAAGATCTATATACTGAAAACTACGAAGCATTATTAAAAGTAATTGAAAAAGACAATCAAATGGAAAAATATTCCATGTTCATGGATTGGAAGAATCAACATAATTAAAATGGCCACATCACCTAAAGCAATGTACAAATTAAATGCAATCCCCATTAAAATCCCAGTGTCATTTTTTAAAGAAATAGATAAAAAATAAATAGATAGATAGATAGATAGATAGATAGCCCATGGTCACAGATTGCATCTTAAATTGATCTACTTATAAATGCAGTGCAAACAAAAATCTAAATCCCAGAAGACAAGGCTTTCTTAAACAGAGAAGAAAAACATTTATCATAAAAGAAACTACTGATGAATGGCCCACGACATTAGATTTAAGAACTTCCATAAACACATATTGAGAATGTTAAAAAGACTCGCCACAGAGTGGGGGGGGGGGGAGTATATGCAATACACCTAACCAACAAGGCTCAAAACCAGAATATATAGAGAATTCCTAAAAATCCATAGGAAAAATACAACTCAATTTAAAAAGGGACAAAAGACTTGAACAGGTACTAACAATAGGAAATGCAAACAACCAATAACCAGTTTAGCTTTGTTAGTAATCAGGGAAATGCTCGTTAAAACCAACATGAGATAGCATTATGCACCCAAATTTTGCATAAATTTAAAAGCCTGATAATATCAAGTGTTGATGTGGAGCAAAGGCACTCTCATACATGACTTAAGACAGTTTGAGGTTATCTGGTCAAGTTGAAGATCTACATACTCCACAATTCCCTTAATCTACTACGATGTAAATATCTTATGCAAATGCATGTACCAGGATACACATACAAGATTATTCATAGCAGCATAATGTGATAAATTATATGTTCTGAATAGATATAAATTGAAATCAACTCAAATCAACATATATAGCTTGATGGATAGTATTGTGCCAGATAATCACACAATGGAGTAAGACACAGCAATGACAAGGTATAATGCAGGGGTCCCCAAAGTACGGCCCCCTGAGGCCATTTATCCGGCTCCCACTGCACTTCCGAAAGGGGCACCTCTTTCATTGGTGGTCAGTGCGAGGAGCACATTTACCATGTCATTAGCCAAAAGCAGGCCCATAGTTCCCATTGAAATACTGGTCAGTTTGTTGATTTAAATTTAGTTGTTCTTTATTTTAAATATTGTATTTGTTCCCATTTTATTTTTTTACTTTAATATAAGATATATGCAGTGTGCATAGGGATTTGTTCATAGTTTTTTTTTATAGTCCGGCCATCCAACGGTCTGAGGGACAGTGAACTGGCCCCCTGTGTAAAAAGTTTGTGGACCCCTGGTATAATGGGTGAGGGGAGTTAAAAGGTACCTGAAGAAAGTCCTGGGGATATAATGTGCAGCCAGCATTAATAGTTATTAATACTGTGTTGCATATTTGAAAGTTATAAAAGTTTATCTTAAAAGTTCTCATCACAAGAAAAATATTCTTGTATGTACGGTGATGGATGTTAACTAGACTTTTTCTGGTAATCATCTCATAGTATACACAAACATTGAATGTTGCACATCTGAAACTAATATAAACTAATATAAATACAATAACACATCAATAAATAAAATGGAAAAAAAAAGACCAATATTTTACAAAAAAGCAATTCCCAGAGTTGGTTCCTTGTATAGAATGTCTAATAATAGGCAAAACTAAACTACTGAATATATTATTTAGGAGTACATACCTATGTGGGGAAGGAGGTTGTGACCAGGAAGGTATACAAAGCTTCTAAGTAATCAGTAACGTTGTATTTTTGATGGTCCCATTGATTACAAGGGCATCTGCTCTGCATTTGTTAAACAGTACTCCTCAAGTTTTATTATTTCTTTGCATTTTAAATTCCACAATAAAATGTTTTGTTAAAATGTTTTTTTTAATTACTATGCTTAATTATTTTTAAAATTGCTTCATTTTTAGACATGGGTCTGACTCAGCCTACATTGTACTCCTGCTTTTCAATCCCCACCACCCTTGATTTCATGCTAGCGAAAGAGAAACGTGTCCCTAAGCCTGCTCTATATCCCTAAGGACTTTATTAACATAAGCTTTATCTGAGACTCACTGATTTATTTAAAGAAGTGGATCTCAAGTATCAACTTTTCATCTCTTGAGGCAGCACTGACTAGCTCTGCATGCTGGAAAGGTGCACCTTACCGTGCACTTTGCTCTACTCATTTATATAAGAGCATCACAGCCTTTCACAGTATTAAAATACCTGGCATATAGTAGTCACTTGTTGTTCGTATTCTTCCAACATGATCCTGTTTATTATTAAAACTTTACTATCATTGAGATGCCTACCTCATCTCTCTTATTCCTTTTTTAGGCAGTTTTATACAACGACAGATCTGTTCTGGAAAATCATCATGCTGCATCAGCTTGGAATCTGTATCTTTCTAGCCCAGAATACAACTTCCTTCATAACCTTGATCACGTGGAATTCAAGCGCTTTCGTTTTTTAGTCATTGAAGCAATCCTCGCCACAGATCTTAAAAAGCATTTTGACTTCCTTGCCGAATTCAATGCCAAGGTTTGTTGCACAAATTAATGCCTGGAAGATAATATATGTGCCCAATATTTAAAAAAATATTTTTATTATAACTGTTAGGTCACCAAAGGAGGGACATACAAGCCTAATGAGTTTAAGAAATTTATTTATACATCTGTGAACAGATGGGCTGAGTCTAAAATGGCGCCATCCCGAAGGGTCTGGAGATTTCAGCTTTTATAGAGTTAGCAAGCAAGGCTAGCTAGGTTAGTTTTGTTGTATCGGAATAGCGAGAAACAGATGTTTTGCCACACTATTAAGTAGCCAAATTAAGGAGTCTTTATTTTAAAGCCAGAAACCAGACAGAGACCTAAGTCATTCAAATCATGTGGCCTGAACACAGTTAGAACTTAACTTTTAAAGACAGAATTACACATTGATTGGGGAATGGGGAGGAGGGGAAGCATAGCAGTGAAACAAGCTCTCTTACAATGTCTATAGGATTAATTCAGGGAGAAACATTCTGGGAACATCTGCAACCCCGCAGAACTAGCCCAAGGCCACAGCCTGGGAAACCAGCCTCAAGGCCAGGGGTAGGGAGTCTTTTAGGAAAAAAACTGAAATGACTTTCAGTTCTGCTGAAAGTCTCTTTGTTTCAGAGAAAGTAAATTCTGCTTCATTTTAGTTTTGGCAGGGAATTTTGGGGCAGGGTGAGGGGATTTGCTTAAGTAGGAGGTTAGGTGAAGGGAGGTAGGATATCAGTTGAGTTTACTCAGGTGGAGTTATAGGAACTTCCCTAGCACCAGATCACTTAAAATTTAACCTGGCTAGTTGAGGTTTTTTGGTAAGGGGCCCTGGACCCGAACCTAACATTTCAGCCTTTTGTTGTTTAAGGAAAAGGGATGAAAGTCTCTTCTTCTCTAGCTACTTTTCTCCTGGATAGGGTCATTGAAGCATTTAGGGGAAGGGAATGAATGGAGTCAGCTGCTTGCTGATATCAGTCTTGAAACAGGTCTTTTGAGGTTCAGGCTAGGGCCTGGTATGGAGTGGTAGCTTCAAGTAGCTTAATCTTTCCAGTGGATTGGTTTGTAAACACCCTGAGGTGGTCCTGGAGAAAAGAAGGAAGGTGGCGTACAAGATATGGTCCGAAAATTAGAACAAGGATGAGAAGGGTTATAGGACCTATGAGGGAGAGTAGCCAAGCATACCAATGAACCAAGCATCCCTGATGTTGGCTTGACGTTCTCTTACCTTAGTGACTTTCAGTTAGCTTATGAGCTGTGTCTAGAACTAGGCCTGATTGATTAACATAGAAACAGCATTCCTCTTCTAGGATGAAGCAAAGTCCCCCCTTTTTTTTTCATTTTTAAAATATAGCATTTATTGCTTAGATGGTTTGATAAGTCCCCTTTTTTTTTGGCTGTGAGATCTAATCCTCACCGGTCTTGTAAGGGTAATGGCTGCGAGGGAGTTTATTTTGGTCTTGTAAATTGATTAAGCATTTTGCAATATCACCTAGGCTCCCTTGTAGATTTTGACAGGGTTTTGAAGTAGTATTGTAGAGCTGTTGCTAGTCCCCCTGTACCCATCACAAACCCCAGAGTTATGCTGAGTTAATAAGAAAGGGATGAGCTGCACTGCCCTTCTGTGCCAGAGTTTCTGGATCACTGACTAGGTAGGGACCACTGATTGCTGGGAAATATATCAACATCGGGAGTAAGGTTCGCTAGAGGACCTGTTGCTGCCCAGTTAGTAAGAAGGCGAAGGTAAGCATCCTCACCACAGAAGGACATTCCTTGGTGCATTAAGCAGGGAAATGAAAAGAGGTGAGAAAAAGCATAGAGAGGTGTGCTCTTTTCAGGTTCTGCTGCCCAGACTGATAATGTAGATGCCATTGCAGCCACAGTAAGGGGAAGGAGATGGATAGTTGAATGTTGGTTGCAGTTATGAGGGGACTTTGGAGTAGGAGGTGACCCAGGGGAAGAGGGGCAGGAGGGATAAGAGCAATTAAAAGAAGAGGCTTGTAATGTGGGAAAGGAGGAAAACCCTACTGGTTAGAGAAAGCAGCTGTTTGCTTCAGTAGAGACCTAGTAGTATACTAGTTGAGACCAGTGTGTGGTCGGGAGCTGTAGAGCAACATGGATGTTGCAAGCTGTCTTTGGCAGATAGCCAACAGAAGTATTCCTTGACATTCTGGTGAAGCACAGGGGGGCTTGAGTTAGTAAGGCAGTGTGTAGAGCACCGAGGCCTTTTATTGGGGTGGGGGAGAGTCAGGGGTGAGTGTTTTTAAACTGTTGGTATAAGTCTGGAAAAGTAAGGAGTGTGGGTTAGCCTGGGAGTTTGGATAGTTATTAAAAAGAGCTTGCCATTTCTAAAATAAAAATAAAAAATAGTGCCCTTTTGTTTTGTATCAAATAGGGTTGTTTCAGTGGTATCCCAATCAAGTGAGAGGTACTGGGACAGTAGTATAGGCAGAGGACAATAGGGAGAGGCAGAGCCAACAATCCAGGGCTAAAGTAGGATTTCTTTTGTTTAGGAGAGAGTGAGTGAATTTAAGAGTTTGTTCTAAATGTAAAGTAGTTAGAAAGGACTTTGAAGTGGTGTCAGAATTTATACTTTAAGACTAAGGAGGAGACAGGGGTAGGGTGGTTACTCCTGATCGGGGCTTACAAATGGAAAAGTGACTAGTCTGTTGAGATCTAGGAGTTGGGAAATTGTTTCCCAGGGATATTCTAAATCCCCTTTTATGTAGGAGTTCCATAGGAATGGAAGGATATGAACCCTTAATGGGAGAGGTGCAGTAGAAAGAAGAGAGGGTTTGTTGAGGCAATGGGTGAGGAGTTTCGAATAGCTTAGGGGTCAGATAGAGTCTAGAAGGGACAGTCACAAGAGTTTTACTCATCTGATGGTTCTGGAGTACAGGAAAGGTGAATTTTCATAAGTCTGATGAGGTCAATTCAGAACTTGTGAGAAAGTTCCTTTGTGCGACCCAGGCTCCTCTGGGATGAGTTTTAGCCTAGAAAGGTGGATCCAATGGGCAGATCCTTAGTTTTATGGCTGTGTGGTAGTGAGTAGTGCCTGGTATGGGCCCTGCCATTTCAGTTGCATGGGATGTGAAGATTATGCAGGGTTTTTTGTTGGGTTTTTTTTTTTTTTGATAAGAGAGAGGGAGAGACAGACAGGAAGAGAGAGAGATGATAAGCATCAGTTCTTTGCTGAAGCACTTTAGTTGTTCATTGATTGCATTCTCATATGTGCCTTGACGGGGGGCTACAGCATACCGAGTGACCCCTTTCTCAAGCCAGCGACCTTGGGCTTAAGCCAGCAACCTTGGTCTTCAAGCCAGCAACCTTGCAGTTTTGAACCTGGGTCCTCCGTGTCCCAGTTTGATGCTCTATCCACTGCACCACTGCCTGGTCAGGTGGATTGTGTGTCTTTTAATAGGACCCACTCACCTGGTAGTAGGAGAGTGGGGGGGGGTGTAATTTCCCAGTGTGTGGTTGTGGCAAGACCTGTCCTGCATGCTCCCTTAGAAGTTGTCTGACAAGATGTAGAGTGGGGTGATACTCCCCCAAAGGGGTTTCTGTGGTTGGGAAGTTTCCTAGTAGGAAAGGCTGTCCATGCATGAGTCTGAAAGGACTGAGGGGTGTGGGGGCCTTTGGGCTTCCCTGAATCCTCATTAGAGCTATTGGGAGGAGAGAGGTCCAGGGTTCTCAAGTTTCTATACTTACTTTTGTTAAATATGTCTTGATAATACAGTGGACCTTTTCAACCTTTCCTGAAGCTTGAGGTCTATAGGGCATATATGTAGATTTCATTGTATGTTGAGGGTGAATGCTGTCTGTTGTGTTATTTGAGATATGAATCCCAGTCCGTTATTGGACTGTAATAAGGTTATAATTGGGTAATTATGTGTGAAGTGAGGGCCAGGGTGACTTTGTATGACTTTACTGATGTAGCTGGAAAAGCCTCTACCCATCCTGAGAGGGTACCTACTAAAGATAGAAGATACGTGGTTTTCTTTACTAAAGGTATGTGGGTGAAATCTGTGTGCCAGTCTTGCCTTGGTACCTGGCCTCCAGCATGATTGTGGGGGAAGGGTGAGGACCTGATGCTCCCCTGTGGAGAGACCAAGCAGCAAATGGAGCATACTTGGTCATATGTTGGAGGGTAGTGACTAGATTAGGGTGGAAGATGAGAGGCCTCAAAAATTGTAGGAGGTTTCTTTTCAATATGTAAAAAGCATTATGAATAGACTGTAGAATGAAGAGAACTTGATCCTAAGATAGTATGTATTTGCCTTAATTTTTTTTGTGTGTGTGTGACAGAGAGAGAGACAAATAGGGACAGACAGGAAGGAGAGTGGTGAGAAGCATCAGTTTTTCATTGCATCACCTTAGTTGTTCATTGATTGCTTTCTCATATGTGCTTTGACTGGGGGGCTACAGCAGACCAAGTGACCCCTTGTTCAAGCCAGCAACCTTGAGCTCAAGTTGGTGACCTCGGGGTTTCAAACCTGAGTCTTCCACATCCCAGTCCGATGCTCTATCTACTACCCCAACACCTGGTCAGGCTGCCTTAGAGTTAGAACCAGGGGCCTTCCTTCTTAGCTCCCTGAGCATATAAAGATTGCTGCTCTGTAAAGCTATAATAAGGGCTATCGTTGGTTTTGTGGTGGCATCCTTTGAGCCACTGGACTGGATTCTTGGTCCACTATGTTATTGCCTTGACTGATAGAATCATCCTGTCTGGTGGCCTCTACAGTGGATTATAGCTGCTGACTTTGGGAAGTGGGCAGCTTGTAGTAGTTTAAATATTAGTGGGGCATTAGTTATTGGAGAACATTTAGTGGTTAGAAATCCCCTCTCCTCCCATATTAAGGCATGTGAGTGTATGATATAAAAGGTGTACTTGGAGTCAATGTATACCCAGCTACCCATTTTTCTAGGTGTGTGTAGTAGTTGCTATCGGCAAACTAAGTATGGTCTGCGTTAGGCAGGGGTTGGTCTGTGGTGTGGGGAAGAGAGGCGCTCTAAAATCAGAAATGTTGGACCATGAATGGGTGGTGTCTTGGTCATGCAGAGGCAGGAGAGTGGAAGGATTAAGTTTGGTGCATTTGGTCAAGGTGACACATGGAGAGGCTATAAAGGTGGCATGAAAGGCTTGAATTTGGCCGAGAGGGAGAGTTTGTGTAGCTTTGTGAGATAGTAAGTCAGAAAGATTATGGGAGGGAAAAAAGCTGTTGTTGGTTGTCCAAAACTGAGTTCTTTGATCTCTTGTGTGAGGAAGGTGGCTGCTGCTAGGGCCCTTAGGCAGGTTGGCCATCTCTTAACAGTAGTCTCAAATAGGTTAAAACTTGCAGGTCTGGCCCTAGATTTTGTCCTAAAAGGCCAATGGCTATTCCCTCTCTTTCATCAGTCTATAGTTTGAAGAGCTTGGTGATTGGGGAGAGTAAGAGCAGGAGCTGAGACAAGGGCTTGTTGGAGTTTTTAAAGGATAGGGAGATATTTAAGATGGGATCTAGAACTCTGATAAGGGGCCCTTAGTCACCTGATAGAATGGTTTACTAGGAGGCCAAAACTTGGAATTCAGAATTGAAAGTAACCCTACAAGTCCAGGGAAAGATAGACGTTCTTGTTTTGAGGTTTGTGTGGACAAGGGGAAAATGAGTTTTTTCTGGGCAGTCATCATGGCTTGGTGTTGAGGAGTGATAGTGAGTCATGAGTGGCTTGGGGAGTTGAAATTTGGGCCTTTTTAGGGGAGACTCAGTAGCCCTTTTCTGCTGGGGAGTTGAGAAGAGCAGTGGTATGTTGTTGTGATGATTGATAAGAGGGGCTGCAGAGAAGATCATCTAAATATTGGAGAAGAACGCTAGGGTTTAAATTTAAAGTAGATCGGCCAGAAGCTAGGGTTGGCGGAAGAAGTGGGTGCTGTCTCGGAAGCCTTGGGGAAGGACCATCCAAGTACGTTGGCGAGACTGTAGTGAGACAGGATCACTCCAGGTAAAAGCAAATAGGCTTTGAGAGTCTGGGTGTAGGGGGATGGTGAAGAAAGCATCCTGAAGATCAAGAACTATGAGGTGGGAGATATTAGGGGGAATGAGGGATAAGATAGTACAGGGATTAGGAACAACTGGATGGATGGGGAGAACTGCCTGATGAATAATTCTTAGGTCCTGGACTAAGTGATAGGAACCATCTGGTTTTTTGACTGGTAAAATGGAAGTATTATATGGTGAACTGGTAGGCTTCAGGAGGTATTGTAAGAGGTGAGTAATGATGGGCCGTAAGCCCTTACGGCTCTGTAGGGAGGAGGGGGTATTGTGCCTGACAGGGGTATGAAGTATGGTCTTTTCATTGTACTTGTATGGAGGTGTGGTGGCGGGCTACCGAGGGAGTTGGTATGTCCCAAACTAGTGGATTAACCTGGGAAGGAGGCACTGGGAACTCTTCAGATTCAGGGGTAAGTGAGGAGGGGACGGAGAGAGGAATCTGATTTGAAGAGCTGAGGTGTTAGCGTAAGGGAGGCTCTGAATTTAGACAAAATATTTCGTCCTAGAAAGGGGGTTGGGCAGCTGGGAATAAAGAGCAAGGAGTGTAAAAAGGGGTGTTTAGAAGAGAACAATTGAGAGGGGAAGTGGTAAGAGGTTTTGAGAGCGGATCGTCAGCTCCCACAGTAGAGACCTGGGAAGGACCAGTAGATCCTGAAAATTCTGACATGGCAGAGTAAGTCGCCCCTGTATCAATGAGAAAAGAGACAGGCTTAGCTGCTACTGTTAGTTACCCTGGCTTCTCCTGGAGTTCTCCACATGGGGGACACATGGCCCAGGCACCCTCAGTCTTCCGTGGTCAGTCCAAGGAGGCTGGACAAGCCAAGGTCTGATGGATCTTGTCCAAAGGGAAAGGATGGGTCCCTACCTTGAGAGATCTGGTTGCAGTCAACTTTCCAGTGGCCCTTTTTGCCACATTGGGATTGCGACAGGGGCCCGGGGGAGGTCAGGGGTTAGGGCAGGCACTCACCCAGTGTTCCTTCTTGATACATTTAAAGCCGGTTGGTACATTAAAACCAGTTGGCAGTTTATTCTCTCCCCCCGCCCCCCGGCCCCGAGTATATTTCTATTGGAGCCTTGGGTGGCTGTGGAAAGCATTTGGTATTTAGCCTGATCTCTTTTCTGTTTTTGTATTTTGGCTTCTTCATCTCTGTTATTAAAGACCTTAAAGACTATATTTAAGAGGTTCTTTTGTGGCATCTGAGTACTTTTCTCTAATTTTTATAGTTCTTGTCTAATATCTGGGGCCGATTCGGAAATAAAATGCATGTTTAAAAAGAACGGTCCCTTGGTAGACATGGGGTCAAGGATGGAATCTTTTGAAAGAGCCTCCATTAGGTGAGAAAGGAAAAGGGCAGTATTTTCATCAGATTTCTGGCTAATCTCAAAGCTTTTCATGGTAGGGCGAGGGGATTGCTTAATGAGGAAGTTGTTCCAGTGGGAGGTTGGGTGAGGGGAGGTGGAGTATCAGTGGGGTTTACTCAGGGGGCCAGTTACAGAAACTGCCCTGGCACCAGATCACTTAAAGTTCAACCTGGCTGGTTAAGGTTCTTTGGTAATGGGCCCTGGACCCGAACCTAACAACAACATATCCTAAAATACTATTGCTTGCCGTGTTTCCTCTCTGATATAGACTTGTATTGTAAATTTTATAGTCACAAATCAATTATGTCAAAAGCTTTTAAGGGCAGATTCGAGATAGTTGTGAACAGTGCCAAGGAAGGCATTTTATGAAATTAAAGTTGTGCTTCTAAGAAGCCAGCTATGCCTACTTTGCCACACCTACTACATCTTCTTTATGTTGGTGTTTGGCTGGTGTGGGAAAGAAGTCCTCTCCACTCTTCCACTTGAGAATCTGCACTTATTGAACAACTATTTGGGGGGATTTTCCCCTATGTGCAGTCACTGTACTAACAAAGAATAAGGAAAGAACAAGTAGGAGTCCCCATCCTCATGTGACACTGGCAGTGATCAGAGTGTGTTCTATATGCCTCTGACATTTGGGATGAAGAAAATGTTGAAAATCACTGCTTTTGATTCCTGAGGGAAGGCCACCCCCTTTCACTGGCAGGAATCTATTGTTTTGTAGATGAGTTTGTAACACAAAGGAAGGTGTACTTTCCTGGTAGAGGAAATAGTAACAAAGATATACTATATAGATTTAACCCCATGAAAGGAGACCTTATGTTTCTGGTGTGATATTAATAAAATGTTTATAAAATCCACAGAGAAATAACTGTGCCTTTAAAATTACTTCATAATTGTGTATATATTAAATAAAGGTATTAAATAAAAATAAAAGTTAAGTGCATAAGTCAGAGTAATAGAAATTTTTACAGATGAAAGATTATCTAATCTAGTCCTTTTAAATCTGAGACCCTCTGAGACTTCTATCGTGCTGTCCTCAGGACAGTGCTCCCTAGTGCTCTGGCCCACCCACACAGTTCCCACCAGAAGAGCTCTCCTTTTAAGTGTTTTCTGTAGTGGTGGTGGTATGCATAAGTTTTCTTTTGACAAAAGGGTTTGGTGCCAAAAACTATCACAGTAAAAGGTTCAAAATCCACAGGATCCGACCCATTCACTTCATTTTTTACAAAAGAAAATTTGAGTTTTTAAAAAAGCATAGTAATTTACCTAATAATTACCATTTATTTAAATAACAATGTTATCATTTTCTTAGTAGTTACTATGAACTAGGGATTTTTTATTTGTTAATAATTTTCATGGCAATATGGCTAGATTGGTATTACTTTTTCTATCCTCTCAGTGGTAGTCAACCTGGTCCCTACCGCCCACTACTGGGCATTCCAGCTTTCATGGTGGGCGGTAGCGGAGCAACCATAGTATAAATAAAAAGATAGATTTTAACTATAGTAAGTTGTTTTATAAAGATTTATTCTGCCAAACTTAGCGAAAATCCAACATAAAGTACTTGGTAAGTAATTATTTCTATATGCTTTAACTTGCTGTAACTCTGCTTTATAAATTTGATAAAGTTCCTTCCCTACTTTATAAATCACCATTACTGTGGAACTGGTGGGCGGTTAGAAAATTTTACTACTAACAGAGATACAAAAGTGGGCGGTAGGTATAAAAAGGTTGACTACCCCTGCTCTAGATGAAGCAAGTTAGGCTGAAGGAGATGAAGCAGTTTTTCCAGAGTTATACAATGAATTAGTAAATCATTCTGAGACAGGATTTAAAACCACAGAGATCAGCTTCTAAGACTGTGTTCTTTCACCTGTATCCCATTTGCCTTTCATAGCTAGAACCAACTTCTCCTTAGATTTTACAGTATTTTTTTGAGGTAGGTTACAATTATTATGATTTATTGATGTTTTGCATATATATACATATACTTATGTATTATATTTCATGTTAATAACATGTAATATATATGTATATACACACAGGCACAAATTATAATTCTCTCTGGTAATAACAAATATTGAAACCAATGGTTTATTATGTTTTTATAGTAAATGCTTCCATTGAAACAAAATTATAACATTTCCAATTTAAGAAACTTAACCATAGAGGTCCACATTATGGCACAAACCAATTAAAAGAAGCAGGAATGAAATTCATTCCTGTGTCATTTGGATGGGAGAGTTCAAAATAATTTTGTAGAAATAACAAAACTCCCATGCTGCCAGAACCTAAAATATTTTGTTTTCCCAAAACAGGCCAATGATGTAAATAGTAATGGTATAGAATGGAGTAATGAAAACGATCGCCTCTTAGTATGCCAGGTGTGCATCAAACTGGCGGATATAAATGGCCCAGCAAAAGTTCGAAACTTGCATTTGAAATGGACAGAAGGCATTGTCAATGAATTCTATGAGCAGGTAAGCTGAAACATGAGAGTGGTGGGGGTTTTTAAGAGCTGTCATCTGAAGGTACACTAATCTTTGGGACTTGGATAGTTAACTTAAATGCTGGAAATCTGAGTTGCTTTGACCAAAAATGGTTAGAAACAGTTTCATTTACTCTGGTCTTAGTATATTCTCTGCTCTTTTTCCCTTCGCTGCTAAAATTTACAACAAAAAATAGCGTATGGCCTATCTAGAGCAAGTCGAATGTGTTCTTGTGTCTAGAGGTAAGGAGAGCCTATAACCTATGATAATTTATTGTAAATGAAGTTGTTTATAACTGGATCAGGTTATACTTAGGTTATATTTAAAGACTATCAACACATTTTCAACTCTGCTATAAAGACTGCTTTAGAAACATCAACTGGGTTAGTCCTGGCAGAAGGTAAGAAATTAGTGGGCTAGATAGACATGAAAGCAAAGTAAATACTGAATGTTTCCAAGGATTCAAAGATATAAACATGTTCTTTTCCGATGTGTTTTAAAATCTTGTGTTAAAAAATAATCCTACCATTTAGCAGGATCTTTACCGTTTTTTGAGGTCTTTTTTTTTTTTTTTTTTTTGGTGACAGAGACAGAGAGAGGGACAGATAGGGACAGACAGACAGAAAGGGAGAGAGATGAGAAGTATCAGTTCTTTGTTGCAGCTCCTTAGTAGTTCATTGATTGCTTTCTCATATGTGCCTTGACCGGGGGGCTACAGCAAACCAAGTGACCCCTTGCTCAAGCCAGCAACCTTGGGCTCAAGCTGGTGAGCCTTGCTCACACCAGATGAGCCCATGCTCAAGCTGGCAAGCTCAGGGTCTTGAACCTGGGTCCTCGGCATCCCGGTCCGACACTCTATCCACTGTGCCACCACTTGGTCAGGCAATATAATTATTTTTAATAAAGAATTCTTTTTTTTTTTTTTTTAAGCAAGAGAGAGAGAAGAGGAGGGAGGGACAGACAGGGACAGAGATGATAAGCATCAACTCATAGTTGTATTATCTTAGTTGTTCATTGATTGCTTTCTCATATATATATACCTTGAACAGGGAGCTCCAGCTGAGCCAGTGACCTTAGGCTCAAGCAAACAACCTTGGGCTTCAAGCCAGCGACCATGGGGTTATATCTGTGATCCCATGTTCAAGCTGGTAACCCCGTGCTCAAGCTGGCAACCTTGGGGTTTTGAAACTGGATCCTCAGTATCCCAGCCCAGTACTCTATCCACTGTACCACTACGTGGTCAGGTTAGAATTAATTCTTATTGAGCAAACTTGGAAGCCATGTTTGAGGTTGAATCCTGACTCCTCCTTTTCAGCAATGTGATGTTGGGTAGGTTACTTATCCTTTCTGTGCCTCAGTTTTCCCATTGATGAAACAGAGTTATGTTGATGGTACCCACCACATAATTTAATATTCACAGCAACCTTAATATCTAAAGTCTTAGAAAAGTTCCTGACACCTAAGTGCTCCATGAATGTTAGCTGTAAGTCCTAATCTATCACTAAAAATCATATAATATTTCAGACAGTATCAATTAATCTTTCTAGGTTTAATTATTCATATATCAAAGGAGAAAAGTGACATCCTACCATAGGGTTGACATGAAGGTTTTTTGATTTGTTTGTTTGTTTGTTTTTTATTGATTTCAGCCAGAGGAGGGGGAAAGAGAGAAAGAGAGGAACATCAATCTGTTCCTGTATGTGCCCTGACCAGGAATTGAACCAGCAACCTTTGCTCTTTGGACTGATGCTCTAACCAACTGAGCTATCTGGCAAGGGAATCACAAAGTTTTACTATATTAATAATCTATATGAAAATTCCAGTTAACCATCATCAAAACTATTAAATTTCTTCTCAATTTGACTATGCTATTAAACATCCTTCAGATATGGTGGTAAAATTCTAACCTTGCCCACCTTTTTATTATTGTAATGATGCTACTTTATATTCCTATATCCAAGTGCCATGGGCTTAGAAAAGCCATACTCCCCCCTTCCCCCGGCCAAAGCACTAAGCCTGTGAAATTATAGAATCCTGTGGACAAACCAAATTGATTTTTAAAAACATTAATAGTTTTCTTACTCATAGAAGATAAAATCATAGATTTTAAATCCTGGGACAGTTAGTCACCAGGGTAGTTTCTGCTGGTTTCCTCAGGGTCGTGTGGCTCATCTTGCCTGTAGAATTTGTGTATTGTGGACAGTATTCATTACCCACCAGTTCAGACACTAAGAACCAAAATATTAATAGTGCCATTTGGAGAATGTTCAGTACTGTGCTAAACACTTCATATAATATTGCTTCTCATCCTCATAGCAACCCTGTAGATTCTTAAAATTTTACACATAAATTGAGCAAGTGCTTACCCAATACCCTATAGGTAGTAGGTGGCCAAAGCATGTGTTAAAGCCACATCTGTCTGATCTCAGATTGTGCTCTCCAGAACCCTCGAGACCACAGTAAGAGGGTATCTCAGGGCAAGCAGCTGGGGCTCTGGGCCCAGAATCCTCCCCTCAACCACAGTAGCTCTACTTATGTTGTACATATTAGGTTTTTTAAGTTTAGATTCATGAAAGGGTTCTGCTGTTACAAAAGGGGGAGCATTAAAAAGCATTTGCAAAATGTACTCTGTTCATTTGAGGTACCACTACAATAGCAAAAATGTTTCATATATATCCCACATAGGTGGGATATAAAACTGAGACCCATGAACATAGATAAAAGTGAAATGATTGCCTGGGGGAGGGGGGAGGGGGAGGGCAGGAAAGAGAAACGACTATACAGTGACAGAAAATGATTTGACTTTGGATGATGGGCACAGTTCAAATGCTAGAGATGTTTACCTGAAACATATGTACTCTGATTGATCAATGTCACCCCACTAAATTTAATTTTAAAAAGTTTCCAGCCTGACCGCGGTGGTGCAGGAGATAGAGCTTCAGACTGGGATGTAGAGGACCCAGGTTTGAAACCCCAAGGTCGCCAGTTTGAGCACGGGGTCTCTGGCTTAAGCTTGGGATCATAAACATGACCTCATGGTTGCTGGCTTGAGCAAGGGGTCACTGGCTCAGCTGTAGCCCCATGGTCAAGGCACATATGAGAAAGCAATCAATGAACAACTAAGGTGCTGCAACCTGCAACCAAGAATTGATGCTTCTCATCTTTCTCCTTCCTGTCTGTCTGTCCCTATCTGTCCCTCTCTGTATCTCATTCTGTTTCTCACTAAATATATATACACTGCTCACAAAAATTAGGGGATATTTTATAGCTTCCTACTCATTTTGAAATATCACCTAATTTTTGTGAGATATATATATGTTTCCACTATACAATCTCCCTTTTAGGGTAAAGAGAATCTGTGTTTGACATTATGGAATTCTGCGGGTTGTTAGTAAATTTGCTAATACTTAACTTTCTGTATATTTTTTGTTAACTGAGTATCAGCCATACCAGTTGAGTGTGAGAATAAAGTCTTGTTTAGTATCTCTCAAATATTAGAGAAATGCTTACAGATGAACTGATAAACAATTAAATTCATTGATGCTTTTTGGTAAAAATGATTTTGATGTAGACACAGTTAAAAATGTACTTTTCTTTTTAAAATGATCAGGGAGATGAAGAAGCAAACCTTGGTTTGCCCATCAGTCCCTTCATGGATCGCTCTTCTCCTCAACTAGCAAAGCTCCAGGAGTCTTTCATCACCCACATAGTGGGTCCCCTCTGTAACTCTTATGATGCTGCTGGCTTGCTCCCGGGTCAGTGGATAGAAGCAGAAGAGGATGATGACACTGAAAGTTGTTATGATGAGGATGCTGAAGAATTAGATACAGACGATGAAGAAATAGAAGACAATCTAAATCTTAGTAAGAACATAGGGATACCATTTCTTTAATGTTATTAACTGAAAATTAAAGTGTCCACTTAATCTGGATTAGATCTTTGGGGTTTTTTTAGTCTTTTAAAAAATTAATTAATTTTAACTTATTGTGTTTACATAGATTCAAGTGTCCCATCGAGTACATCCCCCCCACCCCTGTGTTCCCCTCAACCTCTCCCTTGCCCCCCTCCCCACCACACCCTTTCTCCTTCCCTCCAGGATTTGCTTTCCTGCTCTCTATAACTCTATGTTATGTATATATGATACAGATTCAGTAGTCTTATCTTAAATAACAGATACTAAATATTCAGATTGAGTCATCTCGTTTTGAGTAGCGACTGTGGGCCGGGTACCCATTGCTAATGCTCTCACACAACAAGCTTGCTTAGTTAAAGCAGCATCTCTTGAGGTGTCCTCCAGCCAGTGCTCCTCAGCAGGCTGTACCTGTGCATCCACGAGAGCACCGTCACCATGCCTGAACATATGTGAGGTGGGCGGGTCCTACCGGCTAGTCCTCCTCCTTCACCTCAGCTGACCCCTCCTCACCTGTTCATCTGCCCTTCACACAGACTTCAGAAATGGGTCAAAACAGTTGGAAAAACTTACTATAAGAAGAGAACCAAGTTGTGTGGCATTATGGATTTTATTTTTGTTCTTTTTTGTTTGTTTGTTTTTAGGTGAGAGGAGGAGAGATAGGCAGACTCCCACATGGGCCCTGACCAGGATCCATCCAGCAAGCCCATCTTGGGCAGTGCTCGAATCAACTGAGCTATTTTTAGTACCTGAGGCCTTGTGCTCAAACAGAGCTATCCTCAGTGCCCTGGGCCGTGCTCAAACCAATTGAGCCACTGTCTGTGGGAGGGGAAGAGGGAGAGAAGGGGGAGAGGCGGGGTGGGGAGAGAAGCAGATGGTTGCTTCTCCTGTGTGCCCTGAGCAGGAATCAAACCTGGGACATCCATAAGCCAGGTCAATGCTCCACTGAACCACTGCCCAGGGCCAGCATTATGACTTTTAATTATGAAACTGTAGGGACACAGTTTTCTATATAGGGCAATGAGTAGAAGTGGAATATTCAAAAGAAATATTTGTCACCTTTGTAACTGTAAATAAAATCAGTTAAATTCTACTTTAAAGAGCAACTATCTACTTACTTTGTTTTCTAAGCATGCTATTCATCAGAACAGATAACTACAAAGAACTCTAGTCTCTCAACCCCCACAAAGTTGTGCCAAGGATAGCATAGTTAACAATAATCTTATGCCGTTACCGTCTGAGTATCATCTTGGGAAAGTTGACTGGCTTCTAACAATTTACACTCACCAAAACTTTGATGTCTTTAATATATAAAAAGAAAAATATGCTAAAAAGGTTGGCATTTGAAATTTCAGTACCATCTCCCCTACCCCGTCTTGACTAATCTCCTTCTTGGCTTTATTTTTATCCATAATACCGAGTGCCATTTAACATACTTATTGCTTAACTAGGTTCCATAGTGCAGTGATTTTTAAAAAATTATTTATTATATATATTTTTGAGAGGTAGGGAGAGAAAGACATTGAGCTACTTCTATATGTGCCATGACTGGGGAATTGAACCAGCAACCTCTGCACTCCAGGACGACACTCCAACCACTGAGATATCTGGCCAGGGCTTAATTTTTATTAATTTCTAGAGAGAGGCAGAGAGAGGAAGGGAGAGAAAGGGGAATGGGGAGAAAAGCATTCATTTGTTGTTCCACTCAGTCGTGCGTTTATTGGTTGCTTCCTGTGTGTGCCCTGACCAGGGATCGAACCTGAAAACGTTGTTTTGGGTCAATGCTCTTAACCAATTGAGCTAACCCACCAAGGCCAGTGCAGCAATTATTTTTATCTTATTATTCATTACTATAACCCCAGTGCTTAGATAAGTGCCTGGAATATGACAGGCACTCAGATATTTATTGAATGAATGACGACTCATATTGCTATGATTAGAATATATATATTTTTAATTTCACAGAACCACAGAGAAGGAAAGGCAGACGGCGAATATTTTGTCAGCTAATGCATCACCTCACTGAAAACCACAAGATATGGAAGGAAATCATAGAGGAAGAAGAGAAATGTAAGGCTGATGGGACTACGCTGCAGGTGGAGAATTCGTCCTTACCTCAAGCAGATGAGATTCAGGTCATTGAAGAAGCAGATGAAGAGGAAGAGAGGCAGTGTGAATAAAACAAAAGACATACTGAAGAAGCCCCGAGGGCTGTGCCCAGCGTCAGGAGTCAGCGCCTGGTGTTCACCGTGCCGACTCTGGACTGATCCTGGGCCCACAGGCCAGGCCGGCTCACTGTGAGAGGATCCCTGCTGTGCGGCAGTTTCCGCTCCTGCGCACTTGCACCACGGAACTAGAAAATTAGTTAGAGCTTGGTGTCACTTGATTCATGTCACAAAGCCTTTACTTACAGCCTTCGCTGGTGTGTGAATTGTCAGGATACTGCTTTGCTGGGTAGAAAGCACTGATTTTTCACAAGGGGTAGATAGAACTAAAAGCTCAAGCAACTTACTTCAGTTTCCAAAGTGGCCAGAACTTTTTGCTTTCATGAAGACAGGATTCATACTGTATTTGCAAATGTGTCCTTTTATGTCTTTGAATTTTGGGGGGAAAAGTCTGTGCCTACGTAAAGAGAAATTCAGTGTTTCCTTTCCGAGGGATCTGTCAATGCAATACATTGTCAAGTGCTTCTCCCAGCTAGATTCATCCGGGAAGAGAGCCTTTGTTATATTTAACAAAATCCAGGCGCATCAATTTCTGATGCTTTTTACTGTTGTGCATTATTAACTATGTGTGTTTTATTTCTACTCCGAGTATTCAGATTTGCAATGGACATCAGGAGTCTGAATTCTAGCCTTTTTGACTTTATATTCCATAATTGAATTATAAAGCTGTTTAGGTTTACCAGTGAAGGAATGTTATTATTTAGTCAAAACTGTTCTTATTTTTACTCTTGCTCAGGATTAGTATTTTTAAACATTCAATTAATATAATCACAGCACAGATTTTCAAAAGAAAAAAACAAACTTTTTCCTACTATTGATATTAACCTTTTATGAAAAGGAGCCTTATTTTCTCTTTTCTTAGTTAAATAAGAACTAATTAAAGCCAAGGAAAAGAAGATGTCTCTTTAGCCTTAATGTAAAAATCAAATGAGACTAATCCTATCAAAGATAAAGAACAAAAGAAATAATGTGAGCTCTAAAGGACACATACATTGAATAAATAATTGGAATATGTACTTATCTTTAGACCTATCTTAGGTGTCACGTGTTTCGTTACTGTAAAACTGATGGTCACCTTTCTATTTATTTCCTTTTGCCTCGAGACTACACAACAGAAAAGACCAATGACTAAAAACTTTCAGAGCCCCATGCAAGTCTAATTTCTGAGAATAAGTAAATGGCAGAAATACTTATTAATTTTTATATAACAAATCTAAATATTTTAGTAAATAATTTCATGCAAAAGGATATTAAGATAATTGCAAAGAAAATGGAACATATTTACAATGTTTCTAAGCTTGTTAGTTTCTGTTAGGGTACAGATATGTACCCTAGTTTTAAAATTTTTTTGAAGATATAAAGAAGAGGCAAAATGATAGCACGATGGTAGACTAATATTTCTTTTTATTCATGGAGACCATATTATATTTTGGACCTGTTCAGATTTTGTAGACACTGATATCATTAATTTTCCAAGGTAATTCCTCTAAAAAATTGTCAGCAGGCTATTTCTTACATACCTAGAATAGAACAGTTGGCTTATTCTCAATTAAGAATCTATGGAACTGTTAGATGTTTTGATCCTGTAGCTTATCGTAATCTTTAATGAATCACTAAGCTTTATTTATTAGACATGGTGAGTGCTGCATTCCTTGCTGCCACTTTTGCTACCATCACCACATCATCTGTAAACTGATCCTACATTACTGAGTAATACAATTTTAACTAATTTATTGAGTTTGCACTTATAATGTATATATCTTGTGCCTCTTTTTCCCAAGAGTGCATTTTGCATCCTGCATATTTCTGCTATTACAAAGTACGTATATGTGTATAAATTCACACATGTGCATGTATGCATAATGAGAATCAAATGTCCTTTCTATTATTTTATTAAAATTTCGTTTTGGGTTCTTTAGGGTATATTTGTACTTTCTTTTAAAAACATGTTTTTTTCTATTAAAATACTATTACTGGGAAGCCATTTTTTAAAAATTTAACTTTTTAAATTATTTAACCTTTGCTAAATAATTGACATTAAAATAGCCCAAAGAAACACTAAAAAAAGTATCCTTGCTGAAACTTATATGCAAAGTATAAGTAATGAATGTAAGAGTTTATTGAGTATATATTGTATAAAATCTTGAGAAACTGCCATAAGCCATACTATAGATCCTATTTTGGTTACTGCTCAATCAAGATTAATTTTTATTATAATAATTTTCATCATGAATTTGCTGTTAAGTCACCACTCTTAGATATATATGTGCTTATTGACATTCTTTCTCCATAAAAACCTGTTTTTAACAGTTCCTGCTATTCTCACTTATTTTGCTGGTACTGTTGGCTTTTTCTACTTATTTTTACTAGAATCCTAGAAATTCTGACACTGCTTAAGTAGCCAGAAATTTCCCCCCTCTCTCTAGATCGAATCATCTAATAGAAACTTTACAGATGAGATGAATGTCTATTATAGTTGCTAGGCTAATCTGAGCAGCTCTAGAGGATGTGTGGGAATGGCAATTAGCATGTGGGACAGGGATAAACAGTTTCCTCAAAGCAAGTGACTTTTATGCTGAGAAATGAAGAAAGATGAGTTAGAATGGAGATAATAGCTTGTGGAAAGAGAATTGTTAGGTTCGGGTCCAGGGCCCCCTAACAAAAGTCTCAACTAGGCAGGTTAAACTTTAGGTCACTCAGCACCAGGACAGTTCCCATAGCTTTCCACCTGAGCAATCCTGATTGATATCTTAGCTCTGCCCGACCCTGGGACATCCTGAGTTATGCACCCCCCTCTTCACTTATCTGAACATTCTGTGTTAGCCACCCCTATTGTTTAATTGCCACAGGTAGCAGAAGTTTTCACCCTGCAGCTAGAAATACCACCAAACTCAGTCCTATATAGGATGAGACTTTTAATTCTCTCACTGCTGAAGCCACTAGGGTCTCAGCCCATCTGTTCACAGAGGCATAAATAAATTTCTTGCCTGACCTGTGGTGGCACAGTGGATAAAGCGTCGACCTGGAAATGCTGAGGTTGCCGGTTCAAAACCCTGGGCTTGCCTGGTCAAGGCACATATGGGAGTTGATGCTTCTAGCTCCTCCCCCCTTCTCTCTCTCTGTCTCCCTCTCCTCTGTCTCTCTCTCTCTCCCTCTCTCTTTCTTCTCTAAAGAAAAATGAATAAATAAAAATTAAAAATAAATAAATAAATAAATAAATAAATTTCTTATAAAACCTATCAGGCTGGTTCAAAACCCTGGGATTACCTGGTCAAGGCACATATGGGAGTTGATGCTTCCTGCTCCTCCCCTCTTCTCTCTTTCTCTCTCTCTCTCTCTCTCTCTCTCTCTCCCCTCCTTCTCTCCTCTCTAAAATGAATAAAGTCTTAAAAACAAAACAAAACAAAAAACCTATCAGGCTGCCTGACCTGTGGTGGCGCAGTGGATAAAGCATTGACCTGGAAATTCTGAGGTCGCCGGTTTGAAACCCTGGGCTTGCCTGGTCAAGGCACATATGGGAGTTGATGCTTCCAGCTTCTCCCCCCTGTCTCTCTTTTCTCTCTCTCCTCTCTCTCTTTCTCTCCTCTCTAAAATGAATAAATAAATAATTTTTAAAAAAGGGCTTCATTGCATTCTTACTAAAAAAAAAAACCTATCAGGCTTTGTGTGCCCCTCCTTTGGTGACCTAACAAGAATAACAGCATGTGTGTGCAGGCCAGAGGAGAGAACATCCTCACACTGGAGGAGCCAAAAGAGATTTGGAGTAGGAACATAGAATACAAGAGAGGGGTGGGGGGGTAGAGAGAGGGTGTTTAATGAGGGGCCTTACAAAAGCATGGCATATCGTTTAACCTTCTAAAGGAAATGGGGAACTACTGAATTTTAATCTGGAAGTCACATATTAGATTCACATTTTATTAGGATTATTCAAATAACATACTATGTTGAAATGGAAGGGAAAGATTAGATATGAGGAGAGTTCAGTGATCTAGACTAGAATAGACTGTAGGACTACAGGGAAGTAAATGCTGATGTTGCTAGTCTGTTAACCACCCTTGTCCTGAAACAAATACTTTAGGAAGAAAAATGACCCCAGAGGGGAGATATGAGATGCATGATGGAAAATAAAAAGCAGAGAAATAACTTGTTTAGGTAAAATTAAGAATCATCATTTATATGAACTAGAAGTATTATATTGTGGGGCTTAAAGAAGACAAAAGAAAAATTCTGATTATCAAAAGCACATAAATCAGAAAAGAGTAAGAGATTAAGATGCTAACTTTGGCCTGACCTGTGGTGGCACAGTGGCTGGAGCATTGACCTGGAACGCTCAGGTCGCTGGTCCAGAACCCTGGGTTTGCCTGGTCAAGGCACATATGGGAGTTGATGCTTCCTGTTCCTCACCCCCCCCCCCCGCCCTGTCTCTCCTCTCTAAAATGAATAAATCTTTAAAAAAAAAGATGCTAACTTTTACTTTGTTAAATTATGTATATATGCTAAAATGCATAGAGGAGCTATTAAAATTATAAAAATAAAATATATGCACCTGACCAGGTTGTGACACAGTGAACAGTGTCAGCCTGGGATGCTGAGGACCCAGGTTTGAAACCCTGAAGTCTCCAGCTTGAGTGTGGGCTCATAGATATGACCCCATAGTCACTGGCTCAGCTGGAGCCCCTCTCCCCATCAATGCATATATGAGAGCAATCAGTGAACAACTAAGGTGCCACAACTATGAGTTGATGCTTCTCATCTCTCTCCCTGTCTGTCCCTCTTTCTCACACACACACAAAAAGAAAGAAAAATTAAACATCCAGATCCAGAAAACAAATTTATAAAAATTGACCATGTACTTGTCTATAGAGCAAGTATAAATACATTTCAAAAAATATTTATCATATAAACTATGTTCTCTGACCACAGGCAATTAGATTAGAAATAAAGAATATAATAACCTTGAAAACAATGCATACTTTATAGCTTTAAGAAATTGCTCCTAGCCCTGGCCAGATATCTTGGCTGGTTAGAACATCATCCAAAAGCACAGAGGTAGCTGGTTCAATCCCTGCTCAGGGCACATACAGGAACAGCTTGATGTTCCTGTCTCTGTCTCCTTTCCTCTCTTGCTGAAATCTATAAACATTTGAAAGAAAAAAAAAATGCTTCTAATTAACACCAGGATCCAAAAGTCATAATAAGAATTTACACATAAGTAGAAGTGATAATTAAACATCTGTATTACCATTCAAAATGTATGAGTTGCAATGAAACTGGCACTTGAAACTTATGGCATTAAATGTTTATTTTAGGAAAATGGCTAACAAATTAATAAGCTAAGTCTCCAACTTCAGAGAAACACCAGAATGTAGATAACATCATGAAGGATAAAATCATGATCATCTCAATCCACACAGAAAAAGCATTTAACAAAATCCAACATCCATTTATGATTAAAATTCTCAACAAAGTGGTTATAAAGGGAACATGTATCCCATAATAAAGGCAAAATGACAAGCTTACAACTAACATGTACTCATCAGGAAAAATGAAAACTTTCTAAGATCAGGAACAAGACACAGATGCCCACTCTCACCACTTTCATCAACATAGTATTGGGAGTCCTAATGAGAGCAACTAGAAAAGAAATACATGGGAACCAAATCAGAAAGGAACTAAAATTATCATTATCTGTAGATGGCATATATATAGAAAACCCAAAAGACCCCACCAAAAACAGAATAAATGAATGCAGTGAAGTTGATGGATATAAAAATCAGTATTCACAAATCTATTATTTTTCTTTACACTAATAATTAACCAGCAGAAAGACAATGAGAAAACAATCCCATTTTAATTTGTATCAAAGAGAATAAAATACCTAGAAATAAATTTAACCAAGTAGACGAATGTTCTGTATACTATAAAGACATTTATAAAAGAAATTAAAGATACAAATAAAGCAAAGATATCTCATACTCATGGATTGGAAAAATTTATACTGTTAAAATCTATATTACTTAAAGCAACCTACAGATTCAATGCAATCCTTATCAAAATTCCATTGGCATCTTTCACAAAAAATAGAAGCAATCCTAAATTCTTTATGGAACCACATAATACCCCACATAACCAAAGCAATCTTTGAGAATGAAGAACAAAGCTGGAAGCATCATGTTCCCCGACTTCAACCTATATTACAAGTTATAGTAATCAAAACAGTATAATATTAGCATAAAACCAGAGACACAGATCAATGGAACAGAATAGAAAACCCAGAAATAACCCAATGCATAGTCAATTAATTTACAATAAAAGAACCAAAAATATTCAATGGAAAGACAGTCTTTAAAAATGGTACTGTGGGCCTGACCTGTGGTGGCACAGTGGATAAAGCGTCAACCTGGAAATGCTGAGGTCGCCGGTTCGAAAGCCTGGGCTTACCCAGTCAAGGCACATATGGGAGTTGATGTTTCCAGCTCCTCCCCCCTTCTCTCTCTCTCTCTCTCTCTTCTCTCTAAAAATGAATAAATAAAATTTAAAAAAATAAAATAATAAAAATAAAAAATAAAAATAAAAATGGTACTGTGAAGCCTGACCAGGTGGTGATGCCCTGGATAAAGCATTGGCCCGGGACCCAGGTTCAAAACCCCGAGGTCACCAGGTTGAGTGCGGGTTCATCTGGCTTGAGCATGAGCTCACCAGCTTGAGCTATGAGCACAGAATCATAGGCATGACCCCGTGGTCACTGGCTCGAGCCCAAAGGTTGCTGGCTTGAGCAAGGGGTCAATAGCTTGGCTGGAGTCCTCTGGTCAAGGCACATATGAGAAAGCAATCAATGAACAACTAAGGTGCCACAATGAAGAATTGATGCTTCTCATCTCTCTCCCTTCCTGTCTGTCTGTCCCTATTTGTTCTTCTCTCTGACTCTCTCTGTCTGCCACATTAAAAAAAATCTATTTTAAAAATGGGCAGAGAATCTGAAGACGTTTTTCCAAGGAAGACATACAGGTAGCCAACAGCTACACTAAATGGTGCTCAACATCACTAACCAGAAAAACGCAAATAAAAATCACAATGAAATATCACTTCATACCTGGTTAGAATGGTTATTATCAAATAACCTAGCCTGTGGTGGTACGATAGATAAACCATCTTGGAATGCTGAGGTCACAGGTTCAAAACTCTGGGCTTGCCCAGTCAAGGCACATATGAGAAGCAACTACTAGTAAGAGCAACTACTCCTCCCCCCCTTCTCCTTCTCTCTCCTCTCTTTTAAAAAATTTGTTTTTAAATCAATCAATAAAAAATCTTTTTTAAAAAAGACAAGAAATAACAAGTAACAAGTGTTAATAAGAAAGTGGAGAAAAGGGAACTCTTGCTTACCCTTGCTCAGAATGTGAATTAGTGCAGCCACTATGGAGAATAGTAAGAAGTTTACTCAAAAAATAAAACCACCATGATACAGCAATTCCACTTCTGAGTAATTATCTCAAGAAAATGAAATCACCAACTTGGAAAGATACATGCACCCCTATGTTCACTGCAGTATTATTTACAACAGCCAACACATGGAAGGAACCTAAGTGCCCGCTGAAGGATGAATGGATAAAGAATATGTAGTATGGGTCCTGGCCGGTTGGCTCAGCGGTAGAGCGTCGGCCTAGCGTGCGGAGAACCCGGGTTCGATTCCCGGCCAGGGCACACAGGAGAAGCGCCCATTTGCTTCACCCCTCCTCCGCGCCTTCCTCTCTGTCTCTCTCTTCCCCTCCCGCAGCCAAGGCTCCATTGGAGCAAAGATGGCCCGGGCGCTGGGGATGGCTCTGTGGCCTCTGCCTCAGGCGCTAGAGTGGCTCTGGTCGCAACATGGCGACGCCCAGGATGGGCAGAGCATCGCCCCCTGGTGGGCAGAGCGTCGCCCCATGGTGGGTGTGCCAGGTGGATCCCGTTCGGGCGCATGTGGGAGTCTGACTGTCTCTCCCTGTTTCCAGCTTCAGAAAAATGCAAAAAAAAAAAATTAATTAATTAATTAAAAAAAAAAAGAATATGTAGTATGTACATCCAATGGAATATTATTCAGCCATAAAAAAATAAATCTTGCCATTTGCAACAACATGAATATACCCTGAGGTCCTTATGTAAGTGAAATAAAAAAGATGAAGACAGGCCTGGTGCAGTGGATAAAGTGTTGACTTGGAAAACTGAGGTCGGCGGTTTGAAACCCCGGGCTTGCCTGGTCAAGGCACCTATGGGAGTTGATGCTAACTGCTCCTCCTCCCTTCTTTCTCTGTCTCTCTCTCTCTGTCTCTCTCTCTCTCTCTCCTCCCTCTCTAAAATGAATAAATTTTAAAAAATCTAAAAAGATAATAAAAGAAAACTGTATGATATTACTTATACATGGAATCTTAAAAAAATACCAACTCATAGAAAATAGATTGGTGGTTGCCAGAGGCAGTGGGTAGAGGGATGCATAAATGAATGAAGGTGGTCAAAAGACACAAGCCAGTTATAAAGGAAGTTCTAAGGCTGTAATGTATAGCATGGTAACAATAGTTAGTGATACTGTATTATATATTTGAAAGTTGCTAAGAGTAAATCTTAAAAGTTCTCATCACAAGAAAATAATTTGGTCCTGGCCAGATAGCTCAGTTGGTTACAGTGTCATCCAGATGTGCAGAGATTGCTCGTTCCATCCCTAGTCAGGGCACATACTGGAACAGATCCATGCACCTGACTCTTTCTAAAATTAATAAATAAGTGTTTTGTTTTGTTTTTTAAATGTGTAGTTACTGTGGTTACTTAGTCTTACTGTGATCATTTGACATTGTATACAAATAGTGTCTATACACCGGAAACTAATATAATGTCAGTTATATCTCAATTTTAAAAAAATGAAAAAGACCTAGCAAGAGGTAGGGAGACAGCATGGTAGACACAAATGTGTTGCTATGGCTGCCAGTCAAATGTCTAGATTCCACCCATTAGTAACAGAAGGCACTCAACACTGTATAGATTAATTCTAGAAATGGGTGGGACTAAGCTTGCCCATGAAGATTTCCCGGGCCTACAGCTGAACTGGACAAGAGAAAGGCAGACAGTGTGTCTTTAACCCTGTAGACGAGAACACTGAAACAAGTTTAGGAATGAATGGGAGCTAGATAATAGGTTTGCTTGCCTATTTTCCCATTCTGGGAAAAGTTCTCAGTCTTTGTGGCTTAGACTGCCATGTTGGAACCACATGACTCCACACCTCTGGCCACTGCTGACTGATCTAAGAATACAACTAACTCAAGTGGGTAACAAATCCATAGACTGAGGTTAGTCTATCACATTCCTCCTCAAGAATTTAAACTAGTAAACTAAGAAGCCATGATTAAGAACTACTAACCAGTCCTGGCCAGGTAGCTCAGTTGGTTGGAGTGTCAACCTCATCCATATGTCAGTGTTGTAGGTTTGATCCTATAAATAAGTTAAACAACAAATCGATATTTCTCTAAAAATTTTTAAAAATCAACCAATGGGTCTGTAGATGGGTGGAGCAGTAGATAGATCCCTCACCAAATCAATAAATAAAAAAACAAACAAAAATATTGCACCCTGGCCAGATATCTTGGTGGTTTATAGAGTAATCCCAATATGCAAAGGTTGTGGGTTCAATCCCCGGTCAGGGCACATACAGGAACAGACTGATATTTTTCTCTCCCTGTCACTCCTCCTCACTCTAAAATCAGTAAATAAAATTTGAAAAAACTGCAAACCACATTATCATATAATAGAGGTATTGGACTTAAACAGTCATTGCAATGAGCTGAATTTTTTGTTCTCTCAAAATTCATGTTGAAACCTAATCCTCAATGTGTTTGTGTTTGGAGGTGGTCTTTGGGGAGGTAATTAGGTCATGGGGGTGGAACCTTCAGAAATGAGGTTAGTACCCTTGAAAAAGGGACCCAAGCCCTAGCTGGGTAGATTAGTTGGTTAGTGTCCTCCTGATAAGGCAAGGTTGTGGGTTCAGTCCCTGGTTAGGGTATATACAAGAATCAATGAATTCATAAATAAGTAGAATAACAAATCCATGCTTCTTTCTCTGTCAAAAAGAAAAAGGGACCCAAGAGAGCTCCCTCACCTCTTTCCACCATGTGAGGATACAACTAAGTGTTGGCAGTATGCACCCTGGAAGAGGGCATCCAACAGAACCTGACCATGCTGGCATCCTAATCTCAAGGTTTCAACCCTCCAGAGCTGTAAGAAATACATTTCTGTTGTTCATACTAAACAAATAAGTAAAACAGAATATAGAAAAGTTACGAAACAACAGAATAAAGAGAAATTAATGCAACAGAAAATACAATAAAGAAGCTTGACAAACCCAAAGCAAAACTAAGACTCTCGTGCAGTTGTCTAAGTAAAAAAGTTCAAATATTAATTTGTAAAAAGTATATCGGCAACTTTATGCCAACATACTTAAAAATTTACAAAAGAAAAAACTCCTAGAAAACATAACGTCAAAATACACCCTGTTAGAAATCCCAAAAAAGCCAATAATCAATAAAAAAATTGCATCAGTAGTTAAAAATCAACCCACAAAGAAAAGAAACTCAACAGGTCAAGATGATTTTATGAGCAAAGTCTACAGTTTGCTATTTAATCAGTAAACACTCAAAGAACTGAATGTTCTATTTTTATGCAAAGTATTCCAGATTATATACAAAGGTGGCACACTATCTGATACATTCTACAGGCTACTATTACTTTGATATCAAACCTAAGAATATAAGGAAGGAAAAAATTACAAGGCCAATCTCATTATGCAGATGCAAAATTCCTTAATAATATATTTGCAAGTTGGGTTTAATCTTAGGAATCCAAGGGGGAATTACCATTAGAAATTGATTAATATAATTAAATATATCAACCAATTAAAGGAGAACAAAGGAGGATCATTCCAATAGACACAAAAAATGATAATCAGGCAAGAAAAATAGAAGACATTCAAATTGGAGAGGAAGAAGTATAACTGCTACTCTTTGCAGATGACATGAACCCTAGAGATTCCATCAAAAACTGCTAGAATAAAAGAATTCATTAATGTAGTAAGATACAAAATTAATATTCAGAAATCAGTTGCATTTTTATACACAAATAACAAACTATCAGAAAGATAAATTAAGAAGCAATACCATTTTATTTATTTATTTATTTATTTATTTATTTATTTATTTTTACAGAGACAGAAAGAGAGTCAGAGAGAAGGATAGACAGGGACAGACAGACAGGAACTGAGAGAGATGAGAAGCATCAATCATCAGTTTTTTGTTGTGACCTTAGTTGTTCATTGATTGCTTTCTCATATATGCCTTGACCGCAGGCCTTCAGCAGACTGAGTAACCCTTTGCTCGAGCCAGCGACCTTGGGTCCAACCTGGTGAGCTTTTGCTCAAACCAGGTGAACCCGTGCTCAAGCTGGCGACCTTGGGGTATCGAACCTGGGTCCTCTGCATCCCAGTCCGACGCTCTATCCACTGTGCCACCGCCTAGTCAGGCAGAAACAATACCATTTTAAATTGCATTAAAAAAAAAGAGCCTGACCCGGCGGTGGTGCAGTGGATAGAGCGTTGGACTGGGAGGCAGAGGACCCAGGTTCAAAACCCCGAGGTCGTCAGCTTGAGCGCGGGCTCATCTGGTTTAAGCAAGGCTCACCAGCTTGAGCCCAAGGTCACTGGCTAGAGCAAGGGGTCACTTAGTCTGCTGTAGCCCCCTGGTCTAGGTGCATATGAGAAAGCAATCAATGAGCAACTAAGGTGCCACAAGGAAGAATTGACGCTTCTCATCTCTCTCCCTTCTGATCTGTCTGTCCCTCTCTCTGTCTCTCTCTGTCTCTGTCACAAAGAAAGAAAGAAAAGAAAACTAGGAATAAATTTAACCAAGTAGCTATAAAAGTCCTGTAGTCAGAAGATAAGACATTGAAGAAGATATAAATAAAGTATATGCTATGTCATGGATAGGAAGAATTAACATTGTTTAATGTTCATACTGCAATGGATCAAGTGTCGACTTGGAACACTGAGGTCACCAGCTCAAAACCCTGGGCTTGCCCGGTCAAGGCACATATGGGAGTTGATGCTTGCTTCCTGCTCCTCCTCCCTTTTTCTCTCTTTCTCTCTCTCTCTGTCTCTCCTCTCTAAAAAATAAATAAATAAAAAATAAAAATAATTTTAAAAAATGTTCATACTACCTAAAGCAATCTATAGGTCCAATGAAATTCCTATTAAAACACCAGTGGCACCTGACCAGGTGGTGGTGCAGTAGATAGAGCATCAGCCTGGGATGCTGAGGACCCAGGTTTGAAACCCTGAGGTTGCCAGCTTGAGCACAGGCTCACCAGCTTGAGCTTGGTCACTGACTCAAGCAAGGAGTCACTGGCTCAGCTATAAGCCCCCATCAAGGTACATATGAGAAAGCAACCAATGAACAACTAAGATGCCACAACTATGAGTTCATGCTTCTCATTTCTCTCCTTTCCTGTCTGTCCCTGTCTATCCCTCTCTCACTTAAAACAAAAACAAACAAAAAAACAAATCCAGTGGCATTATGCACAGAACTAGACCAAATGGTCCTATAATTTATATTGAACTACAAAAGACTGAATAGCCACAGCAATCCTAAGAAAAAATAACAGTTGGAGGAATCACATTATCTGATATTAAACTACACTGCAAGTCTTTAGTAATAAAAACAGTATGGTGCTGACATAAAAAAAAACCCACATAGATCAATGCAACAGAGTAAAGAGCTCAGAAATAAGCCCACTCCTATATGGTCAATTACTCTATGACAAGGAGGCAAGAATATACAATGGGGTAAAGACAGTCAATAAATGATGTTTGGGAAAGTGGATAGATACATGCAAAAAAGAGAAAAAGAAAAAAAGAAACTAGACAACTTTCTTATACCATAATAGTAGAATAAACTCAAATTGAGTCAAAGACTTAAATTAGACCTCAAAAGTAGGGTCCTATTCAGGTATCTCATTTGGTTAAATAAGAACGTTCTCACAATATGCCATGGTTGGGAGTTTTATCGCCAGTCAGGACACATACAAGAGACAACCAATGAGTATATAAATAAGTGGAACAAAAATCAGTGTTTCTTCCTCTCTCTCCCTCTTCTCTTAAAAAAATAAAATAAAATAAAAATAAGATTCAATACCATAAAACCCCTAGAAGAAAACATAGGCAGTAAACTCTGCCATTTATCTTAGCAATATTTTTCTGATATCTCTCCTTGAGCAAGGGAAACAAAAAAAATAAACAAATGGGAATACATGAAACTAAAAGTTTTATACAGCAAAGAAAACCAACAAAACAAAAAGACATCCTTCTGAAAGGAGGGACATATTTGCCACTGATACATCAGATAAGGAGTTAATATCCAACATTTATAAAGAACTCATACATCTTAACACTAAAAAAAACAAACAATCCAATTTAAAAATGGGCAGAGAACCTGAATAGACATTTTTTCAGAGAAGACATACAGATAGTCAATGGACATATAAAAAGATGCTCAATGTCACTAATCAGAAAAATGCAAATTAAAACCACATTGAGATAATCACTTCACACCTGTCAGAATGGCTATCATCAATAAAACAACAAACAAGTGTTGGTGAGGATATGGAGAAGAGAGAACCCTCCTGCACTATTGGTAGGATTGAAAATTAGTGGCCCTGGCCAGTGTCTCAGTGGATAGAGCATTGGCCAAGCATATGGATGTCCAGGGTTTGATTCCCAGTCAGGGCACACAGAAAAGGCGACCATCCACTTCTCCACCCCCTTCTCTCACTTTTCCCCTCCTGAAGCCAGTGGCTTCCTTGGTTAGAGCAGATCACATGGCCCCAGATATTGAGGATGGCCTCAGGTGCTAAAAATAGCTCAGTACTCGAACATCAGCCCCACATGGGGGTTGCCAGGTGGATACCGGTTAGGGTGTATGCAGGAGTCTGCCTCACTATCTCCCCTCCTCTCACCTAAAAAAAAAAAAAGAAGAAAAAAATAAATAAAAGAAAATTAGTGTAGTCATTATAGAAAACAGTATGGAAAAAAAAACCCCCAAAACAGTATGGAGGTTCCTGAAAAAATTAAAAGTAGAACCTCTTAATGACCCATCAATTCCACTTTTGTGTATTTATCCATGAAATCCAAAATATTAATTTGACAAGATATATGCACCCCTAATGTGCACTGCAGCATTATTTACTATAGACAATTTATGGAAGCACCTAAGTGCCCATCAATGGACAACTGGATAAAGATGTGGTACGTATGTGTACAACAGAATATTCGTGGCCATAAAAAAGATGAAATCTTACCATTTGTAACCACATGGACTGACCTAGTCCTAGAAAGCATTATATGCTAAATGAAATAAATCAGACAGCCTGACCTGTAGTGGTATAGTGGCTAAAGTGTCGGCTTGGAATGCTGAGGTCACTAGTTCGAAAACCTGGGCTTGCCAGTCAAGGCACACATGAGAAGCAACTACTACGAATTGATTCTTCCCACTCTTTTTTTTTTTTTTTTAATTTTATTTATTCATTTTTGGAGAGGAGAGAGAGAGGGAGAGAGAGAAACAGAGAGAGAGAAGGGGGGAGGAGCTGGAAGCACCAACTCCCATATGTGCCTTGACCAGGCAAGCCCAGGGTTTTGAACCGGCGACCTCAGCATTTCCAGGTTGATGCTTTATCCACTGCGCCACCACAGGTCAGGCTCTTCCCACTCTTAAGCACCCCTCACCTGTTCTGTCTCCCTCTCTCTAAAAAAAAATTTTTTTAAATAAAATCATTTCTTTTAAAAGGAAAGAAATAAGTCAGGAAGAGAAAAACAAATACTGTATTATTCCACTTGTATGTAAAACAAAAAAATCAATGAACAAACCGAACACACTGATGGCTGCCAGATGGGAGGGAAGCTGGGGGGCTAGATGAAAAAGGTGAAGAAAGTAATAGTACAAATTGGCAGTTACAAAACAGTCATGGGGAGCACGTGACCTGTAGTGGTGTGTGGGTCAAATAAGTTTGTAAATATGATGCATATTTGCTCACTTATGGTTTGCATTGGGTGTGCAGGACAGGCTGTAAGCAGGCAAAGTCATTATAGCCAAAGGCTTAGTTTTAAGAGTAAGCCTTTCCCATCCTTTCAATACTAAAATCTTCTCAACACTAAGCTTTTCCCCACACCCTTGACTGTTGCATGATGTGAGGAATCCCATTTATGCCTCAGATAAGTGGCTTTGTATCAGAGACTTCCTTATTTGTATATTGGCTTAAAGGTTTGGCTTTCTACACTATAAAATGGGGCAGACTGGGGGCTTGCTCTCGCTCAGTTCCTGAAATTAGCATTAGAGAGGAAAAGCAGCCAAGATGGTGGAGTGCTGAAGAAGAAGAATTTGTGCAGACAGAAGGAGATGGAGAACAGAGGTGAATAAGGCTGGTGAGGTAGAAACCTTTGATTCTAGGAAACTTGGATGACTCAGTGGCTTTGGGAGCCCTGAATGGAAAGCGAAGTGTATTCCCACTGTGTGTATTTCTTGCCTGCCAGGTGCAAGCTAGGATTAAAGGTAATGGCCCACCAGTTCTTGGCTCTGTTGTTTCATTACCGTTGGTCCGAATCAAATGTGAACCTACACTGGCCAGGCGTCTGTGATGGTGGCTGTGGCTGCTGGCTATACATGGTGCAGTGGATAAAGCATAGATCTGAGGTCACTGGCTCAAAACCCCCGCTCACCTGGCCAAGGCACATATGAGAGTTGATGCTTCTTGCTCCTTTCCCCTCCTCCCCTGTCTAAAAGGAATAAATAAAATAAAATAGTCATGGGGATATAAAGTTCAGCATCTAGAATATAGTGAGTAATACTGTAATAACTGTGTATGGGGACAGATGGGTGCTAGGTTTATGAAGAGGGTCACTTTGTAAACTATATAAATGTCTAACCACTATGCTGTATACCTGACAGTAATATAAAATAATATTAAATGTGAAGTATAATTTTAAAAACTTTTTAAAATTGTCTAAAGTCATCCTTTCATCATTTAAAAGATAAAGAGGAAGCCCTGGCTGGTTGGCTCAGTGGTAGAGCATCGGCCTGGCATGTAGGAGTCCTGGGTTCGATTCCTGGCCAGGGTACACAGGAGAAGCACCCATCTGCTTCTCCACCCCTCCCCCTTTTCTTCCTCTCTGTCTCTCTCTTGCCCTCCCGCAGCTGAGGCTCCATTGGAGCAAAGTTGGCCCGGGCACTGAGGATGGCTCTGTGGTCTCTGCCTCAGGCACTAGAGTGGCTCTGGTTGCAACAGAGCAACGCCCCAGATGGACAGATCATCGCCCCCTGGTGGGCATGCCGGGTGGATCCCGGTCGGGTGCATGCGGAAGTCTGTCTGACTGCCTCCCGGTTTCCAACTTCAGAAAAACACAAAAAAAGAAAAGATAAAGAGGAATGAAAAAAGGGAGGGAAAAGGGGCGGGAGGGCAGGAGGAAGGAAAAACAAGACAAACCCGGATTTAGAAGGAAACTTAAGTTTTGGGGGTGTGAACAAAAAGAAACTACAGTAAATGTTATATTTAATGATTAAATGTTAGAGTCATTCCTTTAAACAGACAAGAATTTTCACACTCATTACTTTTATCAACACTTTACTGTAAGTTCCAACCATAGTAAAAAATAAAACCCAAAATAATCAAAAAGAAAGAAATAAAACTGTTATTTATAGATGATATGATTGTCTAAAAGAAAAATCTCAAAGAATTTTGAGAAAAAGCATTAAAAATTTTAGAATTAATAATTTAGCAGTGTCACATACTATCAGCATACAAACTCCTACTGCATTTCTTTTTTTTTTTTTTTTTTTTTTCTGAAGCTGGAAACGGGGAGACAGTCAGACAGACTCCCGCATGCGCCCAACCGGGATCCACCTGGCACGCCCGCCAGAGGCGATGCTCTGCCCACCAGGGGGCGATGCTCTGCCCCTCCGGGGCATCGCTCTGCCGCGACCAGAGCCACTCTAGCGCCTGGGGCAGAGGCCAAGGAGCCATCCCCAGTGCCCGGGCCATCTTTGCTCCAGTGGAGCCTTGGCTGTGGGAGGGGAAGAGAGAGACAGAGAGAAAGGAGGGGGGGGAGGGGTGGAGAAGCAGATGGGCGCTTCTCCTGTGTGCCCTGGCCGGGAATCGAACCCGGGTCCCCCGCACGCCAGGCCAACGCTCTACCGCTGAGCCAACCAGCCAGGGCCTAGAACTCACATTTTTAAAAGAAAATAGATTTCTAAAAGAAATTTCAATTTTCTTTTTTTTTTTTTCCTTTTGTATTTTTCTGAAGCTGGAAACCCGGAGGCAGTCAGACAGACTCCCGCACGTGACCGACCGGGATCCACCCAGCACACCCACCAGGGGGCGATGCTCTGTTGCGACCAGAGCCGGTCTAGTGCCTGAGGCAGAGGCCATGGGGCCATCCCCAGCGCCTGGGCCATCTCTGCTCCAATGGAGCCTTGGCTGCGGGAGGGGAAGAGAGAGACAGAGAGGAAGGAGAGGGGGAGGGGTGGAGAAGCAGATGGGCGCTTCTCCTGTGTGCCCTGGCCGGGAATCAAACCCGGGACTTCTGCACGCCAGGCCGACGCTCTACCACTGAGCCAACCGGCCAGGGCCAAGAAATTTCAACTTTAAAATGTTAAGTTTTAGTTTAAAATTAAACCTAAGGGTTCTGGAACCAATTGCAATGTGGGTGTATAGTCTCCTCACACCAGCAACAAGCTATTCACTGACACCAGCTAGGCGCCCTACTTTTCAACTCAGTTCTAACATGATTTACTGAAGATAGCATCAGATCCCACAGGTTAGATATTCAGTCCTACAAGTATGCTCTGTGCTTCAAATGCCAACCACTGACCCACCGGCTACAGAATGGAGGTTCCCATGACCCTCTTCTTGAACTTCAGATGCCAATTGCAAATCCTGGTTGTTCCCTGTACTTCTGAGCGACTAACTATAAATCAGAGCTTTGCATACCCCCCTCCTAGAGTTCAATTAATTTGGTAGAAGGGCTCGAAAAAACCCATTTACTCATTAGGTGACCATTTTCTTTGCACAGAATATTAAAGGATACGAACCAACAGCCAGCTGAAGAGACATAGGGCAACGTCGGTCGTGAACTAAGGAGCCTCTGTCTTCATGGAGTTCGGGGCCTCTCCCTGTGGCACGTAGAAGTGTTCTACTTCGCTCACCTAGAAACTCTCCAAACCCCTTCCCTCCGGAGTGTTTATGGAAGCTTCATTACACAGGCATTCTGATAAACTCATTGGCTATTGGTGATGGATTCAACTGCCAATCCATTTCCCCTCCCCAGAAAATGGGGTTAGAATGAAAGTTCCAGCCCTCAATTCTTGGTTGGTTCCCTTGGCAACCCCATACTTAGGTGCTTTCCAAAAGTCATCTCATTAACATAAACCCAGCTGTGGTGAAAAGTGATTTGTTTTGAATAACAAGACACCCATTTCACCTTTGACTCTGAAGCGTTTTCAAGAATTGAGAACTACAGTCCAAATATTATAACAAAAGATGCTCCTATTAGTCCTATAATTCAGGAAATTCCCAAGGGTTTGGGTGTTGGAAGCCAGGAACTGTGGATGAAGACCAAATATATATTTATTATAAATCACAATATTACAAACCTTTTATTAATCATCACTACATACAATATTTGGAAAGGAGTCACTATTCTTCATTGAGTACAGAAGTTCATCTGCTTTAGAAGATGAGTTCTAACAAGAAGCAGTTCATGGTAGGTAGTCATGTCCTAGGGAGGTATTTTTCTCTTAACAGAGATCAATGTTTACCTTAATGAGCCTGTCTGTTGTCTTTTGCATCTACAATAACGAATGTGATTACATGCCTTTGAAATGTAAGGGTAATTTTTTTTTCCCTGCCCCTTCAGTTAGGCATCCCACCAGAGTAGGAACTATTAAAAATGGAATATTTTTACATTACAAAAATAAGTACAATAGGTAAATTTTTAGCATTTTTGTAAAATATACATAAGAGTACACAAAATATACACAGCAAAATAAAATACTATAAAATAAATACCATTATATAGCTGTTGGGCAAAGCAATGTGTAACATGTATGTTAAGTTTGCTTGTTTCTATTTTGCCTAATTGTTGCATTGGCTTGGGCAGTATCATGTGTGTGCAGTCTGTAGAAGGCTGCTGGTGCTTGCTCTCAGGGCAGCAGATTGCAAATTGTAGGTCGCCTTCCTGCTTGGGAGGGGCCATTGTTTGCTGGAGAAGGGTTTATTTCCCCCAGCCTGTTTTGCTTGGGAGAGGGCAGAGGAGTGCAGAGAAAGAGAGGAGAGAGAGAGAGAAAGAGAAAGAGAACCTTGCTGAAGCTTGTAGGGGCCTAGGAGGCGGGGAGAGTCCGGAGAATGAGTCGGGGCTTTGAGAGCCCTGAATGAGAGCAAAGCGGTCTTCCCTGCCTGTTTGCTACTCTGCCTTTATAAGACTTTAATTAAACAAAATAGCCCTGGCCGGTTTGCTCAGCGGTAGAGCATCGGCCTGGCGTGCGGGGGACCCGGATTCGATTCCCGGCCAGAGCACATAGAAGAAGTGCCCATTTGCCCCCCCCCCCTCCTTCCTCTCTGTCTCTCTCTTCCCCTCCCACAGCCAAGGCTCCATTGGAGCAAAGATGGCCCGGGCGCTGGGGATGGCTCCTTGGCCTCTGCCCCAGGCACTAGAGTGGCTCTGGTCGCGGCAGAGCGTCGCCCCCTGGTGGGCAGAGCATCGCCCCTGGTGGGCGTGCCGGGTGGATCCCGGTCGGGGGCATGCGGGAGTCTGTCTGACTGTCTCTCCCTGTTTCCAGCTTCAGAAAAATACAAAATAAATAAATAAATAAAATGGCCCACCATTTTCTGGCTCCGCTGTTCCTTTACTGTCTGCTTGAGTCCAGTGTGAACCTGCAAGGCCACGACAGCGACAGCCCCTGGCCTTACACAGCAAACACTAAACGCTTTCTCCACAGAAGCCTTCACATGCCTCTTCTCAAACACAATCCCTCTTTTCCCTGATAAAGACAACCACGCTCCTGACTTCTATTTGTCTGAAATGTCTTTCACCTCCTGAACTGAAGGTTATCGAGGCTGCATTTAATATTCTACATTAACTATTTTCTTTCAGTGTTTGAAGATATCATGCTGTCTTCTGGCTTGCCATCCTCTCTACTGTGAAGTTGGCTATTGGTTTTGTTGTTGCTTTGAAGTGATTTTTCTTCCTATTTACTTAGTACGGCTTTCTGAATCCCTGACTTGATGTCTTGCATCAATTTTGGAAAATTCTCAGTGACTAAATTTTCAAATATTACTTTTGTCCAAATCTTTCTCTTCTGCTCTGGGTTTTCAAGTCATGAATGTTAAATATTAACATTATATTGCTCTGGCTGGTTAGCGCAGTGGGTAAGAGCATCGTCCCTAAATTGCCAAGGTTGTGGGTTTGATCACCAGTTGGGGCACATAAATGAAGTGACCAGCGAGTGCAGAGTTAAGTGGGGCAATGAAGGAATGCTTCCCTCTCCTCTCCCTCTCTTTCACTCCTCCTTCCTGTCCCTCAAAAAAAAAAAATCAATAAAAGAGATCAATTTTTCATAAACTTAAAAAATTAACATTGCCTGACCTGTGGTGGCGCAGTGGATAAAGCGTCGACCTGGAAATGCTGAAGTCACTGGTTCAAAACCCTGGGCTTGCCTGGTCAAGGCACACATGGGAGTTGATGCTTCCAGCTCCTCCTCCCCTTCTCTCTCTCTGTCTCTTCTCTCTCTCTGTCTCTGTTTCTCCCTCTCCTCTCTAAAATGACTAAATAAATAAAAAAAAATTTTGGAAAAAAAATTAACATTAAAATTAATTTTTAGAGTGAGAAACATTGATTTGTTGTTCTACTTATTTATGCATTTTTATTTGATTCTTGAATGTGTCCTGACCAGGATTGTGTTGGAATCCATGGGAGTCTGAAAGACCAGAGTAACAGACTTTATTGAAAGGAAGAAAGGAACCCTGCCAGGCACTTCTCCTGGCGAGAAGAACGCTGGTTACAGACTAGGGGTGAGTTATACAGTGTTTGGGAGAGCCTGAGGGGATACTGAGGCAAAAGTCCTAGTATGTCCGGAATGCTTCTCCTTGGGGGGCTTCGAGCATGTGGGTGTTGAATCAAAAGTCCTGGTATGTCCGGAGCCCCTCCTTGGGGCGGCTTGTCAGCTTTTTGGAATTCCTCTGTCTCAGGGGCGATAGGCCAGTAAGGGTGAGGTCTGACAAATAAGCGGAACATCAAGAGGGCAGTTTGGAATACACACATCTATCAGATTGAACCTGCAACCTTGGCATTTCCAGGTGACACTCTAACCAACTGATCAACCCAGGTAGGGCCCATCCACTGAGCTCTTAAATTTATTGTTCACTTTTAGAATTTCCATTTGCTTTTCTTTTATGATTTTCAATTTTCTGATGAATTTCTCAATCTTCTACATGTTAGTTTCCCTAGAAGCAGAGTCTGACCTTGGAATTCTTGTGTAACTGATACTGAAGAAATGCTCTTAGATGTGTGGATGAAAAAAGAAGAATGAGGCCACAAACTAAACCTGACAAGCTCAGGTGAACCCTGCACCATGGCTTGTAAACTCAGAGCCCTAAAGTAACCACACAGGATGGTCTAAAATGAAAACTTTCTAACTAGAAGCAGTTCATGGTGGGTAGTCAAGTCCTAGGGGAGGTATTTTTCTCTAACAGAGGTCAATGTTTACCTTAATGAGCCTTTCTGTTGTCTTTGGCATCTACAATAACGAATGTGATAACATGCCTTTGAAATGTAAGGGTAATTTTCTTTCCCTGCCCCTTCAGTTAGGCATGCCACCAGAGTAGGAACTATTAATTCTCTTATTCCTGCCAATGTAAAAGAAATTTCAGTATATACATTTTTATTTTTTTATTCAATCCCAGAGATTTCCCTGCTTTGCTTTCTCCTGCCTCCCTAATCTATCACCAATCAATTTCTTTTTTTTTTTTTTAACAAAGACAGAGAGAGAGTCAGAGAGAGGGATAGACACGGACAGACAGACAGGAATGGAGAGAGATGAGAAGAATCAATATCAGTTTTTCGTGGCGACACTTTAGTTGTTCATTGATTGCTTTCTCACATGTGCCTTGACTGTGGGCCTTCAGCAGACCGAGTAACCCCTTGCTCGAGCCAGCGACCTTGGGTTCAAGCTGGTGAGCTTTTGCTGAAACCAGATGAGCCCACACTCAAGCTGGTGACCTTGGGGTCTCAATTCTGGGTCCTTCTGCATCCCAGTTGGACACTCTATCCACTGCACCACAACCTGGTCAGGCACCAATCAATTTCATGTAACCCCTATGTCTTTCCCTTTGATTCTAATGTATAAAATAGGTGGTAAACCACCATTTTCAGGAGCACTTTCTCAAGCCATTTAGACTTAGCTTTCTAGCAATTGTTGACAGTTTAGCTCAAATAAACTCATAAAAAATTCTTACAGGTTTGGCAGTTTCTAACATTGACAGACGACTTGCAAGGAAGCAGGATGAAGCATGGGAAGAAGTTCAAGGTGTTTATGTGGCTAAAGTCCTTACCCTGATCTCATGGGATGGAGCTCTGGAGCACAACTGTCCTCCTCGATGCAAGGGATGTGGATGTGTGTGACTTAAATATTCCTGGATCTACTGCCTTCTAGGGGGGGGGGACTGAGGGGGAGGTTCTTGCTAACCTCCTAGGGAGCTGGAGAGCAGATAATTCTCAATGTATATAAGCAGTTAACACTTGGGGGTAGAGTTGGAGTGAGCAAATCCACCTGCTCTATATGATTGTGGTAGAACACTATCAACATTTATGCATGTTTATGATCAAGTTTGCAGTTGATCATTATCTGGATCTGCGGAAGGTCTCTTTCTGTTGTCTATTGTTTCTTTTGGTTTCAATCAGCATCTCACCTCCTTGTATGCTACTTATTACTGAATGCCAATATTGTATATAAAAAAAAATTCAAGAAATATTTGAGGCCTATGCCTCAGGTGTTAGCACAGTGGATAGAGTGTTGGACTGGGATTCAGAGAACCCAGGTTTGAAACCCCAAGATCGCTGGCTTGAGCACAGGCTCATTCGGCTTGAGTGCAGGGTTGCTGGCTTGCGCATTTGATTATAGACATGACCCCATGGTCCCTGTCTTGAGTCCAAGATCACTGGCTTGAACAAGGGGTCGTTGCTCTGCTGTAGCCCCCAGTCAAGACACATATGAGAAGGCAATCAATGAACAACTAACATGCTGCAACGAAAAACTGATATTCTTATCTCTCTCCCTTCCTGTCTGCCTGTCCCTATCTGTCTCTCTCCCTGTCTGTTACACACACGCACACACACACACACACACACACAGAAATATTTGAGGCCTAGGATTGCTGGGGCATTCCTATTTGTAATCCAGTCAGGGACTGAGACGATTCAGAGGTGGGCTTCAATTTCACTGAAGTCAATATTTTACTCTTACTCTGAGAGTATATAGTTTTTCAGAGTCCCTTGGTAGACCATATGCTCCAATTTTTTAGCACTTAGCTCTGTGAATCTATCAAAAACTGTGCTTAATTTTTTCAGGCTTTCAGTTGTCTTTTCCAAGAATTGTTTCACAATCCTGTAAGAAAGTAAGTGTGACATCTCAAACTCACTTCTCCAGGTTTCCTTCTTTGTTTAGACCAGGGGTAGTCAACCTTTTTATACCTACTGCCCACTTTTGTATCTCTGTTAGTAGTAAAATTTTCTAACCATCCACTGGTTTCACAGTAATTGTGATTTATAAAGTAGGGAAGTAACTTTACTTTATAAAATTTATAAAGCAGAGTTACAGCAAGTTAAAGCACATAATAATAATTACTTACCAAGTACTTTATGTCGGATTTTTGCTCAGTTTGGCAGAATAAATCTTTATAAAACAACTTACTATAGTTAAATCTATCTTTTTATTTATACTTTGGTTGCTCTGCTACCGCCCACCATGAAAGCTGAAACGCCCCCTAGTGGGTGGTAGGGACCAGGTTGACTACCACTGGTTTAGATCTTGGCCCTGTTCTTCATTACCTAATTGTTATGAGCTTATCCTCCCAAATTCAGACCATGCTTAGCTTTTGAGATCAGACCAGATTAGGCGCTTTCAGGGTCGTATAGCATTAGACTATCCCCTCAAATTCATATGTTGAATCTTAACCCTCAATACAGTCAGAATGTGACTATATGGAAAGAAAGGGCCCTTAAAGAGGTAATTAAGTTAAAATGAGGCCACTGTGAGGGCCCTAATCAAATCTGACTGGTGACCTTATAAGAAGAGACAATTTGTTTATATGTGTTACATAATTTTTTTACATTTCTGTGCATGAATGAGATTGACAAAAATTTTTCTTTTTTTATATAGATAAGCATTTAATATCAATATTATTCCATCATTAAAAAAATCATTTGGGCCAATGCCATTTCCTATCCTCTAGATGTGTTTGTATAAGATTGTCATTAGAATTTACTGGTGAGATCCTAGTTGGTTTGTTCAGTGGATGGAGCATCGGTGTGGTGTATAAAACGTCCTGGGTTCGATTTCCAGTTAGGGCACACAAGAGAAGCAACCATCTGCTTCTCTCTCCTCCCTCTTCCCTTCTCTTCCTTTTCCCCTCTTGCAACCAGTAAATGAACTGGTTTGAGTGTTGGACCCGGGCACTGAGTATAGCTCGGTTGGTGGGAGCGTTAGCTGCAGGTGCTAAAAACAGCTCATCAGCCCCAGATAAGGGTTGCTGGGTGGATCCTGGTCAGGGTACATGCAGGAGTCTGTCTATCTCCCCTTCTCTCACTTCAAAAAAAAAGAAATAATTTATTGGTGAATTAATTTAGTCTGAGAATGTTCTTTATAGACCTTTTTAAAATTATAAATGCAATTTCTTTATTAGTTATAGAACTGTTTAGATTTTCTATTACTGTATGTGTCAGTTTTGGAGAAGAGCTTCTCCTAAAATAGCATTTTATACAAGTGGCACATCAAAATCATTTGGGATCTTTAAAAGTACCCTTGACTAGGTTCTATCCTCAGAGGTTCCAATTTAATCTGAGTATTTGAACTCTGTAAACAAATTAAAAAAATTTTTTTTAAATATATCTGATTTTTTTTGTCATTTCAATTTTTTCATTTACATATATATTTACTATATGTTTTTATTCTATATTACATATAAGTGAATACGAATACTGGTATATAGTCAAATATTTCTTTTTGTGAGGGAGAGATACACACAGAAAGATAAACAGATAGGAAGAGAGAGAGATGAGAAGCATCAACTTGTAGTTGTGGCCCTTTAACTGTTATTCATTGATTGCTTTCTCATATGTGCATTGACGGGGGGGGGGGGGGGGGGGGGGGGAGCGCTCCAGCTGAGCCAGTAACCTCTGGCTCAAGCCAGTGACCTTGGGCTCAAGCCAGCAACCACCTATGCTCAAGCTGGCGACGTTGGACTTTTGAACCTGGATCCTAAATGTCCCAGGTTGATGATCTATCCAATGAACTGTAGGGACCCTCCTTACCCTGAAGATTGCATGAGAGGTTGCACAAGGAACTTAGAGCTGACCCAGCCCCCAAATCCTGTTTATCTAGATTTGTAACAGTTTTAACAGTTTTAAAACTTTTCCACTGCCTGCCCTATGTTACTATGCCATGTGACTTCTCCCCCTGCCAATAGCTAATAGCCAAGTCTGCTTTTGGAAACTGCTTGCTTGCTCAGCCTATATAAGACCTAGTTTGTAAGTGTTTGGGGGCGGCTCTCATCTGCGACTTTTTAAGAGTATAGTGTCCCTGAGACACCCGAGAGTCCACCCCTGCGCAGGTTAAAAGCTTGGCCAATAAATTTTCCATCTAAATTCCTGAAAGTCTCCGACATCTGTTTTGTACCCTGGTGGATGCTACATGCACCACCACCAGTCAGGCTATCATCAAAATTTTAATGAATAAAAGACAAACACAGTAAGATGTCTCACTTTGTTATAAAATACCACACCCCAGATTCTGAAAGGCACGGTACCTCATTTCATCGAGTTCACATAGAGACACCCAGTCCAGATGAATTTTGAAGAGTTTTATTAGAGGAGGAAAATTTAAATATGCTAGCCGCATATGGCTGACAAGGGCATCTGCAGTCCCAAATCGTGCAGTGCCAAAAATAGTTCAGGGGCTACTTACATACCCTTGATCACACATGGGCAGGGAAGAGCATGATATCATGGTGTAGCAACATTTGTTTAGGGGATACACAGAAACATTAAGACTCTCAAGGTAACACAATCAAAGACATTTACAAATCTTTCAGGGTTCCTCTTCCCTCACTAGCCTAGAACTATTTTGCCCTCAAGATTCCAGGAAGGGGGAGGAACTACAATCAAAGCAAGGTGGTATGTAAATGCTGCTGCCTCCTATTGAAAGAGAAGTTTCTAGGTTAACCTTTATTTTAGATTTAAAACTGAATAACCCATTGTTCTTGCAAGCAAGAAACTTCTACATTCTTCCTCCTCCTCTCCCTAAAGGAGGGACAGAATAGGAAAGTCTGATAGAAAAGCCTGACCTTTCCTCCCAGGATATTAATATCAATTTTCAGCTTTTGGTACCTGTTGGGCAGATAAAATGTATTATGCTCACTTTGTTAGAGTGGCGCTGCCCACGTGGAGGCCGTTGCCCAGGTGATATTAATGTGTGTCTCTGTGGGCAGGCAGAATCCCTGTAGCCTGGGGCTTGGTTTTGGGATTAAGCCTTTCCCACCCGTCTTGATGTGGGGTGATACAATCCAATCATGCCCCAGAGAAGTGACTTTGTATTGGAGACTTCCCTATTTTGTATATTGGATTAAAGGTTTTGAATCTACACTATAAAATGGGGGCAGAGCTAGAGCTTGCCCTCTTGGTTCCTGGGATGATTAGCATGAGAGAGCAGAGGGAGCAGAGCAGAGAGCAGAAAGAGGCCATGTGGCCAGGAGAGGCAGCCAAGATGGCAGAGTATTGAGTGAGAGGCCAGTTTCTGCAGTTTGACGCTGGAAAAGGAAGGAGATGGGGAACTGAGGAGAATAAGGCTGGTGAGCTAGAAACCTTTGTGTAAAGCCAGCAGCCTGGCCCATGCAGGTTCGCATTGGATTCGGACAGTCGGCAAAGAAACAACGGAGCCACAAACTGGTGGGCCATAGTCTTTAATTCTAGCTTGCACCCAGCGGGCAAGTAAAAATACACACTGGGCTCCAAAACCCAGTCACATTCAGTGCTCACAAAGCCACTGACTTATCCGAGTTTCCTAGAATCAAAGGTTTCTAGCTCACCAGATTTATTCACCTCTGTTCCCCATCTCCTTCCTTATCCCAAATACAAACTCTACACAAACTGGCATCTCACTCAGCACTCCACCATCTTGGCTGCTTCTCCTGGCCTCCTCCACGTGGCCTTTCTCTGCTCTCCTCTGCTCTCTCTTCTAATGATAATCTCAGGAACCAAAAGTGTAAACTCCTGTCCGGCCCCCATTTTATAGTGTAGATTCATAACCTTTAATCCAATATACCAAATAGGGAAGTCTCTACTACAAAGTCACTTCTCTGAGGCATGATTGGATTGTACCGCCCCACAGCAAAAAGGATGGGAAAGGCTTAATCCCAAAACCAAGCCTCAGGCTACAACGATTCTCAACACACATTAATATCACCTGGGCGACGGCATCTTTAACAAAGTGAGCATAATACATTTTATCCGCCCAACACTTTGATTCTAGGAAACTCGGATAAGTCAGTGGCTTTGTGAGCACTGAATGTGAGTGGGTTTTGGAGCCCAGTGTGTGTTTTTACTTGCCTGCCGGGTGCAAGCTAGAATTAAAGACTATGGCCCACCAGTTTGTGGCTCCGTTGTTTCTTTACCGACTGTCCGAATCCGATGCGAACCTGCATGGGCCGGGCTGCTGTGATGGTGGCCCTGGCTGTGGCTTCTGGCTTTACAGTACCTTACAACAACTTTAACCCTATCCCATTTACCCTTTTCTCTCAATCTCTTAGAAATCATCATTATAATTAGTTTCACATTAATCTAGCTAGTGCTTTTTATTCAAATATAAGTGCATTCTTATTCACACAAACACATACACACACACATTCTTATTCTCCATGTCACAAAAAGGGAACATATTTTATATAGTTATTTGTATTCATTATCTAATATTAAGAAATCACCCCAGAATATACTGGTAGTAATCATTTCTTGTGTTTTTTGTGAGTCAGTGTAAAGCCAGTAGCCATGGCCACCATCACAGCCACCTGACCCATGCAAGTTCACGTTTGATTCGGATAGATGGTAATGAAACAATGGAGCCAAGAACTGGTGGACCATTAGCTTTAATCCTAGCTTGCACCCAACAGGCAAGAAATACAAACAGTGGGAAAACACTTCCCTTTCCATTCAGGGCTACCAAAGCCACTGACTTATCTGAGTTTCCTAGAATCAAAGTTTCTAGCTCACCAGCCCCATTCACTTCTGTAGAGCCAGTAGCCAGGGCTGCCATCATAGCAGCCTGGCCCATGCAGGTTCGCATTGGATTCAGACAGTCGGTAAAGAAACAACGGAGCCAAAAACTGGTGGGCCATCATATTTAATCCTAGCTTGCACCTGGCGGGCAAGTAAAAACACACACTGGGCTCCAAAACCCACTCACATTCAGTGCTCACAAAGCTACTGACTTATCCGAGTTTCCTAGAATCAAAGGTTTCTAGCTCACCAGATTTATTCTCCTCTGTTCCCCATCTCCTTCCTTCTCCCTGCACAAACTGGCTTCTCACTCAATACTCTGCCATCTTGACTGCTTCTCCTGGCCTCCTCCACATGGCCTTTCTCTGCTCTGCTCTCTCTGCTCTGCTCTCTAATGCTAATCTCAGGAACCAACAGTGCAAGCTCCTGTTCTACCCCATTTTATAGTGTAGATTCATAACCTTTAATCCAATATACAAAATAGGGAAGTCTCTGATACAAAGTCACTTCTCTGAGGCATGATGGGATTGCACCAACCCACATCAAAAAGGGTGGGAAAGGCTTAATTCTAAAACCAAGCCCCAGGCTACAAGGATCCTGCCTGCCCACAGCCCAGAGACAAACATTAATATCACCTGGGCAATGGCCTCCATGTGGGCAGCGCCATCTTTAACAAAGTGAGCATAATACATTTTATCTGCCCAACAGCTTCTGTTCTCCATTTCCTTCTCTCTGTACAAACTCTGCTCAAACTGGCTTCTTATTCAGCACTCTGCCATCTTGGCTGCTTCTCCTGGCCTCCTCCATGTGGCCTTTCTCTGCTCTCTCCTCTAATGCTAATCTCAGGAACTGGGAGATAGCAAGCTCCCAGTCTGCCCCATTTTATAGTGTAGAAATCAAAACCTTTAATCCAATATACAAACAAGGAAGTCTCTGATACAAAGTCACATAGGGTGGGAAAGGCTTAGTTTTTAAGACTAAGCCTTAGAGTATAACAACCCTCCCTGCTTACAGCCTGTCCCCCACGCCCAATGTAAACTATAAGAGAGCAAACCTATATATCATATTTACAAACTTATTTGACCAACAGTCAGGAATTTAGAAATATCTAGGCTGAGCAGTTCTTGGCTCAGGATCTCTCATGGAATCACAATCATATGCAAGCTGGGTCTGCAGCTGTAGTAAGGTGCCAGAGAACTGTAAAACTTAGTATTGGCAATGCCATTTTAAAGAGGAAAATTCAGGCTTTCTGCCCTGTTTTTTCTTTAGAAAACGGAGGGAGAAGGATATGAAAGTCTCCTGACTTACAAGTATAACTGGATCATTTAGTTTTAGTTCTCTGAAAGGATTAAGGTTATCTAAAGAACTTCCTTTCCCTTTCAATAAGAGACAAAATTTACATACCACCCTAGACTGATTTTAACACTTCCTCTCTTCCTTGAATCCTGAGATTAACATGTACCTCTAGGCAAAGGAAGAGAGGTAGATACTAAAAGGTTTATAAATGTATGTTGATATGTAAAATGACATCGCCATTGTGTTATCTTGAAAGTTTTAACATTTTTAAATCCCCTAGATAAATGTTATAAGCTTGTTAATGATTGTGTCATGCTGTCATGTCCCCGCCCCCAGTCTGTATGTGATCAAAGGGTATATAACCAACCTCTGAGATACATTTGGGGCTGCATGATTTGGATCTGCTATGATCCACGTCAGTCATATGCTGCTGGTATATTAATAAATCTCCCCTTTTAATAAAACACTTCAAAATTCATCTGGATTTGGTGCCTCTATGTAAACCCGTGGAAGTGAGGTATGGTACTTTACAACATTTGGGGGCTCCTCCGGGATCCAGTGTTCCACGTCACCGGGTAAGGACACCCGAATCGGCTGGTCTCTCTGGAAGACTGACCAACCCTGCTGGAATCTTGAGGAGAGGCACCACCTGAGATGTTTTCAGGATTCCCCATTTTCCTGTAGGGTTCAGACAGTTCTTCAGTAGACACCTGTTGGGCAGATAAAATATATTATGCTCACTTTGTTAAAGATGGCGCTGCCCATGTGGAGGCCATCACCCAGGTGATATTAATGTGTGTCTCTGTGGGCTGTGGGCAAGCAGGATCCTTGTAGCCTGGGGCTTGGTTTTAGGACTAAGCCTTTCCCACCTTTTTTGATGTGGGGTGGTACAATCCTATCATGCCTCAGATAAGTGACTTTGTATTAGGGACTTTCCTATTTTGTATATTGGATTAAAGGTTTTGATTTCTACACTATAAAGTGGGGGCAGAACGGAAGCTTGCTCTTTTGGTTCCTGGGATTATTAGCATTAGAGGAGACAGCAGAGAGGAGAGCAGAAAGACCACATGGAGAAGCAGCCAAGATGGCAGAGTGTTGAGTGAGAAGCCAGTTTGTGCAGAGTTTGTGCAGGGAGAAGAAAGGAGATGGGGAACAGAGGTGAATAAGTCTGGTGAGCTAGAAACCTTTGATTCTAGGAAACTCAGATAAGTCAGTAGCTTTGTGAGCACTGAATGTGAGTGGGTTTTGGAGCCCAGTGTGTGTTTTACTTGCCCGCTGGGTGCAAGCTAGGATTAAAGATGGTGGCCCACCAGTTTTTGGCTCCGTTGTTTCTTTACTGACTGTCTGAATCCAATGCGAACCTGCATGGGCCAGGCTGCTGTGATAGCAGCCCTGGCTACTGGCTTTACAACACCCCCAGGTTTCCAAATTTGATGATTTGGACAATTCGGCAGAGAAATCAAGGAGGTAGGTAAAGCAACTCTTTTGCTTTACTGAATTTTATCTTTTCGTCTGTTCTGATTTCTTGCTTTGCTTTTGTGACTCCAGAGATATGTAGGGAAGGCAAATCTTTTGCTTTGCTGTTTGTGACTCTGGAGGTGTGTAGGTAAAGCAACTCTTTTTCTTTACTGCATTCTAGCTTTCCTCTGAATTCTTGCTTTCCTGTTTGGGACTAGTCATTTCGGGTGACTGCATGAGGATTGGACACAATTGTACTCATGCAGTAGGCTCTCCAAGACCAAGACTGTCAGTGGGGAGTTTTTCGGTCTCGCTTCAGACTTTGCTGGGAGACGTCTGATTGTACTCTGGAAGGAAAGACATCAGTGGGGACCAGGTCCCACCTCAGACTTCCAGAGGCATCTAGTTGTGCTCTCAAAAAAAGACATTAGTGGGGACTTTGTTCGTGCTCTAGGAAGGCATAGTAGGGACTAAATTAACCAAGATTAATCAGTTTCACATTGCACTGCATCAGTGGGAACTGAGTTAACCAGGTTGATTTATCTCATCTTGGACTTCCAGAGACTTCTTTGTGTTTGTCAGGTGTTTGTTAGATCTCGTTCTTTGCTTTTAATGTTTCTGTCTAACCCCCCTGAATGATTGGTATGTGAGTGGGAATCTCTGGTGCCTGAGCCTAAGCCCTCCTCTGGGACGTGGCTGAGCAGGTACCTGATAGGCCCCTAGGGGGAACCTCTTCCTTTGTATATTGAGCTCTGTGAAGTGATCTGTTTTGTCTCTTTTTCAGGAAAATCTCTGGTATAATTTTAATTGGAATAAGTAAAGCATGCTCATTTAAATTTCTTAATTTGTGTATGTGAAGTCTTTGTTTAATGTTTCATGTCTTATTTTTCTTGCTTTTATTGGTGTGCTAATTCCTGCCTTCTTTCGGATAGTTTCAATTTTGTAAATCAGCGCCCCAGACATTAAATATGGGAAAAGAAGGCTGGTAAGGTAGAAACATTTGATTCTAGGAAATTCGGATGAGTCAGTGGTTTTAGGAGCTGTTGGTCAAATAAGTTTGTAAATATGATATATATGTTTGCTCACTTATAGTTTGTATTGGGTGTGGGGAACAGGCTGTAAGTAGGCCAGGGCGTTATAGCCTAAGGCTTAGTTTTAAGACTAAGCTTTTCCCCACAGCCTTGACTGATTGCATGATGTAGGTGGTGAACTCTCATGAGTAATCCAATTATGCCTCAGATAAGTGACTTTGTATCAGAGACTTCATTATTTGTATATTGGATTAAAGGTTTTTGGTTTCTACACTATAAAGTGGGGCAGACCAGGGGCTTGCTTTCTCGGTTCCTGCTATCACCATTGCAGGGCCTCCCTGATCCCTTGTGCTTCATGGGAAAACTTGGTTTTCTGATTCTCCCTTGTCTTCTCTTGTGGCTTTCCTGTCTTAGTGAGACACCAATAAAAGAATGGCCCACCATCCTCCAACTCCACATTTCTTTACCGTATGCCCGAATCCAATGGGAACCTGCATGTGAATGGCCATGATGGCAGCTCCTGGCCTTACAGGAGCCCTGAATGGAAAGGGAAGAGTTTCTCCAGCCTCTGGGGGTGGAGGGCCAGCAAGTAAGTGGTTTGGGTGAGAGAGGAGTGGAAGGCAAGGCCGGGATGTGCTGTGTGTGGAGTGGCAGGGGAAGGGCGCTGGAGTAAAGATGAGGCGACTGGAGGAAGTATAGAATAGAAACTAATTTCAGATATTCAGATATCCACCTACTGACCAGAAGAGGTTTTGGTCATTTGGAAAATAGAGTAGGAATAGTATTAAAAATGAGAACTTTGCTTTAGAAAAATCTTAAAATAAAACAGGGCCAAGTAAAAAAATTTAGAAATTAACAAACCACGGGTGTGGACCTTGCTGGTAATCAGTTTCTTGAAATAAATTGCAACTCCAGAATGAGTAATAGGATCATGAGTAACAGGATTATAGGGAATGGGATTATCAGGGACAGGCCCTCTGGCTGTCTCTCTCCTACCCCTCCCTAGGATATAGGGGTCACGTGGGCCCTCCATGGTTGGGGGTGGTGGCTTGTTGCCCTCCACTGGTGTGTAAGAAATTATAGAAGGGAAAATAAGTATAAAGTGAACAAGACTAGCACTGGGGGAAGGGTTCCGACTCTCTCCCGCAGGGCCGAGGCGGGTGTTGGGTCCTCTCCAAGTTTCCATTACCCTTCTCCAGTTCCTTCGTGTGGCATGGTTGTTGTTTGACATGGGAGGCATGGGATTCAGAGAGGCAGACCACTGCTTTAGCCATAATAGTAGAAATTGTAAAAAAAATTTTCAGGGAATTGTAGGGAAATTAAAAACCTCACATGGGCTAAAAGCAGCCCACTGTTGGGAAGGTATATTTGTAAAATTTGTATTTGTTTAATTTGCTGCTTTTGTTGTGGGAAAGAACACTGGGCAGCTGCTCAGAGGAAGGCAGTTAGTTGCAGGAAGCAGATTGGATTAAGTTCATGTTTAGGAAAAACCATTGCTTTGCTAATGGCTTGACTGCAGGAAAACAGCAGAAAAGAAAAAAAAACATAAAAGCGGCAGGCTCTGCTCGCAGCTCCCAGAGCCTGCTCCAGGATTCCCAGGCACCCCGACCCTTATATTGACTTTATAGTGTAAAGCACTGTAGGTAATAAAAAAGGGGGGGTTAATGTCTCTTTGTCAGCTGGGTAGTTACGAAATAGTGAGTGCATTTTGACCATTCCTTATTTTTCTCAGTGAATCAATAGTTCATTGGGGGTAGTAGTTTACAATCCTCTTATTGCAAACTGTACTAAAATTGTATTAATAATAAGGCATATAGAATTGTATAGCCTGCCAAATCCAAAGACTTCCGTTTTGTACCATGGATCCCTTGTTATGTAAAAGGTATTTTCCATGTTAGAATTGTATGTGTCACTTTCAAATGCCTTTTGTTAATTCTCCTTTTTATTTGCTGTTTCATAGCCCTGTGATGTTGAAATCTTAGTTTGGGTATTAGAGAATATATAATAATTATTGTCTTTTTATATAATGTTTAGTTTATTATCTTTTTATTTATTTATTTATTTATTTTAGAGACAGAGGGATAGACAATGACAGACAGACAGGAATGGAGACGAGAAGCATCAATCATCAGTTTTTCGTTGCGACACCTTAGTTGTTCATTGATTGCTTTCTCATATGTGCCTTGACCGCGGGCCTTCAGTCGACAGAGCAACTCCTTGCTGAAGCCAGCGACGCTGGATCCAAGCTGGTGAGCTTTTTGCTCAAGCCAGATGAGCCCGTGCTCAAGCTGGCAATGTTGAGGTCTCGAACCTGGGTCCTCAGCCTCCCAATTCGATGCTCTATCCATTGCGCCACCGCCTGATCAGGCTATTATCATTTTTTTTTTTTTTGTATTTTTCCGAAGCTGGAAACGGGGAGAGACAGACAGACTCCCGCATGCGCCCGACCGGGATCCACCCGGCATGCCCACCAGGGGGCAACGCTCTGCCCACCAGGGGGCAATGCTCTGCCCCTCTGGGGCGTCGCTCTGTCACGACCAGAGCCACTCTAGCGCCTGGGGCAGAGGCCAAGGAGCCATCCCCAGTGCCCGGGGCCATCTTTGCTCCAATGGAGGCTTGCTGCGGGAGGGGAAGAGAGAGACAGAGAGGAAGGAGAAGGGGAGGGGTGGAGAAGCAGATGGGCGCTTCTCCTGTGTGCCCTGGCTGGGAATCGAACCCGGGACACCTTGCACACCAGGCCGACGCTCTACCACTGAGCCAACTGGCCAGGGCTATTATCATTTTTGAAGCAGTGTTGTTCAATGTTAGGTTACCAAACCTAGAGTAAAAATATTATTATTGATTGGTTATAAAATATTGGTCATTTCAGTTAGTAATTATAACTAAATCTTTAGAATTTGAGACACAAATGTAATAGGAAATAGTTTAAATCCTTTTCCCCCAAGTGACCTATAGAATTAGAAAGCTCAAAATTCTCATTATGGGGTATTGGGCAGATAAAATATATTATGCTCACTTTGTTAAAGATGGCGCTGCCCACATGGAGGCCGTCACCCAGGTGATATTAATGTGTGTTGGGGGTGGACTGTGGGCAGGCAGGATTCTTGTAGCCTGGAGCTTGGTTTTGGGATTAAGCCTTTTTCACCCTTTTTGATGTGGGGTGGTGCAATCCCATTATGCCCCAGATAAGTGACTGTATTAGAGACTTCCCTATTTTGTATATTGGATTAAAGGTTTTGATTTCTACACTATAAAATGGGGCAGAACAGAAGCTTGCGCTCTTAGTTCCTGAGATTAGCATTAAGAGGAGAGAGCAGAGAAAGGCCACGTGGAGGAGGCCAGGAGAAGCAGCCAAGATGGTGGAGTGTTGAGTAAGAAGCCAGTTTGTGCAGGGAGAAGGAAGGAGATGGGGAACAGAGGTGAGTAAGTCTGGTGAGCTAGAAACCTTTGATTCTAGGAAACTCGGATAAGTCAGTAGCTTTGTGAGCACTGAATGTGAGTGGGTTTTGGAGCCCAGTGTGTGTTTTTACTTGCCCGCCAGGTGCAAGCTAGGATTAAAGATGATGGCCCACCAGTTTTTGGCTCCGTTGTTTCTTTACCGACTGTCTGAATCCAATGCGAACCTGCATGGGCCAGGCTGCTGTGATGGTGGCCGTGCCTACTGGTTTTACATTGGGGAAGCCTCAAGCCCTAGCAGGACTGTTAGAATCTGTAAAACAATTGAGACCACCTCAAGAAAATGTTTCTAATTCTCTAACTTAAGTAAGATTCTAGCTCCCAAGCAAGTAAGGAAAATTTAGACATTTTCCCTCAGTTTCTAGTTAGTCAGGATCAGAAAAGATACAGAGGCAGTCAACTTAGGCTTTACATAGCAATCAGCTCTAAAAATTAGAAAAAAATGTATAGTAAATTTTTTAAAAGGTAGCATCATCAGCTGCTAAAAATAAATGAGTAAAACTAAGCATTTCAGAGGGGACTTTACTCCTCCCTCAATCACATAACTCTGCCTGGCTCCTAAGATGGCTGGTTAGTCAAATGGGTAAGATCCCCAAAAGAAGGGACAACCTAAGACAGGCACAGTTGAAGGGGGGCTATAAAGAAAAAGCTTAAAATCTAGCAAAGGTGAGGCTCAACCCTCACCCCACCAATGCAGGAGCCTGCTCCCCTGAGATGGTGTCTTTCATCCACTGACCAGGACACAAAAAGAAGGGACTCACTAAAACTTAAGAAAAACCGAACAGCTGAAGATGCTACCTAAAACCACTGGGGCTTCTAGAAAATTTTAGTAACTTTACTAAAACCCTTATTGCTAAAGGTTTATTTGCAACCAATTAGAAAAAGATTTTGCCAGCAGGAAAGGAATAATGAAAAAGGCCACTGTTGGGCAGATAAAATGTATTATGCTCACTTTGTTAAAGATAACACGAGGAGGCCGTGGCCCAGGTGATATTAATGTGTGTTGGGGTGGGCTAAAGGCAGGCAGAATCCTTGTAGCCTGGGGCTTGGTTTTGGGATTAAGCCTTTCCTACCCTTTTTGATGTGGGGTGGTACAATCCAATCATGCCTCAGAAAGTGACTTTGTATTAGAGACTTCCCTATTTTGTATATTGGATTAAGGGTTTGGATTTCTACACTATAAAATGGGGACGGAGCGGGAGCTTGCGCTCTTGGTTCCTGAGATTATCATTAGAAGAGAGAGCAGAGGAGAGCAGAGAAAGGCCACGTGGAGGAGGCCAGGAGAAGCAGCCAAGATGGTGGAGTGCTGAGTGAGATGCCAGTTTGTGTAGAGTTTGTATTTGGGATAAGGAAGGAGATGGGGAACAGAGGTGAATAAGTCTGGTGAGCTAGAAACCTTTGATTCTAGGAAACTCGGATAAGCCAGTGGCTTTGTGAGAACTGAATGTGACTGGGTTTTGGAACCCAGTGTGTATTTTTACTTGCCCGCTGGGTGCAAGCTAGAATTAAAGACTATGGCCCACCAGTTGTGGCTCCGTTGTTTCTTTACCGACTGTCCGAATCCAATGCGAACCTGCATGGGCCAGGCGGCTGCTGTGATGGCAGCCCTGGCTGCTGGCTTTACAGCCACACTTAGAATCTATTACAGAAGTCATAATATCTGAGTGTTTAATTTATGTCCAAGTAAATACTAAGCAAAGTAAGGAAATTGTGGGGGGGAAAAAAGAAAGGGAAAAAGGAGCTTTCCCAAGTAAACACTTAAAAATAGACTTTAATAAAATAATTGACAGATGCATAGAAGCTTTTCCTACTGGAAGTGGGGCCACAGTGACAGTTGTTAGAAAGTTGCTGTGTGGAATTCTTTCCAGATTTAGCTTGCCCATTCTAATGTTAGGCCTGCATTTGTGTCCAAAATCTCACAGCTGGTAGGAAGGAAACCCAATATTAGGAACTAATTTGAAGTTATACTGTGCCCACAGGCCCCAAAGGTTCAGGGCAAATAGAACACATAAATCAAATCATAAAGGAAGCTTTAACCAAATTCATTTTTGAAACCGCTGAGAAGTGGCCCTCCTTAGGGCAAAGTGTACCCCTATAGAGAAGAATTTACGCCTTTTCAAATCATGTTTGGAAAACCCCCTCCTTACTACCACAACTCAGAGAAGAGATAAAAGCTGAGTTAAGTAACCACTCCTTTCTTAAGTACTTGCAGGGTTTCCAGATTACTCAGCAGGCTGTTCAAAAGATTATTGGAGAGGCAGGCGCTTCCAGGACTGCCAGGAGATCCAGTACATCCTTTTCAGCCTGGGGATTCAGTCCGAGTAAAGAAGTACATCACCCAAGGACTGACTCCCACATGGACGGGTTCACACATCGTGATCCTGACCACTCCCACTGCTGCCAAGGTAGAAGGCATACCCACCTGGGTCCACCATAGTCGTTTGAAGCCTGCAGTCCCAACAGAGACACCTTTGAGGACAGTGGAGACTGACCCCACCAACCTTTGTAAGTTAACCTTGAGAAGGACGGCATGCCCTGCTCCAACCACAAACCGGAAGCTGGTTGGTCTACTCGTGGCTAATGCATGAAGAAACTCACTGAGGACCTCTTTTAATTAGACTTTGAGGAAGAAGGGAAACTGGGGTAAAAGGAAAGCCAGCTTGGCTGTCACTGAAGGTTAAGTTTTTTTTAAGAATTCTGACTAAAAAGAAATTGTATAATTTTAGTAACTAAAGGTATAACGTATGAAAACACTTTTGAAAGAGAAAGAAAATTTATAAAATTAAGAATTTATATAAATTACAGAAAATTTGTGCAGGTTGTAAGAAATAAATCAATAGCATTTGTTTCTTCAGTAGACTGTATTACTATTAATAAAAACATCAAGTCTACCTGATAAATATGTTGCATGTTATAGGATGATATTCCTACTCAACAGCCTCATGTACCTTGTTAAAAATGAGTCAAAGATTTGACTCAGGATATAAAACCAGTGGGGAATGCGGTAAGGTGCCAGAGAACTGTAAAACTTAGTATTGGCAAGGCTGTTTTAAAGAAGAAAAGCCAAGCTTTCTCTCCTGTCCTTTTTTTTTTTTTGAAAATGGAGGGAAAAAGATACAGAAATACAAGGACATTTATCCTGACTTACAAGGACACCTGGGTCATTTAGTTTTAGTTCTCTGAAAGGATTAAGGTTATCTGAAGAACTTCCTTTCCCTTTCAATAAGAGACAAAATTTACATACCACCCTACACTGATTTTGGCTCTCCCTCCTGGAATCCTGGGATTAACGTGTACCTCTAGGCAAAGAAGGAAAGATAGACACTAAAAGGTTTATGAATGTATTTTAATATGTAAAATGACATCACCATTGTGTTACATTGAAAGTTTTAACGTTTTTTATAAATCCCCTATACAAATGTTATAAGCTTGTTAACGATTGTGTCATGCCCCGCCCCCCAGCCTGTATGTGGTCAAAGGGTATATAACCAGCCTCTGAGATACATTTGGTGCTCCACAATGTGGGTCTGTTATGCCCCGTGTCAGTCATATGTGGCCGGCATATTAAAAAATCTCCTTTTAATAAAACCCTTCAAAATTCATCTGGACTTGGTGTCTCTATGTAAAACCATGGAAATGAGGTACAGTACTTTACAACATTTGGGGGCATGGTACTTTACAACACAGTCATCTGAAGGTTTGAGGTAAATCTACTTCCAGATGGCTCATTACATGGTTGACAAGTTGATCCTAGCAATTTGTGGAAGGTCTCAGTTTCCATGTGGAACTCTCCACAGGACTGCTTGAGTGTCATCATGGTATGGTGACTGACTTCCCCCCAGAATGACCACTCAAAAGGAAGAAGGTGAAAGGGTGCAATGCCCTTAGACAAACCTTAGAAGTCACATGGCATCACTTCCATCACATTCTGTTGGTCACATAGACCAGCCATGACTCACAAAGTTGTGTATATCAGGTGAAGATCATTGGGGGTATTTTAGGAAGCTATCACATTTCATATGTTGGTTTTCCTTTTTGTTTTAATATGATTTATCCTGGAGAATCTCTACATATCATTACATAGCTGTATAATATTCTGTTGCAGTGTTGGGAAAATGAGTTTGTTAAATTTGTATTTTTTTGTTTGCTCACTTTTATTGTTAAAAAATGGTGCTGGGTAGCCACATGTGTGTGCTTGCCCTTAGAGCAGGGCAGTTGATTGCAAAATGCAGATTGCATTCCTGCTTGGGAGGGGCTATTGTTTTGCTAATGTTTGCTGTAAGAGGGTTCTTTATGGTCCTAGGAAGTTTTGCAGAGAGAGAGAGAGAGAGAGAGAGAGAATGCAGAGTGCTGAAGAAGAAGCCATGTTTTGATGTTTTGCAGAGAGAGAGAGAAGGTGTGCAAATGAGGAACCAGAGCTGAGGGCTTTGCGAGCTCTGCTAAGACTGGTGGGACCTTTGATTCTAGGAGAAACCAGAGAAGATTCTCCTGGTTGTGGAACTGGAGAATATGTTAGGGCTTTGGGAGCTCTAAATGAGAAGGAAGTGGTCTTCCCTGTGTTTGCTTGTCCACTGGTGCAAGACTTTAATAAATGGAATGGCTCCACTGTTTCTTTACCGTCTACCTGAATGCAATGAGAACCTGCATGTGAATGGCCACGATGGTGGCAGCCTCTGGCTGTACATGCGGTTTATACCAGCTTATTCTACCATTCTTCTATTAAGATATGTGTTGTTACAGTAGCTTTCTTTATTTTGTTTTGCTATTATAATAAGTGCATCAGTGCATAGCCTGGCACTTATGTCCTTTCATTATGTGTTCAAGTTTATCTGCAGGAGACAGTCCTAAGAATTACAATTTTTAGTCAAAAGATGAATACATCTATTTTTGATAGAGATTGCCTAAATTCTTTCCACAGGAAATGTGTGACTTTGACCTTTCACCAGCCATGTATGAATGTACATGCTTTAACACAGCCTTGACAGTACTGTGCTGTCAAATTCCAAACTCTTTGCTGATATGGTCGATAAGATATGTTATCCCAATAAAGTTTACATTTGCATTTCTTTTATTATGAATAAAGATATCTTTTTAGATGTTCACAATGTGATAGTGAATTATTCATGTCGATTACCAATGTTTTCTGATGCAGTGTGAAACTTTTTCTTCTGTATTCTTATGCTATTAGGAGATCAGCCCTTTGTGATAAGATTTGCATATTTCTTCCCAGCTTGTTTCCACCTATGGTGTTGTTTGCCTTGCAGAAGGTTTATGATGTTTTTTGTTGTGTGTTCTGTTTCCATAGTATATCCTGCAATAGTCTACAGCTATGTAAAAAATAAGGATCTTTTCTATATAGTGATATGAAGAGATATATCCAGGATAAATCATGTTAAACAAAACAAAAACAGGAAAACCAACATACAGAATGTGAAGCTAGCTTCCAAAAATATCAGTTTTATTTTATGGCTTCTGGAGTTTCAGATATGTTTAGAAAGGCTTCCTCATTCCAAAATTAAAAAGAATTCACTCATGTTTTCTAGCACTTATATGGCTTTGTTCACATACACTTCTGAGCAATCTGTTGTATAGTAAGGCATATGCTGTGAGAGATGGATTCAAATTTTTAACTGTTTTCAAAATAACTACAGGTAGTTCCAACACCAATATCATTTATTTAAAAGTCCATTTTTGGCCCTGGCCTGTTGGCTCAGTGGATCGAGCGTTGGTCCAGTGTGCAGACGTCCCAGGTTTGATCCCTGGTCAGGATACACGTGAGAAGTGATCATCTGCTTCTCTCCCGTTCTCTCTCCCCCTTCTCTCTCTCTTCTCTCATAGCCAGTGGCTGGATTAGTTTGAGCGTTGGCCCCAGGCACTAAGGATGGCTCAGTTGGTCCAAGCGAGCGTGGGCCTCAGGCGCTGAGGATTGCTCCATTGATTTGAGCATCAGCCCCAGACAGGGGTTGCTGGGTGGATCCCAGTTGGGGCATATGTGGGAGTCTATCTCTCCTCCTCTAACTTAAAAAGTAAAAGTCCATTTTTGTTCCACTGACTAAACATTCTTCTATATTTTTATTTATTTTCTATTCTATTCTATTCTATTCTATTCTATTCTATTCTATTCTATTCTATTTCTGTGTATTCATGCCATTATCACACTATTTTAATTTTTAAGCTTTAAAATGCATATACTGCTCACAAAAATTAGGGGATATTTCAAAATAAATATGAAGCTATAAAATATCCTCTAGGCCTGAGCTGTGGTGGCGCAGTGGGAGAAAGCGTCGACCTGGAACACTGAGGTCGCCGGTTCAAAACCTTGGGCTTGCCTGGTCAAGACACATATGGGAGTTGATGTTTCCTGCTCCTCCCCCTTCTCTCTCTCTCTGTCTTGCTCTCTCACTCCTCTCTCTCTAAAAACAAAAATCAATAAATAAAATATTTTTTAAAATATCCTCTAATTTTTGTGAGCAGAATATATTTCAATAACTGATGTGGATGTGGCTAACCCCTACATTGCTATTCCTTTTATGGCTATTCATTTACCTCTTCATGTAAATTTTATAGACAGCTAGTCTAGCTCAATGAAAAACATACCCTCATCATATTAAATGTATACATTAGGACCTGTGGGATGCAAAGAACAATCTTTGGGGGAACATCTGAAAAGTTCCCTTGTTCTCACAGAAACAGTCCAAGCTCACCCTCTTTATTAGGAGGTAGTCAAAACACATCAAATTCCTGGAGCCAGCCTTTAAAGCTGGTGCCACCTGGAATGCAAAATTGAGAAAAACAAAGAAACAGAATCTTTGATTCCACCTGGGACATGGCTACGTATCCTAAAGCTGCTATGCTACTTCTATGTTTCTCCTTTATTATTTAAATAAATTTGCACAGGATTTTTTCCCCCTTGCAACTAGAAACATCTTAATATAGCAGAAGAAAACTCCTGATTTATCACAGAGAAACTTGAAAATTTGGAACAGATTAGGTCAAACTAAGGTTAAATTCATAGTTTTAACAGAAGTCCCTGTTATGTGTATTTTACTCAGAGGCTGCAACAAACTCTTCATGAGCCAAGTTACAAGAGCATGAACACTTAATCTACAACTTTAGCAGAAATAATATTCACAAAAAAGAAGCCTATTACTGGAATATACATATCAGTTTGATCAAAAGAGTCACTTGTTTTCCTGGCATAATTATTACTAGAAGTCCCTCACTTTTGGACTTGAATAGTTTTATCTTTAGAAAGATAACAGTAATAGAAGAAATACCTGAAGACCTCTAAAAGTCAAAAGAATTCAATCTTTAAGCCCTGTGCCTGGTTTTGGAAAACAATGGTACTAGGGAAAACGACTGTGCCTACAAAGAATCATTACATGTTGTTTTCATTTTAATGTTATTGTAATATCCTATCTATTGAACTGCTGCTTTGGAGAAGGATACTAAAGGGTTATTTGTAGGAAGAGTAATGCAATTCTTTTTCTTTTCTTTTTTTTTTTTTTTAGGCGGGTGGCTAGACAAGGACAGAAAGGGAGAGAGATGAGAAGCATCATCAACTCATAGCTGCAACATCTTAGTTGTTCATTGACTGCTTTCTCAAATGTGCCTTGACTAGAAGCTCCAGTAGAGCCAGTGACCTCTTGCTCAAGCCAGAGACCCTGGGCTCACATAAGAGACCTTGGGCTTCAAGCCAGTGACCCTGGAGTCATGTCTATGACCCCACACTCAAGCTGGATGAGCCCGTGCTCAAGCCAGCAACTTCGAAACCAGAGTCCTCAGTGTCCTAGGCTGGCGCTCTATCCACTGCACCACTGCCTGGTCAGGCAAGACTAATGCAATTCTTACAAAGAAATAGTAGGGAGCAAGATTTGAAAACACTGGTAGGTTCTACATTAAATACATAGATATTTCTTCTATCATTTGCCACCATGTCTAAAATATCACTGTAGTCCAAACTCATTTGGGTTCTAATTTCTTTAGTTCTTGATTAAATTGGACTAATATTGCACAAACTATTAATGACAATACCTGGTCAGAAGGGAGTTGGCATTGGCATTTGGAAGCAAAGCCCCAAGGTAGGAGCAAGACTGAGTCAAGAAGAGATGAGGGGTACTTGGTGCTCAGCAGAAGCTGAGAAGTCGGGCTCTGCTTAAGGCATCTATGGCAAATCTTAGTATCTTAAGAAATACCTGTCATCTGTACTTTTGTTTTCCAAAGCAGATGATTCTACCTTAAAAGTCATAGCTGATGCCTATTATTGCCTGGTTTTGTTTTCAAAGACACGTGTGTTAATTTGGCTTTATGATGCTGTGATTTTGTCCAAACACACACACTGATAAAATGACGTTCAGGGGTAAGGCGAACATATAACCTTGTTCCATGCAACATCCATGTATTTTCAGCGTCTTTCCACACAGATGAGGTAGGGCTGCGGTTGCAATGTCATTCCTAACCTGGGCTTCAGATCTGGAACCAGTTCATGGGGAAAATGCAAGTGAAACCGCTGAAGCAATGCTGTAAAAAACAGGAACATTTCCATCCGAGCCAGCTGTTCTCCAAGACAATGTCTTCTTCCTAAACAAAAACAAATCAGACATTATCATTTTTTAAAGTCCACATATTTATCAAAATTTATGCCTAATATGTGGATGCTATTCAGGAAATCTGGAAAAAAGTCAGAAGAGGTTATTCTTATTGAAGAATTTTCCTAAACTCCAAAGAATAGAACTTAGCTTTTCATCTCCCAGAATCCATTTCTTTACCTTCTTTGGTCAAATCATAGACTTTTATAAACTTATTAATCTATCCTCCAATTTCTGTGCACATTGCAAGAGAGCCTAAAATATGCCATGAAAGATCTAACTCAGTGTGACATTTTGTTCTAGATTCAAAAGAAGGTAATTTCATTTCAAAGGCTAAATGTGTACCCTTCCCCAATGAAAGGATGCTTCCAGTCCCTCTTCCTTGGGTCTGGTAACCTGGGTACTTTTTCACTGAGGAGCAGTACTTTTGGGGATAAGGTATAATAAACTGACAGCCAAGAGAGCTAGGTTCTATTTTCACTTCAAAGTATGAGTCATTCCCCTCCCTGGATCTCAGTTTCTCAAGCTACTCGTTACTGACCTTCTAGCTCTTGAAAGTTTTGATTATAAGCCAAAAATCAACATGCAAAAAAAGTTTCAGAAGAAGCCAGAGCTCTCAACAGTTTCTAAAGACTAAATGAAAACTTGCTTATATAGAGTAGAAACAAGTGTTAATGATCTCTAATCAAACTGTTCTCTCCTGTAAGATTCAATGCTGTTTTCAGAGTTGGAACATACAGAATGCTTCAGACTAAAATGTTTTACTGATGAACCATCATTATACTTTGTCCTAAAGTTATGCCCCTGTGAAAGTTATCTTACCTAAGGAAAATGGAACAAAAGCTTCCTTCTTGGAAAAATATCCACTGCTGTCCAGAAATCGCTCGGGATAGAATATTTCTGGGTCTCTCCAGTACTTTTCATCAAAGTGTACAGAATAAAGATTTGTAATTACTGTTGTGCCTTTAGGAATGGTATAACCACATACAATTGCATCTTCAGAAGTTGCATGGAAAATCCCTAATGGCACTATGTTACAGAATCTTAAAACTTCATGCAAAACTGCCTCAGTATAAGGCATTTTGCATTTGTCATCCCAAGAAGGCTTCCCAGTGGGTCCCATAATTAAATCGATCTCTTTCTGAACTTGTCCTGTTAGAGAAAAAGTGTTTTTAGTTATTATATCTAATATTATATGTAATACAATTTGCCTTTGCAACAAAACAGGGAATAACATAATAATAAGTCCATTATAATAATGGATATACTCACATTCAGATTTTTCATAATTTGAGAGTTCTATTTAAATACATATACCATATATCTTGTACTACCAGTAACAATGCTCTAACACTGTTGTGAAAAATGCATTAAAAGTAATAAAAACCAAACAAACCTAGAATTGGAATAACATCTCACCTTCAGCAAGGAAAATAGTAAAGAATAAAACTTGAATGAAAACAACCAGGGTCAGTTCCCAGCTCTGCCACTTCCAGTAATGAGGTTGGGGACATCAGCCACTCTACTTTATTCTTCATTTATAGAAGAGACATAATAAAACTTATCTCTGAGATTTTTATATGAGTTGAGATAATATGTTTGAAAACTCTGTATAGCTACTAATATTTTCTCAGTTAACTCAGGAGTTCCTAAGTAAAATGCTTTGTACACGGCTAAAAATCCTAAAACATGTGTGAATCCTAAATTTAAGTTCAGACCTTGAGATCAAGAGAATCCTCACCTTGAATGTTAGGATAAAGGGCCATGAAAAGAATTGCCCACCGTAGCACATTGGTTGTAGTTTCGGTTCCAGCAATGATGAGTTCACCCACGGAGAAAATCAGGTTTTCTTTGGAGAAAGTAGACGATGGGTCATTTTTACCTTGATCCATCTCATCTAAATAAGCATCAACAAAATGTTGAGGTAACTGCGGCTTTCTGTTGACGGAAGCTTTTTCAATAAGCCTGGAGAGAAAATCATAGACCACAGCAGCATTTCTAAACAGCTGTTGATGTTTTCCAAAAGGTAAGAGGCCAATCCACGGAAAGGCGTTGTATAGGAAGGCGGTGGCACTGGCAGCTAGTTCCACATTTTCACTAAATAACTCAATCATGTGCTGAAAATCAGTGTCTTCATAAGTGAATCGTTCTCCAAAAATTATCAGATTGGTTATGTTTGAAACAGCATTTGTTATTAATTGCTTAAAGTCAAAAGGTCTACCTTTGTATGTTTCAATAGCATCAATAAAAAATTTGGTTTCTTCTAAAATTTTAGATTCAAAAGACTTTTGGCCATATCCGAAACAGCGAAAGCTGTTTACAGCTAATCTTCTATGGTCAACCCATCCTCGGCCATATTTGGAATTGAGTAAGCCTGAAAAAACAAAAAAGGTAAAAAATTTTATCATTCCTACATCCCTGTATCTAACAGCTAAAAAGTCTATGGAGAAAAAAAAAAAAGATGAATAGTCATTCTTCTCCAAATTATCTTTCTATAAAACTAAAGCTAGACCCAGTAGATAAGCCCTATTTTCTGCTACTCATTAGCCACAGAGTATTATAAACATATAAAACTTGTCTACTTATCATCTGGGGACAGGCAAAAAGGACCCATAATTTTCCCATCACAAGAACTGGACAGTCTTATGTAATTCAACCTGGATGAACTATACCCAGATGACTTTATTATCCATCTTTCACTATAATTTACAAAAGACAAGTGACTGCATGGTCTATGGACAAAATTTTATTTTGGACTAAACAAACACCTGAAAATCATATTTCTAGATAGAGATATTTTCTGCTTTAAGAGACTAGATTTTAGAATACAAATTTCTTTCTGTTAAATGTATATGTTACCTAAGATAACTCTGGAAGAGATCAGGGTGGCCTGAATGAAGTGTCAAGGTAGTGAAAATATCTATACTTAAGCCAAAAAGAAAGTACTATGGTTGAATGTTTGTGTCCCCACAAAATTCATATGTTGAAGCCTAACCCTCAATATGATATTAGAAGGTGGGACCCTTGGGATGTAATTAGGTCACCAGGGTAGAGCACTACTGAATGCAATAGGTGCCCTTATAAGAAGGGACAAGAAAAGAGATGATAGCTTTGGCCAAATGAGGAGGCGGAGAGAAAGCAGCTGTCTACACGTCAGGAAGCAGGTTCTTTCCGGACACCAGATCTGGTGGTGCCTTGCTTTTGACTTTCCAGCCTGCAGCTCTGTGAGAATAAATCTCTGTTGTTTAAGCCACTCAGTCTACGGTATTTTTGTCATAGCAGCCCAAACTAAGACAGAAGTATATATGAAAATCAAATTCCCAATGTTGATACTTCTTGCCTTAAAATTTCTGAGTCTCCATACTATACTCTGCCATTCTGATATGGCTTCTGTGAAATATTTTTCCTTTAAATTAACTATAAAGAGAAAAAACATCTTTAGTACTTATATTTATGAAACATGTATTTTACTCAAAATTTCATTCATAACTGGTACACAGGCATACCTATGGGGAAAAATGTCATGTTCTCTTAACTACATGAGGTGTTAATGTAATCTATATTCCAATAATGGTTGTGCAACAACTTTTATTTATTTTGGTTTTTGTGTGACAGAGACAGTGAGAGAGACAGAGACAGGGACAGATAGGGACAGACAGACAGGAAGGGAGAGAGATGAGAAGCATCAATTCTTTGTTGCAGCTCCTTAGTCTCCTTAGTTGTTCACTGATAGTTTTCTCATATGTGACTTGACCAGGGGCTCTAGCAGAGCGAGTTACCCCTTGCTCAAACCTGCGACATTGGACTCAAGCTGTGACCTTTGGCTTCAAGCCAGGGACCTTTGGGCTCAAGCCAGGGACCTTTGGGCTCAAGCCAGCAACCATGGGGTCATATCTATGATCCCATGCTCAAGTCAGCGACCCCATGCTCAAGCCAGTGAGCTCGTGTTCAAGCTGGCAACCTTGGAGTTTCGAACCTGGTTCCTCTGTGTCCCAGTCTGACGCTTTATCCACTGTGCCATTGCCTGGTCAGGCTGCAACAATTTTTAAATATGGAGCTTCTGATAAAGTTAAAGATAAGTGGGTCTTTTTTTTTTTTTTTTTTTTACAGAGGCAGAGATAGATAGGGACAGACAGACAGGAACGGAGAGAGATGAGAAGCATCAATCATCAGTTTCTCGTTGCGCGTTGCGACTTCTTAGTTGTTCATTGATTGCCTTCTCACATGTGCCTTGACCGTGGGCCTTCAGCAGACCGAGTAACCCCCTGCTGGAGCCAGCGACCTTGGGTCCAAGCTGGTGAGCTCTTTGCTCAAGCCAGATGAGCCCGCGCTCAAGCTGGCGACCTCGGGGTCTCGAACCTGGGTCCTTCCGCATCCCAGTCCGACGCTCTATCCACTGCGCCACCACCTGGTCAGGCAAGTGGGTCTTTAGTACTGTGCAACAATCTTATATTCCTATATTTTATTCTCTTTCCATACTCCCACATGACTATTCATTTAACAGATACTCATTCAACGTGTCTTTATGAAGCACCTACTATGTTTCAGGTAGTATTCAAAGTGTCACAGATATATCAATGAACAAAAAAGACAAAAGATCCCGTCCTGGCCGGTCGGCCTGGTGTGCGGGGGACCCGGGTTCGATTCCCGGCCAGGGCACATAGGAGAAGCGCCCATTTGCTTCTCCACCCCCCCACCCCCTCCTTCCTCTCTGTCTCTCTCTTCCCCTCCCGCAGCCAAGGCTCCATTGGAGCAAACATGGCCCAGGCGCTGGGGATGGCTCCTTGGCCTCTGCCCCAGGCGCTAGAGTGGCTCTGGTCGCGGCAGAGCGACGCCCCGGAGGGGCAGAGCATCGCCCCCTGGTGGGCAGAGCATCGCCCCTGGTGGGCGTGCCGGGTGGATCCCGGTCTGGCGCATGCGGGAGTCTGTCTGACTGTCTCTCCCCGTTTCCAGCTTCAGAAAAAATACAAAAAAAAAAAAAAAAAAAAGACAAAAGATCCCTACTCCCATTGATCTTACACACAGTTAAGAAAGGCAAATGAACAAATAAACTATATAGCAAGGAAGCAGATACAGTATGGTCAGGGAAAGCCACACTGAGAAGGTGTCATTAAAAAGACAAGGAGATGACAGAGTAAGTCAAGCAGATACCTGGGGAAATATCACTGCTGGCAGAGGGAAGAGCTTATGTAATGTAAAAGCACTGAGAGGAGAGCAAGCCCTAGGGAAAGGGATACATACATATAGGATACGTGTACACGAAGGTACAGAGGTGCCCTGTTATTACCCTACACTAACTAGCCAAGTTGTGTGCTTGAACAACTCCTTCCCAAACAGTGGGCTAATAGTGGCTCTGATTTCTCAGAGTTCAATGCATATGTATCTTAAAATAACAGATAAAGTTTTCTATTTTTATTTTATTATTTTTGAAAACCCTAAGTTGAAGGCTTATTTTATCTTTATTATAAAAATAGTCCAAGCTATAAATGTATAGCTTTGAAAAATATATAATATCTATTTTGCCCCAAATTATTCCTCTGATCACACTTTCATTTTTATAATTTCTTTAAAGATCTTCTATTATAAGTGTGGTATAATTTTCTCTTTTGTATAATTATAATGATTTAGAAAATTATTTCAGAGGTTAAAATTTGATTTTTATTTATATTATTGTTTACAAGTAACATTATATACTGGCCTAAGAATTTGGCCTTAAAAAACTAGTGTTTTCTTTGCATTAGTTGATTTGCTTTGTGATGTGATGTATGGTTAATTTTAATTTTTTTCTTTTCAGTCAATGTCTTTTTTAGCCTAAGCAAGGCATTAATAAGTTTTTCATTAAAATTAAGTGTGAGTACTGGCCAGTTATCTCAGTTGGTTAGAGCATCGTCCTAAAACACCAAGGTTGCAAGTTTGATCATGGGTCAGAGTAGAACAGGAAGTGACCAGTAAGTGCACAATTGGGTGGAACAACAAATAAATGCTTCCCTCTCTTTCCCTCCCTTTAAAATCAATCCATTAAAAAAAATTAAAATTAAGTGTGAAGCTCTCATTAAACTGGAGAATATTGGACACATTATAAAAACTTTTACACTATTGTTGCTTTCTCCTCGATAGTTGTTAACTTTTAGCTTTTCTACCTTGTTGAATATGGAATCATCTAACACTGATCAACATTAAACCATATAAATACCACAATTCTTCCTTTACATGTCATATTGATTAGTAGTTGACAAAATGAGGTGTCCAAGAACTTTCCTTTGTTTTTTATAACTGCATTTAATTTATATTGCAAGTCTTTTGCTACTGGGTGGCACAGACTTGAGTTTATACAAATTCAGTTTTCTTGGCCTCCCCAGGATTGCATTAGAATTTTGGGAGTCATAAGTTCATAGACTCATAGTGTCAAGTTACAGGATGTAGTAGGAGAAAGCATCTGGTTGTCAGTGAATATCTATATACTGTCATCCACTGAGATGTCCTGGTTCCTTTCTAGCCTTCAGTCATTGGTCACTGTGAGACCAGTACTGTACCTTCCCACCCTACCCTGTTGCTGCCATCATTAAAGCCTCTTTAAGACTCTGAAAAGAAGAAAGGAAGAAAGAAAGAGAAAGGAAGGAAGAGAAGGAAGGAAGAGAAGGAAGGAAGGAAGGAAGGAAGGAAGGAAGGAAGGAAGGAAGGGAAGGAAGGAAGAGAAGGAAGGAAGGAAGGAAGGAAGGGAAGGAAGAGAAGGAAGGAAGGAAAGAAGGAAGGAAGGAAGGAAGGAAGGAAGGAAGGAAGGAAGGAAGGAAGGAAGGAAGGAAGGGAAGGAAGAGAAGGAAGGAAGGAAGGAAGGAAGGGAAGGAAGGAAGAGAAGGAAGAGAAGGAAGGAAGAAAGGGAGGGAGGGAGGAAGGGAGGGAGGGAAGGAAGGGAAGGAAGAGAAGGAAGGAAGGAAGGAAAGAAGGAAGGAAGGAAGGAAGGAAGAGAAGGAAGGAAGAAAGGAAGAGAAGGAAGAGAAGGAAGAGAAGGAAAAAAGGAAGGAAGGAAAGAAGGAAGGAAGGGAAGGAAGAGAAGGAAGGAAGGAAGGAAGAGAAGGAAGAGAAGGAAAAAAGGAAGGAAGGAAGGAAGGAAGGAAGGAAGGAAGGAAGGAAGGAAGGAAGGAAGGAAGGAAAGCTGGTTTTTCAGGTTTTATAATATTATAAGCAAAGTGATGATAAAAATGTTACCAAGTACCCAAGACTGGCTTTCAAAGGCATTTTTGATTCATGTGTGCATGCATGCGTGTGTATTCCAAACTTGTTTCACAAAACCTGTATTTATTAGTATTAATTCTTTCAAACATTATTTACAATATAAGAACTGGACTACAACAGAATTAACATATAACTAAAATAGAGAGGATGGGAAAAGTAGATTTATAGTTGCTTGTATAAAAAATAAAACATTAATAAATACTAATACAAGAATAAACTGTTTCACATACTCACAACTGTACACCTACTTTTTTACCCACCCCTGTATGACTGTAATGGAGCCTAAAAGTACTCAACACTAGGGTTTGTAGCCTAAACTGATTAGCTAGTTAATACTTTCCTGTTAGTCAGTACAACAGAATCCTAACTCTATGTGCTAAATTTACATAAAATAGGAAATGTGATTTAAAACAGTTTAATAAATCACTAAGTAGGTAAAAATAACATACCTCCCATTTTTGTCATCTTCATGAATAAAGGAAGGCATGGTCTGTCTGCAAAAATCTCACTTTGATGAACAAGGCATTCCTTTACTACATCATAGCCATTTAGAACCACAGTTGATATACCTCCAAGATCTAAACTGAAGATCTTTCAGAAGAAAAACAACATTTAAAAGGCAAAATGTATGAAGAAATATAACCATAGAAATTAACATGTACTAAGCCAGCTCTCCCAGATTTGTTACTTCCCTGAAAATGTAAGTAATTATTCAACTGACAATACCAGTATTTAGGTATTTAGAGTGCCTTCTCTCTACAAGGCCTATCAAACACTATGATTTCATTATGTATTCAATGCCTGAAGACATGATTTTTAAAATGATATAATGGAAGGAGTACCAGACTCTGAATGCCTGGGTTCTAGTTTAAGCTTTGCAATTAAACAGATATAGGACCCTCTGCAGAACCCTTCACCTTTTGGGGCATCAGGGCTGCCACAGAAAATACTGTACTTGATTTAGGTCAGGGGTAGTTAACTTTTTTATACCTACCGCCCACTTTTGTATCTCTGTTAGTAGTAAAATTTTCTAACTGCCCATCAGTTCCATAGTACTGGTGATTTACAAAGTAGGGAAGTAACTTTACTTTATAAAATTTATAAAGCAGAGTTACAGCAAGTTAAAGCATATAATAATAATTACTTACCAAGTACTTTATGTTAAATTTTCGCTAAGTTTGGCGAAATAAATCTTTATAAAACAACTTACTATAGTTAGGCCCTGGCCAGTTGGCTCAGTGGTAGAGTGTTGGCCTGGCGTGCAGGAGTCCCAGTTCAATTTCCGGCCAGGGCACACAGGAGAGGGGCCCATCTGCTTCTCCACTCCTCCCCCTCTCCCCCTCTCCTTCCTCTCTGTCTCTCTCTTCCCCTCCCACAGCCAAGGCTCCATTGGAGCAAAGTTGGCCCGGGCACTGAGGATGGCTCTATGGCCTCTGCCTCAGGTGCTGGAGTGGCTCTGGTTGCAACAGAGCATCGCCCCTTGGTGGGCATGTCGGGTGGATCCCGGTCGGGTGCATGCGGGAGTCTGTCTGACTGTCTCCCCATTTCCAACTTCAGAAAAAAAATACACCCCCCCCCCAAAAAAAAAACACCAATTACTAGAGTTAAATCTATCTTTTTATTTATACTTTGGTTGCTCCGCTACCACCCACCATGAAAGCTGGAACGCCCACTAGTGGGTGGTAGGGACCAGGTTGACTACCACTGATAGATGTTCTTTTAAGATGCATTCCAACTGAAAACATTCAATGATATCTAGGAATTTCCTTTTATATCCAAGATGAATGGGAAAGCAGTACCATCTCCATATCATTTATTATTCCAGATTTAGGTAGGGAAGGAGATTGTCAAATGCATCAGAGATTAACTTTGAGGTATAAACATATTACAGCTAGGCCCATTTGTATACAGGGCCCTGAACTCCAAGAAGTTAGCAAAGAAGGCCCTAAGGCAGTGGTTCTCAACCTTTCTAATGCCATGACCCCGCAATACAGTTCCTCATGTTGCGGTGACCCCAAACCAAAAAATAATTTTGGTGGCTACTTCATAACTGTAATTTTGCTAGTTATGATTTGGAATGTAAATACCTGATACTCATTATGTATTTTTTGATGGCTTTAGGCGACCCCACTGGGGTCGCAACGCACAGGTTGAGAACCGCTGCCCTAAGGGAATATGACCTTGGAAGAAAGTTTTATTATGAGTATTTTATAAATGAAGGATAAAGTAGGGTGGCTGTCGTCCCCAACCTCATTACTAGCAGTGGCAGAGCTGGGACCTGACCCTGGTTGTTTTCATTCAAGTTTTATTCTTTACTATTTTCCTTGCTTATCTTTGCATTCCACAGAGAAGGTAGCACTGTACTCCCACTGGACTAGTCCCTTATGGGCCTGGCTATGAGGTGCGACATTGTAATTGAACCTGTGGTAAGGCACATGAGAAGCTCCAGCAAGGCACAGCATGGAATTCTGTCTCCCCTTCCCCTTAGCTGAGGGATCTCCGTCTGTGCCTATGTGATGACTACTGTTAAAAGGAGACAACAGGCTCAGAATGGAATCATTTGTGTTAAGCCCCATGTCAGCAAAACAGGACTTAGTATCTAAGTTAACTGAAGTTTCAGCCTCCCCTAGGAGGTAACCTTTAACCAGTGAACCTGCAATTACCTGTTCAGCACTAGATAGCTAATGTACTGGGGAAACGTCTTTGTTCCCCTTAGACGGGTGATTTTGCCTGAAACAATGCATTCCTTGCTAATAATTTCCTTTTCTCACCTCTTCTCTGCCTTATCCCCATCCTCTCAGGCATTGGCTGAGAGCTTTTTAGAGCCAAAATACTAATTCAAACCTCTCCTCTGCAAACAGGTAGAGCAGATTTAGCTATGGTTCACACTACTTTGGAAAAACAACAAAAATCAGGGGGCTTGACAGAATAGAAGTTCAGCAGCAACAGTGACGAAAACCTCCAAGTGGTAACAGAATTAACCAGCTGAACAATGGAGTCTTTAGCACAGGGACAGGCCCTGCCAAATGAGCAGCAGGCACATCCGTAACTTGGAGAAGGAGAATGAACCTCCTGCCACAAGCAGCGATATTAGTCAAAAGTGGGAGTGTACGAGTTTCAGCTGAGCAAAGGTGGGACTTTTTCAGTTCCCAAGGCGGTAATGAAAGGTCTGAAAAGGAGTATTTTACCCAAAAGTGTAATTTTAGCTGCTGTAGAGGAAAAACTCCTCCTCCTAGGTGTCTCCTCTACTCCCAATATTCTACTTCTACTACACTTCCAAGACGGGTTGTGTGGGTTTTTCACACATCAAGCAATTCCGGGACAACTGCTGGGTGCCCTACAATTTAACTGAATTCTGACACTATCGACCTGGAGACAGTGTCAGATTTCACATGTTATATATAGTTCAGTCCCACAAGAGTTCTCCTCCGCTTCAGATGCCTATCGTAAGTCCAGGTTGTCTACCTGTGTTTCTCACCAAAAAGCTATACATCAGAGGTTTGCATGACCTCCTCCTCAGGTTCAATTGATTTGCTAGAGTGGTTCACAGAAATCAAGAAAGTATTTTACTTACTAGATTATTGCTTTATTATAAAAGGATATAGCTCAGGAATGGCCACGTGGAGATACATGGGGCAAGTTATGGGGCAACAGGTGGGAAGCTTCCATGCACTCTCCAGGCATACAACCCTCTACTCACTCCATGTCTTCACCGACATGGAAGCTCTGAAAACCCTGTAACTCAGGGATTTTTATGGAGGCTTTATTACCTAGGAGTAATCAATTAAATCATTGGCCACTGATGACTGATTCAACTTCCAGCCCCTATCTCCTCCTCAGAAATTAGGGGAAGGGATAAGATTTAGAAGTTCCAACCCTCTTAATATTCTCCTAAAAACAAGCTCCTTCTTTGAGTTTTCCAAAAATTACCTCATAAACATAAACTTAGGTGTGGTTGAAAGGAACTTGTTATGAATAACAAAAGAGGCTTTATCACTCTTAATACTTGGGAAATTTCAAGGGTTTTAGGAGCAATGTGCCAAAAATGGACAAAGACCAAAATGTACATTTCTTATTATAAATTACAATATCACAGCAAAGATAATAACAGGGTGGCATAGCCCTGGCCAGTTGGCTCAGTGCTAGAGCATGGGCCTGGCATGTGGATGTCCTGGGTTGGATTCCTGACCAGGACACACAGGAGAAGCGCCCATCTGCTTCTCTACCCCTTCCACTCTAGCTTCTCTCTCTCTCTTCTCCTCTCCTCCTGCAGCCATGGCTCGATTGGCCCCAGGCACTGAGGATGGCTCCATGGCCTCCAACTCAGGAGCTAAAAAATGGCTCTGGTTGCAATGGAGCAAGGGCCCCAGATGAGCAGATCATTGCCCCTAGTGGGCTTGCTGGGTGGATTCCATTCAGGACGCATGTGGGAGTCTGTCTCTACCTCCCCTCCTCTCACTAAAATAAAAATAAATTAATTAAAAAAAATAAAAAGGTGGTGTTAATGAATAGGCAATGGGCCCTCATGGAGGCAAAAAATGGACTGATGATTTCCAAAGGATGGTAAAAGACCCTGGGATTGAAAACTGTGTTAATATGAAGGCAGAACAAACAGGGGAGTCATTTCATAATAAAGCTGTCCGTCTGTGGACACTAAGGATTACAAAAGCCAAGGAGAAGCCATGCTTGAGAAAATTGTTATACAATCCATATTTACTAAAAAAATTGAGATGTCCCTCTATTTGAGGGTAAATCTGAGTAAAGTATTACTAGAACTAGTATCTATTCTACACTAAGCTGTTCTCAAGGACTTTGGTAAACGTTTGTGTATAAAATTGGGAAAACTTACCCTTAAGCTGTTTTGATCTATGAAATGATGCAAGATTAAGTTTATATGTTCTCTTCTTTAGTCAGTAACTTTTAGTAGTACTGTATTATGAGCTAGTTCTGATGCTGGCAGACATAGAAAATAGGAACACATGAAATACTTAACTTACCTTCTAGAAGTAAGTCTATAATCTTTAAATCTCTTACCCTCCCTCAAACCAGCTCTACTCACAATTTTTCACTATCTCAGTTAATGACCACTCCATTTATCCCTCAAGCTACTCAGGCCCAAACTACCCATGTGTGGGGCAGCTGTGTTAGGCTTGCTCGCGGGATTACCAGCTGCAAGCACTCTGCCTGACTGTTGTGTGAGCACATGGCTGAGCCACATGTGTACGGTCCATAGCAGTGGTAGTCAACCTGGTCCCTACCGCCCACTAGTGGGCATTCCAGCTTTCGTGGTGGGTGGTAGCAGAGCAATCAAAGTATAAATAAAAAGATAGATTTCACTATAGTAAGTTGTTTTATAAAGATTCATTCTGCCAAACTTAGCAAAAATCTGACATAAAGTACTTGGTAAGTAATTATTATTATATGCTTTAACTTGCTGTAACTCTACTTTATAAATTTTATAAAGTAAAGTTACTTCCCTACTTTATAAATCACCATTACTGTGGAACCGGTGAGTGGTTAGAAAATTTTACTACTAACAGAGATACAAGAGTGGGCGGTAGGTATAAAAAGGTTGACTACCCCTGGTCTATAGGCTATGGGTGTTTGCGCTCAGAGGAACTGTGGATGGCGGACTGCCTGCCTGCCACTGTGAGGGGCCATTTTTGCTGTTTGTTTGCCTGAGAAGGTTTTCCCCTGCCTGTGTGCTTGTCTGCTGTTGTGAGACTTTGTTGAATGGCCCAACGCTTTCTGGCTCTGCAGTTTCTCTACCGTCTGCCCAATCCACTGTGAACCTGCAGAGCCTCGGCCACCGGCATTACACCATGAGCTGCCCATGTTGACTCCATTTTTTCTTTGCCAAACCCACATCACTGCTCAGTAGTCATGTTGTTTCGACTTTCAGAATATAAACAGAATATGACAATTTCTTACCACTTCTATCACTGATACTCTAATTCAAGCCACCTTCATTTCTCTCCTATGCTATCAAAATAGCTTCTTAATTTGTCTCTTTATAGGTGATTCTCAACAAGGCATACTCCAGCTTCAATGACCTTTGTACTTGTTATCTTCACCTGGAATGTTCTTCCCCTAGATATTCCTATAGTTTGCTTATTTATATCATTTAAGTCAGGGGTCCCCAAACTGCGGCCCCCTGAGTCCATTTATCCGGCCCCTGCAGCACTTCCGGAAGGGGCACCTCTTTCATTGGTGGTCAGTGAGAGGAGCATAGTTCCCATTGAAATACTGGTCAGTTTGTTGATTTAAATTTACTTGTTCTTTATTTTAAATATTGTATTTGTTCCCTTTTTTTTACTTTAAAATAAGATATGTGCAGTGTGCATAGGGATTTGTTCATAGTTTTTTTTATAGTCCAGCCCTCCAATGGTCTGAGGGACAGATAACTGGCCCCCTGTGTAAAAAGTTTGGGGACCCCTGATTTAAGTCTTGACTCAGATGCCTTCTTTGCAGTGAGGCCTGCTTTGACTGGCCCATTTAAAATTTCACACCTTAGCATTCTCCATCTCCCTTATCCAATGTAGTTTATAGGCAGTCCCTGGGTTATGAAAGAGATAGGTTCGAAAGGTTTGTTCTTAAGTTAACTTTGTATAAATGCAACTTAGAGAGATGTTTGTCTTAACATAGAATTTATTTTTACCTTTCTGTGCATATAAACAAACATTTTCAAACCTACAGAACTTATCTCATTCATAACCCGGGGACTTCTTGTATTTCATACTCTGAACTAGAACATATTATATAACTCACTTATGTTTATATTGTCCATCTTACTACGTTCCTCCTATCCCACCTGGCAAGAATGTAAGCTACACATGGGTAGGAAGTTTTCAATCTCTGTTTTGTTCACTGCTTTATCTTCACACCTAGGACAATATATAGCACTTCATGAAAACTGACAAATATAGGTTGAATTAGTGAATAGTGGTGGAGGCATACAATTAAGCAGATTATTACAACACCGTGGATTAAGTGTAAATACAGGGGAATGTGAAAAGTGCTGTTGAGGAAAACTGATAATTGCCACATACTTTTTAACACTTGCTTGAGCTGTTTTCTCATTTGGAATGCTTCTTTGACTACTGTACTATCCAAACCATACCAAGTCTTTAGGGACCATCCTCAATGAAGCTTTTCTTGGTTCATTCCGTCTCTCCTTTGAGCCACCACAACACGTGCTTAGAAGCTCCCATGGCACTTATTTAATACTACCTTAAACCAGAAACATTCATTTTCTTGTTTTCTGTTTGTCTGCAAAATTAAACTCCTTAGAATCAATGATTTTAAGTCTTTCATTTTTGAATCTTCCATAGAATCTTATTTTTGTTTTTTTTTTTTTTGGTATTTTTTCTGAAGCGAGAAGCGGGGAGTCAGAGACACAGACTCCTGCATGTGCTGAACTGGGATCATCCACTTGGCAAGCCCACTAGGGGGCGATGCTCTGCCCATCTGGGGCGTTGCTCCTTAGCAACTGGAACCATTCTAGTGCCTGAGGCAGAGGCCATGCGCCTGGGCCAACTTTGCTCCAATGGAGCCCTGGCTATGGGAGGGGAAGAGAGATAGAGAAAGGAGAGAGGGAGGGGTGGAGAAGCAGATGGGCACTTCTCCTGTGTATCCTGGCTGGGAATCAAACCTGGGACATCCACACGCCAGGCTGACGCTCTACTGCTGAGCCAACCAGCCAGGGCACATAGAATCTTGTTCAGTGCTTTGAATAAAGGTCTCAATAAATGGTTACTACACAAATAAATTAATAAGTTGTCAACTCCACTTGCCTTAATTATTTTATTGTCCTATATGTATGCCCTGCAAATGATCTCTAAAAACCACTTGTTTACCACTTTCCTAACTAGAGAATGCTTCTCAAAATCTGGATTAAGATTAAAGTCACTGCAGAATCTTATACATTCAGAGTGAATCTCCAAGGAAATGGCAATTCTTGATGTGGTACATATCTATTTAAGATTGCCTTTAAAATGAAGGACTGGCTGTCTTCCTTTCAAGAATTACAAAGGAGAATTGAATTCACAGACTTCATAATAGTAGATGTCCCTTGAAGTGATTGTCATTTCTCATAAGCAATTTTCAAGTCCAGGTTTTTCTCAGTGAGCACACATCTCCAAATTATAAAGTAAGATAGTGTAAAAATAAGATTCCATTTACAAAAATGCCCTATAAACAACTTTCTACAATTTTCCAGAACTATAGGAGATAATAGTCTATTCCTACTTTCAAAAAGGTATAGTATACCTGTATAGTGTATTGACAACTAACATTAACTTTGAGACTTTGTTAGAATTGAGAACACCTTTAAGATAATGGGAAACCTTTGGCGGTATTTTACAACTAGATAAAGGTCAAATGCTGCTGTAGTTTAAAGAATTAACAGGTGGTAGTCAGGTAAACACTCTTCAGTGCATACATCTTTTTCATTTTTGTTCCTTTTTTTTCTACTGCTCTTGGCTATTAAAAGAGTTTGATTTTACCACCTCCAGTAAAGAGCCCTCTTTGTAAAGTACCATGGTGGCCTCAAATAGCTGCACCAACAATAAAAATGTTTACTCATGCTAAATTCTTTAATATAAATACATTGAACCAAATGTACCTATCCTAAGATAAAATTTCCAGCATGTTTCTAATTTAATTTGTAATCTATTATGATAGGAGACTTAGATTACCACCTTCCAGAAAAGAATGTTCACTGTAAATACAACATTCCTTTCAGTTCAACTCTTTTTTTTTTTTTTTCCTGAAGCTAGAAACGGGGAGAGACAGTCAGACAGACTCCCGCATGCGCCCAACCGGGATCCACCCGGCACGCCCACCAGGGGGCGATGCTCTGCCCACCAGGGGGCAATGCTCTGCCCCTCCAGGGCATCGCTCTGCTGCGACCAGAGCCACTCTAGCGCCTGGGGCAGAGGCCAAGGAGCCATCCCCAGCGCCCGGGCCATCTTTTGCTCCAATGGAGCCTTGGCTGCGGGAGGGGAAGAGAGAGACAGAGAGGAAGGAGGGGGTGGGGGGGGTGGAGAAGCAAATGGGCGCTTCTCCTGTGTGCCCTGGCCGGGAATCGATCCCAGGTCCCCCACACGCCAGGCCGACGCTCTACCGCTGAGCCAACCGGCCAGGGCCTCAACTCTTTATATATAGAAAAACATATTCCTGTTCTGCAAGACACCATTTCACAAAATCAGTTTAAAAATGTTTGAATTTGTAGGCTTAATTGTTCTGTAATCAATAACCAAGACCATCTGAGAAGCACTTACCCGTTGTCAGTTATTATTATTATGCACTCACTATGCGCAGGAGAAAAATTAAGAATCAAAGTAAATGTCAAATTTTATCTAACAAAAGAGGACTCAACCTCTAGTCTCATGCTCTCACATATCATTTCTCTAGAATATTAGGATGCTTTGTACCAACACAGCAGAGATCAAATATATTAAATGAAAACACACTCAAATCTTGAGAGAACTTAAGGGTGAAAAATAAAACTTAAGTATTGTTTGCTTTTCCTAAGGCCAGCTTCCCTTTGGCGATATAAACCATCAGTGCGCTGCAGAAACCTAGAATAATTCTTGTCAAACCTGGTTTAAATAAGGATTTAAATCCCAAAGTTGCCAACAGCCCTGCTGTACTGATCCTTCAAAATACTCATCACAGTTTGTGATGGCCAATTACACTGATTTTCTTTCTCTCACTAGACTGTAACTCCCTGATGTTGGGCATGTTTGCCTCCTTCTCCTCTTCATCCCTGGCACCGGGCAAGAGTCTGGTTTGTTGTGCACATAAATGAACAAACTCAAAGCAGGTGAGCTCGGTCAGTGCCAGTGCTCTGGAACTTCTGCCTCCTCCTCCTGGGGTCAGGGACCCTCCCAAACAGAAGATTGCGTGCTGGCCCTTTCCCCTGCCAGTGAGCAGCTCTGTGGCTGTCTGCAAACTCATGGCTATTTCTGGGTGCAGTTTCCTTCTCTGTAAAAAGGGGGGACCAGGAGACCTCCCCCTGGGGCCTTATGAGTTTAAAGGAGTCCATTTATTGGAGGGAGGCTAGCCCACCGCAGTCACCATCTGTCTCAGGATGTGCTATGAGGCTGCTCCCCGCCTGTCAGCACGACTTTGTAGGATTCCGCAGCGATTTTCATTCAGTCATTCATTCATTCATTCTTTCATAATTTACCAGAGCCCATCTCTCGGCCAGGGCCTTTCCAGATACTTGTTAATTCTCACAGCAAACACCTAGACCAGCCGTACTCAAATGCAAACATCTAATAAGAACCTTCCATTAACCATTAACTTCAGTCCTAGAATTCAGATCCTACTGCCCCCGGAGGCCGTGGGTTGGAACCTGGGCTCAAACTTGTCCCAACCAGGGCAGTACCCGTAGGCCCAGCGCAACGGCGGGCGCGCCAGGAGCCCACAGCGCAGGCGCGGGAGCCAACCTGGGCAGCTCAGGGGGCCGGAAGATCCCGCGGGGCGTCGGGCGGCTGGGGGTCCCGCCTGGGCGGGGCTTTCGGACGGGGGCGCGGCTTCCAGGACTTTCCCCGACGCCGGAAGTGGGTTTCCCCCTAAGCCTCGAACACCGAGAGAAGTTCCGACACGTCCCGGCCAGGGCGGCAACCAGCCCACCCGGGAGGAGGGCCCGACCCTCCCTGCCCGCGGTCCGTCGGGCTGTACCTCGCCGTACACCTGGCTCTGCTTTCTCATGTAGACATGGGCGAGCTCGGCAGAGGCGGCCAGGGAGTAGATGTTGCCGATAAATGGCAGCCCCGACGGGCCCGGCGGGAAGTTCTTTGGCCGCCTCTGTTTCAACAGTTGGCGGACCCCCAGCGCGAAGAGCAGCAGGAAGAGCGCGCTGCCGAGCGCCGCCGCAAACGCCCCTGCTACGCGAAGTTCCCACATGGCCGGGGCTGGGTCCTGCGAACCCCCTCCGCCGTGGGACCGGGCTTGCTCCTGCTCCGCCGCACCCCATTGGCCCGATACTCTGAGGTTCCGCCCCAGTTTCAGGGCCATTGGCTGGCTGAGTGTAGACCCCGGGTCAGTTACTTCTGTCTCCCTAGGCTCAGAGTACGCTGTGCTAAGTGCGGTCCTTTGGCTGGTCGAGCTCCAACCCGAGGGAGCATCGAGCCTGGGGCCCTTTTGCAGGGTATTGACATTAGGCATTGAGTAGCACAGCCTCTCTCAACTGGGCCAGGCAGATCCTGCCTCCCTTGAGGCCAGCCCTCCCTGAGGGTGTCTTTTTAGGAACCATGTCTACGTATTTCAAACTAGAAAAGCTGGAGAGTTTATCAACATTGCAGTCTTTAGCCGAACCTGATAATCTTCAGAATATCCATTAGAGAATTGTTCTATCAATATAAAAATCTTACTAATCTTTTCCTTTCCTAATGTCTCAAGGTATTTTTTTGTGTTCAATCCCTTGAAAATATGTCATTACACAATACTCTGCTAATCTGAATTAATTACATATCTTTTCACTCCTTCCTGGTATTCCCAAATTGGTTACTTCCTGCAATCAGAGGGGACTCTAGTCTGCAGTTGCCCAGGGATCACACTTAATATTCAAGCTTTCTGTCTCCACTAACTAAAATTAAGCAACGGATTGCCTATTTGCTATTTCTGTATCTATTTCTGTTTTCTTCTGGGCAGTTCCTTGCAACACAGGACCTACTGGGCATGGGACTCTTCTAACACCTACCCCTAATTGTGATTCAGCAATAGCAAGAGTGTTGCGGTTCTCATTAGCTTAAGGCTTATTCATACAACACATTTATTGAATGTCTACCATGTAGTGGTAACCTAAGCAATGGAGATGTATAGGTGAAAAGAACAACAAGTCCCTACTCTCCTAGAATTTACATTTTTTCTGAGAGGAGGAATACATACATAAATACTTTTAAATAAGCAAATGAAAAAAATGTGTTATAGGGAATGCCTGAGCATGGTGAGATAATTTAGCAGGTTAAATGTCAAAAAATGTCTCTTATGGAAGCTGACATTTGAGCTTAGATAAATAAGGAAGTGTGTTTCCTACTGTTGCTGTAATAAATTACCACGAATAATGGCTTAAAATGGGTCGGGAACCTATAGCTTGTGAGCCAGATGTGGCTCTTTTGATGGCTGCATCTGGTTCTCAGACAAATCTTTAATAAAAATAATAATAACGTTAAAAATATAAAACATTCTCATGTATTACAATCCATTCATTTCCTACCGCTCATGTTCATGGTTGCGGGTGGCTGGAGCCAATCACAGCTGTCCTCCGGGACAATACCAAATTTTTATTGGATGATGCGTAACGTACACAGGTCATTGTATGGCTCTCACGGAATTACATTTTAAAATATGTGGCGTTCATGGCTCTCTCAGCCAAAAAGTTTCCTGACGCCTGGCTTAAAACAACACAAATGTATTACCTCATGGTTTATGAGCTCAGAAGCCCAGCGTGAGTCTTCCTGGGCTAAAAGCTAGGTGTTGGTATGGCTGCACTCCTAGAGGCTTAAGGGGAGCACCAGTTTTCCTGCCTTTTCCAGTGTCTAGAGGCTGCCCACATTCGTTGACTTGGGTCTCCTCCATTCTTTCATTTTCAAAGTCAGTAGTGTAAGGCAGAATCTTCTCACACTGGCTCTCTCCAATTCTTTCTTCTGCCTCCCTCTTCCACTTACAAAGATCCTTGTGATTACATTTGACTCACCTGGATTACAGTCTCCAACTCAAAGTCAGCTGTTTAGCATCCTTAATCCATCTGTAACTTTGTTTTCGCTTGTCTTGGAACCTAACATGTTCACAGGTCTTCGGTATTAGGATGTGAAGCTTATGTGGGGTGAAGGAGGGCATTACTCTCCCTACTACAGGAGGGAAGCCTGAGGAAAATCTAGAGGGAAATATTCCAATGAGGGAATACCAAGAGCAAAGACCCCCATATATCAGCAAGCCCTTTCCCTGTGAGTTTTGCCAGTCTTTCACTTCGTATATCTCTGATGCAAATACACTGAAATGAAAACAGCTACTTAGTTGACATTAGCATTTTGCTGCCTGTTTTGCACCCACTAGATGTGTATATTCCCCAAATCTGAAGGTCTGGTTCACAGTATCAATAAGTATGGCATATCAACCCATGGAAATGGTGTGTTTCACAGGATTTTCAGCCATGGAATATTGCCCATTGCCTACTACAGATGCCTGGTGTTTTATCCTTAGAGAATCCTTAAATTAAGTCTTATTAATCAAGAATCTTCTAGTGAAATAGGAAAATAATTGTGAGAGAGTATTGCTAAACTTAGCCCTCAGTGACTTACCAAAGACCAGTGGAGATGACCAGGGATGGATATTAGGATTATGGATGGAGCACAATGACACTGAGGCACCAGGAGCAGAGGAGTATTGCCGATGGGAAGCCTGAGGTCAGCTCTGTTTGCTTCCCCAGTATCACCGGGCTTGTGGTATCTGGTCTGGCCACAGCTATTACACGGTATTGGTATATTCTGTTCAAGAGTGGCCCACTTCCATCACTTATTTAAAAAAAATTAATTTCCCTTCCAAAAATATTCTATCATTCATTTAAATTAAGGAACATTCCCTCTTTGGCATTCTCCCCCCGGTTGTAGTGCTGAGGAGAGCTGGAATCCTGGCAACAGCTAACTGCTTTGATGAGAGGCCTCCTCCCTCCAAAGGGGATGATGGGAGTCTGGTCCTCAGAAATCACTCAAGTTTCTCAGAACATGGATCCTTCCCTGTCCTGAGCACTTAGAGATCATTTGTCATGGTCTGTCAGTGCTCATCAAAGGGAAATAGTTGACTGCATTTGCTCCTCACGTGATAAGGAACAAAACGTTTGTCTATGGAGTTTATAACAACAGGATGCTTGGTGATCAGGAAGTGAAGGATTTCACTGTTTTGTGGCAGGGACCCTGTCTTCAGTACATAGGGTAGAATGGGTGCCTGGAGAAATGTGAAAATCCTGTACATGCCTCTGACATTTCTGCATGCAGATAGTAATGGTTTCAACAGAGGACAGGGGTGCTGAGCTGGATCAAAAGCCACTTCTTGACCTTTGGGAATTCTCCTTGCAGGGTTTATTCTGAGGGTCAGTGTCAGATGAGAGTGTCACAGGGCTCCCTGCCAGTACATGGATGTCTGTGACCTGAAACCCTGGCTTGATCTCTGGGTGCTGGCCAGACAGTCCTTCCCCAGCTCACAGTGATGCATTGAGCACAAATGTGCCTCCTTTGCACATTCCATTATGGGCATTCACAGCTGTGTTTCATTGAAATGAGAGGAGGTCGCCCAGCCAAGCCATATTGGAGTCTGAGGCAAAAGAAAAATAAATCAATAATAGTGATCTTGGCTTATCAAAAATGCAGTATCTTGTTCATCGTAGATTTTTTTTACATTAATATTGATGTTAAAGTGTTACATTACAGTATTATCTTCATTATTGAGCTTTTTGGTGTCCCCTTAATTTTTGCTTCAGAGGCAAATGCCTCACCTGCCTCACCCATCCCTGGGAAGTAGGATACCAAAGTGATGATTTTAATGACAAAGTGGTATGTAGAAACCTGGATTTCACATTTTGATTTCCCTGGCTCTCCTAATAGGTAGGGCTGGCAGAGCAGTAGGGTCTCTGGGTAGAATTTGAGCAGCTTTTAAAAGTCTTCTTTTGACCACTAAAAAAATCGCCACCTGCCCTGGCCGGATAGCTTGGCTGGTTAAAGCGTCATCTTGACACACAAAGATTGTGGGTTTGATTGCTGGTCAGGACACATATAGGAACAGACCAATGTTTCTGTATTTTACTCTCTCTTCCTTCCTCTCTCTCTCTCAAATCAATCAATAAAATAAATGTTTAAAGTGGTAAATAAAAAAAAGAGTCCTCACCTTACCTGCAGTTAAATCTTTATCAATTAATTAATATGAGTTAAATATTCTCCAAAATAGGCTGAGTTGAAAAATGCAGACCCTGATGGTGGAGCGTACAGTGGTAGGAAATTTCTAAAACTGCACTTATATGTGAATGAGTTTATTTCAGCATTTTCTTGGAGGCAGGACAGAATGGGAGACATGATGCTTGATTTCTTTGGAGGCAGTAGTGCAGTGAAGATGATGGTGGTGGGTGTGGGGTTTCAAGAAAGGGAAGCAGAAAGAAAAAGGATGGTTTCAATAAGAAACTTCTTTCCTTTCACAGTTTTCGGAAGTCTGGATGGCCTTAGAGAGATTATACTTCCCCCAGGAGTCATTCCTGAAATCGCCTGGGGGAGCCCAGCTGACCATGCACGGCAGACACTGCCCCTTCTCCAGCTCTCTGCTGGACCACCCTCTAATCATGGCATCTTCTATTCTTTTCTTGTACTTAAGATAGATTATATGTCTAAAGTGGATTGACACTTTATAACCATTTTGTTGAAGACCCTCTTTGTTGAGATTCAGAGGAGGTATAATGCTCTATCCAAAGTCACACAAAACAGGACCAGTGGAGACAGAAATTTGGGCTGTGGGTTTGTTGCATGGTCTGTTGGTCATTCATCACAAAATTATTGAGCTCCTACTAAACTAGGTGCTGGAGTGTAATGATGAGCAAAACCAGTCATGGTCCCCACTTTTCTGGGATTTACAGTCTACAGGGTGATGCAAACATCAAATAATCACAAATGGATATATTCATAAGCCCATACTCTGACTGGAGGGCCACAGTGATGTTTCAGGTCCACGGGAATTAGTGTCAGTTCAATGGTTCCTGAAAGATCTGATTATTTTCTTTTACTCAATGTACAGTTATCCTGTTAAAAGGCCATGGGTCCTGCCTGACCAGGTGGTGGCACAGTGGATAGAATGTCAGACTGGGATGCAGAAGACCCAGGTTCGAGACCCCCAAGGTTGCCAGCTTGAGCACGGGCTCATCTGGTTTGAGCAAAAAGCCCACCAGCTTGAACCCAAGGTCCCTGGCTCCAGCAAGGGGTTACTCGGTCTGCTGAAGGCCCGCGGTCAAGGCACATATGAGAAAGCAATCAATGAACAACTAAGGTGTTGCAACACGCAATGAAAAACTAATGATTGATGCTTCTCATCTTTCTCCATTCCTGTCTGTCTGTCCCTGTCTATCCCTCTCTCTGACTCATTCTCTGTCTCTGTAAAAAAAAAAAAAAAAAAAAAAAAAGGCCATAGGTCCTTTTGGGAAGTCTGGGAGAAACATGAATAATATACATTTTTGGTAGCATATCAGAGTCTTTCATCAAAGGGACCTCTTCTTCTTTTAAAGGGTTCTGAGTTTCTAAACTGGCTTAAGTGTGGGAACTGATTGAGGGTCCATGACTGTTTATGATTCAGGTTAGATTTTTGCTTACTTGACCTAAAACTTTTCTGCTTATATAGCTCAGTAAAAATTTAGTAGGCTTCCTGTCTATTTCACTTCTAGGAACCTCATGATTAACTAGGCAATACCACAGGTAGTTCTGTGTGGGTCTGACTTTTCTGATTGCTGCTTTGACATTGCTGTCCATTACAGTAACCATGTTCATCTATCTTGCTCTTGGCAGTAAGTACCACCACTTGTCCCTTGTCACTCTGTGATCCAGTTACTTCCATTGAATTTAGGATTTCCAATTGAGTGGCTGCAGTTCCCACCATATCATCTGGCCTACAGCAAAGAGTGATTACAGAGCTTTTCAGGAATGCTAGGGCTCCCTCACAGTGTTGGTGAAAGGTATGTCATCTGGACTTTCCCAGTGTAAGTGAGTGGGTCTTAAATGACAAATTCACTCTAACATTCTAATCTCCTTAAGCCTCTGAATCCCTTCCTCTACATTAAACCAAGAAAGGTGGAGCATTTCCAGTTTGCTCATGATGGGCCATCTTTTGGTCCTGTTTCAGCCAACTAAACAAACTATTAGAGCCTTTCCTAACTACCTAAACTGCAACACTGAGTGCAGAATCTCTCCTTAGTGAGCCTATATTCATACATTTGGCCTGATCCAACTTTATTCCTTCTTTCCACCATTAGTCCACATCTTTAATATTTTTTCCCAGGCAAATTCCTCAAATTCTGCTTATGAAGATTAGAAAACTCAAATAGGTCTTTTGGAATGTAGCATACTGCCTCAGGAGCCACACTTTATACCTATCTTTAGGGACCTGCTGAGACTTGAGTCTAGTTTTAGGTCTAAAAGAAAAGAGGGGTGGTGGGGTTAGGTCCTGAGGAGAACGAGCATTTGTCTTTCATGGCAACTGCCTCAGGGGAGGCCATTCTGGGTTTTTGCCCCTATGTAGCTCTTCAGCTGGCTGTTCATCTTTTATCCTATCCTTCAATAAAGGATAGGATGGTAAATGTGTTTCCCTGAGTTCTTTGAGCCATTCTGGCCAATTAATCAAAATTGGGGGGGGGGTTATGGGGAAATGATTTGTAGCCAAGTCAGACTGGGAATCTACTACCAGTTGTGATTGGCATCTGAAGTGGGCTGGGAGCAGTCCTGTAGAACAGAGCCCTTAACCTGTGGAACCTGACACTGTCTCCACGTAAATAGTATCAGAATTGAGTTAAGTTGGAGGACACCCAGCCCATGTCACAGGGAATTGTTTGGATGAGGAAACCCCATAGATCAGGCATCAGAAATGTTATAGGTGTGGTAGTAGTGTGAGAGAATAGGAAACACAAAAGAAAAGAACTGGGTTTTTTTTTTTCCTAGTACAATGCCAGATCACTAAGCAGAACTTCCATTTGGGTATCTTACCAGTGAGATTAGTTGGCTCCCCCAGGACAAATGCCATCATTTTCTCTAATTATATCCTAATATCCAGCAGGTTAGCAACCATTTTATTTTCTTTCTACTTTCTTTCTCAATAGGCCCTTTGATAGAGAACTTTTGGCTCTTTCTTTTGAAACCATAATCTCTGTACAGTTTGGAACACTCTACTTAATTAGAGATCTTCAAATTCTGCCAACATAGAGGAAGGGCCAGACTTAAAAATATATTGTTTTGCTCACCCATGGATTGGTCCAAAAGCAGTATTTTAACCTAAGCACTGAAATACAAATTTACAGTAACTATTAACCAAGGGAAATGAAAACTTTGAAAAAATGCATTTCAGCTACTTGATATATTACTCAATTTCAGAACTTCATAATAAGCTCATGGTTATGAGTCTATTGATTGCTTAGAACTTATACATAAATTTAAAATCAAAGTTAAACCACTAATTTTGTCTCTGTAAAGTTGTCTGTGCATGTGTGTTTTGTGGTAGTGGTATTCAATTTCCAAAGAGAAAATAATTAAAAAATATATATGTAGTTAATCCTCTCAGATTATTTTAGAATATATTAAAAAATAGAATATCTACTTTATAAATAACTTTTGAAAAGTGGCCATCACTGCCTAAATAAAAATTATGAAAATAGTCAAATACTAAAATGCAGGCAAGATAGTTATGAAGGTACAGTGGTACCTTGAGATTTGAGCAGACCAACATATGAATTTTTTTTTTTTTAGATGCGAGCTGCGACTTGGACCATATTTTGTTTGAGATCCGAGCGAAATTCCAAGATACGAGTTGTGATTCAGGAAGCTGCCACTAGTAGGCACATTGGCGCACCAGTCCAGTATTGGCAGCACAACACCAGCATCTCATTTTTTCTCACATGTTACCCGCAGAATCAAGTTGAATCTTGTGTGCTGTACTTGTTCTTGCATCATTTTTGCATTTTTTTACTAACTTTCTTTGTGTGCTATCATGGGGCCGAAGAAAGTGAGTGTAAAGGACAGTGGTGAGAAGAAGAAGAAAATGATGTCAATAGAAGTAAAGCAAGAAATAATAGAAAAACACGGTGTACGAGTGATTATACTGGCAAGGCTGTACGACCGCAATATATCTACAATTTGTACCATCCTTAAATGAAAGGATGCCATCAAAAGTGCAAATCCAGCAAAAGGGACTAAAATTCTGTACCAATTAAGGACAAATATCCATGAAGAAATGGAGAAGCTTCTGCTGGTGTGGATGAAAGAGAAAGAGCTGGCAGGAGATACAGTGACGGAGACTGTAATATGCAAAAAGGCATGTATTATTTACAGTGACTTGAAGTAGAGAGAACCATCAACCTCAAAAGAGGCAGCAGAAGATACATTTAAGGCAAGTCACAGCTGGTTTGAAAATTTCAAGAAGAGATCTGGCATTCACTCAGTGGTGAGGCACGGTGAAACTGCGAGTGCTGACATTAAGGCAGCTGAGGATTACATCACACGTTTTGCTGCGCTTATCACAAAGGAAGGCTACATCCCCCAACAAGTGTTCAACTGTGATGAAACAGAATTGTTTTGAAAAAAAAAAAAAAAGCCCTGGAAGGACTTTCATCACCGCAGAGGAGAAGAAGCTGCCAGGCCATAAACCCATGAAGGACCGTCTGACCCTTGCATTGTGTGCAAATGCTAGTGTTGACTGTAAAGTAAAGCCACTGCTAGTGTATCATTCCAAAAATCCTCGAGCCTTTAAGTCTCACAAGATTCTTAAAGAAAAGCTGCAGGTTATATGGCGCGCCAATGCTAGGGCAGGAGTTACATGGCAGTTTTTTATTGAATGGGTAAATCTCGTCTTTGGTTGTGCAGTGAAGAAATATGTTCAAGAAAATAAACTCCCGATGAAAACATTACTAATTTTTGATAATGCTACAGCCCACCCACATGGTCTTGAAGATGACATTCTCGATGAGTTCAAATTCGTGAAAGTCCTCTACCTAATGACTTCAATCTTGCAACCTATGGATCAGCAGGTCATTTCCAACTTTAAAAAGTTTTACACAAAGCACTTGTTCTGCCACTGCTTTGAGGTGACTGAGAATACAATTCTAACCCTTTGAGAGTTTTGGAAAGATCACTACAGCGTCGTGAAATGTTTATGCATTATTGTCTAGGCATTGCAAGAGGTTACAAGAAGAACCTTGAACTTGGCATGGAAAAAGTTATGGCCTGATGTTGTTGCAGACAGGAACTTTGAAGAATTCGAACCAGAGACCGAAACCGAGGTAGAAGCGTTGGAGGAGATTGTGTCTCTCAGAAAGTCGATGGTTCTGGAGGTAGATGAGGGTGACGTAAATGAGCTCGTGGAGGAACATGAGGAGGAACTCAACTGAGGAGTTAAGGGAGCTACAGATGATGCAACATACGGAGCTTCTGCAAGAGATTAGTAGTGAGGAGGAGGTAGAGTCGGAGGAAGTGATTTCTACAAGTGAAATTAAAGACATGCTGGCAATGTGGGAGAAGCTTTCAAGTTTCATTGAAAAGAAACACTCAGTAAAGGTTTCAACTGGTTGTGCTTCAGCACTTTTTAATGACCCTTGTTTGTCACATTTCTGTAACATTTTAAAAGGCAGGCAAAAGCAAACCTCTTTGGATAGATTTTTATTCAAAAGTCCTGCAAGTGAAAGTGTCAAAAGTGCAACCAAAAAGGCAAAAACAGGTGATGATTAAATGAAAAATATGTAATGTTAAGCTTAGGTTAAGTTTAAATTTAAGAAAGTGCATTTTTTTTACAAATAAGTTTTTGTGGTTTCATTTTAAGTAAAGAAAGTGCAGTTTTAGTATTGTTTAAAGTAAAGAAAATGCAGTTTTAGTTTACGTTTAGTGTTAAGAAAGTGCAGTTTTAGTTTACGTGTCTACAGTGCCTGCATCCCTCCCACCCTCCCTCCTCCTCCGCCATTCATCTCTGTTAGCTGCACTCATCTGTCTCCAATGTAAGAATACAGCACTAAATAACAGGTTTTTCTTTTATTTCATATATTTTGTTATGCACTAGTAAAGTATACATGTGTGTTTCTTAATTAAAAACATGTCTTTTTTCATAATTTAGGATGGTTTGGGGATGTTTCACAGGGCTGGGACAGATTAAATCTATTTCAGTTATTCTAAATGGAAGAAATTTGTTTGATATACGAGTTGACTGACTTACAAGCTCGGTTACAGAATGAATTAAACTTGTATCTCAAGGTACCACTGTAATAGCTTTACTGTTAAAACAAGCTCTTAAGACTATACTTTTCATTTCTATAGTTTGTAAAACAAGCTCTTAAAAATGTATATAAAAATGTTTGAAATTGTAAGAAATTATTAAACAAAACACATGAGTAAATCTATAACTCATTAAAGAGTAATTACAACTCTTAAACAAAAACAATGAAAATGCATGGCCTTATTCATTATAATAAATGCAAAATAGAACACTTGTGAAAATCATAGCAGTTTTATTCAGAAAAGACAAAATTAGACACAGCTCAGGTGTCATCAACAGGAGAATCAATAAGTACCAGTGGTGCTCTGGCTGGACAGCTCAGATGGTTAGAGCATCGTCCCGAAGTGCAAAGGTTGGCGGATTGGTTCCCCAGTCAGGGTACATACAAGAACAGATCGATTTCCCTGTCTGTCTCTCACTCCCTCCTTTCCTCTCTCACTAAAATCAATAATAATCATAAAAAAATACCAGTGGTACATTTATGCAATGCAGTACAGCTCAGTAATAAAAGGGAGAAGAAAACCTGCTGGAATATGAAACAAGAGGGCTAAATCTCAAAAACAGTATGCTCAGTGAAAGAATCCTGATCCCAAAGAATACATACGGTATGATTTCACTGACATGAAGTTCTGGAACTGGCTCAAGTAAACTGAGAGTTAAAACACTGAAAACAGTTCTGGCAGGGTAGCTCCGTTGGTTAGAGTGTGCTCTCAATATACCAAGGTTGTGGGTGTGATCTCCAGTCACCATGGAAGAGACAACCAATGAATGCATACGTAAGTGGAACAACAAATTGATGTTTCTCTCTCTCTCCTCTTCCTTTCGCTCTAAAATTAATCAATAAATTAAAAAGTTAAAAAAAGTCACTGAAAACAGTGGTTGTCTCTGGGGGAAGGACAGGTAATGGGACAGCATTTAAAGAAAGGAGGCATGAAGCAGCTTTTTGGAATAATGGTGATGTCTTGTATCTTGATAGAGGTTTGCCAAAACACATACACTTCAGAATTACCTATTTCACTGTATTTAAATTTTACCTAAAAAAGACTACTCAAAAAATAGTTTTTATTTTTTTAAATATGTTTTAATTTTTTCTTAGAAAATTTTTTACTAAAAAGACTGAAGTACTATTTTACCTATTAAATAAGCAAAAAATATTAAGTAAATTAAAAAAATTTTTTTTTATTAAGTTAGAGGTGCGGAGGCAGAGAGACAGACTCCTGCATGTTCCTCAACTAGGATCCACCCGGGAAACCTCTTACTGGGGCGATGCTCTGCCCATCTGGGGCGCTGCTTCGTTTATCAGCAACGTCTATCAGCAACCGAGCTATTTTAGTGCCTAAGGCGAAGCCATGCAGCCATCCTCTCTGTCTGGGGCCAACTTTGCTTGAACCATTTGAATTTTGGCTGTGGGAATGGGGGGGGGTGGGGAGAGAGAGAGAGAGAGAGAGAGAGAGAGAGAGAGAGAGAGAGAGAGAGAAGGGAAGGAGTGGAGATGCAGATGATCATTTTTCCTGTGTGCCCTGACTGAGAATTGAACCCAAGACTTCCACACACCAGGTTGACGCTTTACTGCTGAGCCAATCGGTCAGGGCTAAAAATATGTTTAAAAGCTCTGGATTGGTAGCTCCATTGGTTAGAGTGTCATCTCGATATACCAAAGTTGTGGGTTTGATCTTGGTCAAGGCATGTACAAAAGTCAACCAATAAATGCATAAATAACTGGAACAACAAGTTGATGTATCTTTCTTTCTCTCCCCCTTCCTTTCTTTCTCTTTAAAATCAATCAATAAATATAAAATAAAAATATATATTTTTAAATAAAATATTTTTAAAAATATAAGCAAAATTAAAAGAATAATGTACAATAGTGGTCATGCTCCTATAAAACTGTTAGTCTACTTGTGGATGTATAATTGATATAATTTTTTTGGAAGGCAATTTGAATTAAAGGCCATAAACTTGGCTTACCTTAACTAATAGTTATACATTTTATTACCTGTGTTTTTGCTGTCATATCCAAGAAATAGTTGCCAAATTCAATGTCATGAAAATTTTTTCCTAAGTTTTCTTCTAGGAGTTATATTGTTTTAGGTCTTATATTTAGTTCTTCCATCCATATTGAGTTAATTTTTGTGAGTGGTGTAAAATATTGGTTCAATATTATTTTTTCTGTGGTTATCCAGTTTTCCCACCATGATTTATTAAAGAGATGATCCTTTTCCTATTAGATTAACTCCCTTGTTAAATATTAGTTGACCATATATACGTGGGGGTTTAATTCTGGACTTTGAATTCTGATGATGTTGAATAAAATGTTCTATAGATATTTGTTAGGTTCATTTGGTCTAATGTTTGGTTCAACTCCATCATTTCCTTGTTGATTTTATGTCTTGATGATCTATCCATTGTTCAAGGTAGGGTACTGAAGTCCCCTACTACTATTGTTGTGTATTTCTCCATTTATATCTGTTAGCACTCCAATGTTGAGAGCGTATCTTTTTATGCTCGTTCTATCTTCTTGATGTCATGAATTGACTCCTTTATCATATAATGACTTCCTCATTACTTGTTACTATTTTTGGCTTAAAGTCTATTTTATCTGGTCTAAGTATAGCTAACTCCACTTTCTTTTGGTTTCCACTGCATATAATACCTTCTCCCATCCCTTCACTTTGATTCTGTGTGTCCTTAAGGCTCAACTGAGTCTCTTGTAGGCAGCATAGAGCTGGGTCTTGTCTTTTTAAATTTATTCAACAACTCTGTGTTTCTTGACTGGTGAATTCAATCCCTTTATATTTATACTAATTTTTGATATTAAAGACTTACTATTGCCATCTTATTTATTGCTTTCTGGTTGTTTTGTACTTCCATAGTTTCTTTTCCTCTCTGTTTCTGGTTACCTTTGTAAACTGGATATTTTGTGTGTGGGAAGGCACTGTTTCTGTTCCACAAATCCCCCGATCCCTCTTGGCTCTGCTCTAGGTTTTTCCTTTATAGTTTCCATAGGGCTTACACACACATCTTAGCAATAAACTAGGCCACTTTAGGCTGATAGCGACTTATATTTGGTCCCCTATAATGGTTCCAGCCTTTTACTCCTCTTTAAAAATTTTTTAATGTTCATTTTTAATGATTTTAGAAAGAGGAAGGGAGAGAGCAAGAGAGAGACAGGAGCATTTGTTCCTGTCTGTGCCCTGACCAGGGATTGAATCAGCAACCTCTGCGCTTTAGGACGATGCTGTAACCAACTGAGCTATATGGCCAGGGCCCTTTTGAATTATTGATGTTACAATTTACCTCTTTCTATGTTGTCTGTTTATTAACAATTTATAGTACTATATAGCTATTTTTATGACTCTTTCCCTTTAAACTTTATACTACAGTTGAGTAGTTAAAACAGTTTCCTTAGTCTGACTGTATATATTTCACTCTTACCAGTGTGTTCTGTACTTTCATATGTTTTTATGTCATTGATTGTTGTCTTTTCTTTTCAGTTTTGAGAACTGCTTTCAGCATTTCTTGCAAAGCAAGTCTCTAGTAGTGGCGCACTCCCTCAGCTAATGTTTGTCTGGGAAAGTCTTCGTTTCTCCTTCAAATCTGATAGATAACTTTGCCATATAAAGTATTCTTTCATGGCAATTTTATCTTTCAATACTTAGAATATGTCATTGCATGTCTTTTTTAGCCTGCAGACTTGTTGAGAAATCTGCAGATAGCCTAATGGGGGTTCCTTTGTAGGTTATATTCTTATTTTCTCTGCGTGCCTTCAAACGTCTTTAAAAAAAAACCCCAAAACTATTGGACACTAGTGATGTCATTTCTACAGCTGGCCAAAATGAGTTAGCATCATAACAAATAAGAACTTAAGGGGAACAAGATGCAGAGGGAGACCACATTGCAGCAGGGTGTCCTCATTATTGAAGCTGGCTTCTTAAGATCTTTCTCAAGGTCTGTATTCAGCAATCTCTCTACAGCACTTTGTTTTCTGTGTTTCAGCAAAAGTGTTCCCACTTCACCTCATTTTCTCTTTAATTGGATGGAGTCTTCCTCTCTCTTTGCAGTCATTTATGTGAAATTCTCCAAGGATTTCAACAATTCTGATTTTGACTGTTTCATTATAATATGTCTTGGAGAAAGTCTTTTTTACATTGAGATAATAGAGTTTATTAGCCTTATGGACTTGTATGTCCAAGTCTTTATCCAGGTTTTCGAAGTTCTCAATTATTATTTCTTTCTTTTTAATGTTTATTTTATTGATATTAGAGAGAGAAAGGGAGAGAGCAGAAGAGAGACAGGAATATCTGTTCCTATATGTGCTCTGACCAGAGATCAAACTGGCAACCTCTGTACTTTGGGGTGATGCTCTACCAACTGAGCTATCTAGCCAGGGCTCAGCTATTATTTCTTTAAATAAACTCTCTGTCCCTTCTCCTACACCTCTCCCTCTGGAACCCTGATTATTCTGATATTGGTCTTTTTAATAGATTTCCATAGGTCATGTAGGCTTCCTGTGCTCTCTTTAGATCTCTGTTCTTTCATCTCTTCTATCTGTGCTATTTCAAAATTCCTATCCCCCAAATCATTTATTCTTTCTACCATCCGGTCTGCCCTACAGATGGTCTCTATGCATTCATCATCTCATTTATTGACTCTTTCCTTTCCAGAATTAAAAAAATTATTTTAAATGAGAGGAAGGGAGATAGTGAGACAGACTCCTGCATGCACCCCAACCGGTATCCACCTGGCAACTTTGTCTTGAGCCAATGCTCAAGTACTGAGCTATTATTAGTGCCTGAGGCCAATCAATCAAGCTATCCTCAGCACCCGGGCCAATGCTCAAACAACTGAGCCACTGGCTGTGAGAGGGTGAACGGGAGAGAAGAGGGAGAGAGAGAGAATCAGATGGTTACTTCTCCTGTGTGCCCTGACTGGGAATTGAACCTGGGATGTCCATATGCCAGGTTGACACTCTATCCACTGAGCTGGCTGGCCAGGGCCTCTGTTGTTGTTGTTTTTTAAAAATATAATTTCAATCTCTTTAAGAAATAACTTATTTTGTTCCTATATTTTATTCCTGATTTCACTGAATTGCTTTTCTGAGTTTTTTTATAACTCACTGAATTTCTTTACGAGTGCTCTGTTGAACTCTTTATCAGTTAGATCAGAAAATTCCTATGCCTTTGAGCCTGCTTGCTGAAGACTTATCATTTTCTTTTTGTGATGCCATATTTCCTTGATTTTTTAATATTCCTTATAGTTATGTGCTAGTCCTTTCACATTTGAAGAAGCAGACACATTCTTAACTTTGTTCTCATTTTTCTTTTGCAGATGGAGTGTTATGTTCTATGGTATTGTTATTATCTGTCTTTTTCCTGTTTTGTGAGGGCAAACCTACCCTACTTTTCCTCCTCTCTTTTGTGAGCAAAATTTAAAGCTTTTTAAATGTTTTTTTGTTTGTTTGTTTGTTTCCTACAATCCACCAGGCAAGCTATTGGAAATTTCTCTTGTTTCTCAGAAGGTGGTGCTATAGCTCAAGTTTGTGCTAGCTTCCTTGTCTCCCAAACACTGCTTTTTGACCGTGCTCTCTCTCACCAGAGCTTGCTCAGGCAGAGCAAGGGAGCATGCACAGGGAGCCTACAGCAGAGTGGGAGAAGTGTGGGTTTAGCACTCAGTGTGTTGAGGGTGCCTGGGGACCTGGTAGGAGGATCCCAGGTGGTGATACTCCCAGAGGCTTTGGGTGGACCCCTTACTCAGCACAGTCCCTTTAACACTGTTTGAAATTCTTACCTGCCTTTTCCACAATAGCCTCCTTTTTCCTAGTTGTAGTGTTCTCATCTTAGTACTTCAGATGCTGGCGAAGAGAAATGGGTTTCTTCCATCACATACCATCTATTGAGGCAGCCCTAAAGTCACCCACCACTTTTCTTTTCCCTAGTGGGGAGGTCATCACTGCCAGATAATCAGTCTTGTTCTCTTTCTTTGGGGGAAAAGCAGCAATGGGAGAACGTATCTTACTGCCTTTTCTGCAAGCAAAACTGTAGTCCCCCCCTCCCCCACCTCTCCAGTAGTGCACCTGAATCTCCCTTTGGGATGGCTAGACTTCCTCTTTTCTTTTCTTTTCTTTTCTTTTTCTTTTTTTGAAAGAGAGAGAGAGAGAGAGAGAGAGAGAGAGAGAAAGAGAGAAACAGACAGACAGGAAGGGAGATGAGAAGCATCAATTCTTTGTTCTGGCACCTTAATTGTTCATTGAATGCTTTCTTATATGTGCCTTGACCAGGAGGCACCAGCCAAGCCAGTGACTCCTTGCTCAAGCCAGCGACCTTTGGGTTCAAGCCAGTGACCATGCAGTTATGTCTATGATCTCACACTCAAGCCAGTGACCCCGTGCTCAAGCCGGATGAGCCCATGCTCAAGCCAGTGACGCTGGGGTTTTAAACCTGGGTCCTCTGCATCCCAGATCGATGCTCTATCACTGTGCCACTGCCTGGTCAGGTGGGATGGCTGTACTTTTACAAGTTCTTTCTCATGGGTGTCTTTCTGGGTAGACTCTCAATTTTTGCCTGACAGCAGCTCTAGGGGTCTACGCAGTTTTGCTGGCTCTGCCTGTTCCACAGGCTGCATAGAAGTTTGTTTGTCTCATACCAGCTGCACTGGTAGGTGAGACTCCTTCTGGGTCACTTGGAGTAAGGTCCAAGAGCCCAAAAGATGAATGAAGGCAGTTTTGTTTGTGTATAGATGACGAATCCATTGATTTAAAAGGGGGATAAAGAGGAGAAACGTCTTATGTCACCATCTTGCTGACATCACTCCCATGTAGCTTTCAGTTGTCACGTCTCCTTAGTTTCCTCTGATTCTTTAACAGCTTCTCTGTTTTTCCAAGTTTATTCATGACCTGGACTCTTTTAATGTACTGGTGAGATATTTCTCACAGCTCCCCCCAATTTAGGCTATCTGATGTTTGCTCATAATTAGATAGAGGTTATGGATCTGGAGGAAGAATATTTCAGCATAGGGGTGCCTTTCTTGCTGCATTTTTCAGGGAGTCTATAATGTCAGTATGTTTTACTGGTGATATTAGCCTTGACCACTTGATTATGGTAGTGTCTGCCAGGTTTCTTTCGTTAACTCAAGTTACACTTTTGACACTTGAGCACTTCTTTACCTTCTAACACTACAAGATACTGCAAATTCATCTTGTATTTTCCCCGCCCAGCCCTAGAATCAACAATTTCTCCATGGATTCCTGCTTCATTTTACTAGAGAATGTTATGTGTAAATATATAAAGAGTGGCCACTATGTGGTGTTTACAATGCTATGTGATGGGGATGGAGAAGCAAACAAGAAAGGCTTGGCTCTGCCCTCAAACACCTTCATTTGGTGTGATGAGATTACAGAAGGGAAGTGCATAGAGCTACAGCATATGTAGTGAGGGGCTTTAACCACCTTGGAGGTTAGAAAAGCTTCTTAGAGAAAGTGGCACTAATGCTGAAGCCTCAAGAAAGAGCAGGAAGTAGTGAAGGAGAAGAAACCAAGGTCTGAGTGCTAGATGGGCTACATCTTGTGACCAGCTTAAACCTCAAAGAAGGCATTCATTATCAGTCTTGTGATTAATTTCCTAATCACTTTACTACTTCTAAGCTTTCCCCTATGTAAGATCCTACAGCCTACTCTATCTCTAATGTCTTGTCAGTCATTCATTCAACATATTTTTTTTTTTTTTAGAAAAGGGGAAGGAAAATCATGCCAGGTGAAGAGAACAGCCTGCAGGCAGGCTAGGTATGTAAAGGTGTGTGCTCAAGTATGTGAAGGAAATACAGTATGTCTAGAGAGAAAAGAACAAGAGACTGAATGGCAAGAAATGAGGTTAGAGTCATGGGAATGAACTAAATCCTAAAGGTCAAATGAAGGTTTTGGACATCATTCCAAGGGTAATGGGGAGCCATAGAAGGTTATTAAACCAATGGGTGATCAGACTGGGTCACCTAGGTGCAGTGGGGAGGATGACTTAGAAAGGAGTAGCCTTCACCCTCATAAGGCTTGGTTTACTTCATGCCTAACAGGATTGGGGTAAGGATGAAACAAAGGAACACATACAAATTTCCTGGAAGGATGTTTGGCACATGACAGGCAATCAGGAAATGTTGGTGCCTTGTTCTCCAACAATTTTGGTTCTTTTTCTTCTAATCTTGTTTTTCCTTTTATTTCCTTGACTGTATTTTGGGTGGGACATTACTTTTTTTAAACTTATTTGCTGCAATTAAAATTGATTACTGTGCTAGACACAGTAAACAAATATGAATGAGACCTGGGTACTTTCTTAAAACATATTTAAGTTTTAAGATGTAAGTCATAACATGATATAATAGGAACATTGATGACAAGAGCTGAAGCTCCCTGAAGGCAAGAACAGCATCCTTTGTCTCTCTGTCCTTAATGTGGGCAAAGTATGTGGCAGAGTGGACTTTATCAGACTTCCTAGAAAATGACGCATGCTCTGGGAGTTCAGAGGATTGAACGGAAGGCTTAGATACACTGAAAGTTGATTTATCTTAGGATTTGATACAGTCAGTGATGACTGTGGCTTTTTTCATATATAGTTTCTTGGTATTATTTGAGATGATCTGTCAATGTGCATTATTTATTTATTTATTTATTTTTAATTTTTAATGAAAATTTTATCAGAATCATTGCTAATCACATTTTCTTTCTTTCTTTCTTTCTTTCTTTCTTTCTTTCTTTCTTTCTTTCTTTCTTTTTTTTACAGGGACAGAGAGAGTCAGAGAGAGGGATAGGTAGGGACAGACAGATAGGAACGGAGAGAGATGAGAAGCATCAATCATCAGTTTTTTGTTGCGACACCTTAATTGTTCATTGATTGCTTTCTCATATGTGCCTTGACCGCAGGCCTTCAGCAGACCGAGTAACCCCTTGCTCAAGCCAGGGACCTTGGGTCCAAGCTGGTGAGCTTTTTCTTTTTCTGCTCAAACCAGATGAGCCTGCGCTCAAGGTGGCAACTTCGGGGTCTTGAACCTGGGTCCTCTGCATCCCAGTTCAATGCTGTATCCACTGTGCCACCACCTGGTCAGGCTAATCATATTTTCAAATAAAACTTTTTCTATCATGAAGTACATACTATAATAACATGAAAACTTTTCTACCAGGACTTTCCTTTAAATATCAAAGTTTATTGCCACTGAACTACACCAGTAGTGATTAGCTAAACCTTCTTTTCTTTTCAGTACAGCAATGAATGACTCTTAGATTAGCTTTATTTCAATGTTTGCTACACGTTTGAAAATTGGATGCATATCCCAGTAACTTACCAAAATGATGATTTCTCTAAAGGGTATGCTATTACTATTTGGCACTTGTCTGAACTTCCTACAAGCATCTGGAAATCTTTTAACCCCTTCTTTCTCCAATTCTATACAAAGGAGGATTTCCTATAACTGTATTAAAGATTTTTATATTGGGCTCTTATATTCTTCAATCTCAGTAGGAAATTCATTCAGTCAATAGTTTTTTGAGCATGTGTTATATTCTAGGCACTAGCAATATAAAGGTAAACAAGACAAACACTATTCCTGTTTTAATGATTCTTGCAGTCTGATGTCAAAGAAAACAGACAAGTATATAATCTGGTATAGTGATTGTATTAACCAGTGTTCCACAAGAGAAATAGAACCAGTAGGAGATTTATATTATATTATATTATATTATATTATATTATATTATATTATATTATATTCTAAGTATACTTAGAATATACATATATATCTAAACATGTGTTTATGTCTCTCTATATGTTAATATATAACATATATATATTATATACAGAGAGAGAGGGACGGATGGAGAGAGACTGAGAAATTTATTGCAAGGGATTGGCTAATACAATTGTCAAGTCCAAAATTCTTAAGGCAGGCAATCAGGAAAGGAAAGCTGGAAACTCTCAAGCAGTAGGTGACCCCACAGTTCACAATGGAAATTTCTCATTTTCAGGGAAACTTTGGTTCTGTTCTTAAGCTCTTTAAACCATGTGGAATAGGCCTCTCTTGATCATGGCAGATAAGTCAAGAGATTGTAGTTGCTAATGGCATCTATAAACTACCTTCATAGCAACACCTCAATTAGAGGTTGATTGAATAACTCAGCACTATCACCTAGCAAGGTGACATAAAACTGACCACCTCAGCAATGTCTGGGAAATGCTACGGTAGAGAAAGGATATAATGCCAAAGACAGACATGGCAGGGACATCTACCTTAGTTTAAAGGGAGTAAGATGTTTTCCTGAAAGATGACAAATATGGTAAGAGGGCTGAGAGATGAGTAGAAATTAGCTAGATAAAAAGGTATATGGAGAGTATTCTGGGATTTGCGATGTTTAAGCAAAGCCCGAGAAAACAGAGAGAGCACTAGAGATAGTGCTCTAACATCAAAACAAAAGGGAATTTTTCTCTTATCACATTTTTTCCTGACTCTCTCTTTTCAGAATATGAAAGAGGTGATGGTTGTTCTTTAACGGATGGCAAATTTAATTTTGGGGGGTAATTATTATTTAACTTTTGCTAAGTCCTTAGTGCTGAGTCAGATGCAACTCGTTTTCATGTTTTTTTATTTATTCATTTTTAGAGAGGAGAGAGAGAGGGAGAGAGAGAGACAGAGAGAGAGAGAAGGGGGGAGGAGGAGCTGGAAGCATCAACTCCCATATGTGCCTTGACCAGGCAAGCCCAGGGTTTCAATCCGGCGACCTTAGAATTTCCAAGTTGACGCTTTATCCACTGCGCCACCACAGGTCAGGCCTCGTTTTCATGTTTTAATTAGCATTTCCAATTACCGGTGAGATGACGCACATTTTTGTATGAAGCACTTTTTCATTTATTTATTTGACATTCAGGTGTCCTCCTTTTTAGATTGCCTGCTCGTAACATTATCCTATTGAGTAGCTTTCTTTCCTTATTGATTATATATGATTTGCATATTATTAGAATTTTTTTTGTGTTAGTATGCATTGCGGACATATTCATACTCCCAAACTGGGAGTAACTTTGTAGACTGTGGTTTGCTAATGAGTGCAAAGGACCTTGTTCAGTCAGAGAATGCTGAGGTGATCTTCATTCTGGCTCCAGTCCTACTGCTAGGGCAAAGTCCCCATATTTATCAGGAACAAAAGGAGCAAAGAAAAGAAATGGGGAAAGGAGACAGTACATCTCACAAAGAACAGAATTTTCTAACAATTCAAGTAAATGACAGTAGAGGGAGCTCTACAGCCTTGATGCTAGGAAAGCTACACTGGCTGACTTCTACAGGCAAACTCATCTTGCTGAAATATAAACAATGGGAAAGAAAAGTAGTAAAACCCATTCAAAATTATCAGAAAAAAAGAAAAATTAGGAGCAGAATATCATCCTTTCAAGCAATTAAAACCAGTCAGAAAATCATGCCCACAAACAGGCCCAAAAGAAATTAAGAAAATCATAGAAGTTATAAAAAACAGCTTAAATAAGAATAAAAATAAATCAGAAATAATATTACTGAAAAGAAAAAACAAGAATATTTGAAAAAGCAGCTTACAAAGTCAAGGAAAGTATTAGAAATAAAAGAAACAATATTTTAGAAATAGAGACTAAACTAATAGTGATATATTAGTTAATAAATACCATGAGCCATGCATAAATAAAAACAGAAAATACAAAAGAGGAAAATTTTAAATTAAAATATAAAGTAAATGAAGGAGGGAAAGTGATATAGAATACCAGCAAAATGTGAGTGTGTGTGTGTGTGTAAATTCCTGAAGAAAATCAAACAACAGAATAGAACAAATACTAAAGAATAATTATTGAATAAAGCCATTCTGAAATAAAATACAACTTGAAATCACATATAAAGAATATACTGTGTACCGTGGAAAATCAACCCAGAATGACTGACACTAAAGCATATTCTAATGAAACAATTAGAACATAAAGAAAAAAAGAATTAAAAATGGACATTCAGTTACAAAAATTTTAAGAGTCTCTTGGCTAGAGATTTAAAGATATCCTGATCTAAGACTCATCCTGAGTGGGTAGCATCATGTGAAAGTGTCTCATGGCTCCTGCCAGTTCTTAGGCAGCCGCAGTTGCGGCCTGAGCCCTGGGTGCACACCCACAGTGCTCTTCCAGTGCAGACAAATGCAACCAGCATAAAGTTGTCCCCTTTGCACATTCAATTTTATACACTAATGAGTGTGCTTTCATCAGACTGAGGGCCTGAGGTAGGGCAACCATATTCATAATCTCAATGATAAAGCTATATAGGAGAATATACTGCATTCCTGGGCAGTAAGAAATAGAAGATTAAGCAAGGGCTTTGCTGTCTATTGGATAATCATAGCTATAAGGCCCTAGTAGGTCAAAAATAAAATTGATAGAGATCATTTATGTGTTAAAATCTAAAGTACCCTTCCAAAATTAAGAGAAAGAGTATCTCTCAATGATTGATGAAATCCCACTATTAGACATTCATTCCTTTGATGTAAGCCTTATTATCCTTGGTGCATTGAAAATAGTTCGAGCACTTGGCTCTTATGGTAAAAATGGTAGCAGGATACTCAGGATCCTTTCCACCCTCCTAGGAAATTGGAAAACTAAAGCAGCATTTTCCCCATACTTCCTTAAAGCTACTGTATGGGGAAAATTTGGTCCAATTAGATGTCTTATGTGAGAATTGGAAGACAGAGTGAGACAGTTCTATCATTATGCTCTTCTGTTTTCCGCTGGTGAGCACAGTCAAGAAACCAGGATTCTACAGCAGCATGTGGATGTTGAAAGGTAGTTGTGGCAGTTTGAGGGGCAGATCACAGCCTCGGTGGGATTTTCTTGATGCCTACCTATACTTCAAGGGTGTGGACCTTCTTAGTCCCCACCTTTGAGATTATGGTGAATGTAGCCTTCTCCGGAACTACAAATATTATTTGTCAATACCTAGTTTCCTATATGTAATTCCATTCTGCTTAAAACACCCAGATTAGCTTCTGTTTCTAAAAGTGAATGGGGACTGTAACAGATGTGAATAAGGTGCTGACTGGGGGAAAGGAATGGAGCAATGGGAAGGAATAAATTTTCTCACGAAGGCATGAGATCTAAAACATATCTCAATTTATAGTTGACTAAAAATGGCTTCTTGAAAATTGTTTCTTTCAGAGAACTTGCCCACATATCTACTGGTAACTTGCCTTCACCACAAAAATAAATGTAAAAATAAAATAATCATCAGGCCTTCCAACTAACCTTCAAGTAAATCTCATTGCCATCACACAATGTCCTTCGTTTGTTCTTTGTATTCTATATCCACCTCCTTCCTATCTCTCCTCATTTTAATAAAATAAAAACATGAGACTGGAATGGGCCTCACAAGCATTTTATTTAGTTAAATGTTACTACAGTGTGTCTGTAAAATCATGGTGCACTTTTGACCGGTCATAGGAAAGCAACAAAAGATAATAGAAATGTGAAATCTGCACCAAATAAAAGAAAAACTCTCCCAGTTTCATACCTATTCAGTGCAGTTCAATGTGGGCTCACACACAGATTTGTTAGGGCTCCTTAGGTAGCTATCCCGTATAGCCTCTACAGACTCGTCACTGACTGATGGCCTACCAGAACGGGGTTTCTCCATCAAACTGCCGGTTTCCTTCAACTGCTTATCCCACTGAGTAATGTTATTCCTATGTGGTGGCGCTTCGTTATAAACGCGCAGATATTCACGTTGCACTTTGGTCACGGATTCGAATTTAGTGAGCCACAGAACACACTGAACTTTCTCTACTGGCATGGCCGTGGGCTGCTCCGCTATATACACGGTGTTACGTCATCATTTGCGCATGCGCACATGCTGCCACATCATCCTACAGAAACTAGGAGGGTTTTCCTTTTATTTGGTGCAGACTTCACATTTCTATTGTCTTTTGTTGCTTTCCTGTGATCGGTCAAAAGTGCACCATGACTTTACAGACACACTGTATTTTCTAGAGTCTAGACATATAAAGAGGCCAAATCAGTAGAACAATTTTCCTGATGTGATCTATCCATAATCTAATAACTACACATGATCTAAATTTACCCCATACTGAGAAGGACTGCAGTAAAGAAAAATGAATGGAAGAGGGTTAATGTTTAATATACATGTCAGAGTTGCAATAACTTTTGTTAATAATCTGTCCCATATTCTGTCTTATCACCTGCGGGACCTGATCTCTATCTTTCTACAGAGAGAGCATGTTAGGCAAACAAGTGTGTTAGGCTTGCTCATTAGCACTTTGCCTGATTGGTGCATGAACACAGGGCAGCATCAAGCGTGTAGAGTCTATGTAAGGCTGCAGGTGCATGCCCTCAGGGCGGCAGATTGTAAATTGCAGATTGCCTGACCCCATTGGGAGGGACCATTGTTTGCTAGAAGGGGTTTCTCCCCCCATTCCCAGCCTGTCTTGCTTGTCAGCAATGAGGGAAACGGTCTTCCCTGCCTGCTTGCTTCTCTGCCATTGTGAGACTCTAATATATGGAATGGCCCACCATTTTCCAGCTCTGCAGTTCCTTTTCTGTCTGCCGGAATCCAATGTGAACTTGCATGGCCACAGCCATTGGCCTTACAGAGCAGAAAGGATTTTATAGCAGTGTTTTGGCCAGTGAAAACTCCTGAACTTCTGAGGCCAAGGGAATAAGTTGTCCCAGGTGGACCACAAGCCAAAGCAGGAAAAGGAGAAACAAATCATTTTCTAATTTGTGGTCACCGCTCTGCCCTTGGTCTCCCTGTAGAGCCCATTCCTTCACATTTTAACTGACGTTTTCTGTGGATTACCATTATTAAAAAGTTATATAAAAGTTAGAAATTGATTGTTTAAGTGTGTTTGACTAATTCTTAAAGGTGTTAGAGGTGTGCTGAGGACAAGTGCCCTAGGCTGAGGGGTTTCAAAAGAGCCTTTAAAATTCTCTGGATCTTTGATGACAAAGAATGACTATGCAGTACAGAAATCAATATAAGATTTGATATCCGAAAGTTGATTGTGCACAAGCTACAAGGATATTTTCCTGGAAATAGAAACATGATTTCTACTCATCTCCTCAAAGCCCTATTATTCAGGGACACACTCCTCACAAGATTGCAGCCTGGATTGCTGGGCTCTTCCCACATCATGGACTTTATCTTCACTATGACTGTGCCTCCTGAAAAACAAAAACCAAAAAACTACAGAAACACTCATTTACCAGGTGTCCTTGCCTGCAGACTTCTGTAAATCAGACAAGGCTGAGAAGAGAAGACCAAGAAAATAGACTTTGGATAACTGAAATGAGTCACAACAATTTATTACACCTATTGTGAACATTGCTAAATTCTCACTGAATGCCTACAGGGTTTTTTTCTGTTTGTTTTCCAATGAGTTGTTACAAAAGACCACGGAGAAGGACTCTGCAAAGATGGCTGGCAAGGTAAAAAGTAGCAAGTATCTATTTCTCCACCTAGCGAACAATTGCACTGGTAAACCTGTCAGATGCAAATTCTTTTTTGCATTCTGGAGTGCATTGAAGGCTTGAAACTTCCAAGAGAAGACTTGGACTAAAGATTGAGCCAATTTTGGCCAAATCCAGCTCTTAGCACTATAGCACCTCTGAGTTCCTACCCAGCCATGTGGTAGTTAGGTGTGCATGTGTTTCTGGAGCAGCTTGTAAACAGCTTGTGGGAGCTGTGGAGGATAAAACACTCTGTCCTGCAAATATTAGGGATCTGTGTACTCTGCTTGCTGACTGCTGCTTTTATCACAGAGATTCAGCCAAGGAGGAGGAGGGTCTGATGGCTATCGTTGTTGCACCTCCCATCACTGTTGCAAGCTCTTTCCCTCTATAAGAAGTGACTGCCAGAGTATTGAAAGGGCCAGCGCTCACATCCTTCCTCCTTCATTTTTCTCTTTTTCCCATGGGAAAAACACATTAAAAATAGGACATTTAAAAACAACTGCACATACAGGGAAAAATTAGAAAGCACCATGCTCAGAAAAGACCTGAAAAGACCTTACATTTCAGGTTGATCCTCAGCACAAAGAAAATCCTCAGGAATAGGATTCGGCGTTCGTATACATCTAGGGACCTATGTGCCCTCAATGAACGTAAACCAGCGCACACTATCTTTGTGCTTCCTGCTGCCTTGCACATCGTACCTCACAAAAAGGAGCTTATCTACTCGTCTGTAGCTTCAGTTTTGTGACTGATGTCTAGGGGACACCTCCAGATCTCCTGGTCTAGTGGCTACTAGGGCTTATGCTTGTGGTCACACAGGACTGTACCGTATATATTTGCCTACTTTAAAAGATGTTGCCCGAGTGCCTGGCTTCTAATTAGCTTGACTTTGGGTATTGACTAAGACCTTTCCCTTTGGGATACTGACAGATCTTGGCACACTCTCAACTACAGGAAGCTATTAAAAAATAAAATAGGCTGCTTGAACAATCACAAAGGTTTAAGAGACAACAAAGATCTAGGGCAATACTAAATGATAATTTTTCTCTCCTATGTGAGACCACTCCTTCAAGACTGGAAGAGGTTGCTGTTTCATCTAATGTATAGAAATCAACAGTGAGACTGAAACAAAAGAATATATTCCAAGCAAAAGGAAAAGACAAGGCCTCAGAAAAACACTTTAATGCACTGGTCTTTTACCTGACAGAGTTCAAAGTAATGGTCATAAAAATACTCATCAAATGTGGGAGGAGAATGGATAAACACAGTGCAAACTTCAACAAAAGTGACAGAAAATATTTGGAAAGTACTAAATAGAAGTCACAGAGCTGAAGAATACACTAAATGAACTGGAAAATATGCTAGAGGAGGTTCGACAGCAGACTAGATGAAGCAAAAGAGAGGATTTATGAATTTAAAGGTAGAGTGGTGGGACTCATCCAATTAGAGCTGCAAAAAGAATAAAAAAGTAAAGGTAGCTTAAGGGACTTATGTTACAACATTGCATGAACTAACGTTTGCTTTGTAGGGGTCAGAAGGAGAAGAGAGAAAAATGAAGAAACCATATTTGAAGAAATGATGGCTAAAACTTCCCTAACCTGGGGAAGAAAACAGATTTCCAAATCCAGGAAGCCTAGAGAGTTTCAAATAAGATGAACCTAAGGGACCCACATCAAGATACATTATAATTATAATCTCACAAGTTAAAGACAAAGAGAGGATCTTAAAAGAACCAAGAGAAAAACAGCTTGTTTGTATAAGGGAATGCCCATAAGACTAGTGTTTAACAGAAACATCACAGGCTAGAAGGTATGGTATATTATAAGTGCTAAAAGAAAAAAACTCTGCTCACCAAGAATACTCTACCTGACAAAGTTATAGAATTAAAGAAGAGGTATAGAGTTTCTAGACAAACAAAAGCTAAAAATATTTATCACTACTAACACCCCTTATGAGAAATGTTTTTTTTTTAAGATTTTTATTTATTCACCTGACCAGGTGGTGGTGCAGTGGATAGAGCATTGGCCTGGGATGCAGGGGACCCAGGTTTGAAACCTTAAGGTTGCTGGCTTGAGCACAGGCTCAACAGCTTGAGCGTGAGGGTTGCTGGCTTGAGTGTGGGATCATAGTTATGACCCCATGGTCACTGGCTTGAGCCCAAAGGTCGCTGGCTTGAGCCCAAGGATGCTGGCGTGAGCAAGGGGTCACTGGCTCAGCTGTAGCTACCCCCCCCCCGGGTCATGGCACACATGAGAAAGCAATCAATGAATAATTAAAGTGCTGCAAGGAAGAACTGATGCTTCTCATCTCTCCCTCTTCCTGTCTGTCTATAACTCTCTCTGTCTCTCTGTGTGTCTCTCTTACTAAAATAAAAAAAGAAAAAAAAGAAAGAAAAAAATTTATTTATTTTTTTAGAGAGGAGAGAGAGAGAGAGACAAAGAAGTGAGGGAAAAGCAGAAAGTATCAACTCCCATGTATGCCTTCACCAGGCAAACCCAGGGTTTTGAACTGGTGACCTCAGCATTACAGGTCAACACTTTCATTTACTGCATCACCACAGATCAGGCCAAGAAAAATTAAAGAAACTTTTTTAAGCTGAAAAGAAAAGGTATAAGTTAGTAACAAGAAAATGTATGAAATTATAAATCTCACTTGTTAAGGAAAACATATGGTAAAGGTAGTGGTTTAATCACTAATAAAGCTAAGATGAAGGTTAAAAGATAAAAGTACTAAAAAGAACTATAAGTATAATAATTAGTTAAGAGATACACCAGATAAAAAGATGTAAATCATGCTATCAAAAGTATAAAACATTGAGAGGGGAAGAGTTAAAATGTAGAACTTTAGAATGCATCAAAACTTAAGTTGTTATGAACATAAAATAGACTTTAAAAAATATAAGATGATATGTTAGCCTAATAGTAACCACAAAGTAGAAACTTATAGTAGATATGTAAAAAATAAAGAGAAGGAAATCTGAGCATCCCAATAAAGCAAGTTTTCAAATCACAAATGAAGAGAGCTAGAGAAGAGGCATGGAACAGGAGGAACTACAACACAGCCAGAAAACAGTAATCAAAATGGTAATAAATACACACCTATCAGTAATTACTTTAAATGTAAAAGAGCTAAATTCTCCAAGTAAAAATAGAGTGGTTGAAAGGATTAAAAAAATAAAACGCGACCTATTTATATGCTGCCTACAAGAGATATTTCAGATATAAGGAAACACACACACTTTTTTTTTGAAAGAGAGACAGAGATGGAGAGAGAGGGACAGACACAGACAGGAAGGGACAGAGATGAGAAGCATCAACTGGTAGTTGTGACACTTTACTTGTTCATTGATTGCTTCTCGTACATGCCTTGACTGGGGTGGGGTGGGGGTGGGGGGACTCCAGCCAAAGCAGTTACCCCTTGCTCAAGCCAGCAACCTTGTGCTCAAATCAGCAACCTTGGGCTTCAAGCCAGTGACCTTTGGACTCAAGCCAGTGACTAGGGGGTCATGTCTATGATCCCATGGTCAAGCCAGTGACCCCATTCTCAAGCTGGTGAGTCCATGCTCAAGCTGGATGAGCACGCTCTCAAGATGGTAACCTTGAGATTTCGAACCTGGGTCCTCAGCATCCCAGGTTCACGCTCTATCCACTGAGCCACCGCCTGGTCAGGCAGGAAAACACAGACTTAAAATGAATGAATTAAGAAAAGATATGCCATGCAAATGGAAACCAAAAGAAAACTGGGAACCTATACTTATATCAGACACATAATTTTTTTGTGTGTTCATTTTATTATTATTATTATTATTATTATTAAATTTAATGCAGTGACATTGATAAATCAGGGTACATATGTTGAGAGAAAACATCTCCAGATTATTTTGACATTTGATTATGCTGCATACCCCTCACCCAAAGTCAAATTGTCTTCGGTCACCTTCTATCTGGTTTTCTTTGTGCCCCTACCCTCCCCCTACCCCCTCCCTCTCCTTCCTCGCCCCCCCCCTTACCATCACATTCTTGTCCATGTCAGACACATAATTTTAAAGTATAGTGTGTCCGTAAAGTCATGGTGCACTTTTGACCGGTCACCGGAAAGCAACAAAAGACGATAGAAATGTGAAGTCTGCACCAAATAAAAGGAAAACCCTCCCAGTTTCTGTAGGATGATGTGGCAGCATGTACGCATGCACAGATGATGACGTAACACTGTGTATACAGCGGAGCAGCCCATGGCCATGCCAGTCGAGATATGGATGGTACAGAGGAAAGTTCAGTGTGTTCTGTGGCTCGTTAAATTCGAATCCATGACCAAAGTGCAACGTGAATATCGGCGCATTTATAACAAAGCACCACCACATAGGAATAGCATTACTCAGTGGGATAAGCAGTTGAAGGAAACCGGCAGTTTGATGGAGAAACCCCGTTCTGGTAGGCCATCAGTCAGTGGTAAGTCTGTAGAATCTATACGGGATAGCTACCTAAGGAGCCCTAAAAAAAATCTGTGCATGAGCCCACATCGAACTGCACTGAATAGGTATGAAACTGGGAGAGTTTTCCTTTTATTTGGTGCAGATTTCACATTTCTATCGTCTTTTGTTGCTTTTCTGTGACCGGTCAAAAGGGCACCATGACTTTACGGACACACTCTATATCACAAAGCTGTAATAATTAAAACAGTTAATTACTGGCATAAAAAACAGACCCATAGATCAATAGAACAGAATAGAAAGTTCATAAATAAAATCACACGTGTGATTAGTAATTAATTTATGCCAAAGAAGCTAAAATATATAATGGGGTAAAAACAGTCTCTTCAACAAATATTGTTGGGAAAACTGGACAACAACATGAAAAAGAATAAAACTTGATTGTTATTTTACACCATACAGAAAATAACTCAAAATAGATTAAAGACTTGAATGTAAGACCTGAAACCATAAAACTCTCAGGAAAAAAACATAGGTGGCAGACTCTTGTCATCAGTCATAGCAATAAATTTTTAGATCTGACACCAAAGCATAGGCAGCCAGAGCAAAAATAAACAAGTGGGAATACACCGAATTGAAGAGATTCTGTATAGCAAAAGAAACCATCACCAAAATGTAAATGGAACATACTAAATGGGAGAAAATATCTATACATCATATATCTGATAAGGAGTTAATACAAAATATATATAAAACTCATACAACTCAAAAGCAAAAAAAAAAAAAAAAAAAAAAAAAAAAAAGAAAAAGAAAAAAACCCAACTAAAAATGGTCAGAATATCAGAAAAGACATTTTTCTAAAAAAATACAAATAGCTAACAGGTACATGAAAAGGTGCTCAATGTCATCAATCATCAGGAAAATGCAAATGAAAACTGCAATGAGATATCACCTCATACCTACTAGAATGGCTAATTAGAAAAAGATAAGATAAAGCAGGTGTTGATGAAGGTATGAAGAAGAGGAAATCCTTGTATACCACGGTAAAAATGTAAATTGGTTCAAGCACTATGGAAAACAGTATGGGATTTTCTTAAAAAATGAAAACTAGAACTGCTATATAATTTATTAATTTCACTCCAGGTATTTATCCAAAGAAACAAAGGCACTATCTCAAAAAGATATCTGTACCCCTATGTTCATTGTACCATTATTTATAATAACCCAGACATGGAAACAACCTAAGTGTTCATTGATAGATGAATGGATAGAAAAAATATCATCTATCTATCTATCTATCTATCTATCTATCTATCTATCTATCTATCATCTATATCTATCTATCTATCTATCTATCTATCTATCTATCTATCTATCTATCTATCTATATAATTCAGCCATTAAAAAGAAATTAAATCTTGCCATTTGTGACAACATGGATGGCCACTGAGGGCATTATGTTAAGTGAATAAATCAGGCAGTTGTAGATATAGAGAACATATTGGTGGCTGCCAGAAGTGGGGTGAGGGTGAAGGTGGGTCAAATGGGTAAAGGGGTTCAAAAGGTATAAACTTTCAGTTATAAAATAAATAAATCATGGGTACATAATATACAGCATGGTGACTATAGATAAAAATATTGTATTACATATATGCAAGTTGCTAAGTGAGTAGATCTTAAATGTTCTAATCCCAAAAACAAATTTGTATTTTTTTATTGTGGTGGATGTTAACTAGACTTATGTGATAATTATTTTATGAGATATACAAATATTGAAATAATTATGTTGTGGACCTAAAACTAATCCAATATTATCTGTTAATTATATTTCAATGAAAAATCTTTAGCCCTGGCCAGATAGCTGGGTTGGTTAGAGCATCATCTCAAAGTGCAGAGGTTGACTGTTCAATCCCCGGTCAGGACACATATAGATGTTCCTGTCTCTCTTCTGCTCTCTCCCTTCTTCTCCCTAAAAATCAATAAAATAAACATTTTGAAAAAAGAAAAAACTTTAAAGTATCACTTGCAAAACTTTCTACAAAGCCATAGTAATCAAAACTGGTACTGACATATGGATACATGTATAGACCAATGGTTTAAAAAAGGCAGCCCAGAAATATATCCTTGTATGTGTATGATCAATTGATTTTTGACAAGGGTGTGAAAACCATTCAATAGGGAAAGAATAGTTTTTAATAAATGTGCTGAGCCTGACTAAGTGGTGGTGCAGTGGATAGAATGTTGGCCTGGGACACTGAGGACCTAGGTTTGAAACCCCGAGGTTGCAGCTTAAGAGTAGGTTCATCCAGCTTGAGCACAGGCTCACCAGCTTGAGCAAGGTCGCTGGCTTGAGTGTGGGATCATAGACATGACCCCATGGTCGCTGGCTTGAAGCCCACGGTTGCTGGCCTGAGCCCAAGGTTGCTGGATTGAGCAAGAGGTCACTGGCTTAGCTGGAGCCGCCCCTCCCAGTCAAGGCACATATGAGAAAACAATCAATGAACAAGTAAAGTGCTGCAACTACCAGTTGATGCTTCTCATCTCTTCCCTTCCAATCTGTCTGTCTCGGTCTATCCCTTCCTCACTCTCTGTTTCTCTGTCTTTCTCACTTAAAAAACGAACAAATAAAAAAAACCAAATGTGCTGAAAAAATGATGTACACATGCAGACAATAAAGTTGTGACTTAACTAATGCTATAGACAAAAATTAATTCAAAAGGGATCAAGACCTAAGGGTAAGACCTAAAGCAATATAACTTGGAAAGTAAACTTAGGACAAAAGCTTTGCAGCATTGGATCTGGCAATTATTTCTTGTATATGACACCAAAGGCACAGATAATAAAAGAGGTGGACGTATTTGACTTCATGAAAAATTTAAAAATTTGTACATCAACAGTAACTATCAACAGAGTAAAATGGCAATCCACAGAATGAAAGAAAATACTTGCAAATATATACATAACTGTTAAGGGATTAGTATCCAGAAATCATAGAAAAATTTAAGAACTGAACAACAAAATAAATCAAATGTCCCGATTTAATAATAGTCAAAGGACTTTAGAATAGACATTTCTCCAAAGAAGATATACAAATAACCAATAAATAATGAAAAGATGCCCAGTATCACTAGTCATTATGGAAATCCAAACCTAAAGTACAATGAGATACCTACCACCTAACACCTATGATGATGACTACTAAGAAAAACAAAACAAAATAAAAACCCACTCAGTAAATAAATGTTGGCAAAAATGTGAACAAATTGGAAGTCTTTTGCACATTTTGGTACACAATGTCAAATGTAAATAAATGTATAGCTGCTGTACATGAATAGCCAGAATGTGGAAAACAATAGGATAGTTCCTCAAAAACTTAACTATAGAATTACCATATGATCCAGCAATTCTACTTCTGAGTGTATACACAAAAGGTCTGAAAACAAGATCTCAGAGAAATATTTGTACACACATATATATAGTGGTATTATCCACAATAGCCAAAACATCGAGCCCTCTAGTGTCTATCGTCTGATGAATAGATAAGCAAAATGTTGTGTATACATACAACATAAATATTATTCAACTTTAAAATAGGATGGAAATTTTGACATATGCTCTAGTGTGGATGAATCTTAAGGACATTATACTAAATGAAAGAAGCCAGAAAAAAAAAAAAGACAAATGTTGTCTTATTCCACCTATATGAGGTACATTAAATACTAAAAATCATAGAGACAGAAAGTAATATGGTGGTTGAGAGAACCAGGAGCAAGAGGAATGGGGAATTATTGTTTAATATATATAGAGTTTCAGTTATTTAAGACAAAAAGAGTTCTGGAGATAGATGGTGGTGATGGTTGTACAATATTATAAATGTATTTTATACCACTGATCTGTATACTTGAAAATGATCAAGATGATAAATTTTATGTTCTGTGCATTTTACCACACAAATATACATACAAAATAATTGTAGAAAAAAACCCTTGCCCCCCCCCCCCAAAAAAAGTCATGAATTATCGGAGTGATTACTTCATCAGGTAGGTAAATGTCCAATCATTATGTTGTATATCTGAAAGTAATACAATATTGTAAATAAAGTATAATTAAAAAATAAATTTTAGAAAACCATGAAGTTCCTGATTATTCCCCTAAATGCTTATGCAGAATCCATTTGCTTTGTGTTTACACATAATTCTGACAAACTTTGTTTCTGTTCTCTTGGAACAGGTTAATTGAGCAAATGATCACAAAGGCCCTTTTTATAGTTTCTGGTAAGTATTTACAGGTTCTCATTTAATACCTCTAGGCTCTCTGTCTCCATACCATTGTTCTAAATTTGTTTTTGTTTTGTTGTTTGCTACCTTGTATACCAAATGAAATGTAAGTAGGTGAATTGTTGTTAAATACAGTTAAAAATGACACCGGCAAGAAGTGACAGTTGAAAATCTGACGGAAAGAAATGGAATAGAATGACCATAAAATTACATATCTACTAGACATCAAAAAGAACTGACAGAGTGACATCACCTAGTTTGGAACTATAGGGCCTATATGTCTCATACCCCTGAGAGCAGCACTGTAACCATGCCAAAACATTAAGCTATGTTTGTATGGCAGTATCAACCTGTAATCAAACCCAAGGTCACATGCTGTGAAACCAATCACTGAAGCATCAAGTTGAGGCAACTAACTTTTGTTCATTCCTTATTCTTGAGTGATATGGGGTGGCGGCCATTCTAACTACTCCCTGCTAGAAAGGGGCAAAGTTCCCAATTAGAGGAGTGGGACTGTTTGACACTCATTTGAAAATATTTCTTAGTTCCTAGCTGAAATCCAAAATTTTGCATTATTAAAATTTTAGTTCCTTGGTCAAGGGTCTTAGGCACATTTGCAAGGTCCCAAGGGAGAATATTTTTTTGTCTTGGGAGGACCAGAGTGTCTTACCTGGGGGTAGTCTTTTCATCATGGAGGACATGATTCAGCAAATCACCATGGTTTAAAGCAGCCACAAGTAGGGTAGCCTGCTGCTTCATTTTCCATTGTTCATTTTCTTCTTAAACTTTATACTTGGTATTGAAGATTTTAAAATATCAATCTACTCAATCTCAATCTCAACCAACTGTGACATAGGCATGTCTACAGCACTTGGGTAATTTTCTTTGTATGTCAGGTATGCTCAACCCAGTAAATGTCACATTAACCACTTTTAAATTTTCTGGTGCTTCCAGATCAACATCTTGTATCTTTTGTATGCCTCAGAGATTCTCTTTCAGGGAGTTCTGAGGAGTCCTCACTAGATTTTTGTTTTACCTCTTGAACTTTATTAAGACTTTCTGTTTTGGTCCTCCTCTCCTTAGTCCTGCCAAAATGCAATTTTGGTAATGTTCAAGCCTACCTTTGTCCCATTGTTGACATTCCAATTAAGGTCCACTATGGGCACTGCCTGGACAGTGTTTGCTCTTACCTGAATATTGAGGGTCTCTGCATGCAGTTGGTCAGCTTTTCTCTAGCTTTTTGCAACACCATCCAGCACTTCTCAGAGAGAATAAGAGTATTAAGAAAAATCTGCACATCAGCCCAAGTGGAGTAATGAATGGCAAATATAAAAGAAAATTTTGGGGTTTTGGGGGGGATCATCCTGATAGGTAGGCATATTATTTTTCCAATTAAACAAATCTGATGTTAAAAAACCCAAATAATACCTGCTGGTTGTCCACCAGCATATAAGCCTTCCAGTGGGATTTTCCTTAACAAAAATTGTCCTGCTGGGATTTGGGTGGCTCCCTGGCCAAATAGAGTACTCTGCCAGGCATGACAGAGAAAGACCATCCTTACCTCTTGTTCTCCAGGCATATGAGAACCTTGTGGATCTGTTAGGTTCAGTGGGGTCTCAGGCTCCTAAAGTTGTGGGGGCTGCTGTGGTGGAATAATTTCCACAGACCCTCCACCATAAGTTGGTGGAGGTGCTGTTGGAAAATTTAATTCAGTAATTAGCAAATCATCCTCTTCCCTTTAGCTTGAATCAGGCAATATAGGTCTTTGAGAGTTCCCTGGCTATTGAAACAAAATTTTATATCTTTTCTGAGTTGGCTTATTTTGGTATAACAATATAAGAGATTTTACATAAGGTATTTCATTATATTGACCTCTCTTTTTTTTTTTTTTTTAAGAGACAGAGAGAGAGTCAGAGAGAGGGATAGACAGGGACAGACAGGCAGGAATGGAGAGATGAGAAGCATCAATCATTAGTTTTTCGTTGCGCGTTGCAACACCTTAGTTGTTCATTGATTACTTTCTCATATATGCCTTGATCGCAGGCCTTCAGCAGACCGAGTAACTCCTTGCTTGAGCCAGCAACCTTGGGCTCAAGCCGGTGAGCTTTTGCTCAAACCAGATGAGCCTGTGCTCAAGCTGGCGACCTCAGGGTCTTGAACCTGGGTCCTTTCGCATCCCAGTCCGACACTCTACCCACTGCGCCACAGCCTGGTCAGGCTATTTACCTTCTCTTTTACAAGTAAATCCAACTGCAAATTAGTGTCATAATTTACATATTCATTTCTGAATTACTATTTTCCTAACTCCAAAGAATATTGTGGCTATGCTGTTTTACAGGAGAAAATAGTTTTCTACCTTTTTATGGGCTTATAATTAAATACTGCTGAATTTTGAAGTATGCAACCTAAAGAAATGCACACAGGAATTGAATTAGAATTGTCCATTTTTGCCAATTACACAGTTGACCAACTTCAAGTAATCAGTATCTGCATCAAAATTCAAACAAATGGAACCTAGAAGAACCTGCGTGAGTGAACGTTCATAATCCTTCCTTCCATGTTGGGACTTCACTGCTTAGAATCAATGGCCTTTTAAGTCTATTATCCCTGCAAGCAGAGAAGGTGGGACACAGAATGTCTACCAAATGCCATCCTTTAAGAGGCAACGAAATGGGAAAAAGAAATAAGAACTCAGTCCCTTGTACCCATGCACTCGTCCCACAGGGCATCCGTGTTAACTAAAAGCAGAATAACTGATTCCTTGTTGCAAAGAAATACAAGCACCTTAGGTGGACCATGCATGGTGGGAGAGAGTGCTGGGAATGTTCCCTAGGACAAGAGGCCTAGGCAACTATTTGAAGGCCTCATCAGTCCATCTCACCAGATTCACAGCTAGGGGCCTACAAGCCACAGACAAAAGCTCCTGGTTAGTATACCAAATTTTGTAACCAACATCCAAGTTTGTAATGCCTGATGTGTCATGAAACAACCACCAAAGCATCCAGGATGCAACAAGAGAAGAGTTCATTTTGAGAGTCAACAAGATGGGACAAAGAGAAAACTGAAACTTGTTTCACTAACTCAGATAAGACAAGGGTTTTTTTCATAGTTTGAAAGGGAACTTTACATGCAAAAGGAGAAAAACTAAACAGTAGAAAATCTAACAAAGGAAGTTAATGATTTGGTGTGGAGCGCAGTTTTTCATCCATTTTTCTGGATTGCCACAGTATCTGAGGAGTCATCTCTTGTTGGTGTAGCCTTCTAGGACTCTGAGAGTTTTTTCTTCATGTTATCTTTAGATTCTGTCAGTCTCCTCCTGATTCCTGCAAAACAAGTGAAGTGACATAATTCTGACATTAGTGAATTGCTATCATCAAATCACTCTAGCATTGCTTTGTTATCTATCTTTATATTTTTGTGAACCATCTATTGCTTGCAAAAGCGGATTTTTGGCTGACAGCACATTTTATAGAACTACCAAAAAACCCCAAAACAAAAAACCAAACAAACAACAAAGTACAGCTAATAACTAAGTTTCTACATTTCTCTCATTAACTTTAAATTTTAAATATTTAGCTAAGCTATAGCTTCAAATCTTCAAAATAGGATTTAAATTATATTCAGTTTATTCTTTTCAAGAAGGTAGAGAAGTATGCAATACGTTTTGTGTAGTTTTCTATAGAAGTTGATATAATTTGTCACATGAAGGGGTAAGTTTTTGTTATAACAATAATAATAGCTACCTCTCTAGTGCCAGCTCCATGCCAGCAACATGCGAGGTGTCTAACATAAATTGACATGAAAACTGTTGGGCAATGATGCTGCAACATGGCCAGACAGGGATTTCAGAGCTTTTGGGAAGGCAGTTTCATTCTGCTGTGGATTTGGCAATTGGTTTTATGGAGAGAGTTAAAGACTTACAGATTGCCTCTTTCTTAAGAAGGCAGGGGAGTATTACTGAGTTCATTTAATTCATTATATTGAGCTGATGTAGTTGGATGAGCTTTTATTATAATAATAATAGCTACCACTCTTACACATCTGCTCCATGCCAAGAAGGAGAAGTTATATAAAAGTCTCAGTCTGGTTTTTCACATAAAATATATCTGGTTTATAACATAAAATATCTTTACTTCAAGCAGGTGGTTATTATTTTCCCATTTTACATGTTGATAAACTGGCTCAAAGAGATTACTGTCTGCTTAAGAACAATAAATGAGTTATAAAAGCAGGACTCAAATTCAGGTGTACAAGATCTCAAACAAAAAACTAAACAAAATGGAGGCAAACTATCAGATATAGAATTCAAAACATTGGATACAAAGATGTTTGGGGAACTTAGTGAGAACTTTAACAAAAAGATAGTAAGCATTAAAAAAAACCCATAGAAACCATAAAAACAAACTAATCAGAAATGAAAGATACAATAAATAAAACTAAGACTACACTAGAAGAAATCAACAGCAGATTATATAAGGCCGAGGATTGAATCAGCAATTTGGAAGACAAAGTAGCAGAAAACACCCAATCAGGGCAGCAAAAAGAAAAACAAATTCTAAAAAATGAGAGTAGTTTAAGGAACTTCTTGGACAACATAAAATATAACAACATTTACATCATATGGGTACCAGGTAGAGATGAAATAAAGGGTTTGAGAACCTATTTGAAGAAATAATAACCCAAAACTTCCCTAACCTGGTGAAGAACATAGGTATACAAGTCAAGGAAGTGCAGAGTAAGAAGATGAACCCAAAGAGTCCCACACCAAGACACATGATTATTAAATGTCAATGCTTAAAGACAAAGAGAGAATCTTTAAAGCAAGAGAAAGACAGTTAGTTACCAATAAGGGAGGTCTTATAAAATTATCAACTAATTTTTTAACAGAAACATTGTAGGCCAGAAATAATTGGTAAGAAATATTCAAAGTGATGAAAAGCAAGGACCTACAACCAAGACTACTTTACCCAGCAAGGATTTCACTTAAAATTGAAGGAAAGATGCCTGGCCTGTAGTGGTGCAGTGGATAAAGCATTGACCTAGAATGCTGAGGTCACCAGTTCAAAATCCTGGGCTTGCCCGGTCAGGGCACATATGGGAGTGGATGCTTCCTGCTCCTCCCCTTCTCTCTCTCTCTTTATTTGTATGTGTCTCTCTCTGCTCTCTAAAATGAATAAATAAAATCTTTAAAAAAATTGAAGGAGAGATAAAGAGTTTCCCAGACAAGAAAAAGCAAAGGAGTTCATCACCACCAAAGCAGTATTACAAGTAATGTTAAAGGGACTTCTTTAAGAAGAAGGAAAAGAAAAGAACCTAAACATAAATATTAAAATGATGATATCTATGTACCCATCAATAATAATTTAAATGTAAATGGATTAAATGCTTCAATCAAAAGACATAGGGTAGCTGAATGAATAGAAAAACAACCTTCTTACTTATGCTGTATATAAGAGATCCATTTCAGATTGAAAGACAAACACAGACTGAAAGTAAAGAGATGAAGAAAGATATTTCATAAAAATGGAAATGAAAATAAACCTGGGGTAGTAATACTTATACCAGACAAAATAGACTTTAAAATAAAGGCTATAAAAAGAGACAAACAAGGACAATTCATAATGATAAAGAGAACAATCCAACAAAAGGGTATAAACCTTATAAACATTTAAGCACCCAACATAGAAGCACATAAATATATAAAAGAAATATTGAAGGACTAAAGGGAGAGATTAACAGTAATACAGTCAGAGCAGGGGACTTGAACACCCATTGACATCAACGGATAGATTTTCTAGACAAAAGATAACAAGTATACAGCATCCTCAAATGACACATGATATCAGATCTTCTCTGATGCAATGGTATAAAACTAGAAATCAACTACAATTAAAAAACAAATAAACACAAACACACAGAGGCTAAATAATTCTTAATATGATACTAAACAATGAGTGGGTTAACAATGAGATCAAAAAAGGAATCAAAAGATATCTTGAGACAAATGAAAATGAAAACACAACGACCTCAAATCATGGGATACAGCAAAAGCAGTCCTAAGAGGGAAATTTATAGCAATACAGGCCTACCTTAAGAAACAAGAAAAATCTAAAATAAACAATCTAAGCTTAACCATGAGAGACTAGAAGGAAGGAAATAATAAAGATCAAATTAGAAATAAATGAAATAGAATATAAAAACAATAGAAAAGATCAATAAAACCAGGAATGGATTCTTTGAAGATAAACAAAATTGACAACCCTTAACTAGACTCATCAAGAAAAAAAAAGAGGAAGGACCCTAATAAATACTATCAGAAATAAAATAGGAGCCATGACAACTGACACCACAGAAATATAAAAGATTATGAGAAAATACTATGAACAATTAGATTTCATCAAATTGGACAATCTGGAAGAAATGGAGAAATTCATACAAACACAAAATCTCCAAGATTAAATCAAGAACTCACAGAAGAGGCCCTGGGTAGGTAGCTCAGTTGGTTAGAGTGTCATCCTGATACGCCAAGGTTGAGGTTTGATCTCCAGTCAGGGCACATACAAGAATCAACCAGTGATTGTATAAAAAAGTAAAACAACAAGTTGATGTTTCTCTCTCTCTCAAGTGAAATAATAAAAAAAACTAAAAAACAAAACAAAACAAAACATAGCAGAAACTTTTGGTATAACTACCAAATCAGTATTGCATAAAATGTTAAATAGGCTTCTTTAAGAAGAGAAAAAAAGATAAAAAATATGAGCAATAAAATGGTAATAAGTACATATCTTTTAACAATTGAATCTTAAAAACAAAACAAATAAGCAAAACAACAATAGACTCAGATACAGAGACTATTTTTATTGTTGCCAAATGGCAGGGGTGTTGTGAGAAGAGTGGAAAATTGAAGGAATTAAGAAGTACAAATTGGCCTGGCCTGTGGTGGCGCAGTGGATAAAGCATCGACCTGGAAATGCTGAGGTCGCCGGTTCGAAACCCTGGGCTTGCCTGGTCAAGGCACATATGGGAGTTGATGCTTCCAGCTCCTCCCCCCTTCTCTCTCTCTGTCTCTCTCTCCCTCTCCATCTCTCTCTCCTCTCTAAAAATGAATAAAGTAAAAAAAAAAAGGTACAAATTGGTTGTTGCAGAATAGTCATGGGGATGTAAAGTACAGCATAGAGAATATAGTCAATACTATTCTAATAACTGTATTGTCAGATGGGTATGAGATTTATCAGGATGATCACTTAGTAAGCTGTGTAATGTCTAATGTCTGGGTTGTATACCTGAACCTCATATAATATTGTATGTCAACTGTAATTGAAAAATAAAAAATGATTAAAAAAACACCCAGAAAATATGAACAGAGAACAATAGTAGTCTAATAAAATCAAATCAGTAATAAAAAAAACTCTGAACAGCCCTGGCCGGTTGGCTCAGCGGTAGAGCATCGGCCTAGCGTGCGGAGGACCGGGGTTCCATTCCCGGCCAGGGCACACAGGAGAAGCGCCCATTTGCTTCTCCACCCCTCCGCCGCGCTTTCCTCTCTGTCTCTCTCTTCCCCTCCCGCAGCCAAGGCTCCATTGGAGCAAAGATGTCCCGGGCGCTGGGGATGGCTCTGTGGCCTCTGCCTCAGGTGCTAGAGTGGCTCTGGTCGCAACATGGCGACGCCCAGGATGGGCAGAGCATCGCCCCTTGGTGGGCAGAGCATCGCCCCTGGTGGGCGTGCCGGGTGGATCCCGGTGGGGCACACGCGGGAGTCTGTCTGACTGTCTCTCCCTGTTTCCAGCTTCAGAAAAATGAAAGAAAAGAAGAAGAAGAAGAAAAAAAAACAAAAACAAAAAAACCCCCACAAAACTCTGAACAGAATAAAGTCTTAGACTGAATGGCTTCATGTTGAATTTTACCAAATGTTCAAAGGAGAGGTAACACTTATCCTTTTTAAACTATTCAAAAAAATTCAAGAGGAGGCAAAGCTCCCAGGCTCATTTTGCAAGGCCACTTTTACCCTAATCTCAAAAATAGGCAAACACATTACAAAAAGGAAAATTATAGGCCAACATTCCTGATGAACATAGATGCTAAAATTCTTAACAAAATATTAGCAAACTGAATTTAGCAATACATTAAAAAGATCATGCTCTATAATCAAGTGGTATTTATTCTTGGGATGTCAGTTTGTCTTAATATCCTCAAATAAATTAATGTGATATACCACATAAACAAAAGGAAGAATAAAAATCATATGATCATATCAATGGATGTAGAAAAAGCATGTGACTAAATCTGGCACTCATGATAAAAACTCTCAGTAGTGGGAATGGAGGGAACATACCTTGACATAATAAAGGCCATATAAGACAATCCCCTAGTGAATATCATACTCAATGGGAAAAAGCTGTGAGTGTTTCCCTTAAGATCAGGAACAAGATAAGAGTGTCTACTTTTACCACTTTTGTGTGTGTGTGTGACAGAAACAAAGAGAGAGAGGGACAGATAGGGACAGACAGGCAGGAAGGGAGAGAGATAAGAAGCATTAATTCTTTGTTACAGCTCCTTAGTTGTTCATTGATTGCTTTCTCATATGTGCCTTGACTGGGGGGCTACAGAAGAGTGAGTGACCCCTTGCTGAAACCAGTGACCTTAGGCTCAAGCCAGTGACCATGGGGTCATAGCTATAATCCCACACTTAAGCCAGTGACCCTATGCTCAAGCTGGTAAGACTGTGCTCAAGCAGGATGAACCTGCGCTCAAGCCAGCGACCTCAGGGTTTCAAACCAGGGTTCTCTGCGACCCAGTCCAATGCTCTATCCACTGTGCCACTGCCTGGTCAGGCTCACCACTTTTACTCAACAAAATATTTGAAGTCCTAGACCCAGCAATCAGAAAAGAAGAAGAAATAAAAGGCATCCAAATTGGAAAGAAAGAAGTAAAACTGTCATTATTTGAAGACGACATGATACTATAGACAGAGAACCCTAAAGATTCCACCAAAAAAACCAAACAACTATTAGAACTGATAAGTTCAGTAAAGTAGCAGGATACAAAATTAATATTCAGAAGTCAATTGCATTGTTATAAACAAATAACGAACTATCAGAAAAGAAATTAAGAAAACAATCCCATCTACAATTGTATAAGAAAAACCCTAAAACTAATTTCAACCAAGGAGGTAAAAGGCCTTTACTCAGAAAATTATGAGACACTGAAGAAGGAAATTGAAGAAGATATAGATAAATGAAAGCACATACTGTGCTCATGGAAAGGAAAAATTAATGTTATTAAAATGTCTGCACTGATCATAGCAATCTATTGATTCATTGTAATCCCTATAAAAATACCAATACCATTTTTTCACAGAACAAAATACAAATATTCCAAAAATTTACATGGAACCACAAAAGACCCCAAATAGCCACAGCAATCTTGAGACAGAAAAACAATTTTGGAGGAATCATGCTACCTGATATCAAACTATATATACTACAAGGGTGTAGTAATCAATACAACATAGTACTGGCATAAAAACAGATATGTTGGTAAATAGAACACAACAGAGAGCCCCCAAATAAACCCATGCCTATATGGTCAATTAATCTATGACAAAGAAAGTAAGAATATACAATGGGGTAAAGATAGTTTATTCAATAAACAGTGTTGGGAGTACTGGACAGATACATGTGAAAAAAGGAAACTAGATGACTTTTTTTCACCATATATAAGAATAATCTCAAAATGGCATAAAAACTTAAATGTAAGACCTGAAATCATGAAACTTCTAGAAGAAAACCAAAGAAGTAAACTCTCTGACATTGCTCTTAATAATATTTTGTTCTGATCTATATCATCGGGCAAGGGAAACAAACAAAAAAATAAACATATGGGACTGCATCAAACTAAAAAACTTTGTACATTAAAGGAAACCAAGAAAACAAAAAGACAATTTACTGAATGGAAGAAGATATTCTTTAATGACATGTCCAATAAAGAGTTAATACCCCAAATTTATAAAGAACTCATATAGCTTAACATACACACACACACTCACAAAAGCCCAAACCCAAACAATTCAATTAAAAAATTGGCAGGGGACCTGAATAGACATTTATCCAAAGAGAATATACAGATGTCTAGTAGACATGAAAAGATGCTCAACATCACTAATCATCAAAGAAATGGAATTTAAAACCACACTGAGCTATCACCTCACACCTGTCAGAATGGCTTTCATCAATAAATTAACAAACAACAAGTGTTGATGAGCTGTGGAGAAAAAGAAACCCTTGTGCACTGATGTTGGGATTGCAAATTGGTGTAGCTCTTATGGAAAACAGTAGTTCCTCAAAAAATTTAAGGTAGAACTACCTATGACACAGCAATTCCACTTCTGGGTTCTTATCCAAAGAATTCCAAAACACTAATTTGACAAAACATATGCAACCCTGTATTTATTGCAGCGTTATTTACAATAGTCAAGAGATGAAAGAAACCCAAGTGCTCATCAATAGACAATTAGATAAAGAAGAGGTACCTATATACAATGAAATATTAGTTGGCCTTAAAAAAGAATGTAACCTTTTCATTTGCAAAAACATAAATGGATCTAGAGGGTAATTATGCTTAGTGAAAGACAAATATCATATGGTTTCACTTATATGTGGAATCTGAAAAACAAGGTAAATGAACAAACAAAACAGAAACAGTCTCTTAGATGCACGGAACAAACTGAAGGCTGCCAGATGGGAGGAGCATTGGGGGGCCTGTATGAAAAAGGTAAAGAGATTCAGAAGTACAAATTGGGAGTTACAAAATAGTCATGGAAATGTAAAGAACAGCATAACAAATATAGTAAATAATATTGTAATAACTATGTATTGTTTCAGACTTATCGGGGGGGATTACTCATAAATTATATATATAAATGTCTAACCATTATGCTGCACACCTGGGGGGAAAAAAGACCCCAACTTCATACTCTTCCCAATCCCAGGCAGATTCTAGTTATAGAAGATATCTCCTTAAATTTACCTTATGTTTCCTGGATAGCATCACAAAAGAGTTGCTTCAGTAAGGAGCTTTCTAATGCAATGGGAAGGTTTGTATTTCAATCCTTCTTCTCCATGGAACACTGTTCTCAGCCAGGGTGAAGCAAGGCATTCTGGAGGCTATCATTCTGGACCAAGGTAGAATTTTAATCATCTAAGAGGAACCCACACAGGTTAATTCCTTGATGTCACTTGCTGAGTCTGTCTACCTCTCAGAGTGACCAGCCTGACTCTGGTTTACTACACTCAGTATTTCCCTTGGCAGCTGCAGTCACGCTAAAATGAGCCTCTGGACCTTGGAAGGAACCTCTCCTGATGCCCAAAGCACAGAAAGTGCCTGTAGGGTGGGAAGAGCAGGTCCCAGGGCAAATCAACTCCCTCTATAAGAATGTCAGCTAGGTCCTCTCATTTTTCAAGAATGAGCAGCCAGGAAAACCCATTCCCTCCTTCTGCCATAAATGTCTTTCTCGTTTGTTATCTACCATAAAATCTTCTGATGTTGTGTCCTTGGTTCTAGGCTCAAATGGCAGAAGACTAGAGCTGAGTGTAGTTGGGTATTTCCCTCCCCCCTGGTCAATTAGCCCATGCTAATACCCCAGCAGGTTAGGCTCCGGTTAACTGTCTTTTTCTGAAGATGTCTTAAAAACAGAGTGCTCTGCTATATCACAAACACGGTTTCTTTCGCCTCCCCTTGCAGAAGCACAAGTGGATTTCCCTGTCATTTACTGTGAAAACCAAGTGTAGCTCCTGGAGTCAAATCCCACTCGGGCATTTCCTCTCAATGTAATGTGAGAACCTGGTTGAGTTCCTAGAGTAAAAACTCACGCACAATTGTGTGGGCCCCTCTATGACTGAGCGCCCCTGGAGTTGTTAACTTCTGGGGTTGTCCACACTGAGCAGTCTGTCAGTTACAGTTTAGGTCAGTTACCCCTGCCCTGGGTCCCACTGAGGTTTCACCTTGAGAGTCTTTGATGCAGTCAGCTTTTACTCCCTGTAAATGCCTGTCTCTCTCCAATCTTGAGGGCAATGGTTTGCCATATGTTCACCTCTCTTAAATCCTACAGAGTTTTTCCACCCTCCTTTTTTCAGTTTCTTCAGCTTTTTACTTGTTGTTAGGACAGAGTGGTGCCTTCTGTCTCCTTACACTAGGAACCTAGTACAATAAATCTCTAGTTAATTCAGATAGCTCTAAATTTTCCCAGGCTAAAGAGAATAAATATGTGTTGTTGTTACTGTTGCTGCAGTTGTTATTGTTGTGTTTTTGTTGTTGTTGAGTCTATTTCATACACAAATTGTACAGAATTAAAGGAGTAAGCCTTTAGGTGTGTGGTGGAGAAACATACTTTCCTCTACCCTTAAGTTTCTTTTGGCTTGTCTAATAATCAAACACACATGACACAGATGAGCAAGACAAAATTACCAAACTTAATACGTATGTATGCGAGTCATACATACATGAGGAAGTCATATATGTGACTCCATATAAATGAGAGAAAGGGACTATGGGTATATAAAACCCACAGGTGTAACCCTTTTAATTGCATGAAACTTGCATAAGAATTTTCATCCAGATATGGGACTCTGAAACACTCTTATAAATCATTTTTTTAAAAAAATTAAGTAAAAAAATCACAGAAATCTAATTTAAGAGAATAAAAATAAACATTAGTGTAAGAGTTTATCAGTATTATAAAATTTTTTTCTAGCTCTGGTTAGAGTGTCATCTGATATACTAAGGTTGCGGGTTCGATCCTTGGTCAGGACACATACAAGAATCAACCAACAAAGGCATAAGTAAGTGGAACAACAAATCAACCTCTCCCTCTCTCAAATAATAAATAAATAAATAAATAAATAAATAAATAATAAATGTCTATTAAAATTTTTTTCAAACAACATAGGTTGTTTTTAACTGATCTTGATTTCTAGGTTTAAAGCTTATGAAGTAAGATTGTAAAATCAAGGGCCGAATAGTCAAGTGACAAATGGTCAAGTGAATCACTATTTTCCTTGGTGACTCTTGCTAGAGATGATGCTTTGTTTAGTGCTGAAGTTTGGAGAAATTTCAGGGACAGCTGGACTCAGTCTTAAGAATCTGCACATGCCAAGGTCTAAACTTCCTAGAGTTTACTCAGTAAATCAGGCATGGGCTCAGAGAGAAGTGGTTTTGTGTTTCATAGGAGATAATAATCTTCAGGGAAAAAAAATTTTTTTAAACCCTTATTTTCCTGTCTCATTCCTGAAACTTCTATCAAGAAACCTATTCTGCTGTGTCAAATTAAGTGGGAGAAGTCTCACTGAAATAAATGTTTGCCCTTGTAATTTCCCAATCCAAGCAGAATGCTCCTCTACCTAACCAGGTCCAGAATTTCTGCATGCTGGGATTAGAGTTTTGTAATAGTGGTGACTGGTGAATTTGCCACAGTGAATTAATTAATTTCCATTCATTCAACAGTGGTTAGTGTCTACTTGTTTGGAAGATATGGTGCTAAGCACCAAAGAAAAGGACTCTTTTTTCTTTTTAAACCTCCCCCCCTCCCCCCGCTCAGCAGGGGGCACTTCTTACAAATTAAAGCATGCTTGAGGAATGGGTTAATACATTTGTCCCTCCCTACTTGGAGAGACTAACCTTTAAGGTAAAGCTTGAAATTGCACCTTCTGGGTTCAGACCTGGATTGTCATGCTCTGCACCCCAAGTCGTGGTTTGTAATCACCAAAGATTTCAGAATGTGAAATACATATTGGTTTGAAAGTTGGAGGTGTACCTGGCCACCACAGGTAGACAGAGTTCTGAGCCATGAAATCAATTTCTAGAGTAGTCAGTCGTTGCTTAACCATTTTGCACTCCCCATTTTGTTGGTAAAATCTAGGTTTCTCTCCTCAGGAAAATGCGATCCATAGGGTTTGTGGTGGCGCAGTGGATAAAGCGTCGACCTGGAATGCCGAGGTCGCCGGTTCAAAACCCTGGGCTTGCCTGGTCAAGGCACATATGGGAGTTGATGCTTCCTGCTTCCCCCTTTCTCACTCTCTCTCTCCTCTCTAAACTGAATTTAGAAAATGTGATCCAGACACACACACATACTTACAAATGATTTTAAAAGGTTCATATGTTGGAAACCTCAAGTTTTGGAATGGAAAAAAAAATTCGTAAAAGTATTTGGTACCTGAGAGCAAAGACTCACCTACAACAGCCTCAAGAGGCAGAGCCCAATTCCCACCCCACACACCCTGCAACTCTGCACGGAAAGGTTGGCCAGGGCTCAGGAATCAAACTGCTGAGCCCCTACAGCCCGGGACTGGGACTCAGCACCGGCTATCTGCTTCTAGCTCCAGGACTCACTGAGCCCGGGACCCCACATTCTAATCCCTGCCTGTCCTTCGCTTCACTCGCCTTCCCTGCCTCTGTACCTATGGCGCACCTGCGTTCTACAGAGCAGCTAGTTCATCCATCCCCTGCTTCCCCTGCCGCAGCCAGTGTGCCTGCGGATAGCAGGTTTTAAACACTCAGCTTCCATCTCCAAGGTTTTATTCTCTTGTGGCAGTGGCGTCCCATCAGTTAAAAAGAAGGAAAGTTTAATAAAGGCATCTTGGAAGTTAGATGTCCCCGAATAAGGTAGTCACCGACCCGGAAGGGGTGCGAGGCCGGTGTGTCCTGGGAAAGGCTGAGGCTTCTGGAGACTGACAGGGATGAGTACCGCGGGTCGGGTCACTCAGGGCTCAGGAGGGGCTCATTTCTCTCTGCCTGGGAACCACCTAGCTGGCCTCCTTGCCTGCCCCTCCACAGCCCCAGTACTTTGCTGTGCTCGCCGCACTTGGTAGGTTCTATTTATATTTGCTGCTGCGGAGCGCGCACGGCGCGCTCAGACCCGGAGATCCTGCGAACAGTGGGAAGCTTCTTTCTCCGCACTCTACCCTCCGAAAGCAGCAAGCCAGGTGCGGAGACATTCCAGACGGGCTTGGAGCAGAAAGCTTAGGGGAAGGGGTTCTGAAACCTGTTGTGCAGAGTGTGAGAGGGTCGAGGTGCTGCAGAGTTGGGCGTTATGGCGCACGCTTATTCTTGCGAATGGGGACAGGTATGATGCGAACAGGTCATCGTCCAGCGGGTATGCAGATGTGACCACACGAGAGCCCGGGAGGCAGGCTTGGGGTACGATTCGGAGCGAACCCGGGCATGTGCCTCTGTGCACCAGTGCCTGTGCTTTGGGGAGTGGGCATATGATTGGAGACAGTAATGAGTTTGTGCGTGTGGAAGAGTATGACTGGAAGCGACAGTGAGCATAGTCTCTGCAGGGACTCCCGTCAAGCCTGCCTCGCTCTCTATTGGAGAGCCGAAGCGCGGGGGATGCGGGTGCCGGTCCGGAATTGCACACCAATGGGGCATCTTGGCAAACAGCTGCCGGAAGTAGGGGCAGCTGGGCAAATGGTTCCAGCGGGCAGATGAGCAATAGGTGATGGATGGCGGGGTAGAAAAGGAGATTGCTAGGGCTGCTTGGAAACTGGGGAAGCATCTGTGCCTTGCATCTCCCTGCTATGGCCCATTGGGACATTGGTTCCCTCGACCCATTTGAAGGACCACCCAGGGCAACTTCAGGCTTCTCAAAAGGTGGGGAATCGCACAGTATGGATCACAATCTTAAGGAATCCCTTATGTGGGCCACGAAGCTCTTTCACATCGCTATCCAGCTGGGGGTGGGGCGAGGCAATTTACTAATCACAACATTAAAGACATTGGGTCCCCATTTTAAAGATGAGTGCATTGAGGCACTGAGAAGTTACTTGCCCATAATCCCACCGCCTGGACTGTGCTCAGCCGGAACTGAGTTCAGTCTGACCAAGTTCTTGCTCCCATCTTCATCTCCTGTTCTCACAAGCCCCACTCCCCTGTGCTGATTCCAGCTGCCTGAATTAACCCCCTGCTGGGACCTGGGGGTGGGTGGGGGGTTACTGTTATGCAGTAACCCTCTCCCCTCACTTGGACAGGGGTCGGAGTTCCGACCCGGGGGAGCCAGGAGTCCCTGCTATCCTGGGCCGGCCGTGCCCTGCAAGACCACACAGCCGGGGGTGGAGTGGGATGCACATTCAAAACCGGATGAAACTAACAGGTGAAATTTACCATGACGTCAAACTGTCCTCAAAATCCCCTTCACTTCGTGGGTGTTGTTTTTGGCCCCACCACTCCCCCCTCCCCTTTCCATCAATGACCTCAATGCAAATACAAGTGGGATGATCCTGATGGATGCTACAGGTTCTGGACGCAAGTGGTGACACAATCCGTCTGAGGCACAGGAGCCTTCTCATTGGTTGCCCGGGGCTTCTGGACCCCCCCAGACCCGGAGCAGCGGGAATAAGAAGAGCCGCTGGCGCTGGGAGGCATCAGCGCGACTTCCCAGGTGGAGTGTCACTGCCACTTCCACCGCGTCGTCGCCTGACACGAACGCCACCGCTGCCAACCGGCACTGCTACCTGCTGCCAGGTGAGCCCCGAGACTCCTGCTCAGCTGTGTGATTCTCTCTCTCCCTCTTCTCTCTCCATTACTCTATCACTCGGTCTACCTCCCTGCCTGTCTCAAAGCCTCGTTCCATTTCTGTCTGGGTGTCTTCACCATTTCTGTTGGTCCGGGATCCATCCCAACTCCTACCCCCGCTATCGCTCAACAGTCTCATCCCAGGTACTTCTTGTTGCACCCCTCCTGCGCAGAGCCGGTCTCCCGCCTCGCTGTCTTTTGCTGCACGCGCGCTTAGACCCATCACTGATGCTGGAGTCCCCCAGGTACCGCGCGCAGAGGAAGACGCAGGAGAAACTTTCCGGAGACTCTGCGCTCACGGATCTGGTCTCGTGCCAACCGGACACCAGGAAATCGGTTCGGAACTTGGTTCAGCGCGAATGGGTAGCAAATAGGCTCAAAGACAGGGGGCAGGCAGCCGTTAAACGCAAGTCACAGTTGCGAGTTTAGGGCTCATTTTCCCCAGTTGAAGTCCTGTGTCCCGGTGTAACACCTAAGTTTGGTTCTTACAGGGCTCTCTTTGCCAAAGTGCGGAGCGGCTGAGCAGTAAAATGTGGGCTTCAGTTTCTCGGAGATTCCAACTGCAAATATTTTTTCTCACACACTCCCAGGAGTGAGCAAAAGTGCCACACAGGGAGTACAGCTGTGGTGACAGGGCATTCAGAGACTGTCCTCAATGGAGACCTGGCCATCAGGTGTATGTGAGAATCAGTAGGGTGGGGTTGCAAGGAAGGGGCTGTGGACTGACATTTTTTCACCCAGTTGTCTGACAGAACTGCTCCTCCAGCTTTCCTATACCATGCATGCTGCAGGTTACTGGATCTTCCAGCAGTCCGCTTTGCTGATGTGGACAAAAAAAATGGTGAAGGGAAATGAAGTGACCAGCCTGAAGCCACGGACCAGGGAGTTAGTTGGAGAAACAGGACCAGTCCAAGTCTGTGGGCTCATAAAACTTTGAACTGGTGCAGATGTTAACAAGATTCTTCACTTGCAGGGAGGCATCATGGGCTTCTGGAAGTTCACCCCCATCCTGGCTCTTGGCATCTTGGTTCTGTACCAGGCGGGCATGCTCCAGGCAGAACCATTCAAGTAAGTAGCACACTCATTTAATTTTTAATATTGGCAATATTTTAAACTATGCTCACCAAATTTCTGAAACATTAATTTTCACAAACCTGCATGATCTAGATCCGGCACACACTGCTTGGAGGTCACAACAATGCTGTCCTCAAGAGGACACTAGCTCATGCCCTGTCCACTGGGAGTTGAAATAACATCTTCCTTATAGGAAACCTAAAAAGCAGGAAGCCTGGGTGCTTATTCTGGGGAGGGGGAAGGAAGGACTCAGAGCTTGTATGGGGTTTGCTACCTCTCCTCAGGAATGACTCGGAGAGTACCCCACAGCCCACTCCTCACCATGAGGAGGAAGACCTCCTTCTGGCTCTACTGATGAGGGAGTTTATGAAGAAGATGGCCAGTGAGAAGCAGCGCATGGCAGAGGGCTCCAGGTAAAGATCCACACCTGCCCAACACAGGGCAGCCCCCCCCCAGTCATGCCCATGAAGGCACATCCCAAAAAGTAGGAGAGAACACAGCTGGCCAGGTGACCAGCACGCTGTCACTGTTCACCCCAGCATGAGGTCAGGCTGTTCTCAGGCTTCACTGAAGACAGACATCAAGTGGAGGGACTGTGGTTGGACCACATGTAAAAAAAAAAACCATTTCTGAAAGCTTTCAGAATAATAATTTTACCATGATGGTCCCACAGGGCAGGCTCTGCTCCCACCAAACCTTTACTGACCGATCTTCTGTTTTCTCTCTCATGTATAGCGGCACTCCCCAGAAGAGAGCCTGCAACACCGGTACCTGCCTGACCCATAAGCTTGCAGGCTTGCTGAGCAGGTCTGGAAGTGTGGCTCACACCAACATGCTGCCCCCTGACATGGTCGCCAAAAACTCTGCCCGGAAAGGCAGGGACCTCGATGCTTAAGCACTTAAATGGCTCCAGAAAGAGGGTGAGTGCCTTTGTACTATTAAATGGAGGGATGATGACTGGGTGCTGCAGGGGCCAGGCCACACGCTAAACCTCCCTGGGCCCAAGTGGGTAAAAATTCCACAGGTGCTCACTCCAGTTTCTGGAAAAAGACAGATTCCCAACAGCCGAAACCCCTACATTTTGGGTTTATTTCTCTATTTTTCCCATGTCTCCCTATGACACTGAGATCATCTGCCAGAAAATATAGATCCTATTTATTTAAAACATTGCTCCCTACAGTTATAATTGTGATTACTCTAGTATTCGAGTTTGAAAGGTAATGACACTATGCTTTTGGTCTATAGACTGTTACGTACATCTGAATTCAGAGCATACACTTGGGGTCAAAAACTGTGTTTTCCCTTTGTTACCAATAGGACTATGGGATAAACACACTCTCTGAGCCTCAGTTTCCCTATCTGTAAACTGAGGGCAACACTAGTGCCCACCTGCTAGTATTAATATAAAAGATTATTGAGATAATAGATGTTGAAAACCTCACAGTGAATAACTAAATTCTAATTGTCTTTTTTTTCCTCCTAGATCACCAGGAAGCTGAACTCAACTCCTTTAAATTTAGCATAAAAGCATGAAGATCCATAAATTTGCATGCCTCCTGACAGTGAAAACACTGTCTCATTTAAAATAAATTAAAGCTGAATGAATAATAAAGCTTACTGCAATGATCTAGTGTCATCTCATTTTTTAAAATAATTTATTCTATATTCAATAAATATTATGGCAGATCTCATCGGCTTATCTGCTAACAACCAGGGTCCGGTCAGCCAACCTGATGATGTTGGCAATTCATCCAAAAACTAAGGGGGACATGAAATCATTGCTCCGTGGGTGCCTGGGGACACATGGTCATGCTGTGCCTCAATGGAACTCTTTCTTTAAAGAAAACTCGTCTCTCGGGAACTGCATCTCACACACACATACACACACAGAGATGTAATTCAATACACTTAAAAGAAGTCCCTCATGCTATTTATGCTATTTCCCCCCAGAGTCCTGGGCACCTGGGAACAATTTGTTGACCAGGCTGCTCAAAGGAGGCAAAGGCAACATGCTGGGGAGGGTACCTTGGGAGGTAGGAACCTTCAGTTTCTAGTGAAGTATCCCTTACTGCAGGGGTCCCCAAACTTTTTACACAGGGGGCCAGTTCACTGTCCCTCAGACCGTTAGAGGGCCGGACTATAAAGAAAACTATGAACAAATCCCTATGCACACTGCACATATCTTATTTTAAAGTAAAAAAACCAGAATGGGAACAAATACAATATTTTAAATAAAGAACAAGTAAATTTAAATCAACAAACTGACCAGTATTTCAATGGGAACTATGCTCCTCTCACTGACCACCAATGAAAGAGGTGCTCCTTCCGGAAGTGCGGTGGGGGCCGGATAAATGGCCTCAGGGGGCCTCATGCGGCCCGCTGGCGGTAGTTTTGGGACCCCTGCCTTACTGGAATTAGAACCCTGTGCATCTCAGAGACAATACCCATTTTCAGAGAGTGCCCTGGTCCCCAGCTCCAAAGGACATGTGTTTACTTCCCTTAACTCAGGTATGCCCTTACATATCCCTGCCTTTCTTCCCCATGAGGAACCCCCAAACACCCCATAGCCTGCAAAGCCTTTTAGAAGCAATGTCTGGGAGTTTGAAATGGGGTCACAGACAGCAGACCTAGGAAGCTCATCAGAGGCCATCCAGCCCAGCTTTTTCATTTTCCGACAAGCAGAGAAAAAAAGTGCATTGCTTCAGTTTAACTGAGACAGTCATACATTCAACAAATACTGAGGGCCAACTATATTCTTGACACTATCGAGGCACAGGGAACAGAACAATGAACAGAACAGACAAATCTCTTACATTCATGGAGCTGTATTCTAAACTGGGGGAGATTGAGGAGATGCACGCTCTGGAATCAGGCACTCCAGACTGGTGACAAGCTGCTGAGTTTAACTCCCAGGGGGACTGGGCAGCCCATTTCACTGATGGACAGTCAGTTAATTGGGATCATTTATTTAGAGAAATCAGCTCCTTCCATCCATTTCCCCAGGAGCACATAGACTTATGACCCTTGCTCTTGTTTGGTCTGTAGTCCACATTGTAGCTCACCCTTTGCCTAAAATATAGCTCAGACCATGTGTCCCTTATGCACAAAGTACTGCATTGACTCCTCATCTCACAGAGTAAATATCTGAAGCATGCAATGGCTCACAAGGTCCAAGCTAATCTGCCCTTCTTCTTTCACCACCTGCCCTGTTGCCTGCTGGCCCCATTTCCTACTCCCCTCTCTGCACTGGCCTTCTTACTATTCCTCACCCCCCATCTCCCTGTACCAACCCCCTCAAATGTTTGCACTTGCTGGTTCTATATGCCTGTGCAGAATGCTCCTACTCTTGGTCCCATCTCCACCAGATCTTTATACAAATGTCACACACCCTGGCCCTCCATTCAGAAATTGTACCCCATCCTGCCAACATAACCTAATCCTCTCCCTGTTGTTTTATTTTTCTTCCTCTTTATGACTTATAACATTCTATTATAGTATATATTTTTTAGTTATTTAGATTACTGTTTGTACCTCATCCTGTTAACAATGCAAGTTCCACATGGACAGGGATATGGCTATTTTGTTAATTGCTGGATCCCCCCCCCCATATACACAGAGCAGTATGCCTGGCATGAGGTAGCACTCAGTAACTATTTATTGAAAGAATGGAGTTTAGTCCTTTTCTCTTCTTTGCGGTTAATGTTCAGGATCCCCTTGCTCTAATTTTCTTCAGGCTATATTGCCCAAGGACTTTCATCTTCAGCACCTGGACAGTGAATCCCTCAAATGCCTGAAGACTTCTGTGATGGCTGCCAGTTAATGACTGCTTCCTGCTGCCAGGTCTCCACAAGCACTATTTCCTCACTTTGCCCACTCTTCTCACCCTCCACTTCCCTTCCCCTGGATTAATCTGACTAGCTTCTCTTCTTCCCATGCAGTAAATGCAGTGGAGTTTAGGGTGCTGTCTATGAGTAGCACCTATAACTAGGTAGCTAAGTTCAAATCAGAAGGGGAAAAAGTAGGAAGAAAAATTTAGTCTAGGGTTCAAAGATGCTTCACCAATAACTGAACTAATACTTACTGAATTCTCACCAGAACAATGGATCTTTCTCAATAGCTTATAGAGTGAGCAGGAGTAATTTCAACGTTCAAACCAATACATAGCATGCACTAAATCAGAGTCCTGAGAGTAGATAGGAGTGTACAAGGCAATCAAATCACAGCGTGGAGAAACAAAGACTTGTAGTGTGGCTGAAGCATCATTCATTACTTCTCAAAACTCACATGGACCATTACAGCAAAAGAATGTATTTTAATGTCAATTAACACTCATGCCAAACAGAGCTCAAGAGTATGTGCTGAGGCTTGATTGAAAAATTGCTCCCAATTCTTCACTATGCCATGGTAGTATTATGTTTGCCTACATTTACCAGAGCTGTGTGGTGGGTGAAATAGACATGCTTGCCCATTTGTTTATGGGATTAGCCAAGTGACTTCTTTTGGCCCTTATGATATTGGTAGACATGGGCAAGCTGAAGCTAGAAATGTATTTATGTGGTTAGGTTTTATGTTTGTGATTCTTCCATCACCCTGAAAAGAACATGCCTTAGGTATCTGTTGATACATTAGCCTGGGCTTCAAAATGAGACCTATGGAACTAAACTTGACCTGCAGCTTGGATCCACAAGCAGCCACTACCAACCGAGATCATCCTCATCCCTACTACATGTGCATGAACAAAATATAAATATTAGTTTTTGAGATTTTTGTGTGTTTTTTTGTTTTGTTTTTGAGATTTTGAGGTTGTTTTTATGTAACCTTGTTGTGGCAATAGCTAAGTGGTTCATAGGATTTGGAAGTGCTAATTTATCTCCCTAAAATTCATATACTCAAGCCCTACCCCCCTTCCATGAGACTATGTTTAGAGACCCTTAGGGAGGTAAATAAGGTTAAATGAGGTTGGAAAGGAGGGGCATTAATCTGATGGGAAGAAGAGATACAAGAGATCTGTCTCTCTCTCTCTGCACACACAGAGAAGATGCCAGGTGAGAACACAGTGAGAGAGGGCCATTTGTGAGACAGGAAGAGAGACCTTACCACACACCAACACTCATGGGACTTTGATCCTGTACTTCCAGCATCCAGAACGGAGAGGAAATAAATTCTGTTGTTTAAGCCATCCAGCCTGTGGTATTGTTATAGATGCCAGAGTAGACCAATATAAGGGGCATTAGTTGATGAAATAATTTCTGCTACCACAGCTTGTTCTTTCTTTCTTTGAGATTTTGGGTTCTAAATCAATTTTCTCAATGGTCAATTTATCAAATTTACTCATTTCTTTGTATGAGTTCATTTACATTTTGTTTCCTTAAGATCATCTTTAAAAATGTTCATTTTGTTTCTGTTTAAGCTCCTGTCTGAACCTAGATAATATGCCTTAGGTAATTAATTGTGTCTTATTTTAATAATAAATATGTACAATATATTACACAGTAGTTTATTTAAATATATGTATCAACCTGGATAAATCTCACATATATTATTCAATTTAATATAAAGCAAGTTGCAGAGTGTATATATACCAGATAATATCATTTGTATTAAATTTAAAGCATAACATTATTACACATAATTTAGGAATACCTAACCTACATATATAGTAAAAGTATACAGTCATGTGTAGGGAGTACAAACATTACATTAAAAGAATGATTACTGATGGGGTAGGAAGGAGGTCCCATGAAGAAGGATATGTAGGCAGCATCTACCAAGGTTTTATTACCTGAGGTATCATTTTTTTAAAATAATTTTTTAATTTTTCAGTTAGAGTTGATGTACAATATTATATTAGTTTCAGGTGTACAATCTTGTCATCAGACATCCACACAAAAGTGATCACCCTGACAAACCCAGCACCCATCTGATACCACACCTAGTCGCTACATTGTTAACCATATTCTCTATGCTGCACTTAACATCCCCATGACCATTCTGTTACTACCAATTTGTATCTCTTAATCCCTTCACCTTTCTCACCCATCCCTCCAGCCCCCTCCCATCTGGCAACTGTCAAAATGTTCTCTGTATCTGAGTCTGTTGCTGTTCTGCTTGTTCTTTAATTTTGTTTTTTTAGATCCCGCATATAAGTGAAATCATCTGGCATTTGTCTTTCTTGACTTATTTCATGTGGCACATTACTCTCTAGGTCCATATATGTTGTTGCAGTATGTTGTTGCACTCTTTTTGATGGCTGAGACATATTTCATGTATATGTGCATGACATTTTCTTTATCCATTCATCTATTGATGGACATTTAGGTTGCTTTCATATCTTGGCTATTGTAAATAATGCTGCAATGAACATATGAATGTATATGTGTTTTTGGCTTAGTATTTTTTCTAATAAATATCCGGTAGTGAAACTGCCGGGTCTTTCTTTGTCCCTTTATTATATAGCTTCTGTTTTAAAGTCTATTTTGTCCGGTATAAGTATTGCTACCCCAGGTTTTTGTTTGTTTCCATTTTCATAAAATATTTTTTCTATCCCTATTGTTTTAGTCTATGTGTGTCTTTTGATCCGAAGTGAGTCTCTTGTAGACAGTCTATGTAAGGGTTTTGTTTTTGTTATCCATTCAGCCATCTTGTGTCTTGTGATGGGAGCATTTTACCCATTTGCATTTGAAATAGTTGTTGGTAGATATGTATCTATTGCCTTCTTTTTAAAAAAATATTTTTAAATTAATTTTAATGGGGTGACATTGATAAATCAGGGTACATATGTTCAGAGAAAACATCTCCAGATTATTTTGACATTTGATTATGTTGTATACCTCTCACCCAAAGTCAAATTGTCTTCCGTCACCTTCTATTTGGTTTTCTTTGTGGCCCCCCCCCCCCCCCAGTAACCATCACACTCTTGTCCATTTCTCTGAGTCTCGTTTTTCTGTCCCATCTATGTATGGAATCATATAGTTCTTAGTTTTATTGTTCACATTTTAAAACTTCTATTTTCTTCTTCTTAAAGAAGACACTTTAACATTTCATGTAATACTGGTTTGGTGGTGATGAACTTATTTAGCTTTTTCTTGGCTGGGAAGCTCTTTATATGTCCTTTGATTCTAAATGATAGCTGTTGTAGGTCCTTGCTTTTCATCATTTAAAAAGTTCATGCCAGTCCCTTGTTGCCTGCAAGGTTTCTTTCTTTCTCCCTCCCTCCCCCCTTTCCTTCCTTCGTTCCTTCCTTCGTTCCTTCCTTCCTTCCTTCCTTCTTTCCTTCCTTCCTTCCTTCCCTCCCTCCTTCCCTTCCTCCCTCCTTTCCTTTCCTTTCCTTTCCTTTCCTTTCCTTTCCTTTCCTTTCCTTTCCTTTCCTTTCCTTTCCTTTCCTTTCCTTTCCTTCCTTTCCCTTTCCTTTCTTTCTAAAAGATTTTATTTATTGATTTTACAGAGAGAGGAGAAAGAGAGAAGAGGGGGCAAGAACTATTAACTTATAGTTGCTTCACTTTAGTTGTTTGTCATATGTGCCTTGACTGCACAAGTCCAGGGTTTTGAACTGGTGACCTCAGCATTCCAGGTTGACACTTTATCCACTGTGCCACCACAGGCCAGACGATTGCAAAGTTTCTGTTGAGAAATCAGCTGACAGTCTTATGGTAGCTCCCTTGTAGGCAACTAACTGCTTTTCTCTTGTAGCTTTTGAAATTTTCTCTGTTTTTAACCTTTGGCATTTTAATTAGAATTAAAATTAAAATTTTGGTGTGGGCCTATTTAGGGTCATCTCGTTTAAGACTGCACCTTCTGGACTTGGATGTCTATTTCCTTCACCAGGTTAGGAAAGTTTTCAGTCATTATTTTTTCAATAGGTTTTTAATTTCTTTCTCTCTCTCTTGTCTTTCCGGTACCCCTATGACGCTAACATTGCTTGTAGCTGCCCCACAGGCTCCTTAAACTATCTTCAATTTTGGATTCTTTTCCCTCCCCTTCCTTTTGGTGTTCTGATTGGGTGTTTTCTGCTTTCTTTTTTTCCAAATTGCTGGTTGTGTCCTTTGCTTCGTCTACTCTACTGCTGACTCCCTGGAATGTACTCTTCATTTCAGTTATTTTATTTTTTATTTCTGACTGGTGACTTTTTATGTTTTCTATCTCCATTTTTATGTTTTCTGTCTCTTTGTTGAAGTTTTCACTGAGCTCCTCTACTTTTCCCTTAAATTCATTGCGCATCCATATAACCAGTACTCTGCACTTAGTAGATTGCTTGTCTCCATTTGTTCAGCTCCTTTTTCGGAGTTTTGTTCTGTTCTTTCATTTGGGACATGTAGCTTTGTCTCTTCATTTGGCTGTCTCCCTATGTTTGTTTCTACACATTAGGTAAAACCACTATGTCTCTTCACCTTGGGAGGATGGCCTTATATAGTAGATGTCCTGTAGGGCCCAGTGGCACATCCTCCCCATCACTCAAGCTGGGTGCTCTTTGTATGCTCTCTGCATGACTTATGTGCACCCTTCTGTTGTAGTTGAGCCTTAATTACTGTTGGTTCCTCAGTGAGAGGGATTTACCCTCAGGATAACTGGCTTTGAGAAGTAACTGTGATCACCATGAAGGATCTGCTAAGCAGGGGCTGACCCCATAGAATAGGACTTGCTTCAGTGGAGCTCTGGTGCATGCTCAGTACACCCCTTGAGGGTATTGACCATAGTTGTATGGTGCTTCATCATGGTCTGAAGCTGTCCACTCTTTGTGTCCTGCTCAGGCCACTTGCATGAGCTAACAAAGCAATTTGCAGATGATTGCTACTTTTGCTGGGCTTGGAGGTGCCTGGAACAGGTCAAGCTGTGAACCATGACTCACTGCTGCTAGTGTCAGGCCTGGGGCCACTTAGCAAGAGACATGGGGCACACTGAGGCCAGATGCTGCTTGTTTGAGATATTTTAGGAAAGGACACAGTATAAACCAAGATAGGCCATTTTTCAGAAAAAGCCACTGGAAATGGCTTGAGTGGGCATGCAATTTGGGTGGGGCTGTGTCTAGGGAATCACTAGGGCAGGGTAATCAGTGTTAGTCAGGTTGATGAAGACTCAGATAAGGCGCCCACCTGATGGCTCTGTGGGATAAGGGCTCTGCAGTGGAACAATGGCTTCTGCCAGCACTTCTGTCTGGGAGAAAGCTGTCCTTCCAGTCTTTGCTCTGAAGCCACATAATTCAGTTCCTCTCTGTACGTCCCAGGCACCTTTGAGCTGCTGCCCTAGTACTGGAGTGCAGAGCATGTGAGTTCAAGTAAGTCCCTGCATTCACCCTGTAAGAGGAACCCTGGGGACTCCATCCACCCTCTGCCTCACTCAGCCACAATCCCTGCTGACTTTTACAGCTAGTAGTTATGGGGGCCTCTCTTTCCAGCACCGGAACTCTAGGTTGGGGGACCTGGTATGGGGCTGGAATTTCTCACTTCCTCAGGAAGGACTTCCAAAGCTGAGATATTTCTCCCAATTTTTAACTTCCTCACATGGGTGTGAGATCAACCCATTCTTTGTCTCCACTCCTCCTACTAGTCTCTATATGGCTTCTTCTTTATATCTTTAGTTATAGGACTCCTGTTTGGCTAGATTTCAGGTGTTTCTGAATGATGGTTGTTTTTTGATTTAGTTGTAGTTTTAATATGGTTATGGGAAGATATGAGTACTGCATTTACCTATGCTGCCATCTGGACTGGAATCATTTGGGAAGTCCTTAGGTATCACATTCTAAGCTTAGTAGTTGGTATATATGGATGGTTATTTTAATAGCAGTAAATGTTATAAGCATGGGTATTTTATGTTAAGGCAACTACCATAAAATTTAAAAAGTGCATAAAATTTAAATATTAAAGAGATTCTCTTCTGCTCAATAAAAGTAGAAAAATACCCTCCCAAATATACAGTAAATTTGAGAAAGTATGGCAGTTCTAAATACTCACATAGCTTTAAAGTAATTGTAAATTAGTTAAAACCACCCAGGAGAAGACTATCAGGTTGCATTTTTAAAAAGGATCCAGTAATTATTTTTCTACAGAGAAAGCTTTAGAACAAAAAAATTCAGAATTCATTAAAATAAATGAGTAGTAAAAGACATATAAGACAAACATAAAAAAAAATAAGTTGAGATAACTTCACAATATATGATAAAAGTAGACTTCAAGGCCAATAAAATGGTTAAAGGACTGGTGTACTATGGTGGGAAAAGGATCCAGATGGCAAGATGATATATTTATCATAGACATGCATATGTCACAAAACATGACCTCAAATCATGTAGAATAAGAACTGACAGACGACCCTGGCCGGTTGGCTCAGTGGTAGAGTGTCGGCCTGGCGTGCAAAAGTCCCGGGTTCGATTCCCGGCCAGGGCACACAGGAGAAGCGCCCATCTGCTTTTCCATCCCTCCCCCTCTCCTTCCTCTCTCTCTCTTCCCCTCCCGCAGCCGACGCTCCACTGGAGCAAAGATGGCCCCGGCACTGGGGATGGCTCCTTGGCCTCTGCCCCAGGCGCTAGAGTAGCTCTGGATGCAACAGAGCATCGCCCCCTGGTGGGCAGAGCGTCGCCCCCTGGTGGGCGTGCCGGGTGGATCCCCGTCGGGCGCATGCGGGAGTCTGTCTGACTGTCTCTCCCCCGTTTCCGGCTTCAGAAAAATACAGAAAAAAAATAAAATAAAATAAAAAGAACGGACAGAATTGGAGGGAGAAATATGTGTATCAAGAATTCTTGTTATATAATTCATATACCCTTCTCAATAAGTCATTCATTGGCTTCCGGAATCACCTCCAAAATACCTTGGTTTGAAGTTGGCTCTGCAAATACTCCCTGACAATAAGATGAGATTGAGAAATCATACAGTGTTTACACCCACAATGAGGTGAGAGGTTTAGTTAATAATCAGATTATGTCTACTTTTCCCTAAACCACTTATTAATTAACTAACCGGTGCCACATTGATATGAAACACCACTCTTAGGATACGCTGGTCTTTTCTTCTGGACTTTCTTGCCTCTTCTATGGATACATCTATGAACCAGTAATACAATTTAGTTAGAAATAAGAAAAGGCATCTCATACTTGTCTTTTACAAAAGCTTTTGGCAATTTTCACAAATTTATTCTTTCAGAAGAAAATTAGCTAAATATCAATTTTTAAAAAATTGTGTTAGGGTCTGACCTGCAGTGGCACAGTGGATAAAGCATTAACCTGAAACGCTGAGGTTGCTGGTTTGAAACCCTGGGCTTGCCTGGTCAAGGCACATAGGGGAGTTGATGCTTCCTGCTCCTCCCCACTTCTCTCTCTCTCTCTCTTTTCTTTCTAAAATGTATAAATAAAATCTTTTAAAGAATTTGTGTTAGAATTTTAATTGCTCAGATGGAGCTTCATTATCATCATTTGAAAGTATCTTTCTTCTTATTTTGCACTAAAATATTTTCAAAAACTCATAAATGGATATTAAATTGTTTGTTTTACTTTGCTATTGAGTTATATGAGTTCTTTATATATTTTGCATATTAACCCTTTATCCAATATATCATTTGTGACTAAATTCTCCTATTCAGTATGTTGTTTTTTTTGTTTTGTTTATGGTTTCTTTCTTTCTTTCTTTTTTTAAGTGAGAGGAGGGGAGATAGTGAAACAGACTCCTGCATGTGCCCTGACAAAGATCCACCCAGCAATGGCTTTCTGGGGCTGATGGAGCCCAGTGCCTGAAGCTGACATTTGGACCAACCAAGCCACTGGCTGCAAGAAGGGAAGAGAGAGAGAGAGAAGGGGGGGAGGGAGGGGAAGAGATGGTGGCTTCGTATGTGTGTCCTAACTGGGGATTGAACCTGGGACATCCTCATGCTGATGCTCTGTCCACTGAGCAAGCTGGCCAGGTCCATGTTTATGGTTTCTTTGCTGTGCAGAAGCATTTTAGTTTGATGTAGTCCTATTTGTTTATTTTTGCTTTTGTTTTCCTTGTTCTAGGAGACATATCCAAAAAGATATTACTATGACTGATGTTAAAGAGTTTTTTATCTACGTTTTCTTCTAGGAGTTTTATGGTTTCAGGTCTCACATTTAAGTCTTTAATCTAATTTTGAGTTTATTTTTGTATATGGTATAAGAGAGTAGTCCAGTTTCATTTTTTTGCATGTATCTGTCCAGTTTTCCTGACACCACTTATTGAAAAGACTGTCTATTCTCCAGTGTATATTCTTGCCTCCTTTGTCATGGATCAATTAACCATACAAGTGAGAATTTATTTCTGGGCTCTTTATTCTGTTTTATTGATCCAGGTATCTGTGTTTGTGCCAGTACCATACAGTCTTGATTATTATAGACTTATAATGTAGTTTGAAATCAGGGAATGTGATACCTTCAACATTGTTCTTCTTTCTCAAGATTGCTTTGGCTATTCAGGGTCTTTTGTGGTTCCATATAAATTTCAGAATTATTTGTCCTACTTCTGAGAAGAATGCACTGATACAGTACTTTGATAGAAATTGCACTGAACCTGTAGATTGCTTTGGATAGTATGAACATTTTAACAATATAAATCTTTTTAATCCATGAGCTCAGTATATCCTTTGATTTATTTGTGTCCTCTTTAACTTCTTTTTTCAACATCTTGTAGTTTTCAGAGTACAGGTTTTTTACCTCTTAGTTAAATACATTCCTAGGTATTATATTCTTTTTGATGTAATTGTAAATGGGGTTGTTTTCCCAATTTGTCCTTCTAATTGTCATTACTAGTATATAAAAATGCAACATATATCTGTATGTTAATTTTGTACCCTGCAATTTTACTGAATTCATTTATTAATTATACTTTTAAATTATTGAATTAATATATTATTCATTTACTAAAGTAATTTATCAATTCTAATATCTATTTTTGACTTACATATATTTTTGTGAAACTTGCTAACTTTAATTTTTTTGTGTGCATTAGCAAATTATACTTTCTCATTATAATTTAAAATATTCCTATTTCAGGTTAAATATTTTTTCATCCTGGATGTGATATATCTGTACTTTCCCTTTTTCTTTTCATTATCCATTTTACCAGATTTTTAATTTTATTGGAATTTTCAAAGAATGAACTTTAATATTTATTCTTCAATTTCATTATCTTTCCAGTTTATAATTCACTAATGTCTTTTCTGCCCACTTAATTCCCTTCACCTATATGATTTTTGAAAAGTTTGTTTAGCTGGTCTTTTTCTAAATTTCTGAGTTGAATTATTAAATCAAATTGGTTATATACATTTTTTTTCTTTTTTTTACAGAGACAGAGAGAGGGTCAGAGAGAGGGATAGATAGGAACAGACAGAGAAGAACAGAGAGAGATGAGAAGCATCAATTATCAATTTTTCGTTGCAACACTTTAGTTGTTCATTGATTGCTTTCTCATATATGCCTTGACAGTGGGCCTTCAGCAGACTGAGTAACCCCTTGCTCGAGCCAGTGACCTTGGGTTCAAGCTGGTGAGCTTTGCTCAAACCAGATGACCCTAAGCTCAAGCTGGTGACCTCAGGGTCTCGAACCTGGGTCCTCCGCATCCCAGTCCAACGCTCTATCCACTGCGCCACTGCTTGGTCAGTATATACACTTTTTTTGATTACCTGTATTTAACCACATCTCCCTTATCTCCACTGATAATATTCTAATCCAAATCTTCATAATGTTTTACCTGAACTATTATACCAACTTTCTAATTAATCTCCCTGTTTCTATCCTTTTTGCTATATAGACAATTCTGAAGTGATCTCTTTAAAACACAAGTCACCTGGTGTCTCTTTTTTGCTTAAAACCTTCTACAACAGGCGTCCCCAAACTATGGCTCGCAGACCGCATGCAGCCCCCTGAGGCCATTTATCCGGCCCCGCTGCACTTTTGGAAGGGGCAACTCTTTCACTGGTGGTCAGTGAGAGGAGCACTGTATATGGTGGCTCCACAAAGCACAGCGTTGCTCACATACAGTACTACTTCTGGTGATGTGAGACACATGCGTCACGGCTCTGGCAGCATGTCATATCACTTGTTACAGCTAGCAATGACAAATATGGAAGCAGACATTGACCATAACATTAGCCAAAAGCAGGCCCATAGTTCCCATTGAAATACTGGTCAGTTTATTGATTTAAATTTACTTGTTCTTTATTTTAAATATTGTATTTGTTCCTGTTTTGTTTTTTTACTTTAAAATAAGATGTGTGCAGTGTGCATAGGGATTTGTTCATAGTTTTTTTAATAGTCCGGCCCTCCAATGGTCTGAGGGACAGTAAACTGGCCCCCTGTGTAAAATGTTTGGGGACCCCTGTTCTACAAGCTCTCTATTGACACAGAATAAAACTTAAAGTCCTTATAATAGCCTAGGGTACTACATGATCAGATCCTATATCCATTAATTATTCAGATCTACCTTCCTACCAATTCCTCCATTAGTTGCTCACTCCCAGCTTCCCCAGGGACTTCACATTTACTTTTTCTTTCTTTGTGCCTAGGATGCTGTTCCCTCAAAGTCTGTATGACTGCCTTCCTCGTTTTCTTCAGAACTCTGCTGATATATCAGCTTCTTAGAGAAGACTTCTTTAGTCACTGTATACAAAATGGCATTCCTTCACTGATCACTCTCTATCTGCCCTATTTAGCTTAATTTTTATTCATAGAATTCACAATTATCTGAAGTATTATATATTACATATTTATTATTTTGTTTCTGAGTTCGTCTTTAACCATATAACCTGTTATGAGATGTAAAGATCTTACTTTAAAAAGTCTGTAATATTTGTTTGATTTACACTTTGATTCAAAAGTTATATAGAAGAGTATTTTTAAATTTCAAATAGCTTTTAAAATTATACTTCAGTTACCTGGTTCCAGGTATTGAAATGTATTTGTTTATTAAATTATATAGAAAACCAAATGTAGAGTTAAACAGCGAAATTACGATACTAGTTTTTAGACCAACTTTAAAAAATGTATTAGTCTCATAAAACATTTAAAAAACAAAAAGTACAGTGGAACACCATTATTATAATACTAGCTTTTATAATTGCCCCTGTAATTACACTTATTGAGATCTTTATTCTTCCATATGGTTTCTAGTAACTGTCTAGTATCTTTTCATTTCACCCTGCAGGACTCTCTTGAGCATTTCTTGTAGAGCAGGTCTTGTGGTAACAAACTCCCTTAATTTTTGTTTATTTAGAAATGTCTTAATTTATCCATCATATTTGTACAATAGTTTTGTCACATATACAATACCTGGTTGACAGATTATGTTTCTTTTAGCACTTTTTATGTATTATCCCAGTGCTTTCTGGTGTTTCTGATGATAGTTCTGCTCGTAATCTTTCTAAAGATCTTTTGTAGGTGACTAGTTGCTTCTCTTTCCCTGATTTCAATGTTTTCTCTTCATCTTTGTCTTTTGAAATTTGATTATAATGTGCCCTAGTGTGATCTCTTTGAATTTATCTTATGTGGAGTTCATTTAGCTTCTTGTCTGTGTAGATGAATGTTTTTCTTCAAATTTGGGAAAATTTCAGTGATCATTTCTTCAAATATTCTCTCTGCCCCTTTCTTTCTTTCCCTTCAGTGACTCCCCTCCCACAATGCATATATTGGTCCACCTGATGATTTCCCATAGGATCCTTAGGCTGTGCTCATTTTTGTTCAGTCTTTTATTTGTTTCTATCCCTCAGACTCTATAATTTCCATTGTTATAGTTTTGTATTATTGATTTTTGTCTTCTGTCTGGTCAAATCTGCCTTTAAATTTGTCTAGTGAATTTTTAATTTTAGTTATCTACTTTCCAACTCCAGAATTTCATTCAGGTTTTTTTTTTAGGTTTTCAGTCTCTTTATTCATATTTCCATTATGATCATATGTTGTTTTATTGAATTTCTCCACATATTCCTTTAGTTTTTGAGCATACTTAAGACAGTTGTTTCAAAAATCAGGTTATCTGCCATCAGGTCATTTTCAAGGATCATTTTTGATAATTTGATTTTTTCTCTTAAAGGACCATACTTTTCCATTTCATTGTATGCCTTGTGACTTTTTGTTAAAAACTGGACATTTATATCTAATGATGTGGTAGTTCTGGAAATAAGATTCTCTTCTTTCTCCATGGTTTTCAATTTTGGTTGTTTTTTTTCCCTTGGGTTTGTTTATGTGTTTAGTTAGTTAGTAGGCTATCTCTGTGGCAAATATCAACGGAGTTATAAACTGTAGGTATTTCGTTGTGTTTTTTTCTGGGTATGCACAGTCATTTTCTAATTTTCTCTGTATATGTATTTACTTTGGAATATTGTGGATTTTTATGACTGGCTTCCAAGAGGGGGAGGGGGAAAGAGAGGGATATAAAAAGGGCTATAGTTCTTTATTTTTAATTTTTTAAAAAAAATTTTTATTTATTTTAGTGAGAGAGGAATGGGGGGAGAGAGAAACAGGAACCTTGATCTGTTCCTGTATGTGCTCTGACCAGAGACTGAACCAGCAATGTCTGTGCTTCGGAACGATGCCCCAACCAACTGAGCTATCCAGTTAAGGTAGGGCTATACTTCTTAAAATTCCATGAAGGTCACTTCAGCCAGAGGATGAGAGATTTGCAACACTGGGGGGAAGTGCCACAACAATGGCTGTCAGCCTCTTTGTATGTAATCTGTGGTCAAAAGCAGCACTCAGCACTCAGAACACAGATTCCTGATATTCTGAGAACGGGGTTCTTTTTACTCACCATGACACCCGCAAGCCTGGTGCAAGTTGCTTCAAGAACATGGATAAACTTGCCTGCTATGGGACTGAGGATAGGGGATGAGTAGCTGCTACTGTGCTAAGAGCCAAGTAGACCAAAATCAACCATAAGTTAACCATGTAAGACTCCTCCTGGAATTTTAATGCCTTAAGTAAGTTCCAGAGTTCAAAAATAATCACATCAGACAGATCTGCCAGTGCAATGATCGCATAGGTGGGCAGACAAACTCCTAGTGCTTCCTATTCTGCCATATTCTCAAGAATCATCTTGGAAGGCTAAATCAGGAGGTAGATGTATGCTTTGGCCTTTCTGTGTGGTCTTTGCCAGGTCAGTCCTTACTAGGCCTCAGCTTTCCCTGCCATAAAATGGGAAAATTGGAACCACACGATTTGTTAGTTCCATTTTAGCTTATATTCTGCAAGGATGGCAATAGGATATCGAGTAAAATTGGTGGGTTTTTACTTATCTCTCATATCTTTGGATACATCAGACACTATCACACTGATCTGTTATCTCCATCACAGGATCTGGGGCCTGTCTGGTCATCAGTGCTTTTTTTTTGCTGGTCCACCACCTTGATAACCTTCTCTGTGAAGATGCTGACAGAAGAGATAGTGCCATCCTAATCTTGGAGGTGTATTGAACCAGAAGGAGTCATCACAAGGGTTCCCTGAAAGGCACACTAAGAGGCAGCAGACCTGACTTTCAAGCTAAAAAGACTGAGGTCAAAGAAAGGACTGGTTGCTTATAGAAATTACAAGATTTATTTTCCTTACAGAGTTTTCAGGAAAAAATCATTCAAAACCTGGAATTATATTGGAAACTTTGTTGTGGACAGCAATGACTTTGGACTTTATCTGATTCTTTAAGAAGTTTAGTCATTAAATTAGAGGCTAAGTAATTAGTTAAACCTAGTCCTCATACTCCAAATTCTGTCATACATGCATAGTTGTCCTTGGCAGGGATAGACAAAGAGCATTTGGGTGCAAGCAATCATATACTCCACTATGTGATGTTCTTCTAAAAACTCCTGAGATGCTTGGGTTTTAGAAAATTATATAAAGAGCAGTAGGCAGTAGTGTTCTGAAATGAAGTTATACTGGTTTGCAATAGCTGATCTTTAAATTTTCAGAAATGTTGAGTTAGTTATTTAACACCATTGAGCTATTATTAAAATTAACTCATATAAACTCAAAATTTTAATTATGTTTTAGATAGTTAATACTTAAAATGCATCACTTCTTAAGTATTTGGCTATATGTTAGTATTATCTATGTTTTAAGATTATTTACCTCTTTTTTTTTTGTAATGGTATGCTATTCAAATTTCTTCTCAACTTTTATTTATGAACTTGACCATGGTAAGAGTATTTATACCAAAAAAATGAGCAAATCCATTACCAATCAGGGCTTGGTTTACTGTTTTCTTGATTATATAGACTTAAGAAATTATGGAGAAATGTTAAAAATGAAGATTAAACTTAAAAGTATGTAAAGTTAGTAGCTAGTACATTGTGAATAGCATCAAAAATTGAGGAAATACTCTTTTAGTATTTTAACACTGTTACCAATTCTGCAAAGAAGTTATTTATAACCCTGATAAGTGGGTAAAGTTTTAACACATGTCTTCATTGTTTCAATTTTATTTTATTTTTTTATTTTTCATTTTTCTGAAGTTGGAAACAGGGAGAGACAGTCAGACAGACTCCCGCATGCGCCCGACCGGGATCCACCCGGCACGCCCACCATGGGGCGGGACGCTCTGCCCACCAGGGGGCGATGCTCTGCCCCTCTGGGGCGTCGCCATGTTGCGACCAGAGCCACTCTAGTGCCTGAGGCAGAGGCCACAGAGCCATCCCCAGCACCCGGGCCATCTTTGCTCCAATGGAGCCTTAGCTGCTGGAGGGGTGGAGAAGCAAATGGGCGCTTCTCCTGTGTGCCCTGGCCGGGAATCGAACCCGAGTCCTCCGCACGCTAGGCCGACGCTCTACCGCTGAGCCAACCGGCCAGGGCAATTTTATTTTATTATGTAAAAAAATATTGAGCAGCACTCATGTGAAAACTAGATTCTTTCATCAGTTACATATACAGATGGACTACTGATACAAGAGTTTTGATAAAAGCATTGTTGAGGACCAATTGGTTATCAAATTCATGAGAAAGGCTACAGAATATTATTATTTGTAAATTTTGTTTTATATCTTTCTTATCAAAAAATTATATGATAAATTTATAGACTAAATTTATTTTTTAGAGAGCCAGCAATAAAATATTCCTAGCATAGCACTGGAGTAGTGCCCTTGGAACTCTTGGGAAATTGGAGTCTAGATAAGGACTTGTTCAAGATCATATATAGACAGGTGAAGTTTTATTTTTTCACTCTTTGTTAGGGGAATTACTATACCCTGTTTAATTATGCATTTGTGCATCTCTTTTATTGGAAGATTGTTATAGACTGAATGATCATATCCCCTAAAAATTCATATGATGAAGCCCTAACCCTCAGTGTGGTAATATTTAGAGATAGAGTCTTTGGAAAGTAATTAGAGTTAGATTAGGTCTTTTGTGTGTGTGTGTGTGTGTGTGTGTGTGTGTGTGTGTGTGTGTGACAGAGACAGAGGGAGACAGAGAGACAGATATGGACAAATAGGAAGGGAGAGAGATGAGAGCATTAGCTCTTTGTTGCGACTCCTTAGTTGTTCATTGATTGCTTTTTCATGTGCCATGACTGGGGGGGGGTACAGCAGACCAAGTGACCCCTTGCTCAAGCCAGCGACCTTGGGCTCAAGCTGATGAGCCTTGCTCAAACCAGATGAGCCCGTGCTCAAGCAGTGACCTTCGGGTTTCAAAAGGCCCCATGATGGGATTCTTGAAATTATAAAACAGGGAAAAGAGACTCTCTACCCCCCCATCTTGTATGTAAGCACAAACACTGAAGAAAGGCCATATGAGGACATGGCAAGAAGGTGAACATCTGCAATCTAAAAGAGAGATTTTATCAACAATCAATTCAGCTGACATGTTGATCTTAGATGTCTTGGCCTCCAGAACTGTGAGAAAATGTATTTCTGTTGTTCAAGTTATCCAGTCTGTCCTATTTTGTTGTAGTAGTCCAAGCTTACTAATATAATGTGTAACATCCCCTTTTTATTTATTGAGAAATATTAGATAAATGTGTTTTTAAATCAATAATTTTATATTAGCATTCTTTCTGGATCTAATACTTCAGTTTCTTATTTGTGATGATTCTTACTTATAATGACTTCTTTCATGTGCATTCTGTGATTTAGAAATTTTTAGTTTGTGTTTATTGGTACCCAATCGCTAAGAATTTTTAATGACCTGAGTTTAAATCTCTTAGCATTAATTTAAATTTGCTTCTGTTTGATATTGGAGAATATAATCTGTTCATGATAACTTTAAACTAAATTTCTTATTTCATTATGATAAATTTCTTTTGTTCAGTTTGTCCACGCTTTTTGAAGCTGTTGAGGTACCTCAAATATTGGATGGTTTGTTGCTGTTATTGATGTAATGGTCCATTATTTATTTTTGTTTATTTTTAATTTTTTGTTTTTAGTGAGTGAGAGAGAGGAATAGACAGGGACAGACAGACAGGAAGGGAGAGAGATGAGAAGCATCAAATCATAGTTGCAGTACCTTAGTTGTTTATTGATTGCTTTCTCATATTCGCTTATGTGCCTTGACTGGGGGTCTCCAGCCAAGACAATTACCCTTTGCTCAAGCCAGTGACTTTAGGCTCAAGCCAGTGACCACTGGGTCATCTCTATGACCCCATGCTCAAGCTGTTGACCCCATGCTCAAGCTGGTGAGCCCATGTTCAAGCCAGATATCTTGGGGTTTCGAACCTGGCTCCTCAGCATCTCAGGCTGACACTCAATCCACTGTACTACTGCCTGGTCAGGATCCATTATTTGGTTTATCTGGAAGGCGTGGCCTCTCTGAGAGTAAAGGCAACTGTATAGTTCTGGGTGTGATGAGTAGGCAGGCCTGGTTACCTGGCCAGGGTTTGATAGTTGTTATTTTTTTAATTCTATCATTTAAATAGATGTCATTTAATATTTGAGAGTAGCTCCACTCTCCTGTGACTTGTACTCAATCTGAAAAAGTAGATAGGCAATTTATAAAATCTACAACCACCCAAATAATGCTACATAAAAGACACTAATTGCCAAAAACATAAAACATCAAAACCAATGAGAAACACTAACCAACTGTATGTTCCCCTAGAGCAAGTAAGTGTAATTCAAATAAAGAAATACAGAGAGTAATCATGTGTGATGTTTACAATGCTGTGTGCTGGGATAGAGAAGAAGCCAAGAAAGACATGGCTACACTCTTAAGCACCTTCAGTCTGGTGTTATGAGTATTACAGAAGGGAGGTACATAGAGCTATAGGGCATATAGCAAGGGGATTTAACCACCTTGGGAACTGAAAAGCTTCTTAGAGAAAGTGGAATTAATGCTGAAGCCTGAAGAAAGTGGTGAAGAAAAGAGCCAAAATTTGAATGCTAGATGTGCTACATCTTATTATCAGCTTAAACCTCAAAGAATATGTCTATTATCATAGCTTTGTGATTAAATCCCAATCTCTTTATCTACTTCCAATCTTCCCCTGAATAAGACCCTACCCTGATTCTCTTCAATATCACTTCCTTCGTTTCTTTAGTCATTCAGCATTTAATAAAAAGAGAGGAAGGGAAAAATTCCAAGTGCAGAGAACAACCTGTGGCAAAGCCAGGGATTGAAAAGGGAGGTGTTGTGTGCTCAAGTAAGTGAAAGAAATGCTTTATGCCTAAAGAGAAGAGAACAAGAGAAGAAGTGACAAGAAATGAGGCTGGAGACATGGGAATGCATCAGGTCTCATATCTCCTTGACATTAGTTAAGGGTTTTGGACATTATTTCAAGGGCAATGGAAAGCCAGGGTAGGGGATTAAGACAATGAGTGATAGACTGAGTCACAAGGTTATATTGGGGAGGATGGGTGAGAAAGGAATAGGATATTGAGTTCTATATGGCTTAGTAAGATTTAGTTTCCTCTCTGCCCTGCAGGAGTAGAGTGAGGATTAAACAAGGGGATACATTCAAATTCCTTGGAATAATGTTTGACACATGATGGGTGATCAGGAAATGCTGTTAGCATCTTCCTCATCCAACAAACCAAATTATTTTAAATCTAATCTTATTTTTCTGTTTATTCCTCTGATGTTAATTTGGAGAGAAAATGACCATTTAAACATTTTGCTGCAATTAAAAATGATTACTGGGCTAGATACAGTAAACAAATATGAATAAGACCTGGGTCCTTCCTTGAAAGATATTTGCATTGAGCCATAACATGATGTAATATGAACTACCCTAATGAAAGAGTAAAAATTCTCAGAGGGCAAGAACTGCATCTTTCATTTTAATATCCTTAATGCCTGGCATGGCATGTGGCACAGTAGACTTCAGCAGACTTCTTGACCAAATAATGCATGCACTGGAAGTTCCGAGGATTGAGCAGGAAGATGGGATACACAAAATGCTTAATCTTTTAGGATTTCATACAGGCTCATTGAAGACTGTGGCTCTCTTTCTGTATATATTTTTGGTTATTGTATGAGATTATTGTTAGAATGCTTTTTGTTTTATTTTTCATGACTATTTCTTCTTAGTGATTAACCACATTTTCAATCAAAAATTTTCTATCATGAAAACTGTACAATAACATAAAAACATCAAATCTAGGCTGAGATGTTTGATTTTGTTAATGTTAAATTCCTAATTATGTATGGTATTTCCATCCAAGTCACAGATAATATGGGGTAAATGTCATTCTCCATTGCTGCCTTTTCCCACTACCTACCCTCACCTTGGCCTCCTAATCTAACCTCTAACTGACATGTGTTCAGAAAATCAGAGTAATTTTACCCTTAGCAATATACCAGTGAATTGGTATGAGACTCCTATAATTTCAGGTAAATGACAGTGGGGTCATAACCAACACTAATCCCTCTGTGAGCATGGTTCTCTATGCTGTGTATGTGTGACTACATATAGTTTCTGTGCTCATGAATTTTACTTCTGAGGCAAGTTGAAAATGAGGTAAATAACATGTTGTTGTGGGAACACAATATTATTCTGGGAAAGTTTAAAGCAAAAGCTGTATTATGCCTGTGTTTATAGTTCTTTAGATTCAGAGTGAAATCAAACTTGGTCAAATTGGTTACTCTTTCTTAAAGTTTTACTCTTCCAGATAAAAGCCAGAGCTGCCTGTCTTTAAGTGCACAAGAGTTGGTTACTCCATGTGTGACAGCTGTCACACACTGAGATGATCAATTAGGGAACACAAATACATCTACAAACATCACTCAGGTAAGAAATATTAAAAAAAAACACAACAAACTCAAAAAGTAATATGTAGAGAGCCACTGCATCTGAATGCGTCCAGCCTACGTGCAGCTGAGAGCAGAGGAAGGGCCCTGCTCGGCCTTGAGTGACCTGGCAACGCAAGGTCACTAAAACAACTTGAAGGCTGTTCGTGGCATTGACGCCAAAAGCAGGGTGGCAAGCACGCAGTGCTACCACAGGTTCAGGATGTCCTGATATGCTTGTAGGATAGAGTGATACATAGTTATCACTTCCAAACCCCAGCACAATACCCTCTTGTTTAAGCACATAAAATAAACGGCTTTCCAGGCTTAGTGTCATTGTATTTCCATCAGAGCACAATGTCCCACCTGGCCCAAACTCTATCTATGTCATGGTGTTTTCCTTCATCCTCTCTCGTCCCCACTCAGGCCTTCACTTCCATGTGTTGGTTGTGAAAGTAATACTAATAATTTATAGTAAAACTTTACTATTTTATGCATATGAATGTGTTTTTTCTTGTTATAAAACCCAAACTCAAAGTAAAAAATTAAACAATACTAAGACTATAGAAAAGGAAATATAAGTTATTCCCAACTCAATCCCACAGTTCCAGACCAAAGAGGTGTCATTGTTAAGTTTCTTCCTTATAGAATTATATAAATAAAATGTCAATGATATATTTTAATACAAATACAATAATCAATGCAAGTTTTGCATATTTTTTCACTTAAGATTAGGTCAGTACATTTAGATTTTATTTTTCTTTTTTTAGATTTTATTTTTCTTTATAGTGCCTGTCTAGCATTTCACATGGGATAAACCATAATTTATTTTATTTATTAATTATAATTTAGGTTGTTTCCTTTTTTCAATTAAATATAACTGCCATGAATATTCTTTTACATATATTCTCCCTCAATTTTAATAAAAAATATATATATTGTATTAATATATAAATTCTGAGCAGGAATCCTAGCACTGCTTTGAATAACATTCTCAATTGAATTGCATGTCCAACTATTTCATTCTAACAACACAGGGTAATTAAGAAATTAGTGTTGACAAATTGTGTTGATATATGAGTTCTAGAGAATTAAGCAATGTATTCTTTTGGTAATCTTCAATTACTAGCAAACTACTCTAAAACTTAGTGGATTAAAATAAAACTGAGCATATATGTATATATTTTTTATCTCAGAAATCTGCCATTTTGACAGGACTTGTCAAGGAAAGCTTGTGTCTGCTCAATGCAGCATCAGCTGGGGTGGCTTGACTGAGAGCAAAAGGACCCATTTCCAAGATGGCACAATCAACTGGTTGGTGCTGGCTCTCAGTTAGAGCTAAAGGCTGGGAACCCTAGGCTACTCTCTGCATAGGTCCTCCCTGTGGCATGATATTTGGATTCCAGAGGCAAGAATACTGAGTCATAGCTCTAGTTTCTTACTGTTAATGAAATCTATTTAAAGCTGCCTACATTTACATGTCAGGCTCATTAATAGAAAAATCCTTAGACTCAATATAAGTGAGCTATGATATCTTTCCAAAACACTGTACCCTAGGACAGTGGTCCCTAACCCCCGGGCCGCAGACTGGTACTGGTCCGTGGGCCATTTGGAACCAGTCTGCAGAGAAGGAATAAATAACTTATATTATTTCCGTTTTATTTATATTTAAGTCTGAACAATATTTTATTTTTAAAAAATGACCAGATTCCTTCTGTTACGTCCATCTAAGACTCACTCTTGATGCTTGTTTCGGTCACGTGATACATTTATCCCTCCCACCCTAAAGGCCGGTCTGTGAAAATATTTTCTCTTTTTTTAATCTTATTTTTATTAATTTTAATGCAGTGACATTGATAAATCAGGGTACATATGTTCCAAGAAAACATCTCCAGATTATTTTGACCTTTGATTATGCTGCATACCCCTCACTCAAAGTCAAATCGTCCTCCATCACCTTCTATCTGGTTTTCTTTGTGCCCCTACCCTCTCCCCACTCCCTCCCTTTCCTTCCTTGTCCCCTCCCCACCCTTCCACCCCACTCTCTGTTACCATCACATTCTTGTATATTTTCTGACATTAAACCAGTCTGTTTTCCAAAAAAGGTTGGGGACCACTGCCCTAGGAGTTTTCACATCAGGGATATGGGTTACATATAAATTTGATTTGAATAGTAAGTACTGCTGCAAATGAAAAAGGGGCTATGCTATAAATCTGACAAGCTCAATGATTGAAAGTAACCTCACAGTGTGATCTGATCATAAATTCCTAATGGGAAGATCATGGTGAGTAGTAATGCCTCAACCCTATAACTAGTAAAAGGGTTATCTTTGCCTTATATCCATTGCTCTTGTGCATCTAGGTTAACACACTTTAAAAATGCCGGAATAATCCTCTTTTCCAGACCCCTCAGAGGCATAACCATTCCAAAGGAACACATGATCTTACTGCTTGTATACCATCCCTACTTACTGTAAATGTTAAATGTTAACTGTCTTATACCCACCAATGTAGAAGTATATATTTCCATGTTAATTTCTGGGGGAAATTTTTATGAATTTATTAGAGCTAAACTTATGACAGTGGCCAGGAAGCAAGATCTCAAGTGCTTTTTCAATTTTATTTTTTATCTAATCAGAGGGACTTCCTCACCTTGCTTTCTTTCACCACCTGAATCTACAACCAATGGATTTCATGAAATCTTCTTTACATTTCTTCATTTGATTTCAAATGTATTAAAAGAACTGCAAAACTTACATTCTGTGGAGCATTTTTGAGATCCTGCTGCCAGGCACCTGAACTTGTGCGCCTCCTGGAGGAGCTAGAGTTGGAGTGAGTCTCTAGCAGAAAGTGAGGGGTTTGGCTCTGGACTAGGGGCCATTTCCTCCTCATTGAGTGCCTGACTGTGTGACCTCCAAGTAGGGGACTCACTAGTCCTATCCTCCTAACCTTTGTTGCCCTACCCCACCAAGCTTGCAACCTGTGAAAGGATCTGTGGGTTATGGCAAGCCTAAGCCTACTCTATAGTCTTATTTGGAAGGTTCTGGAGTCAGACCAGTCAACCTCAGGGAGAGGCAGAGTAGTTGACAGGTGGAGGCAAACCTCAGGGACACTCAGACCTTTTACAGATCTTCCCAGCTCTAAGCTGGAGGAAGCCAACTCTTGTATACAGATTGGCCCCTTCCATTCATACTCAGGCCCAGTAGATGCAACTGCAAACAGTGAATAGCATGGTAGCTCCAGATAGCTAGCCCAAGTCTGATTACTCACAATGTCTGAAACCGACCTGTATCTGAACTATGCCCAAGTGGACCCAGAACTAACACAACCAGTGGTGGTGTTCAGTTAACACTAGAGCTCAACCCAACTAGCCACACAAGCAGCACACCTGAAGGGGGATTCTGACAGGCACCAGACCCTGCTGGGAACAATTCAGCCTATGGTATCAGCCCCTGCACAGTGACTCACAGTGATGATAGAAGTTTATCCTTATAGAGCCAGCCTGAAGGGTTAACTCTACACATGAAAGGGCCAACAGCATTCAAATCTCAACTACAACAGGAGGGTACACATAACCCACAAGAAATATTCTTAGAGCACAGAGCTCCGATGATCTGGAAGATTGTGTGACTGAGCCTAACAAGACACCTTCATCATAAGCCATCATAACAAATTTGAGAGTCACAGCAGCTCTACCTAACACACAGAGAAAAAATGAGGAGACAAAGAAATATGCCCCCAAAGAAATAACAAGAAAAATTCCCAGAAAAATAAATAAAATGATAACAACCAAAACACCAGATGCAGATAGTTATAAGGATGCTCAAGGAACTTAGGAGAAAAATGCATGATCTCAGTGAAAACTTAAACAGATAGTAAGTATTAAAAAAGACATAGTGGGCCCTGGCTGGTTGGCTCAGCAGTAGAGCATTGGCCCAGTGTGTGGAAGTCCTGGGTTCGGTTTCCAGTCAGGGCACACAGGAGAAGCACCCATCTGCTTCTCTAGCCATCTCCCTCTTTTTCCTCTCTACCTCTCTCTTCCCTTCCCACAGCCAAGGCTCCATTGAAGCAAAGTTGGACCAAGCACTGAGGATGGCTCCATGGCCTCTGACTCAGGTGCTGGAATGACTCCGGTGGCCACAGAAACATGCCCCAGATGGGCAGAACAACGTCCCCTGGTGGGCATGCCAGGTGGATCCAGGTTGAGTACATGCGGGAGTCTGTCTGACTGTCTCTCCACTTCTAACATCAGAAAAAATACAAAAAAAAAAAAAAAGACATAGTGACAGTGGTGGGATTCAGCCAGTTGGCACCAGTTCGGCAGAATCAATACCTAATTTTATGTTGAGTTCAGTGAACCGGTTGTTAAAATGGCACTTGTAATCAGGGTTCTCTTTAACGTGGTGCCTGGGAAGCTGCCCAACATAGAAATCACAAATTTACATTCCTTATTCTCTCTCTCTCTCTCTCTTTTTTTTTTTTTTTTTTTTGCGACAGATAGACAGGAAGGGAGAGAGATGAGAAGCATCAATTCTTCGTTTTGGCACCTTAGTGGTTCATTGATTGCTTTCTCATATGTGCCTTGACCAGGGGGCCACAGCAGAGTGAGTGACCCCTTGCTCAAGCCAGCAACCTCGGGCTCAAGCCAGTGACCATGGGGTCATGTCTATGATCCCATGTCATGCCAGCAATCTTGGGGTTTTGAACCTGGGTCCTCTGCATCCCCATCCTACACTCTATCCACTACAACACCACCTGGTCAGGCTCCTTAGTCTTTTTTAACATGCATCTGTGCAACAGCACTTCTAAGCACCTGTAATAATGTTCATTCCATCCATCAGTGAAAAAAAATTGCAAGTGAAGATGCCAATCAAGAAGCAACATGGAAATATCTTAAATAATAGTTTTGTTGTTTTTTCTCAGGTATTATTTAATATTTTTTCATTAATAATTTAAAACTCTTTCTTATAACAAAATCTAGTTTTGTGTACCTCCTTTATTGTTCTTATTTAAGTATTAAATGCATGAAATAATAAATTACCTTTTGGTATATCATTTTTAATACTTAAAATGGTCACTAGGGCAGACAACCAGTTGTTAAATTATTTGACACCACTGCATAGAGACCATGAAAAAGAACTAGTCATAAATGAAAAATACAATATCTGAAATGAATAATACACTAGAAAAAATCAGCAACAGGTTGGGTGAAGCAGAGGCCTGAATCAGTGACTTAGAGGACAAGATAACAGTAATCACCCAAGCAGAGCATCAGTAAAAAAAGAGAATTAAAAAAAAATGAGGAAAGTTTAAGGGACCTCTGGGACAACATCAAGAATAACAACATCTGCATCACAGGGGTGGCAGAAGGAGTAAGCAAGGGATAGAGAACCTGTTTGAAGAAATAATGGCTGAAAACTTCCTTAACCTGGTAAAGGAAAACATCACACAAGTTTAGAAAACACACAGAGTTCTAATCAAGATGAATCCCAAGAGGCTCACACGAAGACAAGTCATAATTAAAATGCCAAAGGTTAAAGACAAAGAGAGAATCTTAAAAGCAGCAAGAGAAAAGCAAGTAGTTATCTACAAAGGCATTCTCATAAGGCTGTCAGTTGATTTCACAACCAAAACACATCAGGCCAGAAGGGATTGGCATGAAATAATTCAAAGTGATAAAAAGCAAAGACTTACAATCAAGAATATTCTATTCAGCAAGGCTATCATTAAAAACTGAAGGCAAGCCCTGTTCAGGTAGCTCAGTTGGTTAGAGTGTTGCCCCAATATGCCAAGATTGCAGGTTTGATACTAGGTCAGGGCATATATTGGAATCAACCAATGAATACACAAATAGTTGGAAAAACAAATTGATGTCTTTTTTTTTCTTTCTCCCTTCTTTTCTCTCCAAAACATTAATTAAATTTTTTTTAATTGGAGGTAAAATAAAAAACTTCCCAGACATAAAAATAGAAGGTTCATTATTACCCAACCAGTATTGCAAGAAATACTAAAGGGCCTGCTTTAGGAAGAAGGAGAAATAGAAAAAGAGAGGAACATAGGTATAAAGAATAAAGTGAAAATAAATAAGTACCTATTGATAATAACTTTAAATGTAAGTAAATTAAATGTCCCAATCAAAAGACATAGGGTAGCAGAACAGATAAAATAAAATAAAATAAAAACAACAACAACAAGAAAACATGGCCCATATCTATGTTGTCTACAAGATACAGACCTCAGAATAAAAGATACACACAGACTGAAAGTGAAGGATGAAAAAAAATATTCTATGCAAAGGGAAACAAACAAAAAGGTAGGGCAGTAATACTTATATAAGACAAAATAGATTTCAAAGTAAAGGCCATAACAAGAGACAAAGGTCACTACATAATGACAAAGGGATCAATCCAATAAGAGGATATAATCCTTGTAAACATATATGTACCCAACATAGGAGCACCTACATAGATAAAGAAAATCAGGGAGAGATTGATAGCAACACAGTCATAGTAGATAGTAAGGTTTTTTAAAAACACCCTACTGACATCAGTGATTAGATCTTCTAGACAAAAAAAAAAAAAAAAATCAACAAAACAGTGACCTTAAATGACACATAGGATTGGATGGATTTAATTGATATTTACAGAACATGTCATCCCAAAGCAGCAGAATATACATTATTGTCAAGTCTACATGGAACATTCTCAAAAAATAGACCACATGTTAGGACACAAAATAAGTCTTATTAAATTCAAGAAGATTGAAATCATATTAAGTATCTTCTATGACAATAATGGTATGAAATTAGAAATCAACTATAATAAAAAAGCTGAAAAATATTCAAACATATGGAGGTTATATAGCATGGTATTAAACAACGAATGGGTTAACAATAAGATCAAGGAAGAAATCAAAAGTTACCTGAAAATAAATGAAAATGAAAACACCACAACCCAAAATCTATGGGACACAGCAAAAGCAGTCCTAAGATGGAAGTTCATAGCATTACAGGCATACCTCAAGAAGCAAGAAAAAAGCTCAAATAAACAATATAACTTTATACTTAAAAGAACTAGAAAAAGAAAACAAAGCCCAGAGTAAGTAGAAGGAAAAGAAATAATAAAGATCAGAGTGAAAATGAATGGCATAAAGACTAAAATAAACAATTAAATACAAAAGGTCAATAAAACCAAGATTTGGTTCTTTGAAAAGATAAACAAGATTGACTAATCTATAACAAGACTCATCAAGAAAAAAAGAGGATCCAAATAAATAAAATCAGAAATGAAAGAGAAGTAAAAAGTGACACTACAGAAATACAAAGGATTGTAAGAACATACTATAAACAACTATATTTCAACAAATTAGACAACCTGGGTGAAACAGATAAATTTCTAGAAACATATAATCTTCCAATACTGAATCAAGAAGAAGCAGAGCCAATTACAACTAATGAAATTGAAGCAGTAATAAAAAATCTCTCAGCAAACAAAAGTCTTAGGCTAGATGGCTTCACAGGTGAGTTACCAAACATTCAAAGAAGAACTAACACCTATCCTTCTCAAACTCTGCAAAAAATTCAAGTGGAGGGAAGACTCCCAAGCCCTTTTTATGAGGCCAGCATTATCCTAATGTCAAAAACAGATAAAAGATACTACAAAGAGTGAAAATTATAGGCCCACATCCCTGATAGATGCTAAAATCCTCAAAAAATATTAGTAAACTGGACCCAGCAATACATTCAAAAGATCATACACCAAGATCAAGTTGGATTTATTCTGCGGATGTGGGGTTGGTACAATATTCCCAAATCAATTAATGTGATACATCACAAAAATAAAATGAAGGATAAAAATCACATGATCATATCAATAGAAAATGTATTTGATAAAATCCAGCATCTGTTTATGATAAAAACCTCTCAGCAAAGTGGGAATAGGGGGTTCATACCCTAACATAATCAAGGCCATATATGACAAACTCACAGCCAACATCACACTCAGTGGGAGAAAACTAAAAGCATTTCCCCTAAGATTAGAAACAAGACTGAGATTTCTGCTTTTGCCACTCTTATTTGATATAGTATTGGGAGTCTTAGCCCCAGTATTCAGACAAGAAGAAATAAAAGCCATCAAAATTGAAAAATAGGAAGTAAAATAGTCATTATTTGCAAATGACATGATATTGTACATAGAAAATCTTAAAGATTACACCAAAAAAGTACTGGATCTAATAAATAAATTTAGCAAAGTAGCAGGATACAAAATTAGTAGTTAGAAATTGATGGCATTTTTATACACAAATAATGAACTATCAGAGAGAGAAATTAAGAAAATAATACCAGCCTGACCTGTGATGGCGCAGTGGATAAAGTGTCAATCTGAAACATTGAAGTCGCTAGTTCAAAAAATCCCTGGTTTGCCTGGTCAAGGCACATATGGGAGTTGATACTTCCTGCTCCTCCCCCCTTCTTTCTCCCTCCATCTCTCTCTCCCCCCTCTAAAAATGAATAAATAAAATCTTTAAAACAAAACGAAAATACCATTTACTATTGCAACAACAAAAGTAAGGTACCTGGGAATAAATTCAAAGAAGGATGTAAAAGGCTTGTACTTGAAAAATTATATGATATTGAAGAAAGAAATTGAGAAAGATACAAATAAATGGAAGCATATACTGTGTTCACGGATTGGAAGACTTAATATTATTAAAATGTCTATACTACCCAAAGCAATCTATAGATTAATGCAATTGCTATTAAAATACTAGTGTATATTTCACAGATCTAGAATAAATATTCCAAAAATTTACTTAGAACAAAAAAAGACCCCAAATAGCCTCAAAAATCTTGAGAAAAAAGAGCAAAGTTGGAGGTATCACACTACCTGATATCAAACCATACTACAAGGCCATCATAATCAACAAAGACTAGTACCGGTATAAGAACAGGGATATAGATCAATGGAACAGAACAGAGAATTCAGAAATAAGCCCATGCTTTTATAGTCAATTCACATTTGACAAAAGAGGCAAGAGTATGCATAGAATGGAGTAGAGACAGTCTCTTCAATAAATGATGAGCTTGGAAAATTGCACAGGTATATGCAAAAATAAATAAATAAAACTAGATCACCAGACTTATACCAATCACAGAAATAAACTCAAAATGGATAAAAGACTTAAATGTAAGTCACAAAACAATAAAAATCTGAGAAGAAAACATAGGTAGTAAAATCTCAGATATCTTTTGTAGCAATATTTTTGCTGATATATCTCCTCAGGTGAGAGAAACAAAGAAAAAATAATAAACAAATGGGACTACATTAAACTAAAATGCTTTTGCACAGCAAAAGAAACCATCAACAAAATGAAAAAGGAACCCACAGAAATGAACCAATTTGCCAATGATACATCTGATAAGGAATTAATTTCCAGAATATATAAAGAATTTACACAATTCAACACCAAGAAGACAACCCAATTAAAAAGTAGGACCTGAATAGACACATCTCTAAAGAGGACATACACATGGCCAGTAGACATATAAAATAATGCTAAAAATCACTAATCATCAGGGAGATGCAAATTAAAACCACAATAAGATATCACCTCATACCTGCCAGAATGGCTATCATCAATAAATCAACAAACAACTCAAGTACTGGTAAGAATGTGGTGAAAGGGAACTCCCGTGCCCTGTTGGTAGGAATGCAGCGACTGTGGAAAACAGAATGAAGTTTCCCCCCCAAAATTAAAAATGGAACTGCCTTTTGACCCGGTGATCCCACTTCTGGGAATATATTTAAAGAAATCCAAAACACTAATTCAAAAGAATATCTGCACCTCTATGTTTATTGCAGCATTATTTACCACAGCCAAGAAAAAGCTGTTGGGTTATCTGAAAATAGACCAAGTGCCCACCAGTAGATGAGTGGATAAGAAAACTGTGGTACATTTACAAATTGGAATACTACTCAGCAATAAAAAAGGAAACCTTACCTTTTGTGACAGCCTGGATGGACCTGGGGATTTTATGCTCAGTGAAATAAGCCAGTCATAGAAAGACAAATATCATATGACCTCACTTATATGTAAAAGCTAATGAACAAAATAAACCGATGAACAAAATAGAAAAAGAATCATGGATATATGGAACAGACTGACAGCTGTCAGAGGTGAGGGAGATTGGGGGATTGGATGAACAAAGGTGAAGGGACTAACAAGAAAAAGTATATATATATAACACATAGATACAGACAACACTGTAGTGATAGCCAGAAGGAAAAGGGCTGGAGGTTAGGTGGAATTGGTCAAAGTTGGGGAAATGAGGATGAGAAGAGACTTTACTTGGGGTGATGGGTGCACAATGCAGTGTGCAGATGAGGTTTTATTGAGATGTATACTTGAAACCTGTACAGTTTTGTGGACCAATGCAACCCCAATATATTCAATTAAAAAAAAGTAAAAAAACAACTCAGAAAAAGATCTTCTATAAAAGTATACAAACTCTCACCTCCTCTGTCCCCCATTCTCTATACCAGCAGTAAGAAAACCTCTTTTTTTTAAGGCTATTTTCTCTACATATATTCTGACTTCTTTCATTGGCTCATTGTCTTTCTCCTAAAATTCTGTATTTTAAGCATTTGCAATATACTTGTTTTTCCTCTACTGACAAAGTCTTCAGATTTTGACACATTTTGTTATAGCAAAACCAGATCTTCTCCTGCCAATATTCTCATCGCTCGTTTTATTTATAGCTACAAGCCTGACATGAATCACTCCGACTTGTATTTTTCTAATCATTTTAAGCATATTTCAAACCACTGTAATTAATAGCTTTCTACATCTATAACTCCAAGTTCACATTTCTAGAAAAAACAAAGATTCTCTATTAACCAAATACGATTAACTTTTTTATAAACTCTTTTCATTTGATATCTGTATAGCTCTTGATATTATTCTCTCATTATATATCTATATCTACATCTATCTATATATAGATATCTATATCTGTACACAGCCTAACCATTGGTGGTACAGTGGATTCAGTGTTGATCTGGAACACTAAGGTCACAGGTTCAAAACCCTAAGCGGGATTTCAGGCTTGAGTGTGGGGTCATTGACATGATCCCATGGTGGTTGGCTTGAGTCCAAAGGTCAATGGCTTGAAGTCCAAGGTAGCTGGCTTGAACAAGGGGTCACTGGTTCAGCTGAAGCCTCCCCCTTCGCCCCATCAAGGCAATATGAGAAGCAATCAATGAACAACTAAAGTGATGAACTATGAGTTGATGCTTCCCATCTCTCTCCCTTCCTCTCTGTCTTGTTTTTATTTTAAAAAGCTTATTTTTTCCTGATATTCTAGTATTCTGATTTAATTTAGCTTCACTAATCATGCAGCCAATATATCTCAGTAGGTCAGAACATCTATAAAGATATCTATTATTGTATGTAATTATATGTGAAAAAGAATTCTTGTTTTCTTTAAAAAAAAAATAAAATAAGAGCCTAACATTTCTCCAAACCCAGTCATACATTTAGTGAATAAATGCTTAGCATATATAAGACACATTTTAGTATGTAATATTAATATTATTGTTTTGGCTACTTTTACCCTAACCCCACTGTAAATGTATTGACAATCATAGGGAAATGCATCTTAGAATTTTTTAAAAAATTATATTCTATATATTCTCTTATACTTTTCTCTGCTTATCATCGTTTCCCCTTTACCTGCTTTAATAAGGATTTGAAGAGACTCATTATGGATAAGAGAAAAAATTAAAAGTGAAAAATGCTCATTTTTATTAAGTGAGAGAGGGGAGGCAGAGACAGATTCCCGCATGTGCCCAAACCAAATTCACACAGCAAGCCCACTAGGGCGCAATGCTCTGCCCATTTGGGGCTACTGCTCCTTTGCTCAGAATAAAGGTATTTCAGTGTCTGAGGTGAGGCCATGGAGCCATTCTCAGTGCCTGGGCCAAATTGCTCGAACCATTCGAGTCATGGCTGCGGGAAGAGAGGATAGAGATAGTGAAAGAGAGAGAGAGAGAGAGAAGGAGAGGAGGAGGGGTGCAGAAGTAGATGTTTGCTTCTCCTGTGTGCCATGACTGGAATTGAACCCAGACTTCCACATGCCAGATAGACACTCTACCACTGAGCCAACTGGGTCAGGGCTTATTTAAAAAGAAAAAACAACTTTATGGCTACTCCAATGAAGTACTAAAAGGATGATGTCTCCAAAAACTGAACTGCTACCATTTGGCATTTGTCAGGATCTTCTAGAAGCACCCAAAGGGGTTTTAGCCTTTTCCTTCTCCAATTCTGTAGTGCACTAAGCAGGGTTTCCCAAAATTATATTGAGAATTTGCATATTGGGTTTCTTATAATCTTCCATCTCAGTAGATATTCATTCAATCATTCAGAAGTGTTTTGAGCACATAGAGCTAGAAATACAAGGGAGAATGAGACAGATGCCATTCTTGCTTTAAATGGTGCTTGTAGTCTGATGTGAAAGAAGACAGATAATTACATATCTGGGTTGTAACTGGGTCATGCAGAAATAAGAATAAACTTTCTCAATAACCTCCCCCTATCCTGCCTCATCACCTGCAGGAACCAGGCTCCTCTATCTTTCTAAAGAGAGCGGAAAGGATCTCCTAGTACGCAGTATTTTGGCCAGTGATAATTACTGATCCCTGAGACAAAGAGGAAAAGTGATCCTTACTTTGGCACAAGGCAAAGTAGAAAAAAAGGAGAAACCAACAGTTCTCAGGTTGCAGCTCTTGGACTCCTTGGCTGCATTTTAATTGGAAGTTTTCTGTGGATGATACTTATTGGTCCTGAAGAGAAGTTAGGCTTCGATTGCGTAAGTGTATTTATTTGCTGCTGCTTCAAGGAATCCTGAGAACAACTAGCCCAAGACTGAAGGGCTTCCGTTGCACCTTTAAGTTCCTCTGGGTCTTTCATGCCAAAGACTGATTTGATCCGAACATTTGATAGCTGGTTAATCTTTCACCAGCTCCAAGGACCAATTACATGTTTGCCTGTAACTGAACACATGATTTCTACTCATGTCCTCAGACACCTCTCAGCCAGTAACACGCTCCTCATGAGACTGCAGGCTGCCCGAATGGCTGAGCCCTTCCTACACCATAGACTTTGTCTTCACTGTGACTGTACTTCCTGAAAGAAGCAACAAAACACCCACTCATCAGGTGTCTCTTGCCTGCAGACCTCCCTTAAACCAGACAAGCCTGAGAAGAAGCGGCCAAGAAAACAGCCTCTGGAAAACTGAAATAGGTGTCACAACAATTCCTTATAGCCATGGTGACCGTTGCTATGTGCTCTCAATGTCTGTGGCTCATGTGACTTTAACACTTAGCTTTAACTTGTGTGACTATTTTCTGTTTCTCTGAGCACAAGGTAGTAGAAGCTGTTGCTACAAAACACTATGAAGTTCCTGACCATGGTTCAAAAATGCTCAGTTTTATTTATTTATTTGCTCTTCCAGCTGGCTTTGTTTCTGTTCTTGAGCACAGATTAGTTTACCAGATGTTTAAAAGGACTCTTTTTATAGTTCTTGACTATTATTTACAGGTTCTAACTTAATGCCTATAGGCTCTTTGTTTTCATACCATTCTGCAAAGCATGGCTCTTGGTGTTATTCTGTTACTTATTAACTGCATTCCAAATTAAAATGGGAGCGGGTGATGCTGCAAACAACAATTGAAATGATACCAGCAAAAAGTGATAGTTGACAACCTTATGAGAAAAAATGAAATAGAACAACCATATAATTATATGAACTATAGACCTCAAAAAGAAAGATAGCATGATGTCATTTAGTTTGGGACTACTGGCCCCACATGTCCTATAGCCCCTGAAAGCAGAAGTTATTAGTGCCGAACATACTAAGTGATATTCTTAGAATAGTATTGATAAAATCACAAAAATATTTAAATTATATTTTGTATATTCTTTTTAATAAGGTAGAGGAGAATTAAATGCATTTTATCTGGTTTTCCATACAAATTGACATAATTTGACACTTGAATAGGATAAATATTTGGTATAATGATAATAATAGCCACCACTTTTGAGTGCTTTCTCCTAGCCAGCCCAGTACGTAAGTACTCATTATAAACTATCATTAATCTTGCTGGGCAATGATATTGCCACCTGGTGAGGCATGGATCTCAGAGATTTGGGGAAGGCAGATTCATTTTGTGGTGACCTTGGTGAATTGTTTCATTCTGAGAATTAAAGACACAGGTTGCCTTCTTCTTAAAGAAAGCCCTGGCCAGATAGCTCAGGTGGTTAGAGCAACGTCCCGAAGTGCAGAGGATGCCAGTTCGATCCTCACTCAGGACACATACAGGAATAGATTGATGCTCCTGTCTCTCTCTCTCTCTCTCTCTCTCTCCCCCTTCCTTTCTCACTAAAATCAATAAATTTAAAAAAGGCAGTAGAGTGTGTAATGATTTCATTTAATTTACCATATTAAGCTAATATAATTTGGAACTTGAAGGGATAAGCTTTTGATATAATAATAATAATAATAATAATAATAATAAATACTCTTATGTATTTGCTCTGTGCTAAGCAATGTGTCTGGTCTTTAACATAAACCATCTTTACTCCTTCCAGGTAGTTATTATCACCCTGTCTTATAGGTTGTGAAACTCTGGCACAGGGACATTATTATCTGCTCAAGAACAGTAGGTGAGTGATTCTGCCAAGACTCAAATCTATTTGCATAGGACCCCCAACCCATACTCTTCCCATCCCAGTGGACTCCGGTTACAGAGGAATCCCCTTAAATGCACCTAAGGGAGCCCTGTCTGTAAGGAGCTTTCTGGTTAAGTGGGAAGATTCCTATGTCTTTTCCTCTTCTGCATGGAACGCTGTTCCCAGCCAGGAAGAGAAGAGGCATTTTGGATCCTGTGGGTCTGAGCCAAGGAGAAGTTTAATCACCTAAGAGGAACCCATCTAGAGTAATTTCTTGACATAACCAGCTGAGTCCACCCACCTCTCAGAGTGACCAGCCTGGCCCTCCTCCACCACACTCAGCTGTTTCCCCAGCAGCTGGAGGCACCCTGGAAATGGCCTCTAGACTTTGGAAGGAACCTCTCCTGGTGCCAAAAGCAAACAGGGTGACATGGGGTAGGAAGAGCATGCCTCAGGGCAAGTCAACTCCACTCTGTGGGAAGTCAGCTAAGTCCTCTCATTACCTCAAGAATGAGAGGCCAGGAAAACTCCACAGAGACAAAATCCATTCCTTCCTTCTGCCATAAATAAATGTCTTTCTCATTGCTTGTCTAACTTCAAAACCACTGACATGGTGTCATTGGTTGTAGGCTCTAATGGCAGTTTTTATGTGCCATTGAGGGGGCAGAAAGTCATACATTAATGCTCCACAAGCCCTAAAACCTGAGTGTGAACAATCGTCACATTCTCCTGGGAGCAGAAACACATTAGAAAGTTTTCACAAGTTCCAGTGGTGAAAGGTTCCAAAACTCAGGTGCACTCCCACATGTTTTAACAATTCTCCATTGCCTGCTTAATTATCAGTGCAGCCTCTAAATACTCAATAGAGGTTATCAATTAAAGTGGGTTAGTTTTTCAGATGGGTTTTATTCCAGTACTCATTTAACTAAAAGAATTGCTGTTTGGTTATTGTCAAAAGAATCTAGTAGAGAAATTTAAGGCCTAGGGCTCACAGACAAAGTACCAACTTTAATGTTTAATATCACCATAATAACCCGACAAGGCTGGAGTTATGTGATGGCAAAATGTTCTTCCTCCCACCCCTACTGGAGTTTCATCAAATGGGACACCAATTGGCTCCCTTTTTCTGTGGCATATTTGAACAAGAATACTGAAAGACACATAATAAATTGGAATTTGGTAAGAGAGGAACATCTTATACTTCAGATTTCATTATTTCTAGACACAACCTGCCTGAGGGGTGAATGCAGACAGCCATACGGGTCATACTAGGAGGGCTCCCTCCCAATGGAAGAGGCACAGAGGATGATGGCACCTGATAAAGAGGCACTATCTTGTCTCCTCACCCCTGCGCCACTCCCCATTAGTGCCCTCCCTTATTAGGGACTATCACTTCCCCCTATTAGCCACTGCTTGGCTCTGGCCCACCTCCTCCAGGAGGCTTCCTCAGTGCTCCAGCCCACAGCGGCCTCTTTATCCCAGCCCAGCACTTACAGTCCTTATCAGTTATCCCTGCATTTCCTTATTATGGGAGGCAGAATAATTCTCCCCACCCCTTAGTCCCCCTCAGATGTCCCCACCCTAATCCTTAGAAACTGTGACTATTTACTTTACATAGCAAAGGGAACTCTGAAGATGTGATAAATGAGAGTACCTTGATATGGGGACATTATCCTGAATTATACAGGTGAACACAATTAAACTACAAGTGAAACAACATATACCACAAACTATAGAAAGCTATTGAATTTTAATTTTATGAATGTCGTTATAGGTCTCTGTAAAGCCAGTAGCCGTGGGCACCATCACAACTACCTGGTCCATGCAGGTTTGCATTAGATTCAGATACTTGGTAAAGAAACAATGGAGCCAAGAACTGGTGGGCCATTAGCTTTAATCCTAGCTTGGACCCGACGGGCAAATAAAAACACACACTGGGCTCCAAAATCCACTCATTCAGTGCTCACAAAGCTACTGACTTATCCGAGTTTTTTAAAATCTAAGGTTTCTAGCTCACTAGCCTTATTCACCTCTGTTCCCCATCTCCTTCTCTCTGCACAAACTGGCTTCTTCAACACTCCGCCATCTTGGCTGCTTCTCCTGGCCTCCTCCAGGTGGCCTTTATTTGCTCTCCTCTCTGCTCTCCTCCTAGAACATAATCCGTCTTCCCCTGGAACAACATGATCTCTCTTCCTTTTAAAATATTTTGGCACGAAAGCCCTCCCCCAACACATATTAACATAATCACACCCATCCCAAGCAAGAAGGGCAACTACAATAATATCACCTGGGTGATGGGTTTCCATGTGGGCAGCACCATCTTTAGCAATGTGAGCATAATATATTTTATTTTGCCCAACAGTCTCTTTTTAAATTTATTCTTTAACATTTTACTTAAGTGTCAATCTTTATAAAATTGTCAATCTTCCAAATGTTGTCTAGGAATTATAAATGATTCTTGCCTTTGAGTCTCCCAGTACAAATCACATCAACTCTAAAACAGGCCACATGCCCATGTCCTCCTCTGACTCAGTGGCTATGTCCAAAGGACCAGATCTCGTACCTTATGTTTTTTTTTTGTTTGTTTGTTTTTTAAATAATTTTATTTTTTTAATGGGGCAACATCAATAAATCAGGATACATATATTCAAAGATAACATGTCCAGGTTATCTTGTCGTTCAATTATGTTGCATACCCATCATCCAAAGTCAGATTGTCCTCTGTCACCTTCTATCTAGTTTTCTTTGTGCCCCTCCCCCTCCCCCTTTCCCTCTCCCTCTCCCCTCTCCCCCCATAACCATCACACTCTTATCAATGTCTCTTAGTCTCACTTTTATGTCCCACCTATATATGGAATAATGCAGTTCCTGGTTTTTTCTGATTTACTTATTTCACTTCGTATAATGTTATCAAGATCCCACCATTTTGCTGTAAATGATCCTATGTCATCATTTCTTATGGCTGAGTAGTATTCCAAGGTGTATATGTGCCACATCTTCTTTATCCAGTCATCTATTGATGGGCTTTTTGGTTGTTTCCATGTCCTGGCCACTGTGAACAATGGTGCAATGACCATGGGGCTGCATGTGTCTTTAGGTATCAATGTTTCTGAGTTTTTGGGGTATATACCCAGTAGAGGGATTGCTGGATCATAAGGTAGTTGTATTTTCAGTTTTTTGAGGAACCACCATACTTTCTTCCCTAATGGTTGTCATACCTTATGTTGCAACAGATAAGCCATGCACCAGCATCTCAGAACCTCACTGATTATTGGAAAATAAAATCATTTCAGTCAAATTTTCTTACTCATTCTGTGCCTATAAAACGAAGGTCATAATACTCATCTTGCCTGACCAGGTGGTGGCACAGTGCACAGAGTGTCAGACTGGGACACAGAGGACAGGACCCAGGTTCAAACCCTGAAGTTGCCAGCTTGAGTGCAAGCTCATTAGGCTTGAGCCCAAGGTTGCTGGCTTTAGCAAGGGGTCACTTGCTCTGCTGTAGTCCCCCCACATCAAGGCACAGATGAGAATGCAATCAATGAACAACTAATGTAGACACAATCAATGAGAAACTAAGGTGCCATAATGAAGAATTGATGCTCGTCATCTCTTTCCTTTGTCCCTATCTGTCCTCTCTCTGACTCTGTCTCTCTATATATAAAAAAATACCCATCTTAATAAGCTGTTTAGAGGCTCTGGCTGGTTGGCTCAGTGGTAGAATGTTGGCCAGGCATCCTGGGTTTGATTCCCGATCAGGGCATACAGGAGAAGCTCCCATCTGCTTCTCCACTCCTCCCCTCTCACTTCTCTCTCTTTCTCCTTCTCACTCCCTTCTCCTGCATCCACAGCTTGATTGGAGCGAGTTGGCCCCTGATGCTGAGGATGGTTCTATGGCTTCCTCCTGCGGTGCTAAGAAGAGCTTGATTGCTGAGCAACAGAGCAACACCACAGATGAGCAGAGCATCGTTCCCTGCCTAGAGGCTTGCCGAGTGGATCCCAGTTGTGGTGCATGCGGGAGTCTATCTCTCTGCTTTCCCTCCTTTCACTGACTAAAAATAAAATAAAAACAAACTGTTGAGAGTATGTGATTACCCTGGACCAGCAAGGCTAGTAATTGTCTAGGTCCTGAGTTAGAATGGTGAAGAATGAAGACATAAACTGAAGAGAAAAAGGTTGGGATCTGGAGGTCCCTTTGAACAACTGATGGCTTGCAAGAGTCTGTCTCCACCCCCAAACCACTTTATTTATAGGGCATAGCAAAGTCATTAGCAAGACAAAGAGATCTTTGCTACAAATCACATTTCTGAGGCAACCCAAGAATTCTCCCCAGTGCAGAAAACCCCCACCTTGTATAACATCTTAACTTTGCAAAACAAAAGCTAAAAGAAAACTGCCTCCAGTTTCTTCAAGGGACATGGGGGATGGGATGAATGGAAACACAGCTAACATGGAAATATGGAGAAAGGCATAGCCTTTAGCAACTTAATCAAGAAGGTGAGGTGGGGGGATGAGATGAATAAAAATACTCAGCTTCATAGCCAATATAGAGGAGCCTTAAACTGAGGGCTTTGTCAGCTTGCAGTCTCCCACAGGAGATAACATATACATAATACCTGACACACTGCTGAAACTCAAGTTTTGGTAGGTTAATATTTATAATTTGTTTCTCCAGTTCTTTACACAGTACAAACAATCTTTGTAAGTCACTCTATGGTTTCTAGAGCAGTTTTAGATTCATAGCGAAATAGAGAGGAAGATACAGAGATGTCCCACATTCCCCCTGCCTTCACACATGCATTGTCTCCTTTATTAGAAACATCACCCCCGAGAGTGTCACAACTGATGAACCTACATGGGCATCATAATCACCCAAAGTCATAGTGTGCCTTAGGGTTCACTCTTGTTCACACTTGCGTTTTATGGGTTTGGACATAGGTATTAATTGGATTATTTGTTTTCTTCCTATTGGGTGATGAATTCTTTATATATTTTGCATGTCAATCGCTTATGAGATATATGATTTGCAAATATTGATATTTTTTCTATTCAGTAGGCTGTCTTTTCATTTTGTTGATAGTTTCCTTTGTTGTCCAGAAGTTTTTCTGTTTAGTGTAGTCCCACTTTTTTTTTTTATATTTTGTTGCCTTTGCTTTTAATGTCAAAATCAGATCCAAAACAATCATTTTCAAGACTGATAACAAAAAGTTTACATGCTATGCTTCTTTCCAGGATTATAATGGTATTAGGTCTTATGTTCAAGTCTTAAATTTATTCTGAGTTAATTTGTGTGTATAAAATAGTCGTCCTGTTTCATTCTTTTGCATGTGGCTGTACAGTTTTCCCAACATCATTTATTGAAGACACTTCTTTTTCCTCATTGGATATTATTGGTTATGTCATAGTTAACTGAACATATGTATATGAGTCTATTTCTGGGTACAATAAATTTAACTTGCATTCTGAATATAGAAATGATTTGTTTTGTTTTCTTTTGTTGTTTTTCAGACTATTATTTGTTAACTTCACAACTGGCTTGCTCATTTAAAAGATTAAGTGCTAGTTGTAACTTTTTTAATTCCTTGAAAACTCAGATAAATATTTTAAACCAGATTTGGGTCTCTGATAAGCCCTGATAAATTATCTTTATTTTCACTTTTAAATAAAAAAATTATAGAATTCAAAATAAAAGGATGAAAAGTAAACATTAAAGTAAAACTTTATCAGAGTTTTATAAAATATGTTTTCAGAGCAAAAAATTGTTATATAACTGGCCCTCATTTCTAGTTTAAAACTTAAGATGTAAGATAATAAAATCAAGGGTCAGAAAGTCAAGCAACTATTTTAAAATTAGTATTTTCCTTAGTGACATTTGCTAGATCATGCTGTCTGTGTTCCAGAAGCCCAGATATGTTTCAAGGATAGCAGATCACAATCTATGATATCAGGGCACAGGAAGTCCTAAACTTCTTTCTTGGTTTCACTTGATAATTAGTGAAGAAGTTTAGTGGTAATGGTTTTGCATTTGTTTTTCACTTTGTATTATTTTAAGAAGGTTGGGAGAATAGTCAGGGGACTGAACTGAGGCCTTAATCTCTGAACTTCCCAGTTAAGCCCCCGTAAGAAAACAAGACAAAATTAGAGAAAGAGGAGTCCAGGCCGACTCAGAGATTGGGTAAAATAGGACCCAGGCATGCCCACTGGCACTCCTTCTGTCTTCCAGATATGTGTGCATTTACCACAGACCACATGGGTGGCAGCTATTTGGAAAGTGCTGCCTCCGTCCTGGGAGTAATAAGATTCTTGGTTTGCCAGAGGTGTCCCTGGATGGTGAAGGCAGTCACACTAATGGAAATGGCCTTAGTGGGAATCTGGGTGAAGTGATGAAGTTTGAGTTGTAGTAGTAGGTGCATTCTACCATGTGGATAAGACTGTAGGGAGCTACAGCCCAGAAGAGGATCAGAAGGTGGTTAGCTTTGCTCTTCTCAGTTTCTCAAGAATGCCACTTCTCTTTGGTTAGCATTGCCAGTCTGGCAAAAGTGTGACAAGACATTGTGGAAGATGACCTTGTTGAATTTGGCGCTGAACTGCTTGTATACCCATGTATCTGTGTACTCAGAAGCCTACCAGGGAGATGATCTTGCTGAAATAACCCCAGTTATCATTCCCAGCCACCATTCAAGTGACTGCACCACTTAATACAAAATGAGGCACGGGCTCATCTGGTTTGAGCGCAGCTCACCAGCTTGAGCCCAAGGTTGCTGGCTTGAGCAAGGGGTTACTCCATCTGCTGTAGACCCACAGTCAAGGCACATATGAGAAAGCAATCAATGAACTACTAAGGAGCTACAATGAAGAAGTGATGCTTCTCATCTCTCTACCTTCCTGTTTGTCTGTACCTATCTACTCCTCTCTCTGTCTCTGTCACAAAACAAAACAAAACAAGCAAAACAAAACAAAACACGAAATGAAGATGGAGCCCAAGGTGTGAAGCCTAAGCTCTTTATACTGTGTTATTATTATTATTATTATTATTATTTTATTTTTTTACAGAGACAGAGAGTCAGAGAGAGAAATAGATAGGGACAGACAGGAATGGAGAGAGATGAGAAGCATCAATCATCAATTTTTTGTTGTGGCACTTTAGTTGTTCATTGATTGCTTTCTCATATGTGCCTTGACTGTGGGTCTACAGCAGACGGAGTAACCCCTTGCTCAAGCCAGCGACCTTGGGTCCAAGCTGGTGAGCTTTTGCTCAAACCAGATGAGCCCATGCTCAAGCTGGCGACCTTGGGGTCTTAAACTTGGGTTCTCCGCATCCCAGTCCAATGCTCTATCCACTGCGCTACTGCCTGGTCAGGCCATACTAAGTTTTTAAATAAAAACACAACCAGGGGCCAAATACTCAAGGATCAAATTTAAAAATCAGTATTTTCTTGTGACATTTGTTATATCATGTTCTGTTTAGTGCTAAAACTTGAGAAAGCTGCAAGGATAGCTAGAAGCAATCTACAGAATCCACACCTGCCAAGGTCTCAACTTCCTTGAGTTCACTCAGTAAATCAGGGATGGGCTGAGACAGGAATGGTTCTGTATTTCATGTAGGAGACCCGAGTCTTTAGGAAGAACTTTCAAGGTAACCTTTATTTTTCCTTCTCATTCCTGAGACCAACGCTGCAACCAACCCTGCTGTGCTGAATAACATGGGAGAAATCTGGCTGAAATGTGTGTGTTCATAATTATCTAAATCGAACCTGAATGCTGCTCTACTCAACTAGTTTTGAATTTTTCTGCATGCTGGCATTAGAACCTTGTAAGAGCAGTGAGACTGGCTGGTGACTTGGCCACAGTAAATTAATTTCCATTTATTCAACCATCATTGGCTTAGCGCCTGCTTGTATGCCAGATATAGTGATAAGTGCAATGAAAAGAACTGTTTTAAACCTGGGGAGGGAGCTCAGCAGGAGGCACTTTGTACCAATTCAGACTGCTTGAGGGATAAGTTAATGTCAGTCCCTCCCTATCTGGACTGACTTTAAAGTAAAGTTTAAAATAGCTGGAGGCTACCCTTGCAACTTCTGGGTGCAGACCCTGATTCCTAGCCCACACCACCAGCCCATGGTTTGTAACCACCAAAGGGAAATAAATGTTGGCTTTGAAGGTTGACAGTATTTTTGGCAGCCAGGAAGGAGTTCGGATCCAGCAAAGTGCCATAGCCATAAGTGCAGCTTCTGCAGTAGTCATTTCTTAACCATTCTGCACTCTTCATTGTTCTGCCAGAAGGTATGACACTCTCCTAGGGAAAAAAAATGCACAGGAACCCATACTTACACATAACTTTTTCATCTTGGTGTTAAAAGTATTTCTGCAAAAGTATCTGGTACCTGAGAACAAAACCTCACCTACAACATCCACAAGGGACAGAGCCCAATTTCCACACTACACACTCTCCACTAATGCCTGCCGCCTTTGCCAATCTGGTCCTACGCTTCTAAACAGAAAGTTTGGCTGGGGCTCAGGATTCAAAGCACTGGGCCGCCAAACACGAGAATAGAGCTTAGCACTGGCTATCTGCTTCTAGCTCCAGGACACACTGAGCCCAGGATCCCACATTCTGAACCCTGCCGGTCATTTGCTTCCCTCGCCTTTTCTCCCTGTGTACTTGACGGCGCACCTGCGTTCTCAGAACAGTTCCTGCATCCCACTTCCCCTGCCGCCAGTGTACCTGCGGAGACTGAGTTGCACACACCCTGCTGCCACCTCCAAGCTTTTACTGTCTTGGCGGTGGAGCCCCATCAGTTAAGAAAGAGGGGAGTTTAAAAGGGCATGTTGGGAGGTTGGAGTCCCCAGCAAGGAGGCCACCAACCTGGAAGGAAAGCGATGTGGGCAAGCAGGTGCGTCCTAGGAATTATTGAGGCTACTGCACAGTGAGGAGTAGGGTGAGGACCGGTGGTGGAAGCCACTCACAGCACACGTGGCGCTGTTTCTCTCTGCCTGGGAACTGCTTAGTTGGGGGTACTTGTCTGTCTTCTCAAAGCCCCGGATACTTCTGAGGTTTCCTGACTGGGAGACACTATATTGGCAAGCGGCGCGCTCAGACCCGGAAGTCCCCTGGACAGTGAGAAGTTTCATTCTCTACGCTCTACTGACTAAGAGCAACAACTCAGGGTCCAGGACTTTCCAGATGGGCATGGAGCAAAAAACTCATGAGAAGGGGTCCTGGAACCGGTTGTGCAGGGTGTGAGAGGGTCGAGGTGCTGCATATTTGGGGGTCACATGGCACACTTATTCTTGTGAATGAGGACAGGTATGACAGGAACAGGTCACCAACAACGGATGGGTGGATATGACTGATCCTACGAGAGACTCTGAGGCCGGCTTGGGGCATAATTCTGCGTGAACCAGGGCGGATATCCTTGAGTGCACGTGTTATTCTTCGTAGTGACAGTGCTTTGAGGAGTGGGCATGTGTTTGTGGACGAGAGTGAATTTATATGAGTGGAATAGTATGACTGGAGGTGACTATGAGTTTCGTCCCTGTAGGGACTTTTTATCTCCTTCAAGCCCGCCCTGCTCTAGACGCAGGTGCAAGTGCAGAACCGCGCGCCCCTGGGACACCTTGGCAAATGTCTGTCGGTGAAAAAGGCAATTGTGCATGTGGTATGACTCCAGCAGTCAGCTGAACGATAAGAAATGAATAAGGGTATAAGGGTTAGGGGGCAGTGGTGTAGAAAGCGGGAGTACTAAGGTTGCTTCAAAACTGAGGAAGCATCTAGGCTTTGCCCCTTCCCGCTTAGACCCAGCCGGTCATTGGCCCTTTCTACCCACGTGATGGACCACCCAGCACAAGTCCAGACAGCCAGGTCAGTTGGGGAATTCCACACTATCTATCATGGTCTTTAGGAATCCCCTATATAGACCAGGAGCTTTTCCACACCCTGATGTAGCTAAGGGAAAGGGTCATGGTTTAATGACGTAATTCCTTGAAGATGGGAAAAACAGTTCTCATGTCAAAGATTAATACTGCTATCTGTTGAACAATGTGGTTAGGGACATAGACAGTGGTGTGATTCAAATAACAACCGGTTCTCTGCCCTATTGACCGTTTTTTTAAAAATTTTTCTTTTATTAATTTTTAGAGAGGAGAGAGAGTGAGAGAGAGAGAGAGAGAGAGAGAGAGAGAAAGAGAGAAGGGGGAGGGAGGAGCCGGAAGCATCAACTGTCATAAGTGCCTTGAACAGGCAAGCCCAGGGTTTTGAACCAGCGACCTCAGCGTTCTAGGTCGATGCTTTATCCACTGCGCCACCACAGGTCAGGCCCTATTGACCGTTTTAAGTATAAACAATGATATACCAAAAGGTAATTTATTATTTCATGCATATAACACTTAAGTAAGAACAATAAAGGAGGTACACAAAACTAGATTATGCTATAAGGAAGAGTTTTAAAATATTTATGAAAAAAATATTAAATAATACCTGACCCCCCCCCAAAAAAACGAACAAAACTGTTATTTAAGATATTTTCATATTGCTTCTTAATAGGCATCCTCGCTTGCAATTTTTTCACCTATTGAGGGAATGAGTATTAAAACGAGCGCCTAGAATACACTGTTGCACATATGAATGTTAAAAAAGAGTAAAGAATGTAAATTTGTGACCTCCACATTGGGCAACTGCCTTGGTGCCCACCTTTGATAGAACTCTGATAACAAGTGCCATTTTAACAACCGAACTCAACAAAAATTTAGGTGTAAGTTCTGCTGAAACGTGGTGAACCAGTTGATTCCCACCACTAGGCATAGACCTTGTGTGCAGTCAAATAGCCACAGATATCTACAGGGGACCAACGCATACTCGAATTCCTAACCTCGGTTTTGATCCTTGAACAACATATGTTTCAACAGTGCTGGTCCAGGAACAGCACAGATCAATTGAACTGCCATCAAATGTACTGCTTGGGTCAACTAAACTTTCCTGGGTCAATTGAAAAAAAAATCCAAGTATAATTAGAATTGCAGAATTTATTTACCCTTGGTAAATTAACCCTTGGTAAGGATCAATTTTATATTGAGCCCTGAAAAGTTACAAAGTGCCCATAATCCCACCGCCTGGATTATGCTTAGCCAGAATTGAGTTCCGTCTGACATAGTTCTTGCTCCCACCTCCACTTCTTGTTCTCACAAACCCCACTGCACTGTGGGTGATTCCAGCTGCCTGAGTTAAACACCCTAATGGGACCCGGAACCAACCCTGTTAAAAATTAATCCTCTTATTCTCTAGCCTGACGGGGCGGTGGCACAGTAGATAGAGAGTAGGACTGGGACATGGAGGACCCAGGGTCAAAACTCCATGTCTCCGTCTTGAGTGCAGAGTCCTCAGCTTGAGCCCAAAAATCACTGGCTTGAAGCCCAAGGTTGCTGGCTTGAGCCCAAGGTCACTGGCTTGAGCAAGGGATCACTCATTCTGCTGCAGCCCCCCCAACCTCCCCATCAAGGCACACATGAGAAAGCAATCAATGAATAACTAAGGAGACCAAAGAGCTACAAAAAAAGAATTGATGCTTCTTAACTCTCTCCCCTCCTGTCTGTTTGTCTCGATCTGTCCCTCTCTCTGTTTCTCTCTCTGTCACAAAAAGAATTAATCCTCTCACCCCTAACTGGATGGGGACTGGAGGACTGACTTGGGGGAGCAAGTAGTCCCTGAGTCCTTGGACTCTGACCTACAAGACCACATAGCTAGGGATGGAGTGGAATGCACGTTCAAAACACACGAAACTGAACGGGTGAAATTTACCATAACACCAAACATTCATCAAAATCCAGCTCACTTTTAGAGTGTTTTTCAGTGGCTTTCAACATCACAACCCAACACAGGTCCATCAGTGATCTCAATGCAAATAAAGTGAGATGGTCTTTCAACATCACAACCCAACACAGGTCCATCAGTGATCTCAATGCAAATAAAGTGAGATGGTCCTGCTGGATATTCCAGTCCAGCAACTGCGTGACATTTCCGTTTTAGATACAAATTTGTCCCCTTATTGGTTGCTCCTGCACCACCCAGATCAGAGCTGTAGGAATAAGAGCTGCCTCTGGTGCTGGGAGGCCACTGTCCATTGGGAGTGTCTCTGCTGACCTAAACTCTACCAACTCCACTACAACTGCCATCACTGGCTCCACTCTAAGCCACTGCTATCAGGTGAGACTTGAGAATCCTTTGTAGGTAAGTCAGTCTATCTCTTGCTCTCCCATACCTCTTTCCTCATGGAGCTATTGCTTGGTTGATCCATCAGTCTCAGAGTTTCTATCTACTTCTATCTGGGTCTCTTCATCACAACAAACTCTGTGAGTCTTCAATTCATCTAAGACTGCTACCCCAGCTAACACTAAACACTTGCAGTTTGGAGACTTCCGGCTTCACTCTTTACATTCAGATCCGGGCCCTAGTCTCGCTGTCTCTTACTGTACATGTGTTTAGACTGATCTCTGAGCAGGGCGCAGGATGAACTTCCTGAGGACTGTGCACTCATGGATTTGGTCTGGTCCCCAGTGGTCCCTGGGAACTCAGTTCAGAATCTATGTCAGCACAACTGAGAGGCACATATGCACAATAACCCAGGGCATCACCCCTATACAGCAAGCTCCGGTCCTGAGGTCTGAGTGCCCTTTGTCCCAGTTTAAGTCCTGGATCGCAACTAAAGACTCTGCTAAGCTTAGTCAATACAGGGGTCTCTTTTAGTGGGCAGAATAGCACAGAAGAATTTAGTCTTCAGAGTCTCAGAGATTCCAACAGCAGAGATATTCCCTCTCTACCTACATTCCCCCACATACCTGGCCACTTTGGCAAATGCTCCACACTGGTTGTGCAGCTGTGGTTGCATTATGGAAAGAGCATGGCGTGTGAGGGCACAAGCTTACCCTCCTCACCCAGATTCAAAGGGGCATCACCATTCCAATTTAGAATAGAATGTGTGCTACATGTCTGCCAGACCCTTCAGCAGTCTATTTGCCCATGAGGAAAGAATGTTGAAGAGAAAAAGTGCCCAGGTTGGAGCCACGATGCTGGGAAGTTACATGAAGCACCGGAGCCCAGGTCTGTGGGCTCACAGAACTTTGAACTACTGCACGTGTTGACATCCTTCTTCACTTGCAGAGAGGCATCATGGGCTGCCTGAAGTTCTCCTCGTTCTTGGCTCTTAGCATGTTAGTGCTGTACCAGGCAGGTCTCCTCCAGGCATCAGCATTCAGGTAAGACAGCCCTGCTAGGAGCCCATCCCCCTCCCACTGGGCCTGGGATCAAACAATGCCAGGTCTGAACTGTGATGTGCTGAAAGTTTAACAACTACTCTGGGGGCATGTGGGCGTTATGTACATATGTAAACCAGCATATATGTTTTTATGATACACAGATGTGTCATACACAATTTAGAAATAGAAATTAGACATACCATACACTCATTGTAAATTTCATACATCTCTTTGAGCCTCACAGAATGCTTTCATTCTTTTCTACCATCTATTTGTATGTGAAACACACCTATCTATCTATTTCAAGCATACATTGAAAAGTGAATAGCTAATGACCTTTCTAATAAATTTTTTTAATTTTATTTTTTTGGTGAGAGGAGTGGAGGCAGAGAGACTCCCGCATGCTCCCCTACTGGAATCCCCTACCCTGGAAAGCCCACAAGGGGGCAATACTCTGCCCATCTTCGGCCATTGCTCCATTGCTCAGCAATTGAGCTATTTTAGAGCCTGAGGTGGAAGTCATGGAGCCATCCTTAAGTGCCTGGGGCCAACTCGCTCCAATCAAGCCATGGCTGCAAGAGAAGAAGACAGAGAGAGAGAGAGAGAGAGAGAAAGAGAGAGAGAGAGAGAGAAGGGGAGAGGTGAAGAAGCAAATGGGTGCTTTCCCATGTGCCCTGACTGGGAATCAAAACCAGGACCTAAACATGTCAGGCTAATGCTCTACCGCTGAGCTCACCAGCTAGAGCCTGTTTCAATTAAATTTAATATGTGATCTATGAAAATAGTTTCATGTCCTCATACAAATATTAAGTAAACTGAAACATGTTTCAGATTTAACTTCAATTTCATCATTTAATTTTAATAATATCTATATTTAACACTGAGCTCATAAAATTGCTGAAAGTCTAACCATACATTTTTACAAACCTATATGATACAGTTCCAGGCCAGAGCCCAACTCCTGGTGAAGCAAAGTTTTTGAAAGGCATTGGCCTCATGCCCTGGGCACTGGAAGTTGGGTTGGCTACATATAATGGCGAAGGGACAGAAGCCAGAAAACCTGGCTGCTTATCCGGGGAGGTGGTAGGCAGTAGCTCAGAGCCTCTATTGGTCTTATTTCCTCTCTGCTGTTCTTCCTGAAATAACAGCCTACACCCTGCCTCACTCAGTGAGGAGAAAGGAGACCTCCCTGTGGGCACACCGATGAAGGACCATGAGAAGAGGATGGCCCGTGAGCAGGAGCAGGAGCAGGAGCAGTGGAGGTGAGGTTTTGCAGCTGCCAAACACAGGGCTGTCCCTCCCCCAGTCATAGCCATGAAGGCACATCCTGAGAAGGAGGAGAGAACACAGCTGGCTAGGTGACCAGCACACTGTCACTGTTCACCCCAGCATGAGGTCAAGCTGTTCTAGAGCTCCATTGAAGATGGAGATCAGGTGGAGAGACTATAGTTGGACCACATGTAAAAATATTAACTTCTTAAAGCTGTTGGAGAAAGAATAGAATCACTCACTCTGGAAATAGGTCTGGCAGCACTGAGGAGTCCTAGCATTGGAGGAGCTCAGACTGGTAAGTGTGAAAGCAGCCGATAAACAACATATAATTCAGGACATTTTAGAAATTTGGCTCCTCATGTTAACTTGCACATGACATTTTGTCACACTTGCAAGGAGTCTATATCAAACATTTCCAAGGTGAAACCAAAGGCCTTGCCAAGGATAGCATGCATTGACAGTGTCTCAGGTAAGTCTGGGGCCTTTACATGTGTAGAATCTGTGGACATGCATATGTTGTCATGGGGTTGCAGGGAGCATGTGAGATTGGTGCACACACCTGCCCCTGCTCTGACCCTGGCACAGAAAGGCAAAGGCATGAATTTCCCCTGCATCTTCCCTGAGAACCTCTCTGCAGAGCATGAAGGCCTGAGTAGCATGAGGAAGAGCCAGGACTGGTTATTCCTTCTCCACCGCAGCCCTGGACCACACTGCCCTGACTGTGCAAATGTCTGAGTTCTCCTATGGAGGAAGTGTGAGCTGCCCTCCTGCCTGGCCCTCCAGCCCAGCTCCAATTTCCACCTCTTCCTGTAACCTTCTATGTGACAATCACAGGGGCACACCTGGTGATAGTTTGTCTGGCATGTCTTTTCCCTGCTGCCTGGACATCTGCAGAGTTGAGCAGTGTGTTAACCTTAGTACCTGTCTGCCAGGAATTTACACACATGATCTCAACAAGTTTTACACGTGCACCCAAATTAGAATTGGGATTGAAACAACTGTCAAAACAACAACTATAACAACAACAAAAAAACAGGACCTGACCTGTGATGGCACCATGGATAAAGCGTCGACCTGGAATGCTGAGGCCGCTGGTTCAAAACCCTGCCTGTCTGGCCAACACACATATGGGAGTTGTTCCTTCCTGCTCCTCCCCCCTTTCTTTCTCTTTCCTCTCTAAAATGAATAAATTAAAAAAAACCCAAAAACCAGTCATGTCCAGTAGCTTGCCACGAGACTACGGCTTTTCTGTTGGCATGACCAAAGATACTTACTAACCCCACAGATTTACTTCTAATATCCTTTCCTGGTTCTTTCCTACACTGGATGCTTGCAATCCTCTCTTGTTGCTCTCTGTGCTGGTATCAGTGGCTGTCGTTATGGCAGTGGACATGTGGTAACTCAGATGGTGGGGAGAGACAGCAAGATGTAGAGGCCAGAAGAGGATCATCCAGGAAGAGATCATAGTAGAGTTCATAATCTTATTTCTGAATGTGCTTGTCATTTGGAAATAAAGGTATCCCTCTAAATAACTGTAAGCTGAGGTGGTTATCTGGCTCATATCCCAGGCTTCATGGATTTAGGGATCTGTGCTTAATCCCAGAAGAGCTGAACATGGGCATGTTGAGTGTTTTTTGTGAGCAAACACAAGTTGTAAGAATAGCTATGCTAAGGAGCAGGTAAGCACCTCCGGGACTTGATGCTGCAAACTGTCTGTTCTTGGTGATACAGGGCAATTTTAGCTGCCCATGAATTGAATGTGTTCTCTAGATAGTTCTTGCAAATGAATTGGGCATGGCGTCATAATTCTCTATAGTTTCATAAACTTTGGCTGCTTTTTAGATGGTTTATAAAGGAAAGATTGGCTGTTACAGCTCTCTGTTCCACGGCCAGTTACCAAGTTCTCGTTTTGGTTTGTGAACTCTACTGAGAATGTGTAAGACCAGGGATTGTGGCATTTTCCTTAAAGGCCGTGTGATTCTTCTGCTGTAATAATTGTGTTTAGATTAAAGAATTAAGGTTAATTGGTGCCTCTCCGAGAAATAATTTTGACATGCCGGTCCCATGGTATAGACTCTCCTGACCAGTATCCTCAACCTCTCATGAACAAGTATTCTCTTTCTCCATCCTACTTTAGCGCCACTGCTCAGAAGAGGGATTGCAAACTGGCCACCTGCACGACAGGGAATCTTATGGACTATCTGCACAAAATTGCAAACAAAGGAGAAGAAACATCCAATAGCGAGGACATAAAAGAAAAGGGCCGTTGAGGGATGGACCTTCAGTCCTGAGCAGTGAAAGGCCCCAGGAAGAAGGTGACTGGCCTTGTATTGTTGAATGGGAAGATGATGACTGGGTCTTACTGGGATGCAGTCCATACTCTAAACCTCCCAGGGCCCATATAGTAAAAAAAATCTGCAGGAGAATTTGCTCACTCCAGTTTCTGGAGAACAGAGAGTCCCCATAACTGACAGATCTTACTTTGGGTTAATTTTCCTGTTTTTTTCAGTATCTCCCTGTGACACAGTGATCTTCTGCTAGGAAGTATGCCTTCTGTTTCTTTAAAACACTGTTCCCTGCAGTTGTAGTTGTGATTAGCTAGTATTTGAATTTTAATGGTAATGACACTGTCCTTTTGGAGTATAAACTACAATGTTGAGTACATTTGAATTCAGAGCACACACATGGGGTCGAAAACTGTGTTTTCCCTTTATTACCTATATGACCATGAGATAGACACACTTTCTGAGCCTCAGTTTCTTCATTTGCAGATAATTATAGTATGTACTGATAGCATTAATATACAGACTAAATGAGATAACAGATATCAAGAGACTCACAATTAATAAATAACCAAATTGTAGTCACTATATTTTTGTCTTTAGGTCACGATGAAAGTCATCATTACTTCTCTTAATTCATAATGAAAGTGACTTGTGGAAAAAGAGTGTGGAAGACACCTTTGTATCTTTTCTGACACTGAAAACTATCTTCTGTATTGTGAACGAATCTCAAGCTAAATGCAAAATAAAATCATTACTGCTATCTATCACGCCTCTTTTTAAAAGGACTTAATACTGTATTCAATAAATATGACACCATGTATCATTGACTTATCTGGTAGCAAATCTGGGATCTATAGCCCATAACTGTTGATATTAGTGATGCTGTCAACTGCAGGATGACAAAACAGTCCCCAACAGAAGAAACATCCTGCCCCTCTTTGGCAGCCACTTCTGTTCTCCCCACTCCCCCAGAGGGATTCATTGCCCTTTGAAAATGTTTTAGAAAACTGGTTCAGAAGCAATCTATTCCTTTCACATGTTCTTTAGTACAGTGGTCCCCAACCCCTGGGCCGCGGACCGGTACTGGTCCGTGGGCCACTTGGTACCAGTCTGCAGAGAAAGAATAAATAACTTACATTATTTCCGTTTTATTTATATTTAAGTCTGAATGTTTTATTTTTTTAAAAATGACCAGATTCCCTCTGTTACATTTGTCTAAGACTCACTCTTAATGCTTGTCTCGGTCATGTGATACATTTATCTGTCCCACCCTAAAGGCAGGTCCGTGAAAATATTTTCTGACATTAAACCAGTCCGTGGTCCAAAAAAGGTTGGGGATCACTGCTTTAGTATGTATTTAGTATTAACTGTTGGAAAGCTTTGGTTTCTCCAGTTCTTTACACTGTACAAACAATCTTTGTAAGTTACTTTATGGTTTGTAGAGCAGTTTTAGCTTCATAGCAAAATGGAGAGGAAGATACAGAGATGTCCTTCATACACCCTCTCTTCATACACCATCACATATGTTTTGTTTCTTCTACTAGGATCACCTACGTGAGTGTCACAACTGATGAACCTACATCAACACATCATAGTCACTCAAAGTCAATAGTTTACCTATGGGTTCAATCCTGTTATAGTACATTCTATGGGTTTGGACATAGGTGTAATGGCATATCCATCATTATGTAATGGGTTAAATCACAATAATTGCTTGTAAGAGTTTGGTCACAGAATTTCTGATAAGGATTAATGCACTGTAGATAACTAGAAGCTTAGATCACAAATCTTAATCTTTACTTTGTTTCCTAAGGAGAATGCAGGCAGTCACTTTTGCAGATGCAGGGATTCTCTCTTGTGGACACTTCCCAGAGGCACAGCTGACTCCCAGATATACCAGACCCTGGCTGTTCTGGAGATAATCTCATAGACACCAATACTAGTGTCAGAAGGTCATTCTGGGGAGGCATATCTAGAAACCACACTCCCACCTCCTGTGCACTGCTACGTGACTTACTGCATGCTCTATAATAAATATTCTAGCTCCAAAAACTGGTCAGTCAGCTGAGATTGCTAAGGCAGGCTTTGGATGCAGTGAGCCCCCTACCTTCTCAGGTTGCTAGCAATTTGATTAAAGACACTCTTTCTACCACTTGGATCTTATCTTTGTAATTGGGTTTGCAGCAATGGTCAACTGAAATCCTGGCTTGTTCCAGTAATAATAATAGGATTACAGGGCATTAAACTACCCTGAATCTTCTGTGTTCCTTTTATTCTTCCCTCTCCTTACCCCTTGCCAATCTCTGACATTTTTACAATGTCTATAGTTTTATCTTTTCTAGAACATAATACAGAAGGGATCATATAAAATGTCTCCTTTTCAGCATGGCTTCTTTCCCTTAGAGGAAGGGGCCACGGAACAAGGAGTATGCTTTTAAGTTTCCTCCATGTCTTTTCATGGCCTGATAGCTTATTTATTTACACTGTTGAATAATATACCATTTTCTGAATGTACCATAATTCATTTACTTATTTACCCACTGAAGGACATCTTGGTTGTTTCCAAGATGGCAATTTGAATAAAGGGGAAGGGGAAGCATTTTATAGTCTTTAGGAAAGGGCTCAACTTTTAGTGAGCGTGGGCTACTAGACTGCGAACTACACACATTTCTCAGTTTTTTCCTTAGAATAAGCTGGAAGTGAGTATTTTCCTCCTTCCATGTGCTAGGCTGGAGCTGACTGGAGTTCTTTCTCCTCTCTACTCACTAAGGCTCTAATAATGCCCCAGCAGGTTAGGCTCTGATTAACTAGTTTCTGCTGAGAACAGACCTGGTTAGAAAAAACAACGTGCTCTGATACATTTTTAAATGGTTGCTTTCCTCTCCAAAGCCCAAGGGCATTTTCTTTGATATCTACTATGAGCACCTGGTTGAACTACTGGAGGTAAATCTCACAAAATTGTGGAAGCCCTCCTACACCACACCACTGAGTCTTACTGGAATGTTTAGTTCTCAGAATTGCCCAGCCGTTTTTCAGTTACAGTTCAAGTTCTCCTCCCCAGCACTGGTTCCAGGTCCTGGTTTTCACTGTTTCTCTTGTGATTCTCTGCACCAGTAAGTCATGACTCCCTGTATTTACCTCTCTGTCTCCCCAATCTTGATGAGCAGGATTTTGCCCTTTGTCCTCACTGCTCTTGGGATCCTGGAAGAGTTGATTTTTTTAGTTTGTTCACCTTTTTACTTGTTGTTATGACTTCCTAAACTCCTTGCATGTATGTGGATCCCAGGACAATCAAATTTTAGTTGAAACAGTCCCATTAATTGACAGCTCCAAATTTCCCCCAGGTTGTTAGAATGAATTCCTGGTGGTGGCCATGTTGCTGCTCCTGTAGTTGCTGTCATGACTGTGGTTCTGTTGATGTTGTTGAGTCTGTATGATACACAAATTATATGAGAGGGATACATTTAACTTTAGAACATTTAAGATCTCCTTTAGCAACATTCAAATATGCAGTATATTTTTATTTACTAAAATCACCATGCTGTATATCACATTGCATTACTTATGTACTTTATTAACTGAAGTCTGTACCCTTTGACCACAGTCATTCACTTTGATCTCTCAACTTCACCCCAAATCTGACAACCAGCAATCTGTCTCTGTATCTATGAGTTTGTGCGTTTTTTATTTAATTATTATTATTATTATTATTATTATTTATTTTTAAAATTAATTTTACTAGGGTGACATCAATAAATCAGGGTACATATGTTCAAAGAAAACATGTCTTGTCAATCAATTATGTTGCATACTCATCACCCAAAGTCAGATTGTCCTTCGTCACCTTCTATCTAGTTTCTTTGTGCCCCTCCCCCTCCCCCTTTCCCTCCCCCCCCAACCACCACACTCTTATCAATGTCTCTTAGTCTTGTTTTTATGTCCCACCTATGTATGGAATAATACAGTTCTTGTTTTCTGATTTACTTATTTCACTTAATATAGTGTTATCAAGATCCCACCATTTTGTTGTAAATGATCCAATGTCATCATTTCTTATGGCTGAGTAGTATTCCATAGTGTATATGTGCCACATTTTCTTTATCCCATCTTCTATTGAAGGGCTTTTTGGTTGTTTCCATGTCTTGGCCACTGTGAACAATGCTGCAATGAACATGGGGTTGCATGTGTCTTTACGTATCAATGTTTCTGAGTTTTTGGGGTATATACCCAGTAGAAGGAGTGCTGGGTCATAAGGTAGTTCTATTTTCAGTTTTTTGAGGAACCACCATACTTTCTTCCATAATGGTTGTACTACTTTACATTCCCACCAACAGTGAATGAGGGTTCCTTTTTCTCCACAGCCTCTCCAACATTTGCTATTACCTGTCTTGTTAATAATAGCCAATCTAACAGGTGTGAGGTGGTATCTCATTGCAGTTTTGATTTGCATTTCTCTAATAACTAATGAAGATGAACATCTTTTCATATATCTGTTGGCCATTTGTATTTCTTCCTGAGAGATGTGTCTGTTCATGTCCTCTTCCCATTTTTTTATTGGATTGTTTGTTTGTTGTTGAGTTTTATGAGTTCTTTGTAAATTTTGGATATAAGGCCCTTATCTGAGCTGTTGTTTGAAAATATCATTTCCCATTTAGTTGGCTGTCTGTTTATTTTGTTGTCAGTTTCTCTTGCTGAGCAAAAACTTCTTAGTCTGATGTAGTCTCATTCATTTATTTTTGCCTTTACTTCCCTTGCCTTTGGAGTCAAATTCATAAAATGCTCTTTAAAACCAAGGTCCATGAGTTTAGAACCTATGTCTTCTTCTATGTACTTTATTGTTTCAGGTCTTATATTTAGGTCTTTGATCCATTTTGAATTAATTTTAGTACAAGGGGACAAACTGTATTTCAGTTTTGTTCTTTTGCATGTGGCTTTCCAGTTTTCCCAGCACCATTTGTTGAAGACGCTTTCTTTTCTCCATTGTGTGCTGTTGGCCCCTTTATCAAAAATTATTTGATCATATATATGTGGTTTTATTTCTGGGGTTTCTATTCTGTTCCATTGGTCTGACTGTCTATTTTTCTGCCAATACCATGCTGTTTTGATTGTTGTGGCCCTATAATATAGTTTTAAGTCCGGTATTGTAATGCCCCCAGCTTCATTCTTTTTCTTTAGGATTGCTTTGGCTATTCGGGGTTTTTTATAGTTCCATATAAATCTGATGATTTTTTGTTCCATTTCTTTAAAAAATGTCTTTGGAATTTTGATGGGAATTGCATTAAAATTGTATATTGCTTTGGGTAAGGCCACCTTGATTATATTTATTTTTCCTATCCAAGAACAAGGAATATTCTTTCATCTCATTGTATCTTTTTCGATTTCCCTTAACAATAGTTTGTAGTTTTCATTATATAAATCCTTTACATTCTTTGTTACGTTTATTCCTAGGTATTTTTTTGTTGTTGAAATTGTGAAGGGGATTATTTTTTTGACTTCATTCTCAAATGTTTCATTGTTGGCATATAGAAAGACTATGGACTTTTGTATGTTAATTTTGTATCCTGCGACCTTACTGTATTGGCTTATTGCTTCTAGTAGTCTTTTTGTAGATACTTTGGGATTTTCGATGTATAGCAGGGGTCTCAAACTCAACTCAGCATGTGGGCCGCAGAGCAAGATCACAGCCATTCAGCGGGCCGCACTAGGTCTACAAAAGGCAACTGTTACGCAACACTTTTCTTACTGCAGTTGAAAACAAAAAAAATCAGTACAACAAGCACAATCGTACATGCAGTTTACTCAGTGTCATAAAACGACCAGAAACTGTAGTTCGCATCACAACTGCTGTTAACTAAGCTAATATCTAGCTAGGATGCTAGAGAAATGAAAAATACAAGTAGGCCCCTAGGCTTACTTAATTTTATCCAAAATATTTTGAACTTCGTGGATTAGTCTGCGGGCCGCACAAAATTGTTCGGTGGGCCACATGTGGCCCGCGGGCCGCGAGTTTGAGACCCCTGATGTATAGAATCATATCATCTGCAAAAAGTGATACCTTTACTTCTTCTTTTCCGATATGGATGCCTTTTATTTCTTTGTCTTGTCTGATTGCTCTGGCTAGAACCTCTAGCACCACATTAAATAAGAGTGGAGAGAGTGGACAACCCTGTCTTGTTCCTGATTTAAGGGAGAAAGCCTTCAGTTTTGTGCCATTTAATATGAGGTTAGCTGATGGTTTATCATATATGGCCTTTTCATGTTGAGATATTTTCCTTTTATACCCATTTTGTTGAGAGTCTTAAACATAAAATTGTGTTGTATTTTATCGAAAGCCTTTTCTGCGTCTATTGATAAGATCATGTGGTTTTTGTTCTTTGTTTTGTTGATATGGTGTATTACATTAACCGTTTTACGTATGTTGAACCATCCTTGAGATTCTGGGATGAATCCCACTTGACCATGATGTATTATTTTTTAAATATGTTGTTGTATTCAATTTGCTAGTATTTTGTCTAGTATTTTAGCATCTGTATTCATTAGAGATATTGGTCTGTAGTTTTCTTTTTTTGTGCCGTCCTTGCCAGGTTTTGGTATGAGGGTTATGTTGGCCTCATAAAATGTGTTTGGAAGCATTGCTTCTTCTTCAATTTTTTGGAAGACTTTGAGTAGAATAGAAACCAAGTCTTCTTTGAATGTTTGATAGAATTCACTAGTATAACCGTCTGAGCCTGGGCTTTTATTTTTGGGGAAGTTTTTAATAGTTTTTTCTATTTGTTCCCTACTAATTGGTCTGTTTAGGCTTTCTGCTTCTTCTTTACTCCGTCTAGGAAGGTTGTATTGTTCTAGGAATTTATCCATTTCTTCTAGATTGTTGAATTTAGTGGCATAAAGTTTTTCATAGTATTCTACAATAATTCTTTGTATGTCTATGATGTCCGTGGTGATTTCTCCTCTTTCATTTTGGATTTTGTTTATATGAGTTCTTTCTCTTTTTTCCTTGGTAAGTCTTGCCAAGGGTTTGTCAATTTTGTTGATCTTTTTAAAGAACCAGCTCCTTGTTCTATTAATTCTATTGTTTTTCTGTTCTCTACTTCATTTATTTCTGCTCTGATTTTTATTATCTCCTTTCTTCGGCTGGTTTTGGGTTGTCTTTGTTCTTCTTTTTCCAGTTCCTTAAGGTGTGAAGTTAAGTGGTTCACTTGGGCTCTCTCTTGTTTGTTCATATATGCCTGAAGTGATATGAACTTCCCTCTTATCACTGCTTTTGATGCATCCCATAGATTCTGATATGTTGTATTGTCATTTTTATTTGTCTGTATATAGCTTTTGATCTCTGTGTTTATTTCTTCTTTGACCCATTCATTTTTTAAAAGTAAAATATATTGTTTAGTTTCCATATTTTTGTGGGGGTTTTCCCCTCTTTTTTGCAGTTGAATTCTAGTTTCAAGGCTTTATGATCAGAAAATATGCTTGGTACAACTTCAATTTTTCTGAATTTGCTGATGTTGTTTTTGTGGCCCAACATATGGTCAATTCTTGAGAATGATCCATGTACCCTGGAGAAAAATGTATACTCTGTCACTTTGGGATAAAATGTCCTGTACATGTCTATCATATCCAGGTGCTCTAGTCTTTTGTTTAAGGCCACTATATCTTTGTTGATTCTCTGTTTGGATGACCGATCTAGAGCCATCAGCGGTGTATTGAGGTCTCCAAGTATGATTGTATTTTTGTCAGTTTTTGTTATAAGGTCAATAAGTAGCTGTCTTATATATTTTGGTGCTCCTTGGTTTGGTGCATATATATTAAGAATTGTTATATCTTCTGGATTCAGCATCCCCATAATCATTATGAAATGACCATTTTTGTCTCTGAGCACTTTTGCTGTCTTGTAGTCAGTATTATCAGATATGAGTATTGCTATGCCTGCTTTTTTTTGGATGTTATTTGCTTGGAGTATTGTTTTCCAGCCTTTCACTTTGAATTTGTTTTTATTCTTGTTGCTTAGAGGAGTTTCTTGTAGGCAGCATACAGTTGGATTTTCTTTTTTAATCTATTCTGCTACTCTGTGCCTTTTTATTGGTGAGTTTAATCCATTTACATTTACTGTAATTATTGACACTTGTGAGTTTTCTATTGCCGTTTTATACATTGCTTTCTGTTAGTTTTTTGTCTTGTTTGATTCTTCTCTTTTGTTTTTCTATCTTTTGTGGATTTTTTTGGGTGTATTCCATACATCTTTCCTCTGTTGCTATCTTTTTTAAATCATGTGCTTCTGTGGTGTTTTTTTCAATGGTGGTTACCATTAAGTAATGAAAAGGGTTCCTACGCTGCTCATTGTAGTACACTATCTTTGCACTCCATCATCCTTTGCTACTGTTAATCTCTATCCTCTCCCCCTCTCCTTTTTTTATTTTTGTTGTTGTCATAGTTTAAATTTGGTTTTATTGTGTTCTTGGTGGAGATTTTACTTGTTGTTTTGTTTTGTTCTTTGTATCTGGTTGGAAAACCTCCTTTAGTAATTCCTGGAATGGGGGTTTTCTGATGATAAATTCCCTCATCTTTTCTGTATCTGTGAATATTTTCATTTCTCCTTCATATTTGAAGGATAGCTTTGATGGGTATAGTATTTGTGGGTGAAAGTTCCTCTCTTTCAGGACTTTAAATATTGGAGTCCACTCTCTTCTAGCTTGTAGAGTTTCTGTTGAGAAGTCCGATGATAATCTAATGGGCCTTCCTTTATATGTTGTATTCTTCTTTTCCCTGGCTGCCTTGAGAATTTTTTCTTTGCTGTTGGTTTGTGCCAATTTCATTATTATGTGCCTTGGAGTAGGTTTGTTGGGTTAAGAAAAATCAGAGTTCTGTTTGCTTCTTGAATTTGAGGCTTTAGTTCTTTCCACAGGCTTGGGAAGTTCTCATCTATTATTTGTTTGAATATGTTCTCCATTCCATTTTCTCTCTTTTCCCCCTCTGATATACCTATTATTCTTATGTTATTCTTTTTGAAGGAGTCAGACAATTTTTGAGTCTCTTTCTTCTTCTATCTGTTGTTGCTTGCCTCAAGTTGCTTGTCTTCTATTTCACTAATCCTACCTTCTATCTGGCCTGTTTTATTCTAAGCTTATTACCTCATTTTTCAGCTCATGAATTGAGTTTTTCATCTCTGTTTGATTTGTTTTTATAGTTTCAATTTCCTTGGTAATATATTCTTTGTGTTCATTGAGTTGTTTTCTGAGCTCCCTAAATTGCCTTTCTGTGTTTTCTTGTATATCTCTGAGTATTTTTAGGATTTCTATTTTAAATTCTCTGTCATTTAGCCAAGGTTTCTAATATATTAAATTTTTTCTCCATAGATTTTTCCTCATCTATCTGTGCTACCTCTCTGTCTTTTGTATCCAAGATATTCGCTTTCTTTTTCCTAAATGGCATCTGAGGGTGGTTTTGTTGATAGTATTAATGAGAATTAATAAAGAATAAAAAGTTGAAAAAATAAAAAAAGAATAAATTACAAAAATTATTATCTCCCCTTTTTTTTCCTCTCCTCTCCTCTCCCCTCCTTCTTGAGAATATCTTGAAAACTACCTATAATGAAGGGCCTGAGTTGGGGAGAAGTGATAAAGGGGCAAAAAAGGGGGTATGGACCCACAAAATGCAAAAAAGGAAAAAAATTGGGTCAAGAATAAAATGATTTGCTTTCAGGTGATGGTTGACTAAGAGATATGATGAGAGGAATAAGAGGGAAACAGGAAAAAGGGGGAAAATTAAAAAATTACTGTTGTATTTAGTGGAGCAAGAATTAGATAAAATGGAGAGCCAGGGTTGGGAGCACTGCTAGTGAGTTAAAAAAGAGAAGTAAAAAAAACCCAAAGTGCCACAAAGAAAAATTTGAGTCCCAGATAAAGTAATTTGATCATGATTGAGGATTAAATGAGAGAAAATGTAAAGGAGAAAAGAAGAAACTAATATAGAGGGAGAAAAAGAAAAAAAAGAGGAAAACACAAAAAGAAGAAAAAAGAACAAAAGGAGAGAGAGAGAGAGAGTTAAAGGTTTTGGAGTGCAACCCTCATAGAGAGAAAGGAAGAAGAAAGAAAAGATAATGAAAGATGTAACACTTATGGGTAGTGTAGATCAAGTGTAGAGGAGAGAGTAAGACCAGCAGAGAATTAAATGACCAAATTGGAAGAGGAAGAAAATAATCAAGACAAGAAGATAAGAGAAACAAACGAACAAATATAATAAAATGGGATAGGTTATAAAGTCTGTGGATTATTCTTGATTTTGAGAGATTATCTTCTTGCTTTTTCTTTTCTCTCCCTCTTCCTGGTCAGTGACTCTATACCCCGGGTTCTGCCCCTGTGGCACGCTTAGGTAGAGGTTTGCAATTGATAAGTCTCTATGGCGATGTCATATATTGGGCTTCAGTCTCATTGGCAGTTGAGGCTCATTAGCATTTGCAGGCTCCACCAATGAGAGAGTCCATATTCCAGGAGCCTCTCTCCCAGTCTTTCCTTCCTGAATTAGTAGCCTGATGATCCAGCTATGGGGTTGCTGCTGCCTCTGCCTTTGTGTTTAGTGTGGAACTTCTGGAGGCTCCAAGGATAGATTTTTCTGTCTCTGATTGAAGATCTTGTTGAATTTTTGGGGAGATTTATTGGCATCATTCCTTACGGCGCCATTTCTTTGACGTCATTTAATTATTATTTTTAAGAGTCAGAGAGTAAGAGAGACAGACAGACAGAAGAGGAGAGAGATGAGAAGCATTGATTCATAGTTTCAGCACTCTAGTTGTTCAGTGATTGTTTTCTCATACATACCTTAATGGGGGTGGGCCCTCCAGCTGAGCCACTGACCCCTTGCTCAAGACAAGGACCTAGTGTCCAAGACAACAGCCTTGTGCTTCAAGCTAGAGACCATGGAGCCATGTTTATGATCCCACACTCAAACCACAACCCTGTGCTCAAGTTGGTGAGCCTGTGATCAAGCTAGATAAGCCCATGCTCATGCTGGTGACCTTGGGGTTCGAATTGAGTCCTCAGCATCCCCAGTCGATGATCTCTATCCACTGGGTCACCACCTGGTCAGGCAGTTTTTTTTTTATGATTCCATAAATAATCAATATCATAAAAATTTATCTATATCTTTCTGACTTATTTCACTTCATGTAATGCCCTCAAGGTCTGTCCATGTTTCAAAAACAGCAAGAAATTTTATTTTATTTACTTATTTTTGACAGAGACAGAATCAGAGAGAGGGACAGATAGAGACAGACAGGAAGGGAGAGAGATGAAAAGCATTAATTCTTTCTTGCGGCACCTTAGTTGTTCACTGATTGCTTTCTCATATGTGCCTTGACCAGGTGTGTGTGAGGCTACAGCAGAGTGAGTGACCCCTTGCTCAAGCCAGTGACCTTGGGCTCAAGCCAGCAACTTTGGGCTTCAAGCCAGTGATCTTTGGGCTCAAGCCAGCGACCATGGGGTCATGTCTATGATCCCACTCTCAAGCCAGTGACCACTCACGCAAGCTGATGAGCCCGTGTTCAAACTGGCAACATAGGGGTTTCAAACCTGAGTCATCCGTATCCCAGTTGAACACTTTAACCACTGCACCAGTGGCAAGAATTTTTTTAATGATTAAATAATATTTTGTTGTTTATATACCACATTTTTAAAATTCATTTACACATCCATAAACATTGATGTTGTTTCTATAGCTTGGCTATTATAAATAATGCTGTCATGAACATAGGGTTGTAGATATCTTTTCCATTTAGCGATTTCATTTCTTTCAGATAAATACCCAGAAGTGAAACTGCTGCATCATATAGTAATTTTATTTTTAATGTTTTGAGAAACCTCCAAACTATTTTCCATAGCAACTGCACCACTTTACATTCCCATCAGTAGTGCACAGTGGTTTCCATTTCTCCAACACTTGTTATTTCTTGTCTTTTTGATAAAGCCATTCTAGCAGATGTGAGGTGATACCTCATTGTGGTTTCATCCATTTCTCTGATGATTAGTGAAGTTGAGTACTTCTTCAGAAAACAGTAAGTCATTTTTAAGTCTTCTTTAAAAAAATTCATCTGCCCATTTTTTAATTGGATTGTTTGTTTTCTTCCTAGTGAATGATGAATTCTTTATATATTTTGAATAATCACTCCTTATAAGATTCATGATCTGTAAATATTTCATTCCATTCATTAGACTGTCTTTTCATTTTTTGATAGTTTCCTTTGCTGTACAGAAGTGTTTCTGTTTAGTGTAGTCCCACTTACAATTGGCTTATTTATTTATTTATTTTTGATCCAGTGAGATACAGGGAGGCAGGGAGGCAGGGAGGCAGAGAGACAGACTCCAGAGTGCACCCTGACTGCTATCCACCCTGCAAGCCCACTAGGGGCTATGCCATGCCCATCTGGGTCTGCTGCTCCTTTGCTTGGAGCAGACTATTTCAGTGCCTGAAGCCAACCTCAGCATATGCGGCCAAATAGCTGGAATCATTCCAGCAATGGCTGCTGGAGGAGAGAGAAAGAGGAGAAGTGTGGGGTAGAAAAGCAGATGGTCGCTTCTCCTGTGTGCACTTACCAGCAATTGAACCCAGGACTTCCACAGACTGCACTGACACTCTGCTGCCAGTCAGGACCTTGGATTGTTCATTTAACAGAATAAGCTATTAGCTGTAACTTTTATAATTTCTAGAAAAGTCACAAAAGAATTTAAACCAGTTTTGTGCCTCTTATGAGCCCTAATAAATTATATTTACTTTTACATTTGAATCAGAGTCTATAAAATAAGTTAAATGAATGGAAGTAAATACTAACATAAAACTTTATCAGATATTTATTTCCAAGCATGATTGTTGCAAAGCTAGCATTATTTTCCAAATTGAGAAATTATGACATAAGATAATAAAATTAAAAGCCAGAAAGTCAAGCAACTATTTTAAAATCAGTATTTTCTTTAGTGACACTGGTTTGATCATGCTGTTTGTGGTCCTGAAGCCCAGATATGTTTCAAAGATAGCTGGTCACAATCTATTTGATTAGGGTACAGAAAGTTGTAAGCTTTCTCCTTGGTTTCACTTGATAATTAGGGAACAAGTTCAGTGGAAAATGGTTTTGAATTTATTTTTCCTCTTTATATTATTTTATTTTTAAGAAAGTGGGAGAACACTAAGGGGGACTGAGCCGAACCCTGAGTCCACGAAATTCCCAGCTAAGCCCCCATAAAAAACGAGACAAAATAAGGGGTCGAGATGCCAGTCCCACCAAAAGTTTGGGAAAGGTAGGACCCAGGCATACCCACTGACTATTTTTCAGCCTGTCCTCCAGCTCTGTGGGCCCTCACAAGAGACCACCCAGTGGGCAGCTATTCCAGGGTACTGACTTTCTTTTGGGAGTAATAAATTTTTTGCTCTGCCAGAATATTATTGGATGGTGAAAGTGCTACACTCATGGACACGGCCTAAGGGGATATCTGGGTGAGGTGCTTACATTCTCAGTTGTACTTGAACATATTTTCTACCACATGGAGAAGACTGTAGGAAGCCAGAGTGTGAGATAAGATCAGGATGTGGTTGGCTCTGCTGTTCTCAGTTTCCTCAAGATGCCATTTCTCTCTGTTTGGTTGACCTGAGGTGACCCGCCGCCCTTCAGGCAAAAGTGTGACAAAGTGCTGTGGAAGAGGAACTTGTTGAATTTGGTGCTGAACTCCATGCGTACACGTGGACCTGTGTACTCAGAACCCTACCATAGCGAATATATTGCTGAAATAACCCCGGTTGTCATTCCCAGACACAGGTCAAGTGACTGTGCCATTTAATACTAAATGAGGATGGATCATGTGATATGGACCTCTTCACACTAACTTATTAAATAAAATCATAAAATTGGAGGACAAATACTCAAGGAGCTATTTGAAAGTCAGTATTTTCTTGGGCAACATTTGCTTGATCATGCTGTGTTTAGTGCTAAAGTTCTGAAAAGTTTTAAGGATAGCTGGAAGCAACCTATGTAACTGCACACCAAGGACTGAAGTTCTTCAGTTCCCTCAATAAGTCAGGGATGGACTCAGAGAGGAAAGGTTTTGTATTTTACATAGGAGACCCTAGTCTTTAGGAAGAACCCTCATGGTAACCCTATGTCTCTGTCTCATTCCTGAAAACTTCTCTTAGAAAAACACTTCTACTGTGCAGAATAACATGGGAGGAATCTGACTGAAAAGTGTGTGCTCACATGATCTGAATCCTGGTCAATGCTGCTCCATTCAAGTAAGTTTGAATTTTCTGCATGCTGGCATTAGAGCCTTGTAAGAGCAGTGAGACTGGCTAGTGAATTGGCCACAATAAATTAATTTCCATTCATTCAACAAATACTGACTTAGCGCATACTTGTATGCCAGAAATGGTGCTAAGTGCCAAAAAAAAAAAAAAAAAAAAAAAAGCAAAAGACTTTGTTTTAAACTTTGGCAGGATCAGCATGGAGCTCTTCATACCAATTTACCAATTGAGAGTGCTCGAGGGATAAGTTAATGTCAGTTCTTCCCTATCTGGAGAGAGTAATCTCTAAAGGAAAGTTTGAAATACCCTTGCAACTTCTGGGTGCAGACCTGATTCCAACCCCACACCACCAGCCCATGGTTTGTAACCACCAACTATTTCAGAGTGGGAGAATAAACATTGCCTTTGAAGGTAGAGGGTATATCTGGCTGCCATAGTTAAGTTGTCAGCTGGCAAGGCAACATGGCCAAGAAATCAGCTTCTGGAGTAGTTATTTCTTAAACACATTGCACTCCCTGTAGTGCTAGGAAAGGTATGTTTGGTTCACTTCTCAGGGCAATGAATCTACAGACACACAGGCTTACAAATGACTTCCTTTGCTTGGTAGTGAAAGTATTTCTGCAGAAGTATGTGGAACCTGAGAGCAAAAACTCACCTACAACAGCCACAAGTGGCAGAGCCCAAGTTCTAGCAAAATGATGTCCACTATACTGCCTTTGCCAATTTAGCAAAGACTCACCTAAGTTCCACAAGCGGCAGAGCCCTGTTTCTACACTACACACTCTCCTCTATGCCTTTGCCACCTGGCCCTGCAACTCTGCACAGAAAGCTTGGCTAGGGCTCAGTAGTCAACGTGCTGAGCCCCCAAAGCCAGGAATAGAGCTCAGCACTGGCTAATTGCTTCTAGCACCAGGACACTGAACCCAGGATCCCACAATCTGAACTCTGCCTGTTCTTTGCTTCACTTGCCTTTTCTCCCTGTGTACCTGATGGGACACCTGTGTTCTTAGAAGAGTTCATCCATCCCACGTCCCCTGCCACCACCACTGTGCCTAAGGAGAGTGAGTTTCACACACCCAGCTGCCATCTCCAAGGTTTTATTCCATCTTGGCGGTGGTGCCCCATCAGTTAATTAAAAGAGGAGTTTAATAAGGTCATGTTGGGAGGTTGGAGTCCCCAGCAAGGAGGCCACCAACCCGTACGGAGGAGAAGCGATGTGGGGCAAGCAGGTGCGTCGTAGGAATTATTGAAGCACACAGTGAGGAGTGGGGTGAGGACCAGGACTAGCATACGTAGGGCTAGTTTCCCACTGCCTGGGAACCACCTAGCTGGGGGTCCTTGCCTTTCCTCTCAGAGGCCCAGATACTACAGCTCTTTGCCGCACTGAGGGGCACTTTATTTTCTGCTCGGACCACAAGCGGCGCTCTCAGTCCTGGAAATTCCCTGACCATGAGCAGTTTCGTTCTCCCGGCTCTACTGGCTGAGGGCAGCAACTCAGGGTCCCAGACCTTCCAGACGGGCTTGGAGCAGAAAGCTCATGGGAACGGGTCCTGAAACCTGTTGAGCCGGGTGTGAGAGGGTCGAGGAGCTGCATAGTTGGCTGTTATGGGGCACGCTTATTCTTGAGGGTCAGGACAGGTATGTTATACGTAACGGGAACAGGTCACCAACGTGCAGTTGTGAGGATATGATCCTACGAGAGACTCCGAGGCTGGCTTGGGGCAGGATTCTGCGTGAACCCGGGCGGATATCCTTGCGTGCAAGTGTTGTTTTTGCGGGTGCCACTGCTCTGGGCAGTGGGCATGTGTGTACAGACGGGAATCTGTATGAGTGGAAGAGCATGACTGGAAGTGACCGCGAGTTTCGTCTCCGTAGGCACTTTTCAGCTCCGTCTAGCCTGCCCCGCTCTCTAGTGGAGAACAATAGTGCGTGACACTCAGGCAGTTGTTCAGAATAGGGCACCACTGGGACGTCTTGGCAAATCGCTGTCGGTAAGAAAAGCAGCTGGACACATGGCTCCAGCAGGCAGTTAAGTAGTAGGAGAAGAATCGGGGGTAGGGGGAGTAGACAAGGGAGCACTAAGGCTGCTTGAAAGCTGGGACGCTTCTGTGCCTTGTCCCTTCCCGCGTTACCCATCCAGTCATTGGCCCTTTCTACCCACGTGATGGGCCACCCAGGCAGCCACACCAGTTGCAGAATCCCATATAAGGGATGTCATTCTTAAGGAATCCCGTATGTACATCAGGAACTCCTCCACATCCTGACCTAGCTAAGGGAAAGGCACGTAGTTACTAATGACATCATTCCTTCAGGACGCGATAATGTTTCCAATTTCAAAGATGAATACTGATGACCATTGAGTAATGTGGTGGTTACGGGCGCCGACTTCGTCCAATATCCGCCTGTAACTGCAGTTGGTCTACACATACCTGGATTCCCAAGCGCATAGCTGACCCTTTAACGACAAGATTTCAACTGCGCAGGTCCAGGAACTGCGCGGGTCAATTGAGTGTCTATGAGTCGAACCTCTCTGGAGAACTGAATATCGCAGGGTCAGTTGAAAAAAAAAAAAAATCCAAGTATAATTAGAACCACGGAGTACACCCATTGTAAGGGTCAATCTTGTATTGAGTCCCGAGAAGTGCCCATAATTTCACTGCCTGGATTGTGCTCAGCCGGAACTGAGTTCAGTCTGACGAAGTTCTTGGTCTCACCTCCATCTCCTGTTCTCACAAGCCCAACTCCCCTGTGCTGATTCCAGCTGCCTGAATTAAACCCCTGCTGGGACCCAGAACCAACCCTTTGAAGAATTAATCCTTTCACCCTCACTTGGATGGGGACTGGAGGTCCGACCTGGGGAAGCCTGTTGCCCTGAGACCCTGGACACTCCCCTACAAGACCACACAGCTGGAAATGGAGTGCGATGTGCCTTCAAACCCCGCAGAACTGAATAGGTTAAATATATCGTGAGAACAAACTTTCTTCAAAGTGCAGCTCACTTTTCGTGCGGGGTCTTTATTGCTGGTTGGTTAGAGCATTGCCCCTAAGAGCAGATGTTGCTGGTTAGATCCCTGTCAGGGCACATGCAGGAACAGATCTCTCTTCTGTCTCTCTCTCTTGTTTACTCTCTCTGTAGAATCTGTTGATAAAAATTTCAAAAGAAAAAACAATTCCAATTTACTTTTTTTTTTTTTTTTAATAAATTTTTATTAATGGTAATGGGATGACATTAATAAATCAGGGTACATATATTCAAAGAAAACATGTCTAGGTTATTTTGTCATCAAATTATGTTGCACACCCCTCGCCCAAAGTCAGATTGTCCTCCGTCACCCTCTATCTAGTTCTCTGTGCCCCTCCCCCTCCCCCTAACTCTCTCCCTCCCTCCCTCCCATGTCCTCCCTCCCCCCACACCCTTGGTAACCACCACACTCTTGTCCATGTCTCTTAGTCTCATTTTTATGTTCCACCAATGTATGGAATCATGTAGTTCTTGTTTTTTTCTGATTTGCTTATTTCACTCCTTATAATGTTATCAAGATCCCACCATTTTGCTGTAAATGATCTGATGTCATCATTTCTTATGGCTGAGTAGTATTCCATAGTGTATATGTGCCACATCTTCTTTATCCAGTCTTCTATTGAAGGGCTTTTTGGTTGTTTCCATGTCTTGTCCAATTTACTTTTAAAGTGTTCTTCATTGGCTCCCACCATCACATCCCAACACAGTTCCATCAGTGATCTCAACACAAATACAAGTGATATAGTCCTGCTGGATATTCCAGTCCAGCAAGTGGGTGACATTTTCGTTTTAGACACAAATCTGTCCTACTTACTGGTTGCTCCTGCACCATCTAGACCAGAACTGTGGGAATAAAAGCAGCCTCTGGTGCTGGGAGGCATCAGAGCCACTGTCCATCGGGAGTGTCTCTGCCGGTCCGGCAGTACCATCATCTGACCTAAACGCTACCAACTCCATCATAAGTGCAATCACCACTGACTCCACTCCAAGCCACCGATACTTGAGACTGCATTGTACGTGTGTCAATCTTTCTCTTTCATCCCTTTCTCTCCATTGTGCTATCTCTTGATTGATCTGTCAGTCTCAGAGTTTCTATCTACTTCTATCTGGGTCTCTGCATCACAACAAACTCTGTGAGTCTGGAATTCATCTAAGACTGCTACCCCAGCTAACACTAAATACTTGCAGTTTGGAGACCTTCTGCTCCAATCTTTACATTCAGATCAGGGTCCCAGTCTCGCTGTCTCTTACTGCACATGTGCTTAGACTGATCTCTGAGTAGGACGTAGGATGAAATTTTTGTGGACTGTGCACTCATGGATTTGGTCTGGTCCCCAGTGGTCTTTGGCAACTCAGTTCTGAACCTGTGTCAACATAACTGAGAGGCACATATGCTCAATAACCCAGGGCATAACCTCTATACTGCAAGCCCCTGTCCAGGGGTCTGAATGCCTTTTGTCCCAGTTTAAGTCCTGTCTTCCAGCTTAGGGCTCTGCTAAGCTTAGTCAATACAGAGGTCTCTTTCTAGTGGGCAGAGCTGCACAGCAAATTTTAGTTTTCAGATTCTCAGAGATTCCAACTGCAGAAATATTCCCTCTCTGCCTACATTCCCCACATACCTGGCCACTTTTGGCAAATGCTCCACATAGGTTGTGCAGCTGTGGTTGCATTATGGAAAAAGCTGTTGTGACAGGCCATTCAGAAACTATACTGCTGAGACCTGGCCCACATGTGTATGTGAGAGTGAGGGTGGGGTGGGGTGTGAGGGCACAAGCTTACCCTCCTCACCTAGATTCAAAGGGGCATCACCATTTCAATTTGGAATAGAATGTGTGCTACATGTCTGCCAGACCCTTCAGCAGTCTGTTTGCCCGTGAAGAAACAATGTTGAAGAGAAAAAGTGCCCAGGTTGAAGCCACGATGCTGGGAAGTTACACAAAGCACCGGAGCCCAGGTCTGTGGGCTCACAGAACTTTGAACTACTGTACATGTTGACATCACTCTTCACTTGCAGAGAGGCATCACGGGCTGCCTGAAGTTCTTCCCATTCTTGGCTCTTAGCATGTTGGTGCTGTACCAGGGAGGTCTCCTCCAGGCATCAGCATTCAGGTAAGTCAGCCCTGCCAGGAGCCCACCCCCCTCGCACTGGGCCTGGGATCAAACAATGCCAGGTCTGAACTGTGGTGTGCTGAAAGTTTAACAACTACTCTGGGGGCATGATGGGTGGAATGTATGTATGTAAACCAGCATATGTGTTTTTATGATACAAAGATGTGTCACACACAATTTAGAAATAGAAATCTGATATACAACAGTCTTTATTTTAAATTTCATATATCTCCTTGAGCCTCAAGAATGCTTTCATTTCTTTTTACCAAGTATTTGCATGTGACCCAAACCTATTTATCTTATTCAACCACAATTTGAGAAATTAATCATGGACTACGTTCCCAACAAATTTGTTGTAATTAAGTCTCATATGTGATCTATGAACGTAGTTTCTCATTCACATACAAATATTTAGTAAATCAAAACATTTTTCACAGTCAACCTGAGTTTAGCATTTAATTTAACAATGGCCTGACTTGTGATGGTGCAGTGGATAACGTGTGTACCTGGCATGCTGAGGATATTGGTCCAAAGTCCTGAGCTTCCCCTGCTGAAGCACATATGAGAAGAAACACCACCAGTTGATGCCTCCTACTGCTTCTCTTCTCAACTTCTTTCTTTCTCTCCTACACTAAAATCAATAAATAAATCTTTAAAAAAATAACCTTAACAATAGCTATATTTAACACTAAGCTGATAAAATTGCTGAAAGTCTAACCATAAGCTTTCACAAGCCTGTATGATCCAGTTCCAGCACACCACTTTTTTGAGGTTACACCAGAGCATGACTTCTGGTGAAGCAATGTTTTTGGAAAGGCACTGGCCTCATGTCCTGGACACTGGAGGTTGGGGTAGCCATATACTGTGGAGAAATGGTGGAAACCGGGAAAAGAGGTTGCTTATCTGGCGGAGGTAGTAGTCTGTGCTCAGAGCCGGTAATACAGTGTTGGGATTTAGCTGGTTTGCACCGGTTCAGCAGAAGAAATACCTAATTTTTTGTTGAGTTCAGCAAACCAGTTGTTAAAATGGCACTTGTAATCAGGGTTCTCTCCAAGGCGGGTATGGGGAAGCCGCCTAATGAGAAAATCACAAATTACATTCTTTACTCTTCTTTAATGTTCATCTGTGCAACAGCATATTCTAATCACCTGTAGTAATGTTCCTTCCATCCATAGGTGAAAAAAATTGCAAGTGAGGATGCCAATCAACAAGCAATATGGAAATATCTTAAATAACAGTTTTAGTGATTATTGGTCATGTATTCCTTAATATTTTTTCATTAATATTTTAAAACTCTTTCTGATAACAATCTAGTTTTGTGTACCTCTTATTATTCTTATTTAAGTATTAAATGCATAAAATAATTAACTATCTTTTGGTATATCTTTTTTTAATTTTTAAAATGGTCATTAGGGAGAACTGGTTGTTAAATTGTTTGAATCCCACCACTGCTCTGTTGGGTTTACTTCCCCTCTGTGGTTCTACTAGGGAGAGCAGAATACACCCTGCCTTACTCAGTGAGGAGAAAGGAGTCCTCCCTGTGGGCACACCGATGAAGGACCATGAGAAGAGGATGGCTCGTGAGCAGGAGCAGGAGACAGAGCAGTGGAGGTGAGGTTCTGCAGCTGCCAAACACAGGGCTGTCCCTCCCCCAGTCATAGCCATGAAGGCACATCCCGAGAAGGAGAGAACACAGCTGGCCAGGTGACCAGCACACTGTCACTATTCTCCCCAGCATGGGGCTAGGCTGTTCTCAGGCTCCTGTGAAGATGGAGAGCAGGTAGAGAGACTATGGTTGGACCACATGTAAACATATTAACTTCTAGAAGCTGTTGGGGGAGAAATAGAATCACTCACTCTGGAAGTAGGTCTGGCAGCATTGAGGAGTGCTCCTAACATCGAAGGAGTTCAGACTGGTAAGTATGAAACCAGTAGATGGACCCCATATAGTTCAGTGCATTTTAGAAATTTGGGTCCCCCTGCTAACCTATACCTTCTGTACTTCAGAAGGAGCCTTCCTTAGACATTTCCAAGGTGAAGCCAAAGACCTCAACGAGGAAAGTATGGGTAGAGTGGTGTCTGTCCAGCTCCAATTTCTTCCTTTTTCTATAACCGTCTCTGTGACAATCACAGGGGCACACCTGTTCATGATTTTGTCTGGCATGTCTTTTCCCTGCTGCCTGGACATCTGCAGAGTTGAGCAGTGTGTTAACCTTAGTACCTGTCTGCCTGGAATTTACATACATGATCTCAACAAGTTTAAACGTGCACCCAAATTAGAATTGTGGTTGGAACAGCTGTCCAAAAAATAAAGTGTTCTGTCCAGCGGTTTGCTGAGAGACCACGGCCATTCTGTTGGCATGACCAAAGATACCTACTAACCCCACAGCCTTTTACTTCTAATATCCTTTCTTACTTCTTTCCTATGACTAGATCCTTGCAGTCCTCTCTTGTTGCTCTCTGTGCTGGTATCTGTGGCTGTTATTTTGGCAGTGGATATGTGGTAATTCAGATGGGAGGAGAGACAGCAAGTTGTAGAGGTCAGAAGAGGATTGCCCAAGAAGAGATCAGAGAGAGAGAGGGTATCCCTGGGAGTGCCTAAGGATTCATAGTAGAGTTCATAGTCTTATTTCTGAATGTACTTGTCATTGGGGAATAAAGGTATCCTTCTAAAGTGCAATGAGCTGTTAGCTGAGGTGGTTATCTGGCCCATGTCCCAGGCTTCATGGATTCAGAGACCTGTGCTTAATCCCAGGATTGCTGAACAAGGGCATGTTGGGTGGTTCTTGTGAGCAAACACAAGTTGTAAGAACAGCTATGCTAAGGAGCAGGTAAGCACCTCCAGGACTTGATGCTATAAACTCTATCTCTTCTTAGTAAGACAGGGGACTTTTTGTTGTCCATGAATGGAATGTGATTCCTAGATAGCCTTTGCAAGTGGATTTGGCTTGGTGCCATAATTCTCTCTAGTCTTATAATCTTTGCTGATTTTTAGGTTTTTTTACATAGGAAAGATTGGCTTTTACAGCCAAACCTCCTTTCTTTTTTTTTTTTAGATTGTATTTATTGATTTTTAGAGGGAGAGGGGAGAGACAGAGATAGAGAAAGTGAGGAAGAGTGAGAAAGAGGGGGAGAAGCAAGAAGCATCATCTACTCATAGTAATTGCTTCCTGTATGTGTCATAACCAGGCAAGTCCAGGGATTCAAACTGGTGACGTCAGCATTCCATGTCATCATCTCTTGATCTACAGTGTCACCACAGGTCAGGCCAAGACTCCTGAGAATATATATGGTGAAAGATTGTGGCCTTTTCCCCAAAGTCCCTGCAAATTTCTTATGTGATAATCATGTATAGAGGAATGACTTAAAGTTAATTGGTGCCTTTAAGAAAAGTAATTTTGCCTTGATGGTCTCATTCCATGTTGCAGGCTCTTCTGCCTCATCCATTCAACCTATCACTGACAGGCCCTCTTTCCCTCCATCATATCAAATAGCATCCCTGCCCAGAAGAAGGAGTGCAACCTGGCCACCTACATGATTGAAAAATTGTCAGACACTCTAAGCCAGGGGTCGGGAACCTATGGCTTGCAAGCCAGATGTGGCTCTTTTGATGGCTGCATCTGGCTCACAGACAAATCTTTAATAAAAAAAAAATAACGTTAAAAATATAAAACATTCTCATGTATTACAATCCATTCATTTCCTACTGCTCATGTTCATGGTTGTGGGTGGCTGGAGCCAATCACAGCTGTCCTCCGGGACAACACCAAAATTTTATTGGATAATGCGTGACATACTCAGGTCACTATATGGCTCTCACAGAATTACATTTTAAAATATGTGGTGTTCATGGCTCTCTCAGCCAAAAAGGTTTCTGACCACTGCTCTAAGCAAATTTGAGGTTCTTCTGGATAATGTGTTTCACCCCACCTGATGGGGGCACACTGTCCTTTGGCCATCACCACAGTGACCTACAGTCCTGAGCAGTGAAAGGACTCTGGAAAGAAGGTGACTGCCTTTGTACTATTGGACAGGAGCATGATGACTGGGTCTTGCAGGGTTGTAGGCCACACCCTAAACCTCCCTGGGCCCATGTAGTAAAAACAGTCCTCAGGAGAAGGTGCCCACTCCAGTTTTTGAGAAGAGCAGAGTCCCAATAGCTGAATCACCTAGATTTGGGGTTTATTTCTCTGTTTCCCTGTGACACAGAGATCTTCTGCTAGAAAATATAGTCCTATTTATTTAAGACAATGTTCCCTACTATCATAATTGTGATTATTCTAATATTTGAATTTGAAAGGTAATGACATTATCCTTTGGAATATTCCCTACAATGTCGTGTACATCAGAATTCAGAGTATATACATGGGGTCAAGAATTGTGATTTTTCTCTACTACAGATAGGACCATGGGACAGATACTATCTCTGAGCCTCAGTTTGCCATCTGTATATTGTCCATCTGTAAATTTAAGATAAAGACTAAATGAGATCTCAGATGTCAAGAGCCTCACAATTAATAACTAAATTGTAGTCACTATTTTTTTGGGGGGGGTTAGGTCATGATAAAGATGATCTTTACTTCTTTTTATATGTAATGAAAGCCACTTGTAGGAAAAAAGTGTGGAAGACACTTTTGTATGCTTTTTGACATTGAAAACTATCTTTTTTGTTTGAAAGATACTCAAGTTAAATGCAAAATAAAATTATTACTGTTACCTTGTGTGCCTCTTTATATATACAGTATATATATAACAATTGATACTGTACTCAGTAAATATGACAACATGCCTCATTGGTTTATCTGGTAGCAAATCTAGGCTCTATCAGCCCACCATCCAACTGATGATATTAGTGATTCTGCCAACCTCAGGATGACATAAAATGCCTCCTCCTGGGTATCTGGACTCACAAGATAACACTGTGTGTCCAGAGAACTCTTTGTTTAAAAAAATGTTAATTTTATCAACATGAACCTCATCAACACTAAAAGTTTATTCAGTATACATGTTGGTGAAATCCTTGCTGCTATTTCTACTGTTCCCACTTCTCTCAGTATTGTTTAACTTTGTTCAATATTTATGAATACATGTGCAACCAACAATATAGCATTAGAGCATGTAAGACCTACTGCAGGGAGAGATACATACATGTATCAAGAATTATCTTAGAGAATTGTACCCTACTCAATCAACCATCGACTTCCAGTGTCACCTCCCCAGGGTGTGTTTGCAAATACCCCATGACAACATGATGAATTTCAGAATCTATACCATGGTTCTATTTGCAAAAGAGTAATAGATTTTTTACTGACCAGATTGTGTCTAAATGTCCCAATACCATTTATTTATTTGCTGATCTTCTGGCTTTCCTTTCTCTTCTATTTATATGTTTGTGTACCAGTAATGCAGTTTAATAACACTAAGGGCAAAGCTGCCCTCATATTTCTCTTTTTCAAATGCTCTTGAGATTTTCAAACACTCATTCTTCTAGATGTAAATTTGAATAATTGTCAACTCTTTAAAAATTCTGTTAAATTGTTATTTGCATTGGGCTTTCCAGGTAAAAAGTTGTGTCACCTGTAAATAACAATAAGTCTTCATTCATATAAAATATTTTCCTTTTATTGTATTAATAGAACCTCTTCTTTATTTAAAAATATACAGATGGAATAATAATCCTTCTTCATATTGTATATGAACATTCTAATAAATCAAATGGATATCAAGTTTTATCAAATGCCTTTTGTTATCTAATGAGATTATCTGATGGCCTTATTTTTAACTTAATCACATCAGTAATATATTTAAAGTAAAATACTAATATCTTTGTGTGTGTGTGTGTGTGTGTGTGAGAGAGAGAGAGAGAGAGAGACAGAGAAAGTAAGATAGAGGGACAGACAGACAAGAAGGAAGAGAAGTGTGAAGCATCAATTCTCTGTTGCACCACCTTAGTTGTTCATTGATTACTTTCTCATATGTGCCTTGACTGAGAAGCTACAGCAGAGTAAGTGACCCCTTCCTCAAGCCAGCAATCTTAAGCTCAAGCCAGTGAACATGGGGTCATGCCTAGGATTCCACACTCAAACAAGCAACCACATGCTCAAGCTGGTGAGCCTGCATTCAAGCCAGATGAGCCCATGCTCAAGCCGGCGACATTGGGGTTTCGAATCTGGGTCCTCTGCATCCCAGGCCAATGCTCTATCTACTGCACCACAGCCTGGTCAAGAAAAAGGTCTAATATTAACAGATAATATCATTTAGTGCTTAGTCCATCCTAGACACTAGAGTAAGTGCATTACAGAAACTAACTCTTTTAACCTTTACAACAACTAGATATGGTAAATACTATTAAAGTCCCATTTTATAGATAAGAAAACTAAGACAGAGAGATTAAACAGGTTGAACAAAGCCCATCACAACATGCAAACCTAATCTTAGGTTATCTGACTCTAGAGTCTGCTATCTTAAATAACTATACTGATACCTAAAAAACTCTGTTTGGTCAGAAGATATGCAATAAAATATACATCCAAACTCAATTTGCTTGTGACTTATTTAGAATTTTGTGTTACCTTTTTAACATTTAGTATTGGGGCTAAACCAATGTTATCAAGTGAACTGGCAAACTTTCTAACTTTTATGTGATTTAGATGAGAGTCAATAGCATGGACACTAGCTGTGCTTTAAGATTCAGATAATTTACCTGTCAAACTTTTTTACAAAGTTACTTTTATAATATAGTTTTTTTTTCTTTTTTTTCATTTTCTTTTTAGAGAGAGAGATAGGAAAGGAGAGATGAAAAGCATCAACTCATAGTTGTGGTACTTTAGTTGTCCTTTGATTGCTTTTCATATGTGCCTTGAGCAGGAGGCTCCAGCTGGGCCAGTGACCCTTTGCTTAAGCCAGCTACCTTGGGCTCAAGCTAAGAGACCTGAGTTTCAAGCCAGCGACTTTTGGGATCAAACTAGTGACCAAGGGTCATGTCCATGATCCCATGCTCAAGCTAGCAACACCATGCTCAAGCTAATGAGCCTGCCTCAAGCCAGATGAGTCAGCGCTTGAGTTGGCGACCTCCAGGTTTTGAACCTGGGACCTCAGCATCCCAGGTTCCACAGTAGATGCTCTATCCACTGCACCACCACCGGTCAGGCTAAAATTTTTAATTTGAAAGATTTCTATATACACTAGCATCACTATGCACTTTTATTATTATTTCAAATCTTCATATTTGAGGTTATATCTTCTCTTCCTTCTGGATGTGGTATATCTGTATTTTCCCTTTCCTCATTTAAACGAACAACAATTTCTATTTCATTGGACTTTACAAAGAACTAGCTTTGATTTTTATTTTTCAACTGTTCATCTTTCTCATTTGAAATTCACCAATTTAATTCCCTTCTAATTTAATTCCCATCTCCCAGAAGATTGTTGAAAAGGTAGTTTAGCTGGCCTCCTTTTAGATTTCTAGGTTGTATTAATTAAATAGCTAAATATTCTTTTTCTTGATTATTTGTATTTAAATACTTCTTCCCACTGCCACTGAATCTGTTTTCTTTTTTATTTTTGTTTTTATCTTTTAGTATCTGATATTTATTGAGAATTTTCAGAGAAGACTGGCAGAAACATTAAACTCAACACACCATAGCAAGGAACTAAATTAGAGAATTTCCTATAGCTAAGCTTTTCTAACAAAATAGCTTAGGTAACTGGTAGCTTTTTAATTAAAATTTTTTTATTGATTTTAATTTATTGTGTTTACATAGATTTAGTGTTCCACCGAGTACATCCCCCACACCCCTGTGTTCCTCTCAACATCCCAATTGCCCCCCTCCCACTATGCCCTCCCCCTTCCCTCCAGGATTTGCTTTCTTGCTCTCTATAATACTGTGTTATATATATATATAATTTCACCAATCTCTTTCCCTTCTCTGATCCCATCCTCTCATCCCCTTTTCCTCTGCCTGCTTTCCCTCTGGTACCTTTGATCCTGCCTCTGTCTCTATTCTGCTTTGCAGTTCACATTGTTCATTGGATTCCTCAAATGAATGAGGTCATATGATATTTTTCTTTCTCTGCCTGGCTTATTTCACTTAACATAATAGTTTCCAGGTCCATCCATGTTGTTGCAAAAGGTAAGATTAATTTCTTTTTCATGGCCATGTAGTATTGCATTGTATATATGTACCAAAGCTTTTTAATCCACTCATCCACTGATGGATACTTGGGCTGTTGCCAGATCTTGGCTATTGTAAACAATGCTGCAATAAAAATGGGCTGCATTTCTTCTTTTGAATCAGTGATTTGGTATTCTTAGGATATATTCCTAAAAGTGGGATGGCTGGGTCAAAAGGCAATTCAATTTTTAGTGTTTTGAGGAATCTCCATACTTATTCCCACAGTGGCTGCACCAGTCTGCATTCCCACCAGCAGTGCAGGAGGGCACCCTTATCTCTACATCCTCGCCAGGACTTATTCTGTGTTGTTTTGTTGATGAGCGCCATTCTGACTGGTGTGAGGTGGTATCTCATTGTGGTTTTAATTTGCATTTCTCTAATGATTAGTAATGTTGAACATTTTTTCATTTGTCTATTGGCCATCTATATGTCCTCTTTGGAGAAGTGTCTATTCATTTATTTTGCCCATTTTTTGATTAGATTGATTGTCTTCCTGGTGTTGAGTTTTACAAGTTATTTATAAATTTTGGTTATTAACCCCTTATCAGACGTATTGTTGAATATGTTCTCCCATTGTGTGGTTTGTCTTTTTATTCTGTTCATATTGTCTTTAGCTGTGCAAAAGCTTTTTAGTTTGATATAGTCCCATTTATTTATCCTGTCTCTTATTTCACTTGCCTGTGGAGATAAATTAGCAAATATATTGCTGTGAGAGATGTTGGAGAGCTTACTGCCTATGTTTTCTTCTAAGATGCTTATGGTTTCATGACTTACATTTAAGTCTTTTATTCATTTTGAGTTTATTTTTGTGAATGGTGTAAGTTGGTGGTCTAGTTTCATTTTTTTGCAGGTAGATGTCCAATATTCCCAGCACCATTTGTTAGATTGTCTTTATTCCATTGTATGCTCTTACCTCCTTTGTCAAATATCAGTTGTCCATAGAGCTGTGGGTTTATTTCTGGGTTCTCTGTTCTGTTCCATTGATCTATTGCCTGTTCTTATGCCAGTACCAAGCTGTTTTGGGTACAATGGCCTTGTAGTATAACTTGATATTAGGAAGTGTGATACCACTCACTTTATTTGTCTTTTTCAAGATTGCTGAGGCTATTCATGTTCTTTTTTGATTCCATATAAATTTTTGGAATTTATAAATTGCTTTGGATAATATAGACATTTTAATGATGTTTATTCTTCCTAACCATGAGCATGGTATATACTTGTTTGTATCTTTCTTGATTTCTTTTATCAATGCTTTATAATTTTCTGAGTACAAGTCTTTAATCTCCTTGGTTAAATTTACTCCTAGGTATTTTATTTTTTTTAGATGCAATAGTGAAGGGAATTGTTTCCTTAATTTCTCTTTCTAACAGTTCATTGTTGGGGTATAAAAATGCCTCTGATTTTTGAGTAATAATTTTATATTCTGCCATCTTGCTGAATTCATTTATCAGGTCTAGTAGTTTTTTGACTAAGACTTTAGGATTTTCTATATACAATATCATATCATCTGCAAATAATGATAGTTTTACTTCTTATTTTCCAATTTGGATGCATTTTATTTCTTCTTCTTGTCTGATTGTTATGGCTAGGACTTTCAGAACTATGTAGAATAAGAGTGGTGAAAGAGGGCACCCCTGCCTTGTTCCTGACCTTAAGTGGATTGCTTTTAATTTTTGCCCATTGAATATGGTGTTGGCTGTGGGTTTGTCATAGATGGCCTTTATCATGTTAAGGTATGTTCGCTGTATTCCCACTTTGCTGAGAGTTTTGATCATGAATGGGTGCTGGATTTTATCAAATGCTCTTTCTGCATTTATTGAAATTATCATGTGGTTTTTCTTCTTTCTTTTGTTTATGTGATGAATCACATTGATTGATTTATGAATATTATACCAGCCTTGCCTCCCCAGAATAAATCCCATTTGATCATGGTGTATGATGTTTTTCATATATTGCTGGACTCTGTTTGCCAATATTTTGTTGAGGATTTTAGCATCTAAATTTATTAGGGATATTGGCCTTTAATTTTCTTTCTTTGTGTTATCTTTTCCTGGTTTTTATTTTTTTATTTATTTTTTATTTTTCTGAAGTTGGAAACGGGGAGGCAGTCAGCCAGACTCCGGCATGCACCTGACCAGGATCCACCCGGCATGCCCACCAAGGCATGTTGCTCTGTTGCAACCAGAGCCATTCTAGTACTTGAGGCAGAGGCCATAGAGCCATCCTCAGTGCCCGGGCCAACTTTGCTCCAATGGAGCTTTGGCTGAGGGAGGGGAAGAAAGAGACAGAGAGGAAGGAGAGGGGGAGGGGTGGAGAAGCATTGGGTGCTTCTCCTGTGTGCCCTGGCCGGGAATCGAACCTGGGACTCCTGCACACCAGGCCGATGCTCTACCACTGAGCCAACTGGCCAGGGTCTATTTGCCTGGTTTTGGAATTAGAATTATGCTCGCCTCATAAAAGGAGCTTGGAAGTCTTCCTTTCTCTTGAATTTTTTGAAGTAGCTTGAGAAGGATAGAAGTTAATTCTTCTTTGAATATTTGGTAGAATTCACTTGTGAAGCCATCAGACCCAGGACTTTTCTTTGTTGGGAGTTTTTTGATAAGTGTTTTGATCTCATTTGTTGTAATTGGTCTGTTTAGGTTTTCTGATTCTTCCAGATTAATTTTTGGAAGATGATATGTTTCAAGGAGTTGTCCATTACATCTAGATTGTCTAATTTTTTGGCATACAGTTCTTTATAGTATTTTCTTACAACATTTTGTATTTCTGTTGTGTCAGTTGTTATTTCTCCCCTCTCATTTCTAGTTTTATTTATTTGAGTCCTCTCTCTTTATTTCTTGGTGGTCTGGTTAAAGGTTCATCGATCTTTTTTACCTTTTCAAAGAACCAGCTCTTGGTTTCATTGATTCTCTGTATTGTTTCTTTAGCCTCTATGTCATTTATTTCCACTCTGATCTTTATTATTTTCTTCCTTCTACTACCTCGGGGCTTTACTGCTGTTCTTTTTCTAGTTCTTTTAGATGCAGGGTCAAGTTGTTTATTTGAGCTTTTTCTAGCTTCCTAAGGTATGCCTGTAATGCTATGAACTTCCTTCTCAGGACTGCTTTTGCTGCATCCCATAAATTTTGGGTTGATGTATGCCCATTATCATTAATTTCTAGGAATTTTTTTATTTCTTCTTTGATCTCATTGTTAACCCATTTGTTTTTTAATAACATGCTATTTAGTTTCCATGTGTTCACATATTATTCAGTTTTTCTGTTGTGGTTGATTGCTAGTTTCATTTCATTGTGATCAGAGAAAATGCTTGATATGAGTTCAATCTTCTTAAATTTGTTGAGACCACTTTTGTGCCCTAACATGTGGTCTATTCTAGAGAATGTACCATGAGCACTTGAAAAGAATGTATATTATACTGCTTTAGGGTGAAAGGTTCTGAAGATATGTATTAAATCCATTTGATCTAGTGTGTCCAATAAGTCTGCTGTTTCTTTGTTAATTTTCTTTCTTGAGGATCTATCTAGTGATGTTAGTGGGGTATTAAAATCCCCTACTATTATAGTATTGCTGTTGATCTTGCCCTTTATATCCATCAAAGTCTGCTTTATATATTTAGATGCTCCTATATTAGGTGCGTAGATAATTATAATTGTTATATCTTCCTGTTGGATTGCTTTCTTTATCATTATGTAATGACCTTCTTTATCTCTTACTATAGCCTTTGTTTTGTTTTGTTTTTACTATAGCCTTTGTTTTAAAGTCCATTTTGTCTGATATAAGTATTGCTACCCCAGCTGTTTTTTCATTTCCATTTGCATGAAATATTTTTTCCCATCCTTTTACCTTCAGTCTAGGTGCATCTTTTGTTTTAAGGTGTGTCTCTTATAGACAGCATATGTATGGGTCCTGTTTTCTTATCCACACAGCTACCCTATGTCTTTTGATTGGATCATTTAATCCATTTACCTTTATTATTAATATGTAGTTGTTTATTACCATTTTATTCTTTAAAGCTGTATTCCTCTTTTGGTATATTCTTTTCCCACTTTGATCTGTTTACAACAGACCCCTTAGTATTTTTTGTAGCATTGGTTTGGTTGTAGTGAATTCCTTGAGTTTTTTTTTTTTTTTTTTTGGTCTGGGAAGCTTTTTATTTCCTCTTCAATTTTAAATGATAGCCTTGCTGGATATAGTAGTCTTGGTTGTAAGCTCTTGTTCTGCATTATTTTGAATATTTCTTGCCATTTCCTTTTGGCCTCAAGTGTTTTTGTTGAGAAGTAGGATGTCATCCTTATGGGGGTTCTTTTGTAGGTAATAGCCTTTTTTTCTCTAGCTGCTTTTAATATTTTTCTTTATCTCTTAGCTTTGCTATTTTAATTATGATGTGTCTTGGTTTGGATTTCTTTGGGTTTAATAGCATTCTCTGTGCTTCTTGAACTTGTGTGACTTTTGCTTTCATCAACTTAGGAAAGTTTTCAGCTATGATTTCTTCAATCAGGTTGTCTATTCTTTGTTTTTTTCTCTTCTCCTTCAGGAATGTCTATTATGCGGATGTTGTTTCTCTTCATGTTGTGACAGAGCTCTCTTAGAGTTTCCTCAGACTTTTTGATCCTCTTTTTTTTTTTTTTTTTGCTGTTCTGTTTCTGTGCTTTTGCTTAATTTGTGCTCTAAATTGCTGATTCAATCTTCTGCTTCATCCAGCCTGCTTTTTTTTTTTTTTTTTTTTTTACAGAGACAGGGAGTGAGTCTGAGAGAGGGATAGACAGGGACAGACAGACAGGAATAGAGAGAGATGAGAAGCATTAATCATTAGTTTTCCATTGCACGTTGCAACACCTTAGTTGTTCATTGATTGCTTTCTCATATGTGCCTTGACCGTGGGCCTTCAGCAGACCGAGTAACCCCTTGCTGGAGCCAGCGACCTTGGTTGGGTTCAAGCTGGTGGGCTTTTGCTCAAACCAGATGAGCCTGTGCTCAAGCTCGCGACCTCGGGGTCTCGAACCTGGGTCCTCTGCATCCCAGTCCGACGCTCTATCCACTGTGCCACCGCCTGGTCAGGCTCATCCAGCCTGCTTTTAATTCCTTCTAGTGTAGTTTTTATTTCTGATACTGTGTTTGTCATTTTGTCTGATCCTCTTTTTATGATTTCAATGTCCTTTTTGATGCTTGCTATCTCTTTGTTTAGGTGATCATTATGTCCATCTATTGTTGCTCTAAGATCCTTGAGCATCTTAATAATCATTATTCTAAACTCTACCTCTGATATCTAGGTTATTTCCATCTCATTCAGTTCTTTTTCTGGGGATTTCTCTTGTTGATTCACTTAAATTTCATTTCTCTGTCTTCCCATTTTGTCTCTGTATAGACTGTTCCTTTGGATGTGTTGTTTGTGTGGCTAGCTAAGTATCGGGTTGGTGTTGTCTGCCTCCAGCTTTCAGTTGTGTTATTTCTAGATCTTCTTGGGTTGGTCTCAGCTGTTGCTTGTAATCCACTGTGGGCTACTTGTCTGCTGCTACTGCTCTTTTTGCTATTTGTTTCAGTGTTTTCTATGCATTAGCTGGGTCAGGTATGAGGAGACTTTCCTTAAGAAATCACTCTAACTAGGGTTGTTAGGCCCTGAGCTGATGCTATCTATATCTGGCTGCTAGAGGTACCAGCCCTGGACCTCCCTGGTTGGAATCTGGCACAGACCATTGGGGGTCATTGCTTGTGGCTGGCCCTTTGCAACCTTCTTGGAGCTTCAGGTGATCCAGAATTTGTGGTGCCTCTACTGGGCCCAGGTGCAGTTGTAAATATCAGCTGCACTCCTAGGCTGGCTTTTATCTACTCTAGACCAGTGTGTGTGGCCTCTCTATTCTGGAGGTGTGTTCTTTCTGCTGGACCCCTGCTGCTGCCGCCTCCTCAGGCACTCAGGCACTGGTACTGCTGGGTGCGGGGGCTTGTAGACTGCAGGTTGGGATGCCCTGTGGGCACTGGGGACTCCTCACCTCACTGGGCTCTGCCTCTTGCCATTGCCATGAGGGCTGCCAGGCTCCGCCTCTGGCTTTCACCATGTGGGCAGCCTCACTGGGCTTTGCTGCAGCTGCCACTGTGGCAGCCGGGTCCTTCTGCCCTTTAAAGGGTACTCAACAGATTGGGGTGGTGGTGTAGCCCAGACCTCACCACTCAAAACCTGTGTCCCTGATGTGTTCCCTGCTTCTAAGCATCTCTTTGCATTGATGAGTAGGAGAGCCTCTGGTGGGTGGGGTAATTGCTTCCCTTTGCTGGCTTTGTTCTCCCAGGAAAAATGGTCACTTTAGGTTTGGGGAGTGACCCAGTACAGGGGTCAGGGTGGCTGTCCCCCACAGTTTCTCCCTGTACCCCTAAGACTACACTCTCCTCTCATAACTTCAGTCCTTTCAGCGCTCCCTGCTCCCAGAGCACCAGGTAAGTGGCTGTGAATGAGGTTTTCTGTGTGGTCTCTTTAAGACAGAGCCTGGATCTGAGAGTTCTGTCTCCCTCTTGCAAACAGTAACCTGGCTCTTCTTTCAGCTAACTACCGTCTGTATGCCTCCTCTAGTCTCTAGGGATCCAGGCTGGGGTTCCAGTCCTGGGGCTGAGGACCCACAACTCTCCGGGCAACCAACCCCACCTGCTGTGAGAGTGGGGCAGCCCTTTCCACGTCTCCACTCTTCCTACCAGTCTAGGTATGGCTTCTTTGGTGATGCTTGGTTATAGATTACTCTTAGTTTAGTCCAAAGTTGGTTTTTCAAGATAATTGTTCCTAAGTTAAGTTGTAATCCACTTTCATTCTGGGAGGTGGAAGTTGTAATGTCTGCCTACTCCGTCACCATTTTCATCCCTCTGAATCTGTTTTGATCCAAGTCTCCAACATAGTTTATCTGAATTATTACAACAACCTTCCAACTAACCTTCCTGTTTCTATTCTTTTATTTATACATACATACATCAGAGATATTGTAGGTTTGGTTTCAGACCCCACAATAAAGTGGGTTTCACAATAACACAAGTCATTATCTTTTTGAAAACAAGCTGCCCCCGCAAACCTCAGCAACATTTGTGAAGGGTTATATAGTGAAGCACAATAAAACAAGGTATGCCTATATAAACAATTCTCGAGTCATCACACCTTTTAAAACACGTCCTTTTGTGTCTCTCCTCTGTTCCAACCTTCCATAGGGTCACTTGGAGCAAAAGGCAAAGTCCTTATGGTTGTCTAGTAGGTATTACATGATCTGACCTCATATAATTTCTGTGATCTCCCCTCCTGCCAGTGACCCTCTGCTTGCTCCACTTGCTTGCTTCTTGTTTGGTTTCTGCACTTACTGTTTCTTTCTGCCTGAAATGCTGTTTCCTCAGTATCTGCATAACCATCTCCCTTCCCTCTGTTAGAACTCTGCTGAAATGTCACCTTCTCTGAGAAGTCTTCCTGGACCACTATATATAAAATAGCATCCCTCTCTAGCCACCTTATTCAGCTTTATTTTATCCAGGGAACTTATAACTATCTAAAATATATATTTATTTTCATTTTTTTCTATGTCCTTCTATTAGTATGTAACTCTATGAAGGAAGTTACAAGTATCTCTGAATGTATCTTAAAGACCTAGAATAATTCCTAGGACATAATAGGCCCTCAATAAATGCTTACTGAGTTATAAATAAATTATAACTCTTCAAAAGGCTCTAATTTTGATCTCTAAGTTTATCTTCAATAATGTACCAAGTAATAAGATGTAAAATCTTGTTATTTAAATAGTCTATAATTTTTGTTTTTATTTCCATATCAATTCAAAATTTATTAAGAGGATTCCTAGATTTAAAATAGCATTTAAAATTATACTTCAGTTATTCAGTTCCAGATTTTTTGAATTGAAGTTTCATTAAATGATCTCTATAATTTTTTTAAATAAGAAATATGAGAAATTTTCTATGAGGCTTATTTTGTGATCTTTTCACATAAAGATTTTAATGATATCAGAAAAATATTTTCCTAAGGCAAGTCTATGTATATCTCTACCTTCCTATATGTCTATGAATATGAAAATAAAATGATTATTTATTATATCTATTATGTTTTGCCTTGTCATTGATCTCAAAAAACTAAGGAAGGACAATGCATTTACAAATATAATATTATTTTGTTTCTGTGAACTACCCCTTCAAGTCTAAAACTTTTAGTTTACATACATATTTAACTTTTACTTGCCTTTATAAACAATTTTAATAAGGTATAAATGTAATATAAAATACTTTAAACTATATTTCAATAAATTTTACTGAGAACACTTTTTATAATTACCACTAAACATGTAATAATTACCACCAAAAAGGTATAGCATATTTCTATCATCTCAGAATACTCCACATGCCACTTTGAAGTCAATATCCTCCAAACCTCTGCCACATACCGGCACTGACATGATTAATATCACTGTGGGTTCATTTTTTCCCATAGATAAATGGTATAAACTCTCTGGTATGTAGTTTTTTTGCATTCAACCAAATGTTTGTGAGATGTATTTACATTGGTGCATATTCAGTATATAATTATTTGGGTATCAATTCCAAAGGCTTGGGGAGAAAATGTAACATTCCATTGGGTACCAAAGTTTGTTGGATGGATACATGTATTGTTTTCAGTGGGGGTTCTTATGTATGGCAGTCTTATGAACACTCACGTACAAGTGCTTCTAAAACAGTTGAGGTCATTTGTCTTGGATAAATAGCTAGAAATTGTATGGTAAATATCTGTATAACTCAGCTGATTGCCAGTTTACAAATGGCTATGCCATTTTACAATCCCAGCAGAAATGAATGATCATTCACCTTGCTGCACACATCCTTGATAATGCTTGGTACTTTCTGCCTTTTTAATTTTAGCCATTTTTATGAAACTGTAGCAGATCTCATTACAGATTTTAATATTTATTTCCCTTGTGACTAGTGACAACTGAGTATTTTCTCATGTGCTTATTAATCATTTTTCTTCTTTTGTGACATTCCTATTCCACTATTTCATCCATTTTTAAGGGGGTTCCTTACCTTATTAAGTTGTAGATATGATTGTATTATAGATATGAGTCTTACTTCCTTTTGGGGCACTATTTCACTCACCTCCTCACATTTCTTTTCTTCTTGAATCAGTTCTGTGGGAAGCCAGTTGAAAGCTAGCCTGCAACCTCAAGAGAAACCCTGAGCCCAAACCCCTAACCTGAGCCTCTCTGAGACTGTAGACTGTCAGAAACTGTCTGAGATAATAAATGTATGTTCTTTGGAGATGCTGAGTTCTGAGATAATTTGTTACACAGCGATAGAGAATTAATATCCATTTGAGCCATGATAACACTACTCAATTCCAATTTTGGGAAGGTATAGTCAGTAGAGTTGGCTAGATGTGCAGACCTGAATTCAAGTTTGGAGCCAGAGTTTCCAGAAAGGATGCATTATCAGATCTCTTCCCTGGATCCCAAGCCCAGACCAGATGAGGTGTGGTGCCATAAGCTGCTTTCACTCCAAACAAAATTCAGTCTTTCTGTTACTCTTCATTATTAAATCCTTACCAGTAGCCTCTTTCCATCTCCCCATTTCTGGACCTGCGAAACAAAGGCAACATCCCCCAACACACCCCAATATAAAATGATGGAATAGGACTGACACATAGGATAATTGCTATAGACTTTGGTTCAAAAGAGGCAAGAATTACAAGGTAAAAGGACGAAACTGGTGCATGGTAATTTCAAATCCTCACTTGGCAAATACCTTTTGGTCAGATTTCAAGGCCTGAGAACAATTTTCTCCAGTTCTCAGCTCTGCCCTCTGAATCATCTTTTTTTTTTTTTCTTGAAAGGTAACATATTTGCAACTACATGGTTTTATTGGCCTGCTTCTAACTAATAGGACTTGTGGGTGTAATACTGTCATTCAATTTTGTACTTGTCTTGTGCAAAAGACCAAGTTGGCAGTATTCCTGCTGAAACATTTTTTTTATCAAGCACATTTTGGGTCTTCTATTAACTTTACAGAAAATTGCTCTACTAGACAAAAGATACAGCTACAAATCTTCTCAGGAGAATCCTTCTTCTGTTCTTGGCTCTTGCTAACAGACGAGTGGCAATGCTTATAATTGTCCTAAAGATACTTGAGTTGATTGAAAGAATGTGTGAGGCAGAATGCTCTGATTTTTGGCCTTCTGATCTCTGAGGATTTACTCAGCCTCTTTTCTCGAGTATGTTGCCCTAAGAGTGAATCTCTTCATTTAAACATATTTTGCCATCTGGAGACACAGATATTTTTTCAAAATCAGTAGGACTTCATTCCTTTTTGCTCAGAATTTCAAGAGCTCTTTTCTTGATTTCTCTCTCTTGTATTTTACTGTAAACAAGGAAAAAACAAACAAACGAGGTGGCACTTTCAATACTTTGCTTGGAAATCTTAAATATACTATATCAAAGTTCATAATTTCTCCTTTTAACATAACTGCAGGACACAATTTTGCTGAGTTTCTGTCATTACATTATAAGGATTTTCTTTCCTCAGTTTCCTATAAGATGTCCCTCACTTCCTTCTGCATTCTCACCAGCAGTGTCCTTAAAGTCCAGATTTCTACTAACGTCTGTTCAAGGCAATTTGAACTTTCTCCTGCATGCTCTTCAAAACTCTTCCAGTCACTGCCTATTACCTGGTTCTGCAACTGCTCTCACATTTTCAGATATTTATTATAGCATGATCACCCTTCCAGGTAGTAAAATCTGTGCTATCTAACGCAGCATAACAAATTAGCACACATTTAGCAGTTTGAGAAAGCATCTATTTCTACAACTATTGCCTTAGTTTCAACCCTTATTCATTTTATTCCTGGCTTATTATAACCTTGCAATAACCTCCTCCAGCCTTCTTATGGTGGTCTGGCTTTCTCCCATTCAATCATCCTCTTCACTTAAATAAGATGGATATGATTCTGTTGCTCTTCGACTCAAAGAACTGCTTGAGTTCCTATTGTCTATAGCCTTGTCTATAGCCTTTGGCATAGTAAAAGATTTTTTACAATATGGTCCCAGCCTATTTTTCAATTTTCTCCACATGGTTTTTTTTTTTCTGATATAACTACTACTCACCATTCTCCAGAGATACTGTTTATGGCCCTATGTCTTTACTTGTGTTATCTCTTCTACCTGGACTGCCTAAGCCATGTCCTTACTGCCCATATGTTCAGCAAAGTCTTCTCTATCCTTCTTTGTCCAGGGCATATGGTACCCCACTGTGACACTTCCAGTCACACCTCCACCTTTCATTCAGCTAGGCAGAATGTGCTTAGCATTGTTCTCTACACCCTCACATCTCAAAGTGTGACCCATGCACCAGCAGCATTGGCATCTTCATGTGACTTATGTGCATATTATGTTAAAATATAGGTTCTAATTCAGTAGGTCTGGATTGAAGTCAGAGATCATTCAATTTTCACAAATGCCTCATTGATTCCAATGCCACTGATTTGAAGTCCATACTTTGAGTAGCAAGATTTACAGCTTTTTGATTGTAGCTGTGAAAACATGATAGTATAGTTGGTTAACATTTCTGTCTCTCCTTTAAGATATCATTTGTCTCTTTTCATTTGTAGTCTCCAGAATGCCTCACACAGCACTCAATACTTGGAGGTTGCTAATAACCTAATATCTTGTTTTACATAAAAGAGTGATGCACAGATCACTTATACAAGTTGTTGGCTCAGTGGTAGAGGGTGGCCTGGCGTGCAGGAATCCCAGGTTCAATTCCCGGCCAGGTCACACAGGAGAAGCACCCATCTGCTTCTCCACCCCTCCTCTTCTCCTTCCTCTCTGTCTCTCTCTTCCCCTCTTGCAGCCAAGGCTCTATTGGAGCAAAGTTGGCCCGGGCGCTGAGGATGGCTCTATGGCCTCTGCCTCAGGCGCTAGAATGGCTCTGGTTGCAACAGAGCAATGCCCCAGATGGGCAGAGCATCGCCCCCTGGTGGGCATGCCGGGTGGATCCCGGTCGGGCGCATGCGGGAGTCTGTCTGCCTCCCCGTTTCTGGCTTCAGAAAAATACAAAAAAAAAAGTTGTTAAAGTATTCTTATTTGAAACTGCTCAGTGATGAGAACTTAGGGAATTATGCACAGAGTTTGGAAGAAGAGGAGGTTTGGAATCAAAAAGCCTCGGGGATGGAAAGAGATGTCTAAGACTAATTCCTTAGATGACGATTCAGAACAGTTCTAGATTAAGAAGCATCTGTTTTGTTTCATTGTTTTTAGTTTGTTTTTTGTATACAAATACTTGAATCCATTTTTTATACCAAAGAAAAAAATCTTAGCTCAATAATAACTCATCTTTATTACCTAACACTAACAATTGTCCTGATTTCCCTCCAATTCTAACAAAGTCTGTTTTTCCACGTTCTCTTCTCTTTCTCTCCTCTGTACTTCTGGAAGCTTGGGGAAATTTGTTTATACTATAAACTTTTAAAATTTGTTAAACTATAAACTTTATAGGATTCATTTGTAAATAGAATCTTATTTTTCTACTATCTTATTTTGTAATTTGGAGATATATGCTCCCAGAATGAAAACCTGGACTTGAAAAGTGCTTGTGAAAAATGACAACTTCAAGTGACATCTACTTTTATGAAATCTGTGAATTCGTTTCTTTTTTTATAATTATTGAAAGGAAGACAGCCAGTCCTTAGGTGGTTGCCAGGGGTTGGGAGTAGAGGGGAATGGAGAGTCAGCATTTAATTGGTACAGAGTAAGTGTCTGAGATGAAAAGAGTTATGAAAATGGATAGAGGTGAAGGTTGTGCAACATTATGAATGTATATAATACCACTACATCTATACTTATTAATGGCTAAGGTAGTAAATATTATGTGATTACACTGATTTTCTTTTTCTCACTAGATTGTAACTCCCTGAAGTCTGGTTCTGTTTGACTCCTTCTCCTCTTCATCCCTGGCACCGGGCAAGAGTCTGGTTTGCTCTGCACATAAATGAACGAACTCAAAGCAGGTGAGCTCGGTCAGTGCCAGTGCTCTGGAACTTCTGCCTCCTCCTGGGGTCAGGGACCCTCCCAAACAGAAGGTTGTGTGCTGGACCTTTCCCCTGCCAGTGAGCAGCTCTGTGGCTCTCTGCAAACTCATGGCTATTTCTGGGTGCAGTTTCCTCCTCTGTAAAAGGGGGGACCAGGTGACCTCCCCCTGGGGCCTTATGAGTTTAAAGGAGTCCATCTATTGGAGGGAGGCTAGCCCACAGCAGGTGCTGTCTCAGGGTGTGCTGTGCGATTTTGTAGGATTCCTCAAAGATTTTCACTCATTCATTCATTCATTCACTCACTCAAAATTATTTATCAGAGTGCACATCTCGGCCAGGACCTTATTGGATCTTATTGGATACTTTTTAATCCTCACAGCAAACGCCTAGACCAGCAGTCCTCAACTGCAAACATCTAAGAACCTTTCATTACCTATGAACTTAGTGCTACAATTCGGTCCTAGAATTCGGATGCCTGGTTCTCCCGAGAAGCCACGGGTGTAACCTAACCTAGCCACGGAGTCCCGGAGCGAGAACCTGGGCCTGGGCTCGGCGTCATCCCCCTGACCTGACCTCAGAGCCTGTCTGCCCACGTTGTGGCGGCTCAGACCCCGGACCCCACTGCGCAGGCGCGGGAGCACACCCTCGGTGCTGTCGGAGGCTGACGGACGGTAAGCCCGGATACACCCTGGTTTGTCGGGCTGGTGGGGTCCCCGCTACGCAAGATTCTCCCAGCTTGGACGTGGTGTCAAGGAGTTCTGCCAAGCCAGGAAGCAGGTCGTCCTCCCAACCCCCAGGAGCGGCCATCATCCCGATGGGCTGGCTGCACGCGGTGCTCTGTCTTCTCGTGTAGACATCGGGGAGCTCGGCTGAGGCTGCCAGCAAGTAGATGTTGCAGATAGATGGCAGCCCCGACCTGCGAGGGGTGAGAGGTAGGGGGTCAGGGAGGGTAGAAGCCACCAAGAGCCGCAGGGCACGTCTCAGTACCCCCCCCCCCCCCCACGCACACACACCTGGAGGCTCCTGCGTGGCCTGGGACCTTGCTCGCCCTCCAGCCCCTCCAAACTACCATTGTCCAGATACCCCGAGGTGCCATGGCCGTGGCTGGCTGAGTGTCAGGCTCAGTGGCTGCTAGGGACAGTTACTGTGTTCTTGCCCGGCTCAGAATCCTCTGTGTGGAGATGGGTGTAGTCCTTTGCATTACCAGGGGCTGTAGGGGGTCACCAGTCTGCAGGAAACTGAGCTTGGAGGCCTTTTTCTGAGTGTTGACATCAGAGCATTGAGCACTTGTCAGCACAGCCTCCCTCGCTGGGCTAGGCAGCCATTTCAGCGTTTTTCATCTCATGACACACATAGACATAACTAAAATTGTGCAGCACATCAAAAAATGTATATTTTGCCCATCTGGCAAAAAAAGAGTATAATTTTGATTCATTCACAACAGACAGGCTGTTGTGTTGGCTGTTGCCATTTTAAAAAAATTTTATTTGACAGTCTAATGGAAAAGAGATCAGTGCCTCCGACTAAATAGTCAGGTATTGCATGTTTTAAAAATTCTTGCAGCACACTAGTGTGTTTCTTGTGGCACATGGGTTGAAATAATCTCTGGGCTACGCAGCCCTGATGGTGTTTGGCTTAGTGTTAGAGTGGACCAGGTGTGTGGAAGTTCAGGGTTCAATTCCCATTCAGGGCACACAGTAGAAGCAACCATTGCTCCTCCTCCCCTCCCCTATCCCCCTCACCCCTAGTCATGGCTCAATTAGTTCCAGCTTCTGGCCCCTATGCTGAGGATGCTAAAAATAGCTCAGTTGCTAGCATGGCCCAGATGGGGGTTGCCTGGTGGATCCTGGTAGGGGTGCATGTGGGAGACTCAGAGGCAGATTAAGGCTGCTGGTTGAGGCCCCGGGCGCAGAAGAAAATATTGGGCCCCTTAAAAAAAAAAAGATAGGGAAAATAAAAATACACGTTAACCATATTTTTATTTATTTATTCATTTTATAGAGTAGAGGGAGAGACAGAGAGAGGAGAGACAGAGAGAGAAGGGGGGAGGAGCTGGAAGCATCAACTCCCATATGTGCCTTGACCAGGCAAGCCCATGGTTTCGAACCAGCGACCTCAGCATTTCCAGGTCAACGCTTTATCCACTGCGCCACCACAGGTCAGGCCGTTAACCATATTTTTAAATAAATAAAAAATATTATGTACTATTAATGTTAAAATTGCACATATGAAACCAAACTTAGTGTCATTAGAGAAAAGTGTAAAGTTGGGGTTTTGCAGGGGCCCTTCAGAAGTCAGGGCCCGGGATGCCGTTAAAATCCACCTCTGTGGAAACTGTCTCCTCTCCTCTCACTAAAAAAAAAAAAAAAAAAAAAAAAAAAAAAAAAAAAAAAAAAAATTCTCTGGGCTAGGCAGATCCTGCCTCTCTTGTGGCTAGCCCTTGCTGAGGGTGTCTTTTTAGGAAGCAGATCTGCTTAGTTCCGACTAGGAAAACTGAAGAGATAATCATTACTGCTTGAGCTGAACTTGATAATTTTCAGGATCTCCTTAGACAATTGGCCCATCAACATAAAAAGAAAATAATCTTATTTGGCCTATTTTATTCACCTGTTCTTTCCACATGGTTTGAAGCACTTTTGTGTGTGATCTCTTATACATTCTGGTTAAGAACTATATTTTTTAAGGAATCCCTCTTAAATGCACCTTAAATTTACAGACAATGCTCTAAGGGATTGGTCTTGTAAGGAGCTTCCGGGTAAAGTGGAATGGTTCCTATTTCTACCCATCTTTTCCGTGGAACACCATTCCCAGCCAGGGAGAGAAAAGAGGAATTCTGGGTCCTATAGGTCTGAGCCAATGGACAATTTTAATTTTTTTAATTTTCCCATTGATTTGAGAGAGATAATAAGGGAGAGAGAGACAGATGAGAGAGAGAAGGAGCATCAAATCATTGTTACACTTAGAGGCTCCATTTTGTTGTGTATTCATTGATTGTTTCTCCTATGTGCTCTGACCAGGGGATGAATCTGTGACTTCTAGTACATTGGGTTGATGCTTTAAGATCCACTGAGCAACCCAGCCAGAGTGTCAATGGACATTTTAATCATCTAAGAGAAACGTATCCAGCATTCATTTCTTGACATCACCAGTTGACTGCATTCATCTCTCATAGTAAACAGGCTGGCCCTCCTCCACCACATTGAGTTGTTTCCCCTGGTGGCTGAAGGCACCCTAGAAATAGACTCTAGACATTGGAAGGAACCTCTCCTGGTGCCAAAAGCAAAGAAGGTGCCTGTGGGGTAGGAAGAGCAGGTCCCAAGGCAAACAGAAGAGGAAAACTCACAGACACAAAATCTCATTCCCTCCTGCAATAAATAATTACCTTTCTCATTCTTTGTCTAACCTAAAATCTATTAGCAAGGTGTCATTGATTATAGGCTCTAATGAGGGGGCAGAAAATCATACATCAAAGCTCCACAAGTCTTGAAGCCTGAGTGTGAATAATCATCACATTCTCCCTGGAACAGAAACACGTTAGAAAGTTTTCCCAAGTGCAAGTGGTATAAAGTTCTGGAACTCAAGTGCACTCCCACATGTTATAACAATTTTGTGTGTCCAACCTCAGTGCAGCCTCTAAATACTGGATACAAGTTAAAAAGACAAAGTGGGTTTTTCAGATGTTTTTTATTCTAGTACTCACTAATCAAAAGCCTTACTCTGGTTATTGTTAAAAGAGTCTAGTAGAGCTATTTAAGGCCTGGGGCTCACAGACCAAGCACATACTTTAGGGCTTAATAGCATCCTAAACACCTGTGAAGGCCTGGAGTTATGTGATGCCAAAGCATTCTCCCCCCAACCCCCACTGGAGAATAACCAAATGGGACATCAGTTGGCTCAATAGCTCCCTTTTTCTGTGGCATATTTGAATGAGAATACTGAAAGACACGTGATAAATTGGAATTTGGTAAGGGAGGAACATCTTATACTTCAGATTTCATGATTTCTAGATACAACCTGCCTGAGGGGTGAATGCAGACAGCCATACGGGTCATACTAGGAGGGCTCCCTCTCAGTGGAAGAGGCACAGAGGATGATGGCACCTGACACAAAGAGGCACTATCTTGTCTCCTCACCCCTGCGCCACTCCCCATTAGTGCCCTCCCTTATCAGGGACTATCACTTCCCCCTATTAGCCACTGCCTGGCTCTGGCCCACCTCCTCCAGGAGGCTTCCTCAGTGCTCCAGCCCACAGTGGCCTCTTTATCCCAGCCCAGCACTTACAGTCCTTGTCAGTTACCCCTGCATTTCCTTAATATGGGAGGCAGAATAATTCTCCCCACCCCTTAGTCCTCCACAGAGTCCCCACCCTAATCCTTAGAAACTGTGACTATTTACTTTACATAGCAAAGGGAACTTTGAAGATGTGGTAAATAGTAGGAGATCCTGAAATGGGGACATTGTCCTGGATTATTCAGGTGAGCCCAATAAAATCACAAAGGAAAGAGGGACACAGAAGAGGAGGTCAGAGTGCTATGATGTGAGAAGGACTCAATTCACCATCGCTGGCTTTCAATAGAGAGAAAGGGGGCCAGGAGCCAAGGGATGTGGATGCCTACTAGAATCTGGAAATGGAAAAGAAATGGATTTTCCTCTAGTGTGAATAGAACTTAGAGCTGCTAATATTGTAGCACAGTGAGACTCATGTTGGACATTGGCTTTGAGTCATGGAGTGTAAGTAAATAAACCTGCATCATTCAATGCAACTAAAGTAGTGGTAATTTGGTATAGCAGCAATAGGAAACTAATACACTTATTCCCTACATTTATTGTTCTTTAATTATTTTTTAAATATGATATATTCATTTGTATGAGTCTTATCTCCCTAAGAGATCACATTCTTTTTAGTAAATTGGTCTTACTATTTCTTTATTTTTTAGACTCCATTAGATATGTACGTACTTCAGGCTGTAGGTGAACTCACTATTAGCCACATTGTGAAGCTTCTGATGACAATTCGTAGAAAGAATGGCATCCAAGCAAGGACCAGGAGTCAGCTTAGATATATACTTATGCAAAAGAGAAAACTATGGTACTGCCAGTCCAGCTGGCAAGCTCTCTCTCCCTCTCAGAGAGCACTATTGCATCTTTTGGTGTCAGGATATAAGGATGAGGACATCTGATGCTCTTTTTCCTCCTATCCTTTTAAAAATCCTTTACTCTTGCCCTGGTCGGTTGGCTCAGCGGTAGAGCATCGGCCTAGCGTGCGGAGGACCCGGGTTCGATTCCCGGCCAGGGCACACAGGAGAAGCGCCCATTTGCTTCTCCACCCCTCCGCCGCGCTTTCCTCTCTGTCTCTCTCTTCCCCTCGTGCAGCCAAGGCTCCATTGGAGCAAAGATGGCCCGGGCACTGGGGATGGCTCTGTGGCCTCTGCCCCAGGTGCTAGAGTGGCTCTGGTCGCAACATGGCGACGCCCAGGATGGGCAGAGCATCGCCCCCTGGTGGGCAGAGCGTCGCCCCTGGTGGGCGTGCCGGGTGGATCCCGGTCGGGCGCATGCGGGAGTCTGTCTGACTGTCTCTCCCTGTTTCCAGCTTCAGAAAAATGAAAAAAAAAAAAAAAATCCTTTACTCTTCATATCTAGCAACAAGTGGAGGGAGGAAACTTAGTGATTGTGTCACTCAGTAGAATGACATATATTACTCCTTCATGTTGACCCCTTGAGCAGTTCTCTCCAAAGACAATAGTATCTTCCAGGGCAAGTGGAGGAAGCCAAATAGTGAGTTGGTGTTACAGCATGGGACTGTAAAGACAGTATAAAGTTTACAGCACATTTGTTGATTGTCAGAATTAGAAGGGTACTTCAAAAGTTCTCAACCCAACTAGGTCATTGACAAATGTGGACAGAGAGGCCTAAATGACTTTCTGAGTCACACACCATTTGGGTTAGGGGTAGGAATGCAAATATTCTATTTTCTGATTACAGCTTTCTTTCCACTTCCCCTTCCTCTCATTGCATCCACTGGGAAAACAAAACACTCTCTAGAATCAAGCACAATTTCAGACAAAGTGAAACAACATATACTGCAAACTATAGAAAGTTACTGGATTTTAATTTTATGAATGTTGTTATGGGTCTGTTTTTTATTTTATTCTTTATCATTTTACTTAGGTGTCAATCTTTACAAAATTGTCAATCTTCCAAATGTTGTCTAGGAATTATAAATGATTCTTGCCTTGTCATTGAGCCTCCTAGTATAAATCACATTCGCTCAGAAGCAGGCCACACGCCCATGTCCTCCTCTGATTTAGTGCCTATGTCCAAAGGGCCAGATCTCATACCTGATGTTGTAACAGATAAGCCATGCACCAGCATCTCAGAACCTCACTGGTATCTGAAAAATATAATCAATTCAGGTCAAATTCCTTTACTCATTCTGTGCCTATAAAATAAAGGTAATAATACCCATCTTAATAAACTGTTGAGAGGCCTGGCCAGTTGGCTCACTGGTAAAGCATCAGCCTGGTATGTAGATGTACTGGGTTCAATTCCTGGTCAGGAAACACAGAAGAAGTGCCTATCTGCTCCTCCACTTCTCCCCCTATCGCTTCTCCACCCCACCCCCCATAACTCAATTGGAGCAAGTTGGCCCCGGGAGATGAGGATGATTCTATGGCCTCTGACTGGGATGCTAAGACCTTGGTTGCTGAGCAATGGAACAAAGCCCCACATGAGCAGAGCATCGCCCTCTAGTGGGTTCACCAGGTGGATCCAGGTCAGAGTGCATGTGGGAGTCTGTCTCTCTGCCTCCCCTCCTCTCACTGAATAAAAAAGATTAAAATTAAAATAAACTGTTGAAAGTATGAGAGATAGCATATACATAGTACCTAATACACCACTGAAACTCAATTTCTGGTAGTTTTAATATTTATAATTTTTTGCTCTATTTTATTTCAACATTATTTTTTAAAATAAGTTTTCTTACTGTACCTTTAACATCTTTCAAATAATTTTTATCTAGGTTATCAGCAAAATCCCAGCAGGGTTCACTTTCTGCTTTTCTTTGGCAGTGATTCAGGCCTCCTTGCCCTAGAGGGGCTTTATTGATCTTTGAAGATGTTTTTGGGAAATGGTTCAGAAGCAATAGATTCTCTTCACATGTTCTTCAATAAACTCACTGGTGGAAAGCTTTGGTTTCTCCAGTTCTTTACACTGTACAAACAATCTTTGTAAGTCACTCTATGGTTTTTAGAGCAGTTTTAGATTCATAGCGAAATAGAGAGGAAGATACAGAGATGTCCCACGTTCCCCCTGCCTTCACACGTGCATTGTCTCCCTTATTAGGAACATCACCCCCGAGAGTGCCATCACTTTTAAATCAAAGAGTATAGAATTCAAAATTAAAGAAAGAAAAGTAAACATTAAAGTAAAACTTTATCAGAGTGTTGTAAAATATGTTTTCCAAGCAAAATTGTTGCATAACTGGCCCTCATTTCTAGTTTAAAAGTTAAGATGTAGGCCTGACCTGTGGTGGCGCAGTGGATAAAGCGTCGACCTGGAATGCTGAGGTTGCCAGTTCGAAACCCTGGGCTTGCCTGGTCAAGGCACATATGGGAGTTGATGCTTCCAGCTCCTCCCCCCTTCTCTCTCTCTCTCTCTCTCTCTCTGTCTTTCCTCTCTCTCCCCCCCCTCCTCTCTAAAAATGAATAAATAAAATAAAAAAATTAAAAAAAAAGTTAAGATGTAAGATAATAAAATCAAAGGTCAGAAAGTCAAAGCAACAATTTTAAAATAAGTGTTTTGCTTAATGACTTTTGCTAGATCATGCTGTCTGTGGTCCAGAAGCCCAGATATGTTTCAAGGATAGCTGATCACAATCAATGAGATCAGGGCACAGGAAGTTCTAAGCTTCTTTCTTGGTTTCACTTGATAATTAGGGAAGAAGTTCAGTGGTAATGGCTTTGTGTTTGTTTTTCACTTTGTATTATTTTAAGAAGGTTGGGAGAATAGTCAGGGGACTGAGCTGAGCCCTAAATCTCTGAACTTCCCATCTAAGCCCCCGTAAGAAAACAAGACAAAATTAGAGAAAGGGGAGTCCAGGCCGACTCAGTGATTGGGAAAGATAGGACCCAGGCATGCCCACTGGCACTCCTTCTGTCTTCCAGATATGTGTACATTTACCACAGACCATATGGGTGGCAGCTATTTAGAAAGTGCTTCCTTCGTCCTGGGAGTAATAGGATTCTTGGTTTGCCAGAGGTGTCCCTGGATGGTGAAGGCAGTCACACTAATGGAAATGGCCTTAGTGGGAATCTGGGTGAAGTGATGAAGTTTGAGTTGTAGTAGTAGGTGCATTCTACCATGTGGATAAGACTGTAGGGAGCTACAGCCCAGGAGAGGATCAGAAGGTAGTTGGTTTTGCTCTTCTCAGTTTCTCAAGAATGCCACTTCTCTTTGGTTAGCATTGCCAGTCTGGCAAAGTGTGACAAGACATTGTGGAAGATGACCTTGTTGAATTTGGCGCTGAACTGCTTGTATACCCATGGATCTGTGTACTCAGAAGCCTACCAGGGAGATGATCTTGCTGAAATAACCCCAGTTATCATTCCCAGCCACCATTCAAATGACTGCACCACTTAATACAAAATGAGGATGGAGCCTGAGGTGTGGAGCCAGAACTCTTCATAACTCATTATTAAATAATATTATAAAATTAGGGGCCAAATATTCAAGAAGCTACTTAAAAATCAGCATTTTCCTGGTGACATTTGCTAGATCATGTTCAGTTCAGTGCTAAAATTTGAAGTTGCAAGGATAGCTAGAAGCAATCTCCAGAATCCACACCTGCCAAGGTCTCAACTTCCTTGAGTTCACTCAGTAAATCAGGGATGGGCTCCAAGAAGAATGGTTCTGTATTTCATGTAGGAGACCCTAGTCTTTAGGAAGAACCTTTAAGGTAACCCTTAGTTTTCCTTCTCATTCCTGAAAACTTCTCTTAGGAAATCAACTCTACTGTGCTGAATAATGGGAGAAATCTGGATGAAACGTTTGTGTTCACATTATCTGAATCCACCCTGAATGCAGCTCTACCAAACTAGGTTCAAATTTTCTATATTCTTGCATTAGAGCCTTGTAAGAGTAGTGAGACTGGTGGAAAATTGGCCACAATAAATTCATTTCCATTCACTCAACAAACACTGGCTTAGCGCCTATTTGTATGCCAGATATAGTGATAAGTGCAAAGAAAAGGACTCTTTGTTTTAAACCTTGGGGGTGCTCAGCAGGAGGCACTTTGTGCCAATTCAGACTGCTTGAGGGATAAGTTAATGTCAATCCCTCCCTATCGAGACTGGCCTTTAAAATAAAGTTTGAAATTGCTGGAGGCTACCCTTGCAACTTCTGGGTGCAGACCTGATTCCTACCCCACACCACTAGCCCATGGTTTGTAACCACCAAAGGTTTCAGAGTGAGGAAAAAATGTTGGTTTTGAAGGTTGACGGCATATTTGGCAGCCAAGGAGGAGTTCAGATCCAGCAAAGTGCCATAGCCATGAAAGCAGCTTCTGCAGTAGTCATTTCTTAACCATTCTGCATTCCTCATTGTTCTGCTGACAGGTATGCACAGGCACCCATATTTACACATGACATTTTCATCATGGTAGTAGAAGTGTTTCAGCAAAAGTATTTGGTACCTGAGGACAAAAACTCACCTACAACATCCACAAGGGACAGGGCCCAATTTCCACACCACACACTCTCCAGTATACCTGTCGCCTTTGCCAATCTGGTCCTGCGCTTCTAAACAGAAAGTTTGGTTAGGGCTCAGGATTCAAAGTGCTGAGCCCCCAAGCCAAGGAATAGAGTTTAGCACTGGCTATCTGCTTCTAGCTCCAGGACACACTGAGCCCAGGATCCCACATTCTGAACCCTGCCGGTCATTTGCTTCCCTCGCCTTTTCTCCCTGTGTACTTGACGGCGCACCTGCGTTCTCAGAACAGTTCCTGCATCCCACTTCCCCTGCCACCAGTGTACCTGCGGAGACTGAGTTGCACACACCCTGCTGCCACCTCCAAGCTTTTACTGTCTTGGCGGTGGAGCCCCATCAGTTAAGAAAGAGGGAAGTTTAAAAGGGCATGTTGGGAGGTTGGAGTCCCCAGCAAGGAGGCCACCAATCTGGAAGGAAAGCGATGTGGGCAAGCAGGTACGTTGTAGGAATTATTGAGGCTACTGCACAGTGAGGAGTAGGATGATGACCATCCAGTGGTGGAAGCCACTCACAGCACACGTGGCGCTGTTTCTCTCTGCCTGGGAACTCCTTAGTTGGGGGTATTTGTCCTCTCAAAGCCCCGGATACTTTTGAGGTTTCCTGACTGGGAGACACTATATTGGCAAGCGGCACGCTCGGACCCTGAAGTCCCCTGGACAGTGAGAAGTTTTCATTACTAAGAGCAACAACACACGGTCCAGGACTTTCCAGATGTGTGTGGAGCAGAAAACTCATGAGAAGGGGTCCTGGAACCGGTTGTGCAGGGTGTGAGAGGGTCGAGGTGCTGCATATTTGGGGGTTATGAAGCACACTTATTCTTGTGAATGAGGACAGGTATGACAGGAACAGGTCACCAACAAGCAGGTGTGTGAATATGACTGACCCTATGAGAGACTCTGAGGCAGGCTTGGGGTATGATTCTGCATGAACCAGAGCTGATACACACACACACACACATATACAGTGTGTCCGTAAAGTCATGGTGCACTTTTGACTGGTCACAGGAAAGCAACAAAAGACGATAGAAATGTGAAATCTGCAACAAATAAAAGGAAAACTCTCCCAGTTTCATATCTCTTTAGTGCAGTTTGATGTGGGCTCAAGCACAGATTTTTTAGAGCTCCTTAGGTAGCTATCCCGTATAGCCTCTACAAATTCGTCACTGACTGATGGCCTACCAGAACGGGGTTTCTCCATCAAACTGCCGGTTTCCTTCAACTGCTTATCCCACTGAGTAATGCTATTCCTATGTGGTGGTGCTTCGTTATAAACGCGCCGATATTCATGTTGCACTTTGGTCACGGATTCGAATTTAGCGAGCCACAGAACACACTGAAATTTTCTCTGTACCATCCACATCTCGACTGTCATGGCCATGGGCTGCTCCACTGTATACACAGTGTTATGTCATCATCTGTGCATGCGCACATGCTGCCACATCATCCTACAGAAACTGGGAGAGTTTTCCCAATACCATTTATTAAAGAGGCTGTCTTTACTCCATTGTATGCTCTTACCTCCTTTGTCAAATATCAGTTGTCCATAGAGCTGTGGGTATATTTCTGGGTTCTCTGTTCTGTTCTTGATCTATATGTCTGTTCTTATGCCAGTACCAAGCTGTTTTGAGTGCAATGGCCTTGTAGAATAACTTGATATCGGGAAATGTGATACCTCCCACTTTATTCTTCCTTTTCAAGATTGCTGAGGCTATTCGTGTTCTTTTTTGGTTTCATATAAATTTTTGGAATATGTGTTCTATATCTTTGAAGTATGTCATTGGTATTTTAATCGGTATTGCATTGAATTTATAAATTGCTTTGGGTAATGTAGACATTTTAATGATGTTTATTCTTTCTAACCATGAGCATGGTATATGCTTCCACTTGTGTGTATCTTCCTTGATTTCTTTTATCAATGTTTTATAATTTTCTGAGTACAAGTCTTTAACCTCCTTGGTTAAATTTACTCCTAGGTACTTTATAATTTTGTTTGCAATAGTGAAGGGGATTGTTTCCTTAATTTCTCTTTCTGACTGTTCATTGTTGGTGTATAAAAATGCCTCTGATTTCTGTGTATTAATTTTATACCCTGCGACCTTGCTGAATTCATTTATCAGTTCCAGTAGTTTTTTAATGAAGACTTTAGGGTTTTCTATATACAGTATCATATCATCTGCAAATAATGATAGTTTTACTTCTTCTTTTCCAATTTAGATGACTTTTATTCTTCTTTTTGTCTGATTGCTGTGGCTAGGACTTCCAGTATTATGTTGAATAAGAGTGGTGAAATGGGGCACCCTTCGTTCCTGATCTTAAGGGCATTGCTTTTAATTTTTGCCCATTAATTATGATGATGTAGGAATTATTGAGTATACTGCACAGTGAGGAGTAGGATGAGGACCGGTGGTGGAAGCCACTCACAGCACACGTGGTGCTATCTCTCTCTGCCTGGGAACCTCTTAGTTGGGGGTACTTGTCTGTCCTCTCAAAGCCCCGGATACTTTTGAGGTTTCCTGCACTGGGAGACACTATATTGGCAAGTGGCGCACTCAGATCCAGAAGTCCCCTGGACAGTGAGAAGTTTCATTCTCTACACTCTACTGACTAAAAGCAACAACTCACAGTCCAGGACTTTCCAGATGTGTGTGGAGCAAAAAACTCATGAGAAGGGGTCCTGGAACCGGTGGTGCAGGGTGTGCTTTTCCTGTGTCCCATAAATTTTGAGTTGATGTATGCCCATTATCATTCGTTTCTAGGAATATTTTTATTTCTTCTTTGATCTCATTGTTAACCCATTTGTTATTGAACAACATGCTATTTAGTTTCCATGTGTTTGCATATTATTCAGTTTTTCTGTTGTGGTTGATTTCTAGTTTCATTTCATTGTGATCAGAGAAAATGCTTGATATGATTTCAATCTTCTTAAATTTGTTGAGACCACTTTTGTGCCCTAACATGTGGTCTATTCTAGAGAATGTACCATGAGCACTTGAAAAGAATGTATATTCTACTGCTTTAGGGTGAAAGGCTCTGAAGATATGTATTAAATCCAGTTGATCTAGTATATCCTTAAGTCTGCTGTTTCTTTGTTAATTTTCTTTCTTGAGGATCTATCTAGTGATGTTAGTGGGGTATTGAAATCCCTACTATTATAGTATTGCTGTTGATCTTGCCCTTTATAGCCATCAAAGTCTGCTTTATATATTTAGGTGCTCCTATATTAGGTGCATAGATATTTATAATGGTCATATCTTCCTGTTGGATTGCTCTCTTTATCATTATGTATTGACCTTCTTTATCTCTTACTATATCCTTTGTTTTAAAGTCCATTTTGTCTGATATAAGTATTGCTACTCCAGCTGTTTTTTCATTTCCATTTGCACGAAATATTTTTCCACCCTTTTTTCCTTTTAGTCTATGTGTATTTTTTGTTTTGAGGTGTGTCTCTTATAGACAGCATATGTATGAGTCCCGTTTTCTTATCCACACAGCTACTCTATGTCTTTTTTTTGTTTTTTGGGGTTTTTTTTTTGTATTTTTCCAAAGTTGGAAACAGGGAGGCAGTCAGACAGACTCCCACATGCGCCCGACCGGGATCCACCCGGCATGCCCACGAGGGAGCGATGCTCTGCCCATCTGGGGCATTGCTCTGTTGCAACCAGAGCCATTCTAGCACCTGAGGCAGAGACCACGGAGCCATCCTCAGCGCCCGGACCAACTTTGCTCCAATGGAGCCTTGGTTGCGGGAGGGGAAGAGAGAGACAGAGAGGAAGGAGAGGGGGAGGGGTGGAGAAGCAGATGGGCACTTCTCCTGTGTGCCCTGGCTGGGAATTAAACCCGGGACTCCTGCATGCCAGGCCGATGCTCTACCACTGAGCCAACTGGCCAGGGCCCCCTATGCCTTTTGATTAGATCATTTAATACATTTACATTTAAGGTTATTATTGATATGTAGTTGTTTATTGCCATTTTATTCTTTAAATCTATATTTCTCTTTTAATATATTTTTTTCCTCTTTGTACTGTTTACAACAGGCCCCTTAACATTTCTTGCAGCATTGGTTTGGTTGTAATGAATTTCTTGAGTTTTTTTTTTTTTTTTTGTCTGAGAAGCTTTTTATTTCTCCTTCAATTTTAAATGATAGCCTTGCTGGATAAAGTAGTCTTGGTTGTAAGCTCTTGTTCTGCATTACTTTGAATATTTCTTGCCATTTTCTTCTGGCCTCAAGTGTTTCTGTTGGGAAGTTGGATGTCTTCCTTATGGGGGCTCCTTTGTAAGTGATAGCCTTTTATTCTCTAGCAGCTTTTAATATTTTCTCTTTATCTCCTAGCTTTGGTATTTTAATTATGATGTGTCTTGGTTTGAATTTCTTGAGATTTTCTTTAATGGAATTCTTTCTGCTTCTTGAACTTGTGTGACATTTTCTTGCATCAATTTAGGACGGTTTTCAGCTATGATTTATTGAACAAGGTCTCTATCCCTGTTCTTTCTCTTTTTCTTTAGGAACTCCTATGATGCGGATGTTGTTTCTCTTTAGGTATAGAATGTGTGCTACATGTCTGCCAGACCCGTCAGCAGTCTGTTTGACTGTGAAGAAACAATGTTGAAGAGAAAAAGTGCCCAGGTTGGAGCCACGATGCTGGGAAGTTACATGAGGCACCGGAGCCCAGGTCTGTGGGCTCACAGAACTTTGAACTACTGCACGTGTTGACATCCTTCTTCACTTGCAGAGAGGCATCATGGGCTGCCTGAAGTTCTTCCCGTTCTTGGCTCTTAGCATGTTGGTGCTGTACCAGGTAGGTCTCCTCCAGGCATCAGCATTCAGGTAAGACAGCCCTGCCAGGAGCCCACTCCCCTCCCACTGGGCCTGGGATCAAACAATGCCAGGTCTGAACTGTGGTGTGCTGAAAGTTTAACAACTACTCTGGGGGCATGGTGGGCGGAATGTATGCATATGAACTAGCATATATATTTTTATGATACAAAAATGTGTCACATACAATTTAAAAATAGAAATCAGACATACCATACTCTTTGTTGTAAATTTCATATATTTCTTTGAGCCTTATGGAATACTTTAATTCTTTTTTACCAACTATTTACATGTTAAGCAAACCTATCTAATTCAACCACTTATTGATAAATGAATTGCTAATGACTTTCTAATAAATTTATTTTAATTAGTTTTATTATTTTGGTGAGAGGAGGGGAGGCTAAGCTCACCAGCCAGAGCCTGTCTTAATTAAATTTAATATGTGATCTATGAAAATGGTTTCATGTTCTCATATAAATATTATGTAAACTAAAACATTTTTTAGATTTAACTTTAATTTTATCATTTAATTTTTAGTAATAGCTGTATTTAACACTAAGCTCATAAAATTGCTGAAAGTCTAACCATACATTGCACAAGCCTATATGATCTGGTTCCAGGCCCTGGCCGGTTGGCTCAGCGGTAGAGCGTCGGCCTGGCGTGCGGGGGACCCGGGTTCGATTCCCGGCCAGGGCACATAGGATCCTCCACCCCCACTCTCCTTCCTCTCTGTCTCTCTCTTCCCCTCCTGCAGCGAGGCTCCATTGGAGCAAAGATGGCCTGGGCGCTGGGGATGGCTCCTTGGCCTCTGCCCCAGGTGCTAGAGTGGCTCTGGTCACGGCAGAGCGATGCCCCAGAGGGGCAGAGCATCGCCTCTGGTGGGCGTGCCGGGTGGATCCTGGTCGGGCGCATGTCGGAGTCTGTCTGACTGTCTCTCCCCATTTCCAGCTTCAGAAAAAAAAAAAAAAAGTTCCAGCCCAGAGCCCGACTTCTGGTTAAGCAATGTTTTTAGAAAGGCCCGGGCCTCATGTCCTGAGCACTGGAAGTTGGGTTGGCTACGTACGGTGGTGGTGAAGTGGCATAAGCCAGGAAACCTGGCTGCTTATCCTGGGAGGTGGTAGGCAGTAGTTCAGAGCCTCTACTGGTCTTATTTTCCCCTGCTGTTCTTCCTGAAATAACAGCCTATCCTGCCTCACTAAGTGAGGAGGAAGGAGACCACTCATTGGACGCACCAATGAAGGACCACGAGAAGGGGATGGCCCATGAGCAGGAACAGGAGACAGAGCAGTGGAGGTGAGGTTCTGCAGCTGCCAAAGACAGGGCTGTTCCTCCCCTCAGTCATAGCCATGAAGGCACATCCAGAGAAGTAGGAAAGAACACAGCTGGCTAGGTGACCAGCACACTGTCACTATTCAATTCAGCATGAGGACAGGCTTTTCTCAGGCTCCACTGAAGATGGAGGTCAGGTAAGAAACTATGGTTTGACCACACGTAAAAACATTGATTTCTGAAAGCTATTGTGGAAGGAGTGGAAACAGTGTCTGAAAATTGGCGTGGCAGCATTGAGGAGTCCTAACATTGGAGAAGTTTGAACTGGTAAGTGTGGAGGCAGCTGATGGACCCCATACAGTTCAGGACATTTTAGAAATTTGGCTCTCCCTGTTAACCTGCTCATGACATATTGTCACACTTGCAAGGATCTATATTGGACATTTCCAAGGTGAAAGTAAAAGCGTTGCCAAGGATAGCATGCGTTGACAGTGTTCAGGTAAGTCTGGGGCCTTTACATGTGTAGAATCTGTGGAGATGCATTTGTTGTCATGGGGTTGCAGGGAGCATGTGAGATTGGTGCACACACCTGCCCCTGCTCTGACCCTGGCACAGAAAGGCAAAGGCATGAATTTCCCCTGCATCTGCCCTGAGAACCTCTCTGCAGAGCATGAAGGCCTGAGCAGCATGAGGAAAAGCCAGGACTGGTTATTCCTTCTCCACCACAGCCCTTGACCACACTGCCCTGACTGTGCAAATGTCTGAGTTCTCCTATGGAGGAAGTGTGAGCTGCCCTCCTGCCTGGCCCTCCAGCCCAGCTCCAATTTCCACCTCTTCCTGTAACCTTCTATGTGACAATCACAGGGGCACACCTGGTGATAGTTTGTCTGGCATGTCTTTTCCCTGCTACCTGGACATCTGCAGAGTTGAGCAGTGTGTTAACCTTAGTACCTGTCTGCCAGGAATTTACACACATGATCTCAACAAGGTTTATACATGTGCCATAATTAGAATTGGGATTGGAACACCTGTCAAAAAAAAAAAGTGTCCTGCCTGACCAGGCGGTGGCGCAGTGGATAGAGAGTCAGACTGGGATGCAGAGGACTGAGGTTCGAGACCCCAAGGTTGCCAGCTTGAGCGCGGGCTCATCTGGTTTGAGTAAAAGCTCAAAGCGACTGGTCGCTGGCTTGAGCAGGGGGTTACTCAGTCTGCTGAAGACCCGTGGTCAAGGCACGTGTGGGAAAGCAATCAATGAACAACTAATGTGTCACAATGCGCAATGAAAAACTAATGGTTGATGCTTCTCATCTCTCCATTCCTGTCTGTCTTTCCCTGTCTGTCCCTCTCTCTGACTCTCTCTCTCTGTCTCTGTTAAAAAAAAGTGTCCTGTCCAGTGGCTTGCAGAGAGACCATGGCCCTTCTGTTGGCATGACCAAAGATATCTACTATCCCCACAGCCCTTTACTTCTAATATCCTTTCTTGGTTCCTTCCTAAACTGGATGCTTGCAGTCCTCTCTTGTTGCTCTCTGTGCTGGTATCAGTGGCTGTCGTTATGGCAGTGGATATGTGGTAACTCAGATGGTGGAGAGAGAGCAAGATGTAGAGTCCAGAAGAGGATTGCCCAAGAAGAGATCAGAGAGAGAGAGGGTATCCCTGGGAGTGCCTGAGGATTTATAGTAGAGTTCATAGTCTTATTTCTGAATGTGCTTGTCATTGGGGAATAAAGGTATCTTTCTAAAGAATAGTGAGCTGTGTTGGTTATCTGGCCCATTTCTCAGGCTTCATGGATTCAGAGACCTGTTCTTAATCCCAGGAGAGCTGGACAAGGGCATGTTGGATAGTTCTTGGGAGCAGACTCAAGGTGTAAGAACAGCTGTGCTAAGGAGCAGGTAAGCAACTCCAGAACTTGATGTTGCAAATTCTCTAACTGTTCTTGGTGATACAGGGCAATTTGTGATGCCCATGAATTGAATGTGGCTTCTAGATAGTCTTGCAAATGCATTGGGCATGGTACCATTATTCTCTGTAGTCTCATAAACTTAGGCTGATTTTTAGTTTGTTTATATAGGAAAGATTGGCCGTTACAACTCTCTGTTCCATGGCTGGTTACCAAATCCTCCTTTCAGGATTGTGGACTCTACTGAGAATGTGTAAGACCAGGGATTGTGACATTTTTCCTAAAGGCCCTGTGATTCTTCTGCTGTAATAATTGTGTTTAGATTAAAGAACTAAGGTTAATTGGTGCCTCTCCAAGAAATAATTTTGACATGCCGGTCCCATGGTATAGACTCTCCTGACCAGTATCCTCAACCTCTCATGAACAAGTATTCTCTTTCTCCATCCTACTTCAGTGCCACTGCTCAGAAGAGGGATTGCAAACTGGCCACCTGCACGACAGGGAGACTATTGGACTATCTGCACAAAGCTGCACACAAAGATAAATATCCAATACCGTTACCGTTTAATGAAAAGGGCCGTTGAGGGATGGACCTTCAGTCCTGAGCAGTGAAAGGCCCCAGGAAGAAGGTGACTGGCCTTGTATTGTTGAATGGGAAGATGATGACTGGGTCTTACTGGGATGCAGTCCATACTCTAAACCTCCCAGGGCCCATATAGTAAAAAAAAAATCTACAGGAGAATTTGCTCACTCCAGTTTCTGGAGAACAGAGAGTCCTCATAACTGACAGAACATACTTTGGGTTAATTTTCCTGTTTTTTCAGTATCTCCCTGTGACACAGTGATCTTCTGCTAGGAAGTATGCCTTCTGTTTCTTTAAAACACTGTTCCCTGCAGTTGTAATTGTGATTAGCTAGTATTTGAATTTTAATGGAAATGACACAGTTTTTTTGGACTATAAACAACAATGTTGAGTACATTTGAATTCAGAGCATACACATGAGGTCGAAAACTGTGTTTTCCCTTTATTACCTATATGACCATGGGATAGCTATACTTTCTGAGCCTCAGTTTCTTCATTTGCAGATAATTATAGTATGTACTGATAACATTAATATACAGGCTAAATGAGATAACAGATATAAACAATTAATAAATAACTAAATTGTAGTCACTATTTCTCTTCTTTAGGTCACGATGAAAGCGATCACTACTTCTCTTAATTCATAATGAAACTAACTTGTAGGAAAGGACTGTGGAAGACACCTTTGTATCTTTTCTGACACTAAAAACTATCTTCTTTATTTGAACAAATCTCAAGCTAAATGCAAAATAAAATCATTATTGCTATCTATCATGCCTCTTTTAAAAAAGATTTAATACTGTATTCAATAAATATGACACCCTGTGTCATTGACTTATCTGGTAGCAAATCTGGGATCTATGAGCCCATCATCTAATTATTGATATCAGTGATGCTGTCAACTGCTTGATGACAAAACAGTCCCCAACAGGGTTCATTTCCTGCCCCTCTTTGGCAACCACTTCTGTTTTCCCCCCTCGTATCCAGAGGGACTTTATAGCCCTCTTAAAATGTCTTAGGGAACTGGTTCAGAAGCAATCGATTCTCTTCACATGTTCTTTAGTATGTATTCAGTATTTACTGTTGGAAAGCTTTGATTTCTCCAGTTCTTTACACTGTACAAACAATTATTGTAAGTCACTTTATGGTTTTTAGAGCAGTTTTAGATTCATAACAAAATGGAGAGGAAGATACAGAGATGTCCCACATACTCCTTCCCCTACGTATGTTTTGTTTCTTTTTTTAGGGTCACCCACAAGAGTGTCACAATGATGAACCTACATCAACACATCACAATCACCCAAAGTCAATAGTTTGCCTATGGGTTCACTCCTGTTATTATACATTCTGTGGGTTTGGACATAGATGTAATGGCATATTCATCATTATGTGAGGGGTTAAATCACAATAATTGCTTGTAAGAGTTTGGTCACAGAATTTTTGGTAAGGATTAATGTACTGTAGATAACTAGAAGCTTATTTCACAAATCTTAATCTTTACTTTGTTTCCTAAGGAGAATGTAGGCAGTCACTTTTGCAGATGCAGGGATTCTCTCTTGTGGACACTTCCCAGAGGCACTGCTGACTCCCAGAGATGCCAGACCCTGGCTGTTCTGGATATAATCTCACGGAAAGAAGATTAACAGAAGGACATTCTGGGGAGGCATATCTGGAAACCAGACTCCCACCTCCTGTGCACTGCTATGTGACTAACTGCATGCTCTATAATAAATTTCCTAGCTCCCAAAACTAGCCAGTCAGCCGAGATTGCTAAGGCAGGCTTTGGATGCAGTGAGCCCCCTACCTTCTCAGGTTGCTAGCAATTTGATTAAAGACACTCTTCTACCAGTTGGATCTTATCTTTGTGATTGGGTTTGCAGCAAAGGTCAAGTCAAATCCTGGCTTGTTCTGGTAATAATTATAGGATCCTACAGGACATTAAACTACCCTGATTCTTCTGTGTTCCTTTTATTCTTCCCTCTCCTTACCCCTTGCCAATCTTTGACATTTTTACAATGTCTATAGTTTTATCTTTTCTAGAACATAATACAGAAGGGATCATACAAAATGTCTCCTTTTCAGCATGGCTTCTCTCACTTAGAGGAAGGGGCCATGGAATAAGGAATATGCTTTTAAGTTTCCTCCATGTCTTTTCATGGCCTGATAGCTTATTTTTTACACTGTTGAATAACATACCATTTTCTGAATGTACCATAATTCATTTACTTATTTACCCACCGAAGGACATCTTGGTTGTTTCCAAGATGGCAATTTGAATAAAGGGGAAGGGGAAGCATTTTCTAGTCTTTAGGAAAGGGTTCAGACATTTAGTGAGCATTGGCATCTTGGCTTTGAACTTCACATGTTTCTAACTTTTTTCCTCAGAATAAGCTGGAGTTGTGTATTTCCTCCTCCCAGGTGCTAGGCTGGAGCTGACTGGAGTTCTTTCTCCTCTCTACTCACTAAGGCTCTAATAATGCCCCAGCAGGTTAGGCTCTGATTAACTAGTTTCTGCTGAGAACAGACCTGGTTAGAAAAAACAACGTGCCCTGGCCAGTTGGCTCAGCGGTAGAGCGTCGGCCTGGCATGCAGGGGACCCGGGTTGATTCCCGGCCAGGGCACATAGGAGAAGCGCCCATTTGCTTCTCCACCCCCACCCCCTCCTTCCTCTCTGTCTCTCTCTTCCCCTCCTGCAGCCGAGGCTCCATTGGAGCAAAGATGGCCCGGGCGCTGGGGATGGCTCCTTGGCCTCTGCCCCAGGCGCTAGAGTGGCTCTGGTCGCAGCAGAGCGACGCCCCGGAGGGGCAGAGCATCGCCCCCTGGTGGGCAGAGCGTCGCCCCTGGTTGGCGTGCCGGGTGGATCCTGGTCGGGCGCATGCGGGAGTCTGTCTGACTGTCTCTTCCCGTTTCCAGCTTCAGGAAAAAAAAAAAAAAAAGAAAAAACAACGTGCTCTGATACATTTTTAAATGGTTGCTTTCCTCTCCAAAGCCCAAAGGCATTTCTTTGATATCTACGATGAGCACCTGGTTAAACTACTGGAGGTAAATCTCACAAAATTGTGGAAGCCCTCCTACACCACACACAGACCTTAACTGAGTCCTACTGGAATGTTTAGGTCTCAGAATTGCCCAGCCGTTTTTCAGTTACAGTTCAAGTTCTCCTCCCCAGCACTGGTTCCAGGTCCTGGTTCTCGCTGTTTCTCTTGTGATTCTCTGCACCAGTAAGTCATGACTCCCTGTATTTACCTCTCTGTCTCTCCAATCCTGGTGAGCAGGATTCTGCCCTTTGTCCTCACTGCTCTTAGGATCCTAGAAGAGTTATTTTTATAGTCTGTTTACCTTTTTGCTTGTTGTTATGACTTCCTAAACTCCTTGCATGTATGTGGAACCTAGGACAATCAAATTTTAGTTGAAACAGTCCCATTAATTGACAGCTCCAAATTTCCCCCAGGTTGTTAGAATGAATTCCTGGTGGTGGCCATGTTGCTGCTCCTGTAGTTGCTGGCGTGACTGTGGTTCTGTTGATGTTGTTGAGTCTGTATATACACAAATTATATGGGAGCGATACATTTAACTTTAGAACATTTAAGATCTTCTCCTTTAGCAACATTCAAATATCCAGTACAGAATTATTTACTAAAATCACCATGCTGTATATCACATCGCATTACTTACATATTTTGTAACTGGAAGTCTGTACCTTTTGACCACCGTCACTCACTTTGATCCCTCACCTCTAACCCGATTCTGACAACCAGCAATCTATTCTCTGTATCTGTGAGTTTGCATTTTTTATTTAATTGTTATTTTTAAGAGACAGAGAGTGAGAGAGACAGAGACAAAGGGAGAGAGATGAGAAACATCAATTTATAGTTTCAACACTCTAGTTGTTCAGTGATTATTTTCTCATATATACCTTAATGGGGGTGGGCCCTCCAGGTGAGCCAGTGAACCCTTGCTCAAGCCAAGAACCTTGCATTCAAGACAATGACCTTGAGATTCAAACCAGTGACCATGGTGTCATGTCTATGATCCCACACTTAAGCTGCAACTTTGTGCTCAAGTTGGTAATCCTGTGATCAAGCCAGATGAGCCTGTGCTCATGCTGGTGATTTTGCAATTTGAACCTGAGTCAGCATCTCTAATCGATGCTCTTTATCCACTGGGTCACCACCTGGTCAGGTTTTTTTGGGTTGTTTTTTTTTTGTTTGTTTAAGATTCCACAAATAAATGTCATAAAAATTTATCTACAGTATATCTTTCTGACTAATTTTGCTTCATGTAATGCCCTCAAGGTCTATCCATGTTTCAAAAATGGCAAGAATTTCTTTCTATTTAATTTTTTTGTTTTGGACAGAGACAGAGAGAGAATCAGAGAGAGGGATGGATAGGGACAGAAAGACAGGAAGGGCTATGAGAAGCATCAATTCTTTGTTGCGGCACCTTAGTTGTTCACTGATTGCTTTCTCATTTGTGCCTTGTTCATGGGGGTTGGGGTGCTACAGCAGAGCGAGTGACCCTTGCTCAAGCCAGTGACAATGGACGCAAGCCAGTGACCTTGGACTTCAAGTCAGTGACCCTTGGGCTCAAGCCAGTGACCATAGGGTCATGTCTATGACCCTATGCTCAAGCCAGTGATCACTTGCTCAAGGTGCTGAGCCCATGCTGAAGCTGAATGAGCCCGTGCTCAAGCCAGCGACCTTGGGGTTTCAAACCTGGGTTCTCCATGTCCCAGTTCAATGCTCTATCTATTGTGCCACCACCAGGTCAGGCATCAAGAATTTTTTTAATGACTAAATAATATTTCATTGTATATATACCACATTTTCTTTATTCATTTACGCATCCATAAACATTGATGTTGTTTCTATAGCTTAGCTATTATAAATAACGCTGTCATGAACATAGAGTTGTAGATACCTTTTTCATTTAGTGATTTTATTTCTTTCAGATAAATACCCAGAAGTGAAACTGCTGCATCATATAGTAATCCTATTTTTAATGTTTTGAGAAACCTCCGAACTATTTTCCATAGCAACTGCACCACTTTAAATTCCCATCAGTAGTGCACAGCGGTTTCCATTTCTCCAATCCTCACCAACACTTGTTATTTCTTGTCTTTTTGATTAAACCATTCTAGCAGATGTGAGGTGATACCTCATTGTGGTTTTGATTTCCATTTTTCTGATGATTAGTGAAGTTGAGTACTTCTTCAGAAAACAGTAAGTCATTTTTATGTCTTCTTTAAAAAAATACATCTGCCCATTTCTTAATTGAATTGTTTGGTCTTTATACATTTTGGATAATAACCTCTTATAAGATACATGATTTGTATTGAATAAATATTTCATTTCATTCAAAAGGCTGTCTTTTCATTTTTTTGATAGTTTCATTTGCTGTGCAGAAGTGTTTCTGTTTAGTGTAGTCCCACTTACAATTGACTTGCTTATTTATTTATTTATTTTTGATTCAGTGAGATATGGGGAGGCGGGGAGGCAGACAGACAGATTCCAGAGTGCACCCTGACAGTTATCTACCCTGCAAACCCACTAGGGGGCTATGCCCTGCCCATCTGGGTCTGCTGCTTTTTTGCTTGGCCAGAGCTATTTCGGTGCTTGAGGTGAGGCCATGAAGTCAAACTGAGTGCCTGAGGCCAAATTGCTGGAATCTTTCCAGCCATGGCTGCTGAAGGAGGGAGAGAGAGAGAGAAAGAGAAGGAGGAGAGGTGGAGAAGCAGATAGTCACTAATCGTGTGTCCTCAGACCAGGATTCAAACTCAGGACGTCCACACACTGGACTGATACTCTGCCGCTGGCCAGAGCCTTGGCTTGCTCATTCAACAGAGTAAGCTATTAGCAATAACTTCTTTAATTTCTTGAAAAGTCACTGAAGAATTTTCAACCAGTCTTGTGTCTCTTATGAGCCCTAATAAATTATTTTTACTTTTAAATCAAAGAGTACATATTCTAAGTTAAATGAATAGAAGTAAATACTAACATAAAACTTTATCAGATATTTATTTCCAAGCATGATTGTTGCAAAGCTAGCCTTAATTTCCAAGTTGAGAAATTATGACATAAGATAATAAAATCAAGGGCCAGAAGGTCAAGCAAGTATTTTAAAATCAGTATTTTCTTTAGTGACACTGGCTAGATCATGCTGTCTGTGGTCCAGAAGCTTAGATATATTTCAAGGATGGCTGGTCACAATCTACGTGACCAGGGTACAGAAAGTTGTAAGCTTCATCCTTGGTTTCAACTGATAATTAGGGAACAAGTTCAGTGGAAAATGGTTTTGAATTTGTTTTTCCTCTTTATATTATTTTGTTTTTAAGAAAGAGGGAGAACACTAATGGGGACTGAGCTGAGCTCTGAGTCTATGAAATTCCCAGCTAAGCCACCATAAAAAACAACCGGACAAAATTAGGGGGTGGGGACACCAGTCCCACACAAAGTTTGTGAAAGATAGGACCCAGGCATACCCACTGACTATTTTTCAGCCTGTCCTCCAGCTCTGTGAGCCCGCAAAGGGACCACCCAGTGGGCAGCTATTCCAGGATACTGACTTTCTTCTGGGAGTAATAAATTTTTTGCTCTGCCAGAATATTATTGGATGGTGAAAGCGCCCACACTTATGGACACGGCCTAAGGGGATATCTGGGTGAGGTGCTTACATTCTGAGTTGTACTTGAACATATTTTCTACCACGTGAAGACTATAGAAGGACAGAGTATGAGATAAGATCAGGATATGGTTGGCTCTGCTGTTCTCAGTTTCCTCAAGATGCCATTTCTCTCTGTTTGGTTGACCTGAGGTGACCCACCGCCCTTCAGGTAAAAGTGTGACAAAGTGCTGTGGAAGAGGAACTTGTTGAATTTGGTGCTGAACTCCATGCATACACGTGGACCTGTGTACTCAGAACCCTACCATAGCGAATATATTGCTGAAATAACCCCGGTTGTCATTCCCAGACACAGGTCAAGCGACCGCACCATTTAATACTAAATGAGGATGGATCATGTGATATGGACCTCTTCACACTAACTTATTAAATAAAATTATAAAATTGGAGGACAAATACTCAAGGAGCTATTTGAAAGTCAGTATTTTCCTGGGCAACATTTGCTTGATCATGCTGTGTTTAGTGCTAAAGTTCTGAAAAGTTTTAAGGATAGCTGGAAGCAATATATGGAACTGCACAGCAAGGACTGAAGTTCTTCAGTTCCCTCAATAAGTCAGGGATGGACTCAGAGAGGAAAGGTTTTGTATTTTACATTGGAGACCCTAGTCTTTAGGAAGAACCCTCAAGGTAACTAACCCTTATTTCCCTGTCTCATTCCTGAAAACTTCTCTTAGAAAACCCACTTCTACTGTGCAGAATAACATGGGAGGAATCTAACTAAAAATTATCTGCTCACATGATCTGAATTCTGCTCACTGCTACTCCACTCAAGTAAGTTTGGATTTTCTGCATGCTGGTATTAGAGCCTTGTAAGAGCAGTGAGACTGGCTGGTGAATTGGCTAATAAATTAATTTCCATTCATTCAACAAACATTGGTTTAGTGCCTACTTGTATTCCAGAAATTGTGCTAAATGCCAAAGGAAAAAGACTTTGTTTTAAATCCTGGTAGGGTGAGCAGGAGGCACTTCATACCAATTGATAGTGCTTGAGGGATAAGTTAATGTCAGTCCCTCCCTATCTGGAGAGAGTAACCTTTAAAGAAAAGTTTGAAATAGCTGGAGGCTACCCTTGCAACTTCTGAGTACAGACCCTGATTCCTACCCCACACCGCCAGCCCATGGTTTGTAACCACCAACTATTTCCGAGTGGGAAGATAAATATTGCCTTTGAAGGTAGAGGGTATATCTGGCTGCCATAGTTAAGTTGTCAGCTGGCAAGGCGACATGTCCAAGAAATCAGCTTCTGGAGTAGTTATTTCTTAAACACATTGCACTCCCTGTAGTGCTAGGAAAGGTATGTTTGGTTCACTTCTCAGGGCAATGAATCTACAGACACACAGGCTTACAAATGACTTCCTTTGCTTGGTAGTGAAAGTATTTCTGCAGAAGTATGTGGAACCTGAGAGCAAAAACTCACCTACAACAGCCACAAGTGGCAGAGCCCAAGTTCGAGCAAAATGATGTCCACTATACTGCCTTTGCCAATTTAGCAAAGACTCACCTAAGTTCCACAAGCGGCAGAGCCCTATTTCTACACTACACACTCTCCTCTATGCCTTTGCCACCTGGCCTTGCAACTCTGCTCAGAAAGCTTGGCTAGGGCTCAGTATTCAACCTGCTGAGCCCCCAAAGCCAGGAATAGAGCTCAGCACTGGCTAATTGCTTCTAGCACCAGGACACTGAACCCAGGATCCCACAATCTGAACTCTGCCTGTTCTTTGCTTCACTTGCCTTTTCTCCCTGTGTACCTGATGGGGCACCTGTATTCTCAAAACAGTACATCCATCCCACCACGTCCCCTGCCACCACCACTGTACCTAAAGGAGAGTGAGTTTCACACCTTGCCATCTCCAAGGTTTTATTCTGTCTTGGCAGTGGTGCCCCATCAGTTAATTAAAAGAGGAGTTTAGCCTGACCAGGCGGTGGCGCAGTGGATAGAGCGTCGGACTGGGATGCGGAAGGACCCATTTTCGAGACCCCCGAGGTCGCCAGCTTGAGCGCGGGCTCATCTGGTTTGAGCAAAAATTCACCAGCTTGGACCCAAGGTCGCTGGCTCAAGCAAGGGGTTACTCGGTCTGCTGAAGGCCCATGATTAAGGCACATATGAGAAAGCAATCAATGAAAAACTAAGGTGTCGCAATGCGCAACGAAAAACTAAGGATTGATGCTTTTCATCTCTCTCTGTTTCTATCTTTTCCTATCTATCCCTCTCTCTGACTCTCTCTCTGTCTCTGTAAAAAAAAAAAGAGGAGTTTAATAAGGTCATGTTGGGAGGTTGGAGTCCCCAGCAAGGAGGCCACCAACCCGTAGGGAGAAGCGATGTGGGGCAAGCAGGTGCGTCGTAGGAATTATTGAAGCACACAGTGGGGAGTGGGGTGAGGACCAGTGACTGAGGTGACTCACAGCACACACAGGGCTAGTTTCCCACTGCCTGGGAACCACCTAGCTGGGGGTCCTTGCCTTTCCTCTCAGAGGCCCAGATACTACAGCTCTTTGCCGCACTGAGGGACACTTTATTTTCTGCTCGGACCACAAGCGGCGCTCTCAGTCCTGGAAATTCCCTGACCATGAGCAGTTTCGTTCTCCCGGCTCTACTTGCTGAGGGCAGCAACTCAGGGTCCCAGACCTTCCAGACGGGCTTGGAGCAGAAAGCTCATGGGAACGGGTCCTGAAACCTGTTGAGCCGGGTGTGAGAGGGTCGAGGAGCTGCATAGTTGGCTGTTACGGGGCACGCTTATTCTTGAGGGTCAGGACAGGTATGTTATACGTAACGGGAACAGGTCACCAACGTGCAGTTGTGAGGATATGATCCTACGAGAGACTCCGAGGCTGGCTTGGGGCAGGATTCTGCGTGAACCCGGGCGGATATACTTGCATGCAAGCGTTGTTTTTGCGAGTGCCAGTGCTCTGGGCAGTGGGCATGTATGTACAGACGGGAATCTGTATGAGTGGAAGAGCATGACTGGAAGTGACCGCGAGTTTCGTCTCCGTAGGCACTTTTCAGCTCCGTCTAGCCTGCCCCGCTCTCTAGTGGAGAACAATAGTGTGAGACTCAGGCAGTTGTTCAGAATAGGGCACCACTGGGACGTCTTGGCAAATCGCTGTCGGTAAGAAAAGCAGCTGGACATATGGCTCCAGCAGGCAGTTAAGTAGTAGGAGAAGAATCGGGGGTAGGGGGAGTAGACAAGGGAGCACTAAGGCTGCTTGAAAGCTGGGACGCTTCTGTGCCTTGTCCCTTCCCGCGTTACCCATCCAGTCATTGGCCCTTTCTACCCACGTGATGGGCCACCCAGGCAGCCACACCAGTTGCAGAATCCCATATAAGGGATGTCATTCTTAAGGAATCCCGTATGTACATCAGGAACTCCTCCACATCCTGACCTAGCTAAGGGAAAGGCACGTAGTTACTAATGACATCATTCCTTCAGGACGCGATAATGTTTCCAATTTCAAAGATGAATACTGATGACCATTGAGCAATGTGGTGGTTACAGGCGCCGACTTCGTCCAATATCCGCCTGTAACTGCAGTTGGTCTACACATACCTGGATTCCCAAGCGCATAGCTGACCCTTTAATGACAAGATTTCAACTGCGCAGGTCCAGGAACTGCGCGGGTCAATTGAGTGTCTATGAGTCGAACCTCTCTGGAGAACTGAATATCGCAGGGTCAATTGAAAAAAATATAATTATAATTAGAACCACGGGGTTCACCCATGGTAAGGGTCAATTTTGTATTGAGCCCCGAGAAGTTACGAAGTGCCCATAATTTCACTGCCTGGATTGTGCTCAGCCGGAACTGAGTTCAGTCTGACGAAGTTCTTGGTCTCACCTCCATCTCCTGTTCTCACAAGCCCAACTCCCCTGTGCTGATTCCAGCTGCCTGAATTAAACCCCTGCTGGGACCCAGAACCAACCCTTTGAAGAATTAATCCTTTCACCCTCACTTGGATGGGGACTGGAGGTCCGACCTGGGGAAGCCTGTTGCCCTGAGACCCTGGACACTCCCCTACAAGACCACACAGCTGGAAATGGAGTGCGATGTGCCTTCAAACCCCGCAGAACTGAATAGGTTAAATATATCGTGAGAACAAACTTTCTTCAAAGTGCAGCTCACTTTTCGTGCGGGGTCTTTATTGCTGGTTGGTTAGAGCATTGCCCCTAAGAGCAGATGTTGCTGGTTAGATCCCTGTCAGGGCACATGCAGGAACAGATCTCTCTTCTGTCTCTCTCTCTTGTTTACTCTCTCTGTAGAATCTGTTGATAAAAATTTCAAAAGAAAAAACAATTCCAATTTACTTTTAAAGTGTTCTTCATTGGCTCCCACCATCACATCCCAACACAGTTCCATCAGTGATCTTAACGCAAATACAAGTGATATAGTCCTGCTGGATATTCCAGTCCAGCAAGTGGGTGACATTTCCGTTTTAGACACAAATCTGTTCCACTTACCAGTTGCTCCTGCACCACCCAGACCAGAGCTGTGGGAATAAAAGCAGCCTCTGGTGCTGGGAGGCATCAGAGCCACTGTCCATCGGGAGTGTCTCTGCCGGTTCAGCAGTACCATCATCTGACCTAAACGCTACCAACTCTACCATAAGTGCAATCATCACTGACTCCACTCCAAGCCACCGCTACCAGGTGAGACCTGAGACTCCACTCTAGGTGTGTCAATCTATCTCTTGCTCTCCCATCTCTCTCTCTCCATTGTGCTATCTCTTGGTTGATCTGTCAGTCTCAGAGTTTCTATCTACTTCTATCTGGGTCTCTTCATCACAACAAACTCTGTGAGTGTGCAATTCATCTAAGACTGCTACCCCAGCTAACACTAAACACTTGCAGTTTTGGGACTTCCAGCTTCACCCTTTACATTCAGATCCGGGCCCCAGTCTCGCTGTCTCTTCCTGCACATGTGCTTAGACTGATCTCTGAGCAGGACGCAGGATGAACTTTTTGTGGACTGTGTACTCATGGATTTGGTCTGGTCCCCAGTGGTCCCTGGAAATTCAGTTCTGAACCTGTGTCAACATAACTGAGAGGCACATATGCACAATAACCCAGGGCATAACCCCTATACTGCAAGCTCCGGTCCTGAGGTCTGAATGCCTTTTGTCCCAGTTTAGGTCCTGGGTTCTAGCTTAGGACTCTGCTAAGCTTAGTCAATACAGGGGTCTCTTTGCTAGTGGGCAAAGCAACACAGCTAAATTGATTCTTTAGATTCTCAGAGATTCCAACTGCAGAGATATTCTTTCTGTACCTACATTCCCCCACATATCTAGCCACTTTTGGCAAATGCTCCCCACACATTGTGCAGCTGTGGTTGCATTATGGAAAGAGCTGTTGTGACAGGCCATTCAGAGACTATACTGGTGAGACCTGGCCCACATGTGTATGTGAGAGTGAGCATGGGGTGGGGTGTGAGGGCACAAGCTTACCCTCCTCACCCAGATTCAACATGGCATCACCATTCCAATTTGGAATAGAATGTGTGCTACATGTCTGCCAGACCCTTCAGCAGTTTGTCTGTGAAGAAACAATATTGAAGAGAAAAAGTGCCCAGGTTGGAGCAACGATGCTGGGAAGTTACATGAAGCACCGGAGCCCAGGTCTGTGGGCTCACAGAACTTTGAACTACTGCACGTGTTGACATCCTTCTTCACTTGCAGAGAGGCATCATGGGCTGCCTGAAGTTATTCCCGTTCTTGGCTCTTAGCATGTTGGTGCTGTACCAGGTAGGTCTCCTCCAGGCATCAGCATTCAGGTAAGACAGCCCTGCCAGGAGCCCACTCCCCTCCCACTGGGCCTGGGATCAAACAATGCCAGGTCTGAACTGTGGTGTGCTGAAAGTTTAACAACTACTCTGGGGACATGATGGGTGGAATGTATGTATATAAACCAGCATATATGTTTTTATGATACAAAGATATGTCATACACAATTTAGAAGTAGAAATTAGACATACCATACTCTTTATTATAAATTTCATATATCTCCTTGAGCCTCAAAGAATGCTTTCATTTCATTTTACCAAGTATTTGCATGTGACACAAACCTATTTTTCTTATTAAACCACAATTTGAGAAATTAATCATGGACTACTTTCCCAACAAATTTGTTGTAATTAAGTCTCATATGTGATCTATGAAAGTAGTTTCTCACTCACATGCAGATATTTAGCAAATTGAAACATTCAACCTGAGTTTAGCATTTAATTTAATAATGGCCTGACGTGTGATGGTGCAGTGGATAACATGTCGACCTGACATTCTGAGGATATTGGTTCAAAGTCCTGGGCTTGCCTGTTGTGGCACATATGAGAAGCAACGCCTACTAGTTGATGCCTCCTGCCCCTCTCCCCAACTTCTTTCTCTCTCTCCTACCCTAAAATCAATAAATCAATATTTTTATAAAGTATATAATTTTAATTATGGCTGTATTTAACATTGAGCTGATAAAATTGCTGAACGTCTAACCATAAGCTTTCACAAGCTTATATGATCCAGTTCCGGCACACTACTTCCCAAGATTACATCAGAGCACAACTCCTGCTGAAGCAGTAATTTTGGAAAGGCACTTGGCCTCTTGCCCTGGGCACTGGAGGTTGGGGTGCCACATACTCTGGGGAAGTGGCAGAAACCAGGAAACATGATAGCTTATCCAGTGGAGGTGATAGGCAATAGGTCAGAGCCTCTCTTGCAGTGGTGAGATTCAGCTGATTTTCACCAGTTCGGCAGAACCAATACCTAATTTTTTGTTAAGTTGTGCAAACCTGTTGTTAAAATGGCACTTGTACTTGGGGTTCTCTCTAAGGTGGGTGCGAGGGCTGCCACCTAATGCGGAAATCACAAATTTACATTCCTTACTCTTTTTTAACGTTGATCTGTGTAACAGCGTATTCTAAGTGACTGTAGTCATGTTCATTCCGTACATTGGCGAAAAAAATTACAAATGAAGATGCCAATCAACAAGCAACATGGATATATTTTAAATAACATTTTATTGTTTTTTAAATCAGGTACTACATATGTTTTCATTAATATTTTCAAACTCTGATAAAAATCTAATTTTGCATTCCTCTTTTATTCTTATTTAAGTATTAAATGCATACCATAATAAACTACCTTTTGGTATATTGTTTTTCTATACTTTAAAATGGTCATTAGGGCCTGACCAGGTGGTGGCGCAGTGGATAGAGCGTTGGATGGGAATGCAGAGGATCCAGGTTCGAGACCCTGAAGTCGCCAGCTTGAGCATAGGCTCATCTGGTTTGAGCAAAAATCTCACCAGCTTGGACCCAAGGTCGCTGGCTCCAGCAAGGGGTTACTTGGTCTGCTGAAGGCCCACAGTCAAGGCACATATGAGAAAGCAATCAGTGAACAACTAAGGTCTCGCAACGAAAAACTGATGATTGATGCTTTTCATCTCTCCGTTCCTGTCTGTCTGTCCCTGTCTATCCCTCTCTCTGACTCTCTTTCTGTCTAAAAAAAAAAAAAAAATGTGTTTTAAAAAAATGGTCATTAGGGCAGAGAACTGGTTAGTAAATTGTTTGAATCCCACCACTGCTCTTTTGGGTTTACTTCCCCTCTGTGGTTCTACTAGGGAGAGCGGAATACACCCTGCCTCACTCAGTGAGGAGAAAGGAGACCTCCCCGTGGGCGCACCGATGAAGGACCATGAGAAGAGGATGGCCCGTGAGCAGGAGCAGGAGACAGAGCAGTGGAGGTGAGGTTCTGCAGCTGCCAAACACAGGGCTGTCCCTCCCCCAGTCATAGCCATGAAGGCACATCCTGAGAAGGAGAAGAGAACACAGCTGGCCAGGTGACCAGCACACTGTCACTGTTCTCCCCAGCACGGGGCTAGGCTGTTCTCAGGCTCCTGTGAAGATGGAGAGCAGGTAGAGAGACTATGGTTGGACCACATGTAAACATATTAACTTCTAGAAGCTGTTGGGGGAGAAATAGAATCACTCACTCTGGAAGTAGGTCTGGCAGCATTGAGGAGTGCTCCTAACATTGAAGGAGTTTGCACTGGTAAGTATGAAACTAGTAGATGGACCCCATATAGTTCAGGGCATTTTAGAAATTTGGGTCCCCCTGCTAACCTGCACATTCTGTACTTCAGAAGGAGCCTTCCTTAGACATTTCCAAGGTGAAGCCAAAGACCTCAACGAGGATAGTGTGGGTATAGTGGTGTCTGTCCAGCTCCAATTTCTTCCTCTTTCTATAAACTTCTATGTGACAATCACAGGGGCACACCTGTTCATGATTTTGTCTGGCATGTCTTTTCCCTGCTGCCTGGATAACTGCAGAGTTAAGCAGTGTGTTAGCCTTAGTGCTTGTCTGCCTAGAATTTACACATATGATCTCAACAAATTTATATGTGCACCCAAATTAGTACTGGGGTTGGAATTAGTACTTGTCAAAAAAGAGTGTCCTGTCCAGTGGCTTGCCACGAGACCATGGCCCTTCTGTTGGCATGACCAGAGATACCTACTAACCCCATAGCCTTACTTCTAATATCCTTTCTTGGTTCTTTCCTACACTGGATGCTTGCAGTCCTCTCTTGTTGCTCTCTGTGCTGATATCAGTGGCTGTCGTTATGGCAGTGGACATGTGGTAACTCAGAGGGAAGAGAGACAGCAAGATGTAGAGGCCAGAAGAGGATCATCCTGGAAGAGATCATAATCTTATTTCTGAATGTGCTTGCATTTGGGAATAAAGGTATCCCTCTAAATAGCTGTGAGCTGAGGTGGTTATCTGGCCCATATCCCAGGCTTCATGGATATAGGGACCTGTGCTTAATCCCAGAAGAGCTGAACATGGGCATGTTGAGTGTTTCTTGTGAGCAAACACAAATTGTAAGAATAGCTGTGCTAAGGAGCAGGTAAGCACCTCCAGGACTTGATGATATAAATGCTATTTTTTCTTGGTAAGACAGGGAAATATTTGCTGCTCATGAATGGAATGTGACTCCTAAATAGTCCTTGCAAATATATTGAGCTTGGTGCCATAATTCTCTTTAGCTTTATAATCTTTGGCTGATTTTTTGTTTATTTACATGGAAAAGATGGGCATTCACAGTCTAGACTCCTTTTTCATTTTGTATTTTAGATTTTAATTATTAATTTTTGGAGAGTGGGGGAGAGAGAAAGATAGAGAAAGTGAGGGAGAGTGATAAAGAGGGAGGAGAAGCAGGAAGCATCTACTCGTAGTAGTTTTTTTTGAATTTGACTTGACTGGGCAAGCCCAGGGGTTCGAACTGGTGACCTCAGTGTTCCAGGTCATCTCTTTATGCACTGTGTCACCACAGGTCAGGCCAAGACTCCTGAGAATATGCATGGTGAAAGATTGTGGCCTTTTCCCCAAGTTCCTGTGATTTTATTCTGTGATAATTGTGTATAGAGAAACGACTTAAAGTTAAGTGGTGCTTTTCAGAGAAATAATTTTGCCATGATGGTTCCATCCCATGGGGCAGGCTCTTCTGTCTCATCTGCTCAACTTGTCATTAACAGACCCTCTTTTTCTCTATCATATCATTCAGTGTCCCTGCCCAGAAGAGGAAGTGCAACCAGAACACCAGCACGATTAGAAATTTGATAGACATTCTAGAGAAAATTAGCGCTGTTATGAATGGTGAGTTTCTGCTCATCGGAAGGGAGAGAGAGTTCTCTGGTTATCGCCGCAGTGACCTACAGTCCTGAGCAGTGAAAGAACTCCAGGAAGAAGGTGACTGCCTTTGTACTATTGGATAGGAGCATGATGACTGGGTCTTGCAGGGTTGTAGGTCATACCCTAAACCTCCCTGGGCCCATGTAGTAAAAATAATCCTCAGGAGAAGGTGCCCACTCCAGTTTTTGAGAAGAGGGGAGAGCCCGAATAGCTGAAACACCTAAAATTTGGGTTTATTTCTGTTTCCCAGTGTCTCCCTGTGACACAGAGATCTTCTGCTAGGAAATATAGTTCTATTTACTTAAGACAATGTTTCTTACTGTCATAATTGTGATTATTCTTATTATTTGAATTTGAATGGTAATGACACTGTCCTTTGAAATATTCCCTACAATGTCGTGTACATCGGAATTCAGAGTATACACATGAGATTAAAAACTGTGATTTTCCATTACTACTGATAGGACCATGGGGCAGACACTATTTCTGAGCCTCAGTTTACCCACCTGTATATTGCCCATCTGTAAATTGTAAATTTAATATAAAGACTAAATGCGATCACAGATGTCAAGAGCCTCACAATTAATAACTAAATTATAGTCACTATTTTTTTTTTGGTAGGTCACGATGAAGATGAACTCTAATTCTTTTTTAATATGTAATGAAAGCTGCTTGTAGGAAAGGAGTGTGGAAGATACGTTCATATTCTTCTTGACATTAAAAACTATCTTCTTTGTTTGAAAGATACACTAGCTAAATGCAAAATAAAATCATTGCTGTTACCTTGTGTGCCTCTTTCTCTCTCTCTCTATAAAACAATTGATACTGTACTCAGTAAATATGACAGCATGTCTCATTGGTTTATCTGGTAGCAAATCTAGGCTCTATCAGCCCACCATCTAACTGATGATATTAGTGATTCTGCCAACCTCAGAATGACATAAAATGACTGCCTCCTCCTGGGTATCTGGACTCACAAGATAACACTGTGTGTCCAGAGAACTCTTTGTTTAAAATAATATTAATTTTGTCATTTGTGAACCTCATCAACACTAAAAGTTTATTCAGTATACATGTTGGTGAAATCTTTGCTGTTATTTCTACTGTTCCCACTCCTCCCAGTATTGTTTAACTTTGTTCAATATTTATAAATACATGTGCAACCAACAATATAGCATCAGAGCATGTAAGACCTACTGCAGGGAGAGATATATACATATATCAAGAATTATCTAAGAGAATGATTATACCCTATTCAATCAACCATTGACTTCCAGTGTCACCTCCCCAGGGTGTGTTTCCAAGTTGACTCTGCAAATACCCCCTGACAATATGATGAATCTATACCATGATTCCACTTGCAAAAGAGTAATAGATTATTATTTTTCTTTTTTGTATTTTTCTGAAGTTGGAAATGGGGAGGCAGTCAGACGGACTCCTGCATGCACCCGACCAGGATCCACCCGGCATGCCCACCAGGGGGCGATGTTCCACTCATCTGGGGCATGGCTCTGTTGCAACCAGAGCCATTCTAGTGCCTGAGGCAGAGGCCACAGAGCCATACTCAGCACCCGGGTCAACTTTGCTCCAATGGAGCCTTCCTTGGCTGTGGGAAGGGAAAAGAGAGACAGAGAGGAAGGAGAGGGGGAGGGGTGGAGAAGCAGATGGGTGCTTCTCCTGTGTGCCCTGACTGGGAATCGAACCCAGGACGCCTGCATGCCAGGCCAATGCTCTACCACTGAGCCAACCGGCCAGGGCAAGAGTAATAGATTTTTACTGACCAAATTTTGTCTAATGGTCCCAGTACCATTTATTCATATGCTGATCTCCATCTGGCCTTTCCTTTCTCTTCTATTTATATGTTTGTGCACCAATAATGCAGTTTAATATCAACTAGGGTGAAGCTGCCCTCATATTTCTCTTTTTCAAAATGCTCTTGCAATTTTCACACATTTATTCTTCTAGATGTAAGTTTGAATAATTGTCAATTCTTTAAAAATTCTGTTGTACTGTTATTTGCATTGGGCTTTCCAGGTAAAAAGTTCTGTCACCTGTAAATAACAATAAGCCTTCATTCATATTTCTTCTTTTATTGTATCAAGTAGAACCTCTTCTTTTTTTTTAAATAAATTTTTATTAATGTTAATGGGATGACATTAATAAATCAGGGTACATATATTCAAAGAAAACATGTCTAGGTTATCTTGTCATTAAATTATGTTGCATACCCCTCGCCCAGAGTCAGATTGTCCTCCGTCACCCTCTATCTAGTTTTCTCTGTGCCCCTCCCCCTCCCCCTAACTCTCCCCCTCCCTCCCTCTTGCGTCCTCCCTCCCCACACCCCTGGTAACCACCACACTCTTGTCCATGTCTCTTAGTCTTGTTTTTATGTTCCACCAATGTATAGAATCATGTAGTTCTTGTTTTTTTCTGATTTACTTATTTCACTCCGTATAATGTTATCAAGATCTCACCATTTTGCTGTAAATGATCTGATGTCATCATTTCTTATGGCTGAGTAGTATTCCATAGTGTATATGTGCCACATCTTCTTTATCCAGTCTTCTATTGAAGGGCTTTTTGGTTGTTTCCATGTCTTGGCCACTGTGAACAGTGCTGCAATGAACATGGGGCTACATGTGTCTTTACATATCAATGTTTCTGAGGCTTTGGGGTATATACCCAGTAGAGGGATTGTTGGGTCATAAGGTAAGAACCTCTTCTTTATTTAAGAATATACAGATGGAATAATAGTCTTTCTTCATATTGTGTATGAACATTTTTTTTATTTCCCTAACTTCAGCCTTTATTCTTTTTTTAATCTTATTTTTATTAATTTTAATGCAGTGACATTGATAAATCAGGGTACATATGTTCTGAGAAAATATCTCCAGATTATTTTGACCTTTGATTATGCTGCATACCCCTCACTCAAAGTCAAATCGTCCTCCGTCACCTTCTATCTGCTTTTCTTTGTGTCCCTCCCCTCCCCCCACTCCCTCCCTCTCCTTTCTCGCCCCCTCCCCAACTCTCCACCCCACTCCCTGTTACCATCACATTCTTGTTCATGTCTCTGAGTCTCATTTTTTTGCCCCATCTATGCATGGGTTCATATAGTTCTTAGTTTTCTCTGATTTACTTATTTCACTCTGTATAATGTTATCAAGGTCCATCCATGTTATTGTAAATGATCCGATGTCATCATTTCTTATGGCTGAGTAGTATTCCATAGTGTATATGTACCAAAGCTTTTTAATCCACTCGTCCTCTGATGGACACATGGGCTGTTTCCAGATCTTTGCTATTGTGAACAATGCTGCTATAAACATGGGGATGCATTTCTCCTTCTGGAACCATTCTATGGTGTCCTTGGGGTATATTCCTAAAAGTGGGATGGCTGGGTCAAAAGGCAGTTCGACTTTCAATTTTTTGAGGAATCTCCATACTGTTTTCCACAGAGGCTGCACCAATCTGCATTCCCACCAGCAATGCAGGAGGGTTCCCTTTTCTCCACATCCTTGCCAGCACTTATTCTGTATTGTTTTGTTGATGAGTGCCATTCTAACTGGTGTGAGGTGATATCTCATTGTGGTTTTAATTTGCATTTCTCTAATGATTAATGATGTTGAGCATTTTTTCATATGCCTATTGGCCATCTGTATATCCTCTTTGGAGAAGTGTCTATTCATTTCTTTTGCCCATTTTTTGATTGGATTGTTTGTCTTCCTGGTGTTGAGATTTACAAGTTCTTTATAAATTTTGGTTATTAACACCTTATCAGACGTATTGTCAAATATGTTCTCCCATTGTGTAGTTTGTCTTTTTATTCTGTTCTTATTGTCTTTGGCTGTGCAAAAGCTTTTTAGTTTGATATAGTCCCATTTGTTTATCTTGTCTTTTATATCCCTTGCCCGTGGAGATAAATCAGCAAATATATCGCTGCGAGAGATGTCAGAGAGCTTACTGCCTATGTTTTCTTCTAAGATGCTTATGGTTTCATGCCTTACATTTAAGGCTTTTATCCATTTTGCGTTTATTTTTGTGAATGGTGTAAGTTGGTGGTCTAGTTTCATTTTTTTGCAGGTTGCTGTCCAATTTTCCCAACACCATTTGTTGAAGAGGCTGTCTTTACTCCATTGTATTTCCTTAGCTCCTTTGTCAAATATCAGTTGTCCATAGAGCTGTGGGTTTATTTCTGGGTTCTCAGTTCTGTTCCATTGATCTATATGCCTGTTCTTATGCCAGTACCAGGCTGTTTTGAGTACAATGGCCTTGTAGTATAGCTTGATATCAGGAAATGTGATACCTCCTCTTTTATCCTTCTTTTTTAAGATTGCTGAGGCTATTCGTGTTCTTTTTTGGTTCCATATAAATTTTTGGAATATGTGATCTATATCTTTAAAGTATGTCATTGGTATTTTAATTGGTATTGCATTGAATTTATAAATTACTTTGGGTAATATAGACATTTTAATGATGTTTATTCTTCCTAACCATGAGCATGGTATATGCTTCCACTTGTTTGTATCTTTCTTGATTTCCTTTATCAATGTTTTATAATTTTCCGAGTACAAGTCTTTAGTCTCCTTGGTTAAATGTACTCGTAGGTACTTTATTTTTTTTGGTTGTAATAGTGAAGGGGATTGTTTCCTTAATTTCTCTTTCTGACTGTTCATTGTTGGTGTATAAAAATGCCTCTGATTTCTGAGTATTAATTTTATATCCTGCCACCTTGCTGAATTCATTTATCAGGCCCAGTAGTTTTTTGACTGAGACTTTAGGATTTTCTATATACAATATCATATCATCTGCAAATAATGATAGCTTTACTTCTTCTTTTCCAACTTGAATGCCTTTTATTTTTTCTTCTTGTCTGATTGCTGTGGCTAGGACTTCCAGGACTATGTTGAATAAGAGTGGTGAAAGGGGGCACCCCTGCCTTGTTCCTGATCTTAAGGGGATTGCTTTTAATTTTTGCCCATTGAGTATGATGTTGGCTGTGGGTTTCTCATAGATGGCTTTTATCATGTTGAGGTATGTTCCCTCTATTCCCACTTTGCTGAGAGTTTTGATCATAAATGGGTGCTGGATTTTATCAAATGCTTTTTCTGCATATATTGAAATTATCATGTGGTTTTTCTCCTTCCTTCTGTTTATGTGATGAGTAACATTGATAGATTTGCAAATATTGTACCAGCCTTGCCTCTCCAGAATAAATCCCATTTGATCATGGTGTATGATTTTTTCCATATATTGTTGGATCCGGTTTGCTAATATTTTGTTGAGGATTTTAGCATCTATATTCATCAGGGATATTGGCCTATAATTTTCTTTCTTTGTGTTGTCTTTGCCTGGTTTTGGAATCAGAATTATGCTCACCTCATAAAAGGAGCTTGGAAGTCTTTCTTCCTCTTGAATTTTTTGAAATAGCTTGAGAAGGATAGGAGTTAGTTCTTCTTTGAATAGTTGGTAGAATTCACTTGTGATGCCATCAGACCCAGGACTTTTCTTTGTTGGGAGTTTTTTGATAACTGTTTCGATCTCATTTGGTGTAATTGGTCTGTTTAGGTTTTCTCATTCTTCCAGATTGATTTTTGGAAGATTGTATGTTTCAAGGAATTTGTCCATTTCATCTAGGTTGTCTAGTTTTTTTGGCATACAGTTTTTCATAGTATTTTCTTACAATCCTTTGTATTTCTGTTGTGTCAGTTATTTCTCCCCTCTCATTTCTAATTTTATTTATTTGAGTCCTCTCTCTCTTTTTCTTGGTGAGTCTAAAGGTTCATCAATCTTGTTTACCTTTTCAAAAAACCAGCTCCTAGTTTCATTGATTTTCTGTATTGTTTCTTTAGTCTCTATGTCATTTATTTCTGCTCTGATCTTTATTATTTCATTCCTTCTACTACACTTAGGCTTTACTTGCTGTTCTTTTTCTAGTTCTTTTAGATGCAGGGTTAAGTTGTTTATTTGAGCTTTTTTTTAGCTTCTTAAAGTGTGCCTGTAGTGCTATAAACTTCCCTCTCAGTACTGCTTTTGCTGTGTCCCATAAATTTTGAGTTGTATGCTCATTATCATTTGTTTCTAGGAATTTTTTTATTTCTTCTTTGATCTCATTCTTAATCCATTCATTACTTAACAACCTGCTGTTTAGTTTCCATGTGTTTGAGAATTTTTGAGCTTTTCTGTTGTGGTTGATTTCTAGTTTCATGCCGTTGTGATCGACGAAAGTGCTTGATACGATTTCAGTCTTCTTAAATTTGTTGAGAGCACTTTTGTGCCCTAACATGTGGTCTATCCTAGAGAATGTACCATGAGCACTTGAAAAGAATGTATAGTCTGTTGCTTTAGGGTGAAAGGTTCTGTAGATATCTATTAAACCGAGTTGATCTAGTGTGTCCTTTAAGTCTGCTGTTTCTTTATTAATTTTCTTTCTTAAGGGTCTATCTAGTGATGTTAGTGGGGTATTAAAATCCCCTACTATTATAGTGTTGCTGTTGATCTCACTCTTTATATCCATCAAAGTCTGCTTTATATATTTAGGTGCTCCTATATTAGGTGCATAGATATTTATAATAGTTATATCTTCCTGCTGGATTGCTCCCTTTATCATTATGTAGTGGCCTTCTTTATCTCTTACTATATTCTTTGTTTTAAAGTCCATTTTGTCTGATATAAGTATTGCTACCCCAGCTTTTTTTTCATTTCCATTTACATGAAATGTTTTTTTTTTCATCCTTTTACCTTCAACCTATGTGCATCTTTTGTTTTAAGGTGTGTCTCTTGTAGACAGCCTATGTACGGGTCCTGTTTTCTTTTTCATGCAACTACCCTATGTCTTTTGATTGGATCATTTAATCCATTTACATTTAAGGTTATTATTGACAGGTAGTTGTTTATTGCCATTTTATTCTTTAAAGCTGTATTCTTCTTTTGCTATATTCTTTTTCCACTTTGATCTGTTTACACCATGCCCCTTAACATTTCCTGCAGCATTGGTTTGGTTGTAATGAATTCTTTGAGGGGTTTTTTGTCTGGGAAACTTTTTATTTCTCCTTCAATTTTAAATAATAGCCTTGCTGGATAAAGTAGTCTTGGTTGTAGGTTCTTGTTCTGCATTACTTTGAATATTTCTTGCCATTCCCTTCTGGCTTCAAGTGTTTCTGTTGAGAAGTCTGATGTCATCCTTATGGGGGCTCCCTTGTAGGTGATAGCCTTTTTTTTCTCTCACAGCTTTTAATATTTTTCTCTTTATCACTTAGCTTTGGTATTTTAATTATGATGTGTTTTGGTGTAGGTTTCTTTGGGTTTCTTTTTAGTGGAGTTCTTTGTGCTTCTTGAATTTGTGAGAGCTTCTCCTGCATTAATTTAGGGAAGTTTTCAGCTATGATATGATTGAATAAAGCCTCTATTCCTTGTTCTTTCTTTTCTTCTTCAGCAACCCCTATGATGCAGATGTTATTTCTCTTTATGTTGTCACAGAGCTCTCTAAGAGTTTCCTCAGACTTTTTGAGTCTCTTTTCTTTTTTATTCTCTGTTTTCATGCCTTCATTCCAGTTGTCCTCCAACTCGCTGATTTGATCCTCAGCTCTACCCATCCTGTTTTTAATTCCTTCCATTGTGGTCTTCATTTCTGATATTGTATTTGTCATCTCCGATTGATTCTTTTTTAATATTTCAATATCTTTTTTATACTTGCTATTTCTTTATTTAGGTGTTTGTGATGACCATCCATTGTTGTTCTAAAATCCCTAAGCATCCTTACAATCATTATTTTAAACTCCGCATCCGGAAGTTTGATTATTTCCATATCACTCAGTTCATCTCCTGAAGGTCTTTCTTGTGGTTTCATTTGGATTGTACTTCTTTGTCTTCTCATTGTGCCTGGGTGTCTGAGTGTTTTCTTTGTAGAGCTGGTTGAGTCTAGGCTTGGAGTTGTCTGACTCCAGTTTTTACTTGTGTTGTTTCTAGGTCTTCTTGGGTTGGCATCAGCTATTATTTGTAATCCACTTTAGGATTTGGGCCACTTTGAAGTCTTGATTTATTTGTTTTCTTAACAGGTGATTGTCTTGTTTGCTGATCTCAGCAGGGGGCTTATTTGAAACTGTATCCAGGAATGCGGTGGGTGTGACCTGTGGCTCTGAAGTCCTCTTCTGCCAGTTAATCTCTCTGGGAGTGGGTTGCTTTCTCAGCTTCAGTAGCGGGAGGTGTATCTCAGATCTCCATGGAGACCTGAGTTACTGCCCTTCCTCCCCACTTCTTGTTTTCAGCTGTGTCTTGTTGCACTGATTGGAGCTGGAGAGATCTCTGTATCTCTGTGACCTGGAAGTATTTTTGTATTTTGCTTTGTGGAAGGATCAGCCCCTCCCTCAGTTATGGCTGCTTCCAGCACTGAATGAGTCGGCTTTTTATGTCATCACCTATATTCCTCTCCCACTCACCATCCATCTCTCTCTCTCTCCTTTCTTTTTGGAAGACAAGCGGGCCCTTTCAATACACCTCATTCCCTGGTTACCAGGCAAGTGGCTGTGAGCAGTATTTACTGCTCTTATCCTTGGAGTGAGAGCCCAGCCTCATCCCCCCCCCCCGTTCCTGTAAGCAGGGGAGATTCAGGCATTCCCTACCAGGTTTGTTGTGGTTTCTTCTTTGCTCCTTGGTTTTTGAGCGCTATTCTTGTAGTCCAGCTTTGGTTTTTCACGCTGATTGTTCATAAATTAGTTTATAATCCAGTTCAGTGGTGTGAACTGGGAGTCTGTGAGTCTGCCTACTCCGCTGCCATCTTCAAGTCCTCTCTGTATGAACATTTTAATAAATCAAATGAATATTGAGTTCTATCAAATACCTTTTGTTATTTAATGAGATTATGTGGTGGCCTTCTTTTTAACTTAATCCCATCAGTAATATATTTAAAAGTAAATACTAATATATATATATATTTGTGTGTGTGTGTATGTGTGTGAGAGAGAGAGGGAAAGAGAGAGAGACAGGGTGTGAGGGATAGAAAGACAGGAAGGGAGAGAAATGTGAAGCATCAATTCTTCATTGCAGCACCTTAGTTGTTTTTTTATTGTTTTCTCATATGTGCCTTGACTGGGGAACTACAGAAAAGCAAGCGACCCTTTGCTCAAGCCAGTGACCTTAGGCTCAAGCCAGTGACCATGGGGTCATGCCTATGTTCCCACACTCAAGCCAGCAACCGCGCATTCAAGCTGGTGAGCCCACACTCAAGCCTGCGACCTTGGGGTTTTGAACCTGGGTCATCTGTATCCCAGCCCAACGCTCTAGCCACTGCTTTGTCAGGCAAAAGGTAAACACTAATATTAACAGGTAATATTATTGAGTGCTTAATCCATCCTAGACACTTAAGTAAGTGCAATACAAAAACTAACTCTTTTAACCTTTACAACAACTAGATATGGTAGATACTATTAAAAGCCCTATTTTATGGATAAGGGAAATAAGACACAGAGAGATTTAACAGGTTGAACAAAGCCCATCTCAACATGCAAAACTAATCCTAGGCTATCTGACTCTAGAGTCTGCTATCTTAAATAACTATACTGATACCTAAAAAACTCTGTTTGGTCAGAGGAAGGATATGTATTAAAATATACATCCAAACTCAATTTGCTTGTGACTTATTTAGAATTTTGTGTTACCTTTTTAACATTTAGTATTGGGGCTAAACCAATGTTATCAAGTGAACTGGCAAACTTTCTAACTTTTATGTGATTTAAATAAGAGTAAATAGCATGGACACTAGCTGTGCTTTAAGATTCAGATAATTTACCTGTCAAACTTTCTCACAAAGTTACTTTTATAACATAGTTTTTTCTTTTTTTTCCATTTTCTTTTTAGAGAGAGAGAGACAGGAAAGGAGAGATGAAAAGCATCAACTCATAGTTGTGGCACTTTAGTTGTCGTTTGATTGCTTTTCATATGTGCCTTGAGCAGGAGGCTCCAGCTGGGCCAGTGACCCTTTGCTTAAGCCAGTGACCTTGGGCTCAAGACAGTGACCTTGGGCTCAAGCTAAGCAACCTGAGTTTCAAGTCAGCAACTTTTGGGATCAAACTAGTGACCAAGGGTTATGTTGATGATCCCATGCTCAAGCTAGCAACACCATGCTCAAGCTAATGAGCCTGCCTCAAGCCAGATGAGTCAGCACTTAAGTCAGTGAGCTCCAGGTTTTGAACCTGGGACCTCAGCATCCCAGGTTCCACAGTAGATGCTCTATCTACTGCACCACCACCGATCAGGCTAAATTTTTAATTTTAAAGATTTCTGCATACACTAGCATCATTATGCCTTTTTATTATTATTTCAAATCTTCATATTTGAGGTTATATCTTCTCTTCCTTCTGGATATGGTATATCTGTATTTTCCCTTTCCTCATTCGGATGAACAACAATTTCTATTTCATTGGACTTTACAAAGAACTAGCTTTAATTGTTATTTTTCAATTGTCCATCTTTCTCATTTAAAATTTAGCCTGACCAGGCACTGGTGCAGTGGGGCACAGAGGATCCAGGTTCAAAACCCCAAGGTCACCAGCTTGAGCACGGGCTCACCTGGTATGAGCAAGGCTCACCATCTTGAGCCCAAGGTTGCTGGCTCAAGCAAGGGATCACTCAGTCTGCTGTAGCCCCCCTGTCAAGGCACATATAAAAAAGCAATCAATGAACAACTAAGGTGCCACAACGAAGAATTGGTGCTTCTTATCTTTCTCCCTTCCTGTCTGGCTGTCCCTATCTGTCCCTCCCTCTAATCTGTCTCTGTCACACACACACACACATAAAATTTTAAATTAAAAAATAAAATAAAATTTACCAATTTCTTCCTTGCCCATTTAATCCCCTTCTCCCAGAAGATAGTTGAAAAGGTAGTTTAGCTGGCCTCTTTCTGGATTTCTAGGTTGTATTACTTAATTAAATAGCTAAATATTCTTTTTTTTGATTATTTGTATTTAAATACTTCTCCCCACCGCTACTGAATCCGTTTTGATCCAAGTCTCTAACATAGTTTATCTGAATTATTACAACAACCTCCCAACTGATCTTCCTGTCTCTGTTCTTTTATCTATATATGCATACATCAGAGATATTGTAGGTTTGGTTTCAGACCCCACAATAAAGTGGGTTTCACAATAACACAAGTCATAATCTTTTTGCAAACAAGCTGCCCCCGCAAACCTCAGCAACATCTGTGAAGGGTGATATAGTGAAGCACAGTAAAACAAAGTATGCCTATATAGACAATTCTCGAGTCATCACACCTTTTAAAACATGTCCTTTTGTGTCTCTCCTCTGTTCCAACCTTCCACAGGGTCCCTCAGAGCAAAAGTCAAAGTCCTTATGGTTGTCTAGTAGGTATTACATGATCTGACCTCATATAATTTCTGTGATCTCCCCTCCTGCCGTGACCCTCTGCTTGCTCCACTCCCAGCTTCTTGTTTGGTTTCTGTACTTACTGTTTTTTTCTGCCTGAAATGCTGTTTCCTTAGTGTCTGTATAACCGTCTCCTTTCCCTCCTTCAGGACTCTGCCAAAATGTCACCTTCTCTGAGAAGTCTTCCTGGACCACTATATACAAAATAGCATCCCTCTCCATCTGCTTTATTCAGCTTTATTTTATCCAGGGAACTTATAATATATAAGTTTATTTCAATATCTAATATTGAAATAAACTATCTAATATATATATTTATTTTCATTTTTTTCTATGTCCTTCTATTAGTATGTAACTCTACGAAGGAAGTTACATGTATCTCTGGTTGTATCTCAAAGACCTAGAATATTTCCTAAGACATAATAGGCCCTCAATAAATGCTTGTTGAATTATAAATAAATTATAAGTCTTTGTAAGTCTCTAATTTTGATCTCTAAGTTTGTCTTCAATAATGTGTCAGGTAATAAGATGTAAAGATCTCATTTTTAAATAGTCTGTAATTTTTGTTATTATTTCCATGTTGACTCAAAATTTATTAAGAGGATTCTTAGGTTTAAAATAGCTTTTAAAATTATACTTCAGTTATTCAGTACCAGATTTTTTTGAAGTGAAGTTTGATAAAGTGATCTAAATAATTTTTTTAAATAAGAAAAATGTAAAATTTTCTGAGGCTTATTATGTGAACTTTTCACACAAAGATTTTAATGATATCAGAAAATATATTTTCCTAAGGTAAATCTATTTATATCTGTATCCTCCTATAGGTCTATAAATATGAAAATAAAGTGATTAATTATTTATATTTATTATGTTTTGCCTTGTAGTTGATCTCAAAAAACTTAGGGAGGACAAGGCATTTACAAATACTATTTTGTTTCTGTGAACTACCCCTTCAAATCTAAAACATTTAGTTTACATATTTTAATTTTTACTTACCTGTATAAACAACTTTAATAAGGTATAAATGTAATATAAAATTATACTTTAAACTATATTTCAATAAATTTTACTGAGAACATGTCATATAAATATGTAATAATTACCACTAAAAAGGTATGGGATATTTCCATCATCTCAGAATACTCCACATGCCACTTTGAAGTCAATATCCCCCAAACCACTGCCACATACCAAAACTGACATGATCAGTATCACTGTGGGTTCATTTTTTTTCATAGATAAATGATATAGACTCTCTGGTATGTAGTTTTTTGTACTCAGCATGTTTGTGGATGTATTTACATTGGTGCGTATATGCACCAATGTATATAATTGAGTATCAATTCCAAAGGCTTGGGGAGAAAAGGTAACATTCCATTGGGTACCAAAGTTTGTTAGATGAACACATGTATTATTTTCCATTGGTGTTCTTATGTATGGTGGTCTTATAAACACTCACGTATAAGTGCTTCTTAAACAGTTGAGGTCATTTGTCTTCGATAAATAGCTAGAAATTGTATGGTAAATATCTGTATAACTCAGTTAACTGCCAGTTTACAAATAGCTATGCTATTTTACAATCCCAGCAAAAATGAATCATCATTCACCTTGCTGCATGCATCCTTGATAATGTTTGGTACTTTCTGCCTTTTTAATTTTAGCCATTTTTATGAAACTATAGCAGATCTCATTATAGGTTTTAATATTTATTTCCCTTATGACTGGTGACAACTGAGTATTTTTTCATGTGATTATTAGTCATTTTTCTTCTTTAGTGACATTCCTTTTCTACTATTTTGTCCAGTTTAAGTGGGTACCTTATTTTATTGAGTTGTAGATAAGATTACATTATAGATATCAGTCTTGCTTCCTTTTGGGGTACTATTTCACTCACCTCCTCACATTTCTTTCCTTTTTGAATCACTTCTGTGGGAAGCCAGATGCCATGAAATGAAGCCATTCAAACTTGCTGTGGAGAGGTTCATGTGTCAAAGAATGGAGGTCTTTTGCCATAAGCCAGTGAAGATTGAGGCCTATCAACAACCAAATGAGTAACTTTAGCGGTGGATTCTCTAGTTCCATTTGAGCCTTGATATGAGTCTAGACCCAGTTGAGTTCTGGCCTGCAACCTCAAGAGAGACCCTGAGCCCGAACCTCTAACCTGAGCCTCTCTGAGACTGTAGACTGTCAGGATAAGAAATGTTGAGGAGATGACGTCAGAGTAATGGCGGGGTAGGAAGTGATATCGATAAATCTCCCCCAAAACTCAACAAGATCTTCAACCAGAAACAGAAAAACCTATACTTGGAGCCTCCAGATGCTTCGCAATACACCCGAAGGTATGGTCGAGTGACTGTCAGAAGCTGTCTGAGATAATAAATGTATGTTCTTTGGAGATGCTGAGTTCTGAGATAATTTGTTACACAGCGATAGAGAATTAATATCCATTTGAGCCATGATAACACTACTCAATTCCAATTTTAGGAAGGTAGAGTCAGTAGAGTTGGCTAGATGTGCAGACCTGACTGAGTTCAAGTTTGGAGCCAGAGTTCCCAGAAAGGATGCATTATCAGATCTCTTCCCTGGATCCCAAGCCCAGACCAGATGAGGTGTGGTGCCATAAGCTGCTTTCACTCCAAACAAAATTTAGTTCTTCTGTTACTCTTCATTATTAAATCCTTCTTACCAGTAGCCTCTTTCCATCTCCCCATTTCTGGACCTGTGAAACAAAGGCAACATCCCCCAACACACCCCAATGTAAAATGATGGAATAGGACTGACACATAGGATAATTGCTATAGACATTGGTTCAAAAGAGGCAAAAATTACAAGGTAAAAAGGAGTAATTGATCCATGGTAATTCTAAATTCCCATTGGGCAAATATCTTTTGGTTGAGTTTCAACGCCTGAGAACAATTCTCTCTGGTTCTCAGCTCTGCCTTCTGAATCATATTTTCTTTTTCTTGAAAGATAACATGTTTGCAACTACGTGATATTATGGGCCTGCTTCTAATAAATAGGATTTGTGGGTATCATTCAATTTTGAACTTTTCTTGTACAAAAGCCCAAGTTAGCAGTATTCCTGCTGAAACAATTTTTTTTAAGCACCTTTTGGGTCTTCTATTAACTTTACAGAGATTTTCTCTACTAGACAAAAGATACACCCACAAATCTTTTCAGGATAATCCCTTCTCTGTCCTTGGTTATTGCTGAAGTAGCTGAGTGACAATGCTTTTAAGTGTCCTGGAGACACTCTGACTTGACTGAAGGGATGTGTGAGGCACACTCTAAATCTCTTGCAAGTACCCTGAGTGTGAATGAATGCTCTGATCTTTCTATCTTTCTGAGGTTTTACCAAAATGCTGAATAGTAATGACCTCAGCCTTTTCTCTTAAGCATGTTGCCCAAAGAGTGAATCTCTTAATTTAAGCATATTTTGCCATCCCGAGACACAGGTATGTTTTCAAAATCAGTAGGTCTTGGGTTCTTTTTGAACAGAGTTTCAAGAGTTCTTCCCATGATTTTCTCTTTTTTCATACATTATACTGATTTTCTTCCTCACACTAGACTATAACTCCCTGATATCGGGCATGTTTGCCTCTTTCTCCTCTTCATCCCTGGCACCGGGCAAGAGTCTGGTTTGCTCTGCACATAAATGAACGAACTCAAAGCAGGTGAGCTCGGTCAGTGCCAGTGCTCTGGAACTTCTGCCTCCTCCTGGGGTCAGGGACCCTCCCAAACAGAAGGTTGTGTGCTGGTCCTTTCCCCCGCCAGTGAGCAGCTCTGTGGCTGTCTGCAAGTCTGTGGGCATTTTTGGATGCAGTTTCCTCCTCTGTAAAAACAAGGACCAGGGCACCTCAACCTGGGGTATTGATTTCTTTTTATTTATTTTCTAGAGATTTCTCAGATTTTTATTCTGATGACAAAAATCACAGGGCAATTAACAGTTCATATGCTATAGAAATGTTTACCTAAAACCCATGCACTCCCATTGATCAATGCTACCTCATTAAATTTAATTTCTAAAAAAAAAAGAGAAAGAAATCACACAGGGAAGAACAAATTGCAACTGACAAACTGGAGAGTGAGATGTGGGCTGGGAAACACAGGGAACGGGTGCCCACGGTCACTGAGCCTTCCTGGAATCTCGGGTTTTCTTCCAGGGCTCTCAAGTACCCTGAGTGCAACTTTGAAGTCCCCCAGAGTCCTGTGGAGTGGCGTTTAAGAACCAGCAATGTAGGCCAAGGTTTTCACTGTACAAGGCTGAACGCACAGGGATGGTTCCGACAGTGGCCTCAACCTCAGTGGCTTCATCTTCATCTTCCTCCTCCAGCAGGCTGTAGGAAGCATCGTTCTGGCAGGGCCACTGCAGTGGGTGAGCCAGCAACTTGGCCCTATGCTTGTGCAGCTCAAGAGCTGGCCCGGCCAGTGCCACTTCATATTTGTAGCTGGTGCCCTTGGTATCCAGGCTGCCCATGAAGGCAAACATGTCCTTTCAGCTCATCTCCTCCTCCTCCTCTTATCCGGTGGGGCTGCTGTGCTCTGCCACCTCCATGGCTCTTGAAGTGACTAGATGAAGCAGGGATGGGGGTAGCCAGGATCCTGCTCCATAGAACACACAGACTACTGAGTGCCTGAATCCAGTTATGCCTGAACTTGTCCATAAGCCACTAACTCCTCTTTCTTGCTTAAAGACAGGTTGAGTTTGGTTTTCTGTTACCTAAAACGTAGTCTAGTCCTTCCTGGACTCAGATGCTGACCTACTACAAAGCCACCATTTTCCTGGGGTATTGTGTTTAAAAGAGTCCAGGTATTGGAGGGAAGCTGGCCCATAGCAGGCACCATCTCAGGGTGTGCTCTGAGGCTGCTCCTGACCTTTCCGCATGACATTGCTCATCTTGCAATATAGAGCTCCGTGGCGATTTTTAGCCTTCCTTCCTCCCTTCCTCCCTCCCTTCCTTTTACAATCATTTACCAGAGCCCATCTCTAAGCTAGGACCTTTTTGGATGCTTAATAATCCTCACAACAAATGCCTAGACCAGCTGTCCTTAGTTGCAAACATCCAAGAACATCCCATTACGTATTAACTGGGTCCTAGAATTCAGATGCCTGGTTCTCTGGAAAAGCCATAGGTGTAACCTAACCTAAACAGAGTCCCAGAGTGGGAACCTGGGCCTGGCCTCGGCCTTGTCCCCCCCTGACCTCAGAGCCTGTCTGCCCACGTTGTGGCGGATCAGACTCCGGACCCCACTGCGCAGGCGCGGGAGCACAACCTCAGTGTTGTAGGAGGCTGACTGTAGGCCCGGATCCCCATACCCCCACCCCCCCCACCCCCGCCCAATCGCTGGGCTGGTGGGGTCCGGGCTACACAGGGTTCTCCCAACCTGGACGTGGCGTTGAGGAATTCTGCCAACCCAGGAAGCAGGTTGTCCTCCCAGCTCCAGGTACACAGAGTGGGGTCCCGAAAGCTCGGGCAGGAGCGGCCATCATCCCAATGGGCTGGCTACACGTGGGGTACTCCTGGCTCTGCCTTCTCATGTAGACATTGGGGAGCTCGGCTGAGGCTGCCAGCAAGTAGATGTTGCAGATAGATGGCAGCCCCGACCCGCGAGAGGTGAGGGGTGGGGGGTCGGGAAGGTGGAAGCCACCAAGAGCCACAGGGCACGTCTGAGCCTCCCCCCCACACACACACTCACCTGGAGGCTCCCACGGGGCCTGGGACCTTGCTCGCCCTCCAGCCCCTCCAAACTACCATTGTCCAGATACCCCGAGGTGCCATGGCCGTGGCTGGCTGAGTGTGGGGCTCAGTGGCTGCTAGGGGCAGTTACTGTGTTCTTGCCCGGCTCAGAATCCGCTGTGTGGAGGTGGGTGTGGTCCTTTGCATTGCCAGGGGCTGTAGGGGGTCACCAGTCTGCAGGACACTGAGCTTGAAGGCCTTTTTCTGAGTGTTGACATCAGGGCATTGAGCACTTGTCAGCATAGCCTCCCTCACTGGGCTAGGCAGCCATTTCAGCATTTTTTGTCTGATGATACGCATAGACTAACTAAAATTGTGCAGCACACCAAAAAATATCTATTTTGCCCATTTGGCAAAAAAAAAAAAAAAGGTATAATTTTAATTTTGATTCTTTTACTCTGGACACGTATTGTGTTGGCTGTTGTCTTTTTTTTTTTTTTTTTAATTTGACAATATAAGGGAAAATAAGTCATTACCCCTGACTAACTAGTCAGGTATTGCATGTTGTAAATATTTTTTACGTCACACCAGTATGCGTCTTGTGCCATACAGGTTAAAAATTGCTGGGCTAGGCAGATCTTCACTCCCTTGTGGCCAGCTGTTTCTGAGGGTGTCTTTTTAAGAACCAGATCTGCTTAATTCAGACTATGAAAATTGAAGAGAAAATTAGCACTCCAGTCTTGAGCTGAACTTGACAATTTTCAGAATCTCCATGAAAGAATTGACCCATCAACATACAAAGAAAGTAATCTTACTATTTAGCCTATTTTATCCATCTCTTCTTTTCACATATTTTGAGACATTTGTGTGTGTGATCCCTTAAGAATTCTGATTAAGAAGAAGTATTTGTGTGATTAACTCAGGTACCCTATTTTTTTACTCTCTGGCTTTAAAGTACAATGGAAAAATAATCATGAGAAATATTAAAGGAAAAAACCCCCACAGCCTGACTAGGCGGTGGTGCAGTGGATAGAGTGTCAGACTGGGACACAGAGGACCGAGGTTCGAAACCCCAAAGTTGCTGGCTTGAGCAAGATGTCACTCAGTCTGCTGTAGCCTCCTGGTGAAGGCACATATGAGAAAGCAATCAATGAACAACTATGGTGCTGCAACAAAGAATTGATGCTTCTCATCTCTGTACCTTCCTGTCCATCTGTCCTTCTCTCTGTCACAAAAAACAAACAAAAAACCCCACAGATTCAAAATGACATCACTTGAATTAAAATCTCATGATACCAATCCTAGATTTAATACTCGATTTAACTGCAATTTCAACCTCTCACAGACACATGATCTTAAACAATTTGAGTGAAATTTTTGGCTTAAGCAGCATTAAGGTAATCTTTCACGTGGGTCTTTTCTACCTTCCCCTCATTCCCCTTAAATGCAAGAGGTAGTCTACAGCAGTGGTCCTTAACCCCCAGGCCACGGACCGATAGTGGTCCGTGGACCATTTGGTACCAGTCCACAGAGAAAGAATAAATAATTTACATTATTTCCGTTTTATTTATATTTAAGTCTGAACGATGTTTTATTTATTTTTTTTATTTTTTTTATTTTTTTTCATTTTTCTGAAGCTGGAAACAGGGAGAGACAGTCAGACAGACTCCCGCATGCGCCCGACCGGGATCCACCCGGCACGCCCACCAGCGGCGACGCTCTGCCCACCAGGGGGCGATGCTCTGCCCATCCTGGGCGTCGCCATGTTGCGACCAGAGCCACTCTAGCGCCTGAGGCAGAGGCCACAGAGCCATCCCCAGCGCCCGGGCCATCTTTGCTCCAATGGAGCCTTGGCTGCGGGAGGGGAAGAGAGAGACAGAGAGGAAAGCGCGGCGGAGGGGTGGAGAAGCAAATGAGCGCTTTTCCTGTGTGCCCTGGCGGGAAATCGAACCCGGGTCCTCCGCACGCTAGGCCGACGCTCTACCGCTGAGCCAACCGGCCAGGGCCACGATGTTTTATTTTTTAAAAAATGACCAGATTCCCTCTGTTACATCCATCTAAGACTCACTCTTTTTTTTTTTAAATGTAACACATTTAATTGTATTCCTGGATTTACATTTGATCTTTAATTCACAGTCACATTTATAAGAAATACAAGGTTGGGCAGTGGTAAAAATCAAATGTTTTTAGAGCATAACAAGTTATGACATAAAAAGAAATCTCCATATAAAGAATACTGTTTTGAATCCCATAAAAAAATGGGAAGAGGATATGAACAGACACTTCTCCCAGGAAGAAATACAAATGGCCAACAGATATATGAAAAGATGCTCATCTTCTTTAGCTATTAGAGAAATGCAAATCAAAACGGCAATGAGATACCACCTCACACCTGTTCGATTAGCTATTATTAGCAAGACAGGTAATAGCAAATGTTGGAGAGGCTGTGGAGAAAAAGGAACCCTCATACACTGTTGGTGGGAATGTAAAGTAGTACAACCATTATGGAAGAAAGTATGGTGGTTCCTCAAAAAACTGAAAATAGAACTACCTTATGACCCAGCAATCCCTCTACTGGGTATATACCCCCAAAACTCAGAAACATTGATACGTAAAGACACATGCAGCCCCATGTTTATTGCAGCATTGTTCACAGTGGCCAGGACATGGAAACAACCAAAAAGCCCGTCAATAGATGACTGGATAAAGAAGATGTGGCGCATATACACTATGGAATACTACTCAGCCATAAGAAATGATGACATCAGAACATTTACAGCAAAATGGTGGGATCTTGATAACATGATACGAAGTGAAATAAGTAAATCAGAAAAAACCAGGAACTGCATTATTCCATATGTAGGTGGGACATAAAAGTGAAACCAAGAGACATTGATAAGAGTGTGGTGGTTACGGTGGGGAGGGGGGAATGGGGGAGGGAAAGGGGGAGGGGGAGGGGCACAAAGAAAACAAGATAGAAGGTGACAGAGGACAATCTGACTTTGGGTGACGGGTATGCATCATAATTGAACGACAAGATACCCTGGACTTCTTATCTTTGAATATATGTATCCTGATTTATTGATGTCACCGCATTAAAAAAATAAAATTATTTTAAAAAAAAAAAAGAATACTGTTTTGTATTAAAACTGTAAACATTTTATTTTTTCTTATTAATAATTTTATTTTTTTAGTGGGGTGACATCAATAAATCAGGATACATATATTCAAAGATAACAAGTCCAGGTTATCTTGTCGTTCAATTATGTTGCATACCCATCACCCAAAGTCAGATTGTCCTCTGTCACCTATCTAGTTTTCTTTGTGCCCCTCCCCCTCCCCCTTTCCCTCTCCCTCTCCCCCCTCCCCCCGTAACCACCACACTCTTATCAATGTCTCTTAGTCTCACTTTTATGTCCCACCTACATATGGAATAATGCAGTTCCTGGTTTTTTCTGATTTACTTATTTCACTCTGTATAATGATATCAAGATCCCACCATTTTGCTGTAAATGATCCGATGTCATCATTTCTTATGGCTGAGTAGTATTCCATAGTATATATGTGCCACATCTTCTTTATCCAGTCTCCTATTGAAGGGCTTTTTGGTTGTTTCCATGTCCTGGCCACTGTGAACAATGCTGCAATGAACATGGCGCTGCATGTGTCTTTACGTATCAATGTTTCTGAGTTTTTGGGGTATATACCCAGTAGAGGGATTGCTGGGTCATAAGGTAGTTCTATTTTCAGTTTTTTGAGGAACCACCGTACTTTCTTCCATAATGGTTGTACTACTTTACATTCCCACCAACAGTGAATGAGGGTTCCTTTTTCTCCACAGCCTCTCCAACATTTGCTATTACCTGTCTTGTTAATAATAGCTAATCTAACAGGTGTGAGGTGGTATCTCATTGCAGTTTTGATTTGCATTTCTCTAATAACTAATGAAGATGAGCATCTTTTCATATATCTGTTGGCCATTTGTATTTCTTCCTGGGAGAAGTGTCTGTTCATGTAAGACTCACTCTTGACGCTTGTCTTGGTTACGTGATACATTTATCCGTCCCACCCTAAAGGCTGGTCTGTGAAAATATTTTCTGACATTAAACCGGTCCATGGCCCCAAAAAGGTTGGGGACCACTGGACTACAGGATTATAAACTCCTCCCTTTCCATCATAAGAAGATGTCTGGGCCCCCAAGTAATCCTTTCTTTAGATATTAAGCATATGATCCACCCTTCTTCTTATAAAACCTTCCATTATGTACAACCCCTTAACTACCTTTCTAGTTGCTAGATGGGATGCTGACTTATTCATGACTTGCTTAATAAACCAATTATTTTTGTAAACTTTATTTACTTATCTATTTTTATTTATTTATTTAGCAAGAGAGTGAGACAGTGAGAGGGACAGACAGGGACAGATAGACAGGAAGGGAGAGAGATGAGAAGCATCACCTCATAGTTGCAGCACCTTAGTTGTTCATTGATTGTTTTTTGATATGTGCCTTGACTGGAATACTCCAGCCAAGCCAGTGACACCCTTCCTGAAGCCAGTGAACTTGGGCTTCAAGCCAGTGAGCTTTGGGCTTAAGCCAGTGACTGTGGGGCCAGGTCAATGATCCTACTCAAGCCTGTGACCTGCACTCAAGCTGGGGACCTCAAGGTTTTGAACGTGGGTCTTTAGCATCCCAGGCCAATGCTCTATCTACTGAGCCACTGCCTGGTCAGTTTTAATTTTTTTTAAATGAATGATTGCTAAACTTAGTTCACAATTTTAAAAATTAATTTATTATTATTTTTTTTTACCAGAGGTCAATGGAGATGACCTAGGGTTAAGGTGACCAACTTTTTACAATAAAAAGGAGGACAAAAATAAATTGAAGAAAACAATATTGTAAATAAAAGAAACATTTTATTCATTGCAACAATAATACATTATAATATGATAAATGCATAATAAAAAAATTGTAATATTTTGTATTGTAATTATACTTACATGCCCATTAGTTTTTAATAATAATTGTAAGAAAAAAGTACTCATTTAGATACAAATACATCACATCACACGCAATGGATCGACTCTGCATCGATTGAATACGGACATTTACAGATTAGTCTTCCAATATCAAAAAGGAGGACATGTCGGAGGACACTTTTTGAGGGAGGGCGGAACTTACAAAAGAAGGACTGTCCTCCCTGAAGGAGGACGATTGGTCACCTTACCTAGGATAGATATTGAAACTGTAGGTGGGGCACAGTGAGGAGCCATAACCAAAGGAATATTACCTGTGGGATTCATGAGGTCAGCCTTGCCTGACTTTCCCACCATAATTGCAGTGTCTGAACTGGCCACAACTGGAAAGCTGTATTAGTACTCAGTTTAAGATAGTTGCTTTCCGGCCTGATCTGTGGTGGTGCAGTGGATAAAAGTGTCAACCTGGAATGCTAAGGTCACCAGTTTGAAACCTGGGGCTTGCCTGGTCAAGGCACATACTGGAGTTGATGCTTCCTGCTCCTCCTCCCCTTCTTTCTTTTGCTCTCTCTCCCCTGTCTAAAATGAATAAATAAAATCTTAAAAAAAAAAAAAAACTTAAAAATTGGATTAAAAAAAAGAGTATTTATTTTCAAAAAGAATTCATTTCCATTTCAAAAGTATCTTCCCATTCACTTAAAGTAAGGTGCATTTCTTTTTTGGCATTCTTCCCCTGGCTACGTTAGCAGGGCAGAGCTGGATCCTTGGCAGCACCCTGACTAATAGCACTGATGATATGCCTCCTTCCCCACCCCCATCACCCTTTGGGGGGTTGTAGAGGGGGGTCCTCAGGAATCACTAAAGGTTTCTCAGAACATAAGTTCTTCTCTGTCACCATTTATCATGGTTTCTTGGTGCTCAACAAAGAGAAATAGCTTACTGCATTTGCTCCTGGAGTAATAGAAAACAATGTTGTAGATTTTGTTACAACAGGAATGTTTGGTGGAACAGGAAGTGAAAGATTTCACTGTTACATGGTGTGGTAGGCAGGGGAACAGGCATGAGCAGAATAGGAATGACGGGCCAGATATGGCATGTCACTGGGGCAGTAGGCCTGGTACCTACCAAGAAACAACTGTAGGGTAGGACCTCAGCCCCAGGGTGACCTTTCCTCCCCTAGCGTATTACTGATCAATGTGGTTCAAACTGCCTAGCGTATTGCAAGTCATGCGGTTTAGACCCCCAGACTTTTCACATCACTGGTCATGCGGTTAAGACCCTCCCCTTACTTTTCCTCCCCTGGCTTTTCTCTAGTCTTGTGGTAGTCCCCCTTAGAGGTAAACAAGGGGGCTGGAGAATAGCCTCATCTGACTCTCATTCAAGCCCTTGCACAACCACTGGCTCAAGCCCTAGAGCTAACATCTAGGCTTCAGCCCCAGGCCCAAAAAAACCTCAAAACCAGGCAGGGTGGAAACATAGCTGACATCAGGACCAGTGGCATGTCTGATGGCCTTGGTGCCTATCAATAAGTGGAGATCACAACTCTGAAAGACATACCTGCAAAGTTGCTGAAGATACTATTGAGGGCCCTTCTTTTGTCTCTGTAACTTGTTTCCTTAACCCACACAGCCCAGCTGATTCACTTCTTCCATGGCTCATTTCTTCTACCTCTGTGACTTTCTAAGTAAATTTTAGCTTGTATTTGAGTCTTGGCTCTGAATTCTTTCTTAGCCAAAACTCAAGTGCTGAGTATCGGGGTTACTGAACTGAGGTCCGGTAACATTCTGGTGCTGTTTTGCCACCAACAGTGGCAGGGATCTCATCTTCAGTATGCAGGGTGGAATGGGTGCCTGAAGAAATGTGAAAACCCTGTCCATGCCTCTGACATTTCTGTGTGTAAAGCAGTAATGGTTTCAACAGAGGACAGTACTACTGTGCTCCAGTGAGAGCCTTTTTCTTAGCCTTTGGGAACTCATCCTGAGGCTCATCCTGAGGGAAAGCATCAGGCAAAAGTGTCTCCCTGCTAGCTCTTGGATGGCTGTGATCCTGGCCTGAGCCCTGGATGCTCACATTGTACATAGCAGTGCAAGGAGCACAAGTGTGTCTTCTTTGCTCATTCTGTTATGTGTGCTCACAGTCTGTTTCATCACAATGGAGACAATGGGAGGAAGTGAGAGTCAGGGGAAGTACCGAGAGGAGCCATTTTGGAGCCTGAAGCAAAAAACTAAACCAAAATAAAACAAAACAAAAAAATCCCCTAATATTGGATGATTAAAAATTGATTAAAAATAAACTGGCCTTTCAAAATGAGAGGAAAAAAGCATTTATTTGAGTTCAATAACAATAGCTATTCAGTATATACTGATTTAGGCAGAAGCCCAAATAGTATTCCAATTAGTAAGGTGACCAATCGTCCTCCTTTAGGGAGGACAGTCCTTCTTTTGTAAGTTTTGTCCTCCCTTGAAAAGTGTCCTCCTACATGTCCTCCTTTTTGATATTGGAAGACTAATCTGTAAATGTCCGTATTCAATCGATGCAGAGTCGATCCATTGCATGTGATGTGATGTATTTGTATCTAAATGAGTACTTTTTTCTTACAGTTATTATTAAAAATTAATAGGCATGTAAGCATAATTACAATATAAAATATTACAAATGTTTTTATTATGCATTTATCATATTATAGTGTATTATTGTTGCAATGAATAAAATGTTTTTTTATTTACAATACTGTTTTCTTCAATTTATTTTTGTCCTTTTCATTGTAAAAACGTTGGTCACCTTACAGTTAGGAGACAAAGGCAATGGGTATTTATGAGAAAAAGAAGGGAAACAATTAGATCAATAGAAGGACAGGATTTCTACAAGTGTAGATAACACAACATAGTGATGTTAACTCTAAACAATGTCTGTAATTTTTGGCCCAGTAGTCATAATATCAGCTTCCTTGTTATCTTTGTAAACAGTTATCTTGGCAAAAAAAAATTTGGAACACAGTGCTACCCTATGCCTGGTCCAAAGGTTATTTTGTTCTGTTTTAATATTCTGAAGATCTGAGGCACAAGATGTGCAAAGCAGTTCCTCTGGCATGGCAGCTCTGGCTCCATTTATTGGGGGGGGGGGGCTGGGGCAAGTGTGATATCTTCTTTATCATAAATTTTTGCATTAATTTCAATTTTAAAGTATTTCTTTAAAATATTATCTTGATTACATAACTTTTGACAGCTTCTTAAATATTGCTTCCAAGGTAAGTGCCTCACTTGCCTCACCATAGTCTTGATCCTGGGAGGTAGGGTGCAAATGATGATTTTGAAGAAAAAGTGGTATGTAGAAAAACGATTTATATTTCTGGTGCTCCTAGAAGCCAGGCACTGAAGTGGGGCTGGCAGAATAGTGGGGTCTCTGGGTAGGATTTGAAGAGCCTTACAGAAGTCTCTCTTTAACCACTAAACAATGTACCTACTCCTTGAAGTTCAGTCTCTACTAAATAATCAACAAGTTAAACATTCCCCAAAACAGGCTGAATTGGAAAATATAAACTCTATTGTCTGGAGAGTACAATGACAGGAAGTTCCTAAAACTTCACTTATGGGTAAATGAGTTTATTCCAGTATTTTCTGAGAGGCAGGCCAGAGTGGGAGGTATGATGACTTTGCCTTCTTGGAGTCTGTGGCATGGTGATAATGATGCTGGTGTGTAAGGGGATTTGAGAAAGGAATACACAAAGTGAAAGGAGGGTTTCTTTATTTCTTTTTAGATTTTATTTGTTGATTTTTAGAGAGAGGAGAGAGAGCGAGAGGAGGAAGAGGTAGAACTGGTAAGCATCAACTCATAGTAGTTGCTTCTTGTGTGTGCCTTGACCCGGGAAGCCCAGGGTTTTGAACTGGTGACTTCAATATTCCAAGTTGACACTTTATCCTCTGCGCCACCACAGGTTAGGCAGAAGGAGAGTTTCAATGAGAACTATTTTCCCTTCACAATGTTTCCAAAGTCTAGATGGCAGTAGATATCACATTTCTCCCAGAAGTCATTCTTGACATTTCCTGCGAATGCTCAGCTGACCATAGCAGGCACTGCCACTCCTCCAGCTCCCTGCAGGACCATCCTCTAATCGTGGCATCTTCTATCCTTTTCTTGTATTTAAATGGATTAGAACTCTAAAGTGGATAGACACGTTGTGCTCATCTTGTGGAAGACTTTCTTCCAAATATAGTATCTGAAACTCAGAGGAGGTATAATGCTCTGTCCAAAGTCACACAAGACAGGGTCAGTGTAAGTAGAAATTTGGGCTCTTGAGTTGGTGCTGCATCATTTTTAAATTATTCATCACAAAATTATTGGGCTCCTACTAGAGTAGGTGCTGGGTGTAATGGTGAGCAAAACCAGTCATGTTCCCTGCTTTCCTGGGATTTATGATCTATTAGATGATGTAAGCATCTATCAAATAATCACAAATGTGTATATTATTACAAACAGTTAAGTTTTCTGAAGTAATGAACAGTTCTACAAGCATGTAGAACTCATGTAGTGTGGTCAGTGTTAGGAGTCAGAAATTGCAGTCTGGGTCATAGAATCAGCTTATACCTATGGACTTACTTTCCCTAGGTTAATGTTCACTGCCAGTTTTACTAAAATTCTTTCAAAGTACTGGTCTAATATGACACTGAGTCTCAAGTAGCAAGGAAAAGGAAAGTGAATGTAAGAAAATCTATTCTTTAAAGTTTGTGAATATCACTCAGAGAGCCACTTTAGTCCAAATTTTAGGGCTTCTTACTCTTGCTTTGCAAATGACCATAAATGTTTTTGTATTGGGCTTCTGAAAACTGTAACTATGTAAAAGCAAGCAATAGATTGAATTATTATTAGAGATAACAATTATTATTAGAGATAATAATGCTAGAATGATACCCGATAAATCAAAATGTGAGAAAAAGAAAAAATATTTATAAAGAGCAGATGTAAGAAACCAAAAAGCACAGTATCTAGAATCATTTAGGGTGGGAAATGTAAATCTCACACTTCTCAGAGCTTGTAGGCTATCATCTGTAGGAAAACAGAACACAATAATTCATATTCTTGTTAATTGAACATGCTCATCAAATAAGATTAAAGTTGTTTTAAGAACATTCTAACTTAACAGTATAGGGGAAGTACATAGTGTATTGTTGGAAGGTTGGTTGAGTTTCTAAAACACACAGAAAAATTCTTAGCTCTTGAAGGATTGACTTCAGTTATCTAGAAAATGTCCTGGAGCTTTAAGTTCCTGACGTTGATGATGACGGACAATGATGATGACACGAAGCCTCACAGCAATAGCTTGTTGGTGTATTGGGCATGTGTGGCCTCTCTTTGATTTTACAGTACTCTCAGGTGACACAAGAAGAAAGTCATCTGGCCTTTGCTCCTGAATCAAAAAATAATTTTAATCGTTGTGGAGCATAATCTGAGCAATTCTTTGATGTCATTTATGGAACTTGTGTTCCTCTCGGAGTGGCCAACCTGGTTCATCCCACTACATCTTGGGTTATCATATTCAGATTGTTTTCTCACAACAACTTAAAAAATGTCTTTTAGTCTTCACAAGGGACATTTGTAGTGGCATGGAGGTTTATATATCTTTAGTTTTGTAGACCAGCATTTTGAGTGTGAGGTAGGAAGTGAACTATTTTCTGGGCCTGCAGCAGCTAGAGGACCTGTAAGACTTCCCACAGGAACATCTGGCTGTCTACTTCCTGCCTTTCCCCAAATTATTACACCACACTACTTTCAGTGGGGAGCCTTATCCAAATGCTCTGGACCACAATGGCTTCCACATTTGAGATGCTCCAGCCTTTATGCTTCTTATCACTCAGATCAGCTTCTACCTTTCTGTGCCTTTTTTCCCCCCATTAATCATTTGATGTGAATAAGCCTTGGATTCCTAAGGGTATATAGTTCCTGTCATTCTTCTTTTGAATCCAAACACCCTAATTCATTGTTAGGTACACCATGAGCCTTAAATCCATGCTAACTTATTGGCTGGATATTCCTGGGGAAGTCTCCTCTGTCAAGACTTCTTTTTACAGGGCCTTCTGGGGAGAGTATTTCAAGGCCATTTGCAGGCTCCAGCAGGTGATGTATTTTGCTTCTATGTCAATTCATCAAGCAACAACACTGGGAAGCATTTGTCTAATGCAAGACATGATGCCATCCATAGAGAACTTATTCTGAATGAAGTGAGGGCCCAGACACAAATGCAGGCTTGTTTCAGAGAAGCAGGAATAAACTATAATGATACCTGATCTGAAAGGCACAGTGCTCCTTCCTCTTTTTCCTGTCCTTTCTGAAAATCACTCAATTATTTTCTCTTGGGGATGAAGCAGTACTTATTTTGATTATGTCTCACACTGCAGTGACACATCCTTGAACCTCTTGGCTACACTTTGGGAAGGCAGAGTGACAGAAAAGTAGTGTAGGGTTAATATGGCACAATGTTTACAGTAACTTTTGAGGTTTTCAAAATTGAAAAGAATAAGAGGACAGATTCATTCCAATTTGAGATACATTTTACAGATGTGGAAGTTGAGGCCCTGAGTGGACAAATGGCTCACTCGGGGTCACATGCTAAATTGGTGGCAGGAACAAGAACATGATGTGCTGATTGCTAGAGCTTTGTTCTTTCCATTTTCACAGGCTCAGCTGAATGAGAGCAAGTTAAAACTGAGATTTGATAAAGGAGGCACTCTAGTGCAAAGTCAGTTCGCAGATGTTTGAGTTCCAATTTGAGTAAAGTGGGTTGATTTGTTTAAGCAGATTTATCAACACAGAATAAATTGAGTAGAGAAATTTCCTTTTTTAAATTTTATTTAGAAAATTAAATTTAACAGGGTGACATTGATCAATAAAAGTACATAAGTTTCAGGTAAATATATCTATAGCATTTGAACTGTTGATTATGTTGTATACCCATCACCTAAAGTCAAATCATTTTCCATCACCTAATATTTGTCCCTCTTTATACTTTCCCTCCAACTCCCCCCCGCCCCAAGAAATTTCCTGCTGGTGTGAAATGTTTGTCTCTTTAATATATTTAAATATTTAGGGAAATTTAGGATTTACTGTGACATATGGGTAAATACATAATTTTTTGCTGCAAAACTGGATGCTTCCCACACGTTAGTATTTTTAGGTAATTTATGTACTGTCATGATATACTTTATTGCAATCAGTTTGGTCTGAAAGACCTGACTATGTTTTTTTTTATTTTTATTGAGCATACCCATTGCCCCAGAGATCCAGATGTCAGAACAAATATGGCAGGAAAAAAAGAGGAAGCCTGTGGGCTAATAATATATTTTAGTAAAAAGCTGTCGATGTTAGAAATGTCTCAACCTGTAGAGAATTTTTTTTTCTTTTTAAATTTCTTTTATTTTTTGAAGCTGAAAACGGGGAGAGACAGTCAGACAGACTCCCGCATGTGCCCGACCGGGATCCACCCGGCAAGCCCACCAGGGGCGACTCTCTGCCCACCAGGGGGTGATGCTCTGCCCCTCCGGGGCGTCGCTCTGCCGTGACCAGAGTCACTCTAGCGCCTGGGGCAGAGGCCAAGGAGCCATCCCCAGCGCCCGGGCCATCTTTGCTCCAATGGAGCCTTGGCTGCGGGAGGGGAAGAGAGAGACAGAGAGGAAGGAGGGGGGTGGGAGTGGAGAAGCAAATGGGCGCTTCTCCTATGTGCCCTGGCCGGGAATCGAACCCTGGTCCCCCGCATGCCAGGCCGACTTGTAGAGAATTTTTATGAATTTAATTGAACTAAGCTGAGGACATATGCTGGGAAGCAAAATCTCAACAGATTAGAATTAGAAAAGAAGATGTATGGAGAGTTACGTGAGATCCGTTGGTGGTAGATTAATGAGGCAGCAGAAAGCAAAGTGGGGAAATCTCTAGAACTGGATAAAAAGCAAAATGGAGAACCACATACTTTTACTTAGGTGGGCACAGGATAGTTTAATAATTAACATTTACAGAACACAGATATGCTATTCTGGGAAAAAGAGAACAACGAAGGGTGCCGTGGTCTTGTGCTCAGTGCTGGAGGTTGTGCCTTCAACGAGTAGGAAAGCAAAGGTACTCTGATGTTTCAGAGATGTGTTATTCTAATGGCAAGAACAATGGACAGGGCTCACTTATGGTAATGATTGACTTTTGCTAAGGAAGATACAAGCCTGGGATGTGACTACCAGCTATAACATGCCCTGTTAGGAATTTGTAATCAGATCATCCTCTGTGGTAACTTTAAGTCTCGGAGTTTGTCAGGCCTGCCATGTGCTCCCTCCCCTTCCAGCTTGTTAGATTTATCACATAGCCCCCTTTTTGTTCACAAAGCCTGTGGTGGAATTGTTGCTGGTAGAAATATATAGAATTCTCAATTAGGCTTACCCAGTTTAGCTCCCTTCTCTTTTGTTAATACCTAACTAGCTGCCTACTATAACAGAATTGCATAACTGTTATGTTTAGATTTAAATAAATTTAGAATATTATTACTGAATTCATGTTTAACAATTCATAAAACTTAAGTATCCCTCTTTCTTTTTGTCTCAAGTTTGTTTGAAGGCTTTCATTATATATGTGTGTTGATATCTTTAGACCAATTTTATAATTAGGTTTACAGTCAAACTTTGTTTGCTTTGGTAAAACTATATTAATACTATAGGGTTATACTGAACATCTTTCTTCATACAGGATTCTCAGTGTTTGAAATAATTTCATTGGAGTAGATTTCCAAATGCAGAATATTATGTGTATCAGTCAGAGTTCTCCAGAGAAACAGAACCAATAGGGTATATAGAGAGACTAACAAATGCAAGAGGAGATGATGTGGAGGCAGAGAGATCCTACAATCTGCAGTCTGTTTACTGGAGAATCAGAGAAGCTGGTGGTGTAAAGTCTGAGTGCGAAGGCTAAAGTACCAGGAGCACCAACATCTGAGGGCAAGTGAAAATGGGTACCTCAGCTCATGCAGGGAGTGTCAATTCACCCTTCCTCTGCTTTCTATTCTATTCAGGCCCTCAGAGAACTGGATGATGCTCACCTCTATTGATGAAGGCAACTTCTTTACTATACTTAGTTTATGGATTCAAATGCTCATCTCTTCCAGAGACATACTGTAAGGACACACCCAGAAATGTTTTACCAGCTATCTGGGCATTCATGAGCCCAGTTAAATTGACACATACAAATAACCATTACAACTTGACTTGGGTGGTGAGGGATCAGGGGTAAGGGGATGGTGAACACATAATACAGTGTACAAAGATGTGCTGTAGAATTGGGCACCTGAAACCTGTATAATTATGTTAACCAGTTGCACCCTGTAAAGTAGCCATGGCCACCATCACAGCTGCCTGGCCCATGCAGATTCGCATTTGATTCAGACAGACGGTAATAAAACAAGGGAGCCACGAACTGGTGGGCCATTACCTTTAATCCTAGCTTGCACCTGGCAGTCAAGAAATACACACAGTGGGAAAACACTTTCTTTCCATTCAGGGCTCCCAAAGGCACTGACTTATCCGAATATCCTAGAATCAAAGGTTTTTACCTCACCAGCCTTATTCACCTCTGTTCCCCATCTCCTTCTCTCTGTACAAACTGGCTTTTTCTTAAGCACTCTACCATCTTGGCTGCTTCTCCTCTGCAATGCTAATTTCAGGAACCAAGAGCAAACCCTGGCCTGCCCCATTTTATAGTGTAGAAATCCAAACCTTCAAGCCAATATACAAATAAGGAAGTCTCTGATACAAAGCCACTTATCTGAGGAATAAATGGGATTTCTCATAAGAGTGCACATTCCACATCATGTAAGAGTCAAGGGTGTGGCGAAAAGCTTAGTGTTGAGAAGGTCTTAGTATTAAAAGGGTGGGAAAGGCTCAGTCTTAAAACTAAGCCTTAGGCTATAAGGATCCTGCCTACTTACAGCCTGTCCCCCACGCCCAATGCAAACTATAAGCAAGCAAACATATACATCATATTTGCAAACTTATTTGACCCACACACCCCAATACAATCAATTTTAAAAAGTTAGCCATTACATTACATGACTGCCATATCACTAAACAAAATTCCAATTTTAGGTAGGCTGCCACCTGAATTTGTCTGCTCCCTAAGGACAAGTGGCACAGTTCTCTGTGATAATAACCTAATATACACCGGGCTAGCAAACATTTCATTTTTTTCCAACTTTCTCACTATAGGGCCTTTGATAGAGGGCTTTTGGCTCTCTCCTTTGAAAACCATAATCTCTGTACAGTTTAAAACACTCCAGTTAATTAGAGATCTTTAAATTCTGCCAAGATAGAGAAAGAGCCAGGATTAAAAAAAATACTGTCTTGCTCACACATGGGTTGACCCCAAAGCAGTATTTTAACCTAAATTCTGAAATGCATTTTTTCAGTAACTATTTTCCCAGGTGTCGATGTAAGAAACGTCAAAGCCTGTAAGAATTTTTATGAATTTATTTGAGTGATGGAAAAAATGCTTTGGAAAATGGCAGTTTTACCACTTTTATACTTATGTGAGGAGGTTACACATAATTCATTGGTGATAGTTAAGGAAAGCCAGAGAAAGAAAAGTGGGGAAATCCTTAGGATTGGATAAAAAGTAAAACAAACACATACTTCTTTAACATAGGTGGGTATAGAATAGTTAACAGTTAACACAATAACAGAACAATGAAGGACTCTGTGGTTTCCTGCTCTACTGTGAGACTGAGCCCTGAAGGATCTGGTTAATGGAAATCACCCTGGCATTCTAAAAGTCTGTTATCATAGATGCAAAATACAATAAACAGGCTCAGTGAAAGTAAAGATTGACCTTTATCAAGAAAGATAACTGGCCTAGGAGGTAACTACCCGCCATGACTCACTTTTAGCTCGGAAGTGTTAATTTCAGATTACCCTATGTGGTAACTTTAGGTCTCTGAGTTTGTAAGGTTCACCAGGCAGACTGCCCCTGAACTTCTCAAGTTTAGTATGTGGCCCCTTTTTTGTCTACCCAGAAGATATGAAAACATTGAAAAAATGCATTTTGGCTGTTGTTGGGCAGATAAAATATATTATGCTCACTTTGTTAAAGATGGCGCTGCCCATGTAGAAGCTGTCGCCTAGGTGATAATATTAGTTGCCCTTCTTGCTTAGGATGGGCGTGATTATGTTAATATGTGTTGGCGGAGGGCTTTCATGCCAAAAGGTTTTAAAAGGAAGAGGGATCACGTTGTTGGGGGGGGGAGTGATTACGTTCTAGGACAGCGGTCAGGAACCTCTGCCTCATGAGCCAGATATGGCTCTTTTTTTTTTTTTTAGAGACAGAGAGTGAGTCAGAGAGAAAGATAGACAGGGACAGACAGAAACGAATGGAGAGAGATGAGAAGCATCAATTATTTTTCATTGCGCGTTGCAACACCTTAGTTGTTCACTGATTGCTTTCCCATATGTGCCCTGACCGTGGGCCCTCAGCAGATTGAGCAACCCCTTGCTGGAGCCAGCGACCTTGGGTTCAAGCTGGTGGGATTTTTGCTCAAACCAGATGAGCCCGCGCTCAAGCTGGCAACCTCGGGGTCTTGAACCTGGGTCCTCTGCATCCCAGTCCGACGCTCTATCCACTGCGCCACCGCCTGGTCAGGCGATATGGCTCTTTTGATGACTGCATCTGGCTCGCAGACAAATCTTTAATAAAAAATAATAATAACGTTAAAAATATAAAACATTCTCATGTATTACAATCTATTCATTTCCTACCACTCATGTTGATGATTGTGGGTGACTGGAGCCAAACACAGCTGTCCTCCAGGACAACACCAAATTTTTATTGGATAATGCTTAACATACATAGGTCATTGTGAGGTCAGGAAGTAAACTTTTCTCCTTTTAATCAAGTAGTCAGCTAGCTAATTGCAGAAACCCTTTTGACGAAGAAGATGGCTAAAAGAAAAAAAATGAGGAATATCGTACTTTTCAGCAAGAATGGACAGAGGAATTCACCTTTGTGGAGAGAGCAGGTTCTACAGTGTGTCTAATACGCAATGAGAAAATTGCATCGATGAAATGGTCAAAAATAAAGCAGCACTTCGACACACACCATACTACATTTGCATCGAAATATCCAGCAAGAGATAGCAGGAAGAAAGGATGTCAAGAACTACTGTGCTGAGTGCAAAATAGTCAGCAGCAACTCCATGTTTGGACCCAACAAGGTGACTGGAATTTGGCTAGCTTTGCTAGTGCTATAGCAATTGCGAGAAATGGAAAGCCATTCACAGATGGGGAGTATGTCAAAACTTTCATGCTTGATGTTGCCAATGAACTTTTTGACAACTTTTTGGATAAAGACAAGATAAACGAATAAAAGACATGCCTCTGTAGGTAAGAAATGTTCACGATTGTACCATCATGATGGCAAATCAAATTGAGGCAACACAAGTAAAGGACATAAATGCAGCACCATTCTTTTCTCTCACTTTGGATGAGTCAACAGATGTAAGCCATTTATCCCAGTTCAGCATGATTGCAAAGTATGCTTGTTGAGCAGATAAAATATATTATGCTCACTTTGTTAAAGATGGCGCTGCTCACATGGAGGCCGTTGCCCAGGTGATATTAATGTGTGTCGGGGGCAGGCTGTGGGCAGGCAGGATCGTTGTAGCCTGGGGCTTGGTTTTGGGATTAAGCCTTTCTCACCCTTTTTTGATGTGGGGTGGTACAATCCAATCATGCCTCAGAGAAGTGACTTTGTATTAGAGACTTCCCTATTTTGTATATTGGATTAAAGGTTTTGAATCTACACTATAAAATGAGGGCAGAACAGGAGCTTGCTTGCTCTTGGTTCCTGAGATTATCATTAGAGGAGATAGCAGAGAGGAGAGCAGAGAAAGGCCATGTGGAGTAGGCCAGGAGAAGCAGCCAAGATGGTGGAGTGTTGAGTGAGAAGCCAGTTTGTGCAGAGTTTGTGCAGGGAGAAGGAAGGAGATGGGGAACAGAGGTGAATAAGTCTGGTGAGCTAGATACCTTTGATTCTAGGAAACTCGGATAAGTCAGTAGCTTTGTGAGCATTGAATGTGAGTGGGTTTTGGAGCCCACTGTATGTTTTTACTTGCCCACCGGGTGCAAGCTAGGATTAAAGATAATGGCCCATCAGTTTTTGGCTCCATTGTTTCTTTACCGGCTGTCCGAATCCAATGCGAACCTGCATGGGCCGGGCTGCTATGATGGTAGCCCTGGCCACTGGCTTTACAATGTTGTCAGTAACACACTATGTGAGGAAAGTCTTGCTGTTTTGCCTATAAAAGAGACAACAAGAGGGGAGGATTTATTCAAGTCTTTTACTGAGTTCACTAAAGAAAAAAATCTACTGATGGATAAGCTTATTTTGGTGTGTACTGATAGTGCTCCATGCATGGTGGGGAAAAATAGAGGATTCGTAGCGCTTCTTTGTGAACATGAAAAAAGACCCATCCTAAGTTTTCACTGCATCCTACATCAAGAGGCGCTTTGTGCTCAGATGTGTGGCAAGCAGCTTGGTGAGGTGATGTCGCTGGTCATTCAGGTGGTCAACTATATTGTTGCCTGAGTTTTAAATAATTGCCAGTTTAAAACACCGCTGGATGAAGTTGGGAGTAATTATCCTGGTCTGTTTCTGCATAGCAATGTGCATTGGTTGTCAAGAGGAAAGGTGCTCAGCCATTTCGTGGCTTGTCTGAGCGAAATCCAGACTTTTCTCGAATTAAAAAGTGTTGAGCATCCTGAGTTAGCTAACACTGAGTGGCTCCTGAAGTTCTACTATCTTGTGGACATGACTGAACATCTGAACCAGCTCAATGTGAAATGCAAGGCATTGGAAATACAGTCTCATCCCTTCAACAAGCAGTGTTTGCATTTGAAAACAAGCTGGAACTCTTCATCACGACATTGAAACAGGTTGTTTACTACACTTTGAAAAACTGGGAGAATTTAAAGATGCATGCACAGCAAGTGACCCTGCTCAACATCTTGATCTTTAGCAGCTAGCGGGCTTCACATCTAATCTTCAGCAGTCATTCAAAGTGCACTTTGGAGAATTTTGTGAGTGCGCTCATCTTTTGAAGTTCATCACCCATCCACACAAGTGTGCAGTGGACAGCGCCGACCTGAGTTACATCCCTGGAGTCTCTGTCAGAGATTTTGAGCTATGAGCTGCTGACCTGAAGGCCTTACACATGTGGGTGAATGAGTTCAAGTCACTGAATGAAGATTTGGAAAGACTTGCACGATAGCAAGCAGAGTTGGTGAGCAAACACAAGTGGGGAGAAATGAAATATTTCAACGCACAGACCAGCTGATTGTCAAAACTTGGTGTTAAGCCAAATTTGGAGGGACCGAAAACATGAAAGACAGGAACGATGTCCGTTGTTTACACATCAAAGCTTTATTGTCTAGCTTGGCCAAGCAGCTGCAGCACTAACAGAAATCTGAGGGAGAGCGCGCCGGCCCTTTGTTCTACTTAGTTTTTATAGTTTTGTAAGTGGGAAGTACAGAAGCAAAAATTGTAATTAGGAGCTCTTTACCACTATTGGTTATAGTCATATGTCCTTTTTTTAATTTTTATTAAATTTAATGCAGTGACATTGATAAATCAGGGTACATATGTTGAGAGAAAACATCTCTAGATTATTTTGACATTTGATTGTGCTGTATACCCCTCCCCCAAAGTTAAATTGTCTTCTGTCACCTTCTATCTGGTTTTCTTTGTGCCCCTCCCCTCCCCCAACCCCTCTCTCCTTCTTCACCCCCTCCCCCCTCCCCCCACCCCCCACCTCTGTTGCCATCACATTCTTGTTCATGTCTCTGAGTCTCATTTTTATGTCCCTTCTATGTATGGATTCATCTTAGTTTTTTTTCTGATTTACTTATTTCACTCCGTATAATGTTGTCAAGGTCCATCCATGTTATTGTAAATGATCCGATGTCATCATTTCTTATGGCTGAGTAGTATTCCATAGTATATATGTACCAAAGCTTTTTAATCCACTCGTCCTCTGACGGACACTTGGGCTGTTTCCAGATGTTTGCTATTGTGAACAATGCTGCCACAAACATGGGGGTGCATTTCTCCTTTTGGAGCCGTTCTATGGTGTCCTTGGGGTATATTCTTAAAAGTGGGATAGCTGGGTCAAAAGGCAGTTCGATTTTCAGTTTTTTGAGGAATCTCCATACTGTTTTCCACAGTGGCTGCACCAGTCTGCATTCCCACCAGCAGTGCAGGAGGGTTCCCTTTTCTCCACATCCTCGCCAGCACTTATTCTGTGTTGTTCTGTTGATAAGCGCCATTCTGACTGGTGTGAGGTGATATCTCATTGTGGTTTTAATTTGCATTTCTCTAATGATTAGTGATGTTGAGCATTTTTTCATATGCCTATTGGCCATCTGTATGTCCTCTTTGGAGAAGTGTCTATTCATCTCTTTTGCCCATTTTTGGATTGGGTTGTTTGTCTTCCTGGTGTTGAGTTTTACAAGTTATTTATAAATTTTGGTTATTAACCCCTTATCAGACGTATTGTCAAATATATTCTCCCATTGTGTAGTTTGTCTTTTTATTCTGTTCTTGTTGTCTTTAGCTGTGCAAAAGCTTTTTAGTTTGATATAGTCCCACTTGTTTATCCTGTCTTTTATTTCACTTCCCCGTGGAGATAAATCAGCAAATATATTGCTCCGATAGATGACCGAGAGCTTACTGCCTTTGTTTTCTTCTAAGATGCTTATGGTTTCATGGCCTACATTTAAGTCTTTTATCCATTTTGAGTTTATTTTTGTGAGTGGTGTAAGCTGGTGATCTAGTTTCATTTTTTTGCAGGTAGCTGTCCAATTTTCCCAACACCATTTTTTAAAGAGGCTGTCTTTACTCTATTGTATTTCCTTACCTCCTTTGTCAAATATCAGTTGTCCATAGAACTGTGGGTTTATTTCTGGGTTCTCTGTTCTGTTCCATTCATCTATGTGCCTGTTCTTATGCCAGTACCAGGCTGTTTTGAGTACAACGGCCTTGTAGTATAACTTGATATCAGGAAGTGTGATACCTGCCACTTTATCCTTCTTTTTTAAGATTGTTGAGGCTATTCGTGGTTCCATATAAATTTTTGGAATATGTGGTCTATATCTTTGAAGTATGTCATTGGTATTTTAATTGGTATTGCATTGAATTTATAAATTACTTTGAGTAATATAGACATTTTAATGATGTTTATTCTTCCTAACCATGAGCACGGTATATGCTTCCACTTGTTTGTATCTTCCTTGATTTCTTTTATCAATGCTTTGTAATTTTCCGAGTACAAGTCTTTAGTTTCCTTGGTTAAGTTTATTCCTAGGTACTTTATTTTTTTGGTTGTAATTGTGAAGGGGATTGTTTCCTTAATTTCTCTTTCTGACTGTTCATTGTTGGTATATAAAAATGCCTCTGATTTCTGAGTATTGATTTTATATCCTGCAGTCATATGTCCTTTAACATGATAGGACCATGTTCAATTTGCATGGCATACATCATTTTGGAGAAAACAAAATTTACAAGCCAACACAATGGTAGAAAGATGTATCTTTACATAATAAAGGCATTCCTATATTATCTAGTGTTTATCTGCTATCTCTCTGTCCAGAGTCACACACTCATTTACATAGGAGAGGTAGTTTCAGTGGGGACAAATGTCTGCGAATAGCTCATTGCTATAAGAAAAGGTTTATTTTGGCTTTTCTCTCCCTGTACCTGGCTAGCCATTCACCCTTTTCCCCACAGGCATGGTGGAATGTCTGGGAATCCATGTTTTCCTCCCCTTTGCATTTACAATACAATGCCAAGGGCCATCCTGGTCATGCCAATCACACAGTACAGAGACTACTCTCACAATTTCTGTGCACACCTTAACCCAAATTAATAAAATGTTCTCCAAGCCTCTTAAAATATTAATTCTGTAGTTTTTGGTACCTTACAACACCTGCAGATGAAGTGGCTCAGAGCCTCCTCACTTGGAACGTGCTTCCTGTCACATACCGCACACTGCAGCGTGTGAGTATTGCTGTACTGACAATGTTTGGCTCTACGTATGCATGTGAACAGTCTTTCTCACATCTAAAGAACGTTAAGACCAACCTACGATCACGTTTAATGGATGGAAGTCTCAATGCCTGCATAAAGCTTAACCTTACCACATATCAATCAGACTATAAAGCCATCAGCAAAACCATGCAGCACCAGAAGTCGCATTAATGGTAAGAAGTATTTTATTCATCATTGGTTAGCAACAGCATAACAATGTTATTAAAAAGAATTCAGCCTGACCAGGCGGTGGCGCAGTGGATAGAGCATTGGACTGGGATGCAGAGGACCCGGGTTTGAGACCCTGAGGTCACCAGCTTGAGTGTGGGCTCATCTGGTTTGAGGAAAAGCCCACCAGCTTGAACCCAAGGTCGCTGGCTCCAGCAAGGGGTTACTCAGTCTGCTGAAGGCCCGCGGTCAAGGCACATATGAGAAAGCAATCAATGAACAACTAAGGTGTTGCAACGCGCAATGAAAAACTAATGATTGATACTTCTCATCTCTCTCCGATCCTGTCTGTCTGTCCCTGTCTATTCCTCTCTCTGACTCACTCTCTGTCTCTGTAAAAAAAAAAAAAAAAAAAAAAAAAAAAAATAAATAAATAAATAAAAAGAATTCAGAGACTCATTGTACTTTAAAAGTGTTGGTCTTACATAAAATGTACACATTTACTTGTATTTAGTGTTAAACATATTGTATGGCTTTCATGGAATTACATTTTAAAATATGTGGTGTTCATGGCTCTCAGCCAAGAAAGTTCCTGACCCCTGTTCTAGGAGGAGCCCATGCTGTAAGAGAGCAGAAAAAGACCACGTGGAGGAGACCAGGAGAAGCAGCCAAGATGGTGGAGCTCTGAAGGAGAAGGGAGTTTGTGCAGAGAGACAGAGATGGGGAACAGAGGTGAATAAGGCTGGTGAGGTAGAAACCTTTGATCCTAGGAAAACTCGAATAAGTCAGTGGCTTTGGGAGCCCTGAATGGAAAGGGAACTGTTTTTTTCACTGTGTGTATTTCTTGCCCTCCGGATGCAAGCTAGGATTAAAGGTGATGGCCCACTAGTTCCTGGCTCCATTGTTTCATTACCGTCTGTCTGAATCAAACCTGAACCTGCACAGGCTAGGCGGCTGTGATGGTGGCCGTGGCTACTGGCCATACAACTGTATAATATTGTGATTGTAATGAGATATATATTTTTGATCTTTGTCTCCTTTCTGCCCAGAGCTCCTTGAAATGGTCTAAAAGTTGATAGTGATGAAGGTGTCTCTTGTTTATGTTAATGAAGTGACTTTTGGAAAGCACTTGAGGATTGGGGGCTGGTTGCCAATGGAGACAACCATTGTTGTAAAGTACCATGCCTCACTTCTGCAGGTTTATGTAGAGACAACAAATCCAGATGAATTTTAAAGGGTTTTATTAAAAGGAGATTTATTAATATGCCGCCCGCATATAACTAACATGGGGCTTTTCTGGCCCAAATCGTGCAGCACCAAATGTATCTCAGAGGCTGGTTATATACCCTTTACCACATACAGGCTGGGGGGGCATGACAGCATGACACAATCCTTAACAAGCTTATAACATTTATCTAGGGGATTTATAAAAACGTTAAAATTTTCAAGATAACACAATGGTGATGTCATTTTACATATTAAAATACATTCATAAACCTTTTAGCGTCTATCTTTTCTTTTTTGCCTAGAGGTACATGTTAATCTCAAGATTTCAGGAAGGGAGGGAGAGCCAAAATCAGTGTAGGGTGGTATGTAAATTTTGTTTCTTATTGAAAGGGAAAGGAAGTTCTTCAGATAACCTTAATCCTTTCAGAGAACTAAAATAAATGACCCAGTTATACTTGTAAGTCAGGAGACTTCTATATCCTTTTCCCTCCATTTTCCAAAGAAAGGACGGGACAGAAAGTCTGACTTTTCCTCTTTAAAATGGCGTTGCCAATTCTAAGTTTTACAGTTCTTTGGCACCTTACCACACCATGTGATTATAGGATTGGAATGTTCAGCTCTTTGGAGGGAAGAGGGACTGGAAATTGAGTTCAATAACTAATGGTCAATAATTTAATAATGCTTATTTAAAAAACCCTTCATATAAAGGGGCCAACAACACACAATGGAGAAAAGAAAGCCTCTTTAACAAATGGTGCTGGGAAAACTGGAAAGCCACATGCAAAAGAATGAAACTGGACTACAGTTTGTCCCCCTGTACTAAAATTAACTCAAAATGGATCAAAGATCTAAACATAAGACCTGAAACAATAAAGTACATAGAAGAAGACATAGGTACTAAACTCATGGACCTGGGTTTTAAAGAGCATTTTATGAATTTGACTCCAAAGTCAAGAGAAGTGAAGGCAAAAATTAATGAATGGGACTACATCAGACTAAGAAGTTTTTGCTCAGCAAGAGAAACTGATAACCAAATAAACAGACAGCCAACTAAATGGGAAATGATATTTTCAAACAACTGCTCAGATAAGGACCTAATATCCAAAATATACAAAGAACTCATAAAACTCAACAACAAACAAACAAACAATCCAATAAAAAAATGGGAAGAGGACATGAACAGACACTTCTCCCAGGAAGAAATACAAATGGCCAACAGATATATGAAAAGATGCTCATCTTCATTAGTTATTAGAGAAATACAAATCAAAACTGCAATGAGATATCACCTCACACCTGTTAGATTAGCTATTATTAACAAGACAGGTAATAGCAAATGTTGGAGAGGCTGTGGAGAAATAGGAACCCTCATTCACTGTTGGTGGGAATGTAAAGTAGTACAACCATTATGGAAGAAAGTATGGTGGTTCCTCAAAAAACTGAAAATAGAACTACCTTATGACCCAGCAATCCCTCTACTGGGTATATACCCCCAAAACTCAGAAACATTGATACGTAAAGACACATGCAGCGCCATGTTCATTGCAGCATTGTTCACAGTGGCCAGGACATGGAAACAACCAAAAAGCCCATCAATAGATGACTGGATAAAGAAGATGTGGCACATATACATTATGGAATACTACTCAGTCATAAAAAATGATAACATCGAATCATTTATAGCAAAATGGTGGGATCTTGATAACATTATACGGAGTGAAATAAGTAAATCAGAAAAAACCAGGAACTGCATTATTCCATATATAGGTGGGACATAAAAGTGAGACTAAGAGACATTGATAAGAGTGTGGTGGTTATGGGGGGAGGGGGGGAGAGGGAGAGGGAGAGGGAGAGGAGGAGGGGCACAAAGAAAACTAAATAGAAGTTGACAGAGGACAATCTGACTTTGGGTGATGGGTATGCAACATAATTGAATGACAAGATAACCTGGACTTGTTATCTTTGAATATATGTATCCTGATTTATTGATGTCACCCCATTAAAAAAATAAAATTATAAAAAAACACCAAAAAACAAAACAAAAAAAACCCCTTCATAAAAACTCAAGGCCTGGCTAGATTACTTGGTTGTTTGGAGCACTATCTCGATACAACAAGGTTGTCGGTTTAATCTCCAGTCAGGGCACCCCCCCCCCAAAAAAAAAGAAAGAAGAAAAATGATTTATTGAATTTAGGACATAAGCAGTTTGCCCTGGCTCAGTTGCTCAGTGGATAGACCACTGTCCCACTGTGCCAAGGTTGTGAGTTTGATTTCCCAGTCAGGGCACATATGACAAGCAATCAATGAGTGCGCAACTAAATGCAACAACTACGTGGAACAACAGTTTTATGCTTCTCTCTGTTTTCAACCCCTTTTCTCAAAAAAAAAAAAAAAAAAAAAAAAAGAAAAAAGAATGAAAAGAAAATACTCAAGAGACTTCCAGGTTGGTGGTAAACACCTGGATTGTGGGGAGAGTGATTTACCTGGAGAGGGCATGGAATCTTTGCACCCTTCCTGTGGGTCAAATAAGTTTGCAAATATGATATATATGTTTGCTTGCTTATAGTTTGCATTGGGTGTGGGGGACAGGCTGTAAGTAGGCAGGATCCTTATAGCCTAAGGCTTAGTTTTAAGACTGAGCCTTTCCCACCCTTTTAATACTAAGATCTTTTCAACACTAAGCTTTTCCCCACACCCTTGACTGTTACATGATGTAGAATGTGCACTCTTATGAGGAATCCCATTTATGCCTCAGATAAGTGGCTTTGTATCAGAGACTTCCTTATTTGTATATTGGCTTGAAGGTTTGGATCTCTACACTACAAAATGGGGCAGACTGGGGTTCGCTCATGGTTCCTGAAATTAGCATTGCAGAGGAGAAGCAGCCAAGATGGTGGAGTGCTGAAGAAGAAGCCAGTTTGTACAGAGAGAAAGAGATGGGGAACAGAGGTGAATAAGGCTGGTGAGGTAAAAACCTTTAATTCTAGGAAACTCGGATAAGTCAGTGGCTTTGGGACCCCTGAATGGAAATAAAAGTGTTTTCCCACTGTGTGTATTTCTTGCCTGCCGGGTGCAAGCTAGGATTAAATGTAATGGCCCACCAGTTTTTGGCTCCTTTGTTTCATTACTGTCTGTCCTGTATGGGCCAGGCAACACTGATGGTAGCCGTGGCTACTGGCCAAACACTTCCCCATATGTATCCACCAAAAAAGGGGGGTTCTATGGAAAGTAACTATGAAAGGAGAAGTCAGACTGCCCCCACCCCTCCTCCACTGAGGAGGAAGAAACAAGAAGAATGCAAGGGAAAGGAGCCAGCAGGGGTTGCTGAGTCAACCAATTATGGAAAACTGCTTCCTATAGTTCTTGGAAAGGGTGCATAGATAAGGTGACCAGTAGTCCTCCTTCAGGGAGGACAGTCCTTCTTTTGTAAGTTCCATCCTCCCTCGAAAAGTGTCCTCCTACATGTCCTCCTTTTTGATATTGGAAGATTAATCTGTAAATGTCCGTATTTGATCCATGCAGAGTTGATCCATTGTGTGTGATGTGATGTATTTGTATCTAAATGAGTACTTTTTTCTTACAATTATTATTAAAAATTAGTAGGCATGTAAGCATAATTACAATACAAAATATTACAAATGTTTTCATTATGCATTTATTATATTATAGTGTATTATTGTTGTAATGAATAAAATGTTTCTTTTATTTACAATATTGTTTTCTTCAATTTATTTTTGTCCTCCTTTTCATTGTAAAAAAGTTGGTCACCTTAGCATAGAGCAACTTGCTACACATGAGAAAGGAAGATAGAACTTATCTGAAAACCCCTTCCTCTTTCCTTTCTTAAAAGTTTTAAGATCTTAATTAAAAGTTTTAAGACCTTAATTTACAAATTCTAATGCTTATTTTCTGACCTCACCTAAACTCATCCTCCCATCCTGGAGTTCTGTGAGTGACATGTACCCCTTGCATGAAAACTTGTAATGTGTAAAAGGTATATAAAATGTAAGAAATCTAACTTTGAGGAGCAGTGTTTGGTCACCTCTTTTGAGGTCATGCTTCTCCGCCTGCTAAATAAATTCTGCTTCCTTCATCAAGTTGTCTGGGCATTTTTGTCCTCCTTTGATTTCTACAATATAATCTCTCATGGTGATTTGAACATAAATTTCTAATTGGGCAGGTCATGGTGGAAAGTCATGCCCCAGGCATATAATTTTTTAGGTTTAACTTGGCCTCAAGCAAGCTCTGTCCATTGTTTCTGTACATCTGAGTTAACACTCCTTTGAAATAACCACCCACACGAGAGCACATTGTTTTGTTAAGTATTCTGTAATTCAACCTCTGCCTTGCTTTTCCCTCCATGTAATTTTCCTTCTGTTCCCTCCTTAATTATCAAACATAAAAGAACTTGCAAAACTGCTGCTCCCTAGAGCTCTTGCTTCTCTGGCATGTGTTGTCAGTTTGGCTCAAGTAAACTAATGAAAATTCTCTACAGGTTTGGATGTTTTTTTATGTCGACATGTCTCTTCTGTCTGGCTGTTCCTGAGGCATATCCTTTTATGATAAACCAATAATCTAGTAAGTAAAATGTTTCTCTGGGTTCTGTGAACTGGTCTGGCAAATTGATTGAACTCTAGGAGGAGGTCATGGAAACCTCCCATCTATAACCGGGGTTTGCTATTGGTGTTTGAAGTGTAGGGGGGCTAATCTTGTGGACTGAACTATTAACCTATAGGATCGAATGCTACCTCCAGGTAAATAGTGTCAAAATTGAATTGAATTGTAGGACACCCAGTGTTACTGAAGTTCAGTTCATGTGCCAGAAACCTCACAAAAGCCAAAATCTGAATGTCCGAGTTTGGAGCAAAGAAGGTTTGATTGATTGAGGTGACAACCAAGAAGATGGGAGACTTAGAAATAACCTCAAACCCATCTTGCTCATTGGACAGAGTTAGGGGCTTTTAAGCTTGAAAAGGAGAATGGGAGGTGGAGTTAGGGTAAATTTCTATGGTTTCCAGTTCCTTGATAAGATTTCAATGTGCAGACTTGGAGACACCATCAAATGATAACATACATCTGGGGTAGTCTCTGTTCTCCTTTTCTGCAAAGCAAATCTGTAAAATACTGCCTCACCGTTGTTTTCTCTTTACTCTTTTTTCTATGTGGAATAACAGGGACATTATATTAAGATGTTATCTCTAGTTTTCCTAAGATTGTTCAGTAGCAGGTCACCGGTTATTGATTTGAGAACATGTTGCAAACTTATTGAATCTTATGGTTAGGCTATTAAGCAAATTGTAGTTACAACAAAACAAACAGATTAAAGAAACTAATGTTCAACTAGTCCTAAAGGGGCAGAGTGGTGGCAATTAAAAGAGAAGGTTCAGCTGTAGGGACATGGTTACACCAGCTGGTCTTGGAGAATTACTCGGTGGTATGGAAAAATCCCACACACTGGAATTGGTAATCAGAATAAGAGGTCTATTATTACTAAATTTCAGAGCTTTATTATAAGCTAAGCTATTTCTGGTGGTAGCCTAAAACTTACACATAAATTTAAAATCAAATTTACTCATTTTGTCTCTTAAGTTTTGTGAGTGTGTGTGTTTCTCTGGTGGAGATATTAAACTTCTAAGAGAACAAAAAATGTGTTCAAAATATGTATAGTTCATCCTCTGGGGTTATTTTAGAATATATTATAAAAGGGAATATCTATATTTTAACTTAAAAGAAAATTAAAAATTGGCCATCACTGCCCAAAATAATAAAGTTATGAAAATAGATAAATACTAAACTACAAGTAAAACAGTTATGGAGGAAATACCTTTGTTTAAAAAGCTCTCAAATTTGTTTAAGAAAATGAAATTCCAAGAAGTTATTAAGCAAAGAAGTAAATATAAAATTTATTAAAATGAGGAAACTAATTCTGAATCTTTTATTTTTTTAAATATATGTGTCTAAAACTATAGATTTTCCCTATAATCATTTTTGCCCTTAGCCCACAAATTTTTCTATGTCATATATTTATTTCAGGTTAAAAATATTCTCTATTTTCATGATTTTTTTTTACATGGGTTTAGAAGTACATTGCTTAATTTCTAAATATTTGGGTAGTTTTGAATTATTTTTCTATTATGATTTCTAATTTATTTTCACAATGGTCAGAGAAACATTCTGATTCTAATTCTCTGAAATTTATTGAGAATTGCTTTATGTTTAACATATAGTCTATTTGATACATTTTTCATGTGTATTTGAAAAGATTGTGTATCCTGCAGTTGTTGAATATAGAATTGTGTATAGGTCAATTAGGTCAAGTTGCTTAATTATGTTATTCAAATCTTGTATGCACCATATATATGTGTATATACATATATATGTATATACATATCTACTTTACTGCTTTTTTTTTTCAGAGACAGAGAGAGAGAGAGAGGGATAAACAGGGACAGACAGGAACGGAGAGATGAGAAGCATTAATCATTAGTTTTTCATTGCACGTTGCAACACCTTAGTTGTTCATTGATTGCTTTCTCATATGTGCCTTGACCATGGGTCCTCAGCAGACCGAGTAACCCCTTGCTCGAGCCAGAGACCTTGGGTTCAAGCTGGTGAGCTTTTGCTCAAACCAAATGAGCCCGTGCTCAAGCTGGCGACCTCGGGGTCTCGAACCTGGGTCCTCTGCATCCCAGTCCGACGCTCTATCCACTGCGCCACTGCTGGTCAGGCATTACTGCTTTTTTTTGTCAGCTACTGAGACAAATAGTTAATTTGGTGTATTTGTCTTTTTGCTGTATATGTTTTGAAACTGTGTTATTAATAGGATTTAAATTTATTTTTTTCTTACTGTTGTATTGGCTTATTTTAAGATCTTTAAATCAACTTCTTTATCAGTAGTAGCACTTCTTTAAGTGTGCTTGTCTGATGTTAGCAGTCATATTAGATGTATTGTGACAAGTGTTTTTATGGCATCTTTTTTCATTTTTAAATTTTCACATATATAAACAACATTTAGTTAGGTTTGTTTTTTTGTTTGTTTTTTTTAGACCATCTGATAGTTTTTGTCTTTAACAGGAATTTGTAGTCCTTTTAAATTTAATATAATTTCTTATATAGTTGAGTTTGTTTTCTGTTTTCTCTTTATTTCAGCTTTGTCCCATCTGGTCTTGGTTCCTTTACTGTTTTTTGTTTTGGATAAATCAAGTTTCCTTATGTTTTTTCCTTCTTTCTTTTATTTTCTCTCTGTTTTCTTCCTCCCTCCCTTCCTCTCTCCCCTCTTCCCTTCCTCCCCTCCTCCCTTCCCTCCTCCCTTCTTTCCTCCCTCCTTCCCTTCTTCCTTTCTTCTTTCCTGCTTTCCTTTTTCTTTTCCAAAAGAATGTGTGTGTGTGTGTGTGTGTATTTTTAAAAAAATATTTTTTAGAGAGAGGAGGGGAGGCAGAGACAGACTCCTGCATGTGCCCTGACCAGAATTCACCTGGGAAGCCCACTAGGGGGTAATGCTCCATTGCAACTGGAGCCATTTTTTAGTGCCTGAGGCAGAAACCATGAAGCCATTCTCAGCACCTTGGCCAACTCTCTCCAATTTAGCCATGGCTACAGGAGGGGAGGAGAAGGAGAAAGAGAGAGACAGAAGTGAGAGGGGGAGGGGTGGAGAAGGAGATGGGTGCTTCCTCTGTGTGCCCTGACCGGGAGGGGTGGAGAAGGAGATGGGTGCTTCCTCTGTGTGCCCTGACCAGGAATCGAATGCAGGACATCCACATGCCAGGCTGATGCTCTACCACTGAGCCAACTAGCCAGGGCTGAAAAGATTCTTTTCCTTTTATTCCTTTATTTATTCTCTTTAACTCATCTATTAGTCTTTTCTTAAAAAAGAAAATCAACTTTATTGATGTATAATGTATATAAAATTAAACACATATTATATACTGCTCACAAAAATTAGGGGATATTTCAAAGCTTCATATTAATTTTGAAATATTCCCTAATTTTTGTGAGCAGTATAGTTTGGCAAATTTTGACAAATATAACTACCACCACATAATCAAGATACAGAATATTTTCATAGCTCCAGATGTGTTTTTTTGCAGTTAATTCCATTTTCCGTCCCTGTCAACCATTTATTTACTTTCTTTCACAGTAGCTTAGTTTTTTCAGTTCTAGTATTTTGTATAAATGAAATCATAGAAGATATCCTCTTTAATGTCTTGCATCCTTTATTCAGCATAACATTTTTTCAGATTCATCAATTTTGTTGTATAAGTAGTTCATTCTTTGAGGTTGGGAACCCTTAGCAATGTGTGACAGTGCCTGTTTCCATTCACCCTAAACAACAGAGCATATTGTCAAACTTTGAACCTTTGCTGTCTGAGTAATTTTATCTCAATTAATTTTAATTTGTTTTTGTTGCTGCTGTTGTTATTAGACAGGCTATGACTTTTCATCTTTATCTTTCATTTGCAGTTTTTTCTCTGGGAATTGTTTATTCCAGCTCATCTTCTAACATTGTTGATTTTTGTCTCTATGTTTTGTTTTTTTTGTATTTTTCTGAAGTTGGAATTGGGGAGGCAGTCAAACAGACTCCCGCATGTGCCCAACCGGGATCCACCCGGCATGCCCACCAGGGGACAATGCTCTGCCCATCTGGGGCATTATTCTGTTGCAACCAGAGCCATTCTAGCATCTGAGGCAAATGCCATAGAGCCATCTCAGTGCCCGGGCCAACTTTGCTCCAGTGGAGCCGTGGCTGCGGGAGGGGAAGAGAGAGACAGAGAGGAAGGGGAGAGGGAGGGATGAGAAGCAGATGGGAGCTTTTCCTGTGTGCTCTGGCCAGGAATCAAACCCAGGACTCCTGCATGCCAGGCCAATGCTCTACCACTGGCCAATCGGCCGGGGCTATTTTTGTCTCTATTTTTACAAATGCTCTGTATTAAGGATCAACCCTTTATCTGTGATGTCAAGTTGCAAACTTTCTCTTAGTTCGCTAGATTTTTTTAAAAACTTGCCTTCATGTTTCTTTCCCATGCAAAAGTTTTATTTATATGAGATCAAATATCTCAGTCTTTCCTCATAATTTCTGAATTTTTAGTTATAGTAAAAGTTTTTCAACCTATAGATGTAGAGAAATTCTCAGCTTTTTCTCTAGTACTTCTATGATGTCATTACTTCTATTTAAACATCTGGTTTATTTCACAAGTTTTCCTACTGTATGGTATGAGAAAGGGATCCCATTTTATCTTTTTCTATAAAGCAACCCAGTTGTCTCAATCTCATTATTTTAAAAATTCTTTTTTTTTTTTTTTTGGTTCTGGCTGGTTGGCTTAGCAGTAGAGTGTTGGCACAGCATGTGGAAGCCCTGGGTTCAATTCCCAGTCAGGGCACACAGGAGGAAGGACCATCTACTTCTTTACGTCTACCCCTCTCCATCTCTCTCTCTCTCTTCCCCTCTTGCAGCCACCATTCAAATGGTTTCAGCAAAGTTGGCCCCTGGGCTCTGAGAATGGCTCCATGGCCTGGCCTCAGGAGCTAAAATAGCTCAGTTGCCCAACAAAGGGGCAGGGGCCCAGGCAGGCAGAGCATCATCCCCTAGTGGGCTTTTTTCCTCCCATAATATTATTTCTGAGTTATTTTCATTCTAATTTAAGTTGTTCTTTTACAACTTCTATTATTTTCTTAATTTCTTTGAGCTTGCTTATTTTAAGTATTAGTATACAGTTTTCCTTAATTTTGTAGACTTGTCTTTCTAGCTTGTTTTAATTTCTTGAAATAATGTTATTCTGCTCCTAAATTTTCTTTTTCTTATGATAATTTCCAGTGGGTTGTATTTCAGCGAGGTGAGTTTGCCTGTACTAGGTAGGGTGACAGCCAGCAGAGCTCTCCTAGCTTCAGGATTCTATGCTCCATCTCCTATTATTTACTTAGAGTGTAAAAGTGCTGTGCTTTCTTTCTCCTTTTCTTTCTGTTGCCCCTTTGTTTCTGCTCAAGATGGAGGCTGTTTCCTAGAAGTGAGACTTAGGTCTGCAATTGAGATCAGCCCTGTACCCTCTGACTTAACAAGTTCCACTTGTACTCACCTGCAAATTGTATTCTACAAAATTCCTCCCAGTTTAGACTAATGTTGCCTGGGAGAATATATCTGCAATGCATATAAAGACAAAAGAATTTCTAGTAATATTTAAATCATATATAATCAATAAGGAAAATAAATTTCCCCAGTAGAATAATGTATAAAGTTTATAAAAGAGGCAGTCTCTAGAGGAGGAAAAACTAAATGTCTAGATTTGGAAAGGTGCTTCATCTCACCAGTAATTTGAAATGATAATTAAAACATGAAAACAGAATTTCATTTGATTCAGCACTAAGTATTACCATAAGCTAATGCATGATTACTAAATAGAATCAATTCTTGGCTTCTGTTAAAGAACAACCATCACCTCAGAATACTGAAAAGAGAAAGAAAAGAAAATCTGATGAGATCTCAGTGTTCCTTGTGGCTATCTGTCTATCTGTAAACATACATAGCCCACTGGTTCTGTTTCTTTGGTAGGATTCTGTCTGATACAATTACTATAGTACCAGATTATAGAATTATCTGTTTTCCTTCTTCACATCAGACTGTAAGTACCATTAAAACAGAAATGGTGTCTGTCTTTTGTTCATCTTTACATTTTCTAGAATGTAGTATATACTCAAAAATAGCTATTGAATGAATGAATAAATTTCCTATCAAGACAGGATATAAGAGGCACAATATGAAAATACAGCTTTAAGGAACCCTGCCTAGTGCATGATAGGATTGAAGAAAGAAGGAACTGGAAGCCTTCTAGATGCTCCTCTGAAGATATAATAAATGTCAAATAGTAACAGCTTTCACTCCGAGAAGTGATAAGTCCTTTTGATAAGTCACTGGAGCATTCATTCAGTTTCAGACATATAGCAAACATTGAAAGAAAGCTGATCTATGAGGTGGTCATTTCTGTACTAAGAAAGGAAAGCTCAACCAAAAACTATTGGTCTAGTTCAGTGGCAATTCTTTGATATTAAATATATATATATGAATATTAATATATCAAATAGCCCATAATTACATAGTATAGGAGTCTTATCCATTTTCATTCCAATAAAAAAAAATGAAAATGGAGCTTCATCTGATTCAGCACAAAAGATAATTACAATAATCTAATATGACGTTAACAGAAGAATTAATCAGAATCTTGGCTTCTGTTAAGAGCAGTCATTACCTTGTAGGTATTTCAAAATAAATAAACAGGAAGCCAGAAGAATATTAGATGACAAGAAAGACATTAACCCCCCCACACACACACACACACAAACAAAACTATGCTCTAAATCTATGCGTGTTTTTTTAAGAGAGAGAGAGAGAGAGAGAGAGAGAGAGAGCAACAAAAGCATCAATTTGTAGTTGCATTGCTTTAGTTGTTCATTGATTGCTTCTCATACATGCCTTGATTAAGGAGGGGGAATCTAGTCAGAGACCCCATGCTCAGGCTGGTGACCTCTGGGCGTCCCAAGTCAACACTTTATCCACTATTCACTGTGCCAACACTGGACTGGCCTAAATCAATGTTTTTTGTTTTTTGGGATTTTTTCAGAAAAAGTCTGAATGCTTATTACATCTACATCTTCTGCATGTTAATAATTACCCCACCATATGCCAACTGAATTTGAGTCTCCAGGGCTTAAGTGTGAACATCGAATATAGTAGCTAACCTCCCCAGTGATTCTGATGCACAACCAGTTTTGGGATCTAAATCTAAACTGTCAGTATTCACAACATAGTTTTCTTATTTTATCTACTAGCAAGATTTCTGTGCTTTTTTTTTTAAAATCCATGAACTTCTTATCTTAATATGACTTCAATCAGAGGATGCTATCTTATAGAACCTTGAAATTGACTTGTGAGAAGACTGGAGAGGAAGCAACACAATATTTTGTTCTCTCCACATTAAATTTTTATTTTTATTTTGTATTAATTATTTAATTTATTGATTTTTAGAAAGAGAGAGAAAAGCGAAGAGAAAGAGACATTTATTTATTGCTTCACTCACTTATGCACTCACTGGCTGATTCTTTTCCTTAATTTTTTTTATTGATTGATTTTAGAGAGAGAGAACCATCAATTTGTTGTTTCACTTATGTATGTGTTCATTGGTTGATTCTTGTGTATACCCTGACCAGGGAATCTAGCCCACAACCTTGGCTTATAGGGATGCCACTGTAACCTACTGAGCTATCTGGCCAGGGCTAAAAAATTTTTTTTAATTTTATTCATTTTTTTAGAGAGAGAGAAGAAGAGAAAGAGAGACAAGGGAAGGAGGAGCAGGAATCATCATCTCCTGAATATGCTTTGACCAGGCAAACCTGGGGTTTCAAACTGGCAACCTCAGTGTTCCAGGTTGGTGCTTTATCCAGTGCGCCACCACAGGTCAGGCCAAAATTTTATTCCTAATAAGCTTTACAAAGCAAAACCTTTGACCCAAATTTTCAGAAAGTTAATTAACAGTAAGAAACTAAGCTTAGAATAGAGTCCTAGGTTTCTAGGTTCAAACCCACCTGTACCACCTGCAACACTAAGGAGCTTTTAAAAAAGATGCTTCATCCCTGACCAGTTGGCTCAGCAGTAGAGCATTGGCCTGGCATGTGGATGTACTGGGTTTGATTCCTGGTCAGGGCACACAGGAGAAGCACCCATCTGCTTCTCCACCCCTCCCTCTCTCACTTCTGTCTCTCTTTCTCTCTCCTTTTCCCCTCCTGCAACCATGGCTTGACTGGAATGAGTTGGCACTGGACACTGAGAATAGCTCCATGGACTTCACCTCAGGTGCTAAAATAGCTTGGTTGCTGAGCAACAGAGTAAGGCAGGGGGGGAGGGCTGCAGAGCATGGCCTCTAGTGGGCTTGCTGGATGGATCCCAGTTGGGGCGCATGCAGGAGTCTGTCTCTGCCTCCCCTCCTCTCACTGAATTAAAAAAAAAAATTGTTTCACCTTTCCACATCTCGATTTTGTTATCAGTAAATGTAGATACAATACCTCATACAGAATAATAACAACAATGTCATAAGTATTAGGAGCTATGCTAAATGGAGGGGAATGGAAAAACAAAAATTGTTTCTCATCAATTAAAGAAAAGTTGGTGATCATACATCTACCGCAAGTTTTAGTCATAATGAGGACTAGCATTGACATTTTATCTCCAGAAATAAAACTGATATGTCTAGAATAAAATTTTCAGATTCAGAGTAAAGGAAAAACAATAAAACTTAGAGGTACTATTTCAAAAATTAACATATTATATTTTGAACTATTTACCTAGAGTCAGAGAAGGTATATTTTGACTGTGGCAGATTGTATTTTTCAGCAGTGGCAACAATATTCCCCATCCCACTTGATTTTTTTTTTTTTTTTTTACAATCTTGCTAAACTTTTACCAAGAGGTGAGTTTATGCTCCTCCTTTTAACCTCGGCGGACCTTTGAGACTACTCTACAATGAATATAGTATAGCAAATGGGACATTATAAAACTTCTGGGTCTTTATAAACACTACAGGTTTTGCCTAGTTTTGTCCCTCAGGATTCTTTCCCCTGGTATCCAAGGCATCCAGTGTCACAAGAAAGTCTAGGTAACATGAAGTGATTCATACAGAGAGACATTGAGCCATCAGGCCCAACTGAGCTCTTTACTAAAAGCCAGCTCTGATAATTTGAGTGACCCATCTTGGAAATGGGTCAGTCCTCTAGCCCTCATTTGAGCCACTCCACCTAATGCTGCGTGAAGTGGACACAAACCTTCGCTGCCTAGACCTGAACCATAGTTGCAGATTGCTGAGCTAAATAAAGAAGTGTTTTTGTTTTAAATCACAGAGTTTTAGAGTAGTTTGTTATGTAGCAATAAATGACTAGAACAATGCCTAACTCAATAGAATAGATCATTCCCACATGTCATCACTTCTTCAATCACCCTGTGGGGGTGTTAGGACAGAGTGTTTGAGTATCTAATTCAGCTGAAGAATGTTATTCAAAAAAGTGTTAAAATTTCTGCTTGGAATTTACATGATGAATGTATTTGCTTAAGTTTGAAAAAAATGTATGTTGAAAAATATTTATCACCATGCTATCTTTTATTCTTTTTAAATTTTGAGAGTAAATTTTTTAGAGCTGGGACAGTGCAACAGGAAGGGACTAGAATAGAAAAAGCAACCGAGGAGAGCTTAGGCAGAGCTGCCTTGGCTCTATGGGAAAGAAATGAGCCTGCACTGGGAAGTCAGAGAAAAGGGGACCTTGGAGAGACATTTAGAGGGTTAGCCTGGGACCACCTGCTGCTGCAGGCTACTGCTCCCTTGGTTGCAAATCCCTCCACAACCCTTAGTGTTTAGGAGACACAGACCTGTGGGGAGGGGCAAAGGGAAAGTGAATGTCGTGGGCATGCTCCTGATAAAGAGAACACCTATCACCATGCTATTTCTAATAGCAAGAAAACAGGGAACAGCATAAATAATTATTAATAGGTAAAATACATGATGGTACATCTATGTATGCAATGGCATACAAACACTATAAAGTTAAGATCTATATCTACCAATCTAATTATAGGTGAAAACTGAAAAATACAAAACTGTATAGGATGATACTATCTTTGTTAAAATATATAAAAGAGTTCATTTATCTAGTAGTATAAGGGAAAACAATCTAAAAGGAGGTCCAAGTCACCTACCTTACGGATTGTGACTCTGGAATTAGAAAATAGGAACTTCTGTTTTCTTCACTACATTATTTGCCTTTAAAATTTTTTTGCTTTGAGTTTGGGTTTTATAATAAACATACTTGCAAATGCATAAAAATACTGTACAGTTTTGCTATAAAGTATCAGAATTACTTTTTAAGTTTTCTTTAGAAAAATATATTTCTTAATGTGAGGAGTATTTGTAGGTATTAGAACTGCATTTTTGTTGTCTGTTTGAGGACAGGAGGTTGTGGCTTTCATCTGGAAGGAAGAATAACCAATTCAACAAGTTTGAGTCTACAGTCTGAATCTGAAGAACTATAAACCCAGGAATAGAACAGCTTTGACTTTACCTTTCCCATAATAATGCTGGGTTTTCATAGCCAATATGTTTACTTACCTTGGTTTTCAACCTGCCACAGAAATAAAAATAGATTAGCATAGAAACTGGGAGAACCACACATGTCAATAGAAGGAACAATGTTACTTATGACTCCACTGTCATTTACTTTACCTGAAACTACAGGAGTCTCATACCAATTCACTGGTATATTGCTCAGGCTAAGAGTACTCTTACTTTGATTTTCTGAATACATGTCAGTAAGAGCTGTTAGCTTAGGTGGCCAAGGTGTGGGTAGGTGGTGGGAAGAGGCAGCAATAAGAGAATGACATTTATTCCATATTATCTGTGACTCAGATGGAAATACTATAGATAGTTACAAATGTAATATTATCAAACCAAACATCTCAGTCTAGGTTTGGTGTTTTTATGTTATTATATGGTGTTTCATGTTAGAAAAGTTTTTATTTAAAAATGTGGCTAATCATTCGGAAGAAACTTTCATGATAAAATAAAAAAAGAATACCAGAAAGCATACTGTAAATAATCCCAAACATATATCAATAAGATATACAGAAAGAAAGCCACAGTCCTCACTAAGCCTGTATTAAATCTTGGATTAAATTTACAATGCATCTAAGCCTCCTGCTCTATACACTGAATTCCCAGAGCATATGTCACTTGACCAAGAAGTCTGCGATGAAGTCCACGGTGCCACATATTGTGCTTGACGTTAGGACAGCAAGGTGAAGGATGCAATTCTTGACATCAGCATGGTCATCACACAGTGTTATGGCTCATTGTAAATATATCTTAAGGAAGGACCCAGGTGTTATTCATATTTGTTTACTGCAGCACAGTAATCAATTTTAATTGCAGTAAAACATTTAAATAGTAATTTCTTTCCAAAATATCTTTAGGGGAATAAAGAGAAAAATGAGATTAGATGAAGAAGAATGAAAATTGTTGGTGCTAAACAATTTTGAAAGAGGCTAAAATGACCTGATTGCTGGGAGAATTTGTATGTAATTTCTTGTTTAATTCTCATCCTTGATCCTGTGAGGCAGGAGGCTTATAGAGCCCAGTGCCTTACTCCTTTCTAATCCATCCTTCCCACTGCTGCCAGGTGAGCCAGTCTGGCCACTCACAGGCTTATCAGTCTTCCCTGTCTCTCCATTACCCTTGGAATAATATCCCAAACTGACTTTAAGAAGCTATGAGACTTGGTGCCTTCCACGTCTCCAGGCTCACTTCTTGTAATGCTTTCTTCTGTTCTCTCTAGGCACAATGAATTTCATGTCTAATGGAATGGACATTAGAAAGAAGCCAGAAAGGAGACTAAAAGGTAGATTGAAATTAAGTTGTGTCTATGTATGCCTTGCCAGGTAGACTTTATTTTTTTAGGCTTGTTCTCGCCCCGTTTTCTGGAACAACATAATGATTCTGATGCATTTGTAAACATGATTTAAAAGTGAGTCACCATGGTTGTTTTTCTCAACCTAAAGGTTGGGTATGAGTAATACAGTCTAGGGCTGTATGCTCCCTCCTGTTGGGAGTAGGGCTAAGTTGTAAATCACAGTTTTAGGCAACGGGGAGCTGCCGATGTCTTGTTCTAAGTGCCAGGGAGATTTTCTGCTCTGAGATTTTGTCTTAAGATGCTTCTGTCAGAGCTGTTATACCCACAGACCCCCTCCTTCCTTTCCCCTAGAGTGCACTTAACGCTGCTAGTTTAGGACTTTCCTGTTTCCAGAAGCACTCTTCCCAGAAGCAACCTTTCTTTCTGCTGGTCAAGTCATTGGGGTCCAGGCCACTCCTAGGTACTCGCTCACACACCATTTTTATTGCCATGGCTTTTTTTTTTTTCTTTCTTTCTGGTCTTGACCAGGACAGTTCCAGTTCATCAGATGTGTTTGGACTGATGTCCAAAACTAACCAGGGGAATGACCATGCTCCAATTTTCTTTCCTCCCTCTGAAGTTTCCTCCAGGCATCTTGCAACTGATATGGTCTCCAATGATCAAATGAACCTGAGCTTGAGCATACTGACAATGGGAGAGTGATATCTCTGTGGTATCTGAACTGCAGCCATATTGAGTGTCCTGCCATGTGCACATATTTATCTCTGCTGCTGGGCTGCAAACAAGTTGTAGAAGAAATGTGAATCATCTTGTTTATGGTGAAAATATCTATTAAATTAGTGAATTAACACATTGTTGACTGCTCACGAGTTAACCAGTGTTTTCATGCTCAAACATTGTTGACTGCTCACAACTCATGTTTGCACTTGCATTAGCTATTTCAATTTCTGAAACTCAGAGTAATCTAGGATTATTGTATTTGTGACTCTTCACCCTGAGGGTCGAAGTTTGAAACACAGCACACTGTTCTATATTCTCATGCGGATTCCTTTTCTTCCCACTCCTCCAGGCATGAGACCACAAAATTGAAGGTACAGTAAACAAAAGCAATCAGTGTCCAGCCGTCTAAACTTGGATTATTTTCTAACCACTCGCAGTTTGAACATACATATCAGGGATATTGCAAAATCATTTTTTGTTGTGTTCAGTCATGTTCAGTTTATTATTAAAAAAGTGACTTTTCTTTATATTTAGGTTTTTATCGCAATTATAGTATTACAAAAGTTTCAACCATGATGGATTGTGAAGGTGAAGAACTTTTCAATTATATGCAGACACTTTATCTGATTGTCCAAGTGATTTTGAAATATACTGTAGTGATGTAGAAATTGATAGGTTATTGGAAGACAGTAATGAGTTGGATATTAGACTACCAAAATGACAAAAAAGAAATGTAATAAGATCTGATAGTGAAAGTGATTCTGAAGAAGAGTGGATTGAAAATGATATTACACCAACTTTGGAGGATTATTTAAATATTTTGGGTCTAACCGCTGACTTTAGTGATCCAGGGAGCATCAGGGAAGTGACAAAATTACTTTTTAGTGATAATTTTTTTTTTGTATTTTTCTGAAGTTGGAAATGGGGAGGCAGTCAGACAGATTCCCACATGCGCCTGACCGGGATCCACCTGCACGCCCACCAGGGGACAATGCTCTGCCCATCCGGGGCGTCGCTCTGTTGTGACCAGAGGGGGCGATGCTCTGCCCATCTGGGGTGTTGCTCTGTTGCAACCAGAGCCATTTTAGTGCCTGAGGCAGAGGCCACGGAGCCATCCTCAGCTCTGGGCCAACTTTGCTCCAATGGAGCCTTGGCTGTGGGACGGGAAGAGAGAGACAGAGAGGAAGGAGAGGGGGAGGGGTGGAGAAGCAGATGGGCGCCTCTCCTGTGTGCCCTGGCCGGGAATCGAACCCAGGACTCCTGCACGCCAGGTCGACACTCTACCACTGAGCCAACTGGCCAGGGCTTAGTGATAATTTTTTTGATTTAGTTGTTTCTCAAACCAATTTATACCACCACCAAATGGAACAATTTTACAAAAAGTCTACTGAAACTGTACCATGAATGAAAGTTACCAATACTGATTTAAAGAAGTTTCTTGGTTTGTTGATGTTGGTGGAACAAACAAAAAAAATCACATTGGAGGGATTACTGATCAATGAACCCTTTGGTTGAAGCTCCAGTATTTCCTAAAACTATGAGCAGAATGAGGTTTGAGCAAATTCTTACATTTTTCCATCTTAATGATAATTCAAAAATACATCTAATGAAGACAGACTGTATAAAATTAGGCCTCTTTTGGATTACTTTCTTCCAAAATTTCAGTCTTTGTATGTACCTAAGCAGGAGTTATCCCTAGGTGAAGCAATGATACCATATAGAGGACATATCAGCTTCAGAACATACAACCTGTCAAAAATAATAAAATACGGGATTTTAGTGAAAATTCTTTGTGAAAGCGAGAGTAAATATATTTGCAACTTCAAGATTTATTTGGGTGAAGACAAAAGACTGCAAGAAACTATATTATCTGTCTTAGAGCCATATCTTGATTCTTGGCATCATGTATACCAAGATAATTACTACAACAGCGTTTCTACAGCTAAAATATTACTAGAAAAGAAAATGTTAATCTGTGGTACCATAGAGAAAACCATGGCTTGCCAAAAGTACTAAGAGAAAAGTCAGAGAATCTTCAGAGAGGGGAAATGATGTTTTTATGGAAAGGACCCATTGTCCTTATATCATGGAAAGATAAAAGACTAGTGAGTATGATATCAACTATCCACGCTGTCTCTATGAAAACAACTGGAAAGCAAAAAAGAAATTTTATGAAAGATTTGGTTAAACCTGTGTGCATATTAGACCACAACAAATACATGAAAGGAGTCCATCGAGCAGACCAATATTTGGCAAACAGTTGTATCTTTCAAAAAACTATAAAGTGGTCTAAAAAAGTAGCATTCTTTCTGATCAATTGCACTTTATTCAATGCATTCAAAATTTACTGTAATTACAATAGACAAAATAAAATAAGATACAAGATATTTCTACTTGAAGTAGCTAGGAAATGGATGTCTGCCGGTTCAAATGAGTGCAGCTCAGAACCTAACCCTTCTTCTGGTACTTCTAAAAGAGCTCCTTCCATTGATTCACCTTTTAGGCTTTCAGGGCAACTAAAAGATCATGTTTTAGGAAAAAATAGCCACTGATATAAAAAAATCCAACTAGAACGTGTGTTTCAAAAGGAAAGCGCAGCGAAACCGGATATATTTGTAAAACATGTTGTGTACCATTACACAAAGGTGATTGCTATACAGTATACCACACCAAAA